>NC_142712.1:16155000-25314049 GCF_055471065.1 Atractosteus spatula | reverse complement strand
CTTAACCCCAGTGATCAGAAATTGTCAAAACGTGTTTTTCAGCAGAAATAAACACGTTTTGGCAACTTTGGTCAAACCCATGTAACTTATAGGGCAGGAACAGCACAGTTTTCAAAACGTGTTTTTCAGCCCGAAATAAACGCGTTTTCTCAGCCCTTGGAATCGCAGTGTAACTGCCTGGCTCAGAAGAGCCCACAGAGTCAGCCCTTAACCCCAGTGATCAGAAATTGTCAAAACGTGTTTTTCAGCAGAAATAAACACGTTTTGGCAACTTTGGTCACCACCATGTAACTTATAGGGCAGGAACAGCACAGTTTTCAAAACGTGTTTTTCAGCCCGAAATAAACGCGTTTTCTCAGCCCTTGGAATCGCAGTGTAACTGCCTGGCTCAGAAGAGCCCACAGAGTCAGACCTTAACCCCAGAGATCAGAAATTGTCAAAACGTGTTTTTCAGCAGAAATAAACACGTTTTGGCAACTTTGGTCAAACCCATGTAACTTATAGGGCAGGAACAGCACAGTTTTCAAAACGTGTTTTTCAGCCCGAAATAAACGCGTTTTCTCAGCCCTTGGAATCGCAGTGTAACTGCCTGGCTCAGAAGAGCCCACAGAGTCAGCCCTTAACCCCAGTGATCAGAAATTGTCAAAACGTGTTTTTCAGCAGAAATAAACACGTTTTGGCAACTTTGGTCACCACCATGTAACTTATAGGGCAGGAACAGCACAGTTTTCAAAACGTGTTTTTCAGCCCGAAATAAACGCGTTTTCTCAGCCCTTGGAATCGCAGTGTAACTGCCTGCCTCAGAAGAGCCCACAGAGTCAGCCCTTAACCCCAGTGATCAGAAATTGTCAAAACGTGTTTTTCAGCAGAAATAAACACGTTTTGGCAACTTTGGTCACCACCATGTAACTTATAGGGCAGGAACAGCACAGTTTTCAAAACGTGTTTTTCAGCACGAAATAAACACGTTTTCTCAGCACTTAGAATCGCAGTGTAACTGCCTGGCTCAGAAGAGCCCACAGAGTCAGCCCTTAACCCCAGTGATCAGAAATTGTCAAAACGTGTTTTTCAGCAGAAATAAACACGTTTTGGCAACTTTGGTCAAATCCATGTAACTTATAGGGCAGGAACAGCACAGTTTTCAAAACGTGTTTTTCAGCCCGAAATAAACGCGTTATCTCAGCCCTTGGAATCGCAGTGTAACTGCCTGGCTCAGAAGAGCCCACAGAGTCAGCCCTTAACCCCAGTGATCAGAAATTGTCTAAACGTGTTTTTCAGCAGAAATAAACACGTTTTGGCAACTTTGGTCACCACCATGTAACTTATAGGGCAGGAACAGCACAGTTTTCAAAACGTGTTTTTCAGCCCGAAATAAACGCGTTTTCTCAGCCCTTGGAATCGCAGTGTAACTGCCTGGCTCAGAAGAGCACACTGAGTCACCCCTTAACCCCAGTGATCAGAAATTGTCAAAACGTGTTTTTCAGCAGAAATAAACACGTTTTGGCAACTTTGGTCACCACCATGTAACTTATAGGGCAGGAACAGCACAGTTTTCAAAACGTGTTTTTCAGCCCGAATTAAACGCGTTTTCTCAGCCCTTGGAATCGCAGTGTAACTGCCTGGCTCAGAAGAGCCCACAGAGTCAGCCCTTAACCCCAGTGATCAGAAATTGTCAAAACGTGTTTTTCAGCAGAAATAAACACGTTTTGGCAACTTTGGTCACCACCATGTAACTTATAGGGCAGGAACAGCACAGTTTTCAAAACGTGTTTTTCAGCCCGAAATAAACGCGTTTTCTCAGCCCTTGGAATCGCAGTGTAACTGCCTGGCTCAGAAGAGCCCACAGAGTCAGCCCTTAACCCCAGTGATCAGAAATTGTCAAAACGTGTTTTTCAGCAGAAATAAACACGTTTTGGCAACTTTGGTCACCACCATGTAACTTATAGGGCAAGAACAGCACAGTTTTCAAAACGTGTTTTTCAGCCCGAAATAAACGCGTTTTCTCAGCCCTTAGAATCGCAGTGTAACTGCCTGGCTCAGAAGAGCCCACAGAGTCAGCCCTTAACCCCAGTGATCAGAAATTGTCTAAACGTGTTTTTCAGCAGAAATAAACACGTTTTGGCAACTTTGGTCACCACCATGTAACTTATAGGGCAGGAACAGCACAGTTTTCAAAACGTGTTTTTCAGCCCGAAATAAACGCGTTTTCTCAGCCCTTGGAATCGCAGTGTAACTGCCTGGCTCAGAAGAGCCCACAGAGTCAGCCCTTAACCCCAGTGATCAGAAATTGTCAAAACGTGTTTTTCAGCAGAAATAAACACGTTTTGGCAACTTTGGTCACCACCATGTAACTTATAGGGCAGGAACAGCACAGTTTTCAAAACGTGTTTTTCAGCCCGAAATAAACACGTTTTCTCAGCCCTTAGAATCGCAGTGTAACTGCCTGGCTCAGAAGAGCCCACAGAGTCAGCCCTTAACCCCAGTGATCAGAAATTGTCAAAACGTGTTTTTCAGCAGAAATAAACACGTTTTGGCAACTTTGGTCAAACCCATGTAACTTATAGGGCAGGAACAGCACAGTTTTCAAAACGTGTTTTTCAGCCCGAAATAAACGCGTTTTCTCAGCCCTTGGAATCGCAGTGTAACTGCCTGGCTCAGAAGAGCCCACAGAGTCAGCCCTTAACCCCAGTGATCAGAAATTGTCAAAACGTGTTTTTCAGCAGAAATAAACACGTTTTGGCAACTTTGGTCACCACCATGTAACTTATAGGGCAGGAACAGCACAGTTTTCAAAACGTGTTTTTCAGCACGAAATAAACACGTTTTCTCAGCACTTAGAATCGCAGTGTAACTGCCTGGCTCAGAAGAGCCCACAGAGTCAGCCCTTAACCCCAGTGATCAGAAATTGTCAAAACGTGTTTTTCAGCAGAAATAAACACGTTTTGGCAACTTTGGTCAAATCCATGTAACTTATAGGGCAGGAACAGCACAGTTTTCAAAACGTGTTTTTCAGCCCGAAATAAACGCGTTTTCTCAGCCCTTGGAATCGCAGTGTAACTGCCTGGCTCAGAAGAGCCCACAGAGTCAGCCCTTAACCCCAGTGATCAGAAATTGTCTAAACGTGTTTTTCAGCAGAAATAAACACGTTTTGGCAACTTTGGTCACCACCATGTAACTTATAGAGCAGGAACAGCACAGTTTTCAAAACGTGTTTTTCAGCCCGAAATAAACGCGTTTTCTCAGCCCTTGGAATCGCAGTGTAACTGCCTGGCTCAGAAGAGCACACTGAGTCACCCCTTAACCCCAGTGATCAGAAATTGTCAAAACGTGTTTTTCAGCAGAAATAAACACGTTTTGGCAACTTTGGTCACCACCATGTAACTTATAGGGCAGGAACAGCACAGTTTTCAAAACGTGTTTTTCAGCCCGAAATAAACGCGTTTTCTCAGCCCTTGGAATCGCAGTGTAACTGCCTGGCTCAGAAGAGCCCACAGAGTCAGCCCTTAACCCCAGTGATCAGAAATTGTCAAAACGTGTTTTTCAGCAGAAATAAACACGTTTTGGCAACTTTGGTCACCACCATGTAACTTATAGGGCAGGAACAGCACAGTTTTCAAAACGTGTTTTTCAGCCCGAAATAAATGCGTTTTCTCAGCCCTTGGAATCGCAGTGTAACTGCCTGGCTCAGAAGAGCCCACAGAGTCAGCCCTTAACCCCAGTGATCAGAAATTGTCAAAACGTGTTTTTCAGCAGAAATAAACACGTTTTGGCAACTTTGGTCAAACCCATGTAACTTATAGGGCAGGAACAGCACAGTTTTCAAAACGTGTTTTTCAGCCCGAAATAAACGCGTTTTCTCAGCCCTTGGAATCGCAGTGTAACTGCCTGGCTCAGAAGAGCCCACAGAGTCAGCCCTTAACCCCAGTGATCAGAAATTGTCAAAACGTGTTTTTCAGCAGAAATAAACACGTTTTGGCAACTTTGGTCACCACCATGTAACTTATAGGGCAGGAACAGCACAGTTTTCAAAACGTGTTTTTCAGCCCGAAATAAACGCGTTTTCTCAGCCCTTGGAATCGCAGTGTAACTGCCTGGCTCAGAAGAGCCCACAGAGTCAGCCCTTAACCCCAGTGATCAGAAATTGTCAAAACGTGTTTTTCAGCAGAAATAAACACGTTTTGGCAACTTTGGTCAAACCCATGTAACTTATAGGGCAGGAACAGCACAGTTTTCAAAACGTGTTTTTCAGCCCGAAATAAACGCGTTTTCTCAGCCCTTGGAATCGCAGTGTAACTGCCTGGCTCAGAAGAGCCCACAGAGTCAGCCCTTAACCCCAGTGATCAGAAATTGTCAAAACGTGTTTTTCAGCAGAAATAAACACGTTTTGGCAACTTTGGTCACCACCATGTAACTTATAGAGCAGGAACAGCACAGTTTTCAAAACGTGTTTTTCAGCCCGAAATAAACGCGTTTTCTCAGCCCTTGGAATCGCAGTGTAACTGCCTGGCTCAGAAGAGCCCACAGAGTCAGCCCTTAACCCCAGTGATCAGAAATTGTCAAAACGTGTTTTTCAGCAGAAATAAACACGTTTTGGCAACTTTGGTCACCACCATGTAACTTATAGGGCAGGAACAGCACAGTTTTCAAAACGTGTTTTTCAGCCCGAAATAAACGCGTTTTCTCAGCCCTTGGAATCGCAGTGTAACTGCCTGGCTCAGAAGAGCCCACAGAGTCAGCCCTTAACCCCAGTGATCAGAAATTGTCAAAACGTGTTTTTCAGCAGAAATAAACACGTTTTGGCAACTTTGGTCAAACCCATGTAACTTATAGGGCAGGAACAGCACAGTTTTCAAAACGTGTTTTTCAGCCCGAAATAAACGCGTTTTCTCAGCCCTTGGAATCGCAGTGTAACTGCCTGGCTCAGAAGAGCCCACAGAGTCAGCCCTTAACCCCAGTGATCAGAAAATGTCAAAACGTGTTTTTCAGCAGAAATAAACACGTTTTGGCAACTTTGGTCACCACCATGTAACTTATAGGGCAGGAACAGCACAGTTTTCAAAACGTGTTTTTCAGCCCGAAATAAACGCGTTTTCTCAGCCCTTGGAATCGCAGTGTAACTGCCTGGCTCAGAAGAGCCCACAGAGTCAGCCCTTAACCCCAGTGATCAGAAATTGTCAAAACGTGTTTTTCAGCAGAAATAAACACGTTTTGGCAACTTTGGTCACCACCATGTAACTTATAGGGCAGGAACAGCACAGTTTTCAAAACGTGTTTTTCAGCCCGAAATAAACACGTTTTCTCAGCCCTTAGAATCGCAGTGTAACTGCCTGGCTCAGAAGAGCCCACAGAGTCAGCCCTTAACCCCAGTGATCAGAAATTGTCAAAACGTGTTTTTCAGCAGAAATAAACATGTTTTGGCAACTTTGGTCAAACCCATGTAACTTATAGGGCAGGAACAGCACAGTTTTCAAAACGTGTTTTTCAGCCCGAAATAAACGCGTTTTCTCAGCCCTTGGAATCGCAGTGTAACTGCCTGCCTCAGAAGAGCCCACAGAGTCAGCCCTTAACCCCAGTGATCAGAAATTGTCAAAACGTGTTTTTCAGCAGAAATAAACACGTTTTGGCAACTTTGGTCACCACCATGTAACTTATAGGGCAGGAACAGCACAGTTTTCAAAACGTGTTTTTCAGCACGAAATAAACACGTTTTCTCAGCACTTAGAATCGCAGTGTAACTGCCTGGCTCAGAAGAGCCCACAGAGTCAGCCCTTAACCCCAGTGATCAGAAATTGTCAAAACGTGTTTTTCAGCAGAAATAAACACGTTTTGGCAACTTTGGTCACCACCATGTAACTTATAGGGCAGGAACAGCACAGTTTTCAAAACGTGTTTTTCAGCCCGAAATAAACGCGTTTTCTCAGCCCTTGGAATCGCAGTGTAACTGCCTGGCTCAGAAGAGCCCACAGAGTCAGCCCTTAACCCCAGTGATCAGAAATTGTCAAAACGTGTTTTTCAGCAGAAATAAACACGTTTTGGCAACTTTGGTCACCACCATGTAACTTATAGGGCAGGAACAGCACAGTTTTCAAAACGTGTTTTTCAGCCCGAAATAAACGCGTTTTCTCAGCCCTTGGAATCGCAGTGTAACTGCCTGGCTCAGAAGAGCCCACAGAGTCAGCCCTTAACCCCAGTGATCAGAAATTGTCAAAACGTGTTTTTCAGCAGAAATAAACACGTTTTGGCAACTTTGGTCACCACCATGTAACTTATAGGGCAAGAACAGCACAGTTTTCAAAACGTGTTTTTCAGCCCGAAATAAACGCGTTTTCTCAGCCCTTGGAATCGCAGTGTAACTGCCTGGCTCAGAAGAGCCCACAGAGTCAGCCCTTAACCCCAGTGATCAGAAATTGTCAAAACGTGTTTTTCAGCAGAAATAAACACGTTTTGGCAACTTTGGTCAAACCCATGTAACTTATAGGGCAGGAACAGCACAGTTTTCAAAACGTGTTTTTCAGCCCGAAATAAACGCGTTTTCTCAGCCCTTGGAATCGCAGTGTAACTGCCTGGCTCAGAAGAGCCCACAGAGTCAGCCCTTAACCCCAGTGATCAGAAATTGTCAAAACGTGTTTTTCAGCAGAAATAAACACGTTTTGGCAACTTTGGTCACCACCATGTAACTTATAGGGCAGGAACAGCACAGTTTTCAAAACGTGTTTTTCAGCCCGAAATAAACGCGTTTTCTCAGCCCTTGGAATCGCAGTGTAACTGCCTGGCTCAGAAGAGCCCACAGAGTCAGACCTTAACCCCAGAGATCAGAAATTGTCAAAACGTGTTTTTCAGCAGAAATAAACACGTTTTGGCAACTTTGGTCAAACCCATGTAACTTATAGGGCAGGAACAGCACAGTTTTCAAAACGTGTTTTTCAGCCCGAAATAAACGCGTTTTCTCAGCCCTTGGAATCGCAGTGTAACTGCCTGGCTCAGAAGAGCCCACAGAGTCAGCCCTTAACCCCAGTGATCAGAAATTGTCAAAACGTGTTTTTCAGCAGAAATAAACACGTTTTGGCAACTTTGGTCACCACCATGTAACTTATAGGGCAGGAACAGCACAGTTTTCAAAACGTGTTTTTCAGCCCGAAATAAACGCGTTTTCTCAGCCCTTGGAATCGCAGTGTAACTGCCTGGCTCAGAAGAGCCCACAGAGTCAGCCCTTAACCCCAGTGATCAGAAATTGTCAAAACGTGTTTTTCAGCAGAAATAAACACGTTTTGGCAACTTTGGTCACCACCATTTAACTTATAGGGCAGGAACAGCACAGTTTTCAAAACGTGTTTTTCAGCCCGAAATAAACACGTTTTCTCAGCCCTTAGAATCGCAGTGTAACTGCCTGGCTCAGAAAGCCCACAGAGTCAGCCCTTAACCCCAGTGATCAGAAATTGTCAAAACGTGTTTTTCAGCAGAAATAAACACGTTTTGGCAACTTTGGTCAAACCCATGTAACTTATAGGGCAGGAACAGCACAGTTTTCAAAACGTGTTTTTCAGCCCGAAATAAACGCGTTTTCTCAGCCCTTGGAATCGCAGTGTAACTGCCTGGCTCAGAAGAGCCCACAGAGTCAGCCCTTAACCCCAGTGATCAGAAAATGTCAAAACGTGTTTTTCAGCAGAAATAAACACGTTTTGGCAACTTTGGTCACCACCATGTAACTTATAGGGCAGGAACAGCACAGTTTTCAAAACGTGTTTTTCAGCCCGAAATAAACGCGTTTTCTCAGCCCTTGGAATCGCAGTGTAACTGCCTGGCTCAGAAGAGCCCACAGAGTCAGCCCTTAACCCCAGTGATCAGAAATTGTCAAAACGTGTTTTTCAGCAGAAATAAACACGTTTTGGCAACTTTGGTCACCACCATGTAACTTATAGGGCAGGAACAGCACAGTTTTCAAAACGTGTTTTTCAGCCCGAAATAAACACGTTTTCTCAGCCCTTAGAATCGCAGTGTAACTGCCTGGCTCAGAAGAGCCCACAGAGTCAGCCCTTAACCCCAGTGATCAGAAATTGTCAAAACGTGTTTTTCAGCAGAAATAAACACGTTTTGGCAACTTTGGTCAAACCCATGTAACTTATAGGGCAGGAACAGCACAGTTTTCAAAACGTGTTTTTCAGCCCGAAATAAACGCGTTTTCTCAGCCCTTGGAATCGCAGTGTAACTGCCTGGCTCAGAAGAGCCCACAGAGTCAGCCCTTAACCCCAGTGATCAGAAATTGTCAAAACGTGTTTTTCAGCAGAAATAAACACGTTTTGGCAACTTTGGTCACCACCATGTAACTTATAGGGCAGGAACAGCACAGTTTTCAAAACGTGTTTTTCAGCACGAAATAAACACGTTTTCTCAGCACTTAGAATCGCAGTGTAACTGCCTGGCTCAGAAGAGCCCACAGAGTCAGCCCTTAACCCCAGTGATCAGAAATTGTCAAAACGTGTTTTTCAGCAGAAATAAACACGTTTTGGCAACTTTGGTCACCACCATGTAACTTATAGGGCAGGAACAGCACAGTTTTCAAAACGTGTTTTTCAGCACGAAATAAACACGTTTTCTCAGCACTTAGAATCGCAGTGTAACTGCCTGGCTCAGAAGAGCCCACAGAGTCAGCCCTTAACCCCAGTGATCAGAAATTGTCAAAACGTGTTTTTCAGCAGAAATAAACACGTTTTGGCAACTTTGGTCACCACCATGTAACTTATAGGGCAGGAACAGCACAGTTTTCAAAACGTGTTTTTCAGCACGAAATAAACACGTTTTCTCAGCACTTAGAATCGCAGTGTAACTGCCTGGCTCAGAAGAGCCCACAGAGTCAGCCCTTAACCCCAGTGATCAGAAATTGTCAAAACGTGTTTTTCAGCAGAAATAAACACGTTTTGGCAACTTTGGTCAAATCCATGTAACTTATAGGGCAGGAACAGCACAGTTTTCAAAACGTGTTTTTCAGCCCGAAATAAACGCGTTTTCTCAGCCCTTGGAATCGCAGTGTAACTGCCTGGCTCAGAAGAGCCCACAGAGTCAGCCCTTAACCCCAGTGATCAGAAATTGTCAAAACGTGTTTTTCAGCAGAAATAAACACGTTTTGGCAACTTTGGTCACCACCATGTAACTTATAGGGCAGGAACAGCACAGTTTTCAAAACGTGTTTTTCAGCCCGAAATAAACGCGTTTTCTCAGCCCTTGGAATCGCAGTGTAACTGCCTGGCTCAGAAGAGCCCACAGAGTCAGCCCTTAACCCCAGTGATCAGAAATTGTCAAAACGTGTTTTTCAGCAGAAATAAACACGTTTTGGCAACTTTGGTCACCACCATGTAACTTATAGGGCAGGAACAGCACAGTTTTCAAAACGTGTTTTTCAGCCCGAAATAAACGCGTTTTCTCAGCCCTTGGAATCGCAGTGTAACTGCCTGGCTCAGAAGAGCCCACAGAGTCAGCCCTTAACCCCAGTGATCAGAAATTGTCAAAACGTGTTTTTCAGCAGAAATAAACACGTTTTGGCAACTTTGGTCACCACCATGTAACTTATAGGGCAGGAACAGCACAGTTTTCAAAATGTGTTTTTCAGCCCGAAATAAACGCGTTTTCTCAGCCCTTGGAATCGCAGTGTAACTGCCTGGCTCAGAAGAGCCCACAGAGTCAGCCCTTAACCCCAGTGATCAGAAATTGTCAAAACGTGTTTTTCAGCAGAAATAAACACGTTTTGGCAACTTTGGTCAAACCCATGTAACTTATAGGGCAGGAACAGCACAGTTTTCAAAACGTGTTTTTCAGCCCGAAATAAACGCGTTTTCTCAGCCCTTGGAATCGCAGTGTAACTGCCTGCCTCAGAAGAGCCCACAGAGTCAGCCCTTAACCCCAGTGATCAGAAATTGTCAAAACGTGTTTTTCAGCAGAAATAAACACGTTTTGGCAACTTTGGTCACCACCATGTAACTTATAGGGCAGGAACAGCACAGTTTTCAAAACGTGTTTTTCAGCACGAAATAAACACGTTTTCTCAGCACTTAGAATCGCAGTGTAACTGCCTGGCTCAGAAGAGCCCACAGAGTCAGCCCTTAACCCCAGTGATCAGAAATTGTCAAAACGTGTTTTTCAGCAGAAATAAACACGTTTTGGCAACTTTGGTCAAATCCATGTAACTTATAGGGCAGGAACAGCACAGTTTTCAAAACGTGTTTTTCAGCCCGAAATAAACGCGTTTTCTCAGCCCTTGGAATCGCAGTGTAACTGCCTGGCTCAGAAGAGCCCACAGAGTCAGCCCTTAACCCCAGTGATCAGAAATTGTCTAAACGTGTTTTTCAGCAGAAATAAACACGTTTTGGCAACTTTGGTCACCACCATGTAACTTATAGGGCAGGAACAGCACAGTTTTCAAAACGTGTTTTTCAGCCCGAAATAAACGCGTTTTCTCAGCCCTTGGAATCGCAGTGTAACTGCCTGGCTCAGAAGAGCACACTGAGTCACCCCTTAACCCCAGTGATCAGAAATTGTCAAAACGTGTTTTTCAGCAGAAATAAACACGTTTTGGCAACTTTGGTCAAACCCATGTAACTTATAGGGCAGGAACAGCACAGTTTTCAAAACGTGTTTTTCAGCCCAAAATAAACGCGTTTTCTCAGCCCTTGGAATCGCAGTGTAACTGCCTGGCTCAGAAGAGCCCACAGAGTCAGCCCTTAACCCCAGTGATCAGAAATTGTCAAAACGTGTTTTTCAGCAGAAATAAACACGTTTTGGCAACTTTGGTCACCACCATGTAACTTATAGGGCAGGAACAGCACAGTTTTCAAAACGTGTTTTTCAGCCCGAAATAAACGCGTTTTCTCAGCCCTTGGAATCGCAGTGTAACTGCCTGGCTCAGAAGAGCCCACAGAGTCAGCCCTTAACCCCAGTGATCAGAAATTGTCAAAACGTGTTTTTCAGCAGAAATAAACACGTTTTGGCAACTTTGGTCACCACCATGTAACTTATAGGGCAGGAACAGCACAGTTTTCAAAACGTGTTTTTCAGCCCGAAATAAACGCGTTTTCTCAGCCCTTGGAATCGCAGTGTAACTGCCTGGCTCAGAAGAGCCCACAGAGTCAGCCCTTAACCCCAGTGATCAGAAATTGTCAAAACGTGTTTTTCAGCAGAAATAAACACGTTTTGGCAACTTTGGTCACCACCATTTAACTTATAGGGCAGGAACAGCACAGTTTTCAAAACGTGTTTTTCAGCCCGAAATAAACACGTTTTCTCAGCCCTTAGAATCGCAGTGTAACTGCCTGGCTCAGAAAGCCCACAGAGTCAGCCCTTAACTCCAGTGATCAGAAATTGTCAAAACGTGTTTTTCAGCAGAAATAAACACGTTTTGGCAACTTTGGTCAAACCCATGTAACTTATAGGGCAGGAACAGCACAGTTTTCAAAACGTGTTTTTCAGCCCGAAATAATCGCGTTTTCTCAGCCCTTGGAATCGCAGTGTAACTGCCTGGCTCAGAAGAGCCCACAGAGTCAGCCCTTAACCCCAGTGATCAGAAATTGTCAAAACGTGTTTTTCAGCAGAAATAAACACGTTTTGGCAACTTTGGTCAAACCCATGTAACTTATAGGGCAGGAACAGCACAGTTTTCAAAACGTGTTTTTCAGCCCGAAATAAACGCGTTTTCTCAGCCCTTGGAATCGCAGTGTAACTGCCTGGCTCAGAAGAGCCCACAGAGTCAGCCCTTAACCCCAGTGATCAGAAATTGTCAAAACGTGTTTTTCAGCAGAAATAAACACGTTTTGGCAACTTTGGTCACCACCATGTAACTTATAGGGCAAGAACAGCACAGTTTTCAAAACGTGTTTTTCAGCCCGAAATAAACGCGTTTTCTCAGCCCTTAGAATCGCAGTGTAACTGCCTGGCTCAGAAGAGCCCACAGAGTCAGCCCTTAACCCCAGTGATCAGAAATTGTCTAAACGTGTTTTTCAGCAGAAATAAACACGTTTTGGCAACTTTGGTCACCACCATGTAACTTATAGGGCAGGAACAGCACAGTTTTCAAAACGTGTTTTTCAGCCCGAAATAAACGCGTTTTCTCAGCCCTTGGAATCGCAGTGTAACTGCCTGGCTCAGAAGAGCCCACAGAGTCAGCCCTTAACCCCAGTGATCAGAAATTGTCAAAACGTGTTTTTCAGCAGAAATAAACACGTTTTGGCAACTTTGGTCACCACCATGTAACTTATAGGGCAGGAACAGCACAGTTTTCAAAACGTGTTTTTCAGCCCGAAATAAACGCGTTTTCTCAGCCCTTGGAATCGCAGTGTAACTGCCTGGCTCAGAAGAGCCCACAGAGTCAGCCCTTAACCCCAGTGATCAGAAAATGTCAAAACGTGTTTTTCAGCAGAAATAAACACGTTTTGGCAACTTTGGTCACCACCATGTAACTTATAGGGCAGGAACAGCACAGTTTTCAAAACGTGTTTTTCAGCCCGAAATAAACGCGTTTTCTCAGCCCTTGGAATCGCAGTGTAACTGCCTGGCTCAGAAGAGCCCACAGAGTCAGCCCTTAACCCCAGTGATCAGAAATTGTCAAAACGTGTTTTTCAGCAGAAATAAACACGTTTTGGCAACTTTGGTCACCACCATGTAACTTATAGGGCAAGAACAGCACAGTTTTCAAAACGTGTTTTTCAGCCCGAAATAAACGCGTTTTCTCAGCCCTTGGAATCGCAGTGTAACTGCCTGGCTCAGAAGAGCACACTGAGTCACCCCTTAACCCCAGTGATCAGAAATTGTCAAAACGTGTTTTTCAGCAGAAATAAACACGTTTTGGCAACTTTGGTCACCACCATGTAACTTATAGGGCAGGAACAGCACAGTTTTCAAAACGTGTTTTTCAGCCCGAAATAAACACGTTTTCTCAGCCCTTAGAATCGCAGTGTAACTGCCTGGCTCAGAAGAGCCCACAGAGTCAGCCCTTAACCCCAGTGATCAGAAATTGTCAAAACGTGTTTTTCAGCAGAAATAAACACGTTTTGGCAACTTTGGTCAAACCCATGTAACTTATAGGGCAGGAACAGCACAGTTTTCAAAACGTGTTTTTCAGCCCGAAATAAACGCGTTTTCTCAGCCCTTGGAATCGCAGTGTAACTGCCTGCCTCAGAAGAGCCCACAGAGTCAGCCCTTAACCCCAGTGATCAGAAATTGTCAAAACGTGTTTTTCAGCAGAAATAAACACGTTTTGGCAACTTTGGTCAAATCCATGTAACTTATAGGGCAGGAACAGCACAGTTTTCAAAACGTGTTTTTCAGCCCGAAATAAACGCGTTTTCTCAGCCCTTGGAATCGCAGTGTAACTGCCTGGCTCAGAAGAGCCCACAGAGTCAGCCCTTAACCCCAGTGATCAGAAATTGTCAAAACGTGTTTTTCAGCAGAAATAAACACGTTTTGGCAACTTTGGTCACCACCATGTAACTTATAGGGCAAGAACAGCACAGTTTTCAAAACGTGTTTTTCAGCCCGAAATAAACGCGTTTTCTCAGCCCTTAGAATCGCAGTGTAACTGCCTGGCTCAGAAGAGCCCACAGAGTCAGCCCTTAACCCCAGTGATCAGAAATTGTCTAAACGTGTTTTTCAGCAGAAATAAACACGTTTTGGCAACTTTGGTCACCACCATGTAACTTATAGGGCAGGAACAGCACAGTTTTCAAAACGTGTTTTTCAGCCCGAAATAAACGCGTTTTCTCAGCCCTTGGAATCGCAGTGTAACTGCCTGGCTCAGAAGAGCCCACAGAGTCAGCCCTTAACCCCAGTGATCAGAAATTGTCAAAACGTGTTTTTCAGCAGAAATAAACACGTTTTGGCAACTTTGGTCACCACCATGTAACTTATAGGGCAGGAACAGCACAGTTTTCAAAACGTGTTTTTCAGCCCGAAATAAACGCGTTTTCTCAGCCCTTGGAATCGCAGTGTAACTGCCTGGCTCAGAAGAGCCCACAGAGTCAGCCCTTAACCCCAGTGATCAGAAATTGTCAAAACGTGTTTTTCAGCAGAAATAAACACGTTTTGGCAACTTTGGTCAAACCCATGTAACTTATAGGGCAGGAACAGCACAGTTTTCAAAACGTGTTTTTCAGCCCGAAATAAACGCGTTTTCTCAGCCCTTGGAATCGCAGTGTAACTGCCTGGCTCAGAAGAGCCCACAGAGTCAGCCCTTAACCCCAGTGATCAGAAAATGTCAAAACGTGTTTTTCAGCAGAAACAAACACGTTTTGGCAACTTTGGTCACCACCATGTAACTTATAGGGCAGGAACAGCACAGTTTTCAAAACGTGTTTTTCAGCCCGAAATAAACGCGTTTTCTCAGCCCTTGGAATCGCAGTGTAACTGCCTGGCTCAGAAGAGCCCACAGAGTCAGCCCTTAACCCCAGTGATCAGAAATTGTCAAAACGTGTTTTTCAGCAGAAATAAACACGTTTTGGCAACTTTGGTCACCACCATGTAACTTATAGGGCAAGAACAGCACAGTTTTCAAAACGTGTTTTTCAGCCCGAAATAAACGCGTTTTCTCAGCCCTTGGAATCGCAGTGTAACTGCCTGGCTCAGAAGAGCACACTGAGTCACCCCTTAACCCCAGTGATCAGAAATTGTCAAAACGTGTTTTTCAGCAGAAATAAACACGTTTTGGCAACTTTGGTCACCACCATGTAACTTATAGGGCAGGAACAGCACAGTTTTCAAAACGTGTTTTTCAGCCCGAAATAAACACGTTTTCTCAGCCCTTAGAATCGCAGTGTAACTGCCTGGCTCAGAAGAGCCCACAGAGTCAGCCCTTAACCCCAGTGATCAGAAATTGTCAAAACGTGTTTTTCAGCAGAAATAAACACGTTTTGGCAACTTTGGTCAAACCCATGTAACTTATAGGGCAGGAACAGCACAGTTTTCAAAACGTGTTTTTCAGCCCGAAATAAACGCGTTTTCTCAGCCCTTGGAATCGCAGTGTAACTGCCTGCCTCAGAAGAGCCCACAGAGTCAGCCCTTAACCCCAGTGATCAGAAATTGTCAAAACGTGTTTTTCAGCAGAAATAAACACGTTTTGGCAACTTTGGTCAAATCCATGTAACTTATAGGGCAGGAACAGCACAGTTTTCAAAACGTGTTTTTCAGCCCGAAATAAACGCGTTTTCTCAGCCCTTGGAATCGCAGTGTAACTGCCTGGCTCAGAAGAGCCCACAGAGTCAGCCCTTAACCCCAGTGATCAGAAATTGTCTAAACGTGTTTTTCAGCAGAAATAAACACGTTTTGGCAACTTTGGTCACCACCATGTAACTTATAGGGCAGGAACAGCACAGTTTTCAAAACGTGTTTTTCAGCCCGAAATAAACGCGTTTTCTCAGCCCTTGGAATCGCAGTGTAACTGCCTGGCTCAGAAGAGCCCACAGAGTCAGCCCTTAACCCCAGTGATCAGAAATTGTCAAAACGTGTTTTTCAGCAGAAATAAACACGTTTTGGCAACTTTGGTCACCACCATGTAACTTATAGGGCAAGAACAGCACAGTTTTCAAAACGTGTTTTTCAGCCCGAAATAAACGCGTTTTCTCAGCCCTTAGAATCGCAGTGTAACTGCCTGGCTCAGAAGAGCCCACAGAGTCAGCCCTTAACCCCAGTGATCAGAAATTGTCTAAACGTGTTTTTCAGCAGAAATAAACACGTTTTGGCAACTTTGGTCACCACCATGTAACTTATAGGGCAGGAACAGCACAGTTTTCAAAACGTGTTTTTCAGCCCGAAATAAACGCGTTTTCTCAGCCCTTGGAATCGCAGTGTAACTGCCTGGCTCAGAAGAGCCCACAGAGTCAGCCCTTAACCCCAGTGATCAGAAATTGTCAAAACGTGTTTTTCAGCAGAAATAAACACGTTTTGGCAACTTTGGTCACCACCATGTAACTTATAGGGCAGGAACAGCACAGTTTTCAAAACGTGTTTTTCAGCCCGAAATAAACGCGTTTTCTCAGCCCTTGGAATCGCAGTGTAACTGCCTGGCTCAGAAGAGCCCACAGAGTCAGCCCTTAACCCCAGTGATCAGAAATTGTCAAAACGTGTTTTTCAGCAGAAATAAACACGTTTTGGCAACTTTGGTCAAACCCATGTAACTTATAGGGCAGGAACAGAACAGTTTTCAAAACGTGTTTTTCAGCCCGAAATAAACGCGTTTTCTCAGCCCTTGGAATCGCAGTGCAACTGCCTGGCTCAGAAGAGCCCACAGAGTCAGCCCTTAACCCCAGTGATCAGAAAATGTCAAAACGTGTTTTTCAGCAGAAATAAACACGTTTTGGCAACTTTGGTCACCACCATGTAACTTATAGGGCAGGAACAGCACAGTTTTCAAAACGTGTTTTTCAGCCCGAAATAAACACGTTTTCTCAGCCCTTGGAATCGCAGTGTAACTGCCTGGCTCAGAAGAGCCCACAGAGTCAGCCCTTAACCCCAGTGATCAGAAATTGTCAAAACGTGTTTTTCAGCAGAAATAAACACGTTTTGGCAACTTTGGTCAAACCCATGTAACTTATAGGGCAGGAACAGCACAGTTTTCAAAACGTGTTTTTCAGCCCGAAATAAACGCGTTTTCTCAGCCCTTGGAATCGCAGTGTAACTGCCTGCCTCAGAAGAGCCCACAGAGTCAGCCCTTAACCCCAGTGATCAGAAATTGTCAAAACGTGTTTTTCAGCAGAAATAAACACGTTTTGGCAACTTTGGTCACCACCATGTAACTTATAGGGCAGGAACAGCACAGTTTTCAAAACGTGTTTTTCAGCACGAAATAAACACGTTTTCTCAGCACTTAGAATCGCAGTGTAACTGCCTGGCTCAGAAGAGCCCACAGAGTCAGCCCTTAACCCCAGTGATCAGAAATTGTCAAAACGTGTTTTTCAGCAGAAATAAACACGTTTTGGCAACTTTGGTCAAATCCATGTAACTTATAGGGCAGGAACAGCACAGTTTTCAAAACGTGTTTTTCAGCCCGAAATAAACGCGTTTTCTCAGCCCTTGGAATCGCAGTGTAACTGCCTGGCTCAGAAGAGCCCACAGAGTCAGCCCTTAACCCCAGTGATCAGAAATTGTCAAAACGTGTTTTTCAGCAGAAATAAACACGTTTTGGCAACTTTGGTCACCACCATGTAACTTATAGGGCAGGAACAGCACAGTTTTCAAAACGTGTTTTTCAGCCCGAAATAAACGCGTTTTCTCAGCCCTTGGAATCGCAGTGTAACTGCCTGGCTCAGAAGAGCCCACAGAGTCAGCCCTTAACCCCAGTGATCAGAAATTGTCAAAACGTGTTTTTCAGCAGAAATAAACACGTTTTGGCAACTTTGGTCACCACCATGTAACTTATAGGGCAGGAACAGCACAGTTTTCAAAACGTGTTTTTCAGCCCGAAATAAACGCGTTTTCTCAGCCCTTGGAATCGCAGTGTAACTGCCTGGCTCAGAAGAGCCCACAGAGTCAGCCCTTAACCCCAGTGATCAGAAATTGTCAAAACGTGTTTTTCAGCAGAAATAAACACGTTTTGGCAACTTTGGTCACCACCATGTAACTTATAGGGCAAGAACAGCACAGTTTTCAAAATGTGTTTTTCAGCCCGAAATAAACGCGTTTTCTCAGCCCTTGGAATCGCAGTGTAACTGCCTGGCTCAGAAGAGCCCACAGAGTCAGCCCTTAACCCCAGTGATCAGAAATTGTCAAAACGTGTTTTTCAGCAGAAATAAACACGTTTTGGCAACTTTGGTCAAACCCATGTAACTTATAGGGCAGGAACAGCACAGTTTTCAAAACGTGTTTTTCAGCCCGAAATAAACGCGTTTTCTCAGCCCTTGGAATCGCAGTGTAACTGCCTGCCTCAGAAGAGCCCACAGAGTCAGCCCTTAACCCCAGTGATCAGAAATTGTCAAAACGTGTTTTTCAGCAGAAATAAACACGTTTTGGCAACTTTGGTCACCACCATGTAACTTATAGGGCAGGAACAGCACAGTTTTCAAAACGTGTTTTTCAGCACGAAATAAACACGTTTTCTCAGCACTTAGAATCGCAGTGTAACTGCCTGGCTCAGAAGAGCCCACAGAGTCAGCCCTTAACCCCAGTGATCAGAAATTGTCAAAACGTGTTTTTCAGCAGAAATAAACACGTTTTGGCAACTTTGGTCAAATCCATGTAACTTATAGGGCAGGAACAGCACAGTTTTCAAAACGTGTTTTTCAGCACGAAATAAACGCGTTTTCTCAGCCCTTGGAATCGCAGTGTAACTGCCTGGCTCAGAAGAGCCCACAGAGTCAGCCCTTAACCCCAGTGATCAGAAATTGTCTAAACGTGTTTTTCAGCAGAAATAAACACGTTTTGGCAACTTTGGTCACCACCATGTAACTTATAGGGCAGGAACAGCACAGTTTTCAAAACGTGTTTTTCAGCCCGAAATAAACGCGTTTTCTCAGCCCTTGGAATCGCAGTGTAACTGCCTGGCTCAGAAGAGCACACTGAGTCACCCCTTAACCCCAGTGATCAGAAATTGTCAAAACGTGTTTTTCAGCAGAAATAAACACGTTTTGGCAACTTTGGTCACCACCATGTAACTTATAGGGCAGGAACAGCACAGTTTTCAAAACGTGTTTTTCAGCCCGAAATAAACGCGTTTTCTCAGCCCTTGGAATCGCAGTGTAACTGCCTGGCTCAGAAGAGCCCACAGAGTCAGCCCTTAACCCCAGAGATCAGAAATTGTCAAAACGTGTTTTTCAGCAGAAATAAACACGTTTTGGCAACTTTGGTCAAACCCATGTAACTTATAGGGCAGGAACAGCACAGTTTTCAAAACGTGTTTTTCAGCCCGAAATAAACGCGTTTTCTCAGCCCTTGGAATCGCAGTGTAACTGCCTGGCTCAGAAGAGCCCACAGAGTCAGCCCTTAACCCCAGTGATCAGAAATTGTCAAAACGTGTTTTTCAGCAGAAATAAACACGTTTTGGCAACTTTGGTCAAACCCATGTAACTTATAGGGCAGGAACAGCACAGTTTTCAAAACGTGTTTTTCAGCCCGAAATAAACGCGTTTTCTCAGCCCTTGGAATCGCAGTGTAACTGCCTGGCTCAGAAGAGCCCACAGAGTCAGCCCTTAACCCCAGTGATCAGAAATTGTCAAAACGTGTTTTTCAGCAGAAATAAACACGTTTTGGCAACTTTGGTCAAACCCATGTAACTTATAGGGCAGGAACAGCACAGTTTTCAAAACGTGTTTTTCAGCCCGAAATAAACGCGTTTTCTCAGCCCTTGGAATCGCAGTGTAACTGCCTGGCTCAGAAGAGCCCACAGAGTCAGCCCTTAACCCCAGTGATCAGAAAATGTCAAAACGTGTTTTTCAGCAGAAATAAACACGTTTTGGCAACTTTGGTCACCACCATGTAACTTATAGGGCAGGAACAGCACAGTTTTCAAAACGTGTTTTTCAGCCCGAAATAAACGCGTTTTCTCAGCCCTTGGAATCGCAGTGTAACTGCCTGGCTCAGAAGAGCCCACAGAGTCAGCCCTTAACCCCAGTGATCAGAAATTGTCAAAACGTGTTTTTCAGCAGAAATAAACACGTTTTGGCAACTTTGGTCACCACCATGTAACTTATAGGGCAAGAACAGCACAGTTTTCAAAACGTGTTTTTCAGCCCGAAATAAACGCGTTTTCTCAGCCCTTGGAATCGCAGTGTAACTGCCTGGCTCAGAAGAGCACACTGAGTCACCCCTTAACCCCAGTGATCAGAAATTGTCAAAACGTGTTTTTCAGCAGAAATAAACACGTTTTGGCAACTTTGGTCACCACCATGTAACTTATAGGGCAGGAACAGCACAGTTTTCAAAACGTGTTTTTCAGCCCGAAATAAACACGTTTTCTCAGCCCTTAGAATCGCAGTGTAACTGCCTGGCTCAGAAGAGCCCACAGAGTCAGCCCTTAACCCCAGTGATCAGAAATTGTCAAAACGTGTTTTTCAGCAGAAATAAACACGTTTTGGCAACTTTGGTCAAACCCATGTAACTTATAGGGCAGGAACAGCACAGTTTTCAAAACGTGTTTTTCAGCCCGAAATAAACGCGTTTTCTCAGCCCTTGGAATCGCAGTGTAACTGCCTGCCTCAGAAGAGCCCACAGAGTCAGCCCTTAACCCCAGTGATCAGAAATTGTCAAAACGTGTTTTTCAGCAGAAATAAACACGTTTTGGCAACTTTGGTCAAATCCATGTAACTTATAGGGCAGGAACAGCACAGTTTTCAAAACGTGTTTTTCAGCCCGAAATAAACGCGTTTTCTCAGCCCTTGGAATCGCAGTGTAACTGCCTGGCTCAGAAGAGCCCACAGAGTCAGCCCTTAACCCCAGTGATCAGAAATTGTCTAAACGTGTTTTTCAGCAGAAATAAACACGTTTTGGCAACTTTGGTCACCACCATGTAACTTATAGGGCAGGAACAGCACAGTTTTCAAAACGTGTTTTTCAGCCCGAAATAAACGCGTTTTCTCAGCCCTTGGAATCGCAGTGTAACTGCCTGGCTCAGAAGAGCCCACAGAGTCAGCCCTTAACCCCAGTGATCAGAAATTGTCAAAACGTGTTTTTCAGCAGAAATAAACACGTTTTGGCAACTTTGGTCACCACCATGTAACTTATAGGGCAAGAACAGCACAGTTTTCAAAACGTGTTTTTCAGCCCGAAATAAACGCGTTTTCTCAGCCCTTAGAATCGCAGTGTAACTGCCTGGCTCAGAAGAGCCCACAGAGTCAGCCCTTAACCCCAGTGATCAGAAATTGTCTAAACGTGTTTTTCAGCAGAAATAAACACGTTTTGGCAACTTTGGTCACCACCATGTAACTTATAGGGCAGGAACAGCACAGTTTTCAAAACGTGTTTTTCAGCCCGAAATAAACGCGTTTTCTCAGCCCTTGGAATCGCAGTGTAACTGCCTGGCTCAGAAGAGCCCACAGAGTCAGCCCTTAACCCCAGTGATCAGAAATTGTCAAAACGTGTTTTTCAGCAGAAATAAACACGTTTTGGCAACTTTGGTCACCACCATGTAACTTATAGGGCAGGAACAGCACAGTTTTCAAAACGTGTTTTTCAGCCCGAAATAAACGCGTTTTCTCAGCCCTTGGAATCGCAGTGTAACTGCCTGGCTCAGAAGAGCCCACAGAGTCAGCCCTTAACCCCAGTGATCAGAAATTGTCAAAACGTGTTTTTCAGCAGAAATAAACACGTTTTGGCAACTTTGGTCAAACCCATGTAACTTATAGGGCAGGAACAGAACAGTTTTCAAAACGTGTTTTTCAGCCCGAAATAAACGCGTTTTCTCAGCCCTTGGAATCGCAGTGCAACTGCCTGGCTCAGAAGAGCCCACAGAGTCAGCCCTTAACCCCAGTGATCAGAAAATGTCAAAACGTGTTTTTCAGCAGAAATAAACACGTTTTGGCAACTTTGGTCACCACCATGTAACTTATAGGGCAGGAACAGCACAGTTTTCAAAACGTGTTTTTCAGCCCGAAATAAACACGTTTTCTCAGCCCTTGGAATCGCAGTGTAACTGCCTGGCTCAGAAGAGCCCACAGAGTCAGCCCTTAACCCCAGTGATCAGAAATTGTCAAAACGTGTTTTTCAGCAGAAATAAACACGTTTTGGCAACTTTGGTCAAACCCATGTAACTTATAGGGCAGGAACAGCACAGTTTTCAAAACGTGTTTTTCAGCCCGAAATAAACGCGTTTTCTCAGCCCTTGGAATCGCAGTGTAACTGCCTGCCTCAGAAGAGCCCACAGAGTCAGCCCTTAACCCCAGTGATCAGAAATTGTCAAAACGTGTTTTTCAGCAGAAATAAACACGTTTTGGCAACTTTGGTCACCACCATGTAACTTATAGGGCAGGAACAGCACAGTTTTCAAAACGTGTTTTTCAGCACGAAATAAACACGTTTTCTCAGCACTTAGAATCGCAGTGTAACTGCCTGGCTCAGAAGAGCCCACAGAGTCAGCCCTTAACCCCAGTGATCAGAAATTGTCAAAACGTGTTTTTCAGCAGAAATAAACACGTTTTGGCAACTTTGGTCAAATCCATGTAACTTATAGGGCAGGAACAGCACAGTTTTCAAAACGTGTTTTTCAGCCCGAAATAAACGCGTTTTCTCAGCCCTTGGAATCGCAGTGTAACTGCCTGGCTCAGAAGAGCCCACAGAGTCAGCCCTTAACCCCAGTGATCAGAAATTGTCAAAACGTGTTTTTCAGCAGAAATAAACACGTTTTGGCAACTTTGGTCACCACCATGTAACTTATAGGGCAGGAACAGCACAGTTTTCAAAACGTGTTTTTCAGCCCGAAATAAACGCGTTTTCTCAGCCCTTGGAATCGCAGTGTAACTGCCTGGCTCAGAAGAGCACACTGAGTCACCCCTTAACCCCAGTGATCAGAAATTGTCAAAACGTGTTTTTCAGCAGAAATAAACACGTTTTGGCAACTTTGGTCACCACCATGTAACTTATAGGGCAGGAACAGCACAGTTTTCAAAACGTGTTTTTCAGCCCGAAATAAACGCGTTTTCTCAGCCCTTGGAATCGCAGTGTAACTGCCTGGCTCAGAAGAGCCCACAGAGTCAGCCCTTAACCCCAGAGATCAGAAATTGTCAAAACGTGTTTTTCAGCAGAAATAAACACGTTTTGGCAACTTTGGTCAAACCCATGTAACTTATAGGGCAGGAACAGCACAGTTTTCAAAACGTGTTTTTCAGCCCGAAATAAACGCGTTTTCTCAGCCCTTGGAATCGCAGTGTAACTGCCTGGCTCAGAAGAGCCCACAGAGTCAGCCCTTAACCCCAGTGATCAGAAATTGTCAAAACGTGTTTTTCAGCAGAAATAAACACGTTTTGGCAACTTTGGTCAAACCCATGTAACTTATAGGGCAGGAACAGCACAGTTTTCAAAACGTGTTTTTCAGCCCGAAATAAACGCGTTTTCTCAGCCCTTGGAATCGCAGTGTAACTGCCTGGCTCAGAAGAGCCCACAGAGTCAGCCCTTAACCCCAGTGATCAGAAATTGTCAAAACGTGTTTTTCAGCAGAAATAAACACGTTTTGGCAACTTTGGTCAAACCCATGTAACTTATAGGGCAGGAACAGCACAGTTTTCAAAACGTGTTTTTCAGCCCGAAATAAACGCGTTTTCTCAGCCCTTGGAATCGCAGTGTAACTGCCTGGCTCAGAAGAGCCCACAGAGTCAGCCCTTAACCCCAGTGATCAGAAAATGTCAAAACGTGTTTTTCAGCAGAAATAAACACGTTTTGGCAACTTTGGTCACCACCATGTAACTTATAGGGCAGGAACAGCACAGTTTTCAAAACGTGTTTTTCAGCCCGAAATAAACGCGTTTTCTCAGCCCTTGGAATCGCAGTGTAACTGCCTGGCTCAGAAGAGCCCACAGAGTCAGCCCTTAACCCCAGTGATCAGAAATTGTCAAAACGTGTTTTTCAGCAGAAATAAACACGTTTTGGCAACTTTGGTCACCACCATGTAACTTATAGGGCAAGAACAGCACAGTTTTCAAAACGTGTTTTTCAGCCCGAAATAAACGCGTTTTCTCAGCCCTTGGAATCGCAGTGTAACTGCCTGGCTCAGAAGAGCACACTGAGTCACCCCTTAACCCCAGTGATCAGAAATTGTCAAAACGTGTTTTTCAGCAGAAATAAACACGTTTTGGCAACTTTGGTCACCACCATGTAACTTATAGGGCAGGAACAGCACAGTTTTCAAAACGTGTTTTTCAGCCCGAAATAAACACGTTTTCTCAGCCCTTAGAATCGCAGTGTAACTGCCTGGCTCAGAAGAGCCCACAGAGTCAGCCCTTAACCCCAGTGATCAGAAATTGTCAAAACGTGTTTTTCAGCAGAAATAAACACGTTTTGGCAACTTTGGTCAAACCCATGTAACTTATAGGGCAGGAACAGCACAGTTTTCAAAACGTGTTTTTCAGCCCGAAATAAACGCGTTTTCTCAGCCCTTGGAATCGCAGTGTAACTGCCTGCCTCAGAAGAGCCCACAGAGTCAGCCCTTAACCCCAGTGATCAGAAATTGTCAAAACGTGTTTTTCAGCAGAAATAAACACGTTTTGGCAACTTTGGTCAAATCCATGTAACTTATAGGGCAGGAACAGCACAGTTTTCAAAACGTGTTTTTCAGCCCGAAATAAACGCGTTTTCTCAGCCCTTGGAATCGCAGTGTAACTGCCTGGCTCAGAAGAGCCCACAGAGTCAGCCCTTAACCCCAGTGATCAGAAATTGTCTAAACGTGTTTTTCAGCAGAAATAAACACGTTTTGGCAACTTTGGTCACCACCATGTAACTTATAGGGCAGGAACAGCACAGTTTTCAAAACGTGTTTTTCAGCCCGAAATAAACGCGTTTTCTCAGCCCTTGGAATCGCAGTGTAACTGCCTGGCTCAGAAGAGCCCACAGAGTCAGCCCTTAACCCCAGTGATCAGAAATTGTCAAAACGTGTTTTTCAGCAGAAATAAACACGTTTTGGCAACTTTGGTCACCACCATGTAACTTATAGGGCAAGAACAGCACAGTTTTCAAAACGTGTTTTTCAGCCCGAAATAAACGCGTTTTCTCAGCCCTTAGAATCGCAGTGTAACTGCCTGGCTCAGAAGAGCCCACAGAGTCAGCCCTTAACCCCAGTGATCAGAAATTGTCTAAACGTGTTTTTCAGCAGAAATAAACACGTTTTGGCAACTTTGGTCACCACCATGTAACTTATAGGGCAGGAACAGCACAGTTTTCAAAACGTGTTTTTCAGCCCGAAATAAACGCGTTTTCTCAGCCCTTGGAATCGCAGTGTAACTGCCTGGCTCAGAAGAGCCCACAGAGTCAGCCCTTAACCCCAGTGATCAGAAATTGTCAAAACGTGTTTTTCAGCAGAAATAAACACGTTTTGGCAACTTTGGTCACCACCATGTAACTTATAGGGCAGGAACAGCACAGTTTTCAAAACGTGTTTTTCAGCCCGAAATAAACGCGTTTTCTCAGCCCTTGGAATCGCAGTGTAACTGCCTGGCTCAGAAGAGCCCACAGAGTCAGCCCTTAACCCCAGTGATCAGAAATTGTCAAAACGTGTTTTTCAGCAGAAATAAACACGTTTTGGCAACTTTGGTCAAACCCATGTAACTTATAGGGCAGGAACAGAACAGTTTTCAAAACGTGTTTTTCAGCCCGAAATAAACGCGTTTTCTCAGCCCTTGGAATCGCAGTGCAACTGCCTGGCTCAGAAGAGCCCACAGAGTCAGCCCTTAACCCCAGTGATCAGAAAATGTCAAAACGTGTTTTTCAGCAGAAATAAACACGTTTTGGCAACTTTGGTCACCACCATGTAACTTATAGGGCAGGAACAGCACAGTTTTCAAAACGTGTTTTTCAGCCCGAAATAAACACGTTTTCTCAGCCCTTGGAATCGCAGTGTAACTGCCTGGCTCAGAAGAGCCCACAGAGTCAGCCCTTAACCCCAGTGATCAGAAATTGTCAAAACGTGTTTTTCAGCAGAAATAAACACGTTTTGGCAACTTTGGTCAAACCCATGTAACTTATAGGGCAGGAACAGCACAGTTTTCAAAACGTGTTTTTCAGCCCGAAATAAACGCGTTTTCTCAGCCCTTGGAATCGCAGTGTAACTGCCTGCCTCAGAAGAGCCCACAGAGTCAGCCCTTAACCCCAGTGATCAGAAATTGTCAAAACGTGTTTTTCAGCAGAAATAAACACGTTTTGGCAACTTTGGTCACCACCATGTAACTTATAGGGCAGGAACAGCACAGTTTTCAAAACGTGTTTTTCAGCACGAAATAAACACGTTTTCTCAGCACTTAGAATCGCAGTGTAACTGCCTGGCTCAGAAGAGCCCACAGAGTCAGCCCTTAACCCCAGTGATCAGAAATTGTCAAAACGTGTTTTTCAGCAGAAATAAACACGTTTTGGCAACTTTGGTCAAATCCATGTAACTTATAGGGCAGGAACAGCACAGTTTTCAAAACGTGTTTTTCAGCCCGAAATAAACGCGTTTTCTCAGCCCTTGGAATCGCAGTGTAACTGCCTGGCTCAGAAGAGCCCACAGAGTCAGCCCTTAACCCCAGTGATCAGAAATTGTCAAAACGTGTTTTTCAGCAGAAATAAACACGTTTTGGCAACTTTGGTCACCACCATGTAACTTATAGGGCAGGAACAGCACAGTTTTCAAAACGTGTTTTTCAGCCCGAAATAAACGCGTTTTCTCAGCCCTTGGAATCGCAGTGTAACTGCCTGGCTCAGAAGAGCCCACAGAGTCAGCCCTTAACCCCAGTGATCAGAAATTGTCAAAACGTGTTTTTCAGCAGAAATAAACACGTTTTGGCAACTTTGGTCACCACCATGTAACTTATAGGGCAGGAACAGCACAGTTTTCAAAACGTGTTTTTCAGCCCGAAATAAACGCGTTTTCTCAGCCCTTGGAATCGCAGTGTAACTGCCTGGCTCAGAAGAGCCCACAGAGTCAGCCCTTAACCCCAGTGATCAGAAATTGTCAAAACGTGTTTTTCAGCAGAAATAAACACGTTTTGGCAACTTTGGTCACCACCATGTAACTTATAGGGCAAGAACAGCACAGTTTTCAAAATGTGTTTTTCAGCCCGAAATAAACGCGTTTTCTCAGCCCTTGGAATCGCAGTGTAACTGCCTGGCTCAGAAGAGCCCACAGAGTCAGCCCTTAACCCCAGTGATCAGAAATTGTCAAAACGTGTTTTTCAGCAGAAATAAACACGTTTTGGCAACTTTGGTCAAACCCATGTAACTTATAGGGCAGGAACAGCACAGTTTTCAAAACGTGTTTTTCAGCCCGAAATAAACGCGTTTTCTCAGCCCTTGGAATCGCAGTGTAACTGCCTGCCTCAGAAGAGCCCACAGAGTCAGCCCTTAACCCCAGTGATCAGAAATTGTCAAAACGTGTTTTTCAGCAGAAATAAACACGTTTTGGCAACTTTGGTCACCACCATTTAACTTATAGGGCAGGAACAGCACAGTTTTCAAAACGTGTTTTTCAGCACGAAATAAACACGTTTTCTCAGCACTTAGAATCGCAGTGTAACTGCCTGGCTCAGAAGAGCCCACAGAGTCAGCCCTTAACCCCAGTGATCAGAAATTGTCAAAACGTGTTTTTCAGCAGAAATAAACACGTTTTGGCAACTTTGGTCAAATCCATGTAACTTATAGGGCAGGAACAGCACAGTTTTCAAAACGTGTTTTTCAGCACGAAATAAACGCGTTTTCTCAGCCCTTGGAATCGCAGTGTAACTGCCTGGCTCAGAAGAGCCCACAGAGTCAGCCCTTAACCCCAGTGATCAGAAATTGTCTAAACGTGTTTTTCAGCAGAAATAAACACGTTTTGGCAACTTTGGTCACCACCATGTAACTTATAGGGCAGGAACAGCACAGTTTTCAAAACGTGTTTTTCAGCCCGAAATAAACGCGTTTTCTCAGCCCTTGGAATCGCAGTGTAACTGCCTGGCTCAGAAGAGCACACTGAGTCACCCCTTAACCCCAGTGATCAGAAATTGTCAAAACGTGTTTTTCAGCAGAAATAAACACGTTTTGGCAACTTTGGTCACCACCATGTAACTTATAGGGCAGGAACAGCACAGTTTTCAAAACGTGTTTTTCAGCCCGAAATAAACGCGTTTTCTCAGCCCTTGGAATCGCAGTGTAACTGCCTGGCTCAGAAGAGCCCACAGAGTCAGCCCTTAACCCCAGAGATCAGAAATTGTCAAAACGTGTTTTTCAGCAGAAATAAACACGTTTTGGCAACTTTGGTCAAACCCATGTAACTTATAGGGCAGGAACAGCACAGTTTTCAAAACGTGTTTTTCAGCCCGAAATAAACGCGTTTTCTCAGCCCTTGGAATCGCAGTGTAACTGCCTGGCTCAGAAGAGCCCACAGAGTCAGCCCTTAACCCCAGTGATCAGAAATTGTCAAAACGTGTTTTTCAGCAGAAATAAACACGTTTTGGCAACTTTGGTCACCACCATGTAACTTATAGGGCAGGAACAGCACAGTTTTCAAAACGTGTTTTTCAGCCCGAAATAAACGCGTTTTCTCAGCCCTTGGAATCGCAGTGTAACTGCCTGGCTCAGAAGAGCCCACAGAGTCAGCCCTTAACCCCAGTGATCAGAAATTGTCAAAACGTGTTTTTCAGCAGAAATAAACACGTTTTGGCAACTTTGGTCACCACCATTTAACTTATAGGGCAGGAACAGCACAGTTTTCAAAACGTGTTTTTCAGCCCGAAATAAACACGTTTTCTCAGCCCTTAGAATCGCAGTATAACTGCCTGGCTCAGAAAGCCCACAGAGTCAGCCCTTAACCCCAGTGATCAGAAATTGTCAAAACGTGTTTTTCAGCAGAAATAAACACGTTTTGGCAACTTTGGTCAAACCCATGTAACTTATAGGGCAGGAACAGCACAGTTTTCAAAACGTGTTTTTCAGCCCGAAATAAACGCGTTTTCTCAGCCCTTGGAATCGCAGTGTAACTGCCTGGCTCAGAAGAGCCCACAGAGTCAGCCCTTAACCCCAGTGATCAGAAAATGTCAAAACGTGTTTTTCAGCAGAAATAAACACGTTTTGGCAACTTTGGTCACCACCATGTAACTTATAGGGCAGGAACAGCACAGTTTTCAAAACGTGTTTTTCAGCCCGAAATAAACGCGTTTTCTCAGCCCTTGGAATCGCAGTGTAACTGCCTGGCTCAGAAGAGCCCACAGAGTCAGCCCTTAACCCCAGTGATCAGAAATTGTCAAAACGTGTTTTTCAGCAGAAATAAACACGTTTTGGCAACTTTGGTCACCACCATGTAACTTATAGGGCAGGAACAGCACAGTTTTCAAAACGTGTTTTTCAGCCCGAAATAAACACGTTTTCTCAGCCCTTAGAATCGCAGTGTAACTGCCTGGCTCAGAAGAGCCCACAGAGTCAGCCCTTAACCCCAGTGATCAGAAATTGTCAAAACGTGTTTTTCAGCAGAAATAAACACGTTTTGGCAACTTTGGTCAAACCCATGTAACTTATAGGGCAGGAACAGCACAGTTTTCAAAACGTGTTTTTCAGCCCGAAATAAACGCGTTTTCTCAGCCCTTGGAATCGCAGTGTAACTGCCTGCCTCAGAAGAGCCCACAGAGTCAGCCCTTAACCCCAGTGATCAGAAATTGTCAAAACGTGTTTTTCAGCAGAAATAAACACGTTTTGGCAACTTTGGTCACCACCATGTAACTTATAGGGCAGGAACAGCACAGTTTTCAAAACGTGTTTTTCAGCACGAAATAAACACGTTTTCTCAGCACTTAGAATCGCAGTGTAACTGCCTGGCTCAGAAGAGCCCACAGAGTCAGCCCTTAACCCCAGTGATCAGAAATTGTCAAAACGTGTTTTTCAGCAGAAATAAACACGTTTTGGCAACTTTGGTCAAATCCATGTAACTTATAGGGCAGGAACAGCACAGTTTTCAAAACGTGTTTTTCAGCCCGAAATAAACGCGTTTTCTCAGCCCTTGGAATCGCAGTGTAACTGCCTGGCTCAGAAGAGCCCACAGAGTCAGCCCTTAACCCCAGTGATCAGAAATTGTCAAAACGTGTTTTTCAGCAGAAATAAACACGTTTTGGCAACTTTGGTCACCACCATGTAACTTATAGGGCAGGAACAGCACAGTTTTCAAAACGTGTTTTTCAGCCCGAAATAAACGCGTTTTCTCAGCCCTTGGAATCGCAGTGTAACTGCCTGGCTCAGAAGAGCCCACAGAGTCAGCCCTTAACCCCAGTGATCAGAAATTGTCAAAACGTGTTTTTCAGCAGAAATAAACACGTTTTGGCAACTTTGGTCACCACCATGTAACTTATAGGGCAGGAACAGCACAGTTTTCAAAACGTGTTTTTCAGCCCGAAATAAACGCGTTTTCTCAGCCCTTGGAATCGCAGTGTAACTGCCTGCCTCAGAAGAGCCCACAGAGTCAGCCCTTAACCCCAGTGATCAGAAATTGTCAAAACGTGTTTTTCAGCAGAAATAAACACGTTTTGGCAACTTTGGTCACCACCATGTAACTTATAGGGCAGGAACAGCACAGTTTTCAAAACGTGTTTTTCAGCCCGAAATAAACGCGTTTTCTCAGCCCTTGGAATCGCAGTGTAACTGCCTGGCTCAGAAGAGCCCACAGAGTCAGCCCTTAACCCCAGTGATCAGAAATTGTCAAAACGTGTTTTTCAGCAGAAATAAACACGTTTTGGCAACTTTGGTCAAACCCATGTAACTTATAGGGCAGGAACAGCACAGTTTTCAAAACGTGTTTTTCAGCCCGAAATAAACGCGTTTTCTCAGCCCTTGGAATCGCAGTGTAACTGCCTGGCTCAGAAGAGCCCACAGAGTCAGCCCTTAACCCCAGTGATCAGAAATTGTCAAAACGTGTTTTTCAGCAGAAATAAACACGTTTTGGCAACTTTGGTCACCACCATGTAACTTATAGGGCAGGAACAGCACAGTTTTCAAAACGTGTTTTTCAGCCCGAAATAAACGCGTTTTCTCAGCCCTTGGAATCGCAGTGTAACTGCCTGGCTCAGAAGAGCCCACAGAGTCAGCCCTTAACCCCAGTGATCAGAAATTGTCAAAACGTGTTTTTCAGCAGAAATAAACACGTTTTGGCAACTTTGGTCACCACCATTTAACTTATAGGGCAGGAACAGCACAGTTTTCAAAACGTGTTTTTCAGCCCGAAATAAACACGTTTTCTCAGCCCTTAGAATCGCAGTGTAACTGCCTGGCTCAGAAAGCCCACAGAGTCAGCCCTTAACCCCAGTGATCAGAAATTGTCAAAACGTGTTTTTCAGCAGAAATAAACACGTTTTGGCAACTTTGGTCACCACCATGTAACTTATAGGGCAGGAACAGCACAGTTTTCAAAACGTGTTTTTCAGCCCGAAATAAACGCGTTTTCTCAGCCCTTGGAATCGCAGTGTAACTGCCTGGCTCAGAAGAGCCCACAGAGTCAGCCCTTAACCCCAGTGATCAGAAAATGTCAAAACGTGTTTTTCAGCAGAAATAAACACGTTTTGGCAACTTTGGTCACCACCATGTAACTTATAGGGCAGGAACAGCACAGTTTTCAAAACGTGTTTTTCAGCCCGAAATAAACGCGTTTTCTCAGCCCTTGGAATCGCAGTGTAACTGCCTGGCTCAGAAGAGCCCACAGAGTCAGCCCTTAACCCCAGTGATCAGAAATTGTCAAAACGTGTTTTTCAGCAGAAATAAACACGTTTTGGCAACTTTGGTCACCACCATGTAACTTATAGGGCAGGAACAGCACAGTTTTCAAAACGTGTTTTTCAGCCCGAAATAAACACGTTTTCTCAGCCCTTAGAATCGCAGTGTAACTGCCTGGCTCAGAAGAGCCCACAGAGTCAGCCCTTAACCCCAGTGATCAGAAATTGTCAAAACGTGTTTTTCAGCAGAAATAAACACGTTTTGGCAACTTTGGTCAAACCCATGTAACTTATAGGGCAGGAACAGCACAGTTTTCAAAACGTGTTTTTCAGCCCGAAATAAACGCGTTTTCTCAGCCCTTGGAATCGCAGTGTAACTGCCTGGCTCAGAAGAGCCCACAGAGTCAGCCCTTAACCCCAGTGATCAGAAATTGTCTAAACGTGTTTTTCAGCAGAAATAAACACGTTTTGGCAACTTTGGTCACCTCCATGTAACTTATAGGGCAGGAACAGCACAGTTTTCAAAACGTGTTTTTCAGCCCGAAATAAACGCGTTTTCTCAGCCCTTGGAATCGCAGTGTAACTGCCTGGCTCAGAAGAGCCCACAGAGTCAGCCCTTAACCCCAGTGATCAGAAATTGTCAAAACGTGTTTTTCAGCAGAAATAAACACGTTTTGGCAACTTTGGTCACCACCATGTAACTTATAGGGCAGGAACAGCACAGTTTTCAAAACGTGTTTTTCAGCCCGAAATAAACGCGTTTTCTCAGCCCTTGGAATCGCAGTGTAACTGCCTGGCTCAGAAGAGCCCACAGAGTCAGCCCTTAACCCCAGTGATCAGAAATTGTCAAAACGTGTTTTTCAGCAGAAATAAACACGTTTTGGCAACTTTGGTCAAACCCATGTAACTTATAGGGCAGGAACAGCACAGTTTTCAAAACGTGTTTTTCAGCCCGAAATAAACGCGTTTTCTCAGCCCTTGGAATCGCAGTGTAACTGCCTGGCTCAGAAGAGCCCACAGAGTCAGCCCTTAACCCCAGTGATCAGAAATTGTCTAAACGTGTTTTTCAGCAGAAATAAACACGTTTTGGCAACTTTGGTCACCACCATGTAACTTATAGGGCAGGAACAGCACAGTTTTCAAAACGTGTTTTTCAGCCCGAAATAAACGCGTTTTCTCAGCCCTTGGAATCGCAGTGTAACTGCCTGGCTCAGAAGAGCACACTGAGTCACCCCTTAACCCCAGTGATCAGAAATTGTCAAAACGTGTTTTTCAGCAGAAATAAACACGTTTTGGCAACTTTGGTCACCACCATGTAACTTATAGGGCAGGAACAGCACAGTTTTCAAAACGTGTTTTTCAGCCCGAAATAAACGCGTTTTCTCAGCCCTTGGAATCGCAGTGTAACTGCCTGGCTCAGAAGAGCCCACAGAGTCAGCCCTTAACCCCAGAGATCAGAAATTGTCAAAACGTGTTTTTCAGCAGAAATAAACACGTTTTGGCAACTTTGGTCAAACCCATGTAACTTATAGGGCAGGAACAGCACAGTTTTCAAAACGTGTTTTTCAGCCCGAAATAAACGCGTTTTCTCAGCCCTTGGAATCGCAGTGTAACTGCCTGGCTCAGAAGAGCCCACAGAGTCAGCCCTTAACCCCAGTGATCAGAAATTGTCAAAACGTGTTTTTCAGCAGAAATAAACACGTTTTGGCAACTTTGGTCACCACCATGTAACTTATAGGGCAGGAACAGCACAGTTTTCAAAACGTGTTTTTCAGCCCGAAATAAACGCGTTTTCTCAGCCCTTGGAATCGCAGTGTAACTGCCTGGCTCAGAAGAGCCCACAGAGTCAGCCCTTAACCCCAGTGATCAGAAATTGTCAAAACGTGTTTTTCAGCAGAAATAAACACGTTTTGGCAACTTTGGTCACCACCATTTAACTTATAGGGCAGGAACAGCACAGTTTTCAAAACGTGTTTTTCAGCCCGAAATAAACACGTTTTCTCAGCCCTTAGAATCGCAGTGTAACTGCCTGGCTCAGAAAGCCCACAGAGTCAGCCCTTAACCCCAGTGATCAGAAATTGTCAAAACGTGTTTTTCAGCAGAAATAAACACGTTTTGGCAACTTTGGTCAAACCCATGTAACTTATAGGGCAGGAACAGCACAGTTTTCAAAACGTGTTTTTCAGCCCGAAATAAACGCGTTTTCTCAGCCCTTGGAATCGCAGTGTAACTGCCTGGCTCAGAAGAGCCCACAGAGTCAGCCCTTAACCCCAGTGATCAGAAAATGTCAAAACGTGTTTTTCAGCAGAAATAAACACGTTTTGGCAACTTTGGTCACCACCATGTAACTTATAGGGCAGGAACAGCACAGTTTTCAAAACGTGTTTTTCAGCCCGAAATAAACGCGTTTTCTCAGCCCTTGGAATCGCAGTGTAACTGCCTGGCTCAGAAGAGCCCACAGAGTCAGCCCTTAACCCCAGTGATCAGAAATTGTCAAAACGTGTTTTTCAGCAGAAATAAACACGTTTTGGCAACTTTGGTCACCACCATGTAACTTATAGGGCAGGAACAGCACAGTTTTCAAAACGTGTTTTTCAGCCCGAAATAAACACGTTTTCTCAGCCCTTAGAATCGCAGTGTAACTGCCTGGCTCAGAAGAGCCCACAGAGTCAGCCCTTAACCCCAGTGATCAGAAATTGTCAAAACGTGTTTTTCAGCAGAAATAAACACGTTTTGGCAACTTTGGTCAAACCCATGTAACTTATAGGGCAGGAACAGCACAGTTTTCAAAACGTGTTTTTCAGCCCGAAATAAACGCGTTTTCTCAGCCCTTGGAATCGCAGTGTAACTGCCTGCCTCAGAAGAGCCCACAGAGTCAGCCCTTAACCCCAGTGATCAGAAATTGTCAAAACGTGTTTTTCAGCAGAAATAAACACGTTTTGGCAACTTTGGTCACCACCATGTAACTTATAGGGCAGGAACAGCACAGTTTTCAAAACGTGTTTTTCAGCCCGAAATAAACGCGTTTTCTCAGCCCTTAGAATCGCAGTGTAACTGCCTGCCTCAGAAGAGCCCACAGAGTCAGCCCTTAACCCCAGTGATCAGAAATTGTCAAAACGTGTTTTTCAGCAGAAATAAACACGTTTTGGCAACTTTGGTCACCACCATGTAACTTATAGGGCAGGAACAGCACAGTTTTCAAAACGTGTTTTTCAGCACGAAATAAACACGTTTTCTCAGCACTTAGAATCGCAGTGTAACTGCCTGGCTCAGAAGAGCCCACAGAGTCAGCCCTTAACCCCAGTGATCAGAAATTGTCAAAACGTGTTTTTCAGCAGAAATAAACACGTTTTGGCAACTTTGGTCACCACCATGTAACTTATAGGGCAGGAACAGCACAGTTTTCAAAACGTGTTTTTCAGCACGAAATAAACACGTTTTCTCAGCACTTAGAATCGCAGTGTAACTGCCTGGCTCAGAAGAGCCCACAGAGTCAGCCCTTAACCCCAGTGATCAGAAATTGTCAAAACGTGTTTTTCAGCAGAAATAAACACGTTTTGGCAACTTTGGTCAAATCCATGTAACTTATAGGGCAGGAACAGCACAGTTTTCAAAACGTGTTTTTCAGCCCGAAATAAACGCGTTTTCTCAGCCCTTGGAATCGCAGTGTAACTGCCTGGCTCAGAAGAGCCCACAGAGTCAGCCCTTAACCCCAGTGATCAGAAATTGTCAAAACGTGTTTTTCAGCAGAAATAAACACGTTTTGGCAACTTTGGTCACCACCATGTAACTTATAGGGCAGGAACAGCACAGTTTTCAAAACGTGTTTTTCAGCCCGAAATAAACGCGTTTTCTCAGCCCTTGGAATCGCAGTGTAACTGCCTGGCTCAGAAGAGCCCACAGAGTCAGCCCTTAACCCCAGTGATCAGAAATTGTCAAAACGTGTTTTTCAGCAGAAATAAACACGTTTTGGCAACTTTGGTCACCACCATGTAACTTATAGGGCAGGAACAGCACAGTTTTCAAAACGTGTTTTTCAGCCCGAAATAAACGCGTTTTCTCAGCCCTTGGAATCGCAGTGTAACTGCCTGGCTCAGAAGAGCCCACAGAGTCAGCCCTTAACCCCAGTGATCAGAAAATGTCAAAACGTGTTTTTCAGCAGAAATAAACACGTTTTGGCAACTTTGGTCACCACCATGTAACTTATAGGGCAGGAACAGCACAGTTTTCAAAACGTGTTTTTCAGCCCGAAATAAACGCGTTTTCTCAGCCCTTAGAATCGCAGTGTAACTGCCTGGCTCAGAAGAGCCCACAGAGTCAGCCCTTAACCCCAGTGATCAGAAATTGTCAAAACGTGTTTTTCAGCAGAAATAAACACGTTTTGGCAACTTTGGTCAAACCCATGTAACTTATAGGGCAGGAACAGCACAGTTTTCAAAACGTGTTTTTCAGCCCGAAATAAACGCGTTTTCTCAGCCCTTGGAATCGCAGTGTAACTGCCTGGCTCAGAAGAGCCCACAGAGTCAGCCCTTAACCCCAGTGATCAGAAATTGTCAAAACGTGTTTTTCAGCAGAAATAAACACGTTTTGGCAACTTTGGTCACCACCATGTAACTTATAGGGCAGGAACAGCACAGTTTTCAAAACGTGTTTTTCAGCCCGAAATAAACGCGTTTTCTCAGCCCTTGGAATCGCAGTGTAACTGCCTGGCTCAGAAGAGCCCACAGAGTCAGCCCTTAACCCCAGTGATCAGAAATTGTCTAAACGTGTTTTTCAGCAGAAATAAACACGTTTTGGCAACTTTGGTCACCACCATGTAACTTATAGGGCAGGAACAGCACAGTTTTCAAAACGTGTTTTTCAGCCCGAAATAAACGCGTTTTCTCAGCCCTTGGAATCGCAGTGTAACTGCCTGGCTCAGAAGAGCCCACAGAGTCAGCCCTTAACCCCAGTGATCAGAAATTGTCAAAACGTGTTTTTCAGCAGAAATAAACACGTTTTGGCAACTTTGGTCACCACCATGTAACTTATAGGGCAGGAACAGCACAGTTTTCAAAACGTGTTTTTCAGCCCGAAATAAACGCGTTTTCTCAGCCCTTGGAATCGCAGTGTAACTGCCTGGCTCAGAAGAGCCCACAGAGTCAGCCCTTAACCCCAGTGATCAGAAAATGTCAAAACGTGTTTTTCAGCAGAAATAAACACGTTTTGGCAACTTTGGTCACCACCATGTAACTTATAGGGCAGGAACAGCACAGTTTTCAAAACGTGTTTTTCAGCCCGAAATAAACGCGTTTTCTCAGCCCTTGGAATCGCAGTGTAACTGCCTGGCTCAGAAGAGCCCACAGAGTCAGCCCTTAACCCCAGTGATCAGAAAATGTCAAAACGTGTTTTTCAGCAGAAATAAACACGTTTTGGCAACTTTGGTCACCACCATGTAACTTATAGGGCAGGAACAGCACAGTTTTCAAAACGTGTTTTTCAGCCCGAAATAAACGCGTTTTCTCAGCCCTTGGAATCGCAGTGTAACTGCCTGGCTCAGAAGAGCCCACAGAGTCAGCCCTTAACCCCAGTGATCAGAAATTGTCAAAACGTGTTTTTCAGCAGAAATAAACACGTTTTGGCAACTTTGGTCACCACCATGTAACTTATAGGGCAAGAACAGCACAGTTTTCAAAACGTGTTTTTCAGCCCGAAATAAACGCGTTTTCTCAGCCCTTAGAATCGCAGTGTAACTGCCTGGCTCAGAAGAGCCCACAGAGTCAGCCCTTAACCCCAGTGATCAGAAATTGTCTAAACGTGTTTTTCAGCAGAAATAAACACGTTTTGGCAACTTTGGTCACCACCATGTAACTTATAGGGCAGGAACAGCACAGTTTTCAAAACGTGTTTTTCAGCCCGAAATAAACACGTTTTCTCAGCCCTTAGAATCGCAGTGTAACTGCCTGGCTCAGAAGAGCCCACAGAGTCAGCCCTTAACCCCAGTGATCAGAAATTGTCAAAACGTGTTTTTCAGCAGAAATAAACACGTTTTGGCAACTTTGGTCAAACCCATGTAACTTATAGGGCAGGAACAGCACAGTTTTCAAAACGTGTTTTTCAGCCCGAAATAAACGCGTTTTCTCAGCCCTTGGAATCGCAGTGTAACTGCCTGGCTCAGAAGAGCCCACAGAGTCAGCCCTTAACCCCAGTGATCAGAAATTGTCAAAACGTGTTTTTCAGCAGAAATAAACACGTTTTGGCAACTTTGGTCACCACCATGTAACTTATAGGGCAGGAACAGCACAGTTTTCAAAACGTGTTTTTCAGCACGAAATAAACACGTTTTCTCAGCACTTAGAATCGCAGTGTAACTGCCTGGCTCAGAAGAGCCCACAGAGTCAGCCCTTAACCCCAGTGATCAGAAATTGTCAAAACGTGTTTTTCAGCAGAAATAAACACGTTTTGGCAACTTTGGTCAAATCCATGTAACTTATAGGGCAGGAACAGCACAGTTTTCAAAACGTGTTTTTCATCCCGAAATAAACGCGTTTTCTCAGCCCTTGGAATCGCAGTGTAACTGCCTGGCTCAGAAGAGCCCACAGAGTCAGCCCTTAACCCCAGTGATCAGAAATTGTCAAAACGTGTTTTTCAGCAGAAATAAACACGTTTTGGCAACTTTGGTCACCACCATGTAACTTATAGGGCAGGAACAGCACAGTTTTCAAAACGTGTTTTTCAGCCCGAAATAAACGCGTTTTCTCAGCCCTTGGAATCGCAGTGTAACTGCCTGGCTCAGAAGAGCCCACAGAGTCAGCCCTTAACCCCAGTGATCAGAAATTGTCAAAACGTGTTTTTCAGCAGAAATAAACACGTTTTGGCAACTTTGGTCACCACCATGTAACTTATAGGGCAGGAACAGCACAGTTTTCAAAACGTGTTTTTCAGCCCGAAATAAACGCGTTTTCTCAGCCCTTGGAATCGCAGTGTAACTGCCTGGCTCAGAAGAGCCCACAGAGTCAGCCCTTAACCCCAGTGATCAGAAATTGTCAAAACGTGTTTTTCAGCAGAAATAAACACGTTTTGGCAACTTTGGTCACCACCATGTAACTTATAGGGCAAGAACAGCACAGTTTTCAAAATGTGTTTTTCAGCCCGAAATAAACGCGTTTTCTCAGCCCTTGGAATCGCAGTGTAACTGCCTGGCTCAGAAGAGCCCACAGAGTCAGCCCTTAACCCCAGTGATCAGAAATTGTCAAAACGTGTTTTTCAGCAGAAATAAACACGTTTTGGCAACTTTGGTCAAACCCATGTAACTTATAGGGCAGGAACAGCACAGTTTTCAAAACGTGTTTTTCAGCCCGAAATAAACGCGTTTTCTCAGCCCTTGGAATCGCAGTGTAACTGCCTGCCTCAGAAGAGCCCACAGAGTCAGCCCTTAACCCCAGTGATCAGAAATTGTCAAAACGTGTTTTTCAGCAGAAATAAACACGTTTTGGCAACTTTGGTCACCACCATGTAACTTATAGGGCAGGAACAGCACAGTTTTCAAAACGTGTTTTTCAGCACGAAATAAACACGTTTTCTCAGCACTTAGAATCGCAGTGTAACTGCCTGGCTCAGAAGAGCCCACAGAGTCAGCCCTTAACCCCAGTGATCAGAAATTGTCAAAACGTGTTTTTCAGCAGAAATAAACACGTTTTGGCAACTTTGGTCAAATCCATGTAACTTATAGGGCAGGAACAGCACAGTTTTCAAAACGTGTTTTTCAGCCCGAAATAAACGCGTTTTCTCAGCCCTTGGAATCGCAGTGTAACTGCCTGGCTCAGAAGAGCCCACAGAGTCAGCCCTTAACCCCAGTGATCAGAAATTGTCTAAACGTGTTTTTCAGCAGAAATAAACACGTTTTGGCAACTTTGGTCACCACCATGTAACTTATAGGGCAGGAACAGCACAGTTTTCAAAACGTGTTTTTCAGCCCGAAATAAACGCGTTTTCTCAGCCCTTGGAATCGCAGTGTAACTGCCTGGCTCAGAAGAGCACACTGAGTCACCCCTTAACCCCAGTGATCAGAAATTGTCAAAACGTGTTTTTCAGCAGAAATAAACACGTTTTGGCAACTTTGGTCACCACCATGTAACTTATAGGGCAGGAACAGCACAGTTTTCAAAACGTGTTTTTCAGCCCGAAATAAACGCGTTTTCTCAGCCCTTGGAATCGCAGTGTAACTGCCTGGCTCAGAAGAGCCCAGAGAGTCAGCCCTTAACCCCAGAGATCAGAAATTGTCAAAACGTGTTTTTCAGCAGAAATAAACACGTTTTGGCAACTTTGGTCAAACCCATGTAACTTATAGGGCAGGAACAGCACAGTTTTCAAAACGTGTTTTTCAGCCCGAAATAAACGCGTTTTCTCAGCCCTTGGAATCGCAGTGTAACTGCCTGGCTCAGAAGAGCCCACAGAGTCAGCCCTTAACCCCAGTGATCAGAAATTGTCAAAACGTGTTTTTCAGCAGAAATAAACACGTTTTGGCAACTTTGGTCACCACCATGTAACTTATAGGGCAGGAACAGCACAGTTTTCAAAACGTGTTTTTCAGCCCGAAATAAACGCGTTTTCTCAGCCCTTGGAATCGCAGTGTAACTGCCTGGCTCAGAAGAGCCCACAGAGTCAGCCCTTAACCCCAGTGATCAGAAATTGTCAAAACGTGTTTTTCAGCAGAAATAAACACGTTTTGGCAACTTTGGTCACCACCATTTAACTTATAGGGCAGGAACAGCACAGTTTTCAAAACGTGTTTTTCAGCCCGAAATAAACACGTTTTCTCAGCCCTTAGAATCGCAGTGTAACTGCCTGGCTCAGAAAGCCCACAGAGTCAGCCCTTAACCCCAGTGATCAGAAATTGTCAAAACGTGTTTTTCAGCAGAAATAAACACGTTTTGGCAACTTTGGTCAAACCCATGTAACTTATAGGGCAGGAACAGCACAGTTTTCAAAACGTGTTTTTCAGCCCAAAATAAACGCGTTTTCTCAGCCCTTGGAATCGCAGTGTAACTGCCTGGCTCAGAAGAGCCCACAGAGTCAGCCCTTAACCCCAGTGATCAGAAAATGTCAAAACGTGTTTTTCAGCAGAAATAAACACGTTTTGGCAACTTTGGTCACCACCATGTAACTTATAGGGCAGGAACAGCACAGTTTTCAAAACGTGTTTTTCAGCCCGAAATAAACGCGTTTTCTCAGCCCTTGGAATCGCAGTGTAACTGCCTGGCTCAGAAGAGCCCACAGAGTCAGCCCTTAACCCCAGTGATCAGAAATTGTCAAAACGTGTTTTTCAGCAGAAATAAACACGTTTTGGCAACTTTGGTCACCACCATGTAACTTATAGGGCAGGAACAGCACAGTTTTCAAAATGTGTTTTTCAGCCCGAAATAAACACGTTTTCTCAGCCCTTAGAATCGCAGTGTAACTGCCTGGCTCAGAAGAGCCCACAGAGTCAGCCCTTAACCCCAGTGATCAGAAATTGTCAAAACGTGTTTTTCAGCAGAAATAAACACGTTTTGGCAACTTTGGTCAAACCCATGTAACTTATAGGGCAGGAACAGCACAGTTTTCAAAACGTGTTTTTCAGCCCGAAATAAACGCGTTTTCTCAGCCCTTGGAATCGCAGTGTAACTGCCTGCCTCAGAAGAGCCCACAGAGTCAGCCCTTAACCCCAGTGATCAGAAATTGTCAAAACGTGTTTTTCAGCAGAAATAAACACGTTTTGGCAACTTTGGTCACCACCATGTAACTTATAGGGCAGGAACAGCACAGTTTTCAAAACGTGTTTTTCAGCACGAAATAAACACGTTTTCTCAGCACTTAGAATCGCAGTGTAACTGCCTGGCTCAGAAGAGCCCACAGAGTCAGCCCTTAACCCCAGTGATCAGAAATTGTCAAAACGTGTTTTTCAGCAGAAATAAACACGTTTTGGCAACTTTGGTCAAATCCATGTAACTTATAGGGCAGGAACAGCACAGTTTTCAAAACGTGTTTTTCAGCCCGAAATAAACGCGTTTTCTCAGCCCTTGGAATCGCAGTGTAACTGCCTGGCTCAGAAGAGCCCACAGAGTCAGCCCTTAACCCCAGTGATCAGAAATTGTCAAAACGTGTTTTTCAGCAGAAATAAACACGTTTTGGCAACTTTGGTCACCACCATGTAACTTATAGGGCAGGAACAGCACAGTTTTCAAAACGTGTTTTTCAGCCCGAAATAAACGCGTTTTCTCAGCCCTTGGAATCGCAGTGTAACTGCCTGGCTCAGAAGAGCCCACAGAGTCAGCCCTTAACCCCAGTGATCAGAAATTGTCAAAACGTGTTTTTCAGCAGAAATAAACACGTTTTGGCAACTTTGGTCACCACCATGTAACTTATAGGGCAGGAACAGCACAGTTTTCAAAACGTGTTTTTCAGCCCGAAATAAACGCGTTTTCTCAGCCCTTGGAATCGCAGTGTAACTGCCTGGCTCAGAAGAGCCCACAGAGTCAGCCCTTAACCCCAGTGATCAGAAAATGTCAAAACGTGTTTTTCAGCAGAAATAAACACGTTTTGGCAACTTTGGTCACCACCATGTAACTTATAGGGCAGGAACAGCACAGTTTTCAAAACGTGTTTTTCAGCCCGAAATAAACGCGTTTTCTCAGCCCTTGGAATCGCAGTGTAACTGCCTGGCTCAGAAGAGCCCACAGAGTCAGCCCTTAACCCCAGTGATCAGAAATTGTCAAAACGTGTTTTTCAGCAGAAATAAACACGTTTTGGCAACTTTGGTCACCACCATGTAACTTATAGGGCAAGAACAGCACAGTTTTCAAAACGTGTTTTTCAGCCCGAAATAAACGCGTTTTCTCAGCCCTTAGAATCGCAGTGTAACTGCCTGGCTCAGAAGAGCCCACAGAGTCAGCCCTTAACCCCAGTGATCAGAAATTGTCTAAACGTGTTTTTCAGCAGAAATAAACACGTTTTGGCAACTTTGGTCACCACCATGTAACTTATAGGGCAGGAACAGCACAGTTTTCAAAACGTGTTTTTCAGCCCGAAATAAACACGTTTTCTCAGCCCTTAGAATCGCAGTGTAACTGCCTGGCTCAGAAGAGCCCACAGAGTCAGCCCTTAACCCCAGTGATCAGAAATTGTCAAAACGTGTTTTTCAGCAGAAATAAACACGTTTTGGCAACTTTGGTCAAACCCATGTAACTTATAGGGCAGGAACAGCACAGTTTTCAAAACGTGTTTTTCAGCCCGAAATAAACGCGTTTTCTCAGCCCTTGGAATCGCAGTGTAACTGCCTGGCTCAGAAGAGCCCACAGAGTCAGCCCTTAACCCCAGTGATCAGAAATTGTCAAAACGTGTTTTTCAGCAGAAATAAACACGTTTTGGCAACTTTGGTCACCACCATGTAACTTATAGGGCAGGAACAGCACAGTTTTCAAAACGTGTTTTTCAGCACGAAATAAACACGTTTTCTCAGCACTTAGAATCGCAGTGTAACTGCCTGGCTCAGAAGAGCCCACAGAGTCAGCCCTTAACCCCAGTGATCAGAAATTGTCAAAACGTGTTTTTCAGCAGAAATAAACACGTTTTGGCAACTTTGGTCAAATCCATGTAACTTATAGGGCAGGAACAGCACAGTTTTCAAAACGTGTTTTTCATCCCGAAATAAACGCGTTTTCTCAGCCCTTGGAATCGCAGTGTAACTGCCTGGCTCAGAAGAGCCCACAGAGTCAGCCCTTAACCCCAGTGATCAGAAATTGTCAAAACGTGTTTTTCAGCAGAAATAAACACGTTTTGGCAACTTTGGTCACCACCATGTAACTTATAGGGCAGGAACAGCACAGTTTTCAAAACGTGTTTTTCAGCCCGAAATAAACGCGTTTTCTCAGCCCTTGGAATCGCAGTGTAACTGCCTGGCTCAGAAGAGCCCACAGAGTCAGCCCTTAACCCCAGTGATCAGAAATTGTCAAAACGTGTTTTTCAGCAGAAATAAACACGTTTTGGCAACTTTGGTCACCACCATGTAACTTATAGGGCAGGAACAGCACAGTTTTCAAAACGTGTTTTTCAGCCCGAAATAAACGCGTTTTCTCAGCCCTTGGAATCGCAGTGTAACTGCCTGGCTCAGAAGAGCCCACAGAGTCAGCCCTTAACCCCAGTGATCAGAAATTGTCAAAACGTGTTTTTCAGCAGAAATAAACACGTTTTGGCAACTTTGGTCACCACCATGTAACTTATAGGGCAAGAACAGCACAGTTTTCAAAATGTGTTTTTCAGCCCGAAATAAACGCGTTTTCTCAGCCCTTGGAATCGCAGTGTAACTGCCTGGCTCAGAAGAGCCCACAGAGTCAGCCCTTAACCCCAGTGATCAGAAATTGTCAAAACGTGTTTTTCAGCAGAAATAAACACGTTTTGGCAACTTTGGTCAAACCCATGTAACTTATAGGGCAGGAACAGCACAGTTTTCAAAACGTGTTTTTCAGCCCGAAATAAACGCGTTTTCTCAGCCCTTGGAATCGCAGTGTAACTGCCTGCCTCAGAAGAGCCCACAGAGTCAGCCCTTAACCCCAGTGATCAGAAATTGTCAAAACGTGTTTTTCAGCAGAAATAAACACGTTTTGGCAACTTTGGTCACCACCATGTAACTTATAGGGCAGGAACAGCACAGTTTTCAAAACGTGTTTTTCAGCACGAAATAAACACGTTTTCTCAGCACTTAGAATCGCAGTGTAACTGCCTGGCTCAGAAGAGCCCACAGAGTCAGCCCTTAACCCCAGTGATCAGAAATTGTCAAAACGTGTTTTTCAGCAGAAATAAACACGTTTTGGCAACTTTGGTCAAATCCATGTAACTTATAGGGCAGGAACAGCACAGTTTTCAAAACGTGTTTTTCAGCCCGAAATAAACGCGTTTTCTCAGCCCTTGGAATCGCAGTGTAACTGCCTGGCTCAGAAGAGCCCACAGAGTCAGCCCTTAACCCCAGTGATCAGAAATTGTCTAAACGTGTTTTTCAGCAGAAATAAACACGTTTTGGCAACTTTGGTCACCACCATGTAACTTATAGGGCAGGAACAGCACAGTTTTCAAAACGTGTTTTTCAGCCCGAAATAAACGCGTTTTCTCAGCCCTTGGAATCGCAGTGTAACTGCCTGGCTCAGAAGAGCACACTGAGTCACCCCTTAACCCCAGTGATCAGAAATTGTCAAAACGTGTTTTTCAGCAGAAATAAACACGTTTTGGCAACTTTGGTCACCACCATGTAACTTATAGGGCAGGAACAGCACAGTTTTCAAAACGTGTTTTTCAGCCCGAAATAAACGCGTTTTCTCAGCCCTTGGAATCGCAGTGTAACTGCCTGGCTCAGAAGAGCCCAGAGAGTCAGCCCTTAACCCCAGAGATCAGAAATTGTCAAAACGTGTTTTTCAGCAGAAATAAACACGTTTTGGCAACTTTGGTCAAACCCATGTAACTTATAGGGCAGGAACAGCACAGTTTTCAAAACGTGTTTTTCAGCCCGAAATAAACGCGTTTTCTCAGCCCTTGGAATCGCAGTGTAACTGCCTGGCTCAGAAGAGCCCACAGAGTCAGCCCTTAACCCCAGTGATCAGAAATTGTCAAAACGTGTTTTTCAGCAGAAATAAACACGTTTTGGCAACTTTGGTCACCACCATGTAACTTATAGGGCAGGAACAGCACAGTTTTCAAAACGTGTTTTTCAGCCCGAAATAAACGCGTTTTCTCAGCCCTTGGAATCGCAGTGTAACTGCCTGGCTCAGAAGAGCCCACAGAGTCAGCCCTTAACCCCAGTGATCAGAAATTGTCAAAACGTGTTTTTCAGCAGAAATAAACACGTTTTGGCAACTTTGGTCACCACCATTTAACTTATAGGGCAGGAACAGCACAGTTTTCAAAACGTGTTTTTCAGCCCGAAATAAACACGTTTTCTCAGCCCTTAGAATCGCAGTGTAACTGCCTGGCTCAGAAAGCCCACAGAGTCAGCCCTTAACCCCAGTGATCAGAAATTGTCAAAACGTGTTTTTCAGCAGAAATAAACACGTTTTGGCAACTTTGGTCAAACCCATGTAACTTATAGGGCAGGAACAGCACAGTTTTCAAAACGTGTTTTTCAGCCCAAAATAAACGCGTTTTCTCAGCCCTTGGAATCGCAGTGTAACTGCCTGGCTCAGAAGAGCCCACAGAGTCAGCCCTTAACCCCAGTGATCAGAAAATGTCAAAACGTGTTTTTCAGCAGAAATAAACACGTTTTGGCAACTTTGGTCACCACCATGTAACTTATAGGGCAGGAACAGCACAGTTTTCAAAACGTGTTTTTCAGCCCGAAATAAACGCGTTTTCTCAGCCCTTGGAATCGCAGTGTAACTGCCTGGCTCAGAAGAGCCCACAGAGTCAGCCCTTAACCCCAGTGATCAGAAATTGTCAAAACGTGTTTTTCAGCAGAAATAAACACGTTTTGGCAACTTTGGTCACCACCATGTAACTTATAGGGCAGGAACAGCACAGTTTTCAAAATGTGTTTTTCAGCCCGAAATAAACACGTTTTCTCAGCCCTTAGAATCGCAGTGTAACTGCCTGGCTCAGAAGAGCCCACAGAGTCAGCCCTTAACCCCAGTGATCAGAAATTGTCAAAACGTGTTTTTCAGCAGAAATAAACACGTTTTGGCAACTTTGGTCAAACCCATGTAACTTATAGGGCAGGAACAGCACAGTTTTCAAAACGTGTTTTTCAGCCCGAAATAAACGCGTTTTCTCAGCCCTTGGAATCGCAGTGTAACTGCCTGCCTCAGAAGAGCCCACAGAGTCAGCCCTTAACCCCAGTGATCAGAAATTGTCAAAACGTGTTTTTCAGCAGAAATAAACACGTTTTGGCAACTTTGGTCACCACCATGTAACTTATAGGGCAGGAACAGCACAGTTTTCAAAACGTGTTTTTCAGCACGAAATAAACACGTTTTCTCAGCACTTAGAATCGCAGTGTAACTGCCTGGCTCAGAAGAGCCCACAGAGTCAGCCCTTAACCCCAGTGATCAGAAATTGTCAAAACGTGTTTTTCAGCAGAAATAAACACGTTTTGGCAACTTTGGTCAAATCCATGTAACTTATAGGGCAGGAACAGCACAGTTTTCAAAACGTGTTTTTCAGCCCGAAATAAACGCGTTTTCTCAGCCCTTGGAATCGCAGTGTAACTGCCTGGCTCAGAAGAGCCCACAGAGTCAGCCCTTAACCCCAGTGATCAGAAATTGTCAAAACGTGTTTTTCAGCAGAAATAAACACGTTTTGGCAACTTTGGTCACCACCATGTAACTTATAGGGCAGGAACAGCACAGTTTTCAAAACGTGTTTTTCAGCCCGAAATAAACGCGTTTTCTCAGCCCTTGGAATCGCAGTGTAACTGCCTGGCTCAGAAGAGCCCACAGAGTCAGCCCTTAACCCCAGTGATCAGAAATTGTCAAAACGTGTTTTTCAGCAGAAATAAACACGTTTTGGCAACTTTGGTCACCACCATGTAAATTATAGGGCAGGAACAGCACAGTTTTCAAAACGTGTTTTTCAGCCCGAAATAAACGCGTTTTCTCAGCCCTTGGAATCGCAGTGTAACTGCCTGGCTCAGAAGAGCCCACAGAGTCAGCCCTTAACCCCAGTGATCAGAAATTGTCAAAACGTGTTTTTCAGCAGAAATAAACACGTTTTGGCAACTTTGGTCACCACCATGTAACTTATAGGGCAAGAACAGCACAGTTTTCAAAATGTGTTTTTCAGCCCGAAATAAACGCGTTTTCTCAGCCCTTGGAATCGCAGTGTAACTGCCTGGCTCAGAAGAGCCCACAGAGTCAGCCCTTAACCCCAGTGATCAGAAATTGTCAAAACGTGTTTTTCAGCAGAAATAAACACGTTTTGGCAACTTTGGTCAAACCCATGTAACTTATAGGGCAGGAACAGCACAGTTTTCAAAACGTGTTTTTCAGCCCGAAATAAACGCGTTTTCTCAGCCCTTGGAATCGCAGTGTAACTGCCTGCCTCAGAAGAGCCCACAGAGTCAGCCCTTAACCCCAGTGATCAGAAATTGTCAAAACGTGTTTTTCAGCAGAAATAAACACGTTTTGGCAACTTTGGTCACCACCATGTAACTTATAGGGCAGGAACAGCACAGTTTTCAAAACGTGTTTTTCAGCACGAAATAAACACGTTTTCTCAGCACTTAGAATCGCAGTGTAACTGCCTGGCTCAGAAGAGCCCACAGAGTCAGCCCTTAACCCCAGTGATCAGAAATTGTCAAAACGTGTTTTTCAGCAGAAATAAACACGTTTTGGCAACTTTGGTCAAATCCATGTAACTTATAGGGCAGGAACAGCACAGTTTTCAAAACGTGTTTTTCAGCCCGAAATAAACGCGTTTTCTCAGCCCTTGGAATCGCAGTGTAACTGCCTGGCTCAGAAGAGCCCACAGAGTCAGCCCTTAACCCCAGTGATCAGAAATTGTCTAAACGTGTTTTTCAGCAGAAATAAACACGTTTTGGCAACTTTGGTCACCACCATGTAACTTATAGGGCAGGAACAGCACAGTTTTCAAAACGTGTTTTTCAGCCCGAAATAAACGCGTTTTCTCAGCCCTTGGAATCGCAGTGTAACTGCCTGGCTCAGAAGAGCACACTGAGTCACCCCTTAACCCCAGTGATCAGAAATTGTCAAAACGTGTTTTTCAGCAGAAATAAACACGTTTTGGCAACTTTGGTCACCACCATGTAACTTATAGGGCAAGAACAGCACAGTTTTCAAAACGTGTTTTTCAGCCCGAAATAAACGCGTTTTCTCAGCCCTTAGAATCGCAGTGTAACTGCCTGGCTCAGAAGAGCCCACAGAGTCAGCCCTTAACCCCAGTGATCAGAAATTGTCTAAACGTGTTTTTCAGCAGAAATAAACACGTTTTGGCAACTTTGGTCACCACCATGTAACTTATAGGGCAGGAACAGCACAGTTTTCAAAACGTGTTTTTCAGCCCGAAATAAACGCGTTTTCTCAGCCCTTGGAATCGCAGTGTAACTGCCTGGCTCAGAAGAGCCCACAGAGTCAGCCCTTAACCCCAGTGATCAGAAATTGTCAAAACGTGTTTTTCAGCAGAAATAAACACGTTTTGGCAACTTTGGTCACCACCATGTAACTTATAGGGCAGGAACAGCACAGTTTTCAAAACGTGTTTTTCAGCCCGAAATAAACGCGTTTTCTCAGCCCTTGGAATCGCAGTGTAACTGCCTGGCTCAGAAGAGCCCACAGAGTCAGCCCTTAACCCCAGTGATCAGAAATTGTCAAAACGTGTTTTTCAGCAGAAATAAACACGTTTTGGCAACTTTGGTCAAACCCATGTAACTTATAGGGCAGGAACAGCACAGTTTTCAAAACGTGTTTTTCAGCCCGAAATAAACGCGTTTTCTCAGCCCTTGGAATCGCAGTGTAACTGCCTGGCTCAGAAGAGCCCACAGAGTCAGCCCTTAACCCCAGTGATCAGAAAATGTCAAAACGTGTTTTTCAGCAGAAATAAACACGTTTTGGCAACTTTGGTCACCACCATGTAACTTATAGGGCAGGAACAGCACAGTTTTCAAAACGTGTTTTTCAGCCCGAAATAAACGCGTTTTCTCAGCCCTTGGAATCGCAGTGTAACTGCCTGGCTCAGAAGAGCCCACAGAGTCAGCCCTTAACCCCAGTGATCAGAAATTGTCAAAACGTGTTTTTCAGCAGAAATAAACACGTTTTGGCAACTTTGGTCACCACCATTTAACTTATAGGGCAGGAACAGCACAGTTTTCAAAACGTGTTTTTCAGCCCGAAATAAACACGTTTTCTCAGCCCTTAGAATCGCAGTGTAACTGCCTGGCTCAGAAAGCCCACAGAGTCAGCCCTTAACTCCAGTGATCAGAAATTGTCAAAACGTGTTTTTCAGCAGAAATAAACACGTTTTGGCAACTTTGGTCAAACCCATGTAACTTATAGGGCAGGAACAGCACAGTTTTCAAAACGTGTTTTTCAGCCCGAAATAAACGCGTTTTCTCAGCCCTTGGAATCGCAGTGTAACTGCCTGGCTCAGAAGAGCACACTGAGTCACCCCTTAACCCCAGTGATCAGAAATTGTCAAAACGTGTTTTTCAGCAGAAATAAACACGTTTTGGCAACTTTGGTCACCACCATTTAACTTATAGGGCAGGAACAGCACAGTTTTCAAAAAGTGTTTTTCAGCACGAAATAAACACGTTTTCTCAGCACTTAGAATCGCAGTGTAACTGCCTGGCTCAGAAGAGCCCACAGAGTCAGCCCTTAACCCCAGTGATCAGAAATTGTCAAAACGTGTTTTTCAGCAGAAATAAACACGTTTTGGCAACTTTGGTCAAATCCATGTAACTTATAGGGCAGGAACAGCACAGTTTTCAAAACGTGTTTTTCAGCCCGAAATAAACGCGTTTTCTCAGCCCTTGGAATCGCAGTGTAACTGCCTGGCTCAGAAGAGCCCACAGAGTCAGCCCTTAACCCCAGTGATCAGAAATTGTCTAAACGTGTTTTTCAGCAGAAATAAACACGTTTTGGCAACTTTGGTCACCACCATGTAACTTATAGGGCAGGAACAGCACAGTTTTCAAAACGTGTTTTTCAGCCCGAAATAAACGCGTTTTCTCAGCCCTTGGAATCGCAGTGTAACTGCCTGGCTCAGAAGAGCCCACAGAGTCAGCCCTTAACCCCAGTGATCAGAAATTGTCAAAACGTGTTTTTCAGCAGAAATAAACACGTTTTGGCAACTTTGGTCACCACCATGTAACTTATAGGGCAAGAACAGCACAGTTTTCAAAACGTGTTTTTCAGCCCGAAATAAACGCGTTTTCTCAGCCCTTAGAATCGCAGTGTAACTGCCTGGCTCAGAAGAGCCCACAGAGTCAGCCCTTAACCCCAGTGATCAGAAATTGTCTAAACGTGTTTTTCAGCAGAAATAAACACGTTTTGGCAACTTTGGTCACCACCATGTAACTTATAGGGCAGGAACAGCACAGTTTTCAAAACGTGTTTTTCAGCCCGAAATAAACGCGTTTTCTCAGCCCTTGGAATCGCAGTGTAACTGCCTGGCTCAGAAGAGCCCACAGAGTCAGCCCTTAACCCCAGTGATCAGAAATTGTCAAAACGTGTTTTTCAGCAGAAATAAACACGTTTTGGCAACTTTGGTCACCACCATGTAACTTATAGGGCAGGAACAGCACAGTTTTCAAAACGTGTTTTTCAGCCCGAAATAAACGCGTTTTCTCAGCCCTTGGAATCGCAGTGTAACTGCCTGGCTCAGAAGAGCCCACAGAGTCAGCCCTTAACCCCAGTGATCAGAAATTGTCAAAACGTGTTTTTCAGCAGAAATAAACACGTTTTGGCAACTTTGGTCAAACCCATGTAACTTATAGGGCAGGAACAGCACAGTTTTCAAAACGTGTTTTTCAGCCCGAAATAAACGCGTTTTCTCAGCCCTTGGAATCGCAGTGTAACTGCCTGGCTCAGAAGAGCCCACAGAGTCAGCCCTTAACCCCAGTGATCAGAAAATGTCAAAACGTGTTTTTCAGCAGAAATAAACACGTTTTGGCAACTTTGGTCACCACCATGTAACTTATAGGGCAGGAACAGCACAGTTTTCAAAACGTGTTTTTCAGCCCGAAATAAACGCGTTTTCTCAGCCCTTGGAATCGCAGTGTAACTGCCTGGCTCAGAAGAGCCCACAGAGTCAGCCCTTAACCCCAGTGATCAGAAATTGTCAAAACGTGTTTTTCAGCAGAAATAAACACGTTTTGGCAACTTTGGTCACCACCATGTAACTTATAGGGCAAGAACAGCACAGTTTTCAAAACGTGTTTTTCAGCCCGAAATAAACGCGTTTTCTCAGCCCTTGGAATCGCAGTGTAACTGCCTGGCTCAGAAGAGCACACTGAGTCACCCCTTAACCCCAGTGATCAGAAATTGTCAAAACGTGTTTTTCAGCAGAAATAAACACGTTTTGGCAACTTTGGTCACCACCATGTAACTTATAGGGCAGGAACAGCACAGTTTTCAAAACGTGTTTTTCAGCCCGAAATAAACACGTTTTCTCAGCCCTTAGAATCGCAGTGTAACTGCCTGGCTCAGAAGAGCCCACAGAGTCAGCCCTTAACCCCAGTGATCAGAAATTGTCAAAACGTGTTTTTCAGCAGAAATAAACACGTTTTGGCAACTTTGGTCAAACCCATGTAACTTATAGGGCAGGAACAGCACAGTTTTCAAAACGTGTTTTTCAGCCCGAAATAAACGCGTTTTCTCAGCCCTTGGAATCGCAGTGTAACTGCCTGCCTCAGAAGAGCCCACAGAGTCAGCCCTTAACCCCAGTGATCAGAAATTGTCAAAACGTGTTTTTCAGCAGAAATAAACACGTTTTGGCAACTTTGGTCAAATCCATGTAACTTATAGGGCAGGAACAGCACAGTTTTCAAAACGTGTTTTTCAGCCCGAAATAAACGCGTTTTCTCAGCCCTTGGAATCGCAGTGTAACTGCCTGGCTCAGAAGAGCCCACAGAGTCAGCCCTTAACCCCAGTGATCAGAAATTGTCTAAACGTGTTTTTCAGCAGAAATAAACACGTTTTGGCAACTTTGGTCACCACCATGTAACTTATAGGGCAGGAACAGCACAGTTTTCAAAACGTGTTTTTCAGCCCGAAATAAACGCGTTTTCTCAGCCCTTGGAATCGCAGTGTAACTGCCTGGCTCAGAAGAGCCCACAGAGTCAGCCCTTAACCCCAGTGATCAGAAATTGTCAAAACGTGTTTTTCAGCAGAAATAAACACGTTTTGGCAACTTTGGTCACCACCATGTAACTTATAGGGCAAGAACAGCACAGTTTTCAAAACGTGTTTTTCAGCCCGAAATAAACGCGTTTTCTCAGCCCTTAGAATCGCAGTGTAACTGCCTGGCTCAGAAGAGCCCACAGAGTCAGCCCTTAACCCCAGTGATCAGAAATTGTCTAAACGTGTTTTTCAGCAGAAATAAACACGTTTTGGCAACTTTGGTCACCACCATGTAACTTATAGGGCAGGAACAGCACAGTTTTCAAAACGTGTTTTTCAGCCCGAAATAAACGCGTTTTCTCAGCCCTTGGAATCGCAGTGTAACTGCCTGGCTCAGAAGAGCCCACAGAGTCAGCCCTTAACCCCAGTGATCAGAAATTGTCAAAACGTGTTTTTCAGCAGAAATAAACACGTTTTGGCAACTTTGGTCACCACCATGTAACTTATAGGGCAGGAACAGCACAGTTTTCAAAACGTGTTTTTCAGCCCGAAATAAACGCGTTTTCTCAGCCCTTGGAATCGCAGTGTAACTGCCTGGCTCAGAAGAGCCCACAGAGTCAGCCCTTAACCCCAGTGATCAGAAATTGTCAAAACGTGTTTTTCAGCAGAAATAAACACGTTTTGGCAACTTTGGTCAAACCCATGTAACTTATAGGGCAGGAACAGCACAGTTTTCAAAACGTGTTTTTCAGCCCGAAATAAACGCGTTTTCTCAGCCCTTGGAATCGCAGTGTAACTGCCTGGCTCAGAAGAGCCCACAGAGTCAGCCCTTAACCCCAGTGATCAGAAAATGTCAAAACGTGTTTTTCAGCAGAAATAAACACGTTTTGGCAACTTTGGTCACCACCATGTAACTTATAGGGCAGGAACAGCACAGTTTTCAAAACGTGTTTTTCAGCCCGAAATAAACGCGTTTTCTCAGCCCTTGGAATCGCAGTGTAACTGCCTGGCTCAGAAGAGCCCACAGAGTCAGCCCTTAACCCCAGTGATCAGAAATTGTCAAAACGTGTTTTTCAGCAGAAATAAACACGTTTTGGCAACTTTGGTCACCACCATGTAACTTATAGGGCAAGAACAGCACAGTTTTCAAAACGTGTTTTTCAGCCCGAAATAAACGCGTTTTCTCAGCCCTTAGAATCGCAGTGTAACTGCCTGGCTCAGAAGAGCCCACAGAGTCAGCCCTTAACCCCAGTGATCAGAAATTGTCTAAACGTGTTTTTCAGCAGAAATAAACACGTTTTGGCAACTTTGGTCACCACCATGTAACTTATAGGGCAGGAACAGCACAGTTTTCAAAACGTGTTTTTCAGCCCGAAATAAACACGTTTTCTCAGCCCTTAGAATCGCAGTGTAACTGCCTGGCTCAGAAGAGCCCACAGAGTCAGCCCTTAACCCCAGTGATCAGAAATTGTCAAAACGTGTTTTTCAGCAGAAATAAACACGTTTTGGCAACTTTGGTCAAACCCATGTAACTTATAGGGCAGGAACAGCACAGTTTTCAAAACGTGTTTTTCAGCCCGAAATAAACGCGTTTTCTCAGCCCTTGGAATCGCAGTGTAACTGCCTGCCTCAGAAGAGCCCACAGAGTCAGCCCTTAACCCCAGTGATCAGAAATTGTCAAAACGTGTTTTTCAGCAGAAATAAACACGTTTTGGCAACTTTGGTCACCACCATGTAACTTATAGGGCAGGAACAGCACAGTTTTCAAAACGTGTTTTTCAGCACGAAATAAACACGTTTTCTCAGCACTTAGAATCGCAGTGTAACTGCCTGGCTCAGAAGAGCCCACAGAGTCAGCCCTTAACCCCAGTGATCAGAAATTGTCAAAACGTGTTTTTCAGCAGAAATAAACACGTTTTGGCAACTTTGGTCAAATCCATGTAACTTATAGGGCAGGAACAGCACAGTTTTCAAAACGTGTTTTTCAGCCCGAAATAAACGCGTTTTCTCAGCCCTTGGAATCGCAGTGTAACTGCCTGGCTCAGAAGAGCCCACAGAGTCAGCCCTTAACCCCAGTGATCAGAAATTGTCAAAACGTGTTTTTCAGCAGAAATAAACACGTTTTGGCAACTTTGGTCACCACCATGTAACTTATAGGGCAGGAACAGCACAGTTTTCAAAACGTGTTTTTCAGCCCGAAATAAACGCGTTTTCTCAGCCCTTGGAATCGCAGTGTAACTGCCTGGCTCAGAAGAGCCCACAGAGTCAGCCCTTAACCCCAGTGATCAGAAATTGTCAAAACGTGTTTTTCAGCAGAAATAAACACGTTTTGGCAACTTTGGTCACCACCATGTAACTTATAGGGCAGGAACAGCACAGTTTTCAAAACGTGTTTTTCAGCCCGAAATAAACGCGTTTTCTCAGCCCTTGGAATCGCAGTGTAACTGCCTGGCTCAGAAGAGCCCACAGAGTCAGCCCTTAACCCCAGTGATCAGAAATTGTCAAAACGTGTTTTTCAGCAGAAATAAACACGTTTTGGCAACTTTGGTCACCACCATGTAACTTATAGGGCAAGAACAGCACAGTTTTCAAAATGTGTTTTTCAGCCCGAAATAAACGCGTTTTCTCAGCCCTTGGAATCGCAGTGTAACTGCCTGGCTCAGAAGAGCCCACAGAGTCAGCCCTTAACCCCAGTGATCAGAAATTGTCAAAACGTGTTTTTCAGCAGAAATAAACACGTTTTGGCAACTTTGGTCAAACCCATGTAACTTATAGGGCAGGAACAGCACAGTTTTCAAAACGTGTTTTTCAGCCCGAAATAAACGCGTTTTCTCAGCCCTTGGAATCGCAGTGTAACTGCCTGCCTCAGAAGAGCCCACAGAGTCAGCCCTTAACCCCAGTGATCAGAAATTGTCAAAACGTGTTTTTCAGCAGAAATAAACACGTTTTGGCAACTTTGGTCACCACCATGTAACTTATAGGGCAGGAACAGCACAGTTTTCAAAACGTGTTTTTCAGCACGAAATAAACACGTTTTCTCAGCACTTAGAATCGCAGTGTAACTGCCTGGCTCAGAAGAGCCCACAGAGTCAGCCCTTAACCCCAGTGATCAGAAATTGTCAAAACGTGTTTTTCAGCAGAAATAAACACGTTTTGGCAACTTTGGTCACCACCATGTAACTTATAGGGCAAGAACAGCACAGTTTTCAAAACGTGTTTTTCAGCCCGAAATAAACGCGTTTTCTCAGCCCTTAGAATCGCAGTGTAACTGCCTGGCTCAGAAGAGCCCACAGAGTCAGCCCTTAACCCCAGTGATCAGAAATTGTCTAAACGTGTTTTTCAGCAGAAATAAACACGTTTTGGCAACTTTGGTCACCACCATGTAACTTATAGGGCAGGAACAGCACAGTTTTCAAAACGTGTTTTTCAGCCCGAAATAAACACGTTTTCTCAGCCCTTAGAATCGCAGTGTAACTGCCTGGCTCAGAAGAGCCCACAGAGTCAGCCCTTAACCCCAGTGATCAGAAATTGTCAAAACGTGTTTTTCAGCAGAAATAAACACGTTTTGGCAACTTTGGTCAAACCCATGTAACTTATAGGGCAGGAACAGCACAGTTTTCAAAACGTGTTTTTCAGCCCGAAATAAACGCGTTTTCTCAGCCCTTGGAATCGCAGTGTAACTGCCTGGCTCAGAAGAGCCCACAGAGTCAGCCCTTAACCCCAGTGATCAGAAATTGTCAAAACGTGTTTTTCAGCAGAAATAAACACGTTTTGGCAACTTTGGTCACCACCATGTAACTTATAGGGCAGGAACAGCACAGTTTTCAAAACGTGTTTTTCAGCACGAAATAAACACGTTTTCTCAGCACTTAGAATCGCAGTGTAACTGCCTGGCTCAGAAGAGCCCACAGAGTCAGCCCTTAACCCCAGTGATCAGAAATTGTCAAAACGTGTTTTTCAGCAGAAATAAACACGTTTTGGCAACTTTGGTCAAATCCATGTAACTTATAGGGCAGGAACAGCACAGTTTTCAAAACGTGTTTTTCAGCCCGAAATAAACGCGTTTTCTCAGCCCTTGGAATCGCAGTGTAACTGCCTGGCTCAGAAGAGCCCACAGAGTCAGCCCTTAACCCCAGTGATCAGAAATTGTCTAAACGTGTTTTTCAGCAGAAATAAACACGTTTTGGCAACTTTGGTCACCACCATGTAACTTATAGGGCAGGAACAGCACAGTTTTCAAAACGTGTTTTTCAGCCCGAAATAAACGCGTTTCTCAGCCCTTGGAATCGCAGTGTAACTGCCTGGCTCAGAAGAGCCCACAGAGTCAGCCCTTAACCCCAGTGATCAGAAATTGTCAAAACGTGTTTTTCAGCAGAAATAAACACGTTTTGGCAACTTTGGTCACCACCATGTAACTTATAGGGCAAGAACAGCACAGTTTTCAAAACGTGTTTTTCAGCCCGAAATAAACGCGTTTTCTCAGCCCTTAGAATCGCAGTGTAACTGCCTGGCTCAGAAGAGCCCACAGAGTCAGCCCTTAACCCCAGTGATCAGAAATTGTCTAAACGTGTTTTTCAGCAGAAATAAACACGTTTTGGCAACTTTGGTCACCACCATGTAACTTATAGGGCAGGAACAGCACAGTTTTCAAAACGTGTTTTTCAGCCCGAAATAAACGCGTTTTCTCAGCCCTTGGAATCGCAGTGTAACTGCCTGGCTCAGAAGAGCCCACAGAGTCAGCCCTTAACCCCAGTGATCAGAAATTGTCAAAACGTGTTTTTCAGCAGAAATAAACACGTTTTGGCAACTTTGGTCACCACCATGTAACTTATAGGGCAGGAACAGCACAGTTTTCAAAACGTGTTTTTCAGCCCGAAATAAACGCGTTTTCTCAGCCCTTGGAATCGCAGTGTAACTGCCTGGCTCAGAAGAGCCCACAGAGTCAGCCCTTAACCCCAGTGATCAGAAATTGTCAAAACGTGTTTTTCAGCAGAAATAAACACGTTTTGGCAACTTTGGTCAAACCCATGTAACTTATAGGGCAGGAACAGCACAGTTTTCAAAACGTGTTTTTCAGCCCGAAATAAACGCGTTTTCTCAGCCCTTGGAATCGCAGTGTAACTGCCTGGCTCAGAAGAGCCCACAGAGTCAGCCCTTAACCCCAGTGATCAGAAATTGTCAAAACGTGTTTTTCAGCAGAAATAAACACGTTTTGGCAACTTTGGTCACCACCATGTAACTTATAGGGCAAGAACAGCACAGTTTTCAAAACGTGTTTTTCAGCCCGAAATAAACGCGTTTTCTCAGCCCTTAGAATCGCAGTGTAACTGCCTGGCTCAGAAGAGCCCACAGAGTCAGCCCTTAACCCCAGTGATCAGAAATTGTCTAAACGTGTTTTTCAGCAGAAATAAACACGTTTTGGCAACTTTGGTCACCACCATGTAACTTATAGGGCAGGAACAGCACAGTTTTCAAAACGTGTTTTTCAGCCCGAAATAAACACGTTTTCTCAGCCCTTAGAATCGCAGTGTAACTGCCTGGCTCAGAAGAGCCCACAGAGTCAGCCCTTAACCCCAGTGATCAGAAATTGTCAAAACGTGTTTTTCAGCAGAAATAAACACGTTTTGGCAACTTTGGTCAAACCCATGTAACTTATAGGGCAGGAACAGCACAGTTTTCAAAACGTGTTTTTCAGCCCGAAATAAACGCGTTTTCTCAGCCCTTGGAATCGCAGTGTAACTGCCTGCCTCAGAAGAGCCCACAGAGTCAGCCCTTAACCCCAGTGATCAGAAATTGTCAAAACGTGTTTTTCAGCAGAAATAAACACGTTTTGGCAACTTTGGTCACCACCATGTAACTTATAGGGCAGGAACAGCACAGTTTTCAAAACGTGTTTTTCAGCACGAAATAAACACGTTTTCTCAGCACTTAGAATCGCAGTGTAACTGCCTGGCTCAGAAGAGCCCACAGAGTCAGCCCTTAACCCCAGTGATCAGAAATTGTCAAAACGTGTTTTTCAGCAGAAATAAACACGTTTTGGCAACTTTGGTCAAATCCATGTAACTTATAGGGCAGGAACAGCACAGTTTTCAAAACGTGTTTTTCAGCCCGAAATAAACGCGTTTTCTCAGCCCTTGGAATCGCAGTGTAACTGCCTGGCTCAGAAGAGCCCACAGAGTCAGCCCTTAACCCCAGTGATCAGAAATTGTCAAAACGTGTTTTTCAGCAGAAATAAACACGTTTTGGCAACTTTGGTCACCACCATGTAACTTATAGGGCAGGAACAGCACAGTTTTCAAAACGTGTTTTTCAGCCCGAAATAAACGCGTTTTCTCAGCCCTTGGAATCGCAGTGTAACTGCCTGGCTCAGAAGAGCCCACAGAGTCAGCCCTTAACCCCAGTGATCAGAAATTGTCAAAACGTGTTTTTCAGCAGAAATAAACACGTTTTGGCAACTTTGGTCACCACCATGTAACTTATAGGGCAGGAACAGCACAGTTTTCAAAACGTGTTTTTCAGCCCGAAATAAACGCGTTTTCTCAGCCCTTGGAATCGCAGTGTAACTGCCTGGCTCAGAAGAGCCCACAGAGTCAGCCCTTAACCCCAGTGATCAGAAATTGTCAAAACGTGTTTTTCAGCAGAAATAAACACGTTTTGGCAACTTTGGTCACCACCATGTAACTTATAGGGCAAGAACAGCACAGTTTTCAAAATGTGTTTTTCAGCCCGAAATAAACGCGTTTTCTCAGCCCTTGGAATCGCAGTGTAACTGCCTGGCTCAGAAGAGCCCACAGAGTCAGCCCTTAACCCCAGTGATCAGAAATTGTCAAAACGTGTTTTTCAGCAGAAATAAACACGTTTTGGCAACTTTGGTCAAACCCATGTAACTTATAGGGCAGGAACAGCACAGTTTTCAAAACGTGTTTTTCAGCCCGAAATAAACGCGTTTTCTCAGCCCTTGGAATCGCAGTGTAACTGCCTGCCTCAGAAGAGCCCACAGAGTCAGCCCTTAACCCCAGTGATCAGAAATTGTCAAAACGTGTTTTTCAGCAGAAATAAACACGTTTTGGCAACTTTGGTCACCACCATGTAACTTATAGGGCAGGAACAGCACAGTTTTCAAAACGTGTTTTTCAGCACGAAATAAACACGTTTTCTCAGCACTTAGAATCGCAGTGTAACTGCCTGGCTCAGAAGAGCCCACAGAGTCAGCCCTTAACCCCAGTGATCAGAAATTGTCAAAACGTGTTTTTCAGCAGAAATAAACACGTTTTGGCAACTTTGGTCAAATCCATGTAACTTATAGGGCAGGAACAGCACAGTTTTCAAAACGTGTTTTTCAGCCCGAAATAAACGCGTTTTCTCAGCCCTTGGAATCGCAGTGTAACTGCCTGGCTCAGAAGAGCCCACAGAGTCAGCCCTTAACCCCAGTGATCAGAAATTGTCTAAACGTGTTTTTCAGCAGAAATAAACACGTTTTGGCAACTTTGGTCACCACCATGTAACTTATAGGGCAGGAACAGCACAGTTTTCAAAACGTGTTTTTCAGCCCGAAATAAACGCGTTTTCTCAGCCCTTGGAATCGCAGTGTAACTGCCTGGCTCAGAAGAGCACACTGAGTCACCCCTTAACCCCAGTGATCAGAAATTGTCAAAACGTGTTTTTCAGCAGAAATAAACACGTTTTGGCAACTTTGGTCACCACCATGTAACTTATAGGGCAGGAACAGCACAGTTTTCAAAACGTGTTTTTCAGCCCGAATTAAACGCGTTTTCTCAGCCCTTGGAATCGCAGTGTAACTGCCTGGCTCAGAAGAGCCCACAGAGTCAGCCCTTAACCCCAGTGATCAGAAATTGTCAAATCGTGTTTTTCAGCAGAAATAAACACGTTTTGGCAACTTTGGTCACCACCATGTAACTTATAGGGCAGGAACAGCACAGTTTTCAAAACGTGTTTTTCAGCCCGAAATAAACGCGTTTTCTCAGCCCTTGGAATCGCAGTGTAACTGCCTGGCTCAGAAGAGCCCACAGAGTCAGCCCTTAACCCCAGTGATCAGAAATTGTCAAAACGTGTTTTTCAGCAGAAATAAACACGTTTTGGCAACTTTGGTCACCACCATGTAACTTATAGGGCAAGAACAGCACAGTTTTCAAAACGTGTTTTTCAGCCCGAAATAAACGCGTTTTCTCAGCCCTTAGAATCGCAGTGTAACTGCCTGGCTCAGAAGAGCCCACAGAGTCAGCCCTTAACCCCAGTGATCAGAAATTGTCTAAACGTGTTTTTCAGCAGAAATAAACACGTTTTGGCAACTTTGGTCACCACCATGTAACTTATAGGGCAGGAACAGCACAGTTTTCAAAACGTGTTTTTCAGCCCGAAATAAACGCGTTTTCTCAGCCCTTGGAATCGCAGTGTAACTGCCTGGCTCAGAAGAGCCCACAGAGTCAGCCCTTAACCCCAGTGATCAGAAATTGTCAAAACGTGTTTTTCAGCAGAAATAAACACGTTTTGGCAACTTTGGTCACCACCATGTAACTTATAGGGCAGGAACAGCACAGTTTTCAAAACGTGTTTTTCAGCCCGAAATAAACACGTTTTCTCAGCCCTTAGAATCGCAGTGTAACTGCCTGGCTCAGAAGAGCCCACAGAGTCAGCCCTTAACCCCAGTGATCAGAAATTGTCAAAACGTGTTTTTCAGCAGAAATAAACACGTTTTGGCAACTTTGGTCAAACCCATGTAACTTATAGGGCAGGAACAGCACAGTTTTCAAAACGTGTTTTTCAGCCCGAAATAAACGCGTTTTCTCAGCCCTTGGAATCGCAGTGTAACTGCCTGGCTCAGAAGAGCCCACAGAGTCAGCCCTTAACCCCAGTGATCAGAAATTGTCAAAACGTGTTTTTCAGCAGAAATAAACACGTTTTGGCAACTTTGGTCACCACCATGTAACTTATAGGGCAGGAACAGCACAGTTTTCAAAACGTGTTTTTCAGCACGAAATAAACACGTTTTCTCAGCACTTAGAATCGCAGTGTAACTGCCTGGCTCAGAAGAGCCCACAGAGTCAGCCCTTAACCCCAGTGATCAGAAATTGTCAAAACGTGTTTTTCAGCAGAAATAAACACGTTTTGGCAACTTTGGTCACCACCATGTAACTTATAGGGCAGGAACAGCACAGTTTTCAAAACGTGTTTTTCAGCCCGAAATAAACGCGTTTTCTCAGCCCTTGGAATCGCAGTGTAACTGCCTGGCTCAGAAGAGCCCACAGAGTCAGCCCTTAACCCCAGTGATCAGAAATTGTCAAAACGTGTTTTTCAGCAGAAATAAACACGTTTTGGCAACTTTGGTCACCACCATGTAACTTATAGGGCAAGAACAGCACAGTTTTCAAAATGTGTTTTTCAGCCCGAAATAAACGCGTTTTCTCAGCCCTTGGAATCGCAGTGTAACTGCCTGGCTCAGAAGAGCCCACAGAGTCAGCCCTTAACCCCAGTGATCAGAAATTGTCAAAACGTGTTTTTCAGCAGAAATAAACACGTTTTGGCAACTTTGGTCAAACCCATGTAACTTATAGGGCAGGAACAGCACAGTTTTCAAAACGTGTTTTTCAGCCCGAAATAAACGCGTTTTCTCAGCCCTTGGAATCGCAGTGTAACTGCCTGGCTCAGAAGAGCCCACAGAGTCAGCCCTTAACCCCAGTGATCAGAAATTGTCAAAACGTGTTTTTCAGCAGAAATAAACACGTTTTGGCAACTTTGGTCACCACCATGTAACTTATAGGGCAGGAACAGCACAGTTTTCAAAACGTGTTTTTCAGCCCGAAATAAACGCGTTTTCTCAGCCCTTGGAATCGCAGTGTAACTGCCTGGCTCAGAAGAGCCCACAGAGTCAGCCCTTAACCCCAGTGATCAGAAATTGTCAAAACGTGTTTTTCAGCAGAAATAAACACGTTTTGGCAACTTTGGTCAAACCCATGTAACTTATAGGGCAGGAACAGCACAGTTTTCAAAACGTGTTTTTCAGCCCGAAATAAACGCGTTTTCTCAGCCCTTGGAATCGCAGTGTAACTGCCTGGCTCAGAAGAGCCCACAGAGTCAGCCCTTAACCCCAGTGATCAGAAATTGTCAAAACGTGTTTTTCAGCAGAAATAAACACGTTTTGGCAACTTTGGTCACCACCATGTAACTTATAGAGCAGGAACAGCACAGTTTTCAAAACGTGTTTTTCAGCCCGAAATAAACGCGTTTTCTCAGCCCTTGGAATCGCAGTGTAACTGCCTGGCTCAGAAGAGCCCACAGAGTCAGCCCTTAACCCCAGTGATCAGAAATTGTCAAAACGTGTTTTTCAGCAGAAATAAACACGTTTTGGCAACTTTGGTCACCACCATGTAACTTATAGGGCAGGAACAGCACAGTTTTCAAAACGTGTTTTTCAGCCCGAAATAAACGCGTTTTCTCAGCCCTTGGAATCGCAGTGTAACTGCCTGGCTCAGAAGAGCCCACAGAGTCAGCCCTTAACCCCAGTGATCAGAAATTGTCAAAACGTGTTTTTCAGCAGAAATAAACACGTTTTGGCAACTTTGGTCAAACCCATGTAACTTATAGGGCAGGAACAGCACAGTTTTCAAAACGTGTTTTTCAGCCCGAAATAAACGCGTTTTCTCAGCCCTTGGAATCGCAGTGTAACTGCCTGGCTCAGAAGAGCCCACAGAGTCAGCCCTTAACCCCAGTGATCAGAAAATGTCAAAACGTGTTTTTCAGCAGAAATAAACACGTTTTGGCAACTTTGGTCACCACCATGTAACTTATAGGGCAGGAACAGCACAGTTTTCAAAACGTGTTTTTCAGCCCGAAATAAACGCGTTTTCTCAGCCCTTGGAATCGCAGTGTAACTGCCTGGCTCAGAAGAGCCCACAGAGTCAGCCCTTAACCCCAGTGATCAGAAATTGTCAAAACGTGTTTTTCAGCAGAAATAAACACGTTTTGGCAACTTTGGTCACCACCATGTAACTTATAGGGCAGGAACAGCACAGTTTTCAAAACGTGTTTTTCAGCCCGAAATAAACACGTTTTCTCAGCCCTTAGAATCGCAGTGTAACTGCCTGGCTCAGAAGAGCCCACAGAGTCAGCCCTTAACCCCAGTGATCAGAAATTGTCAAAACGTGTTTTTCAGCAGAAATAAACATGTTTTGGCAACTTTGGTCAAACCCATGTAACTTATAGGGCAGGAACAGCACAGTTTTCAAAACGTGTTTTTCAGCCCGAAATAAACGCGTTTTCTCAGCCCTTGGAATCGCAGTGTAACTGCCTGCCTCAGAAGAGCCCACAGAGTCAGCCCTTAACCCCAGTGATCAGAAATTGTCAAAACGTGTTTTTCAGCAGAAATAAACACGTTTTGGCAACTTTGGTCACCACCATGTAACTTATAGGGCAGGAACAGCACAGTTTTCAAAACGTGTTTTTCAGCCCGAAATAAACGCGTTTTCTCAGCCCTTGGAATCGCAGTGTAACTGCCTGGCTCAGAAGAGCCCACAGAGTCAGCCCTTAACCCCAGTGATCAGAAATTGTCAAAACGTGTTTTTCAGCAGAAATAAACACGTTTTGGCAACTTTGGTCACCACCATGTAACTTATAGGGCAAGAACAGCACAGTTTTCAAAACGTGTTTTTCAGCCCGAAATAAACGCGTTTTCTCAGCCCTTGGAATCGCAGTGTAACTGCCTGGCTCAGAAGAGCCCACAGAGTCAGCCCTTAACCCCAGTGATCAGAAATTGTCAAAACGTGTTTTTCAGCAGAAATAAACACGTTTTGGCAACTTTGGTCAAACCCATGTAACTTATAGGGCAGGAACAGCACAGTTTTCAAAACGTGTTTTTCAGCCCGAAATAAACGCGTTTTCTCAGCCCTTGGAATCGCAGTGTAACTGCCTGGCTCAGAAGAGCCCACAGAGTCAGCCCTTAACCCCAGTGATCAGAAATTGTCAAAACGTGTTTTTCAGCAGAAATAAACACGTTTTGGCAACTTTGGTCACCACCATGTAACTTATAGGGCAGGAACAGCACAGTTTTCAAAACGTGTTTTTCAGCCCGAAATAAACGCGTTTTCTCAGCCCTTGGAATCGCAGTGTAACTGCCTGGCTCAGAAGAGCCCACAGAGTCAGCCCTTAACCCCAGTGATCAGAAATTGTCAAAACGTGTTTTTCAGCAGAAATAAACACGTTTTGGCAACTTTGGTCAAACCCATGTAACTTATAGGGCAGGAACAGCACAGTTTTCAAAACGTGTTTTTCAGCCCGAAATAAACGCGTTTTCTCAGCCCTTGGAATCGCAGTGTAACTGCCTGGCTCAGAAGAGCCCACAGAGTCAGCCCTTAACCCCAGTGATCAGAAATTGTCAAAACGTGTTTTTCAGCAGAAATAAACACGTTTTGGCAACTTTGGTCACCACCATGTAACTTATAGGGCAGGAACAGCACAGTTTTCAAAACGTGTTTTTCAGCCCGAAATAAACGCGTTTTCTCAGCCCTTGGAATCGCAGTGTAACTGCCTGGCTCAGATGAGCCCACAGAGTCAGCCCTTAACCCCAGTGATCAGAAATTGTCAAAACGTGTTTTTCAGCAGAAATAAACACGTTTTGGCAACTTTGGTCACCACCATTTAACTTATAGGGCAGGAACAGCACAGTTTTCAAAACGTGTTTTTCAGCCCGAAATAAACACGTTTTCTCAGCCCTTAGAATCGCAGTGTAACTGCCTGGCTCAGAAAGCCCACAGAGTCAGCCCTTAACCCCAGTGATCAGAAATTGTCAAAACGTGTTTTTCAGCAGAAATAAACACGTTTTGGCAACTTTGGTCAAACCCATGTAACTTAAAGGGCAGGAACAGCACAGTTTTCAAAACGTGTTTTTCAGCCCGAAATAAACGCGTTTTCTCAGCCCTTGGAATCGCAGTGTAACTGCCTGGCTCAGAAGAGCACACTGAGTCACCCCTTAACCCCAGTGATCAGAAATTGTCAAAACGTGTTTTTCAGCAGAAATAAACACGTTTTGGCAACTTTGGTCACCACCATGTAACTTATAGGGCAGGAACAGCACAGTTTTCAAAACGTGTTTTTCAGCCCGAAATAAACACGTTTTCTCAGCCCTTAGAATCGCAGTGTAACTGCCTGGCTCAGAAGAGCCCACAGAGTCAGCCCTTAACCCCAGTGATCAGAAATTGTCAAAACGTGTTTTTCAGCAGAAATAAACACGTTTTGGCAACTTTGGTCAAACCCATGTAACTTATAGGGCAGGAACAGCACAGTTTTCAAAACGTGTTTTTCAGCCCGAAATAAACGCGTTTTCTCAGCCCTTGGAATCGCAGTGTAACTGCCTGCCTCAGAAGAGCCCACAGAGTCAGCCCTTAACCCCAGTGATCAGAAATTGTCAAAACGTGTTTTTCAGCAGAAATAAACACGTTTTGGCAACTTTGGTCACCACCATGTAACTTATAGGGCAGGAACAGCACAGTTTTCAAAAAGTGTTTTTCAGCACGAAATAAACACGTTTTCTCAGCACTTAGAATCGCAGTGTAACTGCCTGGCTCAGAAGAGCCCACAGAGTCAGCCCTTAACCCCAGTGATCAGAAATTGTCAAAACGTGTTTTTCAGCAGAAATAAACACGTTTTGGCAACTTTGGTCAAATCCATGTAACTTATAGGGCAGGAACAGCACAGTTTTCAAAACGTGTTTTTCAGCCCGAAATAAACGCGTTTTCTCAGCCCTTGGAATCGCAGTGTAACTGCCTGGCTCAGAAGAGCCCACAGAGTCAGCCCTTAACCCCAGTGATCAGAAATTGTCTAAACGTGTTTTTCAGCAGAAATAAACACGTTTTGGCAACTTTGGTCACCACCATGTAACTTATAGGGCAGGAACAGCACAGTTTTCAAAACGTGTTTTTCAGCCCGAAATAAACGCGTTTTCTCAGCCCTTGGAATCGCAGTGTAACTGCCTGGCTCAGAAGAGCCCACAGAGTCAGCCCTTAACCCCAGTGATCAGAAATTGTCAAAACGTGTTTTTCAGCAGAAATAAACACGTTTTGGCAACTTTGGTCACCACCATGTAACTTATAGGGCAAGAACAGCACAGTTTTCAAAACGTGTTTTTCAGCCCGAAATAAACGCGTTTTCTCAGCCCTTAGAATCGCAGTGTAACTGCCTGGCTCAGAAGAGCCCACAGAGTCAGCCCTTAACCCCAGTGATCAGAAATTGTCTAAACGTGTTTTTCAGCAGAAATAAACACGTTTTGGCAACTTTGGTCACCACCATGTAACTTATAGGGCAGGAACAGCACAGTTTTCAAAACGTGTTTTTCAGCCCGATATAAACGCGTTTTCTCAGCCCTTGGAATCGCAGTGTAACTGCCTGGCTCAGAAGAGCCCACAGAGTCAGCCCTTAACCCCAGTGATCAGAAATTGTCAAAACGTGTTTTTCAGCAGAAATAAACACGTTTTGGCAACTTTGGTCACCACCATGTAACTTATAGGGCAGGAACAGCACAGTTTTCAAAACGTGTTTTTCAGCCCGAAATAAACGCGTTTTCTCAGCCCTTGGAATCGCAGTGTAACTGCCTGGCTCAGAAGAGCCCACAGAGTCAGCCCTTAACCCCAGTGATCAGAAATTGTCAAAACGTGTTTTTCAGCAGAAATAAACACGTTTTGGCAACTTTGGTCAAACCCATGTAACTTATAGGGCAGGAACAGCACAGTTTTCAAAACGTGTTTTTCAGCCCGAAATAAACGCGTTTTCTCAGCCCTTGGAATCGCAGTGTAACTGCCTGGCTCAGAAGAGCCCACAGAGTCAGCCCTTAACCCCAGTGATCAGAAAATGTCAAAACGTGTTTTTCAGCAGAAATAAACACGTTTTGGCAACTTTGGTCACCACCATGTAACTTATAGGGCAGGAACAGCACAGTTTTCAAAACGTGTTTTTCAGCCCGAAATAAACGCGTTTTCTCAGCCCTTGGAATCGCAGTGTAACTGCCTGGCTCAGAAGAGCCCACAGAGTCAGCCCTTAACCCCAGTGATCAGAAATTGTCAAAACGTGTTTTTCAGCAGAAATAAACACGTTTTGGCAACTTTGGTCACCACCATGTAACTTATAGGGCAAGAACAGCACAGTTTTCAAAATGTGTTTTTCAGCCCGAAATAAACGCGTTTTCTCAGCCCTTGGAATCGCAGTGTAACTGCCTGGCTCAGAAGAGCCCACAGAGTCAGCCCTTAACCCCAGTGATCAGAAATTGTCAAAACGTGTTTTTCAGCAGAAATAAACACGTTTTGGCAACTTTGGTCAAACCCATGTAACTTATAGGGCAGGAACAGCACAGTTTTCAAAACGTGTTTTTCAGCCCGAAATAAACGCGTTTTCTCAGCCCTTGGAATCGCAGTGTAACTGCCTGCCTCAGAAGAGCCCACAGAGTCAGCCCTTAACCCCAGTGATCAGAAATTGTCAAAACGTGTTTTTCAGCAGAAATAAACACGTTTTGGCAACTTTGGTCACCACCATGTAACTTATAGGGCAGGAACAGCACAGTTTTCAAAACGTGTTTTTCAGCACGAAATAAACACGTTTTCTCAGCACTTAGAATCGCAGTGTAACTGCCTGGCTCAGAAGAGTCCACAGAGTCAGCCCTTAACCCCAGTGATCAGAAATTGTCAAAACGTGTTTTTCAGCAGAAATAAACACGTTTTGGCAACTTTGGTCAAATCCATGTAACTTATAGGGCAGGAACAGCACAGTTTTCAAAACGTGTTTTTCAGCCCGAAATAAACGCGTTTTCTCAGCCCTTGGAATCGCAGTGTAACTGCCTGGCTCAGAAGAGCCCACAGAGTCAGCCCTTAACCCCAGTGATCAGAAATTGTCTAAACGTGTTTTTCAGCAGAAATAAACACGTTTTGGCAACTTTGGTCACCACCATGTAACTTATAGGGCAGGAACAGCACAGTTTTCAAAACGTGTTTTTCAGCCCGAAATAAACGCGTTTTCTCAGCCCTTGGAATCGCAGTGTAACTGCCTGGCTCAGAAGAGCACACTGAGTCACCCCTTAACCCCAGTGATCAGAAATTGTCAAAACGTGTTTTTCAGCAGAAATAAACACGTTTTGGCAACTTTGGTCACCACCATGTAACTTATAGGGCAGGAACAGCACAGTTTTCAAAACGTGTTTTTCAGCCCGAATTAAACGCGTTTTCTCAGCCCTTGGAATCGCAGTGTAACTGCCTGGCTCAGAAGAGCCCACAGAGTCAGCCCTTAACCCCAGTGATCAGAAATTGTCAAAACGTGTTTTTCAGCAGAAATAAACACGTTTTGGCAACTTTGGTCACCACCATGTAACTTATAGGGCAGGAACAGCACAGTTTTCAAAACGTGTTTTTCAGCCCGAAATAAACGCGTTTTCTCAGCCCTTGGAATCGCAGTGTAACTGCCTGGCTCAGAAGAGCCCACAGAGTCAGCCCTTAACCCCAGTGATCAGAAATTGTCAAAACGTGTTTTTCAGCAGAAATAAACACGTTTTGGCAACTTTGGTCACCACCATGTAACTTATAGGGCAAGAACAGCACAGTTTTCAAAACGTGTTTTTCAGCCCGAAATAAACGCGTTTTCTCAGCCCTTAGAATCGCAGTGTAACTGCCTGGCTCAGAAGAGCCCACAGAGTCAGCCCTTAACCCCAGTGATCAGAAATTGTCTAAACGTGTTTTTCAGCAGAAATAAACACGTTTTGGCAACTTTGGTCACCACCATGTAACTTATAGGGCAGGAACAGCACAGTTTTCAAAACGTGTTTTTCAGCCCGAAATAAACGCGTTTTCTCAGCCCTTGGAATCGCAGTGTAACTGCCTGGCTCAGAAGAGCCCACAGAGTCAGCCCTTAACCCCAGTGATCAGAAATTGTCAAAACGTGTTTTTCAGCAGAAATAAACACGTTTTGGCAACTTTGGTCACCACCATGTAACTTATAGGGCAGGAACAGCACAGTTTTCAAAACGTGTTTTTCAGCCCGAAATAAACGCGTTTTCTCAGCCCTTAGAATCGCAGTGTAACTGCCTGGCTCAGAAGAGCCCACAGAGTCAGCCCTTAACCCCAGTGATCAGAAATTGTCAAAACGTGTTTTTCAGCAGAAATAAACACGTTTTGGCAACTTTGGTCAAACCCATGTAACTTATAGGGCAGGAACAGCACAGTTTTCAAAACGTGTTTTTCAGCCCGAAATAAACGCGTTTTCTCAGCCCTTGGAATCGCAGTGTAACTGCCTGGCTCAGAAGAGCCCACAGAGTCAGCCCTTAACCCCAGTGATCAGAAATTGTCAAAACGTGTTTTTCAGCAGAAATAAACACGTTTTGGCAACTTTGGTCACCACCATGTAACTTATAGGGCAGGAACAGCACAGTTTTCAAAACGTGTTTTTCAGCCCGAAATAAACGCGTTTTCTCAGCCCTTGGAATCGCAGTGTAACTGCCTGGCTCAGAAGAGCCCACAGAGTCAGCCCTTAACCCCAGTGATCAGAAATTGTCAAAACGTGTTTTTCAGCAGAAATAAACACGTTTTGGCAACTTTGGTCAAACCCATGTAACTTATAGGGCAGGAACAGCACAGTTTTCAAAACGTGTTTTTCAGCCCGAAATAAACGCGTTTTCTCAGCCCTTGGAATCGCAGTGTAACTGCTTGGCTCAGAAGAGCCCACAGAGTCAGCCCTTAACCCCAGTGATCAGAAATTGTCAAAACGTGTTTTTCAGCAGAAATAAACACGTTTTGGCAACTTTGGTCACCACCATGTAACTTATAGAGCAGGAACAGCACAGTTTTCAAAACGTGTTTTTCAGCCCGAAATAAACGCGTTTTCTCAGCCCTTGGAATCGCAGTGTAACTGCCTGGCTCAGAAGAGCCCACAGAGTCAGCCCTTAACCCCAGTGATCAGAAATTGTCAAAACGTGTTTTTCAGCAGAAATAAACACGTTTTGGCAACTTTGGTCACCACCATGTAACTTATAGGGCAGGAACAGCACAGTTTTCAAAACGTGTTTTTCAGCCCGAAATAAACGCGTTTTCTCAGCCCTTGGAATCGCAGTGTAACTGCCTGGCTCAGAAGAGCCCACAGAGTCAGCCCTTAACCCCAGTGATCAGATTTGTCAAAACGTGTTTTTCAGCAGAAATAAACACGTTTTGGCAACTTTGGTCAAACCCATGTAACTTATAGGGCAGGAACAGCACAGTTTTCAAAACGTGTTTTTCAGCCCGAAATAAACGCGTTTTCTCAGCCCTTGGAATCGCAGTGTAACTGCCTGGCTCAGAAGAGCCCACAGAGTCAGCCCTTAACCCCAGTGATCAGAAAATGTCAAAACGTGTTTTTCAGCAGAAATAAACACGTTTTGGCAACTTTGGTCACCACCATGTAACTTATAGGGCAGGAACAGCACAGTTTTCAAAACGTGTTTTTCAGCCCGAAATAAACGCGTTTTCTCAGCCCTTGGAATCGCAGTGTAACTGCCTGGCTCAGAAGAGCCCACAGAGTCAGCCCTTAACCCCAGTGATCAGAAATTGTCAAAACGTGTTTTTCAGCAGAAATAAACACGTTTTGGCAACTTTGGTCACCACCATGTAACTTATAGGGGAGGAACAGCACAGTTTTCAAAACGTGTTTTTCAGCCCGAAATAAACACGTTTTCTCAGCCCTTAGAATCGCAGTGTAACTGCCTGGCTCAGAAGAGCCCACAGAGTCAGCCCTTAACCCCAGTGATCAGAAATTGTCAAAACGTGTTTTTCAGCAGAAATAAACATGTTTTGGCAACTTTGGTCACCACCATGTAACTTATAGGGCAAGAACAGCACAGTTTTCAAAACGTGTTTTTCAGCCCGAAATAAACGCGTTTTCTCAGCCCTTAGAATCGCAGTGTAACTGCCTGGCTCAGAAGAGCCCACAGAGTCAGCCCTTAACCCCAGTGATCAGAAATTGTCTAAACGTGTTTTTCAGCAGAAATAAACACGTTTTGGCAACTTTGGTCAAACCCATGTAACTTATAGGGCAGGAACAGCACAGTTTTCAAAACGTGTTTTTCAGCCCGAAATAAACGCGTTTTCTCAGCCCTTGGAATCGCAGTGTAACTGCCTGGCTCAGAAGAGCCCACAGAGTCAGCCCTTAACCCCAGTGATCAGAAATTGTCAAAACGTGTTTTTCAGCAGAAATAAACACGTTTTGGCAACTTTGGTCACCACCATGTAACTTATAGGGGAGGAACAGCACAGTTTTCAAAACGTGTTTTTCAGCCCGAAATAAACACGTTTTCTCAGCCCTTAGAATCGCAGTGTAACTGCCTGGCTCAGAAGAGCCCACAGAGTCAGCCCTTAACCCCAGTGATCAGAAATTGTCAAAACGTGTTTTTCAGCAGAAATAAACATGTTTTGGCAACTTTGGTCACCACCATGTAACTTATAGGGCAAGAACAGCACAGTTTTCAAAACGTGTTTTTCAGCCCGAAATAAACGCGTTTTCTCAGCCCTTAGAATCGCAGTGTAACTGCCTGGCTCAGAAGAGCCCACAGAGTCAGCCCTTAACCCCAGTGATCAGAAATTGTCTAAACGTGTTTTTCAGCAGAAATAAACACGTTTTGGCAACTTTGGTCAAACCCATGTAACTTATAGGGCAGGAACAGCACAGTTTTCAAAACGTGTTTTTCAGCCCGAAATAAACGCGTTTTCTCAGCCCTTGGAATCGCAGTGTAACTGCCTGGCTCAGAAGAGCCCACAGAGTCAGCCCTTAACCCCAGTGATCAGAAATTGTCAAAACGTGTTTTTCAGCAGAAATAAACACGTTTTGGCAACTTTGGTCACCACCATGTAACTTATAGGGGAGGAACAGCACAGTTTTCAAAACGTGTTTTTCAGCCCGAAATAAACACGTTTTCTCAGCCCTTAGAATCGCAGTGTAACTGCCTGGCTCAGAAGAGCCCACAGAGTCAGCCCTTAACCCCAGTGATCAGAAATTGTCAAAACGTGTTTTTCAGCAGAAATAAACATGTTTTGGCAACTTTGGTCACCACCATGTAACTTATAGGGCAAGAACAGCACAGTTTTCAAAACGTGTTTTTCAGCCCGAAATAAACGCGTTTTCTCAGCCCTTAGAATCGCAGTGTAACTGCCTGGCTCAGAAGAGCCCACAGAGTCAGCCCTTAACCCCAGTGATCAGAAATTGTCTAAACGTGTTTTTCAGCAGAAATAAACACGTTTTGGCAACTTTGGTCAAACCCATGTAACTTATAGGGCAGGAACAGCACAGTTTTCAAAACGTGTTTTTCAGCCCGAAATAAACGCGTTTTCTCAGCCCTTGGAATCGCAGTGTAACTGCCTGGCTCAGAAGAGCCCACAGAGTCAGCCCTTAACCCCAGTGATCAGAAATTGTCAAAACGTGTTTTTCAGCAGAAATAAACACGTTTTGGCAACTTTGGTCAAACCCATGTAACTTATAGGGCAGGAACAGCACAGTTTTCAAAACGTGTTTTTCAGCCCGAAATAAACGCGTTTTCTCAGCCCTTGGAATCGCAGTGTAACTGCCTGGCTCAGAAGAGCCCACAGAGTCAGCCCTTAACCCCAGTGATCAGAAATTGTCTAAACGTGTTTTTCAGCAGAAATAAACACGTTTTGGCAACTTTGGTCAAACCCATGTAACTTATAGGGCAAGAACAGCACAGTTTTCAAAACGTGTTTTTCAGCCCGAAATAAACGCGTTTTCTCAGCCCTTGGAATCGCAGTGTAACTGCCTGGCTCAGAAGAGCCCACAGAGTCAGCCCTTAACCCCAGTGATCAGAAATTGTCAAAACGTGTTTTTCAGCAGAAATAAACACGTTTTGGCAACTTTGGTCAAACCCATGTAACTTATAGGGCAGGAACAGCACAGTTTTCAAAACGTGTTTTTCAGCCCGAAATAAACGCGTTTTCTCAGCCCTTGGAATCGCAGTGTAACTGCCTGGCTCAGAAGAGCCCACAGAGTCAGCCCTTAACCCCAGTGATCAGAAAATGTCAAAACGTGTTTTTCAGCAGAAATAAACACGTTTTGGCAACTTTGGTCACCACCATGTAACTTATAGGGCAGGAACAGCACAGTTTTCAAAACGTGTTTTTCAGCCCGAAATAAACGCGTTTTCTCAGCCCTTGGAATCGCAGTGTAACTGCCTGGCTCAGAAGAGCCCACAGAGTCAGCCCTTAACCCCAGTGATCAGAAATTGTCAAAACGTGTTTTTCAGCAGAAATAAACACGTTTTGGCAACTTTGGTCACCACCATGTAACTTATAGGGCAGGAACAGCACAGTTTTCAAAACGTGTTTTTCAGCCCGAAATAAACGCGTTTTCTCAGCCCTTAGAATCGCAGTGTAACTGCCTGGCTCAGAAGAGCCCACAGAGTCAGCCCTTAACCCCAGTGATCAGAAATTGTCAAAACGTGTTTTTCAGCAGAAATAAACACGTTTTGGCAACTTTGGTCAAACCCATGTAACTTATAGGGCAGGAACAGCACAGTTTTCAAAACGTGTTTTTCAGCCCGAAATAAACGCGTTTTCTCAGCCCTTGGAATCGCAGTGTAACTGCCTGGCTCAGAAGAGCCCACAGAGTCAGCCCTTAACCCCAGTGATCAGAAATTGTCAAAACGTGTTTTTCAGCAGAAATAAACACGTTTTGGCAACTTTGGTCACCACCATGTAACTTATAGGGCAGGAACAGCACAGTTTTCAAAACGTGTTTTTCAGCCCGAAATAAACGCGTTTTCTCAGCCCTTGGAATCGCAGTGTAACTGCCTGGCTCAGAAGAGCCCACAGAGTCAGCCCTTAACCCCAGTGATCAGAAATTGTCAAAACGTGTTTTTCAGCAGAAATAAACACGTTTTGGCAACTTTGGTCAAACCCATGTAACTTATAGGGCAGGAACAGCACAGTTTTCAAAACGTGTTTTTCAGCCCGAAATAAACGCGTTTTCTCAGCCCTTGGAATCGCAGTGTAACTGCCTGGCTCAGAAGAGCCCACAGAGTCAGCCCTTAACCCCAGTGATCAGAAAATGTCAAAACGTGTTTTTCAGCAGAAATAAACACGTTTTGGCAACTTTGGTCACCACCATGTAACTTATAGGGCAGGAACAGCACAGTTTTCAAAACGTGTTTTTCAGCCCGAAATAAACGCGTTTTCTCAGCCCTTGGAATCGCAGTGTAACTGCCTGGCTCAGAAGAGCCCACAGAGTCAGCCCTTAACCCCAGTGATCAGAAATTGTCAAAACGTGTTTTTCAGCAGAAATAAACACGTTTTGGCAACTTTGGTCACCACCATGTAACTTATAGGGGAGGAACAGCACAGTTTTCAAAACGTGTTTTTCAGCCCGAAATAAACACGTTTTCTCAGCCCTTAGAATCGCAGTGTAACTGCCTGGCTCAGAAGAGCCCACAGAGTCAGCCCTTAACCCCAGTGATCAGAAATTGTCAAAACGTGTTTTTCAGCAGAAATAAACATGTTTTGGCAACTTTGGTCACCACCATGTAACTTATAGGGCAAGAACAGCACAGTTTTCAAAACGTGTTTTTCAGCCCGAAATAAACGCGTTTTCTCAGCCCTTAGAATCGCAGTGTAACTGCCTGGCTCAGAAGAGCCCACAGAGTCAGCCCTTAACCCCAGTGATCAGAAATTGTCTAAACGTGTTTTTCAGCAGAAATAAACACGTTTTGGCAACTTTGGTCAAACCCATGTAACTTATAGGGCAGGAACAGCACAGTTTTCAAAACGTGTTTTTCAGCCCGAAATAAACGCGTTTTCTCAGCCCTTGGAATCGCAGTGTAACTGCCTGGCTCAGAAGAGCCCACAGAGTCAGCCCTTAACCCCAGTGATCAGAAATTGTCAAAACGTGTTTTTCAGCAGAAATAAACACGTTTTGGCAACTTTGGTCACCACCATGTAACTTATAGGGGAGGAACAGCACAGTTTTCAAAACGTGTTTTTCAGCCCGAAATAAACACGTTTTCTCAGCCCTTAGAATCGCAGTGTAACTGCCTGGCTCAGAAGAGCCCACAGAGTCAGCCCTTAACCCCAGTGATCAGAAATTGTCAAAACGTGTTTTTCAGCAGAAATAAACATGTTTTGGCAACTTTGGTCACCACCATGTAACTTATAGGGCAAGAACAGCACAGTTTTCAAAACGTGTTTTTCAGCCCGAAATAAACGCGTTTTCTCAGCCCTTAGAATCGCAGTGTAACTGCCTGGCTCAGAAGAGCCCACAGAGTCAGCCCTTAACCCCAGTGATCAGAAATTGTCTAAACGTGTTTTTCAGCAGAAATAAACACGTTTTGGCAACTTTGGTCAAACCCATGTAACTTATAGGGCAGGAACAGCACAGTTTTCAAAACGTGTTTTTCAGCCCGAAATAAACGCGTTTTCTCAGCCCTTGGAATCGCAGTGTAACTGCCTGGCTCAGAAGAGCCCACAGAGTCAGCCCTTAACCCCAGTGATCAGAAATTGTCAAAACGTGTTTTTCAGCAGAAATAAACACGTTTTGGCAACTTTGGTCACCACCATGTAACTTATAGGGGAGGAACAGCACAGTTTTCAAAACGTGTTTTTCAGCCCGAAATAAACACGTTTTCTCAGCCCTTAGAATCGCAGTGTAACTGCCTGGCTCAGAAGAGCCCACAGAGTCAGCCCTTAACCCCAGTGATCAGAAATTGTCAAAACGTGTTTTTCAGCAGAAATAAACATGTTTTGGCAACTTTGGTCACCACCATGTAACTTATAGGGCAAGAACAGCACAGTTTTCAAAACGTGTTTTTCAGCCCGAAATAAACGCGTTTTCTCAGCCCTTAGAATCGCAGTGTAACTGCCTGGCTCAGAAGAGCCCACAGAGTCAGCCCTTAACCCCAGTGATCAGAAATTGTCTAAACGTGTTTTTCAGCAGAAATAAACACGTTTTGGCAACTTTGGTCAAACCCATGTAACTTATAGGGCAGGAACAGCACAGTTTTCAAAACGTGTTTTTCAGCCCGAAATAAACGCGTTTTCTCAGCCCTTGGAATCGCAGTGTAACTGCCTGGCTCAGAAGAGCCCACAGAGTCAGCCCTTAACCCCAGTGATCAGAAATTGTCAAAACGTGTTTTTCAGCAGAAATAAACACGTTTTGGCAACTTTGGTCAAACCCATGTAACTTATAGGGCAGGAACAGCACAGTTTTCAAAACGTGTTTTTCAGCCCGAAATAAACGCGTTTTCTCAGCCCTTGGAATCGCAGTGTAACTGCCTGGCTCAGAAGAGCCCACAGAGTCAGCCCTTAACCCCAGTGATCAGAAATTGTCTAAACGTGTTTTTCAGCAGAAATAAACACGTTTTGGCAACTTTGGTCAAACCCATGTAACTTATAGGGCAAGAACAGCACAGTTTTCAAAACGTGTTTTTCAGCCCGAAATAAACGCGTTTTCTCAGCCCTTGGAATCGCAGTGTAACTGCCTGGCTCAGAAGAGCCCACAGAGTCAGCCCTTAACCCCAGTGATCAGAAATTGTCAAAACGTGTTTTTCAGCAGAAATAAACACGTTTTGGCAACTTTGGTCAAACCCATGTAACTTATAGGGCAGGAACAGCACAGTTTTCAAAACGTGTTTTTCAGCCCGAAATAAACGCGTTTTCTCAGCCCTTGGAATCGCAGTGTAACTGCCTGGCTCAGAAGAGCCCACAGAGTCAGCCCTTAACCCCAGTGATCAGAAAATGTCAAAACGTGTTTTTCAGCAGAAATAAACACGTTTTGGCAACTTTGGTCACCACCATGTAACTTATAGGGCAGGAACAGCACAGTTTTCAAAACGTGTTTTTCAGCCCGAAATAAACGCGTTTTCTCAGCCCTTGGAATCGCAGTGTAACTGCCTGGCTCAGAAGAGCCCACAGAGTCAGCCCTTAACCCCAGTGATCAGAAATTGTCAAAACGTGTTTTTCAGCAGAAATAAACACGTTTTGGCAACTTTGGTCACCACCATGTAACTTATAGGGCAGGAACAGCACAGTTTTCAAAACGTGTTTTTCAGCCCGAAATAAACGCGTTTTCTCAGCCCTTGGAATCGCAGTGTAACTGCCTGGCTCAGAAGAGCCCACAGAGTCAGCCCTTAACCCCAGTGATCAGAAATTGTCAAAACGTGTTTTTCAGCAGAAATAAACACGTTTTGGCAACTTTGGTCACCACCATGTAACTTATAGGGCAAGAACAGCACAGTTTTCAAAATGTGTTTTTCAGCCCGAAATAAACGCGTTTTCTCAGCCCTTGGAATCGCAGTGTAACTGCCTGGCTCAGAAGAGCCCACAGAGTCAGCCCTTAACCCCAGTGATCAGAAATTGTCAAAACGTGTTTTTCAGCAGAAATAAACACGTTTTGGCAACTTTGGTCAAACCCATGTAACTTATAGGGCAGGAACAGCACAGTTTTCAAAACGTGTTTTTCAGCCCGAAATAAACGCGTTTTCTCAGCCCTTGGAATCGCAGTGTAACTGCCTGCCTCAGAAGAGCCCACAGAGTCAGCCCTTAACCCCAGTGATCAGAAATTGTCAAAACGTGTTTTTCAGCAGAAATAAACACGTTTTGGCAACTTTGGTCACCACCATGTAACTTATAGGGCAGGAACAGCACAGTTTTCAAAACGTGTTTTTCAGCACGAAATAAACACGTTTTCTCAGCACTTAGAATCGCAGTGTAACTGCCTGGCTCAGAAGAGCCCACAGAGTCAGCCCTTAACCCCAGTGATCAGAAATTGTCAAAACGTGTTTTTCAGCAGAAATAAACACGTTTTGGCAACTTTGGTCACCACCATGTAACTTATAGGGCAGGAACAGCACAGTTTTCAAAACGTGTTTTTCAGCCCGAAATAAACGCGTTTTCTCAGCCCTTGGAATCGCAGTGTAACTGCCTGGCTCAGAAGAGCCCACAGAGTCAGCCCTTAACCCCAGTGATCAGAAATTGTCAAAACGTGTTTTTCAGCAGAAATAAACACGTTTTGGCAACTTTGGTCACCACCATGTAACTTATAGGGCAGGAACAGCACAGTTTTCAAAACGTGTTTTTCAGCCCGAAATAAACGCGTTTTCTCAGCCCTTGGAATCGCAGTGTAACTGCCTGGCTCAGAAGAGCCCACAGAGTCAGCCCTTAACCCCAGTGATCAGAAATTGTCAAAACGTGTTTTTCAGCAGAAATAAACACGTTTTGGCAACTTTGGTCACCACCATGTAACTTATAGGGCAAGAACAGCACAGTTTTCAAAACGTGTTTTTCAGCCCGAAATAAACGCGTTTTCTCAGCCCTTGGAATCGCAGTGTAACTGCCTGGCTCAGAAGAGCCCACAGAGTCAGCCCTTAACCCCAGTGATCAGAAATTGTCAAAACGTGTTTTTCAGCAGAAATAAACACGTTTTGGCAACTTTGGTCAAACCCATGTAACTTATAGGGCAGGAACAGCACAGTTTTCAAAACGTGTTTTTCAGCCCGAAATAAACGCGTTTTCTCAGCCCTTGGAATCGCAGTGTAACTGCCTGGCTCAGAAGAGCCCACAGAGTCAGCCCTTAACCCCAGTGATCAGAAATTGTCAAAACGTGTTTTTCAGCAGAAATAAACACGTTTTGGCAACTTTGGTCACCACCATGTAACTTATAGGGCAGGAACAGCACAGTTTTCAAAACGTGTTTTTCAGCCCGAAATAAACGCGTTTTCTCAGCCCTTGGAATCGCAGTGTAACTGCATGGCTCAGAAGAGCCCACAGAGTCAGCCCTTAACCCCAGTGATCAGAAATTGTCAAAACGTGTTTTTCAGCAGAAATAAACACGTTTTGGCAACTTTGGTCAAACCCATGTAACTTATAGGGCAGGAACAGCACAGTTTTCAAAACGTGTTTTTCAGCCCGAAATAAACGCGTTTTCACAGCCCTTGGAATCGCAGTGTAACTGCCTGGCTCAGAAGAGCCCACAGAGTCAGCCCTTAACCCCAGTGATCAGAAATTGTCAAAACGTGTTTTTCAGCAGAAATAAACACGTTTTGGCAACTTTGGTCACCACCATGTAACTTATAGGGCAGGAACAGCACAGTTTTCAAAACGTGTTTTTCAGCCCGAAATAAACGCGTTTTCTCAGCCCTTGGAATCGCAGTGTAACTGCCTGGCTCAGAAGAGCCCACAGAGTGAGCCCTTAACCCCAGTGATCAGAAATTGTCTAAACGTGTTTTTCAGCAGAAATAAACACGTTTTGGCAACTTTGGTCACCACCATGTAACTTATAGGGCAGGAACAGCACAGTTTTCAAAACGTGTTTTTCAGCACGAAATAAACACGTTTTCTCAGCACTTAGAATCGCAGTGTAACTGCCTGGCTCAGAAGAGCCCACAGAGTCAGCCCTTAACCCCAGTGATCAGAAATTGTCAAAACGTGTTTTTCAGCAGAAATAAACACGTTTTGGCAACTTTGGTCAAATCCATGTAACTTATAGGGCAGGAACAGCACAGTTTTCAAAACGTGTTTTTCAGCCCGAAATAAACGCGTTTTCTCAGCCCTTGGAATCGCAGTGTAACTGCCTGGCTCAGAAGAGCCCACAGAGTCAGCCCTTAACCCCAGTGATCAGAAATTGTCTAAACGTGTTTTTCAGCAGAAATAAACACGTTTTGACAACTTTGGTCACCACCATGTAACTTATAGAGCAGGAACAGCACAGTTTTCAAAACGTGTTTTTCAGCCCGAAATAAACGCGTTTTCTCAGCCCTTGGAATCGCAGTGTAACTGCCTGGCTCAGAAGAGCACACTGAGTCACCCCTTAACCCCAGTGATCAGAAATTGTCAAAACGTGTTTTTCAGCAGAAATAAACACGTTTTGGCAACTTTGGTCAAACCCATGTAACTTATAGGGCAGGAACAGCACAGTTTTCAAAACGTGTTTTTCAGCCCGAAATAAACGCGTTTTCTCAGCCCTTGGAATCGCAGTGTAACTGCCTGGCTCAGAAGAGCCCACAGAGTCAGCCCTTAACCCCAGTGATCAGAAATTGTCAAAACGTGTTTTTCAGCAGAAATAAACACGTTTTGGCAACTTTGGTCACCACCATGTAACTTATAGGGCAGGAACAGCACAGTTTTCAAAACGTGTTTTTCAGCCCGAAATAAACGCGTTTTCTCAGCCCTTGGAATCGCAGTGTAACTGCCTGGCTCAGAAGAGCCCACAGAGTCAGCCCTTAACCCCAGTGATCAGAAATTGTCAAAACGTGTTTTTCAGCAGAAATAAACACGTTTTGGCAACTTTGGTCACCACCATGTAACTTATAGGGCAAGAACAGCACAGTTTTCAAAATGTGTTTTTCAGCCCGAAATAAACGCGTTTTCTCAGCCCTTGGAATCGCAGTGTAACTGCCTGGCTCAGAAGAGCCCACAGAGTCAGCCCTTAACCCCAGTGATCAGAAATTGTCAAAACGTGTTTTTCAGCAGAAATAAACACGTTTTGGCAACTTTGGTCAAACCCATGTAACTTATAGGGCAGGAACAGCACAGTTTTCAAAACGTGTTTTTCAGCCCGAAATAAACGCGTTTTCTCAGCCCTTGGAATCGCAGTGTAACTGCCTGGCTCAGAAGAGCCCACAGAGTCAGCCCTTAACCCCAGTGATCAGAAATTGTCAAAACGTGTTTTTCAGCAGAAATAAACACGTTTTGGCAACTTTGGTCACCACCATGTAACTTATAGGGCAGGAACAGCACAGTTTTCAAAACGTGTTTTTCAGCCCGAAATAAACGCGTTTTCTCAGCCCTTGGAATCGCAGTGTAACTGCCTGGCTCAGAAGAGCCCACAGAGTCAGCCCTTAACCCCAGTGATCAGAAATTGTCAAAACGTGTTTTTCAGCAGAAATAAACACGTTTTGGCAACTTTGGTCAAACCCATGTAACTTATAGGGCAGGAACAGCACAGTTTTCAAAACGTGTTTTTCAGCCCGAAATAAACGCGTTTTCTCAGCCCTTGGAATCGCAGTGTAACTGCCTGGCTCAGAAGAGCCCACAGAGTCAGCCCTTAACCCCAGTGATCAGAAATTGTCAAAACGTGTTTTTCAGCAGAAATAAACACGTTTTGGCAACTTTGGTCACCACCATGTAACTTATAGAGCAGGAACAGCACAGTTTTCAAAACTTGTTTTTCAGCCCGAAATAAACGCGTTTTCTCAGCCCTTGGAATCGCAGTGTAACTGCCTGGCTCAGAAGAGCCCACAGAGTCAGCCCTTAACCCCAGTGATCAGAAATTGTCAAAACGTGTTTTTCAGCAGAAATAAACACGTTTTGGCAACTTTGGTCACCACCATGTAACTTATAGGGCAGGAACAGCACAGTTTTCAAAACGTGTTTTTCAGCCCGAAATAAACGCGTTTTCTCAGCCCTTGGAATCGCAGTGTAACTGCCTGGCTCAGAAGAGCCCACAGAGTCAGCCCTTAACCCCAGTGATCAGAAATTGTCAAAACGTGTTTTTCAGCAGAAATAAACACGTTTTGGCAACTTTGGTCAAACCCATGTAACTTATAGGGCAGGAACAGCACAGTTTTCAAAACGTGTTTTTCAGCCCGAAATAAACGCGTTTTCTCAGCCCTTGGAATCGCAGTGTAACTGCCTGGCTCAGAAGAGCCCACAGAGTCAGCCCTTAACCCCAGTGATCAGAAAATGTCAAAACGTGTTTTTCAGCAGAAATAAACACGTTTTGGCAACTTTGGTCACCACCATGTAACTTATAGGGCAGGAACAGCACAGTTTTCAAAACGTGTTTTTCAGCCCGAAATAAACGCGTTTTCTCAGCCCTTGGAATCGCAGTGTAACTGCCTGGCTCAGAAGAGCCCACAGAGTCAGCCCTTAACCCCAGTGATCAGAAATTGTCAAAACGTGTTTTTCAGCAGAAATAAACACGTTTTGGCAACTTTGGTCACCACCATGTAACTTATAGGGCAGGAACAGCACAGTTTTCAAAACGTGTTTTTCAGCCCGAAATAAACACGTTTTCTCAGCCCTTAGAATCGCAGTGTAACTGCCTGGCTCAGAAGAGCCCACAGAGTCAGCCCTTAACCCCAGTGATCAGAAATTGTCAAAACGTGTTTTTCAGCAGAAATAAACATGTTTTGGCAACTTTGGTCAAACCCATGTAACTTATAGGGCAGGAACAGCACAGTTTTCAAAACGTGTTTTTCAGCCCGAAATAAACGCGTTTTCTCAGCCCTTGGAATCGCAGTGTAACTGCCTGCCTCAGAAGAGCCCACAGAGTCAGCCCTTAACCCCAGTGATCAGAAATTGTCAAAACGTGTTTTTCAGCAGAAATAAACACGTTTTGGCAACTTTGGTCACCACCATGTAACTTATAGGGCAGGAACAGCACAGTTTTCAAAACGTGTTTTTCAGCACGAAATAAACACGTTTTCTCAGCACTTAGAATCGCAGTGTAACTGCCTGGCTCAGAAGAGCCCACAGAGTCAGCCCTTAACCCCAGTGATCAGAAATTGTCAAAACGTGTTTTTCAGCAGAAATAAACACGTTTTGGCAACTTTGGTCACCACCATGTAACTTATAGGGCAGGAACAGCACAGTTTTCAAAACGTGTTTTTCAGCCCGAAATAAACGCGTTTTCTCAGCCCTTGGAATCGCAGTGTAACTGCCTGGCTCAGAAGAGCCCACAGAGTCAGCCCTTAACCCCAGTGATCAGAAATTGTCAAAACGTGTTTTTCAGCAGAAATAAACACGTTTTGGCAACTTTGGTCACCACCATGTAACTTATAGGGCAGGAACAGCACAGTTTTCAAAACGTGTTTTTCAGCCCGAAATAAACGCGTTTTCTCAGCCCTTGGAATCGCAGTGTAACTGCCTGGCTCAGAAGAGCCCACAGAGTCAGCCCTTAACCCCAGTGATCAGAAATTGTCAAAACGTGTTTTTCAGCAGAAATAAACACGTTTTGGCAACTTTGGTCACCACCATGTAACTTATAGGGCAAGAACAGCACAGTTTTCAAAACGTGTTTTTCAGCCCGAAATAAACGCGTTTTCTCAGCCCTTGGAATCGCAGTGTAACTGCCTGGCTCAGAAGAGCCCACAGAGTCAGCCCTTAACCCCAGTGATCAGAAATTGTCAAAACGTGTTTTTCAGCAGAAATAAACACGTTTTGGCAACTTTGGTCAAACCCATGTAACTTATAGGGCAGGAACAGCACAGTTTTCAAAACGTGTTTTTCAGCCCGAAATAAACGCGTTTTCTCAGCCCTTGGAATCGCAGTGTAACTGCCTGGCTCAGAAGAGCCCACAGAGTCAGCCCTTAACCCCAGTGATCAGAAATTGTCAAAACGTGTTTTTCAGCAGAAATAAACACGTTTTGGCAACTTTGGTCACCACCATGTAACTTATAGGGCAGGAACAGCACAGTTTTCAAAACGTGTTTTTCAGCCCGAAATAAACGCGTTTTCTCAGCCCTTGGAATCGCAGTGTAACTGCCTGGCTCAGAAGAGCCCACAGAGTCAGCCCTTAACCCCAGTGATCAGAAATTGTCAAAACGTGTTTTTCAGCAGAAATAAACACGTTTTGGCAACTTTGGTCAAACCCATGTAACTTATAGGGCAGGAACAGCACAGTTTTCAAAACGTGTTTTTCAGCCCGAAATAAACGCGTTTTCTCAGCCCTTGGAATCGCAGTGTAACTGCCTGGCTCAGAAGAGCCCACAGAGTCAGCCCTTAACCCCAGTGATCAGAAATTGTCAAAACGTGTTTTTCAGCAGAAATAAACACGTTTTGGCAACTTTGGTCACCACCATGTAACTTATAGGGCAGGAACAGCACAGTTTTCAAAACGTGTTTTTCAGCCCGAAAAAAACGCGTTTTCTCAGCCCTTGGAATCGCAGTGTAACTGCCTGGCTCAGAAGAGCCCACAGAGTCAGCCCTTAACCCCAGTGATCAGAAATTGTCAAAACGTGTTTTTCAGCAGAAATAAACACGTTTTGGCAACTTTGGTCACCACCATTTAACTTATAGGGCAGGAACAGCACAGTTTTCAAAACGTGTTTTTCAGCCCGAAATAAACACGTTTTCTCAGCCCTTGGAATCGCAGTGTAACTGCCTGGCTCAGAAGAGCACACTGAGTCACCCCTTAACCCCAGTGATCAGAAATTGTCTAAACGTGTTTTTCAGCAGAAATAAACACGTTTTGGCAACTTTGGTCAAACCCATGTAACTTATAGGGCAGGAACAGCACAGTTTTCAAAACGTGTTTTTCAGCCCGAAATAAACGCGTTTTCTCAGCCCTTGGAATCGCAGTGTAACTGCCTGGCTCAGAAGAGCACACTGAGTCACCCCTTAACCCCAGTGATCAGAAATTGTCAAAACGTGTTTTTCAGCAGAAATAAACACGTTTTGGCAACTTTGGTCACCACCATATAACTTATAGGGCAGGAACAGCACAGTTTTCAAAACGTGTTTTTCAGCCCGAAATAAACACGTTTTCTCAGCCCTTAGAATCGCAGTGTAACTGCCTGGCTCAGAAGAGCCCACAGAGTCAGCCCTTAACCCCAGTGATCAGAAATTGTCAAAACGTGTTTTTCAGCAGAAATAAACACGTTTTGGCAACTTTGGTCAAACCCATGTAACTTATAGGGCAGGAACAGCACAGTTTTCAAAACGTGTTTTTCAGCCCGAAATAAACGCGTTTTCTCAGCCCTTGGAATCGCAGTGTAACTGCCTGCCTCAGAAGAGCCCACAGAGTCAGCCCTTAACCCCAGTGATCAGAAATTGTCAAAACGTGTTTTTCAGCAGAAATAAACACGTTTTGGCAACTTTGGTCACCACCATGTAACTTATAGGGCAGGAACAGCACAGTTTTCAAAAAGTGTTTTTCAGCACGAAATAAACACGTTTTCTCAGCACTTAGAATCGCAGTGTAACTGCCTGGCTCAGAAGAGCCCACAGAGTCAGCCCTTAACCCCAGTGATCAGAAATTGTCAAAACGTGTTTTTCAGCAGAAATAAACACGTTTTGGCAACTTTGGTCAAATCCATGTAACTTATAGGGCAGGAACAGCACAGTTTTCAAAACGTGTTTTTCAGCCCGAAATAAACGCGTTTTCTCAGCCCTTGGAATCGCAGTGTAACTGCCTGGCTCAGAAGAGCCCACAGAGTCAGCCCTTAACCCCAGTGATCAGAAATTGTCTAAACGTGTTTTTCAGCAGAAATAAACACGTTTTGGCAACTTTGGTCACCACCATGTAACTTATAGGGCAGGAACAGCACAGTTTTCAAAACGTGTTTTTCAGCCCGAAATAAACGCGTTTTCTCAGCCCTTGGAATCGCAGTGTAACTGCCTGGCTCAGAAGAGCCCACAGAGTCAGCCCTTAACCCCAGTGATCAGAAATTGTCAAAACGTGTTTTTCAGCAGAAATAAACACGTTTTGGCAACTTTGGTCACCACCATGTAACTTATAGGGCAAGAACAGCACAGTTTTCAAAACGTGTTTTTCAGCCGGAAATAAACGCGTTTTCTCAGCCCTTAGAATCGCAGTGTAACTGCCTGGCTCAGAAGAGCCCACAGAGTCAGCCCTTAACCCCAGTGATCAGAAATTGTCTAAACGTGTTTTTCAGCAGAAATAAACACGTTTTGGCAACTTTGGTCACCACCATGTAACTTATAGGGCAGGAACAGCACAGTTTTCAAAACGTGTTTTTCAGCCCGAAATAAACGCGTTTTCTCAGCCCTTGGAATCGCAGTGTAACTGCCTGGCTCAGAAGAGCCCACAGAGTCAGCCCTTAACCCCAGTGATCAGAAATTGTCAAAACGTGTTTTTCAGCAGAAATAAACACGTTTTGGCAACTTTGGTCACCACCATGTAACTTATAGGGCAGGAACAGCACAGTTTTCAAAACGTGTTTTTCAGCCCGAAATAAACGCGTTTTCTCAGCCCTTGGAATCGCAGTGTAACTGCCTGGCTCAGAAGAGCCCACAGAGTCAGCCCTTAACCCCAGTGATCAGAAATTGTCAAAACGTGTTTTTCAGCAGAAATAAACACGTTTTGGCAACTTTGGTCAAACCCATGTAACTTATAGGGCAGGAACAGCACAGTTTTCAAAACGTGTTTTTCAGCCCGAAATAAACGCGTTTTCTCAGCCCTTGGAATCGCAGTGTAACTGCCTGGCTCAGAAGAGCCCACAGAGTCAGCCCTTAACCCCAGTGATCAGAAAATGTCAAAACGTGTTTTTCAGCAGAAATAAACACGTTTTGGCAACTTTGGTCACCACCATGTAACTTATAGGGCAGGAACAGCACAGTTTTCAAAACGTGTTTTTCAGCCCGAAATAAACGCGTTTTCTCAGCCCTTGGAATCGCAGTGTAACTGCCTGGCTCAGAAGAGCCCACAGAGTCAGCCCTTAACCCCAGTGATCAGAAATTGTCAAAACGTGTTTTTCAGCAGAAATAAACACGTTTTGGCAACTTTGGTCACCACCATGTAACTTATAGGGCAAGAACAGCACAGTTTTCAAAACGTGTTTTTCAGCCCGAAATAAACGCGTTTTCTCAGCCCTTGGAATCGCAGTGTAACTGCCTGGCTCAGAAGAGCACACTGAGTCACCCCTTAACCCCAGTGATCAGAAATTGTCAAAACGTGTTTTTCAGCAGAAATAAACACGTTTTGGCAACTTTGGTCACCACCATGTAACTTATAGGGCAGGAACAGCACAGTTTTCAAAACGTGTTTTTCAGCCCGAAATAAACGCGTTTTCTCAGCCCTTGGAATCGCAGTGTAACTGCCTGGCTCAGAAGAGCCCACAGAGTCAGCCCTTAACCCCAGTGATCAGAAATTGTCAAAACGTGTTTTTCAGCAGAAATAAACACGTTTTGGCAACTTTGGTCACCACCATGTAACTTATAGGGCAGGAACAGCACAGTTTTCAAAACGTGTTTTTCAGCCCGAAATAAACGCGTTTTCTCAGCCCTTGGAATCGCAGTGTAACTGCCTGGCTCAGAAGAGCCCACAGAGTCAGCCCTTAACCCCAGTGATCAGAAATTGTCAAAACGTGTTTTTCAGCAGAAATAAACACGTTTTGGCAACTTTGGTCACCACCATGTAACTTATAGGGCAGGAACAGCACAGTTTTCAAAACGTGTTTTTCAGCCCGAAATAAACGCGTTTTCTCAGCCCTTGGAATCGCAGTGTAACTGCCTGGCTCAGAAGAGCCCACAGAGTCAGCCCTTAACCCCAGTGATCAGAAATTGTCAAAACGTGTTTTTCAGCAGAAATAAACACGTTTTGGCAACTTTGGTCAAACCCATGTAACTTATAGGGCAGGAACAGCACAGTTTTCAAAACGTGTTTTTCAGCCCGAAATAAACGCGTTTTCTCAGCCCTTGGAATCGCAGTGTAACTGCCTGGCTCAGAAGAGCCCACAGAGTCAGCCCTTAACCCCAGTGATCAGAAAATGTCAAAACGTGTTTTTCAGCAGAAATAAACACGTTTTGGCAACTTTGGTCACCACCATGTAACTTATAGGGCAGGAACAGCACAGTTTTCAAAACGTGTTTTTCAGCCCGAAATAAACGCGTTTTCTCAGCCCTTGGAATCGCAGTGTAACTGCCTGGCTCAGAAGAGCCCACAGAGTCAGCCCTTAACCCCAGTGATCAGAAATTGTCAAAACGTGTTTTTCAGCAGAAATAAACACGTTTTGGCAACTTTGGTCACCACCATGTAACTTATAGGGCAAGAACAGCACAGTTTTCAAAACGTGTTTTTCAGCCCGAAATAAACGCGTTTTCTCAGCCCTTGGAATCGCAGTGTAACTGCCTGGCTCAGAAGAGCACACTGAGTCACCCCTTAACCCCAGTGATCAGAAATTGTCAAAACGTGTTTTTCAGCAGAAATAAACACGTTTTGGCAACTTTGGTCACCACCATGTAACTTATAGGGCAGGAACAGCACAGTTTTCAAAACGTGTTTTTCAGCCCGAAATAAACACGTTTTCTCAGCCCTTAGAATCGCAGTGTAACTGCCTGGCTCAGAAGAGCCCACAGAGTCAGCCCTTAACCCCAGTGATCAGAAATTGTCAAAACGTGTTTTTCAGCAGAAATAAACACGTTTTGGCAACTTTGGTCAAACCCATGTAACTTATAGGGCAGGAACAGCACAGTTTTCAAAACGTGTTTTTCAGCCCGAAATAAACGCGTTTTCTCAGCCCTTGGAATCGCAGTGTAACTGCCTGCCTCAGAAGAGCCCACAGAGTCAGCCCTTAACCCCAGTGATCAGAAATTGTCAAAACGTGTTTTTCAGCAGAAATAAACACGTTTTGGCAACTTTGGTCAAATCCATGTAACTTATAGGGCAGGAACAGCACAGTTTTCAAAACGTGTTTTTCAGCCCGAAATAAACGCGTTTTCTCAGCCCTTGGAATCGCAGTGTAACTGCCTGGCTCAGAAGAGCCCACAGAGTCAGCCCTTAACCCCAGTGATCAGAAATTGTCTAAACGTGTTTTTCAGCAGAAATAAACACGTTTTGGCAACTTTGGTCACCACCATGTAACTTATAGGGCAGGAACAGCACAGTTTTCAAAACGTGTTTTTCAGCCCGAAATAAACGCGTTTTCTCAGCCCTTGGAATCGCAGTGTAACTGCCTGGCTCAGAAGAGCCCACAGAGTCAGCCCTTAATCCCAGTGATCAGAAATTGTCAAAACGTGTTTTTCAGCAGAAATAAACACGTTTTGGCAACTTTGGTCACCACCATGTAACTTATAGGGCAAGAACAGCACAGTTTTCAAAACGTGTTTTTCAGCCCGAAATAAACGCGTTTTCTCAGCCCTTAGAATCGCAGTGTAACTGCCTGGCTCAGAAGAGCCCACAGAGTCAGCCCTTAACCCCAGTGATCAGAAATTGTCTAAACGTGTTTTTCAGCAGAAATAAACACGTTTTGGCAACTTTGGTCACCACCATGTAACTTATAGGGCAGGAACAGCACAGTTTTCAAAACGTGTTTTTCAGCCCGAAATAAACGCGTTTTCTCAGCCCTTAGAATCGCAGTGTAACTGCCTGGCTCAGAAGAGCCCACAGAGTCAGCCCTTAACCCCAGTGATCAGAAATTGTCAAAACGTGTTTTTCAGCAGAAATAAACACGTTTTGGCAACTTTGGTCACCACCATGTAACTTATAGGGCAGGAACAGCACAGTTTTCAAAACGTGTTTTTCAGCCCGAAATAAACGCGTTTTCTCAGCCCTTGGAATCGCAGTGTAACTGCCTGGCTCAGAAGAGCCCACAGAGTCAGCCCTTAACCCCAGTGATCAGAAATTGTCAAAACGTGTTTTTCAGCAGAAATAAACACGTTTTGGCAACTTTGGTCAAACCCATGTAACTTATAGGGCAGGAACAGCACAGTTTTCAAAACGTGTTTTTCAGCCCGAAATAAACGCGTTTTCTCAGCCCTTGGAATCGCAGTGTAACTGCCTGGCTCAGAAGAGCCCACAGAGTCAGCCCTTAACCCCAGTGATCAGAAAATGTCAAAACGTGTTTTTCAGCAGAAATAAACACGTTTTGGCAACTTTGGTCACCACCATGTAACTTATAGGGCAGGAACAGCACAGTTTTCAAAACGTGTTTTTCAGCCCGAAATAAACGCGTTTTCTCAGCCCTTGGAATCGCAGTGTAACTGCCTGGCTCAGAAGAGCCCACAGAGTCAGCCCTTAACCCCAGTGATCAGAAATTGTCAAAACGTGTTTTTCAGCAGAAATAAACACGTTTTGGCAACTTTGGTCACCACCATGTAACTTATAGGGCAGGAACAGCACAGTTTTCAAAACGTGTTTTTCAGCCCGAAATAAACACGTTTTCTCAGCCCTTAGAATCGCAGTGTAACTGCCTGGCTCAGAAGAGCCCACAGAGTCAGCCCTTAACCCCAGTGATCAGAAATTGTCAAAACGTGTTTTTCAGCAGAAATAAACACGTTTTGGCAACTTTGGTCAAACCCATGTAACTTATAGGGCAGGAACAGCACAGTTTTCAAAACGTGTTTTTCAGCCCGAAATAAACGCGTTTTCTCAGCCCTTGGAATCGCAGTGTAACTGCCTGCCTCAGAAGAGCCCACAGAGTCAGCCCTTAACCCCAGTGATCAGAAATTGTCAAAACGTGTTTTTCAGCAGAAATAAACACGTTTTGGCAACTTTGGTCACCACCATGTAACTTATAGGGCAGGAACAGCACAGTTTTCAAAACGTGTTTTTCAGCACGAAATAAACACGTTTTCTCAGCACTTAGAATCGCAGTGTAACTGCCTGGCTCAGAAGAGCCCACAGAGTCAGCCCTTAACCCCAGTGATCAGAAATTGTCAAAACGTGTTTTTCAGCAGAAATAAACACGTTTTGGCAACTTTGGTCAAATCCATGTAACTTATAGGGCAGGAACAGCACAGTTTTCAAAACGTGTTTTTCAGCCCGAAATAAACGCGTTTTCTCAGCCCTTGGAATCGCAGTGTAACTGCCTGGCTCAGAAGAGCCCACAGAGTCAGCCCTTAACCCCAGTGATCAGAAATTGTCAAAACGTGTTTTTCAGCAGAAATAAACACGTTTTGGCAACTTTGGTCACCACCATGTAACTTATAGGGCAGGAACAGCACAGTTTTCAAAACGTGTTTTTCAGCCCGAAATAAACGCGTTTTCTCAGCCCTTGGAATCGCAGTGTAACTGCCTGGCTCAGAAGAGCCCACAGAGTCAGCCCTTAACCCCAGTGATCAGAAATTGTCAAAACGTGTTTTTCAGCAGAAATAAACACGTTTTGGCAACTTTGGTCACCACCATGTAACTTATAGGGCAGGAACAGCACAGTTTTCAAAACGTGTTTTTCAGCCCGAAATAAACGCGTTTTCTCAGCCCTTGGAATCGCAGTGTAACTGCCTGGCTCAGAAGAGCCCACAGAGTCAGCCCTTAACCCCAGTGATCAGAAATTGTCAAAACGTGTTTTTCAGCAGAAATAAACACGTTTTGGCAACTTTGGTCACCACCATGTAACTTATAGGGCAAGAACAGCACAGTTTTCAAAATGTGTTTTTCAGCCCGAAATAAACGCGTTTTCTCAGCCCTTGGAATCGCAGTGTAACTGCCTGGCTCAGAAGAGCCCACAGAGTCAGCCCTTAACCCCAGTGATCAGAAATTGTCAAAACGTGTTTTTCAGCAGAAATAAACACGTTTTGGCAACTTTGGTCAAACCCATGTAACTTATAGGGCAGGAACAGCACAGTTTTCAAAACGTGTTTTTCAGCCCGAAATAAACGCGTTTTCTCAGCCCTTGGAATCGCAGTGTAACTGCCTGCCTCAGAAGAGCCCACAGAGTCAGCCCTTAACCCCAGTGATCAGAAATTGTCAAAACGTGTTTTTCAGCAGAAATAAACACGTTTTGGCAACTTTGGTCACCACCATGTAACTTATAGGGCAGGAACAGCACAGTTTTCAAAACGTGTTTTTCAGCACGAAATAAACACGTTTTCTCAGCACTTAGAATCGCAGTGTAACTGCCTGGCTCAGAAGAGCCCACAGAGTCAGCCCTTAACCCCAGTGATCAGAAATTGTCAAAACGTGTTTTTCAGCAGAAATAAACACATTTTGGCAACTTTGGTCAAATCCATGTAACTTATAGGGCAGGAACAGCACAGTTTTCAAAATGTGTTTTTCAGCCCGAAATAAACGCGTTTTCTCAGCCCTTGGAATCGCAGTGTAACTGCCTGGCTCAGAAGAGCCCACAGAGTCAGCCCTTAACCCCAGTGATCAGAAATTGTCTAAACGTGTTTTTCAGCAGAAATAAACACGTTTTGGCAACTTTGGTCACCACCATGTAACTTATAGGGCAGGAACAGCACAGTTTTCAAAACGTGTTTTTCAGCCCGAAATAAACGCGTTTTCTCAGCCCTTGGAATCGCAGTGTAACTGCCTGGCTCAGAAGAGCACACTGAGTCACCCCTTAACCCCAGTGATCAGAAATTGTCAAAACGTGTTTTTCAGCAGAAATAAACACGTTTTGGCAACTTTGGTCAAATCCATGTAACTTATAGGGCAGGAACAGCACAGTTTTCAAAACGTGTTTTTCAGCACGAAATAAACACGTTTTCTCAGCACTTAGAATCGCAGGGTAACTGCCTGGCTCAGAAGAGCCCACAGAGTCAGCCCTTAACCCCAGTGATCAGAAATTGTCAAAACGTGTTTTTCAGCAGAAATAAACACGTTTTGGCAACTTTGGTCAAATCCATGTAACTTATAGGGCAGGAACAGCACAGTTTTCAAAACGTGTTTTTCAGCCCGAAATAAACGCGTTTTCTCAGCCCTTGGAATCGCAGTGTAACTGCCTGGCTCAGAAGAGCCCACAGAGTCAGCCCTTAACCCCAGTGATCAGAAATTGTCTAAACGTGTTTTTCAGCAGAAATAAACACGTTTTGGCAACTTTGGTCACCACCATGTAACTTATAGAGCAGGAACAGCACAGTTTTCAAAACGTGTTTTTCAGCCCGAAATAAACGCGTTTTCTCAGCCCTTGGAATCGCAGTGTAACTGCCTGGCTCAGAAGAGCACACTGAGTCACCCCTTAACCCCAGTGATCAGAAATTGTCAAAACGTGTTTTTCAGCAGAAATAAATACGTTTTGGCAACTTTGGTCACCACCATGTAACTTATAGGGCAGGAACAGCACAGTTTTCAAAACGTGTTTTTCAGCCCGAAATAAACGCGTTTTCTCAGCCCTTGGAATCGCAGTGTAACTGCCTGGCTCAGAAGAGCCCACAGAGTCAGCCCTTAACCCCAGTGATCAGAAATTGTCAAAACGTGTTTTTCAGCAGAAATAAACACGTTTTGGCAACTTTGGTCACCACCATGTAACTTATAGGGCAGGAACAGCACAGTTTTCAAAACGTGTTTTTCAGCCCGAAATAAACGCGTTTTCTCAGCCCTTGGAATCGCAGTGTAACTGCCTGGCTCAGAAGAGCCCACAGAGTCAGCCCTTAACCCCAGTGATCAGAAATTGTCAAAACGTGTTTTTCAGCAGAAATAAACACGTTTTGGCAACTTTGGTCACCACCATGTAACTTATAGGGCAGGAACAGCACAGTTTTCAAAACGTGTTTTTCAGCCCGAAATAAACGCGTTTTCTCAGCCCTTGGAATCGCAGTGTAACTGCCTGGCTCAGAAGAGCCCACAGAGTCAGCCCTTAACCCCAGTGATCAGAAATTGTCAAAACGTGTTTTTCAGCAGAAATAAACACGTTTTGGCAACTTTGGTCACCACCATGTAACTTATAGGGCAAGAACAGCACAGTTTTCAAAACGTGTTTTTCAGCCCGAAATAAACGCGTTTTCTCAGCCCTTGGAATCGCAGTGTAACTGCCTGGCTCAGAAGAGCACACTGAGTCACCCCTTAACCCCAGTGATCAGAAATTGTCAAAACGTGTTTTTCAGCAGAAATAAACACGTTTTGGCAACTTTGGTCACCACCATGTAACTTATAGGGCAGGAACAGCACAGTTTTCAAAACGTGTTTTTCAGCCCGAAATAAACGCGTTTTCGCAGCCCTTGGAATCGCAGTGTAACTGCCTGGCTCAGAAGAGCCCACAGAGTCAGCCCTTAACCCCAGTGATCAGAAATTGTCAAAACGTGTTTTTCAGCAGAAATAAACACGTTTTGGCAACTTTGGTCACCACCATGTAACTTATAGGGCAGGAACAGCACAGTTTTCAAAACGTGTTTTTCAGCCCGAAATAAACGCGTTTTCTCAGCCCTTGGAATCGCAGTGTAACTGCCTGGCTCAGAAGAGCCCACAGAGTCAGCCCTTAACCCCAGTGATCAGAAATTGTCAAAACGTGTTTTTCAGCAGAAATAAACACGTTTTGGCAACTTTGGTCACCACCATGTAACTTATAGGGCAGGAACAGCACAGTTTTCAAAACGTGTTTTTCAGCCCGAAATAAACGCGTTTTCTCAGCCCTTGGAATCGCAGTGTAACTGCCTGGCTCAGAAGAGCCCACAGAGTCAGCCCTTAACCCCAGTGATCAGAAATTGTCAAAACGTGTTTTTCAGCAGAAATAAACACGTTTTGGCAACTTTGGTCAAACCCATGTAACTTATAGGGCAGGAACAGCACAGTTTTCAAAACGTGTTTTTCAGCCCGAAATAAACGCGTTTTCTCAGCCCTTGGAATCGCAGTGTAACTGCCTGGCTCAGAAGAGCCCACAGAGTCAGCCCTTAACCCCAGTGATCAGAAAATGTCAAAACGTGTTTTTCAGCAGAAATAAACACGTTTTGGCAACTTTGGTCACCACCATGTAACTTATAGGGCAGGAACAGCACAGTTTTCAAAACGTGTTTTTCAGCCCGAAATAAACGCGTTTTCTCAGCCCTTGGAATCGCAGTGTAACTGCCTGGCTCAGAAGAGCCCACAGAGTCAGCCCTTAACCCCAGTGATCAGAAATTGTCAAAACGTGTTTTTCAGCAGAAATAAACACGTTTTGGCAACTTTGGTCACCACCATGTAACTTATAGGGCAAGAACAGCACAGTTTTCAAAACGTGTTTTTCAGCCCGAAATAAACGCGTTTTCTCAGCCCTTGGAATCGCAGTGTAACTGCCTGGCTCAGAAGAGCACACTGAGTCACCCCTTAACCCCAGTGATCAGAAATTGTCAAAACGTGTTTTTCAGCAGAAATAAACACGTTTTGGCAACTTTGGTCACCACCATGTAACTTATAGGGCAGGAACAGCACAGTTTTCAAAACGTGTTTTTCAGCCCGAAATAAACACGTTTTCTCAGCCCTTAGAATCGCAGTGTAACTGCCTGGCTCAGAAGAGCCCACAGAGTCAGCCCTTAACCCCAGTGATCAGAAATTGTCAAAACGTGTTTTTCAGCAGAAATAAACACGTTTTGGCAACTTTGGTCAAACCCATGTAACTTATAGGGCAGGAACAGCACAGTTTTCAAAACGTGTTTTTCAGCCCGAAATAAACGCGTTTTCTCAGCCCTTGGAATCGCAGTGTAACTGCCTGCCTCAGAAGAGCCCACAGAGTCAGCCCTTAACCCCAGTGATCAGAAATTGTCAAAACGTGTTTTTCAGCAGAAATAAACACGTTTTGGCAACTTTGGTCAAACCCATGTAACTTATAGGGCAGGAACAGCACAGTTTTCAAAACGTGTTTTTCAGCCCGAAATAAACGCGTTTTCTCAGCCCTTGGAATCGCAGTGTAACTGCCTGGCTCAGAAGAGCCCACAGAGTCAGCCCTTAACCCCAGTGATCAGAAATTGTCTAAACGTGTTTTTCAGCAGAAATAAACACGTTTTGGCAACTTTGGTCACCACCATGTAACTTATAGGGCAGGAACAGCACAGTTTTCAAAACGTGTTTTTCAGCCCGAAATAAACGCGTTTTCTCAGCCCTTGGAATCGCAGTGTAACTGCCTGGCTCAGAAGAGCCCACAGAGTCAGCCCTTAATCCCAGTGATCAGAAATTGTCAAAACGTGTTTTTCAGCAGAAATAAACACGTTTTGGCAACTTTGGTCACCACCATGTAACTTATAGGGCAAGAACAGCACAGTTTTCAAAACGTGTTTTTCAGCCCGAAATAAACGCGTTTTCTCAGCCCTTAGAATCGCAGTGTAACTGCCTGGCTCAGAAGAGCCCACAGAGTCAGCCCTTAACCCCAGTGATCAGAAATTGTCTAAACGTGTTTTTCAGCAGAAATAAACACGTTTTGGCAACTTTGGTCACCACCATGTAACTTATAGGGCAGGAACAGCACAGTTTTCAAAACGTGTTTTTCAGCCCGAAATAAACGCGTTTTCTCAGCCCTTAGAATCGCAGTGTAACTGCCTGGCTCAGAAGAGCCCACAGAGTCAGCCCTTAACCCCAGTGATCAGAAATTGTCAAAACGTGTTTTTCAGCAGAAATAAACACGTTTTGGCAACTTTGGTCACCACCATGTAACTTATAGGGCAGGAACAGCACAGTTTTCAAAACGTGTTTTTCAGCCCGAAATAAACGCGTTTTCTCAGCCCTTGGAATCGCAGTGTAACTGCCTGGCTCAGAAGAGCCCACAGAGTCAGCCCTTAACCCCAGTGATCAGAAATTGTCAAAACGTGTTTTTCAGCAGAAATAAACACGTTTTGGCAACTTTGGTCAAACCCATGTAACTTATAGGGCAGGAACAGCACAGTTTTCAAAACGTGTTTTTCAGCCCGAAATAAACGCGTTTTCTCAGCCCTTGGAATCGCAGTGTAACTGCCTGGCTCAGAAGAGCCCACAGAGTCAGCCCTTAACCCCAGTGATCAGAAAATGTCAAAACGTGTTTTTCAGCAGAAATAAACACGTTTTGGCAACTTTGGTCACCACCATGTAACTTATAGGGCAGGAACAGCACAGTTTTCAAAACGTGTTTTTCAGCCCGAAATAAACGCGTTTTCTCAGCCCTTGGAATCGCAGTGTAACTGCCTGGCTCAGAAGAGCCCACAGAGTCAGCCCTTAACCCCAGTGATCAGAAATTGTCAAAACGTGTTTTTCAGCAGAAATAAACACGTTTTGGCAACTTTGGTCACCACCATGTAACTTATAGGGCAGGAACAGCACAGTTTTCAAAACGTGTTTTTCAGCCCGAAATAAACACGTTTTCTCAGCCCTTAGAATCGCAGTGTAACTGCCTGGCTCAGAAGAGCCCACAGAGTCAGCCCTTAACCCCAGTGATCAGAAATTGTCAAAACGTGTTTTTCAGCAGAAATAAACACGTTTTGGCAACTTTGGTCAAACCCATGTAACTTATAGGGCAGGAACAGCACAGTTTTCAAAACGTGTTTTTCAGCCCGAAATAAACGCGTTTTCTCAGCCCTTGGAATCGCAGTGTAACTGCCTGCCTCAGAAGAGCCCACAGAGTCAGCCCTTAACCCCAGTGATCAGAAATTGTCAAAACGTGTTTTTCAGCAGAAATAAACACGTTTTGGCAACTTTGGTCACCACCATGTAACTTATAGGGCAGGAACAGCACAGTTTTCAAAACGTGTTTTTCAGCACGAAATAAACACGTTTTCTCAGCACTTAGAATCGCAGTGTAACTGCCTGGCTCAGAAGAGCCCACAGAGTCAGCCCTTAACCCCAGTGATCAGAAATTGTCAAAACGTGTTTTTCAGCAGAAATAAACACGTTTTGGCAACTTTGGTCAAATCCATGTAACTTATAGGGCAGGAACAGCACAGTTTTCAAAACGTGTTTTTCAGCCCGAAATAAACGCGTTTTCTCAGCCCTTGGAATCGCAGTGTAACTGCCTGGCTCAGAAGAGCCCACAGAGTCAGCCCTTAACCCCAGTGATCAGAAATTGTCAAAACGTGTTTTTCAGCAGAAATAAACACGTTTTGGCAACTTTGGTCACCACCATGTAACTTATAGGGCAGGAACAGCACAGTTTTCAAAACGTGTTTTTCAGCCCGAAATAAACGCGTTTTCTCAGCCCTTGGAATCGCAGTGTAACTGCCTGGCTCAGAAGAGCCCACAGAGTCAGCCCTTAACCCCAGTGATCAGAAATTGTCAAAACGTGTTTTTCAGCAGAAATAAACACGTTTTGGCAACTTTGGTCACCACCATGTAACTTATAGGGCAGGAACAGCACAGTTTTCAAAACGTGTTTTTCAGCCCGAAATAAACGCGTTTTCTCAGCCCTTGGAATCGCAGTGTAACTGCCTGGCTCAGAAGAGCCCACAGAGTCAGCCCTTAACCCCAGTGATCAGAAATTGTCAAAACGTGTTTTTCAGCAGAAATAAACACGTTTTGGCAACTTTGGTCACCACCATGTAACTTATAGGGCAAGAACAGCACAGTTTTCAAAATGTGTTTTTCAGCCCGAAATAAACGCGTTTTCTCAGCCCTTGGAATCGCAGTGTAACTGCCTGGCTCAGAAGAGCCCACAGAGTCAGCCCTTAACCCCAGTGATCAGAAATTGTCAAAACGTGTTTTTCAGCAGAAATAAACACGTTTTGGCAACTTTGGTCAAACCCATGTAACTTATAGGGCAGGAACAGCACAGTTTTCAAAACGTGTTTTTCAGCCCGAAATAAACGCGTTTTCTCAGCCCTTGGAATCGCAGTGTAACTGCCTGCCTCAGAAGAGCCCACAGAGTCAGCCCTTAACCCCAGTGATCAGAAATTGTCAAAACGTGTTTTTCAGCAGAAATAAACACGTTTTGGCAACTTTGGTCACCACCATGTAACTTATAGGGCAGGAACAGCACAGTTTTCAAAACGTGTTTTTCAGCACGAAATAAACACGTTTTCTCAGCACTTAGAATCGCAGTGTAACTGCCTGGCTCAGAAGAGCCCACAGAGTCAGCCCTTAACCCCAGTGATCAGAAATTGTCAAAACGTGTTTTTCAGCAGAAATAAACACATTTTGGCAACTTTGGTCAAATCCATGTAACTTATAGGGCAGGAACAGCACAGTTTTCAAAATGTGTTTTTCAGCCCGAAATAAACGCGTTTTCTCAGCCCTTGGAATCGCAGTGTAACTGCCTGGCTCAGAAGAGCCCACAGAGTCAGCCCTTAACCCCAGTGATCAGAAATTGTCTAAACGTGTTTTTCAGCAGAAATAAACACGTTTTGGCAACTTTGGTCACCACCATGTAACTTATAGGGCAGGAACAGCACAGTTTTCAAAACGTGTTTTTCAGCCCGAAATAAACGCGTTTTCTCAGCCCTTGGAATCGCAGTGTAACTGCCTGGCTCAGAAGAGCACACTGAGTCACCCCTTAACCCCAGTGATCAGAAATTGTCAAAACGTGTTTTTCAGCAGAAATAAACACGTTTTGGCAACTTTGGTCAAATCCATGTAACTTATAGGGCAGGAACAGCACAGTTTTCAAAACGTGTTTTTCAGCACGAAATAAACACGTTTTCTCAGCACTTAGAATCGCAGGGTAACTGCCTGGCTCAGAAGAGCCCACAGAGTCAGCCCTTAACCCCAGTGATCAGAAATTGTCAAAACGTGTTTTTCAGCAGAAATAAACACGTTTTGGCAACTTTGGTCAAATCCATGTAACTTATAGGGCAGGAACAGCACAGTTTTCAAAACGTGTTTTTCAGCCCGAAATAAACGCGTTTTCTCAGCCCTTGGAATCGCAGTGTAACTGCCTGGCTCAGAAGAGCCCACAGAGTCAGCCCTTAACCCCAGTGATCAGAAATTGTCTAAACGTGTTTTTCAGCAGAAATAAACACGTTTTGGCAACTTTGGTCACCACCATGTAACTTATAGAGCAGGAACAGCACAGTTTTCAAAACGTGTTTTTCAGCCCGAAATAAACGCGTTTTCTCAGCCCTTGGAATCGCAGTGTAACTGCCTGGCTCAGAAGAGCACACTGAGTCACCCCTTAACCCCAGTGATCAGAAATTGTCAAAACGTGTTTTTCAGCAGAAATAAATACGTTTTGGCAACTTTGGTCACCACCATGTAACTTATAGGGCAGGAACAGCACAGTTTTCAAAACGTGTTTTTCAGCCCGAAATAAACGCGTTTTCTCAGCCCTTGGAATCGCAGTGTAACTGCCTGGCTCAGAAGAGCCCACAGAGTCAGCCCTTAACCCCAGTGATCAGAAATTGTCAAAACGTGTTTTTCAGCAGAAATAAACACGTTTTGGCAACTTTGGTCACCACCATGTAACTTATAGGGCAGGAACAGCACAGTTTTCAAAACGTGTTTTTCAGCCCGAAATAAACGCGTTTTCTCAGCCCTTGGAATCGCAGTGTAACTGCCTGGCTCAGAAGAGCCCACAGAGTCAGCCCTTAACCCCAGTGATCAGAAATTGTCAAAACGTGTTTTTCAGCAGAAATAAACACGTTTTGGCAACTTTGGTCACCACCATGTAACTTATAGGGCAAGAACAGCACAGTTTTCAAAATGTGTTTTTCAGCCCGAAATAAACGCGTTTTCTCAGCCCTTGGAATCGCAGTGTAACTGCCTGGCTCAGAAGAGCCCACAGAGTCAGCCCTTAACCCCAGTGATCAGAAATTGTCAAAACGTGTTTTTCAGCAGAAATAAACACGTTTTGGCAACTTTGGTCAAACCCATGTAACTTATAGGGCAGGAACAGCACAGTTTTCAAAACGTGTTTTTCAGCCCGAAATAAACGCGTTTTCTCAGCCCTTGGAATCGCAGTGTAACTGCCTGGCTCAGAAGAGCCCACAGAGTCAGCCCTTAACCCCAGTGATCAGAAATTGTCAAAACGTGTTTTTCAGCAGAAATAAACACGTTTTGGCAACTTTGGTCACCACCATGTAACTTATAGGGCAGGAACAGCACAGTTTTCAAAACGTGTTTTTCAGCCCGAAATAAACGCGTTTTCTCAGCCCTTGGAATCGCAGTGTAACTGCCTGGCTCAGAAGAGCCCACAGAGTCAGCCCTTAACCCCAGTGATCAGAAATTGTCAAAACGTGTTTTTCAGCAGAAATAAACACGTTTTGGCAACTTTGGTCAAACCCATGTAACTTATAGGGCAGGAACAGCACAGTTTTCAAAACGTGTTTTTCAGCCCGAAATAAACGCGTTTTCTCAGCCCTTGGAATCGCAGTGTAACTGCCTGGCTCAGAAGAGCCCACAGAGTCAGCCCTTAACCCCAGTGATCAGAAATTGTCAAAACGTGTTTTTCAGCAGAAATAAACACGTTTTGGCAACTTTGGTCACCACCATGTAACTTATAGAGCAGGAACAGCACAGTTTTCAAAACGTGTTTTTCAGCCCGAAATAAACGCGTTTTCTCAGCCCTTGGAATCGCAGTGTAACTGCCTGGTTCAGAAGAGCCCACAGAGTCAGCCCTTAACCCCAGTGATCAGAAATTGTCAAAACGTGTTTTTCAGCAGAAATAAACACGTTTTGGCAACTTTGGTCACCACCATGTAACTTATAGGGCAGGAACAGCACAGTTTTCAAAACGTGTTTTTCAGACCGAAATAAACACGTTTTCTCAGCCCTTAGAATCGCAATGTAACTGCCTGGCTCAGAAGAGCCCACAGAGTCAGCCCTTAACCCCAGTGATCATAAATTGTCAAAACGTGTTTTTCAGCAGAAATAAACACGTTTTGGCAACTTTGGTCAAACCCATGTAACTTATAGGACAGGAACAGCACAGTTTTCAAAACGTGTTTTTCAGCCCGAAATAAACGCGTTTTCTCAGCCCTTGGAATCGCAGTGTAACTGCCTGGCTCAGAAGAGCCCACAGATTCAGCCCTTAACCCCAGTGATCAGAAAATGTCAAAACGTGTTTTTCAGCAGAAATAAACACGTTTTGGCAACTTTGGTCACCACCATGTAACTTATAGGGCAGGAACAGCACAGTTTTCAAAACGTGTTTTTCAGCCCGAAATAAACGCGTTTTCTCAGCCCTTGGAATCGCAGTGTAACTGCCTGGCTCAGAAGAGCCCACAGAGTCAGCCCTTAACCCCAGTGATCAGAAATTGTCAAAACGTGTTTTTCAGCAGAAATAAACACGTTTTGGCAACTTTGGTCACCACCATGTAACTTATAGGGCAGGAACAGCACAGTTTTCAAAACGTGTTTTTCAGCCCGAAATAAACGCGTTTTCTCAGCCCTTGGAATCGCAGTGTAACTGCCTGGCTCAGAAGAGCCCACAGAGTCAGCCCTTAACCCCAGTGATCAGAAATTGTCAAAACGTGTTTTTCAGCAGAAATAAACACGTTTTGGCAACTTTGGTCAAACCCATGTAACTTATAGGGCAGGAACAGCACAGTTTTCAAAACGTGTTTTTCAGCCCGAAATAAACGCGTTTTCTCAGCCCTTGGAATCGCAGTGTAACTGCCTGCCTCAGAAGAGCCCACAGAGTCAGCCCTTAACCCCAGTGATCAGAAATTGTCAAAACGTGTTTTTCAGCAGAAATAAACACGTTTTGGCAACTTTGGTCACCACCATGTAACTTATAGGGCAGGAACAGCACAGTTTTCAAAACGTGTTTTTCAGCACGAAATAAACACGTTTTCTCAGCACTTAGAATCGCAGTGTAACTGCCTGGCTCAGAAGAGCACACTGAGTCACCCCTTAACCCCAGTGATCAGAAATTGTCAAAACGTGTTTTTCAGCAGAAATAAACACGTTTTGGCAACTTTGGTCACCACCATGTAACTTATAGGGCAGGAACAGCACCGTTTTCAAAACGTGTTTTTCAGCCCGAAATAAACGCGTTTTCTCAGCCCTTGGAATCGCAGTGTAACTGCCTGGCTCAGAAGAGCCCACAGAGTCAGCCCTTAACCCCAGTGATCAGAAATTGTCAAAACGTGTTTTTCAGCAGAAATAAACACGTTTTGGCAACTTTGGTCACCACCATGTAACTTATAGGGCAGGAACAGCACAGTTTTCAAAACGTGTTTTTCAGCCCGAAATAAACGCGTTTTCTCAGCCCTTGGAATCGCAGTGTAACTGCCTGGCTCAGAAGAGCCCACAGAGTCAGCCCTTAACCCCAGTGATCAGAAATTGTCTAAACGTGTTTTTCAGCAGAAATAAACACGTTTTGGCAACTTTGGTCACCACCATGTAACTTATAGGGCAAGAACAGCACAGTTTTCAAAACGTGTTTTTCAGCCCGAAATAAACGCGTTTTCTCAGCCCTTGGAATCGCAGTGTAACTGCCTGGCTCAGAAGAGCCCACAGAGTCAGCCCTTAACCCCAGTGATCAGAAATTGTCAAAACGTGTTTTTCAGCAGAAATAAACACGTTTTGGCAACTTTGGTCAAACCCATGTAACTTATAGGGCAGGAACAGCACAGTTTTCAAAACGTGTTTTTCAGCCCGAAATAAACGCGTTTTCTCAGCCCTTGGAATCGCAGTGTAACTGCCTGGCTCAGAAGAGCCCACAGAGTCAGCCCTTAACCCCAGTGATCAGAAATTGTCAAAACGTGTTTTTCAGCAGAAATAAACACGTTTTGGCAACTTTGGTCACCACCATGTAACTTATAGGGCAGGAACAGCACAGTTTTCAAAACGTGTTTTTCAGCCCGAAATAAACGCGTTTTCTCAGCCCTTGGAATCGCAGTGTAACTGCCTGGCTCAGAAGAGCCCACAGAGTCAGCCCTTAACCCCAGTGATCAGAAATTGTCAAAACGTGTTTTTCAGCAGAAATAAACACGTTTTGGCAACTTTGGTCACCACCATGTAACTTATAGGGCAGGAACAGCACAGTTTTCAAAACGTGTTTTTCAGCCCGAAATAAACGCGTTTTCTCAGCCCTTGGAATCGCAGTGTAACTGCCTGGCTCAGAAGAGCCCACAGAGTCAGCCCTTAACCCCAGTGATCAGAAATTGTCAAAACGTGTTTTTCAGCAGAAATAAACACGTTTTGGCAACTTTGGTCACCACCATGTAACTTATAGGGCAGGAACAGCACAGTTTTCAAAACGTGTTTTTCAGCCCGAAATAAACGCGTTTTCTCAGCCCTTGGAATCGCAGTGTAACTGCCTGGCTCAGAAGAGCCCACAGAGTCAGCCCTTAACCCCAGTGATCAGAAATTGTCAAAACGTGTTTTTCAGCAGAAATAAACACGTTTTGGCAACTTTGGTCACCACCATGTAACTTATAGGGCAAGAACAGCACAGTTTTCAAAACGTGTTTTTCAGCCCGAAATAAACGCGTTTTCTCAGCCCTTGGAATCGCAGTGTAACTGCCTGGCTCAGAAGAGCCCACAGAGTCAGCCCTTAACCCCAGTGATCAGAAATTGTCAAAACGTGTTTTTCAGCAGAAATAAACACGTTTTGGCAACTTTGGTCAAACCCATGTAACTTATAGGGCAGGAACAGCACAGTTTTCAAAACGTGTTTTTCAGCCCGAAATAAACGCGTTTTCTCAGCCCTTGGAATCGCAGTGTAACTGCCTGGCTCAGAAGAGCCCACAGAGTCAGCCCTTAACCCCAGTGATCAGAAATTGTCAAAACGTGTTTTTCAGCAGAAATAAACACGTTTTGGCAACTTTGGTCACCACCATGTAACTTATAGGGCAGGAACAGCACAGTTTTCAAAACGTGTTTTTCAGCCCGAAATAAACGCGTTTTCTCAGCCCTTGGAATCGCAGTGTAACTGCCTGGCTCAGAAGAGCCCACAGAGTCAGCCCTTAACCCCAGTGATCAGAAATTGTCAAAACGTGTTTTTCAGCAGAAATAAACACGTTTTGGCAACTTTGGTCAAACCCATGTAACTTATAGGGCAGGAACAGCACAGTTTTCAAAACGTGTTTTTCAGCCCGAAATAAACGCGTTTTCTCAGCCCTTGGAATCGCAGTGTAACTGCCTGGCTCAGAAGAGCCCACAGAGTCAGCCCTTAACCCCAGTGATCAGAAATTGTCAAAACGTGTTTTTCAGCAGAAATAAACACGTTTTGGCAACTTTGGTCACCACCATGTAACTTATAGGGCAGGAACAGCACAGTTTTCAAAACGTGTTTTTCAGCCCGAAATAAACGCGTTTTCTCAGCCCTTGGAATCGCAGTGTAACTGCCTGGCTCAGAAGAGCCCACAGAGTCAGCCCTTAACCCCAGTGATCAGAAATTGTCAAAACGTGTTTTTCAGCAGAAATAAACACGTTTTGGCAACTTTGGTCACCACCATTTAACTTATAGGGCAGGAACAGCACAGTTTTCAAAACGTGTTTTTCAGCCCGAAATAAACACGTTTTCTCAGCCCTTAGAATCGCAGTGTAACTGCCTGGCTCAGAAAGCCCACAGAGTCAGCCCTTAACCCCAGTGATCAGAAATTGTCAAAACGTGTTTTTCAGCAGAAATAAACACGTTTTGGCAACTTTGGTCAAACCCATGTAACTTATAGGGCAGGAACAGCACAGTTTTCAAAACGTGTTTTTCAGCCCGAAATAAACGCGTTTTCTCAGCCCTTGGAATCGCAGTGTAACTGCCTGGCTCAGAAGAGCACACTGAGTCACCCCTTAACCCCAGTGATCAGAAATTGTCAAAACGTGTTTTTCAGCAGAAATAAACACGTTTTGGCAACTTTGGTCACCACCATGTAACTTATAGGGCAGGAACAGCACAGTTTTCAAAACGTGTTTTTCAGCCCGAAATAAACACGTTTTCTCAGCCCTTAGAATCGCAGTGTAACTGCCTGGCTCAGAAGAGCCCACAGAGTCAGCCCTTAACCCCAGTGATCAGAAATTGTCAAAACGTGTTTTTCAGCAGAAATAAACACGTTTTGGCAACTTTGGTCACCACCATGTAACTTATAGGGCAGGAACAGCACAGTTTTCAAAACGTGTTTTTCAGCCCGAAATAAACGCGTTTTCTCAGCCCTTGGAATTGCAGTGTAACTGCCTGGCTCAGAAGAGCCCACAGAGTCAGCCCTTAACCCCAGTGATCAGAAATTGTCAAAACGTGTTTTTCAGCAGAAATAAACACGTTTTGGCAACTTTGGTCACCACCATGTAACTTATAGGGCAGGAACAGCACAGTTTTCAAAACGTGTTTTTCAGCCCGAAATAAACGCGTTTTCTCAGCCCTTGGAATCGCAGTGTAACTGCCTGGCTCAGAAGAGCCCACAGAGTCAGCCCTTAACCCCAGTGATCAGAAATTGTCAAAACGTGTTTTTCAGCAGAAATAAACACGTTTTGGCAACTTTGGTCACCACCATGTAACTTATAGGGCAAGAACAGCACAGTTTTCAAAATGTGTTTTTCAGCCCGAAATAAACGCGTTTTCTCAGCCCTTGGAATCGCAGTGTAACTGCCTGGCTCAGAAGAGCCCACAGAGTCAGCCCTTAACCCCAGTGATCAGAAATTGTCAAAACGTGTTTTTCAGCAGAAATAAACACGTTTTGGCAACTTTGGTCAAACCCATGTAACTTATAGGGCAGGAACAGCACAGTTTTCAAAACGTGTTTTTCAGCCCGAAATAAACGCGTTTTCTCAGCCCTTGGAATCGCAGTGTAACTGCCTGCCTCAGAAGAGCCCACAGAGTCAGCCCTTAACCCCAGTGATCAGAAATTGTCAAAACGTGTTTTTCAGCAGAAATAAACACGTTTTGGCAACTTTGGTCACCACCATGTAACTTATAGGGCAGGAACAGCACAGTTTTCAAAACGTGTTTTTCAGCACGAAATAAACACGTTTTCTCAGCACTTAGAATCGCAGTGTAACTGCCTGGCTCAGAAGAGCCCACAGAGTCAGCCCTTAACCCCAGTGATCAGAAATTGTCAAAACGTGTTTTTCAGCAGAAATAAACACGTTTTGGCAACTTTGGTCACCACCATGTAACTTATAGGGCAGGAACAGCACAGTTTTCAAAACGTGTTTTTCAGCCCGAAATAAACGCGTTTTCTCAGCCCTTGGAATCGCAGTGTAACTGCCTGGCTCAGAAGAGCCCACAGAGTCAGCCCTTAACCCCAGTGATCAGAAATTGTCTAAACGTGTTTTTCAGCAGAAATAAACACGTTTTGGCAACTTTGGTCACCACCATGTAACTTATAGGGCAGGAACAGCACAGTTTTCAAAACGTGTTTTTCAGCCCGAAATAAACGCGTTTTCTCAGCCCTTGGAATCGCAGTGTAACTGCCTGGCTCAGAAGAGCACACTGAGTCACCCCTTAACCCCAGTGATCAGAAATTGTCAAAACGTGTTTTTCAGCAGAAATAAACACGTTTTGGCAACTTTGGTCACCACCATGTAACTTATAGGGCAGGAACAGCACAGTTTTCAAAACGTGTTTTTCAGCCCGAATTAAACGCGTTTTCTCAGCCCTTGGAATCGCAGTGTAACTGCCTGGCTCAGAAGAGCCCACAGAGTCAGCCCTTAACCCCAGTGATCAGAAATTGTCAAAACGTGTTTTTCAGCAGAAATAAACACGTTTTGGCAACTTTGGTCACCACCATGTAACTTATAGGGCAGGAACAGCACAGTTTTCAAAACGTGTTTTTCAGCCCGAAATAAACGCGTTTTCTCAGCCCTTGGAATCGCAGTGTAACTGTCTGGCTCAGAAGAGCCCACAGAGTCAGCCCTTAACCCCAGTGATCAGAAATTGTCAAAACGTGTTTTTCAGCAGAAATAAACACGTTTTGGCAACTTTGGTCACCACCATGTAACTTATAGGGCAAGAACAGCACAGTTTTCAAAACGTGTTTTTCAGCCCGAAATAAACGCGTTTTCTCAGCCCTTGGAATCGCAGTGTAACTGCCTGGCTCAGAAGAGCCCACAGAGTCAGCCCTTAACCCCAGTGATCAGAAATTGTCTAAACGTGTTTTTCAGCAGAAATAAACACGTTTTGGCAACTTTGGTCACCACCATGTAACTTATAGGGCAGGAACAGCACAGTTTTCAAAACGTGTTTTTCAGCCCGAAATAAACGCGTTTTCTCAGCCCTTGGAATCGCAGTGTAACTGCCTGGCTCAGAAGAGCCCACAGAGTCAGCCCTTAACCCCAGTGATCAGAAATTGTCAAAACGTGTTTTTCAGCAGAAATAAACACGTTTTGGCAACTTTGGTCACCACCATGTAACTTATAGGGCAAGAACAGCACAGTTTTCAAAACGTGTTTTTCAGCCCGAAATAAACGCGTTTTCTCAGCCCTTAGAATCGCAGTGTAACTGCCTGGCTCAGAAGAGCCCACAGAGTCAGCCCTTAACCCCAGTGATCAGAAATTGTCTAAACGTGTTTTTCAGCAGAAATAAACACGTTTTGGCAACTTTGGTCACCACCATGTAACTTATAGGGCAGGAACAGCACGGTTTTCAAAACGTGTTTTTCAGCCCGAAATAAACGCGTTTTCTCAGCCCTTGGAATTGCAGTGTAACTGCCTGGCTCAGAAGAGCCCACAGAGTCAGCCCTTAACCCCAGTGATCAGAAATTGTCAAAACGTGTTTTTCAGCAGAAATAAACACGTTTTGGCAACTTTGGTCACCACCATGTAACTTATAGGGCAGGAACAGCACAGTTTTCAAAACGTGTTTTTCAGCCCGAAATAAACGCGTTTTCTCAGCCCTTGGAATCGCAGTGTAACTGCCTGGCTCAGAAGAGCCCACAGAGTCAGCCCTTAACCCCAGTGATCAGAAATTGTCAAAACGTGTTTTTCAGCAGAAATAAACACGTTTTGGCAACTTTGGTCACCACCATGTAACTTATAGGGCAAGAACAGCACAGTTTTCAAAATGTGTTTTTCAGCCCGAAATAAACGCGTTTTCTCAGCCCTTGGAATCGCAGTGTAACTGCCTGGCTCAGAAGAGCCCACAGAGTCAGCCCTTAACCCCAGTGATCAGAAATTGTCAAAACGTGTTTTTCAGCAGAAATAAACACGTTTTGGCAACTTTGGTCAAACCCATGTAACTTATAGGGCAGGAACAGCACAGTTTTCAAAACGTGTTTTTCAGCCCGAAATAAACGCGTTTTCTCAGCCCTTGGAATCGCAGTGTAACTGCCTGCCTCAGAAGAGCCCACAGAGTCAGCCCTTAACCCCAGTGATCAGAAATTGTCAAAACGTGTTTTTCAGCAGAAATAAACACGTTTTGGCAACTTTGGTCACCACCATGTAACTTATAGGGCAGGAACAGCACAGTTTTCAAAACGTGTTTTTCAGCACGAAATAAACACGTTTTCTCAGCACTTAGAATCGCAGTGTAACTGCCTGGCTCAGAAGAGCCCACAGAGTCAGCCCTTAACCCCAGTGATCAGAAATTGTCAAAACGTGTTTTTCAGCAGAAATAAACACGTTTTGGCAACTTTGGTCACCACCATGTAACTTATAGGGCAGGAACAGCACAGTTTTCAAAACGTGTTTTTCAGCCCGAAATAAACGCGTTTTCTCAGCCCTTGGAATCGCAGTGTAACTGCCTGGCTCAGAAGAGCCCACAGAGTCAGCCCTTAACCCCAGTGATCAGAAATTGTCTAAACGTGTTTTTCAGCAGAAATAAACACGTTTTGGCAACTTTGGTCACCACCATGTAACTTATAGGGCAGGAACAGCACAGTTTTCAAAACGTGTTTTTCAGCCCGAAATAAACGCGTTTTCTCAGCCCTTGGAATCGCAGTGTAACTGCCTGGCTCAGAAGAGCACACTGAGTCACCCCTTAACCCCAGTGATCAGAAATTGTCAAAACGTGTTTTTCAGCAGAAATAAACACGTTTTGGCAACTTTGGTCACCACCATGTAACTTATAGGGCAGGAACAGCACAGTTTTCAAAACGTGTTTTTCAGCCCGAATTAAACGCGTTTTCTCAGCCCTTGGAATCGCAGTGTAACTGCCTGGCTCAGAAGAGCCCACAGAGTCAGCCCTTAACCCCAGTGATCAGAAATTGTCAAAACGTGTTTTTCAGCAGAAATAAACACGTTTTGGCAACTTTGGTCACCACCATGTAACTTATAGGGCAGGAACAGCACAGTTTTCAAAACGTGTTTTTCAGCCCGAAATAAACGCGTTTTCTCAGCCCTTGGAATCGCAGTGTAACTGCCTGGCTCAGAAGAGCCCACAGAGTCAGCCCTTAACCCCAGTGATCAGAAATTGTCAAAACGTGTTTTTCAGCAGAAATAAACACGTTTTGGCAACTTTGGTCACCACCATGTAACTTATAGGGCAAGAACAGCACAGTTTTCAAAACGTGTTTTTCAGCCCGAAATAAACGCGTTTTCTCAGCCCTTGGAATCGCAGTGTAACTGCCTGGCTCAGAAGAGCCCACAGAGTCAGCCCTTAACCCCAGTGATCAGAAATTGTCAAAACGTGTTTTTCAGCAGAAATAAACACGTTTTGGCAACTTTGGTCACCACCATGTAACTTATAGGGCAAGAACAGCACAGTTTTCAAAACGTGTTTTTCAGCCCGAAATAAACGCGTTTTCTCAGCCCTTAGAATCGCAGTGTAACTGCCTGGCTCAGAAGAGCCCACAGAGTCAGCCCTTAACCCCAGTGATCAGAAATTGTCTAAACGTGTTTTTCAGCAGAAATAAACACGTTTTGGCAACTTTGGTCACCACCATGTAACTTATAGGGCAGGAACAGCACGGTTTTCAAAACGTGTTTTTCAGCCCGAAATAAACGCGTTTTCTCAGCCCTTGGAATCGCAGTGTAACTGCCTGGCTCAGAAGAGCCCACAGAGTCAGCCCTTAACCCCAGTGATCAGAAATTGTCAAAACGTGTTTTTCAGCAGAAATAAACACGTTTTGGCAACTTTGGTCACCACCATGTAACTTATAGGGCAGGAACAGCACAGTTTTCAAAACGTGTTTTTCAGCCCGAAATAAACGCGTTTTCTCAGCCCTTGGAATCGCAGTGTAACTGCCTGGCTCAGAAGAGCCCACAGAGTCAGCCCTTAACCCCAGTGATCAGAAATTGTCAAAACGTGTTTTTCAGCAGAAATAAACACGTTTTGGCAACTTTGGTCAAACCCATGTAACTTATAGGGCAGGAACAGCACAGTTTTCAAAACGTGTTTTTCAGCCCGAAATAAACGCGTTTTCTCAGCCCTTGGAATCGCAGTGTAACTGCCTGGCTCAGAAGAGCCCACAGAGTCAGCCCTTAACCCCAGTGATCAGAAAATGTCAAAACGTGTTTTTCAGCAGAAATAAACACGTTTTGGCAACTTTGGTCACCACCATGTAACTTATAGGGCAGGAACAGCACAGTTTTCAAAACGTGTTTTTCAGCCCGAAATAAACGCGTTTTCTCAGCCCTTGGAATCGCAGTGTAACTGCCTGGCTCAGAAGAGCCCACAGAGTCAGCCCTTAACCCCAGTGATCAGAAATTGTCAAAACGTGTTTTTCAGCAGAAATAAACACGTTTTGGCAACTTTGGTCACCACCATGTAACTTATAGGGCAGGAACAGCACAGTTTTCAAAACGTGTTTTTCAGCCCGAAATAAACGCGTTTTCTCAGCCCTTGGAATCGCAGTGTAACTGCCTGGCTCAGAAGAGCCCACAGAGTCAGCCCTTAACCCCAGTGATCAGAAATTGTCAAAACGTGTTTTTCAGCAGAAATAAACACGTTTTGGCAACTTTGGTCACCACCATGTAACTTATAGGGCAGGAACAGCACAGTTTTCAAAACGTGTTTTTCAGCCCGAAATAAACGCGTTTTCTCAGCCCTTGGAATCGCAGTGTAACTGCCTGGCTCAGAAGAGCCCACAGAGTCAGCCCTTAACCCCAGTGATCAGAAATTGTCAAAACGTGTTTTTCAGCAGAAATAAACACGTTTTGGCAACTTTGGTCACCACCATGTAACTTATAGGGCAGGAACAGCACAGTTTTCAAAACGTGTTTTTCAGCCCGAAATAAACGCGTTTTCTCAGCCCTTGGAATCGCAGTGTAACTGCCTGGCTCAGAAGAGCCCACAGAGTCAGCCCTTAACCCCAGTGATCAGAAATTGTCAAAACGTGTTTTTCAGCAGAAATAAACACGTTTTGGCAACTTTGGTCACCACCATGTAACTTATAGGGCAAGAACAGCACAGTTTTCAAAACGTGTTTTTCAGCCCGAAATAAACGCGTTTTCTCAGCCCTTGGAATCGCAGTGTAACTGCCTGGCTCAGAAGAGCCCACAGAGTCAGCCCTTAACCCCAGTGATCAGAAATTGTCAAAACGTGTTTTTCAGCAGAAATAAACACGTTTTGGCAACTTTGGTCAAACCCATGTAACTTATAGGGCAGGAACAGCACAGTTTTCAAAACGTGTTTTTCAGCCCGAAATAAACGCGTTTTCTCAGCCCTTGGAATCGCAGTGTAACTGCCTGGCTCAGAAGAGCCCACAGAGTCAGCCCTTAACCCCAGTGATCAGAAATTGTCAAAACGTGTTTTTCAGCAGAAATAAACACGTTTTGGCAACTTTGGTCACCACCATGTAACTTATAGGGCAGGAACAGCACAGTTTTCAAAACGTGTTTTTCAGCCCGAAATAAACGCGTTTTCTCAGCCCTTGGAATCGCAGTGTAACTGCCTGGCTCAGAAGAGCCCACAGAGTCAGCCCTTAACCCCAGTGATCAGAAATTGTCAAAACGTGTTTTTCAGCAGAAATAAACACGTTTTGGCAACTTTGGTCAAACCCATGTAACTTATAGGGCAGGAACAGCACAGTTTTCAAAACGTGTTTTTCAGCCCGAAATAAACGCGTTTTCTCAGCCCTTGGAATCGCAGTGTAACTGCCTGGCTCAGAAGAGCCCACAGAGTCAGCCCTTAACCCCAGTGATCAGAAATTGTCAAAACGTGTTTTTCAGCAGAAATAAACACGTTTTGGCAACTTTGGTCACCACCATGTAACTTATAGGGCAGGAACAGCACAGTTTTCAAAACGTGTTTTTCAGCCCGAAATAAACGCGTTTTCTCAGCCCTTGGAATCGCAGTGTAACTGCCTGGCTCAGAAGAGCCCACAGAGTCAGCCCTTAACCCCAGTGATCAGAAATTGTCAAAACGTGTTTTTCAGCAGAAATAAACACGTTTTGGCAACTTTGGTCACCACCATTTAACTTATAGGGCAGGAACAGCACAGTTTTCAAAACGTGTTTTTCAGCCCGAAATAAACACGTTTTCTCAGCCCTTAGAATCGCAGTGTAACTGCCTGGCTCAGAAAGCCCACAGAGTCAGCCCTTAACCCCAGTGATCAGAAATTGTCAAAACGTGTTTTTCAGCAGAAATAAACACGTTTTGGCAACTTTGGTCAAACCCATGTAACTTATAGGGCAGGAACAGCACAGTTTTCAAAACGTGTTTTTCAGCCCGAAATAAACGCGTTTTCTCAGCCCTTGGAATCGCAGTGTAACTGCCTGGCTCAGAAGAGCACACTGAGTCACCCCTTAACCCCAGTGATCAGAAATTGTCAAAACGTGTTTTTCAGCAGAAATAAACACGTTTTGGCAACTTTGGTCACCACCATGTAACTTATAGGGCAGGAACAGCACAGTTTTCAAAACGTGTTTTTCAGCCCGAAATAAACACGTTTTCTCAGCCCTTAGAATCGCAGTGTAACTGCCTGGCTCAGAAGAGCCCACAGAGTCAGCCCTTAACCCCAGTGATCAGAAATTGTCAAAACGTGTTTTTCAGCAGAAATAAACACGTTTTGGCAACTTTGGTCACCACCATGTAACTTATAGGGCAGGAACAGCACAGTTTTCAAAACGTGTTTTTCAGCCCGAAATAAACGCGTTTTCTCAGCCCTTGGAATTGCAGTGTAACTGCCTGGCTCAGAAGAGCCCACAGAGTCAGCCCTTAACCCCAGTGATCAGAAATTGTCAAAACGTGTTTTTCAGCAGAAATAAACACGTTTTGGCAACTTTGGTCACCACCATGTAACTTATAGGGCAGGAACAGCACAGTTTTCAAAACGTGTTTTTCAGCCCGAAATAAACGCGTTTTCTCAGCCCTTGGAATCGCAGTGTAACTGCCTGGCTCAGAAGAGCCCACAGAGTCAGCCCTTAACCCCAGTGATCAGAAATTGTCAAAACGTGTTTTTCAGCAGAAATAAACACGTTTTGGCAACTTTGGTCACCACCATGTAACTTATAGGGCAAGAACAGCACAGTTTTCAAAATGTGTTTTTCAGCCCGAAATAAACGCGTTTTCTCAGCCCTTGGAATCGCAGTGTAACTGCCTGGCTCAGAAGAGCCCACAGAGTCAGCCCTTAACCCCAGTGATCAGAAATTGTCAAAACGTGTTTTTCAGCAGAAATAAACACGTTTTGGCAACTTTGGTCAAACCCATGTAACTTATAGGGCAGGAACAGCACAGTTTTCAAAACGTGTTTTTCAGCCCGAAATAAACGCGTTTTCTCAGCCCTTGGAATCGCAGTGTAACTGCCTGCCTCAGAAGAGCCCACAGAGTCAGCCCTTAACCCCAGTGATCAGAAATTGTCAAAACGTGTTTTTCAGCAGAAATAAACACGTTTTGGCAACTTTGGTCACCACCATGTAACTTATAGGGCAGGAACAGCACAGTTTTCAAAACGTGTTTTTCAGCACGAAATAAACACGTTTTCTCAGCACTTAGAATCGCAGTGTAACTGCCTGGCTCAGAAGAGCCCACAGAGTCAGCCCTTAACCCCAGTGATCAGAAATTGTCAAAACGTGTTTTTCAGCAGAAATAAACACGTTTTGGCAACTTTGGTCACCACCATGTAACTTATAGGGCAGGAACAGCACAGTTTTCAAAACGTGTTTTTCAGCCCGAAATAAACGCGTTTTCTCAGCCCTTGGAATCGCAGTGTAACTGCCTGGCTCAGAAGAGCCCACAGAGTCAGCCCTTAACCCCAGTGATCAGAAATTGTCTAAACGTGTTTTTCAGCAGAAATAAACACGTTTTGGCAACTTTGGTCACCACCATGTAACTTATAGGGCAGGAACAGCACAGTTTTCAAAACGTGTTTTTCAGCCCGAAATAAACGCGTTTTCTCAGCCCTTGGAATCGCAGTGTAACTGCCTGGCTCAGAAGAGCACACTGAGTCACCCCTTAACCCCAGTGATCAGAAATTGTCAAAACGTGTTTTTCAGCAGAAATAAACACGTTTTGGCAACTTTGGTCACCACCATGTAACTTATAGGGCAGGAACAGCACAGTTTTCAAAACGTGTTTTTCAGCCCGAATTAAACGCGTTTTCTCAGCCCTTGGAATCGCAGTGTAACTGCCTGGCTCAGAAGAGCCCACAGAGTCAGCCCTTAACCCCAGTGATCAGAAATTGTCAAAACGTGTTTTTCAGCAGAAATAAACACGTTTTGGCAACTTTGGTCACCACCATGTAACTTATAGGGCAGGAACAGCACAGTTTTCAAAACGTGTTTTTCAGCCCGAAATAAACGCGTTTTCTCAGCCCTTGGAATCGCAGTGTAACTGCCTGGCTCAGAAGAGCCCACAGAGTCAGCCCTTAACCCCAGTGATCAGAAATTGTCAAAACGTGTTTTTCAGCAGAAATAAACACGTTTTGGCAACTTTGGTCACCACCATGTAACTTATAGGGCAAGAACAGCACAGTTTTCAAAACGTGTTTTTCAGCCCGAAATAAACGCGTTTTCTCAGCCCTTGGAATCGCAGTGTAACTGCCTGGCTCAGAAGAGCCCACAGAGTCAGCCCTTAACCCCAGTGATCAGAAATTGTCTAAACGTGTTTTTCAGCAGAAATAAACACGTTTTGGCAACTTTGGTCACCACCATGTAACTTATAGGGCAGGAACAGCACAGTTTTCAAAACGTGTTTTTCAGCCCGAAATAAACGCGTTTTCTCAGCCCTTGGAATCGCAGTGTAACTGCCTGGCTCAGAAGAGCCCACAGAGTCAGCCCTTAACCCCAGTGATCAGAAATTGTCAAAACGTGTTTTTCAGCAGAAATAAACACGTTTTGGAAACTTTGGTCACCACCATGTAACTTATAGGGCAAGAACAGCACAGTTTTCAAAACGTGTTTTTCAGCCCGAAATAAACGCGTTTTCTCAGCCCTTAGAATCGCAGTGTAACTGCCTGGCTCAGAAGAGCCCACAGAGTCAGCCCTTAACCCCAGTGATCAGAAATTGTCTAAACGTGTTTTTCAGCAGAAATAAACACGTTTTGGCAACTTTGGTCACCACCATGTAACTTATAGGGCAGGAACAGCACGGTTTTCAAAACGTGTTTTTCAGCCCGAAATAAACGCGTTTTCTCAGCCCTTGGAATTGCAGTGTAACTGCCTGGCTCAGAAGAGCCCACAGAGTCAGCCCTTAACCCCAGTGATCAGAAATTGTCAAAACGTGTTTTTCAGCAGAAATAAACACGTTTTGGCAACTTTGGTCACCACCATGTAACTTATAGGGCAGGAACAGCACAGTTTTCAAAACGTGTTTTTCAGCCCGAAATAAACGCGTTTTCTCAGCCCTTGGAATCGCAGTGTAACTGCCTGGCTCAGAAGAGCCCACAGAGTCAGCCCTTAACCCCAGTGATCAGAAATTGTCAAAACGTGTTTTTCAGCAGAAATAAACACGTTTTGGCAACTTTGGTCACCACCATGTAACTTATAGGGCAAGAACAGCACAGTTTTCAAAATGTGTTTTTCAGCCCGAAATAAACGCGTTTTCTCAGCCCTTGGAATCGCAGTGTAACTGCCTGGCTCAGAAGAGCCCACAGAGTCAGCCCTTAACCCCAGTGATCAGAAATTGTCAAAACGTGTTTTTCAGCAGAAATAAACACGTTTTGGCAACTTTGGTCAAACCCATGTAACTTATAGGGCAGGAACAGCACAGTTTTCAAAACGTGTTTTTCAGCCCGAAATAAACGCGTTTTCTCAGCCCTTGGAATCGCAGTGTAACTGCCTGCCTCAGAAGAGCCCACAGAGTCAGCCCTTAACCCCAGTGATCAGAAATTGTCAAAACGTGTTTTTCAGCAGAAATAAACACGTTTTGGCAACTTTGGTCACCACCATGTAACTTATAGGGCAGGAACAGCACAGTTTTCAAAACGTGTTTTTCAGCACGAAATAAACACGTTTTCTCAGCACTTAGAATCGCAGTGTAACTGCCTGGCTCAGAAGAGCCCACAGAGTCAGCCCTTAACCCCAGTGATCAGAAATTGTCAAAACGTGTTTTTCAGCAGAAATAAACACGTTTTGGCAACTTTGGTCACCACCATGTAACTTATAGGGCAGGAACAGCACAGTTTTCAAAACGTGTTTTTCAGCCCGAAATAAACGCGTTTTCTCAGCCCTTGGAATCGCAGTGTAACTGCCTGGCTCAGAAGAGCCCACAGAGTCAGCCCTTAACCCCAGTGATCAGAAATTGTCTAAACGTGTTTTTCAGCAGAAATAAACACGTTTTGGCAACTTTGGTCACCACCATGTAACTTATAGGGCAGGAACAGCACAGTTTTCAAAACGTGTTTTTCAGCCCGAAATAAACGCGTTTTCTCAGCCCTTGGAATCGCAGTGTAACTGCCTGGCTCAGAAGAGCACACTGAGTCACCCCTTAACCCCAGTGATCAGAAATTGTCAAAACGTGTTTTTCAGCAGAAATAAACACGTTTTGGCAACTTTGGTCACCACCATGTAACTTATAGGGCAGGAACAGCACAGTTTTCAAAACGTGTTTTTCAGCCCGAATTAAACGCGTTTTCTCAGCCCTTGGAATCGCAGTGTAACTGCCTGGCTCAGAAGAGCCCACAGAGTCAGCCCTTAACCCCAGTGATCAGAAATTGTCAAAACGTGTTTTTCAGCAGAAATAAACACGTTTTGGCAACTTTGGTCACCACCATGTAACTTATAGGGCAGGAACAGCACAGTTTTCAAAACGTGTTTTTCAGCCCGAAATAAACGCGTTTTCTCAGCCCTTGGAATCGCAGTGTAACTGCCTGGCTCAGAAGAGCCCACAGAGTCAGCCCTTAACCCCAGTGATCAGAAATTGTCAAAACGTGTTTTTCAGCAGAAATAAACACGTTTTGGCAACTTTGGTCACCACCATGTAACTTATAGGGCAAGAACAGCACAGTTTTCAAAACGTGTTTTTCAGCCCGAAATAAACGCGTTTTCTCAGCCCTTGGAATCGCAGTGTAACTGCCTGGCTCAGAAGAGCCCACAGAGTCAGCCCTTAACCCCAGTGATCAGAAATTGTCAAAACGTGTTTTTCAGCAGAAATAAACACGTTTTGGCAACTTTGGTCACCACCATGTAACTTATAGGGCAAGAACAGCACAGTTTTCAAAACGTGTTTTTCAGCCCGAAATAAACGCGTTTTCTCAGCCCTTAGAATCGCAGTGTAACTGCCTGGCTCAGAAGAGCCCACAGAGTCAGCCCTTAACCCCAGTGATCAGAAATTGTCTAAACGTGTTTTTCAGCAGAAATAAACACGTTTTGGCAACTTTGGTCACCACCATGTAACTTATAGGGCAGGAACAGCACGGTTTTCAAAACGTGTTTTTCAGCCCGAAATAAACGCGTTTTCTCAGCCCTTGGAATCGCAGTGTAACTGCCTGGCTCAGAAGAGCCCACAGAGTCAGCCCTTAACCCCAGTGATCAGAAATTGTCAAAACGTGTTTTTCAGCAGAAATAAACACGTTTTGGCAACTTTGGTCACCACCATGTAACTTATAGGGCAGGAACAGCACAGTTTTCAAAACGTGTTTTTCAGCCCGAAATAAACGCGTTTTCTCAGCCCTTGGAATCGCAGTGTAACTGCCTGGCTCAGAAGAGCCCACAGAGTCAGCCCTTAACCCCAGTGATCAGAAATTGTCAAAACGTGTTTTTCAGCAGAAATAAACACGTTTTGGCAACTTTGGTCAAACCCATGTAACTTATAGGGCAGGAACAGCACAGTTTTCAAAACGTGTTTTTCAGCCCGAAATAAACGCGTTTTCTCAGCCCTTGGAATCGCAGTGTAACTGCCTGGCTCAGAAGAGCCCACAGAGTCAGCCCTTAACCCCAGTGATCAGAAAATGTCAAAACGTGTTTTTCAGCAGAAATAAACACGTTTTGGCAACTTTGGTCACCACCATGTAACTTATAGGGCAGGAACAGCACAGTTTTCAAAACGTGTTTTTCAGCCCGAAATAAACGCGTTTTCTCAGCCCTTGGAATCGCAGTGTAACTGCCTGGCTCAGAAGAGCCCACAGAGTCAGCCCTTAACCCCAGTGATCAGAAATTGTCAAAACGTGTTTTTCAGCAGAAATAAACACGTTTTGGCAACTTTGGTCACCACCATGTAACTTATAGAGCAGGAACAGCACAGTTTTCAAAACGTGTTTTTCAGCCCGAAATAAACACGTTTTCTCAGCCCTTAGAATCGCAGTGTAACTGCCTGGCTCAGAAGAGCCCACAGAGTCAGCCCTTAACCCCAGTGATCAGAAATTGTCAAAACGTGTTTTTCAGCAGAAATAAACATGTTTTGGCAACTTTGGTCAAACCCATGTAACTTATAGGGCAGGAACAGCACAGTTTTCAAAACGTGTTTTTCAGCCCGAAATAAACGCGTTTTCTCAGCCCTTGGAATCGCAGTGTAACTGCCTGCCTCAGAAGAGCCCACAGAGTCAGCCCTTAACCCCAGTGATCAGAAATTGTCAAAACGTGTTTTTCAGCAGAAATAAACACGTTTTGGCAACTTTGGTCACCACCATGTAACTTATAGGGCAGGAACAGCACAGTTTTCAAAACGTGTTTTTCAGCACGAAATAAACACGTTTTCTCAGCACTTAGAATCGCAGTGTAACTGCCTGGCTCAGAAGAGCCCACAGAGTCAGCGCTTAACCCCAGTGATCAGAAATTGTCAAAACGTGTTTTTCAGCAGAAATAAACACGTTTTGGCAACTTTGGTCAAATCCATGTAACTTATAGGGCAGGAACAGCACAGTTTTCAAAACGTGTTTTTCAGCCCGAAATAAACGCGTTTTCTCAGCCCTTGGAATCGCAGTGTAACTGCCTGGCTCAGAAGAGCCCACAGAGTCAGCCCTTAACCCCAGTGATCAGAAATTGTCTAAACGTGTTTTTCAGCAGAAATAAACACGTTTTGGCAACTTTGGTCACCACCATGTAACTTATAGGGCAGGAACAGCACAGTTTTCAAAACGTGTTTTTCAGCCCGAAATAAACGTGTTTTCTCAGCCCTTGGAATCGCAGTGTAACTGCCTGGCTCAGAAGAGCACACTGAGTCACCCCTTAACCCCAGTGATCAGAAATTGTCAAAACGTGTTTTTCAGCAGAAATTAACACGTTTTGGCAACTTTGGTCACCACCATGTAACTTATAGGGCAGGAACAGCACAGTTTTCAAAACGTGTTTTTCAGCCCGAAATAAACGCGTTTTCTCAGCCCTTGGAATCGCAGTGTAACTGCCTGGCTCAGAAGAGCCCACAGAGTCAGCCCTTAACCCCAGTGATCAGAAATTGTCAAAACGTGTTTTTCAGCAGAAATAAACACGTTTTGGCAACTTTGGTCACCACCATGTAACTTATAGGGCAGGAACAGCACAGTTTTCAAAACGTGTTTTTCAGCCCGAAATAAACGCGTTTTCTCAGCCCTTGGAATCGCAGTGTAACTGCCTGGCTCAGAAGAGCCCACAGAGTCAGCCCTTAACCCCAGTGATCAGAAATTGTCAAAACGTGTTTTTCAGCAGAAATAAACACGTTTTGGCAACTTTGGTCACCACCATGTAACTTATAGGGCAGGAACAGCACAGTTTTCAAAACGTGTTTTTCAGCCCGAAATAAACGCGTTTTCTCAGCCCTTGGAATCGCAGTGTAACTGCCTGGCTCAGAAGAGCCCACAGAGTCAGCCCTTAACCCCAGTGATCAGAAATTGTCAAAACGTGTTTTTCAGCAGAAATAAACACGTTTTGGCAACTTTGGTCAAACCCATGTAACTTATAGGACAGGAACAGCACAGTTTTCAAAACGTGTTTTTCAGCCCGAAATAAACGCGTTTTCTCAGCCCTTGGAATCGCAGTGTAACTGCCTGGCTCAAAAGAGCCCACAGATTCAGACCTTAACCCCAGTGATCAGAAAATGTCAAAACGTGTTTTTCAGCAGAAATAAACACGTTTTGGCAACTTTGGTCACCACCATGTAACTTATAGGGCAGGAACAGCACAGTTTTCAAAACGTGTTTTTCAGCCCGAAATAAACGCGTTTTCTCAGCCCTTGGAATCGCAGTGTAACTGCCTGGCTCAAAAGAGCCCACAGAGTCAGCCCTTAACCCCAGTGATCAGAAATTGTCAAAACGTGTTTTTCAGCAGAAATAAACACGTTTTGGCAACTTTGGTCACCACCATGTAACTTATAGGGCAGGAACAGCACAGTTTTCAAAACGTGTTTTTCAGCCCGAAATAAACACGTTTTCTCAGCCCTTAGAATCGCAGTGTAACTGCCTGGCTCAGAAAGCCCACAGAGTCAGCCCTTAACCCCAGTGATCAGAAATTGTCAAAACGTGTTTTTCAGCAGAAATAAACACGTTTTGGCAACTTTGGTCAAACCCATGTAACTTATAGGGCAGGAACAGCACAGTTTTCAAAACGTGTTTTTCAGCCCGAAATAAACGCGTTTTCTCAGCCCTTGGAATCGCAGTGTAACTGCCTGGCACAGAAGAGCACACTGAGTCACCCCTTAACCCCAGTGATCAGAAATTGTCAAAACGTGTTTTTCAGCAGAAATAAACACGTTTTGGCAACTTTGGTCACCACCATGTAACTTATAGGGCAGGAACAGCACAGTTTTCAAAACGTGTTTTTCAGCCCGAAATAAACGCGTTTTCTCAGCCCTTGGAATCGCAGTGTAACTGCCTGCCTCAGAAGAGCCCACAGAGTCAGCCCTTAACCCCAGTGATCAGAAATTGTCTAAACGTGTTTTTCAGCAGAAATAAACACGTTTTGGCAACTTTGGTCACCACCATGTAACTTATAGGGCAGGAACAGCACAGTTTTCAAAACGTGTTTTTCAGCCCGAAATAAACGCGTTTTCTCAGCCCTTGGAATCGCAGTGTAACTGCCTGGCTCAGAAGAGCCCACAGAGTCAGCCCTTAACCCCAGTGATCAGAAATTGTCAAAACGTGTTTTTCAGCAGAAATAAACACGTTTTGGCAACTTTGGTCAAACCCATGTAACTTATAGGGCAGGAACAGCACAGTTTTCAAAACGTGTTTTTCAGCCCGAAATAAACGCGTTTTCTCAGCCCTTGGAATCGCAGTGTAACTGCCTGGCTCAGAAGAGCCCACAGAGTCAGCCCTTAACCCCAGTGATCAGAAATTGTCAAAACGTGTTTTTCAGCAGAAATAAACACGTTTTGGCAACTTTGGTCACCACCATGTAACTTATAGAGCAGGAACAGCACAGTTTTCAAAACGTGTTTTTCAGCCCGAAATAAACGCGTTTTCTCAGCCCTTGGAATCGCAGTGTAACTGCCTGGCTCAGAAGAGCCCACAGAGTCAGCCCTTAACCCCAGTGATCAGAAATTGTCAAAACGTGTTTTTCAGCAGAAATAAACACGTTTTGGCAACTTTGGTCACCACCATGTAACTTATAGGGCAGGAACAGCACAGTTTTCAAAACGTGTTTTTCAGACCGAAATAAACACGTTTTCTCAGCCCTTAGAATCGCAATGTAACTGCCTGGCTCAGAAGAGCCCACAGAGTCAGCCCTTAACCCCAGTGATCAGAAATTGTCTAAACGTGTTTTTCAGCAGAAATAAACACGTTTTGGCAACTTTGGTCACCACCATGTAACTTATAGGGCAGGAACAGCACAGTTTTCAAAACGTGTTTTTCAGCCCGAAATAAACGCGTTTTCTCAGCCCTTGGAATCGCAGTGTAACTGCCTGGCTCAGAAGAGCACACTGAGTCACCCCTTAACCCCAGTGATCAGAAATTGTCAAAACGTGTTTTTCAGCAGAAATAAACACGTTTTGGCAACTTTGGTCACCACCATGTAACTTATAGGGCAGGAACAGCACAGTTTTCAAAACGTGTTTTTCAGTCCGAAATAAACGCGTTTTCTCAGCCCTTGGAATCGCAGTGTAACTGCCTGGCTCAGAAGAGCCCACAGAGTCAGCCCTTAACCCCAGTGATCAGAAATTGTCAAAACGTGTTTTTCAGCAGAAATAAACACGTTTTGGCAACTTTGGTCACCACCATGTAACTTATAGGGCAAGAACAGCACAGTTTTCAAAACGTGTTTTTCAGCCCGAAATAAACGCGTTTTCTCAGCCCTTAGAATCGCAGTGTAACTGCCTGGCTCAGAAGAGCCCACAGAGTCAGCCCTTAACCCCAGTGATCAGAAATTGTCTAAACGTGTTTTTCAGCAGAAATAAACACGTTTTGGCAACTTTGGTCACCACCATGTAACTTATAGGGCAGGAACAGCACAGTTTTCAAAACGTGTTTTTCAGCCCGAAATAAACGCGTTTTCTCAGCCCTTGGAATCGCAGTGTAACTGCCTGGCTCAGAAGAGCCCACAGACTCAGCCCTTAACCCCAGTGATCAGAAATTGTCAAAACGTGTTTTTCAGCAGAAATAAACACGTTTTGGCAACTTTGGTCACCACCATGTAACTTATAGGGCAGGAACAGCACAGTTTTCAAAACGTGTTTTTCAGCCCGAAATAAACACGTATTCTCAGCCCTTAGAATCGCAGTGTAACTGCCTGGCTCAGAAGAGCCCACAGAGTCAGCCCTTAACCCCAGTGATCAGAAATTGTCAAAACGTGTTTTTCAGCAGAAATAAACACGTTTTGGCAACTTTGGTCAAACCCATGTAACTTATAGGGCAGGAACAGCACAGTTTTCAAAACGTGTTTTTCAGCCCGAAATAAACGCGTTTTCTCAGCCCTTGGAATCGCAGTGTAACTGCCTGCCTCAGAAGAGCCCACAGAGTCAGCCCTTAACCCCAGTGATCAGAAATTGTCAAAACGTGTTTTTCAGCAGAAATAAACACGTTTTGGCAACTTTGGTCACCACCATGTAACTTATAGGGCAGGAACAGCACAGTTTTCAAAACGTGTTTTTCAGCACGAAATAAACACGTTTTCTCAGCACTTAGAATCGCAGTGTAACTGCCTGGCTCAGAAGAGCCCACAGAGTCAGCCCTTAACCCCAGTGATCAGAAATTGTCAAAACGTGTTTTTCAGCAGAAATAAACACGTTTTGGCAACTTTGGTCAAATCCATGTAACTTATAGGGCAGGAACAGCACAGTTTTCAAAACGTGTTTTTCAGCCCGAAATAAACGCGTTTTCTCAGCCCTTGGAATCGCAGTGTAACTGCCTGGCTCAGAAGAGCCCACAGAGTCAGCCCTTAACCCCAGTGATCAGAAATTGTCTAAACGTGTTTTTCAGCAGAAATAAACACGTTTTGGCAACTTTGGTCACCACCATGTAACTTATAGAGCAGGAACAGCACAGTTTTCAAAACGTGTTTTTCAGCCCGAAATAAACGCGTTTTCTCAGCCCTTGGAATCGCAGTGTAACTGCCTGGCTCAGAAGAGCACACTGAGTCACCCCTTAACCCCAGTGATCAGAAATTGTCAAAACGTGTTTTTCAGCAGAAATAAACACGTTTTGGCAACTTTGGTCACCACCATGTAACTTATAGGGCAGGAACAGCACAGTTTTCAAAACGTGTTTTTCAGCCCGAAATAAACGCGTTTTCTCAGCCCTTGGAATCGCAGTGTAACTGCCTGGCTCAGAAGAGCCCACAGAGTCAGCCCTTAACCCCAGTGATCAGAAATTGTCAAAACGTGTTTTTCAGCAGAAATAAACACGTTTTGGCAACTTTGGTCACCACCATGTAACTTATAGGGCAGGAACAGCACAGTTTTCAAAACGTGTTTTTCAGCCCGAAATAAACGCGTTTTCTCAGCCCTTGGAATCGCAGTGTAACTGCCTGGCTCAGAAGAGCCCACAGAGTCAGCCCTTAACCCCAGTGATCAGAAATTGTCAAAACGTGTTTTTCAGCAGAAATAAACACGTTTTGGCAACTTTGGTCACCACCATGTAACTTATAGGGCAAGAACAGCACAGTTTTCAAAATGTGTTTTTCAGCCCGAAATAAACGCGTTTTCTCAGCCCTTGGAATCGCAGTGTAACTGCCTGGCTCAGAAGAGCCCACAGAGTCAGCCCTTAACCCCAGTGATCAGAAATTGTCAAAACGTGTTTTTCAGCAGAAATAAACACGTTTTGGCAACTTTGGTCAAACCCATGTAACTTATAGGGCAGGAACAGCACAGTTTTCAAAACGTGTTTTTCAGCCCGAAATAAACGCGTTTTCTCAGCCCTTGGAATCGCAGTGTAACTGCCTGGCTCAGAAGAGCCCACAGAGTCAGCCCTTAACCCCAGTGATCAGAAATTGTCAAAACGTGTTTTTCAGCAGAAATAAACACGTTTTGGCAACTTTGGTCACCACCATGTAACTTATAGGGCAGGAACAGCACAGTTTTCAAAACGTGTTTTTCAGCCCGAAATAAACGCGTTTTCTCAGCCCTTGGAATCGCAGTGTAACTGCCTGGCTCAGTAGAGCCCACAGAGTCAGCCCTTAACCCCAGTGATCAGAAATTGTCAAAACGTGTTTTTCAGCAGAAATAAACACGTTTTGGCAACTTTGGTCAAACCCATGTAACTTATAGGGCAGGAACAGCACAGTTTTCAAAACGTGTTTTTCAGCCCGAAATAAACGCGTTTTCTCAGCCCTTGGAATCGCAGTGTAACTGCCTGGCTCAGAAGAGCCCACAGAGTCAGCCCTTAACCCCAGTGATCAGAAATTGTCAAAACGTGTTTTTCAGCAGAAATAAACACGTTTTGGCAACTTTGGTCACCACCATGTAACTTATAGAGCAGGAACAGCACAGTTTTCAAAACGTGTTTTTCAGCCCGAAATAAACGCGTTTTCTCAGCCCTTGGAATCGCAGTGTAACTGCCTGGCTCAGAAGAGCCCACAGAGTCAGCCCTTAACCCCAGTGATCAGAAATTGTCAAAACGTGTTTTTCAGCAGAAATAAACACGTTTTGGCAACTTTGGTCACCACCATGTAACTTATAGGGCAGGAACAGCACAGTTTTCAAAACGTGTTTTTCAGACCGAAATAAACACGTTTTCTCAGCCCTTAGAATCGCAATGTAACTGCCTGGCTCAGAAGAGCCCACAGAGTCAGCCCTTAACCCCAGTGATCATAAATTGTCAAAACGTGTTTTTCAGCAGAAATAAACACGTTTTGGCAACTTTGGTCAAACCCATGTAACTTATAGGACAGGAACAGCACAGTTTTCAAAACGTGTTTTTCAGCCCGAAATAAACGCGTTTTCTCAGCCCTTGGAATCGCAGTGTAACTGCCTGGCTCAGAAGAGCCCACAGATTCAGCCCTTAACCCCAGTGATCAGAAAATGTCAAAACGTGTTTTTCAGCAGAAATAAACACGTTTTGGCAACTTTGGTCACCACCATGTAACTTATAGGGCAGGAACAGCACAGTTTTCAAAACGTGTTTTTCAGCCCGAAATAAACGCGTTTTCTCAGCCCTTGGAATCGCAGTGTAACTGCCTGGCTCAGAAGAGCCCACAGAGTCAGCCCTTAACCCCAGTGATCAGAAATTGTCAAAACGTGTTTTTCAGCAGAAATAAACACGTTTTGGCAACTTTGGTCACCACCATGTAACTTATAGGGCAGGAACAGCACAGTTTTCAAAACGTGTTTTTCAGCCCGAAATAAACGCGTTTTCTCAGCCCTTGGAATCGCAGTGTAACTGCCTGCCTCAGAAGAGCCCACAGAGTCAGCCCTTAACCCCAGTGATCAGAAATTGTCAAAACGTGTTTTTCAGCAGAAATAAACACGTTTTGGCAACTTTGGTCACCACCATGTAACTTATAGGGCAGGAACAGCACAGTTTTCAAAACGTGTTTTTCAGCACGAAATAAACACGTTTTCTCAGCACTTAGAATCGCAGTGTAACTGCCTGGCTCAGAAGAGCCTACAGAGTCAGCCCTTAACCCCAGTGATCAGAAATTGTCAAAACGTGTTTTTCAGCAGAAATAAACACGTTTTGGCAACTTTGGTCAAATCCATGTAACTTATAGGGCAGGAACAGCACAGTTTTCAAAACGTGTTTTTCAGCCCGAAATAAAAGCGTTTTCTCAGCCCTTGGAATCGCAGTGTAACTGCCTGGCTCAGAAGAGCCCACAGAGTCAGCCCTTAACCCCAGTGATCAGAAATTGTCTAAACGTGTTTTTCAGCAGAAATAAACACGTTTTGGCAACTTTGGTCACCACCATGTAACTTATAGGGCAGGAACAGCACAGTTTTCAAAACGTGTTTTTCAGCCCGAAATAAACGCGTTTTCTCAGCCCTTGGAATCGCAGTGTAACTGCCTGGCTCAGAAGAGCACACTGAGTCACCCCTTAACCCCAGTGATCAGAAATTGTCAAAACGTGTTTTTCAGCAGAAATAAACACGTTTTGGCAACTTTGGTCACCACCATGTAACTTATAGGGCAGGAACAGCACCGTTTTCAAAACGTGTTTTTCAGCCCGAAATAAACGCGTTTTCTCAGCCCTTGGAATCGCAGTGTAACTGCCTGGCTCAGAAGAGCCCACAGAGTCAGCCCTTAACCCCAGTGATCAGAAATTGTCAAAACGTGTTTTTCAGCAGAAATAAACACGTTTTGGCAACTTTGGTCACCACCATGTAACTTATAGGGCAGGAACAGCACAGTTTTCAAAACGTGTTTTTCAGCCCGAAATAAACGCGTTTTCTCAGCCCTTGGAATCGCAGTGTAACTGCCTGCCTCAGAAGAGCCCACAGAGTCAGCCCTTAACCCCAGTGATCAGAAATTGTCAAAACGTGTTTTTCAGCAGAAATAAACACGTTTTGGCAACTTTGGTCACCACCATGTAACTTATAGGGCAGGAACAGCACAGTTTTCAAAACGTGTTTTTCAGCACGAAATAAACACGTTTTCTCAGCACTTAGAATCGCAGTGTAACTGCCTGGCTCAGAAGAGCCTACAGAGTCAGCCCTTAACCCCAGTGATCAGAAATTGTCAAAACGTGTTTTTCAGCAGAAATAAACACGTTTTGGCAACTTTGGTCACCACCATGTAACTTATAGGGCAGGAACAGCACAGTTTTCAAAACGTGTTTTTCAGCCCGAAATAAACGCGTTTTCTCAGCCCTTGGAATCGCAGTGTAACTGCCTGGCTCAGAAGAGCCCACAGAGTCAGCCCTTAACCCCAGTGATCAGAAATTGTCTAAACGTGTTTTTCAGCAGAAATAAACACGTTTTGGCAACTTTGGTCACCACCATGTAACTTATAGGGCAGGAACAGCACAGTTTTCAAAACGTGTTTTTCAGCCCGAAATAAACGCGTTTTCTCAGCCCTTGGAATCGCAGTGTAACTGCCTGGCTCAGAAGAGCACACTGAGTCACCCCTTAACCCCAGTGATCAGAAATTGTCAAAACGTGTTTTTCAGCAGAAATAAACACGTTTTGGCAACTTTGGTCACCACCATGTAACTTATAGGGCAGGAACAGCACCGTTTTCAAAACGTGTTTTTCAGCCCGAAATAAACGCGTTTTCTCAGCCCTTGGAATCGCAGTGTAACTGCCTGGCTCAGAAGAGCCCACAGAGTCAGCCCTTAACCCCAGTGATCAGAAATTGTCAAAACGTGTTTTTCAGCAGAAATAAACACGTTTTGGCATCTTTGGTCACCACCATGTAACTTATAGGGCAGGAACAGCACAGTTTTCAAAACGTGTTTTTCAGCCCGAAATAAACGCGTTTTCTCAGCCCTTGGAATCGCAGTGTAACTGCCTGGCTCAGAAGAGCCCACAGAGTCAGCCCTTAACCCCAGTGATCAGAAATTGTCAAAACGTGTTTTTCAGCAGAAATAAACACGTTTTGGCAACTTTGGTCAAACCCATGTAACTTATAGGGCAGGAACAGCACAGTTTTCAAAACGTGTTTTTCAGCCCGAAATAAACGCGTTTTCTCAGCCCTTGGAATCGCAGTGTAACTGCCTGGCTCAGAAGAGCCCACAGAGTCAGCCCTTAACCCCAGTGATCAGAAATTGTCAAAACGTGTTTTTCAGCAGAAATAAACACGTTTTGGCAACTTTGGTCACCACCATGTAACTTATAGGGCAGGAACAGCACAGTTTTCAAAACGTGTTTTTCAGCCCGAAATAAACGCGTTTTCTCAGCCCTTGGAATCGCAGTGTAACTGCCTGGCTCAGAAGAGCCCACAGAGTCAGCCCTTAACCCCAGTGATCAGAAATTGTCAAAACGTGTTTTTCAGCAGAAATAAACACGTTTTGGCAACTTTGGTCACCACCATGTAACTTATAGGGCAGGAACAGCACAGTTTTCAAAACGTGTTTTTCAGCACGAAATAAACACGTTTTCTCAGCACTTAGAATCGCAGTGTAACTGCCTGGCTCAGAAGAGCCCACAGAGTCAGCCCTTAACAGAGTCAGCCACAGAGTCAGCCCTTAACCCCAGTGATCATAAATTGTCAAAACGTGTTTTTCAGCAGAAATAAACACGTTTTGGCAACTTTGGTCACCACCATGTAACTTATAGGGCAGGAACAGCACAGTTTTCAAAACGTGTTTTTCAGCCTGAAATAAACGCGTTTTCTCAGCCCTTGGAATCGCAGTGTAACTGCCTGGCTCAGAAGAGCCCACAGATTCAGACCTTAACCCCAGTGATCAGAAAATGTCAAAACGTGTTTTTCAGCAGAAATAAACACGTTTTGGCAACTTTGGTCACCACCATGTAACTTATAGGGCAGGAACAGCACAGTTTTCAAAACGTGGTTTTCAGCCCGAAATAAACGCGTTTTCTCAGCCCTTGGAATCGCAGTGTAACTGCCTGGCTCAGAAGAGCCCACAGAGTCAGCCCTTAACCCCAGTGATCAGAAATTGTCAAAACGTGTTTTTCAGCAGAAATAAACACGTTTTGGCAACTTTGGTCACCACCATGTAACTTATAGGGCAGGAACAGCACAGTTTTCAAAACGTGTTTTTCAGCCCGAAATAAACACGTTTTCTCAGCCCTTAGAATCGCAGTGTAACTGCCTGGCTCAGAAGAGCCCACAGAGTCAGCCCTTAACCCCAGTGATCAGAAATTGTCAAAACGTGTTTTTCAGCAGAAATAAACACGTTTTGGCAACTTTGGTCAAACCCATGTAACTTATAGGGAAGGAACAGCACAGTTTTCAAAACGTGTTTTTCAGCCCGAAATAAACGCGTTTTCTCAGCCCTTGGAATCGCAGTGTAACTGCCTGCCTCAGAAGAGCCCACAGAGTCAGCCCTTAACCCCAGTGATCAGAAATTGTCAAAACGTGTTTTTCAGCAGAAATAAACACGTTTTGGCAACTTTGGTCACCACCATGTAACTTATAGGGCAGGAACAGCACAGTTTTCAAAACGTGTTTTTCAGCACGAAATAAACACGTTTTCTCAGCACTTTGAATCGCAGTGTAACTGCCTGGCTCAGAAGAGCCCACAGAGTCAGCCCTTAACCCCAGTGATCAGAAATTGTCAAAACGTGTTTTTCAGCAGAAATAAACACGTTTTGGCAACTTTGGTCAAACCCATGTAACTTATAGGGCAGGAACAGCACAGTTTTCAAAACGTGTTTTTCAGCCCGAAATAAACGCGTTTTCTCAGCCCTTGGAATCGCAGTGTAACTGCCTGCCTCAGAAGAGCCCACAGAGTCAGCCCTTAACCCCAGTGATCAGAAATTGTCAAAACGTGTTTTTCAGCAGAAATAAACACGTTTTGGCAACTTTGGTCACCACCATGTAACTTATAGGGCAGGAACAGCACAGTTTTCAAAACGTGTTTTTCAGCACGAAATAAACACGTTTTCTCAGCACTTAGAATCGCAGTGTAACTGCCTGGCTCAGAAGAGCCTACAGAGTCAGCCCTTAACCCCAGTGATCAGAAATTGTCAAAACGTGTTTTTCAGCAGAAATAAACACGTTTTGGCAACTTTGGTCAAATCCATGTAACTTATAGGGCAGGAACAGCACAGTTTTCAAAACGTGTTTTTCAGCCCGAAATAAAAGCGTTTTCTCAGCCCTTGGAATCGCAGTGTAACTGCCTGGCTCAGAAGAGCCCACAGAGTCAGCCCTTAACCCCAGTGATCAGAAATTGTCTAAACGTGTTTTTCAGCAGAAATAAACACGTTTTGGCAACTTTGGTCACCACCATGTAACTTATAGGGCAGGAACAGCACAGTTTTCAAAACGTGTTTTTCAGCCCGAAATAAACGCGTTTTCTCAGCCCTTGGAATCGCAGTGTAACTGCCTGGCTCAGAAGAGCACACTGAGTCACCCCTTAACCCCAGTGATCAGAAATTGTCAAAACGTGTTTTTCAGCAGAAATAAACACGTTTTGGCAACTTTGGTCACCACCATGTAACTTATAGGGCAGGAACAGCACAGTTTTCAAAACGTGTTTTTCAGCCCGAAATAAACGCGTTTTCTCAGCCCTTGGAATCGCAGTGTAACTGCCTGGCTCAGAAGAGCCCACAGAGTCAGCCCTTAACCCCAGTGATCAGAAATTGTCAAAACGTGTTTTTCAGCAGAAATAAACACGTTTTGGCAACTTTGGTCACCACCATGTAACTTATAGGGCAAGAACAGCACAGTTTTCAAAACGTGTTTTTCAGCCCGAAATAAACGCGTTTTCTCAGCCCTTAGAATCGCAGTGTAACTGCCTGGCTCAGAAGAGCCCACAGAGTCAGCCCTTAACCCCAGTGATCAGAAATTGTCTAAACGTGTTTTTCAGCAGAAATAAACACGTTTTGGCAACTTTGGTCACCACCATGTAACTTATAGGGCAGGAACAGCACAGTTTTCAAAACGTGTTTTTCAGCCCGAAATAAACGCGTTTTCTCAGCCCTTAGAATCGCAGTGTAACTGCCTGGCTCAGAAGAGCCCACAGAGTCAGCCCTTAACCCCAGTGATCAGAAATTGTCAAAACGTGTTTTTCAGCAGAAATAAACACGTTTTGGCAACTTTGGTCAAACCCATGTAACTTATAGGGCAGGAACAGCACAGTTTTCAAAACGTGTTTTTCAGCCCGAAATAAACGCGTTTTCTCAGCCCTTGGAATCGCAGTGTAACTGCCTGCCTCAGAAGAGCCCACAGAGTCAGCCCTTAACCCCAGTGATCAGAAATTGTCAAAACGTGTTTTTCAGCAGAAATAAACACGTTTTGGCAACTTTGGTCACCACCATGTAACTTATAGGGCAGGAACAGCACAGTTTTCAAAACGTGTTTTTCAGCCCGAAATAAACACGTTTTCTCAGCCCTTAGAATCGCAGTGTAACTGCCTGGCTCAGAAGAGCCCACAGAGTCAGCCCTTAACCCCAGTGATCAGAAATTGTCAAAACGTGTTTTTCAGCAGAAATAAACACGTTTTGGCAACTTTGGTCAAATCCATGTAACTTATAGGGCAGGAACAGCACAGTTTTCAAAACGTGTTTTTCAGCCCGAAATAAACGCGTTTTCTCAGCCCTTGGAATCGCAGTGTAACTGCCTGGCTCAGAAGAGCCCACAGAGTCAGCCCTTAACCCCAGTGATCAGAAATTGTCTAAACGTGTTTTTCAGCAGAAATAAACACGTTTTGGCAACTTTGGTCACCACCATGTAACTTATAGAGCAGGAACAGCACAGTTTTCAAAACGTGTTTTTCAGCCCGAAATAAACGCGTTTTCTCAGCCCTTGGAATCGCAGTGTAACTGCCTGGCTCAGAAGAGCACACTGAGTCACCCCTTAACCCCAGTGATCAGAAATTGTCAAAACGTGTTTTTCAGCAGAAATAAACACGTTTTGGCAACTTTGGTCACCACCATGTAACTTATAGGGCAGGAACAGCACAGTTTTCAAAACGTGTTTTTCAGCCCGAAATAAACGCGTTTTCTCAGCCCTTGGAATCGCAGTGTAACTGCCTGGCTCAGAAGAGCCCACAGAGTCAGCCCTTAACCCCAGTGATCAGAAATTGTCAAAACGTGTTTTTCAGCAGAAATAAACACGTTTTGGCAACTTTGGTCACCACCATGTAACTTATAGGGCAGGAACAGCACAGTTTTCAAAACGTGTTTTTCAGCACGAAATAAACACGTTTTCTCAGCACTTAGAATCGCAGTGTAACTGCCTGGCTCAGAAGAGCCCACAGAGTCAGCCCTTAACCCCAGTGATCAGAAATTGTCAAAACGTGTTTTTCAGCAGAAATAAACACGTTTTGGCAACTTTGGTCAAATCCATGTAACTTATAGGGCAGGAACAGCACAGTTTTCAAAACGTGTTTTTCAGCCCGAAATAAACGCGTTTTCTCAGCCCTTGGAATCGCAGTGTAACTGCCTGGCTCAGAAGAGCTCACAGAGTCAGCCCTTAACCCCAGTGATCAGAAATTGTCTAAACGTGTTTTTCAGCAGAAATAAACACGTTTTGGCAACTTTGGTCACCACCATGTAACTTATAGAGCAGGAACAGCACAGTTTTCAAAACGTGTTTTTCAGCCCGAAATAAACGCGTTTTCTCAGCCCTTGGAATCGCAGTGTAACTGCCTGGCTCAGAAGAGCACACTGAGTCACCCCTTAACCCCAGTGATCAGAAATTGTCAAAACGTGTTTTTCAGCAGAAATAAACACGTTTTGGCAACTTTGGTCACCACCATGTAACTTATAGGGCAGGAACAGCACAGTTTTCAAAACGTGTTTTTCAGCCCGAAATAAACGCGTTTTCTCAGCCCTTGGAATCGCAGTGTAACTGCCTGGCTCAGAAGAGCCCACAGAGTCAGCCCTTAACCCCAGTGATCAGAAATTGTCAAAACGTGTTTTTCAGCAGAAATAAACACGTTTTGGCAACTTTGGTCACCACCATGTAACTTATAGGGCAGGAACAGCACAGTTTTCAAAACGTGTTTTTCAGCCCGAAATAAACGCGTTTTCTCAGCCCTTGGAATCGCAGTGTAACTGCCTGGCTCAGAAGAGCCCACAGAGTCAGCCCTTAACCCCAGTGATCAGAAATTGTCAAAACGTGTTTTTCAGCAGAAATAAACACGTTTTGGCAACTTTGGTCACCACCATGTAACTTATAGGGCAAGAACAGCACAGTTTTCAAAATGTGTTTTTCAGCCCGAAATAAACGCGTTTTCTCAGCCCTTGGAATCGCAGTGTAACTGCCTGGCTCAGAAGAGCCCACAGATTCAGCCCTTAACCCCAGTGATCAGAAATTGTCAAAACGTGTTTTTCAGCAGAAATAAACACGTTTTGGCAACTTTGGTCAAACCCATGTAACTTATAGGGCAGGAACAGCACAGTTTTCAAAACGTGTTTTTCAGCCCGAAATAAACGCGTTTTCTCAGCCCTTGGAATCGCAGTGTAACTGCCTGGCTCAGAAGAGCCCACAGAGTCAGCCCTTAACCCCAGTGATCAGAAATTGTCAAAACGTGTTTTTCAGCAGAAATAAACACGTTTTGGCAACTTTGGTCACCACCATGTAACTTATAGGGCAGGAACAGCACAGTTTTCAAAACGTGGTTTTCAGCCCGAAATAAACGCGTTTTCTCAGCCCTTGGAATCGCAGTGTAACTGCCTGGCTCAGAAGAGCCCACAGAGTCAGCCCTTAACCCCAGTGATCAGAAATTGTCAAAACGTGTTTTTCAGCAGAAATAAACACGTTTTGGCAACTTTGGTCAAACCCATGTAACTTATAGGGCAGGAACAGCACAGTTTTCAAAACGTGTTTTTCAGCCCGAAATAAACGCGTTTTCTCAGCCCTTGGAATCGCAGTGTAACTGCCTGGCTCAGAAGAGCCCACAGAGTCAGCCCTTAACCCCAGTGATCAGAAATTGTCAAAACGTGTTTTTCAGCAGAAATAAACACGTTTTGGCAACTTTGGTCACCACCATGTAACTTATAGAGCAGGAACAGCACAGTTTTCAAAACGTGTTTTTCAGCCCGAAATAAACGCGTTTTCTCAGCCCTTGGAATCGCAGTGTAACTGCCTGGCTCAGAAGAGCCCACAGAGTCAGCCCTTAACCCCAGTGATCAGAAATTGTCAAAACGTGTTTTTCAGCAGAAATAAACACGTTTTGGCAACTTTGGTCACCACCATGTAACTTATAGGGCAGGAACAGCACAGTTTTCAAAACGTGTTTTTCAGACCGAAATAAACACGTTTTCTCAGCCCTTAGAATCGCAATGTAACTGCCTGGCTCAGAAGAGCCCACAGAGTCAGCCCTTAACCCCAGTGATCATAAATTGTCAAAACGTGTTTTTCAGCAGAAATAAACACGTTTTGGCAACTTTGGTCAAACCCATGTAACTTATAGGACAGGAACAGCACAGTTTTCAAAACGTGTTTTTCAGCCCGAAATAAACGCGTTTTCTCAGCCCTTGGAATCGCAGTGTAACTGCCTGGCTCAGAAGAGCCCACAGATTCAGCCCTTAACCCCAGTGATCAGAAAATGTCAAAACGTGTTTTTCAGCAGAAATAAACACGTTTTGGCAACTTTGGTCACCACCATGTAACTTATAGGGCAGGAACAGCACAGTTTTCAAAACGTGTTTTTCAGCCCGAAATAAACGCGTTTTCTCAGCCCTTGGAATCGCAGTGTAACTGCCTGGCTCAGAAGAGCCCACAGAGTCAGCCCTTAACCCCAGTGATCAGAAATTGTCAAAACGTGTTTTTCAGCAGAAATAAACACGTTTTGGCAACTTTGGTCACCACCATGTAACTTATAGGGCAGGAACAGCACAGTTTTCAAAACGTGTTTTTCAGCCCGAAATAAACGCGTTTTCTCAGCCCTTGGAATCGCAGTGTAACTGCCTGCCTCAGAAGAGCCCACAGAGTCAGCCCTTAACCCCAGTGATCAGAAATTGTCAAAACGTGTTTTTCAGCAGAAATAAACACGTTTTGGCAACTTTGGTCACCACCATGTAACTTATAGGGCAGGAACAGCACAGTTTTCAAAACGTGTTTTTCAGCACGAAATAAACACGTTTTCTCAGCACTTAGAATCGCAGTGTAACTGCCTGGCTCAGAAGAGCCTACAGAGTCAGCCCTTAACCCCAGTGATCAGAAATTGTCAAAACGTGTTTTTCAGCAGAAATAAACACGTTTTGGCAACTTTGGTCAAATCCATGTAACTTATAGGGCAGGAACAGCACAGTTTTCAAAACGTGTTTTTCAGCCCGAAATAAAAGCGTTTTCTCAGCCCTTGGAATCGCAGTGTAACTGCCTGGCTCAGAAGAGCCCACAGAGTCAGCCCTTAACCCCAGTGATCAGAAATTGTCTAAACGTGTTTTTCAGCAGAAATAAACACGTTTTGGCAACTTTGGTCACCACCATGTAACTTATAGGGCAGGAACAGCACAGTTTTCAAAACGTGTTTTTCAGCCCGAAATAAACGCGTTTTCTCAGCCCTTGGAATCGCAGTGTAACTGCCTGGCTCAGAAGAGCACACTGAGTCACCCCTTAACCCCAGTGATCAGAAATTGTCAAAACGTGTTTTTCAGCAGAAATAAACACGTTTTGGCAACTTTGGTCACCACCATGTAACTTATAGGGCAGGAACAGCACCGTTTTCAAAACGTGTTTTTCAGCCCGAAATAAACGCGTTTTCTCAGCCCTTGGAATCGCAGTGTAACTGCCTGGCTCAGAAGAGCCCACAGAGTCAGCCCTTAACCCCAGTGATCAGAAATTGTCAAAACGTGTTTTTCAGCAGAAATAAACACGTTTTGGCAACTTTGGTCACCACCATGTAACTTATAGGGCAGGAACAGCACAGTTTTCAAAACGTGTTTTTCAGCCCGAAATAAACGCGTTTTCTCAGCCCTTGGAATCGCAGTGTAACTGCCTGCCTCAGAAGAGCCCACAGAGTCAGCCCTTAACCCCAGTGATCAGAAATTGTCAAAACGTGTTTTTCAGCAGAAATAAACACGTTTTGGCAACTTTGGTCACCACCATGTAACTTATAGGGCAGGAACAGCACAGTTTTCAAAACGTGTTTTTCAGCACGAAATAAACACGTTTTCTCAGCACTTAGAATCGCAGTGTAACTGCCTGGCTCAGAAGAGCCTACAGAGTCAGCCCTTAACCCCAGTGATCAGAAATTGTCAAAACGTGTTTTTCAGCAGAAATAAACACGTTTTGGCAACTTTGGTCACCACCATGTAACTTATAGGGCAGGAACAGCACAGTTTTCAAAACGTGTTTTTCAGCCCGAAATAAACGCGTTTTCTCAGCCCTTGGAATCGCAGTGTAACTGCCTGGCTCAGAAGAGCCCACAGAGTCAGCCCTTAACCCCAGTGATCAGAAATTGTCTAAACGTGTTTTTCAGCAGAAATAAACACGTTTTGGCAACTTTGGTCACCACCATGTAACTTATAGGGCAGGAACAGCACAGTTTTCAAAACGTGTTTTTCAGCCCGAAATAAACGCGTTTTCTCAGCCCTTGGAATCGCAGTGTAACTGCCTGGCTCAGAAGAGCACACTGAGTCACCCCTTAACCCCAGTGATCAGAAATTGTCAAAACGTGTTTTTCAGCAGAAATAAACACGTTTTGGCAACTTTGGTCACCACCATGTAACTTATAGGGCAGGAACAGCACCGTTTTCAAAACGTGTTTTTCAGCCCGAAATAAACGCGTTTTCTCAGCCCTTGGAATCGCAGTGTAACTGCCTGGCTCAGAAGAGCCCACAGAGTCAGCCCTTAACCCCAGTGATCAGAAATTGTCAAAACGTGTTTTTCAGCAGAAATAAACACGTTTTGGCAACTTTGGTCACCACCATGTAACTTATAGGGCAGGAACAGCACAGTTTTCAAAACGTGTTTTTCAGCCCGAAATAAACGCGTTTTCTCAGCCCTTGGAATCGCAGTGTAACTGCCTGGCTCAGAAGAGCCCACAGAGTCAGCCCTTAACCCCAGTGATCAGAAATTGTCAAAACGTGTTTTTCAGCAGAAATAAACACGTTTTGGCAACTTTGGTCAAACCCATGTAACTTATAGGGCAGGAACAGCACAGTTTTCAAAACGTGTTTTTCAGCCCGAAATAAACGCGTTTTCTCAGCCCTTGGAATCGCAGTGTAACTGCCTGGCTCAGAAGAGCCCACAGAGTCAGCCCTTAACCCCAGTGATCAGAAATTGTCAAAACGTGTTTTTCAGCAGAAATAAACACGTTTTGGCAACTTTGGTCACCACCATGTAACTTATAGGGCAGGAACAGCACAGTTTTCAAAACGTGTTTTTCAGCCCGAAATAAACGCGTTTTCTCAGCCCTTGGAATCGCAGTGTAACTGCCTGGCTCAGAAGAGCCCACAGAGTCAGCCCTTAACCCCAGTGATCAGAAATTGTCAAAACGTGTTTTTCAGCAGAAATAAACACGTTTTGGCAACTTTGGTCACCACCATGTAACTTATAGGGCAGGAACAGCACAGTTTTCAAAACGTGTTTTTCAGCACGAAATAAACACGTTTTCTCAGCACTTAGAATCGCAGTGTAACTGCCTGGCTCAGAAGAGCCCACAGAGTCAGCCCTTAACAGAGTCAGCCACAGAGTCAGCCCTTAACCCCAGTGATCATAAATTGTCAAAACGTGTTTTTCAGCAGAAATAAACACGTTTTGGCAACTTTGGTCACCACCATGTAACTTATAGGGCAGGAACAGGACAGTTTTCAAAACGTGTTTTTCAGCCTGAAATAAACGCGTTTTCTCAGCCCTTGGAATCGCAGTGTAACTGCCTGGCTCAGAAGAGCCCACAGATTCAGACCTTAACCCCAGTGATCAGAAAATGTCAAAACGTGTTTTTCAGCAGAAATAAACACGTTTTGGCAACTTTGGTCACCACCATGTAACTTATAGGGCAGGAACAGCACAGTTTTCAAAACGTGGTTTTCAGCCCGAAATAAACGCGTTTTCTCAGCCCTTGGAATCGCAGTGTAACTGCCTGGCTCAGAAGAGCCCACAGAGTCAGCCCTTAACCCCAGTGATCAGAAATTGTCAAAACGTGTTTTTCAGCAGAAATAAACACGTTTTGGCAACTTTGGTCACCACCATGTAACTTATAGGGCAGGAACAGCACAGTTTTCAAAACGTGTTTTTCAGCCCGAAATAAACACGTTTTCTCAGCCCTTAGAATCGCAGTGTAACTGCCTGGCTCAGAAGAGCCCACAGAGTCAGCCCTTAACCCCAGTGATCAGAAATTGTCAAAACGTGTTTTTCAGCAGAAATAAACACGTTTTGGCAACTTTGGTCAAACCCATGTAACTTATAGGGAAGGAACAGCACAGTTTTCAAAACGTGTTTTTCAGCCCGAAATAAACGCGTTTTCTCAGCCCTTGGAATCGCAGTGTAACTGCCTGCCTCAGAAGAGCCCACAGAGTCAGCCCTTAACCCCAGTGATCAGAAATTGTCAAAACGTGTTTTTCAGCAGAAATAAACACGTTTTGGCAACTTTGGTCACCACCATGTAACTTATAGGGCAGGAACAGCACAGTTTTCAAAACGTGTTTTTCAGAACGAAATAAACACGTTTTCTCAGCACTTTGAATCGCAGTGTAACTGCCTGGCTCAGAAGAGCCCACAGAGTCAGCCCTTAACCCCAGTGATCAGAAATTGTCAAAACGTGTTTTTCAGCAGAAATAAACACGTTTTGGCAACTTTGGTCAAACCCATGTAACTTATAGGGCAGGAACAGCACAGTTTTCAAAACGTGTTTTTCAGCCCGAAATAAACGCGTTTTCTCAGCCCTTGGAATCGCAGTGTAACTGCCTGCCTCAGAAGAGCCCACAGAGTCAGCCCTTAACCCCAGTGATCAGAAATTGTCAAAACGTGTTTTTCAGCAGAAATAAACACGTTTTGGCAACTTTGGTCACCACCATGTAACTTATAGGGCAGGAACAGCACAGTTTTCAAAACGTGTTTTTCAGCACGAAATAAACACGTTTTCTCAGCACTTAGAATCGCAGTGTAACTGCCTGGCTCAGAAGAGCCTACAGAGTCAGCCCTTAACCCCAGTGATCAGAAATTGTCAAAACGTGTTTTTCAGCAGAAATAAACACGTTTTGGCAACTTTGGTCAAATCCATGTAACTTATAGGGCAGGAACAGCACAGTTTTCAAAACGTGTTTTTCAGCCCGAAATAAAAGCGTTTTCTCAGCCCTTGGAATCGCAGTGTAACTGCCTGGCTCAGAAGAGCCCACAGAGTCAGCCCTTAACCCCAGTGATCAGAAATTGTCTAAACGTGTTTTTCAGCAGAAATAAACACGTTTTGGCAACTTTGGTCACCACCATGTAACTTATAGGGCAGGAACAGCACAGTTTTCAAAACGTGTTTTTCAGCCCGAAATAAACGCGTTTTCTCAGCCCTTGGAATCGCAGTGTAACTGCCTGGCTCAGAAGAGCACACTGAGTCACCCCTTAACCCCAGTGATCAGAAATTGTCAAAACGTGTTTTTCAGCAGAAATAAACACGTTTTGGCAACTTTGGTCACCACCATGTAACTTATAGGGCAGGAACAGCACCGTTTTCAAAACGTGTTTTTCAGCCCGAAATAAACGCGTTTTCTCAGCCCTTGGAATCGCAGTGTAACTGCCTGGCTCAGAAGAGCCCACAGAGTCAGCCCTTAACCCCAGTGATCAGAAATTGTCAAAACGTGTTTTTCAGCAGAAATAAACACGTTTTGGCAACTTTGGTCACCACCATGTAACTTATAGGGCAGGAACAGCACAGTTTTCAAAACGTGTTTTTCAGCCCGAAATAAACGCGTTTTCTCAGCCCTTGGAATCGCAGTGTAACTGCCTGGCTCAGAAGAGCCCACAGAGTCAGCCCTTAACCCCAGTGATCAGAAATTGTCAAAACGTGTTTTTCAGCAGAAATAAACACGTTTTGGCAACTTTGGTCAAACCCATGTAACTTATAGGGCAGGAACAGCACAGTTTTCAAAACGTGTTTTTCAGCCCGAAATAAACGCGTTTTCTCTGCCCTTGGAATCGCAGTGTAACTGCCTGGCTCAGAAGAGCCCACAGAGTCAGCCCTTAACCCCAGTGATCAGAAATTGTCAAAACGTGTTTTTCAGCAGAAATAAACACGTTTTGGCAACTTTGGTCACCACCATGTAACTTATAGGGCAGGAACAGCACAGTTTTCAAAACGTGTTTTTCAGCCCGAAATAAACGCGTTTTCTCAGCCCTTGGAATCGCAGTGTAACTGCCTGGCTCAGAAGAGCCCACAGAGTCAGCCCTTAACCCCAGTGATCAGAAATTGTCAAAACGTGTTTTTCAGCAGAAATAAACACGTTTTGGCAACTTTGGTCACCACCATGTAACTTATAGGGCAGGAACAGCACAGTTTTCAAAACGTGTTTTTCAGCACGAAATAAACACGTTTTCTCAGCACTTAGAATCGCAGTGTAACTGCCTGGCTCAGAAGAGCCCACAGAGTCAGCCCTTAACCCCAGTGATCAGAAATTGTCAAAACGTGTTTTTCAGCAGAAATAAACACGTTTTGGCAACTTTGGTCACCACCATGTAACTTATAGGGCAGGAACAGCACAGTTTTCAAAACGTGTTTTTCAGCCCGAAATAAACGCGTTTTCTCAGTCCTTGGAATCGCAGTGTAACTGCCTGGCTCAGAAGAGCCCACAGATTCAGACCTTAACCCCAGTGATCAGAAAATGTCAAAACGTGTTTTTCAGCAGAAATAAACACGTTTTGGCAACTTTGGTCACCACCATGTAACTTATAGGGCAGGAACAGCACAGTTTTCAAAACGTGTTTTTCAGCCCGAAATAAACGCGTTTTCTCAGCCCTTGGAATCGCAGTGTAACTGCCTGGCTCAGAAGAGCCCACAGAGTCAGCCCTTAACCCCAGTGATCAGAAATTGTCAAAACGTGTTTTTCAGCAGAAATAAACACGTTTTGGCAACTTTGGTCACCACCATGTAACTTATAGGGCAGGAACAGCACAGTTTTCAAAACGTGTTTTTCAGCCCGAAATAAACACGTTTTCTCAGCCCTTAGAATCGCAGTGTAACTGCCTGGCTCAGAAGAGCCCACAGAGTCAGCCCTTAACCCCAGTGATCAGAAATTGTCAAAACGTGTTTTTCAGCAGAAATAAACACGTTTTGGCAACTTTGGTCAAACCCATGTAACTTATAGGGCAGGAACAGCACAGTTTTCAAAACGTGTTTTTCAGCCCGAAATAAACGCGTTTTCTCAGCCCTTGGAATCGCAGTGTAACTGCCTGCCTCAGAAGAGCCCACAGAGTCAGCCCTTAACCCCAGTGATCAGAAATTGTCAAAACGTGTTTTTCAGCAGAAATAAACACGTTTTGGCAACTTTGGTCACCACCATGTAACTTATAGGGCAGGAACAGCACAGTTTTCAAAACGTGTTTTTCAGCACGAAATAAACACGTTTTCTCAGCACTTAGAATCGCAGTGTAACTGCCTGGCTCAGAAGAGCCCACAGAGTCAGCCCTTAACCCCAGTGATCAGAAAATGTCAAAACGTGTTTTTCAGCAGAAATAAACACGTTTTGGCAACTTTGGTCACCACCATGTAACTTATAGGGCAGGAACAGCACAGTTTTCAAAACGTGGTTTTCAGCCCGAAATAAACGCGTTTTCTCAGCCCTTGGAATCGCAGTGTAACTGCCTGGCTCAGAAGAGCCCACAGAGTCAGCCCTTAACCCCAGTGATCAGAAATTGTCAAAACGTGTTTTTCAGCAGAAATAAACACGTTTTGGCAACTTTGGTCACCACCATGTAACTTATAGGGCAGGAACAGCACAGTTTTCAAAACGTGTTTTTCAGCCCGAAATAAACACGTTTTCTCAGCCCTTAGAATCGCAGTGTAACTGCCTGGCTCAGAAGAGCCCACAGAGTCAGCCCTTAACCCCAGTGATCAGAAATTGTCAAAACGTGTTTTTCAGCAGAAATAAACACGTTTTGGCAACTTTGGTCAAACCCATGTAACTTATAGGGAAGGAACAGCACAGTTTTCAAAACGTGTTTTTCAGCCCGAAATAAACGCGTTTTCTCAGCCCTTGGAATCGCAGTGTAACTGCCTGCCTCAGAAGAGCCCACAGAGTCAGCCCTTAACCCCAGTGATCAGAAATTGTCAAAACGTGTTTTTCAGCAGAAATAAACACGTTTTGGCAACTTTGGTCACCACCATGTAACTTATAGGGCAGGAACAGCACAGTTTTCAAAACGTGTTTTTCAGCACGAAATAAACACGTTTTCTCAGCACTTTGAATCGCAGTGTAACTGCCTGGCTCAGAAGAGCCCACAGAGTCAGCCCTTAACCCCAGTGATCAGAAATTGTCAAAACGTGTTTTTCAGCAGAAATAAACACGTTTTGGCAACTTTGGTCAAATCCATGTAACTTATAGGGCAGGAACAGCACAGTTTTCAAAACGTGTTTTTCAGCACGAAATAAACGCGTTTTCTCAGCCCTTGGAATCGCAGTGTAACTGCCTGGCTCAGAAGAGCCCACAGAGTCAGCCCTTAACCCCAGTGATCAGAAATTGTCAAAACGTGTTTTTCAGCAGAAATAAACACGTTTTGGCAACTTTGGTCACCACCATGTAACTTATAGGGCAGGAACAGCACAGTTTTCAAAACGTGTTTTTCAGCCCGAAATAAACACGTTTTCTCAGCCCTTAGAATCGCAGTGTAACTGCCTGGCTCAGAAAGCCCACAGAGTCAGCCCTTAACCCCAGTGATCAGAAATTGTCAAAACGTGTTTTTCAGCAGAAATAAACACGTTTTGGCAACTTTGGTCAAACCCATGTAACTTATAGGGCAGGAACAGCACAGTTTTCAAAACGTGTTTTTCAGCCCGAAATAAACGCGTTTTCTCAGCCCTTGGAATCGCAGTGTAACTGCCTGGCTCAGAAGAGCACACTGAGTCACCCCTTAACCCCAGTGATCAGAAATTGTCAAAACGTGTTTTTCAGCAGAAATAAACACGTTTTGGCAACTTTGGTCACCACCATGTAACTTATAGGGCAGGAACAGCACAGTTTTCAAAACGTGTTTTTCAGCCCGAAATAAACACGTTTTCTCAGCCCTTAGAATCGCAGTGTAACTGCCTGGCTCAGAAGAGCCCACAGAGTCAGCCCTTAACCCCAGTGATCAGAAATTGTCAAAACGTGTTTTTCAGCAGAAATAAACACGTTTTGGCAACTTTGGTCAAACCCATGTAACTTATAGGGCAGGAACAGCACAGTTTTCAAAACGTGTTTTTCAGCCCGAAATAAACGCGTTTTCTCAGCCCTTGGAATCGCAGTGTAACTGCCTGCCTCAGAAGAGCCCACAGAGTCAGCCCTTAACCCCAGTGATCAGAAATTGTCAAAACGTGTTTTTCAGCAGAAATAAACACGTTTTGGCAACTTTGGTCACCACCATGTAACTTATAGGGCAGGAACAGCACAGTTTTCAAAAAGTGTTTTTCAGCACGAAATAAACACGTTTTCTCAGCACTTAGAATCGCAGTGTAACTGCCTGGCTCAGAAGAGCCCACAGAGTCAGCCCTTAACCCCAGTGATCAGAAATTGTCAAAACGTGTTTTTCAGCAGAAATAAACACGTTTTGGCAACTTTGGTCAAATCCATGTAACTTATAGGGCAGGAACAGCACAGTTTTCAAAACGTGTTTTTCAGCCCGAAATAAACGCGTTTTCTCAGCCCTTGGAATCGCAGTGTAACTGCCTGGCTCAGAAGAGCCCACAGAGTCAGCCCTTAACCCCAGTGATCAGAAATTGTCTAAACGTGTTTTTCAGCAGAAATAAACACGTTTTGGCAACTTTGGTCACCACCATGTAACTTATAGGGCAGGAACAGCACAGTTTTCAAAACGTGTTTTTCAGCCCGAAATAAACGCGTTTTCTCAGCCCTTGGAATCGCAGTGTAACTGCCTGGCTCAGAAGAGCCCACAGAGTCAGCCCTTAACCCCAGTGATCAGAAATTGTCAAAACGTGTTTTTCAGCAGAAATAAACACGTTTTGGCAACTTTGGTCACCACCATGTAACTTATAGGGCAGGAACAGCACAGTTTTCAAAACGTGTTTTTCAGCCCGAAATAAACGCGTTTTCTCAGCCCTTGGAATCGCAGTGTAACTGCCTGGCTCAGAAGAGCCCACAGAGTCAGCCCTTAACCCCAGTGATCAGAAATTGTCAAAACGTGTTTTTCAGCAGAAATAAACACGTTTTGGCAACTTTGGTCAAACCCATGTAACTTATAGGGCAGGAACAGCACAGTTTTCAAAACGTGTTTTTCAGCCCGAAATAAACGCGTTTTCTCAGCCCTTGGAATCGCAGTGTAACTGCCTGGCTCAGAAGAGCCCACAGAGTCAGCCCTTAACCCCAGTGATCAGAAATTGTCAAAACGTGTTTTTCAGCAGAAATAAACATGTTTTGGCAACTTTGGTCAAACCCATGTAACTTATAGGGCAGGAACAGCACAGTTTTCAAAACGTGTTTTTCAGCCCGAAATAAACGCGTTTTCTCAGCCCTTGGAATCGCAGTGTAACTGCCTGCCTCAGAAGAGCCCACAGAGTCAGCCCTTAACCCCAGTGATCAGAAATTGTCAAAACGTGTTTTTCAGCAGAAATAAACACGTTTTGGCAACTTTGGTCACCACCATGTAACTTATAGGGCAGGAACAGCACAGTTTTCAAAACGTGTTTTTCAGCACGAAATAAACACGTTTTCTCAGCACTTAGAATCGCAGTGTAACTGCCTGGCTCAGAAGAGCCCACAGAGTCAGCCCTTAACCCCAGTGATCAGAAATTGTCAAAACGTGTTTTTCAGCAGAAATAAACACGTTTTGGCAACTTTGGTCAAATCCATGTAACTTATAGGGCAGGAACAGCACAGTTTTCAAAACGTGTTTTTCAGCCCGAAATAAACGCGTTTTCTCAGCCCTTGGAATCGCAGTGTAACTGCCTGGCTCAGAAGAGCCCACAGAGTCAGCCCTTAACCCCAGTGATCAGAAATTGTCTAAACGTGTTTTTCAGCAGAAATAAACACGTTTTGGCAACTTTGGTCACCACCATGTAACTTATAGGGCAGGAACAGCACAGTTTTCAAAACGTGTTTTTCAGCCCGAAATAAACGCGTTTTCTCAGCCCTTGGAATCGCAGTGTAACTGCCTGGCTCAGAAGAGCACACTGAGTCACCCCTTAACCCCAGTGATCAGAAATTGTCAAAACGTGTTTTTCAGCAGAAATAAACACGTTTTGGCAACTTTGGTCACCACCATGTAACTTATAGGGCAGGAACAGCACAGTTTTCAAAACGTGTTTTTCAGCCCGAAATAAACGCGTTTTCTCAGCCCTTGGAATCGCAGTGTAACTGCCTGGCTCAGAAGAGCCCACAGAGTCAGCCCTTAACCCCAGTGATCAGAAATTGTCAAAACGTGTTTTTCAGCAGAAATAAACATGTTTTGGCAACTTTGGTCAAACCCATGTAACTTATAGGGCAGGAACAGCACAGTTTTCAAAACGTGTTTTTCAGCCCGAAATAAACGCGTTTTCTCAGCCCTTGGAATCGCAGTGTAACTGCCTGCCTCAGAAGAGCCCACAGAGTCAGCCCTTAACCCCAGTGATCAGAAATTGTCAAAACGTGTTTTTCAGCAGAAATAAACACGTTTTGGCAACTTTGGTCACCACCATGTAACTTATAGGGCAGGAACAGCACAGTTTTCAAAACGTGTTTTTCAGCACGAAATAAACACGTTTTCTCAGCACTTAGAATCGCAGTGTAACTGCCTGGCTCAGAAGAGCCCACAGAGTCAGCCCTTAACCCCAGTGATCAGAAATTGTCAAAACGTGTTTTTCAGCAGAAATAAACACGTTTTGGCAACTTTGGTCAAATCCATGTAACTTATAGGGCAGGAACAGCACAGTTTTCAAAACGTGTTTTTCAGCCCGAAATAAACGCGTTTTCTCAGCCCTTGGAATCGCAGTGTAACTGCCTGGCTCAGAAGAGCCCACAGAGTCAGCCCTTAACCCCAGTGATCAGAAATTGTCTAAACGTGTTTTTCAGCAGAAATAAACACGTTTTGGCAACTTTGGTCACCACCATGTAACTTATAGGGCAGGAACAGCACAGTTTTCAAAACGTGTTTTTCAGCCCGAAATAAACGCGTTTTCTCAGCCCTTGGAATCGCAGTGTAACTGCCTGGCTCAGAAGAGCACACTGAGTCACCCCTTAACCCCAGTGATCAGAAATTGTCAAAACGTGTTTTTCAGCAGAAATAAACACGTTTTGGCAACTTTGGTCACCACCATGTAACTTATAGGGCAGGAACAGCACAGTTTTCAAAACGTGTTTTTCAGCCCGAAATAAACGCGTTTTCTCAGCCCTTGGAATCGCAGTGTAATTGCCTGGCTCAGAAGAGCCCACAGAGTCAGCCCTTAACCCCAGTGATCAGAAATTGTCAAAACGTGTTTTTCAGCAGAAATAAACACGTTTTGGCAACTTTGGTCACCACCATGTAACTTATAGGGCAGGAACAGCACAGTTTTCAAAACGTGTTTTTCAGCCCGAAATAAACGCGTTTTCTCAGCCCTTGGAATCGCAGTGTAACTGCCTGGCTCAGAAGAGCCCACAGAGTCAGCCCTTAACCCCAGTGATCAGAAATTGTCAAAACGTGTTTTTCAGCAGAAATAAACACGTTTTGGCAACTTTGGTCACCACCATGTAACTTATAGGGCAAGAACAGCACAGTTTTCAAAACGTGTTTTTCAGCCCGAAATAAACGCGTTTTCTCAGCCCTTGGAATCGCAGTGTAACTGCCTGGCTCAGAAGAGCCCACAGAGTCAGCCCTTAACCCCAGTGATCAGAAATTGTCAAAACGTGTTTTTCAGCAGAAATAAACACGTTTTGGCAACTTTGGTCAAACCCATGTAACTTATAGGGCAGGAACAGCACAGTTTTCAAAACGTGTTTTTCAGCCCGAAATAAACGCGTTTTCTCAGCCCTTGGAATCGCAGTGTAACTGCCTGGCTCAGAAGAGCCCACAGAGTCAGCCCTTAACCCCAGTGATCAGAAATTGTCAAAACGTGTTTTTCAGCAGAAATAAACACGTTTTGGCAACTTTGGTCACCACCATGTAACTTATAGGGCAGGAACAGCACAGTTTTCAAAACGTGTTTTTCAGCCCGAAATAAACGCGTTTTCTCAGCCCTTGGAATCGCAGTGTAACTGCCTGGCTCAGAAGAGCCCACAGAGTCAGCCCTTAACCCCAGTGATCAGAAATTGTCAAAACGTGTTTTTCAGCAGAAATAAACACGTTTTGGCAACTTTGGTCAAACCCATGTAACTTATAGGGCAGGAACAGCACAGTTTTCAAAACGTGTTTTTCAGCCCGAAATAAACGCGTTTTCTCAGCCCTTGGAATCGCAGTGTAACTGCCTGGCTCAGAAGAGCCCACAGAGTCAGCCCTTAACCCCAGTGATCAGAAATTGTCAAAACGTGTTTTTCAGCAGAAATAAACACGTTTTGGCAACTTTGGTCACCACCATGTAACTTATAGGGCAGGAACAGCACAGTTTTCAAAACGTGTTTTTCAGCCCGAAATAAGCACGTTTTCTTAGCCCTTAGAATCGCAGTGTAACTGCCTGGCTCAGAAGAGCCCACAGAGTCAGCCCTTAACCCCAGTGATCAGAAATTGACAAAACGTGTTTTTCAGCAGAAATAAACACGTTTTGGCAACTTTGGTCACCACCATGTAACTTATAGGGCAGGAACAGCACAGTTTTCAAAACGTGTTTTTCAGCCCGAAATAAACGCGTTTTCTCAGCCCTTGGAATCGCAGTGTAACTGCCTGGCTCAGAAGAGCCCACAGAGTCAGCCCTTAACCCCAGTGATCAGAAATTGTCAAAACGTGTTTTTCAGCAGAAATAAACACGTTTTGGCAACTTTGGTCACCACCATGTAACTTATAGGGCAGGAACAGCACAGTTTTCAAAACGTGTTTTTCAGCCCGAAATAAACGCGTTTTCTCAGCCCTTGGAATCGCAGTGTAACTGCCTGGCTCAGAAGAGCCCACAGAGTCAGCCCTTAACCCCAGTGATCAGAAATTGTCAAAACGTGTTTTTCAGCAGAAATAAACACGTTTTGGCAACTTTGGTCACCACCATTTAACTTATAGGGCAGGAACAGCACAGTTTTCAAAACGTGTTTTTCAGACCGAAATAAACACGTTTTCTCAGCCCTTAGAATCGCAATGTAACTGCCTGGCTCAGAAGAGCCCACAGAGTCAGCCCTTAACCCCAGTGAATATAAATTGTCAAAACGTGTTTTTCAGCAGAAATAAACACGTTTTGGCAACTTTGGTCAAACCCATGTAACTTATAGGACAGGAACAGCACAGTTTTCAAAACGTGTTTTTCAGCCCGAAATAAACGCGTTTTCTCAGCCCTTGGAATCGCAGTGTAACTGCCTGGCTCAGAAGAGCCCACAGATTCAGACCTTAACCCCAGTGATCAGAAAATGTCAAAACGTGTTTTTCAGCAGAAATAAACACGTTTTGGCAACTTTGGTCACCACCATGTAACTTATAGGGCAGGAACAGCACAGTTTTCAAAACGTGTTTTTCAGCCCGAAATAAACGCGTTTTCTCAGCCCTTGGAATCGCAGTGTAACTGCCTGGCTCAGAAGAGCCCACAGAGTCAGCCCTTAACCCCAGTGATCAGAAATTGTCAAAACGTGTTTTTCAGCAGAAATAAACACGTTTTGGCAACTTTGGTCACCACCATGTAACTTATAGGGCAGGAACAGCACAGTTTTCAAAACGTGTTTTTCAGCCCGAAATAAACACGTTTTCTCAGCCCTTAGAATCGCAGTGTAACTGCCTGGCTCAGAAAGCCCACAGAGTCAGCCCTTAACCCCAGTGATCAGAAATTGTCAAAACGTGTTTTTCAGCAGAAATAAACACGTTTTGGCAACTTTGGTCAAACCCATGTAACTTATAGGGCAGGAACAGCACAGTTTTCAAAACGTGTTTTTCAGCCCGAAATAAACGCGTTTTCTCAGCCCTTGGAATCGCAGTGTAACTGCCTGGCTCAGAAGAGCACACTGAGTCACCCCTTAACCCCAGTGATCAGAAATTGTCAAAACGTGTTTTTCAGCAGAAATAAACACGTTTTGGCAACTTTGGTCACCACCATGTAACTTATAGGGCAGGAACAGCACAGTTTTCAAAACGTGTTTTTCAGCCCGAAATAAACACGTTTTCTCAGCCCTTAGAATCGCAGTGTAACTGCCTGGCTGAGAAGAGCCCACAGAGTCAGCCCTTAACCCCAGTGATCAGAAATTGTCAAAACGTGTTTTTCAGCAGAAATAAACACGTTTTGGCAACTTTGGTCAAATCCATGTAACTTATAGGGCAGGAACAGCACAGTTTTCAAAACGTGTTTTTCAGCCCGAAATAAACGCGTTTTCTCAGCCCTTGGAATCGCAGTGTAACTGCCTGGCTCAGAAGAGCCCACAGAGTCAGCCCTTAACCCCAGTGATCAGAAATTGTCTAAACGTGTTTTTCAGCAGAAATAAACACGTTTTGGCAACTTTGGTCACCACCATGTAACTTATAGGGCAGGAACAGCACAGTTTTCAACACGTGTTTTTCAGCCCGAAATAAACGCGTTTTCTCAGCCCTTGGAATCGCAGTGTAACTGCCTGGCTCAGAAGAGCACACTGAGTCACCCCTTAACCCCAGTGATCAGAAATTGTCAAAACGTGTTTTTCAGCAGAAATAAACACGTTTTGGCAACTTTGGTCACCACCATGTAACTTATAGGGCAGGAACAGCACAGTTTTCAAAACGTGTTTTTCAGCCCGAATTAAACGCGTTTTCTCAGCCCTTGGAATCACAGTGTAACTGCCTGGCTCAGAGGAGCCCACAGAGTCAGCCCTTAACCCCAGTGATCAGAAATTGTCAAAACGTGTTTTTCAGCAGAAATAAACACGTTTTGGCAACTTTGGTCACCACCATGTAACTTATAGGGCAGGAACAGCACAGTTTTCAAAACGTGTTTTTCAGCCCGAAATAAACGCGTTTTCTCAGCCCTTGGAATCGCAGTGTAACTGCCTGGCTCAGAAGAGCCCACAGAGTCAGCCCTTAACCCCAGTGATCAGAAATTGTCAAAACGTGTTTTTCAGCAGAAATAAACACGTTTTGGCAACTTTGGTCACCACCATGTAACTTATAGGGCAAGAACAGCACAGTTTTCAAAACGTGTTTTTCAGCCCGAAATAAACGCGTTTTCTCAGCCCTTGGAATCGCAGTGTAACTGCCTGGCTCAGAAGAGCCCACAGAGTCAGCCCTTAACCCCAGTGATCAGAAATTGTCAAAACGTGTTTTTCAGCAGAAATAAACACGTTTTGGCAACTTTGGTCAAACCCATGTAACTTATAGGGCAGGAACAGCACAGTTTTCAAAACGTGTTTTTCAGCCCGAAATAAACGCGTTTTCTCAGCCCTTGGAATCGCAGTGTAACTGCCTGGCTCAGAAGAGCCCACAGAGTCAGCCCTTAACCCCAGTGATCAGAAATTGTCAAAACGTGTTTTTCAGCAGAAATAAACACGTTTTGGCAACTTTGGTCACCACCATGTAACATATAGGGCAGGAACAGCACAGTTTTCAAAACGTGTTTTTCAGCCCGAAATAAACGCGTTTTCTCAGCCCTTGGAATCGCAGTGTAACTGCCTGGCTCAGAAGAGCCCACAGAGTCAGCCCTTAACCCCAGTGATCAGAAATTGTCAAAACGTGTTTTTCAGCAGAAATAAACACGTTTTGGCAACTTTGGTCAAACCCATGTAACTTATAGGGCAGGAACAGCACAGTTTTCAAAACGTGTTTTTCAGCCCGAAATAAACGCGTTTTCTCAGCCCTTGGAATCGCAGTGTAACTGCCTGGCTCAGAAGAGCCCACAGAGTCAGCCCTTAACCCCAGTGATCATAAATTGTCAAAACGTGTTTTTCAGCAGAAATAAACACGTTTTGGCAACTTTGGTCAAACCCATGTAACTTATAGGACAGGAACAGCACAGTTTTCAAAACGTGTTTTTCAGCCCGAAATAAACGCGTTTTCTCAGCCCTTGGAATCGCAGTGTAACTGCCTGGCTCAGAAGAGCCCACAGATTCAGACCTTAACCCCAGTGATCAGAAAATGTCAAAACGTGTTTTTCAGCAGAAATAAACACGTTTTGGCAACTTTGGTCACCACCATGTAACTTATAGGGCAGGAACAGCACAGTTTTCAAAACGTGTTTTTCAGCCCGAAATAAACGCGTTTTCTCAGCCCTTGGAATCGCAGTGTAACTGCCTGGCTCAGAAGAGCCCACAGAGTCAGCCCTTAACCCCAGTGATCAGAAATTGTCAAAACGTGTTTTTCAGCAGAAATAAACACGTTTTGGCAACTTTGGTCAAACCCATGTAACTTATAGGGCAGGAACAGCACAGTTTTCAAAACGTGTTTTTCAGCCCGAAATAAACGCGTTTTCTCAGCCCTTGGAATCGCAGTGTAACTGCCTGGCTCAGAAGAGCACACTGAGTCACCCCTTAACCCCAGTGATCAGAAATTGTCAAAACGTGTTTTTCAGCAGAAATAAACACGTTTTGGCAACTTTGGTCACCACCATGTAACTTATAGGGCAGGAACAGCACAGTTTTCAAAACGTGTTTTTCAGCCCGAAATAAACGCGTTTTCTCAGCCCTTGGAATCGCAGTGTAACTGCCTGGCTCAGAAGAGCCCACAGAGTCAGCCCTTAACCCCAGTGATCAGAAATTGTCAAAACGTGTTTTTCAGCAGAAATAAACACGTTTTGGCAACTTTGGTCAAACCCATGTAACTTATAGGGCAGGAACAGCACAGTTTTCAAAACGTGTTTTTCAGCCCGAAATAAACGCGTTTTCTCAGCCCTTGGAATCGCAGTGTAACTGCCTGGCTCAGAAGAGCCCACAGAGTCAGCCCTTAACCCCAGTGATCAGAAATTGTCAAAACGTGTTTTTCAGCAGAAATAAACACGTTTTGGCAACTTTGGTCACCACCATGTAACTTATAGAGCAGGAACAGCACAGTTTTCAAAACGTGTTTTTCAGCCCGAAATAAACGCGTTTTCTCAGCCCTTGGAATCGCAGTGTAACTGCCTGGCTCAGAAGAGCCCACAGAGTCAGCCCTTAACCCCAGTGATCAGAAATTGTCAAAACGTGTTTTTCAGCAGAAATAAACACGTTTTGGCAACTTTGGTCACCACCATGTAACTTATAGGGCAGGAACAGCACAGTTTTCAAAACGTGTTTTTCAGACCGAAATAAACACGTTTTCTCAGCCCTTAGAATCGCAATGTAACTGCCTGGCTCAGAAGAGCCCACAGAGTCAGCCCTTAACCCCAGTGATCATAAATTGTCAAAACGTGTTTTTCAGCAGAAATAAACACGTTTTGGCAACTTTGGTCAAACCCATGTAACTTATAGGACAGGAACAGCACAGTTTTCAAAACGTGTTTTTCAGCCCGAAATAAACGCGTTTTCTCAGCCCTTGGAATCGCAGTGTAACTGCCTGGCTCAGAAGAGCCCACAGATTCAGCCCTTAACCCCAGTGATCAGAAATTGTCAAAACGTGTTTTTCAGCAGAAATAAACACGTTTTGGCAACTTTGGTCACCACCATGTAACTTATAGGGCAGGAACAGCACAGTTTTCAAAACGTGTTTTTCAGCCCGAAATAAACGCGTTTTCTCAGCCCTTGGAATCGCAGTGTAACTGCCTGGCTCAGAAGAGCCCACAGAGTCAGCCCTTAACCCCAGTGATCAGAAATTGTCAAAACGTGTTTTTCAGCAGAAATAAACACGTTTTGGCAACTTTGGTCACCACCATGTAACTTATAGGGCAGGAACAGCACAGTTTTCAAAACGTGTTTTTCAGCCCGAAATAAACACGTTTTCTCAGCCCTTAGAATCGCAGTGTAACTGCCTGGCTCAGAAGAGCCCACAGAGTCAGCCCTTAACCCCAGTGATCAGAAATTGTCAAAACGTGTTTTTCAGCAGAAATAAACACGTTTTGGCAACTTTGGTCAAACCCATGTAACTTATAGGGCAGGAACAGCACAGTTTTCAAAACGTGTTTTTCAGCCCGAAATAAACGCGTTTTCTCAGCCCTTGGAATCGCAGTGTAACTGCCTGCCTCAGAAGAGCCCACAGAGTCAGCCCTTAACCCCAGTGATCAGAAATTGTCAAAACGTGTTTTTCAGCAGAAATAAACACGTTTTGGCAACTTTGGTCACCACCATGTAACTTATAGGGCAGGAACAGCACAGTTTTCAAAACGTGTTTTTCAGCACGAAATAAACACGTTTTCTCAGCACTTAGAATCGCAGTGTAACTGCCTGGCTCAGAAGAGCCTACAGAGTCAGCCCTTAACCCCAGTGATCAGAAATTGTCAAAACGTGTTTTTCAGCAGAAATAAACACGTTTTGGCAACTTTGGTCAAATCCATGTAACTTATAGGGCAGGAACAGCACAGTTTTCAAAACGTGTTTTTCAGCCCGAAATAAAAGCGTTTTCTCAGCCCTTGGAATCGCAGTGTAACTGCTTGGCTCAGAAGAGCCCACAGAGTCAGCCCTTAACCCCAGTGATCAGAAATTGTCTAAACGTGTTTTTCAGCAGAAATAAACACGTTTTGGCAACTTTGGTCACCACCATGTAACTTATAGGGCAGGAACAGCACAGTTTTCAAAACGTGTTTTTCAGCCCGAAATAAACGCGTTTTCTCAGCCCTTGGAATCGCAGTGTAACTGCCTGGCTCAGAAGAGCACACTGAGTCACCCCTTAACCCCAGTGATCAGAAATTGTCAAAACGTGTTTTTCAGCAGAAATAAACACGTTTTGGCAACTTTGGTCACCACCATGTAACTTATAGGGCAGGAACAGCACCGTTTTCAAAACGTGTTTTTCAGCCCGAAATAAACGCGTTTTCTCAGCCCTTGGAATCGCAGTGTAACTGCCTGGCTCAGAAGAGCCCACAGAGTCAGCCCTTAACCCCAGTGATCAGAAATTGTCAAAACGTGTTTTTCAGCAGAAATAAACATGTTTTGGCAACTTTGGTCAAACCCATGTAACTTATAGGGCAGGAACAGCACAGTTTTCAAAACGTGTTTTTCAGCCCGAAATAAACGCGTTTTCTCAGCCCTTGGAATCGCAGTGTAACTGCCTGCCTCAGAAGAGCCCACAGAGTCAGCCCTTAACCCCAGTGATCAGAAATTGTCAAAACGTGTTTTTCAGCAGAAATAAACACGTTTTGGCAACTTTGGTCACCACCATGTAACTTATAGGGCAGGAACAGCACAGGTTTCAAAACGTGTTTTTCAGCCCGAAATAAACGCGTTTTCTCAGCCCTTGGAATCGCAATGTAACTGCCTGGCTCAGAAGAGCCCACAGAGTCAGCCCTTAACCCCAGTGATCAGAAATTGTCAAAACGTGTTTTTCAGCAGAAATAAACACGTTTTGGCAACTTTGGTCACCACCATGTAACTTATAGGGCAGGAACAGCACAGTTTTCAAAACGTGTTTTTCAGCCCGAAATAAACGCGTTTTCTCAGCCCTTGGAATCGCAGTGTAACTGCCTGGCTCAGAAGAGCCCACAGAGTCAGCCCTTAACCCCAGTGATCAGAAATTGTCTAAACGTGTTTTTCAGCAGAAATAAACACGTTTTGGCAACTTTGGTCACCACCATGTAACTTATAGGGCAGGAACAGCACAGTTTTCAAAACGTGTTTTTCAGCCCGAAATAAACGCGTTTTCTCAGCCCTTGGAATCGCAGTGTAACTGCCTGGCTCAGAAGAGCACACTGAGTCACCCCTTAACCCCAGTGATCAGAAATTGTCAAAACGTGTTTTTCAGCAGAAATAAACACGTTTTGGCAACTTTGGTCACCACCATGTAACTTATAGGGCAGGAACAGCACCGTTTTCAAAACGTGTTTTTCAGCCCGAAATAAACGCGTTTTCTCAGCCCTTGGAATCGCAGTGTAACTGCCTGGCTCAGAAGAGCCCACAGAGTCAGCCCTTAACCCCAGTGATCAGAAATTGTCAAAACGTGTTTTTCAGCAGAAATAAACACGTTTTGGCAACTTTGGTCACCACCATGTAACTTATAGGGCAGGAACAGCACAGTTTTCAAAACGTGTTTTTCAGCCCGAAATAAACGCGTTTTCTCAGCCCTTGGAATCGCAGTGTAACTGCCTGGCTCAGAAGAGCCCACAGAGTCAGCCCTTAACCCCAGTGATCAGAAATTGTCAAAACGTGTTTTTCAGCAGAAATAAACACGTTTTGGCAACTTTGGTCAAACCCATGTAACTTATAGGGCAGGAACAGCACAGTTTTCAAAACGTGTTTTTCAGCCCGAAATAAACGCGTTTTCTCAGCCCTTGGAATCGCAGTGTAACTGCCTGGCTCAGAAGAGCCCACAGAGTCAGCCCTTAACCCCAGTGATCAGAAATTGTCAAAACGTGTTTTTCAGCAGAAATAAACACGTTTTGGCAACTTTGGTCACCACCATGTAACTTATAGGGCAGGAACACCACAGTTTTCAAAACGTGTTTTTCAGCCCGAAATAAACGCGTTTTCTCAGCCCTTGGAATCGCAGTGTAACTGCCTGGCTCAGAAGAGCCCACAGAGTCAGCCCTTAACCCCAGTGATCAGAAATTGTCAAAACGTGTTTTTCAGCAGAAATAAACACGTTTTGGCAACTTTGGTCACCACCATGTAACTTATAGGGCAGGAACAGCACAGTTTTCAAAACGTGTTTTTCAGCACGAAATAAACACGTTTTCTCAGCACTTAGAATCGCAGTGTAACTGCCTGGCTCAGAAGAGCCCACAGAGTCAGCCCTTAACAGAGTCAGCCACAGAGTCAGCCCTTAACCCCAGTGATCATAAATTGTCAAAACGTGTTTTTCAGCAGAAATAAACACGTTTTCGCAACTTTGGTCACCACCATGTAACTTATAGGGCAGGAACAGCACAGTTTTCAAAACGTGTTTTTCAGCCTGAAATAAACGCGTTTTCTCAGCCCTTGGAATCGCAGTGTAACTGCCTGGCTCAGAAGAGCCTACAGAGTCAGCCCTTAACCCCAGTGATCAGAAATTGTCAAAACGTGTTTTTCAGCAGAAATAAACACGTTTTGGCAACTTTGGTCAAATCCATGTAACTTATAGGGCAGGAACAGCACAGTTTTCAAAACGTGTTTTTCAGCCCGAAATAAACGCGTTTTCTCAGCCCTTGGAATCGCAGTGTAACTGCCTGGCTCAGAAGAGCACACTGAGTCACCCCTTAACCCCAGTGATCAGAAATTGTCAAAACGTGTTTTTCAGCAGAAATAAACACGTTTTGGCAACTTTGGTCACCACCATGTAACTTATAGGGCAGGAACAGCACCGTTTTCAAAACGTGTTTTTAAGCCCGAAATAAACGCGTTTTCTCAGCCCTTGGAATCGCAGTGTAACTGCCTGGCTCAGAAGAGCCCACAGAGTCAGCCCTTAACCCCAGTGATCAGAAATTGTCAAAACGTGTTTTTCAGCAGAAATAAACACGTTTTGGCAACTTTGGTCACCACCATGTAACTTATAGGGCAGGAACAGCACAGTTTTCAAAACGTGTTTTTCAGCCCGAAATAAACGCGTTTTCTCAGCCCTTGGAATCGCAGTGTAACTGCCTGGCTCAGAAGAGCCCACAGAGTCAGCCCTTAACCCCAGTGATCAGAAATTGTCAAAACGTGTTTTTCAGCAGAAATAAACACGTTTTGGCAACTTTGGTCAAACCCATGTAACTTATAGGGCAGGAACAGCACAGTTTTCAAAACGTGTTTTTCAGCCCGAAATAAACGCGTTTTCTCAGCCCTTGGAATCGCAGTGTAACTGCCTGGCTCAGAAGAGCCCACAGAGTCAGCCCTTAACCCCAGTGATCAGAAATTGTCAAAACGTGTTTTTCAGCAGAAATAAACACGTTTTGGCAACTTTGGTCACCACCATGTAACTTATAGGGCAGGAACAGCACAGTTTTCAAAACGTGTTTTTCAGCCCGAAATAAACGCGTTTTCTCAGCCCTTGGAATCGCAGTGTAACTGCCTGGCTCAGAAGAGCCCACAGAGTCAGCCCTTAACCCCAGTGATCAGAAATTGTCAAAACGTGTTTTTCAGCAGAAATAAACACGTTTTGGCAACTTTGGTCACCACCATGTAACTTATAGGGCAGGAACAGCACAGTTTTCAAAACGTGTTTTTCAGCACGAAATAAACACGTTTTCTCAGCACTTAGAATCGCAGTGTAACTGCCTGGCTCAGAAGAGCCCACAGAGTCAGCCCTTAACAGAGTCAGCCACAGAGTCAGCCCTTAACCCCAGTGATCAGAAATTGTCAAAACGTGTTTTTCAGCAGAAATAAACACGTTTTGGCAACTTTGGTCAAACCCATGTAACTTATAGGGCAGGAACAGCACAGTTTTCAAAACGTGTTTTTCAGCCCGAAATAAACGCGTTTTCTCAGCCCTTGGAATCGCAGTGTAACTGCCTGGCTCAGAAGAGCCCACAGAGTCAGCCCTTAACCCCAGTGATCAGAAATTGTCAAAACGTGTTTTTCAGCAGAAATAAACACGTTTTGGCAACTTTGGTCACCACCATGTAACTTATAGGGCAGGAACAGCACAGTTTTCAAAACGTGTTTTTCAGCCCGAAATAAACGCGTTTTCTCAGCCCTTGGAATCGCAGTGTAACTGCCTGGCTCAGAAGAGCCCACAGAGTCAGCCCTTAACCCCAGTGATCAGAAATTGTCAAAACGTGTTTTTCAGCAGAAATAAACACGTTTTGGCAACTTTGGTCACCACCATGTAACTTATAGGGCAGGAACAGCACAGTTTTCAAAACGTGTTTTTCAGCCCGAAATAAACGCGTTTTCTCAGCCCTTGGAATCGCAGTGTAACTGCCTGGCTCAGAAGAGCCCACAGATTCAGACCTTAACCCCAGTGATCAGAAAATGTCAAAACGTGTTTTTCAGCAGAAATAAACACGTTTTGGCAACTTTGGTCACCACCATGTAACTTATAGGGCAGGAACAGCACAGTTTTCAAAACGTGTTTTTCAGCCCGAAATAAACGCGTTTTCTCAGCCCTTGGAATCGCAGTGTAACTGCCTGGCTCAGAAGAGCCCACAGAGTCAGCCCTTAACCCCAGTGATCAGAAATTGTCAAAACGTGTTTTTCAGCAGAAATAAACACGTTTTGGCAACTTTGGTCACCACCATGTAACTTATAGGGCAGGAACAGCACAGTTTTCAAAACGTGTTTTTCAGCCCGAAATAAACACGTTTTCTCAGCCCTTAGAATCGCAGTGTAACTGCCTGGCTCAGAAGAGCCCACAGAGTCAGCCCTTAACCCCAGTGATCAGAAATTGTCAAAACGTGTTTTTCAGCAGAAATAAACACGTTTTGGCAACTTTGGTCAAACCAATGTAACTTATAGGGCAGGAACAGCACAGTTTTCAAAACGTGTTTTTCAGCCCGAAATAAACGCGTTTTCTCAGCCCTTGGAATCGCAGTGTAACTGCCTGCCTCAGAAGAGCCCACAGAGTCAGCCCTTAACCCCAGTGATCAGAAATTGTCAAAACGTGTTTTTCAGCAGAAATAAACACGTTTTGGCAACTTTGGTCACCACCATGTAACTTATAGGGCAGGAACAGCACAGTTTTCAAAACGTGTTTTTCAGCACGAAATAAACACGTTTTCTCAGCACTTAGAATCGCAGTGTAACTGCCTGGCTCAGAAGAGCCCACAGAGTCAGCCCTTAACCCCAGTGATCAGAAAATGTCAAAACGTGTTTTTCAGCAGAAATAAACACGTTTTGGCAACTTTGGTCACCACCATGTAACTTATAGGGCAGGAACAGCACAGTTTTCAAAACGTGGTTTTCAGCCCGAAATAAACGCGTTTTCTCAGCCCTTGGAATCGCAGTGTAACTGCCTGGCTCAGAAGAGCCCACAGAGTCAGCCCTTAACCCCAGTGATCAGAAATTGTCAAAACGTGTTTTTCAGCAGAAATAAACACGTTTTGGCAACTTTGGTCACCACCATGTAACTTATAGGGCAGGAACAGCACAGTTTTCAAAACGTGTTTTTCAGCCCGAAATAAACACGTTTTCTCAGCCCTTAGAATCGCAGTGTAACTGCCTGGCTCAGAAGAGCCCACAGAGTCAGCCCTTAACCCCAGTGATCAGAAATTGTCAAAACGTGTTTTTCAGCAGAAATAAACACGTTTTGGCAACTTTGGTCAAACCCATGTAACTTATAGGGAAGGAACAGCACAGTTTTCAAAACGTGTTTTTCAGCCCGAAATAAACGCGTTTTCTCAGCCCTTGGAATCGCAGTGTAACTGCCTGCCTCAGAAGAGCCCACAGAGTCAGCCCTTAACCCCAGTGATCAGAAATTGTCAAAACGTGTTTTTCAGCAGAAATAAACACGTTTTGGCAACTTTGGTCACCACCATGTAACTTATAGGGCAGGAACAGCACAGTTTTCAAAACGTGTTTTTCAGCACGAAATAAACACGTTTTCTCAGCACTTTGAATCGCAGTGTAACTGCCTGGCTCAGAAGAGCCCACAGAGTCAGCCCTTAACCCCAGTGATCAGAAATTGTCAAAACGTGTTTTTCAGCAGAAATAAACACGTTTTGGCAACTTTGGTCAAATCCATGTAACTTATAGGGCAGGAACAGCACAGTTTTCAAAACGTGTTTTTCAGCACGAAATAAACGCGTTTTCTCAGCCCTTGGAATCGCAGTGTAACTGCCTGGCTCAGAAGAGCCCACAGAGTCAGCCCTTAACCCCAGTGATCAGAAATTGTCAAAACGTGTTTTTCAGCAGAAATAAACACGTTTTGGCAACTTTGGTCACCACCATGTAACTTATAGGGCAGGAACAGCACAGTTTTCAAAACGTGTTTTTCAGCCCGAAATAAACACGTTTTCTCAGCCCTTAGAATCGCAGTGTAACTGCCTGGCTCAGAAAGCCCACAGAGTCAGCCCTTAACCCCAGTGATCAGAAATTGTCAAAACGTGTTTTTCAGCAGAAATAAACACGTTTTGGCAACTTTGGTCAAACCCATGTAACTTATAGGGCAGGAACAGCACAGTTTTCAAAACGTGTTTTTCAGCCCGAAATAAACGCGTTTTCTCAGCCCTTGGAATCGCAGTGTAACTGCCTGGCTCAGAAGAGCACACTGAGTCACCCCTTAACCCCAGTGATCAGAAATTGTCAAAACGTGTTTTTCAGCAGAAATAAACACGTTTTGGCAACTTTGGTCACCACCATGTAACTTATAGGGCAGGAACAGCACAGTTTTCAAAACGTGTTTTTCAGCCCGAAATAAACACGTTTTCTCAGCCCTTAGAATCGCAGTGTAACTGCCTGGCTCAGAAGAGCCCACAGAGTCAGCCCTTAACCCCAGTGATCAGAAATTGTCAAAACGTGTTTTTCAGCAGAAATAAACACGTTTTGGCAACTTTGGTCAAACCCATGTAACTTATAGGGCAGGAACAGCACAGTTTTCAAAACGTGTTTTTCAGCCCGAAATAAACGCGTTTTCTCAGCCCTTGGAATCGCAGTGTAACTGCCTGCCTCAGAAGAGCCCACAGAGTCAGCCCTTAACCCCAGTGATCAGAAATTGTCAAAACGTGTTTTTCAGCAGAAATAAACACGTTTTGGCAACTTTGGTCACCACCATGTAACTTATAGGGCAGGAACAGCACAGTTTTCAAAACGTGTTTTTCAGCACGAAATAAACACGTTTTCTCAGCACTTAGAATCGCAGTGTAACTGCCTGGCTCAGAAGAGCCCACAGAGTCAGCCCTTAACCCCAGTGATCAGAAATTGTCAAAACGTGTTTTTCAGCAGAAATAAACACGTTTTGGCAACTTTGGTCAAATCCATGTAACTTATAGGGCAGGAACAGCACAGTTTTCAAAACGTGTTTTTCAGCCCGAAATAAACGCGTTTTCTCAGCCCTTGGAATCGCAGTGTAACTGCCTGGCTCAGAAGAGCCCACAGAGTCAGCCCTTAACCCCAGTGATCAGAAATTGTCTAAACGTGTTTTTCAGCAGAAATAAACACGTTTTGGCAACTTTGGTCACCACCATGTAACTTATAGGGCAGGAACAGCACAGTTTTCAAAACGTGTTTTTCAGCCCGAAATAAACGCGTTTTCTCAGCCCTTGGAATCGCAGTGTAACTGCCTGGCTCAGAAGAGCCCACAGAGTCAGCCCTTAACCCCAGTGATCAGAAATTGTCAAAACGTGTTTTTCAGCAGAAATAAACACGTTTTGGCAACTTTGGTCACCACCATGTAACTTATAGGGCAGGAACAGCACAGTTTTCAAAACGTGTTTTTCAGCCCGAAATAAACGCGTTTTCTCAGCCCTTGGAATCGCAGTGTAACTGCCTGGCTCAGAAGAGCCCACAGAGTCAGCCCTTAACCCCAGTGATCAGAAATTGTCAAAACGTGTTTTTCAGCAGAAATAAACACGTTTTGGCAACTTTGGTCAAACCCATGTAACTTATAGGGCAGGAACAGCACAGTTTTCAAAACGTGTTTTTCAGCCCGAAATAAACGCGTTTTCTCAGCCCTTGGAATCGCAGTGTAACTGCCTGGCTCAGAAGAGCCCACAGAGTCAGCCCTTAACCCCAGTGATCAGAAAATGTCAAAACGTGTTTTTCAGCAGAAATAAACACGTTTTGGCAACTTTGGTCACCACCATGTAACTTATAGGGCAGGAACAGCACAGTTTTCAAAACGTGTTTTTCAGCCTGAAATAAACGCGTTTTCTCAGCCCTTGGAATCGCAGTGTAACTGCCTGGCTCAGAAGAGCCCACAGAGTCAGCCCTTAACCCCAGTGATCAGAAATTGTCAAAACGTGTTTTTCAGCAGAAATAAACATGTTTTGGCAACTTTGGTCAAACCCATGTAACTTATAGGGCAGGAACAGCACAGTTTTCAAAACGTGTTTTTCAGCCCGAAATAAACGCGTTTTCTCAGCCCTTGGAATCGCAGTGTAACTGCCTGCCTCAGAAGAGCCCACAGAGTCAGCCCTTAACCCCAGTGATCAGAAATTGTCAAAACGTGTTTTTCAGCAGAAATAAACACGTTTTGGCAACTTTGGTCACCACCATGTAACTTATAGGGCAGGAACAGCACAGTTTTCAAAACGTGTTTTTCAGCACGAAATAAACACGTTTTCTCAGCACTTAGAATCGCAGTGTAACTGCCTGGCTCAGAAGAGCCCACAGAGTCAGCCCTTAACCCCAGTGATCAGAAATTGTCAAAACGTGTTTTTCAGCAGAAATAAACACGTTTTGGCAACTTTGGTCAAATCCATGTAACTTATAGGGCAGGAACAGCACAGTTTTCAAAACGTGTTTTTCAGCCCGAAATAAACGCGTTTTCTCAGCCCTTGGAATCGCAGTGTAACTGCCTGGCTCAGAAGAGCCCACAGAGTCAGCCCTTAACCCCAGTGATCAGAAATTGTCTAAACGTGTTTTTCAGCAGAAATAAACACGTTTTGGCAACTTTGGTCTCCACCATGTAACTTATAGGGCAGGAACAGCACAGTTTTCAAAACGTGTTTTTCAGCCCGAAATAAACGCGTTTTCTCAGCCCTTGGAATCGCAGTGTAACTGCCTGGCTCAGAAGAGCACACTGAGTCACCCCTTAACCCCAGTGATCAGAAATTGTCAAAACGTGTTTTTCAGCAGAAATAAACACGTTTTGGCAACTTTGGTCACCACCATGTAACTTATAGGGCAGGAACAGCACAGTTTTCAAAACGTGTTTTTCAGCCCGAAATAAACGCGTTTTCTCAGCCCTTGGAATCGCAGTGTAACTGCCTGGCTCAGAAGAGCCCACAGAGTCAGCCCTTAACCCCAGTGATCAGAAATTGTCAAAACGTGTTTTTCAGCAGAAATAAACATGTTTTGGCAACTTTGGTCAAACCCATGTAACTTATAGGGCAGGAACAGCACAGTTTTCAAAACGTGTTTTTCAGCCCGAAATAAACGCGTTTTCTCAGCCCTTGGAATCGCAGTGTAACTGCCTGCCTCAGAAGAGCCCACAGAGTCAGCCCTTAACCCCAGTGATCAGAAATTGTCAAAACGTGTTTTTCAGCAGAAATAAACACGTTTTGGCAACTTTGGTCACCACCATGTAACTTATAGGGCAGGAACAGCACAGTTTTCAAAACGTGTTTTTCAGCACGAAATAAACACGTTTTCTCAGCACTTAGAATCGCAGTGTAACTGCCTGGCTCAGAAGAGCCCACAGAGTCAGCCCTTAACCCCAGTGATCAGAAATTGTCAAAACGTGTTTTTCAGCAGAAATAAACACGTTTTGGCAACTTTGGTCACCACCATGTAACTTATAGGGCAGGAACAGCACAGTTTTCAAAACGTGTTTTTCAGCCCGAAATAAACGCGTTTTCTCAGCCCTTGGAATCGCAGTGTAACTGCCTGGCTCAGAAGAGCACACTGAGTCACCCCTTAACCCCAGTGATCAGAAATTGTCAAAACGTGTTTTTCAGCAGAAATAAACACGTTTTGGCAACTTTGGTCACCACCATGTAACTTATAGGGCAGGAACAGCACAGTTTTCAAAACGTGTTTTTCAGCCCGAAATAAACGCGTTTTCTCAGCCCTTGGAATCGCAGTGTAACTGCCTGGCTCAGAAGAGCCCACAGAGTCAGCCCTTAACCCCAGTGATCAGAAATTGTCAAAACGTGTTTTTCAGCAGAAATAAACACGTTTTGGCAACTTTGGTCACCACCATGTAACTTATAGGGCAGGAACAGCACAGTTTTCAAAACGTGTTTTTCAGCCCGAAATAAACGCGTTTTCTCAGCCCTTGGAATCGCAGTGTAACTGCCTGGCTCAGAAGAGCCCACAGAGTCAGCCCTTAACCCCAGTGATCAGAAATTGTCAAAACGTGTTTTTCAGCAGAAATAAACACGTTTTGGCAACTTTGGTCACCACCATGTAACTTATAGGGCAAGAACAGCACAGTTTTCAAAACGTGTTTTTCAGCCCGAAATAAACGCGTTTTCTCAGCCCTTGGAATCGCAGTGTAACTGCCTGGCTCAGAAGAGCCCACAGAGTCAGCCCTTAACCCCAGTGATCAGAAATTGTCAAAACGTGTTTTTCAGCAGAAATAAACACGTTTTGGCAACTTTGGTCAAACCCATGTAACTTATAGGGCAGGAACAGCACAGTTTTCAAAACGTGTTTTTCAGCCCGAAATAAACGCGTTTTCTCAGCCCTTGGAATCGCAGTGTAACTGCCTGGCTCAGAAGAGCCCACAGAGTCAGCCCTTAACCCCAGTGATCAGAAATTGTCAAAACGTGTTTTTCAGCAGAAATAAACACGTTTTGGCAACTTTGGTCACCACCATGTAACTTATAGGGCAGGAACAGCACAGTTTTCAAAACGTGTTTTTCAGCCCGAAATAAACGCGTTTTCTCAGCCCTTGGAATCGCAGTGTAACTGCCTGGCTCAGAAGAGCCCACAGAGTCAGCCCTTAACCCCAGTGATCAGAAATTGTCAAAACGTGTTTTTCAGCAGAAATAAACACGTTTTGGCAACTTTGGTCAAACCCATGTAACTTATAGGGCAGGAACAGCACAGTTTTCAAAACGTGTTTTTCAGCCCGAAATAAACGCGTTTTCTCAGCCCTTGGAATCGCAGTGTAACTGCCTGGCTCAGAAGAGCCCACAGAGTCAGCCCTTAACCCCAGTGATCAGAAATTGTCAAAACGTGTTTTTCAGCAGAAATAAACACGTTTTGGCAACTTTGGTCACCACCATGTAACTTATAGGGCAGGAACAGCACAGTTTTCAAAACGTGTTTTTCAGCCCGAAATAAGCACGTTTTCTTAGCCCTTAGAATCGCAGTGTAACTGCCTGGCTCAGAAGAGCCCACAGAGTCAGCCCTTAACCCCAGTGATCAGAAATTGACAAAACGTGTTTTTCAGCAGAAATAAACACGTTTTGGCAACTTTGGTCACCACCATGTAACTTATAGGGCAGGAACAGCACAGTTTTCAAAACGTGTTTTTCAGCCCGAAATAAACGCGTTTTCTCAGCCCTTGGAATCGCAGTGTAACTGCCTGGCTCAGAAGAGCCCACAGAGTCAGCCCTTAACCCCAGTGATCAGAAATTGTCAAAACGTGTTTTTCAGCAGAAATAAACACGTTTTGGCAACTTTGGTCACCACCATGTAACTTATAGGGCAGGAACAGCACAGTTTTCAAAACGTGTTTTTCAGCCCGAAATAAACGCGTTTTCTCAGCCCTTGGAATCGCAGTGTAACTGCCTGGCTCAGAAGAGCCCACAGAGTCAGCCCTTAACCCCAGTGATCAGAAATTGTCAAAACGTGTTTTTCAGCAGAAATAAACACGTTTTGGCAACTTTGGTCACCACCATGTAACTTATAGGGCAGGAACAGCACAGTTTTCAAAACGTGTTTTTCAGCCCGAAATAAACACGTTTTCTCAGCCCTTAGAATCGCAGTGTAACTGCCTGGCTCAGAAAGCCCACAGAGTCAGCCCTTAACCCCAGTGATCAGAAATTGTCAAAACGTGTTTTTCAGCAGAAATAAACACGTTTTGGCAACTTTGGTCAAACCCATGTAACTTATAGGGCAGGAACAGCACAGTTTTCAAAACGTGTTTTTCAGCCCGAAATAAACGCGTTTTCTCAGCCCTTGGAATCGCAGTGTAACTGCCTGGCTCAGAAGAGCACACTGAGTCACCCCTTAACCCCAGTGATCAGAAATTGTCAAAACGTGTTTTTCAGCAGAAATAAACACGTTTTGGCAACTTTGGTCACCACCATGTAACTTATAGGGCAGGAACAGCACAGTTTTCAAAACGTGTTTTTCAGCCCGAAATAAACACGTTTTCTCAGCCCTTAGAATCGCAGTGTAACTGCCTGGCTCAGAAGAGCCCACAGAGTCAGCCCTTAACCCCAGTGATCAGAAATTGTCAAAACGTGTTTTTCAGCAGAAATAAACACGTTTTGGCAACTTTGGTCAAATCCATGTAACTTATAGGGCAGGAACAGCACAGTTTTCAAAACGTGTTTTTCAGCCCGAAATAAACGCGTTTTCTCAGCCCTTGGAATCGCAGTGTAACTGCCTGGCTCAGAAGAGCCCACAGAGTCAGCCCTTAACCCCAGTGATCAGAAATTGTCTAAACGTGTTTTTCAGCAGAAATAAACACGTTTTGGCAACTTTGGTCACCACCATGTAACTTATAGGGCAGGAACAGCACAGTTTTCAAAACGTGTTTTTCAGCCCGAAATAAACGCGTTTTCTCAGCCCTTGGAATCGCAGTGTAACTGCCTGGCTCAGAAGAGCACACTGAGTCACCCCTTAACCCCAGTGATCAGAAATTGTCAAAACGTGTTTTTCAGCAGAAATAAACACGTTTTGGCAACTTTGGTCACCACCATGTAACTTATAGGGCAGGAACAGCACAGTTTTCAAAACGTGTTTTTCAGCCCGAATTAAACGCGTTTTCTCAGCCCTTGGAATCGCAGTGTAACTGCCTGGCTCAGAAGAGCCCACAGAGTCAGCCCTTAACCCCAGTGATCAGAAATTGTCAAAACGTGTTTTTCAGCAGAAATAAACACGTTTTGGCAACTTTGGTCACCACCATGTAACTTATAGGGCAGGAACAGCACAGTTTTCAAAACGTGTTTTTCAGCCCGAAATAAACGCGTTTTCTCAGCCCTTGGAATCGCAGTGTAACTGCCTGGCTCAGAAGAGCCCACAGAGTCAGCCCTTAACCCCAGTGATCAGAAATTGTCAAAACGTGTTTTTCAGCAGAAATAAACACGTTTTGGCAACTTTGGTCACCACCATGTAACTTATAGGGCAAGAACAGCACAGTTTTCAAAACGTGTTTTTCAGCCCGAAATAAACGCGTTTTCTCAGCCCTTGGAATCGCAGTGTAACTGCCTGGCTCAGAAGAGCCCACAGAGTCAGCCCTTAACCCCAGTGATCAGAAATTGTCAAAACGTGTTTTTCAGCAGAAATAAACACGTTTTGGCAACTTTGGTCAAACCCATGTAACTTATAGGGCAGGAACAGCACAGTTTTCAAAACGTGTTTTTCAGCCCGAAATAAACGCGTTTTCTCAGCCCTTGGAATCGCAGTGTAACTGCCTGGCTCAGAAGAGCCCACAGAGTCAGCCCTTAACCCCAGTGATCAGAAATTGTCAAAACGTGTTTTTCAGCAGAAATAAACACGTTTTGGCAACTTTGGTCACCACCATGTAACATATAGGGCAGGAACAGCACAGTTTTCAAAACGTGTTTTTCAGCCCGAAATAAACGCGTTTTCTCAGCCCTTGGAATCGCAGTGTAACTGCCTGGCTCAGAAGAGCCCACAGAGTCAGCCCTTAACCCCAGTGATCAGAAATTGTCAAAACGTGTTTTTCAGCAGAAATAAACACGTTTTGGCAACTTTGGTCAAACCCATGTAACTTATAGGGCAGGAACAGCACAGTTTTCAAAACGTGTTTTTCAGCCCGAAATAAACGCGTTTTCTCAGCCCTTGGAATCGCAGTGTAACTGCCTGGCTCAGAAGAGCCCACAGAGTCAGCCCTTAACCCCAGTGATCATAAATTGTCAAAACGTGTTTTTCAGCAGAAATAAACACGTTTTGGCAACTTTGGTCAAACCCATGTAACTTATAGGACAGGAACAGCACAGTTTTCAAAACGTGTTTTTCAGCCCGAAATAAACGCGTTTTCTCAGCCCTTGGAATCGCAGTGTAACTGCCTGGCTCAGAAGAGCCCACAGATTCAGACCTTAACCCCAGTGATCAGAAAATGTCAAAACGTGTTTTTCAGCAGAAATAAACACGTTTTGGCAACTTTGGTCACCACCATGTAACTTATAGGGCAGGAACAGCACAGTTTTCAAAACGTGTTTTTCAGCCCGAAATAAACGCGTTTTCTCAGCCCTTGGAATCGCAGTGTAACTGCCTGGCTCAGAAGAGCCCACAGAGTCAGCCCTTAACCCCAGTGATCAGAAATTGTCAAAACGTGTTTTTCAGCAGAAATAAACACGTTTTGGCAACTTTGGTCACCACCATGTAACTTATAGGGCAGGAACAGCACAGTTTTCAAAACGTGTTTTTCAGCCCGAAATAAACACGTTTTCTCAGCCCTTAGAATCGCAGTGTAACTGCCTGGCTCAGAAAGCCCACAGAGTCAGCCCTTAACCCCAGTGATCAGAAATTGTCAAAACGTGTTTTTCAGCAGAAATAAACACGTTTTGGCAACTTTGGTCAAACCCATGTAACTTATAGGGCAGGAACAGCACAGTTTTCAAAACGTGTTTTTCAGCCCGAAATAAACGCGTTTTCTCAGCCCTTGGAATCGCAGTGTAACTGCCTGGCTCAGAAGAGCACACTGAGTCACCCCTTAACCCCAGTGATCAGAAATTGTCAAAACGTGTTTTTCAGCAGAAATAAACACGTTTTGGCAACTTTGGTCACCACCATGTAACTTATAGGGCAGGAACAGCACAGTTTTCAAAACGTGTTTTTCAGCCTGAAATAAACACGTTTTCTCAGCCCTTAGAATCGCAATGTAACTGCCTGGCTCAGAAGAGCCCACAGAGTCAGCCCTTAACCCCAGTGATCAGAAATTGTCAAAACGTGTTTTTCAGCAGAAATAAACACGTTTTGGCAACTTTGGTCAAATCCATGTAACTTATAGGGCAGGAACAGCACAGTTTTCAAAACGTGTTTTTCAGCCCGAAATAAACGCGTTTTCTCAGCCCTTGGAATCGCAGTGTAACTGCCTGGCTCAGAAGAGCCCACAGAGTCAGCCCTTAACCCCAGTGATCAGAAATTGTCTAAACGTGTTTTTCAGCAGAAATAAACACGTTTTGGCAACTTTGGTCACCACCATGTAACTTATAGGGCAGGAACAGCACAGTTTTCAAAACGTGTTTTTCAGCCCGAAATAAACGCGTTTTCTCAGCCCTTGGAATCGCAGTGTAACTGCCTGGCTCAGAAGAGCACACTGAGTCACCCCTTAACCCCAGTGATCAGAAATTGTCAAAACGTGTTTTTCAGCAGAAATAAACACGTTTTGGCAACTTTGGTCACCACCATGTAACTTATAGGGCAGGAACAGCACAGTTTTCAAAACGTGTTTTTCAGCCCGAATTAAACGCGTTTTCTCAGCCCTTGGAATCGCAGTGTAACTGCCTGGCTCAGAAGAGCCCACAGAGTCAGCCCTTAACCCCAATGATCAGAAATTGTCAAAACGTGTTTTTCAGCAGAAATAAACACGTTTTGGCAACTTTGGTCACCACCATGTAACTTATAGGGCAGGAACAGCACAGTTTTCAAAACGTGTTTTTCAGCCCGAAATAAACGCGTTTTCTCATCCCTTGGAATCGCAGTGTAACTGCCTGGCTCAGAAGAGCCCACAGAGTCAGCCCTTAACCCCAGTGATCAGAAATTGTCAAAACGTGTTTTTCAGCAGAAATAAACACGTTTTGGCAACTTTGGTCACCACCATGTAACTTATAGGGCAAGAACAGCACAGTTTTCAAAACGTGTTTTTCAGCCCGAAATAAACGCGTTTTCTCAGCCCTTGGAATCGCAGTGTAACTGCCTGGCTCAGAAGAGCCCACAGAGTCAGCCCTTAACCCCAGTGATCAGAAATTGTCAAAACGTGTTTTTCAGCAGAAATAAACACGTTTTGGCAACTTTGGTCAAACCCATGTAACTTATAGGGCAGGAACAGCACAGTTTTCAAAACGTGTTTTTCAGCCCGAAATAAACGCGTTTTCTCAGCCCTTGGAATCGCAGTGTAACTGCCTGGCTCAGAAGAGCCCACAGAGTCAGCCCTTAACCCCAGTGATCAGAAATTGTCAAAACGTGTTTTTCAGCAGAAATAAACACGTTTTGGCAACTTTGGTCAAACCCATGTAACTTATAGGGCAGGAACAGCACAGTTTTCAAAACGTGTTTTTCAGCCCGAAATAAACGCGTTTTCTCAGCCCTTGGAATCGCAGTGTAACTGCCTGGCTCAGAAGAGCCCACAGAGTCAGCCCTTAACCCCAGTGATCAGAAATTGTCAAAACGTGTTTTTCAGCAGAAATAAACACGTTTTGGCAACTTTGGTCACCACCATGTAACTTATAGGGCAGGAACAGCACAGTTTTCAAAACGTGTTTTTCAGCCCGAAATAAGCACGTTTTCTTAGCCCTTAGAATCGCAGTGTAACTGCCTGGCTCAGAAGAGCCCACAGAGTCAGCCCTTAACCCCAGTGATCAGAAATTGACAAAACGTGTTTTTCAGCAGAAATAAACACGTTTTGGCAACTTTGGTCACCACCATGTAACTTATAGGGCAGGAACAGCACAGTTTTCAAAACGTGTTTTTCAGCCCGAAATAAACACGTTTTCTCAGCCCTTAGAATCGCAATGTAACTGCCTGGCTCAGAAGAGCCCACAGAGTCAGCCCTTAACCCCAGTGATCATAAATTGTCAAAACGTGTTTTTCAGCAGAAATAAACACGTTTTGGCAACTTTGGTCAAACCCATGTAACATATAGGACAGGAACAGCACAGTTTTCAAAACGTGTTTTTCAGCCCGAAATAAACGCGTTTTCTCAGCCCTTGGAATCGCAGTGTAACTGCCTGGCTCAGAAGAGCCCACAGATTCAGACCTTAACCCCAGTGATCAGAAAATGTCAAAACGTGTTTTTCAGCAGAAATAAACACGTTTTGGCAACTTTGGTCACCACCATGTAACTTATAGGGCAGGAACAGCACAGTTTTCAAAACGTGTTTTTCAGCCCGAAATAAACGCGTTTTCTCAGCCCTTGGAATCGCAGTGTAACTGCCTGGCTCAGAAGAGCCCACAGAGTCAGCCCTTAACCCCAGTGATCAGAAATTGTCAAAACGTGTTTTTCAGCAGAAATAAACACGTTTTGGCAACTTTGGTCACCACCATGTAACTTATAGGGCAGGAACAGCACAGTTTTCAAAACGTGTTTTTCAGCCCGAAATAAACACGTTTTCTCAGCCCTTAGAATCGCAGTGTAACTGCCTGGCTCAGAAAGCCCACAGAGTCAGCCCTTAACCCCAGTGATCAGAAATTGTCAAAACGTGTTTTTCAGCAGAAATAAACACGTTTTGGCAACTTTGGTCAAACCCATGTAACTTATAGGGCAGGAACAGCACAGTTTTCAAAACGTGTTTTTCAGCCCGAAATAAACGCGTTTTCTCAGCCCTTGGAATCGCAGTGTAACTGCCTGGCTCAGAAGAGCACACTGAGTCACCCCTTAACCCCAGTGATCAGAAATTGTCAAAACGTGTTTTTCAGCAGAAATAATCACGTTTTGGCAACTTTGGTCACCACCATGTAACTTATAGGGCAGGAACAGCACAGTTTTCAAAACGTGTTTTTCAGCCCGAAATAAACACGTTTTCTCAGCCCTTAGAATCGCAGTGTAACTGCCTGGCTCAGAAGAGCCCACAGAGTCAGCCCTTAACCCCAGTGATCAGAAATTGTCAAAAAGTGTTTTTCAGCAGAAATAAACACGTTTTGGCAACTTTGGTCAAATCCATGTAACTTATAGGGCAGGAACAGCACAGTTTTCAAAACGTGTTTTTCAGCCCGAAATAAACGCGTTTTCTCAGCCCTTGGAATCGCAGTGTAACTGCCTGGCTCAGAAGAGCCCACAGAGTCAGCCCTTAACCCCAGTGATCAGAAATTGTCTAAACGTGTTTTTCAGCAGAAATAAACACGTTTTGGCAACTTTGGTCACCACCATGTAACTTATAGGGCAGGAACAGCACAGTTTTCAAAACGTGTTTTTCAGCCCGAAATAAACGCGTTTTCTCAGCCCTTGGAATCGCAGTGTAACTGCCTGGCTCAGAAGAGCACACTGAGTCACCCCTTAACCCCAGTGATCAGAAATTGTCAAGACGTGTTTTTCAGCAGAAATAAACACGTTTTGGCAACTTTGGTCACCACCATGTAACTTATAGGGCAGGAACAGCACAGTTTTCAAAACGTGTTTTTCAGCCCGAATTAAACGCGTTTTCTCAGCCCTTGGAATCGCAGTGTAACTGCCTGGCTCAGAAGAGCCCACAGAGTCAGCCCTTAACCCCAGTGATCAGAAATTGTCAAAACGTGTTTTTCAGCAGAAATAAACACGTTTTGGCAACTTTGGTCACCACCATGTAACTTATAGGGCAGGAACAGCACAGTTTTCAAAACGTGTTTTTCAGCCCGAAATAAACGCGTTTTCTCAGCCCTTGGAATCGCAGTGTAACTGCCTGGCTCAGAAGAGCCCACAGAGTCAGCCCTTAACCCCAGTGATCAGAAATTGTCAAAACGTGTTTTTCAGCAGAAATAAACACGTTTTGGCAACTTTGGTCACCACCATGTAACTTATAGGGCAAGAACAGCACAGTTTTCAAAACGTGTTTTTCAGCCCGAAATAAACGCGTTTTCTCAGCCCTTAGAATCGCAGTGTAACTGCCTGGCTCAGAAGAGCCCACAGAGTCAGCCCTTAACCCCAGTGATCAGAAATTGTCTAAACGTGTTTTTCAGCAGAAATAAACACGTTTTGGCAACTTTGGTCACCACCATGTAACTTATAGGGCAGGAACAGCACAGTTTTCAAAACGTGTTTTTCAGCCCGAAATAAACGCGTTTTCTCAGCCCTTGGAATCGCAGTGTAACTGCCTGGCTCAGAAGAGCCCACAGAGTCAGCCCTTAACCCCAGTGATCAGAAATTGTCAAAACGTGTTTTTCAGCAGAAATAAACACGTTTTGGCAACTTTGGTCACCACCATGTAACTTATAGGGCAGGAACAGCACAGTTTTCAAAACGTGTTTTTCAGCCCGAAATAAACACGTTTTCTCAGCCCTTAGAATCGCAGTGTAACTGCCTGGCTCAGAAGAGCCCACAGAGTCAGCCCTTAACCCCAGTGATCAGAAATTGTCAAAACGTGTTTTTCAGCAGAAATAAACACGTTTTGGCAACTTTGGTCAAACCCATGTAACTTATAGGGCAGGAACAGCACAGTTTTCAAAACGTGTTTTTCAGCCCGAAATAAACGCGTTTTCTCAGCCCTTGGAATCGCAGTGTAACTGCCTGCCTCAGAAGAGCCCACAGAGTCAGCCCTTAACCCCAGTGATCAGAAATTGTCAAAACGTGTTTTTCAGCAGAAATAAACACGTTTTGGCAACTTTGGTCACCACCATGTAACTTATAGGGCAGGAACAGCACAGTTTTCAAAACGTGTTTTTCAACACGAAATAAACACGTTTTCTCAGCACTTAGAATCGCAGTGTAACTGCCTGGCTCAGAAGAGCCCACAGAGTCAGCCCTTAACCCCAGTGATCAGAAATTGTCAAAACGTGTTTTTCAGCAGAAATAAACACGTTTTGGCAACTTTGGTCAAATCCATGTAACTTATAGGGCAGGAACAGCACAGTTTTCAAAACGTGTTTTTCAGCCCGAAATAAACGCGTTTTCTCAGCCCTTGGAATCGCAGTGTAACTGCCTGGCTCAGAAGAGCCCACAGAGTCAGCCCTTAACCCCAGTGATCAGAAATTGTCAAAACGTGTTTTTCAGCAGAAATAAACACGTTTTGGCAACTTTGGTCACCACCATGTAACTTATAGGGCAGGAACAGCACAGTTTTCAAAACGTGTTTTTCAGCCCGAAATAAACGCGTTTTCTCAGCCCTTGGAATCGCAGTGTAACTGCCTGGCTCAGAAGAGCCCACAGAGTCAGCCCTTAACCCCAGTGATCAGAAATTGTCAAAACGTGTTTTTCAGCAGAAATAAACACGTTTTGGCAACTTTGGTCACCACCATGTAACTTATAGGGCAAGAACAGCACAGTTTTCAAAATGTGTTTTTCAGCCCGAAATAAACGCGTTTTCTCAGCCCTTGGAATCGCAGTGTAACTGCCTGGCTCAGAAGAGCCCACAGAGTCAGCCCTTAACCCCAGTGATCAGAAATTGTCAAAACGTGTTTTTCAGCAGAAATAAACACGTTTTGGCAACTTTGGTCAAACCCATGTAACTTATAGGGCAGGAACAGCACAGTTTTCAAAACGTGTTTTTCAGCCCGAAATAAACGCGTTTTCTCAGCCCTTGGAATCGCAGTGTAACTGCCTGCCTCAGAAGAGCCCACAGAGTCAGCCCTTAACCCCAGTGATCAGAAATTGTCAAAACGTGTTTTTCAGCAGAAATAAACACGTTTTGGCAACTTTGGTCACCACCATGTAACTTATAGGGCAGGAACAGCACAGTTTTCAAAACGTGTTTTTCAGCACGAAATAAACACGTTTTCTCAGCACTTAGAATCGCAGTGTAACTGCCTGGCTCAGAAGAGCCCACAGAGTCAGCCCTTAACCCCAGTGATCAGAAATTGTCAAAACGTGTTTTTCAGCAGAAATAAACACGTTTTGGCAACTTTGGTCAAATCCATGTAACTTATAGGGCAGGAACAGCACAGTTTTCAAAACGTGTTTTTCAGCCCGAAATAAACGCGTTTTCTCAGCCCTTGGAATCGCAGTGTAACTGCCTGGCTCAGAAGAGCCCACAGAGTCAGCCCTTAACCCCAGTGATCAGAAATTGTCTAAACGTGTTTTTCAGCAGAAATAAACACGTTTTGGCAACTTTGGTCACCACCATGTAACTTATAGGGCAGGAACAGCACAGTTTTCAAAACGTGTTTTTCAGCCCGAAATAAACGCGTTTTCTCAGCCCTTGGAATCGCAGTGTAACTGCCTGGCTCAGAAGAGCACACTGAGTCACCCCTTAACCCCAGTGATCAGAAATTGTCAAAACGTGTTTTTCAGCAGAAATAAACACGTTTTGGCAACTTTGGTCACCACCATGTAACTTATAGGGCAGGAACAGCACAGTTTTCAAAACGTGTTTTTCAGCCCGAATTAAACGCGTTTTCTCAGCCCTTGGAATCGCAGTGTAACTGCCTGGCTCAGAAGAGCCCACAGAGTCAGCCCTTAACCCCAGTGATCAGAAATTGTCAAAACGTGTTTTTCAGCAGAAATAAACACGTTTTGGCAACTTTGGTCACCACCATGTAACTTATAGGGCAGGAACAGCACAGTTTTCAAAACGTGTTTTTCAGCCCGAAATAAACGCGTTTTCTCAGCCCTTGGAATCGCAGTGTAACTGCCTGGCTCAGAAGAGCCCACAGAGTCAGCCCTTAACCCCAGTGATCAGAAATTGTCAAAACGTGTTTTTCAGCAGAAATAAACACGTTTTGGCAACTTTGGTCACCACCATGTAACTTATAGGGCAAGAACAGCACAGTTTTCAAAACGTGTTTTTCAGCCCGAAATAAACGCGTTTTCTCAGCCCTTAGAATCGCAGTGTAACTGCCTGGCTCAGAAGAGCCCACAGAGTCAGCCCTTAACCCCAGTGATCAGAAATTGTCAAAACGTGTTTTTCAGCAGAAATAAACACGTTTTGGCAACTTTGGTCACCACCATGTAACTTATAGGGCAGGAACAGCACAGTTTTCAAAACGTGTTTTTCAGCCCGAAATAAACACGTTTTCTCAGCCCTTAGAATCGCAGTGTAACTGCCTGGCTCAGAAGAGCCCACAGAGTCAGCCCTTAACCCCAGTGATCAGAAATTGTCAAAACGTGTTTTTCAGCAGAAATAAACACGTTTTGGCAACTTTGGTCAAACCCATGTAACTTATAGGGCAGGAACAGCACAGTTTTCAAAACGTGTTTTTCAGCCCGAAATAAACGCGTTTTCTCAGCCCTTGGAATCGCAGTGTAACTGCCTGGCTCAGAAGAGCCCACAGAGTCAGCCCTTAACCCCAGTGATCAGAAATTGTCAAAACGTGTTTTTCAGCAGAAATAAACACGTTTTGGCAACTTTGGTCACCACCATGTAACTTATAGGGCAGGAACAGCACAGTTTTCAAAACGTGTTTTTCAGCACGAAATAAACACGTTTTCTCAGCACTTAGAATCGCAGTGTAACTGCCTGGCTCAGAAGAGCCCACAGAGTCAGCCCTTAACCCCAGTGATCAGAAATTGTCAAAACGTGTTTTTCAGCAGAAATAAACACGTTTTGGCAACTTTGGTCAAATCCATGTAACTTATAGGGCAGGAACAGCACAGTTTTCAAAACGTGTTTTTCAGCCCGAAATAAACGCGTTTTCTCAGCCCTTGGAATCGCAGTGTAACTGCCTGGCTCAGAAGAGCCCACAGAGTCAGCCCTTAACCCCAGTGATCAGAAATTGTCTAAACGTGTTTTTCAGCAGAAATAAACACGTTTTGGCAACTTTGGTCACCACCATGTAACTTATAGAGCAGGAACAGCACAGTTTTCAAAACGTGTTTTTCAGCCCGAAATAAACGCGTTTTCTCAGCCCTTGGAATCGCAGTGTAACTGCCTGGCTCAGAAGAGCACACTGAGTCACCCCTTAACCCCAGTGATCAGAAATTGTCAAAACGTGTTTTTCAGCAGAAATAAACACGTTTTGGCAACTTTGGTCACCACCATGTAACTTATAGGGCAGGAACAGCACAGTTTTCAAAACGTGTTTTTCAGCCCGAAATAAACGCGTTTTCTCAGCCCTTGGAATCGCAGTGTAACTGCCTGGCTCAGAAGAGCCCACAGAGTCAGCCCTTAACCCCAGTGATCAGAAATTGTCAAAACGTGTTTTTCAGCAGAAATAAACACGTTTTGGCAACTTTGGTCACCACCATGTAACTTATAGGGCAGGAACAGCACAGTTTTCAAAACGTGTTTTTCAGCCCGATATAAACGCGTTTTCTCAGCCCTTGGAATCGCAGTGTAACTGCCTGGCTCAGAAGAGCCCACAGAGTCAGCCCTTAACCCCAGTGATCAGAAATTGTCAAAACGTGTTTTTCAGCAGAAATAAACACGTTTTGGCAACTTTGGTCACTACCATGTAACTTATAGGGCAAGAACAGCACAGTTTTCAAAATGTGTTTTTCAGCCCGAAATAAACGCGTTTTCTCAGCCCTTGGAATCGCAGTGTAACTGCCTGGCTCAGAAGAGCCCACAGAGTCAGCCCTTAACCCCAGTGATCAGAAATTGTCAAAACGTGTTTTTCAGCAGAAATAAACACGTTTTGGCAACTTTGGTCAAACCCATGTAACTTATAGGGCAGGAACAGCACAGTTTTCAAAACGTGTTTTTCAGCCCGAAATAAACGCGTTTTCTCAGCCCTTGGAATCGCAGTGTAACTGCCTGGCTCAGAAGAGCCCACAGAGTCAGCCCTTAACCCCAGTGATCAGAAATTGTCAAAACGTGTTTTTCAGCAGAAATAAACACGTTTTGGCAACTTTGGTCACCACCATGTAACTTATAGGGCAGGAACAGCACAGTTTTCAAAACGTGTTTTTCAGCCCGAAATAAACGCGTTTTCTCAGCCCTTGGAATCGCAGTGTAACTGCCTGGCTCAGAAGAGCCCACAGAGTCAGCCCTTAACCCCAGTGATCAGAAATTGTCAAAACGTGTTTTTCAGCAGAAATAAACACGTTTTGGCAACTTTGGTCAAACCCATGTAACTTATAGGGCAGGAACAGCACAGTTTTCAAAACGTGTTTTTCAGCCCGAAATAAACGCGTTTTCTCAGCCCTTGGAATCGCAGTGTAACTGCCTGGCTCAGAAGAGCCCACAGAGTCAGCCCTTAACCCCAGTGATCAGAAATTGTCAAAACGTGTTTTTCAGCAGAAATAAACACGTTTTGGCAACTTTGGTCACCACCATGTAACTTATAGAGCAGGAACAGCACAGTTTTCAAAACGTGTTTTTCAGCCCGAAATAAACGCGTTTTCTCAGCCCTTGGAATCGCAGTGTAACTGCCTGGCTCAGAAGAGCCCACAGAGTCAGCCCTTAACCCCAGTGATCAGAAATTGTCAAAACGTGTTTTTCAGCAGAAATAAACACGTTTTGGCAACTTTGGTCACCACCATGTAACTTATAGGGCAGGAACAGCACAGTTTTCAAAACGTGTTTTTCAGACCGAAATAAACACGTTTTCTCAGCCCTTAGAATCGCAATGTAACTGCCTGGCTCAGAAGAGCCCACAGAGTCAGCCCTTAACCCCAGTGATCATAAATTGTCAAAACGTGTTTTTCAGCAGAAATAAACACGTTTTGGCAACTTTGGTCAAACCCATGTAACTTATAGGACAGGAACAGCACAGTTTTCAAAACGTGTTTTTCAGCCCGAAATAAACGCGTTTTCTCAGCCCTTGGAATCGCAGTGTAACTGCCTGGCTCAGAAGAGCCCACAGATTCAGCCCTTAACCCCAGTGATCAGAAAATGTCAAAACGTGTTTTTCAGCAGAAATAAACACGTTTTGGCAACGTTGGTCACCACCATGTAACTTATAGGGCAGGAACAGCACAGTTTTCAAAACGTGTTTTTCAGCCCGAAATAAACGCGTTTTCTCAGCCCTTTGAATCGCAGTGTAACTGCCTGGCTCAGAAGAGCCCACAGAGTCAGCCCTTAACCCCAGTGATCAGAAATTGTCAAAACGTGTTTTTCAGCAGAAATAAACACGTTTTGGCAACTTTGGTCACCGCCATGTAACTTATAGGGCAGGAACAGCACAGTTTTCAAAACGTGTTTTTCAGCCCGAAATAAACGCGTTTTCTCAGCCCTTGGAATCGCAGTGTAACTGCCTGGCTCAGAAGAGCCCACAGAGTCAGCCCTTAACCCCAGTGATCAGAAATTGTCAAAACGTGTTTTTCAGCAGAAATAAACACGTTTTGGCAACTTTGGTCAAACCCATGTAACTTATAGGGCAGGAACAGCACAGTTTTCAAAACGTGTTTTTCAGCCCGAAATAAACGCGTTTTCTCAGCCCTTGGAATCGCAGTGTAACTGCCTGCCTCAGAAGAGCCCACAGAGTCAGCCCTTAACCCCAGTGATCAGAAATTGTCAAAACGTGTTTTTCAGCAGAAATAAACACGTTTTGGCCACTTTGGTCACCACCATGTAACTTATAGGGCAGGAACAGCACAGTTTTCAAAACGTGTTTTTCAGCACGAAATAAACACGTTTTCTCAGCACTTAGAATCGCAGTGTAACTGCCTGGCTCAGAAGAGCACACTGAGTCACCCCTTATCCCCAGTGATCAGAAATTGTCAAAACGTGTTTTTCAGCAGAAATAAACACGTTTTGGCAACTTTGGTCACCACCATGTAACTTATAGGGCAGGAACAGCACCGTTTTCAAAACGTGTTTTTCAGCCCGAAATAAACGCGTTTTCTCAGCCCTTGGAATCGCAGTGTAACTGCCTGGCTCAGAAGAGACCACAGAGTCAGCCCTTAACCCCAGTGATCAGAAATTGTCAAAACGTGTTTTTCAGCAGAAATAAACACGTTTTGGCAACTTTGGTCACCACCATGTAACTTATAGGGCAGGAACAGCACAGTTTTCAAAACGTGTTTTTCAGCCCGAAATAAACGCGTTTTCTCAGCCCTTGGAATCGCAGTGTAACTGCCTGGCTCAGAAGAGCCCACAGAGTCAGCCCTTAACCCCAGTGATCAGAAATTGTCTAAACGTGTTTTTCAGCAGAAATAAACACGTTTTGGCAACTTTGGTCACCACCATGTAACTTATAGGGCAGGAACAGCACAGTTTTCAAAACGTGTTTTTCAGCCCGAAATAAACGCGTTTTCTCAGCCCTTGGAATCGCAGTGTAACTGCCTGGCTCAGAAGAGCCCACAGAGTCAGCCCTTAACCCCAGTGATCAGAAATTGTCTAAACGTGTTTTTCAGCAGAAATAAACACGTTTTGGCAACTTTGGTCACCACCATGTAACTTATAGGGCAGGAACAGCACAGTTTTCAAAACGTGTTTTTCAGACCGAAATAAACACGTTTTCTCAGCCCTTAGAATCGCAATGTAACTGCCTGGCTCAGAAGAGCCCACAGAGTCAGCCCTTAACCCCAGTGATCATAAATTGTCAAAACGTGTTTTTCAGCAGAAATAAACACGTTTTGGCAACTTTGGTCAAACCCATGTAACTTATAGGACAGGAACAGCACAGTTTTCAAAACGTGTTTTTCAGCCCGAAATAAACGCGTTTTCTCAGCCCTTGGAATCGCAGTGTAACTGCCTGGCTCAGAAGAGCCCACAGATTCAGCCCTTAACCCCAGTGATCAGAAAATGTCAAAACGTGTTTTTCAGCAGAAATAAACACGTTTTGGCAACGTTGGTCACCACCATGTAACTTATAGGGCAGGAACAGCACAGTTTTCAAAACGTGTTTTTCAGCCCGAAATAAACGCGTTTTCTCAGCCCTTTGAATCGCAGTGTAACTGCCTGGCTCAGAAGAGCCCACAGAGTCAGCCCTTAACCCCAGTGATCAGAAATTGTCAAAACGTGTTTTTCAGCAGAAATAAACACGTTTTGGCAACTTTGGTCACCGCCATGTAACTTATAGGGCAGGAACAGCACAGTTTTCAAAACGTGTTTTTCAGCCCGAAATAAACGCGTTTTCTCAGCCCTTGGAATCGCAGTGTAACTGCCTGGCTCAGAAGAGCCCACAGAGTCAGCCCTTAACCCCAGTGATCAGAAATTGTCAAAACGTGTTTTTCAGCAGAAATAAACACGTTTTGGCAACTTTGGTCAAACCCATGTAACTTATAGGGCAGGAACAGCACAGTTTTCAAAACGTGTTTTTCAGCCCGAAATAAACGCGTTTTCTCAGCCCTTGGAATCGCAGTGTAACTGCCTGCCTCAGAAGAGCCCACAGAGTCAGCCCTTAACCCCAGTGATCAGAAATTGTCAAAACGTGTTTTTCAGCAGAAATAAACACGTTTTGGCCACTTTGGTCACCACCATGTAACTTATAGGGCAGGAACAGCACAGTTTTCAAAACGTGTTTTTCAGCCCGAAATAAACGCGTTTTCTCAGCCCTTGGAATCGCAGTGTAACTGCCTGGCTCAGAAGAGCCCACAGAGTCAGCCCTTAACCCCAGTGATCAGAAATTGTCAAAACGTGTTTTTCAGCAGAAATAAACACGTTTTGGCAACTTTGGTCACCACCATGTAACTTATAGGGCAGGAACAGCACAGTTTTCAAAACGTGTTTTTCAGCCCGATATAAACGCGTTTTCTCAGCCCTTGGAATCGCAGTGTAACTGCCTGGCTCAGAAGAGCCCACAGAGTCAGCCCTTAACCCCAGTGATCAGAAATTGTCAAAACGTGTTTTTCAGCAGAAATAAACACGTTTTGGCAACTTTGGTCACTACCATGTAACTTATAGGGCAAGAACAGCACAGTTTTCAAAATGTGTTTTTCAGCCCGAAATAAACGCGTTTTCTCAGCCCTTGGAATCGCAGTGTAACTGCCTGGCTCAGAAGAGCCCACAGAGTCAGCCCTTAACCCCAGTGATCAGAAATTGTCAAAACGTGTTTTTCAGCAGAAATAAACACGTTTTGGCAACTTTGGTCAAACCCATGTAACTTATAGGGCAGGAACAGCACAGTTTTCAAAACGTGTTTTTCAGCCCGAAATAAACGCGTTTTCTCAGCCCTTGGAATCGCAGTGTAACTGCCTGGCTCAGAAGAGCCCACAGAGTCAGCCCTTAACCCCAGTGATCAGAAATTGTCAAAACGTGTTTTTCAGCAGAAATAAACACGTTTTGGCAACTTTGGTCACCACCATGTAACTTATAGGGCAGGAACAGCACAGTTTTCAAAACGTGTTTTTCAGCCCGAAATAAACGCGTTTTCTCAGCCCTTGGAATCGCAGTGTAACTGCCTGGCTCAGAAGAGCCCACAGAGTCAGCCCTTAACCCCAGTGATCAGAAATTGTCAAAACGTGTTTTTCAGCAGAAATAAACACGTTTTGGCAACTTTGGTCAAACCCATGTAACTTATAGGGCAGGAACAGCACAGTTTTCAAAACGTGTTTTTCAGCCCGAAATAAACGCGTTTTCTCAGCCCTTGGAATCGCAGTGTAACTGCCTGGCTCAGAAGAGCCCACAGAGTCAGCCCTTAACCCCAGTGATCAGAAATTGTCAAAACGTGTTTTTCAGCAGAAATAAACACGTTTTGGCAACTTTGGTCACCACCATGTAACTTATAGAGCAGGAACAGCACAGTTTTCAAAACGTGTTTTTCAGCCCGAAATAAACGCGTTTTCTCAGCCCTTGGAATCGCAGTGTAACTGCCTGGCTCAGAAGAGCCCACAGAGTCAGCCCTTAACCCCAGTGATCAGAAATTGTCAAAACGTGTTTTTCAGCAGAAATAAACACGTTTTGGCAACTTTGGTCACCACCATGTAACTTATAGGGCAGGAACAGCACAGTTTTCAAAACGTGTTTTTCAGACCGAAATAAACACGTTTTCTCAGCCCTTAGAATCGCAATGTAACTGCCTGGCTCAGAAGAGCCCACAGAGTCAGCCCTTAACCCCAGTGATCATAAATTGTCAAAACGTGTTTTTCAGCAGAAATAAACACGTTTTGGCAACTTTGGTCAAACCCATGTAACTTATAGGACAGGAACAGCACAGTTTTCAAAACGTGTTTTTCAGCCCGAAATAAACGCGTTTTCTCAGCCCTTGGAATCGCAGTGTAACTGCCTGGCTCAGAAGAGCCCACAGATTCAGCCCTTAACCCCAGTGATCAGAAAATGTCAAAACGTGTTTTTCAGCAGAAATAAACACGTTTTGGCAACGTTGGTCACCACCATGTAACTTATAGGGCAGGAACAGCACAGTTTTCAAAACGTGTTTTTCAGCCCGAAATAAACGCGTTTTCTCAGCCCTTTGAATCGCAGTGTAACTGCCTGGCTCAGAAGAGCCCACAGAGTCAGCCCTTAACCCCAGTGATCAGAAATTGTCAAAACGTGTTTTTCAGCAGAAATAAACACGTTTTGGCAACTTTGGTCACCGCCATGTAACTTATAGGGCAGGAACAGCACAGTTTTCAAAACGTGTTTTTCAGCCCGAAATAAACGCGTTTTCTCAGCCCTTGGAATCGCAGTGTAACTGCCTGGCTCAGAAGAGCCCACAGAGTCAGCCCTTAACCCCAGTGATCAGAAATTGTCAAAACGTGTTTTTCAGCAGAAATAAACACGTTTTGGCAACTTTGGTCAAACCCATGTAACTTATAGGGCAGGAACAGCACAGTTTTCAAAACGTGTTTTTCAGCCCGAAATAAACGCGTTTTCTCAGCCCTTGGAATCGCAGTGTAACTGCCTGCCTCAGAAGAGCCCACAGAGTCAGCCCTTAACCCCAGTGATCAGAAATTGTCAAAACGTGTTTTTCAGCAGAAATAAACACGTTTTGGCCACTTTGGTCACCACCATGTAACTTATAGGGCAGGAACAGCACAGTTTTCAAAACGTGTTTTTCAGCACGAAATAAACACGTTTTCTCAGCACTTAGAATCGCAGTGTAACTGCCTGGCTCAGAAGAGCACACTGAGTCACCCCTTATCCCCAGTGATCAGAAATTGTCAAAACGTGTTTTTCAGCAGAAATAAACACGTTTTGGCAACTTTGGTCACCACCATGTAACTTATAGGGCAGGAACAGCACCGTTTTCAAAACGTGTTTTTCAGCCCGAAATAAACGCGTTTTCTCAGCCCTTGGAATCGCAGTGTAACTGCCTGGCTCAGAAGAGACCACAGAGTCAGCCCTTAACCCCAGTGATCAGAAATTGTCAAAACGTGTTTTTCAGCAGAAATAAACACGTTTTGGCAACTTTGGTCACCACCATGTAACTTATAGGGCAGGAACAGCACAGTTTTCAAAACGTGTTTTTCAGCCCGAAATAAACGCGTTTTCTCAGCCCTTGGAATCGCAGTGTAACTGCCTGGCTCAGAAGAGCCCACAGAGTCAGCCCTTAACCCCAGTGATCAGAAATTGTCTAAACGTGTTTTTCAGCAGAAATAAACACGTTTTGGCAACTTTGGTCACCACCATGTAACTTATAGGGCAGGAACAGCACAGTTTTCAAAACGTGTTTTTCAGCCCGAAATAAACGCGTTTTCTCAGCCCTTGGAATCGCAGTGTAACTGCCTGGCTCAGAAGAGCCCACAGAGTCAGCCCTTAACCCCAGTGATCAGAAATTGTCTAAACGTGTTTTTCAGCAGAAATAAACACGTTTTGGCAACTTTGGTCACCACCATGTAACTTATAGGGCAGGAACAGCACAGTTTTCAAAACGTGTTTTTCAGCCCGAAATAAACGCGTTTTCTCAGCCCTTGGAATCGCAGTGTAACTGCCTGGCTCAGAAGAGCCCACAGAGTCAGCCCTTAACCCCAGTGATCAGAAATTGTCAAAACGTGTTTTTCAGCAGAAATAAACACGTTTTGGCAACTTTGGTCACCACCATGTAACTTATAGGGCAGGAACAGCACAGTTTTCAAAACGTGTTTTTCAGCCCGAAATAAACGCGTTTTCTCAGCCCTTGGAATCGCAGTGTAACTGCCTGGCTCAGAAGAGCCCACAGAGTCAGCCCTTAACCCCAGTGATCAGAAATTGTCAAAACGTGTTTTTCAGCAGAAATAAACACGTTTTGGCAACTTTGGTCAAGCCCATGTAACTTATAGGGCAGGAACAGCACAGTTTTCAAAACGTGTTTTTCAGCCCGAAATAAACGCGTTTTCTCAGCCCTTGGAATCGCAGTGTAACTGCCTGGCTCAGAAGAGCCCACAGAGTCAGCCCTTAACCCCAGTGATCAGAAATTGTCAAAACGTGTTTTTCAGCAGAAATAAACACGTTTTGGCAACTTTGGTCACCACCATGTAACTTATAGGGCAGGAACAGCACAGTTTTCAAAACGTGTTTTTCAGCACGAAATAAACACGTTTTCTCAGCACTTAGAATCGCAGTGTAACTGCCTGGCTCAGAAGAGCCCACAGAGTCAGCCCTTAACCCCAGTGATCAGAAATTGTCAAAACGTGTTTTTCAGCAGAAATAAACACGTTTTGGCAACTTTGGTCACCACCATGTAACTTATAGGGCAGGAACAGCACAGTTTTCAAAACGTGTTTTTCAGCCCGAAATAAACGCGTTTTCTCAGCCCTTGGAATCGCAGTGTAACTGCCTGGCTCAGAAGAGCCCACAGAGTCAGCCCTTAACCCCAGTGATCAGAAATTGTCAAAACGTGTTTTTCAGCAGAAATAAACACGTTTTGGCAACTTTGGTCACCACCATGTAACTTATAGGGCAGGAACAGCACAGTTTTCAAAACGTGTTTTTCAGCCCGAAATAAACGCGTTTTCTCAGCCCTTGGAATCGCAGTGTAACTGCCTGGCTCAGAAGAGCCCACAGAGTCAGCCCTTAACCCCAGTGATCAGAAATTGTCAAAACGTGTTTTTCAGCAGAAATAAACACGTTTTGGCAACTTTGGTCACCACCATGTAACTTATAGGGCAAGAACAGCACAGTTTTCAAAACGTGTTTTTCAGCCCGAAATAAACGCGTTTTCTCAGCCCTTGGAATCGCAGTGTAACTGCCTGGCTCAGAAGAGCCCACAGAGTCAGCCCTTAACCCCAGTGATCAGAAATTGTCAAAACGTGTTTTTCAGCAGAAATAAACACGTTTTGGCAACTTTGGTCAAACCCATGTAACTTATAGGGCAGGAACAGCACAGTTTTCAAAACGTGTTTTTCAGCCCGAAATAAACGCGTTTTCTCAGCCCTTGGAATCGCAGTGTAACTGCCTGGCTCAGAAGAGCCCACAGAGTCAGCCCTTAACCCCAGTGATCAGAAATTGTCAAAACGTGTTTTTCAGCAGAAATAAACACGTTTTGGCAACTTTGGTCACCACCATGTAACTTATAGGGCAGGAACAGCACAGTTTTCAAAACGTGTTTTTCAGCCCGAAATAAACGCGTTTTCTCAGCCCTTGGAATCGCAGTGTAACTGCCTGGCTCAGAAGAGCCCACAGAGTCAGCCCTTAACCCCAGTGATCAGAAATTGTCAAAACGTGTTTTTCAGCAGAAATAAACACGTTTTGGCAACTTTGGTCAAACCCATGTAACTTATAGGGCAGGAACAGCACAGTTTTCAAAACGTGTTTTTCAGCCCGAAATAAACGCGTTTTCTCAGCCCTTGGAATCGCAGTGTAACTGCCTGGCTCAGAAGAGCCCACAGAGTCAGCCCTTAACCCCAGTGATCAGAAATTGTCAAAACGTGTTTTTCAGCAGAAATAAACACGTTTTGGCAACTTTGGTCACCACCATGTAACTTATAGGGCAGGAACAGCACAGTTTTCAAAACGTGTTTTTCAGCCCGAAATAAACGCGTTTTCTCAGCCCTTGGAATCGCAGTGTAACTGCCTGGCTCAGAAGAGCCCACAGAGTCAGCCCTTAACCCCAGTGATCAGAAATTGTCAAAACGTGTTTTTCAGCAGAAATAAACACGTTTTGGCAACTTTGGTCACCACCATTTAACTTATAGGGCAGGAACAGCACAGTTTTCAAAACGTGTTTTTCAGCCCGAAATAAACGCGTTTTCTCAGCCCTTGGAATCGCAGTGTAACTGCCTGGCTCAGAAGAGCACACTGAGTCACCCCTTAACCCCAGTGATCAGAAATTGTCAAAACGTGTTTTTCAGCAGAAATAAACACGTTTTGGCAACTTTGGTCACCACCATGTAACTTATAGGGCAGGAACAGCACAGTTTTCAAAACGTGTTTTTCAGCCCGAAATAAACACGTTTTCTCAGCCCTTAGAATCGCAGTGTAACTGCCTGGCTCAGAAGAGCCCACAGAGTCAGCCCTTAACCCCAGTGATCAGAAATTGTCAAAACGTGTTTTTCAGCAGAAATAAACACGTTTTGGCAACTTTGGTCAAACCCATGTAACTTATAGGGCAGGAACAGCACAGTTTTCAAAACGTGTTTTTCAGCCCGAAATAAACGCGTTTTCTCAGCCCTTGGAATCGCAGTGTAACTGCCTGCCTCAGAAGAGCCCACAGAGTCAGCCCTTAACCCCAGTGATCAGAAATTGTCAAAACGTGTTTTTCAGCAGAAATAAACACGTTTTGGCAACTTTGGTCACCACCATGTAACTTATAGGGCAGGAACAGCACAGTTTTCAAAAAGTGTTTTTCAGCACGAAATAAACACGTTTTCTCAGCACTTAGAATCGCAGTGTAACTGCCTGGCTCAGAAGAGCCCACAGAGTCAGCCCTTAACCCCAGTGATCAGAAATTGTCAAAACGTGTTTTTCAGCAGAAATAAACACGTTTTGGCAACTTTGGTCAAATCCATGTAACTTATAGGGCAGGAACAGCACAGTTTTCAAAACGTGTTTTTCAGCCCGAAATAAACGCGTTTTCTCAGCCCTTGGAATCGCAGTGTAACTGCCTGGCTCAGAAGAGCCCACAGAGTCAGCCCTTAACCCCAGTGATCAGAAATTGTCTAAACGTGTTTTTCAGCAGAAATAAACACGTTTTGGCAACTTTGGTCACCACCATGTAACTTATAGGGCAGGAACAGCACAGTTTTCAAAACGTGTTTTTCAGCCCGAAATAAACGCGTTTTCTCAGCCCTTGGAATCGCAATGTAACTGCCTGGCTCAGAAGAGCCCACAGAGTCAGCCCTTAACCCCAGTGATCAGAAATTGTCAAAACGTGTTTTTCAGCAGAAATAAACACGTTTTGGCAACTTTGGTCACCACCATGTAACTTATAGGGCAAGAACAGCACAGTTTTCAAAACGTGTTTTTCAGCCCGAAATAAACGCGTTTTCTCAGCCCTTAGAATCGCAGTGTAACTGCCTGGCTCAGAAGAGCCCACAGAGTCAGCCCTTAACCCCAGTGATCAGAAATTGTCTAAACGTGTTTTTCAGCAGAAATAAACACGTTTTGGCAACTTTGGTCACCACCATGTAACTTATAGGGCAGGAACAGCACAGTTTTCAAAACGTGTTTTTCAGCCCGAAATAAACGCGTTTTCTCAGCCCTTGGAATCGCAGTGTAACTGCCTGGCTCAGAAGAGCCCACAGAGTCAGCCCTTAACCCCAGTGATCAGAAATTGTCAAAACGTGTTTTTCAGCAGAAATAAACACGTTTTGGCAACTTTGGTCACCACCATGTAACTTATAGGGCAGGAACAGCACAGTTTTCAAAACGTGTTTTTCAGCCCGAAATAAACGCGTTTTCTCAGCCCTTGGAATCGCAGTGTAACTGCCTGGCTCAGAAGAGCCCACAGAGTCAGCCCTTAACCCCAGTGATCAGAAATTGTCAAAACGTGTTTTTCAGCAGAAATAAACACGTTTTGGCAACTTTGGTCAAACCCATGTAACTTATAGGGCAGGAACAGCACAGTTTTCAAAACGTGTTTTTCAGCCCGAAATAAACGCGTTTTCTCAGCCCTTGGAATCGCAGTGTAACTGCCTGGCTCAGAAGAGCCCACAGAGTCAGCCCTTAACCCCAGTGATCAGAAAATGTCAAAACGTGTTTTTCAGCAGAAATAAACACGTTTTGGCAACTTTGGTCACCACCATGTAACTTATAGGGCAGGAACAGCACAGTTTTCAAAACGTGTTTTTCAGCCCGAAATAAACGCGTTTTCTCAGCCCTTGGAATCGCAGTGTAACTGCCTGGCTCAGAAGAGCCCACAGAGTCAGCCCTTAACCCCAGTGATCAGAAATTGTCAAAACGTGTTTTTCAGCAGAAATAAACACGTTTTGGCAACTTTGGTCACCACCATGTAACTTATAGGGCAGGAACAGCACAGTTTTCAAAACGTGTTTTTCAGCCCGAAATAAACACGTTTTCTCAGCCCTTAGAATCGCAGTGTAACTGCCTGGCTCAGAAGAGCCCACAGAGTCAGCCCTTAACACCAGTGATCAGAAATTGTCAAAACGTGTTTTTCAGCAGAAATAAACATGTTTTGGCAACTTTGGTCAAACCCATGTAACTTATAGGGCAGGAACAGCACAGTTTTCAAAACGTGTTTTTCAGCCCGAAATAAACGCGTTTTCTCAGCCCTTGGAATCGCAGTGTAACTGCCTGCCTCAGAAGAGCCCACAGAGTCAGCCCTTAACCCCAGTGATCAGAAATTGTCAAAACGTGTTTTTCAGCAGAAATAAACACGTTTTGGCAACTTTGGTCACCACCATGTAACTTATAGGGCAGGAACAGCACAGTTTTCAAAACGTGTTTTTCAGCACGAAATAAACACGTTTTCTCAGCACTTAGAATCGCAGTGTAACTGCCTGGCTCAGAAGAGCCCACAGAGTCAGCCCTTAACCCCAGTGATCAGAAATTGTCAAAACGTGTTTTTCAGCAGAAATAAACACGTTTTGGCAACTTTGGTCAAATCCATGTAACTTATAGGGCAGGAACAGCACAGTTTTCAAAACGTGTTTTTCAGCCCGAAATAAACGCGTTTTCTCAGCCCTTGGAATCGCAGTGTAACTGCCTGGCTCAGAAGAGCCCACAGAGTCAGCCCTTAACCCCAGTGATCAGAAATTGTCTAAACGTGTTTTTCAGCAGAAATAAACACGTTTTGGCAACTTTGGTCACCACCATGTAACTTATAGGACAGGAACAGCACAGTTTTCAAAACGTGTTTTTCAGCCCGAAATAAACGCGTTTTCTCAGCCCTTGGAATCGCAGTGTAACTGCCTGGCTCAGAAGAGCACACTGAGTCACCCCTTAACCCCAGTGATCAGAAATTGTCAAAACGTGTTTTTCAGCAGAAATAAACACGTTTTGGCAACTTTGGTCACCACCATGTAACTTATAGGGCAGGAACAGCACAGTTTTCAAAACGTGTTTTTCAGCCCGAAATAAACGCGTTTTCTCAGCCCTTGGAATCGCAGTGTAACTGCCTGGCTCAGAAGAGCCCACAGAGTCAGCCCTTAACCCCAGTGATCAGAAATTGTCTAAACGTGTTATTCAGCAGAAATAAACACGTTTTGGCAACTTTGGTCACCACCATGTAACTTATAGGGCAGGAACAGCACAGTTTTCAAAACGTGTTTTTCAGCCCGAAATAAACGCGTTTTCTCAGCCCTTGGAATCGCAGTGTAACTGCCTGGCTCAGAAGAGCACACTGAGTCACCCCTTAACCCCAGTGATCAGAAATTGTCAAAACGTGTTTTTCAGCAGAAATAAACACGTTTTGGCAACTTTGGTCACCACCATGTAACTTATAGGGCAGGAACAGCACAGTTTTCAAAACGTGTTTTTCAGCCCGAAATAAACGCGTTTTCTCAGCCCTTGGAATCGCAGTGTAACTGCCTGGCTCAGAAGAGCCCACAGAGTCAGCCCTTAACCCCAGTGATCAGAAATTGTCAAAACGTGTTTTTCAGCAGAAATAAACATGTTTTGGCAACTTTGGTCAAACCCATGTAACTTATAGGGCAGGAACAGCACAGTTTTCAAAACGTGTTTTTCAGCCCGAAATAAACGCGTTTTCTCAGCCCTTGGAATCGCAGTGTAACTGCCTGCCTCAGAAGAGCCCACAGAGTCAGCCCTTAACCCCAGTGATCAGAAATTGTCAAAACGTGTTTTTCAGCAGAAATAAACACGTTTTGGCAACTTTGGTCAAATCCATGTAACTTATAGGGCAGGAACAGCACAGTTTTCAAAACGTGTTTTTCAGCCCGAAATAAACGCGTTTTCTCAGCCCTTGGAATCGCAGTGTAACTGCCTGGCTCAGAAGAGCCCACAGAGTCAGCCCTTAACCCCAGTGATCAGAAATTGTCTAAACGTGTTTTTCAGCAGAAATAAACACGTTTTGGCAACTTTGGTCACCACCATGTAACTTATAGGGCAGGAACAGCACAGTTTTCAAAACGTGTTTTTCAGCCCGAAATAAACGCGTTTTCTCAGCCCTTGGAATCGCAATGTAACTGCCTGGCTCAGAAGAGCCCACAGAGTCAGCCCTTAACCCCAGTGATCAGAAATTGTCAAAACGTGTTTTTCAGCAGAAATAAACACGTTTTGGCAACTTTGGTCACCACCATGTAACTTATAGGGCAAGAACAGCACAGTTTTCAAAACGTGTTTTTCAGCCCGAAATAAACGCGTTTTCTCAGCCCTTAGAATCGCAGTGTAACTGCCTGGCTCAGAAGAGCCCACAGAGTCAGCCCTTAACCCCAGTGATCAGAAATTGTCTAAACGTGTTTTTCAGCAGAAATAAACACGTTTTGGCAACTTTGGTCACCACCATGTAACTTATAGGGCAGGAACAGCACAGTTTTCAAAACGTGTTTTTCAGCCCGAAATAAACGCGTTTTCTCAGCCCTTGGAATCGCAGTGTAACTGCCTGGCTCAGAAGAGCCCACAGAGTCAGCCCTTAACCCCAGTGATCAGAAATTGTCAAAACGTGTTTTTCAGCAGAAATAAACACGTTTTGGCAACTTTGGTCACCACCATGTAACTTATAGGGCAGGAACAGCACAGTTTTCAAAACGTGTTTTTCAGCCCGAAATAAACGCGTTTTCTCAGCCCTTGGAATCGCAGTGTAACTGCCTGGCTCAGAAGAGCCCACAGAGTCAGCCCTTAACCCCAGTGATCAGAAATTGTCAAAACGTGTTTTTCAGCAGAAATAAACACGTTTTGGCAACTTTGGTCAAACCCATGTAACTTATAGGGCAGGAACAGCACAGTTTTCAAAACGTGTTTTTCAGCCCGAAATAAACGCGTTTTCTCAGCCCTTGGAATCGCAGTGTAACTGCCTGGCTCAGAAGAGCCCACAGAGTCAGCCCTTAACCCCAGTGATCAGAAAATGTCAAAACGTGTTTTTCAGCAGAAATAAACACGTTTTGGCAACTTTGGTCACCACCATGTAACTTATAGGGCAGGAACAGCACAGTTTTCAAAACGTGTTTTTCAGCCCGAAATAAACGCGTTTTCTCAGCCCTTGGAATCGCAGTGTAACTGCCTGGCTCAGAAGAGCCCACAGAGTCAGCCCTTAACCCCAGTGATCAGAAATTGTCAAAACGTGTTTTTCAGCAGAAATAAACACGTTTTGGCAACTTTGGTCACCACCATGTAACTTATAGGGCAGGAACAGCACAGTTTTCAAAACGTGTTTTTCAGCCCGAAATAAACACGTTTTCTCAGCCCTTAGAATCGCAGTGTAACTGCCTGGCTCAGAAGAGCCCACAGAGTCAGCCCTTAACCCCAGTGATCAGAAATTGTCTAAACGTGTTTTTCAGCAGAAATAAACACGTTTTGGCAACTTTGGTCACCACCATGTAACTTATAGGGCAGGAACAGCACAGTTTTCAAAACGTGTTTTTCAGCCCGAAATAAACGCGTTTTCTCAGCCCTTGGAATCGCAATGTAACTGCCTGGCTCAGAAGAGCCCACAGAGTCAGCCCTTAACCCCAGTGATCAGAAATTGTCAAAACGTGTTTTTCAGCAGAAATAAACACGTTTTGGCAACTTTGGTCACCACCATGTAACTTATAGGGCAAGAACAGCACAGTTTTCAAAACGTGTTTTTCAGCCCGAAATAAACGCGTTTTCTCAGCCCTTAGAATCGCAGTGTAACTGCCTGGCTCAGAAGAGCCCACAGAGTCAGCCCTTAACCCCAGTGATCAGAAATTGTCTAAACGTGTTTTTCAGCAGAAATAAACACGTTTTGGCAACTTTGGTCACCACCATGTAACTTATAGGGCAGGAACAGCACAGTTTTCAAAACGTGTTTTTCAGCCCGAAATAAACGCGTTTTCTCAGCCCTTGGAATCGCAGTGTAACTGCCTGGCTCAGAAGAGCCCACAGAGTCAGCCCTTAACCCCAGTGATCAGAAATTGTCAAAACGTGTTTTTCAGCAGAAATAAACACGTTTTGGCAACTTTGGTCACCACCATGTAACTTATAGGGCAGGAACAGCACAGTTTTCAAAACGTGTTTTTCAGCCCGAAATAAACGCGTTTTCTCAGCCCTTGGAATCGCAGTGTAACTGCCTGGCTCAGAAGAGCCCACAGAGTCAGCCCTTAACCCCAGTGATCAGAAATTGTCAAAACGTGTTTTTCAGCAGAAATAAACACGTTTTGGCAACTTTGGTCAAACCCATGTAACTTATAGGGCAGGAACAGCACAGTTTTCAAAACGTGTTTTTCAGCCCGAAATAAACGCGTTTTCTCAGCCCTTGGAATCGCAGTGTAACTGCCTGGCTCAGAAGAGCCCACAGAGTCAGCCCTTAACCCCAGTGATCAGAAAATGTCAAAACGTGTTTTTCAGCAGAAATAAACACGTTTTGGCAACTTTGGTCACCACCATGTAACTTATAGGGCAGGAACAGCACAGTTTTCAAAACGTGTTTTTCAGCCCGAAATAAACGCGTTTTCTCAGCCCTTGGAATCGCAGTGTAACTGCCTGGCTCAGAAGAGCCCACAGAGTCAGCCCTTAACCCCAGTGATCAGAAATTGTCAAAACGTGTTTTTCAGCAGAAATAAACACGTTTTGGCAACTTTGGTCACCACCATGTAACTTATAGGGCAGGAACAGCACAGTTTTCAAAACGTGTTTTTCAGCCCGAAATAAACACGTTTTCTCAGCCCTTAGAATCGCAGTGTAACTGCCTGGCTCAGAAGAGCCCACAGAGTCAGCCCTTAACCCCAGTGATCAGAAATTGTCAAAACGTGTTTTTCAGCAGAAATAAACATGTTTTGGCAACTTTGGTCAAACCCATGTAACTTATAGGGCAGGAACAGCACAGTTTTCAAAACGTGTTTTTCAGCCCGAAATAAACGCGTTTTCTCAGCCCTTGGAATCGCAGTGTAACTGCCTGCCTCAGAAGAGCCCACAGAGTCAGCCCTTAACCCCAGTGATCAGAAATTGTCAAAACGTGTTTTTCAGCAGAAATAAACACGTTTTGGCAACTTTGGTCACCACCATGTAACTTATAGGGCAGGAACAGCACAGTTTTCAAAACGTGTTTTTCAGCACGAAATAAACACGTTTTCTCAGCACTTAGAATCGCAGTGTAACTGCCTGGCTCAGAAGAGCCCACAGAGTCAGCCCTTAACCCCAGTGATCAGAAATTGTCAAAACGTGTTTTTCAGCAGAAATAAACACGTTTTGGCAACTTTGGTCACCACCATGTAACTTATAGGGCAGGAACAGCACAGTTTTCAAAACGTGTTTTTCAGCCCGAAATAAACGCGTTTTCTCAGCCCTTGGAATCGCAGTGTAACTGCCTGGCTCAGAAGAGCCCACAGAGTCAGCCCTTAACCCCAGTGATCAGAAATTGTCAAAACGTGTTTTTCAGCAGAAATAAACACGTTTTGGCAACTTTGGTCACCACCATGTAACTTATAGGGCAGGAACAGCACAGTTTTCAAAACGTGTTTTTCAGCCCGAAATAAACGCGTTTTCTCAGCCCTTGGAATCGCAGTGTAACTGCCTGGCTCAGAAGAGCCCACAGAGTCAGCCCTTAACCCCAGTGATCAGAAATTGTCAAAACGTGTTTTTCAGCAGAAATAAACACGTTTTGGCAGCTTTGGTCACCACCATGTAACTTATAGGGCAAGAACAGCACAGTTTTCAAAACGTGTTTTTCAGCCCGAAATAAACGCGTTTTCTCAGCCCTTGGAATCGCAGTGTAACTGCCTGGCTCAGAAGAGCCCACAGAGTCAGCCCTTAACCCCAGTGATCAGAAATTGTCAAAACGTGTTTTTCAGCAGAAATAAACACGTTTTGGCAACTTTGGTCAAACCCATGTAACTTATAGGGCAGGAACAGCACAGTTTTCAAAACGTGTTTTTCAGCCCGAAATAAACGCGTTTTCTCAGCCCTTGGAATCGCAGTGTAACTGCCTGGCTCAGAAGAGCCCACAGAGTCAGCCCTTAACCCCAGTGATCAGAAATTGTCAAAACGTGTTTTTCAGCAGAAATAAACACGTTTTGGCAACTTTGGTCACCACCATGTAACTTATAGGGCAGGAACAGCACAGTTTTCAAAACGTGTTTTTCAGCCCGAAATAAACGCGTTTTCTCAGCCCTTGGAATCGCAGTGTAACTGCCTGGCTCAGAAGAGCCCACAGAGTCAGCCCTTAACCCCAGTGATCAGAAATTGTCAAAACGTGTTTTTCAGCAGAAATAAACACGTTTTGGCAACTTTGGTCAAACCCATGTAACTTATAGGGCAGGAACAGCACAGTTTTCAAAACGTGTTTTTCAGCCCGAAATAAACGCGTTTTCTCAGCCCTTGGAATCGCAGTGTAACTGCCTGGCTCAGAAGAGCCCACAGAGTCAGCCCTTAACCCCAGTGATCAGAAATTGTCAAAACGTGTTTTTCAGCAGAAATAAACACGTTTTGGCAACTTTGGTCACCACCATGTAACTTATAGGGCAGGAACAGCACAGTTTTCAAAACGTGTTTTTCAGCCCGAAATAAACGCGTTTTCTCAGCCCTTGGAATCGCAGTGTAACTGCCTGGCTCAGAAGAGCCCACAGAGTCAGCCCTTAACCCCAGTGATCAGAAATTGTCAAAACGTGTTTTTCAGCAGAAATAAACACGTTTTGGCAACTTTGGTCACCACCATTTAACTTATAGGGCAGGAACAGCACAGTTTTCAAAACGTGTTTTTCAGCCCGAAATAAACACGTTTTCTCAGCCCTTAGAATCGCAGTGTAACTGCCTGGCTCAGAAAGCCCACAGAGTCAGCCCTTAACCCCAGTGATCAGAAATTGTCAAAACGTGTTTTTCAGCAGAAATAAACACGTTTTGGCAACTTTGGTCAAACCCATGTAACTTATAGGGCAGGAACAGCACAGTTTTCAAAACGTGTTTTTCAGCCCGAAATAAACGCGTTTTCTCAGCCCTTGGAATCGCAGTGTAACTGCCTGGCTCAGAAGAGCACACTGAGTCACCCCTTAACCCCAGTGATCAGAAATTGTCAAAACGTGTTTTTCAGCAGAAATAAACACGTTTTGGCAACTTTGGTCACCACCATGTAACTTATAGGGCAGGAACAGCACAGTTTTCAAAACGTGTTTTTCAGCCCGAAATAAACACGTTTTCTCAGCCCTTAGAATCGCAGTGTAACTGCCTGGCTCAGAAGAGCCCACAGAGTCAGCCCTTAACCCCAGTGATCAGAAATTGTCAAAACGTGTTTTTCAGCAGAAATAAACACGTTTTGGCAACTTTGGTCAAACCCATGTAACTTATAGGGCAGGAACAGCACAGTTTTCAAAACGTGTTTTTCAGCCCGAAATAAACGCGTTTTCTCAGCCCTTGGAATCGCAGTGTAACTGCCTGCCTCAGAAGAGCCCACAGAGTCAGCCCTTAACCCCAGTGATCAGAAATTGTCAAAACGTGTTTTTCAGCAGAAATAAACACGTTTTGGCAACTTTGGTCACCACCATGTAACTTATAGGGCAGGAACAGCACAGTTTTCAAAAAGTGTTTTTCAGCACGAAATAAACACGTTTTCTCAGCACTTAGAATCGCAGTGTAACTGCCTGGCTCAGAAGAGCCCACAGAGTCAGCCCTTAACCCCAGTGATCAGAAATTGTCAAAACGTGTTTTTCAGCAGAAATAAACACGTTTTGGCAACTTTGGTCAAATCCATGTAACTTATAGGGCAGGAACAGCACAGTTTTCAAAACGTGTTTTTCAGCCCGAAATAAACGCGTTTTCTCAGCCCTTGGAATCGCAGTGTAACTGCCTGGCTCAGAAGAGCCCACAGAGTCAGCCCTTAACCCCAGTGATCAGAAATTGTCTAAACGTGTTTTTCAGCAGAAATAAACACGTTTTGGCAACTTTGGTCACCACCATGTAACTTATAGGGCAGGAACAGCACAGTTTTCAAAACGTGTTTTTCAGCCCGAAATAAACGCGTTTTCTCAGCCCTTGGAATCGCAATGTAACTGCCTGGCTCAGAAGAGCCCACAGAGTCAGCCCTTAACCCCAGTGATCAGAAATTGTCAAAACGTGTTTTTCAGCAGAAATAAACACGTTTTGGCAACTTTGGTCACCACCATGTAACTTATAGGGCAAGAACAGCACAGTTTTCAAAACGTGTTTTTCAGCCCGAAATAAACGCGTTTTCTCAGCCCTTAGAATCGCAGTGTAACTGCCTGGCTCAGAAGAGCCCACAGAGTCAGCCCTTAACCCCAGTGATCAGAAATTGTCTAAACGTGTTTTTCAGCAGAAATAAACACGTTTTGGCAACTTTGGTCACCACCATGTAACTTATAGGGCAGGAACAGCACAGTTTTCAAAACGTGTTTTTCAGCCCGAAATAAACGCGTTTTCTCAGCCCTTGGAATCGCAGTGTAACTGCCTGGCTCAGAAGAGCCCACAGAGTCAGCCCTTAACCCCAGTGATCAGAAATTGTCAAAACGTGTTTTTCAGCAGAAATAAACACGTTTTGGCAACTTTGGTCACCACCATGTAACTTATAGGGCAGGAACAGCACAGTTTTCAAAACGTGTTTTTCAGCCCGAAATAAACGCGTTTTCTCAGCCCTTGGAATCGCAGTGTAACTGCCTGGCTCAGAAGAGCCCACAGAGTCAGCCCTTAACCCCAGTGATCAGAAATTGTCAAAACGTGTTTTTCAGCAGAAATAAACACGTTTTGGCAACTTTGGTCAAACCCATGTAACTTATAGGGCAGGAACAGCACAGTTTTCAAAACGTGTTTTTCAGCCCGAAATAAACGCGTTTTCTCAGCCCTTGGAATCGCAGTGTAACTGCCTGGCTCAGAAGAGCCCACAGAGTCAGCCCTTAACCCCAGTGATCAGAAAATGTCAAAACGTGTTTTTCAGCAGAAATAAACACGTTTTGGCAACTTTGGTCACCACCATGTAACTTATAGGGCAGGAACAGCACAGTTTTCAAAACGTGTTTTTCAGCCCGAAATAAACGCGTTTTCTCAGCCCTTGGAATCGCAGTGTAACTGCCTGGCTCAGAAGAGCCCACAGAGTCAGCCCTTAACCCCAGTGATCAGAAATTGTCAAAACGTGTTTTTCAGCAGAAATAAACACGTTTTGGCAACTTTGGTCACCACCATGTAACTTATAGGGCAGGAACAGCACAGTTTTCAAAACGTGTTTTTCAGCCCGAAATAAACACGTTTTCTCAGCCCTTAGAATCGCAGTGTAACTGCCTGGCTCAGAAGAGCCCACAGAGTCAGCCCTTAACCCCAGTGATCAGAAATTGTCAAAACGTGTTTTTCAGCAGAAATAAACATGTTTTGGCAACTTTGGTCAAACCCATGTAACTTATAGGGCAGGAACAGCACAGTTTTCAAAACGTGTTTTTCAGCCCGAAATAAACGCGTTTTCTCAGCCCTTGGAATCGCAGTGTAACTGCCTGCCTCAGAAGAGCCCACAGAGTCAGCCCTTAACCCCAGTGATCAGAAATTGTCAAAACGTGTTTTTCAGCAGAAATAAACACGTTTTGGCAACTTTGGTCACCACCATGTAACTTATAGGGCAGAAACAGCACAGTTTTCAAAACGTGTTTTTCAGCACGAAATAAACACGTTTTCTCAGCACTTAGAATCGCAGTGTAACTGCCTGGCTCAGAAGAGCCCACAGAGTCAGCCCTTAACCCCAGTGATCAGAAATTGTCAAAACGTGTTTTTCAGCAGAAATAAACACGTTTTGGCAACTTTGGTCAAATCCATGTAACTTATAGGGCAGGAACAGCACAGTTTTCAAAACGTGTTTTTCAGCCCGAAATAAACGCGTTTTCTCAGCCCTTGGAATCGCAGTGTAACTGCCTGGCTCAGAAGAGCCCACAGAGTCAGCCCTTAACCCCAGTGATCAGAAATTGTCTAAACGTGTTTTTCAGCAGAAATAAACACGTTTTGGCAACTTTGGTCACCACCATGTAACTTATAGGACAGGAACAGCACAGTTTTCAAAACGTGTTTTTCAGCCCGAAATAAACGCGTTTTCTCAGCCCTTGGAATCGCAGTGTAACTGCCTGGCTCAGAAGAGCACACTGAGTCACCCCTTAACCCCAGTGATCAGAAATTGTCAAAACGTGTTTTTCAGCAGAAATAAACACGTTTTGGCAACTTTGGTCACCACCATGTAACTTATAGGGCAGGAACAGCACAGTTTTCAAAACGTGTTTTTCAGCCCGAAATAAACGCGTTTTCTCAGCCCTTGGAATCGCAGTGTAACTGCCTGGCTCAGAAGAGCCCACAGAGTCAGCCCTTAACCCCAGTGATCAGAAATTGTCAAAACGTGTTTTTCAGCAGAAATAAACATGTTTTGGCAACTTTGGTCAAACCCATGTAACTTATAGGGCAGGAACAGCACAGTTTTCAAAACGTGTTTTTCAGCCCGAAATAAACGCGTTTTCTCAGCCCTTGGAATCGCAGTGTAACTGCCTGCCTCAGAAGAGCCCACAGAGTCAGCCCTTAACCCCAGTGATCAGAAATTGTCAAAACGTGTTTTTCAGCAGAAATAAACACGTTTTGGCAACTTTGGTCACCACCATTTAACTTATAGGGCAGGAACAGCACAGTTTTCAAAACGTGTTTTTCAGCACGAAATAAACACGTTTTCTCAGCACTTAGAATCGCAGTGTAACTGCCTGGCTCAGAAGATCCCACAGAGTCAGCCCTTAACCCCAGTGATCAGAAATTGTCAAAACGTGTTTTTCAGCAGAAATAAACACGTTTTGGCAACTTTGGTCAAATCCATGTAACTTATAGGGCAGGAACAGCACAGTTTTCAAAACGTGTTTTTCAGCCCGAAATAAACGCGTTTTCTCAGCCCTTGGAATCGCAGTGTAACTGCCTGGCTCAGAAGAGCCCACAGAGTCAGCCCTTAACCCCAGTGATCAGAAATTGTCTAAACGTGTTTTTCAGCAGAAATAAACACGTTTTGGCAACTTTGGTCACCACCATGTAACTTATAGGGCAGGAACAGCACAGTTTTCAAAACGTGTTTTTCAGCCCGAAATAAACGCGTTTTCTCAGCCCTTGGAATCGCAGTGTAACTGCCTGGCTCAGAAGAGCACACTGAGTCACCCCTTAACCCCAGTGATCAGAAATTGTCAAAACGTGTTTTTCAGCAGAAATAAACACGTTTTGGCAACTTTGGTCACCACCATGTAACTTATAGGGCAGGAACAGCACAGTTTTCAAAACGTGTTTTTCAGCCCGAAATAAACGCGTTTTCTCAGCCCTTGGAATCGCAGTGTAACTGCCTGGCTCAGAAGAGCCCACAGAGTCAGCCCTTAACCCCAGTGATCAGAAATTGTCAAAACGTGTTTTTCAGCAGAAATAAACATGTTTTGGCAACTTTGGTCAAACCCATGTAACTTATAGGGCAGGAACAGCACAGTTTTCAAAACGTGTTTTTCAGCCCGAAATAAACGCGTTTTCTCAGCCCTTGGAATCGCAGTGTAACTGCCTGCCTCAGAAGAGCCCACAGAGTCAGCCCTTAACCCCAGTGATCAGAAATTGTCAAAACGTGTTTTTCAGCAGAAATAAACACGTTTTGGCAACTTTGGTCACCACCATGTAACTTATAGGGCAGGAACAGCACAGTTTTCAAAACGTGTTTTTCAGCACGAAATAAACACGTTTTCTCAGCACTTAGAATCGCAGTGTAACTGCCTGGCTCAGAAGAGCCCACAGAGTCAGCCCTTAACCCCAGTGATCAGAAATTGTCAAAACGTGTTTTTCAGCAGAAATAAACACGTTTTGGCAACTTTGGTCAAACCCATGTAACTTATAGGGCAGGAACAGCACAGTTTTCAAAACGTGTTTTTCAGCCCGAAATAAACGCGTTTTCTCAGCCCTTGGAATCGCAGTGTAACTGCCTGGCTCAGAAGAGCCCACAGAGTCAGCCCTTAACCCCAGTGATCAGAAATTGTCTAAACGTGTTTTTCAGCAGAAATAAACACGTTTTGGCAACTTTGGTCACCACCATGTAACTTATAGGGCAGGAACAGCACAGTTTTCAAAACGTGTTTTTCAGCCCGAAATAAACGCGTTTTCTCAGCCCTTGGAATCGCAGTGTAACTGCCTGGCTCAGAAGAGCACACTGAGTCACCCCTTAACCCCAGTGATCAGAAATTGTCAAAACGTGTTTTTCAGCAGAAATAAACACGTTTTGGCAACTTTGGTCACCACCATGTAACTTATAGGGCAGGAACAGCACAGTTTTCAAAACGTGTTTTTCAGCCCGAAATAAACGCGTTTTCTCAGCCCTTGGAATCGCAGTGTAACTGCCTGGCTCAGAAGAGCCCACAGAGTCAGCCCTTAACCCCAGTGATCAGAAATTGTCAAAACGTGTTTTTCAGCAGAAATAAACACGTTTTGGCAACTTTGGTCACCACCATGTAACTTATAGGGCAGGAACAGCACAGTTTTCAAAACGTGTTTTTCAGCCCGAAATAAACGCGTTTTCTCAGCCCTTGGAATCGCAGTGTAACTGCCTGGCTCAGAAGAGCCCACAGAGTCAGCCCTTAACCCCAGTGATCAGAAATTGTCAAAACGTGTTTTTCAGCAGAAATAAACACGTTTTGGCAACTTTGGTCACCACCATGTAACTTATAGGGCAAGAACAGCACAGTTTTCAAAACGTGTTTTTCAGCCCGAAATAAACGCGTTTTCTCAGCCCTTGGAATCGCAGTGTAACTGCCTGGCTCAGAAGAGCCCACAGAGTCAGCCCTTAACCCCAGTGATCAGAAATTGTCAAAACGTGTTTTTCAGCAGAAATAAACACGTTTTGGCAACTTTGGTCACCACCATGTAACTTATAGGGCAAGAACAGCACAGTTTTCAAAACGTGTTTTTCAGCCCGAAATAAACGCGTTTTCTCAGCCCTTAGAATCGCAGTGTAACTGCCTGGCTCAGAAGAGCCCACAGAGTCAGCCCTTAACCCCAGTGATCAGAAATTGTCTAAACGTGTTTTTCAGCAGAAATAAACACGTTTTGGCAACTTTGGTCACCACCATGTAACTTATAGGGCAGGAACAGCACAGTTTTCAAAACGTGTTTTTCAGCCCGAAATAAACGCGTTTTCTCAGCCCTTGGAATCGCAGTGTAACTGCCTGGCTCAGAAGAGCCCACAGAGTCAGCCCTTAACCCCAGTGATCAGAAATTGTCAAAACGTGTTTTTCAGCAGAAATAAACACGTTTTGGCAACTTTGGTCACCACCATGTAACTTATAGGGCAGGAACAGCACAGTTTTCAAAACGTGTTTTTCAGCCCGAAATAAACGCGTTTTCTCAGCCCTTGGAATCGCAGTGTAACTGCCTGGCTCAGAAGAGCCCACAGAGTCAGCCCTTAACCCCAGTGATCAGAAATTGTCAAAACGTGTTTTTCAGCAGAAATAAACACGTTTTGGCAACTTTGGTCAAACCCATGTAACTTATAGGGCAGGAACAGCACAGTTTTCAAAACGTGTTTTTCAGCCCGAAATAAACGCGTTTTCTCAGCCCTTGGAATCGCAGTGTAACTGCCTGGCTCAGAAGAGCCCACAGAGTCAGCCCTTAACCCCAGTGATCAGAAAATGTCAAAACGTGTTTTTCAGCAGAAATAAACACGTTTTGGCAACTTTGGCCACCACCATGTAACTTATAGGGCAGGAACAGCACAGTTTTCAAAACGTGTTTTTCAGCCCGAAATAAACGCGTTTTCTCAGCCCTTGGAATCGCAGTGTAACTGCCTGGCTCAGAAGAGCCCACAGAGTCAGCCCTTAACCCCAGTGATCAGAAATTGTCAAAACGTGTTTTTCAGCAGAAATAAACACGTTTTGGCAACTTTGGTCACCACCATGTAACTTATAGGGCAGGAACAGCACAGTTTTCAAAACGTGTTTTTCAGCCCGAAATAAACACGTTTTCTCAGCCCTTAGAATCGCAGTGTAACTGCCTGGCTCAGAAGAGCCCACAGAGTCAGCCCTTAACCCCAGTGATCAGAAATTGTCAAAACGTGTTTTTCAGCAGAAATAAACACGTTTTGGCAACTTTGGTCACCACCATTTAACTTATAGGGCAGGAACAGCACAGTTTTCAAAACGTGTTTTTCAGACCGAAATAAACACGTTTTCTCAGCCCTTAGAATCGCAATGTAACTGCCTGGCTCAGAAGAGCCCACAGAGTCAGCCCTTAACCCCAGTGATCATAAATTGTCAAAACGTGTTTTTCAGCAGAAATAAACACGTTTTGGCAACTTTGGTCAAACCCATGTAACTTATAGGACAGGAACAGCACAGTTTTCAAAACGTGTTTTTCAGCCCGAAATAAACGCGTTTTCTCAGCCCTTGGAATCGCAGTGTAACTGCCTGGCTCAGAAGAGCCCACAGATTCAGACCTTAACCCCAGTGATCAGAAAATGTCAAAACGTGTTTTTCAGCAGAAATAAACACGTTTTGGCAACTTTGGTCACCACCATGTAACTTATAGGGCAGGAACAGCACAGTTTTCAAAACGTGTTTTTCAGCCCGAAATAAACGCGTTTTCTCAGCCCTTGGAATCGCAGTGTAACTGCCTGGCTCAGAAGAGCCCACAGAGTCAGCCCTTAACCCCAGTGATCAGAAATTGTCAAAACGTGTTTTTCAGCAGAAATAAACACGTTTTGGCAACTTTGGTCACCACCATGTAACTTATAGGGCAGGAACAGCACAGTTTTCAAAACGTGTTTTTCAGCCCGAAATAAACACGTTTTCTCAGCCCTTAGAATCGCAGTGTAACTGCCTGGCTCAGAAAGCCCACAGAGTCAGCCCTTAACCCCAGTGATCAGAAATTGTCAAAACGTGTTTTTCAGCAGAAATAAACACGTTTTGGCAACTTTGGTCAAACCCATGTAACTTATAGGGCAGGAACAGCACAGTTTTCAAAACGTGTTTTTCAGCCCGAAATAAACGCGTTTTCTCAGCCCTTGGAATCGCAGTGTAACTGCCTGGCTCAGAAGAGCACACTGAGTCACCCCTTAACCCCAGTGATCAGAAATTGTCAAAACGTGTTTTTCAGCAGAAATAAACACGTTTTGGCAACTTTGGTCACCACCATGTAACTTATAGGGCAGGAACAGCACAGTTTTCAAAACGTGTTTTTCAGCCCGAAATAAACACGTTTTCTCAGCCCTTAGAATCGCAGTGTAACTGCCTGGCTCAGAAGAGCCCACAGAGTCAGCCCTTAACCCCAGTGATCAGAAATTGTCAAAAAGTGTTTTTCAGCAGAAATAAACACGTTTTGGCAACTTTGGTCAAATCCATGTAACTTATAGGGCAGGAACAGCACAGTTTTCAAAACGTGTTTTTCAGCCCGAAATAAACGCGTTTTCTCAGCCCTTGGAATCGCAGTGTAACTGCCTGGCTCAGAAGAGCCCACAGAGTCAGCCCTTAACCCCAGTGATCAGAAATTGTCTAAACGTGTTTTTCAGCAGAAATAAACACGTTTTGGCAACTTTGGTCACCACCATGTAACTTATAGGGCAGGAACAGCACAGTTTTCAAAACGTGTTTTTCAGCCCGAAATAAACGCGTTTTCTCAGCCCTTGGAATCGCAGTGTAACTGCCTGGCTCAGAAGAGCACACTGAGTCACCCCTTAACCCCAGTGATCAGAAATTGTCAAAACGTGTTTTTCAGCAGAAATAAACACGTTTTGGCAACTTTGGTCACCACCATGTAACTTATAGGGCAAGAACAGCACAGTTTTCAAAACGTGTTTTTCAGCCCGAAATAAACGCGTTTTCTCAGCCCTTAGAATCGCAGTGTAACTGCCTGGCTCAGAAGAGCCCACAGAGTCAGCCCTTAACCCCAGTGATCAGAAATTGTCTAAACGTGTTTTTCAGCAGAAATAAACACGTTTTGGCAACTTTGGTCACCACCATGTAACTTATAGGGCAGGAACAGCACAGTTTTCAAAACGTGTTTTTCAGCCCGAAATAAACGCGTTTTCTCAGCCCTTGGAATCGCAGTGTAACTGCCTGGCTCAGAAGAGCCCACAGAGTCAGCCCTTAACCCCAGTGATCAGAAATTGTCAAAACGTGTTTTTCAGCAGAAATAAACACGTTTTGGCAACTTTGGTCACCACCATGTAACTTATAGGGCAGGAACAGCACAGTTTTCAAAACGTGTTTTTCAGCCCGAAATAAACACGTTTTCTCAGCCCTTAGAATCGCAGTGTAACTGCCTGGCTCAGAAGAGCCCACAGAGTCAGCCCTTAACCCCAGTGATCAGAAATTGTCAAAACGTGTTTTTCAGCAGAAATAAACACGTTTTGGCAACTTTGGTCAAACCCATGTAACTTATAGGGCAGGAACAGCACAGTTTTCAAAACGTGTTTTTCAGCCCGAAATAAACGCGTTTTCTCAGCCCTTGGAATCGCAGTGTAACTGCCTGGCTCAGAAGAGCCCACAGAGTCAGCCCTTAACCCCAGTGATCAGAAATTGTCTAAACGTGTTTTTCAGCAGAAATAAACACGTTTTGGCAACTTTGGTCACCACCATGTAACTTATAGGGCAGGAACAGCACAGTTTTCAAAACGTGTTTTTCAGCCCGAAATAAACGCGTTTTCTCAGCCCTTGGAATCGCAGTGTAACTGCCTGGCTCAGAAGAGCACACTGAGTCACCCCTTAACCCCAGTGATCAGAAATTGTCAAAACGTGTTTTTCAGCAGAAATAAACACGTTTTGGCAACTTTGGTCACCACCATGTAACTTATAGGGCAGGAACAGCACAGTTTTCAAAACGTGTTTTTCAGCCCGAATTAAACGCGTTTTCTCAGCCCTTGGAATCGCAGTGTAACTGCCTGGCTCAGAAGAGCCCACAGAGTCAGCCCTTAACCCCAGTGATCAGAAATTGTCAAAACGTGTTTTTCAGCAGAAATAAACACGTTTTGGCAACTTTGGTCACCACCATGTAACTTATAGGGCAGGAACAGCACAGTTTTCAAAACGTGTTTTTCAGCCCGAAATAAACGCGTTTTCTCAGCCCTTGGAATCGCAGTGTAACTGCCTGGCTCAGAAGAGCCCACAGAGTCAGCCCTTAACCCCAGTGATCAGAAATTGTCAAAACGTGTTTTTCAGCAGAAATAAACACGTTTTGGCAACTTTGGTCACCACCATGTAACTTATAGGGCAAGAACAGCACAGTTTTCAAAACGTGTTTTTCAGCCCGAAATAAACGCGTTTTCTCAGCCCTTAGAATCGCAGTGTAACTGCCTGGCTCAGAAGAGCCCACAGAGTCAGCCCTTAACCCCAGTGATCAGAAATTGTCTAAACGTGTTTTTCAGCAGAAATAAACACGTTTTGGCAACTTTGGTCACCACCATGTAACTTATAGGGCAGGAACAGCACAGTTTTCAAAACGTGTTTTTCAGCCCGAAATAAACGCGTTTTCTCAGCCCTTGGAATCGCAGTGTAACTGCCTGGCTCAGAAGAGCCCACAGAGTCAGCCCTTAACCCCAGTGATCAGAAATTGTCAAAACGTGTTTTTCAGCAGAAATAAACACGTTTTGGCAACTTTGGTCACCACCATGTAACTTATAGGGCAGGAACAGCACAGTTTTCAAAACGTGTTTTTCAGCCCGAAATAAACACGTTTTCTCAGCCCTTAGAATCGCAGTGTAACTGCCTGGCTCAGAAGAGCCCACAGAGTCAGCCCTTAACCCCAGTGATCAGAAATTGTCAAAACGTGTTTTTCAGCAGAAATAAACACGTTTTGGCAACTTTGGTCAAACCCATGTAACTTATAGGGCAGGAACAGCACAGTTTTCAAAACGTGTTTTTCAGCCCGAAATAAACGCGTTTTCTCAGCCCTTGGAATCGCAGTGTAACTGCCTGCCTCAGAAGAGCCCACAGAGTCAGCCCTTAACCCCAGTGATCAGAAATTGTCAAAACGTGTTTTTCAGCAGAAATAAACACGTTTTGGCAACTTTGGTCACCACCATGTAACTTATAGGGCAGGAACAGCACAGTTTTCAAAACGTGTTTTTCAGCACGAAATAAACACGTTTTCTCAGCACTTAGAATCGCAGTGTAACTGCCTGGCTCAGAAGAGCCCACAGAGTCAGCCCTTAACCCCAGTGATCAGAAATTGTCAAAACGTGTTTTTCAGCAGAAATAAACACGTTTTGGCAACTTTGGTCAAATCCATGTAACTTATAGGGCAGGAACAGCACAGTTTTCAAAACGTGTTTTTCAGCCCGAAATAAACGCGTTTTCTCAGCCCTTGGAATCGCAGTGTAACTGCCTGGCTCAGAAGAGCCCACAGAGTCAGCCCTTAACCCCAGTGATCAGAAATTGTCAAAACGTGTTTTTCAGCAGAAATAAACACGTTTTGGCAACTTTGGTCACCACCATGTAACTTATAGGGCAGGAACAGCACAGTTTTCAAAACGTGTTTTTCAGCCCGAAATAAACGCGTTTTCTCAGCCCTTGGAATCGCAGTGTAACTGCCTGGCTCAGAAGAGCCCACAGAGTCAGCCCTTAACCCCAGTGATCAGAAATTGTCAAAACGTGTTTTTCAGCAGAAATAAACACGTTTTGGCAACTTTGGTCAAACCCATGTAACTTATAGGGCAGGAACAGCACAGTTTTCAAAACGTGTTTTTCAGCCCGAAATAAACGCGTTTTCTCAGCCCTTGGAATCGCAGTGTAACTGCCTGCCTCAGAAGAGCCCACAGAGTCAGCCCTTAACCCCAGTGATCAGAAATTGTCAAAACGTGTTTTTCAGCAGAAATAAACACGTTTTGGCAACTTTGGTCACCACCATGTAACTTATAGGGCAGGAACAGCACAGTTTTCAAAACGTGTTTTTCAGCACGAAATAAACACGTTTTCTCAGCACTTAGAATCGCAGTGTAACTGCCTGGCTCAGAAGAGCCCACAGAGTCAGCCCTTAACCCCAGTGATCAGAAATTGTCAAAACGTGTTTTTCAGCAGAAATAAACACGTTTTGGCAACTTTGGTCAAATCCATGTAACTTATAGGGCAGGAACAGCACAGTTTTCAAAACGTGTTTTTCAGCCCGAAATAAACGCGTTTTCTCAGCCCTTGGAATCGCAGTGTAACTGCCTGGCTCAGAAGAGCCCACAGAGTCAGCCCTTAACCCCAGTGATCAGAAATTGTCAAAACGTGTTTTTCAGCAGAAATAAACACGTTTTGGCAACTTTGGTCACCACCATGTAACTTATAGGGCAGGAACAGCACAGTTTTCAAAACGTGTTTTTCAGCCCGAAATAAACGCGTTTTCTCAGCCCTTGGAATCGCAGTGTAACTGCCTGGCTCAGAAGAGCACACTGAGTCACCCCTTAACCCCAGTGATCAGAAATTGTCAAAACGTGTTTTTCAGCAGAAATAAACACGTTTTGGCAACTTTGGTCACCACCATGTAACTTATAGGGCAGGAACAGCACAGTTTTCAAAACGTGTTTTTCAGCCCGAATTAAACGCGTTTTCTCAGCCCTTGGAATCGCAGTGTAACTGCCTGGCTCAGAAGAGCCCACAGAGTCAGCCCTTAACCCCAGTGATCAGAAATTGTCAAAACGTGTTTTTCAGCAGAAATAAACACGTTTTGGCAACTTTGGTCACCACCATGTAACTTATAGGGCAGGAACAGCACAGTTTTCAAAACGTGTTTTTCAGCCCGAAATAAACGCGTTTTCTCAGCCCTTGGAATCGCAGTGTAACTGCCTGGCTCAGAAGAGCCCACAGAGTCAGCCCTTAACCCCAGTGATCAGAAATTGTCAAAACGTGTTTTTCAGCAGAAATAAACACGTTTTGGCAACTTTGGTCACCACCATGTAACTTATAGGGCAAGAACAGCACAGTTTTCAAAACGTGTTTTTCAGCCCGAAATAAACGCGTTTTCTCAGCCCTTAGAATCGCAGTGTAACTGCCTGGCTCAGAAGAGCCCACAGAGTCAGCCCTTAACCCCAGTGATCAGAAATTGTCTAAACGTGTTTTTCAGCAGAAATAAACACGTTTTGGCAACTTTGGTCACCACCATGTAACTTATAGGGCAGGAACAGCACAGTTTTCAAAACGTGTTTTTCAGCCCGAAATAAACGCGTTTTCTCAGCCCTTGGAATCGCAGTGTAACTGCCTGGCTCAGAAGAGCCCACAGAGTCAGCCCTTAACCCCAGTGATCAGAAATTGTCAAAACGTGTTTTTCAGCAGAAATAAACACGTTTTGGCAACTTTGGTCACCACCATGTAACTTATAGGGCAGGAACAGCACAGTTTTCAAAACGTGTTTTTCAGCCCGAAATAAACACGTTTTCTCAGCCCTTAGAATCGCAGTGTAACTGCCTGGCTCAGAAGAGCCCACAGAGTCAGCCCTTAACCCCAGTGATCAGAAATTGTCAAAACGTGTTTTTCAGCAGAAATAAACACGTTTTGGCAACTTTGGTCAAACCCATGTAACTTATAGGGCAGGAACAGCACAGTTTTCAAAACGTGTTTTTCAGCCCGAAATAAACGCGTTTTCTCAGCCCTTGGAATCGCAGTGTAACTGCCTGGCTCAGAAGAGCCCACAGAGTCAGCCCTTAACCCCAGTGATCAGAAATTGTCAAAACGTGTTTTTCAGCAGAAATAAACACGTTTTGGCAACTTTGGTCACCACCATGTAACTTATAGGGCAGGAACAGCACAGTTTTCAAAACGTGTTTTTCAGCACGAAATAAACACGTTTTCTCAGCACTTAGAATCGCAGTGTAACTGCCTGGCTCAGAAGAGCCCACAGAGTCAGCCCTTAACCCCAGTGATCAGAAATTGTCAAAACGTGTTTTTCAGCAGAAATAAACACGTTTTGGCAACTTTGGTCAAATCCATGTAACTTATAGGGCAGGAACAGCACAGTTTTCAAAACGTGTTTTTCAGCCCGAAATAAACGCGTTTTCTCAGCCCTTGGAATCGCAGTGTAACTGCCTGGCTCAGAAGAGCCCACAGAGTCAGCCCTTAACCCCAGTGATCAGAAATTGTCTAAACGTGTTTTTCAGCAGAAATAAACACGTTTTGGCAACTTTGGTCACCACCATGTAACTTATAGAGCAGGAACAGCACAGTTTTCAAAACGTGTTTTTCAGCCCGAAATAAACGCGTTTTCTCAGCCCTTGGAATCGCAGTGTAACTGCCTGGCTCAGAAGAGCACACTGAGTCACCCCTTAACCCCAGTGATCAGAAATTGTCAAAACGTGTTTTTCAGCAGAAATAAACACGTTTTGGCAACTTTGGTCACCACCATGTAACTTATAGGGCAGGAACAGCACAGTTTTCAAAACGTGTTTTTCAGCCCGAAATAAACGCGTTTTCTCAGCCCTTGGAATCGCAGTGTAACTGCCTGGCTCAGAAGAGCCCACAGAGTCAGCCCTTAACCCCAGTGATCAGAAATTGTCAAAACGTGTTTTTCAGCAGAAATAAACACGTTTTGGCAACTTTGGTCACCACCATGTAACTTATAGGGCAGGAACAGCACAGTTTTCAAAACGTGTTTTTCAGCCCGAAATAAACGCGTTTTCTCAGCCCTTGGAATCGCAGTGTAACTGCCTGGCTCAGAAGAGCCCACAGAGTCAGCCCTTAACCCCAGTGATCAGAAATTGTCAAAACGTGTTTTTCAGCAGAAATAAACACGTTTTGGCAACTTTGGTCACCACCATGTAACTTATAGGGCAAGAACAGCACAGTTTTCAAAATGTGTTTTTCAGCCCGAAATAAACGCGTTTTCTCAGCCCTTGGAATCGCAGTGTAACTGCCTGGCTCAGAAGAGCCCACAGAGTCAGCCCTTAACCCCAGTGATCAGAAATTGTCAAAACGTGTTTTTCAGCAGAAATAAACACGTTTTGGCAACTTTGGTCAAACCCATGTAACTTATAGGGCAGGAACAGCACAGTTTTCAAAACGTGTTTTTCAGCCCGAAATAAACGCGTTTTCTCAGCCCTTGGAATCGCACTGTAACTGCCTGGCTCAGAAGAGCCCACAGAGTCAGCCCTTAACCCCAGTGATCAGAAATTGTCAAAACGTGTTTTTCAGCAGAAATAAACACGTTTTGGCAACTTTGGTCACCACCATGTAACTTATAGGGCAGGAACAGCACAGTTTTCAAAACGTGTTTTTCAGCCCGAAATAAACGCGTTTTCTCAGCCCTTGGAATCGCAGTGTAACTGCCTGGCTCAGAAGAGCCCACAGAGTCAGCCCTTAACCCCAGTGATCAGAAATTGTCAAAACGTGTTTTTCAGCAGAAATAAACACGTTTTGGCAACTTTGGTCAAACCCATGTAACTTATAGGGCAGGAACAGCACAGTTTTCAAAACGTGTTTTTCAGCCCGAAATAAACGCGTTTTCTCAGTCCTTGGAATCGCAGTGTAACTGCCTGGCTCAGAAGAGCCCACAGAGTCAGCCCTTAACCCCAGTGATCAGAAATTGTCAAAACGTGTTTTTCAGCAGAAATAAACACGTTTTGGCAACTTTGGTCACCACCATGTAACTTATAGAGCAGGAACAGCACAGTTTTCAAAACGTGTTTTTCAGCCCGAAATAAACGCGTTTTCTCAGCCCTTGGAATCGCAGTGTAACTGCCTGGCTCAGAAGAGCCCACAGAGTCAGCCCTTAACCCCAGTGATCAGAAATTGTCAAAACGTGTTTTTCAGCAGAAATAAACACGTTTTGGCAACTTTGGTCACCACCATGTAACTTATAGGGCAGGAACAGCACAGTTTTCAAAACGTGTTTTTCAGACCGAAATAAACACGTTTTCTCAGCCCTTAGAATCGCAATGTAACTGCCTGGCTCAGAAGAGCCCACAGAGTCAGCCCTTAACCCCAGTGATCATAAATTGTCAAAACGTGTTTTTCAGCAGAAATAAACACGTTTTGGCAACTTTGGTCAAACCCATGTAACTTATAGGACAGGAACAGCACAGTTTTCAAAACGTGTTTTTCAGCCCGAAATAAACGCGTTTTCTCAGCCCTTGGAATCGCAGTGTAACTGCCTGGCTCAGAAGAGCCCACAGATTCAGCCCTTAACCCCAGTGATCAGAAAATGTCAAAACGTGTTTTTCAGCAGAAATAAACACGTTTTGGCAACTTTGGTCACCACCATGTAACTTATAGGGCAGGAACAGCACAGTTTTCAAAACGTGTTTTTCAGCCCGAAATAAACGCGTTTTCTCAGCCCTTTGAATCGCAGTGTAACTGCCTGGCTCAGAAGAGCCCACAGAGTCAGCCCTTAACCCCAGTGATCAGAAATTGTCAAAACGTGTTTTTCAGCAGAAATAAACACGTTTTGGCAACTTTGGTCACCGCCATGTAACTTATAGGGCAGGAACAGCACAGTTTTCAAAACGTGTTTTTCAGCCCGAAATAAACGCGTTTTCTCAGCCCTTGGAATCGCAGTGTAACTGCCTGGCTCAGAAGAGCCCACAGAGTCAGCCCTTAACCCCAGTGATCAGAAATTGTCAAAACGTGTTTTTCAGCAGAAATAAACACGTTTTGGCAACTTTGGTCAAACCCATGTAACTTATAGGGCAGGAACAGCACAGTTTTCAAAACGTGTTTTTCAGCCCGAAATAAACGCGTTTTCTCAGCCCTTGGAATCGCAGTGTAACTGCCTGCCTCAGAAGAGCCCACAGAGTCAGCCCTTAACCCCAGTGATCAGAAATTGTCAAAACGTGTTTTTCAGCAGAAATAAACACGTTTTGGCAACTTTGGTCACCACCATGTAACTTATAGGGCAGGAACAGCACAGTTTTCAAAACGTGTTTTTCAGCACGAAATAAACACGTTTTCTCAGCACTTAGAATCGCAGTGTAACTGCCTGGCTCAGAAGAGCACACTGAGTCACCCCTTAACCCCAGTGATCAGAAATTGTCAAAACGTGTTTTTCAGCAGAAATAAACACGTTTTGGCAACTTTGGTCACCACCATGTAACTTATAGGGCAGGAACAGCACAGTTTTCAAAACGTGTTTTTCAGCCCGAAATAAACGCGTTTTCTCAGCCCTTGGAATCGCAGTGTAACTGCCTGGCTCAGAAGAGCCCACAGAGTCAGCCCTTAACCCCAGTGATCAGAAATTGTCAAAACGTGTTTTTCAGCAGAAATAAACACGTTTTGGCAACTTTGGTCAAACCCATGTAACTTATAGGGCAGGAACAGCACAGTTTTCAAAACGTGTTTTTCAGCCCGAAATAAACGCGTTTTCTCAGCCCTTGGAATCGCAGTGTAACTGCCTGGCTCAGAAGAGCCCACAGAGTCAGCCCTTAACCCCAGTGATCAGAAATTGTCTAAACGTGTTTTTCAGCAGAAATAAACACGTTTTGGCAACTTTGGTCACCACCATGTAACTTATAGGGCAGGAACAGCACAGTTTTCAAAACGTGTTTTTCAGCCCGAAATAAACGCGTTTTCTCAGCCCTTGGAATCGCAGTGTAACTGCCTGGCTCAGAAGAGCACACTGAGTCACCCCTTAACCCCAGTGATCAGAAATTGTCAAAACGTGTTTTTCAGCAGAAATAAACACGTTTTGGCAACTTTGGTCACCACCATGTAACTTATAGGGCAGGAACAGCACAGTTTTCAAAACGTGTTTTTCAGCCCGAATTAAACGCGTTTTCTCAGCCCTTGGAATCGCAGTGTAACTGCCTGGCTCAGAAGAGCCCACAGAGTCAGCCCTTAACCCCAGTGATCAGAAATTGTCAAAACGTGTTTTTCAGCAGAAATAAACACGTTTTGGCAACTTTGGTCACCACCATGTAACTTATAGGGCAGGAACAGCACAGTTTTCAAAACGTGTTTTTCAGCCCGAAATAAACGCGTTTTCTCAGCCCTTGGAATCGCAGTGTAACTGCCTGGCTCAGAAGAGCCCACAGAGTCAGCCCTTAACCCCAGTGATCAGAAATTGTCAAAACGTGTTTTTCAGCAGAAATAAACACGTTTTGGCAACTTTGGTCACCACCATGTAACTTATAGGGCAAGAACAGCACAGTTTTCAAAACGTGTTTTTCAGCCCGAAATAAACGCGTTTTCTCAGCCCTTAGAATCGCAGTGTAACTGCCTGGCTCAGAAGAGCCCACAGAGTCAGCCCTTAACCCCAGTGATCAGAAATTGTCTAAACGTGTTTTTCAGCAGAAATAAACACGTTTTGGCAACTTTGGTCACCACCATGTAACTTATAGGGCAGGAACAGCACAGTTTTCAAAACGTGTTTTTCAGCCCGAAATAAACGCGTTTTCTCAGCCCTTGGAATCGCAGTGTAACTGCCTGGCTCAGAAGAGCCCACAGAGTCAGCCCTTAACCCCAGTGATCAGAAATTGTCAAAACGTGTTTTTCAGCAGAAATAAACACGTTTTGGCAACTTTGGTCACCACCATGTAACTTATAGGGCAGGAACAGCACAGTTTTCAAAACGTGTTTTTCAGCCCGAAATAAACACGTTTTCTCAGCCCTTAGAATCGCAGTGTAACTGCCTGGCTCAGAAGAGCCCACAGAGTCAGCCCTTAACCCCAGTGATCAGAAATTGTCAAAACGTGTTTTTCAGCAGAAATAAACACGTTTTGGCAACTTTGGTCAAACCCATGTAACTTATAGGGCAGGAACAGCACAGTTTTCAAAACGTGTTTTTCAGCCCGAAATAAACGCGTTTTCTCAGCCCTTGGAATCGCAGTGTAACTGCCTGCCTCAGAAGAGCCCACAGAGTCAGCCCTTAACCCCAGTGATCAGAAATTGTCAAAACGTGTTTTTCAGCAGAAATAAACACGTTTTGGCAACTTTGGTCACCACCATGTAACTTATAGGGCAGGAACAGCACAGTTTTCAAAACGTGTTTTTCAGCACGAAATAAACACGTTTTCTCAGCACTTAGAATCGCAGTGTAACTGCCTGGCTCAGAAGAGCCCACAGAGTCAGCCCTTAACCCCAGTGATCAGAAATTGTCAAAACGTGTTTTTCAGCAGAAATAAACACGTTTTGGCAACTTTGGTCAAATCCATGTAACTTATAGGGCAGGAACAGCACAGTTTTCAAAACGTGTTTTTCAGCCCGAAATAAACGCGTTTTCTCAGCCCTTGGAATCGCAGTGTAACTGCCTGGCTCAGAAGAGCCCACAGAGTCAGCCCTTAACCCCAGTGATCAGAAATTGTCAAAACGTGTTTTTCAGCAGAAATAAACACGTTTTGGCAACTTTGGTCACCACCATGTAACTTATAGGGCAGGAACAGCACAGTTTTCAAAACGTGTTTTTCAGCCCGAAATAAACGCGTTTTCTCAGCCCTTGGAATCGCAGTGTAACTGCCTGGCTCAGAAGAGCCCACAGAGTCAGCCCTTAACCCCAGTGATCAGAAATTGTCAAAACGTGTTTTTCAGCAGAAATAAACACGTTTTGGCAACTTTGGTCACCACCATGTAACTTATAGGGCAGGAACAGCACAGTTTTCAAAACGTGTTTTTCAGCCCGAAATAAACGCGTTTTCTCAGCCCTTGGAATCGCAGTGTAACTGCCTGGCTCAGAAGAGCCCACAGAGTCAGCCCTTAACCCCAGTGATCAGAAATTGTCAAAACGTGTTTTTCAGCAGAAATAAACACGTTTTGGCAACTTTGGTCACCACCATGTAACTTATAGGGCAGGAACAGCACAGTTTTCAAAACGTGTTTTTCAGCCCGAAATAAACGCGTTTTCTCAGCCCTTGGAATCGCAGTGTAACTGCCTGGCTCAGAAGAGCCCACAGAGTCAGCCCTTAACCCCAGTGATCAGAAATTGTCAAAACGTGTTTTTCAGCAGAAATAAACACGTTTTGGCAACTTTGGTCACCACCATGTAACTTATAGGGCAAGAACAGCACAGTTTTCAAAATGTGTTTTTCAGCCCGAAATAAACGCGTTTTCTCAGCCCTTGGAATCGCAGTGTAACTGCCTGGCTCAGAAGAGCCCACAGAGTCAGCCCTTAACCCCAGTGATCAGAAATTGTCAAAACGTGTTTTTCAGCAGAAATAAACACGTTTTGGCAACTTTGGTCAAACCCATGTAACTTATAGGGCAGGAACAGCACAGTTTTCAAAACGTGTTTTTCAGCCCGAAATAAACGCGTTTTCTCAGCCCTTGGAATCGCAGTGTAACTGCCTGCCTCAGAAGAGCCCACAGAGTCAGCCCTTAACCCCAGTGATCAGAAATTGTCAAAACGTGTTTTTCAGCAGAAATAAACACGTTTTGGCAACTTTGGTCACCACCATGTAACTTATAGGGCAGGAACAGCACAGTTTTCAAAACGTGTTTTTCAGCACGAAATAAACACGTTTTCTCAGCACTTAGAATCGCAGTGTAACTGCCTGGCTCAGAAGAGCCCACAGAGTCAGCCCTTAACCCCAGTGATCAGAAATTGTCAAAACGTGTTTTTCAGCAGAAATAAACACGTTTTGGCAACTTTGGTCAAATCCATGTAACTTATAGGGCAGGAACAGCACAGTTTTCAAAACGTGTTTTTCAGCCCGAAATAAACGCGTTTTCTCAGCCCTTGGAATCGCAGTGTAACTGCCTGGCTCAGAAGAGCCCACAGAGTCAGCCCTTAACCCCAGTGATCAGAAATTGTCTAAACGTGTTTTTCAGCAGAAATAAACACGTTTTGGCAACTTTGGTCACCACCATGTAACTTATAGGGCAGGAACAGCACAGTTTTCAAAACGTGTTTTTCAGCCCGAAATAAACGCGTTTTCTCAGCCCTTGGAATCGCAGTGTAACTGCCTGGCTCAGAAGAGCACACTGAGTCACCCCTTAACCCCAGTGATCAGAAATTGTCAAAACGTGTTTTTCAGCAGAAATAAACACGTTTTGGCAACTTTGGTCACCACCATGTAACTTATAGGGCAGGAACAGCACAGTTTTCAAAACGTGTTTTTCAGCCCGAATTAAACGCGTTTTCTCAGCCCTTGGAATCGCAGTGTAACTGCCTGGCTCAGAAGAGCCCACAGAGTCAGCCCTTAACCCCAGTGATCAGAAATTGTCAAAACGTGTTTTTCAGCAGAAATAAACACGTTTTGGCAACTTTGGTCACCACCATGTAACTTATAGGGCAAGAACAGCACAGTTTTCAAAACGTGTTTTTCAGCCCGAAATAAACGCGTTTTCTCAGCCCTTAGAATCGCAGTGTAACTGCCTGGCTCAGAAGAGCCCACAGAGTCAGCCCTTAACCCCAGTGATCAGAAATTGTCTAAATGTGTTTTTCAGCAGAAATAAACACGTTTTGGCAACTTTGGTCACCACCATGTAACTTATAGGGCAGGAACAGCACAGTTTTCAAAACGTGTTTTTCAGCCCGAAATAAACGCGTTTTCTCAGCCCTTGGAATCGCAGTGTAACTGCCTGGCTCAGAAGAGCCCACAGAGTCAGCCCTTAACCCCAGTGATCAGAAATTGTCAAAACGTGTTTTTCAGCAGAAATAAACACGTTTTGGCAACTTTGGTCACCACCATGTAACTTATAGGGCAGGAACAGCACAGTTTTCAAAACGTGTTTTTCAGCCCGAAATAAACGCGTTTTCTCAGCCCTTGGAATCGCAGTGTAACTGCCTGGCTCAGAAGAGCCCACAGAGTCAGCCCTTAACCCCAGTGATCAGAAATTGTCAAAACGTGTTTTTCAGCAGAAATAAACACGTTTTGGCAACTTTGGTCACCACCATGTAACTTATAGGGCAGGAACAGCACAGTTTTCAAAACGTGTTTTTCAGCACGAAATAAACACGTTTTCTCAGCACTTAGAATCGCAGTGTAACTGCCTGGCTCAGAAGAGCCCACAGAGTCAGCCCTTAACCCCAGTGATCAGAAATTGTCAAAACGTGTTTTTCAGCAGAAATAAACATGTTTTGGCAACTTTGGTCAAATCCATGTAACTTATAGGGCAGGAACAGCACAGTTTTCAAAACGTGTTTTTCAGCCCGAAATAAACGCGTTTTCTCAGCCCTTGGAATCGCAGTGTAACTGCCTGGCTCAGAAGAGCCCACAGAGTCAGCCCTTAACCCCAGTGATCAGAAATTGTCTAAACGTGTTTTTCAGCAGAAATAAACACGTTTTGGCAACTTTGGTCACCACCATGTAACTTATAGAGCAGGAACAGCACAGTTTTCAAAACGTGTTTTTCAGCCCGAAATAAACGCGTTTTCTCAGCCCTTGGAATCGCAGTGTAACTGCCTGGCTCAGAAGAGCACACTGAGTCACCCCTTAACCCCAGTGATCAGAAATTGTCAAAACGTGTTTTTCAGCAGAAATAAACACGTTTTGGCAACTTTGGTCACCACCATGTAACTTATAGGGCAGGAACAGCACAGTTTTCAAAACGTGTTTTTCAGCCCGAAATAAACGCGTTTTCTCAGCCCTTGGAATCGCAGTGTAACTGCCTGGCTCAGAAGAGCCCACAGAGTCAGCCCTTAACCCCAGTGATCAGAAATTGTCAAAACGTGTTTTTCAGCAGAAATAAACACGTTTTGGCAACTTTGGTCACCACCATGTAACTTATAGGGCAGGAACAGCACAGTTTTCAAAACGTGTTTTTCAGCCCGAAATAAACGCGTTTTCTCAGCCCTTGGAATCGCAGTGTAACTGCCTGGCTCAGAAGAGCCCACAGAGTCAGCCCTTAACCCCAGTGATCAGAAATTGTCAAAACGTGTTTTTCAGCAGAAATAAACACGTTTTGGCAACTTTGGTCACCACCATGTAACTTATAGGGCAAGAACAGCACAGTTTTCAAAATGTGTTTTTCAGCCCGAAATAAACGCGTTTTCTCAGCCCTTGGAATCGCAGTGTAACTGCCTGGCTCAGAAGAGCCCACAGAGTCAGCCCTTAACCCCAGTGATCAGAAATTGTCAAAACGTGTTTTTCAGCAGAAATAAACACGTTTTGGCAACTTTGGTCAAACCCATGTAACTTATAGGGCAGGAACAGCACAGTTTTCAAAACGTGTTTTTCAGCCCGAAATAAACGCGTTTTCTCAGCCCTTGGAATCGCACTGTAACTGCCTGGCTCAGAAGAGCCCACAGAGTCAGCCCTTAACCCCAGTGATCAGAAATTGTCAAAATGTGTTTTTCAGCAGAAATAAACACGTTTTGGCAACTTTGGTCACCACCATGTAACTTATAGGGCAGGAACAGCACAGTTTTCAAAACGTGTTTTTCAGCCCGAAATAAACGCGTTTTCTCAGCCCTTGGAATCGCAGTGTAACTGCCTGGCTCAGAAGAGCCCACAGAGTCAGCCCTTAACCCCAGTGATCAGAAATTGTCAAAACGTGTTTTTCAGCAGAAATAAACACGTTTTGGCAACTTTGGTCAAACCCATGTAACTTATAGGGCAGGAACAGCACAGTTTTCAAAACGTGTTTTTCAGCCCGAAATAAACGCGTTTTCTCAGTCCTTGGAATCGCAGTGTAACTGCCTGGCTCAGAAGAGCCCACAGAGTCAGCCCTTAACCCCAGTGATCAGAAATTGTCAAAACGTGTTTTTCAGCAGAAATAAACACGTTTTGGCAACTTTGGTCACCACCATGTAACTTATAGAGCAGGAACAGCACAGTTTTCAAAACGTGTTTTTCAGCCCGAAATAAACGCGTTTTCTCAGCCCTTGGAATCGCAGTGTAACTGCCTGGCTCAGAAGAGCCCACAGAGTCAGCCCTTAACCCCAGTGATCAGAAATTGTCAAAACGTGTTTTTCAGCAGAAATAAACACGTTTTGGCAACTTTGGTCACCACCATGTAACTTATAGGGCAGGAACAGCACAGTTTTCAAAACGTGTTTTTCAGACCGAAATAAACACGTTTTCTCAGCCCTTAGAATCGCAATGTAACTGCCTGGCTCAGAAGAGCCCACAGAGTCAGCCCTTAACCCCAGTGATCATAAATTGTCAAAACGTGTTTTTCAGCAGAAATAAACACGTTTTGGCAACTTTGGTCAAACCCATGTAACTTATAGGACAGGAACAGCACAGTTTTCAAAACGTGTTTTTCAGCCCGAAATAAACGCGTTTTCTCAGCCCTTGGAATCGCAGTGTAACTGCCTGGCTCAGAAGAGCCCACAGATTCAGCCCTTAACCCCAGTGATCAGAAAATGTCAAAACGTGTTTTTCAGCAGAAATAAACACGTTTTGGCAACTTTGGTCACCACCATGTAACTTATAGGGCAGGAACAGCACAGTTTTCAAAACGTGTTTTTCAGCCCGAAATAAACGCGTTTTCTCAGCCCTTTGAATCGCAGTGTAACTGCCTGGCTCAGAAGAGCCCACAGAGTCAGCCCTTAACCCCAGTGATCAGAAATTGTCAAAACGTGTTTTTCAGCAGAAATAAACACGTTTTGGCAACTTTGGTCACCGCCATGTAACTTATAGGGCAGGAACAGCACAGTTTTCAAAACGTGTTTTTCAGCCCGAAATAAACGCGTTTTCTCAGCCCTTGGAATCGCAGTGTAACTGCCTGGCTCAGAAGAGCCCACAGAGTCAGCCCTTAACCCCAGTGATCAGAAATTGTCAAAACGTGTTTTTCAGCAGAAATAAACACGTTTTGGCAACTTTGGTCAAACCCATGTAACTTATAGGGCAGGAACAGCACAGTTTTCAAAACGTGTTTTTCAGCCCGAAATAAACGCGTTTTCTCAGCCCTTGGAATCGCAGTGTAACTGCCTGCCTCAGAAGAGCCCACAGAGTCAGCCCTTAACCCCAGTGATCAGAAATTGTCAAAACGTGTTTTTCAGCAGAAATAAACACGTTTTGGCAACTTTGGTCACCACCATGTAACTTATAGGGCAGGAACAGCACAGTTTTCAAAACGTGTTTTTCAGCACGAAATAAACACGTTTTCTCAGCACTTAGAATCGCAGTGTAACTGCCTGGCTCAGAAGAGCACACTGAGTCACCCCTTAACCCCAGTGATCAGAAATTGTCAAAACGTGTTTTTCAGCAGAAATAAACACGTTTTGGCAACTTTGGTCACCACCATGTAACTTATAGGGCAGGAACAGCACCGTTTTCAAACCGTGTTTTTCAGCCCGAAATAAACGCGTTTTCTCAGCCCTTGGAATCGCAGTGTAACTGCCTGGCTCAGAAGAGACCACAGAGTCAGCCCTTAACCCCAGTGATCAGAAATTGTCAAAACGTGTTTTTCAGCAGAAATAAACACGTTTTGGCAACTTTGGTCACCACCATGTAACTTATAGGGCAGGAACAGCACAGTTTTCAAAACGTGTTTTTCAGCCCGAAATAAACGCGTTTTCTCAGCCCTTGGAATCGCAGTGTAACTGCCTGGCTCAGAAGAGCCCACAGAGTCAGCCCTTAACCCCAGTGATCAGAAATTGTCTAAACGTGTTTTTCAGCAGAAATAAACACGTTTTGGCAACTTTGGTCACCACCATGTAACTTATAGGGCAAGAACAGCACAGTTTTCAAAACGTGTTTTTCAGCCCGAAATAAACGCGTTTTCTCAGCCCTTGGAATCGCAGTGTAACTGCCTGGCTCAGAAGAGCCCACAGAGTCAGCCCTTAACCCCAGTGATCAGAAATTGTCAAAACGTGTTTTTCAGCAGAAATAAACACGTTTTGGCAACTTTGGTCAAACCCATGTAACTTATAGGGCAGGAACAGCACAGTTTTCAAAACGTGTTTTTCAGCCCGAAATAAACGCGTTTTCTCAGCCCTTGGAATCGCAGTGTAACTGCCTGGCTCAGAAGAGCCCACAGAGTCAGCCCTTAACCCCAGTGATCAGAAATTGTCAAAACGTGTTTTTCAGCAGAAATAAACACGTTTTGGCAACTTTGGTCACCACCATGTAACTTATAGGGCAGGAACAGCACAGTTTTCAAAACGTGTTTTTCAGCCCGAAATAAACGCGTTTTCTCAGCCCTTGGAATCGCAGTGTAACTGCCTGGCTCAGAAGAGCCCACAGAGTCAGCCCTTAACCCCAGTGATCAGAAATTGTCAAAACGTGTTTTTCAGCAGAAATAAACACGTTTTGGCAACTTTGGTCACCACCATGTAACTTATAGGGCAGGAACAGCACAGTTTTCAAAACGTGTTTTTCAGCACGAAATAAACACGTTTTCTCAGCACTTAGAATCGCAGTGTAACTGCCTGGCTCAGAAGAGCCCACAGAGTCAGCCCTTAACCCCAGTGATCAGAAATTGTCAAAACGTGTTTTTCAGCAGAAATAAACACGTTTTGGCAACTTTGGTCACCACCATGTAACTTATAGGGCAGGAACAGCACAGTTTTCAAAACGTGTTTTTCAGACCGAAATAAACACGTTTTCTCAGCCCTTAGAATCGCAATGTAACTGCCTGGCTCAGAAGAGCCCACAGAGTCAGCCCTTAACCCCAGTGATCATAAATTGTCAAAACGTGTTTTTCAGCAGAAATAAACACGTTTTGGCAACTTTGGTCAAACCCATGTAACTTATAGGACAGGAACAGCACAGTTTTCAAAACGTGTTTTTCAGCCCGAAATAAACGCGTTTTCTCAGCCCTTGGAATCGCAGTGTAACTGCCTGGCTCAGAAGAGCCCACAGATTCAGACCTTAACCCCAGTGATCAGAAAATGTCAAAACGTGTTTTTCAGCAGAAATAAACACGTTTTGGCAACTTTGGTCACCACCATGTAACTTATAGGGCAGGAACAGCACAGTTTTCAAAACGTGTTTTTCAGCCCGAAATAAACACGTTTTCTCAGCCCTTAGAATCGCAGTGTAACTGCCTGGCTCAGAAGAGCCCACAGAGTCAGCCCTTAACCCCAGTGATCAGAAATTGTCAAAACGTGTTTTTCAGCAGAAATAAACACGTTTTGGCAACTTTGGTCAAACCCATGTAACTTATAGGGCAGGAACAGCACAGTTTTCAAAACGTGTTTTTCAGCCCGAAATAAACGCGTTTTCTCAGCCCTTGGAATCGCAGTGTAACTGCCTGCCTCAGAAGAGCCCACAGAGTCAGCCCTTAACCCCAGTGATCAGAAATTGTCAAAACGTGTTTTTCAGCAGAAATAAACACGTTTTGGCCACTTTGGTCACCACCATGTAACTTATAGGGCAGGAACAGCACAGTTTTCAAAACGTGTTTTTCAGCACGAAATAAACACGTTTTCTCAGCACTTAGAATCGCAGTGTAACTGCCTGGCTCAGAAGAGCCCACAGAGTCAGCCCTTAACCCCAGTGATCAGAAATTGTCAAAACGTGTTTTTCAGCAGAAATAAACACGTTTTGGCAACTTTGGTCAAACCCATGTAACTTATAGGGCAGGAACAGCACAGTTTTCAAAACGTGTTTTTCAGCCCGAAATAAACGCGTTTTCTCAGCCCTTGGAATCGCAGTGTAACTGCCTGGCTCAGAAGAGCACACTGAGTCACCCCTTAACCCCAGTGATCAGAAATTGTCAAAACGTGTTTTTCAGCAGAAATAAACACGTTTTGGCAACTTTGGTCACCACCATGTAACTTATAGGGCAGGAACAGCACAGTTTTCAAAACGTGTTTTTCAGCCCGAAATAAACACGTTTTCTCAGCCCTTAGAATCGCAGTGTAACTGCCTGGCTCAGAAGAGCCCACAGAGTCAGCCCTTAACCCCAGTGATCAGAAATTGTCAAAACGTGTTTTTCAGCAGAAATAAACACGTTTTGGCAACTTTGGTCAAATCCATGTAACTTATAGGGCAGGAACAGCACAGTTTTCAAAACGTGTTTTTCAGCCCGAAATAAACGCGTTTTCTCAGCCCTTGGAATCGCAGTGTAACTGCCTGGCTCAGAAGAGCCCACAGAGTCAGCCCTTAACCCCAGAGATCAGAAATTGTCTAAACGTGTTTTTCAGCAGAAATAAACACGTTTTGGCAACTTTGGTCACCACCATGTAACTTATAGGGCAGGAACAGCACAGTTTTCAAAACGTGTTTTTCAGCCCGAAATAAACGCGTTTTCTCAGCCCTTGGAATCGCAGTGTAACTGCCTGGCTCAGAAGAGCCCACAGAGTCAGCCCTTAACCCCAGTGATCAGAAATTGTCAAAACGTGTTTTTCAGCAGAAATAAACACGTTTTGGCAACTTTGGTCACCACCATGTAACTTATAGGGCAAGAACAGCACAGTTTTCAAAACGTGTTTTTCAGCCCGAAATAAACGCGTTTTCTCAGCCCTTAGAATCGCAGTGTAACTGCCTGGCTCAGAAGAGCCCACAGAGTCAGCCCTTAACCCCAGTGATCAGAAATTGTCTAAACGTGTTTTTCAGCAGAAATAAACACGTTTTGGCAACTTTGGTCACCACCATGTAACTTATAGGGCAGGAACAGCACAGTTTTCAAAACGTGTTTTTCAGCCCGAAATAAACGCGTTTTCTCAGCCCTTGGAATCGCAGTGTAACTGCCTGGCTCAGAAGAGCCCACAGAGTCAGCCCTTAACCCCAGTGATCAGAAATTGTCAAAACGTGTTTTTCAGCAGAAATAAACACGTTTTGGCAACTTTGGTCACCACCATGTAACTTATAGGGCAGGAACAGCACAGTTTTCAAAACGTGTTTTTCAGCCCGAAATAAACGCGTTTTCTCAGCCCTTGGAATCGCAGTGTAACTGCCTGGCTCAGAAGAGCCCACAGAGTCAGCCCTTAACCCCAGTGATCAGAAATTGTCAAAACGTGTTTTTCAGCAGAAATAAACACGTTTTGGCAACTTTGGTCAAACCCATGTAACTTATAGGGCAGGAACAGCACAGTTTTCAAAACGTGTTTTTCAGCCCGAAATAAACGCGTTTTCTCAGCCCTTGGAATCGCAGTGTAACTGCCTGGCTCAGAAGAGCCCACAGAGTCAGCCCTTAACCCCAGTGATCAGAAAATGTCAAAACGTGTTTTTCAGCAGAAATAAACACGTTTTGGCAACTTTGGTCACCACCATGTAACTTATAGGGCAGGAACAGCACAGTTTTCAAAACGTGTTTTTCAGCCCGAAATAAACGCGTTTTCTCAGCCCTTGGAATCGCAGTGTAACTGCCTGGCTCAGAAGAGCCCACAGAGTCAGCCCTTAACCCCAGTGATCAGAAATTGTCAAAACGTGTTTTTCAGCAGAAATAAACACGTTTTGGCAACTTTGGTCACCACCATGTAACTTATAGGGCAGGAACAGCACAGTTTTCAAAACGTGTTTTTCAGCCCGAAATAAACACGTTTTCTCAGCCCTTAGAATCGCAGTGTAACTGCCTGGCTCAGAAGAGCCCACAGAGTCAGCCCTTAACCCCAGTGATCAGAAATTGTCAAAACGTGTTTTTCAGCAGAAATAAACATGTTTTGGCAACTTTGGTCAAACCCATGTAACTTATAGGGCAGGAACAGCACAGTTTTCAAAACGTGTTTTTCAGCCCGAAATAAACGCGTTTTCTCAGCCCTTGGAATCGCAGTGTAACTGCCTGCCTCAGAAGAGCCCACAGAGTCAGCCCTTAACCCCAGTGATCAGAAATTGTCAAAACGTGTTTTTCAGCAGAAATAAACACGTTTTGGCAACTTTGGTCACCACCATGTAACTTATAGGGCAGGAACAGCACAGTTTTCAAAACGTGTTTTTCAGCACGAAATAAACACGTTTTCTCAGCACTTAGAATCGCAGTGTAACTGCCTGGCTCAGAAGAGCCCACAGAGTCAGCCCTTAACCCCAGTGATCAGAAATTGTCAAAACGTGTTTTTCAGCAGAAATAAACACGTTTTGGCAACTTTGGTCAAATCCATGTAACTTATAGGGCAGGAACAGCACAGTTTTCAAAACGTGTTTTTCAGCCCGAAATAAACGCGTTTTCTCAGCCCTTGGAATCGCAGTGTAACTGCCTGGCTCAGAAGAGCCCACAGAGTCAGCCCTTAACCCCAGTGATCAGAAATTGTCAAAACGTGTTTTTCAGCAGAAATAAACACGTTTTGGCAACTTTGGTCACCACCATGTAACTTATAGGGCAAGAACAGCACAGTTTTCAAAACGTGTTTTTCAGCCCGAAATAAACGCGTTTTCTCAGCCCTTAGAATCGCAGTGTAACTGCCTGGCTCAGAAGAGCCCACAGAGTCAGCCCTTAACCCCAGTGATCAGAAATTGTCTAAACGTGTTTTTCAGCAGAAATAAACACGTTTTGGCAACTTTGGTCACCACCATGTAACTTATAGGGCAGGAACAGCACAGTTTTCAAAACGTGTTTTTCAGCCCGAAATAAACGCGTTTTCTCAGCCCTTGGAATCGCAGTGTAACTGCCTGGCTCAGAAGAGCCCACAGAGTCAGCCCTTAACCCCAGTGATCAGAAATTGTCAAAACGTGTTTTTCAGCAGAAATAAACACGTTTTGGCAACTTTGGTCACCACCATGTAACTTATAGGGCAGGAACAGCACAGTTTTCAAAACGTGTTTTTCAGCCCGAAATAAACACGTTTTCTCAGCCCTTAGAATCGCAGTGTAACTGCCTGGCTCAGAAGAGCCCACAGAGTCAGCCCTTAACCCCAGTGATCAGAAATTGTCAAAACGTGTTTTTCAGCAGAAATAAACACGTTTTGGCAACTTTGGTCAAACCCATGTAACTTATAGGGCAGGAACAGCACAGTTTTCAAAACGTGTTTTTCAGCCCGAAATAAACGCGTTTTCTCAGCCCTTGGAATCGCAGTGTAACTGCCTGGCTCAGAAGAGCCCACAGAGTCAGCCCTTAACCCCAGTGATCAGAAATTGTCAAAACGTGTTTTTCAGCAGAAATAAACACGTTTTGGCAACTTTGGTCACCACCATGTAACTTATAGGGCAGGAACAGCACAGTTTTCAAAACGTGTTTTTCAGCACGAAATAAACACGTTTTCTCAGCACTTAGAATCGCAGTGTAACTGCCTGGCTCAGAAGAGCCCACAGAGTCAGCCCTTAACCCCAGTGATCAGAAATTGTCAAAACGTGTTTTTCAGCAGAAATAAACACGTTTTGGCAACTTTGGTCAAATCCATGTAACTTATAGGGCAGGAACAGCACAGTTTTCAAAACGTGTTTTTCAGCCCGAAATAAACGCGTTTTCTCAGCCCTTGGAATCGCAGTGTAACTGCCTGGCTCAGAAGAGCCCACAGAGTCAGCCCTTAACCCCAGTGATCAGAAATTGTCTAAACGTGTTTTTCAGCAGAAATAAACACGTTTTGGCAACTTTGGTCACCACCATGTAACTTATAGAGCAGGAACAGCACAGTTTTCAAAACGTGTTTTTCAGCCCGAAATAAACGCGTTTTCTCAGCCCTTGGAATCGCAGTGTAACTGCCTGGCTCAGAAGAGCACACTGAGTCACCCCTTAACCCCAGTGATCAGAAATTGTCAAAACGTGTTTTTCAGCAGAAATAAACACGTTTTGGCAACTTTGGTCACCACCATGTAACTTATAGGGCAGGAACAGCACAGTTTTCAAAACGTGTTTTTCAGCCCGAAATAAACGCGTTTTCTCAGCCCTTGGAATCGCAGTGTAACTGCCTGGCTCAGAAGAGCCCACAGAGTCAGCCCTTAACCCCAGTGATCAGAAATTGTCAAAACGTGTTTTTCAGCAGAAATAAACACGTTTTGGCAACTTTGGTCACCACCATGTAACTTATAGGGCAGGAACAGCACAGTTTTCAAAACGTGTTTTTCAGCCCGAAATAAACGCGTTTTCTCAGCCCTTGGAATCGCAGTGTAACTGCCTGGCTCAGAAGAGCCCACAGAGTCAGCCCTTAACCCCAGTGATCAGAAATTGTCAAAACGTGTTTTTCAGCAGAAATAAACACGTTTTGGCAACTTTGGTCACTACCATGTAACTTATAGGGCAAGAACAGCACAGTTTTCAAAATGTGTTTTTCAGCCCGAAATAAACGCGTTTTCTCAGCCCTTGGAATCGCAGTGTAACTGCCTGGCTCAGAAGAGCCCACAGAGTCAGCCCTTAACCCCAGTGATCAGAAATTGTCAAAACGTGTTTTTCAGCAGAAATAAACACGTTTTGGCAACTTTGGTCAAACCCATGTAACTTATAGGGCAGGAACAGCACAGTTTTCAAAACGTGTTTTTCAGCCCGAAATAAACGCGTTTTCTCAGCCCTTGGAATCGCAGTGTAACTGCCTGGCTCAGAAGAGCCCACAGAGTCAGCCCTTAACCCCAGTGATCAGAAATTGTCAAAACGTGTTTTTCAGCAGAAATAAACACGTTTTGGCAACTTTGGTCACCACCATGTAACTTATAGGGCAGGAACAGCACAGTTTTCAAAACGTGTTTTTCAGCCCGAAATAAACGCGTTTTCTCAGCCCTTGGAATCGCAGTGTAACTGCCTGGCTCAGAAGAGCCCACAGAGTCAGCCCTTAACCCCAGTGATCAGAAATTGTCAAAACGTGTTTTTCAGCAGAAATAAACACGTTTTGGCAACTTTGGTCAAACCCATGTAACTTATAGGGCAGGAACAGCACAGTTTTCAAAACGTGTTTTTCAGCCCGAAATAAACGCGTTTTCTCAGCCCTTGGAATCGCAGTGTAACTGCCTGGCTCAGAAGAGCCCACAGAGTCAGCCCTTAACCCCAGTGATCAGAAATTGTCAAAACGTGTTTTTCAGCAGAAATAAACACGTTTTGGCAACTTTGGTCACCACCATGTAACTTATAGAGCAGGAACAGCACAGTTTTCAAAACGTGTTTTTCAGCCCGAAATAAACGCGTTTTCTCAGCCCTTGGAATCGCAGTGTAACTGCCTGGCTCAGAAGAGCCCACAGAGTCAGCCCTTAACCCCAGTGATCAGAAATTGTCAAAACGTGTTTTTCAGCAGAAATAAACACGTTTTGGCAACTTTGGTCACCACCATGTAACTTATAGGGCAGGAACAGCACAGTTTTCAAAACGTGTTTTTCAGACCGAAATAAACACGTTTTCTCAGCCCTTAGAATCGCAATGTAACTGCCTGGCTCAGAAGAGCCCACAGAGTCAGCCCTTAACCCCAGTGATCATAAATTGTCAAAACGTGTTTTTCAGCAGAAATAAACACGTTTTGGCAACTTTGGTCAAACCCATGTAACTTATAGGACAGGAACAGCACAGTTTTCAAAACGTGTTTTTCAGCCCGAAATAAACGCGTTTTCTCAGCCCTTGGAATCGCAGTGTAACTGCCTGGCTCAGAAGAGCCCACAGATTCAGCCCTTAACCCCAGTGATCAGAAAATGTCAAAACGTGTTTTTCAGCAGAAATAAACACGTTTTGGCAACGTTGGTCACCACCATGTAACTTATAGGGCAGGAACAGCACAGTTTTCAAAACGTGTTTTTCAGCCCGAAATAAACGCGTTTTCTCAGCCCTTTGAATCGCAGTGTAACTGCCTGGCTCAGAAGAGCCCACAGAGTCAGCCCTTAACCCCAGTGATCAGAAATTGTCAAAACGTGTTTTTCAGCAGAAATAAACACGTTTTGGCAACTTTGGTCACCGCCATGTAACTTATAGGGCAGGAACAGCACAGTTTTCAAAACGTGTTTTTCAGCCCGAAATAAACGCGTTTTCTCAGCCCTTGGAATCGCAGTGTAACTGCCTGGCTCAGAAGAGCCCACAGAGTCAGCCCTTAACCCCAGTGATCAGAAATTGTCAAAACGTGTTTTTCAGCAGAAATAAACACGTTTTGGCAACTTTGGTCAAACCCATGTAACTTATAGGGCAGGAACAGCACAGTTTTCAAAACGTGTTTTTCAGCCCGAAATAAACGCGTTTTCTCAGCCCTTGGAATCGCAGTGTAACTGCCTGCCTCAGAAGAGCCCACAGAGTCAGCCCTTAACCCCAGTGATCAGAAATTGTCAAAACGTGTTTTTCAGCAGAAATAAACACGTTTTGGCCACTTTGGTCACCACCATGTAACTTATAGGGCAGAACAGCACAGTTTTCAAAACGTGTTTTTCAGCACGAAATAAACACGTTTTCTCAGCACTTAGAATCGCAGTGTAACTGCCTGGCTCAGAAGAGCACACTGAGTCACCCCTTAACCCCAGTGATCAGAAATTGTCAAAACGTGTTTTTCAGCAGAAATAAACACGTTTTGGCAACTTTGGTCACCACCATGTAACTTATAGGGCAGGAACAGCACCGTTTTCAAAACGTGTTTTTCAGCCCGAAATAAACGCGTTTTCTCAGCCCTTGGAATCGCAGTGTAACTGCCTGGCTCAGAAGAGACCACAGAGTCAGCCCTTAACCCCAGTGATCAGAAATTGTCAAAACGTGTTTTTCAGCAGAAATAAACACGTTTTGGCAACTTTGGTCACCACCATGTAACTTATAGGGCAGGAACAGCACAGTTTTCAAAACGTGTTTTTCAGCCCGAAATAAACGCGTTTTCTCAGCCCTTGGAATCGCAGTGTAACTGCCTGGCTCAGAAGAGCCCACAGAGTCAGCCCTTAACCCCAGTGATCAGAAATTGTCTAAACGTGTTTTTCAGCAGAAATAAACACGTTTTGGCAACTTTGGTCACCACCATGTAACTTATAGGGCAGGAACAGCACAGTTTTCAAAACGTGTTTTTCAGCCCGAAATAAACGCGTTTTCTCAGCCCTTGGAATCGCAGTGTAACTGCCTGGCTCAGAAGAGCCCACAGAGTCAGCCCTTAACCCCAGTGATCAGAAATTGTCAAAACGTGTTTTTCAGCAGAAATAAACACGTTTTGGCAACTTTGGTCACCACCATGTAACTTATAGGGCAAGAACAGCACAGTTTTCAAAACGTGTTTTTCAGCCCGAAATAAACGCGTTTTCTCAGCCCTTGGAATCGCAGTGTAACTGCCTGGCTCAGAAGAGCCCACAGAGTCAGCCCTTAACCCCAGTGATCAGAAATTGTCAAAACGTGTTTTTCAGCAGAAATAAACACGTTTTGGCAACTTTGGTCACCACCATGTAACTTATAGGGCAGGAACAGCACAGTTTTCAAAACGTGTTTTTCAGACCGAAATAAACACGTTTTCTCAGCCCTTAGAATCGCAATGTAACTGCCTGGCTCAGAAGAGCCCACAGAGTCAGCCCTTAACCCCAGTGATCATAAATTGTCAAAACGTGTTTTTCAGCAGAAATAAACACGTTTTGGCAACTTTGGTCAAACCCATGTAACTTATAGGACAGGAACAGCACAGTTTTCAAAACGTGTTTTTCAGCCCGAAATAAACGCGTTTTCTCAGCCCTTGGAATCGCAGTGTAACTGCCTGGCTCAGAAGAGCCCACAGATTCAGCCCTTAACCCCAGTGATCAGAAAATGTCAAAACGTGTTTTTCAGCAGAAATAAACACGTTTTGGCAACGTTGGTCACCACCATGTAACTTATAGGGCAGGAACAGCACAGTTTTCAAAACGTGTTTTTCAGCCCGAAATAAACGCGTTTTCTCAGCCCTTTGAATCGCAGTGTAACTGCCTGGCTCAGAAGAGCCCACAGAGTCAGCCCTTAACCCCAGTGATCAGAAATTGTCAAAACGTGTTTTTCAGCAGAAATAAACACGTTTTGGCAACTTTGGTCACCGCCATGTAACTTATAGGGCAGGAACAGCACAGTTTTCAAAACGTGTTTTTCAGCCCGAAATAAACGCGTTTTCTCAGCCCTTGGAATCGCAGTGTAACTGCCTGGCTCAGAAGAGCCCACAGAGTCAGCCCTTAACCCCAGTGATCAGAAATTGTCAAAACGTGTTTTTCAGCAGAAATAAACACGTTTTGGCAACTTTGGTCAAACCCATGTAACTTATAGGGCAGGAACAGCACAGTTTTCAAAACGTGTTTTTCAGCCCGAAATAAACGCGTTTTCTCAGCCCTTGGAATCGCAGTGTAACTGCCTGCCTCAGAAGAGCCCACAGAGTCAGCCCTTAACCCCATTGATCAGAAATTGTCAAAACGTGTTTTTCAGCAGAAATAAACACGTTTTGGCCACTTTGGTCACCACCATGTAACTTATAGGGCAGAACAGCACAGTTTTCAAAACGTGTTTTTCAGCACGAAATAAACACGTTTTCTCAGCACTTAGAATCGCAGTGTAACTGCCTGGCTCAGAAGAGCACACTGAGTCACCCCTTAACCCCAGTGATCAGAAATTGTCAAAACGTGTTTTTCAGCAGAAATAAACACGTTTTGGCAACTTTGGTCACCACCATGTAACTTATAGGGCAGGAACAGCACCGTTTTCAAAACGTGTTTTTCAGCCCGAAATAAACGCGTTTTCTCAGCCCTTGGAATCGCAGTGTAACTGCCTGGCTCAGAAGAGACCACAGAGTCAGCCCTTAACCCCAGTGATCAGAAATTGTCAAAACGTGTTTTTCAGCAGAAATAAACACGTTTTGGCAACTTTGGTCACCACCATGTAACTTATAGGGCAGGAACAGCACAGTTTTCAAAACGTGTTTTTCAGCCCGAAATAAACGCGTTTTCTCAGCCCTTGGAATCGCAGTGTAACTGCCTGGCTCAGAAGAGCCCACAGAGTCAGCCCTTAACCCCAGTGATCAGAAATTGTCTAAACGTGTTTTTCAGCAGAAATAAACACGTTTTGGCAACTTTGGTCACCACCATGTAACTTATAGGGCAGGAACAGCACAGTTTTCAAAACGTGTTTTTCAGCCCGAAATAAACGCGTTTTCTCAGCCCTTGGAATCGCAGTGTAACTGCCTGGCTCAGAAGAGCCCACAGAGTCAGCCCTTAACCCCAGTGATCAGAAATTGTCAAAACGTGTTTTTCAGCAGAAATAAACACGTTTTGGCAACTTTGGTCACCACCATGTAACTTATAGGGCAAGAACAGCACAGTTTTCAAAACGTGTTTTTCAGCCCGAAATAAACGCGTTTTCTCAGCCCTTAGAATCGCAGTGTAACTGCCTGGCTCAGAAGAGCCCACAGAGTCAGCCCTTAACCCCAGTGATCAGAAATTGTCTAAACGTGTTTTTCAGCAGAAATAAACACGTTTTGGCAACTTTGGTCACCACCATGTAACTTATAGGGCAGGAACAGCACAGTTTTCAAAACGTGTTTTTCAGCCCGAATTAAACGCGTTTTCTCAGCCCTTGGAATCGCAGTGTAACTGCCTGGCTCAGAAGAGCCCACAGAGTCAGCCCTTAACCCCAGTGATCAGAAATTGTCAAAACGTGTTTTTCAGCAGAAATAAACACGTTTTGGCAACTTTGGTCACCACCATGTAACTTATAGGGCAGGAACAGCACAGTTTTCAAAACGTGTTTTTCAGCCCGAAATAAACGCGTTTTCTCAGCCCTTGGAATCGCAGTGTAACTGCCTGGCTCAGAAGAGCCCACAGAGTCAGCCCTTAACCCCAGTGATCAGAAATTGTCAAAACGTGTTTTTCAGCAGAAATAAACACGTTTTGGCAACTTTGGTCAAACCCATGTAACTTATAGGGCAGGAACAGCACAGTTTTCAAAACGTGTTTTTCAGCCCGAAATAAACGCGTTTTCTCAGCCCTTGGAATCGCAGTGTAACTGCCTGGCTCAGAAGAGCCCACAGAGTCAGCCCTTAACCCCAGTGATCAGAAATTGTCAAAACGTGTTTTTCAGCAGAAATAAACACGTTTTGGCAACTTTGGTCACCACCATGTAACTTATAGGGCAGGAACAGCACAGTTTTCAAAACGTGTTTTTCAGCACGAAATAAACACGTTTTCTCAGCACTTAGAATCGCAGTGTAACTGCCTGGCTCAGAAGAGCCCACAGAGTCAGCCCTTAACCCCAGTGATCAGAAATTGTCAAAACGTGTTTTTCAGCAGAAATAAACACGTTTTGGCAACTTTGGTCACCACCATGTAACTTATAGGGCAGGAACAGCACAGTTTTCAAAACGTGTTTTTCAGCCCGAAATAAACGCGTTTTCTCAGCCCTTGGAATCGCAGTGTAACTGCCTGGCTCAGAAGAGCCCACAGAGTCAGCCCTTAACCCCAGTGATCAGAAATTGTCAAAACGTGTTTTTCAGCAGAAATAAACACGTTTTGGCAACTTTGGTCACCACCATGTAACTTATAGGGCAGGAACAGCACAGTTTTCAAAACGTGTTTTTCAGCCCGAAATAAACGCGTTTTCTCAGCCCTTGGAATCGCAGTGTAACTGCCTGGCTCAGAAGAGCCCACAGAGTCAGCCCTTAACCCCAGTGATCAGAAATTGTCAAAACGTGTTTTTCAGCAGAAATAAACACGTTTTGGCAACTTTGGTCACCACCATGTAACTTATAGGGCAAGAACAGCACAGTTTTCAAAACGTGTTTTTCAGCCCGAAATAAACGCGTTTTCTCAGCCCTTGGAATCGCAGTGTAACTGCCTGGCTCAGAAGAGCCCACAGAGTCAGCCCTTAACCCCAGTGATCAGAAATTGTCAAAACGTGTTTTTCAGCAGAAATAAACACGTTTTGGCAACTTTGGTCAAACCCATGTAACTTATAGGGCAGGAACAGCACAGTTTTCAAAACGTGTTTTTCAGCCCGAAATAAACGCGTTTTCTCAGCCCTTGGAATCGCAGTGTAACTGCCTGGCTCAGAAGAGCCCACAGAGTCAGCCCTTAACCCCAGTGATCAGAAATTGTCAAAACGTGTTTTTCAGCAGAAATAAACACGTTTTGGCAACTTTGGTCACCACCATGTAACTTATAGGGCAGGAACAGCACAGTTTTCAAAACGTGTTTTTCAGCCCGAAATAAACGCGTTTTCTCAGCCCTTGGAATCGCAGTGTAACTGCCTGGCTCAGAAGAGCCCACAGAGTCAGCCCTTAACCCCAGTGATCAGAAATTGTCAAAACGTGTTTTTCAGCAGAAATAAACACGTTTTGGCAACTTTGGTCAAACCCATGTAACTTATAGGGCAGGAACAGCACAGTTTTCAAAACGTGTTTTTCAGCCCGAAATAAACGCGTTTTCTCAGCCCTTGGAATCGCAGTGTAACTGCCTGGCTCAGAAGAGCCCACAAAGTCAGCCCTTAACCCCAGTGATCAGAAATTGTCAAAACGTGTTTTTCAGCAGAAATAAACACGTTTTGGCAACTTTGGTCACCACCATGTAACTTATAGGGCAGGAACAGCACAGTTTTCAAAACGTGTTTTTCAGCCCGAAATAAACGCGTTTTCTCAGCCCTTGGAATCGCAGTGTAACTGCCTGGCTCAGAAGAGCCCACAGAGTCAGCCCTTAACCCCAGTGATCAGAAATTGTCAAAACGTGTTTTTCAGCAGAAATAAACACGTTTTGGCAACTTTGGTCACCACTATTTAACTTATAGGGCAGGAACAGCACAGTTTTCAAAACGTGTTTTTCAGCCCGAAATAAACGCGTTTTCTCAGCCCTTGGAATCGCAGTGTAACTGCCTGGCTCAGAAGAGCACACTGAGTCACCCCTTAACCCCAGTGATCAGAAATTGTCAAAACGTGTTTTTCAGCAGAAATAAACACGTTTTGGCAACTTTGGTCACCACCATGTAACTTATAGGGCAGGAACAGCACAGTTTTCAAAACGTGTTTTTCAGCCCGAAATAAACACGTTTTCTCAGCCCTTAGAATCGCAGTGTAACTGCCTGGCTCAGAAGAGCCCACAGAGTCAGCCCTTAACCCCAGTGATCAGAAATTGTCAAAACGTGTTTTTCAGCAGAAATAAACACGTTTTGGCAACTTTGGTCAAACCCATGTAACTTATAGGGCAGGAACAGCACAGTTTTCAAAACGTGTTTTTCAGCCCGAAATAAACGCGTTTTCTCAGCCCTTGGAATCGCAGTGTAACTGCCTGCCTCAGAAGAGCCCACAGAGTCAGCCCTTAACCCCAGTGATCAGAAATTGTCAAAACGTGTTTTTCAGCAGAAATAAACACGTTTTGGCAACTTTGGTCACCACCATGTAACTTATAGGGCAGGAACAGCACAGTTTTCAAAAAGTGTTTTTCAGCACGAAATAAACACGTTTTCTCAGCACTTAGAATCGCAGTGTAACTGCCTGGCTCAGAAGAGCCCACAGAGTCAGCCCTTAACCCCAGTGATCAGAAATTGTCAAAACGTGTTTTTCAGCAGAAATAAACACGTTTTGGCAACTTTGGTCAAATCCATGTAACTTATAGGGCAGGAACAGCACAGTTTTCAAAACGTGTTTTTCAGCCCGAAATAAACGCGTTTTCTCAGCCCTTGGAATCGCAGTGTAACTGCCTGGCTCAGAAGAGCCCACAGAGTCAGCCCTTAACCCCAGTGATCAGAAATTGTCTAAACGTGTTTTTCAGCAGAAATAAACACGTTTTGGCAACTTTGGTCACCACCATGTAACTTATAGGGCAGGAACAGCACAGTTTTCAAAACGTGTTTTTCAGCCCGAAATAAACGCGTTTTCTCAGCCCTTGGAATCGCAATGTAACTGCCTGGCTCAGAAGAGCCCACAGAGTCAGCCCTTAACCCCAGTGATCAGAAATTGTCAAAACGTGTTTTTCAGCAGAAATAAACACGTTTTGGCAACTTTGGTCACCACCATGTAACTTATAGGGCAAGAACAGCACAGTTTTCAAAACGTGTTTTTCAGCCCGAAATAAACGCGTTTTCTCAGCCCTTAGAATCGCAGTGTAACTGCCTGGCTCAGAAGAGCCCACAGAGTCAGCCCTTAACCCCAGTGATCAGAAATTGTCTAAACGTGTTTTTCAGCAGAAATAAACACGTTTTGGCAACTTTGGTCACCACCATGTAACTTATAGGGCAGGAACAGCACAGTTTTCAAAACGTGTTTTTCAGCCCGAAATAAACGCGTTTTCTCAGCCCTTGGAATCGCAGTGTAACTGCCTGGCTCAGAAGAGCCCACAGAGTCAGCCCTTAACCCCAGTGATCAGAAATTGTCAAAACGTGTTTTTCAGCAGAAATAAACACGTTTTGGCAACTTTGGTCACCACCATGTAACTTATAGGGCAGGAACAGCACAGTTTTCAAAACGTGTTTTTCAGCCCGAAATAAACGCGTTTTCTCAGCCCTTGGAATCGCAGTGTAACTGCCTGGCTCAGAAGAGCCCACAGAGTCAGCCCTTAACCCCAGTGATCAGAAATTGTCAAAACGTGTTTTTCAGCAGAAATAAACACGTTTTGGCAACTTTGGTCAAACCCATGTAACTTATAGGGCAGGAACAGCACAGTTTTCAAAACGTGTTTTTCAGCCCGAAATAAACGCGTTTTCTCAGCCCTTGGAATCGCAGTGTAACTGCCTGGCTCAGAAGAGCCCACAGAGTCAGCCCTTAACCCCAGTGATCAGAAAATGTCAAAACGTGTTTTTCAGCAGAAATAAACACGTTTTGGCAACTTTGGTCACCACCATGTAACTTATAGGGCAGGAACAGCACAGTTTTCAAAACGTGTTTTTCAGCCCGAAATAAACGCGTTTTCTCAGCCCTTGGAATCGCAGTGTAACTGCCTGGCTCAGAAGAGCCCACAGAGTCAGCCCTTAACCCCAGTGATCAGAAATTGTCAAAACGTGTTTTTCAGCAGAAATAAACACGTTTTGGCAACTTTGGTCACCACCATGTAACTTATAGGGCAGGAACAGCACAGTTTTCAAAACGTGTTTTTCAGCCCGAAATAAACACGTTTTCTCAGCCCTTAGAATCGCAGTGTAACTGCCTGGCTCAGAAGAGCCCACAGAGTCAGCCCTTAACCCCAGTGATCAGAAATTGTCAAAACGTGTTTTTCAGCAGAAATAAACATGTTTTGGCAACTTTGGTCAAACCCATGTAACTTATAGGGCAGGAACAGCACAGTTTTCAAAACGTGTTTTTCAGCCCGAAATAAACGCGTTTTCTCAGCCCTTGGAATCGCAGTGTAACTGCCTGCCTCAGAAGAGCCCACAGAGTCAGCCCTTAACCCCAGTGATCAGAAATTGTCAAAACGTGTTTTTCAGCAGAAATAAACACGTTTTGGCAACTTTGGTCACCACCATGTAACTTATAGGGCAGGAACAGCACAGTTTTCAAAACGTGTTTTTCAGCACGAAATAAACACGTTTTCTCAGCACTTAGAATCGCAGTGTAACTGCCTGGCTCAGAAGAGCCCACAGAGTCAGCCCTTAACCCCAGTGATCAGAAATTGTCAAAACGTGTTTTTCAGCAGAAATAAACACGTTTTGGCAACTTTGGTCAAATCCATGTAACTTATAGGGCAGGAACAGCACAGTTTTCAAAACGTGTTTTTCAGCCCGAAATAAACGCGTTTTCTCAGCCCTTGGAATCGCAGTGTAACTGCCTGGCTCAGAAGAGCCCACAGAGTCAGCCCTTAACCCCAGTGATCAGAAATTGTCTAAACGTGTTTTTCAGCAGAAATAAACACGTTTTGGCAACTTTGGTCACCACCATGTAACTTATAGGACAGGAACAGCACAGTTTTCAAAACGTGTTTTTCAGCCCGAAATAAACGCGTTTTCTCAGCCCTTGGAATCGCAGTGTAACTGCCTGGCTCAGAAGAGCACACTGAGTCACCCCTTAACCCCAGTGATCAGAAATTGTCAAAACGTGTTTTTCAGCAGAAATAAACACGTTTTGGCAACTTTGGTCACCACCATGTAACTTATAGGGCAGGAACAGCACAGTTTTCAAAACGTGTTTTTCAGCCCGAAATAAACGCGTTTTCTCAGCCCTTGGAATCGCAGTGTAACTGCCTGGCTCAGAAGAGCCCACAGAGTCAGCCCTTAACCCCAGTGATCAGAAATTGTCAAAACGTGTTTTTCAGCAGAAATAAACATGTTTTGGCAACTTTGGTCAAACCCATGTAACTTATAGGGCAGGAACAGCACAGTTTTCAAAACGTGTTTTTCAGCCCGAAATAAACGCGTTTTCTCAGCCCTTGGAATCGCAGTGTAACTGCCTGCCTCAGAAGAGCCCACAGAGTCAGCCCTTAACCCCAGTGATCAGAAATTGTCAAAACGTGTTTTTCAGCAGAAATAAACACGTTTTGGCAACTTTGGTCACCACCATGTAACTTATAGGGCAGGAACAGCACAGTTTTCAAAACGTGTTTTTCAGCACGAAATAAACACGTTTTCTCAGCACTTAGAATCGCAGTGTAACTGCCTGGCTCAGAAGAGCCCACAGAGTCAGCCCTTAACCCCAGTGATCAGAAATTGTCAAAACGTGTTTTTCAGCAGAAATAAACACGTTTTGGCAACTTTGGTCAAATCCATGTAACTTATAGGGCAGGAACAGCACAGTTTTCAAAACGTGTTTTTCAGCCCGAAATAAACGCGTTTTCTCAGCCCTTGGAATCGCAGTGTAACTGCCTGGCTCAGAAGAGCCCACAGAGTCAGCCCTTAACCCCAGTGATCAGAAATTGTCTAAACGTGTTTTTCAGCAGAAATAAACACGTTTTGGCAACTTTGGTCACCACCATGTAACTTATAGGGCAGGAACAGCACAGTTTTCAAAACGTGTTTTTCAGCCCGAAATAAACGCGTTTTCTCAGCCCTTGGAATCGCAGTGTAACTGCCTGGCTCAGAAGAGCACACTGAGTCACCCCTTAACCCCAGTGATCAGAAATTGTCAAAACGTGTTTTTCAGCAGAAATAAACACGTTTTGGCAACTTTGGTCACCACCATGTAACTTATAGGGCAGGAACAGCACAGTTTTCAAAACGTGTTTTTCAGCCCGAAATAAACGCGTTTTCTCAGCCCTTGGAATCGCAGTGTAACTGCCTGGCTCAGAAGAGCCGACAGAGTCAGCCCTTAACCCCAGTGATCAGAAATTGTCAAAACGTGTTTTTCAGCAGAAATAAACATGTTTTGGCAACTTTGGTCAAACCCATGTAACTTATAGGGCAGGAACAGCACAGTTTTCAAAACGTGTTTTTCAGCCCGAAATAAACGCGTTTTCTCAGCCCTTGGAATCGCAGTGTAACTGCCTGCCTCAGAAGAGCCCACAGAGTCAGCCCTTAACCCCAGTGATCAGAAATTGTCAAAACGTGTTTTTCAGCAGAAATAAACACGTTTTGGCAACTTTGGTCACCACCATGTAACTTATAGGGCAGGAACAGCACAGTTTTCAAAACGTGTTTTTCAGCACGAAATAAACACGTTTTCTCAGCACTTAGAATCGCAGTGTAACTGCCTGGCTCAGAAGAGCCCACAGAGTCAGCCCTTAACCCCAGTGATCAGAAATTGTCAAAACGTGTTTTTCAGCAGAAATAAACACGTTTTGGCAACTTTGGTCAAATCCATGTAACTTATAGGGCAGGAACAGCACAGTTTTCAAAACGTGTTTTTCAGCCCGAAATAAACGCGTTTTCTCAGCCCTTGGAATCGCAGTGTAACTGCCTGGCTCAGAAGAGCCCACAGAGTCAGCCCTTAACCCCAGTGATCAGAAATTGTCTAAACGTGTTTTTCAGCAGAAATAAACACGTTTTGGCAACTTTGGTCACCACCATGTAACTTATAGGGCAGGAACAGCACAGTTTTCAAAACGTGTTTTTCAGCCCGAAATAAACGCGTTTTCTCAGCCCTTGGAATCGCAGTGTAACTGCCTGGCTCAGAAGAGCACACTGAGTCACCCCTTAACCCCAGTGATCAGAAATTGTCAAAACGTGTTTTTCAGCAGAAATAAACACGTTTTGGCAACTTTGGTCACCACCATGTAACTTATAGGGCAGGAACAGCACAGTTTTCAAAACGTGTTTTTCAGCCCGAAATAAACGCGTTTTCTCAGCCCTTGGAATCGCAGTGTAACTGCCTGGCTCAGAAGAGCCCACAGAGTCAGCCCTTAACCCCAGTGATCAGAAATTGTCAAAACGTGTTTTTCAGCAGAAATAAACACGTTTTGGCAACTTTGGTCACCACCATGTAACTTATAGGGCAGGAACAGCACAGTTTTCAAAACGTGTTTTTCAGCCCGAAATAAACGCGTTTTCTCAGCCCTTGGAATCGCAGTGTAACTGCCTGGCTCAGAAGAGCCCACAGAGTCAGCCCTTAACCCCAGTGATCAGAAATTGTCAAAACGTGTTTTTCAGCAGAAATAAACACGTTTTGGCAACTTTGGTCACCACCATGTAACTTATAGGGCAAGAACAGCACAGTTTTCAAAACGTGTTTTTCAGCCCGAAATAAACGCGTTTTCTCAGCCCTTGGAATCGCAGTGTAACTGCCTGGCTCAGAAGAGCCCACAGAGTCAGCCCTTAACCCCAGTGATCAGAAATTGTCAAAACGTGTTTTTCAGCAGAAATAAACACGTTTTGGCAACTTTGGTCACCACCATGTAACTTATAGGGCAAGAACAGCACAGTTTTCAAAACGTGTTTTTCAGCCCGAAATAAACGCGTTTTCTCAGCCCTTAGAATCGCAGTGTAACTGCCTGGCTCAGAAGAGCCCACAGAGTCAGCCCTTAACCCCAGTGATCAGAAATTGTCTAAACGTGTTTTTCAGCAGAAATAAACACGTTTTGGCAACTTTGGTCACCACCATGTAACTTATAGGGCAGGAACAGCACAGTTTTCAAAACGTGTTTTTCAGCCCGAAATAAACGCGTTTTCTCAGCCCTTGGAATCGCAGTGTAACTGCCTGGCTCAGAAGAGCCCACAGAGTCAGCCCTTAACCCCAGTGATCAGAAATTGTCAAAACGTGTTTTTCAGCAGAAATAAACACGTTTTGGCAACTTTGGTCACCACCATGTAACTTATAGGGCAGGAACAGCACAGTTTTCAAAACGTGTTTTTCAGCCCGAAATAAACGCGTTTTCTCAGCCCTTGGAATCGCAGTGTAACTGCCTGGCTCAGAAGAGCCCACAGAGTCAGCCCTTAACCCCAGTGATCAGAAATTGTCAAAACGTGTTTTTCAGCAGAAATAAACACGTTTTGGCAACTTTGGTCAAACCCATGTAACTTATAGGGCAGGAACAGCACAGTTTTCAAAACGTGTTTTTCAGCCCGAAATAAACGCGTTTTCTCAGCCCTTGGAATCGCAGTGTAACTGCCTGGCTCAGAAGAGCCCACAGAGTCAGCCCTTAACCCCAGTGATCAGAAAATGTCAAAACGTGTTTTTCAGCAGAAATAAACACGTTTTGGCAACTTTGGTCACCACCATGTAACTTATAGGGCAGGAACAGCACAGTTTTCAAAACGTGTTTTTCAGCCCGAAATAAACGCGTTTTCTCAGCCCTTGGAATCGCAGTGTAACTGCCTGGCTCAGAAGAGCCCACAGAGTCAGCCCTTAACCCCAGTGATCAGAAATTGTCAAAACGTGTTTTTCAGCAGAAATAAACACGTTTTGGCAACTTTGGTCACCACCATGTAACTTATAGGGCAGGAACAGCACAGTTTTCAAAACGTGTTTTTCAGACCGAAATAAACACGTTTTCTCAGCCCTTAGAATCGCAATGTAACTGCCTGGCTCAGAAGAGCCCACAGAGTCAGCCCTTAACCCCAGTGATCATAAATTGTCAAAACGTGTTTTTCAGCAGAAATAAACACGTTTTGGCAACTTTGGTCAAACCCATGTAACTTATAGGACAGGAACAGCACAGTTTTCAAAACGTGTTTTTCAGCCCGAAATAAACGCGTTTTCTCAGCCCTTGGAATCGCAGTGTAACTGCCTGGCTCAGAAGAGCCCACAGATTCAGCCCTTAACCCCAGTGATCAGAAAATGTCAAAACGTGTTTTTCAGCAGAAATAAACACGTTTTGGCAACTTAGGTCACCACCATGTAACTTATAGGGCAGGAACAGCACAGTTTTCAAAACGTGTTTTTCAGCCCGAAATAAACGCGTTTTCTCAGCCCTTGGAATCGCAGTGTAACTGCCTGGCTCAGAAGAGCCCACAGAGTCAGCCCTTAACCCCAGTGATCAGAAATTGTCAAAACGTGTTTTTCAGCAGAAATAAACACGTTTTGGCAACTTTGGTCACCACCATGTAACTTATAGGGCAGGAACAGCACAGTTTTCAAAACGTGTTTTTCAGCCCGAAATAAACGCGTTTTCTCAGCCCTTGGAATCGCAGTGTAACTGCCTGGCTCAGAAGAGCCCACAGAGTCAGCCCTTAACCCCAGTGATCAGAAATTGTCAAAACGTGTTTTTCAGCAGAAATAAACACGTTTTGGCAACTTTGGTCAAACCCATGTAACTTATAGGGCAGGAACAGCACAGTTTTCAAAACGTGTTTTTCAGCCCGAAATAAACGCGTTTTCTCAGCCCTTGGAATCGCAGTGTAACTGCCTGCCTCAGAAGAGCCCACAGAGTCAGCCCTTAACCCCAGTGATCAGAAATTGTCAAAACGTGTTTTTCAGCAGAAATAAACACGTTTTGGCAACTTTGGTCACCACCATGTAACTTATAGGGCAGGAACAGCACAGTTTTCAAAACGTGTTTTTCAGCACGAAATAAACACGTTTTCTCAGCACTTAGAATCGCAGTGTAACTGCCTGGCTCAGAAGAGCACACTGAGTCACCCCTTAACCCCAGTGATCAGAAATTGTCAAAACGTGTTTTTCAGCAGAAATAAACACGTTTTGGCAACTTTGGTCACCACCATGTAACTTATAGGGCAGGAACAGCACCGTTTTCAAAACGTGTTTTTCAGCCCGAAATAAACGCGTTTTCTCAGCCCTTGGAATCGCAGTGTAACTGCCTGGCTCAGAAGAGCCCACAGAGTCAGCCCTTAACCCCAGTGATCAGAAATTGTCAAAACGTGTTTTTCAGCAGAAATAAACACGTTTTGGCAACTTTGGTCACCACCATGTAACTTATAGGGCAGGAACAGCACAGTTTTCAAAACGTGTTTTTCAGCCCGAAATAAACGCGTTTTCTCAGCCCTTGGAATCGCAGTGTAACTGCCTGGCTCAGAAGAGCCCACAGAGTCAGCCCTTAACCCCAGTGATCAGAAATTGTCAAAACGTGTTTTTCAGCAGAAATAAACACGTTTTGGCAACTTTGGTCAAACCCATGTAACTTATAGGGCAGGAACAGCACAGTTTTCAAAACGTGTTTTTCAGCACGAAATAAACACGTTTTCTCAGCACTTAGAATCGCAGTGTAACTGCCTGGCTCAGAAGAGCCCACAGAGTCAGCCCTTAACCCCAGTGATCAGAAATTGTCAAAACGTGTTTTTCAGCAGAAATAAACACGTTTTGGCAACTTTGGTCAAATCCATGTAACTTATAGGGCAGGAACAGCACAGTTTTCAAAACGTGTTTTTCAGACCGAAATAAACACGTTTTCTCAGCCCTTAGAATCGCAATGTAACTGCCTGGCTCAGAAAGCCCACAGAGTCAGCCCTTAACCCCAGTGATCAGAAATTGTCAAAACGTGTTTTTCAGCAGAAATAAACACGTTTTGGCAACTTTGGTCAAACCCATGTAACTTATAGGGCAGGAACAGCACAGTTTTCAAAACGTGTTTTTCAGCCCGAAATAAACGCGTTTTCTCAGCCCTTGGAATCGCAGTGTAACTGCCTGGCTCAGAAGAGCACACTGAGTCACCCCTTAACCCCAGTGATCAGAAATTGTCAAAACGTGTTTTTCAGCAGAAATAAACACGTTTTGGCAACTTTGGTCACCACCATGTAACTTATAGGGCAGGAACAGCACAGTTTTCAAAACGTGTTTTTCAGCCCGAAATAAACACGTTTTCTCAGCCCTTAGAATCGCAGTGTAACTGCCTGGCTCAGAAGAGCCCACAGAGTCAGCCCTTAACCCCAGTGATCAGAAATTGTCAAAACGTGTTTTTCAGCAGAAATAAACACGTTTTGGCAACTTTGGTCAAACCCATGTAACTTATAGGGCAGGAACAGCACAGTTTTCAAAACGTGTTTTTCAGCCTGAAATAAACGCGTTTTCTCAGCCCTTGGAATCGCAGTGTAACTGCCTGCCTCAGAAGAGCCCACAGAGTCAGCCCTTAACCCCAGTGATCAGAAATTGTCAAAACGTGTTTTTCAGCAGAAATAAACACGTTTTGGCAACTTTGGTCACCACCATGTAACTTATAGGGCAGGAACAGCACAGTTTTCAAAAAGTGTTTTTCAGCACGAAATAAACACGTTTTCTCAGCACTTAGAATCGCAGTGTAACTGCCTGGCTCAGAAGAGCCCACAGAGTCAGCCCTTAACCCCAGTGATCAGAAATTGTCTAAACGTGTTTTTCAGCAGAAATAAACACGTTTTGGCAACTTTGGTCAAATCCATGTAACTTATAGGGCAGGAACAGCACAGTTTTCAAAACGTGTTTTTCAGCCCGAAATAAACGCGTTTTCTCAGCCCTTGGAATCGCAGTGTAACTGCCTGGCTCAGAAGAGCCCACAGAGTCAGCCCTTAACCCCAGTGATCAGAAATTGTCTAAACGTGTTTTTCAGCAGAAATAAACACGTTTTGGCAACTTTGGTCACCACCATGTAACTTATAGGGCAGGAACAGCACAGTTTTCAAAACGTGTTTTTCAGCCCGAAATAAACGCGTTTTCTCAGCCCTTGGAATCGCAGTGTAACTGCCTGGCTCAGAAGAGCCCACAGAGTCAGCCCTTAACCCCAGTGATCAGAAATTGTCAAAACGTGTTTTTCAGCAGAAATAAACACGTTTTGGCAACTTTGGTCACCACCATGTAACTTATAGGGCAAGAACAGCACAGTTTTCAAAACGTGTTTTTCAGCCCGAAATAAACACGTTTTCTCAGCCCTTAGAATCGCAGTGTAACTGCCTGGCTCAGAAGAGCCCACAGAGTCAGCCCTTAACCCCAGTGATCAGAAATTGTCAAAACGTGTTTTTCAGCAGAAATAAACACGTTTTGGCAACTTTGGTCAAACCCATGTAACTTATAGGGCAGGAACAGCACAGTTTTCAAAACGTGTTTTTCAGCCCGAAATAAACGCGTTTTCTCAGCCCTTGGAATCGCAGTGTAACTGCCTGGCTCAGAAGAGCCCACAGAGTCAGCCCTTAACCCCAGTGATCAGAAATTGTCAAAACGTGTTTTTCAGCAGAAATAAACACGTTTTGACAACTTTGGTCACCACCATGTAACTTATAGGGCAGGAACAGCACAGTTTTCAAAACGTGTTTTTCAGCCCGAAATAAACGCGTTTTCTCAGCCCTTGGAATCGCAGTGTAACTGCCTGGCTCAGAAGAGCCCACAGAGTCAGCCCTTAACCCCAGTGATCAGAAATTGTCAAAACGTGTTTTTCAGCAGAAATAAACACGTTTTGGCAACTTTGGTCACCACCATGTAACTTATAGGGCAGGAACAGCACAGTTTTCAAAACGTGTTTTTCAGCCCGAAATAAACGCGTTTTCTCAGCCCTTGGAATCGCAGTGTAACTGCCTGGCTCAGAAGAGCCCACAGAGTCAGCCCTTAACCCCAGTGATCAGAAATTGTCAAAACGTGTTTTTCAGCAGAAATAAACACGTTTTGGCAACTTTGGTCACTACCATGTAACTTATAGGGCAAGAACAGCACAGTTTTCAAAACGTGTTTTTCAGCCCGAAATAAACGCGTTTTCTCAGCCCTTGGAATCGCAGTGTAACTGCCTGGCTCAGAAGAGCCCACAGAGTCAGCCCTTAACCCCAGTGATCAGAAATTGTCAAAACGTGTTTTTCAGCAGAAATAAACACGTTTTGGCAACTTTGGTCAAACCCATGTAACTTATAGGGCAGGAACAGCACAGTTTTCAAAACGTGTTTTTCAGCCCGAAATAAACGCGTTTTCTCAGCCCTTGGAATCGCAGTGTAACTGCCTGGCTCAGAAGAGCCCACAGAGTCAGCCCTTAACCCCAGTGATCAGAAATTGTCAAAACGTGTTTTTCAGCAGAAATAAACACGTTTTGGCAACTTTGGTCAAACCCATGTAACTTATAGGGCAGGAACAGCACAGTTTTCAAAACGTGTTTTTCAGCCCGAAATAAACGCGTTTTCTCAGCCCTTGGAATCGCAGTGTAACTGCCTGGCTCAGAAGAGCCCACAGAGTCAGCCCTTAACCCCAGTGATCAGAAATTGTCAAAACGTGTTTTTCAGCAGAAATAAACACGTTTTGGCAACTTTGGTCACCACCATGTAACTTATAGGGCAGGAACAGCACAGTTTTCAAAACGTGTTTTTCAGCCCGAAATAAACGCGTTTTCTCAGCCCTTGGAATCGCAGTGTAACTGCCTGGCTCAGAAGAGCCCACAGAGTCAGCCCTTAACCCCAGTGATCAGAAATTGTCTAAACGTGTTTTTCAGCAGAAATAAACACGTTTTGGCAACTTTGGTCACCACCATGTAACTTATAGGGCAGGAACAGCACAGTTTTCAAAACGTGTTTTTCAGCCCGAAATAAACACGTTTTCTCAGCCCTTAGAATCGCAGTGTAACTGCCTGGCTCAGAAGAGCCCACAGAGTCAGCCCTTAACCCCAGTGATCAGAAATTGTCAAAACGTGTTTTTCAGCAGAAATAAACACGTTTTGGCAACTTTGGTCAAACCCATGTAACTTATAGGGCAGGAACAGCACAGTTTTCAAAACGTGTTTTTCAGCCCGAAATAAACGCGTTTTCTCAGCCCTTGGAATCGCAGTGTAACTGCCTGCCTCAGAAGAGCCCACAGAGTCAGCCCTTAACCCCAGTGATCAGAAATTGTCAAAACGTGTTTTTCAGCAGAAATAAACACGTTTTGGCAACTTTGGTCACCACCATGTAACTTATAGGGCAGGAACAGCACAGTTTTCAAAACGTGTTTTTCAGCACGAAATAAACACGTTTTCTCAGCACTTAGAATCGCAGTGTAACTGCCTGGCTCAGAAGAGCCCACAGAGTCAGCCCTTAACCCCAGTGATCAGAAATTGTCAAAACGTGTTTTTCAGCAGAAATAAACACGTTTTGGCAACTTTGGTCAAATCCATGTAACTTATAGGGCAGGAACAGCACAGTTTTCAAAACGTGTTTTTCAGCCCGAAATAAACGCGTTTTCTCAGCCCTTGGAATCGCAGTGTAACTGCCTGGCTCAGAAGAGCCCACAGAGTCAGCCCTTAACCCCAGTGATCAGAAATTGTCAAAACGTGTTTTTCAGCAGAAATAAACACGTTTTGGCAACTTTGGTCACCACCATGTAACTTATAGGGCAGGAACAGCACAGTTTTCAAAACGTGTTTTTCAGCCCGAAATAAACGCGTTTTCTCAGCCCTTGGAATCGCAGTGTAACTGCCTGGCTCAGAAGAGCCCACAGAGTCAGCCCTTAACCCCAGTGATCAGAAATTGTCAAAACGTGTTTTTCAGCAGAAATAAACACGTTTTGGCAACTTTGGTCACCACCATGTAACTTATAGGGCAGGAACAGCACAGTTTTCAAAACGTGTTTTTCAGCCCGAAATAAACGCGTTTTCTCAGCCCTTGGAATCGCAGTGTAACTGCCTGGCTCAGAAGAGCCCACAGAGTCAGCCCTTAACCCCAGTGATCAGAAATTGTCAAAACGTGTTTTTCAGCAGAAATAAACACGTTTTGGCAACTTTGGTCACCACCATGTAACTTATAGGGCAAGAACAGCACAGTTTTCAAAATGTGTTTTTCAGCCCGAAATAAACGCGTTTTCTCAGCCCTTGGAATCGCAGTGTAACTGCCTGGCTCAGAAGAGCCCACAGAGTCAGCCCTTAACCCCAGTGATCAGAAATTGTCAAAACGTGTTTTTCAGCAGAAATAAACACGTTTTGGCAACTTTGGTCAAACCCATGTAACTTATAGGGCAGGAACAGCACAGTTTTCAAAACGTGTTTTTCAGCCCGAAATAAACGCGTTTTCTCAGCCCTTGGAATCGCAGTGTAACTGCCTGCCTCAGAAGAGCCCACAGAGTCAGCCCTTAACCCCAGTGATCAGAAATTGTCAAAACGTGTTTTTCAGCAGAAATAAACACGTTTTGGCAACTTTGGTCACCACCATGTAACTTATAGGGCAGGAACAGCACAGTTTTCAAAACGTGTTTTTCAGCACGAAATAAACACGTTTTCTCAGCACTTAGAATCGCAGTGTAACTGCCTGGCTCAGAAGAGCCCACAGAGTCAGCCCTTAACCCCAGTGATCAGAAATTGTCAAAACGTGTTTTTCAGCAGAAATAAACACGTTTTGGCAACTTTGGTCAAATCCATGTAACCTATAGGGCAGGAACAGCACAGTTTTCAAAACGTGTTTTTCAGCCCGAAATAAACGCGTTTTCTCAGCCCTTGGAATCGCAGTGTAACTGCCTGGCTCAGAAGAGCCCACAGAGTCAGCCCTTAACCCCAGTGATCAGAAATTGTCTAAACGTGTTTTTCAGCAGAAATAAACACGTTTTGGCAACTTTGGTCACCACCATGTAACTTATAGGGCAGGAACAGCACAGTTTTCAAAATGTGTTTTTCAGCCCGAAATAAACGCGTTTTCTCAGCCCTTGGAATCGCAGTGTAACTGCCTGGCTCAGAAGAGCACACTGAGTCACCCCTTAACCCCAGTGATCAGAAATTGTCAAAACGTGTTTTTCAGCAGAAATAAACACGTTTTGGCAACTTTGGTCACCACCATGTAACTTATAGGGCAGGAACAGCACAGTTTTCAAAACGTGTTTTTCAGCCCGAATTAAACGCGTTTTCTCAGCCCTTGGAATCGCAGTGTAACTGCCTGGCTCAGAAGAGCCCACAGAGTCAGCCCTTAACCCCAGTGATCAGAAATTGTCAAAACGTGTTTTTCAGCAGAAATAAACACGTTTTGGCAACTTTGGTCACCACCATGTAACTTATAGGGCAGGAACAGCACAGTTTTCAAAACGTGTTTTTCAGCCCGAAATAAACGCGTTTTCTCAGCCCTTGGAATCGCAGTGTAACTGCCTGGCTCAGAAGAGCCCACAGAGTCAGCCCTTAACCCCAGTGATCAGAAATTGTCAAAACGTGTTTTTCAGCAGAAATAAACACGTTTTGGCAACTTTGGTCACCACCATGTAACTTATAGGGCAAGAACAGCACAGTTTTCAAAACGTGTTTTTCAGCCCGAAATAAACGCGTTTTCTCAGCCCTTAGAATCGCAGTGTAACTGCCTGGCTCAGAAGAGCCCACAGAGTCAGCCCTTAACCCCAGTGATCAGAAATTGTCTAAACGTGTTTTTCAGCAGAAATAAACACGTTTTGGCAACTTTGGTCACCACCATGTAACTTATAGGGCAGGAACAGCACAGTTTTCAAAACGTGTTTTTCAGCCCGAAATAAACGCGTTTTCTCAGCCCTTGGAATCGCAGTGTAACTGCCTGGCTCAGAAGAGCCCACAGAGTCAGCCCTTAACCCCAGTGATCAGAAATTGTCAAAACGTGTTTTTCAGCAGAAATAAACACGTTTTGGCAACTTTGGTCACCACCATGTAACTTATAGGGCAGGAACAGCACAGTTTTCAAAACGTGTTTTTCAGCCCGAAATAAACACGTTTTCTCAGCCCTTAGAATCGCAGTGTAACTGCCTGGCTCAGAAGAGCCCACAGAGTCAGCCCTTAACCCCAGTGATCAGAAATTGTCAAAACGTGTTTTTCAGCAGAAATAAACACGTTTTGGCAACTTTGGTCAAACCCATGTAACTTATAGGGCAGGAACAGCACAGTTTTCAAAACGTGTTTTTCAGCCCGAAATAAACGCGTTTTCTCAGCCCTTGGAATCGCAGTGTAACTGCCTGGCTCAGAAGAGCCCACAGAGTCAGCCCTTAACCCCAGTGATCAGAAATTGTCAAAACGTGTTTTTCAGCAGAAATAAACACGTTTTGGCAACTTTGGTCACCACCATGTAACTTATAGGGCAGGAACAGCACAGTTTTCAAAACGTGTTTTTCAGCCCGAAATAAGCACGTTTTCTTAGCCCTTAGAATCGCAGTGTAACTGCCTGGCTCAGAAGAGCCCACAGAGTCAGCCCTTAACCCCAGTGATCAGAAATTGACAAAACGTGTTTTTCAGCAGAAATAAACACGTTTTGGCAACTTTGGTCACCACCATGTAACTTATAGGGCAGGAACAGCACAGTTTTCAAAACGTGTTTTTCAGCCCGAAATAAACGCGTTTTCTCAGCCCTTGGAATCGCAGTGTAACTGCCTGGCTCAGAAGAGCCCACAGAGTCAGCCCTTAACCCCAGTGATCAGAAATTGTCAAAACGTGTTTTTCAGCAGAAATAAACACGTTTTGGCAACTTTGGTCACCACCATGTAACTTATAGGGCAGGAACAGCACAGTTTTCAAAACGTGTTTTTCAGCCCGAAATAAACGCGTTTTCTCAGCCCTTGGAATCGCAGTGTAACTGCCTGGCTCAGAAGAGCCCACAGAGTCAGCCCTTAACCCCAGTGATCAGAAATTGTCAAAACGTGTTTTTCAGCAGAAATAAACACGTTTTGGCAACTTTGGTCACCACCATGTAACTTATAGGGCAGGAACAGCACAGTTTTCAAAACGTGTTTTTCAGCCCGAAATAAACGCGTTTTCTCAGCCCTTGGAATCGCAGTGTAACTGCCTGGCTCAGAAGAGCCCACAGAGTCAGCCCTTAACCCCAGTGATCAGAAATTGTCAAAACGTGTTTTTCAGCAGAAATAAACACGTTTTGGCAACTTTGGTCACCACCATGTAACTTATAGGGCAAGAACAGCACAGTTTTCAAAATGTGTTTTTCAGCCCGAAATAAACGCGTTTTCTCAGCCCTTGGAATCGCAGTGTAACTGCCTGGCTCAGAAGAGCCCACAGAGTCAGCCCTTAACCCCAGTGATCAGAAATTGTCAAAACGTGTTTTTCAGCAGAAATAAACACGTTTTGGCAACTTTGGTCAAACCCATGTAACTTATAGGGCAGGAACAGCACAGTTTTCAAAACGTGTTTTTCAGCCCGAAATAAACGCGTTTTCTCAGCCCTTGGAATCGCAGTGTAACTGCCTGGCTCAGAAGAGCCCACAGAGTCAGCCCTTAACCCCAGTGATCAGAAATTGTCAAAACGTGTTTTTCAGCAGAAATAAACACGTTTTGGCAACTTTGGTCACCACCATGTAACTTATAGGGCAGGAACAGCACAGTTTTCAAAACGTGTTTTTCAGCCCGAAATAAACGCGTTTTCTCAGCCCTTGGAATCGCAGTGTAACTGCCTGGCTCAGAAGAGCCCACAGAGTCAGCCCTTAACCCCAGTGATCAGAAATTGTCAAAACGTGTTTTTCAGCAGAAATAAACACGTTTTGGCAACTTTGGTCAAACCCATGTAACTTATAGGGCAGGAACAGCACAGTTTTCAAAACGTGTTTTTCAGCCCGAAATAAACGCGTTTTCTCAGCCCTTGGAATCGCAGTGTAACTGCCTGCCTCAGAAGAGCCCACAGAGTCAGCCCTTAACCCCAGTGATCAGAAATTGTCAAAACGTGTTTTTCAGCAGAAATAAACACGTTTTGGCAACTTTGGTCACCACCATGTAACTTATAGAGCAGGAACAGCACAGTTTTCAAAACGTGTTTTTCAGCCCGAAATAAACGCGTTTTCTCAGCCCTTGGAATCGCAGTGTAACTGCCTGGCTCAGAAGAGCCCACAGAGTCAGCCCTTAACCCCAGTGATCAGAAATTGTCAAAACGTGTTTTTCAGCAGAAATAAACACGTTTTGGCAACTTTGGTCAAACCCATGTAACTTATAGGACAGGAACAGCACAGTTTTCAAAACGTGTTTTTCAGCCCGAAATAAACGCGTTTTCTCAGCCCTTGGAATCGCAGTGTAACTGCCTGGCTCAGAAGAGCCCACAGATTCAGCCCTTAACCCCAGTGATCAGAAAATGTCAAAACGTGTTTTTCAGCAGAAATAAACACGTTTTGGCAACTTTGGTCACCACCATGTAACTTATAGGGCAGGAACAGCACAGTTTTCAAAACGTGTTTTTCAGCCCGAAATAAACGCGTTTTCTCAGCCCTTGGAATCGCAGTGTAACTGCCTGGCTCAGAAGAGCCCACAGAGTCAGCCCTTAACCCCAGTGATCAGAAATTGTCAAAACGTGTTTTTCAGCAGAAATAAACACGTTTTGGCAACTTTGGTCACCACCATGTAACTTATAGGGCAGGAACAGCACAGTTTTCAAAACGTGTTTTTCAGCCCGAAATAAACGCGTTTTCTCAGCCCTTGGAATCGCAGTGTAACTGCCTGGCTCAGAAGAGCCCACAGAGTCAGCCCTTAACCCCAGTGATCAGAAATTGTCAAAACGTGTTTTTCAGCAGAAATAAACACGTTTTGGCAACTTTGGTCAAACCCATGTAACTTATAGGGCAGGAACAGCACAGTTTTCAAAACGTGTTTTTCAGCCCGAAATAAACGCGTTTTCTCAGCCCTTGGAATCGCAGTGTAACTGCCTGCCTCAGAAGAGCCCACAGAGTCAGCCCTTAACCCCAGTGATCAGAAATTGTCAAAACGTGTTTTTCAGCAGAAATAAACACGTTTTGGCAACTTTGGTCACCACCATGTAACTTATAGGGCAGGAACAGCACAGTTTTCAAAACGTGTTTTTCAGCACGAAATAAACACGTTTTCTCAGCACTTAGAATCGCAGTGTAACTGCCTGGCTCAGAAGAGCACACTGAGTCACCCCTTAACCCCAGTGATCAGAAATTGTCAAAACGTGTTTTTCAGCAGAAATAAACACGTTTTGGCAACTTTGGTCACCACCATGTAACTTATAGGGCAGGAACAGCACCGTTTTCAAAACGTGTTTTTCAGCCCGAAATAAACGCGTTTTCTCAGCCCTTGGAATCGCAGTGTAACTGCCTGGCTCAGAAGAGCCCACAGAGTCAGCCCTTAACCCCAGTGATCAGAAATTGTCAAAACGTGTTTTTCAGCAGAAATAAACACGTTTTGGCAACTTTGGTCACCACCATGTAACTTATAGGGCAGGAACAGCACAGTTTTCAAAACGTGTTTTTCAGCCCGAAATAAACGCGTTTTCTCAGCCCTTGGAATCGCAGTGTAACTGCCTGGCTCAGAAGAGCCCACAGAGTCAGCCCTTAACCCCAGTGATCAGAAATTGTCTAAACGTGTTTTTCAGCAGAAATAAACACGTTTTGGCAACTTTGGTCACCACCATGTAACTTATAGGGCAAGAACAGCACAGTTTTCAAAACGTGTTTTTCAGCCCGAAATAAACGCGTTTTCTCAGCCCTTGGAATCGCAGTGTAACTGCCTGGCTCAGAAGAGCCCACAGAGTCAGCCCTTAACCCCAGTGATCAGAAATTGTCAAAACGTGTTTTTCAGCAGAAATAAACACGTTTTGGCAACTTTGGTCAAACCCATGTAACTTATAGGGCAGGAACAGCACAGTTTTCAAAACGTGTTTTTCAGCCCGAAATAAACGCGTTTTCTCAGCCCTTGGAATCGCAGTGTAACTGCCTGGCTCAGAAGAGCCCACAGAGTCAGCCCTTAACCCCAGTGATCAGAAATTGTCAAAACGTGTTTTTCAGCAGAAATAAACACGTTTTGGCAACTTTGGTCACCACCATGTAACTTATAGGGCAGGAACAGCACAGTTTTCAAAACGTGTTTTTCAGCCCGAAATAAACGCGTTTTCTCAGCCCTTGGAATCGCAGTGTAACTGCCTGGCTCAGAAGAGCCCACAGAGTCAGCCCTTAACCCCAGTGATCAGAAATTGTCAAAACGTGTTTTTCAGCAGAAATAAACACGTTTTGGCAACTTTGGTCACCACCATGTAACTTATAGGGCAGGAACAGCACAGTTTTCAAAACGTGTTTTTCAGCACGAAATAAACACGTTTTCTCAGCACTTAGAATCGCAGTGTAACTGCCTGGCTCAGAAGAGCCCACAGAGTCAGCCCTTAACCCCAGTGATCAGAAATTGTCAAAACGTGTTTTTCAGCAGAAATAAACACGTTTTGGCAACTTTGGTCACCACCATGTAACTTATAGGGCAGGAACAGCACAGTTTTCAAAACGTGTTTTTCAGATCGAAATAAACACGTTTTCTCAGCCCTTAGAATCGCAATGTAACTGCCTGGCTCAGAAGAGCCCACAGAGTCAGCCCTTAACCCCAGTGATCAGAAATTGTCAAAACGTGTTTTTCAGCAGAAATAAACACGTTTTGGCAACTTTGGTCAAACCCATGTAACTTATAGGACAGGAACAGCACAGTTTTCAAAACGTGTTTTTCAGCCCGAAATAAACGCGTTTTCTCAGCCCTTGGAATCGCAGTGTAACTGCCTGGCTCAGAAGAGCCCACAGATTCAGACCTTAACCCCAGTGATCAGAAAATGTCAAAACGTGTTTTTCAGCAGAAATAAACACGTTTTGGCAACTTTGGTCACCACCATGTAACTTATAGGGCAGGAACAGCACAGTTTTCAAAACGTGTTTTTCAGCCCGAAATAAACGCGTTTTCTCAGCCCTTGGAATCGCAGTGTAACTGCCTGGCTCAGAAGAGCCCACAGAGTCAGCCCTTAACCCCAGTGATCAGAAATTGTCAAAACGTGTTTTTCATCAGAAATAAACACGTTTTGGCAACTTTGGTCACCACCATGTAACTTATAGGGCAGGAACAGCACAGTTTTCAAAACGTGTTTTTCAGCCCGAAATAAACACGTTTTCTCAGCCCTTAGAATCGCAGTGTAACTGCCTGGCTCAGAAGAGCCCACAGAGTCAGCCCTTAACCCCAGTGATCAGAAATTGTCAAAACGTGTTTTTCAGCAGAAATAAACACGTTTTGGCAACTTTGGTCAAACCCATGTAACTTATAGGGCAGGAACAGCACAGTTTTCAAAACGTGTTTTTCAGCCCGAAATAAACGCGTTTTCTCAGCCCTTGGAATCGCAGTGTAACTGCCTGCCTCAGAAGAGCCCACAGAGTCAGCCCTTAACCCCAGTGATCAGAAATTGTCAAAACGTGTTTTTCAGCAGAAATAAACACGTTTTGGCAACTTTGGTCACCACCATGTAACTTATAGGGCAGGAACAGCACAGTTTTCAAAACGTGTTTTTCAGCACGAAATAAACACGTTTTCTCAGCACTTAGAATCGCAGTGTAACTGCCTGGCTCAGAAGAGCCCACAGAGTCAGCCCTTAACCCCAGTGATCAGAAATTGTCAAAACGTGTTTTTCAGCAGAAATAAACACGTTTTGGCAACTTTGGTCAAATCCATGTAACTTATAGGGCAGGAACAGCACAGTTTTCAAAACGTGTTTTTCAGACCGAAATAAACACGTTTTCTCAGCCCTTAGAATCGCAATGTAACTGCCTGGCTCAGAAAGCCCACAGAGTCAGCCCTTAACCCCAGTGATCAGAAATTGTCAAAACGTGTTTTTCAGCAGAAATAAACACGTTTTGGCAACTTTGGTCAAACCCATGTAACTTATAGGGCAGGAACAGCACAGTTTTCAAAACGTGTTTTTCAGCCCGAAATAAACGCGTTTTCTCAGCCCTTGGAATCGCAGTGTAACTGCCTGGCTCAGAAGAGCACACTGAGTCACCCCTTAACCCCAGTGATCAGAAATTGTCAAAACGTGTTTTTCAGCAGAAATAAACACGTTTTGGCAACTTTGGTCACCACCATGTAACTTATAGGGCAGGAACAGCACAGTTTTCAAAACGTGTTTTTCAGCCCGAAATAAACACGTTTTCTCAGCCCTTAGAATCGCAGTGTAACTGCCTGGCTCAGAAGAGCCCACAGAGTCAGCCCTTAACCCCAGTGATCAGAAATTGTCAAAACGTGTTTTTCAGCAGAAATAAACACGTTTTGGCAACTTTGGTCAAACCCATGTAACTTATAGGGCAGGAACAGCACAGTTTTCAAAACGTGTTTTTCAGCCTGAAATAAACGCGTTTTCTCAGCCCTTGGAATCGCAGTGTAACTGCCTGCCTCAGAAGAGCCCACAGAGTCAGCCCTTAACCCCAGTGATCAGAAATTGTCAAAACGTGTTTTTCAGCAGAAATAAACACGTTTTGGCAACTTTGGTCACCACCATGTAACTTATAGGGCAGGAACAGCACAGTTTTCAAAAAGTGTTTTTCAGCACGAAATAAACACGTTTTCTCAGCACTTAGAATCGCAGTGTAACTGCCTGGCTCAGAAGAGCCCACAGAGTCAGCCCTTAACCCCAGTGATCAGAAATTGTCTAAACGTGTTTTTCAGCAGAAATAAACACGTTTTGGCAACTTTGGTCAAATCCATGTAACTTATAGGGCAGGAACAGCACAGTTTTCAAAACGTGTTTTTCAGCCCGAAATAAACGCGTTTTCTCAGCCCTTGGAATCGCAGTGTAACTGCCTGGCTCAGAAGAGCCCACAGATTCAGACCTTAACCCCAGTGATCAGAAAATGTCAAAACGTGTTTTTCAGCAGAAATAAACACGTTTTGGCAACTTTGGTCACCACCATGTAACTTATAGGGCAGGAACAGCACAGTTTTCAAAACGTGTTTTTCAGCCCGAAATAAACGCGTTTTCTCAGCCCTTGGAATCGCAGTGTAACTGCCTGGCTCAGAAGAGCCCACAGAGTCAGCCCTTAACCCCAGTGATCAGAAATTGTCAAAACGTGTTTTTCAGCAGAAATAAACACGTTTTGGCAACTTTGGTCACCACCATGTAACTTATAGGGCAGGAACAGCACAGTTTTCAAAACGTGTTTTTCAGCCCGAAATAAACACGTTTTCTCAGCCCTTAGAATCGCAGTGTAACTGCCTGGCTCAGAAGAGCCCACAGAGTCAGCCCTTAACCCCAGTGATCAGAAATTGTCAAAACGTGTTTTTCAGCAGAAATAAACACGTTTTGGCAACTTTGGTCAAACCCATGTAACTTATAGGGCAGGAACAGCACAGTTTTCAAAACGTGTTTTTCAGCCCGAAATAAACGCGTTTTCTCAGCCCTTGGAATCGCAGTGTAACTGCCTGCCTCAGAAGAGCCCACAGAGTCAGCCCTTAACCCCAGTGATCAGAAATTGTCAAAACGTGTTTTTCAGCAGAAATAAACACGTTTTGGCAACTTTGGTCACCACCATGTAACTTATAGGGCAGGAACAGCACAGTTTTCAAAACGTGTTTTTCAGCACGAAATAAACACGTTTTCTCAGCACTTAGAATCGCAGTGTAACTGCCTGGCTCAGAAGAGCCCACAGAGTCAGCCCTTAACCCCAGTGATCAGAAATTGTCAAAACGTGTTTTTCAGCAGAAATAAACACGTTTTGGCAACTTTGGTCAAATCCATGTAACTTATAGGGCAGGAACAGCACAGTTTTCAAAACGTGTTTTTCAGACCGAAATAAACACGTTTTCTCAGCCCTTAGAATCGCAATGTAACTGCCTGGCTCAGAAAGCCCACAGAGTCAGCCCTTAACCCCAGTGATCAGAAATTGTCAAAACGTGTTTTTCAGCAGAAATAAACACGTTTTGGCAACTTTGGTCAAACCCATGTAACTTATAGGGCAGGAACAGCACAGTTTTCAAAACGTGTTTTTCAGCCCGAAATAAACGCGTTTTCTCAGCCCTTGGAATCGCAGTGTAACTGCCTGGCTCAGAAGAGCACACTGAGTCACCCCTTAACCCCAGTGATCAGAAATTGTCAAAACGTGTTTTTCAGCAGAAATAAACACGTTTTGGCAACTTTGGTCACCACCATGTAACTTATAGGGCAGGAACAGCACAGTTTTCAAAACGTGTTTTTCAGCCCGAAATAAACACGTTTTCTCAGCCCTTAGAATCGCAGTGTAACTGCCTGGCTCAGAAGAGCCCACAGAGTCAGCCCTTAACCCCAGTGATCAGAAATTGTCAAAACGTGTTTTTCAGCAGAAATAAACACGTTTTGGCAACTTTGGTCAAACCCATGTAACTTATAGGGCAGGAACAGCACAGTTTTCAAAACGTGTTTTTCAGCCTGAAATAAACGCGTTTTCTCAGCCCTTGGAATCGCAGTGTAACTGCCTGCCTCAGAAGAGCCCACAGAGTCAGCCCTTAACCCCAGTGATCAGAAATTGTCAAAACGTGTTTTTCAGCAGAAATAAACACGTTTTGGCAACTTTGGTCACCACCATGTAACTTATAGGGCAGGAACAGCACAGTTTTCAAAAAGTGTTTTTCAGCACGAAATAAACACGTTTTCTCAGCACTTAGAATCGCAGTGTAACTGCCTGGCTCAGAAGAGCCCACAGAGTCAGCCCTTAACCCCAGTGATCAGAAATTGTCTAAACGTGTTTTTCAGCAGAAATAAACACGTTTTGGCAACTTTGGTCAAATCCATGTAACTTATAGGGCAGGAACAGCACAGTTTTCAAAACGTGTTTTTCAGCCCGAAATAAACGCGTTTTCTCAGCCCTTGGAATCGCAGTGTAACTGCCTGGCTCAGAAGAGCCCACAGAGTCAGCCCTTAACCCCAGTGATCAGAAATTGTCTAAACGTGTTTTTCAGCAGAAATAAACACGTTTTGGCAACTTTGGTCACCACCATGTAACTTATAGGGCAAGAACAGCACAGTTTTCAAAACGTGTTTTTCAGCCCGAAATAAACGCGTTTTCTCAGCCCTTAGAATCGCAGTGTAACTGCCTGGCTCAGAAGAGCCCACAGAGTCAGCCCTTAACCCCAGTGATCAGAAATTGTCTAAACGTGTTTTTCAGCAGAAATAAACACGTTTTGGCAACTTTGGTCACCACCATGTAACTTATAGGGCAGGAACAGCACAGTTTTCAAAACGTGTTTTTCAGCCCGAAATAAACGCGTTTTCTCAGCCCTTGGAATCGCAGTGTAACTGCCTGGCTCAGAAGAGCCCACAGAGTCAGCCCTTAACCCCAGTGATCAGAAATTGTCAAAACGTGTTTTTCAGCAGAAATAAACACGTTTTGGCAACTTTGGTCACCACCATGTAACTTATAGGGCAGGAACAGCACAGTTTTCAAAACGTGTTTTTCAGCCCGAAATAAACGCGTTTTCTCAGCCCTTGGAATCGCAGTGTAACTGCCTGGCTCAGAAGAGCCCACAGAGTCAGCCCTTAACCCCAGTGATCAGAAATTGTCAAAACGTGTTTTTCAGCAGAAATAAACACGTTTTGGCAACTTTGGTCAAACCCATGTAACTTATAGGGCAGGAACAGCACAGTTTTCAAAACGTGTTTTTCAGCCCGAAATAAACGCGTTTTCTCAGCCCTTGGAATCGCAGTGTAACTGCCTGGCTCAGAAGAGCCCACAGAGTCAGACCTTAACCCCAGTGATCAGAAAATGTCAAAACGTGTTTTTCAGCAGAAATAAACACGTTTTGGCAACTTTGGTCACCACCATGTAACTTATAGGGCAGGAACAGCACAGTTTTCAAAACGTGTTTTTCAGCCCGAAATAAACGCGTTTTCTCAGCCCTTGGAATCGCAGTGTAACTGCCTGGCTCAGAAGAGCCCACAGAGTCAGCCCTTAACCCCAGTGATCAGAAATTGTCAAAACGTGTTTTTCAGCAGAAATAAACACGTTTTGGCAACTTTGGTCACCACCATGTAACTTATAGGGCAGGAACAGCACAGTTTTCAAAACGTGTTTTTCAGCCCGAAATAAACACGTTTTCTCAGCCCTTAGAATCGCAGTGTAACTGCCTGGCTCAGAAGAGCCCACAGAGTCAGCCCTTAACCCCAGTGATCAGATATTGTCAAAACGTGTTTTTCAGCAGAAATAAACATGTTTTGGCAACTTTGGTCAAACCCATGTAACTTATAGGGCAGGAACAGCACAGTTTTCAAAACGTGTTTTTCAGCCCGAAATAAACGCGTTTTCTCAGCCCTTGGAATCGCAGTGTAACTGCCTGCCTCAGAAGAGCCCACAGAGTCAGCCCTTAACCCCAGTGATCAGAAATTGTCAAAACGTGTTTTTCAGCAGAAATAAACACGTTTTGGCAACTTTGGTCACCACCATGTAACTTATAGGGCAGGAACAGCACAGTTTTCAAAACGTGTTTTTCAGCACGAAATAAACACGTTTTCTCAGCACTTAGAATCGCAGTGTAACTGCCTGGCTCAGAATAGCCCACAGAGTCAGCCCTTAACCCCAGTGATCAGAAATTGTCAAAACGTGTTTTTCAGCAGAAATAAACACGTTTTGGCAACTTTGGTCACCACCATGTAACTTATAGGGCAGGAACAGCACAGTTTTCAAAACGTGTTTTTCAGCCCGAAATAAACGCGTTTTCTCAGCCCTTGGAATCGCAGTGTAACTGCCTGGCTCAGAAGAGCCCACAGAGTCAGCCCTTAACCCCAGTGATCAGAAATTGTCAAAACGTGTTTTTCAGCAGAAATAAACACGTTTTGGCAACTTTGGTCACCACCATGTAACTTATAGGGCAGGAACAGCACAGTTTTCAAAACGTGTTTTTCAGCCCGAAATAAACGCGTTTTCTCAGCCCTTGGAATCGCAGTGTAACTGCCTGGCTCAGAAGAGCCCACAGAGTCAGCCCTTAACCCCAGTGATCAGAAATTGTCAAAACGTGTTTTTCAGCAGAAATAAACACGTTTTGGCAACTTTGGTCACCACCATGTAACTTATAGGGCAAGAACAGCACAGTTTTCAAAACGTGTTTTTCAGCCCGAAATAAACGCGTTTTCTCAGCCCTTGGAATCGCAGTGTAACTGCCTGGCTCAGAAGAGCCCACAGAGTCAGCCCTTAACCCCAGTGATCAGAAATTGTCAAAACGTGTTTTTCAGCAGAAATAAACACGTTTTGGCAACTTTGGTCAAACCCATGTAACTTATAGGGCAGGAACAGCACAGTTTTCAAAACGTGTTTTTCAGCCCGAAATAAACGCGTTTTCTCAGCCCTTGGAATCGCAGTGTAACTGCCTTGCTCAGAAGAGCCCACAGAGTCAGCCCTTAACCCCAGTGATCAGAAATTGTCAAAACGTGTTTTTCAGCAGAAATAAACACGTTTTGGCAACTTTGGTCACCACCATGTAACTTATAGGGCAGGAACAGCACAGTTTTCAAAACGTGTTTTTCAGCCCGAAATAAACGCGTTTTCTCAGCCCTTGGAATCGCAGTGTAACTGCCTGGCTCAGAAGAGCCCACAGAGTCAGCCCTTAACCCCAGTGATCAGAAATTGTCAAAACGTGTTTTTCAGCAGAAATAAACACGTTTTGGCAACTTTGGTCAAACCCATGTAACTTATAGGGCAGGAACAGCACAGTTTTCAAAACGTGTTTTTCAGCCCGAAATAAACGCGTTTTCTCAGCCCTTGGAATCGCAGTGTAACTGCCTGGCTCAGAAGAGCCCACAGAGTCAGCCCTTAACCCCAGTGATCAGAAATTGTCAAAACGTGTTTTTCAGCAGAAATAAACACGTTTTGGCAACTTTGGTCACCACCATGTAACTTATAGGGCAGGAACAGCACAGTTTTCAAAACGTGTTTTTCAGCCCGAAATAAACGCGTTTTCTCAGCCCTTGGAATCGCAGTGTAACTGCCTGGCTCAGAAGAGCCCACAGAGTCAGCCCTTAACCCCAGTGATCAGAAATTGTCAAAACGTGTTTTTCAGCAGAAATAAACACGTTTTGGCAACTTTGGTCACCACCATTTAACTTATAGGTCAGGAACAGCACAGTTTTCAAAACGTGTTTTTCAGCCCGAAATAAACACGTTTTCTCAGCCCTTAGAATCGCAGTGTAACTGCCTGGCTCAGAAAGCCCACAGAGTCAGCCCTTAACCCCAGTGATCAGAAATTGTCAAAACGTGTTTTTCAGCAGAAATAAACACGTTTTGGCAACTTTGGTCAAACCCATGTAACTTATAGGGCAGGAACAGCACAGTTTTCAAAACGTGTTTTTCAGCCCGAAATAAACGCGTTTTCTCAGCCCTTGGAATCGCAGTGTAACTGCCTGGCTCAGAAGAGCACACTGAGTCACCCCTTAACCCCAGTGATCAGAAATTGTCAAAACGTGTTTTTCAGCAGAAATAAACACGTTTTGGCAACTTTGGTCACCACCATGTAACTTATAGGGCAGGAACAGCACAGTTTTCAAAACGTGTTTTTCAGCCCGAAATAAACACGTTTTCTCAGCCCTTAGAATCGCAGTGTAACTGCCTGGCTCAGAAGAGCCCACAGAGTCAGCCCTTAACCCCAGTGATCAGAAATTGTCAAAACGTGTTTTTCAGCAGAAATAAACACGTTTTGGCAACTTTGGTCAAACCCATGTAACTTATAGGGCAGGAACAGCACAGTTTTCAAAACGTGTTTTTCAGCCCGAAATAAACGCGTTTTCTCAGCCCTTGGAATCGCAGTGTAACTGCCTGCCTCAGAAGAGCCCACAGAGTCAGCCCTTAACCCCAGTGATCAGAAATTGTCAAAACGTGTTTTTCAGCAGAAATAAACACGTTTTGGCAACTTTGGTCACCACCATGTAACTTATAGGGCAGGACAGCACAGTTTTCAAAAAGTGTTTTTCAGCACGAAATAAACACGTTTTCTCAGCACTTAGAATCGCAGTGTAACTGCCTGGCTCAGAAGAGCCCACAGAGTCAGCCCTTAACCCCAGTGATCAGAAATTGTCAAAACGTGTTTTTCAGCAGAAATAAACACGTTTTGGCAACTTTGGTCAAATCCATGTAACTTATAGGGCAGGAACAGCACAGTTTTCAAAACGTGTTTTTCAGCCCGAAATAAACGCGTTTTCTCAGCCCTTGGAATTGCAGTGTAACTGCCTGGCTCAGAAGAGCCCACAGAGTCAGCCCTTAACCCCAGTGATCAGAAATTGTCTAAACGTGTTTTTCAGCAGAAATAAACACGTTTTGGCAACTTTGGTCACCACCATGTAACTTATAGGGCAAGAACAGCACAGTTTTCAAAACGTGTTTTTCAGCCCGAAACAAACGCGTTTTCTCAGCCCTTAGAATCGCAGTGTAACTGCCTGGCTCAGAAGAGCCCACAGAGTCAGCCCTTAACCCCAGTGATCAGAAATTGTCTAAACGTGTTTTTCAGCAGAAATAAACACGTTTTGGCAACTTTGGTCACCACCATGTAACTTATAGGGCAGGAACAGCACAGTTTTCAAAACGTGTTTTTCAGCCCGAAATAAACGCGTTTTCTCAGCCCTTGGAATCGCAGTGTAACTGCCTGGCTCAGAAGAGCCCACAGAGTCAGCCCTTAACCCCAGTGATCAGAAATTGTCAAAACGTGTTTTTCAGCAGAAATAAACACGTTTTGGCAACTTTGGTCACCACCATGTAACTTATAGGGCAGGAACAGCACAGTTTTCAAAACGTGTTTTTCAGCCCGAAATAAACGCGTTTTCTCAGCCCTTGGAATCGCAGTGTAACTGCCTGGCTCAGAAGAGCCCACAGAGTCAGCCCTTAACCCCAGTGATCAGAAATTGTCAAAACGTGTTTTTCAGCAGAAATAAACACGTTTTGGCAACTTTGGTCAAACCCATGTAACTTATAGGGCAGGAACAGCACAGTTTTCAAAACGTGTTTTTCAGCCCGAAATAAACGCGTTTTCTCAGCCCTTGGAATCGCAGTGTAACTGCCTGGCTCAGAAGAGCCCACAGAGTCAGCCCTTAACCCCAGTGATCAGAAAATGTCAAAACGTGTTTTTCAGCAGAAATAAACACGTTTTGGCAACTTTGGTCACCACCATGTAACTTATAGGGCAGGAACAGCACAGTTTTCAAAACGTGTTTTTCAGCCCGAAATAAACGCGTTTTCTCAGCCCTTGGAATCGCAGTGTAACTGCCTGGCTCAGAAGAGCCCACAGAGTCAGCCCTTAACCCCAGTGATCAGAAATTGTCAAAACGTGTTTTTCAGCAGAAATAAACACGTTTTGGCAACTTTGGTCACCACCATGTAACTTATAGGGCAGGAACAGCACAGTTTTCAAAACGTGTTTTTCAGCCCGAAATAAACACGTTTTCTCAGCCCTTAGAATCGCAGTGTAACTGCCTGGCTCAGAAGAGCCCACAGAGTCAGCCCTTAACCCCAGTGATCAGAAATTGTCAAAACGTGTTTTTCAGCAGAAATAAACACGTTTTGGCAACTTTGGTCACCACCATGTAACTTATAGGGCAGGAACAGCACAGTTTTCAAAACGTGTTTTTCAGCCCGAAATAAACGCGTTTTCTCAGCCCTTGGAATCGCAGTGTAACTGCCTGGCTCAGAAGAGCCCACAGAGTCAGCCCTTAACCCCAGTGATCAGAAATTGTCAAAACGTGTTTTTCAGCAGAAATAAACACGTTTTGGCAACTTTGGTCAAACCCATGTAACTTATAGGGCAGGAACAGCACAGTTTTCAAAACGTGTTTTTCAGCCCGAAATAAACGCGTTTTCTCAGCCCTTGGAATCGCAGTGTAACTGCCTGGCTCAGAAGAGCCCACAGAGTCAGACCTTAACCCCAGTGATCAGAAAATGTCAAAACGTGTTTTTCAGCAGAAATAAACACGTTTTGGCAACTTTGGTCACCACCATGTAACTTATAGGGCAGGAACAGCACAGTTTTCAAAACGTGTTTTTCAGCCCGAAATAAACGCGTTTTCTCAGCCCTTGGAATCGCAGTGTAACTGCCTGGCTCAGAAGAGCCCACAGAGTCAGCCCTTAACCCCAGTGATCAGAAATTGTCAAAACGTGTTTTTCAGCAGAAATAAACACGTTTTGGCAACTTTGGTCACCACCATGTAACTTATAGGGCAGGAACAGCACAGTTTTCAAAACGTGTTTTTCAGCCCGAAATAAACACGTTTTCTCAGCCCTTAGAATCGCAGTGTAACTGCCTGGCTCAGAAGAGCCCACAGAGTCAGCCCTTAACCCCAGTGATCAGATATTGTCAAAACGTGTTTTTCAGCAGAAATAAACATGTTTTGGCAACTTTGGTCAAACCCATGTAACTTATAGGGCAGGAACAGCACAGTTTTCAAAACGTGTTTTTCAGCCCGAAATAAACGCGTTTTCTCAGCCCTTGGAATCGCAGTGTAACTGCCTGCCTTAGAAGAGCCCACAGAGTCAGCCCTTAACCCCAGTGATCAGAAATTGTCAAAACGTGTTTTTCAGCAGAAATAAACACGTTTTGGCAACTTTGGTCACCACCATGTAACTTATAGGGCAGGAACAGCACAGTTTTCAAAACGTGTTTTTCAGCACGAAATAAACACGTTTTCTCAGCACTTAGAATCGCAGTGTAACTGCCTGGCTCAGAATAGCCCACAGAGTCAGCCCTTAACCCCAGTGATCAGAAATTGTCAAAACGTGTTTTTCAGCAGAAATAAACACGTTTTGGCAACTTTGGTCACCACCATGTAACTTATAGGGCAGGAACAGCACAGTTTTCAAAACGTGTTTTTCAGCCCGAAATAAACGCGTTTTCTCAGCCCTTGGAATCGCAGTGTAACTGCCTGGCTCAGAAGAGCCCACAGAGTCAGCCCTTAACCCCAGTGATCAGAAATTGTCAAAACGTGTTTTTCAGCAGAAATAAACACGTTTTGGCAACTTTGGTCACCACCATGTAACTTATAGGGCAGGAACAGCACAGTTTTCAAAACGTGTTTTTCAGCCCGAAATAAACGCGTTTTCTCAGCCCTTGGAATCGCAGTGTAACTGCCTGGCTCAGAAGAGCCCACAGAGTCAGCCCTTAACCCCAGTGATCAGAAATTGTCAAAACGTGTTTTTCAGCAGAAATAAACACGTTTTGGCAACTTTGGTCACCACCATGTAACTTATAGGGCAAGAACAGCACAGTTTTCAAAACGTGTTTTTCAGCCCGAAATAAACGCGTTTTCTCAGCCCTTGGAATCGCAGTGTAACTGCCTGGCTCAGAAGAGCCCACAGAGTCAGCCCTTAACCCCAGTGATCAGAAATTGTCAAAACGTGTTTTTCAGCAGAAATAAACACGTTTTGGCAACTTTGGTCAAACCCATGTAACTTATAGGGCAGGAACAGCACAGTTTTCAAAACGTGTTTTTCAGCCCGAAATAAACGCGTTTTCTCAGCCCTTGGAATCGCAGTGTAACTGCCTTGCTCAGAAGAGCCCACAGAGTCAGCCCTTAACCCCAGTGATCAGAAATTGTCAAAACGTGTTTTTCAGCAGAAATAAACACGTTTTGGCAACTTTGGTCACCACCATGTAACTTATAGGGCAGGAACAGCACAGTTTTCAAAACGTGTTTTTCAGCCCGAAATAAACGCGTTTTCTCAGCCCTTGGAATCGCAGTGTAACTGCCTGGCTCAGAAGAGCCCACAGAGTCAGCCCTTAACCCCAGTGATCAGAAATTGTCAAAACGTGTTTTTCAGCAGAAATAAACACGTTTTGGCAACTTTGGTCAAACCCATGTAACTTATAGGGCAGGAACAGCACAGTTTTCAAAACGTGTTTTTCAGCCCGAAATAAACGCGTTTTCTCAGCCCTTGGAATCGCAGTGTAACTGCCTGGCTCAGAAGAGCCCACAGAGTCAGCCCTTAACCCCAGTGATCAGAAATTGTCAAAACGTGTTTTTCAGCAGAAATAAACACGTTTTGGCAACTTTGGTCACCACCATGTAACTTATAGGGCAGGAACAGCACAGTTTTCAAAACGTGTTTTTCAGCCCGAAATAAACGCGTTTTCTCAGCCCTTGGAATCGCAGTGTAACTGCCTGGCTCAGAAGAGCCCACAGAGTCAGCCCTTAACCCCAGTGATCAGAAATTGTCAAAACGTGTTTTTCAGCAGAAATAAACACGTTTTGGCAACTTTGGTCACCACCATTTAACTTATAGGGCAGGAACAGCACAGTTTTCAAAACGTGTTTTTCAGCCCGAAATAAACACGTTTTCTCAGCCCTTAGAATCGCAGTGTAACTGCCTGGCTCAGAAAGCCCACAGAGTCAGCCCTTAACCCCAGTGATCAGAAATTGTCAAAACGTGTTTTTCAGCAGAAATAAACACGTTTTGGCAACTTTGGTCAAACCCATGTAACTTATAGGGCAGGAACAGCACAGTTTTCAAAACGTGTTTTTCAGCCCGAAATAAACGCGTTTTCTCAGCCCTTGGAATCGCAGTGTAACTGCCTGGCTCAGAAGAGCACACTGAGTCACCCCTTAACCCCAGTGATCAGAAATTGTCAAAACGTGTTTTTCAGCAGAAATAAACACGTTTTGGCAACTTTGGTCACCACCATGTAACTTATAGGGCAGGAACAGCACAGTTTTCAAAACGTGTTTTTCAGCCCGAAATAAACACGTTTTCTCAGCCCTTAGAATCGCAGTGTAACTGCCTGGCTCAGAAGAGCCCACAGAGTCAGCCCTTAACCCCAGTGATCAGAAATTGTCAAAACGTGTTTTTCAGCAGAAATAAACACGTTTTGGCAACTTTGGTCAAACCCATGTAACTTATAGGGCAGGAACAGCACAGTTTTCAAAACGTGTTTTTCAGCCCGAAATAAACGCGTTTTCTCAGCCCTTGGAATCGCAGTGTAACTGCCTGCCTCAGAAGAGCCCACAGAGTCAGCCCTTAACCCCAGTGATCAGAAATTGTCAAAACGTGTTTTTCAGCAGAAATAAACACGTTTTGGCAACTTTGGTCACCACCATGTAACTTATAGGGCAGGACAGCACAGTTTTCAAAAAGTGTTTTTCAGCACGAAATAAACACGTTTTCTCAGCACTTAGAATCGCAGTGTAACTGCCTGGCTCAGAAGAGCCCACAGAGTCAGCCCTTAACCCCAGTGATCAGAAATTGTCAAAACGTGTTTTTCAGCAGAAATAAACACGTTTTGGCAACTTTGGTCAAATCCATGTAACTTATAGGGCAGGAACAGCACAGTTTTCAAAACGTGTTTTTCAGCCCGAAATAAACGCGTTTTCTCAGCCCTTGGAATCGCAGTGTAACTGCCTGGCTCAGAAGAGCCCACAGAGTCAGCCCTTAACCCCAGTGATCAGAAATTGTCTAAACGTGTTTTTCAGCAGAAATAAACACGTTTTGGCAACTTTGGTCACCACCATGTAACTTATAGGGCAAGAACAGCACAGTTTTCAAAACGTGTTTTTCAGCCCGAAACAAACGCGTTTTCTCAGCCCTTAGAATCGCAGTGTAACTGCCTGGCTCAGAAGAGCCCACAGAGTCAGCCCTTAACCCCAGTGATCAGAAATTGTCTAAACGTGTTTTTCAGCAGAAATAAACACGTTTTGGCAACTTTGGTCACCACCATGTAACTTATAGGGCAGGAACAGCACAGTTTTCAAAACGTGTTTTTCAGCCCGAAATAAACGCGTTTTCTCAGCCCTTGGAATCGCAGTGTAACTGCCTGGCTCAGAAGAGCCCACAGAGTCAGCCCTTAACCCCAGTGATCAGAAATTGTCAAAACGTGTTTTTCAGCAGAAATAAACACGTTTTGGCAACTTTGGTCACCACCATGTAACTTATAGGGCAGGAACAGCACAGTTTTCAAAACGTGTTTTTCAGCCCGAAATAAACGCGTTTTCTCAGCCCTTGGAATCGCAGTGTAACTGCCTGGCTCAGAAGAGCCCACAGAGTCAGCCCTTAACCCCAGTGATCAGAAATTGTCAAAACGTGTTTTTCAGCAGAAATAAACACGTTTTGGCAACTTTGGTCAAACCCATGTAACTTATAGGGCAGGAACAGCACAGTTTTCAAAACGTGTTTTTCAGCCCGAAATAAACGCGTTTTCTCAGCCCTTGGAATCGCAGTGTAACTGCCTGGCTCAGAAGAGCCCACAGAGTCAGCCCTTAACCCCAGTGATCAGAAAATGTCAAAACGTGTTTTTCAGCAGAAATAAACACGTTTTGGCAACTTTGGTCACCACCATGTAACTTATAGGGCAGGAACAGCACAGTTTTCAAAACGTGTTTTTCAGCCCGAAATAAACGCGTTTTCTCAGCCCTTGGAATCGCAGTGTAACTGCCTGGCTCAGAAGAGCCCACAGAGTCAGCCCTTAACCCCAGTGATCAGAAATTGTCAAAACGTGTTTTTCAGCAGAAATAAACACGTTTTGGCAACTTTGGTCACCACCATGTAACTTATAGGGCAGGAACAGCACAGTTTTCAAAACGTGTTTTTCAGCCCGAAATAAACACGTTTTCTCAGCCCTTAGAATCGCAGTGTAACTGCCTGGCTCAGAAGAGCCCACAGAGTCAGCCCTTAACCCCAGTGATCAGAAATTGTCAAAACGTGTTTTTCAGCAGAAATAAACACGTTTTGGCAACTTTGGTCACCACCATTTAACTTATAGGGCAGGAACAGCACAGTTTTCAAAACGTGTTTTTCAGCCCGAAATAAACACGTTTTCTCAGCCCTTAGAATCGCAGTGTAACTGCCTGGCTCAGAAAGCCCACAGAGTCAGCCCTTAACCCCAGTGATCAGAAATTGTCAAAACGTGTTTTTCAGCAGAAATAAACACGTTTTGGCAACTTTGGTCAAACCCATGTAACTTATAGGGCAGGAACAGCACAGTTTTCAAAACGTGTTTTTCAGCCCGAAATAAACGCGTTTTCTCAGCCCTTGGAATCGCAGTGTAACTGCCTGGCTCAGAAGAGCACACTGAGTCACCCCTTAACCCCAGTGATCAGAAATTGTCAAAACGTGTTTTTCAGCAGAAATAAACACGTTTTGGCAACTTTGGTCACCACCATGTAACTTATAGGGCAGGAACAGCACAGTTTTCAAAACGTGTTTTTCAGCCCGAAATAAACACGTTTTCTCAGCCCTTAGAATCGCAGTGTAACTGCCTGGCTCAGAAGAGCCCACAGAGTCAGCCCTTAACCCCAGTGATCAGAAATTGTCAAAACGTGTTTTTCAGCAGAAATAAACACGTTTTGGCAACTTTGGTCAAACCCATGTAACTTATAGGGCAGGAACAGCACAGTTTTCAAAACGTGTTTTTCAGCCCGAAATAAACGCGTTTTCTCAGCCCTTGGAATCGCAGTGTAACTGCCTGCCTCAGAAGAGCCCACAGAGTCAGCCCTTAACCCCAGTGATCAGAAATTGTCAAAACGTGTTTTTCAGCAGAAATAAACACGTTTTGGCAACTTTGGTCACCACCATGTAACTTATAGGGCAGGACAGCACAGTTTTCAAAAAGTGTTTTTCAGCACGAAATAAACACGTTTTCTCAGCACTTAGAATCGCAGTGTAACTGCCTGGCTCAGAAGAGCCCACAGAGTCAGCCCTTAACCCCAGTGATCAGAAATTGTCAAAACGTGTTTTTCAGCAGAAATAAACACGTTTTGGCAACTTTGGTCAAATCCATGTAACTTATAGGGCAGGAACAGCACAGTTTTCAAAACGTGTTTTTCAGCCCGAAATAAACGCGTTTTCTCAGCCCTTGGAATCGCAGTGTAACTGCCTGGCTCAGAAGAGCCCACAGAGTCAGCCCTTAACCCCAGTGATCAGAAATTGTCTAAACGTGTTTTTCAGCAGAAATAAACACGTTTTGGCAACTTTGGTCACCACCATGTAACTTATAGGGCAAGAACAGCACAGTTTTCAAAACGTGTTTTTCAGCCCGAAATAAACGCGTTTTCTCAGCCCTTAGAATCGCAGTGTAACTGCCTGGCTCAGAAGAGCCCACAGAGTCAGCCCTTAACCCCAGTGATCAGAAATTGTCTAAACGTGTTTTTCAGCAGAAATAAACACGTTTTGGCAACTTTGGTCACCACCATGTAACTTATAGGGCAGGAACAGCACAGTTTTCAAAACGTGTTTTTCAGCCCGAAATAAACGCGTTTTCTCAGCCCTTGGAATCGCAGTGTAACTGCCTGGCTCAGAAGAGCCCACAGAGTCAGCCCTTAACCCCAGTGATCAGAAATTGTCAAAACGTGTTTTTCAGCAGAAATAAACACGTTTTGGCAACTTTGGTCACCACCATGTAACTTATAGGGCAGGAACAGCACAGTTTTCAAAACGTGTTTTTCAGCCCGAAATAAACGCGTTTTCTCAGCCCTTGGAATCGCAGTGTAACTGCCTGGCTCAGAAGAGCCCACAGAGTCAGCCCTTAACCCCAGTGATCAGAAATTGTCAAAACGTGTTTTTCAGCAGAAATAAACACGTTTTGGCAACTTTGGTCAAACCCATGTAACTTATAGGGCAGGAACAGCACAGTTTTCAAAACGTGTTTTTCAGCCCGAAATAAACGCGTTTTCTCAGCCCTTGGAATCGCAGTGTAACTGCCTGGCTCAGAAGAGCCCACAGAGTCAGCCCTTAACCCCAGTGATCAGAAAATGTCAAAACGTGTTTTTCAGCAGAAATAAACACGTTTTGGCAACTTTGGTCACCACCATGTAACTTATAGGTCAGGAACAGCACAGTTTTCAAAACGTGTTTTTCAGCCCGAAATAAACGCGTTTTCTCAGCCCTTGGAATCGCAGTGTAACTGCCTGGCTCAGAAGAGCCCACAGAGTCAGCCCTTAACCCCAGTGATCAGAAATTGTCAAAACGTGTTTTTCAGCAGAAATAAACACGTTTTGGCAACTTTGGTCACCACCATGTAACTTATAGGGCAGGAACAGCACAGTTTTCAAAACGTGTTTTTCAGCCCGAAATAAACACGTTTTCTCAGCCCTTAGAATCGCAGTGTAACTGCCTGGCTCAAGAGAGCCCACAGAGTCAGCCCTTAACCCCAGTGATCAGAAATTGTCAAAACGTGTTTTTCAGCAGAAATAAACATGTTTTGGCAACTTTGGTCAAACCCATGTAACTTATAGGGCAGGAACAGCACAGTTTTCAAAACGTGTTTTTCAGCCCGAAATAAACGCGTTTTCTCAGCCCTTGGAATCGCAGTGTAACTGCCTGCCTCAGAAGAGCCCACAGAGTCAGCCCTTAACCCCAGTGATCAGAAATTGTCAAAACGTGTTTTTCAGCAGAAATAAACACGTTTTGGCAACTTTGGTCACCACCATGTAACTTATAGGGCAGGAACAGCACAGTTTTCAAAACGTGTTTTTCAGCACGAAATAAACACGTTTTCTCAGCACTTAGAATCGCAGTGTAACTGCCTGGCTCAGAAGAGCCCACAGAGTCAGCCCTTAACCCCAGTGATCAGAAATTGTCTAAACGTGTTTTTCAGCAGAAATAAACACGTTTTGGCAACTTTGGTCACCACCATGTAACTTATAGGGCAGGAACAGCACAGTTTTCAAAACGTGTTTTTCAGCCCGAAATAAACGCGTTTTCTCAGCCCTTGGAATCGCAGTGTAACTGCCTGGCTCAGAAGAGCACACTGAGTCAGCCCTTAACCCCAGTGATCAGAAATTGTCAAAACGTGTTTTTCAGCAGAAATAAACACGTTTTGGCAACTTTGGTCACCACCATGTAACTTATAGGGCAGGAACAGCACAGTTTTCAAAACGTGTTTTTCAGCCCGAAATAAACGCGTTTTCTCAGCCCTTGGAATCGCAGTGTAACTGCCTGGCTCAGAAGAGCCCACAGAGTCAGCCCTTAACCCCAGTGATCAGAAATTGTCAAAACGTGTTTTTCAGCAGAAATAAACATGTTTTGGCAACTTTGGTCAAACCCATGTAACTTATAGGGCAGGAACAGCACAGTTTTCAAAACGTGTTTTTCAGCCCGAAATAAACGCGTTTTCTCAGCCCTTGGAATCGCAGTGTAACTGCCTGCCTCAGAAGAGCCCACAGAGTCAGCCCTTAACCCCAGTGATCAGAAATTGTCAAAACGTGTTTTTCAGCAGAAATAAACACGTTTTGGCAACTTTGGTCACCACCATGTAACTTATAGGGCAGGAACAGCTCAGTTTTCAAAACGTGTTTTTCAGCACGAAATAAACACGTTTTCTCAGCACTTAGAATCGCAGTGTAACTGCCTGGCTCAGAAGAGCCCACAGAGTCAGCCCTTAACCCCAGTGATCAGAAATTGTCAAAACGTGTTTTTCAGCAGAAATAAACACGTTTTGGCAACTTTGGTCAAATCCATGTAACTTATAGGGCAGGAACAGCACAGTTTTCAAAACGTGTTTTTCAGCCCGAAATAAACGCGTTTTCTCAGCCCTTGGAATCGCAGTGTAACTGCCTGGCTCAGAAGAGCCCACAGAGTCAGCCCTTAACCCCAGTGATCAGAAATTGTCTAAACGTGTTTTTCAGCAGAAATAAACACGTTTTGGCAACTTTGGTCACCACCATGTAACTTATAGGGCAGGAACAGCACAGTTTTCAAAACGTGTTTTTCAGCCCGAAATAAACGCGTTTTCTCAGCCCTTGGAATCGCAGTGTAACTGCCTGGCTCAGAAGAGCACACTGAGTCACCCCTTAACCCCAGTGATCAGAAATTGTCAAAACGTGTTTTTCAGCAGAAATAAACACGTTTTGGCAACTTTGGTCACCACCATGTAACTTATAGGGCAGGAACAGCACAGTTTTCAAAACGTGTTTTTCAGCCCGAAATAAACGCGTTTTCTCAGCCCTTGGAATCGCAGTGTAACTGCCTGGCTCAGAAGAGCCCACAGAGTCAGCCCTTAACCCCAGTGATCAGAAATTGTCAAAACGTGTTTTTCAGCAGAAATAAACATGTTTTGGCAACTTTGGTCAAACCCATGTAACTTATAGGGCAGGAACAGCACAGTTTTCAAAACGTGTTTTTCAGCCCGAAATAAACGCGTTTTCTCAGCCCTTGGAATCGCAGTGTAACTGCCTGCCTCAGAAGAGCCCACAGAGTCAGCCCTTAACCCCAGTGATCAGAAATTGTCAAAACGTGTTTTTCAGCAGAAATAAACACGTTTTGGCAACTTTGGTCACCACCATGTAACTTATAGGGCAGGAACAGCACAGTTTTCAAAACGTGTTTTTCAGCACGAAATAAACACGTTTTCTCAGCACTTAGAATCGCAGTGTAACTGCCTGGCTCAGAAGAGCCCACAGAGTCAGCCCTTAACCCCAGTGATCAGAAATTGTCAAAACGTGTTTTTCAGCAGAAATAAACACGTTTTGGCAACTTTGGTCAAATCCATGTAACTTATAGGGCAGGAACAGCACAGTTTTCAAAACGTGTTTTTCAGCCCGAAATAAACGCGTTTTCTCAGCCCTTGGAATCGCAGTGTAACTGCCTGGCTCAGAAGAGCCCACAGAGTCAGCCCTTAACCCCAGTGATCAGAAATTGTCTAAACGTGTTTTTCAGCAGAAATAAACACGTTTTGGCAACTTTGGTCACCACCATGTAACTTATAGGGCAGGAACAGCACAGTTTTCAAAACGTGTTTTTCAGCCCGAAATAAACGCGTTTTCTCAGCCCTTGGAATCGCAGTGTAACTGCCTGGCTCAGAAGAGCACACTGAGTCACCCCTTAACCCCAGTGATCAGAAATTGTCAAAACGTGTTTTTCAGCAGAAATAAACACGTTTTGGCAACTTTGGTCACCACCATGTAACTTATAGGGCAGGAACAGCACAGTTTTCAAAACGTGTTTTTCAGCCCGAAATAAACGCGTTTTCTCAGCCCTTGGAATCGCAGTGTAACTGCCTGGCTCAGAAGAGCCCACAGAGTCAGCCCTTAACCCCAGTGATCAGAAATTGTCAAAACGTGTTTTTCAGCAGAAATAAACACGTTTTGGCAACTTTGGTCACCACCATGTAACTTATAGGGCAGGAACAGCACAGTTTTCAAAACGTGTTTTTCAGCCCGAAATAAACGCGTTTTCTCAGCCCTTGGAATCGCAGTGTAACTGCCTGGCTCAGAAGAGCCCACAGAGTCAGCCCTTAACCCCAGTGATCAGAAATTGTCAAAACGTGTTTTTCAGCAGAAATAAACACGTTTTGGCAACTTTGGTCACCACCATGTAACTTATAGGGCAAGAACAGCACAGTTTTCAAAACGTGTTTTTCAGCCCGAAATAAACGCGTTTTCTCAGCCCTTGGAATCGCAGTGTAACTGCCTGGCTCAGAAGAGCCCACAGAGTCAGCCCTTAACCCCAGTGATCAGAAATTGTCAAAACGTGTTTTTCAGCAGAAATAAACACGTTTTGGCAACTTTGGTCACCACCATGTAACTTATAGGGCAGGAACAGCACAGTTTTCAAAACGTGTTTTTCAGCCCGAAATAAACACGTTTTCTCAGCCCTTAGAATCGCAGTGTAACTGCCTGGCTCAGAAGAGCCCACAGAGTCAGCCCTTAACCCCAGTGATCAGAAATTGTCAAAACGTGTTTTTCAGCAGAAATAAACATGTTTTGGCAACTTTGGTCAAACCCATGTAACTTATAGGGCAGGAACAGCACAGTTTTCAAAACGTGTTTTTCAGCCCGAAATAAACGCGTTTTCTCAGCCCTTGGAATCGCAGTGTAACTGCCTGCCTCAGAAGAGCCCACAGAGTCAGCCCTTAACCCCAGTGATCAGAAATTGTCAAAACGTGTTTTTCAGCAGAAATAAACACGTTTTGGCAACTTTGGTCACCACCATGTAACTTATAGGGCAGGAACAGCACAGTTTTCAAAACGTGTTTTTCAGCACGAAATAAACACGTTTTCTCAGCACTTAGAATCGCAGTGTAACTGCCTGGCTCAGAAGAGCCCACAGAGTCAGCCCTTAACCCCAGTGATCAGAAATTGTCAAAACGTGTTTTTCAGCAGAAATAAACACGTTTTGGCAACTTTGGTCAAATCCATGTAACTTATAGGGCAGGAACAGCACAGTTTTCAAAACGTGTTTTTCAGCCCGAAATAAACGCGTTTTCTCAGCCCTTGGAATCGCAGTGTAACTGCCTGGCTCAGAAGAGCCCACAGAGTCAGCCCTTAACCCCAGTGATCAGAAATTGTCTAAACGTGTTTTTCAGCAGAAATAAACACGTTTTGGCAACTTTGGTCACCACCATGTAACTTATAGGGCAGGAACAGCACAGTTTTCAAAACGTGTTTTTCAGCCCGAAATAAACGCGTTTTCTCAGCCCTTGGAATCGCAGTGTAACTGCCTGGCTCAGAAGAGCACACTGAGTCACCCCTTAACCCCAGTGATCAGAAATTGTCAAAACGTGTTTTTCAGCAGAAATAAACACGTTTTGGCAACTTTGGTCACCACCATGTAACTTATAGGGCAGGAACAGCACAGTTTTCAAAACGTGTTTTTCAGCCCGAAATAAACGCGTTTTCTCAGCCCTTGGAATCGCAGTGTAACTGCCTGGCTCAGAAGAGCCCACAGAGTCAGCCCTTAACCCCAGTGATCAGAAATTGTCAAAACGTGTTTTTCAGCAGAAATAAACATGTTTTGGCAACTTTGGTCAAACCCATGTAACTTATAGGGCAGGAACAGCACAGTTTTCAAAACGTGTTTTTCAGCCCGAAATAAACGCGTTTTCTCAGCCCTTGGAATCGCAGTGTAACTGCCTGCCTCAGAAGAGCCCACAGAGTCAGCCCTTAACCCCAGTGATCAGAAATTGTCAAAACGTGTTTTTCAGCAGAAATAAACACGTTTTGGCAACTTTGGTCACCACCATGTAACTTATAGGGCAGGAACAGCACAGTTTTCAAAACGTGTTTTTCAGCACGAAATAAACACGTTTTCTCAGCACTTAGAATCGCAGTGTAACTGCCTGGCTCAGAAGAGCCCACAGAGTCAGCCCTTAACCCCAGTGATCAGAAATTGTCAAAACGTGTTTTTCAGCAGAAATAAACACGTTTTGGCAACTTTGGTCAAATCCATGTAACTTATAGGGCAGGAACAGCACAGTTTTCAAAACGTGTTTTTCAGCCCGAAATAAACGCGTTTTCTCAGCCCTTGGAATCGCAGTGTAACTGCCTGGCTCAGAAGAGCCCACAGAGTCAGCCCTTAACCCCAGTGATCAGAAATTGTCTAAACGTGTTTTTCAGCAGAAATAAACACGTTTTGGCAACTTTGGTCACCACCATGTAACTTATAGGGCAGGAACAGCACAGTTTTCAAAACGTGTTTTTCAGCCCGAAATAAACGCGTTTTCTCAGCCCTTGGAATCGCAGTGTAACTGCCTGGCTCAGAAGAGCACACTGAGTCACCCCTTAACCCCAGTGATCAGAAATTGTCAAAACGTGTTTTTCAGCAGAAATAAACACGTTTTGGCAACTTTGGTCACCACCATGTAACTTATAGGGCAGGAACAGCACAGTTTTCAAAACGTGTTTTTCAGCCCGAAATAAACGCGTTTTCTCAGCCCTTGGAATCGCAGTGTAACTGCCTGGCTCAGAAGAGCCCACAGAGTCAGCCCTTAACCCCAGTGATCAGAAATTGTCAAAACGTGTTTTTCAGCAGAAATAAACATGTTTTGGCAACTTTGGTCAAACCCATGTAACTTATAGGGCAGGAACAGCACAGTTTTCAAAACGTGTTTTTCAGCCCGAAATAAACGCATTTTCTCAGCCCTTGGAATCGCAGTGTAACTGCCTGCCTCAGAAGAGCCCACAGAGTCAGCCCTTAACCCCAGTGATCAGAAATTGTCAAAACGTGTTTTTCAGCAGAAATAAACACGTTTTGGCAACTTTGGTCACCACCATGTAACTTATAGGGCAGGAACAGCACAGTTTTCAAAACGTGTTTTTCAGCCCGAAATAAACGCGTTTTCTCAGCCCTTGGAATCGCAGTGTAACTGCCTGGCTCAGAAGAGCCCACAGAGTCAGCCCTTAACCCCAGTGATCAGAAATTGTCAAAACGTGTTTTTCAGCAGAAATAAACACGTTTTGGCAACTTTGGTCAAACCCATGTAACTTATAGGGCAGGAACAGCACAGTTTTCAAAACGTGTTTTTCAGCCCGAAATAAACGCGTTTTCTCAGCCCTTGGAATCGCAGTGTAACTGCCTGGCTCAGAAGAGCCCACAGAGTCAGCCCTTAACCCCAGTGATCAGAAATTGTCAAAACGTGTTTTTCAGCAGAAATAAACACGTTTTGGCAACTTTGGTCACCACCATGTAACTTATAGGGCAGGAACAGCACAGTTTTCAAAACGTGTTTTTCAGCCCGAAATAAGCACGTTTTCTTAGCCCTTAGAATCGCAGTGTAACTGCCTGGCTCAGAAGAGCCCACAGAGTCAGCCCTTAACCCCAGTGATCAGAAATTGACAAAACGTGTTTTTCAGCAGAAATAAACACGTTTTGGCAACTTTGGTCACCACCATGTAACTTATAGGGCAGGAACAGCACAGTTTTCAAAACGTGTTTTTCAGCCCGAAATAAACGCGTTTTCTCAGCCCTTGGAATCGCAGTGTAACTGCCTGGCTCAGAAGAGCCCACAGAGTCAGCCCTTAACCCCAGTGATCAGAAATTGTCAAAACGTGTTTTTCAGCAGAAATAAACACGTTTTGGCAACTTTGGTCACCACCATGTAACTTATAGGGCAGGAACAGCACAGTTTTCAAAACGTGTTTTTCAGCCCGAAATAAACGCGTTTTCTCAGCCCTTGGAATCGCAGTGTAACTGCCTGGCTCAGAAGAGCCCACAGAGTCAGCCCTTAACCCCAGTGATCAGAAATTGTCAAAACGTGTTTTTCAGCAGAAATAAACACGTTTTGGCAACTTTGGTCACCACCATTTAACTTATAGGGCAGGAACAGCACAGTTTTCAAAACGTGTTTTTCAGACCGAAATAAACGCGTTTTCTCAGCCCTTAGAATCGCAATGTAACTGCCTGGCTCAGAAGAGCCCACAGAGTCAGCCCTTAACCCCAGTGATCAGAAATTGTCAAAACGTGTTTTTCAGCAGAAATAAACACGTTTTGGCAACTTTGGTCAAATCCATGTAACTTATAGGGCAGGAACAGCACAGTTTTCAAAACGTGTTTTTCAGACCGAAATAAACGCGTTTTCTCAGCCCTTGGAATCGCAGTGTAACTGCCTGGCTCAGAAGAGCCCACAGAGTCAGCCCTTAACCCCAGTGATCAGAAATTGTCTAAACGTGTTTTTCAGCAGAAATAAACACGTTTTGGCAACTTTGGTCACCACCATGTAACTTATAGAGCAGGAACAGCACAGTTTTCAAAACGTGTTTTTCAGCCCGAAATAAACGCGTTTTCTCAGCCCTTGGAATCGCAGTGTAACTGCCTGGCTCAGAAGAGCACACTGAGTCACCCCTTAACCCCAGTGATCAGAAATTGTCAAAACGTGTTTTTCAGCAGAAATAAACACGTTTTGGCAACTTTGGTCACCACCATGTAACTTATAGGGCAGGAACAGCACAGTTTTCAAAACGTGTTTTTCAGCCCGAAATAAACGCGTTTTCTCAGCCCTTGGAATCGCAGTGTAACTGCCTGGCTCAGAAGAGCCCACAGAGTCAGCCCTTAACCCCAGTGATCAGAAATTGTCAAAACGTGTTTTTCAGCAGAAATAAACACGTTTTGGCAACTTTGGTCACCACCATGTAACTTATAGGGCAGGAACAGCACAGTTTTCAAAACGTGTTTTTCAGCCCGAAATAAACGCGTTTTCTCAGCCCTTGGAATCGCAGTGTAACTGCCTGGCTCAGAAGAGCCCACAGAGTCAGCCCTTAACCCCAGTGATCAGAAATTGTCAAAACGTGTTTTTCAGCAGAAATAAACACGTTTTGGCAACTTTGGTCACCACCATGTAACTTATAGGGCAAGAACAGCACAGTTTTCAAAATGTGTTTTTCAGCCCGAAATAAACGCGTTTTCTCAGCCCTTGGAATCGCAGTGTAACTGCCTGGCTCAGAAGAGCCCACAGAGTCAGCCCTTAACCCCAGTGATCAGAAATTGTCAAAACGTGTTTTTCAGCAGAAATAAACACGTTTTGGCAACTTTGGTCAAACCCATGTAACTTATAGGGCAGGAACAGCACAGTTTTCAAAACGTGTTTTTCAGCCCGAAATAAACGCGTTTTCTCAGCCCTTGGAATCGCAGTGTAACTGCCTGGCTCAGAAGAGCCCACAGAGTCAGCCCTTAACCCCAGTGATCAGAAATTGTCAAAACGTGTTTTTCAGCAGAAATAAACACGTTTTGGCAACTTTGGTCACCACCATGTAACTTATAGGGCAGGAACAGCACAGTTTTCAAAACGTGTTTTTCAGCCCGAAATAAACGCGTTTTCTCAGCCCTTGGAATCGCAGTGTAACTGCCTGGCTCAGAAGAGCCCACAGAGTCAGCCCTTAACCCCAGTGATCAGAAATTGTCAAAACGTGTTTTTCAGCAGAAATAAACACGTTTTGGCAACTTTGGTCAAACCCATGTAACTTATAGGGCAGGAACAGCACAGTTTTCAAAACGTGTTTTTCAGCCCGAAATAAACGCGTTTTCTCAGCCCTTGGAATCGCAGTGTAACTGCCTGGCTCAGAAGAGCCCACAGAGTCAGCCCTTAACCCCAGTGATCAGAAATTGTCAAAACGTGTTTTTCAGCAGAAATAAACACGTTTTGGCAACTTTGGTCACCACCATGTAACTTATAGAGCAGGAACAGCACAGTTTTCAAAACGTGTTTTTCAGCCCGAAATAAACGCGTTTTCTCAGCCCTTGGAATCGCAGTGTAACTGCCTGGCTCAGAAGAGCCCACAGAGTCAGCCCTTAACCCCAGTGATCAGAAATTGTCAAAACGTGTTTTTCAGCAGAAATAAACACGTTTTGGCAACTTTGGTCACCACCATGTAACTTATAGGGCAGGAACAGCACAGTTTTCAAAACGTGTTTTTCAGACCGAAATAAACACGTTTTCTCAGCCCTTAGAATCGCAATGTAACTGCCTGGCTCAGAAGAGCCCACAGATTCAGCCCTTAACCCCAGTGATCAGAAAATGTCAAAACGTGTTTTTCAGCAGAAATAAACACGTTTTGGCAACTTTGGTCACCACCATGTAACTTATAGGGCAGGAACAGCACAGTTTTCAAAACGTGTTTTTCAGCCCGAAATAAACGCGTTTTCTCAGCCCTTGGAATCGCAGTGTAACTGCCTGGCTCAGAAGAGCCCACAGAGTCAGCCCTTAACCCCAGTGATCAGAAATTGTCAAAACGTGTTTTTCAGCAGAAATAAACACGTTTTGGCAACTTTGGTCAAACCCATGTAACTTATAGGGCAGGAACAGCACAGTTTTCAAAACGTGTTTTTCAGCCCGAAATAAACGCGTTTTCTCAGCCCTTGGAATCGCAGTGTAACTGCCTGGCTCAGAAGAGCCCACAGAGTCAGCCCTTAACCCCAGTGATCAGAAATTGTCAAAACGTGTTTTTCAGCAGAAATAAACACGTTTTGGCAACTTTGGTCAAACCCATGTAACTTATAGGGCAGGAACAGCACAGTTTTCAAAACGTGTTTTTCAGCCCGAAATAAACGCGTTTTCTCAGCCCTTGGAATCGCAGTGTAACTGCCTGGCTCAGAAGAGCCCACAGAGTCAGCCCTTAACCCCAGTGATCAGAAATTGTCAAAACGTGTTTTTCAGCAGAAATAAACACGTTTTGGCAACTTTGGTCACCACCATGTAACTTATAGGGCAGGAACAGCACAGTTTTCAAAACGTGTTTTTCAGCCCGAAATAAACGCGTTTTCTTAGCCCTTGGAATCGCAGTGTAACTGCCTGGCTCAGAAGAGCCCACAGAGTCAGCCCTTAACCCCAGTGATCAGAAATTGTCAAAACGTGTTTTTCAGCAGAAATAAACACGTTTTGGCAACTTTGGTCACCACCATGTAACTTATAGGGCAGGAACAGCACAGTTTTCAAAACGTGTTTTTCAGCACGAAATAAACACGTTTTCTCAGCACTTAGAATCGCAGTGTAACTGCCTGGCTCAGAAGAGCCCACAGAGTCAGCCCTTAACCCCAGTGATCAGAAATTGTCAAAACGTGTTTTTCAGCAGAAATAAACACGTTTTGGCAACTTTGGTCACCACCATGTAACTTATAGGGCAGGAACAGCACAGTTTTCAAAACGTGTTTTTCAGACCGAAATAAACACGTTTTCTCAGCCCTTAGAATCGCAATGTAACTGCCTGGCTCAGAAGAGCCCACAGAGTCAGCCCTTAACCCCAGTGATCAGAAATTGTCAAAACGTGTTTTTCAGCAGAAATAAACACGTTTTGGCAACTTTGGTCACCACCATGTAACTTATAGGGCAGGAACAGCACAGTTTTCAAAACGTGTTTTTCAGCACGAAATAAACACGTTTTCTCAGCACTTAGAATCGCAGTGTAACTGCCTGGCTCAGAAGAGCCCACAGAGTCAGCCCTTAACCCCAGTGATCAGAAATTGTCAAAACGTGTTTTTCAGCAGAAATAAACACGTTTTGGCAACTTTGGTCACCACCATGTAACTTATAGGGCAGGAACAGCACAGTTTTCAAAACGTGTTTTTCAGACCGAAATAAACACGTTTTCTCAGCCCTTAGAATCGCAATGTAACTGCCTGGCTCAGAAGAGCCCACAGAGTCAGCCCTTAACCCCAGTGATCATAAATTGTCAAAACGTGTTTTTCAGCAGAAATAAACACGTTTTGGCAACTTTGGTCAAACCCATGTAACTTATAGGACAGGAACAGCACAGTTTTCAAAACGTGTTTTTCAGCCCGAAATAAACGCGTTTTCTCAGCCCTTGGAATCGCAGTGTAACTGCCTGGCTCAGAAGAGCCCACAGATTCAGACCTTAACCCCAGTGATCAGAAAATGTCAAAACGTGTTTTTCAGCAGAAATAAACACGTTTTGGCAACTTTGGTCACCACCATGTAACTTATAGGGCAGGAACAGCACAGTTTTCAAAACGTGTTTTTCATCCCGAAATAAACGCGTTTTCTCAGCCCTTGGAATCGCAGTGTAACTGCCTGGCTCAGAAGAGCCCACAGAGTCAGCCCTTAACCCCATTGATCAGAAATTGTCAAAACGTGTTTTTCAGCAGAAATAAACACGTTTTGGCAACTTTGGTCACCACCATGTAACTTATAGGGCAGGAACAGCACAGTTTTCAAAACGTGTTTTTCAGCCCGAAATAAACACGTTTTCTCAGCCCTTAGAATCGCAGTGTAACTGCCTGGCTCAGAAGAGCCCACAGAGTCAGCCCTTAACCCCAGTGATCAGAAATTGTCAAAACGTGTTTTTCAGCAGAAATAAACACGTTTTGGCAACTTTGGTCAAACCCATGTAACTTATAGGGCAGGAACAGCACAGTTTTCAAAACGTGTTTTTCAGCCCGAAATAAACGCGTTTTCTCAGCCCTTGGAATCGCAGTGTAACTGCCTGCCTCAGAAGAGCCCACAGAGTCAGCCCTTAACCCCAGTGATCAGAAATTGTCAAAACGTGTTTTTCAGCAGAAATAAACACGTTTTGGCAACTTTGGTCACCACCATGTAACTTATAGGGCAGGAACAGCACAGTTTTCAAAACGTGTTTTTCAGCACGAAATAAACACGTTTTCTCAGCACTTAGAATCGCAGTGTAACTGCCTGGCTCAGAAGAGCCCACAGAGTCAGCCCTTAACCCCAGTGATCAGAAATTGTCAAAACGTGTTTTTCAGCAGAAATAAACACGTTTTGGCAACTTTGGTCAAATCCATGTAACTTATAGGGCAGGAACAGCACAGTTTTCAAAACGTGTTTTTCAGACCGAAATAAACACGTTTTCTCAGCCCTTAGAATCGCAATGTAACTGCCTGGCTCAGAAAGCCCACAGAGTCAGCCCTTAACCCCAGTGATCAGAAATTGTCAAAACGTGTTTTTCAGCAGAAATAAACACGTTTTGGCAACTTTGGTCAAACCCATGTAACTTATAGGGCAGGAACAGCACAGTTTTCAAAACGTGTTTTTCAGCCCGAAATAAACGCGTTTTCTCAGCCCTTGGAATCGCAGTGTAACTGCCTGGCTCAGAAGAGCACACTGAGTCACCCCTTAACCCCAGTGATCAGAAATTGTCAAAACGTGTTTTTCAGCAGAAATAAACACGTTTTGGCAACTTTGGTCACCACCATGTAACTTATAGGGCAGGAACAGCACAGTTTTCAAAACGTGTTTTTCAGCCCGAAATAAACACGTTTTCTCAGCCCTTAGAATCGCAGTGTAACTGCCTGGCTCAGAAGAGCCCACAGAGTCAGCCCTTAACCCCAGTGATCAGAAATTGTCAAAACGTGTTTTTCAGCAGAAATAAACACGTTTTGGCAACTTTGGTCAAACCCATGTAACTTATAGGGCAGGAACAGCACAGTTTTCAAAACGTGTTTTTCAGCCCGAAATAAACGCGTTTTCTCAGCCCTTGGAATCGCAGTGTAACTGCCTGCCTCAGAAGAGCCCACAGAGTCAGCCCTTAACCCCAGTGATCAGAAATTGTCAAAACGTGTTTTTCAGCAGAAATAAACACGTTTTGGCAACTTTGGTCACCACCATGTAACTTATAGGGCAGGAACAGCACAGTTTTCAAAAAGTGTTTTTCAGCACGAAATAAACACGTTTTCTCAGCACTTAGAATCGCAGTGTAACTGCCTGGCTCAGAAGAGCCCACAGAGTCAGCCCTTAACCCCAGTGATCAGAAATTGTCAAAACGTGTTTTTCAGCAGAAATAAACACGTTTTGGCAACTTTGGTCAAATCCATGTAACTTATAGGGCAGGAACAGCACAGTTTTCAAAACGTGTTTTTCAGCCCGAAATAAACGCGTTTTCTCAGCCCTTGGAATCGCAGTGTAACTGCCTGGCTCAGAAGAGCCCACAGAGTCAGCCCTTAACCCCAGTGATCAGAAATTGTCTAAACGTGTTTTTCAGCAGAAATAAACACGTTTTGGCAACTTTGGTCACCACCATGTAACTTATAGGGCAGGAACAGCACAGTTTTCAAAACGTGTTTTTCAGCCCGAAATAAACGCGTTTTCTCAGCCCTTGGAATCGCAGTGTAACTGCCTGGCTCAGAAGAGCCCACAGAGTCAGCCCTTAACCCCAGTGATCAGAAATTGTCAAAACGTGTTTTTCAGCAGAAATAAACACGTTTTGGCAACTTTGGTCACCACCATGTAACTTATAGGGCAAGAACAGCACAGTTTTCAAAACGTGTTTTTCAGCCCGAAATAAACGCGTTTTCTCAGCCCTTAGAATCGCAGTGTAACTGCCTGGCTCAGAAGAGCCCACAGAGTCAGCCCTTAACCCCAGTGATCAGAAATTGTCTAAACGTGTTTTTCAGCAGAAATAAACACGTTTTGGCAACTTTGGTCACCACCATGTAACTTATAGGGCAGGAACAGCACAGTTTTCAAAACGTGTTTTTCAGCCCGAAATAAACGCGTTTTCTCAGCCCTTGGAATCGCAGTGTAACTGCCTGGCTCAGAAGAGCCCACAGAGTCAGCCCTTAACCCCAGTGATCAGAAATTGTCAAAACGTGTTTTTCAGCAGAAATAAACACGTTTTGGCAACTTTGGTCACCACCATGTATCTTATAGGGCAGGAACAGCACAGTTTTCAAAACGTGTTTTTCAGCCCGAAATAAACGCGTTTTCTCAGCCCTTGGAATCGCAGTGTAACTGCCTGGCTCAGAAGAGCCCACAGAGTCAGCCCTTAACCCCAGTGATCAGAAATTGTCAAAACGTGTTTTTCAGCAGAAATAAACACGTTTTGGCAACTTTGGTCAAACCCATGTAACTTATAGGGCAGGAACAGCACAGTTTTCAAAACGTGTTTTTCAGCCCGAAATAAACGCGTTTTCTCAGCCCTTGGAATCGCAGTGTAACTGCCTGGCTCAGAAGAGCCCACAGAGTCAGCCCTTAACCCCAGTGATCAGAAAATGTCAAAACGTGTTTTTCAGCAGAAATAAACACGTTTTGGCAACTTTGGTCACCACCATGTAACTTATAGGGCAGGAACAGCACAGTTTTCAAAACGTGTTTTTCAGCCCGAAATAAACGCGTTTTCTCAGCCCTTGGAATCGCAGTGTAACTGCCTGGCTCAGAAGAGCCCACAGAGTCAGCCCTTAACCCCAGTGATCAGAAATTGTCAAAACGTGTTTTTCAGCAGAAATAAACACGTTTTGGCAACTTTGGTCACCACCATGTAACTTATAGGGCAGGAACAGCACAGTTTTCAAAACGTGTTTTTCAGCCCGAAATAAACACGTTTTCTCAGCCCTTAGAATCGCAGTGTAACTGCCTGGCTCAGAAGAGCCCACAGAGTCAGCCCTTAACCCCAGTGATCAGAAATTGTCAAAACGTGTTTTTCAGCAGAAATAAACATGTTTTGGCAACTTTGGTCAAACCCATGTAACTTATAGGGCAGGAACAGCACAGTTTTCAAAACGTGTTTTTCAGCCCGAAATAAACGCGTTTTCTCAGCCCTTGGAATCGCAGTGTAACTGCCTGCCTCAGAAGAGCCCACAGAGTCAGCCCTTAACCCCAGTGATCAGAAATTGTCAAAACGTGTTTTTCAGCAGAAATAAACACGTTTTGGCAACTTTGGTCACCACCATGTAACTTATAGGGCAGGAACAGCACAGTTTTCAAAACGTGTTTTTCAGCACGAAATAAACACGTTTTCTCAGCACTTAGAATCGCAGTGTAACTGCCTGGCTCAGAAGAGCCCACAGAGTCAGCCCTTAACCCCAGTGATCAGAAATTGTCAAAACGTGTTTTTCAGCAGAAATAAACACGTTTTGGCAACTTTGGTCACCACCATGTAACTTATAGGGCAGGAACAGCACAGTTTTCAAAACGTGTTTTTCAGCCCGAAATAAACGCGTTTTCTCAGCCCTTGGAATCGCAGTGTAACTGCCTGGCTCAGAAGAGCCCACAGAGTCAGCCCTTAACCCCAGTGATCAGAAATTGTCAAAACGTGTTTTTCAGCAGAAATAAACACGTTTTGGCAACTTTGGTCACCACCATGTAACTTATAGGGCAGGAACAGCACAGTTTTCAAAACGTGTTTTTCAGCCCGAAATAAACGCGTTTTCTCAGCCCTTGGAATCGCAGTGTAACTGCCTGGCTCAGAAGAGCCCACAGAGTCAGCCCTTAACCCCAGTGATCAGAAATTGTCAAAACGTGTTTTTCAGCAGAAATAAACACGTTTTGGCAACTTTGGTCACCACCATGTAACTTATAGGGCAAGAACAGCACAGTTTTCAAAACGTGTTTTTCAGCCCGAAATAAACGCGTTTTCTCAGCCCTTGGAATCGCAGTGTAACTGCCTGGCTCAGAAAGCCCACAGAGTCAGCCCTTAACCCCAGTGATCAGAAATTGTCAAAACGTGTTTTTCAGCAGAAATAAACACGTTTTGGCAACTTTGGTCAAACCCATGTAACTTATAGGGCAGGAACAGCACAGTTTTCAAAACGTGTTTTTCAGCCCGAAATAAACGCGTTTTCTCAGCCCTTGGAATCGCAGTGTAACTGCCTGGCTCAGAAGAGCACACTGAGTCACCCCTTAACCCCAGTGATCAGAAATTGTCAAAACGTGTTTTTCAGCAGAAATAAACACGTTTTGGCAACTTTGGTCACCACCATGTAACTTATAGGGCAGGAACAGCACAGTTTTCAAAACGTGTTTTTCAGCCCGAAATAAACACGTTTTCTCAGCCCTTAGAATCGCAGTGTAACTGCCTGGCTCAGAAGAGCCCACAGAGTCAGCCCTTAACCCCAGTGATCAGAAATTGTCAAAACGTGTTTTTCAGCAGAAATAAACACGTTTTGGCAACTTTGGTCAAACCCATGTAACTTATAGGGCAGGAACAGCACAGTTTTCAAAACGTGTTTTTCAGCCCGAAATAAACGCGTTTTCTCAGCCCTTGGAATCGCAGTGTAACTGCCTGCCTCAGAAGAGCCCACAGAGTCAGCCCTTAACCCCAGTGATCAGAAATTGTCAAAACGTGTTTTTCAGCAGAAATAAACACGTTTTGGCAACTTTGGTCACCACCATGTAACTTATAGGGCAGGAACAGCACAGTTTTCAAAACGTGTTTTTCAGCCCGAAATAAACGCGTTTTCTCAGCCCTTAGAATCGCAGTGTAACTGCCTGGCTCAGAAGAGCCCACAGAGTCAGCCCTTAACCCCAGTGATCAGAAATTGTCTAAACGTGTTTTTCAGCAGAAATAAACACGTTTTGGCAACTTTGGTCACCACCATGTAACTTATAGGGCAGGAACAGCACAGTTTTCAAAACGTGTTTTTCAGCCCGAAATAAACGCGTTTTCTCAGCCCTTGGAATCGCAGTGTAACTGCCTGGCTCAGAAGAGCCCACAGAGTCAGCCCTTAACCCCAGTGATCAGAAATTGTCAAAACGTGTTTTTCAGCAGAAATAAACACGTTTTGGCAACTTTGGTCACCACCATGTAACTTATAGGGCAGGAACAGCACAGTTTTCAAAACGTGTTTTTCAGCCCGAAATAAACGCGTTTTCTCAGCCCTTGGAATCGCAGTGTAACTGCCTGGCTCAGAAGAGCCCACAGAGTCAGCCCTTAACCCCAGTGATCAGAAATTGTCAAAACGTGTTTTTCAGCAGAAATAAACACGTTTTGGCAACTTTGGTCAAACCCATGTAACTTATAGGGCAGGAACAGCACAGTTTTCAAAACGTGTTTTTCAGCCCGAAATAAACGCGTTTTCTCAGCCCTTGGAATCGCAGTGTAACTGCCTGGCTCAGAAGAGCCCACAGAGTCAGCCCTTAACCCCAGTGATCAGAAAATGTCAAAACGTGTTTTTCAGCAGAAATAAACACGTTTTGGCAACTTTGGTCACCACCATGTAACTTATAGGGCAGGAACAGCACAGTTTTCAAAACGTGTTTTTCAGCCCGAAATAAACGCGTTTTCTCAGCCCTTGGAATCGCAGTGTAACTGCCTGCCTCAGAAGAGCCCACAGAGTCAGCCCTTAACCCCAGTGATCAGAAATTGTCAAAACGTGTTTTTCAGCAGAAATAAACACGTTTTGGCAACTTTGGTCACCACCATGTAACTTATAGGGCAGGAACAGCACAGTTTTCAAAAAGTGTTTTTCAGCACGAAATAAACACGTTTTCTCAGCACTTAGAATCGCAGTGTAACTGCCTGGCTCAGAAGAGCCCACAGAGTCAGCCCTTAACCCCAGTGATCAGAAATTGTCTAAACGTGTTTTTCAGCAGAAATAAACACGTTTTAGCAACTTTGGTCACCACCATGTAACTTATAGGGCAGGAACAGCACAGTTTTCAAAACGTGTTTTTCAGCCCGAAATAAACGCGTTTTCTCAGCCCTTGGAATCGCAGTGTAACTGCCTGGCTCAGAAGAGCCCACAGAGTCAGCCCTTAACCCCAGTGATCAGAAATTGTCAAAACGTGTTTTTCAGCAGAAATAAACACGTTTTGGCAACTTTGGTCACCACCATGTAACTTATAGGGCAAGAACAGCACAGTTTTCAAAACGTGTTTTTCAGCCCGAAATAAACGCGTTTTCTCAGCCCTTAGAATCGCAGTGTAACTGCCTGGCTCAGAAGAGCCCACAGAGTCAGCCCTTAACCCCAGTGATCAGAAATTGTCTAAACGTGTTTTTCAGCAGAAATAAACACGTTTTGGCAACTTTGGTCACCACCATGTAACTTATAGGGCAGGAACAGCACAGTTTTCAAAACGTGTTTTTCAGCCCGAAATAAACGCGTTTTCTCAGCCCTTGGAATCGCAGTGTAACTGCCTGGCTCAGAAGAGCCCACAGAGTCAGCCCTTAACCCCAGTGATCAGAAATTGTCAAAACGTGTTTTTCAGCAGAAATAAACACGTTTTGGCAACTTTGGTCACCACCATGTAACTTATAGGGCAGGAACAGCACAGTTTTCAAAACGTGTTTTTCAGCCCGAAATAAACGCGTTTTCTCAGCCCTTGGAATCGCAGTGTAACTGCCTGGCTCAGAAGAGCCCACAGAGTCAGCCCTTAACCCCAGTGATCAGAAATTGTCAAAACGTGTTTTTCAGCAGAAATAAACACGTTTTGGCAACTTTGGTCAAACCCATGTAACTTATAGGGCAGGAACAGCACAGTTTTCAAAACGTGTTTTTCAGCCCGAAATAAACGCGTTTTCTCAGCCCTTGGAATCGCAGTGTAACTGCCTGGCTCAGAAGAGCCCACAGAGTCAGCCCTTAACCCCAGTGATCAGAAAATGTCAAAACGTGTTTTTCAGCAGAAATAAACACGTTTTGGCAACTTTGGTCACCACCATGTAACTTATAGGGCAGGAACAGCACAGTTTTCAAAACGTGTTTTTCAGCCCGAAATAAACGCGTTTTCTCAGCCCTTGGAATCGCAGTGTAACTGCCTGGCTCAGAAGAGCCCACAGAGTCAGCCCTTAACCCCAGTGATCAGAAATTGTCAAAACGTGTTTTTCAGCAGAAATAAACACGTTTTGGCAACTTTGGTCACCACCATGTAACTTATAGGGCAGGAACAGCACAGTTTTCAAAACGTGTTTTTCAGCCCGAAATAAACACGTTTTCTCAGCCCTTAGAATCGCAGTGTAACTGCCTGGCTCAGAAGAGCCCACAGAGTCAGCCCTTAACCCCAGTGATCAGAAATTGTCAAAACGTGTTTTTCAGCAGAAATAAACATGTTTTGGCAACTTTGGTCAAACCCATGTAACTTATAGGGCAGGAACAGCACAGTTTTCAAAACGTGTTTTTCAGCCCGAAATAAACGCGTTTTCTCAGCCCTTGGAATCGCAGTGTAACTGCCTGCCTCAGAAGAGCCCACAGAGTCAGCCCTTAACCCCAGTGATCAGAAATTGTCAAAACGTGTTTTTCAGCAGAAATAAACACGTTTTGGCAACTTTGGTCAAATCCATGTAACTTATAGGGCAGGAACAGCACAGTTTTCAAAACGTGTTTTTCAGCCCGAAATAAACGCGTTTTCTCAGCCCTTGGAATCGCAGTGTAACTGCCTGGCTCAGAAGAGCCCACAGAGTCAGCCCTTAACCCCAGTGATCAGAAATTGTCTAAACGTGTTTTTCAGCAGAAATAAACACGTTTTGGCAACTTTGGTCACCACCATGTAACTTATAGAGCAGGAACAGCACAGTTTTCAAAACGTGTTTTTCAGCCCGAAATAAACGCGTTTTCTCAGCCCTTGGAATCGCAGTGTAACTGCCTGGCTCAGAAGAGCACACTGAGTCACCCCTTAACCCCAGTGATCAGAAATTGTCAAAACGTGTTTTTCAGCAGAAATAAACACGTTTTGGCAACTTTGGTCACCACCATGTAACTTATAGGGCAGGAACAGCACAGTTTTCAAAACGTGTTTTTCAGCCCGAAATAAACGCGTTTTCTCAGCCCTTGGAATCGCAGTGTAACTGCCTGGCTCAGAAGAGCCCACAGAGTCAGCCCTTAACCCCAGTGATCAGAAATTGTCAAAACGTGTTTTTCAGCAGAAATAAACACGTTTTGGCAACTTTGGTCACCACCATGTAACTTATAGGGCAGGAACAGCACAGTTTTCAAAACGTGTTTTTCAGCCCGAAATAAACGCGTTTTCTCAGCCCTTGGAATCGCAGTGTAACTGCCTGGCTCAGAAGAGCCCACAGAGTCAGCCCTTAACCCCAGTGATCAGAAATTGTCAAAACGTGTTTTTCAGCAGAAATAAACACGTTTTGGCAACTTTGGTCACCACCATGTAACTTATAGGGCAAGAACAGCACAGTTTTCAAAATGTGTTTTTCAGCCCGAAATAAACGCGTTTTCTCAGCCCTTGGAATCGCAGTGTAACTGCCTGGCTCAGAAGAGCCCACAGAGTCAGCCCTTAACCCCAGTGATCAGAAATTGTCAAAACGTGTTTTTCAGCAGAAATAAACACGTTTTGGCAACTTTGGTCAAACCCATGTAACTTATAGGGCAGGAACAGCACAGTTTTCAAAACGTGTTTTTCAGCCCGAAATAAACGCGTTTTCTCAGCCCTTGGAATCGCAGTGTAACTGCCTGGCTCAGAAGAGCCCACAGAGTCAGCCCTTAACCCCAGTGATCAGAAATTGTCAAAACGTGTTTTTCAGCAGAAATAAACACGTTTTGGCAACTTTGGTCACCACCATGTAACTTATAGGGCAGGAACAGCACAGTTTTCAAAACGTGTTTTTCAGCCCGAAATAAACGCGTTTTCTCAGCCCTTGGAATCGCAGTGTAACTGCCTGGCTCAGAAGAGCCCACAGAGTCAGCCCTTAACCCCAGTGATCAGAAATTGTCAAAACGTGTTTTTCAGCAGAAATAAACACGTTTTGGCAACTTTGGTCAAACCCATGTAACTTATAGGGCAGGAACAGCACAGTTTTCAAAACGTGTTTTTCAGCCCGAAATAAACGCGTTTTCTCAGCCCTTGGAATCGCAGTGTAACTGCCTGGCTCAGAAGAGCCCACAGAGTCAGCCCTTAACCCCAGTGATCAGAAATTGTCAAAACGTGTTTTTCAGCAGAAATAAACACGTTTTGGCAACTTTGGTCACCACCATGTAACTTATAGGGCAGGAACAGCACAGTTTTCAAAACGTGTTTTTCAGCACGAAATAAACACGTTTTCTCAGCACTTAGAATCGCAGTGTAACTGCCTGGCTCAGAAGAGCCCACAGAGTCAGCCCTTAACCCCAGTGATCAGAAATTGTCAAAACGTGTTTTTCAGCAGAAATAAACACGTTTTGGCAACTTTGGTCACCACCATGTAACTTATAGGGCAGGAACAGCACAGTTTTCAAAACGTGTTTTTCAGACCGAAATAAACACGTTTTCTCAGCCCTTAGAATCGCAATGTAACTGCCTGGCTCAGAAGAGCCCACAGAGTCAGCCCTTAACCCCAGTGATCAGAAATTGTCAAAACGTGTTTTTCAGCAGAAATAAACACGTTTTGGCAACTTTGGTCACCACCATGTAACTTATAGGGCAGGAACAGCACAGTTTTCAAAACGTGTTTTTCAGCACGAAATAAACACGTTTTCTCAGCACTTAGAATCGCAGTGTAACTGCCTGGCTCAGAAGAGCCCACAGAGTCAGCCCTTAACCCCAGTGATCAGAAATTGTCAAAACGTGTTTTTCAGCAGAAATAAACACGTTTTGGCAACTTTGGTCACCACCATGTAACTTATAGGGCAGGAACAGCACAGTTTTCAAAACGTGTTTTTCAGACCGAAATAAACACGTTTTCTCAGCCCTTAGAATCGCAATGTAACTGCCTGGCTCAGAAGAGCCCACAGAGTCAGCCCTTAACCCCAGTGATCATAAATTGTCAAAACGTGTTTTTCAGCAGAAATAAACACGTTTTGGCAACTTTGGTCAAACCCATGTAACTTATAGGACAGGAACAGCACAGTTTTCAAAACGTGTTTTTCAGCCCGAAATAAACGCGTTTTCTCAGCCCTTGGAATCGCAGTGTAACTGCCTGGCTCAGAAGAGCCCACAGATTCAGCCCTTAACCCCAGTGATCAGAAAATGTCAAAACGTGTTTTTCAGCAGAAATAAACACGTTTTGGCAACTTTGGTCACCACCATGTAACTTATAGGGCAGGAACAGCACAGTTTTCAAAACGTGTTTTTCAGCCCGAAATAAACGCGTTTTCTCAGCCCTTGGAATCGCAGTGTAACTGCCTGGCTCAGAAGAGCCCACAGAGTCAGCCCTTAACCCCAGTGATCAGAAATTGTCAAAACGTGTTTTTCAGCAGAAATAAACACGTTTTGGCAACTTTGGTCACCACCATGTAACTTATAGGGCAGGAACAGCACAGTTTTCAAAACGTGTTTTTCAGCCCGAAATCAACGCGTTTTCTCAGCCCTTGGAATCGCAGTGTAACTGCCTGGCTCAGAAGAGCCCACAGAGTCAGCCCTTAACCCCAGTGATCAGAAATTGTCAAAACGTGTTTTTCAGCAGAAATAAACACGTTTTGGCAACTTTGGTCAAACCCATGTAACTTATAGGGCAGGAACAGCACAGTTTTCAAAACGTGTTTTTCAGCCCGAAATAAACGCGTTTTCTCAGCCCTTGGAATCGCAGTGTAACTGCCTGCCTCAGAAGAGCCCACAGAGTCAGCCCTTAACCCCAGTGATCAGAAATTGTCAAAACGTGTTTTTCAGCAGAAATAAACACGTTTTGGCAACTTTGGTCACCACCATGTAACTTATAGGGCAGGAACAGCACAGTTTTCAAAACGTGTTTTTCAGCACGAAATAAACACGTTTTCTCAGCACTTAGAATCGCAGTGTAACTGCCTGGCTCAGAAGAGCACACTGAGTCACCCCTTAACCCCAGTGATCAGAAATTGTCAAAACGTGTTTTTCAGCAGAAATAAACACGTTTTGGCAACTTTGGTCACCACCATGTAACTTATAGGGTAGGAACAGCACCGTTTTCAAAACGTGTTTTTCAGCCCGAAATAAACGCGTTTTCTCAGCCCTTGGAATCGCAGTGTAACTGCCTGGCTCAGAAGAGCCCACAGAGTCAGCCCTTAACCCCAGTGATCAGAAATTGTCAAAACGTGTTTTTCAGCAGAAATAAACACGTTTTGGCAACTTTGGTCACCACCATGTAACTTATAGGGCAGGAACAGCACAGTTTTCAAAACGTGTTTTTCAGCCCGAAATAAACGCGTTTTCTCAGCCCTTGGAATCGCAGTGTAACTGCCTGGCTCAGAAGAGCCCACAGAGTCAGCCCTTAACCCCAGTGATCAGAAATTGTCTAAACGTGTTTTTCAGCAGAAATAAACACGTTTTGGCAACTTTGGTCACCACCATGTAACTTATAGGGCAAGAACAGCACAGTTTTCAAAACGTGTTTTTCAGCCCGAAATAAACGCGTTTTCTCAGCCCTTGGAATCGCAGTGTAACTGCCTGGCTCAGAAGAGCCCACAGAGTCAGCCCTTAACCCCAGTGATCAGAAATTGTCAAAACGTGTTTTTCAGCAGAAATAAACACGTTTTGGCAACTTTGGTCAAACCCATGTAACTTATAGGGCAGGAACAGCACAGTTTTCAAAACGTGTTTTTCAGCCCGAAATAAACGCGTTTTCTCAGCCCTTGGAATCGCAGTGTAACTGCCTGGCTCAGAAGAGCCCACAGAGTCAGCCCTTAACCCCAGTGATCAGAAATTGTCAAAACGTGTTTTTCAGCAGAAATAAACACGTTTTGGCAACTTTGGTCACCACCATGTAACTTATAGGGCAGGAACAGCACAGTTTTCAAAACGTGTTTTTCAGCCCGAAATAAACGCGTTTTCTCAGCCCTTGGAATCGCAGTGTAACTGCCTGGCTCAGAAGAGCCCACAGAGTCAGCCCTTAACCCCAGTGATCAGAAATTGTCAAAACGTGTTTTTCAGCAGAAATAAACACGTTTTGGCAACTTTGGTCACCACCATGTAACTTATAGGGCAGGAACAGCACAGTTTTCAAAACGTGTTTTTCAGCACGAAATAAACACGTTTTCTCAGCACTTAGAATCGCAGTGTAACTGCCTGGCTCAGAAGAGCCCACAGAGTCAGCCCTTAACCCCAGTGATCAGAAATTGTCAAAACGTGTTTTTCAGCAGAAATAAACACGTTTTGGCAACTTTGGTCACCACCATGTAACTTATAGGGCAGGAACAGCACAGTTTTCAAAACGTGTTTTTCAGACCGAAATAAACACGTTTTCTCAGCCCTTAGAATCGCAATGTAACTGCCTGGCTCAGAAGAGCCCACAGAGTCAGCCCTTAACCCCAGTGATCAGAAATTGTCAAAACGTGTTTTTCAGCAGAAATAAACACGTTTTGGCAACTTTGGTCACCACCATGTAACTTATAGGGCAGGAACAGCACAGTTTTCAAAACGTGTTTTTCAGCACGAAATAAACACGTTTTCTCAGCACTTAGAATCGCAGTGTAACTGCCTGGCTCAGAAGAGCCCACAGAGTCAGCCCTTAACCCCAGTGATCAGAAATTGTCAAAACGTGTTTTTCAGCAGAAATAAACACGTTTTGGCAACTTTGGTCACCACCATGTAACTTATAGGGCAGGAACAGCACAGTTTTCAAAACGTGTTTTTCAGACCGAAATAAACACGTTTTCTCAGCCCTTAGAATCGCAATGTAACTGCCTGGCTCAGAAGAGCCCACAGAGTCAGCCCTTAACCCCAGTGATCATAAATTGTCAAAACGTGTTTTTCAGCAGAAATAAACACGTTTTGGCAACTTTGGTCAAACCCATGTAACTTATAGGACAGGAACAGCACAGTTTTCAAAACGTGTTTTTCAGCCCGAAATAAACGCGTTTTCTCAGCCCTTGGAATCGCAGTGTAACTGCCTGGCTCAGAAGAGCCCACAGATTCAGACCTTAACCCCAGTGATCAGAAAATGTCAAAACGTGTTTTTCAGCAGAAATAAACACGTTTTGGCAACTTTGGTCACCACCATGTAACTTATAGGGCAGGAACAGCACAGTTTTCAAAACGTGTTTTTCAGCCCGAAATAAACGCGTTTTCTCAGCCCTTGGAATCGCAGTGTAACTGCCTGGCTCAGAAGAGCCCACAGAGTCAGCCCTTAACCCCAGTGATCAGAAATTGTCAAAACGTGTTTTTCAGCAGAAATAAACACGTTTTGGCAACTTTGGTCACCACCATGTAACTTATAGGGCAGGAACAGCACAGTTTTCAAAACGTGTTTTTCAGCCCGAAATAAACACGTTTTCTCAGCCCTTAGAATCGCAGTGTAACTGCCTGGCTCAGAAGAGCCCACAGAGTCAGCCCTTAACCCCAGTGATCAGAAATTGTCAAAACGTGTTTTTCAGCAGAAATAAACACGTTTTGGCAACTTTGGTCAAACCCATGTAACTTATAGGGCAGGAACAGCACAGTTTTCAAAACGTGTTTTTCAGCCCGAAATAAACGCGTTTTCTCAGCCCTTGGAATCGCAGTGTAACTGCCTGCCTCAGAAGAGCCCACAGAGTCAGCCCTTAACCCCAGTGATCAGAAATTGTCAAAACGTGTTTTTCAGCAGAAATAAACACGTTTTGGCAACTTTGGTCACCACCATGTAACTTATAGGGCAGGAACAGCACAGTTTTCAAAACGTGTTTTTCAGCACGAAATAAACACGTTTTCTCAGCACTTAGAATCGCAGTGTAACTGCCTGGCTCAGAAGAGCCCACAGAGTCAGCCCTTAACCCCAGTGATCAGAAATTGTCAAAACGTGTTTTTCAGCAGAAATAAACACGTTTTGGCAACTTTGGTCAAATCCATGTAACTTATAGGGCAGGAACAGCACAGTTTTCAAAACGTGTTTTTCAGACCGAAATAAACACGTTTTCTCAGCCCTTAGAATCGCAATGTAACTGCCTGGCTCAGAAAGCCCACAGAGTCAGCCCTTAACCCCAGTGATCAGAAATTGTCAAAACGTGTTTTTCAGCAGAAATAAACACGTTTTGGCAACTTTGGTCAAACCCATGTAACTTATAGGGCAGGAACAGCACAGTTTTCAAAACGTGTTTTTCAGCCCGAAATAAACGCGTTTTCTCAGCCCTTGGAATCGCAGTGTAACTGCCTGGCTCAGAAGAGCACACTGAGTCACCCCTTAACCCCAGTGATCAGAAATTGTCAAAACGTGTTTTTCAGCAGAAATAAACACGTTTTGGCAACTTTGGTCACCACCATGTAACTTATAGGGCAGGAACAGCACAGTTTTCAAAACGTGTTTTTCAGCCCGAAATAAACACGTTTTCTCAGCCCTTAGAATCGCAGTGTAACTGCCTGGCTCAGAAGAGCCCACAGAGTCAGCCCTTAACCCCAGTGATCAGAAATTGTCAAAACGTGTTTTTCAGCAGAAATAAACACGTTTTGGCAACTTTGGTCAAACCCATGTAACTTATAGGGCAGGAACAGCACAGTTTTCAAAACGTGTTTTTCAGCCCGAAATAAACGCGTTTTCTCAGCCCTTGGAATCGCAGTGTAACTGCCTGCCTCAGAAGAGCCCACAGAGTCAGCCCTTAACCCCAGAGATCAGAAATTGTCAAAACGTGTTTTTCAGCAGAAATAAACACGTTTTGGCAACTTTGGTCACCACCATGTAACTTATAGGGCAGGAACAGCACAGTTTTCAAAAAGTGTTTTTCAGCACGAAATAAACACGTTTTCTCAGCACTTAGAATCGCAGTGTAACTGCCTGGCTCAGAAGAGCCCACAGAGTCAGCCCTTAACCCCAGTGATCAGAAATTGTCAAAACGTGTTTTTCAGCAGAAATAAACACGTTTTGGCAACTTTGGTCAAATCCATGTAACTTATAGGGCAGGAACAGCACAGTTTTCAAAACGTGTTTTTCAGCCCGAAATAAACGCGTTTTCTCAGCCCTTGGAATCGCAGTGTAACTGCCTGGCTCAGAAGAGCCCACAGAGTCAGCCCTTAACCCCAGTGATCAGAAATTGTCTAAACGTGTTTTTCAGCAGAAATAAACACGTTTTGGCAACTTTGGTCACCACCATGTAACTTATAGGGCAGGAACAGCACAGTTTTCAAAACGTGTTTTTCAGCCCGAAATAAACGCGTTTTCTCAGCCCTTGGAATCGCAGTGTAACTGCCTGGCTCAGAAGAGCCCACAGAGTCAGCCCTTAACCCCAGTGATCAGAAATTGTCAAAACGTGTTTTTCAGCAGAAATAAACACGTTTTGGCAACTTTGGTCACCACCATGTAACTTATAGGGCAAGAACAGCACAGTTTTCAAAACGTGTTTTTCAGCCCGAAATAAACGCGTTTTCTCAGCCCTTAGAATCGCAGTGTAACTGCCTGGCTCAGAAGAGCCCACAGAGTCAGCCCTTAACCCCAGTGATCAGAAATTGTCTAAACGTGTTTTTCAGCAGAAATAAACACGTTTTGGCAACTTTGGTCACCACCATGTAACTTATAGGGCAGGAACAGCACAGTTTTCAAAACGTGTTTTTCAGCCCGAAATAAACGCGTTTTCTCAGCCCTTGGAATCGCAGTGTAACTGCCTGGCTCAGAAGAGCCCACAGAGTCAGCCCTTAACCCCAGTGATCAGAAATTGTCAAAACGTGTTTTTCAGCAGAAATAAACACGTTTTGGCAACTTTGGTCACCACCATGTAACTTATAGGGCAGGAACAGCACAGTTTTCAAAACGTGTTTTTCAGCCCGAAATAAACGCGTTTTCTCAGCCCTTGGAATCGCAGTGTAACTGCCTGGCTCAGAAGAGCCCACAGAGTCAGCCCTTAACCCCAGTGATCAGAAATTGTCAAAACGTGTTTTTCAGCAGAAATAAACACGTTTTGGCAACTTTGGTCAAACCCATGTAACTTATAGGGCAGGAACAGCACAGTTTTCAAAACGTGTTTTTCAGCCCGAAATAAACGCGTTTTCTCAGCCCTTGGAATCGCAGTGTAACTGCCTGGCTCAGAAGAGCCCACAGAGTCAGCCCTTAACCCCAGTGATCAGAAATTGTCAAAACGTGTTTTTCAGCAGAAATAAACACGTTTTGGCAACTTTGGTCACCACCATGTAACTTATAGGGCAGGAACAGCACAGTTTTCAAAACGTGTTTTTCAGCCCGAAATAAACACGTTTTCTCAGCCCTTAGAATCGCAGTGTAACTGCCTGGCTCAGAAGAGCCCACAGAGTCAGCCCTTAACCCCAGTGATCAGAAATTGTCAAAACGTGTTTTTCAGCAGAAATAAACATGTTTTGGCAACTTTGGTCAAACCCATGTAACTTATAGGGCAGGAACAGCACAGTTTTCAAAACGTGTTTTTCAGCCCGAAATAAACGCGTTTTCTCAGCCCTTGGAATCGCAGTGTAACTGCCTGCCTCAGAAGAGCCCACAGAGTCAGCCCTTAACCCCAGTGATCAGAAATTGTCAAAACGTGTTTTTCAGCAGAAATAAACACGTTTTGGCAACTTTGGTCACCACCATGTAACTTATAGGGCAGGAACAGCACAGTTTTCAAAACGTGTTTTTCAGCACGAAATAAACACGTTTTCTCAGCACTTAGAATCGCAGTGTAACTGCCTGGCTCAGAAGAGCCCACAGAGTCAGCCCTTAACCCCAGTGATCAGAAATTGTCAAAACGTGTTTTTCAGCAGAAATAAACACGTTTTGGCAACTTTGGTCACCACCATGTAACTTATAGGGCAGGAACAGCACAGTTTTCAAAACGTGTTTTTCAGCCCGAAATAAACGCGTTTTCTCAGCCCTTGGAATCGCAGTGTAACTGCCTGGCTCAGAAGAGCCCACAGAGTCAGCCCTTAACCCCAGTGATCAGAAATTGTCAAAACGTGTTTTTCAGCAGAAATAAACACGTTTTGGCAACTTTGGTCACCACCATGTAACTTATAGGGCAGGAACAGCACAGTTTTCAAAACGTGTTTTTCAGCCCGAAATAAACGCGTTTTCTCAGCCCTTGGAATCGCAGTGTAACTGCCTGGCTCAGAAGAGCCCACAGAGTCAGCCCTTAACCCCAGTGATCAGAAATTGTCAAAACGTGTTTTTCAGCAGAAATAAACACGTTTTGGCAACTTTGGTCACCACCATGTAACTTATAGGGCAAGAACAGCACAGTTTTCAAAACGTGTTTTTCAGCCCGAAATAAACGCGTTTTCTCAGCCCTTGGAATCGCAGTGTAACTGCCTGGCTCAGAAGAGCCCACAGAGTCAGCCCTTAACCCCAGTGATCAGAAATTGTCAAAACGTGTTTTTCAGCAGAAATAAACACGTTTTGGCAACTTTGGTCAAACCCATGTAACTTATAGGGCAGGAACAGCACAGTTTTCAAAACGTGTTTTTCAGCCCGAAATAAACGCGTTTTCTCAGCCCTTGGAATCGCAGTGTAACTGCCTGGCTCAGAAGAGCCCACAGAGTCAGCCCTTAACCCCAGTGATCAGAAATTGTCAAAACGTGTTTTTCAGCAGAAATAAACACGTTTTGGCAACTTTGGTCAAACCCATGTAACTTATAGGGCAGGAACAGCACAGTTTTCAAAACGTGTTTTTCAGCCCGAAATAAACGCGTTTTCTCAGCCCTTGGAATCGCAGTGTAACTGCCTGGCTCAGAAGAGCCCACAGAGTCAGCCCTTAACCCCAGTAATCAGAAATTGTCAAAACGTGTTTTTCAGCAGAAATAAACACGTTTTGGCAACTTTGGTCACCACCATGTAACTTATAGGGCAGGAACAGCACAGTTTTCAAAACGTGTTTTTCAGCCCGAAATAAACGCGTTTTCTCAGCCCTTGGAATCGCAGTGTAACTGCCTGGCTCAGAAGAGCCCACAGAGTCAGCCCTTAACCCCAGTGATCAGAAATTGTCAAAACGTGTTTTTCAGCAGAAATAAACACGTTTTGGCAACTTTGGTCACCACCATTTAACTTATAGGGCAGGAACAGCACAGTTTTCAAAACGTGTTTTTCAGCCCGAAATAAACACGTTTTCTCAGCCCTTAGAATCGCAGTGTAACTGCCTGGCTCAGAAAGCCCACAGAGTCAGCCCTTAACCCCAGTGATCAGAAATTGTCAAAACGTGTTTTTCAGCAGAAATAAACACGTTTTGGCAACTTTGGTCAAACCCATGTAACTTATAGGGCAGGAACAGCACAGTTTTCAAAACGTGTTTTTCAGCCCGAAATAAACGCGTTTTCTCAGCCCTTGGAATCGCAGTGTAACTGCCTGGCTCAGAAGAGCACACTGAGTCACCCCTTAACCCCAGTGATCAGAAATTGTCAAAACGTGTTTTTCAGCAGAAATAAACACGTTTTGGCAACTTTGGTCACCACCATGTAACTTATAGGGCAGGAACAGCACAGTTTTCAAAACGTGTTTTTCAGCCCGAAATAAACACGTTTTCTCAGCCCTTAGAATCGCAGTGTAACTGCCTGGCTCAGAAGAGCCCACAGAGTCAGCCCTTAACCCCAGTGATCAGAAATTGTCAAAACGTGTTTTTCAGCAGAAATAAACACGTTTTGGCAACTTTGGTCAAACCCATGTAACTTATAGGGCAGGAACAGCACAGTTTTCAAAACGTGTTTTTCAGCCCGAAATAAACGCGTTTTCTCAGCCCTTGGAATCGCAGTGTAACTGCCTGCCTCAGAAGAGCCCACAGAGTCAGCCCTTAACCCCAGTGATCAGAAATTGTCAAAACGTGTTTTTCAGCAGAAATAAACACGTTTTGGCAACTTTGGTCACCACCATGTAACTTATAGGGCAGGAACAGCACAGTTTTCAAAACGTGTTTTTCAGCCCGAAATAAACGCGTTTTCTCAGCCCTTAGAATCGCAGTGTAACTGCCTGGCTCAGAAGAGCCCACAGAGTCAGCCCTTAACCCCAGTGATCAGAAATTGTCTAAACGTGTTTTTCAGCAGAAATAAACACGTTTTGGCAACTTTGGTCACCACCATGTAACTTATAGGGCAGGAACAGCACAGTTTTCAAAACGTGTTTTTCAGCCCGAAATAAACGCGTTTTCTCAGCCCTTGGAATCGCAGTGTAACTGCCTGGCTCAGAAGAGCCCACAGAGTCAGCCCTTAACCCCAGTGATCAGAAATTGTCAAAACGTGTTTTTCAGCAGAAATAAACACGTTTTGGCAACTTTGGTCACCACCATGTAACTTATAGGGCAGGAACAGCACAGTTTTCAAAACGTGTTTTTCAGCCCGAAATAAACGCGTTTTCTCAGCCCTTGGAATCGCAGTGTAACTGCCTGGCTCAGAAGAGCCCACAGAGTCAGCCCTTAACCCCAGTGATCAGAAATTGTCAAAACGTGTTTTTCAGCAGAAATAAACACGTTTTGGCAACTTTGGTCAAACCCATGTAACTTATAGGGCAGGAACAGCACAGTTTTCAAAACGTGTTTTTCAGCCCGAAATAAACGCGTTTTCTCAGCCCTTGGAATCGCAGTGTAACTGCCTGGCTCAGAAGAGCCCACAGAGTCAGCCCTTAACCCCAGTGATCAGAAAATGTCAAAACGTGTTTTTCAGCAGAAATAAACACGTTTTGGCAACTTTGGTCACCACCATGTAACTTATAGGGCAGGAACAGCACAGTTTTCAAAACGTGTTTTTCAGCCCGAAATAAACGCGTTTTCTCAGCCCTTGGAATCGCAGTGTAACTGCCTGCCTCAGAAGAGCCCACAGAGTCAGCCCTTAACCCCAGTGATCAGAAATTGTCAAAACGTGTTTTTCAGCAGAAATAAACACGTTTTGGCAACTTTGGTCACCACCATGTAACTTATAGGGCAGGAACAGCACAGTTTTCAAAAAGTGTTTTTCAGCACGAAATAAACACGTTTTCTCAGCACTTAGAATCGCAGTGTAACTGCCTGGCTCAGAAGAGCCCACAGAGTCAGCCCTTAACCCCAGTGATCAGAAATTGTCAAAACGTGTTTTTCAGCAGAAATAAACACGTTTTGGCAACTTTGGTCAAATCCATGTAACTTATAGGGCAGGAACAGCACAGTTTTCAAAACGTGTTTTTCAGCCCGAAATAAACGCGTTTTCTCAGCCCTTGGAATCGCAGTGTAACTGCCTGGCTCAGAAGAGCCCACAGAGTCAGCCCTTAACCCCAGTGATCAGAAATTGTCTAAACGTGTTTTTCAGCAGAAATAAACACGTTTTAGCAACTTTGGTCACCACCATGTAACTTATAGGGCAGGAACAGCACAGTTTTCAAAACGTGTTTTTCAGCCCGAAATAAAAGCGTTTTCTCAGCCCTTGGAATCGCAGTGTAACTGCCTGGCTCAGAAGAGCCCACAGAGTCAGCCCTTAACCCCAGTGATCAGAAATTGTCAAAACGTGTTTTTCAGCAGAAATAAACACGTTTTGGCAACTTTGGTCACCACCATGTAACTTATAGGGCAAGAACAGCACAGTTTTCAAAACGTGTTTTTCAGCCCGAAATAAACGCGTTTTCTCAGCCCTTAGAATCGCAGTGTAACTGCCTGGCTCAGAAGAGCCCACAGAGTCAGCCCTTAACCCCAGTGATCAGAAATTGTCTAAACGTGTTTTTCAGCAGAAATAAACACGTTTTGGCAACTTTGGTCACCACCATGTAACTTATAGGGCAGGAACAGCACAGTTTTCAAAACGTGTTTTTCAGCCCGAAATAAACGCGTTTTCTCAGCCCTTGGAATCGCAGTGTAACTGCCTGGCTCAGAAGAGCCCACAGAGTCAGCCCTTAACCCCAGTGATCAGAAATTGTCAAAACGTGTTTTTCAGCAGAAATAAACACGTTTTGGCAACTTTGGTCAAACCCATGTAACTTATAGGGCAGGAACAGCACAGTTTTCAAAACGTGTTTTTCAGCCCGAAATAAACGCGTTTTCTCAGCCCTTGGAATCGCAGTGTAACTGCCTGGCTCAGAAGAGCCCACAGAGTCAGCCCTTAACCCCAGTGATCAGAAAATGTCAAAACGTGTTTTTCAGCAGAAATAAACACGTTTTGGCAACTTTGGTCACCACCATGTAACTTATAGGGCAGGAACAGCACAGTTTTCAAAACGTGTTTTTCAGCCCGAAATAAACGCGTTTTCTCAGCCCTTGGAATCGCAGTGTAACTGCCTGGCTCAGAAGAGCCCACAGAGTCAGCCCTTAACCCCAGTGATCAGAAATTGTCAAAACGTGTTTTTCAGCAGAAATAAACACGTTTTGGCAACTTTGGTCACCACCATGTAACTTATAGGGCAGGAACAGCACAGTTTTCAAAACGTGTTTTTCAGCCCGAAATAAACACGTTTTCTCAGCCCTTAGAATCGCAGTGTAACTGCCTGGCTCAGAAGAGCCCACAGAGTCAGCCCTTAACCCCAGTGATCAGAAATTGTCAAAACGTGTTTTTCAGCAGAAATAAACACGTTTTGGCAACTTTGGTCAAACCCATGTAACTTATAGGGCAGGAACAGCACAGTTTTCAAAACGTGTTTTTCAGCCCGAAATAAACGCGTTTTCTCAGCCCTTGGAATCGCAGTGTAACTGCCTGCCTCAGAAGAGCCCACAGAGTCAGCCCTTAACCCCAGTGATCAGAAATTGTCAAAACGTGTTTTTCAGCAGAAATAAACACGTTTTGGCAACTTTGGTCACCACCATGTAACTTATAGGGCAGGAACAGCACAGTTTTCAAAACGTGTTTTTCAGCACGAAATAAACACGTTTTCTCAGCACTTAGAATCGCAGTGTAACTGCCTGGCTCAGAAGAGCCCACAGAGTCAGCCCTTAACCCCAGTGATCAGAAATTGTCAAAACGTGTTTTTCAGCAGAAATAAACACGTTTTGGCAACTTTGGTCAAATCCATGTAACTTATAGGGCAGGAACAGCACAGTTTTCAAAACGTGTTTTTCAGACCGAAATAAACACGTTTTCTCAGCCCTTAGAATCGCAATGTAACTGCCTGGCTCAGAAAGCCCACAGAGTCAGCCCTTAACCCCAGTGATCAGAAATTGTCAAAACGTGTTTTTCAGCAGAAATAAACACGTTTTGGCAACTTTGGTCAAACCCATGTAACTTATAGGGCAGGAACAGCACAGTTTTCAAAACGTGTTTTTCAGCCCGAAATAAACGCGTTTTCTCAGCCCTTGGAATCGCAGTGTAACTGCCTGGCTCAGAAGAGCACACTGAGTCACCCCTTAACCCCAGTGATCAGAAATTGTCAAAACGTGTTTTTCAGCAGAAATAAACACGTTTTGGCAACTTTGGTCACCACCATGTAACTTATAGGGCAGGAACAGCACAGTTTTCAAAACGTGTTTTTCAGCCCGAAATAAACACGTTTTCTCAGCCCTTAGAATCGCAGTGTAACTGCCTGGCTCAGAAGAGCCCACAGAGTCAGCCCTTAACCCCAGTGATCAGAAATTGTCAAAACGTGTTTTTCAGCAGAAATAAACACGTTTTGGCAACTTTGGTCAAACCCATGTAACTTATAGGGCAGGAACAGCACAGTTTTCAAAACGTGTTTTTCAGCCCGAAATAAACGCGTTTTCTCAGCCCTTGGAATCGCAGTGTAACTGCCTGCCTCAGAAGAGCCCACAGAGTCAGCCCTTAACCCCAGTGATCAGAAATTGTCAAAACGTGTTTTTCAGCAGAAATAAACACGTTTTGGCAACTTTGGTCACCACCATGTAACTTATAGGGCAGGAACAGCACAGTTTTCAAAAAGTGTTTTTCAGCACGAAATAAACACGTTTTCTCAGCACTTAGAATCGCAGTGTAACTGCCTGGCTCAGAAGAGCCCACAGAGTCAGCCCTTAACCCCAGTGATCAGAAATTGTCAAAACGTGTTTTTCAGCAGAAATAAACACGTTTTGGCAACTTTGGTCAAATCCATGTAACTTATAGGGCAGGAACAGCACAGTTTTCAAAACGTGTTTTTCAGCCCGAAATAAACGCGTTTTCTCAGCCCTTGGAATCGCAGTGTAACTGCCTGGCTCAGAAGAGCCCACAGAGTCAGCCCTTAACCCCAGTGATCAGAAATTGTCTAAACGTGTTTTTCAGCAGAAATAAACACGTTTTGGCAACTTTGGTCACCACCATGTAACTTATAGGGCAGGAACAGCACAGTTTTCAAAACGTGTTTTTCAGCCCGAAATAAACGCGTTTTCTCAGCCCTTGGAATCGCAGTGTAACTGCCTGGCTCAGAAGAGCCCACAGAGTCAGCCCTTAACCCCAGTGATCAGAAATTGTCAAAACGTGTTTTTCAGCAGAAATAAACACGTTTTGGCAACTTTGGTCACCACCATGTAACTTATAGGGCAAGAACAGCACAGTTTTCAAAACGTGTTTTTCAGCCCGAAATAAACGCGTTTTCTCAGCCCTTAGAATCGCAGTGTAACTGCCTGGCTCAGAAGAGCCCACAGAGTCAGCCCTTAACCCCAGTGATCAGAAATTGTCTAAACGTGTTTTTCAGCAGAAATAAACACGTTTTGGCAACTTTGGTCACCACCATGTAACTTATAGGGCAGGAACAGCACAGTTTTCAAAACGTGTTTTTCAGCCCGAAATAAACGCGTTTTCTCAGCCCTTGGAATCGCAGTGTAACTGCCTGGCTCAGAAGAGCCCACAGAGTCAGCCCTTAACCCCAGTGATCAGAAATTGTCAAAACGTGTTTTTCAGCAGAAATAAACACGTTTTGGCAACTTTGGTCACCACCATGTAACTTATAGGGCAGGAACAGCACAGTTTTCAAAACGTGTTTTTCAGCCCGAAATAAACGCGTTTTCTCAGCCCTTGGAATCGCAGTGTAACTGCCTGGCTCAGAAGAGCCCACAGAGTCAGCCCTTAACCCCAGTGATCAGAAATTGTCAAAACGTGTTTTTCAGCAGAAATAAACACGTTTTGGCAACTTTGGTCAAACCCATGTAACTTATAGGGCAGGAACAGCACAGTTTTCAAAACGTGTTTTTCAGCCCGAAATAAACGCGTTTTCTCAGCCCTTGGAATCGCAGTGTAACTGCCTGGCTCAGAAGAGCCCACAGAGTCAGCCCTTAACCCCAGTGATCAGAAAATGTCAAAACGTGTTTTTCAGCAGAAATAAACACGTTTTGGCAACTTTGGTCACCACCATGTAACTTATAGGGCAGGAACAGCACAGTTTTCAAAACGTGTTTTTCAGCCCGAAATAAACGCGTTTTCTCAGCCCTTGGAATCGCAGTGTAACTGCCTGGCTCAGAAGAGCCCACAGAGTCAGCCCTTAACCCCAGTGATCAGAAATTGTCAAAACGTGTTTTTCAGCAGAAATAAACACGTTTTGGCAACTTTGGTCACCACCATGTAACTTATAGGGCAGGAACAGCACAGTTTTCAAAACGTGTTTTTCAGCCCGAAATAAACACGTTTTCTCAGCCCTTAGAATCGCAGTGTAACTGCCTGGCTCAGAAGAGCCCACAGAGTCAGCCCTTAACCCCAGTGATCAGAAATTGTCAAAACGTGTTTTTCAGCAGAAATAAACATGTTTTGGCAACTTTGGTCAAACCCATGTAACTTATAGGGCAGGAACAGCACAGTTTTCAAAACGTGTTTTTCAGCCCGAAATAAACGCGTTTTCTCAGCCCTTGGAATCGCAGTGTAACTGCCTGCCTCAGAAGAGCCCACAGAGTCAGCCCTTAACCCCAGTGATCAGAAATTGTCAAAACGTGTTTTTCAGCAGAAATAAACACGTTTTGGCAACTTTGGTCACCACCATGTAACTTATAGGGCAGGAACAGCACAGTTTTCAAAACGTGTTTTTCAGCACGAAATAAACACGTTTTCTCAGCACTTAGAATCGCAGTGTAACTGCCTGGCTCAGAAGAGCCCACAGAGTCAGCCCTTAACCCCAGTGATCAGAAATTGTCAAAACGTGTTTTTCAGCAGAAATAAACACGTTTTGGCAACTTTGGTCACCACCATGTAACTTATAGGGCAGGAACAGCACAGTTTTCAAAACGTGTTTTTCAGCCCGAAATAAACGCGTTTTCTCAGCCCTTGGAATCGCAGTGTAACTGCCTGGCTCAGAAGAGCCCACAGAGTCAGCCCTTAACCCCAGTGATCAGAAATTGTCAAAACGTGTTTTTCAGCAGAAATAAACACGTTTTGGCAACTTTGGTCACCACCATGTAACTTATAGGGCAGGAACAGCACAGTTTTCAAAACGTGTTTTTCAGCCCGAAATAAACGCGTTTTCTCAGCCCTTGGAATCGCAGTGTAACTGCCTGGCTCAGAAGAGCCCACAGAGTCAGCCCTTAACCCCAGTGATCAGAAATTGTCAAAACGTGTTTTTCAGCAGAAATAAACACGTTTTGGCAACTTTGGTCACCACCATGTAACTTATAGGGCAAGAACAGCACAGTTTTCAAAACGTGTTTTTCAGCCCGAAATAAACGCGTTTTCTCAGCCCTTAGAATCGCAGTGTAACTGCCTGGCTCAGAAAGCCCACAGAGTCAGCCCTTAACCCCAGTGATCAGAAATTGTCAAAACGTGTTTTTCAGCAGAAATAAACACGTTTTGGCAACTTTGGTCAAACCCATGTAACTTATAGGGCAGGAACAGCACAGTTTTCAAAACGTGTTTTTCAGCCCGAAATAAACGCGTTTTCTCAGCCCTTGGAATCGCAGTGTAACTGCCTGGCTCAGAAGAGCACACTGAGTCACCCCTTAACCCCAGTGATCAGAAATTGTCAAAACGTGTTTTTCAGCAGAAATAAACACGTTTTGGCAACTTTGGTCACCACCATGTAACTTATAGGGCAGGAACAGCACAGTTTTCAAAACGTGTTTTTCAGCCCGAAATAAACACGTTTTCTCAGCCCTTAGAATCGCAGTGTAACTGCCTGGCTCAGAAGAGCCCACAGAGTCAGCCCTTAACCCCAGTGATCAGAAATTGTCAAAACGTGTTTTTCAGCAGAAATAAACACGTTTTGGCAACTTTGGTCAAACCCATGTAACTTATAGGGCAGGAACAGCACAGTTTTCAAAACGTGTTTTTCAGCCCGAAATAAACGCGTTTTCTCAGCCCTTGGAATCGCAGTGTAACTGCCTGCCTCAGAAGAGCCCACAGAGTCAGCCCTTAACCCCAGTGATCAGAAATTGTCAAAACGTGTTTTTCAGCAGAAATAAACACGTTTTGGCAACTTTGGTCACCACCATGTAACTTATAGGGCAGGAACAGCACAGTTTTCAAAACGTGTTTTTCAGCCCGAAATAAACGCGTTTTCTCAGCCCTTAGAATCGCAGTGTAACTGCCTGGCTCAGAAGAGCCCACAGAGTCAGCCCTTAACCCCAGTGATCAGAAATTGTCTAAACGTGTTTTTCAGCAGAAATAAACACGTTTTGGCAACTTTGGTCACCACCATGTAACTTATAGGGCAGGAACAGCACAGTTTTCAAAACGTGTTTTTCAGCCCGAAATAAACGCGTTTTCTCAGCCCTTGGAATCGCAGTGTAACTGCCTGGCTCAGAAGAGCCCACAGAGTCAGCCCTTAACCCCAGTGATCAGAAATTGTCAAAACGTGTTTTTCAGCAGAAATAAACACGTTTTGGCAACTTTGGTCACCACCATGTAACTTATAGGGCAGGAACAGCACAGTTTTCAAAACGTGTTTTTCAGCCCGAAATAAACGCGTTTTCTCAGCCCTTGGAATCGCAGTGTAACTGCCTGGCTCAGAAGAGCCCACAGAGTCAGCCCTTAACCCCAGTGATCAGAAATTGTCAAAACGTGTTTTTCAGCAGAAATAAACACGTTTTGGCAACTTTGGTCAAACCCATGTAACTTATAGGGCAGGAACAGCACAGTTTTCAAAACGTGTTTTTCAGCCCGAAATAAACGCGTTTTCTCAGCCCTTGGAATCGCAGTGTAACTGCCTGGCTCAGAAGAGCCCACAGAGTCAGCCCTTAACCCCAGTGATCAGAAAATGTCAAAACGTGTTTTTCAGCAGAAATAAACACGTTTTGGCAACTTTGGTCACCACCATGTAACTTATAGGGCAGGAACAGCACAGTTTTCAAAACGTGTTTTTCAGCCCGAAATAAACGCGTTTTCTCAGCCCTTGGAATCGCAGTGTAACTGCCTGCCTCAGAAGAGCCCACAGAGTCAGCCCTTAACCCCAGTGATCAGAAATTGTCAAAACGTGTTTTTCAGCAGAAATAAACACGTTTTGGCAACTTTGGTCACCACCATGTAACTTATAGGGCAGGAACAGCACAGTTTTCAAAAAGTGTTTTTCAGCACGAAATAAACACGTTTTCTCAGCACTTAGAATCGCAGTGTAACTGCCTGGCTCAGAAGAGCCCACAGAGTCAGCCCTTAACCCCAGTGATCAGAAATTGTCAAAACGTGTTTTTCAGCAGAAATAAACACGTTTTGGCAACTTTGGTCAAATCCATGTAACTTATAGGGCAGGAACAGCACAGTTTTCAAAACGTGTTTTTCAGCCCGAAATAAACGCGTTTTCTCAGCCCTTGGAATCGCAGTGTAACTGCCTGGCTCAGAAGAGCCCACAGAGTCAGCCCTTAACCCCAGTGATCAGAAATTGTCTAAACGTGTTTTTCAGCAGAAATAAACACGTTTTAGCAACTTTGGTCACCACCATGTAACTTATAGGGCAGGAACAGCACAGTTTTCAAAACGTGTTTTTCAGCCCGAAATAAACGCGTTTTCTCAGCCCTTGGAATCGCAGTGTAACTGCCTGGCTCAGAAGAGCCCACAGAGTCAGCCCTTAACCCCAGTGATCAGAAATTGTCTAAACGTGTTTTTCAGCAGAAATAAACACGTTTTGGCAACTTTGGTCACCACCATGTAACTTATAGGGCAGGAACAGCACAGTTTTCAAAACGTGTTTTTCAGCCCGAAATAAACGCGTTTTCTCAGCCCTTGGAATCGCAGTGTAACTGCCTGGCTCAGAAGAGCCCACAGAGTCAGCCCTTAACCCCAGTGATCAGAAATTGTCAAAACGTGTTTTTCAGCAGAAATAAACACGTTTTGGCAACTTTGGTCAAACCCATGTAACTTATAGGGCAGGAACAGCACAGTTTTCAAAACGTGTTTTTCAGCCCGAAATAAACGCGTTTTCTCAGCCCTTGGAATCGCAGTGTAACTGCCTGGCTCAGAAGAGCCCACAGAGTCAGCCCTTAACCCCAGTGATCAGAAAATGTCAAAACGTGTTTTTCAGCAGAAATAAACACGTTTTGGCAACTTTGGTCACCACCATGTAACTTATAGGGCAGGAACAGCACAGTTTTCAAAACGTGTTTTTCAGCCCGAAATAAACGCGTTTTCTCAGCCCTTGGAATCGCAGTGTAACTGCCTGGCTCAGAAGAGCCCACAGAGTCAGCCCTTAACCCCAGTGATCAGAAATTGTCAAAACGTGTTTTTCAGCAGAAATAAACACGTTTTGGCAACTTTGGTCACCACCATGTAACTTATAGGGCAGGAACAGCACAGTTTTCAAAACGTGTTTTTCAGCCCGAAATAAACACGTTTTCTCAGCCCTTAGAATCGCAGTGTAACTGCCTGGCTCAGAAGAGCCCACAGAGTCAGCCCTTAACCCCAGTGATCAGAAATTGTCAAAACGTGTTTTTCAGCAGAAATAAACATGTTTTGGCAACTTTGGTCAAACCCATGTAACTTATAGGGCAGGAACAGCACAGTTTTCAAAACGTGTTTTTCAGCCCGAAATAAACGCGTTTTCTCAGCCCTTGGAATCGCAGTGTAACTGCCTGCCTCAGAAGAGCCCACAGAGTCAGCCCTTAACCCCAGTGATCAGAAATTGTCAAAACGTGTTTTTCAGCAGAAATAAACACGTTTTGGCAACTTTGGTCAAATCCATGTAACTTATAGGGCAGGAACAGCACAGTTTTCAAAACGTGTTTTTCAGACCGAAATAAACGCGTTTTCTCAGCCCTTGGAATCGCAGTGTAACTGCCTGGCTCAGAAGAGCCCACAGAGTCAGCCCTTAACCCCAGTGATCAGAAATTGTCTAAACGTGTTTTTCAGCAGAAATAAACACGTTTTGGCAACTTTGGTCACCACCATGTAACTTATAGAGCAGGAACAGCACAGTTTTCAAAACGTGTTTTTCAGCCCGAAATAAACGCGTTTTCTCAGCCCTTGGAATCGCAGTGTAACTGCCTGGCTCAGAAGAGCACACTGAGTCACCCCTTAACCCCAGTGATCAGAAATTGTCAAAACGTGTTTTTCAGCAGAAATAAACACGTTTTGGCAACTTTGGTCACCACCATGTAACTTATAGGGCAGGAACAGCACAGTTTTCAAAACGTGTTTTTCAGCCCGAAATAAACGCGTTTTCTCAGCCCTTGGAATCGCAGTGTAACTGCCTGGCTCAGAAGAGCCCACAGAGTCAGCCCTTAACCCCAGTGATCAGAAATTGTCAAAACGTGTTTTTCAGCAGAAATAAACACGTTTTGGCAACTTTGGTCACCACCATGTAACTTATAGGGCAAGAACAGCACAGTTTTCAAAATGTGTTTTTCAGCCCGAAATAAACGCGTTTTCTCAGCCCTTGGAATCGCAGTGTAACTGCCTGGCTCAGAAGAGCCCACAGAGTCAGCCCTTAACCCCAGTGATCAGAAATTGTCAAAACGTGTTTTTCAGCAGAAATAAACACGTTTTGGCAACTTTGGTCAAACCCATGTAACTTATAGGGCAGGAACAGCACAGTTTTCAAAACGTGTTTTTCAGCCCGAAATAAACGCGTTTTCTCAGCCCTTGGAATCGCAGTGTAACTGCCTGGCTCAGAAGAGCCCACAGAGTCAGCCCTTAACCCCAGTGATCAGAAATTGTCAAAACGTGTTTTTCAGCAGAAATAAACACGTTTTGGCAACTTTGGTCACCACCATGTAACTTATAGGGCAGGAACAGCACAGTTTTCAAAACGTGTTTTTCAGCCCGAAATAAACGCGTTTTCTCAGCCCTTGGAATCGCAGTGTAACTGCCTGGCTCAGAAGAGCCCACAGAGTCAGCCCTTAACCCCAGTGATCAGAAATTGTCAAAACGTGTTTTTCAGCAGAAATAAACACGTTTTGGCAACTTTGGTCAAACCCATGTAACTTATAGGGCAGGAACAGCACAGTTTTCAAAACGTGTTTTTCAGCCCGAAATAAACGCGTTTTCTCAGCCCTTGGAATCGCAGTGTAACTGCCTGGCTCAGAAGAGCCCACAGAGTCAGCCCTTAACCCCAGTGATCAGAAATTGTCAAAACGTGTTTTTCAGCAGAAATAAACACGTTTTGGCAACTTTGGTCACCACCATGTAACTTATAGAGCAGGAACAGCACAGTTTTCAAAACGTGTTTTTCAGCCCGAAATAAACGCGTTTTCTCAGCCCTTGGAATCGCAGTGTAACTGCCTGGCTCAGAAGAGCCCACAGAGTCAGCCCTTAACCCCAGTGATCAGAAATTGTCAAAACGTGTTTTTCAGCAGAAATAAACACGTTTTGGCAACTTTGGTCACCACCATGTAACTTATAGGGCAGGAACAGCACAGTTTTCAAAACGTGTTTTTCAGACCGAAATAAACACGTTTTCTCAGCCCTTAGAATCGCAATGTAACTGCCTGGCTCAGAAGAGCCCACAGAGTCAGCCCTTAACCCCAGTGATCATAAATTGTCAAAACGTGTTTTTCAGCAGAAATAAACACGTTTTGGCAACTTTGGTCAAACCCATGTAACTTATAGGACAGGAACAGCACAGTTTTCAAAACGTGTTTTTCAGCCCGAAATAAACGCGTTTTCTCAGCCCTTGGAATCGCAGTGTAACTGCCTGGCTCAGAAGAGCCCACAGATTCAGCCCTTAACCCCAGTGATCAGAAAATGTCAAAACGTGTTTTTCAGCAGAAATAAACACGTTTTGGCAACTTTGGTCACCACCATGTAACTTATAGGGCAGGAACAGCACAGTTTTCAAAACGTGTTTTTCAGCCCGAAATAAACGCGTTTTCTCAGCCCTTGGAATCGCAGTGTAACTGCCTGGCTCAGAAGAGCCCACAGAGTCAGCCCTTAACCCCAGTGATCAGAAATTGTCAAAACGTGTTTTTCAGCAGAAATAAACACGTTTTGGCAACTTTGGTCACCACCATGTAACTTATAGGGCAGGAACAGCACAGTTTTCAAAACGTGTTTTTCAGCCCGAAATAAACGCGTTTTCTCAGCCCTTGGAATCGCAGTGTAACTGCCTGGCTCAGAAGAGCCCACAGAGTCAGCCCTTAACCCCAGTGATCAGAAATTGTCAAAACGTGTTTTTCAGCAGAAATAAACACGTTTTGGCAACTTTGGTCAAACCCATGTAACTTATAGGGCAGGAACAGCACAGTTTTCAAAACGTGTTTTTCAGCCCGAAATAAACGCGTTTTCTCAGCCCTTGGAATCGCAGTGTAACTGCCTGCCTCAGAAGAGCCCACAGAGTCAGCCCTTAACCCCAGTGATCAGAAATTGTCAAAACGTGTTTTTCAGCAGAAATAAACACGTTTTGGCAACTTTGGTCACCACCATGTAACTTATAGGGCAGGAACAGCACAGTTTTCAAAACGTGTTTTTCAGCACGAAATAAACACGTTTTCTCAGCACTTAGAATCGCAGTGTAACTGCCTGGCTCAGAAGAGCACACTGAGTCACCCCTTAACCCCAGTGATCAGAAATTGTCAAAACGTGTTTTTCAGCAGAAATAAACACGTTTTGGCAACTTTGGTCACCACCATGTAACTTATAGGGCAGGAACAGCACCGTTTTCAAAACGTGTTTTTCAGCCCGAAATAAACGCGTTTTCTCAGCCCTTGGAATCGCAGTGTAACTGCCTGGCTCAGAAGAGCCCACAGAGTCAGCCCTTAACCCCAGTGATCAGAAATTGTCAAAACGTGTTTTTCAGCAGAAATAAACACGTTTTGGCAACTTTGGTCACCACCATGTAACTTATAGGGCAGGAACAGCACAGTTTTCAAAACGTGTTTTTCAGCCCGAAATAAACGCGTTTTCTCAGCCCTTGGAATCGCAGTGTAACTGCCTGGCTCAGAAGAGCCCACAGAGTCAGCCCTTAACCCCAGTGATCAGAAATTGTCTAAACGTGTTTTTCAGCAGAAATAAACACGTTTTGGCAACTTTGGTCACCACCATGTAACTTATAGGGCAAGAACAGCACAGTTTTCAAAACGTGTTTTTCAGCCCGAAATAAACGCGTTTTCTCAGCCCTTGGAATCGCAGTGTAACTGCCTGGCTCAGAAGAGCCCACAGAGTCAGCCCTTAACCCCAGTGATCAGAAATTGTCAAAACGTGTTTTTCAGCAGAAATAAACACGTTTTGGCAACTTTGGTCAAACCCATGTAACTTATAGGGCAGGAACAGCACAGTTTTCAAAACGTGTTTTTCAGCCCGAAATAAACGCGTTTTCTCAGCCCTTGGAATCGCAGTGTAACTGCCTGGCTCAGAAGAGCCCACAGAGTCAGCCCTTAACCCCAGTGATCAGAAATTGTCAAAACGTGTTTTTCAGCAGAAATAAACACGTTTTGGCAACTTTGGTCACCACCATGTAACTTATAGGGCAGGAACAGCACAGTTTTCAAAACGTGTTTTTCAGCCCGAAATAAACGCGTTTTCTCAGCCCTTGGAATCGCAGTGTAACTGCCTGGCTCAGAAGAGCCCACAGAGTCAGCCCTTAACCCCAGTGATCAGAAATTGTCTAAACGTGTTTTTCAGCAGAAATAAACACGTTTTGGCAACTTTGGTCACCACCATGTAACTTATAGGGCAGGAACAGCACAGTTTTCAAAACGTGTTTTTCAGCCCGAAATAAACGCGTTTTCTCAGCCCTTGGAATCGCAGTGTAACTGCCTGGCTCAGAAGAGCCCACAGAGTCAGCCCTTAACCCCAGTGATCAGAAATTGTCAAAACGTGTTTTTCAGCAGAAATAAACACGTTTTGGCAACTTTGGTCACCACCATGTAACTTATAGGGCAGGAACAGCACAGTTTTCAAAACGTGTTTTTCAGCCCGAAATAAACGCGTTTTCTCAGCCCTTGGAATCGCAGTGTAACTGCCTGGCTCAGAAGAGCCCACAGAGTCAGCCCTTAACCCCAGTGATCAGAAATTGTCAAAACGTGTTTTTCAGCAGAAATAAACACGTTTTGGCAACTTTGGTCAAACCCATGTAACTTATAGGGCAGGAACAGCACAGTTTTCAAAACGTGTTTTTCAGCCCGAAATAAACGCGTTTTCTCAGCCCTTGGAATCGCAGTGTAACTGCCTGGCTCAGAAGAGCCCACAGAGTCAGCCCTTAACCCCAGTGATCAGAAAATGTCAAAACGTGTTTTTCAGCAGAAATAAACACGTTTTGGCAACTTTGGTCACCACCATGTAACTTATAGGGCAGGAACAGCACAGTTTTCAAAACGTGTTTTTCAGCCCGAAATAAACGCGTTTTCTCAGCCCTTGGAATCGCAGTGTAACTGCCTGCCTCAGAAGAGCCCACAGAGTCAGCCCTTAACCCCAGTGATCAGAAATTGTCAAAACGTGTTTTTCAGCAGAAATAAACACGTTTTGGCAACTTTGGTCACCACCATGTAACTTATAGGGCAGGAACAGCACAGTTTTCAAAAAGTGTTTTTCAGCACGAAATAAACACGTTTTCTCAGCACTTAGAATCGCAGTGTAACTGCCTGGCTCAGAAGAGCCCACAGAGTCAGCCCTTAACCCCAGTGATCAGAAATTGTCAAAACGTGTTTTTCAGCAGAAATAAACACGTTTTGGCAACTTTGGTCAAATCCATGTAACTTATAGGGCAGGAACAGCACAGTTTTCAAAACGTGTTTTTCAGCCCGAAATAAACGCGTTTTCTCAGCCCTTGGAATCGCAGTGTAACTGCCTGGCTCAGAAGAGCCCACAGAGTCAGCCCTTAACCCCAGTGATCAGAAATTGTCTAAACGTGTTTTTCAGCAGAAATAAACACGTTTTAGCAACTTTGGTCACCACCATGTAACTTATAGGGCAGGAACAGCACAGTTTTCAAAACGTGTTTTTCAGCCCGAAATAAACGCGTTTTCTCAGCCCTTGGAATCGCAGTGTAACTGCCTGGCTCAGAAGAGCCCACAGAGTCAGCCCTTAACCCCAGTGATCAGAAATTGTCTAAACGTGTTTTTCAGCAGAAATAAACACGTTTTGGCAACTTTGGTCACCACCATGTAACTTATAGGGCAGGAACAGCACAGTTTTCAAAACGTGTTTTTCAGCCCGAAATAAACGCGTTTTCTCAGCCCTTGGAATCGCAGTGTAACTGCCTGGCTCAGAAGAGCCCACAGAGTCAGCCCTTAACCCCAGTGATCAGAAATTGTCAAAACGTGTTTTTCAGCAGAAATAAACACGTTTTGGCAACTTTGGTCAAACCCATGTAACTTATAGGGCAGGAACAGCACAGTTTTCAAAACGTGTTTTTCAGCCCGAAATAAACGCGTTTTCTCAGCCCTTGGAATCGCAGTGTAACTGCCTGGCTCAGAAGAGCCCACAGAGTCAGCCCTTAACCCCAGTGATCAGAAAATGTCAAAACGTGTTTTTCAGCAGAAATAAACACGTTTTGGCAACTTTGGTCACCACCATGTAACTTATAGGGCAGGAACAGCACAGTTTTCAAAACGTGTTTTTCAGCCCGAAATAAACGCGTTTTCTCAGCCCTTGGAATCGCAGTGTAACTGCCTGGCTCAGAAGAGCCCACAGAGTCAGCCCTTAACCCCAGTGATCAGAAATTGTCAAAACGTGTTTTTCAGCAGAAATAAACACGTTTTGGCAACTTTGGTCACCACCATGTAACTTATAGGGCAGGAACAGCACAGTTTTCAAAACGTGTTTTTCAGCCCGAAATAAACGCGTTTTCTCAGCCCTTGGAATCGCAGTGTAACTGCCTGCCTCAGAAGAGCCCACAGAGTCAGCCCTTAACCCCAGTGATCAGAAATTGTCAAAACGTGTTTTTCAGCAGAAATAAACACGTTTTGGCAACTTTGGTCAAATCCATGTAACTTATAGGGCAGGAACAGCACAGTTTTCAAAACGTGTTTTTCAGACCGAAATAAACGCGTTTTCTCAGCCCTTGGAATCGCAGTGTAACTGCCTGGCTCAGAAGAGCCCACAGAGTCAGCCCTTAACCCCAGTGATCAGAAATTGTCTAAACGTGTTTTTCAGCAGAAATAAACACGTTTTGGCAACTTTGGTCACCACCATGTAACTTATAGAGCAGGAACAGCACAGTTTTCAAAACGTGTTTTTCAGCCCGAAATAAACGCGTTTTCTCAGCCCTTGGAATCGCAGTGTAACTGCCTGGCTCAGAAGAGCACACTGAGTCACCCCTTAACCCCAGTGATCAGAAATTGTCAAAACGTGTTTTTCAGCAGAAATAAACACGTTTTGGCAACTTTGGTCACCACCATGTAACTTATAGGGCAGGAACAGCACAGTTTTCAAAACGTGTTTTTCAGCCCGAAATAAACGCGTTTTCTCAGCCCTTGGAATCGCAGTGTAACTGCCTGGCTCAGAAGAGCCCACAGAGTCAGCCCTTAACCCCAGTGATCAGAAATTGTCAAAACGTGTTTTTCAGCAGAAATAAACACGTTTTGGCAACTTTGGTCACCACCATGTAACTTATAGGGCAAGAACAGCACAGTTTTCAAAATGTGTTTTTCAGCCCGAAATAAACGCGTTTTCTCAGCCCTTGGAATCGCAGTGTAACTGCCTGGCTCAGAAGAGCCCACAGAGTCAGCCCTTAACCCCAGTGATCAGAAATTGTCAAAACGTGTTTTTCAGCAGAAATAAACACGTTTTGGCAACTTTGGTCAAACCCATGTAACTTATAGGGCAGGAACAGCACAGTTTTCAAAACGTGTTTTTCAGCCCGAAATAAACGCGTTTTCTCAGCCCTTGGAATCGCAGTGTAACTGCCTGGCTCAGAAGAGCCCACAGAGTCAGCCCTTAACCCCAGTGATCAGAAATTGTCAAAACGTGTTTTTCAGCAGAAATAAACACGTTTTGGCAACTTTGGTCACCACCATGTAACTTATAGGGCAGGAACAGCACAGTTTTCAAAACGTGTTTTTCAGCCCGAAATAAACGCGTTTTCTCAGCCCTTGGAATCGCAGTGTAACTGCCTGGCTCAGAAGAGCCCACAGAGTCAGCCCTTAACCCCAGTGATCAGAAATTGTCAAAACGTGTTTTTCAGCAGAAATAAACACGTTTTGGCAACTTTGGTCAAACCCATGTAACTTATAGGGCAGGAACAGCACAGTTTTCAAAACGTGTTTTTCAGCCCGAAATAAACGCGTTTTCTCAGCCCTTGGAATCGCAGTGTAACTGCCTGGCTCAGAAGAGCCCACAGAGTCAGCCCTTAACCCCAGTGATCAGAAATTGTCAAAACGTGTTTTTCAGCAGAAATAAACACGTTTTGGCAACTTTGGTCACCACCATGTAACTTATAGAGCAGGAACAGCACAGTTTTCAAAACGTGTTTTTCAGCCCGAAATAAACGCGTTTTCTCAGCCCTTGGAATCGCAGTGTAACTGCCTGGCTCAGAAGAGCCCACAGAGTCAGCCCTTAACCCCAGTGATCAGAAATTGTCAAAACGTGTTTTTCAGCAGAAATAAACACGTTTTGGCAACTTTGGTCACCACCATGTAACTTATAGGGCAGGAACAGCACAGTTTTCAAAACGTGTTTTTCAGACCGAAATAAACACGTTTTCTCAGCCCTTAGAATCGCAATGTAACTGCCTGGCTCAGAAGAGCCCACAGAGTCAGCCCTTAACCCCAGTGATCATAAATTGTCAAAACGTGTTTTTCAGCAGAAATAAACACGTTTTGGCAACTTTGGTCAAACCCATGTAACTTATAGGACAGGAACAGCACAGTTTTCAAAACGTGTTTTTCAGCCCGAAATAAACGCGTTTTCTCAGCCCTTGGAATCGCAGTGTAACTGCCTGGCTCAGAAGAGCCCACAGATTCAGCCCTTAACCCCAGTGATCAGAAAATGTCAAAACGTGTTTTTCAGCAGAAATAAACACGTTTTGGCAACTTTGGTCACCACCATGTAACTTATAGGGCAGGAACAGCACAGTTTTCAAAACGTGTTTTTCAGCCCGAAATAAACGCGTTTTCTCAGCCCTTGGAATCGCAGTGTAACTGCCTGGCTCAGAAGAGCCCACAGAGTCAGCCCTTAACCCCAGTGATCAGAAATTGTCAAAACGTGTTTTTCAGCAGAAATAAACACGTTTTGGCAACTTTGGTCACCACCATGTAACTTATAGGGCAGGAACAGCACAGTTTTCAAAACGTGTTTTTCAGCCCGAAATAAACGCGTTTTCTCAGCCCTTGGAATCGCAGTGTAACTGCCTGGCTCAGAAGAGCCCACAGAGTCAGCCCTTAACCCCAGTGATCAGAAATTGTCAAAACGTGTTTTTCAGCAGAAATAAACACGTTTTGGCAACTTTGGTCAAACCCATGTAACTTATAGGGCAGGAACAGCACAGTTTTCAAAACGTGTTTTTCAGCCCGAAATAAACGCGTTTTCTCAGCCCTTGGAATCGCAGTGTAACTGCCTGCCTCAGAAGAGCCCACAGAGTCAGCCCTTAACCCCAGTGATCAGAAATTGTCAAAACGTGTTTTTCAGCAGAAATAAACACGTTTTGGCAACTTTGGTCACCACCATGTAACTTATAGGGCAGGAACAGCACAGTTTTCAAAACGTGTTTTTCAGCACGAAATAAACACGTTTTCTCAGCACTTAGAATCGCAGTGTAACTGCCTGGCTCAGAAGAGCACACTGAGTCACCCCTTAACCCCAGTGATCAGAAATTGTCAAAACGTGTTTTTCAGCAGAAATAAACACGTTTTGGCAACTTTGGTCACCACCATGTAACTTATAGGGCAGGAACAGCACCGTTTTCAAAACGTGTTTTTCAGCCCGAAATAAACGCGTTTTCTCAGCCCTTGGAATCGCAGTGTAACTGCCTGGCTCAGAAGAGCCCACAGAGTCAGCCCTTAACCCCAGTGATCAGAAATTGTCAAAACGTGTTTTTCAGCAGAAATAAACACGTTTTGGCAACTTTGGTCACCACCATGTAACTTATAGGGCAGGAACAGCACAGTTTTCAAAACGTGTTTTTCAGCCCGAAATAAACGCGTTTTCTCAGCCCTTGGAATCGCAGTGTAACTGCCTGGCTCAGAAGAGCCCACAGAGTCAGCCCTTAACCCCAGTGATCAGAAATTGTCTAAACGTGTTTTTCAGCAGAAATAAACACGTTTTGGCAACTTTGGTCACCACCATGTAACTTATAGGGCAAGAACAGCACAGTTTTCAAAACGTGTTTTTCAGCCCGAAATAAACGCGTTTTCTCAGCCCTTGGAATCGCAGTGTAACTGCCTGGCTCAGAAGAGCCCACAGAGTCAGCCCTTAACCCCAGTGATCAGAAATTGTCAAAACGTGTTTTTCAGCAGAAATAAACACGTTTTGGCAACTTTGGTCAAACCCATGTAACTTATAGGGCAGGAACAGCACAGTTTTCAAAACGTGTTTTTCAGCCCGAAATAAACGCGTTTTCTCAGCCCTTGGAATCGCAGTGTAACTGCCTGGCTCAGAAGAGCCCACAGAGTCAGCCCTTAACCCCAGTGATCAGAAATTGTCAAAACGTGTTTTTCAGCAGAAATAAACACGTTTTGGCAACTTTGGTCACCACCATGTAACTTATAGGGCAGGAACAGCACAGTTTTCAAAACGTGTTTTTCAGCCCGAAATAAACGCGTTTTCTCAGCCCTTGGAATCGCAGTGTAACTGCCTGGCTCAGAAGAGCCCACAGAGTCAGCCCTTAACCCCAGTGATCAGAAATTGTCAAAACGTGTTTTTCAGCAGAAATAAACACGTTTTGGCAACTTTGGTCACCACCATGTAACTTATAGGGCAGGAACAGCACAGTTTTCAAAACGTGTTTTTCAGCACGAAATAAACACGTTTTCTCAGCACTTAGAATCGCAGTGTAACTGCCTGGCTCAGAAGAGCCCACAGAGTCAGCCCTTAACCCCAGTGATCAGAAATTGTCAAAACGTGTTTTTCAGCAGAAATAAACACGTTTTGGCAACTTTGGTCACCACCATGTAACTTATAGGGCAGGAACAGCACAGTTTTCAAAACGTGTTTTTCAGACCGAAATAAACACGTTTTCTCAGCCCTTAGAATCGCAATGTAACTGCATGGCTCAGAAGAGCCCACAGAGTCAGCCCTTAACCCCAGTGATCAGAAATTGTCAAAACGTGTTTTTCAGCAGAAATAAACACGTTTTGGCAACTTTGGTCACCACCATGTAACTTATAGGGCAGGAACAGCACAGTTTTCAAAACGTGTTTTTCAGCACGAAATAAACACGTTTTCTCAGCACTTAGAATCGCAGTGTAACTGCCTGGCTCAGAAGAGCCCACAGAGTCAGCCCTTAACCCCAGTGATCAGAAATTGTCAAAACGTGTTTTTCAGCAGAAATAAACACGTTTTGGCAACTTTGGTCACCACCATGTAACTTATAGGGCAGGAACAGCACAGTTTTCAAAACGTGTTTTTCAGACCGAAATAAACACGTTTTCTCAGCCCTTAGAATCGCAATGTAACTGCCTGGCTCAGAAGAGCCCACAGAGTCAGCCCTTAACCCCAGTGATCATAAATTGTCAAAACGTGTTTTTCAGCAGAAATAAACACGTTTTGGCAACTTTGGTCAAACCCATGTAACTTATAGGACAGGAACAGCACAGTTTTCAAAACGTGTTTTTCAGCCCGAAATAAACGCGTTTTCTCAGCCCTTGGAATCGCAGTGTAACTGCCTGGCTCAGAAGAGCCCACAGATTCAGACCTTAACCCCAGTGATCAGAAAATGTCAAAACGTGTTTTTCAGCAGAAATAAACACGTTTTGGCAACTTTGGTCACCACCATGTAACTTATAGGGCAGGAACAGCACAGTTTTCAAAACGTGTTTTTCAGCCCGAAATAAACGCGTTTTCTCAGCCCTTGGAATCGCAGTGTAACTGCCTGGCTCAGAAGAGCCCACAGAGTCAGCCCTTAACCCCAGTGATCAGAAATTGTCAAAACGTGTTTTTCAGCAGAAATAAACACGTTTTGGCAACTTTGGTCACCACCATGTAACTTATAGGGCAGGAACAGCACAGTTTTCAAAACGTGTTTTTCAGCCCGAAATAAACACGTTTTCTCAGCCCTTAGAATCGCAGTGTAACTGCCTGGCTCAGAAGAGCCCACAGAGTCAGCCCTTAACCCCAGTGATCAGAAATTGTCAAAACGTGTTTTTCAGCAGAAATAAACACGTTTTGGCAACTTTGGTCAAACCCATGTAACTTATAGGGCAGGAACAGCACAGTTTTCAAAACGTGTTTTTCAGCCCGAAATAAACGCGTTTTCTCAGCCCTTGGAATCGCAGTGTAACTGCCTGCCTCAGAAGAGCCCACAGAGTCAGCCATTAACCCCAGTGATCAGAAATTGTCAAAACGTGTTTTTCAGCAGAAATAAACACGTTTTGGCAACTTTGGTCACCACCATGTAACTTATAGGGCAGGAACAGCACAGTTTTCAAAACGTGTTTTTCAGCACGAAATAAACACGTTTTCTCAGCACTTAGAATCGCAGTGTAACTGCCTGGCTCAGAAGAGCCCACAGAGTCAGCCCTTAACCCCAGTGATCAGAAATTGTCAAAACGTGTTTTTCAGCAGAAATAAACACGTTTTGGCAACTTTGGTCAAATCCATGTAACTTATAGGGCAGGAACAGCACAGTTTTCAAAACGTGTTTTTCAGACCGAAATAAACACGTTTTCTCAGCCCTTAGAATCGCAATGTAACTGCCTGGCTCAGAAAGCCCACAGAGTCAGCCCTTAACCCCAGTGATCAGAAATTGTCAAAACGTGTTTTTCAGCAGAAATAAACACGTTTTGGCAACTTTGGTCAAACCCATGTAACTTATAGGGCAGGAACAGCACAGTTTTCAAAACGTGTTTTTCAGCCCGAAATAAACGCGTTTTCTCAGCCCTTGGAATCGCAGTGTAACTGCCTGGCTCAGAAGAGCACACTGAGTCACCCCTTAACCCCAGTGATCAGAAATTGTCAAAACGTGTTTTTCAGCAGAAATAAACACGTTTTGGCAACTTTGGTCACCACCATGTAACTTATAGGGCAGGAACAGCACAGTTTTCAAAACGTGTTTTTCAGCCCGAAATAAACACGTTTTCTCAGCCCTTAGAATCGCAGTGTAACTGCCTGGCTCAGAAGAGCCCACAGAGTCAGCCCTTAACCCCAGTGATCAGAAATTGTCAAAACGTGTTTTTCAGCAGAAATAAACACGTTTTGGCAACTTTGGTCAAACCCATGTAACTTATAGGGCAGGAACAGCACAGTTTTCAAAACGTGTTTTTCAGCCCGAAATAAACGCGTTTTCTCAGCCCTTGGAATCGCAGTGTAACTGCCTGCCTCAGAAGAGCCCACAGAGTCAGCCCTTAACCCCAGTGATCAGAAATTGTCAAAACGTGTTTTTCAGCAGAAATAAACACGTTTTGGCAACTTTGGTCACCACCATGTAACTTATAGGGCAGGAACAGCACAGTTTTCAAAAAGTGTTTTTCAGCACGAAATAAACACGTTTTCTCAGCACTTAGAATCGCAGTGTAACTGCCTGGCTCAGAAGAGCCCACAGAGTCAGCCCTTAACCCCAGTGATCAGAAATTGTCAAAACGTGTTTTTCAGCAGAAATAAACACGTTTTGGCAACTTTGGTCAAATCCATGTAACTTATAGGGCAGGAACAGCACAGTTTTCAAAACGTGTTTTTCAGCCCGAAATAAACGCGTTTTCTCAGCCCTTGGAATCGCAGTGTAACTGCCTGGCTCAGAAGAGCCCACAGAGTCAGCCCTTAACCCCAGTGATCAGAAATTGTCTAAACGTGTTTTTCAGCAGAAATAAACACGTTTTGGCAACTTTGGTCACCACCATGTAACTTATAGGGCAGGAACAGCACAGTTTTCAAAACGTGTTTTTCAGCCCGAAATAAACGCGTTTTCTCAGCCCTTGGAATCGCAGTGTAACTGCCTGGCTCAGAAGAGCCCACAGAGTCAGCCCTTAACCCCAGTGATCAGAAATTGTCAAAACGTGTTTTTCAGCAGAAATAAACACGTTTTGGCAACTTTGGTCACCACCATGTAACTTATAGGGCAAGAACAGCACAGTTTTCAAAACGTGTTTTTCAGCCCGAAATAAACGCGTTTTCTCAGCCCTTAGAATCGCAGTGTAACTGCCTGGCTCAGAAGAGCCCACAGAGTCAGCCCTTAACCCCAGTGATCAGAAATTGTCTAAACGTGTTTTTCAGCAGAAATAAACACGTTTTGGCAACTTTGGTCACCACCATGTAACTTATAGGGCAGGAACAGCACAGTTTTCAAAACGTGTTTTTCAGCCCGAAATAAACGCGTTTTCTCAGCCCTTGGAATCGCAGTGTAACTGCCTGGCTCAGAAGAGCCCACAGAGTCAGCCCTTAACCCCAGTGATCAGAAATTGTCAAAACGTGTTTTTCAGCAGAAATAAACACGTTTTGGCAACTTTGGTCACCACCATGTAACTTATAGGGCAGGAACAGCACAGTTTTCAAAACGTGTTTTTCAGCCCGAAATAAACGCGTTTTCTCAGCCCTTGGAATCGCAGTGTAACTGCCTGGCTCAGAAGAGCCCACAGAGTCAGCCCTTAACCCCAGTGATCAGAAATTGTCAAAACGTGTTTTTCAGCAGAAATAAACACGTTTTGGCAACTTTGGTCAAACCCATGTAACTTATAGGGCAGGAACAGCACAGTTTTCAAAACGTGTTTTTCAGCCCGAAATAAACGCGTTTTCTCAGCCCTTGGAATCGCAGTGTAACTGCCTGGCTCAGAAGAGCCCACAGAGTCAGCCCTTAACCCCAGTGATCAGAAAATGTCAAAACGTGTTTTTCAGCAGAAATAAACACGTTTTGGCAACTTTGGTCACCACCATGTAACTTATAGGGCAGGAACAGCACAGTTTTCAAAACGTGTTTTTCAGCCCGAAATAAACGCGTTTTCTCAGCCCTTGGAATCGCAGTGTAACTGCCTGGCTCAGAAGAGCCCACAGAGTCAGCCCTTAACCCCAGTGATCAGAAATTGTCAAAACGTGTTTTTCAGCAGAAATAAACACGTTTTGGCAACTTTGGTCACCACCATGTAACTTATAGGGCAGGAACAGCACAGTTTTCAAAACGTGTTTTTCAGCCCGAAATAAACACGTTTTCTCAGCCCTTAGAATCGCAGTGTAACTGCCTGGCTCAGAAGAGCCCACAGAGTCAGCCCTTAACCCCAGTGATCAGAAATTGTCAAAACGTGTTTTTCAGCAGAAATAAACATGTTTTGGCAACTTTGGTCAAACCCATGTAACTTATAGGGCAGGAACAGCACAGTTTTCAAAACGTGTTTTTCAGCCCGAAATAAACGCGTTTTCTCAGCCCTTGGAATCGCAGTGTAACTGCCTGCCTCAGAAGAGCCCACAGAGTCAGCCCTTAACCCCAGTGATCAGAAATTGTCAAAACGTGTTTTTCAGCAGAAATAAACACGTTTTGGCAACTTTGGTCACCACCATGTAACTTATAGGGCAGGAACAGCACAGTTTTCAAAACGTGTTTTTCAGCACGAAATAAACACGTTTTCTCAGCACTTAGAATCGCAGTGTAACTGCCTGGCTCAGAAGAGCCCACAGAGTCAGCCCTTAACCCCAGTGATCAGAAATTGTCAAAACGTGTTTTTCAGCAGAAATAAACACGTTTTGGCAACTTTGGTCACCACCATGTAACTTATAGGGCAGGAACAGCACAGTTTTCAAAACGTGTTTTTCAGCCCGAAATAAACGCGTTTTCTCAGCCCTTGGAATCGCAGTGTAACTGCCTGGCTCAGAAGAGCCCACAGAGTCAGCCCTTAACCCCAGTGATCAGAAATTGTCAAAACGTGTTTTTCAGCAGAAATAAACACGTTTTGGCAACTTTGGTCACCACCATGTAACTTATAGGGCAGGAACAGCACAGTTTTCAAAACGTGTTTTTCAGCCCGAAATAAACGCGTTTTCTCAGCCCTTGGAATCGCAGTGTAACTGCCTGGCTCAGAAGAGCCCACAGAGTCAGCCCTTAACCCCAGTGATCAGAAATTGTCAAAACGTGTTTTTCAGCAGAAATAAACACGTTTTGGCAACTTTGGTCACCACCATGTAACTTATAGGGCAAGAACAGCACAGTTTTCAAAACGTGTTTTTCAGCCCGAAATAAACGCGTTTTCTCAGCCCTTGGAATCGCAGTGTAACTGCCTGGCTCAGAAGAGCCCACAGAGTCAGCCCTTAACCCCAGTGATCAGAAATTGTCAAAACGTGTTTTTCAGCAGAAATAAACACGTTTTGGCAACTTTGGTCAAACCCATGTAACTTATAGGGCAGGAACAGCACAGTTTTCAAAACGTGTTTTTCAGCCCGAAATAAACGCGTTTTCTCAGCCCTTGGAATCGCAGTGTAACTGCCTGGCTCAGAAGAGCCCACAGAGTCAGCCCTTAACCCCAGTGATCAGAAATTGTCAAAACGTGTTTTTCAGCAGAAATAAACACGTTTTGGCAACTTTGGTCACCACCATGTAACTTATAGGGCAGGAACAGCACAGTTTTCAAAACGTGTTTTTCAGCCCGAAATAAACGCGTTTTCTCAGCCCTTGGAATCGCAGTGTAACTGCCTGGCTCAGAAGAGCCCACAGAGTCAGCCCTTAACCCCAGTGATCAGAAATTGTCAAAACGTGTTTTTCAGCAGAAATAAACACGTTTTGGCAACTTTGGTCAAACCCATGTAACTTATAGGGCAGGAACAGCACAGTTTTCAAAACGTGTTTTTCAGCCCGAAATAAACGCGTTTTCTCAGCCCTTGGAATCGCAGTGTAACTGCCTGGCTCAGAAGAGCCCACAGAGTCAGCCCTTAACCCCAGTGATCAGAAATTGTCAAAACGTGTTTTTCAGCAGAAATAAACACGTTTTGGCAACTTTGGTCACCACCATGTAACTTATAGGGCAGGAACAGCACAGTTTTCAAAACGTGTTTTTCAGCCCGAAATAAACGCGTTTTCTCAGCCCTTGGAATCGCAGTGTAACTGCCTGGCTCAGAAGAGCCCACAGAGTCAGCCCTTAACCCCAGTGATCAGAAATTGTCAAAACGTGTTTTTCAGCAGAAATAAACACGTTTTGGCAACTTTGGTCACCACCATTTAACTTATAGGGCAGGAACAGCACAGTTTTCAAAACGTGTTTTTCAGCCCAAAATAAACACGTTTTCTCAGCCCTTAGAATCGCAGTGTAACTGCCTGGCTCAGAAAGCCCACAGAGTCAGCCCTTAACCCCAGTGATCAGAAATTGTCAAAACGTGTTTTTCAGCAGAAATAAACACGTTTTGGCAACTTTGGTCAAACCCATGTAACTTATAGGGCAGGAACAGCACAGTTTTCAAAACGTGTTTTTCAGCCCGAAATAAACGCGTTTTCTCAGCCCTTGGAATCGCAGTGTAACTGCCTGGCTCAGAAGAGCACACTGAGTCACCCCTTAACCCCAGTGATCAGAAATTGTCAAAACGTGTTTTTCAGCAGAAATAAACACGTTTTGGCAACTTTGGTCACCACCATGTAACTTATAGGGCAGGAACAGCACAGTTTTCAAAACGTGTTTTTCAGCCCGAAATAAACGCGTTTTCTCAGCCCTTAGAATCGCAGTGTAACTGCCTGGCTCAGAAGAGCCCACAGAGTCAGCCCTTAACCCCAGTGATCAGAAATTGTCTAAACGTGTTTTTCAGCAGAAATAAACACGTTTTGGCAACTTTGGTCACCACCATGTAACTTATAGGGCAGGAACAGCACAGTTTTCAAAACGTGTTTTTCAGCCCGAAATAAACGCGTTTTCTCAGCCCTTGGAATCGCAGTGTAACTGCCTGGCTCAGAAGAGCCCACAGAGTCAGCCCTTAACCCCAGTGATCAGAAATTGTCAAAACGTGTTTTTCAGCAGAAATAAACACGTTTTGGCAACTTTGGTCACCACCATGTAACTTATAGGGCAGGAACAGCACAGTTTTCAAAACGTGTTTTTCAGCCCGAAATAAACGCGTTTTCTCAGCCCTTGGAATCGCAGTGTAACTGCCTGGCTCAGAAGAGCCCACAGAGTCAGCCCTTAACCCCAGTGATCAGAAATTGTCAAAACGTGTTTTTCAGCAGAAATAAACACGTTTTGGCAACTTTGGTCAAACCCATGTAACTTATAGGGCAGGAACAGCACAGTTTTCAAAACGTGTTTTTCAGCCCGAAATAAACGCGTTTTCTCAGCCCTTGGAATCGCAGTGTAACTGCCTGGCTCAGAAGAGCCCACAGAGTCAGCCCTTAACCCCAGTGATCAGAAAATGTCAAAACGTGTTTTTCAGCAGAAATAAACACGTTTTGGCAACTTTGGTCACCACCATGTAACTTATAGGGCAGGAACAGCACAGTTTTCAAAACGTGTTTTTCAGCCCGAAATAAACGCGTTTTCTCAGCCCTTGGAATCGCAGTGTAACTGCCTGCCTCAGAAGAGCCCACAGAGTCAGCCCTTAACCCCAGTGATCAGAAATTGTCAAAACGTGTTTTTCAGCAGAAATAAACACGTTTTGGCAACTTTGGTCACCACCATGTAACTTATAGGGCAGGAACAGCACAGTTTTCAAAAAGTGTTTTTCAGCACGAAATAAACACGTTTTCTCAGCACTTAGAATCGCAGTGTAACTGCCTGGCTCAGAAGAGCCCACAGAGTCAGCCCTTAACCCCAGTGATCAGAAATTGTCAAAACGTGTTTTTCAGCAGAAATAAACACGTTTTGGCAACTTTGGTCACCACCATGTAACTTATAGGGCAGGAACAGCACAGTTTTCAAAACGTGTTTTTCAGCCCGAAATAAACGCGTTTTCTCAGCCCTTGGAATCGCAGTGTAACTGCCTGGCTCAGAAGAGCCCACAGAGTCAGCCCTTAACCCCAGTGATCAGAAATTGTCAAAACGTGTTTTTCAGCAGAAATAAACACGTTTTGGCAACTTTGGTCAAACCCATGTAACTTATAGGGCAGGAACAGCACAGTTTTCAAAACGTGTTTTTCAGCCCGAAATAAACGCGTTTTCTCAGCCCTTGGAATCGCAGTGTAACTGCCTGGCTCAGAAGAGCCCACAGAGTCAGCCCTTAACCCCAGTGATCAGAAATTGTCAAAACGTGTTTTTCAGCAGAAATAAACACGTTTTGGCAACTTTGGTCACCACCATGTAACTTATAGGGCAGGAACAGCACAGTTTTCAAAACGTGTTTTTCAGCCCGAAATAAACGCGTTTTCTCAGCCCTTGGAATCGCAGTGTAACTGCCTGGCTCAGAAGAGCCCACAGAGTCAGCCCTTAACCCCAGTGATCAGAAATTGTCAAAACGTGTTTTTCAGCAGAAATAAACACGTTTTGGCAACTTTGGTCACCACCATTTAACTTATAGGGCAGGAACAGCACAGTTTTCAAAACGTGTTTTTCAGCCCGAAATAAACACGTTTTCTCAGCCCTTAGAATCGCAGTGTAACTGCCTGGCTCAGAAAGCCCACAGAGTCAGCCCTTAACCCCAGTGATCAGAAATTGTCAAAACGTGTTTTTCAGCAGAAATAAACACGTTTTGGCAACTTTGGTCAAACCCATGTAACTTATAGGGCAGGAACAGCACAGTTTTCAAAACGTGTTTTTCAGCCCGAAATAAACGCGTTTTCTCAGCCCTTGGAATCGCAGTGTAACTGCCTGGCTCAGAAGAGCACACTGAGTCACCCCTTAACCCCAGTGATCAGAAATTGTCAAAACGTGTTTTTCAGCAGAAATAAACACGTTTTGGCAACTTTGGTCACCACCATGTAACTTATAGGGCAGGAACAGCACAGTTTTCAAAACGTGTTTTTCAGCCCGAAATAAACGCGTTTTCTCAGCCCTTAGAATCGCAGTGTAACTGCCTGGCTCAGAAGAGCCCACAGAGTCAGCCCTTAACCCCAGTGATCAGAAATTGTCTAAACGTGTTTTTCAGCAGAAATAAACACGTTTTGGCAACTTTGGTCACCACCATGTAACTTATAGGGCAGGAACAGCACAGTTTTCAAAACGTGTTTTTCAGCCCGAAATAAACGCGTTTTCTCAGCCCTTGGAATCGCAGTGTAACTGCCTGGCTCAGAAGAGCCCACAGAGTCAGCCCTTAACCCCAGTGATCAGAAATTGTCAAAACGTGTTTTTCAGCAGAAATAAACACGTTTTGGCAACTTTGGTCACCACCATGTAACTTATAGGGCAGGAACAGCACAGTTTTCAAAACGTGTTTTTCAGCCCGAAATAAACGCGTTTTCTCAGCCCTTGGAATCGCAGTGTAACTGCCTGGCTCAGAAGAGCCCACAGAGTCAGCCCTTAACCCCAGTGATCAGAAATTGTCAAAACGTGTTTTTCAGCAGAAATAAACACGTTTTGGCAACTTTGGTCAAACCCATGTAACTTATAGGGCAGGAACAGCACAGTTTTCAAAACGTGTTTTTCAGCCCGAAATAAACGCGTTTTCTCAGCCCTTGGAATCGCAGTGTAACTGCCTGGCTCAGAAGAGCCCACAGAGTCAGCCCTTAACCCCAGTGATCAGAAAATGTCAAAACGTGTTTTTCAGCAGAAATAAACACGTTTTGGCAACTTTGGTCACCACCATGTAACTTATAGGGCAGGAACAGCACAGTTTTCAAAACGTGTTTTTCAGCCCGAAATAAACGCGTTTTCTCAGCCCTTGGAATCGCAGTGTAACTGCCTGCCTCAGAAGAGCCCACAGAGTCAGCCCTTAACCCCAGTGATCAGAAATTGTCAAAACGTGTTTTTCAGCAGAAATAAACACGTTTTGGCAACTTTGGTCACCACCATGTAACTTATAGGGCAGGAACAGCACAGTTTTCAAAAAGTGTTTTTCAGCACGAAATAAACACGTTTTCTCAGCACTTAGAATCGCAGTGTAACTGCCTGGCTCAGAAGAGCCCACAGAGTCAGCCCTTAACCCCAGTGATCAGAAATTGTCAAAACGTGTTTTTCAGCAGAAATAAACACGTTTTGGCAACTTTGGTCACCACCATGTAACTTATAGGGCAGGAACAGCACAGTTTTCAAAACGTGTTTTTCAGCCCGAAATAAACGCGTTTTCTCAGCCCTTGGAATCGCAGTGTAACTGCCTGGCTCAGAAGAGCCCACAGAGTCAGCCCTTAACCCCAGTGATCAGAAATTGTCAAAACGTGTTTTTCAGCAGAAATAAACACGTTTTGGCAACTTTGGTCAAACCCATGTAACTTATAGGGCAGGAACAGCACAGTTTTCAAAACGTGTTTTTCAGCCCGAAATAAACGCGTTTTCTCAGCCCTTGGAATCGCAGTGTAACTGCCTGGCTCAGAAGAGCCCACAGAGTCAGCCCTTAACCCCAGTGATCAGAAATTGTCAAAACGTGTTTTTCAGCAGAAATAAACACGTTTTGGCAACTTTGGTCACCACCATGTAACTTATAGGGCAGGAACAGCACAGTTTTCAAAACGTGTTTTTCAGCCCGAAATAAACGCGTTTTCTCAGCCCTTGGAATCGCAGTGTAACTGCCTGGCTCAGAAGAGCCCACAGAGTCAGCCCTTAACCCCAGTGATCAGAAATTGTCAAAACGTGTTTTTCAGCAGAAATAAACACGTTTTGGCAACTTTGGTCACCACCATTTAACTTATAGGGCAGGAACAGCACAGTTTTCAAAACGTGTTTTTCAGCCCGAAATAAACACGTTTTCTCAGCCCTTAGAATCGCAGTGTAACTGCCTGGCTCAGAAAGCCCACAGAGTCAGCCCTTAACCCCAGTGATCAGAAATTGTCAAAACGTGTTTTTCAGCAGAAATAAACACGTTTTGGCAACTTTGGTCAAACCCATGTAACTTATAGGGCAGGAACAGCACAGTTTTCAAAACGTGTTTTTCAGCCCGAAATAAACGCGTTTTCTCAGCCCTTGGAATCGCAGTGTAACTGCCTGGCTCAGAAGAGCACACTGAGTCACCCCTTAACCCCAGTGATCAGAAATTGTCAAAACGTGTTTTTCAGCAGAAATAAACACGTTTTGGCAACTTTGGTCACCACCATGTAACTTATAGGGCAGGAACAGCACAGTTTTCAAAACGTGTTTTTCAGCCCGAAATAAACACGTTTTCTCAGCCCTTAGAATCGCAGTGTAACTGCCTGGCTCAGAAGAGCCCACAGAGTCAGCCCTTAACCCCAGTGATCAGAAATTGTCAAAACGTGTTTTTCAGCAGAAATAAACACGTTTTGGCAACTTTGGTCAAACCCATGTAACTTATAGGGCAGGAACAGCACAGTTTTCAAAACGTGTTTTTCAGCCCGAAATAAACGCGTTTTCTCAGCCCTTGGAATCGCAGTGTAACTGCCTGCCTCAGAAGAGCCCACAGAGTCAGCCCTTAACCCCAGTGATCAGAAATTGTCAAAACGTGTTTTTCAGCAGAAATAAACACGTTTTGGCAACTTTGGTCACCACCATGTAACTTATAGGGCAGGAACAGCACAGTTTTCAAAACGTGTTTTTCAGCCCGAAATAAACGCGTTTTCTCAGCCCTTAGAATCGCAGTGTAACTGCCTGGCTCAGAAGAGCCCACAGAGTCAGCCCTTAACCCCAGTGATCAGAAATTGTCTAAACGTGTTTTTCAGCAGAAATAAACACGTTTTGGCAACTTTGGTCACCACCATGTAACTTATAGGGCAGGAACAGCACAGTTTTCAAAACGTGTTTTTCAGCCCGAAATAAACGCGTTTTCTCAGCCCTTGGAATCGCAGTGTAACTGCCTGGCTCAGAAGAGCCCACAGAGTCAGCCCTTAACCCCAGTGATCAGAAATTGTCAAAACGTGTTTTTCAGCAGAAATAAACACGTTTTGGCAACTTTGGTCACCACCATGTAACTTATAGGGCAGGAACAGCACAGTTTTCAAAACGTGTTTTTCAGCCCGAAATAAACGCGTTTTCTCAGCCCTTGGAATCGCAGTGTAACTGCCTGGCTCAGAAGAGCCCACAGAGTCAGCCCTTAACCCCAGTGATCAGAAATTGTCAAAACGTGTTTTTCAGCAGAAATAAACACGTTTTGGCAACTTTGGTCAAACCCATGTAACTTATAGGGCAGGAACAGCACAGTTTTCAAAACGTGTTTTTCAGCCCGAAATAAACGCGTTTTCTCAGCCCTTGGAATCGCAGTGTAACTGCCTGGCTCAGAAGAGCCCACAGAGTCAGCCCTTAACCCCAGTGATCAGAAAATGTCAAAACGTGTTTTTCAGCAGAAATAAACACGTTTTGGCAACTTTGGTCACCACCATGTAACTTATAGGGCAGGAACAGCACAGTTTTCAAAACGTGTTTTTCAGCCCGAAATAAACGCGTTTTCTCAGCCCTTGGAATCGCAGTGTAACTGCCTGGCTCAGAAGAGCCCACAGAGTCAGCCCTTAACCCCAGTGATCAGAAATTGTCAAAACGTGTTTTTCAGCAGAAATAAACACGTTTTGGCAACTTTGGTCACCACCATGTAACTTATAGGGCAGGAACAGCACAGTTTTCAAAAAGTGTTTTTCAGCACGAAATAAACACGTTTTCTCAGCACTTAGAATCGCAGTGTAACTGCCTGGCTCAGAAGAGCCCACAGAGTCAGCCCTTAACCCCAGTGATCAGAAATTGTCAAAACGTGTTTTTCAGCAGAAATAAACACGTTTTGGCAACTTTGGTCAAATCCATGTAACTTATAGGGCAGGAACAGCACAGTTTTCAAAACGTGTTTTTCAGCCCGAAATAAACGCGTTTTCTCAGCCCTTGGAATCGCAGTGTAACTGCCTGGCTCAGAAGAGCCCACAGAGTCAGCCCTTAACCCCAGTGATCAGAAATTGTCTAAACGTGTTTTTCAGCAGAAATAAACACGTTTTAGCAACTTTGGTCACCACCATGTAACTTATAGGGCAGGAACAGCACAGTTTTCAAAACGTGTTTTTCAGCCCGAAATAAACGCGTTTTCTCAGCCCTTGGAATCGCAGTGTAACTGCCTGGCTCAGAAGAGCCCACAGAGTCAGCCCTTAACCCCAGTGATCAGAAATTGTCAAAACGTGTTTTTCAGCAGAAATAAACACGTTTTGGCAACTTTGGTCACCACCATGTAACTTATAGGGCAAGAACAGCACAGTTTTCAAAACGTGTTTTTCAGCCCGAAATAAACGCGTTTTCTCAGCCCTTAGAATCGCAGTGTAACTGCCTGGCTCAGAAGAGCCCACAGAGTCAGCCCTTAACCCCAGTGATCAGAAATTGTCTAAACGTGTTTTTCAGCAGAAATAAACACGTTTTGGCAACTTTGGTCACCACCATGTAACTTATAGGGCAGGAACAGCACAGTTTTCAAAACGTGTTTTTCAGCCCGAAATAAACGCGTTTTCTCAGCCCTTGGAATCGCAGTGTAACTGCCTGGCTCAGAAGAGCCCACAGAGTCAGCCCTTAACCCCAGTGATCAGAAATTGTCAAAACGTGTTTTTCAGCAGAAATAAACACGTTTTGGCAACTTTGGTCACCACCATGTAACTTATAGGGCAGGAACAGCACAGTTTTCAAAACGTGTTTTTCAGCCCGAAATAAACGCGTTTTCTCAGCCCTTGGAATCGCAGTGTAACTGCCTGGCTCAGAAGAGCCCACAGAGTCAGCCCTTAACCCCAGTGATCAGAAATTGTCAAAACGTGTTTTTCAGCAGAAATAAACACGTTTTGGCAACTTTGGTCAAACCCATGTAACTTATAGGGCAGGAACAGCACAGTTTTCAAAACGTGTTTTTCAGCCCGAAATAAACGCGTTTTCTCAGCCCTTGGAATCGCAGTGTAACTGCCTGGCTCAGAAGAGCCCACAGAGTCAGCCCTTAACCCCAGTGATCAGAAAATGTCAAAACGTGTTTTTCAGCAGAAATAAACACGTTTTGGCAACTTTGGTCACCACCATGTAACTTATAGGGCAGGAACAGCACAGTTTTCAAAACGTGTTTTTCAGCCCGAAATAAACGCGTTTTCTCAGCCCTTGGAATCGCAGTGTAACTGCCTGGCTCAGAAGAGCCCACAGAGTCAGCCCTTAACCCCAGTGATCAGAAATTGTCAAAACGTGTTTTTCAGCAGAAATAAACACGTTTTGGCAACTTTGGTCACCACCATGTAACTTATAGGGCAGGAACAGCACAGTTTTCAAAACGTGTTTTTCAGCCCGAAATAAACACGTTTTCTCAGCCCTTAGAATCGCAGTGTAACTGCCTGGCTCAGAAGAGCCCACAGAGTCAGCCCTTAACCCCAGTGATCAGAAATTGTCAAAACGTGTTTTTCAGCAGAAATAAACACGTTTTGGCAACTTTGGTCACCACCATGTAACTTATAGGGCAGGAACAGCACAGTTTTCAAAAAGTGTTTTTCAGCACGAAATAAACACGTTTTCTCAGCACTTAGAATCGCAGTGTAACTGCCTGGCTCAGAAGAGCCCACAGAGTCAGCCCTTAACCCCAGTGATCAGAAATTGTCAAAACGTGTTTTTCAGCAGAAATAAACACGTTTTGGCAACTTTGGTCAAATCCATGTAACTTATAGGGCAGGAACAGCACAGTTTTCAAAACGTGTTTTTCAGCCCGAAATAAACGCGTTTTCTCAGCCCTTGGAATCGCAGTGTAACTGCCTGGCTCAGAAGAGCCCACAGAGTCAGCCCTTAACCCCAGTGATCAGAAATTGTCTAAACGTGTTTTTCAGCAGAAATAAACACGTTTTAGCAACTTTGGTCACCACCATGTAACTTATAGGGCAGGAACAGCACAGTTTTCAAAACGTGTTTTTCAGCCCGAAATAAACGCGTTTTCTCAGCCCTTGGAATCGCAGTGTAACTGCCTGGCTCAGAAGAGCCCACAGAGTCAGCCCTTAACCCCAGTGATCAGAAATTGTCAAAACGTGTTTTTCAGCAGAAATAAACACGTTTTGGCAACTTTGGTCACCACCATGTAACTTATAGGGCAAGAACAGCACAGTTTTCAAAACGTGTTTTTCAGCCCGAAATAAACGCGTTTTCTCAGCCCTTAGAATCGCAGTGTAACTGCCTGGCTCAGAAGAGCCCACAGAGTCAGCCCTTAACCCCAGTGATCAGAAATTGTCTAAACGTGTTTTTCAGCAGAAATAAACACGTTTTGGCAACTTTGGTCACCACCATGTAACTTATAGGGCAGGAACAGCACAGTTTTCAAAACGTGTTTTTCAGCCCGAAATAAACGCGTTTTCTCAGCCCTTGGAATCGCAGTGTAACTGCCTGGCTCAGAAGAGCCCACAGAGTCAGCCCTTAACCCCAGTGATCAGAAATTGTCAAAACGTGTTTTTCAGCAGAAATAAACACGTTTTGGCAACTTTGGTCACCACCATGTAACTTATAGGGCAGGAACAGCACAGTTTTCAAAACGTGTTTTTCAGCCCGAAATAAACGCGTTTTCTCAGCCCTTGGAATCGCAGTGTAACTGCCTGGCTCAGAAGAGCCCACAGAGTCAGCCCTTAACCCCAGTGATCAGAAATTGTCAAAACGTGTTTTTCAGCAGAAATAAACACGTTTTGGCAACTTTGGTCAAACCCATGTAACTTATAGGGCAGGAACAGCACAGTTTTCAAAACGTGTTTTTCAGCCCGAAATAAACGCGTTTTCTCAGCCCTTGGAATCGCAGTGTAACTGCCTGGCTCAGAAGAGCCCACAGAGTCAGCCCTTAACCCCAGTGATCAGAAAATGTCAAAACGTGTTTTTCAGCAGAAATAAACACGTTTTGGCAACTTTGGTCACCACCATGTAACTTATAGGGCAGGAACAGCACAGTTTTCAAAACGTGTTTTTCAGCCCGAAATAAACGCGTTTTCTCAGCCCTTGGAATCGCAGTGTAACTGCCTGGCTCAGAAGAGCCCACAGAGTCAGCCCTTAACCCCAGTGATCAGAAATTGTCAAAACGTGTTTTTCAGCAGAAATAAACACGTTTTGGCAACTTTGGTCACCACCATGTAACTTATAGGGCAGGAACAGCACAGTTTTCAAAACGTGTTTTTCAGCCCGAAATAAACACGTTTTCTCAGCCCTTAGAATCGCAGTGTAACTGCCTGGCTCAGAAGAGCCCACAGAGTCAGCCCTTAACCCCAGTGATCAGAAATTGTCAAAACGTGTTTTTCAGCAGAAATAAACACGTTTTGGCAACTTTGGTCACCACCATGTAACTTATAGGGCAGGAACAGCACAGTTTTCAAAACGTGTTTTTCAGCCCGAATTAAACACGTTTTCTCAGCCCTTGGAATCGCAGTGTAACTGCCTGGCTCAGAAGAGCCCACAGAGTCAGCCCTTAACCCCAGTGATCAGAAATTGTCAAAACGTGTTTTTCAGCAGAAATAAACATGTTTTGGCAACTTTGGTCAAACCCATGTAACTTATAGGGCAGGAACAGCACAGTTTTCAAAACGTGTTTTTCAGCCCGAAATAAACGCGTTTTCTCAGCCCTTGGAATCGCAGTGTAACTGCCTGCCTCAGAAGAGCCCACAGAGTCAGCCCTTAACCCCAGTGATCAGAAATTGTCAAAACGTGTTTTTCAGCAGAAATAAACACGTTTTGGCAACTTTGGTCACCACCATGTAACTTATAGGGCAGGAACAGCACAGTTTTCAAAACGTGTTTTTCAGCACGAAATAAACACGTTTTCTCAGCACTTAGAATCGCAGTGTAACTGCCTGGCTCAGAAGAGCCCACAGAGTCAGCCCTTAACCCCAGTGATCAGAAATTGTCAAAACGTGTTTTTCAGCAGAAATAAACACGTTTTGGCAACTTTGGTCAAATCCATGTAACTTATAGGGCAGGAACAGCACAGTTTTCAAAACGTGTTTTTCAGCCCGAAATAAACGCGTTTTCTCAGCCCTTGGAATCGCAGTGTAACTGCCTGGCTCAGAAGAGCCCACAGAGTCAGCCCTTAACCCCAGTGATCAGAAATTGTCTAAACGTGTTTTTCAGCAGAAATAAACACGTTTTGGCAACTTTGGTCACCACCATGTAACTTATAGGGCAGGAACAGCACAGTTTTCAAAACGTGTTTTTCAGCCCGAAATATACGCGTTTTCTCAGCCCTTGGAATCGCAGTGTAACTGCCTGGCTCAGAAGAGCACACTGAGTCACCCCTTAACCCCAGTGATCAGAAATTGTCAAAACGTGTTTTTCAGCAGAAATAAAAACGTTTTGGCAACTTTGGTCACCACCATGTAACTTATAGGGCAGGAACAGCACAGTTTTCAAAACGTGTTTTTCAGCCCGAAATAAACGCGTTTTCTCAGCCCTTGGAATCGCAGTGTAACTGCCTGGCTCAGAAGAGCCCACAGAGTCAGCCCTTAACCCCAGTGATCAGAAATTGTCAAAACGTGTTTTTCAGCAGAAATAAACATGTTTTGGCAACTTTGGTCAAACCCATGTAACTTATAGGGCAGGAACAGCACAGTTTTCAAAACGTGTTTTTCAGCCCGAAATAAACGCGTTTTCTCAGCCCTTGGAATCGCAGTGTAACTGCCTGCCTCAGAAGAGCCCACAGAGTCAGCCCTTAACCCCAGTGATCAGAAATTGTCAAAACGTGTTTTTCAGCAGAAATAAACACGTTTTGGCAACTTTGGTCACCACCATGTAACTTATAGGGCAGGAACAGCACAGTTTTCAAAACGTGTTTTTCAGCACGAAATAAACACGTTTTCTCAGCACTTAGAATCGCAGTGTAACTGCCTGGCTCAGAAGAGCCCACAGAGTCAGCCCTTAACCCCAGTGATCAGAAATTGTCAAAACGTGTTTTTCAGCAGAAATAAACACGTTTTGGCAACTTTGGTCAAATCCATGTAACTTATAGGGCAGGAACAGCACAGTTTTCAAAACGTGTTTTTCAGCCCGAAATAAACGCGTTTTCTCAGCCCTTGGAATCGCAGTGTAACTGCCTGGCTCAGAAGAGCCCACAGAGTCAGCCCTTAACCCCAGTGATCAGAAATTGTCAAAACGTGTTTTTCAGCAGAAATAAACACGTTTTGGCAACTTTGGTCACCACCATGTAACTTATAGGGCAGGAACAGCACAGTTTTCAAAACGTGTTTTTCAGCACGAAATAAACACGTTTTCTCAGCACTTAGAATCGCAATGTAACTGCCTGGCTCAGAAGAGCCCACAGAGTCAGCCCTTAACCCCAGTGATCAGAAATTGTCAAAACGTGTTTTTCAGCAGAAATAAACACGTTTTGGCAACTTTGGTCACCACCATGTAACTTATAGGGCAGGAACAGCACAGTTTTCAAAACGTGTTTTTCAGCCCGAAATAAACGCGTTTTCTCAGCCCTTGGAATCGCAGTGTAACTGCCTGGCTCAGAAGAGCCCACAGAGTCAGCCCTTAACCCCAGTGATCAGAAATTGTCAAAACGTGTTTTTCAGCAGAAATAAACACGTTTTGGCAACTTTGGTTACCACCATGTAACTTATAGGGCAGGAACAGCACAGTTTTCAAAACGTGTTTTTCAGCCCGAAATAAACGCGTTTTCTCAGCCCTTGGAATCGCAGTGTAACTGCCTGGCTCAGAAGAGCCCACAGAGTCAGCCCTTAACCCCAGTGATCAGAAATTGTCAAAACGTGTTTTTCAGCAGAAATAAACACGTTTTGGCAACTTTGGTCAAACCCATGTAACTTATAGGGCAGGAACAGCACAGTTTTCAAAACGTGTTTTTCAGCCCGAAATAAACGCGTTTTCTCAGCCCTTGGAATCGCAGTGTAACTGCCTGGCTCAGAAGAGCCCACAGAGTCAGCCCTTAACCCCAGTGATCAGAAATTGTCTAAACGTGTTTTTCAGCAGAAATAAACACGTTTTGGCAACTTTGGTCACCACCATGTAACTTATAGGGCAGGAACAGCACAGTTTTCAAAACGTGTTTTTCAGCACGAAATAAACACGTTTTCTCAGCACTTAGAATCGCAGTGTAACTGCCTGGCTCAGAAGAGCACACTGAGTCACCCCTTAACCCCAGTGATCAGAAATTGTCAAAACGTGTTTTTCAGCAGAAATAAACACGTTTTGGCAACTTTGGTCACCACCATGTAACTTATAGGGCAGGAACAGCACCGTTTTCAAAACGTGTTTTTCAGCCCGAAATAAACGCGTTTTCTCAGCCCTTGGAATCGCAGTGTAACTGCCTGGCTCAGAAGAGCCCACAGAGTCAGCCCTTAACCCCAGTGATCAGAAATTGTCAAAACGTGTTTTTCAGCAGAAATAAACACGTTTTGGCAACTTTGGTCACCACCATGTAACTTATAGGGCAGGAACAGCACAGTTTTCAAAACGTGTTTTTCAGCCCGAAATAAACGCGTTTTCTCAGCCCTTGGAATCGCAGTGTAACTGCCTGGCTCAGAAGAGCCCACAGAGTCAGCCCTTAACCCCAGTGATCAGAAATTGTCTAAACGTGTTTTTCAGCAGAAATAAACACGTTTTGGCAACTTTGGTCACCACCATGTAACTTATAGGGCAAGAACAGCACAGTTTTCAAAACGTGTTTTTCAGCCCGAAATAAACGCGTTTTCTCAGCCCTTGGAATCGCAGTGTAACTGCCTGGCTCAGAAGAGCCCACAGAGTCAGCCCTTAACCCCAGTGATCAGAAATTGTCAAAACGTGTTTTTCAGCAGAAATAAACACGTTTTGGCAACTTTGGTCAAACCCATGTAACTTATAGGGCAGGAACAGCACAGTTTTCAAAACGTGTTTTTCAGCCCGAAATAAACGCGTTTTCTCAGCCCTTGGAATCGCAGTGTAACTGCCTGGCTCAGAAGAGCCCACAGAGTCAGCCCTTAACCCCAGTGATCAGAAATTGTCAAAACGTGTTTTTCAGCAGAAATAAACACGTTTTGGCAACTTTGGTCACCACCATGTAACTTATAGGGCAGGAACAGCACAGTTTTCAAAACGTGTTTTTCAGCCCGAAATAAACGCGTTTTCTCAGCCCTTGGAATCGCAGTGTAACTGCCTGGCTCAGAAGAGCCCACAGAGTCAGCCCTTAACCCCAGTGATCAGAAATTGTCAAAACGTGTTTTTCAGCAGAAATAAACACGTTTTGGCAACTTTGGTCACCACCATGTAACTTATAGGGCAGGAACAGCACAGTTTTCAAAACGTGTTTTTCAGCACGAAATAAACACGTTTTCTCAGCACTTAGAATCGCAGTGTAACTGCCTGGCTCAGAAGAGCCCACAGAGTCAGCCCTTAACCCCAGTGATCAGAAATTGTCAAAACGTGTTTTTCAGCAGAAATAAACACGTTTTGGCAACTTTGGTCACCACCATGTAACTTATAGGGCAGGAACAGCACAGTTTTCAAAACGTGTTTTTCAGACCGAAATAAACACGTTTTCTCAGCCCTTAGAATCGCAATGTAACTGCCTGGCTCAGAAGAGCCCACAGAGTCAGCCCTTAACCCCAGTGATCATAAATTGTCAAAACGTGTTTTTCAGCAGAAATAAACACGTTTTGGCAACTTTGGTCAAACCCATGTAACTTATAGGACAGGAACAGCACAGTTTTCAAAACGTGTTTTTCAGCCCGAAATAAACGCGTTTTCTCAGCCCTTGGAATCGCAGTGTAACTGCCTGGCTCAGAAGAGCCCACAGATTCAGACCTTAACCCCAGTGATCAGAAAATGTCAAAACGTGTTTTTCAGCAGAAATAAACACGTTTTGGCAACTTTGGTCACCACCATGTAACTTATAGGGCAGGAACAGCACAGTTTTCAAAACGTGTTTTTCAGCCCGAAATAAACGCGTTTTCTCAGCCCTTGGAATCGCAGTGTAACTGCCTGGCTCAGAAGAGCCCACAGAGTCAGCCCTTAACCCCAGTGATCAGAAATTGTCAAAACGTGTTTTTCAGCAGAAATAAACACGTTTTGGCAACTTTGGTCACCACCATGTAACTTATAGGGCAGGAACAGCACAGTTTTCAAAACGTGTTTTTCAGCCCGAAATAAACACGTTTTCTCAGCCCTTAGAATCGCAGTGTAACTGCCTGGCTCAGAAGAGCCCACAGAGTCAGCCCTTAACCCCAGTGATCAGAAATTGTCAAAACGTGTTTTTCAGCAGAAATAAACACGTTTTGGCAACTTTGGTCAAACCCATGTAACTTATAGGGCAGGAACAGCACAGTTTTCAAAACGTGTTTTTCAGCCCGAAATAAACGCGTTTTCTCAGCCCTTGGAATCGCAGTGTAACTGCCTGCCTCAGAAGAGCCCACAGAGTCAGCCCTTAACCCCAGTGATCAGAAATTGTCAAAACGTGTTTTTCAGCAGAAATAAACACGTTTTGGCAACTTTGGTCACCACCATGTAACTTATAGGGCAGGAACAGCACAGTTTTCAAAACGTGTTTTTCAGCACGAAATAAACACGTTTTCTCAGCACTTAGAATCGCAGTGTAACTGCCTGGCTCAGAAGAGCCCACAGAGTCAGCCCTTAACCCCAGTGATCAGAAATTGTCAAAACGTGTTTTTCAGCAGAAATAAACACGTTTTGGCAACTTTGGTCAAATCCATGTAACTTATAGGGCAGGAACAGCACAGTTTTCAAAACGTGTTTTTCAGACCGAAATAAACACGTTTTCTCAGCCCTTAGAATCGCAATGTAACTGCCTGGCTCAGAAAGCCCACAGAGTCAGCCCTTAACCCCAGTGATCAGAAATTGTCAAAACGTGTTTTTTAGCAGAAATAAACACGTTTTGGCAACTTTGGTCAAACCCATGTAACTTATAGGGCAGGAACAGCACAGTTTTCAAAACGTGTTTTTCAGCCCGAAATAAACGCGTTTTCTCAGCCCTTGGAATCGCAGTGTAACTGCCTGGCTCAGAAGAGCACACTGAGTCACCCCTTAACCCCAGTGATCAGAAATTGTCAAAACGTGTTTTTCAGCAGAAATAAACACGTTTTGGCAACTTTGGTCACCACCATGTAACTTATAGGGCAGGAACAGCACAGTTTTCAAAACGTGTTTTTCAGCCCGAAATAAACGCGTTTTCTCAGCCCTTGGAATCGCAGTGTAACTGCCTGCCTCAGAAGAGCCCACAGAGTCAGCCCTTAACCCCAGTGATCAGAAATTGTCAAAACGTGTTTTTCAGCAGAAATAAACACGTTTTGGCAACTTTGGTCACCACCATGTAACTTATAGGGCAGGAACAGCACAGTTTTCAAAAAGTGTTTTTCAGCACGAAATAAACACGTTTTCTCAGCACTTAGAATCGCAGTGTAACTGCCTGGCTCAGAAGAGCCCACAGAGTCAGCCCTTAACCCCAGTGATCAGAAATTGTCAAAACGTGTTTTTCAGCAGAAATAAACACGTTTTGGCAACTTTGGTCACCACCATGTAACTTATAGGGCAGGAACAGCACAGTTTTCAAAACGTGTTTTTCAGCCCGAAATAAACGCGTTTTCTCAGCCCTTGGAATCGCAGTGTAACTGCCTGGCTCAGAAGAGCCCACAGAGTCAGCCCTTAACCCCAGTGATCAGAAATTGTCAAAACGTGTTTTTCAGCAGAAATAAACACGTTTTGGCAACTTTGGTCACCACCATGTAACTTATAGGGCAAGAACAGCACAGTTTTCAAAACGTGTTTTTCAGCCCGAAATAAACGCGTTTTCTCAGCCCTTGGAATCGCAGTGTAACTGCCTGGCTCAGAAGAGCCCACAGAGTCAGCCCTTAACCCCAGTGATCAGAAATTGTCAAAACGTGTTTTTCAGCAGAAATAAACACGTTTTGGCAACTTTGGTCAAACCCATGTAACTTATAGGGCAGGAACAGCACAGTTTTCAAAACGTGTTTTTCAGCCCGAAATAAACGCGTTTTCTCAGCCCTTGGAATCGCAGTGTAACTGCCTGGCTCAGAAGAGCCCACAGAGTCAGCCCTTAACCCCAGTGATCAGAAATTGTCAAAACGTGTTTTTCAGCAGAAATAAACACGTTTTGGCAACTTTGGTCACCACCATGTAACTTATAGGGCAGGAACAGCACAGTTTTCAAAACGTGTTTTTCAGCCCGAAATAAACGCGTTTTCTCAGCCCTTGGAATCGCAGTGTAACTGCCTGGCTCAGAAGAGCCCACAGAGTCAGCCCTTAACCCCAGTGATCAGAAATTGTCAAAACGTGTTTTTCAGCAGAAATAAACACGTTTTGGCAACTTTGGTCAAACCCATGTAACTTATAGGGCAGGAACAGCACAGTTTTCAAAACGTGTTTTTCAGCCCGAAATAAACGCGTTTTCTCAGCCCTTGGAATCGCAGTGTAACTGCCTGGCTCAGAAGAGCCCACAGAGTCAGCCCTTAACCCCAGTGATCAGAAATTGTCAAAACGTGTTTTTCAGCAGAAATAAACACGTTTTGGCAACTTTGGTCACCACCATGTAACTTATAGGGCAGGAACAGCACAGTTTTCAAAACGTGTTTTTCAGCCCGAAATAAACGCGTTTTCTCAGCCCTTGGAATCGCAGTGTAACTGCCTGGCTCAGAAGAGCCCACAGAGTCAGCCCTTAACCCCAGTGATCAGAAATTGTCAAAACGTGTTTTTCAGCAGAAATAAACACGTTTTGGCAACTTTGGTCACCACCATTTAACTTATAGGGCAGGAACAGCACAGTTTTCAAAACGTGTTTTTCAGCCCGAAATAAACACGTTTTCTCAGCCCTTAGAATCGCAGTGTAACTGCCTGGCTCAGAAAGCCCACAAAGTCAGCCCTTAACCCCAGTGATCAGAAATTGTCAAAACGTGTTTTTCAGCAGAAATAAACACGTTTTGGCAACTTTGGTCAAACCCATTTAACTTATAGGGCAGGAACAGCACAGTTTTCAAAACGTGTTTTTCAGCCCGAAATAAACGCGTTTTCTCAGCCCTTGGAATCGCAGTGTAACTGCCTGGCTCAGAAGAGCACACTGAGTCACCCCTTAACCCCAGTGATCAGAAATTGTCAAAACGTGTTTTTCAGCAGAAATAAACACGTTTTGGCAACTTTGGTCACCACCATGTAACTTATAGGGCAGGAACAGCACAGTTTTCAAAACGTGTTTTTCAGCCCGAAATAAACACGTTTTCTCAGCCCTTAGAATCGCAGTGTAACTGCCTGGCTCAGAAGAGCCCACAGAGTCAGCCCTTAACCCCAGTGATCAGAAATTGTCAAAACGTGTTTTTCAGCAGAAATAAACACGTTTTGGCAACTTTGGTCAAACCCATGTAACTTATAGGGCAGGAACAGCACAGTTTTCAAAACGTGTTTTTCAGCCCGAAATAAACGCGTTTTCTCAGCCCTTGGAATCGCAGTGTAACTGCCTGCCTCAGAAGAGCCCACAGAGTCAGCCCTTAACCCCAGTGATCAGAAATTGTCAAAACGTGTTTTTCAGCAGAAATAAACACGTTTTGGCAACTTTGGTCACCACCATGTAACTTATAGGGCAGGAACAGCACAGTTTTCAAAAAGTGTTTTTCAGCACGAAATAAACACGTTTTCTCAGCACTTAGAATCGCAGTGTAACTGCCTGGCTCAGAAGAGCCCACAGAGTCAGCCCTTAACCCCAGTGATCAGAAATTGTCAAAACGTGTTTTTCAGCAGAAATAAACACGTTTTGGCAACTTTGGTCAAATCCATGTAACTTATAGGGCAGGAACAGCACAGTTTTCAAAACGTGTTTTTCAGCCCGAAATAAACGCGTTTTCTCAGCCCTTGGAATCGCAGTGTAACTGCCTGGCTCAGAAGAGCCCACAGAGTCAGCCCTTAACCCCAGTGATCAGAAATTGTCTAAACGTGTTTTTCAGCAGAAATAAACACGTTTTGGCAACTTTGGTCACCACCATGTAACTTATAGGGCAGGAACAGCACAGTTTTCAAAACGTGTTTTTCAGCCCGAAATAAACGCGTTTTCTCAGCCCTTGGAATCGCAGTGTAACTGCCTGGCTCAGAAGAGCCCACAGAGTCAGCCCTTAACCCCAGTGATCAGAAATTGTCAAAACGTGTTTTTCAGCAGAAATAAACACGTTTTGGCAACTTTGGTCACCACCATGTAACTTATAGGGCAAGAACAGCACAGTTTTCAAAACGTGTTTTTCAGCCCGAAATAAACGCGTTTTCTCAGCCCTTAGAATCGCAGTGTAACTGCCTGGCTCAGAAGAGCCCACAGAGTCAGCCCTTAACCCCAGTGATCAGAAATTGTCTAAACGTGTTTTTCAGCAGAAATAAACACGTTTTGGCAACTTTGGTCACCACCATGTAACTTATAGGGCAGGAACAGCACAGTTTTCAAAACGTGTTTTTCAGCCCGAAATAAACGCGTTTTCTCAGCCCTTGGAATCGCAGTGTAACTGCCTGGCTCAGAAGAGCCCACAGAGTCAGCCCTTAACCCCAGTGATCAGAAATTGTCAAAACGTGTTTTTCAGCAGAAATAAACACGTTTTGGCAACTTTGGTCACCACCATGTAACTTATAGGGCAGGAACAGCACAGTTTTCAAAACGTGTTTTTCAGCCCGAAATAAACGCGTTTTCTCAGCCCTTGGAATCGCAGTGTAACTGCCTGGCTCAGAAGAGCCCACAGAGTCAGCCCTTAACCCCAGTGATCAGAAATTGTCAAAACGTGTTTTTCAGCAGAAATAAACACGTTTTGGCAACTTTGGTCAAACCCATGTAACTTATAGGGCAGGAACAGCACAGTTTTCAAAACGTGTTTTTCAGCCCGAAATAAACGCGTTTTCTCAGCCCTTGGAATCGCAGTGTAACTGCCTGGCTCAGAAGAGCCCACAGAGTCAGCCCTTAACCCCAGTGATCAGAAAATGTCAAAACGTGTTTTTCAGCAGAAATAAACACGTTTTGGCAACTTTGGTCACCACCATGTAACTTATAGGGCAGGAACAGCACAGTTTTCAAAACGTGTTTTTCAGCCCGAAATAAACGCGTTTTCTCAGCCCTTGGAAACGCAGTGTAACTGCCTGGCTCAGAAGAGCCCACAGAGTCAGCCCTTAACCCCAGTGATCAGAAATTGTCAAAACGTGTTTTTCAGCAGAAATAAACACGTTTTGGCAACTTTGGTCACCACCATGTAACTTATAGGGCAGGAACAGCACAGTTTTCAAAACGTGTTTTTCAGCCCGAAATAAACACGTTTTCTCAGCCCTTAGAATCGCAGTGTAACTGCCTGGCTCAGAAGAGCCCACAGAGTCAGCCCTTAACCCCAGTGATCAGAAATTGTCAAAACGTGTTTTTCAGCAGAAATAAACATGTTTTGGCAACTTTGGTCAAACCCATGTAACTTATAGGGCAGGAACAGCACAGTTTTCAAAACGTGTTTTTCAGCCCGAAATAAACGCGTTTTCTCAGCCCTTGGAATCGCAGTGTAACTGCCTGCCTCAGAAGAGCCCACAGAGTCAGCCCTTAACCCCAGTGATCAGAAATTGTCAAAACGTGTTTTTCAGCAGAAATAAACACGTTTTGGCAACTTTGGTCACCACCATGTAACTTATAGGGCAGGAACAGCACAGTTTTCAAAACGTGTTTTTCAGCACGAAATAAACACGTTTTCTCAGCACTTAGAATCGCAGTGTAACTGCCTGGCTCAGAAGAGCCCACAGAGTCAGCCCTTAACCCCAGTGATCAGAAATTGTCAAAACGTGTTTTTCAGCAGAAATAAACACGTTTTGGCAACTTTGGTCAAATCCATGTAACTTATAGGGCAGGAACAGCACAGTTTTCAAAACGTGTTTTTCAGCCCGAAATAAACGCGTTTTCTCAGCCCTTGGAATCGCAGTGTAACTGCCTGGCTCAGAAGAGCCCACAGAGTCAGCCCTTAACCCCAGTGATCAGAAATTGTCTAAACGTGTTTTTCAGCAGAAATAAACACGTTTTGGCAACTTTGGTCACCACCATGTAACTTATAGGGCAGGAACAGCACAGTTTTCAAAACGTGTTTTTCAGCCCGAAATAAACGCGTTTTCTCAGCCCTTGGAATCGCAGTGTAACTGCCTGGCTCAGAAGAGCACACTGAGTCACCCCTTAACCCCAGTGATCAGAAATTGTCAAAACGTGTTTTTCAGCAGAAATAAACACGTTTTGGCAACTTTGGTCACCACCATGTAACTTATAGGGCAGGAACAGCACAGTTTTCAAAACGTGTTTTTCAGCCCGAAATAAACGCGTTTTCTCAGCCCTTGGAATCGCAGTGTAACTGCCTGGCTCAGATGAGCCCAGAGAGTCAGCCCTTAACCCCAGTGATCAGAAATTGTCAAAACGTGTTTTTCAGCAGAAATAAACATGTTTTGGCAACTTTGGTCAAACCCATGTAACTTATAGGGCAGGAACAGCACAGTTTTCAAAACGTGTTTTTCAGCCCGAAATAAACGCGTTTTCTCAGCCCTTGGAATCGCAGTGTAACTGCCTGCCTCAGAAGAGCCCACAGAGTCAGCCCTTAACCCCAGTGATCAGAAATTGTCAAAACGTGTTTTTCAGCAGAAATAAACACGTTTTGGCAACTTTGGTCACCACCATGTAACTTATAGGGCAGGAACAGCACAGTTTTCAAAACGTGTTTTTCAGCACGAAATAAACACGTTTTCTCAGCACTTAGAATCGCAGTGTAACTGCCTGGCTCAGAAGAGCCCACAGAGTCAGCCCTTAACCCCAGTGATCAGAAATTGTCAAAACGTGTTTTTCAGCAGAAATAAACACGTTTTGGCAACTTTGGTCAAATCCATGTAACTTATAGGGCAGGAACAGCACAGTTTTCAAAACGTGTTTTTCAGCCCGAAATAAACGCGTTTTCTCAGCCCTTGGAATCGCAGTGTAACTGCCTGGCTCAGAAGAGCCCACAGAGTCAGCCCTTAACCCCAGTGATCAGAAATTGTCAAAACGTGTTTTTCAGCAGAAATAAACATGTTTTGGCAACTTTGGTCAAACCCATGTAACTTATAGGGCAGGAACAGCACAGTTTTCAAAACGTGTTTTTCAGCCCGAAATAAACGCGTTTTCTCAGCCCTTGGAATCGCAGTGTAACTGCCTGCCTCAGAAGAGCCCACAGAGTCAGCCCTTAACCCCAGTGATCAGAAATTGTCAAAACGTGTTTTTCAGCAGAAATAAACACGTTTTGGCAACTTTGGTCACCACCATGTAACTTATAGGGCAGGAACAGCACAGTTTTCAAAACGTGTTTTTCAGCCCGAAATAAACGCGTTTTCTCAGCCCTTGGAATCGCAGTGTAACTGCCTGGCTCAGAAGAGCCCACAGAGTCAGCCCTTAACCCCAGTGATCAGAAATTGTCAAAACGTGTTTTTCAGCAGAAATAAACACGTTTTGGCAACTTTGGTCACCACCATGTAACTTATAGGGCAAGAACAGCACAGTTTTCAAAACGTGTTTTTCAGCCCGAAATAAACGCGTTTTCTCAGCCCTTGGAATCGCAGTGTAACTGCCTGGCTCAGAAGAGCCCACAGAGTCAGCCCTTAACCCCAGTGATCAGAAATTGTCAAAACGTGTTTTTCAGCAGAAATAAACACGTTTTGGTAACTTTGGTCAAACCCATGTAACTTATAGGGCAGGAACAGCACAGTTTTCAAAACGTGTTTTTCAGCCCGAAATAAACGCGTTTTCTCAGCCCTTGGAATCGCAGTGTAACTGCCTGGCTCAGAAGAGCCCACAGAGTCAGCCCTTAACCCCAGTGATCAGAAATTGTCAAAACGTGTTTTTCAGCAGAAATAAACACGTTTTGGCAACTTTGGTCACCACCATGTAACTTATAGGGCAGGAACAGCACAGTTTTCAAAACGTGTTTTTCAGCCCGAAATAAACGCGTTTTCTCAGCCCTTGGAATCGCAGTGTAACTGCCTGGCTCAGAAGAGCCCACAGAGTCAGCCCTTAACCCCAGTGATCAGAAATTGTCAAAACGTGTTTTTCAGCAGAAATAAACACGTTTTGGCAACTTTGGTCAAACCCATGTAACTTATAGGGCAGGAACAGCACAGTTTTCAAAACGTGTTTTTCAGCCCGAAATAAACGCGATTTCTCAGCCCTTGGAATCGCAGTGTAACTGCCTGGCTCAGAAGAGCCCACAGAGTCAGCCCTTAACCCCAGTGATCAGAAATTGTCAAAACGTGTTTTTAAGCAGAAATAAACACGTTTTGGCAACTTTGGTCACCACCATGTAACTTATAGGGCAGGAACAGCACAGTTTTCAAAACGTGTTTTTCAGCACGAAATAAACACGTTTTCTCAGCACTTAGAATCGCAGTGTAACTGCCTGGCTCAGAAGAGCCCACAGAGTCAGCCCTTAACCCCAGTGATCAGAAATTGTCAAAACGTGTTTTTCAGCAGAAATAAACACGTTTTGGCAACTTTGGTCAAATCCATGTAACTTATAGGGCAGGAACAGCACAGTTTTCAAAACGTGTTTTTCAGCCCGAAATAAACGCGTTTTCTCAGCCCTTGGAATCGCAGTGTAACTGCCTGGCTCAGAAGAGCCCACAGAGTCAGCCCTTAACCCCAGTGATCAGAAATTGTCTAAACGTGTTTTTCAGCAGAAATAAACACGTTTTGGCAACTTTGGTCACCACCATGTAACTTATAGGGCAGGAACAGCACAGTTTTCAAAACGTGTTTTTCAGCCCGAAATAAACGCGTTTTCTCAGCCCTTGGAATCGCAGTGTAACTGCCTGGCTCAGAAGAGCACACTGAGTCACCCCTTAACCCCAGTGATCAGAAATTGTCAAAACGTGTTTTTCAGCAGAAATAAACACGTTTTGGCAACTTTGGTCACCACCATGTAACTTATAGGGCAGGAACAGCACAGTTTTCAAAACGTGTTTTTCAGCCCGAAATAAACGCGTTTTCTCAGCCCTTGGAATCGCAGTGTAACTGCCTGGCTCAGAAGAGCCCACAGAGTCAGCCCTTAACCCCAGTGATCAGAAATTGTCAAAACGTGTTTTTCAGCAGAAATAAACACGTTTTGGCAACTTTGGTCACCACCATGTAACTTATAGGGCAGGAACAGCACAGTTTTCAAAACGTGTTTTTCAGCCCGAAATAAACGCGTTTTCTCAGCCCTTGGAATCGCAGTGTAACTGCCTGGCTCAGAAGAGCCCACAGAGTCAGCCCTTAACCCCAGTGATCAGAAATTGTCTAAACGTGTTTTTCAGCAGAAATAAACACGTTTTGGCAACTTTGGTCACCACCATGTAACTTATAGGGCAGGAACAGCACAGTTTTCAAAACGTGTTTTTCAGCCCGAAATAAACGCGTTTTCTCAGCCCTTGGAATCGCAGTGTAACTGCCTGGCTCAGAAGAGCCCACAGAGTCAGCCCTTAACCCCAGTGATCAGAAATTGTCAAAACGTGTTTTTCAGCAGAAATAAACACGTTTTGGCAACTTTGGTCACCACCATGTAACTTATAGGGCAAGAACAGCACAGTTTTCAAAACGTGTTTTTCAGCCCGAAATAAACGCGTTTTCTCAGCCCTTAGAATCGCAGTGTAACTGCCTGGCTCAGAAGAGCCCACAGAGTCAGCCCTTAACCCCAGTGATCAGAAATTGTCTAAACGTGTTTTTCAGCAGAAATAAACACGTTTTGGCAACTTTGGTCACCACCATGTAACTTATAGGGCAGGAACAGCACAGTTTTCAAAACGTGTTTTTCAGCCCGAAATAAACGCGTTTTCTCAGCCCTTGGAATCGCAGTGTAACTGCCTGGCTCAGAAGAGCCCACAGAGTCAGCCCTTAACCCCAGTGATCAGAAATTGTCAAAACGTGTTTTTCAGCAGAAATAAACACGTTTTGGCAACTTTGGTCACCACCATGTAACTTATAGGGCAGGAACAGCACAGTTTTCAAAACGTGTTTTTCAGCCCGAAATAAACGCGTTTTCTCAGCCCTTGGAATCGCAGTGTAACTGCCTGGCTCAGAAGAGCCCACAGAGTCAGCCCTTAACCCCAGTGATCAGAAATTGTCAAAACGTGTTTTTCAGCAGAAATAAACACGTTTTGGCAACTTTGGTCAAACCCATGTAACTTATAGGGCAGGAACAGCACAGTTTTCAAAACGTGTTTTTCAGCCCGAAATAAACGCGTTTTCTCAGCCCTTGGAATCGCAGTGTAACTGCCTGGCTCAGAAGAGCCCACAGAGTCAGCCCTTAACCCCAGTGATCAGAAAATGTCAAAACGTGTTTTTCAGCAGAAATAAACACGTTTTGGCAACTTTGGTCACCACCATGTAACTTATAGGGCAGGAACAGCACAGTTTTCAAAACGTGTTTTTCAGCCCGAAATAAACGCGTTTTCTCAGCCCTTGGAATCGCAGTGTAACTGCCTGGCTCAGAAGAGCCCACAGAGTCAGCCCTTAACCCCAGTGATCAGAAATTGTCAAAACGTGTTTTTCAGCAGAAATAAACACGTTTTGGCAACTTTGGTCACCACCATGTAACTTATAGGGCAGGAACAGCACAGTTTTCAAAACGTGTTTTTCAGCCCGAAATAAACACGTTTTCTCAGCCCTTAGAATCGCAGTGTAACTGCCTGGCTCAGAAGAGCCCACAGAGTCAGCCCTTAACCCCAGTGATCAGATATTGTCAAAACGTGTTTTTCAGCAGAAATAAACATGTTTTGGCAACTTTGGTCAAACCCATGTAACTTATAGGGCAGGAACAGCACAGTTTTCAAAACGTGTTTTTCAGCCCGAAATAAACGCGTTTTCTCAGCCCTTGGAATCGCAGTGTAACTGCCTGCCTCAGAAGAGCCCACAGAGTCAGCCCTTAACCCCAGTGATCAGAAATTGTCAAAACGTGTTTTTCAGCAGAAATAAACACGTTTTGGCAACTTTGGTCACCACCATGTAACTTATAGGGCAGGAACAGCACAGTTTTCAAAACGTGTTTTTCAGCACGAAATAAACACGTTTTCTCAGCACTTAGAATCGCAGTGTAACTGCCTGGCTCAGAATAGCCCACAGAGTCAGCCCTTAACCCCAGTGATCAGAAATTGTCAAAACGTGTTTTTCAGCAGAAATAAACACGTTTTGGCAACTTTGGTCACCACCATGTAACTTATAGGGCAGGAACAGCACAGTTTTCAAAACGTGTTTTTCAGCCCGAAATAAACGCGTTTTCTCAGCCCTTGGAATCGCAGTGTAACTGCCTGGCTCAGAAGAGCCCACAGAGTCAGCCCTTAACCCCAGTGATCAGAAATTGTCAAAACGTGTTTTTCAGCAGAAATAAACACGTTTTGGCAACTTTGGTCACCACCATGTAACTTATAGGGCAGGAACAGCACAGTTTTCAAAACGTGTTTTTCAGCCCGAAATAAACGCGTTTTCTCAGCCCTTGGAATCGCAGTGTAACTGCCTGGCTCAGAAGAGCCCACAGAGTCAGCCCTTAACCCCAGTGATCAGAAATTGTCAAAACGTGTTTTTCAGCAGAAATAAACACGTTTTGGCAACTTTGGTCACCACCATGTAACTTATAGGGCAAGAACAGCACAGTTTTCAAAACGTGTTTTTCAGCCCGAAATAAACGCGTTTTCTCAGCCCTTGGAATCGCAGTGTAACTGCCTGGCTCAGAAGAGCCCACAGAGTCAGCCCTTAACCCCAGTGATCAGAAATTGTCAAAACGTGTTTTTCAGCAGAAATAAACACGTTTTGGCAACTTTGGTCAAACCCATGTAACTTATAGGGCAGGAACAGCACAGTTTTCAAAACGTGTTTTTCAGCCCGAAATAAACGCGTTTTCTCAGCCCTTGGAATCGCAGTGTAACTGCCTTGCTCAGAAGAGCCCACAGAGTCAGCCCTTAACCCCAGTGATCAGAAATTGTCAAAACGTGTTTTTCAGCAGAAATAAACACGTTTTGGCAACTTTGGTCACCACCATGTAACTTATAGGGCAGGAACAGCACAGTTTTCAAAACGTGTTTTTCAGCCCGAAATAAACGCGTTTTCTCAGCCCTTGGAATCGCAGTGTAACTGCCTGGCTCAGAAGAGCCCACAGAGTCAGCCCTTAACCCCAGTGATCAGAAATTGTCAAAACGTGTTTTTCAGCAGAAATAAACACGTTTTGGCAACTTTGGTCAAACCCATGTAACTTATAGGGCAGGAACAGCACAGTTTTCAAAACGTGTTTTTCAGCCCGAAATAAACGCGTTTTCTCAGCCCTTGGAATCGCAGTGTAACTGCCTGGCTCAGAAGAGCCCACAGAGTCAGCCCTTAACCCCAGTGATCAGAAATTGTCAAAACGTGTTTTTCAGCAGAAATAAACACGTTTTGGCAACTTTGGTCACCACCATGTAACTTATAGGGCAGGAACAGCACAGTTTTCAAAACGTGTTTTTCAGCCCGAAATAAACGCGTTTTCTCAGCCCTTGGAATCGCAGTGTAACTGCCTGGCTCAGAAGAGCCCACAGAGTCAGCCCTTAACCCCAGTGATCAGAAATTGTCAAAACGTGTTTTTCAGCAGAAATAAACACGTTTTGGCAACTTTGGTCACCACCATTTAACTTATAGGGCAGGAACAGCACAGTTTTCAAAACGTGTTTTTCAGCCCGAAATAAACACGTTTTCTCAGCCCTTAGAATCGCAGTGTAACTGCCTGGCTCAGAAAGCCCACAGAGTCAGCCCTTAACCCCAGTGATCAGAAATTGTCAAAACGTGTTTTTCAGCAGAAATAAACACGTTTTGGCAACTTTGGTCAAACCCATGTAACTTATAGGGCAGGAACAGCACAGTTTTCAAAACGTGTTTTTCAGCCCGAAATAAACGCGTTTTCTCAGCCCTTGGAATCGCAGTGTAACTGCCTGGCTCAGAAGAGCACACTGAGTCACCCCTTAACCCCAGTGATCAGAAATTGTCAAAACGTGTTTTTCAGCAGAAATAAACACGTTTTGGCAACTTTGGTCACCACCATGTAACTTATAGGGCAGGAACAGCACAGTTTTCAAAACGTGTTTTTCAGCCCGAAATAAACACGTTTTCTCAGCCCTTAGAATCGCAGTGTAACTGCCTGGCTCAGAAGAGCCCACAGAGTCAGCCCTTAACCCCAGTGATCAGAAATTGTCAAAACGTGTTTTTCAGCAGAAATAAACACGTTTTGGCAACTTTGGTCAAACCCATGTAACTTATAGGGCAGGAACAGCACAGTTTTCAAAACGTGTTTTTCAGCCCGAAATAAACGCGTTTTCTCAGCCCTTGGAATCGCAGTGTAACTGCCTGCCTCAGAAGAGCCCACAGAGTCAGCCCTTAACCCCAGTGATCAGAAATTGTCAAAACGTGTTTTTCAGCAGAAATAAACACGTTTTGGCAACTTTGGTCACCACCATGTAACTTATAGGGCAGGAACAGCACAGTTTTCAAAAAGTGTTTTTCAGCACGAAATAAACACGTTTTCTCAGCACTTAGAATCGCAGTGTAACTGCCTGGCTCAGAAGAGCCCACAGAGTCAGCCCTTAACCCCAGTGATCAGAAATTGTCAAAACGTGTTTTTCAGCAGAAATAAACACGTTTTGGCAACTTTGGTCAAATCCATGTAACTTATAGGGCAGGAACAGCACAGTTTTCAAAACGTGTTTTTCAGCCCGAAATAAACGCGTTTTCTCAGCCCTTGGAATCGCAGTGTAACTGCCTGGCTCAGAAGAGCCCACAGAGTCAGCCCTTAACCCCAGTGATCAGAAATTGTCTAAACGTGTTTTTCAGCAGAAATAAACACGTTTTGGCAACTTTGGTCACCACCATGTAACTTATAGGGCAAGAACAGCACAGTTTTCAAAACGTGTTTTTCAGCCCGAAATAAACGCGTTTTCTCAGCCCTTAGAATCGCAGTGTAACTGCCTGGCTCAGAAGAGCCCACAGAGTCAGCCCTTAACCCCAGTGATCAGAAATTGTCTAAACGTGTTTTTCAGCAGAAATAAACACGTTTTGGCAACTTTGGTCACCACCATGTAACTTATAGGGCAGGAACAGCACAGTTTTCAAAACGTGTTTTTCAGCCCGAAATAAACGCGTTTTCTCAGCCCTTGGAATCGCAGTGTAACTGCCTGGCTCAGAAGAGCCCACAGAGTCAGCCCTTAACCCCAGTGATCAGAAATTGTCAAAACGTGTTTTTCAGCAGAAATAAACACGTTTTGGCAACTTTGGTCACCACCATGTAACTTATAGGGCAGGAACAGCACAGTTTTCAAAACGTGTTTTTCAGCCCGAAATAAACGCGTTTTCTCAGCCCTTGGAATCGCAGTGTAACTGCCTGGCTCAGAAGAGCCCACAGAGTCAGCCCTTAACCCCAGTGATCAGAAATTGTCAAAACGTGTTTTTCAGCAGAAATAAACACGTTTTGGCAACTTTGGTCAAACCCATGTAACTTATAGGGCAGGAACAGCACAGTTTTCAAAACGTGTTTTTCAGCCCGAAATAAACGCGTTTTCTCAGCCCTTGGAATCGCAGTGTAACTGCCTGGCTCAGAAGAGCCCACAGAGTCAGCCCTTAACCCCAGTGATCAGAAAATGTCAAAACGTGTTTTTCAGCAGAAATAAACACGTTTTGGCAACTTTGGTCACCACCATGTAACTTATAGGGCAAAAACAGCACAGTTTTCAAAACGTGTTTTTCAGCCCGAAATAAACGCGTTTTCTCAGCCCTTGGAATCGCAGTGTAACTGCCTGGCTCAGAAGAGCCCACAGAGTCAGCCCTTAACCCCAGTGATCAGAAATTGTCAAAACGTGTTTTTCAGCAGAAATAAACACGTTTTGGCAACTTTGGTCACCACCATGTAACTTATAGGGCAGGAACAGCACAGTTTTCAAAACGTGTTTTTCAGCCCGAAATAAACACGTTTTCTCAGCCCTTAGAATCGCAGTGTAACTGCCTGGCTCAGAAGAGCCCACAGAGTCAGCCCTTAACCCCAGTGATCAGAAATTGTCAAAACGTGTTTTTCAGCAGAAATAAACATGTTTTGGCAACTTTGGTCAAACCCATGTAACTTATAGGGCAGGAACAGCACAGTTTTCAAAACGTGTTTTTCAGCCCGAAATAAACGCGTTTTCTCAGCCCTTGGAATCGCAGTGTAACTGCCTGCCTCAGAAGAGCCCACAGAGTCAGCCCTTAACCCCAGTGATCAGAAATTGTCAAAACGTGTTTTTCAGCAGAAATAAACACGTTTTGGCAACTTTGGTCACCACCATGTAACTTATAGGGCAGGAACAGCACAGTTTTCAAAACGTGTTTTTCAGCACGAAATAAACACGTTTTCTCAGCACTTAGAATCGCAGTGTAACTGCCTGGCTCAGAAGAGCCCACAGAGTCAGCCCTTAACCCCAGTGATCAGAAATTGTCAAAACGTGTTTTTCAGCAGAAATAAACACGTTTTGGCAACTTTGGTCAAATCCATGTAACTTATAGGGCAGGAACAGCACAGTTTTCAAAACGTGTTTTTCAGCCCGAAATAAACGCGTTTTCTCAGCCCTTGGAATCGCAGTGTAACTGCCTGGCTCAGAAGAGCCCACAGAGTCAGCCCTTAACCCCAGTGATCAGAAATTGTCTAAACGTGTTTTTCAGCAGAAATAAACACGTTTTGGCAACTTTGGTCACCACCATGTAACTTATAGGGCAGGAACAGCACAGTTTTCAAAACGTGTTTTTCAGCCCGAAATAAACGCGTTTTCTCAGCCCTTGGAATCGCAGTGTAACTGCCTGGCTCAGAAGAGCACACTGAGTCACCCCTTAACCCCAGTGATCAGAAATTGTCAAAACGTGTTTTTCAGCAGAAATAAACACGTTTTGGCAACTTTGGTCACCACCATGTAACTTATAGGGCAGGAACAGCACAGTTTTCAAAACGTGTTTTTCAGCCCGAAATAAACGCGTTTTCTCAGCCCTTGGAATCGCAGTGTAACTGCCTGGCTCAGAAGAGCCCACAGAGTCAGCCCTTAACCCCAGTGATCAGAAATTGTCAAAACGTGTTTTTCAGCAGAAATAAACATGTTTTGGCAACTTTGGTCAAACCCATGTAACTTATAGGGCAGGAACAGCACAGTTTTCAAAACGTGTTTTTCAGCCCGAAATAAACGCGTTTTCTCAGCCCTTGGAATCGCAGTGTAACTGCCTGCCTCAGAAGAGCCCACAGAGTCAGCCCTTAACCCCAGTGATCAGAAATTGTCAAAACGTGTTTTTCAGCAGAAATAAACACGTTTTGGCAACTTTGGTCACCACCATGTAACTTATAGGGCAGGAACAGCACAGTTTTCAAAACGTGTTTTTCAGCACGAAATAAACACGTTTTCTCAGCACTTAGAATCGCAGTGTAACTGCCTGGCTCAGAAGAGCCCACAGAGTCAGCCCTTAACCCCAGTGATCAGAAATTGTCAAAACGTGTTTTTCAGCAGAAATAAACACGTTTTGGCAACTTTGGTCAAATCCATGTAACTTATAGGGCAGGAACAGCACAGTTTTCAAAACGTGTTTTTCAGCCCGAAATAAACGCGTTTTCTCAGCCCTTGGAATCGCAGTGTAACTGCCTGGCTCAGAAGAGCCCACAGAGTCAGCCCTTAACCCCAGTGATCAGAAATTGTCTAAACGTGTTTTTCAGCAGAAATAAACACGTTTTGGCAACTTTGGTCACCACCATGTAACTTATAGGGCAGGAACAGCACAGTTTTCAAAACGTGTTTTTCAGCCCGAAATAAACGCGTTTTCTCAGCCCTTGGAATCGCAGTGTAACTGCCTGGCTCAGAAGAGCACACTGAGTCACCCCTTAACCCCAGTGATCAGAAATTGTCAAAACGTGTTTTTCAGCAGAAATAAACACGTTTTGGCAACTTTGGTCACCACCATGTAACTTATAGGGCAGGAACAGCACAGTTTTCAAAACGTGTTTTTCAGCCCAAAATAAACGCGTTTTCTCAGCCCTTGGAATCGCAGTGTAACTGCCTGGCTCAGAAGAGCCCACAGAGTCAGCCCTTAACCCCAGTGATCAGAAATTGTCAAAACGTGTTTTTCAGCAGAAATAAACATGTTTTGGCAACTTTGGTCAAACCCATGTAACTTATAGGGCAGGAACAGCACAGTTTTCAAAACGTGTTTTTCAGCCCGAAATAAACGCGTTTTCTCAGCCCTTGGAATCGCAGTGTAACTGCCTGCCTCAGAAGAGCCCACAGAGTCAGCCCTTAACCCCAGTGATCAGAAATTGTCAAAACGTGTTTTTCAGCAGAAATAAACACGTTTTGGCAACTTTGGTCACCACCATGTAACTTATAGGGCAGGAACAGCACAGTTTTCAAAACGTGTTTTTCAGCACGAAATAAACACGTTTTCTCAGCACTTAGAATCGCAGTGTAACTGCCTGGCTCAGAAGAGCCCACAGAGTCAGCCCTTAACCCCAGTGATCAGAAATTGTCAAAACGTGTTTTTCAGCAGAAATAAACACGTTTTGGCAACTTTGGTCAAATCCATGTAACTTATAGGGCAGGAACAGCACAGTTTTCAAAACGTGTTTTTCAGCCCGAAATAAACGCGTTTTCTCAGCCCTTGGAATCGCAGTGTAACTGCCTGGCTCAGAAGAGCCCACAGAGTCAGCCCTTAACCCCAGTGATCAGAAATTGTCTAAACGTGTTTTTCAGCAGAAATAAACACGTTTTGGCAACTTTGGTCACCACCATGTAACTTATAGGGCAGGAACAGCACAGTTTTCAAAACGTGTTTTTCAGCCCGAAATAAACGCGTTTTCTCAGCCCTTGGAATCGCAGTGTAACTGCCTGGCTCAGAAGAGCACACTGAGTCACCCCTTAACCCCAGTGATCAGAAATTGTCAAAACGTGTTTTTCAGCAGAAATAAACACGTTTTGGCAACTTTGGTCACCACCATGTAACTTATAGGGCAGGAACAGCACAGTTTTCAAAACGTGTTTTTCAGCCCGAAATAAACGCGTTTTCTCAGCCCTTGGAATCGCAGTGTAACTGCCTGGCTCAGAAGAGCCCACAGAGTCAGCCCTTAACCCCAGTGATCAGAAATTGTCAAAACGTGTTTTTCAGCAGAAATAAACACGTTTTGGCAACTTTGGTCACCACCATGTAACTTATAGGGCAGGAACAGCACAGTTTTCAAAACGTGTTTTTCAGCCCGAAATAAACGCGTTTTCTCAGCCCTTGGAATCGCAGTGTAACTGCCTGGCTCAGAAGAGCCCACAGAGTCAGCCCTTAACCCCAGTGATCAGAAATTGTCAAAACGTGTTTTTCAGCAGAAATAAACACGTTTTGGCAACTTTGGTCACCACCATGTAACTTATAGGGCAAGAACAGCACAGTTTTCAAAACGTGTTTTTCAGCCCGAAATAAACGCGTTTTCTCAGCCCTTGGAATCGCAGTGTAACTGCCTGGCTCAGAAGAGCCCACAGAGTCAGCCCTTAACCCCAGTGATCAGAAATTGTCAAAACGTGTTTTTCAGCAGAAATAAACACGTTTTGGCAACTTTGGTCAAACCCATGTAACTTATAGGGCAGGAACAGCACAGTTTTCAAAACGTGTTTTTCAGCCCGAAATAAACGCGTTTTCTCAGCCCTTGGAATCGCAGTGTAACTGCCTGGCTCAGAAGAGCCCACAGAGTCAGCCCTTAACCCCAGTGATCAGAAATTGTCAAAACGTGTTTTTCAGCAGAAATAAACACGTTTTGGCAACTTTGGTCACCACCATGTAACTTATAGGGCAGGAACAGCACAGTTTTCAAAACGTGTTTTTCAGCCCGAAATAAACGCGTTTTCTCAGCCCTTGGAATCGCAGTGTAACTGCCTGGCTCAGAAGAGCCCACAGAGTCAGCCCTTAACCCCAGTGATCAGAAATTGTCAAAACGTGTTTTTCAGCAGAAATAAACACGTTTTGGCAACTTTGGTCAAACCCATGTAACTTATAGGGCAGGAACAGCACAGTTTTCAAAACGTGTTTTTCAGCCCGAAATAAACGCGTTTTCTCAGCCCTTGGAATCGCAGTGTAACTGCCTGGCTCAGAAGAGCCCACAGAGTCAGCCCTTAACCCCAGTGATCAGAAATTGTCAAAACGTGTTTTTCAGCAGAAATAAACACGTTTTGGCAACTTTGGTCACCACCATGTAACTTATAGGGCAGGAACAGCACAGTTTTCAAAACGTGTTTTTCAGCCCGAAATAAGCACGTTTTCTTAGCCCTTAGAATCGCAGTGTAACTGCCTGGCTCAGAAGAGCCCACAGAGTCAGCCCTTAACCCCAGTGATCAGAAATTGACAAAACGTGTTTTTCAGCAGAAATAAACACGTTTTGGCAACTTTGGTCACCACCATGTAACTTATAGGGCAGGAACAGCACAGTTTTCAAAACGTGTTTTTCAGCCCGAAATAAACGCGTTTTCTCAGCCCTTGGAATCGCAGTGTAACTGCCTGGCTCAGAAGAGCCCACAGAGTCAGCCCTTAACCCCAGTGATCAGAAATTGTCAAAACGTGTTTTTCAGCAGAAATAAACACGTTTTGGCAACTTTGGTCACCACCATGTAACTTATAGGGCAGGAACAGCACAGTTTTCAAAACGTGTTTTTCAGCCCGAAATAAACGCGTTTTCTCAGCCCTTGGAATCGCAGTGTAACTGCCTGGCTCAGAAGAGCCCACAGAGTCAGCCCTTAACCCCAGTGATCAGAAATTGTCAAAACGTGTTTTTCAGCAGAAATAAACACGTTTTGGCAACTTTGGTCACCACCATTTAACTTATAGGGCAGGAACAGCACAGTTTTCAAAACGTGTTTTTCAGACCGAAATAAACGCGTTTTCTCAGCCCTTAGAATCGCAATGTAACTGCCTGGCTCAGAAGAGCCCACAGAGTCAGCCCTTAACCCCAGTGATCAGAAATTGTCAAAACGTGTTTTTCAGCAGAAATAAACACGTTTTGGCAACTTTGGTCAAATCCATGTAACTTATAGGGCAGGAACAGCACAGTTTTCAAAACGTGTTTTTCAGACCGAAATAAACGCGTTTTCTCAGCCCTTGGAATCGCAGTGTAACTGCCTGGCTCAGAAGAGCCCACAGAGTCAGCCCTTAACCCCAGTGATCAGAAATTGTCTAAACGTGTTTTTCAGCAGAAATAAACACGTTTTGGCAACTTTGGTCACCACCATGTAACTTATAGAGCAGGAACAGCACAGTTTTCAAAACGTGTTTTTCAGCCCGAAATAAACGCGTTTTCTCAGCCCTTGGAATCGCAGTGTAACTGCCTGGCTCAGAAGAGCACACTGAGTCACCCCTTAACCCCAGTGATCAGAAATTGTCAAAACGTGTTTTTCAGCAGAAATAAACACGTTTTGGCAACTTTGGTCACCACCATGTAACTTATAGGGCAGGAACAGCACAGTTTTCAAAACGTGTTTTTCAGCCCGAAATAAACGCGTTTTCTCAGCCCTTGGAATCGCAGTGTAACTGCCTGGCTCAGAAGAGCCCACAGAGTCAGCCCTTAACCCCAGTGATCAGAAATTGTCAAAACGTGTTTTTCAGCAGAAATAAACACGTTTTGGCAACTTTGGTCACCACCATGTAACTTATAGGGCAGGAACAGCACAGTTTTCAAAACGTGTTTTTCAGCCCGAAATAAACGCGTTTTCTCAGCCCTTGGAATCGCAGTGTAACTGCCTGGCTCAGAAGAGCCCACAGAGTCAGCCCTTAACCCCAGTGATCAGAAATTGTCAAAACGTGTTTTTCAGCAGAAATAAACACGTTTTGGCAACTTTGGTCACCACCATGTAACTTATAGGGCAAGAACAGCACAGTTTTCAAAATGTGTTTTTCAGCCCGAAATAAACGCGTTTTCTCAGCCCTTGGAATCGCAGTGTAACTGCCTGGCTCAGAAGAGCCCACAGAGTCAGCCCTTAACCCCAGTGATCAGAAATTGTCAAAACGTGTTTTTCAGCAGAAATAAACACGTTTTGGCAACTTTGGTCAAACCCATGTAACTTATAGGGCAGGAACAGCACAGTTTTCAAAACGTGTTTTTCAGCCCGAAATAAACGCGTTTTCTCAGCCTTTGGAATCGCAGTGTAACTGCCTGGCTCAGAAGAGCCCACAGAGTCAGCCCTTAACCCCAGTGATCAGAAATTGTCAAAACGTGTTTTTCAGCAGAAATAAACACGTTTTGGCAACTTTGGTCACCACCATGTAACTTATAGGGCAGGAACAGCACAGTTTTCAAAACGTGTTTTTCAGCCCGAAATAAACGCGTTTTCTCAGCCCTTGGAATCGCAGTGTAACTGCCTGGCTCAGAAGAGCCCACAGAGTCAGCCCTTAACCCCAGTGATCAGAAATTGTCAAAACGTGTTTTTCAGCAGAAATAAACACGTTTTGGCAACTTTGGTCAAACCCATGTAACTTATAGGGCAGGAACAGCACAGTTTTCAAAACGTGTTTTTCAGCCCGAAATAAACGCGTTTTCTCAGCCCTTGGAATCGCAGTGTAACTGCCTGGCTCAGAAGAGCCCACAGAGTCAGCCCTTAACCCCAGTGATCAGAAATTGTCAAAACGTGTTTTTCAGCAGAAATAAACACGTTTTGGCAACTTTGGTCACCACCATGTAACTTATAGAGCAGGAACAGCACAGTTTTCAAAACGTGTTTTTCAGCCCGAAATAAACGCGTTTTCTCAGCCCTTGGAATCGCAGTGTAACTGCCTGGCTCAGAAGAGCCCACAGAGTCAGCCCTTAACCCCAGTGATCAGAAATTGTCAAAACGTGTTTTTCAGCAGAAATAAACACGTTTTGGCAACTTTGGTCACCACCATGTAACTTATAGGGCAGGAACAGCACAGTTTTCAAAACGTGTTTTTCAGACCGAAATAAACACGTTTTCTCAGCCCTTAGAATCGCAATGTAACTGCCTGGCTCAGAAGAGCCCACAGAGTCAGCCCTTAACCCCAGTGATCATAAATTGTCAAAACGTGTTTTTCAGCAGAAATAAACACGTTTTGGCAACTTTGGTCAAACCCATGTAACTTATAGGACAGGAACAGCACAGTTTTCAAAACGTGTTTTTCAGCCCGAAATAAACGCGTTTTCTCAGCCCTTGGAATCGCAGTGTAACTGCCTGGCTCAGAAGAGCCCACAGATTCAGCCCTTAACCCCAGTGATCAGAAAATGTCAAAACGTGTTTTTCAGCAGAAATAAACACGTTTTGGCAACTTTGGTCACCACCATGTAACTTATAGGGCAGGAACAGCACAGTTTTCAAAACGTGTTTTTCAGCCCGAAATAAACGCGTTTTCTCAGCCCTTGGAATCGCAGTGTAACTGCCTGGCTCAGAAGAGCCCACAGAGTCAGCCCTTAACCCCAGTGATCAGAAATTGTCAAAACGTGTTTTTCAGCAGAAATAAACACGTTTTGGCAACTTTGGTCACCACCATGTAACTTATAGGGCAGGAACAGCACAGTTTTCAAAACGTGTTTTTCAGCCCGAAATAAACGCGTTTTCTCAGCCCTTGGAATCGCAGTGTAACTGCCTGGCTCAGAAGAGCCCACAGAGTCAGCCCTTAACCCCAGTGATCAGAAATTGTCAAAACGTGTTTTTCAGCAGAAATAAACACGTTTTGGCAACTTTGGTCAAACCCATGTAACTTATAGGGCAGGAACAGCACAGTTTTCAAAACGTGTTTTTCAGCCCGAAATAAACGCGTTTTCTCAGCCCTTGGAATCGCAGTGTAACTGCCTGCCTCAGAAGAGCCCACAGAGTCAGCCCTTAACCCCAGTGATCAGAAATTGTCAAAACGTGTTTTTCAGCAGAAATAAACACGTTTTGGCAACTTTGGTCACCACCATGTAACTTATAGGGCAGGAACAGCACAGTTTTCAAAACGTGTTTTTCAGCACGAAATAAACACGTTTTCTCAGCACTTAGAATCGCAGTGTAACTGCCTGGCTCAGAAGAGCACACTGAGTCACCCCTTAACCCCAGTGATCAGAAATTGTCAAAACGTGTTTTTCAGCAGAAATAAACACGTTTTGGCAACTTTGGTCACCACCATGTAACTTATAGGGCAGGAACAGCACCGTTTTCAAAACGTGTTTTTCAGCCCGAAATAAACGCGTTTTCTCAGCCCTTGGAATCGCAGTGTAACTGCCTGGCTCAGAAGAGCCCACAGAGTCAGCCCTTAACCCCAGTGATCAGAAATTGTCAAAACGTGTTTTTCAGCAGAAATAAACACGTTTTGGCAACTTTGGTCACCACCATGTAACTTATAGGGCAGGAACAGCACAGTTTTCAAAACGTGTTTTTCAGCCCGAAATAAACGCGTTTTCTCAGCCCTTGGAATCGCAGTGTAACTGCCTGGCTCAGAAGAGCCCACAGAGTCAGCCCTTAACCCCAGTGATCAGAAATTGTCTAAACGTGTTTTTCAGCAGAAATAAACACGTTTTGGCAACTTTGGTCACCACCATGTAACTTATAGGGCAAGAACAGCACAGTTTTCAAAACGTGTTTTTCAGCCCGAAATAAACGCGTTTTCTCAGCCCTTGGAATCGCAGTGTAACTGCCTGGCTCAGAAGAGCCCACAGAGTCAGCCCTTAACCCCAGTGATCAGAAATTGTCAAAATGTGTTTTTCAGCAGAAATAAACACGTTTTGGCAACTTTGGTCAAACCCATGTAACTTATAGGGCAGGAACAGCACAGTTTTCAAAACGTGTTTTTCAGCCCGAAATAAACGCGTTTTCTCAGCCCTTGGAATCGCAGTGTAACTGCCTGGCTCAGAAGAGCCCACAGAGTCAGCCCTTAACCCCAGTGATCAGAAATTGTCAAAACGTGTTTTTCAGCAGAAATAAACACGTTTTGGCAACTTTGGTCACCACCATGTAACTTATAGGGCAGGAACAGCACAGTTTTCAAAACGTGTTTTTCAGCCCGAAATAAACGCGTTTTCTCAGCCCTTGGAATCGCAGTGTAACTGCCTGGCTCAGAAGAGCCCACAGAGTCAGCCCTTAACCCCAGTGATCAGAAATTGTCAAAACGTGTTTTTCAGCAGAAATAAACACGTTTTGGCAACTTTGGTCACCACCATGTAACTTATAGGGCAGGAACAGCACAGTTTTCAAAACGTGTTTTTCAGCACGAAATAAACACGTTTTCTCAGCACTTAGAATCGCAGTGTAACTGCCTGGCTCAGAAGAGCCCACAGAGTCAGCCCTTAACCCCAGTGATCAGAAATTGTCAAAACGTGTTTTTCAGCAGAAATAAACACGTTTTGGCAACTTTGGTCACCACCATGTAACTTATAGGGCAGGAACAGCACAGTTTTCAAAACGTGTTTTTCAGACCGAAATAAACACGTTTTCTCAGCCCTTAGAATCGCAATGTAACTGCCTGGCTCAGAAGAGCCCACAGAGTCAGCCCTTAACCCCAGTGATCAGAAATTGTCAAAACGTGTTTTTCAGCAGAAATAAACACGTTTTGGCAACTTTGGTCACCACCATGTAACTTATAGGGCAGGAACAGCACAGTTTTCAAAACGTGTTTTTCAGCACGAAATAAACACGTTTTCTCAGCACTTAGAATCGCAGTGTAACTGCCTGGCTCAGAAGAGCCCACAGAGTCAGCCCTTAACCCCAGTGATCAGAAATTGTCAAAACGTGTTTTTCAGCAGAAATAAACACGTTTTGGCAACTTTGGTCACCACCATGTAACTTATAGGGCAGGAACAGCACAGTTTTCAAAACGTGTTTTTCAGACCGAAATAAACACGTTTTCTCAGCCCTTAGAATCGCAATGTAACTGCCTGGCTCAGAAGAGCCCACAGAGTCAGCCCTTAACCCCAGTGATCATAAATTGTCAAAACGTGTTTTTCAGCAGAAATAAACACGTTTTGGCAACTTTGGTCAAACCCATGTAACTTATAGGACAGGAACAGCACAGTTTTCAAAACGTGTTTTTCAGCCCGAAATAAACGCGTTTTCTCAGCCCTTGGAATCGCAGTGTAACTGCCTGGCTCAGAAGAGCCCACAGATTCAGACCTTAACCCCAGTGATCAGAAAATGTCAAAACGTGTTTTTCAGCAGAAATAAACACGTTTTGGCAACTTTGGTCACCACCATGTAACTTATAGGGCAGGAACAGCACAGTTTTCAAAACGTGTTTTTCAGCCCGAAATAAACGCGTTTTCTCAGCCCTTGGAATCGCAGTGTAACTGCCTGGCTCAGAAGAGCCCACAGAGTCAGCCCTTAACCCCAGTGATCAGAAATTGTCAAAACGTGTTTTTCAGCAGAAATAAACACGTTTTGGCAACTTTGGTCACCACCATGTAACTTATAGGGCAGGAACAGCACAGTTTTCAAAACGTGTTTTTCAGCCCGAAATAAACACGTTTTCTCAGCATTTAGAATCGCAGTGTAACTGCCTGGCTCAGAAGAGCCCACAGAGTCAGCCCTTAACCCCAGTGATCAGAAATTGTCAAAACGTGTTTTTCAGCAGAAATAAACACGTTTTGGCAACTTTGGTCAAACCCATGTAACTTATAGGGCAGGAACAGCACAGTTTTCAAAACGTGTTTTTCAGCCCGAAATAAACGCGTTTTCTCAGCCCTTGGAATCGCAGTGTAACTGCCTGCCTCAGAAGAGCCCACAGAGTCAGCCCTTAACCCCAGTGATCAGAAATTGTCAAAACGTGTTTTTCAGCAGAAATAAACACGTTTTGGCAACTTTGGTCACCACCATGTAACTTATAGGGCAGGAACAGCACAGTTTTCAAAACGTGTTTTTCAGCACGAAATAAACACGTTTTCTCAGCACTTAGAATCGCAGTGTAACTGCCTGGCTCAGAAGAGCCCACAGAGTCAGCCCTTAACCCCAGTGATCAGAAATTGTCAAAACGTGTTTTTCAGCAGAAATAAACACGTTTTGGCAACTTTGGTCAAATCCATGTAACTTATAGGGCAGGAACAGCACAGTTTTCAAAACGTGTTTTTCAGACCGAAATAAACACGTTTTCTCAGCCCTTAGAATCGCAATGTAACTGCCTGGCTCATAAAGCCCACAGAGTCAGCCCTTAACCCCAGTGATCAGAAATTGTCAAAACGTGTTTTTCAGCAGAAATAAACACGTTTTGGCAACTTTGGTCAAACCCATGTAACTTATAGGGCAGGAACAGCACAGTTTTCAAAACGTGTTTTTCAGCCCGAAATAAACGCGTTTTCTCAGCCCTTGGAATCGCAGTGTAACTGCCTGGCTCAGAAGAGCACACTGAGTCACCCCTTAACCCCAGTGATCAGAAATTGTCAAAACGTGTTTTTCAGCAGAAATAAACACGTTTTGGCAACTTTGGTCACCACCATGTAACTTATAGGGCAGGAACAGCACAGTTTTCAAAACGTGTTTTTCAGCCCGAAATAAACACGTTTTCTCAGCCCTTAGAATCGCAGTGTAACTGCCTGGCTCAGAAGAGCCCACAGAGTCAGCCCTTAACCCCAGTGATCAGAAATTGTCAAAACGTGTTTTTCAGCAGAAATAAACACGTTTTGGCAACTTTGGTCAAACCCATGTAACTTATAGGGCAGGAACAGCACAGTTTTCAAAACGTGTTTTTCAGCCCGAAATAAACGCGTTTTCTCAGCCCTTGGAATCGCAGTGTAACTGCCTGCCTCAGAAGAGCCCACAGAGTCAGCCCTTAACCCCAGTGATCAGAAATTGTCAAAACGTGTTTTTCAGCAGAAATAAACACGTTTTGGCAACTTCGGTCACCACCATGTAACTTATAGGGCAGGAACAGCACAGTTTTCAAAAAGTGTTTTTCAGCACGAAATAAACACGTTTTCTCAGCACTTAGAATCGCAGTGTAACTGCCTGGCTCAGAAGAGCCCACAGAGTCAGCCCTTAACCCCAGTGATCAGAAATTGTCAAAACGTGTTTTTCAGCAGAAATAAACACGTTTTGGCAACTTTGGTCAAACCCATGTAACTTATAGGGCAGGAACAGCACAGTTTTCAAAACGTGTTTTTCAGCCCGAAATAAACGCGTTTTCTCAGCCCTTGGAATCGCAGTGTAACTGCCTGGCTCAGAAGAGCCCACAGAGTCAGCCCTTAACCCCAGTGATCAGAAATTGTCAAAACGTGTTTTTCAGCAGAAATAAACACGTTTTGGCAACTTTGGTCACCACCATGTAACTTATAGGGCAGGAACAGCACAGTTTTCAAAACGTGTTTTTCAGCCCGAAATAAACGCGTTTTCTCAGCCCTTGGAATCGCAGTGTAACTGCCTGGCTCAGAAGAGCCCACAGAGTCAGCCCTTAACCCCAGTGATCAGAAATTGTCAAAACGTGTTTTTCAGCAGAAATAAACACGTTTTGGCAACTTTGGTCAAACCCATGTAACTTATAGGGCAGGAACAGCACAGTTTTCAAAACGTGTTTTTCAGCCCGAAATAAACGCGTTTTCTCAGCCCTTGGAATCGCAGTGTAACTGCCTGGCTCAGAAGAGCCCACAGAGTCAGCCCTTAACCCCAGTGATCAGAAATTGTCAAAACGTGTTTTTCAGCAGAAATAAACACGTTTTGGCAACTTTGGTCACCACCATGTAACTTATAGAGCAGGAACAGCACAGTTTTCAAAACGTGTTTTTCAGCCCGAAATAAACGCGTTTTCTCAGCCCTTGGAATCGCAGTGTAACTGCCTGGCTCAGAAGAGCCCACAGAGTCAGCCCTTAACCCCAGTGATCAGAAATTGTCAAAACGTGTTTTTCAGCAGAAATAAACACGTTTTGGCAACTTTGGTCACCACCATGTAACTTATAGGGCAGGAACAGCACAGTTTTCAAAACGTGTTTTTCAGACCGAAATAAACACGTTTTCTCAGCCCTTAGAATCGCAATGTAACTGCCTGGCTCAGAAGAGCCCACAGAGTCAGCCCTTAACCCCAGTGATCATAAATTGTCAAAACGTGTTTTTCAGCAGAAATAAACACGTTTTGGCAACTTTGGTCAAACCCATGTAACTTATAGGACAGGAACAGCACAGTTTTCAAAACGTGTTTTTCAGCCCGAAATAAACGCGTTTTCTCAGCCCTTGGAATCGCAGTGTAACTGCCTGGCTCAGAAGAGCCCACAGATTCAGCCCTTAACCCCAGTGATCAGAAAATGTCAAAACGTGTTTTTCAGCAGAAATAAACACGTTTTGGCAACTTTGGTCACCACCATGTAACTTATAGGGCAGGAACAGCACAGTTTTCAAAACGTGTTTTTCAGCCCGAAATAAACGCGTTTTCTCAGCCCTTGGAATCGCAGTGTAACTGCCTGGCTCAGAAGAGCCCACAGAGTCAGCCCTTAACCCCAGTGATCAGAAATTGTCAAAACGTGTTTTTCAGCAGAAATAAACACGTTTTGGCAACTTTGGTCACCACCATGTAACTTATAGGGCAGGAACAGCACAGTTTTCAAAACGTGTTTTTCAGCCCGAAATAAACGCGTTTTCTCAGCCCTTGGAATCGCAGTGTAACTGCCTGGCTCAGAAGAGCCCACAGAGTCAGCCCTTAACCCCAGTGATCAGAAATTGTCAAAACGTGTTTTTCAGCAGAAATAAACACGTTTTGGCAACTTTGGTCAAACCCATGTAACTTATAGGGCAGGAACAGCACAGTTTTCAAAACGTGTTTTTCAGCCCGAAATAAACGCGTTTTCTCAGCCCTTGGAATCGCAGTGTAACTGCCTGCCTCAGAAGAGCCCACAGAGTCAGCCCTTAACCCCAGTGATCAGAAATTGTCAAAACGTGTTTTTCAGCAGAAATAAACACGTTTTGGCAACTTTGGTCACCACCATGTAACTTATAGGGCAGGAACAGCACAGTTTTCAAAACGTGTTTTTCAGCACGAAATAAACACGTTTTCTCAGCACTTAGAATCGCAGTGTAACTGCCTGGCTCAGAAGAGCACACTGAGTCACCCCTTAACCCCAGTGATCAGAAATTGTCAAAACGTGTTTTTCAGCAGAAATAAACACGTTTTGGCAACTTTGGTCACCACCATGTAACTTATAGGGCAGGAACAGCACCGTTTTCAAAACGTGTTTTTCAGCCCGAAATAAACGCGTTTTCTCAGCCCTTGGAATCGCAGTGTAACTGCCTGGCTCAGAAGAGCCCACAGAGTCAGCCCTTAACCCCAGTGATCAGAAATTGTCAAAACGTGTTTTTCAGCAGAAATAAACACGTTTTGGCAACTTTGGTCACCACCATGTAACTTATAGGGCAGGAACAGCACAGTTTTCAAAACGTGTTTTTCAGCCCGAAATAAACGCGTTTTCTCAGCCCTTGGAATCGCAGTGTAACTGCCTGGCTCAGAAGAGCCCACAGAGTCAGCCCTTAACCCCAGTGATCAGAAATTGTCAAAACGTGTTTTTCAGCAGAAATAAACACGTTTTGGCAACTTTGGTCACCACCATGTAACTTATAGGGCAGGAACAGCACAGTTTTCAAAACGTGTTTTTCAGCACGAAATAAACACGTTTTCTCAGCACTTAGAATCGCAGTGTAACTGCCTGGCTCAGAAGAGCCCACAGAGTCAGCCCTTAACCCCAGTGATCAGAAATTGTCAAAACGTGTTTTTCAGCAGAAATAAACACGTTTTGGCAACTTTGGTCACCACCATGTAACTTATAGGGCAGGAACAGCACAGTTTTCAAAACGTGTTTTTCAGACCGAAATAAACACGTTTTCTCAGCCCTTAGAATCGCAATGTAACTGCCTGGCTCAGAAGAGCCCACAGAGTCAGCCCTTAACCCCAGTGATCAGAAATTGTCAAAACGTGTTTTTCAGCAGAAATAAACACGTTTTGGCAACTTTGGTCACCACCATGTAACTTATAGGGCAGGAACAGCACAGTTTTCAAAACGTGTTTTTCAGCACGAAATAAACACGTTTTCTCAGCACTTAGAATCGCAGTGTAACTGCCTGGCTCAGAAGAGCCCACAGAGTCAGCCCTTAACCCCAGTGATCAGAAATTGTCAAAACGTGTTTTTCAGCAGAAATAAACACGTTTTGGCAACTTTGGTCACCACCATGTAACTTATAGGGCAGGAACAGCACAGTTTTCAAAACGTGTTTTTCAGACCGAAATAAACACGTTTTCTCAGCCCTTAGAATCGCAATGTAACTGCCTGGCTCAGAAGAGCCCACAGAGTCAGCCCTTAACCCCAGTGATCATAAATTGTCAAAACGTGTTTTTCAGCAGAAATAAACACGTTTTGGCAACTTTGGTCAAACCCATGTAACTTATAGGACAGGAACAGCACAGTTTTCAAAACGGGTTTTTCAGCCCGAAATAAACGCGTTTTCTCAGCCCTTGGAATCGCAGTGTAACTGCCTGGCTCAGAAGAGCCCACAGATTCAGACCTTAACCCCAGTGATCAGAAAATGTCAAAACGTGTTTTTCAGCAGAAATAAACACGTTTTGGCAACTTTGGTCACCACCATGTAACTTATAGGGCAGGAACAGCACAGTTTTCAAAACGTGTTTTTCAGCCCGAAATAAACGCGTTTTCTCAGCCCTTGGAATCGCAGTGTAACTGCCTGGCTCAGAAGAGCCCACAGAGTCAGCCCTTAACCCCAGTGATCAGAAATTGTCAAAACGTGTTTTTCAGCAGAAATAAACACGTTTTGGCAACTTTGGTCACCACCATGTAACTTATAGGGCAGGAACAGCACAGTTTTCAAAACGTGTTTTTCAGCCCGAAATAAACACGTTTTCTCAGCCCTTAGAATCGCAGTGTAACTGCCTGGCTCAGAAGAGCCCACAGAGTCAGCCCTTAACCCCAGTGATCAGAAATTGTCAAAACGTGTTTTTCAGCAGAAATAAACACGTTTTGGCAACTTTGGTCAAACCCATGTAACTTATAGGGCAGGAACAGCACAGTTTTCAAAACGTGTTTTTCAGCCCGAAATAAACGCGTTTTCTCAGCCCTTGGAATCGCAGTGTAACTGCCTGCCTCAGAAGAGCCCACAGAGTCAGCCCTTAACCCCAGTGATCAGAAATTGTCAAAACGTGTTTTTCAGCAGAAATAAACACGTTTTGGCAACTTTGGTCACCACCATGTAACTTATAGGGCAGGAACAGCACAGTTTTCAAAACGTGTTTTTCAGCACGAAATAAACACGTTTTCTCAGCACTTAGAATCGCAGTGTAACTGCCTGGCTCAGAAGAGCCCACAGAGTCAGCCCTTAACCCCAGTGATCAGAAATTGTCAAAACGTGTTTTTCAGCAGAAATAAACACGTTTTGGCAACTTTGGTCAAATCCATGTAACTTATAGGGCAGGAACAGCACAGTTTTCAAAACGTGTTTTTCAGACCGAAATAAACACGTTTTCTCAGCCCTTAGAATCGCAATGTAACTGCCTGGCTCAGAAAGCCCACAGAGTCAGCCCTTAACCCCAGTGATCAGAAATTGTCAAAACGTGTTTTTCAGCAGAAATAAACACGTTTTGGCAACTTTGGTCAAACCCATGTAACTTATAGGGCAGGAACAGCACAGTTTTCAAAACGTGTTTTTCAGCCCGAAATAAACGCGTTTTCTCAGCCCTTGGAATCGCAGTGTAACTGCCTGGCTCAGAAGAGCACACTGAGTCAGCCCTTAACCCCAGTGATCAGAAATTGTCAAAACGTGTTTTTCAGCAGAAATAAACACGTTTTGGCAACTTTGGTCAAACCCATGTAACTTATAGGGCAGGAACAGCACAGTTTTCAAAACGTGTTTTTCAGCCCGAAATAAACGCGTTTTCTCAGCCCTTGGAATCGCAGTGTAACTGCCTGCCTCAGAAGAGCCCACAGAGTCAGCCCTTAACCCCAGTGATCAGAAATTGTCAAAACGTGTTTTTCAGCAGAAATAAACACGTTTTGGCAACTTCGGTCACCACCATGTAACTTATAGGGCAGGAACAGCACAGTTTTCAAAAAGTGTTTTTCAGCACGAAATAAACACGTTTTCTCAGCACTTAGAATCGCAGTGTAACTGCCTGGCTCAGAAGAGCCCACAGAGTCAGCCCTTAACCCCAGTGATCAGAAATTGTCAAAACGTGTTTTTCAGCAGAAATAAACACGTTTTGGCAACTTTGGTCAAATCCATGTAACTTATAGGGCAGGAACAGCACAGTTTTCAAAACGTGTTTTTCAGCCCGAAATAAACGCGTTTTCTCAGCCCTTGGAATCGCAGTGTAACTGCCTGGCTCAGAAGAGCCCACAGAGTCAGCCCTTAACCCCAGTGATCAGAAATTGTCAAAACGTGTTTTTCAGCAGAAATAAACACGTTTTGGCAACTTTGGTCACCACCATGTAACTTATAGGGCAGGAACAGCACAGTTTTCAAAACGTGTTTTTCAGCACGAAATAAACACGTTTTCTCAGCACTTAGAATCGCAGTGTAACTGCCTGGCTCAGAAGAGCCCACAGAGTCAGCCCTTAACCCCAGTGATCAGAAATTGTCAAAACGTGTTTTTCAGCAGAAATAAACACGTTTTGGCAACTTTGGTCACCACCATGTAACTTATAGGGCAGGAACAGCACAGTTTTCAAAACGTGTTTTTCAGACCGAAATAAACACGTTTTCTCAGCCCTTAGAATCGCAATGTAACTGCCTGGCTCAGAAGAGCCCACAGAGTCAGCCCTTAACCCCAGTGATCAGAAATTGTCAAAACGTGTTTTTCAGCAGAAATAAACACGTTTTGGCAACTTTGGTCACCACCATGTAACTTATAGGGCAGGAACAGCACAGTTTTCAAAACGTGTTTTTCAGCACGAAATAAACACGTTTTCTCAGCACTTAGAATCGCAGTGTAACTGCCTGGCTCAGAAGAGCCCACAGAGTCAGCCCTTAACCCCAGTGATCAGAAATTGTCAAAACGTGTTTTTCAGCAGAAATAAACACGTTTTGGCAACTTTGGTCACCACCATGTAACTTATAGGGCAGGAACAGCACAGTTTTCAAAACGTGTTTTTCAGACCGAAATAAACACGTTTTCTCAGCCCTTAGAATCGCAATGTAACTGCCTGGCTCAGAAGAGCCCACAGAGTCAGCCCTTAACCCCAGTGATCATAAATTGTCAAAACGTGTTTTTCAGCAGAAATAAACACGTTTTGGCAACTTTGGTCAAACCCATGTAACTTATAGGACAGGAACAGCACAGTTTTCAAAACGTGTTTTTCAGCCCGAAATAAACGCGTTTTCTCAGCCCTTGGAATCGCAGTGTAACTGCCTGGCTCAGAAGAGCCCACAGATTCAGACCTTAACCCCAGTGATCAGAAAATGTCAAAACGTGTTTTTCAGCAGAAATAAACACGTTTTGGCAACTTTGGTCACCACCATGTAACTTATAGGGCAGGAACAGCACAGTTTTCAAAACGTGTTTTTCAGCCCGAAATAAACGCGTTTTCTCAGCCCTTGGAATCGCAGTGTAACTGCCTGGCTCAGAAGAGCCCACAGAGTCAGCCCTTAACCCCAGTGATCAGAAATTGTCAAAACGTGTTTTTCAGCAGAAATAAACACGTTTTGGCAACTTTGGTCACCACCATGTAACTTATAGGGCAGGAACAGCACAGTTTTCAAAACGTGTTTTTCAGCCCGAAATAAACACGTTTTCTCAGCCCTTAGAATCGCAGTGTAACTGCCTGGCTCAGAAGAGCCCACAGAGTCAGCCCTTAACCCCAGTGATCAGAAATTGTCAAAACGTGTTTTTCAGCAGAAATAAACACGTTTTGGCAACTTTGGTCAAACCCATGTAACTTATAGGGCAGGAACAGCACAGTTTTCAAAACGTGTTTTTCAGCCCGAAATAAACGCGTTTTCTCAGCCCTTGGAATCGCAGTGTAACTGCCTGCCTCAGAAGAGCCCACAGAGTCAGCCCTTAACCCCAGTGATCAGAAATTGTCAAAACGTGTTTTTCAGCAGAAATAAACACGTTTTGGCAACTTTGGTCACCACCATGTAACTTATAGGGCAGGAACAGCACAGTTTTCAAAACGTGTTTTTCAGCACGAAATAAACACGTTTTCTCAGCACTTAGAATCGCAGTGTAACTGCCTGGCTCAGAAGAGCCCACAGAGTCAGCCCTTAACCCCAGTGATCAGAAATTGTCAAAACGTGTTTTTCAGCAGAAATAAACACGTTTTGGCAACTTTGGTCAAATCCATGTAACTTATAGGGCAGGAACAGCACAGTTTTCAAAACGTGTTTTTCAGACCGAAATAAACACGTTTTCTCAGCCCTTAGAATCGCAATGTAACTGCCTGGCTCAGAAAGCCCACAGAGTCAGCCCTTAACCCCAGTGATCAGAAATTGTCAAAACGTGTTTTTCAGCAGAAATAAACACGTTTTGGCAACTTTGGTCAAACCCATGTAACTTATAGGGCAGGAACAGCACAGTTTTCAAAACGTGTTTTTCAGCCCGAAATAAACGCGTTTTCTCAGCCCTTGGAATCGCAGTGTAACTGCCTGGCTCAGAAGAGCACACTGAGTCACCCCTTAACCCCAGTGATCAGAAATTGTCAAAACGTGTTTTTCAGCAGAAATAAACACGTTTTGGCAACTTTGGTCACCACCATGTAACTTATAGGGCAGGAACAGCACAGTTTTCAAAACGTGTTTTTCAGCCCGAAATAAACACGTTTTCTCAGCCCTTAGAATCGCAGTGTAACTGCCTGGCTCAGAAGAGCCCACAGAGTCAGCCCTTAACCCCAGTGATCAGAAATTGTCAAAACGTGTTTTTCAGCAGAAATAAACACGTTTTGGCAACTTTGGTCAAACCCATGTAACTTATAGGGCAGGAACAGCACAGTTTTCAAAACGTGTTTTTCAGCCCGAAATAAACGCGTTTTCTCAGCCCTTGGAATCGCAGTGTAACTGCCTGCCTCAGAAGAGCCCACAGAGTCAGCCCTTAACCCCAGTGATCAGAAATTGTCAAAACGTGTTTTTCAGCAGAAATAAACACGTTTTGGCAACTTTGGTCACCACCATGTAACTTATAGGGCAGGAACAGCACAGTTTTCAAAAAGTGTTTTTCAGCACGAAATAAACACGTTTTCTCAGCACTTAGAATCGCAGTGTAACTGCCTGGCTCAGAAGAGCCCACAGAGTCAGCCCTTAACCCCAGTGATCAGAAATTGTCAAAACGTGTTTTTCAGCAGAAATAAACACGTTTTGGCAACTTTGGTCAAATCCATGTAACTTATAGGGCAGGAACAGCACAGTTTTCAAAACGTGTTTTTCAGCCCGAAATAAACGCGTTTTCTCAGCCCTTGGAATCGCAGTGTAACTGCCTGGCTCAGAAGAGCCCACAGAGTCAGCCCTTAACCCCAGTGATCAGAAATTGTCTAAACGTGTTTTTCAGCAGAAATAAACACGTTTTGGCAACTTTGGTCACCACCATGTAACTTATAGGGCAGGAACAGCACAGTTTTCAAAACGTGTTTTTCAGCCCGAAATAAACGCGTTTTCTCAGCCCTTGGAATCGCAGTGTAACTGCCTGGCTCAGAAGAGCCCACAGAGTCAGCCCTTAACCCCAGTGATCAGAAATTGTCAAAACGTGTTTTTCAGCAGAAATAAACACGTTTTGGCAACTTTGGTCACCACCATGTAACTTATAGGGCAAGAACAGCACAGTTTTCAAAACGTGTTTTTCAGCCCGAAATAAACGCGTTTTCTCAGCCCTTAGAATCGCAGTGTAACTGCCTGGCTCAGAAGAGCCCACAGAGTCAGCCCTTAACCCCAGTGATCAGAAATTGTCTAAACGTGTTTTTCAGCAGAAATAAACACGTTTTGGCAACTTTGGTCACCACCATGTAACTTATAGGGCAGGAACAGCACAGTTTTCAAAACGTGTTTTTCAGCCCGAAATAAACGCGTTTTCTCAGCCCTTGGAATCGCAGTGTAACTGCCTGGCTCAGAAGAGCCCACAGAGTCAGCCCTTAACCCCAGTGATCAGAAATTGTCAAAACGTGTTTTTCAGCAGAAATAAACACGTTTTGGCAACTTTGGTCACCACCATGTAACTTATAGGGCAGGAACAGCACAGTTTTCAAAACGTGTTTTTCAGCCCGAAATAAACGCGTTTTCTCAGCCCTTGGAATCGCAGTGTAACTGCCTGGCTCAGAAGAGCCCACAGAGTCAGCCCTTAACCCCAGTGATCAGAAATTGTCAAAACGTGTTTTTCAGCAGAAATAAACACGTTTTGGCAACTTTGGTCAAACCCATGTAACTTATAGGGCAGGAACAGCACAGTTTTCAAAACGTGTTTTTCAGCCCGAAATAAACGCGTTTTCTCAGCCCTTGGAATCGCAGTGTAACTGCCTGGCTCAGAAGAGCCCACAGAGTCAGCCCTTAACCCCAGTGATCAGAAAATGTCAAAACGTGTTTTTCAGCAGAAATAAACACGTTTTGGCAACTTTGGTCACCACCATGTAACTTATAGGGCAGGAACAGCACAGTTTTCAAAACGTGTTTTTCAGCCCGAAATAAACGCGTTTTCTCAGCCCTTGGAATCGCAGTGTAACTGCCTGGCTCAGAAGAGCCCACAGAGTCAGCCCTTAACCCCAGTGATCAGAAATTGTCAAAACGTGTTTTTCAGCAGAAATAAACACGTTTTGGCAACTTTGGTCACCACCATGTAACTTATAGGGCAGGAACAGCACAGTTTTCAAAACGTGTTTTTCAGCCCGAAATAAACACGTTTTCTCAGCCCTTAGAATCGCAGTGTAACTGCCTGGCTCAGAAGAGCCCACAGAGTCAGCCCTTAACCCCAGTGATCAGAAATTGTCAAAACGTGTTTTTCAGCAGAAATAAACATGTTTTGGCAACTTTGGTCAAACCCATGTAACTTATAGGGCAGGAACAGCACAGTTTTCAAAACGTGTTTTTCAGCCCGAAATAAACGCGTTTTCTCAGCCCTTGGAATCGCAGTGTAACTGCCTGCCTCAGAAGAGCCCACAGAGTCAGCCCTTAACCCCAGTGATCAGAAATTGTCAAAACGTGTTTTTCAGCAGAAATAAACACGTTTTGGCAACTTTGGTCACCACCATGTAACTTATAGGGCAGGAACAGCACAGTTTTCAAAACGTGTTTTTCAGCACGAAATAAACACGTTTTCTCAGCACTTAGAATCGCAGTGTAACTGCCTGGCTCAGAAGAGCCCACAGAGTCAGCCCTTAACCCCAGTGATCAGAAATTGTCAAAACGTGTTTTTCAGCAGAAATAAACACGTTTTGGCAACTTTGGTCACCACCATGTAACTTATAGGGCAGGAACAGCACAGTTTTCAAAACGTGTTTTTCAGCCCGAAATAAACGCGTTTTCTCAGCCCTTGGAATCGCAGTGTAACTGCCTGGCTCAGAAGAGCCCACAGAGTCAGCCCTTAACCCCAGTGATCAGAAATTGTCAAAACGTGTTTTTCAGCAGAAATAAACACGTTTTGGCAACTTTGGTCACCACCATGTAACTTATAGGGCAGGAACAGCACAGTTTTCAAAACGTGTTTTTCAGCCCGAAATAAACGCGTTTTCTCAGCCCTTGGAATCGCAGTGTAACTGCCTGGCTCAGAAGAGCCCACAGAGTCAGCCCTTAACCCCAGTGATCAGAAATTGTCAAAACGTGTTTTTCAGCAGAAATAAACACGTTTTGGCAACTTTGGTCACCACCATGTAACTTATAGGGCAAGAACAGCACAGTTTTCAAAACGTGTTTTTCAGCCCGAAATAAACGCGTTTTCTCAGCCCTTGGAATCGCAGTGTAACTGCCTGGCTCAGAAGAGCCCACAGAGTCAGCCCTTAACCCCAGTGATCAGAAATTGTCAAAACGTGTTTTTCAGCAGAAATAAACACGTTTTGGCAACTTTGGTCAAACCCATGTAACTTATAGGGCAGGAACAGCACAGTTTTCAAAACGTGTTTTTCAGCCCGAAATAAACGCGTTTTCTCAGCCCTTGGAATCGCAGTGTAACTGCCTGGCTCAGAAGAGCCCACAGAGTCAGCCCTTAACCCCAGTGATCAGAAATTGTCAAAACGTGTTTTTCAGCAGAAATAAACACGTTTTGGCAACTTTGGTCACCACCATGTAACTTATAGGGCAGGAACAGCACAGTTTTCAAAACGTGTTTTTCAGCCCGAAATAAACACGTCTTCTCAGCCCTTAGAATCGCAGTGTAACTGCCTGGCTCAGAAGAGCCCACAGAGTCAGCCCTTAACCCCAGTGATCAGAAATTGTCTAAACGTGTTTTTCAGCAGAAATAAACACGTTTTGGCAACTTTGGTCACCACCATGTAACTTATAGGGCAGGAACAGCACAGTTTTCAAAACGTGTTTTTCAGCCCGAAATAAACACGTTTTCTCAGCCCTTGGAATCGCAGTGTAACTGCCTGGCTCAGAAGAGCCCACAGAGTCAGCCCTTAACCCCAGTGATCAGAAATTGTCAAAACGTGTTTTTCAGCAGAAATAAACACGTTTTGGCAACTTTGGTCACCACCATGTAACTTATAGGGCAGGAACAGCACAGTTTTCAAAACGTGTTTTTCAGCCCGAAATAAACGCGTTTTCTCAGCCCTTGGAATCGCAGTGTAACTGCCTGGCTCAGAAGAGCCCACAGAGTCAGCCCTTAACCCCAGTGATCAGAAATTGTCAAAACGTGTTTTTCAGCAGAAATAAACACGTTTTGGCAACTTTGGTCAAACCCATGTAACTTATAGGGCAGGAACAGCACAGTTTTCAAAACGTGTTTTTCAGCCCGAAATAAACGCGTTTTCTCAGCCCTTGGAATCGCAGTGTAACTGCCTGGCTCAGAAGAGCCCACAGAGTCAGCCCTTAACCCCAGTGATCAGAAAATGTCAAAACGTGTTTTTCAGCAGAAATAAACACGTTTTGGCAACTTTGGTCACCACCATGTAACTTATAGGGCAGGAACAGCACAGTTTTCAAAACGTGTTTTTCAGCCCGAAATAAACGCGTTTTCTCAGCCCTTGGAATCGCAGTGTAACTGCCTGCCTCAGAAGAGCCCACAGAGTCAGCCCTTAACCCCAGTGATCAGAAATTGTCAAAACGTGTTTTTCAGCAGAAATAAACACGTTTTGGCAACTTTGGTCACCACCATGTAACTTATAGGGCAGGAACAGCACAGTTTTCAAAAAGTGTTTTTCAGCACGAAATAAACACGTTTTCTCAGCACTTAGAATCGCAGTGTAACTGCCTGGCTCAGAAGAGCCCACAGAGTCAGCCCTTAACCCCAGTGATCAGAAATTGTCAAAACGTGTTTTTCAGCAGAAATAAACACGTTTTGGCAACTTTGGTCAAATCCATGTAACTTATAGGGCAGGAACAGCACAGTTTTCAAAACGTGTTTTTCAGCCCGAAATAAACGCGTTTTCTCAGCCCTTGGAATCGCAGTGTAACTGCCTGGCTCAGAAGAGCCCACAGAGTCAGCCCTTAACCCCAGTGATCAGAAATTGTCTAAACGTGTTTTTCAGCAGAAATAAACACGTTTTGGCAACTTTGGTCACCACCATGTAACTTATAGGGCAGGAACAGCACAGTTTTCAAAACGTGTTTTTCAGCCCGAAATAAACGCGTTTTCTCAGCCCTTGGAATCGCAGTGTAACTGCCTGGCTCAGAAGAGCCCACAGAGTCAGCCCTTAACCCCAGTGATCAGAAATTGTCAAAACGTGTTTTTCAGCAGAAATAAACACGTTTTGGCAACTTTGGTCACCACCATGTAACTTATAGGGCAAGAACAGCACAGTTTTCAAAACGTGTTTTTCAGCCCGAAATAAACGCGTTTTCTCAGCCCTTAGAATCGCAGTGTAACTGCCTGGCTCAGAAGAGCCCACAGAGTCAGCCCTTAACCCCAGTGATCAGAAATTGTCTAAACGTGTTTTTCAGCAGAAATAAACACGTTTTGGCAACTTTGGTCACCACCATGTAACTTATAGGGCAGGAACAGCACAGTTTTCAAAACGTGTTTTTCAGCCCGTAATAAACGCGTTTTCTCAGCCCTTGGAATCGCAGTGTAACTGCCTGGCTCAGAAGAGCCCACAGAGTCAGCCCTTAACCCCAGTGATCAGAAATTGTCAAAACGTGTTTTTCAGCAGAAATAAACACGTTTTGGCAACTTTGGTCACCACCATGTAACTTATAGGGCAGGAACAGCACAGTTTTCAAAACGTGTTTTTCAGCCCGAAATAAACGCGTTTTCTCAGCCCTTGGAATCGCAGTGTAACTGCCTGGCTCAGAAGAGCCCACAGAGTCAGCCCTTAACCCCAGTGATCAGAAATTGTCAAAACGTGTTTTTCAGCAGAAATAAACACGTTTTGGCAACTTTGGTCAAACCCATGTAACTTATAGGGCAGGAACAGCACAGTTTTCAAAACGTGTTTTTCAGCCCGAAATAAACGCGTTTTCTCAGCCCTTGGAATCGCAGTGTAACTGCCTGGCTCAGAAGAGCCCACAGAGTCAGCCCTTAACCCCAGTGATCAGAAAATGTCAAAACGTGTTTTTCAGCAGAAATAAACACGTTTTGGCAACTTTGGTCACCACCATGTAACTTATAGGGCAGGAACAGCACAGTTTTCAAAACGTGTTTTTCAGCCCGAAATAAACGCGTTTTCTCAGCCCTTGGAATCGCAGTGTAACTGCCTGGCTCAGAAGAGCCCACAGAGTCAGCCCTTAACCCCAGTGATCAGAAATTGTCAAAACGTGTTTTTCAGCAGAAATAAACACGTTTTGGCAACTTTGGTCACCACCATGTAACTTATAGGGCAGGAACAGCACAGTTTTCAAAACGTGTTTTTCAGCCCGAAATAAACACGTTTTCTCAGCACTTAGAATCGCAGTGTAACTGCCTGGCTCAGAAGAGCCCACAGAGTCAGCCCTTAACCCCAGTGATCAGAAATTGTCAAAACGTGTTTTTCAGCAGAAATAAACATGTTTTGGCAACTTTGGTCAAACCCATGTAACTTATAGGGCAGGAACAGCACAGTTTTCAAAACGTGTTTTTCAGCCCGAAATAAACGCGTTTTCTCAGCCCTTGGAATCGCAGTGTAACTGCCTGCCTCAGAAGAGCCCACAGAGTCAGCCCTTAACCCCAGTGATCAGAAATTGTCAAAACGTGTTTTTCAGCAGAAATAAACACGTTTTGGCAACTTTGGTCACCACCATGTAACTTATAGGGCAGGAACAGCACAGTTTTCAAAACGTGTTTTTCAGCACGAAATAAACACGTTTTCTCAGCACTTAGAATCGCAGTGTAACTGCCTGGCTCAGAAGAGCCCACAGAGTCAGCCCTTAACCCCAGTGATCAGAAATTGTCAAAACGTGTTTTTCAGCAGAAATAAACACGTTTTGGCAACTTTGGTCAAATCCATGTAACTTATAGGGCAGGAACAGCACAGTTTTCAAAACGTGTTTTTCAGCCCGAAATAAACGCGTTTTCTCAGCCCTTGGAATCGCAGTGTAACTGCCTGGCTCAGAAGAGCCCACAGAGTCAGCCCTTAACCCCAGTGATCAGAAATTGTCTAAACGTGTTTTTCAGCAGAAATAAACACGTTTTGGCAACTTTGGTCACCACCATGTAACTTATAGGGCAGGAACAGCACAGTTTTCAAAACGTGTTTTTCAGCCCGAAATAAACGCGTTTTCTCAGCCCTTGGAATCGCAGTGTAACTGCCTGGCTCAGAAGAGCACACTGAGTCACCCCTTAACCCCAGTGATCAGAAATTGTCAAAACGTGTTTTTCAGCAGAAATAAACACGTTTTGGCAACTTTGGTCACCACCATGTAACTTATAGGGCAGGAACAGCACAGTTTTCAAAACGTGTTTTTCAGCCCGAAATAAACGCGTTTTCTCAGCCCTTGGAATCGCAGTGTAACTGCCTGGCTCAGAAGAGCCCACAGAGTCAGCCCTTAACCCCAGTGATCAGAAATTGTCAAAACGTGTTTTTCAGCAGAAGTAAACATGTTTTGGCAACTTTGGTCAAACCCATGTAACTTATAGGGCAGGAACAGCACAGTTTTCAAAACGTGTTTTTCAGCCCGAAATAAACGCGTTTTCTCAGCCCTTGGAATCGCAGTGTAACTGCCTGCCTCAGAAGAGCCCACAGAGTCAGCCCTTAACCCCAGTGATCAGAAATTGTCAAAACGTGTTTTTCAGCAGAAATAAACACGTTTTGGCAACTTTGGTCACCACCATGTAACTTATAGGGCAGGAACAGCACAGTTTTCAAAACGTGTTTTTCAGCACGAAATAAACACGTTTTCTCAGCACTTAGAATCGCAGTGTAACTGCCTGGCTCAGAAGAGCCCACAGAGTCAGCCCTTAACCCCAGTGATCAGAAATTGTCTAAACGTGTTTTTCAGCAGAAATAAACACGTTTTGGCAACTTTGGTCAAATCCATGTAACTTATAGGGCAGGAACAGCACAGTTTTCAAAACGTGTTTTTCAGCCCGAAATAAACGCGTTTTCTCAGCCCTTGGAATCGCAGTGTAACTGCCTGGCTCAGAAGAGCCCACAGAGTCAGCCCTTAACCCCAGTGATCAGAAATTGTCAAAACGTGTTTTTCAGCAGAAATAAACACGTTTTGGCAACTTTGGTCACCACCATGTAACTTATAGGGCAGGAACAGCACAGTTTTCAAAACGTGTTTTTCAGCACGAAATAAACACGTTTTCTCAGCACTTAGAATCGCAGTGTAACTGCCTGGCTCAGAAGAGCCCACAGAGTCAGCCCTTAACCCCAGTGATCAGAAATTGTCAAAACGTGTTTTTCAGCAGAAATAAACACGTTTTGGCAACTTTGGTCACCACCATGTAACTTATAGGGCAGGAACAGCACAGTTTTCAAAACGTGTTTTTCAGCCCGAAATAAACGCGTTTTCTCAGCCCTTGGAATCGCAGTGTAACTGCCTGGCTCAGAAGAGCCCACAGAGTCAGCCCTTAACCCCAGTGATCAGAAATTGTCAAAACGTGTTTTTCAGCAGAAATAAACACGTTTTGGCAACTTTGGTCACCACCATGTAACTTATAGGGCAGGAACAGCACAGTTTTCAAAACGTGTTTTTCAGCCCGAAATAAACGCGTTTTCTCAGCCCTTGGAATCGCAGTGTAACTGCCTGGCTCAGAAGAGCCCACAGAGTCAGCCCTTAACCCCAGTGATCAGAAATTGTCAAAACGTGTTTTTCAGCAGAAATAAACACGTTTTGGCAACTTTGGTCAAACCCATGTAACTTATAGGGCAGGAACAGCACAGTTTTCAAAACGTGTTTTTCAGCCCGAAATAAACGCGTTTTCTCAGCCCTTGGAATCGCAGTGTAACTGCCTGCCTCAGAAGAGCCCACAGAGTCAGCCCTTAACCCCAGTGATCAGAAATTGTCAAAACGTGTTTTTCAGCAGAAATAAACACGTTTTGGCAACTTTGGTCACCACCATGTAACTTATAGGGCAGGAACAGCACAGTTTTCAAAACGTGTTTTTCAGCACGAAATAAACACGTTTTCTCAGCACTTAGAATCGCAGTGTAACTGCCTGGCTCAGAAGAGCACACTGAGTCACCCCTTAACCCCAGTGATCAGAAATTGTCAAAACGTGTTTTTCAGCAGAAATAAACACGTTTTGGCAACTTTGGTCACCACCATGTAACTTATAGGGCAGGAACAGCACCGTTTTCAAAACGTGTTTTTCAGCCCGAAATAAACGCGTTTTCTCAGCCCTTGGAATCGCAGTGTAACTGCCTGGCTCAGAAGAGCCCACAGAGTCAGCCCTTAACCCCAGTGATCAGAAATTGTCAAAACGTGTTTTTCAGCAGAAATAAACACGTTTTGGCAACTTTGGTCACCACCATGTAACTTATAGGGCAGGAACAGCACAGTTTTCAAAACGTGTTTTTCAGCCCGAAATAAACGCGTTTTCTCAGCCCTTGGAATCGCAGTGTAACTGCCTGGCTCAGAAGAGCCCACAGAGTCAGCCCTTAACCCCAGTGATCAGAAATTGTCTAAACGTGTTTTTCAGCAGAAATAAACACGTTTTGGCAACTTTGGTCACCACCATGTAACTTATAGGGCAAGAACAGCACAGTTTTCAAAACGTGTTTTTCAGCCCGAAATAAACGCGTTTTCTCAGCCCTTGGAATCGCAGTGTAACTGCCTGGCTCAGAAGAGCCCACAGAGTCAGCCCTTAACCCCAGTGATCAGAAATTGTCAAAACGTGTTTTTCAGCAGAAATAAACACGTTTTGGCAACTTTGGTCAAACCCATGTAACTTATAGGGCAGGAACAGCACAGTTTTCAAAACGTGTTTTTCAGCCCGAAATAAACGCGTTTTCTCAGCCCTTGGAATCGCAGTGTAACTGCCTGGCTCAGAAGAGCCCACAGAGTCAGCCCTTAACCCCAGTGATCAGAAATTGTCAAAACGTGTTTTTCAGCAGAAATAAACACGTTTTGGCAACTTTGGTCACCACCATGTAACTTATAGGGCAGGAACAGCACAGTTTTCAAAACGTGTTTTTCAGCCCGAAATAAACGCGTTTTCTCAGCCCTTGGAATCGCAGTGTAACTGCCTGGCTCAGAAGAGCCCACAGAGTCAGCCCTTAACCCCAGTGATCAGAAATTGTCAAAACGTGTTTTTCAGCAGAAATAAACACGTTTTGGCAACTTTGGTCACCACCATGTAACTTATAGGGCAGGAACAGCACAGTTTTCAAAACGTGTTTTTCAGCACGAAATAAACACGTTTTCTCAGCACTTAGAATCGCAGTGTAACTGCCTGGCTCAGAAGAGCCCACAGAGTCAGCCCTTAACCCCAGTGATCAGAAATTGTCAAAACGTGTTTTTCAGCAGAAATAAACACGTTTTGGCAACTTTGGTCACCACCATGTAACTTATAGGGCAGGAACAGCACAGTTTTCAAAACGTGTTTTTCAGACCGAAATAAACACGTTTTCTCAGCCCTTAGAATCGCAATGTAACTGCCTGGCTCAGAAGAGCCCACAGAGTCAGCCCTTAACCCCAGTGATCATAAATTGTCAAAACGTGTTTTTCAGCAGAAATAAACACGTTTTGGCAACTTTGGTCAAACCCATGTAACTTATAGGACAGGAACAGCACAGTTTTCAAAACGTGTTTTTCAGCCCGAAATAAACGCGTTTTCTCAGCCCTTGGAATCGCAGTGTAACTGCCTGGCTCAGAAGAGCCCACAGATTCAGACCTTAACCCCAGTGATCAGAAAATGTCAAAACGTGTTTTTCAGCAGAAATAAACACGTTTTGGCAACTTTGGTCACCACCATGTAACTTATAGGGCAGGAACAGCACAGTTTTCAAAACGTGTTTTTCAGCCCGAAATAAACGCGTTTTCTCAGCCCTTGGAATCGCAGTGTAACTGCCTGGCTCAGAAGAGCCCACAGAGTCAGCCCTTAACCCCAGTGATCAGAAATTGTCAAAACGTGTTTTTCAGCAGAAATAAACACGTTTTGGCAACTTTGGTCACCACCATGTAACTTATAGGGCAGGAACAGCACAGTTTTCAAAACGTGTTTTTCAGCCCGAAATAAACGCGTTTTCTCAGCCCTTGGAATCGCAGTGTAACTGCCTGGCTCAGAAGAGCACACTGAGTCACCCCTTAACCCCAGTGATCAGAAATTGTCAAAACGTGTTTTTCAGCAGAAATAAACACGTTTTGGCAACTTTGGTCACCACCATGTAACTTATAGGGCAGGAACAGCACAGTTTTCAAAACGTGTTTTTCAGCCCGAAATAAACGCGTTTTCTCAGCCCTTGGAATCGCAGTGTAACTGCCTGCCTCAGAAGAGCCCACAGAGTCAGCCCTTAACCCCAGTGATCAGAAATTGTCAAAACGTGTTTTTCAGCAGAAATAAACACGTTTTGGCAACTTTGGTCACCACCATGTAACTTATAGGGCAGGAACAGCACAGTTTTCAAAAAGTGTTTTTCAGCACGAAATAAACACGTTTTCTCAGCACTTAGAATCGCAGTGTAACTGCCTGGCTCAGAAGAGCCCACAGAGTCAGCCCTTAACCCCAGTGATCAGAAATTGTCAAAACGTGTTTTTCAGCAGAAATAAACACGTTTTGGCAACTTTGGTCAAATCCATGTAACTTATAGGGCAGGAACAGCACAGTTTTCAAAACGTGTTTTTCAGCCCGAAATAAACGCGTTTTCTCAGCCCTTGGAATCGCAGTGTAACTGCCTGGCTCAGAAGAGCCCACAGAGTCAGCCCTTAACCCCAGTGATCAGAAATTGTCTAAACGTGTTTTTCAGCAGAAATAAACACGTTTTGGCAACTTTGGTCACCACCATGTAACTTATAGGGCAGGAACAGCACAGTTTTCAAAACGTGTTTTTCAGCCCGAAATAAACGCGTTTTCTCAGCCCTTGGAATCGCAGTGTAACTGCCTGGCTCAGAAGAGCCCACAGAGTCAGCCCTTAACCCCAGTGATCAGAAATTGTCAAAACGTGTTTTTCAGCAGAAATAAACACGTTTTGGCAACTTTGGTCACCACCATGTAACTTATAGGGCAAGAACAGCACAGTTTTCAAAACGTGTTTTTCAGCCCGAAATAAACGCGTTTTCTCAGCCCTTAGAATCGCAGTGTAACTGCCTGGCTCAGAAGAGCCCACAGAGTCAGCCCTTAACCCCAGTGATCAGAAATTGTCTAAACGTGTTTTTCAGCAGAAATAAACACGTTTTGGCAACTTTGGTCACCACCATGTAACTTATAGGGCAGGAACAGCACAGTTTTCAAAACGTGTTTTTCAGCCCGAAATAAACGCGTTTTCTCAGCCCTTGGAATCGCAGTGTAACTGCCTGGCTCAGAAGAGCCCACAGAGTCAGCCCTTAACCCCAGTGATCAGAAATTGTCAAAACGTGTTTTTCAGCAGAAATAAACACGTTTTGGCAACTTTGGTCACCACCATGTAACTTATAGGGCAGGAACAGCACAGTTTTCAAAACGTGTTTTTCAGCCCGAAATAAACGCGTTTTCTCAGCCCTTGGAATCGCAGTGTAACTGCCTGGCTCAGAAGAGCCCACAGAGTCAGCCCTTAACCCCAGTGATCAGAAATTGTCAAAACGTGTTTTTCAGCAGAAATAAACACGTTTTGGCAACTTTGGTCAAACCCATGTAACTTATAGGGCAGGAACAGCACAGTTTTCAAAACGTGTTTTTCAGCCCGAAATAAACGCGTTTTCTCAGCCCTTGGAATCGCAGTGTAACTGCCTGGCTCAGAAGAGCCCACAGAGTCAGCCCTTAACCCCAGTGATCAGAAAATGTCAAAACGTGTTTTTCAGCAGAAATAAACACGTTTTGGCAACTTTGGTCACCACCATGTAACTTATAGGGCAGGAACAGCACAGTTTTCAAAACGTGTTTTTCAGCCCGAAATAAACGCGTTTTCTCAGCCCTTGGAATCGCAGTGTAACTGCCTGGCTCAGAAGAGCCCACAGAGTCAGCCCTTAACCCCAGTGATCAGAAATTGTCAAAACGTGTTTTTCAGCAGAAATAAACACGTTTTGGCAACTTTGGTCACCACCATGTAACTTATAGGGCAGGAACAGCACAGTTTTCAAAACGTGTTTTTCAGCCCGAAATAAACACGTTTTCTCAGCCCTTAGAATCGCAGTGTAACTGCCTGGCTCAGAAGAGCCCACAGAGTCAGCCCTTAACCCCAGTGATCAGAAATTGTCAAAACGTGTTTTTCAGCAGAAATAAACATGTTTTGGCAACTTTGGTCAAACCCATGTAACTTATAGGGCAGGAACAGCACAGTTTTCAAAACGTGTTTTTCAGCCCGAAATAAACGCGTTTTCTCAGCCCTTGGAATCGCAGTGTAACTGCCTGCCTCAGAAGAGCCCACAGAGTCAGCCCTTAACCCCAGTGATCAGAAATTGTCAAAACGTGTTTTTCAGCAGAAATAAACACGTTTTGGCAACTTTGGTCACCACCATGTAACTTATAGGGCAGGAACAGCACAGTTTTCAAAACGTGTTTTTCAGCACGAAATAAACACGTTTTCTCAGCACTTAGAATCGCAGTGTAACTGCCTGGCTCAGAAGAGCCCACAGAGTCAGCCCTTAACCCCAGTGATCAGAAATTGTCAAAACGTGTTTTTCAGCAGAAATAAACACGTTTTGGCAACTTTGGTCACCACCATGTAACTTATAGGGCAGGAACAGCACAGTTTTCAAAACGTGTTTTTCAGCCCGAAATAAACGCGTTTTCTCAGCCCTTGGAATCGCAGTGTAACTGCCTGCCTCAGAAGAGCCCACAGAGTCAGCCCTTAACCCCAGTGATCAGAAATTGTCAAAACGTGTTTTTCAGCAGAAATAAACACGTTTTGGCAACTTTGGTCACCACCATGTAACTTATAGGGCAGGAACAGCACAGTTTTCAAAAAGTGTTTTTCAGCACGAAATAAACACGTTTTCTCAGCACTTAGAATCGCAGTGTAACTGCCTGGCTCAGAAGAGCCCACAGAGTCAGCCCTTAACCCCAGTGATCAGAAATTGTCAAAACGTGTTTTTCAGCAGAAATAAACACGTTTTGGCAACTTTGGTCAAATCCATGTAACTTATAGGGCAGGAACAGCACAGTTTTCAAAACGTGTTTTTCAGCCCGAAATAAACGCGTTTTCTCAGCCCTTGGAATCGCAGTGTAACTGCCTGGCTCAGAAGAGCCCACAGAGTCAGCCCTTAACCCCAGTGATCAGAAATTGTCTAAACGTGTTTTTCAGCAGAAATAAACACGTTTTGGCAACTTTGGTCACCACCATGTAACTTATAGGGCAGGAACAGCACAGTTTTCAAAACGTGTTTTTCAGCCCGAAATAAACGCGTTTTCTCAGCCCTTGGAATCGCAGTGTAACTGCCTGGCTCAGAAGAGCCCACAGAGTCAGCCCTTAACCCCAGTGATCAGAAATTGTCAAAACGTGTTTTTCAGCAGAAATAAACACGTTTTGGCAACTTTGGTCACCACCATGTAACTTATAGGGCAAGAACAGCACAGTTTTCAAAACGTGTTTTTCAGCCCGAAATAAACGCGTTTTCTCAGCCCTTAGAATCGCAGTGTAACTGCCTGGCTCAGAAGAGCCCACAGAGTCAGCCCTTAACCCCAGTGATCAGAAATTGTCTAAACGTGTTTTTCAGCAGAAATAAACACGTTTTGGCAACTTTGGTCACCACCATGTAACTTATAGGGCAGGAACAGCACAGTTTTCAAAACGTGTTTTTCAGCCCGAAATAAACGCGTTTTCTCAGCCCTTGGAATCGCAGTGTAACTGCCTGGCTCAGAAGAGCCCACAGAGTCAGCCCTTAACCCCAGTGATCAGAAATTGTCAAAACGTGTTTTTCAGCAGAAATAAACACGTTTTGGCAACTTTGGTCACCACCATGTAACTTATAGGGCAGGAACAGCACAGTTTTCAAAACGTGTTTTTCAGCCCGAAATAAACGCGTTTTCTCAGCCCTTGGAATCGCAGTGTAACTGCCTGGCTCAGAAGAGCCCACAGAGTCAGCCCTTAACCCCAGTGATCAGAAATTGTCAAAACGTGTTTTTCAGCAGAAATAAACACGTTTTGGCAACTTTGGTCAAACCCATGTAACTTATAGGGCAGGAACAGCACAGTTTTCAAAACGTGTTTTTCAGCCCGAAATAAACGCGTTTTCTCAGCCCTTGGAATCGCAGTGTAACTGCCTGGCTCAGAAGAGCCCACAGAGTCAGCCCTTAACCCCAGTGATCAGAAAATGTCAAAACGTGTTTTTCAGCAGAAATAAACACGTTTTGGCAACTTTGGTCACCACCATGTAACTTATAGGGCAGGAACAGCACAGTTTTCAAAACGTGTTTTTCAGCCCGAAATAAACGCGTTTTCTCAGCCCTTGGAATCGCAGTGTAACTGCCTGGCTCAGAAGAGCCCACAGAGTCAGCCCTTAACCCCAGTGATCAGAAATTGTCAAAACGTGTTTTTCAGCAGAAATAAACACGTTTTGGCAACTTTGGTCACCACCATGTAACTTATAGGGCAGGAACAGCACAGTTTTCAAAACGTGTTTTTCAGCCCGAAATAAACACGTTTTCTCAGCCCTTAGAATCGCAGTGTAACTGCCTGGCTCAGAAGAGCCCACAGAGTCAGCCCTTAACCCCAGTGATCAGAAATTGTCAAAACGTGTTTTTCAGCAGAAATAAACATGTTTTGGCAACTTTGGTCAAACCCATGTAACTTATAGGGCAGGAACAGCACAGTTTTCAAAACGTGTTTTTCAGCCCGAAATAAACGCGTTTTCTCAGCCCTTGGAATCGCAGTGTAACTGCCTGCCTCAGAAGAGCCCACAGAGTCAGCCCTTAACCCCAGTGATCAGAAATTGTCAAAACGTGTTTTTCAGCAGAAATAAACACGTTTTGGCAACTTTGGTCACCACCATGTAACTTATAGGGCAGGAACAGCACAGTTTTCAAAACGTGTTTTTCAGCACGAAATAAACACGTTTTCTCAGCACTTAGAATCGCAGTGTAACTGCCTGGCTCAGAAGAGCCCACAGAGTCAGCCCTTAACCCCAGTGATCAGAAATTGTCAAAACGTGTTTTTCAGCAGAAATAAACACGTTTTGGCAACTTTGGTCACCACCATGTAACTTATAGGGCAGGAACAGCACAGTTTTCAAAACGTGTTTTTCAGCCCGAAATAAACGCGTTTTCTCAGCCCTTGGAATCGCAGTGTAACTGCCTGGCTCAGAAGAGCCCACAGAGTCAGCCCTTAACCCCAGTGATCAGAAATTGTCAAAACGTGTTTTTCAGCAGAAATAAACACGTTTTGGCAACTTTGGTCACCACCATGTAACTTATAGGGCAGGAACAGCACAGTTTTCAAAACGTGTTTTTCAGCCCGAAATAAACGCGTTTTCTCAGCCCTTGGAATCGCAGTGTAACTGCCTGGCTCAGAAGAGCCCACAGAGTCAGCCCTTAACCCCAGTGATCAGAAATTGTCAAAACGTGTTTTTCAGCAGAAATAAACACGTTTTGGCAACTTTGGTCACCACCATGTAACTTATAGGGCAAGAACAGCACAGTTTTCAAAACGTGTTTTTCAGCCCGAAATAAACGCGTTTTCTCAGCCCTTGGAATCGCAGTGTAACTGCCTGGCTCAGAAGAGCCCACAGAGTCAGCCCTTAACCCCAGTGATCAGAAATTGTCAAAACGTGTTTTTCAGCAGAAATAAACACGTTTTGGCAACTTTGGTCAAACCCATGTAACTTATAGGGCAGGAACAGCACAGTTTTCAAAACGTGTTTTTCAGCCCGAAATAAACGCGTTTTCTCAGCCCTTGGAATCGCAGTGTAACTGCCTGGCTCAGAAGAGCCCACAGAGTCAGCCCTTAACCCCAGTGATCAGAAATTGTCAAAACGTGTTTTTCAGCAGAAATAAACACGTTTTGGCAACTTTGGTCACCACCATGTAACTTATAGGGCAGGAACAGCACAGTTTTCAAAACGTGTTTTTCAGCCCGAAATAAACGCGTTTTCTCAGCCCTTGGAATCGCAGTGTAACTGCCTGGCTCAGAAGAGCCCACAGAGTCAGCCCTTAACCCCAGTGATCAGAAATTGTCAAAACGTGTTTTTCAGCAGAAATAAACACGTTTTGGCAACTTTGGTCAAACCCATGTAACTTATAGGGCAGGAACAGCACAGTTTTCAAAACGTGTTTTTCAGCCCGAAATAAACGCGTTTTCTCAGCCCTTGGAATCGCAGTGTAACTGCCTGGCTCAGAAGAGCCCACAGAGTCAGCCCTTAACCCCAGTGATCAGAAATTGTCAAAACGTGTTTTTCAGCAGAAATAAACACGTTTTGGCAACTTTGGTCACCACCATGTAACTTATAGGGCAGGAACAGCACAGTTTTCAAAACGTGTTTTTCAGCCCGAAATAAACGCGTTTTCTCAGCCCTTGGAATCGCAGTGTAACTGCCTGGCTCAGAAGAGCCCACAGAGTCAGCCCTTAACCCCAGTGATCAGAAATTGTCAAAACGTGTTTTTCAGCAGAAATAAACACGTTTTGGCAACTTTGGTCACCACCATTTAACTTATAGGGCAGGAACAGCACAGTTTTCAAAACGTGTTTTTCAGCCCGAAATAAACACGTTTTCTCAGCCCTTAGAGTCGCAGTGTAACTGCCTGGCTCAGAAAGCCCACAGAGTCAGCCCTTAACCCCAGTGATCAGAAATTGTCAAAACGTGTTTTTCAGCAGAAATAAACACGTTTTGGCAACTTTGGTCAAACCCATTTAACTTATAGGGCAGGAACAGCACAGTTTTCAAAACGTGTTTTTCAGCCCGAAATAAACGCGTTTTCTCAGCCCTTGGAATCGCAGTGTAACTGCCTGGCTCAGAAGAGCACACTGAGTCACCCCTTAACCCCAGTGATCAGAAATTGTCAAAACGTGTTTTTCAGCAGAAATAAACACGTTTTGGCAACTTTGGTCACCACCATGTAACTTATAGGGCAGGAACAGCACAGTTTTCAAAACGTGTTTTTCAGCCCGAAATAAACACGTTTTCTCAGCCCTTAGAATCGCAGTGTAACTGCCTGGCTCAGAAGAGCCCACAGAGTCAGCCCTTAACCCCAGTGATCCGAAATTGTCAAAACGTGTTTTTCAGCAGAAATAAACACGTTTTGGCAACTTTGGTCAAACCCATGTAACTTATAGGGCAGGAACAGCACAGTTTTCAAAACGTGTTTTTCAGCCCGAAATAAACGCGTTTTCTCAGCCCTTGGAATCGCAGTGTAACTGCCTGGCTCAGAAGAGCCCACAGAGTCAGCCCTTAACCCCAGTGATCAGAAATTGTCAAAACGTGTTTTTCAGCAGAAATAAACACGTTTTGGCAACTTTGGTCACCACCATGTAACTTATAGGGCAGGAACAGCACAGTTTTCAAAAAGTGTTTTTCAGCACGAAATAAACACGTTTTCTCAGCACTTAGAATCGCAGTGTAACTGCCTGGCTCAGAAGAGCCCACAGAGTCAGCCCTTAACCCCAGTGATCAGAAATTGTCAAAACGTGTTTTTCAGCAGAAATAAACACGTTTTGGCAACTTTGGTCAAATCCATGTAACTTATAGGGCAGGAACAGCACAGTTTTCAAAACGTGTTTTTCAGCCCGAAATAAACGCGTTTTCTCAGCCCTTGGAATCGCAGTGTAACTGCCTGGCTCAGAAGAGCCCACAGAGTCAGCCCTTAACCCCAGTGATCAGAAATTGTCTAAACGTGTTTTTCAGCAGAAATAAACACGTTTTGGCAACTTTGGTCACCACCATGTAACTTATAGGGCAGGAACAGCACAGTTTTCAAAACGTGTTTTTCAGCCCGAAATAAACGCGTTTTCTCAGCCCTTGGAATCGCAGTGTAACTGCCTGGCTCAGAAGAGCCCACAGAGTCAGCCCTTAACCCCAGTGATCAGAAATTGTCAAAACGTGTTTTTCAGCAGAAATAAACACGTTTTGGCAACTTTGGTCACCACCATGTAACTTATAGGGCAAGAACAGCACAGTTTTCAAAACGTGTTTTTCAGCCCGAAATAAACGCGTTTTCTCAGCCCTTAGAATCGCAGTGTAACTGCCTGGCTCAGAAGAGCCCACAGAGTCAGCCCTTAACCCCAGTGATCAGAAATTGTCAAAACGTGTTTTTCAGCAGAAATAAACACGTTTTGGCAACTTTGGTCACCACCATGTAACTTATAGGGCAAGAACAGCACAGTTTTCAAAACTTGTTTTTCAGCCCGAAATAAACGCGTTTTCTCAGCCCTTGGAATCGCAGTGTAACTGCCTGGCTCAGAAGAGCCCACAGAGTCAGCCCTTAACCCCAGTGATCAGAAATTGTCAAAACGTGTTTTTCAGCAGAAATAAACACGTTTTGGCAACTTTGGTCAAACCCATGTAACTTATAGGGCAGGAACAGCACAGTTTTCAAAACGTGTTTTTCAGCCCGAAATAAACGCGTTTTCTCAGCCCTTGGAATCGCAGTGTAACTGCCTGGCTCAGAAGAGCCCACAGAGTCAGCCCTTAACCCCAGTGATCAGAAATTGTCAAAACGTGTTTTTCAGCAGAAATAAACACGTTTTGGCAACTTTGGTCACCACCATGTAACTTATAGGGCAGGAACAGCACAGTTTTCAAAACGTGTTTTTCAGCCCGAAATAAACGCGTTTTCTCAGCCCTTGGAATCGCAGTGTAACTGCCTGGCTCAGAAGAGCCCACAGAGTCAGCCCTTAACCCCAGTGATCAGAAATTGTCAAAACGTGTTTTTCAGCAGAAATAAACACGTTTTGGCAACTTTGGTCAAACCCATGTAACTTATAGGGCAGGAACAGCACAGTTTTCAAAACGTGTTTTTCAGCCCGAAATAAACGCGTTTTCTCAGCCCTTGGAATCGCAGTGTAACTGCCTGGCTCAGAAGAGCCCACAGAGTCAGCCCTTAACCCCAGTGATCAGAAATTGTCAAAACGTGTTTTTCAGCAGAAATAAACACGTTTTGGCAACTTTGGTCACCACCATGTAACTTATAGGGCAGGAACAGCACAGTTTTCAAAACGTGTTTTTCAGCCCGAAATAAACGCGTTTTCTCAGCCCTTGGAATCGCAGTGTAACTGCCTGGCTCAGAAGAGCCCACAGAGTCAGCCCTTAACCCCAGTGATCAGAAATTGTCAAAACGTGTTTTTCAGCAGAAATAAACACGTTTTGGCAACTTTGGTCACCACCATTTAACTTATAGGGCAGGAACAGCACAGTTTTCAAAACGTGTTTTTCAGCCCGAAATAAACACGTTTTCTCAGCCCTTAGAGTCGCAGTGTAACTGCCTGGCTCAGAAAGCCCACAGAGTCAGCCCTTAACCCCAGTGATCAGAAATTGTCAAAACGTGTTTTTCAGCAGAAATAAACACGTTTTGGCAACTTTGGTCAAACCCATTTAACTTATAGGGCAGGAACAGCACAGTTTTCAAAACGTGTTTTTCAGCCCGAAATAAACGCGTTTTCTCAGCCCTTGGAATCGCAGTGTAACTGCCTGGCTCAGAAGAGCACACTGAGTCACCCCTTAACCCCAGTGATCAGAAATTGTCAAAACGTGTTTTTCAGCAGAAATAAACACGTTTTGGCAACTTTGGTCACCACCATGTAACTTATAGGGCAGGAACAGCACAGTTTTCAAAACGTGTTTTTCAGCCCGAAATAAACACGTTTTCTCAGCCCTTAGAATCGCAGTGTAACTGCCTGGCTCAGAAGAGCCCACAGAGTCAGCCCTTAACCCCAGTGATCCGAAATTGTCAAAACGTGTTTTTCAGCAGAAATAAACACGTTTTGGCAACTTTGGTCAAACCCATGTAACTTATAGGGCAGGAACAGCACAGTTTTCAAAACGTGTTTTTCAGCCCGAAATAAACGCGTTTTCTCAGCCCTTGGAATCGCAGTGTAACTGCCTGGCTCAGAAGAGCCCACAGAGTCAGCCCTTAACCCCAGTGATCAGAAATTGTCAAAACGTGTTTTTCAGCAGAAATAAACACGTTTTGGCAACTTTGGTCACCACCATGTAACTTATAGGGCAGGAACAGCACAGTTTTCAAAAAGTGTTTTTCAGCACGAAATAAACACGTTTTCTCAGCACTTAGAATCGCAGTGTAACTGCCTGGCTCAGAAGAGCCCACAGAGTCAGCCCTTAACCCCAGTGATCAGAAATTGTCAAAACGTGTTTTTCAGCAGAAATAAACACGTTTTGGCAACTTTGGTCAAATCCATGTAACTTATAGGGCAGGAACAGCACAGTTTTCAAAACGTGTTTTTCAGCCCGAAATAAACGCGTTTTCTCAGCCCTTGGAATCGCAGTGTAACTGCCTGGCTCAGAAGAGCCCACAGAGTCAGCCCTTAACCCCAGTGATCAGAAATTGTCTAAACGTGTTTTTCAGCAGAAATAAACACGTTTTGGCAACTTTGGTCACCACCATGTAACTTATAGGGCAGGAACAGCACAGTTTTCAAAACGTGTTTTTCAGCCCGAAATAAACGCGTTTTCTCAGCCCTTGGAATCGCAGTGTAACTGCCTGGCTCAGAAGAGCCCACAGAGTCAGCCCTTAACCCCAGTGATCAGAAATTGTCAAAACGTGTTTTTCAGCAGAAATAAACACGTTTTGGCAACTTTGGTCACCACCATGTAACTTATAGGGCAAGAACAGCACAGTTTTCAAAACGTGTTTTTCAGCCCGAAATAAACGCGTTTTCTCAGCCCTTAGAATCGCAGTGTAACTGCCTGGCTCAGAAGAGCCCACAGAGTCAGCCCTTAACCCCAGTGATCAGAAATTGTCTAAACGTGTTTTTCAGCAGAAATAAACACGTTTTGGCAACTTTGGTCACCACCATGTAACTTATAGGGCAGGAACAGCACAGTTTTCAAAACGTGTTTTTCAGCCCGAAATAAACGCGTTTTCTCAGCCCTTGGAATCGCAGTGTAACTGCCTGGCTCAGAAGAGCCCACAGAGTCAGCCCTTAACCCCAGTGATCAGAAATTGTCAAAACGTGTTTTTCAGCAGAAATAAACACGTTTTGGCAACTTTGGTCACCACCATGTAACTTATAGGGCAGGAACAGCACAGTTTTCAAAACGTGTTTTTCAGCCCGAAATAAACGCGTTTTCTCAGCCCTTGGAATCGCAGTGTAACTGCCTGGCTCAGAAGAGCCCACAGAGTCAGCCCTTAACCCCAGTGATCAGAAATTGTCAAAACGTGTTTTTCAGCAGAAATAAACACGTTTTGGCAACTTTGGTCAAACCCATGTAACTTATAGGGCAGGAACAGCACAGTTTTCAAAACGTGTTTTTCAGCCCGAAATAAACGCGTTTTCTCAGCCCTTGGAATCGCAGTGTAACTGCCTGGCTCAGAAGAGCCCACAGAGTCAGCCCTTAACCCCAGTGATCAGAAAATGTCAAAACGTGTTTTTCAGCAGAAATAAACACGTTTTGGCAACTTTGGTCACCACCATGTAACTTATAGGGCAGGAACAGCACAGTTTTCAAAACGTGTTTTTCAGCCCGAAATAAACGCGTTTTCTCAGCCCTTGGAATCGCAGTGTAACTGCCTGGCTCAGAAGAGCCCACAGAGTCAGCCCTTAACCCCAGTGATCAGAAATTGTCAAAACGTGTTTTTCAGCAGAAATAAACACGTTTTGGCAACTTTGGTCACCACCATGTAACTTATAGGGCAGGAACAGCACAGTTTTCAAAACGTGTTTTTCAGCCCGAAATAAACACGTTTTCTCAGCCCTTAGAATCGCAGTGTAACTGCCTGGCTCAGAAGAGCCCACAGAGTCAGCCCTTAACCCCAGTGATCAGAAATTGTCAAAACGTGTTTTTCAGCAAAAATAAACACGTTTTGGCAACTTTGGTCAAACCCATGTAACTTATAGGGCAGGAACAGCACAGTTTTCAAAACGTGTTTTTCAGCCCGAAATAAACGCGTTTTCTCAGCCCTTGGAATCGCAGTGTAACTGCCTGCCTCAGAAGAGCCCACAGAGTCAGCCCTTAACCCCAGTGATCAGAAATTGTCAAAACGTGTTTTTCAGCAGAAATAAACACGTTTTGGCAACTTTGGTCACCACCATGTAACTTATAGGGCAGGAACAGCACAGTTTTCAAAACGTGTTTTTCAGCACGAAATAAACACGTTTTCTCAGCACTTAGAATCGCAGTGTAACTGCCTGGCTCAGAAGAGCCCACAGAGTCAGCCCTTAACCCCAGTGATCAGAAATTGTCAAAACGTGTTTTTCAGCAGAAATAAACACGTTTTGGCAACTTTGGTCAAATCCATGTAACTTATAGGGCAGGAACAGCACAGTTTTCAAAACGTGTTTTTCAGACCGAAATAAACACGTTTTCTCAGCCCTTAGAATCGCAATGTAACTGCCTGGCTCAGAAAGCCCACAGAGTCAGCCCTTAACCCCAGTGATCAGAAATTGTCAAAACGTGTTTTTCAGCAGAAATAAACACGTTTTGGCAACTTTGGTCAAACCCATGTAACTTATAGGGCAGGAACAGCACAGTTTTCAAAACGTGTTTTTCAGCCCGAAATAAACGCGTTTTCTCAGCCCTTGGAATCGCAGTGTAACTGCCTGGCTCAGAAGAGCACACTGAGTCACCCCTTAACCCCAGTGATCAGAAATTGTCAAAACGTGTTTTTCAGCAGAAATAAACACGTTTTGGCAACTTTGGTCACCACCATGTAACTTATAGGGCAGGAACAGCACAGTTTTCAAAACGTGTTTTTCAGCCCGAAATAAACACGTTTTCTCAGCCCTTAGAATCGCAGTGTAACTGCCTGGCTCAGAAGAGCCCACAGAGTCAGCCCTTAACCCCAGTGATCAGAAATTGTCAAAACGTGTTTTTCAGCAGAAATAAACACGTTTTGGCAACTTTGGTCAAACCCATGTAACTTATAGGGCAGGAACAGCACAGTTTTCAAAACGTGTTTTTCAGCCCGAAATAAACGCGTTTTCTCAGCCCTTGGAATCGCAGTGTAACTGCCTGCCTCAGAAGAGCCCACAGAGTCAGCCCTTAACCCCAGTGATCAGAAATTGTCAAAACGTGTTTTTCAGCAGAAATAAACACGTTTTGGCAACTTTGGTCACCACCATGTAACTTATAGGGCAGGAACAGCACAGTTTTCAAAAAGTGTTTTTCAGCACGAAATAAACACGTTTTCTCAGCACTTAGAATCGCAGTGTAACTGCCTGGCTCAGAAGAGCCCACAGAGTCAGCCCTTAACCCCAGTGATCAGAAATTGTCAAAACGTGTTTTTCAGCAGAAATAAACACGTTTTGGCAACTTTGGTCAAATCCATGTAACTTATAGGGCAGGAACAGCACAGTTTTCAAAACGTGTTTTTCAGCCCGAAATAAACGCGTTTTCTCAGCCCTTGGAATCGCAGTGTAACTGCCTGGCTCAGAAGAGCCCACAGAGTCAGCCCTTAACCCCAGTGATCAGAAATTGTCTAAACGTGTTTTTCAGCAGAAATAAACACGTTTTGGCAACTTTGGTCACCACCATGTAACTTATAGGGCAGGAACAGCACAGTTTTCAAAACGTGTTTTTCAGCCCGAAATAAACGCGTTTTCTCAGCCCTTGGAATCGCAGTGTAACTGCCTGGCTCAGAAGAGCCCACAGAGTCAGCCCTTAACCCCAGTGATCAGAAATTGTCAAAACGTGTTTTTCAGCAGAAATAAACACGTTTTGGCAACTTTGGTCACCACCATGTAACTTATAGGGCAAGAACAGCACAGTTTTCAAAACGTGTTTTTCAGCCCGAAATAAACGCGTTTTCTCAGCCCTTAGAATCGCAGTGTAACTGCCTGGCTCAGAAGAGCCCACAGAGTCAGCCCTTAACCCCAGTGATCAGAAATTGTCTAAACGTGTTTTTCAGCAGAAATAAACACGTTTTGGCAACTTTGGTCACCACCATGTAACTTATAGGGCAGGAACAGCACAGTTTTCAAAACGTGTTTTTCAGCCCGAAATAAACGCGTTTTCTCAGCCCTTGGAATCGCAGTGTAACTGCCTGGCTCAGAAGAGCCCACAGAGTCAGCCCTTAACCCCAGTGATCAGAAATTGTCAAAACGTGTTTTTCAGCAGAAATAAACACGTTTTGGCAACTTTGGTCACCACCATGTAACTTATAGGGCAGGAACAGCACAGTTTTCAAAACGTGTTTTTCAGCCCGAAATAAACGCGTTTTCTCAGCCCTTGGAATCGCAGTGTAACTGCCTGGCTCAGAAGAGCCCACAGAGTCAGCCCTTAACCCCAGTGATCAGAAATTGTCAAAACGTGTTTTTCAGCAGAAATAAACACGTTTTGGCAACTTTGGTCAAACCCATGTAACTTATAGGGCAGGAACAGCACAGTTTTCAAAACGTGTTTTTCAGCCCGAAATAAACGCGTTTTCTCAGCCCTTGGAATCGCAGTGTAACTGCCTGGCTCAGAAGAGCCCACAGAGTCAGCCCTTAACCCCAGTGATCAGAAAATGTCAAAACGTGTTTTTCAGCAGAAATAAACACGTTTTGGCAACTTTGGTCACCACCATGTAACTTATAGGGCAGGAACAGCACAGTTTTCAAAACGTGTTTTTCAGCCCGAAATAAACGCGTTTTCTCAGCCCTTGGAATCGCAGTGTAACTGCCTGGCTCAGAAGAGCCCACAGAGTCAGCCCTTAACCCCAGTGATCAGAAATTGTCAAAACGTGTTTTTCAGCAGAAATAAACACGTTTTGGCAACTTTGGTCACCACCATGTAACTTATAGGGCAGGAACAGCACAGTTTTCAAAACGTGTTTTTCAGCCCGAAATAAACACGTTTTCTCAGCCCTTAGAATCGCAGTGTAACTGCCTGGCTCAGAAGAGCCCACAGAGTCAGCCCTTAACCCCAGTGATCAGAAATTGTCAAAACGTGTTTTTCAGCAGAAATAAACATGTTTTGGCAACTTTGGTCAAACCCATGTAACTTATAGGGCAGGAACAGCACAGTTTTCAAAACGTGTTTTTCAGCCCGAAATAAACGCGTTTTCTCAGCCCTTGGAATCGCAGTGTAACTGCCTGCCTCAGAAGAGCCCACAGAGTCAGCCCTTAACCCCAGTGATCAGAAATTGTCAAAACGTGTTTTTCAGCAGAAATAAACACGTTTTGGCAACTTTGGTCACCACCATGTAACTTATAGGGCAGGAACAGCACAGTTTTCAAAACGTGTTTTTCAGCACGAAATAAACACGTTTTCTCAGCACTTAGAATCGCAGTGTAACTGCCTGGCTCAGAAGAGCCCACAGAGTCAGCCCTTAACCCCAGTGATCAGAAATTGTCAAAACGTGTTTTTCAGCAGAAATAAACACGTTTTGGCAACTTTGGTCACCACCATGTAACTTATAGGGCAGGAACAGCACAGTTTTCAAAACGTGTTTTTCAGCCCGAAATAAACGCGTTTTCTCAGCCCTTGGAATCGCAGTGTAACTGCCTGGCTCAGAAGAGCCCACAGAGTCAGCCCTTAACCCCAGTGATCAGAAATTGTCAAAACGTGTTTTTCAGCAGAAATAAACACGTTTTGGCAACTTTGGTCAAACCCATGTAACTTATAGGGCAGGAACAGCACAGTTTTCAAAACGTGTTTTTCAGCCCGAAATAAACGCGTTTTCTCAGCCCTTGGAATCGCAGTGTAACTGCCTGGCTCAGAAGAGCCCACAGAGTCAGCCCTTAACCCCAGTGATCAGAAAATGTCAAAACGTGTTTTTCAGCAGAAATAAACACGTTTTGGCAACTTTGGTCACCACCATGTAACTTATAGGGCAGGAACAGCACAGTTTTCAAAACGTGTTTTTCAGCCCGAAATAAACGCGTTTTCTCAGCCCTTGGAATCGCAGTGTAACTGCCTGGCTCAGAAGAGCCCACAGAGTCAGCCCTTAACCCCAGTGATCAGAAATTGTCAAAACGTGTTTTTCAGCAGAAATAAACACGTTTTGGCAACTTTGGTCACCACCATGTAACTTATAGGGCAGGAACAGCACAGTTTTCAAAACGTGTTTTTCAGCCCGAAATAAACACGTTTTCTCAGCCCTTAGAATCGCAGTGTAACTGCCTGGCTCAGAAGAGCCCACAGAGTCAGCCCTTAACCCCAGTGATCAGAAATTGTCAAAACGTGTTTTTCAGCAGAAATAAACACGTTTTGGCAACTTTGGTCAAACCCATGTAACTTATAGGGCAGGAACAGCACAGTTTTCAAAACGTGTTTTTCAGCCCGAAATAAACGCGTTTTCTCAGCCCTTGGAATCGCAGTGTAACTGCCTGCCTCAGAAGAGCCCACAGAGTCAGCCCTTAACCCCAGTGATCAGAAATTGTCAAAACGTGTTTTTCAGCAGAAATAAACACGTTTTGGCAACTTTGGTCACCACCATGTAACTTATAGGGCAGGAACAGCACAGTTTTCAAAACGTGTTTTTCAGCACGAAATAAACACGTTTTCTCAGCACTTAGAATCGCAGTGTAACTGCCTGGCTCAGAAGAGCCCACAGAGTCAGCCCTTAACCCCAGTGATCAGAAATTGTCAAAACGTGTTTTTCAGCAGAAATAAACACGTTTTGGCAACTTTGGTCAAATCCATGTAACTTATAGGGCAGGAACAGCACAGTTTTCAAAACGTGTTTTTCAGACCGAAATAAACACGTTTTCTCAGCCCTTAGAATCGCAATGTAACTGCCTGGCTCAGAAAGCCCACAGAGTCAGCCCTTAACCCCAGTGATCAGAAATTGTCAAAACGTGTTTTTCAGCAGAAATAAACACGTTTTGGCAACTTTGGTCAAACCCATGTAACTTATAGGGCAGGAACAGCACAGTTTTCAAAACGTGTTTTTCAGCCCGAAATAAACGCGTTTTCTCAGCCCTTGGAATCGCAGTGTAACTGCCTGGCTCAGAAGAGCACACTGAGTCACCCCTTAACCCCAGTGATCAGAAATTGTCAAAACGTGTTTTTCAGCAGAAATAAACACGTTTTGGCAACTTTGGTCACCACCATGTAACTTATAGGGCAGGAACAGCACAGTTTTCAAAACGTGTTTTTCAGCCCGAAATAAACACGTTTTCTCAGCCCTTAGAATCGCAGTGTAACTGCCTGGCTCAGAAGAGCCCACAGAGTCAGCCCTTAACCCCAGTGATCAGAAATTGTCAAAACGTGTTTTTCAGCAGAAATAAACACGTTTTGGCAACTTTGGTCAAACCCATGTAACTTATAGGGCAGGAACAGCACAGTTTTCAAAACGTGTTTTTCAGCCCGAAATAAACGCGTTTTCTCAGCCCTTGGAATCGCAGTGTAACTGCCTGCCTCAGAAGAGCCCACAGAGTCAGCCCTTAACCCCAGTGATCAGAAATTGTCAAAACGTGTTTTTCAGCAGAAATAAACACGTTTTGGCAACTTTGGTCACCACCATGTAACTTATAGGGCAGGAACAGCACAGTTTTCAAAAAGTGTTTTTCAGCACGAAATAAACACGTTTTCTCAGCACTTAGAATCGCAGTGTAACTGCCTGGCTCAGAAGAGCCCACAGAGTCAGCCCTTAACCCCAGTGATCAGAAATTGTCAAAACGTGTTTTTCAGCAGAAATAAACACGTTTTGGCAACTTTGGTCAAATCCATGTAACTTATAGGGCAGGAACAGCACAGTTTTCAAAACGTGTTTTTCAGCCCGAAATAAACGCGTTTTCTCAGCCCTTGGAATCGCAGTGTAACTGCCTGGCTCAGAAGAGCCCACAGAGTCAGCCCTTAACCCCAGTGATCAGAAATTGTCTAAACGTGTTTTTCAGCAGAAATAAACACGTTTTGGCAACTTTGGTCACCACCATGTAACTTATAGGGCAGGAACAGCACAGTTTTCAAAACGTGTTTTTCAGCCCGAAATAAACGCGTTTTCTCAGCCCTTGGAATCGCAGTGTAACTGCCTGGCTCAGAAGAGCCCACAGAGTCAGCCCTTAACCCCAGTGATCAGAAATTGTCAAAACGTGTTTTTCAGCAGAAATAAACACGTTTTGGCAACTTTGGTCACCACCATGTAACTTATAGGGCAAGAACAGCACAGTTTTCAAAACGTGTTTTTCAGCCCGAAATAAACGCGTTTTCTCAGCCCTTAGAATCGCAGTGTAACTGCCTGGCTCAGAAGAGCCCACAGAGTCAGCCCTTAACCCCAGTGATCAGAAATTGTCTAAACGTGTTTTTCAGCAGAAATAAACACGTTTTGGCAACTTTGGTCACCACCATGTAACTTATAGGGCAGGAACAGCACAGTTTTCAAAACGTGTTTTTCAGCCCGAAATAAACGCGTTTTCTCAGCCCTTGGAATCGCAGTGTAACTGCCTGGCTCAGAAGAGCCCACAGAGTCAGCCCTTAACCCCAGTGATCAGAAATTGTCAAAACGTGTTTTTCAGCAGAAATAAACACGTTTTGGCAACTTTGGTCACCACCATGTAACTTATAGGGCAGGAACAGCACAGTTTTCAAAACGTGTTTTTCAGCCCGAAATAAACGCGTTTTCTCAGCCCTTGGAATCGCAGTGTAACTGCCTGGCTCAGAAGAGCCCACAGAGTCAGCCCTTAACCCCAGTGATCAGAAATTGTCAAAACGTGTTTTTCAGCAGAAATAAACACGTTTTGGCAACTTTGGTCAAACCCATGTAACTTATAGGGCAGGAACAGCACAGTTTTCAAAACGTGTTTTTCAGCCCGAAATAAACGCGTTTTCTCAGCCCTTGGAATCGCAGTGTAACTGCCTGGCTCAGAAGAGCCCACAGAGTCAGCCCTTAACCCCAGTGATCAGAAAATGTCAAAACGTGTTTTTCAGCAGAAATAAACACGTTTTGGCAACTTTGGTCACCACCATGTAACTTATAGGGCAGGAACAGCACAGTTTTCAAAACGTGTTTTTCAGCCCGAAATAAACGCGTTTTCTCAGCCCTTGGAATCGCAGTGTAACTGCCTGGCTCAGAAGAGCCCACAGAGTCAGCCCTTAACCCCAGTGATCAGAAATTGTCAAAACGTGTTTTTCAGCAGAAATAAACACGTTTTGGCAACTTTGGTCACCACCATGTAACTTATAGGGCAGGAACAGCACAGTTTTCAAAACGTGTTTTTCAGCCCGAAATAAACACGTTTTCTCAGCCCTTAGAATCGCAGTGTAACTGCCTGGCTCAGAAGAGCCCACAGAGTCAGCCCTTAACCCCAGTGATCAGAAATTGTCAAAACGTGTTTTTCAGCAGAAATAAACATGTTTTGGCAACTTTGGTCAAACCCATGTAACTTATAGGGCAGGAACAGCACAGTTTTCAAAACGTGTTTTTCAGCCCGAAATAAACGCGTTTTCTCAGCCCTTGGAATCGCAGTGTAACTGCCTGCCTCAGAAGAGCCCACAGAGTCAGCCCTTAACCCCAGTGATCAGAAATTGTCAAAACGTGTTTTTCAGCAGAAATAAACACGTTTTGGCAACTTTGGTCACCACCATGTAACTTATAGGGCAGGAACAGCACAGTTTTCAAAACGTGTTTTTCAGCACGAAATAAACACGTTTTCTCAGCACTTAGAATCGCAGTGTAACTGCCTGGCTCAGAAGAGCCCACAGAGTCAGCCCTTAACCCCAGTGATCAGAAATTGTCAAAACGTGTTTTTCAGCAGAAATAAACACGTTTTGGCAACTTTGGTCACCACCATGTAACTTATAGGGCAGGAACAGCACAGTTTTCAAAACGTGTTTTTCAGCCCGAAATAAACGCGTTTTCTCAGCCCTTGGAATCGCAGTGTAACTGCCTGGCTCAGAAGAGCCCACAGAGTCAGCCCTTAACCCCAGTGATCAGAAATTGTCAAAACGTGTTTTTCAGCAGAAATAAACACGTTTTGGCAACTTTGGTCACCACCATGTAACTTATAGGGCAGGAACAGCACAGTTTTCAAAACGTGTTTTTCAGCCCGAAATAAACGCGTTTTCTCAGCCCTTGGAATCGCAGTGTAACTGCCTGGCTCAGAAGAGCCCACAGAGTCAGCCCTTAACCCCAGTGATCAGAAATTGTCAAAACGTGTTTTTCAGCAGAAATAAACACGTTTTGGCAACTTTGGTCACCACCATGTAACTTATAGGGCAAGAACAGCACAGTTTTCAAAACGTGTTTTTCAGCCCGAAATAAACGCGTTTTCTCAGCCCTTGGAATCGCAGTGTAACTGCCTGGCTCAGAAGAGCCCACAGAGTCAGCCCTTAACCCCAGTGATCAGAAATTGTCAAAACGTGTTTTTCAGCAGAAATAAACACGTTTTGGCAACTTTGGTCAAACCCATGTAACTTATAGGGCAGGAACAGCACAGTTTTCAAAACGTGTTTTTCAGCCCGAAATAAACGCGTTTTCTCAGCCCTTGGAATCGCAGTGTAACTGCCTGGCTCAGAAGAGCCCACAGAGTCAGCCCTTAACCCCAGTGATCAGAAATTGTCAAAACGTGTTTTTCAGCAGAAATAAACACGTTTTGGCAACTTTGGTCAAACCCATGTAACTTATAGGGCAGGAACAGCACAGTTTTCAAAACGTGTTTTTCAGCCCGAAATAAACGCGTTTTCTCAGCCCTTGGAATCGCAGTGTAACTGCCTGGCTCAGAAGAGCCCACAGAGTCAGCCCTTAACCCCAGTGATCAGAAATTGTCAAAACGTGTTTTTCAGCAGAAATAAACACGTTTTGGCAACTTTGGTCACCACCATGTAACTTATAGGGCAGGAACAGCACAGTTTTCAAAACGTGTTTTTCAGCCCGAAATAAACACGTCTTCTCAGCCCTTAGAATCGCAGTGTAACTGCCTGGCTCAGAAGAGCCCACAGAGTCAGCCCTTAACCCCAGTGATCAGAAATTGTCTAAACGTGTTTTTCAGCAGAAATAAACATGTTTTGGCAACTTTGGTCAAACCCATGTAACTTATAGGGCAGGAACAGCACAGTTTTCAAAACGTGTTTTTCAGCCCGAAATAAACGCGTTTTCTCAGCCCTTGGAATCGCAGTGTAACTGCCTGCCTCAGAAGAGCCCACAGAGTCAGCCCTTAACCCCAGTGATCAGAAATTGTCAAAACGTGTTTTTCAGCAGAAATAAACACGTTTTGGCAACTTTGGTCACCACCATGTAACTTATAGGGCAGGAACAGCACAGTTTTCAAAACGTGTTTTTCAGCACGAAATAAACACGTTTTCTCAGCACTTAGAATCGCAGTGTAACTGCCTGGCTCAGAAGAGCCCACAGAGTCAGCCCTTAACCCCAGTGATCAGAAATTGTCAAAACGTGTTTTTCAGCAGAAATAAACACGTTTTGGCAACTTTGGTCACCACCATGTAACTTATAGGGCAGGAACAGCACAGTTTTCAAAACGTGTTTTTCAGCCCGAAATAAACGCGTTTTCTCAGCCCTTGGAATCGCAGTGTAACTGCCTGGCTCAGAAGAGCCCACAGAGTCAGCCCTTAACCCCAGTGATCAGAAATTGTCAAAACGTGTTTTTCAGCAGAAATAAACACGTTTTGGCAACTTTGGTCACCACCATGTAACTTATAGGGCAGGAACAGCACAGTTTTCAAAACGTGTTTTTCAGCCCGAAATAAACGCGTTTTCTCAGCCCTTGGAATCGCAGTGTAACTGCCTGGCTCAGAAGAGCCCACAGAGTCAGCCCTTAACCCCAGTGATCAGAAATTGTCAAAACGTGTTTTTCAGCAGAAATAAACACGTTTTGGCAACTTTGGTCACCACCATGTAACTTATAGGGCAAGAACAGCACAGTTTTCAAAACGTGTTTTTCAGCCCGAAATAAACGCGTTTTCTCAGCCCTTGGAATCGCAGTGTAACTGCCTGGCTCAGAAGAGCCCACAGAGTCAGCCCTTAACCCCAGTGATCAGAAATTGTCAAAACGTGTTTTTCAGCAGAAATAAACACGTTTTGGCAACTTTGGTCAAACCCATGTAACTTATAGGGCAGGAACAGCACAGTTTTCAAAACGTGTTTTTCAGCCCGAAATAAACGCGTTTTCTCAGCCCTTGGAATCGCAGTGTAACTGCCTGGCTCAGAAGAGCCCACAGAGTCAGCCCTTAACCCCAGTGATCAGAAATTGTCAAAACGTGTTTTTCAGCAGAAATAAACACGTTTTGGCAACTTTGGTCAAACCCATGTAACTTATAGGGCAGGAACAGCACAGTTTTCAAAACGTGTTTTTCAGCCCGAAATAAACGCGTTTTCTCAGCCCTTGGAATCGCAGTGTAACTGCCTGGCTCAGAAGAGCCCACAGAGTCAGCCCTTAACCCCAGTGATCAGAAATTGTCAAAACGTGTTTTTCAGCAGAAATAAACACGTTTTGGCAACTTTGGTCACCACCATGTAACTTATAGGGCAGGAACAGCACAGTTTTCAAAACGTGTTTTTCAGCCCGAAATAAACACGTCTTCTCAGCCCTTAGAATCGCAGTGTAACTGCCTGGCTCAGAAGAGCCCACAGAGTCAGCCCTTAACCCCAGTGATCAGAAATTGTCTAAACGTGTTTTTCAGCAGAAATAAACACGTTTTGGCAACTTTGGTCACCACCATGTAACTTATAGGGCAGGAACAGCACAGTTTTCAAAACGTGTTTTTCAGCCCGAAATAAACACGTTTTCTCAGCCCTTGGAATCGCAGTGTAACTGCCTGGCTCAGAAGAGCCCACAGAGTCAGCCCTTAACCCCAGTGATCAGAAATTGTCAAAACGTGTTTTTCAGCAGAAATAAACACGTTTTGGCAACTTTGGTCACCACCATGTAACTTATAGGGCAGGAACAGCACAGTTTTCAAAACGTGTTTTTCAGCCCGAAATAAACGCGTTTTCTCAGCCCTTGGAATCGCAGTGTAACTGCCTGGCTCAGAAGAGCCCACAGAGTCAGCCCTTAACCCCAGTGATCAGAAATTGTCAAAACGTGTTTTTCAGCAGAAATAAACACGTTTTGGCAACTTTGGTCAAACCCATGTAACTTATAGGGCAGGAACAGCACAGTTTTCAAAACGTGTTTTTCAGCCCGAAATAAACGCGTTTTCTCAGCCCTTGGAATCGCAGTGTAACTGCCTGGCTCAGAAGAGCCCACAGAGTCAGCCCTTAACCCCAGTGATCAGAAAATGTCAAAACGTGTTTTTCAGCAGAAATAAACACGTTTTGGCAACTTTGGTCACCACCATGTAACTTATAGGGCAGGAACAGCACAGTTTTCAAAACGTGTTTTTCAGCCCGAAATAAACGCGTTTTCTCAGCCCTTGGAATCGCAGTGTAACTGCCTGCCTCAGAAGAGCCCACAGAGTCAGCCCTTAACCCCAGTGATCAGAAATTGTCAAAACGTGTTTTTCAGCAGAAATAAACACGTTTTGGCAACTTTGGTCACCACCATGTAACTTATAGGGCAGGAACAGCACAGTTTTCAAAAAGTGTTTTTCAGCACGAAATAAACACGTTTTCTCAGCACTTAGAATCGCAGTGTAACTGCCTGGCTCAGAAGAGCCCACAGAGTCAGCCCTTAACCCCAGTGATCAGAAATTGTCAAAACGTGTTTTTCAGCAGAAATAAACACGTTTTGGCAACTTTGGTCAAATCCATGTAACTTATAGGGCAGGAACAGCACAGTTTTCAAAACGTGTTTTTCAGCCCGAAATAAACGCGTTTTCTCAGCCCTTGGAATCGCAGTGTAACTGCCTGGCTCAGAAGAGCCCACAGAGTCAGCCCTTAACCCCAGTGATCAGAAATTGTCTAAACGTGTTTTTCAGCAGAAATAAACACGTTTTGGCAACTTTGGTCACCACCATGTAACTTATAGGGCAGGAACAGCACAGTTTTCAAAACGTGTTTTTCAGCCCGAAATAAACGCGTTTTCTCAGCCCTTGGAATCGCAGTGTAACTGCCTGGCTCAGAAGAGCCCACAGAGTCAGCCCTTAACCCCAGTGATCAGAAATTGTCAAAACGTGTTTTTCAGCAGAAATAAACACGTTTTGGCAACTTTGGTCACCACCATGTAACTTATAGGGCAAGAACAGCACAGTTTTCAAAACGTGTTTTTCAGCCCGAAATAAACGCGTTTTCTCAGCCCTTAGAATCGCAGTGTAACTGCCTGGCTCAGAAGAGCCCACAGAGTCAGCCCTTAACCCCAGTGATCAGAAATTGTCTAAACGTGTTTTTCAGCAGAAATAAACACGTTTTGGCAACTTTGGTCACCACCATGTAACTTATAGGGCAGGAACAGCACAGTTTTCAAAACGTGTTTTTCAGCCCGTAATAAACGCGTTTTCTCAGCCCTTGGAATCGCAGTGTAACTGCCTGGCTCAGAAGAGCCCACAGAGTCAGCCCTTAACCCCAGTGATCAGAAATTGTCAAAACGTGTTTTTCAGCAGAAATAAACACGTTTTGGCAACTTTGGTCACCACCATGTAACTTATAGGGCAGGAACAGCACAGTTTTCAAAACGTGTTTTTCAGCCCGAAATAAACGCGTTTTCTCAGCCCTTGGAATCGCAGTGTAACTGCCTGGCTCAGAAGAGCCCACAGAGTCAGCCCTTAACCCCAGTGATCAGAAATTGTCAAAACGTGTTTTTCAGCAGAAATAAACACGTTTTGGCAACTTTGGTCAAACCCATGTAACTTATAGGGCAGGAACAGCACAGTTTTCAAAACGTGTTTTTCAGCCCGAAATAAACGCGTTTTCTCAGCCCTTGGAATCGCAGTGTAACTGCCTGGCTCAGAAGAGCCCACAGAGTCAGCCCTTAACCCCAGTGATCAGAAAATGTCAAAACGTGTTTTTCAGCAGAAATAAACACGTTTTGGCAACTTTGGTCACCACCATGTAACTTATAGGGCAGGAACAGCACAGTTTTCAAAACGTGTTTTTCAGCCCGAAATAAACGCGTTTTCTCAGCCCTTGGAATCGCAGTGTAACTGCCTGGCTCAGAAGAGCCCACAGAGTCAGCCCTTAACCCCAGTGATCAGAAATTGTCAAAACGTGTTTTTCAGCAGAAATAAACACGTTTTGGCAACTTTGGTCACCACCATGTAACTTATAGGGCAGGAACAGCACAGTTTTCAAAACGTGTTTTTCAGCCCGAAATAAACACGTTTTCTCAGCCCTTAGAATCGCAGTGTAACTGCCTGGCTCAGAAGAGCCCACAGAGTCAGCCCTTAACCCCAGTGATCAGAATTTGTCAAAACGTGTTTTTCAGCAGAAATAAACATGTTTTGGCAACTTTGGTCAAACCCATGTAACTTATAGGGCAGGAACAGCACAGTTTTCAAAACGTGTTTTTCAGCCCGAAATAAACGCGTTTTCTCAGCCCTTGGAATCGCAGTGTAACTGCCTGCCTCAGAAGAGCCCACAGAGTCAGCCCTTAACCCCAGTGATCAGAAATTGTCAAAACGTGTTTTTCAGCAGAAATAAACACGTTTTGGCAACTTTGGTCACCACCATGTAACTTATAGGGCAGGAACAGCACAGTTTTCAAAACGTGTTTTTCAGCACGAAATAAACACGTTTTCTCAGCACTTAGAATCGCAGTGTAACTGCCTGGCTCAGAAGAGCCCACAGAGTCAGCCCTTAACCCCAGTGATCAGAAATTGTCAAAACGTGTTTTTCAGCAGAAATAAACACGTTTTGGCAACTTTGGTCAAATCCATGTAACTTATAGGGCAGGAACAGCACAGTTTTCAAAACGTGTTTTTCAGCCCGAAATAAACGCGTTTTCTCAGCCCTTGGAATCGCAGTGTAACTGCCTGGCTCAGAAGAGCCCACAGAGTCAGCCCTTAACCCCAGTGATCAGAAATTGTCTAAACGTGTTTTTCAGCAGAAATAAACACGTTTTGGCAACTTTGGTCACCACCATGTAACTTATAGGGCAGGAACAGCACAGTTTTCAAAACGTGTTTTTCAGCCCGAAATAAACGCGTTTTCTCAGCCCTTGGAATCGCAGTGTAACTGCCTGGCTCAGAAGAGCACACTGAGTCACCCCTTAACCCCAGTGATCAGAAATTGTCAAAACGTGTTTTTCAGCAGAAATAAACACGTTTTGGCAACTTTGGTCACCACCATGTAACTTATAGGGCAGGAACAGCACAGTTTTCAAAACGTGTTTTTCAGCCCGAAATAAACGCGTTTTCTCAGCCCTTGGAATCGCAGTGTAACTGCCTGGCTCAGAAGAGCCCACAGAGTCAGCCCTTAACCCCAGTGATCAGAAATTGTCAAAACGTGTTTTTCAGCAGAAGTAAACATGTTTTGGCAACTTTGGTCAAACCCATGTAACTTATAGGGCAGGAACAGCACAGTTTTCAAAACGTGTTTTTCAGCCCGAAATAAACGCGTTTTCTCAGCCCTTGGAATCGCAGTGTAACTGCCTGCCTCAGAAGAGCCCACAGAGTCAGCCCTTAACCCCAGTGATCAGAAATTGTCAAAACGTGTTTTTCAGCAGAAATAAACACGTTTTGGCAACTTTGGTCACCACCATGTAACTTATAGGGCAGGAACAGCACAGTTTTCAAAACGTGTTTTTCAGCACGAAATAAACACGTTTTCTCAGCACTTAGAATCGCAGTGTAACTGCCTGGCTCAGAAGAGCCCACAGAGTCAGCCCTTAACCCCAGTGATCAGAAATTGTCTAAACGTGTTTTTCAGCAGAAATAAACACGTTTTGGCAACTTTGGTCAAATCCATGTAACTTATAGGGCAGGAACAGCACAGTTTTCAAAACGTGTTTTTCAGCCCGAAATAAACGCGTTTTCTCAGCCCTTGGAATCGCAGTGTAACTGCCTGGCTCAGAAGAGCCCACAGAGTCAGCCCTTAACCCCAGTGATCAGAAATTGTCAAAACGTGTTTTTCAGCAGAAATAAACACGTTTTGGCAACTTTGGTCACCACCATGTAACTTATAGGGCAGGAACAGCACAGTTTTCAAAACGTGTTTTTCAGCACGAAATAAACACGTTTTCTCAGCACTTAGAATCGCAGTGTAACTGCCTGGCTCAGAAGAGCACACTGAGTCACCCCTTAACCCCAGTGATCAGAAATTGTCAAAACGTGTTTTTCAGCAGAAATAAACACGTTTTGGCAACTTTGGTCACCACCATGTAACTTATAGGGCAGGAACAGCACCGTTTTCAAAACGTGTTTTTCAGCCCGAAATAAACGCGTTTTCTCAGCCCTTGGAATCGCAGTGTAACTGCCTGGCTCAGAAGAGCCCACAGAGTCAGCCCTTAACCCCAGTGATCAGAAATTGTCAAAACGTGTTTTTCAGCAGAAATAAACACGTTTTGGCAACTTTGGTCACCACCATGTAACTTATAGGGCAGGAACAGCACAGTTTTCAAAACGTGTTTTTCAGCCCGAAATAAACGCGTTTTCTCAGCCCTTGGAATCGCAGTGTAACTGCCTGGCTCAGAAGAGCCCACAGAGTCAGCCCTTAACCCCAGTGATCAGAAATTGTCTAAACGTGTTTTTCAGCAGAAATAAACACGTTTTGGCAACTTTGGTCACCACCATGTAACTTATAGGGCAAGAACAGCACAGTTTTCAAAACGTGTTTTTCAGCCCGAAATAAACGCGTTTTCTCAGCCCTTGGAATCGCAGTGTAACTGCCTGGCTCAGAAGAGCCCACAGAGTCAGCCCTTAACCCCAGTGATCAGAAATTGTCAAAACGTGTTTTTCAGCAGAAATAAACACGTTTTGGCAACTTTGGTCAAACCCATGTAACTTATAGGGCAGGAACAGCACAGTTTTCAAAACGTGTTTTTCAGCCCGAAATAAACGCGTTTTCTCAGCCCTTGGAATCGCAGTGTAACTGCCTGGCTCAGAAGAGCCCACAGAGTCAGCCCTTAACCCCAGTGATCAGAAATTGTCAAAACGTGTTTTTCAGCAGAAATAAACACGTTTTGGCAACTTTGGTCACCACCATGTAACTTATAGGGCAGGAACAGCACAGTTTTCAAAACGTGTTTTTCAGCCCGAAATAAACGCGTTTTCTCAGCCCTTGGAATCGCAGTGTAACTGCCTGGCTCAGAAGAGCCCACAGAGTCAGCCCTTAACCCCAGTGATCAGAAATTGTCAAAACGTGTTTTTCAGCAGAAATAAACACGTTTTGGCAACTTTGGTCACCACCATGTAACTTATAGGGCAGGAACAGCACAGTTTTCAAAACGTGTTTTTCAGCCCGAAATAAACGCGTTTTCTCAGCCCTTGGAATCGCAGTGTAACTGCCTGGCTCAGAAGAGCACACTGAGTCACCCCTTAACCCCAGTGATCAGAAATTGTCAAAACGTGTTTTTCAGCAGAAATAAACACGTTTTGGCAACTTTGGTCACCACCATGTAACTTATAGGGCAGGAACAGCACAGTTTTCAAAACGTGTTTTTCAGCCCGAAATAAACGCGTTTTCTCAGCCCTTGGAATCGCAGTGTAACTGCCTGCCTCAGAAGAGCCCACAGAGTCAGCCCTTAACCCCAGTGATCAGAAATTGTCAAAACGTGTTTTTCAGCAGAAATAAACACGTTTTGGCAACTTTGGTCACCACCATGTAACTTATAGGGCAGGAACAGCACAGTTTTCAAAAAGTGTTTTTCAGCACGAAATAAACACGTTTTCTCAGCACTTAGAATCGCAGTGTAACTGCCTGGCTCAGAAGAGCCCACAGAGTCAGCCCTTAACCCCAGTGATCAGAAATTGTCAAAACGTGTTTTTCAGCAGAAATAAACACGTTTTGGCAACTTTGGTCAAATCCATGTAACTTATAGGGCAGGAACAGCACAGTTTTCAAAACGTGTTTTTCAGCCCGAAATAAACGCGTTTTCTCAGCCCTTGGAATCGCAGTGTAACTGCCTGGCTCAGAAGAGCCCACAGAGTCAGCCCTTAACCCCAGTGATCAGAAATTGTCTAAACGTGTTTTTCAGCAGAAATAAACACGTTTTGGCAACTTTGGTCACCACCATGTAACTTATAGGGCAGGAACAGCACAGTTTTCAAAACGTGTTTTTCAGCCCGAAATAAACGCGTTTTCTCAGCCCTTGGAATCGCAGTGTAACTGCCTGGCTCAGAAGAGCCCACAGAGTCAGCCCTTAACCCCAGTGATCAGAAATTGTCAAAACGTGTTTTTCAGCAGAAATAAACACGTTTTGGCAACTTTGGTCACCACCATGTAACTTATAGGGCAAGAACAGCACAGTTTTCAAAACGTGTTTTTCAGCCCGAAATAAACGCGTTTTCTCAGCCCTTAGAATCGCAGTGTAACTGCCTGGCTCAGAAGAGCCCACAGAGTCAGCCCTTAACCCCAGTGATCAGAAATTGTCTAAACGTGTTTTTCAGCAGAAATAAACACGTTTTGGCAACTTTGGTCACCACCATGTAACTTATAGGGCAGGAACAGCACAGTTTTCAAAACGTGTTTTTCAGCCCGAAATAAACGCGTTTTCTCAGCCCTTGGAATCGCAGTGTAACTGCCTGGCTCAGAAGAGCCCACAGAGTCAGCCCTTAACCCCAGTGATCAGAAATTGTCAAAACGTGTTTTTCAGCAGAAATAAACACGTTTTGGCAACTTTGGTCACCACCATGTAACTTATAGGGCAGGAACAGCACAGTTTTCAAAACGTGTTTTTCAGCCCGAAATAAACGCGTTTTCTCAGCCCTTGGAATCGCAGTGTAACTGCCTGGCTCAGAAGAGCCCACAGAGTCAGCCCTTAACCCCAGTGATCAGAAATTGTCAAAACGTGTTTTTCAGCAGAAATAAACACGTTTTGGCAACTTTGGTCAAACCCATGTAACTTATAGGGCAGGAACAGCACAGTTTTCAAAACGTGTTTTTCAGCCCGAAATAAACGCGTTTTCTCAGCCCTTGGAATCGCAGTGTAACTGCCTGGCTCAGAAGAGCCCACAGAGTCAGCCCTTAACCCCAGTGATCAGAAAATGTCAAAACGTGTTTTTCAGCAGAAATAAACACGTTTTGGCAACTTTGGTCACCACCATGTAACTTATAGGGCAGGAACAGCACAGTTTTCAAAACGTGTTTTTCAGCCCGAAATAAACGCGTTTTCTCAGCCCTTGGAATCGCAGTGTAACTGCCTGGCTCAGAAGAGCCCACAGAGTCAGCCCTTAACCCCAGTGATCAGAAATTGTCAAAACGTGTTTTTCAGCAGAAATAAACACGTTTTGGCAACTTTGGTCACCACCATGTAACTTATAGGGCAGGAACAGCACAGTTTTCAAAACGTGTTTTTCAGCCCGAAATAAACACGTTTTCTCAGCCCTTAGAATCGCAGTGTAACTGCCTGGCTCAGAAGAGCCCACAGAGTCAGCCCTTAACCCCAGTGATCAGAAATTGTCAAAACGTGTTTTTCAGCAGAAATAAACATGTTTTGGCAACTTTGGTCAAACCCATGTAACTTATAGGGCAGGAACAGCACAGTTTTCAAAACGTGTTTTTCAGCCCGAAATAAACGCGTTTTCTCAGCCCTTGGAATCGCAGTGTAACTGCCTGCCTCAGAAGAGCCCACAGAGTCAGCCCTTAACCCCAGTGATCAGAAATTGTCAAAACGTGTTTTTCAGCAGAAATAAACACGTTTTGGCAACTTTGGTCACCACCATGTAACTTATAGGGCAGGAACAGCACAGTTTTCAAAACGTGTTTTTCAGCACGAAATAAACACGTTTTCTCAGCACTTAGAATCGCAGTGTAACTGCCTGGCTCAGAAGAGCCCACAGAGTCAGCCCTTAACCCCAGTGATCAGAAATTGTCAAAACGTGTTTTTCAGCAGAAATAAACACGTTTTGGCAACTTTGGTCACCACCATGTAACTTATAGGGCAGGAACAGCACAGTTTTCAAAACGTGTTTTTCAGCCCGAAATAAACGCGTTTTCTCAGCCCTTGGAATCGCAGTGTAACTGCCTGGCTCAGAAGAGCCCACAGAGTCAGCCCTTAACCCCAGTGATCAGAAATTGTCAAAACGTGTTTTTCAGCAGAAATAAACACGTTTTGGCAACTTTGGTCACCACCATGTAACTTATAGGGCAGGAACAGCACCGTTTTCAAAACGTGTTTTTCAGCCCGAAATAAACGCGTTTTCTCAGCCCTTGGAATCGCAGTGTAACTGCCTGGCTCAGAAGAGCCCACAGAGTCAGCCCTTAACCCCAGTGATCAGAAATTGTCAAAACGTGTTTTTCAGCAGAAATAAACACGTTTTGGCAACTTTGGTCACCACCATGTAACTTATAGGGCAAGAACAGCACAGTTTTCAAAACGTGTTTTTCAGCCCGAAATAAACGCGTTTTCTCAGCCCTTGGAATCGCAGTGTAACTGCCTGGCTCAGAAGAGCCCACAGAGTCAGCCCTTAACCCCAGTGATCAGAAATTGTCAAAACGTGTTTTTCAGCAGAAATAAACACGTTTTGGCAACTTTGGTCAAACCCATGTAACTTATAGGGCAGGAACAGCACAGTTTTCAAAACGTGTTTTTCAGCCCGAAATAAACGCGTTTTCTCAGCCCTTGGAATCGCAGTGTAACTGCCTGGCTCAGAAGAGCCCACAGAGTCAGCCCTTAACCCCAGTGATCAGAAATTGTCAAAACGTGTTTTTCAGCAGAAATAAACACGTTTTGGCAACTTTGGTCACCACCATGTAACTTATAGGGCAGGAACAGCACAGTTTTCAAAACGTGTTTTTCAGCCCGAAATAAACGCGTTTTCTCAGCCCTTGGAATCGCAGTGTAACTGCCTGGCTCAGAAGAGCCCACAGAGTCAGCCCTTAACCCCAGTGATCAGAAATTGTCAAAACGTGTTTTTCAGCAGAAATAAACACGTTTTGGCAACTTTGGTCAAACCCATGTAACTTATAGGGCAGGAACAGCACAGTTTTCAAAACGTGTTTTTCAGCCCGAAATAAACGCGTTTTCTCAGCCCTTGGAATCGCAGTGTAACTGCCTGGCTCAGAAGAGCCCACAGAGTCAGCCCTTAACCCCAGTGATCAGAAATTGTCAAAACGTGTTTTTCAGCAGAAATAAACACGTTTTGGCAACTTTGGTCACCACCATGTAACTTATAGGGCAGGAACAGCACAGTTTTCAAAACGTGTTTTTCAGCCCGAAATAAACGCGTTTTCTCAGCCCTTGGAATCGCAGTGTAACTGCCTGGCTCAGAAGAGCCCACAGAGTCAGCCCTTAACCCCAGTGATCAGAAATTGTCAAAACGTGTTTTTCAGCAGAAATAAACACGTTTTGGCAACTTTGGTCACCACCATTTAACTTATAGGGCAGGAACAGCACAGTTTTCAAAACGTGTTTTTCAGCCCGAAATAAACACGTTTTCTCAGCCCTTAGAGTCGCAGTGTAACTGCCTGGCTCAGAAAGCCCACAGAGTCAGCCCTTAACCCCAGTGATCAGAAATTGTCAAAACGTGTTTTTCAGCAGAAATAAACACGTTTTGGCAACTTTGGTCAAACCCATTTAACTTATAGGGCAGGAACAGCACAGTTTTCAAAACGTGTTTTTCAGCCCGAAATAAACGCGTTTTCTCAGCCCTTGGAATCGCAGTGTAACTGCCTGGCTCAGAAGAGCACACTGAGTCACCCCTTAACCCCAGTGATCAGAAATTGTCAAAACGTGTTTTTCAGCAGAAATAAACACGTTTTGGCAACTTTGGTCACCACCATGTAACTTATAGGGCAGGAACAGCACAGTTTTCAAAACGTGTTTTTCAGCCCGAAATAAACACGTTTTCTCAGCCCTTAGAATCGCAGTGTAACTGCCTGGCTCAGAAGAGCCCACAGAGTCAGCCCTTAACCCCAGTGATCCGAAATTGTCAAAACGTGTTTTTCAGCAGAAATAAACACGTTTTGGCAACTTTGGTCAAACCCATGTAACTTATAGGGCAGGAACAGCACAGTTTTCAAAACGTGTTTTTCAGCCCGAAATAAACGCGTTTTCTCAGCCCTTGGAATCGCAGTGTAACTGCCTGGCTCAGAAGAGCCCACAGAGTCAGCCCTTAACCCCAGTGATCAGAAATTGTCAAAACGTGTTTTTCAGCAGAAATAAACACGTTTTGGCAACTTTGGTCACCACCATGTAACTTATAGGGCAGGAACAGCACAGTTTTCAAAAAGTGTTTTTCAGCACGAAATAAACACGTTTTCTCAGCACTTAGAATCGCAGTGTAACTGCCTGGCTCAGAAGAGCCCACAGAGTCAGCCCTTAACCCCAGTGATCAGAAATTGTCAAAACGTGTTTTTCAGCAGAAATAAACACGTTTTGGCAACTTTGGTCAAATCCATGTAACTTATAGGGCAGGAACAGCACAGTTTTCAAAACGTGTTTTTCAGCCCGAAATAAACGCGTTTTCTCAGCCCTTGGAATCGCAGTGTAACTGCCTGGCTCAGAAGAGCCCACAGAGTCAGCCCTTAACCCCAGTGATCAGAAATTGTCTAAACGTGTTTTTCAGCAGAAATAAACACGTTTTGGCAACTTTGGTCACCACCATGTAACTTATAGGGCAGGAACAGCACAGTTTTCAAAACGTGTTTTTCAGCCCGAAATAAACGCGTTTTCTCAGCCCTTGGAATCGCAGTGTAACTGCCTGGCTCAGAAGAGCCCACAGAGTCAGCCCTTAACCCCAGTGATCAGAAATTGTCAAAACGTGTTTTTCAGCAGAAATAAACACGTTTTGGCAACTTTGGTCACCACCATGTAACTTATAGGGCAAGAACAGCACAGTTTTCAAAACGTGTTTTTCAGCCCGAAATAAACGCGTTTTCTCAGCCCTTAGAATCGCAGTGTAACTGCCTGGCTCAGAAGAGCCCACAGAGTCAGCCCTTAACCCCAGTGATCAGAAATTGTCTAAACGTGTTTTTCAGCAGAAATAAACACGTTTTGGCAACTTTGGTCACCACCATGTAACTTATAGGGCAGGAACAGCACAGTTTTCAAAACGTGTTTTTCAGCCCGAAATAAACGCGTTTTCTCAGCCCTTGGAATCGCAGTGTAACTGCCTGGCTCAGAAGAGCCCACAGAGTCAGCCCTTAACCCCAGTGATCAGAAATTGTCAAAACGTGTTTTTCAGCAGAAATAAACACGTTTTGGCAACTTTGGTCACCACCATGTAACTTATAGGGCAGGAACAGCACAGTTTTCAAAACGTGTTTTTCAGCCCGAAATAAACGCGTTTTCTCAGCCCTTGGAATCGCAGTGTAACTGCCTGGCTCAGAAGAGCCCACAGAGTCAGCCCTTAACCCCAGTGATCAGAAATTGTCAAAACGTGTTTTTCAGCAGAAATAAACACGTTTTGGCAACTTTGGTCAAACCCATGTAACTTATAGGGCAGGAACAGCACAGTTTTCAAAACGTGTTTTTCAGCCCGAAATAAACGCGTTTTCTCAGCCCTTGGAATCGCAGTGTAACTGCCTGGCTCAGAAGAGCCCACAGAGTCAGCCCTTAACCCCAGTGATCAGAAAATGTCAAAACGTGTTTTTCAGCAGAAATAAACACGTTTTGGCAACTTTGGTCACCACCATGTAACTTATAGGGCAGGAACAGCACAGTTTTCAAAACGTGTTTTTCAGCCCGAAATAAACGCGTTTTCTCAGCCCTTGGAATCGCAGTGTAACTGCCTGGCTCAGAAGAGCCCACAGAGTCAGCCCTTAACCCCAGTGATCAGAAATTGTCAAAACGTGTTTTTCAGCAGAAATAAACACGTTTTGGCAACTTTGGTCACCACCATGTAACTTATAGGGCAGGAACAGCACAGTTTTCAAAACGTGTTTTTCAGCCCGAAATAAACACGTTTTCTCAGCCCTTAGAATCGCAGTGTAACTGCCTGGCTCAGAAGAGCCCACAGAGTCAGCCCTTAACCCCAGTGATCAGAAATTGTCAAAACGTGTTTTTCAGCAGAAATAAACATGTTTTGGCAACTTTGGTCAAACCCATGTAACTTATAGGGCAGGAACAGCACAGTTTTCAAAACGTGTTTTTCAGCCCGAAATAAACGCGTTTTCTCAGCCCTTGGAATCGCAGTGTAACTGCCTGCCTCAGAAGAGCCCACAGAGTCAGCCCTTAACCCCAGTGATCAGAAATTGTCAAAACGTGTTTTTCAGCAGAAATAAACACGTTTTGGCAACTTTGGTCACCACCATGTAACTTATAGGGCAGGAACAGCACAGTTTTCAAAACGTGTTTTTCAGCACGAAATAAACACGTTTTCTCAGCACTTAGAATCGCAGTGTAACTGCCTGGCTCAGAAGAGCCCACAGAGTCAGCCCTTAACCCCAGTGATCAGAAATTGTCAAAACGTGTTTTTCAGCAGAAATAAACACGTTTTGGCAACTTTGGTCAAATCCATGTAACTTATAGGGCAGGAACAGCACAGTTTTCAAAACGTGTTTTTCAGCCCGAAATAAACGCGTTTTCTCAGCCCTTGGAATCGCAGTGTAACTGCCTGGCTCAGAAGAGCCCACAGAGTCAGCCCTTAACCCCAGTGATCAGAAATTGTCTAAACGTGTTTTTCAGCAGAAATAAACACGTTTTGGCAACTTTGGTCACCACCATGTAACTTATAGGGCAGGAACAGCACAGTTTTCAAAACGTGTTTTTCAGCCCGAAATAAACGCGTTTTCTCAGCCCTTGGAATCGCAGTGTAACTGCCTGGCTCAGAAGAGCACACTGAGTCACCCCTTAACCCCAGTGATCAGAAATTGTCAAAACGTGTTTTTCAGCAGAAATAAACACGTTTTGGCAACTTTGGTCACCACCATGTAACTTATAGGGCAGGAACAGCACAGTTTTCAAAACGTGTTTTTCAGCCCGAAATAAACGCGTTTTCTCAGCCCTTGGAATCGCAGTGTAACTGCCTGGCTCAGAAGAGCCCACAGAGTCAGCCCTTAACCCCAGTGATCAGAAATTGTCAAAACGTGTTTTTCAGCAGAAATAAACATGTTTTGGCAACTTTGGTCAAACCCATGTAACTTATAGGGCAGGAACAGCACAGTTTTCAAAACGTGTTTTTCAGCCCGAAATAAACGCGTTTTCTCAGCCCTTGGAATCGCAGTGTAACTGCCTGCCTCAGAAGAGCCCACAGAGTCAGCCCTTAACCCCAGTGATCAGAAATTGTCAAAACGTGTTTTTCAGCAGAAATAAACACGTTTTGGCAACTTTGGTCACCACCATGTAACTTATAGGGCAGGAACAGCACAGTTTTCAAAACGTGTTTTTCAGCACGAAATAAACACGTTTTCTCAGCACTTAGAATCGCAGTGTAACTGCCTGGCTCAGAAGAGCCCACAGAGTCAGCCCTTAACCCCAGTGATCAGAAATTGTCTAAACGTGTTTTTCAGCAGAAATAAACACGTTTTGGCAACTTTGGTCAAATCCATGTAACTTATAGGGCAGGAACAGCACAGTTTTCAAAACGTGTTTTTCAGCCCGAAATAAACGCGTTTTCTCAGCCCTTGGAATCGCAGTGTAACTGCCTGGCTCAGAAGAGCCCACAGAGTCAGCCCTTAACCCCAGTGATCAGAAATTGTCAAAACGTGTTTTTCAGCAGAAATAAACACGTTTTGGCAACTTTGGTCACCACCATGTAACTTATAGGGCAGGAACAGCACAGTTTTCAAAACGTGTTTTTCAGCACGAAATAAACACGTTTTCTCAGCACTTAGAATCGCAGTGTAACTGCCTGGCTCAGAAGAGCCCACAGAGTCAGCCCTTAACCCCAGTGATCAGAAATTGTCAAAACGTGTTTTTCAGCAGAAATAAACACGTTTTGGCAACTTTGGTCACCACCATGTAACTTATAGGGCAGGAACAGCACAGTTTTCAAAACGTGTTTTTCAGCCCGAAATAAACGCGTTTTCTCAGCCCTTGGAATCGCAGTGTAACTGCCTGGCTCAGAAGAGCCCACAGAGTCAGCCCTTAACCCCAGTGATCAGAAATTGTCAAAACGTGTTTTTCAGCAGAAATAAACACGTTTTGGCAACTTTGGTCACCACCATGTAACTTATAGGGCAGGAACAGCACAGTTTTCAAAACGTGTTTTTCAGCCCGAAATAAACGCGTTTTCTCAGCCCTTGGAATCGCAGTGTAACTGCCTGGCTCAGAAGAGCCCACAGAGTCAGCCCTTAACCCCAGTGATCAGAAATTGTCAAAACGTGTTTTTCAGCAGAAATAAACACGTTTTGGCAACTTTGGTCAAACCCATGTAACTTATAGGGCAGGAACAGCACAGTTTTCAAAACGTGTTTTTCAGCCCGAAATAAACGCGTTTTCTCAGCCCTTGGAATCGCAGTGTAACTGCCTGCCTCAGAAGAGCCCACAGAGTCAGCCCTTAACCCCAGTGATCAGAAATTGTCAAAACGTGTTTTTCAGCAGAAATAAACACGTTTTGGCAACTTTGGTCACCACCATGTAACTTATAGGGCAGGAACAGCACAGTTTTCAAAACGTGTTTTTCAGCACGAAATAAACACGTTTTCTCAGCACTTAGAATCGCAGTGTAACTGCCTGGCTCAGAAGAGCACACTGAGTCACCCCTTAACCCCAGTGATCAGAAATTGTCAAAACGTGTTTTTCAGCAGAAATAAACACGTTTTGGCAACTTTGGTCACCACCATGTAACTTATAGGGCAGGAACAGCACCGTTTTCAAAACGTGTTTTTCAGCCCGAAATAAACGCGTTTTCTCAGCCCTTGGAATCGCAGTGTAACTGCCTGGCTCAGAAGAGCCCACAGAGTCAGCCCTTAACCCCAGTGATCAGAAATTGTCAAAACGTGTTTTTCAGCAGAAATAAACACGTTTTGGCAACTTTGGTCACCACCATGTAACTTATAGGGCAGGAACAGCACAGTTTTCAAAACGTGTTTTTCAGCCCGAAATAAACGCGTTTTCTCAGCCCTTGGAATCGCAGTGTAACTGCCTGGCTCAGAAGAGCCCACAGAGTCAGCCCTTAACCCCAGTGATCAGAAATTGTCTAAACGTGTTTTTCAGCAGAAATAAACACGTTTTGGCAACTTTGGTCACCACCATGTAACTTATAGGGCAAGAACAGCACAGTTTTCAAAACGTGTTTTTCAGCCCGAAATAAACGCGTTTTCTCAGCCCTTGGAATCGCAGTGTAACTGCCTGGCTCAGAAGAGCCCACAGAGTCAGCCCTTAACCCCAGTGATCAGAAATTGTCAAAACGTGTTTTTCAGCAGAAATAAACACGTTTTGGCAACTTTGGTCAAACCCATGTAACTTATAGGGCAGGAACAGCACAGTTTTCAAAACGTGTTTTTCAGCCCGAAATAAACGCGTTTTCTCAGCCCTTGGAATCGCAGTGTAACTGCCTGGCTCAGAAGAGCCCACAGAGTCAGCCCTTAACCCCAGTGATCAGAAATTGTCAAAACGTGTTTTTCAGCAGAAATAAACACGTTTTGGCAACTTTGGTCACCACCATGTAACTTATAGGGCAGGAACAGCACAGTTTTCAAAACGTGTTTTTCAGCCCGAAATAAACGCGTTTTCTCAGCCCTTGGAATCGCAGTGTAACTGCCTGGCTCAGAAGAGCCCACAGAGTCAGCCCTTAACCCCAGTGATCAGAAATTGTCAAAACGTGTTTTTCAGCAGAAATAAACACGTTTTGGCAACTTTGGTCACCACCATGTAACTTATAGGGCAGGAACAGCACAGTTTTCAAAACGTGTTTTTCAGCACGAAATAAACACGTTTTCTCAGCACTTAGAATCGCAGTGTAACTGCCTGGCTCAGAAGAGCCCACAGAGTCAGCCCTTAACCCCAGTGATCAGAAATTGTCAAAACGTGTTTTTCAGCAGAAATAAACACGTTTTGGCAACTTTGGTCACCACCATGTAACTTATAGGGCAGGAACAGCACAGTTTTCAAAACGTGTTTTTCAGACCGAAATAAACACGTTTTCTCAGCCCTTAGAATCGCAATGTAACTGCCTGGCTCAGAAGAGCCCACAGAGTCAGCCCTTAACCCCAGTGATCATAAATTGTCAAAACGTGTTTTTCAGCAGAAATAAACACGTTTTGGCAACTTTGGTCAAACCCATGTAACTTATAGGACAGGAACAGCACAGTTTTCAAAACGTGTTTTTCAGCCCGAAATAAACGCGTTTTCTCAGCCCTTGGAATCGCAGTGTAACTGCCTGGCTCAGAAGAGCCCACAGATTCAGACCTTAACCCCAGTGATCAGAAAATGTCAAAACGTGTTTTTCAGCAGAAATAAACACGTTTTGGCAACTTTGGTCACCACCATGTAACTTATAGGGCAGGAACAGCACAGTTTTCAAAACGTGTTTTTCAGCCCGAAATAAACGCGTTTTCTCAGCCCTTGGAATCGCAGTGTAACTGCCTGGCTCAGAAGAGCCCACAGAGTCAGCCCTTAACCCCAGTGATCAGAAATTGTCAAAACGTGTTTTTCAGCAGAAATAAACACGTTTTGGCAACTTTGGTCACCACCATGTAACTTATAGGGCAGGAACAGCACAGTTTTCAAAACGTGTTTTTCAGCCCGAAATAAACACGTTTTCTCAGCCCTTAGAATCGCAGTGTAACTGCCTGGCTCAGAAGAGCCCACAGAGTCAGCCCTTAACCCCAGTGATCAGAAATTGTCAAAACGTGTTTTTCAGCAGAAATAAACACGTTTTGGCAACTTTGGTCAAACCCATGTAACTTATAGGGCAGGAACAGCACAGTTTTCAAAACGTGTTTTTCAGCCCGAAATAAACGCGTTTTCTCAGCCCTTGGAATCGCAGTGTAACTGCCTGCCTCAGAAGAGCCCACAGAGTCAGCCCTTAACCCCAGTGATCAGAAATTGTCAAAACGTGTTTTTCAGCAGAAATAAACACGTTTTGGCAACTTTGGTCACCACCATGTAACTTATAGGGCAAGAACAGCACAGTTTTCAAAACGTGTTTTTCAGCACGAAATAAACACGTTTTCTCAGCACTTAGAATCGCAGTGTAACTGCCTGGCTCAGAAGAGCCCACAGAGTCAGCCCTTAACCCCAGTGATCAGAAATTGTCAAAACGTGTTTTTCAGCAGAAATAAACACGTTTTGGCAACTTTGGTCAAATCCATGTAACTTATAGGGCAGGAACAGCACAGTTTTCAAAACGTGTTTTTCAGACCGAAATAAACACGTTTTCTCAGCCCTTAGAATCGCAATGTAACTGCCTGGCTCAGAAAGCCCACAGAGTCAGCCCTTAACCCCAGTGATCAGAAATTGTCAAAACGTGTTTTTCAGCAGAAATAAACACGTTTTGGCAACTTTGGTCAAACCCATGTAACTTATAGGGCAGGAACAGCACAGTTTTCAAAACGTGTTTTTCAGCCCGAAATAAACGCGTTTTCTCAGCCCTTGGAATCGCAGTGTAACTGCCTGGCTCAGAAGAGCACACTGAGTCACCCCTTAACCCCAGTGATCAGAAATTGTCAAAACGTGTTTTTCAGCAGAAATAAACACGTTTTGGCAACTTTGGTCACCACCATGTAACTTATAGGGCAGGAACAGCACAGTTTTCAAAACGTGTTTTTCAGCCCGAAATAAACGCGTTTTCTCAGCCCTTGGAATCGCAGTGTAACTGCCTGCCTCAGAAGAGCCCACAGAGTCAGCCCTTAACCCCAGTGATCAGAAATTGTCAAAACGTGTTTTTCAGCAGAAATAAACACGTTTTGGCAACTTTGGTCACCACCATGTAACTTATAGGGCAGGAACAGCACAGTTTTCAAAAAGTGTTTTTCAGCACGAAATAAACACGTTTTCTCAGCACTTAGAATCGCAGTGTAACTGCCTGGCTCAGAAGAGCCCACAGAGTCAGCCCTTAACCCCAGTGATCAGAAATTGTCAAAACGTGTTTTTCAGCAGAAATAAACACGTTTTGGCAACTTTGGTCAAATCCATGTAACTTATAGGGCAGGAACAGCACAGTTTTCAAAACGTGTTTTTCAGCCCGAAATAAACGCGTTTTCTCAGCCCTTGGAATCGCAGTGTAACTGCCTGGCTCAGAAGAGCCCACAGAGTCAGCCCTTAACCCCAGTGATCAGAAATTGTCTAAACGTGTTTTTCAGCAGAAATAAACACGTTTTGGCAACTTTGGTCACCACCATGTAACTTATAGGGCAGGAACAGCACAGTTTTCAAAACGTGTTTTTCAGCCCGAAATAAACGCGTTTTCTCAGCCCTTGGAATCGCAGTGTAACTGCCTGGCTCAGAAGAGCCCACAGAGTCAGCCCTTAACCCCAGTGATCAGAAATTGTCAAAACGTGTTTTTCAGCAGAAATAAACACGTTTTGGCAACTTTGGTCACCACCATGTAACTTATAGGGCAAGAACAGCACAGTTTTCAAAACGTGTTTTTCAGCCCGAAATAAACGCGTTTTCTCAGCCCTTAGAATCGCAGTGTAACTGCCTGGCTCAGAAGAGCCCACAGAGTCAGCCCTTAACCCCAGTGATCAGAAATTGTCTAAACGTGTTTTTCAGCAGAAATAAACACGTTTTGGCAACTTTGGTCACCACCATGTAACTTATAGGGCAGGAACAGCACAGTTTTCAAAACGTGTTTTTCAGCCCGAAATAAACGCGTTTTCTCAGCCCTTGGAATCGCAGTGTAACTGCCTGGCTCAGAAGAGCCCACAGAGTCAGCCCTTAACCCCAGTGATCAGAAATTGTCAAAACGTGTTTTTCAGCAGAAATAAACACGTTTTGGCAACTTTGGTCACCACCATGTAACTTATAGGGCAGGAACAGCACAGTTTTCAAAACGTGTTTTTCAGCCCGAAATAAACGCGTTTTCTCAGCCCTTGGAATCGCAGTGTAACTGCCTGGCTCAGAAGAGCCCACAGAGTCAGCCCTTAACCCCAGTGATCAGAAATTGTCAAAACGTGTTTTTCAGCAGAAATAAACACGTTTTGGCAACTTTGGTCAAACCCATGTAACTTATAGGGCAGGAACAGCACAGTTTTCAAAACGTGTTTTTCAGCCCGAAATAAACGCGTTTTCTCAGCCCTTGGAATCGCAGTGTAACTGCCTGGCTCAGAAGAGCCCACAGAGTCAGCCCTTAACCCCAGTGATCAGAAAATGTCAAAACGTGTTTTTCAGCAGAAATAAACACGTTTTGGCAACTTTGGTCACCACCATGTAACTTATAGGGCAGGAACAGCACAGTTTTCAAAACGTGTTTTTCAGCCCGAAATAAACGCGTTTTCTCAGCCCTTGGAATCGCAGTGTAACTGCCTGGCTCAGAAGAGCCCACAGAGTCAGCCCTTAACCCCAGTGATCAGAAATTGTCAAAACGTGTTTTTCAGCAGAAATAAACACGTTTTGGCAACTTTGGTCACCACCATGTAACTTATAGGGCAGGAACAGCACAGTTTTCAAAACGTGTTTTTCAGCCCGAAATAAACACGTTTTCTCAGCCCTTAGAATCGCAGTGTAACTGCCTGGCTCAGAAGAGCCCACAGAGTCAGCCCTTAACCCCAGTGATCAGAAATTGTCAAAACGTGTTTTTCAGCAGAAATAAACATGTTTTGGCAACTTTGGTCAAACCCATGTAACTTATAGGGCAGGAACAGCACAGTTTTCAAAACGTGTTTTTCAGCCCGAAATAAACGCGTTTTCTCAGCCCTTGGAATCGCAGTGTAACTGCCTGCCTCAGAAGAGCCCACAGAGTCAGCCCTTAACCCCAGTGATCAGAAATTGTCAAAACGTGTTTTTCAGCAGAAATAAACACGTTTTGGCAACTTTGGTCACCACCATGTAACTTATAGGGCAGGAACAGCACAGTTTTCAAAACGTGTTTTTCAGCACGAAATAAACACGTTTTCTCAGCACTTAGAATCGCAGTGTAACTGCCTGGCTCAGAAGAGCCCACAGAGTCAGCCCTTAACCCCAGTGATCAGAAATTGTCAAAACGTGTTTTTCAGCAGAAATAAACACGTTTTGGCAACTTTGGTCACCACCATGTAACTTATAGGGCAGGAACAGCACAGTTTTCAAAACGTGTTTTTCAGCCCGAAATAAACGCGTTTTCTCAGCCCTTGGAATCGCAGTGTAACTGCCTGGCTCAGAAGAGCCCACAGAGTCAGCCCTTAACCCCAGTGATCAGAAATTGTCAAAACGTGTTTTTCAGCAGAAATAAACACGTTTTGGCAACTTTGGTCACCACCATGTAACTTATAGGGCAGGAACAGCACAGTTTTCAAAACGTGTTTTTCAGCCCGAAATAAACGCGTTTTCTCAGCCCTTGGAATCGCAGTGTAACTGCCTGGCTCAGAAGAGCCCACAGAGTCAGCCCTTAACCCCAGTGATCAGAAATTGTCAAAACGTGTTTTTCAGCAGAAATAAACACGTTTTGGCAACTTTGGTCACCACCATGTAACTTATAGGGCAAGAACAGCACAGTTTTCAAAACGTGTTTTTCAGCCCGAAATAAACGCGTTTTCTCAGCCCTTGGAATCGCAGTGTAACTGCCTGGCTCAGAAGAGCCCACAGAGTCAGCCCTTAACCCCAGTGATCAGAAATTATCAAAACGTGTTTTTCAGCAGAAATAAACACGTTTTGGCAACTTTGGTCAAACCCATGTAACTTATAGGGCAGGAACAGCACAGTTTTCAAAACGTGTTTTTCAGCCCGAAATAAACGCGTTTTCTCAGCCCTTGGAATCGCAGTGTAACTGCCTGGCTCAGAAGAGCCCACAGAGTCAGCCCTTAACCCCAGTGATCAGAAATTGTCAAAACGTGTTTTTCAGCAGAAATAAACACGTTTTGGCAACTTTGGTCACCACCATGTAACTTATAGGGCAGGAACAGCACAGTTTTCAAAACGTGTTTTTCAGCCCGAAATAAACGCGTTTTCTCAGCCCTTGGAATCGCAGTGTAACTGCCTGGCTCAGAAGAGCCCACAGAGTCAGCCCTTAACCCCAGTGATCAGAAATTGTCAAAACGTGTTTTTCAGCAGAAATAAACACGTTTTGGCAACTTTGGTCAAACCCATGTAACTTATAGGGCAGGAACAGCACAGTTTTCAAAACGTGTTTTTCAGCCCGAAATAAACGCGTTTTCTCAGCCCTTGGAATCGCAGTGTAACTGCCTGGCTCAGAAGAGCCCACAGAGTCAGCCCTTAACCCCAGTGATCAGAAATTGTCAAAACGTGTTTTTCAGCAGAAATAAACACGTTTTGGCAACTTTGGTCACCACCATGTAACTTATAGGGCAGGAACAGCACAGTTTTCAAAACGTGTTTTTCAGCCCGAAATAAACGCGTTTTCTCAGCCCTTGGAATCGCAGTGTAACTGCCTGGCTCAGAAGAGCCCACAGAGTCAGCCCTTAACCCCAGTGATCAGAAATTGTCAAAACGTGTTTTTCAGCAGAAATAAACACGTTTTGGCAACTTTGGTCACCACCATTTAACTTATAGGGCAGGAACAGCACAGTTTTCAAAACGTGTTTTTCAGCCCGAAATAAACACGTTTTCTCAGCCCTTAGAATCGCAGTGTAACTGCCTGGCTCAGAAAGCCCACAGAGTCAGCCCTTAACCCCAGTGATCAGAAATTGTCAAAACGTGTTTTTCAGCAGAAATAAACACGTTTTGGCAACTTTGGTCAAACCCATTTAACTTATAGGGCAGGAACAGCACAGTTTTCAAAACGTGTTTTTCAGCCCGAAATAAACGCGTTTTCTCAGCCCTTGGAATCGCAGTGTAACTGCCTGGCTCAGAAGAGCACACTGAGTCACCCCTTAACCCCAGTGATCAGAAATTGTCAAAACGTGTTTTTCAGCAGAAATAAACACGTTTTGGCAACTTTGGTCACCACCATGTAACTTATAGGGCAGGAACAGCACAGTTTTCAAAACGTGTTTTTCAGCCCGAAATAAACACGTTTTCTCAGCCCTTAGAATCGCAGTGTAACTGCCTGGCTCAGAAGAGCCCACAGAGTCAGCCCTTAACCCCAGTGATCAGAAATTGTCAAAACGTGTTTTTCAGCAGAAATAAACACGTTTTGGCAACTTTGGTCAAACCCATGTAACTTATAGGGCAGGAACAGCACAGTTTTCAAAACGTGTTTTTCAGCCCGAAATAAACGCGTTTTCTCAGCCCTTGGAATCGCAGTGTAACTGCCTGCCTCAGAAGAGCCCACAGAGTCAGCCCTTAACCCCAGTGATCAGAAATTGTCAAAACGTGTTTTTCAGCAGAAATAAACACGTTTTGGCAACTTTGGTCACCACCATGTAACTTATAGGGCAGGAACAGCACAGTTTTCAAAAAGTGTTTTTCAGCACGAAATAAACACGTTTTCTCAGCACTTAGAATCGCAGTGTAACTGCCTGGCTCAGAAGAGCCCACAGAGTCAGCCCTTAACCCCAGTGATCAGAAATTGTCAAAACGTGTTTTTCAGCAGAAATAAACACGTTTTGGCAACTTTGGTCAAATCCATGTAACTTATAGGGCAGGAACAGCACAGTTTTCAAAACGTGTTTTTCAGCCCGAAATAAACGCGTTTTCTCAGCCCTTGGAATCGCAGTGTAACTGCCTGGCTCAGAAGAGCCCACAGAGTCAGCCCTTAACCCCAGTGATCAGAAATTGTCTAAACGTGTTTTTCAGCAGAAATAAACACGTTTTGGCAACTTTGGTCACCACCATGTAACTTATAGGGCAGGAACAGCACAGTTTTCAAAACGTGTTTTTCAGCCCGAAATAAACACGTTTTCTCAGCCCTTAGAATCGCAGTGTAACTGCCTGGCTCAGAAGAGCCCACAGAGTCAGCCCTTAACCCCAGTGATCAGAAATTGTCAAAACGTGTTTTTCAGCAGAAATAAACACGTTTTGGCAACTTTGGTCAAACCCATGTAACTTATAGGGCAGGAACAGCACAGTTTTCAAAACGTGTTTTTCAGCCCGAAATAAACGCGTTTTCTCAGCCCTTGGAATCGCAGTGTAACTGCCTGCCTCAGAAGAGCCCACACAGTCAGCCCTTAACCCCAGTGATCAGAAATTGTCAAAACGTGTTTTTCAGCAGAAATAAACACGTTTTGGCAACTTTGGTCACCACCATGTAACTTATAGGGCAGGAACAGCACAGTTTTCAAAAAGTGTTTTTCAGCACGAAATAAACACGTTTTCTCAGCACTTAGAATCGCAGTGTAACTGCCTGGCTCAGAAGAGCCCACAGAGTCAGCCCTTAACCCCAGTGATCAGAAATTGTCAAAACGTGTTTTTCAGCAGAAATAAACACGTTTTGGCAACTTTGGTCAAATCCATGTAACTTATAGGGCAGGAACAGCACAGTTTTCAAAACGTGTTTTTCAGCCCGAAATAAACGCGTTTTCTCAGCCCTTGGAATCGCAGTGTAACTGCCTGGCTCAGAAGAGCCCACAGAGTCAGCCCTTAACCCCAGTGATCAGAAATTGTCTAAACGTGTTTTTCAGCAGAAATAAACACGTTTTGGCAACTTTGGTCACCACCATGTAACTTATAGGGCAGGAACAGCACAGTTTTCAAAACGTGTTTTTCAGCCCGAAATAAACGCGTTTTCTCAGCCCTTGGAATCGCAGTGTAACTGCCTGGCTCAGAAGAGCCCACAGAGTCAGCCCTTAACCCCAGTGATCAGAAATTGTCAAAACGTGTTTTTCAGCAGAAATAAACACGTTTTGGCAACTTTGGTCACCACCATGTAACTTATAGGGCAAGAACAGCACAGTTTTCAAAACGTGTTTTTCAGCCCGAAATAAACGCGTTTTCTCAGCCCTTAGAATCGCAGTGTAACTGCCTGGCTCAGAAGAGCCCACAGAGTCAGCCCTTAACCCCAGTGATCAGAAATTGTCTAAACGTGTTTTTCAGCAGAAATAAACACGTTTTGGCAACTTTGGTCACCACCATGTAACTTATAGGGCAGGAACAGCACAGTTTTCAAAACGTGTTTTTCAGCCCGAAATAAACGCGTTTTCTCAGCCCTTGGAATCGCAGTGTAACTGCCTGGCTCAGAAGAGCCCACAGAGTCAGCCCTTAACCCCAGTGATCAGAAATTGTCAAAACGTGTTTTTCAGCAGAAATAAACACGTTTTGGCAACTTTGGTCACCACCATGTAACTTATAGGGCAGGAACAGCACAGTTTTCAAAACGTGTTTTTCAGCCCGAAATAAACGCGTTTTCTCAGCCCTTGGAATCGCAGTGTAACTGCCTGGCTCAGAAGAGCCCACAGAGTCAGCCCTTAACCCCAGTGATCAGAAAATGTCAAAACGTGTTTTTCAGCAGAAATAAACACGTTTTGGCAACTTTGGTCACCACCATGTAACTTATAGGGCAGGAACAGCACAGTTTTCAAAACGTGTTTTTCAGCCCGAAATAAACGCGTTTTCTCAGCCCTTGGAAACGCAGTGTAACTGCCTGGCTCAGAAGAGCCCACAGAGTCAGCCCTTAACCCCAGTGATCAGAAATTGTCAAAACGTGTTTTTCAGCAGAAATAAACACGTTTTGGCAACTTTGGTCACCACCATGTAACTTATAGGGCAGGAACAGCACAGTTTTCAAAACGTGTTTTTCAGCCCGAAATAAACACGTTTTCTCAGCCCTTAGAATCGCAGTGTAACTGCCTGGCTCAGAAGAGCCCACAGAGTCAGCCCTTAACCCCAGTGATCAGAAATTGTCAAAACGTGTTTTTCAGCAGAAATAAACATGTTTTGGCAACTTTGGTCAAACCCATGTAACTTATAGGGCAGGAACAGCACAGTTTTCAAAACGTGTTTTTCAGCCCGAAATAAACGCGTTTTCTCAGCCCTTGGAATCGCAGTGTAACTGCCTGCCTCAGAAGAGCCCACAGAGTCAGCCCTTAACCCCAGTGATCAGAAATTGTCAAAACGTGTTTTTCAGCAGAAATAAACACGTTTTGGCAACTTTGGTCACCACCATGTAACTTATAGGGCAGGAACAGCACAGTTTTCAAAACGTGTTTTTCAGCACGAAATAAACACGTTTTCTCAGCACTTAGAATCGCAGTGTAACTGCCTGGCTCAGAAGAGCCCACAGAGTCAGCCCTTAACCCCAGTGATCAGAAATTGTCAAAACGTGTTTTTCAGCAGAAATAAACACGTTTTGGCAACTTTGGTCAAATCCATGTAACTTATAGGGCAGGAACAGCACAGTTTTCAAAACGTGTTTTTCAGCCCGAAATAAACGCGTTTTCTCAGCCCTTGGAATCGCAGTGTAACTGCCTGGCTCAGAAGAGCCCACAGAGTCAGCCCTTAACCCCAGTGATCAGAAATTGTCTAAACGTGTTTTTCAGCAGAAATAAACACGTTTTGGCAACTTTGGTCACCACCATGTAACTTATAGGGCAGGAACAGCACAGTTTTCAAAACGTGTTTTTCAGCCCGAAATAAACGCGTTTTCTCAGCCCTTGGAATCGCAGTGTAACTGCCTGGCTCAGAAGAGCACACTGAGTCACCCCTTAACCCCAGTGATCAGAAATTGTCAAAACGTGTTTTTCAGCAGAAATAAACACGTTTTGGCAACTTTGGTCACCACCATGTAACTTATAGGGCAGGAACAGCACAGTTTTCAAAACGTGTTTTTCAGCCCGAAATAAACGCGTTTTCTCAGCCCTTGGAATCGCAGTGTAACTGCCTGGCTCAGATGAGCCCAGAGAGTCAGCCCTTAACCCCAGTGATCAGAAATTGTCAAAACGTGTTTTTCAGCAGAAATAAACATGTTTTGGCAACTTTGGTCAAACCCATGTAACTTATAGGGCAGGAACAGCACAGTTTTCAAAACGTGTTTTTCAGCCCGAAATAAACGCGTTTTCTCAGCCCTTGGAATCGCAGTGTAACTGCCTGCCTCAGAAGAGCCCACAGAGTCAGCCCTTAACCCCAGTGATCAGAAATTGTCAAAACGTGTTTTTCAGCAGAAATAAACACGTTTTGGCAACTTTGGTCACCACCATGTAACTTATAGGGCAGGAACAGCACAGTTTTCAAAACGTGTTTTTCAGCACGAAATAAACACGTTTTCTCAGCACTTAGAATCGCAGTGTAACTGCCTGGCTCAGAAGAGCCCACAGAGTCAGCCCTTAACCCCAGTGATCAGAAATTGTCAAAACGTGTTTTTCAGCAGAAATAAACACGTTTTGGCAACTTTGGTCAAATCCATGTAACTTATAGGGCAGGAACAGCACAGTTTTCAAAACGTGTTTTTCAGCCCGAAATAAACGCGTTTTCTCAGCCCTTGGAATCGCAGTGTAACTGCCTGGCTCAGAAGAGCCCACAGAGTCAGCCCTTAACCCCAGTGATCAGAAATTGTCAAAACGTGTTTTTCAGCAGAAATAAACATGTTTTGGCAACTTTGGTCAAACCCATGTAACTTATAGGGCAGGAACAGCACAGTTTTCAAAACGTGTTTTTCAGCCCGAAATAAACGCGTTTTCTCAGCCCTTGGAATCGCAGTGTAACTGCCTGCCTCAGAAGAGCCCACAGAGTCAGCCCTTAACCCCAGTGATCAGAAATTGTCAAAACGTGTTTTTCAGCAGAAATAAACACGTTTTGGCAACTTTGGTCACCACCATGTAACTTATAGGGCAGGAACAGCACAGTTTTCAAAACGTGTTTTTCAGCACGAAATAAACACGTTTTCTCAGCACTTAGAATCGCAGTGTAACTGCCTGGCTCAGAAGAGCCCACAGAGTCAGCCCTTAACCCCAGTGATCAGAAATTGTCAAAACGTGTTTTTCAGCAGAAATAAACACGTTTTGGCAACTTTGGTCAAATCCATGTAACTTATAGGGCAGGAACAGCACAGTTTTCAAAACGTGTTTTTCAGCCCGAAATAAACGCGTTTTCTCAGCCCTTGGAATCGCAGTGTAACTGCCTGGCTCAGAAGAGCCCACAGAGTCAGCCCTTAACCCCAGTGATCAGAAATTGTCTAAACGTGTTTTTCAGCAGAAATAAACACGTTTTGGCAACTTTGGTCACCACCATGTAACTTATAGGGCAGGAACAGCACAGTTTTCAAAACGTGTTTTTCAGCCCGAAATAAACGCGTTTTCTCAGCCCTTGGAATCGCAGTGTAACTGCCTGGCTCAGAAGAGCACACTGAGTCACCCCTTAACCCCAGTGATCAGAAATTGTCAAAACGTGTTTTTCAGCAGAAATAAACACGTTTTGGCAACTTTGGTCACCACCATGTAACTTATAGGGCAGGAACAGCACAGTTTTCAAAACGTGTTTTTCAGCCCGAAATAAACGCGTTTTCTCAGCCCTTGGAATCGCAGTGTAACTGCCTGGATCAGAAGAGCCCACAGAGTCAGCCCTTAACCCCAGTGATCAGAAATTGTCAAAACGTGTTTTTCAGCAGAAATAAACACGTTTTGGCAACTTTGGTCACCACCATGTAACTTATAGGGCAGGAACAGCACAGTTTTCAAAACGTGTTTTTCAGCCCGAAATAAACGCGTTTTCTCAGCCCTTGGAATCGCAGTGTAACTGCCTGGCTCAGAAGAGCCCACAGAGTCAGCCCTTAACCCCAGTGATCAGAAATTGTCAAAACGTGTTTTTCAGCAGAAATAAACACGTTTTGGCAACTTTGGTCACCACCATGTAACTTATAGGGCAAGAACAGCACAGTTTTCAAAACGTGTTTTTCAGCCCGAAATAAACGCGTTTTCTCAGCCCTTGGAATCGCAGTGTAACTGCCTGGCTCAGAAGAGCCCACAGAGTCAGCCCTTAACCCCAGTGATCAGAAATTGTCAAAACGTGTTTTTCAGCAGAAATAAACACGTTTTGGTAACTTTGGTCAAACCCATGTAACTTATAGGGCAGGAACAGCACAGTTTTCAAAACGTGTTTTTCAGCCCGAAATAAACGCGTTTTCTCAGCCCTTGGAATCGCAGTGTAACTGCCTGGCTCAGAAGAGCCCACAGAGTCAGCCCTTAACCCCAGTGATCAGAAATTGTCAAAACGTGTTTTTCAGCAGAAATAAACACGTTTTGGCAACTTTGGTCACCACCATGTAACTTATAGGGCAGGAACAGCACAGTTTTCAAAACGTGTTTTTCAGCCCGAAATAAACGCGTTTTCTCAGCCCTTGGAATCGCAGTGTAACTGCCTGGCTCAGAAGAGCCCACAGAGTCAGCCCTTAACCCCAGTGATCAGAAATTGTCAAAACGTGTTTTTCAGCAGAAATAAACACGTTTTGGCAACTTTGGTCAAACCCATGTAACTTATAGGGCAGGAACAGCACAGTTTTCAAAACGTGTTTTTCAGCCCGAAATAAACGCGATTTCTCAGCCCTTGGAATCGCAGTGTAACTGCCTGGCTCAGAAGAGCCCACAGAGTCAGCCCTTAACCCCAGTGATCAGAAATTGTCAAAACGTGTTTTTCAGCAGAAATAAACACGTTTTGGCAACTTTGGTCACCACCATGTAACTTATAGGGCAGGAACAGCACAGTTTTCAAAACGTGTTTTTCAGCACGAAATAAACACGTTTTCTCAGCACTTAGAATCGCAGTGTAACTGCCTGGCTCAGAAGAGCCCACAGAGTCAGCCCTTAACCCCAGTGATCATAAATTGTCAAAACGTGTTTTTCAGCAGAAATAAACACGTTTTGGCAACTTTGGTCAAACCCATGTAACTTATAGGGCAGGAACAGCACAGTTTTCAAAACGTGTTTTTCAGCCCGAAATAAACGCGTTTTCTCAGCCCTTGGAATCGCAGTGTAACTGCCTGGCTCAGAAGAGCCCAAAGATTCAGACCTTAACCCCAGTGATCAGAAAATGTCAAAACGTGTTTTTCAGCAGAAATAAACACGTTTTGGCAACTTTGGTCACCACCATGTAACTTATAGGGCAGGAACAGCACAGTTTTCAAAACGTGTTTTTCAGCCCGAAATAAACGCGTTTTCTCAGCCCTTGGAATCGCAGTGTAACTGCCTGGCTCAGAAGAGCCCACAGAGTCAGCCCTTAACCCCAGTGATCAGAAATTGTCAAAACGTGTTTTTCAGCAGAAATAAACACGTTTTGGCAACTTTGGTCACCACCATGTAACTTATAGGGCAGGAACAGCACAGTTTTCAAAACGTGTTTTTCAGCCCGAAATAAACACGTTTTCTCAGCCCTTAGAATCGCAGTGTAACTGCCTGGCTCAGAAAGCCCACAGAGTCAGCCCTTAACCCCAGTGATCAGAAATTGTCAAAACGTGTTTTTCAGCAGAAATAAACACGTTTTGGCAACTTTGGTCAAACCCATGTAACTTATAGGGCAGGAACAGCACAGTTTTCAAAACGTGTTTTTCAGCCCGAAATAAACGCGTTTTCTCAGCCCTTGGAATCGCAGTGTAACTGCCTGGCTCAGAAGAGCACACTGAGTCACCCCTTAACCCCAGTGATCAGAAATTGTCAAAACGTGTTTTTCAGCAGAAATAAACACGTTTTGGCAACTTTGGTCACCACCATGTAACTTATAGGGCAGGAACAGCACAGTTTTCAAAACGTGTTTTTCAGCCCGAATTAAACGCGTTTTCTCAGCCCTTGGAATCGCAGTGTAACTGCCTGGCTCAGAAGAGCCCACAGAGTCAGCCCTTAACCCCAGTGATCAGAAATTGTCAAAACGTGTTTTTCAGCAGAAATAAACACGTTTTGGCAACTTTGGTCACCACCATGTAACTTATAGGGCAGGAACAGCACAGTTTTCAAAACGTGTTTTTCAGCCCGAAATAAACGCGTTTTCTCAGCCCTTGGAATCGCAGTGTAACTGCCTGGCTCAGAAGAGCCCACAGAGTCAGCCCTTAACCCCAGTGATCAGAAATTGTCAAAACGTGTTTTTCAGCAGAAATAAACACGTTTTGGCAACTTTGGTCACCACCATGTAACTTATAGGGCAAGAACAGCACAGTTTTCAAAACGTGTTTTTCAGCCCGAAATAAACGCGTTTTCTCAGCCCTTAGAATCGCAGTGTAACTGCCTGGCTCAGAAGAGCCCACAGAGTCAGCCCTTAACCCCAGTGATCAGAAATTGTCTAAACGTGTTTTTCAGCAGAAATAAACACGTTTTGGCAACTTTGGTCACCACCATGTAACTTATAGGGCAGGAACAGCACAGTTTTCAAAACGTGTTTTTCAGCCCGAAATAAACGCGTTTTCTCAGCCCTTGGAATCGCAGTGTAACTGCCTGGCTCAGAAGAGCCCACAGAGTCAGCCCTTAACCCCAGTGATCAGAAATTGTCAAAACGTGTTTTTCAGCAGAAATAAACACGTTTTGGCAACTTTGGTCACCACCATGTAACTTATAGGGCAGGAACAGCACAGTTTTCAAAACGTGTTTTTCAGCCCGAAATAAACACGTTTTCTCAGCCCTTAGAATCGCAGTGTAACTGCCTGGCTCAGAAGAGCCCACAGAGTCAGCCCTTAACCCCAGTGATCAGAAATTGTCAAAACGTGTTTTTCAGCAGAAATAAACACGTTTTGGCAACTTTGGTCAAATCCATGTAACTTATAGGGCAGGAACAGCACAGTTTTCAAAACGTGTTTTTCAGCCCGAAATAAACGCGTTTTCTCAGCCCTTGGAATCGCAGTGTAACTGCCTGGCTCAGAAGAGCCCACAGAGTCAGCCCTTAACCCCAGTGATCAGAAATTGTCTAAACGTGTTTTTCAGCAGAAATAAACACGTTTTGGCAACTTTGGTCACCACCATGTAACTTATAGGGCAGGAACAGCACAGTTTTCAAAACGTGTTTTTCAGCCCGAAATAAACGCGTTTTCTCAGCCCTTAGAATCGCAGTGTAACTGCCTGGCTCAGAAGAGCCCACAGAGTCAGCCCTTAACCCCAGTGATCAGAAATTGTCAAAACGTGTTTTTCAGCAGAAATAAACACGTTTTGGCAACTTTGGTCACCACCATGTAACTTATAGGGCAGGAACAGCACAGTTTTCAAAACGTGTTTTTCAGCCCGAAATAAACGCGTTTTCTCAGCCCTTGGAATCGCAGTGTAACTGCCTGGCTCAGAAGAGCCCACAGAGTCAGCCCTTAACCCCAGTGATCAGAAATTGTCAAAACGTGTTTTTCAGCAGAAATAAACACGTTTTGGCAACTTTGGTCAAACCCATGTAACTTATAGGGCAGGAACAGCACAGTTTTCAAAACGTGTTTTTCAGCCCGAAATAAACGCGTTTTCTCAGCCCTTGGAATCGCAGTGTAACTGCCTGGCTCAGAAGAGCCCACAGAGTCAGCCCTTAACCCCAGTGATCAGAAAATGTCAAAACGTGTTTTTCAGCAGAAATAAACACGTTTTGGCAACTTTGGTCACCACCATGTAACTTATAGGGCAGGAACAGCACAGTTTTCAAAACGTGTTTTTCAGCCCGAAATAAACGCGTTTTCTCAGCCCTTGGAATCGCAGTGTAACTGCCTGGCTCAGAAGAGCCCACAGAGTCAGCCCTTAACCCCAGTGATCAGAAATTGTCAAAACGTGTTTTTCAGCAGAAATAAACACGTTTTGGCAACTTTGGTCACCACCATGTAACTTATAGGGCAGGAACAGCACAGTTTTCAAAACGTGTTTTTCAGCCCGAAATAAACATGTTTTCTCAGCCCTTAGAATCGCAGTGTAACTGCCTGGCTCAGAAGAGCCCACAGAGTCAGCCCTTAACCCCAGTGATCAGAAATTGTCAAAACGTGTTTTTCAGCAGAAATAAACATGTTTTGGCAACTTTGGTCAAACCCATGTAACTTATAGGGCAGGAACAGCACAGTTTTCAAAACGTGTTTTTCAGCCCGAAATAAACGCGTTTTCTCAGCCCTTGGAATCGCAGTGTAACTGCCTGCCTCAGAGGAGCCCACAGAGTCAGCCCTTAACCCCAGTGATCAGAAATTGTCAAAACGTGTTTTTCAGCAGAAATAAACACGTTTTGGCAACTTTGGTCACCACCATGTAACTTATAGGGCAGGAACAGCACAGTTTTCAAAACGTGTTTTTCAGCACGAAATAAACACGTTTTCTCAGCACTTAGAATCGCAGTGTAACTGCCTGGCTCAGAAGAGCCCACAGAGTCAGCCCTTAACCCCAGTGATCAGAAATTGTCAAAACGTGTTTTTCAGCAGAAATAAACACGTTTTGGCAACTTTGGTCAAATCCATGTAACTTATAGGGCAGGAACAGCACAGTTTTCAAAACGTGTTTTTCAGCCCGAAATAAACGCGTTTTCTCAGCCCTTGGAATCGCAGTGTAACTGCCTGGCTCAGAAGAGCCCACAGAGTCAGCCCTTAACCCCAGTGATCAGAAATTGTCTAAACGTGTTTTTCAGCAGAAATAAACACGTTTTGGCAACTTTGGTCACCACCATGTAACTTATAGGGCAGGAACAGCACAGTTTTCAAAACGTGTTTTTCAGCCCGAAATAAACGCGTTTTCTCAGCCCTTGGAATCGCAGTGTAACTGCCTGGCTCAGAAGAGCCCACAGAGTCAGCCCTTAACCCCAGTGATCAGAAATTGTCAAAACGTGTTTTTCAGCAGAAATAAACACGTTTTGGCAACTTTGGTCACCACCATGTAACTTATAGGGCAGGAACAGCACAGTTTTCAAAACGTGTTTTTCAGCCCGAAATAAACACGTTTTCTCAGCCCTTAGAATCGCAGTGTAACTGCCTGGCTCAGAAGAGCCCACAGAGTCAGCCCTTAACCCCAGTGATCAGAAATTGTCAAAACGTGTTTTTCAGCAGAAATAAACATGTTTTGGCAACTTTGGTCAAACCCATGTAACTTATAGGGCAGGAACAGCACAGTTTTCAAAACGTGTTTTTCAGCCCGAAATAAACGCGTTTTCTCAGCCCTTGGAATCGCAGTGTAACTGCCTGCCTCAGAGGAGCCCACAGAGTCAGCCCTTAACCCCAGTGATCAGAAATTGTCAAAACGTGTTTTTCAGCAGAAATAAACACGTTTTGGCAACTTTGGTCACCACCATGTAACTTATAGGGCAGGAACAGCACAGTTTTCAAAACGTGTTTTTCAGCACGAAATAAACACGTTTTCTCAGCACTTAGAATCGCAGTGTAACTGCCTGGCTCAGAAGAGCCCACAGAGTCAGCCCTTAACCCCAGTGATCAGAAATTGTCAAAACGTGTTTTTCAGCAGAAATAAACACGTTTTGGCAACTTTGGTCAAATCCATGTAACTTATAGGGCAGGAACAGCACAGTTTTCAAAACGTGTTTTTCAGCCCGAAATAAACGCGTTTTCTCAGCCCTTGGAATCGCAGTGTAACTGCCTGGCTCAGAAGAGCCCACAGAGTCAGCCCTTAACCCCAGTGATCAGAAATTGTCTAAACGTGTTTTTCAGCAGAAATAAACACGTTTTGGCAACTTTGGTCACCACCATGTAACTTATAGGGCAGGAACAGCACAGTTTTCAAAACGTGTTTTTCAGCCCGAAATAAACGCGTTTTCTCAGCCCTTGGAATCGCAGTGTAACTGCCTGGCTCAGAAGAGCACACTGAGTCACCCCTTAACCCCAGTGATCAGAAATTGTCAAAACGTGTTTTTCAGCAGAAATAAACACGTTTTGGCAACTTTGGTCACCACCATGTAACTTATAGGGCAGGAACAGCACAGTTTTCAAAACGTGTTTTTCAGCCCGAAATAAACGCGTTTTCTCAGCCCTTGGAATCGCAGTGTAACTGCCTGGCTCAGAAGAGCCCACAGAGTCAGCCCTTAACCCCAGTGATCAGAAATTGTCAAAACGTGTTTTTCAGCAGAAATAAACATGTTTTGGCAACTTTGGTCAAACCCATGTAACTTATAGGGCAGGAACAGCACAGTTTTCAAAACGTGTTTTTCAGCCCGAAATAAACGCGTTTTCTCAGCCCTTGGAATCGCAGTGTAACTGCCTGCCTCAGAAGAGCCCACAGAGTCAGCCCTTAACCCCAGTGATCAGAAATTGTCAAAACGTGTTTTTCAGCAGAAATAAACACGTTTTGGCAACTTTGGTCACCACCATGTAACTTAAAGGGCAGGAACAGCACAGTTTTCAAAACGTGTTTTTCAGCACGAAATAAACACGTTTTCTCAGCACTTAGAATCGCAGTGTAACTGCCTGGCTCAGAAGAGCCCACAGAGTCAGCCCTTAACCCCAGTGATCAGAAATTGTCAAAACGTGTTTTTCAGCAGAAATAAACACGTTTTGGCAACTTTGGTCAAATCCATGTAACTTATAGGGCAGGAACAGCACAGTTTTCAAAACGTGTTTTTCAGCCCGAAATAAACGCGTTTTCTCAGCCCTTGGAATCGCAGTGTAACTGCCTGGCTCAGAAGAGCCCACAGAGTCAGCCCTTAACCCCAGTGATCAGAAATTGTCTAAACGTGTTTTTCAGCAGAAATAAACACGTTTTGGCAACTTTGGTCACCACCATGTAACTTATAGGGCAGGAACAGCACAGTTTTCAAAACGTGTTTTTCAGCCCGAAATAAACGCGTTTTCTCAGCCCTTGGAATCGCAGTGTAACTGCCTGGCTCAGAAGAGCACACTGAGTCACCCCTTAACCCCAGTGATCAGAAATTGTCAAAACGTGTTTTTCAGCAGAAATAAACACGTTTTGGCAACTTTGGTCACCACCATGTAACTTATAGGGCAGGAACAGCACAGTTTTCAAAACGTGTTTTTCAGCCCGAAATAAACGCGTTTTCTCAGCCCTTGGAATCGCAGTGTAACTGCCTGGCTCAGAAGAGCCCACAGAGTCAGCCCTTAACCCCAGTGATCAGAAATTGTCAAAACGTGTTTTTCAGCAGAAATAAACATGTTTTGGCAACTTTGGTCAAACCCATGTAACTTATAGGGCAGGAACAGCACAGTTTTCAAAACGTGTTTTTCAGCCCGAAATAAACGCGTTTTCTCAGCCCTTGGAATCGCAGTGTAACTGCCTGCCTCAGAAGAGCCCACAGAGTCAGCCCTTAACCCCAGTGATCAGAAATTGTCAAAACGTGTTTTTCAGCAGAAATAAACACGTTTTGGCAACTTTGGTCACCACCATGTAACTTATAGGGCAGGAACAGCACAGTTTTCAAAACGTGTTTTTCAGCCCGAAATAAACACGTTTTCTCAGCCCTTAGAATCGCAGTGTAACTGCCTGGCTCAGAAGAGCCCACAGAGTCAGCCCTTAACCCCAGTGATCAGAAATTGTCAAAACGTGTTTTTCAGCAGAAATAAACACGTTTTGGCAACTTTGGTCAAATCCATGTAACTTATAGGGCAGGAACAGCACAGTTTTCAAAACGTGTTTTTCAGCCCGAAATAAACGCGTTTTCTCAGCCCTTGGAATCGCAGTGTAACTGCCTGGCTCAGAAGAGCCCACAGAGTCAGCCCTTAACCCCAGTGATCAGAAATTGTCTAAACGTGTTTTTCAGCAGAAATAAACACGTTTTGGCAACTTTGGTCACCACCATGTAACTTATAGGGCAGGAACAGCACAGTTTTCAAAACGTGTTTTTCAGCCCGAAATAAACGCGTTTTCTCAGCCCTTAGAATCGCAGTGTAACTGCCTGGCTCAGAAGAGCCCACAGAGTCAGCCCTTAACCCCAGTGATCAGAAATTGTCAAAACGTGTTTTTCAGCAGAAATAAACACGTTTTGGCAACTTTGGTCACCACCATGTAACTTATAGGGCAGGAACAGCACAGTTTTCAAAACGTGTTTTTCAGCCCGAAATAAACGCGTTTTCTCAGCCCTTGGAATCGCAGTGTAACTGCCTGGCTCAGAAGAGCCCACAGAGTCAGCCCTTAACCCCAGTGATCAGAAATTGTCAAAACGTGTTTTTCAGCAGAAATAAACACGTTTTGGCAACTTTGGTCAAACCCATGTAACTTATAGGGCAGGAACAGCACAGTTTTCAAAACGTGTTTTTCAGCCCGAAATAAACGCGTTTTCTCAGCCCTTGGAATCGCAGTGTAACTGCCTGGCTCAGAAGAGCCCACAGAGTCAGCCCTTAACCCCAGTGATCAGAAAATGTCAAAACGTGTTTTTCAGCAGAAATAAACACGTTTTGGCAACTTTGGTCACCACCATGTAACTTATAGGGCAGGAACAGCACAGTTTTCAAAACGTGTTTTTCAGCCCGAAATAAACGCGTTTTCTCAGCCCTTGGAATCGCAGTGTAACTGCCTGGCTCAGAAGAGCCCACAGAGTCAGCCCTTAACCCCAGTGATCAGAAATTGTCAAAACGTGTTTTTCAGCAGAAATAAACACGTTTTGGCAACTTTGGTCACCACCATGTAACTTATAGGGCAGGAACAGCACAGTTTTCAAAACGTGTTTTTCAGCCCGAAATAAACACGTTTTCTCAGCCCTTAGAATCGCAGTGTAACTGCCTGGCTCAGAAGAGCCCACAGAGTCAGCCCTTAACCCCAGTGATCAGAAATTGTCAAAACGTGTTTTTCAGCAGAAATAAACATGTTTTGGCAACTTTGGTCAAACCCATGTAACTTATAGGGCAGGAACAGCACAGTTTTCAAAACGTGTTTTTCAGCCCGAAATAAACGCGTTTTCTCAGCCCTTGGAATCGCAGTGTAACTGCCTGCCTCAGAGGAGCCCACAGAGTCAGCCCTTAACCCCAGTGATCAGAAATTGTCAAAACGTGTTTTTCAGCAGAAATAAACACGTTTTGGCAACTTTGGTCACCACCATGTAACTTATAGGGCAGGAACAGCACAGTTTTCAAAACGTGTTTTTCAGCACGAAATAAACACGTTTTCTCAGCACTTAGAATCGCAGTGTAACTGCCTGGCTCAGAAGAGCCCACAGAGTCAGCCCTTAACCCCAGTGATCAGAAATTGTCAAAACGTGTTTTTCAGCAGAAATAAACACGTTTTGGCAACTTTGGTCAAATCCATGTAACTTATAGGGCAGGAACAGCACAGTTTTCAAAACGTGTTTTTCAGCCCGAAATAAACGCGTTTTCTCAGCCCTTGGAATCGCAGTGTAACTGCCTGGCTCAGAAGAGCCCACAGAGTCAGCCCTTAACCCCAGTGATCAGAAATTGTCTAAACGTGTTTTTCAGCAGAAATAAACACGTTTTGGCAACTTTGGTCACCACCATGTAACTTATAGGGCAGGAACAGCACAGTTTTCAAAACGTGTTTTTCAGCCCGAAATAAACGCGTTTTCTCAGCCCTTGGAATCGCAGTGTAACTGCCTGGCTCAGAAGAGCCCACAGAGTCAGCCCTTAACCCCAGTGATCAGAAATTGTCAAAACGTGTTTTTCAGCAGAAATAAACACGTTTTGGCAACTTTGGTCACCACCATGTAACTTATAGGGCAGGAACAGCACAGTTTTCAAAACGTGTTTTTCAGCCCGAAATAAACACGTTTTCTCAGCCCTTAGAATCGCAGTGTAACTGCCTGGCTCAGAAGAGCCCACAGAGTCAGCCCTTAACCCCAGTGATCAGAAATTGTCAAAACGTGTTTTTCAGCAGAAATAAACATGTTTTGGCAACTTTGGTCAAACCCATGTAACTTATAGGGCAGGAACAGCACAGTTTTCAAAACGTGTTTTTCAGCCCGAAATAAACGCGTTTTCTCAGCCCTTGGAATCGCAGTGTAACTGCCTGCCTCAGAGGAGCCCACAGAGTCAGCCCTTAACCCCAGTGATCAGAAATTGTCAAAACGTGTTTTTCAGCAGAAATAAACACGTTTTGGCAACTTTGGTCACCACCATGTAACTTATAGGGCAGGAACAGCACAGTTTTCAAAACGTGTTTTTCAGCACGAAATAAACACGTTTTCTCAGCACTTAGAATCGCAGTGTAACTGCCTGGCTCAGAAGAGCCCACAGAGTCAGCCCTTAACCCCAGTGATCAGAAATTGTCAAAACGTGTTTTTCAGCAGAAATAAACACGTTTTGGCAACTTTGGTCAAATCCATGTAACTTATAGGGCAGGAACAGCACAGTTTTCAAAACGTGTTTTTCAGCCCGAAATAAACGCGTTTTCTCAGCCCTTGGAATCGCAGTGTAACTGCCTGGCTCAGAAGAGCCCACAGAGTCAGCCCTTAACCCCAGTGATCAGAAATTGTCTAAACGTGTTTTTCAGCAGAAATAAACACGTTTTGGCAACTTTGGTCACCACCATGTAACTTATAGGGCAGGAACAGCACAGTTTTCAAAACGTGTTTTTCAGCCCGAAATAAACGCGTTTTCTCAGCCCTTAGAATCGCAGTGTAACTGCCTGGCTCAGAAGAGCCCACAGAGTCAGCCCTTAACCCCAGTGATCAGAAATTGTCAAAACGTGTTTTTCAGCAGAAATAAACACGTTTTGGCAACTTTGGTCACCACCATGTAACTTATAGGGCAGGAACAGCACAGTTTTCAAAACGTGTTTTTCAGCCCGAAATAAACGCGTTTTCTCAGCCCTTGGAATCGCAGTGTAACTGCCTGGCTCAGAAGAGCCCACAGAGTCAGCCCTTAACCCCAGTGATCAGAAATTGTCAAAACGTGTTTTTCAGCAGAAATAAACACGTTTTGGCAACTTTGGTCAAACCCATGTAACTTATAGGGCAGGAACAGCACAGTTTTCAAAACGTGTTTTTCAGCCCGAAATAAACGCGTTTTCTCAGCCCTTGGAATCGCAGTGTAACTGCCTGGCTCAGAAGAGCCCACAGAGTCAGCCCTTAACCCCAGTGATCAGAAAATGTCAAAACGTGTTTTTCAGCAGAAATAAACACGTTTTGGCAACTTTGGTCACCACCATGTAACTTATAGGGCAGGAACAGCACAGTTTTCAAAACGTGTTTTTCAGCCCGAAATAAACGCGTTTTCTCAGCCCTTGGAATCGCAGTGTAACTGCCTGGCTCAGAAGAGCCCACAGAGTCAGCCCTTAACCCCAGTGATCAGAAATTGTCAAAACGTGTTTTTCAGCAGAAATAAACACGTTTTGGCAACTTTGGTCACCACCATGTAACTTATAGGGCAGGAACAGCACAGTTTTCAAAACGTGTTTTTCAGCCCGAAATAAACACGTTTTCTCAGCCCTTAGAATCGCAGTGTAACTGCCTGGCTCAGAAGAGCCCACAGAGTCAGCCCTTAACCCCAGTGATCAGAAATTGTCAAAACGTGTTTTTCAGCAGAAATAAACATGTTTTGGCAACTTTGGTCAAACCCATGTAACTTATAGGGCAGGAACAGCACAGTTTTCAAAACGTGTTTTTCAGCCCGAAATAAACGCGTTTTCTCAGCCCTTGGAATCGCAGTGTAACTGCCTGCCTCAGAGGAGCCCACAGAGTCAGCCCTTAACCCCAGTGATCAGAAATTGTCAAAACGTGTTTTTCAGCAGAAATAAACACGTTTTGGCAACTTTGGTCACCACCATGTAACTTATAGGGCAGGAACAGCACAGTTTTCAAAACGTGTTTTTCAGCACGAAATAAACACGTTTTCTCAGCACTTAGAATCGCAGTGTAACTGCCTGGCTCAGAAGAGCCCACAGAGTCAGCCCTTAACCCCAGTGATCAGAAATTGTCAAAACGTGTTTTTCAGCAGAAATAAACACGTTTTGGCAACTTTGGTCAAATCCATGTAACTTATAGGGCAGGAACAGCACAGTTTTCAAAACGTGTTTTTCAGCCCGAAATAAACGCGTTTTCTCAGCCCTTGGAATCGCAGTGTAACTGCCTGGCTCAGAAGAGCCCACAGAGTCAGCCCTTAACCCCAGTGATCAGAAATTGTCTAAACGTGTTTTTCAGCAGAAATAAACACGTTTTGGCAACTTTGGTCACCACCATGTAACTTATAGGGCAGGAACAGCACAGTTTTCAAAACGTGTTTTTCAGCCCGAAATAAACGCGTTTTCTCAGCCCTTGGAATCGCAGTGTAACTGCCTGGCTCAGAAGAGCCCACAGAGTCAGCCCTTAACCCCAGTGATCAGAAATTGTCAAAACGTGTTTTTCAGCAGAAATAAACACGTTTTGGCAACTTTGGTCACCACCATGTAACTTATAGGGCAGGAACAGCACAGTTTTCAAAACGTGTTTTTCAGCCCGAAATAAACACGTTTTCTCAGCCCTTAGAATCGCAGTGTAACTGCCTGGCTCAGAAGAGCCCACAGAGTCAGCCCTTAACCCCAGTGATCAGAAATTGTCAAAACGTGTTTTTCAGCAGAAATAAACATGTTTTGGCAACTTTGGTCAAACCCATGTAACTTATAGGGCAGGAACAGCACAGTTTTCAAAACGTGTTTTTCAGCCCGAAATAAACGCGTTTTCTCAGCCCTTGGAATCGCAGTGTAACTGCCTGCCTCAGAGGAGCCCACAGAGTCAGCCCTTAACCCCAGTGATCAGAAATTGTCAAAACGTGTTTTTCAGCAGAAATAAACACGTTTTGGCAACTTTGGTCACCACCATGTAACTTATAGGGCAGGAACAGCACAGTTTTCAAAACGTGTTTTTCAGCACGAAATAAACACGTTTTCTCAGCACTTAGAATCGCAGTGTAACTGCCTGGCTCAGAAGAGCCCACAGAGTCAGCCCTTAACCCCAGTGATCAGAAATTGTCAAAACGTGTTTTTCAGCAGAAATAAACACGTTTTGGCAACTTTGGTCAAATCCATGTAACTTATAGGGCAGGAACAGCACAGTTTTCAAAACGTGTTTTTCAGCCCGAAATAAACGCGTTTTCTCAGCCCTTGGAATCGCAGTGTAACTGCCTGGCTCAGAAGAGCCCACAGAGTCAGCCCTTAACCCCAGTGATCAGAAATTGTCTAAACGTGTTTTTCAGCAGAAATAAACACGTTTTGGCAACTTTGGTCACCACCATGTAACTTATAGGGCAGGAACAGCACAGTTTTCAAAACGTGTTTTTCAGCCCGAAATAAACGCGTTTTCTCAGCCCTTGGAATCGCAGTGTAACTGCCTGGCTCAGAAGAGCACACTGAGTCACCCCTTAACCCCAGTGATCAGAAATTGTCAAAACGTGTTTTTCAGCAGAAATAAACACGTTTTGGCAACTTTGGTCACCACCATGTAACTTATAGGGCAGGAACAGCACAGTTTTCAAAACGTGTTTTTCAGCCCGAAATAAACGCGTTTTCTCAGCCCTTGGAATCGCAGTGTAACTGCCTGGCTCAGAAGAGCCCACAGAGTCAGCCCTTAACCCCAGTGATCAGAAATTGTCAAAACGTGTTTTTCAGCAGAAATAAACATGTTTTGGCAACTTTGGTCAAACCCATGTAACTTATAGGGCAGGAACAGCACAGTTTTCAAAACGTGTTTTTCAGCCCGAAATAAACGCGTTTTCTCAGCCCTTGGAATCGCAGTGTAACTGCCTGCCTCAGAAGAGCCCACAGAGTCAGCCCTTAACCCCAGTGATCAGAAATTGTCAAAACGTGTTTTTCAGCAGAAATAAACACGTTTTGGCAACTTTGGTCACCACCATGTAACTTAAAGGGCAGGAACAGCACAGTTTTCAAAACGTGTTTTTCAGCACGAAATAAACACGTTTTCTCAGCACTTAGAATCGCAGTGTAACTGCCTGGCTCAGAAGAGCCCACAGAGTCAGCCCTTAACCCCAGTGATCAGAAATTGTCAAAACGTGTTTTTCAGCAGAAATAAACACGTTTTGGCAACTTTGGTCAAATCCATGTAACTTATAGGGCAGGAACAGCACAGTTTTCAAAACGTGTTTTTCAGCCCGAAATAAACGCGTTTTCTCAGCCCTTGGAATCGCAGTGTAACTGCCTGGCTCAGAAGAGCCCACAGAGTCAGCCCTTAACCCCAGTGATCAGAAATTGTCTAAACGTGTTTTTCAGCAGAAATAAACACGTTTTGGCAACTTTGGTCACCACCATGTAACTTATAGGGCAGGAACAGCACAGTTTTCAAAACGTGTTTTTCAGCCCGAAATAAACGCGTTTTCTCAGCCCTTGGAATCGCAGTGTAACTGCCTGGCTCAGAAGAGCACACTGAGTCACCCCTTAACCCCAGTGATCAGAAATTGTCAAAACGTGTTTTTCAGCAGAAATAAACACGTTTTGGCAACTTTGGTCACCACCATGTAACTTATAGGGCAGGAACAGCACAGTTTTCAAAACGTGTTTTTCAGCCCGAAATAAACGCGTTTTCTCAGCCCTTGGAATCGCAGTGTAACTGCCTGGCTCAGAAGAGCCCACAGAGTCAGCCCTTAACCCCAGTGATCAGAAATTGTCAAAACGTGTTTTTCAGCAGAAATAAACATGTTTTGGCAACTTTGGTCAAACCCATGTAACTTATAGGGCAGGAACAGCACAGTTTTCAAAACGTGTTTTTCAGCCCGAAATAAACGCGTTTTCTCAGCCCTTGGAATCGCAGTGTAACTGCCTGCCTCAGAAGAGCCCACAGAGTCAGCCCTTAACCCCAGTGATCAGAAATTGTCAAAACGTGTTTTTCAGCAGAAATAAACACGTTTTGGCAACTTTGGTCAAATCCATGTAACTTATAGGGCAGGAACAGCACAGTTTTCAAAACGTGTTTTTCAGCCCGAAATAAACGCGTTTTCTCAGCCCTTGGAATCGCAGTGTAACTGCCTGGCTCAGAAGAGCCCACAGAGTCAGCCCTTAACCCCAGTGATCAGAAATTGTCTAAACGTGTTTTTCAGCAGAAATAAACACGTTTTGGCAACTTTGGTCACCACCATGTAACTTATAGGGCAGGAACAGCACAGTTTTCAAAACGTGTTTTTCAGCCCGAAATAAACGCGTTTTCTCAGCCCTTGGAATCGCAGTGTAACTGCCTGGCTCAGAAGAGCACACTGAGTCACCCCTTAACCCCAGTGATCAGAAATTGTCAAAACGTGTTTTTCAGCAGAAATAAACACGTTTTGGCAACTTTGGTCACCACCATGTAACTTATAGGGCAGGAACAGCACAGTTTTCAAAACGTGTTTTTCAGCCCGAAATAAACGCGTTTTCTCAGCCCTTGGAATCGCAGTGTAACTGCCTGGCTCAGAAGAGCCCACAGAGTCAGCCCTTAACCCCAGTGATCAGAAATTCTCAAAACGTGTTTTTCAGCAGAAATAAACATGTTTTGGCAACTTTGGTCAAACCCATGTAACTTATAGGGCAGGAACAGCACAGTTTTCAAAACGTGTTTTTCAGCCCGAAATAAACGCGTTTTCTCAGCCCTTGGAATCGCAGTGTAACTGCCTGCCTCAGAAGAGCCCACAGAGTCAGCCCTTAACCCCAGTGATCAGAAATTGTCAAAACGTGTTTTTCAGCAGAAATAAACACGTTTTGGCAACTTTGGTCACCACCATGTAACTTAAAGGGCAGGAACAGCACAGTTTTCAAAACGTGTTTTTCAGCACGAAATAAACACGTTTTCTCAGCACTTAGAATCGCAGTGTAACTGCCTGGCTCAGAAGAGCCCACAGAGTCAGCCCTTAACCCCAGTGATCAGAAATTGTCAAAACGTGTTTTTCAGCAGAAATAAACACGTTTTGGCAACTTTGGTCAAATCCATGTAACTTATAGGGCAGGAACAGCACAGTTTTCAAAACGTGTTTTTCAGCCCGAAATAAACGCGTTTTCTCAGCCCTTGGAATCGCAGTGTAACTGCCTGGCTCAGAAGAGCCCACAGAGTCAGCCCTTAACCCCAGTGATCAGAAATTGTCTAAACGTGTTTTTCAGCAGAAATAAACACGTTTTGGCAACTTTGGTCACCACCATGTAACTTATAGGGCAGGAACAGCACAGTTTTCAAAACGTGTTTTTCAGCCCGAAATAAACGCGTTTTCTCAGCCCTTGGAATCGCAGTGTAACTGCCTGGCTCAGAAGAGCACACTGAGTCACCCCTTAACCCCAGTGATCAGAAATTGTCAAAACGTGTTTTTCAGCAGAAATAAACACGTTTTGGCAACTTTGGTCACCACCATGTAACTTATAGGGCAGGAACAGCACAGTTTTCAAAACGTGTTTTTCAGCCCGAAATAAACGCGTTTTCTCAGCCCTTGGAATCGCAGTGTAACTGCCTGGCTCAGAAGAGCCCACAGAGTCAGCCCTTAACCCCAGTGATCAGAAATTGTCAAAACGTGTTTTTCAGCAGAAATAAACATGTTTTGGCAACTTTGGTCAAACCCATGTAACTTATAGGGCAGGAACAGCACAGTTTTCAAAACGTGTTTTTCAGCCCGAAATAAACGCGTTTTCTCAGCCCTTGGAATCGCAGTGTAACTGCCTGCCTCAGAAGAGCCCACAGAGTCAGCCCTTAACCCCAGTGATCAGAAATTGTCAAAACGTGTTTTTCAGCAGAAATAAACACGTTTTGGCAACTTTGGTCACCACCATGTAACTTATAGGGCAGGAACAGCACAGTTTTCAAAACGTGTTTTTCAGCACGAAATAAACACGTTTTCTCAGCACTTAGAATCGCAGTGTAACTGCCTGGCTCAGAAGAGCCCACAGAGTCAGCCCTTAACCCCAGTGATCAGAAATTGTCAAAACGTGTTTTTCAGCAGAAATAAACACGTTTTGGCAACTTTGGTCAAATCCATGTAACTTATAGGGCAGGAACAGCACAGTTTTCAAAACGTGTTTTTCAGCCCGAAATAAACGCGTTTTCTCAGCCCTTGGAATCGCAGTGTAACTGCCTGGCTCAGAAGAGCCCACAGAGTCAGCCCTTAACCCCAGTGATCAGAAATTGTCTAAACGTGTTTTTCAGCAGAAATAAACACGTTTTGGCAACTTTGGTCACCACCATGTAACTTATAGGGCAGGAACAGCACAGTTTTCAAAACGTGTTTTTCAGCCCGAAATAAACGCGTTTTCTCAGCCCTTGGAATCGCAGTGTAACTGCCTGGCTCAGAAGAGCACACTGAGTCACCCCTTAACCCCAGTGATCAGAAATTGTCAAAACGTGTTTTTCAGCAGAAATAAACACGTTTTGGCAACTTTGGTCAAACCCATGTAACTTATAGGGCAGGAACAGCACAGTTTTCAAAACGTGTTTTTCAGCCCGAAATAAACGCGTTTTCTCAGCCCTTGGAATCGCAGTGTAACTGCCTGCCTCAGAAGAGCCCACAGAGTCAGCCCTTAACCCCAGTGATCAGAAATTGTCAAAACGTGTTTTTCAGCAGAAATAAACACGTTTTGGCAACTTTGGTCACCACCATGTAACTTATAGGGCAGGAACAGCACAGTTTTCAAAACGTGTTTTTCAGCACGAAATAAACACGTTTTCTCAGCACTTAGAATCGCAGTGTAACTGCCTGGCTCAGAAGAGCCCACAGAGTCAGCCCTTAACCCCAGTGATCATAAATTGTCAAAACGTGTTTTTCAGCAGAAATAAACACGTTTTGGCAACTTTGGTCAAACCCATGTAACTTATAGGGCAGGAACAGCACAGTTTTCAAAACATGTTTTTCAGCCCGAAATAAACGCGTTTTCTCAGCCCTTGGAATCGCAGTGTAACTGCCTGGCTCAGAAGAGCCCACAGAGTCAGCCCTTAACCCCAGTGATCAGAAATTGTCTAAACGTGTTTTTCAGCAGAAATAAACACGTTTTGGCAACTTTGGTCACCACCATGTAACTTATAGGGCAGGAACAGCACAGTTTTCAAAACGTGTTTTTCAGCCCGAAATAAACGCGTTTTCTCAGCCCTTGGAATCGCAGTGTAACTGCCTGGCTCAGAAGAGCCCACAGAGTCAGCCCTTAACCCCAGTGATCAGAAATTGTCAAAACGTGTTTTTCAGCAGAAATAAACACGTTTTGGCAACTTTGGTCAAACCCATGTAACTTATAGGGCAGGAACAGCACAGTTTTCAAAACGTGTTTTTCAGCCCGAAATAAACGCGTTTTCTCAGCCCTTGGAATCGCAGTGTAACTGCCTGGCTCAGAAGAGCCCACAGAGTCAGCCCTTAACCCCAGTGATCAGAAATTGTCAAAACGTGTTTTTCAGCAGAAATAAACACGTTTTGGCAACTTTGGTCACCACCATGTAACTTATAGGGCAGGAACAGCACAGTTTTCAAAACGTGTTTTTCAGCCCGAAATAAACGCGTTTTCTCAGCCCTTGGAATCGCAGTGTAACTGCCTGGCTCAGAAGAGCCCACAGAGTCAGCCCTTAACCCCAGTGATCAGAAATTGTCAAAACGTGTTTTTCAGCAGAAATAAACACGTTTTGGCAACTTTGGTCACCACCATGTAACTTATAGGGCAGGAACAGCACAGTTTTCAAAACGTGTTTTTCAGACCGAAATAAACACGTTTTCTCAGCCCTTAGAATCGCAATGTAACTGCCTGGCTCAGAAGAGCCCACAGAGTCAGCCCTTAACCCCAGTGATCATAAATTGTCAAAACGTGTTTCTCAGCAGAAATAAACACGTTTTGGCAACTTTGGTCAAACCCATGTAACTTATAGGACAGGAACAGCACAGTTTTCAAAACGTGTTTTTCAGCCCGAAATAAACGCGTTTTCTCAGCCCTTGGAATCGCAGTGTAACTGCCTGGCTCAGAAGAGCCCACAGATTCAGCCCTTAACCCCAGTGATCAGAAAATGTCAAAACGTGTTTTTCAGCAGAAATAAACACGTTTTGGCAACTTTGGTCACCACCATGTAACTTATAGGGCAGGAACAGCACAGTTTTCAAAACGTGTTTTTCAGCCCGAAATAAACGCGTTTTCTCAGCCCTTGGAATCGCAGTGTAACTGCCTGGCTCAAAAGAGCCCACAGAGTCAGCCCTTAACCCCAGTGATCAGAAATTGTCAAAACGTGTTTTTCAGCAGAAATAAACACGTTTTGGCAACTTTGGTCACCACCATGTAACTTATAGGGCAGGAACAGCACAGTTTTCAAAACGTGTTTTTCAGCCCGAAATAAACACGTTTTCTCAGCCCTTAGAATCGCAGTGTAACTGCCTGGCTCAGAAGAGCCCACAGAGTCAGCCCTTAACTCCAGTGATCAGAAATTGTCAAAACGTGTTTTTCAGCAGAAATAAACACGTTTTGGAAACTTTGGTCAAACCCATGTAACTTATAGGGCAGGAACAGCACAGTTTTCAAAACGTGTTTTTCAGCCCGAAATAAACGCGTTTTCTCAGCCCTTGGAATCGCAGTGTAACTGCCTGCCTCAGAAGAGCCCACAGAGTCAGCCCTTAACCCCAGTGATCAGAATTTGTCAAAACGTGTTTTTCAGCAGAAATAAACACGTTTTGGCAACTTTGGTCACCACCATGTAACTTATAGGGCAGGAACAGCACAGTTTTCAAAACGTGTTTTTCAGCACGAAATAAACACGTTTTCTCAGCACTTAGAATCGCAGTGTAACTGCCTGGCTCAGAAGAGCCCACAGAGTCAGCCCTTAACCCCAGTGATCAGAAATTGTCAAAACGTGTTTTTCAGCAGAAATAAACACGTTTTGGCAACTTTGGTCACCACCATTTAACTTATAGGGCAGGAACAGCACAGTTTTCAAAACGTGTTTTTCAGCCCGAAATAAATGCGTTTTCTCAGCCCTTGGAATCGCAGTGTAACTGCCTGGCTCAGAAGAGCACACTGAGTCACCCCTTAACCCCAGTGATCAGAAATTGTCAAAACGTGTTTTTCAGCAGAAATAAACACGTTTTGGCAACTTTGGTCACCACCATGTAACTTATAGGGCAGGAACAGCACCGTTTTCAAAACGTGTTTTTCAGCCCGAAATAAACGCGTTTTCTCAGCCCTTGGAATCGCAGTGTAACTGCCTGGCTCAGAAGAGCCCACAGAGTCAGCCCTTAACCCCAGTGATCAGAAATTGTCAAAACGTGTTTTTCAGCAGAAATAAACAGGTTTTGGCAACTTTGGTCACCACCATGTAACTTATAGGGCAAGAACAGCACAGTTTTCAAAACGTGTTTTTCAGCCCGAAATAAACGCGTTTTCTCAGCCCTTGGAATCGCAGTGTAACTGCCTGGCTCAGAAGAGCCCACAGAGTCAGCCCTTAACCCCAGTGATCAGAAATTGTCAAAACGTGTTTTTCAGCAGAAATAAACACGTTTTGGCAACTTTGGTCACCACCATGTAACTTATAGGGCAGGAACAGCACAGTTTTCAAAACGTGTTTTTCAGACCGAAATAAACACGTTTTCTCAGCCCTTAGAATCGCAATGTAACTGCCTGGCTCAGAAGAGCCCACAGAGTCAGCCCTTAACCCCAGTGATCATAAATTGTCAAAACGTGTTTCTCAGCAGAAATAAACACGTTTTGGCAACTTTGGTCAAACCCATGTAACTTATAGGACAGGAACAGCACAGTTTTCAAAACGTGTTTTTCAGCCCGAAATAAACGCGTTTTCTCAGCCCTTGGAATCGCAGTGTAACTGCCTGGCTCAGAAGAGCCCACAGATTCAGCCCTTAACCCCAGTGATCAGAAAATGTCAAAACGTGTTTTTCAGCAGAAATAAACACGTTTTGGCAACTTTGGTCACCACCATGTAACTTATAGGGCAGGAACAGCACAGTTTTCAAAACGTGTTTTTCAGCCCGAAATAAACGCGTTTTCTCAGCCCTTGGAATCGCAGTGTAACTGCCTGGCTCAAAAGAGCCCACAGAGTCAGCCCTTAACCCCAGTGATCAGAAATTGTCAAAACGTGTTTTTCAGCAGAAATAAACACGTTTTGGCAACTTTGGTCACCACCATGTAACTTATAGGGCAGGAACAGCACAGTTTTCAAAACGTGTTTTTCAGCCCGAAATAAACACGTTTTCTCAGCCCTTAGAATCGCAGTGTAACTGCCTGGCTCAGAAGAGCCCACAGAGTCAGCCCTTAACTCCAGTGATCAGAAATTGTCAAAACGTGTTTTTCAGCAGAAATAAACACGTTTTGGAAACTTTGGTCAAACCCATGTAACTTATAGGGCAGGAACAGCACAGTTTTCAAAACGTGTTTTTCAGCCCGAAATAAACGCGTTTTCTCAGCCCTTGGAATCGCAGTGTAACTGCCTGCCTCAGAAGAGCCCACAGAGTCAGCCCTTAACCCCAGTGATCAGAATTTGTCAAAACGTGTTTTTCAGCAGAAATAAACACGTTTTGGCAACTTTGGTCACCACCATGTAACTTATAGGGCAGGAACAGCACAGTTTTCAAAACGTGTTTTTCAGCACGAAATAAACACGTTTTCTCAGCACTTAGAATCGCAGTGTAACTGCCTGGCTCAGAAGAGCCCACAGAGTCAGCCCTTAACCCCAGTGATCAGAAATTGTCAAAACGTGTTTTTCAGCAGAAATAAACACGTTTTGGCAACTTTGGTCACCACCATTTAACTTATAGGGCAGGAACAGCACAGTTTTCAAAACGTGTTTTTCAGCCCGAAATAAATGCGTTTTCTCAGCCCTTGGAATCGCAGTGTAACTGCCTGGCTCAGAAGAGCACACTGAGTCACCCCTTAACCCCAGTGATCAGAAATTGTCAAAACGTGTTTTTCAGCAGAAATAAACACGTTTTGGCAACTTTGGTCACCACCATGTAACTTATAGGGCAGGAACAGCACCGTTTTCAAAACGTGTTTTTCAGCCCGAAATAAACGCGTTTTCTCAGCCCTTGGAATCGCAGTGTAACTGCCTGGCTCAGAAGAGCCCACAGAGTCAGCCCTTAACCCCAGTGATCAGAAATTGTCAAAACGTGTTTTTCAGCAGAAATAAACAGGTTTTGGCAACTTTGGTCACCACCATGTAACTTATAGGGCAAGAACAGCACAGTTTTCAAAACGTGTTTTTCAGCCCAAAATAAACGCGTTTTCTCAGCCCTTGGAATCGCAGTGTAACTGCCTGGCTCAGAAGAGCCCACAGAGTCAGCCCTTAACCCCAGTGATCAGAAATTGTCAAAACGTGTTTTTCAGCAGAAATAAACACGTTTTGGCAACTTTGGTCAAACCCATGTAACTTATAGGGCAGGAACAGCACAGTTTTCAAAACGTGTTTTTCAGCCCGAAATAAACGCGTTTTCTCAGCCCTTGGAATCGCAGTGTAACTGCCTGGCTCAGAAGAGCCCACAGAGTCAGCCCTTAACCCCAGTGATCAGAAATTGTCAAAACGTGTTTTTCAGCAGAAATAAACACGTTTTGGCAACTTTGGTCACCACCATGTAACTTATAGGGCAGGAACAGCACAGTTTTCAAAACGTGTTTTTCAGCCCGAAATAAACGCGTTTTCTCAGCCCTTGGAATCGCAGTGTAACTGCCTGGCTCAGAAGAGCCCACAGAGTCAGCCCTTAACCCCAGTGATCAGAAATTGTCAAAACGTGTTTTTCAGCAGAAATAAACACGTTTTGGCAACTTTGGTCAAACCCATGTAACTTATAGGGCAGGAACAGCACAGTTTTCAAAACGTGTTTTTCAGACCGAAATAAACACGTTTTCTCAGCCCTTAGAATCGCAATGTAACTGCCTGGCTCAGAAGAGCCCACAGAGTCAGCCCTTAACCCCAGTGATCATAAATTGTCAAAACGTGTTTTTCAGCAGAAATAAACACGTTTTGGCAACTTTGGTCAAACCCATGTAACTTATAGGACAGGAACAGCACAGTTTTCAAAACGTGTTTTTCAGCCCGAAATAAACGCGTTTTCTCAGCCCTTGGAATCGCAGTGTAACTGCCTGGCTCAGAAGAGCCCACAGATTCAGACCTTAACCCCAGTGATCAGAAAATGTCAAAACGTGTTTTTCAGCAGAAATAAACACGTTTTGGCAACTTTGGTCACCACCATGTAACTTATAGGGCAGGAACAGCACAGTTTTCAAAACGTGTTTTTCAGCCCGAAATAAACGCGTTTTCTCAGCCCTTGGAATCGCAGTGTAACTGCCTGGCTCAGAAGAGCCCACAGAGTCAGCCCTTAACCCCAGTGATCAGAAATTGTCAAAACGTGTTTTTCAGCAGAAATAAACACGTTTTGGCAACTTTGGTCACCACCATGTAACTTATAGGGCAGGAACAGCACAGTTCTCAAAACGTGTTTTTCAGCACGAAATAAACACGTTTTCTCAGCACTTAGAATCGCAGTGTAACTGCCTGGCTCAGAAGAGCCCACAGAGTCAGCCCTTAACCCCAGTGATCAGAAATTGTCAAAACGTGTTTTTCAGCAGAAATAAACACGTTTTGGCAACTTTGGTCAAACCCATGTAACTTATAGGGCAGGAACAGCACAGTTTTCAAAACGTGTTTTTCAGCCCGAAATAAACGCGTTTTCTCAGCCCTTGGAATCGCAGTGTAACTGCCTGGCTCTGAAGAGCCCACAGAGTCAGCCCTTAACCCCAGTGATCAGAAATTGTCAAAACGTGTTTTTCAGCAGAAATAAACACGTTTTGGCAACTTTGGTCAAACCCATGTAACTTATAGGGCAGGAACACCACAGTTTTCAAAACGTGTTTTTCAGCCCGAAATAAACGCGTTTTCTCAGCCCTTGGAATCGCAGTGTAACTGCCTGCCTCAGAAGAGCCCACAGAGTCAGCCCTTAACCCCAGTGATCAGAAATTGTCAAAACGTGATTTTCAGCAGAAATAAACACGTTTTGGCAACTTTGGTCAAATCCATGTAACTTATAGGGCAGGAACAGCACAGTTTTCAAAACGTGTTTTTCAGCCCGAAATAAACGCGTTTTCTCAGCCCTTGGAATCGCAGTGTAACTGCCTGGCTCTGAAGAGCCCACAGAGTCAGCCCTTAACCCCAGTGATCAGAAATTGTCAAAACGTGTTTTTCAGCAGAAATAAACACGTTTTGGCAACTTTGGTCAAACCCATGTAACTTATAGGGCAGGAACACCACAGTTTTCAAAACGTGTTTTTCAGCCCGAAATAAACGCGTTTTCTCAGCCCTTGGAATCGCAGTGTAACTGCCTGCCTCAGAAGAGCCCACAGAGTCAGCCCTTAACCCCAGTGATCAGAAATTGTCAAAACGTGATTTTCAGCAGAAATAAACACGTTTTGGCAACTTTGGTCAAATCCATGTAACTTATAGGGCAGGAACAGCACAGTTTTCAAAACGTGTTTTTCAGCCCGAAATAAACGCGTTTTCTCAGCCCTTGGAATCGCAGTGTAACTGCCTGGCTCAGAAGAGCACACTGAGTCACCCCTTAACCCCAGTGATCAGAAATTGTCAAAACGTGTTTTTCAGCAGAAATAAACACGTTTTGGCAACTTTGGTCACCACCATGTAACTTATAGGGCAGGAACAGCACAGTTTTCAAAACGTGTTTTTCAGCCCGAATTAAACGCGTTTTCTCAGCCCTTGGAATCGCAGTGTAACTGCCTGGCTCAGAAGAGCCCACAGAGTCAGCCCTTAACCCCAGTGATCAGAAATTGTCAAAACGTGTTTTTCAGCAGAAATAAACACGTTTTGGCAACTTTGGTCACCACCATGTAACTTATAGGGCAGGAACAGCACAGTTTTCAAAACGTGTTTTTCAGCCCGAAATAAACGCGTTTTCTCAGCCCTTGGAATCGCAGTGTAACTGCCTGGCTCAGAAGAGCCCACAGATTCAGACCTTAACCCCAGTGATCAGAAATTGTCAAAACGTGTTTTTCAGCAGAAATAAACACGTTTTGGCAACTTTGGTCACCACCATGTAACTTATAGGGCAAGAACAGCACAGTTTTCAAAACGTGTTTTTCAGCCCGAAATAAACGCGTTTTCTCAGCCCTTAGAATCGCAGTGTAACTGCCTGGCTCAGAAGAGCCCACAGAGTCAGCCCTTAACCCCAGTGATCAGAAATTGTCTAAACGTGTTTTTCAGCAGAAATAAACACGTTTTGGCAACTTTGGTCACCACCATGTAACTTATAGGGCAGGAACAGCACAGTTTTCAAAACGTGTTTTTCAGCCCGAAATAAACGCGTTTTCTCAGCCCTTGGAATCGCAGTGTAACTGCCTGGCTCAGAAGAGCCCACAGAGTCAGCCCTTAACCCCAGTGATCAGAAATTGTCAAAACGTGTTTTTCAGCAGAAATAAACACGTTTTGGCAACTTTGGTCACCACCATGTAACTTATAGGGCAGGAACAGCACAGTTTTCAAAACGTGTTTTTCAGCCCGAAATAAACGCGTTTTCTCAGCCCTTGGAATCGCAGTGTAACTGCCTGGCTCAGAAGAGCCCACAGAGTCAGCCCTTAACCCCAGTGATCAGAAATTGTCAAAACGTGTTTTTCAGCAGAAATAAACACGTTTTGGCAACTTTGGTCACCACCATGTAACTTATAGGGCAGGAACAGCACAGTTTTCAAAACGTGTTTTTCAGCCCGAAATAAACGCGTTTTCTCAGCCCTTGGAATCGCAGTGTAACTGCCTGGCTCAGAAGAGCCCACAGAGTCAGCCCTTAACCCCAGTGATCAGAAATTGTCAAAACGTGTTTTTCAGCAGAAATAAACACGTTTTGGCAACTTTGGTCACCACCATGTAACTTATAGGGCAGGAACAGCACAGTTTTCAAAACGTGTTTTTCAGACCGAAATAAACACGTTTTCTCAGCCCTTAGAATCGCAATGTAACTGCCTGGCTCAGAAGAGCCCACAGAGTCAGCCCTTAACCCCAGTGATCATAAATTGTCAAAACGTGTTTTTCAGCAGAAATAAACACGTTTTGGCAACTTTGGTCAAACCCATGTAACTTATAGGACAGGAACAGCACAGTTTTCAAAACGTGTTTTTCAGCCCGAAATAAGCGCGTTTTCTCAGCCCTTGGAATCGCAGTGTAACTGCCTGGCTCAGAAGAGCCCACAGATTCAGACCTTAACCCCAGTGATCAGAAAATGTCAAAACGTGTTTTTCAGCAGAAATAAACACGTTTTGGCAACTTTGGTCACCACCATGTAACTTATAGGGCAGGAACAGCACAGTTTTCAAAACGTGTTTTTCAGCCCGAAATAAACGCGTTTTCTCAGCCCTTGGAATCGCAGTGTAACTGCCTGGCTCAGAAGAGCCCACAGAGTCAGCCCTTAACCCCAGTGATCAGAAATTGTCAAAACGTGTTTTTCAGCAGAAATAAACACGTTTTGGCAACTTTGGTCACCACCATGTAACTTATAGGGCAGGAACAGCACAGTTTTCAAAACGTGTTTTTCAGCCCGAAATAAACACGTTTTCTCAGCCCTTAGAATCGCAGTGTAACTGCCTGGCTCAGAAGAGCCCACAGAGTCAGCCCTTAACCCCAGTGATCAGAAATTGTCAAAACGTGTTTTTCAGCAGAAATAAACACGTTTTGGCAACTTTGGTCAAACCCATGTAACTTATAGGGCAGGAACAGCACAGTTTTCAAAACGTGTTTTTCAGCCCGAAATAAACGCGTTTTCTCAGCCCTTGGAATCGCAGTGTAACTGCCTGGCTCAGAAGAGCCCACAGAGTCAGCCCTTAACCCCAGTGATCAGAAATTGTCAAAACGTGTTTTTCAGCAGAAATAAACACGTTTTGGCAACTTTGGTCAAACCCATGTAACTTATAGGGCAGGAACAGCACAGTTTTCAAAACGTGTTTTTCAGCCCGAAATAAACGCGTTTTCTCAGCCCTTGGAATCGCAGTGTAACTGCCTGGCTCAGAAGAGCCCACAGAGTCAGCCCTTAACCCCAGTGATCAGAAATTGTCAAAACGTGTTTTTCAGCAGAAATAAACACGTTTTGGCAACTTTGGTCACCACCATGTAACTTATAGGGCAGGAACAGCACAGTTTTCAAAACGTGTTTTTCAGCACGAAATAAACACGTTTTCTCAGCCCTTGGAATCGCAGTGTAACTGCCTGGCTCAGAAGAGCCCACAGAGTCAGCCCTTAACCCCAGTGATCAGAAATTGTCAAAACGTGTTTTTCAGCAGAAATAAACACGTTTTGGCAACTTTGGTCAAACCCATGTAACTTATAGGGCAGGAACAGCACAGTTTTCAAAACGTGTTTTTCAGCCCGAAATAAACGCGTTTTCTCAGCCCTTGGAATCGCAGTGTAACTGCCTGGCTCAGAAGAGCCCACAGAGTCAGCCCTTAACCCCAGTGATCAGAAATTGTCAAAACGTGTTTTTCAGCAGAAATAAACACGTTTTGGCAACTTTGGTCACCACCATGTAACTTATAGGGCAGGAACAGCACAGTTTTCAAAACGTGTTTTTCAGCCCGAAATAAACGCGTTTTCTCAGCCCTTGGAATCGCAGTGTAACTGCCTGGCTCAGAAGAGCCCACAGAGTCAGCCCTTAACCCCAGTGATCAGAAATTGTCAAAACGTGTTTTTCAGCAGAAATAAACACGTTTTGGCAACTTTGGTCACCACCATGTAACTTATAGGGCAGGAACAGCACAGTTTTCAAAACGTGTTTTTCAGCCCGAAATAAACGCGTTTTCTCAGCCCTTGGAATCGCAGTGTAACTGCCTGGCTCAGAAGAGCCCACAGAGTCAGCCCTTAACCCCAGTGATCAGAAATTGTCAAAACGTGTTTTTCAGCAGAAATAAACACGTTTTGGCAACTTTGGTCAAACCCATGTAACTTATAGGGCAGGAACAGCACAGTTTTCAAAACGTGTTTTTCAGCCCGAAAGAAACGCGTTTTCTCAGCCCTTGGAATCGCAGTGTAACTGCCTGCCTCAGAAGAGCCCACAGAGTCAGCCCTTAACCCCAGTGATCAGAAATTGTCAAAACGTGTTTTTCAGCAGAAATAAACACGTTTTGGCAACTTTGGTCACCACCATGTAACTTATAGGGCAGGAACAGCACAGTTCTCAAAACGTGTTTTTCAGCACGAAATAAACACGTTTTCTCAGCACTTAGAATCGCAGTGTAACTGCCTGGCTCAGAAGAGCCCACAGAGTCAGCCCTTAACCCCAGTGATCAGAAATTGTCAAAACGTGTTTTTCAGCAGAAATAAACACGTTTTGGCAACTTTGGTCAAACCCATGTAACTTATAGGGCAGGAACAGCACAGTTTTCAAAACGTGTTTTTCAGCCCGAAATAAACGCGTTTTCTCAGCCCTTGGAATCGCAGTGTAACTGCCTGGCTCTGAAGAGCCCACAGAGTCAGCCCTTAACCCCAGTGATCAGAAATTGTCAAAACGTGTTTTTCAGCAGAAATAAACACGTTTTGGCAACTTTGGTCAAACCCATGTAACTTATAGGGCAGGAACAGCACAGTTTTCAAAACGTGTTTTTCAGCCCGAAATAAACGCGTTTTCTCAGCCCTTGGAATCGCAGTGTAACTGCCTGCCTCAGAAGAGCCCACAGAGTCAGCCCTTAACCCCAGTGATCAGAAATTGTCAAAACGTGATTTTCAGCAGAAATAAACACGTTTTGGCAACTTTGGTCAAACCCATGTAACTTATAGGGCAGGAACAGCACAGTTTTCAAAACGTGTTTTTCAGCCCGAAATAAACGCGTTTTCTCAGCCCTTGGAATCGCAGTGTAACTGCCTGGCTCAGAAGAGCCCACAGAGTCAGCCCTTAACCCCAGTGATCAGAAATTGTCAAAACGTGTTTTTCAGCAGAAATAAACACGTTTTGGCAACTTTGGTCAAACCCATGTAACTTATAGGGCAGGAACAGCACAGTTTTCAAAACGTGTTTTTCAGCCCGAAAGAAACGCGTTTTCTCAGCCCTTGGAATCGCAGTGTAACTGCCTGCCTCAGAAGAGCCCACAGAGTCAGCCCTTAACCCCAGTGATCAGAAATTGTCAAAACGTGTTTTTCAGCAGAAATAAACACGTTTTGGCAACTTTGGTCACCACCATGTAACTTATAGGGCAGGAACAGCACAGTTCTCAAAACGTGTTTTTCAGCACGAAATAAACACGTTTTCTCAGCACTTAGAATCGCAGTGTAACTGCCTGGCTCAGAAGAGCCCACAGAGTCAGCCCTTAACCCCAGTGATCAGAAATTGTCAAAACGTGTTTTTCAGCAGAAATAAACACGTTTTGGCAACTTTGGTCAAACCCATGTAACTTATAGGGCAGGAACAGCACAGTTTTCAAAACGTGTTTTTCAGCCCGAAATAAACGCGTTTTCTCAGCCCTTGGAATCGCAGTGTAACTGCCTGGCTCAGAAGAGCCCACAGAGTCAGCCCTTAACCCCAGTGATCAGAAATTGTCAAAACGTGTTTTTCAGCAGAAATAAACACGTTTTGGCAACTTTGGTCAAACCCATGTAACTTATAGGGCAGGAACAGCACAGTTTTCAAAACGTGTTTTTCAGCCCGAAATAAACGCGTTTTCTCAGCCCTTGGAATCGCAGTGTAACTGCCTGGCTCAGAAGAGCCCACAGAGTCAGCCCTTAACCCCAGTGATCAGAAATTGTCAAAACGTGTTTTTCAGCAGAAATAAACACGTTTTGGCAACTTTGGTCACCACCATGTAACTTATAGGGCAGGAACAGCACAGTTTTCAAAACGTGTTTTTCAGCCCGAAATAAACGCGTTTTCTCAGCCCTTGGAATCGCAGTGTAACTGCCTGGCTCAGAAGAGCCCACAGAGTCAGCCCTTAACCCCAGTGATCAGAAATTGTCAAAACGTGTTTTTCAGCAGAAATAAACACGTTTTGGCAACTTTGGTCAAACCCATGTAACTTATAGGGCAGGAACAGCACAGTTTTCAAAACGTGTTTTTCAGCCCGAAAGAAACGCGTTTTCTCAGCCCTTGGAATCGCAGTGTAACTGCCTGCCTCAGAAGAGCCCACAGAGTCAGCCCTTAACCCCAGTGATCAGAAATTGTCAAAACGTGTTTTTCAGCAGAAATAAACACGTTTTGGCAACTTTGGTCACCACCATGTAACTTATAGGGCAGGAACAGCACAGTTCTCAAAACGTGTTTTTCAGCACGAAATAAACACGTTTTCTCAGCACTTAGAATCGCAGTGTAACTGCCTGGCTCAGAAGAGCCCACAGAGTCAGCCCTTAACCCCAGTGATCAGAAATTGTCAAAACGTGTTTTTCAGCAGAAATAAACACGTTTTGGCAACTTTGGTCAAACCCATGTAACTTATAGGGCAGGAACAGCACAGTTTTCAAAACGTGTTTTTCAGCCCGAAATAAACGCGTTTTCTCAGCCCTTGGAATCGCAGTGTAACTGCCTGCCTCAGAAGAGCCCACAGAGTCAGCCCTTAACCCCAGTGATCAGAAATTGTCAAAACGTGATTTTCAGCAGAAATAAACACGTTTTGGCAACTTTGGTCAAACCCATGTAACTTATAGGGCAGGAACAGCACAGTTTTCAAAACGTGTTTTTCAGCCCGAAATAAACGCGTTTTCTCAGCCCTTGGAATCGCAGTGTAACTGCCTGGCTCAGAAGAGCACACTGAGTCACCCCTTAACCCCAGTGATCAGAAATTGTCAAAACGTGTTTTTCAGCAGAAATAAACACGTTTTGGCAACTTTGGTCACCACCATGTAACTTATAGGGCAGGAACAGCACAGTTTTCAAAACGTGTTTTTCAGCCCGAATTAAACGCGTTTTCTCAGCCCTTGGAATCGCAGTGTAACTGCCTGGCTCAGAAGAGCCCACAGAGTCAGCCCTTAACCCCAGTGATCAGAAATTGTCAAAACGTGTTTTTCAGCAGAAATAAACACGTTTTGGCAACTTTGGTCACCACCATGTAACTTATAGGGCAGGAACAGCACAGTTTTCAAAACGTGTTTTTCAGCCCGAAATAAACGCGTTTTCTCAGCCCTTGGAATCGCAGTGTAACTGCCTGGCTCAGAAGAGCCCACAGATTCAGACCTTAACCCCAGTGATCAGAAATTGTCAAAACGTGTTTTTCAGCAGAAATAAACACGTTTTGGCAACTTTGGTCACCACCATGTAACTTATAGGGCAAGAACAGCACAGTTTTCAAAACGTGTTTTTCAGCCCGAAATAAACGCGTTTTCTCAGCCCTTAGAATCGCAGTGTAACTGCCTGGCTCAGAAGAGCCCACAGAGTCAGCCCTTAACCCCAGTGATCAGAAATTGTCTAAACGTGTTTTTCAGCAGAAATAAACACGTTTTGGCAACTTTGGTCACCACCATGTAACTTATAGGGCAGGAACAGCACAGTTTTCAAAACGTGTTTTTCAGCCCGAAATAAACGCGTTTTCTCAGCCCTTGGAATCGCAGTGTAACTGCCTGGCTCAGAAGAGCCCACAGAGTCAGCCCTTAACCCCAGTGATCAGAAATTGTCAAAACGTGTTTTTCAGCAGAAATAAACACGTTTTGGCAACTTTGGTCACCACCATGTAACTTATAGGGCAGGAACAGCACAGTTTTCAAAACGTGTTTTTCAGCCCGAAATAAACACGTTTTCTCAGCCCTTAGAATCGCAGTGTAACTGCCTGGCTCAGAAGAGCCCACAGAGTCAGCCCTTAACCCCAGTGATCAGAAATTGTCAAAACGTGTTTTTCAGCAGAAATAAACACGTTTTGGCAACTTTGGTCAAACCCATGTAACTTATAGGGCAGGAACAGCACAGTTTTCAAAACGTGTTTTTCAGCCCGAAATAAACGCGTTTTCTCAGCCCTTGGAATCGCAGTGTAACTGCCTGCCTCAGAAGAGCCCACAGAGTCAGCCCTTAACCCCAGTGATCAGAAATTGTCAAAACGTGTTTTTCAGCAGAAATAAACACGTTTTGGCAACTTTGGTCACCACCATGTAACTTATAGGGCAGGAACAGCACAGTTTTCAAAACGTGTTTTTCAGCACGAAATAAACACGTTTTCTCAGCACTTAGAATCGCAGTGTAACTGCCTGGCTCAGAAGAGCCCACAGAGTCAGCCCTTAACCCCAGTGATCAGAAATTGTCAAAACGTGTTTTTCAGCAGAAATAAACACGTTTTGGCAACTTTGGTCAAATCCATGTAACTTATAGGGCAGGAACAGCACAGTTTTCAAAACGTGTTTTTCAGCCCGAAATAAACGCGTTTTCTCAGCCCTTGGAATCGCAGTGTAACTGCCTGGCTCAGAAGAGCCCACAGAGTCAGCCCTTAACCCCAGTGATCAGAAATTGTCTAAACGTGTTTTTCAGCAGAAATAAACACGTTTTGGCAACTTTGGTCACCACCATGTAACTTATAGGGCAGGAACAGCACAGTTTTCAAAACGTGTTTTTCAGCCCGAAATAAACACGTTTTCTCAGCCCTTAGAATCGCAGTGTAACTGCCTGGCTCAGAAGAGCCCACAGAGTCAGCCCTTAACCCCAGTGATCAGAAATTGTCAAAACGTGTTTTTCAGCAGAAATAAACACGTTTTGGCAACTTTGGTCAAACCCATGTAACTTATAGGGCAGGAACAGCACAGTTTTCAAAACGTGTTTTTCAGCCCGAAATAAACGCGTTTTCTCAGCCCTTGGAATCGCAGTGTAACTGCCTGGCTCAGAAGAGCCCACAGAGTCAGCCCTTAACCCCATTGATCAGAAATTGTCAAAACGTGTTTTTCAGCAGAAATAAACACGTTTTGGCAACTTTGGTCACCACCATGTAACTTATAGGGCAGGAACAGCACAGTTTTCAAAACGTGTTTTTCAGCACGAAATAAACACGTTTTCTCAGCACTTAGAATCGCAGTGTAACTGCCTGGCTCAGAAGAGCCCACAGAGTCAGCCCTTAACCCCAGTGATCAGAAATTGTCAAAACGTGTTTTTCAGCAGAAATAAACACGTTTTGGCAACTTTGGTCAAATCCATGTAACTTATAGGGCAGGAACAGCACAGTTTTCAAAACGTGTTTTTCAGCCCGAAATAAACGCGTTTTCTCAGCCCTTGGAATCGCAGTGTAACTGCCTGGCTCAGAAGAGCCCACAGAGTCAGCCCTTAACCCCAGTGATCAGAAATTGTCTAAACGTGTTTTTCAGCAGAAATAAACACGTTTTGGCAACTTTGGTCACCACCATGTAACTTATAGGGCAGGAACAGCACAGTTTTCAAAACGTGTTTTTCAGCCCGAAATAAACGCGTTTTCTCAGCCCTTGGAATCGCAGTGTAACTGCCTGGCTCAGAAGAGCACACTGAGTCACCCCTTAACCCCAGTGATCAGAAATTGTCAAAACGTGTTTTTCAGCAGAAATAAACACGTTTTGGCAACTTTGGTCACCACCATGTAACTTATAGGGCAGGAACAGCACAGTTTTCAAAACGTGTTTTTCAGCCCGAAATAAACGCGTTTTCTCAGCCCTTGGAATCGCAGTGTAACTGCCTGGCTCAGAAGAGCCCACAGAGTCAGCCCTTAACCCCAGTGATCAGAAATTGTCAAAACGTGTTTTTCAGCAGAAATAAACACGTTTTGGCAACTTTGGTCACCACCATGTAACTTATAGGGCAGGAACAGCACAGTTTTCAAAACGTGTTTTTCAGCCCGAAATAAACGCGTTTTCTCAGCCCTTGGAATCGCAGTGTAACTGCCTGGCTCAGAAGAGCCCACAGAGTCAGCCCTTAACCCCAGTGATCAGAAATTGTCAAAACGTGTTTTTCAGCAGAAATAAACACGTTTTGGCAACTTTGGTCACCACCATGTAACTTATAGGGCAAGAACAGCACAGTTTTCAAAACGTGTTTTTCAGCCCGAAATAAACGCGTTTTCTCAACCCTTGGAATCGCAGTGTAACTGCCTGGCTCAGAAGAGCCCACAGAGTCAGCCCTTAACCCCAGTGATCAGAAATTGTCAAAACGTGTTTTTCAGCAGAAATAAACACGTTTTGGCAACTTTGGTCAAACCCATGTAACTTATAGGGCAGGAACAGCACAGTTTTCAAAACGTGTTTTTCAGCCCGAAATAAACGCGTTTTCTCAGCCCTTGGAATCGCAGTGTAACTGCCTGGCTCAGAAGAGCCCACAGAGTCAGCCCTTAACCCCAGTGATCAGAAATTGTCAAAACGTGTTTTTCAGCAGAAATAAACACGTTTTGGCAACTTTGGTCACCACCATGTAACTTATAGGGCAGGAACAGCACAGTTTTCAAAACGTGTTTTTCAGCCCGAAATAAACGCGTTTTCTCAGCCCTTGGAATCGCAGTGTAACTGCCTGGCTCAGAAGAGCCCACAGAGTCAGCCCTTAACCCCAGTGATCAGAAATTGTCAAAACGTGTTTTTCAGCAGAAATAAACACGTTTTGGCAACTTTGGTCAAACCCATGTAACTTATAGGGCAGGAACAGCACAGTTTTCAAAACGTGTTTTTCAGCCCGAAATAAACGCGTTTTCTCAGCCCTTGGAATCGCAGTGTAACTGCCTGGCTCAGAAGAGCCCACAGAGTCAGCCCTTAACCCCAGTGATCAGAAATTGTCAAAACGTGTTTTTCAGCAGAAATAAACACGTTTTGGCAACTTTGGTCACCACCATGTAACTTATAGGGCAGGAACAGCACAGTTTTCAAAACGTGTTTTTCAGCCCGAAATAAACGCGTTTTCTCAGCCTTTGGAATCGCAGTGTAACTGCCTGGCTCAGAAGAGCCCACAGAGTCAGCCCTTAACCCCAGTGATCAGAAATTGTCAAAACGTGTTTTTCAGCAGAAATAAACACGTTTTGGCAACTTTGGTCACCACCATGTAACTTATAGGGCAGGAACAGCACAGTTTTCAAAACGTGTTTTTCAGACCGAAATAAACACGTTTTCTCAGCCCTTAGAATCGCAATGTAACTGCCTGGCTCAGAAGAGCCCACAGAGTCAGCCCTTAACCCCAGTGATCATAAATTGTCAAAACGTGTTTTTCAGCAGAAATAAACACGTTTTGGCAACTTTGGTCACCACCATGTAACTTATAGGGCAGGAACAGCACAGTTTTCAAAACGTGTTTTTCAGCCCGAAATAAACGCGTTTTCTCAGCCCTTGGAATCGCAGTGTAACTGCCTGGCTCAGAAGAGCCCACAGAGTCAGCCCTTAACCCCAGTGATCAGAAATTGTCAAAACGTGTTTTTCAGCAGAAATAAACACGTTTTGGCAACTTTGGTCACCACCATGTAACTTATAGGGCAGGAACAGCACAGTTTTCAAAACGTGTTTTTCAGCCCGAAATAAACACGTTTTCTCAGCCCTTAGAATCGCAGTGTAACTGCCTGGCTCAGAAGAGCCCACAGAGTCAGCCCTTAACTCCAGTGATCAGAAATTGTCAAAACGTGTTTTTCAGCAGAAATAAACACGTTTTGGAAACTTTGGTCAAACCCATGTAACTTATAGGGCAGGAACAGCACAGTTTTCAAAACGTGTTTTTCAGCCCGAAATAAACGCGTTTTCTCAGCCCTTGGAATCGCAGTGTAACTGCCTGCCTCAGAAGAGCCCACAGAGTCAGCCCTTAACCCCAGTGATCAGAATTTGTCAAAACGTGTTTTTCAGCAGAAATAAACACGTTTTGGCAACTTTGGTCACCACCATGTAACTTATAGGGCAGGAACAGCACAGTTTTCAAAACGTGTTTTTCAGCACGAAATAAACACGTTTTCTCAGCACTTAGAATCGCAGTGTAACTGCCTGGCTCAGAAGAGCCCACAGAGTCAGCCCTTAACCCCAGTGATCAGAAATTGTCAAAACGTGTTTTTCAGCAGAAATAAACACGTTTTGGCAACTTTGGTCACCACCATTTAACTTATAGGGCAGGAACAGCACAGTTTTCAAAACGTGTTTTTCAGCCCGAAATAATCGCGTTTTCTCAGCCCTTGGAATCGCAGTGTAACTGCCTGGCTCAGAAGAGCCCACAGAGTCAGCCCTTAACCCCATTGATCAGAAATTGTCAAAACGTGTTTTTCAGCAGAAATAAACACGTTTTGGCAACTTTGGTCAAACCCATGTAACTTATAGGGCAGGAACAGCACAGTTTTCAAAACGTGTTTTTCAGCCCGAAATAAACGCGTTTTCTCAGCCCTTGGAATCGCAGTGTAACTGCCTGGCTCAGAAGAGCCCACAGAGTCAGCCCTTAACCCCAGTGATCAGAAATTGTCAAAACGTGTTTTTCAGCAGAAATAAACACGTTTTGGCAACTTTGGTCACCACCATGTAACTTATAGGGCAGGAACAGCACAGTTTTCAAAACGTGTTTTTCAGCCCGAAATAAACGCGTTTTCTCAGCCCTTGGAATCGCAGTGTAACTGCCTGGCTCAGAAGAGCCCACAGAGTCAGCCCTTAACCCCAGTGATCAGAAATTGTCAAAACGTGTTTTTCAGCAGAAATAAACACGTTTTGGCAACTTTGGTCAAACCCATGTAACTTATAGGGCAGGAACAGCACAGTTTTCAAAACGTGTTTTTCAGACCGAAATAAACACGTTTTCTCAGCCCTTAGAATCGCAATGTAACTGCCTGGCTCAGAAGAGCCCACAGAGTCAGCCCTTAACCCCAGTGATCATAAATTGTCAAAACGTGTTTTTCAGCAGAAATAAACACGTTTTGGCAACTTTGGTCAAACCCATGTAACTTATAGGACAGGAACAGCACAGTTTTCAAAACGTGTTTTTCAGCCCGAAATAAACGCGTTTTCTCAGCCCTTGGAATCGCAGTGTAACTGCCTGGCTCAGAAGAGCCCACAGATTCAGACCTTAACCCCAGTGATCAGAAAATGTCAAAACGTGTTTTTCAGCAGAAATAAACACGTTTTGGCAACTTTGGTCACCACCATGTAACTTATAGGGCAGGAACAGCACAGTTTTCAAAACGTGTTTTTCAGCCCGAAATAAACGCGTTTTCTCAGCCCTTGGAATCGCAGTGTAACTGCCTGGCTCAGAAGAGCCCACAGAGTCAGCCCTTAACCCCAGTGATCAGAAATTGTCAAAACGTGTTTTTCAGCAGAAATAAACACGTTTTGGCAACTTTGGTCACCACCATGTAACTTATAGGGCAGGAACAGCACAGTTTTCAAAACGTGTTTTTCAGCCCGAAATAAACACGTTTTCTCAGCCCTTAGAATCGCAGTGTAACTGCCTGGCTCAGAAGAGCCCACAGAGTCAGCCCTTAACCCCAGTGATCAGAAATTGTCAAAACGTGTTTTTCAGCAGAAATAAACACGTTTTGGCAACTTTGGTCACCACCATGTAACTTATAGGGCAAGAACAGCACAGTTTTCAAAACGTGTTTTTCAGCCCGAAATAAACGCGTTTTCTCAGCCCTTGGAATCGCAGTGTAACTGCCTGCCTCAGAAGAGCCCACAGAGTCAGCCCTTAACCCCAGTGATCAGAAATTGTCAAAACGTGTTTTTCAGCAGAAATAAACACGTTTTGGCAACTTTGGTCACCACCATGTAACTTATAGGGCAGGAACAGCACAGTTTTCAAAACGTGTTTTTCAGCACGAAATAAACACGTTTTCTCAGCACTTAGAATCGCAGTGTAACTGCCTGGCTCAGAAGAGCCCACAGAGTCAGCCCTTAACCCCAGTGATCAGAAATTGTCAAAACGTGTTTTTCAGCAGAAATAAACACGTTTTGGCAACTTTGGTCAAATCCATGTAACTTATAGGGCAGGAACAGCACAGTTTTCAAAACGTGTTTTTCAGACCGAAATAAACACGTTTTCTCAGCCCTTAGAATCGCAATGTAACTGCCTGGCTCAGAAGAGCCCACAGAGTCAGCCCTTAACCCCAGTGATCATAAATTGTCAAAACGTGTTTTTCAGCAGAAATAAACACGTTTTGGCAACTTTGGTCAAACCCATGTAACTTATAGGACAGGAACAGCACAGTTTTCAAAACGTGTTTTTCAGCCCGAAATAAACGCGTTTTCTCAGCCCTTGGAATCGCAGTGTAACTGCCTGGCTCAGAAGAGCCCACAGATTCAGCCCTTAACCCCAGTGATCAGAAAATGTCAAAACGTGTTTTTCAGCAGAAATAAACACGTTTTGGCAACTTTGGTCACCACCATGTAACTTATAGGGCAGGAACAGCACAGTTTTCAAAACGTGTTTTTCAGCCCGAAATAAACGCGTTTTCTCAGCCCTTGGAATCGCAGTGTAACTGCCTGGCTCAGAAGAGCCCACAGAGTCAGCCCTTAACCCCAGTGATCAGAAATTGTCAAAACGTGTTTTTCAGCAGAAATAAACACGTTTTGGCAACTTTGGTCACCACCATGTAACTTATAGGGCAGGAACAGCACAGTTTTCAAAACGTGTTTTTCAGCCCGAAATAAACACGTTTTCTCAGCCCTTAGAATCGCAGTGTAACTGCCTGGCTCAGAAGAGCCCACAGAGTCAGCCCTTAACCCCAGTGATCAGAAATTGTCAAAACGTGTTTTTCAGCAGAAATAAACACGTTTTGGCAACTTTGGTCAAACCCATGTAACTTATAGGGCAGGAACAGCACAGTTTTCAAAACGTGTTTTTCAGCCCGAAATAAACGCGTTTTCTCAGCCCTTGGAATCGCAGTGTAACTGCCTGCCTCAGAAGAGCCCACAGAGTCAGCCCTTAACCCCAGTGATCAGAAATTGTCAAAACGTGTTTTTCAGCAGAAATAAACACGTTTTGGCAACTTTGGTCACCACCATGTAACTTATAGGGCAGGAACAGCACAGTTTTCAAAACGTGTTTTTCAGCACGAAATAAACACGTTTTCTCAGCACTTTGAATCGCAGTGTAACTGCCTGGCTCAGAAGAGCCCACAGAGTCAGCCCTTAACCCCAGTGATCAGAAATTGTCAAAACGTGTTTTTCAGCAGAAATAAACACGTTTTGGCAACTTTGGTCAAATCCATGTAACTTATAGGGCAGGAACAGCACAGTTTTCAAAACGTGTTTTTCAGCACGAAATAAACGCGTTTTCTCAGCCCTTGGAATCGCAGTGTAACTGCCTGGCTCAGAAGAGCCCACAGAGTCAGCCCTTAACCCCAGTGATCAGAAATTGTCTAAACGTGTTTTTCAGCAGAAATAAACACGTTTTGGCAACTTTGGTCAAACCCATGTAACTTATAGGGCAGGAACAGCACAGTTTTCAAAACGTGTTTTTCAGCCCGAAATAAACGCGTTTTCTCAGCCCTTGGAATCGCAGTGTAACTGCCTGCCTCAGAAGAGCCCACAGAGTCAGCCCTTAACCCCAGTGATCAGAAATTGTCAAAACGTGTTTTTCAGCAGAAATAAACACGTTTTGGCAACTTTGGTCACCACCATGTAACTTATAGGGCAGGAACAGCACAGTTTTCAAAACGTGTTTTTCAGCACGAAATAAACACGTTTTCTCAGCACTTAGAATCGCAGTGTAACTGCCTGGCTCAGAAGAGCCCACAGAGTCAGCCCTTAACCCCAGTGATCAGAAATTGTCAAAACGTGTTTTTCAGCAGAAATAAACACGTTTTGGCAACTTTGGTCAAACCCATGTAACTTATAGGGCAGGAACAGCACAGTTTTCAAAACGTGTTTTTCAGCCCGAAATAAACGCGTTTTCTCAGCCCTTGGAATCGCAGTGTAACTGCCTGGCTCAGAAGAGCCCACAGAGTCAGCCCTTAACCCCAGTGATCAGAAATTGTCTAAACGTGTTTTTCAGCAGAAATAAACACGTTTTGGCAACTTTGGTCACCACCATGTAACTTATAGGGCAGGAACAGCACAGTTTTCAAAACGTGTTTTTCAGCCCGAAATAAACGCGTTTTCTCAGCCCTTGGAATCGCAGTGTAACTGCCTGGCTCAGAAGAGCCCACAGAGTCAGCCCTTAACCCCAGTGATCAGAAATTGTCAAAACGTGTTTTTCAGCAGAAATAAACACGTTTTGGCAACTTTGGTCACCACCATGTAACTTATAGGGCAGGAACAGCACAGTTTTCAAAACGTGTTTTTCAGCCCGAAATAAACGCGTTTTCTCAGCCCTTGGAATCGCAGTGTAACTGCCTGGCTCAGAAGAGCCCACAGAGTCAGCCCTTAACCCCAGTGATCAGAAATTGTCAAAACGTGTTTTTCAGCAGAAATAAACACGTTTTGGCAACTTTGGTCAAACCCATGTAACTTATAGGGCAGGAACAGCACAGTTTTCAAAACGTGTTTTTCAGCCCGAAATAAACGCGTTTTCTCAGCCCTTGGAATCGCAGTGTAACTGCCTGCCTCAGAAGAGCCCACAGAGTCAGCCCTTAACCCCAGTGATCAGAAATTGTCAAAACGTGTTTTTCAGCAGAAATAAACACGTTTTGGCAACTTTGGTCACCACCATGTAACTTATAGGGCAGGAACAGCACAGTTTTCAAAACGTGTTTTTCAGCACGAAATAAACACGTTTTCTCAGCACTTAGAATCGCAGTGTAACTGCCTGGCTCAGAAGAGCCCACAGAGTCAGCCCTTAACCCCAGTGATCATAAATTGTCAAAACGTGTTTTTCAGCAGAAATAAACACGTTTTGGCAACTTTGGTCAAACCCATGTAACTTATAGGGCAGGAACAGCACAGTTTTCAAAACATGTTTTTCAGCCCGAAATAAACGCGTTTTCTCAGCCCTTGGAATCGCAGTGTAACTGCCTGGCTCAGAAGAGCCCACAGAGTCAGCCCTTAACCCCAGTGATCAGAAATTGTCTAAACGTGTTTTTCAGCAGAAATAAACACGTTTTGGCAACTTTGGTCACCACCATGTAACTTATAGGGCAGGAACAGCACAGTTTTCAAAACGTGTTTTTCAGCCCGAAATAAACGCGTTTTCTCAGCCCTTGGAATCGCAGTGTAACTGCCTGGCTCAGAAGAGCCCACAGAGTCAGCCCTTAACCCCAGTGATCAGAAATTGTCAAAACGTGTTTTTCAGCAGAAATAAACACGTTTTGGCAACTTTGGTCACCACCATGTAACTTATAGGGCAGGAACAGCACAGTTTTCAAAACGTGTTTTTCAGCCCGAAATAAACGCGTTTTCTCAGCCCTTGGAATCGCAGTGTAACTGCCTGGCTCAGAAGAGCCCACAGAGTCAGCCCTTAACCCCAGTGATCAGAAATTGTCAAAACGTGTTTTTCAGCAGAAATAAACACGTTTTGGCAACTTTGGTCAAACCCATGTAACTTATAGGGCAGGAACAGCACAGTTTTCAAAACGTGTTTTTCAGCCCGAAATAAACGCGTTTTCTCAGCCCTTGGAATCGCAGTGTAACTGCCTGGCTCAGAAGAGCCCACAGAGTCAGCCCTTAACCCCAGTGATCAGAAATTGTCAAAACGTGTTTTTCAGCAGAAATAAACACGTTTTGGCAACTTTGGTCACCACCATGTAACTTATAGGGCAGGAACAGCACAGTTTTCAAAACGTGTTTTTCAGCCCGAAATAAACGCGTTTTCTCAGCCCTTGGAATCGCAGTGTAACTGCCTGGCTCAGAAGAGCCCACAGAGTCAGCCCTTAACCCCAGTGATCAGAAATTGTCAAAACGTGTTTTTCAGCAGAAATAAACACGTTTTGGCAACTTTGGTCAAACCCATGTAACTTATAGGGCAGGAACAGCACAGTTTTCAAAACGTGTTTTTCAGCCCGAAATAAACGCGTTTTCTCAGCCCTTGGAATCGCAGTGTAACTGCCTGGCTCAGAAGAGCCCACAGAGTCAGCCCTTAACCCCAGTGATCAGAAATTGTCAAAACGTGTTTTTCAGCAGAAATAAACACGTTTTGGCAACTTTGGTCAAACCCATGTAACTTATAGGGCAGGAACAGCACAGTTTTCAAAACGTGTTTTTCAGCCCGAAATAAACGCGTTTTCTCAGCCCTTGGAATCGCAGTGTAACTGCCTGGCTCAGAAGAGCCCACAGAGTCAGCCCTTAACCCCAGTGATCAGAAATTGTCAAAACGTGTTTTTCAGCAGAAATAAACACGTTTTGGCAACTTTGGTCACCACCATGTAACTTATAGGGCAGGAACAGCACAGTTTTCAAAACGTGTTTTTCAGCACGAAATAAACACGTTTTCTCAGCACTTAGAATCGCAGTGTAACTGCCTGGCTCAGAAGAGCCCACAGAGTCAGCCCTTAACCCCAGTGATCAGAAATTGTCAAAACGTGTTTTTCAGCAGAAATAAACACGTTTTGGCAACTTTGGTCACCACCATGTAACTTATAGGGCAGGAACAGCACAGTTTTCAAAACGTGTTTTTCAGACCGAAATAAACACGTTTTCTCAGCCCTTAGAATCGCAATGTAACTGCCTGGCTCAGAAGAGCCCACAGAGTCAGCCCTTAACCCCAGTGATCAGAAATTGTCAAAACGTGTTTTTCAGCAGAAATAAACACGTTTTGGCAACTTTGGTCAAACCCATGTAACTTATAGGACAGGAACAGCACAGTTTTCAAAACGTGTTTTTCAGCCCGAAATAAACGCGTTTTCTCAGCCCTTGGAATCGCAGTGTAACTGCCTGGCTCAGAAGAGCCCACAGAGTCAGCCCTTAACCCCAGTGATCAGAAATTGTCAAAACGTGTTTTTCAGCAGAAATAAACACGTTTTGGCAACTTTGGTCACCACCATGTAACTTATAGGGCAGGAACAGCACAGTTTTCAAAACGTGTTTTTCAGCACGAAATAAACACGTTTTCTCAGCACTTAGAATCGCAGTGTAACTGCCTGGCTCAGAAGAGCCCACAGAGTCAGCCCTTAACCCCAGTGATCAGAAATTGTCAAAACGTGTTTTTCAGCAGAAATAAACACGTTTTGGCAACTTTGGTCAAACCCATGTAACTTATAGGGCAGGAACAGCACAGTTTTCAAAACGTGTTTTTCAGCCCGAAATAAACGCGTTTTCTCAGCCCTTGGAATCGCAGTGTAACTGCCTGGCTCAGAAGAGCCCACAGAGTCAGCCCTTAACCCCAGTGATCAGAAATTGTCAAAACGTGTTTTTCAGCAGAAATAAACACGTTTTGGCAACTTTGGTCAAACCCATGTAACTTATAGGGCAGGAACAGCACAGTTTTCAAAACGTGTTTTTCAGCCCGAAATAAACGCGTTTTCTCAGCCCTTGGAATCGCAGTGTAACTGCCTGGCTCAGAAGAGCCCACAGAGTCAGCCCTTAACCCCAGTGATCAGAAATTGTCAAAACGTGTTTTTCAGCAGAAATAAACACGTTTTGGCAACTTTGGTCACCACCATGTAACTTATAGGGCAGGAACAGCACAGTTTTCAAAACGTGTTTTTCAGCACGAAATAAACACGTTTTCTCAGCACTTAGAATCGCAGTGTAACTGCCTGGCTCAGAAGAGCCCACAGAGTCAGCCCTTAACCCCAGTGATCATAAATTGTCAAAACGTGTTTTTCAGCAGAAATAAACACGTTTTGGCAACTTTGGTCACCACCATGTAACTTATAGGGCAGGAACAGCACAGTTTTCAAAACATGTTTTTCAGCCCGAAATAAACGCGTTTTCTCAGCCCTTGGAATCGCAGTGTAACTGCCTGGCTCAGAAGAGCCCACAGAGTCAGCCCTTAACCCCAGTGATCAGAAATTGTCTAAACGTGTTTTTCAGCAGAAATAAACACGTTTTGGCAACTTTGGTCAAACCCATGTAACTTATAGGGCAGGAACAGCACAGTTTTCAAAACGTGTTTTTCAGCCCGAAATAAACGCGTTTTCTCAGCCCTTGGAATCGCAGTGTAACTGCCTGGCTCAGAAGAGCCCACAGAGTCAGCCCTTAACCCCAGTGATCAGAAATTGTCAAAACGTGTTTTTCAGCAGAAATAAACACGTTTTGGCAACTTTGGTCACCACCATGTAACTTATAGGGCAGGAACAGCACAGTTTTCAAAACGTGTTTTTCAGCACGAAATAAACACGTTTTCTCAGCACTTAGAATCGCAGTGTAACTGCCTGGCTCAGAAGAGCCCACAGAGTCAGCCCTTAACCCCAGTGATCAGAAATTGTCAAAACGTGTTTTTCAGCAGAAATAAACACGTTTTTGCAACTTTGGTCAAACCCATGTAACTTATAGGGCAGGAACAGCACAGTTTTCAAAACGTGTTTTTCAGCACGAAATAAACACGTTTTCTCAGCACTTAGAATCGCAGTGTAACTGCCTGGCTCAGAAGAGCCCACAGAGTCAGCCCTTAACCCCAGTGATCATAAATTGTCAAAACGTGTTTTTCAGCAGAAATAAACACGTTTTGGCAACTTTGGTCAAACCCATGTAACTTATAGGGCAGGAACAGCACAGTTTTCAAAACATGTTTTTCAGCCCGAAATAAACGCGTTTTCTCAGCCCTTGGAATCGCAGTGTAACTGCCTGGCTCAGAAGAGCCCACAGAGTCAGCCCTTAACCCCAGTGATCAGAAATTGTCTAAACGTGTTTTTCAGCAGAAATAAACACGTTTTGGCAACTTTGGTCACCACCATGTAACTTATAGGGCAGGAACAGCACAGTTTTCAAAACGTGTTTTTCAGCCCGAAATAAACGCGTTTTCTCAGCCCTTGGAATCGCAGTGTAACTGCCTGGCTCAGAAGAGCCCACAGAGTCAGCCCTTAACCCCAGTGATCAGAAATTGTCAAAACGTGTTTTTCAGCAGAAATAAACACGTTTTGGCAACTTTGGTCACCACCATGTAACTTATAGGGCAGGAACAGCACAGTTTTCAAAACGTGTTTTTCAGCCCGAAATAAACGCGTTTTCTCAGCCCTTGGAATCGCAGTGTAACTGCCTGGCTCAGAAGAGCCCACAGAGTCAGCCCTTAACCCCAGTGATCAGAAATTGTCAAAACGTGTTTTTCAGCAGAAATAAACACGTTTTGGCAACTTTGGTCAAACCCATGTAACTTATAGGGCAGGAACAGCACAGTTTTCAAAACGTGTTTTTCAGCCCGAAATAAACGCGTTTTCTCAGCCCTTGGAATCGCAGTGTAACTGCCTGGCTCAGAAGAGCCCACAGAGTCAGCCCTTAACCCCAGTGATCAGAAATTGTCAAAACGTGTTTTTCAGCAGAAATAAACACGTTTTGGCAACTTTGGTCACCACCATGTAACTTATAGGGCAGGAACAGCACAGTTTTCAAAACGTGTTTTTCAGCCCGAAATAAACGCGTTTTCTCAGCCCTTGGAATCGCAGTGTAACTGCCTGGCTCAGAAGAGCCCACAGAGTCAGCCCTTAACCCCAGTGATCAGAAATTGTCAAAACGTGTTTTTCAGCAGAAATAAACACGTTTTGGCAACTTTGGTCAAACCCATGTAACTTATAGGGCAGGAACAGCACAGTTTTCAAAACGTGTTTTTCAGCCCGAAATAAACGCGTTTTCTCAGCCCTTGGAATCGCAGTGTAACTGCCTGGCTCAGAAGAGCCCACAGAGTCAGCCCTTAACCCCAGTGATCAGAAATTGTCAAAACGTGTTTTTCAGCAGAAATAAACACGTTTTGGCAACTTTGGTCAAACCCATGTAACTTATAGGGCAGGAACAGCACAGTTTTCAAAACGTGTTTTTCAGCCCGAAATAAACGCGTTTTCTCAGCCCTTGGAATCGCAGTGTAACTGCCTGGCTCAGAAGAGCCCACAGAGTCAGCCCTTAACCCCAGTGATCAGAAATTGTCAAAACGTGTTTTTCAGCAGAAATAAACACGTTTTGGCAACTTTGGTCACCACCATGTAACTTATAGGGCAGGAACAGCACAGTTTTCAAAACGTGTTTTTCAGCACGAAATAAACACGTTTTCTCAGCACTTAGAATCGCAGTGTAACTGCCTGGCTCAGAAGAGCCCACAGAGTCAGCCCTTAACCCCAGTGATCAGAAATTGTCAAAACGTGTTTTTCAGCAGAAATAAACACGTTTTGGCAACTTTGGTCACCACCATGTAACTTATAGGGCAGGAACAGCACAGTTTTCAAAACGTGTTTTTCAGACCGAAATAAACACGTTTTCTCAGCCCTTAGAATCGCAATGTAACTGCCTGGCTCAGAAGAGCCCACAGAGTCAGCCCTTAACCCCAGTGATCATAAATTGTCAAAACGTGTTTTTCAGCAGAAATAAACACGTTTTGGCAACTTTGGTCAAACCCATGTAACTTATAGGACAGGAACAGCACAGTTTTCAAAACGTGTTTTTCAGCCCGAAATAAACGCGTTTTCTCAGCCCTTGGAATCGCAGTGTAACTGCCTGGCTCAGAAGAGCCCACAGAGTCAGCCCTTAACCCCAGTGATCAGAAATTGTCAAAACGTGTTTTTCAGCAGAAATAAACACGTTTTGGCAACTTTGGTCACCACCATGTAACTTATAGGGCAGGAACAGCACAGTTTTCAAAACGTGTTTTTCAGCACGAAATAAACACGTTTTCTCAGCACTTAGAATCGCAGTGTAACTGCCTGGCTCAGAAGAGCCCACAGAGTCAGCCCTTAACCCCAGTGATCAGAATTTGTCAAAACGTGTTTTTCAGCAGAAATAAACACGTTTTGGCAACTTTGGTCACCACCATGTAACTTATAGGGCAGGAACAGCACAGTTTTCAAAACGTGTTTTTCAGCCCGAAATAAACGCGTTTTCTCAGCCCTTGGAATCGCAGTGTAACTGCCTGGCTCAGAAGAGCCCACAGAGTCAGCCCTTAACCCCAGTGATCAGAAATTGTCAAAACGTGTTTTTCAGCAGAAATAAACACGTTTTGGCAACTTTGGTCAAACCCATGTAACTTATAGGGCAGGAACAGCACAGTTTTCAAAACGTGTTTTTCAGCCCGAAATAAACGCGTTTTCTCAGCCCTTGGAATCGCAGTGTAACTGCCTGGCTCAGAAGAGCCCACAGAGTCAGCCCTTAACCCCAGTGATCAGAAATTGTCAAAACGTGTTTTTCAGCAGAAATAAACACGTTTTGGCAACTTTGGTCAAACCCATGTAACTTATAGGGCAGGAACAGCACAGTTTTCAAAACGTGTTTTTCAGCCCGAAATAAACGCGTTTTCTCAGCCCTTGGAATCGCAGTGTAACTGCCTGGCTCAGAAGAGCCCACAGAGTCAGCCCTTAACCCCAGTGATCAGAAATTGTCAAAACGTGTTTTTCAGCAGAAATAAACACGTTTTGGCAACTTTGGTCAAACCCATGTAACTTATAGGGCAGGAACAGCACAGTTTTCAAAACGTGTTTTTCAGCCCGAAATAAACGCGTTTTCTCAGCCCTTGGAATCGCAGTGTAACTGCCTGGCTCAGAAGAGCCCACAGAGTCAGCCCTTAACCCCAGTGATCAGAAATTGTCAAAACGTGTTTTTCAGCAGAAATAAACACGTTTTGGCAACTTTGGTCACCACCATGTAACTTATAGGGCAGGAACAGCACAGTTTTCAAAACGTGTTTTTCAGCACGAAATAAACACGTTTTCTCAGCACTTAGAATCGCAGTGTAACTGCCTGGCTCAGAAGAGCCCACAGAGTCAGCCCTTAACCCCAGTGATCATAAATTGTCAAAACGTGTTTTTCAGCAGAAATAAACACGTTTTGGCAACTTTGGTCACCACCATGTAACTTATAGGGCAGGAACAGCACAGTTTTCAAAACATGTTTTTCAGCCCGAAATAAACGCGTTTTCTCAGCCCTTGGAATCGCAGTGTAACTGCCTGGCTCAGAAGAGCCCACAGAGTCAGCCCTTAACCCCAGTGATCAGAAATTGTCAAAACGTGTTTTTCAGCAGAAATAAACACGTTTTGGCAACTTTGGTCAAACCCATGTAACTTATAGGGCAGGAACAGCACAGTTTTCAAAACGTGTTTTTCAGCCCGAAATAAACGCGTTTTCTCAGCCCTTGGAATCGCAGTGTAACTGCCTGGCTCAGAAGAGCCCACAGAGTCAGCCCTTAACCCCAGTGATCAGAAATTGTCAAAACGTGTTTTTCAGCAGAAATAAACACGTTTTGGCAACTTTGGTCACCACCATGTAACTTATAGGGCAGGAACAGCACAGTTTTCAAAACGTGTTTTTCAGCACGAAATAAACACGTTTTCTCAGCACTTAGAATCGCAGTGTAACTGCCTGGCTCAGAAGAGCCCACAGAGTCAGCCCTTAACCCCAGTGATCAGAAATTGTCAAAACGTGTTTTTCAGCAGAAATAAACACGTTTTGGCAACTTTGGTCACCACCATGTAACTTATAGGGCAGGAACAGCACAGTTTTCAAAACGTGTTTTTCAGACCGAAATAAACACGTTTTCTCAGCCCTTAGAATCGCAATGTAACTGCCTGGCTCAGAAGAGCCCACAGAGTCAGCCCTTAACCCCAGTGATCATAAATTGTCAAAACGTGTTTTTCAGCAGAAATAAACACGTTTTGGCAACTTTGGTCAAACCCATGTAACTTATAGGACAGGAACAGCACAGTTTTCAAAACGTGTTTTTCAGCCCGAAATAAACGCGTTTTCTCAGCCCTTGGAATCGCAGTGTAACTGCCTGGCTCAGAAGAGCCCACAGAGTCAGCCCTTAACCCCAGTGATCAGAAATTGTCAAAACGTGTTTTTCAGCAGAAATAAACACGTTTTGGCAACTTTGGTCACCACCATGTAACTTATAGGGCAGGAACAGCACAGTTTTCAAAACGTGTTTTTCAGCACGAAATAAACACGTTTTCTCAGCACTTAGAATCGCAGTGTAACTGCCTGGCTCAGAAGAGCCCACAGAGTCAGCCCTTAACCCCAGTGATCAGAAATTGTCAAAACGTGTTTTTCAGCAGAAATAAACACGTTTTGGCAACTTTGGTCACCACCATGTAACTTATAGGGCAGGAACAGCACAGTTTTCAAAACGTGTTTTTCAGCCCGAAATAAACGCGTTTTCTCAGCCCTTGGAATCGCAGTGTAACTGCCTGGCTCAGAAGAGCCCACAGAGTCAGCCCTTAACCCCAGTGATCAGAAATTGTCAAAACGTGTTTTTCAGCAGAAATAAACACGTTTTGGCAACTTTGGTCAAACCCATGTAACTTATAGGGCAGGAACAGCACAGTTTTCAAAACGTGTTTTTCAGCCCGAAATAAACGCGTTTTCTCAGCCCTTGGAATCGCAGTGTAACTGCCTGGCTCAGAAGAGCCCACAGAGTCAGCCCTTAACCCCAGTGATCAGAAATTGTCAAAACGTGTTTTTCAGCAGAAATAAACACGTTTTGGCAACTTTGGTCACCACCATGTAACTTATAGGGCAGGAACAGCACAGTTTTCAAAACGTGTTTTTCAGCCCGAAATAAACGCGTTTTCTCAGCCCTTGGAATCGCAGTGTAACTGCCTGGCTCAGAAGAGCCCACAGAGTCAGCCCTTAACCCCAGTGATCAGAAATTGTCAAAACGTGTTTTTCAGCAGAAATAAACACGTTTTGGCAACTTTGGTCACCACCATGTAACTTATAGGGCAGGAACAGCACAGTTTTCAAAACGTGTTTTTCAGACCGAAATAAACACGTTTTCTCAGCCCTTAGAATCGCAATGTAACTGCCTGGCTCAGAAGAGCCCACAGAGTCAGCCCTTAACCCCAGTGATCATAAATTGTCAAAACGTGTTTTTCAGCAGAAATAAACACGTTTTGGCAACTTTGGTCAAACCCATGTAACTTATAGGACAGGAACAGCACAGTTTTCAAAACGTGTTTTTCAGCCCGAAATAAACGCGTTTTCTCAGCCCTTGGAATCGCAGTGTAACTGCCTGGCTCAGAAGAGCCCACAGATTCAGCCCTTAACCCCAGTGATCAGAAAATGTCAAAACGTGTTTTTCAGCAGAAATAAACACGTTTTGGCAACTTTGGTCACCACCATGTAACTTATAGGGCAGGAACAGCACAGTTTTCAAAACGTGTTTTTCAGCACGAAATAAACGCGTTTTCTCAGCCCTTGGAATCGCAGTGTAACTGCCTGGCTCAAAAGAGCCCACAGAGTCAGCCCTTAACCCCAGTGATCAGAAATTGTCAAAACGTGTTTTTCAGCAGAAATAAACACGTTTTGGCAACTTTGGTCACCACCATGTAACTTATAGGGCAGGAACAGCACAGTTTTCAAAACGTGTTTTTCAGCCCGAAATAAACACGTTTTCTCAGCCCTTAGAATCGCAGTGTAACTGCCTGGCTCAGAAGAGCCCACAGAGTCAGCCCTTAACTCCAGTGATCAGAAATTGTCAAAACGTGTTTTTCAGCAGAAATAAACACGTTTTGGAAACTTTGGTCAAACCCATGTAACTTATAGGGCAGGAACAGCACAGTTTTCAAAACGTGTTTTTCAGCCCGAAATAAACGCGTTTTCTCAGCCCTTGGAATCGCAGTGTAACTGCCTGGCTCAGAAGAGCCCACAGAGTCAGCCCTTAACCCCAGTGATCAGAAATTGTCAAAACGTGTTTTTCAGCAGAAATAAACAGGTTTTGGCAACTTTGGTCACCACCATTTAACTTATAGGGCAAGAACAGCACAGTTTTCAAAACGTGTTTTTCAGCCCGAAATAAACGCGTTTTCTCAGCCCTTGGAATCGCAGTGTAACTGCCTGGCTCAGAAGAGCCCACAGAGTCAGCCCTTAACCCCAGTGATCAGAAATTGTCAAAACGTGTTTTTCAGCAGAAATAAACACGTTTTGGCAACTTTGGTCAAACCCATGTAACTTATAGGGCAGGAACAGCACAGTTTTCAAAACGTGTTTTTCAGCCCGAAATAAACGCGTTTTCTCAGCCCTTGGAATCGCAGTGTAACTGCCTGGCTCAGAAGAGCCCACAGAGTCAGCCCTTAACCCCAGTGATCAGAAATTGTCAAAACGTGTTTTTCAGCAGAAATAAACACGTTTTGGCAACTTTGGTCACCACCATGTAACTTATAGGGCAGGAACAGCACAGTTTTCAAAACGTGTTTTTCAGCCCGAAATAAACGCGTTTTCTCAGCCCTTGGAATCGCAGTGTAACTGCCTGGCTCAGAAGAGCCCACAGAGTCAGCCCTTAACCCCAGTGATCAGAAATTGTTAAAACGTGTTTTTCAGCAGAAATAAACACGTTTTGGCAACTTTGGTCAAACCCATGTAACTTATAGGGCAGGAACAGCACAGTTTTCAAAACGTGTTTTTCAGACCGAAATAAACACGTTTTCTCAGCCCTTAGAATCGCAATGTAACTGCCTGGCTCAGAAGAGCCCACAGAGTCAGCCCTTAACCCCAGTGATCATAAATTGTCAAAACGTGTTTTTCAGCAGAAATAAACACGTTTTGGCAACTTTGGTCAAACCCATGTAACTTATAGGACAGGAACAGCACAGTTTTCAAAACGTGTTTTTCAGCCCGAAATAAACGCGTTTTCTCAGCCCTTGGAATCGCAGTGTAACTGCCTGGCTCAGAAGAGCCCACAGAGTCAGCCCTTAACCCCAGTGATCAGAAATTGTCAAAACGTGTTTTTCAGCAGAAATAAACACGTTTTGGCAACTTTGGTCACCACCATGTAACTTATAGGGCAGGAACAGCACAGTTCTCAAAACGTGTTTTTCAGCACGAAATAAACACGTTTTCTCAGCACTTAGAATCGCAGTGTAACTGCCTGGCTCAGAAGAGCCCACAGAGTCAGCCCTTAACCCCAGTGATCAGAAATTGTCAAAACGTGTTTTTCAGCAGAAATAAACACGTTTTGGCAACTTTGGTCAAACCCATGTAACTTATAGGGCAGGAACAGCACAGTTTTCAAAACGTGTTTTTCAGCCCGAAATAAACGCGTTTTCTCAGCCCTTGGAATCGCAGTGTAACTGCCTGGCTCTGAAGAGCCCACAGAGTCAGCCCTTAACCCCAGTGATCAGAAATTGTCAAAACGTGTTTTTCAGCAGAAATAAACACGTTTTGGCAACTTTGGTCAAACCCATGTAACTTATAGGGCAGGAACAGCACAGTTTTCAAAACGTGTTTTTCAGCCCGAAATAAACGCGTTTTCTCAGCCCTTGGAATCGCAGTGTAACTGCCTGCCTCAGAAGAGCCCACAGAGTCAGCCCTTAACCCCAGTGATCAGAAATTGTCAAAACGTGATTTTCAGCAGAAATAAACACGTTTTGGCAACTTTGGTCAAACCCATGTAACTTATAGGGCAGGAACAGCACAGTTTTCAAAACGTGTTTTTCAGCCCGAAATAAACGCGTTTTCTCAGCCCTTGGAATCGCAGTGTAACTGCCTGGCTCAGAAGAGCACACTGAGTCACCCCTTAACCCCAGTGATCAGAAATTGTCAAAACGTGTTTTTCAGCAGAAATAAACACGTTTTGGCAACTTTGGTCACCACCATGTAACTTATAGGGCAGGAACAGCACAGTTTTCAAAACGTGTTTTTCAGCCCGAATTAAACGCGTTTTCTCAGCCCTTGGAATCGCAGTGTAACTGCCTGGCTCAGAAGAGCCCACAGAGTCAGCCCTTAACCCCAGTGATCAGAAATTGTCAAAACGTGTTTTTCAGCAGAAATAAACACGTTTTGGCAACTTTGGTCACCACCATGTAACTTATAGGGCAGGAACAGCACAGTTTTCAAAACGTGTTTTTCAGCCCGAAATAAACGCGTTTTCTCAGCCCTTGGAATCGCAGTGTAACTGCCTGGCTCAGAAGAGACCACAGATTCAGACCTTAACCCCAGTGATCAGAAATTGTCAAAACGTGTTTTTCAGCAGAAATAAACACGTTTTGGCAACTTTGGTCACCACCATGTAACTTATAGGGCAAGAACAGCACAGTTTTCAAAACGTGTTTTTCAGCCCGAAATAAACGCGTTTTCTCAGCCCTTAGAATCGCAGTGTAACTGCCTGGCTCAGAAGAGCCCACAGAGTCAGCCCTTAACCCCAGTGATCAGAAATTGTCTAAACGTGTTTTTCAGCAGAAATAAACACGTTTTGGCAACTTTGGTCACCACCATGTAACTTATAGGGCAGGAACAGCACAGTTTTCAAAACGTGTTTTTCATCCCGAAATAAACGCGTTTTCTCAGCCCTTGGAATCGCAGTGTAACTGCCTGGCTCAGAAGAGCCCAGAGAGTCAGCCCTTAACCCCAGTGATCAGAAATTGTCAAAACGTGTTTTTCAGCAGAAATAAACACGTTTTGGCAACTTTGGTCACCACCATGTAACTTATAGGGCAGGAACAGCACAGTTTTCAAAACGTGTTTTTCAGCCCGAAATAAACGCGTTTTCTCAGCCCTTGGAATCGCAGTGTAACTGCCTGGCTCAGAAGAGCCCACAGAGTCAGCCCTTAACCCCAGTGATCAGAAATTGTCAAAACGTGTTTTTCAGCAGAAATAAACAAGTTTTGGCAACTTTGGTCACCACCATGTAACTTATAGGGCAGGAACAGCACAGTTTTCAAAACGTGTTTTTCAGCCCGAAATAAACGCGTTTTCTCAGCCCTTGGAATCGCAGTGTAACTGCCTGGCTCAGAAGAGCCCACAGAGTCAGCCCTTAACCCCAGTGATCAGAAATTGTCAAAACGTGTTTTTCAGCAGAAATAAACACGTTTTGGCAACTTTGGTCACCACCATGTAACTTATAGGGCAGGAACAGCACAGTTTTCAAAACGTGTTTTTCAGACCGAAATAAACACGTTTTCTCAGCCCTTAGAATCGCAATGTAACTGCCTGGCTCAGAAGAGCCCACAGAGTCAGCCCTTAACCCCAGTGATCATAAATTGTCAAAACGTGTTTTTCAGCAGAAATAAACACGTTTTGGCAACTTTGGTCAAACCCATGTAACTTATAGGACAGGAACAGCACAGTTTTCAAAACGTGTTTTTCAGCCCGAAATAAGCGCGTTTTCTCAGCCCTTGGAATCGCAGTGTAACTGCCTGGCTCAGAAGAGCCCACAGATTCAGACCTTAACCCCAGTGATCAGAAAATGTCAAAACGTGTTTTTCAGCAGAAATAAACACGTTTTGGCAACTTTGGTCACCACCATGTAACTTATAGGGCAGGAACAGCACAGTTTTCAAAACGTGTTTTTCAGCCCGAAATAAACGCGTTTTCTCAGCCCTTGGAATCGCAGTGTAACTGCCTGGCTCAGAAGAGCCCACAGAGTCAGCCCTTAACCCCAGTGATCAGAAATTGTCAAAACGTGTTTTTCAGCAGAAATAAACACGTTTTGGCAACTTTGGTCACCACCATGTAACTTATAGGGCAGGAACAGCACAGTTTTCAAAACGTGTTTTTCAGCCCGAAATAAACACGTTTTCTCAGCCCTTAGAATCGCAGTGTAACTGCCTGGCTCAGAAGAGCCCACAGAGTCAGCCCTTAACCCCAGTGATCAGAAATTGTCAAAACGTGTTTTTCAGCAGAAATAAACACGTTTTGGCAACTTTGGTCAAACCCATGTAACTTATAGGGCAGGAACAGCACAGTTTTCAAAACGTGTTTTTCAGCCCGAAATAAACGCGTTTTCTCAGCCCTTGGAATCGCAGTGTAACTGCCTGCCTCAGAAGAGCCCACAGAGTCAGCCCTTAACCCCAGTGATCAGAAATTGTCAAAACGTGATTTTCAGCAGAAATAAACACGTTTTGGCAACTTTGGTCAAACCCATGTAACTTATAGGGCAGGAACAGCACAGTTTTCAAAACGTGTTTTTCAGCCCGAAATAAACGCGTTTTCTCAGCCCTTGGAATCGCAGTGTAACTGCCTGGCTCAGAAGAGCACACTGAGTCACCCCTTAACCCCAGTGATCAGAAATTGTCAAAACGTGTTTTTCAGCAGAAATAAACACGTTTTGGCAACTTTGGTCACCACCATGTAACTTATAGGGCAGGAACAGCACAGTTTTCAAAACGTGTTTTTCAGCCCGAAATAAACGCGTTTTCTCAGCCCTTGGAATCGCAGTGTAACTGCCTGGCTCAGAAGAGCCCACAGATTCAGACCTTAACCCCAGTGATCAGAAATTGTCAAAACGTGTTTTTCAGCAGAAATAAACACGTTTTGGCAACTTTGGTCACCACCATGTAACTTATAGGGCAAGAACAGCACAGTTTTCAAAACGTGTTTTTCAGCCCGAAATAAACGCGTTTTCTCAGCCCTTAGAATCGCAGTGTAACTGCCTGGCTCAGAAGAGCCCACAGAGTCAGCCCTTAACCCCAGTGATCAGAAATTGTCTAAACGTGTTTTTCAGCAGAAATAAACACGTTTTGGCAACTTTGGTCACCACCATGTAACTTATAGGGCAGGAACAGCACAGTTTTCAAAACGTGTTTTTCAGCCCGAAATAAACGCGTTTTCTCAGCCCTTGGAATCGCAGTGTAACTGCCTGGCTCAGAAGAGCCCACAGAGTCAGCCCTTAACCCCAGTGATCAGAAATTGTCAAAACGTGTTTTTCAGCAGAAATAAACACGTTTTGGCAACTTTGGTCACCACCATGTAACTTATAGGGCAGGAACAGCACAGTTTTCAAAACGTGTTTTTCAGCCCGAAATAAACGCGTTTTCTCAGCCCTTGGAATCGCAGTGTAACTGCCTGGCTCAGAAGAGCCCACAGAGTCAGCCCTTAACCCCAGTGATCAGAAATTGTCAAAACGTGTTTTTCAGCAGAAATAAACAAGTTTTGGCAACTTTGGTCACCACCATGTAACTTATAGGGCAGGAACAGCACAGTTTTCAAAACGTGTTTTTCAGCCCGAAATAAACGCGTTTTCTCAGCCCTTGGAATCGCAGTGTAACTGCCTGGCTCAGAAGAGCCCACAGAGTCAGCCCTTAACCCCCGTGATCAGAAATTGTCAAAACGTGTTTTTCAGCAGAAATAAACACGTTTTGGCAACTTTGGTCACCACCATGTAACTTATAGGGCAGGAACAGCACAGTTTTCAAAACGTGTTTTTCAGACCGAAATAAACACGTTTTCTCAGCCCTTAGAATCGCAATGTAACTGCCTGGCTCAGAAGAGCCCACAGAGTCAGCCCTTAACCCCAGTGATCATAAATTGTCAAAACGTGTTTTTCAGCAGAAATAAACACGTTTTGGCAACTTTGGTCAAACCCATGTAACTTATAGGACAGGAACAGCACAGTTTTCAAAACGTGTTTTTCAGCCCGAAATAAGCGCGTTTTCTCAGCCCTTGGAATCGCAGTGTAACTGCCTGGCTCAGAAGAGCCCACAGATTCAGACCTTAACCCCAGTGATCAGAAAATGTCAAAACGTGTTTTTCAGCAGAAATAAACACGTTTTGGCAACTTTGGTCACCACCATGTAACTTATAGGGCAGGAACAGCACAGTTTTCAAAACGTGTTTTTCAGCACGAAATAAACGCGTTTTCTCAGCCCTTGGAATCGCAGTGTAACTGCCTGGCTCAGAAGAGCCCACAGAGTCAGCCCTTAACCCCAGTGATCAGAAATTGTCAAAACGTGTTTTTCAGCAGAAATAAACACGTTTTGGCAACTTTGGTCACCACCATGTAACTTATAGGGCAGGAACAGCACAGTTTTCAAAACGTGTTTTTCAGCCCGAAATAAACACGTTTTCTCAGCCCTTAGAATCGCAGTGTAACTGCCTGGCTCAGAAGAGCCCACAGAGTCAGCCCTTAACCCCAGTGATCAGAAATTGTCAAAACGTGTTTTTCAGCAGAAATAAACACGTTTTGGCAACTTTGGTCAAACCCATGTAACTTATAGGGCAGGAACAGCACAGTTTTCAAAACGTGTTTTTCAGCCCGAAATAAACGCGTTTTCTCAGCCCTTGGAATCGCAGTGTAACTGCCTGGCTCAGAAGAGCCCACAGAGTCAGCCCTTAACCCCAGTGATCAGAAATTGTCAAAACGTGTTTTTCAGCAGAAATAAACACGTTTTGGCAACTTTGGTCAAACCCATGTAACTTATAGGGCAGGAACAGCACAGTTTTCAAAACGTGTTTTTCAGCCCGAAATAAACGCGTTTTCTCAGCCCTTGGAATCGCAGTGTAACTGCCTGGCTCAGAAGAGCCCACAGAGTCAGCCCTTAACCCCAGTGATCAGAAATTGTCAAAACGTGTTTTTCAGCAGAAATAAACACGTTTTGGCAACTTTGGTCACCACCATGTAACTTATAGGGCAGGAACAGCACAGTTTTCAAAACGTGTTTTTCAGCACGAAATAAACACGTTTTCTCAGCCCTTGGAATCGCAGTGTAACTGCCTGGCTCAGAAGAGCCCACAGAGTCAGCCCTTAACCCCAGTGATCAGAAATTGTCAAAACGTGTTTTTCAGCAGAAATAAACACGTTTTGGCAACTTTGGTCAAACCCATGTAACTTATAGGGCAGGAACAGCACAGTTTTCAAAACGTGTTTTTCAGCCCGAAATAAACGCGTTTTCTCAGCCCTTGGAATCGCAGTGTAACTGCCTGGCTCAGAAGAGCCCACAGAGTCAGCCCTTAACCCCAGTGATCAGAAATTGTCAAAACGTGTTTTTCAGCAGAAATAAACACGTTTTGGCAACTTTGGTCACCACCATGTAACTTATAGGGCAGGAACAGCACAGTTTTCAAAACGTGTTTTTCAGCCCGAAATAAACGCGTTTTCTCAGCCCTTGGAATCGCAGTGTAACTGCCTGGCTCAGAAGAGCCCACAGAGTCAGCCCTTAACCCCAGTGATCAGAAATTGTCAAAACGTGTTTTTCAGCAGAAATAAACACGTTTTGGCAACTTTGGTCACCACCATGTAACTTATAGGGCAGGAACAGCACAGTTTTCAAAACGTGTTTTTCAGCCCGAAATAAACGCGTTTTCTCAGCCCTTGGAATCGCAGTGTAACTGCCTGGCTCAGAAGAGCCCACAGAGTCAGCCCTTAACCCCAGTGATCAGAAATTGTCAAAACGTGTTTTTCAGCAGAAATAAACACGTTTTGGCAACTTTGGTCACCACCATGTAACTTATAGGGCAGGAACAGCACAGTTTTCAAAACGTGTTTTTCAGCCCGAAATAAACGCGTTTTCTCAGCCCTTGGAATCGCAGTGTAACTGCCTGGCTCAGAAGAGCCCACAGAGTCAGCCCTTAACCCCAGTGATCAGAAATTGTCAAAACGTGTTTTTCAGCAGAAATAAACACGTTTTGGCAACTTTGGTCAAACCCATGTAACTTATAGGGCAGGAACAGCACAGTTTTCAAAACGTGTTTTTCAGCCCGAAAGAAACGCGTTTTCTCAGCCCTTGGAATCGCAGTGTAACTGCCTGCCTCAGAAGAGCCCACAGAGTCAGCCCTTAACCCCAGTGATCAGAAATTGTCAAAACGTGTTTTTCAGCAGAAATAAACACGTTTTGGCAACTTTGGTCACCACCATGTAACTTATAGGGCAGGAACAGCACAGTTCTCAAAACGTGTTTTTCAGCACGAAATAAACACGTTTTCTCAGCACTTAGAATCGCAGTGTAACTGCCTGGCTCAGAAGAGCCCACAGAGTCAGCCCTTAACCCCAGTGATCAGAAATTGTCAAAACGTGTTTTTCAGCAGAAATAAACACGTTTTGGCAACTTTGGTCAAACCCATGTAACTTATAGGGCAGGAACAGCACAGTTTTCAAAACGTGTTTTTCAGCCCGAAATAAACGCGTTTTCTCAGCCCTTGGAATCGCAGTGTAACTGCCTGGCTCAGAAGAGCCCACAGAGTCAGCCCTTAACCCCAGTGATCAGAAATTGTCAAAACGTGTTTTTCAGCAGAAATAAACACGTTTTGGCAACTTTGGTCACCACCATGTAACTTATAGGGCAGGAACAGCACAGTTTTCAAAACGTGTTTTTCAGCCCGAAATAAACGCGTTTTCTCAGCCTTTGGAATCGCAGTGTAACTGCCTGGCTCAGAAGAGCCCACAGAGTCAGCCCTTAACCCCAGTGATCAGAAATTGTCAAAACGTGTTTTTCAGCAGAAATAAACACGTTTTGGCAACTTTGGTCACCACCATGTAACTTATAGGGCAGGAACAGCACAGTTTTCAAAACGTGTTTTTCAGACCGAAATAAACACGTTTTCTCAGCCCTTAGAATCGCAATGTAACTGCCTGGCTCAGAAGAGCCCACAGAGTCAGCCCTTAACCCCAGTGATCATAAATTGTCAAAACGTGTTTTTCAGCAGAAATAAACACGTTTTGGCAACTTTGGTCACCACCATGTAACTTATAGGGCAGGAACAGCACAGTTTTTAAAACGTGTTTTTCAGCCCGAAATAAACGCGTTTTCTCAGCCCTTGGAATCGCAGTGTAACTGCCTGGCTCAGAAGAGCCCACAGAGTCAGCCCTTAACCCCAGTGATCAGAAATTGTCAAAACGTGTTTTTCAGCAGAAATAAACACGTTTTGGCAACTTTGGTCAAACCCATGTAACTTATAGGGCAGGAACAGCACAGTTTTCAAAACGTGTTTTTCAGCCCGAAATAAACGCGTTTTCTCAGCCCTTGGAATCGCAGTGTAACTGCCTGGCTCAGAAGAGCCCACAGAGTCAGCCCTTAACCCCAGTGATCAGAAATTGTCAAAACGTGTTTTTCAGCAGAAATAAACACGTTTTGGCAACTTTGGTCACCACCATGTAACTTATAGGGCAGGAACAGCACAGTTTTCAAAACGTGTTTTTCAGCCCGAAGTAAACGCGTTTTCTCAGCCCTTGGAATCGCAGTGTAACTGCCTGGCTCAGAAGAGCCCACAGAGTCAGCCCTTAACCCCAGTGATCAGAAATTGTCAAAACGTGTTTTTCAGCAGAAATAAACACGTTTTGGCAACTTTGGTCACCACCATGTAACTTATAGGGCAAGAACAGCACAGTTTTCAAAACGTGTTTTTCAGCCCGAAATAAACGCGTTTTCTCAGCCCTTGGAATCGCAGTGTAACTGCCTGCCTCAGAAGAGCCCACAGAGTCAGCCCTTAACCCCAGTGATCAGAAATTGTCAAAACGTGTTTTTCAGCAGAAATAAACACGTTTTGGCAACTTTGGTCACCACCATGTAACTTATAGGGCAGGAACAGCACAGTTTTCAAAACGTGTTTTTCAGCACGAAATAAACACGTTTTCTCAGCACTTAGAATCGCAGTGTAACTGCCTGGCTCAGAAGAGCCCAGAGAGTCAGCCCTTAACCCCAGTGATCAGAAATTGTCAAAACGTGTTTTTCAGCAGAAATAAACACGTTTTGGCAACTTTGGTCAAATCCATGTAACTTATAGGGCAGGAACAGCACAGTTTTCAAAACGTGTTTTTCAGACCGAAATAAACACGTTTTCTCAGCCCTTAGAATCGCAATGTAACTGCCTGGCTCAGAAGAGCCCACAGAGTCAGCCCTTAACCCCAGTGATCATAAATTGTCAAAACGTGTTTTTCAGCAGAAATAAACACGTTTTGGCAACTTTGGTCAAACCCATGTAACTTATAGGACAGGAACAGCACAGTTTTCAAAACGTGTTTTTCAGCCCGAAATAAACGCGTTTTCTCAGCCCTTGGAATCGCAGTGTAACTGCCTGGCTCAGAAGAGCCCACAGATTCAGCCCTTAACCCCAGTGATCAGAAATTGTCAAAACGTGTTTTTCAGCAGAAATAAACACGTTTTGGCAACTTTGGTCACCACCATGTAACTTATAGGGCAGGAACAGCACAGTTTTCAAAACGTGTTTTTCAGCCCGAAATAAACACGTTTTCTCAGCCCTTAGAATCGCAGTGTAACTGCCTGGCTCAGAAGAGCCCACAGAGTCAGCCCTTAACCCCAGTGATCAGAAATTGTCAAAACGTGTTTTTCAGCAGAAATAAACACGTTTTGGCAACTTTGGTCAAACCCATGTAACTTATAGGGCAGGAACAGCACAGTTTTCAAAACGTGTTTTTCAGCCCGAAATAAACGCGTTTTCTCAGCCCTTGGAATCGCAGTGTAACTGCCTGCCTCAGAAGAGCCCACAGAGTCAGCCCTTAACCCCAGTGATCAGAAATTGTCAAAACGTGTTTTTCAGCAGAAATAAACACGTTTTGGCAACTTTGGTCACCACCATGTAACTTATAGGGCAGGAACAGCACAGTTTTCAAAACGTGTTTTTCAGCACGAAATAAACACGTTTTCTCAGCACTTTGAATCGCAGTGTAACTGCCTGGCTCAGAAGAGCCCACAGAGTCAGCCCTTAACCCCAGTGATCAGAAATTGTCAAAACGTGTTTTTCAGCAGAAATAAACACGTTTTGGCAACTTTGGTCAAATCCATGTAACTTATAGGGCAGGAACAGCACAGTTTTCAAAACGTGTTTTTCAGCACGAAATAAACGCGTTTTCTCAGCCCTTGGAATCGCAGTGTAACTGCCTGGCTCAGAAGAGCCCACAGAGTCAGCCCTTAACCCCAGTGATCAGAAATTGTCTAAACGTGTTTTTCAGCAGAAATAAACACGTTTTGGCAACTTTGGTCAAACCCATGTAACTTATAGGGCAGGAACAGCACAGTTTTCAAAACGTGTTTTTCAGCCCGAAATAAACGCGTTTTCTCAGCCCTTGGAATCGCAGTGTAACTGCCTGCCTCAGAAGAGCCCACAGAGTCAGCCCTTAACCCCAGTGATCAGAAATTGTCAAAACGTGTTTTTCAGCAGAAATAAACACGTTTTGGCAACTTTGGTCACCACCATGTAACTTATAGGGCAGGAACAGCACAGTTTTCAAAACGTGTTTTTCAGCACGAAATAAACACGTTTTCTCAGCACTTAGAATCGCAGTGTAACTGCCTGGCTCAGAAGAGCCCACAGAGTCAGCCCTTAACCCCAGTGATCAGAAATTGTCAAAACGTGTTTTTCAGCAGAAATAAACACGTTTTGGCAACTTTGGTCAAACCCATGTAACTTATAGGGCAGGAACAGCACAGTTTTCAAAACGTGTTTTTCAGCCCGAAATAAACGCGTTTTCTCAGCCCTTGGAATCGCAGTGTAACTGCCTGGCTCAGAAGAGCCCACAGAGTCAGCCCTTAACCCCAGTGATCAGAAATTGTCTAAACGTGTTTTTCAGCAGAAATAAACACGTTTTGGCAACTTTGGTCACCACCATGTAACTTATAGGGCAGGAACAGCACAGTTTTCAAAACGTGTTTTTCAGCCCGAAATAAACGCGTTTTCTCAGCCCTTGGAATCGCAGTGTAACTGCCTGGCTCAGAAGAGCCCACAGAGTCAGCCCTTAACCCCAGTGATCAGAAATTGTCAAAACGTGTTTTTCAGCAGAAATAAACACGTTTTGGCAACTTTGGTCACCACCATGTAACTTATAGGGCAGGAACAGCACAGTTTTCAAAACGTGTTTTTCAGCCCGAAATAAACGCGTTTTCTCAGCCCTTGGAATCGCAGTGTAACTGCCTGGCTCAGAAGAGCCCACAGAGTCAGCCCTTAACCCCAGTGATCAGAAATTGTCAAAACGTGTTTTTCAGCAGAAATAAACACGTTTTGGCAACTTTGGTCAAACCCATGTAACTTATAGGGCAGGAACAGCACAGTTTTCAAAACGTGTTTTTCAGCCCGAAATAAACGCGTTTTCTCAGCCCTTGGAATCGCAGTGTAACTGCCTGCCTCAGAAGAGCCCACAGAGTCAGCCCTTAACCCCAGTGATCAGAAATTGTCAAAACGTGTTTTTCAGCAGAAATAAACACGTTTTGGCAACTTTGGTCACCACCATGTAACTTATAGGGCAGGAACAGCACAGTTTTCAAAACGTGTTTTTCAGCACGAAATAAACACGTTTTCTCAGCACTTAGAATCGCAGTGTAACTGCCTGGCTCAGAAGAGCCCACAGAGTCAGCCCTTAACCCCAGTGATCATAAATTGTCAAAACGTGTTTTTCAGCAGAAATAAACACGTTTTGGCAACTTTGGTCAAACCCATGTAACTTATAGGGCAGGAACAGCACAGTTTTCAAAACATGTTTTTCAGCCCGAAATAAACGCGTTTTCTCAGCCCTTGGAATCGCAGTGTAACTGCCTGGCTCAGAAGAGCCCACAGAGTCAGCCCTTAACCCCAGTGATCAGAAATTGTCTAAACGTGTTTTTCAGCAGAAATAAACACGTTTTGGCTACTTTGGTCACCACCATGTAACTTATAGGGCAGGAACAGCACAGTTTTCAAAACGTGTTTTTCAGTCCGAAATAAACGCGTTTTCTCAGCCCTTGGAATCGCAGTGTAACTGCCTGGCTCAGAAGAGCCCACAGAGTCAGCCCTTAACCCCAGTGATCAGAAATTGTCAAAACGTGTTTTTCAGCAGAAATAAACACGTTTTGGCAACTTTGGTCACCACCATGTAACTTATAGGGCAGGAACAGCACAGTTTTCAAAACGTGTTTTTCAGCCCGAAATAAACGCGTTTTCTCAGCCCTTGGAATCGCAGTGTAACTGCCTGGCTCAGAAGAGCCCACAGAGTCAGCCCTTAACCCCAGTGATCAGAAATTGTCAAAACGTGTTTTTCAGCAGAAATAAACACGTTTTGGCAACTTTGGTCAAACCCATGTAACTTATAGGGCAGGAACAGCACAGTTTTCAAAACGTGTTTTTCAGCCCGAAATAAACGCGTTTTCTCAGCCCTTGGAATCGCAGTGTAACTGCCTGGCTCAGAAGAGCCCACAGAGTCAGCCCTTAACCCCAGTGATCAGAAATTGTCAAAACGTGTTTTTCAGCAGAAATAAACACGTTTTGGCAACTTTGGTCACCACCATGTAACTTATAGGGCAGGAACAGCACAGTTTTCAAAACGTGTTTTTCAGCCCGAAATAAACGCGTTTTCTCAGCCCTTGGAATCGCAGTGTAACTGCCTGGCTCAGAAGAGCCCACAGAGTCAGCCCTTAACCCCAGTGATCAGAAATTGTCAAAACGTGTTTTTCAGCAGAAATAAACACGTTTTGGCAACTTTGGTCAAACCCATGTAACTTATAGGGCAGGAACAGCACAGTTTTCAAAACGTGTTTTTCAGCCCGAAATAAACGCGTTTTCTCAGCCCTTGGAATCGCAGTGTAACTGCCTGGCTCAGAAGAGCCCACAGAGTCAGCCCTTAACCCCAGTGATCAGAAATTGTCAAAACGTGTTTTTCAGCAGAAATAAACACGTTTTGGCAACTTTGGTCAAACCCATGTAACTTATAGGGCAGGAACAGCACAGTTTTCAAAACGTGTTTTTCAGCCCGAAATAAACGCGTTTTCTCAGCCCTTGGAATCGCAGTGTAACTGCCTGGCTCAGAAGAGCCCACAGAGTCAGCCCTTAACCCCAGTGATCAGAAATTGTCAAAACGTGTTTTTCAGCAGAAATAAACACGTTTTGGCAACTTTGGTCACCACCATGTAACTTATAGGGCAGGAACAGCACAGTTTTCAAAACGTGTTTTTCAGCACGAAATAAACACGTTTTCTCAGCACTTAGAATCGCAGTGTAACTGCCTGGCTCAGAAGAGCCCACAGAGTCAGCCCTTAACCCCAGTGATCAGAAATTGTCAAAACGTGTTTTTCAGCAGAAATAAACACGTTTTGGCAACTTTGGTCACCACCATGTAACTTATAGGGCAGGAACAGCACAGTTTTCAAAACGTGTTTTTCAGACCGAAATAAACACGTTTTCTCAGCCCTTAGAATCGCAATGTAACTGCCTGGCTCAGAAGAGCCCACAGAGTCAGCCCTTAACCCCAGTGATCATAAATTGTCAAAAAGTGTTTTTCAGCAGAAATAAACACGTTTTGGCAACTTTGGTCAAACCCATGTAACTTATAGGACAGGAACAGCACAGTTTTCAAAACGTGTTTTTCAGCCCGAAATAAACGCGTTTTCTCAGCCCTTGGAATCGCAGTGTAACTGCCTGGCTCAGAAGAGCCCACAGAGTCAGCCCTTAACCCCAGTGATCAGAAATTGTCAAAACGTGTTTTTCAGCAGAAATAAACACGTTTTGGCAACTTTGGTCACCACCATGTAACTTATAGGGCAGGAACAGCACAGTTTTCAAAACGTGTTTTTCAGCAAGAAATAAACACGTTTTCTCAGCACTTAGAATCGCAGTGTAACTGCCTGGCTCAGAAGAGCCCACAGAGTCAGCCCTTAACCCCAGTGATCAGAAATTGTCAAAACGTGTTTTTCAGCAGAAATAAACACGTTTTGGCAACTTTGGTCACCACCATGTAACTTATAGGGCAGGAACAGCACAGTTTTCAAAACGTGTTTTTCAGCCCGAAATAAACGCGTTTTCTCAGCCCTTGGAATCGCAGTGTAACTGCCTGGCTCAGAAGAGCCCACAGAGTCAGCCCTTAACCCCAGTGATCAGAAATTGTCAAAACGTGTTTTTCAGCAGAAATAAACACGTTTTGGCAACTTTGGTCAAACCCATGTAACTTATAGGGCAGGAACAGCACAGTTTTCAAAACGTGTTTTTCAGCCCGAAATAAACGCGTTTTCTCAGCCCTTGGAATCGCAGTGTAACTGCCTGGCTCAGAAGAGCCCACAGAGTCAGCCCTTAACCCCAGTGATCAGAAATTGTCAAAACGTGTTTTTCAGCAGAAATAAACACGTTTTGGCAACTTTGGTCAAACCCATGTAACTTATAGGGCAGGAACAGCACAGTTTTCAAAACGTGTTTTTCAGCCCGAAATAAACGCGTTTTCTCAGCCCTTGGAATCGCAGTGTAACTGCCTGGCTCAGAAGAGCCCACAGAGTCAGCCCTTAACCCCAGTGATCAGAAATTGTCAAAACGTGTTTTTCAGCAGAAATAAACACGTTTTGGCAACTTTGGTCAAACCCATGTAACTTATAGGGCAGGAACAGCACAGTTTTCAAAACGTGTTTTTCAGCCCGAAATAAACGCGTTTTCTCAGCCCTTGGAATCGCAGTGTAACTGCCTGGCTCAGAAGAGCCCACAGAGTCAGCCCTTAACCCCAGTGATCAGAAATTGTCAAAACGTGTTTTTCAGCAGAAATAAACACGTTTTGGCAACTTTGGTCACCACCATGTAACTTATAGGGCAGGAACAGCACAGTTTTCAAAACGTGTTTTTCAGCACGAAATAAACACGTTTTCTCAGCACTTAGAATCGCAGTGTAACTGCCTGGCTCAGAAGAGCCCACAGAGTCAGCCCTTAACCCCAGTGATCATAAATTGTCAAAACGTGTTTTTCAGCAGAAATAAACACGTTTTGGCAACTTTGGTCAAACCCATGTAACTTATAGGGCAGGAACAGCACAGTTTTCAAAACGTGTTTTTCAGCCCGAAATAAACGCGTTTTCTCAGCCCTTGGAATCGCAGTGTAACTGCCTGGCTCAGAAGAGCCCACAGAGTCAGCCCTTAACCCCAGTGATCAGAAATTGTCAAAACGTGTTTTTCAGCAGAAATAAACACGTTTTGGCAACTTTGGTCACCACCATGTAACTTATAGGGCAGGAACAGCACAGTTTTCAAAACGTGTTTTTCAGCACGAAATAAACATGTTTTCTCAGCACTTAGAATCGCAGTGTAACTGCCTGGCTCAGAAGAGCCCACAGAGTCAGCCCTTAACCCCAGTGATCAGAAATTGTCAAAACGTGTTTTTCAGCAGAAATAAACACGTTTTGGCAACTTTGGTCACCACCATGTAACTTATAGGGCAGGAACAGCACAGTTTTCAAAACGTGTTTTTCAGACCGAAATAAACACGTTTTCTCAGCCCTTAGAATCGCAATGTAACTGCCTGGCTCAGAAGAGCCCACAGAGTCAGCCCTTAACCCCAGTGATCATAAATTGTCAAAACGTGTTTTTCAGCAGAAATAAACACGTTTTGGCAACTTTGGTCAAACCCATGTAACTTATAGGACAGGAACAGCACAGTTTTCAAAACGTGTTTTTCAGCCCGAAATAAACGCGTTTTCTCAGCCCTTGGAATCGCAGTGTAACTGCCTGGCTCAGAAGAGCCCACAGAGTCAGCCCTTAACCCCAGTGATCAGAAATTGTCAAAACGTGTTTTTCAGCAGAAATAAACACGTTTTGGCAACTTTGGTCACCACCATGTAACTTATAGGGCAGGAACAGCACAGTTTTCAAAACGTGTTTTTCAGCACGAAATAAACACGTTTTCTCAGCACTTAGAATCGCAGTGTAACTGCCTGGCTCAGAAGAGCCCACAGAGTCAGCCCTTAACCCCAGTGATCAGAAATTGTCAAAACGTGTTTTTCAGCAGAAATAAACACGTTTTGGCAACTTTGGTCACCACCATGTAACTTATAGGGCAGGAACAGCACAGTTTTCAAAACGTGTTTTTCAGCCCGAAATAAACGCGTTTTCTCAGCCCTTGGAATCGCAGTGTAACTGCCTGGCTCAGAAGAGCCCACAGAGTCAGCCCTTAACCCCAGTGATCAGAAATTGTCAAAACGTGTTTTTCAGCAGAAATAAACACGTTTTGGCAACTTTGGTCAAACCCATGTAACTTATAGGGCAGGAACAGCACAGTTTTCAAAACGTGTTTTTCAGCCCGAAATAAACGCGTTTTCTCAGCCCTTGGAATCGCAGTGTAACTGCCTGGCTCAGAAGAGCCCACAGAGTCAGCCCTTAACCCCAGTGATCAGAAATTGTCAAAACGTGTTTTTCAGCAGAAATAAACACGTTTTGGCAACTTTGGTCACCACCATGTAACTTATAGGGCAGGAACAGCACAGTTTTCAAAACGTGTTTTTCAGCCCGAAATAAACGCGTTTTCTCAGCCCTTGGAATCGCAGTGTAACTGCCTGGCTCAGAAGAGCCCACAGAGTCAGCCCTTAACCCCAGTGATCAGAAATTGTCAAAACGTGTTTTTCAGCAGAAATAAACACGTTTTGGCAACTTTGGTCACCACCATGTAACTTATAGGGCAGGAACAGCACAGTTTTCAAAACGTGTTTTTCAGACCGAAATAAACACGTTTTCTCAGCCCTTAGAATCGCAATGTAACTGCCTGGCTCAGAAGAGCCCAAAGAGTCAGCCCTTAACCCCAGTGATCATACATTGTCAAAACGTGTTTTTCAGCAGAAATAAACACGTTTTGGCAACTTTGGTCAAACCCATGTAACTTATAGGACAGGAACAGCACAGTTTTCAAAACGTGTTTTTCAGCCCGAAATAAACGCGTTTTCTCAGCCCTTGGAATCGCAGTGTAACTGCCTGGCTCAGAAGAGCCCACAGATTCAGCCCTTAACCCCAGTGATCAGAAAATGTCAAAACGTGTTTTTCAGCAGAAATAAACACGTTTTGGCAACTTTGGTCACCACCATGTAACTTATAGGGCAGGAACAGCACAGTTTTCAAAACGTGTTTTTCAGCCCGAAATAAACGCGTTTTCTCAGCCCTTGGAATCGCAGTGTAACTGCCTGGCTCAAAAGAGCCCACAGAGTCAGCCCTTAACCCCAGTGATCAGAAATTGTCAAAACGTGTTTTTCAGCAGAAATAAACACGTTTTGGCAACTTTGGTCACCACCATGTAACTTATAGGGCAGGAACAGCACAGTTTTCAAAACGTGTTTTTCAGCCCGAAATAAACACGTTTTCTCAGCCCTTAGAATCGCAGTGTAACTGCCTGGCTCAGAAGAGCCCACAGAGTCAGCCCTTAACTCCAGTGATCAGAAATTGTCAAAACGTGTTTTTCAGCAGAAATAAACACGTTTTGGAAACTTTGGTCAAACCCATGTAACTTATAGGGCAGGAACAGCACAGTTTTCAAAACGTGTTTTTCAGCCCGAAATAAACGCGTTTTCTCAGCCCTTGGAATCGCAGTGTAACTGCCTGCCTCAGAAGAGCCCACAGAGTCAGCCCTTAACCCCAGTGATCAGAATTTGTCAAAACGTGTTTTTCAGCAGAAATAAACACGTTTTGGCAACTTTGGTCACCACCATGTAACTTATAGGGCAGGAACAGCACAGTTTTCAAAACGTGTTTTTCAGCACGAAATAAACACGTTTTCTCAGCACTTAGAATCGCAGTGTAACTGCCTGGCTCAGAAGAGCCCACAGAGTCAGCCCTTAACCCCAGTGATCAGAAATTGTCAAAACGTGTTTTTCAGCAGAAATAAACACGTTTTGGCAACTTTGGTCACCACCATTTAACTTATAGGGCAGGAACAGCACAGTTTTCAAAACGTGTTTTTCAGCCCGAAATAAACGCGTTTTCTCAGCCCTTGGAATCGCAGTGTAACTGCCTGGCTCAGAAGAGCACACTGAGTCACCCCTTAACCCCAGTGATCAGAAATTGTCAAAACGTGTTTTTCAGCAGAAATAAACACGTTTTGGCAACTTTGGTCACCACCATGTAACTTATAGGGCAGGAACAGCACCGTTTTCAAAACGTGTTTTTCAGCCCGAAATAAACGCGTTTTCTCAGCCCTTGGAATCGCAGTGTAACTGCCTGGCTCAGAAGAGCCCACAGAGTCAGCCCTTAACCCCAGTGATCAGAAATTGTCAAAACGTGTTTTTCAGCAGAAATAAACAGGTTTTGGCAACTTTGGTCACCACCATTTAACTTATAGGGCAAGAACAGCACAGTTTTCAAAACGTGTTTTTCAGCCCGAAATAAACGCGTTTTCTCAGCCCTTGGAATCGCAGTGTAACTGCCTGGCTCAGAAGAGCCCACAGAGTCAGCCCTTAACCCCAGTGATCAGAAATTGTCAAAACGTGTTTTTCAGCAGAAATAAACACGTTTTGGCAACTTTGGTCAAACCCATGTAACTTATAGGGCAGGAACAGCACAGTTTTCAAAACGTGTTTTTCAGCCCGAAATAAACGCGTTTTCTCAGCCCTTGGAATCGCAGTGTAACTGCCTGGCTCAGAAGAGCCCACAGAGTCAGCCCTTAACCCCAGTGATCAGAAATTGTCAAAACGTGTTTTTCAGCAGAAATAAACACGTTTTGGCAACTTTGGTCACCACCATGTAACTTATAGGGCAGGAACAGCACAGTTTTCAAAACGTGTTTTTCAGCCCGAAATAAACGCGTTTTCTCAGCCCTTGGAATCGCAGTGTAACTGCCTGGCTCAGAAGAGCCCACAGAGTCAGCCCTTAACCCCAGTGATCAGAAATTGTCAAAACGTGTTTTTCAGCAGAAATAAACACGTTTTGGCAACTTTGGTCAAACCCATGTAACTTATAGGGCAGGAACAGCACAGTTTTCAAAACGTGTTTTTCAGACCGAAATAAACACGTTTTCTCAGCCCTTAGAATCGCAATGTAACTGCCTGGCTCAGAAGAGCCCACAGAGTCAGCCCTTAACCCCAGTGATCATAAATTGTCAAAACGTGTTTTTCAGCAGAAATAAACACGTTTTGGCAACTTTGGTCAAACCCATGTAACTTATAGGACAGGAACAGCACAGTTTTCAAAACGTGTTTTTCAGCCCGAAATAAACGCGTTTTCTCAGCCCTTGGAATCGCAGTGTAACTGCCTGGCTCAGAAGAGCCCACAGATTCAGACCTTAACCCCAGTGATCAGAAAATGTCAAAACGTGTTTTTCAGCAGAAATAAACACGTTTTGGCAACTTTGGTCACCACCATGTAACTTATAGGGCAGGAACAGCACAGTTTTCAAAACGTGTTTTTCAGCCCGAAATAAACGCGTTTTCTCAGCCCTTGGAATCGCAGTGTAACTGCCTGGCTCAGAAGAGCCCACAGAGTCAGCCCTTAACCCCAGTGATCAGAAATTGTCAAAACGTGTTTTTCAGCAGAAATAAACACGTTTTGGCAACTTTGGTCACCACCATGTAACTTATAGGGCAGGAACAGCACAGTTCTCAAAACGTGTTTTTCAGCACGAAATAAACACGTTTTCTCAGCACTTAGAATCGCAGTGTAACTGCCTGGCTCAGAAGAGCCCACAGAGTCAGCCCTTAACCCCAGTGATCAGAAATTGTCAAAACGTGTTTTTCAGCAGAAATAAACACGTTTTGGCAACTTTGGTCAAACCCATGTAACTTATAGGGCAGGAACAGCACAGTTTTCAAAACGTGTTTTTCAGCCCGAAATAAACGCGTTTTCTCAGCCCTTGGAATCGCAGTGTAACTGCCTGGCTCAGAAGAGCCCACAGAGTCAGCCCTTAACCCCAGTGATCAGAAATTGTCAAAACGTGTTTTTCAGCAGAAATAAACACGTTTTGGCAACTTTGGTCACCACCATGTAACTTATAGGGCAGGAACAGCACAGTTTTCAAAACGTGTTTTTCAGCCCGAAATAAACGCGTTTTCTCAGCCCTTGGAATCGCAGTGTAACTGCCTGGCTCAGAAGAGCCCACAGAGTCAGCCCTTAACCCCAGTGATCAGAAATTGTCAAAACGTGTTTTTCAGCAGAAATAAACACGTTTTGGCAACTTTGGTCACCACCATGTAACTTATAGGGCAGGAACAGCACAGTTTTCAAAACGTGTTTTTCAGACCGAAATAAACACGTTTTCTCAGCCCTTAGAATCGCAATGTAACTGCCTGGCTCAGAAGAGCCCACAGAGTCAGCCCTTAACCCCAGTGATCATAAATTGTCAAAACGTGTTTTTCAGCAGAAATAAACACGTTTTGGCAACTTTGGTCAAACCCATGTAACTTATAGGACAGGAACAGCACAGTTTTCAAAACGTGTTTTTCAGCCCGAAATAAACGCGTTTTCTCAGCCCTTGGAATCGCAGTGTAACTGCCTGGCTCAGAAGAGCCCACAGATTCAGCCCTTAACCCCAGTGATCAGAAAATGTCAAAACGTGTTTTTCAGCAGAAATAAACACGTTTTGGCAACTTTGGTCACCACCATGTAACTTATAGGGCAGGAACAGCACAGTTTTCAAAACGTGTTTTTCAGCCCGAAATAAACGCGTTTTCTCAGCCCTTGGAATCGCAGTGTAACTGCCTGGCTCAAAAGAGCCCACAGAGTCAGCCCTTAACCCCAGTGATCAGAAATTGTCAAAACGTGTTTTTCAGCAGAAATAAACACGTTTTGGCAACTTTGGTCACCACCATGTAACTTATAGGGCAGGAACAGCACAGTTTTCAAAACGTGTTTTTCAGCCCGAAATAAACACGTTTTCTCAGCCCTTAGAATCGCAGTGTAACTGCCTGGCTCAGAAGAGCCCACAGAGTCAGCCCTTAACTCCAGTGATCAGAAATTGTCAAAACGTGTTTTTCAGCAGAAATAAACACGTTTTGGAAACTTTGGTCAAACCCATGTAACTTATAGGGCAGGAACAGCACAGTTTTCAAAACGTGTTTTTCAGCCCGAAATTATCGCGTTTTCTCAGCCCTTGGAATCGCAGTGTAACTGCCTGCCTCAGAAGAGCCCACAGAGTCAGCCCTTAACCCCAGTGATCAGAATTTGTCAAAACGTGTTTTTCAGCAGAAATAAACACGTTTTGGCAACTTTGGTCACCACCATGTAACTTATAGGGCAGGAACAGCACAGTTTTCAAAACGTGTTTTTCAGCACGAAATAAACACGTTTTCTCAGCACTTAGAATCGCAGTGTAACTGCCTGGCTCAGAAGAGCCCACAGAGTCAGCCCTTAACCCCAGTGATCAGAAATTGTCAAAACGTGTTTTTCAGCAGAAATAAACACGTTTTGGCAACTTTGGTCACCACCATTTAACTTATAGGGCAGGAACAGCACAGTTTTCAAAACGTGTTTTTCAGCCCGAAATAAACGCGTTTTCTCAGCCCTTGGAATCGCAGTGTAACTGCCTGGCTCAGAAGAGCACACTGAGTCACCCCTTAACCCCAGTGATCAGAAATTGTCAAAACGTGTTTTTCAGCAGAAATAAACACGTTTTGGCAACTTTGGTCACCACCATGTAACTTATAGGGCAGGAACAGCACCGTTTTCAAAACGTGTTTTTCAGCCCGAAATAAACGCGTTTTCTCAGCCCTTGGAATCGCAGTGTAACTGCCTGGCTCAGAAGAGCCCACAGAGTCAGCCCTTAACCCCAGTGATCAGAAATTGTCAAAACGTGTTTTTCAGCAGAAATAAACAGGTTTTGGCAACTTTGGTCACCACCATTTAACTTATAGGGCAAGAACAGCACAGTTTTCAAAACGTGTTTTTCAGCCCGAAATAAACGCGTTTTCTCAGCCCTTGGAATCGCAGTGTAACTGCCTGGCTCAGAAGAGCCCACAGAGTCAGCCCTTAACCCCAGTGATCAGAAATTGTCAAAACGTGTTTTTCAGCAGAAATAAACACGTTTTGGCAACTTTGGTCAAACCCATGTAACTTATAGGGCAGGAACAGCACAGTTTTCAAAACGTGTTTTTCAGCCCGAAATAAACGCGTTTTCTCAGCCCTTGGAATCGCAGTGTAACTGCCTGGCTCAGAAGAGCCCACAGAGTCAGCCCTTAACCCCAGTGATCAGAAATTGTCAAAACGTGTTTTTCAGCAGAAATAAACACGTTTTGGCAACTTTGGTCACCACCATGTAACTTATAGGGCAGGAACAGCACAGTTTTCAAAACGTGTTTTTCAGCCCGAAATAAACGCGTTTTCTCAGCCCTTGGAATCGCAGTGTAACTGCCTGGCTCAGAAGAGCCCACAGAGTCAGCCCTTAACCCCAGTGATCAGAAATTGTCAAAACGTGTTTTTCAGCAGAAATAAACACGTTTTGGCAACTTTGGTCAAACCCATGTAACTTATAGGGCAGGAACAGCACAGTTTTCAAAACGTGTTTTTCAGACCGAAATAAACACGTTTTCTCAGCCCTTAGAATCGCAATGTAACTGCCTGGCTCAGAAGAGCCCACAGAGTCAGCCCTTAACCCCAGTGATCATAAATTGTCAAAACGTGTTTTTCAGCAGAAATAAACACGTTTTGGCAACTTTGGTCAAACCCATGTAACTTATAGGACAGGAACAGCACAGTTTTCAAAACGTGTTTTTCAGCCCGAAATAAACGCGTTTTCTCAGCCCTTGGAATCGCAGTGTAACTGCCTGGCTCAGAAGAGCCCACAGATTCAGACCTTAACCCCAGTGATCAGAAAATGTCAAAACGTGTTTTTCAGCAGAAATAAACACGTTTTGGCAACTTTGGTCACCACCATGTAACTTATAGGGCAGGAACAGCACAGTTTTCAAAACGTGTTTTTCAGCCCGAAATAAACGCGTTTTCTCAGCCCTTGGAATCGCAGTGTAACTGCCTGGCTCAGAAGAGCCCACAGAGTCAGCCCTTAACCCCAGTGATCAGAAATTGTCAAAACGTGTTTTTCAGCAGAAATAAACACGTTTTGGCAACTTTGGTCACCACCATGTAACTTATAGGGCAGGAACAGCACAGTTCTCAAAACGTGTTTTTCAGCACGAAATAAACACGTTTTCTCAGCACTTAGAATCGCAGTGTAACTGCCTGGCTCAGAAGAGCCCACAGAGTCAGCCCTTAACCCCAGTGATCAGAAATTGTCAAAACGTGTTTTTCAGCAGAAATAAACACGTTTTGGCAACTTTGGTCAAACCCATGTAACTTATAGGGCAGGAACAGCAGAGTTTTCAAAACGTGTTTTTCAGCCCGAAATAAACGCGTTTTCTCAGCCCTTGGAATCGCAGTGTAACTGCCTGGCTCTGAAGAGCCCACAGAGTCAGCCCTTAACCCCAGTGATCAGAAATTGTCAAAACGTGATTTTCAGCAGAAATAAACACGTTTTGGCAACTTTGGTCAAACCCATGTAACTTATAGGGCAGGAACAGCACAGTTTTCAAAACGTGTTTTTCAGCCCGAAATAAACGCGTTTTCTCAGCCCTTGGAATCGCAGTGTAACTGCCTGGCTCAGAAGAGCACACTGAGTCACCCCTTAACCCCAGTGATCAGAAATTGTCAAAACGTGTTTTTCAGCAGAAATAAACACGTTTTGGCAACTTTGGTCACCACCATGTAACTTATAGGGCAGGAACAGCACAGTTTTCAAAACGTGTTTTTCAGCCCGAATTAAACGCGTTTTCTCAGCCCTTGGAATCGCAGTGTAACTGCCTGGCTCAGAAGAGCCCACAGAGTCAGCCCTTAACCCCAGTGATCAGAAATTGTCAAAACGTGTTTTTCAGCAGAAATAAACACGTTTTGGCAACTTTGGTCACCACCATGTAACTTATAGGGCAGGAACAGCACAGTTTTCAAAACGTGTTTTTCAGCCCGAAATAAACGCGTTTTCTCAGCCCTTGGAATCGCAGTGTAACTGCCTGGCTCAGAAGAGCCCACAGATTCAGACCTTAACCCCAGTGATCAGAAATTGTCAAAACGTGTTTTTCAGCAGAAATAAACACGTTTTGGCAACTTTGGTCACCACCATGTAACTTATAGGGCAAGAACAGCACAGTTTTCAAAACGTGTTTTTCAGCCCGAAATAAACGCGTTTTCTCAGCCCTTAGAATCGCAGTGTAACTGCCTGGCTCAGAAGAGCCCACAGAGTCAGCCCTTAACCCCAGTGATCAGAAATTGTCTAAACGTGTTTTTCAGCAGAAATAAACACGTTTTGGCAACTTTGGTCACCACCATGTAACTTATAGGGCAGGAACAGCACAGTTTTCAAAACGTGTTTTTCAGCCCGAAATAAACGCGTTTTCTCAGCCCTTGGAATCGCAGTGTAACTGCCTGGCTCAGAAGAGCCCACAGAGTCAGCCCTTAACCCCAGTGATCAGAAATTGTCAAAACGTGTTTTTCAGCAGAAATAAACACGTTTTGGCAACTTTGGTCACCACCATGTAACTTATAGGGCAGGAACAGCACAGTTTTCAAAACGTGTTTTTCAGCCCGAAATAAGCGCGTTTTCTCAGCCCTTGGAATCGCAGTGTAACTGCCTGGCTCAGAAGAGCCCACAGATTCAGACCTTAACCCCAGTGATCAGAAAATGTCAAAACGTGTTTTTCAGCAGAAATAAACACGTTTTGGCAACTTTGGTCACCACCATGTAACTTATAGGGCAGGAACAGCACAGTTTTCAAAACGTGTTTTTCAGCCCGAAATAAACGCGTTTTCTCAGCCCTTGGAATCGCAGTGTAACTGCCTGGCTCAGAAGAGCCCACAGAGTCAGCCCTTAACCCCAGTGATCAGAAATTGTCAAAACGTGTTTTTCAGCAGAAATAAACACGTTTTGGCAACTTTGGTCACCACCATGTAACTTATAGGGCAGGAACAGCACAGTTTTCAAAACGTGTTTTTCAGCCCGAAATAAACACGTTTTCTCAGCCCTTAGAATCGCAGTGTAACTGCCTGGCTCAGAAGAGCCCACAGAGTCAGCCCTTAACCCCAGTGATCAGAAATTGTCAAAACGTGTTTTTCAGCAGAAATAAACACGTTTTGGCAACTTTGGTCAAACCCATGTAACTTATAGGGCAGGAACAGCACAGTTTTCAAAACGTGTTTTTCAGCCCGAAATAAACGCGTTTTCTCAGCCCTTGGAATCGCAGTGTAACTGCCTGGCTCAGAAGAGCCCACAGAGTCAGCCCTTAACCCCAGTGATCAGAAATTGTCAAAACGTGTTTTTCAGCAGAAATAAACACGTTTTGGCAACTTTGGTCAAACCCATGTAACTTATAGGGCAGGAACAGCACAGTTTTCAAAACGTGTTTTTCAGCCCGAAATAAACGCGTTTTCTCAGCCCTTGGAATCGCAGTGTAACTGCCTGGCTCAGAAGAGCCCACAGAGTCAGCCCTTAACCCCAGTGATCAGAAATTGTCAAAACGTGTTTTTCAGCAGAAATAAACACGTTTTGGCAACTTTGGTCACCACCATGTAACTTATAGGGCAAGAACAGCACAGTTTTCAAAACGTGTTTTTCAGCCCGAAATAAACGCGTTTTCTCAGCCCTTAGAATCGCAGTGTAACTGCCTGGCTCAGAAGAGCCCACAGAGTCAGCCCTTAACCCCAGTGATCAGAAATTGTCTAAACGTGTTTTTCAGCAGAAATAAACACGTTTTGGCAACTTTGGTCACCACCATGTAACTTATAGGGCAGGAACAGCACAGTTTTCAAAACGTGTTTTTCAGCCCGAAATAAACGCGTTTTCTCAGCCCTTGGAATCGCAGTGTAACTGCCTGGCTCAGAAGAGCCCACAGAGTCAGCCCTTAACCCCAGTGATCAGAAATTGTCAAAACGTGTTTTTCAGCAGAAATAAACACGTTTTGGCAACTTTGGTCACCACCATGTAACTTATAGGGCAGGAACAGCACAGTTTTCAAAACGTGTTTTTCAGCCCGAAATAAACGCGTTTTCTCAGCCCTTGGAATCGCAGTGTAACTGCCTGGCTCAGAAGAGCCCACAGAGTCAGCCCTTAACCCCAGTGATCAGAAATTGTCAAAACGTGTTTTTCAGCAGAAATAAACACGTTTTGGCAACTTTGGTCACCACCATGTAACTTATAGGGCAGGAACAGCACAGTTTTCAAAACGTGTTTTTCAGCCCGAAATAAACGCGTTTTCTCAGCCCTTGGAATCGCAGTGTAACTGCCTGGCTCAGAAGAGCCCACAGAGTCAGCCCTTAACCCCAGTGATCAGAAATTGTCAAAACGTGTTTTTCAGCAGAAATAAACACGTTTTGGCAACTTTGGTCACCACCATGTAACTTATAGGGCAGGAACAGCACAGTTTTCAAAACGTGTTTTTCAGACCGAAATAAACACGTTTTCTCAGCCCTTAGAATCGCAATGTAACTGCCTGGCTCAGAAGAGCCCACAGAGTCAGCCCTTAACCCCAGTGATCATAAATTGTCAAAACGTGTTTTTCAGCAGAAATAAACACGTTTTGGCAACTTTGGTCAAACCCATGTAACTTATAGGACAGGAACAGCACAGTTTTCAAAACGTGTTTTTCAGCCCGAAATAAGCGCGTTTTCTCAGCCCTTGGAATCGCAGTGTAACTGCCTGGCTCAGAAGAGCCCACAGATTCAGACCTTAACCCCAGTGATCAGAAAATGTCAAAACGTGTTTTTCAGCAGAAATAAACACGTTTTGGCAACTTTGGTCACCACCATGTAACTTATAGGGCAGGAACAGCACAGTTTTCAAAACGTGTTTTTCAGCCCGAAATAAACGCGTTTTCTCAGCCCTTGGAATCGCAGTGTAACTGCCTGGCTCAGAAGAGCCCACAGAGTCAGCCCTTAACCCCAGTGATCAGAAATTGTCAAAACGTGTTTTTCAGCAGAAATAAACACGTTTTGGCAACTTTGGTCACCACCATGTAACTTATAGGGCAGGAACAGCACAGTTTTCAAAACGTGTTTTTCAGCCCGAAATAAACACGTTTTCTCAGCCCTTAGAATCGCAGTGTAACTGCCTGGCTCAGAAGAGCCCACAGAGTCAGCCCTTAACCCCAGTGATCAGAAATTGTCAAAACGTGTTTTTCAGCAGAAATAAACACGTTTTGGCAACTTTGGTCAAACCCATGTAACTTATAGGGCAGGAACAGCACAGTTTTCAAAACGTGTTTTTCAGCCCGAAATAAACGCGTTTTCTCAGCCCTTGGAATCGCAGTGTAACTGCCTGGCTCAGAAGAGCCCACAGAGTCAGCCCTTAACCCCAGTGATCAGAAATTGTCAAAACGTGTTTTTCAGCAGAAATAAACACGTTTTGGCAACTTTGGTCAAACCCATGTAACTTATAGGGCAGGAACAGCACAGTTTTCAAAACGTGTTTTTCAGCCCGAAATAAACGCGTTTTCTCAGCCCTTGGAATCGCAGTGTAACTGCCTGGCTCAGAAGAGCCCACAGAGTCAGCCCTTAACCCCAGTGATCAGAAATTGTCAAAACGTGTTTTTCAGCAGAAATAAACACGTTTTGGCAACTTTGGTCACCACCATGTAACTTATAGGGCAGGAACAGCACAGTTTTCAAAACGTGTTTTTCAGCACGAAATAAACACGTTTTCTCAGCCCTTGGAATCGCAGTGTAACTGCCTGGCTCAGAAGAGCCCACAGAGTCAGCCCTTAACCCCAGTGATCAGAAATTGTCAAAACGTGTTTTTCAGCAGAAATAAACACGTTTTGGCAACTTTGGTCAAACCCATGTAACTTATAGGGCAGGAACAGCACAGTTTTCAAAACGTGTTTTTCAGCCCGAAATAAACGCGTTTTCTCAGCCCTTGGAATCGCAGTGTAACTGCCTGGCTCAGAAGAGCCCACAGAGTCAGCCCTTAACCCCAGTGATCAGAAATTGTCAAAACGTGTTTTTCAGCAGAAATAAACACGTTTTGGCAACTTTGGTCACCACCATGTAACTTATAGGGCAGGAACAGCACAGTTTTCAAAACGTGTTTTTCAGCCCGAAATAAACGCGTTTTCTCAGCCCTTGGAATCGCAGTGTAACTGCCTGGCTCAGAAGAGCCCACAGAGTCAGCCCTTAACCCCAGTGATCAGAAATTGTCAAAACGTGTTTTTCAGCAGAAATAAACACGTTTTGGCAACTTTGGTCACCACCATGTAACTTATAGGGCAGGAACAGCACAGTTTTCAAAACGTGTTTTTCAGCCCGAAATAAACGCGTTTTCTCAGCCCTTGGAATCGCAGTGTAACTGCCTGGCTCAGAAGAGCCCACAGAGTCAGCCCTTAACCCCAGTGATCAGAAATTGTCAAAACGTGTTTTTCAGCAGAAATAAACACGTTTTGGCAACTTTGGTCACCACCATGTAACTTATAGGGCAGGAACAGCACAGTTTTCAAAACGTGTTTTTCAGCCCGAAATAAACGCGTTTTCTCAGCCCTTGGAATCGCAGTGTAACTGCCTGGCTCAGAAGAGCCCACAGAGTCAGCCCTTAACCCCAGTGATCAGAAATTGTCAAAACGTGTTTTTCAGCAGAAATAAACACGTTTTGGCAACTGTGGTCAAACCCATGTAACTTATAGGGCAGGAACAGCACAGTTTTCAAAACGTGTTTTTCAGCCCGAAAGAAACGCGTTTTCTCAGCCCTTGGAATCGCAGTGTAACTGCCTGCCTCAGAAGAGCCCACAGAGTCAGCCCTTAACCCCAGTGATCAGAAATTGTCAAAACGTGTTTTTCAGCAGAAATAAACACGTTTTGGCAACTTTGGTCACCACCATGTAACTTATAGGGCAGGAACAGCACAGTTCTCAAAACGTGTTTTTCAGCACGAAATAAACACGTTTTCTCAGCACTTAGAATCGCAGTGTAACTGCCTGGCTCAGAAGAGCCCACAGAGTCAGCCCTTAACCCCAGTGATCAGAAATTGTCAAAACGTGTTTTTCAGCAGAAATAAACACGTTTTGGCAACTTTGGTCAAACCCATGTAACTTATAGGACAGGAACAGCACAGTTTTCAAAACGTGTTTTTCAGCCCGAAATAAACGCGTTTTCTCAGCCCTTGGAATCGCAGTGTAACTGCCTGGCTCAGAAGAGCCCACAGATTCAGACCTTAACCCCAGTGATCAGAAAATGTCAAAACGTGTTTTTCAGCAGAAATAAACACGTTTTGGCAACTTTGGTCACCACCATGTAACTTATAGGGCAGGAACAGCACAGTTTTCAAAACGTGTTTTTCAGCCCGAAATAAACGCGTTTTCTCAGCCCTTGGAATCGCAGTGTAACTGCCTGGCTCAGAAGAGCCCACAGAGTCAGCCCTTAACCCCAGTGATCAGAAATTGTCAAAACGTGTTTTTCAGCAGAAATAAACACGTTTTGGCAACTTTGGTCACCACCATGTAACTTATAGGGCAGGAACAGCACAGTTCTCAAAACGTGTTTTTCAGCACGAAATAAACACGTTTTCTCAGCACTTAGAATCGCAGTGTAACTGCCTGGCTCAGAAGAGCCCACAGAGTCAGCCCTTAACCCCAGTGATCAGAAATTGTCAAAACGTGTTTTTCAGCAGAAATAAACACGTTTTGGCAACTTTGGTCAAACCCATGTAACTTATAGGGCAGGAACAGCACAGTTTTCAAAACGTGTTTTTCAGCCCGAAATAAACGCGTTTTCTCAGCCCTTGGAATCGCAGTGTAACTGCCTGGCTCTGAAGAGCCCACAGAGTCAGCCCTTAACCCCAGTGATCAGAAATTGTCAAAACGTGTTTTTCAGCAGAAATAAACACGTTTTGGCAACTTTGGTCAAACCCATGTAACTTATAGGGCAGGAACAGCACAGTTTTCAAAACGTGTTTTTCAGCCCGAAATAAACGCGTTTTCTCAGCCCTTGGAATCGCAGTGTAACTGCCTGCCTCAGAAGAGCCCACAGAGTCAGCCCTTAACCCCAGTGATCAGAAATTGTCAAAACGTGATTTTCAGCAGAAATAAACACGTTTTGGCAACTTTGGTCAAACCCATGTAACTTATAGGGCAGGAACAGCACAGTTTTCAAAACGTGTTTTTCAGCCCGAAATAAACGCGTTTTCTCAGCCCTTGGAATCGCAGTGTAACTGCCTGGCTCAGAAGAGCCCACAGAGTCAGCCCTTAACCCCAGTGATCAGAAATTGTCAAAACGTGTTTTTCAGCAGAAATAAACACGTTTTGGCAACTTTGGTCACCACCATGTAACTTATAGGGCAGGAACAGCACAGTTTTCAAAACGTGTTTTTCAGCCCGAAATAAACACGTTTTCTCAGCCCTTAGAATCGCAGTGTAACTGCCTGGCTCAGAAGAGCCCACAGAGTCAGCCCTTAACCCCAGTGATCAGAAATTGTCAAAACGTGTTTTTCAGCAGAAATAAACACGTTTTGGCAACTTTGGTCAAACCCATGTAACTTATAGGGCAGGAACAGCACAGTTTTCAAAACGTGTTTTTCAGCCCGAAATAAACGCGTTTTCTCAGCCCTTGGAATCGCAGTGTAACTGCCTGGCTCAGAAGAGCCCACAGAGTCAGCCCTTAACCCCAGTGATCAGAAATTGTCAAAACGTGTTTTTCAGCAGAAATAAACACGTTTTGGCAACTTTGGTCAAACCCATGTAACTTATAGGGCAGGAACAGCACAGTTTTCAAAACGTGTTTTTCAGCCCGAAATAAACGCGTTTTCTCAGCCCTTGGAATCGCAGTGTAACTGCCTGGCTCAGAAGAGCCCACAGAGTCAGCCCTTAACCCCAGTGATCAGAAATTGTCAAAACGTGTTTTTCAGCAGAAATAAACACGTTTTGGCAACTTTGGTCACCACCATGTAACTTATAGGGCAGGAACAGCACAGTTTTCAAAACGTGTTTTTCAGCACGAAATAAACACGTTTTCTCAGCCCTTGGAATCGCAGTGTAACTGCCTGGCTCAGAAGAGCCCACAGAGTCAGCCCTTAACCCCAGTGATCAGAAATTGTCAAAACGTGTTTTTCAGCAGAAATAAACACGTTTTGGCAACTTTGGTCAAACCCATGTAACTTATAGGGCAGGAACAGCACAGTTTTCAAAACGTGTTTTTCAGCCCGAAATAAACGCGTTTTCTCAGCCCTTGGAATCGCAGTGTAACTGCCTGGCTCAGAAGAGCCCACAGAGTCAGCCCTTAACCCCAGTGATCAGAAATTGTCAAAACGTGTTTTTCAGCAGAAATAAACACGTTTTGGCAACTTTGGTCACCACCATGTAACTTATAGGGCAGGAACAGCACAGTTTTCAAAACGTGTTTTTCAGCCCGAAATAAACGCGTTTTCTCAGCCCTTGGAATCGCAGTGTAACTGCCTGGCTCAGAAGAGCCCACAGAGTCAGCCCTTAACCCCAGTGATCAGAAATTGTCAAAACGTGTTTTTCAGCAGAAATAAACACGTTTTGGCAACTTTGGTCACCACCATGTAACTTATAGGGCAGGAACAGCACAGTTTTCAAAACGTGTTTTTCAGCCCGAAATAAACGCGTTTTCTCAGCCCTTGGAATCGCAGTGTAACTGCCTGGCTCAGAAGAGCCCACAGAGTCAGCCCTTAACCCCAGTGATCAGAAATTGTCAAAACGTGTTTTTCAGCAGAAATAAACACGTTTTGGCAACTTTGGTCACCACCATGTAACTTATAGGGCAGGAACAGCACAGTTTTCAAAACGTGTTTTTCAGCCCGAAATAAACGCGTTTTCTCAGCCCTTGGAATCGCAGTGTAACTGCCTGGCTCAGAAGAGCCCACAGAGTCAGCCCTTAACCCCAGTGATCAGAAATTGTCAAAACGTGTTTTTCAGCAGAAATAAACACGTTTTGGCAACTTTGGTCAAACCCATGTAACTTATAGGGCAGGAACAGCACAGTTTTCAAAACGTGTTTTTCAGCCCGAAAGAAACGCGTTTTCTCAGCCCTTGGAATCGCAGTGTAACTGCCTGCCTCAGAAGAGCCCACAGAGTCAGCCCTTAACCCCAGTGATCAGAAATTGTCAAAACGTGTTTTTCAGCAGAAATAAACACGTTTTGGCAACTTTGGTCACCACCATGTAACTTATAGGGCAGGAACAGCACAGTTTTCAAAACGTGTTTTTCAGCCCGAAATAAACGCGTTTTCTCAGCCCTTGGAATCGCAGTGTAACTGCCTGGCTCAGAAGAGCCCACAGAGTCAGCCCTTAACCCCAGTGATCAGAAATTGTCAAAACGTGTTTTTCAGCAGAAATAAACACGTTTTGGCAACTTTGGTCAAACCCATGTAACTTATAGGGCAGGAACAGCACAGTTTTCAAAACGTGTTTTTCAGCCCGAAATAAACGCGTTTTCTCAGCCCTTGGAATCGCAGTGTAACTGCCTGCCTCAGAAGAGCCCACAGAGTCAGCCCTTAACCCCAGTGATCAGAAATTGTCAAAACGTGTTTTTCAGCAGAAATAAACACGTTTTGGCAACTTTGGTCACCACCATGTAACTTATAGGGCAGGAACAGCACAGTTTTCAAAACGTGTTTTTCAGACCGAAATAAACACGTTTTCTCAGCCCTTAGAATCGCAATGTAACTGCCTGGCTCAGAAGAGCCCACAGAGTCAGCCCTTAACCCCAGTGATCATAAATTGTCAAAACGTGTTTTTCAGCAGAAATAAACACGTTTTGGCAACTTTGGTCAAACCCATGTAACTTATAGGACAGGAACAGCACAGTTTTCAAAACGTGTTTTTCAGCCCGAAATAAGCGCGTTTTCTCAGCCCTTGGAATCGCAGTGTAACTGCCTGGCTCAGAAGAGCCCACAGATTCAGACCTTAACCCCAGTGATCAGAAAATGTCAAAACGTGTTTTTCAGCAGAAATAAACACGTTTTGGCAACTTTGGTCACCACCATGTAACTTATAGGGCAGGAACAGCACAGTTTTCAAAACGTGTTTTTCAGCCCGAAATAAACGCGTTTTCTCAGCCCTTGGAATCGCAGTGTAACTGCCTGGCTCAGAAGAGCCCACAGAGTCAGCCCTTAACCCCAGTGATCAGAAATTGTCAAAACGTGTTTTTCAGCAGAAATAAACACGTTTTGGCAACTTTGGTCACCACCATGTAACTTATAGGGCAGGAACAGCACAGTTTTCAAAACGTGTTTTTCAGCCCGAAATAAACACGTTTTCTCAGCCCTTAGAATCGCAGTGTAACTGCCTGGCTCAGAAGAGCCCACAGAGTCAGCCCTTAACCCCAGTGATCAGAAATTGTCAAAACGTGTTTTTCAGCAGAAATAAACACGTTTTGGCAACTTTGGTCAAACCCATGTAACTTATAGGGCAGGAACAGCACAGTTTTCAAAACGTGTTTTTCAGCCCGAAATAAACGCGTTTTCTCAGCCCTTGGAATCGCAGTGTAACTGCCTGCCTCAGAAGAGCCCACAGAGTCAGCCCTTAACCCCAGTGATCAGAAATTGTCAAAACGTGTTTTTCAGCAGAAATAAACACGTTTTGGCAACTTTGGTCACCACCATGTAACTTATAGGGCAGGAACAACACAGTTTTCAAAACGTGTTTTTCAGCACGAAATAAACACGTTTTCTCAGCACTTAGAATCGCAGTGTAACTGCCTGGCTCAGAAGAGCCCACAGAGTCAGCCCTTAACCCCAGTGATCAGAAATTGTCAAAACGTGTTTTTCAGCAGAAATAAACACGTTTTGGCAACTTTGGTCAAACCCATGTAACTTATAGGGCAGGAACAGCACAGTTTTCAAAACGTGTTTTTCAGCCCGAAATAAACGCGTTTTCTCAGCCCTTGGAATCGCAGTGTAACTGCCTGCCTCAGAAGAGCCCACAGAGTCAGCCCTTAACCCCAGTGATCAGAAATTGTCAAAACGTGTTTTTCAGCAGAAATAAACACGTTTTGGCAACTTTGGTCACCACCATGTAACTTATAGGGCAGGAACAGCACAGTTTTCAAAACGTGTTTTTCAGACCGAAATAAACACGTTTTCTCAGCCCTTAGAATCGCAATGTAACTGCCTGGCTCAGAAGAGCCCACAGAGTCAGCCCTTAACCCCAGTGATCATAAATTGTCAAAACGTGTTTTTCAGCAGAAATAAACACGTTTTGGCAACTTTGGTCAAACCCATGTAACTTATAGGACAGGAACAGCACAGTTTTCAAAACGTGTTTTTCAGCCCGAAATAAGCGCGTTTTCTCAGCCCTTGGAATCGCAGTGTAACTGCCTGGCTCAGAAGAGCCCACAGATTCAGACCTTAACCCCAGTGATCAGAAAATGTCAAAACGTGTTTTTCAGCAGAAATAAACACGTTTTGGCAACTTTGGTCACCACCATGTAACTTATAGGGCAGGAACAGCACAGTTTTCAAAACGTGTTTTTCAGCCCGAAATAAACGCGTTTTCTCAGCCCTTGGAATCGCAGTGTAACTGCCTGGCTCAGAAGAGCCCACAGAGTCAGCCCTTAACCCCAGTGATCAGAAATTGTCAAAACGTGTTTTTCAGCAGAAATAAACACGTTTTGGCAACTTTGGTCACCACCATGTAACTTATAGGGCAGGAACAGCACAGTTTTCAAAACGTGTTTTTCAGCCCGAAATAAACACGTTTTCTCAGCCCTTAGAATCGCAGTGTAACTGCCTGGCTCAGAAGAGCCCACAGAGTCAGCCCTTAACCCCAGTGATCAGAAATTGTCAAAACGTGTTTTTCAGCAGAAATAAACACGTTTTGGCAACTTTGGTCAAACCCATGTAACTTATAGGGCAGGAACAGCACAGTTTTCAAAACGTGTTTTTCAGCCCGAAATAAACGCGTTTTCTCAGCCCTTGGAATCGCAGTGTAACTGCCTGGCTCAGAAGAGCCCACAGAGTCAGCCCTTAACCCCAGTGATCAGAAATTGTCAAAACGTGTTTTTCAGCAGAAATAAACACGTTTTGGCAACTTTGGTCAAACCCATGTAACTTATAGGGCAGGAACAGCACAGTTTTCAAAACGTGTTTTTCAGCCCGAAATAAACGCGTTTTCTCAGCCCTTGGAATCGCAGTGTAACTGCCTGGCTCAGAAGAGCCCACAGAGTCAGCCCTTAACCCCAGTGATCAGAAATTGTCAAAACGTGTTTTTCAGCAGAAATAAACACGTTTTGGCAACTTTGGTCACCACCATGTAACTTATAGGGCAGGAACAGCACAGTTTTCAAAACGTGTTTTTCAGCACGAAATAAACACGTTTTCTCAGCCCTTGGAATCGCAGTGTAACTGCCTGGCTCAGAAGAGCCCACAGAGTCAGCCCTTAACCCCAGTGATCAGAAATTGTCAAAACGTGTTTTTCAGCAGAAATAAACACGTTTTGGCAACTTTGGTCAAACCCATGTAACTTATAGGGCAGGAACAGCACAGTTTTCAAAACGTGTTTTTCAGCCCGAAATAAACGCGTTTTCTCAGCCCTTGGAATCGCAGTGTAACTGCCTGGCTCAGAAGAGCCCACAGAGTCAGCCCTTAACCCCAGTGATCAGAAATTGTCAAAACGTGTTTTTCAGCAGAAATAAACACGTTTTGGCAACTTTGGTCACCACCATGTAACTTATAGGGCAGGAACAGCACAGTTTTCAAAACGTGTTTTTCAGCCCGAAATAAACGCGTTTTCTCAGCCCTTGGAATCGCAGTGTAACTGCCTGGCTCAGAAGAGCCCACAGAGTCAGCCCTTAACCCCAGTGATCAGAAATTGTCAAAACGTGTTTTTCAGCAGAAATAAACACGTTTTGGCAACTTTGGTCACCACCATGTAACTTATAGGGCAGGAACAGCACAGTTTTCAAAACGTGTTTTTCAGCCCGAAATAAACGCGTTTTCTCAGCCCTTGGAATCGCAGTGTAACTGCCTGGCTCAGAAGAGCCCACAGAGTCAGCCCTTAACCCCAGTGATCAGAAATTGTCAAAACGTGTTTTTCAGCAGAAATAAACACGTTTTGGCAACTTTGGTCACCACCATGTAACTTATAGGGCAGGAACAGCACAGTTTTCAAAACGTGTTTTTCAGCCCGAAATAAACGCGTTTTCTCAGCCCTTGGAATCGCAGTGTAACTGCCTGGCTCAGAAGAGCCCACAGAGTCAGCCCTTAACCCCAGTGATCAGAAATTGTCAAAACGTGTTTTTCAGCAGAAATAAACACGTTTTGGCAACTGTGGTCAAACCCATGTAACTTATAGGGCAGGAACAGCACAGTTTTCAAAACGTGTTTTTCAGCCCGAAAGAAACGCGTTTTCTCAGCCCTTGGAATCGCAGTGTAACTGCCTGCCTCAGAAGAGCCCACAGAGTCAGCCCTTAACCCCAGTGATCAGAAATTGTCAAAACGTGTTTTTCAGCAGAAATAAACACGTTTTGGCAACTTTGGTCACCACCATGTAACTTATAGGGCAGGAACAGCACAGTTCTCAAAACGTGTTTTTCAGCACGAAATAAACACGTTTTCTCAGCACTTAGAATCGCAGTGTAACTGCCTGGCTCAGAAGAGCCCACAGAGTCAGCCCTTAACCCCAGTGATCAGAAATTGTCAAAACGTGTTTTTCAGCAGAAATAAACACGTTTTGGCAACTTTGGTCAAACCCATGTAACTTATAGGACAGGAACAGCACAGTTTTCAAAACGTGTTTTTCAGCCCGAAATAAACGCGTTTTCTCAGCCCTTGGAATCGCAGTGTAACTGCCTGGCTCAGAAGAGCCCACAGATTCAGACCTTAACCCCAGTGATCAGAAAATGTCAAAACGTGTTTTTCAGCAGAAATAAACACGTTTTGGCAACTTTGGTCACCACCATGTAACTTATAGGGCAGGAACAGCACAGTTTTCAAAACGTGTTTTTCAGCCCGAAATAAACGCGTTTTCTCAGCCCTTGGAATCGCAGTGTAACTGCCTGGCTCAGAAGAGCCCACAGAGTCAGCCCTTAACCCCAGTGATCAGAAATTGTCAAAACGTGTTTTTCAGCAGAAATAAACACGTTTTGGCAACTTTGGTCACCACCATGTAACTTATAGGGCAGGAACAGCACAGTTCTCAAAACGTGTTTTTCAGCACGAAATAAACACGTTTTCTCAGCACTTAGAATCGCAGTGTAACTGCCTGGCTCAGAAGAGCCCACAGAGTCAGCCCTTAACCCCAGTGATCAGAAATTGTCAAAACGTGTTTTTCAGCAGAAATAAACACGTTTTGGCAACTTTGGTCAAACCCATGTAACTTATAGGGCAGGAACAGCACAGTTTTCAAAACGTGTTTTTCAGCCCGAAATAAACGCGTTTTCTCAGCCCTTGGAATCGCAGTGTAACTGCCTGGCTCTGAAGAGCCCACAGAGTCAGCCCTTAACCCCAGTGATCAGAAATTGTCAAAACGTGTTTTTCAGCAGAAATAAACACGTTTTGGCAACTTTGGTCAAACCCATGTAACTTATAGGGCAGGAACAGCACAGTTTTCAAAACGTGTTTTTCAGCCCGAAATAAACGCGTTTTCTCAGCCCTTGGAATCGCAGTGTAACTGCCTGCCTCAGAAGAGCCCACAGAGTCAGCCCTTAACCCCAGTGATCAGAAATTGTCAAAACGTGATTTTCAGCAGAAATAAACACGTTTTGGCAACTTTGGTCAAACCCATGTAACTTATAGGGCAGGAACAGCACAGTTTTCAAAACGTGTTTTTCAGCCCGAAATAAACGCGTTTTCTCAGCCCTTGGAATCGCAGTGTAACTGCCTGGCTCAGAAGAGCCCACAGAGTCAGCCCTTAACCCCAGTGATCAGAAATTGTCAAAACGTGTTTTTCAGCAGAAATAAACACGTTTTGGCAACTTTGGTCACCACCATGTAACTTATAGGGCAGGAACAGCACAGTTTTCAAAACGTGTTTTTCAGCCCGAAATAAACACGTTTTCTCAGCCCTTAGAATCGCAGTGTAACTGCCTGGCTCAGAAGAGCCCACAGAGTCAGCCCTTAACCCCAGTGATCAGAAATTGTCAAAACGTGTTTTTCAGCAGAAATAAACACGTTTTGGCAACTTTGGTCAAACCCATGTAACTTATAGGGCAGGAACAGCACAGTTTTCAAAACGTGTTTTTCAGCCCGAAATAAACGCGTTTTCTCAGCCCTTGGAATCGCAGTGTAACTGCCTGGCTCAGAAGAGCCCACAGAGTCAGCCCTTAACCCCAGTGATCAGAAATTGTCAAAACGTGTTTTTCAGCAGAAATAAACACGTTTTGGCAACTTTGGTCAAACCCATGTAACTTATAGGGCAGGAACAGCACAGTTTTCAAAACGTGTTTTTCAGCCCGAAATAAACGCGTTTTCTCAGCCCTTGGAATCGCAGTGTAACTGCCTGGCTCAGAAGAGCCCACAGAGTCAGCCCTTAACCCCAGTGATCAGAAATTGTCAAAACGTGTTTTTCAGCAGAAATAAACACGTTTTGGCAACTTTGGTCACCACCATGTAACTTATAGGGCAGGAACAGCACAGTTTTCAAAACGTGTTTTTCAGCCCGAAATAAACGCGTTTTCTCAGCCCTTGGAATCGCAGTGTAACTGCCTGGCTCAGAAGAGCCCACAGAGTCAGCCCTTAACCCCAGTGATCAGAAATTGTCAAAACGTGTTTTTCAGCAGAAATAAACACGTTTTGGCAACTTTGGTCACCACCATGTAACTTATAGGGCAGGAACAGCACAGTTTTCAAAACGTGTTTTTCAGCCCGAAATAAACGCGTTTTCTCAGCCCTTGGAATCGCAGTGTAACTGCCTGGCTCAGAAGAGCCCACAGAGTCAGCCCTTAACCCCAGTGATCAGAAATTGTCAAAACGTGTTTTTCAGCAGAAATAAACACGTTTTGGCAACTTTGGTCACCACCATGTAACTTATAGGGCAGGAACAGCACAGTTTTCAAAACGTGTTTTTCAGCCCGAAATAAACGCGTTTTCTCAGCCCTTGGAATCGCAGTGTAACTGCCTGGCTCAGAAGAGCCCACAGAGTCAGCCCTTAACCCCAGTGATCAGAAATTGTCAAAACGTGTTTTTCAGCAGAAATAAACACGTTTTGGCAACTTTGGTCAAACCCATGTAACTTATAGGGCAGGAACAGCACAGTTTTCAAAACGTGTTTTTCAGCCCGAAAGAAACGCGTTTTCTCAGCCCTTGGAATCGCAGTGTAACTGCCTGCCTCAGAAGAGCCCACAGAGTCAGCCCTTAACCCCAGTGATCAGAAATTGTCAAAACGTGTTTTTCAGCAGAAATAAACACGTTTTGGCAACTTTGGTCACCACCATGTAACTTATAGGGCAGGAACAGCACAGTTTTCAAAACGTGTTTTTCAGCCCGAAATAAACGCGTTTTCTCAGCCCTTGGAATCGCAGTGTAACTGCCTGGCTCAGAAGAGCCCACAGAGTCAGCCCTTAACCCCAGTGATCAGAAATTGTCAAAACGTGTTTTTCAGCAGAAATAAACACGTTTTGGCAACTTTGGTCAAACCCATGTAACTTATAGGGCAGGAACAGCACAGTTTTCAAAACGTGTTTTTCAGCCCGAAATAAACGCGTTTTCTCAGCCCTTGGAATCGCAGTGTAACTGCCTGCCTCAGAAGAGCCCACAGAGTCAGCCCTTAACCCCAGTGATCAGAAATTGTCAAAACGTGTTTTTCAGCAGAAATAAACACGTTTTGGCAACTTTGGTCACCACCATGTAACTTATAGGGCAGGAACAGCACAGTTTTCAAAACGTGTTTTTCAGACCGAAATAAACACGTTTTCTCAGCCCTTAGAATCGCAATGTAACTGCCTGGCTCAGAAGAGCCCACAGAGTCAGCCCTTAACCCCAGTGATCATAAATTGTCAAAACGTGTTTTTCAGCAGAAATAAACACGTTTTGGCAACTTTGGTCAAACCCATGTAACTTATAGGACAGGAACAGCACAGTTTTCAAAACGTGTTTTTCAGCCCGAAATAAGCGCGTTTTCTCAGCCCTTGGAATCGCAGTGTAACTGCCTGGCTCAGAAGAGCCCACAGATTCAGACCTTAACCCCAGTGATCAGAAAATGTCAAAACGTGTTTTTCAGCAGAAATAAACACGTTTTGGCAACTTTGGTCACCACCATGTAACTTATAGGGCAGGAACAGCACAGTTTTCAAAACGTGTTTTTCAGCCCGAAATAAACGCGTTTTCTCAGCCCTTGGAATCGCAGTGTAACTGCCTGGCTCAGAAGAGCCCACAGAGTCAGCCCTTAACCCCAGTGATCAGAAATTGTCAAAACGTGTTTTTCAGCAGAAATAAACACGTTTTGGCAACTTTGGTCACCACCATGTAACTTATAGGGCAGGAACAGCACAGTTTTCAAAACGTGTTTTTCAGCCCGAAATAAACACGTTTTCTCAGCCCTTAGAATCGCAGTGTAACTGCCTGGCTCAGAAGAGCCCACAGAGTCAGCCCTTAACCCCAGTGATCAGAAATTGTCAAAACGTGTTTTTCAGCAGAAATAAACACGTTTTGGCAACTTTGGTCAAACCCATGTAACTTATAGGGCAGGAACAGCACAGTTTTCAAAACGTGTTTTTCAGCCCGAAATAAACGCGTTTTCTCAGCCCTTGGAATCGCAGTGTAACTGCCTGCCTCAGAAGAGCCCACAGAGTCAGCCCTTAACCCCAGTGATCAGAAATTGTCAAAACGTGTTTTTCAGCAGAAATAAACACGTTTTGGCAACTTTGGTCACCACCATGTAACTTATAGGGCAGGAACAACACAGTTTTCAAAACGTGTTTTTCAGCACGAAATAAACACGTTTTCTCAGCACTTAGAATCGCAGTGTAACTGCCTGGCTCAGAAGAGCCCACAGAGTCAGCCCTTAACCCCAGTGATCAGAAATTGTCAAAACGTGTTTTTCAGCAGAAATAAACACGTTTTGGCAACTTTGGTCAAACCCATGTAACTTATAGGGCAGGAACAGCACAGTTTTCAAAACGTGTTTTTCAGCCCGAAATAAACGCGTTTTCTCAGCCCTTGGAATCGCAGTGTAACTGCCTGCCTCAGAAGAGCCCACAGAGTCAGCCCTTAACCCCAGTGATCAGAAATTGTCAAAACGTGATTTTCAGCAGAAATAAACACGTTTTGGCAACTTTGGTCAAACCCATGTAACTTATAGGGCAGGAACAGCACAGTTTTCAAAACGTGTTTTTCAGCCCGAAATAAACGCGTTTTCTCAGCCCTTGGAATCGCAGTGTAACTGCCTGGCTCAGAAGAGCCCACAGAGTCAGCCCTTAACCCCAGTGATCAGAAATTGTCAAAACGTGTTTTTCAGCAGAAATAAACACGTTTTGGCAACTTTGGTCACCACCATGTAACTTATAGGGCAGGAACAGCACAGTTTTCAAAACGTGTTTTTCAGCCCGAAATAAACGCGTTTTCTCAGCCCTTGGAATCGCAGTGTAACTGCCTGGCTCAGAAGAGCCCACAGAGTCAGCCCTTAACCCCAGTGATCAGAAATTGTCAAAACGTGTTTTTCAGCAGAAATAAACACGTTTTGGCAACTTTGGTCACCACCATGTAACTTATAGGGCAGGAACAGCACAGTTTTCAAAACGTGTTTTTCAGCCCGAAATAAACGCGTTTTCTCAGCCCTTGGAATCGCAGTGTAACTGCCTGGCTCAGAAGAGCCCACAGAGTCAGCCCTTAACCCCAGTGATCAGAAATTGTCAAAACGTGTTTTTCAGCAGAAATAAACACGTTTTGGCAACTTTGGTCAAACCCATGTAACTTATAGGGCAGGAACAGCACAGTTTTCAAAACGTGTTTTTCAGCCCGAAAGAAACGCGTTTTCTCAGCCCTTGGAATCGCAGTGTAACTGCCTGCCTCAGAAGAGCCCACAGAGTCAGCCCTTAACCCCAGTGATCAGAAATTGTCAAAACGTGTTTTTCAGCAGAAATAAACACGTTTTGGCAACTTTGGTCACCACCATGTAACTTATAGGGCAGGAACAGCACAGTTCTCAAAACGTGTTTTTCAGCACGAAATAAACACGTTTTCTCAGCACTTAGAATCGCAGTGTAACTGCCTGGCTCAGAAGAGCCCACAGAGTCAGCCCTTAACCCCAGTGATCAGAAATTGTCAAAACGTGTTTTTCAGCAGAAATAAACACGTTTTGGCAACTTTGGTCAAACCCATGTAACTTATAGGGCAGGAACAGCACAGTTTTCAAAACGTGTTTTTCAGCCCGAAATAAACGCGTTTTCTCAGCCCTTGGAATCGCAGTGTAACTGCCTGGCTCTGAAGAGCCCACAGAGTCAGCCCTTAACCCCAGTGATCAGAAATTGTCAAAACGTGTTTTTCAGCAGAAATAAACACGTTTTGGCAACTTTGGTCAAACCCATGTAACTTATAGGGCAGGAACAGCACAGTTTTCAAAACGTGTTTTTCAGCCCGAAATAAACGCGTTTTCTCAGCCCTTGGAATCGCAGTGTAACTGCCTGCCTCAGAAGAGCCCACAGAGTCAGCCCTTAACCCCAGTGATCAGAAATTGTCAAAACGTGATTTTCAGCAGAAATAAACACGTTTTGGCAACTTTGGTCAAACCCATGTAACTTATAGGGCAGGAACAGCACAGTTTTCAAAACGTGTTTTTCAGCCCGAAATAAACGCGTTTTCTCAGCCCTTGGAATCGCAGTGTAACTGCCTGGCTCAGAAGAGCACACTGAGTCACCCCTTAACCCCAGTGATCAGAAATTGTCAAAACGTGTTTTTCAGCAGAAATAAACACGTTTTGGCAACTTTGGTCACCACCATGTAACTTATAGGGCAGGAACAGCACAGTTTTCAAAACGTGTTTTTCAGCCCGAATTAAACGCGTTTTCTCAGCCCTTGGAATCGCAGTGTAACTGCCTGGCTCAGAAGAGCCCACAGAGTCAGCCCTTAACCCCAGTGATCAGAAATTGTCAAAACGTGTTTTTCAGCAGAAATAAACACGTTTTGGCAACTTTGGTCACCACCATGTAACTTATAGGGCAAGAACAGCACAGTTTTCAAAACGTGTTTTTCAGCCCGAAATAAACGCGTTTTCTCAGCCCTTAGAATCGCAGTGTAACTGCCTGGCTCAGAAGAGCCCACAGAGTCAGCCCTTAACCCCAGTGATCAGAAATTGTCTAAACGTGTTTTTCAGCAGAAATAAACACGTTTTGGCAACTTTGGTCACCACCATGTAACTTATAGGGCAGGAACAGCACAGTTTTCAAAACGTGTTTTTCAGCCCGAAATAAACGCGTTTTCTCAGCCCTTGGAATCGCAGTGTAACTGCCTGGCTCAGAAGAGCCCACAGAGTCAGCCCTTAACCCCAGTGATCAGAAATTGTCAAAACGTGTTTTTCAGCAGAAATAAACACGTTTTGGCAACTTTGGTCACCACCATGTAACTTATAGGGCAGGAACAGCACAGTTTTCAAAACGTGTTTTTCAGCCCGAAATAAACGCGTTTTCTCAGCCCTTGGAATCGCAGTGTAACTGCCTGGCTCAGAAGAGCCCACAGAGTCAGCCCTTAACCCCAGTGATCAGAAATTGTCAAAACGTGTTTTTCAGCAGAAATAAACACGTTTTGGCAACTTTGGTCAAACCCATGTAACTTATAGGGCAGGAACAGCACAGTTTTCAAAACGTGTTTTTCAGCCCGAAAGAAACGCGTTTTCTCAGCCCTTGGAATCGCAGTGTAACTGCCTGCCTCAGAAGAGCCCACAGAGTCAGCCCTTAACCCCAGTGATCAGAAATTGTCAAAACGTGTTTTTCAGCAGAAATAAACACGTTTTGGCAACCTTGGTCACCACCATGTAACTTATAGGGCAGGAACAGCACAGTTCTCAAAACGTGTTTTTCAGCACGAAATAAACACGTTTTCTCAGCACTTAGAATCGCAGTGTAACTGCCTGGCTCAGAAGAGCCCACAGAGTCAGCCCTAAAACCCAGTGATCAGAAATTGTCAAAACGTGTTTTTCAGCAGAAATAAACACGTTTTGGCAACTTTGGTCAAACCCATGTAACTTATAGGGCAGGAACAGCACAGTTTTCAAAACGTGTTTTTCAGCACGAAATAAACACGTTTTCTCAGCACTTAGAATCGCAGTGTAACTGCCTGGCTCAGAAGAGCCCACAGAGTCAGCCCTTAAACCCAGTGATCAGAAATTGTCAAAACGTGTTTTTCAGCAGAAATAAACACGTTTTGGCAACTTTGGTCAAACCCATGTAACTTATAGGGCAGGAACAGCACAGTTTTCAAAACGTGTTTTTCAGCCCGAAATAAACGCGTTTTCTCAGCCCTTGGAATCGCAGTGTAACTGCCTGGCTCTGAAGAGCCCACAGAGTCAGCCCTTAACCCCAGTGATCAGAAATTGTCAAAACGTGTTTTTCAGCAGAAATAAACACGTTTTGGCAACTTTGGTCACCACCATGTAACTTATAGGGCAGGAACAGCACAGTTCTCAAAACGTGTTTTTCAGCACGAAATAAACACGTTTTCTCAGCACTTAGAATCGCAGTGTAACTGCCTGGCTCAGAAGAGCCCACAGAGTCAGCCCTTAACCCCAGTGATCAGAAATTGTCAAAACGTGTTTTTCAGCAGAAATAAACACGTTTTGGCAACTTTGGTCAAACCCATGTAACTTATAGGACAGGAACAGCACAGTTTTCAAAACGTGTTTTTCAGCCCGAAATAAACGCGTTTTCTCAGCCCTTGGAATCGCAGTGTAACTGCCTGGCTCAGAAGAGCCCACAGATTCAGACCTTAACCCCAGTGATCAGAAAATGTCAAAACGTGTTTTTCAGCAGAAATAAACACGTTTTGGCAACTTTGGTCACCACCATGTAACTTATAGGGCAGGAACAGCACAGTTTTCAAAACGTGTTTTTCAGCCCGAAATAAACGCGTTTTCTCAGCCCTTGGAATCGCAGTGTAACTGCCTGGCTCAGAAGAGCCCACAGAGTCAGCCCTTAACCCCAGTGATCAGAAATTGTCAAAACGTGTTTTTCAGCAGAAATAAACACGTTTTGGCAACTTTGGTCACCACCATGTAACTTATAGGGCAGGAACAGCACAGTTCTCAAAACGTGTTTTTCAGCACGAAATAAACACGTTTTCTCAGCACTTAGAATCGCAGTGTAACTGCCTGGCTCAGAAGAGCCCACAGAGTCAGCCCTTAACCCCAGTGATCAGAAATTGTCAAAACGTGTTTTTCAGCAGAAATAAACACGTTTTGGCAACTTTGGTCAAACCCATGTAACTTATAGGGCAGGAACAGCACAGTTTTCAAAACGTGTTTTTCAGCCCGAAATAAACGCGTTTTCTCAGCCCTTGGAATCGCAGTGTAACTGCCTGGCTCTGAAGAGCCCACAGAGTCAGCCCTTAACCCCAGTGATCAGAAATTGTCAAAACGTGTTTTTCAGCAGAAATAAACACGTTTTGGCAACTTTGGTCAAACCCATGTAACTTATAGGGCAGGAACAGCACAGTTTTCAAAACGTGTTTTTCAGCCCGAAATAAACGCGTTTTCTCAGCCCTTGGAATCGCAGTGTAACTGCCTGCCTCAGAAGAGCCCACAGAGTCAGCCCTTAACCCCAGTGATCAGAAATTGTCAAAACGTGATTTTCAGCAGAAATAAACACGTTTTGGCAACTTTGGTCAAACCCATGTAACTTATAGGGCAGGAACAGCACAGTTTTCAAAACGTGTTTTTCAGCCCGAAATAAACGCGTTTTCTCAGCCCTTGGAATCGCAGTGTAACTGCCTGGCTCAGAAGAGCACACTGAGTCACCCCTTAACCCCAGTGATCAGAAATTGTCAAAACGTGTTTTTCAGCAGAAATAAACACGTTTTGGCAACTTTGGTCACCACCATGTAACTTATAGGGCAGGAACAGCACAGTTTTCAAAACGTGTTTTTCAGCCCGAATTAAACGCGTTTTCTCAGCCCTTGGAATCGCAGTGTAACTGCCTGGCTCAGAAGAGCCCACAGAGTCAGCCCTTAACCCCAGTGATCAGAAATTGTCAAAACGTGTTTTTCAGCAGAAATAAACACGTTTTGGCAACTTTGGTCACCACCATGTAACTTATAGGGCAGGAACAGCACAGTTTTCAAAACGTGTTTTTCAGCCCGAAATAAACGCGTTTTCTCAGCCCTTGGAATCGCAGTGTAACTGCTTGGCTCAGAAGAGCCCACAGATTCAGACCTTAACCCCAGTGATCAGAAATTGTCAAAACGTGTTTTTCAGCAGAAATAAACACGTTTTGGCAACTTTGGTCACCACCATGTAACTTATAGGGCAAGAACAGCACAGTTTTCAAAACGTGTTTTTCAGCCCGAAATAAACGCGTTTTCTCAGCCCTTAGAATCGCAGTGTAACTGCCTGGCTCAGAAGAGCCCACAGAGTCAGCCCTTAACCCCAGTGATCAGAAATTGTCTAAACGTGTTTTTCAGCAGAAATAAACACGTTTTGGCAACTTTGGTCACCACCATGTAACTTATAGGGCAGGAACAGCACAGTTTTCAAAACGTGTTTTTCAGCCCGAAATAAACGCGTTTTCTCAGCCCTTGGAATCGCAGTGTAACTGCCTGGCTCAGAAGAGCCCACAGAGTCAGCCCTTAACCCCAGTGATCAGAAATTGTCAAAACGTGTTTTTCAGCAGAAATAAACACGTTTTGGCAACTTTGGTCACCACCATGTAACTTATAGGGCAGGAACAGCACAGTTTTCAAAACGTGTTTTTCAGCCCGAAATAAACGCGTTTTCTCAGCCCTTGGAATCGCAGTGTAACTGCCTGGCTCAGAAGAGCCCACAGAGTCAGCCCTTAACCCCAGTGATCAGAAATTGTCAAAACGTGTTTTTCAGCAGAAATAAACACGTTTTGGCAACTTTGGTCAAACCCATGTAACTTATAGGGCAGGAACAGCACAGTTTTCAAAACGTGTTTTTCAGCCCGAAAGAAACGCGTTTTCTCAGCCCTTGGAATCGCAGTGTAACTGCCTGCCTCAGAAGAGCCCACAGAGTCAGCCCTTAACCCCAGTGATCAGAAATTGTCAAAACGTGTTTTTCAGCAGAAATAAACACGTTTTGGCAACCTTGGTCACCACCATGTAACTTATAGGGCAGGAACAGCACAGTTCTCAAAACGTGTTTTTCAGCACGAAATAAACACGTTTTCTCAGCACTTAGAATCGCAGTGTAACTGCCTGGCTCAGAAGAGCCCACAGAGTCAGCCCTTAAACCCAGTGATCAGAAATTGTCAAAACGTGTTTTTCAGCAGAAATAAACACGTTTTGGCAACTTTGGTCAAACCCATGTAACTTATAGGGCAGGAACAGCACAGTTTTCAAAACGTGTTTTTCAGCACGAAATAAACACGTTTTCTCAGCACTTAGAATCGCAGTGTAACTGCCTGGCTCAGAAGAGCCCACAGAGTCAGCCCTTAAACCCAGTGATCAGAAATTGTCAAAACGTGTTTTTCAGCAGAAATAAACACGTTTTGGCAACTTTGGTCAAACCCATGTAACTTATAGGGCAGGAACAGCACAGTTTTCAAAACGTGTTTTTCAGCCCGAAATAAACGCGTTTTCTCAGCCCTTGGAATCGCAGTGTAACTGCCTGGCTCTGAAGAGCCCACAGAGTCAGCCCTTAACCCCAGTGATCAGAAATTGTCAAAACGTGTTTTTCAGCAGAAATAAACACGTTTTGGCAACTTTGGTCACCACCATGTAACTTATAGGGCAGGAACAGCACAGTTCTCAAAACGTGTTTTTCAGCACGAAATAAACACGTTTTCTCAGCACTTAGAATCGCAGTGTAACTGCCTGGCTCAGAAGAGCCCACAGAGTCAGCCCTTAACCCCAGTGATCAGAAATTGTCAAAACGTGTTTTTCAGCAGAAATAAACACGTTTTGGCAACTTTGGTCAAACCCATGTAACTTATAGGACAGGAACAGCACAGTTTTCAAAACGTGTTTTTCAGCCCGAAATAAACGCGTTTTCTCAGCCCTTGGAATCGCAGTGTAACTGCCTGGCTCAGAAGAGCCCACAGATTCAGACCTTAACCCCAGTGATCAGAAAATGTCAAAACGTGTTTTTCAGCAGAAATAAACACGTTTTGGCAACTTTGGTCACCACCATGTAACTTATAGGGCAGGAACAGCACAGTTTTCAAAACGTGTTTTTCAGCCCGAAATAAACGCGTTTTCTCAGCCCTTGGAATCGCAGTGTAACTGCCTGGCTCAGAAGAGCCCACAGAGTCAGCCCTTAACCCCAGTGATCAGAAATTGTCAAAACGTGTTTTTCAGCAGAAATAAACACGTTTTGGCAACTTTGGTCACCACCATGTAACTTATAGGGCAGGAACAGCACAGTTCTCAAAACGTGTTTTTCAGCACGAAATAAACACGTTTTCTCAGCACTTAGAATCGCAGTGTAACTGCCTGGCTCAGAAGAGCCCACAGAGTCAGCCCTTAACCCCAGTGATCAGAAATTGTCAAAACGTGTTTTTCAGCAGAAATAAACACGTTTTGGCAACTTTGGTCAAACCCATGTAACTTATAGGGCAGGAACAGCACAGTTTTCAAAACGTGTTTTTCAGCCCGAAATAAACGCGTTTTCTCAGCCCTTGGAATCGCAGTGTAACTGCCTGGCTCTGAAGAGCCCACAGAGTCAGCCCTTAACCCCAGTGATCAGAAATTGTCAAAACGTGTTTTTCAGCAGAAATAAACACGTTTTGGCAACTTTGGTCACCACCATGTAACTTATAGGGCAGGAACAGCACAGTTTTCAAAACGTGTTTTTCAGCCCGAAATAAACGCGTTTTCTCAGCCCTTGGAATCGCAGTGTAACTGCCTGGCTCAGAAGAGCCCACAGAGTCAGCCCTTAACCCCAGTGATCAGAAATTGTCAAAACGTGTTTTTCAGCAGAAATAAACACGTTTTGGCAACTTTGGTCAAACCCATGTAACTTATAGGGCAGGAACAGCACAGTTTTCAAAACGTGTTTTTCAGCCCGAAAGAAACGCGTTTTCTCAGCCCTTGGAATCGCAGTGTAACTGCCTGCCTCAGAAGAGCCCACAGAGTCAGCCCTTAACCCCAGTGATCAGAAATTGTCAAAACGTGTTTTTCAGCAGAAATAAACACGTTTTGGCAACCTTGGTCACCACCATGTAACTTATAGGGCAGGAACAGCACAGTTCTCAAAACGTGTTTTTCAGCACGAAATAAACACGTTTTCTCAGCACTTAGAATCGCAGTGTAACTGCCTGGCTCAGAAGAGCCCACAGAGTCAGCCCTTAAACCCAGTGATCAGAAATTGTCAAAACGTGTTTTTCAGCAGAAATAAACACGTTTTGGCAACTTTGGTCAAACCCATGTAACTTATAGGGCAGGAACAGCACAGTTTTCAAAACGTGTTTTTCAGCACGAAATAAACACGTTTTCTCAGCACTTAGAATCGCAGTGTAACTGCCTGGCTCAGAAGAGCCCACAGAGTCAGCCCTTAAACCCAGTGATCAGAAATTGTCAAAACGTGTTTTTCAGCAGAAATAAACACGTTTTGGCAACTTTGGTCAAACCCATGTAACTTATAGGGCAGGAACAGCACAGTTTTCAAAACGTGTTTTTCAGCCCGAAATAAACGCGTTTTCTCAGCCCTTGGAATCGCAGTGTAACTGCCTGGCTCTGAAGAGCCCACAGAGTCAGCCCTTAACCCCAGTGATCAGAAATTGTCAAAACGTGTTTTTCAGCAGAAATAAACACGTTTTGGCAACTTTGGTCACCACCATGTAACTTATAGGGCAGGAACAGCACAGTTCTCAAAACGTGTTTTTCAGCACGAAATAAACACGTTTTCTCAGCACTTAGAATCGCAGTGTAACTGCCTGGCTCAGAAGAGCCCACAGAGTCAGCCCTTAACCCCAGTGATCAGAAATTGTCAAAACGTGTTTTTCAGCAGAAATAAACACGTTTTGGCAACTTTGGTCAAACCCATGTAACTTATAGGACAGGAACAGCACAGTTTTCAAAACGTGTTTTTCAGCCCGAAATAAACGCGTTTTCTCAGCCCTTGGAATCGCAGTGTAACTGCCTGGCTCAGAAGAGCCCACAGATTCAGACCTTAACCCCAGTGATCAGAAAATGTCAAAACGTGTTTTTCAGCAGAAATAAACACGTTTTGGCAACTTTGGTCACCACCATGTAACTTATAGGGCAGGAACAGCACAGTTTTCAAAACGTGTTTTTCAGCCCGAAATAAACGCGTTTTCTCAGCCCTTGGAATCGCAGTGTAACTGCCTGGCTCAGAAGAGCCCACAGAGTCAGCCCTTAACCCCAGTGATCAGAAATTGTCAAAACGTGTTTTTCAGCAGAAATAAACACGTTTTGGCAACTTTGGTCACCACCATGTAACTTATAGGGCAGGAACAGCACAGTTCTCAAAACGTGTTTTTCAGCACGAAATAAACACGTTTTCTCAGCACTTAGAATCGCAGTGTAACTGCCTGGCTCAGAAGAGCCCACAGAGTCAGCCCTTAACCCCAGTGATCAGAAATTGTCAAAACGTGTTTTTCAGCAGAAATAAACACGTTTTGGCAACTTTGGTCAAACCCATGTAACTTATAGGGCAGGAACAGCACAGTTTTCAAAACGTGTTTTTCAGCCCGAAATAAACGCGTTTTCTCAGCCCTTGGAATCGCAGTGTAACTGCCTGGCTCTGAAGAGCCCACAGAGTCAGCCCTTAACCCCAGTGATCAGAAATTGTCAAAACGTGTTTTTCAGCAGAAATAAACACGTTTTGGCAACTTTGGTCAAACCCATGTAACTTATAGGGCAGGAACAGCACAGTTTTCAAAACGTGTTTTTCAGCCCGAAATAAACGCGTTTTCTCAGCCCTTGGAATCGCAGTGTAACTGCCTGCCTCAGAAGAGCCCACAGAGTCAGCCCTTAACCCCAGTGATCAGAAATTGTCAAAACGTGATTTTCAGCAGAAATAAACACGTTTTGGCAACTTTGGTCAAACCCATGTAACTTATAGGGCAGGAACAGCACAGTTTTCAAAACGTGTTTTTCAGCCCGAAATAAACGCGTTTTCTCAGCCCTTGGAATCGCAGTGTAACTGCCTGGCTCAGAAGAGCACACTGAGTCACCCCTTAACCCCAGTGATCAGAAATTGTCAAAACGTGTTTTTCAGCAGAAATAAACACGTTTTGGCAACTTTGGTCACCACCATGTAACTTATAGGGCAGGAACAGCACAGTTTTCAAAACGTGTTTTTCAGCCCGAATTAAACGCGTTTTCTCAGCCCTTGGAATCGCAGTGTAACTGCCTGGCTCAGAAGAGCCCACAGAGTCAGCCCTTAACCCCAGTGATCAGAAATTGTCAAAACGTGTTTTTCAGCAGAAATAAACACGTTTTGGCAACTTTGGTCACCACCATGTAACTTATAGGGCAGGAACAGCACAGTTTTCAAAACGTGTTTTTCAGCCCGAAATAAACGCGTTTTCTCAGCCCTTGGAATCGCAGTGTAACTGCTTGGCTCAGAAGAGCCCACAGATTCAGACCTTAACCCCAGTGATCAGAAATTGTCAAAACGTGTTTTTCAGCAGAAATAAACACGTTTTGGCAACTTTGGTCACCACCATGTAACTTATAGGGCAAGAACAGCACAGTTTTCAAAACGTGTTTTTCAGCCCGAAATAAACGCGTTTTCTCAGCCCTTAGAATCGCAGTGTAACTGCCTGGCTCAGAAGAGCCCACAGAGTCAGCCCTTAACCCCAGTGATCAGAAATTGTCTAAACGTGTTTTTCAGCAGAAATAAACACGTTTTGGCAACTTTGGTCACCACCATGTAACTTATAGGGCAGGAACAGCACAGTTTTCAAAACGTGTTTTTCAGCCCGAAATAAACGCGTTTTCTCAGCCCTTGGAATCGCAGTGTAACTGCCTGGCTCAGAAGAGCCCACAGAGTCAGCCCTTAACCCCAGTGATCAGAAATTGTCAAAACGTGTTTTTCAGCAGAAATAAACACGTTTTGGCAACTTTGGTCACCACCATGTAACTTATAGGGCAGGAACAGCACAGTTTTCAAAACGTGTTTTTCAGCCCGAAATAAACGCGTTTTCTCAGCCCTTGGAATCGCAGTGTAACTGCCTGGCTCAGAAGAGCCCACAGAGTCAGCCCTTAACCCCAGTGATCAGAAATTGTCAAAACGTGTTTTTCAGCAGAAATAAACACGTTTTGGCAACTTTGGTCACCACCATGTAACTTATAGGGCAGGAACAGCACAGTTTTCAAAACGTGTTTTTCAGCCCGAAATAAACGCGTTTTCTCAGCCCTTGGAATCGCAGTGTAACTGCCTGGCTCAGAAGAGCCCACAGAGTCAGCCCTTAACCCCAGTGATCAGAAATTGTCAAAACGTGTTTTTCAGCAGAAATAAACACGTTTTGGCAACTTTGGTCACCACCATGTAACTTATAGGGCAGGAACAGCACAGTTTTCAAAACGTGTTTTTCAGACCGAAATAAACACGTTTTCTCAGCCCTTAGAATCGCAATGTAACTGCCTGGCTCAGAAGAGCCCACAGAGTCAGCCCTTAACCCCAGTGATCAGAAATTGTCAAAACGTGTTTTTCAGCAGAAATAAACACGTTTTGGCAACTTTGGTCACCACCATGTAACTTATAGGGCAGGAACAGCACAGTTTTCAAAACGTGTTTTTCAGACCGAAATAAACACGTTTTCTCAGCCCTTAGAATCGCAATGTAACTGCCTGGCTCAGAAGAGCCCACAGAGTCAGCCCTTAACCCCAGTGATCATAAATTGTCAAAACGTGTTTTTCAGCAGAAATAAACACGTTTTGGCAACTTTGGTCAAACCCATGTAACTTATAGGACAGGAACAGCACAGTTTTCAAAACGTGTTTTTCAGCCCGAAATAAGCGCGTTTTCTCAGCCCTTGGAATCGCAGTGTAACTGCCTGGCTCAGAAGAGCCCACAGATTCAGACCTTAACCCCAGTGATCAGAAAATGTCAAAACGTGTTTTTCAGCAGAAATAAACACGTTTTGGCAACTTTGGTCAAACCCATGTAACTTATAGGGCAGGAACAGCACAGTTTTCAAAACGTGTTTTTCAGCCCGAAAGAAACGCGTTTTCTCAGCCCTTGGAATCGCAGTGTAACTGCCTGCCTCAGAAGAGCCCACAGAGTCAGCCCTTAACCCCAGTGATCAGAAATTGTCAAAACGTGTTTTTCAGCAGAAATAAACACGTTTTGGCAACCTTGGTCACCACCATGTAACTTATAGGGCAGGAACAGCACAGTTCTCAAAACGTGTTTTTCAGCACGAAATAAACACGTTTTCTCAGCACTTAGAATCGCAGTGTAACTGCCTGGCTCAGAAGAGCCCACAGAGTCAGCCCTTAAACCCAGTGATCAGAAATTGTCAAAACGTGTTTTTCAGCAGAAATAAACACGTTTTGGCAACTTTGGTCAAACCCATGTAACTTATAGGGCAGGAACAGCACAGTTTTCAAAACGTGTTTTTCAGCCCGAAATAAACGCGTTTTCTCAGCCCTTGGAATCGCAGTGTAACTGCCTGGCTCTGAAGAGCCCACAGAGTCAGCCCTTAACCCCAGTGATCAGAAATTGTCAAAACGTGTTTTTCAGCAGAAATAAACACGTTTTGGCAACTTTGGTCAAACCCATGTAACTTATAGGGCAGGAACAGCACAGTTTTCAAAACGTGTTTTTCAGCCCGAAAGAAACGCGTTTTCTCAGCCCTTGGAATCGCAGTGTAACTGCCTGCCTCAGAAGAGCCCACAGAGTCAGCCCTTAACCCCAGTGATCAGAAATTGTCAAAACGTGTTTTTCAGCAGAAATAAACACGTTTTGGCAACTTTGGTCACCACCATGTAACTTATAGGGCAGGAACAGCACAGTTCTCAAAACGTGTTTTTCAGCACGAAATAAACACGTTTTCTCAGCACTTAGAATCGCAGTGTAACTGCCTGGCTCAGAAGAGCCCACAGAGTCAGCCCTTAACCCCAGTGATCAGAAATTGTCAAAACGTGTTTTTCAGCAGAAATAAACACGTTTTGGCAACTTTGGTCAAACCCATGTAACTTATAGGACAGGAACAGCACAGTTTTCAAAACGTGTTTTTCAGCCCGAAATAAACGCGTTTTCTCAGCCCTTGGAATCGCAGTGTAACTGCCTGGCTCAGAAGAGCCCACAGATTCAGACCTTAACCCCAGTGATCAGAAAATGTCAAAACGTGTTTTTCAGCAGAAATAAACACGTTTTGGCAACTTTGGTCACCACCATGTAACTTATAGGGCAGGAACAGCACAGTTTTCAAAACGTGTTTTTCAGCCCGAAATAAACGCGTTTTCTCAGCCCTTGGAATCGCAGTGTAACTGCCTGGCTCAGAAGAGCCCACAGAGTCAGCCCTTAACCCCAGTGATCAGAAATTGTCAAAACGTGTTTTTCAGCAGAAATAAACACGTTTTGGCAACTTTGGTCACCACCATGTAACTTATAGGGCAGGAACAGCACAGTTCTCAAAACGTGTTTTTCAGCACGAAATAAACACGTTTTCTCAGCACTTAGAATCGCAGTGTAACTGCCTGGCTCAGAAGAGCCCACAGAGTCAGCCCTTAACCCCAGTGATCAGAAATTGTCAAAACGTGTTTTTCAGCAGAAATAAACACGTTTTGGCAACTTTGGTCACCACCATGTAACTTATAGGGCAGGAACAGCACAGTTTTCAAAACGTGTTTTTCAGCCCGAAATAAACGCGTTTTCTCAGCCCTTGGAATCGCAGTGTAACTGCCTGGCTCTGAAGAGCCCACAGAGTCAGCCCTTAACCCCAGTGATCAGAAATTGTCAAAACGTGTTTTTCAGCAGAAATAAACACGTTTTGGCAACTTTGGTCAAACCCATGTAACTTATAGGGCAGGAACAGCACAGTTTTCAAAACGTGTTTTTCAGCCCGAAATAAACGCGTTTTCTCAGCCCTTGGAATCGCAGTGTAACTGCCTGCCTCAGAAGAGCCCACAGAGTCAGCCCTTAACCCCAGTGATCAGAAATTGTCAAAACGTGATTTTCAGCAGAAATAAACACGTTTTGGCAACTTTGGTCAAACCCATGTAACTTATAGGGCAGGAACAGCACAGTTTTCAAAACGTGTTTTTCAGCCCGAAATAAACGCGTTTTCTCAGCCCTTGGAATCGCAGTGTAACTGCCTGGCTCAGAAGAGCACACTGAGTCACCCCTTAACCCCAGTGATCAGAAATTGTCAAAACGTGTTTTTCAGCAGAAATAAACACGTTTTGGCAACTTTGGTCACCACCATGTAACTTATAGGGCAGGAACAGCACAGTTTTCAAAACGTGTTTTTCAGCCCGAATTAAACGCGTTTTCTCAGCCCTTGGAATCGCAGTGTAACTGCCTGGCTCAGAAGAGCCCACAGAGTCAGCCCTTAACCCCAGTGATCAGAAATTGTCAAAACGTGTTTTTCAGCAGAAATAAACACGTTTTGGCAACTTTGGTCACCACCATGTAACTTATAGGGCAGGAACAGCACAGTTTTCAAAACGTGTTTTTCAGCCCGAAATAAACGCGTTTTCTCAGCCCTTGGAATCGCAGTGTAACTGCTTGGCTCAGAAGAGCCCACAGATTCAGACCTTAACCCCAGTGATCAGAAATTGTCAAAACGTGTTTTTCAGCAGAAATAAACACGTTTTGGCAACTTTGGTCACCACCATGTAACTTATAGGGCAGGAACAGCACAGTTTTCAAAACGTGTTTTTCAGCCCGAAATAAACGCGTTTTCTCAGCCCTTGGAATCGCAGTGTAACTGCCTGGCTCTGAAGAGCCCACAGAGTCAGCCCTTAACCCCAGTGATCAGAAATTGTCAAAACGTGTTTTTCAGCAGAAATAAACACGTTTTGGCAACTTTGGTCAAACCCATGTAACTTATAGGGCAGGAACAGCACAGTTTTCAAAACGTGTTTTTCAGCCCGAAATAAACGCGTTTTCTCAGCCCTTGGAATCGCAGTGTAACTGCCTGCCTCAGAAGAGCCCACAGAGTCAGCCCTTAACCCCAGTGATCAGAAATTGTCAAAACGTGATTTTCAGCAGAAATAAACACGTTTTGGCAACTTTGGTCAAACCCATGTAACTTATAGGGCAGGAACAGCACAGTTTTCAAAACGTGTTTTTCAGCCCGAAATAAACGCGTTTTCTCAGCCCTTGGAATCGCAGTGTAACTGCCTGGCTCAGAAGAGCACACTGAGTCACCCCTTAACCCCAGTGATCAGAAATTGTCAAAACGTGTTTTTCAGCAGAAATAAACACGTTTTGGCAACTTTGGTCACCACCATGTAACTTATAGGGCAGGAACAGCACAGTTTTCAAAACGTGTTTTTCAGCCCGAATTAAACGCGTTTTCTCAGCCCTTGGAATCGCAGTGTAACTGCCTGGCTCAGAAGAGCCCACAGAGTCAGCCCTTAACCCCAGTGATCAGAAATTGTCAAAACGTGTTTTTCAGCAGAAATAAACACGTTTTGGCAACTTTGGTCACCACCATGTAACTTATAGGGCAGGAACAGCACAGTTTTCAAAACGTGTTTTTCAGCCCGAAATAAACGCGTTTTCTCAGCCCTTGGAATCGCAGTGTAACTGCTTGGCTCAGAAGAGCCCACAGATTCAGACCTTAACCCCAGTGATCAGAAATTGTCAAAACGTGTTTTTCAGCAGAAATAAACACGTTTTGGCAACTTTGGTCACCACCATGTAACTTATAGGGCAAGAACAGCACAGTTTTCAAAACGTGTTTTTCAGCCCGAAATAAACGCGTTTTCTCAGCCCTTAGAATCGCAGTGTAACTGCCTGGCTCAGAAGAGCCCACAGAGTCAGCCCTTAACCCCAGTGATCAGAAATTGTCTAAACGTGTTTTTCAGCAGAAATAAACACGTTTTGGCAACTTTGGTCACCACCATGTAACTTATAGGGCAGGAACAGCACAGTTTTCAAAACGTGTTTTTCAGCCCGAAATAAACGCGTTTTCTCAGCCCTTGGAATCGCAGTGTAACTGCCTGGCTCAGAAGAGCCCACAGAGTCAGCCCTTAACCCCAGTGATCAGAAATTGTCAAAACGTGTTTTTCAGCAGAAATAAACACGTTTTGGCAACTTTGGTCACCACCATGTAACTTATAGGGCAGGAACAGCACAGTTTTCAAAACGTGTTTTTCAGCCCGAAATAAACGCGTTTTCTCAGCCCTTGGAATCGCAGTGTAACTGCCTGGCTCAGAAGAGCCCACAGAGTCAGCCCTTAACCCCAGTGATCAGAAATTGTCAAAACGTGTTTTTCAGCAGAAATAAACACGTTTTGGCAACTTTGGTCACCACCATGTAACTTATAGGGCAGGAACAGCACAGTTTTCAAAACGTGTTTTTCAGCCCGAAATAAACGCGTTTTCTCAGCCCTTGGAATCGCAGTGTAACTGCCTGGCTCAGAAGAGCCCACAGAGTCAGCCCTTAACCCCAGTGATCAGAAATTGTCAAAACGTGTTTTTCAGCAGAAATAAACACGTTTTGGCAACTTTGGTCACCACCATGTAACTTATAGGGCAGGAACAGCACAGTTTTCAAAACGTGTTTTTCAGACCGAAATAAACACGTTTTCTCAGCCCTTAGAATCGCAATGTAACTGCCTGGCTCAGAAGAGCCCACAGAGTCAGCCCTTAACCCCAGTGATCAGAAATTGTCAAAACGTGTTTTTCAGCAGAAATAAACACGTTTTGGCAACTTTGGTCACCACCATGTAACTTATAGGGCAGGAACAGCACAGTTTTCAAAACGTGTTTTTCAGACCGAAATAAACACGTTTTCTCAGCCCTTAGAATCGCAATGTAACTGCCTGGCTCAGAAGAGCCCACAGAGTCAGCCCTTAACCCCAGTGATCATAAATTGTCAAAACGTGTTTTTCAGCAGAAATAAACACGTTTTGGCAACTTTGGTCAAACCCATGTAACTTATAGGACAGGAACAGCACAGTTTTCAAAACGTGTTTTTCAGCCCGAAATAAGCGCGTTTTCTCAGCCCTTGGAATCGCAGTGTAACTGCCTGGCTCAGAAGAGCCCACAGATTCAGACCTTAACCCCAGTGATCAGAAAATGTCAAAACGTGTTTTTCAGCAGAAATAAACACGTTTTGGCAACTTTGGTCACCACCATGTAACTTATAGGGCAGGAACAGCACAGTTTTCAAAACGTGTTTTTCAGCCCGAAATAAACGCGTTTTCTCAGCCCTTGGAATCGCAGTGTAACTGCCTGGCTCAGAAGAGCCCACAGAGTCAGCCCTTAACCCCAGTGATCAGAAATTGTCAAAACGTGTTTTTCAGCAGAAATAAACACGTTTTGGCAACTTTGGTCACCACCATGTAACTTATAGGGCAGGAACAGCACAGTTTTCAAAACGTGTTTTTCAGCCCGAAATAAACACGTTTTCTCAGCCCTTAGAATCGCAGTGTAACTGCCTGGCTCAGAAGAGCCCACAGAGTCAGCCCTTAACCCCAGTGATCAGAAATTGTCAAAACGTGTTTTTCAGCAGAAATAAACACGTTTTGGCAACTTTGGTCAAACCCATGTAACTTATAGGGCAGGAACAGCACAGTTTTCAAAACGTGTTTTTCAGCCCGAAATAAACGCGTTTTCTCAGCCCTTGGAATCGCAGTGTAACTGCCTGGCTCAGAAGAGCCCACAGAGTCAGCCCTTAACCCCAGTGATCAGAAATTGTCAAAACGTGTTTTTCAGCAGAAATAAACACGTTTTGGCAACTTTGGTCAAACCCATGTAACTTATAGGGCAGGAACAGCACAGTTTTCAAAACGTGTTTTTCAGCCCGAAATAAACGCGTTTTCTCAGCCCTTGGAATCGCAGTGTAACTGCCTGGCTCAGAAGAGCCCACAGAGTCAGCCCTTAACCCCAGTGATCAGAAATTGTCAAAACGTGTTTTTCAGCAGAAATAAACACGTTTTGGCAACTTTGGTCACCACCATGTAACTTATAGGGCAGGAACAGCACAGTTTTCAAAACGTGTTTTTCAGCCCGAAATAAACGCGTTTTCTCAGCCCTTGGAATCGCAGTGTAACTGCCTGGCTCAGAAGAGCCCACAGAGTCAGCCCTTAACCCCAGTGATCAGAAATTGTCAAAACGTGTTTTTCAGCAGAAATAAACACGTTTTGGCAACTTTGGTCACCACCATGTAACTTATAGGGCAGGAACAGCACAGTTTTCAAAACGTGTTTTTCAGCCCGAAATAAACGCGTTTTCTCAGCCCTTGGAATCGCAGTGTAACTGCCTGGCTCAGAAGAGCCCACAGAGTCAGCCCTTAACCCCAGTGATCAGAAATTGTCAAAACGTGTTTTTCAGCAGAAATAAACACGTTTTGGCAACTTTGGTCACCACCATGTAACTTATAGGGCAGGAACAGCACAGTTTTCAAAACGTGTTTTTCAGCCCGAAATAAACGCGTTTTCTCAGCCCTTGGAATCGCAGTGTAACTGCCTGGCTCAGAAGAGCCCACAGAGTCAGCCCTTAACCCCAGTGATCAGAAATTGTCAAAACGTGTTTTTCAGCAGAAATAAACACGTTTTGGCAACTTTGGTCAAACCCATGTAACTTATAGGGCAGGAACAGCACAGTTTTCAAAACGTGTTTTTCAGCCCGAAATAAACGCGTTTTCTCAGCCCTTGGAATCGCAGTGTAACTGCCTGCCTCAGAAGAGCCCACAGAGTCAGCCCTTAACCCCAGTGATCAGAAATTGTCAAAACGTGTTTTTCAGCAGAAATAAACACGTTTTGGCAACTTTGGTCACCACCATGTAACTTATAGGGCAGGAACAGCACAGTTTTCAAAACGTGTTTTTCAGCCCGAAATAAACGCGTTTTCTCAGCCCTTGGAATCGCAGTGTAACTGCCTGGCTCAGAAGAGCCCACAGAGTCAGCCCTTAACCCCAGTGATCAGAAATTGTCAAAACGTGTTTTTCAGCAGAAATAAACACGTTTTGGCAACTTTGGTCAAACCCATGTAACTTATAGGGCAGGAACAGCACAGTTTTCAAAACGTGTTTTTCAGCCCGAAATAAACGCGTTTTCTCAGCCCTTGGAATCGCAGTGTAACTGCCTGCCTCAGAAGAGCCCACAGAGTCAGCCCTTAACCCCAGTGATCAGAAATTGTCAAAACGTGTTTTTCAGCAGAAATAAACACGTTTTGGCAACTTTGGTCACCACCATGTAACTTATAGGGCAGGAACAGCACAGTTTTCAAAACGTGTTTTTCAGACCGAAATAAACACGTTTTCTCAGCCCTTAGAATCGCAATGTAACTGCCTGGCTCAGAAGAGCCCACAGAGTCAGCCCTTAACCCCAGTGATCATAAATTGTCAAAACGTGTTTTTCAGCAGAAATAAACACGTTTTGGCAACTTTGGTCAAACCCATGTAACTTATAGGACAGGAACAGCACAGTTTTCAAAACGTGTTTTTCAGCCCGAAATAAGCGCGTTTTCTCAGCCCTTGGAATCGCAGTGTAACTGCCTGGCTCAGAAGAGCCCACAGATTCAGACCTTAACCCCAGTGATCAGAAAATGTCAAAACGTGTTTTTCAGCAGAAATAAACACGTTTTGGCAACTTTGGTCAAACCCATGTAACTTATAGGGCAGGAACAGCACAGTTTTCAAAACGTGTTTTTCAGCCCGAAATAAACGCGTTTTCTCAGCCCTTGGAATCGCAGTGTAACTGCCTGCCTCAGAAGAGCCCACAGAGTCAGCCCTTAACCCCAGTGATCAGAAATTGTCAAAACGTGTTTTTCAGCAGAAATAAACACGTTTTGGCAACTTTGGTCACCACCATGTAACTTATAGGGCAGGAACAACACAGTTTTCAAAACGTGTTTTTCAGCACGAAATAAACACGTTTTCTCAGCACTTAGAATCGCAGTGTAACTGCCTGGCTCAGAAGAGCCCACAGAGTCAGCCCTTAACCCCAGTGATCAGAAATTGTCAAAACGTGTTTTTCAGCAGAAATAAACACGTTTTGGCAACTTTGGTCAAACCCATGTAACTTATAGGGCAGGAACAGCACAGTTTTCAAAACGTGTTTTTCAGCCCGAAATAAACGCGTTTTCTCAGCCCTTGGAATCGCAGTGTAACTGCCTGCCTCAGAAGAGCCCACAGAGTCAGCCCTTAACCCCAGTGATCAGAAATTGTCAAAACGTGATTTTCAGCAGAAATAAACACGTTTTGGCAACTTTGGTCAAACCCATGTAACTTATAGGGCAGGAACAGCACAGTTTTCAAAACGTGTTTTTCAGCCCGAAATAAACGCGTTTTCTCAGCCCTTGGAATCGCAGTGTAACTGCCTGGCTCAGAAGAGCCCACAGAGTCAGCCCTTAACCCCAGTGATCAGAAATTGTCAAAACGTGTTTTTCAGCAGAAATAAACACGTTTTGGCAACTTTGGTCACCACCATGTAACTTATAGGGCAGGAACAGCACAGTTTTCAAAACGTGTTTTTCAGCACGAAATAAACACGTTTTCTCAGCCCTTGGAATCGCAGTGTAACTGCCTGGCTCAGAAGAGCCCACAGAGTCAGCCCTTAACCCCAGTGATCAGAAATTGTCAAAACGTGTTTTTCAGCAGAAATAAACACGTTTTGGCAACTTTGGTCAAACCCATGTAACTTATAGGGCAGGAACAGCACAGTTTTCAAAACGTGTTTTTCAGCCCGAAATAAACGCGTTTTCTCAGCCCTTGGAATCGCAGTGTAACTGCCTGGCTCAGAAGAGCCCACAGAGTCAGCCCTTAACCCCAGTGATCAGAAATTGTCAAAACGTGTTTTTCAGCAGAAATAAACACGTTTTGGCAACTTTGGTCACCACCATGTAACTTATAGGGCAGGAACAGCACAGTTTTCAAAACGTGTTTTTCAGCCCGAAATAAACGCGTTTTCTCAGCCCTTGGAATCGCAGTGTAACTGCCTGGCTCAGAAGAGCCCACAGAGTCAGCCCTTAACCCCAGTGATCAGAAATTGTCAAAACGTGTTTTTCAGCAGAAATAAACACGTTTTGGCAACTTTGGTCACCACCATGTAACTTATAGGGCAGGAACAGCACAGTTTTCAAAACGTGTTTTTCAGCCCGAAATAAACGCGTTTTCTCAGCCCTTGGAATCGCAGTGTAACTGCCTGGCTCAGAAGAGCCCACAGAGTCAGCCCTTAACCCCAGTGATCAGAAATTGTCAAAACGTGTTTTTCAGCAGAAATAAACACGTTTTGGCAACTTTGGTCACCACCATGTAACTTATAGGGCAGGAACAGCACAGTTTTCAAAACGTGTTTTTCAGCCCGAAATAAACGCGTTTTCTCAGCCCTTGGAATCGCAGTGTAACTGCCTGGCTCAGAAGAGCCCACAGAGTCAGCCCTTAACCCCAGTGATCAGAAATTGTCAAAACGTGTTTTTCAGCAGAAATAAACACGTTTTGGCAACTTTGGTCAAACCCATGTAACTTATAGGGCAGGAACAGCACAGTTTTCAAAACGTGTTTTTCAGCCCGAAAGAAACGCGTTTTCTCAGCCCTTGGAATCGCAGTGTAACTGCCTGCCTCAGAAGAGCCCACAGAGTCAGCCCTTAACCCCAGTGATCAGAAATTGTCAAAACGTGTTTTTCAGCAGAAATAAACACGTTTTGGCAACTTTGGTCACCACCATGTAACTTATAGGGCAGGAACAGCACAGTTCTCAAAACGTGTTTTTCAGCACGAAATAAACACGTTTTCTCAGCACTTAGAATCGCAGTGTAACTGCCTGGCTCAGAAGAGCCCACAGAGTCAGCCCTTAACCCCAGTGATCAGAAATTGTCAAAACGTGTTTTTCAGCAGAAATAAACACGTTTTGGCAACTTTGGTCAAACCCATGTAACTTATAGGGCAGGAACAGCACAGTTTTCAAAACGTGTTTTTCAGCCCGAAATAAACGCGTTTTCTCAGCCCTTGGAATCGCAGTGTAACTGCCTGGCTCTGAAGAGCCCACAGAGTCAGCCCTTAACCCCAGTGATCAGAAATTGTCAAAACGTGTTTTTCAGCAGAAATAAACACGTTTTGGCAACTTTGGTCAAACCCATGTAACTTATAGGGCAGGAACAGCACAGTTTTCAAAACGTGTTTTTCAGCCCGAAATAAACGCGTTTTCTCAGCCCTTGGAATCGCAGTGTAACTGCCTGCCTCAGAAGAGCCCACAGAGTCAGCCCTTAACCCCAGTGATCAGAAATTGTCAAAACGTGATTTTCAGCAGAAATAAACACGTTTTGGCAACTTTGGTCAAACCCATGTAACTTATAGGGCAGGAACAGCACAGTTTTCAAAACGTGTTTTTCAGCCCGAAATAAACGCGTTTTCTCAGCCCTTGGAATCGCAGTGTAACTGCCTGGCTCAGAAGAGCACACTGAGTCACCCCTTAACCCCAGTGATCAGAAATTGTCAAAACGTGTTTTTCAGCAGAAATAAACACGTTTTGGCAACTTTGGTCACCACCATGTAACTTATAGGGCAGGAACAGCACAGTTTTCAAAACGTGTTTTTCAGCCCGAATTAAACGCGTTTTCTCAGCCCTTGGAATCGCAGTGTAACTGCCTGGCTCAGAAGAGCCCACAGAGTCAGCCCTTAACCCCAGTGATCAGAAATTGTCAAAACGTGTTTTTCAGCAGAAATAAACACGTTTTGGCAACTTTGGTCACCACCATGTAACTTATAGGGCAAGAACAGCACAGTTTTCAAAACGTGTTTTTCAGCCCGAAATAAACGCGTTTTCTCAGCCCTTAGAATCGCAGTGTAACTGCCTGGCTCAGAAGAGCCCACAGAGTCAGCCCTTAACCCCAGTGATCAGAAATTGTCTAAACGTGTTTTTCAGCAGAAATAAACACGTTTTGGCAACTTTGGTCACCACCATGTAACTTATAGGGCAGGAACAGCACAGTTTTCAAAACGTGTTTTTCAGCCCGAAATAAACGCGTTTTCTCAGCCCTTGGAATCGCAGTGTAACTGCCTGCCTCAGAAGAGCCCACAGAGTCAGCCCTTAACCCCAGTGATCAGAAATTGTCAAAACGTGATTTTCAGCAGAAATAAACACGTTTTGGCAACTTTGGTCAAACCCATGTAACTTATAGGGCAGGAACAGCACAGTTTTCAAAACGTGTTTTTCAGCCCGAAATAAACGCGTTTTCTCAGCCCTTGGAATCGCAGTGTAACTGCCTGGCTCAGAAGAGCACACTGAGTCACCCCTTAACCCCAGTGATCAGAAATTGTCAAAACGTGTTTTTCAGCAGAAATAAACACGTTTTGGCAACTTTGGTCACCACCATGTAACTTATAGGGCAGGAACAGCACAGTTTTCAAAACGTGTTTTTCAGCCCGAATTAAACGCGTTTTCTCAGCCCTTGGAATCGCAGTGTAACTGCCTGGCTCAGAAGAGCCCACAGAGTCAGCCCTTAACCCCAGTGATCAGAAATTGTCAAAACGTGTTTTTCAGCAGAAATAAACACGTTTTGGCAACTTTGGTCACCACCATGTAACTTATAGGGCAAGAACAGCACAGTTTTCAAAACGTGTTTTTCAGCCCGAAATAAACGCGTTTTCTCAGCCCTTAGAATCGCAGTGTAACTGCCTGGCTCAGAAGAGCCCACAGAGTCAGCCCTTAACCCCAGTGATCAGAAATTGTCTAAACGTGTTTTTCAGCAGAAATAAACACGTTTTGGCAACTTTGGTCACCACCATGTAACTTATAGGGCAGGAACAGCACAGTTTTCAAAACGTGTTTTTCAGCCCGAAATAAACGCGTTTTCTCAGCCCTTGGAATCGCAGTGTAACTGCCTGGCTCAGAAGAGCCCACAGAGTCAGCCCTTAACCCCAGTGATCAGAAATTGTCAAAACGTGTTTTTCAGCAGAAATAAACACGTTTTGGCAACTTTGGTCACCACCATGTAACTTATAGGGCAGGAACAGCACAGTTTTCAAAACGTGTTTTTCAGCCCGAAATAAACGCGTTTTCTCAGCCCTTGGAATCGCAGTGTAACTGCCTGGCTCAGAAGAGCCCACAGAGTCAGCCCTTAACCCCAGTGATCAGAAATTGTCAAAACGTGTTTTTCAGCAGAAATAAACACGTTTTGGCAACTTTGGTCAAACCCATGTAACTTATAGGGCAGGAACAGCACAGTTTTCAAAACGTGTTTTTCAGCCCGAAAGAAACGCGTTTTCTCAGCCCTTGGAATCGCAGTGTAACTGCCTGCCTCAGAAGAGCCCACAGAGTCAGCCCTTAACCCCAGTGATCAGAAATTGTCAAAACGTGTTTTTCAGCAGAAATAAACACGTTTTGGCAACTTTGGTCACCACCATGTAACTTATAGGGCAGGAACAGCACAGTTCTCAAAACGTGTTTTTCAGCACGAAATAAACACGTTTTCTCAGCACTTAGAATCGCAGTGTAACTGCCTGGCTCAGAAGAGCCCACAGAGTCAGCCCTTAAACCCAGTGATCAGAAATTGTCAAAACGTGTTTTTCAGCAGAAATAAACACGTTTTGGCAACTTTGGTCAAACCCATGTAACTTATAGGGCAGGAACAGCACAGTTTTCAAAACGTGTTTTTCAGCCCGAAATAAACGCGTTTTCTCAGCCCTTGGAATCGCAGTGTAACTGCCTGGCTCTGAAGAGCCCACAGAGTCAGCCCTTAACCCCAGTGATCAGAAATTGTCAAAACGTGTTTTTCAGCAGAAATAAACACGTTTTGGCAACTTTGGTCAAACCCATGTAACTTATAGGGCAGGAACAGCACAGTTTTCAAAACGTGTTTTTCAGCCCGAAATAAACGCGTTTTCTCAGCCCTTGGAATCGCAGTGTAACTGCCTGCCTCAGAAGAGCCCACAGAGTCAGCCCTTAACCCCAGTGATCAGAAATTGTCAAAACGTGATTTTCAGCAGAAATAAACACGTTTTGGCAACTTTGGTCAAACCCATGTAACTTATAGGGCAGGAACAGCACAGTTTTCAAAACGTGTTTTTCAGCCCGAAATAAACGCGTTTTCTCAGCCCTTGGAATCGCAGTGTAACTGCCTGGCTCAGAAGAGCACACTGAGTCACCCCTTAACCCCAGTGATCAGAAATTGTCAAAACGTGTTTTTCAGCAGAAATAAACACGTTTTGGCAACTTTGGTCACCACCATGTAACTTATAGGGCAGGAACAGCACAGTTTTCAAAACGTGTTTTTCAGCCCGAAATAAACGCGTTTTCTCAGCCCTTGGAATCGCAGTGTAACTGCCTGGCTCAGAAGAGCCCACAGATTCAGACCTTAACCCCAGTGATCAGAAATTGTCAAAACGTGTTTTTCAGCAGAAATAAACACGTTTTGGCAACTTTGGTCACCACCATGTAACTTATAGGGCAAGAACAGCACAGTTTTTAAAACGTGTTTTTCAGCCCGAAATAAACGCGTTTTCTCAGCCCTTAGAATCGCAGTGTAACTGCCTGGCTCAGAAGAGCCCACAGAGTCAGCCCTTAACCCCAGTGATCAGAAATTGTCTAAACGTGTTTTTCAGCAGAAATAAACACGTTTTGGCAACTTTGGTCACCACCATGTAACTTATAGGGCAGGAACAGCACAGTTTTCAAAACGTGTTTTTCAGCCCGAAATAAACGCGTTTTCTCAGCCCTTGGAATCGCAGTGTAACTGCCTGGCTCAGAAGAGCCCACAGAGTCAGCCCTTAACCCCAGTGATCAGAAATTGTCAAAACGTGTTTTTCAGCAGAAATAAACACGTTTTGGCAACTTTGGTCACCACCATGTAACTTATAGGGCAGGAACAGCACAGTTTTCAAAACGTGTTTTTCAGCCCGAAATAAACGCGTTTTCTCAGCCCTTGGAATCGCAGTGTAACTGCCTGGCTCAGAAGAGCCCACAGAGTCAGCCCTTAACCCCAGTGATCAGAAATTGTCAAAACGTGTTTTTCAGCAGAAATAAACACGTTTTGGCAACTTTGGTCACCACCATGTAACTTATAGGGCAGGAACAGCACAGTTTTCAAAACGTGTTTTTCAGCCCGAAATAAACGCGTTTTCTCAGCCCTTGGAATCGCAGTGTAACTGCCTGGCTCAGAAGAGCCCACAGAGTCAGCCCTTAACCCCAGTGATCAGAAATTGTCAAAACGTGTTTTTCAGCAGAAATAAACACGTTTTGGCAACTTTGGTCAAACCCATGTAACTTATAGGGCAGGAACAGCACAGTTTTCAAAACGTGTTTTTCAGCCCGAAAGAAACGCGTTTTCTCAGCCCTTGGAATCGCAGTGTAACTGCCTGCCTCAGAAGAGCCCACAGAGTCAGCCCTTAACCCCAGTGATCAGAAATTGTCAAAACGTGTTTTTCAGCAGAAATAAACACGTTTTGGCAACTTTGGTCACCACCATGTAACTTATAGGGCAGGAACAGCACAGTTCTCAAAACGTGTTTTTCAGCACGAAATAAACACGTTTTCTCAGCACTTAGAATCGCAGTGTAACTGCCTGGCTCAGAAGAGCCCACAGAGTCAGCCCTTAAACCCAGTGATCAGAAATTGTCAAAACGTGTTTTTCAGCAGAAATAAACACGTTTTGGCAACTTTGGTCAAACCCATGTAACTTATAGGGCAGGAACAGCACAGTTTTCAAAACGTGTTTTTCAGCCCGAAATAAACGCGTTTTCTCAGCCCTTGGAATCGCAGTGTAACTGCCTGGCTCTGAAGAGCCCACAGAGTCAGCCCTTAACCCCAGTGATCAGAAATTGTCAAAACGTGTTTTTCAGCAGAAATAAACACGTTTTGGCAACTTTGGTCAAACCCATGTAACTTATAGGGCAGGAACAGCACAGTTTTCAAAACGTGTTTTTCAGCCCGAAATAAACGCGTTTTCTCAGCCCTTGGAATCGCAGTGTAACTGCCTGCCTCAGAAGAGCCCACAGAGTCAGCCCTTAACCCCAGTGATCAGAAATTGTCAAAACGTGATTTTCAGCAGAAATAAACACGTTTTGGCAACTTTGGTCAAACCCATGTAACTTATAGGGCAGGAACAGCACAGTTTTCAAAACGTGTTTTTCAGCCCGAAATAAACGCGTTTTCTCAGCCCTTGGAATCGCAGTGTAACTGCCTGGCTCAGAAGAGCACACTGAGTCACCCCTTAACCCCAGTGATCAGAAATTGTCAAAACGTGTTTTTCAGCAGAAATAAACACGTTTTGGCAACTTTGGTCACCACCATGTAACTTATAGGGCAGGAACAGCACAGTTTTCAAAACGTGTTTTTCAGCCCGAATTAAACGCGTTTTCTCAGCCCTTGGAATCGCAGTGTAACTGCCTGGCTCAGAAGAGCCCACAGAGTCAGCCCTTAACCCCAGTGATCAGAAATTGTCAAAACGTGTTTTTCAGCAGAAATAAACACGTTTTGGCAACTTTGGTCACCACCATGTAACTTATAGGGCAGGAACAGCACAGTTTTCAAAACGTGTTTTTCAGCCCGAAATAAACGCGTTTTCTCAGCCCTTGGAATCGCAGTGTAACTGCCTGGCTCAGAAGAGCCCACAGATTCAGACCTTAACCCCAGTGATCAGAAATTGTCAAAACGTGTTTTTCAGCAGAAATAAACACGTTTTGGCAACTTTGGTCACCACCATGTAACTTATAGGGCAAGAACAGCACAGTTTTTAAAACGTGTTTTTCAGCCCGAAATAAACGCGTTTTCTCAGCCCTTAGAATCGCAGTGTAACTGCCTGGCTCAGAAGAGCCCACAGAGTCAGCCCTTAACCCCAGTGATCAGAAATTGTCTAAACGTGTTTTTCAGCAGAAATAAACACGTTTTGGCAACTTTGGTCACCACCATGTAACTTATAGGGCAGGAACAGCACAGTTTTCAAAACGTGTTTTTCAGCCCGAAATAAACGCGTTTTCTCAGCCCTTGGAATCGCAGTGTAACTGCCTGGCTCAGAAGAGCCCACAGAGTCAGCCCTTAACCCCAGTGATCAGAAATTGTCAAAACGTGTTTTTCAGCAGAAATAAACACGTTTTGGCAACTTTGGTCACCACCATGTAACTTATAGGGCAGGAACAGCACAGTTTTCAAAACGTGTTTTTCAGCCCGAAATAAACGCGTTTTCTCAGCCCTTGGAATCGCAGTGTAACTGCCTGGCTCAGAAGAGCCCACAGAGTCAGCCCTTAACCCCAGTGATCAGAAATTGTCAAAACGTGTTTTTCAGCAGAAATAAACACGTTTTGGCAACTTTGGTCACCACCATGTAACTTATAGGGCAGGAACAGCACAGTTTTCAAAACGTGTTTTTCAGCCCGAAATAAACGCGTTTTCTCAGCCCTTGGAATCGCAGTGTAACTGCCTGGCTCAGAAGAGCCCACAGAGTCAGCCCTTAACCCCAGTGATCAGAAATTGTCAAAACGTGTTTTTCAGCAGAAATAAACACGTTTTGGCAACTTTGGTCACCACCATGTAACTTATAGGGCAGGAACAGCACAGTTTTCAAAACGTGTTTTTCAGACCGAAATAAACACGTTTTCTCAGCCCTTAGAATCGCAATGTAACTGCCTGGCTCAGAAGAGCCCACAGAGTCAGCCCTTAACCCCAGTGATCATAAATTGTCAAAACGTGTTTTTCAGCAGAAATAAACACGTTTTGGCAACTTTGGTCAAACCCATGTAACTTATAGGACAGGAACAGCACAGTTTTCAAAACGTGTTTTTCAGCCCGAAATAAGCGCGTTTTCTCAGCCCTTGGAATCGCAGTGTAACTGCCTGGCTCAGAAGAGCCCACAGATTCAGACCTTAACCCCAGTGATCAGAAAATGTCAAAACGTGTTTTTCAGCAGAAATAAACACGTTTTGGCAACTTTGGTCACCACCATGTAACTTATAGGGCAGGAACAGCACAGTTTTCAAAACGTGTTTTTCAGCCCGAAATAAACGCGTTTTCTCAGCCCTTGGAATCGCAGTGTAACTGCCTGGCTCAGAAGAGCCCACAGAGTCAGCCCTTAACCCCAGTGATCAGAAATTGTCAAAACGTGTTTTTCAGCAGAAATAAACACGTTTTGGCAACTTTGGTCACCACCATGTAACTTATAGGGCAGGAACAGCACAGTTTTCAAAACGTGTTTTTCAGCCCGAAATAAACACGTTTTCTCAGCCCTTAGAATCGCAGTGTAACTGCCTGGCTCAGAAGAGCCCACAGAGTCAGCCCTTAACCCCAGTGATCAGAAATTGTCAAAACGTGTTTTTCAGCAGAAATAAACACGTTTTGGCAACTTTGGTCAAACCCATGTAACTTATAGGGCAGGAACAGCACAGTTTTCAAAACGTGTTTTTCAGCCCGAAATAAACGCGTTTTCTCAGCCCTTTGAATCGCAGTGTAACTGCCTGCCTCAGAAGAGCCCACAGAGTCAGCCCTTAACCCCAGTGATCAGAAATTGTCAAAACGTGATTTTCAGCAGAAATAAACACGTTTTGGCAACTTTGGTCAAACCCATGTAACTTATAGGGCAGGAACAGCACAGTTTTCAAAACGTGTTTTTCAGCCCGAAATAAACGCGTTTTCTCAGCCCTTGGAATCGCAGTGTAAATGCCTGGCTCAGAAGAGCACACTGAGTCAGCCCTTAACCCCAGTGATCAGAAATTGTCAAAACGTGTTTTTCAGCAGAAATAAACACGTTTTGGCAACTTTGGTCACCACCATGTAACTTATAGGGCAGGAACAGCACAGTTTTCAAAACGTGTTTTTCAGCCCGAAATAAACGCGTTTTCTCAGCCCTTGGAATCGCAGTGTAACTGCCTGGCTCAGAAGAGCCCACAGAGTCAGCCCTTAACCCCAGTGATCAGAAATTGTCAAAACGTGTTTTTCAGCAGAAATAAACACGTTTTGGCAACTTTGGTCAAACCCATGTAACTTATAGGGCAGGAACAGCACAGTTTTCAAAACGTGTTTTTCAGCCCGAAATAAACGCGTTTTCTCAGCCCTTGGAATCGCAGTGTAACTGCCTGGCTCAGAAGAGCCCACAGAGTCAGCCCTTAACCCCAGTGATCAGAAATTGTCAAAACGTGTTTTTCAGCAGAAATAAACACGTTTTGGCAACTTTGGTCACCACCATGTAACTTATAGGGCAGGAACAGCACAGTTTTCAAAACGTGTTTTTCAGCCCGAAATAAACGCGTTTTCTCAGCCCTTGGAATCGCAGTGTAACTGCCTGGCTCAGAAGAGCCCACAGAGTCAGCCCTTAACCCCAGTGATCAGAAATTGTCAAAACGTGTTTTTCAGCAGAAATAAACACGTTTTGGCAACTTTGGTCAAACCCATGTAACTTATAGGGCAGGAACAGCACAGTTTTCAAAACGTGTTTTTCAGCCCGAAATAAACGCGTTTTCTCAGCCCTTGGAATCGCAGTGTAACTGCCTGGCTCAGAAGAGCCCACAGAGTCAGCCCTTAACCCCAGTGATCAGAAATTGTCAAAACGTGTTTTTCAGCAGAAATAAACACGTTTTGGCAACTTTGGTCAAACCCATGTAACTTATAGGGCAGGAACAGCACAGTTTTCAAAACGTGTTTTTCAGCCCGAAATAAACGCGTTTTCTCAGCCCTTGGAATCGCAGTGTAACTGCCTGGCTCAGAAGAGCCGACAGAGTCAGCCCTTAACCCCAGTGATCAGAAATTGTCAAAACGTGTTTTTCAGCAGAAATAAACACGTTTTGGCAACTTTGGTCACCACCATGTAACTTATAGGGCAGGAACAGCACAGTTTTCAAAACGTGTTTTTCAGCCCGAAATAAACGCGTTTTCTCAGCCCTTGGAATCGCAGTGTAACTGCCTGGCTCAGAAGAGCCCACAGAGTCAGCCCTTAACCCCAGTGATCAGAAATTGTCAAAACGTGTTTTTCAGCAGAAATAAACACGTTTTGGCAACTTTGGTCAAACCCATGTAACTTATAGGGCAGGAACAGCACAGTTTTCAAAACGTGTTTTTCAGCCCGAAAGAAACGCGTTTTCTCAGCCCTTGGAATCGCAGTGTAACTGCCTGCCTCAGAAGAGCCCACAGAGTCAGCCCTTAACCCCAGTGATCAGAAATTGTCAAAACGTGTTTTTCAGCAGAAATAAACACGTTTTGGCAACTTTGGTCACCACCATGTAACTTATAGGGCAGGAACAGCACAGTTCTCAAAACGTGTTTTTCAGCACGAAATAAACACGTTTTCTCAGCACTTAGAATCGCAGTGTAACTGCCTGGCTCAGAAGAGCCCACAGAGTCAGCCCTTAACCCCAGTGATCAGAAATTGTCAAAACGTGTTTTTCAGCAGAAATAAACACGTTTTGGCAACTTTGGTCAAACCCATGTAACTTATAGGGCAGGAACAGCACAGTTTTCAAAACGTGTTTTTCAGCCCGAAATAAACGCGTTTTCTCAGCCCTTGGAATCGCAGTGTAACTGCCTGGCTCTGAAGAGCCCACAGAGTCAGCCCTTAACCCCAGTGATCAGAAATTGTCAAAACGTGTTTTTCAGCAGAAATAAACACGTTTTGGCAACTTTGGTCAAACCCATGTAACTTATAGGGCAGGAACAGCACAGTTTTCAAAACGTGTTTTTCAGCCCGAAATAAACGCGTTTTCTCAGCCCTTGGAATCGCAGTGTAACTGCCTGCCTCAGAAGAGCCCACAGAGTCAGCCCTTAACCCCAGTGATCAGAAATTGTCAAAACGTGATTTTCAGCAGAAATAAACACGTTTTGGCAACTTTGGTCAAACCCATGTAACTTATAGGGCAGGAACAGCACAGTTTTCAAAACGTGTTTTTCAGCCCGAAATAAACGCGTTTTCTCAGCCCTTGGAATCGCAGTGTAACTGCCTGGCTCAGAAGAGCACACTGAGTCACCCCTTAACCCCAGTGATCAGAAATTGTCAAAACGTGTTTTTCAGCAGAAATAAACACGTTTTGGCAACTTTGGTCACCACCATGTAACTTATAGGGCAGGAACAGCACAGTTTTCAAAACGTGTTTTTCAGCCCGAATTAAACGCGTTTTCTCAGCCCTTGGAATCGCAGTGTAACTGCCTGGCTCAGAAGAGCACACTGAGTCACCCCTTAACCCCAGTGATCAGAAATTGTCAAAACGTGTTTTTCAGCAGAAATAAACACGTTTTGGCAACTTTGGTCACCACCATGTAACTTATAGGGCAGGAACAGCACAGTTTTCAAAACGTGTTTTTCAGCCCGAAATAAACGCGTTTTCTCAGCCCTTGGAATCGCAGTGTAACTGCCTGGCTCAGAAGAGCCCACAGATTCAGACCTTAACCCCAGTGATCAGAAATTGTCAAAACGTGTTTTTCAGCAGAAATAAACACGTTTTGGCAACTTTGGTCAAATCCATGTAACTTATAGGGCAGGAACAGCACAGTTTTCAAAACGTGTTTTTCAGCACGAAATAAACGCGTTTTCTCAGCCCTTGGAATCGCAGTGTAACTGCCTGGCTCAGAAGAGCCCACAGAGTCAGCCCTTAACCCCAGTGATCAGAAATTGTCTAAACGTGTTTTTCAGCAGAAATAAACACGTTTTGGCAACTTTGGTCACCACCATGTAACTTATAGGGCAGGAACAGCACAGTTTTCAAAACGTGTTTTTCAGCCCGAAATAAACGCGTTTTCTCAGCCCTTGGAATCGCAGTGTAACTGCCTGGCTCAGAAGAGCCCACAGAGTTAGCCCTTAACCCCAGTGATCAGAAATTGTCAAAACGTGTTTTTCAGCAGAAATAAACACGTTTTGGCAACTTTGGTCACCACCATGTAACTTATAGGGCAGGAACAGCACAGTTTTCAAAACGTGTTTTTCAGCCCGAAATAAACGCGTTTTCTCAGCCCTTGGAATCGCAGTGTAACTGCCTGGCTCAGAAGAGCCCACAGAGTCAGCCCTTAACCCCAGTGATCAGAAATTGTCAAAACGTGTTTTTCAGCAGAAATAAACACGTTTTGGCAACTTTGGTCAAACCCATGTAACTTATAGGGCAGGAACAGCACAGTTTTCAAAACGTGTTTTTCAGCCCGAAATAAACGCGTTTTCTCAGCCCTTGGAATCGCAGTGTAACTGCCTGGCTCAGAAGAGCCCACAGAGTCAGCCCTTAACCCCAGTGATCAGAAATTGTCAAAACGTGTTTTTCAGCAGAAATAAACACGTTTTGGCAACTTTGGTCAAACCCATGTAACTTATAGGGCAGGAACAGCACAGTTTTCAAAACGTGTTTTTCAGCCCGAAATAAACGCGTTTTCTCAGCCCTTGGAATCGCAGTGTAACTGCCTGGCTCAGAAGAGCCCACAGAGTCAGCCCTTAACCCCAGTGATCAGAAATTGTCAAAACGTGTTTTTCAGCAGAAATAAACACGTTTTGGCAACTTTGGTCAAACCCATGTAACTTATAGGGCAGGAACAGCACAGTTTTCAAAACGTGTTTTTCAGCCCGAAATAAACGCGTTTTCTCAGCCCTTGGAATCGCAGTGTAACTGCCTGGCTCAGAAGAGCCCACAGAGTCAGCCCTTAACCCCAGTGATCAGAAATTGTCAAAACGTGTTTTTCAGCAGAAATAAACACGTTTTGGCAACTTTGGTCACCACCATGTAACTTATAGGGCAGGAACAGCACAGTTTTCAAAACGTGTTTTTCAGCCCGAAATAAACGCGTTTTCTCAGCCCTTGGAATCGCAGTGTAACTGCCTGGCTCAGAAGAGCCCACAGAGTCAGCCCTTAACCCCAGTGATCAGAAATTGTCAAAACGTGTTTTTCAGCAGAAATAAACACGTTTTGGCAACTTTGGTCAAACCCATGTAACTTATAGGGCAGGAATAGCACAGTTTTCAAAACGTGTTTTTCAGCCCGAAAGAAACGCGTTTTCTCAGCCCTTGGAATCGCAGTGTAACTGCCTGCCTCAGAAGAGCCCACAGAGTCAGCCCTTAACCCCAGTGATCAGAAATTGTCAAAACGTGTTTTTCAGCAGAAATAAACACGTTTTGGCAACTTTGGTCACCACCATGTAACTTATAGGGCAGGAACAGCACAGTTCTCAAAACGTGTTTTTCAGCACGAAATAAACACGTTTTCTCAGCACTTAGAATCGCAGTGTAACTGCCTGGCTCAGAAGAGCCCACAGAGTCAGCCCTTAACCCCAGTGATCAGAAATTGTCAAAACGTGTTTTTCAGCAGAAATAAACACGTTTTGGCAACTTTGGTCAAACCCATGTAACTTATAGGGCAGGAACAACACAGTTTTCAAAACGTGTTTTTCAGCCCGAAATAAACGCGTTTTCTCAGCCCTTGGAATCGCAGTGTAACTGCCTGGCTCTGAAGAGCCCACAGAGTCAGCCCTTAACCCCAGTGATCAGAAATTGTCAAAACGTGTTTTTCAGCAGAAATAAACACGTTTTGGCAACTTTGGTCAAACCCATGTAACTTATAGGGCAGGAACAGCACAGTTTTCAAAACGTGTTTTTCAGCCCGAAATAAACGCGTTTTCTCAGCCCTTGGAATCGCAGTGTAACTGCCTGCCTCAGAAGAGCCCACAGAGTCAGCCCTTAACCCCAGTGATCAGAAATTGTCAAAACGTGATTTTCAGCAGAAATAAACACGTTTTGGCAACTTTGGTCAAACCCATGTAACTTATAGGGCAGGAACAGCACAGTTTTCAAAACGTGTTTTTCAGCCCGAATTAAACGCGTTTTCTCAGCCCTTGGAATCGCAGTGTAACTGCCTGGCTCAGAAGAGCCCACAGAGTCAGCCCTTAACCCCAGTGATCAGAAATTGTCAAAACGTGTTTTTCAGCAGAAATAAACACGTTTTGGCAACTTTGGTCACCACCATGTAACTTATAGGGCAGGAACAGCACAGTTTTCAAAACGTGTTTTTCAGCCCGAAATAAACGCGTTTTCTCAGCCCTTGGAATCGCAGTGTAACTGCCTGGCTCAGAAGAGCCCACAGATTCAGACCTTAACCCCAGTGATCAGAAATTGTCAAAACGTGTTTTTCAGCAGAAATAAACACGTTTTGGCAACTTTGGTCACCACCATGTAACTTATAGGGCAAGAACAGCACAGTTTTCAAAACGTGTTTTTCAGCCCGAAATAAACGCGTTTTCTCAGCCCTTAGAATCGCAGTGTAACTGCCTGGCTCAGAAGAGCCCACAGAGTCAGCCCTTAACCCCAGTGATCAGAAATTGTCTAAACGTGTTTTTCAGCAGAAATAAACACGTTTTGGCAACTTTGGTCACCACCATGTAACTTATAGGGCAGGAACAGCACAGTTTTCAAAACGTGTTTTTCAGCCCGAAATAAACGCGTTTTCTCAGCCCTTGGAATCGCAGTGTAACTGCCTGGCTCAGAAGAGCCCACAGAGTCAGCCCTTAACCCCAGTGATCAGAAATTGTCAAAACGTGTTTTTCAGCAGAAATAAACACGTTTTGGCAACTTTGGTCAAACCCATGTAACTTATAGGGCAGGAACAGCACAGTTTTCAAAACGTGTTTTTCAGCCCGAAATAAACGCGTTTTCTCAGCCCTTGGAATCGCAGTGTAACTGCCTGCCTCAGAAGAGCCCACAGAGTCAGCCCTTAACCCCAGTGATCAGAAATTGTCAAAACGTGTTTTTCAGCAGAAATAAACACGTTTTGGCAACTTTGGTCACCACCATGTAACTTATAGGGCAGGAACAACACAGTTTTCAAAACGTGTTTTTCAGCACGAAATAAACACGTTTTCTCAGCACTTAGAATCGCAGTGTAACTGCCTGGCTCAGAAGAGCCCACAGAGTCAGCCCTTAACCCCAGTGATCAGAAATTGTCAAAACGTGTTTTTCAGCAGAAATAAACACGTTTTGGCAACTTTGGTCAAACCCATGTAACTTATAGGGCAGGAACAGCACAGTTTTCAAAACGTGTTTTTCAGCCCGAAATAAACGCGTTTTCTCAGCCCTTGGAATCGCAGTGTAACTGCCTGCCTCAGAAGAGCCCACAGAGTCAGCCCTTAACCCCAGTGATCAGAAATTGTCAAAACGTGATTTTCAGCAGAAATAAACACGTTTTGGCAACTTTGGTCAAACCCATGTAACTTATAGGGCAGGAACAGCACAGTTTTCAAAACGTGTTTTTCAGCCCGAAATAAACGCGTTTTCTCAGCCCTTGGAATCGCAGTGTAACTGCCTGGCTCAGAAGAGCACACTGAGTCAGCCCTTAACCCCAGTGATCAGAAATTGTCAAAACGTGTTTTTCAGCAGAAATAAACACGTTTTGGCAACTTTGGTCACCACCATGTAACTTATAGGGCAGGAACAGCACAGTTTTCAAAACGTGTTTTTCAGCACGAAATAAACACGTTTTCTCAGCACTTAGAATCGCAGTGTAACTGCCTGGCTCAGAAGAGCCCACAGAGTCAGCCCTTAACCCCAGTAATCATAAATTGTCAAAACGTGTTTTTCAGCAGAAATAAACACGTTTTGGCAACTTTGGTCAAACCCATGTAACTTATAGGGCAGGAACAGCACAGTTTTCAAAACATGTTTTTCAGCCCGAAATAAACGCGTTTTCTCAGCCCTTGGAATCGCAGTGTAACTGCCTGGCTCAGAAGAGCCCACAGAGTCAGCCCTTAACCCCAGTGATCAGAAATTGTCTAAACGTGTTTTTCAGCAGAAATAAACACGTTTTGGCAACTTTGGTCACCACCATGTAACTTATAGGGCAGGAACAGCACAGTTTTCAAAACGTGTTTTTCAGCCCGAAATAAACGCGTTTTCTCAGCCCTTGGAATCGCAGTGTAACTGCCTGGCTCAGAAGAGCCCACAGAGTCAGCCCTTAACCCCAGTGATCAGAAATTGTCAAAACGTGTTTTTCAGCAGAAATAAACACGTTTTGGCAACTTTGGTCACCACCATGTAACTTATAGGGCAGGAACAGCACAGTTTTCAAAACGTGTTTTTCAGCCCGAAATAAACGCGTTTTCTCAGCCCTTGGAATCGCAGTGTAACTGACTGGCTCAGAAGAGCCCACAGAGTCAGCCCTTAACCCCAGTGATCAGAAATTGTCAAAACGTGTTTTTCAGCAGAAATAAACACGTTTTGGCAACTTTGGTCAAACCCATGTAACTTATAGGGCAGGAACAGCACAGTTTTCAAAACGTGTTTTTCAGCCCGAAATAAACGCGTTTTCTCAGCCCTTGGAATCGCAGTGTAACTGCCTGGCTCAGAAGAGCCCACAGAGTCAGCCCTTAACCCCAGTGATCAGAAATTGTCAAAACGTGTTTTTCAGCAGAAATAAACACGTTTTGGCAACTTTGGTCACCACCATGTAACTTATAGGGCAGGAACAGCACAGTTTTCAAAACGTGTTTTTCAGCCCGAAATAAACGCGTTTTCTCAGCCCTTGGAATCGCAGTGTAACTGCCTGGCTCAGAAGAGCCCACAGAGTCAGCCCTTAACCCCAGTGATCAGAAATTGTCAAAACGTGTTTTTCAGCAGAAATAAACACGTTTTGGCAACTTTGGTCAAACCCATGTAACTTATAGGGCAGGAACAGCACAGTTTTCAAAACGTGTTTTTCAGCCCGAAATAAACGCGTTTTCTCAGCCCTTGGAATCGCAGTGTAACTGCCTGGCTCAGAAGAGCCCACAGAGTCAGCCCTTAACCCCAGTGATCAGAAATTGTCAAAACGTGTTTTTCAGCAGAAATAAACACGTTTTGGCAACTTTGGTCAAACCCATGTAACTTATAGGGCAGGAACAGCACAGTTTTCAAAACGTGTTTTTCAGCCCGAAATAAACGCGTTTTCTCAGCCCTTGGAATCGCAGTGTAACTGCCTGGCTCAGAAGAGCCCACAGAGTCAGCCCTTAACCCCAGTGATCAGAAATTGTCAAAACGTGTTTTTCAGCAGAAATAAACACGTTTTGGCAACTTTGGTCACCACCATGTAACTTATAGGGCAGGAACAGCACAGTTTTCAAAACGTGTTTTTCAGCCCGAAATAAACGCGTTTTCTCAGCCCTTGGAATCGCAGTGTAACTGCCTGGCTCAGAAGAGCCCACAGAGTCAGCCCTTAACCCCAGTGATCAGAAATTGTCAAAACGTGTTTTTCAGCAGAAATAAACACGTTTTGGCAACTTTGGTCAAACCCATGTAACTTATAGGGCAGGAACAGCACAGTTTTCAAAACGTGTTTTTCAGCCCGAAAGAAACGCGTTTTCTCAGCCCTTGGAATCGCAGTGTAACTGCCTGCCTCAGAAGAGCCCACAGAGTCAGCCCTTAACCCCAGTGATCAGAAATTGTCAAAACGTGTTTTTCAGCAGAAATAAACACGTTTTGGCAACTTTGGTCACCACCATGTAACTTATAGGGCAGGAACAGCACAGTTCTCAAAACGTGTTTTTCAGCACGAAATAAACACGTTTTCTCAGCACTTAGAATCGCAGTGTAACTGCCTGGCTCAGAAGAGCCCACAGAGTCAGCCCTTAACCCCAGTGATCAGAAATTGTCAAAACGTGTTTTTCAGCAGAAATAAACACGTTTTGGCAACTTTGGTCAAACCCATGTAACTTATAGGGCAGGAACAGCACAGTTTTCAAAACGTGTTTTTCAGCCCGAAATAAACGCGTTTTCTCAGCCCTTGGAATCGCAGTGTAACTGCCTGGCTCTGAAGAGCCCACAGAGTCAGCCCTTAACCCCAGTGATCAGAAATTGTCAAAACGTGTTTTTCAGCAGAAATAAACACGTTTTGGCAACTTTGGTCAAACCCATGTAACTTATAGGGCAGGAACAGCACAGTTTTCAAAACGTGTTTTTCAGCCCGAAATAAACGCGTTTTCTCAGCCCTTGGAATCGCAGTGTAACTGCCTGCCTCAGAAGAGCCCACAGAGTCAGCCCTTAACCCCAGTGATCAGAAATTGTCAAAACGTGATTTTCAGCAGAAATAAACACGTTTTGGCAACTTTGGTCAAACCCATGTAACTTATAGGGCAGGAACAGCACAGTTTTCAAAACGTGTTTTTCAGCCCGAAATAAACGCGTTTTCTCAGCCCTTGGAATCGCAGTGTAACTGCCTGGCTCAGAAGAGCACACTGAGTCACCCCTTAACCCCAGTGATCAGAAATTGTCAAAACGTGTTTTTCAGCAGAAATAAACACGTTTTGGCAACTTTGGTCACCACCATGTAACTTATAGGGCAGGAACAGCACAGTTTTCAAAACGTGTTTTTCAGCACGAAATAAACACGTTTTCTCAGCACTTAGAATCGCAGTGTAACTGCCTGGCTCAGAAGAGCCCACAGAGTCAGCCCTTAACCCCAGTGATCAGAAATTGTCAAAACGTGTTTTTCAGCAGAAATAAACACGTTTTGGCAACTTTGGTCAAACCCATGTAACTTATAGGGCAGGAACAGCACAGTTTTCAAAACGTGTTTTTCAGCCCGAAATAAACGCGTTTTCTCAGCCCTTGGAATCGCAGTGTAACTGCCTGGCTCAGAAGAGCCCACAGAGTCAGCCCTTAACCCCAGTGATCAGAAATTGTCTAAACGTGTTTTTCAGCAGAAATAAACACGTTTTGGCAACTTTGGTCACCACCATGTAACTTATAGGGCAGGAACAGCACAGTTTTCAAAACGTGTTTTTCAGCCCGAAATAAACGCGTTTTCTCAGCCCTTGGAATCGCAGTGTAACTGCCTGGCTCAGAAGAGCCCACAGAGTCAGCCCTTAACCCCAGTGATCAGAAATTGTCAAAACGTGTTTTTCAGCAGAAATAAACACGTTTTGGCAACTTTGGTCACCACCATGTAATTTATAGGGCAGGAACAGCACAGTTTTCAAAACGTGTTTTTCAGCCCGAAATAAACGCGTTTTCTCAGCCCTTGGAATCGCAGTGTAACTGCCTGGCTCAGAAGAGCCCACAGAGTCAGCCCTTAACCCCAGTGATCAGAAATTGTCAAAACGTGTTTTTCAGCAGAAATAAACACGTTTTGGCAACTTTGGTCAAACCCATGTAACTTATAGGGCAGGAACAGCACAGTTTTCAAAACGTGTTTTTCAGCCCGAAAGAAACGCGTTTTCTCAGCCCTTGGAATCGCAGTGTAACTGCCTGCCTCAGAAGAGCCCACAGAGTCAGCCCTTAACCCCAGTGATCAGAAATTGTCAAAACGTGTTTTTCAGCAGAAATAAACACGTTTTGGCAACTTTGGTCACCACCATGTAACTTATAGGGCAGGAACAGCACAGTTCTCAAAACGTGTTTTTCAGCACGAAATAAACACGTTTTCTCAGCACTTAGAATCGCAGTGTAACTGCCTGGCTCAGAAGAGCCCACAGAGTCAGCCCTTAACCCCAGTGATCAGAAATTGTCAAAACGTGTTTTTCAGCAGAAATAAACACGTTTTGGCAACTTTGGTCAAACCCATGTAACTTATAGGGCAGGAACAGCACAGTTTTCAAAACGTGTTTTTCAGCCCGAAATAAACGCGTTTTCTCAGCCCTTGGAATCGCAGTGTAACTGCCTGGCTCTGAAGAGCCCACAGAGTCAGCCCTTAACCCCAGTGATCAGAAATTGTCAAAACGTGATTTTCAGCAGAAATAAACACGTTTTGGCAACTTTGGTCAAACCCATGTAACTTATAGGGCAGGAACAGCACAGTTTTCAAAACGTGTTTTTCAGCCCGAAATAAACGCGTTTTCTCAGCCCTTGGAATCGCAGTGTAACTGCCTGGCTCAGAAGAGCACACTGAGTCACCCCTTAACCCCAGTGATCAGAAATTGTCAAAACGTGTTTTTCAGCAGAAATAAACACGTTTTGGCAACTTTGGTCACCACCATGTAACTTATAGGGCAGGAACAGCACAGTTTTCAAAACGTGTTTTTCAGCCCGAATTAAACGCGTTTTCTCAGCCCTTGGAATCGCAGTGTAACTGCCTGGCTCAGAAGAGCCCACAGAGTCAGCCCTTAACCCCAGTGATCAGAAATTGTCAAAACGTGTTTTTCAGCAGAAATAAACACGTTTTGGCAACTTTGGTCACCACCATGTAACTTATAGGGCAGGAACAGCACAGTTTTCAAAACGTGTTTTTCAGCCCGAAATAAACGCGTTTTCTCAGCCCTTGGAATCGCAGTGTAACTGCCTGGCTCAGAAGAGCCCACAGAGTCAGCCCTTAACCCCAGTGATCAGAAATTGTCAAAACGTGTTTTTCAGCAGAAATAAACACGTTTTGGCAACTTTGGTCACCACCATGTAACTTATAGGGCAGGAACAGCACAGTTTTCAAAACGTGTTTTTCAGCCCGAAATAAACGCGTTTTCTCAGCCCTTGGAATCGCAGTGTAACTGCCTGGCTCAGAAGAGCCCACAGAGTCAGCCCTTAACCCCAGTGATCAGAAATTGTCAAAACGTGTTTTTCAGCAGAAATAAACACGTTTTGGCAACTTTGGTCACCACCATGTAACTTATAGGGCAGGAACAGCACAGTTTTCAAAACGTGTTTTTCAGCCCGAAATAAACGCGTTTTCTCAGCCCTTGGAATCGCAGTGTAACTGCCTGGCTCAGAAGAGCCCACAGAGTCAGCCCTTAACCCCAGTGATCAGAAATTGTCAAAACGTGTTTTTCAGCAGAAATAAACACGTTTTGGCAACTTTGGTCACCACCATGTAACTTATAGGGCAGGAACAGCACAGTTTTCAAAACGTGTTTTTCAGACCGAAATAAACACGTTTTCTCAGCCCTTAGAATCGCAATGTAACTGCCTGGCTCAGAAGAGCCCACAGAGTCAGCCCTTAACCCCAGTGATCATAAATTGTCAAAACGTGTTTTTCAGCAGAAATAAACACGTTTTGGCAACTTTGGTCAAACCCATGTAACTTATAGGACAGGAACAGCACAGTTTTCAAAACGTGTTTTTCAGCCCGAAATAAGCGCGTTTTCTCAGCCCTTGGAATCGCAGTGTAACTGCCTGGCTCAGAAGAGCCCACAGATTCAGACCTTAACCCCAGTGATCAGAAAATGTCAAAACGTGTTTTTCAGCAGAAATAAACACGTTTTGGCAACTTTGGTCACCACCATGTAACTTATAGGGCAGGAACAGCACAGTTTTCAAAACGTGTTTTTCAGCCCGAAATAAACGCGTTTTCTCAGCCCTTGGAATCGCAGTGTAACTGCCTGGCTCAGAAGAGCCCACAGAGTCAGCCCTTAACCCCAGTGATCAGAAATTGTCAAAACGTGTTTTTCAGCAGAAATAAACACGTTTTGGCAACTTTGGTCACCACCATGTAACTTATAGGGCAGGAACAGCACAGTTTTCAAAACGTGTTTTTCAGCCCGAAATAAACACGTTTTCTCAGCCCTTAGAATCGCAGTGTAACTGCCTGGCTCAGAAGAGCCCACAGAGTCAGCCCTTAACCCCAGTGATCAGAAATTGTCAAAACGTGTTTTTCAGCAGAAATAAACACGTTTTGGCAACTTTGGTCAAACCCATGTAACTTATAGGGCAGGAACAGCACAGTTTTCAAAACGTGTTTTTCAGCCCGAAATAAACGCGTTTTCTCAGCCCTTGGAATCGCAGTGTAACTGCCTGCCTCAGAAGAGCCCACAGAGTCAGCCCTTAACCCCAGTGATCAGAAATTGTCAAAACGTGTTTTTCAGCAGAAATAAACACGTTTTGGCAACTTTGGTCACCACCATGTAACTTATAGGGCAGGAACAGCACAGTTTTCAAAACGTGTTTTTCAGCACGAAATAAACACGTTTTCTCAGCACTTAGAATCGCAGTGTAACTGCCTGGCTCAGAAGAGCCCACAGAGTCAGCCCTTAACCCCAGTGATCAGAAATTGTCAAAACGTGTTTTTCAGCAGAAATAAACACGTTTTGGCAACTTTGGTCAAATCCATGTAACTTATTGGGCAGGAACAGCACAGTTTTCAAAACGTGTTTTTCAGCCCGAAATAAACGCGTTTTCTCAGCCCTTGGAATCGCAGTGTAACTGCCTGGCTCAGAAGAGCCCACAGAGTCAGCCCTTAACCCCAGTGATCAGAAATTGTCTAAACGTGTTTTTCAGCAGAAATAAACACGTTTTGGCAACTTTGGTCAAACCCATGTAACTTATAGGGCAGGAACAGCACAGTTTTCAAAACGTGTTTTTCAGCCCGAAATAAACGCGTTTTCTCAGCCCTTGGAATCGCAGTGTAACTGCCTGGCTCAGAAGAGCACACTGAGTCACCCCTTAACCCCAGTGATCAGAAATTGTCAAAACGTGTTTTTCAGCAGAAATAAACACGTTTTGGCAACTTTGGTCACCACCATGTAACTTATAGGGCAGGAACAGCACAGTTTTCAAAACGTGTTTTTCAGCCCGAAATAAACGCGTTTTCTCAGCCCTTGGAATCGCAGTGTAACTGCCTGGCTCAGAAGAGCCCACAGAGTCAGCCCTTAACCCCAGTGATCAGAAATTGTCAAAACGTGTTTTTCAGCAGAAATAAACACGTTTTGGCAACTTTGGTCACCACCATGTAACTTATAGGGCAGGAACAGCACAGTTTTCAAAACGTGTTTTTCAGCCCGAAATAAACGCGTTTTCTCAGCCCTTGGAATCGCAGTGTAACTGCCTGGCTCAGAAGAGCCCACAGAGTCAGCCCTTAACCCCAGTGATCAGAAATTGTCAAAACGTGTTTTTCAGCAGAAATAAACACGTTTTGGCAACTTTGGTCACCACCATGTAACTTATAGGGCAAGAACAGCACAGTTTTCAAAACGTGTTTTTCAGCCCGAAATAAACGCGTTTTCTCAACCCTTGGAATCGCAGTGTAACTGCCTGGCTCAGAAGAGCCCACAGAGTCAGCCCTTAACCCCAGTGATCAGAAATTGTCAAAACGTGTTTTTCAGCAGAAATAAACACGTTTTGGCAACTTTGGTCAAACCCATGTAACTTATAGGGCAGGAACAGCACAGTTTTCAAAACGTGTTTTTCAGCCCGAAATAAACGCGTTTTCTCAGCCCTTGGAATCGCAGTGTAACTGCCTGGCTCAGAAGAGCCCACAGAGTCAGCCCTTAACCCCAGTGATCAGAAATTGTCAAAACGTGTTTTTCAGCAGAAATAAACACGTTTTGGCAACTTTGGTCACCACCATGTAACTTATAGGGCAGGAACAGCACAGTTTTCAAAACGTGTTTTTCAGCCCGAAATAAACGCGTTTTCTCAGCCCTTGGAATCGCAGTGTAACTGCCTGGCTCAGAAGAGCCCACAGAGTCAGCCCTTAACCCCAGTGATCAGAAATTGTCAAAACGTGTTTTTCAGCAGAAATAAACACGTTTTGGCAACTTTGGTCAAACCCATGTAACTTATAGGGCAGGAACAGCACAGTTTTCAAAACGTGTTTTTCAGCCCGAAATAAACGCGTTTTCTCAGCCCTTGGAATCGCAGTGTAACTGCCTGGCTCAGAAGAGCCCACAGAGTCAGCCCTTAACCCCAGTGATCAGAAATTGTCAAAACGTGTTTTTCAGCAGAAATAAACACGTTTTGGCAACTTTGGTCACCACCATGTAACTTATAGGGCAGGAACAGCACAGTTTTCAAAACGTGTTTTTCAGCCCGAAATAAACGCGTTTTCTCAGCCTTTGGAATCGCAGTGTAACTGCCTGGCTCAGAAGAGCCCACAGAGTCAGCCCTTAACCCCAGTGATCAGAAATTGTCAAAACGTGTTTTTCAGCAGAAATAAACACGTTTTGGCAACTTTGGTCACCACCATGTAACTTATAGGGCAGGAACAGCACAGTTTTCAAAACGTGTTTTTCAGACCGAAATAAACACGTTTTCTCAGCCCTTAGAATCGCAATGTAACTGCCTGGCTCAGAAGAGCCCACAGAGTCAGCCCTTAACCCCAGTGATCATAAATTGTCAAAACGTGTTTTTCAGCAGAAATAAACACGTTTTGGCAACTTTGGTCACCACCATGTAACTTATAGGGCAGGAACAGCACAGTTTTCAAAACGTGTTTTTCAGCCCGAAATAAACGCGTTTTCTCAGCCCTTGGAATCGCAGTGTAACTGCCTGGCTCAGAAGAGCCCACAGAGTCAGCCCTTAACCCCAGTGATCAGAAATTGTCAAAACGTGTTTTTCAGCAGAAATAAACACGTTTTGGCAACTTTGGTCACCACCATGTAACTTATAGGGCAGGAACAGCACAGTTTTCAAAACGTGTTTTTCAGCCCGAAATAAACACGTTTTCTCAGCCCTTAGAATCGCAGTGTAACTGCCTGGCTCAGAAGAGCCCACAGAGTCAGCCCTTAACTCCAGTGATCAGAAATTGTCAAAACGTGTTTTTCAGCAGAAATAAACACGTTTTGGAAACTTTGGTCAAACCCATGTAACTTATAGGGCAGGAACAGCACAGTTTTCAAAACGTGTTTTTCAGCCCGAAATAAACGCGTTTTCTCAGCCCTTGGAATCGCAGTGTAACTGCCTGCCTCAGAAGAGCCCACAGAGTCAGCCCTTAACCCCAGTGATCAGAATTTGTCAAAACGTGTTTTTCAGCAGAAATAAACACGTTTTGGCAACTTTGGTCACCACCATGTAACTTATAGGGCAGGAACAGCACAGTTTTCAAAACGTGTTTTTCAGCACGAAATAAACACGTTTTCTCAGCACTTAGAATCGCAGTGTAACTGCCTGGCTCAGAAGAGCCCACAGAGTCAGCCCTTAACCCCAGTGATCAGAAATTGTCAAAACGTGTTTTTCAGCAGAAATAAACACGTTTTGGCAACTTTGGTCACCACCATTTAACTTATAGGGCAGGAACAGCACAGTTTTCAAAACGTGTTTTTCAGCCCGAAATAAACGCGTTTTCTCAGCCCTTGGAATCGCAGTGTAACTGCCTGGCTCAGAAGAGCACACTGAGTCACCCCTTAACCCCAGTGATCAGAAATTGTCAAAACGTGTTTTTCAGCAGAAATAAACACGTTTTGGCAACTTTGGTCACCACCATGTAACTTATAGGGCAGGAACAGCACCGTTTTCAAAACGTGTTTTTCAGCCCGAAATAAACGCGTTTTCTCAGCCCTTGGAATCGCAGTGTAACTGCCTGGCTCAGAAGAGCCCACAGAGTCAGCCCTTAACCCCAGTGATCAGAAATTGTCAAAACGTGTTTTTCAGCAGAAATAAACAGGTTTTGGCAACTTTGGTCACCACCATGTAACTTATAGGGCAAGAACAGCACAGTTTTCAAAACGTGTTTTTCAGCCCGAAATAAACGCGTTTTCTCAGCCCTTGGAATCGCAGTGTAACTGCCTGGCTCAGAAGAGCCCACAGAGTCAGCCCTTAACCCCAGTGATCAGAAATTGTCAAAACGTGTTTTTCAGCAGAAATAAACACGTTTTGGCAACTTTGGTCAAACCCATGTAACTTATAGGGCAGGAACAGCACAGTTTTCAAAACGTGTTTTTCAGCCCGAAATAAACGCGTTTTCTCAGCCCTTGGAATCGCAGTTTAACTGCCTTGCTCAGAAGAGCCCACAGAGTCAGCCCTTAACCCCAGTGATCAGAAATTGTCAAAACGTGTTTTTCAGCAGAAATAAACACGTTTTGGCAACTTTGGTCACCACCATGTAACTTATAGGGCAGGAACAGCACAGTTTTCAAAACGTGTTTTTCAGCCCGAAATAAACGCGTTTTCTCAGCCCTTGGAATCGCAGTGTAACTGCCTGGCTCAGAAGAGCCCACAGAGTCAGCCCTTAACCCCAGTGATCAGAAATTGTCAAAACGTGTTTTTCAGCAGAAATAAACACGTTTTGGCAACTTTGGTCAAACCCATGTAACTTATAGGGCAGGAACAGCACAGTTTTCAAAACGTGTTTTTCAGACCGAAATAAACACGTTTTCTCAGCCCTTAGAATCGCAATGTAACTGCCTGGCTCAGAAGAGCCCACAGAGTCAGCCCTTAACCCCAGTGATCATAAATTGTCAAAACGTGTTTTTCAGCAGAAATAAACACGTTTTGGCAACTTTGGTCAAACCCATGTAACTTATAGGACAGGAACAGCACAGTTTTCAAAACGTGTTTTTCAGCCCGAAATAAACGCGTTTTCTCAGCCCTTGGAATTGCAGTGTAACTGCCTGGCTCAGAAGAGCCCACAGATTCAGACCTTAACCCCAGTGATCAGAAATTGTCAAAACGTGTTTTTCAGCAGAAATAAACACGTTTTGGCAACTTTGGTCACCACCATGTAACTTATAGGGCAAGAACAGCACAGTTTTCAAAACGTGTTTTTCAGCCCGAAATAAACGCGTTTTCTCAGCCCTTGGAATCGCAGTGTAACTGCCTGGCTCAGAAGAGCCCACAGAGTCAGCCCTTAACCCCAGTGATCAGAAATTGTCAAAACGTGTTTTTCAGCAGAAATAAACACGTTTTGGCAACTTTGGTCACCACCATGTAACTTATAGGGCAGGAACAGCACAGTTTTCAAAACGTGTTTTTCAGCACGAAATAAACACGTTTTCTCAGCACTTAGAATCGCAGTGTAACTGCCTGGCTCAGAAGAGCCCACAGAGTCAGCCCTTAACCCCAGTGATCAGAAATTGTCAAAACGTGTTTTTCAGCAGAAATAAACACGTTTTGGCAACTTTGGTCAAATCCATGTAACTTATAGGGCAGGAACAGCACAGTTTTCAAAACGTGTTTTTCAGACCGAAATAAACACGTTTTCTCAGCCCTTAGAATCGCAATGTAACTGCCTGGCTCAGAAGAGCCCACAGAGTCAGCCCTTAACCCCAGTGATCATAAATTGTCAAAACGTGTTTTTCAGCAGAAATAAACACGTTTTGGCAACTTTGGTCAAACCCATGTAACTTATAGGACAGGAACAGCACAGTTTTCAAAACGTGTTTTTCAGCCCGAAATAAACGCGTTTTCTCAGCCCTTGGAATCGCAGTGTAACTGCCTGGCTCAGAAGAGCCCACAGATTCAGCCCTTAACCCCAGTGATCAAAAAATGTCAAAACGTGTTTTTCAGCAGAAATAAACACGTTTTGGCAACTTTGGTCACCACCATGTAACTTATAGGGCAGGAACAGCACAGTTTTCAAAACGTGTTTTTCAGCCCGAAATAAACGCGTTTTCTCAGCCCTTGGAATCGCAGTGTAACTGCCTGGCTCAGAAGAGCCCACAGAGTCAGCCCTTAACCCCAGTGATCAGAAATTGTCAAAACGTGTTTTTCAGCAGAAATAAACACGTTTTGGCAACTTTGGTCACCACCATGTAACTTATAGGGCAGGAACAGCACAGTTTTCAAAACGTGTTTTTCAGCCCGAAATAAACACGTTTTCTCAGCCCTTAGAATCGCAGTGTAACTGCCTGGCTCAGAAGAGCCCACAGAGTCAGCCCTTAACCCCAGTGATCAGAAATTGTCAAAACGTGTTTTTCAGCAGAAATAAACACGTTTTGGCAACTTTGGTCAAACCCATGTAACTTATAGGGCAGGAACAGCACAGTTTTCAAAACGTGTTTTTCAGCCCGAAATAAACGCGTTTTCTCAGCCCTTGGAATCGCAGTGTAACTGCCTGCCTCAGAAGAGCCCACAGAGTCAGCCCTTAACCCCAGTGATCAGAAATTGTCAAAACGTGTTTTTCAGCAGAAATAAACACGTTTTGGCAACTTTGGTCACCACCATGTAACTTATAGGGCAGGAACAGCACAGTTTTCAAAACGTGTTTTTCAGCACGAAATAAACACGTTTTCTCAGCACTTTGAATCGCAGTGTAACTGCCTGGCTCAGAAGAGCCCACAGAGTCAGCCCTTAACCCCAGTGATCAGAAATTGTCAAAACGTGTTTTTCAGAAGAAATAAACACGTTTTGGCAACTTTGGTCAAATCCATGTAACTTATAGGGCAGGAACAGCACAGTTTTCAAAACGTGTTTTTCAGCACGAAATAAACGCGTTTTCTCAGCCCTTGGAATCGCAGTGTAACTGCCTGGCTCAGAAGAGCCCACAGAGTCAGCCCTTAACCCCAGTGATCAGAAATTGTCTAAACGTGTTTTTCAGCAGAAATAAACACGTTTTGGCAACTTTGGTCAAACCCATGTAACTTATAGGGCAGGAACAGCACAGTTTTCAAAACGTGTTTTTCAGCCCGAAATAAACGCGTTTTCTCAGCCCTTGGAATCGCAGTGTAACTGCCTGCCTCAGAAGAGCCCACAGAGTCAGCCCTTAACCCCAGTGATCAGAAATTGTCAAAACGTGTTTTTCAGCAGAAATAAACACGTTTTGGCAACTTTGGTCACCACCATGTAACTTATAGGGCAGGAACAGCACAGTTTTCAAAACGTGTTTTTCAGCACGAAATAAACACGTTTTCTCAGCACTTAGAATCGCAGTGTAACTGCCTGGCTCAGAAGAGCCCACAGAGTCAGCCCTTAACCCCAGTGATCAGAAATTGTCAAAACGTGTTTTTCAGCAGAAATAAACACGTTTTGGCAACTTTGGTCAAACCCATGTAACTTATAGGGCAGGAACAGCACAGTTTTCAAAACGTGTTTTTCAGCCCGAAATAAACGCGTTTTCTCAGCCCTTGGAATCGCAGTGTAACTGCCTGGCTCAGAAGAGCCCACAGAGTCAGCCCTTAACCCCAGTGATCAGAAATTGTCTAAACGTGTTTTTCAGCAGAAATAAACACGTTTTGGCAACTTTGGTCACCACCATGTAACTTATAGGGCAGGAACAGCACAGTTTTCAAAACGTGTTTTTCAGCCCGAAATAAACGCGTTTTCTCAGCCCTTGGAATCGCAGTGTAACTGCCTGGCTCAGAAGAGCCCACAGAGTCAGCCCTTAACCCCAGTGATCAGAAATTGTCAAAACGTGTTTTTCAGCAGAAATAAACACGTTTTGGCAACTTTGGTCACCACCATGTAACTTATAGGGCAGGAACAGCACAGTTTTCAAAACGTGTTTTTCAGCCCGAAATAAACGCGTTTTCTCAGCCCTTGGAATCGCAGTGTAACTGCCTGGCTCAGAAGAGCCCACAGAGTCAGCCCTTAACCCCAGTGATCAGAAATTGTCAAAACGTGTTTTTCAGCAGAAATAAACACGTTTTGGCAACTTTGGTCAAACCCATGTAACTTATAGGGCAGGAACAGCACAGTTTTCAAAACGTGTTTTTCAGCCCGAAATAAACGCGTTTTCTCAGCCCTTGGAATCGCAGTGTAACTGCCTGCCTCAGAAGAGCCCACAGAGTCAGCCCTTAACCCCAGTGATCAGAAATTGTCAAAACGTGTTTTTCAGCAGAAATAAACACGTTTTGGCAACTTTGGTCACCACCATGTAACTTATAGGGCAGGAACAGCACAGTTTTCAAAACGTGTTTTTCAGCACGAAATAAACACGTTTTCTCAGCACTTAGAATCGCAGTGTAACTGCCTGGCTCAGAAGAGCCCACAGAGTCAGCCCTTAACCCCAGTGATCATAAATTGTCAAAACGTGTTTTTCAGCAGAAATAAACACGTTTTGGCAACTTTGGTCAAACCCATGTAACTTATAGGGCAGGAACAGCACAGTTTTCAAAACATGTTTTTCAGCCCGAAATAAACGCGTTTTCTCAGCCCTTGGAATCGCAGTGTAACTGCCTGGCTCAGAAGAGCCCACAGAGTCAGCCCTTAACCCCAGTGATCAGAAATTGTCTAAACGTGTTTTTCAGCAGAAATAAACACGTTTTGGCAACTTTGGTCACCACCATGTAACTTATAGGGCAGGAACAGCACAGTTTTCAAAACGTGTTTTTCAGCCCGAAATAAACGCGTTTTCTCAGCCCTTGGAATCGCAGTGTAACTGCCTGGCTCAGAAGAGCCCACAGAGTCAGCCCTTAACCCCAGTGATCAGAAATTGTCAAAACGTGTTTTTCAGCAGAAATAAACACGTTTTGGCAACTTTGGTCACCACCATGTAACTTATAGGGCAGGAACAGCACAGTTTTCAAAACGTGTTTTTCAGCCCGAAATAAACGCGTTTTCTCAGCCCTTGGAATCGCAGTGTAACTGCCTGGCTCAGAAGAGCCCACAGAGTCAGCCCTTAACCCCAGTGATCAGAAATTGTCAAAACGTGTTTTTCAGCAGAAATAAACACGTTTTGGCAACTTTGGTCAAACCCATGTAACTTATAGGACAGGAACAGCACAGTTTTCAAAACGTGTTTTTCAGCCCGAAATAAACGCGTTTTCTCAGCCCTTGGAATCGCAGTGTAACTGCCTGGCTCAGAAGAGCCCACAGATTCAGACCTTAACCCCAGTGATCAGAAAATGTCAAAACGTGTTTTTCAGCAGAAATAAACACGTTTTGGCAACTTTGGTCACCACCATGTAACTTATAGGGCAGGAACAGCACAGTTTTCAAAACGTGTTTTTCAGCCCGAAATAAACGCGTTTTCTCAGCCCTTGGAATCGCAGTGTAACTGCCTGGCTCAGAAGAGCCCACAGAGTCAGCCCTTAACCCCAGTGATCAGAAATTGTCAAAACGTGTTTTTCAGCAGAAATAAACACGTTTTGGCAACTTTGGTCACCACCATGTAACTTATAGGGCAGGAACAGCACAGTTTTCAAAACGTGTTTTTCAGCCCGAAATAAACACGTTTTCTCAGCCCTTAGAATCGCAGTGTAACTGCCTGGCTCAGAAGAGCCCACAGAGTCAGCCCTTAACCCCAGTGATCAGAAATTGTCAAAACGTGTTTTTTAGCAGAAATAAACACGTTTTGGCAACTTTGGTCACCACCATGTAACTTATAGGGCAAGAACAGCACAGTTTTCAAAACGTGTTTTTCAGCCCGAAATAAACGCGTTTTCTCAGCCCTTGGAATCGCAGTGTAACTGCCTGGCTCAGAAGAGCCCACAGAGTCAGCCCTTAACCCCAGTGATCAGAAATTGTCAAAACGTGTTTTTCAGCAGAAATAAACACGTTTTGGCAACTTTGGTCACCACCATGTAACTTATAGGGCAGGAACAGCACAGTTTTCAAAACGTGTTTTTCAGCACGAAATAAACACGTTTTCTCAGCACTTAGAATCGCAGTGTAACTGCCTGGCTCAGAAGAGCCCACAGAGTCAGCCCTTAACCCCAGTGATCAGAAATTGTCAAAACGTGTTTTTCAGCAGAAATAAACACGTTTTGGCAACTTTGGTCAAATCCATGTAACTTATAGGGCAGGAACAGCACAGTTTTCAAAACGTGTTTTTCAGACCGAAATAAACACGTTTTCTCAGCCCTTAGAATCGCAATGTAACTGCCTGGCTCAGAAGAGCCCACAGAGTCAGCCCTTAACCCCAGTGATCATAAATTGTCAAAACGTGTTTTTCAGCAGAAATAAACACGTTTTGGCAACTTTGGTCAAACCCATGTAACTTATAGGACAGGAACAGCACAGTTTTCAAAACGTGTTTTTCAGCCCGAAATAAACGCGTTTTCTCAGCCCTTGGAATCGCAGTGTAACTGCCTGGCTCAGAAGAGCCCACAGATTCAGCCCTTAACCCCAGTGATCAAAAAATGTCAAAACGTGTTTTTCAGCAGAAATAAACACGTTTTGGCAACTTTGGTCACCACCATGTAACTTATAGGGCAGGAACAGCACAGTTTTCAAAACGTGTTTTTCAGCCCGAAATAAACGCGTTTTCTCAGCCCTTGGAATCGCAGTGTAACTGCCTGGCTCAGAAGAGCCCACAGAGTCAGCCCTTAACCCCAGTGATCAGAAATTGTCAAAACGTGTTTTTCAGCAGAAATAAACACGTTTTGGCAACTTTGGTCACCACCATGTAACTTATAGGGCAGGAACAGCACAGTTTTCAAAACGTGTTTTTCAGCCCGAAATAAACGCGTTTTCTCAGCCCTTGGAATCGCAGTGTAACTGCCTGGCTCAGAAGAGCCCACAGAGTCAGCCCTTAACCCCAGTGATCAGAAATTGTCAAAACGTGTTTTTCAGCAGAAATAAACACGTTTTGGCAACTTTGGTCACCACCATGTAACTTATAGGGCAGGAACAGCACAGTTTTCAAAACGTGTTTTTCAGCCCGAAATAAACACGTTTTCTCAGCCCTTGGAATCGCAGTGTAACTGCCTGCCTCAGAAGAGCCCACAGAGTCAGCCCTTAACCCCAGTGATCAGAAATTGTCAAAACGTGTTTTTCAGCAGAAATAAACACGTTTTGGCAACTTTGGTCACCACCATGTAACTTATAGGGCAGGAACAGCACAGTTTTCAAAACGTGTTTTTCAGCACGAAATAAACACGTTTTCTCAGCACTTTGAATCGCAGTGTAACTGCCTGGCTCAGAAGAGCCCACAGAGTCAGCCCTTAACCCCAGTGATCAGAAATTGTCAAAACGTGTTTTTCAGCAGAAATAAACACGTTTTGGCAACTTTGGTCAAATCCATGTAACTTATAGGGCAGGAACAGCACAGTTTTCAAAACGTGTTTTTCAGCACGAAATAAACGCGTTTTCTCAGCCCTTGGAATCGCAGTGTAACTGCCTGGCTCAGAAGAGCCCACAGATTCAGCCCTTAACCCCAGTGATCAAAAAATGTCAAAACGTGTTTTTCAGCAGAAATAAACACGTTTTGGCAACTTTGGTCACCACCATGTAACTTATAGGGCAGGAACAGCACAGTTTTCAAAACGTGTTTTTCAGCCCGAAATAAACGCGTTTTCTCAGCCCTTGGAATCGCAGTGTAACTGCCTGGCTCAGAAGAGCCCACAGAGTCAGCCCTTAACCCCAGTGATCAGAAATTGTCAAAACGTGTTTTTCAGCAGAAATAAACACGTTTTGGCAACTTTGGTCACCACCATGTAACTTATAGGGCAGGAACAGCACAGTTTTCAAAACGTGTTTTTCAGCCCGAAATAAACGCGTTTTCTCAGCCCTTGGAATCGCAGTGTAACTGCCTGGCTCAGAAGAGCCCACAGAGTCAGCCCTTAACCCCAGTGATCAGAAATTGTCAAAACGTGTTTTTCAGCAGAAATAAACACGTTTTGGCAACTTTGGTCACCACCATGTAACTTATAGGGCAGGAACAGCACAGTTTTCAAAACGTGTTTTTCAGCCCGAAATAAACACGTTTTCTCAGCCCTTGGAATCGCAGTGTAACTGCCTGCCTCAGAAGAGCCCACAGAGTCAGCCCTTAACCCCAGTGATCAGAAATTGTCAAAACGTGTTTTTCAGCAGAAATAAACACGTTTTGGCAACTTTGGTCACCACCATGTAACTTATAGGGCAGGAACAGCACAGTTTTCAAAACGTGTTTTTCAGCACGAAATAAACACGTTTTCTCAGCACTTTGAATCGCAGTGTAACTGCCTGGCTCAGAAGAGCCCACAGAGTCAGCCCTTAACCCCAGTGATCAGAAATTGTCAAAACGTGTTTTTCAGCAGAAATAAACACGTTTTGGCAACTTTGGTCAAATCCATGTAACTTATAGGGCAGGAACAGCACAGTTTTCAAAACGTGTTTTTCAGCACGAAATAAACGCGTTTTCTCAGCCCTTGGAATCGCAGTGTAACTGCCTGGCTCAGAAGAGCCCACAGAGTCAGCCCTTAACCCCAGTGATCAGAAATTGTCTAAACGTGTTTTTCAGCAGAAATAAACACGTTTTGGCAACTTTGGTCAAACCCATGTAACTTATAGGGCAGGAACAGCACAGTTTTCAAAACGTGTTTTTCAGCCCGAAATAAACGCGTTTTCTCAGCCCTTGGAATCGCAGTGTAACTGCCTGCCTCAGAAGAGCCCACAGAGTCAGCCCTTAACCCCAGTGATCAGAAATTGTCAAAACGTGTTTTTCAGCAGAAATAAACACGTTTTGGCAACTTTGGTCACCACCATGTAACTTATAGGGCAGGAACAGCACAGTTTTCAAAACGTGTTTTTCAGCACGAAATAAACACGTTTTCTCAGCACTTAGAATCGCAGTGTAACTGCCTGGCTCAGAAGAGCCCACAGAGTCAGCCCTTAACCCCAGTGATCAGAAATTGTCAAAACGTGTTTTTCAGCAGAAATAAACACGTTTTGGCAACTTTGGTCAAACCCATGTAACTTATAGGGCAGGAACAGCACAGTTTTCAAAACGTGTTTTTCAGCCCGAAATAAACGCGTTTTCTCAGCCCTTGGAATCGCAGTGTAACTGCCTGGCTCAGAAGAGCCCACAGAGTCAGCCCTTAACCCCAGTGATCAGAAATTGTCTAAACGTGTTTTTCAGCAGAAATAAACACGTTTTGGCAACTTTGGTCACCACCATGTAACTTATAGGGCAGGAACAGCACAGTTTTCAAAACGTGTTTTTCAGCCCGAAATAAACGCGTTTTCTCAGCCCTTGGAATCGCAGTGTAACTGCCTGGCTCAGAAGAGCCCACAGAGTCAGCCCTTAACCCCAGTGATCAGAAATTGTCAAAACGTGTTTTTCAGCAGAAATAAACACGTTTTGGCAACTTTGGTCACCACCATGTAACTTATAGGGCAGGAACAGCACAGTTTTCAAAACGTGTTTTTCAGCCCGAAATAAACGCGTTTTCTCAGCCCTTGGAATCGCAGTGTAACTGCCTGGCTCAGAAGAGCCCACAGAGTCAGCCCTTAACCCCAGTGATCAGAAATTGTCAAAACGTGTTTTTCAGCAGAAATAAACACGTTTTGGCAACTTTGGTCAAACCCATGTAACTTATAGGGCAGGAACAGCACAGTTTTCAAAACGTGTTTTTCAGCCCGAAATAAACGCGTTTTCTCAGCCCTTGGAATCGCAGTGTAACTGCCTGCCTCAGAAGAGCCCACAGAGTCAGCCCTTAACCCCAGTGATCAGAAATTGTCAAAACGTGTTTTTCAGCAGAAATAAACACGTTTTGGCAACTTTGGTCACCACCATGTAACTTATAGGGCAGGAACAGCACAGTTTTCAAAACGTGTTTTTCAGCACGAAATAAACACGTTTTCTCAGCACTTAGAATCGCAGTGTAACTGCCTGGCTCAGAAGAGCCCACAGAGTCAGCCCTTAACCCCAGTGATCATAAATTGTCAAAACGTGTTTTTCAGCAGAAATAAACACGTTTTGGCAACTTTGGTCAAACCCATGTAACTTATAGGGCAGGAACAGCACAGTTTTCAAAACATGTTTTTCAGCCCGAAATAAACGCGTTTTCTCAGCCCTTGGAATCGCAGTGTAACTGCCTGGCTCAGAAGAGCCCACAGAGTCAGCCCTTAACCCCAGTGATCAGAAATTGTCTAAACGTGTTTTTCAGCAGAAATAAACACGTTTTGGCAACTTTGGTCACCACCATGTAACTTATAGGGCAGGAACAGCACAGTTTTCAAAACGTGTTTTTCAGCCCGAAATAAACGCGTTTTCTCAGCCCTTGGAATCGCAGTGTAACTGCCTGGCTCAGAAGAGCCCACAGAGTCAGCCCTTAACCCCAGTGATCAGAAATTGTCAAAACGTGTTTTTCAGCAGAAATAAACACGTTTTGGCAACTTTGGTCACCACCATGTAACTTATAGGGCAGGAACAGCACAGTTTTCAAAACGTGTTTTTCAGCCCGAAATAAACGCGTTTTCTCAGCCCTTGGAATCGCAGTGTAACTGCCTGGCTCAGAAGAGCCCACAGAGTCAGCCCTTAACCCCAGTGATCAGAAATTGTCAAAACGTGTTTTTCAGCAGAAATAAACACGTTTTGGCAACTTTGGTCAAACCCATGTAACTTATAGGGCAGGAACAGCACAGTTTTCAAAACGTGTTTTTCAGCCCGAAATAAACGCGTTTTCTCAGCCCTTGGAATCGCAGTGTAACTGCCTGGCTCAGAAGAGCCCACAGAGTCAGCCCTTAACCCCAGTGATCAGAAATTGTCTAAACGTGTTTTTCAGCAGAAATAAACACGTTTTGGCAACTTTGGTCACCACCATGTAACTTATAGGGCAGGAACAGCACAGTTTTCAAAACGTGTTTTTCAGCCCGAAATAAACGCGTTTTCTCAGCCCTTGGAATCGCAGTGTAACTGCCTGGCTCAGAAGAGCCCACAGAGTCAGCCCTTAACCCCAGTGATCAGAAATTGTCAAAACGTGTTTTTCAGCAGAAATAAACACGTTTTGGCAACTTTGGTCACCACCATGTAACTTATAGGGCAGGAACAGCACAGTTTTCAAAACGTGTTTTTCAGCCCGAAATAAACGCGTTTTCTCAGCCCTTGGAATCGCAGTGTAACTGCCTGGCTCAGAAGAGCCCACAGAGTCAGCCCTTAACCCCAGTGATCAGAAATTGTCAAAACGTGTTTTTCAGCAGAAATAAACACGTTTTGGCAACTTTGGTCAAACCCATGTAACTTATAGGGCAGGAACAGCACAGTTTTCAAAACGTGTTTTTCAGCCCGAAATAAACGCGTTTTCTCAGCCCTTGGAATCGCAGTGTAACTGCCTGCCTCAGAAGAGCCCACAGAGTCAGCCCTTAACCCCAGTGATCAGAAATTGTCAAAACGTGTTTTTCAGCAGAAATAAACACGTTTTGGCAACTTTGGTCACCACCATGTAACTTATAGGGCAGGAACAGCACAGTTTTCAAAACGTGTTTTTCAGCACGAAATAAACACGTTTTCTCAGCACTTAGAATCGCAGTGTAACTGCCTGGCTCAGAAGAGCCCACAGAGTCAGCCCTTAACCCCAGTGATCATAAATTGTCAAAACGTGTTTTTCAGCAGAAATAAACACGTTTTGGCAACTTTGGTCAAACCCATGTAACTTATAGGGCAGGAACAGCACAGTTTTCAAAACATGTTTTTCAGCCCGAAATAAACGCGTTTTCTCAGCCCTTGGAATCGCAGTGTAACTGCCTGGCTCAGAAGAGCCCACAGAGTCAGCCCTTAACCCCAGTGATCAGAAATTGTCTAAACGTGTTTTTCAGCAGAAATAAACACGTTTTGGCAACTTTGGTCACCACCATGTAACTTATAGGGCAGGAACAGCACAGTTTTCAAAACGTGTTTTTCAGCCCGAAATAAACGCGTTTTCTCAGCCCTTGGAATCGCAGTGTAACTGCCTGGCTCAGAAGAGCCCACAGAGTCAGCCCTTAACCCCAGTGATCAGAAATTGTCAAAACGTGTTTTTCAGCAGAAATAAACACGTTTTGGCAACTTTGGTCACCACCATGTAACTTATAGGGCAGGAACAGCACAGTTTTCAAAACGTGTTTTTCAGCCCGAAATAAACGCGTTTTCTCAGCCCTTGGAATCGCAGTGTAACTGCCTGGCTCAGAAGAGCCCACAGAGTCAGCCCTTAACCCCAGTGATCAGAAATTGTCAAAACGTGTTTTTCAGCAGAAATAAACACGTTTTGGCAACTTTGGTCAAACCCATGTAACTTATAGGGCAGGAACAGCACAGTTTTCAAAACGTGTTTTTCAGCCCGAAATAAACGCGTTTTCTCAGCCCTTGGAATCGCAGTGTAACTGCCTGGCTCAGAAGAGCCCACAGAGTCAGCCCTTAACCCCAGTGATCAGAAATTGTCAAAACGTGTTTTTCAGCAGAAATAAACACGTTTTGGCAACTTTGGTCACCACCATGTAACTTATAGGGCAGGAACAGCACAGTTTTCAAAACGTGTTTTTCAGCCCGAAATAAACGCGTTTTCTCAGCCCTTGGAATCGCAGTGTAACTGCCTGGCTCAGAAGAGCCCACAGAGTCAGCCCTTAACCCCAGTGATCAGAAATTGTCAAAACGTGTTTTTCAGCAGAAATAAACAAGTTTTGGCAACTTTGGTCAAACCCATGTAACTTATAGGGCAGGAACAGCACAGTTTTCAAAACGTGTTTTTCAGCCCGAAATAAACGCGTTTTCTCAGCCCTTGGAATCGCAGTGTAACTGCCTGGCTCAGAAGAGCCCACAGAGTCAGCCCTTAACCCCAGTGATCAGAAATTGTCAAAACGTGTTTTTCAGCAGAAATAAACACGTTTTGGCAACTTTGGTCAAACCCATGTAACTTATAGGGCAGGAACAGCACAGTTTTCAAAACGTGTTTTTCAGCCCGAAATAAACGCGTTTTCTCAGCCCTTGGAATCGCAGTGTAACTGCCTGGCTCAGAAGAGCCCACAGAGTCAGCCCTTAACCCCAGTGATCAGAAATTGTCAAAACGTGTTTTTCAGCAGAAATAAACACGTTTTGGCAACTTTGGTCACCACCATGTAACTTATAGGGCAGGAACAGCACAGTTTTCAAAACGTGTTTTTCAGCCCGAAATAAACGCGTTTTCTCAGCCCTTGGAATCGCAGTGTAACTGCCTGGCTCAGAAGAGCCCACAGAGTCAGCCCTTAACCCCAGTGATCAGAAATTGTCAAAACGTGTTTTTCAGCAGAAATAAACACGTTTTGGCAACTTTGGTCAAACCCATGTAACTTATAGGGCAGGAACAGCACAGTTTTCAAAACGTGTTTTTCAGCCCGAAAGAAACGCGTTTTCTCAGCCCTTGGAATCGCAGTGTAACTGCCTGCCTCAGAAGAGCCCACAGAGTCAGCCCTTAACCCCAGTGATCAGAAATTGTCAAAACGTGTTTTTCAGCAGAAATAAACACGTTTTGGCAACTTTGGTCACCACCATGTAACTTATAGGGCAGGAACAGCACAGTTCTCAAAACGTGTTTTTCAGCACGAAATAAACACGTTTTCTCAGCACTTAGAATCGCAGTGTAACTGCCTGGCTCAGAAGAGCCCACAGAGTCAGCCCTTAACCCCAGTGATCAGAAATTGTCAAAACGTGTTTTTCAGCAGAAATAAACACGTTTTGGCAACTTTGGTCAAACCCATGTAACTTATAGGGCAGGAACAGCACAGTTTTCAAAACGTGTTTTTCAGCCCGAAATAAACGCGTTTTCTCAGCCCTTGGAATCGCAGTGTAACTGCCTGGCTCTGAAGAGCCCACAGAGTCAGCCCTTAACCCCAGTGATCAGAAATTGTCAAAACGTGTTTTTCAGCAGAAATAAACACGTTTTGGCAACTTTGGTCAAACCCATGTAACTTATAGGGCAGGAACAGCACAGTTTTCAAAACGTGTTTTTCAGCCCGAAATAAACGCGTTTTCTCAGCCCTTGGAATCGCAGTGTAACTGCCTGGCTCAGAAGAGCACACTGAGTCACCCCTTAACCCCAGTGATCAGAAATTGTCAAAACGTGTTTTTCAGCAGAAATAAACACGTTTTGGCAACTTTGGTCACCACCATGTAACTTATAGGGCAGGAACAGCACAGTTTTCAAAACGTGTTTTTCAGCCCGAATTAAACGCGTTTTCTCAGCCCTTGGAATCGCAGTGTAACTGCCTGGCTCAGAAGAGCCCACAGAGTCAGCCCTTAACCCCAGTGATCAGAAATTGTCAAAACGTGTTTTTCAGCAGAAATAAACACGTTTTGGCAACTTTGGTCACCACCATGTAACTTATAGGGCAGGAACAGCACAGTTTTCAAAACGTGTTTTTCAGCCCGAAATAAACGCGTTTTCTCAGCCCTTGGAATCGCAGTGTAACTGCCTGGCTCAGAAGAGCCCACAGATTCAGACCTTAACCCCAGTGATCAGAAATTGTCAAAACGTGTTTTTCAGCAGAAATAAACACTTTTTGGCAACTTTGGTCACCACCATGTAACTTATAGGGCAAGAACAGCACAGTTTTCAAAACGTGTTTTTCAGCCCGAAATAAACGCGTTTTCTCAGCCCTTAGAATCGCAGTGTAACTGCCTGGCTCAGAAGAGCCCACAGAGTCAGCCCTTAACCCCAGTGATCAGAAATTGTCTAAACGTGTTTTTCAGCAGAAATAAACACGTTTTGGCAACTTTGGTCACCACCATGTAACTTATAGGGCAGGAACAGCACAGTTTTCAAAACGTGTTTTTCAGCCCGAAATAAACGCGTTTTCTCAGCCCTTGGAATCGCAGTGTAACTGCCTGGCTCAGAAGAGCCCACAGAGTCAGCCCTTAACCCCAGTGATCAGAAATTGTCAAAACGTGTTTTTCAGCAGAAATAAACACGTTTTGGCAACTTTGGTCACCACCATGTAACTTATAGGGCAGGAACAGCACAGTTTTCAAAACGTGTTTTTCAGCCCGAAATAAACGCGTTTTCTCAGCCCTTGGAATCGCAGTGTAACTGCCTGGCTCAGAAGAGCCCACAGAGTCAGCCCTTAACCCCAGTGATCAGAAATTGTCAAAACGTGTTTTTCAGCAGAAATAAACACGTTTTGGCAACTTTGGTCACCACCATGTAACTTATAGGGCAGGAACAGCACAGTTTTCAAAACGTGTTTTTCAGCCCGAAATAAACGCGTTTTCTCAGCCCTTGGAATCGCAGTGTAACTGCCTGGCTCAGAAGAGCCCACAGAGTCAGCCCTTAACCCCAGTGATCAGAAATTGTCAAAACGTGTTTTTCAGCAGAAATAAACACGTTTTGGCAACTTTGGTCACCACCATGTAACTTATAGGGCAGGAACAGCACAGTTTTCAAAACGTGTTTTTCAGACCGAAATAAACACGTTTTCTCAGCCCTTAGAATCGCAATGTAACTGCCTGGCTCAGAAGAGCCCACAGAGTCAGCCCTTAACCCCAGTGATCATAAATTGTCAAAACGTGTTTTTCAGCAGAAATAAACACGTTTTGGCAACTTTGGTCAAACCCATGTAACTTATAGGACAGGAACAGCACAGTTTTCAAAACGTGTTTTTCAGCCCGAAATAAGCGCGTTTTCTCAGCCCTTGGAATCGCAGTGTAACTGCCTGGCTCAGAAGAGCCCACAGATTCAGACCTTAACCCCAGTGATCAGAAAATGTCAAAACGTGTTTTTCAGCAGAAATAAACACGTTTTGGCAACTTTGGTCACCACCATGTAACTTATAGGGCAGGAACAGCACAGTTTTCAAAACGTGTTTTTCAGCCCGAAATAAACGCGTTTTCTCAGCCCTTGGAATCGCAGTGTAACTGCCTGGCTCAGAAGAGCCCACAGAGTCAGCCCTTAACCCCAGTGATCAGAAATTGTCAAAACGTGTTTTTCAGCAGAAATAAACACGTTTTGGCAACTTTGGTCACCACCATGTAACTTATAGGGCAGGAACAGCACAGTTTTCAAAACGTGTTTTTCAGCCCGAAATAAACACGTTTTCTCAGCCCTTAGAATCGCAGTGTAACTGCCTGGCTCAGAAGAGCCCACAGAGTCAGCCCTTAACCCCAGTGATCAGAAATTGTCAAAACGTGTTTTTCAGCAGAAATAAACACGTTTTGGCAACTTTGGTCAAACCCATGTAACTTATAGGGCAGGAACAGCACAGTTTTCAAAACGTGTTTTTCAGCCCGAAATAAACGCGTTTTCTCAGCCCTTGGAATCGCAGTGTAACTGCCTGCCTCAGAAGAGCCCACAGAGTCAGCCCTTAACCCCAGTGATCAGAAATTGTCAAAACGTGTTTTTCAGCAGAAATAAACACGTTTTGGCAACTTTGGTCACCACCATGTAACTTATAGGGCAGGAACAGCACAGTTTTCAAAACGTGTTTTTCAGCACGAAATAAACACGTTTTCTCAGCACTTAGAATCGCAGTGTAACTGCCTGGCTCAGAAGAGCCCACAGAGTCAGCCCTTAACCCCAGTGATCAGAAATTGTCAAAACGTGTTTTTCAGCAGAAATAAACACGTTTTGGCAACTTTGGTCAAATCCATGTAACTTATAGGGCAGGAACAGCACAGTTTTCAAAACGTGTTTATCAGCCCGAAATAAACGCGTTTTCTCAGCCCTTGGAATCGCAGTGTAACTGCCTGGCTCAGAAGAGCCCACAGAGTCAGCCCTTAACCCCAGTGATCAGAAATTGTCTAAACGTGTTTTTCAGCAGAAATAAACACGTTTTGGCAACTTTGGTCACCACCATGTAACTTATAGGGCAGGAACAGCACAGTTTTCAAAACGTGTTTTTCAGCCCGAAATAAACGCGTTTTCTCAGCCCTTGGAATCGCAGTGTAACTGCCTGGCTCAGAAGAGCACACTGAGTCACCCCTTAACCCCAGTGATCAGAAATTGTCAAAACGTGTTTTTCAGCAGAAATAAACACGTTTTGGCAACTTTGGTCACCACCATGTAACTTATAGGGCAGGAACAGCACAGTTTTCAAAACGTGTTTTTCAGCCCGAAATAAACGCGTTTTCTCAGCCCTTGGAATCGCAGTGTAACTGCCTGGCTCAGAAGAGCCCACAGAGTCAGCCCTTAACCCCAGTGATCAGAAATTGTCAAAACGTGTTTTTCAGCAGAAATAAACACGTTTTGGCAACTTTGGTCACCACCATGTAACTTATAGGGCAGGAACAGCACAGTTTTCAAAACGTGTTTTTCAGCCCGAAATAAACGCGTTTTCTCAGCCCTTGGAATCGCAGTGTAACTGCCTGGCTCAGAAGAGCCCACAGAGTCAGCCCTTAACCACAGTGATCAGAAATTGTCAAAACGTGTTTTTCAGCAGAAATAAACACGTTTTGGCAACTTTGGTCACCACCATGTAACTTATAGGGCAGGAACAGCACAGTTTTCAAAACGTGTTTTTCAGACCGAAATAAACACGTTTTCTCAGCCCTTAGAATCGCAATGTAACTGCCTGGCTCAGAAGAGCCCACAGAGTCAGCCCTTAACCCCAGTGATCATAAATTGTCAAAACGTGTTTTTCAGCAGAAATAAACACGTTTTGGCAACTTTGGTCAAACCCATGTAACTTATAGGACAGGAACAGCACAGTTTTCAAAACGTGTTTTTCAGCCCGAAATAAGCGCGTTTTCTCAGCCCTTGGAATCGCAGTGTAACTGCCTGGCTCAGAAGAGCCCACAGATTCAGACCTTAACCCCAGTGATCAGAAAATGTCAAAACGTGTTTTTCAGCAGAAATAAACACGTTTTGGCAACTTTGGTCACCACCATGTAACTTATAGGGCAGGAACAGCACAGTTTTCAAAACGTGTTTTTCAGCCCGAAATAAACGCGTTTTCTCAGCCCTTGGAATCGCAGTGTAACTGCCTGGCTCAGAAGAGCCCACAGAGTCAGCCCTTAACCCCAGTGATCAGAAATTGTCAAAACGTGTTTTTCAGCAGAAATAAACACGTTTTGGCAACTTTGGTCACCACCATGTAACTTATAGGGCAGGAACAGCACAGTTTTCAAAACGTGTTTTTCAGCCCGAAATAAACACGTTTTCTCAGCCCTTAGAATCGCAGTGTAACTGCCTGGCTCAGAAGAGCCCACAGAGTCAGCCCTTAACCCCAGTGATCAGAAATTGTCAAAACGTGTTTTTCAGCAGAAATAAACACGTTTTGGCAACTTTGGTCAAACCCATGTAACTTATAGGGCAGGAACAGCACAGTTTTCAAAACGTGTTTTTCAGCCCGAAATAAACGCGTTTTCTCAGCCCTTGGAATCGCAGTGTAACTGCCTGCCTCAGAAGAGCCCACAGAGTCAGCCCTTAACCCCAGTGATCAGAAATTGTCAAAACGTGTTTTTCAGCAGAAATAAACACGTTTTGGCAACTTTGGTCACCACCATGTAACTTATAGGGCAGGAACAGCACAGTTTTCAAAACGTGTTTTTCAGCACGAAATAAACACGTTTTCTCAGCACTTAGAATCGCAGTGTAACTGCCTGGCTCAGAAGAGCCCACAGAGTCAGCCCTTAACCCCAGTGATCAGAAATTGTCAAAACGTGTTTTTCAGCAGAAATAAACACGTTTTGGCAACTTTGGTCAAATCCATGTAACTTATAGGGCAGGAACAGCACAGTTTTCAAAACGTGTTTATCAGCCCGAAATAAACGCGTTTTCTCAGCCCTTGGAATCGCAGTGTAACTGCCTGGCTCAGAAGAGCCCACAGAGTCAGCCCTTAACCCCAGTGATCAGAAATTGTCTAAACGTGTTTTTCAGCAGAAATAAACACGTTTTGGCAACTTTGGTCACCACCATGTAACTTATAGGGCAGGAACAGCACAGTTTTCAAAACGTGTTTTTCAGCCCGAAATAAACGCGTTTTCTCAGCCCTTGGAATCGCAGTGTAACTGCCTGGCTCAGAAGAGCACACTGAGTCACCCCTTAACCCCAGTGATCAGAAATTGTCAAAACGTGTTTTTCAGCAGAAATAAACACGTTTTGGCAACTTTGGTCACCACCATGTAACTTATAGGGCAGGAACAGCACAGTTTTCAAAACGTGTTTTTCAGCCCGAAATAAACGCGTTTTCTCAGCCCTTGGAATCGCAGTGTAACTGCCTGGCTCAGAAGAGCCCACAGAGTCAGCCCTTAACCCCAGTGATCAGAAATTGTCAAAACGTGTTTTTCAGCAGAAATAAACACGTTTTGGCAACTTTGGTCACCACCATGTAACTTATAGGGCAGGAACAGCACAGTTTTCAAAACGTGTTTTTCAGCCCGAAATAAACGCGTTTTCTCAGCCCTTGGAATCGCAGTGTAACTGCCTGGCTCAGAAGAGCCCACAGAGTCAGCCCTTAACCCCAGTGATCAGAAATTGTCAAAACGTGTTTTTCAGCAGAAATAAACACGTTTTGGCAACTTTGGTCACCACCATGTAACTTATAGGGCAAGAACAGCACAGTTTTCAAAACGTGTTTTTCAGCCCGAAATAAACGCGTTTTCTCAACCCTTGGAATCGCAGTGTAACTGCCTGGCTCAGAAGAGCCCACAGAGTCAGCCCTTAACCCCAGTGATCAGAAATTGTCAAAACGTGTTTTTCAGCAGAAATAAACACGTTTTGGCAACTTTGGTCAAACCCATGTAACTTATAGGGCAGGAACAGCACAGTTTTCAAAACGTGTTTTTCAGCCCGAAATAAACGCGTTTTCTCAGCCCTTGGAATCGCAGTGTAACTGCCTGGCTCAGAAGAGCCCACAGAGTCAGCCCTTAACCCCAGTGATCAGAAATTGTCAAAACGTGTTTTTCAGCAGAAATAAACACGTTTTGGCAACTTTGGTCACCACCATGTAACTTATAGGGCAGGAACAGCACAGTTTTCAAAACGTGTTTTTCAGCCCGAAATAAACGCGTTTTCTCAGCCTTTGGAATCGCAGTGTAACTGCCTGGCTCAGAAGAGCCCACAGAGTCAGCCCTTAACCCCAGTGATCAGAAATTGTCAAAACGTGTTTTTCAGCAGAAATAAACACGTTTTGGCAACTTTGGTCACCACCATGTAACTTATAGGGCAGGAACAGCACAGTTTTCAAAACGTGTTTTTCAGACCGAAATAAACACGTTTTCTCAGCCCTTAGAATCGCAATGTAACTGCCTGGCTCAGAAGAGCCCACAGAGTCAGCCCTTAACCCCAGTGATCATAAATTGTCAAAACGTGTTTTTCAGCAGAAATAAACACGTTTTGGCAACTTTGGTCACCACCATGTAACTTATAGGGCAGGAACAGCACAGTTTTCAAAACGTGTTTTTCAGCCCGAAATAAACACGTTTTCTCAGCCCTTAGAATCGCAGTGTAACTGCCTGGCTCAGAAGAGCCCACAGAGTCAGCCCTTAACTCCAGTGATCAGAAATTGTCAAAACGTGTTTTTCAGCAGAAATAAACACGTTTTGGAAACTTTGGTCAAACCCATGTAACTTATAGGGCAGGAACAGCACAGTTTTCAAAACGTGTTTTTCAGCCCGAAATAAACGCGTTTTCTCAGCCCTTGGAATCGCAGTGTAACTGCCTGCCTCAGAAGAGCCCACAGAGTCAGCCCTTAACCCCAGTGATCAGAAATTGTCAAAACGTGTTTTTCAGCAGAAATAAACACGTTTTGGCAACTTTGGTCAAACCCATGTAACTTATAGGGTAGGAACAGCACAGTTTTCAAAATGTGTTTTTCAGCCCGAAATAAACGCGTTTTCTCAGCCCTTGGAATCGCAGTGTAACTGCCTGGCTCAGAAGAGCCCACAGAGTCAGCCCTTAACCCCAGTGATCAGAAATTGTCAAAACGTGTTTTTCAGCAGAAATAAACACGTTTTGGCAACTTTGGTCACCACCATGTAACTTATAGGGCAGGAACAGCACAGTTTTCAAAACGTGTTTTTCAGCCCGAAATAAACGCGTTTTCTCAGCCCTTGGAATCGCAGTGTAACTGCCTGGCTCAGAAGAGCCCACAGAGTCAGCCCTTAACCCCAGTGATCAGAAATTGTCAAAACGTGTTTTTCAGCAGAAATAAACACGTTTTGGCAACTTTGGTCAAACCCATGTAACTTATAGGGCAGGAACAGCACAGTTTTCAAAACGTGTTTTTCAGACCGAAATAAACACGTTTTCTCAGCCCTTAGAATCGCAATGTAACTGCCTGGCTCAGAAGAGCCCACAGAGTCAGCCCTTAACCCCAGTGATCATAAATTGTCAAAACGTGTTTTTCAGCAGAAATAAACACGTTTTGGCAACTTTGGTCAAACCCATGTAACTTATAGGACAGGAACAGCACAGTTTTCAAAACGTGTTTTTCAGCCCGAAATAAACGCGTTTTCTCAGCCCTTGGAATCGCAGTGTAACTGCCTGGCTCAGAAGAGCCCACAGATTCAGACCTTAACCCCAGTGATCAGAAAATGTCAAAACGTGTTTTTCAGCAGAAATAAACACGTTTTGGCAACTTTGGTCACCACCATGTAACTTATAGGGCAGGAACAGCACAGTTTTCAAAACGTGTTTTTCAGCCCGAAATAAACACGTTTTCTCAGCCCTTAGAATCGCAGTGTAACTGCCTGGCTCAGAAGAGCCCACAGAGTCAGCCCTTAACCCCAGTGATCAGAAATTGTCAAAACGTGTTTTTCAGCAGAAATAAACACGTTTTGGCAACTTTGGTCACCACCATGTAACTTATAGGGCAAGAACAGCACAGTTTTCAAAACGTGTTTTTCAGCCCGAAATAAACGCGTTTTCTCAGCCCTTGGAATCGCAGTGTAACTGCCTGCCTCAGAAGAGCCCACAGAGTCAGCCCTTAACCCCAGTGATCAGAAATTGTCAAAACGTGTTTTTCAGCAGAAATAAACACGTTTTGGCAACTTTGGTCACCACCATGTAACTTATAGGGCAGGAACAGCACAGTTTTCAAAACGTGTTTTTCAGCACGAAATAAACACGTTTTCTCAGCACTTAGAATCGCAGTGTAACTGCCTGGCTCAGAAGAGCCCACAGAGTCAGCCCTTAACCCCAGTGATCAGAAATTGTCAAAACGTGTTTTTCAGCAGAAATAAACACGTTTTGGCAACTTTGGTCAAATCCATGTAACTTATAGGGCAGGAACAGCACAGTTTTCAAAACGTGTTTTTCAGACCGAAATAAACACGTTTTCTCAGCCCTTAGAATCGCAATGTAACTGCCTGGCTCAGAAGAGCCCACAGAGTCAGCCCTTAACCCCAGTGATCATAAATTGTCAAAACGTGTTTTTCAGCAGAAATAAACACGTTTTGGCAACTTTGGTCAAACCCATGTAACTTATAGGACAGGAACAGCACAGTTTTCAAAACGTGTTTTTCAGCCCGAAATAAACGCGTTTTCTCAGCCCTTGGAATCGCAGTGTAACTGCCTGGCTCAGAAGAGCCCACAGATTCAGCCCTTAACCCCAGTGATCAGAAAATGTCAAAACGTGTTTTTCAGCAGAAATAAACACGTTTTGGCAACTTTGGTCACCACCATGTAACTTATAGGGCAGGAACAGCACAGTTTTCAAAACGTGTTTTTCAGCCCGAAATAAACGCGTTTTCTCAGCCCTTGGAATCGCAGTGTAACTGCCTGGCTCAGAAGAGCCCACAGAGTCAGCCCTTAACCCCAGTGATCAGAAATTGTCAAAACGTGTTTTTCAGCAGAAATAAACACGTTTTGGCAACTTTGGTCACCACCATGTAACTTATAGGGCAGGAACAGCACAGTTTTCAAAACGTGTTTTTCAGCCCGAAATAAACACGTTTTCTCAGCCCTTAGAATCGCAGTGTAACTGCCTGGCTCAGAAGAGCCCACAGAGTCAGCCCTTAACCCCAGTGATCAGAAATTGTCAAAACGTGTTTTTCAGCAGAAATAAACACGTTTTGGCAACTTTGGTCAAACCCATGTAACTTATAGGGCAGGAACAGCACAGTTTTCAAAACGTGTTTTTCAGCCCGAAATAAACGCGTTTTCTCAGCCCTTGGAATCGCAGTGTAACTGCCTGCCTCAGAAGAGCCCACAGAGTCAGCCCTTAACCCCAGTGATCAGAAATTGTCAAAACGTGTTTTTCAGCAGAAATAAACACGTTTTGGCAACTTTGGTCACCACCATGTAACTTATAGGGCAGGAACAGCACAGTTTTCAAAACGTGTTTTTCAGCACGAAATAAACACGTTTTCTCAGCACTTTGAATCGCAGTGTAACTGCCTGGCTCAGAAGAGCCCACAGAGTCAGCCCTTAACCCCAGTGATCAGAAATTGTCAAAACGTGTTTTTCAGCAGAAATAAACACGTTTTGGCAACTTTGGTCAAATCCATGTAACTTATAGGGCAGGAACAGCACAGTTTTCAAAACGTGTTTTTCAGCACGAAATAAACGCGTTTTCTCAGCCCTTGGAATCGCAGTGTAACTGCCTGGCTCAGAAGAGCCCACAGAGTCAGCCCTTAACCCCAGTGATCAGAAATTGTCTAAACGTGTTTTTCAGCAGAAATAAACACGTTTTGGCAACTTTGGTCAAACCCATGTAACTTATAGGGCAGGAACAGCACAGTTTTCAAAACGTGTTTTTCAGCCCGAAATAAACGCGTTTTCTCAGCCCTTGGAATCGCAGTGTAACTGCCTGCCTCAGAAGAGCCCACAGAGTCAGCCCTTAACCCCAGTGATCAGAAATTGTCAAAACGTGTTTTTCAGCAGAAATAAACACGTTTTGGCAACTTTGGTCACCACCATGTAACTTATAGGGCAGGAACAGCACAGTTTTCAAAACGTGTTTTTCAGCACGAAATAAACACGTTTTCTCAGCACTTAGAATCGCAGTGTAACTGCCTGGCTCAGAAGAGCCCACAGAGTCAGCCCTTAACCCCAGTGATCAGAAATTGTCTAAACGTGTTTTTCAGCAGAAATAAACACGTTTTGGCAACTTTGGTCAAACCCATGTAACTTATAGGGCAGGAACAGCACAGTTTTCAAAACGTGTTTTTCAGCCCGAAATAAACGCGTTTTCTCAGCCCTTGGAATCGCAGTGTAACTGCCTGGCTCAGAAGAGCCCACAGAGTCAGCCCTTAACCCCAGTGATCAGAAATTGTCAAAACGTGTTTTTCAGCAGAAATAAACACGTTTTGGCAACTTTGGTCACCACCATGTAACTTATAGGGCAGGAACAGCACAGTTTTCAAAACGTGTTTTTCAGCCCGAAATAAACGCGTTTTCTCAGCCCTTGGAATCGCAGTGTAACTGCCTGGCTCAGAAGAGCCCACAGAGTCAGCCCTTAACCCCAGTGATCAGAAATTGTCAAAACGTGTTTTTCAGCAGAAATAAACACGTTTTGGCAACTTTGGTCAAACCCATGTAACTTATAGGGCAGGAACAGCACAGTTTTCAAAACGTGTTTTTCAGCCCGAAATAAACGCGTTTTCTCAGCCCTTGGAATCGCAGTGTAACTGCCTGCCTCAGAAGAGCCCACAGAGTCAGCCCTTAACCCCAGTGATCAGAAATTGTCAAAACGTGTTTTTCAGCAGAAATAAACACGTTTTGGCAACTTTGGTCACCACCATGTAACTTATAGGGCAGGAACAGCACAGTTTTCAAAACGTGTTTTTCAGCACGAAATAAACACGTTTTCTCAGCACTTAGAATCGCAGTGTAACTGCCTGGCTCAGAAGAGCCCACAGAGTCAGCCCTTAACCCCAGTGATCATAAATTGTCAAAACGTGTTTTTCAGCAGAAATAAACACGTTTTGGCAACTTTGGTCAAACCCATGTAACTTATAGGGCAGGAACAGCACAGTTTTCAAAACATGTTTTTCAGCCCGAAATAAACGCGTTTTCTCAGCCCTTGGAATCGCAGTGTAACTGCCTGGCTCAGAAGAGCCCACAGAGTCAGCCCTTAACCCCAGTGATCAGAAATTGTCTAAACGTGTTTTTCAGCAGAAATAAACACGTTTTGGCAACTTTGGTCACCACCATGTAACTTATAGGGCAGGAGCAGCACAGTTTTCAAAACGTGTTTTTCAGCCCAAAATAAACGCGTTTTCTCAGCCCTTGGAATCGCAGTGTAACTGCCTGGCTCAGAAGAGCCCACAGAGTCAGCCCTTAACCCCAGTGATCAGAAATTGTCAAAACGTGTTTTTCAGCAGAAATAAACACGTTTTGGCAACTTTGGTCAAACCCATGTAACTTATAGGGCAGGAACAGCACAGTTTTCAAAACGTGTTTTTCAGCCCGAAATAAACGCGTTTTCTCAGCCCTTGGAATCGCAGTGTAACTGCCTGGCTCAGAAGAGCCCACAGAGTCAGCCCTTAACCCCAGTGATCAGAAATTGTCAAAACGTGTTTTTCAGCAGAAATAAACACGTTTTGGCAACTTTGGTCAAACCCATGTAACTTATAGGGCAGGAACAGCACAGTTTTCAAAACGTGTTTTTCAGCCCGAAATAAACGCGTTTTCTCAGCCCTTGGAATCGCAGTGTAACTGCCTGGCTCAGAAGAGCCCACAGAGTCAGCCCTTAACCCCAGTGATCAGAAATTGTCAAAACGTGTTTTTCAGCAGAAATAAACACGTTTTGGCAACTTTGGTCAAACCCATGTAACTTATAGGGCAGGAACAGCACAGTTTTCAAAACGTGTTTTTCAGCCCGAAATAAACGCGTTTTCTCAGCACTTAGAATCGCAGTGTAACTGCCTGGCTCAGAAGAGCCCACAGAGTCAGCCCTTAACCCCAGTGATCAGAAATTGTCAAAACGTGTTTTTCAGCAGAAATAAACACGTTTTGGCAACTTTGGTCACCACCATGTAACTTATAGGGCAGGAACAGCACAGTTTTCAAAACGTGTTTTTCAGACCGAAATAAACACGTTTTCTCAGCCCTTAGAATCGCAATGTAACTGCCTGGCTCAGAAGAGCCCACAGAGTCAGCCCTTAACCCCAGTGATCATAAATTGTCAAAACGTGTTTTTCAGCAGAAATAAACACGTTTTGGCAACTTTGGTCAAACCCATGTAACTTATAGGACAGGAACAGCACAGTTTTCAAAACGTGTTTTTCAGCCCGAAATAAACGCGTTTTCTCAGCCCTTGGAATCGCAGTGTAACTGCCTGGCTCAGAAGAGCCCACAGAGTCAGCCCTTAACCCCAGTGATCAGAAATTGTCAAAACGTGTTTTTCAGCAGAAATAAACACGTTTTGGCAACTTTGGTCACCACCATGTAACTTATAGGGCAGGAACAGCACAGTTTTCAAAACGTGTTTTTCAGCACGAAATAAACACGTTTTCTCAGCACTTAGAATCGCAGTGTAACTGCCTGGCTCAGAAGAGCCCACAGAGTCAGCCCTTAACCCCAGTGATCAGAAATTGTCAAAACGTGTTTTTCAGCAGAAATAAACACGTTTTGGCAACTTTGGTCACCACCATGTAACTTATAGGGCAGGAACAGCACAGTTTTCAAAACGTGTTTTTCAGCCCGAAATAAACGCGTTTTCTCAGCCCTTGGAATCGCAGTGTAACTGCCTGGCTCAGAAGAGCCCACAGAGTCAGCCCTTAACCCCAGTGATCAGAAATTGTCAAAACGTGTTTTTCAGCAGAAATAAACACGTTTTGGCAACTTTGGTCAAACCCATGTAACTTATAGGGCAGGAACAGCACACTTTTCAAAACGTGTTTTTCAGCCCGAAATAAACGCGTTTTCTCAGCCCTTGGAATCGCAGTGTAACTGCCTGGCTCAGAAGAGCCCACAGAGTCAGCCCTTAACCCCAGTGATCAGAAATTGTCAAAACGTGTTTTTCAGCAGAAATAAACACGTTTTGGCAACTTTGGTCACCACCATGTAACTTATAGGGCAGGAACAGCACAGTTTTCAAAACGTGTTTTTCAGACCGAAATAAACACGTTTTCTCAGCCCTTAGAATCGCAATGTAACTGCCTGGCTCAGAAGAGCCCACAGAGTCAGCCCTTAACCCCAGTGATCATAAATTGTCAAAACGTGTTTTTCAGCAGAAATAAACACGTTTTGGCAACTTTGGTCAAACCCATGTAACTTATAGGACAGGAACAGCACAGTTTTCAAAACGTGTTTTTCAGCCCGAAATAAACGCGTTTTCTCAGCCCTTGGAATCGCAGTGTAACTGCCTGGCTCAGAAGAGCCCACAGATTCAGCCCTTAACCCCAGTGATCAGAAAATGTCAAAACGTGTTTTTCAGCAGAAATAAACACGTTTTGGCAACTTTGGTCACCACCATGTAACTTATAGGGCAGGAACAGCACAGTTTTCAAAACGTGTTTTTCAGCCCGAAATAAACGCGTTTTCTCAGCCCTTGGAATCGCAGTGTAACTGCCTGGCTCAAAAGAGCCCACAGAGTCAGCCCTTAACCCCAGTGATCAGAAATTGTCAAAACGTGTTTTTCAGCAGAAATAAACACGTTTTGGCAACTTTGGTCACCACCATGTAACTTATAGGGCAGGACAGCACAGTTTTCAAAACGTGTTTTGCAGCCCGAAATAAACACGTTTTCTCAGCCCTTAGAATCGCAGTGTAACTGCCTGGCTCAGAAGAGCCCACAGAGTCAGCCCTTAACTCCAGTGATCAGAAATTGTCAAAACGTGTTTTTCAGCAGAAATAAACACGTTTTGGAAACTTTGGTCAAACCCATGTAACTTATAGGGCAGGAACAGCACAGTTTTCAAAACGTGTTTTTCAGCCCGAAATAAACGCGTTTTCTCAGCCCTTGGAATCGCAGTGTAACTGCCTGCCTCAGAAGAGCCCACAGAGTCAGCCCTTAACCCCAGTGATCAGAATTTGTCAAAACGTGTTTTTCAGCAGAAATAAACACGTTTTGGCAACTTTGGTCACCACCATGTAACTTATAGGGCAGGAACAGCACAGTTTTCAAAACGTGTTTTTCAGCACGAAATAAACACGTTTTCTCAGCACTTAGAATCGCAGTGTAACTGCCTGGCTCAGAAGAGCCCACAGAGTCAGCCCTTAACCCCAGTGATCAGAAATTGTCAAAACGTGTTTTTCAGCAGAAATAAACACGTTTTGGCAACTTTGGTCACCACCATTTAACTTATAGGGCAGGAACAGCACAGTTTTCAAAACGTGTTTTTCAGCCCGAAATAAACGCGTTTTCTCAGCCCTTGGAATCGCAGTGTAACTGCCTGGCTCAGAAGAGCACACTGAGTCACCCCTTAACCCCAGTGATCAGAAATTGTCAAAACGTGTTTTTCAGCAGAAATAAACACGTTTTGGCAACTTTGGTCACCACCATGTAACTTATAGGGCAGGAACAGCACCGTTTTCAAAACGTGTTTTTCAGCCCGAAATAAACGCGTTTTCTCAGCCCTTGGAATCGCAGTGTAACTGCCTGGCTCAGAAGAGCCCACAGAGTCAGCCCTTAACCCCAGTGATCAGAAATTGTCAAAACGTGTTTTTCAGCAGAAATAAACAGGTTTTGGCAACTTTGGTCACCACCATGTAACTTATAGGGCAAGAACAGCACAGTTTTCAAAACGTGTTTTTCAGCCCGAAATAAACGCGTTTTCTCAGCCCTTGGAATCGCAGTGTAACTGCCTGGCTCAGAAGAGCCCACAGAGTCAGCCCTTAACCCCAGTGATCAGAAATTGTCAAAACGTGTTTTTCAGCAGAAAAAAACACTTTTTGGCAACTTTGGTCAAACCCATGTAACTTATAGGGCAGGAACAGCACAGTTTTCAAAACGTGTTTTTCAGCCCGAAATAAACGCGTTTTCTCAGCCCTTGGAATCGCAGTGTAACTGCCTGGCTCAGAAGAGCCCACAGAGTCAGCCCTTAACCCCAGTGATCAGAAATTGTCAAAACGTGTTTTTCAGCAGAAATAAACACGTTTTGGCAACTTTGGTCACCACCATGTAACTTATAGGGCAGGAACAGCACAGTTTTCAAAACGTGTTTTTCAGCCCGAAATAAACGCGTTTTCTCAGCCCTTGGAATCGCAGTGTAACTGCCTGGCTCAGAAGAGCCCACAGAGTCAGCCCTTAACCCCAGTGATCAGAAATTGTCAAAACGTGTTTTTCAGCAGAAATAAACACGTTTTGGCAACTTTGGTCAAACCCATGTAACTTATAGGGCAGGAACAGCACAGTTTTCAAAACGTGTTTTTCAGACCGAAATAAACACGTTTTCTCAGCCCTTAGAATCGCAATGTAACTGCCTGGCTCAGAAGAGCCCACAGAGTCAGCCCTTAACCCCAGTGATCATAAATTGTCAAAACGTGTTTTTCAGCAGAAATAAACACGTTTTGGCAACTTTGGTCAAACCCATGTAACTTATAGGACAGGAACAGCACAGTTTTCAAAACGTGTTTTTCAGCCCGAAATAAACGCGTTTTCTCAGCCCTTGGAATCGCAGTGTAACTGCCTGGCTCAGAAGAGCCCACAGATTCAGACCTTAACCCCAGTGATCAGAAAATGTCAAAACGTGTTTTTCAGCAGAAATAAACACGTTTTGGCAACTTTGGTCACCACCATGTAACTTATAGGGCAGGAACAGCACAGTTTTCAAAACGTGTTTTTCAGCCCGAAATAAACGCGTTTTCTCAGCCCTTGGAATCGCAGTGTAACTGCCTGGCTCAGAAGAGCCCACAGAGTCAGCCCTTAACCCCAGTGATCAGAAATTGTCAAAACGTGTTTTTCAGCAGAAATAAACACGTTTTGGCAACTTTGGTCACCACCATGTAACTTATAGGGCAGGAACAGCACAGTTTTCAAAACGTGTTTTTCAGCCCGAAATAAACACGTTTTCTCAGCCCTTAGAATCGCAGTGTAACTGCCTGGCTCAGAAGAGCCCACAGAGTCAGCCCTTAACCCCAGTGATCAGAAATTGTCAAAACGTGTTTTTCAGCAGAAATAAACACGTTTTGGCAACTTTGGTCACCACCATGTAACTTATAGGGCAAGAACAGCACAGTTTTCAAAACGTGTTTTTCAGCCCGAAATAAACGCGTTTTCTCAGCCCTTGGAATCGCAGTGTAACTGCCTGCCTCAGAAGAGCCCACAGAGTCAGCCCTTAACCCCAGTGATCAGAAATTGTCAAAACGTGTTTTTCAGCAGAAATAAACACGTTTTGGCAACTTTGGTCACCACCATGTAACTTATAGGGCAGGAACAGCACAGTTTTCAAAACGTGTTTTTCAGCACGAAATAAACACGTTTTCTCAGCACTTAGAATCGCAGTGTAACTGCCTGGCTCAGAAGAGCCCACAGAGTCAGCCCTTAACCCCAGTGATCAGAAATTGTCAAAACGTGTTTTTCAGCAGAAATAAACACGTTTTGGCAACTTTGGTCAAATCCATGTAACTTATAGGGCAGGAACAGCACAGTTTTCAAAACGTGTTTTTCAGACCGAAATAAACACGTTTTCTCAGCCCTTAGAATCGCAATGTAACTGCCTGGCTCAGAAGAGCCCACAGAGTCAGCCCTTAACCCCAGTGATCATAAATTGTCAAAACGTGTTTTTCAGCAGAAATAAACACGTTTTGGCAACTTTGGTCAAACCCATGTAACTTATAGGACAGGAACAGCACAGTTTTCAAAACGTGTTTTTCAGCCCGAAATAAACGCGTTTTCTCAGCCCTTGGAATCGCAGTGTAACTGCCTGGCTCAGAAGAGCCCACAGATTCAGCCCTTAACCCCAGTGATCAGAAAATGTCAAAACGTGTTTTTCAGCAGAAATAAACACGTTTTGGCAACTTTGGTCACCACCATGTAACTTATAGGGCAGGAACAGCACAGTTTTCAAAACGTGTTTTTCAGCCCGAAATAAACGCGTTTTCTCAGCCCTTGGAATCGCAGTGTAACTGCCTGGCTCAGAAGAGCCCACAGAGTCAGCCCTTAACCCCAGTGATCAGAAATTGTCAAAACGTGTTTTTCAGCAGAAATAAACACGTTTTGGCAACTTTGGTCACCACCATGTAACTTATAGGGCAGGAACAGCACAGTTTTCAAAACGTGTTTTTCAGCCCGAAATAAACACGTTTTCTCAGCCCTTAGAATCGCATAGTAACTGCCTGGCTCAGAAGAGCCCACAGAGTCAGCCCTTAACCCCAGTGATCAGAAATTGTCAAAACGTGTTTTTCAGCAGAAATAAACACGTTTTGGCAACTTTGGTCAAACCCATGTAACTTATAGGGCAGGAACAGCACAGTTTTCAAAACGTGTTTTTCAGCCCGAAATAAACGCGTTTTCTCAGCCCTTGGAATCGCAGTGTAACTGCCTGCCTCAGAAGAGCCCACAGAGTCAGCCCTTAACCCCAGTGATCAGAAATTGTCAAAACGTGTTTTTCAGCAGAAATAAACACGTTTTGGCAACTTTGGTCACCACCATGTAACTTATAGGGCAGGAACAGCACAGTTTTCAAAACGTGTTTTTCAGCACGAAATAAACACGTTTTCTCAGCACTTTGAATCGCAGTGTAACTGCCTGGCTCAGAAGAGCCCACAGAGTCAGCCCTTAACCCCAGTGATCAGAAATTGTCAAAACGTGTTTTTCAGCAGAAATAAACACGTTTTGGCAACTTTGGTCAAATCCATGTAACTTATAGGGCAGGAACAGCACAGTTTTCAAAACGTGTTTTTCAGCACGAAATAAACGCGTTTTCTCAGCCCTTGGAATCGCAGTGTAACTGCCTGGCTCAGAAGAGCCCACAGAGTCAGCCCTTAACCCCAGTGATCAGAAATTGTCTAAACGTGTTTTTCAGCAGAAATAAACACGTTTTGGCAACTTTGGTCAAACCCATGTAACTTATAGGGCAGGAACAGCACAGTTTTCAAAACGTGTTTTTCAGCCCGAAATAAACGCGTTTTCTCAGCCCTTGGAATCGCAGTGTAACTGCCTGGCTCAGAAGAGCCCACAGAGTCAGCCCTTAACCCCAGTGATCAGAAATTGTCTAAACGTGTTTTTCAGCAGAAATAAACACGTTTTGGCAACTTTGGTCACCACCATGTAACTTATAGGGCAGGAACAGCACAGTTTTCAAAACGTGTTTTTCAGCCCGAAATAAACGCGTTTTCTCAGCCCTTGGAATCGCAGTGTAACTGCCTGGCTCAGAAGAGCCCACAGAGTCAGCCCTTAACCCCAGTGATCAGAAATTGTCAAAACGTGTTTTTCAGCAGAAATAAACACGTTTTGGCAACTTTGGTCAAACCCATGTAACTTATAGGGCAGGAACAGCACAGTTTTCAAAACGTGTTTTTCAGACCGAAATAAACACGTTTTCTCAGCCCTTAGAATCGCAATGTAACTGCCTGGCTCAGAAGAGCCCACAGAGTCAGCCCTTAACCCCAGTGATCATAAATTGTCAAAACGTGTTTTTCAGCAGAAATAAACACGTTTTGGCAACTTTGGTCAAACCCATGTAACTTATAGGACAGGAACAGCACAGTTTTCAAAACGTGTTTTTCAGCCCGAAATAAACGCGTTTTCTCAGCCCTTGGAATCGCAGTGTAACTGCCTGGCTCAGAAGAGCCCACAGATTCAGACCTTAACCCCAGTGATCAGAAAATGTCAAAACGTGTTTTTCAGCAGAAATAAACACGTTTTGGCAACTTTGGTCACCACCATGTAACTTATAGGGCAGGAACAGCACAGTTTTCAAAACGTGTTTTTCAGCCCGAAATAAACGCGTTTTCTCAGCCCTTGGAATCGCAGTGTAACTGCCTGGCTCAGAAGAGCCCACAGAGTCAGCCCTTAACCCCAGTGATCAGAAATTGTCAAAACGTGTTTTTCAGCAGAAATAAACACGTTTTGGCAACTTTGGTCACCACCATGTAACTTATAGGGCAGGAACAGCACAGTTTTCAAAACGTGTTTTTCAGCCCGAAATAAACACGTTTTCTCAGCCCTTAGAATCGCAGTGTAACTGCCTGGCTCAGAAGAGCCCACAGAGTCAGCCCTTAACCCCAGTGATCAGAAATTGTCAAAACGTGTTTTTCAGCAGAAATAAACACGTTTTGGCAACTTTGGTCACCACCATGTAACTTATAGGGCAAGAACAGCACAGTTTTCAAAACGTGTTTTTCAGCCCGAAATAAACGCGTTTTCTCAGCCCTTGGAATCGCAGTGTAACTGCCTGCCTCAGAAGAGCCCACAGAGTCAGCCCTTAACCCCAGTGATCAGAAATTGTCAAAACGTGTTTTTCAGCAGAAATAAACACGTTTTGGCAACTTTGGTCACCACCATGTAACTTATAGGGCAGGAACAGCACAGTTTTCAAAACGTGTTTTTCAGCACGAAATAAACACGTTTTCTCAGCACTTAGAATCGCAGTGTAACTGCCTGGCTCAGAAGAGCCCACAGAGTCAGCCCTTAACCCCAGTGATCAGAAATTGTCAAAACGTGTTTTTCAGCAGAAATAAACACGTTTTGGCAACTTTGGTCAAATCCATGTAACTTATAGGGCAGGAACAGCACAGTTTTCAAAACGTGTTTTTCAGACCGAAATAAACACGTTTTCTCAGCCCTTAGAATCGCAATGTAACTGCCTGGCTCAGAAGAGCCCACAGAGTCAGCCCTTAACCCCAGTGATCATAAATTGTCAAAACGTGTTTTTCAGCAGAAATAAACACGTTTTGGCAACTTTGGTCAAACCCATGTAACTTATAGGACAGGAACAGCACAGTTTTCAAAACGTGTTTTTCAGCCCGAAATAAACGCGTTTTCTCAGCCCTTGGAATCGCAGTGTAACTGCCTGGCTCAGAAGAGCCCACAGATTCAGCCCTTAACCCCAGTGATCAGAAAATGTCAAAACGTGTTTTTCAGCAGAAATAAACACGTTTTGGCAACTTTGGTCACCACCATGTAACTTATAGGGCAGGAACAGCACAGTTTTCAAAACGTGTTTTTCAGCCCGAAATAAACGCGTTTTCTCAGCCCTTGGAATCGCAGTGTAACTGCCTGGCTCAGAAGAGCCCACAGAGTCAGCCCTTAACCCCAGTGATCAGAAATTGTCAAAACGTGTTTTTCAGCAGAAATAAACACGTTTTGGCAACTTTGGTCACCACCATGTAACTTATAGGGCAGGAACAGCACAGTTTTCAAAACGTGTTTTTCAGCCCGAAATAAACACGTTTTCTCAGCCCTTAGAATCGCATAGTAACTGCCTGGCTCAGAAGAGCCCACAGAGTCAGCCCTTAACCCCAGTGATCAGAAATTGTCAAAACGTGTTTTTCAGCAGAAATAAACACGTTTTGGCAACTTTGGTCAAACCCATGTAACTTATAGGGCAGGAACAGCACAGTTTTCAAAACGTGTTTTTCAGCCCGAAATAAACGCGTTTTCTCAGCCCTTGGAATCGCAGTGTAACTGCCTGCCTCAGAAGAGCCCACAGAGTCAGCCCTTAACCCCAGTGATCAGAAATTGTCAAAACGTGTTTTTCAGCAGAAATAAACACGTTTTGGCAACTTTGGTCACCACCATGTAACTTATAGGGCAGGAACAGCACAGTTTTCAAAACGTGTTTTTCAGCACGAAATAAACACGTTTTCTCAGCACTTTGAATCGCAGTGTAACTGCCTGGCTCAGAAGAGCCCACAGAGTCAGCCCTTAACCCCAGTGATCAGAAATTGTCAAAACGTGTTTTTCAGCAGAAATAAACACGTTTTGGCAACTTTGGTCAAATCCATGTAACTTATAGGGCAGGAACAGCACAGTTTTCAAAACGTGTTTTTCAGCACGAAATAAACGCGTTTTCTCAGCCCTTGGAATCGCAGTGTAACTGCCTGGCTCAGAAGAGCCCACAGAGTCAGCCCTTAACCCCAGTGATCAGAAATTGTCTAAACGTGTTTTTCAGCAGAAATAAACACGTTTTGGCAACTTTGGTCAAACCCATGTAACTTATAGGGCAGGAACAGCACAGTTTTCAAAACGTGTTTTTCAGCCCGAAATAAACGCGTTTTCTCAGCCCTTGGAATCGCAGTGTAACTGCCTGGCTCAGAAGAGCCCACAGAGTCAGCCCTTAACCCCAGTGATCAGAAATTGTCTAAACGTGTTTTTCAGCAGAAATAAACACGTTTTGGCAACTTTGGTCACCACCATGTAACTTATAGGGCAGGAACAGCACAGTTTTCAAAACGTGTTTTTCAGCCCGAAATAAACGCGTTTTCTCAGCCCTTGGAATCGCAGTGTAACTGCCTGGCTCAGAAGAGCCCACAGAGTCAGCCCTTAACCCCAGTGATCAGAAATTGTCAAAACGTGTTTTTCAGCAGAAATAAACACGTTTTGGCAACTTTGGTCACCACCATGTAACTTATAGGGCAGGAACAGCACAGTTTTCAAAACGTGTTTTTCAGCCCGAAATAAACGCGTTTTCTCAGCCCTTGGAATCGCAGTGTAACTGCCTGGCTCAGAAGAGCCCACAGAGTCAGCCCTTAACCCCAGTGATCAGAAATTGTCAAAACGTGTTTTTCAGCAGAAATAAACACGTTTTGGCAACTTTGGTCAAACCCATGTAACTTATAGGGCAGGAACAGCACAGTTTTCAAAACGTGTTTTTCAGCCCGAAATAAACGCGTTTTCTCAGCCCTTGGAATCGCAGTGTAACTGCCTGCCTCAGAAGAGCCCACAGAGTCAGCCCTTAACCCCAGTGATCAGAAATTGTCAAAACGTGTTTTTCAGCAGAAATAAACACGTTTTGGCAACTTTGGTCACCACCATGTAACTTATAGGGCAGGAACAGCACAGTTTTCAAAACGTGTTTTTCAGCACGAAATAAACACGTTTTCTCAGCACTTAGAATCGCAGTGTAACTGCCTGGCTCAGAAGAGCCCACAGAGTCAGCCCTTAACCCCAGTGATCATAAATTGTCAAAACGTGTTTTTCAGCAGAAATAAACACGTTTTGGCAACTTTGGTCAAACCCATGTAACTTATAGGGCAGGAACAGCACAGTTTTCAAAACATGTTTTTCAGCCCGAAATAAACGCGTTTTCTCAGCCCTTGGAATCGCAGTGTAACTGCCTGGCTCAGAAGAGCCCACAGAGTCAGCCCTTAACCCCAGTGATCAGAAATTGTCTAAACGTGTTTTTCAGCAGAAATAAACACGTTTTGGCAACTTTGGTCACCACCATGTAACTTATAGGGCAGGAACAGCACAGTTTTCAAAACGTGTTTTTCAGCACGAAATAAACGCGTTTTCTCAGCCCTTGGAATCGCAGTGTAACTGCCTGGCTCAGAAGAGCCCACAGAGTCAGCCCTTAACCCCAGTGATCAGAAATTGTCAAAACGTGTTTTTCAGCAGAAATAAACACGTTTTGGCAACTTTGGACACCACCATGTAACTTATAGGGCAGGAACAGCACAGTTTTCAAAACGTGTTTTTCAGCCCGAAATAAACGCGTTTTCTCAGCCCTTGGAATCGCAGTGTAACTGCCTGGCTCAGAAGAGCCCACAGAGTCAGCCCTTAACCCCAGTGATCAGAAATTGTCAAAACGTGTTTTTCAGCAGAAATAAACACGTTTTGGCAACTTTGGTCAAACCCATGTAACTTATAGGGCAGGAACAGCACAGTTTTCAAAACGTGTTTTTCAGCCCGAAATAAACGCGTTTTCTCAGCCCTTGGAATCGCAGTGTAACTGCCTGGCTCAGAAGAACCCACAGAGTCAGCCCTTAACCCCAGTGATCAGAAATTGTCAAAACGTGTTTTTCAGCAGAAATAAACACGTTTTGGCAACTTTGGTCACCACCATGTAACTTATAGGGCAGGAACAGCACAGTTTTCAAAACGTGTTTTTCAGCCCGAAATAAACGCGTTTTCTCAGCCCTTGGAATCGCAGTGTAACTGCCTGGCTCAGAAGAGCCCACAGAGTCAGCCCTTAACCCCAGTGATCAGAAATTGTCAAAACGTGTTTTTCAGCAGAAATAAACACGTTTTGGCAACTTTGGTCAAACCCATGTAACTTATAGGGCAGGAACAGCACAGTTTTCAAAACGTGTTTTTCAGCCCGAAATAAACGCGTTTTCTCAGCCCTTGGAATCGCAGTGTAACTGCCTGGCTCAGAAGAGCCCACAGAGTCAGCCCTTAACCCCAGTGATCAGAAATTGTCAAAACGTGTTTTTCAGCAGAAATAAACACGTTTTGGCAACTTTGGTCAAACCCATGTAACTTATAGGGCAGGAACAGCACAGTTTTCAAAACGTGTTTTTCAGCCCGAAATAAACGCGTTTTCTCAGCCCTTGGAATCGCAGTGTAACTGCCTGGCTCAGAAGAGCCCACAGAGTCAGCCCTTAACCCCAGTGATCAGAAATTGTCAAAACGTGTTTTTCAGCAGAAATAAACACGTTTTGGCAACTTTGGTCACCACCATGTAACTTATAGGGCAGGAACAGCACAGTTTTCAAAACGTGTTTTTCAGCACGAAATAAACACGTTTTCTCAGCACTTAGAATCGCAGTGTAACTGCCTGGCTCAGAAGAGCCCACAGAGTCAGCCCTTAACCCCAGTGATCAGAAATTGTCAAAACGTGTTTTTCAGCAGAAATAAACACGTTTTGGCAACTTTGGTCACCACCATGTAACTTATAGGGCAGGAACAGCACAGTTTTCAAAACGTGTTTTTCAGACCGAAATAAACACGTTTTCTCAGCCCTTAGAATTGCAATGTAACTGCCTGGCTCAGAAGAGCCCACAGAGTCAGCCCTTAACCCCAGTGATCATAAATTGTCAAAACGTGTTTTTCAGCAGAAATAAACACGTTTTGGCAACTTTGGTCAAACCCATGTAACTTATAGGACAGGAACAGCACAGTTTTCAAAACGTGTTTTTCAGCCCGAAATAAACGCGTTTTCTCAGCCCTTGGAATCGCAGTGTAACTGCCTGGCTCAGAAGAGCCCACAGAGTCAGCCCTTAACCCCAGTGATCAGAAATTGTCAAAACGTGTTTTTCAGCAGAAATAAACACGTTTTGGCAACTTTGGTCACCACCATGTAACTTATAGGGCAGGAACAGCACAGTTTTCAAAACGTGTTTTTCAGCACGAAATAAACACGTTTTCTCAGCACTTAGAATCGCAGTGTAACTGCCTGGCTCAGAAGAGCCCACAGAGTCAGCCCTTAACCCCAGTGATCAGAAATTGTCAAAACGTGTTTTTCAGCAGAAATAAACACGTTTTGGCAACTTTGGTCAAATCCATGTAACTTATAGGGCAGGAACAGCACAGTTTTCAAAACGTGTTTTTCAGACCGAAATAAACACGTTTTCTCAGCCCTTAGAATCGCAATGTAACTGCCTGGCTCAGAAGAGCCCACAGAGTCAGCCCTTAACCCCAGTGATCATAAATTGTCAAAACGTGTTTTTCAGCAGAAATAAACACGTTTTGACAACTTTGGTCAAACCCATGTAACTTATAGGACAGGAACAGCACAGTTTTCAAAACGTGTTTTTCAGCCCGAAATAAACGCGTTTTCTCAGCCCTTGGAATCGCAGTGTAACTGCCTGGCTCAGAAGAGCCCACAGATTCAGCCCTTAACCCCAGTGATCAGAAAATGTCAAAACGTGTTTTTCAGCAGAAATAAACACGTTTTGGCAACTTTGGTCACCACCATGTAACTTATAGGGCAGGAACAGCACAGTTTTCAAAACGTGTTTTTCAGCCCGAAATAAACGCGTTTTCTCAGCCCTTGGAATCGCAGTGTAACTGCCTGGCTCAGAAGAGCCCACAGAGTCAGCCCTTAACCCCAGTGATCAGAAATTGTCAAAACGTGTTTTTCAGCAGAAATAAACACGTTTTGGCAACTTTGGTCACCACCATGTAACTTATAGGGCAGGAACAGCACAGTTTTCAAAACGTGTTTTTCAGCCCGAAATAAACACGTTTTCTCAGCCCTTAGAATCGCAGTGTAACTGCCTGGCTCAGAAGAGCCCACAGAGTCAGCCCTTAACCCCAGTGATCAGAAATTGTCAAAACGTGTTTTTCAGCAGAAATAAACACGTTTTGGCAACTTTGGTCAAACCCATGTAACTTATAGGGCAGGAACAGCACAGTTTTCAAAACGTGTTTTTCAGCCCGAAATAAACGCGTTTTCTCAGCCCTTGGAATCGCAGTGTAACTGCCTGCCTCAGAAGAGCCCACAGAGTCAGCCCTTAACCCCTTGTGAACAGAAATTGTCAAAACGTGTTTTTCAGCAGAAATAAACACGTTTTGGCAACTTTGGTCACCACCATGTAACTTATAGGGCAGGAACAGCACAGTTTTCAAAACGTGTTTTTCAGCACGAAATAAACACGTTTTTTCAGCACTTTGAATCGCAGTGTAACTGCCTGGCTCAGAAGAGCCCACAGAGTCAGCCCTTAACCCCAGTGATCAGAAATTGTCAAAACGTGTTTTTCAGCAGAAATAAACACGTTTTGGCAACTTTGGTCAAATCCATGTAACTTATAGGGCAGGAACAGCACAGTTTTCAAAACGTGTTTTTCAGCACGAAATAAACGCGTTTTCTCAGCCCTTGGAATCGCAGTGTAACTGCCTGGCTCAGAAGAGCCCACAGAGTCAGCCCTTAACCCCAGTGATCAGAAATTGTCTAAACGTGTTTTTCAGCAGAAATAAACACGTTTTGGCAACTTTGGTCAAACCCATGTAACTTATAGGGCAGGAACAGCACAGTTTTCAAAACGTGTTTTTCAGCCCGAAATAAACGCGTTTTCTCAGCCCTTGGAATCGCAGTGTAACTGCCTGCCTCAGAAGAGCCCACAGAGTCAGCCCTTAACCCCAGTGATCAGAAATTGTCAAAACGTGTTTTTCAGCAGAAATAAACACGTTTTGGCAACTTTGGTCACCACCATGTAACTTATAGGGCAGGAACAGCACAGTTTTCAAAACGTGTTTTTCAGCACGAAATAAACACGTTTTCTCAGCACTTAGAATCGCAGTGTAACTGCCTGGCTCAGAAGAGCCCACAGAGTCAGCCCTTAACCCCAGTGATCAGAAATTGTCAAAACGTGTTTTTCAGCAGAAATAAACACGTTTTGGCAACTTTGGTCAAACCCATGTAACTTATAGGGCAGAAACAGCACAGTTTTCAAAACGTGTTTTTCAGCCCGAAATAAACGCTTTTTCTCAGCCCTTGGAATCGCAGTGTAACTGCCTGGCTCAGAAGAGCCCACAGAGTCAGCCCTTAACCCCAGTGATCAGAAATTGTCTAAACGTGTTTTTCAGCAGAAATAAACACGTTTTGGCAACTTTGGTCACCACCATGTAACTTATAGGGCAGGAACAGCACAGTTTTCAAAACGTGTTTTTCAGCCCGAAATAAACGCGTTTTCTCAGCCCTTGGAATCGCAGTGTAACTGCCTGGCTCAGAAGAGCCCACAGAGTCAGCCCTTAACCCCAGTGATCAGAAATTGTCAAAACGTGTTTTTCAGCAGAAATAAACACGTTTTGGCAACTTTGGTCACCACCATGTAACTTATAGGGCAGGAACAGCACAGTTTTCAAAACGTGTTTTTCAGCCCGAAATAAACGCGTTTTCTCAGCCCTTGGAATCGCAGTGTAACTGCCTGGCTCAGAAGAGCCCACAGAGTCAGCCCTTAACCCCAGTGATCAGAAATTGTCAAAACGTGTTTTTCAGCAGAAATAAACACGTTTTGGCAACTTTGGTCAAACCCATGTAACTTATAGGGCAGGAACAGCACAGTTTTCAAAACGTGTTTTTCAGCCCGAAATAAACGCGTTTTCTCAGCCCTTGGAATCGCAGTGTAACTGCCTGGCTCAGAAGAGCCCACAGAGTCAGCCCTTAACCCCAGTGATCAGAAATTGTCAAAACGTGTTTTTCAGCAGAAATAAACACGTTTTGGCAACTTTGGTCACCACCATGTAACTTATAGGGCAGGAACAGCACAGTTTTCAAAACTTGTTTTTCAGCCCGAAATAAACGCGTTTTCTCAGCCCTTGGAATCGCAGTGTAACTGCCTGGCTCAGAAGAGCCCACAGAGTCAGCCCTTAACCCCAGTGATCAGAAATTGTCAAAACGTGTTTTTCAGCAGAAATAAACACGTTTTGGCAACTTTGGTCAAACCCATGTAACTTATAGGGCAGGAACAGCACAGTTTTCAAAACGTGTTTTTCAGCCCGAAATAAACGCGTTTTCTCAGCCCTTGGAATCGCAGTGTAACTGCCTGGCTCAGAAGAGCCCACAGAGTCAGCCCTTAACCCCAGTGATCAGAAATTGTCAAAACGTGTTTTTCAGCAGAAATAAACACGTTTTGGCAACTTTGGTCAAACCCATGTAACTTATAGGGCAGGAACAGCACAGTTTTCAAAACGTGTTTTTCAGCCCGAAATAAACGCGTTTTCTCAGCCCTTGGAATCGCAGTGTAACTGCCTGGCTCAGAAGAGCCCACAGAGTCAGCCCTTAACCCCAGTGATCAGAAATTGTCAAAACGTGTTTTTCAGCAGAAATAAACACGTTTTGGCAACTTTGGTCACCACCATGTAACTTATAGGGCAGGAACAGCACAGTTTTCAAAACGTGTTTTTCAGCACGAAATAAACACGTTTTCTCAGCACTTAGAATCGCAGTGTAACTGCCTGGCTCAGAAGAGCCCACAGAGTCAGCCCTTAACCCCAGTGATCAGAAATTGTCAAAACGTGTTTTTCAGCAGAAATAAACACGTTTTGGCAACTTTGGTCACCACCATGTAACTTATAGGGCAGGAACAGCACAGTTTTCAAAACGTGTTTTTCAGACCGAAATAAACACGTTTTCTCAGCCCTTAGAATCGCAATGTAACTGCCTGGCTCAGAAGAGCCCACAGAGTCAGCCCTTAACCCCAGTGATCATAAATTGTCAAAACGTGTTTTTCAGCAGAAATAAACACGTTTTGGCAACTTTGGTCAAACCCATGTAACTTATAGGACAGGAACAGCACAGTTTTCAAAACGTGTTTTTCAGCCCGAAATAAACGCGTTTTCTCAGCCCTTGGAATCGCAGTGTAACTGCCTGGCTCAGAAGAGCCCACAGAGTCAGCCCTTAACCCCAGTGATCAGAAATTGTCAAAACGTGTTTTTCAGCAGAAATAAACACGTTTTGGCAACTTTGGTCACCACCATGTAACTTATAGGGCAGGAACAGCACAGTTTTCAAAACGTGTTTTTCAGCATGAAATAAACACGTTTTCTCAGCACTTAGAATCGCAGTGTAACTGCCTGGCTCAGAAGAGCCCACAGAGTCAGCCCTTAACCCCAGTGATCAGAAATTGTCAAAACGTGTTTTTCAGCAGAAATAAACACGTTTTGGCAACTTTGGTCACCACCATGTAACTTATAGGGCAGGAACAGCACAGTTTTCAAAACGTGTTTTTCAGCCCGAAATAAACGCGTTTTCTCAGCCCTTGGAATCGCAGTGTAACTGCCTGGCTCAGAAGAGCCCACAGAGTCAGCCCTTAACCCCAGTGATCAGAAATTGTCAAAACGTGTTTTTCAGCAGAAATAAACACGTTTTGGCAACTTTGGTCAAACCCATGTAACTTATAGGGCAGGAACAGCACAGTTTTCAAAACGTGTTTTTCAGCCCGAAATAAACGCGTTTTCTCAGCCCTTGGAATCGCAGTGTAACTGCCTGGCTCAGAAGAGCCCACAGAGTCAGCCCTTAACCCCAGTGATCAGAAATTGTCAAAACGTGTTTTTCAGCAGAAATAAACACGTTTTGGCAACTTTGGTCACCACCATGTAACTTATAGGGCAGGAACAGCACAGTTTTCAAAACGTGTTTTTCAGCCCGAAATAAACGCGTTTTCTCAGCCCTTGGAATCGCAGTGTAACTGCCTGGCTCAGAAGAGCCCACAGAGTCAGCCCTTAACCCCAGTGATCAGAAATTGTCAAAACGTGTTTTTCAGCAGAAATAAACACGTTTTGGCAACTTTGGTCACCACCATGTAACTTATAGGGCAGGAACAGCACAGTTTTCAAAACGTGTTTTTCAGACCAAAATAAACACGTTTTCTCAGCCCTTAGAATCGCAATGTAACTGCCTGGCTCAGAAGAGCCCACAGAGTCAGCCCTTAACCCCAGTGATCATAAATTGTCAAAACGTGTTTTTCAGCAGAAATAAACACGTTTTGGCAACTTTGGTCAAACCCATGTAACTTATAGGACAGGAACAGCACAGTTTTCAAAACGTGTTTTTCAGCCCGAAATAAACGCGTTTTCTCAGCCCTTGGAATCGCAGTGTAACTGCCTGGCTCAGAAGAGCCCACAGATTCAGCCCTTAACCCCAGTGATCAGAAAATGTCAAAACGTGTTTTTCAGCAGAAATAAACACGTTTTGGCAACTTTGGTCACCACCATGTAACTTATAGGGCAGGAACAGCACAGTTTTCAAAACGTGTTTTTCAGCCCGAAATAAACGCGTTTTCTCAGCCCTTGGAATCGCAGTGTAACTGCCTGGCTCAAAAGAGCCCACAGAGTCAGCCCTTAACCCCAGTGATCAGAAATTGTCAAAACGTGTTTTTCAGCAGAAATAAACACGTTTTGGCAACTTTGGTCACCACCATGTAACTTATAGGGCAGGAACAGCACAGTTTTCAAAACGTGTTTTTCAGCCCGAAATAAACACGTTTTCTCAGCCCTTAGAATCGCAGTGTAACTGCCTGGCTCAGAAGAGCCCACAGAGTCAGCCCTTAACTCCAGTGATCAGAAATTGTCAAAACGTGTTTTTCAGCAGAAATAAACACGTTTTGGAAACTTTGGTCAAACCCATGTAACTTATAGGGCAGGAACAGCACAGTTTTCAAAACGTGTTTTTCAGCCCGAAATAAACGCGTTTTCTCAGCCCTTGGAATCGCAGTGTAACTGCCTGCCTCAGAAGAGCCCACAGAGTCAGCCCTTAACCCCAGTGATCAGAATTTGTCAAAACGTGTTTTTCAGCAGAAATAAACACGTTTTGGCAACTTTGGTCACCACCATGTAACTTATAGGGCAGGAACAGCACAGTTTTCAAAACGTGTTTTTCAGCACGAAATAAACACGTTTTCTCAGCACTTAGAATCGCAGTGTAACTGCCTGGCTCAGAAGAGCCCACAGAGTCAGCCCTTAACCCCAGTGATCAGAAATTGTCAAAACGTGTTTTTCAGCAGAAATAAACACGTTTTGGCAACTTTGGTCACCACCATTTAACTTATAGGGCAGGAACAGCACAGTTTTCAAAACGTGTTTTTCAGCCCGAAATAAACGCGTTTTCTCAGCCCTTGGAATCGCAGTGTAACTGCCTGGCTCAGAAGAGCACACTGAGTCACCCCTTAACCCCAGTGATCAGAAATTGTCAAAACGTGTTTTTCAGCAGAAATAAACACGTTTTGGCAACTTTGGTCACCACCATGTAACTTATAGGGCAGGAACAGCACCGTTTTCAAAACGTGTTTTTCAGCCCGAAATAAACGCGTTTTCTCAGCCCTTGGAATCGCAGTGTAACTGCCTGGCTCAGAAGAGCCCACAGAGTCAGCCCTTAACCCCAGTGATCAGAAATTGTCAAAACGTGTTTTTCAGCAGAAATAAACAGGTTTTGGCAACTTTGGTCACCACCATGTAACTTATAGGGCAAGAACAGCACAGTTTTCAAAACGTGTTTTTCAGCCCGAAATAAACGCGTTTTCTCAGCCCTTGGAATCGCAGTGTAACTGCCTGGCTCAGAAGAGCCCACAGAGTCAGCCCTTAACCCCAGTGATCAGAAATTGTCAAAACGTGTTTTTCAGCAGAAATAAACACGTTTTGGCAACTTTGGTCAAACCCATGTAACTTATAGGGCAGGAACAGCACAGTTTTCAAAACGTGTTTTTCAGCCCGAAATAAACGCGTTTTCTCAGCCCTTGGAATCGCAGTGTAACTGCCTGGCTCAGAAGAGCCCACAGAGTCAGCCCTTAACCCCAGTGATCAGAAATTGTCAAAACGTGTTTTTCAGCAGAAATAAACACGTTTTGGCAACTTTGGTCACCACCATGTAACTTATAGGGCAGGAACAGCACAGTTTTCAAAACGTGTTTTTCAGCCCGAAATAAACGCGTTTTCTCAGCCCTTGGAATCGCAGTGTAACTGCCTGGCTCAGAAGAGCCCACAGAGTCAGCCCTTAACCCCAGTGATCAGAAATTGTCAAAACGTGTTTTTCAGCAGAAATAAACACGTTTTGGCAACTTTGGTCAAACCCATGTAACTTATAGGGCAGGAACAGCACAGTTTTCAAAACGTGTTTTTCAGACCGAAATAAACACGTTTTCTCAGCCCTTAGAATCGCAATGTAACTGCCTGGCTCAGAAGAGCCCACAGAGTCAGCCCTTAACCCCAGTGATCATAAATTGTCAAAACGTGTTTTTCAGCAGAAATAAACACGTTTTGGCAACTTTGGTCAAACCCATGTAACTTATAGGACAGGAACAGCACAGTTTTCAAAACGTGTTTTTCAGCCCGAAATAAACGCGTTTTCTCAGCCCTTGGAATCGCAGTGTAACTGCCTGTCTCAGAAGAGCCCACAGATTCAGACCTTAACCCCAGTGATCAGAAAATGTCAAAACGTGTTTTTCAGCAGAAATAAACACGTTTTGGCAACTTTGGTCACCACCATGTAACTTATAGGGCAGGAACAGCACAGTTTTCAAAACGTGTTTTTCAGCCCGAAATAAACGCGTTTTCTCAGCCCTTGGAATCGCAGTGTAACTGCCTGGCTCAGAAGAGCCCACAGAGTCAGCCCTTAACCCCAGTGATCAGAAATTGTCAAAACGTGTTTTTCAGCAGAAATAAACACGTTTTGGCAACTTTGGTCACCACCATGTAACTTATAGGGCAGGAACAGCACAGTTTTCAAAACGTGTTTTTCAGCCCGAAATAAACACGTTTTCTCAGCCCTTAGAATCGCAGTGTAACTGCCTGGCTCAGAAGAGCCCACAGAGTCAGCCCTTAACCCCAGTGATCAGAAATTGTCAAAACGTGTTTTTCAGCAGAAATAAACACGTTTTGGCAACTTTGGTCACCACCATGTAACTTATAGGGCAAGAACAGCACAGTTTTCAAAACGTGTTTTTCAGCCCGAAATAAACGCGTTTTCTCAGCCCTTGGAATCGCAGTGTAACTGCCTGCCTCAGAAGAGCCCACAGAGTCAGCCCTTAACCCCAGTGATCAGAAATTGTCAAAACGTGTTTTTCAGCAGAAATAAACACGTTTTGGCAACTTTGGTCACCACCATGTAACTTATAGGGCAGGAACAGCACAGTTTTCAAAACGTGTTTTTCAGCACGAAATAAACACGTTTTCTCAGCACTTAGAATCGCAGTGTAACTGCCTGGCTCAGAAGAGCCCACAGAGTCAGCCCTTAACCCCAGTGATCAGAAATTGTCAAAACGTGTTTTTCAGCAGAAATAAACACGTTTTGGCAACTTTGGTCAAATCCATGTAACTTATAGGGCAGGAACAGCACAGTTTTCAAAACGTGTTTTTCAGCCCGAAATAAACGCGTTTTCTCAGCCCTTGGAATCGCAGTGTAACTGCCTGCCTCAGAAGAGCCCACAGAGTCAGCCCTTAACCCCAGTGATCAGAAATTGTCAAAACGTGTTTTTCAGCAGAAATAAACACGTTTTGGCAACTTTGGTCACCACCATGTAACTTATAGGGCAGGAACAGCACAGTTTTCAAAACGTGTTTTTCAGCACGAAATAAACACGTTTTCTCAGCACTTTGAATCGCAGTGTAACTGCCTGGCTCAGAAGAGCCCACAGAGTCAGCCCTTAACCCCAGTGATCAGAAATTGTCTAAACGTGTTTTTCAGCAGAAATAAACACGTTTTGGCAACTTTGGTCACCACCATGTAACTTATAGGGCAGGAACAGCACAGTTTTCAAAACGTGTTTTTCAGCCCGAAATAAACGCGTTTTCTCAGCCCTTGGAATCGCAGTGTAACTGCCTGGCTCAGAAGAGCCCACAGAGTCAGCCCTTAACCCCAGTGATCAGAAATTGTCAAAACGTGTTTTTCAGCAGAAATAAACACGTTTTGGCAACTTTGGTCACCACCATGTAACTTATAGGGCAGGAACAGCACAGTTTTCAAAACGTGTTTTTCAGCCCGAAATAAACGCGTTTTCTCAGCCCTTGGAATCGCAGTGTAACTGCCTGGCTCAGAAGAGCCCACAGAGTCAGCCCTTAACCCCAGTGATCAGAAATTGTCAAAACGTGTTTTTCAGCAGAAATAAACACGTTTTGGCAACTTTGGTCAAACCCATGTAACTTATAGGGCAGGAACAGCACAGTTTTCAAAACGTGTTTTTCAGCCCGAAATAAACGCGTTTTCTCAGCCCTTGGAATCGCAGTGTAACTGCCTGCCTCAGAAGAGCCCACAGAGTCAGCCCTTAACCCCAGTGATCAGAAATTGTCAAAACGTGTTTTTCAGCAGAAATAAACACGTTTTGGCAACTTTGGTCACCACCATGTAACTTATAGGGCAGGAACAGCACAGTTTTCAAAACGTGTTTTTCAGCACGAAATAAACACGTTTTCTCAGCACTTAGAATCGCAGTGTAACTGCCTGGCTCAGAAGAGCCCACAGAGTCAGCCCTTAACCCCAGTGATCATAAATTGTCAAAACGTGTTTTTCAGCAGAAATAAACACGTTTTGGCAACTTTGGTCAAACCCATGTAACTTATAGGGCAGGAACAGCACAGTTTTCAAAACATGTTTTTCAGCCCGAAATAAACGCGTTTTCTCAGCCCTTGGAATCGCAGTGTAACTGCCTGGCTCAGAAGAGCCCACAGAGTCAGCCCTTAACCCCAGTGATCAGAAATTGTCTAAACGTGTTTTTCAGCAGAAATAAACACGTTTTGGCAACTTTGGTCACCACCATGTAACTTATAGGGCAGGAACAGCACAGTTTTCAAAACGTGTTTTTCAGCCCGAAATAAACGCGTTTTCTCAGCCCTTGGAATCGCAGTGTAACTGCCTGGCTCAGAAGAGCCCACAGAGTCAGCCCTTAACCCCAGTGATCAGAAATTGTCAAAACGTGTTTTTCAGCAGAAATAAACACGTTTTGGCAACTTTGGACACCACCATGTAACTTATAGGGCAGGAACAGCACAGTTTTCAAAACGTGTTTTTCAGCCCGAAATAAACGCGTTTTCTCAGCCCTTGGAATCGCAGTGTAACTGCCTGGCTCAGAAGAGCCCACAGAGTCAGCCCTTAACCCCAGTGATCAGAAATTGTCAAAACGTGTTTTTCAGCAGAAATAAACACGTTTTGGCAACTTTGGTCAAACCCATGTAACTTATAGGGCAGGAACAGCACAGTTTTCAAAACGTGTTTTTCAGCCCGAAATAAACGCGTTTTCTCAGCCCTTGGAATCGCAGTGTAACTGCCTGGCTCAGAAGAGCCCACAGAGTCAGCCCTTAACCCCAGTGATCAGAAATTGTCAAAACGTGTTTTTCAGCAGAAATAAACACGTTTTGGCAACTTTGGTCACCACCATGTAACTTATAGGGCAGGAACAGCACAGTTTTCAAAACGTGTTTTTCAGCCCGAAATAAACGCGTTTTCTCAGCCCTTGGAATCGCAGTGTAACTGCCTGGCTCAGAAGAGCCCACAGAGTCAGCCCTTAACCCCAGTGATCAGAAATTGTCAAAACGTGTTTTTCAGCAGAAATAAACACGTTTTGGCAACTTTGGTCAAACCCATGTAACTTATAGGGCAGGAACAGCACAGTTTTCAAAACGTGTTTTTCAGCCCGAAATAAACGCGTTTTCTCAGCCCTTGGAATCGCAGTGTAACTGCCTGGCTCAGAAGAGCCCACAGAGTCAGCCCTTAACCCCAGTGATCAGAAATTGTCAAAACGTGTTTTTCAGCAGAAATAAACACGTTTTGGCAACTTTGGTCAAACCCATGTAACTTATAGGGCAGGAACAGCACAGTTTTCAAAACGTGTTTTTCAGCCCGAAATAAACGCGTTTTCTCAGCCCTTGGAATCGCAGTGTAACTGCCTGGCTCAGAAGAGCCCACAGAGTCAGCCCTTAACCCCAGTGATCAGAAATTGTCAAAACATGTTTTTCAGCAGAAATAAACACGTTTTGGCAACTTTGGTCACCACCATGTAACTTATAGGGCAGGAACAGCACAGTTTTCAAAACGTGTTTTTCAGCACGAAATAAACACGTTTTCTCAGCACTTAGAATCGCAGTGTAACTGCCTGGCTCAGAAGAGCCCACAGAGTCAGCCCTTAACCCCAGTGATCAGAAATTGTCAAAACGTGTTTTTCAGCAGAAATAAACACGTTTTGGCAACTTTGGTCACCACCATGTAACTTATAGGGCAGGAACAGCACAGTTTTCAAAACGTGTTTTTCAGCACGAAATAAACACGTTTTCTCAGCACTTAGAATCGCAGTGTAACTGCCTGGCTCAGAAGAGCCCACAGAGTCAGCCCTTAACCCCAGTGATCAGAAATTGTCAAAACGTGTTTTTCAGCAGAAATAAACACGTTTTGGCAACTTTGGTCACCACCATGTAAATTATAGGGCAGGAACAGCACAGTTTTCAAAACGTGTTTTTCAGACCGAAATAAACACGTTTTCTCAGCCCTTAGAATTGCAATGTAACTGCCTGGCTCAGAAGAGCCCACAGAGTCAGCCCTTAACCCCAGTGATCATAAATTGTCAAAACGTGTTTTTCAGCAGAAATAAACACGTTTTGGCAACTTTGGTCAAACCCATGTAACTTATAGGACAGGAACAGCACAGTTTTCAAAACGTGTTTTTCAGCCCGAAATAAACGCGTTTTCTCAGCCCTTGGAATCGCAGTGTAACTGCCTGGCTCAGAAGAGCCCACAGAGTCAGCCCTTAACCCCAGTGATCAGAAATTGTCAAAACGTGTTTTTCAGCAGAAATAAACACGTTTTGGCAACTTTGGTCACCACCATGTAACTTATAGGGCAGGAACAGCACAGTTTTCAAAACGTGTTTTTCAGCACGAAATAAACACGTTTTCTCAGCACTTAGAATCGCAGTGTAACTGCCTGGCTCAGAAGAGCCCACAGAGTCAGCCCTTAACCCCAGTGATCAGAAATTGTCAAAACGTGTTTTTCAGCAGAAATAAACACGTTTTGGCAACTTTGGTCAAATCCATGTAACTTATAGGGCAGGAACAGCACAGTTTTCAAAACGAGTTTTTCAGACCGAAATAAACACGTTTTCTCAGCCCTTAGAATCGCAATGTAACTGCCTGGCTCAGAAGAGCCCACAGAGTCAGCCCTTAACCCCAGTGATCATAAATTGTCAAAACGTGTTTTTCAGCAGAAATAAACACGTTTTGACAACTTTGGTCAAACCCATGTAACTTATAGGACAGGAACAGCACAGTTTTCAAAACGTGTTTTTCAGCCCGAAATAAACGCGTTTTCTCAGCCCTTGGAATCGCAGTGTAACTGCCTGGCTCAGAAGAGCCCACAGATTCAGCCCTTAACCCCAGTGATCAGAAAATGTCAAAACGTGTTTTTCAGCAGAAATAAACACGTTTTGGCAACTTTGGTCACCACCATGTAACTTATAGGGCAGGAACAGCACAGTTTTCAAAACGTGTTTTTCAGCCCGAAATAAACGCGTTTTCTCAGCCCTTGGAATCGCAGTGTAACTGCCTGGCTCAGAAGAGCCCACAGAGTCAGCCCTTAACCCCAGTGATCAGAAATTGTCAAAACGTGTTTTTCAGCAGAAATAAACACGTTTTGGCAACTTTGGTCACCACCATGTAACTTATAGGGCAGGAACAGCACAGTTTTCAAAACGTGTTTTTCAGCCCGAAATAAACACGTTTTCTCAGCCCTTAGAATCGCAGTGTAACTGCCTGGCTCAGAAGAGCCCACAGAGTCAGCCCTTAACCCCAGTGATCAGAAATTGTCAAAACGTGTTTTTCAGCAGAAATAAACACGTTTTGGCAACTTTGGTCAAACCCATGTAACTTATAGGGCAGGAACAGCACAGTTTTCAAAACGTGTTTTTCAGCCCGAAATAAACGCGTTTTCTCAGCCCTTGGAATCGCAGTGTAACTGCCTGCCTCAGAAGAGCCCACAGAGTCAGCCCTTAACCCCTTGTGATCAGAAATTGTCAAAACGTGTTTTTCAGCAGAAATAAACACGTTTTGGCAACTTTGGTCACCACCATGTAACTTATAGGGCAGGAACAGCACAGTTTTCAAAACGTGTTTTTCAGCACGAAATAAACACGTTTTCTCAGCACTTTGAATCGCAGTGTAACTGCCTGGCTTAGAAGAGCCCACAGAGTCAGCCCTTAACCCCAGTGATCAGAAATTGTCAAAACGTGTTTTTCAGCAGAAATAAACACGTTTTGGCAACTTTGGTCAAATCCATGTAACTTATAGGGCAGGAACAGCACAGTTTTCAAAACGTGTTTTTCAGCACGAAATAAACGCGTTTTCTCAGCCCTTGGAATCGCAGTGTAACTGCCTGGCTCAGAAGAGCCCACAGAGTCAGCCCTTAACCCCAGTGATCAGAAATTGTCTAAACGTGTTTTTCAGCAGAAATAAACACGTTTTGGCAACTTTGGTCAAACCCATGTAACTTATAGGGCAGGAACAGCACAGTTTTCAAAACGTGTTTTTCAGCCCGAAATAAACGCGTTTTCTCAGCCCTTGGAATCGCAGTGTAACTGCCTGGCTCAGAAGAGCCCACAGAGTCAGCCCTTAACCCCAGTGATCAGAAATTGTCAAAACGTGTTTTTCAGCAGAAATAAACACGTTTTGGCAACTTTGGTCACCACCATGTAACTTATAGGGCAGGAACAGCACAGTTTTCAAAACGTGTTTTTCAGCCCGAAATAAACGCGTTTTCTCAGCCCTTGGAATCGCAGTGTAACTGCCTGGCTCAGAAGAGCCCACAGAGTCAGCCCTTAACCCCAGTGATCAGAAATTGTCAAAACGTGTTTTTCAGCAGAAATAAACACGTTTTGGCAACTTTGGTCAAACCCATGTAACTTATAGGGCAGGAACAGCACAGTTTTCAAAACGTGTTTTTCAGCCCGAAATAAACGCGTTTTCTCAGCCCTTGGAATCGCAGTGTAACTGCCTGGCTCAGAAGAGCCCACAGAGTCAGCCCTTAACCCCAGTGATCAGAAATTGTCTAAACGTGTTTTTCAGCAGAAATAAACACGTTTTGGCAACTTTGGTCACCACCATGTAACTTATAGGGCAGGAACAGCACAGTTTTCAAAACGTGTTTTTCAGCCCGAAATAAACGCGTTTTCTCAGCCCTTGGAATCGCAGTGTAACTGCCTGGCTCAGTAGAGCCCACAGAGTCAGCCCTTAACCCCAGTGATCAGAAATTGTCAAAACGTGTTTTTCAGTAGAAATAAACACGTTTTGGCAACTTTGGTCACCACCATGTAACTTATAGGGCAGGAACAGCACAGTTTTCAAAACGTGTTTTTCAGCCCGAAATAAACGCGTTTTCTCAGCCCTTGGAATCGCAGTGTAACTGCCTGGCTCAGAAGAGCCCACAGAGTCAGCCCTTAACCCCAGTGATCAGAAATTGTCAAAACGTGTTTTTCAGCAGAAATAAACACGTTTTGGCAACTTTGGTCAAACCCATGTAACTTATAGGGCAGGAACAGCACAGTTTTCAAAACGTGTTTTTCAGCCCGAAATAAACGCGTTTTCTCAGCCCTTGGAATCGCAGTGTAACTGCCTGGCTCAGAAGAGCCCACAGAGTCAGCCCTTAACCCCAGTGATCAGAAATTGTCAAAACGTGTTTTTCAGCAGAAATAAACACGTTTTGGCAACTTTGGTCAAACCCATGTAACTTATAGGGCAGGAACAGCACAGTTTTCAAAACGTGTTTTTCAGCCCGAAATAAACGCGTTTTCTCAGCCCTTGGAATCGCAGTGTAACTGCCTGGCTCAGAAGAGCCCACAGAGTCAGCCCTTAACCCCAGTGATCAGAAATTGTCAAAACGTGTTTTTCAGCAGAAATAAACACGTTTTGGCAACTTTGGTCACCACCATGTAACTTATAGGGCAGGAACAGCACAGTTTTCAAAACGTGTTTTTCAGCCCGAAATAAACGCGTTTTCTCAGCCCTTGGAATCGCAGTGTAACTGCCTGGCTCAGAAGAGCCCACAGAGTCAGCCCTTAACCCCAGTGATCAGAAATTGTCAAAACGTGTTTTTCAGCAGAAATAAACACGTTTTGGCAACTTTGGTCACCACCATGTAACTTATAGGGCAGGAACAGCACAGTTTTCAAAACGTGTTTTTCAGCCCGAAATAAACGCGTTTTCTCAGCCCTTGGAATCGCAGTGTAACTGCCTGGCTCAGAAGAGCCCACAGAGTCAGCCCTTAACCCCAGTGATCAGAAATTGTCAAAACGTGTTTTTCAGCAGAAATAAACACGTTTTGGCAACTTTGGTCACCACCATGTAACTTATAGGGCAGGAACAGCACAGTTTTCAAAACGTGTTTTTCAGCCCGAAATAAACGCGTTTTCTCAGCCCTTGGAATCGCAGTGTAACTGCCTGGCTCAGAAGAGCCCACAGAGTCAGCCCTTAACCCCAGTGATCAGAAATTGTCAAAACGTGTTTTTCAGCAGAAATAAACACGTTTTGGCAACTTTGGTCACCACCATGTAACTTATAGGGCAGGAACAGCACAGTTCTCAAAACGTGTTTTTCAGCACGAAATAAACACGTTTTCTCAGCACTTAGAATCGCAGTGTAACTGCCTGGCTCAGAAGAGCCCACAGAGTCAGCCCTTAACCCCAGTGATCAGAAATTGTCAAAACGTGTTTTTCAGCAGAAATAAACACGTTTTGGCAACTTTGGTCAAACCCATGTAACTTATAGGGCAGGAACAGCACAGTTTTCAAAACGTGTTTTTCAGCCCGAAATAAACGCGTTTTCTCAGCCCTTGGAATCGCAGTGTAACTGCCTGGCTCTGAAGAGCCCACAGAGTCAGCCCTTAACCCCAGTGATCAGAAATTGTCAAAACGTGTTTTTCAGCAGAAATAAACACGTTTTGGCAACTTTGGTCAAACCCATGTAACTTATAGGGCAGGAACAGCACAGTTTTCAAAACGTGTTTTTCAGCCCGAAATAAACGCGTTTTCTCAGCCCTTGGAATCGCAGTGTAACTGCCTGCCTCAGAAGAGCCCACAGAGTCAGCCCTTAACCCCAGTGATCAGAAATTGTCAAAACGTGATTTTCAGCAGAAATAAACACGTTTTGGCAACTTTGGTCAAACCCATGTAACTTATAGGGCAGGAACAGCACAGTTTTCAAAACGTGTTTTTCAGCCCGAAATAAACGCGTTTTCTCAGCCCTTGGAATCGCAGTGTAACTGCCTGGCTCAGAAGAGCACACTGAGTCACCCCTTAACCCCAGTGATCAGAAATTGTCAAAACGTGTTTTTCAGCAGAAATAAACACGTTTTGGCAACTTTGGTCACCACCATGTAACTTATAGGGCAAGAACAGCACAGTTTTCAAAACGTGTTTTTCAGCCCGAAATAAACGCGTTTTCTCAGCCCTTAGAATCGCAGTGTAACTGCCTGGCTCAGAAGAGCCCACAGAGTCAGCCCTTAACCCCAGTGATCAGAAATTGTCTAAACGTGTTTTTCAGCAGAAATAAACACGTTTTGGCAACTTTGGTCACCACCATGTAACTTATAGGGCAGGAACAGCACAGTTTTCAAAACGTGTTTTTCAGCCCGAAATAAACGCGTTTTCTCAGCCCTTGGAATCGCAGTGTAACTGCCTGGCTCAGAAGAGCCCACAGAGTCAGCCCTTAACCCCAGTGATCAGAAATTGTCAAAACGTGTTTTTCAGCAGAAATAAACACGTTTTGGCAACTTTGGTCACCACCATGTAACTTATAGGGCAGGAACAGCACAGTTTTCAAAACGTGTTTTTCAGCCCGAAATAAACGCGTTTTCTCAGCCCTTGGAATCGCAGTGTAACTGCCTGGCTCAGAAGAGCCCACAGAGTCAGCCCTTAACCCCAGTGATCAGAAATTGTCAAAACGTGTTTTTCAGCAGAAATAAACACGTTTTGGCAACTTTGGTCAAACCCATGTAACTTATAGGGCAGGAACAGCACAGTTTTCAAAACGTGTTTTTCAGCCCGAAAGAAACGCGTTTTCTCAGCCCTTGGAATCGCAGTGTAACTGCCTGCCTCAGAAGAGCCCACAGAGTCAGCCCTTAACCCCAGTGATCAGAAATTGTCAAAACGTGTTTTTCAGCAGAAATAAACACGTTTTGGCAACTTTGGTCACCACCATGTAACTTATAGGGCAGGAACAGCACAGTTCTCAAAACGTGTTTTTCAGCACGAAATAAACACGTTTTCTCAGCACTTAGAATCGCAGTGTAACTGCCTGGCTCAGAAGAGCCCACAGAGTCAGCCCTTAACCCCAGTGATCAGAAATTGTCAAAACGTGTTTTTCAGCAGAAATAAACACGTTTTGGCAACTTTGGTCAAACCCATGTAACTTATAGGGCAGGAACAGCACAGTTTTCAAAACGTGTTTTTCAGCCCGAAATAAACGCGTTTTCTCAGCCCTTGGAATCGCAGTGTAACTGCCTGGCTCTGAAGAGCCCACAGAGTCAGCCCTTAACCCCAGTGATCAGAAATTGTCAAAACGTGTTTTTCAGCAGAAATAAACACGTTTTGGCAACTTTGGTCAAACCCATGTAACTTATAGGGCAGGAACAGCACAGTTTTCAAAACGTGTTTTTCAGCCCGAAATAAACGCGTTTTCTCAGCCCTTGGAATCGCAGTGTAACTGCCTGCCTCAGAAGAGCCCACAGAGTCAGCCCTTAACCCCAGTGATCAGAAATTGTCAAAACGTGATTTTCAGCAGAAATAAACACGTTTTGGCAACTTTGGTCAAACCCATGTAACTTATAGGGCAGGAACAGCACAGTTTTCAAAACGTGTTTTTCAGCCCGAAATAAACGCGTTTTCTCAGCCCTTGGAATCGCAGTGTAACTGCCTGGCTCAGAAGAGCACACTGAGTCACCCCTTAACCCCAGTGATCAGAAATTGTCAAAACGTGTTTTTCAGCAGAAATAAACACGTTTTGGCAACTTTGGTCACCACCATGTAACTTATAGGGCAGGAACAGCACAGTTTTCAAAACGTGTTTTTCAGCCCGAATTAAACGCGTTTTCTCAGCCCTTGGAATCGCAGTGTAACTGCCTGGCTCAGAAGAGCCCACAGAGTCAGCCCTTAACCCCAGTGATCAGAAATTGTCAAAACGTGTTTTTCAGCAGAAATAAACACGTTTTGGCAACTTTGGTCACCACCATGTAACTTATAGGGCAGGAACAGCACAGTTTTCAAAACGTGTTTTTCAGCCCGAAATAAACGCGTTTTCTCAGCCCTTGGAATCGCAGTGTAACTGCCTGGCTCAGAAGAGCCCACAGATTCAGACCTTAACCCCAGTGATCAGAAATTGTCAAAACGTGTTTTTCAGCAGAAATAAACACGTTTTGGCAACTTTGGTCACCACCATGTAACTTATAGGGCAAGAACAGCACAGTTTTCAAAACGTGTTTTTCAGCCCGAAATAAACGCGTTTTCTCAGCCCTTAGAATCGCAGTGTAACTGCCTGGCTCAGAAGAGCCCACAGAGTCAGCCCTTAACCCCAGTGATCAGAAATTGTCTAAACGTGTTTTTCAGCAGAAATAAACACGTTTTGGCAACTTTGGTCACCACCATGTAACTTATAGGGCAGGAACAGCACAGTTTTCAAAACGTGTTTTTCAGCCCGAAATAAACGCGTTTTCTCAGCCCTTGGAATCGCAGTGTAACTGCCTGGCTCAGAAGAGCCCACAGAGTCAGCCCTTAACCCCAGTGATCAGAAATTGTCAAAACGTGTTTTTCAGCAGAAATAAACACGTTTTGGCAACTTTGGTCACCACCATGTAACTTATAGGGCAGGAACAGCACAGTTTTCAAAACGTGTTTTTCAGCCCGAAATAAACGCGTTTTCTAAGCCCTTGGAATCGCAGTGTAACTGCCTGGCTCAGAAGAGCCCACAGAGTCAGCCCTTAACCCCAGTGATCAGAAATTGTCAAAACGTGTTTTTCAGCAGAAATAAACACGTTTTGGCAACTTTGGTCACCACCATGTAACTTATAGGGCAGGAACAGCACAGTTTTCAAAACGTGTTTTTCAGACCGAAATAAACACGTTTTCTCAGCCCTTAGAATCGCAATGTAACTGCCTGGCTCAGAAGAGCCCACAGAGTCAGCCCTTAACCCCAGTGATCATAAATTGTCAAAACGTGTTTTTCAGCAGAAATAAACACGTTTTGGCAACTTTGGTCAAACCCATGTAACTTATAGGACAGGAACAGCACAGTTTTCAAAACGTGTTTTTCAGCCCGAAATAAGCGCGTTTTCTCAGCCCTTGGAATCGCAGTGTAACTGCCTGGCTCAGAAGAGCCCACAGATTCAGACCTTAACCCCAGTGATCAGAAAATGTCAAAACGTGTTTTTCAGCAGAAATAAACACGTTTTGGCAACTTTGGTCACCACCATGTAACTTATAGGGCAGGAACAGCACAGTTTTCAAAACGTGTTTTTCAGCCCGAAATAAACGCGTTTTCTCAGCCCTTGGAATCGCAGTGTAACTGCCTGGCTCAGAAGAGCCCACAGAGTCAGCCCTTAACCCCAGTGATCAGAAATTGTCAAAACGTGTTTTTCAGCAGAAATAAACACGTTTTGGCAACTTTGGTCACCACCATGTAACTTATAGGGCAGGAACAGCACAGTTTTCAAAACGTGTTTTTCAGCCCGAAATAAACACGTTTTCTCAGCCCTTAGAATCGCAGTGTAACTGCCTGGCTCAGAAGAGCCCACAGAGTCAGCCCTTAACCCCAGTGATCAGAAATTGTCAAAACGTGTTTTTCAGCAGAAATAAACACGTTTTGGCAACTTTGGTCAAACCCATGTAACTTATAGGGCAGGAACAGCACAGTTTTCAAAACGTGTTTTTCAGCCCGAAATAAACGCGTTTTCTCAGCCCTTGGAATCGCAGTGTAACTGCCTGCCTCAGAAGAGCCCACAGAGTCAGCCCTTAACCCCAGTGATCAGAAATTGTCAAAACGTGTTTTTCAGCAGAAATAAACACGTTTTGGCAACTTTGGTCACCACCATGTAACTTATAGGGCAGGAACAGCACAGTTTTCAAAACGTGTTTTTCAGCACGAAATAAACACGTTTTCTCAGCACTTAGAATCGCAGTGTAACTGCCTGGCTCAGAAGAGCCCACAGAGTCAGCCCTTAACCCCAGTGATCAGAAATTGTCAAAACGTGTTTTTCAGCAGAAATAAACACGTTTTGGCAACTTTGGTCAAATCCATGTAACTTATAGGGCAGGAACAGCACAGTTTTCAAAACGTGTTTTTCAGCCCGAAATAAACGCGTTTTCTCAGCCCTTGGAATCGCAGTGTAACTGCCTGGCTCAGAAGAGCCCACAGAGTCAGCCCTTAACCCCAGTGATCAGAAATTGTCTAAACGTGTTTTTCAGCAGAAATAAACACGTTTTGGCAACTTTGGTCACCACCATGTAACTTATAGGGCAGGAACAGCACAGTTTTCAAAACGTGTTTTTCAGCCCGAAATAAACGCGTTTTCTCAGCCCTTGGAATCGCAGTGTAACTGCCTGGCTCAGAAGAGCCCACAGAGTCAGCCCTTAACCCCAGTGATCAGAAATTGTCAAAACGTGTTTTTCAGCAGAAATAAACACGTTTTGGCAACTTTGGTCACCACCATGTAACTTATAGGGCAGGAACAGCACAGTTCTCAAAACGTGTTTTTCAGCACGAAATAAACACGTTTTCTCAGCACTTAGAATCGCAGTGTAACTGCCTGGCTCAGAAGAGCCCACAGAGTCAGCCCTTAACCCCAGTGATCAGAAATTGTCAAAACGTGTTTTTCAGCAGAAATAAACACGTTTTGGCAACTTTGGTCAAACCCATGTAACTTATAGGGCAGGAACAGCACAGTTTTCAAAACGTGTTTTTCAGCCCGAAATAAACGCGTTTTCTCAGCCCTTGGAATCGCAGTGTAACTGCCTGGCTCTGAAGAGCCCACAGAGTCAGCCCTTAACCCCAGTGATCAGAAATTGTCAAAACGTGTTTTTCAGCAGAAATAAACACGTTTTGGCAACTTTGGTCAAACCCATGTAACTTATAGGGCAGGAACAGCACAGTTTTCAAAACGTGTTTTTCAGCCCGAAATAAACGCGTTTTCTCAGCCCTTGGAATCGCAGTGTAACTGCCTGCCTCAGAAGAGCCCACAGAGTCAGCCCTTAACCCCAGTGATCAGAAATTGTCAAAACGTGATTTTCAGCAGAAATAAACACGTTTTGGCAACTTTGGTCAAACCCATGTAACTTATAGGGCAGGAACAGCACAGTTTTCAAAACGTGTTTTTCAGCCCGAAATAAACGCGTTTTCTCAGCCCTTGGAATCGCAGTGTAACTGCCTGGCTCAGAAGAGCACACTGAGTCACCCCTTAACCCCAGTGATCAGAAATTGTCAAAACGTGTTTTTCAGCAGAAATAAACACGTTTTGGCAACTTTGGTCACCACCATGTAACTTATAGGGCAAGAACAGCACAGTTTTCAAAACGTGTTTTTCAGCCCGAAATAAACGCGTTTTCTCAGCCCTTAGAATCGCAGTGTAACTGCCTGGCTCAGAAGAGCCCACAGAGTCAGCCCTTAACCCCAGTGATCAGAAATTGTCTAAACGTGTTTTTCAGCAGAAATAAACACGTTTTGGCAACTTTGGTCACCACCATGTAACTTATAGGGCAGGAACAGCACAGTTTTCAAAACGTGTTTTTCAGCCCGAAATAAACGCGTTTTCTCAGCCCTTGGAATCGCAGTGTAACTGCCTGGCTCAGAAGAGCCCACAGAGTCAGCCCTTAACCCCAGTGATCAGAAATTGTCAAAACGTGTTTTTCAGCAGAAATAAACACGTTTTGGCAACTTTGGTCACCACCATGTAACTTATAGGGCAGGAACAGCACAGTTTTCAAAACGTGTTTTTCAGCCCGAAATAAACGCGTTTTCTCAGCCCTTGGAATCGCAGTGTAACTGCCTGGCTCAGAAGAGCCCACAGAGTCAGCCCTTAACCCCAGTGATCAGAAATTGTCAAAACGTGTTTTTCAGCAGAAATAAACACGTTTTGGCAACTTTGGTCAAACCCATGTAACTTATAGGGCAGGAACAGCACAGTTTTCAAAACGTGTTTTTCAGCCCGAAAGAAACGCGTTTTCTCAGCCCTTGGAATCGCAGTGTAACTGCCTGCCTCAGAAGAGCCCACAGAGTCAGCCCTTAACCCCAGTGATCAGAAATTGTCAAAACGTGTTTTTCAGCAGAAATAAACACGTTTTGGCAACTTTGGTCACCACCATGTAACTTATAGGGCAGGAACAGCACAGTTCTCAAAACGTGTTTTTCAGCACGAAATAAACACGTTTTCTCAGCACTTAGAATCGCAGTGTAACTGCCTGGCTCAGAAGAGCCCACAGAGTCAGCCCTTAACCCCAGTGATCAGAAATTGTCAAAACGTGTTTTTCAGCAGAAATAAACACGTTTTGGCAACTTTGGTCAAACCCATGTAACTTATAGGGCAGGAACAGCACAGTTTTCAAAACGTGTTTTTCAGCCCGAAATAAACGCGTTTTCTCAGCCCTTGGAATCGCAGTGTAACTGCCTGGCTCTGAAGAGCCCACAGAGTCAGCCCTTAACCCCAGTGATCAGAAATTGTCAAAACGTGTTTTTCAGCAGAAATAAACACGTTTTGGCAACTTTGGTCAAACCCATGTAACTTATAGGGCAGGAACAGCACAGTTTTCAAAACGTGTTTTTCAGCCCGAAATAAACGCGTTTTCTCAGCCCTTGGAATCGCAGTGTAACTGCCTGCCTCAGAAGAGCCCACAGAGTCAGCCCTTAACCCCAGTGATCAGAAATTGTCAAAACGTGATTTTCAGCAGAAATAAACACGTTTTGGCAACTTTGGTCAAACCCATGTAACTTATAGGGCAGGAACAGCACAGTTTTCAAAACGTGTTTTTCAGCCCGAAATAAACGCGTTTTCTCAGCCCTTGGAATCGCAGTGTAACTGCCTGGCTCAGAAGAGCACACTGAGTCACCCCTTAACCCCAGTGATCAGAAATTGTCAAAACGTGTTTTTCAGCAGAAATAAACACGTTTTGGCAACTTTGGTCACCACCATGTAACTTATAGGGCAGGAACAGCACAGTTTTCAAAACGTGTTTTTCAGCCCGAATTAAACGCGTTTTCTCAGCCCTTGGAATCGCAGTGTAACTGCCTGGCTCAGAAGAGCCCACAGAGTCAGCCCTTAACCCCAGTGATCAGAAATTGTCAAAACGTGTTTTTCAGCAGAAATAAACACGTTTTGGCAACTTTGGTCACCACCATGTAACTTATAGGGCAGGAACAGCACAGTTTTCAAAACGTGTTTTTCAGCCCGAAATAAACGCGTTTTCTCAGCCCTTGGAATCGCAGTGTAACTGCCTGGCTCAGAAGAGCCCACAGATTCAGACCTTAACCCCAGTGATCAGAAATTGTCAAAACGTGTTTTTCAGCAGAAATAAACACGTTTTGGCAACTTTGGTCACCACCATGTAACTTATAGGGCAAGAACAGCACAGTTTTCAAAACGTGTTTTTCAGCCCGAAATAAACGCGTTTTCTCAGCCCTTAGAATCGCAGTGTAACTGCCTGGCTCAGAAGAGCCCACAGAGTCAGCCCTTAACCCCAGTGATCAGAAATTGTCTAAACGTGTTTTTCAGCAGAAATAAACACGTTTTGGCAACTTTGGTCACCACCATGTAACTTATAGGGCAGGAACAGCACAGTTTTCAAAACGTGTTTTTCAGCCCGAAATAAACGCGTTTTCTCAGCCCTTGGAATCGCAGTGTAACTGCCTGGCTCAGAAGAGCCCACAGAGTCAGCCCTTAACCCCAGTGATCAGAAATTGTCAAAACGTGTTTTTCAGCAGAAATAAACACGTTTTGGCAACTTTGGTCACCACCATGTAACTTATAGGGCAGGAACAGCACAGTTTTCAAAACGTGTTTTTCAGCCCGAAATAAACGCGTTTTCTAAGCCCTTGGAATCGCAGTGTAACTGCCTGGCTCAGAAGAGCCCACAGAGTCAGCCCTTAACCCCAGTGATCAGAAATTGTCAAAACGTGTTTTTCAGCAGAAATAAACACGTTTTGGCAACTTTGGTCACCACCATGTAACTTATAGGGCAGGAACAGCACAGTTTTCAAAACGTGTTTTTCAGACCGAAATAAACACGTTTTCTCAGCCCTTAGAATCGCAATGTAACTGCCTGGCTCAGAAGAGCCCACAGAGTCAGCCCTTAACCCCAGTGATCATAAATTGTCAAAACGTGTTTTTCAGCAGAAATAAACACGTTTTGGCAACTTTGGTCAAACCCATGTAACTTATAGGACAGGAACAGCACAGTTTTCAAAACGTGTTTTTCAGCCCGAAATAAGCGCGTTTTCTCAGCCCTTGGAATCGCAGTGTAACTGCCTGGCTCAGAAGAGCCCACAGATTCAGACCTTAACCCCAGTGATCAGAAAATGTCAAAACGTGTTTTTCAGCAGAAATAAACACGTTTTGGCAACTTTGGTCACCACCATGTAACTTATAGGGCAGGAACAGCACAGTTTTCAAAACGTGTTTTTCAGCCCGAAATAAACGCGTTTTCTCAGCCCTTGGAATCGCAGTGTAACTGCCTGGCTCAGAAGAGCCCACAGAGTCAGCCCTTAACCCCAGTGATCAGAAATTGTCAAAACGTGTTTTTCAGCAGAAATAAACACGTTTTGGCAACTTTGGTCACCACCATGTAACTTATAGGGCAGGAACAGCACAGTTTTCAAAACGTGTTTTTCAGCCCGAAATAAACACGTTTTCTCAGCCCTTAGAATCGCAGTGTAACTGCCTGGCTCAGAAGAGCCCACAGAGTCAGCCCTTAACCCCAGTGATCAGAAATTGTCAAAACGTGTTTTTCAGCAGAAATAAACACGTTTTGGCAACTTTGGTCAAACCCATGTAACTTATAGGGCAGGAACAGCACAGTTTTCAAAACGTGTTTTTCAGCCCGAAATAAACGCGTTTTCTCAGCCCTTGGAATCGCAGTGTAACTGCCTGCCTCAGAAGAGCCCACAGAGTCAGCCCTTAACCCCAGTGATCAGAAATTGTCAAAACGTGTTTTTCAGCAGAAATAAACACGTTTTGGCAACTTTGGTCACCACCATGTAACTTATAGGGCAGGAACAGCACAGTTTTCAAAACGTGTTTTTCAGCACGAAATAAACACGTTTTCTCAGCACTTAGAATCGCAGTGTAACTGCCTGGCTCAGAAGAGCCCACAGAGTCAGCCCTTAACCCCAGTGATCAGAAATTGTCAAAACGTGTTTTTCAGCAGAAATAAACACGTTTTGGCAACTTTGGTCAAATCCATGTAACTTATAGGGCAGGAACAGCACAGTTTTCAAAACGTGTTTTTCAGCCCGAAATAAACGCGTTTTCTCAGCCCTTGGAATCGCAGTGTAACTGCCTGGCTCAGAAGAGCCCACAGAGTCAGCCCTTAACCCCAGTGATCAGAAATTGTCTAAACGTGTTTTTCAGCAGAAATAAACACGTTTTGGCAACTTTGGTCACCACCATGTAACTTATAGGGCAGGAACAGCACAGTTTTCAAAACGTGTTTTTCAGCCCGAAATAAACGCGTTTTCTCAGCCCTTGGAATCGCAGTGTAACTGCCTGGCTCAGAAGAGCACACTGAGTCACCCCTTAACCCCAGTGATCAGAAATTGTCAAAACGTGTTTTTCAGCAGAAATAAACACGTTTTGGCAACTTTGGTCACCACCATGTAACTTATAGGGCAGGAACAGCACAGTTTTCAAAACGTGTTTTTCAGCCCGAAATAAACGCGTTTTCTCAGCCCTTGGAATCGCAGTGTAACTGCCTGGCTCAGAAGAGCCCACAGAGTCAGCCCTTAACCCCAGTGATCAGAAATTGTCAAAACGTGTTTTTCAGCAGAAATAAACACGTTTTGGCAACTTTGGTCACCACCATGTAACTTATAGGGCAAGAACAGCACAGTTTTCAAAACGTGTTTTTCAGCCCGAAATAAACGCGTTTTCTCAGCCCTTGGAATCGCAGTGTAACTGCCTGGCTCAGAAGAGCCCACAGAGTCAGCCCTTAACCCCAGTGATCAGAAATTGTCAAAACGTGTTTTTCAGCAGAAATAAACACGTTTTGGCAACTTTGGTCAAACCCATGTAACTTATAGGGCAGGAACAGCACAGTTTTCAAAACGTGTTTTTCAGCCCGAAATAAACGCGTTTTCTCAGCCCTTGGAATCGCAGTGTAACTGCCTGGCTCAGAAGAGCCCACAGAGTCAGCCCTTAACCCCAGTGATCAGAAATTGTCAAAACGTGTTTTTCAGCAGAAATAAACACGTTTTGGCAACTTTGGTCACCACCATGTAACTTATAGGGCAGGAACAGCACAGTTTTCAAAACGTGTTTTTCAGCCCGAAATAAACGCGTTTTCTCAGCCCTTGGAATCGCAGTGTAACTGCCTGGCTCAGAAGAGCCCACAGAGTCAGCCCTTAACCCCAGTGATCAGAAATTGTCAAAACGTGTTTTTCAGCAGAAATAAACACGTTTTGGCAACTTTGGTCAAACCCATGTAACTTATAGGGCAGGAACAGCACAGTTTTCAAAACGTGTTTTTCAGCCCGAAATAAACGCGTTTTCTCAGCCCTTGGAATCGCAGTGTAACTGCCTGGCTCAGAAGAGCCCACAGAGTCAGCCCTTAACCCCAGTGATCAGAAATTGTCAAAACGTGTTTTTCAGCAGAAATAAACACGTTTTGGCAACTTTGGTCACCACCATGTAACTTATAGGGCAGGAACAGCACAGTTTTCAAAACGTGTTTTTCAGCCCGAAATAAACGCGTTTTCTCAGCCTTTGGAATCGCAGTGTAACTGCCTGGCTCAGAAGAGCCCACAGAGTCAGCCCTTAACCCCAGTGATCAGAAATTGTCAAAACGTGTTTTTCAGCAGAAATAAACACGTTTTGGCAACTTTGGTCACCACCATGTAACTTATAGGGCAGGAACAGCACAGTTTTCAAAACGTGTTTTTCAGACCGAAATAAACACGTTTTCTCAGCCCTTAGAATCGCAATGTAACTGCCTGGCTCAGAAGAGCCCACAGAGTCAGCCCTTAACCCCAGTGATCATAAATTGTCAAAACGTGTTTTTCAGCAGAAATAAACACGTTTTGGCAACTTTGGTCAAACCCATGTAACTTATAGGACAGGAACAGCACAGTTTTCAAAACGTGTTTTTCAGCCCGAAATAAACGCGTTTTCTCAGCCCTTGGAATCGCAGTGTAACTGCCTGGCTCAGAAGAGCCCACAGATTCAGCCCTTAACCCCAGTGATCAGAAAATGTCAAAACGTGTTTTTCAGCAGAAATAAACACGTTTTGGCAACTTTGGTCACCACCATGTAACTTATAGGGCAGGAACAGCACAGTTTTCAAAACGTGTTTTTCAGCCCGAAATAAACGCGTTTTCTCAGCCCTTGGAATCGCAGTGTAACTGCCTGGCTCAGAAGAGCCCACAGAGTCAGCCCTTAACCCCAGTGATCAGAAATTGTCAAAACGTGTTTTTCAGCAGAAATAAACACGTTTTGGCAACTTTGGTCACCACCATGTAACTTATAGGGCAGGAACAGCACAGTTTTCAAAACGTGTTTTTCAGCCCGAAATAAACACGTTTTCTCAGCCCTTAGAATCGCAGTGTAACTGCCTGGCTCAGAAGAGCCCACAGAGTCAGCCCTTAACTCCAGTGATCAGAAATTGTCAAAACGTGTTTTTCAGCAGAAATAAACACGTTTTGGAAACTTTGGTCAAACCCAAGTAACTTATAGGGCAGGAACAGCACAGTTTTCAAAACGTGTTTTTCAGCCCGAAATAAACGCGTTTTCTCAGCCCTTGGAATCGCAGTGTAACTGCCTGCCTCAGAAGAGCCCACAGAGTCAGCCCTTAACCCCAGTGATCAGAATTTGTCAAAACGTGTTTTTCAGCAGAAATAAACACGTTTTGGCAACTTTGGTCACCACCATGTAACTTATAGGGCAGGAACAGCACAGTTTTCAAAACGTGTTTTTCAGCACGAAATAAACACGGTTTCTCAGCACTTAGAATCGCAGTGTAACTGCCTGGCTCAGAAGAGCCCACAGAGTCAGCCCTTAACCCCAGTGATCAGAAATTGTCAAAACGTGTTTTTCAGCAGAAATAAACACGTTTTGGCAACTTTGGTCACCACCATTTAACTTATAGGGCAGGAACAGCACCGTTTTCAAAACGTGTTTTTCAGCCCGAAATAAACGCGGTTTCTCAGCCCTTGGAATCGCAGTGTAACTGCCTGGCTCAGAAGAGCCCACAGAGTCAGCCCTTAACCCCAGTGATCAGAAATTGTCAAAACGTGTTTTTCAGCAGAAATAAACAGGTTTTGGCAACTTTGGTCACCACCATGTAACTTATAGGGCAAGAACAGCACAGTTTTCAAAACGTGTTTTTCAGCCCGAAATAAACGCGTTTTCTCAGCCCTTGGAATCGCAGTGTAACTGCCTGGCTCAGAAGAGCCCACAGAGTCAGCCCTTAACCCCAGTGATCAGAAATTGTCAAAACGTGTTTTTCAGCAGAAATAAACACGTTTTGGCAACTTTGGTCAAACCCATGTAACTTATAGGGCAGGAACAGCACAGTTTTCAAAACGTGTTTTTCAGCCCGAAATAAACGCGTTTTCTCAGCCCTTGGAATCGCAGTGTAACTGCCTGGCTCAGAAGAGCCCACAGAGTCAGCCCTTAACCCCAGTGATCAGAAATTGTCAAAACGTGTTTTTCAGCAGAAATAAACACGTTTTGGCAACTTTGGTCACCACCATGTAACTTATAGGGCAGGAACAGCACAGTTTTCAAAACGTGTTTTTCAGCCCGAAATAAACGCGTTTTCTCAGCCCTTGGAATCGCAGTGTAACTGCCTGGCTCAGAAGAGCCCACAGAGTCAGCCCTTAACCCCAGTGATCAGAAATTGTCAAAACGTGTTTTTCAGCAGAAATAAACACGTTTTGGCAACTTTGGTCAAACCCATGTAACTTATAGGGCAGGAACAGCACAGTTTTCAAAACGTGTTTTTCAGACCGAAATAAACACGTTTTCTCAGCCCTTAGAATCGCAATGTAACTGCCTGGCTCAGAAGAGCCCACAGAGTCAGCCCTTAACCCCAGTGATCATAAATTGTCAAAACGTGTTTTTCAGCAGAAATAAACACGTTTTGGCAACTTTGGTCAAACCCATGTAACTTATAGGACAGGAACAGCACAGTTTTCAAAACGTGTTTTTCAGCCCGAAATAAACGCGTTTTCTCAGCCCTTGGAATCGCAGTGTAACTGCCTGGCTCAGAAGAGCCCACAGATTCAGACCTTAACCCCAGTGATCAGAAAATGTCAAAACGTGTTTTTCAGCAGAAATAAACACGTTTTGGCAACTTTGGTCACCACCATGTAACTTATAGGGCAGGAACAGCACAGTTTTCAAAACGTGTTTTTCAGCCCGAAATAAACGCGTTTTCTCAGCCCTTGGAATCGCAGTGTAACTGCCTGGCTCAGAAGAGCCCACAGAGTCAGCCCTTAACCCCAGTGATCAGAAATTGTCAAAACGTGTTTTTCAGCAGAAATAAACACGTTTTGGCAACTTTGGTCACCACCATGTAACTTATAGGGCAGGAACAGCACAGTTTTCAAAACGTGTTTTTCAGCCCGAAATAAACACGTTTTCTCAGCCCTTAGAATCGCAGTGTAACTGCCTGGCTCAGAAGAGCCCACAGAGTCAGCCCTTAACCCCAGTGATCAGAAATTGTCAAAACGTGTTTTTCAGCAGAAATAAACACGTTTTGGCAACTTTGGTCACCACCATGTAACTTATAGGGCAAGAACAGCACAGTTTTCAAAACGTGTTTTTCAGCCCGAAATAAACGCGTTTTCTCAGCCCTTGGAATCGCAGTGTAACTGCCTGCCTCAGAAGAGCCCACAGAGTCAGCCCTTAACCCCAGTGATCAGAAATTGTCAAAACGTGTTTTTCAGCAGAAATAAACACGTTTTGGCAACTTTGGTCACCACCATGTAACTTATAGGGCAGGAACAGCACAGTTTTCAAAACGTGTTTTTCAGCACGAAATAAACACGTTTTCTCAGCACTTAGAATCGCAGTGTAACTGCCTGGCTCAGAAGAGCCCACAGAGTCAGCCCTTAACCCCAGTGATCAGAAATTGTCAAAACGTGTTTTTCAGCAGAAATAAACACGTTTTGGCAACTTTGGTCAAATCCATGTAACTTATAGGGCAGGAACAGCACAGTTTTCAAAACGTGTTTTTCAGACCGAAATAAACACGTTTTCTCAGCCCTTAGAATCGCAATGTAACTGCCTGGCTCAGAAGAGCCCACAGAGTCAGCCCTTAACCCCAGTGATCATAAATTGTCAAAACGTGTTTTTCAGCAGAAATAAACACGTTTTGGCAACTTTGGTCAAACCCATGTAACTTATAGGACAGGAACAGCACAGTTTTCAAAACGTGTTTTTCAGCCCGAAATAAACGCGTTTTCTCAGCCCTTGGAATCGCAGTGTAACTGCCTGGCTCAGAAGAGCCCACAGATTCAGCCCTTAACCCCAGTGATCAGAAAATGTCAAAACGTGTTTTTCAGCAGAAATAAACACGTTTTGGCAACTTTGGTCACCACCATGTAACTTATAGGGCAGGAACAGCACAGTTTTCAAAACGTGTTTTTCAGCCCGAAATAAACGCGTTTTCTCAGCCCTTGGAATCGCAGTGTAACTGCCTGGCTCAGAAGAGCCCACAGAGTCAGCCCTTAACCCCAGTGATCAGAAATTGTCAAAACGTGTTTTTCAGCAGAAATAAACACGTTTTGGCAACTTTGGTCACCACCATGTAACTTATAGGGCAGGAACAGCACAGTTTTCAAAACGTGTTTTTCAGCCCGAAATAAACACGTTTTCTCAGCCCTTAGAATCGCAGTGTAACTGCCTGGCTCAGAAGAGCCCACAGAGTCAGCCCTTAACTCCAGTGATCAGAAATTGTCAAAACGTGTTTTTCAGCAGAAATAAACACGTTTTGGAAACTTTGGTCAAACCCATGTAACTTATAGGGCAGGAACAGCACAGTTTTCAAAACGTGTTTTTCAGCCCGAAATAAACGCGTTTTCTCAGCCCTTGGAATCGCATTGTAACTGCCTGCCTCAGAAGAGCCCACAGAGTCAGCCCTTAACCCCAGTGATCAGAATTTGTCAAAACGTGTTTTTCAGCAGAAATAAACACGTTTTGGCAACTTTGGTCACCACCATGTAACTTATAGGGCAGGAACAGCACAGTTTTCAAAACGTGTTTTTCAGCACGAAATAAACACGGTTTCTCAGCACTTAGAATCGCAGTGTAACTGCCTGGCTCAGAAGAGCCCACAGAGTCAGCCCTTAACCCCAGTGATCAGAAATTGTCAAAACGTGTTTTTCAGCAGAAATAAACACGTTTTGGCAACTTTGGTCACCACCATTTAACTTATAGGGCAGGAACAGCACCGTTTTCAAAACGTGTTTTTCAGCCCGAAATAAACGCGGTTTCTCAGCCCTTGGAATCGCAGTGTAACTGCCTGGCTCAGAAGAGCCCACAGAGTCAGCCCTTAACCCCAGTGATCAGAAATTGTCAAAACGTGTTTTTCAGCAGAAATAAACAGGTTTTGGCAACTTTGGTCACCACCATGTAACTTATAGGGCAAGAACAGCACAGTTTTCAAAACGTGTTTTTCAGCCCGAAATAAACGCGTTTTCTCAGCCCTTGGAATCGCAGTGTAACTGCCTGGCTCAGAAGAGCCCACAGAGTCAGCCCTTAACCCCAGTGATCAGAAATTGTCAAAACGTGTTTTTCAGCAGAAATAAACACGTTTTGGCAACTTTGGTCAAACCCATGTAACTTATAGGGCAGGAACAGCACAGTTTTCAAAACGTGTTTTTCAGCCCGAAATAAACGCGTTTTCTCAGCCCTTGGAATCGCAGTGTAACTGCCTGGCTCAGAAGAGCCCACAGAGTCAGCCCTTAACCCCAGTGATCAGAAATTGTCAAAACGTGTTTTTCAGCAGAAATAAACACGTTTTGGCAACTTTGGTCAAACCCATGTAACTTATAGGGCAGGAACAGCACAGTTTTCAAAACGTGTTTTTCAGACCGAAATAAACACGTTTTCTCAGCCCTTAGAATCGCAATGTAACTGCCTGGCTCAGAAGAGCCCACAGAGTCAGCCCTTAACCCCAGTGATCAGAAATTGTCAAAACGTGTTTTTCAGCAGAAATAAACACGTTTTGGCAACTTTGGTCACCACCATGTAACTTATAGGGCAAGAACAGCACAGTTTTCAAAACGTGTTTTTCAGCCCGAAATAAACGCGTTTTCTCAGCCCTTGGAATCGCAGTGTAACTGCCTGCCTCAGAAGAGCCCACAGAGTCAGCCCTTAACCCCAGTGATCAGAAATTGTCAAAACGTGTTTTTCAGCAGAAATAAACACGTTTTGGCAACTTTGGTCACCACCATGTAACTTATAGGGCAGGAACAGCACAGTTTTCAAAACGTGTTTTTCAGCACGAAATAAACACGTTTTCTCAGCACTTAGAATCGCAGTGTAACTGCCTGGCTCAGAAGAGCCCACAGAGTCAGCCCTTAACCCCAGTGATCAGAAATTGTCAAAACGTGTTTTTCAGCAGAAATAAACACGTTTTGGCAACTTTGGTCAAATCCATGTAACTTATAGGGCAGGAACAGCACAGTTTTCAAAACGTGTTTTTCAGACCGAAATAAACACGTTTTCTCAGCCCTTAGAATCGCAATGTAACTGCCTGGCTCAGAAGAGCCCACAGAGTCAGCCCTTAACCCCAGTGATCATAAATTGTCAAAACGTGTTTTTCAGCAGAAATAAACACGTTTTGGCAACTTTGGTCAAACCCATGTAACTTATAGGACAGGAACAGCACAGTTTTCAAAACGTGTTTTTCAGCCCGAAATAAACGCGTTTTCTCAGCCCTTGGAATCGCAGTGTAACTGCCTGGCTCAGAAGAGCCCACAGATTCAGCCCTTAACCCCAGTGATCAGAAAATGTCAAAACGTGTTTTTCAGCAGAAATAAACACGTTTTGGCAACTTTGGTCACCACCATGTAACTTATAGGGCAGGAACAGCACAGTTTTCAAAACGTGTTTTTCAGCCCGAAATAAACGCGTTTTCTCAGCCCTTGGAATCGCAGTGTAACTGCCTGGCTCAGAAGAGCCCACAGAGTCAGCCCTTAACCCCAGTGATCAGAAATTGTCAAAACGTGTTTTTCAGCAGAAATAAACACGTTTTGGCAACTTTGGTCACCACCATGTAACTTATAGGGCAGGAACAGCACAGTTTTCAAAACGTGTTTTTCAGCCCGAAATAAACACGTTTTCTCAGCCCTTAGAATCGCAGTGTAACTGCCTGGCTCAGAAGAGCCCACAGAGTCAGCCCTTAACCCCAGTGATCAGAAATTGTCAAAACGTGTTTTTCAGCAGAAATAAACACGTTTTGGCAACTTTGGTCAAACCCATGTAACTTATAGGGCAGGAACAGCACAGTTTTCAAAACGTGTTTTTCAGCCCGAAATAAACGCGTTTTCTCAGCCCTTGGAATCGCAGTGTAACTGCCTGCCTCAGAAGAGCCCACAGAGTCAGCCCTTAACCCCAGTGATCAGAAATTGTCAAAACGTGTTTTTCAGCAGAAATAAACACGTTTTGGCAACTTTGGTCACCACCATGTAACTTATAGGGCAGGAACAGCACAGTTTTCAAAACGTGTTTTTCAGCACGAAATAAACACGTTTTCTCAGCACTTTGAATCGCAGTGTAACTGCCTGGCTCAGAAGAGCCCACAGAGTCAGCCCTTAACCCCAGTGATCAGAAATTGTCAAAACGTGTTTTTCAGCAGAAATAAACACGTTTTGGCAACTTTGGTCAAATCCATGTAACTTATAGGGCAGGAACAGCACAGTTTTCAAAACGTGTTTTTCAGCACGAAATAAACGCGTTTTCTCAGCCCTTGGAATCGCAGTGTAACTGCCTGGCTCAGAAGAGCCCACAGAGTCAGCCCTTAACCCCAGTGATCAGAAATTGTCAAAACGTGTTTTTCAGCAGAAATAAACACGTTTTGGCAACTTTGGTCAAACCCATGTAACTTATAGGGCAGGAACAGCACAGTTTTCAAAACGTGTTTTTCAGCCCGAAATAAACGCGTTTTCTCAGCCCTTGGAATCGCAGTGTAACTGCCTGGCTCAGAAGAGCCCACAGAGTCAGCCCTTAACCCCAGTGATCAGAAATTGTCAAAACGTGTTTTTCAGCAGAAATAAACACGTTTTGGCAACTTTGGTCACCACCATGTAACTTATAGGGCAGGAACAGCACAGTTTTCAAAACGTGTTTTTCAGCCCGAAATAAACGCGTTTTCTCAGCCCTTGGAATCGCAGTGTAACTGCCTGGCTCAGAAGAGCCCACAGAGTCAGCCCTTAACCCCAGTGATCAGAAATTGTCAAAACGTGTTTTTCAGCAGAAATAAACACGTTTTGGCAACTTTGGTCAAACCCATGTAACTTATAGGGCAGGAACAGCACAGTTTTCAAAACGTGTTTTTCAGCCCGAAATAAACGCGTTTTCTCAGCCCTTGGAATCGCAGTGTAACTGCCTGCCTCAGAAGAGCCCACAGAGTCAGCCCTTAACCCCAGTGATCAGAAATTGTCAAAACGTGTTTTTCAGCAGAAATAAACACGTTTTGGCAACTTTGGTCACCACCATGTAACTTATAGGGCAGGAACAGCACAGTTTTCAAAACGTGTTTTTCAGCACGAAATAAACACGTTTTCTCAGCACTTAGAATCGCAGTGTAACTGCCTGGCTCAGAAGAGCCCACAGAGTCAGCCCTTAACCCCAGTGATCAGAAATTGTCAAAACGTGTTTTTCAGCAGAAATAAACACGTTTTGGCAACTTTGGTCACCACCATGTAACTTATAGGGCAGGAACAGCACAGTTTTCAAAACGTGTTTTTCAGCCCGAAATAAACGCGTTTTCTCAGCCCTTGGAATCGCAGTGTAACTGCCTGGCTCAGAAGAGCCCACAGAGTCAGCCCTTAACCCCAGTGATCAGAAATTGTCAAAACGTGTTTTTCAGCAGAAATAAACACGTTTTGGCAACTTTGGTCAAACCCATGTAACTTATAGGGCAGGAACAGCACAGTTTTCAAAACGTGTTTTTCAGCCCGAAATAAACGCGTTTTCTCAGCCCTTGGAATCGCAGTGTAACTGCCTGGCTCAGAAGAGCCCACAGAGTCAGCCCTTAACCCCAGTGATCAGAAATTGTCAAAACGTGTTTTTCAGCAGAAATAAACACGTTTTGGCAACTTTGGTCACCACCATGTAACTTATAGGGCAGGAACAGCACAGTTTTCAAAACGTGTTTTTCAGCCCGAAATAAACACGTTTTCTCAGCACTTAGAATCGCAGTGTAACTGCCTGGCTCAGAAGAGCCCACAGAGTCAGCCCTTAACCCCAGTGATCAGAAATTGTCAAAACGTGTTTTTCAGCAGAAATAAACACGTTTTGGCAACTTTGGTCACCACCATGTAACTTATAGGGCAGGAACAGCACAGTTTTCAAAACGTGTTTTTCAGCCCGAAATAAACGCGTTTTCTCAGCCCTTGGAATCGCAGTGTAACTGCCTGGCTCAGAAGAGCCCACAGAGTCAGCCCTTAACCCCAGTGATCAGAAATTGTCAAAACGTGTTTTTCAGCAGAAATAAACACGTTTTGGCAACTTTGGTCAAACCCATGTAACTTATAGGGCAGGAACAGCACAGTTTTCAAAACGTGTTTTTCAGCCCGAAATAAACGCGTTTTCTCAGCCCTTGGAATCGCAGTGTAACTGCCTGGCTCAGAAGAGCCCACAGAGTCAGCCCTTAACCCCAGTGATCAGAAATTGTCAAAACGTGTTTTTCAGCAGAAATAAACACGTTTTGGCAACTTTGGTCACCACCATGTAACTTATAGGGCAGGAACAGCACAGTTTTCAAAACGTGTTTTTCAGCCCGAAATAAACGCGTTTTCTCAGCCCTTGGAATCGCAGTGTAACTGCCTGGCTCAGAAGAGCCCACAGAGTCAGCCCTTAACCCCAGTGATCAGAAATTGTCAAAACGTGTTTTTCAGCAGAAATAAACACGTTTTGGCAACTTTGGTCACCACCATGTAACTTATAGGGCAGGAACAGCACAGTTTTCAAAACGTGTTTTTCAGACCGAAATAAACATGTTTTCTCAGCCCTTAGAATCGCAATGTAACTGCCTGGCTCAGAAGAGCCCACAGAGTCAGCCCTTAACCCCAGTGATCATAAATTGTCAAAACGTGTTTTTCAGCAGAAATAAACACGTTTTGGCAACTTTGGTCAAACCCATGTAACTTATAGGGCAGGAACAGCACAGTTTTCAAAACGTGTTTTTCAGCCCGAAATAAACGCGTTTTCTCAGCCCTTGGAATCGCAGTGTAACTGCCTGGCTCAAAAGAGCCCACAGAGTCAGCCCTTAACCCCAGTGATCAGAAATTGTCAAAACGTGTTTTTCAGCAGAAATAAACACGTTTTGGCAACTTTGGTCACCACCATGTAACTTATAGGGCAGGAACAGCACAGTTTTCAAAACGTGTTTTTCAGCCCGAAATAAACACGTTTTCTCAGCCCTTAGAATCGCAGTGTAACTGCCTGGCTCAGAAGAGCCCACAGAGTCAGCCCTTAACTCCAGTGATCAGAAATTGTCAAAACGTGTTTTTCAGCAGAAATAAACACGTTTTGGAAACTTTGGTCAAACCGATGTAACTTATAGGGCAGGAACAGCACAGTTTTCAAAACGTGTTTTTCAGCCCGAAATAAACGCGTTTTCTCAGCCCTTGGAATCGCAGTGTAACTGCCTGGCTCAGAAGAGCACACTGAGTCAGCCCTTAACCCCAGTGATCAGAAATTGTCAAAACGTGTTTTTCAGCAGAAATAAACACGTTTTGGCAACTTTGGTCAAACCCATGTAACTTATAGGGCAGGAACAGCACAGTTTTCAAAACGTGTTTTTCAGCCCGAAATAAACGCGTTTTCTCAGCCCTTGGAATCGCAGTGTAACTGCCTGGCTCAGAAGAGCCCACAGAGTCAGCCCTTAACCCCAGTGATCAGAAATTGTCAAAACGTGTTTTTCAGCAGAAATAAACAGGTTTTGGCAACTTTGGTCACCACCATGTAACTTATAGGGCAAGAACAGCACAGTTTTCAAAACGTGTTTTTCAGCCCGAAATAAACGCGTTTTCTCAGCACTTGGAATCGCAGTGTAACTGCCTGGCTCAGAAGAGCCCACAGAGTCAGCCCTTAACCCCAGTGATCAGAAATTGTCAAAACGTGTTTTTCAGCAGAAATAAACACGTTTTGGCAACTTTGGTCAAACCCATGTAACTTATAGGGCAGGAACAGCACAGTTTTCAAAACGTGTTTTTCAGACCGAAATAAACACGTTTTCTCAGCCCTTAGAATCGCAATGTAACTGCCTGGCTCAGAAGAGCCCACAGAGTCAGCCCTTAACCCCAGTGATCATAAATTGTCAAAACGTGTTTTTCAGCAGAAATAAACACGTTTTGGCAACTTTGGTCAAACCCATGTAACTTATAGGACAGGAACAGCACAGTTTTCAAAACGTGTTTTTCAGCCCGAAATAAACGCGTTTTCTCAGCCCTTGGAATCGCAGTGTAACTGCCTGGCTCAGAAGAGCCCACAGATTCAGACCTTAACCCCAGTGATCAGAAAATGTCAAAACGTGTTTTTCAGCAGAAATAAACACGTTTTGGCAACTTTGGTCACCACCATGTAACTTATAGGGCAGGAACAGCACAGTTTTCAAAACGTGTTTTTCAGCCCGAAATAAACGCGTTTTCTCAGCCCTTGGAATCGCAGTGTAACTGCCTGGCTCAGAAGAGCCCACAGAGTCAGCCCTTAACCCCAGTGATCAGAAATTGTCAAAACGTGTTTTTCAGCAGAAATAAACACGTTTTGGCAACTTTGGTCACCACCATGTAACTTATAGGGCAGGAACAGCACAGTTTTCAAAACGTGTTTTTCAGCCCGAAATAAACACGTTTTCTCAGCCCTTAGAATCGCAGTGTAACTGCCTGGCTCAGAAGAGCCCACAGAGTCAGCCCTTAACCCCAGTGATCAGAAATTGTCAAAACGTGTTTTTCAGCAGAAATAAACACGTTTTGGCAACTTTGGTCACCACCATGTAACTTATAGGGCAAGAACAGCACAGTTTTCAAAACGTGTTTTTCAGCCCGAAATAAACGCGTTTTCTCAGCCCTTGGAATCGCAGTGTAACTGCCTGCCTCAGAAGAGCCCACAGAGTCAGCCCTTAACCCCAGTGATCAGAAATTGTCAAAACGTGTTTTTCAGCAGAAATAAACACGTTTTGGCAACTTTGGTCACCACCATGTAACTTATAGGGCAGGAACAGCACAGTTTTCAAAACGTGTTTTTCAGCCCGAAATAAACACGTTTTCTCAGCCCTTAGAATCGCAGTGTAACTGCCTGGCTCAGAAGAGCCCACAGAGTCAGCCCTTAACCCCAGTGATCAGAAATTGTCAAAACGTGTTTTTCAGCAGAAATAAACACGTTTTGGCAACTTTGGTCAAACCCATGTAACTTATAGGGCAGGAACAGCACAGTTTTCAAAACGTGTTTTTCAGCCCGAAATAAACGCGTTTTCTCAGCCCTTGGAATCGCAGTGTAACTGCCTGGCTCAGAAGAGCCCACAGAGTCAGCCCTTAACCCCAGTGATCAGAAATTGTCAAAACGTGTTTTTCAGCAGAAATAAACACGTTTTGGCAACTTTGGTCACCACCATGTAACTTATAGGGCAGGAACAGCACAGTTTTCAAAACGTGTTTTTCAGCCCGAAATAAACACGTTTTCTCAGCACTTAGAATCGCAGTGTAACTGCCTGGCTCAGAAGAGCCCACAGAGTCAGCCCTTAACCCCAGTGATCAGAAATTGTCAAAACGTGTTTTTCAGCAGAAATAAACACGTTTTGGCAACTTTGGTCACCACCATGTAACTTATAGGGCAGGAACAGCACAGTTTTCAAAACGTGTTTTTCAGCCCGAAATAAACGCGTTTTCTCAGCCCTTGGAATCGCAGTGTAACTGCCTGGCTCAGAAGAGCCCACAGAGTCAGCCCTTAACCCCAGTGATCAGAAATTGTCAAAACGTGTTTTTCAGCAGAAATAAACACGTTTTGGCAACTTTGGTCAAACCCATGTAACTTATAGGGCAGGAACAGCACAGTTTTCAAAACGTGTTTTTCAGCCCGAAATAAACGCGTTTTCTCAGCCCTTGGAATCGCAGTGTAACTGCCTGCCTCAGAAGAGCCCACAGAGTCAGCCCTTAACCCCAGTGATCAGAAATTGTCAAAACGTGTTTTTCAGCAGAAATAAACACGTTTTGGCAACTTTGGTCACCACCATGTAACTTATAGGGCAGGAACAGCACAGTTTTCAAAACGTGTTTTTCAGCACGAAATAAACACGTTTTCTCAGCACTTAGAATCGCAGTGTAACTGCCTGGCTCAGAAGAGCCCACAGAGTCAGCCCTTAACCCCAGTGATCATAAATTGTCAAAACGTGTTTTTCAGCAGAAATAAACACGTTTTGGCAACTTTGGTCAAACCCATGTAACTTATAGGGCAGGAACAGCACAGTTTTCAAAACATGTTTTTCAGCCCGAAATAAACGCGTTTTCTCAGCCCTTGGAATCGCAGTGTAACTGCCTGGCTCAGAAGAGCCCACAGAGTCAGCCCTTAACCCCAGTGATCAGAAATTGTCTAAACGTGTTTTTCAGCAGAAATAAACACGTTTTGGCAACTTTGGTCACCACCATGTAACTTATAGGGCAGGAACAGCACAGTTTTCAAAACGTGTTTTTCAGCCCGAAATAAACGCGTTTTCTCAGCCCTTGGAATCGCAGTGTAACTGCCTGGCTCAGAAGAGCCCACAGAGTCAGCCCTTAACCCCAGTGATCAGAAATTGTCAAAACGTGTTTTTCAGCAGAAATAAACACGTTTTGGCAACTTTGGTCACCACCATGTAACTTATAGGGCAGGAACAGCACAGTTTTCAAAACGTGTTTTTCAGCCCGAAATAAACGCGTTTTCTCAGCCCTTGGAATCGCAGTGTAACTGCCTGGCTCAGAAGAGCCCACAGAGTCAGCCCTTAACCCCAGTGATCAGAAATTGTCAAAACGTGTTTTTCAGCAGAAATAAACACGTTTTGGCAACTTTGGTCAAACCCATGTAACTTATAGGGCAGGAACAGCACAGTTTTCAAAACGTGTTTTTCAGCCCGAAATAAACGCGTTTTCTCAGCCCTTGGAATCGCAGTGTAACTGCCTGGCTCAGAAGAGCCCACAGAGTCAGCCCTTAACCCCAGTGATCAGAAATTGTCAAAACGTGTTTTTCAGCAGAAATAAACACGTTTTGGCAACTTTGGTCACCACCATGTAACTTATAGGGCAGGAACAGCACAGTTTTCAAAACGTGTTTTTCAGCCCGAAATAAACGCGTTTTCTCAGCCCTTGGAATCGCAGTGTAACTGCCTGGCTCAGAAGAGCCCACAGAGTCAGCCCTTAACCCCAGTGATCAGAAATTGTCAAAACGTGTTTTTCAGCAGAAATAAACACGTTTTGGCAACTTTGGTCAAACCCATGTAACTTATAGGGCAGGAACAGCACAGTTTTCAAAACGTGTTTTTCAGCCCGAAATAAACGCGTTTTCTCAGCCCTTGGAATCGCAGTGTAACTGCCTGGCTCAGAAGAGCCCACAGAGTCAGCCCTTAACCCCAGTGATCAGAAATTGTCAAAACGTGTTTTTCAGCAGAAATAAACACGTTTTGGCAACTTTGGTCAAACCCATGTAACTTATAGGGCAGGAACAGCACAGTTTTCAAAACGTGTTTTTCAGCCCGAAATAAACGCGTTTTCTCAGCCCTTGGAATCGCAGTGTAACTGCCTGGCTCAGAAGAGCCCACAGAGTCAGCCCTTAACCCCAGTGATCAGAAATTGTCAAAACGTGTTTTTCAGCAGAAATAAACACGTTTTGGCAACTTTGGTCACCACCATGTAACTTATAGGGCAGGAACAGCACAGTTTTCAAAACGTGTTTTTCAGCACGAAATAAACACGTTTTCTCAGCACTTAGAATCGCAGTGTAACTGCCTCGCTCAGAAGAGCCCACAGAGTCAGCCCTTAACCCCAGTGATCAGAAATTGTCAAAACGTGTTTTTCAGCAGAAATAAACACGTTTTGGCAACTTTGGTCACCACCATGTAACTTATAGGGCAGGAACAGCACAGTTTTCAAAACGTGTTTTTCAGACCGAAATAAACACGTTTTCTCAGCCCTTAGAATCGCAATGTAACTGCCTGGCTCAGAAGAGCCCACAGAGTCAGCCCTTAACCCCAGTGATCATAAATTGTCAAAACGTGTTTTTCAGCAGAAATAAACACGTTTTGGCAACTTTGGTCAAACCCATGTAACTTATAGGACAGGAACAGCACAGTTTTCAAAACGTGTTTTTCAGCCCGAAATAAACGCGTTTTCTCAGCCCTTGGAATCGCAGTGTAACTGCGTGGCTCAGAAGAGCCCACAGAGTCAGCCCTTAACCCCAGTGATCAGAAATTGTCAAAACGTGTTTTTCAGCAGAAATAAACACGTTTTGGCAACTTTGGTCACCACCATGTAACTTATAGGGCAGGAACAGCACAGTTTTCAAAACGTGTTTTTCAGCACGAAATAAACACGTTTTCTCAGCACTTAGAATCGCAGTGTAACTGCCTGGCTCAGAAGAGCCCACAGAGTCAGCCCTTAACCCCAGTGATCAGAAATTGTCAAAACGTGTTTTTCAGCAGAAATAAACACGTTTTGGCAACTTTGGTCACCACCATGTAACTTATAGGGCAGGAACAGCACAGTTTTCAAAACGTGTTTTTCAGCCCGAAATAAACGCGTTTTCTCAGCCCTTGGAATCGCAGTGTAACTGCCTGGCTCAGAAGAGCCCACAGAGTCAGCCCTTAACCCCAGTGATCAGAAATTGTCAAAACGTGTTTTTCAGCAGAAATAAACACGTTTTGGCAACTTTGGTCAAACCCATGTAACTTATAGGGCAGGAACAGCACAGTTTTCAAAACGTGTTTTTCAGCCCGAAATAAACGCGTTTTCTCAGCCCTTGGAATCGCAGTGTAACTGCCTGGCTCAGAAGAGCCCACAGAGTCAGCCCTTAACCCCAGTGATCAGAAATTGTCAAAACGTGTTTTTCAGCAGAAATAAACACGTTTTGGCAACTTTGGTCACCACCATGTAACTTATAGGGCAGGAACAGCACAGTTTTCAAAACGTGTTTTTCAGCCCGAAATAAACGCGTTTTCTCAGCCCTTGGAATCGCAGTGTAACTGCCTGGCTCAGAAGAGCCCACAGAGTCAGCCCTTAACCCCAGTGATCAGAAATTGTCAAAACGTGTTTTTCAGCAGAAATAAACACGTTTTGGCAACTTTGGTCACCACCATGTAACTTATAGGGCAGGAACAGCACAGTTTTCAAAACGTGTTTTTCAGACCGAAATAAACACGTTTTCTCAGCCCTTAGAATCGCAATGTAACTGCCTGGCTCAGAAGAGCCCACAGAGTCAGCCCTTAACCCCAGTGATCATAAATTGTCAAAACGTGTTTTTCAGCAGAAATAAACACGTTTTGGCAACTTTGGTCAAACCCATGTAACTTATAGGACAGGAACAGCACAGTTTTCAAAACGTGTTTTTCAGCCCGAAATAAACGCGTTTTCTCAGCCCTTGGAATCGCAGTGTAACTGCCTGGCTCAGAAGAGCCCACAGATTCAGCCCTTAACCCCAGTGATCAGAAAATGTCAAAACGTGTTTTTCAGCAGAAATAAACACGTTTTGGCAACTTTGGTCACCACCATGTAACTTATAGGGCAGGAACAGCACAGTTTTCAAAACGTGTTTTTCAGCCCGAAATAAACGCGTTTTCTCAGCCCTTGGAATCGCAGTGTAACTGCCTGCCTCAGAAGAGCCCACAGAGTCAGCCCTTAACCCCAGTGATCAGAATTTGTCAAAACGTGTTTTTCAGCAGAAATAAACACGTTTTGGCAACTTTGGTCACCACCATGTAACTTATAGGGCAGGAACAGCACAGTTTTCAAAACGTGTTTTTCAGCACGAAATAAACACGTTTTCTCAGCACTTAGAATCGCAGTGTAACTGCCTGGCTCAGAAGAGCCCACAGAGTCAGCCCTTAACCCCAGTGATCAGAAATTGTCAAAACGTGTTTTTCAGCAGAAATAAACACGTTTTGGCAACTTTGGTCACCACCATTTAACTTATAGGGCAGGAACAGCACAGTTTTCAAAACGTGTTTTTCAGCCCGAAATAAACGCGTTTTCTCAGCCCTTGGAATCGCAGTGTAACTGCCTGGCTCAGAAGAGCACACTGAGTCACCCCTTAACCCCAGTGATCAGAAATTGTCAAAACGTGTTTTTCAGCAGAAATAAACACGTTTTGGCAACTTTGGTCACCACCATGTAACTTATAGGGCAGGAACAGCACCGTTTTCAAAACGTGTTTTTCAGCCCGAAATAAACGCGTTTTCTCAGCCCTTGGAATCGCAGTGTAACTGCCTGGCTCAGAAGAGCCCACAGAGTCAGCCCTTAACCCCAGTGATCAGAAATTGTCAAAACGTGTTTTTCAGCAGAAATAAACAGGTTTTGGCAACTTTGGTCACCACCATGTAACTTATAGGGCAAGAACAGCACAGTTTTCAAAACGTGTTTTTCAGCCCGAAATAAACGCGTTTTCTCAGCCCTTGGAATCGCAGTGTAACTGCCTGGCTCAGAAGAGCCCACAGAGTCAGCCCTTAACCCCAGTGATCAGAAATTGTCAAAACGTGTTTTTCAGCAGAAATAAACACGTTTTGGCAACTTTGGTCAAACCCATGTAACTTATAGGGCAGGAACAGCACAGTTTTCAAAACGTGTTTTTCAGCCCGAAATAAACGCGTTTTCTCAGCCCTTGGAATCGCAGTGTAACTGCCTGGCTCAGAAGAGCCCACAGAGTCAGCCCTTAACCCCAGTGATCAGAAATTGTCAAAACGTGTTTTTCAGCAGAAATAAACACGTTTTGGCAACTTTGGTCACCACCATGTAACTTATAGGGCAGGAACAGCACAGTTTTCAAAACGTGTTTTTCAGCCCGAAATAAACGCGTTTTCTCAGCCCTTGGAATCGCAGTGTAACTGCCTGGCTCAGAAGAGCCCACAGAGTCAGCCCTTAACCCCAGTGATCAGAAATTGTCAAAACGTGTTTTTCAGCAGAAATAAACACGTTTTGGCAACTTTGGTCAAACCCATGTAACTTATAGGGCAGGAACAGCACAGTTTTCAAAACGTGTTTTTCAGACCGAAATAAACACGTTTTCTCAGCCCTTAGAATCGCAATGTAACTGCCTGGCTCAGAAGAGCCCACAGAGTCAGCCCTTAACCCCAGTGATCATAAATTGTCAAAACGTGTTTTTCAGCAGAAATAAACACGTTTTGGCAACTTTGGTCAAACCCATGTAACTTATAGGACAGGAACAGCACAGTTTTCAAAACGTGTTTTTCAGCCCGAAATAAACGCGTTTTCTCAGCCCTTGGAATCGCAGTGTAACTGCCTGGCTCAGAAGAGCCCACAGATTCAGACCTTAACCCTAGTGATCAGAAAATGTCAAAACGTGTTTTTCAGCAGAAATAAACACGTTTTGGCAACTTTGGTCACCACCATGTAACTTATAGGGCAGGAACAGCACAGTTTTCAAAACGTGTTTTTCAGCCCGAAATAAACGCGTTTTCTCAGCCCTTGGAATCGCAGTGTAACTGCCTGGCTCAGAAGAGCACACAGAGTCAGCCCTTAACCCCAGTGATCAGAAATTGTCAAAACGTGTTTTTCAGCAGAAATAAACACGTTTTGGCAACTTTGGTCACCACCATGTAACTTATAGGGCAGGAACAGCACAGTTTTCAAAACGTGTTTTTCAGCCCGAAATAAACACGTTTTCTCAGCCCTTAGAATCGCAGTGTAACTGCCTGGCTCAGAAGAGCCCACAGAGTCAGCCCTTAACCCCAGTGATCAGAAATTGTCAAAACGTGTTTTTCAGCAGAAATAAACACGTTTTGGCAACTTTGGTCACCACCATGTAACTTATAGGGCAAGAACAGCACAGTTTTCAAAACGTGTTTTTCAGCCCGAAATAAACGCGTTTTCTCAGCCCTTGGAATCGCAGTGTAACTGCCTGCCTCAGAAGAGCCCACAGAGTCAGCCCTTAACCCCAGTGATCAGAAATTGTCAAAACGTGTTTTTCAGCAGAAATAAACACGTTTTGGCAACTTTGGTCACCACCATGTAACTTATAGGGCAGGAACAGCACAGTTTTCAAAACGTGTTTTTCAGCACGAAATAAACACGTTTTCTCAGCACTTAGAATCGCAGTGTAACTGCCTGGCTCAGAAGAGCCCACAGAGTCAGCCCTTAACCCCAGTGATCAGAAATTGTCAAAACGTGTTTTTCAGCAGAAATAAACACGTTTTGGCAACTTTGGTCAAATCCATGTAACTTATAGGGCAGGAACAGCACAGTTTTCAAAACGTGTTTTTCAGACCGAAATAAACACGTTTTCTCAGCCCTTAGAATCGCAATGTAACTGCCTGGCTCAGAAGAGCCCACAGAGTCAGCCCTTAACCCCAGTGATCATAAATTGTCAAAACGTGTTTTTCAGCAGAAATAAACACGTTTTGGCAACTTTGGTCAAACCCATGTAACTTATAGGACAGGAACAGCACAGTTTTCAAAACGTGTTTTTCAGCCCGAAATAAACGCGTTTTCTCAGCCCTTGGAATCGCAGTGTAACTGCCTGGCTCAGAAGAGCCCACAGATTCAGCCCTTAACCCCAGTGATCAGAAAATGTCAAAACGTGTTTTTCAGCAGAAATAAACACGTTTTGGCAACTTTGGTCACCACCATGTAACTTATAGGGCAGGAACAGCACAGTTTTCAAAACGTGTTTTTCAGCCCGAAATAAACGCGTTTTCTCAGCCCTTGGAATCGCAGTGTAACTGCCTGGCTCAGAAGAGCCCACAGAGTCAGCCCTTAACCCCAGTGATCAGAAATTGTCAAAACGTGTTTTTCAGCAGAAATAAACACGTTTTGGCAACTTTGGTCACCACCATGTAACTTATAGGGCAGGAACAGCACAGTTTTCAAAACGTGTTTTTCAGCCCGAAATAAACACGTTTTCTCAGCCCTTAGAATCGCAGTGTAACTGCCTGGCTCAGAAGAGCCCACAGAGTCAGCCCTTAACCCCAGTGATCAGAAATTGTCAAAACGTGTTTTTCAGCAGAAATAAACACGTTTTGGCAACTTTGGTCAAACCCATGTAACTTATAGGGCAGGAACAGCACAGTTTTCAAAACGTGTTTTTCAGCCCGAAATAAACGCGTTTTCTCAGCCCTTGGAATCGCAGTGTAACTGCCTGCCTCAGAAGAGCCCACAGAGTCAGCCCTTAACCCCAGTGATCAGAAATTGTCAAAACGTGTTTTTCAGCAGAAATAAACACGTTTTGGCAACTTTGGTCACCACCATGTAACTTATAGGGCAGGAACAGCACAGTTTTCAAAACGTGTTTTTCAGCACGAAATAAACACGTTTTCTCAGCACTTTGAATCGCAGTGTAACTGCCTGGCTCAGAAGAGCCCACAGAGTCAGCCCTTAACCCCAGTGATCAGAAATTGTCAAAACGTGTTTTTCAGCAGAAATAAACACGTTTTGGCAACTTTGGTCAAATCCATGTAACTTATAGGGCAGGAACAGCACAGTTTTCAAAACGTGTTTTTCAGCACGAAATAAACGCGTTTTCTCAGCCCTTGGAATCGCAGTGTAACTGCCTGGCTCAGAAGTGCCCACAGAGTCAGCCCTTAACCCCAGTGATCAGAAATTGTCTAAACGTGTTTTTCAGCAGAAATAAACACGTTTTGGCAACTTTGGTCACCACCATGTAACTTATAGGGCAGGAACAGCACAGTTTTCAAAACGTGTTTTTCAGCACGAAATAAACACGTTTTCTCAGCACTTAGAATCGCAGTGTAACTGCCTGGCTCAGAAGAGCCCACAGAGTCAGCCCTTAACCCCAGTGATCATAAATTGTCAAAACGTGTTTTTCAGCAGAAATAAACACGTTTTGGCAACTTTGGTCACCACCATGTAACTTATAGGGCAGGAACAGCACAGTTTTCAAAACGTGTTTTTCAGCCCGAAATAAACGCGTTTTCTCAGCCCTTGGAATCGCAGTGTAACTGCCTGGCTCAGAAGAGCCCACAGAGTCAGCCCTTAACCCCAGTGATCAGAAATTGTCAAAACGTGTTTTTCAGCAGAAATAAACACGTTTTGGCAACTTTGGTCACCACCATGTAACTTATAGGGCAGGAACAGCACAGTTTTCAAAACGTGTTTTTCAGCACGAAATAAACACGTTTTCTCAGCACTTTGAATCGCAGTGTAACTGCCTGGCTCAGAAGAGCCCACAGAGTCAGCCCTTAACCCCAGTGATCAGAAATTGTCAAAACGTGTTTTTCAGCAGAAATAAACACGTTTTGGCAACTTTGGTCAAATCCATGTAACTTATAGGGCAGGAACAGCACAGTTTTCAAAACGTGTTTTTCAGCACGAAATAAACGCGTTTTCTCAGCCCTTGGAATCGCAGTGTAACTGCCTGGCTCAGAAGTGCCCACAGAGTCAGCCCTTAACCCCAGTGATCAGAAATTGTCTAAACGTGTTTTTCAGCAGAAATAAACACGTTTTGGCAACTTTGGTCACCACCATGTAACTTATAGGGCAGGAACAGCACAGTTTTCAAAACGTGTTTTTCAGCACGAAATAAACACGTTTTCTCAGCACTTAGAATCGCAGTGTAACTGCCTGGCTCAGAAGAGCCCACAGAGTCAGCCCTTAACCCCAGTGATCATAAATTGTCAAAACGTGTTTTTCAGCAGAAATAAACACGTTTTGGCAACTTTGGTCACCACCATGTAACTTATAGGGCAGGAACAGCACAGTTTTCAAAACGTGTTTTTCAGCCCGAAATAAACGCGTTTTCTCAGCCCTTGGAATCGCAGTGTAACTGCCTGGCTCAGAAGAGCCCACAGAGTCAGCCCTTAACCCCAGTGATCAGAAATTGTCAAAACGTGTTTTTCAGCAGAAATAAACACGTTTTGGCAACTTTGGTCACCACCATGTAACTTATAGGGCAGGAACAGCACAGTTTTCAAAACGTGTTTTTCAGCCCGAAATAAACGCGTTTTCTCAGCCCTTGGAATCGCAGTGTAACTGCCTGGCTCAGAAGAGCCCACAGAGTCAGCCCTTAACCCCAGTGATCAGAAATTGTCAAAACGTGTTTTTCAGCAGAAATAAACACGTTTTGGCAACTTTGGTCAAACCCATGTAACTTATAGGGCAGGAACAGCACAGTTTTCAAAACGTGTTTTTCAGCCCGAAATAAACGCGTTTTCTCAGCCCTTGGAATCGCAGTGTAACTGCCTGGCTCAGAAGAGCCCACAGAGTCAGCCCTTAACCCCAGTGATCAGAAATTGTCAAAACGTGTTTTTCAGCAGAAATAAACACGTTTTGGCAACTTTGGTCAAACCCATGTAACTTATAGGGCAGGAACAGCACAGTTTTCAAAACGTGTTTTTCAGCCCGAAATAAACGCGTTTTCTCAGCCCTTGGAATCGCAGTGTAACTGCCTGGCTCAGAAGAGCCCACAGAGTCAGCCCTTAACCCCAGTGATCAGAAATTGTCAAAACGTGTTTTTCAGCAGAAATAAACACGTTTTGGCAACTTTGGTCACCACCATGTAACTTATAGGGCAGGAACAGCACAGTTTTCAAAACGTGTTTTTCAGCACGAAATAAACACGTTTTCTCAGCACTTAGAATCGCAGTGTAACTGCCTGGCTCAGAAGAGCCCACAGAGTCAGCCCTTAACCCCAGTGATCAGAAATTGTCAAAACGTGTTTTTCAGCAGAAATAAACACGTTTTGGCAACTTTGGTCACCACCATGTAACTTATAGGGCAGGAACAGCACAGTTTTCAAAACGTGTTTTTCAGACCGAAATAAACACGTTTTCTCAGCCCTTAGAATTGCAATGTAACTGCCTGGCTCAGAAGAGCCCACAGAGTCAGCCCTTAACCCCAGTGATCATAAATTGTCAAAACGTGTTTTTCAGCAGAAATAAACACGTTTTGGCAACTTTGGTCAAACCCATGTAACTTATAGGACAGGAACAGCACAGTTTTCAAAACGTGTTTTTCAGCCCGAAATAAACGCGTTTTCTCAGCCCTTGGAATCGCAGTGTAACTGCCTGGCTCAGAAGAGCCCACAGAGTCAGCCCTTAACCCCAGTGATCAGAAATTGTCAAAACGTGTTTTTCAGCAGAAATAAACACGTTTTGGCAACTTTGGTCAAACCCATGTAACTTATAGGACAGGAACAGCACAGTTTTCAAAACGTGTTTTTCAGCCCGAAATAAACGCGTTTTCTCAGCCCTTGGAATCGCAGTGTAACTGCCTGGCTCAGAAGAGCCCACAGATTCAGCCCTTAACCCCAGTGATCAGAAAATGTCAAAACGTGTTTTTCAGCAGAAATAAACACGTTTTGGCAACTTTGGTCACCACCATGTAACTTATAGGGCAGGAACAGCACAGTTTTCAAAACGTGTTTTTCAGCACGAAATAAACACGTTTTCTCAGCACTTTGAATCGCAGTGTAACTGCCTGGCTCAGAAGAGCCCACAGAGTCAGCCCTTAACCCCAGTGATCAGAAATTGTCAAAACGTGTTTTTCAGCAAAAATAAACACGTTTTGGCAACTTTGGTCACCACCATGTAACTTATAGGGCAGGAACAGCACAGTTTTCAAAACGTGTTTTTCAGCCCGAAATAAACACGTTTTCTCAGCCCTTAGAATCGCAGTGTAACTGCCTGGCTCAGAAGAGCCCACAGAGTCAGCCCTTAACCCCAGTGATCAGAAATTGTCAAAACGTGTTTTTCAGCAGAAATAAACACGTTTTGGCAACTTTGGTCACCACCATGTAACTTATAGGGCAAGAACAGCACAGTTTTCAAAACGTGTTTTTCAGCCCGAAATAAACGCGTTTTCTCAGCCCTTGGAATCGCAGTGTAACTGCCTGCCTCAGAAGAGCCCACAGAGTCAGCCCTTAACCCCAGTGATCAGAAATTGTCAAAACGTGTTTTTCAGCAGAAATAAACACGTTTTGGCAACTTTGGTCACCACCATGTAACTTATAGGGCAGGAACAGCACAGTTTTCAAAACGTGTTTTTCAGCCCGAAATAAACACGTTTTCTCAGCCCTTAGAATCGCAGTGTAACTGCCTGGCTCAGAAGAGCCCACAGAGTCAGCCCTTAACCCCAGTGATCAGAAATTGTCAAAACGTGTTTTTCAGCAGAAATAAACACGTTTTGGCAACTTTGGTCAAACCCATGTAACTTATAGGGCAGGAACAGCACAGTTTTCAAAACGTGTTTTTCAGCCCGAAATAAACGCGTTTTCTCAGCCCTTGGAATCGCAGTGTAACTGCCTTCCTCAGAAGAGCCCACAGAGTCAGCCCTTAACCCCAGTGATCAGAAATTGTCAAAACGTGTTTTTCAGCAGAAATAAACACGTTTTGGCAACTTTGGTCACCACCATGTAACTTATAGGGCAGGAACAGCACAGTTTTCAAAACGTGTTTTTCAGCACGAAATAAACACGTTTTCTCAGCACTTTGAATCGCAGTGTAACTGCCTGGCTCAGAAGAGCCCACAGAGTCAGCCCTTAACCCCAGTGATCAGAAATTGTCAAAACGTGTTTTTCAGCAGAAATAAACACGTTTTGGCAACTTTGGTCAAATCCATGTAACTTATAGGGCAGGAACAGCACAGTTTTCAAAACGTGTTTTTCAGCACGAAATAAACGCGTTTTCTCAGCCCTTGGAATCGCAGTGTAACTGCCTGGCTCAGAAGAGCCCACAGAGTCAGCCCTTAACCCCAGTGATCAGAAATTGTCTAAACGTGTTTTTCAGCAGAAATAAACACGTTTTGGCAACTTTGGTCACCACCATGTAACTTATAGGGCAGGAACAGCACAGTTTTCAAAACGTGTTTTTCAGCCCGAAATAAACGCGTTTTCTCAGCCCTTGGAATCGCAGTGTAACTGCCTGCCTCAGAAGAGCCCACAGAGTCAGCCCTTAACCCCAGTGATCAGAAATTGTCAAAACGTGTTTTTCAGCAGAAATAAACACGTTTTGGCAACTTTGGTCACCACCATGTAACTTATAGGGCAGGAACAGCACAGTTTTCAAAACGTGTTTTTCAGCCCGAAATAAACGCGTTTTCTCAGCCCTTGGAATCGCAGTGTAACTGCCTGGCTCAGAAGAGCCCACAGAGTCAGCCCTTAACCCCAGTGATCAGAAATTGTCAAAACGTGTTTTTCAGCAGAAATAAACACGTTTTGGCAACTTTGGTCAAACCCATGTAACTTATAGGGCAGGAACAGCACAGTTTTCAAAACGTGTTTTTCAGCCCGAAATAAACGCGTTTTCTCAGCCCTTGGAATCGCAGTGTAACTGCCTGCCTCAGAAGAGCCCACAGAGTCAGCCCTTAACCCCAGTGATCAGAAATTGTCAAAACGTGTTTTTCAGCAGAAATAAACACGTTTTGGCAACTTTGGTCACCACCATGTAACTTATAGGGCAGGAACAGCACAGTTTCCAAAACGTGTTTTTCAGCACGAAATAAACACGTTTTCTCAGCACTTAGAATCGCAGTGTAACTGCCTGGCTCAGAAGAGCCCACAGAGTCAGCCCTTAACCCCAGTGATCATAAATTGTCAAAACGTGTTTTTCAGCAGAAATAAACACGTTTTGGCAACTTTGGTCAAACCCATGTAACTTATAGGGCAGGAACAGCACAGTTTTCAAAACATGTTTTTCAGCCCGAAATAAACGCGTTTTCTCAGCCCTTGGAATCGCAGTGTAACTGCCTGGCTCAGAAGAGCCCACAGAGTCAGCCCTTAACCCCAGTGATCAGAAATTGTCTAAACGTGTTTTTCAGCAGAAATAAACACGTTTTGGCAACTTTGGTCACCACCATGTAACTTATAGGGCAGGAACAGCACAGTTTTCAAAACGTGTTTTTCAGCCCGAAATAAACGCGTTTTCTCAGCCCTTGGAATCGCAGTGTAACTGCCTGGCTCAGAAGAGCCCACAGAGTCAGCCCTTAACCCCAGTGATCAGAAATTGTCAAAACGTGTTTTTCAGCAGAAATAAACACGTTTTGGCAACTTTGGTCACCACCATGTAACTTATAGGGCAGGAACAGCACAGTTTTCAAAACGTGTTTTTCAGCCCGAAATAAACGCGTTTTCTCAGCCCTTGGAATCGCAGTGTAACTGCCTGGCTCAGAAGAGCCCACAGAGTCAGCCCTTAACCCCAGTGATCAGAAATTGTCAAAACGTGTTTTTCAGCAGAAATAAACACGTTTTGGCAACTTTGGTCAAACCCATGTAACTTATAGGGCAGGAACAGCACAGTTTTCAAAACGTGTTTTTCAGCCCGAAATAAACGCGTTTTCTCAGCCCTTGGAATCGCAGTGTAACTGCCTGGCTCAGAAGAGCCCACAGAGTCAGCCCTTAACCCCAGTGATCAGAAATTGTCAAAACGTGTTTTTCAGCAGAAATAAACACGTTTTGGCAACTTTGGTCACCACCATGTAACTTATAGGGCAGGAACAGCACAGTTTTCAAAACGTGTTTTTCAGCCCGAAATAAACGCGTTTTCTCAGCCCTTGGAATCGCAGTGTAACTGCCTGGCTCAGAAGAGCCCACAGAGTCAGCCCTTAACCCCAGTGATCAGAAATTGTCAAAACGTGTTTTTCAGCAGAAATAAACACGTTTTGGCAACTTTGGTCAAACCCATGTAACTTATAGGGCAGGAACAGCACAGTTTTCAAAACGTGTTTTTCAGCCCGAAATAAACGCGTTTTCTCAGCCCTTGGAATCGCAGTGTAACTGCCTGGCTCAGAAGAGCCCACAGAGTCAGCCCTTAACCCCAGTGATCAGAAATTGTCAAAACGTGTTTTTCAGCAGAAATAAACACGTTTTGGCAACTTTGGTCAAACCCATGTAACTTATAGGGCAGGAACAGCACAGTTTTCAAAACGTGTTTTTCAGCCCGAAATAAACGCGTTTTCTCAGCCCTTGGAATCGCAGTGTAACTGCCTGGCTCAGAAGAGCCCACAGAGTCAGCCCTTAACCCCAGTGATCAGAAATTGTCAAAACGTGTTTTTCAGCAGAAATAAACACGTTTTGGCAACTTTGGTCACCACCATGTAACTTATAGGGCAGGAACAGCACAGTTTTCAAAACGTGTTTTTCAGCACGAAATAAACACGTTTTCTCAGCACTTAGAATCGCAGTGTAACTGCCTCGCTCAGAAGAGCCCACAGAGTCAGCCCTTAACCCCAGTGATCAGAAATTGTCAAAACGTGTTTTTCAGCAGAAATAAACACGTTTTGGCAACTTTGGTCACCACCATGTAACTTATAGGGCAGGAACAGCACAGTTTTCAAAACGTGTTTTTCAGACCGAAATAAACACGTTTTCTCAGCCCTTAGAATCGCAATGTAACTGCCTGGCTCAGAAGAGCCCACAGAGTCAGCCCTTAACCCCAGTGATCATAAATTGTCAAAACGTGTTTTTCAGCAGAAATAAACACGTTTTGGCAACTTTGGTCAAACCCATGTAACTTATAGGGCAGGAACAGCACAGTTTTCAAAACGTGTTTTTCAGCCCGAAATAAACGCGTTTTCTCAGCCCTTGGAATCGCAGTGTAACTGCCTGGCTCAGAAGAGCCCACAGAGTCAGCCCTTAACCCCAGTGATCAGAAATTGTCAAAACGTGTTTTTCAGCAGAAATAAACACGTTTTGGCAACTTTGGTCACCACCATGTAACTTATAGGGCAGGAACAGCACAGTTTTCAAAACGTGTTTTTCAGCCCGAAATAAACGCGTTTTCTCAGCCCTTGGAATCGCAGTGTAACTGCCTGGCTCAGAAGAGCCCACAGAGTCAGCCCTTAACCCCAGTGATCAGAAATTGTCAAAACGTGTTTTTCAGCAGAAATAAACACGTTTTGGCAACTTTGGTCACCACCATGTAACTTATAGGGCAGGAACAGCACAGTTTTCAAAACGTGTTTTTCAGACCGAAATAAACACGTTTTCTCAGCCCTTAGAATCGCAATGTAACTGCCTGGCTCAGAAGAGCCCACAGAGTCAGCCCTTAACCCCAGTGATCATAAATTGTCAAAACGTGTTTTTCAGCAGAAATAAACACGTTTTGGCAACTTTGGTCAAACCCATGTAACTTATAGGACAGGAACAGCACAGTTTTCAAAACGTGTTTTTCAGCCCGAAATAAACGCGTTTTCTCAGCCCTTGGAATCGCAGTGTAACTGCCTGGCTCAGAAGAGCCCACAGATTCAGCCCTTAACCCCAGTGATCAGAAAATGTCAAAACGTGTTTTTCAGCAGAAATAAACACGTTTTGGCAACTTTGGTCACCACCATGTAACTTATAGGGCAGGAACAGCACAGTTTTCAAAACGTGTTTTTCAGCCCGAAATAAACGCGTTTTCTCAGCCCTTGGAATCGCAGTGTAACTGCCTGCCTCAGAAGAGCCCACAGAGTCAGCCCTTAACCCCAGTGATCAGAATTTGTCAAAACGTGTTTTTCAGCAGAAATAAACACGTTTTGGCAACTTTGGTCACCACCATGTAACTTATAGGGCAGGAACAGCACAGTTTTCAAAACGTGTTTTTCAGCACGAAATAAACACGTTTTCTCAGCACTTAGAATCGCAGTGTAACTGCCTGGCTCAGAAGAGCCCACAGAGTCAGCCCTTAACCCCAGTGATCAGAAATTGTCAAAACGTGTTTTTCAGCAGAAATAAACACGTTTTGGCAACTTTGGTCACCACCATTTAACTTATAGGGCAGGAACAGCACAGTTTTCAAAACGTGTTTTTCAGCCCGAAATAAACGCGTTTTCTCAGCCCTTGGAATCGCAGTGTAACTGCCTGGCTCAGAAGAGCACACTGAGTCACCCCTTAACCCCAGTGATCAGAAATTGTCAAAACGTGTTTTTCAGCAGAAATAAACACGTTTTGGCAACTTTGGTCACCACCATGTAACTTATAGGGCAGGAACAGCACCGTTTTCAAAACGTGTTTTTCAGCCCGAAATAAACGCGTTTTCTCAGCCCTTGGAATCGCAGTGTAACTGCCTGGCTCAGAAGAGCCCACAGAGTCAGCCCTTAACCCCAGTGATCAGAAATTGTCAAAACGTGTTTTTCAGCAGAAATAAACAGGTTTTGGCAACTTTGGTCACCACCATGTAACTTATAGGGCAAGAACAGCACAGTTTTCAAAACGTGTTTTTCAGCCCGAAATAAACGCGTTTTCTCAGCCCTTGGAATCGCAGTGTAACTGCCTGGCTCAGAAGAGCCCACAGAGTCAGCCCTTAACCCCAGTGATCAGAAATTGTCAAAACGTGTTTTTCAGCAGAAATAAACACGTTTTGGCAACTTTGGTCAAACCCATGTAACTTATAGGGCAGGAACAGCACAGTTTTCAAAACGTGTTTTTCAGCCCGAAATAAACGCGTTTTCTCAGCCCTTGGAATCGCAGTGTAACTGCCTGGCTCAGAAGAGCCCACAGAGTCAGCCCTTAACCCCAGTGATCAGAAATTGTCAAAACGTGTTTTTCAGCAGAAATAAACACGTTTTGGCAACTTTGGTCACCACCATGTAACTTATAGGGCAGGAACAGCACAGTTTTCAAAACGTGTTTTTCAGCCCGAAATAAACGCGTTTTCTCAGCCCTTGGAATCGCAGTGTAACTGCCTGGCTCAGAAGAGCCCACAGAGTCAGCCCTTAACCCCAGTGATCAGAAATTGTCAAAACGTGTTTTTCAGCAGAAATAAACACGTTTTGGCAACTTTGGTCAAACCCATGTAACTTATAGGGCAGGAACAGCACAGTTTTCAAAACGTGTTTTTCAGACCGAAATAAACACGTTTTCTCAGCCCTTAGAATCGCAATGTAACTGCCTGGCTCAGAAGAGCCCACAGAGTCAGCCCTTAACCCCAGTGATCATAAATTGTCAAAACGTGTTTTTCAGCAGAAATAAACACGTTTTGGCAACTTTGGTCAAACCCATGTAACTTATAGGACAGGAACAGCACAGTTTTCAAAACGTGTTTTTCAGCCCGAAATAAACGCGTTTTCTCAGCCCTTGGAATCGCAGTGTAACTGCCTGGCTCAGAAGAGCCCACAGATTCAGACCTTAACCCCAGTGATCAGAAAATGTCAAAACGTGTTTTTCAGCAGAAATAAACACGTTTTGGCAACTTTGGTCACCACCATGTAACTTATAGGGCAGGAACAGCACAGTTTTCAAAACGTGTTTTTCAGCCCGAAATAAACGCGTTTTCTCAGCCCTTGGAATCGCAGTGTAACTGCCTGGCTCAGAAGAGCACACAGAGTCAGCCCTTAACCCCAGTGATCAGAAATTGTCAAAACGTGTTTTTCAGCAGAAATAAACACGTTTTGGCAACTTTGGTCACCACCATGTAACTTATAGGGCAGGAACAGCACAGTTTTCAAAACGTGTTTTTCAGCCCGAAATAAACACGTTTTCTCAGCCCTTAGAATCGCAGTGTAACTGCCTGGCTCAGAAGAGCCCACAGAGTCAGCCCTTAACCCCAGTGATCAGAAATTGTCAAAACGTGTTTTTCAGCAGAAATAAACACGTTTTGGCAACTTTGGTCACCACCATGTAACTTATAGGGCAAGAACAGCACAGTTTTCAAAACGTGTTTTTCAGCCCGAAATAAACGCGTTTTCTCAGCCCTTGGAATCGCAGTGTAACTGCCTGCCTCAGAAGAGCCCACAGAGTCAGCCCTTAACCCCAGTGATCAGAAATTGTCAAAACGTGTTTTTCAGCAGAAATAAACACGTTTTGGCAACTTTGGTCACCACCATGTAACTTATAGGGCAGGAACAGCACAGTTTTCAAAACGTGTTTTTCAGCACGAAATAAACACGTTTTCTCAGCACTTAGAATCGCAGTGTAACTGCCTGGCTCAGAAGAGCCCACAGAGTCAGCCCTTAACCCCAGTGATCAGAAATTGTCAAAACGTGTTTTTCAGCAGAAATAAACACGTTTTCTCAGCACTTAGAATCGCAGTGTAACTGCCTGGCTCAGAAGAGCCCACAGAGTCAGCCCTTAACCCCAGTGATCAGAAATTGTCAAAACGTGTTTTTCAGCAGAAATAAACACGTTTTGGCAACTTTGGTCAAATCCATGTAACTTATAGGGCAGGAACAGCACAGTTTTCAAAACGTGTTTTTCAGACCGAAATAAACACGTTTTCTCAGCCCTTAGAATCGCAATGTAACTGCCTGGCTCAGAAGAGCCCACAGAGTCAGCCCTTAACCCCAGTGATCATAAATTGTCAAAACGTGTTTTTCAGCAGAAATAAACACGTTTTGGCAACTTTGGTCAAACCCATGTAACTTATAGGACAGGAACAGCACAGTTTTCAAAACGTGTTTTTCAGCCCGAAATAAACGCGTTTTCTCAGCCCTTGGAATCGCAGTGTAACTGCCTGGCTCAGAAGAGCCCACAGATTCAGCCCTTAACCCCAGTGATCAGAAAATGTCAAAACGTGTTTTTCAGCAGAAATAAACACGTTTTGGCAACTTTGGTCACCACCATGTAACTTATAGGGCAGGAACAGCACAGTTTTCAAAACGTGTTTTTCAGCCCGAAATAAACGCGTTTTCTCAGCCCTTGGAATCGCAGTGTAACTGCCTGGCTCAGAAGAGCCCACAGAGTCAGCCCTTAACCCCAGTGATCAGAAATTGTCAAAACGTGTTTTTCAGCAGAAATAAACACGTTTTGGCAACTTTGGTCACCACCATGTAACTTATAGGGCAGGAACAGCACAGTTTTCAAAACGTGTTTTTCAGCCCGAAATAAACACGTTTTCTCAGCCCTTAGAATCGCAGTGTAACTGCCTGGCTCAGAAGAGCCCACAGAGTCAGCCCTTAACCCCAGTGATCAGAAATTGTCAAAACGTGTTTTTCAGCAGAAATAAACACGTTTTGGCAACTTTGGTCAAACCCATGTAACTTATAGGGCAGGAACAGCACAGTTTTCAAAACGTGTTTTTCAGCCCGAAATAAACGCGTTTTCTCAGCCCTTGGAATCGCAGTGTAACTGCCTGCCTCAGAAGAGCCCACAGAGTCAGCCCTTAACCCCAGTGATCAGAAATTGTCAAAACGTGTTTTTCAGCAGAAATAAACACGTTTTGGCAACTTTGGTCACCACCATGTAACTTATAGGGCAGGAACAGCACAGTTTTCAAAACGTGTTTTTCAGCACGAAATAAACACGTTTTCTCAGCACTTTGAATCGCAGTGTAACTGCCTGGCTCAGAAGAGCCCACAGAGTCAGCCCTTAACCCCAGTGATCAGAAATTGTCAAAACGTGTTTTTCAGCAGAAATAAACACGTTTTGGCAACTTTGGTCAAATCCATGTAACTTATAGGGCAGGAACAGCACAGTTTTCAAAACGTGTTTTTCAGCACGAAATAAACGCGTTTTCTCAGCCCTTGGAATCGCAGTGTAACTGCCTGGCTCAGAAGTGCCCACAGAGTCAGCCCTTAACCCCAGTGATCAGAAATTGTCTAAACGTGTTTTTCAGCAGAAATAAACACGTTTTGGCAACTTTGGTCACCACCATGTAACTTATAGGGCAGGAACAGCACAGTTTTCAAAACGTGTTTTTCAGCCCGAAATAAACGCATTTTCTCAGCCCTTGGAATCGCAGTGTAACTGCCTGGCTCAGAAGAGCCCACAGAGTCAGCCCTTAACCCCAGTGATCAGAAATTGTCAAAACGTGTTTTTCAGCAGAAATAAACACGTTTTGGCAACTTCGGTCACCACCATGTAACTTATAGGGCAGGAACAGCACAGTTTTCAAAACGTGTTTTTCAGCCCGAAATAAACGCGTTTTCTCAGCCCTTGGAATCGCAGTGTAACTGCCTGGCTCAGAAGAGCCCACAGAGTCAGCCCTTAACCCCAGTGATCAGAAATTGTCAAAACGTGTTTTTCAGCAGAAATAAACACGTTTTGGCAACTTTGGTCAAACCCATGTAACTTATAGGGCAGGAACAGCACAGTTTTCAAAACGTGTTTTTCAGCCCGAAATAAACGCGTTTTCTCAGCCCTTGGAATCGCAGTGTAACTGCCTGGCTCAGAAGAGCCCACAGAGTCAGCCCTTAACCCCAGTGATCAGAAATTGTCAAAACGTGTTTTTCAGCAGAAATAAACACGTTTTGGCAACTTTGGTCAAACCCATGTAACTTATAGGGCAGGAACAGCACAGTTTTCAAAACGTGTTTTTCAGCCCGAAATAAACGCGTTTTCTCAGCCCTTGGAATCGCAGTGTAACTGCCTGGCTCAGAAGAGCCCACAGAGTCAGCCCTTAACCCCAGTGATCAGAAATTGTCAAAACGTGTTTTTCAGCAGAAATAAACACGTTTTGGCAACTTTGGTCACCACCATGTAACTTATAGGGCAGGAACAGCACAGTTTTCAAAACGTGTTTTTCAGCACGAAATAAACACGTTTTCTCAGCACTTAGAATCGCAGTGTAACTGCCTGGCTCAGAAGAGCCCACAGAGTCAGCCCTTAACCCCAGTGATCAGAAATTGTCAAAACGTGTTTTTCAGCAGAAATAAACACGTTTTGGCAACTTTGGTCACCACCATGTAACTTATAGGGCAGGAACAGCACAGTTTTCAAAACGTGTTTTTCAGACCGAAATAAACACGTTTTCTCAGCCCTTAGAATTGCAATGTAACTGCCTGGCTCAGAAGAGCCCACAGAGTCAGCCCTTAACCCCAGTGATCATAAATTGTCAAAACGTGTTTTTCAGCAGAAATAAACACGTTTTGGCAACTTTGGTCAAACCCATGTAACTTATAGGACAGGAACAGCACAGTTTTCAAAACGTGTTTTTCAGCCCGAAATAAACGCGTTTTCTCAGCCCTTGGAATCGCAGTGTAACTGCCTGGCTCAGAAGAGCCCACAGAGTCAGCCCTTAACCCCAGTGATCAGAAATTGTCAAAACGTGTTTTTCAGCAGAAATAAACACGTTTTGGCAACTTTGGTCAAACCCATGTAACTTATAGGACAGGAACAGCACAGTTTTCAAAACGTGTTTTTCAGCCCGAAATAAACGCGTTTTCTCAGCCCTTGGAATCGCAGTGTAACTGCCTGGCTCAGAAGAGCCCACAGAGTCAGCCCTTAACCCCAGTGATCAGAAATTGTCAAAACGTGTTTTTCAGCAGAAATAAACACGTTTTGGCAACTTTGGTCAAACCCATGTAACTTATAGGGCAGGAACAGCACAGTTTTCAAAACGTGTTTTTCAGCCCGAAATAAACGCGTTTTCTCAGCCCTTGGAATCGCAGTGTAACTGCCTGCCTCAGAAGAGCCCACAGAGTCAGCCCTTAACCCCAGTGATCAGAAATTGTCAAAACGTGTTTTTCAGCAGAAATAAACACGTTTTGGCAACTTTGGTCACCACCATGTAACTTATAGGGCAGGAACAGCACAGTTTTCAAAACGTGTTTTTCAGCACGAAATAAACACGTTTTCTCAGCACTTTGAATCGCAGTGTAACTGCCTGGCTCAGAAGAGCCCACAGAGTCAGCCCTTAACCCCAGTGATCAGAAATTGTCAAAACGTGTTTTTCAGCAGAAATAAACACGTTTTGGCAACTTTGGTCAAATCCATGTAACTTATAGGGCAGGAACAGCACAGTTTTCAAAACGTGTTTTTCAGCACGAAATAAACGCGTTTTCTCAGCCCTTGGAATCGCAGTGTAACTGCCTGGCTCAGAAGAGCCCACAGAGTCAGCCCTTAACCCCAGTGATCAGAAATTGTCTAAACGTGTTTTTCAGCAGAAATAAACATGTTTTGGCAACTTTGGTCAAACCCATGTAACTTATAGGGCAGGAACAGCACAGTTTTCAAAACGTGTTTTTCAGCCCGAAATAAACGCGTTTTCTCAGCCCTTGGAATCGCAGTGTAACTGCCTGCCTCAGAAGAGCCCACAGAGTCAGCCCTTAACCCCAGTGATCAGAAATTGTCAAAACGTGTTTTTCAGCAGAAATAAACACGTTTTGGCAACTTTGGTCAAACCCATGTAACTTATAGGGCAGGAACAGCACAGTTTTCAAAACGTGTTTTTCAGCCCGAAATAAACGCGTTTTCTCAGCCCTTGGAATCGCAGTGTAACTGCCTGGCTCAGAAGAGCCCACAGAGTCAGCCCTTAACCCCAGTGATCAGAAATTGTCTAAACGTGTTTTTCAGCAGAAATAAACACGTTTTGGCAACTTTGGTCACCACCATGTAACTTATAGGGCAGGAACAGCACAGTTTTCAAAACGTGTTTTTCAGCCCGAAATAAACGCGTTTTCTCAGCCCTTGGAATCGCAGTGTAACTGCCTGGCTCAGAAGAGCCCACAGAGTCAGCCCTTAACCCCAGTGATCAGAAATTGTCAAAACGTGTTTTTCAGCAGAAATAAACACGTTTTGGCAACTTTGGTCAAACCCATGTAACTTATAGGGCAGGAACAGCACAGTTTTCAAAACGTGTTTTTCAGCCCGAAATAAACGCGTTTTCTCAGCCCTTGGAATCGCAGTGTAACTGCCTGGCTCAGAAGAGCCCACAGAGTCAGCCCTTAACCCCAGTGATCAGAAATTGTCAAAACGTGTTTTTCAGCAGAAATAAACACGTTTTGGCAACTTTGGTCAAACCCATGTAACTTATAGGGCAGGAACAGCACAGTTTTCAAAACGTGTTTTTCAGCCCGAAATAAACGCGTTTTCTCAGCCCTTGGAATCGCAGTGTAACTGCCTGGCTCAGAAGAGCCCACAGAGTCAGCCCTTAACCCCAGTGATCAGAAATTGTCAAAACGTGTTTTTCAGCAGAAATAAACACGTTTTGGCAACTTTGGTCACCACCATGTAACTTATAGGGCAGGAACAGCACAGTTTTCAAAACGTGTTTTTCAGCACGAAATAAACACGTTTTCTCAGCCCTTGGAATCGCAGTGTAACTGCCTGCCTCAGAAGAGCCCACAGAGTCAGCCCTTAACCCCAGTGATCAGAAATTGTCAAAACGTGTTTTTCAGCAGAAATAAACACGTTTTGGCAACTTTGGTCACCACCATGTAACTTATAGGGCAGGAACAGCACAGTTTTCAAAACGTGTTTTTCAGCACGAAATAAACACGTTTTCTCAGCACTTTGAATCGCAGTGTAACTGCCTGGCTCAGAAGAGCCCACAGAGTCAGCCCTTAACCCCAGTGATCAGAAATTGTCAAAACGTGTTTTTCAGCAGAAATAAACACGTTTTGGCAACTTTGGTCAAACCCATGTAACTTATAGGACAGGAACAGCACAGTTTTCAAAACGTGTTTTTCAGCCCGAAATAAACGCGTTTTCTCAGCCCTTGGAATCGCAGTGTAACTGCCTGGCTCAGAAGAGCCCACAGAGTCAGCCCTTAACCCCAGTGATCAGAAATTGTCAAAACGTGTTTTTCAGCAGAAATAAACACGTTTTGGCAACTTTGGTCAAACCCATGTAACTTATAGGACAGGAACAGCACAGTTTTCAAAACGTGTTTTTCAGCCCGAAATAAACGCGTTTTCTCAGCCCTTGGAATCGCAGTGTAACTGCCTGGCTCAGAAGAGCCCACAGATTCAGCCCTTAACCCCAGTGATCAGAAAATGTCAAAACGTGTTTTTCAGCAGAAATAAACACGTTTTGGCAACTTTGGTCACCACCATGTAACTTATAGGGCAGGAACAGCACAGTTTTCAAAACGTGTTTTTCAGCCCGAAATAAACGCGTTTTCTCAGCCCTTGGAATCGCAGTGTAACTGCCTGGCTCAGAAGAGCCCACAGAGTCAGCCCTTAACCCCAGTGATCAGAAATTGTCAAAACGTGTTTTTCAGCAGAAATAAACACGTTTTGGCAACTTTGGTCAAACCCATGTAACTTATAGGACAGGAACAGCACAGTTTTCAAAACGTGTTTTTCAGCCCGAAATAAACGCGTTTTCTCAGCCCTTGGAATCGCAGTGTAACTGCCTGGCTCAGAAGAGCCCACAGATTCAGCCCTTAACCCCAGTGATCAGAAAATGTCAAAACGTGTTTTTCAGCAGAAATAAACACGTTTTGGCAACTTTGGTCACCACCATGTAACTTATAGGGCAGGAACAGCACAGTTTTCAAAACGTGTTTTTCAGCCCGAAATAAACGCGTTTTCTCAGCCCTTGGAATCGCAGTGTAACTGCCTGGCTCAGAAGAGCCCACAGAGTCAGCCCTTAACCCCAGTGATCAGAAATTGTCAAAACGTGTTTTTCAGCAGAAATAAACACGTTTTGGCAACTTTGGTCACCACCATGTAACTTATAGGGCAGGAACAGCACAGTTTTCAAAACGTGTTTTTCAGCCCGAAATAAACACGTTTTCTCAGCCCTTAGAATCGCAGTGTAACTGCCTGGCTCAGAAGAGCCCACAGAGTCAGCCCTTAACCCCAGTGATCAGAAATTGTCAAAACGTGTTTTTCAGCAGAAATAAACACGTTTTGGCAACTTTGGTCAAACCCATGTAACTTATAGGGCAGGAACAGCACAGTTTTCAAAACGTGTTTTTCAGCCCGAAATAAACGCGTTTTCTCAGCCCTTGGAATCGCAGTGTAACTGCCTGCCTCAGAAGAGCCCACAGAGTCAGCCCTTAACCCCAGTGATCAGAAATTGTCAAAACGTGTTTTTCAGCAGAAATAAACACGTTTTGGCAACTTTGGTCACCACCATGTAACTTATAGGGCAGGAACAGCACAGTTTTCAAAACGTGTTTTTCAGCACGAAATAAACACGTTTTCTCAGCACTTTGAATCGCAGTGTAACTGCCTGGCTCAGAAGAGCCCACAGAGTCAGCCCTTAACCCCAGTGATCAGAAATTGTCAAAACGTGTTTTTCAGCAGAAATAAACACGTTTTGGCAACTTTGGTCAAATCCATGTAACTTATAGGGCAGGAACAGCACAGTTTTCAAAACGTGTTTTTCAGCACGAAATAAACGCGTTTTCTCAGCCCTTGGAATCGCAGTGTAACTGCCTGGCTCAGAAGAGCCCACAGAGTCAGCCCTTAACCCCAGTGATCAGAAATTGTCTAAACGTGTTTTTCAGCAGAAATAAACATGTTTTGGCAACTTTGGTCAAACCCATGTAACTTATAGGGCAGGAACAGCACAGTTTTCAAAACGTGTTTTTCAGCCCGAAATAAACGCGTTTTCTCAGCCCTTGGAATCGCAGTGTAACTGCCTGCCTCAGAAGAGCCCACAGAGTCAGCCCTTAACCCCAGTGATCAGAAATTGTCAAAACGTGTTTTTCAGCAGAAATAAACACGTTTTGGCAACTTTGGTCAAACCCATGTAACTTATAGGGCAGGAACAGCACAGTTTTCAAAACGTGTTTTTCAGCCCGAAATAAACGCGTTTTCTCAGCCCTTGGAATCGCAGTGTAACTGCCTGGCTCAGAAGAGCCCACAGAGTCAGCCCTTAACCCCAGTGATCAGAAATTGTCTAAACGTGTTTTTCAGCAGAAATAAACACGTTTTGGCAACTTTGGTCACCACCATGTAACTTATAGGGCAGGAACAGCACAGTTTTCAAAACGTGTTTTTCAGCCCGAAATAAACGCGTTTTCTCAGCCCTTGGAATCGCAGTGTAACTGCCTGGCTCAGAAGAGCCCACAGAGTCAGCCCTTAACCCCAGTGATCAGAAATTGTCAAAACGTGTTTTTCAGCAGAAATAAACACGTTTTGGCAACTTTGGTCAAACCCATGTAACTTATAGGGCAGGAACAGCACAGTTTTCAAAACGTGTTTTTCAGCCCGAAATAAACGCGTTTTCTCAGCCCTTGGAATCGCAGTGTAACTGCCTGGCTCAGAAGAGCCCACAGAGTCAGCCCTTAACCCCAGTGATCAGAAATTGTCAAAACGTGTTTTTCAGCAGAAATAAACACGTTTTGGCAACTTTAGTCAAACCCATGTAACTTATAGGGCAGGAACAGCACAGTTTTCAAAACGTGTTTTTCAGCCCGAAATAAACGCGTTTTCTCAGCCCTTGGAATCGCAGTGTAACTGCCTGGCTCAGAAGAGCCCACAGAGTCAGCCCTTAACCCCAGTGATCAGAAATTGTCAAAACGTGTTTTTCAGCAGAAATAAACACGTTTTGGCAACTTTGGTCACCACCATGTAACTTATAGGGCAGGAACAGCACAGTTTTCAAAACGTGTTTTTCAGCACGAAATAAACACGTTTTCTCAGCCCTTGGAATCGCAGTGTAACTGCCTGCCTCAGAAGAGCCCACAGAGTCAGCCCTTAACCCCAGTGATCAGAAATTGTCAAAACGTGTTTTTCAGCAGAAATAAACACGTTTTGGCAACTTTGGTCACCACCATGTAACTTATAGGGCAGGAACAGCACAGTTTTCAAAACGTGTTTTTCAGCACGAAATAAACACGTTTTCTCAGCACTTTGAATCGCAGTGTAACTGCCTGGCTCAGAAGAGCCCACAGAGTCAGCCCTTAACCCCAGTGATCAGAAATTGTCAAAACGTGTTTTTCAGCAGAAATAAACACGTTTTGGCAACTTTGGTCAAACCCATGTAACTTATAGGACAGGAACAGCACAGTTTTCAAAACGTGTTTTTCAGCCCGAAATAAACGCGTTTTCTCAGCCCTTGGAATCGCAGTGTAACTGCCTGGCTCAGAAGAGCCCACAGAGTCAGCCCTTAACCCCAGTGATCAGAAATTGTCAAAACGTGTTTTTCAGCAGAAATAAACACGTTTTGGCAACTTTGGTCAAACCCATGTAACTTATAGGACAGGAACAGCACAGTTTTCAAAACGTGTTTTTCAGCCCGAAATAAACGCGTTTTCTCAGCCCTTGGAATCGCAGTGTAACTGCCTGGCTCAGAAGAGCCCACAGATTCAGCCCTTAACCCCAGTGATCAGAAAATGTCAAAACGTGTTTTTCAGCAGAAATAAACACGTTTTGGCAACTTTGGTCACCACCATGTAACTTATAGGGCAGGAACAGCACAGTTTTCAAAACGTGTTTTTCAGCCCGAAATAAACGCGTTTTCTCAGCCCTTGGAATCGCAGTGTAACTGCCTGGCTCAGAAGAGCCCACAGAGTCAGCCCTTAACCCCAGTGATCAGAAATTGTCAAAACGTGTTTTTCAGCAGAAATAAACACGTTTTGGCAACTTTGGTCACCACCATGTAACTTATAGGGCAGGAACAGCACAGTTTTCAAAACGTGTTTTTCAGCCCGAAATAAACACGTTTTCTCAGCCCTTAGAATCGCAGTGTAACTGCCTGGCTCAGAAGAGCCCACAGAGTCAGCCCTTAACCCCAGTGATCAGAAATTGTCAAAACGTGTTTTTCAGCAGAAATAAACACGTTTTGGCAACTTTGGTCAAACCCATGTAACTTATAGGGCAGGAACAGCACAGTTTTCAAAACGTGTTTTTCAGCCCGAAATAAACGCGTTTTCTCAGCCCTTGGAATCGCAGTGTAACTGCCTGCCTCAGAAGAGCCCACAGAGTCAGCCCTTAACCCCAGTGATCAGAAATTGTCAAAACGTGTTTTTCAGCAGAAATAAACACGTTTTGGCAACTTTGGTCACCACCATGTAACTTATAGGGCAGGAACAGCACAGTTTTCAAAACGTGTTTTTCAGCACGAAATAAACACGTTTTCTCAGCACTTTGAATCGCAGTGTAACTGCCTGGCTCAGAAGAGCCCACAGAGTCAGCCCTTAACCCCAGTGATCAGAAATTGTCAAAACGTGTTTTTCAGCAGAAATAAACACGTTTTGGCAACTTTGGTCAAATCCATGTAACTTATAGGGCAGGAACAGCACAGTTTTCAAAACGTGTTTTTCAGCACGAAATAAACGCGTTTTCTCAGCCCTTGGAATCGCAGTGTAACTGCCTGGCTCAGAAGAGCCCACAGAGTCAGCCCTTAACCCCAGTGATCAGAAATTGTCTAAACGTGTTTTTCAGCAGAAATAAACATGTTTTGGCAACTTTGGTCAAACCCATGTAACTTATAGGGCAGGAACAGCACAGTTTTCAAAACGTGTTTTTCAGCCCGAAATAAACGCGTTTTCTCAGCCCTTGGAATCGCAGTGTAACTGCCTGCCTCAGAAGAGCCCACAGAGTCAGCCCTTAACCCCAGTGATCAGAAATTGTCAAAACGTGTTTTTCAGCAGAAATAAACACGTTTTGGCAACTTTGGTCACCACCATGTAACTTATAGGGCAGGAACAGCACAGTTTTCAAAACGTGTTTTTCAGCACGAAATAAACACGTTTTCTCAGCACTTTGAATCGCAGTGTAACTGCCTGGCTCAGAAGAGCCCACAGAGTCAGCCCTTAACCCCAGTGATCAGAAATTGTCAAAACGTGTTTTTCAGCAGAAATAAACACGTTTTGGCAACTTTGGTCAAATCCATGTAACTTATAGGGCAGGAACAGCACAGTTTTCAAAACGTGTTTTTCAGCACGAAATAAACGCGTTTTCTCAGCCCTTGGAATCGCAGTGTAACTGCCTGGCTCAGAAGAGCCCACAGAGTCAGCCCTTAACCCCAGTGATCAGAAATTGTCTAAACGTGTTTTTCAGCAGAAATAAACACGTTTTGGCAACTTTGGTCAAACCCATGTAACTTATAGGGCAGGAACAGCACAGTTTTCAAAACGTGTTTTTCAGCCCGAAATAAACGCGTTTTCTCAGCCCTTGGAATCGCAGTGTAACTGCCTGCCTCAGAAGAGCCCACAGAGTCAGCCCTTAACCCCAGTGATCAGAAATTGTCAAAACGTGTTTTTCAGCAGAAATAAACACGTTTTGGCAACTTTGGTCAAACCCATGTAACTTATAGGGCAGGAACAGCACAGTTTTCAAAACGTGTTTTTCAGCCCGAAATAAACGCGTTTTCTCAGCCCTTGGAATCGCAGTGTAACTGCCTGGCTCAGAAGAGCCCACAGAGTCAGCCCTTAACCCCAGTGATCAGAAATTGTCTAAACGTGTTTTTCAGCAGAAATAAACACGTTTTGGCAACTTTGGTCACCACCATGTAACTTATAGGGCAGGAACAGCACAATTTTTCAAAACGTGTTTTTCAGCCCGAAATAAACGCGTTTTCTCAGCCCTTGGAATCGCAGTGTAACTGCCTGGCTCAGAAGAGCCCACAGAGTCAGCCCTTAACCCCAGTGATCAGAAATTGTCAAAACGTGTTTTTCAGCAGAAATAAACACGTTTTGGCAACTTTGGTCACCACCATGTAACTTATAGGGCAGGAACAGCACAGTTTTCAAAACGTGTTTTTCAGCCCGAAATAAACGCGTTTTCTCAGCCCTTGGAATCGCAGTGTAACTGCCTGGCTCAGAAGAGCCCACAGAGTCAGCCCTTAACCCCAGTGATCAGAAATTGTCAAAACGTGTTTTTCAGCAGAAATAAACACGTTTTGGCAACTTTGGTCAAACCCATGTAACTTATAGGGCAGGAACAGCACAGTTTTCAAAACGTGTTTTTCAGCCCGAAATAAACGCGTTTTCTCAGCCCTTGGAATCGCAGTGTAACTGCCTGCCTCAGAAGAGCCCACAGAGTCAGCCCTTAACCCCAGTGATCAGAAATTGTCAAAACGTGTTTTTCAGCAGAAATAAACACGTTTTGGCAACTTTGGTCACCACCATGTAACTTATAGGGCAGGAACAGCACAGTTTTCAAAACGTGTTTTTCAGCACGAAATAAACACGTTTTCTCAGCACTTAGAATCGCAGTGTAACTGCCTGGCTCAGAAGAGCCCACAGAGTCAGCCCTTAACCCCAGTGATCATAAATTGTCAAAACGTGTTTTTCAGCAGAAATAAACACGTTTTGGCAACTTTGGTCAAACCCATGTAACTTATAGGGCAGGAACAGCACAGTTTTCAAAACATGTTTTTCAGCCCGAAATAAACGCGTTTTCTCAGCCCTTGGAATCGCAGTGTAACTGCCTGGCTCAGAAGAGCCCACAGAGTCAGCCCTTAACCCCAGTGATCAGAAATTGTCTAAACGTGTTTTTCAGCAGAAATAAACACGTTTTGGCAACTTTGGTCACCACCATGTAACTTATAGGGCAGGAACAGCACAGTTTTCAAAACGTGTTTTTCAGCCCGAAATAAACGCGTTTTCTCAGCCCTTGGAATCGCAGTGTAACTGCCTGGCTCAGAAGAGCCCACAGAGTCAGCCCTTAACCCCAGTGATCAGAAATTGTCAAAACGTGTTTTTCAGCAGAAATAAACACGTTTTGGCAACTTTGGTCACCACCATGTAACTTATAGGGCAGGAACAGCACAGTTTTCAAAACGTGTTTTTCAGCCCGAAATAAACGCGTTTTCTCAGCCCTTGGAATCGCAGTGTAACTGCCTGGCTCAGAAGAGCCCACAGAGTCAGCCCTTAACCCCAGTGATCAGAAATTGTCAAAACGTGTTTTTCAGCAGAAATAAACACGTTTTGGCAACTTTGGTCAAACCCATGTAACTTATAGGGCAGGAACAGCACAGTTTTCAAAACGTGTTTTTCAGCCCGAAATAAACGCGTTTTCTCAGCCCTTGGAATCGCAGTGTAACTGCCTGGCTCAGAAGAGCCCACAGAGTCAGCCCTTAACCCCAGTGATCAGAAATTGTCAAAACGTGTTTTTCAGCAGAAATAAACACGTTTTGGCAACTTTGGTCACCACCATGTAACTTATAGGGCAGGAACAGCACAGTTTTCAAAACGTGTTTTTCAGCCCGAAATAAACGCGTTTTCTCAGCCCTTGGAATCGCAGTGTAACTGCCTGGCTCAGAAGAGCCCACAGAGTCAGCCCTTAACCCCAGTGATCAGAAATTGTCAAAACGTGTTTTTCAGCAGAAATAAACACGTTTTGGCAACTTTGGTCAAACCCATGTAACTTATAGGGCAGGAACAGCACAGTTTTCAAAACGTGTTTTTCAGCCCGAAATAAACGCGTTTTCTCAGCCCTTGGAATCGCAGTGTAACTGCCTGGCTCAGAAGAGCCCACAGAGTCAGCCCTTAACCCCAGTGATCAGAAATTGTCAAAACGTGTTTTTCAGCAGAAATAAACACGTTTTGGCAACTTTGGTCAAACCCATGTAACTTATAGGGCAGGAACAGCACAGTTTTCAAAACGTGTTTTTCAGCCCGAAATAAACGCGTTTTCTCAGCCCTTGGAATCGCAGTGTAACTGCCTGGCTCAGAAGAGCCCACAGAGTCAGCCCTTAACCCCAGTGATCAGAAATTGTCAAAACGTGTTTTTCAGCAGAAATAAACACGTTTTGGCAACTTTGGTCACCACCATGTAACTTATAGGGCAGGAACAGCACAGTTTTCAAAACGTGTTTTTCAGCACGAAATAAACACGTTTTCTCAGCACTTAGAATCGCAGTGTAACTGCCTGGCTCAGAAGAGCCCACAGAGTCAGCCCTTAACCCCAGTGATCAGAAATTGTCAAAACGTGTTTTTCAGCAGAAATAAACACGTTTTGGCAACTTTGGTCACCACCATGTAACTTATAGGGCAGGAACAGCACAGTTTTCAAAACGTGTTTTTCAGACCGAAATAAACACGTTTTCTCAGCCCTTAGAATTGCAATGTAACTGCCTGGCTCAGAAGAGCCCACAGAGTCAGCCCTTAACCCCAGTGATCATAAATTGTCAAAACGTGTTTTTCAGCAGAAATAAACACGTTTTGGCAACTTTGGTCAAACCCATGTAACTTATAGGACAGGAACAGCACAGTTTTCAAAACGTGTTTTTCAGCCCGAAATAAACGCGTTTTCTCAGCCCTTGGAATCGCAGTGTAACTGCCTGGCTCAGAAGAGCCCACAGAGTCAGCCCTTAACCCCAGTGATCAGAAATTGTCAAAACGTGTTTTTCAGCAGAAATAAACACGTTTTGGCAACTTTGGTCACCACCATGTAACTTATAGGGCAGGAACAGCACAGTTTTCAAAACGTGTTTTTCAGCACGAAATAAACACGTTTTCTCAGCACTTAGAATCGCAGTGTAACTGCCTGGCTCAGAAGAGCCCACAGAGTCAGCCCTTAACCCCAGTGATCAGAAATTGTCAAAACGTGTTTTTCAGCAGAAATAAACACGTTTTGGCAACTTTGGTCAAATCCATGTAACTTATAGGGCAGGAACAGCACAGTTTTCAAAACGTGTTTTTCAGACCGAAATAAACACGTTTTCTCAGCCCTTAGAATCGCAATGTAACTGCCTGGCTCAGAAGAGCCCACAGAGTCAGCCCTTAACCCCAGTGATCATAAATTGTCAAAACGTGTTTTTCAGCAGAAATAAACACGTTTTGGCAACTTTGGTCAAACCCATGTAACTTATAGGGCAGGAACAGCACAGTTTTCAAAACGTGTTTTTCAGCCCGAAATAAACGCGTTTTCTCAGCCCTTGGAATCGCAGTGTAACTGCCTGCCTCAGAAGAGCCCACAGAGTCAGCCCTTAACCCCAGTGATCAGAAATTGTCAAAACGTGTTTTTCAGCAGAAATAAACACGTTTTGGCAACTTTGGTCAAACCCATGTAACTTATAGGGCAGGAACAGCACAGTTTTCAAAACGTGTTTTTCAGCCCGAAATAAACGCGTTTTCTCAGCCCTTGGAATCGCAGTGTAACTGCCTGGCTCAGAAGAGCCCACAGAGTCAGCCCTTAACCCCAGTGATCAGAAATTGTCTAAACGTGTTTTTCAGCAGAAATAAACACGTTTTGGCAACTTTGGTCACCACCATGTAACTTATAGGGCAGGAACAGCACAGTTTTCAAAACGTGTTTTTCAGCCCGAAATAAACGCGTTTTCTCAGCCCTTGGAATCGCAGTGTAACTGCCTGGCTCAGAAGAGCCCACAGAGTCAGCCCTTAACCCCAGTGATCAGAAATTGTCAAAACGTGTTTTTCAGCAGAAATAAACACGTTTTGGCAACTTTGGTCACCACCATGTAACTTATAGGGCAGGAACAGCACAGTTTTCAAAACGTGTTTTTCAGCCCGAAATAAACGCGTTTTCTCAGCCCTTGGAATCGCAGTGTAACTGCCTGGCTCAGAAGAGCCCACAGAGTCAGCCCTTAACCCCAGTGATCAGAAATTGTCAAAACGTGTTTTTCAGCAGAAATAAACACGTTTTGGCAACTTTGGTCAAACCCATGTAACTTATAGGGCAGGAACAGCACAGTTTTCAAAACGTGTTTTTCAGCCCGAAATAAACGCGTTTTCTCAGCCCTTGGAATCGCAGTGTAACTGCCTGCCTCAGAAGAGCCCACAGAGTCAGCCCTTAACCCCAGTGATCAGAAATTGTCAAAACGTGTTTTTCAGCAGAAATAAACACGTTTTGGCAACTTTGGTCACCACCATGTAACTTATAGGGCAGGAACAGCACAGTTTTCAAAACGTGTTTTTCAGCACGAAATAAACACGTTTTCTCAGCACTTAGAATCGCAGTGTAACTGCCTGGCTCAGAAGAGCCCACAGAGTCAGCCCTTAACCCCAGTGATCATAAATTGTCAAAACGTGTTTTTCAGCAGAAATAAACACGTTTTGGCAACTTTGGTCAAACCCATGTAACTTATAGGGCAGGAACAGCACAGTTTTCAAAACATGTTTTTCAGCCCGAAATAAACGCGTTTTCTCAGCCCTTGGAATCGCAGTGTAACTGCCTGGCTCAGAAGAGCCCACAGAGTCAGCCCTTAACCCCAGTGATCAGAAATTGTCTAAACGTGTTTTTCAGCAGAAATAAACACGTTTTGGCAACTTTGGTCACCACCATGTAACTTATAGGGCAGGAACAGCACAGTTTTCAAAACGTGTTTTTCAGCCCGAAATAAACGCGTTTTCTCAGCCCTTGGAATCGCAGTGTAACTGCCTGGCTCAGAAGAGCCCACAGAGTCAGCCCTTAACCCCAGTGATCAGAAATTGTCAAAACGTGTTTTTCAGCAGAAATAAACACGTTTTGGCAACTTTGGTCACCACCATGTAACTTATAGGGCAGGAACAGCACAGTTTTCAAAACGTGTTTTTCAGCCCGAAATAAACGCGTTTTCTCAGCCCTTGGAATCGCAGTGTAACTGCCTGGCTCAGAAGAGCCCACAGAGTCAGCCCTTAACCCCAGTGATCAGAAATTGTCAAAACGTGTTTTTCAGCAGAAATAAACACGTTTTGGCAACTTTGGTCAAACCCATGTAACTTATAGGGCAGGAACAGCACAGTTTTCAAAACGTGTTTTTCAGCCCGAAATAAACGCGTTTTCTCAGCCCTTGGAATCGCAGTGTAACTGCCTGGCTCAGAAGAGCCCACAGAGTCAGCCCTTAACCCCAGTGATCAGAAATTGTCAAAACGTGTTTTTCAGCAGAAATAAACACGTTTTGGCAACTTTGGTCACCACCATGTAACTTATAGGGCAGGAACAGCACAGTTTTCAAAACGTGTTTTTCAGCCCGAAATAAACGCGTTTTCTCAGCCCTTGGAATCGCAGTGTAACTGCCTGGCTCAGAAGAGCCCACAGAGTCAGCCCTTAACCCCAGTGATCAGAAATTGTCAAAACGTGTTTTTCAGCAGAAATAAACACGTTTTGGCAACTTTGGTCAAACCCATGTAACTTATAGGGCAGGAACAGCACAGTTTTCAAAACGTGTTTTTCAGCCCGAAATAAACGCGTTTTCTCAGCCCTTGGAATCGCAGTGTAACTGCCTGGCTCAGAAGAGCCCACAGAGTCAGCCCTTAACCCCAGTGATCAGAAATTGTCAAAACGTGTTTTTCAGCAGAAATAAACACGTTTTGGCAACTTTGGTCAAACCCATGTAACTTATAGGGCAGGAACAGCACAGTTTTCAAAACGTGTTTTTCAGCCCGAAATAAACGCGTTTTCTCAGCCCTTGGAATCGCAGTGTAACTGCCTGGCTCAGAAGAGCCCACAGAGTCAGCCCTTAACCCCAGTGATCAGAAATTGTCAAAACGTGTTTTTCAGCAGAAATAAACACGTTTTGGCAACTTTGGTCACCACCATGTAACTTATAGGGCAGGAACAGCACAGTTTTCAAAACGTGTTTTTCAGCACGAAATAAACACGTTTTCTCAGCACTTAGAATCGCAGTGTAACTGCCTGGCTCAGAAGAGCCCACAGAGTCAGCCCTTAACCCCAGTGATCAGAAATTGTCAAAACGTGTTTTTCAGCAGAAATAAACACGTTTTGGCAACTTTGGTCACCACCATGTAACTTATAGGGCAGGAACAGCACAGTTTTCAAAACGTGTTTTTCAGACCGAAATAAACACGTTTTCTCAGCCCTTAGAATTGCAATGTAACTGCCTGGCTCAGAAGAGCCCACAGAGTCAGCCCTTAACCCCAGTGATCATAAATTGTCAAAACGTGTTTTTCAGCAGAAATAAACACGTTTTGGCAACTTTGGTCAAACCCATGTAACTTATAGGACAGGAACAGCACAGTTTTCAAAACGTGTTTTTCAGCCCGAAATAAACGCGTTTTCTCAGCCCTTGGAATCGCAGTGTAACTGCCTGGCTCAGAAGAGCCCACAGAGTCAGCCCTTAACCCCAGTGATCAGAAATTGTCAAAACGTGTTTTTCAGCAGAAATAAACACGTTTTGGCAACTTTGGTCACCACCATGTAACTTATAGGGCAGGAACAGCACAGTTTTCAAAACGTGTTTTTCAGCACGAAATAAACACGTTTTCTCAGCACTTAGAATCGCAGTGTAACTGCCTGGCTCAGAAGAGCCCACAGAGTCAGCCCTTAACCCCAGTGATCAGAAATTGTCAAAACGTGTTTTTCAGCAGAAATAAACACGTTTTGGCAACTTTGGTCAAATCCATGTAACTTATAGGGCAGGAACAGCACAGTTTTCAAAACGTGTTTTTCAGACCGAAATAAACACGTTTTCTCAGCCCTTAGAATCGCAATGTAACTGCCTGGCTCAGAAGAGCCCACAGAGTCAGCCCTTAACCCCAGTGATCATAAATTGTCAAAACGTGTTTTTCAGCAGAAATAAACACGTTTTGGCAACTTTGGTCAAACCCATGTAACTTATAGGACAGGAACAGCACAGTTTTCAAAACGTGTTTTTCAGCCCGAAATAAACGCGTTTTCTCAGCCCTTGGAATCGCAGTGTAACTGCCTGGCTCAGAAGAGCCCACAGATTCAGCCCTTAACCCCAGTGATCAGAAAATGTCAAAACGTGTTTTTCAGCAGAAATAAACACGTTTTGGCAACTTTGGTCACCACCATGTAACTTATAGGGCAGGAACAGCACAGTTTTCAAAACGTGTTTTTCAGCCCGAAATAAACACGTTTTCTCAGCCCTTAGAATCGCAATGTAACTGCCTGGCTCAGAAGAGCCCACAGAGTCAGCCCTTAACCCCATTGATCAGAAATTGTCAAAACGTGTTTTTCAGCAGAAATAAACACGTTTTGGCAACTTTGGTCAAACCCATGTAACTTATAGGGCAGAAACAGCACAGTTTTCAAAACGTGTTTTTCAGCCTGAAATAAACGCTTTTTCTCAGCCCTTGGAATCGCAGTGTAACTGCCTGGCTCAGAAGAGCCCACAGAGTCAGCCCTTAACCCCAGTGATCAGAAATTGTCTAAACGTGTTTTTCAGCAGAAATAAACACGTTTTGGCAACTTTGGTCACCACCATGTAACTTATAGGGCAGGAACAGCACAGTTTTCAAAACGTGTTTTTCAGCCCGAAATAAACGCGTTTTCTCAGCCCTTGGAATCGCAGTGTAACTGCCTGGCTCAGAAGAGCCCACAGAGTCAGCCCTTAACCCCAGTGATCAGAAATTGTCAAAACGTGTTTTTCAGCAGAAATAAACACGTTTTGGCAACTTTGGTCACCACCATGTAACTTATAGGGCAGGAACAGCACAGTTTTCAAAACGTGTTTTTCAGCACGAAATAAACACGTTTTCTCAGCACTTTGAATCGCAGTGTAACTGCCTGGCTCAGAAGAGCCCACAGAGTCAGCCCTTAACCCCAGTGATCAGAAATTGTCAAAACGTGTTTTTCAGCAGAAATAAACACGTTTTGGCAACTTTGGTCAAATCCATGTAACTTATAGGGCAGGAACAGCACAGTTTTCAAAACGTGTTTTTCAGCACGAAATAAACGCGTTTTCTCAGCCCTTGGAATCGCAGTGTAACTGCCTGGCTCAGAAGAGCCCACAGAGTCAGCCCTTAACCCCAGTGATCAGAAATTGTCTAAACGTGTTTTTCAGCAGAAATAAACATGTTTTGGCAACTTTGGTCAAACCCATGTAACTTATAGGGCAGGAACAGCACAGTTTTCAAAACGTGTTTTTCAGCCCGAAATAAACGCGTTTTCTCAGCCCTTGGAATCGCAGTGTAACTGCCTGGCTCAGAAGAGCCCACAGAGTCAGCCCTTAACCCCAGTGATCAGAAATTGTCAAAACGTGTTTTTCAGCAGAAATAAACACGTTTTGGCAACTTTGGTCAAACCCATGTAACTTATAGGGCAGAAACAGCACAGTTTTCAAAACGTGTTTTTCAGCCTGAAATAAACGCTTTTTCTCAGCCCTTGGAATCGCAGTGTAACTGCCTGGCTCAGAAGAGCCCACAGAGTCAGCCCTTAACCCCAGTGATCAGAAATTGTCTAAACGTGTTTTTCAGCAGAAATAAACACGTTTTGGCAACTTTGGTCACCACCATGTAACTTATAGGGCAGGAACAGCACAGTTTTCAAAACGTGTTTTTCAGCCCGAAATAAACGCGTTTTCTCAGCCCTTGGAATCGCAGTGTAACTGCCTGGCTCAGAAGAGCCCACAGAGTCAGCCCTTAACCCCAGTGATCAGAAATTGTCAAAACGTGTTTTTCAGCAGAAATAAACACGTTTTGGCAACTTTGGTCACCACCATGTAACTTATAGGGCAGGAACAGCACAGTTTTCAAAACGTGTTTTTCAGCCCGAAATAAACGCGTTTTCTTAGCCCTTGGAATCGCAGTGTAACTGCCTGGCTCAGAAGAGCCCACAGAGTCAGCCCTTAACCCCAGTGATCAGAAAATGTCAAAACGTGTTTTTCAGCAGAAATAAACACGTTTTGGCAACTTTGGTCAAACCCATGTAACTTATAGGGCAGGAACAGCACAGTTTTCAAAACGTGTTTTTCAGCCCGAAATAAACGCGTTTTCTCAGCCCTTGGAATCGCAGTGTAACTGCCTGCCTCAGAAGAGCCCACAGAGTCAGCCCTTAACCTCAGTGATCAGAAATTGTCAAAACGTGTTTTTCAGCAGAAATAAACACGTTTTGGCAACTTTGGTCACCACCATGTAACTTATAGGGCAGGAACAGCACAGTTTTCAAAACGTGTTTTTCAGCCCGAAATAAACGCGTTTTCTCAGCCCTTTGAATCGCAGTGTAACTGCCTGGCTCAGAAGAGCCCACAGAGTCAGCCCTTAACCCCAGTGATCAGAAATTGTCAAAACGTGTTTTTCAGCAGAAATAAACACGTTTTGGCAACTTTGGTCACCACCATGTAACTTATAGGGCAGGAACAGCACAGTTTTCAAAACGTGTTTTTCAGCCCGAAATAAACACGTTTTCTCAGCCCTTAGAATCGCAGTGTAACTGCCTGGCTCAGAAGAGCCCACAGAGTCAGCCCTTAACCCCAGTGATCAGAAATTGTCAAAAAGTGTTTTTCAGCAGAAATAAACACGTTTTGGCAACTTTGGTCAAACCCATGTAACTTATAGGGCAGGAACAGCACAGTTTTCAAAACGTGTTTTTCAGCCCGAAATAAACGCGTTTTCTCAGCCCTTGGAATCGCAGTGTAACTGCCTGCCTCAGAAGAGCCCACAGAGTCAGCCCTTAACCCCTTGTGATCAGAAATTGTCAAAACGTGTTTTTCAGCAGAAATAAACACGTTTTGGCAACTTTGGTCACCACCATGTAACTTATAGGGCAGGAACAGCACAGTTTTCAAAACGTGTTTTTCAGCACGAAATAAACACGTTTTCTCAGCACTTTGAATCGCAGTGTAACTGCCTGGCTCAGAAGAGCCCACAGAGTCAGCCCTTAACCCCAGTGATCAGAAATTGTCAAAACGTGTTTTTCAGCAGAAATAAACACGTTTTGGCAACTTTGGTCAAATCCATGTAACTTATAGGGCAGGAACAGCACAGTTTTCAAAACGTGTTTTTCAGCACGAAATAAACGCGTTTTCTCAGCCCTTGGAATCGCAGTGTAACTGCCTGGCTCAGAAGAGCCCACAGAGTCAGCCCTTAACCCCAGTGATCAGAAATTGTCTAAACGTGTTTTTCAGCAGAAATAAACACGTTTTGGCAACTTTGGTCAAACCCATGTAACTTATAGGGCAGGAACAGCACAGTTTTCAAAACGTGTTTTTCAGCCCGAAATAAACGCGTTTTCTCAGCCCTTGGAATCGCAGTGTAACTGCCTGCCTCAGAAGAGCCCACAGAGTCAGCCCTTAACCCCAGTGATCAGAAATTGTCAAAACGTGTTTTTCAGCAGAAATAAACACGTTTTGGCAACTTTGGTCACCACCATGTAACTTATAGGGCAGGAACAGCACAGTTTTCAAAACGTGTTTTTCAGCACGAAATAAACACGTTTTCTCAGCACTTAGAATCGCAGTGTAACTGCCTGGCTCAGAAGAGCCCACAGAGTCAGCCCTTAACCCCAGTGATCAGAAATTGTCAAAACGTGTTTTTCAGCAGAAATAGACACGTTTTGGCAACTTTGGTCAAACCCATGTAACTTATAGGGCAGAAACAGCACAGTTTTCAAAACGTGTTTTTCAGCCCGAAATAAACGCTTTTTCTCAGCCCTTGGAATCGCAGTGTAACTGCCTGGCTCAGAAGAGCCCACAGAGTCAGCCCTTAACCCCAGTGATCAGAAATTGTCTAAACGTGTTTTTCAGCAGAAATAAACACGTTTTGGCAACTTTGGTCACCACCATGTAACTTATAGGGCAGGAACAGCACAGTTTTCAAAACGTGTTTTTCAGCCCGAAATAAACGCGTTTTCTCAGCCCTTGGAATCGCAGTGTAACTGCCTGGCTCAGAAGAGCCCACAGAGTCAGCCCTTAACCCCAGTGATCAGAAATTGTCAAAACGTGTTTTTCAGCAGAAATAAACACGTTTTGGCAACTTTGGTCACCACCATGTAACTTATAGGGCAGGAACAGCACAGTTTTCAAAACGTGTTTTTCAGCCCGAAATAAACGCGTTTTCTCAGCCCTTGGAATCGCAGTGTAACTGCCTGGCTCAGAAGAGCCCACAGAGTCAGCCCTTAACCCCAGTGATCAGAAATTGTCAAAACGTGTTTTTCAGCAGAAATAAACACGTTTTGGCAACTTTGGTCAAACCCATGTAACTTATAGGGCAGGAACAGCACAGTTTTCAAAACGTGTTTTTCAGCCCGAAATAAACGCGTTTTCTCAGCCCTTGGAATCGCAGTGTAACTGCCTGGCTCAGAAGAGCCCACAGAGTCAGCCCTTAACCCCAGTGATCAGAAATTGTCTAAACGTGTTTTTCAGCAGAAATAAACACGTTTTGGCAACTTTGGTCACCACCATGTAACTTATAGGGCAGGAACAGCACAGTTTTCAAAACGTGTTTTTCAGCCCGAAATAAACGCGTTTTCTCAGCCCTTGGAATCGCAGTGTAACTGCCTGGCTCAGTAGAGCCCACAGAGTCAGCCCTTAACCCCAGTGATCAGAAATTGTCAAAACGTGTTTTTCAGTAGAAATAAACACGTTTTGGCAACTTTGGTCACCACCATGTAACTTATAGGGCAGGAACAGCACAGTTTTCAAAACGTGTTTTTCAGCCCGAAATAAAGGCGTTTTCTCAGCCCTTGGAATCGCAGTGTAACTGCCTGGCTCAGAAGAGCCCACAGAGTCAGCCCTTAACCCCAGTGATCAGAAATTGTCAAAATGTGTTTTTCAGCAGAAATAAACACGTTTTGGCAACTTTGGTCAAACCCATGTAACTTATAGGGCAGGAACAGCACAGTTTTCAAAACGTGTTTTTCAGCCCGAAATAAACGCGTTTTCTCAGCCCTTGGAATCGCAGTGTAACTGCCTGGCTCAGAAGAGCCCACAGAGTCAGCCCTTAACCCCAGTGATCAGAAATTGTCAAAACGTGTTTTTCAGCAGAAATAAACACGTTTTGGCAACTTTGGTCACCACCATGTAACTTATAGGGCAGGAACAGCACAGTTTTCAAAACGTGTTTTTCAGCACGAAATAAACACGTTTTCTCAGCACTTAGAATCGCAGTGTAACTGCCTGGCTCAGAAGAGCCCACAGAGTCAGCCCTTAACCCCAGTGATCAGAAATTGTCAAAACGTGTTTTTCAGCAGAAATAAACACGTTTTGGCAACTTTGGTCAAACCCATGTAACTTATAGGGCAGGAACAGCACAGTTTTCAAAACGTGTTTTTCAGCCCGAAATAAACGCGTTTTCTCAGCCCTTGGAATCGCAGTGTAACTGCCTGGCTCAGAAGAGCCCACAGAGTCAGCCCTTAACCCCAGTGATCAGAAATTGTCAAAACGTGTTTTTCAGCAGAAATAAACACGTTTTGGCAACTTTGGTCACCACCATGTAACTTATAGGGCAGGAACAGCACAGTTTTCAAAACGTGTTTTTCAGCCCGAAATAAACGCGTTTTCTCAGCCCTTGGAATCGCAGTGTAACTGCCTGGCTCAGAAGAGCCCACAGAGTCAGCCCTTAACCCCAGTGATCAGAAATTGTCAAAACGTGTTTTTCAGCAGAAATAAACACGTTTTGGCAACTTTGGTCAAACCCATGTAACTTATAGGGCAGGAACAGCACTGTTTTCAAAACGTGTTTTTCAGCCCGAAATAAACGCGTTTTCTCAGCCCTTGGAATCGCAGTGTAACTGCCTGGCTCAGAAGAGCCCACAGAGTCGGCCCTTAACCCCAGTGATCAGAAATTGTCAAAACGTGTTTTTCAGCAGAAATAAACACGTTTTGGCAACTTTGGTCAAACCCATGTAACTTATAGGGCAGGAACAGCACAGTTTTCAAAACGTGTTTTTCAGCCCGAAATAAACGCGTTTTCTCAGCCCTTGGAATCGCAGTGTAACTGCCTGGCTCAGAAGAGCCCACAGAGTCAGCCCTTAACCCCAGTGATCAGAAATTGTCAAAACGTGTTTTTCAGCAGAAATAAACACGTTTTGGCAACTTTGGTCACCACCATGTAACTTATAGGGCAGGAACAGCACAGTTTTCAAAACGTGTTTTTCAGCCCGAAATAAACGCGTTTTCTCAGCCCTTGGAATCGCAGTGTAACTGCCTGGCTCAGAAGAGCCCACAGAGTCAGCCCTTAACCCCAGTGATCAGAAATTGTCAAAACGTGTTTTTCAGCAGAAATAAACACGTTTTGGCAACTTTGGTCACCACCATGTAACTTATAGGGCAGGAACAGCACAGTTTTCAAAACGTGTTTTTCAGCCCGAAATAAACGCGTTTTCTCAGCCCTTGGAATCGCAGTGTAACTGCCTGGCTCAGAAGAGCCCACAGAGTCAGCCCTTAACCCCAGTGATCAGAAATTGTCAAAACGTGTTTTTCAGCAGAAATAAACACGTTTTGGCAACTTTGGTCACCACCATGTAACTTATAGGGCAGGAACAGCACAGTTTTCAAAACGTGTTTTTCAGCCCGAAATAAACGCGTTTTCTCAGCCCTTGGAATCGCAGTGTAACTGCCTGGCTCAGAAGAGCCCACAGAGTCAGCCCTTAACCCCAGTGATCAGAAATTGTCAAAACGTGTTTTTCAGCAGAAATAAACACGTTTTGGCAACTTTGGTCAAACCCATGTAACTTATAGGGCAGGAACAGCACAGTTTTCAAAACGTGTTTTTCAGCCCGAAAGAAACGCGTTTTCTCAGCCCTTGGAATCGCAGTGTAACTGCCTGCCTCAGAAGAGCCCACAGAGTCAGCCCTTAACCCCAGTGATCAGAAATTGTCAAAACGTGTTTTTCAGCAGAAATAAACACGTTTTGGCAACTTTGGTCACCACCATGTAACTTATAGGGCAGGAACAGCACAGTTCTCAAAACGTGTTTTTCAGCACGAAATAAACACGTTTTCTCAGCACTTAGAATCGCAGTGTAACTGCCTGGCTCAGAAGAGCCCACAGAGTCAGCCCTTAACCCCAGTGATCAGAAATTGTCAAAACGTGTTTTTCAGCAGAAATAAACACGTTTTGGCAACTTTGGTCAAACCCATGTAACTTATAGGGCAGGAACAGCACAGTTTTCAAAACGTGTTTTTCAGCCCGAAATAAACGCGTTTTCTCAGCCCTTGGAATCGCAGTGTAACTGCCTGGCTCTGAAGAGCCCACAGAGTCAGCCCTTAACCCCAGTGATCAGAAATTGTCAAAACGTGTTTTTCAGCAGAAATAAACACGTTTTGGCAACTTTGGTCAAACCCATGTAACTTATAGGGCAGGAACAGCACAGTTTTCAAAACGTGTTTTTCAGCCCGAAATAAACGCGTTTTCTCAGCCCTTGGAATCGCAGTGTAACTGCCTGCCTCAGAAGAGCCCACAGAGTCAGCCCTTAACCCCAGTGATCAGAAATTGTCAAAACGTGATTTTCAGCAGAAATAAACACGTTTTGGCAACTTTGGTCAAACCCATGTAACTTATAGGGCAGGAACAGCACAGTTTTCAAAACGTGTTTTTCAGCCCGAAATAAACGCGTTTTCTCAGCCCTTGGAATCGCAGTGTAACTGCCTGGCTCAGAAGAGCACACTGAGTCACCCCTTAACCCCAGTGATCAGAAATTGTCAAAACGTGTTTTTCAGCAGAAATAAACACGTTTTGGCAACTTTGGTCACCACCATGTAACTTATAGGGCAGGAACAGCACAGTTTTCAAAACGTGTTTTTCAGCCCGAATTAAACGCGTTTTCTCAGCCCTTGGAATCGCAGTGTAACTGCCTGGCTCAGAAGAGCCCACAGAGTCAGCCCTTAACCCCAGTGATCAGAAATTGTCAAAACGTGTTTTTCAGCAGAAATAAACACGTTTTGGCAACTTTGGTCACCACCATGTAACTTATAGGGCAAGAACAGCACAGTTTTCAAAACGTGTTTTTCAGCCCGAAATAAACGCGTTTTCTCAGCCCTTAGAATCGCAGTGTAACTGCCTGGCTCAGAAGAGCCCACAGAGTCAGCCCTTAACCCCAGTGATCAGAAATTGTCTAAACGTGTTTTTCAGCAGAAATAAACACGTTTTGGCAACTTTGGTCACCACCATGTAACTTATAGGGCAGGAACAGCACAGTTTTCAAAACGTGTTTTTCAGCCCGAAATAAACGCGTTTTCTCAGCCCTTGGAATCGCAGTGTAACTGCCTGGCTCAGAAGAGCCCACAGAGTCAGCCCTTAACCCCAGTGATCAGAAATTGTCAAAACGTGTTTTTCAGCAGAAATAAACACGTTTTGGCAACTTTGGTCAAACCCATGTAACTTATAGGGCAGGAACAGCACAGTTTTCAAAACGTGTTTTTCAGCCCGAAAGAAACGCGTTTTCTCAGCCTTTGGAATCGCAGTGTAACTGCCTGCCTCAGAAGAGCCCACAGAGTCAGCCCTTAACCCCAGTGATCAGAAATTGTCAAAACGTGTTTTTCAGCAGAAATAAACACGTTTTGGCAACTTTGGTCACCACCATGTAACTTATAGGGCAGGAACAGCACAGTTCTCAAAACGTGTTTTTCAGCACGAAATAAACACGTTTTCTCAGCACTTAGAATCGCAGTGTAACTGCCTGGCTCAGAAGAGCCCACAGAGTCAGCCCTTAACCCCAGTGATCAGAAATTGTCAAAACGTGTTTTTCAGCAGAAATAAACACGTTTTGGCAACTTTGGTCAAACCCATGTAACTTATAGGGCAGGAACAGCACAGTTTTCAAAACGTGTTTTTCAGCCCGAAATAAACGCGTTTTCTCAGCCCTTGGAATCGCAGTGTAACTGCCTGGCTCTGAAGAGCCCACAGAGTCAGCCCTTAACCCCAGTGATCAGAAATTGTCAAAACGTGTTTTTCAGCAGAAATAAACACGTTTTGGCAACTTTGGTCAAACCCATGTAACTTATAGGGCAGGAACAGCACAGTTTTCAAAACGTGTTTTTCAGCCCGAAATAAACGCGTTTTCTCAGCCCTTGGAATCGCAGTGTAACTGCCTGCCTCAGAAGAGCCCACAGAGTCAGCCCTTAACCCCAGTGATCAGAAATTGTCAAAACGTGATTTTCAGCAGAAATAAACACGTTTTGGCAACTTTGGTCAAACCCATGTAACTTATAGGGCAGGAACAGCACAGTTTTCAAAACGTGTTTTTCAGCCCGAAATAAACGCGTTTTCTCAGCCCTTGGAATCGCAGTGTAACTGCCTGGCTCAGAAGAGCACACTGAGTCACCCCTTAACCCCAGTGATCAGAAATTGTCAAAACGTGTTTTTCAGCAGAAATAAACACGTTTTGGCAACTTTGGTCACCACCATGTAACTTATAGGGCAGGAACAGCACAGTTTTCAAAACGTGTTTTTCAGCCCGAATTAAACGCGTTTTCTCAGCCCTTGGAATCGCAGTGTAACTGCCTGGCTCAGAAGAGCCCACAGAGTCAGCCCTTAACCCCAGTGATCAGAAATTGTCAAAACGTGTTTTTCAGCAGAAATAAACACGTTTTGGCAACTTTGGTCACCACCATGTAACTTATAGGGCAGGAACAGCACAGTTTTCAAAACGTGTTTTTCAGCCCGAAATAAACGCGTTTTCTCAGCCCTTGGAATCGCAGTGTAACTGCCTGGCTCAGAAGAGCCCACAGATTCAGACCTTAACCCCAGTGATCAGAAATTGTCAAAACGTGTTTTTCAGCAGAAATAAACACGTTTTGGCAACTTTGGTCACCACCATGTAACTTATAGGGCAAGAACAGCACAGTTTTCAAAACGTGTTTTTCAGCCCGAAATAAACGCGTTTTCTCAGCCCTTAGAATCGCAGTGTAACTGCCTGGCTCAGAAGAGCCCACAGAGTCAGCCCTTAACCCCAGTGATCAGAAATTGTCTAAACGTGTTTTTCAGCAGAAATAAACACGTTTTGGCAACTTTGGTCACCACCATGTAACTTATAGGGCAGGAACAGCACAGTTTTCAAAACGTGTTTTTCAGCCCGAAATAAACGCGTTTTCTCAGCCCTTGGAATCGCAGTGTAACTGCCTGGCTCAGAAGAGCCCACAGAGTCAGCCCTTAACCCCAGTGATCAGAAATTGTCAAAACGTGTTTTTCAGCAGAAATAAACACGTTTTGGCAACTTTGGTCACCACCATGTAACTTATAGGGCAGGAACAGCACAGTTTTCAAAACGTGTTTTTCAGCCCGAAATAAACGCGTTTTCTCAGCCCTTTGAATCGCAGTGTAACTGCCTGGCTCAGAAGAGCCCACAGAGTCAGCCCTTAACCCCAGTGATCAGAAATTGTCAAAACGTGTTTTTCAGCAGAAATAAACACGTTTTGGCAACTTTGGTCACCACCATGTAACTTATAGGGCAGGAACAGCACAGTTTTCAAAACGTGTTTTTCAGCCCGAAATAAACGCGTTTTCTCAGCCCTTGGAATCGCAGTGTAACTGCCTGGCTCAGAAGAGCCCACAGAGTCAGCCCTTAACCCCAGTGATCAGAAATTGTCAAAACGTGTTTTTCAGCAGAAATAAACACGTTTTGGCAACTTTGGTCACCACCATGTAACTTATAGGGCAGGAACAGCACAGTTTTCAAAACGTGTTTTTCAGACCGAAATAAACACGTTTTCTCAGCCCTTAGAATCGCAATGTAACTGCCTGGCTCAGAAGAGCCCACAGAGTCAGCCCTTAACCCCAGTGATCATAAATTGTCAAAACGTGTTTTTCAGCAGAAATAAACACGTTTTGGCAACTTTGGTCAAACCCATGTAACTTATAGGACAGGAACAGCACAGTTTTCAAAACGTGTTTTTCAGCCCGAAATAAGCGCGTTTTCTCAGCCCTTGGAATCGCAGTGTAACTGCCTGGCTCAGAAGAGCCCACAGATTCAGACCTTAACCCCAGTGATCAGAAAATGTCAAAACGTGTTTTTCAGCAGAAATAAACACGTTTTGGCAACTTTGGTCACCACCATGTAACTTATAGGGCAGGAACAGCACAGTTTTCAAAACGTGTTTTTCAGCCCGAAATAAACGCGTTTTCTCAGCCCTTGGAATCGCAGTGTAACTGCCTGGCTCAGAAGAGCCCACAGAGTCAGCCCTTAACCCCAGTGATCAGAAATTGTCAAAACGTGTTTTTCAGCAGAAATAAACACGTTTTGGCAACTTTGGTCACCACCATGTAACTTATAGGGCAGGAACAGCACAGTTTTCAAAACGTGTTTTTCAGCCCGAAATAAACACGTTTTCTCAGCCCTTAGAATCGCAGTGTAACTGCCTGGCTCAGAAGAGCCCACAGAGTCAGCCCTTAACCCCAGTGATCAGAAATTGTCAAAACGTGTTTTTCAGCAGAAATAAACACGTTTTGGCAACTTTGGTCAAACCCATGTAACTTATAGGGCAGGAACAGCACAGTTTTCAAAACGTGTTTTTCAGCCCGAAATAAACGCGTTTTCTCAGCCCTTGGAATCGCAGTGTAACTGCCTGCCTCAGAAGAGCCCACAGAGTCAGCCCTTAACCCCAGTGATCAGAAATTGTCAAAACGTGTTTTTCAGCAGAAATAAACACGTTTTGGCAACTTTGGTCACCACCATGTAACTTATAGGGCAGGAACAGCACAGTTTTCAAAACGTGTTTTTCAGCACGAAATAAACACGTTTTCTCAGCACTTAGAATCGCAGTGTAACTGCCTGGCTCAGAAGAGCCCACAGAGTCAGCCCTTAACCCCAGTGATCAGAAATTGTCAAAACGTGTTTTTCAGCAGAAATAAACACGTTTTGGCAACTTTGGTCAAATCCATGTAACTTATAGGGCAGGAACAGCACAGTTTTCAAAACGTGTTTTTCAGCCCGAAATAAACGCGTTTTCTCAGCCCTTGGAATCGCAGTGTAACTGCCTGGCTCAGAAGAGCCCACAGAGTCAGCCCTTAACCCCAGTGATCAGAAATTGTCTAAACGTGTTTTTCAGCAGAAATAAACACGTTTTGGCAACTTTGGTCACCACCATGTAACTTATAGGGCAGGAACAGCACAGTTTTCAAAACGTGTTTTTCAGCCCGAAATAAACGCGTTTTCTCAGCCCTTGGAATCGCAGTGTAACTGCCTGGCTCAGAAGAGCACACTGAGTCACCCCTTAACCCCAGTGATCAGAAATTGTCAAAACGTGTTTTTCAGCAGAAATAAACACGTTTTGGCAACTTTGGTCACCACCATGTAACTTATAGGGCAGGAACAGCACAGTTTTCAAAACGTGTTTTTCAGCCCGAAATAAACGCGTTTTCTCAGCCCTTGGAATCGCAGTGTAACTGCCTGGCTCAGAAGAGCCCACAGAGTCAGCCCTTAACCCCAGTGATCAGAAATTGTCAAAACGTGTTTTTCAGCAGAAATAAACACGTTTTGGCAACTTTGGTCACCACCATGTAACTTATAGGGCAGGAACAGCACAGTTTTCAAAACGTGTTTTTCAGCCCGAAATAAACGCGTTTTCTCAGCCCTTGGAATCGCAGTGTAACTGCCTGGCTCAGAAGAGCCCACAGAGTCAGCCCTTAACCCCAGTGATCAGAAATTGTCAAAACGTGTTTTTCAGCAGAAATAAACACGTTTTGGCAACTTTGGTCACCACCATGTAACTTATAGGGCAAGAACAGCACAGTTTTCAAAACGTGTTTTTCAGCCCGAAATAAACGCGTTTTCTCAGCCCTTGGAATCGCAGTGTAACTGCCTGGCTCAGAAGAGCCCACAGAGTCAGCCCTTAACCCCAGTGATCAGAAATTGTCAAAACGTGTTTTTCAGCAGAAATAAACACGTTTTGGCAACTTTGGTCAAACCCATGTAACTTATAGGGCAGGAACAGCACAGTTTTCAAAACGTGTTTTTCAGACCGAAATAAACGCGTTTTCTCAGCCCTTGGAATCGCAGTGTAACTGCCTGGCTCAGAAGAGCCCACAGAGTCAGCCCTTAACCCCAGTGATCAGAAATTGTCAAAACGTGTTTTTCAGCAGAAATAAACACGTTTTGGCAACTTTGGTCACCACCATGTAACTTATAGGGCAGGAACAGCACAGTTTTCAAAACGTGTTTTTCAGCCCGAAATAAACGCGTTTTCTCAGCCCTTGGAATCGCAGTGTAACTGCCTGGCTCAGAAGAGCCCACAGAGTCAGCCCTTAACCCCAGTGATCAGAAATTGTCAAAACGTGTTTTTCAGCAGAAATAAACACGTTTTGGCAACTTTGGTCAAACCCATGTAACTTATAGGGCAGGAACAGCACAGTTTTCAAAACGTGTTTTTCAGCCCGAAATAAACGCGTTTTCTCAGCCCTTGGAATCGCAGTGTAACTGCCTGGCTCAGAAGAGCCCACAGATTCAGCCCTTAACCCCAGTGATCAGAAAATGTCAAAACGTGTTTTTCAGCAGAAATAAACACGTTTTGGCAACTTTGGTCACCACCATGTAACTTATAGGGCAGGAACAGCACAGTTTTCAAAACGTGTTTTTCAGCCCGAAATAAACGCGTTTTCTCAGCCCTTGGAATCGCAGTGTAACTGCCTGGCTCAGAAGAGCCCACAGAGTCAGCCCTTAACCCCAGTGATCAGAAATTGTCAAAACGTGTTTTTCAGCAGAAATAAACACGTTTTGGCAACTTTGGTCACCACCATGTAACTTATAGGGCAGGAACAGCACAGTTTTCAAAACGTGTTTTTCAGCCCGAAATAAACACGTTTTCTCAGCCCTTAGAATCGCAGTGTAACTGCCTGGCTCAGAAGAGCCCACAGAGTCAGCCCTTAACTCCAGTGATCAGAAATTGTCAAAACGTGTTTTTCAGCAGAAATAAACACGTTTTGGAAACTTTGGTCAAACCCATGTAACTTATAGGGCAGGAACAGCACAGTTTTCAAAACGTGTTTTTCAGCCCGAAATAAACGCGTTTTCTCAGCCCTTGGAATCGCAGTGTAACTGCCTGCCTCAGAAGAGCCCACAGAGTCAGCCCTTAACCCCAGTGATCAGAATTTGTCAAAACGTGTTTTTCAGCAGAAATAAACACGTTTTGGCAACTTTGGTCACCACCATGTAACTTATAGGGCAGGAACAGCACAGTTTTCAAAACGTGTTTTTCAGCACGAAATAAACACGGTTTCTCAGCACTTAGAATCGCAGTGTAACTGCCTGGCTCAGAAGAGCCCACAGAGTCAGCCCTTAACCCCAGTGATCAGAAATTGTCAAAACGTGTTTTTCAGCAGAAATAAACACGTTTTGGCAACTTTGGTCACCACCATTTAACTTATAGGGCAGGAACAGCACCGTTTTCAAAACGTGTTTTTCAGCCCGAAATAAACGCGTTTTCTCAGCCCTTGGAATCGCAGTGTAACTGCCTGGCTCAGAAGAGCCCACAGAGTCAGCCCTTAACCCCAGTGATCAGAAATTGTCAAAACGTGTTTTTCAGCAGAAATAAACAGGTTTTGGCAACTTTGGTCACCACCATGTAACTTATAGGGCAAGAACAGCACAGTTTTCAAAACGTGTTTTTCAGCCCGAAATAAACGCGTTTTCTCAGCCCTTGGAATCGCAGTGTAACTGCCTGGCTCAGAAGAGCCCACAGAGTCAGCCCTTAACCCCAGTGATCAGAAATTGTCAAAACGTGTTTTTCAGCAGAAATAAACACGTTTTGGCAACTTTGGTCAAACCCATGTAACTTATAGGGCAGGAACAGCACAGTTTTCAAAACGTGTTTTTCAGCCCGAAATAAACGCGTTTTCTCAGCCCTTGGAATCGCAGTGTAACTGCCTGGCTCAGAAGAGCCCACAGATTCAGCCCTTAACCCCAGTGATCAGAAAATGTCAAAACGTGTTTTTCAGCAGAAATAAACACGTTTTGGCAACTTTGGTCACCACCATGTAACTTATAGGGCAGGAACAGCACAGTTTTCAAAACGTGTTTTTCAGCCCGAAATAAACGCGTTTTCTCAGCCCTTGGAATCGCAGTGTAACTGCCTGGCTCAGAAGAGCCCACAGAGTCAGCCCTTAACCCCAGTGATCAGAAATTGTCAAAACGTGTTTTTCAGCAGAAATAAACACGTTTTGGCAACTTTGGTCACCACCATGTAACTTATAGGGCAGGAACAGCACAGTTTTCAAAACGTGTTTTTCAGCCCGAAATAAACACGTTTTCTCAGCCCTTAGAATCGCAGTGTAACTGCCTGGCTCAGAAGAGCCCACAGAGTCAGCCCTTAACTCCAGTGATCAGAAATTGTCAAAACGTGTTTTTCAGCAGAAATAAACACGTTTTGGAAACTTTGGTCAAACCCATGTAACTTATAGGGCAGGAACAGCACAGTTTTCAAAACGTGTTTTTCAGCCCGAAATAAACGCGTTTTCTCAGCCCTTGGAATCGCAGTGTAACTGCCTGCCTCAGAAGAGCCCACAGAGTCAGCCCTTAACCCCAGTGATCAGAATTTGTCAAAACGTGTTTTTCAGCAGAAATAAACACGTTTTGGCAACTTTGGTCACCACCATGTAACTTATAGGGCAGGAACAGCACAGTTTTCAAAACGTGTTTTTCAGCACGAAATAAACACGGTTTCTCAGCACTTAGAATCGCAGTGTAACTGCCTGGCTCAGAAGAGCCCACAGAGTCAGCCCTTAACCCCAGTGATCAGAAATTGTCAAAACGTGTTTTTCAGCAGAAATAAACACGTTTTGGCAACTTTGGTCACCACCATTTAACTTATAGGGCAGGAACAGCACCGTTTTCAAAACGTGTTTTTCAGCCCGAAATAAACGCGTTTTCTCAGCCCTTGGAATCGCAGTGTAACTGCCTGGCTCAGAAGAGCCCACAGAGTCAGCCCTTAACCCCAGTGATCAGAAATTGTCAAAACGTGTTTTTCAGCAGAAATAAACAGGTTTTGGCAACTTTGGTCACCACCATGTAACTTATAGGGCAAGAACAGCACAGTTTTCAAAACGTGTTTTTCAGCCCGAAATAAACGCGTTTTCTCAGCCCTTGGAATCGCAGTGTAACTGCCTGGCTCAGAAGAGCCCACAGAGTCAGCCCTTAACCCCAGTGATCAGAAATTGTCAAAACGTGTTTTTCAGCAGAAATAAACACGTTTTGGCAACTTTGGTCAAACCCATGTAACTTATAGGGCAGGAACAGCACAGTTTTCAAAACGTGTTTTTCAGCCCGAAATAAACGCGTTTTCTCAGCCCTTGGAATCGCAGTGTAACTGCCTGGCTCAGAAGAGCCCACAGAGTCAGCCCTTAACCCCAGTGATCAGAAATTGTCAAAACGTGTTTTTCAGCAGAAATAAACACGTTTTGGCAACTTTGGTCACCACCATGTAACTTATAGGGCAGGAACAGCACAGTTTTCAAAACGTGTTTTTCAGCCCGAAATAAACGCGTTTTCTCAGCCCTTGGAATCGCAGTGTAACTGCCTGGCTCAGAAGAGCCCACAGAGTCAGCCCTTAACCCCAGTGATCAGAAATTGTCAAAACGTGTTTTTCAGCAGAAATAAACACGTTTTGGCAACTTTGGTCAAACCCATGTAACTTATATGGCAGGAACAGCACAGTTTTCAAAACGTGTTTTTCAGACCGAAATAAACACGTTTTCTCAGCCCTTAGAATCGCAATGTAACTGCCTGGCTCAGAAGAGCCCACAGAGTCAGCCCTTAACCCCAGTGATCATAAATTGTCAAAACGTGTTTTTCAGCAGAAATAAACACGTTTTGGCAACTTTGGTCAAACCCATGTAACTTATAGGACAGGAACAGCACAGTTTTCAAAACGTGTTTTTCAGCCCGAAATAAACGCGTTTTCTCAGCCCTTGGAATCGCAGTGTAACTGCCTGGCTCAGAAGAGCCCACAGATTCAGACCTTAACCCCAGTGATCAGAAAATGTCAAAACGTGTTTTTCAGCAGAAATAAACACGTTTTGGCAACTTTGGTCACCACCATGTAACTTATAGGGCAGGAACAGCACAGTTTTCAAAACGTGTTTTTCAGCCCGAAATAAACGCGTTTTCTCAGCCCTTGGAATCGCAGTGTAACTGCCTGGCTCAGAAGAGCCCACAGAGTCAGCCCTTAACCCCAGTGATCAGAAATTGTCAAAACGTGTTTTTCAGCAGAAATAAACACGTTTTGGCAACTTTGGTCACCACCATGTAACTTATAGGGCAGGAACAGCACAGTTTTCAAAACGTGTTTTTCAGCCCGAAATAAACACGTTTTCTCAGCCCTTAGAATCGCAGTGTAACTGCCTGGCTCAGAAGAGCCCACAGAGTCAGCCCTTAACCCCAGTGATCAGAAATTGTCAAAACGTGTTTTTCAGCAGAAATAAACACGTTTTGGCAACTTTGGTCACCACCATGTAACTTATAGGGCAAGAACAGCACAGTTTTCAAAACGTGTTTTTCAGCCCGAAATAAACGCGTTTTCTCAGCCCTTGGAATCGCAGTGTAACTGCCTGCCTCAGAAGAGCCCACAGAGTCAGCCCTTAACCCCAGTGATCAGAAATTGTCAAAACGTGTTTTTCAGCAGAAATAAACACGTTTTGGCAACTTTGGTCACCACCATGTAACTTATAGGGCAGGAACAGCACAGTTTTCAAAACGTGTTTTTCAGCACGAAATAAACACGTTTTCTCAGCACTTAGAATCGCAGTGTAACTGCCTGGCTCAGAAGAGCCCACAGAGTCAGCCCTTAACCCCAGTGATCAGAAATTGTCAAAACGTGTTTTTCAGCAGAAATAAACACGTTTTGGCAACTTTGGTCAAATCCATGTAACTTATAGGGCAGGAACAGCACAGTTTTCAAAACGTGTTTTTCAGACCGAAATAAACACGTTTTCTCAGCCCTTAGAATCGCAATGTAACTGCCTGGCTCAGAAGAGCCCACAGAGTCAGCCCTTAACCCCAGTGATCATAAATTGTCAAAACGTGTTTTTCAGCAGAAATAAACACGTTTTGGCAACTTTGGTCAAACCCATGTAACTTATAGGACAGGAACAGCACAGTTTTCAAAACGTGTTTTTCAGCCCGAAATAAACGCGTTTTCTCAGCCCTTGGAATCGCAGTGTAACTGCCTGGCTCAGAAGAGCCCACAGATTCAGCCCTTAACCCCAGTGATCAGAAAATGTCAAAACGTGTTTTTCAGCAGAAATAAACACGTTTTGGCAACTTTAGTCACCACCATGTAACTTATAGGGCAGGAACAGCACAGTTTTCAAAACGTGTTTTTCAGCCCGAAATAAACGCGTTTTCTCAGCCCTTGGAATCGCAGTGTAACTGCCTGGCTCAGAAGAGCCCACAGAGTCAGCCCTTAACCCCAGTGATCAGAAATTGTCAAAACGTGTTTTTCAGCAGAAATAAACACGTTTTGGCAACTTTGGTCACCACCATGTAACTTATAGGGCAGGAACAGCACAGTTTTCAAAACGTGTTTTTCAGCCCGAAATAAACACGTTTTCTCAGCCCTTAGAATCGCAGTGTAACTGCCTGGCTCAGAAGAGCCCACAGAGTCAGCCCTTAACCCCAGTGATCAGAAATTGTCAAAACGTGTTTTTCAGCAGAAATAAACACGTTTTGGCAACTTTGGTCAAACCCATGTAACTTATAGGGCAGGAACAGCACAGTTTTCAAAACGTGTTTTTCAGCCCGAAATAAACGCGTTTTCTCAGCCCTTGGAATCGCAGTGTAACTGCCTGCCTCAGAAGAGCCCACAGAGTCAGCCCTTAACCCCAGTGATCAGAAATTGTCAAAACGTGTTTTTCAGCAGAAATAAACACGTTTTGGCAACTTTGGTCACCACCATGTAACTTATAGGGCAGGAACAGCACAGTTTTCAAAACGTGTTTTTCAGCACGAAATAAACACGTTTTCTCAGCACTTTGAATCGCAGTGTAACTGCCTGGCTCAGAAGAGCCCACAGAGTCAGCCCTTAACCCCAGTGATCAGAAATTGTCAAAACGTGTTTTTCAGCAGAAATAAACACGTTTTGGCAACTTTGGTCAAATCCATGTAACTTATAGGGCAGGAACAGCACAGTTTTCAAAACGTGTTTTTCAGCACGAAATAAACGCGTTTTCTCAGCCCTTGGAATCGCAGTGTAACTGCCTGGCTCAGAAGAGCCCACAGAGTCAGCCCTTAACCCCAGTGATCAGAAATTGTCTAAACGTGTTTTTCAGCAGAAATAAACACGTTTTGGCAACTTTGGTCACCACCATGTAACTTATAGGGCAGGAACAGCACAGTTTTCAAAACGTGTTTTTCAGCACGAAATAAACACGTTTTCTCAGCACTTAGAATCGCAGTGTAACTGCCTGGCTCAGAAGAGCCCACAGAGTCAGCCCTTAACCCCAGTGATCATAAATTGTCAAAACGTGTTTTTCAGCAGAAATAAACACGTTTTGGCAACTTTGGTCAAACCCATGTAACTTATAGGGCAGGAACAGCACAGTTTTCAAAACATGTTTTTCAGCCCGAAATAAACGCGTTTTCTCAGCCCTTGGAATCGCAGTGTAACTGCCTGGCTCAGAAGAGCCCACAGAGTCAGCCCTTAACCCCAGTGATCAGAAATTGTCTAAACGTGTTTTTCAGCAGAAATAAACACGTTTTGGCAACTTTGGTCACCACCATGTAACTTATAGGGCAGGAACAGCACAGTTTTCAAAACGTGTTTTTCAGCCCGAAATAAACGCGTTTTCTCAGCCCTTGGAATCGCAGTGTAACTGCCTGGCTCAGAAGAGCCCACAGAGTCAGCCCTTAACCCCAGTGATCAGAAATTGTCAAAACGTGTTTTTCAGCAGAAATAAACACGTTTTGGCAACTTTGGTCACCACCATGTAACTTATAGGGCAGGAACAGCACAGTTTTCAAAACGTGTTTTTCAGCCCGAAATAAACGCGTTTTCTCAGCCCTTGGAATCGCAGTGTAACTGCCTGGCTCAGAAGAGCCCACAGAGTCAGCCCTTAACCCCAGTGATCAGAAATTGTCAAAACGTGTTTTTCAGCAGAAATAAACACGTTTTGGCAACTTTGGTCAAACCCATGTAACTTATAGGGCAGGAACAGCACAGTTTTCAAAACGTGTTTTTCAGCCCGAAATAAACGCGTTTTCTCAGCCCTTGGAATCGCAGTGTAACTGCCTGGCTCAGAAGAGCCCACAGAGTCAGCCCTTAACCCCAGTGATCAGAAATTGTCAAAACGTGTTTTTCAGCAGAAATAAACACGTTTTGGCAACTTTGGTCACCACCATGTAACTTATAGGGCAGGAACAGCACAGTTTTCAAAACGTGTTTTTCAGCCCGAAATAAACGCGTTTTCTCAGCCCTTGGAATCGCAGTGTAACTGCCTGGCTCAGAAGAGCCCACAGAGTCAGCCCTTAACCCCAGTGATCAGAAATTGTCAAAACGTGTTTTTCAGCAGAAATAAACACGTTTTGGCAACTTTGGTCAAACCCATGTAACTTATAGGGCAGGAACAGCACAGTTTTCAAAACGTGTTTTTCAGCCCGAAATAAACGCGTTTTCTCAGCCCTTGGAATCGCAGTGTAACTGCCTGGCTCAGAAGAGCCCACAGAGTCAGCCCTTAACCCCAGTGATCAGAAATTGTCAAAACGTGTTTTTCAGCAGAAATAAACACGTTTTGGCAACTTTGGTCAAACCCATGTAACTTATAGGGCAGGAACAGCACAGTTTTCAAAACGTGTTTTTCAGCCCGAAATAAACGCGTTTTCTCAGCCCTTGGAATCGCAGTGTAACTGCCTGGCTCAGAAGAGCCCACAGAGTCAGCCCTTAACCCCAGTGATCAGAAATTGTCAAAACGTGTTTTTCAGCAGAAATAAACACGTTTTGGCAACTTTGGTCACCACCATGTAACTTATAGGGCAGGAACAGCACAGTTTTCAAAACGTGTTTTTCAGCCCGAAATAAACACGTTTTCTCAGCACTTAGAATCGCAGTGTAACTGCCTGGCTCAGAAGAGCCCACAGAGTCAGCCCTTAACCCCAGTGATCAGAAATTGTCAAAACGTGTTTTTCAGCAGAAATAAACACGTTTTGGCAACTTTGGTCACCACCATGTAACTTATAGGGCAGGAACAGCACAGTTTTCAAAACGTGTTTTTCAGCCCGAAATAAACGCGTTTTCTCAGCCCTTGGAATCGCAGTGTAACTGCCTGGCTCAGAAGAGCCCACAGAGTCAGCCCTTAACCCCAGTGATCAGAAATTGTCAAAACGTGTTTTTCAGCAGAAATAAACACGTTTTGGCAACTTTGGTCAAACCCATGTAACTTATAGGGCAGGAACAGCACAGTTTTCAAAACGTGTTTTTCAGCCCGAAATAAACGCGTTTTCTCAGCCCTTGGAATCGCAGTGTAACTGCCTGGCTCAGAAGAGCCCACAGAGTCAGCCCTTAACCCCAGTGATCAGAAATTGTCAAAACGTGTTTTTCAGCAGAAATAAACACGTTTTGGCAACTTTGGTCACCACCATGTAACTTATAGGGCAGGAACAGCACAGTTTTCAAAACGTGTTTTTCAGCCCGAAATAAACGCGTTTTCTCAGCCCTTGGAATCGCAGTGTAACTGCCTGGCTCAGAAGAGCCCACAGAGTCAGCCCTTAACCCCAGTGATCAGAAATTGTCAAAACGTGTTTTTCAGCAGAAATAAACACGTTTTGGCAACTTTGGTCACCACCATGTAACTTATAGGGCAGGAACAGCACAGTTTTCAAAACGTGTTTTTCAGACCGAAATAAACACGTTTTCTCAGCCCTTAGAATCGCAATGTAACTGCCTGGCTCAGAAGAGCCCACAGAGTCAGCCCTTAACCCCAGTGATCATAAATTGTCAAAACGTGTTTTTCAGCAGAAATAAACACGTTTTGGCAACTTTGGTCAAACCCATGTAACTTATAGGGCAGGAACAGCACAGTTTTCAAAACGTGTTTTTCAGCCCGAAATAAACGCGTTTTCTCAGCCCTTGGAATCGCAGTGTAACTGCCTGGCTCAAAAGAGCCCACAGAGTCAGCCCTTAACCCCAGTGATCAGAAATTGTCAAAACGTGTTTTTCAGCAGAAATAAACACGTTTTGGCAACTTTGGTCACCACCATGTAACTTATAGGGCAGGAACAGCACAGTTTTCAAAACGTGTTTTTCAGCCCGAAATAAACACGTTTTCTCAGCCCTTAGAATCGCAGTGTAACTGCCTGGCTCAGAAGAGCCCACAGAGTCAGCCCTTAACTCCAGTGATCAGAAATTGTCAAAACGTGTTTTTCAGCAGAAATAAACACGTTTTGGAAACTTTGGTCAAACCGATGTAACTTATAGGGCAGGAACAGCACAGTTTTCAAAACGTGTTTTTCAGCCCGAAATAAACGCGTTTTCTCAGCCCTTGGAATCGCAGTGTAACTGCCTGGCTCAGAAGAGCACACTGAGTCAGCCCTTAACCCCAGTGATCAGAAATTGTCAAAACGTGTTTTTCAGCAGAAATAAACACGTTTTGGCAACTTTGGTCAAACCCATGTAACTTATAGGGCAGGAACAGCACAGTTTTCAAAACGTGTTTTTCAGCCCGAAATAAACGCGTTTTCTCAGCCCTTGGAATCGCAGTGTAACTGCCTGGCTCAGAAGAGCCCACAGAGTCAGCCCTTAACCCCAGTGATCAGAAATTGTCAAAACGTGTTTTTCAGCAGAAATAAACAGGTTTTGGCAACTTTGGTCACCACCATGTAACTTATAGTGCAAGAACAGCACAGTTTTCAAAACGTGTTTTTCAGCCCGAAATAAACGCGTTTTCTCAGCACTTGGAATCGCAGTGTAACTGCCTGGCTCAGAAGAGCCCACAGAGTCAGCCCTTAACCCCAGTGATCAGAAATTGTCAAAACGTGTTTTTCAGCAGAAATAAACACGTTTTGGCAACTTTGGTCAAACCCATGTAACTTATAGGGCAGGAACAGCACAGTTTTCAAAACGTGTTTTTCAGACCGAAATAAACACGTTTTCTCAGCCCTTAGAATCGCAATGTAACTGCCTGGCTCAGAAGAGCCCACAGAGTCAGCCCTTAACCCCAGTGATCATAAATTGTCAAAACGTGTTTTTCAGCAGAAATAAACACGTTTTGGCAACTTTGGTCAAACCCATGTAACTTATAGGACAGGAACAGCACAGTTTTCAAAACGTGTTTTTCAGCCCGAAATAAACGCGTTTTCTCAGCCCTTGGAATCGCAGTGTAACTGCCTGGCTCAGAAGAGCCCACAGATTCAGACCTTAACCCCAGTGATCAGAAAATGTCAAAACGTGTTTTTCAGCAGAAATAAACACGTTTTGGCAACTTTGGTCACCACCATGTAACTTATAGGGCAGGAACAGCACAGTTTTCAAAACGTGTTTTTCAGCCCGAAATAAACGCGTTTTCTCAGCCCTTGGAATCGCAGTGTAACTGCCTGGCTCAGAAGAGCCCACAGAGTCAGCCCTTAACCCCAGTGATCAGAAATTGTCAAAACGTGTTTTTCAGCAGAAATAAACACGTTTTGGCAACTTTGGTCACCACCATGTAACTTATAGGGCAGGAACAGCACAGTTTTCAAAACGTGTTTTTCAGCCCGAAATAAACACGTTTTCTCAGCCCTTAGAATCGCAGTGTAACTGCCTGGCTCAGAAGAGCCCACAGAGTCAGCCCTTAACCCCAGTGATCAGAAATTGTCAAAACGTGTTTTTCAGCAGAAATAAACACGTTTTGGCAACTTTGGTCACCACCATGTAACTTATAGGGCAAGAACAGCACAGTTTTCAAAACGTGTTTTTCAGCCCGAAATAAACGCGTTTTCTCAGCCCTTGGAATCGCAGTGTAACTGCCTGCCTCAGAAGAGCCCACAGAGTCAGCCCTTAACCCCAGTGATCAGAAATTGTCAAAACGTGTTTTTCAGCAGAAATAAACACGTTTTGGCAACTTTGGTCACCACCATGTAACTTATAGGGCAGGAACAGCACAGTTTTCAAAACGTGTTTTTCAGCACGAAATAAACACGTTTTCTCAGCACTTAGAATCGCAGTGTAACTGCCTGGCTCAGAAGAGCCCACAGAGTCAGCCCTTAACCCCAGTGATCAGAAATTGTCAAAACGTGTTTTTCAGCAGAAATAAACACGTTTTGGCAACTTTGGTCAAATCCATGTAACTTATAGGGCAGGAACAGCACAGTTTTCAAAACGTGTTTTTCAGACCGAAATAAACACGTTTTCTCAGCCCTTAGAATCGCAATGTAACTGCCTGGCTCAGAAGAGCCCACAGAGTCAGCCCTTAACCCCAGTGATCATAAATTGTCAAAACGTGTTTTTCAGCAGAAATAAACACGTTTTGGCAACTTTGGTCAAACCCATGTAACTTATAGGACAGGAACAGCACAGTTTTCAAAACGTGTTTTTCAGCCCGAAATAAACGCGTTTTCTCAGCCCTTGGAATCGCAGTGTAACTGCCTGGCTCAGAAGAGCCCACAGATTCAGCCCTTAACCCCAGTGATCAGAAAATGTCAAAACGTGTTTTTCAGCAGAAATAAACACGTTTTGGCAACTTTGGTCACCACCATGTAACTTATAGGGCAGGAACAGCACAGTTTTCAAAACGTGTTTTTCAGCCCGAAATAAACGCGTTTTCTCAGCCCTTGGAATCGCAGTGTAACTGCCTGGCTCAGAAGAGCCCACAGAGTCAGCCCTTAACCCCAGTGATCAGAAATTGTCAAAACGTGTTTTTCAGCAGAAATAAACACGTTTTGGCAACTTTGGTCACCACCATGTAACTTATAGGGCAGGAACAGCACAGTTTTCAAAACGTGTTTTTCAGCCCGAAATAAACACGTTTTCTCAGCCCTTAGAATCGCAGTGTAACTGCCTGGCTCAGAAGAGCCCACAGAGTCAGCCCTTAACCCCAGTGATCAGAAATTGTCAAAACGTGTTTTTCAGCAGAAATAAACACGTTTTGGCAACTTTGGTCAAACCCATGTAACTTATAGGGCAGGAACAGCACAGTTTTCAAAACGTGTTTTTCAGCCCGAAATAAACGCATTTTCTCAGCCCTTGGAATCGCAGTGTAACTGCCTGCCTCAGAAGAGCCCACAGAGTCAGCCCTTAACCCCAGTGATCAGAAATTGTCAAAACGTGATTTTCAGCAGAAATAAACACGTTTTGGCAACTTTGGTCACCACCATGTAACTTATAGGGCAGGAACAGCACAGTTTTCAAAACGTGTTTTTCAGCACGAAATAAACACGTTTTCTCAGCACTTTGAATCGCAGTGTAACTGCCTGGCTCAGAAGAGCCCACAGAGTCAGCCCTTAACCCCAGTGATCAGAAATTGTCAAAACGTGTTTTTCAGCAGAAATAAACACGTTTTGGCAACTTTGGTCAAATCCATGTAACTTATAGGGCAGGAACAGCACAGTTTTCAAAACGTGTTTTTCAGCACGAAATAAACGCGTTTTCTCAGCCCTTGGAATCGCAGTGTAACTGCCTGGCTCAGAAGAGCCCACAGAGTCAGCCCTTAACCCCAGTGATCAGAAATTGTCTAAACGTGTTTTTCAGCAGAAATAAACACGTTTTGGCAACTTTGGTCACCACCATGTAACTTATAGGGCAGGAACAGCACAGTTTTCAAAACGTGTTTTTCAGCCCGAAATAAACGCGTTTTCTCAGCCCTTGGAATCGCAGTGTAACTGCCTGGCTCAGAAGAGCCCACAGAGTCAGCCCTTAACCCCAGTGATCAGAAATTGTCAAAACGTGTTTTTCAGCAGAAATAAACACGTTTTGGCAACTTTGGTCACCACCATGTAACTTATAGGGCAGGAACAGCACAGTTTTCAAAACGTGTTTTTCAGCCCGAAATAAACGCGTTTTCTCAGCCCTTGGAATCGCAGTGTAACTGCCTGGCTCAGAAGAGCCCACAGAGTCAGCCCTTAACCCCAGTGATCAGAAATTGTCAAAACGTGTTTTTCAGCAGAAATAAACACGTTTTGGCAACTTTGGTCAAACCCATGTAACTTATAGGGCAGGAACAGCACAGTTTTCAAAACGTGTTTTTCAGCCCGAAATAAACGCGTTTTCTCAGCCCTTGGAATCGCAGTGTAACTGCCTGCCTCAGAAGAGCCCACAGAGTCAGCCCTTAACCCCAGTGATCAGAAATTGTCAAAACGTGTTTTTCAGCAGAAATAAACACGTTTTGGCAACTTTGGTCACCACCATGTAACTTATAGGGCAGGAACAGCACAGTTTTCAAAACGTGTTTTTCAGCACGAAATAAACACGTTTTCTCAGCACTTAGAATCGCAGTGAAACTGCCTGGCTCAGAAGAGCCCACAGAGTCAGCCCTTAACCCCAGTGATCATAAATTGTCAAAACGTGTTTTTCAGCAGAAATAAACACGTTTTGGCAACTTTGGTCAAACCCATGTAACTTATAGGGCAGGAACAGCACAGTTTTCAAAACGTGTTTTTCAGCCCGAAATAAACGCGTTTTCTCAGCCCTTGGAATCGCAGTGTAACTGCCTGGCTCAGAAGAGCCCACAGAGTCAGCCCTTAACCCCAGTGATCAGAAATTGTCAAAACGTGTTTTTCAGCAGAAATAAACAGGTTTTGGCAACTTTGGTCACCACCATGTAACTTATAGGGCAAGAACAGCACAGTTTTCAAAACGTGTTTTTCAGCCCGAAATAAACGCGTTTTCTCAGCACTTGGAATCGCAGTGTAACTGCCTGGCTCAGAAGAGCCCACAGAGTCAGCCCTTAACCCCAGTGATCAGAAATTGTCAAAACGTGTTTTTCAGCAGAAATAAACACGTTTTGGCAACTTTGGTCAAACCCATGTAACTTATAGGGCAGGAACAGCACAGTTTTCAAAACGTGTTTTTCAGACCGAAATAAACACGTTTTCTCAGCCCTTAGAATCGCAATGTAACTGCCTGGCTCAGAAGAGCCCACAGAGTCAGCCCTTAACCCCAGTGATCATAAATTGTCAAAACGTGTTTTTCAGCAGAAATAAACACGTTTTGGCAACTTTGGTCAAACCCATGTAACTTATAGGACAGGAACAGCACAGTTTTCAAAACGTGTTTTTCAGCCCGAAATAAACGCGTTTTCTCAGCCCTTGGAATCGCAGTGTAACTGCCTGGCTCAGAAGAGCCCACAGATTCAGACCTTAACCCCAGTGATCAGAAAATGTCAAAACGTGTTTTTCAGCAGAAATAAACACGTTTTGGCAACTTTGGTCACCACCATGTAACTTATAGGGCAGGAACAGCACAGTTTTCAAAACGTGTTTTTCAGCCCGAAATAAACGCGTTTTCTCAGCCCTTGGAATCGCAGTGTAACTGCCTGGCTCAGAAGAGCCCACAGAGTCAGCCCTTAACCCCAGTGATCAGAAATTGTCAAAACGTGTTTTTCAGCAGAAATAAACACGTTTTGGCAACTTTGGTCACCACCATGTAACTTATAGGGCAGGAACAGCACAGTTTTCAAAACGTGTTTTTCAGCCCGAAATAAACACGTTTTCTCAGCCCTTAGAATCGCAGTGTAACTGCCTGGCTCAGAAGAGCCCACAGAGTCAGCCCTTAACCCCAGTGATCAGAAATTGTCAAAACGTGTTTTTCAGCAGAAATAAACACGTTTTGGCAACTTTGGTCACCACCATGTAACTTATAGGGCAAGAACAGCACAGTTTTCAAAACGTGTTTTTCAGCCCGAAATAAACGCGTTTTCTCAGCCCTTGGAATCGCAGTGTAACTGCCTGCCTCAGAAGAGCCCACAGAGTCAGCCCTTAACCCCAGTGATCAGAAATTGTCAAAACGTGTTTTTCAGCAGAAATAAACACGTTTTGGCAACTTTGGTCACCACCATGTAACTTATAGGGCAGGAACAGCACAGTTTTCAAAACGTGTTTTTCAGCACGAAATAAACACGTTTTCTCAGCACTTAGAATCGCAGTGTAACTGCCTGGCTCAGAAGAGCCCACAGAGTCAGCCCTTAACCCCAGTGATCAGAAATTGTCAAAACGTGTTTTTCAGCAGAAATAAACACGTTTTGGCAACTTTGGTCAAATCCATGTAACTTATAGGGCAGGAACAGCACAGTTTTCAAAACGTGTTTTTCAGACCGAAATAAACACGTTTTCTCAGCCCTTAGAATCGCAATGTAACTGCCTGGCTCAGAAGAGCCCACAGAGTCAGCCCTTAACCCCAGTGATCATAAATTGTCAAAACGTGTTTTTCAGCAGAAATAAACACGTTTTGGCAACTTTGGTCAAACCCATGTAACTTATAGGACAGGAACAGCACAGTTTTCAAAACGTGTTTTTCAGCCCGAAATAAACGCGTTTTCTCAGCCCTTGGAATCGCAGTGTAACTGCCTGGCTCAGAAGAGCCCACAGATTCAGCCCTTAACCCCAGTGATCAGAAAATGTCAAAACGTGTTTTTCAGCAGAAATAAACACGTTTTGGCAACTTTGGTCACCACCATGTAACTTATAGGGCAGGAACAGCACAGTTTTCAAAACGTGTTTTTCAGCCCGAAATAAACGCGTTTTCTCAGCCCTTGGAATCGCAGTGTAACTGCCTGGCTCAGAAGAGCCCACAGAGTCAGCCCTTAACCCCAGTGATCAGAAATTGTCAAAACGTGTTTTTCAGCAGAAATAAACACGTTTTGGCAACTTTGGTCACCACCATGTAACTTATAGGGCAGGAACAGCACAGTTTTCAAAACGTGTTTTTCAGCCCGAAATAAACACGTTTTCTCAGCCCTTAGAATCGCAGTGTAACTGCCTGGCTCAGAAGAGCCCACAGAGTCAGCCCTTAACCCCAGTGATCAGAAATTGTCAAAACGTGTTTTTCAGCAGAAATAAACACGTTTTGGCAACTTTGGTCAAACCCATGTAACTTATAGGGCAGGAACAGCACAGTTTTCAAAACGTGTTTTTCAGCCCGAAATAAACGCGTTTTCTCAGCCCTTGGAATCGCAGTGTAACTGCCTGCCTCAGAAGAGCCCACAGAGTCAGCCCTTAACCCCAGTGATCAGAAATTGTCAAAACGTGTTTTTCAGCAGAAATAAACACGTTTTGGCAACTTTGGTCACCACCATGTAACTTATAGGGCAGGAACAGCACAGTTTTCAAAACGTGTTTTTCAGCACGAAATAAACACGTTTTCTCAGCACTTTGAATCGCAGTGTAACTGCCTGGCTCAGAAGAGCCCACAGAGTCAGCCCTTAACCCCAGTGATCAGAAATTGTCAAAACGTGTTTTTCAGCAGAAATAAACACGTTTTGGCAACTTTGGTCAAATCCATGTAACTTATAGGGCAGGAACAGCACAGTTTTCAAAACGTGTTTTTCAGCACGAAATAAACGCGTTTTCTCAGCCCTTGGAATCGCAGTGTAACTGCCTGGCTCAGAAGAGCCCACAGAGTCAGCCCTTAACCCCAGTGATCAGAAATTGTCAAAACGTGTTTTTCAGCAGAAATAAACACGTTTTGGCAACTTTGGTCACCACCATGTAACTTATAGGGCAGGAACAGCACAGTTTTCAAAACGTGTTTTTCAGCCCGAAATAAACGCGTTTTCTCAGCCCTTGGAATCGCAGTGTAACTGCCTGGCTCAGAAGAGCCCACAGAGTCAGCCCTTAACCCCAGTGATCAGAAATTGTCAAAACGTGTTTTTCAGCAGAAATAAACACGTTTTGGCAACTTTGGTCACCACCATGTAACTTATAGGGCAGGAACAGCACAGTTTTCAAAACGTGTTTTTCAGCCCGAAATAAACGCGTTTTCTCAGCCCTTGGAATCGCAGTGTAACTGCCTGGCTCAGAAGAGCCCACAGAGTCAGCCCTTAACCCCAGTGATCAGAAATTGTCAAAATGTGTTTTTCAGCAGAAATAAACACGTTTTGGCAACTTTGGTCAAACCCATGTAACTTATAGGGCAGGAACAGCACAGTTTTCAAAACGTGTTTTTCAGCCCGAAATAAACGCGTTTTCTCAGCCCTTGGAATCGCAGTGTAACTGCCTGGCTCAGAAGAGCCCACAGAGTCAGCCCTTAACCCCAGTGATCAGAAATTGTCTAAACGTGTTTTTCAGCAGAAATAAACACGTTTTGGCAACTTTGGTCACCACCATGTAACTTATAGGGCAGGAACAGCACAGTTTTCAAAACGTGTTTTTCAGCCCGAAATAAACGCGTTTTCTCAGCCCTTGGAATCGCAGTGTAACTGCCTGGCTCAGAAGAGCCCACAGAGTCAGCCCTTAACCCCAGTGATCAGAAATTGTCAAAACATGTTTTTCAGCAGAAATAAACACGTTTTGGCAACTTTGGTCACCACCATGTAACTTATAGGGCAGGAACAGCACAGTTTTCAAAACGTGTTTTTCAGCCCGAAATAAACGCGTTTTCTCAGCCCTTGGAATCGCAGTGTAACTGCCTGGCTCAGAAGAGCCCACAGAGTCAGCCCTTAACCCCAGTGATCAGAAATTGTCAAAACGTGTTTTTCAGCAGAAATAAACACGTTTTGGCAACTTTGGTCAAACCCATGTAACTTATAGGGCAGGAACAGCACAGTTTTCAAAACGTGTTTTTCAGCCCGAAATAAACGCGTTTTCTCAGCCCTTGGAATCGCAGTGTAACTGCCTGGCTCAGAAGAGCCCACAGAGTCAGCCCTTAACCCCAGTGATCAGAAATTGTCAAAACGTGTTTTTCAGCAGAAATAAACACGTTTTGGCAACTTTGGTCACCACCATGTAACTTATAGGGCAGGAACAGCACAGTTTTCAAAACGTGTTTTTCAGCCCGAAATAAACGCGTTTTCTCAGCCCTTGGAATCGCAGTGTAACTGCCTGGCTCAGAAGAGCCCACAGAGTCAGCCCTTAACCCCAGTGATCATAAATTGTCAAAACGTGTTTTTCAGCAGAAATAAACACGTTTTGGCAACTTTGGTCAAACCCATGTAACTTATAGGGCAGGAACAGCACAGTTTTCAAAACGTGTTTTTCAGCCCGAAATAAACGCGTTTTCTCAGCCCTTGGAATCGCAGTGTAACTGCCTGGCTCAGAAGAGCCCACAGAGTCAGCCCTTAACCCCAGTGATCAGAAATTGTCAAAACGTGTTTTTCAGCAGAAATAAACACGTTTTGGCAACTTTGGTCAAACCCATGTAACTTATAGGGCAGGAACAGCACAGTTTTCAAAACGTGTTTTTCAGCCCGAAATAAACGCGTTTTCTCAGCCCTTGGAATCGCAGTGTAACTGCCTGGCTCAGAAGAGCCCACAGAGTCAGCCCTTAACCCCAGTGATCAGAAATTGTCAAAACGTGTTTTTCAGCAGAAATAAACACGTTTTGGCAACTTTGGTCACCACCATTTAACTTATAGGGCAGGAACAGCACAGTTTTCAAAACGTGTTTTTCAGCCCGAAATAAACGCGTTTTCTCAGCCCTTGGAATCGCAGTGTAACTGCCTGGCTCAGAAGAGCACACTGAGTCACCCCTTAACCCCAGTGATCAGAAATTGTCAAAACGTGTTTTTCAGCAGAAATAAACACGTTTTGGCAACTTTGGTCACCACCATGTAACTTATAGGGCAGGAACAGCACCGTTTTCAAAACGTGTTTTTCAGCCCGAAATAAACGCGTTTTCTCAGCCCTTGGAATCGCAGTGTAACTGCCTGGCTCAGAAGAGCCCACAGAGTCAGCCCTTAACCCCAGTGATCAGAAATTGTCAAAACGTGTTTTTCAGCAGAAATAAACAGGTTTTGGCAACTTTGGTCACCACCATGTAACTTATAGGGCAAGAACAGCACAGTTTTCAAAACGTGTTTTTCAGCCCGAAATAAACGCGTTTTCTCAGCCCTTGGAATCGCAGTGTAACTGCCTGGCTCAGAAGAGCCCACAGAGTCAGCCCTTAACCCCAGTGATCAGAAATTGTCAAAACGTGTTTTTCAGCAGAAATAAACACGTTTTGGCAACTTTGGTCAAACCCATGTAACTTATAGGGCAGGAACAGCACAGTTTTCAAAACGTGTTTTTCAGCCCGAAATAAACGCGTTTTCTCAGCCCTTGGAATCGCAGTGTAACTGCCTGGCTCAGAAGAGCCCACAGAGTCAGCCCTTAACCCCAGTGATCAGAAATTGTCAAAATGTGTTTTTCAGCAGAAATAAACACGTTTTGGCAACTTTGGTCACCACCATGTAACTTATAGGGCAGGAACAGCACAGTTTTCAAAACGTGTTTTTCAGCCCGAAATAAACGCGTTTTCTCAGCCCTTGGAATCGCAGTGTAACTGCCTGGCTCAGAAGAGCCCACAGAGTCAGCCCTTAACCCCAGTGATCAGAAATTGTCAAAACGTGTTTTTCAGCAGAAATAAACACGTTTTGGCAACTTTGGTCAAACCCATGTAACTTATAGGGCAGGAACAGCACAGTTTTCAAAACGTGTTTTTCAGACCGAAATAAACACGTTTTCTCAGCCCTTAGAATCGCAATGTAACTGCCTGGCTCAGAAGAGCCCACAGAGTCAGCCCTTAACCCCAGTGATCATAAATTGTCAAAACGTGTTTTTCAGCAGAAATAAACACGTTTTGGCAACTTTGGTCACCACCATGTAACTTATAGGGCAGGAACAGCACAGTTTTCAAAACGTGTTTTTCAGCCCGAAATAAACGCGTTTTCTCAGCCCTTGGAATCGCAGTGTAACTGCCTGGCTCAGAAGAGCCCACAGAGTCAGCCCTTAACCCCAGTGATCAGAAATTGTCAAAACGTGTTTTTCAGCAGAAATAAACACGTTTTGGCAACTTTGGTCAAACCCATGTAACTTATAGGGCAGGAACAGCACAGTTTTCAAAACGTGTTTTTCAGACCGAAATAAACACGTTTTCTCAGCCCTTAGAATCGCAATGTAACTGCCTGGCTCAGAAGAGCCCACAGAGTCAGCCCTTAACCCCAGTGATCATAAATTGTCAAAACGTGTTTTTCAGCAGAAATAAACACGTTTTGGCAACTTTGGTCAAACCCATGTAACTTATAGGACAGGAACAGCACAGTTTTCAAAACGTGTTTTTCAGCCCAAAATAAACGCGTTTTCTCAGCCCTTGGAATCGCAGTGTAACTGCCTGGCTCAGAAGAGCCCACAGATTCAGACCTTAACCCCAGTGATCAGAAAATGTCAAAACGTGTTTTTCAGCAGAAATAAACACGTTTTGGCAACTTTGGTCACCACCATGTAACTTATAGGGCAGGAACAGCACAGTTTTCAAAACGTGTTTTTCAGCCCGAAATAAACGCGTTTTCTCAGCCCTTGGAATCGCAGTGTAACTGCCTGGCTCAGAAGAGCACACAGAGTCAGCCCTTAACCCCAGTGATCAGAAATTGTCAAAACGTGTTTTTCAGCAGAAATAAACACGTTTTGGCAACTTTGGTCACCACCATGTAACTTATAGGGCAGGAACAGCACAGTTTTCAAAACGTGTTTTTCAGCCCGAAATAAACACGTTTTCTCAGCCCTTAGAATCGCAGTGTAACTGCCTGGCTCAGAAGAGCCCACAGAGTCAGCCCTTAACCCCAGTGATCAGAAATTGTCAAAACGTGTTTTTCAGCAGAAATAAACACGTTTTGGCAACTTTGGTCACCACCATGTAACTTATAGGGCAAGAACAGCACAGTTTTCAAAACGTGTTTTTCAGCCCGAAATAAACGCGTTTTCTCAGCCCTTGGAATCGCAGTGTAACTGCCTGCCTCAGAAGAGCCCACAGAGTCAGCCCTTAACCCCAGTGATCAGAAATTGTCAAAACGTGTTTTTCAGCAGAAATAAACACGTTTTGGCAACTTTGGTCACCACCATGTAACTTATAGGGCAGGAACAGCACAGTTTTCAAAACGTGTTTTTCAGCACGAAATAAACACGTTTTCTCAGCACTTAGAATCGCAGTGTAACTGCCTGGCTCAGAAGAGCCCACAGAGTCAGCCCTTAACCCCAGTGATCAGAAATTGTCAAAACGTGTTTTTCAGCAGAAATAAACACGTTTTGGCAACTTTGGTCAAATCCATGTAACTTATAGGGCAGGAACAGCACAGTTTTCAAAACGTGTTTTTCAGACCGAAATAAACACGTTTTCTCAGCCCTTAGAATCGCAATGTAACTGCCTGGCTCAGAAGAGCCCACAGAGTCAGCCCTTAACCCCAGTGATCATAAATTGTCAAAACGTGTTTTTCAGCAGAAATAAACACGTTTTGGCAACTTTGGTCAAACCCATGTAACTTATAGGACAGGAACAGCACAGTTTTCAAAACGTGTTTTTCAGCCCGAAATAAACGCGTTTTCTCAGCCCTTGGAATCGCAGTGTAACTGCCTGGCTCAGAAGAGCCCACAGATTCAGCCCTTAACCCCAGTGATCAGAAAATGTCAAAACGTGTTTTTCAGCAGAAATAAACACGTTTTGGCAACTTTGGTCACCACCATGTAACTTATAGGGCAGGAACAGCACAGTTTTCAAAACGTGTTTTTCAGCCCGAAATAAACGCGTTTTCTCAGCCCTTGGAATCGCAGTGTAACTGCCTGGCTCAGAAGAGCCCACAGAGTCAGCCCTTAACCCCAGTGATCAGAAATTGTCAAAACGTGTTTTTCAGCAGAAATAAACACGTTTTGGCAACTTTGGTCACCACCATGTAACTTATAGGGCAGGAACAGCACAGTTTTCAAAACGTGTTTTTCAGCCCGAAATAAACACGTTTTCTCAGCCCTTAGAATCGCAGTGTAACTGCCTGGCTCAGAAGAGCCCACAGAGTCAGCCCTTAACCCCAGTGATCAGAAATTGTCAAAACGTGTTTTTCAGCAGAAATAAACACGTTTTGGCAACTTTGGTCAAACCCATGTAACTTATAGGGCAGGAACAGCACAGTTTTCAAAACGTGTTTTTCAGCCCGAAATAAACGCGTTTTCTCAGCCCTTGGAATCGCAGTGTAACTGCCTGCCTCAGAAGAGCCCACAGAGTCAGCCCTTAACCCCAGTGATCAGAAATTGTCAAAACGTGTTTTTCAGCAGAAATAAACACGTTTTGGCAACTTTGGTCACCACCATGTAACTTATAGGGCAGGAACAGCACAGTTTTCAAAACGTGTTTTTCAGCACGAAATAAACACGTTTTCTCAGCACTTAGAATCGCAGTGTAACTGCCTGGCTCAGAAGAGCCCACAGAGTCAGCCCTTAACCCCAGTGATCAGAAATTGTCAAAACGTGTTTTTCAGCAGAAATAAACACGTTTTGGCAACTTTGGTCACCACCATGTAACTTATAGGGCAGGAACAGCACAGTTTTCAAAACGTGTTTTTCAGCCCGAAATAAACGCGTTTTCTCAGCCCTTGGAATCGCAGTGTAACTGCCTGGCTCAGAAGAGCCCACAGAGTCAGCCCTTAACCCCAGTGATCAGAAATTGTCAAAACGTGTTTTTCAGCAGAAATAAACACGTTTTGGCAACTTTGGTCAAACCCATGTAACTTATAGGGCAGGAACAGCACAGTTTTCAAAACGTGTTTTTCAGCCCGAAATAAACGCGTTTTCTCAGCCCTTGGAATCGCAGTGTAACTGCCTGGCTCAGAAGAGCCCACAGAGTCAGCCCTTAACCCCAGTGATCAGAAATTGTCAAAACGTGTTTTTCAGCAGAAATAAACACGTTTTGGCAACTTTGGTCACCACCATTTAACTTATAGGGCAGGAACAGCACAGTTTTCAAAACGTGTTTTTCAGCCCGAAATAAACGCGTTTTCTCAGCCCTTGGAATCGCAGTGTAACTGCCTGGCTCAGAAGAGCACACTGAGTCACCCCTTAACCCCAGTGATCAGAAATTGTCAAAACGTGTTTTTCAGCAGAAATAAACACGTTTTGGCAACTTTGGTCACCACCATGTAACTTATAGGGCAGGAACAGCACCGTTTTCAAAACGTGTTTTTCAGCCCGAAATAAACGCGTTTTCTCAGCCCTTGGAATCGCAGTGTAACTGCCTGGCTCAGAAGAGCCCACAGAGTCAGCCCTTAACCCCAGTGATCAGAAATTGTCAAAACGTGTTTTTCAGCAGAAATAAACAGGTTTTGGCAACTTTGGTCACCACCATGTAACTTATAGGGCAAGAACAGCACAGTTTTCAAAACGTGTTTTTCAGCCCGAAATAAACGCGTTTTCTCAGCCCTTGGAATCGCAGTGTAACTGCCTGGCTCAGAAGAGCCCACAGAGTCAGCCCTTAACCCCAGTGATCAGAAATTGTCAAAACGTGTTTTTCAGCAGAAATAAACACGTTTTGGCAACTTTGGTCAAACCCATGTAACTTATAGGGCAGGAACAGCACAGTTTTCAAAACGTGTTTTTCAGCCCGAAATAAACGCGTTTTCTCAGCCCTTGGAATCGCAGTGTAACTGCCTGGCTCAGAAGAGCCCACAGAGTCAGCCCTTAACCCCAGTGATCAGAAATTGTCAAAACGTGTTTTTCAGCAGAAATAAACACGTTTTGGCAACTTTGGTCACCACCATGTAACTTATAGGGCAGGAACAGCACAGTTTTCAAAACGTGTTTTTCAGCCCGAAATAAACGCGTTTTCTCAGCCCTTGGAATCGCAGTGTAACTGCCTGGCTCAGAAGAGCCCACAGAGTCAGCCCTTAACCCCAGTGATCAGAAATTGTCAAAACGTGTTTTTCAGCAGAAATAAACACGTTTTGGCAACTTTGGTCAAACCCATGTAACTTATAGGGCAGGAACAGCACAGTTTTCAAAACGTGTTTTTCAGACCGAAATAAACACGTTTTCTCAGCCCTTAGAATCGCAATGTAACTGCCTGGCTCAGAAGAGCCCACAGAGTCAGCCCTTAACCCCAGTGATCATAAATTGTCAAAACGTGTTTTTCAGCAGAAATAAACACGTTTTGGCAACTTTGGTCAAACCCATGTAACTTATAGGACAGGAACAGCACAGTTTTCAAAACGTGTTTTTCAGCCCGAAATAAACGCGTTTTCTCAGCCCTTGGAATCGCAGTGTAACTGCCTGGCTCAGAAGAGCCCACAGATTCAGACCTTAACCCCAGTGATCAGAAAATGTCAAAACGTGTTTTTCAGCAGAAATAAACACGTTTTGGCAACTTTGGTCACCACCATGTAACTTATAGGGCAGGAACAGCACAGTTTTCAAAACGTGTTTTTCAGCCCGAAATAAACGCGTTTTCTCAGCCCTTGGAATCGCAGTGTAACTGCCTGGCTCAGAAGAGCACACAGAGTCAGCCCTTAACCCCAGTGATCAGAAATTGTCAAAACGTGTTTTTCAGCAGAAATAAACACGTTTTGGCAACTTTGGTCACCACCATGTAACTTATAGGGCAGGAACAGCACAGTTTTCAAAACGTGTTTTTCAGCCCGAAATAAACACGTTTTCTCAGCCCTTAGAATCGCAGTGTAACTGCCTGGCTCAGAAGAGCCCACAGAGTCAGCCCTTAACCCCAGTGATCAGAAATTGTCAAAACGTGTTTTTCAGCAGAAATAAACACGTTTTGGCAACTTTGGTCACCACCATGTAACTTATAGGGCAAGAACAGCACAGTTTTCAAAACGTGTTTTTCAGCCCGAAATAAACGCGTTTTCTCAGCCCTTGGAATCGCAGTGTAACTGCCTGCCTCAGAAGAGCCCACAGAGTCAGCCCTTAACCCCAGTGATCAGAAATTGTCAAAACGTGTTTTTCAGCAGAAATAAACACGTTTTGGCAACTTTGGTCACCACCATGTAACTTATAGGGCAGGAACAGCACAGTTTTCAAAACGTGTTTTTCAGCACGAAATAAACACGTTTTCTCAGCACTTAGAATCGCAGTGTAACTGCCTGGCTCAGAAGAGCCCACAGAGTCAGCCCTTAACCCCAGTGATCAGAAATTGTCAAAACGTGTTTTTCAGCAGAAATAAACACGTTTTGGCAACTTTGGTCAAATCCATGTAACTTATAGGGCAGGAACAGCACAGTTTTCAAAACGTGTTTTTCAGACCGAAATAAACACGTTTTCTCAGCCCTTAGAATCGCAATGTAACTGCCTGGCTCAGAAGAGCCCACAGAGTCAGCCCTTAACCCCAGTGATCATAAATTGTCAAAACGTGTTTTTCAGCAGAAATAAACACGTTTTGGCAACTTTGGTCAAACCCATGTAACTTATAGGACAGGAACAGCACAGTTTTCAAAACGTGTTTTTCAGCCCGAAATAAACGCGTTTTCTCAGCCCTTGGAATCGCAGTGTAACTGCCTGGCTCAGAAGAGCCCACAGATTCAGCCCTTAACCCCAGTGATCAGAAAATGTCAAAACGTGTTTTTCAGCAGAAATAAACACGTTTTGGCAACTTTGGTCACCACCATGTAACTTATAGGGCAGGAACAGCACAGTTTTCAAAACGTGTTTTTCAGCCCGAAATAAACGCGTTTTCTCAGCCCTTGGAATCGCAGTGTAACTGCCTGGCTCAGAAGAGCCCACAGAGTCAGCCCTTAACCCCAGTGATCAGAAATTGTCAAAACATGTTTTTCAGCAGAAATAAACACGTTTTGGCAACTTTGGTCACCACCATGTAACTTATAGGGCAGGAACAGCACAGTTTTCAAAACGTGTTTTTCAGCCCGAAATAAACACGTTTTCTCAGCCCTTAGAATCGCAGTGTAACTGCCTGGCTCAGAAGAGCCCACAGAGTCAGCCCTTAACCCCAGTGATCAGAAATTGTCAAAACGTGTTTTTCAGCAGAAATAAACACGTTTTGGCAACTTTGGTCAAACCCATGTAACTTATAGGGCAGGAACAGCACAGTTTTCAAAACGTGTTTTTCAGCCCGAAATAAACGCGTTTTCTCAGCCCTTGGAATCGCAGTGTAACTGCCTGCCTCAGAAGAGCCCACAGAGTCAGCCCTTAACCCCAGTGATCAGAAATTGTCAAAACGTGTTTTTCAGCAGAAATAAACACGTTTTGGCAACTTTGGTCACCACCATGTAACTTATAGGGCAGGAACAGCACAGTTTTCAAAACGTGTTTTTCAGCACGAAATAAACACGTTTTCTCAGCACTTAGAATCGCAGTGTAACTGCCTGGCTCAGAAGAGCCCACAGAGTCAGCCCTTAACCCCAGTGATCAGAAATTGTCAAAACGTGTTTTTCAGCAGAAATAAACACGTTTTGGCAACTTTGGTCACCACCATGTAACTTATAGGGCAGGAACAGCACAGTTTTCAAAACGTGTTTTTCAGCCCGAAATAAACGCGTTTTCTCAGCCCTTGGAATCGCAGTGTAACTGCCTGGCTCAGAAGAGCCCACAGAGTCAGCCCTTAACCCCAGTGATCAGAAATTGTCAAAACGTGTTTTTCAGCAGAAATAAACACGTTTTGGCAACTTTGGTCAAACCCATGTAACTTATAGGGCAGGAACAGCACAGTTTTCAAAACGTGTTTTTCAGCCCGAAATAAACGCGTTTTCTCAGCCCTTGGAATCGCAGTGTAACTGCCTGGCTCAGAAGAGCCCACAGAGTCAGCCCTTAACCCCAGTGATCAGAAATTGTCAAAACGTGTTTTTCAGCAGAAATAAACACGTTTTGGCAACTTTGGTCACCACCATTTAACTTATAGGGCAGGAACAGCACAGTTTTCAAAACGTGTTTTTCAGCCCGAAATAAACGCGTTTTCTCAGCCCTTGGAATCGCAGTGTAACTGCCTGGCTCAGAAGAGCACACTGAGTCACCCCTTAACCCCAGTGATCAGAAATTGTCAAAACGTGTTTTTCAGCAGAAATAAACACGTTTTGGCAACTTTGGTCACCACCATGTAACTTATAGGGCAGGAACAGCACCGTTTTCAAAACGTGTTTTTCAGCCCGAAATAAACGCGTTTTCTCAGCCCTTGGAATCGCAGTGTAACTGCCTGGCTCAGAAGAGCCCACAGAGTCAGCCCTTAACCCCAGTGATCAGAAATTGTCAAAACGTGTTTTTCAGCAGAAATAAACAGGTTTTGGCAACTTTGGTCACCACCATGTAACTTATAGGGCAAGAACAGCACAGTTTTCAAAACGTGTTTTTCAGCCCGAAATAAACGCGTTTTCTCAGCCCTTGGAATCGCAGTGTAACTGCCTGGCTCAGAAGAGCCCACAGAGTCAGCCCTTAACCCCAGTGATCAGAAATTGTCAAAACGTGTTTTTCAGCAGAAATAAACACGTTTTGGCAACTTTGGTCAAACCCATGTAACTTATAGGGCAGGAACAGCACAGTTTTCAAAACGTGTTTTTCAGCCCGAAATAAACGCGTTTTCTCAGCCCTTGGAATCGCAGTGTAACTGCCTGGCTCAGAAGAGCCCACAGAGTCAGCCCTTAACCCCAGTGATCAGAAATTGTCAAAACGTGTTTTTCAGCAGAAATAAACACGTTTTGGCAACTTTGGTCACCACCATGTAACTTATAGGGCAGGAACAGCACAGTTTTCAAAACGTGTTTTTCAGCCCGAAATAAACGCGTTTTCTCAGCCCTTGGAATCGCAGTGTAACTGCCTGGCTCAGAAGAGCCCACAGAGTCAGCCCTTAACCCCAGTGATCAGAAATTGTCAAAACGTGTTTTTCAGCAGAAATAAACACGTTTTGGCAACTTTGGTCAAACCCATGTAACTTATAGGGCAGGAACAGCACAGTTTTCAAAACGTGTTTTTCAGACCGAAATAAACACGTTTTCTCAGCCCTTAGAATCGCAATGTAACTGCCTGGCTCAGAAGAGCCCACAGAGTCAGCCCTTAACCCCAGTGATCATAAATTGTCAAAACGTGTTTTTCAGCAGAAATAAACACGTTTTGGCAACTTTGGTCAAACCCATGTAACTTATAGGACAGGAACAGCACAGTTTTCAAAACGTGTTTTTCAGCCCGAAATAAACGCGTTTTCTCAGCCCTTGGAATCGCAGTGTAACTGCCTGGCTCAGAAGAGCCCACAGATTCAGACCTTAACCCCAGTGATCAGAAAATGTCAAAACGTGTTTTTCAGCAGAAATAAACACGTTTTGGCAACTTTGGTCACCACCATGTAACTTATAGGGCAGGAACAGCACAGTTTTCAAAACGTGTTTTTCAGCCCGAAATAAACGCGTTTTCTCAGCCCTTGGAATCGCAGTGTAACTGCCTGGCTCAGAAGAGCACACAGAGTCAGCCCTTAACCCCAGTGATCAGAAATTGTCAAAACGTGTTTTTCAGCAGAAATAAACACGTTTTGGCAACTTTGGTCACCACCATGTAACTTATAGGGCAGGAACAGCACAGTTTTCAAAACGTGTTTTTCAGCCCGAAATAAACACGTTTTCTCAGCCCTTAGAATCGCAGTGTACAGATGCAGCCATTCAAAATGCGTGCGTTATTTTGCGGCATACCCCGGTGGGCGTGGCGCGGCATCTCGCAGTGTCACGCAGTGTGACGTGTTAATCGCGCGTCATTTGACGCTCTGCCGGAAACTATCCGGCCTCACCTTGTAAAACCGCCAGGGGGAGCTTAACCTCTCATGTACAGCATTTGAGCCTTTAATTTTGAACAGTGTATTACAGCATGTTAATCTTCAGTCATTAAAATGTTGGTATATTTTATGAAAGCAAGATTGCTCAGTTGGACAAAAGTACACAACCTACCTTTATCAGAAATATTTATGCATCAAAGCCTTTACCGGAGATATTACTAATAGTATTAATAATGGATGACTTTGGACAAGCTGTATACTCAAAGTATAATTTCTTTAGCACATTTGTACAAGCACTTGGAATCTGTCCAAGCCATACTTTGTCAGGCATTTTGTTTTACTTCAACGGGCATAAAAACTTCCTTGCTTTTAACAGGGCGTTTCATAATTTCTAACTACGAAAATGATTTAAAATGCGACACCTATCATTCAACTAGAGCTTAAAATATCACAAGGAAAAATACACACCGGTATTCCATTTCTCCCTAAACATTGTAAGCTTCGAAGTCTTTAACTAACGTGATACCGGAGTCAACAAGCATACTTTTAGAATTTGATTAAAAGGGAATATAATATGGAATCGCGTATCTCAAGAATTTAATAACGGTATGAGTATATCCATGTACTGCGGCAGGGCTGTGTAGGGCTGTTTCGCCTGCCTGCTCATGCGAGCTGACTGTAGCCGACTGGTCTAGGTGCGTGCCTGCCAACGGGCAGGGTGTGTGCTCGAATCCAGCTGGTGCTGAACCTTCCAGTTTTATTTATTTATTTTTTAATCGCGTAACATATTACCGTATGCAAACTGTACTGTATACAGTATGTATATGTATATTTAATGTCTTAATTGTGCCCGTTTAATTGAATTTTAAAAAATTATTTAACACGAACATTAAGCTGTTTACATCTTCCGCCTGAGAACAGTCACCCGTTGCTACCCAACGCAGAATGGTGATTGGCTGACACCATCTGACACCCCTCTGATTGGAGAAAAAAGACGTGCTAGTTTGCTATACATACTGTAACAGGAAGAGGATTTCTTTCTATTCAAAACGTGTACTTTAAAAGTTTAAGAAGTAAAAACCTTACAGCGTACACAGATTTCTAAACTGATCAGGATCGTTATCTTTGTCTTATGCATAACAATATTCACCGCTCTGTGCAGCAAATTAATAATAAACTTTATTTTATATAGCGTTTTAAACGAATAAGTAATTAGATTGCTCATAAACCTAATCACTTGCTTTTTCTTTTTATTTAGGCTCAGATTTCAACTATAGATCGTATTATTAATACCCTTGGTGATACCCCTTGGTGTTTCTCTCGCTCTCTCTCGGGTCACCTGATCATTAGCTCGAAAGATTTGAGTGCTTTGTGTATATTCTAATGGTAGTGGGGGCAGGGTGTGTGGGAACAGGTTTGGTTGAAATTGCATTGGAGATCTATGTTCTTCACACCTGAAACATTTTCTCTGAAAGCATTTTCTTCGCTGTTTAACCGATCTTGTTACAGCATGTTACAGTTTACTATTATTAACCATATTAATTTTAAGTGCTTAATGTAAAATCTTGTAAAAATATATTTTCATTGTTCAAATATACATTAAGTCTGACTATCATATAATAAGTTAAATACAAAACTAAAGAAAAAATAGGGTTAAATATAATTCAAAATATTTTGCTAACAATGTTAACTGTTTATGAATAATAAAATGTATTAGCTAAGGCGTAGGATGGCACAGTTGTTAGTATGTTTTTTGTTTTGTTTCTTTTTCATAAATACAACAGTAGTACCTGATGTCTCAGTGGCTTTCAAAATTAAATTATGCATGCAAACCTGTGAACTAGAAAGATAACTAAGATATCCATCCATTTATAATGGTGGCAAAGTGGTTAGCATTGCTATCTTGCAGCACTGGGGTCCTAGGTTCAATTCCTGCCATCCTGTGTGTGTGGGGTTTACATGTTCTCTCTGGGTTACATGGTTTTTCTCCATATGTGTGATATGACTCCCTCTCGCACTCCAAAACATACTGGTAAGTTAATTAGTTTATGGGAAACCTGGCCCTGGTCTGTGTGTGTTTGTGTCTGTCTGTCCTGTGATGGACTGGCGCTATGTCCAGGGTGTATTCTGCCTTGTGTCCGTTGCTTACTGGGATAGGCTCCAAATCCTCTGTACTGGATAAAGAGATTAGAAATGGAAGTAAAGGCACTGTGTGGATGGAACTATACACAGTGTTAGAAACCCACTATGAAATGGCAGCATCTCACTGAGAATAAAATATTTTTTACTGCTGGCTTAAGGAAACAGCCTTTCCACCTCTCTTGCACATCAGTATCCATACCTAGTTATTTAAACAAATTGCCTCTAATTATAAACATCTTAATATGCTGGCTCTGTGGATCCGCATCAGCTATGTTTGCCCATTCCTTCAATTCATGTGCATCCAACACACAGTTCAATGCCAGCAACTACACATAATCTAAAATACAATCCTTATTTCAGTATCTATGTAAACATATAGTCTGTTAACTTCATCATCTTCATCAAAAGTATGCCTAACCCCATTAGGAAGTGTTCTTGTTATAAGTGTATTCCTCAGCTTTCCCCAAACTATCTTCTTCTTGCCAACATCTCTAGTCTTTTATCCTGCAATAACTCAGCCAACACTTAAATCTCCAAAAGCTGCTTGTGTTAATTTCTTTAAATCACAAATATCATGTGTAAATACTGGCCATGTAATACTCTGCATTGTGGAATAATAGTTTATTTTAAAGGGAACTAGAGAAACTAAGAACTAGAGAAATCAAGAAAGGCTTTTTTTCTAGAATTAATAAATGCACATCCTGTTCACTGGGGAAATTAAATCCACACTGAGCAATCTTCAATATGTTCAGAATATGACAGCAAGAATCCTATCAGGGATGCATTACACCTGTTTTCAAGTCCTTGCACTGGTTACCTATCAGATTTCGAGTCAACTTCAAAATCCTTATCCTCCTTATATACTGTCCTACAACTGGTATTATTGTTCTCCGAATTATTGTACTTGACATGACTTCATTCAGCCTTTCCTGAACGTCTATGACAGGCAGAGTGAGTGCTGTTTCTGGTGCGATCTTTTACAGCTGACATTTCACTGTTTTAAACGAACAAGAAATTAGATTGCTCATAAATCACTTATTCTATATAAACACAGCGTAATTGCCCTCCGAAAATCTTCTTTTTCTTGTTCGTTTTAGAGACCTTGATCGAAACTGATTTTAGATGTCAGAAAGAATTTATTTTCTCTGTATTTCCTACATTGCTTTGTCAAGATTTTAACTTTATATCTAACTTTATATCTAGGCTCAGATTTCAACTATAAATCGTACAGTAATTAATAGCAGTAAATACTGATGTTTATACATAAAAAAGTCATGCCTTGGAGTATAGACCCCCAAAGGAATGCCATAGACTCAAACTGCAAAATAAACACATACAGAAAGAAAGTATTTGTATTGTAATTGCAAATCCTGGTACTGTATGAGTGATTGGTATGACTTTCCTCATTACAAATCTCTTATTAGAATTTAAATTTCTCTGTAACTCCAGGTCAGAACAGAGAAAATGTAACTGCCTTAAGGAGTTTACGATTATGAAAAATAGAAGGATAAGCATGATACGCATGTCTTCTGTCATTTTCTAAGTCATGTTACTGAGCACCAAATCTTATTGAGAATATGAATCCATTTAAGGTTTATACCATTAAAGTAACAGTTTATTCCATGCTGAAAATGTTTGTACCAGACTTTTTTGAGGCCTGTTTAATTGTGTCTGAAGTCTGATGTTGTAAATTTTATTGTTAAAAAGATCCATGAAAATGTCACTACTAAAGTTAGCTGGTACTGTTGGTACTGTAAGTGGCAAGTAGAGCTCATATTTTAGATTTTGTGTAGTTGCTAGCGTTGAACTGTGTGTTGGATGCACATGAATGAAGCGACGGACACAAGGCAGAATACACCCTGGACATAGCGCCAGTCCATCACAGGACAGACACAAACACACACACACCAGGGCCACTTTAAATCTAACCTCAGAACCTTTCTTTTCAGAAGACTTAGTGTCTGTATCTGCTTCATTTTCTAATTTTGGTAGCACCTCTACCTGCTTGTCTTTCTTATATGCATTTACTTTGTAATCTGTGGTCCTTTTATCTGTTTTTACATCTACTGTATTGCTTTGAGATGCCACCTTTAATGGTGATATATCAAATAAAGTTTTTTATTATTGTTATAGGGAAACATGATCAGATTGTCCCTGGTTCAGAAAAAAAAGATCTAAAGTATACTAGTTTGTCACTCTTCTAATTCCCTTTGCTAAATGACTTTTCATACTAATCTGATCAATCTAACTGCCAGTTTTCTGTGCTTTCTCTATCCTGCTAGATTTGCAATTATTCTGAAAATTTTCATCTTGAAATAACTAATTTCTAAATACCTTTTTCACTGTTAACATCTTGCAGCAACTCTGCGACAAAATATACACTCTGACAGTTCATCCTGCTACCAACATTAAATAAAACAAATCTTAAGATTTCTATATTTATGTCTTTATTTAGTGGTTTCATTAGTGACAAAGGCTAAACTTTCTTGGAAAAATGTCTTTTATGTGTTGCGGAAAAAACTGACTTGCTTTAACAAAATATGTTTACAAATCCTTTCACTTGGCATTTTCGTAGTTAGAAATTATGGAGCGCTCTATTAAAAGCAAGGGAGTTTTTATGTCCGTTGCAGTTCTTTTGCAACATGAATATAATTATATCGTTATTAATTTCTTGAGATACGCGATTCCATATTATATTCCCTTTTAATCAAATTCTAAAAGTATGCTTGTTGACTCCGGTATCGCGGTAGTTAAAGACTTCGATGCTTAAAATGTTTAGGGAGAAATGGAATACTGGTGTGTATGTTTTCTTTAAAGTACCGATACCAGCCATATACTGTATGTTTAAGTTCCAAAATTAATATCGTTTATGGACTTCACACGCGTTGCAGTATGCTCCTATTCTTTTTATGCTCAGGCACAAAGTAAAAGGGGATGCTTCATATTGCTTGACTAATTTTAAAAACTAAGTTAGAAATGCAGACGCTCCCTCGGTGCGCTGCTCTGGTGTGCCGGCTCTTACACAGTGCCTGTCTGCCGTAAGCGTTACAATATACATACCCAACACTGCTTGTACCCATCTGTCATGCAAATAAAACACCTTGAATTGAATTGAATTGAGGGGAGAGGGGGGGAATACTAAAGCCAATACTGGCTCAATACCCTCGATGGGCTTTGACGTGCTAATGCGTTGGTTTAAGAGTCCGGGTGTGGCAGGCTTCCAATGTCAACTCGACTCGATTGGAAGACAATGAACATATTTTGTGATATTTAGAAATATAAATTTGTTTGGTGCGAGTGAGGTTTTATTTAATCTCTGACCAAGGGAAACGTTTCATTTTTTCAAAGAAATGTTTGTTAAAAAAATAAGTCATAGTTCTATGGGATTCAATCACAGACCATGTGACATGGGAGTCACGAAACTACTGTAACACACAGCGCCACCAGATTTAATAACGCAATAAAAACGCTATAAAATAATGTGACTAGGCACAGAAAAAGTTTACAGCACAGTACGATAATAAATGCTGACCATGACTTTAGAAGCATAAATTACCTTACACTCAATTTAAACACAAGCTGTCTTTCTGTATGAACCTCTAAGCTGGTTCATACAGAAAATGTAGGAATGCATTAGCCTGATTATGATTAAAAAACACATAATTAAACACGCGTTTGCGATTTAAATCAGAACACGATTTAAATCAATATAAATGTTTATATTGTAACGCATACTGTCCAGCCTCCATTTCTCTATAAAAAATTACTTTGTTGCACACACACACACAATAGAAGGAGGAACCGCTGTCAGAAGGGAAGATATGTTCAAAATATCGCAAATATCGATCATGTTGCGATATTTTGAAATATAAAAGTCAATTGATTGTCCATAATATCGCTATTCTATTTTTTCGAAGAAATGTTTGTTAAAAGAAAAGTCCGGTACCAGCTGGATTTGAACACACAACCTACCAGTTGCTAGGCACGCACCTAGACCAGTCGGCTACAACACAGCTCGCATGACCAGGCAGGCGAAACAGCCCTACACAGCCCTGTCGCAGCACACGAATACCATTATTAAATTCCTTAGATACGCGATTCCATATTATATTCCCTTTTAATCAAATTCTAAAAGTATGCTTGTTGACTCCGGTATCACATTAGTTAAAGACTTCAAAGCTTAAAATGTTTAGGGAGAAATGGAATACTGGTGTGTATTTTTTTCTTTAAAGTACCAAGACCAGCTATATACTGTATGTTTATGTTCCAAAATTAATATCGTTTATGGCCTTCACACGCGTTACAGTATGCTCCTATTCTTTTTATGCTCAGCTACTAAGATTTCCCTTCATTGGTAAATTCAATATCTACAACGGGCACAGCAAAGACGTTTTTACTGTAAGTCTTTCTACGACAGACCAACGGACCACGAGTGCCCCTGTCGGTCAACCAATCACTTACTGCGGTGCCGCGCGTCATCTTGCGTCATACTGAGCGACGTCACCTGCGGTACGTGTCTGTGACGCACACTTTGAATGGCTGCATCTGTAACTGCCTGGCTCAGAAGAGCCCACAGAGTCAGCCCTTAACCCCAGTGATCAGAAATTGTCAAAACGTGTTTTTCAGCAGAAATAAACACGTTTTGGCAACTTTGGTCACCACCATGTAACTTATAGGGCAAGAACAGCACAGTTTTCAAAACGTGTTTTTCAGCCCGAAATAAACGCGTTTTCTCAGCCCTTGGAATCGCAGTGTAACTGCCTGCCTCAGAAGAGCCCACAGAGTCAGCCCTTAACCCCAGTGATCAGAAATTGTCAAAACGTGTTTTTCAGCAGAAATAAACACGTTTTGGCAACTTTGGTCACCACCATGTAACTTATAGGGCAGGAACAGCACAGTTTTCAAAACGTGTTTTTCAGCACGAAATAAACACGTTTTCTCAGCACTTAGAATCGCAGTGTAACTGCCTGGCTCAGAAGAGCCCACAGAGTCAGCCCTTAACCCCAGTGATCAGAAATTGTCAAAACGTGTTTTTCAGCAGAAATAAACACGTTTTGGCAACTTTGGTCAAATCCATGTAACTTATAGGGCAGGAACAGCACAGTTTTCAAAACGTGTTTTTCAGACCGAAATAAACACGTTTTCTCAGCCCTTAGAATCGCAATGTAACTGCCTGGCTCAGAAGAGCCCACAGAGTCAGCCCTTAACCCCAGTGATCATAAATTGTCAAAACGTGTTTTTCAGCAGAAATAAACACGTTTTGGCAACTTTGGTCAAACCCATGTAACTTATAGGACAGGAACAGCACAGTTTTCAAAACGGGTTTTTCAGCCCGAAATAAACGCGTTTTCTCAGCCCTTGGAATCGCAGTGTAACTGCCTGGCTCAGAAGAGCCCACAGATTCAGCCCTTAACCCCAGTGATCAGAAAATGTCAAAACGTGTTTTTCAGCAGAAATAAACACGTTTTGGCAACTTTGGTCACCACCATGTAACTTATAGGGCAGGAACAGCACAGTTTTCAAAACGTGTTTTTCAGCCCGAAATAAACGCGTTTTCTCAGCCCTTGGAATCGCAGTGTAACTGCCTGGCTCAGAAGAGCCCACAGAGTCAGCCCTTAACCCCAGTGATCAGAAATTGTCAAAACGTGTTTTTCAGCAGAAATAAACACGTTTTGGCAACTTTGGTCACCACCATGTAACTTATAGGGCAGGAACAGCACAGTTTTCAAAACGTGTTTTTCAGCCCGAAATAAACACGTTTTCTCAGCCCTTAGAATCGCAGTGTAACTGCCTGGCTCAGAAGAGCCCACAGAGTCAGCCCTTAACCCCAGTGATCAGAAATTGTCAAAACGTGTTTTTCAGCAGAAATAAACACGTTTTGGCAACTTTGGTCAAACCCATGTAACTTATAGGGCAGGAACAGCACAGTTTTCAAAACGTGTTTTTCAGCCCGAAATAAACGCGTTTTCTCAGCCCTTGGAATCGCAGTGTAACTGCCTGCCTCAGAAGAGCCCACAGAGTCAGCCCTTAACCCCAGTGATCAGAAATTGTCAAAACGTGTTTTTCAGCAGAAATAAACACGTTTTGGCAACTTTGGTCACCACCATGTAACTTATAGGGCAGGAACAGCACAGTTTTCAAAACGTGTTTTTCAGCACGAAATAAACACGTTTTCTCAGCACTTTGAATCGCAGTGTAACTGCCTGGCTCAGAAGAGCCCACAGAGTCAGCCCTTAACCCCAGTGATCAGAAATTGTCAAAACGTGTTTTTCAGCAGAAATAAACACGTTTTGGCAACTTTGGTCAAATCCATGTAACTTATAGGGCAGGAACAGCACAGTTTTCAAAACGTGTTTTTCAGCACGAAATAAACGCGTTTTCTCAGCCCTTGGAATCGCAGTGTAACTGCCTGGCTCAGAAGAGCCCACAGAGTCAGCCCTTAACCCCAGTGATCAGAAATTGTCTAAACGTGTTTTTCAGCAGAAATAAACACGTTTTGGCAACTTTGGTCAAACCCATGTAACTTATAGGGCAGGAACAGCACAGTTTTCAAAACGTGTTTTTCAGCCCGAAATAAACGCGTTTTCTCAGCCCTTGGAATCGCAGTGTAACTGCCTGCCTCAGAAGAGCCCACAGAGTCAGCCCTTAACCCCAGTGATCAGAAATTGTCAAAACGTGTTTTTCAGCAGAAATAAACACGTTTTGGCAACTTTGGTCAAACCCATGTAACTTATAGGGCAGGAACAGCACAGTTTTCAAAACGTGTTTTTCAGCCCGAAATAAACGCGTTTTCTCAGCCCTTGGAATCGCAGTGTAACTGCCTGGCTCAGAAGAGCCCACAGAGTCAGCCCTTAACCCCAGTGATCAGAAATTGTCAAAACGTGTTTTTCAGCAGAAATAAACACGTTTTGGCAACTTTGGTCAAACCCATGTAACTTATAGGGCAGGAACAGCACAGTTTTCAAAACGTGTTTTTCAGCCCGAAATAAACGCGTTTTCTCAGCCCTTGGAATCGCAGTGTAACTGCCTGGCTCAGAAGAGCCCACAGAGTCAGCCCTTAACCCCAGTGATCAGAAATTGTCAAAACGTGTTTTTCAGCAGAAATAAACACGTTTTGGCAACTTTGGTCACCACCATTTAACTTATAGGGCAGGAACAGCACAGTTTTCAAAACGTGTTTTTCAGCCCGAAATAAACGCGTTTTCTCAGCCCTTGGAATCGCAGTGTAACTGCCTGGCTCAGAAGAGCACACTGAGTCACCCCTTAACCCCAGTGATCAGAAATTGTCAAAACGTGTTTTTCAGCAGAAATAAACACGTTTTGGCAACTTTGGTCACCACCATGTAACTTATAGGGCAGGAACAGCACCGTTTTCAAAACGTGTTTTTCAGCCCGAAATAAACGCGTTTTCTCAGCCCTTGGAATCGCAGTGTAACTGCCTGGCTCAGAAGAGCCCACAGAGTCAGCCCTTAACCCCAGTGATCAGAAATTGTCAAAACGTGTTTTTCAGCAGAAATAAACAGGTTTTGGCAACTTTGGTCACCACCATGTAACTTATAGGGCAAGAACAGCACAGTTTTCAAAACGTGTTTTTCAGCCCGAAATAAACGCGTTTTCTCAGCCCTTGGAATCGCAGTGTAACTGCCTGGCTCAGAAGAGCCCACAGAGTCAGCCCTTAACCCCAGTGATCAGAAATTGTCAAAACGTGTTTTTCAGCAGAAATAAACACGTTTTGGCAACTTTGGTCAAACCCATGTAACTTATAGGGCAGGAACAGCACAGTTTTCAAAACGTGTTTTTCAGCCCGAAATAAACGCGTTTTCTCAGCCCTTGGAATCGCAGTGTAACTGCCTGGCTCAGAAGAGCCCACAGAGTCAGCCCTTAACCCCAGTGATCAGAAATTGTCAAAACGTGTTTTTCAGCAGAAATAAACACGTTTTGGCAACTTTGGTCACCACCATGTAACTTATAGGGCAGGAACAGCACAGTTTTCAAAACGTGTTTTTCAGCCCGAAATAAACGCGTTTTCTCAGCCCTTGGAATCGCAGTGTAACTGCCTGGCTCAGAAGAGCCCACAGAGTCAGCCCTTAACCCCAGTGATCAGAAATTGTCAAAACGTGTTTTTCAGCAGAAATAAACACGTTTTGGCAACTTTGGTCAAACCCATGTAACTTATAGGGCAGGAACAGCACAGTTTTCAAAACGTGTTTTTCAGACCGAAATAAACACGTTTTCTCAGCCCTTAGAATCGCAATGTAACTGCCTGGCTCAGAAGAGCCCACAGAGTCAGCCCTTAACCCCAGTGATCATAAATTGTCAAAACGTGTTTTTCAGCAGAAATAAACACGTTTTGGCAACTTTGGTCAAACCCATGTAACTTATAAGACAGGAACAGCACAGTTTTCAAAACGTGTTTTTCAGCCCAAAATAAACGCGTTTTCTCAGCCCTTGGAATCGCAGTGTAACTGCCTGGCTCAGAAGAGCCCACAGATTCAGACCTTAACCCCAGTGATCAGAAAATGTCAAAACGTGTTTTTCAGCAGAAATAAACACGTTTTGGCAACTTTGGTCACCACCATGTAACTTATAGGGCAGGAACAGCACAGTTTTCAAAACGTGTTTTTCAGCCCGAAATAAACGCGTTTTCTCAGCCCTTGGAATCGCAGTGTAACTGCCTGGCTCAGAAGAGCACACAGAGTCAGCCCTTAACCCCAGTGATCAGAAATTGTCAAAACGTGTTTTTCAGCAGAAATAAACACGTTTTGGCAACTTTGGTCACCACCATGTAACTTATAGGGCAGGAACAGCACAGTTTTCAAAACGTGTTTTTCAGCCCGAAATAAACACGTTTTCTCAGCCCTTAGAATCGCAGTGTAACTGCCTGGCTCAGAAGAGCCCACAGAGTCAGCCCTTAACCCCAGTGATCAGAAATTGTCAAAACGTGTTTTTCAGCAGAAATAAACACGTTTTGGCAACTTTGGTCACCACCATGTAACTTATAGGGCAAGAACAGCACAGTTTTCAAAACGTGTTTTTCAGCCCGAAATAAACGCGTTTTCTCAGCCCTTGGAATCGCAGTGTAACTGCCTGCCTCAGAAGAGCCCACAGAGTCAGCCCTTAACCCCAGTGATCAGAAATTGTCAAAACGTGTTTTTCAGCAGAAATAAACACGTTTTGGCAACTTTGGTCACCACCATGTAACTTATAGGGCAGGAACAGCACAGTTTTCAAAACGTGTTTTTCAGCACGAAATAAACACGTTTTCTCAGCACTTAGAATCGCAGTGTAACTGCCTGGCTCAGAAGAGCCCACAGAGTCAGCCCTTAACCCCAGTGATCAGAAATTGTCAAAACGTGTTTTTCAGCAGAAATAAACACGTTTTGGCAACTTTGGTCAAATCCATGTAACTTATAGGGCAGGAACAGCACAGTTTTCAAAACGTGTTTTTCAGACCGAAATAAACACGTTTTCTCAGCCCTTAGAATCGCAATGTAACTGCCTGGCTCAGAAGAGCCCACAGAGTCAGCCCTTAACCCCAGTGATCATAAATTGTCAAAACGTGTTTTTCAGCAGAAATAAACACGTTTTGGCAACTTTGGTCAAACCCATGTAACTTATAGGACAGGAACAGCACAGTTTTCAAAACGTGTTTTTCAGCCCGAAATAAACGCGTTTTCTCAGCCCTTGGAATCGCAGTGTAACTGCCTGGCTCAGAAGAGCCCACAGATTCAGCCCTTAACCCCAGTGATCAGAAAATGTCAAAACGTGTTTTTCAGCAGAAATAAACACGTTTTGGCAACTTTGGTCACCACCATGTAACTTATAGGGCAGGAACAGCACAGTTTTCAAAACGTGTTTTTCAGCCCGAAATAAACGCGTTTTCTCAGCCCTTGGAATCGCAGTGTAACTGCCTGGCTCAGAAGAGCCCACAGAGTCAGCCCTTAACCCCAGTGATCAGAAATTGTCAAAACGTGTTTTTCAGCAGAAATAAACACGTTTTGGCAACTTTGGTCACCACCATGTAACTTATAGGGCAGGAACAGCACAGTTTTCAAAACGTGTTTTTCAGCCCGAAATAAACACGTTTTCTCAGCCCTTAGAATCGCAGTGTAACTGCCTGGCTCAGAAGAGCCCACAGAGTCAGCCCTTAACCCCAGTGATCAGAAATTGTCAAAACGTGTTTTTCAGCAGAAATAAACACGTTTTGGCAACTTTGGTCACCACCATGTAACTTATAGGGCAGGAACAGCACAGTTTTCAAAACGTGTTTTTCAGCCCGAAATAAACGCGTTTTCTCAGCCCTTGGAATCGCAGTGTAACTGCCTGGCTCAGAAGAGCCCACAGAGTCAGCCCTTAACCCCAGTGATCAGAAATTGTCAAAACGTGTTTTTCAGCAGAAATAAACACGTTTTGGCAACTTTGGTCACCACCATGTAACTTATAGGGCAGGAACAGCACAGTTTTCAAAACGTGTTTTTCAGCCCGAAATAAACGCGTTTTCTCAGCCCTTGGAATCGCAGTGTAACTGCCTGGCTCAGAAGAGCCCACAGAGTCAGCCCTTAACCCCAGTGATCAGAAATTGTCAAAACGTGTTTTTCAGCAGAAATAAACACGTTTTGGCAACTTTGGTCAAACCCATGTAACTTATAGGGCAGGAACAGCACAGTTTTCAAAACGTGTTTTTCAGCCCGAAATAAACGCGTTTTCTCAGCCCTTGGAATCGCAGTGTAACTGCCTGGCTCAGAAGAGCCCACAGAGTCAGCCCTTAACCCCAGTGATCAGAAATTGTCTAAACGTGTTTTTCAGCAGAAATAAACACGTTTTGGCAACTTTGGTCACCACCATGTAACTTATAGGGCAGGAACAGCACAGTTTTCAAAACGTGTTTTTCAGCCCGAAATAAACGCGTTTTCTCAGCCCTTGGAATCGCAGTGTAACTGCCTGGCTCAGAAGAGCCCACAGAGTCAGCCCTTAACCCCAGTGATCAGAAATTGTCAAAACGTGTTTTTCAGCAGAAATAAACACGTTTTGGCAACTTTGGTCAAACCCATGTAACTTATAGGGCAGGAACAGCACAGTTTTCAAAACGTGTTTTTCAGCCCGAAATAAACGCGTTTTCTCAGCCCTTGGAATCGCAGTGTAACTGCCTGGCTCAGAAGAGCCCACAGAGTCAGCCCTTAACCCCAGTGATCAGAAATTGTCAAAACGTGTTTTTCAGCAGAAATAAACACGTTTTGGCAACTTTGGTCACCACCATGTAACTTATAGGGCAGGAACAGCACAGTTTTCAAAACGTGTTTTTCAGCCCGAAATAAACGCGTTTTCTCAGCCCTTGGAATCGCAGTGTAACTGCCTGGCTCAGAAGAGCCCACAGAGTCAGCCCTTAACCCCAGTGATCAGAAATTGTCAAAACGTGTTTTTCAGCAGAAATAAACACGTTTTGGCAACTTTGGTCACCACCATGTAACTTATAGGGCAGGAACAGCACAGTTTTCAAAACGTGTTTTTCAGACCGAAATAAACGCGTTTTCTCAGCCCTTGGAATCGCAGTGTAACTGCCTGGCTCAGAAGAGCCCACAGAGTCAGCCCTTAACCCCAGTGATCAGAAATTGTCTAAACGTGTTTTTCAGCAGAAATAAACACGTTTTGGCAACTTTGGTCACCACCATGTAACTTATAGGGCAGGAACAGCACAGTTTTCAAAACGTGTTTTTCAGCCCGAAATAAACGCGTTTTCTCAGCCCTTGGAATCGCAGTGTAACTGCCTGGCTCAGAAGAGCCCACAGAGTCAGCCCTTAACCCCAGTGATCAGAAATTGTCAAAACGTGTTTTTCAGCAGAAATAAACACGTTTTGGCAACTTTGGTCACCACCATGTAACTTATAGGGCAGGAACAGCACAGTTTTCAAAACGTGTTTTTCAGCCCGAAATAAACGCGTTTTCTCAGCCCTTGGAATCGCAGTGTAACTGCCTGGCTCAGAAGAGCCCACAGAGTCAGCCCTTAACCCCAGTGATCAGAAATTGTCAAAACGTGTTTTTCAGCAGAAATAAACACGTTTTGGCAACTTTGGTCAAACCCATGTAACTTATAGGGCAGGAACAGCACAGTTTTCAAAACGTGTTTTTCAGCCCGAAATAAACGCGTTTTCTCAGCCCTTGGAATCGCAGTGTAACTGCCTGCCTCAGAAGAGCCCACAGAGTCAGCCCTTAACCCCAGTGATCAGAAATTGTCAAAACGTGTTTTTCAGCAGAAATAAACACGTTTTGGCAACTTTGGTCACCACCATGTAACTTATAGGGCAGGAACAGCACAGTTTTCAAAACGTGTTTTTCAGCACGAAATAAACACGTTTTCTCAGCACTTAGAATCGCAGTGTAACTGCCTGGCTCAGAAGAGCCCACAGAGTCAGCCCTTAACCCCAGTGATCAGAAATTGTCAAAACGTGTTTTTCAGCAGAAATAAACACGTTTTGGCAACTTTGGTCAAACCCATGTAACTTATAGGGCAGGAACAGCACAGTTTTCAAAACGTGTTTTTCAGCCCGAAATAAACGCGTTTTCTCAGCCCTTGGAATCGCAGTGTAACTGCCTGGCTCAGAAGAGCCCACAGAGTCAGCCCTTAACCCCAGTGATCAGAAATTGTCTAAACGTGTTTTTCAGCAGAAATAAACACGTTTTGGCAACTTTGGTCACCACCATGTAACTTATAGGGCAGGAACAGCACAGTTTTCAAAACGTGTTTTTCAGCCCGAAATAAACGCGTTTTCTCAGCCCTTGGAATCGCAGTGTAACTGCCTGGCTCAGAAGAGCCCACAGAGTCAGCCCTTAACCCCAGTGATCAGAAATTGTCAAAACGTGTTTTTCAGCAGAAATAAACACGTTTTGGCAACTTTGGTCACCACCATGTAACTTATAGGGCAGGAACAGCACAGTTTTCAAAACGTGTTTTTCAGCCCGAAATAAACGCGTTTTCTCAGCCCTTGGAATCGCAGTGTAACTGCCTGGCTCAGAAGAGCCCACAGAGTCAGCCCTTAACCCCAGTGATCAGAAATTGTCAAAACGTGTTTTTCAGCAGAAATAAACACGTTTTGGCAACTTTGGTCAAACCCATGTAACTTATAGGGCAGGAACAGCACAGTTTTCAAAACGTGTTTTTCAGCCCGAAATAAACGCGTTTTCTCAGCCCTTGGAATCGCAGTGTAACTGCCTGGCTCAGAAGAGCCCACAGAGTCAGCCCTTAACCCCAGTGATCAGAAATTGTCAAAACGTGTTTTTCAGCAGAAATAAACACGTTTTGGCAACTTTGGTCACCACCATGTAACTTATAGGGCAGGAACAGCACAGTTTTCAAAACGTGTTTTTCAGCCCGAAATAAACGCGTTTTCTCAGCCCTTGGAATCGCAGTGTAACTGCCTGGCTCAGAAGAGCCCACAGAGTCAGCCCTTAACCCCAGTGATCAGAAATTGTCAAAACGTGTTTTTCAGCAGAAATAAACACGTTTTGGCAACTTTGGTCACCACCATGTAACTTATAGGGCAGGAACAGCACAGTTTTCAAAACGTGTTTTTCAGACCGAAATAAACACGTTTTCTCAGCCCTTAGAATCGCAATGTAACTGCCTGGCTCAGAAGAGCCCACAGAGTCAGCCCTTAACCCCAGTGATCAGAAAATGTCAAAACGTGTTTTTCAGCAGAAATAAACACGTTTTGGCAACTTTGGTCACCACCATGTAACTTATAGGGCAGGAACAGCACAGTTTTCAAAACGTGTTTTTCAGCCCGAAATAAACGCGTTTTCTCAGCCCTTGGAATCGCAGTGTAACTGCCTGGCTCAGAAGAGCCCACAGAGTCAGCCCTTAACCCCAGTGATCAGAAATTGTCAAAACGTGTTTTTCAGCAGAAATAAACACGTTTTGGCAACTTTGGTCACCACCATGTAACTTATAGGGCAGGAACAGCACAGTTTTCAAAACGTGTTTTTCAGCCCGAAATAAACGCGTTTTCTCAGCCCTTGGAATCGCAGTGTAACTGCCTGGCTCAGAAGAGCCCACAGAGTCAGCCCTTAACCCCAGTGATCAGAAATTGTCAAAACGTGTTTTTCAGCAGAAATAAACACGTTTTGGCAACTTTGGTCAAACCCATGTAACTTATAGGGCAGGAACAGCACAGTTTTCAAAACGTGTTTTTCAGCCCGAAATAAACGCGTTTTCTCAGCCCTTGGAATCGCAGTGTAACTGCCTGCCTCAGAAGAGCCCACAGAGTCAGCCCTTAACCCCAGTGATCAGAAATTGTCTAAACGTGTTTTTCAGCAGAAATAAACACGTTTTGGCAACTTTGGTCACCACCATGTAACTTATAGGGCAGGAACAGCACAGTTTTCAAAACGTGTTTTTCAGCCCGAAATAAACGCGTTTTCTCAGCCCTTGGAATCGCAGTGTAACTGCCTGGCTCAGAAGAGCCCACAGAGTCAGCCCTTAACCCCAGTGATCAGAAATTGTCAAAACGTGTTTTTCAGCAGAAATAAACACGTTTTGGCAACTTTGGTCAAACCCATGTAACTTATAGGGCAGGAACAGCACAGTTTTCAAAACGTGTTTTTCAGCCCGAAATAAACGCGTTTTCTCAGCCCTTGGAATCGCAGTGTAACTGCCTGCCTCAGAAGAGCCCACAGAGTCAGCCCTTAACCCCAGTGATCAGAAATTGTCAAAACGTGTTTTTCAGCAGAAATAAACACGTTTTGGCAACTTTGGTCACCACCATGTAACTTATAGGGCAAGAACAGCACAGTTTTCAAAACGTGTTTTTCAGCACGAAATAAACACGTTTTCTCAGCACTTAGAATCGCAGTGTAACTGCCTGGCTCAGAAGAGCCCACAGAGTCAGCCCTTAACCCCAGTGATCAGAAATTGTCAAAACGTGTTTTTCAGCAGAAATAAACACGTTTTGGCAACTTTGGTCAAATCCATGTAACTTATAGGGCAGGAACAGCACAGTTTTCAAAACGTGTTTTTCAGCCCGAAATAAACGCGTTTTCTCAGCCCTTGGAATCGCAGTGTAACTGCCTGGCTCAGAAGAGCCCACAGAGTCAGCCCTTAACCCCAGTGATCAGAAATTGTCTAAACGTGTTTTTCAGCAGAAATAAACACGTTTTGGCAACTTTGGTCACCACCATGTAACTTATAGGGCAGGAACAGCACAGTTTTCAAAACGTGTTTTTCAGCCCGAAATAAACGCGTTTTCTCAGCCCTTGGAATCGCAGTGTAACTGCCTGTCTCAGAAGAGCACACTGAGTCACCCCTTAACCCCAGTGATCAGAAATTGTCAAAACGTGTTTTTCAGCAGAAATAAACACGTTTTGGCAACTTTGGTCACCACCATGTAACTTATAGGGCAGGAACAGCACAGTTTTCAAAACGTGTTTTTCAGCCCGAAATAAACGCGTTTTCTCAGCCCTTTGAATCGCAGTGTAACTGCCTGGCTCAGAAGAGCCCACAGAGTCAGCCCTTAACCCCAGTGATCAGAAATTGTCAAAACGTGTTTTTCAGCAGAAATAAACACGTTTTGGCAACTTTGGTCACCACCATGTAACTTATAGGGCAGGAACAGCACAGTTTTCAAAACGTGTTTTTCAGCCCGAAATAAACGCGTTTTCTCAGCCCTTGGAATCGCAGTGTAACTGCCTGGCTCAGAAGAGCCCACAGAGTCAGCCCTTAACCCCAGTGATCAGAAATTGTCAAAACGTGTTTTTCAGCAGAAATAAACACGTTTTGGCAACTTTGGTCACCACCATGTAACTTATAGGGCAAGAACAGCACAGTTTTCAAAACGTGTTTTTCAGCCCGAAATAAACGCGTTTTCTCAGCCCTTGGAATCGCAGTGTAACTGCCTGGCTCAGAAGAGCCCACAGAGTCAGCCCTTAACCCCAGTGATCAGAAATTGTCAAAACGTGTTTTTCAGCAGAAATAAACACGTTTTGGCAACTTTGGTCAAACCCATGTAACTTATAGGGCAGGAACAGCACAGTTTTCAAAACGTGTTTTTCAGCCCGAAATAAACGCGTTTTCTCAGCCCTTGGAATCGCAGTGTAACTGCCTGGCTCAGAAGAGCCCACAGAGTCAGCCCTTAACCCCAGTGATCAGAAATTGTCAAAACGTGTTTTTCAGCAGAAATAAACACGTTTTGGCAACTTTGGTCAAACCCATGTAACTTATAGGACAGGAACAGCACAGTTTTCAAAACGTGTTTTTCAGCCCGAAATAAACGCGTTTTCTCAGCCCTTGGAATCGCAGTGTAACTGCCTGGCTCAGAAGAGCCCACAGATTCAGCCCTTAACCCCAGTGATCAGAAAATGTCAAAACGTGTTTTTCAGCAGAAATAAACACGTTTTGGCAACTTTGGTCACCACCATGTAACTTATAGGGCAGGAACAGCACAGTTTTCAAAACGTGTTTTTCAGCCCGAAATAAACGCGTTTTCTCAGCCCTTGGAATCGCAGTGTAACTGCCTGGCTCAGAAGAGCCCACAGAGTCAGCCCTTAACCCCAGTGATCAGAAATTGTCAAAACGTGTTTTTCAGCAGAAATAAACACGTTTTGGCAACTTTGGTCACCACCATGTAACTTATAGGGCAGGAACAGCACAGTTTTCAAAACGTGTTTTTCAGCCCGAAATAAACACGTTTTCTCAGCCCTTAGAATCGCAGTGTAACTGCCTGGCTCAGAAGAGCCCACAGAGTCAGCCCTTAACCCCAGTGATCAGAAATTGTCAAAACGTGTTTTTCAGCAGAAATAAACACGTTTTGGCAACTTTGGTCACCACCATGTAACTTATAGGGCAGGAACAGCACAGTTTTCAAAACGTGTTTTTCAGCCCGAAATAAACGCGTTTTCTCAGCCCTTGGAATCGCAGTGTAACTGCCTGCCTCAGAAGAGCCCACAGAGTCAGCCCTTAACCCCAGTGATCAGAAATTGTCAAAACGTGTTTTTCAGCAGAAATAAACACGTTTTGGCAACTTTGGTCACCACCATGTAACTTATAGGGCAGGAACAGCACAGTTTTCAAAACGTGTTTTTCAGCACGAAATAAACACGTTTTCTCAGCACTTAGAATCGCAGTGTAACTGCCTGGCTCAGAAGAGCCCACAGAGTCAGCCCTTAACCCCAGTGATCAGAAATTGTCAAAACGTGTTTTTCAGCAGAAATAAACACGTTTTGGCAACTTTGGTCAAATCCATGTAACTTATAGGGCAGGAACAGCACAGTTTTCAAAACGTGTTTTTCAGCCCGAAATAAACGCGTTTTCTCAGCCCTTGGAATCGCAGTGTAACTGCCTGGCTCAGAAGAGCCCACAGAGTCAGCCCTTAACCCCAGTGATCAGAAATTGTCTAAACGTGTTTTTCAGCAGAAATAAACACGTTTTGGCAACTTTGGTCACCACCATGTAACTTATAGGGCAGGAACAGCACAGTTTTCAAAACGTGTTTTTCAGCCCGAAATAAACGCGTTTTCTCAGCCCTTGGAATCGCAGTGTAACTGCCTGGCTCAGAAGAGCACACTGAGTCACCCCTTAACCCCAGTGATCAGAAATTGTCAAAACGTGTTTTTCAGCAGAAATAAACACGTTTTGGCAACTTTGGTCACCACCATGTAACTTATAGGGCAGGAACAGCACAGTTTTCAAAACGTGTTTTTCAGCCCGAAATAAACGCGTTTTCTCAGCCCTTGGAATCGCAGTGTAACTGCCTGGCTCAGAAGAGCCCACAGAGTCAGCCCTTAACCCCAGTGATCAGAAATTGTCAAAACGTGTTTTTCAGCAGAAATAAACACGTTTTGGCAACTTTGGTCACCACCATGTAACTTATAGGGCAGGAACAGCACAGTTTTCAAAACGTGTTTTTCAGCCCGAAATAAACGCGTTTTCTCAGCCCTTGGAATCGCAGTGTAACTGCCTGGCTCAGAAGAGCCCACAGAGTCAGCCCTTAACCCCAGTGATCAGAAATTGTCAAAACGTGTTTTTCAGCAGAAATAAACACGTTTTGGCAACTTTGGTCAAATCCATGTAACTTATAGGGCAGGAACAGCACAGTTTTCAAAACGTGTTTTTCAGCACGAAATAAACGCGTTTTCTCAGCCCTTGGAATCGCAGTGTAACTGCCTGGCTCAGAAGAGCCCACAGAGTCAGCCCTTAACCCCAGTGATCAGAAATTGTCTAAACGTGTTTTTCAGCAGAAATAAACACGTTTTGGCAACTTTGGTCAAACCCATGTAACTTATAGGGCAGGAACAGCACAGTTTTCAAAACGTGTTTTTCAGCCCGAAATAAACGCGTTTTCTCAGCCCTTGGAATCGCAGTGTAACTGCCTGCCTCAGAAGAGCCCACAGAGTCAGCCCTTAACCCCAGTGATCAGAAATTGTCAAAACGTGTTTTTCAGCAGAAATAAACACGTTTTGGCAACTTTGGTCACCACCATGTAACTTATAGGGCAGGAACAGCACAGTTTTCAAAACGTGTTTTTCAGCCCGAAATAAACGCGTTTTCTCAGCCCTTGGAATCGCAGTGTAACTGCCTGGCTCAGAAGAGCCCACAGAGTCAGCCCTTAACCCCAGTGATCAGAAATTGTCAAAACGTGTTTTTCAGCAGAAATAAACACGTTTTGGCAACTTTGGTCAAACCCATGTAACTTATAGGGCAGGAACAGCACAGTTTTCAAAACGTGTTTTTCAGCCCGAAATAAACGCGTTTTCTCAGCCCTTGGAATCGCAGTGTAACTGCCTGCCTCAGAAGAGCCCACAGAGTCAGCCCTTAACCTCAGTGATCAGAAATTGTCAAAACGTGTTTTTCAGCAGAAATAAACACGTTTTGGCAACTTTGGTCACCACCATGTAACTTATAGGGCAGGAACAGCACAGTTTTCAAAACGTGTTTTTCAGCACGAAATAAACACGTTTTCTCAGCACTTAGAATCGCAGTGTAACTGCCTGGCTCAGAAGAGCCCACAGAGTCAGCCCTTAACCCCAGTGATCAGAAATTGTCAAAACGTGTTTTTCAGCAGAAATAAACACGTTTTGGCAACTTTGGTCAAACCCATGTAACTTATAGGGCAGGAACAGCACAGTTTTCAAAACGTGTTTTTCAGCCCGAAATAAACGCGTTTTCTCAGCCCTTGGAATCGCAGTGTAACTGCCTGGCTCAGAAGAGCCCACAGAGTCAGCCCTTAACCCCAGTGATCAGAAATTGTCTAAACGTGTTTTTCAGCAGAAATAAACACGTTTTGGCAACTTTGGTCACCACCATGTAACTTATAGGGCAGGAACAGCACAGTTTTCAAAACGTGTTTTTCAGCCCGAAATAAACGCGTTTTCTCAGCCCTTGGAATCGCAGTGTAACTGCCTGGCTCAGAAGAGCCCACAGAGTCAGCCCTTAACCCCAGTGATCAGAAATTGTCAAAACGTGTTTTTCAGCAGAAATAAACACGTTTTGGCAACTTTGGTCACCACCATGTAACTTATAGGGCAGGAACAGCACAGTTTTCAAAACGTGTTTTTCAGCCCGAAATAAACGCGTTTTCTCAGCCCTTGGAATCGCAGTGTAACTGCCTGGCTCAGAAGAGCCCACAGAGTCAGCCCTTAACCCCAGTGATCAGAAATTGTCAAAACGTGTTTTTCAGCAGAAATAAACACGTTTTGGCAACTTTGGTCAAACCCATGTAACTTATAGGGCAGGAACAGCACAGTTTTCAAAACGTGTTTTTCAGCCCGAAATAAACGCGTTTTCTCAGCCCTTGGAATCGCAGTGTAACTGCCTGGCTCAGAAGAGCCCACAGAGTCAGCCCTTAACCCCAGTGATCAGAAATTGTCAAAACGTGTTTTTCAGCAGAAATAAACACGTTTTGGCAACTTTGGTCACCACCATGTAACTTATAGGGCAGGAACAGCACAGTTTTCAAAACGTGTTTTTCAGCCCGAAATAAACGCGTTTTCTCAGCCCTTGGAATCGCAGTGTAACTGCCTGGCTCAGAAGAGCCCACAGAGTCAGCCCTTAACCCCAGTGATCAGAAATTGTCTAAACGTGTTTTTCAGCAGAAATAAACACGTTTTGGCAACTTTGGTCACCACCATGTAACTTATAGGGCAGGAACAGCACAGTTTTCAAAACGTGTTTTTCAGCCCGAAATAAACGCGTTTTCTCAGCCCTTGGAATCGCAGTGTAACTGCCTGGCTCAGAAGAGCCCACAGAGTCAGCCCTTAACCCCAGTGATCAGAAATTGTCAAAACGTGTTTTTCAGCAGAAATAAACACGTTTTGGCAACTTTGGTCACCACCATGTAACTTATAGGGCAGGAACAGCACAGTTTTCAAAACGTGTTTTTCAGCCCGAAATAAACGCGTTTTCTCAGCCCTTGGAATCGCAGTGTAACTGCCTGGCTCAGAAGAGCCCACAGAGTCAGCCCTTAACCCCAGTGATCAGAAATTGTCAAAACGTGTTTTTCAGCAGAAATAAACACGTTTTGGCAACTTTGGTCAAACCCATGTAACTTATAGGGCAGGAACAGCACAGTTTTCAAAACGTGTTTTTCAGCCCGAAATAAACGCGTTTTCTCAGCCCTTGGAATCGCAGTGTAACTGCCTGCCTCAGAAGAGCCCACAGAGTCAGCCCTTAACCCCAGTGATCAGAAATTGTCAAAACGTGTTTTTCAGCAGAAATAAACACGTTTTGGCAACTTTGGTCACCACCATGTAACTTATAGGGCAGGAACAGCACAGTTTTCAAAACGTGTTTTTCAGCACGAAATAAACACGTTTTCTCAGCACTTAGAATCGCAGTGTAACTGCCTGGCTCAGAAGAGCCCACAGAGTCAGCCCTTAACCCCAGTGATCAGAAATTGTCAAAACGTGTTTTTCAGCAGAAATAAACACGTTTTGGCAACTTTGGTCAAACCCATGTAACTTATAGGGCAGGAACAGCACAGTTTTCAAAACGTGTTTTTCAGCCCGAAATAAACGCGTTTTCTCAGCCCTTGGAATCGCAGTGTAACTGCCTGGCTCAGAAGAGCCCACAGAGTCAGCCCTTAACCCCAGTGATCAGAAATTGTCAAAACGTGTTTTTCAGCAGAAATAAACACGTTTTGGCAACTTTGGTCAAACCCATGTAACTTATAGGGCAGGAACAGCACAGTTTTCAAAACGTGTTTTTCAGCCCGAAATAAACGCGTTTTCTCAGCCCTTGGAATCGCAGTGTAACTGCCTGGCTCAGAAGAGCCCACAGAGTCAGCCCTTAACCCCAGTGATCAGAAATTGTCAAAACGTGTTTTTCAGCAGAAATAAACACGTTTTGGCAACTTTGGTCACCACCATGTAACTTATAGGGCAGGAACAGCACAGTTTTCAAAACGTGTTTTTCAGCCCGAAATAAACGCGTTTTCTCAGCCCTTGGAATCGCAGTGTAACTGCCTGGCTCAGAAGAGCCCACAGAGTCAGCCCTTAACCCCAGTGATCAGAAATTGTCAAAACGTGTTTTTCAGCAGAAATAAACACGTTTTGGCAACTTTGGTCACCACCATGTAACTTATAGGGCAGGAACAGCACAGTTTTCAAAACGTGTTTTTCAGACCGAAATAAACGCGTTTTCTCAGCCCTTGGAATCGCAGTGTAACTGCCTGGCTCAGAAGAGCCCACAGAGTCAGCCCTTAACCCCAGTGATCAGAAATTGTCTAAACGTGTTTTTCAGCAGAAATAAACACGTTTTGGCAACTTTGGTCACCACCATGTAACTTATAGGGCAGGAACAGCACAGTTTTCAAAACGTGTTTTTCAGCCCGAAATAAACGCGTTTTCTCAGCCCTTGGAATCGCAGTGTAACTGCCTGGCTCAGAAGAGCCCACAGAGTCAGCCCTTAACCCCAGTGATCAGAAATTGTCAAAACGTGTTTTTCAGCAGAAATAAACACGTTTTGGCAACTTTGGTCACCACCATGTAACTTATAGGGCAGGAACAGCACAGTTTTCAAAACGTGTTTTTCAGCCCGAAATAAACGCGTTTTCTCAGCCCTTGGAATCGCAGTGTAACTGCCTGGCTCAGAAGAGCCCACAGAGTCAGCCCTTAACCCCAGTGATCAGAAATTGTCAAAACGTGTTTTTCAGCAGAAATAAACACGTTTTGGCAACTTTGGTCAAACCCATGTAACTTATAGGGCAGGAACAGCACAGTTTTCAAAACGTGTTTTTCAGCCCGAAATAAACGCGTTTTCTCAGCCCTTGGAATCGCAGTGTAACTGCCTGCCTCAGAAGAGCCCACAGAGTCAGCCCTTAACCCCAGTGATCAGAAATTGTCAAAACGTGTTTTTCAGCAGAAATAAACACGTTTTGGCAACTTTGGTCACCACCATGTAACTTATAGGGCAGGAACAGCACAGTTTTCAAAACGTGTTTTTCAGCACGAAATAAACACGTTTTCTCAGCACTTAGAATCGCAGTGTAACTGCCTGGCTCAGAAGAGCCCACAGAGTCAGCCCTTAACCCCAGTGATCAGAAATTGTCAAAACGTGTTTTTCAGCAGAAATAAACACGTTTTGGCAACTTTGGTCAAACCCATGTAACTTATAGGGCAGGAACAGCACAGTTTTCAAAACGTGTTTTTCAGCCCGAAATAAACGCGTTTTCTCAGCCCTTGGAATCGCAGTGTAACTGCCTGGCTCAGAAGAGCCCACAGAGTCAGCCCTTAACCCCAGTGATCAGAAATTGTCTAAACGTGTTTTTCAGCAGAAATAAACACGTTTTGGCAACTTTGGTCACCACCATGTAACTTATAGGGCAGGAACAGCACAGTTTTCAAAACGTGTTTTTCAGCCCGAAATAAACGCGTTTTCTCAGCCCTTGGAATCGCAGTGTAACTGCCTGGCTCAGAAGAGCCCACAGAGTCAGCCCTTAACCCCAGTGATCAGAAATTGTCAAAACGTGTTTTTCAGCAGAAATAAACACGTTTTGGCAACTTTGGTCACCACCATGTAACTTATAGGGCAGGAACAGCACAGTTTTCAAAACGTGTTTTTCAGCCCGAAATAAACGCGTTTTCTCAGCCCTTGGAATCGCAGTGTAACTGCCTGGCTCAGAAGAGCCCACAGAGTCAGCCCTTAACCCCAGTGATCAGAAATTGTCAAAACGTGTTTTTCAGCAGAAATAAACACGTTTTGGCAACTTTGGTCAAACCCATGTAACTTATAGGGCAGGAACAGCACAGTTTTCAAAACGTGTTTTTCAGCCCGAAATAAACGCGTTTTCTCAGCCCTTGGAATCGCAGTGTAACTGCCTGGCTCAGAAGAGCCCACAGAGTCAGCCCTTAACCCCAGTGATCAGAAATTGTCAAAACGTGTTTTTCAGCAGAAATAAACACGTTTTGGCAACTTTGGTCACCACCATGTAACTTATAGGGCAGGAACAGCACAGTTTTCAAAACGTGTTTTTCAGCCCGAAATAAACGCGTTTTCTCAGCCCTTGGAATCGCAGTGTAACTGCCTGGCTCAGAAGAGCCCACAGAGTCAGCCCTTAACCCCAGTGATCAGAAATTGTCAAAACGTGTTTTTCAGCAGAAATAAACACGTTTTGGCAACTTTGGTCACCACCATGTAACTTATAGGGCAGGAACAGCACAGTTTTCAAAACGTATTTTTCAGACCGAAATAAACACGTTTTCTCAGCCCTTAGAATCGCAATGTAACTGCCTGGCTCAGAAGAGCCCACAGAGTCAGCCCTTAACCCCAGTGATCAGAAAATGTCAAAACGTGTTTTTCAGCAGAAATAAACACGTTTTGGCAACTTTGGTCACCACCATGTAACTTATAGGGCAGGAACAGCACAGTTTTCAAAACGTGTTTTTCAGCCCGAAATAAACGCGTTTTCTCAGCCCTTGGAATCGCAGTGTAACTGCCTGGCTCAGAAGAGCCCACAGAGTCAGCCCTTAACCCCAGTGATCAGAAATTGTCAAAACGTGTTTTTCAGCAGAAATAAACACGTTTTGGCAACTTTGGTCAAACCCATGTAACTTATAGGGCAGGAACAGCACAGTTTTCAAAACGTGTTTTTCAGCACGAAATAAACACGTTTTCTCAGCACTTAGAATCGCAGTGTAACTGCCTGGCTCAGAAGAGCCCACAGAGTCAGCCCTTAACCCCAGTGATCAGAAATTGTCAAAACGTGTTTTTCAGCAGAAATAAACACGTTTTGGCAACTTTGGTCAAATCCATGTAACTTATAGGGCAGGAACAGCACAGTTTTCAAAACGTGTTTTTCAGCCCGAAATAAACGCGTTTTCTCAGCCCTTGGAATCGCAGTGTAACTGCCTGGCTCAGAAGAGCCCACAGAGTCAGCCCTTAACCCCAGTGATCAGAAATTGTCTAAACGTGTTTTTCAGCAGAAATAAACACGTTTTGGCAACTTTGGTCACCACCATGTAACTTATAGGGCAGGAACAGCACAGTTTTCAAAACGTGTTTTTCAGCCCGAAATAAACGCGTTTTCTCAGCCCTTGGAATCGCAGTGTAACTGCCTGGCTCAGAAGAGCACACTGAGTCACCCCTTAACCCCAGTGATCAGAAATTGTCAAAACGTGTTTTTCAGCTGAAATAAACACGTTTTGGCAACTTTGGTCACCACCATGTAACTTATAGGGCAGGAACAGCACAGTTTTCAAAACGTGTTTTTCAGCCCGAAATAAACGCGTTTTCTCAGCCCTTGGAATCGCAGTGTAACTGCCTGGCTCAGAAGAGCCCACAGAGTCAGCCCTTAACCCCAGTGATCAGAAATTGTCAAAACGTGTTTTTCAGCAGAAATAAACACGTTTTGGCAACTTTGGTCACCACCATGTAACTTATAGGGCAGGAACAGCACAGTTTTCAAAACGTGTTTTTCAGCCCGAAATAAACGCGTTTTCTCAGCCCTTGGAATCGCAGTGTAACTGCCTGGCTCAGAAGAGCCCACAGAGTCAGCCCTTAACCCCAGTGATCAGAAATTGTCAAAACGTGTTTTTCAGCAGAAATAAACACGTTTTGGCAACTTTGGTCACCACCATGTAACTTATAGGGCAAGAACAGCACAGTTTTCAAAACGTGTTTTTCAGCCCGAAATAAACGCGTTTTCTCAGCCCTTGGAATCGCAGTGTAACTGCCTGGCTCAGAAGAGCCCACAGAGTCAGCCCTTAACCCCAGTGATCAGAAATTGTCAAAACGTGTTTTTCAGCAGAAATAAACACGTTTTGGCAACTTTGGTCAAACCCATGTAACTTATAGGGCAGGAACAGCACAGTTTTCAAAACGTGTTTTTCAGCCCGAAATAAACGCGTTTTCTCAGCCCTTGGAATCGCAGTGTAACTGCCTGGCTCAGAAGAGCCCACAGAGTCAGCCCTTAACCCCAGTGATCAGAAATTGTCAAAACGTGTTTTTCAGCAGAAATAAACACGTTTTGGCAACTTTGGTCACCACCATGTAACTTATAGGGCAGGAACAGCACAGTTTTCAAAACGTGTTTTTCAGCCCGAAATAAACGCGTTTTCTCAGCCCTTGGAATCGCAGTGTAACTGCCTGGCTCAGAAGAGCCCACAGAGTCAGCCCTTAACCCCAGTGATCAGAAATTGTCAAAACGTGTTTTTCAGCAGAAATAAACACGTTTTGGCAACTTTGGTCAAACCCATGTAACTTATAGGGCAGGAACAGCACAGTTTTCAAAACGTGTTTTTCAGCCCGAAATAAACGCGTTTTCTCAGCCCTTGGAATCGCAGTGTAACTGCCTGGCTCAGAAGAGCCCACAGAGTCAGCCCTTAACCCCAGTGATCAGAAATTGTCAAAACGTGTTTTTCAGCAGAAATAAACACGTTTTGGCAACTTTGGTCACCACCATGTAACTTATAGGGCAGGAACAGCACAGTTTTCAAAACGTGTTTTTCAGACCGAAATAAACACGTTTTCTCAGCCCTTAGAATCGCAATGTAACTGCCTGGCTCAGAAGAGCCCACAGAGTCAGCCCTTAACCCCAGTGATCATAAATTGTCAAAACGTGTTTTTCAGCAGAAATAAACACGTTTTGGCAACTTTGGTCAAACCCATGTAACTTATAGGACAGGAACAGCACAGTTTTCAAAACGTGTTTTTCAGCCCGAAATAAACGCGTTTTCTCAGCCCTTGGAATCGCAGTGTAACTGCCTGGCTCAGAAGAGCCCACAGATTCAGCCCTTAACCCCAGTGATCAGAAAATGTCAAAACGTGTTTTTCAGCAGAAATAAACACGTTTTGGCAACTTTGGTCACCACCATGTAACTTATAGGGCAGGAACAGCACAGTTTTCAAAACGTGTTTTTCAGCCCGAAATAAACGCGTTTTCTCAGCCCTTGGAATCGCAGTGTAACTGCCTGGCTCAGAAGAGCCCACAGAGTCAGCCCTTAACCCCAGTGATCAGAAATTGTCAAAACGTGTTTTTCAGCAGAAATAAACACGTTTTGGCAACTTTGGTCACCACCATGTAACTTATAGGGCAGGAACAGCACAGTTTTCAAAACGTGTTTTTCAGCCCGAAATAAACACGTTTTCTCAGCCCTTAGAATCGCAGTGTAACTGCCTGGCTCAGAAGAGCCCACAGAGTCAGCCCTTAACCCCAGTGATCAGAAATTGTCAAAACGTGTTTTTCAGCAGAAATAAACACGTTTTGGCAACTTTGGTCAAACCCATGTAACTTATAGGGCAGGAACAGCACAGTTTTCAAAACGTGTTTTTCAGCCCGAAATAAACGCGTTTTCTCAGCCCTTGGAATCGCAGTGTAACTGCCTGCCTCAGAAGAGCCCACAGAGTCAGCCCTTAACCCCAGTGATCAGAAATTGTCAAAACGTGTTTTTCAGCAGAAATAAACACGTTTTGGCAACTTTGGTCACCACCATGTAACTTATAGGGCAGGAACAGCACAGTTTTCAAAACGTGTTTTTCAGCACGAAATAAACACGTTTTCTCAGCACTTAGAATCGCAGTGTAACTGCCTGGCTCAGAAGAGCCCACAGAGTCAGCCCTTAACCCCAGTGATCAGAAATTGTCAAAACGTGTTTTTCAGCAGAAATAAACACGTTTTGGCAACTTTGGTCAAATCCATGTAACTTATAGGGCAGGAACAGCACAGTTTTCAAAACGTGTTTTTCAGCCCGAAATAAACGCGTTTTCTCAGCCCTTGGAATCGCAGTGTAACTGCCTGGCTCAGAAGAGCCCACAGAGTCAGCCCTTAACCCCAGTGATCAGAAATTGTCTAAACGTGTTTTTCAGCAGAAATAAACACGTTTTGGCAACTTTGGTCACCACCATGTAACTTATAGGGCAGGAACAGCACAGTTTTCAAAACGTGTTTTTCAGCCCGAAATAAACGCGTTTTCTCATCCCTTGGAATCGCAGTGTAACTGCCTGGCTCAGAAGAGCACACTGAGTCACCCCTTAACCCCAGTGATCAGAAATTGTCAAAACGTGTTTTTCAGCAGAAATAAACACGTTTTGGCAACTTTGGTCACCACCATGTAACTTATAGGGCAGGAACAGCACAGTTTTCAAAACGTGTTTTTCAGCCCGAAATAAACGCGTTTTCTCAGCCCTTGGAATCGCAGTGTAACTGCCTGGCTCAGAAGAGCCCACAGAGTCAGCCCTTAACCCCAGTGATCAGAAATTGTCAAAACGTGTTTTTCAGCAGAAATAAACACGTTTTGGCAACTTTGGTCACCACCATGTAACTTATAGGGCAAGAACAGCACAGTTTTCAAAACGTGTTTTTCAGCCCGAAATAAACGCGTTTTCTCAGCCCTTGGAATCGCAGTGTAACTGCCTGGCTCAGAAGAGCCCACAGAGTCAGCCCTTAACCCCAGTGATCAGAAATTGTCAAAACGTGTTTTTCAGCAGAAATAAACACGTTTTGGCAACTTTGGTCAAACCCATGTAACTTATAGGGCAGGAACAGCACAGTTTTCAAAACGTGTTTTTCAGCCCGAAATAAACGCGTTTTCTCAGCCCTTGGAATCGCAGTGTAACTGCCTGCCTCAGAAGAGCCCACAGAGTCAGCCCTTAACCCCAGTGATCAGAAATTGTCAAAACGTGTTTTTCAGCAGAAATAAACACGTTTTGGCAACTGTGGTCACCACCATGTAACTTATAGGGCAGGAACAGCACAGTTTTCAAAACGTGTTTTTCAGCACGAAATAAACACGTTTTCTCAGCACTTAGAATCGCAGTGTAACTGCCTGGCTCAGAAGAGCCCACAGAGTCAGCCCTTAACCCCAGTGATCAGAAATTGTCAAAACGTGTTTTTCAGCAGAAATAAACACGTTTTGGCAACTTTGGTCAAATCCATGTAACTTATAGGGCAGGAACAGCACAGTTTTCAAAACGTGTTTTTCAGCCCGAAATAAACGCGTTTTCTCAGCCCTTGGAATCGCAGTGTAACTGCCTGGCTCAGAAGAGCCCACAGAGTCAGCCCTTAACCCCAGTGATCAGAAATTGTCTAAACGTGTTTTTCAGCAGAAATAAACACGTTTTGGCAACTTTGGTCACCACCATGTAACTTATAGGGCAGGAACAGCACAGTTTTCAAAACGTGTTTTTCAGCCCGAAATAAACGCGTTTTCTCAGCCCTTGGAATCGCAGTGTAACTGCTTGGCTCAGAAGAGCACACTGAGTCACCCCTTAACCCCAGTGATCAGAAATTGTCAAAACGTGTTTTTCAGCAGAAATAAACACGTTTTGGCAACTTTGGTCACCACCATGTAACTTATAGGGCAGGAACAGCACAGTTTTCAAAACGTGTTTTTCAGCCCGAAATAAACGCGTTTTCTCAGCCCTTGGAATCGCAGTGTAACTGCCTGGCTCAGAAGAGCCCACAGAGTCAGCCCTTAACCCCAGTGATCAGAAATTGTCAAAACGTGTTTTTCAGCAGAAATAAACACGTTTTGGCAACTTTGGTCACCACCATGTAACTTATAGGGCAGGAACAGCACAGTTTTCAAAACGTGTTTTTCAGGCCGAAATAAACGCGTTTTCTCAGCCCTTGGAATCGCAGTGTAACTGCCTGGCTCAGAAGAGCCCACAGAGTCAGCCCTTAACCCCAGTGATCAGAAATTGTCAAAACGTGTTTTTCAGCAGAAATAAACACGTTTTGGCAACTTTGGTCACCACCATGTAACTTATAGGGCAGGAACAGCACAGTTTTCAAAACGTGTTTTTCAGCCCGAAATAAACACGTTTTCTCAGCCCTTAGAATCGCAGTGTAACTGCCTGGCTCAGAAGAGCCCACAGAGTCAGCCCTTAACCCCAGTGATCAGAAATTGTCAAAACGTGTTTTTCAGCAGAAATAAACACGTTTTGGCAACTTTGGTCAAACCCATGTAACTTATAGGGCAGGAACAGCACAGTTTTCAAAACGTGTTTTTCAGCCCGAAATAAACGCGTTTTCTCAGCCCTTGGAATCGCAGTGTAACTGCCTGCCTCAGAAGAGCCCACAGAGTCAGCCCTTAACCCCAGTGATCAGAAATTGTCAAAACGTGTTTTTCAGCAGAAATAAACACGTTTTGGCAACTTTGGTCACCACCATGTAACTTATAGGGCAGGAACAGCACAGTTTTCAAAACGTGTTTTTCAGCACGAAATAAACACGTTTTCTCAGCACTTAGAATCGCAGTGTAACTGCCTGGCTCAGAAGAGCCCACAGAGTCAGCCCTTAACCCCAGTGATCAGAAATTGTCAAAACGTGTTTTTCAGCAGAAATAAACACGTTTTGGCAACTTTGGTCAAATCCATGTAACTTATAGGGCAGGAACAGCACAGTTTTCAAAACGTGTTTTTCAGCCCGAAATAAACACGTTTTCTCAGCCCTTAGAATCGCAGTGTAACTGCCTGGCTCAGAAGAGCCCACAGAGTCAGCCCTTAACCCCAGTGATCAGAAATTGTCAAAACGTGTTTTTCAGCAGAAATAAACACGTTTTGGCAACTTTGGTCAAACCCATGTAACTTATAGGGCAGGAACAGCACAGTTTTCAAAACGTGTTTTTCAGCCCGAAATAAACGCGTTTTCTCAGCCCTTGGAATCGCAGTGTAACTGCCTGCCTCAGAAGAGCCCACAGAGTCAGCCCTTAACCCCAGTGATCAGAAATTGTCAAAACGTGTTTTTCAGCAGAAATAAACACGTTTTGGCAACTTTGGTCACCACCATGTAACTTATAGGGCAGGAACAGCACAGTTTTCAAAACGTGTTTTTCAGCACGAAATAAACACGTTTTCTCAGCACTTAGAATCGCAGTGTAACTGCCTGGCTCAGAAGAGCCCACAGAGTCAGCCCTTAACCCCAGTGATCAGAAATTGTCAAAACGTGTTTTTCAGCAGAAATAAACACGTTTTGGCAACTTTGGTCAAATCCATGTAACTTATAGGGCAGGAACAGCACAGTTTTCAAAACGTGTTTTTCAGCCCGAAATAAACGCGTTTTCTCAGCCCTTGGAATCGCAGTGTAACTGCCTGGCTCAGAAGAGCCCACAGAGTCAGCCCTTAACCCCAGTGATCAGAAATTGTCTAAACGTGTTTTTCAGCAGAAATAAACACGTTTTGGCAACTTTGGTCACCACCATGTAACTTATAGGGCAGGAACAGCACAGTTTTCAAAACGTGTTTTTCAGCCCGAAATAAACGCGTTTTCTCAGCCCTTGGAATCGCAGTGTAACTGCCTGCCTCAGAAGAGCCCACAGAGTCAGCCCTTAACCCCAGTGATCAGAAATTGTCAAAACGTGTTTTTCAGCAGAAATAAACACGTTTTGGCAACTTTGGTCACCACCATGTAACTTATAGGGCAGGAACAGCACAGTTTTCAAAACGTGTTTTTCAGCACGAAATAAACACGTTTTCTCAGCACTTAGAATCGCAGTGTAACTGCCTGGCTCAGAAGAGCCCACAGAGTCAGCCCTTAACCCCAGTGATCAGAAATTGTCAAAACGTGTTTTTCAGCAGAAATAAACACGTTTTGGCAACTTTGGTCAAATCCATGTAACTTATAGGGCAGGAACAGCACAGTTTTCAAAACGTGTTTTTCAGCCCGAAATAAACGCGTTTTCTCAGCCCTTGGAATCGCAGTGTAACTGCCTGGCTCAGAAGAGCCCACAGAGTCAGCCCTTAACCCCAGTGATCAGAAATTGTCTAAACGTGTTTTTCAGCAGAAATAAACACGTTTTGGCAACTTTGGTCACCACCATGTAACTTATAGGGCAGGAACAGCACAGTTTTCAAAACGTGTTTTTCAGCCCGAAATAAACACGTTTTCTCAGCCCTTAGAATCGCAGTGTAACTGCCTGGCTCAGAAGAGCCCACAGAGTCAGCCCTTAACCCCAGTGATCAGAAATTGTCAAAACGTGTTTTTCAGCAGAAATAAACACGTTTTGGCAACTTTGGTCAAACCCATGTAACTTATAGGGCAGGAACAGCACAGTTTTCAAAACGTGTTTTTCAGCCCGAAATAAACGCGTTTTCTCAGCCCTTGGAATCGCAGTGTAACTGCCTGGCTCAGAAGAGCCCACAGAGTCAGCCCTTAACCCCAGTGATCAGAAATTGTCAAAACGTGTTTTTCAGCAGAAATAAACACGTTTTGGCAACTTTGGTCAAATCCATGTAACTTATAGGGCAGGAACAGCACAGTTTTCAAAACGTGTTTTTCAGCCCGAAATAAACACGTTTTCTCAGCCCTTAGAATCGCAGTGTAACTGCCTGGCTCAGAAGAGCCCACAGAGTCAGCCCTTAACCCCAGTGATCAGAAATTGTCAAAACGTGTTTTTCAGCAGAAATAAACACGTTTTGGCAACTTTGGTCAAACCCATGTAACTTATAGGGCAGGAACAGCACAGTTTTCAAAACGTGTTTTTCAGCCCGAAATAAACGCGTTTTCTCAGCCCTTGGAATCGCAGTGTAACTGCCTGCCTCAGAAGAGCCCACAGAGTCAGCCCTTAACCCCAGTGATCAGAAATTGTCAAAACGTGTTTTTCAGCAGAAATAAACACGTTTTGGCAACTTTGGTCACCACCATGTAACTTATAGGGCAGGAACAGCACAGTTTTCAAAACGTGTTTTTCAGCACGAAATAAACACGTTTTCTCAGCACTTAGAATCGCAGTGTAACTGCCTGGCTCAGAAGAGCCCACAGAGTCAGCCCTTAACCCCAGTGATCAGAAATTGTCAAAACGTGTTTTTCAGCAGAAATAAACACGTTTTGGCAACTTTGGTCAAATCCATGTAACTTATAGGGCAGGAACAGCACAGTTTTCAAAACGTGTTTTTCAGCCCGAAATAAACGCGTTTTCTCAGCCCTTGGAATCGCAGTGTAACTGCCTGGCTCAGAAGAGCCCACAGAGTCAGCCCTTAACCCCAGTGATCAGAAATTGTCTAAACGTGTTTTTCAGCAGAAATAAACACGTTTTGGCAACTTTGGTCACCACCATGTAACTTATAGGGCAGGAACAGCACAGTTTTCAAAACGTGTTTTTCAGCCCGAAATAAACACGTTTTCTCAGCCCTTAGAATCGCAGTGTAACTGCCTGGCTCAGAAGAGCCCACAGAGTCAGCCCTTAACCCCAGTGATCAGAAATTGTCAAAACGTGTTTTTCAGCAGAAATAAACACGTTTTGGCAACTTTGGTCAAACCCATGTAACTTATAGGGCAGGAACAGCACAGTTTTCAAAACGTGTTTTTCAGCCCGAAATAAACGCGTTTTCTCAGCCCTTGGAATCGCAGTGTAACTGCCTGCCTCAGAAGAGCCCACAGAGTCAGCCCTTAACCCCAGTGATCAGAAATTGTCAAAACGTGTTTTTCAGCAGAAATAAACACGTTTTGGCAACTTTGGTCACCACCATGTAACTTATAGGGCAGGAACAGCACAGTTTTCAAAATGTGTTTTTCAGCACGAAATAAACACGTTTTCTCAGCACTTAGAATCGCAGTGTAACTGCCTGGCTCAGAAGAGCCCACAGAGTCAGCCCTTAACCCCAGTGATCAGAAATTGTCAAAACGTGTTTTTCAGCAGAAATAAACACGTTTTGGCAACTTTGGTCAAATCCATGTAACTTATAGGGCAGGAACAGCACAGTTTTCAAAACGTGTTTTTCAGCCCGAAATAAACGCGTTTTCTCAGCCCTTGGAATCGCAGTGTAACTGCCTGGCTCAGAAGAGCCCACAGAGTCAGCCCTTAACCCCAGTGATCAGAAATTGTCTAAACGTGTTTTTCAGCAGAAATAAACACGTTTTGGCAACTTTGGTCACCACCATGTAACTTATAGGGCAGGAACAGCACAGTTTTCAAAACGTGTTTTTCAGCCCGAAATAAACGCGTTTTCTCATCCCTTGGAATCGCAGTGTAACTGCCTGGCTCAGAAGAGCACACTGAGTCACCCCTTAACCCCAGTGATCAGAAATTGTCAAAACGTGTTTTTCAGCAGAAATAAACACGTTTTGGCAACTTTGGTCACCACCATGTAACTTATAGGGCAGGAACAGCACAGTTTTCAAAACGTGTTTTTCAGCCCGAAATAAACGCGTTTTCTCAGCCCTTGGAATCGCAGTGTAACTGCCTGGCTCAGAAGAGCCCACAGAGTCAGCCCTTAACCCCAGTGATCAGAAATTGTCAAAACGTGTTTTTCAGCAGAAATAAACACGTTTTGGCAACTTTGGTCACCACCATGTAACTTATAGGGCAGGAACAGCACAGTTTTCAAAACGTGTTTTTCAGGCCGAAATAAACGCGTTTTCTCAGCCCTTGGAATCGCAGTGTAACTGCCTGGCTCAGAAGAGCCCACAGAGTCAGCCCTTAACCCCAGTGATCAGAAATTGTCAAAACGTGTTTTTCAGCAGAAATAAACACGTTTTGGCAACTTTGGTCAAACCCATGTAACTTATAGGGCAGGAACAGCACAGTTTTCAAAACGTGTTTTTCAGCCCGAAATAAACGCGTTTTCTCAGCCCTTGGAATCGCAGTGTAACTGCCTGGCTCAGAAGAGCCCACAGAGTCAGCCCTTAACCCCAGTGATCAGAAATTGTCAAAACGTGTTTTTCAGCAGAAATAAACACGTTTTGGCAACTTTGGTCACCACCATGTAACTTATAGGGCAGGAACAGCACAGTTTTCAAAACGTGTTTTTCAGCCCGAAATAAACACGTTTTCTCAGCCCTTAGAATCGCAGTGTAACTGCCTGGCTCAGAAGAGCCCACAGAGTCAGCCCTTAACCCCAGTGATCAGAAATTGTCAAAACGTGTTTTTCAGCAGAAATAAACACGTTTTGGCAACTTTGGTCAAACCCATGTAACTTATAGGGCAGGAACAGCACAGTTTTCAAAACGTGTTTTTCAGCCCGAAATAAACGCGTTTTCTCAGCCCTTGGAATCGCAGTGTAACTGCCTGGCTCAGAAGAGCCCACAGAGTCAGCCCTTAACCCCAGTGATCAGAAATTGTCAAAACGTGTTTTTCAGCAGAAATAAACACGTTTTGGCAACTTTGGTCACCACCATGTAACTTATAGGGCAGGAACAGCACAGTTTTCAAAACGTGTTTTTCAGGCCGAAATAAACGCGTTTTCTCAGCCCTTGGAATCGCAGTGTAACTGCCTGGCTCAGAAGAGCCCACAGAGTCAGCCCTTAACCCCAGTGATCAGAAATTGTCAAAACGTGTTTTTCAGCAGAAATAAACACGTTTTGGCAACTTTGGTCACCACCATGTAACTTATAGGGCAGGAACAGCACAGTTTTCAAAACGTGTTTTTCAGCACGAAATAAACACGTTTTCTCAGCACTTAGAATCGCAGTGTAACTGCCTGGCTCAGAAGAGCCCACAGAGTCAGCCCTTAACCCCAGTGATCAGAAATTGTCAAAACGTGTTTTTCAGCAGAAATAAACACGTTTTGGCAACTTTGGTCAAATCCATGTAACTTATAGGGCAGGAACAGCACAGTTTTCAAAACGTGTTTTTCAGCCCGAAATAAACGCGTTTTCTCAGCCCTTGGAATCGCAGTGTAACTGCCTGGCTCAGAAGAGCCCACAGAGTCAGCCCTTAACCCCAGTGATCAGAAATTGTCAAAACGTGTTTTTCAGCAGAAATAAACACGTTTTGGCAACTTTGGTCAAACCCATGTAACTTATAGGGCAGGAACAGCACAGTTTTCAAAACGTGTTTTTCAGCCCGAAATAAACGCGTTTTCTCAGCCCTTGGAATCGCAGTGTAACTGCCTGCCTCAGAAGAGCCCACAGAGTCAGCCCTTAACCCCAGTGATCAGAAATTGTCAAAACGTGTTTTTCAGCAGAAATAAACACGTTTTGGCAACTGTGGTCACCACCATGTAACTTATAGGGCAGGAACAGCACAGTTTTCAAAACGTGTTTTTCAGCACGAAATAAACACGTTTTCTCAGCACTTAGAATCGCAGTGTAACTGCCTGGCTCAGAAGAGCCCACAGAGTCAGCCCTTAACCCCAGTGATCAGAAATTGTCAAAACGTGTTTTTCAGCAGAAATAAACACGTTTTGGCAACTTTGGTCAAATCCATGTAACTTATAGGGCAGGAACAGCACAGTTTTCAAAACGTGTTTTTCAGCCCGAAATAAACGCGTTTTCTCAGCCCTTGGAATCGCAGTGTAACTGCCTGGCTCAGAAGAGCCCACAGAGTCAGCCCTTAACCCCAGTGATCAGAAATTGTCTAAACGTGTTTTTCAGCAGAAATAAACACGTTTTGGCAACTTTGGTCACCACCATGTAACTTATAGGGCAGGAACAGCACAGTTTTCAAAACGTGTTTTTCAGCCCGAAATAAACGCGTTTTCTCAGCCCTTGGAATCGCAGTGTAACTGCTTGGCTCAGAAGAGCACACTGAGTCACCCCTTAACCCCAGTGATCAGAAATTGTCAAAACGTGTTTTTCAGCAGAAATAAACACGTTTTGGCAACTTTGGTCACCACCATGTAACTTATAGGGCAGGAACAGCACAGTTTTCAAAACGTGTTTTTCAGCCCGAAATAAACGCGTTTTCTCAGCCCTTGGAATCGCAGTGTAACTGCCTGGCTCAGAAGAGCCCACAGAGTCAGCCCTTAACCCCAGTGATCAGAAATTGTCAAAACGTGTTTTTCAGCAGAAATAAACACGTTTTGGCAACTTTGGTCACCACCATGTAACTTATAGGGCAGGAACAGCACAGTTTTCAAAACGTGTTTTTCAGGCCGAAATAAACGCGTTTTCTCAGCCCTTGGAATCGCAGTGTAACTGCCTGGCTCAGAAGAGCCCACAGAGTCAGCCCTTAACCCCAGTGATCAGAAATTGTCAAAACGTGTTTTTCAGCAGAAATAAACACGTTTTGGCAACTTTGGTCACCACCATGTAACTTATAGGGCAGGAACAGCACAGTTTTCAAAACGTGTTTTTCAGCCCGAAATAAACACGTTTTCTCAGCCCTTAGAATCGCAGTGTAACTGCCTGGCTCAGAAGAGCCCACAGAGTCAGCCCTTAACCCCAGTGATCAGAAATTGTCAAAACGTGTTTTTCAGCAGAAATAAACACGTTTTGGCAACTTTGGTCAAACCCATGTAACTTATAGGGCAGGAACAGCACAGTTTTCAAAACGTGTTTTTCAGCACGAAATAAACACGTTTTCTCAGCACTTAGAATCGCAGTGTAACTGCCTGGCTCAGAAGAGCCCACAGAGTCAGCCCTTAACCCCAGTGATCAGAAATTGTCAAAACGTGTTTTTCAGCAGAAATAAACACGTTTTAGCAACTTTGGTCAAATCCATGTAACTTATAGGGCAGGAACAGCACAGTTTTCAAAACGTGTTTTTCAGCCCGAAATAAACACGTTTTCTCAGCCCTTAGAATCGCAGTGTAACTGCCTGGCTCAGAAGAGCCCACAGAGTCAGCCCTTAACCCCAGTGATCAGAAATTGTCAAAACGTGTTTTTCAGCAGAAATAAACACGTTTTGGCAACTTTGGTCAAACCCATGTAACTTATAGGGCAGGAACAGCACAGTTTTCAAAACGTGTTTTTCAGCCCGAAATAAACGCGTTTTCTCAGCCCTTGGAATCGCAGTGTAACTGCCTGCCTCAGAAGAGCCCACAGAGTCAGCCCTTAACCCCAGTGATCAGAAATTGTCAAAACGTGTTTTTCAGCAGAAATAAACACGTTTTGGCAACTTTGGTCACCACCATGTAACTTATAGGGCAGGAACAGCACAGTTTTCAAAACGTGTTTTTCAGCACGAAATAAACACGTTTTCTCAGCACTTAGAATCGCAGTGTAACTGCCTGGCTCAGAAGAGCCCACAGAGTCAGCCCTTAACCCCAGTGATCAGAAATTGTCAAAACGTGTTTTTCAGCAGAAATAAACACGTTTTGGCAACTTTGGTCAAATCCATGTAACTTATAGGGCAGGAACAGCACAGTTTTCAAAACGTGTTTTTCAGCCCGAAATAAACGCGTTTTCTCAGCCCTTGGAATCGCAGTGTAACTGCCTGGCTCAGAAGAGCCCACAGAGTCAGCCCTTAACCCCAGTGATCAGAAATTGTCTAAACGTGTTTTTCAGCAGAAATAAACACGTTTTGGCAACTTTGGTCACCACCATGTAACTTATAGGGCAGGAACAGCACAGTTTTCAAAACGTGTTTTTCAGCCCGAAATAAACGCGTTTTCTCAGCCCTTGGAATCGCAGTGTAACTGCCTGCCTCAGAAGAGCCCACAGAGTCAGCCCTTAACCCCAGTGATCAGAAATTGTCAAAACGTGTTTTTCAGCAGAAATAAACACGTTTTGGCAACTTTGGTCACCACCATGTAACTTATAGGGCAGGAACAGCACAGTTTTCAAAACGTGTTTTTCAGCACGAAATAAACACGTTTTCTCAGCACTTAGAATCGCAGTGTAACTGCCTGGCTCAGAAGAGCCCACAGAGTCAGCCCTTAACCCCAGTGATCAGAAATTGTCAAAACGTGTTTTTCAGCAGAAATAAACACGTTTTGGCAACTTTGGTCAAATCCATGTAACTTATAGGGCAGGAACAGCACAGTTTTCAAAACGTGTTTTTCAGCCCGAAATAAACGCGTTTTCTCAGCCCTTGGAATCGCAGTGTAACTGCCTGGCTCAGAAGAGCCCACAGAGTCAGCCCTTAACCCCAGTGATCAGAAATTGTCTAAACGTGTTTTTCAGCAGAAATAAACACGTTTTGGCAACTTTGGTCACCACCATGTAACTTATAGGGCAGGAACAGCACAGTTTTCAAAACGTGTTTTTCAGCCCGAAATAAACACGTTTTCTCAGCCCTTAGAATCGCAGTGTAACTGCCTGGCTCAGAAGAGCCCACAGAGTCAGCCCTTAACCCCAGTGATCAGAAATTGTCAAAACGTGTTTTTCAGCAGAAATAAACACGTTTTGGCAACTTTGGTCAAACCCATGTAACTTATAGGGCAGGAACAGCACAGTTTTCAAAACGTGTTTTTCAGCCCGAAATAAACGCGTTTTCTCAGCCCTTGGAATCGCAGTGTAACTGCCTGCCTCAGAAGAGCCCACAGAGTCAGCCCTTAACCCCAGTGATCAGAAATTGTCAAAACGTGTTTTTCAGCAGAAATAAACACGTTTTGGCAACTTTGGTCACCACCATGTAACTTATAGGGCAGGAACAGCACAGTTTTCAAAACGTGTTTTTCAGCACGAAATAAACACGTTTTCTCAGCACTTAGAATCGCAGTGTAACTGCCTGGCTCAGAAGAGCCCACAGAGTCAGCCCTTAACCCCAGTGATCAGAAATTGTCAAAACGTGTTTTTCAGCAGAAATAAACACGTTTTGGCAACTTTGGTCAAATCCATGTAACTTATAGGGCAGGAACAGCACAGTTTTCAAAACGTGTTTTTCAGCCCGAAATAAACGCGTTTTCTCAGCCCTTGGAATCGCAGTGTAACTGCCTGGCTCAGAAGAGCCCACAGAGTCAGCCCTTAACCCCAGTGATCAGAAATTGTCTAAACGTGTTTTTCAGCAGAAATAAACACGTTTTGGCAACTTTGGTCACCACCATGTAACTTATAGGGCAGGAACAGCACAGTTTTCAAAACGTGTTTTTCAGCCCGAAATAAACGCGTTTTCTCAGCCCTTGGAATCGCAGTGTAACTGCCTGCCTCAGAAGAGCCCACAGAGTCAGCCCTTAACCCCAGTGATCAGAAATTGTCAAAACGTGTTTTTCAGCAGAAATAAACACGTTTTGGCAACTTTGGTCACCACCATGTAACTTATAGGGCAGGAACAGCACAGTTTTCAAAACGTGTTTTTCAGCACGAAATAAACACGTTTTCTCAGCACTTAGAATCGCAGTGTAACTGCCTGGCTCAGAAGAGCCCACAGAGTCAGCCCTTAACCCCAGTGATCAGAAATTGTCAAAACGTGTTTTTCAGCAGAAATAAACACGTTTTGGCAACTTTGGTCAAATCCATGTAACTTATAGGGCAGGAACAGCACAGTTTTCAAAACGTGTTTTTCAGCCCGAAATAAACGCGTTTTCTCAGCCCTTGGAATCGCAGTGTAACTGCCTGGCTCAGAAGAGCCCACAGAGTCAGCCCTTAACCCCAGTGATCAGAAATTGTCTAAACGTGTTTTTCAGCAGAAATAAACACGTTTTGGCAACTTTGGTCACCACCATGTAACTTATAGGGCAGGAACAGCACAGTTTTCAAAACGTGTTTTTCAGCCCGAAATAAACACGTTTTCTCAGCCCTTAGAATCGCAGTGTAACTGCCTGGCTCAGAAGAGCCCACAGAGTCAGCCCTTAACCCCAGTGATCAGAAATTGTCAAAACGTGTTTTTCAGCAGAAATAAACACGTTTTGGCAACTTTGGTCAAACCCATGTAACTTATAGGGCAGGAACAGCACAGTTTTCAAAACGTGTTTTTCAGCCCGAAATAAACGCGTTTTCTCAGCCCTTGGAATCGCAGTGTAACTGCCTGCCTCAGAAGAGCCCACAGAGTCAGCCCTTAACCCCAGTGATCAGAAATTGTCAAAACGTGTTTTTCAGCAGAAATAAACACGTTTTGGCAACTTTGGTCACCACCATGTAACTTATAGGGCAGGAACAGCACAGTTTTCAAAACGTGTTTTTCAGCACGAAATAAACACGTTTTCTCAGCACTTAGAATCGCAGTGTAACTGCCTGGCTCAGAAGAGCCCACAGAGTCAGCCCTTAACCCCAGTGATCAGAAATTGTCAAAAAGTGTTTTTCAGCAGAAATAAACACGTTTTGGCAACTTTGGTCAAATCCATGTAACTTATAGGGCAGGAACAGCACAGTTTTCAAAACGTGTTTTTCAGCCCGAAATAAACGCGTTTTCTCAGCCCTTGGAATCGCAGTGTAACTGCCTGGCTCAGAAGAGCCCACAGAGTCAGCCCTTAACCCCAGTGATCAGAAATTGTCTAAACGTGTTTTTCAGCAGAAATAAACACGTTTTGGCAACTTTGGTCACCACCATGTAACTTATAGGGCAGGAACAGCACAGTTTTCAAAACGTGTTTTTCAGCCCGAAATAAACGCGTTTTCTCATCCCTTGGAATCGCAGTGTAACTGCCTGGCTCAGAAGAGCACACTGAGTCACCCCTTAACCCCAGTGATCAGAAATTGTCAAAACGTGTTTTTCAGCAGAAATAAACACGTTTTGGCAACTTTGGTCACCACCATGTAACTTATAGGGCAGGAACAGCACAGTTTTCAAAACGTGTTTTTCAGCCCGAAATAAACGCGTTTTCTCAGCCCTTGGAATCGCAGTGTAACTGCCTGGCTCAGAAGAGCCCACAGAGTCAGCCCTTAACCCCAGTGATCAGAAATTGTCAAAACGTGTTTTTCAGCAGAAATAAACACGTTTTGGCAACTTTGGTCAAACCCATGTAACTTATAGGGCAGGAACAGCACAGTTTTCAAAACGTGTTTTTCAGCCCGAAATAAACGCGTTTTCTCAGCCCTTGGAATCGCAGTGTAACTGCCTGCCTCAGAAGAGCCCACAGAGTCAGCCCTTAACCCCAGTGATCAGAAATTGTCAAAACGTGTTTTTCAGCAGAAATAAACACGTTTTGGCAACTTTGGTCACCACCATGTAACTTATAGGGCAGGAACAGCACAGTTTTCAAAACGTGTTTTTCAGCACGAAATAAACACGTTTTCTCAGCACTTAGAATCGCAGTGTAACTGCCTGGCTCAGAAGAGCCCACAGAGTCAGCCCTTAACCCCAGTGATCAGAAATTGTCAAAACGTGTTTTTCAGCAGAAATAAACACGTTTTGGCAACTTTGGTCAAATCCATGTAACTTATAGGGCAGGAACAGCACAGTTTTCAAAACGTGTTTTTCAGCCCGAAATAAACACGTTTTCTCAGCCCTTAGAATCGCAGTGTAACTGCCTGGCTCAGAAGAGCCCACAGAGTCAGCCCTTAACCCCAGTGATCAGAAATTGTCAAAACGTGTTTTTCAGCAGAAATAAACACGTTTTTGCAACTTTGGTCAAACCCATGTAACTTATAGGGCAGGAACAGCACAGTTTTCAAAACGTGTTTTTCAGCCCGAAATAAACGCGTTTTCTCAGCCCTTGGAATCGCAGTGTAACTGCCTGCCTCAGAAGAGCCCACAGAGTCAGCCCTTAACCCCAGTGATCAGAAATTGTCAAAACGTGTTTTTCAGCAGAAATAAACACGTTTTGGCAACTTTGGTCACCACCATGTAACTTATAGGGCAGGAACAGCACAGTTTTCAAAACGTGTTTTTCAGCACGAAATAAACACGTTTTCTCAGCACTTAGAATCGCAGTGTAACTGCCTGGCTCAGAAGAGCCCACAGAGTCAGCCCTTAACCCCAGTGATCAGAAATTGTCAAAACGTGTTTTTCAGCAGAAATAAACACGTTTTGGCAACTTTGGTCAAATCCATGTAACTTATAGGGCAGGAACAGCACAGTTTTCAAAACGTGTTTTTCAGCCCGAAATAAACGCGTTTTCTCAGCCCTTGGAATCGCAGTGTAACTGCCTGGCTCAGAAGAGCCCACAGAGTCAGCCCTTAACCCCAGTGATCAGAAATTGTCTAAACGTGTTTTTCAGCAGAAATAAACACGTTTTGGCAACTTTGGTCACCACCATGTAACTTATAGGGCAGGAACAGCACAGTTTTCAAAACGTGTTTTTCAGCCCGAAATAAACGCGTTTTCTCAGCCCTTGGAATCGCAGTGTAACTGCCTGCCTCAGAAGAGCCCACAGAGTCAGCCCTTAACCCCAGTGATCAGAAATTGTCAAAACGTGTTTTTCAGCAGAAATAAACACGTTTTGGCAACTTTGGTCACCACCATGTAACTTATAGGGCAGGAACAGCACAGTTTTCAAAACGTGTTTTTCAGCACGAAATAAACACGTTTTCTCAGCACTTAGAATCGCAGTGTAACTGCCTGGCTCAGAAGAGCCCACAGAGTCAGCCCTTAACCCCAGTGATCAGAAATTGTCAAAACGTGTTTTTCAGCAGAAATAAACACGTTTTGGCAACTTTGGTCAAATCCATGTAACTTATAGGGCAGGAACAGCACAGTTTTCAAAACGTGTTTTTCAGCCCGAAATAAACGCGTTTTCTCAGCCCTTGGAATCGCAGTGTAACTGCCTGGCTCAGAAGAGCCCACAGAGTCAGCCCTTAACCCCAGTGATCAGAAATTGTCTAAACGTGTTTTTCAGCAGAAATAAACACGTTTTGGCAACTTTGGTCACCACCATGTAACTTATAGGGCAGGAACAGCACAGTTTTCAAAACGTGTTTTTCAGCCCGAAATAAACACGTTTTCTCAGCCCTTAGAATCGCAGTGTAACTGCCTGGCTCAGAAGAGCCCACAGAGTCAGCCCTTAACCCCAGTGATCAGAAATTGTCAAAACGTGTTTTTCAGCAGAAATAAACACGTTTTGGCAACTTTGGTCAAACCCATGTAACTTATAGGGCAGGAACAGCACAGTTTTCAAAACGTGTTTTTCAGCCCGAAATAAACGCGTTTTCTCAGCCCTTGGAATCGCAGTGTAACTGCCTGGCTCAGAAGAGCCCACAGAGTCAGCCCTTAACCCCAGTGATCAGAAATTGTCTAAACGTGTTTTTCAGCAGAAATAAACACGTTTTGGCAACTTTGGTCACCACCATGTAACTTATAGGGCAGGAACAGCACAGTTTTCAAAACGTGTTTTTCAGCCCGAAATAAACGCGTTTTCTCATCCCTTGGAATCGCAGTGTAACTGCCTGGCTCAGAAGAGCACACTGAGTCACCCCTTAACCCCAGTGATCAGAAATTGTCAAAACGTGTTTTTCAGCAGAAATAAACACGTTTTGGCAACTTTGGTCACCACCATGTAACTTATAGGGCAGGAACAGCACAGTTTTCAAAACGTGTTTTTCAGCCCGAAATAAACGCGTTTTCTCAGCCCTTGGAATCGCAGTGTAACTGCCTGGCTCAGAAGAGCCCACAGAGTCAGCCCTTAACCCCAGTGATCAGAAATTGTCAAAACGTGTTTTTCAGCAGAAATAAACACGTTTTGGCAACTTTGGTCACCACCATGTAACTTATAGGGCAGGAACAGCACAGTTTTCAAAACGTGTTTTTCAGGCCGAAATAAACGCGTTTTCTCAGCCCTTGGAATCGCAGTGTAACTGCCTGGCTCAGAAGAGCCCACAGAGTCAGCCCTTAACCCCAGTGATCAGAAATTGTCAAAACGTGTTTTTCAGCAGAAATAAACACGTTTTGGCAACTTTGGTCAAACCCATGTAACTTATAGGGCAGGAACAGCACAGTTTTCAAAACGTGTTTTTCAGCCCGAAATAAACGCGTTTTCTCAGCCCTTGGAATCGCAGTGTAACTGCCTGGCTCAGAAGAGCCCACAGAGTCAGCCCTTAACCCCAGTGATCAGAAATTGTCAAAACGTGTTTTTCAGCAGAAATAAACACGTTTTGGCAACTTTGGTCACCACCATGTAACTTATAGGGCAGGAACAGCACAGTTTTCAAAACGTGTTTTTCAGCCCGAAATAAACACGTTTTCTCAGCCCTTAGAATCGCAGTGTAACTGCCTGGCTCAGAAGAGCCCACAGAGTCAGCCCTTAACCCCAGTGATCAGAAATTGTCAAAACGTGTTTTTCAGCAGAAATAAACACGTTTTGGCAACTTTGGTCAAACCCATGTAACTTATAGGGCAGGAACAGCACAGTTTTCAAAACGTGTTTTTCAGCCCGAAATAAACGCGTTTTCTCAGCCCTTGGAATCGCAGTGTAACTGCCTGGCTCAGAAGAGCCCACAGAGTCAGCCCTTAACCCCAGTGATCAGAAATTGTCAAAACGTGTTTTTCAGCAGAAATAAACACGTTTTGGCAACTTTGGTCACCACCATGTAACTTATAGGGCAGGAACAGCACAGTTTTCAAAACGTGTTTTTCAGGCCGAAATAAACGCGTTTTCTCAGCCCTTGGAATCGCAGTGTAACTGCCTGGCTCAGAAGAGCCCACAGAGTCAGCCCTTAACCCCAGTGATCAGAAATTGTCAAAACGTGTTTTTCAGCAGAAATAAACACGTTTTGGCAACTTTGGTCACCACCATGTAACTTATAGGGCAGGAACAGCACAGTTTTCAAAACGTGTTTTTCAGCACGAAATAAACACGTTTTCTCAGCACTTAGAATCGCAGTGTAACTGCCTGGCTCAGAAGAGCCCACAGAGTCAGCCCTTAACCCCAGTGATCAGAAATTGTCAAAACTTGTTTTTCAGCAGAAATAAACACGTTTTGGCAACTTTGGTCAAATCCATGTAACTTATAGGGCAGGAACAGCACAGTTTTCAAAACGTGTTTTTCAGCCCGAAATAAACGCGTTTTCTCAGCCCTTGGAATCGCAGTGTAACTGCCTGGCTCAGAAGAGCCCACAGAGTCAGCCCTTAACCCCAGTGATCAGAAATTGTCTAAACGTGTTTTTCAGCAGAAATAAACACGTTTTGGCAACTTTGGTCACCACCATGTAACTTATAGGGCAGGAACAGCACAGTTTTCAAAACGTGTTTTTCAGCCCGAAATAAACGCGTTTTCTCATCCCTTGGAATCGCAGTGTAACTGCCTGGCTCAGAAGAGCACACTGAGTCACCCCTTAACCCCAGTGATCAGAAATTGTCAAAACGTGTTTTTCAGCAGAAATAAACACGTTTTGGCAACTTTGGTCACCACCATGTAACTTATAGGGCAGGAACAGCACAGTTTTCAAAACGTGTTTTTCAGCCCGAAATAAACGCGTTTTCTCAGCCCTTGGAATCGCAGTGTAACTGCCTGGCTCAGAAGAGCCCACAGAGTCAGCCCTTAACCCCAGTGATCAGAAATTGTCAAAACGTGTTTTTCAGCAGAAATAAACACGTTTTGGCAACTTTGGTCACCACCATGTAACTTATAGGGCAGGAACAGCACAGTTTTCAAAACGTGTTTTTCAGGCCGAAATAAACGCGTTTTCTCAGCCCTTGGAATCGCAGTGTAACTGCCTGGCTCAGAAGAGCCCACAGAGTCAGCCCTTAACCCCAGTGATCAGAAATTGTCAAAACGTGTTTTTCAGCAGAAATAAACACGTTTTGGCAACTTTGGTCACCACCATGTAACTTATAGGGCAAGAACAGCACAGTTTTCAAAACGTGTTTTTCAGCCCGAAATAAACGCGTTTTCTCAGCCCTTGGAATCGCAGTGTAACTGCCTGGCTCAGAAGAGCCCACAGAGTCAGCCCTTAACCCCAGTGATCAGAAATTGTCAAAACGTGTTTTTCAGCAGAAATAAACACGTTTTGGCAACTTTGGTCAAACCCATGTAACTTATAGGGCAGGAACAGCACAGTTTTCAAAACGTGTTTTTCAGCCCGAAATAAACGCGTTTTCTCAGCCCTTGGAATCGCAGTGTAACTGCCTGCCTCAGAAGAGCCCACAGAGTCAGCCCTTAACCCCAGTGATCAGAAATTGTCAAAACGTGTTTTTCAGCAGAAATAAACACGTTTTGGCAACTTTGGTCACCACCATGTAACTTATAGGGCAGGAACAGCACAGTTTTCAAAACGTGTTTTTCAGCACGAAATAAACACGTTTTCTCAGCACTTAGAATCGCAGTGTAACTGCCTGGCTCAGAAGAGCCCACAGAGTCAGCCCTTAACCCCAGTGATCAGAAATTGTCAAAACGTGTTTTTCAGCAGAAATAAACACGTTTTGGCAACTTTGGTCAAATCCATGTAACTTATAGGGCAGGAACAGCACAGTTTTCAAAACGTGTTTTTCAGCCCGAAATAAACGCGTTTTCTCAGCCCTTGGAATCGCAGTGTAACTGCCTGGCTCAGAAGAGCCCACAGAGTCAGCCCTTAACCCCAGTGATCAGAAATTGTCTAAACGTGTTTTTCAGCAGAAATAAACACGTTTTGGCAACTTTGGTCACCACCATGTAACTTATAGGGCAGGAACAGCACAGTTTTCAAAACGTGTTTTTCAGCCCGAAATAAACGCGTTTTCTCAGCCCTTGGAATCGCAGTGTAACTGCCTGGCTCAGAAGAGCACACTGAGTCACCCCTTAACCCCAGTGATCAGAAATTGTCAAAACGTGTTTTTCAGCAGAAATAAACACGTTTTGGCAACTTTGGTCACCACCATGTAACTTATAGGGCAGGAACAGCACAGTTTTCAAAACGTGTTTTTCAGCCCGAAATAAACGCGTTTTCTCAGCCCTTGGAATCGCAGTGTAACTGCCTGGCTCAGAAGAGCCCACAGAGTCAGCCCTTAACCCCAGTGATCAGAAATTGTCAAAACGTGTTTTTCAGCAGAAATAAACACGTTTTGGCAACTTTGGTCACCACCATGTAACTTATAGGGCAGGAACAGCACAGTTTTCAAAACGTGTTTTTCAGCCCGAAATAAACGCGTTTTCTCAGCCCTTGGAATCGCAGTGTAACTGCCTGGCTCAGAAGAGCCCACAGAGTCAGCCCTTAACCCCAGTGATCAGAAATTGTCAAAACGTGTTTTTCAGCAGAAATAAACACGTTTTGGCAACTTTGGTCACCACCATGTAACTTATAGGGCAGGAACAGCACAGTTTTCAAAACGTGTTTTTCAGCCCGAAATAAACACGTTTTCTCAGCCCTTAGAATCGCAGTGTAACTGCCTGGCTCAGAAGAGCCCACAGAGTCAGCCCTTAACCCCAGTGATCAGAAATTGTCAAAACGTGTTTTTCAGCAGAAATAAACACGTTTTGGCAACTTTGGTCAAACCCATGTAACTTATAGGGCAGGAACAGCACAGTTTTCAAAACGTGTTTTTCAGCCCGAAATAAACGCGTTTTCTCAGCCCTTGGAATCGCAGTGTAACTGCCTGCCTCAGAAGAGCCCACAGAGTCAGCCCTTAACCCCAGTGATCAGAAATTGTCAAAACGTGTTTTTCAGCAGAAATAAACACGTTTTGGCAACTTTGGTCACCACCATGTAACTTATAGGGCAGGAACAGCACAGTTTTCAAAACGTGTTTTTCAGCACGAAATAAACACGTTTTCTCAGCACTTAGAATCGCAGTGTAACTGCCTGGCTCAGAAGAGCCCACAGAGTCAGCCCTTAACCCCAGTGATCAGAAATTGTCAAAACGTGTTTTTCAGCAGAAATAAACACGTTTTGGCAACTTTGGTCAAATCCATGTAACTTATAGGGCAGGAACAGCACAGTTTTCAAAACGTGTTTTTCAGCCCGAAATAAACGCGTTTTCTCAGCCCTTGGAATCGCAGTGTAACTGCCTGGCTCAGAAGAGCCCACAGAGTCAGCCCTTAACCCCAGTGATCAGAAATTGTCTAAACGTGTTTTTCAGCAGAAATAAACACGTTTTGGCAACTTTGGTCACCACCATGTAACTTATAGGGCAGGAACAGCACAGTTTTCAAAACGTGTTTTTCAGCCCGAAATAAACACGTTTTCTCAGCCCTTAGAATCGCAGTGTAACTGCCTGGCTCAGAAGAGCCCACAGAGTCAGCCCTTAACCCCAGTGATCAGAAATTGTCAAAACGTGTTTTTCAGCAGAAATAAACACGTTTTGGCAACTTTGGTCAAACCCATGTAACTTATAGGGCAGGAACAGCACAGTTTTCAAAACGTGTTTTTCAGCCCGAAATAAACGCGTTTTCTCAGCCCTTGGAATCGCAGTGTAACTGCCTGCCTCAGAAGAGCCCACAGAGTCAGCCCTTAACCCCAGTGATCAGAAATTGTCAAAACGTGTTTTTCAGCAGAAATAAACACGTTTTGGCAACTTTGGTCACCACCATGTAACTTATAGGGCAGGAACAGCACAGTTTTCAAAACGTGTTTTTCAGCACGAAATAAACACGTTTTCTCAGCACTTAGAATCGCAGTGTAACTGCCTGGCTCAGAAGAGCCCACAGAGTCAGCCCTTAACCCCAGTGATCAGAAATTGTCAAAACGTGTTTTTCAGCAGAAATAAACACGTTTTGGCAACTTTGGTCAAATCCATGTAACTTATAGGGCAGGAACAGCACAGTTTTCAAAACGTGTTTTTCAGCCCGAAATAAACGCGTTTTCTCAGCCCTTGGAATCGCAGTGTAACTGCCTGGCTCAGAAGAGCCCACAGAGTCAGCCCTTAACCCCAGTGATCAGAAATTGTCTAAACGTGTTTTTCAGCAGAAATAAACACGTTTTGGCAACTTTGGTCACCACCATGTAACTTATAGGGCAGGAACAGCACAGTTTTCAAAACGTGTTTTTCAGCCCGAAATAAACGCGTTTTCTCAGCCCTTGGAATCGCAGTGTAACTGCCTGCCTCAGAAGAGCCCACAGAGTCAGCCCTTAACCCCAGTGATCAGAAATTGTCAAAACGTGTTTTTCAGCAGAAATAAACACGTTTTGGCAACTTTGGTCACCACCATGTAACTTATAGGGCAGGAACAGCACAGTTTTCAAAACGTGTTTTTCAGCACGAAATAAACACGTTTTCTCAGCACTTAGAATCGCAGTGTAACTGCCTGGCTCAGAAGAGCCCACAGAGTCAGCCCTTAACCCCAGTGATCAGAAATTGTCAAAACGTGTTTTTCAGCAGAAATAAACACGTTTTGGCAACTTTGGTCAAATCCATGTAACTTATAGGGCAGGAACAGCACAGTTTTCAAAACGTGTTTTTCAGCCCGAAATAAACGCGTTTTCTCAGCCCTTGGAATCGCAGTGTAACTGCCTGGCTCAGAAGAGCCCACAGAGTCAGCCCTTAACCCCAGTGATCAGAAATTGTCTAAACGTGTTTTTCAGCAGAAATAAACACGTTTTGGCAACTTTGGTCACCACCATGTAACTTATAGGGCAGGAACAGCACAGTTTTCAAAACGTGTTTTTCAGCCCGAAATAAACGCGTTTTCTCATCCCTTGGAATCGCAGTGTAACTGCCTGGCTCAGAAGAGCACACTGAGTCACCCCTTAACCCCAGTGATCAGAAATTGTCAAAACGTGTTTTTCAGCAGAAATAAACACGTTTTGGCAACTTTGGTCACCACCATGTAACTTATAGGGCAGGAACAGCACAGTTTTCAAAACGTGTTTTTCAGCCCGAAATAAACGCGTTTTCTCAGCCCTTGGAATCGCAGTGTAACTGCCTGCCTCAGAAGAGCCCACAGAGTCAGCCCTTAACCCCAGTGATCAGAAATTGTCAAAACGTGTTTTTCAGCAGAAATAAACACGTTTTGGCAACTTTGGTCACCACCATGTAACTTATAGGGCAGGAACAGCACAGTTTTCAAAACGTGTTTTTCAGCACGAAATAAACACGTTTTCTCAGCACTTAGAATCGCAGTGTAACTGCCTGGCTCAGAAGAGCCCACAGAGTCAGCCCTTAACCCCAGTGATCAGAAATTGTCAAAACGTGTTTTTCAGCAGAAATAAACACGTTTTGGCAACTTTGGTCAAATCCATGTAACTTATAGGGCAGGAACAGCACAGTTTTCAAAACGTGTTTTTCAGCCCGAAATGAACGCGTTTTCTCAGCCCTTGGAATCGCAGTGTAACTGCCTGGCTCAGAAGAGCCCACAGAGTCAGCCCTTAACCCCAGTGATCAGAAATTGTCTAAACGTGTTTTTCAGCAGAAATAAACACGTTTTGGCAACTTTGGTCACCACCATGTAACTTATAGGGCAGGAACAGCACAGTTTTCAAAACGTGTTTTTCAGCCCGAAATAAACGCGTTTTCTCAGCCCTTGGAATCGCAGTGTAACTGCCTGCCTCAGAAGAGCCCACAGAGTCAGCCCTTAACCCCAGTGATCAGAAATTGTCAAAACGTGTTTTTCAGCAGAAATAAACACGTTTTGGCAACTTTGGTCACCACCATGTAACTTATAGGGCAGGAACAGCACAGTTTTCAAAACGTGTTTTTCAGCCCGAAATAAACACGTTTTCTCAGCACTTAGAATCGCAGTGTAACTGCCTGGCTCAGAAGAGCCCACAGAGTCAGCCCTTAACCCCAGTGATCAGAAATTGTCAAAACGTGTTTTTCAGCAGAAATAAACACGTTTTGGCAACTTTGGTCAAATCCATGTAACTTATAGGGCAGGAACAGCACAGTTTTCAAAACGTGTTTTTCAGCCCGAAATAAACGCGTTTTCTCAGCCCTTGGAATCGCAGTGTAACTGCCTGGCTCAGAAGAGCCCACAGAGTCAGCCCTTAACCCCAGTGATCAGAAATTGTCTAAACGTGTTTTTCAGCAGAAATAAACACGTTTTGGCAACTTTGGTCACCACCATGTAACTTATAGGGCAGGAACAGCACAGTTTTCAAAACGTGTTTTTCAGCCCGAAATAAACACGTTTTCTCAGCCCTTAGAATCGCAGTGTAACTGCCTGGCTCAGAAGAGCCCACAGAGTCAGCCCTTAACCCCAGTGATCAGAAATTGTCAAAACGTGTTTTTCAGCAGAAATAAACACGTTTTGGCAACTTTGGTCAAACCCATGTAACTTATAGGGCAGGAACAGCACAGTTTTCAAAACGTGTTTTTCAGCCCGAAATAAACGCGTTTTCTCAGCCCTTGGAATCGCAGTGTAACTGCCTGCCTCAGAAGAGCCCACAGAGTCAGCCCTTAACCCCAGTGATCAGAAATTGTCAAAACGTGTTTTTCAGCAGAAATAAACACGTTTTGGCAACTTTGGTCACCACCATGTAACTTATAGGGCAGGAACAGCACAGTTTTCAAAACGTGTTTTTCAGCACGAAATAAACACGTTTTCTCAGCACTTAGAATCGCAGTGTAACTGCCTGGCTCAGAAGAGCCCACAGAGTCAGCCCTTAACCCCAGTGATCAGAAATTGTCAAAACGTGTTTTTCAGCAGAAATAAACACGTTTTGGCAACTTTGGTCAAATCCATGTAACTTATAGGGCAGGAACAGCACAGTTTTCAAAACGTGTTTTTCAGCCCGAAATAAACGCGTTTTCTCAGCCCTTGGAATCGCAGTGTAACTGCCTGGCTCAGAAGAGCCCACAGAGTCAGCCCTTAACCCCAGTGATCAGAAATTGTCTAAACGTGTTTTTCAGCAGAAATAAACACGTTTTGGCAACTTTGGTCACCACCATGTAACTTATAGGGCAGGAACAGCACAGTTTTCAAAACGTGTTTTTCAGCCCGAAATAAACGCGTTTTCTCATCCCTTGGAATCGCAGTGTAACTGCCTGGCTCAGAAGAGCACACTGAGTCACCCCTTAACCCCAGTGATCAGAAATTGTCAAAACGTGTTTTTCAGCAGAAATAAACACGTTTTGGCAACTTTGGTCACCACCATGTAACTTATAGGGCAGGAACAGCACAGTTTTCAAAACGTGTTTTTCAGGCCGAAATAAACGCGTTTTCTCAGCCCTTGGAATCGCAGTGTAACTGCCTGGCTCAGAAGAGCCCACAGAGTCAGCCCTTAACCCCAGTGATCAGAAATTGTCAAAACGTGTTTTTCAGCAGAAATAAACACGTTTTGGCAACTTTGGTCACCACCATGTAACTTATAGGGCAAGAACAGCACAGTTTTCAAAACGTGTTTTTCAGCCCGAAATAAACGCGTTTTCTCAGCCCTTGGAATCGCAGTGTAACTGCCTGGCTCAGAAGAGCCCACAGAGTCAGCCCTTAACCCCAGTGATCAGAAATTGTCAAAACGTGTTTTTCAGCAGAAATAAACACGTTTTGGCAACTTTGGTCAAACCCATGTAACTTATAGGGCAGGAACAGCACAGTTTTCAAAACGTGTTTTTCAGCCCGAAATAAACGCGTTTTCTCAGCCCTTGGAATCGCAGTGTAACTGCCTGCCTCAGAAGAGCCCACAGAGTCAGCCCTTAACCCCAGTGATCAGAAATTGTCAAAACGTGTTTTTCAGCAGAAATAAACACGTTTTGGCAACTTTGGTCACCACCATGTAACTTATAGGGCAGGAACAGCACAGTTTTCAAAACGTGTTTTTCAGCACGAAATAAACACGTTTTCTCAGCACTTAGAATCGCAGTGTAACTGCCTGGCTCAGAAGAGCCCACAGAGTCAGCCCTTAACCCCAGTGATCAGAAATTGTCAAAACGTGTTTTTCAGCAGAAATAAACACGTTTTGGCAACTTTGGTCAAATCCATGTAACTTATAGGGCAGGAACAGCACAGTTTTCAAAACGTGTTTTTCAGCCCGAAATAAACGCGTTTTCTCAGCCCTTGGAATCGCAGTGTAACTGCCTGGCTCAGAAGAGCCCACAGAGTCAGCCCTTAACCCCAGTGATCATAAATTGTCAAAACGTGTTTTTCAGCAGAAATAAACACGTTTTGGCAACTTTGGTCAAACCCATGTAACTTATAGGACAGGAACAGCACAGTTTTCAAAACGTGTTTTTCAGCCCGAAATAAACGCGTTTTCTCAGCCCTTGGAATCGCAGTGTAACTGCCTGGCTCAGAAGAGCCCACAGATTCAGCCCTTAACCCCAGTGATCAGAAAATGTCAAAACGTGTTTTTCAGCAGAAATAAACACGTTTTGGCAACTTTGGTCAAACCCATGTAACTTATAGGGCAGGAACAGCACAGTTTTCAAAACGTGTTTTTCAGCCCGAAATAAACGCGTTTTCTCAGCCCTTGGAATCGCAGTGTAACTGCCTGCCTCAGAAGAGCCCACAGAGTCAGCCCTTAACCCCAGTGATCAGAAATTGTCAAAACGTGTTTTTCAGCAGAAATAAACACGTTTTGGCAACTTTGGTCACCACCATGTAACTTATAGGGCAGGAACAGCACAGTTTTCAAAACGTGTTTTTCAGCACGAAATAAACACGTTTTCTCAGCACTTAGAATCGCAGTGTAACTGCCTGGCTCAGAAGAGCCCACAGAGTCAGCCCTTAACCCCAGTGATCAGAAATTGTCAAAACGTGTTTTTCAGCAGAAATAAACACGTTTTGGCAACTTTGGTCAAATCCATGTAACTTATAGGGCAGGAACAGCACAGTTTTCAAAACGTGTTTTTCAGCCCGAAATAAACGCGTTTTCTCAGCCCTTGGAATCGCAGTGTAACTGCCTGGCTCAGAAGAGCCCACAGAGTCAGCCCTTAACCCCAGTGATCAGAAATTGTCTAAACGTGTTTTTCAGCAGAAATAAACACGTTTTGGCAACTTTGGTCACCACCATGTAACTTATAGGGCAGGAACAGCACAGTTTTCAAAACGTGTTTTTCAGCCCGAAATAAACGCGTTTTCTCAGCCCTTGGAATCGCAGTGTAACTGCCTGCCTCAGAAGAGCCCACAGAGTCAGCCCTTAACCCCAGTGATCAGAAATTGTCAAAACGTGTTTTTCAGCAGAAATAAACACGTTTTGGCAACTTTGGTCACCACCATGTAACTTATAGGGCAGGAACAGCACAGTTTTCAAAACGTGTTTTTCAGCACGAAATAAACACGTTTTCTCAGCACTTAGAATCGCAGTGTAACTGCCTGGCTCAGAAGAGCCCACAGAGTCAGCCCTTAACCCCAGTGATCAGAAATTGTCAAAACGTGTTTTTCAGCAGAAATAAACACGTTTTGGCAACTTTGGTCAAATCCATGTAACTTATAGGGCAGGAACAGCACAGTTTTCAAAACGTGTTTTTCAGCCCGAAATAAACGCGTTTTCTCAGCCCTTGGAATCGCAGTGTAACTGCCTGGCTCAGAAGAGCCCACAGAGTCAGCCCTTAACCCCAGTGATCAGAAATTGTCTAAACGTGTTTTTCAGCAGAAATAAACACGTTTTGGCAACTTTGGTCACCACCATGTAACTTATAGGGCAGGAACAGCACAGTTTTCAAAACGTGTTTTTCAGCCCGAAATAAACACGTTTTCTCAGCCCTTAGAATCGCAGTGTAACTGCCTGGCTCAGAAGAGCCCACAGAGTCAGCCCTTAACCCCAGTGATCAGAAATTGTCAAAACGTGTTTTTCAGCAGAAATAAACACGTTTTGGCAACTTTGGTCAAACCCATGTAACTTATAGGGCAGGAACAGCACAGTTTTCAAAACGTGTTTTTCAGCCCGAAATAAACGCGTTTTCTCAGCCCTTGGAATCGCAGTGTAACTGCCTGCCTCAGAAGAGCCCACAGAGTCAGCCCTTAACCCCAGTGATCAGAAATTGTCAAAACGTGTTTTTCAGCAGAAATAAACACGTTTTGGCAACTTTGGTCACCACCATGTAACTTATAGGGCAGGAACAGCACAGTTTTCAAAACGTGTTTTTCAGCACGAAATAAACACGTTTTCTCAGCACTTAGAATCGCAGTGTAACTGCCTGGCTCAGAAGAGCCCACAGAGTCAGCCCTTAACCCCAGTGATCAGAAATTGTCAAAACGTGTTTTTCAGCAGAAATAAACACGTTTTGGCAACTTTGGTCAAATCCATGTAACTTATAGGGCAGGAACAGCACAGTTTTCAAAACGTGTTTTTCAGCCCGAAATAAACGCGTTTTCTCAGCCCTTGGAATCGCAGTGTAACTGCCTGGCTCAGAAGAGCCCACAGAGTCAGCCCTTAACCCCAGTGATCAGAAATTGTCTAAACGTGTTTTTCAGCAGAAATAAACACATTTTGGCAACTTTGGTCACCACCATGTAACTTATAGGGCAGGAACAGCACAGTTTTCAAAACGTGTTTTTCAGCCCGAAATAAACGCGTTTTCTCATCCCTTGGAATCGCAGTGTAACTGCCTGGCTCAGAAGAGCACACTGAGTCACCCCTTAACCCCAGTGATCAGAAATTGTCAAAACGTGTTTTTCAGCAGAAATAAACACGTTTTGGCAACTTTGGTCACCACCATGTAACTTATAGGGCAGGAACAGCACAGTTTTCAAAACGTGTTTTTCAGCCCGAAATAAACGCGTTTTCTCAGCCCTTGGAATCGCAGTGTAACTGCCTGCCTCAGAAGAGCCCACAGAGTCAGCCATTAACCCCAGTGATCAGAAATTGTCAAAACGTGTTTTTCAGCAGAAATAAACACGTTTTGGCAACTTTGGTCACCACCATGTAACTTATAGGGCAGGAACAGCACAGTTTTCAAAACGTGTTTTTCAGCACGAAATAAACACGTTTTCTCAGCACTTAGAATCGCAGTGTAACTGCCTGGCTCAGAAGAGCCCACAGAGTCAGCCCTTAACCCCAGTGATCAGAAATTGTCAAAACGTGTTTTTCAGCAGAAATAAACACGTTTTGGCAACTTTGGTCAAATCCATGTAACTTATAGGGCAGGAACAGCACAGTTTTCAAAACGTGTTTTTCAGCCCGAAATAAACGCGTTTTCTCAGCCCTTGGAATCGCAGTGTAACTGCCTGGCTCAGAAGAGCCCACAGAGTCAGCCCTTAACCCCAGTGATCATAAATTGTCAAAACGTGTTTTTCAGCAGAAATAAACACGTTTTGGCAACTTTGGTCAAACCCATGTAACTTATAGGACAGGAACAGCACAGTTTTCAAAACGTGTTTTTCAGCCCGAAATAAACGCGTTTTCTCAGCCCTTGGAATCGCAGTGTAACTGCCTGGCTCAGAAGAGCCCACAGATTCAGCCCTTAACCCCAGTGATCAGAAAATGTCAAAACGTGTTTTTCAGCAGAAATAAACACGTTTTGGCAACTTTGGTCAAACCCATGTAACTTATAGGGCAGGAACAGCACAGTTTTCAAAACGTGTTTTTCAGCCCGAAATAAACGCGTTTTCTCAGCCCTTGGAATCGCAGTGTAACTGCCTGCCTCAGAAGAGCCCACAGAGTCAGCCCTTAACCCCAGTGATCAGAAATTGTCAAAACGTGTTTTTCAGCAGAAATAAACACGTTTTGGCAACTTTGGTCACCACCATGTAACTTATAGGGCAGGAACAGCACAGTTTTCAAAACGTGTTTTTCAGCACGAAATAAACACGTTTTCTCAGCACTTAGAATCGCAGTGTAACTGCCTGGCTCAGAAGAGCCCACAGAGTCAGCCCTTAACCCCAGTGATCAGAAATTGTCAAAACGTGTTTTTCAGCAGAAATAAACACGTTTTGGCAACTTTGGTCAAATCCATGTAACTTATAGGGCAGGAACAGCACAGTTTTCAAAACGTGTTTTTCAGCCCGAAATAAACGCGTTTTCTCAGCCCTTGGAATCGCAGTGTAACTGCCTGGCTCAGAAGAGCCCACAGAGTCAGCCCTTAACCCCAGTGATCAGAAATTGTCTAAACGTGTTTTTCAGCAGAAATAAACACATTTTGGCAACTTTGGTCACCACCATGTAACTTATAGGGCAGGAACAGCACAGTTTTCAAAACGTGTTTTTCAGCCCGAAATAAACGCGTTTTCTCAGCCCTTGGAATCGCAGTGTAACTGCCTGCCTCAGAAGAGCCCACAGAGTCAGCCCTTAACCCCAGTGATCAGAAATTGTCAAAACGTGTTTTTCAGCAGAAATAAACACGTTTTGGCAACTTTGGTCACCACCATGTAACTTATAGGGCAGGAACAGCACAGTTTTCAAAACGTGTTTTTCAGCACGAAATAAACACGTTTTCTCAGCACTTAGAATCGCAGTGTAACTGCCTGGCTCAGAAGAGCCCACAGAGTCAGCCCTTAACCCCAGTGATCAGAAATTGTCAAAACGTGTTTTTCAGCAGAAATAAACACGTTTTGGCAACTTTGGTCAAATCCATGTAACTTATAGGGCAGGAACAGCACAGTTTTCAAAACGTGTTTTTCAGCCCGAAATAAACGCGTTTTCTCAGCCCTTGGAATCGCAGTGTAACTGCCTGGCTCAGAAGAGCCCACAGAGTCAGCCCTTAACCCCAGTGATCAGAAATTGTCTAAACGTGTTTTTCAGCAGAAATAAACACGTTTTGGCAACTTTGGTCACCACCATGTAACTTATAGGGCAGGAACAGCACAGTTTTCAAAACGTGTTTTTCAGCCCGAAATAAACACGTTTTCTCAGCCCTTAGAATCGCAGTGTAACTGCCTGGCTCAGAAGAGCCCACAGAGTCAGCCCTTAACCCCAGTGATCAGAAATTGTCAAAACGTGTTTTTCAGCAGAAATAAACACGTTTTGGCAACTTTGGTCAAACCCATGTAACTTATAGGGCAGGAACAGCACAGTTTTCAAAACGTGTTTTTCAGCCCGAAATAAACGCGTTTTCTCAGCCCTTGGAACCGCAGTGTAACTGCCTGCCTCAGAAGAGCCCACAGAGTCAGCCCTTAACCCCAGTGATCAGAAATTGTCAAAACGTGTTTTTCAGCAGAAATAAACACGTTTTGGCAACTTTGGTCACCACCATGTAACTTATAGGGCAGGAACAGCACAGTTTTCAAAACGTGTTTTTCAGCACGAAATAAACACGTTTTCTCAGCACTTAGAATCGCAGTGTAACTGCCTGGCTCAGAAGAGCCCACAGAGTCAGCCCTTAACCCCAGTGATCAGAAATTGTCAAAACGTGTTTTTCAGCAGAAATAAACACGTTTTGGCAACTTTGGTCAAATCCATGTAACTTATAGGGCAGGAACAGCACAGTTTTCAAAACGTGTTTTTCAGCCCGAAATAAACGCGTTTTCTCAGCCCTTGGAATCGCAGTGTAACTGCCTGGCTCAGAAGAGCCCACAGAGTCAGCCCTTAACCCCAGTGATCAGAAATTGTCTAAACGTGTTTTTCAGCAGAAATAAACACATTTTGGCAACTTTGGTCACCACCATGTAACTTATAGGGCAGGAACAGCACAGTTTTCAAAACGTGTTTTTCAGCCCGAAATAAACGCGTTTTCTCATCCCTTGGAATCGCAGTGTAACTGCCTGGCTCAGAAGAGCACACTGAGTCACCCCTTAACCCCAGTGATCAGAAATTGTCAAAACGTGTTTTTCAGCAGAAATAAACACGTTTTGGCAACTTTGGTCACCACCATGTAACTTATAGGGCAGGAACAGCACAGTTTTCAAAACGTGTTTTTCAGCCCGAAATAAACGCGTTTTCTCAGCCCTTGGAATCGCAGTGTAACTGCCTGCCTCAGAAGAGCCCACAGAGTCAGCCCTTAACCCCAGTGATCAGAAATTGTCAAAACGTGTTTTTCAGCAGAAATAAACACGTTTTGGCAACTTTGGTCACCACCATGTAACTTATAGGGCAGGAACAGCACAGTTTTCAAAACGTGTTTTTCAGCACGAAATAAACACGTTTTCTCAGCACTTAGAATCGCAGTGTAACTGCCTGGCTCAGAAGAGCCCACAGAGTCAGCCCTTAACCCCAGTGATCAGAAATTGTCAAAACGTGTTTTTCAGCAGAAATAAACACGTTTTGGCAACTTTGGTCAAATCCATGTAACTTATAGGGCAGGAACAGCACAGTTTTCAAAACGTGTTTTTCAGCCCGAAATGAACGCGTTTTCTCAGCCCTTGGAATCGCAGTGTAACTGCCTGGCTCAGAAGAGCCCACAGAGTCAGCCCTTAACCCCAGTGATCAGAAATTGTCTAAACGTGTTTTTCAGCAGAAATAAACACGTTTTGGCAACTTTGGTCACCACCATGTAACTTATAGGGCAGGAACAGCACAGTTTTCAAAACGTGTTTTTCAGCCCGAAATAAACGCGTTTTCTCAGCCCTTGGAATCGCAGTGTAACTGCCTGCCTCAGAAGAGCCCACAGAGTCAGCCCTTAACCCCAGTGATCAGAAATTGTCAAAACGTGTTTTTCAGCAGAAACAAACACGTTTTGGCAACTTTGGTCACCACCATGTAACTTATAGGGCAGGAACAGCACAGTTTTCAAAACGTGTTTTTCAGCCCGAAATAAACACGTTTTCTCAGCACTTAGAATCGCAGTGTAACTGCCTGGCTCAGAAGAGCCCACAGAGTCAGCCCTTAACCCCAGTGATCAGAAATTGTCAAAACGTGTTTTTCAGCAGAAATAAACACGTTTTGGCAACTTTGGTCAAATCCATGTAACTTATAGGGCAGGAACAGCACAGTTTTCAAAACGTGTTTTTCAGCCCGAAATAAACGCGTTTTCTCAGCCCTTGGAATCGCAGTGTAACTGCCTGGCTCAGAAGAGCCCACAGAGTCAGCCCTTAACCCCAGTGATCAGAAATTGTCTAAACGTGTTTTTCAGCAGAAATAAACACGTTTTGGCAACTTTGGTCACCACCATGTAACTTATAGGGCAGGAACAGCACAGTTTTCAAAACGTGTTTTTCAGCCCGAAATAAACACGTTTTCTCAGCCCTTAGAATCGCAGTGTAACTGCCTGGCTCAGAAGAGCCCACAGAGTCAGCCCTTAACCCCAGTGATCAGAAATTGTCAAAACGTGTTTTTCAGCAGAAATAAACACGTTTTGGCAACTTTGGTCAAACCCATGTAACTTATAGGGCAGGAACAGCACAGTTTTCAAAACGTGTTTTTCAGCCCGAAATAAACGCGTTTTCTCAGCCCTTGGAATCGCAGTGTAACTGCCTGCCTCAGAAGAGCCCACAGAGTCAGCCCTTAACCCCAGTGATCAGAAATTGTCAAAACGTGTTTTTCAGCAGAAATAAACACGTTTTGGCAACTTTGGTCACCACCATGTAACTTATAGGGCAGGAACAGCACAGTTTTCAAAACGTGTTTTTCAGCACGAAATAAACACGTTTTCTCAGCACTTAGAATCGCAGTGTAACTGCCTGGCTCAGAAGAGCCCACAGAGTCAGCCCTTAACCCCAGTGATCAGAAATTGTCAAAACGTGTTTTTCAGCAGAAATAAACACGTTTTGGCAACTTTGGTCAAATCCATGTAACTTATAGGGCAGGAACAGCACAGTTTTCAAAACGTGTTTTTCAGCCCGAAATAAACGCGTTTTCTCAGCCCTTGGAATCGCAGTGTAACTGCCTGGCTCAGAAGAGCCCACAGAGTCAGCCCTTAACCCCAGTGATCAGAAATTGTCTAAACGTGTTTTTCAGCAGAAATAAACACGTTTTGGCAACTTTGGTCACCACCATGTAACTTATAGGGCAGGAACAGCACAGTTTTCAAAACGTGTTTTTCAGCCCGAAATAAACGCGTTTTCTCATCCCTTGGAATCGCAGTGTAACTGCCTGGCTCAGAAGAGCACACTGAGTCACCCCTTAACCCCAGTGATCAGAAATTGTCAAAACGTGTTTTTCAGCAGAAATAAACACGTTTTGGCAACTTTGGTCACCACCATGTAACTTATAGGGCAGGAACAGCACAGTTTTCAAAACGTGTTTTTCAGGCCGAAATAAACGCGTTTTCTCAGCCCTTGGAATCGCAGTGTAACTGCCTGGCTCAGAAGAGCCCACAGAGTCAGCCCTTAACCCCAGTGATCAGAAATTGTCAAAACGTGTTTTTCAGCAGAAATAAACACGTTTTGGCAACTTTGGTCACCACCATGTAACTTATAGGGGAAGAACAGCACAGTTTTCAAAACGTGTTTTTCAGCCCGAAATAAACGCGTTTTCTCAGCCCTTGGAATCGCAGTGTAACTGCCTGGCTCAGAAGAGCCCACAGAGTCAGCCCTTAACCCCAGTGATCAGAAATTGTCAAAACGTGTTTTTCAGCAGAAATAAACACGTTTTGGCAACTTTGGTCAAACCCATGTAACTTATAGGGCAGGAACAGCACAGTTTTCAAAACGTGTTTTTCAGCCCGAAATAAACGCGTTTTCTCAGCCCTTGGAATCGCAGTGTAACTGCCTGCCTCAGAAGAGCCCACAGAGTCAGCCCTTAACCCCAGTGATCAGAAATTGTCAAAACGTGTTTTTCAGCAGAAATAAACACGTTTTGGCAACTTTGGTCACCACCATGTAACTTATAGGGCAGGAACAGCACAGTTTTCAAAACGTGTTTTTCAGCACGAAATAAACACGTTTTCTCAGCACTTAGAATCGCAGTGTAACTGCCTGGCTCAGAAGAGCCCACAGAGTCAGCCCTTAACCCCAGTGATCAGAAATTGTCAAAACGTGTTTTTCAGCAGAAATAAACACGTTTTGGCAACTTTGGTCAAATCCATGTAACTTATAGGGCAGGAACAGCACAGTTTTCAAAACGTGTTTTTCAGCCCGAAATAAACGCGTTTTCTCAGCCCTTGGAATCGCAGTGTAACTGCCTGGCTCAGAAGAGCCCACAGAGTCAGCCCTTAACCCCAGTGATCATAAATTGTCAAAACGTGTTTTTCAGCAGAAATAAACACGTTTTGGCAACTTTGGTCAAACCCATGTAACTTATAGGACAGGAACAGCACAGTTTTCAAAACGTGTTTTTCAGCCCGAAATAAACGCGTTTTCTCAGCCCTTGGAATCGCAGTGTAACTGCCTGGCTCAGAAGAGCCCACAGATTCAGCCCTTAACCCCAGTGATCAGAAAATGTCAAAACGTGTTTTTCAGCAGAAATAAACACGTTTTGGCAACTTTGGTCACCACCATGTAACTTATAGGGCAGGAACAGCACAGTTTTCAAAACGTGTTTTTCAGCCCGAAATAAACGCGTTTTCTCAGCCCTTGGAATCGCAGTGTAACTGCCTGGCTCAGAAGAGCACACTGAGTCACCCCTTAACCCCAGTGATCAGAAATTGTCAAAACGTGTTTTTCAGCAGAAATAAACACGTTTTGGCAACTTTGGTCACCACCATGTAACTTATAGGGCAGGAACAGCACCGTTTTCAAAACGTGTTTTTCAGCCCGAAATAAACGCGTTTTCTCAGCCCTTGGAATCGCAGTGTAACTGCCTGGCTCAGAAGAGCCCACAGAGTCAGCCCTTAACCCCAGTGATCAGAAATTGTCAAAACGTGTTTTTCAGCAGAAATAAACACGTTTTGGCAACTTTGGTCAAACCCATGTAACTTATAGGGCAGGAACAGCACAGTTTTCAAAACGTGTTTTTCAGCCCGAAATAAACGCGTTTTCTCAGCCCTTGGAATCGCAGTGTAACTGCCTGCCTCAGAAGAGCCCACAGAGTCAGCCCTTAACCCCAGTGATCAGAAATTGTCAAAACGTGTTTTTCAGCAGAAATAAACACGTTTTGGCAACTTTGGTCACCACCATGTAACTTATAGGGCAGGAACAGCACAGTTTTCAAAACGTGTTTTTCAGCACGAAATAAACACGTTTTCTCAGCACTTAGAATCGCAGTGTAACTGCCTGGCTCAGAAGAGCCCACAGAGTCAGCCCTTAACCCCAGTGATCAGAAATTGTCAAAACGTGTTTTTCAGCAGAAATAAACACGTTTTGGCAACTTTGGTCAAATCCATGTAACTTATAGGGCAGGAACAGCACAGTTTTCAAAACGTGTTTTTCAGCCCGAAATAAACGTGTTTTCTCAGCCCTTGGAATCGCAGTGTAACTGCCTGGCTCAGAAGAGCCCACAGAGTCAGCCCTTAACCCCAGTGATCAGAAATTGTCTAAACGTGTTTTTCAGCAGAAATAAACACGTTTTGGCAACTTTGGTCACCACCATGTAACTTATAGGGCAGGAACAGCACAGTTTTCAAAACGTGTTTTTCAGCCCGAAATAAACGCGTTTTCTCATCCCTTGGAATCGCAGTGTAACTGCCTGGCTCAGAAGAGCACACTGAGTCACCCCTTAACCCCAGTGATCAGAAATTGTCAAAACGTGTTTTTCAGCAGAAATAAACACGTTTTGGCAACTTTGGTCACCACCATGTAACTTATAGGGCAGGAACAGCACAGTTTTCAAAACGTGTTTTTCAGCCCGAAATAAACGCGTTTTCTCAGCCCTTGGAATCGCAGTGTAACTGCCTGCCTCAGAAGAGCCCACAGAGTCAGCCCTTAACCCCAGTGATCAGAAATTGTCAAAACGTGTTTTTCAGCAGAAATAAACACGTTTTGGCAACTTTGGTCACCACCATGTAACTTATAGGGCAGGAACAGCACAGTTTTCAAAACGTGTTTTTCAGCACGAAATAAACACGTTTTCTCAGCACTTAGAATCGCAGTGTAACTGCCTGGCTCAGAAGAGCCCACAGAGTCAGCCCTTAACCCCAGTGATCAGAAATTGTCAAAACGTGTTTTTCAGCAGAAATAAACACGTTTTGGCAACTTTGGTCAAATCCATGTAACTTATAGGGCAGGAACAGCACAGTTTTCAAAACGTGTTTTTCAGCCCGAAATGAACGCGTTTTCTCAGCCCTTGGAATCGCAGTGTAACTGCCTGGCTCAGAAGAGCCCACAGAGTCAGCCCTTAACCCCAGTGATCAGAAATTGTCTAAACGTGTTTTTCAGCAGAAATAAACACGTTTTGGCAACTTTGGTCACCACCATGTAACTTATAGGGCAGGAACAGCACAGTTTTCAAAACGTGTTTTTCAGCCCGAAATAAACGCGTTTTCTCAGCCCTTGGAATCGCAGTGTAACTGCCTGCCTCAGAAGAGCCCACAGAGTCAGCCCTTAACCCCAGTGATCAGAAATTGTCAAAACGTGTTTTTCAGCAGAAATAAACACGTTTTGGCAACTTTGGTCACCACCATGTAACTTATAGGGCAGGAACAGCACAGTTTTCAAAACGTGTTTTTCAGCACGAAATAAACACGTTTTCTCAGCACTTAGAATCGCAGTGTAACTGCCTGGCTCAGAAGAGCCCACAGAGTCAGCCCTTAACCCCAGTGATCAGAAATTGTCAAAACGTGTTTTTCAGCAGAAATAAACACGTTTTGGCAACTTTGGTCAAATCCATGTAACTTATAGGGCAGGAACAGCACAGTTTTCAAAACGTGTTTTTCAGCCCGAAATAAACGCGTTTTCTCAGCCCTTGGAATCGCAGTGTAACTGCCTGGCTCAGAAGAGCCCACAGAGTCAGCCCTTAACCCCAGTGATCAGAAATTGTCTAAACGTGTTTTTCAGCAGAAATAAACACGTTTTGGCAACTTTGGTCACCACCATGTAACTTATAGGGCAGGAACAGCACAGTTTTCAAAACGTGTTTTTCAGCCCGAAATAAACACGTTTTCTCAGCCCTTAGAATCGCAGTGTAACTGCCTGGCTCAGAAGAGCCCACAGAGTCAGCCCTTAACCCCAGTGATCAGAAATTGTCAAAACGTGTTTTTCAGCAGAAATAAACACGTTTTGGCAACTTTGGTCAAACCCATGTAACTTATAGGGCAGGAACAGCACAGTTTTCAAAACGTGTTTTTCAGCCCGAAATAAACGCGTTTTCTCAGCCCTTGGAATCGCAGTGTAACTGCCTGCCTCAGAAGAGCCCACAGAGTCAGCCCTTAACCCCAGTGATCAGAAATTGTCAAAACGTGTTTTTCAGCAGAAATAAACACGTTTTGGCAACTTTGGTCACCACCATGTAACTTATAGGGCAGGAACAGCACAGTTTTCAAAACGTGTTTTTCAGCACGAAATAAACACGTTTTCTCAGCACTTAGAATCGCAGTGTAACTGCCTGGCTCAGAAGAGCCCACAGAGTCAGCCCTTAACCCCAGTGATCAGAAATTGTCAAAACGTGTTTTTCAGCAGAAATAAACACGTTTTGGCAACTTTGGTCAAATCCATGTAACTTATAGGGCAGGAACAGCACAGTTTTCAAAACGTGTTTTTCAGCCCGAAATAAACGCGTTTTCTCAGCCCTTGGAATCGCAGTGTAACTGCCTGGCTCAGAAGAGCCCACAGAGTCAGCCCTTAACCCCAGTGATCAGAAATTGTCTAAACGTGTTTTTCAGCAGAAATAAACACGTTTTGGCAACTTTGGTCACCACCATGTAACTTATAGGGCAGGAACAGCACAGTTTTCAAAACGTGTTTTTCAGCCCGAAATAAACGCGTTTTCTCATCCCTTGGAATCGCAGTGTAACTGCCTGGCTCAGAAGAGCACACTGAGTCACCCCTTAACCCCAGTGATCAGAAATTGTCAAAACGTGTTTTTCAGCAGAAATAAACACGTTTTGGCAACTTTGGTCACCACCATGTAACTTATAGGGCAGGAACAGCACAGTTTTCAAAACGTGTTTTTCAGCCCGAAATAAACGCGTTTTCTCAGCCTTTGGAATCGCAGTGTAACTGCCTGGCTCAGAAGAGCCCACAGAGTCAGCCCTTAACCCCAGTGATCAGAAATTGTCAAAACGTGTTTTTCAGCAGAAATAAACACGTTTTGGCAACTTTGGTCACCACCATGTAACTTATAGGGCAGGAACAGCACAGTTTTCAAAACGTGTTTTTCAGGCCGAAATAAACGCGTTTTCTCAGCCCTTGGAATCGCAGTGTAACTGCCTGGCTCAGAAGAGCCCACAGAGTCAGCCCTTAACCCCAGTGATCAGAAATTGTCAAAACGTGTTTTTCAGCAGAAATAAACACGTTTTGGCAACTTTGGTCACCACCATGTAACTTATAGGGCAAGAACAGCACAGTTTTCAAAACGTGTTTTTCAGCCCGAAATAAACGCGTTTTCTCAGCCCTTGGAATCGCAGTGTAACTGCCTGGCTCAGAAGAGCCCACAGAGTCAGCCCTTAACCCCAGTGATCAGAAATTGTCAAAACGTGTTTTTCAGCAGAAATAAACACGTTTTGGCAACTTTGGTCAAACCCATGTAACTTATAGGGCAGGAACAGCACAGTTTTCAAAACGTGTTTTTCAGCCCGAAATAAACGCGTTTTCTCAGCCCTTGGAATCGCAGTGTAACTGCCTGCCTCAGAAGAGCCCACAGAGTCAGCCCTTAACCCCAGTGATCAGAAATTGTCAAAACGTGTTTTTCAGCAGAAATAAACACGTTTTGGCAACTTTGGTCACCACCATGTAACTTATAGGGCAGGAACAGCACAGTTTTCAAAACGTGTTTTTCAGCACGAAATAAACACGTTTTCTCAGCACTTAGAATCGCAGTGTAACTGCCTGGCTCAGAAGAGCCCACAGAGTCAGCCCTTAACCCCAGTGATCAGAAATTGTCAAAACGTGTTTTTCAGCAGAAATAAACACGTTTTGGCAACTTTGGTCAAATCCATGTAACTTATAGGGCAGGAACAGCACAGTTTTCAAAACGTGTTTTTCAGCCCGAAATAAACGCGTTTTCTCAGCCCTTGGAATCGCAGTGTAACTGCCTGGCTCAGAAGAGCCCACAGAGTCAGCCCTTAACCCCAGTGATCATAAATTGTCAAAACGTGTTTTTCAGCAGAAATAAACACGTTTTGGCAACTTTGGTCAAACCCATGTAACTTATAGGACAGGAACAGCACAGTTTTCAAAACGTGTTTTTCAGCCCGAAATAAACGCGTTTTCTCAGCCCTTGGAATCGCAGTGTAACTGCCTGGCTCAGAAGAGCCCACAGATTCAGCCCTTAACCCCAGTGATCAGAAAATGTCAAAACGTGTTTTTCAGCAGAAATAAACACGTTTTGGCAACTTTGGTCACCACCATGTAACTTATAGGGCAGGAACAGCACAGTTTTCAAAACGTGTTTTTCAGCCCGAAATAAACGCGTTTTCTCAGCCCTTGGAATCGCAGTGTAACTGCCTGGCTCAGAAGAGCCCACAGATTCAGACCTTAACCCCAGTGATCAGAAAATGTCAAAACGTGTTTTTCAGCAGAAATAAACACGTTTTGGCAACTTTGGTCACCACCATGTAACTTATAGGGCAGGAACAGCACAGTTTTCAAAACGTGTTTTTCAGCCCGAAATAAACGCGTTTTCTCAGCCCTTGGAATCGCAGTGTAACTGCCTGGCTCAGAAGAGCCCACAGAGTCAGCCCTTAACCCCAGTGATCAGAAATTGTCAAAACGTGTTTTTCAGCAGAAATAAACACGTTTTGGCAACTTTGGTCACCACCATGTAACTTATAGGGCAGGAACAGCACAGTTTTCAAAACGTGTTTTTCAGCACGAAATAAACACGTTTTCTCAGCACTTAGAATCGCAGTGTAACTGCCTGGCTCAGAAGAGCCCACAGAGTCAGCCCTTAACCCCAGTGATCAGAAATTGTCAAAACGTGTTTTTCAGCAGAAATAAACACGTTTTGGCAACTTTGGTCAAATCCATGTAACTTATAGGGCAGGAACAGCACAGTTTTCAAAACGTGTTTTTCAGCCCGAAATAAAAGCGTTTTCTCAGCCCTTGGAATCGCAGTGTAACTGCCTGGCTCAGAAGAGCCCACAGAGTCAGCCCTTAACCCCAGTGATCAGAAATTGTCAAAACGTGTTTTTCAGCAGAAATAAACACGTTTTGGCAACTTTGGTCAAACCCATGTAACTTATAGGGCAGGAACAGCACAGTTTTCAAAACGTGTTTTTCAGCCCGAAATAAACGCGTTTTCTCAGCCCTTGGAATCGCAGTGTAACTGCCTGGCTCAGAAGAGCCCACAGAGTCAGCCCTTAACCCCAGTGATCAGAAATTGTCAAAACGTGTTTTTCAGCAGAAATAAACACGTTTTGGCAACTTTGGTCACCACCATGTAACTTATAGGGCAGGAACAGCACAGTTTTCAAAACGTGTTTTTCAGCCCGAAATAAACGCGTTTTCTCAGCCCTTGGAATCGCAGTGTAACTGCCTGGCTCAGAAGAGCCCACAGAGTCAGCCCTTAACCCCAGTGATCATAAATTGTCAAAACGTGTTTTTCAGCAGAAATAAACACGTTTTGGCAACTTTGGTCAAACCCATGTAACTTATAGGGCAGGAACAGCACAGTTTTCAAAACGTGTTTTTCAGCCCGAAATAAACGCGTTTTCTCAGCCCTTGGAATCGCAGTGTAACTGCCTGGCTCAGAAGAGCCCACAGAGTCAGCCCTTAACCCCAGTGATCAGAAATTGTCAAAACGTGTTTTTCAGCAGAAATAAACACGTTTTGGCAACTTTGGTCACCACCATGTAACTTATAGGGCAGGAACAGCACAGTTTTCAAAACGTGTTTTTCAGCACGAAATAAACACGTTTTCTCAGCACTTAGAATCGCAGTGTAACTGCCTGGCTCAGAAGAGCCCACAGAGTCAGCCCTTAACCCCAGTGATCAGAAATTGTCAAAACGTGTTTTTCAGCAGAAATAAACACGTTTTGGCAACTTTGGTCACCACCATGTAACTTATAGGGCAGGAACAGCACAGTTTTCAAAACGTGTTTTTCAGACCGAAATAAACACGTTTTCTCAGCCCTTAGAATCGCAATGTAACTGCCTGGCTCAGAAGAGCCCACAGAGTCAGCCCTTAACCCCAGTGATCATAAATTGTCAAAACGTGTTTTTCAGCAGAAATAAACACGTTTTGGCAACTTTGGTCAAACCCATGTAACTTATAGGACAGGAACAGCACAGTTTTCAAAACGTGTTTTTCAGCCCGAAATAAACGCGTTTTCTCAGCCCTTGGAATCGCAGTGTAACTGCCTGGCTCAGAAGAGCCCACAGATTCAGACCTTAACCCCAGTGATCAGAAAATGTCAAAACGTGTTTTTCAGCAGAAATAAACACGTTTTGGCAACTTTGGTCACCACCATGTAACTTATAGGGCAGGAACAGCACAGTTTTCAAAACGTGTTTTTCAGCCCGAAATAAACGCGTTTTCTCAGCCCTTGGAATCGCAGTGTAACTGCCTGGCTCAGAAGAGCCCACAGAGTCAGCCCTTAACCCCAGTGATCAGAAATTGTCAAAACGTGTTTTTCAGCAGAAATAAACACGTTTTGGCAACTTTGGTCACCACCATGTAACTTATAGGGCAGGAACAGCACAGTTTTCAAAACGTGTTTTTCAGCCCGAAATAAACACGTTTTCTCAGCCCTTAGAATCGCAGTGTAACTACCTGGCTCAGAAGAGCCCACAGAGTCAGCCCTTAACCCCAGTGATCAGAAATTGTCAAAACGTGTTTTTCAGCAGAAATAAACACGTTTTGGCAACTTTGGTCAAACCCATGTAACTTATAGGGCAGGAACAGCACAGTTTTCAAAACGTGTTTTTCAGCCCGAAATAAACGCGTTTTCTCAGCCCTTGGAATCGCAGTGTAACTGCCTGCCTCAGAAGAGCCCACAGAGTCAGCCCTTAACCCCAGTGATCAGAAATTGTCAAAACGTGTTTTTCAGCAGAAATAAACACGTTTTGGCAACCTTGGTCACCACCATGTAACTTATAGGGCAGGAACAGCACAGTTTTCAAAACGTGTTTTTCAGCACGAAATAAACACGTTTTCTCAGCACTTAGAATCGCAGTGTAACTGCCTGGCTCAGAAGAGCCCACAGAGTCAGCCCTTAACCCCAGTGATCAGAAATTGTCAAAACGTGTTTTTCAGCAGAAATAAACACGTTTTGGCAACTTTGGTCAAATCCATGTAACTTATAGGGCAGGAACAGCACAGTTTTCAAAACGTGTTTTTCAGACCGAAATAAACACGTTTTCTCAGCCCTTAGAATCGCAATGTAACTGCCTGGCTCAGAAGAGCCCACAGAGTCAGCCCTTAACCCCAGTGATCATAAATTGTCAAAACGTGTTTTTCAGCAGAAATAAACACGTTTTGGCAACTTTGGTCAAACCCATGTAACTTATAGGACAGGAACAGCACAGTTTTCAAAACGTGTTTTTCAGCCCGAAATAAACGCGTTTTCTCAGCCCTTGGAATCGCAGTGTAACTGCCTGGCTCAGAAGAGCCCACAGATTCAGCCCTTAACCCCAGTGATCAGAAAATGTCAAAACGTGTTTTTCAGCAGAAATAAACACGTTTTGGCAACTTTGGTCACCACCATGTAACTTATAGGGCAGGAACAGCACAGTTTTCAAAACGTGTTTTTCAGCCCGAAATAAACGCGTTTTCTCAGCCCTTGGAATCGCAGTGTAACTGCCTGCCTCAGAAGAGCCCACAGAGTCAGCCCTTAACCCCAGTGATCAGAAATTGTCAAAACGTGTTTTTCAGCAGAAATAAACACGTTTTGGCAACTTTGGTCACCACCATGTAACTTATAGGGCAGGAACAGCACAGTTTTCAAAACGTGTTTTTCAGCCCGAAATAAACACGTTTTCTCAGCCCTTAAAATCGCAGTGTAACTGCCTGGCTCAGAAGAGCCCACAGAGTCAGCCCTTAACCCCAGTGATCAGAAATTGTCAAAACGTGTTTTTCAGCAGAAATAAACACGTTTTGGCAACTTTGGTCAAACCCATGTAACTTATAGGGCAGGAACAGCACAGTTTTCAAAACGTGTTTTTCAGCCCGAAATAAACGCGTTTTCTCAGCCCTTGGAATCGCAGTGTAACTGCCTGCCTCAGAAGAGCCCACAGAGTCAGCCCTTAACCCCAGTGATCAGAAATTGTCAAAACGTGTTTTTCAGCAGAAATAAACACGTTTTGGCAACTTTGGTCACCACCATGTAACTTATAGGGCAAGAACAGCACAGTTTTCAAAACGTGTTTTTCAGCCCGAAATAAACGCGTTTTCTCAGCCCTTGGAATCGCAGTGTAACTACCTGGCTCAGAAGAGCCCACAGAGTCAGCCCTTAACCCCAGTGATCAGAAATTGTCAAAACGTGTTTTTCAGCAGAAATAAACACGTTTTGGCAACTTTGGTCAAACCCATGTAACTTATAGGGCAGGAACAGCACAGTTTTCAAAACGTGTTTTTCAGCCCGAAATAAACGCGTTTTCTCAGCCCTTGGAATCGCAGTGTAACTGCCTGCCTCAGAAGAGCCCACAGAGTCAGCCCTTAACCCCAGTGATCAGAAATTGTCAAAACGTGTTTTTCAGCAGAAATAAACACGTTTTGGCAACTTTGGTCACCACCATGTAACTTATAGGGCAGGAACAGCACAGTTTTCAAAACGTGTTTTTCAGCACGAAATAAACACGTTTTCTCAGCACTTAGAATCGCAGTGTAACTGCCTGGCTCAGAAGAGCCCACAGAGTCAGCCCTTAACCCCAGTGATCAGAAATTGTCAAAACGTGTTTTTCAGCAGAAATAAACACGTTTTGGCAACTTTGGTCAAATCCATGTAACTTATAGGGCAGGAACAGCACAGTTTTCAAAACGTGTTTTTCAGCCCGAAATAAACGCGTTTTCTCAGCCCTTGGAATCGCAGTGTAACTGCCTGGCTCAGAAGAGCCCACAGAGTCAGCCCTTAACCCCAGTGATCATAAATTGTCAAAACGTGTTTTTCAGCAGAAATAAACACGTTTTGGCAACTTTGGTCAAACCCATGTAACTTATAGGACAGGAACAGCACAGTTTTCAAAACGTGTTTTTCAGCCCGAAATAAACGCGTTTTCTCAGCCCTTGGAATCGCAGTGTAACTGCCTGGCTCAGAAGAGCCCACAGATTCAGCCCTTAACCCCAGTGATCAGAAAATGTCAAAACGTGTTTTTCAGCAGAAATAAACACGTTTTGGCAACTTTGGTCACCACCATGTAACTTATAGGGCAGGAACAGCACAGTTTTCAAAACGTGTTTTTCAGCCCGAAATAAACGCGTTTTCTCAGCCCTTGGAATCGCAGTGTAACTGCCTGGCTCAGAAGAGCCCACAGAGTCAGCCCTTAACCCCAGTGATCAGAAATTGTCAAAACGTGTTTTTCAGCAGAAATAAACACGTTTTGGCAACTTTGGTCACCACCATGTAACTTATAGGGCAGGAACAGCACAGTTTTCAAAACGTGTTTTTCAGCCCGAAATAAACACGTTTTCTCAGCCCTTAGAATCGCAGTGTAACTGCCTGGCTCAGAAGAGCCCACAGAGTCAGCCCTTAACCCCAGTGATCAGAAATTGTCAAAACGTGTTTTTCAGCAGAAATAAACACGTTTTGGCAACTTTGGTCACCACCATGTAACTTATAGGGCAGGAACAGCACAGTTTTCAAAACGTGTTTTTCAGCACGAAATAAACACGTTTTCTCAGCACTTAGAATCGCAGTGTAACTGCCTGGCTCAGAAGAGCCCACAGAGTCAGCCCTTAACCCCAGTGATCAGAAATTGTCAAAACGTGTTTTTCAGCAGAAATAAACACGTTTTGGCAACTTTGGTCAAATCCATGTAACTTATAGGGCAGGAACAGCACAGTTTTCAAAACGTGTTTTTCAGCCCGAAATAAAAGCGTTTTCTCAGCCCTTGGAATCGCAGTGTAACTGCCTGGCTCAGAAGAGCCCACAGAGTCAGCCCTTAACCCCAGTGATCAGAAATTGTCTAAACGTGTTTTTCAGCAGAAATAAACACGTTTTGGCAACTTTGGTCACCACCATGTAACTTATAGGGCAGGAACAGCACAGTTTTCAAAACGTGTTTTTCAGCCCGAAATAAACGCGTTTTCTCAGCCCTTGGAATCGCAGTGTAACTGCCTGGCTCAGAAGAGCACACTGAGTCACCCCTTAACCCCAGTGATCAGAAATTGTCAAAACGTGTTTTTCAGCAGAAATAAACACGTTTTGGCAACTTTGGTCACCACCATGTAACTTATAGGGCAGGAACAGCACCGTTTTCAAAACGTGTTTTTCAGCCCGAAATAAACGCGTTTTCTCAGCCCTTGGAATCGCAGTGTAACTGCCTGGCTCAGAAGAGCCCACAGAGTCAGCCCTTAACCCCAGTGATCAGAAATTGTCAAAACGTGTTTTTCAGCAGAAATAAACAGGTTTTGGCAACTTTGGTCACCACCATGTAACTTATAGGGCAAGAACAGCACAGTTTTCAAAACGTGTTTTTCAGCCCGAAATAAACGCGTTTTCTCAGCCCTTGGAATCGCAGTGTAACTGCCTGGCTCAGAAGAGCCCACAGAGTCAGCCCTTAACCCCAGTGATCAGAAATTGTCAAAACGTGTTTTTCAGCAGAAATAAACACGTTTTGGCAACTTTGGTCAAACCCATGTAACTTATAGGGCAGGAACAGCACAGTTTTCAAAACGTGTTTTTCAGCCCGAAATAAACGCGTTTTCTCAGCCCTTGGAATCGCAGTGTAACTGCCTGGCTCAGAAGAGCCCACAGAGTCAGCCCTTAACCCCAGTGATCAGAAATTGTCAAAACGTGTTTTTCAGCAGAAATAAACACGTTTTGGCAACTTTGGTCACCACCATGTAACTTATAGGGCAGGAACAGCACAGTTTTCAAAACGTGTTTTTCAGCCCGAAATAAACGCGTTTTCTCAGCCCTTGGAATCGCAGTGTAACTGCCTGGCTCAGAAGAGCCCACAGAGTCAGCCCTTAACCCCAGTGATCATAAATTGTCAAAACGTGTTTTTCAGCAGAAATAAACACGTTTTGGCAACTTTGGTCAAACCCATGTAACTTATAGGGCAGGAACAGCACAGTTTTCAAAACGTGTTTTTCAGCCCGAAATAAACGCGTTTTCTCAGCCCTTGGAATCGCAGTGTAACTGCCTGGCTCAGAAGAGCCCACAGAGTCAGCCCTTAACCCCAGTGATCAGAAATTGTCAAAACGTGTTTTTCAGCAGAAATAAACACGTTTTGGCAACTTTGGTCACCACCATGTAACTTATAGGGCAGGAACAGCACAGTTTTCAAAACGTGTTTTTCAGCACGAAATAAACACGTTTTCTCAGCACTTAGAATCGCAGTGTAACTGCCTGGCTCAGAAGAGCCCACAGAGTCAGCCCTTAACCCCAGTGATCAGAAATTGTCAAAACGTGTTTTTCAGCAGAAATAAACACGTTTTGGCAACTTTGGTCACCACCATGTAACTTATAGGGCAGGAACAGCACAGTTTTCAAAACGTGTTTTTCAGACCGAAATAAACACGTTTTCTCAGCCCTTAGAATCGCAATGTAACTGCCTGGCTCAGAAGAGCCCACAGAGTCAGCCCTTAACCCCAGTGATCATAAATTGTCAAAACGTGTTTTTCAGCAGAAATAAACACGTTTTGGCAACTTTGGTCAAACCCATGTAACTTATAGGACAGGAACAGCACAGTTTTCAAAACGTGTTTTTCAGCCCGAAATAAACGCGTTTTCTCAGCCCTTGGAATCGCAGTGTAACTGCCTGGCTCAGAAGAGCCCACAGATTCAGACCTTAACCCCAGTGATCAGAAAATGTCAAAACGTGTTTTTCAGCAGAAATAAACACGTTTTGGCAACTTTGGTCACCACCATGTAACTTATAGGGCAGGAACAGCACAGTTTTCAAAACGTGTTTTTCAGCCCGAAATAAACGCGTTTTCTCAGCCCTTGGAATCGCAGTGTAACTGCCTGGCTCAGAAGAGCCCACAGAGTCAGCCCTTAACCCCAGTGATCAGAAATTGTCAAAACGTGTTTTTCAGCAGAAATAAACACGTTTTGGCAACTTTGGTCACCACCATGTAACTTATAGGGCAGGAACAGCACAGTTTTCAAAACGTGTTTTTCAGCCCGAAATAAACACGTTTTCTCAGCCCTTAGAATCGCAGTGTAACTACCTGGCTCAGAAGAGCCCACAGAGTCAGCCCTTAACCCCAGTGATCAGAAATTGTCAAAACGTGTTTTTCAGCAGAAATAAACACGTTTTGGCAACTTTGGTCAAACCCATGTAACTTATAGGGCAGGAACAGCACAGTTTTCAAAACGTGTTTTTCAGCCCGAAATAAACGCGTTTTCTCAGCCCTTGGAATCGCAGTGTAACTGCCTGCCTCAGAAGAGCCCACAGAGTCAGCCCTTAACCCCAGTGATCAGAAATTGTCAAAACGTGTTTTTCAGCAGAAATAAACACGTTTTGGCAACCTTGGTCACCACCATGTAACTTATAGGGCAGGAACAGCACAGTTTTCAAAACGTGTTTTTCAGCACGAAATAAACACGTTTTCTCAGCACTTAGAATCGCAGTGTAACTGCCTGGCTCAGAAGAGCCCACAGAGTCAGCCCTTAACCCCAGTGATCAGAAATTGTCAAAACGTGTTTTTCAGCAGAAATAAACACGTTTTGGCAACTTTGGTCAAATCCATGTAACTTATAGGGCAGGAACAGCACAGTTTTCAAAACGTGTTTTTCAGACCGAAATAAACACGTTTTCTCAGCCCTTAGAATCGCAATGTAACTGCCTGGCTCAGAAGAGCCCACAGAGTCAGCCCTTAACCCCAGTGATCATAAATTGTCAAAACGTGTTTTTCAGCAGAAATAAACACGTTTTGGCAACTTTGGTCAAACCCATGTAACTTATAGGACAGGAACAGCACAGTTTTCAAAACGTGTTTTTCAGCCCGAAATAAACGCGTTTTCTCAGCCCTTGGAATCGCAGTGTAACTGCCTGGCTCAGAAGAGCCCACAGATTCAGCCCTTAACCCCAGTGATCAGAAAATGTCAAAACGTGTTTTTCAGCAGAAATAAACACGTTTTGGCAACTTTGGTCACCACCATGTAACTTATAGGGCAGGAACAGCACAGTTTTCAAAACGTGTTTTTCAGCCCGAAATAAACGCGTTTTCTCAGCCCTTGGAATCGCAGTGTAACTGCCTGGCTCAGAAGAGCCCACAGAGTCAGCCCTTAACCCCAGTGATCAGAAATTGTCAAAACGTGTTTTTCAGCAGAAATAAACACGTTTTGGCAACTTTGGTCACCACCATGTAACTTATAGGGCAGGAACAGCACAGTTTTCAAAACGTGTTTTTCAGCCCGAAATAAACACGTTTTCTCAGCCCTTAAAATCGCAGTGTAACTGCCTGGCTCAGAAGAGCCCACAGAGTCAGCCCTTAACCCCAGTGATCAGAAATTGTCAAAACGTGTTTTTCAGCAGAAATAAACACGTTTTGGCAACTTTGGTCAAACCCATGTAACTTATAGGGCAGGAACAGCACAGTTTTCAAAACGTGTTTTTCAGCCCGAAATAAACGCGTTTTCTCAGCCCTTGGAATCGCAGTGTAACTGCCTGCCTCAGAAGAGCCCACAGAGTCAGCCCTTAACCCCAGTGATCAGAAATTGTCAAAACGTGTTTTTCAGCAGAAATAAACACGTTTTGGCAACTTTGGTCACCACCATGTAACTTATAGGGCAGGAACAGCACAGTTTTCAAAACGTGTTTTTAAGCACGAAATAAACACGTTTTCTCAGCACTTTGAATCGCAGTGTAACTGCCTGGCTCAGAAGAGCCCACAGAGTCAGCCCTTAACCCCAGTGATCAGAAATTGTCAAAACGTGTTTTTCAGCAGAAATAAACACGTTTTGGCAACTTTGGTCAAATCCATGTAACTTATAGGGCAGGAACAGCACAGTTTTCAAAACGTGTTTTTCAGCACGAAATAAACGCGTTTTCTCAGCCCTTGGAATCGCAGTGTAACTGCCTGGCTCAGAAGAGCCCACAGAGTCAGCCCTTAACCCCAGTGATCAGAAATTGTCTAAACGTGTTTTTCAGCAGAAATAAACACGTTTTGGCAACTTTGGTCAAACCCATGTAACTTATAGGGCAGGAACAGCACAGTTTTCAAAACGTGTTTTTCAGCCCGAAATAAACGCGTTTTCTCAGCCCTTGGAATCGCAGTGTAACTGCCTGCCTCAGAAGAGCCCACAGAGTCAGCCCTTAACCCCAGTGATCAGAAATTGTCAAAACGTGTTTTTCAGCAGAAATAAACACGTTTTGGCAACTTTGGTCACCACCATGTAACTTATAGGGCAGGAACAGCACAGTTTTCAAAACGTGTTTTTCAGCACGAAATAAACACGTTTTCTCAGCACTTAGAATCGCAGTGTAACTGCCTGGCTCAGAAGAGCCCACAGAGTCAGCCCTTAACCCCAGTGATCAGAAATTGTCTAAACGTGTTTTTCAGCAGAAATAAACACGTTTTGGCAACTTTGGTCAAACCCATGTAACTTATAGGGCAGGAACAGCACAGTTTTCAAAACGTGTTTTTCAGCCCGAAATAAACGCGTTTTCTCAGCCCTTGGAATCGCAGTGTAACTGCCTGGCTCAGAAGAGCCCACAGAGTCAGCCCTTAACCCCAGTGATCAGAAATTGTCTAAACGTGTTTTTCAGCAGAAATAAACACGTTTTGGCAACTTTGGTCACCACCATGTAACTTATAGGGCAGGAACAGCACAGTTTTCAAAACGTGTTTTTCAGCCCGAAATAAACGCGTTTTCTCAGCCCTTGGAATCGCAGTGTAACTGCCTGCCTCAGAAGAGCCCACAGAGTCAGCCCTTAACCCCAGTGATCAGAAATTGTCAAAACGTGTTTTTCAGCAGAAATAAACACGTTTTGGCAACTTTGGTCACCACCATGTAACTTATAGGGCAGGAACAGCACAGTTTTCAAAACGTGTTTTTCAGACCGAAATAAACGCGTTTTCTCAGCCCTTGGAATCGCAGTGTAACTGCCTGGCTCAGAAGAGCCCACAGAGTCAGCCCTTAACCCCAGTGATCAGAAATTGTCTAAACGTGTTTTTCAGCAGAAATAAACACGTTTTGGCAACTTTGGTCACCACCATGTAACTTATAGGGCAGGAACAGCACAGTTTTCAAAACGTGTTTTTCAGCCCGAAATAAACGCGTTTTCTCAGCCCTTGGAATCGCAGTGTAACTGCCTGGCTCAGAAGAGCCCACAGAGTCAGCCCTTAACCCCAGTGATCAGAAATTGTCAAAACGTGTTTTTCAGCAGAAATAAACACATTTTGGCAACTTTGGTCACCACCATGTAACTTATAGGGCAGGAACAGCACAGTTTTCAAAACGTGTTTTTCAGCCCGAAATAAACGCGTTTTCTCAGCCCTTGGAATCGCAGTGTAACTGCCTGGCTCAGAAGAGCCCACAGAGTCAGCCCTTAACCCCAGTGATCAGAAATTGTCAAAACGTGTTTTTCAGCAGAAATAAACACGTTTTGGCAACTTTGGTCAAACCCATGTAACTTATAGGGCAGGAACAGCACAGTTTTCAAAACGTGTTTTTCAGCACGAAATAAACACGTTTTCTCAGCACTTAGAATCGCAGTGTAACTGCCTGGCTCAGAAGAGCCCACAGAGTCAGCCCTTAACCCCAGTGATCAGAAATTGTCAAAACGTGTTTTTCAGCAGAAATAAACACGTTTTGGCAACTTTGGTCAAACCCATGTAACTTATAGGGCAGGAACAGCACAGTTTTCAAAACGTGTTTTTCAGCCCGAAATAAACGCGTTTTCTCAGCCCTTGGAATCGCAGTGTAACTGCCTGGCTCAGAAGAGCCCACAGAGTCAGCCCTTAACCCCAGTGATCAGAAATTGTCTAAACGTGTTTTTCAGCAGAAATAAACACGTTTTGGCAACTTTGGTCACCACCATGTAACTTATAGGGCAGGAACAGCACAGTTTTCAAAACGTGTTTTTCAGCCCGAAATAAACGCGTTTTCTCAGCCCTTGGAATCGCAGTGTAACTGCCTGGCTCAGAAGAGCCCACAGAGTCAGCCCTTAACCCCAGTGATCAGAAATTGTCAAAACGTGTTTTTCAGCAGAAATAAACACGTTTTGGCAACTTTGGTCACCACCATGTAACTTATAGGGCAGGAACAGCACAGTTTTCAAAACGTGTTTTTCAGCCCGAAATAAACGCGTTTTCTCAGCCCTTGGAATCGCAGTGTAACTGCCTGGCTCAGAAGAGCCCACAGAGTCAGCCCTTAACCCCAGTGATCAGAAATTGTCAAAACGTGTTTTTCAGCAGAAATAAACACGTTTTGGCAACTTTGGTCAAACCCATGTAACTTTTAGGGCAGGAACAGCACAGTTTTCAAAACGTGTTTTTCAGCCCGAAATAAACGCGTTTTCTCAGCCCTTGGAATCGCAGTGTAACTGCCTGCCTCAGAAGAGCCCACAGAGTCAGCCCTTAACCCCAGTGATCAGAAATTGTCAAAACGTGTTTTTCAGCAGAAATAAACACGTTTTGGCAACTTTGGTCACCACCATGTAACTTATAGGGCAGGAACAGCACAGTTTTCAAAACGTGTTTTTCAGCCCGAAATAAACGCGTTTTCTCAGCCCTTGGAATCGCAGTGTAACTGCCTGGCTCAGAAGAGCCCACAGAGTCAGCCCTTAACCCCAGTGATCAGAAATTGTCAAAACGTGTTTTTCAGCAGAAATAAACACATTTTGGCAACTTTGGTCACCACCATGTAACTTATAGGGCAGGAACAGCACAGTTTTCAAAACGTGTTTTTCAGCCCGAAATAAACGCGTTTTCTCAGCCCTTGGAATCGCAGTGTAACTGCCTGGCTCAGAAGAGCCCACAGAGTCAGCCCTTAACCCCAGTGATCAGAAATTGTCAAAACGTGTTTTTCAGCAGAAATAAACACGTTTTGGCAACTTTGGTCAAACCCATGTAACTTATAGGGCAGGAACAGCACAGTTTTCAAAACGTGTTTTTCAGCACGAAATAAACACGTTTTCTCAGCACTTAGAATCGCAGTGTAACTGCCTGGCTCAGAAGAGCCCACAGAGTCAGCCCTTAACCCCAGTGATCAGAAATTGTCAAAACGTGTTTTTCAGCAGAAATAAACACGTTTTGGCAACTTTGGTCAAACCCATGTAACTTATAGGGCAGGAACAGCACAGTTTTCAAAACGTGTTTTTCAGCCCGAAATAAACGCGTTTTCTCAGCCCTTGGAATCGCAGTGTAACTGCCTGGCTCAGAAGAGCCCACAGAGTCAGCCCTTAACCCCAGTGATCAGAAATTGTCTAAACGTGTTTTTCAGCAGAAATAAACACGTTTTGGCAACTTTGGTCACCACCATGTAACTTATAGGGCAGGAACAGCACAGTTTTCAAAACGTGTTTTTCAGCCCGAAATAAACGCGTTTTCTCAGCCCTTGGAATCGCAGTGTAACTGCCTGGCTCAGAAGAGCCCACAGAGTCAGCCCTTAACCCCAGTGATCAGAAATTGTCAAAACGTGTTTTTCAGCAGAAATAAACACGTTTTGGCAACTTTGGTCACCACCATGTAACTTATAGGGCAGGAACAGCACAGTTTTCAAAACGTGTTTTTCAGCCCGAAATAAACGCGTTTTCTCAGCCCTTGGAATCGCAGTGTAACTGCCTGGCTCAGAAGAGCCCACAGAGTCAGCCCTTAACCCCAGTGATCAGAAATTGTCAAAACGTGTTTTTCAGCAGAAATAAACACGTTTTGGCAACTTTGGTCAAACCCATGTAACTTATAGGGCAGGAACAGCACAGTTTTCAAAACGTGTTTTTCAGCCCGAAATAAACGCGTTTTCTCAGCCCTTGGAATCGCAGTGTAACTGCCTGGCTCAGAAGAGCCCACAGAGTCAGCCCTTAACCCCAGTGATCAGAAATTGTCAAAACGTGTTTTTCAGCAGAAATAAACACGTTTTGGCAACTTTGGTCACCACCATGTAACTTATAGGGCAGGAACAGCACAGTTTTCAAAACGTGTTTTTCAGCCCGAAATAAACGCGTTTTCTCAGCCCTTGGAATCGCAGTGTAACTGCCTGGCTCAGAAGAGCCCACAGAGTCAGCCCTTAACCCCAGTGATCAGAAATTGTCAAAACGTGTTTTTCAGCAGAAATAAACACGTTTTGGCAACTTTGGTCACCACCATGTAACTTATAGGGCAGGAACAGCACAGTTTTCAAAACGTGTTTTTCAGACCGAAATAAACACGTTTTCTCAGCCCTTAGAATCGCAATGTAACTGCCTGGCTCAGAAGAGCCCACAGAGTCAGCCCTTAACCCCAGTGATCATAAATTGTCAAAACGTGTTTTTCAGCAGAAATAAACACGTTTTGGCAACTTTGGTCAAACCCATGTAACTTATAGGACAGGAACAGCACAGTTTTCAAAACGTGTTTTTCAGCCCGAAATAAACGCGTTTTCTCAGCCCTTGGAATCGCAGTGTAACTGCCTGGCTCAGAAGAGCCCACAGATTCAGACCTTAACCCCAGTGATCAGAAAATGTCAAAACGTGTTTTTCAGCAGAAATAAACACGTTTTGGCAACTTTGGTCACCACCATGTAACTTATAGGGCAGGAACAGCACAGTTTTCAAAACGTGTTTTTCAGCCCGAAATAAACGCGTTTTCTCAGCCCTTGGAATCGCAGTGTAACTGCCTGGCTCAGAAGAGCCCACAGAGTCAGCCCTTAACCCCAGTGATCAGAAATTGTCAAAACGTGTTTTTCAGCAGAAATAAACACGTTTTGGCAACTTTGGTCACCACCATGTAACTTATAGGGCAGGAACAGCACAGTTTTCAAAACGTGTTTTTCAGCCCGAAATAAACACGTTTTCTCAGCCCTTAGAATCGCAGTGTAACTGCCTGGCTCAGAAGAGCCCACAGAGTCAGCCCTTAACCCCAGTGATCAGAAATTGTCAAAACGTGTTTTTCAGCAGAAATAAACACGTTTTGGCAACTTTGGTCAAACCCATGTAACTTATAGGGCAGGAACAGCACAGTTTTCAAAACGTGTTTTTCAGCCCGAAATAAACGCGTTTTCTCAGCCCTTGGAATCGCAGTGTAACTGCCTGCCTCAGAAGAGCCCACAGAGTCAGCCCTTAACCCCAGTGATCAGAAATTCTCAAAACGTGTTTTTCAGCAGAAATAAACACGTTTTGGCAACTTTGGTCACCACCATGTAACTTATAGGGCAGGAACAGCACAGTTTTCAAAACGTGTTTTTCAGCACGAAATAAACACGTTTTCTCAGCACTTAGAATCGCAGTGTAACTGCCTGGCTCAGAAGAGCCCACAGAGTCAGCCCTTAACCCCAGTGATCAGAAATTGTCAAAACGTGTTTTTCAGCAGAAATAAACACGTTTTGGCAACTTTGGTCAAATCCATGTAACTTATAGGGCAGGAACAGAACAGTTTTCAAAACGTGTTTTTCAGCCCGAAATAAACGCGTTTTCTCAGCCCTTGGAATCGCAGTGTAACTGCCTGGCTCAGAAGAGCCCACAGAGTCAGCCCTTAACCCCAGTGATCAGAAATTGTCTAAACGTGTTTTTCAGCAGAAATAAACACGTTTTGGCAACTTTGGTCACCACCATGTAACTTATAGGGTAGGAACAGCACAGTTTTCAAAACGTGTTTTTCAGCCCGAAATAAACGCGTTTTCTCAGCCCTTGGAATCGCAGTGTAACTGCCTGGCTCAGAAGAGCACACTGAGTCACCCCTTAACCCCAGTGATCAGAAATTGTCAAAACGTGTTTTTCAGCAGAAATAAACACGTTTTGGCAACTTTGGTCACCACCATGTAACTTATAGGGCAGGAACAGCACAGTTTTCAAAACGTGTTTTTCAGCCCGAAATACACGCGTTTTCTCAGCCCTTGGAATCGCAGTGTAACTGCCTGGCTCAGAAGAGCCCACAGAGTCAGCCCTTAACCCCAGTGATCAGAAATTGTCAAAACGTGTTTTTCAGCAGAAATAAACACGTTTTGGCAACTTTGGTCACCACCATGTAACTTATAGGGCAGGAACAGCACAGTTTTCAAAACGTGTTTTTCAGCTCGAAATAAACGCGTTTTCTCAGCCCTTGGAATCGCAGTGTAACTGCCTGGCTCAGAAGAGCCCACAGAGTCAGCCCTTAACCCCAGAGTGCAGAAATTGTCAAAACGTGTTTTTCAGCAGAAATAAACACGTTTTGGCAACTTTGGTCACCACCATGTAACTTATAGGGCAGGAACAGCACAGTTTTCAAAACGTGTTTTTCAGCCCGAAATAAACACGTTTTCTCAGCCCTTAGAATCGCAGTGTAACTGCCTGGCTCAGAAGAGCCCACAGAGTCAGCCCTTAACCCCAGTGATCAGAAATTGTCAAAACGTGTTTTTCAGCAGAAATAAACACGTTTTGGCAACTTTGGTCAAACCCATGTAACCTATAGGGCAGGAACAGCACAGTTTTCAAAACGTGTTTTTCAGCCCGAAATAAACGCGTTTTCTCAGCCCTTGGAATCGCAGTGTAACTGCCTGGCTCAGAAGAGCCCACAGAGTCAGCCCTTAACCCCAGTGATCAGAAATTGTCAAAACGTGTTTTTCAGCAGAAATAAACACGTTGTGGCAACTTTGGTCACCACCATGTAACTTATAGGGCAGGAACAGCACAGTTTTCAAAACGTGTTTTTCAGCCAGAAATAAACGCGTTTTCTCAGCCCTTGGAATCGCAGTGTAACTGCCTGGCTCAGAAGAGCCCAAAGAGTCAGCCCTTAACCCCAGTGATCAGAAATTGACAAAACGTGTTTTTCAGCAGAAATAAACACGTTTTGGCAACTTTGGTCTCCACCATGTAACTTATAGGGCAGGAACAGCACAGTTTTCAAAACGTGTTTTTCAGCCCGAAATAAACGCGTTTTCTCAGCCCTTGGAATCGCAGTGTAACTGCCTGGCTCAGAAGAGCCCACAGAGTCAGCCCTTAACCCCAGTGATCAGAAATTGTCAAAACGTGTTTTTCAGCAGAAATAAACACGTTTTGGCAACTTTGGTCAAACCCATGTAACTTATAGGGCAGGAACAGCACAGTTTTCAAAACGTGTTTTTCAGCCCGAAATAAACGCGTTTTCTCAGCCCTTGGAATCGCTGTGTAACTGCCTGGCTCAGAAGAGCCCACAGAGTCAGCCCTTAACCCCAGTGATCAGAAATTGTCAAAACGTGTTTTTCAGCAGAAATAAACACGTTTTGGCAACTTTGGTCACCACCATGTAACTTATAGGGCAGGAAAAGCACAGTTTTCAAAACGTGTTTTTCAGCCCGAAATAAACGCGTTTTCTCAGCCCTTGGAATCGCAGTGTAACTGCCTGGCTCAGAAGAGCACACTGAGTCACCCCTTAACCCCAGTGATCAGAAATTGTCAAAACGTGTTTTTCAGCAGAAATAAACACGTTTTGGCAACTTTGGTCACCACCATGTAACTTATAGGGCAGGAACAGCACAGTTTTCAAAAGTTGTTTTTCAGCCCGAAATAAACGCGTTTTCTCAGCCCTTGGAATCGCAGTGTAACTGCCTGGCTCAGAAGAGCCCACAGAGTCAGCCCTTAACCCCAGTGATCAGAAATTGTCAAAACGTGTTTTTCAGCAGAAATAAACACGTTTTGGCAACTTTGGTCACCACCATGTAACTTATAGGGCAGGAACAGCACAGTTTTCAAAACGTGTTTTTCAGCTCGAAATAAACGCGTTTTCTCAGCCCTTGGAATCGCAGTGTAACTGCCTGGCTCAGAAGAGCCCACAGAGTCAGCCCTTAACCCCAGAGTGCAGAAATTGTCAAAACGTGTTTTTCAGCAGAAATAAACACGTTTTGGCAACTTTGGTCACCACCATGTAACTTATAGGGCAGGAACAGCACAGTTTTCAAAACGTGTTTTTCAGCCCGAAATAAACGCGTTTTCTCAGCCCATGGAATCGCAGTGTAACTGCCTGGCTCAGAAGAGCCCACAGAGTCAGCCCTTAACCCCAGTGATCAGAAATTGTCAAAACGTGTTTTTCAGCAGAAATAAACACGTTTTGGCAACTTTGGTCACCACCATGTAACTTATAGGGCAGGAACAGCACAGTTTTCAAAACGTGTTTTTCAGCCCGAAATAAACGCGTTTTCTCAGCCCTTGGAATTGCAGTGTAACTGCCTGGCTCAGAAGAGCCCACAGAGTCAGCCCTTAACCCCAGTGATCAGAAATTGTCAAAACGTGTTTTTCAGCAGAAATAAACACGTTTTGGCAACTTTGGTCACCACCATGTAACTTATAGGGCAGGAACAGCACAGTTTTCAAAACTTGTTTTTCAGCCCGAAATAAACGCGTTTTCTCAGCCCTTGGAATCGCAGTGTAACTGCCTGGCTCAGAAGAGCCCACAGAGTCAGCCCTTAACCCCAGTGATCAGAAATTGTCAAAACGTGTTTTTCAGCAGAAATAAACACGTTTTGGCAACTTTGGTCACCACCATGTAACTTATAGGGCAGGAACAGCACAGTTTTCAAAACGTGTTTTTCAGCCCGAAATAAACGCGTTTTCTCAGCCCTTGGAATCGCAGTGTAACTGCCTGGCTCAGAAGAGCACACTGAGTCACCCCTTAACCCCAGTGATCAGAAATTGTCAAAACGTGTTTTTCAGCAGAAATAAACACGTTTTGGCAACATTGGTCACCACCATGTAACTTATAGGGCAGGAACAGCACAGTTTTCAAAACGTGTTTTTCAGCCCGAAATAAACGCGTTTTCTCAGCCCATGGAATCGCAGTGTAACTGCCTGGCTCAAAAGAGCCCACAGAGTCAGCCCTTAACCCCAGTGATCAGAAATTGTCAAAACGTGTTTTTCAGCAGAAATAAACACGTTTTGGCAACTTTGGTCACCACCATGTAACTTATAGGGCAGGAACAGCACAGTTTTCAAAACGTGTTTTTCAGCCCGAAATAAACGCGTTTTCTCAGCCCTTGGAATTGCAGTGTAACTGCCTGGCTCAGAAGAGCCCACAGAGTCAGCCCTTAACCCCAGTGATCAGAAATTGTCAAAACGTGTTTTTCAGCAGAAATAAACACGTTTTGGCAACTTTGGTCACCACCATGTAACTTATAGGGCAGGAACAGCACAGTTTTCAAAACGTGTTTTTCAGCCCGAAATAAACGCGTTTTCTCAGCCCTTGGAATCGCAGTGTAACTGCCTGGCTCAGAAGAGCCCACAGAGTCAGCCCTTAACCCCAGTGATCAGAAATTGTCAAAACGTGTTTTTCAGCAGAAATAAACACGTTTTGGCAACTTTGGTCACCACCATGTAACTTATAGGGCAGGAACAGCACAGTTTTCAAAACGTGTTTTTCAGCCCGAAATAAACGCGTTTTCTCAGCCCTTGGAATCGCAGTGTAACTGCCTGGCTCAGAAGAGCCCACAGAGTCAGCCCTTAACCCCAGTGATCAGAAATTGTCAAAACGTGTTTTTCAGCAGAAATAAACACGTTTTGGCAACTTTGGTCACCACCATGTAACTTATAGGGCAGGAACAGCACAGTTTTCAAAACGTGTTTTTCAGCCCGAAATAAACGCGTTTTCTCAGCCCTTGGAATCGCAGTGTAACTGCCTGGCTCAGAAGAGCACACTGAGTCACCCCTTAACCCCAGTGATCAGAAATTGTCAAAACGTGTTTTTCAGCAGAAATAAACACGTTTTGGCAACTTTGGTCACCACCATGTAACTTATAGGGCAGGAACAGCACAGTTTTCAAAACGTGTTTTTCAGCCCGAAATAAACGCGTTTTCTCAGCCCATGGAATCACAGTGTAACTGCCTGGCTCAGAAGAGCCCACAGAGTCAGCCCTTAACCCCAGTGATCAGAAATTGTCAAAACTTGTTTTTCAGCAGAAATTAACACGTTTTGGCAACTTTGGTCACCACCATGTAACTTATAGGGCAGGAACAGCACAGTTTTCAAAACGTGTTTTTCAGCCCGAAATAAACGCGTTTTCTCAGCCCTTGGAATCGCAGTGTAACTGCCTGGCTCAGAAGAGCCCACAGAGTCAGCCCTTAACCCCAGTGATCAGAAATTGTCAAAACGTGTTTTTCAGCAGAAATAAACACGTTTTGGCAACTTTGGTCACCACCATGTAACTTATAGGGCAGGATCAGCACAGTTTTCAAAACGTGTTTTTCAGCCCGAAATAAACGCGTTTTCTCAGCCCTTGGAATCGCAGTGTAACTGCCTGGCTCAAAAGAGCCCACAGAGTCAGCCCTTAACCCCAGTGATCAGAAATTGTCAAAACGTGTTTTTCAGCAGAAATAAACACGTTTTGGCAACTTTGGTCACCACCATGTAACTTATAGGGCAGGAACAGCACAGTTTTCAAAACGTGTTTTTCAGCCCGAAATAAACGCGTTTTCTCAGCCCTTGGATTCGCAGTGTAACTGCCTGGCTCAGAAGAGCCCACAGAGTCAGCCCTTAACCCCAGTGATCAGAAATTGTCAAAACGTGTTTTTCAGCAGAAATAAACACGTTTTGGCAACTTTGGTCACCACCATGTAACTTATAGGGCAGGAACAGCACAGTTTTCAAAACGTGTTTTTCAGCCCGAAATAAACACGTTTTCTCAGCCCTTAGAATCGCAGTGTAACTGCCTGGCTCAGAAGAGCCCACAGAGTCAGCCCTTAACCCCAGTGATCAGAAATTGTCAAAACGTGTTTTTCAGCAGAAATAAACACGTTTTGGCAACTTTGGTCAAACCCATGTAACTTATACGGCAGGAACAGCACAGTTTTCAATACGTGTTTTTCAGCCCGAAATAAACGCGTTTTCTCAGCCCTTGGAATCGCAGTGTAACTGCCTGGCTCAGAAGAGCCCACAGAGTCAGCCCTTAACCCCAGTGATCAGAAATTGTCAAAACGTGTTTTTCAGCAGAAATAAACACGTTTTGGCAACTTTGGTCACCACCATGTAACTTATAGGGCAGGAACAGCACAGTTTTCAAAACGTGTTTTTCAGCCCGAAATAAACGCGTTTTCTCAGCCCTTGGAATCGCAGTGTAACTGCCTGGCTCAGAAGAGCACACTGAGTCACCCCTTAACCCCAGTGATCAGAAATTGTCAAAACGTGTTTTTCAGCAGAAATAAACACGTTTTGGCAACTTTGGTCACCACCATGTAACTTATAGGGCAGGAACAGCACAGTTTTCAAAACGTGTTTTTCAGCCCGAAATAAACGCGTTTTCTCAGCCCATGGAATCGCAGTGTAACTGCCTGGCTCAGAAGAGCCCACAGAGTCAGCCCTTAACCCCAGTGATCAGAAATTGTCAAAACGTGTTTTTCAGCAGAAATAAACACGTTTTGGCAACTTTGGTCACCACCATGTAACTTATAGGGCAGGAACAGCACAGTTTTCAAAACGTGTTTTTCAGCCCGAAATAAACGCGTTTTCTCAGCCCTTGGAATTGCAGTGTAACTGCCTGGCTCAGAAGAGCCCACAGAGTCAGCCCTTAACCCCAGTGATCAGAAATTGTCAAAACGTGTTTTTCAGCAGAAATAAACACGTTTTGGCAACTTTGGTCACCACCATGTAACTTATAGGGCAGGAACAGCACAGTTTTCAAAACGTGTTTTTCAGCCCGAAATAAACGCGTTTTCTCAGCCCTTGGAATCGCAGTGTAACTGCCTGGCTCAGAAGAGCCCACAGAGTCAGCCCTTAACCCCAGTGATCAGAAATTGTCAAAACGTGTTTTTCAGTAGAAATAAACACGTTTTGGCAACTTTGGTCACCACCATGTAACTTACAGGGCAGGAACAGCACAGTTTTCAAAACGTGTTTTTCAGCCCGAAATAAACGCGTTTTCTCAGCCCTTGGATTCGCAGTGTAACTGCCTGGCTCAGAAGAGCCCACAGAGTCAGCCCTTAACCCCAGTGATCAGAAATTGTCAAAACGTGTTTTTCAGCAGAAATAAACACGTTTTGGCAACTTTGGTCACCACCATGTAACTTATAGGGCAGGAACAGCACAGTTTTCAAAACGTGTTTTTCAGCCCGAAATAAACACGTTTTCTCAGCCCTTAGAATCGCAGTGTAACTGCCTGGCTCAGAAGAGCACACTGAGACAGCCCTTAACCCCAGTGATCAGAAATTGTCAAAACGTGTTTTTCAGCAGAAATAAACACGTTTTGGCAACTTTGGTCACCACCATGTAACTTATAGGGCAGGAACAGCACAGTTTTCAAAACGTGTTTTTCAGCCCGAAATAAACGCGTTTTCTCAGCCCTTGGAATCGCAGTGTAACTGCCTGGCTCAGAAGAGCACACTGAGTCACCCCTTAACCCCAGTGATCAGAAATTGTCAAAACGTGTTTTTCAGCAGAAATAAACACGTTTTGGCAACTTTGGTCACCACCATGTAACTTATAGGGCAGGAACAGCACAGTTTTCAAAACGTGTTTTTCAGCCCGAAATAAACGCGTTTTCTCAGCCCATGGAATCGCAGTGTAACTGCCTGGCTCAAAAGAGCCCACAGAGTCAGCCCTTAACCCCAGTGATCAGAAATTGTCAAAACGTGTTTTTCAGCAGAAATAAACACGTTTTGGCAACTTTGGTCACCACCATGTAACTTATAGGGCAGGAACAGCACAGTTTTCAAAACGTGTTTTTCAGCCCGAAATAAACGCGTTTTCTCAGCCCTTGGAATTGCAGTGTAACTGCCTGGCTCAGAAGAGCCCACAGAGTCAGCCCTTAACCCCAGTGATCAGAAATTGTCAAAACGTGTTTTTCAGCAGAAATAAACACGTTTTGGCAACTTTGGTCACCACCATGTAACTTATAGGGCAGGAACAGCACAGTTTTCAAAACGTGTTTTTCAGCCCGAAATAAACGCGTTTTCTCAGCCCTTGGAATCGCAGTGTAACTGCCTGGCTCAGAAGAGCCCACAGAGTCAGCCCTTAACCCCAGTGATCAGAAATTGTCAAAACGTGTTTTTCAGCAGAAATAAACACGTTTTGACAACTTTGGTCACCACCATGTAACTTATAGGGCAGGAACAGCACAGTTTTCAAAACGTGTTTTTCAGCCCGAAATAAACGCGTTTTCTCAGCCCTTGGAATCGCAGTGTAACTGCCTGGCTCAGAAGAGCCCACAGAGTCAGCCCTTAACCCCAGTGATCAGAAATTGTCAAAACGTGTTTTTCAGCAGAAATAAACACGTTTTGGCAACTTTGGTCACCACCATGTAACTTATAGGGCAGGAACAGCACAGTTTTCAAAACGTGTTTTTCAGCCCGAAATAAACGCGTTTTCTCAGCCCTTGGAATCGCAGTGTAACTGCCTGGCTCAGAAGAGCACACTGAGTCACCCCTTAACCCCAGTGATCAGAAATTGTCAAAACGTGTTTTTCAGCAGAAATAAACACGTTTTGGCAACTTTGGTCACCACCATGTAACTTATAGGGCAGGAACAGCACAGTTTTCAAAACGTGTTTTTCAGCCCGAAATAAACGCGTTTTCTCAGCCCATGGAATCACAGTGTAACTGCCTGGCTCAGAAGAGCCCACAGAGTCAGCCCTTAACCCCAGTGATCAGAAATTGTCAAAACTTGTTTTTCAGCAGAAATAAACACGTTTTGGCAACTTTGGTCACCACCATGTAACTTATAGGGCAGGAACAGCACAGTTTTCAAAACGTGTTTTTCAGCCCGAAGTAAACGCGTTTTCTCAGCCCTTGGAATCGCAGTGTAACTGCCTGGCTCAGAAGAGCCCACAGAGTCAGCCCTTAACCCCAGTGATCAGAAATTGTCAAAACGTGTTTTTCAGCAGAAATAAACACGTTTTGGCAACTTTGGTCACCACCATGTAACTTATAGGGCAGGAACAGCACAGTTTTCAAAACGTGTTTTTCAGCCCGAAATAAACGCGTTTTCTCAGCCCTTGGAATCGCAGTGTAACTGCCTGGCTCAGAAGAGCCCACAGAGTCAGCCCTTAACCCCAGTGATCAGAAATTGTCAAAACGTGTTTTTCAGCAGAAATAAACACGTTTTGGCAACTTTGGTCACCACCATGTAACTTATAGGGCAGGATCAGCACAGTTTTCAAAACGTGTTTTTCAGCCCGAAATAAACGCGTTTTCTCAGCCCTTGGAATCGCAGTGTAACTGCCTGGCTCAAAAGAGCCCACAGAGTCAGCCCTTAACCCCAGTGATCAGAAATTGTCAAAACGTGTTTTTCAGCAGAAATAAACACGTTTTGGCAACTTTGGTCACCACCATGTAACTTATAGGGCAGGAACAGCACAGTTTTCAAAACGTGTTTTTCAGCCCGAAATAAACGCGTTTTCTCAGCCCTTGGATTCGCAGTGTAACTGCCTGGCTCAGAAGAGCCCACAGAGTCAGCCCTTAACCCCAGTGATCAGAAATTGTCAAAACGTGTTTTTCAGCAGAAATAAACACGTTTTGGCAACTTTGGTCACCACCATGTAACTTATAGGGCAGGAACAGCACAGTTTTCAAAACGTGTTTTTCAGCCCGAAATAAACACGTTTTCTCAGCCCTTAGAATCGCAGTGTAACTGCCTGGCTCAGAAGAGCCCACAGAGTCAGCCCTTAACCCCAGTGATCAGAAATTGTCAAAACGTGTTTTTCAGCAGAAATAAACACGTTTTGGCAACTTTGGTCAAACCCATGTAACTTATACGGCAGGAACAGCACAGTTTTCAAAACGTGTTTTTCAGCCCGAAATAAACGCGTTTTCTCAGCCCTTGGAATCGCAGTGTAACTGCCTGGCTCAGAAGAGCCCACAGAGTCAGCCCTTAACCCCAGTGATCAGAAATTGTCAAAACGTGTTTTTCAGCAGAAATAAACACGTTTTGGCAACTTTGGTCACCACCATGTAACTTATAGGGCAGGAACAGCACAGTTTTCAAAACGTGTTTTTCAGCCCGAAATAAACGCGTTTTCTCAGCCCTTGGAATCGCAGTGTAACTGCCTGGCTCAGAAGAGCACACTGAGTCACCCCTTAACCCCAGTGATCAGAAATTGTCAAAACGTGTTTTTCAGCAGAAATAAACACGTTTTGGCAACTTTGGTCACCACCATGTAACTTATAGGGCAGGAACAGCACAGTTTTCAAAACGTGTTTTTCAGCCCGAAATAAACGCGTTTTCTCAGCCCATGGAATCGCAGTGTAACTGCCTGGCTCAGAAGAGCCCACAGAGTCAGCCCTTAACCCCAGTGATCAGAAATTGTCAAAACGTGTTTTTCAGCAGAAATAAACACGTTTTGGCAACTTTGGTCACCACCATGTAACTTATAGGGCAGGAACAGCACAGTTTTCAAAACGTGTTTTTCAGCCCGAAATAAACGCGTTTTCTCAGCCCTTGGAATTGCAGTGTAACTGCCTGGCTCAGAAGAGCCCACAGAGTCAGCCCTTAACCCCAGTGATCAGAAATTGTCAAAACGTGTTTTTCAGCAGAAATAAACACGTTTTGGCAACTTTGGTCACCACCATGTAACTTATAGGGCAGGAACAGCACAGTTTTCAAAACGTGTTTTTCAGCCCGAAATAAACGCGTTTTCTCAGCCCTTGGAATCGCAGTGTAACTGCCTGGCTCAGAAGAGCCCACAGAGTCAGCCCTTAACCCCAGTGATCAGAAATTGTCAAAACGTGTTTTTCAGTAGAAATAAACACGTTTTGGCAACTTTGGTCACCACCATGTAACTTATAGGGCAGGAACAGCACAGTTTTCAAAACGTGTTTTTCAGCCCGAAATAAACGCGTTTTCTCAGCCCTTGGAATCGCAGTGTAACTGCCTGGCTCAGAAGAGCACACTGAGTCACCCCTTAACCCCAGTGATCAGAAATTGTCAAAACGTGTTTTTCAGCAGAAATAAACACGTTTTGGCAACTTTGGTCACCACCATGTAACTTATACGGCAGGAACAGCACAGTTTTCAAAACGTGTTTTTCAGCCCGAAATAAACGCGTTTTCTCAGCCCTTGGAATCGCAGTGTAACTGCCTGGCTCAGAAGAGCCCACAGAGTCAGCCCTTAACCCCAGTGATCAGAAATTGTCAAAACGTGTTTTTCAGCAGAAATAAACACGTTTTGGCAACTTTGGTCACCACCATGTAACTTATAGGGCAGGAACAGCACAGTTTTCAAAACGTGTTTTTCAGCCCGAAATAAACGCGTTTTCTCAGCCCTTGGAATCGCAGTGTAACTGCCTGGCTCAGAAGAGCCCACAGAGTCAGCCCTTAACCCCAGTGATCAGAAATTGTCAAAACGTGTTTTTCAGCAGAAATAAACACGTTTTGGCAACTTTGGTCACCACCATGTAACTTATAGGGCAGGAACAGCACAGTTTTCAAAACGTGTTTTTCAGCCCGAAATAAACGCGTTTTCTCAGCCCTTGGATTCGCAGTGTAACTGCCTGGCTCAGAAGAGCCCACAGAGTCAGCCCTTAACCCCAGTGATCAGAAATTGTCAAAACGTGTTTTTCAGCAGAAATAAACACGTTTTGGCAACTTTGGTCACCACCATGTAACTTATAGGGCAGGAACAGCACAGTTTTCAAAACGTGTTTTTCAGCCCGAAATAAACGCGTTTTCTCAGCCCTTGGATTCGCAGTGTAACTGCCTGGCTCAGAAGAGCCCACAGAGTCAGCCCTTAACCCCAGTGATCAGAAATTGTCAAAACGTGTTTTTCAGCAGAAATAAACACGTTTTGGCAACTTTGGTCACCACCATGTAACTTATAGGGCAGGAACAGCACAGTTTTCAAAACGTGTTTTTCAGCCCGAAATAAACACGTTTTCTCAGCCCTTAGAATCGCAGTGTAACTGCCTGGCTCAGAAGAGCCCACAGAGTCAGCCCTTAACCCCAGTGATCAGAAATTGTCAAAACGTGTTTTTCAGCAGAAATAAACACGTTTTGGCAACTTTGGTCAAACCCATGTAACTTATAAGGCAGGAACAGCACAGTTTTCAAAACGTGTTTTTCAGCCCGAAATAAACGCGTTTTCTCAGCCCTTGGAATCGCAGTGTAACTGCCTGGCTCAGAAGAGCACACTGAGTCACCCCTTAACCCCAGTGATCAGAAATTGTCAAAACGTGTTTTTCAGCAGAAATAAACACGTTTTGGCAACTTTGGTCACCACCATGTAACTTATAGGGCAGGAACAGCACAGTTTTCAAAACGTGTTTTTCAGCCCGAAATAAACGCGTTTTCTCAGCCCATGGAATCGCAGTGTAACTGCCTGGCTCAGAAGAGCCCACAGAGTCAGCCCTTAACCCCAGTGATCAGAAATTGTCAAAACGTGTTTTTCAGCAGAAATAAACACGTTTTGGCAACTTTGGTCACCACCATGTAACTTATAGGGCAGGATCAGCACAGTTTTCAAAACGTGTTTTTCAGCCCGAAATAAACGCGTTTTCTCAGCCCTTGGAATCGCAGTGTAACTGCCTGGCTCAAAAGAGCCCACAGAGTCAGCCCTTAACCCCAGTGATCAGAAATTGTCAAAACGTGTTTTTCAGCAGAAATAAACACGTTTTGGCAACTTTGGTCACCACCATGTAACTTATAGGGCAGGAACAGCACAGTTTTCAAAACGTGTTTTTCAGCCCGAAATAAACGCGTTTTCTCAGCCCTTGGATTCGCAGTGTAACTGCCTGGCTCAGAAGAGCCCACAGAGTCAGCCCTTAACCCCAGTGATCAGAAATTGTCAAAACGTGTTTTTCAGCAGAAATAAACACGTTTTGGCAACTTTGGTCACCACCATGTAACTTATAGGGCAGGAACAGCACAGTTTTCAAAACGTGTTTTTCAGCCCGAAATAAACACGTTTTCTCAGCCCTTAGAATCGCAGTGTAACTGCCTGGCTCAGAAGAGCCCACAGAGTCAGCCCTTAACCCCAGTGATCAGAAATTGTCAAAACGTGTTTTTCAGCAGAAATAAACACGTTTTGGCAACTTTGGTCAAACCCATGTAACTTATACGGCAGGAACAGCACAGTTTTCAAAACGTGTTTTTCAGCCCGAAATAAACGCGTTTTCTCAGCCCTTGGAATCGCAGTGTAACTGCCTGGCTCAGAAGAGCCCACAGAGTCAGCCCTTAACCCCAGTGATCAGAAATTGTCAAAACGTGTTTTTCAGCAGAAATAAACACGTTTTGGCAACTTTGGTCACCACCATGTAACTTATAGGGCAGGAACAGCACAGTTTTCAAAACGTGTTTTTCAGCCCGAAATAAACGCGTTTTCTCAGCCCTTGGAATCGCAGTGTAACTGCCTGGCTCAGAAGAGCACACTGAGTCACCCCTTAACCCCAGTGATCAGAAATTGTCAAAACGTGTTTTTCAGCAGAAATAAACACGTTTTGGCAACTTTGGTCACCACCATGTAACTTATAGGGCAGGAACAGCACAGTTTTCAAAACGTGTTTTTCAGCCCGAAATAAACGCGTTTTCTCAGCCCATGGAATCGCAGTGTAACTGCCTGGCTCAGAAGAGCCCACAGAGTCAGCCCTTAACCCCAGTGATCAGAAATTGTCAAAACGTGTTTTTCAGCAGAAATAAACACGTTTTGGCAACTTTGGTCACCACCATGTAACTTATAGGGCAGGAACAGCACAGTTTTCAAAACGTGTTTTTCAGCCCGAAATAAACGCGTTTTCTCAGCCCTTGGAATTGCAGTGTAACTGCCTGGCTCAGAAGAGCCCACAGAGTCAGCCCTTAACCCCAGTGATCAGAAATTGTCAAAACGTGTTTTTCAGCAGAAATAAACACGTTTTGGCAACTTTGGTCACCACCATGTAACTTATAGGGCAGGAACAGCACAGTTTTCAAAACGTGTTTTTCAGCCCGAAATAAACGCGTTTTCTCAGCCCTTGGAATCGCAGTGTAACTGCCTGGCTCAGAAGAGCCCACAGAGTCAGCCCTTAACCCCAGTGATCAGAAATTGTCAAAACGTGTTTTTCAGTAGAAATAAACACGTTTTGGCAACTTTGGTCACCACCATGTAACTTATAGGGCAGGAACAGCACAGTTTTCAAAACGTGTTTTTCAGCCCGAAATAAACGCGTTTTCTCAGCCCTTGGAATCGCAGTGTAACTGCCTGGCTCAGAAGAGCACACTGAGTCACCCCTTAACCCCAGTGATCAGAAATTGTCAAAACGTGTTTTTCAGCAGAAATAAACACGTTTTGGCAACTTTGGTCACCACCATGTAACTTATACGGCAGGAACAGCACAGTTTTCAAAACGTGTTTTTCAGCCCGAAATAAACGCGTTTTCTCAGCCCTTGGAATCGCAGTGTAACTGCCTGGCTCAGAAGAGCCCACAGAGTCAGCCCTTAACCCCAGTGATCAGAAATTGTCAAAACGTGTTTTTCAGCAGAAATAAACACGTTTTGGCAACTTTGGTCACCACCATGTAACTTATAGGGCAGGAACAGCACAGTTTTCAAAACGTGTTTTTCAGCCCGAAATAAACGCGTTTTCTCAGCCCTTGGAATCGCAGTGTAACTGCCTGGCTCAGAAGAGCCCACAGAGTCAGCCCTTAACCCCAGTGATCAGAAATTGTCAAAACGTGTTTTTCAGCAGAAATAAACACGTTTTGGCAACTTTGGTCACCACCATGTAACTTATAGGGCAGGAACAGCACAGTTTTCAAAACGTGTTTTTCAGCCCGAAATAAACGCGTTTTCTCAGCCCTTGGATTCGCAGTGTAACTGCCTGGCTCAGAAGAGCCCACAGAGTCAGCCCTTAACCCCAGTGATCAGAAATTGTCAAAACGTGTTTTTCAGCAGAAATAAACACGTTTTGGCAACTTTGGTCACCACCATGTAACTTATAGGGCAGGAACAGCACAGTTTTCAAAACGTGTTTTTCAGCCCGAAATAAACGCGTTTTCTCAGCCCTTGGATTCGCAGTGTAACTGCCTGGCTCAGAAGAGCCCACAGAGTCAGCCCTTAACCCCAGTGATCAGAAATTGTCAAAACGTGTTTTTCAGCAGAAATAAACACGTTTTGGCAACTTTGGTCACCACCATGTAACTTATAGGGCAGGAACAGCACAGTTTTCAAAACGTGTTTTTCAGCCCGAAATAAACACGTTTTCTCAGCCCTTAGAATCGCAGTGTAACTGCCTGGCTCAGAAGAGCCCACAGAGTCAGCCCTTAACCCCAGTGATCAGAAATTGTCAAAACGTGTTTTTCAGCAGAAATAAACACGTTTTGGCAACTTTGGTCAAACCCATGTAACTTATAAGGCAGGAACAGCACAGTTTTCAAAACGTGTTTTTCAGCCCGAAATAAACGCGTTTTCTCAGCCCTTGGAATCGCAGTGTAACTGCCTGGCTCAGAAGAGCACACTGAGTCACCCCTTAACCCCAGTGATCAGAAATTGTCAAAACGTGTTTTTCAGCAGAAATAAACACGTTTTGGCAACTTTGGTCACCACCATGTAACTTATAGGGCAGGAACAGCACAGTTTTCAAAACGTGTTTTTCAGCCCGAAATAAACGCGTTTTCTCAGCCCATGGAATCGCAGTGTAACTGCCTGGCTCAGAAGAGCCCACAGAGTCAGCCCTTAACCCCAGTGATCAGAAATTGTCAAAACGTGTTTTTCAGCAGAAATAAACACGTTTTGGCAACTTTGGTCACCACCATGTAACTTATAGGGCAGGAACAGCACAGTTTTCAAAACGTGTTTTTCAGCCCGAAATAAACGCGTTTTCTCAGCCCTTGGAATTGCAGTGTAACTGCCTGGCTCAGAAGAGCCCACAGAGTCAGCCCTTAACCCCAGTGATCAGAAATTGTCAAAACGTTTTTTTCAGCAGAAATAAACACGTTTTGGCAACTTTGGTCACCACCATGTAACTTATAGGGCAGGAACAGCACAGTTTTCAAAACGTGTTTTTCAGCCCGAAATAAACGCGTTTTCTCAGCCCTTGGAATCGCAGTGTAACTGCCTGGCTCAGAAGAGCACACTGAGTCAGCCCTTAACCCCAGTGATCAGAAATTGTCAAAACGTGTTTTTCAGCAGAAATAAACACGTTTTGGCAACTTTGGTCAAACCCATGTAACTTATACGGCAGGAACAGCACAGTTTTCAAAACGTGTTTTTCAGCCCGAAATAAACGCGTTTTCTCAGCCCTTGGAATCGCAGTGTAACTGCCTGGCTCAGAAGAGCCCACAGAGTCAGCCCTTAACCCCAGTGATCAGAAATTGTCAAAACGTGTTTTTCAGCAGAAATAAACACGTTTTGGCAACTTTGGTCACCACCATGTAACTTATAGGGCAGGAACAGCACAGTTTTCAAAACGTGTTTTTCAGCCCGAAATAAACGCGTTTTCTCAGCCCTTGGAATCGCAGTGTAACTGCCTGGCTCAGAAGAGCCCACAGAGTCAGCCCTTAACCCCAGTGATCAGAAATTGTCAAAACGTGTTTTTCAGCAGAAATAAACACGTTTTGGCAACTTTGGTCACCACCATGTAACTTATAGGGCAGGAACAGCACAGTTTTCAAAACGTGTTTTTCAGCCCGAAATAAACGCGTTTTCTCAGCCCTTGGAATCGCAGTGTAACTGCCTGGCTCAGAAGAGCCCACAGAGTCAGCCCTTAACCCCAGTGATCAGAAATTGTCAAAACGTGTTTTTCAGCAGAAATAAACACGTTTTGGCAACTTTGGTCACCACCATGTAACTTATAGGGCAGGAACAGCACAGTTTTCAAAACGTGTTTTTCAGCCCGAAATAAACGCGTTTTCTCAGCCCTTGGATTCGCAGTGTAACTGCCTGGCTCAGAAGAGCCCACAGAGTCAGCCCTTAACCCCAGTGATCAGAAATTGTCAAAACGTGTTTTTCAGCAGAAATAAACACGTTTTGGCAACTTTGGTCACCACCATGTAACTTATAGGGCAGGAACAGCACAGTTTTCACAACGTGTTTTTCAGCCCGAAATAAACGCGTTTTCTCAGCCCTTGGAATCGCAGTGTAACTGCCTGGCTCAGAAGAGCCCACAGAGTCAGCCCTTAACCCCAGTGATCAGAAATTGTCAAAACGTGTTTTTCAGCAGAAATAAACACGTTTTGGCAACTTTGGTCACCACCATGTAACTTATAGGGCAGGAACAGCACAGTTTTCAAAACGTGTTTTTCAGCCCGAAATAAACGCGTTTTCTCAGCCCTTGGATTCGCAGTGTAACTGCCTGGCTCAGAAGAGCCCACAGAGTCAGCCCTTAACCCCAGTGATCAGAAATTGTCAAAACGTGTTTTTCAGCAGAAATAAACACGTTTTGGCAACTTTGGTCACCACCATGTAACTTATAGGGCAGGAACAGCACAGTTTTCAAAACGTGTTTTTCAGCCCGAAATAAACGCGTTTTCTCAGCCCTTGGATTCGCAGTGTAACTGCCTGGCTCAGAAGAGCCCACAGAGTCAGCCCTTAACCCCAGTGATCAGAAATTGTCAAAACGTGTTTTTCAGCAGAAATAAACACGTTTTGGCAACTTTGGTCACCACCATGTAACTTATAGGGCAGGAACAGCACAGTTTTCAAAACGTGTTTTTCAGCCCGAAATAAACACGTTTTCTCAGCCCTTAGAATCGCAGTGTAACTGCCTGGCTCAGAAGAGCCCACAGAGTCAGCCCTTAACCCCAGTGATCAGAAATTGTCAAAACGTGTTTTTCAGCAGAAATAAACACGTTTTGGCAACTTTGGTCAAACCCATGTAACTTATAAGGCAGGAACAGCACAGTTTTCAAAACGTGTTTTTCAGCCCGAAATAAACGCGTTTTCTCAGCCCTTGGAATCGCAGTGTAACTGCCTGGCTCAGAAGAGCACACTGAGTCACCCCTTAACCCCAGTGATCAGAAATTGTCAAAACGTGTTTTTCAGCAGAAATAAACACGTTTTGGCAACTTTGGTCACCACCATGTAACTTATAGGGCAGGAACAGCACAGTTTTCAAAACGTGTTTTTCAGCCCGAAATAAACGCGTTTTCTCAGCCCATGGAATCGCAGTGTAACTGCCTGGCTCAGAAGAGCCCACAGAGTCAGCCCTTAACCCCAGTGATCAGAAATTGTCAAAACGTGTTTTTCAGCAGAAATAAACACGTTTTGGCAACTTTGGTCACCACCATGTAACTTATAGGGCAGGAACAGCACAGTTTTCAAAACGTGTTTTTCAGCCCGAAATAAACGCGTTTTCTCAGCCCTTGGAATTGCAGTGTAACTGCCTGGCTCAGAAGAGCCCACAGAGTCAGCCCTTAACCCCAGTGATCAGAAATTGTCAAAACGTTTTTTTCAGCAGAAATAAACACGTTTTGGCAACTTTGGTCACCACCATGTAACTTATAGGGCAGGAACAGCACAGTTTTCAAAACGTGTTTTTCAGCCCGAAATAAACGCGTTTTCTCAGCCCTTGGAATCGCAGTGTAACTGCCTGGCTCAGAAGAGCACACTGAGTCAGCCCTTAACCCCAGTGATCAGAAATTGTCAAAACGTGTTTTTCAGCAGAAATAAACACGTTTTGGCAACTTTGGTCAAACCCATGTAACTTATACGGCAGGAACAGCACAGTTTTCAAAACGTGTTTTTCAGCCCGAAATAAACGCGTTTTCTCAGCCCTTGGAATCGCAGTGTAACTGCCTGGCTCAGAAGAGCCCACAGAGTCAGCCCTTAACCCCAGTGATCAGAAATTGTCAAAACGTGTTTTTCAGCAGAAATAAACACGTTTTGGCAACTTTGGTCACCACCATGTAACTTATAGGGCAGGAACAGCACAGTTTTCAAAACGTGTTTTTCAGCCCGAAATAAACGCGTTTTCTCAGCCCTTGGAATCGCAGTGTAACTGCCTGGCTCAGAAGAGCCCACAGAGTCAGCCCTTAACCCCAGTGATCAGAAATTGTCAAAACGTGTTTTTCAGCAGAAATAAACACGTTTTGGCAACTTTGGTCACCACCATGTAACTTATAGGGCAGGAACAGCACAGTTTTCAAAACGTGTTTTTCAGCCCGAAATAAACGCGTTTTCTCAGCCCTTGGAATCGCAGTGTAACTGCCTGGCTCAGAAGAGCCCACAGAGTCAGCCCTTAACCCCAGTGATCAGAAATTGTCAAAACGTGTTTTTCAGCAGAAATAAACACGTTTTGGCAACTTTGGTCACCACCATGTAACTTATAGGGCAGGAACAGCACAGTTTTCAAAACGTGTTTTTCAGCCCGAAATAAACGCGTTTTCTCAGCCCTTGGATTCGCAGTGTAACTGCCTGGCTCAGAAGAGCCCACAGAGTCAGCCCTTAACCCCAGTGATCAGAAATTGTCAAAACGTGTTTTTCAGCAGAAATAAACACGTTTTGGCAACTTTGGTCACCACCATGTAACTTATAGGGCAGGAACAGCACAGTTTTCAAAACGTGTTTTTCAGCCCGAAATAAACGCGTTTTCTCAGCCCTTGGAATCGCAGTGTAACTGCCTGGCTCAGAAGAGCCCACAGAGTCAGCCCTTAACCCCAGTGATCAGAAATTGTCAAAACGTGTTTTTCAGCAGAAATAAACACGTTTTGGCAACTTTGGTCACCACCATGTAACTTATAGGGCAGGAACAGCACAGTTTTCAAAACCTGTTTTTCAGCCCGAAATAAACGCGTTTTCTCAGCCCATGGAATCGCAGTGTAACTGCCTGGCTCAGAAGAGCCCACAGAGTCAGCCCTTAACCCCAGTGATCAGAAATTGTCAAAACGTGTTTTTCAGCAGAAATAAACACGTTTTGGCAACTTTGGTCACCACCATGTAACTTATAGGGCAGGAACAGCACAGTTTTCAAAACGTGTTTTTCAGCCCGAAATAAACGCGTTTTCTCAGCCCTTGGAATCGCAGTGTAACTGCCTGGCTCAGAAGAGCACACTGAGTCACCCCTAAACCCCAGTGATCAGAAATTGTCAAAACGTGTTTTTCAGCAGAAATAAACACGTTTTGGCAACTTTGGTCACCACCATGTAACTTATAGGGCAGGAACAGCACAGTTTTCAAAACGTGTTTTTCAGCCCGAAATAAACGCGTTTTCTCAGCCCTTGGAATCGCAGTGTAACTGCCTGGCTCAGAAGAGCCCACAGAGTCAGCCCTTAACCCCAGTGATCAGAAATTGTCAAAACGTGTTTTTCAGCAGAAATAAACACGTTTTGGCAACTTTGGTCACCACCATGTAACTTATAGGGCAGGAACAGCACAGTTTTCAAAACGTGTTTTTCAGCCCGAAATAAACGCGTTTTCTCAGCCCTTGGAATCGCAGTGTAACTGCCTGGCTCAGAAGAGCCCACAGAGTCAGCCCTTAACCCCAGTGATCAGAAATTGTCAAAACGTGTTTTTCAGCAGAAATAAACACGTTTTGGCAACTTTGGTCACCACCATGTAACTTATAGGGCAGGAACAGCACAGTTTTCAAAACGTGTTTTTCAGCCCGAAATAAACGCGTTTTCTCAGCCCTTGGAATCGCAGTGTAACTGCCTGGCTCAGAAGAGCCCACAGAGTCAGCCCTTAACCCCAGTGATCAGAAATTGTCAAAACGTGTTTTTCAGCAGAAATAAACACGTTTTGGCAACTTTGGTCACCACCATGTAACTTATAGGGCAGGAACAGCACAGTTTTCAAAACGTGTTTTTCAGCCCGAAATAAACGCGTTTTCTCAGCCCTTGGATTCGCAGTGTAACTGCCTGGCTCAGAAGAGCCCACAGAGTCAGCCCTTAACCCCAGTGATCAGAAATTGTCAAAACGTGTTTTTCAGCAGAAATAAACACGTTTTGGCAACTTTGGTCACCACCATGTAACTTATAGGGCAGGAACAGCACAGTTTTCAAAACGTGTTTTTCAGCCCGAAATAAACGCGTTTTCTCAGCCCTTGGAATCGCAGTGTAACTGCCTGGCTCAGAAGAGCCCACAGAGTCAGCCCTTAACCTCAGTGATCAGAAATTGTCAAAACGTGTTTTTCAGCAGAAATAAACACGTTTTGGCAACTTTGGTCACCACCATGTAACTTATAGGGCAGGAACAGCACAGTTTTCAAAACGTGTTTTTCGGCCCGAAATAAACACGTTTTCTCAGCCCTTAGAATTGCAGTGTAACTGCCTGGCTCAGAAGAGCCCACAGAGTCAGCCCTTAACCCCAGTGATCAGAAATTGACAAAACGTGTTTTTCAGCAGAAATAAACACGTTTTGGCAACTTTGGTCACCACCATGTAACTTATAGGGCAGGAACAGCACAGTTTTCAAAACGTGTTTTTCAGCCCGAAATAAACGCGTTTTCTCAGCCCTTGGAATCGCAGTGTAACTGCCTGGCTCAGAAGAGCCCACAGAGTCAGCCCTTAACCCCAGTGATCAGAAATTGTCAAAACGTGTTTTTCAGCAGAAATAAACACGTTTTGGCAACTTTGGTCACCACCATGTAACTTATAGGGCAGGAACAGCACAGTTTTCAAAACGTGTTTTTCAGCCCGAAATAAACGCGTTTTCTCAGCCCTTGGAATCGCAGTGTAACTGCCTGGCTCAGAAGAGCCCACAGAGTCAGCCCTTAACCTCAGTGATCAGAAATTGTCAAAACGTGTTTTTCAGCAGAAATAAACACGTTTTGGCAACTTTGGTCACCACCATGTAACTTATAGGGCAGGAACAGCACAGTTTTCAAAACGTGTTTTTCAGCCCGAAATAAACACGTTTTCTCAGCCCTTAGAATTGCAGTGTAACTGCCTGGCTCAGAAGAGCCCACAGAGTCAGCCCTTAACCCCAGTGATCAGAAATTGACAAAACGTGTTTTTCAGCAGAAATAAACACGTTTTGGCAACTTTGGTCACCACCATGTAACTTATAGGGCAGGAACAGCACAGTTTTCAAAACGTGTTTTTCAGCCCGAAATAAACGCGTTTTCTCAGCCCTTGGAATCGCAGTGTAACTGCCTGGCTCAGAAGAGCCCACAGAGTCAGCCCTTAACCCCAGTGATCAGAAATTGTCAAAACGTGTTTTTCAGCAGAAATAAACACGTTTTGGCAACTTTGGTCACCACCATGTAACTTATAGGGCAGGAACAGCACAGTTTTCAAAACGTGTTTTTCAGCCCGAAATAAACGCGTTTTCTCAGCCCTTGGAATCGCAGTGTAACTGCCTGGCTCAGAAGAGCCCACAGAGTCAGCCCTTAACCCCAGTGATCAGAAATTGTCAAAACGTGTTTTTCAGCAGAAATAAACACGTTTTGGCAACTTTGGTCACCACCATGTAACTTATAGGGCAGGAACAGCACCGTTTTCAAAACGTGTTTTTCAGCCCGAAATAAACACGTTTTCTCAGCCCTTAGAATCGCAGTGTAACTGCCTGGCTCAGAAGAGCCCACAGAGTCAGCCCTTAACCCCAGTGATCAGAAATTGTCAAAACGTGTTTTTCAGCAGAAATAAACACGTTTTGGCAACTTTGGTCAAACCCATGTAACTTATAGGGCAGGAACAGCACAGTTTTCAAAACGTGTTTTTCAGCCCGAAATAAACGCGTTTTCTCAGCCCTTGGAATCGCAGTGTAACTGCCTGGCTCAGAAGAGCCCACAGATTCAGCCCTTAACCCCAGTGATCAGAAAATGTCAAAACGTGTTTTTCAGCAGAAATAAACACGTTTTGGCAACTTTGGTCACCACCATGTAACTTATAGGGCAGGAACAGCACAGTTTTCAAAACGTGTTTTTCAGCCCGAAATAAACGCGTTTTCTCAGCCCTTGGAATCGCATTGTAACTGCCTGGCTCAGAAGAGCCCACAGAGTCAGCCCTTAACCCCAGTGATCAGAAATTGACAAAACGTGTTTTTCAGCAGAAATAAACACGTTTTGGCAACTTTGGTCACCACCATGTAACTTATAGGGCAGGAACAGCACAGTTTTCAAAACGTGTTTTTCAGCCCGAAATAAACGCGTTTTCTCAGCCCTTGGAATCGCAGTGTAACTGCATGCCTCAGAAGAGCCCACAGAGTCAGCCCTTAACCCCAGTGTTCAGAAATTGTCAAAACGTGTTTTTCAGCAGAAATAAACACGTTTTGGCAACTTTGGTCACCACCATGTAACTTATAGGGCAGGAACAGCACAGTTTTCAAAACGTGTTTTTCAGCACGAAATAAACACGTTTTCTCAGCCCTTAGAATCGCAGTGTAACTGCCTGGCTCAGAAGAGCCCACAGAGTCAGCCCTTAACCCTAGTGATCAGAAATTGTCAAAACGTGTTTTTCAGCAGAAATAAACACGTTTTGGCAACTTTGGTCAAACCCATGTAACTTATAGGGCAGGAACAGCACAGTTTTCAAAACGTGTTTTTCAGCCCGAAATAAACGCGTTTTCTCAGCCCTTGGAATCGCAGTGTAACTGCCTGGCTCAGAAGAGCCCACAGAGTCAGCCCTTAACCCCAGTGATCAGAAATTGTCAAAACGTGTTTTTCAGCAGAAATAAACACGTTTTGGCAACTTTGGTCACCACCATGTAACTTATAGGGCAGGAACAGCACAGTTTTCAAAACGTGTTTTTCAGCCCGAAATAAACGCGTTTTCTCAGCCCTTGGAATCGCAGTGTAACTGCCTGGCTCAGAAGAGCCCACAGAGTCAGCCCTTAACCCCAGTGATCAGAAATTGTCAAAACGTGTTTTTCAGCAGAAATAAACACGTTTTGGCAACTTTGGTCACCACCATGTAACTTATAGGGCTGGAACAGCACAGTTTTCAAAACGTGTTTTTCAGCCCGAAATAAACGCGTTTTCTCAGCCCTTGGAATCGCAGTGTAACTGCCTGGCTCAGAAGAGCCCACAGAGTCAGCCCTTAACCCCAGTGATGAGAAATTGTCAAAACGTGTTTTTCAGCAGAAATAAACACGTTTTGGCAACTTTGGTCACCACCATGTAACTTATAGGGCAGGAACAGCACAGTTTTCAAAACGTGTTTTTCAGCCCGAAATAAACGCGTTTTCTCAGCCCTTGGAATCGCAGTGTAACTGCCTGGCTCAGAAGAGCACACTGAGTCACCCCTTAACCCCAGTGATCAGAAATTGTCAAAACGTGTTTTTCAGCAGAAATAAACACGTTTTGGCAACTTTGGTCACCACCATGTAACTTATAGGGCAGGAACAGCACAGTTTTCAAAACGTGTTTTTCAGCCCGAAATAAACGCGTTTTCTCAGCCCTTGGAATCGCAGTGTAACTGCCTGGCTCAGAAGAGCCCACAGAGTCAGCCCTTAACCCCAGTGATCAGAAATTGTCAAAACGTGTTTTTCAGCAGAAATAAACACGTTTTGGCAACTTTGGTCACCACCATGTAACTTATAGAGCAGGAACAGCACAGTTTTCAAAACGTGTTTTTCAGCCCGAAATAAACGCGTTTTCTCAGCCCTTGGAATCGCAGTGTAACTGCCTGGCTCAGAAGAGCCCACAGAGTCAGCCCTTAACCCCAGTGATCAGAAATTGTCAAAACGTGTTTTTCAGCAGAAATAAACACGTTTTGGCAACTTTGGTCACCACCATGTAACTTATAGGGCAGGAACAGCACAGTTTTCAAAACGTGTTTTTCAGCCCGAAATAAACGCGTTTTCTCAGCCCTTGGAATCGCAGTGTAACTGCCTGGCTCAGAAGAGCCCACAGAGTCAGCCCTTAACCTCAGTGATCAGAAATTGTCAAAACGTGTTTTTCAGCAGAAATAAACACGTTTTGGCAACTTTGGTCACCACCATGTAACTTATAGGGCAGGAACAGCACAGTTTTCAAAACGTGTTTTTCAGCCCGAAATAAACACGTTTTCTCAGCCCTTAGAATTGCAGTGTAACTGCCTGGCTCAGAAGAGCCCACAGAGTCAGCCCTTAACCCCAGTGATCAGAAATTGACAAAACGTGTTTTTCAGCAGAAATAAACACGTTTTGGCAACTTTGGTCACCACCATGTAACTTATAGGGCAGGAACAGCACAGTTTTCAAAACGTGTTTTTCAGCCCGAAATAAACGCGTTTTCTCAGCCCTTGGAATCGCAGTGTAACTGCCTGGCTCAGAAGAGCCCACAGAGTCAGCCCTTAACCCCAGTGATCAGAAATTGTCAAAACGTGTTTTTCAGCAGAAATAAACACGTTTTGGCAACTTTGGTCACCACCATGTAACTTATAGGGCAGGAACAGCACAGTTTTCAAAACGTGTTTTTCAGCCCGAAATAAACGCGTTTTCTCAGCCCTTGGAATCGCAGTGTAACTGCCTGGCTCAGAAGAGCCCACAGAGTCAGCCCTTAACCCCAGTGATCAGAAATTGTCAAAACGTGTTTTTCAGCAGAAATAAACACGTTTTGGCAACTTTGGTCACCACCATGTAACTTATAGGGCAGGAACAGCACCGTTTTCAAAACGTGTTTTTCAGCCCGAAATAAACACGTTTTCTCAGCCCTTAGAATCGCAGTGTAACTGCCTGGCTCAGAAGAGCCCACAGAGTCAGCCCTTAACCCCAGTGATCAGAAATTGTCAAAACGTGTTTTTCAGCAGAAATAAACACGTTTTGGCAACTTTGGTCAAACCCATGTAACTTATAGGGCAGGAACAGCACAGTTTTCAAAACGTGTTTTTCAGCCCGAAATAAACGCGTTTTCTCAGCCCTTGGAATCGCAGTGTAACTGCCTGGCTCAGAAGAGCCCACAGATTCAGCCCTTAACCCCAGTGATCAGAAAATGTCAAAACGTGTTTTTCAGCAGAAATAAACACGTTTTGGCAACTTTGGTCACCACCATGTAACTTATAGGGCAGGAACAGCACAGTTTTCAAAACGTGTTTTTCAGCCCGAAATAAACGCGTTTTCTCAGCCCTTGGAATCGCATTGTAACTGCCTGGCTCAGAAGAGCCCACAGAGTCAGCCCTTAACCCCAGTGATCAGAAATTGACAAAACGTGTTTTTCAGCAGAAATAAACACGTTTTGGCAACTTTGGTCACCACCATGTAACTTATAGGGCAGGAACAGCACAGTTTTCAAAACGTGTTTTTCAGCCCGAAATAAACGCGTTTTCTCAGCCCTTGGAATCGCAGTGTAACTGCATGCCTCAGAAGAGCCCACAGAGTCAGCCCTTAACCCCAGTGTTCAGAAATTGTCAAAACGTGTTTTTCAGCAGAAATAAACACGTTTTGGCAACTTTGGTCACCACCATGTAACTTATAGGGCAGGAACAGCACAGTTTTCAAAACGTGTTTTTCAGCACGAAATAAACACGTTTTCTCAGCCCTTAGAATCGCAGTGTAACTGCCTGGCTCAGAAGAGCCCACAGAGTCAGCCCTTAACCCTAGTGATCAGAAATTGTCAAAACGTGTTTTTCAGCAGAAATAAACACGTTTTGGCAACTTTGGTCAAACCCATGTAACTTATAGGGCAGGAACAGCACAGTTTTCAAAACGTGTTTTTCAGCCCGAAATAAACGCGTTTTCTCAGCCCTTGGAATCGCAGTGTAACTGCCTGGCTCAGAAGAGCCCACAGAGTCAGCCCTTAACCCCAGTGATCAGAAATTGTCAAAACGTGTTTTTCAGCAGAAATAAACACGTTTTGGCAACTTTGGTCACCACCATGTAACTTATAGGGCAGGAACAGCACAGTTTTCAAAACGTGTTTTTCAGCCCGAAATAAACGCGTTTTCTCAGCCCTTGGAATCGCAGTGTAACTGCCTGGCTCAGAAGAGCCCACAGAGTCAGCCCTTAACCCCAGTGATCAGAAATTGTCAAAACGTGTTTTTCAGCAGAAATAAACACGTTTTGGCAACTTTGGTCACCACCATGTAACTTATAGGGCTGGAACAGCACAGTTTTCAAAACGTGTTTTTCAGCCCGAAATAAACGCGTTTTCTCAGCCCTTGGAATCGCAGTGTAACTGCCTGGCTCAGAAGAGCCCACAGAGTCAGCCCTTAACCCCAGTGATGAGAAATTGTCAAAACGTGTTTTTCAGCAGAAAAAAACACGTTTTGGCAACTTTGGTCACCACCATGTAACTTATAGGGCAGGAACAGCACAGTTTTCAAAACGTGTTTTTCAGCCCGAAATAAACGCGTTTTCTCAGCCCTTGGAATCGCAGTGTAACTGCCTGGCTCAGAAGAGCACACTGAGTCACCCCTTAACCCCAGTGATCAGAAATTGTCAAAACGTGTTTTTCAGCAGAAATAAACACGTTTTGGCAACTTTGGTCACCACCATGTAACTTATAGGGCAGGAACAGCACAGTTTTCAAAACGTGTTTTTCAGCCCGAAATAAACGCGTTTTCTCAGCCCTTGGAATCGCAGTGTAACTGCCTGGCTCAGAAGAGCCCACAGAGTCAGCCCTTAACCCCAGTGATCAGAAATTGTCAAAACGTGTTTTTCAGCAGAAATAAACACGTTTTGGCAACTTTGGTCACCACCATGTAACTTATAGAGCAGGAACAGCACAGTTTTCAAAACGTGTTTTTCAGCCCGAAATAAACGCGTTTTCTCAGCCCTTGGAATCGCAGTGTAACTGCCTGGCTCAGAAGAGCCCACAGAGTCAGCCCTTAACCCCAGTGATCAGAAATTGTCAAAACGTGTTTTTCAGCAGAAATAAACACGTTTTGGCAACTTTGGTCACCACCATGTAACTTATAGGGCAGGAACAGCACAGTTTTCAAAACGTGTTTTTCAGCCCGAAATAAACGCGTTTTCTCAGCCCTTGGAATCGCAGTGTAACTGCCTGGCTCAGAAGAGCCCACAGAGTCAGCCCTTAACCCCAGTTTGCAGAAATTGTCAAAACGTGTTTTTCAGCAGACATAAACACGTTTTGGCAACTTTGGTCACCACCATGTAACTTATAGGGCAGGAACAGCACAGTTTTCAAAACGTGTTTTTCAGCCCGAAATAAACGCGTTTTCTCAGCCCTTGGAATCGCAGTGTAACTGCCTGGCTCAGAAGAGCCCACAGAGTCAGCCCTTAACCCCAGTGATCAGAAATTGTCAAAACGTGTTTTTCAGCAGAATTAAACACGTTTTGGCAACTTTGGTCAAACCCATGTAACTTATAGGGCAGGAACAGCACAGTTTTCAAAACGTGTTTTTCAGCCCGAAATAAACGCGTTTTCTCAGCCCTTGGAATCGCAGTGTAACTGCCTGGCTCAGAAGAGCCCACAGAGTCAGCCCTTAACCCCAGTGATAAGAAATTGTCAAAACGTGTTTTTCAGCAGAAATAAACACGTTTTGGCAACTTTGGTCACCACCATGTAACTTATAGGGCAGGAACAGCACAATTTTCAAAACGTGTTTTTCAGCCCGAAATAAACGCGTTTTCTCAGCCCTTGGAATCGCAGTGTAACTGGCTGGCTCAGAAGAGCACACTGAGTCACCCCTTAACCCCAGTGATCAGAAATTGTCAAAACGTGTTTTTCAGCAGAAATAAACACGTTTTGGCAACTTTGGTCACCACCATGTAACTTATAGGGCAGGAACAGCACAGTTTTCAAAACGTGTTTTTCAGCCCGAAATAAACGCGTCTTCTCAGCCCTTGGAATCGCAGTGTAACTGCCTGGCTCAGAAGAGCCCACAGAGTCAGCCCTTAACCCCAGTGATCAGAAATTGTCAAAACGTGTTTTTCAGCAGAAATAAACACGTTTTGGCAACTTTGGTCACCACCATGTAACTTATAGGGCAGGAACAGCACAGTTTTCAAAACGTGTTTTTCAGCCCGAAATAAACGCATTTTCTCAGCCCTTGGAATCGCAGTGTAACTGCCTGGCTCAGAAGAGCACACTGAGTCACCCCTTAACCCCAGTGATCAGAAATTGTCAAAACGTGTTTTTCAGCAGAAATAAACACGTTTTGGCAACTTTGGTCACCACCATGTAACTTATAGGGCAGGAACAGCACAGTTTTCAAAACGTGTTTTTCAGCCCGAAATAAACGCGTTTTCTCAGCCCTTGGAATCGCAGTGTAACTGCCTGGCTCAGAAGAGCCCACAGAGTCAGCCCTTAACCCCAGTGATCAGAAATTGTCAAAACGTGTTTTTCAGCAGAAATAAACACGTTTTGGCAACTTTGGTCACCACCATGTAACTTATAGGGCAGGAACAGCACAGTTTTCAAAACGTGTTTTTCAGCCCGAAATAAACGCGTTTTCTCAGCCCTTGGAATCGCAGTGTAACTGCCTGGCTCAGAAGAGCCCACAGAGTCAGCCCTTAACCCCAGTGATCAGAAATTGTCAAAACGTGTTTTTCAGCAGAAATAAACACGTTTTGGCAACTTTGGTCACCACCATGTAACTTATAGGGCAGGAACAGCACAGTTTTCAAAACGTGTTTTTCAGCCCGAAATAAACGCGTTTTCTCAGCCCTTGGAATCGCAGTGTAACTGCCTGGCTCAGAAGAGCCCACAGAGTCAGCCCTTAACCCCAGTGATCAGAAATTGTCAAAACGTGTTTTTCAGCAGAAATAAACACGTTTTGGCAACTTTGGTCAAACCCATGTAACTTATAGGGCAGGAACAGCACAGTTTTCAAAACGTGTTTTTCAGCCCGAAATAAACGCGTTTTCTCAGCCCTTGGAATCGCAGTGTAACTGCCTGGCTCAGAAGAGCCCACAGATTCAGCCCTTAACCCCAGTGATCAGAAAATGTCAAAACGTGTTTTTCAGCAGAAATAAACACGTTTTGGCAACTTTGGTCACCACCATGTAACTTATAGGGCAGGAACAGCACAGTTTTCAAAACGTGTTTTTCAGCCCGAAATAAACGCGTTTTCTCAGCCCTTGGAATCGCATTGTAACTGCCTGGCTCAGAAGAGCCCACAGAGTCAGCCCTTAACCCCAGTGATCAGAAATTGACAAAACGTGTTTTTCAGCAGAAATAAACACGTTTTGGCAACTTTGGTCACCACCATGTAACTTATAGGGCAGGAACAGCACAGTTTTCAAAACGTGTTTTTCAGCCCGAAATAAACGCGTTTTCTCAGCCCTTGGAATCGCAGTGTAACTGCATGCCTCAGAAGAGCCCACAGAGTCAGCCCTTAACCCCAGTGTTCAGAAATTGTCAAAACGTGTTTTTCAGCAGAAATAAACACGTTTTGGCAACTTTGGTCACCACCATGTAACTTATAGGGCAGGAACAGCACAGTTTTCAAAACGTGTTTTTCAGCACGAAATAAACACGTTTTCTCAGCCCTTAGAATCGCAGTGTAACTGCCTGGCTCAGAAGAGCCCACAGAGTCAGCCCTTAACCCTAGTGATCAGAAATTGTCAAAACGTGTTTTTCAGCAGAAATAAACACGTTTTGGCAACTTTGGTCAAACCCATGTAACTTATAGGGCAGGAACAGCACAGTTTTCAAAACGTGTTTTTCAGCCCGAAATAAACGCGTTTTCTCAGCCCTTGGAATCGCAGTGTAACTGCCTGGCTCAGAAGAGCCCACAGAGTCAGCCCTTAACCCCAGTGATCAGAAATTGTCAAAACGTGTTTTTCAGCAGAAATAAACACGTTTTGGCAACTTTGGTCACCACCATGTAACTTATAGGGCAGGAACAGCACAGTTTTCAAAACGTGTTTTTCAGCCCGAAATAAACGCGTTTTCTCAGCCCTTGGAATCGCAGTGTAACTGCCTGGCTCAGAAGAGCCCACAGAGTCAGCCCTTAACCCCAGTGATCAGAAATTGTCAAAACGTGTTTTTCAGCAGAAATAAACACGTTTTGGCAACTTTGGTCACCACCATGTAACTTATAGGGCTGGAACAGCACAGTTTTCAAAACGTGTTTTTCAGCCCGAAATAAACGCGTTTTCTCAGCCCTTGGAATCGCAGTGTAACTGCCTGGCTCAGAAGAGCCCACAGAGTCAGCCCTTAACCCCAGTGATGAGAAATTGTCAAAACGTGTTTTTCAGCAGAAATAAACACGTTTTGGCAACTTTGGTCACCACCATGTAACTTATAGGGCAGGAACAGCACAGTTTTCAAAACGTGTTTTTCAGCCCGAAATAAACGCGTTTTCTCAGCCCTTGGAATCGCAGTGTAACTGCCTGGCTCAGAAGAGCACACTGAGTCACCCCTTAACCCCAGTGATCAGAAATTGTCAAAACGTGTTTTTCAGCAGAAATAAACACGTTTTGGCAACTTTGGTCACCACCATGTAACTTATAGGGCAGGAACAGCACAGTTTTCAAAACGTGTTTTTCAGCCCGAAATAAACGCGTTTTCTCAGCCCTTGGAATCGCAGTGTAACTGCCTGGCTCAGAAGAGCCCACAGAGTCAGCCCTTAACCCCAGTGATCAGAAATTGTCAAAACGTGTTTTTCAGCAGAAATAAACACGTTTTGGCAACTTTGGTCACCACCATGTAACTTATAGAGCAGGAACAGCACAGTTTTCAAAACGTGTTTTTCAGCCCGAAATAAACGCGTTTTCTCAGCCCTTGGAATCGCAGTGTAACTGCCTGGCTCAGAAGAGCCCACAGAGTCAGCCCTTAACCCCAGTGATCAGAAATTGTCAAAACGTGTTTTTCAGCAGAAATAAACACGTTTTGGCAACTTTGGTCACCACCATGTAACTTATAGGGCAGGAACAGCACAGTTTTCAAAACGTGTTTTTCAGCCCGAAATAAACGCGTTTTCTCAGCCCTTGGAATCGCAGTGTAACTGCCTGGCTCAGAAGAGCCCACAGAGTCAGCCCTTAACCTCAGTGATCAGAAATTGTCAAAACGTGTTTTTCAGCAGAAATAAACACGTTTTGGCAACTTTGGTCACCACCATGTAACTTATAGGGCAGGAACAGCACAGTTTTCAAAACGTGTTTTTCAGCCCGAAATAAACACGTTTTCTCAGCCCTTAGAATCGCAGTGTAACTGCCTGGCTCAGAAGAGCCCACAGAGTCAGCCCTTAACCCCAGTGATCAGAAATTGACAAAACGTGTTTTTCAGCAGAAATAAACACGTTTTGGCAACTTTGGTCACCACCATGTAACTTATAGGGCAGGAACAGCACAGTTTTCAAAACGTGTTTTTCAGCCCGAAATAAACGCGTTTTCTCAGCCCTTGGAATCGCAGTGTAACTGCCTGGCTCAGAAGAGCCCACAGAGTCAGCCCTTAACCCCAGTGATCAGAAATTGTCAAAACGTGTTTTTCAGCAGAAATAAACACGTTTTGGCAACTTTGGTCACCACCATGTAACTTATAGGGCAGGAACAGCACAGTTTTCAAAACGTGTTTTTCAGCCCGAAATAAACGCGTTTTCTCAGCCCTTGGAATCGCAGTGTAACTGCCTGGCTCAGAAGAGCCCACAGAGTCAGCCCTTAACCCCAGTGATCAGAAATTGTCAAAACGTGTTTTTCAGCAGAAATAAACACGTTTTGGCAACTTTGGTCACCACCATGTAACTTATAGGGCAGGAACAGCACCGTTTTCAAAACGTGTTTTTCAGCCCGAAATAAACACGTTTTCTCAGCCCTTGGAATCGCAGTGTAACTGCCTGGCTCAGAAGAGCCCACAGATTCAGCCCTTAACCCCAGTGATCAGAAAATGTCAAAACGTGTTTTTCAGCAGAAATAAACACGTTTTGGCAACTTTGGTCACCACCATGTAACTTATAGGGCAGGAACAGCACAGTTTTCAAAACGTGTTTTTCAGCCCGAAATAAACGCGTTTTCTCAGCCCTTGGAATCGCATTGTAACTGCCTGGCTCAGAAGAGCCCACAGAGTCAGCCCTTAACCCCAGTGATCAGAAATTGACAAAACGTGTTTTTCAGCAGAAATAAACACGTTTTGGCAACTTTGGTCACCACCATGTAACTTATAGGGCAGGAACAGCACAGTTTTCAAAACGTGTTTTTCAGCCCGAAATAAACGCGTTTTCTCAGCCCTTGGAATCGCAGTGTAACTGCATGCCTCAGAAGAGCCCACAGAGTCAGCCCTTAACCCCAGTGTTCAGAAATTGTCAAAACGTGTTTTTCAGCAGAAATAAACACGTTTTGGCAACTTTGGTCACCACCATGTAACTTATAGGGCAGGAACAGCACAGTTTTCAAAACGTGTTTTTCAGCACGAAATAAACACGTTTTCTCAGCCCTTAGAATCGCAGTGTAACTGCCTGGCTCAGAAGAGCCCACAGAGTCAGCCCTTAACCCTAGTGATCAGAAATTGTCAAAACGTGTTTTTCAGCAGAAATAAACACGTTTTGGCAACTTTGGTCAAACCCATGTAACTTATAGGGCAGGAACAGCACAGTTTTCAAAACGTGTTTTTCAGCCCGAAATAAACGCGTTTTCTCAGCCCTTGGAATCGCAGTGTAACTGCCTGGCTCAGAAGAGCCCACAGAGTCAGCCCTTAACCCCAGTGATCAGAAATTGTCAAAACGTGTTTTTCAGCAGAAATAAACACGTTTTGGCAACTTTGGTCACCACCATGTAACTTATAGGGCAGGAACAGCACAGTTTTCAAAACGTGTTTTTCAGCCCGAAATAAACGCGTTTTCTCAGCCCTTGGAATCGCAGTGTAACTGCCTGGCTCAGAAGAGCCCACAGAGTCAGCCCTTAACCCCAGTGATCAGAAATTGTCAAAACGTGTTTTTCAGCAGAAATAAACACGTTTTGGCAACTTTGGTCACCACCATGTAACTTATAGGGCTGGAACAGCACAGTTTTCAAAACGTGTTTTTCAGCCCGAAATAAACGCGTTTTCTCAGCCCTTGGAATCGCAGTGTAACTGCCTGGCTCAGAAGAGCCCACAGAGTCAGCCCTTAACCCCAGTGATGAGAAATTGTCAAAACGTGTTTTTCAGCAGAAATAAACACGTTTTGGCAACTTTGGTCACCACCATGTAACTTATAGGGCAGGAACAGCACAGTTTTCAAAACGTGTTTTTCAGCCCGAAATAAACGCGTTTTCTCAGCCCTTGGAATCGCAGTGTAACTGCCTGGCTCAGAAGAGCACACTGAGTCACCCCTTAACCCCAGTGATCAGAAATTGTCAAAACGTGTTTTTCAGCAGAAATAAACACGTTTTGGCAACTTTGGTCACCACCATGTAACTTATAGGGCAGGAACAGCACAGTTTTCAAAACGTGTTTTTCAGCCCGAAATAAACGCGTTTTCTCAGCCCTTGGAATCGCAGTGTAACTGCCTGGCTCAGAAGAGCCCACAGAGTCAGCCCTTAACCCCAGTGATCAGAAATTGTCAAAACGTGTTTTTCAGCAGAAATAAACACGTTTTGGCAACTTTGGTCACCACCATGTAACTTATAGAGCAGGAACAGCACAGTTTTCAAAACGTGTTTTTCAGCCCGAAATAAACGCGTTTTCTCAGCCCTTGGAATCGCAGTGTAACTGCCTGGCTCAGAAGAGCCCACAGAGTCAGCCCTTAACCCCAGTGATCAGAAATTGTCAAAACGTGTTTTTCAGCAGAAATAAACACGTTTTGGCAACTTTGGTCACCACCATGTAACTTATAGGGCAGGAACAGCACAGTTTTCAAAACGTGTTTTTCAGCCCGAAATAAACGCGTTTTCTCAGCCCTTGGAATCGCAGTGTAACTGCCTGGCTCAGAAGAGCCCACAGAGTCAGCCCTTAACCCCAGTTTGCAGAAATTGTCAAAACGTGTTTTTCAGCAGACATAAACACGTTTTGGCAACTTTGGTCACCACCATGTAACTTATAGGGCAGGAACAGCACAGTTTTCAAAACGTGTTTTTCAGCCCGAAATAAACGCGTTTTCTCAGCCCTTGGAATCGCAGTGTAACTGCCTGGCTCAGAAGAGCCCACAGAGTCAGCCCTTAACCCCAGTGATCAGAAATTGTCAAAACGTGTTTTTCAGCAGAATTAAACACGTTTTGGCAACTTTGGTCAAACCCATGTAACTTATAGGGCAGGAACAGCACAGTTTTCAAAACGTGTTTTTCAGCCCGAAATAAACGCGTTTTCTCAGCCCTTGGAATCGCAGTGTAACTGCCTGGCTCAGAAGAGCCCACAGAGTCAGCCCTTAACCCCAGTGATAAGAAATTGTCAAAACGTGTTTTTCAGCAGAAATAAACACGTTTTGGCAACTTTGGTCACCACCATGTAACTTATAGGGCAGGAACAGCACAATTTTCAAAACGTGTTTTTCAGCCCGAAATAAACGCGTTTTCTCAGCCCTTGGAATCGCAGTGTAACTGGCTGGCTCAGAAGAGCACACTGAGTCACCCCTTAACCCCAGTGATCAGAAATTGTCAAAACGTGTTTTTCAGCAGAAATAAACACGTTTTGGCAACTTTGGTCACCACCATGTAACTTATAGGGCAGGAACAGCACAGTTTTCAAAACGTGTTTTTCAGCCCGAAATAAACGCGTCTTCTCAGCCCTTGGAATCGCAGTGTAACTGCCTGGCTCAGAAGAGCCCACAGAGTCAGCCCTTAACCCCAGTGATCAGAAATTGTCAAAACGTGTTTTTCAGCAGAAATAAACACGTTTTGGCAACTTTGGTCACCACCATGTAACTTATAGGGCAGGAACAGCACAGTTTTCAAAACGTGTTTTTCAGCCCGAAATAAACGCATTTTCTCAGCCCTTGGAATCGCAGTGTAACTGCCTGGCTCAGAAGAGCACACTGAGTCACCCCTTAACCCCAGTGATCAGAAATTGTCAAAACGTGTTTTTCAGCAGAAATAAACACGTTTTGGCAACTTTGGTCACCACCATGTAACTTATAGGGCAGGAACAGCACAGTTTTCAAAACGTGTTTTTCAGCCCGAAATAAACGCGTTTTCTCAGCCCTTGGAATCGCAGTGTAACTGCCTGGCTCAGAAGAGCCCACAGAGTCAGCCCTTAACCCCAGTGATCAGAAATTGTCAAAACGTGTTTTTCAGCAGAAATAAACACGTTTTGGCAACTTTGGTCACCACCATGTAACTTATAGGGCAGGAACAGCACAGTTTTCAAAACGTGTTTTTCAGCCCGAAATAAACGCGTTTTCTCAGCCCTTGGAATCGCAGTGTAACTGCCTGGCTCAGAAGAGCCCACAGAGTCAGCCCTTAACCCCAGTGATCAGAAATTGTCAAAACGTGTTTTTCAGCAGAAATAAACACGTTTTGGCAACTTTGGTCACCACCATGTAACTTATAGGGCAGGAACAGCACAGTTTTCAAAACGTGTTTTTCAGCCCGAAATAAACGCGTTTTCTCAGCCCTTGGAATCGCAGTGTAACTGCCTGGCTCAGAAGAGCCCACAGAGTCAGCCCTTAACCCCAGTGATCAGAAATTGTCAAAACGTGTTTTTCAGCAGAAATAAACACGTTTTGGCAACTTTGGTCAAACCCATGTAACTTATAGGGCAGGAACAGCACAGTTTTCAAAACGTGTTTTTCAGCCCGAAATAAACGCGTTTTCTCAGCCCTTGGAATCGCAGTGTAACTGCCTGGCTCAGAAGAGCCCACAGAGTCAGCCCTTAACCCCAGTGATCAGAAATTGTCAAAACGTGTTTTTCAGCAGAAATAAACACGTTTTGGCAACTTTGGTCACCACCATGTAACTTATAGGGCAGGAACAGCACAGTTTTCAAAACGTGTTTTTCAGCCCGAAATAAACGCGTTTTCTCAGCCCTTGGAATCGCAGTGTAACTGCCTGGCTCAGAAGAGCCCACAGAGTCAGCCCTTAACCCCAGAGTGCAGAAATTGTCAAAACGTGTTTTTCAGCAGAAATAAACACGTTTTGGCAACTTTGGTCACCACCATGTAACTTATAGGGCAGGAACAGCACAGTTTTCAAAACGTGTTTTTCAGCCCGAAATAAACGCGTTTTCTCAGCCCTTGGAATCGCAGTGTAACTGCCTGGCTCAGAAGAGCCCACAGAGTCAGCCCTTAACCCCAGTGATCAGAAATTGTCAAAACGTGTTTTTCAGCAGAAATAAACACGTTTTGGCAACTTTGGTCACCACCATGTAACTTATAGGGCAGGAACAGCACAGTTTTCAAAACGTGTTTTTCAGCCCGAAATAAACGCGTTTTCTCAGCCCTTGGAATCGCAGTGTAACTGCCTGGCTCAGAAGAGCCCACAGAGTCAGCCCTTAACCTCAGTGATCAGAAATTGTCAAAACGTGTTTTTCAGCAGAAATAAACACGTTTTGGCAACTTTGGTCACCACCATGTAACTTATAGGGCAGGAACAGCACAGTTTTCAAAACGTGTTTTTCAGCCCGAAATAAACACGTTTTCTCAGCCATTAGAATTGCAGTGTAACTGCCTGGCTCAGAAGAGCCCACAGAGTCAGCCCTTAACCCCAGTGATCAGAAATTGACAAAACGTGTTTTTCAGCAGAAATAAACACGTTTTGGCAACTTTGGTCACCACCATGTAACTTATAGGGCAGGAACAGCACAGTTTTCAAAATGTGTTTTTCAGCACGAAATAAACGCGTTTTCTCAGCCCTTGGAATCGCAGTGTAACTGCCTGGCTCAGAAGAGCCCACAGAGTCAGCCCTTAACCCCAGTGATCAGAAATTGTCAAAACGTGTTTTTCAGCAGAAATAAACACGTTTTGGCAACTTTGGTCACCACCATGTAACTTATAGGGCAGGAACAGCACAGTTTTCAAAACGTGTTTTTCAGCCCGAAATAAACGCGTTTTCTCAGCCCTTGGAATCGCAGTGTAACTGCCTGGCTCAGAAGAGCCCACAGAGTCAGCCCTTAACCTCAGTGATCAGAAATTGTCAAAACGTTTTTTTGAGCAGAAATAAACACGTTTTGGCAACTTTGGTCACCACCATGTAACTTATAGGGCAGGAACAGCACAGTTTTCAAAACGTGTTTTTCAGCCCGAAATAAACACGTTTTCTCAGCCCTTAGAATTGCAGTGTAACTGCCTGGCTCAGAAGAGCCCACAGAGTCAGCCCTTAACCCCAGTGATCAGAAATTGACAAAACGTGTTTTTCAGCAGAAATAAACACGTTTTGGCAACTTTGGTCACCACCATGTAACTTATAGGGCAGGAACAGCACAGTTTTCAAAACGTGTTTTTCAGCCCGAAATAAACGCGTTTTCTCAGCCCTTGGAATCGCAGTGTAACTGCCTGGCTCAGAAGAGCCCACAGAGTCAGCCCTTAACCCCAGTGATCAGAAATTGTCAAAACGTGTTTTTCAGCAGAAATAAACACGTTTTGGCAACTTTGGTCACCACCATGTAACTTATAGGGCAGGAACAGCACAGTTTTCAAAACGTGTTTTTCAGCCCGAAATAAACACGTTTTCTCAGCCCTTAGAATTGCAGTGTAACTGCCTGGCTCAGAAGAGCCCACAGAGTCAGCCCTTAACCCCAGTGATCAGAAATTGTCAAAACGTGTTTTTCAGCAGAAATAAACACGTTTTGGCAACTTTGGTCAAACCCATGTAACTTATAGGGCAGGAACAGCACAGTTTTCAAAACGTGTTTTTCAGCCCGAAATAAACGCGTTTTCTCAGCCCTTGGAATCGCAGTGTAACTGCCTGGCTCAGAAGAGCCCACAGAGTCAGCCCTTAACCCCAGTGATCAGAAATTGTCAAAACGTGTTTTTCAGCAGAAATAAACACGTTTTGGCAACTTTGGTCACCACCATGTAACTTATAGGGCAGGAACAGCACAGTTTTCAAAACGTGTTTTTCAGCCCGAAATAAACGCGTTTTCTCAGCCCTTGGAATCGCAGTGTAACTGCCTGGCTCAGAAGAGCCACAGAGTCAGCCCTTAACCCCAGTGATCAGAAATTGACAAAACGTGTTTTTCAGCAGAAATAAACACGTTTTGGCAACTTTGGTCACCACCATGTAACTTATAGGGCAGGAACAGCACAGTTTTCAAAACGTGTTTTTCAGCCCGAAATAAACGCGTTTTCTCAGCCCTTGGAATCGCAGTGTAACTGCCTGGCTCAGAAGAGCCCACAGAGTCAGCCCTTAACCCCAGTGATCAGAAATTGTCAAAACGTGTTTTTCAGCAGAAATAAACACGTTTTGGCAACTTTGGTCACCACCATGTAACTTATAGGGCAGGAACAGCACAGTTTTCAAAACGTGTTTTTCAGCCCGAAATAAACGCGTTTTCTCAGCCCTTGGAATCGCAGTGTAACTGCCTGGCTCAGAAGAGCCCACAGAGTCAGCCCTTAACCTCAGTGATCAGAAATTGTCAAAACGTGTTTTTCAGCAGAAATAAACACGTTTTGGCAACTTTGGTCACCACCATGTAACTTATAGGGCAGGAACAGCACAGTTTTCAAAACGTGTTTTTCAGCCCGAAATAAACACGTTTTCTCAGCCCTTAGAATTGCAGTGTAACTGCCTGGCTCAGAAGAGCCCACAGAGTCAGCCCTTAACCCCAGTGATCAGAAATTGACAAAACGTGTTTTTCAGCAGAAATAAACACGTTTTGGCAACTTTGGTCACCACCATGTAACTTATAGGGCAGGAACAGCACAGTTTTCAAAACGTGTTTTTCAGCCCGAAATAAACGCGTTTTCTCAGCCCTTGGAATCGCAGTGTAACTGCCTGGCTCAGAAGAGCCCACAGAGTCAGCCCTTAACCCCAGTGATCAGAAATTGTCAAAACGTGTTTTTCAGCAGAAATAAACACGTTTTGGCAACTTTGGTCACCACCATGTAACTTATAGGGCAGGAACAGCACAGTTTTCAAAACGTGTTTTTCAGCCCGAAATAAACGCGTTTTCTCAGCCCTTGGAATCGCAGTGTAACTGCCTGGCTCAGAAGAGCCCACAGAGTCAGCCCTTAACCCCAGTGATCAGAAATTGTCAAAACGTGTTTTTCAGCAGAAATAAACACGTTTTGGCAACTTTGGTCACCACCATGTAACTTATAGGGCAGGAACAGCACCGTTTTCAAAACGTGTTTTTCAGCCCGAAATAAACACGTTTTCTCAGCCCTTGGAATCGCAGTGTAACTGCCTGGCTCAGAAGAGCCCACAGAGTCAGCCCTTAACCCCAGTGATCAGAAATTGTCAAAACGTGTTTTTCAGCAGAAGTAAACACGTTTTGGCAACTTTGGTCACCACCATGTAACTTATAGGGCAGGAACAGCACAGTTTTCAAAACGTGTTTTTCAGCCCGAAATAAACGCGTTTTCTCAGCCCTTGGAATCGCAGTGTAACTGCCTGGCTCAGAAGAGCCCACAGAGTCAGCCCTTAACCTCAGTGATCAGAAATTGTCAAAACGTTTTTTTGAGCAGAAATAAACACGTTTTGGCAACTTTGGTCACCACCATGTAACTTATAGGGCAGGAACAGCACAGTTTTCAAAACGTGTTTTTCAGCCCGAAATAAACACGTTTTCTCAGCCCTTAGAATTGCAGTGTAACTGCCTGGCTCAGAAGAGCCCACAGAGTCAGCCCTTAACCCCAGTGATCAGAAATTGACAAAACGTGTTTTTCAGCAGAAATAAACACGTTTTGGCAACTTTGGTCATCACCATGTAACTTATAGGGCAGGAACAGCACAGTTTTCAAAACGTGTTTTTCAGCCCGAAATAAACGCGTTTTCTCAGCCCTTGGAATCGCAGTGTAACTGCCTGGCTCAGAAGAGCCCACAGAGTCAGCCCTTAACCCCAGTGATCAGAAATTGTCAAAACGTGTTTTTCAGCAGAAATAAACACGTTTTGGCAACTTTGGTCACCACCATGTAACTTATAGGGCAGGAACAGCACAGTTTTCAAAACGTGTTTTTCAGCCCGAAATAAACACGTTTTCTCAGCCCTTAGAATTGCAGTGTAACTGCCTGGCTCAGAAGAGCCCACAGAGTCAGCCCTTAACCCCAGTGATCAGAAATTGTCAAAACGTGTTTTTCAGCAGAAATAAACACGTTTTGGCAACTTTGGTCAAACCCATGTAACTTATAGGGCAGGAACAGCACAGTTTTCAAAACGTGTTTTTCAGCCCGAAATAAACGCGTTTTCTCAGCCCTTGGAATCGCAGTGTAACTGCCTGGCTCAGAAGAGCCCACAGAGTCAGCCCTTAACCCCAGTGATCAGAAATTGTCAAAACGTGTTTTTCAGCAGAAATAAACACGTTTTGGCAACTTTGGTCACCACCATGTAACTTATAGGGCAGGAACAGCACAGTTTTCAAAACGTGTTTTTCAGCCCGAAATAAACGCGTTTTCTCAGCCCTTGGAATCGCAGTGTAACTGCCTGGCTCAGAAGAGCCCACAGAGTCAGCCCTTAACCCCAGAGTGCAGAAATTGTCAAAACGTGTTTTTCAGCAGAAATAAACACGTTTTGGCAACTTTGGTCACCACCATGTAACTTATAGGGCAGGAACAGCACAATTTTCAAAACGTGTTTTTCAGCCCGAAATAAACGCGTTTTCTCAGCCCTTGGAATCGCAGTGTAACTGCCTGGCTCAGAAGAGCCCACAGAGTCAGCCCTTAACCCCAGTGATCAGAAATTGTCAAAACGTGTTTTTCAGCAGAAATAAACACGTTTTGGCAACTTTGGTCACCACCATGTAACTTATAGGGCAGGAACAGCACAGTTTTCAAAACGTGTTTTTCAGCCCGAAATAAACGCGTTTTCTCAGCCCTTGGAATCGCAGTGTAACTGCCTGGCTCAGAAGAGCCCACAGAGTCAGCCCTTAACCTCAGTGATCAGAAATTGTCAAAACGTGTTTTTCAGCAGAAATAAACACGTTTTGGCAACTTTGGTCACCACCATGTAACTTATAGGGCAGGAACAGCACAGTTTTCAAAACGTGTTTTTCGGCCCGAAATAAACACGTTTTCTCAGCCCTTAGAATTGCAGTGTAACTGCCTGGCTCAGAAGAGCCACAGAGTCAGCCCTTAACCCCAGTGATCAGAAATTGACAAAACGTGTTTTTCAGCAGAAATAAACACGTTTTGGCAACTTTGGTCACCACCATGTAACTTATAGGGCAGGAACAGCACAGTTTTCAAAACGTGTTTTTCAGCCCGAAATAAACGCGTTTTCTCAGCCCTTGGAATCGCAGTGTAACTGCCTGGCTCAGAAGAGCCCACAGAGTCAGCCCTTAACCCCAGTGATCAGAAATTGTCAAAACGTGTTTTTCAGCAGAAATAAACACGTTTTGGCAACTTTGGTCACCACCATGTAACTTATAGGGCAGGAACAGCACAGTTTTCAAAACGTGTTTTTCAGCCCGAAATAAACGCGTTTTCTCAGCCCTTGGAATCGCAGTGTAACTGCCTGGCTCAGAAGAGCCCACAGAGTCAGCCCTTAACCTCAGTGATCAGAAATTGTCAAAACGTGTTTTTCAGCAGAAATAAACACGTTTTGGCAACTTTGGTCACCACCATGTAACTTATAGGGCAGGAACAGCACAGTTTTCAAAACGTGTTTTTCAGCCCGAAATAAACACGTTTTCTCAGCCCTTAGAATTGCAGTGTAACTGCCTGGCTCAGAAGAGCCCACAGAGTCAGCCCTTAACCCCAGTGATCAGAAATTGACAAAACGTGTTTTTCAGCAGAAATAAACACGTTTTGGCAACTTTGGTCACCACCATGTAACTTATAGGGCAGGAACAGCACAGTTTTCAAAACGTGTTTTTCAGCCCGAAATAAACGCGTTTTCTCAGCCCTTGGAATCGCAGTGTAACTGCCTGGCTCAGAAGAGCCCACAGAGTCAGCCCTTAACCCCAGTGATCAGAAATTGTCAAAACGTGTTTTTCAGCAGAAATAAACACGTTTTGGCAACTTTGGTCACCACCATGTAACTTATAGGGCAGGAACAGCACAGTTTTCAAAACGTGTTTTTCAGCCCGAAATAAACGCGTTTTCTCAGCCCTTGGAATCGCAGTGTAACTGCCTGGCTCAGAAGAGCCCACAGAGTCAGCCCTTAACCCCAGTGATCAGAAATTGTCAAAACGTGTTTTTCAGCAGAAATAAACACGTTTTGGCAACTTTGGTCACCACCATGTAACTTATAGGGCAGGAACAGCACAGTTTTCAAAACGTGTTTTTCAGCCCGAAATAAACGCGTTTTCTCAGCCCTTGGAATCGCAGTGTAACTGCCTGGCTCAGAAGAGCCCACAGATTCAGCCCTTAACCCCAGTGATCAGAAAATGTCAAAACGTGTTTTTCAGCAGAAATAAACACGTTTTGGCAACTTTGGTCACCACCATGTAACTTATAGGGCAGGAACAGCACAGTTTTCAAAACGTGTTTTTCAGCCCGAAATAAACGCGTTTTCTCAGCCCTTGGAATCGCATTGTAACTGCCTGGCTCAGAAGAGCCCACAGAGTCAGCCCTTAACCCCAGTGATCAGAAATTGACAAAACGTGTTTTTCAGCAGAAATAAACACGTTTTGGCAACTTTGGTCACCACCATGTAACTTATAGGGCAGGAACAGCACAGTTTTCAAAACGTGTTTTTTAGCCAGAAATAAACGCGTTTTCTCAGCCCTTGGAATCGCAGTGTAACTGCCTGGCTCAGAAGAGCACACTGAGTCACCCCTTAACCCCAGTGATCAGAAATTGTCAAAACGTGTTTTTCAGCAGAAATAAACACGTTTTGGCAACTTTGGTCACCACCATGTAACTTATAGGGCACGAACAGCACAGTTTTCAAAACGTGTTTTTCAGCCCGAAATAAACACGTTTTCTCAGCCCTTAGAATCGCAGTGTAACTGCCTGGCTCAGAAGAGCCCACAGAGTCAGCCCTTAACCCCAGTGATCAGAAATTGACAAAACGTGTTTTTCAGCAGAAATAAACACGTTTTGGCAACTTTGGTCTCCACCATGTAACTTATAGGACAGGAACAGCACAGTTTTCAAAACGTGTTTTTCAGCCCGAAATAAACGCGTTTTCTCAGCCCTTGGAATCGCAGTGTAACTGCCTGGCTCAGAAGAGTCCACAGAGTCAGCCCTTAACCCCAGTGATCAGAAATTGTCAAAACGTGTTTTTCAGCAGAAATAAACACGTTTTGGCAACTTTGGTCACCACCATGTAACTTATAGGGCAGGAACAGCACAGTTTTCAAAACGTGTTTTTCAGCCCGAAATAAACGCGTTTTCTCAGCCCTTGGAATCGCAGTGTAACTGCCTGGCTCAGAAGAGCACACTGAGTCACCCCTTAACCCCAGTGATCAGAAATTGTCAAAACGTGTTTTTCAGCAGAAATAAACACGTTTTGGCAACTTTGGTCACCACCATGTAACTTATAGGGCAGGAACAGCACAGTTTTCAAATCGTGTTTTTCAGCCCGAAATAAACGCGTTTTCTCAGCCCTTGGAATCGCAGTGTAAGTTCCTGGCTCAGAAGAGCCCACAGAGTCAGCCCTTAACCCCAGTGATCAGAAATTGTCAAAACGTGTTTTTCAGCAGAAATAAACACGTTTTGGCAACTTTGGTCACCACCATGTAACTTATAGGGCAGGAACAGCACAGTTTTCAAAACGTGTTTTTCAGCCCGAAATAAACGCGTTTTCTCAGCCCTTGGAATCGCAGTGTAACTGCCTGGCTCAGAAGAGCCCACAGAGTCAGCCCTTAACCCCAGTGATCAGAAATTGTCAAAACGTGTTTTTCAGCAGAAATAAACACGTTTTGGCAACTTTGGTCAAACCCATGTAACTTATAGGGCAGGAACAGCACAGTTTTCAAAACGTGTTTTTCAGCCCGAAATAAACGCGTTTTCTCAGCCCTTGGAATCGCAGTGTAACTGCCTGGCTCAGAAGAGTCCACAGAGTCAGCCCTTAACCCCAGTGATCAGAAATTGTCAAAACGTGTTTTTCAGCAGAAATAAACACGTTTTGGCAACTTTGGTCACCACCATGTAACTTATAGGGCAGGAACAGCACAGTTTTCAAAACGTGTTTTTCAGCCCGAAATAAACGCGTTTTCTCAGCCCTTGGAATCGCAGTGTAACTGCCTGGCTCAGAAGAGCACACTGAGTCACCCCTTAACCCCAGTGATCAGAAATTGTCAAAACGTGTTTTTCAGCAGAAATAAACACGTTTTGGCAACTTTGGTCACCACCATGTAACTTATAGGGCAGGAACAGCACAGTTTTCAAATCGTGTTTTTCAGCCCGAAATAAACGCGTTTTCTCAGCCCTTGGAATCGCAGTGTAAGTTCCTGGCTCAGAAGAGCCCACAGAGTCAGCCCTTAACCCCAGTGATCAGAAATTGTCAAAACGTGTTTTTCAGCAGAAATAAACACGTTTTGGCAACTTTGGTCACCACCATGTAACTTATAGGGCAGGAACAGCACAGTTTTCAAAACGTGTTTTTCAGCCCGAAATAAACGCGTTTTCTCAGCCCTTGGAATCGCAGTGTAACTGCCTGGCACAGAAGAGCCCACAGAGTCAGCCCTTAACCCCAGTGTGCAGAAATTGTCAAAACGTGTTTTTCAGCAGAAATAAATACGTTTTGGCAACTTTGGTCACCACCATGTAACTTATAGGGCAGGAACAGCACAGTTTTCAAAACGTGTTTTTCAGCCCGAAATAAACGCGTTTTCTCAGCCCTTGGAATCGCAGTGTAACTGTCTGGCTCAGAAGAGCCCACAGAGTCAGCCCATAACCCCAGTGATCAGAAAATGTCAAAACGTGTTTTTCAGCAGAAATAAACACGTTTTGGCAACTTTGGTTACCACCATGTAACTTATAGGGCAGGAACAGCACAGTTTTCAAAACGTGTTTTTCAGCCCGAAATAAACGCGTTTTCTCAGCCCTTGGAATCGCAGTGTAACTGCCTGGCTCAGAAGAGCCCACAGAGTCAGGCCTTAACCCCAGTGATCAGAAATTGACAAAACGTGTTTTTCAGCAGAAATAAACACGTTTTGGCAACTTTGGTCACCACCATGTAACTTATAGGGCATGAACAGCACAGTTTTCAAAACGTGTTTTTCAGCCAGAAATAAACGCGTTTTCTCAGCCCTTGGAATCGCAGTGTAACTGCCTTGCTCAGAAGAGCCCACAGAGTCAGCCCTTAACCCCAGTGATCAGAAATTGTCAAAACGTGTTTTTCAGCAGAAATAAACACGTTTTGGCAACTTTGGTCACCACCATGTAACTTATAGGGCAGGAACAGCACAGTTTTCAAAACGTGTTTTTCAGCCCGAAATAAACGCGTTTTCTCAGCCCTTGGAATCGCAGTGTAACTGTCTGGCTCAGAAGAGCCCACAGAGTCAGCCCTTAACCCCAGTGATCAGAAAATGTCAAAACGTGTTTTTCAGCAGAAATAAACACGTTTTGGCAACTTTGGTCACCACCATGTAACTTATAGGGCAGGAACAGCACAGTTTTCATAACGTGTTTTTCAGCCCGAAATAAACGCGTTTTCTCAGCCCTTGGAATCGCAGTGTAACTGCCTGGCTCAGAAGAGCCCACAGAGTCAGGCCTTAACCCCAGTGATCAGAAATTGACAAAACGTGTTTTTCAGCAGAAATAAACACGTTTTGGCAACTTTGGTCACCACCATGTAACTTATAGGGCATGAACAGCACAGTTTTCAAAACGTGTTTTTCAGCCAGAAATAAACGCGTTTTCTCAGCCCTTGGAATCGCAGTGTAACTGCCTGGCTCATAAGAGCACACTGAGTCACCCCTTAACCCCAGTGATCAGAAAATGTCAAAACGTGTTTTTCAGCAGAAATAAACACGTTTTGGCAACTTTGGTCACCACCATGTAACTTATAGGGCAGGAACAGCACAGTTTTCAAAACGTGTTTTTCAGCCCGAAATAAACACGTTTTCTCAGCCCTTAGAATCGCAGTGTAACTGCCTGGCTCAGAAGAGCCCACAGAGTCAGCCCTTAACCCCAGTGATCAGAAATTGACAAAACGTGTTTTTCAGCAGAAATAAACAGGTTTTGGCAACTTTGGTCACCACCATGTAACTTATAGGGCAGGAACAGCACAGTTTTCAAAACGTGTTTTTCAGCCCGAAATAAACGCGTTTTCTCAGCCCTTGGAATCGCAGTGTAACTGCCTGGCTCAGAAGAGCCCACAGAGTCAGCCCTTAACCCCAGTGATCAGAAATTGTCAAAACGTGTTTTTCAGCAGAAATAAACACGGTTGGGCAACTTTGGTCACCACCATGTAACTTATAGGGCAGGAACAGCACAGTTTTCAAAACGTGTTTTTCAGCCCGAAATAAACACGTTTTCTCAGCCCTTAGAATCGCAGTGTAACTGCCTGGCTCAGAAGAGCCCACAGAGTCAGCCCTTAACCCCAGTGATCAGAAATTGTCAAAACGTGTTTTTCAGCAGAAATAAACACGTTTTGGCAACTTTGGTCAAACCCATGTAACTTATAGGGCAGGAACAGCACAGTTTTCAAAACGTGTTTTTCAGCCCGAAATAAACGCGTTTTCTCAGCCCTTGGAATCGCAGTGTAACTGCCTGGCTCAGAAGAGCCCACAGATTCAGCCCTTAACCCCAGTGATCAGAAAATGTCAAAACGTGTTTTTCAGCAGAAATAAACACGTTTTGGCAACTTTGGTCACCACCATGTAACTTATAGGGCAGGAACAGCACAGTTTTCAAAACGTGTTTTTCAGCCCGAAATAAACGCGTTTTCTCAGCCCTTGGAATCGCAGTGTAACTGCCTGGCTCAGAAGAGCCCACAGAGTCAGCCCTTAACCCCAGTGATCAGAAATTGTCAAAACGTGTTTTTCAGCAGAAATAAACACGTTTTGGCAACTTTGGTCACCACCATGTAACTTATAGGGCAGGAACAGCACAGTTTTCAAAACGTGTTTTTCAGCCAGAAATAAACGCGTTTTCTCAGCCCTTGGAATCGCAGTGTAACTGCCTGGCTCAGAAGAGCACACTGAGTCACCCCTTAACCCCAGTGATCAGAAATTGTCAAAACGTGTTTTTCAGCAGAAATAAACACGTTTTGGCAACTTTGGTCACCACCATGTAACTTATAGGGCAGGAACAGCACAGTTTTCAAAACGTGTTTTTCAGCCCGAAATAAACGCGTTTTCTCAGCCCTTGGAATCGCAGTGTAACTGCCTGGCTCAGAAGAGCCCACAGAGTCAGCCCTTAACCCCAGTGATCAGAAATTGTCAAAACATGTTTTTCAGCAGAAATAAACACGTTTTGGCAACTTTGGTCACCACCATGTAACTTATAGGGCAGGAACAGCACAGTTTTCAAAACGTGTTTTTCAGCCCGAAATAAACGCGTTTTCTCAGCCCTTGGAATCGCAGTGTAACTGCCTGCCTCAGAAGAGCCCACAGAGTCAGCCCTTAACCCCAGTGTTCAGAAATTGTCAAAACGTGTTTTTCAGCAGAAATAAACACGTTTTGGCAACTTTGGTCACCACCATGTAACTTATAGGGCAGGAACAGCACAGTTTTCAAAACGTGTTTTTCAGCACGAAATAAACACGTTTTCTCAGCCCTTAGAATCGCAGTGTAACTGCCTGGCTCAGAAGAGCCCACAGAGTCAGCCCTTAACCCCAGTGATCAGAAATTGTCAAAACGTGTTTTTCAGCAGAAATAAACACGTTTTGGCAACTTTGGTCAAACCCATGTAACTTATAGGGCAGGAACAGCACAGTTTTCAAAACGTGTTTTTCAGCCCGAAATAAACGCGTTTTCTCAGCCCTTGGAATCGCAGTGTAACTGCCTGGCTCAGAAGAGCCCCCAGAGTCAGCCCTTAACCCCAGTGATCAGAAATTGTCAAAACGTGTTTTTCAGCAGAAATAAACACGTTTTGGCAACTTTGGTCACCACCATGTAACTTATAGGGCAGGAACAGCACAGTTTTCAAAACGTGTTTTTCAGCCCGAAATAAACGCGTTTTCTCAGCCCTTGGAATCGCAGTGTAACTGCCTGGCTCAGAAGAGCCCACAGAGTCAGCCCTTAACCCCAGTGATCAGAAATTGTCAAAACGTGTTTTTCAACAGAAATAAACACGTTTTGGCAACTTTGGTCACCACCATGTAACTTATAGGGCAGGAACAGCACAGTTTTCAAAACGTGTTTTTCAGCCCGAAATAAACGCGTTTTCTCAGCCCTTGGAATCGCAGTGTAACTGTCTGGCTCAGAAGAGCCCACAGAGTCAGCCCTTAACCCCAGTGATCAGAAAATGTCAAAACTTGTTTTTCAGCAGAAATAAACACGTTTTGGCAACTTTGGTCACCACCATGTAACTTATAGGGCAGGAACAGCACAGTTTTCAAAACGTGTTTTTCAGCCCGAAATAAACGCGTTTTCTCAGCCCTTCGAATCGCAGTGTAACTGCCTGGCTCAGAAGAGCCCACAGAGTCAGGCCTTAACCCCAGTGATCAGAAATTGACAAAACGTGTTTTTCAGCAGAAATAAACACGTTTTGGCAACTTTGGTCACCACCATGTAACTTATAGGGCATGAACAGCACAGTTTTCAAAACGTGTTTTTCAGCCAGAAATAAACGCGTTTTCTCAGCCCTTGGAATCGCAGTGTAACTGCCTGGCTCAGAAGAGCACACTGAGTCACCCCTTAACCCCAGTGATCAGAAATTGTCAAAACGTGTTTTTCAGCAGAAATAAACACGTTTTGGCAACTTTGGTCACCACCATGTAACTTATAGGGCAGGAACAGCACAGTTTTCAAAACGTGTTTTTCAGCCCGAAATAAACACGTTTTCTCAGCCCTTAGAATCGCAGTGTAACTGCCTGGCTCAGAAGAGCCCACAGAGTCAGCCCTTAACCCCAGTGATCAGAAATTGACAAAACGTGTTTTTCAGCAGAAATAAACACGTTTTGGCAACTTTGGTCACCACCATGTAACTTATAGGGCAGGAACAGCACAGTTTTCAAAACGTGTTTTTCAGCCCGAAATAAACGCGTTTTCTCAGCCCTTGGAATCGCAGTGTAACTGCCTGGCTCAGAAGAGCCCACAGATTCAGCCCTTAACCCCAGTGATCAGAAAATGTCAAAACGTGTTTTTCAGCAGAAATAAACACGTTTGGGCAACTTTGGTCACCACCATGTAACTTATAGGGCAGGAACAGCACAGTTTTCAAAACGTGTTTTTCAGCCCGAAATAAACACGTTTTCTCAGCCCTTAGAATCGCAGTGTAACTGCCTGGCTCAGAAGAGCCCACAGAGTCAGCCCTTAACCCCAGTGATCAGAAATTGTCAAAACGTGTTTTTCAGCAGAAATAAACACGTTTTGGCAACTTTGGTCAAACCCATGTAACTTATAGGGCAGGAACAGCACAGTTTTCAAAACGTGTTTTTCAGCCCGAAATAAACGCGTTTTCTCAGCCCTTGGAATCGCAGTGTAACTGCCTGGCTCAGAAGAGCCCACAGATTCAGCCCTTAACCCCAGTGATCAGAAAATGTCAAAACGTGTTTTTCAGCAGAAATAAACACGTTTTGGCAACTTTGGTCACCACCATGTAACTTATAGGGCAGGAACAGCACAGTTTTCAAAACGTGTTTTTCAGCCAGAAATAAACGCGTTTTCTCAGCCCTTGGAATCGCAGTGTAACTGCCTGGCTCAGAAGAGCACACTGAGTCACCCCTTAACCCCAGTGATCAGAAATTGTCAAAACGTGTTTTTCAGCAGAAATAAACACGTTTTGGCAACTTTGGTCACCACCATGTAACTTATAGGGCAGGAACAGCACAGTTTTCAAAACGTGTTTTTCAGCCCGAAATAAACGCGTTTTCTCAGCCCTTGGAATCGCAGTGTAACTGCCTGGCTCAGAAGAACCCACAGAGTCAGCCCTTAACCCCAGTGATCAGAAATTGTCAAAACGTGTTTTTCAGCAGAAATAAACACGTTTTGGCAACTTTGGTCAAACCCATGTAACTTATAGGGCAGGAACAGCACAGTTTTCAAAACGTGTTTTTCAGCCCGAAATAAACGCGTTTTCTCAGCCCTTGGAATCGCAGTGTAACTGCCTGGCTCAGAAGAGCCCACAGAGTCAGCCCTTAACCCCAGTGATCAGAAATTGTCAAAACGTGTTTTTCAGCAGAAATAAACACGTTTTGGCAACTTTTGTCACCACCATGTAACTTATAGGGCAGGAACAGCACAGTTTTCAAAACGTGTTTTTCAGCCCGAAATAAACGCGTTTTCTCAGCCCTTGGAATCGCAGTGTAACTGCCTGGCTCAGAAGAGCACACTGAGTCACCCCTTAACCCCAGTGATCAGAAATTGTCAAAACGTGTTTTTCAGCAGAAATAAACACGTTTTGGCAACTTTGGTCACCACCATGTAACTTATAGGGCAGGAACAGCACAGTTTTCAAAACGTGTTTTTCAGCACGAAATAAACGCGTTTTCTCAGCCCTTGGAATCGCAGTGTAACTGCCTGGCTCAGAAGAGCCCACAGAGTCAGCCCTTAACCCCAGTGATCAGAAATTGTCAAAACGTGTTTTTCAGCAGAAATAAACACGTTTTGGCAACTTTGGTCACCACCATGTAACTTATAGGGCAGGAACAGCACAGTTTTCAAAACGTGTTTTTCAGCCCGAAATAAACGCGTTTTCTCAGCCCTTGGAATCGCAGTGTAACTGCCTGGCTCAGAAGAGCCCACAGAGTCAGCCCTTAACCCCAGAGTGCAGAAATTGTCAAAACGTGTTTTTCAGCAGAAATAAACACGTTTTGGCAACTTTGGTCACCACCATGTAACTTATAGGGCAGGAACAGCACAGTTTTCAAAACGTGTTTTTCAGCCCGAAATAAACACGTTTTCTCAGCCCTTAGAATCGCAGTGTAACTGCCTGGCTCAGAAGAGCCCACAGAGTCAGCCCTTAACCCCAGAGTGCAGAAATTGTCAAAACGTGTTTTTCAGCATAAATAAACACGTTTTGGCAACTTTGGTCACCACCATGTAACTTATAGGGCAGGAACAGCACAGTTTTCAAAACGTGTTTTTCAGCCCGAAATAAACACGTTTTCTCAGCCCTTGGAATCGCAGTGTAACTGCCTGGCTCAGAAGAGCCCACAGAGTCAGCCCTTAACCCCAGAGTGCAGAAATTGTCAAAACGTGTTTTTCAGCAGAAATAAACACGTTTTGGCAACTTTGGTCACCACCATGTAACTTATAGGGCAGGAACAGCACAGTTTTCAAAACGTGTTTTTCAGCCCGAAATAAACGCGTTTTCTCAGCCCTTGGAATCGCAGTGTAACTGCCTGGCTCAGAAGAGCCCACAGAGTCAGCCCTTAACCCCAGTGATCAGAAATTGACAAAACGTGTTTTTCAGCAGAAATAAACACGTTTTGGCAACTTTGGTCACCACCATGTAACTTATAGGGCAGGAACAGCACAGTTTTCAAAACGTGTTTTTCAGCCCGAAATAAACGCGTTTTCTCAGCCCTTGGAATCGCAGTGTAACTGCCTGGCTCAGAAGAGCCCACAGAGTCAGCCCTTAACCCCAGTGATCAGAAATTGTCAAAACGTGTTTTTCAGCAGAAATAAACACGTTTTGGCAACTTTGGTCAAACCCATGTAACTTATAGGGCAGGAACAGCACAGTTTTCAAAACGTGTTTTTCAGCCCGAAATAAACGCGTTTTCTCAGCCCTTGGAATCGCAGTGTAACTGCCTGGCTCAGAAGAGCCCACAGAGTCAGCCCTTAACCCCAGTGATCAGAAATTGTCAAAACGTGTTTTTCAACAGAAATAAACACGTTTTGGCAACTTTGGTCACCACCATGTAACTTATAGGGCAGGAACAGCACAGTTTTCAAAACGTGTTTTTCAGCCCGAAATAAACGCGTTTTCTCAGCCCTTGGAATCGCAGTGTAACTGTCTGGCTCAGAAGAGCCCACAGAGTCAGCCCTTAACCCCAGTGATCAGAAAATGTCAAAACGTGTTTTTCAGCAGAAATAAACACGTTTTGGCAACTTTGGTCACCACCATGTAACTTATAGGGCAGGAACAGCACAGTTTTCAAAACGTGTTTTTCAGCCCGAAATAAACGCGTTTTCTCAGCCCTTCGAATCGCAGTGTAACTGCCTGGCTCAGAAGAGCCCACAGAGTCAGGCCTTAACCCCAGTGATCAGAAATTGACAAAACGTGTTTTTCAGCAGAAATAAACACGTTTTGGCAACTTTGGTCACCACCATGTAACTTATAGGGCATGAACAGCACAGTTTTCAAAACGTGTTTTTCAGCCAGAAATAAACGCGTTTTCTCAGCCCTTGGAATCGCAGTGTAACTGCCTGGCTCAGAAGAGCACACTGAGTCACCCCTTAACCCCAGTGATCAGAAATTGTCAAAACGTGTTTTTCAGCAGAAATAAACACGTTTTGGCAACTTTGGTCACCACCATGTAACTTATAGGGCAGGAACAGCACAGTTTTCAAAACGTGTTTTTCAGCCCGAAATAAACACGTTTTCTCAGCCCTTAGAATCGCAGTGTAACTGCCTGGCTCAGAAGAGCCCACAGAGTCAGCCCTTAACCCCAGTGATCAGAAATTGACAAAACGTGTTTTTCAGCAGAAATAAACACGTTTTGGCAACTTTGGTCACCACCATGTAACTTATAGGGCAGGAACAGCACAGTTTTCAAAACGTGTTTTTCAGCCCGAAATAAACGCGTTTTCTCAGCCCTTGGAATCGCAGTGTAACTGCCTGGCTCAGAAGAGCCCACAGATTCAGCCCTTAACCCCAGTGATCAGAAAATGTCAAAACGTGTTTTTCAGCAGAAATAAACACGTTTGGGCAACTTTGGTCACCACCATGTAACTTATAGGGCAGGAACAGCACAGTTTTCAAAACGTGTTTTTCAGCCCGAAATAAACACGTTTTCTCAGCCCTTAGAATCGCAGTGTAACTGCCTGGCTCAGAAGAGCCCACAGAGTCAGCCCTTAACCCCAGTGATCAGAAATTGTCAAAACGTGTTTTTCAGCAGAAATAAACACGTTTTGGCAACTTTGGTCAAACCCATGTAACTTATAGGGCAGGAACAGCACAGTTTTCAAAACGTGTTTTTCAGCCCGAAATAAACGCGTTTTCTCAGCCCTTGGAATCGCAGTGTAACTGCCTGGCTCAGAAGAGCCCACAGATTCAGCCCTTAACCCCAGTGATCAGAAAATGTCAAAACGTGTTTTTCAGCAGAAATAAACACGTTTTGGCAACTTTGGTCACCACCATGTAACTTATAGGGCAGGAACAGCACAGTTTTCAAAACGTGTTTTTCAGCCAGAAATAAACGCGTTTTCTCAGCCCTTGGAATCGCAGTGTAACTGCCTGGCTCAGAAGAGCACACTGAGTCACCCCTTAACCCCAGTGATCAGAAATTGTCAAAACGTGTTTTTCAGCAGAAATAAACACGTTTTGGCAACTTTGGTCACCACCATGTAACTTATAGGGCAGGAACAGCACAGTTTTCAAAACGTGTTTTTCAGCCCGAAATAAACGCGTTTTCTCAGCCCTTGGAATCGCAGTGTAACTGCCTGGCTCAGAAGAGCCCACAGAGTCAGCCCTTAACCCCAGTGATCAGAAATTGTCAAAACGTGTTTTTCAGCAGAAATAAACACGTTTTGGCAACTTTGGTCAAACCCATGTAACTTATAGGGCAGGAACAGCACAGTTTTCAAAACGTGTTTTTCAGCCCGAAATAAACGCGTTTTCTCAGCCCTTGGAATCGCAGTGTAACTGCCTGGCTCAGAAGAGCCCACAGAGTCAGCCCTTAACCCCAGTGATCAGAAATTGTCAAAACGTGTTTTTCAGCAGAAATAAACACGTTTTGGCAACTTTTGTCACCACCATGTAACTTATAGGGCAGGAACAGCACAGTTTTCAAAACGTGTTTTTCAGCCCGAAATAAACGCGTTTTCTCAGCCCTTGGAATCGCAGTGTAACTGCCTGGCTCAGAAGAGCACACTGAGTCACCCCTTAACCCCAGTGATCAGAAATTGTCAAAACGTGTTTTTCAGCAGAAATAAACACGTTTTGGCAACTTTGGTCACCACCATGTAACTTATAGGGCAGGAACAGCACAGTTTTCAAAACGTGTTTTTCAGCACGAAATAAACGCGTTTTCTCAGCCCTTGGAATCGCAGTGTAACTGCCTGGCTCAGAAGAGCCCACAGAGTCAGCCCTTAACCCCAGTGATCAGAAATTGTCAAAACGTGTTTTTCAGCAGAAATAAACACGTTTTGGCAACTTTGGTCACCACCATGTAACTTATAGGGCAGGAACAGCACAGTTTTCAAAACGTGTTTTTCACCCCGAAATAAACGCGTTTTCTCAGCCCTTGGAATCGCAGTGTAACTGCCTGGCTCAGAAGAGCCCACAGAGTCAGCCCTTAACCCCAGAGTGCAGAAATTGTCAAAACGTGTTTTTCAGCAGAAATAAACACGTTTTGGCAACTTTGGTCACCACCATGTAACTTATAGGGCAGGAACAGCACAGTTTTCAAAACGTGTTTTTCAGCCCGAAATAAACACGTTTTCTCAGCCCTTAGAATCGCAGTGTAACTGCCTGGCTCAGAAGAGCCCACAGAGTCAGCCCTTAACCCCAGAGTGCAGAAATTGTCAAAACGTGTTTTTCAGCAGAAATAAACACGTTTTGGCAACTTTGGTCACCACCATGTAACTTATAGGGCAGGAACAGCACAGTTTTCAAAACGTGTTTTTCAGCCCGAAATAAACGCGTTTTCTCAGCCCTTGGAATCGCAGTGTAACTGCCTGGCTCAGAAGAGCCCACAGAGTCAGCCCTTAACCCCAGAGTGCAGAAATTGTCAAAACGTGTTTTTCAGCAGAAATAAACACGTTTTGGCAACTTTGGTCACCACCATGTAACTTATAGGGCAGGAACAGCACAGTTTTCAAAACGTGTTTTTCAGCCCGAAATAAACGCGTTTTCTCAGCCCTTGGAATCGCAGTGTAACTGCCTGGCTCAGAAGAGCCCACAGAGTCAGCCCTTAACCCCAGTGATCAGAAATTGACAAAACGTGTTTTTCAGCAGAAATAAACACGTTTTGGCAACTTTGGTCACCACCATGTAACTTATAGGGCAGGAACAGCACAGTTTTCAAAACGTGTTTTTCAGCCCGAAATAAACGCGTTTTCTCAGCCCTTGGAATCGCAGTGTAACTGCCTGGCTCAGAAGAGCCCACAGAGTCAGCCCTTAACCCCAGTGATCAGAAATTGTCAAAACGTGTTTTTCAGCAGAAATAAACACGTTTTGGCAACTTTGGTCACCACCATGTAACTTATAGGGCAGGAACAGCACAGTTTTCAAAACGTGTTTTTCAGCCCGAAATAAACACGTTTTCTCAGCCCTTAGAATCGCAGTGTAACTGCCTGGCTCAGAAGAGCCCACAGAGTCAGCCCTTAACCCCAGTGATCAGAAATTGACAAAACGTGTTTTTCAGCAGAAATAAACACGTTTTGGCAACTTTGGTCACCACCATGTAACTTATAGGGCAGGAACAGCACAGTTTTCAAAACGTGTTTTTCAGCCCGAAATAAACGCGTTTTCTCAGCCCTTGGAATCGCAGTGTAACTGCCTGGCTCAGAAGAGCCCACAGATTCAGCCCTTAACCCCAGTGATCAGAAAATGTCAAAACGTGTTTTTCAGCAGAAATAAACACGTTTGGGCAACTTTGGTCACCACCATGTAACTTATAGGGCAGGAACAGCACAGTTTTCAATACGTGTTTTTCAGCCCGAAATAAACACGTTTTCTCAGCCCTTAGAATCGCAGTGTAACTGCCTGGCTCAGAAGAGCCCACAGAGTCAGCCCTTAACCCCAGTGATCAGAAATTGTCAAAACGTGTTTTTCAGCAGAAATAAACACGTTTTGGCAACTTTGGTCAAACCCATGTAACTTATAGGGCAGGAACAGCACAGTTTTCAAAACGTGTTTTTCAGCCCGAAATAAACGCGTTTTCTCAGCCCTTGGAATCGCAGTGTAACTGCCTGGCTCAGAAGAGCCCACAGATTCAGCCCTTAACCCCAGTGATCAGAAAATGTCAAAACGTGTTTTTCAGCAGAAATAAACACGTTTTGGCAACTTTGGTCACCACCATGTAACTTATAGGGCAGGAACAGCACAGTTTTCAAAACGTGTTTTTCAGCCCGAAATAAACGCGTTTTCTCAGCCCTTGGAATCGCAGTGTAACTGCCTGGCTCAGAAGAGCCCACAGAGTCAGCCCTTAACCCCAGTGATCAGAAATTGTCAAAACGTGTTTTTCAGCAGAAATAAACACGTTTTGGCAACTTTGGTCACCACCATGTAACTTATAGGGCAGGAACAGCACAGTTTTCAAAACGTGTTTTTCAGCCAGAAATAAACGCGTTTTCTCAGCCCTTGGAATCGCAGTGTAACTGCCTGGCTCAGAAGAGCACACTGAGTCACCCCTTAACCCCAGTGATCAGAAATTGTCAAAACGTGTTTTTCAGCAGAAATAAACACGTTTTGGCAACTTTGGTCACCACCATGTAACTTATAGGGCACGAACAGCACAGTTTTCAAAACGTGTTTTTCAGCCCGAAATAAACACATTTTCTCAGCCCTTAGAATCGCAGTGTAACTGCCTGGCTCAGAAGAGCCCACAGTGTCAGCCCTTAACCCCAGTGATCAGAAATTGACAAAACGTGTTTTTCAGCAGAAATAAACACGTTTTGGCAACTTTGGTCTCCACCATGTAACTTATAGGGTAGGAACAGCACAGTTTTCAAAACGTGTTTTTCAGCCCGAAATAAACGCGTTTTCTCAGCCTTTGGAATCGCAGTGTAACTGCCTGGCTCAGAAGAGCCCACAGAGTCAGCCCTTAACCCCAGTGATCAGAAATTGACAAAACGTGTTTTTCAGCAGAAATAAACACGTTTTGGCAACTTTGGTCACCACCATGTAACTTATAGGGCAGGAACAGCACAGTTTTCAAAACGTGTTTTTCAGCCCGAAATAAACGCGTTTTCTCAGCCCTTGGAATCGCAGTGTAACTGCCTGGCTCAGAAGAGCCCACAGAGTCAGCCCTTAACCCCAGTGATCAGAAATTGTCAAAACATGTTTTTCAGCAGAAATAAACACGTTTTGGCAACTTTGGTCACCACCATGTAACTTATAGGGCAGGAACAGCACAGTTTTCAAAACGTGTTTTTCAGCCCGAAATAAACGCGTTTTCTCAGCCCTTGGAATCGCAGTGTAACTGCCTGGCTCAGAAGAGCCCACAGAGTCAGCCCTTAACCCCAGTGATCAGAAATTGTCAAAACGTGTTTTTCAGCAGAAATAAACACGTTTTGGCAACTTTGGTCAAACCCATGTAACTTATAGGGCAGGAACAGCACAGTTTTCAAAACGTGTTTTTCAGCCCTAAATAAACGCGTTTTCTCAGCCCTTGGAATCGCAGTGTAACTGCCTGGCTCAGAAGAGCCCACAGAGTCAGCCCTTAACCCCAGTGATCAGAAATTGTCAAAACGTGTTTTTCAGCAGAAATAAACACGTTTTGGCAACTTTTGTCACCACCATGTAACTTATATGGCAGGAACAGCACAGTTTTCAAAACGTGTTTTTCAGCCCGAAATAAACGCGTTTTCTCAGCCCTTGGAATCGCAGTGTAACTGCCTGGCTCAGAAGAGCACACTGAGTCACCCCTTAACCCCAGTGATCAGAAATTGTCAAAACGTGTTTTTCAGCAGAAATAAACACGTTTTGGCAACTTTGGTCACCACCATGTAACTTATAGGGCAGGAACAGCACAGTTTTCAAAACGTGTTTTTCAGCACGAAATAAACGCGTTTTCTCAGCCCTTGGAATCGCAGTGTAACTGCCTGGCTCAGAAGAGCCCACAGAGTCAGCCCTTAACCCCAGTGATCAGAAATTGTCAAAACGTGTTTTTCAGCAGAAATAAACACGTTTTGGCAACTTTGGTCACCACCATGTAACTTATAGGGCAGGAACAGCACAGTTTTCAAAACGTGTTTTTCAGCCCGAAATAAACGCGTTTTCTCAGCCCTTGGAATCGCAGTGTAACTGCCTGGCTCAGAAGAGCCCACAGAGTCAGCCCTTAACCCCAGAGTGCAGAAATTGTCAAAACGTGTTTTTCAGCAGAAATAAACACGTTTTGGCAACTTTGGTCACCACCATGTAACTTATAGGGCAGGAACAGCACAGTTTTCAAAACGTGTTTTTCAGCCCGAAATAAACACGTTTTCTCAGCCCTTAGAATCGCAGTGTAACTGCCTGGCTCAGAAGAGCCCACAGAGTCAGCCCTTAACCCCAGAGTGCAGAAATTGTCAAAACGTGTTTTTCAGCATAAATAAACACGTTTTGGCAACTTTGGTCACCACCATGTAACTTATAGGGCAGGAACAGCACAGTTTTCAAAACGTGTTTTTCAGCCCGAAATAAACGCGTTTTCTCAGCCCTTGGAATCGCAGTGTAACTGCCTGGCTCAGAAGAGCCCACAGAGTCAGCCCTTAACCCCAGAGTGCAGAAATTGTCAAAACGTGTTTTTCAGCAGAAATAAACACGTTTTGGCAACTTTGGTCACCACCATGTAACTTATAGGGCAGGAACAGCACAGTTTTCAAAACGTGTTTTTCAGCCCGAAATAAACGCGTTTTCTCAGCCCTTGGAATCGCAGTGTAACTGCCTGGCTCAGAAGAGCCCACAGAGTCAGCCCTTAACCCCAGTGATCAGAAATTGACAAAACGTGTTTTTCAGCAGAAATAAACACGTTTTGGCAACTTTGGTCACCACCATGTAACTTATAGGGCAGGAACAGCACAGTTTTCAAAACGTGTTTTTCAGCCCGAAATAAACGCGTTTTCTCAGCCCTTGGAATCGCAGTGTAACTGCCTGGCTCAGAAGAGCCCACAGAGTCAGCCCTTAACCCCAGTGATCAGAAATTGTCAAAACGTGTTTTTCAGCAGAAATAAACACGTTTTGGCAACTTTGGTCACCACCATGTAACTTATAGGGCAGGAACAGCACAGTTTTCAAAACGTGTTTTTCAGCCCGAAATAAACACGTTTTCTCAGCCCTTAGAATCGCAGTGTAACTGCCTGGCTCAGAAGAGCCCACAGAGTCAGCCCTTAACCCCAGTGATCAGAAATTGACAAAACGTGTTTTTCAGCAGAAATAAACACGTTTTGGCAACTTTGGTCACCACCATGTAACTTATAGGGCAGGAACAGCACAGTTTTCAAAACGTGTTTTTCAGCCCGAAATAAACGCGTTTTCTCAGCCCTTGGAATCGCAGTGTAACTGCCTGGCTCAGAAGAGCCCACAGATTCAGCCCTTAACCCCAGTGATCAGAAAATGTCAAAACGTGTTTTTCAGCAGAAATAAACACGTTTGGGCAACTTTGGTCACCACCATGTAACTTATAGGGCAGGAACAGCACAGTTTTCAAAACGTGTTTTTCAGCCCGAAATAAACACGTTTTCTCAGCCCTTAGAATCGCAGTGTAACTGCCTGGCTCAGAAGAGCCCACAGAGTCAGCCCTTAACCCCAGTGATCAGAAATTGTCAAAACGTGTTTTTCAGCAGAAATAAACACGTTTTGGCAACTTTGGTCAAACCCATGTAACTTATAGGGCAGGAACAGCACAGTTTTCAAAACGTGTTTTTCAGCCCGAAATAAACGCGTTTTCTCAGCCCTTGGAATCGCAGTGTAACTGCCTGGCTCAGAAGAGCCCACAGATTCAGCCCTTAACCCCAGTGATCAGAAAATGTCAAAACGTGTTTTTCAGCAGAAATAAACACGTTTTGGCAACTTTGGTCACCACCATGTAACTTATAGGGCAGGAACAGCACAGTTTTCAAAACGTGTTTTTCAGCCCGAAATAAACGCGTTTTCTCAGCCCTTGGAATCGCAGTGTAACTGCCTGGCTCAGAAGAGCCCACAGAGTCAGCCCTTAACCCCAGTGATCAGAAATTGTCAAAACGTGTTTTTCAGCAGAAATAAACACGTTTTGGCAACTTTGGTCACCACCATGTAACTTATAGGGCAGGAACAGCACAGTTTTCAAAACGTGTTTTTCAGCCAGAAATAAACGCGTTTTCTCAGCCCTTGGAATCGCAGTGTAACTGCCTGGCTCAGAAGAGCACACTGAGTCACCCCTTAACCCCAGTGATCAGAAATTGTCAAAACGTGTTTTTCAGCAGAAATAAACACGTTTTGGCAACTTTGGTCACCACCATGTAACTTATAGGGCACGAACAGCACAGTTTTCAAAACGTGTTTTTCAGCCCGAAATAAACACATTTTCTCAGCCCTTAGAATCGCAGTGTAACTGCCTGGCTCAGAAGAGCCCACAGAGTCAGCCCTTAACCCCAGTGATCAGAAATTGACAAAACGTGTTTTTCAGCAGAAATAAACACGTTTTGGCAACTTTGGTCTCCACCATGTAACTTATAGGGCAGGAACAGCACAGTTTTCAAAACGTGTTTTTCAGCCCGAAATAAACGCGTTTTCTCAGCCTTTGGAATCGCAGTGTAACTGCCTGGCTCAGAAGAGCCCACAGACTCAGCCCTTAACCCCAGTGATCAGAAATTGACAAAACGTGTTTTTCAGCAGAAATAAACACGTTTTGGCAACTTTGGTCACCACCATGTAACTTATAGGGCAGGAACAGCACAGTTTTCAAAACGTGTTTTTCAGCCCGAAATAAACGCGTTTTCTCAGCCCTTGGAATCGCAGTGTAACTGCCTGGCTCAGAAGAGCCCACAGAGTCAGCCCTTAACCCCAGTGATCAGAAATTGTCAAAACATGTTTTTCAGCAGAAATAAACACGTTTTGGCAACTTTGGTCACCACCATGTAACTTATAGGGCAGGAACAGCACAGTTTTCAAAACGTGTTTTTCAGCACGAAATAAACGCGTTTTCTCAGCCCTTGGAATCGCAGTGTAACTGCCTGGCTCAGAAGAGCCCACAGAGTCAGCCCTTAACCCCAGTGATCAGAAATTGTCAAAACGTGTTTTTCAGCAGAAATAAACACGTTTAGGCAACTTTGGTCACCACCATGTAACTTATAGGGCAGGAACAGCACAGTTTTCAAAACGTGTTTTTCAGCCCGAAATAAACGCGTTTTCTCAGCCCTTGGAATCGCAGTGTATCTGCCTGGCTCAGAAGAGCCCACAGAGTCAGCCCTTAACCCCAGAGTGCAGAAATTGTCAAAACGTGTTTTTCAGCAGAAATAAACACGTTTTGGCAACTTTGGTCACCACCATGTAACTTATAGGGCAGGAACAGCACAGTTTTCAAAACGTGTTTTTCAGCCCGAAATAAACACGTTTTCTCAGCCCTTAGAATCGCAGTGTAACTGCCTGGCTCAGAAGAGCCCACAGAGTCAGCCCTTAACCCCAGAGTGCAGAAATTGTCAAAACGTGTTTTTCAGCATAAATAAACACGTTTTGGCAACTTTGGTCACCACCATGTAACTTATAGGGCAGGAACAGCACAGTTTTCAAAACGTGTTTTTCAGCCCGAAATAAACGCGTTTTCTCAGCCCTTGGAATCGCAGTGTAACTGCCTGGCTCAGAAGAGCCCACAGAGTCAGCCCTTAACCCCAGTGATCAGAAATTGTCAAAACGTGTTTCTCAGCAGAAATAAACACGTTTTGGCAACTTTGGTCACCACCATGTAACTTATAGGGCAGGAACAGCACAGTTTTCAAAACGTGTTTTTCAGCCCGAAATAAACACGTTTTCTCAGCCCTTAGAATCGCAGTGTAACTGCCTGGCTCAGAAGAGCCCACAGAGTCAGCCCTTAACCCCAGTGATCAGAAATTGACAAAACGTGTTTTTCAGCAGAAATAAACACGTTTTGGCAACTTTGGTCACCACCATGTAACTTATAGGGCAGGAACAGCACAGTTTTCAAAACGTGTTTTTCAGCCCGAAATAAACGCGTTTTCTCAGCCCTTGGAATCGCAGTGTAACTGCCTGGCTCAGAAGAGCCCACAGAGTCAGCCCTTAACCCCAGTGATCAGAAATTGTCAAAACGTGTTTTTCAGCAGAAATAAACACGTTTTGGCAACTTTGGTCACCACCATGTAACTTATAGGGCAGGAACAGCACAGTTTTCAAAACGTGTTTTTCAGCCCGAAATAAACACGTTTTCTCAGCCCTTAGAATCGCAGTGTAACTGCCTGGCTCAGAAGAGCCCACAGAGTCAGCCCTTAACCCCAGTGATCAGAAATTGACAAAACGTGTTTTTCAGCAGAAATAAACACGTTTTGGCAACTTTGGTCACCACCATGTAACTTATAGGGCAGGAACAGCACAGTTTTCAAAACGTGTTTTTCAGCCCGAAATAAACACGTTTTCTCAGCCCTTGGAATCGCAGTGTAACTGCCTGGCTCAGAAGAGCACACAGAGTCAGCCCTTAACCCCAGTGATCAGAAAATGTCAAAACGTGTTTTTCAGCAGAAATAAACACGTTTTGGCAACTTTGGTCACCACCATGTAACTTATAGGGCAGGAACAGCACAGTTTTCAAAACGTGTTTTTCAGCCCGAAATAAACGCGTTTTCTCAGCCCTTGGAATCGCAGTGTAACTGCCTGGCTCAGAAGAGCCCACAGAGTCAGCACTTAACCCCAGAGTGCAGAAATTGTCAAAACGTGTTTTTCGGCAGAAATAAACACGTTTTGGCAACTTTGGTCACCACCATGTAACTTATAGGGCAGGAACAGCACAGTTTTCAAAACGTTTTTTTCAGCCCGAAATAAACACGTTTTCTCAGCCCTTAGAATCGCAGTGTAACTGCCTGGCTCAGAAGAGCCCACAGAGTCAGCCCTTAACCCCAGAGTGCAGAAATTGTCAAAACGTGTTTTTCAGCATAAATAAACACGTTTTGGCAACTTTGGTCACCACCATGTAACTTATAGGGCAGGAACAGCACAGTTTTCAAAACGTGTTTTTCAGCCCGAAATAAACGCGTTTTCTCAGCCCTTGGAATCGCAGTGTAACTGCCTGGCTCAGAAGAGCCCACAGAGTCAGCCCTTAACCCAAGAGTGCAGAAATTGTCAAAACGTGTTTTTCAGCAGAAATAAACACGTTTTGGCAACTTTGGTCACCACCATGTAACTTATAGGGCAGGAACAGCACAGTTTTCAAAACGTGTTTTTCAGCCCGAAATAAACGCGTTTTCTCCGCCCTTGGAATCGCAGTGTAACTGCCTGGCTCAGAAGAGCCCACAGAGTCAGCCCTTAACCCCAGTGATCAGAAATTGTCAAAACGTGTTTCTCAGCAGAAATAAACACGTTTTGGCAACTTTGGTCACCACCATGTAACTTATAGGGCAGGAACAGCACAGTTTTCAAAACGTGTTTTTCAGCCCGAAATAAACACGTTTTCTCAGCCCTTAGAATCGCAGTGTAACTGCCTGGCTCAGAAGAGCCCACAGAGTCAGCCCTTAACCCCAGTGATCAGAAATTGACAAAACGTGTTTTTCAGCAGAAATAAACACGTTTTGGCAACTTTGGTCACCACCATGTAACTTATAGGGCAGGAACAGCACAGTTTTCAAAACGTGTTTTTCAGCCCGAAATAAACGCGTTTTCTCAGCCCTTGGAATCGCAGTGTAACTGCCTGGCTCAGAAGAGCCCACAGATTCAGCCCTTAACCCCAGTGATCAGAAAATGTCAAAACGTGTTTTTCAGCAGAAATAAACACGTTTGGGCAACTTTGGTCACCACCATGTAACTTATAGGGCAGGAACAGCACAGTTTTCAAAACGTGTTTTTCAGCCCGAAATAAACACGTTTTCTCAGCCCTTAGAATCGCAGTGTAACTGCCTGGCTCAGAAGAGCCCACAGAGTCAGCCCTTAACCCCAGTGATCAGAAATTGTCAAAACGTGTTTTTCAGCAGAAATAAACACGTTTTGGCAACTTTGGTCAAACCCATGTAACTTATAGGGCAGGAACAGCACAGTTTTCAAAACGTGTTTTTCAGCCCGAAATAAACTCGTTTTCTCAGCCCTTGGAATCGCAGTGTAACTGCCTGGCTCAGAAGAGCCCACAGATTCAGCCCTTAACCCCAGTGATCAGAAAATGTCAAAACGTGTTTTTCAGCAGAAATAAACACGTTTTGGCAACTTTGGTCACCACCATGTAACTTATAGGGCAGGAACAGCACAGTTTTCAAAACGTGTTTTTCAGCCCGAAATAAACGCGTTTTCTCAGCCCTTGGAATCGCAGTGTAACTGCCTGGCTCAGAAGAGCCCACAGAGTCAGCCCTTAACCCCAGTGATCAGAAATTGTCAAAACGTGTTTTTCAGCAGAAATAAACACGTTTTGGCAACTTTGGTCACCACCATGTAACTTATAGGGCAGGAACAGCACAGTTTTCAAAACGTGTTTTTCAGCCAGAAATAAACGCGTTTTCTCAGCCCTTGGAATCGCAGTGTAACTGCCTGGCTCAGAAGAGCACACTGAGTCACCCCTTAACCCCAGTGATCAGAAATTGTCAAAACGTGTTTTTCAGCAGAAATAAACACGTTTTGGCAACTTTGGTCACCACCATGTAACTTATAGGGCACGAACAGCACAGTTTTCAAAACGTGTTTTTCAGCCCGAAATAAACACATTTTCTCAGCCCTTAGAATCGCAGTGTAACTGCCTGGCTCAGAAGAGCCCACAGAGTCAGCCCTTAACCCCAGTGATCAGAAATTGACAAAACGTGTTTTTCAGCAGAAATAAACACGTTTTGGCAACTTTGGTCTCCACCATGTAACTTATAGGGCAGGAACAGCACAGTTTTCAAAACGTGTTTTTCAGCCCGAAATAAACGCGTTTTCTCAGCCTTTGGAATCGCAGTGTAACTGCCTGGCTCAGAAGAGCCCACAGACTCAGCCCTTAACCCCAGTGATCAGAAATTGACAAAACGTGTTTTTCAGCAGAAATAAACACGTTTTGGCAACTTTGGTCACCACCATGTAACTTATAGGGCAGGAACAGCACAGTTTTCAAAACGTGTTTTTCAGCCCGAAATAAACGCGTTTTCTCAGCCCTTGGAATCGCAGTGTAACTGCCTGGCTCAGAAGAGCCCACAGAGTCAGCCCTTAACCCCAGTGATCAGAAATTGTCAAAACATGTTTTTCAGCAGAAATAAACACGTTTTGGCAACTTTGGTCACCACCATGTAACTTATAGGGCAGGAACAGCACAGTTTTCAAAACGTGTTTTTCAGCACGAAATAAACGCGTTTTCTCAGCCCTTGGAATCGCAGTGTAACTGCCTGGCTCAGAAGAGCCCACAGAGTCAGCCCTTAACCCCAGTGATCAGAAATTGTCAAAACGTGTTTTTCAGCAGAAATAAACACGTTTAGGCAACTTTGGTCACCACCATGTAACTTATAGGGCAGGAACAGCACAGTTTTCAAAACGTGTTTTTCAGCCCGAAATAAACGCGTTTTCTCAGCCCTTGGAATCGCAGTGTATCTGCCTGGCTCAGAAGAGCCCACAGAGTCAGCCCTTAACCCCAGAGTGCAGAAATTGTCAAAACGTGTTTTTCAGCAGAAATAAACACGTTTTGGCAACTTTGGTCACCACCATGTAACTTATAGGGCAGGAACAGCACAGTTTTCAAAACGTGTTTTTCAGCCCGAAATAAACACGTTTTCTCAGCCCTTAGAATCGCAGTGTAACTGCCTGGCTCAGAAGAGCCCACAGAGTCAGCCCTTAACCCCAGAGTGCAGAAATTGTCAAAACGTGTTTTTCAGCATAAATAAACACGTTTTGGCAACTTTGGTCACCACCATGTAACTTATAGGGCAGGAACAGCACAGTTTTCAAAACGTGTTTTTCAGCCCGAAATAAACGCGTTTTCTCAGCCCTTGGAATCGCAGTGTAACTGCCTGGCTCAGAAGAGCCCACAGAGTCAGCCCTTAACCCCAGTGATCAGAAATTGTCAAAACGTGTTTCTCAGCAGAAATAAACACGTTTTGGCAACTTTGGTCACCACCATGTAACTTATAGGGCAGGAACAGCACAGTTTTCAAAACGTGTTTTTCAGCCCGAAATAAACACGTTTTCTCAGCCCTTAGAATCGCAGTGTAACTGCCTGGCTCAGAAGAGCCCACAGAGTCAGCCCTTAACCCCAGTGATCAGAAATTGACAAAACGTGTTTTTCAGCAGAAATAAACACGTTTTGGCAACTTTGGTCACCACCATGTAACTTATAGGGCAGGAACAGCACAGTTTTCAAAACGTGTTTTTCAGCCCGAAATAAACGCGTTTTCTCAGCCCTTGGAATCGCAGTGTAACTGCCTGGCTCAGAAGAGCCCACAGAGTCAGCCCTTAACCCCAGTGATCAGAAATTGTCAAAACGTGTTTTTCAGCAGAAATAAACACGTTTTGGCAACTTTGGTCACCACCATGTAACTTATAGGGCAGGAACAGCACAGTTTTCAAAACGTGTTTTTCAGCCCGAAATAAACACGTTTTCTCAGCCCTTAGAATCGCAGTGTAACTGCCTGGCTCAGAAGAGCCCACAGAGTCAGCCCTTAACCCCAGTGATCAGAAATTGACAAAACGTGTTTTTCAGCAGAAATAAACACGTTTTGGCAACTTTGGTCACCACCATGTAACTTATAGGGCAGGAACAGCACAGTTTTCAAAACGTGTTTTTCAGCCCGAAATAAACACGTTTTCTCAGCCCTTGGAATCGCAGTGTAACTGCCTGGCTCAGAAGAGCACACAGAGTCAGCCCTTAACCCCAGTGATCAGAAAATGTCAAAACGTGTTTTTCAGCAGAAATAAACACGTTTTGGCAACTTTGGTCACCACCATGTAACTTATAGGGCAGGAACAGCACAGTTTTCAAAACGTGTTTTTCAGCCCGAAATAAACGCGTTTTCTCAGCCCTTGGAATCGCAGTGTAACTGCCTGGCTCAGAAGAGCCCACAGAGTCAGCACTTAACCCCAGAGTGCAGAAATTGTCAAAACGTGTTTTTCGGCAGAAATAAACACGTTTTGGCAACTTTGGTCACCACCATGTAACTTATAGGGCAGGAACAGCACAGTTTTCAAAACGTTTTTTTCAGCCCGAAATAAACACGTTTTCTCAGCCCTTAGAATCGCAGTGTAACTGCCTGGCTCAGAAGAGCCCACAGAGTCAGCCCTTAACCCCAGAGTGCAGAAATTGTCAAAACGTGTTTTTCAGCATAAATAAACACGTTTTGGCAACTTTGGTCACCACCATGTAACTTATAGGGCAGGAACAGCACAGTTTTCAAAACGTGTTTTTCAGCCCGAAATAAACGCGTTTTCTCAGCCCTTGGAATCGCAGTGTAACTGCCTGGCTCAGAAGAGCCCACAGAGTCAGCCCTTAACCCAAGAGTGCAGAAATTGTCAAAACGTGTTTTTCAGCAGAAATAAACACGTTTTGGCAACTTTGGTCACCACCATGTAACTTATAGGGCAGGAACAGCACAGTTTTCAAAACGTGTTTTTCAGCCCGAAATAAACGCGTTTTCTCCGCCCTTGGAATCGCAGTGTAACTGCCTGGCTCAGAAGAGCCCACAGAGTCAGCCCTTAACCCCAGTGATCAGAAATTGTCAAAACGTGTTTCTCAGCAGAAATAAACACGTTTTGGCAACTTTGGTCACCACCATGTAACTTATAGGGCAGGAACAGCACAGTTTTCAAAACGTGTTTTTCAGCCCGAAATAAACACGTTTTCTCAGCCCTTAGAATCGCAGTGTAACTGCCTGGCTCAGAAGAGCCCACAGAGTCAGCCCTTAACCCCAGTGATCAGAAATTGACAAAACGTGTTTTTCAGCAGAAATAAACACGTTTTGGCAACTTTGGTCACCACCATGTAACTTATAGGGCAGGAACAGCACAGTTTTCAAAACGTGTTTTTCAGCCCGAAATAAACGCGTTTTCTCAGCCCTTGGAATCGCAGTGTAACTGCCTGGCTCAGAAGAGCCCACAGAGTCAGCCCTTAACCCCAGTGATCAGAAATTGTCAAAACGTGTTTTTCAGCAGAAATAAACACGTTTTGGCAACTTTGGTCACCACCATGTAACTTATAGGGCAGGAACAGCACAGTTTTCAAAACGTGTTTTTCAGCCCGAAATAAACACGTTTTCTCAGTCCTTAGAATCGCAGTGTAACTGCCTGGCTCAGAAGAGCCCACAGAGTCAGCCCTTAACCCCAGTGATCAGAAATTGACAAAACGTGTTTTTCAGCAGAAATAAACACGTTTTGGCAACTTTGGTCACCACCATGTAACTTATAGGGCAGGAACAGCACAGTTTTCAAAACGTGTTTTTCAGCCCGAAATAAACGCGTTTTCTCAGCCCTTGGAATCGCAGTGTAACTGCCTGGCTCAGAAGAGCCCACAGAGTCAGCCCTTAACCCCAGTGATCAGAAAATGTCAAAACGTGTTTTTCAGCAGAAATAAACACGTTTTGGCAACTTTGGTCACCACCATGTAACTTATAGGGCAGGAACAGCACAGTTTTCAAAACGTGTTTTTCAGCCCGAAATAAACGCGTTTTCTCAGCCCTTGGAATCGCAGTGTAACTGCCTGGCTCAGAAGAGCCCACAGAGTCAGCCCTTAACCCCAGTGATCAGAAAATGTCAAAACGTGTTTTTCAGCAGAAATAAACACGTTTTGGCAACTTTGGTCACCACCATGTAACTTATAGGGCAGGAACAGCACAGTTTTCAAAACGTGTTTTTCAGCCAGAAATAAACGCGTTTTCTCAGCCCTTGGAATCGCAGTGTAACTGCCTGGCTCAGAAGAGCCCACAGAGTCAGCCCTTAACCCCAGTGATCAGAAATTGACAAAACGTGATTTTCAGCAGAAATAAACACGTTTTGGCAACTTTGGTCACCACCATGTAACTTATAGGGCAGGAACAGCACAGTTTTCAAAACGTGTTTTTCAGCCCGAAATAAACGCGTTTTCTCAGCCCTTGGAATCGCAGTGTAACTGCCTGGCTCAGAAGAGCCCACAGAGTCAGCCCTTAACCCCAGTGATCAGAAAATGTCAAAACGTGTTTTTCAGCAGAAATAAACACGTTTTGGCAACTTTGGTCACCACCATGTAACTTATAGGGCAGGAACAGCACAGTTTTCAAAACGTGTTTTTCAGCCCGAAATAAACGCGTTTTCTCAGCCCTTGGAATCGCAGTGTAACTGCCTGGCTCAGAAGAGCCCACAGAGTCAGGCCTTAACCCCAGTGATCAGAAATTGACAAAACGTGTTTTTCAGCAGAAATAAACACGTTTTGGCAACTTTGGTCACCACCATGTAACTTATAGGGCATGAACAGCACAGTTTTCAAAACGTGTTTTTCAGCCAGAAATAAACGCGTTTTCTCAGCCCTTGGAATCGCAGTGTAACTGCCTGGCTCAGAAGAGCACACTGAGTCACCCCTTAACCCCAGTGATCAGAAATTGTCAAAACGTGTTTTTCAGCAGAAATAAACACGTTTTGGCAACTTTGGTCACCACCATGTAACTTATAGGGCAGGAACAGCACAGTTTTCAAAACGTGTTTTTCAGCCCGAAATAAACACGTTTTCTCAGCCCTTAGAATCGCAGTGTAACTGCCTGGCTCAGAAGAGCCCACAGAGTCAGCCCTTAACCCCAGTGATCAGAAATTGACAAAACGTGTTTTTCAGCAGAAATAAACACGTTTTGGCAACTTTGGTCACCACCATGTAACTTATAGGGCAGGAACAGCACAGTTTTCAAAACGTGTTTTTCAGCCCGAAATAAACGCGTTTTCTCAGCCCTTGGAATCGCAGTGTAACTGCCTGGCTCAGAAGAGCCCACAGAGTCAGCCCTTAACCCCAGTGATCAGAAATTGTCAAAACGTGTTTTTCAGCAGAAATAAACACGTTTTGGCAACTTTGGTCACCACCATGTAACTTATAGGGCAGGAACAGCACAGTTTTCAAAACGTGTTTTTCAGCCCGAAATAAACACGTTTTCTCAGCCCTTAGAATCGCAGTGTAACTGCCTGGCTCAGAAGAGCCCACAGAGTCAGCCCTTAACCCCAGTGATCAGAAATTGACAAAACGTGTTTTTCAGCAGAAATAAACACGTTTTGGCAACTTTGGTCAAACCCATGTAACTTATAGGGCAGGAACAGCACAGTTTTCAAAACGTGTTTTTCAGCCCGAAATAAACGCGTTTTCTCAGCCCTTGGAATCGCAGTGTAACTGCCTGGCTCAGAAGAGCCCACAGAGTCAGCCCTTAACCCCAGTGATCAGAAATTGACAAAACGTGTTTTTCAGCAGAAATAAACACGTTTTGGCAACTTTGGTCACCACCATGTAACTTATAGGGCAGGAACAGCACAGTTTTCAAAACGTGTTTTTCAGCCCGAAATAAACGCGTTTTCTCAGCCCTTGGAATCGCAGTGTAACTGCCTGGCTCAGAAGAGCCCACAGAGTCAGCCCTTAACCCCAGTGATCAGAAATTGTCAAAACATGTTTTTCAGCAGAAATAAACACGTTTTGGCAACTTTGGTCACCACCATGTAACTTATAGGGCAGGAACAGCACAGTTTTCAAAACGTGTTTTTCAGCCCGAAATAAACGCGTTTTCTCAGCCCTTGGAATCGCAGTGTAACTGCCTGCCTCAGAAGAGCCCACAGAGTCAGCCTTTAACCCCAGTGTTCAGAAATTGTCAAAACGTGTTTTTCAGCAGAAATAAACACGTTTTGGCAACTTTGGTCACCACCATGTAACTTATAGGGCAGGAACAGCTCAGTTTTCAAAACGTGTTTTTCAGCACGAAATAAACACGTTTTCTCAGCCCTTAGAATCGCAGTGTAAATGCCTGGCTCAGAAGAGCCCACAGAGTCAGCCCTTAACCCCAGTGATCAGAAATTGTCAAAACGTGTTTTTCAGCAGAAATAAACACGTTTTGGCAACTTTGGTCAAACCCATGTAACTTATAGGGCAGGAACAGCACAGTTTTCAAAACGTGTTTTTCAGCCCGAAATAAACGCGTTTTCTCAGCCCTTGGAATCGCAGTGTAACTGCCTGGCTCAGAAGAGCCCACAGAGTCAGCCCTTAACCCCAGTGATCAGAAATTGTCAGAACGTGTTTTTCAGCAGAAATAAACACGTTTTGGCAACTTTGGTCACCACCATGTAACTTATAGGGCAGGAACAGCACAGTTTTCAAAACGTGTTTTTCAGCCCGAAATAAAAGCGTTTTCTCAGCCCTTGGAATCGCAGTGTAACTGCCTGGCTCAGAAGAGCACACTGAGTCACCCCTTAACCCCAGTGATCAGAAATTGTCAAAACGTGTTTTTCAGCAGAAATAAACACGTTTTGGCAACTTTGGTCACCACCATGTAACTTATAGGGCAGGAACAGCACAGTTTTCAAAACGTGTTTTTCAGCCTGAAATAAACGCGTTTTCTCAGCCCTTGGAATCGCAGTGTAACTGCCTGGCTCAGAAGAGCCCACAGAGTCAGCCCTTAACCCCAGTGATCAGAAATTGTCAAAACGTGTTTTTCAGCAGAAATAAACACGTTTTGGCAACTTTGGTCACCACCATGTAACTTATAGGGCAGGAACAGCACAGTTTTCAAAACGTGTTTTTCAGCCCGAAATAAACGCGTTTTCTCAGCCCTTGGAATCGCAGTGTAACTGCCTGGCTCAGAAGAGCCCACAGAGTCAGCCCTTAACCCCAGAGTGCAGAAATTGTCAAAACGTGTTTTTCAGCAGAAATAAACACGTTTTGGCAACTTTGGTCACCACCATGTAACTTATAGGGCAGGAACAGCACAGTTTTCAAAACGTGTTTTTCAGCCTGAAATAAACACGTTTTCTCAGCCTTTAGAATCGCAGTGTAACTGCCTGGCTCAGAAGAGCCCACAGAGTCAGCCCTTAACCCCAGAGTGCAGAAATTGTCAAAACGTGTTTTTCAGCAGAAATAAACACGTTTTGGCAACTTTGGTCACCACCATGTAACTTATAGGGCAGGAACAGCACAGTTTTCAAAACGTGTTTTTCAGCCAGAAATAAACGCGTTTTCTCAGCCCTTGGAATCGCAGTGTAACTGCCTGGCTCAGAAGAGCCCACAGAGTCAGCCCTTAACCCCAGTGATCAGAAATTGACAAAACGTGTTTTTCAGCAGAAATAAACACGTTTTGGCAACTTTGGTCACCACCATTTAACTTATAGGGCAGGAACAGCACAGTTTTCAAAACGTGTTTTTCAGCCAGAAATAAACGCGTTTTCTCAGCCCTTGGAATCGCAGTGTAACTGCCTGGCTCAGAAGAGCCCACAGAGTCAGCCCTTATCCCCAGTGATCAGAAATTGACAAAACGTGTTTTTCAGCAGAAATAAACACGTTTTGGCAACTTTGGTCACCACCATGTAACTTATAGGGCAGGAACAGCACAGTTTTCAAAACGTGTTTTTCAGCCCGAAATAAACGCGTTTTCTCAGCCCTTGGAATCGCAGTGTAACTGCCTGGCTCAGAAGAGCACACTGAGTCACCCCTTAACCCCAGTGATCAGAAATTGTCAAAACGTGTTTTTCAGCAGAAATAAACACGTTTTGGCAACTTTGGTCACCACCATGTAACTTATAGGGCAGGAACAGCACAGTTTTCAAAACGTGTTTTTCAGCCCGAAATAAACGCGTTTTCTCAGCCCTTGGAATCGCAGTGTAACTGCCTGGCTCAGAAGAGCCCACAGAGTCAGCCCTTAACCCCAGTGATCAGAAATTGTCAAAACGTGTTTTTCAGCAGAAATAAACACGTTTTGGCAACTTTGGTCACCACCATGTAACTTATAGGGCAGGAACAGCACAGTTTTCAAAACGTGTTTTTCAGCCCGAAATAAACGCGTTTTCTCAGCCCTTGGAATCGCAGTGTAACTGCCTGGCTCAGAAGAGCCCACAGAGTCAGCCCTTAACCCCAGAGTGCAGAAATTGTCAAAACGTGTTTTTCAGCAGAAATAAACACGTTTTGGCAACTTTGGTCACCACCATGTAACTTATAGGGCAGGAACAGCACAGTTTTCAAAACGTGTTTTTCAGCCCGAAATAAACACGTTTTCTCAGCCTTTAGAATCGCAGTGTAACTGCCTGGCTCAGAAGAGCCCACAGAGTCAGCCCTTAACCCCAGAGTGCAGAAATTGTCAAAACGTGTTTTTCAGCAGAAATAAACACGTTTTGGCAACTTTGGTCACCACCATGTAACTTATAGGGCAGGAACAGCTCAGTTTTCAAAACGTGTTTTTCAGCCCGAAATAAACGCGTTTTCTCAGCCCTTGGAATCGCAGTTTAACTGCCTGGCTCAGAAGAGCCCACAGAGTCAGCCCTTAACCCCAGAGTGCAGAAATTGTCAAAACGTGTTTTTCAGCAGAAATAAACACGTTTTGGACACTTTGGTCACCACCATGTAACTTATAGGGCAGGAACAGCACAGTTTTCAAAACGTGTTTTTCAGCCCGAAATAAACGCGTTTTCTCAGCCCTTGGAATCGCAGTGTAATTGCCTGGCTCAGAAGAGCCCACAGAGTCAGCCCTTAACCCCAGTGATCAGAAATTGACAAAACGTGTTTTTCAGCAGAAATAAACACGTTTTGGCAACTTTGGTCACCACCATGTAACTTATAGGGCAGGAACAGCACAGTTTTCAAAACGTGTTTTTCAACCCGAAATAAACACGTTTTCTCAGCCCTTAGAATCGCAGTGTAACTGCCTGGCTCAGAAGAGCCCACAGAGTCAGCCCTTAACCCCAGTGATCAGAAATTGAAAAAAAGTGTTTTTCAGCATAAATAAACACGTTTTGGCAACTTTGGTCACCACCATGTAACTTATAGGGCAGGAACAGCACACTTTTCAAAACGTGTTTTTCAGCCCGAAATAAACGCGTTTTCTCAGCCCTTGGAATCGCAGTGTAACTGCCTGGCTCAGAAGAGCCCACAGAGTCAGCCCTTAACCCCAGAGTGCAGAAATTGTCAAAACGTGTTTTTCAGCAGAAATAAACACGTTTTGGCAACTTTGGTCACCACCATGTAACTTATAGGGCAGGAACAGCACAGTTTTCAAAACGTGTTTTTCAGCCCGAAATAAACACGTTTTCTCAGCCCTTGGAATCGCAGTGTAACTGCCTGGCTCAGAAGAGCACACTGAGTCACCCCTTAACCCCAGTGATCAGAAATTGTCAAAACGTGTTTTTCAGCAGAAATAAACACGTTTTGGCTACTTTGGTCACCACCATGTAACTTATAGGGCAGGAACAGCACAGTTTTCAAAACGTGTTTTTCAGCCCGAAATAAACACGTTTTCTCAGCCCTTAGAATCGCAGTGTAACTGCCTGGCTCAGAAGAGCCCACAGAGTCAGCCCTTAACCCCAGTGATCAGAAATTGACAAAACGTGTTTTTCAGCAGAAATAAACACGTTTTGGCAACTTTGGTCACCACCATGTAACTTATAGGGCAGGAACAGCACAGTTTTCAAAACGTGTTTTTCAGCCCGAAATAAACGCGTTTTCTCAGCCCTTGGAATCGCAGTGTAACTGCCTGGCTCAGAAGAGCCCACAGAGTCAGCCCTTAACCCCAGTGATCAGAAAATGTCAAAACGTGTTTTTCAGCAGAAATAAACACGTTTTGGCAACTTTGGTCACCACCATGTAACTTATAGGGCAGGAACAGCACAGTTTTCAAAACGTGTTTTTCAGCCAGAAATAAACGCGTTTTCTCAGCCCTTGGAATCGCAGTGTAACTGCCTGGCTCAGAAGAGCCCACAGAGTCAGCCCTTAACCCCAGAGTGCAGAAATTGTCAAAACGTGTTTTTCAGCAGAAATAAACACGTTTTGGCAACTTTGGTCACCACCATGTAACTTATAGGGCAGGAACAGCACAGTTTTCAAAACGTGTTTTTCAGCCCGAAATAAACACGTTTTCTCAGCCCTTAGAATCGCAGTGTAACTGCCTGGCTCAGAAGAGCCCACAGAGTCAGCCCTTAACCCCAGTGATCAGAAATTGACAAAACGTGTTTTTCAGCAGAAATAAACACGTTTTGGCAACTTTGGTCACCACCATGTAACTTATAGGGCAGGAACAGCACAGTTTTCAAAACGTGTTTTTCAGCCCGAAATAAACGCGTTTTCTCAGCCCTTGGAATCGCAGTGTAACTGCCTGGCTCAGAAGAGCCCACAGAGTCAGCCCTTAACCCCAGTGATCAGAAATTGACAAAACGTGTTTTTCAGCAGAAATAAACACGTTTTGGCAACTTTGGTCACCACCATGTAACTTATAGGGCAGGAACAGCACAGTTTTCAAAACGTGTTTTTCAGCCAGAAATAAACGCGTTTTCTCAGCCCTTGGAATCGCAGTGTAACTGCCTGGCTCAGAAGAGCACACTGAGTCACCCCTTAACCCCAGTGATCAGAAATTGTCAAAACGTGTTTTTCAGCAGAAATAAACACGTTTTGGCAACTTTGGTCACCACCATGTAACTTATAGGGCAGGAACAGCACAGTTTTCAAAACGTGTTTTTCAGCCTGAAATAAACACGTTTTCTCAGCCTTTAGAATCGCAGTGTAACTGCCTGGCTCAGAAGAGCCCACAGAGTCAGCCCTTAACCCCAGAGTGCAGAAATTGTCAAAACGTGTTTTTCAGCAGAAATAAACACGTTTTGGCAACTTTGGTCACCACCATGTAACTTATAGGGCAGGAACAGCACAGTTTTCAAAACGTGTTTTTCAGCCAGAAATAAACGCGTTTTCTCAGCCCTTGGAATCGCAGTGTAACTGCCTGGCTCAGAAGAGCCCACAGAGTCAGCCCTTATCCCCAGTGATCAGAAATTGACAAAACGTGTTTTTCAGCAGAAATAAACACGTTTTGGCAACTTTGGTCACCACCATGTAACTTATAGGGCAGGAACAGCACAGTTTTCAAAACGTGTTTTTCAGCCCGAAATAAACGCGTTTTCTCAGCCCTTGGAATCGCAGTGTAACTGCCTGGCTCAGAAGAGCACACTGAGTCACCCCTTAACCCCAGTGATCAGAAATTGTCAAAACGTGTTTTTCAGCAGAAATAAACACGTTTTGGCAACTTTGGTCACCACCATGTAACTTATAGGGCAGGAACAGCACAGTTTTCAAAACGTGTTTTTCAGCCCGAAATAAACGCGTTTTCTCAGCCCTTGGAATCGCAGTGTAACTGCCTGGCTCAGAAGAGCCCACAGAGTCAGCCCTTAACCCCAGTGATCAGAAATTGTCAAAACGTGTTTTTCAGCAGAAATAAACACGTTTTGGCAACTTTGGTCACCACCATGTAACTTATAGGGCAGGAACAGCACAGTTTTCAAAACGTGTTTTTCAGCCCGAAATAAACGCGTTTTCTCAGCCCTTGGAATCGCAGTGTAACTGCCTGGCTCAGAAGAGCCCACAGAGTCAGCCCTTAACCCCAGAGTGCAGAAATTGTCAAAACGTGTTTTTCAGCAGAAATAAACACGTTTTGGCAACTTTGGTCACCACCATGTAACTTATAGGGCAGGAACAGCACAGTTTTCAAAACGTGTTTTTCAGCCCGAAATAAACACGTTTTCTCAGCCTTTAGAATCGCAGTGTAACTGCCTGGCTCAGAAGAGCCCACAGAGTCAGCCCTTAACCCCAGAGTGCAGAAATTGTCAAAACGTGTTTTTCAGCAGAAATAAACACGTTTTGGCAACTTTGGTCACCACCATGTAACTTATAGGGCAGGAACAGCTCAGTTTTCAAAACGTGTTTTTCAGCCCGAAATAAACGCGTTTTCTCAGCCCTTGGAATCGCAGTGTAACTGCCTGGCTCAGAAGAGCCCACAGAGTCAGCCCTTAACCCCAGAGTGCAGAAATTGTCAAAACGTGTTTTTCAGCAGAAATAAACACGTTTTGGACACTTTGGTCACCACCATGTAACTTATAGGGCAGGAACAGCACAGTTTTCAAAACGTGTTTTTCAGCCCGAAATAAACGCGTTTTCTCAGCCCTTGGAATCGCAGTGTAATTGCCTGGCTCAGAAGAGCCCACAGAGTCAGCCCTTAACCCCAGTGATCAGAAATTGACAAAACGTGTTTTTCAGCAGAAATAAACACGTTTTGGCAACTTTGGTCACCACCATGTAACTTATAGGGCAGGAACAGCACAGTTTTCAAAACGTGTTTTTCAACCCGAAATAAACACGTTTTCTCAGCCCTTAGAATCGCAGTGTAACTGCCTGGCTCAGAAGAGCCCACAGAGTCAGCCCTTAACCCCAGTGATCAGAAATTGAAAAAAAGTGTTTTTCAGCATAAATAAACACGTTTTGGCAACTTTGGTCACCACCATGTAACTTATAGGGCAGGAACAGCACACTTTTCAAAACGTGTTTTTCAGCCCGAAATAAACGCGTTTTCTCAGCCCTTGGAATCGCAGTGTAACTGCCTGGCTCAGAAGAGCCCACAGAGTCAGCCCTTAACCCCAGAGTGCAGAAATTGTCAAAACGTGTTTTTCAGCAGAAATAAACACGTTTTGGCAACTTTGGTCACCACCATGTAACTTATAGGGCAGGAACAGCACAGTTTTCAAAACGTGTTTTTCAGCCCGAAATAAACACGTTTTCTCAGCCCTTGGAATCGCAGTGTAACTGCCTGGCTCAGAAGAGCACACTGAGTCACCCCTTAACCCCAGTGATCAGAAATTGTCAAAACGTGTTTTTCAGCAGAAATAAACACGTTTTGGCTACTTTGGTCACCACCATGTAACTTATAGGGCAGGAACAGCACAGTTTTCAAAACGTGTTTTTCAGCCCGAAATAAACACGTTTTCTCAGCCCTTAGAATCGCAGTGTAACTGCCTGGCTCAGAAGAGCCCACAGAGTCAGCCCTTAACCCCAGTGATCAGAAATTGACAAAACGTGTTTTTCAGCAGAAATAAACACGTTTTGGCAACTTTGGTCACCACCATGTAACTTATAGGGCAGGAACAGCACAGTTTTCAAAACGTGTTTTTCAGCCCGAAATAAACGCGTTTTCTCAGCCCTTGGAATCGCAGTGTAACTGCCTGGCTCAGAAGAGCCCACAGAGTCAGCCCTTAACCCCAGTGATCAGAAAATGTCAAAACGTGTTTTTCAGCAGAAATAAACACGTTTTGGCAACTTTGGTCACCACCATGTAACTTATAGGGCAGGAACAGCACAGTTTTCAAAACGTGTTTTTCAGCCAGAAATAAACGCGTTTTCTCAGCCCTTGGAATCGCAGTGTAACTGCCTGGCTCAGAAGAGCCCACAGAGTCAGCCCTTAACCCCAGAGCGCAGAAATTGTCAAAACGTGTTTTTCAGCAGAAATAAACACGTTTTGGCAACTTTGGTCACCACCATGTAACTTATAGGGCAGGAACAGCACAGTTTTCAAAACGTGTTTTTCAGCCAGAAATAAACGCGTTTTCTCAGCCCTTGGAATCGCAGTGTAACTGCCTGGCTCAGAAGAGCACACTGAGTCACCCCTTAACCCCAGTGATCAGAAATTGTCAAAACGTGTTTTTCAGCAGAAATAAACACGTTTTGGCAACTTTGGTCAAACCCATGTAACTTATAGGGCAGGAACAGCACAGTTTTCAAAACGTGTTTTTCAGCCCGAAATAAACGCGTTTTCTCAGCCCTTGGAATCGCAGTGTAACTGCCTGGCTCAGAAGAGCCCACAGAGTTAGCCCTTAACCCCAGTGATCAGAAATTGTCAAAACGTGTTTTTCAGCAGAAATAAACACGTTTTGGCAACTTTGGTCAACCCCATGTAACTTATAGGGCAGGAACAGCACAGTTTTCAAAACGTGTTTTTCAGCCCGAAATAAACGCGTTTTCTCTGCCCTTGGAATCGCAGTGTAACTGCCTGGCTCAGAAGAGCACACTGAGTCACCCCTTAACCCCAGTGATCAGAAATTGTCAAAACGTGTTTTTCAGCAGAAATAAACACGTTTTGGCAACTTTGGTCACCACCATGTAACTTATAGGGCAGGAACAGCACACTTTTCAAAACGTGTTTTTCAGCCCGATATAAACGCGTTTTCTCAGCCCTTAGAATCGCAGTGTAACTGCCTGGCTCAGAAGAGCACACTGAGTCAGCCCTTAACCCCAGTGTGCAGAAATTGTCTAAACGTGTTTTTCAGCAGAAATAAACACGTTTTGGCAACTTTGGTCACCACCATGTAACTTATAGGGCAGGAACAGCACAGTTTTCAAAACGTGTTTTTCAGCACGAAATAAACGCGTTTTCTCAGCCCTTGGAATCGCAGTGTAACTGCCTGGCTCAGAAGAGCCCACAGAGTTAGCCCTTAACCCCAGTGATCAGAAATTGTCAAAACGTGTTTTTCAGCAGAAATAAACACGTTTTGGCAACTTTGGTCAACCCCATGTAACTTATAGGGCAGGAACAGCACAGTTTTCAAAACGTGTTTTTCAGCCCGAAATAAACGCGTTTTCTCTGCCCTTGGAATCGCAGTGTAACTGCCTGGCTCAGAAGAGCCCACAGAGTCAGCCCTTAACCCCAGTGATCAGAAATTGACAAAACGTGTTTTTCAGCAGAAATAAACACGTTTTGGCAACTTTGGTCACCACCATGTAACTTATAGGGCAGGAACAGCACAGTTTTCAAAACGTGTTTTTCAGCCAGAAATAAACGCGTTTTCTCAGCCCTTGGAATCGCAGTGTAACTGCCTGGCTCAGAAGAGCCCACAGAGTCAGCCCTTAACCCCAGAGTGCAGAAATTGTCAAAACGTGTTTTTCAGCAGAAATAAACACGTTTTGGCAACTTTGGTCACCACCATGTAACTTATAGGGCAGGAACAGCACAGTTTTCAAAACGTGTTTTTCAGCCCGAAATAAACACGTTTTCTCAGCCCTTGGAATCGCAGTGTAACTGCCTGGCTCAGAAGAGCCCACAGAGTCAGCCCTTAACCCCAGTGATCAGAAATTGTCAAAACGTGTTTTTCAGCAGAAATAAACACGTTTTGGCAACTTTGGTCACCACCATGTAACTTATAGGGCAGGAACAGCACAGTTTTCAAAACGTGTTTTTCAGCCCGAAATAAACGCGTTTTCTCAGCCCTTGGAATTGCAGTGTAACTGCCTGGCTCAGAAGAGCACACTGAGTCACCCCTTAACCCCAGTGATCAGAAATTGTCAAAACGTGTTTTTCAGCAGAAATAAACACGTTTTGGCAACTTTGGTCACCACCATGTAACTTATAGGGCAGGAACAGCACACTTTTCAAAACGTGTTTTTCAGCCCGATATAAACGCGTTTTCTCAGCCCTTAGAATCGCAGTGTAACTGCCTGGCTCAGAAGAGCACACTGAGTCAGCCCTTAACCCCAGTGTGCAGAAATTGTCAAAACGTGTTTTTCAGCAGAAATAAACACGTTTTGGCAACTTTGGTCACCACCATGTAACTTATAGGGCAGGAACAGCACAGTTTTCAAAACGTGTTTTTCAGCACGAAATAAACGCGTTTTCTCAGCCCTTGGAATCGCAGTGTAACTGCCTGGCTCAGAAGAGCCCACAGAGTTAGCCCTTAACCCCAGTGATCAGAAATTGTCAAAACGTGTTTTTCAGCAGAAATAAACACGTTTTGGCAACTTTGGTCAACCCCATGTAACTTATAGGGCAGGAACAGCACAGTTTTCAAAACGTGTTTTTCAGCCCGAAATAAACGCGTTTTCTCTGCCCTTGGAATCGCAGTGTAACTGCCTGGCTCAGAAGAGCCCACAGAGTCAGCCCTTAACCCCACTGATCAGAAATTGACAAAACGTGTTTTTCAGCAGAAATAAACACGTTTTGGCAACTTTGGTCAACCCCATGTAACTTATAGGGCAGGAACAGCACAGTTTTCAAAACGTGTTTTTTAGCCCGAAATAAACGCGTTTTCTTTGCCCTTGGAATCGCAGTGTAACTGCCTGGCTCAGAAGAGCCCACAGAGTCAGCCCTTAACCCCAGTGATCAGAAATTGACAAAACGTGTTTTTCAGCAGAAATAAACACGTTTTGGCAACTTTGGTCACCACCATGTAACTTATAGGGCAGGAACAGCACAGTTTTCAAAACGTGTTTTTCAGCCCGAAATAAACGCGTTTTCTCAGCCCTTGGAATTGCAGTGTAACTGCCTGGCTCAGAAGAGCACACTGAGTCACCCCTTAACCCCAGTGATCAGAAATTGTCAAAACGTGTTTTTCAGCACAAATAAACACGTTTTGGCAACTTTGGTCACCACCATGTAACTTATAGGGCAGGAACAGCACAGTTTTCAAAACGTGTTTTTCAGCCCGAAATAAACGCGTTTTCTCAGTCCTTGGAATCGCAGTGTAACTGCCTGGCTCAGAAGAGCCAGAGTCAGAGTTAGCCCTTAACCCCAGTGATCAGAAATTGTCAAAACGTGTTTTTCAGCAGAAATAAACACGTTTTTGCAACTTTGGTCACCACCATGTAACTTTTAGGGCAGGAACAGCACAGTTTTCAAAACGTGTTTTTATCCCGAAATAAACGCATTTTCTCAGCCCTTAGAATCGCAGTGTAACTGCCTGGCTCAGAAGAGCACACTGAGTCAGCCCTTAACCCCAGTGTGCAGAAATTGTCAAAACGTGATTTTCAGCAGAAATAAACACGTTTTGGCAACTTTGGTCACCACCATGTAACTTATAGGGCAGGAACAGCACAGTTTTCAAAACGTGTTTTTCAGCACGAAATAAACGCGTTTTCTCTGCCCTTGGAATCGCAGTGTAACTGCCTGGCTCAGAAGAGCCCACAGAGTCAGCCCTTAACCCCACTGATCAGAAATTGACAAAACGTGTTTTTCAGCAGAAATAAACACGTTTTGGCAACTTTGGTCAACCCCATGTAACTTATAGGGCAGGAACAGCACAGTTTTCAAAACGTGTTTTTTAGCCCGAAATAAACGCGTTTTCTTTGCCCTTGGAATCGCAGTGTAACTGCCTGGCTCAGAAGAGCCCACAGAGTCAGCCCTTAACCCCAGTGATCAGAAATTGACAAAACGTGTTTTTCAGCAGAAATAAACACGTTTTGGCAACTTTGGTCACCACCATGTAACTTATAGGGCAGGAACAGCACAGTTTTCAAAACGTGTTTTTCAGCCCGAAATAAACGCGTTTTCTCAGCCCTTGGAATTGCAGTGTAACTGCCTGGCTCAGAAGAGCACACTGAGTCACCCCTTAACCCCAGTGATGAGAAATTGTCAAAACGTGTTTTTCAGCAGAAATAAACACGTTTTGGCAACTTTGGTCACCACCATGTAACTTATAGGGCAGGAACAGCACAGTTTTCAAAACGTGTTTTTCAGCCCGAAATAAACGCGTTTTCTCAGTCCTTGGAATCGCAGTGTAACTGCCTGGCTCAGAAGAGCCAGAGTCAGAGTTAGCCCTTAACCCCAGTGATCAGAAATTGTCAAAACGTGTTTTTCAGCAGAAATAAACACGTTTTTGCAACTTTGGTCACCACCATGTAACTTTTAGGGCAGGAACAGCACAGTTTTCAAAACGTGTTTTTATCCCGAAATAAACGCATTTTCTCAGCCCTTAGAATCGCAGTGTAACTGCCTGGCTCAGAAGAGCACACTGAGTCAGCCCTTAACCCCAGTGTGCAGAAATTGTCAAAACGTGATTTTCAGCAGAAATAAACACGTTTTGGCAACTTTGGTCACCACCATGTAACTTATAGGGCAGAAACAGCACAGTTTTCAAAACGTGTTTTTCAGCACGAAATAAACGCGTTTTCTCTGCCCTTGGAATCGCAGTGTAACTGCCTGGCTCAGAAGAGCCCACAGAGTCAGCCCTTAACCCCAGTGATCAGAAATTGTCAAAACGTGTTTTTCAGCAGAAATAAACACGTTTTGGCAACTTTGGTCAACCCCATGTAACTTATAGGGCAGGAACAGCACTGTTTTCAAAACGTGTTTTTCAGCCCGAAATAAAAGCGTTTTCTCTGCCCTTGGAATCGCAGTGTAACTGCCTGGCTCAGAAGAGCCCACAGAGTCAGCCCTTAACCCCAGTGATCAGAAATTGACAAGACGTGTTTTTCAGCAGAAATAAACACGTTTTGGCAACTTTGGTCAACCCCATGTAACTTATAGGGCAGGAACAGCACACTTTTCAAAACGTGTTTTTCAGCCCGAAATAAACGCGTTTTCTCTGCCCTTGGAATCGCAGTGTAACTGCCTGGCTCAGAAGAGCCCACAGAGTCAGCCCTTAACCCCAGTGATCAGAAATTGACAAAACGTGTTTTTCAGCAGAAATAAACACGTTTTGGCAACTTTGGTCACCACCATGTAACTTATAGGGCAGGAACAGCACAGTTTTCAAAACGTGTTTTTCAGCCCGAAATAAACTCGTTTTCTCAGCCCTTGGAATCGCAGTGTAACTGCCTGGCTCAGAAGAGCACACTGAGTCAGCCCTTAACCCCAGAGTGCAGAAATTGTCAAAACGTTTTTTTCAGCAGAAATAAACACGTTTTGACAACTTTGGTCACCACCATGTAACTTATAGGGCAGGAACAGCACAGTTTTCAAAACGTGTTTTTCAGCCCGAAATAAACGCGTTTTCTCTGCCCTTGGAATCGCAGTGTAACTGCCTGGCTCAGAAGAGCCCACAGAGTCAGCCCTTAACCCCAGTGATCAGAAATTGACAAAACGTGTTTTTCAGCAGAAATAAACACGTTTTGGCAACTTTGGTCAACCCCATGTAACTTATACGGCAGGAACAGCACAGTTTTCAAAACGTGTTTTTCAGCCCGAAATAAACGCGTTTTCTCAGCCCTTGGAATCGCAGTGTAACTGCCTGGCTCAGAAGAGCCCACAGAGTCAGCCCTTAACCCCACTGATCAGAAATTGACAAAACGTGTTTTTCAGCAGAAATAAACACGTTTTGGCAACTTTGGTCAACCCCATGTAACTTATAGGGCAGGAACAGCACAGTTTTCAAAACGTGTTTTTTAGCCCGAAATAAACGCGTTTTCTTTGCCCTTGGAATCGCAGTGTAACTGCCTGGCTCAGAAGAGCCCACAGAGTCAGCCCTTAACCCCAGTGATCAGAAATTGACAAAACGTGTTTTTCAGCAGAAATAAACACGTTTTGGCAACTTTGGTCACCACCATGTAACTTATAGGGCAGGAACAGCACAGTTTTCAAAACGTGTTTTTCAGCCCGAAATAAACGCGTTTTCTCAGCCCTTGGAATTGCAGTGTAACTGCCTGGCTCAGAAGAGCACACTGAGTCACCCCTTAACCCCAGTGATCAGAAATTGTCAAAACGTGTTTTTCAGCACAAATAAACACGTTTTGGCAACTTTGGTCACCACCATGTAACTTATAGGGCAGGAACAGCACAGTTTTCAAAACGTGTTTTTCAGCCCGAAATAAACGCGTTTTCTCAGCCCTTGGAATCGCAGTGTAACTGCCTGGCTCAGAAGAGCACACTGAGTCAGCCCTTAACCCCAGAGTGCAGAAATTGTCAAAACGTTTTTTTCAGCAGAAATAAACACGTTTTGACAACTTTGGTCACCACCATGTAACTTATAGGGCAGGAACAGCACAGTTTTCAAAACGTGTTTTTTAGCCCGAAATAAACGCGTTTTCTTTGCCCTTGGAATCGCAGTGTAACTGCCTGGCTCAGAAGAGCCCACAGAGTCAGCCCTTAACCCCAGTGATCAGAAATTGACAAAACGTGTTTTTCAGCAGAAATAAACACGTTTTGGCAACTTTGGTCACCACCATGTAACTTATAGGGCAGGAACAGCACAGTTTTCAAAACGTGTTTTTCAGCCCGAAATAAACGCGTTTTCTCAGCCCTTGGAATTGCAGTGTAACTGCCTGGCTCAGAAGAGCACACTGAGTCACCCCTTAACCCCAGTGATCAGAAATTGTCAAAACGTGTTTTTCAGCACAAATAAACACGTTTTGGCAACTTTGGTCACCACCATGTAACTTATAGGGCAGGAACAGCACAGTTTTCAAAACGTGTTTTTCAGCCCGAAATAAACGCGTTTTCTCAGTCCTTGGAATCGCAGTGTAACTGCCTGGCTCAGAAGAGCCAGAGTCAGAGTTAGCCCTTAACCCCAGTGATCAGAAATTGTCAAAACGTGTTTTTCAGCAGAAATAAACACGTTTTTGCAACTTTGGTCACCACCATGTAACTTTTAGGGCAGGAACAGCACAGTTTTCAAAACGTGTTTTTATCCCGAAATAAACGCATTTTCTCAGCCCTTAGAATCGCAGTGTAACTGCCTGGCTCAGAAGAGCACACTGAGTCAGCCCTTAACCCCAGTGTGCAGAAATTGTCAAAACGTGATTTTCAGCAGAAATAAACACGTTTTGGCAACTTTGGTCACCACCATGTAACTTATAGGGCAGGAACAGCACAGTTTTCAAAACGTGTTTTTCAGCACGAAATAAACGCGTTTTCTCTGCCCTTGGAATCGCAGTGTAACTGCCTGGCTCAGAAGAGCCCACAGAGTCAGCCCTTAACCCCACTGATCAGAAATTGACAAAACGTGTTTTTCAGCAGAAATAAACACGTTTTGGCAACTTTGGTCAACCCCATGTAACTTATAGGGCAGGAACAGCACAGTTTTCAAAACGTGTTTTTTAGCCCGAAATAAACGCGTTTTCTTTGCCCTTGGAATCGCAGTGTAACTGCCTGGCTCAGAAGAGCCCACAGAGTCAGCCCTTAACCCCAGTGATCAGAAATTGACAAAACGTGTTTTTCAGCAGAAATAAACACGTTTTGGCAACTTTGGTCACCACCATGTAACTTATAGGGCAGGAACAGCACAGTTTTCAAAACGTGTTTTTCAGCCCGAAATAAACGCGTTTTCTCAGCCCTTGGAATTGCAGTGTAACTGCCTGGCTCAGAAGAGCACACTGAGTCACCCCTTAACCCCAGTGATGAGAAATTGTCAAAACGTGTTTTTCAGCAGAAATAAACACGTTTTGGCAACTTTGGTCACCACCATGTAACTTATAGGGCAGGAACAGCACAGTTTTCAAAACGTGTTTTTCAGCCCGAAATAAACGCGTTTTCTCAGTCCTTGGAATCGCAGTGTAACTGCCTGGCTCAGAAGAGCCAGAGTCAGAGTTAGCCCTTAACCCCAGTGATCAGAAATTGTCAAAACGTGTTTTTCAGCAGAAATAAACACGTTTTTGCAACTTTGGTCACCACCATGTAACTTTTAGGGCAGGAACAGCACAGTTTTCAAAACGTGTTTTTATCCCGAAATAAACGCATTTTCTCAGCCCTTAGAATCGCAGTGTAACTGCCTGGCTCAGAAGAGCACACTGAGTCAGCCCTTAACCCCAGTGTGCAGAAATTGTCAAAACGTGATTTTCAGCAGAAATAAACATGTTTTGGCAACTTTGGTCACCACCATGTAACTTATAGGGCAGAAACAGCACAGTTTTCAAAACGTGTTTTTCAGCACGAAATAAACGCGTTTTCTCTGCCCTTGGAATCGCAGTGTAACTGCCTGGCTCAGAAGAGCCCACAGAGTCAGCCCTTAACCCCAGTGATCAGAAATTGTCAAAACGTGTTTTTCAGCAGAAATAAACACGTTTTGGCAACTTTGGTCAACCCCATGTAACTTATAGGGCAGGAACAGCACTGTTTTCAAAACGTGTTTTTCAGCCCGAAATAAAAGCGTTTTCTCTGCCCTTGGAATCGCAGTGTAACTGCCTGGCTCAGAAGAGCCCACAGAGTCAGCCCTTAACCCCAGTGATCAGAAATTGACAAGACGTGTTTTTCAGCAGAAATAAACACGTTTTGGCAACTTTGGTCAACCCCATGTAACTTATAGGGCAGGAACAGCACACTTTTCAAAACGTGTTTTTCAGCCCGAAATAAACGCGTTTTCTCTGCCCTTGGAATCGCAGTGTAACTGCCTGGCTCAGAAGAGCCCACAGAGTCAGCCCTTAACCCCAGTGATCAGAAATTGACAAAACGTGTTTTTCAGCAGAAATAAACACGTTTTGGCAACTTTGGTCACCACCATGTAACTTATAGGGCAGGAACAGCACAGTTTTCAAAACGTGTTTTTCAGCCCGAAATAAACTCGTTTTCTCAGCCCTTGGAATCGCAGTGTAACTGCCTGGCTCAGAAGAGCACACTGAGTCAGCCCTTAACCCCAGAGTGCAGAAATTGTCAAAACGTTTTTTTCAGCAGAAATAAACACGTTTTGACAACTTTGGTCACCACCATGTAACTTATAGGGCAGGAACAGCACAGTTTTCAAAACGTGTTTTTCAGCCCGAAATAAACGCGTTTTCTCTGCCCTTGGAATCGCAGTGTAACTGCCTGGCTCAGAAGAGCCCACAGAGTCAGCCCTTAACCCCAGTGATCAGAAATTGACAAAACGTGTTTTTCAGCAGAAATAAACACGTTTTGGCAACTTTGGTCAACCCCATGTAACTTATACGGCAGGAACAGCACAGTTTTCAAAACGTGTTTTTCAGCCCGAAATAAACGCGTTTTCTCAGCCCTTGGAATCGCAGTGTAACTGCCTGGCTCAGAAGAGCCCACAGAGTCAGCCCTTAACCCCAGTGATCAGAAATTGACAAAACGTGTTTTTCAGCAGAAATAAACACGTTTTGGCAACTTTGGTCACCACCATGTAACTTATAGGGCAGGAACAGCACAGTTTTCAAAACGTGTTTTTCAGCCCGAAATAAACGCGTTTTCTCAGCCCTTGGAATTGCAGTGTAACTGCCTGGCTCAGAAGAGCACACTGAGTCACCCCTTAACCCCAGTGATCAGAAATTGTCAAAACGTGTTTTTCAGCACAAATAAACACGTTTTGGCAACTTTGGTCACCACCATGTAACTTATAGGGCAGGAACAGCACAGTTTTCAAAACGTGTTTTTCAGCCCGAAATAAACTCGTTTTCTCAGCCCTTGGAATCGCAGTGTAACTGCCTGGCTCAGAAGAGCACACTGAGTCAGCCCTTAACCCCAGAGTGCAGAAATTGTCAAAACGTTTTTTTCAGCAGAAATAAACACGTTTTGACAACTTTGGTCACCACCATGTAACTTATAGGGCAGGAACAGCACAGTTTTCAAAACGTGTTTTTTAGCCCGAAATAAACGCGTTTTCTTTGCCCTTGGAATCGCAGTGTAACTGCCTGGCTCAGAAGAGCCCACAGAGTCAGCCCTTAACCCCAGTGATCAGAAATTGACAAAACGTGTTTTTCAGCAGAAATAAACACGTTTTGGCAACTTTGGTCACCACCATGTAACTTATAGGGCAGGAACAGCACAGTTTTCAAAACGTGTTTTTCAGCCCGAAATAAACGCGTTTTCTCAGCCCTTGGAATTGCAGTGTAACTGCCTGGCTCAGAAGAGCACACTGAGTCACCCCTTAACCCCAGTGATCAGAAATTGTCAAAACGTGTTTTTCAGCACAAATAAACACGTTTTGGCAACTTTGGTCACCACCATGTAACTTATAGGGCAGGAACAGCACAGTTTTCAAAACGTGTTTTTCAGCCCGAAATAAACGCGTTTTCTCAGTCCTTGGAATCGCAGTGTAACTGCCTGGCTCAGAAGAGCCAGAGTCAGAGTTAGCCCTTAACCCCAGTGATCAGAAATTGTCAAAACGTGTTTTTCAGCAGAAATAAACACGTTTTTGCAACTTTGGTCACCACCATGTAACTTTTAGGGCAGGAACAGCACAGTTTTCAAAACGTGTTTTTATCCCGAAATAAACGCATTTTCTCAGCCCTTAGAATCGCAGTGTAACTGCCTGGCTCAGAAGAGCACACTGAGTCAGCCCTTAACCCCAGTGTGCAGAAATTGTCAAAACGTGATTTTCAGCAGAAATAAACACGTTTTGGCAACTTTGGTCACCACCATGTAACTTATAGGGCAGGAACAGCACAGTTTTCAAAACGTGTTTTTCAGCACGAAATAAACGCGTTTTCTCTGCCCTTGGAATCGCAGTGTAACTGCCTGGCTCAGAAGAGCCCACAGAGTCAGCCCTTAACCCCAGTGATCAGAAATTGTCAAAACGTGTTTTTCAGCAGAAATAAACACGTTTTGGCAACTTTGGTCAACCCCATGTAACTTATAGGGCAGGAACAGCACTGTTTTCAAAACGTGTTTTTCAGCCCGAAATAAAAGCGTTTTCTCTGCCCTTGGAATCGCAGTGTAACTGCCTGGCTCAGAAGAGCCCACAGAGTCAGCCCTTAACCCCAGTGATCAGAAATTGACAAGACGTGTTTTTCAGCAGAAATAAACACGTTTTGGCAACTTTGGTCAACCCCATGTAACTTATAGGGCAGGAACAGCACACTTTTCAAAACGTGTTTTTCAGCCCGAAATAAACGCGTTTTCTCTGCCCTTGGAATCGCAGTGTAACTGCCTGGCTCAGAAGAGCCCACAGAGTCAGCCCTTAACCCCAGTGATCAGAAATTGACAAAACGTGTTTTTCAGCAGAAATAAACACGTTTTGGCAACTTTGGTCACCACCATGTAACTTATAGGGCAGGAACAGCACAGTTTTCAAAACGTGTTTTTCAGCCCGAAATAAACTCGTTTTCTCAGCCCTTGGAATCGCAGTGTAACTGCCTGGCTCAGAAGAGCACACTGAGTCAGCCCTTAACCCCAGAGTGCAGAAATTGTCAAAACGTTTTTTTCAGCAGAAATAAACACGTTTTGACAACTTTGGTCACCACCATGTAACTTATAGGGCAGGAACAGCACAGTTTTCAAAACGTGTTTTTCAGCCCGAAATAAACGCGTTTTCTCTGCCCTTGGAATCGCAGTGTAACTGCCTGGCTCAGAAGAGCCCACAGAGTCAGCCCTTAACCCCAGTGATCAGAAATTGACAAAACGTGTTTTTCAGCAGAAATAAACACGTTTTGGCAACTTTGGTCAACCCCATGTAACTTATAGGGCAGGAACAGCACAGTTTTCAAAACGTGTTTTTCAGCCCGAAATAAACGCGTTTTCTCTGCCCTTGGAATCGCAGTGTAACTGCCTGGCTCAGAAGAGCCCACAGAGTCAGCCCTTAACCCCAGTGATCAGAAATTGACAACACGTGTTTTTCAGCAGAAATAAACACGTTTTGGCAACTTTGGTCACCACCATGTAACTTATAGGGCAGGAACAGCACACTTTTCAAAACGTGTTTTTCAGCCCGAAATAAACGCGTTTTCTCAGCCCTTAGAATCGCAGTGTAACTGCCTGGCTCAGAAGAGCACACTGAGTCAGCCCTTAACCCCAGTGTGCAGAAATTGTCAAACCGTGTTTTTCAGCAGAAATAAACACGTTTTGGCAACTTTGGTCACCACCATGTAACTTATAGGGCAGGAACAGCACACTTTTCAAAACGTGTTTTTCAGCACGAAATAAACGCGTTTTCTCAGCCCTTGGAATCGCAGTGTAACTGCCTGGCTCAGAAGAGCCCACAGAGTTAGCCCTTAACCCCAGTGATCAGAAATTGTCAAAACGTGTTTTTCAGCAGAAAAAAACACGTTTTGGCAACTTTGGTCAACCCCATGTAACTTATAGGGCAGGAACAGCACAGTTTTCAAAACGTGTTTTTCAGCCCGAAATAAACGCGTTTTCTCTGCCCTTGGAATCGCAGTGTAACTGCCTGGCTCAGAAGAGCCCACAGAGTCAGCCCTTAACCCCACTGATCAGAAATTGACAAAACGTGTTTTTCAGCAAAAATAAACACGTTTTGGCAACTTTGGTCAACCCCATGTAACTTATAGGGCAGGAACAGCACAGTTTTCAAAACGTGTTTTTCAGCCCGAAATAAACGCGTTTTCTTTGCCCTTGGAATCGCAGTGTAACTGCCTGGCTCAGAAGAGCACACTGAGTCACCCCTTAACCCCAGTGATCAGAAATTGTCAAAACGTGTTTTTCAGCAGAAATAAACACGTTTTGGCAACTTTGGTCACCACCATGTAACTTATAGGGCAGGAACAGCACAGTTTTCAAAACGTGTTTTTCAGCACGAAATAAACGCGTTTTCTCAGCCCTTGGAATCGCAGTGTAACTGCCTGGCTCAGAAGAGCCAGAGTCAGAGTTAGCCCTTAACCCCAGTAATCAGAAATTGTCAAAACGTGTTTTTCAACAGAAATAAACACGTTTTGGCAACCTTGGTCAACCCCATGTAACTTATAGGGCAGGAACAGCACAGTTTTCAAAACGTGTTTTTCAGCCCGAAATAAACGCGTTTTCTCTGCCCTTGGAATCGCAGTGTAACTGCCTGGCTCAGAAGAGCCCACAGAGTCAGCCCTTAACCCCACTGATCAGAAATTGACAAAACGTGTTTTTCAGCAGAAATAAACACGTTTTGGCAACTTTGGTCAACCCCATGTAACTTATAGGGCAGGAACAGCACAGTTTTCAAAACGTGTTTTTTAGCCCGAAATAAACGCGTTTTCTTTGCCCTTGGAATCGCAGTGTAACTGCCTGGCTCAGAAGAGCCCACAGAGTCAGCCCTTAACCCCAGTGATCAGAAATTGACAAAACGTGTTTTTCAGCAGAAATAAACACGTTTTGGCAACTTTGGTCACCACCATCTAACTTATAGGGCAGGAACAGCACAGTTTTCAAAACGTGTTTTTCAACCCGAAATAAACACGTTTTCTCAGCCCTTAGAATCGCAGTGTAACTGCCTGGCTCAGAAGAGCCCACAGAGTCAGCCCTTAACCCCAGTGATCAGAAATTGAAAAAAAGTGTTTTTCAGCATAAATAAACACGTTTTGGCAACTTTGGTCACCACCATGTATCTTATAGGGCAGGAACAGCACACTTTTCAAAACGTGTTTTTCAGCCCGAAATAAACGCGTTTTCTCAGCCCTTGGAATCGCAGTGTAACTGCCTGGCTCAGAAGAGCCCACAGAGTCAGCCCTTAACCCCAGAGTGCAGAAATTGTCAAAACGTGTTTTTCAGCAGAAATAAACACGTTTTGGCAACTTTGGTCACCACCATGTAACTTATAGGGCAGGAACAGCACAGTTTTCAAAACGTGTTTTTCAGCCCGAAATAAACACGTTTTCTCAGCCCTTGGAATCGCAGTGTAACTGCCTGGCTCAGAAGAGCACACTGAGTCACCCCTTAACCCCAGTGATCAGAAATTGTCAAAACGTGTTTTTCAGCAGAAATAAACACGTTTTGGCTACTTTGGTCACCACCATGTAACTTATAGGGCAGGAACAGCACAGTTTTCAAAACGTGTTTTTCAGCCCGAAATAAACACGTTTTCTCAGCCCTTAGAATCGCAGTGTAACTGCCTGGCTCAGAAGAGCCCACAGAGTCAGCCCTTAACCCCAGTGATCAGAAATTGACAAAACGTGTTTTTCAGCAGAAATAAACACGTTTTGGCAACTTTGGTCACCACCATGTAACTTATAGGGCAGGAACAGCACAGTTTTCAAAACGTGTTTTTCAGCCCGAAATAAACGCGTTTTCTCAGCCCTTGGAATCGCAGTGTAACTGCCTGGCTCAGAAGAGCCCACAGAGTCAGCCCTTAACCCCAGTGATCAGAAATTGACAAAACGTGTTTTTCAGCAGAAATAAACACGTTTTGGCAACTTTGGTCACCACCATGTAACTTATAGGGCAGGAACAGCACAGTTTTCAAAACGTGTTTTTCAGCCAGAAATAAACGCGTTTTCTCAGCCCTTGGAATCGCAGTGTAACTGCCTGGCTCAGAAGAGCACACTGAGTCACCCCTTAACCCCAGTGATCAGAAATTGTCAAAACGTGTTTTTCAGCAGAAATAAACACGTTTTGGCAACTTTGGTCACCACCATGTAACTTATAGGGCAGGAACAGCACAGTTTTCAAAACGTGTTTTTCAGCCTGAAATAAACACGTTTTCTCAGCCTTTAGAATCGCAGTGTAACTGCCTGGCTCAGAAGAGCCCACAGAGTCAGCCCTTAACCCCAGAGTGCAGAAATTGTCAAAACGTGTTTTTCAGCAGAAATAAACACGTTTTGGCAACTTTGGTCACCACCATGTAACTTATAGGGCAGGAACAGCACAGTTTTCAAAACGTGTTTTTCAGCCAGAAATAAACGCGTTTTCTCAGCCCTTGGAATCGCAGTGTAACTGCCTGGCTCAGAAGAGCCCACAGAGTCAGCCCTTATCCCCAGTGATCAGAAATTGACAAAACGTGTTTTTCAGCAGAAATAAACACGTTTTGGCAACTTTGGTCACCACCATGTAACTTATAGGGCAGGAACAGCACAGTTTTCAAAACGTGTTTTTCAGCCCGAAATAAACGCGTTTTCTCAGCCCTTGGAATCGCAGTGTAACTGCCTGGCTCAGAAGAGCACACTGAGTCACCCCTTAACCCCAGTGATCAGAAATTGTCAAAACGTGTTTTTCAGCAGAAATAAACACGTTTTGGCAACTTTGGTCACCACCATGTAACTTATAGGGCAGGAACAGCACAGTTTTCAAAACGTGTTTTTCAGCCCGAAATAAACGCGTTTTCTCAGCCCTTGGAATCGCAGTGTAACTGCCTGGCTCAGAAGAGCCCACAGAGTCAGCCCTTAACCCCAGTGATCAGAAATTGTCAAAACGTGTTTTTCAGCAGAAATAAACACGTTTTGGCAACTTTGGTCACCACCATGTAACTTATAGGGCAGGAACAGCACAGTTTTCAAAACGTGTTTTTCAGCCCGAAATAAACGCGTTTTCTCAGCCCTTGGAATCGCAGTGTAACTGCCTGGCTCAGAAGAGCCCACAGAGTCAGCCCTTAACCCCAGAGTGCAGAAATTGTCAAAACGTGTTTTTCAGCAGAAATAAACACGTTTTGGCAACTTTGGTCACCACCATGTAACTTATAGGGCAGGAACAGCACAGTTTTCAAAACGTGTTTTTCAGCCCGAAATAAACACGTTTTCTCAGCCTTTAGAATCGCAGTGTAACTGCCTGGCTCAGAAGAGCCCACAGAGTCAGCCCTTAACCCCAGAGTGCAGAAATTGTCAAAACGTGTTTTTCAGCAGAAATAAACACGTTTTGGCAACTTTGGTCACCACCATGTAACTTATAGGGCAGGAACAGCTCAGTTTTCAAAACGTGTTTTTCAGCCCGAAATAAACGCGTTTTCTCAGCCCTTGGAATCGCAGTGTAACTGCCTGGCTCAGAAGAGCCCACAGAGTCAGCCCTTAACCCCAGAGTGCAGAAATTGTCAAAACGTGTTTTTCAGCAGAAATAAACACGTTTTGGACACTTTGGTCACCACCATGTAACTTATAGGGCAGGAACAGCACAGTTTTCAAAACGTGTTTTTCAGCCCGAAATAAACGCGTTTTCTCAGCCCTTGGAATCGCAGTGTAATTGCCTGGCTCAGAAGAGCCCACAGAGTCAGCCCTTAACCCCAGTGATCAGAAATTGACAAAACGTGTTTTTCAGCAGAAATAAACACGTTTTGGCAACTTTGGTCACCACCATGTAACTTATAGGGCAGGAACAGCACAGTTTTCAAAACGTGTTTTTCAACCCGAAATAAACACGTTTTCTCAGCCCTTAGAATCGCAGTGTAACTGCCTGGCTCAGAAGAGCCCACAGAGTCAGCCCTTAACCCCAGTGATCAGAAATTGAAAAAAAGTGTTTTTCAGCATAAATAAACACGTTTTGGCAACTTTGGTCACCACCATGTAACTTATAGGGCAGGAACAGCACACTTTTCAAAACGTGTTTTTCAGCCCGAAATAAACGCGTTTTCTCAGCCCTTGGAATCGCAGTGTAACTGCCTGGCTCAGAAGAGCCCACAGAGTCAGCCCTTAACCCCAGAGTGCAGAAATTGTCAAAACGTGTTTTTCAGCAGAAATAAACACGTTTTGGCAACTTTGGTCACCACCATGTAACTTATAGGGCAGGAACAGCACAGTTTTCAAAACGTGTTTTTCAGCCCGAAATAAACACGTTTTCTCAGCCCTTGGAATCGCAGTGTAACTGCGTGGCTCAGAAGAGCACACTGAGTCACCCCTTAACCCCAGTGATCAGAAATTGTCAAAACGTGTTTTTCAGCAGAAATAAACACGTTTTGGCTACTTTGGTCACCACCATGTAACTTATAGGGCAGGAACAGCACAGTTTTCAAAACGTGTTTTTCAGCCCGAAATAAACACGTTTTCTCAGCCCTTAGAATCGCAGTGTAACTGCCTGGCTCAGAAGAGCCCACAGAGTCAGCCCTTAACCCCAGTGATCAGAAATTGACAAAACGTGTTTTTCAGCAGAAATAAACACGTTTTGGCAACTTTGGTCACCACCATGTAACTTATAGGGCAGGAACAGCACAGTTTTCAAAACGTGTTTTTCAGCCCGAAATAAACGCGTTTTCTCAGCCCTTGGAATCGCAGTGTAACTGCCTGGCTCAGAAGAGCCCACAGAGTCAGCCCTTAACCCCAGTGATCAGAAAATGTCAAAACGTGTTTTTCAGCAGAAATAAACACGTTTTGGCAACTTTGGTCACCACCATGTAACTTATAGGGCAGGAACAGCACAGTTTTCAAAACGTGTTTTTCAGCCAGAAATAAACGCGTTTTCTCAGCCCTTGGAATCGCAGTGTAACTGCCTGGCTCAGAAGAGCCCACAGAGTCAGCCCTTAACCCCAGAGTGCAGAAATTGTCAAAACGTGTTTTTCAGCAGAAATAAACACGTTTTGGCAACTTTGGTCACCACCATGTAACTTATAGGGCAGGAACAGCACAGTTTTCAAAACGTGTTTTTCAGCCAGAAATAAACGCGTTTTCTCAGCCCTTGGAATCGCAGTGTAACTGCCTGGCTCAGAAGAGCACACTGAGTCACCCCTTAACCCCAGTGATCAGAAATTGTCAAAACGTGTTTTTCAGCAGAAATAAACACGTTTTGGCAACTTTGGTCAAACCCATGTAACTTATAGGGCAGGAACAGCACAGTTTTCAAAACGTGTTTTTCAGCCCGAAATAAACGCGTTTTCTCAGCCCTTGGAATCGCAGTGTAACTGCCTGGCTCAGAAGAGCCCACAGAGTTAGCCCTTAACCCCAGTGATCAGAAATTGTCAAAACGTGTTTTTCAGCAGAAATAAACACGTTTTGGCAACTTTGGTCAACCCCATGTAACTTATAGGGCAGGAACAGCACAGTTTTCAAAACGTGTTTTTCAGCCCGAAATAAACGCGTTTTCTCTGCCCTTGGAATCGCAGTGTAACTGCCTGGCTCAGAAGAGCACACTGAGTCACCCCTTAACCCCAGTGATCAGAAATTGTCAAAACGTGTTTTTCAGCAGAAATAAACACGTTTTGGCAACTTTGGTCACCACCATGTAACTTATAGGGCAGGAACAGCACACTTTTCAAAACGTGTTTTTCAGCCCGATATAAACGCGTTTTCTCAGCCCTTAGAATCGCAGTGTAACTGCCTGGCTCAGAAGAGCACACTGAGTCAGCCCTTAACCCCAGTGTGCAGAAATTGTCAAAACGTGTTTTTCAGCAGAAATAAACACGTTTTGGCAACTTTGGTCACCACCATGTAACTTATAGGGCAGGAACAGCACAGTTTTCAAAACGTGTTTTTCAGCACGAAATAAACGCGTTTTCTCAGCCCTTGGAATCGCAGTGTAACTGCCTGGCTCAGAAGAGCCCACAGAGTTAGCCCTTAACCCCAGTGATCAGAAATTGTCAAAACGTGTTTTTCAGCAGAAATAAACACGTTTTGGCAACTTTGGTCAACCCCATGTAACTTATAGGGCAGGAACAGCACAGTTTTCAAAACGTGTTTTTCAGCCCGAAATAAACGCGTTTTCTCTGCCCTTGGAATCGCAGTGTAACTGCCTGGCTCAGAAGAGCCCACAGAGTCAGCCCTTAACCCCAGTGATCAGAAATTGACAAAACGTGTTTTTCAGCAGAAATAAACACGTTTTGGCAACTTTGGTCACCACCATGTAACTTATAGGGCAGGAACAGCACAGTTTTCAAAACGTGTTTTTCAGCCAGAAATAAACGCGTTTTCTCAGCCCTTGGAATCGCAGTGTAACTGCCTGGCTCAGAAGAACCCACAGAGTCAGCCCTTAACCCCAGAGTGCAGAAATTGTCAAAACGTGTTTTTCAGCAGAAATAAACACGTTTTGGCAACTTTGGTCACCACCATGTAACTTATAGGGCAGGAACAGCACAGTTTTCAAAACGTGTTTTTCAGCCCGAAATAAACACGTTTTCTCAGCCCTTGGAATCGCAGTGTAACTGCCTGGCTCAGAAGAGCCCACAGAGTCAGCCCTTAACCCCAGTGATCAGAAATTGTCAAAACGTGTTTTTCAGCAGAAATAAACACGTTTTGGCAACTTTGGTCACCACCATGTAACTTATAGGGCAGGAACAGCACAGTTTTCAAAACGTGTTTTTCAGCCCGAAATAAACACGTTTTCTCAGCCCTTAGAATCGCAGTGTAACTGCCTGGCTCAGAAGAGCCCACAGAGTCAGCCCTTAACCCCAGTGATCAGAAATTGACAAAACGTGTTTTTCAGCAGAAATAAACACGTTTTGGCAACTTTGGTCACCACCATGTAACTTATAGGGCAGGAACAGCACAGTTTTCAAAACGTGTTTTTCATCCCGAAATAAACGCGTTTTCTCAGCCCTTGGAATCGCAGTGTAACTGCCTGGCTCAGAAGAGCCCACAGAGTCAGCCCTTAACCCCAGTGATCAGAAATTGACAAAACGTGTTTTTCAGCAGAAATAAACACGTTTTGGCAACTTTGGTCACCACCATGTAACTTATAGGGCAGGAACAGCACAGTTTTCAAAACGTGTTTTTCAGCCCGAAATAAACGCGTTTTCTCAGCCCTTGGAATTGCAGTGTAACTGCCTGGCTCAGAAGAGCACACTGAGTCACCCCTTAACCCCAGTGATCAGAAATTGTCAAAACGTGTTTTTCAGCAGAAATAAACACGTTTTGGCAACTTTGGTCACCACCATGTAACTTATAGGGCAGGAACAGCACACTTTTCAAAACGTGTTTTTCAGCCCGATATAAACGCGTTTTCTCAGCCCTTAGAATCGCAGTGTAACTGCCTGGCTCAGAAGAGCACACTGAGTCAGCCCTTAACCCCAGTGTGCAGAAATTGTCAAAACGTGTTTTTCAGCAGAAATAAACACGTTTTGGCAACTTTGGTCACCACCATGTAACTTATAGGGCAGGAACAGCACAGTTTTCAAAACGTGTTTTTCAGCACGAAATAAACGCGTTTTCTCAGCCCTTGGAATCGCAGTGTAACTGCCTGGCTCAGAAGAGCCCACAGAGTTAGCCCTTAACCCCAGTGATCAGAAATTGTCAAAACGTGTTTTTCAGCAGAAATAAACACGTTTTGGCAACTTTGGTCAACCCCATGTAACTTATAGGGCAGGAACAGCACAGTTTTCAAAACGTGTTTTTCAGCCCGAAATAAACGCGTTTTCTCTGCCCTTGGAATCGCAGTGTAACTGCCTGGCTCAGAAGAGCCCACAGAGTCAGCCCTTAACCCCACTGATCAGAAATTGACAAAACGTGTTTTTCAGCAGAAATAAACACGTTTTGGCAACTTTGGTCAACCCCATGTAACTTATAGGGCAGGAACAGCACAGTTTTCAAAACGTGTTTTTTAGCCCGAAATAAACGCGTTTTCTTTGCCCTTGGAATCGCAGTGTAACTGCCTGGCTCAGAAGAGCCCACAGAGTCAGCCCTTAACCCCAGTGATCAGAAATTGACAAAACGTGTTTTTCAGCAGAAATAAACACGTTTTGGCAACTTTGGTCACCACCATGTAACTTATAGGGCAGGAACAGCACAGTTTTCAAAACGTGTTTTTCAGCCCGAAATAAACGCGTTTTCTCAGCCCTTGGAATTGCAGTGTAACTGCCTGGCTCAGAAGAGCACACTGAGTCACCCCTTAACCCCAGTGATCAGAAATTGTCAAAACGTGTTTTTCAGCACAAATAAACACGTTTTGGCAACTTTGGTCACCACCATGTAACTTATAGGGCAGGAACAGCACAGTTTTCAAAACGTGTTTTTCAGCCCGAAATAAACGCGTTTTCTCAGTCCTTGGAATCGCAGTGTAACTGCCTGGCTCAGAAGAGCCAGAGTCAGAGTTAGCCCTTAACCCCAGTGATCAGAAATTGTCAAAACGTGTTTTTCAGCAGAAATAAACACGTTTTTGCAACTTTGGTCACCACCATGTAACTTTTAGGGCAGGAACAGCACAGTTTTCAAAACGTGTTTTTATCCCGAAATAAACGCATTTTCTCAGCCCTTAGAATCGCAGTGTAACTGCCTGGCTCAGAAGAGCACACTGAGTCAGCCCTTAACCCCAGTGTGCAGAAATTGTCAAAACGTGATTTTCAGCAGAAATAAACACGTTTTGGCAACTTTGGTCACCACCATGTAACTTATAGGGCAGGAACAGCACAGTTTTCAAAACGTGTTTTTCAGCACGAAATAAACGCGTTTTCTCTGCCCTTGGAATCGCAGTGTAACTGCCTGGCTCAGAAGAGCCCACAGAGTCAGCCCTTAACCCCACTGATCAGAAATTGACAAAACGTGTTTTTCAGCAGAAATAAACACGTTTTGGCAACTTTGGTCAACCCCATGTAACTTATAGGGCAGGAACAGCACAGTTTTCAAAACGTGTTTTTTAGCCCGAAATAAACGCGTTTTCTTTGCCCTTGGAATCGCAGTGTAACTGCCTGGCTCAGAAGAGCCCACAGAGTCAGCCCTTAACCCCAGTGATCAGAAATTGACAAAACGTGTTTTTCAGCAGAAATAAACACGTTTTGGCAACTTTGGTCACCACCATGTAACTTATAGGGCAGGAACAGCACAGTTTTCAAAACGTGTTTTTCAGCCCGAAATAAACGCGTTTTCTCAGCCCTTGGAATTGCAGTGTAACTGCCTGGCTCAGAAGAGCACACTGAGTCACCCCTTAACCCCAGTGATCAGAAATTGTCAAAACGTGTTTTTCAGCAGAAATAAACACGTTTTGGCAACTTTGGTCACCACCATGTAACTTATAGGGCAGGAACAGCACAGTTTTCAAAACGTGTTTTTCAGCCCGAAATAAACGCGTTTTCTCAGTCCTTGGAATCGCAGTGTAACTGCCTGGCTCAGAAGAGCCAGAGTCAGAGTTAGCCCTTAACCCCAGTGATCAGAAATTGTCAAAACGTGTTTTTCAGCAGAAATAAACACGTTTTTGCAACTTTGGTCACCACCATGTAACTTTTAGGGCAGGAACAGCACAGTTTTCAAAACGTGTTTTTATCCCGAAATAAACGCATTTTCTCAGCCCTTAGAATCGCAGTGTAACTGCCTGGCTCAGAAGAGCACACTGAGTCAGCCCTTAACCCCAGTGTGCAGAAATTGTCAAAACGTGATTTTCAGCAGAAATAAACACGTTTTGGCAACTTTGGTCACCACCATGTAACTTATAGGGCAGGAACAGCACAGTTTTCAAAACGTGTTTTTCAGCACGAAATAAACGCGTTTTCTCTGCCCTTGGAATCGCAGTGTAACTGCCTGGCTCAGAAGAGCCCACAGAGTCAGCCCTTAACCCCAGTGATCAGAAATTGTCAAAACGTGTTTTTCAGCAGAAATAAACACGTTTTGGCAACTTTGGTCAACCCCATGTAACTTATAGGGCAGGAACAGCACTGTTTTCAAAACGTGTTTTTCAGCCCGAAATAAAAGCGTTTTCTCTGCCCTTGGAATCGCAGTGTAACTGCCTGGCTCAGAAGAGCCCACAGAGTCAGCCCTTAACCCCAGTGATCAGAAATTGACAAGACGTGTTTTTCAGCAGAAATAAACACGTTTTGGCAACTTTGGTCAACCCCATGTAACTTATAGGGCAGGAACAGCACACTTTTCAAAACGTGTTTTTCAGCCCGAAATAAACGCGTTTTCTCTGCCCTTGGAATCGCAGTGTAACTGCCTGGCTCAGAAGAGCCCACAGAGTCAGCCCTTAACCCCAGTGATCAGAAATTGACAAAACGTGTTTTTCAGCAGAAATAAACACGTTTTGGCAACTTTGGTCACCACCATGTAACTTATAGGGCAGGAACAGCACAGTTTTCAAAACGTGTTTTTCAGCCCGAAATAAACTCGTTTTCTCAGCCCTTGGAATCGCAGTGTAACTGCCTGGCTCAGAAGAGCACACTGAGTCAGCCCTTAACCCCAGAGTGCAGAAATTGTCAAAACGTTTTTTTCAGCAGAAATAAACACGTTTTGACAACTTTGGTCACCACCATGTAACTTATAGGGCAGGAACAGCACAGTTTTCAAAACGTGTTTTTCAGCCCGAATTAAACGCGTTTTCTCTGCCCTTGGAATCGCAGTGTAACTGCCTGGCTCAGAAGAGCCCACAGAGTCAGCCCTTAACCCCAGTGATCAGAAATTGACAAAACGTGTTTTTCAGCAGAAATAAACACGTTTTGGCAACTTTGGTCAACCCCATGTAACTTATAGGGCAGGAACAGCACAGTTTTCAAAACGTGTTTTTCAGCCCGAAATAAACGCGTTTTCTCTGCCCTTGGAATCGCAGTGTAACTGCCTGGCTCAGAAGAGCCCACAGAGTCAGCCCTTAACCCCAGTGATCAGAAATTGACAACACGTGTTTTTCAGCAGAAATAAACACGTTTTGGCAACTTTGGTCACCACCATGTAACTTATAGGGCAGGAACAGCACACTTTTCAAAACGTGTTTTTCAGCCCGAAATAAACGCGTTTTCTCAGCCCTTAGAATCGCAGTGTAACTGCCTGGCTCAGAAGAGCACACTGAGTCAGCCCTTAACCCCAGTGTGCAGAAATTGTCAAACCGTGTTTTTCAGCAGAAATAAACACGTTTTGGCAACTTTGGTCACCACCATGTAACTTATAGGGCAGGAACAGCACACTTTTCAAAACGTGTTTTTCAGCACGAAATAAACGCGTTTTCTCAGCCCTTGGAATCGCAGTGTAACTGCCTGGCTCAGAAGAGCCCACAGAGTTAGCCCTTAACCCCAGTGATCAGAAATTGTCAAAACGTGTTTTTCAGCAGAAAAAAACACGTTTTGGCAACTTTGGTCAACCCCATGTAACTTATAGGGCTGGAACAGCACAGTTTTCAAAACGTGTTTTTCAGCCCGAAATAAACGCGTTTTCTCTGCCCTTGGAATCGCAGTGTAACTGCCTGGCTCAGAAGAGCCCACAGAGTCAGCCCTTAACCCCACTGATCAGAAATTGACAAAACGTGTTTTTCAGCAGAAATAAACACGTTTTGGCAACTTTGGTCAACCCCATGTAACTTATAGGGCAGGAACAGCACAGTTTTCAAAACGTGTTTTTCAGCCCGAAATAAACGCGTTTTCTTTGCCCTTGGAATCGCAGTGTAACTGCCTGGCTCAGAAGAGCACACTGAGTCACCCCTTAACCCCAGTGATCAGAAATTGTCAAAACGTGTTTTTCAGCAGAAATAAACACGTTTTGGCAACTTTGGTCACCACCATGTAACTTATAGGGCAGGAACAGCACAGTTTTCAAAACGTGTTTTTCAGCACGAAATAAACGCGTTTTCTCAGCCCTTGGAATCGCAGTGTAACTGCCTGGCTCAGAAGAGCCAGAGTCAGAGTTAGCCCTTAACCCCAGTAATCAGAAATTGTCAAAACGTGTTTTTCAACAGAAATAAACACGTTTTGGCAACCTTGGTCAACCCCATGTAACTTATAGGGCAGGAACAGCACAGTTTTCAAAACGTGTTTTTCAGCCCGAAATAAACGCGTTTTCTCTGCCCTTGGAATCGCAGTGTAACTGCCTGGCTCAGAAGAGCCCACAGAGTCAGCCCTTAACCCCACTGATCAGAAATTGACAAAACGTGTTTTTCAGCAGAAATAAACACGTTTTGGCAACTTTGGTCAACCCCATGTAACTTATAGGGCAGGAACAGCACAGTTTTCAAAACGTGTTTTTTAGCCCGAAATAAACGCGTTTTCTTTGCCCTTGGAATCGCAGTGTAACTGCCTGGCTCAGAAGAGCCCACAGAGTCAGCCCTTAACCCCAGTGATCAGAAATTGACAAAACGTGTTTTTCAGCAGAAATAAACACGTTTTGGCAACTTTGGTCACCACCATGTAACTTATAGGGCAGGAACAGCACAGTTTTCAAAACGTGTTTTTCAGCCCGAAATAAACGCGTTTTCTCAGCCCTTGGAATTGCAGTGTAACTGCCTGGCTCAGAAGAGCACACTGAGTCACCCCTTAACCCCAGTGATCAGAAATTGTCAAAACGTGTTTTTCAGCAGAAATAAACACGTTTTGGCAACTTTGGTCACCACCATGTAACTTATAGGGCAGGAACAGCACAGTTTTCAAAACGTGTTTTTCAGCCCGAAATAAACGCGTTTTCTCAGCCCTTGGAATCGCAGTGTAACTGCCTGGCTCAGAAGAGCCCACAGAGTCACCCCTTAACCCCAGTGATCAGAAATTGTCAAAACGTGTTTTTCAGCAGAAATAAACACGTTTTGGCAACTTTGGTCACCACCATGTAACTTTTAGGGCAGGAACAGCACAGTTTTCAAAACGTGTTTTTATCCCGAAATAAACGCGTTTTCTCAGCCCTTAGAATCGCATTGTAACTGCCTGGCTCAGAAGAGCACACTGAGTCAGCCCTTAACCCCAGTGTGCAGAAATTGTCAAAACGTGTTTTTCAGCAGAAATAAACACGTTTTGGCAACTTTGATCACCACCATGTAACTTTTAGGGCAGGAACAGCACAGTTTTCAAAACGTGTTTTTCAGCCCGAAATAAACGCGTTTTCTCAGCCCTTGGAATCGCAGTGTAACTGCCTGGCTCAGAAGAGCACACTGAGTCACCCCTTAACCCCAGAGTGCAGAAATTGTCAAAACGTGTTTTTCAGCAGAAATAAACACGTTTTGGCAACTTTGGTCACCACCATGTAACTTATAGGGCAGGAACAGCACAGTTTTCAAAACGTGTTTTTCAGCACGAAATAAACGCGTTTTCTCAGCCCTTGGAATCGCAGTGTAACTGCCTGGCTCAGAAGAGCCCACAGAGTTAGCCCTTAACCCCAGTGATCAGAAATTGTCAAAACCTGTTTTTCAGCAGAAATAAACACGTTTTGGCAACTTTGGTCACCGCCATGTAACTTATAGGGCAGGAACAGCACAGTTTTCAAAACGTGTTTTTCAGCCCGAAATAAACTCGTTTTCTCAGCCCTTGGAATCGCAGTGTAACTGCCTGGCTCAGAAGAGCACACTGAGTCAGCCCTTAACCCCAGAGTGCAGAAATTGTCAAAACGTGTTTTTCAGCAGAAATAAACACGTTTTGACAACTTTGGTCACCACCATGTAACTTATAGGGCAGGAACAGCACAGTTTTCAAAACGTGTTTTTCAGCCCGAAATAAACGCGTTTTCTCTGCCCTTGGAATCGCAGTGTAACTGCCTGGCTCAGAAGAGCCCACAGAGTCAGCCCTTAACCCCAGTGATCAGAAATTGACAAAACGTGTTTTTCAGCAGAAATAAACACGTTTTGGCAACTTTGGTCACCACCATGTAACTTATAGGGCAGGAACAGCACAGTTTTCAAAACGTGTTTTTCAGCCCGAAATAAACGCGTTTTCTCAGCCCTTAGAATCGCAGTGTAACTGCCTGGCTCAGAAGAGCACACTGAGTCAGCCTTTAACCCCAGTGTGCAGAAATTGTCAAAACGTGTTTTTCAGCAGAAATAAACACGTTTTGGCAACTTTGGTCACCCCCATGTAACTTATAGGGCAGGAACAGCACACTTTTCAAAACGTGTGTTTCAGCCCGATATAAAAGCTTCTTCTCAGGCCTTGGAATCCCAGTGTAACTGCCTAGCTCAGAAGAGCCCACTGAGTCAGCCCTTAACCCCAGTGTGCAGAAGTTGTCAAAACGTGTTTCTCAGCAGAAATAAACACGTTTTGGCAACTTTGGTCACCCCCATGTAACTTATAGGGCAGGAACAGCACACTTTTCAAAATCTGTTTTTCAGCCCGAAATAAACGCGTTTTCTCAGCCCATGGAATCCCAGTGTAACTGCCTGGCTCAGAAGAGCCCACTGAGTCAGCCCTTAACCCCAGTGAGCAGAAGTTGTCAAAACGTGTTTTTCAGCAGAAATAAACACGTTTTGGCAACTTTGGTCACCCCCATGTAACTTATATGGCAGGAACACCACACTTTTCAAAACGTGTTTTTCAGCCCGATATAAAAGCTTCTTCTCAGGCCTTGGAATCCCAGTGTAACTGCCTGGCTCAGAAGAACCCACTGAGTCAGCCCTTAACCCCAGTGCGCAGAAGTTGTCAAAACGTGTTTCTCAGCAGAAATAAACACGTTTTGGCAACTTTGGTCACCCCCATGTAACTTATAGGGCAGGAACAGCATACTTTTCAAAACGTGTTTTTCAGCCCGAAATAAACGCGTTTTCTGAGCCCATGGAATCCCACTGTAACTGCCTGGCTCAGAAGAGCCCACTGAGTCAGCCCTTAACCCCAGTGTGCAGTAGTTGCCAAACCTTTTTATCAGCAGAAATAAACACGTTTTTGCAACTTTGGTCACCACCATGTAACTTATAGGGCAGTAACAGCACACTTTTCAAAACGTGTCTTTCATACCGAAATAAACGCTTTATCTCAGCCCTTTGAATCGCAGTGTAACTGCCTGGCTCAGAAGAGCCCACTGAGTCAGCCCTTAACCCCAGTGTGCAGAAGTTGTCAAAACGTGTTTTTCAGCAGAAATAAACACGTTTTGGCAACTTTGGTCACCCCCATGTAACTTATAGGGCAGGAACAGCACACTTTTCAAAACGTGTTTTTCAGCCCGAAATAAAAGCTTCTTCTCAGCCCTTGGAATCCCAGTGTAACTCCCTGGCTCAGAAGAGCCCGCTGAGTCAGCCCTTAACCCCACTGTGCAGTAGCTGTCAAAACATGTTTCTCAGCAGAAATAAACACGTTTTCGCAACTTTGGTCACCCCCATATAACTTATTGGGCAGGAACAGCACAGTTTTCAAAACGTGTTTTTCAGCACGAAATAAACGCGTTTTCTCAGCCCTTGGAATCGCAGTGTAACTGCCTGGCTCAGAAGAGCCCACAGAGTTAGCCCTTAACCCCAGTGATCAGAAATTGTCAAAACCTGTTTTTCAGCAGAAATAAACACGTTTTGGCAACTTTGGTCACCGCCATGTAACTTATAGGGCAGGAACAGCACAGTTTTCAAAACGTGTTTTTCAGCCCGAAATAAACTCGTTTTCTCAGCCCTTGGAATCGCAGTGTAACTGCCTGGCTCAGAAGAGCACACTGAGTCAGCCCTTAACCCCAGAGTGCAGAAATTGTCAAAACGTGTTTTTCAGCAGAAATAAACACGTTTTGACAACTTTGGTCACCACCATGTAACTTATAGGGCAGGAACAGCACAGTTTTCAAAACGTGTTTTTCAGCCCGAAATAAACGCGTTTTCTCTGCCCTTGGAATCGCAGTGTAACTGCCTGGCTCAGAAGAGCCCACAGAGTCAGCCCTTAACCCCAGTGATCAGAAATTGACAAAACGTGTTTTTCAGCAGAAATAAACACGTTTTGGCAACTTTGGTCACCACCATGTAACTTATAGGGCAGGAACAGCACAGTTTTCAAAACGTGTTTTTCAGCCAGAAATAAACGCGTTTTCTCAGCCCTTAGAATCGCAGTGTAACTGCCTGGCTCAGAAGAGCACACTGAGTCAGCCTTTAACCCCAGTGTGCAGAAATTGTCAAAACGTGTTTTTCAGCAGAAATAAACACGTTTTGGCAACTTTGGTCACCACCATGTAACTTATAGGGCAGGAACAGCACAGTTTTCAAAACGTGTTTTTCAGCCCGAAATAAACGCGTTTTCTCTGACCTTGGAATCGCAGTGTAACTGCCTGGCTCAGAAGATCCCACAGAGTCAGCCCTTAACCCCAGTTATCAGAAATTGACAAAACGTGTTTTTCAGCAGAAATAAACACGTTTTGGCAACTTTGGTCACCACCATGTAACTTATAGGGCAGGAACAGCACAGTTTTCAAAACGTGTTTTTCAGCCCGAAATAAACGCGTTTTCTCTGCCCTTGGAATCGCAGTGTAACTGCCTGGCTCAGAAGAGCCCACAGAGTCAGACCTTAACCCCAGTGATCAGAAATTGATAAAACGTGTTTTTCAGCAGAAATAAACACGTTTTGGCAACTTTGGTCACCACCATGTAACTTATAGGGCAGGAACAGCACAGTTTTCAAAACGTGTTTTTCAGCCCGAAATAAACGCGTTTTCTCAGCCCTTGGAATTGCAGTGTAACTGCCTGGCTCAGAAGAGCACACTGAGTCACCCCTTAACCCCAGTGATCAGAAATTGTCAAAACGTGTTTTTCAGCAGAAATAAACACGTTTTGGCAACTTTGGTCACCACCATGTAACTTATAGGGCAGGAACAGCACAGTTTTCAAAAAGTGTTTTTCAGCCCGAAATAAACGCGTTTTCTCAGCCCTTGGAATCGCAGTGTAACTGTCTGGCTCAGAAGAGCCCACAGAGTCAGCACTTAACCCCAGTGATCAGAAATTGTCAAAACGTGTTTTTCAGCAGAAATAAACACGTTTTGGCAACTTTGGTCAACCCCATGTAACTTATAGGGCAGGAACAGCACACTTTTCAAAACGTGTTTTTCAGCCCGAAATAAACGCGTTTTCTCTGCCCTTGGAATCGCAGTGTAACTGCCTGGCTCAGAAGAGCCCACAGAGTCACCCCTTAACCCCAGTGATCAGAAATTGACAAAACGTGTTTTTCAGCAGAAATAAACACGTTTTGGCAACTTTGGTCACCACCATGTAACTTATAGGGCAGGAACAGCACAGTTTTCAAAACGTGTTTTTCAGCCCGAAATAAACGCGTTTTCTCAGCCCTTGGAATCGCAGTGTAACTGCCTGGCTCAGAAGAGCCCACAGAGTTAGCCCTTAACCCCAGTGATCAGAAATTGTCAAAACGTGTTTTTCAGCAGAAATAAACACGTTTTGGCAACTTTGGTCACCACCATGTAACTTATAGGGCAGGAACAGCACAGTTTTCAAAACGTGTTTTTCAGCCCGAAATAAACTCGTTTTCTCAGCCCTTGGAATCGCAGTGTAACTGCCTGGCTCAGAAGAGCACACTGAGTCAGCCCTTAACCCCAGAGTGCAGAAATTGTCAATGGTGTTTTTCAGCAGAAATAAACACGTTTTGACAACTTTGGTCACCACCATGTAACTTACAGGGCAGGAACAGCACAGTTTTCAAAACGTGTTTTTCAGCCCGAAATAAACGCGTTTTCTCAGCCCTTGGAATTGCAGTGTAACTGCCTGGCTCAGAAGAGCCCACAGAGTCAGCCCTTATCCCCAGTGTGCAGAAGTTGTCAAAACGTGTTTTTCAGCAGAAATAAACACGTTTTGGCAACTTTGGTCACCCCCATGTAACTTATAGGGCAGGAACAGCACACTTTTCAAAACGTGTTTTTCAGCCCGAAATAAATGCGTTTTCTCAGCCCTTGGAATCGCAGTGTAACTGCCTGGCTCAGAAGAGCTCACTGAGTCAGCCTTTAACCCCAGTGTGCAGAAGTTGTCAAAACGTGTTTTTCAGCAGAAATAAACACGTTTTGGCAACTTTGGTCACCCCCATGTAACTTATAGGGCAGGAACAGCACACTTTTCAAAACGTGTGTTTCAGCCCGATATAAAAGCTTCTTCTCAGGCCTTGGAATCCCAGTGTAACTGCCTAGCTCAGAAGAGCCCACTGAGTCAGCCCTTAACCCCAGTGTGCAGAAGTTGTCAAAACGTGTTTCTCAGCAGAAATAAACACGTTTTGGAAACTTTGGTCACCCCCATGTAACTTATAGGGCAGGAACAGCACACTTTTCAAAATCTGTTTTTCAGCCCGAAATAAACGCGTTTTCTCAGCCCATGGAATCCCAGTGTAACTGCCTGGCTCAGAAGAGCCCACTGAGTCAGCCCTTAACCCCAGTGTGCAGAACTTGTCAAAACGTGTTTCTCAGCAGAAATCAACACGTTTTGGCAAACTTTTGTCTCCCCCATGTAACTTATAGGGCAGAAACAGCATACTTTTCAAAACGTGTTTTTCAGCCCGAAATAAATGCGTTTTCTCAGCCCTTGGAATCGCAGGGTAACTGCCTGGCTCAGAAGAGCCCACTGAGTCAGCCCTTAACCCCAGTGTGCTGTAGTTGCCAAACCTTTTTATCAGCAGAAATAAACACGTTTTGGCAACTTTTGTCTCCCCCATGTAACTTATAGGGCAGAAACAGCACACTTTTCAAAACGTGTTTTTCAGCCCGAAATAAATGTGTTTTCTCAGCCCTTGGAATCGCAGTGTAACTGCCTGGCTCAGAAGAGACCACTGAGTCAGCCCTTAACCCCAGTGTGCAGTAGTTGCCAAACCTTTTTATCAGCAGAAATAAACATGTTTTGGCAACTTTGGTCAACCCCATGTCACTTATAGGGCAGGAACAGCACACTTTTCAAAACGTGTTTTTCAGCCCGAAATAAACGTGTTTTCTCAGCCCTTGGAATCGCAGTGTAACTGCCTGGCTCAGAAGAGCCCACTGAGTCAGCCCTAAACCCCAGTGTGCAGAAGTTGTCAAAACGTGCTTCTCAGCAGAAATCAACACGTTTTGGCAACTTTGGTCACCCACATGTAACTTATAGGGCAGGAACAGCACACTTTTCAAAACGTGTTTTTCAGCCCGATATAAAAGCTTCTTCTCAGGCCTTGGAATCCCAGTGTAACTGCCTGGCTCAGAAGAGCCCACTGAGTCAGCCCTTAACCCCAGTGTGCAGAAGTTGTCAAAACGTGTTTTTCAGCAGAAATAAACACGTTTTGGCAACTATGGTCACCCCCTTGTAACTTATAGGGCAGGAACAGCACACTTTTCAAAACGTGTTTTTCAGCCCGAAAAAAACGTGTTTTCTCAGCCCTTGGAATCACAGTGTAACTGCCTGCCTCAGAAGTGCCCACTGAGTCAGCCCTTAACCCCAGTGTGCAGACCTTCTCAAAACGTGTTTTTCAGCAGAAATAAACACGTTTTGGCAACTTTGGTCACCCCCATGTACCTTATAGGGCAGGAACAGCACACTTTTCAAAACGTGTTTTTCAGCCCGAAATAAAAGCTTCTTCTCAGCCCTTGGAATCCCAGTGTAACTGCCTGGCTCAGAAGAGCCCGCTGAGTCAGCCCTTAACCCCAGTGTGCAGTAGTTGTCAAAACATGTTTCTCAGCAGAAATAAACACGTTTTCGCAACTTTGGTCACCCCCATATAACTTATAGGGCAGGAACAGCACACTTTTCAAAACGTGTTTTTCAGCCCGAAATAAACGCGTTTTCTCAGCCCTTGGAATCGCAGTGTAACTGCCTGGCTCAGAAGAGCCCACTGATTCAGCCATTATCCCCAGTGTGCAGAAGTTGTCAAAACGTGTTTCTCAGCAGAAATAAACACGTTTTGGCAACTTTGGTCACCCCCATGTAACTTATAGGGCAGGAACAGCACACTTTTCAAAACGTGTTTTTCAGCCCGAAATAAACGCTTTTTCTCAGCCCTTGGAATCGCAGTGTAACTGCCTGGCTCAGAAGAGCCCACTGAGTCAGCCCTTAACCCCAGTGTGCAGTAGTTGCCAAACCTTTTTATCAGCAGAAATAAACATGTTTTGGCAACTTTGGTCAACCCCATGTAACTTATAGGGCAGGAACAGCACACTTTTCAAAACGTGTTTTTAAGCCCGAAATAAACGTGTTTTCTCAGCCCTTGGAATCGCAGTGTAACTGCCTGGCTCAGAAGAGCCCACTGAGTCAGCCCTAAACCCCAGTGTGCAGAAGTTGTCAAAACGTGTTTCTCAGCAGAAATCAACACGTTTTGGCAACTTTGGTCACCCACATGTAACTTATAGGGCAGGAACAGCACACTTTTCAAAACGTGTTTTTCAGCCCGATATAAAAGTTTCTTCTCAGGCCTTGAAATCCCAGTGTAACTGCCTGGCTCAGAAGAGCCCACTGAGTCAGCCCTTAACCCCAGTGTGCAGAAGTTTTCAAAACGTGTTTTTCAGCACAAATAAACACGTTTTGGCAAGTTTGGTCACCCCCTTGTAACTTATAGGGCAGGAACAGCACACTTTTCAAAATGTGTTTTTCAGCCCGAAAAAAACGTGTTTTCTCAGCCCTTGAAATCCCAGTGTAACTGCCTGGCTCAGAAGAGCCCGCTGAGTCAGCCCTTAACCCCAGTGTGCAGTAGTTGTCAAAACATGTTTCTCAGCAGAAATAAACACGTTTTCGCAACTTTGGTCACCCCCATATAACTTATAGGGCAGGAACAGCACACTTTTCAAAACGTGTTTTTCAGCCCGAAATAAATGCGTTTTCTCACCCCTTCGAATCGCAGTGTAACTGCCTGGCTCAGAAGAGCCCACTGAGTCAGCACTTAACCCCAGTGATCAGAAATTGTCAAAACGTGTTTTCAGCAGAAATAAACACGTTTTGGCAACTTTGGTCACCACCATGTAACTTATAGGGCAGGAACAGCACAGTTTTCAAAACGTGTTTTTCAGCCCGAAATAAACGCGTTTTCTCTGCCCTTGGAATCGCAGTGTAACTGCCTGGCTCAGAAGAGCCCACTGAGTCAGCCCTTAACCCCAGTGTGCAGAAGTTGTCAAAACGTGTTTCTCAGCAGAAATAAACACGTTTTGGCAACTTTGGTCACCCCCATGTAACTTATAGGGCAGGAACAGCACACTTTTCAAAATCTGTTTTTCAGCCCGAAATAAACGCGTTTTCTCAGCCCATGGAATCCCAGTGTAACTGCCTGGCTCAGAAGAGCCCACTGAGTCAGCCCTTAACCCCAGTGTGCAGAAGTTGTCAAAACGTGTTTCTCAGCAGAAATCAACACGTTTTGGCAACTTTGGTCACCCCCTTGTAACTTATAGGGCAGGAACAGCACACTTTTTAAAACGTGTTTTTCACCCGAAATAAACGCGTTTTCTCAGCCCTTGGAATCGCAGTGTAACTGCCTGGCTCAGAAGAGCCCACTGAGTCAGCCCTTAACCCCAGTGCGCAGAAGTTGTCAAAACGTGTTTTTCAACAGAAATAAACACGTTTTGGCAACTTTGGTCACCCCCATGTAACTTATATGGCAGGAACACCACACTTTTCAAAACGTGTTTTTCAGCCCGATATAAAAGCTTCTTCTCAGGCCTTGGAATCCCAGTGTAACTGCCTGGCTCAGAAGAGCCCACTGAGTCAGCCCTTAACCCCAGTGCGCAGAAGTTGTCAAAACGTGTTTCTCAGCAGAAATAAACACGTTTTGGCAACTTTGGTCACCCCCATGTAACTTATAGGGCAGGAACAGCATACTTTTCAAAACGTGTTTTTCAGCCCGAAATAAACGCGTTTTCTCAGCCCATGGAATCCCACTGTAACTGCCTGGCTCAGAAGAGCCTACTGAGTCAGCCCTTAACCCCAGTGTGCAGTAGTTGCCAAACCTTTTTATCAGCAGAAATAAACACGTTTTGGCAACTTTGGTCACCCCCATGTAACTTATAGGGCAGGAACAGCACACTTTTCAAAACGTGTTTTTCAGCCCGAAATAAACGTGTTTTCTCAGCCCTTGGAATCGCAGTGTAACTGCCTGGCTCAGAAGAGCCCACAGAGTCAGCCCTAAACCCCAGTGTGCAGAAGTTGTCAAAACGTGTTTCTCAGCAGAAATAAACACGTTTTGGCAACTTTGGTCACCCCTATGTAACTTATAGGGCAGGAACAGCACACTTTTCAAAACGTGTTTTTCAACCCGAAATAAACGCTTTTTCTCAGCCCTTAGAATCGCAGTGTAACTGCCTGGCTCAGAAGAGCCCACTGAGTCAGCCCTTAACCCCAGTGTGCAGTAGTTGCCAAACCTTTTTATCAGCAGAAATAAACATGTTTTGGCAACTTTGGTCAACCCCATGTAACTTATAGGGCAGGAACAGCACACTTTTCAAAACGTGTCTTTAAGCCCGAAATAAACGTGTTTTCTCAGCCCTTGGAATCGCAGTGTAACTGCCTGGCTCAGAAGAGCCCACTGAGTCAGCCCTAAACCCCAGTGTGCAGAAGTTGTCAAAACGTGTTTCTCAGCAGAAATCAACACGTTTTGGCAACTTTGGTCACCCACATGTAACTTATAGGGCAGGAACAGCACACTTTTCAAAACGTGTTTTTCAGCCCGATATAAAAGTTTCTTCTCAGGCCTTGAAATCCCAGTGTAACTGCCTGGCTCAGAAGAGCCCACTGAATCAGCCCTTAACCCCAGTGTGCAGAAGTTGTCAAAACGTGTTTTTCAGCACAAATAAACACGTTTTGGCAAGTTTGGTCACCCCCTTGTAACTTATAGGGCAGGAACAGCACACTTTTCAAAATGTGTTTTTCAGCCCGAAAAAAACGTGTTTTCTCAGCCCTTGAAATCCCAGTGTAACTGCCTGGCTCAGAAGAGCCCGCTGAGTCAGCCCTTAACCCCAGTGTGCAGTAGTTGTCAAAACATGTTTCTCAGCAGAAATAAACACGTTTTCGCAACTTTGGTCACCCCCATATAACTTATAGGGCAGGAACAGCACACTTTTCAAAACGTGTTTTTCAGCCCGAAATAAATGCGTTTTCTCACCCCTTGGAATCGCAGTGTAACTGCCTGGCTCAGAAGAGCCCACTGAGTCAGCACTTAACCCCAGTGATCAGAAATTGTCAAAACGTGTTTTCAGCAGAAATAAACACGTTTTGGCAACTTTGGTCACCACCATGTAACTTATAGGGCAGGAACAGCACAGTTTTCAAAACGTGTTTTTCAGCCCGAAATAAACGCGTTTTCTCTGCCCTTGGAATCGCAGTGTAACTGCCTGGCTCAGAAGAGCCCACAGAGTTAGCCCTTAACCCCAGTGATCAGAAATTGTTAAAACGTGTTTTTCATCAGAAATAAACACGTTTTGGCAACTTTGGTCACCACCATGTAACTTATATGGCAGGAACACCACACTTTTCAAAACGTGTTTTTCAGCCCGAAATAAACTCGTTTTCTCAGGCCTTGGAATCCCAGTGTAACTGCCTAGCTCAGAAGAGCCCACTGAGTCAGCCCTTAACCCCAGTGTGCAGAAGTTGTCAAAACGTGTTTCTCAGCAGAAATAAACACGTTTTGGCAACTTTGGTCACCCCCATGTAACTTATAGGGCAGGAACAGCACACTTTTCAAAATCTGTTTTTCAGCCCGAAATAAACGCGTTTTCTCAGCCCATGGAATCCCAGTGTAACTGCCTGGCTCAGAAGAGCCCACTGAGTCAGCCCTTAACCCCAGTGTGCAGAAGTTGTCAAAACGTGTTTCTCAGCAGAAATCAACACGTTTTGGCAACTTTGGTCACCCCCTTGTAACTTATAGGGCAGGAACAGCACACTTTTTAAAACGTGTTTTTCACCCGAAATAAACGCGTTTTCTCAGCCCTTGGAATCGCAGTGTAACTGCCTGGCTCAGAAGAGCCCACTGAGTCAGCCCTTAACCCCAGTGCGCAGAAGTTGTCAAAACGTGTTTTTCAACAGAAATAAACACGTTTTGGCAACTTTGGTCACCCCCATGTAACTTATATGGCAGGAACACCACACTTTTCAAAACGTGTTTTTCAGCCCGATATAAAAGCTTCTTCTCAGGCCTTGGAATCCCAGTGTAACTGCCTGGCTCAGAAGAGCCCACTGAGTCAGCCCTTAACCCCAGTGCGCAGAAGTTGTCAAAACGTGTTTCTCAGCAGAAATAAACACGTTTTGGCAACTTTGGTCACCCCCATGTAACTTATAGGGCAGGAACAGCATACTTTTCAAAACGTGTTTTTCAGCCCGAAATAAACGCGTTTTCTCAGCCCATGGAATCCCACTGTAACTGCCTGGCTCAGAAGAGCCTACTGAGTCAGCCCTTAACCCCAGTGTGCAGTAGTTGCCAAACCTTTTTATCAGCAGAAATAAACACGTTTTTGCAACTTTGGTCACCCCCATGTAACTTATAGGGCAGTAACAGCACACTTTTCAAAACGTGTCTTTCATACCGAAATAAACGCTTTATCTCAGCCCTTTGAATCGCAGTGTAACTGCCTGGCTCAGAAGAGCCCACTGAGTCAGCCCTAAACCCCAGTGTGCAGAAGTTGTCAAAACGTGTTTCTCAGCAGAAATCAACACGTTTTGGCAACTTTGGTCACCCACATGTAACTTATAGGGCAGGAACAGCACACTTTTCAAAACGTGTTTTTCAGCCCGATATAAAAGCTTCTTCTCAGGCCTTGGAATCCCAGTGTAACTGCCTGGCTCAGAAGAGCCCACTGAGTCAGCCCTTAACCCCAGTGTGCAGTAGTTGCCAAACCTTTTTATCAGCAGAAATAAACATGTTTTGGCAACTTTGGTCAACCCCATGTCACTTATAGGGCAGGAACAGCACACTTTTCAAAACGTGTTTTTCAGCCCGAAATAAACGTGTTTTCTCAGCCCTTGGAATCGCAGTGTATCTGCCTGGCTCAGAAGAGCCCACTGAGTCAGCCCTAAACCCCAGTGTGCAGAAGTTGTCAAAACGTGTTTCTCAGCAGAAATCAACACGTTTTGGCAACTTTGGTCACCCACATGTAACTTATAGGGCAGGAACAGCACACTTTTCAAAACGTGTTTTTCAGCCCGATATAAAAGCTTCTTCTCAGGCCTTGGAATCCCAGTGTAACTGCCTGGCTCAGAAGAGCCCACTGAGTCAGCCCTTAACCCCAGTGTGCAGAAGTTGTCAAAACGTGTTTTTCAGCAGAAATAAACACGTTTTGGCAACTTTGGTCAACCCCTTGTAACTTATAGGGCAGGAACAGCACACTTTTCAAAACGTGTTTTTCAGCCCGAAAAAAACGTGTTTTCTCAGCCCTTGGAATCACAGTGTAACTGCCTGCCTCAGAAGTGCCCACTGAGTCAGCCCTTAACCCCAGTGTGCAGACCTTGTCAAAACGTGTTTTTCAGCAGAAATAAACACGTTTTGGCAACTTTGGTCACCCCCATGTACCTTATAGGGCAGGAACAGCACACTTTTCAAAACGTGTTTTTCAGCCCGAAATAAAAGCTTCTTCTCAGCCCTTGGAATCCCAGTGTAACTGCCTGGCTCAGAAGAGCCCGCTGAGTCAGCCCTTAACCCCAGTGTGCAGTAGTTGTCAAAACATGTTTCTCAGCAGAAATAAACACGTTTTCGCAACTTTGGTCACCCCCATATAACTTATAGGGCAGGAACAGCACACTTTTCAAAACGTGTTTTTCAGCCCGAAATAAACGCGTTTTCTCAGCCCTTGGAATCGCAGTGTAACTGCCTGGCTCAGAAGAGCCCACTGAGTCAGCCCTTATCCCCAGTGTGCAGAAGTTGTCAAAACGTGTTTTTCAGCAGAAATAAACATGTTTTGGCAACTTTGGTCACCCCCATGTAACTTATAGGGCAGGAACAGCACACTTTTCAAAACGTGTGTTTCAGCCCGAAATAAATGCGTTTTCTCAGCCCTTGGAATCGCAGTGTAACTGCCTGGCTCAGAAGAGCCCACTGAGTCAGCCTTTAACCCCAGTGTGCAGAAGTTGTCAAAACGTGTTTTTCAGCAGAAATAAACACGTTTTGGCAACTTTGGTCACCACCATGTAACTTATAGGGCAGGAACAGCACACTTTTCAAAACGTGTGTTTCAGCCCGATATAAAAGCTTCTTCTCAGGCCTTGGAATCCCAGGGTAACTGCCTAGCTCAGAAGAGCCCACTGAGTCAGCCCTTAACCCCAGTGTGCAGAAGTTGTCAAAACGTGTTTCTCAGCAGAAATAAACACGTTTTGGCAACTTTGGTCACCCCCATGTAACTTATAGGGCAGGAACAGCACACTTTTCAAAATCTGTTTTTCAGCCCGAAATAAACGCGTTTTCTCAGCCCATGGAATCCCAGTGTAACTGCTTGGCTCAGAAGAGCCCACTGAGTCAGCCCTTAACCCCAGTGTGCAGTAGTTGCCAAACCTTTTTATCAGCAGAAATAAACACGTTTTGGCAACTTTGGTCACCCCCATGTAACTTATAGGGCAGGAACAGCACACTTTTCAAAACGTGTTTTTCAGCCCGAAATAAACGTGTTTTCTCAGCCCTTGGAATCGCAGTGTAACTGCCTGGCTCAGAAGAGCCCACTGAGTCAGCCCTAAACCCCAGTGTGCAGAAGTTGTCAAAACGTGTTTCTCAGCAGAAATAAACACGTTTTGGCAACTTTGGTCACCCCTATGTAACTTATAGGGCAGGAACAGCACACTTTTCAAAACGTGTTTTTCAACCCGAAATAAACGCTTTTTCTCAGCCCTTAGAATCGCAGTGTAACTGCCTGGCTCAGAAGAGCCCACTGAGTCAGCCCTTAACCCCAGTGTGCAGTAGTTGCCAAACCTTTTTATCAGCAGAAATAAACATGTTTTGGCAACTTTGGTCAACCCCATGTAACTTATAGGGCAGGAACAGCACACTTTTCAAAACGTGTTTTTAAGCCCGAAATAAACGTGTTTTCTCAGCCCTTGGAATCGCAGTGTAACTGCCTGGCTCAGAAGAGCCCACTGAGTCAGCCCTAAACCCCAGTGTGCAGAAGTTGTCAAAACGTGTTTCTCAGCAGAAATCAACACGTTTTGGCAACTTTGGTCACCCACATGTAACTTATAGGGCAGGAACAGCACACTTTTCAAAACGTGTTTTTCAGCCCGATATAAAAGTTTCTTCTCAGGCCTTGAAATCCCAGTGTAACTGCCTGGCTCAGAAGAGCCCACTGAGTCAGCCCTTAACCCCAGTGTGCAGAAGTTGTCAAAACGTGTTTTTCAGCACAAATAAACACGTTTTGGCAAGTTTGGTCACCCCCTTGTAACTTATAGGGCAGGAACAGCACACTTTTCAAAATGTGTTTTTCAGCCCGAAAAAAACGTGTTTTCTCAGCCCTTGAAATCCCAGTGTAACTGCCTGGCTCAGAAGAGCCCGCTGAGTCAGCCCTTAACCCCAGTGTGCAGTAGTTGTCAAAACATGTTTCTCAGCAGAAATAAACACGTTTTCGCAACTTTGGTCACCCCCATATAACTTATAGGGCAGGAACAGCACACTTTTCAAAACGTGTTTTTCAGCCCGAAATAAATACGTTTTCTCACCCCTTGGAATCGCAGTGTAACTGCCTGGCTCAGAAGAGCCCACTGAGTCAGCACTTAACCCCAGTGATCAGAAATTGTCAAAACGTGTTTTCAGCAGAAATAAACACGTTTTGGCAACTTTGGTCACCACCATGTAACTTATAGGGCAGGAACAGCACAGTTTTCAAAACGTGTTTTTCAGCCCGAAATAAACGCGTTTTCTCTGCCCTTGGAATCGCAGTGTAACTGCCTGGCTCAGAAGAGCCCACAGAGTTAGCCCTTAACCCCAGTGATCAGAAATTGTTAAAACGTGTTTTTCATCAGAAATAAACACGTTTTGGCAACTTTGGTCACCACCATGTAACTTATAGGGCAGGAACAGCACAGTTTTCAAAACGTGTTTTTAAGCCCGAAATAAACTCGTTTTCTCAGGCCTTGGAATCCCAGTGTAACTGCCTAGCTCAGAAGAGCCCACTGAGTCAGCCCTTAACCCCAGTGTGCAGAAGTTGTCAAAACGTGTTTCTCAGCAGAAATAAACACGTTTTGGCAACTTTGGTCACCCCCATGTAACTTATAGGGCAGGAACAGCACACTTTTCAAAATCTGTTTTTCAGCCCGAAATAAACGCGTTTTCTCAGCCCATGGAATCCCAGTGTAACTGCCTGGCTCAGAAGAGCCCACTGAGTCAGCCCTTAACCCCAGTGTGCAGAAGTTGTCAAAACGTGTTTCTCAGCAGAAATCAACACGTTTTGGCAACTTTGGTCACCCCCTTGTAACTTATAGGGCAGGAACAGCACACTTTTTAAAACGTGTTTTTCACCCGAAATAAACGCGTTTTCTCAGCCCTTGGAATCGCAGTGTAACTGCCTGGCTCAGAAGAGCCCACTGAGTCAGCCCTTAACCCCAGTGCGCAGAAGTTGTCAAAACGTGTTTTTCAACAGAAATAAACACGTTTTGGCAACTTTGGTCACCCCCATGTAACTTATATGGCAGGAACACCACACTTTTCAAAACGTGTTTTTCAGCCCGATATAAAAGCTTTTTCTCAGGCCTTGGAATCCCAGTGTAACTGCCTGGCTCAGAAGAGCCCACTGAGTCAGCCCTTAACCCCAGTGCGCAGAAGTTGTCAAAACGTGTTTCTCAGCAGAAATAAACACGTTTTGGCAACTTTGGTCACCCCCATGTAACTTATAGGGCAAGAACAGCATACTTTTCAAAACGTGTTTTTCAGCCCGAAATAAACGCGTTTTCTCAGCCCATGGAATCCCACTGTAACTGCCTGGCTCAGAAGAGCCTACTGAGTCAGCCCTTAACCCCAGTGTGCAGTAGTTGCCAAACCTTTTTATCAGCAGAAATAAACACGTTTTTGCAACTTTGGTCACCCCCATGTAACTTATAGGGCAGTAACAGCACACTTTTCAAAACGTGTCTTTCATACCGAAATAAACGCTTTATCTCAGCCCTTTGAATCGCAGTGTAACTGCCTGGCTCAGAAGAGCCCACTGAGTCAGCCCTTAACCCCAGTGTGCAGAAGTTGTCAAAACGTGTGTTTCAGCAGAAATAAACACGTTTTGGCAACTTTGGTCACCCCCATGTAACTTATAGGGCAGGAACAGCACACTTTTCAAAACGTGTTTTTCAGCCCGAAATAAAAGCTTCTTCTCAGCCCTTGGAATCCCAGTGTAACTCCCTGGCTCAGAAGAGCCCGCTGAGTCAGCCCTTAACCCCAGTGTGCAGTAGCTGTCAAAACATGTTTCTCAGCAGAAATAAACACGTTTTCGCAACTTTGGTCACCCCCATATAACTTATAGGGCAGGAACAGCATACTTTTCAAAACGTGTTTTTCAGCCCGAAATAAACGCGTTTTCTCAGCCCTTGGAATCGCAGTGTAACTGCCTGGCTCAGAAGAGCCCACTGAGTCAGCCCTTAACCCCAGTGTGCAGAACTTGTCAAAACGTGTTTCTCAGCAGAAATAAACACGTTTTGGCAACTTTGGTTACCCCCATGTAACTTATAGGGCAGGAACAGCACACTTTTCAAAACGTGTTTTTCAGCTCGAATTAAACGCTTTTTCTCAGCCCTTGGAATCGCAGTGTAACTGCCTGGCTCAGAAGAGCCCACTGAGTCAGCCCTTAACCCCAGTGTGCAGAACTTGTCAAAACGTGTTTCTCAGCAGAAATAATCACGTTTTGGCAAACTTTTGTCTCCCCCATGTAACTTATAGGGCAGAAACAGCATACTTTTCAAAACGTGTTTTTCAGCCCGATATAAAAGTTTCTTCTCAGGCCTTGAAATCCCAGTGTAACTGCCTGGCTCAGAAGAGCCCACTGAGTCAGCCCTTAACCCCAGTGTGCAGTAGTTGCCAAACCTTTTTATCAGCAGAAATAAACATGTTTTGGCAACTTTGGTCAACCCCATGTCACTTATAGGGCAGGAACAGCACACTTTTCAAAACGTGTTTTTCAGCCCGAAATAAACGTGTTTTCTCAGCCCTTGGAATCGCAGTGTAACTGCCTGGCTCAGAAGAGCCCACTGAGTCAGCCCTAAACCCCAGTGTGCAGAAGTTGTCAAAACGTGTTTCTCAGCAGAAATCAACACGTTTTGGCAACTTTGGTCACCCACATGTAACTTATAGGGCAGGAACAGCACACTTTTCAAAACGTGTTTTTCAGCCCGATATAAAAGCTTCTTCTCAGGCCTTGGAATCCCAGTGTAACTGCCTGGCTCAGAAGAGCCCACTGAGTCAGCCCTTAACCCCAGTGTGCAGAAGTTGTCAAAACGTGTTTTTCAGCAGAAATAAACACGTTTTGGCAACTTTGGTCACCCCCTTGTAACTTATAGGGCAGGAACAGCACACTTTTCAAAACGTGTTTTTCAGCCCGAAAAAAACGTGTTTTCTCAGCCCTTGGAATCACAGTGTAACTGCCTGCCTCAGAAGTGCCCACTGAGTCAGCCCTTAACCCCAGTGTGCAGACCTTGTCAAAACGTGTTTTTCAGCAGAAATAAACACGTTTTGGCAACTTTGGTCACCCCCATGTACCTTATAGGGCAGGAACAGCACACTTTTCAAAACGTGTTTTTCAGCCCGAAATAAAAGCTTCTTCTCAGCCCTTGGAATCCCAGTGTAACTGCCTGGCTCAGAAGAGCCCGCTGAGTCAGCCCTTAACCCCAGTGTGCAGTAGTTGTCAAAACATGTTTCTCAGCAGAAATAAACACGTTTTCGCAACTTTGGTCACCCCCATATAACTTATAGGGCAGGAACAGCACACTTTTCAAAACGTGTTTTTCAGCCCGAAATAAACGCGTTTTCTCAGCCCTTGGAATCGCAGTGTAACTGCCTGGCTCAGAAGAGCCCACTGAGTCAGCCCTTATCCCCAGTGTGCAGAAGTTGTCAAAACGTGTTTTTCAGCAGAAATAAACATGTTTTGGCAACTTTGGTCACCCCCATGTAACTTATAGGGCAGGAACAGCACACTTTTCAAAACGTGTGTTTCAGCCCGAAATAAATGCCTCTTCTCAGGCCTTGATATCCCAGGGTAACTGCCTAGCTCAGAAGAGCCCACTGAGTCAGCCCTTAACCCCAGTGTGCAGAAGTTGTCAAAACGTGTTTCTCAGCAGAAATAAACACGTTTTGGCAACTTTGGTCACCCCCATGTAACTTATAGGGCAGGAACAGCACACTTTTCAAAATCTGTTTTTCAGCCCGAAATAAACGCGTTTTCTCAGCCCATGGAATCCCAGTGTAACTGCTTGGCTCAGAAGAGCCCACTGAGTCAGCCCTTAACCCCAGTGTGCAGTAGTTGCCAAACCTTTTTATCAGCAGAAATAAACACGTTTTGGCAACTTTGGTCACCCCCATGTAACTTATAGGGCAGGAACAGCACACTTTTCAAAACGTGTTTTTCAGCCCGAAATAAACGTGTTTTCTCAGCCCTTGGAATCGCAGTGTAACTGCCTGGCTCAGAAGAGCCCACAGAGTCAGCCCTAAACCCCAGTGTGCAGAAGTTGTCAAAACGTGTTTCTCAGCAGAAATAAACACGTTTTGGCAACTTTGGTCACCCCTATGTAACTTATAGGGCAGGAACAGCACACTTTTCAAAACGTGTTTTTCAACCCGAAATAAACGCTTTTTCTCAGCCCTTAGAATCGCAGTGTAACTGCCTGGCTCAGAAGAGCCCACTGAGTCAGCCCTTAACCCCAGTGTGCAGTAGTTGCCAAACCTTTTTATCAGCAGAAATAAACATGTTTTGGCAACTTTGGTCAACCCCATGTAACTTATAGGGCAGGAACAGCACACTTTTCAAAACGTGTTTTTAAGCCCGAAATAAACGTGTTTTCTCAGCCCTTGGAATCGCAGTGTAACTGCCTGGCTCAGAAGAGCCCACTGAGTCAGCCCTAAACCCCAGTGTGCAGAAGTTGTCAAAACGTGTTTCTCAGCAGAAATCAACACGTTTTGGCAACTTTGGTCACCCACATGTAACTTATAGGGCAGGAACAGCACACTTTTCAAAACGTGTTTTTCAGCCCGATATAAAAGTTTCTTCTCAGGCCTTGAAATCCCAGTGTAACTGCCTGGCTCAGAAGAGCCCACTGAGTCAGCCCTTAACCCCAGTGTGCAGAAGTTGTCAAAACGTGTTTTTCAGCACAAATAAACACGTTTTGGCAAGTTTGGTCACCCCCTTGTAACTTATAGGGCAGGAACAGCACACTTTTCAAAATGTGTTTTTCAGCCCGAAAAAAACGTGTTTTCTCAGCCCTTGGAATTGCAGTGTAACTGCCTGGCTCAGAAGAGCCCGCTGAGTCAGCCCTTAACCCCAGTGTGCAGTAGTTGTCAAAACATGTTTCTCAGCAGAAATAAACACGTTTTCGCAACTTTGGTCACCCCCATATAACTTATAGGGCAGGAACAGCACACTTTTCAAAACGTGTTTTTCAGCCCGAAATAAATGCGTTTTCTCAGCCCTTGGAATCGCAGTGTAACTGCCTGGCTCAGAAGAGCCCACTGAGTCAGCCTTTAACCCCAGTGTGCAGAAGTTGTCAAAACATGATTTTCAGCAGAAATAAACACGTTTTGGCAACTTTGGTCACCCCCATGTAACTTATAGGGCAGGAACAGCACACTTTTCAAAACGTGTTTTTCAGCCCGATATAAAAGCTTCTTCTCAGGCCTTGGAATCCCAGTGTAACTGCCTGGCTCAGAAGAGCCCACTGAGTCAGCCCTAAACCCCAGTGTGCAGAAGTTGTCAAAACGTGTTTCTCAGCAGAAATAAACACGTTTTCGCAACTTTGGTCACCCCCATATAACTTATAGGGCAGGAACAGCACACTTTTCAAAACGTGTTGTAGTGTTTCATAGCCGTTCAGGGACGCCAAATATGTAATCATAGTGGCTCTCTGAAGGCACCAGTTCTGTAGGGTTTGGGCATTTACTGAGACAATTATTAATTGTAGCAGTAAATCACAAAATTGATTCTTTTGATGGCTTTAGAATCCAACCATGCGACATAACTCAAACAACGCACACACACAGGTACTAATACACGAGGATACATTTATTAATACATAGAATATGCATGTAAACCTAACAGATCTTATCGAGAGGGTTATCAGAATACAAAAGATATATATTCAATCAGTTACGAAGTGTTACACATATCAAGAGGACATACGTTCAGTATATCATTCATTAAGACCGTTTCGTAAAGTGAACTTGGTTACAACTTCTACATTAGATACTCAAAACAAGTACATAACTCTTAGGAATTAAATTGATATCAACTGGTTGGGATAACAATTGAATTCTCGAGCTGTAATGCATTGAAGTTGAATACTCATCCAATTTCTGGGGATTCAGATCTCCTGCAGGCACAAACAATCAGCTGCAGGCTTGTTGCTGTCCAATCCGCGCTCTCTGGCTCCGTGCCAGGCTGTGCTGTGCGGCTTGCGACGGTGCGCTGCTGATGCTCACTGACCGGCTAGTTAGTGTTGGCTTTAACTAGCAAAGTTTGTGCACAGGAGAAAAGATGACTGTGGGTCCCAGCAAGTCAGGAAGAGGACCGGTTCGTTCCTGATGAAGAGCTAGTTCTGAATAGTGATTCAGCTGTCCACAGTTCTGACCTGTCCACGAGGCCTGCTGCTGGTTACTCTCTGGCAACCTCCACTCTAGACTCTTAGAACAAAGGAAAGTTCTGGCACTCGGACACACTGGCCGTTCCGTGGTTGTCCGGGCTGAGTCTCAGGATGGTCAGGAGGCGCGCTGCGAGAATGTCCTGCCCTTGGGAGCCTTCTGCTCCTGGGCCGTCCTGCCCTGGAATTCTCCTTTGAATTCCCTTTAGAACAGTCCACAGAATCCTCTCCAGAATCTTACTGAATCTCCCGAATCTGAATCTTGTTGAGTCTGAATCTTGTTGAATCTGAATCTCCAGGCCTGTGTTGCCTGTTTTTATCTGGAGGAACTTCAGCTTGTTGATTGGCTGAAAGTTCCATGGGCATCAGAGTCCCACGTGGGTTACTCAGCCCTACCAGTCCCTGATTGGTTGATCAAGGTGAGATATGAGTCACTTAGTCCTGACACTTAGTAATGCAGTCCAGATGTCCATCCGGCACTCCCTAGACTGATAGGCGCCAGTGGATGACCATTGATCATGATAGCCAGACTTAGCTAAGTGCATCCCCCTTTGGGAGCTGTCCTAGGAAACCTTAAATCATCTTGCATGAATAGTTTCTCTGTGGCTGCACCACAGAGATGAACAGAGAAATGGGGCCTCATTTGGGAAGCTCAGAAACACTTAATTCTGCCTTATTATTAAGCCTCGCCGCTACATATCCCCCCTTTTTGAAGGTCACGAGGTCCTGAGGCGTTGTTGCCTTCAAAACAAAACAGAGTTAAGTGATGTCCCTTGCCATTAGAACATTAATCTTAAATGTCTACATTACTCCTCGAGAATTCATACCGGAACCAGCATTGGATACAAACAGGATGAATAACATCTGGAGTATGTATAAACACGGTAGGAGACATTATCTAAGTCTAGGAATTACACATCAGGAAGTTCACTGTCAATATCTGATACCTCTGTGGTAGATATTTGGGGAGAAGTCACTTCCTTTCTTTTGGCATGCTACCTTTGACTCATTCATGCTACCCGGAGTACATCTTGATGTAAGAGTACATCATTCAGAGTACACTGTCAGTCATGATCCAGCTACCCGGCAGCAGTGTTACAATAACACCAGTTCCTGTTCCCAGCCCCCCGATAAACCACAACACCTGTGTTGGGTATCTGCTAGGGTGGTTTGGAGGTTTGTTCCATTAAAGCAAACTAACTACCTGTACCTCTTCAGGGCTTACTGTTTCTTGGATTTCTATCCAATTCCTTAGTGTGGCACCTGAAGGCATCCATGACCTCAAGTTTGGTCTTATGTTGTCTGGTTCTAGACCGTACAGTGTTAAGTTACCATGCTGTACTATGGCCTCCTCAGGAACTTAAAGGAACTGTTTTATTAGGTAGCTGCATCATGCCTGTCACAAGTCACAGTGTCAGTTAAACGTGGTGTGCTGACCAGCCATTTACTTCCCACCTGCTCTTCATGGGGTTCATTAACCTCCCTCTGCCCATTAGTAGCTTTACACCCTTCATTGGTGAATCGTTTAGACACAGCCAATGGATAGCTTTGGTAGCCATACCCATCTCAAGATTTGGAACCGAATTCAATCTTGGATTGCCTTCTGGGTGAGCTATGAGCGATGGGGTTAATGTCACATACTCCTCTACTGAGAAGAGTGGGATCAAGTGGGTTGGGATTTGTGCCATGGCTAGACTGGCTACAGTGGCACTAAACTCCCTTAACAGGTCTTGTGTCAACATTCTGGCCTGTTGCACACAAGCATAAACCCACTGTATAACACCAACAATCATGTCCACTGGTTGGGGAATAAGGTTTAACCCTGTTGCATAGGAAATTGCCTGTAGGGTTTTCCCTAAGCTTTCCAACTTTTGCTGCTGTCGATACAGTCTGTCACTACCCTCTGGTATCTCTGACACCTGCCTTCTTGGGGCAGTCAGGGTGAGAGTGCCAGTAGCACACAAACCTACCAGAAAAAGCAAACGTGCAACAGTGGCGGCAGCGATCAGTCCTCCCAAAAGTCTTTTCGGGTGGCTGATCCCAGTCATCTCCTTCTGAGTGACTGTCGCCTTTCTAAGCTGGCGCAGCGTGTACATGGTGTCTTTCTCAGTATGCCATGTGGCATCTTGGGCACCAACATCCTGGAAATCTGAGGAGATCTGACGCAGCTGCTGATGCTGCTCCTCCTTTTCCAGGGCATCTGCTTTTTCGATTTGTTCATGCCTGTGCTCTAGGAACCCTGCAGGGGGCGGTGCAGCGGTGGAGCATGCCTGACCCTCGGCTGAGTGGTCATCTGGAGCACCTGAGTGATCTGAGATTGTTACCCCATTCTCACTGTTCCGGTCCACCCTGCACACTTCCTGATTGAGGAATCCCTCTATCGGCATGTTTACAATCGTTCGCTGGGCGTGGGTGTAGGACACCTGCTCGCTCCCCCCTTCCCTCGCTAGGGGTTCAGGGAGCTGCCCCAGCACTGGGATAGCTAGTTCACTGTCTTCGAACTCGCTATCACCCACCAGGCCCATGTCAGTGCAGGCGGGGATTCTGACACCCCTCTTTGCGATGTCCTGCACTGACAGGCGGGTGGCTTGACCATCCAGCTCCAGTCTGGGTGAACCACTGTTGGTCAGACTCAGACTGACAGACTGAGCTGGTGGCTGTAAGAAAACCAGCTCGGCTTTCATTCCCTGTCCCTTCTGGGGGACTGGGTGTGTTGGCAACCCTGCCGTTGAGGCAGGAACAATCAGGTCAGTCTCACTCACTACCTGGTAGTTGTGAGAAATAATGTTACCTGACTGCAGGTTCCCTGGGTCACAGCAGAGGGAATCGGCATCTGGGATCAGGTGTGTCCACAGCGCAGTAGTCTCAGCGTCCAGCTGGACCTCCTGTCTAACCTGTGAATGTTGCACCAGGGGCACCTGGCGGTGGCCCTGTGACAGCTGCTCAAGCAGATCCTCACTAATAGAGGACCTCTCAGGGCTAAGGGTGAGGGCTACATCACCAACCTGCTCTCCTGCCATCTGGATCCCTTCCACCACTGCAGGGTGGTGTTCCTGACCCCTCTTGGGTGCCAGGGTGCACAGGGAAAGCTCCTTTTCATCGCCAGGTGGGGAGATCTGCTCCTCTTTAGGGATGTAAAAGGGGTGTGCTTTACCTGGTGGATCAGGCGGCTGCTTGGAGCACCGCTCCTGTGGCAGGGAGGCTGTTGGGACCTCAGCCGGGACACGACTTCCCTGTATATCCGGGGAACAAGAAAATATTTTTATTTCTTGTCCAGAGGGAACAGAAGGAATCTCCACATAGGCTTCTGTGTTCGGTGGGCACTGTGTGAGCACAGTCTGCCTCTTGGCCCCCCTTTCCTTCTGTACAGAAGGCTTAGGAGCCTTGACCTGTTTCCACACTTTGCCTTTCTGGTGATCCACCAAAGGTTCCACTCTGAGTCGCATGCCCTTTTCTTTTTCAACCCGTTTGAGCTTGCCGTGTGACATCAAACACCTTTCAACCTCAGTGTCAATCAGTGTCTCACTGGGTAAGACATCTCCCATGGCAGCCTTGAGGTAAAAGCTTCCTGCTTTTCCTCTCTGTTTTACTGCCTGCTCTGTGACTTCAGGGGTGGAGTCAGCACTCGCTTGGGAGTGGCCGACCTCATCCAGGCAGGAACCCTTCCGCTCAATCAGATAGACTGAGGGAGTGGGAGGGGGCGGGTCTCCGCCTCCTCCAGTGGAGAGTATCAGCTCATTCACGCTTCCGGCAGCCTTGGGGAGCGGTTGTCCCTGTCCTAATAAAGCTTGTTCAAGCCTGGCCAGGCGGGTGGCTACTGAATCCTTTTGTTCAGCTTTTTCTAGCCCTTTCCCTCCCCCGGTGTTCTCATGGCACTTAGGACGCTGGGTGCGGTCCTGTGTGCCTGCTTTGGAACGGGGCTTAGCCAGCTCAGGAGCCTGTGCTCCTTCGAGCAGGGGGGAATTAACCCTGCTGGCTCTGACGGCGAACACAGTCGCTTTAGCAGCTTTTTGCTCAGAGCGACTTTGGACATCATACTCCCAGGCTTTCTGCACGAATCTCTTAATATCAGTCACTTTCATGGTCTGTGCATCTGTATGCATTAAGATCATCTTTCTGACTGATGGGTGGAGATTCGCAATGAATAAACCCTTGAAATGTATGTTCTCTTCGCAACCCTCATCATTTCGCCCTGCAAAATAAGTTCGTCTAAGTCTCTCGTAATATTCGCGAGGGGACTCTGCTCTCTCATGCTTAATGTTAAGGGCGGCGGCTATCGCGGCAGTCGGGTCAATAAACGCACTGTATTCTTCGATAAGTGCTTGACATAGCTGCTCAAAGTCATTACAGACTTCTTTCATCTGCCTAGCCATCCACTCATGTACAGCTCTGCTGGTAGTTTTCCTGACCAGAAACACTTTCTCCTGTTCTGTGGCGTTTGGCAGGTACTGCAGGGTATACCTGAGGTCCTGAATATAACTCTCGATATTATTCTCTGACACTGCGGGGTCAAATCTCTCTATGTCCTTCGCTAGCTCTCTCAGAGAATGGAGATTTATTCTTCTAGCTTCTCCGCTGACGGAGATATGGAAGAGATCGTGGTCAGACTTGTCGCTGCTAGAGAGAGTGCTTAATAGCGACTCGAATTCAGACCTTTTAGCAACCATCGTTAAACTTAAAGAGTATTACTTTTAAGTACGAAATCACAGTTTTACCACAGAAAACCACAAGATCAAGTATGCAATCAACCCGGTAGATTGCAAAAGATCACAAAACACTCAAGCACTGCTTAAAGAGCAAGGGGAACTTTTTCTTTCGGCTTTCAGCACACTGTATTATCGTGTATGAAACCCGCGGCGTTTTATATGAATTATTCCGCTTGGTTGATTCATTTCAGTCTTGCCACGCCCGACCCAGGGACGCCAAATAAATGTAGTGTTTCATAGCCGTTCAGGGACGCCAAATATGTAATCATAGTGGCTCTCTGAAGGCACCAGTTCTGTAGGGTTTGGGCATTTACTGAGACAATTATTAATTGTAGCAGTAAATCACAAAATTGATTCTTTTGATGGCTTTAGAATCCAACCATGCGACATAACTCAAACAACGCACACACACAGGTACTAATACACGAGGATACATTTATTAATACATAGAATATGCATGTAAACCTAACAGATCTTATCGAGAGGGTTATCAGAATACAAAAGATATATATTCAATCAGTTACGAAGTGTTACACATATCAAGAGGACATACGTTCAGTATATCATTCATTAAGACCGTTTCGTAAAGTGAACTTGGTTACAACTTCTACATTAGATACTCAAAACAAGTACATAACTCTTAGGAATTAAATTGATATCAACTGGTTGGGATAACAATTGAATTCTCGAGCTGTAATGCATTGAAGTTGAATACTCATCCAATTTCTGGGGATTCAGATCTCCTGCAGGCACAAACAATCAGCTGCAGGCTTGTTGCTGTCCAATCCGCGTTCTCTGGCTCCGTGCCAGGCTGTGCTGTGCGGCTTGCGACGGTGCGCTGCTGATGCTCACTGACCGGCTAGTTAGTGTTGGCTTTAACTAGCAAAGTTTGTGCACAGGAGAAAAGATGACTGTGGGTCCCAGCAAGTCAGGAAGAGGACCGGTTCGTTCCTGATGAAGAGCTAGTTCTGAATAGTGATTCAGCTGTCCACAGTTCTGACCTGTCCACGAGGCCTGCTGCTGGTTACTCTCTGGCAACCTCCACTCTAGACTCTTAGAACAAAGGAAAGTTCTGGCACTCGGACACACTGGCCGTTCCGTGGTTGTCCGGGCTGAGTCTCAGGATGGTCAGGAGGCGCGCTGCGAGAATGTCCTGCCCTTGGGAGCCTTCTGCTCCTGGGCCGTCCTGCCCTGGAATTCTCCTTTGAATTCCCTTTAGAACAGTCCACAGAATCCTCTCCAGAATCTTACTGAATCTCCCGAATCTGAATCTTGTTGAATCTGAATCTTGTTGAATCTGAATCTCCAGGCCTGTGTTGCCTGTTTTTACCTGGAGGAACTTCAGCTTGTTGATTGGCTGAAAGTTCCATGGGCATCAGAGTCCCACGTGGGTTACTCAGCCCTACCAGTCCCTGATTGGTTGATCAAGGTGAGATATGAGTCACTTAGTCCTGACACTTAGTAATGCAGTCCAGATGTCCATCCGGCACTCCCTAGACTGATAGGCGCCAGTGGATGACCATTGATCATGATAGCCAGACTTAGCTAAGTGCATCCCCCTTTGGGAGCTGTCCTAGGAAACCTTAAATCATCTTGCATGAATAGTTTCTCTGTGGCTGCACCACAGAGATGAACAGAGAAATGGGGCCTCATTTGGGAAGCTCAGAAACACTTAATTCTGCCTTATTATTAAGCCTCGCCGCTACAGTGTTTTTCAGCCCGAAATAAACGCGTTTTCTCAGCCCTTGGAATCGCAGTGTAACTGCCTGGCTCAGAAGAGCCCACTGAGTCAGCCCTTATCCCCAGTGTGCAGAAGTTGTCAAAACGTGTTTTTCAGCAGAAATAAACACGTTTTGGCAACTTTAGTCACCCCCATGTAACTTATAGGGCAGGAACAGCACACTTTTCAAAACGTGTTTTTCAGCCCGAAATAAACGCTTTTTCTCAGCCCTTTGAATCGCAGTGTAACTGCCTGGCTCAGAAGAGCCCACTGAGTCAGCCCTTAACCTCAGTGTGCAGAAGTTGTCAAAACGTGTTTTTCAGCAGAAATAAACACGTTTTGGCAACTTTGGTCACCCCCATGTAACTTATAGGGCAGGAACAGCACACTTTTCAAAACGTGTTTTTCAGCCCGAAATAAAAGCTTCTTCTCAGCCCTTGGAATCCCAGTGTAACTGCCTGGCTCAGAAGAGCCCACTGAGTCAGCCCTTAACCCCAGTGTGCAGAACTTGTCAAAACGTGTTTCTCAGCACAAATAAACACGTTTTGGCAACTTTGGTCACCCCCATGTAACTTATGGGGCAGGAACAGCACACTTTTCAAAATGTGTTTTTCAGCCCGAAATAAACGCGATTTCTCAGCCCTTGGAATCCCAGTGTAACTGCTTGGCTCAGAAGAGCCCACTGAGTCAGCCCTTAACCCCAGTGTGCAGTAGTTGCCAAACCTTTTTATCAGCAGAAATAAACACATTTTGGCAACTTTGGTCACCCCCATGTAACTTATAGGGCAGGAACAGCACACTTTTCAAAACGTGTTTTTCAGCCCGAAATAAACGCGTTTTCTCAGCCCTTGGAATCGCAGTGTAACTGACTGGCACAGAAGAGCCCACTGAGTCAGCCCTAAACCCCAGTGTGCAGAAGTTGTCAAAACGTGTTTCTCAGCAGAAATCAACACGTTTTGGCAACTTTGGTCACCCCCTTGTAACTTATAGGGCAGGAACAGCACACTTTTTAAAACGTGTTTTTCACCCGAAATAAACGCGTTTTCTCAGCCCTTGGAATCGCAGTGTAACTGCCTGGCTCAGAAGAGCCCACTGAGTCAGCCCTTAACCCCAGTGAGCAGAAGTTGTCAAAACGTGTTTTTCAGCAGAAATAAACACGTTTTGGCAACTTTGGTCACCCCCATGTAACTTATATGGAAGGAACACCACACTTTTCAAAACGTGTTTTTCAGCCCGATATAAAAGCTTCTTCTCAGGCCTTGGAATCCCAGTGTAACTGCCTGGCTCAGAAGAGCCCACTGAGTCAGCCCTTAACCCCAGTGTGCAGAAGTTGTCAAAACGTGTTTCTCAGCAGAAATAAACACGTTTTGGCAACTTTGGTCACCACCATGTAACTTATAGGGCAGGAACAGGATACTTTTCAAAACGTGTTTTTCAGCCCGAAATAAACGCTTTTTCTCAGCCCATGGAATCCCAGTGTAACTGCCTGGCTCAGAAGAGCCCACTGAGTCAGCCCTTAACCCCAGTGTGCAGTAGTTGCCAAACCTTTTTATCAGCAGAAATAAACACGTTTTTGCAACCTTGGTCACCACCATGTAACTTATAGGGCAGGAACAGCACACTTTTCAAAACGTGTTTTTCAGCCCGAAATAAACGCGTTTCCTCAGCCCTTGGAATCACTGTGTAACTGCCTGGCTCAGAAGAGCCCACTGAGTCAGCCCTTAACCCCAGTGTGCAGATCTTGTCAAAACGTGTTTCTCAGCAGAAATAAACACGTTTTGGCAACTTTGGTCACCCCCATGTAACTTATAGGGCAGTAACAGCACACTTTTCAAAACGTGTTTTTCAGCCCGAAATAAAAGCTTCTTCTCAGCCCTTGGAATCCCAGTGTAACTGCCTGGCTCAGAAGAGCCCACTGAGTCAGCCCTTAACCCCAGTGTGCAGAACTTGTCAAAACGTGTTTCTCAGCAGAAATAAACACGTTTTGGCAACTTTGGTCACCCCCATGTAACTTATAGGGCAGGAACAGCACACTTTTCAAAACGTGTTTTTCAGCCCGAAATAAACGCTTTTTCTCAGCCCTTGGAATCGCAGTGTAACTGCCTGGCTCAGAAGAGCCCACTGAGTCAGCCCTTAACCCCAGTGTGCAGAAGTTGTCAAAACGTGTTTTTCAGCAGAAATAAACACGTTTTGGCAACTTTGGTCACCCCCATGTAACTTATAGGGCAGGAACAGCACACTTTTCAAAACGTGTTTTTCAGCCCGAAATAAATGCGTTTTCTCAGCCCTTGGAATCGCAGTGTAACTGCCTGGCTCAGAAGAGCCCACTGAGTCAGCCCTTAACCCCAGTGTGCAGTAGTTGCCAAACCTTTTTATCAGCAGAAATAAACTCGTTTTGGCTACTTTGGTAACCCCCATGTACCTTATGGGGCAGGAACAGCACACTTTTCAAAACGTGTTTTTCAGCCAAAATAAACGCGTTTTTTCAAACTTTGGAATCCCAGTGTAACTGCGTGGCTCAGAAGATCACACTGAGTCAGCCCTTATCTCCAGTGTGCAGAAGTTCTCAAAACGTGTTTTTCAGCACAATTAAACACGTTTTGGCAATTTTGGTCACCCCCATGTCACTTCTGGGGCAGTAACAGCACACTTTTCAAAACGTGGTTTTTGCCGAAATAAACGCATTTTTTCAAACTTTGGAATCCCAGTGTAACTTCCTGTCTCAGAAGAGCACACTGAGTCAGCCCTCAACCCCATTGTGCAGAAGTTGTCAAAACTTGTTTTTCAGCCGAGATAAACGTATTTTTGCAAACTTCAGCATCCCAGTGTAAGTACTGGGGCCAGAAGAACACACTGAGTCAGCTCTTAGCCCCGCTTTGCAGAAGTTGTCAAAACGTGTTTTTCAGCTGAGATAAATGCATTTTGGTAAACTTGAGCATCCCAATGTAACTACTTTGGCCAGAAGAGCACACTGCGTCAGCTCTTAGCCCCGCTGTGCAGAAGTTGTCAAAACGTGTTTTTCAACTGATATAAATGCAGTTTTGTAAACTTCAGCATCCCAGTGTAACTACTGGGGCCAGAAGAGCACCCTTGTCAAAACTTGTTTTTCAGCCAAGATAAACGCATTTTTGCAAACTTCACCATCCCAATGTAACTACTGGGGCCAGAAGAGCACACTGACTCAGCTCTTAGCCCCACTGTGCAGAAGTTGTCAAAACGTGTTTTTCAGCCGAGATTAATGCGTTTTTGCAAACTTCAGCATCCCAATGAAACTACTGGGGCCAGAAGAGCACACTGAGTCAGCTCTTAACTCCACTGTGCAGAAGTTGTCAAAATGTGTTTTTCATCCGAGATAAACGCGTTTTTGCAAACTTCAGCATCCCCATGTACAGTAACTACTGGGGCCAGAAGAGCACACTGAGTCAGCTCTTAGCCCCACTGTGCAGAAGTTGTCAAAACATGTTTTTCAGCTGAGATAAACGCGTTTTTCCAAACGTGAGCATCCCAATGTAACTAATGGGGACAGAAGAGCACACTGAGTCAGATCTTAGTTGCTTAGTGTTCAGAATTCGTCAAACGTCATTTTCAGCTTAAATAAACGCGTTTTTGCAACCTTTTTAATCCCACTGTAACTGCTGTGGCCAGAAGTGCACTCTGAATCAGATCTTAGCTGCAGTGATCTGAAGTTTTCAAAATGTAGTTCTCAGCTCTATAAATGCGTTTTTGCCACCTTTGGCATCCAACTGTAACTGCTGTGGCCCAAAGGGCATACAAAGTCAGATATTTGCAGCAGGTTTCAGAATTTCTCAAAACATCATTTTGATCTCAAATAAACGCGTTTTTGCAATTTTGGCATCCCACTGTATCTGCTGAGGCCAGAAATGCATTCTGAGTCAGATATTTGCAGCAATTTTCAGAATTTTTCAAAACGTCGTTTTCAGCTCAAATTAACGTGTTTTTCCAACCTTTGGCATCCCACTGTAACTGCTGTGTCCCGAAGGGCATACAAAGTCAGATATTTGTAGCAGTGCTCAGAATTTCTCAAAACGTCGTTTTCAGCTCAAATAAATTTGTTTTTGCATCCTTTGGCATTTCACTGTGAGTGCTGTATCCTGAAGGGCATACAGAGTCAGATATTTGCAGCAGTGTTCAGAATTTCTCAAAAAGTCGTTTTCAGCTCAAATAAACACGTTTTGCAATGTTTGGCTTTCCACTGTAACTGCTGGGGCCAGAAGTACATTCAGAGTCAGATCTTAGCAACAGTTTTCAAACTTTTTCAAAACATTGTTTTCAGCTCAAACGCGTTTTTGCAACCTTTGGCATTCCACTGTAACTGCTGTGTCCAGAAGTGCATTCTGAATCAGATATTTGCAGCAGTGTTTAGAATTTCTCAAAACATTGTTTTCAGCTCAAATAAACGCGTTTTTGCAACCTTTGGCATTCTGCTGTAACTGCTGTGGCCAGAAGTGCATTCTGAGTCACATATTATCAGCAGTTTTCAGACTTTTTCAAAACATTGTTTTCAGCTCAAACACGTTTTTGCAACCTTTGGCATTCTGCAGTATCTGCTGTGGCCAGAAGTGCATTCTGAGTCAGATATTATGAGCAGTTTTCTGACTTATTCAAAACGTAATTTTCGGTTCAAATAAACGCGTTTTTGCAACCATTGGCATTTCACTGTATCTGCTGAGGCCAGAAATGCATTCTGAGTCAGATATTAGCAGCAATTTTCAGACTGTTTCAAAACGTTGTTTTCAGCTCAAATAAACGTGTTCTTGCAATCTTTGGCATTCTGCAGTAACTGCTGTGTCCCGAAGGGCATACACAGTCAGATATTATGAGCAGTGTTCAGAATTTCTCAAAACGTCGTTTTCACCTCAAATAAACACGTTGTTACGATCCCTGCCTCTCGGCAACGGAGGAGGCAGAAGTAGGCGTAGCCCCTATCCATCAGTTCACCTATCAGTTTTCCCATTCACCACCACACCCCCGTCTCATCCTACTTAAACACCTGTCCTTCCCTACCTCGTTGCTCAGTATTGGTTTTCCCCTTTCGAGCTTCCTGGTTGCGCTTCATCTACTCTGTGTTTGTCTTGGATTTCGGTTTGCGGTTTTTCCCTTCGGACTTTGGCTTTTCGGATCTCGGCTTGGATTGGTACTTTCACTCTATTTTGGATCACTGGCTACCTCTGGATTCTCGGATTGCTTTACGGACTACGACTTCGGATCACGCTTCGGCTTCGGTACTCATTCCCTTTCAGATATCTTGCTTCCCCTGGACTCTCGGCTCGTTCCTACGATTACGGTTTGCTTTCGGATTACGACTTGGATTTGTTCGTTCCTGCAAGTGGGTTCATTCACTGGTTCGGTCCCTATTACCGAACCCTTAACAGAATACTGAGCCATTTAACATGGACCCAGCGGAGCAACAGGAGATTCGCTCGGCTTTGGATCAGCACGGACAAGCCTTACTCCAGCTCCAGGCTTTTGTCCAACAGATCTCTGGGCACCTGTCTGCAATGCCACCCATCGGCAATCTAGGAAGCAACGCTGGAGCTGCCGCTTCGGCTCCACCCCCACCAGCTGCTACTCCTGCCCCTCGACCTCTTCCACTAACTCCACCTGACAGGTTTGACGGCAACCCTACCAAATGTCGGAGCTTCTTAGCACAGTGTGCGCTGGTTTTCAGGCTCCATCCGGAAACTTTTTTTTCTCCTCAGGACAAGATCACCTTCATAGTTTCACTGCTAACCGGCCGCGCTTTGGAATGGGCTACTGCTCTGCTTGATCGCGGGGCTCCTGAAATTCAGGATTATGATCTTTTTTTAGAAAAATTTAAGGGGGTTTTTTGTCGTCCCGTAGTTGGCCAAGACTCTGCCTTCCGCCTCTCCTCCATCCACCAAGGCCGCCGGTCTGTACATGATTATGCTATTGATTTTCGAGTAGCGGCAGCAGAGACTCACTGGGACGATGAGGTCCTTATTTTTCTTTTCCGTCAAGGACTCAGTGAAGAAATTAAGGACCATCTGGTAAATATGCCGCAATTGGGCAATACCTTGGAGGAAGTTATTTCACAGGTATTGCAATTAGAACTCAGAATTCGTCATAGGAGTGCTGAGAGATCTCGGTCCCCTATTCTAGAGGCTCCTCGGCTATCACCTTTCAGATCTGCCGACTCAGAACAACCTATGGAAATAGCATGCACCCGGTTAACCCCTGAAGAACGAGAGAGGCGCCAACGAGAGGGTCGCTGCCTGTACTGTGGGAAACTCGGACACTTTAAAGCGGCCTGCCCAGCTGCACACTCATCCTTGAGGCGCCGCCCACCTTCTCGGAATCCTAAGGTGAGTGAGAATACTCAATTCCCTCAGTTTTCCTCAGGATTTTTTATTTGTTCTACCCTATTCTGGGATAATGAAAGGAGACCTCTTCTTGCTTTTATAGACTCGGTGGCGGCAGGAAACTTTATAGACGCCTCCGTCGCTCGAGCTTGGAAACTACCCTTGACCCTGGTGTCTACCCCTCTTCGTGTCCAGTCCATTGATGGCTCCCCTGTATCTCCAGGACTTATTAGGTGGCAAACGGAAATTATAAGCCTGCAGATAGGCGCCACCCATGTGGAAGACATCTGGTTTTATCTCCTGGAGACTCCAACACATCCTCTGGTGCTAGGCTTTCCTTGGCTACAGCAGCATGACCCACACATTTCTTGGTCCCGTAAAGAGATTGTAGCTTGGGGACCCAGATGTATTAGAAAATGCTGTCGCCTACCAGAGAAGATTGCACTAATGGCGACGTCCCCTTCAGGGGTTCCTACCATACCCCTCAATACTCTGATCTACAGGAAGCCTTTAATGAGCAGGAGGCCTTGGCCCTCCCCCCTCATCGACCATACGATTGTGCCATTGACCTTTTGCCCGGTACTATCCCTCCCAAAGGTTGTATTTTTCCACTCTCCAATTCTGAGTCTGAGGCCCTGAAAGTCTATATACAAGATTCTCTGAAGGCTGGGCTTATACGTCCATCCACTTCACCAGCATGTGCCAGTTTTTTTTTTGTGGAAAAGAAGGATGGTGGGCTCCGTCCCTGCATCGACTATCGTGGCCTCAATGAGATCACCATCAAGAATCGGTACCCTTTGCCTCTAATTCCAGCAGCACTTGAGTCTGTGCATGGAGCCAAGATCTTTACAAAACTGGATTTACGAGGGGCCTATAACCTAATCCGCATTCGGGAGGGGGATGAATGGAAGACGGCATTTATGACAACCCATGGACATTACGAATATTTGGTCATGCCCTTTGGTTTGGTTAATGCTCCAGCAGTGTTTCAATCTTTTATTAATGACATCTTTCGTGATCTCCTACAAAGATTTGTCTTGGTTTATCTAGATGACATATTAATTTTTTCTGATTCTTTCCAGGATCATGTTCTCCATGAATAAACTATATGTCAAACTAGAGAAGTGTACCTTCCATGCTTCGAGGATTCACTTTTTAGGGTACGTCATATCGCCGGAGGGGGTGGAAATGGATTCGAGTAAAGTCTCGGCGATTACTGATTGGCCCACTCCCAAGAATCTCAAACACATTCAACGATTTCTCGGCTTTGCTAACTTTTACAGGAAGTTTATTCGAAACTTCAGCTCGGTGGTTACTCCCATAACCTCTTTGACCCGTAAAGGACCTAAACAAGGCAAATGGACCCCTCAAGCCGAAGAAGCATTTCAGCGTCTGAAACACCTGTTCACTACAGCCCCCATCCTAAAACACCCTGATCCAACTTTGCCCTTTGTGGTCGAAGTGGATGCTTCTGGTCATGGTGTGGGTGCTGTTCTCTCCCAACGTCATGGAGAAAAACAGATTCTTCATCCCTGTGCCTTCTTCTCTAAGAAGTTATCCCCTGCCCAAATGAACTACGATGTCGGTAACCGTGAGCTCTTGGCCATTAAGCTGGCATTGGAGGAATGGAGGCACTGGTTAGAGGGTGCTCATCACCCTTTTTTAATTTACACTGATCATAAAAACCTGGAGTATCTGCAGTCGGCCAAACGTCTTTGTCCTCGCCAGGCTAGGTGGTCCCTTTTTTTTTCCAGATTCAATTTCTTGATCACCTACACTCCAGGTTCCAAGAACATCAAGGCAGACGTCCTTTCACGGATCCACGACCCCCCTGAGGCCGAATTGATTCCAGAACCCATCATCCCATATGGTAAGTTCCTGGCAGCGGTAAGATGGGACATTGAGGTAAGTGTCCGACGAGCCTTGGTAGGGCAGACGGTTCCTCCTCAGTGCCCTCAGGACAAGTTATTTGTCTCTAATTCCGTCAGATCGGCAGTTTTACAATGGGGACACGACTCCCGTTTCGCCGGACACCTTGGATTCCACCGTACCTTGGATTTCATCTCCAGAGACTTCTGGTGGCCAACTATGGCCAAGGATGTCAAGGAATATGTCCAGGCCTGCTCTATCTGCTCCCAAATGAAGTCTTCCCGGATGAGGGCAGCGGGCCTTCTTCAACCCTTACCCATCCCGGACCGTCCTTGGACCCACCTCTCAGTAGATTTTATTACTGACCTTCCACCCAGCCATGGACACACGACTATTATGGTGGTGGTAGACCGTTTTTCCAAATCTGCTCATTTTATTCCCCTACCATCTTTACCTACAGCTCGAGAACTAGCAGAATTGTTTGTACAGCATATCTTCCGACTGCATGGCATCCCTAAGGATATTGTTTCTGATAGGGGTCCTCAGTTTGTCTCCCGGTTTTGGAGGGCCTTCTGTAAGTCACTGGGCGCCTCAGTCTCACTTACCTCTGCTTATCACCCTCAGGCCAACGGTCAGACAGAACGAATGAATCAGGAACTGCTGACCTATTTACGGACTTATATCTCCTCTACCCATGATAATTGGGTGTCCTTGCTCCCATGGGCAGAGTATGCACACAATTCTTTGTATACCACATCTACTGGCATGTCTCCCTTTAAGTGTGCTTTAGGTTATCAGCCTCCTCTTATCCCTGACTCCCATCCCAACACAGAGGTACCTTCGGTTCAGGACTACATCTCTAACCTGAAGACCTTCTGGAGGAAGGCCAAAGCCACCCTTCTTCGCACCTCCGCTCAGCAGAAGAAGGTGACTGATCGGCGCCGTCGTATCCCACCCAGACTTCGACGTGGTCAGTTTGTTTGGTTATCTACTCGTAACCTCCCTCTTAAGCAACCGTCTGGCAAGCTTGCTCCCAGGTACATTGGTCCTTTTCGTGTCCTCGCCCAGATCACCCCTGTAACTTACAGACTGGCCTTGCCTCCTACCCTTCGGATCCATCCTACTTTCCATGTTTCCCTCCTTAAACCCTTTCACAGATCCACCCTGTCTAAACCGCAACAAAAACCCCCACCGCCTCGAGTAATTGATGGACTCCCTGCTTACACGGTCAATAAAATCCTGGATTCCCGATGGTCTCGTGGAGCCCTACAATATCTCGTCGATTGGGAAGGCTACGGTCCGGAGGAGCGCTCGTGGGTTTCGGAGAAGGATATTCTGGATCTCAACCTCATCCAAGACTTCCACCTTAACTTCCCGGATCGTCCCGTTAGGGCGTCAGGAGCCGCCCGTAGAGGGGGGGGTAATGTTACGATCCCTGCCTCTCGGCAACGGAGGAGGCAGAAGTAGGCGTAGCCCCTATCCATCAGTTCACCTATCAGTTTTCCCATTCACCACCACACCCCCGTCTCATCCTACTTAAACACCTGTCCTTCCCTACCTCGTTGCTCAGTATTGGTTTTCCCCTTTCGAGCTTCCTGGTTGCGCTTCATCTACTCTGTGTTTGTCTTGGATTTCGGTTTGCGGTTTTTCCCTTCGGACTTTGGCTTTTCGGATCTCGGCTTGGATTGGTACTTTCGCTCTATTTTGGATCACTGGCTACCTCTGGATTCTCGGATTGCTTTACGGACTACGACTTCGGATCACGCTTCGGCTTCGGTACTCATTCCCTTTCGGATATCTTGCTTCCCCTGGACTCTCGGCTCGTTCCTACGATTACGGTTTGCTTTCGGATTACGACTTGGATTTGTTCGCTCCTGCAAGTGGGTTCATTCACTGGTTCGGTCCCTATTACCGAACCCTTAACACACGTTTTGCAACGTTTGGCTTTCCACTGTAACTGCTGTGTCCCGAAGGGCATACAGAGTCAGATATTTGCAGCAGTGCTCAGAATTTCTCAAAACGTCGCTTTCAGCTCAAATAAATTCGTTTTTGCATCCTTTGGCATTTCACTGTGAGTGCTGTATTCTGAAGGGCATACAGAGTCAGATATTTGCAGCAGTGATCAGAATTTCTCAAAAAGTCGTTTTCAGCTCAAATAAACACGTTTTGCAACGTTTGGCTTTCCACTGTAACTGCTGGGGCCAGAAGTATATTCAGAGTCAGATCTTAGCAACAGTTTTCAGACTTTTTCAAAACATTGTTTTCAGCTCAAACGCGTTTTTGCAACCTTTGGCATTCCACTGTAACTGCTGTGGCCAGAAGTGCATTCTGAATCAGATATTTGCAGTAGTGTTCAGAATTTCCCAAAATGTCGTTTTCAGCTCAAATAAATGCGTTTTTGCAACCTTTGGCATTCTGCTGTAACTGCTGTGGCCAGAAGTGCATTCTGAGTCACATATTATCAGCAGTTTTCAGACTTTTTCAAAACATTGTTTTCAGCTCAAATAAACGCGTTTTTGCAACCTTTGGCATTCTGCTGTAACTGCTGTGGCCAGAAGTGCATTCTGAGTCACATATTATCAGCAGTTTTCAGACTTTTTCAAAACGTTGTTTTCAGCTCAAACATGTTTTTGCAATCTTTGGCATTCCACTGTAACTGCTGTGGCCAGAAGTGCATTCTGAATCGGATATTTGCAGCAGTGTTCAGAATTTCTCAAAACGTTGTTTTCAGCTCAAATAAATGCGTTTTTGCAACCTTTGGCATCCCACTGTATCTGCTGAGGCCAGAAATGCATTCTGAGTCAGATATTTGCAGCAATTTTCAGACTTTTTCAAAACGTTGTTTTTAGCTCAAACAAACGTGTTTTTGCAATCTTTGACATTCTGCTGTAACTGCTGTGTCCCAAATGGCATACAGAGTCAGATATTTGCAGCAGGGTTCAGAATTTCTCAAAACGTCGTTTTGATCTCAAATAAATGCGTTTTTGCAACCTTTGGCATCCCACTGTATCTGCTGAGGCCAGAAATGCATTCTGAGTCAGATATTTGCAGCAATTTTCAGAATTTTTCAAAACGTCGTTTACAGCTCAAATAAACGCGTTTTTGCAACCTTTGGCATTTCACTGTAACTGCTGTGGCCAAAAGTGCATTCTGAGTCAGACCTTACAAGCAGTGATCAGAATTTTTCAAAACGTCGTTTTCAACTCAAATAAACGCATTTGTGCAACCTTTGGCATCGCACTGTGACTGCTGTGGCCAGAAGTGCATAGTGAGTCAGATATTAGCAAAAATGTTCTGAATGGGACAAAGCTTCATTTTCGGGAGGGATGACAACAGCCAATTTCAGTCACATTCTTTACTCTTTACTCTTTACTCTTTACTCTTTATCAAGAAGCCAGGATATCGACTCCAGCAACGGGCTTGGGCAGACTGTTCCATACCTCGACTACTCTTAGCCTACATAAGTATAAAGAAATATTATTGTGCTGCCCTGACCAAGCCCTGCCCCTGACCCTCTTATCCAGCTCTTTCAAACCCTGGCTGTCACTGCCCAGCTCCCCCAGCTTGACCAGCGTGTTGAAGTAGTCCTTGGTCAGTCAAATTATTTTGCAGTCTCTCACTCAATCCATATCTTTTCTCAATTTCCTTTAGAGCTTGCAGAGTTCACTATCCTTTTTATATTTATGTCGTTTTGTGGAACCTGCAATTACAGATGCAGCCATTCAAAATGCATGGTACAACACCATACCACACGAATTTACCCACAGTTAACAACATTGAACCGTAGTTCATGATTTGGCTTGCCAAAATGACCAACTCATGGTGCATTGCTTGTTAGTGAATGATTTAATCATTTAATCTCTTTACTGTGCATGTTTTAATCCACTTAATATTGAATATTTATATGGAATTTTACAACTAAAGGGACATTTTATTCGCTGAGCATAAAAGTGCATCTGCAACGGAAAGCAACTGGTTCGACATTAAATGTGTAAATGTACACAGTAAATGTGACACCTGTGGCACGTTCAGTGCATATCCTACAGTTGATCGAGTTAACAGTCTGGGTGTGGCGAGTTTTGACTATTTCCTCCCAGTCTTGGGGGAAAGGAACCTGTCTTTCATTGGAAGGTTCGCCTATTCTCCCATTCCCTTTCTCCTCCTTCAATCACCTTTTCCCAATGCAATCTCTCATGCCATGTTCAGAGGGTCATATTTAAAAAACGGGAGTCTGTATGTGTGGATTCTGCGTGTTCTTCTTATGGGTCAATGGAACTGTTGTCTGTGTGTGTGGAGTCTGCATTTTCTTGCTGTGGCACTGGTGTCTGTGTGTGTGGAGTCTGTGTGCTCTTACTGTGGGTGAGAGGTGTTCTTGCAGTGTGTGTTCTTGCAGAGGGTCACTGGAACTGGTGTCTGTTTGTGTGGAATTTGCATGGGTCTCGGGCTCCTCTCAACTTGTAGACATTTTCTGTCATCTTGTTCACCTCGTCCGAGCAAGACATGGCTGCCTGACTTTCGCAGGGACAGACAAAGATTCTAAGCTGATCACGAGGTAGAAAAATCACCCGGTTTTTGTGCATAATAAAGTGGTTATTAACGTTTACGTTGAGCTGTGAATGACATTTTGTATCATTCTGAACATTGTTCATAAAATCTGAGTCTGCATGAAGTTCTGGTCACAATAGTTACAGTGGGAAGTTAAACGTTGCACAAAAAGAGTAATGAGATAATTAAACACCAATGTACTGTATCAGTCTACCTTATCACCATGATCTTCCTGTTCTGTGCTGTCTGGTATTCCTTTTGAAAACATATCCCATTCTCCTTCTCTGCAATTACAAGTTCCACAATTAATTTATAAATATTAGCCATAAGACAAACATCACACAAGAATGCATGTTGGTAATGTCTCATTTGTTATATTTAGTCCTATTCCAGCACATAGCTCCTCGAAACACAAACATCTGAAAACAAGCCCGATACGTTGCTTTTTCTGTAGATGAATCATGCCCAAACTCATGTGACATTGTACAGAAAGACCCCAATGACTGGTATCTTGTTTTGCTCATCTAAATATCATGTAAAAATCATCTAAATACCATAACATCCTTAATTAAGGTGATTTGAACTATTCTTTCTCTGATAGTTTGTTATTTTTTGCATTAAACGGGATCTTGTATCTGTGAAACTATATGCAATACCTTCTTCCATAAACCGTGGTTTTTCGGACATTCCCAAAAGTTCAAGTTGCATAATTCATTTCTAAAGATCACCCAAAAGTTAAACATCACACATATATGCAGATTTTGTGATGTTTCATTTGTTTTGAAACAATGTATTTAGGTTTCTCCTATTCCCGCCAATAGTTCTTCTGAACATAAACATCCCAAAAGCAAGCCTGGTGCCATGTTTTTTTCCTGCAGACGAATCACATTCCTACTTTATGTAACATTGTACATTTTTTTGAACATTGGCCATTTTTCCTTTTTAGACACAAAATAATACAACAAAAACTCATCAGCTCACAAACTACCAGTACATATTAAAATGTGTAAAGCTGCAGTTTGATAAGTTTGATTGCCTTTATGTATTCATTGCTATTGTTTCAGAATATCTGTGAATATTGTAGTCTTTGTTCACATATTCGATTCATGTGGCCGACATTTTAAAACTGTAGTATGCAATGTTAAGGAAACTTTTCATTTTAAAGAAACCGTACCATCTCATAATAATAATGGAGTTGGACCACCTATAATCGCACAAACAATGCCCTGTTGAAAATAGTTTGTGCTACTTTTATCTCAAGATGTACAGCACCTGTTATTGCTGTGGTCCTGAAGTTTTAGGGCCACGGAGAAGAGCAAGCCAAGCTCCAGCAGCAGCTTCACAGAGGAGCCTCACTCGAGAGTCTTCGGAAATGCTTATGAGAAATGATGAAGTAACAACGTAGGCTGATTTATTATAAAACCACTAACATGAACACAGAACATGCAATTCTATGTGAACATGCCAAGACTTGACCAGTGAGTAACAGCGTACACCCAGCCAACAACGTACATGTATCCCTTGCGATAACAGATGATAATAGAATTATAATTATATTTGCCATTGTATTAGCAGCTACATCAAATTTTCAGTTTCACAAGGAACTGGATTTTCAGTTTCACAAGGCAAGATCAAATTGTATCCAGTTGTAAATTAGCTATGTGAAGTTAATTGAAGTTGACACAAACAATGACACCCCCCTACTTTCGTTTGTATTCCATTTGTGTTGGTTTTTCCATTAAAACTAGTACAGGCGTCTCTACTTTAACACGATAGATGCGTTCCTGTAAAACTGTGCGGTATGCAAAATCACGCAATAAAAATAACAGGGTTTATGAGAAAAATAAGGTTAGGGACAAACTACTCAAAACCTAATGAAACGCCTAACCAAAGCTTTACCAAGTTTATCATTTATCCTAATAAAAATGTTTACACACTTTAAACACATTAAATTTATAGTGTAACATTTATAGAATTGTTCACATGGGCAACAACGAGACATTTAGATAGCGCACGCACTTTTTATTACAGGCCTCCATCACCCTATTACTAGGCAACAGAAACCATAAACACTTCAATCGAACTTTAAACACACAAGGGCAGCAAAGAGAGCGTGTACACAAATTAGGGTGGATACGGTCTTGGGAAACCTGACAAGGATTTAAATTTTTTGAAAATGAACAAAGTATTATTTAAGGGTTAACAAACTTGTTCTTAGGCCTTTATTAACTCTTATTTTCATGCTTTGTAAATGGTTTCTTAAAATGTGAGAGACACTATAACAGACTATCAAAACCCTGAAGTACAAGAAATTTTACTGTAGCGTTTTTTAAATATGACCGTCTGAACATGGCATGAGAGAATGGATTGGGAAAAAGTGATTGCACTTTCTGCTGATTTGCTATGGCCCTCCCTCCTTATTATAAGATTGTCTCACAATTCTGGCACTGAGGTATGAAAGACAATATAACAGATTATCAAAATCCTGAAATAAATGAAAATAAATGTTACTATTGTGCTTACAGTGTGTACATTTGTGGAAGAATGTTTCTCTAATCCCCTGAATATTTGTCAAAGTGCAGTAGGAAGTGCACCTCTGTCTCTATTTCTCCCTGCTGGCAGTGGCAGTCTGTCCTGGCAGCCTGTCCTCTCTGGGCAGCCAGGTCTGCCTGTGTCTGCCTGTGTCCAGTTTCTTTGGCCAGGCTGTGGTCACGGAGCCTGTACTTCCTCTAGGACAGTTTCTGTTTGCTGTTACTTATGTTGGTCAAATATTCTGCTAATGCGTATTGTGGTTTTAGCTGTCTGTAGCATTCCAGTTTATGTTGTGTTTGTGTATGTATTCCAGTGGGTAAGGTAGTGTTGTGAATTGGATGATTGTGATTGGTGTTGCTGTAGCTGTGCTGTTCTGAGGTTGGCTGGTATCAAGGCCAGCTGTACTCTGGGATCAGCAGGGCCTAGTGGTGGTATGAATTGTGTTCTCTGTTTCGCAGGTGTAACCAGTATTTGATTACTCTCTTTTGTATGTTTATTAATAGTGGGTATTGGCCTAATTTGGCCTCCCACACGCTGTTAGGTCTTTTTCTCTGCACATGGAGGATGTTTCTACAGAGTGTACTCCTGGTCTGTGAGGGGACCCCACACTTGCTGTATAGGGCAACGGGTTGGATTACACTTTCAGATATTTGCAGGCAGATTCTTGTTGGTGGGTTGATGTTGAAGAGCCTCCTTCTTATTGCGTAGAAAGTCCTGAGTGCCTTCTCCCTCAGTGCCTTCACTGCCAGGTCAAAACTCACACTATCATGAGCTGATAGTGAGACCGAGGTGTGTGTAACTGGATGTGTGCTCCAATGTGTTGTTGTTGTTGAGTTTGAATTTGTACCTGTTTCCCTGAGGTCTGGCTTTCTTCTGGAAAACCATAACTCTGGTCTTGTTCAGATTGATTGTCAGCGCCCAGGTCTAACAGCCCTGCTCCAGCAGTGCCAGGCTCTGCTGCAGCCCCTGTTCTGTGGGAACAAATATGTTCCCCATTTTAGAAGAAGAATATCTTACCTTAATGTAAGCATTGGCACTGAGAAGCTTACTTGTGAACACGTGATTTTTTTAAAACATGTTGACACTGCTGATCATGTTGATGACATTTTTATTGTGTCCCTGCAGCTTGACATTCAGCTCATTCAGGAATTCAGTCAAGTTCAGGCTCTTGTTGCGAATACAAAGGAGCTGCGTTTATTTCTCACATAATTAACCAAAAGTGCCACTTTAGGCAGGGAGCACTGGAACAAAGGGCATAAAATACCAAAATGCTGAAACCCAGGATCGAACAGGGGACCTTTAGATCTTCAGTCTAACGCTCACTGAGAGACTGGATCCTTCAGTTAACACTGTAATGAGAAAGAGGAATGAATACAAACAAAACACTTAACAAAGATCTAATTTTCAAATATGAAATCTTAATGACTGTTTTACTAATTGACAAACAGAACTGTTATTCACATGCATCGGGGGAATAATTACAGCACTCATAGACTGGGCAAAGGTCAAGGTTCAAGAATGTGTCTCTGAAAATGGAGGCATGGCAGAAGTAAAAACCGAGATCAAATCCCTGCAAGCATCAGTTTGCCAGAAAGGGGGATGGAAAATACTCAACAGGCAGTAAGTAAAAACATTTTTGGACATATGTGAAGTGATAAAGCATTTTTAGAGATATAGCCCAACGCTATTTTGGGCTTCTAATGGCAATTGTTGTTTTGTTGTTGTAATGACAAATTAGACCCTGAGAATCACTCCTTACAGCTGTTTCACTCTACCCTATGCATGAAATTGGAATTGGAATTTCCCTGCATGACCCCCCCCCCCAATAAAACTGTTATACTGTATGGTGTAGCTAAAAGCATGTTAATGGACCATTGATAAAGGTAAACAGCATACTTATGTGGCATGTATGCAGTATGTACTTCATTATTTTTGTTGCTGCTCATTTAGAAAACATGCTCACGTAATCACTTTCTCTGATTTATTTAGGGGGAAAGGGTTGTGATTCTATTCCACGACACTATTGGCAGTTGAAAGATTCAGTGTCTCTGTATGAACCCCCTAAATTAGTTCATGCTGTAGATCACTGGTAGTGTTGTCTGTTTGTGTGGAGTCTGCGTGTTCTTGCTATGGGTCACTGGTTCGTATGTCTGTGTGTGTGGAGTCTGTGTGTTCTTGCTGTGGCTCACTGGTACTGGTGTCTGTGTGTGGAGTCTGCATATTCTTGCTGAGGGACAATTGGCACTGGTGTCTCTGTGTGTGGAGTTGTGACTTTCTAAACATGGCATGTTAAAGTATTGTTATTGCCAAATACAGATGCAGGCATTCAAAATGCATGGTACAATCCCATACTGCGCAACATTACCCACAGTTTGACGCGTTGTACCGCAGTACGTGATTGGCTGGCCAAAATGACCGACAGGGGCACTTGCGGTGCATTGGTGGTTAGTGAAACGATTTAATCATTTAATCTCTTTACTGTGCATGCTTTAATCTACTTAATATTGAATATTGATATGGAATTTTCTATTATATCTTGATGTTGGCTCTGGCATGAATTTTTGTATTTGGATAATACAAAATATGATCCAAATCATGGTATTGTGATTAAAGATTTCTTCGCGATATTCTTTAAGTTAAACAAAGGAGGGAAGAAGGGTTATTTTACATTTGGCACTCCGAGGTTCTGACTGATTTAATTGCCCTCATGTAGCTGAAACGGATAAAGAAATCATGCAGTAGTTACTTCTGAAAATCTTCTTGAAATGAGTCATTTCTAAATATCTATTTTCACTGTTAACATCTTGCAGCAACTCTGCCACAAAATATACACTTAGCTCAACCTGACAGTTCATTCTACTACCAACATTGAATAGCTGACAGTCCTCCATATGCTTAAGTGAAAAATTAATAAAAACGCCAATGTAAATGTCATATTTACAATTTGTTGAAAATAAAAATGCAAAGTTCTCTAGTTTGTTATTTTTTACATTAAACGGGATCTTGTATCACTATCCAAATTTTGTATTTGTAGAGTCAAAATGCCATGTGTCTTCTCACATGTTGTGTTCAGAGTGTCATAATTAAAAAAAACGCTACAGTAAAATTTCCTGAAGTTCAGGATTTTGGCACTCTGTTACTTTGTCTCTCTCACACCTCGGTGTCAGAATTGTGAGGCGATTTTGTAATCAGGAGGGAGGGCAATAGCAATTCAGCAGAAAGTGCAATCACTTTTTCCCGATGCAATCTCTAATGCAATGTTCAGAGGGTCATATTTAAAAGATGGGTTTCTGTATGTGTGGAGTCTGCATTTTCATGCTGTGGTATAGGAGTCTGTGTGTGTGGAGTCTGTGTGCTCTTACTGTGGGTGAGAGGTTCTTGTGCTTGGTTGGGTGAAGTGTGTGTTCTTGCAGAGGGTCACTGGAACTGGTGTCTATTTGTGTGGAGTTTGCATGGTCTTTATGTGGTTCATTGGTACTGGTGTCTGTTCTTGAATGCAACGATCGATGAATCAGAAACTGCATTATTCTATCAATACAGAAAGTTTTATTTTAAACAAATTAATCTGCATTAAAATTATTCCAAATTAATAATGTATAGAATTTATACATCAGGATGTCTGGAAAAAGTTATAGGTAAGCTAAATACACATTTTTATACTTGATTCCTGTCTTGTGTCAGTGGCAAATAGTATTTATACTTTCTTAGATTTATACTAATATTTACAGTTATTGTAGCACATAAAATAGGACAGTCTATTCCATATTGTATTGCAAATGGCAGTTCTGGTTATGACATTTAGGATTACAACAGTAAAGAATTAGTGTTGAAGAAAGGGGTGGGGGTGAAGACATAAAGTGTGACGACAAAAAAAAAACACTCTTAGATGGGGCTGGGCGATATATCAAAAATGTATCGATACCGACATTAAGAATCTCTCACCGGCCTTACTTTGCTTATGTCGGTATGTTCGGTAAAAGCTTTCCCACTGTGTGTTTTCATGAGCGGTACCCTTAAAATAACTACAACACTCAGTTGTTATATCCAGTCACATGCTTCTGCCTCGTCCAACCTTCGTTCTTCATTCAAAACACAAAGAAGCGTGCCGGGCATGAGACAACACGAGCGCTTATGCTGAACCCCAGTCAGACAGGGATGACTCAAGTACAAATGAAGATGAGCTGGTATCTAAAATAGATGCGGTGTCGATCATTTGGTCATATTTTGGCTTCAGCAAACCGGATACTGAACAAAGAGAAGTCAGATGTAAACTCTTGTCAGAAAACCATTTCTGCACCCACAAGTAATACAAGCAACTTGTTTCATCACTTGAAACACAACCATGTCATGGAATACGAAGAGTGCAAAAAAAATAGAGAGACTGACAAACGCACTCATGGCCGAAGTGATTCCCCCAAACAGCTGTCTCTAACATTAGTAAAGCTGTCTTTACTAATGCAACTCAATATGCAAAAGATTTATGCAGATGTAACGAGACAACAACCATTACATACTCATATCGAAGGACATGGATCCCATACTTACAGTGGAGAATAATGGTTTCAAAAGACTCGTTCAATTCCTTGACAAGAGATACATTGTGCAGTTAAGAAAATATTTTTCTCAAACTGTGGTGCCTGACATTTACTAAGTTTAATAGTTTTGCACATTTAAAACGTGATCTCTTAGCATATCATGTAATCATATAATTTCAAGAGTTTAAAAAAATTATCGTTAATTTATTGTTATTGAGGTAAACGTGGGAAATTAACATGATATTGATTAGAGGTCATATTGACCAGGTCTACTCACTAACAAGAACCATGAGTACAAGATGTCTGTTAAGTCTGGTAAATCACTTAACAGATGTTAACATCTTGCAGAAACTCTGCGACAAAATATACAGCATCAGATTATTTATAATAATAATAATTGTTTATACTTTCTGGACCCTCCACTCAAAGAGCTTTATAGGTAATGGGGACTCCCCTCCTCCACCACCAATGTGCAGCATCTACCTGGATGATGCGATGGCAGCCATAGTGTGCAAGAAGGCTCACCACACATCACCTATTAGTGGAGAGGAGAACAGAATAATGAAGCCAATTCATAGATGGGGATTATCCTTTTGTTTAGCCTTTTTGCTAGCTTTCTCTAGCCCTTTCCCTTCCCCGGTGTACTCATGGCATTTAGGACGCTTGGTGTGGTCCTGTCTGCCTGCATTTTGCCTGGGCTTAGCTGCTCAGCCCCAAACAGGAGGGAATTAACCCTGCTGGCTCTGACGGCAAACACAGTCGCTTTAACAGCTTTTTGCTTGGAGCGACTTTGGACCTAATCTCCTAATATCAGTCATTTTCATTGTCTGTGCATCTGTATGCATTAAGATCATTTTTCTGACTGACAGGTGGAGATTGGCAATGAATAAGCCCATGAAATTTGCATTCTCTTTCCAACCCTCATAGTTTCGCCCCGCAAAATAAGTTCGTCTAAGTCTCTCGTAATATTTGCGAGGTGACTCGGCTTTCTCGTGCTTAACATGATGGGCGGCAGCCACGGCAGCAATCGGGTCAATAAACATACCGTATTCTTGGATCAGTGCTTGGCACAGCTCCTCAAAGTCATTACAGACCTCTTTTGTCTGCCTAGCCATCCACTCATGTACTGCTCTGCTGGTAGTTTTTCTGACCAGCAACACTTTCTCCTGTTCTGTGGCATCTGGCATAAACTGCAGTGTTTACCTGAGGTCATTAATATAACTCTCGACATTATTCCCTGACACTGTGGGGTCAAATCTCTCTATGTCCTTCGCTAGCTTTCTCTGCGAGTAGAGGTTTATTTTCCTAGCTTCTCCGCTGACGGAGAGATGGGGGAGTTCGTGGTTGGGGGGCATACACCTTAATTGACTCGGCTCTCTACCCCACAATCACCCAGTTGCAGATCCCAGCCGGGAGAGCTCTCTCTCAGGTGGAGCCCTTAGCTCCCCGCTAACCGAGTGCTCCGGTCGGCTTGGCGGTGAAGAATGCCTGCTCTGCAGCTGATGTGCTCCCTGCAGGACAGCATCCAGCTTCTGTCTAAGTGAGTCTTTATCCTCACGGATAGCAAAAAGTCCTTGCGCATTTTATGGTTACGTTCGTATAAACTCTCCAATTCCCTTTTTTTTCATGCAGGCTAGCTTCTAGCCTTCTCTGAGCCCTCTCAGCGACAGCTTTCTCAATGGACAAATCCTCTAGTTTCGCTGAAACCTCTTTGAGTTGGCTTTCACATTTTTCAGTTTCTTTATTTCTCTCACTGACTATGTCTAACAACGCAACTCGCTCTGTCCTATATCTCCAAAGTTTACCCTGAAGCTTCTGGAACTTCGATAACTTGGACAAGGTCAATTCAAGCTGTTTAGCGAGGTTTAAAGGGAAATTAGATAGGACCTGTATTGCATTCATGGAACCTCCTGCACTAAGCTGGTTCGTTACCTTGGCTACCAGGTTTACCTGATGTTTTTCAACTCACTGCTCCTACCACCCGCAAAATGGCGGGGCAGTAGAACGAGTGAATGGGACCATTAAAAACAAACTAACAAAAATGATGGCTGACACAGGAATGGATTGGGTGACCTGCCTTCCCTTAGTGCTGATGTACTGTATATCAGAGCACAGCCCCATGCAACTACTGGCCTGTCCCCACACGAGGTCCTCACGGGCAGACATATGCCAATGGGTCTTCCAAATCCCCGGGGCATGCCCACAGACCTGTCTAAACTTGTAAGTGACATTCACAAACAGGTTAAAGTTGCCCTACTGGCTCCAGACCAAGACCCTCCAGCCACACCCTCCAGCCAGGAGACTGGATCCTGGTGAAGGACTTCAGAAAGAAAAAGTGGTGTTCGACCAGGTGGAGAGGCCCATACCAGGTGCTACTGACCACAACCACCTCTGTGAAGGTTGCAGAAAGAGTGCCCTGGATCCATGTGTCCCACTGCAAGAAGGTGACCGGCGATCTATCAGAGCAATGATGACGTCTCAGCGTCTTTGGCACCCATTCTGAAGCTTAGAGTGGTCACTCGATAGAAGCCTGTGTGGACTAGTCTTCCTCAGTCTGTTCATCATCATCCGCATTCTGTTGACAACTGAATCTGTGACTACTGGAGGCCAAAACGGCACTACTCCAGTTCCGAAAAGCAGACAGAAGGGAGAGGTTGTTTCCCCACTGGACTGGCTGAATGAGACCGATCATGCTTATTTCCAGGACAATTTGTGGTGCCGTTACATGAACTATACTGCGAAAAGTACTCGACTAAATGAGTCCTGTTATGTGTGTTCTCTAATGCCTCAGTCCACAGCCTCACCAGGAAGGCTCATCCCTCAGCTGGTTGCAAGTATTTTCTCTGAGTGTATAAGTTTAGTTGTGGGATTTCAGAGGCCTGACCCCAGAGGATTTGTCCTAACTTCATTGGTCTACTCCAAGAGGTGCAACAACAGTACAATGAATGGGTCCAGGGGACATGTCCCAGGCTCCATTGAACTAAGTTTCAACACATCTGACACTACTGCACGAGGGTTGAGTTTTAGTCTTCACGTCTTACACCAGCGACAAAAAACCTGTGTGCCCCCCGATTTGGAGTCACATGATGAAACACATTACTTCTACTGATCCACAGTCAAAATAGTAGTTCACCTCCCATCCATGATTTACCATTCACATTGCTATGAAAACAAGGGTCAGGGTCCCTCCCTAGGACGAACCCTAGGTTGTAATCTTACTACTACCAATCATATGATGGAACCATGGTGTTAATGGACTGTTATTGGCAATGTGGTGCAAAGGTGTACAAAAGCCTTCCTCCTCAGTGGAAGGGTATTTGTGCACTCATAACCCTGCACCACCCAATCCTAGTAGTTCTGGTAGACTCCCACTTGCACAAGAATTAAGAGGAGTCAGGTTAATGGCATTGCAAAATAGGTTTGTGTTAGACCTCCAGAATGCAGCCTCCAGTGTGCTCTGATAGGCTCGTGATTCGTGCTGTACCTATATCCCTGCTGATGATGATGATGACCAAGGTAACCTCACCCTCGTAATACACCAGCTGAAAGAACTTAAGAACAGGGTAAATCAAGAATGGGACATTGGCAATGAGTTCCCCTTCTTTTCATGGTTAAAATCATTATTTGGGTCATGGGGAATGTTTTTCTTAAAGCTATTCATGCCTGTTGTGTTTGTGCTTTTGCTGTTGTGCTGTTGTATGTCTTGTATTATTCCTATGCTTCGATCTATGGTAATGAAAATGTTTACACATCAATATGCACTGCTCAGAACAGACTCCTAGGAGCCCTGGGACCCACCAGGTGACCCCTATTAGGACTCTGTGGTGTGAACATATTTAAGGATAAAAAGGAGGGAATGTAATGGAAAATTACTGAGAAAAAAGTGTTTTATCCTAAGAATGTTGTTTACGGACAGAGCTGTGTTGCAGAAGCAGCTGGATTCTTAGAACAAAGTGTGATAGCACCCAGCTCATCAAGGGCATGGGATGTTTCAATAATGTTTCTCTCTGCTGCTTGAAGAAGGGAGTATGAGAAACTATTTGTATAACTGCTCTTCTTTGCTTAAAGCAGAAACCTATAAGGAATGGAAAATTACTGCTTCACCTGTCCTTGAAGTGTTGCATCAGCTTAAAAAAGATATAAAACAAGGGGATCTCTCTGCTTGCTTTTGAATCAGCCTTCACTTCTCTGCACAGACCAGTGATTGCTTTTTCCCATATTGCAATATGAATAAATGCCTCACTGAGTGAATGAGAACACCTTTCCTGGCTCTTCTTTGATAAAATTCCACGACAGCTTCAATCTTGGAAGACAGATATACAAGAAGACATATCTGAGGAAGAGTGGAGGGAAACTTGTTGGAAAGCTCAGACTCAGACTGTGAATACTAGTGGATAGGAAGATTATATATCACACCACATATTGTTTCAGAATATCTGTGAATATTCTAGTGTTTGTTCACATATTCAATTCATGTGGCTGACATTTTAAAACTGTAGTATGCAATGAGAAGGAAACGTTTCATTTTGAAGATACCATATTCAAACAACTTGGTTGAAAGGTCTGGACTTTTTAAAATTTCTTGAAGAACAAATAGATTTCTTTTTTGCCTTACAATATTCCCAAAACACACTTTGTATGTATCTACAACTGAGACGTTATATCCTGTCAAAGCAGAATCACTCATTGGACCAACCTCTGAGCCATGTCTTTCACCAGTCCACCCATCTGTGAGCTCTTGGCAAATTCATGCTGTACACAGGATATGTACTGAGGATATGTACAGTAATCCATCTGGATTAGTTACATTTAAAAATGACTTAAATGTAATGATTTAATCTTGTATCTGAGGAAGAGTGGAGGGAAAATTGTTTGAAAGCTCAGACTAAGACTCTGAATACTAGCTTAAAACTCTTACAGTATAAGTGGATAGGAAGATTATATATCACACCACATAAACTTCATCAATTCATTCCAAATATTCCTGACTTCTGTATTAAATACAAAGATAACAAAGGCACATTATTTAACAGCATGTGGGAATGTCCGAAAGTTCAGGGTTTTTGGAAGAAGGTATTGCATATAGTTTCACAGATACAAGATCCCGTTTCATGTAAAAAATAACAAACTAACAGAGAACGAATAGTTCACATCACCTTAATTAAGCATGTCATGGTATTTAGATGATAAACATTTAATTTGTAGAGCAAAACAAGATACCATAGGGGTCATTTTGTACAAGGTTGCATGAGTTTGGGCATGATTCGTCCGCAGAAAAAGCAACGTATCGGGCTTGTTTTCAGATGTTTGTATTTCGAGGAGCTATGGGCTGGAATAGGAGAAGACTAAGTATAACAAATGAGAAATTACAAATATGCATGCTTGTGTGATGTTTGTCTTATGGCTGATGTTTAGAAATTAATTGTGGAACTTGAAATTGCAGAGAAGGAGAATGGGATACGTTTTCATTGGAATCTCAGAAGGAATACAGCATAGAACAGGAAGATCGTGGTGATAAGGTAGACTGATACAGTACTTTGGTGTTTAATTATCTCATTACTCTTTTTGTGCAATGTTTTACATCCCACTGTAACTATTGTGACCAGAACTGCATGCAGATTCAGATTTTATGAACAATGTTCAGAATGATACAAAATGTCATTTTCAGCTCAAATAAACGTAAACGTTAATAACCACTTTTTTATGCGCGAAAACCGGGTGATTTTTCTTCCTTGTGATCAGCTTAGAATATTTGTGTGTGCTGTAAGTTTTTTACTATTAGCAATCAATAATATTAAAGTTAGCACTATCATAAATTGTTGCTATTTTCCCTTTCAACTTGTAAAAATATATTTTCATTGTTCAAATATACAGTAAATATTACTATCAGAAAATAAGTTAAATACAAAATTGAAAAATAGGGTAAAATATAATTCAAAATAGTTTGCTAACACTGTTAACTGTTTATACAAATAAAATGTATTAGCTAAGGAATAGGATGGCACAGTTGTTCGCATGCTTTTTGTATGTTTTTTTCATAAATACAACAATAGTACCAGATGCCTCAGTGGCTATAAAAATTAAATTATGTATGCAAACCTCTGAACTAGAAAGATATCTAAGCTATCCAACCATTTCTAATGGTGGTAAAATTTTTAGCATTGTTATCTTGCAGCACTGGACAATCGGTTCAATTATTGCCGTCCTGCCACTTAGCTCAGCAGAAAGTGCAATCACTTTTTCCCAATGTAATCTCTCATGCCATGTCCAGAGGGTCATATTTAAAAGACGGGTTTCTGTGTGTGTGGATTCTGCGTGTTCTTCTTATGGGTCACTGGAACTGTTGTCTGCGTGTGTGGAGTCTGCATTTTCTTGCTGTGGTACTGGGGTCTGTGTGTAGGGAGTCTGTGTGCTCTTACTGCGGGTGAGAGGTATTTACTTGTGCTCTGTGTTCTAGTGTGTGTTTTTGCAGAGGGTCACTGGAACTGGTGTCTATTTGTGTGGAGTTTGTATGTTCTTTATGTGGTTCATTGGTACTGGTGTCTGTTTGTTCTTGAACGCAACTATTAATGAATCGGAAACTCCATTATTCTATCAATACATAAAGTTTTATTTTAAACAAATTAGTCCAAATTAATAATGTATAGAATTTATACGTCAGGATGTCTAAAAAACGTTATAGGTAAGCTAAATACACACATTTATATACTTGATTCCTGTATTGTGGCAAATAGCATTTATACTTTCTTAGATTTATACTAATATTTACAGTTATTGAAAGCACATAAAATAGGACAGTCTATTCCATATATATTGCAAATGGCAGTTCTGGTTATGACATTTACACTTTACAAAAGTAAAGAATTAGTGTTGAATAAAGTCACACATAAAGTGTGTCGACAAAAAAAACAATCTTAGGGCTGGGCGATATATCGAAAATGTATCGATACCGACATTAAGAATCTCTTACTTTGCTAATGTCGGTATGTTCGGTAAAAGCTTTCCCACTGTGTGTTTTCATGAGCAGTTCCCTTAGAATAACTACAACACTCAGTTGTTATATCCAGTCACATGCTTCTGCCTCGTCCAACCTTCGTTCTTCATTCAAAACACAAAGAAGCGTGCCGGGCATGAGACAACACGAGCACTTATGCTGAACCCCAGTCAGGCAGGGATGACTCAAGTACATATGAAGATGAGCTGGTATCTAAAATAGATGCGGTGTCAATCATTTGGTCACATTTTGGCTTCAGCAAACCGGATACTGAACAAAGAGAAGTCCGATGTAAAGACTGTCGGAAAACCGTTTCTGCGCCCACAAGTAATACAAGCAACTTGTTTCATCACTTGAAACACAACCATGTCGTGGAATACGAAGAGTGCAAAAAAAAAAGAGAGAGACTGACAAACGCACTCATGGCCGAAGTGATTCCCTCAAACAGCTGTCTCTAACACAAACATTTACTAATGCCACTCAATATGCAAAAGATTTACGCAGATGTAACGAGACAACTAGCGCCATTACATACTACACAGCGAAGGACATGGTTCCCATACCAACAATGGAGAATAATGGTTTCAAAAGACTCGTTCAATTACTTGACAGTGTGCAGTTAAGAAAATATTTTTCTCAAACTGTCTTTGCCTGACATTTACTAAGTTTAATAGTTTTGCATATTTAAAACGTGATCATTCAGCATATCATGTAATCATATAATTTCAAGAGTTTCAAAAAAATTATGACAAATTAATCGAGTTTGTAATGAAAATTCGGGAGGGATGACAACAGCCAAGTTCAGTCACACTCTTTACTATACAGAGCTGGCCTCTTCGATGGTAGAAAGGTGGAAATATACAGTACATTATGTTGAGCCTATAAACTAGCGGTTAGTTTGGAAGCCCTATTGGACTGCTCCTCACATGACAGATTGCTAGCATAGTTAGCATGTTTGGTAAAAAGAAGGCCGACTGAGATTGTATTCTTTGAGCACTGCAACCCTTTCCTTACAAATTAAACATACAGCCTTTGTACCAACCTCTGTGAAAAAGTATTTTGCAGTCCATTCTTTGTAAAATACTGCCTTTCTGGTTTGTGCCAGCGAACTTGAATTCCATCATCAGTCCATTTGTCATAAGTCTGAGAACCAAATTCTCACTGAGCTTAGACATTTATCAAGCGAGTTTCCACTCAACATTTATTTACTTAAATATTTAGGACCAAATGTAGTACTGTAATCCTTATATTTTAAAAAATAATTTTGCAGTTTTACACCTTGCAAATTCAGTGGTTAACACATAGATATCTATCAGTTAAATGTTGTGGATATTTTAACTTGATCAAAGTAAAAACGTAATGTAAAAACATTTAAAAAATTCAATAAGCAATACCTTGACAAAACTGTGAACACACGCTCTCTAGCATCACTGCTGCCTACTCTCAGAAGTTGGTTTATCTGGAAATAATATTATATTAGAAATACTGTATTAGAAGCTATTTTTACTACTAGATCTTCATTAATCAACTAATCAGACATACCCATTACAAATGACCATTCAAGGGAATGGACGTATTTTCATATATTACCAAGCTAACAGCAGAAGCAGAGTCCTGTCCCTCTCGTGTTTGTTGAGTCCTTGAGGGTCTCAGGCTCCTCTCACCTTGTAGACATTTTCTGTCATCTTGTTCACCTCATTCAAGCGAGACATGGCTCCCTGACTTTCGCAGGGACAGGCAAAGATTCTAAGCTGATCACGAGGTAGAAAAATCACCCGGTTTTCGCGCATAAAAAAGTTGTTATTAACGTTTACGTTTATTTGAGCTGAAAATTACGTTTTGTATCATTCTGAACATTGTTCATAATATCTGAGTCTGTATGCAGTTCTGGTCACAATAGTTACAGTGGGATGCAAAACATTGCACAAAAAGAGTAATGAGATAATTAAACACCAAAGTACTGTATCAGTCTACCTTATCACCACGATCTTCCTGTTCTGTGCTGTCTGGTATTCCTTTTGAAAACGTATCCCATTCTCCTTCTCTGCAATTTCAAGTTCCACAATTAATTTCTAAACATCAGCCATAAGACAAACATCACACAAGCATGCATATTGGTAATGTCTCATTTGTTATATCTAGTCTTCTCCTATTCCAGCCCATAGCTCCTTGAAACACAAATATCTGAAAACAAGACCGATATGTTGCTTCTTCTGCGGACGAATCATGCCAAAACAAATGCGACATTGTACAGAAAGACCCCGATGACTGGTATCTTGTTTTGCTCTACAAATTAAATGTTTATCATCTAAATACCATGACATGCTTAATTAAGGTGATGTGAACTATTTGTTCTCTGCTAGTTTGTTATTTTTTTTACATGAAACGGGATCTTGTATCTGTGAAACTATATGCAATACCTTCTACCAGAAACCGTGAACTTTCGGACATTCCCATATGTTCAAGTTGCATAATACAGATGCAGCCATTCAAAATGCGCGGTACAAACCCGCGGTACGGTAAACTACCCACAAGCCACCACGGGGCACCGTAGGGCACCGCGGTAAGTGATTGGCAGGCCAAAATGACCGACAGGGGCACTCGTGGTGCATTGGTTGGTAGTGAAAAGATTTAATCATTTAATGTCTTTACTGTGCACATTTTAATCCGCTTAGTTTTGAATATTTATATGGAATTTTACCACTAAAGGGAAATTTTAGTAGCTGAGCATAACGCATCTGAAGGTCATAAACGATATTAATTTAGGAACATAAACATTACTGAATGTACGTAAACTGTACTGTGTATGGCTGGTCTTGGTAGTTTAAAGAAAAAATACACACCAGTCTTCCATTTCTCCCTAAACATTTTAAGCATGAAAGTTTTATGAAATGGTACCCAAATATGCGATTGCTGTATAGAATGAATTTTAATTTAAAAAAAAATTTAACACGAAAATTAAGCTGTTTACATCTTCCGCCTGAGAACAGTCACCCGTTGCTACCCAACACAGAAACACAGCCAGCAACTAGCAAAGAGAGGACATTAGCTAGCCAATATGATAAAGAAATAAATGATTATTTTGTTTATTTCTTTTGCACATTTATTTGAACATTTTCATCAATTGTACAAGCACTTGGAAACTGTCCAATCCCTAGTTCATCAGGCATTTTCTTTTACGCTGCAGGCATTCTCCCGGTCTGGCGCCGGTCTGTGTCTTCTAGGATATAATGCCAGCGAACTCTTGTTTTTATGTCCACTATAACAGACAATCTCCTTTGCTTTTAACCGAGCGTTTAATAATTTCCTAAAATGAAAATGATTTACTTTATTTCCCTCATGGGATCAATAAAAGTATCTATCATCTGTCTAAACTATGGGACAGAATTCTGGGGTCTCCCCATACCAGAGATTATGGTAGGGCTTCAGAATGGTGATTGGCTGACACCATCTGACACCCCTCTGATTGGAGAAAAAAGACGTGCTGGTTTGCTATACGTACATACTGTACCAGGAAGAGGATTTCTTTCTATTCGAAACGTGTATTTTAGAAGTTTAAGAAGTAAAAACCTTACAGCGTACACAGATTTCTAAACTGATCAGGATTGTTATCTTTGTCTTATGTATAATAATGTTCACCGCTCTGTCCAGCGACAAAATAATAATAAAATAAAATAATAAACTTTATTTTATATAGGGTTTTAAACAAATAAGTAATTAGATTGCTCATAAACCTAATCACTTATTCTACATAAAAACAGCGTAATTGCTCTCTGAAAATGCTTTTTCTTTTTATTTAGGCTCAGATTTCAACTATAGATCGTATTATTATAAACTTTCTTGGAAAAATGTCTTTTATGTAAACCATGTTTGCTATTAATTCATTTAGGGCTAGAATATGTTCATTGTCTTCCAATCGAGTCGAGTTGACTTTAGAAGCTTGCCACGCCCGGACTGTTATACCAACGCATTAGCATGTTAAAGTGATTTCATTGAGGAGCCTAGCTTTCTTAACTAGTAAGTACTGAACTTCCTTGGTTTTGGAGGGGGGAGGTGTCTTTCGCTGGAAATCTCGCCCCCTTCTACTTTGAAAATACCTGTGAAACCGGTTTAATTCGTCACAGCCAGCACTCCCGCAGAGAGGGGGGTTGTACTCGTTAATGTCTTAGCCGGAACACATCATTATATCTCATTTTGTATTTCTATAAAAAAAATCGTTTGCCCAGCCTAACACTATTGTTGTTATTGTTTTTATCCTGTAAAGCGCTTTGAGGAGCACAGCTTTCTCACCACTAAGATTACTTTTTGATACCATCCTTACACAAAGCAGAAACTTCTTGTATTTTCCGATGACATACAAGTGGAAAGATTACAGATTTTAATCGTCTTTTTTTCTGAACCAGGGAAAATCTGATCATGTTTCTCTATAACATTAATAAAAAACTTTATTTTACATATCACCTTTAAAAGTGGCATCTCAAAGCAATACAGTAGATGTAAACCACAGATTACAAAGTAAATACCCAGACAAACGCAAACACGTTTTAAATAAAATGCTTTTATTCATTCAGCAGAGAGAGAGCGTAAAACCTGGGCGTAACAGCTGTTCCTTTTTCTGATCACTCGCTCTCTGGATAAACATCTCGCCTGTCCTGTTCTTTGTTTTCCTAATTTGCTGATTATGCCTTCTGCGATCCACTCCTGCCCTCACACCTAAAGAAGACTATTTTAAATTTCTTTGCGCGGTCCATTGTGCAATTAACCCTTGTATGTGCTGTCCTTAAGGTGATATCACATAAAGGTGATATGTAAAATAATGTTTTTTATTATTGTTATAGAGAAACATGATCAGATTTTCCCCGGTTCAGAAAAAAAGATCTAAAGTATACTAGTTTGTCACTAGTATACTTTTAATAAAGTCTTTGCTGTGCTCCTGAGACCCTTGTGATATTTCGAGCTCTGGTTGAATGATAAGTGTCGCAGTTTAAATCTCTCTCTCTCTCAATTCAATTCAAGGTGCTTTATTAGCATGACAGATGGGTACAATCAGTCTTGGGTATTTACTTTGCTTTGAGATGCCACTTTTAAAGGTGATATATAAAATCAAGGCTTTCACTTGCTTTAACTACGCAAGTCTGAGTTCTTGTGTCTGTCCTATCCAAACCCGAAAGTATCACAATATGTATCTTTATAGCAGGTGGTGTACAGCTTTTTAGTATAGATTACTCTTTTCTAAATGTATTTAAAAAATAAAAACGATTACAATCTAATCTTTCCACTTTTGATCCCAAGATCCCAAGAAAAATAAATCTAAATGGGGAGAAAGCTATGCTGAAAGTTTATTAAGATACTTAGAAGACAAAGATATCAATTTATGTTGCATTTGTCTGATTGTGAATCAAAAAACACATATATTTAAACCCACTTTTGCGATTTAAATCAAAACACAATTTAAATCAATATAAATGTTTATATTGTAACGCCTAGGTGACTATTCATTGTTATTAAAATGACTTAAATTCGATCATGTTGTGATATTTAGAAATATACATTTGTTTGGTGCGAGTGAAGTTTTATTTAATCTCTGAGCCATACTGATTCTTATGGAAGCCAGTTTCTGCCAGGGAGTAAAAAAAAAACACACTATGGTATTCTCTCCGATGCAGTGCAGTTAAAAACATATCTCTGATGCTGTTCCTAAATGAATATCGTTTATGACCATCAGACGCTTTATGCTCCTTTTCTTTTCTCCAGTGGATTGAACAGGGAGAGGCATTTCATGATGTACTTTTCATTGGTGAAACAACAGTGGCTCTGGAACAGTTTTCAACCATGTCGTTTTATAAAAAGGGGAGATATGTACGCGTTACTGAAGCTAAAAGTTTAGCCTTTGTCACTAATGTAAGATACATATAGAAATCCCTACGTTACAGACTGTATATGGCTGGTATTGGTAGTTCAAAGAAAAAATACACACCAGTATTCCACTTTCTCCCTAAACATTTTAAGCATCAGAGTCTTACATGTGGTTATTTCGGAAACGTTTGTACGTGCTCCTTCTGACCATGTTACTGTTTACTGTTACTGACCATATTAAGTTTAAGTGCCTGTGGACACTTTTCCTGTCCGTGGGGGGTGGACCGTCTTTCATTAGAAGGTTAGTCTGTTCTACTCTGAGAATGTAGAGGGGGTGGAAAGTAATTCCGTGTCGCATTAACTAACCTCTTCAGTTTATTCCGCCAGACAGTACATGAATATAATTATATCGTTATTAATTTGTTTAGATACGCAATTCCATATTATATTCCCTGTTAATCAAATTCTAAAAGTATGCATTTGTTAGATAACAAGCGAATTCACAGAAAAGGTTAATAGACTATCACTTTTCACAAAGTATATAAGTCTAAATCCTAATATAAGTCTAAACAGTATCAGCTTTATTTACGGGTTGCAATTTAAAAAAAGTCAAAAACCGCACTCAAAATGCAATTTAGAGCTTTCTGGCAAGAGGAGACACCCAAATTAATAATGTAACATCCCACTGTTTGTGCATGAACAAGGTTATACTTCTTCCCCGGCGGAACACATTCCATAAGAATCAGCGCTTTTATATATCGCCTTTAAAGGTGGCTTCTCAAAACACTTTACAGGATAAAAACAACAATAACAGCAACAACAACAATATTGTATTTCATTGCAGTTTGACAAAGTGCTCTTAGAGTTTGATTAATAGGGAATATAATATAAAAATATAGTACTAAAAATAAGATACACTCTACAGACATTCACAACAGCGACTGTCAGAAGATAGGACACAGCGGCTCAGACACCCGCTGAATGGAAAGGGGCACTTTAATGTTCTGTATGGCTAATACTAAAGCCAATACTTTAATATTCTTTTAAAGAATACAATAGTGGGTACTGGCCTAATTCGGCCCTGCTCCCATTGTTAGGTGTTAATGTGTTGTTGTTAAGTGTGAATTTGTACCTGTTTCCCTGAGGTCTGGCTTTTTTTCTGGAAAACCATAACTCTGGTCTTGTCCAGATTGACTGTCAGTGCCCAGGTCTGACAGTGCTGCTCCAGCAGTGCCAGGTTCTGCCGCAGCCTCTGTTCTGTGGGCGACATCAGGACCAGGTCGTCTGCAAAGAGCAGGAACTCGATTTCTGTAATTAATGCAGATCAGTAAATCAAGGGACAAAACAATTATTGCACCCGACTCCTTAATGGGGTTTGACGTGCTAATGCGTTGGTTTAACAGTCCGGGTGTGGCAAGCCTCTAATGTCTCCCGACTTCGGCAAAAGGAACCTGCCTTTCATTGGACGGGAAAGCAAGAGCCGACCGCTACGCCGCCCCCGTGTTTCGAAATCTTGAGACTTTTGAAATTTACTGGGGGTGGACCACGTCTGTAAATTTTGATGGGTCCAGAGGCAAAAGTGCCTTGCCTTGCAATCTCCGGGAAACCATTAGTAGCACGGTAAATCGGAGATTCTCAACCCTTACTTTGTGCGATTGGAAAAGAATTCGTGTTTAAATAATTTTCGTAGTTAGAAATTATGAAACGCTCTGTTAAAAGCAAGGGAGTTTTTATGTCCATTGCAGTAAAAGAAAATGTCTGACAAAGTAGGGCTTGGACAGATTCCAAGTGCATTTTTGCAATTTACGTTGCAACAGACAATGTACAGCGTGTACTATTCTTGTGTTGCGGTACATGAATATAATTATATCGTTATTAATTTCTTTAGATACGCGATTCCATATTATATTCCCTTTTAATTAAATTCTAAAAGTATGCTTGTTGACTCCGGTATCAGGTTAGTTAAAGACTTCGATGCTTAAAATGTTTAGGGAGAAATGGAATACTGGTGTGTATGTTTTCTTTAAAGTACCGAGACCAGCCATATACTGTATGTTTAAGTTCCAAAATTAATATCGTTTATGGCCTTCACACGCGTTACAGTATGCTCCTATTCTTTTTATGCTCAGGTACTAAGATTTCCCTTCAGTGGTAAAATTCCATATAAATATTCAATACTTAAACGGGCACAGTTAAGACATTAAATATACATATACATACTGTATACAGTACAGTTTGCAAACGGTAATATGTTTATGTTCCTAAATCAATCTCTTTTATGAGCATGTGAAAGGCATGGTGAATCGATTCTCAAAAATTACTGTACTTTGCATGATTGGAAACAAATGCGTGATTGCGAAATGCTGTGGTGTTACTTTTACAAAGACGGTCAATGAAAAAAAGAATGTGGACCAGGGCAATACTTTGAGTTTACAGCTTGTCCAAGGTCATTCATTATTAATACTATAAGTAATATCTTCTTTAAAGACTTTGATGGTGACAGCTCAAACATGAGAGGTTGAGCTTTATTAGCTCCACCTTGCGGAAATTCCGGATACTATTATTTTAATTGCGGTATTATAGGAGAATTTACGGTAACTCGCGGTAGACCGCGTAAAGCACACCGCAAAATAATGCGGTATCGCCGGCGCATTTTGAATGGCTGCATCTGTACATTTCTAAAGATCACCCATAAGTTAAACATCACACATATATGCATATTTTGTGGTTTCATTTGTTGTATTTAGTTTTCTCCTATTCCCGCCAATAGTTCTTTCGAACATAAACATCCCAAAAGCAAGCCTGGCGCAATGTTTTTTTTTCTGCGGATGAATCACGTTCCTACAGATGCAGCCATTCAAAAACAAGCAGGGTACGCTGCGGTATAACGCGGTGAGTGTGTCGCATCAAAACGTAGTTAACGCGTCATTTCGCATCAACTGCAAATATGCAAATTAAATTATGTTAATAGTATCCGGAATCACCTTGGAAAACCGCCAGGAGGAGCTAATAAAACTTAACCTCTCATGCTGTACATGAGCTGTCACCAGAAAACGCCGCTTTCTAATCCCGATCACTGCTGATGGACAATCTTTATTCAATTAAGAATTTAAGTTGTATGCTCTTTAGACTTTTAAATTTAAACTGTGTATTACAGCATGTTAATCATCATTCATTAAAAAGTTGGTATATTTTATGAAAGCAAGATTGCTCAGTTGGGCAAAAGTACACAACCTACCTTTATCATAAATATTTTAATTATGCAGAAATATTTTATGCATCAAAGTCTTTACCGAAGCTATTACTAACAGTATTAATAATGAATGACCTTGGACAAGCTGTAAACTCAAAGTATTACCCTGGTCCACATTCTTTGTAACCGTCTTTGTAAACGAAAAGACAAAAAGTAACACCACAGCATTTCATTGATCCAATCACGCATTCATTTCCAATCATACAAAGTAAGTTTTGAGAATCTCCGATTCACCATGCCTTTCACATGCTCATAAACGATATTAATTTAGGAACATAAACATATTATGTAAACTGTATATTGCTGTTATTGGCAGTTTAAAGAAAAGAATACACACCAGTATTCCATTTCTCCCTAAACATTTTAAGCGTCAAAGTCTTACATGTGGTTATTTCGGAAATGTTTTTACATGCTCCTTCTGACCATATTACTGTACGTTTATATACTTTGTGAAAGTGATCGTTTTAACCTCTTCTGCGAATACGCTCGTTATCGGAGTAGACAAAAGCATACTTTCAGAATTTGATTAATAGGGAATATAATATGGAATCGCGTATCTAAAGAAATTAGTAATGATATAATTATATTCATGCACTGTAACACAAACAGTAGTATATGTGTATGGCTGTTCCACTAGCTGTCATGTGTCTGTATCAGTGGTGTGATGGTTTAAGTGACCCACTTGTAAGTGAGAGGTTGGGTGTTCAAATTCAGCTAGTGCCACAAGTTTTCTTTTAACAAACATTTCTTTGAAAAACTAAAATAGCAATAGCAAAATAATGGACACTGTATTGACTTTTTTATATTTCTAAATATCAGAACATGTTCGTACTGTATGTACACAGCAGTACTGCAGGGCGTAGGGCGCAAATCCACGTGAGCCCAAAAGCCCTACATTAATATTGTGCATTCGCCTCACGCTGCGCGGTTTTGCATTTCTCTCTCTCTCCCCCTCCCCCCGGGAGTGCCGCCTGTGCCGAATTTCATTGTTTGTAAACAAACCGGTTTCACAGGTATTTTCAAAGTAGAACAGGGCAAGTCTTCCAATGAAAGACACACACTCCACCTTCCCCCACGGACATGCTATTGGCTTGTGAACAGTAGTGAAGGCTCTGAAAACAGTAACCTGTCCCCACATACCCTGCCCTCACAACCCCCACAGCCAAAATGAAACGCTTAGAGTTTGTAATGTAGGGCGCTCTGAAAGAGTTAAACTTTAATGCAGGAAAAATGTATTTCCCAGAAGCTATACTGATTCTTATGGAAGCCCGTTTCCGCCAGGGAGTAAAAAAAAATGTGCTAGGGAGTAATAAAAAAACGCGCTATGGTATTCTCTCTGATGCAGTGCAGTTAAAAAAATATCTCTGAAGCCTGTTCCTAAACTAATATCGTTTATGACCATTGGACGCTTTATGCTCCTTTTCTTTTTTCCAATGGATTGAACAGGGAGAGGCATTTCATGATGTACTTTTCACTGATGAAACAACAGTGGCTCTGGAACAGTTTTCAACCATGTTATTTTATAAAAAGGGGAGATATGTGAAGAAGCAAAACCCAAAACATTCACCGAAGGTTAGCCTATTCTACCCTGAGAAGAATAGAGGGGGTGGAAAGTGCCCGTGGTCATTTAATTAGTATTAAAATTCGCACCAATTCCCTTGCAAAGATATGGACATAAGAATATTCGTGCGTGGTCAAACAAATGGCATAAAAACGACAAAGGGAAGGCTGGGAAAACATTCACAGTGTACTTTATACACAAAAGAAGTGTTCTCACAACTCTAGGAGGTTTCGTGAAAATGCTACAGGTGTGCCAAAATCGTTTTTGAACTTTGAGCTAACTTTACCCCGGTACCTGTCCCCACACACCCTGCCGCCACTGCGATTAGAATATACACAAAGCACTGAAATCTTTAGAGTAGATGATCAGGTGTTTCGCAGACGTAGACATAGTATGTAATTCAGGCTTTATGAACTCACGTCTGGGATTCGATTAATTAAGATTATTAATTATTAGAGTTCATAAAGCCTCTTTGCCAGCAGCCATATCACCCTGCAACTCCCAACTGGCAGCCCACTAAAGCTAAGCAGGAGTGAGCCTGGTCAGTACCTGGATGGGAGACCTCCTAGGAAATACTAAGGTTGCTGTTGGAAGCAGTGTTAGTGGGGCCAGCAGGGGGGTGCTCACCCTGTGGTCTATGTGGGTCCTAATGCCCCAGTATAGTGATGGGGACACTATTGTAAACAGGTTTCATCCTTCGGATGAGACATAAAACCAAGGTCCTGACTCCCTGTGGTCATTAAAAATCCCAGGGCATTTCTCCTAAAGAGTAGGGGTGTAACCCCGGCGTCCTGGCCAAAATTTCCCATTGGCCCTTATCAATCATGGTCTCCTAATAATCCCGGTCTATGAATTGGTTTCATTATTCTGCTCTCCTCCCCACTAATAGCTGATGTGTGGTGAGCATTCTGGCGCACTATGGCTGCCGTTGCATCATCCAAGTGGATGCTACCCATTGGTGGTGGTTGAGGGGAGTCCCCGTTACCTGTAAAGCGCTTTGAGTGAAGTGTCCAGAAAAGTGCTATATAAGTGTAAGCAATTATTATTTTTATTATTACATCTGCGAAATACCTTTGCTAGTTAATGCTACTTCACTTTCTTGGGCGTGAATTTTTTAGGCAAAAACCAGGCTAACAGGCTAGTTTTGTGATCTTCCTAGGATTGTTAAGCGCAGTGTCAAAATGTTTCCATATGAAAGGAATCGTATGAAAGGCAGTGACGTCACCGTCCTGAGGCGTATGTGTGTGGCAGATCTGTGATGTGGTTGAGTGTGAATTGTGGTGAGCCTCCGATTGGGGAAAAAAAGACCTGCTGATCTGTTCTACATACCAGGAAGACAACAGAATATGATTTTTTCTATTCGAAACGTGTATTTTAAACATTTAATTAAGAAGTAAAAACCTTACAGTGTACACAGATTCTAAGCTGATCAGGAGGAAGAAAAATCACCCGTGTTTTGCGCATAAAAAAGTGGTTATTAACTATAGAAATCTGTTTTTATAGCTTTTAAAGTCGTGCAAAGTCTAAACAGGAACACATCATTATATCTTATATATGAAAAATATATAATATTTCTTATATATGAAAAAGTGTGTGCGTGTGTCTCTCTGTACTCAGCTGTACTGAAAAATAAAGCACCGTTTTTCATTCAACGAGTGCCTGAGTCACTGTGTCCGTCCTATATAATAATGCCACAATATTATAAACGCGCCTTAGGCTGGGCAATCGAATTTTTAATAAAAAAAAATAAAATGAGATGTAACGATGTGTTCCTGCTTAACTTAGAAATTGCATGACTTTAAAAGCGATAAAAACAGGTTTCGATTACCTGCTGCAATTCGGGCACAGAAGGGTTAAAAAGAAAGTCAGACAGGCGGGGGGGGTGAGTTGTGAAACTGTTACCTGTCCTGGATAAAGCAGTTAGAAAATAGGTGGATTTACACCTGTGAAAAGTGTTCCAATTTTAATGCAATACGGAAAACATTATTCATAAAAAATGATCTTGTACGGTCTGTAAACTGAAAATGTATGAAAGAGACACGTTGCGTATCGCCTCTTTTTACACTTGGAAGAACACTCCAATGTTAATGCGATACTGAAGATATTAATAATAACCTTTTAAATCTGAAGGGGGATCCACACAGTACAGGTTCCTGCTACTGTAGCTATTCAGAGGGAAAGACGGTGACGTCACCGCGCAGGCGAGCAGACACACCCTCTAATAACAGGTGTATGCATTAAATATATTTAGATCTTTGAATTAATATAGTTATTGATTTCTTTAGCCTCACAACATTGTCCAATAATACTCTTCTTGTGTCTAATTTTTAGTTGAGCAGGATTTGAGCTACAGACCATAAAAAAAACAGGATTCACTTTTTTCACATATTGATGATAATGATATCAGTAGAAGTTTGAAACTATTTGTTGTTATTAATAAATGCCTTAGATTCGAACATGTTGTGATACTTAGAAATATAAAAAAGTCAATAGAGTGTCCATAATATTGCTATTTTAATTTTTCAAAGAAATGTTTGTTTAAAGAAAGCTCGTGACAATAGCTGGATTTGAACACCTGACCTTTCACTTATAAGTCAGTCGCTTAAACCATCACACCACTGACACAGTTACATGACAGCCACTGAAACAGCCTTACACATATCTATTGATATGTGTATATACTACTGTTTGTGTTACAGTACATGAATAAAATTATATCGTCATTAATTTCTTTAGATACATGATTCCATATTATATTCCCTATTAATCAAATTCTAAAAGTATGCTTTGTTTACTCCGATAACGAGCATATTTGCAGAAAAGTATATAAATGTACAGTAGTATGGTCAGAAGGAGCACGTAAAAACATTTCCAAAATAACCACATGTAAGACTTTGATGCTTAAAATGTTTAGGGAGAAATGGAATACTAGTGTGTATTTTTTCTTTAAAATACCAATACCAGCAATATACAGTTTGCATAATATGTTTATGTTCCTAAATTAATATCGTTTATGACCTTCAGATGCGTTATACTCCTCTTCTTTTTATGCTCAGCTACTAAAAATTCCCTTTAGTGGTAAAATTCCATATAAATATTCAATACTAAGTGGATTAAAATGTGCACCGTAAAGAGATTAAATGATTAAGTCTTTTCACTACCGACCAATGCACCACGAGTGCCCCTGTCGGTCATTTTGGCCAGCCAATCACATACCGCGGTATGGCGCAGTGGCTCATGCGTAGTTGCCCACAGTACGGGTTTGTACTGTGCATTTTGAATGGCTGCATCTGTACCTTATGTCACATTCTACATTTTTTGGAACATTGGACATTTTTCCTCTTTAGACACAAAATAATACAATGAAAACTCATCAGTTCACAAACTGATTAACTACTACTTCACAGAGGAGCCTCACTTGAGAGTCTTCAGAAATGCTTATGAGAAATGATGATGTAACAACTTCATCGGGTGATTTATTATAAAACCACTAATATGAACACAGAACATGCAATTCAATGTGAACATGCCAAGACTTAACCAGTAACAACTGTAAGAGGACCAGAGGAAGGGTCATCCAGGACAGGTATTTTAGGAACGATCTGCTGTTGTTGCGCCTGGGCCTTCTCCAGATTTTCCTTCACAATGGGAACAACAATGTTTATCCTTTCCCTCATTTGTTCCACATGTTCAATGACAGTCTGTAATGGTGAAGGTTGATGCTCCCAGGACTCTTTGACCAGGTCTAATAATCCCCATGGTCTCCGAGCGTATAATAACTCAAAAGGAGAGAACCCAGTCGAGGCCTGCGGTACTTCTCGAATAGCAAACATTAGATAAGGGAGCAATTGATCCCAATTTTTGCCGTCCTTTTGCATGGCCTTCCTCAGCATGCTTTTCAGGGTTTTATTAAAGCGCTCCACTAGTCCGTCTGTTTGCGAGTGATAAACTGAGGTTATGATTTGATGAATACCCAAAAGCTTACTTAGGTCTTGCATGACCTTTGACATAAAAGGAGTCCTTTGATCGCTTAAGATCTCCTTAGGGATTCCCACTCTAGCGAAAATTTGCACTAGCTCTCTAGCTATGTTTTTGGCCGTAGCTGCTCTCAGAGGAATGGCTTCGGGGTACCTCGTGGCATTGTCCACTATTACCAGTATATACTGATGTCCCTTTGTAGTTTTAATCAGGTGTCCCACTAAGTCCATCCCACTCTGCTCAAAAAGAGTATCTATAATTGGGAGGGGAATCAGAGGGTTTTTATAATAAGGTTGGGGGGCAGTTTTCTGACACTCTAGGCATTCCCGACAATATCTCTCGATGGCCTTGTATATTCCGGGCCAGAAAAATCAAGAAAGTAGTCTTTCAGCTGTTTTCTTCACGCCCAGGTGTCCTCCCAAGAGGTGGCTATGGGCCAAGTTGAGGAGTTTCGACTGGTAGGCTCAGGAAATGAGGAGTTGCTCCACTTCTTCTTGGTCCCTCTTCTGCACCTGATAGAGGAGATTGTCTTTTACCATAAAATAACGGTAACTCAGGGTACTATTATTATTACACAACTTCCCCTCAATTTTTCTCACATGTTCCCATGCATCTCTTAAATTCCCATCTTCCAACTGGGCCGTCCCTATCTCGATGTTCTGGTGGCTCCCAGTCCGGTAAATCCATATTTAAGAACTCATCTCCAAGTTAAGAGCCTTCTTCCGGTTGGTCCGCCTCTCCAGGGGAATCTGTGTTATCGTCCAAATCTCCCAGACAGGGGAGTGGATCTTGCCTAGCCAACTGGACAGTATTCAAAATTTGGAGAAAGTGGGGACAGTCACGTCCCAACACCACAGGGTTAGGCAACATTCAACCACCCCTACAGTATATAGTTATACATTCCCATTTCTGTAGTAATGGAAACTTTCACAGATGGATACACCTTAGTTTCCCCATGAATGCACATAATAGGTATCCCCTCCGCTTGCCTGACCTTGGGTTCCTTCAGGTAGTGCTGTAGAGGTCACCAGGGTCACCATACTTCCAGAGTCTAACAGGGCCTCGACAGGCTTTTCCCCTATCTTGATTTTAGCAATGTGGGGAGCCTCACAGGACGGGACGCTTGCCGTGAGGTAGTTGCACTTGGTTTCCTCTCTGGTGTCCACTTGCATAGGTTCACCCAAGTTGGGACAATTACTGGCCAAATGTCCCTCTTCATGACACTTAAAACATCTATGGGACTCTTTCCATGGTCGGGGCCTTTGAACCGATCTTTCCTGAAAAGACATCTTAAATTGTGGAGGACCTCGATAGTCCCTGTACTTTAGTGACTGAAACTTCATTCCACTCCCCGAACTCTCGGGGTTCCTTCTCTCCTCTTTTCGAAATTCCCCTCTTTCTTCCTTAATCAAGGCTTCAGTGGCATGCTGTTGGTCCACTAAATCAACCGCCTGGTCTAATGTCTGGGGATCCCCATCACTCACTTTTCTTTTCAAGTGAACAGGCAGACTCCTCACAAAGTGGTCCAATACTACTCTTTCTACCACTTGCCCCGAGTTTAGTTCTTCTGGCTGAAGCCATTTCTTTGCCAGATATACAAGGTCAAACATCTGAGATCTAGTGGGCTTGTCTATTTGATACTTCCAGTTATGGAACCGGACTGCTCGTATCGCCGTGGTTACCCCTAATCTCGCCAAGATCTCCTTTTTTAGAGTTTTATAGTTCTCAGAATCCTCTTCTTTTAAATCATAATAAGCCTTTTGGGCATCCCCAATTAAATAAGGTGCTACTCTCCCTGCCCATTGCTCTCTGGGCCATGCATTCCTGGCAGCTGTTCTTTCAAAAGTGGTGAAATATGCTTACACATCATCGAGCTCTGTCATCTTTTGAACCCCAATTTCTTCCATCTTACTGGGTTCTCTCCCTGTTACTGAGGGCCATCTAATTTCTTCTCCTAATCTTTGCAATTCCTCTCTCACCAAATTCTGCTCTTCTATAATTCGTTGATTTGTCTCTGTTTGAATTTTATTAGCCTCCTGCTGTGCCTGTATAGCTTCTTGTTGTCCTTTTAAAGCCTGGAACTGGGTTAGAGTGGCCTGGGACAATTATTGTATCAATTGTTCCATTGTTCTTGGCAAGAGTTCACACACAAACCGAGAGAGAAGAATCCACCAATTGTGGTGCCTCCGGGGAAAAGATTTATGTAATACATGTAGGTACAAAAGTACTCACACCACACACTCTTCTTTTATTTTCGTGAAGTTTTCTCCCTCTCTCCCGTTCATCCGTCTTCCAAGCCAGTCCGCAATCTATCTTTAATCAGTCCGAGTTCCAAAAGTCCGTAAAGTCCCACAAATCCACACTGTATCCAAATCACAAACTGTAAACCGTAATCCTTAATTTATTCCGAAAATCCGTTATCCTTAAATCTGTATCCACACCATCAGAACTCCACTATCTCCTCCAAAACGCATTCACCTACTGGCTTCTGCGCTGGTTCACTGTTTCCAGGGCATATATATTTTGTTTCCTGATGAGACACACCTGTGTCTCATTGTCTTTCAGACTGAGCCCTTTCCATCTGCTGGTCAGCTGGTTTCTCTTAGCAGCCATCTTGGTCAGGTCTAAGTCAAGTATAGTGAGCAGATCGTTCCTAAAATACCTGTCCTAGATGACCCTTCCTCTGGTCCTCTTACACAGCGTACACCCAACCAACAACGCACATGTATCCCTCGTGATAACAGATGATAATAGAATTATAATTATATTTGCCATTGTATTAGCAGCTACATCAAATTTTCAGTTTCACAAGGAACTGGATTTTCAGTTTCGCAAGGCAAGATCAAATTGTATCCAGTTGTAAATTAGCTATGTGAAGTTTTTTGAAGTTGACACAAACAATGAAACCCCCCTACATTCATTTGTATTCCAAATGTGTTGGGTTTTCCCATTAAAACTAGTACAGTTTTAACTAGTACACGCCTGTACTAGTTTTAATGGGAAAACCCAACACATTTGGAATACAAATGAATGCTTTAACACGATAGATGCGTTCCTGTAAAACTGTGCGGTATGCAAACTCACGCAATAAAAATAACAGGGCTCATGAGAAAAATAAGGTTAGGGACAGACTACTCAAAACCTAATGAAACGAAAACCTAACCAAAGCTTTACCAAGTTTATCAGTTACCCTAATAAAAATGTTTACACACTTTAAACACATTAAATTTATAGTGTAACATTTATAGAATGGTTCACATGGGCAACAACGAGACATTTAGATAGCGCACGCACTTTTTATTACAGGCCTCCATCACCCTATTACTAGGCAACAGAAACCATAAACCCTTCAATCGAACTTTAAACACACAAGGGCAGCAAAGGGAGCGTGTACACAAATTAGGGTGGATACGGTCTTGGGAAACCTGACAAGGATTTAAATTTTTTGAAAATGAACAAAGTATTATTTAAGGGTTAACAAACTTGTTCTTAGGCCTTTATTAACTCTGATTTTCATGCTTTGTAAATGGTTTCTTAAAATGTGAGAGACACTGTAACAGACTATCAAAACCCTGAAGTACAAGAAATTTTACTGTAGCGTTTTTTAAATATGACCCTCTGAACATGGCATGAGAGAATGCATTGGGAAAAAGTGATTGCACTTTCTGATGAATTGCTATGGCCCTCCCTCCTGATTATAAGATTGTCTCATAATTCTGGCACTGAGGTATGAGAGACAATATAACAGATTGTCAAAATCCTGAAATACAAGAAATGTTACTATTGTGCTTACAGTATGTACATTTGGGGAAGAATGTTTCTCTAATCTCCTGAATATTTTTCAAAGTGCAGTAGGAAGTGCACCTCTGTTTCTATTTCTCCCCTGCTGGCAGTGGCAGTCTGTCCTGGCAGCCTGTCCTCTCTGGGCAGCCAGGTCTGTCTGTGTCCAGTTTCTCTGGCCAGCCTGTGGTCACTGAGCCTGTACTTCCTCTAGGACAGTTTCTGTTTGTTGTTACTTATGTTGGTCAAATATTCGGCTAGTGTGTATTGTGGTTTTAGCTGTCCGTAGCATTCCAGTTTATGTTGTGTTTGTGTGTGTATTCCAGTGCAGTCCCTGTTCTGTCTTGTTTCACGCAAGAAACAACAAAACCGAAATATTGTTCCAGGTGCTGGTACAAACTTTAGGTTTATATAGTCCTTCCTTTCTGCTTTGGACATCATTCGTTATTATGGTAAAGAGGGGGGTCATGGTATTTGGCCAGTTAAGAGACCCTGGCCAAATGGTCAGTTTAAGATTACGTCCCCAGGGGGTTCTTAGCTCGCATCTGGAATCCTTATCAGTTAACCCCCTTTCCTGCCATAAACTCCTGCCTTAGAAGTCTAATCTTCATGCAGAAAGGACTTAAAATTAACCCAGTCTTCACATCTTACTTCACGGCTCACAAAGATGACCGAGTCTGTGTCGTGGTATAGACAGTGGTCTTGCAAAGCATTTAACAATGTGTATAACTCCAATCGGGCATAGGCGATTGTAAAGCTAGCGATGAAAATGTTGGTGTTGGAGTGGCCTGTGTAGTGGTCTTTAGTGTGTTTCCAGGTGACACAGGCTGTGTTTTCATCAATAAACTCGCATATTATAGAATATGGAAAGCATTTCTGTTTAAGAAATCAATAATGTTCTTGGGAAAGAAAAAAGATCCGGCTGAAAATCCCTAGGAGTCGAAAAATTCTGCTCCGTCGTCATTTGGTAGGTAAATAGCGAGCCAGTGTCCGCCGGGGAGGGTGTGTGGGTGAGTATTAACTATTAAACTCAAAGACCGCCGCTCCAGTCTCTCGATTAGAAGTGCATCCCTGGGGAACACACCCAGAAAACTGTCTCTGGTGTAGCAGTCTCAAGTTAGAATGTCTTCCAGCTGTTTGGTGTTCATCATTATGTGAAGGTTGTGGGGCTCCAGGTTTTTTAGTTAAAGTCGTAAATGACTTGACGTCTCATATCAAGCTCTACCATGTTGTCGAACAGAGCATACACGGCCATGTTAACTGTAGTGGGTAATGGTTGTGCGAAGCATATTTCAGCTTTCAGATTACCTGTTTTAATAAGTGAATAATGACCTGTGCACTCATCATCTGGACTGAGGTTTAAAGCGAACAAAGTGTAACCGCACGCATACCCCTCACGGTCCACCAAAAGAGGTTTGTCTTTCAGAAGCATCCCAGCTGTTTCCAATAGGTTAAAATATTCAAGTCGGATTGAAGCAGTTTAGTGGGGATTTGTTCACCGTCCAAGTAGAGAACTAAAAAGTTAACGGTGTAGTGTTTAAAATTGAAGAGGTTTTGTGTAAACCTGCCGCTGGATGCTGCATTGTCCACAAAACCTAAAATTACTACTTTGGGCAACTGCCCGAGAAAGAGGTTTTCTTGGTTACACACACAGCTCCCTGAAGGCAGACTGAAGACTTTCATCTGTACGCGGTCTATGGGGTGTTTAGCATTGGCCGTCAGCAGTGCTTCGGCGTGTCCAAACCTGACCCCTGGTGACACTCTGACTCTTTTCACAAACAATGATGCAGAGAGTATGCCCACTTTGTGTTCTCTGATGTTGTTCATTAAGCAGAAAGCATCTCTGTTGCGCACTTTCAGGTCAACACCGTTTACTAGTAGTTTGTCCTGAAAAAACAGGTCTGCGTGAATGTGACCCAGGAGCCCCAGTTTTCGGCTTTGCGCCGTGTATGATGCCCTTTTTCGGAACCCCAGATTGGGTCCATCCAAAACTGTGGACTTGTGTTGCCCAGCTGTGTCTTTGTAAAAGAGCTCAGTTGAATACTGCGTCTTTGCTGTAGTTCAGGACAGACTCTATAAAGGCCCTGTAAGGATAGCAGTTGTTGCTCTAACTGATCAGTCGGTCTCCCACGGTGATGTTAACCTGGCTGAAGATGGATGCGATCGGGTAATTCACGAGACTCACAGAGGCTGCCGCATCAATGATGTGTTGCCACTTTAGACATGACAGCACTTGTAACGTTGCTAACTACGTCTTTGGCGATGTTTTTAGCTGCCGATGCCATATGCGGCTTAGCTATTTCAAACTCTCGTTTCAGAAAAGGTATGGCTTTTCTAAATAGTGTTCTGAAAATACCCCCTATACCAGCGCCATACTGAAGTGGCAGTCCCGAAAATCCTGGTAATCCATAAACAGCCTGTTGTTTGTAGTAGTGCGTGTACAAAGAAGGATCCCAAATTGCCAGACGGCCATGCGCATGCATAACAAGCCCCTACAATCCTTACAGACCGGCTAATGGGGTTGTATTTAAAACCTACATTAGTTAGCTTGGTTTTGTCCACAGAGTGCTTCATTTCAAGCATGAGCTGATCGATGCTGCTGTAGTACCCTCTGGGTACGGTACAGATCCACATAGCCTCGATTTCATCGTTGATGAGCAGAAAATCTTCATCTCGATCAAATGTGTTTAACATATGCAGATAGAGCAGTTCAACCAGACCCACTTCCCAGCTGCCGTCCAGGTCAATCACCTTTGCTAGATACTCTGTGAAGCACTTGCTGGTGTTCTTTGGAAACATCTTTGAGGATGAATTACTGGCCAGCATAACATAGAAGCCATTGGGGTTCATTTTTTCAGCACCTCTATATGTCTCTGACCTCGGAAGCCTTTACCCAACTATTGAATTTATCGCTCCAGCCGCGCCAGCTGTTTGATTTTACCACACCCCCTGGATGCTAAAATCTTTTGGATGCAATAGACGCTCTCGGCATTGGGGTTTATCTTCTGTAGCTCTTCTGCGTGGAAGGAGCCCTTAATGTCATCGCCTGCGTAGTCCTGCAGTTTGTAATAGGGTCTCAGAGCCGAGGTCTGCTCTTTGACAATGAAAATTTCATCTGTGAAGGTCTGTTCATACCCTTCTCAAACACTCCCTTTATTTTGGACACCGCACATGATCACCCACATTAAATGAAAACTCTGACGGTTTTCTCTTAAAGTGATCGCCATAGACTGTTCTCCACACCTTCAGGGAATTGTCAGGTGTAACAGAAGCTGGGGTTCGTTTAATAGTCACGTGGTAACTATGATTTTAAGAGTAAATAAGATAATAAGTAAAAAAGATCAAGGTGTTTTTGTGTGTCAAGTACCTCCACATTTTTGTTTTAATAGTTATGTTAAACCTCTCTACCACACTTGCCTTCACATCGCCAGCCATAATGAAATGTTCAATATTCTCACATTTGAGAAAATTTTGGAAGGTCTTGTTAAGAAATTCTTTTCCCTCATCCGTTTGTAGCTTTTTAGGAGTACGACCCTCTTAAAGTATATTTCGGAAAGCAGCCTCCAGACTTGGTTTTCAGTGGCACAGCCCAGGCGTATTTAGACAACATGTCTATACATCTTAAGATGTAACAGAAACCGTCATTGAACTTGCTGTACTCTCTCATGTCCACCAAGTCGGCCTGCCACTGCCAGTCCATTTCGGGTACCAGCGTCCTGTTTCTCTTAAAGCTCACGCGAGCCGGCTTGTGCAAGGTATAAGCCAGCTGCCTGGACAGCCAGTCTGCCACCTGGCCGTGGCTGGCGCTCACACCCCGGGAACTCACGGCCCTCACCAGACACCCCCCACGCCGCTGTAACTCCCCGATTCCCTAGGGGTATAATAGAGCACGCTCAAACCCTTTTCAGTCATTATCGCATACCAACCCTCGTCGCTAATACGCGCTTTCATACACATTTATAAATGAGGGGGGACGTGGGGACGGACATTTGGACCCTGAGGCTCAGGTCCGCTCAGGGTGGAAGGCGGGACAATAACAAACATAAGAACACACCATTGGCTTGGGAGGTGGCGGGACATCAGACCATAAAACGCACCATTGGATGGGAGACAGGGTGTCTGTAGAGACAGGCACAGTGCCTACTGTAGAGACAGTCTATAATGGGAGACAGAGTTTTGATAGAGAGGGGTACAGTGTCTACTGTAGAGACAGTTTATAATGGGAAACAGGGTGTCTACAGTGAAAAGTACAATTTGTACAGTAGAGACTGATAAAAGTCTAGAATGATAAAAACCAGAACCAGAACGTTCCGACAGAGTTTACATCTGACTTCTCTTTGTTCGGTATCTGGTTTGCTGAAGCCAAAATATGACCAAATGATCGACACTGCATCTTTTTTTAGATACCAGCTCATCTTCATTTCTACTTGAGTCATCCTGCCTGACTGGGGTTCAGCATAAGCGCTCGTGTTGTCTCATGCCTGGCACGCTTCTTTGTGTTTTAAATGAAGAACGAAGGTTGGATGAGGCAGAAGTATGTGACTGGATATAATGACTGGGTGTTGTAGTTTTTTTTAAGGGGACCGCTCATGAAAACACACAGTGGGGAAAGCTTTTACCGAGCATACCGACATAAGCAAAATAAGGCCGGTGGGAGATTCTTAATGTCGGTATCGATACATTTTCAATATATCGCCCAGCCCTATCTAAGAGTGTTTTTTTGTCATCACACCTTACGATTTTCTACATATTTTAACATGCCATGTTCAGAAAGTCACGACTCCACACACAGAGACACCAGTGCCAGTGATCCACAGCAAGAACATGCAGACTCCACACACACATACACCAGTGCCAATTGTCCCTCAGCAAAAATATGCAGACTCCACACGCACAGATGCACGAACCAGTGACACACAGCAAGAACACGTAGACTCCACACAAACAGACAACACTACCAGTGATCTACAGCAGGAACTAATTAAGGGGGTTAATACAGAGACATTGAATCTTTCAACTGCCAATAGTGTCATGGAATAGAATCACAACCCTTTCCCCCTAAATAAATTAGAGAAAGTGATTAAGTGAGCATGTTTTCTGAATGAGCAACACCAAAAATAATGAATTACATACTGAATACATGACACAAGTATTGTTGTAACAGAAAGAATAAGGTTCTGGATCTCGAGATGAAGTTAAACAGATGAGTTTATTGCATGCAAGGAACAATAAAGCCGAAGTCTTGTTTCCCGCAAGAAACAACAAAACCGAAGTATTGTTCAATGTGCCGGTACAAACTTTTAGTTTATATAGTATTTTCTTTCCGCTTCTGACGTCACTCTGTATTTTGGTAAAGGGGGAGGGGGGGGTCATGGTATTTGGCCAGTTAAGAGACCCTGGCCAAATGGTCAGTTTAAGATTACATCCCCGGGGGGTTTCTAGCTCACATCTGGAATCCTTATCAGTTAACCCCCTTTCCTGCCATAAACTCCAGTTTGTTGTTTAGAATTCTAAACCTCATACAGAAAGGATTTAATTTAAACCCCCGTCTTCACATCTTTTCACATCAACATGCTTTTAGCTGCACCATACAGTATGATTTACTTTATCTTTTTAAGTTGTAATGTTTTAAATTTTATTGGGGGGGGGGGGGGGGGTCATGGGTGGAAATTCCAATTTCACACATAGGGTAGAGTGAAACAGCTATAAGAAGTGATTCTCAGGGTCTAATTTGTCATTACCACAACAAAACAACAATTGCCATTACAAGCCCCAAATAGCATTGGGTTATATCTCTAAAAATGCTTTATAACTTCACATATGTCCAAAACTGTTTTTACTTACTACCTGTTGAGTCGGGAGTTGCCTGCGGTGTATTTTCCATCCCCCTTTCTGGCAAACTGATGCTTGCAGGGATTTGATCTCGGTTTTTACTTCTGCCGTGCCTGCATTTTCAGAGGCACATTCTTGAACCTTGACCTTTACCCAGTCTATGAGTGCTGTAATTATTCCCCCGATGCACGTGAATAACAGTTCTGTTTGTCAATTAGTAAAACAGTCATTAAGATTTCATATTTGAAAATTAGATCTTTGTTAAGTGTTTTGTTTCTATTCATTCCTCTTTCTCATTACAGTGTTAACATTGTTGTGGAAGTCCGGCTTGCAACCACCAGACTTAAAAATAAGTAGCTGAAGATGGTCCTATATACCTTAAAACAAAAAGACTATGACACATTCTAAACAAATGATAAGACAGCAACACATGCCAATTTATTATATCTAAGTTGCAGACTAGACAACAGTTAGTTCTTTTCATGTTCTGGGCATCCAGCCAGCTTACCAAATACATGCCCTTTATCTTACTGAACAAGGACAGGCAGCATCTTTATATATATTTGAGCACAGAGCCTACTTCAAGCAACTAGACTGCATAGTTTGCAAAAAAATACAAAAACAAGAAATGATATTATTATCTCACTTCCCGGGCGGCTATCTTATCTCTTCATTCCCCCCTTAGAACCATATTGTTCTACCACTCAGGTTCTGCCACTAGATAAGAGATGTAGAAACCTTTCCAATGAAATCATTCTTGACCTCTGTGATCCCTTCAGGGTGTACAATTAGCACAGAAGCAGCAGCTTTAGTCCACATGTTTTTCTAGCAGGATATTAACAATATGATCATAACGAATAATACCAGACCCACAAATATGTATTGAACCAGAGACCCTCTCCATGTTCCTAGCACAGACTGTAGCCACGCGCCAGTGCCCCAATCATCTGGATTATAATTATGATTTTTTTTTTCATCATCATAGATGTGCTGTGCTAAGTCATTTATGTGCTCAGAATTGTCTGGAATACAAGTACTGTTTAGTCTTCACTCACCTAAACAGCTGTCTGTCACCCTAATAGAGGATGGCCTAGAACTGTGATTATAGCGGGGAGAACACAGTTAGTTCCATTCTAATACATTTGAGTTACACTCAGACTAAAAACAGAACTATTTACCCATGCCAATAAACCTAAATAATCACTTCTATCAAAGGGAATTACTCCCATGAGCATCTTTTATAGCAATACAAACCCAACATGAGCTCTGATTATTATTTGAAGCTGATTGATAAAGTATTGATTCCATATCCCCATTTCTCAAAGTAAAACTCCTTACACTTAACAGGCCCACTGTCGGCCCCCCTCAGGAAGCTCAACAAACACAGAAACACTAACAAAATAATAATTAATGTTCACTCAGTCTCTGGTGCAGAATGGCAGTGCGACGCGTAGATCCAGTGATCTCATCCTGTCACTAAGATGGCAGAGTCGGTAATCAGTTGCACTTGATATGGTCCCTCCCCAGCAGGGTTGCAACATCTGGCAGGGTAATGTCTTCCTCACCCACACCCACTCACCAGGTATCAGGTCGTGTCTTCCCTCTTCTGGAGGTCCCCAAGCATCCAGCACCTGTTCACCAGCCCCATGCACTGCTTCAATTAACAACCTACAATACTACAATAGAGAATTAGCAAATTCAACGATCCATTAGCCAGATTCAGCCCTCGAGGAAGTTTCGTTGGTTGGCCCGTGATGATATCAAACAGTCTCTGTTACACAGTTCTGTTTGATCCAGCCCGCAGGCTACACAGGACAGCAGGCAGAACATCTACCCATGGCGTTCCTTCAGTCTGATGTTTAGTCGATCTTTCAGAGTTCTGTTCCTTCGTTCCACTGTTCCAGTAGACTGAGGGTGATGGGTGCAATGAAGGTCCCATCTCACCCCGAACAACGCAGCCACAGCCTGACACACCTTCCCTGTGAAGTGTGGCCCTTGATCATAATACAAGCGGCAAGGCAGTGCCCACCGAGGGCTTATCTCTGTCATCAAGTGTTTGGTAGACACAGACACAGAGGCAGTGGCAGCAACCCACTGGGAAAACAGAAACAAGAGCCCAGGTGTCACAAAGCGTTCTTTCAGGGCCCTATGCAGACAACACGATCCGGAGGAAAGTGAAGAAAACATGGGGAAAGAGGCATGCTAGGGGCTGGAAGGAAAACAGGGGGCGTGTCCATGGTGCGGTAGTGTTCGGGGAGGTGTGGCCAAGGCAGACAGTCCAAGGTAGTCCGAGGCAAATCCATGAATGAAGAAAAATTCCAAAGCCGGGTAATCCATCCTGACAGACACACAGAGTTAAAAACCGGAGCGGGATCCGGCGGAGGGTCAGGGGAATAAAAAGTGGGTAACAGGACCAGACGCTCCCTGATCCCAGACCCAGATGGTCAGGACACCGTAGTGAAGCCTATGCCGTCGAGTTGCTCCAGGTGCTAGAGATGAGTATAAACAAGGTAGGTCTGTAACGTCCTTAAGAGGAGGGGTTTACGATCATGACACCAGGTTTTCCCTTTACAATTGTCAATTTGCCACTGCATGAAAGGTTCCTCAGGAGCAGGTCTTATGTGCTGTAGCACACGCACCTGAACTGTAGTTGAGTTCCTTTGATAAGCCTCACATCGAGATACCACATAATTGGCTACTGCTTCAAACCCAGTCCCCACCCAGTTTTGGGTAACCGGCACACCATTTGACTCACACCTGGGTGTCCAACAGAGTGCATTTGTCGGGCTACAAAGGGCATTAGGCTGTGAGGGCATGCAGGGCGTCCAGTGTGCTGGCAGCACCGCAACCAATCATCATGCAGCCCCACATTCTTTTCTAACCATGTCCATTTCTCTGCTTTAGAGGCCTTAGCCTACATTCTACATTCCTGTTCAGCCTAAATTCTGTCTGACAGTCCATATTTCTTTTTAAGTTTCACTTTGCATTAATCTAATTTCTTTTTTTTTTCTGATACCCAGTCAGACACCTCCACTAATAATTTTTTTCTTCGCACCAAACCATTTTCTCGTCTCCCACGTGCCCCGCGGAATACCCCAGTCGAGACAAACTGACGAACTATTACAATTCGGGAACACGGACCAGGTTCCAAATCCTGGCTTTAATAACACACTTGAATCGAGTTACAACCCTCGGCTCTTCCACGAGTACAGTCCGAGTTACGACCCTCAGCCGTACTGCAGTCATGTACCAGGATACAACACCTGGATTTTTCCGCATATCAGGATACCACACCTGACCAGGATACAACACCTGGATTTTTTCGCACGGGCAGGGTGAGACGCTATTCCTTCAGCAATCCCTCTTTTTCTACCCCACCTTCACAAAACAGCTGTCTACAAACACATACACTATCATACACTATCTATTGACCAGTTTTCAATCCAAAAAATATATTATTTCTTTTTTTAAAAGACTTCTGATATTCTGAAGACTGCACGCTCTCAGCTTGTTTTCAAGGGATATTGTCAATAGCCCTTCAGGTAGTTGCACATACACCATAAACTCATTTTTCTTTTGTACTCACTTCAGCTTCAGAAAAAGTCCAGATCTTTCAACCAAGTTGTTTGAAAACGCCACCTAGAAGGTCCTCTGAGAGAGTTTGGACATAGTAAAATGAAACGCATGCATGGTCTGAAATAATTATGCTGTCATACCAGCATTTTGAAATTTTAGGTAATAATTTTACGGATATCAAGAAATAGTTTATTCGAGAAAAAGTTTGATAAGTGTCTGAATAACAAGAACGTGGAAGGAGCACTTACTGCAACACAAAGTTGGAAGATGAGGTATTTATCGAGTAGGGTAGAGAAATGTTACACAGAGAAAAATAATTGATTCTTAAAGGAATTCTATCTAGTAGGTTTCTGTCATGACTGGTTCTCAGAGGCAACACTGTTACTGCAACCAAAAACAAATGTTCCTTTTTTTCATAACTTTCATTCATATTCAAAATGATCCTGCAGTAATAGATAGTGAAATAAAATCCAAAATTGAACAAATGAAAATGGAAGCAAGTTGCCTTGTAGCATACTGTTCAACAGTAAAATACTGCATAAACCAGTCTTTACCAGCATAATCTTCATGTTAGGTCCTGTCCAGAATATTTCTTTGGAGGCTCCGACGAAAATGTATGCCCCCCTTCTTTTCTGCAATTTCAAGTTGGATAATTCATTTCTAAAGATCACCCATAAGTTTAAACCTCACACATATATGCATATTTTGTGATGTTTCTTTTGTTGTATTTAGTTTTCTCCTATTCCTGCCAATAAACATCCCGAAAGCAAACCTGGCACTATGTTTTTTTTTCTGCGAACGAATCATGTTCCTACCTTATGTCACATTGTACATTTTTTTAACATAGGACATTTTCCTCTTTAGACACAAAATAATACAATGAAAACTCATCAGCTCACAAACTACCAGTACATATTAAAATGTGTAAAGCTGCAGTTTGATAAGTTTGATTGCCTTTATGTATTCATTGCTATTGTTTCAGAGTTTCTGTGAATATTGTAGTCTTCGTTCACATATTCGATTCATGTGGCTGACATTTTAAAACCGCAGTATGCAATGTTAAGGAAACATTTCATTTTAAAGAGACCGTACCATCTCATAATAATAATAGAGTTGGACCACCTATTATCACACAAAAAATGCACTGTTGAAAATAGTTTGTGCTACTTTTATCTCGAGCTGTACAGCAACTGTTATTGCTGTGGTCCTGAAGTTTTAGGGCCATGGAGAAGGGCAAGCCAAGCTCCAGCAGCAGCTTCACAGAGGAGCCTCGCTCGGGAGTCTTTGGAAATGCTTATGAGAAATTATGAAGTAACCAATCAGACTGATTTATTATAAAACCACTAACATGAACACAGAACATGTAATTCTATGTGAACATGCCAAGACTGAACCAGTGAGTAACAGTGTACACCCACCCAACAATGCACATGTATCCCTCACGATAAAAGGTGATAATGGAATTACAATTATATTTGCCATTGTATAAGCAGCTACAAAAAATACAAATTTTAAAACAAATCTGAAATCTTTTAAAACAGAAGTTATCAACAATTAAGACCGATTCTATAGCACCATGTAACTTTAGTAGTGACGATTTCATTAACTTCATTAACGATAAAATTAACACCATCAGACTTCAAACACAATCAAATAAGCCTCAAAGAAGTCTGGAATAAAAACAATATGAGCGCCTCTTTAGTGTTTTTCAATTAGTTAATGAACAAGAACACAAGAAATTAATTATTAACACAAAGAACACCACCTGTCAGCTAGATCCATCCTGCCTGACTGGGGTTCAGCATAAGCGCTCGTGTTTTCTCATGCCCGGCACACTTCTTTGTGTTTTGAATGAAGAAGAAGGTTAGACGAGACAGAAGCATGTGACTGGATATAACGACTGGGTGTAGTTTTTTTAAGGGGACCACTCATGAAAACACACAGTGGGGAAAGCTTCTACCAAGCATACCGACATAAGCAAAATAAGGCCGGTGGGAGATTCTTAACGTCGGTATCGATACATTTTCGATATTTCGCCCAGCCAGATCTAAGAGTGTTTTTTTTGTCATTACACCTTACGATTTTCTACATACAGTACTTTAACATGCCAAGTCATGACTCCACACACAGAGACACCAGTGCCAGTGAGCCACAGCAAGAATGTGTAGACTCCACACACACATACACCAGTACTAAGTGTCCCTCAGCAAGAATATGCAGACTCCACACAGACACCAGTACCAGTGAGCCACAGCAAGAACACGCAGACTCCACACAAACAGACAACACTACCAGTGATCTACAGCAGGAACTAATTAAGGGGGTTCATACAGAGACACTTCTCTTAAATAGGTAGCGAGGGTTATTTTTATTGCTTATTATAAGTTCAAAGTAGCAAGTTGAACGAGCTCTTAATAGGGCTTTCTTATATTGTTGCAGACTATCAGTCCATGCTGACTTGAATACTTGCAAACCAGTAGACCATCATTTGCACTCTAGTTTGCGGCACTCCTGTTTAAGGGATCGTGTGTGATCATTATACCATGGAGAGTGTCTAGTGGTTTTGACTACCTTAGTCTTTAATGGGGCAATTTCATCAAGGGCCTGTCTGACCACTGTATTATAGTTATGTGTGATTTTGTGAATATTATTACTGGAGAGACAGTCTGTAATGGGAGTCAGTGTGTCTGTAGAGACAGTTACAGTGTCTACAGTAGAGTCAATCTATAATGGGAGAAGGGGTATCTGTAGAGACAGGTACAGTGTCTATAGTAGAGTCAGTCTGTAATGAGAGACAGGGTGTCTGTAGAGACAGACACAGTGTCTACAATACAGACAGTCTGTTATGGAAGAAAGGGAGTCTGTAGAGACAGGTACAGTGTCTACAGTAGAGACAGTCTATAATGGGAGACAGGGTGTCTATAGAGATAGGCACAGTGCCTGCGGTAGAGAGAGTCTATAATGGGAGAGAGGGTGTCTATAGAGACAGGTACAGGGTACATGGTAGAGACAGTCTATAATGGGAGACAGAGTTTCGATAGAGAGGGATACAGTGTCTACTGTAGAGACAGTCTATAATGGGAAAAAGGGTGTCTATAGAGAAAGGTACAATTTGTACAGTAGAGACAGTCTATAATTATAAAAATCAGAACCAGAACTTTCCGACAGAGTTTACATCTGACTTCTCTTTGTTCAGTATCCGGTTTGCTGAAGCCAAAATATGACCAAATGATCAACACTGCATCTTTTTTAGATACAAGCTCGTCTTCATTTGTAATCGAGTCATCCCTTCCTGACTGGGGTTCAGCATAAGCGCTAGTGTTGTCTCATGTCCGGCATGCTTCTTTGTGTTTTGAATGAAGAACAAAGGTTGGACGAGACAGAAGCATGTGACTGGATACAACTGGGTGTTGTAGTTTTTTTAAGGGGACCGCTCATGAAAACACACAGTGGGGAAAGCTTTTACCAAGCATACCGACAGTACCCCAGTGCCATACTCTTTTCAAGAAACACCCTGGGAAAGTCCTTTGTGCCTGATCAAGTTCAAGGCTTTTTTTTAACATAAAAACACGGGCATGGTCCTGCTTGTTTGTAAGTGTGTGGGGTGAAAATGTGCACGTATGTGCGGAGGTTCGGGAGGAAGATTTGACTCTCCCTCAGGTCAGTGTGCCTGCTCAGTGAAGTTCCCACCCTACAAACAGCACAAACGATGAAACCCCTCTCATTCCTTAGTGCTGTGTTTGTGCCGGTCTGTGCCGTTGAAGTACCGTTTGTGCTGCTTTTGCTCCTGAAATATAGCGCCTTGTTTAATGGGTGATCACCTGACCATGCACTGTGATTTTGACCTCCAGTGACCCCGTCTGCCGAGTTAAAGCGTCTGTTACCGGTGCGAGAGTAACAGTTTTGCAATTGTGTTCCTCTGTTTCCCAGGTGGGAGGTGGCGCTGGATTTTGCATTTAATATCAGTGTCTACTGTGCAATACAATTGCATGTTCTTACCAAGAGGCTTTAACGAACACGTCTTAATACTTAGTAGCGGTGTGCTTTGTTAAAAATCTGAAGAAGTGATCAGTTTCTCACTGTCTCCTTCTTAAATGAACATGCGCACCAGGAGACATGTAAAAATTCAACCCATCTGATGAGCCACATTTGAAATATCAAATGAGAGACGGAAAAAGAGTAATTTGTATTATAGTCTATAATGAGAGACAGGGTGTCTATAGAGACAGGTATGGTGTCTACTGTAGAGACAGTCTATAATGGGAGACAGGGTGTCAATAGAGACAGGTACAATGTCTACAGTAGAGACAGTCTATAATGGGAGACAGGGTATCTATAGAGACAGGCACAGTGTCTATGGTATTCAATTCAATTTTTTTCACAACAAGGTTGCCCCAAGGCGCTTAACTTATTGATGATAAATTTTGCCATTTTTTAGACAATTAAGAAAATTCTTTATATAAACAAGCCCGATACGTTCCGTTTTTTCAGGTGAATCATGCCCAAGATCTCATCAAGAAGCCAGGATATCGACTCCAGCAACAAGCCTGTGCAGACTGTTCCATACCTCGACTACTCTTGGTGTAAAGAAGTCTCTCCTGTTCTCTTATTGAAATGGACTCCTCTGTAAAGCGCTGTTCTTTCACATCACTTATGTGGGGCAACATCATTTGGGGTGAAACCTTGGAGTATGCTTTGCTACAATGTTTTCCTTCATTCCTGCAAGCAGTGAAAGCGGAGCACTTGTCCTGCCGTGACCTGAATTCGAACTGGTGTTATTGCAGATTCCTTACAAACTTGACTGAACTGCCTAATGAGCTGAATGTCAAGCTGCAGGAACAAAATAAACGTTATCAACATGATCAGCAGTGTCAACGCATTAAAAATAATTGAACAGATCTATCACAAACTCATACTTTATAAAGAGTAAACAGATGTCACATTAACATATGTCAATTTTTGTATTGCTAAATATTACTCTTTGCTCTGCTATGTCTCTGGCACACCTAAGTGCTTTATAGAACACCTTTTGAAGAGATCCACAGATTACTCAACTACAGGATCACAACTGAAGGCATACTAGATATTTATGGGAAACATCTTGAAGAGAGTGTGTATGCAGCTCCCGGCTGTTGACTCCCTTCATACAGGACAGTGGTAGAATTGCAGTATGTTGTTTTATGATTGGGCTGTTACAGTATTCTGTCACTTAGAACCATCAAACACATTCAGACTAAACCTTATGACCAAGTTTTCTATTTACTAACCCCACATTGGGTTGGGATATATATATATTATTAACAGGCATTTGTAAAGGCTTGATAAGCCTTTTATACATTCTTTGCAGCACCTCATGTAAAGTGTGAACCTATTCATTCTTATTAATGCAAAATCATGTTGCAGTAAACTATTAATAGACATTAATAAAGCCTTTGTAAACCACACATTAAATGTGGCAATAATATAGATCACATTTTTAAAACAAGATTCTTTTAATGACAATAAGTGTAACCACTGTATTCCTTATAAAAATATTTTGCAAATACAAAAACAGAAATCTTGGACAAAGTATCTTTAAAGTATCTTAACGAAATTTACAATAAACGAATTTTACAATTTTTGTTTAACAGAGTTAGAAATGAAACTCTGAAAAGCACTCATGCACCTGTGCACTGATAAGAGGCACCCTGATTCTGGCAGGTGTGAAATTCTGAGATTAGATGTGTAAATTTGGGGAAGAATGTTTCTCTTATCCCAGAATATTTGTCACAGTGCAGTAGGAAGTGCATCTCTGTCTCTATTTCTCCCCGCTGGCAGTGGCAGTCTGTCCTGGCAGCCCGTCCTCTCTGGGCAGCCAAGTCTGTCTGTGTCCAGTTTCTCTGGCCAGGCTGTGGTCACTGAGCCTGTCTTCTCTGGACAGTCAGATTTGTCGGTGTCTGACTGTGTCCAGTTTCTCTGGCCAGGCTGTAGTCAATGAGCCTGTCCTCTCTGGGCAGTCAGGTCTGCCTGTTGTAAGATGACCAGAGGGAGGGTCATCCAGGACAGGTACTGTATTTCAAGAACAATCTGCTCAATATACTTGACTTAGACCTGACCAAGATGGCCGCTAAGAGAAACCAGCTGACCTGCAGATGGAAAGGGGTCAGTCAGAAAAACAACGAGACACAGGTGCCTCATCAGGAAACAAAATATATATGCCCTGGAAACAGTGAACCAGCGCGGAAACCAGTAGGTGAATGCGGTTAGACTCGATAGTGGAATTAGGATGGTGTTTGTACGGATTTAAGGATAACGGATTAACGGACAAATAAAGGTTTGTGGTTTACGCTTTGTGATTTGGATACGGCGCGGATTTGTGGAACTTTATGGACTTTGGAACTCGGACAGAATAAGGATTGAGAGAACGGATTGCAGACTGGCTTGGAAACGGAGAAAAACTCCATGAAAATTAAAGAAGAGAGTGTGGTGTGAGTACTTTTATCATATTACATAAACCTTTCCCCCGGAGGCACCACATTGGTGGAGGATGCGGGCAACCCGTTGATCGGGTTTGTGAAAAAAAAAGTTTTTTTTTTCTCTCTTCTATCTCGGTTTGTGTGAACTCTCGCTAAGGAAAATGGAACAATTGATACAACAATTATCCCAAGCCACACTAACCCAGTTCCAGGCTTTAAAGGGACAATAAGAAGCTATACAGGCACAGCAGGAGGCTAATAAAATTCAAACTGAGATGAATCAACGAATTATAGAAGAGCAGAATTTGGTGAGAGAGGAATTGCAAAGATTAGGAGAGGAACTTAGACGGTCCTCAGTAACAGGGAGAGAACCCAGTAAGACAGACGAAATTGGGCTTCAAAAGATGACAGAGCTCGATGATGTGGAAGCATATTTAAAAACTTTTGAAAGAACAGCTTCCAGGAATGCATGGCCCAGAGAGCAATGGGCAGGGAGAGTAGCACCTTATTAAATTGGGGATGCCCAAAAAGCCTATTATGATTTAAAAGAGGAGGATGCTGAGAACTATGAAACTCTAAAAAAGGAGATCTTGGCGAGATTAGGAGTAACAATGGCGATACGAGTGGTCCGGTTCCATAACTGGAGGTATCAAATGGATAAGCCAACGAGATCTCAAATGTTTGACCTTGTACATCTGGCTAAAAAAATGGCTCCAGGCAGAAGAACTAAACTCAGGGCAAGTGGTAGAAAGAGTAGTATTGGATCACTTTGTGAGGAGTCTGCCGGTTCATGTGAAAAGAAAAGTGAGTGATGGGGATCCCCAGACATTAGACCAGGCAGTTGATTTAGTGCAGTGGTTCTCAAACTGTGGTACGCGTACCGGCAGTGGTACGTGGAGTGCCGCCAGGTGGTACGCCAAAAGACCCTGGAACTGTGTCGTGTGCGCTGAAAAATCGGGACGGGTTTTCATATTTTGTATTTTGTATTTTAAACGTGTCGAATACGCAGCCTGCGTACTGGGATACAGTGCGCGCTAATACTTCAGTGGACACAAGAGATACTCTGTAATTCTATACCACTCTATAGGAATGCGTGCTACGGATGCAAGTGACCAATTGTGTTTTAAAAAAGCTACTGTATCTCCAGCAAATAGGGAGGAAGGAGAATGTGCGTGATTTTGGAACAATGCCAAGTTGTAAACACAGGAATGCATAGAAATACGTGCTACGAACGCTGGTAATCTTGTGAGCACAGGAAAGCGTGATAGATAACAGAAAAATATTTAAGAACTGTTCTAAGTTAATTTGAGAAAAATACACCGAGCGTCTCTGTGTTTCGCTCCCATGCGCATGAAATAAAAACTTTAAATAAATACGGAAATAAAAACGGAAAAGCGGAAAAATGCAAGCTTGCGGATTGCTAAAGCAGGTAAGCCACACTATTTTTGAAGAACCGTATTTACCGTTGGCAAAAGAGCTGACACGTATTATGTGTGGAGAAAAAGCTGCTAAACAGCTCGACCTGCTGCCCCCCTCCCCCTGAAAGACACAGTCACTCATATAATTATTGAAATGAAGGATTATATCAAAAGTACACTGATAGAGCGTGTTAAGATGAGCAGATGTTTTTCACTGCAATTAGATGAGTCTGTAGTCGATTTGGCCAATTTGCTCGTTTACGTTAGATACGAGTTTGAGGGTACGTCCCATGAGGACTTTCTGTTCTGTAAGCCGCTACCAACAGGAACTACAGGAAAGCACATATTTCAGCTTCTGAATAAATTTATCGTAGAGAATGGCATCGACTGGATAAAATGTGTCAGAGTTTGTACAGACGGTGCTAGAGCAATGACAAGCCGACATAACGGTGTAGTTGCACGAATTAGAGAGGTTGCTCCAGAAATTAATGGACGCATCGCAACATCCACCGCGAGACCTTTGCCGTCAAGAAAATGCCTGATGATTTAATATCTGTTAGACTCTGTTGTGAATTGTATCAAGGCTCGAAAAATTAATTCACATCTGCTTTGCTCGACTAAACAGGCTCACCCCTCTCACTGAAATGGTGCTTTTTTATTAGTTGTTGTTACTGTTTTTTTTTTCTGTGAAACACTTTGAGAAGCCACCTTTAAAGGCGCTATATGAAATAAAGTTTATTATTATAATATTTATTATATGTATGTGTGAGTGTGTGTGCACGCGCGCTCATGTTGGTCATTGAGAATTTGTGGGGTTCCTATGAGATGATGACTTGTAGGTGGTACTTGGATGCTTTGGTTGGATTAGGGGTGGTACTTGGTCCAAAAAGTTTGAGAACCACTGATTTAGTGGACCGACAGCATGCTACTGAAGCTTTGATTAAGGAAGAAAGAGGGGAATTGCAGAAAGAAGAGAGGAGAAACCCCAAGAGTTTGGAGAATGAAATGAAGATTCAGTCACTAAAGTACAGGGATTATCGAGGTCCACCACAATGTAAGTCTTCTCTTCAGGGAAGATCGGTTCAAAGGGCCCAACCATGGAAAGAGTCCCGCAGATGCTTTAAGTGTCACGAAGAGGGACATTTAGCCAGTAATTGCCCCAACTGGTGTGAACCTATGCAAATGGACACCCGAGAAGAGGGAAAATGCAACTACCTCACGGCAAGCGTCCCATCCTGTGAAGAACCCCGTATTGCTAAAATCAAGATAGGGGAAAAACATGTCGAGGACTTGTTAGACTCGGGAAGTACGGTGACACTGGTGACCTCTACAGCACTACCTGAAGACACCGAGATCAGGCCAGCAGAAGCGATCCCTATTACTTGTATTCATGGGGAAACTAAGGTATATCTGTCTGCAAAAATTCCCATTTCGACCGAACTAGGAACATATAGTTCGACTGTAGGGGTGGTTGAAAAATTGCCTCACCCGGTGGTGTTGGGATGAGACTGTCCCCACTTTCTTCAGCTTTGGAATACTGTCCAGTCTGCTAGGCAATGTCCACTTCCATGTTCTGGAGACTCAGAGGACAATACCAATTCCCCTGGAGAGGCAGACCAACAGGAAGTAGGCTCCGAACTGGGAGATTAATTCTTAAATATGGATTTGCCAGACTGGAAGCCACCAGAACATCGAGGGAGGTTTGGGACGGCCCAGTTGGAAGATGGAAATCTGAGACATGCATGGGGACATGTGAGAAAAATTGAGGGAAAGTTCTGTAATGAGAACAGTGTCCTGAGTTACCCTTATTTCATGGTGAAAAACAATCTCCTCTATCAGGTACAGAAGAGGGATCAAGAAGAAGTGGAGCAACTCCTTATTCCCCGAGCCTACCAAGCAAAACTCCTCAACTTGGCCTATAGCCAACTCCTGGGAGGACACCTGGGCGTGAAGAAAACGGCTGAGAGACTGCTCTCTCGATTTTTCTGGCCGGGAATATACAAAGCCATTGAGAGATATTGTCGGGAATGCCCAGAGTGTCAGAAAACTGCCCCCCAACCTTATTATAAAAACCCTTTGATTCCTCTCCCAATTATAGAAACTCCTTTTGAGCGGATTGGGATGGACTTAGGGGGACCCCTGATTAAAACTACAAAGGGACATCAGTATATTGTAACGCTTACAGCCGACAGGCACTGTGTAAGAGCCGGCATACCAGAGCAGGTGACGTCAACACCCTTCCCTGTGATAGCAGGACTACAGCTACTGGGCTGTAGAGAGATCTCTCTTTGGCTCACCGGGCTGGGTCCCTGCAGAGTGACGCGGGAGTCCCGGGTTTGGGCCCCGGACAGTGCAGGGCCAACCTAATGCGGCAAGGGTGCCCGCCTGAGCCCCCGTTGCGTTACATTGGTGTCAGAAGCGGGGTGGGATAGCCCTTCGCCAGGGACGGCGATTTAAGCGGGGGAGAGTGTAACGCTTACGGCTGACGGGCACTGTGTAAGAGCCGGCGTACCAGAGCAGGTGACGTCACCGTCCTTCCCTGTGATAGCAGGACTACAACTAGTGGGCTGTAGAGAGATCTCTCTTTGGCTCACCGGGCTGGGTCCCTGCAGAGTGACGCGGGAGTCCCGGGTTCGAGCCCCGGACGGTGCGGGGCTGACCTAATGTGGCAAGGGCGCCCGCCTGAGCCCCTGTTGCGTTACAATATACTGGTAATAGTGGACTATGCCACGAGGTACCCTGAAGCCATTCCTCTGAGAGCCGCTACAGCCAAAAACATAGCTAGAGAGCTAGTGCAAATTTTCTCTAGAGTGGGAATTCCTAAGGAGATCTTAACCAATCAAGGAACTCCTTTTATGTCAACAATCATGCGAGACCTAAGTAAGCTTTTGGGTATTCATCAGGTCCGAACCTCGGTATATCACCCACAAACAGATGGACTAGTGGAGCGATTTAATAAGACCCTGAAAAGCATGCTGAGGACGGCAAAAATTGGGATCAATTGCTCCCTTATCTAATGTTTGCTATTTGAGAAGTACCACAGGCCTCGACTGGGTTCTCTCCATTTGAGTTATTATACGCTCGGAGACCACGGGGCTTATTAGATCTAGTCAAAGAGTCCTGGGAGCATCAACCTTCACCCTTACAGACTGTCATTGAACGTGGAACAAATGAGGGAAAGGATAAACATTGTTGTTCCCATTTTGAAGGAAAATCTGGAGAAGGCCCAGGCGCAACAAAGGCAGATTTATAATAGGGGAGCTAGTGTGCGAGAATTTCAGCCAGGGGACAAAGTATTGCTATTAGTCCCGACCCCGGAATGTAAATTCCTGGCCTTCTGGCAGGGACCTTATGAGGTGGAGGAAAAAGTGGGTCCGGTCACTTATAAAGTTAAGCAACCTGACAAACGACGACAGCATCAGATCTACCATGTGAATTTATTAAAGAGATGGCATGGTGCAGAAGTTCTGCTCACCCACTTCTCCCCTGACCCTTTGGAAGAAGAAACGGGTGCTGTCGCCATGGGGGACCTGGCTCCAGCGCAGAAGCAAGAATTACAAGAGTTCCTACTCGCCTCATACAACATAAGATTATCACAGAACCAGGAAAAAAGGTAAGACTGCCCCCATATCGAATTCCTGAAGCAAAAAGGAAATTAATTAAGGAAGAGGTAGAAAAAATGTTAAGAATGGGGATAATAGAAGAATCCCATAGCGAGTGGGCTAGTCCCATAGTACTGATACCCATGCCAGACGGAACTATTAGGTTCTGTAATAATTTCAAAAGGTTAAATGAGATCTCGCTGTTTGACGCATACCCTAAGCCCCGTATAGATGAGCTAATCGAGTGATTAGGTAACGCCCGATATAACAGTACGCTAGATCTTACGAAGGGATATTGGCAAGTACCCCTAGCCGAAGATGCTAAAGCCAAGACCGCTTTTGCCACCCCGGAGGGGCTGTACCAGTATCGGGTCCTTCTGTTTGGTTTACATGGAGCTCCAGCTACTTTTCAGAGATTAATGGACCGAATACTCCGACCTCATTGAGATTTTGCGGCTGCCTAATTAGATGATGTTGCAATTCATAGCACGACTTGGGAACAGCACCTACAACACCTGAATGCAGTAACTGGAGCTTTGCGAGAAACAGGACTAACGGCTAATCCAAGTAAATGTTGTCTAGGGACCCAGGAAGCCAATTATCTCGGCTATACGATGGGGAGAGGAATGATCATGCCCCAAGAACAGAAGGTGCAGTTAATTAGAAACTGGCCTAAACCCTCAACAAAGAAGCAAATTGAGAGAACGGATTGCGGACTGGCTTGGAAACTGAGAAAAACTCCACGAAAATTAAAGAAGAGAGTGTGGTGTGAGTAATTTTATCTCTATTACATAAACCTTTCCCCCGGTGTGACACACTGTGTCCAGTTTCTATGGCTAGGCTGTGGTCACTGAGTCTGTAGTTCCTCTAGGACAGTTTCTGTTTGCTGTTACTTATGTTGGTCAAATATTCAGCTAGTGTGTATTGTGGTTTTAGCTGCTTGTAGCATTCCAGTTTATGTTGTGGGTGTATTCCAGTGAGTAAGGTAGTGTTGTGATTTGGATGATTGTGATTGGCGTTGCTGTAGCTGTGCTGTCCTGAGGTTGGCTGGTATCAACACCAGCTGTACTCTGGGATCAGCAGGACCAAGTGGTGGTATGAATTGTGGTCTTTGTTTCTCAGGTGTAACCAATATTTGATTACTCTCTTCTGTATGTTTATTAATAGTGGGTATTGGCCTAATTTGGCCCCGCACGTGTTGTTAGGTTTTTTCTCTGCACATGGAGGATGTTTCTAAAGATTGGTTAGAGTTTCTACAGAGTGTACTCCCGGTCTGTGAGGGGACCCCACACTTCACTGCCGTATAGGGCAATGGATTGGATTACACATTCAGATATTTGCAGCCAGATTCTTGTTGGTGGGTTGATGTTGAAGAGCCTCCTTCTTATTGCTTAGAAAGTCCTGAGTGCCTTCTCCCTCGGTGCAAGGTTTCACCCAACTGATGTTGTCCCACATAAGTGATGTGAAAGAACAGCGCTTTACAGAGGAGTCCATTTCAATCAGAAATCGGACTTGTTTACCCCGAGAGTAGCCGAAGTATGAAACAGTCTGCCCAGGCCTGTTGCTGGAGTCGATATCCTGGCTTCTTGATGAGATCTTGGGCTCACTAAGAAGCCCCCGGGGGTTTGTGATCTTTCTGTTGTTCTTTTCAGCTGCTTTTGAGTCGACATAGCTCATCTTGGTCCCTCTGCATAGCAGAATTGTAAATGATCAACTCAGTGTACAGAAGGAACATGCATTTGGTACAAGATGCCATGAAGGCATTGGAAACAAATGGCCTGTCACTAGGGGCCTGTAAGCATGTGAAAAGAGGTGGCTTGTTTCTGCCTGGTTTTGAACCCAGGACCTTTCAAATGTTAGGCGAACATGATAACCACTACACTACGGAAACCTACAGAAAGTACTGCTGCTGCAGCTGGTGGCTCTTGTTGCGAATACAAAGGAGCTGTGTTTATTTCTCACATAATTAACCAAAAGTGCCACTTTAGGCAGGGGGCGCTGGAGAGAAGACCAAAGGGCGTAATGAACCAAAATGCCAAAACTCGAGATAGAACAAGGGACCTTTAGATCTTCAGTCTAAAGCTCTCCCAACACAGCAAGAACATGCACACTCCACACAAACAGACAATACTACCAGTGATCTACAGCAGGAACTAATTAAGGTGATTCATACAGAAACACTGAGAGACTGGATCCTTCAGTATGTTAACACTGTAATGAGAAAGAGGAATTCATCCAAACAAAACACTTAAAGATCTAAGTTTCAAATATGAAATCTTAATTACTGTTTTACTAATAAACAAATGGAACCGTTATTCACATGAATCGGGGGACTAATTACAGCCCTCATAGACTGGGTAAAGGTCAAGGTTCAAGAATGTGCCTCTGAAAATGGAGGCATGGCAGAAGTAAAAACCGAAATCAAATCCCTGCAAGCATCAGTTTGCCAAAAGGGGGGATGGAAAATACACCACAGGCAACTCCCGACTCAACAGGCAGAAAGTAAAAACATTTTTGGAGGTATGTGAAGTTATAAAGCATTTTTAGAGATTTAGCCAAACGCTGTTTGGGACTTGTAATGGCAATTGCTGTTTTGTTGTTGTAATGACAAATTAGACCCTGAGAATCACTCCTTACAGCTATTTCACTCTACCCTATGCGTGAAATTGGAATTCCCCCCCCCAATAAAATTAAAAACATTACAACTTAAAAAGATAAAGTAAATTATACTGTATGGTGTAATAAAAGCATGTTGACAGACCATTGATAAAGGTTAACAGCATATGTATGTGGCATGTATGCAGAATGTACTATATTATTTTTGGTGTTGCTCATTCAGAAAACATACAAATATAAACAAATATATTGTTTTCTCTCACCGACTCTTGCATTAGATTTGCCCAAGGATTGCATCTTTGTCAAATAGACATGATTCAGGATGGCATAGCCGCGAGCAGCAGCCCCTTGTAAAACATTTCCAAGGAGGTCCGGGGTATCTGTGTGAAAGCTATTCGGAGGTACTGCAGAGGTACCTGAGTGGCAGAAGGGAGTTTGTAGTAATTGATGAGAGCAATTTCATGCACAAAAGAAAGGTACATTCTGTATGTGATATTTGTGGCATTCCATAATTGTTTCATTTTCTTTTAGCTTTCTCTTTGTATTCTGATGATGGGAAAATATATTTTCAGACAATTGGAACACTATTAAGACAAAACTATAAAGTTTTAGAATGTTGGAGGTGAAGGGTGGAAGAAAAGAAGCCAGTCCTGAGTCTTATGGAGAAAAGGTCATGAAGACATCTGATACCCCTCCTTGTTCATTACGTTTGACCACAAACTAGCATAATCACAGATGAGTGACGAACATACAGGGGAATACTAGGCAGTCTCGGTTACAACCATTTTATACATACAAAGGTTTTCTGAATCCTTGCACAGGTGCTCACACACAAAACAGAGCATGGCATACGTATAAGGAACATGTGTGGAGACAGAGAGGAAATAGGACAGAGATGCTGTTATAGGAGCACTTTGATTTGATAGAGTTGTAGTCACAGACAAATAAGTTCTGGAACCTGAGATGAAGTTTGAGTAACTGAGTTTATTGCATACAAGGAACGATAAGACAAAAGTATTGTTCAAAATATAGGTACAAAACTTCCAGTTTATATAGCAAATTTTACCCGCTTCTGACGCAAATTGTTACCATAGAAATGGGGGGCCCCCTATGTTTGGACATTCCCAAGACCTTGAACACTTTTGATGGTCAGTTTTATCTTTCCTTAGTTAGGGGGGGGTCTTTATCTTGCACTTGGAATTTCATATCAATTAACTCCTATCTCGCCATAACTCAAAGATGCCTAAGCATGGAACGTCCTGTTAACTCTCATCCTTGCCATAACTCAAAGGTGCCTAAACATGGAATGGCTTGTGTTACAAGAAGTCATTGTGCAGAAAGAAATCAGTTAACCCCTTTTTCACATCTTATATCTTTCTTCATAGTGGTGTACTGTCAAACAAATGACAAAGTTCAGGTGTCTGTGAAGCAGAAGTCTCTTTATTCATATGCATATGGAAGTCTGGCTTGCGACCACCAGACTTAAAAAATAAGTAGCTGAAGATGGTCCTTTATACCTTAAAACACAAAGAGTTACTATGACATATTCTAAACAAATGATGAAAAAGCAACACCTGCCAATTAATTATATCTAAGTTGCAGACTAGACAACAGTTAGTTCTTTTCATATTCTGGGCGTACAGCCAGCTTACCAAATACATACCCCTTACTGACCAAGGACAGGCAGCATCTTTATATACATTTGAGCACAAAACCTACGTCAAGCCACTAGACTGCATAGTTTGCAAAAAAAAACATACAAAAACATGAAAATGATATTATTATCCCACTTCCCAGGCATCTCCCTTATCTCTTCATTCTTCAGTGGACACATTGGCTTGGAAATAAACTTCGAAATGGACCCCTGGGTAGATTATTTCTTGATTTGAGTAAACAATACCGTAGTCATTAACTATCCTTACAAATATGTCACTCATTATGCCAACTTGATTCTGCTGTGCAGTTTTTGCTATTGATTGTATGGTTGAGGTAATAGAAAAAGTGTAGTCACAGAGCGATGATATGTATATACTTTATTTTATTGACACCCGAAGAAGGCTCCATAGCTGAAGTGTTGTGTTTCTCTTTCCTCTACTTTTCAACATGGAATAAACCTTTGCCTGTTCTTACCTGATTGTATGTATTTGATATTTTTTCTACAGTAGTCATTGCTTTGTTCCCATGCCTCAGAGTCAAACTAAATTTCATTTCTAACTGTGTAAAACAAATATTATAAAGCATATATTTTGTTAAGATACTTAAAGATATTAAGGGAATTAACTAAAATGTTTATTATATCTTGATAACTATGTTTCTATATACTTATCTTTATACTTATATTTTATTAAATCCATCTCAGGATATCTGGTCTCAAGAGATAACATAGCCACATGATGTCTTTATGCACAGCTGACATAGTTCTCGGGGAAATGACCGAGTGACCTCTCCTGGAACAAATGGTCTATTCAGCAGAAGGGGGCTGCTTGTCACGCAAGCCGGCAGTAAAGAATATATATGTAATGGTCAGCCTTTTAGAATGACCATATATAGCCACAATGCAATAGAGAGTCATGTGGGAGTGTATCTTGTATCATGTGTGTTCACTGTATAAAAGAGCGTAAGCGTTGTCATTTAAGTCTTCCATATGCATAGGAATAAAGATGACTTTCAACACACAAACGCTCAGCTGATGCCGTTTTTTTCTGGCACAACAAGTTTTGCCAATGCAAGCAGGGTACTCTCAGTGACATAACTCCGCCGGAACAGTGGAGTGGAAAAGCAAGGCACCGCTGCTTTAAAGAGGTCAGGACTCCTGTTTATAAAAGTCCCTTCTCCACTCCACGGCTTCAAACGGAATTTCCTGAACTGCAGTGAGTACAAATGAATCTAAAGAGCTGAGAGCGTGTCTGTGTCTGTGTCTGGTATGACACATGGTATGATTGGGATAGAGACGGATCTGAACCACCTCCCTCAGGAAAAAAATATTTTCGCGGGAAGAAAGGATAAGGTAGATAAGGGATTACAAGGATCGCCTTTCACAAGATGACGTATGCTTTTCATAGAGGAAGAAACAGGGTAAAACATATAAACTCAACCCTGCGGATGTAGATCACTGGGCTAAGGAAGTACCTCACCCTGAGGCAGGAAACATGGAGTGCTCTACAGGAATTAAAAGATACATATAGTATTAAACCTATAGAGACAGCTATGGTTCTAAGGAGGGTAGGAGAAAAACGGACCGGCGTGTTGCGAACATATGTAGCGAGAAAAAATAAAGAGGGGTGGAGCATGGTGTGGAAGTTTCGGAAAGAATACTACCCACCCAGGACAGACTGGAAGAAAGTTACAGCATGTCAACAGAAAGAGAGGGAGGATGTGTCAGATTTCATAGAGAGGATTGTTATGCTGTGGCTTGAATATTCAGGCTTAGCAAACGATGAAGAGGTTAATGAAGATACCTCCGTAGTGATAAAACAGATTCATCTGAATGGGCTTAAACCAGATAATAGCTAAGATGCCACAGTTGTGCTTTCCTGATATCACAGAGGATGACAATATGAAGTTTGAGCGATTCAGTAGAGAAGCGAGGAAAGTGGAGTGTATGCTAAAGTACGTGCGTTTCAGATGGGGAGTGCCCCCACGGGTTGGCAGGGCAAGGGGGGCCAAATCAAGCAGGATAAGTTACCAAATAAATCGATGTCCAATTACTGTAAAAAAACAGACGTTTCTGGAGAAATCGTAAGAAATGGGCTTTATTTCACAAAGAACCTGTCAGAAGCTGAAAAGAGAGCTTTACATGAAATAATACATTTAAAAGAGGAAGCCTCCTTCCTAAGCTCATCTAAGAAATTAAATACAAAATAACTAATCTTACATTGTCCAGTAAATGGTGTCCAGGTTCCCCTAAAATTCTCCAACGGGTAGTAGGAGGTTACAGGGCTAATGCAGGCAAAGGGTTTGTTTAAAAGAGACTCAAGCTGTTACAATATGTATTGGAACCACTGTACAGTTTCAAATATAGATGTGGGTGGGGGACACCTGTTGATGATATTCTAATTGTCTCCCTGATGAGGGAATTCAGAAAGCAAAGAAAAGACATAATGCCAGTTATAAAGCACAAATCTGTTTGGAAACCTTGATCTATCCCAGACAAAAGATTAGTAAAGGAAAAAGGGAACTGAGGATAGATCTCAAGCTATTTGAGGGTTTCTAGTACCAAAGATTGTGAATGAACTGTGATGATTTCTGGGTCTGTGTAATTTTAACAGAGCCTGGGTAGATTCGATTCTATCTCAGAACAAGCTTAACTGGTGACAGTCTTGCTTAAGGGGGGGGGTAGTGTAGTCTATGGACAAAATTGCCTTGACCCCTGCAGCAGAAACTGCTTTTAAGGATTTGAAGCAAGCTCTTTTGCAGGAAATGGCCATTGGATGGATTCCCTCAGAAGGATCAACTGTTTTTATGTCTGTATGTTTTATGTCGATGCAGTGGCTAAGGGGCAGGGGCCGTGTTTAAGGTGTAGCGGCAAGGCTTATTAATAATACAGGAATAAGGTTTGCTGCTCCCTTTCCAGTCTCCCTCATCTTAGTGGTACTGGACACAGAGAGGTCATTCCATGTGGTTCAGATTTAAGGTGTTTTTCTATCTGATAGAGTTTCTTGGAACCTCATTCACAGCACCGCATGGACATTGGAGAGCATGATGTTAATACATTCTTGGATCTCTCTTACCAGCTGGATTGAGACTTTAACAAGAGTTCATGTTGAGTGTGTTTAGCCCCAAGTATATGAGAGGGAAGGTTTCCTCTCCTGCCCATGCCTTACAATTTATTGGACTATTTGGGGGCTTTGTTGAAATTGGACAACATAAGTAATATAAGACGGTGGGGTTGTAATGATCCTTCAGATTGTAATATTCTTAATGGTTAAAGGATCATGATGTTACACATACCAAATTCTCCAACTTTTATTTGCCTACTGTTCAACAGTATGATAACTGGTGGGACTGAAAAAATAATGCATATTCTTGGCTACCACTAAATGTAAGGGGAGCTGTTATTTAGGCTTTAGAGTACCACACGTGCGAATACAGACACACAGCCCATTCTCTCCAAATCACTCCAGAATATATCCTAGGGCTATTACCGAGATGGAACGTTTCTTTGCTATAGCGTTCCCTTGGTATGGCACTGGCAAATTAGCAAGGGAAGTCATTAACATGGCTGCCTCATTGAAAACAATAGCTACAGCTGAAAGAAGAACATGTGCTGTGATCAGAACTGAATGTTGTACTTACATTCCGGATAATTCCAAGCATGTTACAGACCTAGCACAGAATATCTATGATGAAGGACAAAAGTATCATAAATACTTATATAGCCAAAATATATAGCCACAATGCAAGCGGACTGCATTCGGCACCGGCAAGATGGCTTGTTTATAAAATTTAAAAAACAAATACTCTTGTTTTGTGTTGGATGCTCAATATCTGTCATTACTTATGACAGACATACACTTTTAAACCTGAGGACAGACTCCTTAGGGTCATCAAACAACTTTTTTCACGTACCGGACCCCACCTGCCGGATTGGACAAAGATGCGGCGAACAACAACAACAGGTGGGCAGACGCCAGGGGAGACGAGGCGGCGTACTAGTGCGACTATGGAGGCGTCTGCACAGACCACCACTGACATCTATTTTGTTAGCTAATGTTCAGTCAGTGGACAATAAGATAGACGAGCTACATTGTCGGATCAACGTGGAAAAGAAGCTGAGGGAATGCTGTGTATATGCCGTCACTGAAACCTGGCTGAATGCATGCGTCCCAGACACCGCCATCCAGCCAAAGGGGTTCACCGTTTACCGCATGGACAGAAACCACCAAGCAACCGGCAAACACAAAGGAGGAGGCGTTTGCTTCCTGGTCAACAGCAAATGGTGCACCGACGTGGAGGTAATCTCTAAATCCTGCTCACCGAATCTAGAACACCTGACCATAAAATGTCAACCCCTTTATTTGCCAAAGGAGTTTTCCGCCACCATTATTACAGCCGGTTACATTCAACCTCGAGCCTGCGTGGAAGCATCACACATCGAACTCCACAACATTTTCAGTGTGGAAGACCGAGTCAAAAGGTCAGTGACTATGCGTGGGAAAGGTTTTCTGTTCGCACCTAAGACCACTGTCTTAGGTGCAAACTAAAGCCTGTGATTCCTCACACCCATTCAACCAGAGAGAAATGAAACAGAGTGTAGGATGAACCAGAACCAACGCAGGCCCGGAGTAGTGGCCCAGTAGAAGATGAATGAAATTTGAGTTACAGACTCTGGACAGGATCTGCTGTTTATTTGAAATGTTGTTTCTAATCTTTATGTGTGGTCTAGGAAGTGTTGCACAGGGGTGGAAGAGTAACTCTTTCCTTAAATTCACACACCAGTATGCAAAATCATTGAATAAATCAGGATGCTGGGTTTGTTCCCACAACCCACATAATTCTGGAGCAGGTATCCCCATGGCACCAGTTCCCTTTACTTGGGATGATATTTGTGGCAACTGAAAAACAGTTAAATTGGCAACCTGATGAGAAATCAAAAATATGGTATCCCAGTGGCTGCAAGTATTCTGTGTACAGTACTAATGTCACTTTTGGAGGATGGTATAAACCTCCCTATAATGTCACACGAAGAACTAATGATGTTCTGGGCTTAAAATTGGCTTACAAAGCTGAAGGGATTCTCTGTTGTGCTAACAATGGCACTGTCTATATGGGAAATAGTTCCTGCAATTATACCCTTAGTTGTTATCAGAATGTTACCATGAAGATAGTTAACCGCACCGACCCTTCCTCAGTTTTTTATGCAACCCAGTACTTCAGCAGAGGTTGTACTTTAAAATCCTCTGGAATGCGAAGTTACAATGGGACTTATTTCATTTGTAGGGATCGAGCACATCCCTGGCTTCCACCTGACTGGGCAGGGTCATGTTACATAGGATACATTACCCCAGCAATGCGGCATTCTACTGTTCTCCCTTTTAAGCACTATGATAACCAAAACAAACGGGCCATCTCCGAATGCGACCGGCTGGCAGCTGTCCCGTTCCCCATGTGCGGGGTTGGCAGGGCCATGAAGGAAATTCGGCTCCTCGCGAGCATCCTGGAATGTGTCAGCAATTACACTGTAGAAGCCCTTGACAAACTGTCTGCCGAGCTGGTAGCAATGCGAACCATGGTTCTCCAAAATCGGATGGCCCTTGACTTTATGTTAGCTGCAAAAGGGGGGACCTGCGCCCTCATAGGCTCTGAGTGCTGTACTTACATTCCAGACAGCTCAGAAGAAATCTCAGATCTTACTGAACACATTCGCAAGGAAGCCGCCAAGCTACACGAAAACCCAGGATGGACTCTATGGGGCTGGGTCAGTGGTGCATTAGGAAATCTAGGTGCCTTTATATTGCAGGGATTATTGCTCTTATTGGGCTGTGTAATTGGAGTAAATTTATGCTTTTCTGTTATTAAATGTTGTTGTACTTGCACATCAAAAGAAATCCAAGCCCAGATGTCCAACACAGAGGTAAAGCTAATGTTAATTAAATGTAAAGAACAAAGGAGACAAGAAGAAGAGGAAATTGACAGGCTGATGCAGATAGGCATTTAAAGAGTAGTAGAGAGTAGAGTAGTAGCTTAGTAGAATAGTTTTATACCATATGTACATCTACTTTGGAATTATTAATTGCGCTGATCTCTCAGACATAGACAGTACAATGGACAAACACAACGCAGACAACGGAACAATTATAATGTAGACAACAAAAACAATAAAGTCAGATGGTTGTGCTTTAAAGCACAAAAAGGGGGAGTGTGGAAGACCAAGTCAAAAGGTCAGTGACTATGCGTGGGAAAGGTTTTCTGTTCGCACCTAAGACCACTGTCTTAGGTGCAAACTAAAGCCTGTGATTCCTCACACCCATTACACCAGAGAGAAATGAAGCAGAGTGTAGGATGCCAAATGGCATCTTCCTGTCCTGTTTGTTTGACTTTTGACACTGCCCCTTTACCTGTATGTTCCTTTGATATGTTAAAATCTTGCCTACTTTTAATGTATAAAAAGGAAAGTATAACTTCAGTACAGTGAGCATGTCTTGAGTGCTAGGGGAAACCCTTTCTCTGTGATATGCTCCCCTTCAGCTGATTGAATTAAAGATCTCTGTTGACAATCTCCTAACCTGAGTGAAGACTGAGTTTTCTCACATCACAAGCACGAAAACTCCCACCCGGAAGCTGTCTCAATTGTAGTCGGGGACTTCAACCACTGCAATCCGAGGAAAGTACTGCAAAAATACATTCAGCATGTCACTGTACCAACAAGAGGAGGCAATATTTTGGACCACTGCTACATAACAATAAAAGGAGCATACAAAGCGCTTCCCAAACCATGTTTCGGTAAGTCGGAACACATCTCTCTCCTGTTGCTTCCTGGGTACAAACAGAAGCTGAAGACCTCCCCCGTTGCGAACACGTCAGTGCGTTGTTGGTTTGAGGAGGCGGAAAGCAGGTTAATAGACTGCTTTGATAGTACAGACTGGGACGCTTTCAGAGCTCCCGACACAGACGTAAATGAGTATACGGACGCGGTCACCAGCTATATTAAATACCGCACCGACATTTGTGTACCAGAGAAGAAAATTAGGACATTTCCCAATCAGAAACCATGGTTCAACAACGACATTTGCAATAAAATAAAAGATAGATCCACCACGTTCAAATCGGGGGACAAAGAGCTGTACAGGGAATCACGGTATGCATTAGAGGAAGCCATAAAACGTGCTAAACGGAGCTACAGAGTGCGGCTTGAAACGCAGTGCACTGACACCCAGAGGCTGTGGCAGGGATTACAGCCAATCACAGGCTACAAGGGCCAGGAGGCTACAAGGGCAGCCAGGAGATCGACACGAACAACACATCCCTGCTGGACGAGCTGAACCATTTCTATGCCCGCTTTGATGCTCTGAACACAGGCACTGCTGAGAAGACCCCAAGTGTGCAGGGCGATTTTGTTCTGAAACTCTCAGAGCAGGACGTGCAGAAGACTCCGAGCAGGATGAAAATCCGTAAGCCTGCAGGGCTTGATGGTATACCACCTCGCGTCATGAGGACATGTTCAGCCCAGCTGACCACAGTAATTACGGACATCTTTAACTCCTCCCTGTCACAGTCCATTGTCCCCACCTGCTTAAAAAAAAAAATATTGTTCCACTCCCCAAAATGGCAAAAGTGACGTCCCTGAACAATTACCGCCCAGTAGCACTAACATCTGTGGTGATGAAATGCCTGGAGAAGCTGGTGTTATCACACATCAACTCCTCCATCAAGGAGTCCCTGGACCCCTTGCAATTCACCTACCAACACAACAGATCAGTTGATGATGCTGTCTCCCTAGCTCTACATAAAGCCTTGGAACACTCGGACACTAAGAACTCGTATGTGAGAATGCTGTTTGTGGACTACAGTTCAGCATTCAATTCCATCATACCCAGTCAACTGGTGACAAAGCTCATGGGATTAGGTCTGTGCAACTCTGTCTGCAACTGGCTGCTGGACTTTCTAATCAAGAGACCACAGGTGGTGCGGATAGGTAATAAAACACCACTTACCCTGAGCACTGGAACCCCACAAGGCTGCTGTCTGAGTCCATGGTTGTACTCCCTGTTCACTCACGACTGCCCAGCAAGACACACCAACAACCGCATCATTAAGTTGGCGGATAACACCACTAGAATAGGCCTGATCAGCGATGATGACGAGTCCACTTACAGGGATGAAGTCGTACAGCTGCTTAGGTGGTGTCAAAGCAATAACCTCGACTTGAAAATAAATAAAACGAAAGAGCAAATAGTGGACTTTCGGAGACACAGGCCACACACTCACAGCCCACTCAGTATTGATGGAATGGAAGTGGAAACAGTCACCAGTTTTAGGTTTTTGGGAATTCACATTTCTAAAGATCTAACCTGGACTGTGAACACTGACTCCATCTTGAAGAAGGCTCAGCAGCGCCTTTATTTCTTGAGGTGCCACAAGCGATGGGGGACGCCAGTACCTGTGTTGGTGAACTTCTACCGCTGCACCATTGAGAGCATCCTCACCAACGGGATCAACATGTGGTACGGAAACATCTCTTCTTGAGAAAGAAAGGCACTGCAGAGAACAGTCAATATGGCCCAGAAGATCATCGGCTGTGGTCTCACCGAGATTAAACAGCTCTATGAGGACCGCTGCCGTGGTAGAATTCTGGCCATCACAGAGAACAGTCACCACCTCGGGCATGAGTTCTTCACCCCACTGCCCTCAGGCAAGAGATACAAGAGCATACAGACAGTTACCACCAGATTCCTTAATAGCTTCTATCCACAAGCAGTGCGATTGGTGAACACATTTAGCCATGCTCCTCGCACCACACCTATACCATCTATCTCATTATGATTTCTTATTTATTGCACATCTCCAGTCATTGTTTACACGTCTGCATTGTTTACATTCAAACTGCTTACTTGTTTACTTGTACGCTGCCTACTGTTTGTTTGTATATTGTCTTGATGCACTGTCTGCACTTCGTGTTTTTACACTTGTTTTAACAATCGAGAGACTTTCTGTAAGAATTTCATTGTACCAGTACATGTACCGGTTACATATGGCAATAAAGTTCAAGTTCAAGAGAGTCATGTGGGAGTGTATCTTGTATCGTTTGTTTCACTGTATAAAAGAGCACTGTAAGCGTTGTCTTTTAAGTCTTGTGTCCAAATGCAAGACTTCCATATGCATATGAAATAAAGATGACTTTCAACACACAAACTCTCAGCTGATGCCTTTTGTTAGGCACAACAAAGCTAAAAATCTTCAGTAACCTCAACTGCTATCCCTGTAAACTCTCCAACTGGTAGGTGCACAATGTCAAAAGATAAATGGTCAGTATAGAGAATAAAAGAGCTGAGGAGCAGTTTTAAATGGGATTACCTGAAACACAAGAAAACTTGCATTGTCTATACAAGTACTATGAAATGGTGTCCTTTACAATCTGCTATTTTTTGTATAGGTCCTCAATACCATCGCCATTCCATCATCTCCGCCACACAACGGTATTCACAGGCCTAGAGCTGCACAGTGCATTGGGATACACGTCTGGGTGCTGTCCAGGAGACACTGTCTTACCCAGTCATGCCAGCTGCCGGTGGTGTGGATCAAAGCCACAGCAGACATGACCACAGCAACCAGCAGCCCTTCCTCTTTTCCCCTGTACCTCTGCCCTGTGTACAAGGACTTGACCACTGCAGAGGTCAGTCTCAAGGACAGGGATCACTTACATCCCCCTGGTAGCCAAGCTTCCCCCCACCCTCTGCAAGATGAATTAGAATCATAATCAGGCAACTGACCATAGACCTTTAAATAACAGCATCTTTTACTGAAATAATCTAGGCTAAATAATTGTTGTTAATATAAAACAAATAAACTTGGAATACAGTGAAATTTAAAGAACAATTTTGAAAAAGTCTTGAAGCTAACATCACAATTATAGAAGTCTCTTTGCTCACACATTTACACAGGTATTTCATCGATTACATATTTACTATTTATGATTATCCCTTTTCCACATTTCACAATTAAATATATCACACATACACATTTAACTGTTTTTTCATATCTAAAATAAATAACTTTGAAAATACTTGTAAACTGTAGTCACCTTCCAATCAAGTATTATGGCTTCATTAGTAATCCATCAATTGAAAAGATACATTTATTATTAAAGATAACTGTCTGTGACATATAACAAGAATCTCGTGCCTTAGAGGCTACGTGTCCACTGTACTTAACTGGGGGTGCCCATTTTGAGCCACTTTGAGGCCCATTTGGTTTCCAAACCACACTGTCAATTTTCTTTCTTCATCTCTTCTTGTACATGCAGGGCTTTAGTTCCAGACCTGCTGTATGGCTTTTCCCTTCAGATTCCATTGTCTTGATTAACTCAAATGTGTAGAAATAGCAATTACTAGTGTCCTAAAAAAGAGAACACATCAGGTTATAGTTAAAGGCAGAGCAACTACAAAATGTACAATTGTGCGACTTAAGCTAAAACTCCTGTAATACAGAACTCTGTATTGTTAATCACATTGAATTTCAGTAAAATCTAAATAAAATTAAAAAATAAATTCAGTATGTATTCAATAATCAAATCAATGATCACAAAATTTCTGTTTCACATAAGTTTTCTTGGCTTTATCACACACCGGTTAGAATGAAGACTGTATAGACACCCTTTTGCAATCCTGAAACCATTGTCTATCTGCCGTTATTCACAATTTAGGTCTCATAATGTATACTATGGAGTTCAGCATCAGTTGGACAAACTGGTGTAGCTCTAACTGCAAACTCACAGGCACTGTATTGTATGGCAGACCAAGGGTACCATTTCTGACTCCTGAACACATCAACTGTTTAATCAACAGCATGCAGCCACTTTTGATGAATCCCTGTGACAGCTGGGTAGCTCTCAACCAATCAGTATTATCAGAGTGCAGCCTGAACCCTGTAGCTCAGCGTAAATACATTGACATATGATTGATTCAGAATCCCTATCACTGGACATGCATAAGCAATAGATAAATGTAGCTGTTGTTCTACATTAACATTAGTAATTACACTAATTAATTAACACATTAGTCAAGAGGATGAGTGTTACCCTTTTGTGCTTTTGTTTCTTTGTCTCTGTTGGTTCATTAGGATTCTTGGGTATACTTAAATATCCAAGAAAAGATGTTGTGTAACAGACTAATAGAAATACTATCAACCACTTAATGCCAACTGTTAATCAACAGCTGGCATCCAAGAAGGGATTCATATTGTTTATTGTAACTGATTAATATATGTTTGCGATTAATGTTGTTTGTTTTAGTTGCTTAATGTTACCTTAATTCAGTGGTTCTCAAACTATGGTACGCGTACCGCTTCTGGTACACGGAGCGCCGCCAGGTGGTATGCCATATGACATGAAAATTTGTTGTGTGCACTGAAAAATTGGGATGGGAAATTGGAAATTTTCAATTTGAATAAAATTAGTTTGTGTCAAATACGTAGCCTACGTACTATGATACAGTGTGCTAATACTTGAGAGGACACAAGAGCTACAGTGTAATTCTATAACATTGTATAGGAATGCGTGCTACGAACGCAAGTGACCAATTGGATTTTAAAAAAGTTATCTCCAGCAAATAGGAAAGTAGGAGAATGTGCGTGGTTTTGAAACACTGGCAATCTTGTGAGCACAGGAAAGCGTGATAGATAACAGAAAATATTTAAGGACTGTTCTAGGTTAATTTGAAAAAAATACACAGAGTGTCTCTGTGTTCCGCTCCCATGCGCATTAAATAAAAACTTCTTTTAACTTCTGAGACGGACTTCTGAAACGGAAATGGGGAAAAAATGCAAGCTTGCGGATTGCTAAAGCAGGTAAGCCCCACACTACTTGTGAAGAACTTTGTTTACTATTGGCAAAAGAGCCGACATATACAGTATTATGTATGGAGAAAAAGCTGCTAAGCAGCTCGACCTGCTGCCCCCTTTGAAAGACAGAGTCACTCGTAGAATTACTGATATGGTGGATGATGTCAAAAGTATGCTGATAGAGCACGTTAAGATGAGCAGATTCTTTTCACTGCAATTAGATTAGATACGAGTTTGAGGGTATGTCCCATGAGGACTTTCTGTTCTGTAAGCCGCTACCAACAGGAACTACAGGAGAGCACATATTTCAGCTTCTGAATGAATGTATCGAAGAGAATGACATCGACTGGATAAAATCCGTCTGAGTTTGTACAGACGGTGCTAGAGTGATGACAAGCCGACACAGAGGTGTAGTTGCACGAATTAGAGGTTGCTCCAGATATGAAGTGAACACACTGCAGCATCCACCGCGAGGCCTTGAAAATGCCTGAGGATTTAAAATCTGTAAGACTCTGCTGTCAAAGTTGTGAATTGTATCAAGGATCTATCAATGAATTTACATCTGCTTTGCTTGGCTAAACAGGCTCACCCCTCTCACTGAAATGGTGCTTTTTTCATTCTTTATTTTTAATTGGTGTTGTTCCTGTTGTCATTTTGTAAAGCGCTTTGAGAAGCCACCTTTAAAGGCGCTATATCAAATAAAGTTTATTATAATATTTATTATATGTGTATGTGAGTGTGTGCACGCACGCTCGCGCGCTCATGTTGGTCATTGAGATTTTCTGGGGTTCCTATGAGAAAATGACTTGTAGGTGGTACTTGGATGCTTTGGTTTGATCAGGAGTGGTACTTAGTCCAAAACATTTGAGAACCACTGCCTTAATTAACTTAAACCCAGTGAATTCGTATTTACATTATAATATAAAGGAGGGTATTTATGGCTTTTAACCATACATGCTAATACTGTAGTACATTATGCAGTAGTACAGTATATATAATGTGGACAACGTAGTGTATTAAATAATCTTTTATTTCAGCTACCACTAAAGTTGTGATTTTCAAAAACCTTTTCTCAAATCACTACCCAGATCTTAGAATGTTTCCTTACCTTTGTGGCTAACTTGAACCCAAGAGTAGACAACGCACTTAGGAAGCTGCGAACATTCTCGAACCTGCTGGCTACCTCAGCAATCATCAGGATACCACTGCACAAAGAAGGGTGGTATGAAGTTAATGACAAAACGATGTTAGGCTGCCCAAAGAAAACTAAGTTCTTGCAAAGGCAGACAAACTCTTTTGGCAGGTATTCTTAAACATTATACATAAGATCTTCTTATATGTTTCAGAGCCTTTCAGTTGACAACTCTTATTTTTAATTGAATTGCCAATTCATCAATCAATGAAGTACTGACATGTTCCAAAACCTACCACACAAAAAGTTCACATTGTAATAGGACAGCTTTATCAGACCTAAAGTTTAAAAGAATACAATACATTTTCATTTTCTTTGTACTGAAATTCATTCAAGGGGAGGTTTTGATCATAAATATTTAACATCACTGCTCCATATTCCTGAGAAATATAATTTGTGAAGGAAATTAATCTGTAAGACACTTTTCTCCACCAGTTAACATAACCAGTTTGGGGCACAAATTTAAAAAGTATATGTAACAATGCCTTCCCAAAGTATTCAGACTCTTTATACGTTTTCTAATGTTGCTGGATTAAAAATGATACTTAAAATATTTTTCCAATCAGTATTTTTATTGCCAACTCACATGCTCAAACATGAAAGACAAAATTAGTTATTTGCAAATATCTTAAAAAAAGAGAAAAACTGAAATATGCTGCTTGCATTAGAGCCACCTTTTACCACAATAACAGCTTTAAGTCTTTCATTGCAGGTGTCTACTAGCTACCAACTCTGGGTAGTGATGTTTGCCTATTGCTCTTGGCAGATTTTCTTAAGCTGATTCAAGTTTCTGGGAGAATGCTTGTGGACCTGTTTTTTAGCAGACTGCAACAAGTTCGCTTGCAATATTTCCATGTTCTTTCCTCCATTTCTTTTTCTTTCAATTTTAAAAAGATTTCCACTCCCTGCTAATGAGAAGCATCCCCACAGGATGATCTGTCTTGGTCTCATCTTACTACAAAACCCTTTCTTAAATCTTAGCTGGATACTCTTGTGATATCTGGCAAATTCCAGGGAGGTTTTGCAATAGTTATTTTTTAATGACAGCTCCTTTCTTGCACCCTCTGATACAGGCCAGAGCCCATGATTTGATTTGATAAGGTCAGGTAAGGTAAGATTTTATTGTCTCCTGAGGGATTTTTTTTTTTTTATGGACACCCAGCACTCCTGTACATTTAAATAGAATGCAAACAAAAAAAAGAAGAAAAGAAAAACATTGCACATGTACAGTATAACACATAACATGTAACATTTATAATACATCACAAAACATATCGCACTCAAGTGGGTGGTAAGAGTCAAAATTGTGTTTATTCTTGATATTTGCACTGACAGCTTTAATGGATAGTGGAACAAAGGAATGTTTGCATCTGTACATTTGGGAACCCTAAAATGTTTGCCAGAAGGAAGAAGTTGATATTCAGAGTTGAGGATGTGGGAAGGATCTGATATAATTTTTCCTGCTATGGATTTTTCAAAGATTGTCTGCAGGGAGGGATGCTGTTTCACTCCCATGACCTTCAAAGCTGTCTGGATGAGGCAGGAAATTTCCGACTTTAAATGAACTGATAGATTACCAAACCACACTGTAATACCATATCTACTATGTACCTACTAATATCTACTATCTAATAATACCATACCATAATGCTCTCAATTACAGCATGGTAAGAGTAGCATTACTTTCTGTCGAACCCCAAACACTCAGTCTTCGCAGGAAATACAAGCGCTGCTGAACTTTGGAGCAAACACTCTCAACATGAGTAGTCCACCTAAGTACTTATATGAATCGACCTGAGTGATGCAGTTGACTGAAGCACCTTTACTTCACTCTCAGCCACTGTACTCTTTAGGTCTTTAAAAGTAACTGTTGGGCTCTCGGTGGAGAGTCGCCTTGTTTGGATGCTGAGTTTTGATGAACGGCTTTTTCTAGGCAGTGTCTGGGTGATGTGATGCCATTCCACTTCCTGATCGAGCCAGCAGTGCTTACTAGGATATCCAAACAGCCTTTTTTGTGCCTTTTCCTAATCTATGCATTTTTTAACTTTAACTCCAACTTCCTTAGGTGCCCTTTAGCCTTCATTTTTGTGCCTTTCCTTCTTATTCACTGCCTGACAAATGATCCAGAAACAGACTGGGGTGACAGTCACTTCAAAATTGCACAGGCAGAAGCCAATGGTAACGAAATTATATCCTCATTAGTTTCTTGTGTAAACTTAGAGCTATTTCGAAAAACTTTTAAAGGGTCTGAATACTTCTGCAAGGCACTGTATATCTAAGGAACAAGTAATAGGTGTATTCCATGCTGAAAAGAGAAGAAAGAAAACACAACGTTTCGGCCGTGGAGCCTCCTTCAGGTGTGTGAAGGCTCCACGGCCGAAACGTTGCGTTTTCTTTCTTCTCTTTTCAGCATGGAATACACCTATTACTTGTTCCTTTGCAGCCTATGCATACTGATGCAGCTACCCACCTGAACTGTATATCTAATGCTACCTACTTTCTGGCAAATGGGAATTTTCTTGATGCATTAAGGAATTTTCAGATTCTAAGTTTCAGTTTGAGATTTTAATTCCAAATTCAGAATCCAAAAATGCAGAGTTTGAAAATTGGTCTATACGTGTGTTACAGCTTAAGGTGACTAAGAAGTGTCTCTTGAATTTTAGATATAGTTTGTAACACTTGGCAGAGTAAATACTTCTAACTTCAAAGTATATATTTTGTAATCAGAATTTTCTTCTATCAGAATCTGGTCATACAAAAAGTCTTGTGTAGCTGATCAGACTAGGTTGACCCTGCAAGGGTGTTCCAGCGGTTGTGATGTGCCACACTGTACTCTGCCCTCTCCCAGCTCTGCTCTACTAGAGGGCAAATGAGTGTCCTACCTTTTCACCAGCACACGGTTAGCCTCCACCAAAAAATCACCAATATTTGTCCCCATGAGGGATAGACAGAATATTGCAATGTCCACCGAGCCATCTGGGAGAGGGACCTGGAAATATACGTATAGAGAAAAGACCTTTGAGAGGAAATGATTCACTGAGACATAAACATGGCGACAGGTGAGGAATCTAATATATTGCATTACTCTGATTATATTTGCTTGAATAAATGTGAATAAGAAGTCTGAAGGATTTAGTTTAAGCATACTAGGGCTGAAGGGTGAGAAAAGCAAAGGGAGAGGCATGAACATACATGGGCCATGTCACAGACGGTAACAAGATCACTTATGGGCAACAGGTCAAAGGAATGCACTTTGTTTTTCACCCTGCGTGCAATCTTACAATCGCCACAGCCGAAATCAGCAACAACCATTGAAGAGGGCCTGTAAGACGAAGCACAAAGCCATGTTAAAAGCAGTCTCTTTTAATGAATGCACATCATAAGATAATAAAAACAAAAGAAAGGTTTCAAATGAGAACAGACTGCTTGGTCAGTGAAGTTTTTTGGCTATTAATTCAAGGATCTCATTCAGCTGTTTCATTTTTGTGTTTAACTTCAACAAAATGTCTGGTCACTTTGTTTAAAACCCCTCACAACTATGTGTAACGAACTGCTTCCTGACATATCCCTTAAATTATCTTTATCATTTTAACTTATGTCTCAGGTCTTAAGTTAAGCACTGGTCAGAAAGAAAATTTTGTTCAGAATTTTATATATAGTAAACCCCTGGTTTAATGGATTTATAGGGGGGAAGGGTGTCCTTTGTTGAATGTTCATTAAATCACAAATGGCATTTTTTCAGCCTCCAAACACACTATTACATGAGAAAAATATATACTATATATTCTTTCTGGATCTTTTTACTTATTTGGTTTTCATTGCACAATAAAGTAAATGAAAATTTTTTTTTCTATTGTTTTATCACATACAAGCTCTTTATTCATGTGTCGCACACGAAACAAACACCCAGTGTAAGGAACTGACCTACCTCTATAGCACACTACTAATATTCCTGAATTTTGAACTGATGTTTATTTAATTATGCCTTATTTTATCATTTGTAATAAACATAATAACAGTATTTCCCTGTTAATGCTGGAAAGTCCAGTATATCTTATTTTACAGACAAGATTCCTATTTTGTCCAATAAATTCATAGAATAAATTTAACTGTTAAAACCAAGGGCTTACTGTATTTCTGTCAGATGTTAAAGACTAAATAGATTCAGTTTCTTTCACCTGACTGTGTAAAACCATCTGAGGCCAGGAATTAAACTTTTATTCTTTGAATTAATTACAGAGCATCAATGTCTTTTTTAATGTGGCTCTTACAACTGTATAGAGTATTCTAAAAAAAATTAAATTATTTAAATAAATTGTTTAAGTCAATTCCTCAAGCTCAGTTCTTATTTTGTACTTTGCAAATGTGATAAATTGCCCAAATACATCAGAATCAAGATAATTTACTTGTAACACAGAGCACAGTGGACCTAGTGGTGGATTTTCTGGATACTTTAGATAAGTGTTCAATATGTATGAAGAAAGATATAAGATGTGAAGAAGAGGTTAACTGATTCCTTTCTGCACAAAGATTTATTGTGACACAAGACATTCCAGGCTTTGAGTTATGGCAGAGATGGGGTTAACTGATAAGAATTCCAGATGCAAGCTAGAGACCCCCCAACTAAGAAAACCTAAAACTGACCATTAAACGTGGTCAAAGTCTGGGAAATGTCCGAACACTGTGACCTCCCCCCATTACCATGGTAACCAATTGCATCACAAACGGCTGAAATTTTCAATATAAACTGGAAGTTTTGTACCTATATTACGAACAATCCTTTGGTCTTATTGTTCCTTGTATGCAATAAACTCAGTTGTTTAAACTTCATCTCGGGATACAGAACTTATTTGTCTGTTACAACATGTGGAAGCAAGCAAAATTTAATGTGCGCTAAAAACAGGAAAACAGGACCGCAGCATTCTATAATTTCAAAGATTCCAAAAACGTATCCAAGCATTTCAATTAAAAAATTAATGCCAATCACAGATATAATGCTTTAAAACACGAAAAAAAATCGGCAACCAAGTAAATCACCACGTGGTCAACGTATTTTCCCTTACACTTGCTCTTTAAAAGGGTCTTCTAATAACAAACCTTTAATCTTGCAAATAATATTTTCCCTTCATTTCAGATATAGTCTTTTATTTTTGTGTACTTAAAAAAGGATCCAGAAATCCACTTAGTTTTACTGTCCCAGATATACTACAATGACAGCTTATCATTGGAAAAGCATTATAGCAGCAGTGAACTGCAATATAAGGATATTTTCAACCCACACTCCACACTGCACCCTGAACAGAGAACCTTGACTTCTCTGAAAGGTTCTCTTACTTCACTTACTTGTTGCGGATATAGCTGATGATGGAGTCAACTGGATTGCTTGGCCATCGCTCCACTTGTGCTTTGAATCCCTGATGATAGATGTTGAAGGCTTGACGATCCTGCTGGAACATTCTGTAGGCCTCCTGACTGGTGGAGGTGTACAGTTGCTCATTAATGTAACGGAAACGTGCTGATTCCAGCTGTTGTTCCATGCGCGCTCGCAAGGCAGATGAGCGATCCAGTGCAGGGACGGGCGAGTCAGCCACTTTCTCCTCCTTTTGGCTCACTCTGGACCCTGTTCTCTTAGATTCCAGCACCTTAAGTATCTTCTGCAGTTTGGCTTGCTGTTGTTTTAGATCTTTTTTCCTTTTCCTTGCTGAAATGGCCCACAAACCACTGGTTTCTATTTCTTCTTCATCTGGCCGAGATTTCAAAGCTGATCCTTCAACACCTCTGAATGCAACTTTTTTGGCTGCTGAGCCCTTGGGTTCTTTTTTCCCTGGATCTTCTCCCCTCTTATTCTGCTCTTGCCATTGGCTGACCTGGAGTGAAGAATGTGTTGTCTTGCTTTCCACAGCAGAGCGTTCGAGACTTCCTGATCCGTCTTCTCTAACTACCAAGGCAGTGCTCACTTGTCCATCTTGCCGGTATTTGTTTTTACATTTTCTTTTGTTCTTCATCTTATTCTTCCACTGCTTCCTGCTGACCTTGGACTGGCCCTCATCCTTCTTAAGCTGCTCTGTTTTGCACTCGCCCTGCCTTATCATTTCTGCTTCTTTTTTGCTGCCCTGCCTGTCTCGCCGAGCTCTCAGCTCTCCTCCCTTCTGAGGCCCTGGGAATAAATGTGCTTGTTAAAGAACAAAAGAGGTAACCTAACATCTTTACAATCTCAGGAGACACTTGTACAACACTGTTCTCACTTGGAAATCTTGAGAGACTCCTCCTGAAATATTGAACCCCACAAGGAATCATCTTAATTCTGCTGACTTCTAACTATGTCTGGAGTAACTCAAGTAATAATTTTTCATAAGTCTTGTCTAAGCCATGCATTTCTTGCCTAGTGAATCAGTTCCTTTTATATACTTGATATATAGATGTTCTGCATTATGCAGTATATGCAATAATCACTTCAGTCACTGAATAAAAAGAATTGGAAACCTTTCAATTAAAAAATATGATGAATGACTCACAAGCTTTTCTCTTTTTCTCCACTGGACCCTCATCCTCTTCATTATCCTTGACCTCTGTCTTGGCAGTCTTACGGTTCTTCTGGACTCTTTTCTTCTTGGCAGCTTGTGGAGCCTTGTCTGTTTCACCGTCACTGCTACCTTCTTTGCAGGGGCTGTTCCAGTCTGGGACTGAGCCTAGAGTCTGCAGTGTCCGCAAGAGGCTCTTTTTATTCCCCACTGCCTAAGTACAGAAAGACAGGGGTATACACAGCTCTCATAATCTCACTTAACAGACCAATTCTAACAGTAGACCAGACATCAGAACTCTAAATACATTTACATTTAACTGCTAATTGCTACCTCTGGTACAAGTTTCCTTGTCGATTTTCTGCAAAATGCAATAACAAATTGCCTGAAATTATCAATACAAAACTGGCTGATCTGAGGCTCTAGAGCTTCCTCTCACATGTACCTATTCTTACGTTTTATTAAGATCACTTTCTTAAAATCACTTTATTGCCAACATACAATTTCTTGTATTAGGAATTTGTCTTTTCGTATACTCCAACTTGCTCTCCATGAGACAGAGAGAGAAGCTTGGGGTCAGAGCACAGGGTCAGACATTTATACAGTGCCCCTGGAGCAGTTGGGGTTAAGGGCCTTGCTCAAGGGCCCAATGGAGTAGGATTCCTATGCTGGCCGCATATACGAACCGGCAACCTTACAGCCACAGGCACAGATCCTTAGCCACAGAGCCACTGCACCGCCCAATTCAAATTAGTTTAGTTGCTGAAAAGTTCCTCTGTTGATTTAGAAGTAATTCTCTCATCATACACATCCTTTTCTGGATAGAACCTATTTGCTTCCTGGATAGAACCTATTTGTTTCAGAAGTATGAAAATGTTAGGGAAAGTAAAACTAGAGAAACTTTATGTGATCTCACTGTGACACTCTTGAAATCTGAGAGCTGCCTATGATGGAAGACAGCTTGTGTCAGCACGAGCGCAGTGGGGTCATCATTCCACTCCTCTTCTGCAAACATTCTGACTCTCAGAATTGCCTCCCTGCAGCGTTTGTCCTAAAAATCAGAACATGCAAGCAGTTACTTCTCTCAAAACCTCAATGTTATTTCAGAGTTAAATAAACATTTTTTTTTTTTAATTTGAAGAAAAGATGGATAGATGTGTAGGAAAATAGATGATTCAAACAAATGTTGAGTTTCTCTCTCTCTTTTTCTCTTAAAGAAAAACTGATAAATTCCAGTTGCTGAACGTAGTAGTTAAAGAAGGGGTTGATGGTACTCTGTTATTCAGGGCTTTGCTTTCATGTTCAGTCCACACTTTTAGTAAAACAAGCTCTATGACCAGAGTTTGATTTTGAGAGACCACTTGTTAAGAGTCACAAAACTGTCCAATAGATGGGAACAATTCAGGTCTCTCCAGACCATGGTTGCAATACTCAATTTCCAAAGCCATTCTGGACTCTGTTCAGTATCTGTGAACCTGGTGCTAATATCCAATGACAAATTACACAAAACAATGTTTATTAACATTTGTATTCAAGTGTGAAATAAAAAACAGTGGTCTTTGAAATTATAAACCACAACCAAAATGATAGCTCTTGACCCTGGTAAAAAGCTTAGAGGTATTATAGAGCAAAAACTACGAGGCTGAAGTTGGTTTCTTATTCGCAAGCTTCTTATTCTCGTTTTCGTTCCACCTTAAATGCTGCTGCTGTGATGTTGTGTCGCCTTTCACCTGTAGATGGCTCTCTACAGTCTTAAATGTTCTAATCCGGATGGATTACTGTACATATCCTCAGTAAAGGGGAATATGTAAGTAAATAGTGACTGTCCAGATTGTATTTTTGTATGAAACATATTTCAGAAATTCAAAAACCAATTATCAAAACTCACAATAACACAAACTGGCATGTTAGACAACAAGTAAATAAGATAAAGGCAAAAAGTGAATTTACTGGCAGTTTCTGCATATTTACCACGACCTTGCCTTCTGATCATTAAAAGTCTCAAATTATTGCATTTTACAAGACATGTTAATATAGCAGTATTAAATAGAACATTTAGAACATGGCTTATGACAATATGTGGTTAACTGAGGATGCACAAAGGGTGATGGCACTTTCTGCTTATTGCTATGAACCTACCTCCTGGTTATAAAAACGTCTCAAAAGTCTGACACTGAGATATGTGAGACAGTGTAACAAACTATCAAAATCCTGAAATTTAGGACATTTTACAGTACTGTTTTTTAAATATGATCCACTGAACATGGCATAGGAGAATACCTTGGCAAATGGTGATTGCACGTTCTGCGCTTTCGGCTTAATTGCTATGGCCCTCTCTCCTCATTACAAACTCATCTCACAATTCTGACGGTGTGAGAGACAATGTAGCAGACTATCAAAATCCTGAACTGCAGGAATTTTTACTGTACCGTTTTTTAAATACGACCCTCTGAACATGGCATGAGAGAATACATTGGGAAAAACTGTACTGTACTGTAGCACTGACCGAAGAGAGCTATCTACAGGCGAAAGGCGATATAACATCAAAGCAGCTGCATTTAAGGTGGAATGAAAAACGCAAATAAGAAGCCAACTTCAGCCTCGTGCAAAACTCTGAGTAGACAGAAATGTTACATATTAACAAAACGGAATGGTATCTGAAAACACTAAAGCTAGTCATTGTAAAATTATAAAACAATTCTTTAAGAATTATGTCAATTATTTAAAAGAAAATGCATATGGAACTAACAACAATTTTGCCGAGTAATCTGTAATTTACAAAGCGAACAAGATGTACTTTCTGTACATTACTCAACGAGCACAAATCCGGAATCTTGAATTAGGCGCTTCACTCACCTCAATGAGCGATAGTGTTGACAAGTGGACACAATCCCAATGAGTAAATACATGTGTGTACACGTTCTATGATTAAATAGTATAGCAAAACCAGAAGCGTGCAGCGGGAGTAAACCGGAAGTGTTTGCGTGACATGTGCAGGCTGCAAAGGAACAAGTAATAGATTTATTCCATGCTGAAAAAAAGAAGAAAGAAAACCCGAAGAATGCTCCACAGCCAAACGTTGTGTTTTCTTTCTTCGTGTTTGAAAACTGCCGACTTTCAAAGTTAAAGTAATATACTCACTCGGAAGCAAACAAAGAAGCTACCATAGACATCCTGTTACTAGCGTTAGAAAGCTAATCTATCAAACACGAATGATCCGGAAGTGTATGTAAATAGCCTAATTTTAATCAAAATAAAAGTTAACACTAACCTTCAGTTAACATAGTAGCGTATGAGGAGTATAGCAACATTAAGCGAAGTGACAAGCAGCTGAAACACCTGCTTTGTTATTTCTTCGTGGTTAACTGTAATTCCTTGAACATTCTGCCAAAATTTGAGAGGGTCCTTTTTTATTTTTAAATCTCCAACAATAATCTCCAAGTTTGACAAATCTAAGATTATTAGAAGTTTTTATTAATTTTACAGCACCTTTCTTACATTTATACTACTGTAAAAATTGTCATTGCTATTTTTTTTCATAGAAATGTTTTTTTTCTTAAAAAAAGAGGCTTTAAGATGTAAGCTTTTAAAGGAGCTGTATCTGAAATTTGTAATTAAATCAAATCCTTTATTATATTTAAATTCAATCAGTTTTTAAACTATAACCAGGGACAAAAACATTTTTTGCACCATCAAATGTGGTGAAACATACAATGTTAAGACAGTCGTCTAATAGGAAATCACCCTTCTTCATTCAGTTTTAAGTCTTCATTAATATTGTTGGTCTGGGTGGACCACCTCTAGAAAAACTGCAGTGCAGAATTGGATGGGGAAAATTTGTGCCTCTCCAAAGGTGGATGGTATCTATTGGTATCCATTGCACAGACCCTCAGAAAATAGAAAATCACCTTGTTTTTGTCAGATAAGTGTCCCTGTCAAAACAGCTGTAGTTTATAGAGCACCTCCCATTCCCAGACTGGGAGTGCAGTGATGGTGCAGAGAGTGGTCTAACTTCCCTCCTAACCAAACCAAAATATGTGCCTCTCCAGAAATACCTCAAATCTATTCTACAGACCCTCAGCTAAAAGTACATCACTATGGTTTTATTATGGTTAACCATATGGTTATTATTATTATTATTATTATTATTATTATTATTATTATTATTATTATTCAAATAATTATTTGAAGTTATTATTCAAAGGTTATGGAGGTTATGAAAGGTTATTATTCAAAGATAACTGTCTTTGCTAAACCTGCTGGGGTTTATAAGACCACTTGCTGTTCCCAGACTGGGATTGTGCAGCAATGGACAGGGAGCGGTCTCACCCCCCTCCAGACCAAACCAAAATTTGTGCCTCTCCAAAAATACCTCAAATCTATTCTACAGACCCTCAGCTAATAGTACATCACCATGGTTTTGTCTGATAAGTGTCTTTGCTAAAGCTGCTGGGGTTTATAAGACCACTTGCTGTTCCCAGACTGGGACCATGCAGTGATGGTTCAGGGAAAAGTGTAAACAACAACCGTGATCCCAACCAAAGTAATGCAGACACTAAAGATCAAAGTATTGCGACCAAAACCATAGCTGTGACACGGAATAAGAGTACAGTAAAAAAACGGTTCTTAGGCACAGAGTGGATGACAGGCAATGTTTTGAAAAGGCATGAACTGTAATGCATCTGTAAATCACCCAACAGACAAAAAAACCAAAGGTGGAGTGTGATGCTTGCAATGAGTGGTTTAACTTTGTGTAGGTATTACACAGAATGACAAAGATATTGAATCTGTAGGTTCTCTGTGTTGCTCAGACTAATGTTAAAGTCATTACATTAAAAACTGGTTTCAGTTTCTTGAACAAATGTGAAGCAATCAGCAGTGTAATACATAAGTCAGATGTAACCAAAAAAAAAGTAACATGGATGTATCACATGACAACATTGGTGTTCAAACAGCACTGGATTATCTCATTTTTGGGCCTTATTGTGGTAAAACAGACAAACAGATTTCCCAGGATAGGGAAGTCAAGCTAAATGGTGACTCAGAAGTGGAAAATAATATTGTATGTAGTGCATCCGTCACCCAACATGTTCCTCATGTTATTACTTCTGAAAGCAAAATGCACAGTATGGATGCCTGCAGAAGTGATGTCGGTGGTATGAATCTAGATGGTAGCTGTTATGAGAATACCCCTGAAATTAAAACACACAAGATGAAGCACCCAGACGGTACTGGGGACCTGACACTAGGTTGAGAGCACAGTGGTAATTTTCTAAAACCAGCTATAATAACCCAGGAAACTTTGCAGAGATAATTTTATCAGAAAAAGCCAAGGTGAAGTTTTTCAGAAGCACAATACAAACAAAATCACACTTTTCCCTTTCCCAGGAACTGCCTTTGCTGATTTAGTGCAGCATCTCAAGGGAAGGTCCTTCAGGAAGTATACTGCACATGGGACCATGTCTTTGCAGCAAAAATCAATGAGACAAACCAATATTATGTCATAATGTTTAAGTCACACAGGTTTAACAACTGTATTAGAAGATGTTCTAGGAACCACTGTATATGAAAATACATGGGTACTATGGTCATAAGTCCTGTAAAATGAATTTTGTTATCACCCCTGAAACCCTGCAAAATCTAACTTTTCAGGTAGTTTACAGATGGCTGACAGAGCATCCTTGTGAGACTTTAAAAGCAAGACCATCTAGTAAACATGAAAGACCGAAATTGGGAGAGGAAATGATAAATGTCAGGGTGTATAAATTATATAATGAGTTGCTAAGAAAGGTGCAAATAACATCTGGGGTTGAGTGCGGCACATCCACTCTGAGAATAATTAAATCTGAACATCAAGCCAATAATCTACTTGATAGTGACAAACCAGCTGCTGTTCGATTTTTGAAACAGACACCTGAAAGTGTAGATAAAACTAACAAATATGTGAAAGGATTTATTCAAAATATACCAGCTGCACCATTAAAGGCGGTATGTTTAATTGAATCAGGTGTTTGATTGTGGCCCAGCTTTTCGGGATGTAATACACGGAATTGTTAAATTGGATTTGGCCAAGAAACAAACTTTGTATTAAGAGGCGATTGTATGCAGTCCTGTACCACCATATACGGCTGTGCCCATAGCACTCAAAGTGCTGTTGAGCAACTATTAACAGCTATTAGAGATCAAGAAAAGAGGCATAACACACTACCTTTTCAAATTAAAAGTGATCACTCCATAGTGTTGCTCAGAGCATGACTAAATATTTTCAATTGGGACACTATGGAAAGCTATCTCAAAAGATGTGGGAAAATTGTCAATGGGACTGCACGGGACCATGAATTAAGGTGTACTTTACTTAGGGCCGGTTAAAGTCATGTTATGATGCAAGCTAGTGAACTCATGAAAGCAGTATAGTGGAAAGTGTCAAAGACACAATGTTGGCATATATATCTTCAGTGTCATACTTAATTCCACGGGATTAGAAGACCTCTCCTCTCATATTTATGACACCTGCATTTTCATGGGTAGTATATACAGTAACACACTTGTCACAGAGTCTATTTCCAATCTCAAAAGTCGAGTGTCACAACTGAACACTAGCAGTGTCCCCACTGTTACAGGTGCTGAGGACTCAAATGTTGATTTTGGATGCATATAGAATTTGAATGATTCAATTTCTTCACTGTTTAAAAAAATAACATTAAGGCAATGGCATATATAAACACACAGGAGAACAAAGAGCCCAATGCCTATTTTGGTTCATAACATTTTTTTTTGAAAAAAAAATTCTGTCATCAATCCCCATATGGACGGACATACTAATAGGCAGATTTCAGCAATACTAAAAAATGGACGGACTACATCAATTTCTGACATAAAATTAGAAATGAATGTGTGGAAAGGTTAGGAACTCTTTAAAAGCACATAAACTGAATTTTGTGATAATATAAGACTGAATTTGTCTAGAATTAGTAAGTCTCCTGCCCTTGTGGAAGAGAAGGAATGGAACAAGAAAAGAAAATTCCACAACATCTCAGGCATTCATTCCAAAAACCCCCTATCAAGACAATCAAACATTTTTAGTCTAAAGGATAAATGCAAAATTGATGGTCATCCAAATGATTACAACAAGCCACTTACCATTAAACAATGGTCTGGAAGAAACGACTTAGCTCTTGTCTACAAACTATTGTAATTCAGATTCCCAGAACACATTCCACTGAGAACTGCAATTGGAATTGGAAGGTGTTGGTAAAGTGCGATGTACTTTTAAATCAACAATATGCCATAAAGGAAAGTCTATAAACAGAGGTGAACATTATTGGGAGGTACTTTCATGCATTGGACAGAAATTTAGAATTAAAGCAACTGATCAAAACCCCAGGGGGAAGAGTAAGGAGCCCTTTGTTTCTAAGAGATAAAAGGAAACCTTTTGACAGAAGAATTTTGTTTGTCAGATCGTGGCAGTTGGACCCTGGAGAGGACAAAGACACCATGGATTCTACAGGAAGTGGCTGAGGAAGGCTTTGGCATCGTCTTCTTTCCCCCTGCCTGACATTGGACTTGGTAGCAGGGGGGGCCATGAAGGAACCATGTTGTTCATGAAGAGCAGCACTGGAAAAGTTGCCTAAGACCCACTTAAAGACTACATTGAGTTTCATCTCTTTCCATGGTGTTATGGAAGAAAGTAGATGACCGAAGCTGGTTTCAGAGAAAACTACTACTGGACTTCTCATTGGAGATATATGTTGATAACTGGATTAGGTGGGGTTTCTTTGTACTATTCTGGAAAGTTAATGTGGGACCTAGCACCCTCTGTATGTAGTTTGGGCACAAAAGAAGAAGTATTGTTTTTTTAGGGGTCACCTGTCCATGACAATTAATTATTTCAATAGTCACTATTATTTTGAAGAAACAATAACAGCTTTTCTAATTAACATGATCTTTCTGTCAGTAATATTAAGAATCTATCTTTTAACAGCTATGGTTAACTACGTTTTAAACGTTTTATACACTTTGCATACATTACAACACTCCTGAGTGTTTGAGGCTCACTGGATTCATTGATGTATAAAGCAAATACTACTTAAAATAAGAAATAAAAATAATGTATGACATATTAAAATGAAAGCATACATAATTCACTTCTCATTTCTTGACGTCAGGACGTCTTTCCCTGAAAAATCAGAAGTTTATTCTGCGAATATCAGCGTTCAGCCCTGCCACCAGCAGGATGTTGTTACTATTTAGCTCTGAACAATACATTAAACGTTAGATTAATAATTAGGCTAAAATATTGTTTATTCTTTAGCTGCTAAAAGGTCAGTTCTTTAATTATATCTTCATTAAAACATTAAATCATTTTAGCATTGTTTATCTCTGAATGGTAGTTTTTAATGTAACTGTCTTTAACTCTGTTTGAAATTCTCGGAATAACGTTTTTATTCTTAAATTTTTTTTATCTTGATGCAAAATTATTTTCAGCTGATAGGGCAAACTTTGTACACAATTAAATTCGTGTTTTGTCTTAATTTAGGTTGTGTACTGGACATCGTTCAATTGCGCATGGACGAGCGGCGCTTTACAAGCCCACATATTTTAAAATGTATAGAAGGAAGTAATTTTTCACACTGTAGCGTTACAGTACGCGCATGTCTTCAGGGTTTCCGGTAACACAAGTTCATATCACTTGAGGCGCCTAGTTGTTGTCGTCACTGGGAAATAATGTTTCCATTAGGGAAGTGATAATATTTCCACGAGGGAATAAAAGTAGTTTAGGAGAGCGTTTCGGTGCTGTACGGAAAGAGATCTCTCAGTGGGTGGCGCTGTGACGGAGAATGCAGAGCGCATTCCTCCCCCCCACGAAAGGAAGAGATTTTACAGCAAAACGAGGGTGTGGACCTCGGGGGACGTAGTTGGGTTGAGTGTAATCGTCCACATAATCTGAGCGAAAAACACCTTAATTCAAACGTGCAGGTAAAAAATACATGACTGTTTGTTTTGTGTTTAAGATGGGACATTTTCTCTGTGTTTTTATAAATGTTAGAGCTGTAACTTGTTTGCGTCCGGTTCAGAAAGGGTATACGGGAGCAAAAAAAACTTAGCTTAGCCTAGTTATTTTTTCTAAGGTGTGGGATGTTCATTTTCGGGTTTTTTTACGGTGTTTCATTATAAACCGTCAAAACATTATTACTGTTGACATTTCAGGTCAAAATGATTCTGCTAAGGTTTTAAATATTGAAAGTTTGTTTAAATGCGCACAATTTTGTTTGAATTGAAAGCCGCATGGATATTTGCTGTCGTGGACAGAAGTCACCGCAGATAACTTGCGATGAAGTTGATGTATACTTACTACAGGATTTACAGTTTATAGAAGTGGTGTTCATTGGTGGTTAATTTGCTGTGTGGAATAAAGACGAGCGAATGAGGATCCTTTACTTTTTATGATAATTAGGTCCTAGTCTGAATTTTTTATTTCCTGATCTCAGTCACAGCTATGTGAAAGTGGAGTAAGGCTGGTTCCGTTCCTAGTTGTTTTTCGAGAGAGGGGTCAGGGAGTCGTGTCAGCCTGTTTACCCTGCCTGGGTGATGAAGTGAGAGGTTTTGTGCTGCATTTTTGACAACTGATAGTTAAGTTTCAGGAGAGTTTTGCCTTTAAGGATTTCCTCATTACCAGGGCGACATTTGAATTTAGTTGTCCTCAGTTAGCTTTTTAATTTTTATTCTGCTATTTAGAGGCATCTGCAACTCTTAGTTGTTAAGTTGTTAAGTAATATGAATCCACAGTATGTGCGTCGTAAACGTTAGCTAAAAGCTCTTAAGGTGTGATTTAGGTGAACGGCATAATTATTGACCCTTCCCTGTTGAACCAGGTTATCTCGGCATGATATATCTGTTAGGATTTAAAAGTAAACGCACTTATTATTCATCACTGCACTTCAGGGATGTACTGTATCGTAAGAAATTTTTTTAAGAATCGAATACACCGTGGTTACCCAGGTTTAACAGCTGCTGCGGCATTTTCCTTTTGAAAATCTAAAATCTTATATCGCTGCCATCAACCCCAAGCATTTTTTTAAAAGTAGGCAGCCTCCAACAAGGTGGAGAAGCTTAAATCCACTGAAGAAGTGAGAGTACAGGTTTTGAATTAACTTTCCTGCCTTATGCAGCAAGTATAGAGAAGTTATGCTCTTTATGTGTAAATGGCTTATTTGATGCTCAGGTTTGCTAACTACACAATTTATTCAGGTTTTCGTTATGGAATCTTTTCACACCAAATCTTGTCATGTGTAGAAGCAACAGTAAATCTGTTGACCTGCAATTTAGTTGGTAGTGTTTTGACTTAGAAATATATACAGATAACTGTCAAAATAAAGGCAACACCAGGGCATTGGGCTACCGTGAACAGTTGAGAACAGGCTGAGGGCTGACTCATCTGACCATATGATTTTTTTCCCTGCTCAGTGGCTCACCGTCTTTTGTTCTTTGCACCACTTTAGTTGCAGAAGTGCATTTTAGGTGCTAAAGGGGTTATGCAACACAACCCAGCCTTAGTATTCCTCTTTGAAGTTCTCGACAGACTGTACTTGACGAAACTGCCTGCTCACACCTTAGATTAATAGTCATCTCATTCAGAGGTACTTGTCTGTTTTGCATCTCGAAGCAATGCAAGGACATCACGGTCCAGGAGTATGTGCTTTCATCCACTGTTGCCACTTGTTGATGAAGCCTTTCCTTCAGACTTCCATGCCAGCATAGCCATTGTTGAGCAGTTTTCATCACTGAAGTTTTTGCCAAATGAACCCCAAAAATCACTGATCTCTCAGTTATTAGGATCTCTTATTCTAGAATAAACATTAAATGAAGAGGTATTGACAAATGCACAGAACATGGAAACAATTCAAACAATTACATTACAAACTTTACAAAGTTTCAATATGTTGAAATCATTTATAGTATCCTTGTCAAAGAAGAGATTGATACTGTACATTAAAAAACAAAGCAAAAATGATTTAACAGCCAGAAGGAGAAAAATGTGATCCCCCTTCTCGCAGAGAAATTACAAAAAAAGATGTACCTTTCAGTCTTTAAAACAACACAACTTCATAGAATCAAGGTGATAAAATCAAGTTAACGATAAGTGTACATTTGTTTCTTATGTTTTTACTCTCTTAAATCAAACAGTTTGAAAACAAAGGCACAGGCTGGGAATCTCACCATGTAAGTAGCGTTTAGGCAGGATTCTGACTTAAGAGGCATTCAGTCATAATCCCACAAATGGTTGCTTCACACCATTGGCTCCCCAACCAAGCAGACGAGCCAAATGTCTGAACCTGCGGTTCCTCTCATACTGAGCAGGATTACAATTGCAATAAACAGTTTCCTCTTCATTTTATGGTGATATGTGGCTGTAGCAAGTTTTAGAGTTTTTTTTAACCATACCCTTCCCTTACAAGCTATCTGTAATATTTTCTGTCAGAGGTCTTGACTTTGAAAACTTGTTAATTCAACCTAGCCCACAGTACCAGTTTTCAAGGGTCAGTTGCAGGAAATTAAGGATATTTCTTTTCCACAGTACTGTGCACTTCATTGATGCAAGTGTTGTTTGAGGTTTAATGCTCACAACACAGGTGTAAGTCACGATGCACTTTGTATATTACTTACACATGGCCATTAAGCTCAGACAAACATCCGCCCTTATGTTTGCAACCATCGAAAGTATTCAAGGTGGAGGTGTTTATTAATAACTATTTAATGATTCCTTGTCTTCTTTATTGTTAAAAAATAACACTTTATATTGAAACATTATACGGTGTTATACCATCTTTTTGTTTAAAAGTAAATGCCAAATGAACATTGCAGATGTGCACCTGATGTTAAAATTTGGGAAGCACAGCAGAATGGAGACTTATTCTTGTTGTGAGTAGTCAAAGTAATGTTCAGGTTTGGATTTTAATAAAAATAGATCTGTGTGTGTTTAGAGCAACTTTACAAAAAGAGCTGAATTTTGAAAGAGATGCAAACAGTGAAGCAAAATGAAGGGTGACCTGTCACTGTTTGTGGACTGTGCTGTTCATGTGCTGCTCCTATCATGAAGATGTGGAGATGTGGACTCCCAAGATGAATGGGGAAGTGGGACATGCATTGAATATTGTTTTTCAATTGAGGAAAGTCAGCAAATTCCAGCAGCTTTCAGCAAGTAGCACATAATTTAGTGAATTTGTTGTTTCTGGTTTGTATCTGTTGTCCAAGCGTTTTTTAGACTTGTTGTGTTTGTGCTATTTTGTCAAGCCTTGCTATACAGTAATGCACTGCTGTGTGTTTCAGGTGGGCAGGTGGGAAAGCCCATTTACTGTCTCGGATCATCTTTGCGGGATACACTCCCCCACTTTTGGATGAATGGTATCCAGCCCTCATTTGGACTGACTTTGCAGATCTGTTTTTCCCTTGAGCACCGAGTATAACCTCAGACTCCAGGTATTGTGGGTAGAGAGCAGAAGCCAGTCATGGATGACATCTTCACCCAGTGTCGAGAGGGCAATGCTGTAGCAGTGCGCCTGTGGCTTGACAACACCGAGAACGACCTGAACCAAGGGTAAGTAAAGATTGTAGCTTTATCACAATGTGTTTGATATTTATCTGCAATGCGTTGTTGCCATCACTTGCGATCCCAACAAATCTGAAACATTTAACAGTTTATGCATTGGATTGCGGTGTGAGTTTCTGTTTATGAAGCATAGGAGGTGGCAAAGCACTAAAGCACTTGCTAAAGAAAGAATGACAGTTAGAATGACAGTGAAAGAGTGATAAAACAGCTTGATTATGGTTACTAGATGGGTAACTTTAACAAGTAAAAAGCAAAGCTTTTAATAGAAAGTCACTGCAGGCTTTTGAAAGATAATCCATCAGTATAAGTGGTGGTCCTCTGTATTCTGGGGGGCGCTTGTCTATTCTGGTTAAAAGGTATAATAAGGGTTTATTACATGTTTGAAGTCATTTGTGTAATTTGTTTACCATAACTGTTGTTTTAATTGCACAGATATTCATGGTTTTAACCCTGTTTCCTAGCTTTTCGGATGCTGACTGCATGTGCTTCTTTTTTACTCTGTATAGTAAGTGGGCCTTTTGTGGTGTTCTGGGAAAGAAAAAGATGACAGTTGGGACAGAACTAGAGTTCTAAGTCAAGCAGTGCTGAGCCAGTAGTTCATTCTAGACTGAAGCAGCCTGGGACTTAAAAAGAAAAAGTCAGACCTAAACACCCCGAGATGAAAAACTTGATAATTTATAAATTAGCTATGGCCAGTCCAACAAAGGTTTGTCTGCTTAGCGCTCTAAATAACACTAGCTATAGCAGAATTATGGATAGCATAGTGTAGTAGGTAAGACTTTGGACTGACAGGTTGCGGGTTCAAGTCCGCACTGCAGACATCCTTGTTGCATGCTTGAATGAGGTATTTTATCCCAGTTTCTCCAGTCCACGTAGTTTTAAGAGTGGAGACCAGCGTTGTTGAGGGTATTTCCCGTGATGGACGGAATCCGCTATTATCTTCTTAACACTATAAGGGCAGCCTTGGCAGTATTAAGATTAAGCCTTGTGCTGATTTTCTTACTTGAAGCCCATGGCGCCAGAAGGGCTTTGTACTGATCTCATTGACAACTCTGCCAGCTCAGGCAGCTTCTGCCAAGCCCTCCATTCTGTGTTGAGATAGGGAAAATCCCCCTGCGCCAGTGAGTGTCACCCCTTAGGAGCTTGTACTAATAGTTTCATAATAAAGGCAAGATCTATCTAACACTCTTCAGTGCCTTTTACTGAGCCATTCTGGCACATATACCCATCCCCCTGCCTAGTGGTAAAGCATTCTGTTTAAAAGAACTAGCACAACGATGGAAGAGATTCAAGACTTGCACATTTGGCATTTATAGTCTGGAGCTGTAGCCTGATCATTTATGACTCTCTGTAATGCATGATCGTACACATAGTATTTGAGAAATGAAGTGCAACGTTGACATTTCCTTTTCTTTACAAAGGTGTTATGTACTGGAATAGAAAATGTTGAGATTAACCATATTTGAGAAGTGCACAGAACACTGTATGTGCAATCTGACAAAAATTAAAATCTTGAATTGCAAATTAAACAGCTCCCCATTCAGAGGAAATGTTTGCTTTCAGATTTAAGAAATCGCTGGCAGATTTAAGTCTGAAGGTATGGCCAGTTTTCTAGCTTGGGACTTTAAAATTTTTGAATGTTGTGAATTTAATGAATATTGAACTGTGTGGCTCAGTGGTTTATAAATAGGATTATTATGTGTTGGCATAGTTGCCTGAGTGTTTGCATTTTTATAATTTTTCAGTATGAATAGAAATAGGAGGTGTCAGTAAATCGTGCTTTCCAGAGTTTTGTTCATTCTGATCCCTTGCACATTTCAAGGGCCTCTGAAGCAGGGTCTTGCATTGAGGTCAGCAGGCCAGTGTGCCTATAGTGCACTGTGTGCCGCCAGCCCATTAGCTGATTGCGTGTTGCCTCCCTGGGGAGAGTGGGAGAGGAAGAACTGCAATGACACATCAGTTCCCAGCTTTACTTACTGCAGTAAAATGATTTTTCTCTACCAGTGGTGTGATTATACTGGCTCACTGCGCCTCTCTGGTGAAGTGTTATTGGGATTGTAAGAATGTGTGCGTGCATGAAATGCAGTACAGGGCAGATTTGAACATTTCCATACATGGAATAACAAATGAGGCTCTAGGAAATTCTGTCCATACCACACCAAAAATGAACAAAGCAGGACTGAGGGAGGAGGGAGAGAGGAGGTTGCTGTATGGGTGGAAGCCAGAGTGTAGAAAGGTGGAGCCTTCTGGGGGAGGAGAGTGTAGAGCAAATACTTTCCACACTCACTTTCACCATTTCCTTTACCCTGCAATCCTCAAACAGCAGCTTGTTTCCTTTAACTCCTTTCCTGCAGTGAAGTTTAGAAGGAGGATGGTTGTTTAACACCATAAAAATGGAGAACCACAACACATCTTCCTCCACACCCCATGACTTACACTCAAAGGATTTTCGGTTTGCACTGTAAGTCACAATGTAAACCGAGGTGTCCTTCCAGGAGCTAAAAATTAGATCGACTTGGAGTCATAAAATGCCATTATTTGTAGTCTATTTTATGAGATTCTGTTGTAATTTTCCAATAATCTTACCCTGAGGAGTTTGAATTCTTTATAATTCCCCCTTCTCCTTTCAACGTATCCTCAGGATACAGCCTGTGTTAGTAAATTGTGTGTGGTCTCGCAGTCAGTCTTGCTGCCAGAGTCTGAGAGAAGTTGATAGAGTGTGATGAAAGTGGTTAAAGAAAATTACAGGCCAAAGAGAAATTCTGGAGTGTGAATGATAAATAAAGCTTGTGTGAAAGAGGGACTCCATGTTTGGTGTGGTAGGTGTGCAGCAGTGACTGCTGTTTATATTTATCCTCCCAGCATGAGCATAGGTCTGCAGAAAGGACAGGCCCTGCCCATGCACATAGGCACACCACACAACCCTCCCAGCTTTCCCTGTTCATGACACCATGGGATTCCTAAGAGGTTTTGTCCACTAAATAGAACAGATAACATGTTCTTTATTTTGTAGTAGTTTTTTTTTCTCTTTCCTTCCAAATGCTTTGTATAGTAAGAAGACACAGGTGAAGTAATGAGTATCGGATCTCCCAAATACAGTTTGTACTATTGTGAATTCAGCAGATCAGCAGAACATATCATTGCCACCCAACAATGGAAAGCAGATTTGTCTTTGGGCTTAGATTTTATGATTTTATGATTGCTTGTGCTACCAAATATCACAATATCGATTAAGACTGTATAAAATGGGTGATTTTGTCACTGGCTGAATTCTGAAACATCTTTTTCTTTGTAGTGAGGCTTTTACAACATCTGCCCACATTAGTTCTTGTTGTAAGGTATTCAGGTATAGACTTATGACTAATTTTCAATTTGTTCCATTCTGAATACTGATTTCAAATTACAGACTCAAGTAACTTCTCCTATTGGCTTATTTTAACATTCTAAAATCTAGTTTTTCTGAGAACTGAAAAGAAGTTCCATCAGCCTACTCTGATAAATCATGCCCTCTGTTCCTGGAGGTCGCTCATGACTCAGGCTTCTGTATGGTTTTTGTGATGGGTGAGCCCACAACTCTGGATGCTGTATATTCTGGTTATTTCTGAAAGTGTGTGTGGTTATTTGTCCTTAGTTGTTGGGGTTGCTTTTAGATAGATACTTTATTGATCCCATGAGGGAAATTGCAGTGCAACAGCAGCTTAACACAGACAACACCGACACAGTGTAACGAATGATACAATAATAATAATACAATACAATCAGTACAGTGAGAAGTGCACTAAGAAGAGTTACTCACAGTCCAGAACACACAAATGTAGTATCCTCTCACGAGGCACCGGTAATGTAGGGGTTTGGGCATTTACTGGGACAATTATTAATTGTAGCAGTAAGTCACAAAATGATTCTTTTAATGGCATTAGAATCCAACCATGCGATATAACTCAAACAATGCACACACACAGGTACTAATACATGAGAATACATTTATTAATACATAAAATGTGCATATAAACATAACAGATCTTATCGTGAGGGTTAGCAGAATACAAAAGGTATACAAAAGGTATATATTCATTCAGTTACGAAAAGTTACACATACCAAGAGGACATACGTTCAGTATATCATTCATTTAGACCGTTTCGTAAATGAACTGGTTACAACTGGATAACAATTGAATTCTCGTGCTGTAATGCAGTGAAGTTGAATACTCATCCAATCTCTGGAGATTCAGATCTCCTGCAGACACAAGCAAAGAAACAGTTGCAGGCTTGTTGCTGTCCAATCCGCACTCTCTGGCTCGGTGCCAAGCAGTGCTCAGTGCGGCTTGAGAGATTTCTGCTACGCTGCTCTCTGAAGACCGGCTAGTTAGTGTTGGCTTTAACTAGCAAAGTTTGTGCACAGGAGAAAACTGACTGTGAGTCCCAGCGGGTCAGGAAGAAGACCGGTTCATTCCTGATGAAGCGCTAGTTCTGAATACTGATTCAGCTGTCCACAGTTCCGACCTGTTCAAGAGGCTTGCTGCTGATGCTAACCTCGGGTGGATCCTTTGGTCACGCGCTGGCGACCTCCGCTCTCGACTCTTAGAACAAAGGAAAGTTCTGGCACTCGGACACACTGGCCGTTACGTGGTGGTCCGGGCTGAGTCTCAGGATGGTCAGAAGGCGCGCTGCGAGAATGTCCTGCGCTTCCCAACTGTTCTGGCCTGTGGGCCATCCTGCCCTGGAATTGTCCTCTACAGGCTCTCTCTGTTGCCTGTTTTTACCTGGAGAAACTTCAGGTCATTCATTGGCTGAAAGTTTCATGGGCATCAGAGACCCACATGGTATTACCACGCCCTGCCAGTCCCCGATTGGTTGATCAAGGTGAGATATGAGTCACTTACTCCTGACACTTAGGAATGCAGTCCAGATGTCCATCTGGCACTCCCTAGACAGATAGGCGCCAATGGATGACCATTGATCATGATAGCCAGGCTTAGCTAAGTGCATCCCCATTTGGGAGCTGTCCCTTATCAAAAGATAACCTTATATCAGCCTGCATGAATAGCTTCTCTGTGGCTGCACCACAGAGATGGAGAGAGAGATGGGGCCTCATTTGGGAAAGCACAGCAACTCTTAATTCTGTCTTATTAACAAGCATTGCCGCTACACAAAGAACAAACCAGAACAGACAAGTACACAAAAAAGTCATATTGCACAATATGACTATAAATATAAATGTATTGCACAGGTCCCTAGCATATATTGCACAAAAACAGTTTTAAATGGGAAAAGAAAAAGAACAGATGTATCAGTTTACTGTTCAGTCCAGAAACAGGTCACCGTCAATGTTGCCTCTGCCCAGACGCAAGGTGGATGCGTTGTACAGTCTTATGGCAGAAGGCAAGAATGACCTCCTGTAGCGCTCCCTGTCGCACCATGGATGAATCAGTCTATTACTGAACGTGCTCTTCATTTCTGCAAGCATGTCATAGAGGGAATGGGAGACATTGTCCATGATGGCCTCTAGTTTGGACACCATTCTCCTCTCAGCCACTACCTCCAGGGGGTCCAGGCCATACCCAATGACAGAGCTTGCTCTTCTGATGAGCTTGTTCAGCCTGGTAGAATCCACTGCTCTAATCCCAGAGCCCCAGCATACCACCGCGTAGAAAATGGCGCTCGCCACCACCGACTGATAGAACATATGTAGCATCTTACTACACAAATTGAAGGACCTGAGCCTCCTCAAGAAGTAAAGTCGGCTCTGACCCTTCCTGTAAATGGCCTCGATGTTCTTAGACCATTCCAGTCTATCGTCGATGTGCACTCCCACTTACTTGTACGAGTCCACCATCTCCACGCAACTCCCATGGATGTAGACAGGAGTAGGTTGGACCCTCTTCCTCCTGAAGTCTATCACCAACTCCTTTGTCTTTGTTACATTCAATTGCAGGTGGTTCTCCCCACACCACTCCACAAAGCTGCTGACTCCTCCTCCTGCCCACCCTTGATACATCCCACAATTGCAGAGCCATCTGAGAACTTCTGCAGGTGGCATGACTTTGAGTTGTATTTAAAGTCCGAGGTATAGAGGGTGAAGAGGAACAGAGAAAGAACCGTCCCCTGAGGAGCCCCGGTGTTACTTACTACCTGTTCAGACACACAGTTCTGAAGTCTCACAGACTGTGGTCTGCCTGTCAGGTAGTCAGTGATCCACGAGATCATGGAGGCATCGACTTGCATCTCCTCCACCTTCCTCCTTAGAAGTAAGGGCTGGATGGTATTGAAGGCACTGGAGAAGTCGAAAAACATAATCCTTGTGGTGTTGCCGGCCTTGTCCAGGTGTGAGTAGGCCCTTTGCGGCATGTAGATGATTGCATCCTCCACACCAACACTGGGCTGGTAGGCGAACTGTAGGGTGTCCAGTGATGAGCTAACCAGGGGTCTCAGGTGGGATAAGACCAGCCTCTCCAGTGTCTTCATGATGTGAGAAGTCAGTGCAACTGATCTGTAGTCATTGAGGACAAAGGGGCGCCCTTTCTTTGGTACCAGGACCAGGCATGATGTCTTCTAGAGCACAGGGACTTTCTCCAAGCACAGGCTCAGGTTGAACAGTCGCTGGAGCACTCCGCTCAGCTGATCAGCACAAGCCCTCAGAACTCTGGGACAGGTATCTGGTCCTGTGGCCTTACCCTGGTGCAGCCTCTTCACCTGGTCAGCCTGGCCTGGGGGATGGTGCTCATAGACTTTCAGTGCTGCAGGTGTTAATGGTGGAGGTGTTGGAGAGTGGCAGCTGTGGCGGATGGGGGGGGTGAGTAGCTGTTGGGGGTTGTAGCTGTAGGCGGCCATGATTGTGGGGGGATGGAGGAGGTGTTGGGCAGTCGCAGCTGTGAAGGGTTAGGGAACGTGTGGCTGTGGGGGGATGGGTGTTGAGGCACAGAGAGCCCTGAATCAAACCTGTTAAAAAACTAGTTCAACTCGTTGGCCATCTCCAGGTTCCCCTCCGTTGCACCTCCAGCCTGTTTGAAGCCAGTGATCTCTCTCATGCTGCTCCATACGTCACTCACCCTATTCCTTTGCAGCTTGTCCTCTACCTTCCTCCTGTAGGTGTCCTTGCTCTCTCTTAACTTCTGCTTTAGTTCCCTCTGTACACGCTTGACCTCTTCCTTATCCCCCTTCCTAAAGGCTCTCTTCTTGTCTTTCAGAAGAGCCTTCAGGTCGCTGGTGATCTAGTGTTTGTTATTGGAAAAGCAGTGTACTTCTTTGGTGGGGATGGTGTTGTCTACGCAGAAGTTAATGTAGTCAGTGACACAGTCCACCATGTTGTCTATGTCGTCCCCATGTGGTTCGCACAGCATATCCCAGTCGGTACCCTCCAAAGCACCATGTAGATCCTCCATAGCCTCCTGAAACCATCTCCTCACAGTCCTCATTGTTGCAGGTTGGCGCTGGACAATAGGCGTGTATAGTGGTGTAAGCAAGACAAGATTGTGATCTGATCTGCCAAGGGGGGGAAGGGCTGTGGAATTATATGCATCCTTAGCATTGGCATATAATAAGTCCAGTGTTTTGTTTTCTCTGGTCGGGCACTTAACAAACTGGTGGAAAGTAGGTAAAGTGATGGAAATAGAGGCGTGGTTAAAGTCCCCTGAAATAGCTATAAAAGCGCTAGGGTGCTTTGTTTGTAGCCTGGCTGTGACTGTGTGTATGACGTCACACACTGCCTCTGCGTTTGCAGTGGGTGGAATGTAAACAACAACAAAGATGGCGCATTTAAACTCCCGCGGCAGATAGTATGGACGCAGTCCTATGGCACCCAGTTCAATGTCCAGGTTACAGACGCGCTCCTTAACATGAATATGTCCAGGATTACACCATCTGTTGTTGACAAGCACCTCGAGCCCCCCTCCTTTCCTCTTACCGCTCTTGGTGTTTCTGTCCGCCCGCACCGTCTGAAAGCCACCAATGGTAACATTCGAGTCTGGAATAAGTTCCTGCAGCCACGTCTCCATGAAACATGATACTGCATTCTCTATACTCCCTCTGACTCCTCACCAATGCTCCCAGTTCGTCCATCTTGTTCATTAGGGACCTCACATTTTCCATAATGATCAAAGATAGGGTTTAAATCTCCTTCTCTTCGCTTTTTGCGTCTCACCAGCCCTACAGCCTCGGCTTCTCCTCCTCAGCTCTTCCGGAACTGATGGCTTCTCTCCAGTGAGTAGAGCCGGACGCATTAGCGCGATCAGCTGGTCCCGCATGTAGACAATGCCTCTGTAGCTATCGGCATTGCAACCCGATAGAAACAGAGGTCCGAGTACCAGAAAAAACAAGAAAAAGTATCTCAGCTTCCTAGTATCTATCATGTTGTGACGCAAATCTAGTTGCCGGCAAGGGTATGAAGAAAAAACGCTAACACACTAGCATTAACTAACGGAAAGAAACAAAAAGACATAGAGCTGCTGTAGCAGGCTGCCACTAACATGGCACCATCAAATGTAGAGATGAAACTCAACTTTGAGTTTTCTCTTTGATTTTATGTGGGCTAAGTATGCACAGACATTATTTTAAAGTGTAACATTGAAAAGACAGTAGATAAGGCGAGGCCATTTCATGGAAGTCCTTTGAGAGTCCTTTTATCTGTAGTCCCATTGCCAGTACTGGTTGTGTTACGTGCACCACCTCAGCAAAGGCCAACTTTGAGTGTCCTCTTAACCCTAAGATTTGCCTTTGGGAGATTATAGAAAACTGGAGCACTCAGAGGAAACTGTCATGAACTCCTCATAGACAGGCACCCCAGCTGGGAATCGAGCCTAGGACCTCAAAGCTGCACAGCTACATCATTAACCCCACCACTGAAATTAATTTAATTGGTCTGTAGAGTTGCAGATGTGTAGCACTGCCTGCATGAGATCTGGTATTCTACCTGGGTTCTTTGCTACTGCTATCTCTCTAGGTTTAATTAAATTTAAAGAGATTTCAATTAATTTCATTAATACATTGGTGTAATGTATTGAGGCAAAGATAGTTTAGGCGAACTCTTGCTACACTACATGCACAAATTCACCACTAAGTAAACTATACCACAAAATTGGAGCTGTATGAGTTGTCCAGTGCTGTTTCATTCTAATATCCCTCTCTGCAGGCGAGCTCTGCACGATCCCTAAACTGCCTTAGCAGAGTGGGTTGACAACTCAGGCCAGACCCAGGCACTCTGATATACAGGGTGCTGACAGGGAACCTTCATCTGACCCCCCTCTCTTCTGCTCCCCTTCCTGAGCTGAACTAGCAGCTGGCAGGGCTTGAAATAACTGCACAGCACTGTGTGGGGGTGGGGGACCTGGGGACTTGTATCTGTGTTGCTCACAGACAGACAAAGCATCCAGATGGAGCTGATGTTAGCTGGAGAAGCGTGATTTTATTAATCTGTCAGTTTTCGGGATAGATTTATTAATGTATTAAACATTTTTGTTTTAAAAATTTAACCCTTGCATATTTTTGACAATTGACAACCCAGAATATAACACATGATCTGAAGTTAAGGAGTATACCTGTTTCCTGGATTGTTTTTTGGTTTTGTTTTATTTTCTTAGTGTATCCTCTTGATACCTTCATAGTTAGTTGTCAGATGTGTTAACATGTTTTAAACTGAAGGTTTACAGTTATCTATTTCTTTAATGGTGTTCCTAAGCTCTGAAATGGTATAGTAATACTTAATTTCTTACACCCATTTCTGAATTGACAGGGGGATATCGGTTACATGTTGGACGTGTTCACAACAGTGAAGCCTATTCAGCTAGAGGTACAGATTTATAATCCCCAGATGAATTTGAATCACAACATACCAAGTATCATCCTGGCAATTGGGTTGAATATTATTTGTGACACTTTTAGAACTAGACTGCAGGAATAAAGAGTTAGCTGGGAAGAGTTGTCAGCCCATATATGGCCAAATAAACAGAACTCTTCCTTCTTTCCTGAATCACCTTTCTTCAACTAGAGATGGATAGATGGTTTTAGGAGACAGTCCTTTAAAGATAGACTTCAAACTCCTGATCTGAGGAGAGAAGCCGTTGATGCTCACCTATAGGTTTTTTGTCACTTTGAGTTTCTGTTCTCATTATTTACCTGCATAGCATTGCAGAGGTAAAACTTTCCACATGGTGCTGTGATTACTGTATGTGCAGGTCTTGTAGAATAGTAGAGTGATTGCCATCCAGTGCTTGGAACCCCATCAGATTTTTCCTGTCTTTTCAGAGACTATTTCTTCAGGGTGAAGTAGATTGGCAAGACCGATGAATTTGAAAAGAAATGCTGTGTCTGTCTACTTCTTGACTAACCAGTCTTACTCAATGGGTCTTACTCGCCACATGAGTCAGTGCTGACTTGTTACAATAGTCATTCTATGTATTAATTTTGGGCCTGTTCTGAACTGTTTGTGTGTAAAGGCAGTTCTATCTTAGAGGGATGCTGAGAACATAGTTCACTAATACAGTTTACATTGTAGAAATGGTAATTTCATATTCAAAAAGATTTTCAAGACTGGGTAGACAATGTTTAATGTAGATATATGCAGGGTTATGCATTCAGGTAACAAAAACATAAACTATAAATACAAAATAGAAAACACTGAGATAGAAGAGGCTACTTATGTAGAAGGTTTTGAAGCTTTTTAAGGTTTTTAGGTTTAGAAATAATTTACATAATCTAGACAGTGTTGCCAAGCAAGAAAAAAAGCTAAACAAAAGCACACTGCTATGCTATCATTTAAAATATTGGGTATAATTGTGGTTATTAAGGTATAGGTAAAATGTCATGGCTCTGGAATCGATCCAGAGAAGAGCAACCAGATACCTTCTTGTACTAAAGGGAATGTCCTATACTGAGAGGCTGAAGGAACTAAATGTTTTTAATATTAAACTAAAAGACTAAGAAGGGACCTCTAGTCTTCAAAAGTATAGTATTCGAAATCCACAAAGCAAGCTGCAAAGTTGACCCAATGGTCTTCTTCACAATAAACAGTCAGACAAGAACCAAGGGTACAAGTGGACATAGTATATAGAACTTCCACAGAACAGGAGACTTCTTTATGCAAAGCAGGGTTTCCCACCATTTTATACAGTACTGGTGGACTGCCTGGCCGAAAGTTGGTGTAATCTAGCCAAACAAATGTGCATGAATCCATATTGAAATTTCTAGTCACTTTGCAAGCTAGTTCAGTAATCTAGTTACCACCTGGCCTTAGCTTTATTCTGCTGGAAGTCCTGCAAGAGGTTGTGGGAGTGCAGAACAAGTTATTGAGCCATCATGTCAAAACTGTTACCTTGGATTCTTTTCAGAAATGGCTGAAGGAGACCTATCATATCAATTAGCTATAAACTACCAAATAAGCCAGCTGCATCAAAAGTCATTCCTCCCTTGTAACTGTTCTTAAATGAAGAGACATTCCCATGTGTCAAGACCCATTCATCTTCTGAGATACTGTGAGATCCTTATGTTTGACAGGGAGAGTTTGTTTGTTTTGCTTCAGGTATCCAGTCAAGTTGCTGACTCTGCCAGTTTGTGTCACCTGCAATCCCAGACACAGCTGGCTAGGCCTTTAACGTTATGTACAGACCAGTTACAAGTGACAATTTGCAGGTATCCTGTGTTCTGAAGTGCTTGGTGTAAATTATAACTTAATATGGTTACCATTACCATCACTATGCTGCCTTGCTCTCTATGTGCAGTAACATTCTCCCCCCCCCCGTTTCAGAGATGACCATGGTTTCAGTCCTCTGCACTGGGCCTGCCGGGAGGGCCGTTCCAATGTGGTGGATATGCTGATCATGCGAGGGGCGCGGATCAATGTCATGAACCGAGGCGACGACACACCTCTACACCTGGCAGCCAGCCATGGTCATCGTGACATTGTTGGCAAGGTAAATAACATCAAATTATTGTTTATGCAATGCTGCTAAAAAGAGTGGAAGATCTAAGAAAGTCTTTCATACTGGCGGGTTACACTTGTACCATTCCAGATTGACATGTATTACAATTGGCGACATTCAGTTGCCAGTGTGTCATCAGTACTATACAGGCATTAAAGAAACAAGTGAAGGTTTATTCCATTCTGTAAACAGAAGAAAGGAAACGCAATGTATCGGCTGTGGAGCCTTCTTTGGGAGCTGTCTTCACACCTGAAGCAGCCTGCGCATGCTGACGCAGCTACCTACTTGAACTATAGAGGCATTACCTTGCAGTTTGTAGATCACTACTTCCTATAGTAAAAGGTGTAGTAGTTCTAGAACATTTGAGTGCTCAGTGGTTAAACAGGTTGTTAAACATTTACAATGGTTTACAACCGTACAACTACAGGCATTTCAGTGTAGTTCCCCTTTCAGTTCTTGGTTTGGAAAATCTCCTTAATTGTTTTCAGTAAAAAACAAGTGTCAAGCAAACCGTCTAGTTAGGCTGCTGGGAACTGAGGTGCAACCTCTAGTGTCAGTACTGACATCTGTTTTATGGGAAGATAGAATTGCAGGCAGAATATACAGCATATGTATTAAACAGCAGAATTCAGCTGCAGTGGTTATAACATTTGTGTGCTATTAGGCTACACAACAGCACAGTTTGTCTACAGTTCGTACTAGTTATAATATTAAGTTAATCATCCAGTGCTAGAAAGGTTCTTATTCCTGGTGTTATAGCACACCTTGGAAAGTGCATTAGTCCATCACAGCACATGGGCAGGAGCAATTTAGAGTCACCAATCAAACGCAGCCAGCATATGTGGAGCAAACTCAACATAGAAGGCACTCCAGTCCAAAACTGACCCAAGAACCCAAGAGCAGCGAGACAGCGCTAACAACCCACCATTATTAAATTAATACAAAAACATATCGAAAAGTGAATGAGCAGTAAAATATCCATAGTGTAGGGAGAGGTGGGTGCAGCAATGTAATGCAGCAGCAATGTGGAAGTGGCTATATATGAGATATGGTGGCTGTGTGAGTGACAGTTCTTTTTCTGTTCCAGCTAATCCAATGCAAGGCTGACACCAATGCTGCCAATGAGCATGGCAACACTCCTCTGCATTACGCCTGCTTCTGGGGTCAGGACCTTGTTGCTGAGGTCAGTTCGCCCTCCACATGCTAATCTCCACTTCTGTCCTATGTCTTTTGTGGACTGGGGCTGTGTTGCTTTAACAAGAAAAGCAGTTTGCATGTTTTATACCCAAAGTTGCTGTTATGGTTTTTGATGAATAATGTAATCAATGATTATTAAATGCAACCTGTTTTTTTTTCTAGAAATATGCACCAGGCATAATGCAAACAATGGTAGTTTAGCACTTTTTTTTTGCATTAGAAAGGCAGCCTTAAGAATTGTATTGGGAATGTCCAGCAGGATTGACACAGAGTGCAACAATTACAGACTGCAGAAACCCTTACAGCTCCCCTCTCATAACCCTGTAGCAAGAGGGTTATGTTTATACTGTCAAGTAGAAATACATGTTTTATCCTTAATTTTGGTTCTTCAACAAAAGACATCATGTTTGTGTAAAAGATAAGATAAGGAAGCTAGAATCCAAAATCCCTCCTTATCGAGTGACATACAGTGGTGTGAAAAAGTGTTTGCCCCCTTCCTGATTTCTTATTTTTTTGCATGTTTGTCACACTGAAATGTTTCAGATCATCAAACAAATTGAAATATTAGACAAAGATAACACAAGTAAACACAAAATGCAGTTTTTAAATGAAGGTTTTTATTATTAAGGGAAAAAAAATCCAAACCTACATGGCCCTGTGTGAAAAAGTGATTGCCCCCCCTGTTAAAACTTAAATCAACTGTGGTTTATCACATCTTTGGAAAGCTTCAATTTCAATTTGCAGTTCAATTTGAGTTCAATTTCTCTAGCCACACCCAGGCCTGATTACTGCCATACCTGTTCTCAATCAAGAAATCACTTAAATAGGACCTGCCTGACAAAGTGAAGTAGACCAAAAGATCCTCAAAAGCTAGACATCATGCTGCGATCCAAAGAAATTCAGGAACGAATGAGAAACAGAGTAGTTGAGATTTATCAGTCTGGAAAAGGTTATAAAGCCATTTCTAAAGCTTTGGGACTCCAGCGAACCACAGTGAGAGCCATTATCCACAAATGGCGAAAACATGGAACAGTGGTGAACCTTCCCAGGAGTGGCCGGCCAAACAAAATTACCCCAAGAGCGCAGCGATGACTCATCCAAGAGGTCACAAAAAAACCCACAACAACATCCAAAGAACTGCAGGCTTCACTTGCCTCAGTTAAAGTCAGTGTTCATGACTCCACCATAAGAAAGAGACTGGGCAAAAATGGCCTGCATGGCAGAGTTCCAAGACGAAAACCACTGCTGAGCAAAAAGAACATAAATGCTCGTCTCAGTTTTGCCAGAAAACATCTTGATGATCCCCAAGACTTTTGGGAAAATACTCTGTGGACTGACGAGACAAAAGTTGAACTTTTTGGAAGGTGTGTGTCCCATTACATCTGGCGTAAAAGTAACACAGCATTTCAGAAAAGGAACATCATACCAACAGTAAAATATGGTGGTGGTAGTGTGATGGTCTGGGGCTGTTTTGCTGCTTCAGGACCTGGAAGACTTGCTGTGGTAAATGGAACCATGAATTCTGCTGTCTACCAAAAAATCCTGAAGGAGAATGTCTGGCCATCTGTTCGTGACCTCAAGCTGAAGCGCACTTGGGTTCTGCAGCAGAGCAATGATCCAAATCACACCAGCAAGTCCACCTCTGAATGGCTTAAGAAAAACAAAATGAAGACTTTGGAATGGCCTAGTCAAAGTCCTGACCTGAATCCGATTGAGATGTTGTGGCATGACCTTAAAAAAGCGGTTAAGGCTCGAAAACCCTCCAATGTGGCTGAATTACAACAATTCTGCAAAGATGAGTGGGCCAAAATTCCTCCACAGCTCTGTAAAAGACTCATTGCCAGTTATCGCAAATGCTTGATTGCAGTTGTTGCTGCTAAGGGTGGCCCAACCAGTTATTAGGTTTAGGGGGCAATCACTTTTTCACACATGGCAATGTAGGTTTGGATTTTTTTTCCCCTTAATAATAAAAACCTTCATTTAAAAACTGCATTTTGTGTTTACTTGTGTTATCTTTGTCTAATATTTCAATTTGTTTGATGATCTGAAACATTTCAGTGTGACAAACATGCAAAAAAATAAGAAATCAGGAAGGGGGCAAACACTTTTTCACACCACTGTATATAACTGACATCACTGCTAACTGGTTAAGAAATGCTTAATAAGTTAAGCAGTGATAAGTTAGCAAGTATGATTTATGATTAATGGCCATAGCTTGGAAACCAGTACTGCTATTCTAAAATTCTTTAACTGTACTTGCGGATTAAGACCAAATCCTCTAGGGCAGTGGTTCTCAAACTTTTTGGACCAAGTACCACCCCTAATCCAACAAAAGCATCCAAGTACCACCTACAAGTCATCATCTCATAGGAACCCCACAAATTCTCAATGACCAACATGAGCGTGCATGTGCACACACAATCACACACACACACATATAATAAATATTATAATAATAAACTTTATTTGATATAGCGCCTTTAAAGGTGGCTTCTCAAAGTGTTTTACAGGAAAAAAAACATTAACAACAACTAATAAAAAAGCACCATTTCAGTGAGAGGGGTGAGCCTGTTTAGTTGAGCAAAGCAGAGGTGAATTAATTTTTCGAGCCTTGATACAATTCACAACAGAGTCTAACAGATATTAAATCATCAGGCATTTTCTTGACGGCTAAGGTCTCGCGGTGGATGTTGTAATGCGTACATTAATTTCTGGAGCAACCTCTCTAATTCGTGCAACTACACCGTTATGTCGGCTTGTCATTGCTCTAGCACCGTCTGTACAAACTCAGACGCATTTTATCCAGTCGAGGCCATTCTCTTCGATAAATTCATTCAGAAGCTGAAATATGTGCTCTCCTGTAGTTCCTGTTGGTAGCGGTTTACAGAACAGAAAGTCTTCATGGGACGTACCCTCAAACTCGTATCTAACGTAAACGAGCAAATTGACCGAATCGACTACAGACTCATCTAATTGCAGTGAAAAAAATCTGCTCATCTTAACGCGCTCTATCAGTGTACGTTTGATATAATCCTTCATTTCAATAATTCTATGAATGACTGTGTCTTTCATGGGGAGGGGGGCAGCAGGTCGAGCTGTTTAGCAGCTTTTTCTCCACACTTAATACGTGTCAGCTCTTTTGCCAACGGTAAATAAGGTTCTTCAAAATAGTGTAGCTTACCTGCTTTAGCAATCCGCAAGCTTGCATTTTTCCACGTTTCCGTTTTTATTTCCGTATTTATTTAAAGTTTTTATTTCATGCGCATGGGAGCGAAACACAGAGACGCTCTGTGTATTTTTCTCAAATTAGAACAGTTATTAAATATTTTTCTGCTATCACGCTTTCGTGTGCTCAGAAGATTACCCGCGTTCGTAGGACGTATTTCTATGCATTCCTGTGTTTACAACGTTGGCATTGTTCCAAAATCATGCACATTCTCCTTTCTCCCTATTTGCTGGAGATACAGTAGCTTTTTTTAAATACAATTGGTCACTTGCATCCATAGCACGCATTCCTATAGAGTGGTATAGAATTACAGAGTATCTCTTGTGTCCACTGTAGTATTAGCACGCAATGTATCGTAGTACATAGGCTGCGTATTCGACACGTATTAAAATACAAAATATGAAAACCTGTCCCGATTTTTCAGCACACACAACACAGTTCCAGGGTCATTTGGCGTACCACCGGGCGGCACGCCACGTACCACTGCCGGTACGCGTACCACAGTTTGAGAACCACTGCTCTAGGGTTTAAATAGGTTATCAATGTCTAAACACTAGAACAATGTAATCAGGATTGATTAAGTAGGTAATTTGTTAAATTATGTAATTCAGAGAATTTAGGATTGAAATCTGAGTACCCCACAGCACTCATAATATAAATGGTGACTTGCTTTATTGATCAGTGACTTAAAACTATAACCCATTCATTAGAAACAGGACTCCAGGTCCAGGGTTGGAGACCCATGACCAACATGTGCCCCCTGGGACTGATTTATTTTTCTAATACAGGGTTTCTTTTGCTGTCATTTCATTGGAAATTTCTGCTTAAATGCAAACATGTAGTTAGGTCTGTCATTTCTTTGTTTATTCTGTGTATTTTATGTGCTATTATTATTATTATTATTATTTTATTATTATTATTATTATTTTGCATGATATTATGGTTAACATTCATGGGAGTGTTGGAAGTTTGCATTTGTTCAAGAAACAGATGACTGAATATGTCTCTTACTTAGTTATAAGCTGTGTCAAGCAATGAATGAATTTCCCTTGCTTTTTAACATCAATTTAAGCCTGATGAAAAGGTGATTACAAGCACCATATCTTTCTCTGGCTATTCCTGGAATGCAAACCATATTCGTAGTTCCGGCAGTTGTAATCCTCACTTTCTTAATATGCTGTTGGAAAAATATGTCAATATTTCTCTTCAAGATCATTTTATCTGCATTGTTTTCACTCCAGGACTTGGTAAATAGTGGTGCTCAGGTCAGCATCTGTAACAAGTATGGGGAGATGCCCATGGACAAGGCCAAGCCACACCTCCGGGAAATCCTCAGAGGTAAGACAACCCTTTACTAATCCCCAGAGGGATAGGAAAGCTGGAACTGAATTCATTTTTTAAGTGCTGTTTAAAAATGTTGAAGAAATCTTTCCTTTACCACAGGTCTCCAACTCCTGTAAGCAAGCTCCTTTAACTGTGGAGTTGGCAATCGGCCAATACAATTTCCAGTTTGTTTACACCCAGAGAGATGTTTTCCTCTTTAAAGTTTTGTGATAAGCCCACTGGTCACAAACATCTGGCGTTTCACATGCCGCGTGCCTTGCAGGAGAGTTAGCTGACTGGAGGAATGGCACCGCTTCCCCTGATGTCACCGTACCCTCACAAGTAAAAGCAAGAAAACCATGGCACAGGAGTCACTGCTGCTCTGATAGCTGTGGGAACCCTGGTAGACAAATGCTTACCCAGGTCTGGCTGGCACTCAGCCAACAGCATGCCAGTGCTTGGGGAGTCCTGGGCGCTGCTGTAGCAGTTACTTGGCCTGGTCCAGAATCCAAAGTGATTATTGAGAATCAAGATGAATGCAATAGTATTTATTACCATATTTATTCTGAAACTAGAGTAAAGATTGAATCAAAATTAAGGATATGATAAACAGCATCGGTAGTATAGAATTGGGTGCTGTTCAACTGTAAAGAGTGTGGCAAGAAAATTCCTTATGTAGCAGACCATTACTTTGGATGGTAAACTTCGTTCTGAGAATGTAGAGGAACTGAGATCACCTCACCTGAGAAAAAACATTTAAACAGAAACTTACAAGGAATGTGTGGTTTTGCAGAATGTTTGTCATACTGGTGTGCTTAAATAGATATGTAAATTAAAAAAAAGTCTTTTGAGACTCCTATGAAGCCCTGTCAGCAGTACATACTGATTATAAGATTTGTTGTGAGTTTCAGCAGTGTTGTCCTGTGACTCTGCCGTGTTCAGTCTCCTCTCTAAATCAACTGTTTCGCATCAGATTCTAAGACCTTGATTGACATGACCAATGAATTACCAAACAATTAGGGTTGACCTTCTCCTCTCTCCTCTTTTTGACTGACCATATACTCTCTCTAGACCGGGCTGAGAAGCTGGGACAGAGTCTGACCAAGGTACCCTACAAGGACACTTTCTGGAAGGGCACTACTCGAACACGACCCCGTGAGTCACCTCTTTCTCTCACCCTTTCACGTTAAAGATGTTAGACAGGGAGGTCTGCATTTTCTAAGTTGTTTAAAATCCTTCCGTGTTGGAGGAAAATAAAATTACAAAAATTATTGTATTGACCAAGGGGAAGATAGTGTTAAAATATTCTTTGTAAGATCATTTACAGCTGGAGCCTCTGCTTAAACAGTTAAAAATGTTCTGATGCAAACATGAGAGGTTCAAGCCAATGAATAATAATAAGTAGCATTTTAAAGCACTTTTCAGCTGGTGTGAAAATGTTATAAAGATAGAAAATTACAAAATAAGCATATAATAATCACATGGTTAGAGGTGCAGTAGAAAATACAAGATCATTAGAAAATGGATTTGACACACACTAATTAAATAAAAGCCTTTATACATGAAAGAATTTGAGTTTAGATTAAAATGCACTCAGGGTTGCTGACTCTTATATTCCTTTGTAGAAAATACCAAAGCTATGGGGTTTAGCAGGAGAAGGCCCTGTCACCCAATGAATAAACAAGCTTGGGTGAAACCAAAGTCAGGAGAACAAAGGTTGCAAATTAGGGAGTAGACAGATTATAAGTCAGATAATTACTGATGCGCCAAGCCATGTAGGGCCTTATAGACAAACATTAAGATTTTGAGTCTGCTTGAAAGCTGATAGGAAGCCAGTGTGAGGACTCCAAGATGGGCATAATATGATTGCTTGCATGTGATGTCATCAGGATTCTGAGTTCAGGCTACTGAATTCCAGATGTATTCGCATTCAGTGTAGATTTAGAGTGAGTAGAGCATTGCAATCAATTCTAGAAAAGACAAATGTATTGACCAGATTTTATGCTACAGAGACAACAGTTGACATAGTCTGGTAAGATGAAAGAATGTTTTTTACAGAATTCTGTACATGAATCAAAAGTCAAGCCAGGATCAATATCACCCCTAAATTCTTCAAATGTGATTGAAATTCAAGCACAGTGCCATCCACTGATGGGGTTACTATATTGACTTTACATAAATGATGGGAGGATCTAAGTAGCATGATTTCAGTCTTGTCTCAGTTTGTGAAGGAAATTGTTTTGAGTCATCCAAGTTTTTATGCCAGAGATGCAATTAGAGAACCCAGAGACCGCTACTTCAGTGTCAGGTTAAGTATGGAACAGAAATGTTCTTATGTAGCAACATCATTAAAACATTCCCAGTCACATATAATCATTTATGGAGTCTGTAACTCAAAACGACTTACTGTTGTGAAATATAGCTATGCAGCGGATGAACACACTCAGCTTGTACTGTTCTGGAATGTGTTATCTGTTGCTCGTGGATGTGATTTTTTTCCTGTGAAATTACTCTAATCATGACCAGCAAATGCAAATCTGACATAAAATGTGATACTAGCACAGTGAAAAAGCAGTGTAAAATAATTACTCTAGAAACATCTATTTAAATATCAATTTATATGTATAGGAATTATCAAAGATTTTACATGGACTCATGATGAATATAATCTGCCCCATGAAATCATGAGATGTGTTATTAGGGAGGTGGAAAACCTTTTAATATTGTGGGATAAAAGATCCAAAGCAATGATGTGACTGTCACAAAAGTGCAGTGCTGGAAGCAAGGGCTTGGGGCTTAGTGTGACGGTTTTGCACCCTTTATAAGCGTGTTCCCACTCAAGTCTGCAAGAGTTTCACAAGGGTGCTCACTAGTGCCCCCAATGCACCCTTTATGTGCCCCTTTCTGAAGTCCTCATTGGAGCGGACTTAGAGGGAATTACACACAATTCTTTTCATGTTCAAGTTGCCATGAAGAATAAAATATTAATGTCTTAGTAAAAATAAACGTTTTACAGTTTTAAAACTCATAATATTTTCTGTTGCAATATACACACTTGTTATCTTGCAGCCTTTATATCTGTGTTCACGCTCAAGTCTGTATGGGCTTAGGGTGTCCCATTTTTTAATTTGTGTTTCACAAGGGTGTTCATGAGTGCCCCCACGCACCCTTAATATGCCCCTCTCTGCATCGGAGTGAACTCCGCTGAAGGGTGACATTTCACTTTCTAACCAATCAAAGCAAAGAGAATGTGCCATGGAGAATAAAATATTAATGTGGTAGTCAAAATGTACTATTTTACAGTTTTAAAACTCCTAATATTTTAAGTAAAAACAATTTCATAAGGCAACTTTAGGTTCATACTGTATCTATTCTAGGTATAAAGTTTTGACATAAAACTTTTATCTAGTCACCCCATTTCGACTGATGAATATTTGTTTACTTTTGTACAAAGAATATTTAATAGTACACATTTAATCATACAAAGCTTTGAGGTATTGCCAAGTTTAAGGTGTGTGGTTTAAATAAACATGAATGAAAATGCTGTTTATGCTTTTGTCATCTTTGTACTGAAAAAGACGATATGAAATGTATTTAGTAGTACAAAACCTTGAATAAACGGAGAATGATATTGCAAAGATTTCATTAGTTTGCCTGTTTTGTGTCAACATGAATAAATATGATGTGTCACTACATCTGTGCAGGGATAGACAAGAAGGCATTCAATTTCTATAAACTGCAAGCAGGGAATGGAAAAAACCAATTTGTTTTAATTATTGGCCAACGTGCACTTAGCTGCTGGAAAAAAGCATCAGCAACAGATCACATTCTGACAGTGAGCCATATAAAAATGAGTGAAGTCATTCAATGGTGTCCCATTACCCTTTTTATAAGGATGCACCCTTGAATACATGCACTTAGAAGTCCACAATTACGCTACATCACAGAAGTACAGACTTGTAGGAAGGGCTTAGGGCTCAGTGCGAGAATTGGGACATGGCCTTATGTTATTCCTTTTCAACAGTTGTTGAGAAATGGAACATGAAGTAAAGGTTCCAACTATGTTGCTACACAAAGTATCAGCCCCCTATAAAAAGTAACAGTTTGCTTGTGCCTGTTCTTTATATGAAGTTTATCTAATAGGTAATATTGTACTTTTTTTACAGTATAAACACTTTTTCTTGTTCATCTGCACAAATGACATACCGTGTGCATAAGAGGTCATGGCATTTGTTTTAGCTTTGCTTTGTGCCAAGTGCTATAAATAATATTAAAGCAAATGTTATGACCACAGCATGCTCTTATCAGATATTGGATGAGAAGCTAAGCAAATCTGGGTTTGGTCTGTACTGGGAATGGGAGACCATGAAAAAACAGGCTGCTATAATTTATTTTAATAAGTAGGTGGTATTCTTCCCACTGGAGGAGTCAATGCCCCCCCATTACAGTGACTTGGGTCACTATGGTGTAAGGGGAGCTATCCTTCAGATGAGAAATTAAACTGATGTCTTGACTGCTTAATCATTAAAGATCCCATGGTACTCTTTATAAGGGTAGTGTTAACCCTACTGTGTTAATCTTTCTGGTCTGTAGGTAATGGCACCCTGAACAAACATGCTGGTATTGACTATAAGCAGCTGTCCCTGACAGCCAAGCTCAATGAGAACCACTCTGGAGAGGTGAGTTGGCAAGGTCACCAGTCCTGTTCCATTCTTTATTTATGCCTTGCATTAGGAGAGGAATTTATGATTTGAAAACATTTTGAAGAGAGCATTACAGGGGATGCCTGAAGCTAATAGGTTTATAGCAGTTAAAGCTAAATATTCCTGTTGCTCTGAGAAGAAGTTTGATCTTCACAGCTTGTTACAAATTACCAAAACACACAATGAAATGAATTGGTACAAATTTGTAGCTAACAATGCATGAGAATTGTGTGCCACTCACTGCACCAGCAGGACATTTTTGATTCCATATTAATTGGACTTATCTCTTGGCAGGCGTAGGAACATCATCCATCGTTTTTTGATGAGCACTCTGTAGGTGAAGTGGAGTTTTAATTTACTGTAACAATCAGAGTACTTGATGACTTTTAAGAATTAATCAAACATAATTTACGGTTTCACACACAGATTCTAAACATGCAATATACAGTTTATAGATGTAACATGCATAACAAACAACAAATGTAATTGAATATGTTTATAAAATGATCTGCTGTAATATGAATAACTGATTGTTTACTCAGGGATAACAAAGATCAGAGTTAACATGTATTGACTATTACATGTTACAGTCTAGCTCATAGGTTCAAGTAGGTAGCTGCGTCAGCATGTGTAGGCTGCAAGAACAAATAAGTTTATTTCATGCTGAAAAGAAACACAATATTTCAGCTGTGGAACCTTCTTGGAAAATTGTTTCTTTTCAGCATGGAATAAACCTTTACTTGTTTACTTGTTCCTTTGTAGCTCATAGGTCTCATATTTAAATTGTATTTACATTCTCAGACATAAATTACTATCATGAACTAAACATCAAACCTGTGTTTGGAATAATAGTTCAATTCTCGAAGAATATAATGTGAAAAGGAAGTTTACTCAAAATTCAGTTGGTAAGACGTCCTTGAAGAGTTAAAACTTCCCGCTGATAAAACGGGTGGATTCGTCAGTATTCCAGCTCGGCAGCAGCTCTGTGCTGGGAGGTTCCCCATGCAGATAGAAGAGAGAGAACTTTGCCTTGATTTGCTTTGAAGTTTGCATTGAATCAGGCAGCACTGCCAAAGTAGCATCTCTCAGAGTTCAAAACAGGCTGTACAGTTTATCTTCTTGGGGTCCAGCCGTAAGGTAGACAAGGGGAACTCTTTTAAACCCCGGCATTAGCTTTGTTCAGAATATCCTTGATTATTCTAGATTTTCGACAATAAAGTCCAACTGTAGAATTTCGTTGATCAGGTGAAAATAACAGTGAACACGAGATTTCTTGTATTTCAGAAATAATATCTCGGGCAGAATTCTGTACTATCTGGCTCACTCTCTCACCCTGAAGAAAAATTAAGTTCTGACTCGGACTACTTGCAGTCATTATGTTTGGGAAAAGCCAGACAGCTGGTTAAATTGGAGATACTAGAAACCATTAGGTTAACCAGCGAAAATGGTTCTTGCTTTTAAGGTATGACATCACACTATGGGTGATATGCTGTCAGGTTTGGTTCTGGTACCCACCCTACAGATCTCTCATTGTTGGATCTTCCTTTGGGTAATTGACCATGTCCTGTGAGTTTAAGATCGTGTCCAAATGAGCCTATAGACTGGCTGGAACCCATCTGCACTATATATAATTGCACTGTTTGGCTTTGGCGCAGCTTTACCATGTCTCTTATCAGAGGTGCCTCTTGGCTACATTCCTCTGCATTTAGAGAGAGGCCCATTTAGGTCAATGCACACAAAAAAATCTTTGATTTTTAATAACAATTAATTATAAATAAAATAATAGGCCTTATCCCTACAACTCAAACAAGGCATTTGAGTGTGCTAAAATGATGATGTTAACTAGGGCAGGCGGATGCAGTTTGGGTGTGATTTTGTGTCCGTTGCGATGTTCAAGAGCACTAGCAATGCAGATGACCTCTTTCTGCCTCTGCAGCTGTGGCAGGGCCGTTGGCAGGGCAATGAGATCGTCGTGAAGGTGCTCAAAGTCCGTGACTGGACCACACGCAAAAGTCGGGACTTCAACGAAGAGTATCCCAAGCTCAGGTAGTTTTGCAGCCTAATTGTGGTCAGTGCCAGGTCCCATCCCAAGAAGCGCATGTAGATCCCCTGTCCCTCTGTCTCTTTATTCCTGTAGCAGGTCCTCTCGGCTGCTACCCTCAAGTGTAGTGTACCCTCAAGTGTCCACAAGCCTAATATGGCAAAGACGCTTTCTATTTCCTCTTGGCCTCTGGACATGCTAGATATGACACGTTTATACCCCAAATAAAATAAGGGAGCTACCAGTCCCCCTGTTTAGAGCAAACTGGGAGCTAATTATTTTGTAAATAATCTTGATATCTGTTACTGTGACTCATTCTGCAATTGGGCAGAGTCTGAACTGCTAATGTTTAGCAAGAGGATGTGAGCTGTACAAGTATTGCACAGAAGAGAGATAAATTAGTTTTTTTTTATCAGGCTGTTAACACAGGGGTTGTGCCAGAGAACAGCTAATAGCATGGGCTATCTCTATCTGACTATTGTGAAAGGCTTGCAGTGGCATTTGACACACACATACAGCTCAAGATGAATGTAAACTAAATCATGTTTGGAAAAATGATGAAATTCAAGTCTCACAGAAGCCTCCCCTCCTGCCCTCTGTTCTGTACTTTTGTGTCCCCTCTCCATCCTGTCCTGTGTCCAGGATATTTTCCCACCCAAATGTCCTGCCCATGCTGGGAGCCTGCCAGTCCCCACCTGCCCCCCACCCTATCATAATCACGCACTGGATGCCATATGGATCTCTGTACAACGTGCTGCATGAAGGGACAAGTAAGTACAGTTTTTAGCTCCACAGAGAAACCTGCAGACTTGCCAGATTGCAAGAGGTTGCAATTTCCAGATTTTCAGAGGTTTTCTCTGGTCCTAAATTATGTTGCTTAAAAAATCTTGCATTTTACCTCAACTGAAAATATATAGCATCCTCTTCTTACTTGAACCCATGTTCAGCATTTAATTGGACACCATTCATTATAAGAGAAATGTAAAATAAAACCGTACTATAGACTCTTTGATCTTCTTATCCATCCTGCTCTCCTGCTTTCTCCATCCCTCCCACAGCCTTTGTGGTTGACCAAACCCAGGCAGTGAAGTTTGCGCTTGATATTGCCTGTGGGATGGCCTTTCTACACACATTGGAGCCCATGATCCCCCGGCATTATCTTAACAGCAAGAGCATAATGGTGAGTAAATCCCTATTCTCTGCACTGACCCACTCACTCCCTCTCACTCTCTTTTCACTGACCCACACCCTTTTTATTATTTTATTAAAGTTATTATGGGGAAGTACAAGTAGTGCTGCAGAAAGTTCAAGTCTTTGCCTGTGTTGCCCAGTTCTTATGACCAAGCTGTGGTTACTGGATCTGTACTTTGTGAGAGTTAGTTTCTACATGTTTTGATTACGTATGTGTGTCCCCATGGGTAAGGTGGTGTTTGGGTTGGTTGTGATGTGGTTAACTCTGATTTGTGCCATTGTAGAACTGATTTTCTGATACTGGTTTCTGTTGCTGTGCCTAAGGACAGTGAGCCTCAGAATCATTTAACTGGTGGGGGGCTTTTGTGTCATCAGAGCCTTCACGTGGTAGGAATTCTAGTAACCCTTTTTATCTGTAGGCACTATTTTTATTTTTCTCTATTGTATATTGATTAGCAGTATACGTGTTGGTCTACTTCAGTCATGAATACATTGTTTTGTGTTTTCACTGTACTGTGCATACAGGACTTCTATAAGGGGTTTGTCTCATTTTGTGAAATCCTGGTCTGTGATTTGACCCCACACTTCATGTGCAATTAATTAGATTACGTTTTTAGAGCCAGATAATTTTGGAGGGAAATGACAGAGCCTCCTTCATATGGCGTAAAAAGCCTTACATGTCTTCTCCTATAGTGCCTTCACTGCCAGATCAAAACCACCTCTTTCTGTGCTCACCTAGTTTTTTCTTTAAACATGGTGTTTGAGACAATTGGAGTTTATTTGTTTTTGACAGATTGATGAGGACATGACAGCACGGATCAGTATGGCAGATGTCAAGTTTTCATTCCAGTGCCCTGGGAGGATGTACTCTCCAGCCTGGGTTGCGCCAGAGGGTAAACGCATTTGCTAACTGTTGTATTATTTTAAGTCTGTTGATGGACTTAAGAAGGATACATGACATCCTTCACGCGTGCAATCACAGTCCAAGCCAAAATCTTGAGTGCACACATAGGACAGTTATCCAAAGTAGTCTGTACACTGCACAGACCCAACATATACAGAGAAACCAGGTTCTTCAAAACATGTGAGAAAGAGAGTTAAGGAGCTTTCTCATTCCAGAAAATTTTTTAAAGATATTAAAACTGCCTTGAAAATATTTACAGGTTATGACTAAACATTTAATCATAAATCATACTTTGATCATAGATCTATATAGCTATTAACTAGTAAACTGAAACATTTTCAATTTCAATTCAAGCTTTATTGTCCCCTAGGGGAATTTTTTTTTATGGCACAGTCAAACACAACACAATGACAAATACACATCATGAAAAGGGAAGAGAATACAGAAGTGTTACAGGAGAAAAGAAACAAGAGACAAGGTAGTTACTTTGCATTGTTTAAGAGTGTAATTGCAGTGGGAATGAAAGATTTCCTGAGTCTGTTGGTTTTACATCTGGGGGCACAGAGGCATCTCCCAGTCGGGAGAAGTGTGATTTCACAATTGAGGGGGTGAGACACACTCCCTGGTGCTTATGGCTTTCTTAGTCACCATCTGTTTGTAAAGGATGCTTAAGTTGATTTGATTATTCCCGATTATTTTGCCACTTATATTTACTAATTTACCCAGCCTATTACAATTACCGGTACTTATGTTACCAAACCAACAAGTGAAGCAGTATGTTAAGATACTTTCAATGAATGGTTTGTAGAAAAATGTAAGGATAGTTTTATCTACCTTAAAGTACCTGAGTTTTCTTAGAGTCTCTGTTGGCCTTTTTTATAGACGTCACAACATGTGTCCCATTTTGGGTTTTTGTCAATGACCAGTCCCAAGTACTTATAGTCATTGACAATTTCAACAAGCTGACCAATTGTAATGGGTTGAGGGGGTCAGTCATTTGTGGAATTGTGAAGCATTCTTGGAGTAGAGCCAGTAAGGCTAATAAAACATAATAACTCACTGGGATAGCACAGCAAAGGGCATGTAATCATCCAGCCAAAGCTTTAGTATTGCCAAGGAAACCATATTACAGAAATGGTCCTAGGACCGAACACATGAGGGTCCTGTTTTAAAGGGGAACTGCAGTCCCAGTTTCTCAGACCGGTTATTAAATCTTGGTAACAAAATAAATTAATTGACATTAAAAAAAATTACAAAGTACTGTCTTGCTATCTTGAAATTTGCCATGTTGTCACAAACCCCTGGTCTTGCCACAGGCAAGAGTCAGAGTTTGCATGAATAGTGATGTGAGCAGGAAAGGGACACATCCCTAGTCACTACAGTGGCTAATTTAATGTGATGTATGAGAGAATAAGTACAGGTTGTGTAGCAGGCATTTCTCCACAGAAATGTTAAATCTGAATGCAGATCACGTTAGAACAAGTAGTATTTAGGTCTACAAAACATGTTGAAATCTAGAGCAATATTTCAGTTGGATTAAAAGAGATATATTCACAAGCCTGCTTCTTTACAAACTTCACTTCATGAAGTCACGGACATTTTGTTGCTTCGTTCTGCTTTGCAGAATATGGCGCTGTGTGTACCTAGTACATTTGAATTTTATTGTGGTTTGAAATGCACTCATTAACTCCTTTTAACTTCATTAGTTATTCTTTTAACTCCAAAATATAAAAATAGCATTGCCGTCTGACTAGATACTCCAGATTTCTGTTGTATAACAAATGTTATTTATTGTTTGTATGTTTTCCTTTTAGGGTAGGCAACTTAAAACCTCTACTAGAAGTCAGCTCTGGTATCAGGATTAATGTATTGGTCTTGTACTATTTCTTACCCCGGTTGCCTTTCCCTACAGCCTTGCAGAAAAAGCCAGAGGAGATAAACCGCCGGTCAGCTGACATGTGGAGCTTTGCAGTGCTGCTGTGGGAGCTGGTCACTCGAGAAGTGCCCTTTGCTGACCTCTCCAACATGGAGATTGGCATGAAAGTAGGTTGACAGAGCTGTTTGCAAAAGGTTCTCATAGCCCTCAATTATTTTGTGAGCAATGTACATGTTTCATCTGCTGCATTTAACCCTCTGAATGTTTACTTGGCACCAGTTAGTCCTCTGCATCAACTTCCATCGGCACATTGACACTTAACAGCACGTGCTCCAGCATATCTAATGCTAGAAGCAATGCTTATTTGCACATGGGAGAGTACTGCCTGTCAGTAGCTGTGGCTGTCTATTACTTGTCTGTGTTGAAATGTCTGCCTGAATCACTTTCTCACTCTTGGACTTTGTGCTGCCAGGTGGCCCTGGAAGGCTTGAGGCCCACGATCCCCCCAGGCATCTCGCCTCACATCTGCAAGCTGATGAAGATTTGCATGAATGAGGACCCTGCCAAGAGGCCCAAATTTGACATGATTGTCCCCATCCTGGAGAAGATGCAGGAGAAGTGACCTACCCCGTCCTAGTAGTGCAAACCTATATTGCCTTAACTCTCACTACTGCTGTTCTCAATGCCACCATAACCTAGCTTGAGCCAGCAGCACCCCTATACCTCTACTGTTCTTGAGGAAAGTATTATTTTATTTACCCCCTGTGCTCTGCAAACCCACTAAAGAAACAGAATGTAAAGCTTTAGTTCCTCCACTCTAATACCTCCTGTTTGATTGGAGTAGCCATGGGCCCATGTGTCATAGGTATGTCCAGCACATAGTGCCAGTTGGATAGTTTCCTCTGCAGAAAATGAAGACTGAAATTTAAGCACAGTGTACAGCTCATCAATACTGTCTGAAGCCCAGTTTGAGGAAAGGGATAGAGAGGCCAAGCTGAGCTGAGTTCATCAATGCTCCCACCATAGTAACCTGCTCGCTTCATATTTCAATGTGGACTTCAGACTTCATTTAATTTCCAGTTTTAAGATTTCTGTTTAATAAATTCCACTGATCATAATAGAGTAAACCATGCAGCCCTTTTTTTGTAATAGCCACAATAACACTCTCTACAGATTTGAAGTTTGGAGTGTTTCCTGGGCATTCTAAATGGCTTCTTTTAATTCCACTTCTCCTTAAGGGAATAGCATTGAATCTTCACCTTGCTTATTTATAAAGGGTGCAGATGGTGAGCACAGAAACCGAGTGGCAGAAGCATCTATGATGTCCACTAATTTTCCTGTCAGTCACAGGAAACCTAGAGCACCGTCAAACAGAAGTTTTCAGATGTACTTCCTTTTTCAAATTTTAGTCACTTTGGCTATTTCCTCCTTTTGACAATACTGTTTTCTAACCAGGATTGTTTAAAGCCTGGACAGTCTACAAAGGCTGTTCTGTCCAGAATTATATCATCTTAGTTACTGAGTTTGGCAGGGAGTTTCTTTGGAAACAGGGTTTTCCTTGTCTTTTTTTGCTTTTCTTTACAGGAATAAAGATTAACAGGAGCAAAAAGGATGGGGGGGGGTGGGTTGTTGACAGGTTGTCTACCATCCAGCCGACCTGATGCCAGCTCCGTGCATTTCTGCTGTGGTGCTCAGTTTTCGTTCTGTAGAAGCAGATCTTCTCTCTCTAGCATAATTTCACATCACCAGCTATCCTTCCCCCCCAGCTTGCTTGTCTGTGTTAACACACAGGGGAAAAAGTAAACGAAGCATGTCTTATACAAATGTATGTAATTTATATATATATTAAAAACTTTGTGATTTCCATTGTAAACTGGAGGCCATGTTTTTTATGAGACTCTGCTGTATCTATTTAATTATATTCTGCAGTATCTAATTATATGAGCACACAATGTTTTCTTGTAGTGTTCTTTCACATTGCCACTTGATTCCCTCTTATTCTTTTGTTTGTTTTATTAAAATGTTATGATTTCACGGTTTGGCATGTTTTTCCTGGTTTTCTGTTAAACAAAGGAGCTAAGTCTGACAGGATGTCTAATGGGAGTATTGTTATATTTCTTAACATTGGAATATTTAACAGTACTTTTTTGGTGTACTTGAAGATATGAAGTGGATTGGTGGTTCACTTCTTGTTGTCTCTTCAAATTTTCCAGGTCTTTTTAAAGATGCTGTTTAATTGATCCATTAAAGATAGTAACTGTATGCTGTATCTTAAGAGCACTGAATAAAGTTGGAATAAAAGAGCAAGAGTTGAAATAAAAATCTTCAGATAGTAGCCAGAGCAAAGGCTGGACATCCTTGTTTTATGACAAATATTTACATAGAATACTAGAGACCAAATAGTGGCCCAAGAAAGTTTCCTTAGTGATACTTCCATCATGTCTGTGTTTGTGTCAGCTTTTGCCTTGTGGAATGTATATAATTGGTCATTTTCATACCCATTTAGAGCCATTTTGTGGCTGAAATGGACAAATAATATCTGGCAGGTAAGCTTAATTGGTTTGGCTAGCAGGACGAATTTTAGGTTGCAGGAAGCTTCTATTGGTTTTACCTTACCAAAATCATTGGTATGAGCATACACAAACTGAAATAAGACCTCTTGCTGTAACATGTTTTGTGTTATGGTCTAACAAATTAAACTTTTTCTGGAAAGCAGTGCCCCAGCTCAGACTTTGTAGTACAAAGATACTTTCAAAATACACTAATTCCAAAAATGGCACGGTTCTTCTAAGGGCAAGGATCATCTGTGAACTATCCCTATAACTTTGAAACTTCAGTAGAGGAATGTATTCATTTAATCAGTGTTGGGTGACCTTTAAATTACAACCCTTCAATCAATATCATGTTGAATCATCAACAGCTGAAGGCCTTCATTGATCAGCTTGATTACATCCTTACAAGCTGTAGTGAAACAGAAACCTGCTGACACTGACTGCAGTTGGGCAGCCCTGGAATAATGAACAAAACCTGTGACTGACCAATCAACATGCATAGGATTGTGGAGAATGAAAAACTGATAGATTAGGATTGGGATCCTTGTACTTCATCATTAAACTGCATTTGTTTCAAACTTGGCTCCTCGAGAGCCAAGTGTCTTCTGGCTTTGGTTCCAAAATTCAAAGTTCTCAATTGCATAGCTAGTCTAGTTAATTAAATGAATAAGCAGTAACAGTTTTAGTAATGTTCTGAGGTGTTTTAACTTTAAAGAAGTGAATGTTTTAAGAAAACAAGGTCTTCAAAAGACTTTGAGAAGAAACAATATGACTAAATAAGAAAATAATTTTAATTCTGTAATTGACTACCCTTTTTGTTCACACAAAAATTGTGAAAATGGAAGTTTAAATGCAGTCAGCAGTCTTTTAATATGTTTGTATGTTTGTATTGTTATGAAGTAAATCTAGATAAATTGGGTAACACCTGGCTTGTCAACATTTCCAGCTTCAATGCAAGGGGATGTTTGCTGAGATGTAAGTGTCCAGGATCAGTGATCAAAGCAATTGTCTAGTTTACCTTGGTTTACCTTACTTAACTATGCTGTGGATAAATTGTCTATCAAGAGTCCAGGAACAGAGCATAAAACAGGAAGCCAGGAAGGAGAAAACTAGAGAGAGAAAGGGGGAAAATGGAGACTACTAGAGGAGAAAGTAAATGGGGAAAAGGGAAGAAAAGAGACTAGAAACGAGGTAAGCGAGACGTCCTTGTTTCATATCACCTGGAAGGATCAGATTGGAGCTATTTCAACCCTGTTAAGAGAACTTGCTATTCTGTGGTTTTCAGGAAACTACAGTATGTTTTCCTGTGTAAAGAATCCATTGTTAACAAATGGCCTCTCCTGGTTACTAGATGCATTTAAGAATAGGGAGATAGGTTTCCATTCACTTAGCAGAATCAAGGTTCTATTATGTTTGGTTTAGAGGGTGACTTTCTGTTATTTTAAAAACTAAAAACAGTGTAGGGTATTTCTGGATGGTTAGGATGTTAGACCTTCGGGAAGCCTTATTTGAAAGTTTGTACATGGTTTAACTTGTGTGTTGTATGTTTGTGTTGTGTGTTATTTAGTGTGAACCTTGTCGTTGTCATTAAATATTTGTTTAACCTAGTGGCTGAATTATCACTCTTTTCACCAAAGCTGTACCTGAGAAAAATAAACTCATGTGCCTCTAACTACACCAACCACACAGGTACAGTCTTGGCAAAATCATTTGTGGGTTATTATTTACACATTGATTAATCAATTATGTCCTTTTCTGTTATTCACCATTTTTGTAACTACCTATTTGTGACAGTATCAAGCTTATATTTGTTATGTTATAATGTTTATTAATATAAAAGCAAATGTGGCCAAACCTCTATATAGTATGTGACAAGGGCTTACAGAATGGGTATTTTAAATCACTCCATAAGTACTTTAGAAATGCAATAGTGAGACATTTTGAGGACAGTAGTTGACACCTAATTTATAACTACGAACTGCCTTCTCTGAAAATGTAGTTTAAACTCTCTGAACCTTTTAGGTATTGTTAATCACTTCCTCTCTTATTTTTACAGATGTTCCTTACCACACAACATGGGAATGAGTTGTGAAAAGCATTGCATCATAATTAGTTAAAAATAAATAATACTGCATTGTATAACATGTATATACAAGCTGTAAAAATAGTAACATGAGGACCTTTACAATTGCAGCATGTTTTATGATTTTCAGTTTAGAAAGTATTCTTCTGTATTGCAGAAATGTTAAAGGAAACTGGTTTTGCAATTACTCCAACCAGATGATTGTGAGAACTTTGCTGATCACAGTAATACGGTTGGTATGATCTTAAGAGATGCTTTAACATATCTTTTCACAATATATCTCTTTTCTTTGTAGATTAACACAGGCCCTATTGGATGCATAAGTGCCTATATGGTTGATGCATGTCTGTCAGAGGCTGCTTAATGTACCATCAAATGCAGATGAACTCCTCACATAGCAATTTCTTGTTTATTTTTTGTGAAGGGAAAGAAATCTCTCTAAATGCAGCTTGGCCAGCATTAGAGGTTTATAAACGTTCTCTTAGTTCAAATTTCAACTGATCAGCCCTTTTTTAGAAATACTAACCATCTCTAGTTAATTAATCAAGAATGTGGAATAAACAAAGAGAACAAGAACACAATGTAGAATGTGTTCTGCAAACAAGCATTTTTTTAAACTAAAGCAAGCACAATTTTGATATTACTTATAACCGAATTAAAGGTCAGTTTTTTAAATAGATAAATTTTAACACCTTAATACATTTGGAAATAACTTATGTGTTTTAGACTTTATTTCTTTGGGCCTCATATGAGTTTTTTGTGCTGTGTATTGGCTGGAGGAGTTTATCTTGTCTGTTAGTTATCAAAAGCGGCTTACAAAATTCTGCCTGAATTTACTGAAATAAGAAAAGCAGAAGTTTAAATTACAATTTTAGATGTGGGCATCAATGTTACGACATTATTCTTTGTTTTGGTGCTCTGTTGGTATCACAAATATATAGTAACCACCATAAGCAGGAACTGTATCTGACAACACCACCTTAGAATTTTAAGGTGCTAGGACCCCTGCACCTGCCCCTACAAAAGGTTCATTGTGTTTCCCATAGCCTTCAAGACAAAGACAGTTATAGTACACAATGCACTTTTTATTCCTCTAAAAAATTATAATCGGTTATCACTGTCTACTAGAAAGAACAAGAAAAAAAAGTACCCAGTAGGGAAACATACTCAACAGATTGACAGCAAGGTCCTCAGTACCCAAGACAACAGTAAAAAAAAAAAGTCCAACAGCACCACTCTCCCAAATCAGCTCTGTCTTATATCCTGGTCTGATAACCTGATGTCAGCTCAGTCTGATCTCCTTCCGCTACACAGAAGAATGTGATGAAACTCTGTATAGTCTGTATGCATTGCATGCAGCATTCTGTTCAGCACTGACATTCCCAAACAAAATGTCATATTAGGAACAGGTAAAGGTTTATTCCATGCTGAAAAGAGAAGAAAGTTAACACAACATTTTGGCTGTGGATCCTTCTTTGCAGCCTATGCATGCTGACGCAGCTACCCACTTGAAATGTAATATTATACAGAGTTGGTGGAAGAAGACAATGCCTGAGCAGTCCTCAGCTGCACTCTGCTCAAGTCCCCTGTGTGTCTGAGTTCTCTCCTGTGTCAATCACTCTCTCTTCCTCCTTTGTTCTGTCTTCCTCTCTGTCCCCCTGTTCCAGAACTGGTTCAGCCCGTTCAGCACCCCCAGTTGATTCGCTTCTAGGCAAACAGTGTGTCATTCCATCTTTGATTTTCATCTGACATACTGTTTGTGCTGAAAATGCATGGAGACCATGATTTAAAGAGGATTAAAAGAGGAAAGCAGACACACAAAAAATACAAAACTGGTCATGTTAGTAGCAGTTAGAATGGATAACCAGTTATCACTTAGCTTAGGACATTCCTCTGTAGCCTACATAACTGCAGTCTGGGATGATCAAAGACATGCATTACAGGTACGTTTACAATTTCTAGACAACATGACTGACCTAAGCAACTACTGAATGTTCACAGCTCACAGAGGTGCTTGGGATGGCTGAATCCATTTGGCCTGGGTAACTTAGTATCATTCCTGTGATATGCAGTATCAATTAATAAATTAATGAGTCTATGGCTGCATTCCTCAGGCTCTGAAATCCAGAAGATTTTCTGTTTACTTACATTTTTTACAGCCTATCACCTAGTGGGAATTATTAAATTGATCCACTTAAAATTTAGGTGGATCAGATTATCCTTTCTCTGCAGCCTTAAGATGTTGATTATTTAAAAGAGGAAGTCCCACAGGTCTACTTTCACCAAGGTCCAGGGTTGTGTTCATTGGCATGGGTCCCCACTGGCACCAGAACCTGTCAGGACCTGAGCTAGTAAATTCTGGAAAATGTTAAATTCTGGAACTAGACATTTATATTTACAAGACGTTACATACAAGCACCCCCGTGTCATCATTACAATCACAAAAATAACGCAATAGTGTGAGTGCAGTTACATTACAGTGGTAATACATTGGTTATGTTGTAGTACGGTTACATTAGTATTATGTTAGAACCTTACAACGGTATCTGTGCCCAAAACCGTTTTATAGTTCAAAAACCTCCCTTTTCTTTGAAATTACGCCGCTAAAAGATCAACTGATAAAATAAAGCTGTTAAATAAAATGTTATGAATGTAAAGAACTCAAAACATGGAAGAGGACAGTTTACTTGACGTATGCATAAATACAGCCAATCCATGCAATTTATTTAGAAGATCTAGGTGGACGTGCTCACATGACATCATTGTCACATGACAGCACTCCGACGTCTTACCTCGCACAACTAGGACACAGGTTTTTTCCATTTGCAGCTTTATCGGTTTTAGTTTGTGATTCTTTTTCTAAACGATTTGCACATTTTGTTCAACTGGGATCTGTCTGTGCATACGAGTAGAGCTGTCGCATCAAACACGTCCTGCTTTTTGACACCATCGGATGTGCGTTAACAAGCAGAAACTCCGCAGCGCTGCTGTCGGAAGGGCTAATGGTGTGACCGGGGGATTTGATTTATAAGTAACACTTGAGTTTAAGACGTCGAGAGGCAGTTGTCGCTGTTGGAATAGAAGGGATATTTTAAAAAGTAGAATCTAAAACACGGCAGCTGCTGAGAAAAATTTGGGGTTCATAGTAGTGTCTTCGACGGAAACTGGAAACTGAGCTCAGTCTCTGTACAGAACGGGAGAAAAATAAGGATAGAAAGGAGATGAAGGCAGCGATGCTGGGGTTCTGTATGCTGTTGGTGTCAGTGCTGGATGCCTCTCCACTGCGTACGGCGCACGATTCACCCGTGTCTATGGGAGAGTACGTCATCAATTCCGGAAAGGCGCTGTCTCAACTGAAGGCTCGGTTCGGCTGGAGAAATCTCACTTGCCCTTTCTGTAAAGTCGTGTTCACCGCAGTCGATGTTGCTCTTTTGGTGAGAGAACGTTTTATTTAAAGTACTGTAATCTTCATTGTCAGTTTTGACAACAAACAACCTACGATTCTTTCACTAATCACTGACATTCAATAAGTAAACGAATTTATTGGTAAATGCTATCCATTTATTTACATTAAACGTGAAAACCACACGTACGTGCTACTACATAATTATTAACTTGAAAAGATCTTTGTATCTGTATACATCTTTGTATCAGATTTGTATCTGTATCATCATAGTGAAAGAAAAATATTAGCGCTTAGGGGAGGTTTACAGTTCTAATAAGCACTAATATAGCCCAAAACATTACTTGTCTCGAAAGACAAATAGTCGCTATCTGTAAATTATCAATTCATAGAACTAATTACATTCAGTATTTATTAAATATTCAAAAGTAGTTTGGAAAATAACGCCAAAGTAGAAGTTTTACCGTCCGATTGATGTAAAGGCTTTTGTTTCCTTTCTTCTCTTTCCAGCGTGGAATAAACCTTTACTTGTTCCTTTGCAGCCTGTGCATGCTGACGCAGCTACCTACTTGTCTTACAGTAGGTTTATACATGTCTGAAAGGAGACATGAGAATTTAGAGGAACATTTTAACTATTCTCATATTGTACTTGTTCAAGGAACAAGTAGACTAGGCCGGGTATCTCCAACTCTGGTCCCTGCCCTTTGACCAGCTAGTTTTACAGGTAGCCTTTAAGTCATTTGTAAAAATGCTGGACAGTTTATCTATAATCAGTTAAACAGCTGATTTTTGCAGAGTGATTAAATGATAGTTTGAAGCCAAATTCTGAAGACCATTCATCACTCAAGGTTCAGAATTTCCTTTATTAAATTATTTACTTGATGGACCTTGGTTTTCAAGGTGTCCTATAAAATTAAGTAATTGGATTGGGGCTTTCCAGGACCAGAATTGTAGTTCTCTGAAGAAACGGATGGTTCCAAGCTGAAAAGTAAAAATAAATATTTTGGCTTTGAAGCCTTCAGATCAGGAGTAGCACATTGACACAAATCTCTGTTAAATCTTGAATTAATTCTTGTTCATTTTTGCAGATACCTTCATAAATGCCAGCATTAAGAACTTAATCTTATGAATTAACTCTGTAAACTGCAGTTCACATGCACATTTGTCTTCCTACATTTGTGGGGACTTTTCATTTTTATTAATTTTTCTTAATTGTTCCATACTCCATCTAAACCTAACTCCACATAAAGTGAAAATAAAGAAGAAACTAATATTTTTGACATTTTGGAGTGACTCTTTGAGGAGTTATTTTCACTTTTTGTCAAAAAGACTTAAGGCTGATTAGAAAAAAAATTATGACTACTGTCTTAATGAAGAGGAAATGGTGAGAGACTTCAAGAAGAAACTACTCTTCTTACTCCAATAGAAGATGTCCTAAAGAGAAAAATAGTACAAAGGAGGGTAGTCATTAAGTTTTCATGAAAGTTTCAGTTTTCCTTTAATTTTAATTGAAATCTTGAAATCTCTCTCTTAAAGGTAAATTTTAAAAGAACTGATGACATTTTTGGTATTTTTACAGAATATTTTATGAATCCAACCTGATCAAATTGTCCATTTAGGGTGCTATCAATTAGCTTATTTTTTTACAGAGTAAACTATATTTCTTAACATAATGTTATAGGAATGATTATCATAGCTCTCTCTATGAGAGCAATCTGAGGTGGTGGTGGCATTGTGTGTGATTTAAAATGAAATGCCCTTACCCTAAAGCATAGTGGCATGAAGATTAGCATTACTACGTCCTAGCTCCAGGTCCAGTCTTTGATTCCATCTTATGAAGACTGACTGTGAGGAGTTTGCATGTTCCCTACTCCTTGTGTAGGTTTTTGCTGGGTGTTGCATTATATACTCCCATCTTCCAAAGAGAGATACAGTGCCTATAGAAAGTCTACACCCCCCTTGGACGTTTTCACATTTTATTATGTTACAGCATGAAACCATGATGTATTTAACTGAGATGTTTTGCCACTCATCAACACAAAGTACTCTATAATGTCAAAGTAAAAAAAAATCCAGACATTTAACTAAATTAAAAATAAAAAACAGAAAATAATTGAATGCATACAGTAAGTATTCACCCCCTTGCTTTGACAAACCTAAATTACCTAAAGAGAAGTAACCAACTCCAAGTCACATAATTACTTGACTGGAGTTCACCTGTTTGCAGTTGAGGTGTTTCACATGATTTCAGAATAAATACACCTGTGTCTGGGAGCTTCCCCACTTAGTGCATTTCCAAGGAAACACTATGCCATGAAGACCAGGGAACATTCCAAGCAGATCCAAAACAAGGTTCTTGGAAAAACACCAGTCAGGGCAAGGATATTTCCAAGGCATTGAATATACCTCGAAGCACAGCGAAGTCCATCATTAAAAAGGTGAGAAATAATATAACAACAACTGTGAATCTGCCCAGAACAGATTGTTCTCCAAAACTGAGTGTCCACGCAAGAAGAGCCGTAGTAAGGGAGACCACCAAGAGGTTATGGCAACTCTAAAGAAGTTACAGTCCTCCATGATGGAAGAATCTGTGCATGAGACATCAATATCTTGCACACTTCATAAATCTGCCTTGTACAGAAGGGTGGCGAAAAGAAAGCCTTTGTTGAAAAAAAATCATATCACATCTCACCTGAGTTTGACAAAGGCATGTGAAACTCAACAATTTGGAGAAAGATTTGGTTTGATGAGACCAAATTGAACTTTATGTTTGGCGCAAACCTAACACAGCATATCACACTGAGAACACTATCCCTAAAGTGAAGCACGGTTGTGGCAGCATTATGCTTTGGGGATGCTTCTCTTCGGCAGTGACTGGAAAACATAAAGATAGAAGGAAAAATGGATGAAGCTAATTACAGAAAAATCCTGGAGGAAAACATCTTCCAACAGGACAGTGACCCAAAAACATAAAGCAAACGCCATACTGGAGTGGCTTAAAACCAAAAAGGTCAATGTCCTGGAGTGGCCCAGTCAAAGCCCAGACCTCAATCCAATTGAGCATCTGTGGAATGACTTAAAAATTGCTGTTTACAAATGGTCCCCATCCAACTTGATGGAGCTTGAGCAATTTTGCCAAGAAGAATGAGCAAAAATTCTAGTGTCAAGATGTGCAAATCTGATAGAGACTTACCCAAAGAGACTCAGCTGTAATTGCTGCCAAAGGTGGTCTTATCAAGTATTAACTCTGGGAGGGGGGGTTGAATACTTATGCATTCAATTATTTTAGTTTTTTTATTTTTAATTAATTTAGTAAAATGTCTGGATTTTTTTTTCACTTTGACATTATAGAGTACTTTGTGTTGATGAGTGGCAAAAATTCATAGTTAAATACATCGTGGTTCCATGCTGTAACACTATAAAATGTCTAAGGTGGGTGTAGACTTTATATAGGCACTGTAGGCTAAATTTGATTAATTACTCTAAATAGTGAAATCAGTGGGGGCTTTAAAGAAATGTCATACTGGTAATTGTTCCCAGTGCAACCAGTATTGACTGTAGAACTGTACAGAAATAGGACCCTATTGGCTGAATGACCTCCTCTCATCTGTCCTAGCTGATGTTCTTGTAGCCGGTATATGCAATGATCTTGTTTTGAGTAATAAACATTTGCCCTTTTCACAATGAGAAGTTATGGGCATTGGCAGGAACTGGTTGTGATGTAATATTTAGTAGTATAAGAAATGGTTCTCCACTGTTTAAACATTATTTCTATTTTTGGATGTAGTTTCTTACATTGTGGAAGTTTTTTTGTGGTATCATATTTGTGATTATTACCTTAAGGGGTCTCACATACTGTTAACTGTTCAAGCAAAATAAAATTCAAAAGGTTTTTTAAGAAAAGACTACAGATCTGAATGAAAGAGCACTTTCACTCATAATTGGTTACGGTCATTTTTACTGGTTCCTAACACTGTTGTTCAAGTGACCTGACTAGTTGTGAGGTCTTCAGTAACTGAGAATTAAAAGTTACTCATAAAGCCAGGTGGACAGAAGCCCTTCAGGACCAGCACAATGAGAATGAAAAATGAGAGAAAGAGATTTCTGTGCTACTGGGTTAGCATTGAGAGACAATAGGGGGTGTCCCTTGCACAGAGGAAAGCATGGTCACCTGTTAAGCTTTTTTCCTTCTGTGCAGAGTGAGAAGATTGAAGACAGAGTGGCAGCCTTGGCAGCCAGAGTGTGCAAGGAACTGCACCTTGCAGATGAGAGGGTGTGCACTCAGATTACCGAGCTCTTCAAAGTAGATGTCATCTACGTGCTGCGGGAATCCCTTCTCCAGCCAGCTGAGGTTTGTGCTCTGGTGGTGGGCAGGGACTGCGGGCATTATGACATCTATGCTGAATGGAACATCACCTTGCCAGCTGTGCCCAAGCCTCCAGTGGTGCCTCCCTCTCCTCCTAAACCAGGTTCAGCTCAAAGCAGAGTCCTCTTCCTCACTGATGTGCACTGGGACCGCGACTATACTGAGGGCACCACCGCTGAGTGCAAGGAGCCTCTGTGCTGCCGGAATGAGTCTGGTGTTCCTCATTGGCATCACAGCGGTGCTGGCTTCTGGGGCACCTACAGCAATTGTGACCTGCCCCTGCGCACTGTGGAGAACCTCCTTCAGCACCTCGCTGCCACTGGCCCTTGGGACTGGGTTTACTGGACTGGAGACATCCCTGCTCACAATATCTGGGCCCAAACGCGCAGCCAGCAGCTCATGGAGCTCAGCAGCATTAGCCAGCTGATCCACAAGTATCTGGGCAGCGTGCCCGTTTATCCTGCAGTGGGCAACCATGAAAGCACACCTGTCAACTTCTTCCCCCCTCCCTTTGTCCATGGCAACCGGTCCTCAGCGTGGCTCTACGACAGGATGGCAGATGAGTGGAACATCTGGTTACCCGCAGCAGCTCTGAAAACACTTAGGTGAGACTACAGTTCTTGGTGTGCTTGTGGGATGGATGGACAGTGTGTCAGCACTGTTCTTAGTGCTCTGAGAACTTCAATATCAGAAGAAAAATTACAGTAGCCAGAAATAACTACTTACAGTATGAGATAAAGACTTATGCTTTTAAACTGTATGTCCCTGCCATTGTTTTAACATATTATATTGTAATAAAACTATAAAGATTCATGAACACCTAACTGTAAAATTGTTTCTGCAGACTGGGGGGGTTTTACACTGTGGAAATACAGCCTGGCCTGCGCTTGGTGTCCCTCAACATGAACTTCTGTGCTAAGGAGAACATTTGGCTAATCATCAACTCCACTGATCCTGCTGGGCAGCTGCAGTGGCTTATCAACATCCTGCAGGATTCTGAGAACAAGGGCGAGAAGGTGACCTTTTCAGTGTCTGCTTCACAGAGCTAAGACATTTAATGTCATTCTTTAAATTCACTGTGCAGAATTCTAACTTTCTGAAGGCAGGAAGCTTAGGTTGCTTATCTTTAAAGGCCTGCCCTGGGATCCTGCTTAGAATGCATTCATTATAATTAGTTATCTTCCACTTTTACAATAATAATAATAATAATAATTGCTTGCACTTATATAGCGCTTTACAGGTAATGGGAAGTCCCCTTCACCACCACCAATGTGCAGCATTCACCTGGATGATGCGACGGCAGCCATAGTGCGCCAGAACACTCACCACACATCAGCTATTAGTGGGGAGGAGAGCAGAGTAATGAAGCTAATTCATAGATGGGGATTATTAGGAGGCCATGATTGGTAAGGGCCAATGGGAAATTTGGCCAGGACGCTGGGGTAACACCCCTACTCTTTTCGAGAAACGCCCTGGGATTTTTAATGACCACAGAGAGTCAGGACCTCGGTTTACGTCTCATCCGAAGGATGGCGCCTGCTTACAGTATAGTGTCCCCGTCACTATACTGGGGCATTAGGACCCACACAGACCACAGGGTGAGCGCCCCCTGCTGGCCCCACTAACACCTCTTCCAGCAGCAACCTTAGTTTTTCCCAGGAGGTCTCCCATCCAGGTACTGACCAGGCTCACACCTGCTTAGCTTCAGCTAAGCAATAAAATAAACATCAATATGGGCTGTTTTTTCCTTTGTAGGATCCAATTTAGAAATTATATATTGCTATTTGTGCTAGAAAAAATGAAAGTTGAGTGAAATATAAACATTCAAATAAGCAATTGTGGTGTCCAGAAATAAATACTGTTACAAATGGGGGGTTACGAAACTGGTGAAAATCAGGAATTGACAGAGTAAGTTTAGTAAATAAGTGAAATAATTATTCATAGCCCCCAACTTGTATGTGATTTATAACTGTATACCCGAATGGCTGGTATAACAAGAGGCACGTGAATTTTTTATTCAATTTTTTTCAATTCAATTCAAGGTGCTTTATTGGCATGACTGATGAGTACAATCAGTGTTGCCAAAGCAAAACAAATACAATTAACATTAAACAAAACAAAAAAATCTACAGACATTTACAATAAAAATACATAAATATTTACATATAGACAGATGGAGCATTATTGGGAGACAGACTCACCGTTTCTCAGGCTGTGACAGGAGAACACATACTGGGCTGCCAGTTCAACTGAGTTCACTCCTCCCTCTTACCAGTAGGATTGGGACCTGTTCTGATTCTGGCAGGTGTGGGAATTCTGGGATTGGCTGTGTAAATTTGGGGAAGAATGTTTCCCAGAATATTTGTCGCAGTGCAGTAAGAAGTGCACCTCTGTCTCTGTTTCTCTCCGCTGGCAGTGGGAGCGCAGCCTGTCCTCTCTGGGCAGCCAAGTCTGCCTATGTCGCCCAGTTTCTAAGGCCAGGCTGTGGTCACTGAGCCTGTAGTTCGTCATGGTCTGTTTCTTTTTTCTGTTATTTAGCTTGGTTAGATATTCTCTGGCACAGCTTGAGAGGAGTAATAATCAAGGCAAATTACACAAGACACAAAATGCAAAGTTACATTATATAACAGTATTTACAGGGTTTTCAGAAGCCTAAAACTCTGGTCACCCAGAAAAACTTAGACTGCTACTAAGCATTAAACTCTTAATGTACCCATATCCCTACCCATAAAATGCACCCTAATCAGAAAATACATTTCTAACTGAGGTATCTTTTACCCAGGAAACCCAAGTTCCCAAAAAACACAGAAAATCACACTCTCCAATGAGGTTTGAATACTTCACTCCAGTCAGATTTGATTTGGATGATCAAGAAGTAGCGGCTCTCGACTGGTGCAAGCATCAAGTCCCAAGTTCCACCTCCTCTGGCCTCACCTCTCTCTCTTCTCCCTGCTCTCCTTGTTTCTTCCTTCTTCCTCCCCTCTTTTTCTCTCCTTTCCTGTGCTCGTAAGGTGAACTTATACTGTGTCTTTCTGCCTTGCTCCTTTGCAATTATTCATCCACAACTTGCCTCAGCATACTAAGATAAACTTTACTATTGTTTCTAGTCAAGGGACCCCCCAGACCTCAGCAAATATCCTCTCTGCTTTGAAGTTAGAATTGTTTACTCTTCCCAGTTTCACAAACTTTATCTAAAATCTAAGAGGCACTTCTCGGTCACCCAAAGCTGTAACAATAAATTCTACACCACACAGAGGACTTCTTAATTCTCTCCTAATCAAATTGTTTATCATTGATAAATAATGAAGGAATAATAGGGCCTCATAGGGCCCCTCAGTCTGTGCTTAGCCTCCTGACTCAGTGTCAAGATGGCACAGTGAAGTCCTGCTTTTCCCTGTGTCCTGTATTATAGGAAGCAAGACTGTTGGAGAGTGCACCACTGTTGTGTAAAACCTGGAGTGAGTAGTGAACCAAATCATTGTCATTCTGAATGTAATTAGGACTCTGGATTCTCATACTCTACTGATCACAGCTGTGTTGCTTGTTAGGGTGGGATAACAGTCTGCATTCTCTACTGCAGTCACATTTACTGACAGGCTTTTCAATTGCCACTAAAACTGCTCTTAATTCTTGTACCTTATATTGTGATACTGTAATTGTGGCACAATTGTATTCTTTACAGGTAATTATGACTGTCCTTTTTTTTGTCAGGTACACATCATTGGGCATATTCCTCCTGGCTTGTGTTTAAAGAGCTGGAGCTGGAATTACTACCATATTGTTAACAGGTGTGTCTTTATAAGTATGTATTGTACAAAATCCATAAGATTAAAAAGCGATGGCTGTGGTAAAATATCATATCTAGAATACAGTAGGAGATCTCTTGAAATCTCTTGAAGGATTGAAATAGGCTATACTGTTTTATGCATTTCATTACATAATCTCTTAAAATCCTATTAAATGGCACTGATTGCTCCTTAGTTTTTATGTCAAGTGAGCAGGTATAATATGATATAGTGGTTATCAAATGTATTCACCCTCCTTGGACTTTTGTACACTTCATACAACATCATAACTGGGACTTTTTGCTATTGGTTGACAGACAACACTAATGTCAAAGTGAAAAAAAAAATCTACAGATCCTCTACAATTAATTACAAATATAAAACAGAAAATAACTGATTGCATAAGTATTCACCCCCATAACGATATTTGGTAGAGGCATGTTTGGCAGAAATTATAGCCATGAGTCTTTTTGAATAAATTTCTATCACCGTTGCACATTTGGACACTAATTTTTGCTCATTCATGTTTGCAAAATTGCTCAAACCCTCTCAGGTTAGATGGAAACTGTTGGTGAATGCAATTTTCAACTTCTCCCACAAATTCATGATTGGACAGAAGTCTGGGACTTGATTGGGCTACTTTTTTCTTTTTAAACCACTTCCACTAGTGGACATTTTGTCTTGATCAATGGCAAGAAATCCCATATAAATACATTGTTATTCTATATTTTAACACAGTGAAATGTGGAGAAGTCCAAGGTGGGTGAATACTTTCGATAGCCACTGTTTTTTGCTGTAGAATACCAAGCACAAAAATGTGCAGATATGAATACCACAGCATATGGTGAAGTGTATGCAGGATCTAACATTAAAAAAAACTGTCATTTATACCACTGGAGGACATGTTTTGGGTAAAAACTGTTTTTTGGGTGTTCATTTGACTATGGATGGTTTATGTGTTCTATGTAATGCTTATAAACAGCATTGGATATCCTATTGCTTAATCTGGTGTCAGCTCTAGTGGAAAAATCTTGCAGTGTTCACCCTTGCTTTGAATGTGTCTTTTTAAGATTACAGAAAAAAAGCCTTGGCTCTATAGTCTTAAAGTCTCCATGTTTGGCCTGAAGCAGTAGTTTGTGTTTGTGTTCCTAGATATGAGAGCACTATTGCAGGACAGTTTTTCGGACACACACACTTGGATGAGTTCCAGATGTTCTATGACGAAGAGACCCTGACCCGCCCACTAGGTGTAGCTTTTATTGCTCCCAGTGTAACCACCTTTGTCAACCTCAATCCAGGTAACTGGCATAGGTAATCCTGATCCTGCTGCAGGACAACTCAATTAACATTTGTTGATAGGAATTTGGTGATGTCCTTTCTATACTGTGTTTATCTACACTTTCTGAAGTCTTGCCAGGATTTTAGCTGAGCTTGAAATTGGAAACTGTTGTGCTTAAATATTACATGTGTTATATGTGAGTGTCTCCCAATTTCTTACTGACATTTCAGAATCCCTGGACTTTCAGATCAGGTTTTATCTAAACAGTAGACAGTTTAAGTATATTTATCTGAACTAATAAATGACTTTTCTCTTGAAAACATTGTTTTTTCTCTACCAAATAGAAAAGAGGGAATATTATCACATGAATAGTAGGAAAGAGGCAACCAAATATATACAGTATGTACTCAAAGCAAATCAGTGAATCCTGTGTTTTCTGCATTGTCCTGAAAAGTGCTTGTGGTAGAGAGCCTTACACTTGAATTGTTTGTTCTTGACAGGTTATCGTGTATACTACATGGATGGTAATTACTCAGGCAGCTCTCGCTTGGTGCTGGACCATGAGACCCACATTCTGAATCTAACGGAAGCCAACAACCATACCATTGGCCCCAGCTGGACTTTGCTGTACAGGGCTCGAGATATGTACAAGCTTGAGACCATTTTCCCTGCTGATTGGGATGGACTCATTAAAACGTTCCTCCAGGATGACCGTATTTTCCAAAAGTTCTGGTATTTTAACCACAAAGGCCATGTGTCTGAGCCCTGCAAAGATGTCTGCAAGACTGCTGCTCTCTGCTTCCTGCGCACTGGGCGGTATGAAGACTCCAAACTGTGTGATGGTCTTGGCACAGGTGTGTCCTACAAGGACATTACAAAGGTCATTAGAAAAAGAGCACTGTGCTAGCCACATTGGTCCCTTCAGAATGAGTGGCAATTCATAGCCTTACAGAACTTATTAGTGCACCTGCCACATTTTTGCTGCCAATTCTTTGTATTGATCCTCTAAAATGGCCTGTATTTTTATGGAAAATCTGGTCGTCTTCTATTAGCTATATTGAGTAAATATTCTGTATGAAGATTGAATTAATTGGAGGCTGCTAAATGGCTCTTACTAAACCTTGATTCCACACTTGACTGAATTGTTACCAAGAAGTTGTCTTTAACTTTCATTTTCAGGCTGTTATTAGGGTTAGCTTGGTTTTGAATGTAGGGGGATTTATGGTTGCCATGCACTAAGCCTCATGTGCCTTTTTCTTCAGAGAGTAGTACAGTATTATATTATCTAGTAAATTCTTTAATACATGGCCAAGCGTTAATGGAATTATTGAACCCATGAATGATACCAGTCTAGTCGGGATAACCTGTTTCCAGGCCCTGCCTGCCATTTGCTGACTCTCAGAGGTACAGATGGGTCAGGTGGCCCAGGCACTTGTTGGGCATTTGTTTAAGAAGTCATCAGCGTAACTGTCTGAAATCAGTGAAAAGTGCCTGTCTTCCAGATGGCACACACACAGGACCCTCTGTTTTCAAGTTATTTCTTGTCTGTCTACCTCCCATTGAAGCCTTAGTAAGCAGTCAGTAAGGTGCCCCTTTTCCCTGCCTTATGTAATTCTGTCTGTAAATAATGCTGACATGTTTTGTGATTGAATAAATAAGACCTCTTTCAGTATGTTCAACACCTGCGTAAAAACAATGAAATCCCATTGCAGTGAACCAGTAAACAACATTCTTCTTTTTCAGTGTCTTAAAATTGAGGTAGACAAGCAGAAACAAAATTTGGAGTCATTGTGCAAGAGAAACTACTGTATGGAAACAGTATCCCAGAGAGCATAAGGATGTCCTGCAGTTGCCTTGTGTGGATAAGTTGGCAATTCCAAACAGTGTATTACTGAAGTACTTTTTTAAAAAATCTTAGTATACTTAAAAAATGGATCACTGATCATGAAATCCTACTGATTGAAACATTATTAAGGTCTCTTAAAATTTAAGAAAATATATTTCTTTCTTGTTTTGAGAGCAAGATTAATTTGATCTGTATAAACAAGATAACAGTATAATTTTAAAATGACCTGGTTTTCATTCCAGTTGAGCTCATAACTATTTTCTGCACTCAGGACAGGTCTCACAAATCTCTTTTATGTGAGTCATTTCCAATAAACACCTCTTATTGTTTATCCATTTATACTGTGCAGACAAGGGTGGGATTGACACTGTCAAACTCTTACGATCAGTGTTTTCAGTGCTGCATAGGCCCAAGTCATTAAAATCATAAACAATAATTGAAAAATAAAAAGAGGGAGAGCCCAGCACAGGTTTTGTGCCAATTCTTAACCTCATTCTACTGTTCAAGAACTGAAGTGTTTTTAAAGCTACACGATGTATGTGTGTGCTTTGTGATAGACCTGTCCACGGTGTATCCAGTTTTTTATCCGATTGTTCCCAGGATAGGTTCAGGCCACCATGACCCTGAATTGGATAGGCATTTATTAAAAGTGATGTTGATTAATTTTTAAAATGTATCAGTGGTTTGGCTTTAATTTCCCCATTAATGCTGATATGGCTAACTCATAAAAGGTTTTGATGGAATTATGAAAAAGTATTGAATATACATTTGAATAGTGGTTGATTTCCTACTTCTTAACACCAACTCTGAACTCTACCAAATATGCAACTTATACTTGAATTATTGTATTCATAATTTTATTGGGTCCTGGTTTGGATTCAGAACTGTGGTGCTTTCTGTGTTCTGAGTTTGCATGATCATGTGGGTTTTTACCAGCTGCTCAAGTTTTCTCCCATCTTGTAAAGAAATGCTGGTCAGGTTAATCAGTATCTCCAAACTGTCCCTGTATATTTGATTCATTGGTGTGCGTCCAGGACTGGTTCTAGGTTATGGCGATGTTTTCCAATCTTGAATAGAATAACTCTATGTGCTTTTTTAACAATTTGCTGGCTTTCTACATTCCAAAATATGGAGCAGAAGGAAAAAAAAACTCATGTAAAAATATTACCCTTAAATGACTGTCCTGTTATCTAAAAAATCTCAAATCAAATAACAAATGTAATTTATTGTTGACCTCTTAAAAAGTAATCCCTAAACCAAAACTCTCATTTAGTGGCCTCCTTCAAGTTCTGTCTCTGACTTTCTTAGCACCACTAACATTGCATTTCTCTGTTCTGTATTTTCAGTTGTAATGCTTGCTTTTTCCTCTTAAACAAACTACTCCTGTTATAGGTCAGTTAATTCCAAAAGTTATTTTTTTCTAGTATGATACACACCAATTACACTATACAATGTACTAGTACACTATATTATACAATAATGCATCCTGTACCACAAACTGCTCCTAAGCAGGTTGCATAACCTGTGACTGGCCAATTAATTCCAAACTTAGTTCTTCAATCAAGCAACAATTCAGTTAACACATGGCAAAACAACTGCTCCTTGCATGATGCAGTGACGCTTAATTAACCCATAATAAGTCTTAGAACATATACTGAACCACCGACTGCTCTTCAAATTGTTGCCAATGTTGTTAAAGTGTGTAGGGACTTGCTAGAACCTTTCAATGCTGAGTGCAGTTTTAGGACTCTTGTCTTTGCAGTATATTCTGCTGAGCACAATTTCCTGGTGACTGCTGTATACATTTGTGTCTTTTTGTTTCTTTGATACAGTTGCTCTTCCTGTTTGTAGAGTTCCAGAGTGGCTACAATGCACATGAGCTAAAAGACAGCTAGTCATGATAGACAAATGTTTTTTTTAATTGAACTGCAGTTTCTAAAGATATTTTATTTTGAGGCTTCAGATTTTCAGCCAGGCTGCCAGTTTCTATGGCCCTTCTATCACTAGACTGTATGTACTGTATGTCTATAATGCATTCTGTTATTAATCTATGTTGGTGAAGAAGAATTTTGGAATTCAACAAGGATGATCACATTAAAAAAATTCTATTACCTGTTATCCAGATATCAAAATTTGGAGACTTAATTACATCCTTTGAGTATTTTACCAGCCATTATCAATCATTCTAGTTTCATGAAGCTTAATTGTGTCTTTTGAGACTTTTTGAGGAGACTGATAGGAGACAGGAATAATAAATGAAAGAGGTTATGTTTCATTAAAACCTCTGAGATTAAAATAATTACTTAAGAAACTAGCACCAGTATCCTAATTTTAAAGATGCCTAAACCTAATGTATTTTTTATAAGGATTGTTTCATCTACTGACCTTTACCAAAAATGTTAATGGTTGATTGTGTATTCTTAATTACTTTTATTGTAATGTTGTTCAGTTTTTTGTAAATTTCTGTACTCCAGATGTATTTATACCTGGTGATTCATGTTTGTATAATTTGGTTCTGAAAATTAAAAGTTTTAATCCTCATTTTCTTGTTGCTTTTGTAAACTTCTCAGTGACTGAATTAATACATCTACTGATGCTCCTAGACACATCATCAGTGATGTTCCTGGGTTCATCGGCTCTTTCAATATCATACACCCTCCCCCAGGTGACCCAGCTGAGGGTGATCAGACCTCAGCTTGTGTCTAGGTGGCATTAAACTAATCCCCACGAATGTCCTCTTTTTGAGCCAGAGACATCTTAAGCCTCTTTCTGCTGCTTCAGTGAAGATCCATGAATGTACTTGAATGCCTGAACATTAAACGTCTCTTTTAAAATTACTAAAGATGGAGAAGTTGTCTGAGAGTAATGGCAGCCCAATGTGCACTACATTTACAAGGAAAAATTTATGGATGCCTTATAAATCAACAAAGGGTAGTTGTACATTGAAATGATTGTTTCCAATTATTCTAAGGTTTGGAAACTCCATGTTCAGAGAGACTGAGAAAATATTCATTTTTACCTTGAACCATGAAGATTTTTGCACCAATAAATAGCAAGCTATCTTGAAGTGTCAATCTCAATCTTAAACAAAAATGCAAATTTCAGGAATTAGGTTTGTTATGTCTTCCTCCTACCTAAATGCAAAGCTGAATTGACAGTACAGCTACATTTTGGATATCTGAATGCTTTTTATATTACATGGTTTTGTTATATTACACACATTAGATTTGTTCTGCCCCAGTTTATATTAGGTATTTTCAAAGGAATTTCAATATCTTAATAATTTTACAGATTGTGTCGATGTAATAGTTTTAGTTCCAAACATACTTTCTAAAAAAAAAACTTTCAAAACATTTTATTTCCTTAAAAGTTTGGAAACAGGCATTTTTTAAATTGTTTTACATACCTGTTGACAGCTTTTCCTTAAACTGATTCTGGACACATTCAAAAAATATAGCTGGTTTAAAAACAGTATAAAGGAATGATTTTCATACAACTGGAAACTGGAAAGGCAATACTCAGCTATCGGTATTTTTATTTTTTTAAATTTGCATGCTAATTCGTGAATTATACTTGATATACTGCTCTTTTAATTACACCAAATTTGTTTAAACTACATAATTCATCCTCCGTTTATTCTGTCTCTGTGACCAAAGCTTAAGCGTGCACATATGCATACTTTCAAAACATACAAGGAAAATCCTCAATGTTCATGGAAAACTAAACATTTTGTGTATAAGATGTAATATGGAGCTCAGGGAAATATATGACAACTTATAGTTTTATTGACCGTTGCCTACATCGGTGTTTTACATGAGTACCAGATTGGTCAACGCAGGATCGCTCAACGAAACGTTGTTAATATCATCCAATCGTCATCGCTCTTGTGCCAGGCACTGCTTAATTGCAGTTTCCTATAAGAAATCTACCTCCTACTTTTGGGCTCCATTAATAATAATTATTTATATCTATGGTGTGCTGGAACCCCACCCTCAGGCAGCTATAGGCGCTATCTTTCGCCTTCACCTCTATAACGTGACTCGTCCAACGGAATGACGTGGCTACGGTGACGTCTGCAGTGTTTCGCCCGCAAAGTAGTGCAGTTTAGTAATAAAATTGATTCCTTAGGAGGCGGGTTGTATTTCAAACACTTCAAAGAAAACCGCAGGAGAAAGAAAGTAAATAAAAGGTAAGATTGAAGCGACCTACTGAATGAGCTAGGGGACAATGGTGCGCTGATTCGGTGCTGGGTGTTCTTATGTTGAGAATGTGAAGAAAAGGCTGGGGATAAATTCGGGGATAGGCTGAATATTGATAATAATAGTTAGGAGATAGTAGAAAAACACAATGCCTGTATGTCCTGCAAGGATCGTGGAAGATTGATTAAGCGGTGCTGAACTAAGGTTTCTGTCCTGCTGCTCTGCCTGTTGGCTGATTTCTTCCAAATGCGAAATGAGTGGGGGGACTGTGCCCAGGGTGCGTGGCTGGTCTACGCGCGGCAGCTGCAGGAGAGGCCGGCTTGGCTCACGGGCACGGGCATGGGACTATCTACTGAGGCCTCCATGTATTGCCTCTAAGCCCTTGTATTGTTTACTATCGGCAAATATAACGGATTCTTTCTGCCACGTTTTTTGGTACTGCTAAGGTACCGGTACCGTGGGAATCTTGATCAGTGCGTGTACAAGTAAACCTCTCTTTAGTGCTTTATGAAAACATCAATGAAGCTGTGATAGAGCATTGTTATTAATATGGCTTTTTGTAATTCTTCCAAATACCTGATTAAATTATAATCACTGTGTTACTTCTGGTATTTCGTGTAATAATGTTAAGTACATTATGCTTAAGATTGTAATGATACGATGTGTGAAGCGGAAGGCCCTTTAATTAGTCAAGATGCGGCTCCCCATCGCGTTATATGTAGCTACAGTATTTACTTTTGAACTATACTTAGCGCCACAATACGATGTTCATTTTACAGTACAGCTCTTTTAATTGTATTGAATCTTTATTTACAATTTGGTGTCCATCATCTGTGATCACCTTTATTAAAAATGTTTATTCTACGAATGGTTGTTTAGAAATATAAGAATATTTCTGTTTCCTTGCGAAAGGAAGAGATTCTGAAAAAAAAACCGAATCATTGTCATCCTCAGTGACTAAAAAATAATTCAGAACATTTACTTTGAATGATTTTCTAATTTAGGCAGTCCAGTTATAATATGTTTAAAGTCTATTGTAAAACAAAGAAATAAAAACTGTATTTGTGGGTATTAAAAAACAGTGCATTAAATATTGTGGGCAGTTAAAATCTGCAGACCTAGCTTTGAAAATAAGGAACAGTGAGCAGCGATGTTGTGGGGGCGGTCAGGTCTCTGGACTGTAGTGTTGTGGGTTTAAATCCCAGGTGGGCCCGTTGTTGTCCTTGAGTGATGCACTTCAGTCACTTTGCACTAGTAAGTATATATAAGTATAGTAAGTAAGCTATATAAATGGGTTGTCATTGTAGATGGGTTTTTTTTCTCAGTTGACCTAACGTGCTAACTATAAGTAAAGATAAATGTAACCCACTGAGTATTATGTTAGTCATAAAAGTGGAAACTATGTGGAAGTGCATTTAAAGCTGAGGATAGGTGGCTCTTCTTTACCCAAAGAGTGAGTATGTAAGAAGCTTAGGAAACACCACCACGTTTTTCACCATGTTGATGAAACAGATACCCTGGTTTCTTTCTGTAAACTGCTAGAGAAGATACTTGGGTGAATTAACTACTGGTTTATTATTATTATTATTATTATTATATCTAGATTGGCCTAATGGTGGACTCTTCTCACATGTAACTGATGTTATGGTCAGTTCTATAGCACTAGGGGAATACAGGTTTTTGCATCAAGATCATCAGTACAGTCTGGTGAAATCTGTATTACTCTGTGCCTTTCATCAATCATTGAAAGATAAATACATCCATTGATTCATCCAATAAAGGGTAACGGGGCAGTTGGAGTCTATCCCAGCAAGCAGCTGGTGCAAGGCAGGACACACCCTGGATGGGAGTCCGTCACAGGGCACACGCAGTCAAAAACGGAGAAACACACACACCAGGGGCAATTTTCCAGAAGCCGATAAACCTACCAGTATGTCTTTGGACTATTCCAGGAATCCCATACAGAAAAGGAGAGAACATACAAAAGCACCCATGCTCCAGTGCTGCAAGGTAGCAATCCTAACCATTGCTTCACTGTGCTGCCCATTTTCAAAACAGATGTTGTTTTTACTCATAGTAACTGTCAGTCTGTAAAACTCTGTAAAACAGAGAAATCTTCATAATCTCTGAAAAATTAACATATACACCCCTCATACAGAGATTACACAGCAGCCCTGCAGCATGTAATCTATGACATGATAAGTGCTTTACAGAAGTGGTTTTCAAAGTTCTATGGTCTGCTGACCACTTACACCAAGTCATGGATGTGGTGGACCACCTATACCTACGACCACTTGTTACCCTGTAAAATGAATCATCTATTAATGTACTAAAAATAACTAAAATTGAATTAAATTTGATGAAATGTACTAATATTTTTACAAACAATGCTGCACATTTTGCAGATGTTTTCATTACTTAAAAAGTTAATGTGACGAATGGAGCTGCTTTCGTTGAGCAATGAGAGAAGTGATATTTGGATACAAGCTGGACAAGTCTCATGCCCGGACGAAGACATCACATTAAGCACAGCTTCTGCTTCCTTGCACATCACGTTTATCAAGCTGTTGGAATTAGAATTACAGCACTGCTGGTATGGATTACAAATGACCTCACTCGCATTTTCACTTCTATTCAGCATCTTACTCGCTCTTGTGCTGTCACTATCCTTGCTATATTTGCATTTCAGAGTCCCAGATTTGAGCCAGAGTTCCATAATAACCCTTCTGCTTCGACTGCTTCTTTAAATTACACCTTGAACTTTAAACTCAAAGTAACATATTCAAAAGTAAGAACAGAATGGTACGAACAATAATCAGTGCAAAGGTCGAACCACACTCGCACATCAAAACAGTGTAACCACGCAATCATGACAACTAGTGATGCCCGGGTTGACTCGGGTTCAAAAAAAGATTTTAGATCAGGTTGGGTGGATGCGGGTTGATATATGACCTAAAGCAAAATATTACAGAAAACTGTATCTTAAATTAAACTGATTTTAAGGTGTAAAACTGACGTTTTACCATATTTAAGCCACAATTGGTTGTATCACAAGGCAAAGTGGGAGAAAACGTAAGCAAACAAAAAGTGTATTTCAAGGCGCTGATGGGGAGAATGAAGAGGCGAGGTGGTCAGCTATAACTCAAGCTTCATTAAAACACAAAGGCAACAGAAGGGTACAGCCAATGAGAATGAATGGAAACTTTGCCCTTTCGGCAGACCCTCAAGCCAGCCAAGCCGACTAGGCTGGTGCTTGCCCCATTACTGACACATAGTCCCCTTAATGGCTAGTGGAACCCCGATACTTATAATCAACACACAAGTCCCTCCTCCCACTTTTTACAGCTTGCAGTTCTTAACAGTGCTCCTAGGGGGAGCCCCTTCATAGCGAACACTACAATATTCTTTCCTCTGACTTAAACAGCGCAGACTTGCTTTTTAAGAAAGATGATTAGGTCAGCCCGCGGACCACCTGGCACACACTCCCAGACCACTGGTGGTCCACGGACCACACTTTGAGAACCACTGCTTTACAGGATCGTACACAGTGTTGCTTGAAAATATGTGAATGCTACATCTTTCATGTCTTAGACAGTCTTAAAAGAGCTAAAACTTTATCCAAACTCCAATATTTACTGAAGATAACCCAAATAACAGACATGCATGCAAAAATATATAGTGTTTCATTATTTATTAAAGGGAAAGGGCAACACTTTTTATATTTCAGAATTAGAAAGAATTAGCATTGATGAGTGCATTTCAAACCACAACAGCACTAAAATGTACACAGTAACTTGTAAAACCTCCAATTCATAAAATAGATACAGTTTCCAGGTATGCATAGCACCATATTATGCCAAATGAGGCAACAAAACATTTGGTGACGTGAAGAGGCCTTATTACATTGTAAAGTAGAAGGCTTGCTAATACATCTCTGCATGCAGATCACGTTGGAATGAGGTGAAATGTCTGCTGCAGAATCTGTACTTATTTGCTCGTACATCACATTACATTCTTCATAACAGCAACTAGTGAGCAGGCAGGGCTGCATTATGTCACAATTTGTGGAAAGTGTTGCTCTCACCTGTGGAGAGACCAGTGGTTTGCAACAACACAGCAACTTACAGTATACAAAGTTCACAATTTTGTGCTTAATTAAAAATTTGTAAAATATTTCTAAATGATCAATTAATTTATTTTGTTACTGAGATATAATAAGAGGTCTGAGAAATTGGGACTGCAGTTTCCCTTTAAATAAAATGTGCTTATTTAATAGAAACTCAGTGATCTTTCTTGGGGAAAAGTAATTGAACCTTTTAATTCAAAGTATTGTAGTGTTAGTAGTGTTACCTTTATGAGCTATAAGAGCAAAAAAACAAAATTCTTATAGTTACTAACTAGTCTCTTACATGTGCTTGATGAATGTTTGCCCATTCTTCCTTATAGAACAGATTGCTCCGGATTGTTGGCTGTCTTGTATGGACAGCCTGCTTCAGGTCTAGCCACAACATTTCTATTGGGTTGAGATGTGGACTTTGACTTGGTCGTTACAAAACCCAAAATTTCTTCATCTTAATCCATTCTTTGGTAGATTTGCTGAAATGTTTAGGGTCATTTAGGGTCTTTAAGGTTTATGGTGGAGAACACATATTTGGCTTAATTTCAGCTCACAGACAGATGGCCTGATGTTCTGCTCTACAATATTTTGGTATGACTCTGAATTGATAGTTCCCTCAATGTTGGAAAGTAGTTCAGGTCAGTTGACAGAAAAGCCACACTAAACCCATAATTTTAAAGGATGTCTACACCTAAGTCGAGTCTCCATGATCTTAATTTTTCTCCATCTGTGCTTCAATATGCATTCCAAAACATTTTGCTATGGTTTTAGAACCTTCTTTAGAACCTTCTACATACTGATGAACACTTACACCACTCTCCCTGATGTAATCTGAGGACTCTTTAGGTTGTTGCATGAAGTATTGCACTAAACTGGAGATTGGGGGTTTTAATTTGCTATAAGTCATATATAATAAGTCAGAAGTTATAACCTGTGGTGCCATGGGGGTAGTTGACACTGCATTGGGTGTGGTCAGGCTCCCATTCTCCCCTGTTCACGTTCCTTTATAAGCTCTTTTGGGTTCCTTTTCTTTATCTTGCACACACTCTCCTCCAAGAGTGGTGATCACACTGACCCCCCAATCGGGGTAACAGAATACATGACTCCACCTTCCATTACTTCTGGGCCCTTTAACTGGAGTCTCAGATTCACCAAGTTCATCCCGTTGTCCTCACTGCTAGGAACCTCCTGCTCTCAGACACCATCATGGAGACTCCTGCTCCTATTCCATTAGGTCACCGTTTCATACTCAACCAGTGCCTTAGACTCCCAGGTCCGCCTCCAGCCTTGACATCCTCTTCCGATGCCAACAGGTTGGGTTAAACAGCCCAGCTCTCTCACAGCACAGCCTCCACATTCATCCTCTCACCACTGCAGCCACAGCAAGACTGAAGTCCTGCTGAATCTTTCCCCTCTCCAGGAAGTATTCCGGCTAGTTTTAAACCACTTCTACACTTGCCGTTCATTCACTTATTCACGTCAGGTGTGGTTTCTATGGATACGCGTCTCCCTTAATCTGGGGCTCCACCCCCACACCAGACACTCCCTGCCTTGTATCACAAACCGTAAATTCAGAGAGTACTTGATGACTTTTAGGAACCAATCAATCATAATAATTTACACTATCACACTTGGATTCTAAATATACAATATCCAATTAATTTATATAACCAAAATATGCATAATCAACAATGTAATAGAATATCTCTGTAGAACTATCTGCTGTGAACACGAATGCTGATCGTTCATTGAGGAATTAAAAATATAAAAGTTAATAACTTTAGAGTTAAAATACACATTGACTATAACGTGCTATGGTCTAGCTTGTAGGTTCAGTCAGTCTCGTATAAATAAATGACAGTTATATTCTCAGGCACAAGTAAATATACATTAACTATTGTTATCTAAACATCAAACATGCATTTGGTGCACTGGTTCAGCTCTTGTGAATTATGATGTGAATAATGCAGTTTAATACTTAAAGATTCATTGTCCAGATGTCCTTGATGAGTTTAAACTTCGTGCTGGTAAAAAGGAGCTAGGCTGGGTTTCTGGAGCAGCTTTGGTGTGGCTCAGACAGCACTGCTAAAGCAATCATCTTGCTGACTTCGATCTTTAAAACAGTCTGTACACAGTTTGTCTTCTTGGGGGTCCACAAGGTAGACAGAAGAGGAACTTGGTTCGTTCCATGCTATAGTTTTTTTTTCAGAAGATCATTATCCAAAAGATAAACTCACCTCCCTTACTTTCCCACATGCAAAGACCTGTAAACATGTCTGTAGACATGCAAAGGCCATCCTTTAGGTCACCAACTCCTGTAGATCATCCTGAGATAACCAAGAGGGGGCCTCTTTAGCTATATTCCTGTGCATATAGAGAGAGACACCTAGCTGATTATTAGAAATACCACTTAATTCTAAGTAAAATAATAGGCCTTGTTGCTACACTTGTATGGGTAAGAACGGGTAAGAACCTAGTCAGTTTGGTTTTTACCTTTCTATAGTAGAAGCCTTCTAAACCTTGTCCTGGTGAGTGGCACTTTGATTGATTTATTTGGTATGCAATTATTTTAGCTCCTAGTTATACTTACCTCATTGACTGAGCTGATGACTTACTTTTGCACGTGCACTAATTCTTATTTACCTGTTTCTTTTTCTATTGCATACATCAGTTCCTCTAAACAATACATAGAATTTGTGGATATAAACCCTTTCTTTTAGAAAAGTAAGGACTAGTTTTAATTAAACAAGGATTTCATACTGAAAATGTAAGATTTAAAGAACTACAGAAGGGGTTCACAAACTTTTAAGGAGCATTGTTAGAGGCAGCGCATTTGTACAGTGGAAGTCTTCAGGGGTGTTGAATAAACAGCCATCTCATTCAGGAGCTGGGATTTAGCAAGCATTTTCTTGCATTTTTTGAGGGTGTGCATGAAATACCAACTGCATTTGTTTGAAATGAGAAATTTGCAAAAACAACGAAATAATTTTTAGCTCTTCTTGTTAGCTGATCTGAAATCAGGCTTCCTGATCATAGTTAAAAGTGTGAACTGAACAGTAAAGGTATGGGCAATGTAATGCATTTGTAGTGATGGGGATGGTGCCCAGTGTCCTATTCATTCATAACTTTTTTATCTCTTCCTCATTCTTTCAGAAGCTTCACAGTGCTCCAGCTCTTTGTCATGTCACTGGAGAAGCCGTCAGACCTAGCCAATGAAAACACCTGTCTGCAACACCTGACGTTAAGCCTGCGCTACCCTCACAGCACCTTGCTGGACCCTGAGGTGGGCAAAAGTTCTGCCTCTCCCAAGACCCACCACATCTATGCTTCCACTGACCTTCCTGCGACCATGGGGCTGGCACTGCCCAGTGAGCGCTCCAATGAGCTGGCCTACTGCAGAGATGAGGACAGAGTCAAGAACCAGGAGAATGAGCAATCCCATAAGCATGCTGCCAATGAGCCCACCAATGCCAAGTGGGTAAAAGAAGGTCAAAACCAGCTACGCAAGGTGGCAGAGAAGCAGGACCTGAACCGCAACCCAAACCCCTCCACTGAGGAGAAGAACATGTCCCCCAAGAACTTCCTGTCCTTTTACTCTGACCTGGAGGTGTCCACCAAGAACATTGCCAACCAGCCTCTGGTAATTGACACATCCGACAGGTTGGAAGGGAAAGAGGAGGAGGATGGACCACTGGTGGGGGAGAAGGACACAGACTCTTCCTCAGAGACGCAGAGCAGCTCAGATTCGCGTAAGGATGGTTCTAAGAACACCTGCCTGTTCTTCAGGACAAGGAATGCAGTACCCAGTGACGAGGACTCCAGCTGGACCACTCTCTCACAAGCCAGCACTGCTAACAGCACCCCAGATGGGGATTCAGGTAAACAGCCTAAGCTTTCAGACTGCTGAACAGATCAGCAACAAAAAGCATGTTTCATAAAGCATGTTACTTTTCTTGAGATTTCTTGAACCATTTTTAAGAATTCTGAAATCATTTGCCTCCGCATCAAGCTTATCACAGTCATAATATGTTCATAACATCACTATGTTGCTCAGTATTATGCATTTTTGTCTGTATGCAGATTTAGTTATAGTGTCTTGGAATTATTCATTTTGCTTTAGTATTGTTAAGGAAATGTAAAAAAATACAGGGGGTGTGATAAATTGTAAATAGGAGGTTATTAAATCAATGTAAAAATTAGGGTTCTGACACCAGCTTGTATATATATTATAAATATTAATAATTTCACCCCCAGTCAGAGAAAGTGTTATTGAGCCTTATGCAGCATGTGTGTCATTTAAATTTTAAATAAAATGTGTCATTTTATTCTCCAGCAAAGCTCTGATGATGGGGGGGTAGTAAGCCCATAGTGTGCCAGTACACTCACCACACATCAGCCATTAGTGGGAAGGAGAAAATAGTGATGAAGCCAATTCATAGATGGGGCGTTATTAGGAGGCCATGATTGGTAAGGGACCAAATTTCCCATTGGCTACACCCAAGAGTAGGTTACACCCCTACTCTTTTTTAGAAAAGCCCTGGGATTTTTAATGACCACAGATAGTCAGGACGTCAGTTTTATTTCTCATCTGAAGGACAGCACCTTTTTACAGTATAGTGTTCCCGTCACTATACTGTGGCATTAGGACCCACATTGACACATTGAGTGCCCCCTGCTGGCCCCACTAACACCTCTTCCAGCAGCAACCTTAGTTTTTCCCAGGAGGTCTCTCATCCAGGTATTGACAAGGCTCACACGTGCTTAGCTTCAGTGGGTTGCCAATTGTGAGTTGCAGGGTGATATGGCTGCTGGCTTTATTGTAAGACAATAAAGTTGGAAACCTTGCTGAAATTCAGCTGCCACCCCCAGGCACAACAATACTAAATGCTCCTTGCTAAAATTGTAGAAAACATTTAAGTGTTAGTACAGATGCAGCCATTCAAAGTGCGCGTTACAGACACGTACCGCAGGTGACGTCGCTCAGTATGACGCAAGATGACGCGGGGCACCGCAGTACGTGATTGGTTGACCGACAGGGGCACTCGTGGTCCGTTGGTCTGTCGTAGAAAGACAGTAAACGTCTTTGCTGTGCCCGTTGTAGGTATTGAATTTTACCACTGAAGGGAAATCTTAGTAGCTGAGCATAAAAAGAATAGGAGCATACTGTAACGCGTGTGAAGGTCATAAACGATATTAATTTTGGAACATAAACATACAGTGTATAGCTGGTCTTGGTACTTTAAAGAAAAAAATACACACCAGTATTCCATTTCTCCCTAAACATTTTAAGCTTCGAAGTCTTTAACTAACGCGATACCGGAGTCAACAAGCATACTTTTAGAATTTGATTAAAAGGGAATATAATATGGAATCGCGTATCTAAAGAATTTAATAATGGTATTCGTGTGCTGCGACAGGGCTGTGTAGGGCTGTTTCGCCTGCCTGTTCATGTGAGCTGTCTTGTAGACGTGACTACCAGCTGACAGGTTGTGTTTTCGAATCCAGCTGGTGCTGGTCTTTTCTTTTAACAAACATTTCTTCGAAAAAATAGAATAGCGATATTATGGACAATCAATTGACTTTTATATTTCAAAATATCGCAACATGATCGATATTTGCGATATTTTGAACATATCTTCCCTTCTGACAGCGGTGCCTGCTTCTATTGTGTGTGTGTGTGCAACAGAGTAAATTTTTAATAGCGTTTTAAGCGAATAGGTAATTAGATTGCTCGTAAACCTAATCGCTTTTTCTACATAAACACAGCATGATTACTCTCTGAAAATGCTTTTCCTTTATTTTTAAAGTAGGCTCAGATTTCAACTATAGATCGTATTATTATAAACTTTCTTGGAAAAATGTATTTTATGTAAACCATGTTTGCTATTAATTCATTTAGGGCTAAAATACGTTCATTGTCTTCCAATCGAGTCGAGTTGACATTGGAAGCCTGCCACACCCGGACTGTTAAACCAACGCATTAGCACGTCAAAGCCCATTGAGGGTATTGAGCCAGTATTGGCTTTAGTATTCCCCCCCTCTCCCCTCAATTCAATTCAATTCAAGGTGTTTTATTTGCATGACAGATGGGTACAAGCAGTGTTGGGTATGTATATTGTAACGCTTACGGCAGACAGGCACTGTGTAACAGCCGGCGCACCAGAGCAGCGCACCGAGGGAGCGTCTGCATTTATAACTTGGTTTTTAAAATTAGTCAAGCAATATGAAGCATCTTCTTTTACTTTTGAGTCCCTTAAATACATTGAACACAGCTTTCTCACCACTTAAGATTGCTCTTGATACCATCCTTACACAAAGCAGAAGGGAGATTTTAGTGCCTGAGCATAAAAAGAATAGGAGCATACTGCAACGCGTGTGAAGTCCATAAACGATATTAATTTTGGAACTTAAACGTTCAGTATATGGCTGGTCTCGGTACTTTAAAGAAAACATACAGATGCAGCCATTCAAAATGGGTGCGTTATTTTGCGGCATACCCCGGTGGGCGTGTCGCGGTATCACGCAGTGTCACGCGGTTAATCGCGCGTCATTTGACGCTCTGCCGGAAACTATCCGGCGTCACCTTGTAAAACCGCCAGGGGGAGCTTAACCTCTCATGTACAGCATTTGAGCCTTTAATTTTGAACAGTGTATTACAGCATGTTAATCTTCAGTCATTAAAATGTTGGTATATTTTATGAAAGCAAGATTGCTCAGTTGGACAAAAGTACACAACCTACCTTTATCAGAAATATTTATGCATCAAAGCCTTTACCGAAGATATTACTAATAGTATTAATAATGGATGACTTTGGACAAGCTGTATACTCAAAGTATAATTTCTTTAGCACATTTGTACAAGCACTTGGAATCTGTCCAAGCCATACTTTGTCAGGCATTTTGTTTTACTTCAACGGGCATAAAAACTTCCTTGCTTTTAACAGGGCGTTTCATAATTTCTAACTACGAAAATGATTTAAAATGCGACACCTATCATTCAACTAGAGCTTAAAATATCACAAGGAAAAATACACACCGGTATTCCATTTCTCACGTTATACCGGAGTCAACAAGCATACTTTTAGAATTTGATTAAAAGGGAATATAATATGGAATCGCGTGTCTCAAGAATTTAATAACGGTATGATTATATCCGTGTACTGCGGCAGGGCTGTGTAGGGCTGTTTCGCCTGCCTGCTCATGCGAGCTGACTGTAGCCGACTGGTCTAGGTGCGTGCCTGCCAACGGGCAGGTTGTGTGCTCGAATCCAGGTGGAAGGTGCTGGACCTTCCAGTTTTATTTATTTTTTAATCGCGTAACATATTACCGTATGCAAACTGTACTGTATACAGTATGTATATGTATATTTAATGTCTTAACTGTGCCCGTTTAAGTATTGAATATTCATATCTAATTTTACCACTGAAGGGAAATCTTAACATAAACATACAGTATATGGCTGGTCTCGGTACTTTAAAGAAAACATACACACCAGTATTCCATTTCTCCCTAAACATTGTAAGCTTCGAAGTCTTTAACTAACGTGATACCGGAGTCAACAAGCATACTTTTAGAATTTGATTAAAAGGGAATATAATATGGAATCGCGTATCTCAAGAAATTAATAACGATATAATTATATTCATGTTGCAAAAGAACTGCAACGGACATAAAAACTCCCTTGCTTTTAACAGAGCGTTCCATAATTTCTAACTACGAAAATGCCAGGTGAAAGGATTTGTAAACATATTTTGTTAAAGCAAGTCAGTTTTTTCTGCAACACATAAAATACATTTTTCCAAGAAAGTTTAGCCTTTGTCACTAATGAAACCACTAAATAAAGACATAAATATAGAAATCTTAAGATTTGTTTTATTTAATGTTGGTAGCAGGATGAACTGTCAGAGTGTATATTTTGCTCGCAAAGTTGCTGCAAGATGTTAACAGTGAAAAAGGTATTTAGAAATGAGTTATTTCAAGATGAAAAAGAAAACATACACGAAACATGGTTTCATTACGACCAGAATCGGTCTTGAGATATTTTTAACTTGATTTACAGTATTTGAGAGGTATGTCTTAACACCGATACTACAGTGCTTAAGTACTGCTCACGTATATGTTTCTAGGTTTATATTATGCATTTCATACGGTCAAATTACTTTTGAGCAACTAATAAGAAGCGCGAAACGGTATGCATTTTACTTTCGTTTTGTGCTGGGACCCGTGGATTGATTAGAGATCAAGTACATACAAGTCATTTTTTAAATGTTGTAGTTCGTCTTGAAAAAATGTTACGAGTACATCATCTATCAACAATCACACAGGTTCTGTTTCCATATTGCGGATTTTGGTTAGGTATTATCAAATCCAGTGGCGCTGTTAGTTTACTGAGTCCCATGTCACATGGTCTGTGATTGAAGCCAGTTAGACCGGTTTAATTCGTCACAGCCAGCACTCTTCAGGTGTGAGGGTCTTCTGCTCAGAATGAAACGCGAATGTTTGTGTATATTCTAATGGTAGTGGGGGCAGGGTGTGTGGGAACAGGTTTGGTTGAAATTGCATTAGAGATCTATGTTCTTCACACCTGAAACATTTTCTCTGAAAGCATTTTCTTCGCAGTTTAACCGATCTTGTTACAGCATGTTACAGTTTACTTTTATTAACCATATTAATTTTAAGTGCTTAATGTAAAATCTTGTAAAAATATATTTTCATTTCATTGTTCAAATATACATTAAGTCTGACTATCATATAATAAGTTAAATACAAAACTAAAGAAAAAATAGGGATAAATATAATTCAAAATATTTTGCTAACAATGTTAACTGTTTATGAATAATAAAATGTATTAACTAAGGAGTAGGATGGCACAGTTGTTAGTATGTTTTTTGTTTTGTTTCTTTTTCATAAATACAACAGTAGTACCTGATGTCTCAGTGGCTTTCAAAATTAAATTATGCAATAAATAACCACATGTAAGACTCTGATGCTTAAAATGTTTAGGGAGAAAGTGGAATACTGGTGTGTATTTTTTCTTTAAACTACCAATACCAGCCATATACAGTCTGTAACGTAGGGATTTCTATACGTCTTTATTTAGTGTTTACATTAGTGACAAAGGCTAAACTTTTAGCTTCAGTAACGTGTACATATCTCCCCTTTTTATAAAACAACATGGTTGAAAACTGTTCCAGAGCCACTGTTGTTTCATCAGTGAAAAGTACATCATGAAATGCCTCTCCCTGTTCAATCCACTGGAAAAAAGAAAAGGAGCATAAAGCCTCTGATGGTCATAAACGATATTCATTTAGGAGCAGCATCAGAGGTATGTTTTTAACTGCACTGCATTGGAGAGAATACCATAGTGTGTTTTTTTTTTACTCCCTGGCGGAAACTCGCTTCCAGAAGAATCAGTATGGCTCAGAGATTAAATAAAACTTCACTCGCACCAAACAAATGTATATTTCTAAATATCACAACATGATCGAATTTAAGTCATTTTAATAACAATGAATAGTCACCTATGCGTTACAATATAAACATTTATATTGATTTAAATCGCGTTTAAATCACCTTTATTTAAAACCCATAAATAAAGCTGATACTGTTTAGACTTCCAATTATTTAAAACTGTATTAAAGCAGCACGATACACAATGCAACGTAAATCGCTATCTTTGTCTTCTGTGTAATAATGTTCACCTCTCTGTCCAGCAAATTTACAGGTTAAAAACAATACTGTTAGGCTGGGAAAACGATTTTTTTTAAGAAATACAAAATGAGATATAATGATATGTTCCGGCTTAGACATTAACGAAGAGCATAACGCGTGTACTGTATACACTCCAAGTACAACCCCCCTCTCTGCAGGAGTGCTGGCTGTGACGAATTGAACCGTCTCACGGGTATTTTCAAAGTAGGAGGCGAGATTTCCAGCGAAAGACACTCCCCCCCCCCCTCAAAAACCCAGTAAGTACAGTACTTACTAGTTAAAGGCTAGGCTCCCGACTACGGCGAAAGGAACCCTTCTTTCATTAGAATACAATGAACATATTTTAGCCCTGAATGAATAAATAGCAAACATGGTTTACATAAAAGACATTTTTCCAAGAAAGTTTAGCCTTTGTCACTAATGAAACCACTAAAGAAAGACATAAATATAAAAATCTTAAGATTTTTAAAATGCATGACTTTGCTAAAATTTATTTGAAAATAAAAACAATTACAACCGCCAGGGGAGAGAGAGAACAGGGGAGGGATGTTGGTTTTGCATAAGGGGCGGGGCTATGGAAATTAGGTCTGTTTGGGAATGTGTAGTTACATGTTCTGGCTGTTTGTGAATTATCGTTGTTGAGTATGGAGTGTTGAGGTATTGATTTTGTGTAATGCTTTATGTTGAAAATTGAGGTGGATTTTGTTTATGATAAACAGGATAAACTGGGATGGGAGGAAGGTTTGGTTTTGCATAAGGGGCGGGATTATGATAATTGGAGGACTTTGCGAGAGTAAAATGGTTTGATATATTTGATTTTGTATTGTGGTTGTTATCTATGTTTTTGGTTGGTATTATGTTTATATGGTTGTTTTTGTTGGTTGGTTGTTATTATGGTTATTAATAATACGATCTATAGTTGAAATCTGAGCCTAAATAAAAAGAAAAAGCAAGTGATTAGGTTTATGAGCAATCTAATTACTTATTCGTTTAAAACGCTATATAAAATAAAGTTTATTATTAATTTGCTGCACAGAGCGGTGAATATTATTATGCATAAGACAAAGATAACGATCCTGATCAGTTTAGAAATCTGTGTACGCTGTAAGGTTTTTACTTAAACTTTTAAAATACACGTTTTGAATAGAAAGAAATCCTCTTCCTGTTACAGTATGTATAGCAAACCAGCACGTCTTTTTTCTCCAATCAGAGGGGTGTCAGATGGTGTCAGCCAATCACCATTCTGCGTTGGGTAGCAACGGGTGACTGTTCTCAGGCGGAAGATGTAAACAGCTTAATGTTCGTGTTAAATAATTTTTTTAAATTCAATTAAACGGGCACAGTTAAGACATTAAATATACATATACATACTGTATACAGTACAGTTTGCATACGGTAATATGTTTATGTTACGCGATTAAAAAATAAATAAATAAAACTAGAAGGTCCAGCTGGATTCGAGCACACAGCCTGCCCGTTGGCAGGCACGCACCTAGACCAGTCGGCTACAGTCAGCTCGCTGGAGCAGGCAGGCGAAACAGCCCTACACAGCCCTGCCGCAGTACACGGATATAATCATACCGTTATTAAATTCTTGAGACACGCGATTCCATATTATATTCCCTTTTAATCAAATTCTAAAAGTATGCTTGTTGACTCCGGTATCACGTTAGTTAAAGACTTCGAAGCTTACAATGTTTAGGGAGAAATGGAATACCGGTGTGTATTTTTTTCTTTAAAGTACCAAGACCAGCTATATACTGTATGTTTATGTTCCAAAATTAATATCGTTTATGGCTTTCACACGCGTTACAGTATGCTCCTATTCTTTTTATGCTCAGCTACTAAGATTTCCCTTCAGTGGTAAAATTCAATATCTACAACGGGCACAGCAAAGACGTTTTTACTGTAAGTCTTTCTACGACAGACCAACGAACCACGAGTGCCCCTGTTGGTCAACCAATCACTTACTGCGGTGCCACGCGTCATCTTGCGTCATACTGAGCGACGTCACCTGCGGTACGTGTCTGTGACGCGCACTTTGAATGGCTGCATCTGTACACACCAGTATTCCATTTCTCCCTAAACATTTTAAGCATCGAAGTCTTTAAGTAACGCGATACCGGAGTCAACAAGCATACTTTTAGAATTTGATTAAAAGGGAATATAATATGGAATCGCGTATCTCAAGAAATTAATATGCAATAACTGAGTCAAGGGACTCAGAGGATCCAAGGCTAGACTGAGTATAATAGGCTTCGGGCTTCTATTGTGACATCTACTGTAAATTACAGAAATGTTAAAAGTAAACAAAATAAAGTAACTAAAATGTGGTCTAAAATCACCCCTTTAGACACCCCTTTTACTTCACTGGTGTCAGATATGAAAGGCAATAGTCTCCCGTTCTGTCTGCTGTGTGTTGCAGCAGAGGGACTCCCTGCCGCTGAAAGGGGCAGAGTAACTTGCATGCCCTCTAGTACAGTTTACACATGCACGACTTTAAAAGCTAGCAAGACAGGTTTCGATTCACATTAGCTGGCGAGCCTTGTTAAAAAAACGAATGATAATGTAACATGCCACTGTTCATGAACAAAGTTATACTGAGATTTCCTAAGATACGCGATTAAAAAATAAATAAATAAAAATTTGAATCTCCTGCGGAGCACATTCCATAAGAATCAGTGGTTTTACAGTATATATCGCCTTTAAAGGTGGCTTCTCAAAACGCTTTACGGGATAAAAACAACCAGAACAGCAGCAACAACAATATTGTATTTCGTTGCACTTTGAAAACCAAGTAATAACTTAACTATACAGTACGTGCAAACGTTTCGTATGTTGCTGTCGTGAATGCCTGCGTACCCATAAGTATCTTATTTGCCTTGAGTCTGTCTACAGTATCTCTGTCCCACTACCCCCATCTCTCCCTCAATTCAATTCAAGGTGTTTTATTTGTTTGACAGATGGGTACAATTCTTGTTGGGAATGTATACTTTGATATTTACACCCGGCGCGGCACCGAGGGAGCGTCTGCATTTATAACTTGGTTTTTAAAATTAGTCACGCAATATGAAGCATCTTCTTTTACTTCTGAGTCCCTTAAATACATTGAACACAGCTTTCTCACCATCCTTACACAAAGCAGAAACTGTCCGATGACTCACAGTACAAGTGGAAAGATTACAGATTTTAATCGTCTTTAATTTTGTCTTTAATTTTGCCTGTGGAGTGTATCTTATTAAGCTCTAAATTGCATTTTGAGCGCGGTTTTTTACTTTTTTTTAATTGCATTTTGGGCGCGGACAGCACATACAAGGGTTAATGAACTGCGCCAAGAAATTTAAAATAGTATTCTTTAGGTGTGAGGGTAGGAGTGGACCGCAGCAGGCATAATCGGCAAACCAGGAAAACAAAGAACAGGACAGGTGAGATGTGTATCCAGAAAGCGAGTGATCAGAAAAAGGAAATGGAAAACGCAGAAAAAGAAAACGCTTTACAGGATAAAAACAATAACAACAGTAGTGGCTGGGCAAACGATTTTTTTTATCGAAATACAAATTGAGATACTGTACTGTATAATGATGTGCATGAACAAAGGTATACTGCAATTTTCCTTAGATACGCGATTAATGCTTCGTAGGAGGAGGCGGTCTTTTCCTCTTGTCTAACAGTTTGTCCACAAACAAAACATTCCTGTTAGACAAAAGGAATTGAAAAAAAACAATTTTGTCAATGAAAACCGGTGTGTGTGTCTCTCCCTGCTGGATGTTCCTCTCACAAACTGCTGAATGAATAAAATAATTTTATTGAAAATGCGTTTGCGATTGTCTGGTATTTAATCTGGTCCCTTTTAACTGTTTTTCGATCTACTGTATTGCTTTGAGATGCCACTTTTAAAGGCGATATGTAAAATAAAGTTTTTTTTATTATTGTTATAGAGAAACATGATCAGATTTTCCCTGGTTCAGAAAAAAGATCTAAAGTGCTACACATAACTTTCTTAATTCGATGTATTTAAAGCAGTGAACTACTGTAGGTGTCACATAACATTCAGAAATACAATCACGTATTTGACAAATAAAAACGATTATAATCTAATCCTTCCACGTTTGATCCCAAAATCCCAAGAAATATAAATCTTGACGGGTAGAAAGCTATGCTGAAAGTTTATTAAGATGCTTAGAAGACAAAGATACTGTATCAATTTATGTTGCATTAGCCTGATTATGATTAAAAAACACATATAATTAAACACGCGTTTGCGATTTAAATCAGAACACGATTTAAATCAATATCGATTCCATATTATATTAGCAGAAAAGCTTAAAACTACCACTTTTTCACACGCTATTTCACATGCTAGTTAAATACTTCGATGCTTAAAATCGTTAGGGAGAAATGGAATACCGGTGTGTATTTTTCCTTTAAAGTGCCGAATCCTGGAATCTGACTGGCTGACACCCCTCTGAAGTGGTTCCATAAAATCTGGTATACGGAAAAGAAAGCGTTGATAAATACAAGTGTCTTTTAATACACTCTTTGCTGTGCTCTTGAGGATCCTTGTGATATTTTAAGCTCTAGTTGAATGATAAGTGTCGCATTTTAAATCATTTTCGTAGTTAGAAATTATGAAACGCCCTGTTAAAAGCAAGGAAGTTTTTATGCCCGTTGAAGTAAAACAAAATGCCTGACAAAGTATGGCTTGGACAGATTCCAAGTGCTTGTACAAATGTGCTAAAGAAATTATACTTTGAGTATACAGCTTGTCTAAAGTCATCCATTATTAATACTATTAGTAATATCTTCAGTAAAGGCTTTGATGCATAAATATTTATGATAAAGGTAGGCTGTGTACTTTTGTCCAACTGAGCAATCTTGCTTTCATAAAATATACCAACATTTTAATGACTGATGATTAACATGCTGTAATACACAGTTCAAAATTAAAGGCTCAAATGCTGTACATGAGAGGTTAAGCTCCCCCTGGCGGTTTTACAAGGCGACGCCGGATAGTTAACCACGTGACACCACGTTAACTGCGTCATACCGCGTGATACTGTGACACGCCCACCGGGGTATGCCGCGAAATACCTCACGCATTTTGAATGGCTGCATCTGTACTTAAGGTGACAATGTCTGTGTTTACATACTCCTTGTTGCTCAACCCTGGAGAGTTTCTTTCATTGTGGACAGATAATGTAGATATGTTTGCTTTTCTTATCTCTCCTCATACTTGTATTTTTAAAAAGTAACGATCTTCATTTCATGGTGAATTATGATTTGGCTCATGCAGTGTTTTCAAAGAGCAGAAAATCACAGAAGGTCATTTGCATTAAAATTCTGCTTTCTCTGGGAAGGGTTTTGCTTTCTCTACTGTCCTTCATTTTGGAATGAAATTGTTCTGTGGAAGACTTGCTCCTGCAACCAGAGTACACTTCCCAGATTAATTAATAATAGAGAAGTTGCTCATCTTCCAAAGGTGAAAGTATTATTCTAAGCATTTCTCAGAGCACTAGCATAAAAATTAAGCAAAAAATAGAAATAGTTTTTTGTTCACTTTACATTCACAGTCTCATAGAGGTGCTGGGGATGTATCAGATGTTAAATTGAGGAAGTTAGACAGTAACGTCAGCCCCAACCCCCACCCCTGGACAGACAAAGGTAATAAAGGTGATAAAAATTCAGTCAAAGGGGTGCAGTGTCACAGAGTTCAATGTGTTTGTAAATTAATGAGAGATTATGAACCGCAGTAGCTCCTGTGTCGATGTCTGTGATTTTATAATAAATGGAATTCCAAAAAAGATTTATTACAAAACCTCTTCATTTTCTTTTTCAGCTAAAAAACAAATAGAAAGTCAAAACAGTCAAGATCTTGAAGTTTAATAAGGGTCAAAACCATTTTGCGTAATGTCAAAGAAGCAGATCTTAATTTTAGATTGGATATCACAGTTGGTGTCAGAACTGATCCATGAAATTAGCTGCAATACAGTCAAGCAGACAGACCTTAAATTCTTTAAGCAAAATTAGCTGTTTAAGTTTGTCAGAATCAGCTACTTTGCAAGCAGTACAGGACTTCTCGTGCAAAAGTTTGTTTTTTAATTATAATTTCAAAACCTTGGACGGTATTGCCTCAGGGACTAATTCATAGTATAATCAAAACAAAAAGCCTGCTGTGCACGTCGTGATCTTGACATGAAAGTGTGAAGTAGGGTTAATAACTTTTGTTTTAAAAATCTGTTAAGATTTGTATCTGTTGTAACTATTAATACAAATGGAGTTTGTAACAAAGGTTCAGGAGGGATGACAACAACCACCTTCAATCAGACTTGGTTGTCAGTAATTAGCAACCACTCCTGATGTCATTTCCTATGGCCGAGTCCCAATAGGCACACTTGTGTTCTTGTGCCCTTCATATGCACGCTCTCACTCAAGTCAAGGGCAAGGGCTTAGGGTGTCCCATTTCTAAATTTGTGTGTCACAAGGGTGCTCATGAGCAGAGCAGACTCCACTGAATGGAATTGCCCCCACTTCTTTGCAGAATGGTAACGTTTCATGCTTTAGCCTATCAAAGCGGAGGGAAGTTGCTACGGAGAATAAAATATTCACATGCTGGTACAATTTAACTTTGTTACAGTTTTAAAACTCTTAATATTTTATGTAAAAACTAAATTTCATTAGACTACTTTAGATTCATGCTTTATATATTCTAACATAATAACGTTTTTTGGATTTTGACATAAAACTTTAATTTCGTCATCCCATTTTGACTGATGAATATTTGTTTACCTGCAATTTTTAGTTTGTACACAGAATACTTAATAGTACACATATTTAATAGTACAAAGCTTTGAGGTATTGCCAGGTTTACCTCATTTAGTTTGCTTTGAATGAATGCATTTTGTTTCTTTTACTGTCAGTTTTGTACTAGGACAATCGAGATGAACTCTATTAAGTAGTACAAATCTATGAATAAACAGAGCGATATTGCCAAAGTTTCCTTAGCTTACTACCACACATGCAAATTATATGAAATCTTATCCACAGATATACCGAAACAGTAGTGTACACATCAATGAACTGCAATGTGATCGTTTGTGTGATGTATATTTTTATAATCAACATTTTAAAGTTAAATTATTTCCTGATTACTCGTTGCTGAAATGCTCTGTCCAGGAATGGAACTGGTCATCTTCTGATTAGCCATCTAAACTGCTGTGCTAAAGTATCACATGAGCGCAACATTCTACATTACATTCTATGAGCGTTTTATAGTCCTTTACAATTATAAGGACTGCAAAAGTCATTAAAATTAACATAAAAATATTTAAAATTGATATTTTTAGCTGCCAGCTTTTCTTTATTTAAATGATTCCATATTAATGTTCCCTATCAAATGGTATTAAATCAGTGCTACAACCTTTTTTACAACAGTAATAACAGCAAGTACAATGTTCTTATTCCATATTCTTAGAACAGGGTGAAACATTATAGCTTTTTATGAACTATATAATCTTTATATAGCTAGAACAAGCACATTATTTTTTTTCCAAAATAACCACCGTAAGTTACAGGGTTAAGACTTTAATGTATACAATGTTTATGAAGAAGGTGGGATTCTGTTGTGTACTTTATTTTTATATTTAGCTATCACTACCATCTACTGTGTGTACTTTAGATGTTACCTATGAGGCCGTATGGGTTTAAAGCCCCTACAGTACAGTATGTATGAAATATATTTTTCATAATCAAAATTTAAATTATGTACAATTAACTTCATATAAATAATACAGACATTAAGTATATTATCTAAAATATAAGTAATACAGTAATATACATTAGGTATATATTATGTTATAATTCTGTTTTTTTTGTCAGCTACCAAAATTTCCCTTTAGTTGTACAATTCCATATTAATATTCCACATTGAGTGAATTTAAACATGCACAGTAGAGAAACAGATTAAATGAAGCAGTTGTTTCACTAACATCTAACACACCATAAGCGCCACCTAACAATAATTCATCTTTAATCTCAGTGAATTATGTAACCCAATGCACTGCGTTACAGATAACGCATGTGGAAGAAATACTGCACATCCTGAGTGGCCACCGTAAGTCCTGTGTTAACCTTTATCAGTGGACTAATGTAATATTAAAGTAACAATAAGCGGATCATTACCTATGTAAGGTACATACACAGAAAAAGGTGAAAAAGTTTTTTAGAAACTCTGAAATTGAGCATGAAACCATTTTTCAAGATATAAAGCAACTATTTTGAAATATCTGTTGGTCTCACAGTGTTTGTCACATTTTATGTTTATCTATGAGTCCAGTCCCAATTGTCGCTGTATTAATGGCCAGACTACAAATTGTTGACAATGTCTGACCGTTAATAAAAGCAGGTTTGAGGGGTGTTGCATTTTTCTTCAAAGAGAACTAATTACAACATTTATTAAAATAATTTAGAATGAACCCATGCTTTTCTGGGTATTTTAATAACTTGACCAGAACTGTGTCATCAACAGACTTATTGAGATGTCACAAGACACAGCCCTGTGGTAATCCAGTGAAAGTGTAGTAAATGTCAGACTTATTGAGACCTCCATGTAAAGAAGTCTAGGTCTTTCTGTGTAAACCAAGAGTTTCTGTAATATGGTGGGTATCAGCCTGCCAGTTTTTGGAATGGGAATAGATTTTTTCCACAGAAAGGGGATGATCTGTGGAAAATAAGGTCATCTGAAAATGCAAGTTAAAAATGTCACATAACTGATCTGTTATCACAAGAATGTACAGTACGAACTTTTTCTACACTCATTGTCTGGACCTGAGCTTTGCCTTACATTATCTTGAAGTATCTACAAACATCTACTGATCAGCTGAGGTAGTTGTAGGTTTTAATTAAAAACGGGTATAAAACATTTAAATGAATGCATCTATCCTAATATAGCTGTTAGCTTAAGAAGAAATTGCACATATCTCTAAGTTTCTTTAAATGTTGGTGAATTGATGTAGGCTTAGACTTCCACCACTCACATTCATTGCACTAATAAACATGGGTACATTACAGACTTGGACATACATTCCCCAACTTAAATGAAAAAGCACCATACAAAATTGCAAATTCCTAGTAAACGTATTGCTATGTATCATATAAAAGTATATGTTATTAATGTACTTTATAACTGTATGTTTTAGATGTATATGTAATTCTTGCATTTTTCTATGCTCATACTTCGTTCTTAAAACACAAAGCGCCCTGACAAAGTTCATAGGAATGTCAAGAAGCACAGACTACATTGTTAGATAAGTTAAAAAATAATTCATTTTACTCTATACAAAATAAGATTTCTTTGTTAATCATACGTACAATATTTATTTCAACTTTATGTAGTACTATAGTTGAATAATAAAATAATGTATAATGTACATAAAAGTTCAATTTAAGTATTTTAGTGTTGCCTTCACCTTCCCATTTACTACACTTACATGGTCTTTATATATATATATTATTTTTATACACGAAAATGTGAAATTGTACTGTCATGTTCTAGTTCCCATTACTGTTTAAATACTTTGATTCTTATGTAGAAATGTGTCGCACATTAATCATTAATCAAATCATTTTATGTATAAATGCATTCCATGTGCTCTGAATCCTTGTGGAGACCCCTTGTTGTACTGCTGATTGATTCCTAATAGCCAAAGTGAACTCACGCAATTTACTGTTACAATTAAACACTGTGCCAGTAAATTCACAAAACCCCTACACTGTTAATCAGAAAATAAAAGTTGTATTCTTGTTGTTTCACTTTTAGTAGTTGTTTCCAACTTCTTATCCAGACATTGCTGGTTCAGGTCTGTGCTGCCATTGGCCAAGACTTGGCGGCGTCAGTGCATAGTTGGCCAGCTTTTTTATAGTGTCTAAGGCCTGTGCAGTGAATTTGCTGTGATGTAACCAAGACCTGCATTATTCCTTCTGATTCCATTTTTCCTGTAGGCACTGTGGGACTTGTATCAGAAAAATTCTACATAGCTCTGCTGAGTACTTTTTAGTGGAAACATAATTCTTCAACTTTGTGCTCAGGTTGTGTTAGTGAGAAGAGTTTAATAAAAAGAAAACACCTGGCCAAATACACAAAGTAAATTTGGAACTCTTCCTTTACAGTGCCTCCTTCTATGCAATAAAAAAAAATGAGAACTGCCAATTATGTTTTGTTATACCCAACCAATTTTAGAATCTTGTCTTCAGACTTCTGTAACCTGCTCATTTCTGACCCCTTCATCTTTTAACATGTCACAGGCAACACAGCCCTGTACCGGAGGTTCAGAACTGATTGTTACAGAGTCATATCCCTTCTTAATAGCACCTCATGTCTGCAGACATCTGAGAGGCTGCACAGGTAGCTGTGTGCCGAGTAATCCCACCCTGCTCTTGGCAGCACTAGAGCAATTATCTGCTGCCGTTCGGGGTACCCCAGTCACAGCTAGTGATATAACCCAGATCCTATCTAGAATGATGATGGAGCTCAACCTGCACTAAAAAAAAAGACAGAACTTTCTTTGGATTTGCTGCTGCCAATTACATTATATTGACGGTAGTAAACTGTAGCACTATTATTCCCTAACTTTTTACTTTAATATGGAACTGGGACTGTTTTATATTGATGTGTTTTTGGACTCCATAAAGATTTTGTGCCTTGTGTCCCTGTGTCTGACACCTTCTTACTGTTCCTTTGGTTCGCAGAGTCCTTCTGGAACCGCAGTGCCTTTGAGACAGACACAGATTTGCCGGCGGGCTGGATGCGGGTTCGAGACACTTCAGGAACCTACTACTGGCACATTCCCACTGGCACCACACAGTGGGAGCCCCCTTCCCCTCTGGAGGAAGGCCTGGGCTCTGGGAAACCCTCCATCGCATCACAAGGTACCACACCATCTGAGGAAACGCAGGTGAGGGAAATATGGCAGCTGTTGAGCTCTAGGTGAGGTTGACATCTGGATCCATAGCTAACGACACAGAAACCAATGACTGTGTCATCAACACTAAACCTGCCTTAAAAATCTGACTCCCAAACCTATCAGGAATATAAGCAAAACATTTTTCTAGTAGAAACACTGACATTTTATTGAGAGATATGACAAAGGTAAATTCATGCTTAATCTTGATCATCATTTATTAACAGAATTAATCAACACAGTGAGTCTACTGTGTTACAGGCTAGAATGGTGTTTGGCCTCTGTTGAATACTAGTCGAAAGCTGTGATGCATGCTTTCCACCAGGTTGCAGATGTCATCTTGTGGTATTGTGTCCCATTTCTCTCGTACCTCCTGCATGAGCAGGTGGCTGTGCACTAGTCTCTGAGCCCTAGTTTTTACGAGTAATCCCACTGATTCATCCTACAGATGTTTAGTGGGGTTCAGGTCTGGTGTGTAAATTGTCCATAGCATAACTCATTCTCATCTTACAAGAAAGCCATCGCTCCTTGCTTAGTGTAAGGATGTGTTTTTCCCTACAGGAAGGATGTCACATCCAGATGAGACTGCAGGAAGTGAGGTCACAGGACATGAACATTATAGTGCTTGCAGTCAGGTCGCTATCATTCAGTACAGTACAGAGTTCCACGGTGACTAGATGCTCTTGCGCTTGGATTGGACTGGGTTGATCGGTCAAGTAATAGCATATGCTATGCCCAACAATTAGCATATTGTTCTGCATTTCTCTCCATGTTCATCATCATAGGATGGAGAAATTCTAAGATGTTTCTGACATATATTTATACATTATATTACGTTATATTCTGACATTCTGACATTATATTTTGTTATTTTCTTATTATTTTTTTAAAGAATAATCTGCAACTCACTATTAAATGTTGTGTTAAAACAATGGGCCTTGTGTTTCCTAGCTGGGTTCAAATCCTTCAGCATGTTCCTATGATATTGTAAGAGCAGGGTGCATTAGAGAAATAAAAGAGTTATTTTTGCTCAGCTACAGCAGGAGGAAATAATGATGATAATGGCAGAGCTTGTGCATTTACCTACTTGTGTAGGTGCCAGGTTATTCCCTATATGCATTAAACAATGACATTTGAAGAGAAAACAATTTACAGTTCACAAGTTAGTACTAGAAACTAATATAAAAGAATATAAAGAATTCCTCTCCTCTTTTTAAGATACAAGTAATTGCCAGTTATTTTATTTATCCACCATTAGGACCTGACAGTTTCATCTTTGAACCATAATGGAAAGCAATAACACCTGTGTTCAGATGGGGAGAGTGAGGAAGTGCAGAAAGCTCCATTTCGTCTTTCGGGACTGTTCAGTCTCTATAGTGACTAGGATTACTAGGAGATCCTGTCTCACCTGGAGTAGAGGCGTGTCCCTTGCTACCGTGGCTGCAAGCCTGCAGCTGCCTGGGAAGCTGCTGTGTCGCTAGGAACTGGAAAAATCCTGGCTGACTACTTCCAAACCTCCCTTAGTGAATCAGATGATTTTGTTTTCAGAAAGTGCTAAGCAGTGCCGATTCCGCCATTTTAAGTGCATTTTAAGTGCTTCCTTCAGTTGGAGTCATTATAACTTCCTGCCAGAAAACATCTGGCAGGAAGTTGCTGTTGTGGTTTTAAAGAGAATGTAGTGTTGTCTACTTTTTTCCCCACACAGCATTGATTATTTGTTGACACTATTTGTCTACTGTCAAATAAAGTCTAATATCAGTTGAAATTCTATGTTGACTTTGTTTTTGTCAAACTTTTTGGTGATCTTTTCAAGGAAATTGACAGAAGGAACCAGTTAGTAGATAGCAATATAGATGGTTAAGAGTATTATTTGATCATTTCCAAAGAACTTTCTCTGTTATAGTTATCATAAAATGAACACGTTCAGTCCTTATTTTTGACTAAAACATTTTAAAACTGGCCTAGGAAAGTAGACTCAATTTATAACTATACTGTAATTTTAAATCAAATAAATTAAATGCTTCAAATATATTATTTTCTAAAAACATACAAGTCAGTACTGTTTCTTTTATTCCTGCCCTCAGTCGACCTGTGCTTTCACTAAGAATATATGAAGAGAAAGGTCTCATATTACCTTTTTCTTTCCTTGCCCATATCCCACCAATCCTACTCATTTCCTACATGCCCACCAATCCTACTCCAAACCCCTGCATTTGTAAACCGGTCCACCCCTGTGTATCTGCATCCTCTCATCTGCAACCTCATTCAGCTGACGTGGACTAGCCTGTCCCGCCCTGACAAGTTTGAGGATGGGGAATTCTGGAAGGTGAGAAGAATTGATGACACTGAAGGATTTTTCTCACAGTTGAACTTTGTCAGTATTCAGCTGTGTCTGACATTCTCCAAGCAGCGCGCAAAGTTTGCACATTTGCTGTCAGATGTAGGTGCATCTAATGTTGGCTGTGGTTTTCAAGACTTGCCATGTGTTATAGAGAATAGAGAAGGATACTAGGTGCTTGTGAGTTTGCAGTCTTTTCAGTGAGAGCTGAGCCAGGTCTGTTGTTTATATATGTTAATATAAAAATTATGTTAAAATAGTATGTTCCTTGATGGTATGTATATGGAGAAAATTCATAACCTTAGTTTTAATTTTGGTCTTTTAAAATTCAATATGGAGTTGACCAGAAAATATTATGTCAGTGCTAGGTCATGCCTGTCTCTCTGGAGCCCTCTGGAGTTGACTGTATGGGGAATTGAAAAACTTTGAACTTGTCATTGGCAGGACCTACATGCGGATGATGAGTCTTCTGACCATAGCCTGAAGGAGTTTGAAGGGGCAACACTGCGTTATGCTTCCATCAATCTTGGGTAGGCTGTGCCGATTCAGACTGGATTTGCATTAACCTGCGTGTTTTGTTCTTGGAATGTCTTTATAGAGGTGTAGAAAAATGTAATCAAATTCATGAATATTTCTTCGCAAAACCAATTGCCATTTAAAAATGGAGATCGAAATGTTAAGGACATAGAAACTCTCTGCTAGCTGGGTGTCCATTGTGTGTTTAAGAAAATCTATTTTTTTCTAGACTTGTTTAAAAAACCAAACCCATTTATATATAAGATTTATATAAACCTTGTAAGCATACAAGGCACTGGAGAATTACAAGACTATAAGAGACTAAAGAAGGTAGCAAAAAGAAGTGTAGCAAGAGCAAAGGAAAGAGCCTGGAAAGAATGGTATGAGAAACTTGAAACAAAGGAAGGAGAGGACCAAATCTACAAGATTGCTAAACATAGAGCGAGACAGAAAAAAGATATTATCCGGGTGGCAGTACTCAAGGATGGAGAAGGCAGAGTCTTGATTAAAGAAGAACAGATCAAGCAAAGATGGCTGGAGTACTTCAAAAATCTGTTAAATGTAGAAAATGAGAGGGAGAACCTAGTGGAGGCAGACGTAGTGTGTGGACCAATCCAAGAAATTTCAGTAAAGGAAGTGACAGAAGCTATCAAAGAGATGAAAGTGGGCAAAGCAACTGGACCATCAGGAATAGCAGCAGAACACTTTAAGAACCTCGATGAAGAGGGGATTCAGTGGCTGACGAGATTGCTAAACAATATTGCAAAGGAAGAGAGAATTCCAGAAGAATGGACAAAAGCAGTATGGTTACCATCTACAAGGAGAAAGGAGACCCAATGGAGTGTAAAAACTATAGAGGAATAAAACTTCTGGAACATGGATTGAAAATCCTGGAAAAAATTCTGGACAAGAGACTCAGGAAGATAGTCAGGATCCACAACTCACAATTTGGATTCTCAGCGGGGAAAAGCACAACAGATGCCATTTTTGTGATGAGACAGTTACAGGAGAAGACACTAGAGAATGGGAAAAAGCTGTATGTGGCCTTTCTGGACTTGGAGAAGGCATATGACCATGTGCCCATAGAGGTGGTGTATTGGTGCTTGAGGAAGAAAGGAGTACCAGAAAGCATGGTGAAGTTAGTTCAAGCAACTTATAGAGATGCAACTACGAAGGTGGTCACACAATGGGGAGAGACAAAAGAGTTTGAAATCACAGTTGGAGTACACCAAGGATAAGTCCTTTCCTTTTTATAAACATTATTGACACACTAACAGAGGAGGTAAGAACAGAAGTGCCTTGGGAACTCATCTTTGCTGATGATGTGGCACTGATGGCAGATTCAGAAGTAGTACTACAGGATAAAGTATTCAAATGGCAGAGGAGTCTGGAAAAGGGTGGACTGAAAATGAATGCAGAAAAATCTGAAATAATGGTAATGGAGAGAAGAGGAGATACTATGACCAATGTTGAGGAGACAAATGGAAGAAAACTGAAACAGGTTGATAGCTTTAAATACCTTGGATCAAAACTGGTAAAGGGAGGAGAAACACTGGAGGCAGTAAAACAAAGAGTGAAAGCTGGATGGAACAAGTGGAGAGAAATAACTGGAATAATCTGTGACAGGAAAATTCCTAGAAAGTTAAAGTGCAAAATGTACAAGACTGTGATTAGACCTGTACTACTATATGGAGCTGAATGCTTGGCAGTTGGAAAGAGGGAAGAGAACTTGATGAGAGGAACTGAAATGAGGATGTTGAGATGGATTCTGCAGATTTCAATGAAGGATAAGATCAGAAATGAAGAAATCCGTAGACGATGTAGGGTGGTGGATGTGGTTGAGAAGATGCGAGGGGCGAGGTTACGGTGGTATGGACATATCATGAGAAGGGATGTTAAGGAAGTAACAAAGAGGGTAATGGAATTTGAGGTGGAAGGTAACAGGGGAAGAGGCAGGCCTAGAAAGAGATGGATAGATTGTGTGAGAAAAGATATGGAGGTATGTGAAGTGAGCGAGGAAGATGTGCTCGACAGAGACAAGTGGAGAAGAGCAACCAAAGCAGCTGACCCCAGGACAGTCTGGGACTAAGGCTGTGAAAAAGAAGAAGAAGAAGATTTATATAAACCTTGTGCTTTTTTTAACTGGTCTTTTTGCTTTGATAAAGGAAATGAATAGTCAAGTAACATAAAATTGAGCTGTAGACCAGCAGAAATGAAGGCCTTTATAGTGAGTATGAATTCAGTGATACAGTGTGAGACCAAGACACGTCCACATTTTTTTTTTCTTAAAGTTTAAGGAAGGCTTATACCAATTCCAGTCCTGCTTGTAGAATCTCTGCTGGAGATTTTAATAGTTTACTAGACACACCATTAAATTGCCTGGTAACCTCTTCAGTGCTGAGGTTTTCAAAAATTCCAGTGTGAACATTTAGCCTTTTGGAATGCTTTTAATCTTCCTTTTGTCAAATCTGCTGCTCCAGAAAAAAAAAGGCTTGGGTTTGTTTATTTAGATTAAAAGAGTGAGATCACTGTTAACTCATGTGACAAAGTCATGGTGTAGTTTTTCTTTTTTCAGCACATCACAGACAGAAGAAGAGGACAAGATGAGATCTCTGAGCAGTGATGTGGAAGCAAAGGTACACACTTTCTCTCCTACCTGGCTAGAGCAGTCAGCACTGCAGGTGAACTCTGGTACTAGAGGCTAATACCAGCCTGGTCTTTTGTACCAAAATACCATCAATTCATGGTAGTCTAGCATAACTCAGGGTAATCCAAGAGATCCCAGGAATATTCTGGACATCTGTAATAATCACCAATAAAACAAGTGCATTATAAAATATTTCAACAAAGGCAGGAAATGTATACTCACACTATGTACAAATAGGGTATTAATATTCAACACCCTTTTTAGTGCATATTTCAGCCTAGTATGTTAATTCTACAAACAGTTTTTCTTTTACTGAGATTCTTCAATTTCTGACATTACTATCTTAAATCTAGAAATGAATTTTCTTTACTCAGATGAGTGCTATCAATTGGAAAACATAAAGATTTGATAGAAGAGGAGGCCATCCAGGCCCCAGTAGCCTGTTAAATGCTAAATTCTGTACAAAGATGTGCCTCCTGTTCTCAGTTTCAAACACACTTTTGTGTACTGTTGTCTGGTCTATGTTTCACTGCAGGTCCTGAAGAACAACTCAGGCATTGTCAGTGCCTTTGAGAATTTTGTATACTTGAAACAGTTTATTTTGTAGTTTTCCTTGTTGAAGACTCTTGTTCACAACTCAAAAGGATTAAATTCTTAGTTTCAGTGCCTCAAACACTGCTTCTGGAGGTCTGCCTAGTAGGTCATCTAAAATAACTATTTTTTGTGACTAGCACCACTTGTCAATTATTGATTATTTAAGCAAGTAGTTTGTTTCATTAAGGGAACTTTAGTTCTTGCAGATCAGAGAGTCTCCATCTTCCAATCTACTGATTGGAAAAGATTTGTAAAGTATCATTTATAATCCAACATTCATTTGAACATTCAGGGTCTGAACCCTTTTGCTAGGCACTGTAAAAGTTTTTTGTATCACTTGATCGCAACAATGCCATAAAACAATGAGTAAACAATTTAACACTGTTCAGCACTCTGGTGGTAAATTTGTCAACAGATCAGCTTCTGACTTTTTTACATGTATTCAAATATAAGTTGCAGACCAATTTTACCACCCTGAAATTTGGAAAAGGGTGCAGCTTATGTTTGGGTAAATATGCCTATACAGATACAGTGTCTATAGAAAGTCTACACACCCTTTCTGAAGTAATACATTTTAGCTTACTAGTATGAAATCAAGACACATTAAATCAGAATTGTATTTAAGATTTATTTATACATTGTAATACACAACCTCTGTGTGTAAAAAAAAAAGCAAACATACATTTTCTTAGATGTATAAACCCCTGAGTTAGTACTTGATGGAAACACCTTTTGCTAACTCTGTAGTTGTTAAACTGTACCTTCTGTACAGAGGATAGGTCTGTACCAGTGTCGCACATCTAGATTTGGCAGAAGAAGGCCGAAGGTGGCCAAAGGCCCTCTTCACCAGAAGATGACTCAGCTGAAACATTGTGTTTTTTTTCTTCTTTTTTCAACATGGAATAAACCTTTGCAGCCTACACATGCTGACGCAGCTACCTACTTTCCCATTTCTCCTTATAGAACTGTTCAAGCTCTGTCTAATTGGGAGGGGGGTCATTTTTGGACTGTAACCTTGAAGTCATTCCACAGATTCTCAGATGGATTGAGGTCGGGGCTCTGACTGGGCCAATCGAAGATATTGAACTTGTTGTTATTTACCAACTCTGTTGTTGCTTTGGCTGTGTGCTTTGGGTCATTGTCGTGCTGAAAGGTGACTTCATCTCAGTTTCTTGCAGAAGTCAACATGTTTTCCTTTGGGACTTTTTTGTACTATGCTCCATTCATTTTCCCTTCTATTCTGACAAGTGCCCCATTTCCTGCTGATAAGAAACATTTTACCACATGTTTTCAGTATCATTTTGTCACATACACACTTTTAGACCCTTCTTGTCCATAAAAGCCTGTAGCTCTTTCAAAGTTTCCTTTGCCCTCTTGATAGCCTTTCTTAAAAGTTTCTTTGTTAATTGGTTATTCAGTCTTGGTGGTGCCGCATAGTTTCCACTTCTTAATAATAATCTTGACCATGCTCCAAGGGATATTTAAAGCCTTTGAAATATTTTACATCCATCTCCTGTTCTGTGCCATTCCACAACTTTATCCCAGAGCTCCTTGTTCCTCATAGTTGACTCTTTACTTTGAGATGCATTGCCTACAGACCTGCAAGGAACTGTTGATTTAATTCTGAAATGATCAGAATCACTAGTTGAAACAGCTGGAAGCTAATTAGTTTGTTGTGTGATTTAGAAGGCAGTTGGTTACACCAGAGCTAATTTACAATTACTGTTACTAAGGGGTATATACACCTGTCCAATCAATTTCCTAGGTTTTTATTTTGTAATTACTTTTCAACCTGTTTAAGCTTTTTTTCACTTGGAAGTTGTGTGTTAAAATATGTAACTAAAGGTAAAATAAATTATGTCTCTTGATTTCAGGCTTTTAGTCCACAGTTTGTTACTTTGGAAAGAATGTGTAGACTTTCTATAGACACTGTGCATTTTACTTCATCCTTTGCTGTTCTTTTGCAACTGTAATATTTCAAAGAACATTTTATTTTTAACTTGCAATCCTTGTAGTATTGCTTGTATATAGGTTTGTTCTAGAAATGCTTTAAATATTCTTGAGGTTTTGGCATGTAGAGTGAGATTAAATTTAGCTTTGAAAGCTTCCTTTCCCTGCTGACTCCCTGCTCTCTGTTCTTCAGTGTTTTGCAGTCCGCTCTCTGGGCTGGGTGGAGATGTCTGAGGAGGACATGTCCCTGGGCAAGAGCAGCATTGCAGTCAATAACTGTATCCGTCAGCTCTCCTACCACAAGCACAACCTGCATGACACAGCTGGCATCTGGGGAGAGGTGAGGTGGCGGTGGGGGAGGGGATTATTTTGGTTTTCATTTCTTCTGGGACAGACTGGATTTTATTTTGAGGTTATAACCAGTCACTGTATCCTTCAAATTATTTGCCTAGTGTCTGGCAGGATACAGTTGCAATGCCAAGCCAGTGTTTCATGCCCTTGAGGTACAGTAGCTTGAGCAGCTTTGCAAAGTCCAGTTCAAGTACCAAAGTACAATGCATTCAATTTGCAACACTGTATAAACACACCCAGGTTATTGCCTTTCATATGGTTAAAACAGATAAATTGCATTTCCAACCATGACAATTTAACTTGACCACAAGCCTGTTTCCCTTTTGACACAGACATGTCACCAGTGTTATTCCGTGTTCTTCTCTCTTCACATTGTGCAGCCCTTTGCAGGCCAGATCATGTCAAGTCACAGGCTGAAACCCAGCAACAGTGACATTCAAGCTTAAGCATTTGCAGCAGTATGTCCAGGACAGAATGTATTGGGTTTCCCAGTTCTACTTTTGTCTGCATTTTGCTGTTTTACACCAAGTGTCTTTGCTTGTGTAATGTATATACAGTTGTGAGAAAAAGTTTGTGAACCCTTTGCAATTATCTGGATTTCTGCATGAATGGCTCTTAAAATGTGATCTGACCTTCATCTAAGTCATCATAATAAATAAAGTCTTATTTAACAAACAACACACACAACATTTTACATTGTCATGTCTTTATTGAACAAATGGTTTAAACAATCAAGGTCATTGATGAGAAAAAGTGTGTGAACCTCTAGGATAATGACATCTTGAAAAGAGGGTAATTGGAGTCAGGTATTCCAGTCAATTCAGATGTGGGTTTGACCTGCACTGCTGTATAAAAAATCACACAATTTTGGTTACCTGCTCTTCACAAAAGAATTCTGTTGAAGTGCAATATGGCCTGATCAAAACAGATTTCAGAGGACCTCATAAGAAGAGTTGATAAGTTCATAAGACTGGAAAGGGTTACAAAAGGATTTCTAAAGACTTAGGCATCCATCGGTCCACAGTCAGGGAGATTTTACAAATGGAAGAAATTCAGCACCGTCCCTACTCTCCCTAGAAGTGGGAGTCCTACAAAGATCAGGGCATGCTGTACAATCCTCAAACAGGTGACAAAGAACCCTAGGGTGACAGCTAAGGATTTGCAGGCATCTCTTGCACTTGATAATGTCTGTGTTCATGAGTCTCCCATAAGAAAAAAACTGAACAAGAGTGGTGTTCATGGGAGGTTACCACGGAGGAAACCACTACTCTCCAAAAAAAACATTGCTGCCTGTCTCAAGTGTGCTAAAGACCACCTGGATGTTCCACATCACTACTGGAACAATGTTCTTTGGACAGATGAGACAAAAGTTGAACTTTTTGGAAAATGTACACAGAGTTATGTTTGGAGAAAACAAAACACTGTATAACAACAACAAAACCAACTGAGAAGCATGGTGGAGGGAGTATAATGGTGTGGGGCTGGTTTGCTGCCTTAGGACCTGGACGGCTTGCAATCACTGAGGGACTGATGAATTCCAAGTTGTATCAGAAAATTCTACAGCAGAATGTCAGGGCATCTGCCTATGATCTAAAACTCAAAAGAAGTTGGGTAATGCAACATGACAATGATCCAAAACACAGGAGTAAATCAAAAACAGAGTGGCTCAAACAGAAGAAATTCCATATTTTAGAATGGCCAAGTCAGAGACCTGACCTCAGTCCCATTGAAATGCTGTGGTATGATCTGAAGCAGGCCATTCAAGCAAGACATTCCAAAAATATACATTAACTGAAACAGTTTTGTATAGAGGAATGGGCCAAAATACCTCCTAACCGCCTCGCAGGTCTGATCAGCAGCTACAGAACGTTTGGTAGGGGTTATTGTCAACAAAGGAGGTTCCACTAGTGGCTAAATATAAGGGTTCACATTTTTTCATCAATGGCCTTGATTGTTTAAATCCGTGGTTCACAAACTGTGGTACACGAAGCACCTGCAGGTGGAACGCCAGATGACCCTGGAAATTTTGTTGTGTGCACTGAAAAATTGGGATGGGTTTTCAAATTTTCTATTTTAATAAAATTGGTTTGTGTCAAATACACAGCCTATGAACTTAACTACGACAACACAGGGTGCTAATACTTGAGTGGACACAAGTGCTACTATATAATTCTAGACCATTGTATAGGAATGTGTGCTACGAACCTAAGTGACCAATTGTATTAAAAGACTTTATCTTTAGCAAATAGGGAGGCAGGAGAATGTGCGTGATTTTGGAACCCTGCCAATCTTGTAGGCACAGGAAACCGTGATAGATAACAGACAAATATTTAAGGACTGTTCTAGGCTAGTTTTAAAAAAATACTCCGAGCATCTCTGTTTCGCTCCCATGCGCATGTAATAAAAAACGTCTTTTAAATTCTGAGATGGACTCCAGACTGCCTTTTAAAGTGAAACAGGGAAAAATTTATCCAACAGCGCCACATTCGCCAACAGAACAATTGATCGAAAATGAATACAGTACCTTGCAAAAATCAAGTATTATGTCAAGACTGAAAGGAATAGATGCCAAGAGTAATGATGCGAGCTCCGATAGATCACGCACACCTGTTGAGAACGAGGAGGATTATATATCGGCCACCGACACGAGCTCTGTTGCTGAACCTACTAGTGTTAGCAAGTGTCGGGAAACGGCGGTACGATCCAAATTGTCTAAGTTTGGGATTTATGTACACCGGGAAGGAGGAAGAGCCAAGACCACAGTGTGTCATGTACTGTGAGATTCTCAGCAATGAAAGCATGAAACCAGCAGATCTTAGGTGGAGCTTGACCATGAAACATGCGCTCTTGAAGGATGAGCCTGTTGATTTTTTTCAAAGGAAACTTAAAGATCTGAAGCAGCGCAAGTCCACCATAAGGAACAGTGTCACTCCAGTTTCAAAAGCCCAAGACGCATTTTACCATGCAAGCTTGCAGCTTGCTAAAGCAGGTAAGCCCCACACTATGTAATGTTTACCATTGGCAAAAGAGCTGACGTGTATTAAGTGTGGAGAAAAAGCTGCTAAACAGCTCGACCTGGTGGCCCTTTCGAATGACACGGTCAGAGAATTATTGATATGGCAGATGATGTCAAAAGTACGCAGACAGAGCTCGTTAAGATGGGCAGATGCTTTTCACTGCAGCAGAGTTAGATGATTCTGTAGATGTTGTTGATCTGGCCAGTTTGCTCATTTATGTTGGATATGAGTTTGAGGGCATGTCCCATGAGGACCTTCTGTTCTGCAAGCTGCTACCAACAAGAACTACAGAAGAGCACATATTTCAGCTTCTGAATGAATTTATCGAAGAGAATGACATTGACTTCAAAAAATGCATCAGAGTTTGTACAGACGGTACTAGAGCGATGACAGGCAGATGCAGAGGTGTAGTTGCACAAATTAGAGAGGTTTCTCCAGATATGAAGTGGACGCACTGCAGCATCCACTGCCAGGCCTTGGCAGCCAAGAAAATGCCTAAGGATTTAAAATCTGTGTTAGAATCTGCTGTCAAAGTTGTGAACTCTATCAAGGCTCGACCTCGATCAATGAATTCACGACTATTCAGTGTCCTTTGTAATTAAATGGGCAGCGAACGTGCAGCTTTTGCTACACACTGAAGTGATATGGTTATCAAGGGGCAAAGTGCTCACAAGGCTCTTTGAACTGCACTCTGAGGTATAGATGTTTTTACATGACCAGCAATCTCTCTTGGCAAGTCTATTTGATGATCCAATGTGGCTGGTAAAATGAGCCTACCTGGCTGATAATATTCACACGTTTGAATGAACTGAATATGATGTGTCTAACAAGATCAACCATTGAAGAAAAAGTTGCAGCTTTTTGTTAATAAAATCAAAGCAAGTGATGGCTCTGCTTTCCCAACTTTGGAGAGGTATCTGCACACATATGGTGTGACACTTGATGCTGCTGTTCGTGATGTGATTCCAGTCCACCTCTTGTCATTGGATGAACAGTTCTCAGAGGCCACACCAGAGTGGATGAGAAACCCCTTTACTGTTGATGTCCTAGTAATACCCAAGGATCTGACCTGTGCTGAACAAGACAAGTTGCTCGAGTTATCATTTGATGCGACTTTAATGTCAGAATTGAAACAATAGTCACTGTTGGATTTCTGGATCCAATGACACAGTGAATACTCAGCCCTCTCATTAAAGGCTGTGATGCCTTTTGCTGCTACCTACCTTTGTGAGAAATACTTTTCTGCTCTCACTGCAATCAAGACAAAGTACCGCAACAAAATTTTGAAGCTCACTGCCCTCGTCCCTGACTTTGCAAAGCTTTGCTCAACTAAACAGGCTTACCCCTCTCACTGAAATGGTGCTCAGTGCTATTTTTATTATATGTGTGTGTGCACACGTGTTCATGTTGGTCATTGAGATTTTATGTGGTTCCTATGAGAAGATGACTTGTAGGTAGTACTTGGATGCTTTGGTTTGATCAGGGGTGGCACTTAGTCCAAAAAGTTTGAGAACCATTGGTTTAAACCATTTGTTCAATAAAGATATGGCAATGTAAAATGTTGTCTGTGTTTATAAAGACTGTATTTATTATTATGACTTAGATGAAGATCAGATCACATTTTAGGAGCCAATCATGCAGAAATCCATATAATTCCTAAGAGTTCACAAACTTTTTCTTACAACTGTAATTATGTGATTGTATCGGAATTTTCAAAACATGCAAAAACACCTGTGTTACTTTTTATTACTGTGTGGTGAAGGCAGGAACTAGTAAGAGTGCCTTTTGTGAGTGTTGCCCATTTTTATCAGATTTTATTGTTAATAAAATCAACACAATTGTTAATCAACACAATTGTTGTAATCATTTGTCTGTAGTATTGGCTATTTAGTAGCAGTCATTTTTGGTTTTCTTAAGACTTTTTGATTGTACGGAATCTTTTCTTCTTGGTTTATGTACTATTTGTTCTTCAAAACAATGTTCAGCTCTTGAGATTATACTGACTGAGACAAGGGTGAGTTCTCTGACAGATGGAAGATGTATGGAATACCACAGCCAGGGTGCTGTACAGAGCTGCAGGTGTGCAACAGCATTTGTAATCAAGCACACAACTTCCACTTATTTTTAATATCTTCTATCTCCTCATGTAGAAACCAAGTCAGTCCTGCTTGGCTTCTGTGAGTGTTAAGTGCACATTTTATTTTTCTTTGATTATCTACTGTACAGTAGTAATGTGCTGTCTTTATGTGCAGGGCAAAGATATGCTGCTGGTCCTGGAGAATGAGACCCTTAATCTGATTGACCCTTTGAGTCAGACCCTACTGCACTCCCAGCCCATTGTCAGCATCCGTGTCTGGGGAGTGGGCAGAGACAATGGCAGGTGGGTGTTACAGCAGGCTAGAGGCAGAACAGGTGCCTTCAACAGATCAACACTTTTTATGAATGATATTTGTTAAGAGAAACTTTGTACTTTCTAGAATGTTAAATGCATACATAAGGGAAATTTTATTTCCACATTGAAAGAAATCAAGTTACTTGTAGGATTGAGTATATATACAGCTCAGGAATTATAGCATGTACCATATAGCAGTGAGAAGTCTAAAGGCCCCTGAGTAACATTACTTGAAGAAAAAATATGAAATTCCAAAGTCTTGTACCCTGATAAACTTCCTTTTATTTTGCTATTTTACATAAATTAATTCCCAGGATATTTGCACACCATTGGCCTTTTACTGCCACCTAGTGGATGAGCCAAAAATGTGCGAACTCTTTTTCTGAGGTTTGAAGCTCAGTTTTAAGAGTATAATTCTTCGCCCAAGGAACATTAAAAAATGTTTTTTTAATTAAATTTCCACTCTGATTTATTTGAGAAGATTACTTCTGAGTTTTGTGTCATCGCGAAGCCTTTGGAGGTAAACTTGAAATTTGGAGCTGTTGCCTTAACCAGTTTACAGTAATATTCATGTGTTAACTTTTAATTATTTCTTTCCACTTTTTTATTGCTCTGCGATATGGGACAAAGGGAGAGGTAGTGTATATATATCAATCACTGTGTCTTAACTGCCCATTGTTCATCACACCCACTCCACTCTGTGCTAGCTGTGGCATTATTGTGGTGACCCTGTAAAGCTAGCTGCTCTCTCACTTTTGCATGCATGTAGGGGGTGCAGTACAATCAAGGCTGCTGTACACACCAGCCGCCTGCCTCAGGCAGGCCCAAGTCTGATCCACGAGAAGATCCTCTTCTGCGCCCTTCTGGGTGTAGTTCTGACTGTGCTGTTGGTTACTAAATCAAACCTTCAATTTGACTAATATATAATCAGTTCATTGTCATTGTTCTCAACAGCTGCAGATTTCTAGAGATAAATACTGACATGAGTGTTTAGCATATAATGAAGGACTCTATCAAGGTCGTATCAAGATAAGTTATAGTTCATTATAGTGAATTATTTTGCAATGAAAACTTAAGATCCTGTTTCTTCCCTAGCAGAATTAGGATATTCTTGGCATCAGTAAGTCCATCTGTTCCTGTTAAAGGTTCATCTCAATAAGTTTAACTCTTTGATACTGTTTTTTACAGAATTTTTAAACTAAAGATTCTGCCTTCACTAGTATGATTGAATTTGTTTCTTGTAGGGACCATTTCTGTAGTGTACCGGTTCAGGAGATAGTGGTTAACATTACAGTTATGCAGGACAGCAGCAAACCAATGTCAATACTAGCAGCTGCTACAGTTGGATCCCTTGACTTGTGTGATATAAATATCTTGATAGTAAATAGTGTTTTCAGTGCACAAAGAAACTACAGGGTTAGTCAAAATGCTGTTGACAACTTTGACAGTTTATTACAAATTAATTACATGGGTTACTGTGACAAAAAAGGTTTGAAATGGAAGCATAAATATCAAACAGCAAACATGTTCATGGGGATACCCCTCTGTTGTCCATACCTCAAAAACTGCGGTGAGGGTCAAGTACGTGTCTTTCCGCTCCTGTGTTAATTAAGTCCTTTTTCACCCTCAGGGATTTTGCCTATGTGGCAAGAGACAAACTGACCCATGTTTTGAAATGCCATGTGTTCAGATGTGACACTCCAGCAAAGAACATTGCCACCAGCATGCATGACATCTGCTCTAAGGTAGGAGTGTGTAAAAGTACTGAACAAAGCAACTGAAAACTGTTGTGGAGACGAAAATGTATTGTTCATCAGATATGGTAACTGTGTTCTTTCTGGCATTTTTTATTAATTTTCTTTTCAGTATATTCAGGTATGAACTCATCTTCAAATACAAGTCTTTTCCAGCACTGTGTTGAAAATTAATTTTTTAGCCAAATATTTCTTCAAATGTTTTGTGATGGTATAACAATGGAAGAAATCAGAGGGTTTTAGAAGTATTATTTTATACAGCATCTTTCATGCGTCTTTCTCTACATGTTTATAAACTAGGATTATGTGGTATGTATTGGTTGATGATTCTTTTTTTACAATGTGCCAAAATGTAACCAAAATATCCAGTTAAGTGTTTTAATATGTACTGTAGTGAACACACTCCAGGAAATGAAGTCACTGGGTGAATTATTGTAGGTAGTGCATTTTAACCTGGGATCTACTGGACAGACTGTGTGTCTGCCTGTTTTTTTGCTTTTTCATCTGCTTCTGCAGATAGAGGTGTAAGGCTGCAATTTTGTGTTGCATTTCAGCAGTTTACATTTTTAGACTATGAGTGTTTACGTGTTATGATTTGTTTTGTGTGATTAAGATCATGGCCGAGAGAAAGTCCTCCAAATCATATCTGAACAGAATGAACATTGATCCTTCCAAACTGGTGGACATCCCCTTTCAAGGTAACCTCCATTATTTGATAGCCTCTTTTTAAACATATTCAGCTGTAGAAATTATTTTTCACAATTAGATTTATATCAAAAAGTCGTTAAGTATAAATCTTCCCTTGTCTTTTTGTTGTTTGTAAAACTGTTCTCTTTTTCTTGATTTAGAATTTCCTGCTCCAAAGAATGAGCTAGTGCAGTGGTTTCAAGTCCAGTATCTAGGCAGCATCCCTGTGGCTAAACCTGTAGGTAAGGAAACCTGTGGTAAGGAATGCTTTTACTTACATTTCATAGACTGTTGATGATTATGAGTGATCCTATTAGAGTGGTATTGCAGGAGATCAGCAAGTCTGGCCAGCACTGGTCATACAGGGTTAAAGGTTAAGTGATAATGTGAACAAAACTTCACTCAGACCCCTTCCAGTTTGGGAACAGACTGCCTGCAGCAGTGCCAGCTGGACATATACAAAGCCCTTGTTATGCCATGGCTGTACACACATGCACAGCCATGGGTGTGATTGTTCAGAATCCAAATGACTGGAGAGTTGAGGAGAAACCCGAAGAGATTTAAGTGTACAGGGATCAAGCACTCCGGAAAGATGGAGGAAAAATTGAAAGGGGAAAAGGTTATAATTAAATAATTACATAATGGCTGGTAGAGCTTAGCGTATATAATTATGGCCTCCATCAGTCAGCAAGAAAAAAAGGCTGAGGTGCAACAGTCTGAGGAAAAGCCACCTCACTGCACTTCTAGTAGAAAAAAGAGCATAGCACAATGCCAGCCATTAGTGAAACTGTCCACCGAAGTCGATCACAGTTGGGGAGCTTTGGCCACTGTGTTGTCACTCTCGTGGCTTTTGAGCGGATTTTTATATTCAGGCAACTAAGGAAAGAATTCCCCTTGAATCCTGGAATTCAGAAGTCTGCTGGGGTGCTAGAAGGTGGCTCAGGAGTGAAGAGAGACATGCCATTGCCAATTAAAGTGGAACGCATGCTCTTGGGGGGTCTCCATTCGAGACCAGACCAACGCGCACCATAGAGCTGCCTAAGACCGAGTTAGGAAGGATGCCTAAGACTCCTGAGACTGGGTCCGAGCCGGTCGGTCTCCGTTCCTCTGGGCTATTTAATCTGGGCGATTAAAGCTGCTTGAGAAAGAAGTGAAATAGACAGAATGGAGAGAAATATGAGGCTCCAGATGACAATGAACTGAGGAGAGTTAAGGCTGTTTCATGAGTACAATAAGGACAGTCTGCAACGAGCTCTGCGAACTTAAACGAATTATGCTGCTTAGAAATGAAGCCGGGTTAACAATGAGGGTGGAACAGCTGGGCGAAGCCCTGAGGTCCAGTCATAAGTGGACTACTTGCAGTGAAAGCTGCTTTGACAGCTGAGGGAAGGCAGTCTGCAACTAACTCTGCAATCCCAGATTGATGGAGCTGCATGGAGATGAAGCTGGGGTAATGGGAGTGAAACAGCGGGAGAAAGGTCTGGGCAGAAGGGTTCCGAGCAGAAGTGAACTACTGACAGTGAAAGCTGGTTCGGAACAAAGCTGCCGAGGAGTCAGCACAAGAGAAACAGATGGAGAGTGGGAAGGAAGATATTAATGATGAAGCACTGCAGCAAAGGGACTTCTGGAATTTAGAGGGAAGAAAGGACGATGGAATAATTAATGGAATGATGCAGAGTCCTGACTGGTAATTAGCAGGATGGGCCGCAAAAAGGTCCGGTCACAGCGGTAAGCCCTGCAAAAACTGTGAGCATACTCTGGTTTCCCAGGGCAAACCCACACCAAGATACGCCGCAGGTGAGTGGACATTACAGCCCTAACACAAAATTAGGCATACCTGTTGGCAAACTAGTTAGCAGTAGTGCCCACCTGCTAAGTTAACATTAGTGCTGGGCATGGGCTGAAGTTTAGGGGAGTTATCCTCATTTATATGTGTTACATGTGTTTTAGCAAATCAACAACAGGCGATAGTGTATGAGTTTCCACTGGCATTGGTAAACCAGGTCTTAGCTTTGTGCACATTCCATGGTCAGCTATAAATATTCACAGATATTTAGCACTGGCTTCAGAAAAATTGTTGCATACATTTTGCTTCAACAGACAAGCAAAAAGTGACAGTTGACAATAGCTTCAGGTTGTTCTTGAAGTAGATTATCATTGGACTAATATTTTACACCACAGGCTCATGCCATTGTACTGTGGGCTTGTGCTGCAGGTAGGAGCCAGTCAATTTTATTGAGGTGCAGTTTTAGTAGGTTGATTTCCCTGTCTCTCGTGAGCTGCAGTGAAAGAGCAAAGTTGTCTTGGGAGGTGTGGGTTTCCTGGTATCCTGGGACACATGGGGTTGACACGTGTGCAGCTATATGCAACAGCACTGAATAGGCTATCTGCATAAATGTTAAGGGGACCTTAAATGTGCAAGCAGTGTATCACACAACTCTCCTGGAACCACTCCTGACTCATTCCTATCCTTTCCAGTTTGTAAATTGTCTTGTGTTTTCTGTTCCAAACGCACAGATGCTTTTAGAGGAAGTGCTGAATCTTTATTGGTTTTAATCTTGCTCATCCCACCATGCTTTAATTGACTAAGCTATTTTGTTAGCTATTGGTTTGCATTGTGTCTACAAACACTGTCTTCTAAATCCCTTGTGCAAGTGCAACTCACTAAAGCTCTCATTAAATAGGACCTTTCAAAAGAAGTTCATATCGGGAGTGAACAAGAAGGGCAGCATAAAAAATGCCACCTCTCTTTCAGAAGTGAGTCCTGTAGTGCTTGTGGACCACAGAGTGATAACAGGGAGCATTGTCTTCTCTTGATGTCTCTGGAATCCTATATTAAATCCTCTCCTAAAGCTTTGTTACTGAGCAGCAAATTATAACACCCTTGGAAGTGTTGTGGAGAAAATGCATAGAGAGATGAAAGGAACAGTTTGACTTTTAGCCAACAGAGAATTTGAATCTCTTAGTCCCATGAGTGTGAACATGAGCAAATGGTTCACTGTTTCAGGTTACATGGATGCAGTGTAATCTGAATGAAGTCTTTGACTCTTTGATCAGTCATGAAATGAACACTGCAAAACGTTTGACTTTTAGGTTAAAAGAAGACACAGCATATTATATTAGATTTTAGTGTAAGTGAAAGCTACTGCTGTGATAGCAGCAGGAACTGCAGCACTTTTTACTGAAGAGATAAAAGGATGTGCACATGTGTAGAGCTTAACTTAGCTGAAACAACAAAACTCAAAAACAAAAAGTCTTAGCTTATGACTTTGACTTTAGAAGTGTGGTACACAGTCAATCAGGACAGCAGTGAGGCATATAAGCACTCTTCTCTAGGCTCTAGGCTCTGTGTCCTGTATCATCTTAACCTTGCCCTCTAGGAACATGGGGGACATGGCATTTAAATTAAAGTGAATGTAAGTAACATACCCAGTGTGTCATTCTTGCAAAAGAACCTAGACCCATTTTACAGATTTTAAGATAAATTACTTAAAATATATGGTTTTCTTTAACTGGGTTTCATACTGTAAGTTAGTTATTAAAACTGAATACTAGTGAAACCTTGGAAGAAGCATTACACACCTATAGAGGTTTTCTAAGCACTTCTATGGCATTGGCATAATGCACTAATTGTGTACCTACCGTCTGTGGTTTCTAGGTATGGATATCATTAATGTGGCTTTGGAAACGGTGCTGAACGCCAAAGAGAAACATGAGTGGACACCAGTAACGGTTAATGTGGCATCAGCCACAGTCACAGTCATTGCTGCTGAGGTAACTCGTACAACATTGCCTCTGTCATTTACTCTCTGATGATGTGAGCTTTACTTACTGTGGAAGGCCCAGGCTCAGTCCACATGGCTCAGGGGACCTTCACACATGAAAACTCCAACACCTATGTAATCTCAAAGGTCCTGGTGGTTCCTGGGTTTATTCACAGTTTGTTTAATAAACAAAACAGAAGCATTTATCAAAATAAAGAACTAACCTGTTGTCCCCAAAGGTCAAACATAAACCCTTTTCACCCCACTCCATGTATTTCTCTTTTTTCAATGCCACACTCTCTTGCTCTCCCCTCTCCCTAGTCAACATTCTCTCTCAATACAAACAAGACCATGTTTCATTCAACCAGTTCTCAATTTTCAAACACGGGTGAATAATGTGTACAATATGTAAAAGTGTGGCCACTGCCAGCAGTAGTATAGTTCTCCCCTGCTAGTGCACAGTATGGGATTCCAGTGCCATGCAAATATTTAATCCTTGTCTCTCCACAACAGACCGAGGAGGTGCTCTCAGAGTGCCGTGTGAGGTTCTTGTCCTTCATGGGCGTGGGGAAGGATGTTCACACATTTGCCTTCATCATGGCAGAGGGTCCAGGAAACTTCATCTGCCACATGTTCTGGTGCGAGCCCAACGCAGCCAGTCTCTCGGAGGCTGTGCAGGCAGCATGCATGGTGAGTACAGACTGAACATGTGACCAAGACAGTTGGGTTTTACGTCTTACCCTTTTGCAACATTTCTCTAACCAATCTTGATGCCTTTTCTCAAAGACACAGTACCCAGTTCAGCTTTTACTTCATTTCAGTGAAACAATGGGAGAATGATGAAATAACATCCGGTTTCACCATCATATTCTCTTTAGGTCAGACAAAGCCAGATGTTCTATACCATTCATACAGGGGTGAAGTTAACCGTGACTAAAAGCTGGCATCTAAGTTTCTTTATAGTTTTTGTAAGCAGCACAGCAGTGTGATGGGTGTTTAAAGCATGTCCTCTGATATTTTCCCTTCTGTTTGAAAGAAAAGGGAATCTGCTTGTTTAATTTTCTGTTTTGTAACCCTTTTTTCACATCCATAAGTACCAGGTAGATTTAGTTTTATTGAGGTATGTATGGTTTTATGTGTCATTCCACTCTTATTTTTACTGGCATGCATTTTCCTTATATTTTTCTCATTTTCTTTCTGCTGTGAGGGGAGTTAGAATCAATTAATGTCCAGTTGGTTTTCTTGGCGACACTTGCCTAATACCGAATCCCATGTCTCTGGCCTGATTGAATGTCTCAGAGTTCATATTGCCTCCTCCTGGCTCTTACTTTGTTCTTTCTGAATCTCTGTCCTTAGCTACGGTACCAGAAGTGTCTGGACGCGCGGCCACCCAGCACGAGCTCCAGCTACTGCCTCCCTGCCCCTCCTGCTGACTCAGTGGCTCGTCGAGTGGGATCCAGTGTGAAGAAGGGGGTCCAGAACCTTCTGGGGAGCTTTAAGCAGAAACGGGCTGGGGCCCAAACCCCATAAACACTAACCCGAAGGAGTGTTGACACTCACAGCATGTCACACTTATCAGCATCCCCTGCCTTACAGCTACCCACCCCTGTCAGTACCAACGCACTTCCTTGGCCACTCACTGGGATAACAACCTGCTGTGGAGAGTGCTGTCCCTTCATTGTTCTGGCCCTATTTTTTTAACTGCTGCCTGGCCCTGGCAGGGAAAGTGAAGCAAGTTCGGGCCTTTCTGTAAATCCAAGTTGAAGATCCATGGGAGGCACCTGTAAGGTCCTTGTTTCCTTGACAACCACAGGCAGGCCTCATAAGAACTTAACAGATGTGGGTGGAAAGGACTTCCCAGGTTTTAAAATTTGGAAAAAAAAATACTCCAAAGTCTTTGTTTTCTTTCCGGCAAATAAAAATTACCTTGATTTTTCAGACATCCTGCTGATGTTTTTCTGGAATGATGCAGATCAAAACATAGCCTGGCATGCTTTCATTTACTTGTTGTACACTATTTGAAATATAGAAGGGGAACAGTGGGGTTGATTTTCCAAATAAGGTGAGATGCAGCTCAAATGAAAATTATGTACATAGTGCATAAAGTTATTTACATAACCTTTATAAAACAACACAATTCAAAATACTGAAAACCTTTAAGGACTCATTCTATCTCTCATTTGTAACTCTCTCTCAAGCTGTCTCTACCCCACTTTTCTGCCATGAAATCCTTGTCCAACACAGGTGGATTTTAGGCTACCAAAAATGAACCAATTAGCCAGATTTGTTTGTGACTTGAGAGTGCAATGAAAAAAGATATGATTCCATCAAGAACTGTAATTCCTGCGTAGGTTTCTTTCAGTCCTTGTTTTCCTTGTAAGACAGCCTTACACTATGAATCAGGCTATTTTTTCTTCATCACAGTTTATATTCTGATAACAGGAGGTTTTAGTATTAAGTAATATTTTATGAAATGATTAACTGTTACCTCATTTAACAGGTTTTTAAACTTTGCTTAGATCTCTTCAGAATGCACAGAACAGAAGTGTGATACAGATGAGCTTGTGAAGAACTTTTGTGTGAGTTTTAATTAGTTTAATGAAGTCTTCCAAGAGGAAAGTGAAGGGCTAGTTTTTTTTTAAAACAGAATGGAGAGCCAGAGTTAGGGTGTTGTGTAGGGCTTGATTTTTCTGTGAGTTCTGGAGCTTTTCCACAGGAGTCAAGAAAAAGAGATTTTGTGAAAGTGGCAAGTGAACAGTGATATTGTTCTAGTGTGGATGATGAGAAAGTGAACTCCAGGAGTGAATCACCTCTGAGATCCATAGTCTCAGTCATGAAAAATGACTTGATTCACAAGTAAGCCTCCATCAGGAACTTCTGCTGTCAGATTTTCTTACATGAAATTGATCTTAAACATGGCAAAAGCTAGTGAGTGCAGATCATTCGGGGTTCATACCTTTAGAACCGTGGGAGTCTTAGTTTGAATTAACTCAGGTGCTTCCAAATAATGTAATATGATGTAATATTTGTTCTGTTTGAGTAGGAAAGCAAGTGTCTCAAAATCCATTGCATTTTGTTGCATACATTTAAGAAGCAGCATATTGCTCTGTTGTGATTTTTATGGTAGATGGGAAGAACTACTACAAAGAAATCTGTGAAGATTAAAAATGTGCGAGAACCTTATTTAAATCAGGCTTGTCCTGAGGCCTGAGTAAATACTGTTTTTCACCCACACTTTGCAGAGAAGTCGTGTTCCATTGTCTTTGTATCCCTTGAAATTGAAAGGTAAATTTATCTTCTTGCTCTCAAGTGCATTAACAATAAGATTGCAGAAACTTCCTTTAGTTTCCTTCCTTTAGTTAAAAGACTTTGTGGTTATTTTCTACGTGAAACACCTTTGTTAAAATTCAAATAAATAATAACAATAAAAACAAATAAATAAAAACAAATTAAAATTTGTTAAAAACTGCTTTATTGAAAAACAAATCCATTCAATAATGTTAATACTTTACATGTGTAAACAGTTTGCCTTTTTAGATGTGACAATGTACATATTGCTACCTGCATTGGAGTACATAGCTTGATTTGGCATGTTTTATTTAACTTTGCCTTTTCTTCACTGAGAATGCAAAAGTAAAGGGCGACCTCATTACAGAGTAGAGCTTTAATTAGATGGACCATACTATAGAATGGCCCAGGAATGGGGCTCATTACATTATTTTTCTGTTACTAATAAACAAGTTTATATAATAAATTGTTTAGATTTTTTCCCACTGTTTTATTTAGAAAGGCTGTTCTAAAAAATGTAAGAAAAAATGAAATACAAATAATGAAAGCAGCAGAAAGGGAATCTCCTTTTACAAAGAAAACATATCCATCTTGCTTCATTCTTTTGGGACCAACTACCTTGTAAAGTTTGCAATTAAACATGATTCCACAAATATGTTTTTATGAATACATGGCTAAACACTTGGTATTCTTTTATAGCAGTGGTGATCCTGCCATGATCAGCTAAACAGGTTGTTCATTAATTTCAAGATCATGTACAAAGCTGATCTTATCAGCAATTAAGCACAGATTGATTACTTGATTTAACTTTTCGGTACATGGCACACTTTCCTCTTTGTGGTCACCTTAAAGACTAACTGGACTCAGGTTCTTCATGACCAGAGTTGGAGACCCCTGAGCTACAGTGCTGGGAAGAGTTTGCATTTGACAGTAGTTTTGCTACTGGCTGGCTTTAAGGAGAGAAACTATGTCAGTGGCAGCTGCAGGTTACAAACCAAGTCTCGGTCATTAAATCAGCCACTATGATGAATACGAATGGGTTGTCTGTGCCTTAAGGTATGGAAATAAGGATCAAGGTTTCAGTATCTTGAGATGTAAATATTAAATATATTTTGATAGAGCTCACTGCTGATGTACCTGCTAACAAAGTCAAAACATTACTTTTAGCTAGCATCACTAAATAAAGCTGTAGTAGTAAGCACTAAGGAAATCTCATTATAAGCACTGATTCTGCATACAGTGTCTAATTCTTGGCATACATGTCTTACTGTTCATGTCCCTGGGTGTCATGTACATCCCAATATTTAAAAATGGGAATAAACTCTTACTTCATGTTAGTATAATGGAAGGGAATGGAGTATTTTTTTCTTCCTTCCTGCACATTGCTGTTTTTTAATTGCACCGTCTTTGTTATGTTCTGATAATTATAGTGTGTTACATGATTACTGTTTTCCTGAGATGGTGAGAATTAACTGGATTTTATATTTAATTGTTATTTGCTTCTTATTAACAAAATCTTATGGTTGTAGACATAGATCTTTTTATGTAAGGCTTAAAGTGGTCCTTTTCTCCCACGTGAATACTTTTTTATAGTGGATATTGGAGGTTTTCTTTGCGTATTAGCCATACTATCATTTCTAAACCAGACTGTAAAACAGATTTGTTGCAGTCACTTTAAATTATTTTAAAACATTGTATAAATTAGGTGTAATGTGTATTAATATAAATTGTCACTTAAAAAATTAAAAAGCATACACTTCCCATGTGTTTCTAGACTTGTTTTTTCAATGTTGTAATTAAAAGACCTGTCTGGTATTAGTCCAGTGACTGATTTCTCATTATAGGGCAGGGGTGGGGAACATCCGGCCCGTGGGCCATATAAGGCCCGCGAAATCATTTGGTCTGGCCCTGCCAAGGCGACTGCAGGCGGGACTCGAAATTCAATAAATCTAGGAGCTTTTTTTCATAGCAACATAAATTTATATTAAGTGAATCATAATAATAACGTAAATTTTGAGGGACAAGCAAGGAACGTCCATTACGGGATAGAAAGGATACATACGAGTACATGACGGGACAGACACTTATGCTTCACATTGGCTGCCCACAGCCTGTCTGCCTGTATTGCGGTGACTCAGAGGACAGTCAGTGCCAGGCAGGCTGGGAGTGTACACGTTGAGAAAGTGTTAACACACTGTGGCGAAACTACGGCGATCCGGTGATGATGAGAGGAGATGCGATGAGATGATTCCTCGCGACGTTGATGACCTTGCCTCCGATGATTGACGACGATGTTGTCAACTTCTTTGTCGACACAGACAATAACTCCAATCCAACCTTTATCCACACGTCCACGATCAACAATCCTTGCAAAAACTGAATCTCAGATGAAGATTAAGGAAATTACAGTACACAGAAAAGACCTCAAGAGTCGATGATACGTACGTTGGATATGTTCCAAATCCAAGATGCAGGATTAGAAAAGCGATCAAAGCTAAATAATCGCGTCGCTGGCGACACACACACTGGATAGTTATTAAAACTTAAGTGGTGTGACATCCTTTTTTCTCAACTCTGGAAGGACAAAAGCCTCTTCTACGACACTTGAATATGCTGGTGAATGTGTGAAACTAATTGGGGCATTTAATGAAAGATTCAAAGACGTGAAAAGTCAACAAATGGAATTGAACATCTTTGCTACAATGTTCAATGTGGAACCAGCTGATGTGCCTGATAACCTACAACACGAAATCATTCAGCTGCAAAGTGACGATGAGCTGAAAGCTAGGTACAACAACCTCCCACTGCTTGAGTTCTATAAACGTTACATAAGCAATGATGAATTTCCCACTTGTTCGGAACAATTTACTGCTGCGAGCAGTTCTTTTCAAAACTTACCATCGCAAAGAGTCGACTGTGCTCCAGACTGACTGACGGAAACCTGGAAAAGCAGTTGCGAGTAGCAACATCATCAATACCAGCTAACATCACACGCCTCACCAAAGAAAAGCAGTTCCAGCCATCACATTAGGGGTGAGTTAATTAAATGTTTGACCAAATATAGCAGGCTAATTTTTAAATTGATAATTTTGTATGGCCCGCGAATGATATTATAAATATACAAATGGCCCTTGGCAGAAAAAAGGTTCCCCACCCCTGTTATAGGGCATTCTTTACTACTACACATGGGTCTAGCTGTTCAAAGCTGACTCAGACATGGACAAATATTCCCTTTTGTTTAGATGTCTTCTGGAAATTTTCAGGATTAATTAAATTTAGGATTAACAAATTGGTGGTTTAATAAACAGTCCATTTTAGAGTGTTTAAATGGCATGTGAACATCTATTTCTAAGTTGTCTGAAGGAAACCCAGTGAGAAACATATAAACCCTAGGATTTTATCAAGCTAGATTATTTTTTTCTTAATTAAAATGGACAATTTAGGGTTAAACCAAAAATAATGTTTTTTTAACTCTAAATCTCGTAATGTTGCCAGTAGAGCTAAGACATTTTTTTTAAAAGGTCAAAGCATCTGCAACAGATGGGATGAGAAAAATAGTTTATATTCAGCCAGATTGTATAGAAAGACCTGTTCATTAACAATATTTAACAACTAAAGCATATTTTAGATAAGATCAGAGGTAGAGTATCCTCTTATAAGCTGCTTTTAATACGCGGTATCAAACAGTGGTCACTAAAATTCTTTTGAAATACAGTTTGTGAGTATAATGTCAAACAAATTGACTTACTTTACAGTGCCTGCAAAAGTATTCAGACCCTTTAAAACTTCAATTCAGTTTTTTTATTACAAATGATACACATTTTTTTCCAATCAGTATTTTTATTTGCAAATTCGCATGCTCAAACATTTTTTATAGACAAAATTACTTATTTGTCATCAGATATCAAAGTAAAAACCTGAAATATGTTTCTTGCATAAGTATTCAGACCCCACACATTAAATATTTGGTAGAGCCACATTTTGATGCAATAAAATGTTCTCCAGTCATTGTTTACACGTCTGTATTGTTTACATTCAAACTGTCTACATGTTTACTTGCACATTGTCTATTGTTTGTTTGTATATTGTCTTGATGCACTGTTTGCACTTTGTTTTGTTTTTTACACTTTTTTTACAATCGAGAGACTTTCTGTAAGTAAGAATTCCATTGTACCAGTACCGGTTACATATGGCAATAAAGTTCAAGTTCAAGTTAATAGCTTTAAGCCTATTGGGGTAGATGTCTACCAGCTTCGCACACTGGTGTGCAGGACTGATGTTCACCTATTTCTCTTGGCAGATTTGCTCCAGCTCATTGAAGTTTTTTGGACAGTGCTTGTGGACAGCAGTTCTCAAATCATGCCACCAATGGGGTTCTTCATGGGGTTGAAGCTGGGATTTTGACTGGGCCACTCAAGGGCATTCACTTTTTTTATTTTTGAGGCACTCCAATGTTGCTTTGGCCCTGTGCTTTGGATCACTATCCTGCTGAAAAGTTAATATTCTCTCAATTTTTCTCAATCTCTCAAGATTTTTAACAATATTCCCATTCTCTGCTTTTGAGAAGCATCCCCACACCATGATGCATCCACCAATGTACTTCACTGTGTGCTTTGAATTTTGGCTAAAAAGCTCAATCTTGGAATAGATTAAAGGTCTTTTTTACCATGCCAATAGGATTTAACTTAAGTCTCTCAGTAAAATAAACTTGGAACTCAAAGTTTAATATGATGAATAAATAGCATAAATACAATTTTATGATATGAATAAATATTACACACCTAAACAAAGTTAAGGTAGCTGCAGTTGATTGTGGTCTCTCCCAAACTGCATAAATACTCTGATAACTGTTTTATAACAAAAAGGTTTGTATTGTAAAAACTAGTAAGCACTGTGAAAGATCTTTAACATAAACGGTGTTAACATAAATAACATTTTGTGTTCATACAAAAAAGACTGTACCATTTATGTACATTTCATTATCAGCTATGTTAAGATAGATGCATAAAACAGATTTTTATGATTACAAAAATTGTTATAGTGTAGTGTGCCCACTACAAAGAGCTCAAGTTAGGATGAATATTTCCATACCACAGTAAGAATCAAGCAATCATGTGTTGTGAGAAAGTCACATTGAAAGTGTTCTTAAATTTTCCAGTATTATAGGTTTAACTTCCAAAGGTAATTTAATAATGACTTATTTTAATAACTTCAGGTTATTAATTTGATTTCAGCTGTAAATAATAAATTGGAGAGGAAACAAGGTTTCAAGTGCTCTTTTTTCCTGATTGTCAAATAATAGATTATATAACCTGCAAAGGAACAAGTAATAGGTTTATTCCATGCTGAAAATAAAAGAAAGAAAACACAGTTTTGGCTATGGGGCCTTCTTCACACCTGAACCTATTACTTGTTCCTTTGCAACCTACGCAAGCTGATGCAGCTACCCACCTGGATTATATAACCTTAATCAAGTGTCAAAATAAAAAAAACTCCCAACATGTATTAATTGGAAGTCAAAAGATTACTTTTGTCTATAGACTGATGGTTTAGTTTGTAGATGAGTGTTTCTCCCAATATAACTTAAAATGACATTCTGTTCAACTCTGTGGGCATTTTTAAAAGTATGTATTCAATTCAATTCAATTTATTTTTATATAGCGCCTTTCGCAAAAAGGTTGCCCCAAGGCGCTTAACAATGCAAGTGACCATACATTTTGTCAATACAGAACAAAAGACCAGAAGACAAAGGAGGAGAGGGACCAAAAACTCCTTAGTAAGGAGCAAAAAAAACCTCTAGGGGTCCAAGGTCAACTGGTTGCCCAACCCCTTTGGGCATGCTAACATTATATAATAAAAAAAGGAAAAAAAGGAATGAGGGTATGTATGTTTGCAATCAGCAGTTACTTGAAACATAAATAATTCAATGACTGCTCCGTCTTACTAGAGCAGTTAGCATTAAAACAAATCACTGCTTTCAAAATCTTGTTTTTTACTATACTATGCTAATGTTGTCTGGGGAATCCTTTTAGCTTAATCTTGCTACTGGAATTTCAATATTACACCTCTCAACTACCCTTCTTTTCAGGGAGTCTTTCTTATTTTAGTAACATATGGATAGACCACTTTTCTCCTGTATTTTTCATATAAGTCTTGTATTTGGTGATCTTATTGTTTTCCCACTGTAACGGAAGTGTACTCAAGTACAGTATCTTAACATTTTCAATAAAAGATCTATAAAATTCAGATTTCAAAAGGGTAATTTTTTTAACCTCTGAGCTGTGCCCTGGAAAGTTCACTGAACTTTCCAGGGCACAGCTGAACTGAACTGAACTGAACTGAACTCTGACAATTATGGCTATTTAGATGGACACAGAGAACAAAAGTAGGGATTATCTTGTTTTAAGTAAATATTGCACAAGGGTGCCTTGTCTAAGTATGACGGTTGTGGTATTTGATGTACATCTTCCTGCATCTCCAGTAACACACATAATAAAAATAAATAAATATTTAATATTTTGCTTTACTTTCAGCCTGTCTCAAAACCCTAAGGTGATAGAATTTCCAGCTTCTCTTAATCTAAACTGAGAATGGAACTGTTTTTGTTCCTGTAGGGTGTTAAAAGATGAAAGATCAATGGAATATTCCCCATGGTGATTGTGTGCATGTTAGTTAATCTTACTTATTTTTTTCTGGACCAGCAGGACAACTGTTATATTACTGAAATTAGCTTGTAATTACTTTATTTTGGCCAGGCGGTCATTCATTTAAATTTGGCAATTTCACGCCATCCTCTGTTCTCTGTTAGGGCTGCATGTTTACAAATTGACTGCTTGTCCTGTAGTTCTTTACTCAAGTCATGTTCAGACTCAGCCTGCTGAAGGTTGAATTAGGTGGTATTGGGCCAGAGTAAAAGCCTACTTTGCTCTTTGTAAGCATGTCTGATGGCTTCTTGAGATTAACTGAATTGGATCACCAGTTTTGGGGGATGATAATAATGTAATTAAACAATTCAATTCTGACATTTGCGAAAATCTCAGCAATTGCTAGGCACAGAGCCAAACCAATGACAGTAGTGCATTTCATATCCTTTTTCTCAGTGTTAATGTAGATGTATTCCAAAATCCCCAAGCAAAGCTTTTTACCCCCTTTGGTGAGAAATTCCAGTTGATTGCCACGTTCCAAAAGTATGAGCATCTGTACTGTATGAGCACAGTACTGAGTGAGAGGTGTGAGCACACCTTGCAGATGCCCTTCACTTACATGTGTACCTCATAGTGGGTGATGTCCCAAAAATGGCACAAAGGTTTTCAAAAGAAAAGCAAAGGAAAATTTGCAGGGATGGTAAAGCAATAAATCTGATGTTCTGTTAACATATTGCAAATGGACCACCAAAACAGTACAATTTTGGAGGTTACAATTTTAATTCTGTGGTGGTACAGTATAAATAACAGATTTATATCAGGCCCATGTAAATGCACAAGTCCAAGCTATTTGACAGATGTGGCATGTACGTTTCCTGTAACACAAGATAACGCAGCTGATTTTACCATGTTGTACATTTCTTATAATCTCTGAAGTCTATAATAATTGCATTTACACCAAAGTGACTTGGAGATGCCATGCAAGTAATACGAAAAGGTTATTTCATGACAAACTCAATGACTTGCCTTTCTACAAGAAAAATGTATTAACTACAAAACTGGGTTAAACTTTGCACATTATGACCAGAGATCAATATACTTCTTTTAATCTGATTTTTATATACTATACCTAACCTTCCATATATAATTTTTTTTATAAATCCTGAACATTTAACCACCTATGGTGACTTTTAAGGGAGAACTTCCCTTTTCTTCACATATTCACACAATGTCGATATAACAAATAGCAAATAACTCATTTTATTTACCAAAAATGCATATATACTGTACATGTTTAGTGTTTAAAAATGTCCCAAACATAATTGTTTGCACAAACAGTGGATTATGGATCAATGGCTAGACATAGACATAGCTTCTGTAACTCAGGAACACGTTGAGCTGGGTACATTGACTTCTGTGTCTGCACAAATGCTGCATGACGTTTTGTGGAGTTGGCAATGAAGGAGTAAAGTTTTTCCACAATTGTGAAAAAATCCACAAAGAATATAGGAGATTTTGCAATCTCCACCAAACCAAGGTTTAAGCAATGTGCATAGCAGTGAACATACAAGGCCTTTTCATTTTGTCTTTGTATTCTAGAGTGAAGACTATTGTAAGAACCACTCATATTGGCCGCCCAATCATAACCTTGGCCACGGATATCGTCTACTTTCAGCTGGTTCTTTTTCAGAAGGTCTATCACCATATTTTCAAGCTCTTCCCCTGTTGTGGACTGTACATTACAAAGCTCAAGAAAATGCTCCTTTATAACCATCTCATGCACATAGAGTACAACAAGGGAGGCATATGAACAAGTAATAGTCATTATTAGTAGAGGTCAGGGACAAAGCCAGTGTAGGAAGCGAAGAAGTGTTCTTCTACCCAGCCAACAAAAATATTGGCATAGCTGGGTCCCATTCTGGTGCCCATGGCAACTCCACTAACTTGTTGATAAAAAAGGTTATTGAATAAGAAAGGATTCAGTGTGAGAACCAATTCTGCAAGGCATATAAGGGTGTGGTTGGGTGGATCAAGCACAGTGCGTTTGTGAGCTGTTGTGAGCAGTTTGAGAGCTGTAAGACCATCATTATGGGGAATGATGGTGCAAAGAGATGTAATGTCCATGGTAAAAATGTAGCATTCGGGGGGGCTGAAATTGGAAATCATTAAAAATTTGGAGTGCGTGGTTGGTGTCCTTGATGTATGAGGGAAGACCTTCAACCAGCGGTCTCATAAGGCTGTCGAGAAAGGCCGAGATGTAAGTAGTCGGACAGTTGCATGCTGATACGATGGGGCGACTTCTCTCAACGACAGACTCATTTTCTTTTAAATTCTCTCTCATTGTTAGTTTCATTTCACACCTCTCTTCACCTATCCTGACTTCACACTACCTGATTGATCACTCTGTCTGTCCCCTGCTTGTCACGCCCTCTGCAGCCAGAGGGTGCTCCTACTCTGTCCTGTCCATAGTTTCCTGCTTTGCTGTCCTTCCGGTCTCTCTTTCCCTGGGGCTATATATTTCTGGGTCTTGCACTCTGCTAGGGCTCAGCATTGACGTTCGGATGTCCTGAAACCCACCTAGTACCAGGTCGCCTCACGTCCGCTACCTGAGGGCATAGGTTTCTATTTGGTCCCCCCTGCTCCCTGTGTCTGTTTTTGGTTCCTATCTGTTTTTTGTGGTTTGTCACCCTGGTCTCTCCCAGGTTTATGTCTGTTGTGATTGTGCTTATGTACTTTTTTTTGTTTTAAGTCTCCAGAGCTCTACTCGACCCCCCCTTCCTCCACCCAATAAAGGTTTTTACCCCAGAGGAGGGGGTAGCTCTCAGCTGTGGACTCCCGGAGGTTTCCTTTCAGTTAAATGAGGTTTTTCCTCCACCCAGTACTGTGCAGCTCATTTATTCGTATGGGCGTCAGGAACCGCCCATGAAGGGGGGGTACTGTCATGCCCTCTGCAGCCAAAGGGCGCTCCTACTCTGTCCTGTCCCTAGTTTCCTGCTTTGCTGTCCTTCTGGTCTCTCTTTCCCTGGGGCGATATATTTCCGGGTCTTGCACTCTGCAGGGGCTCAGCATTGACGTTCGGATGTCCTGAAACCCACCTAGCACCAGGTCGCCCCACGTCCGCTACCTGAGGGCATAGGTTTCTATACTGCATTCCCTGAACTCTTTCGCTCTCCTGCCATTCCATGGTTCGTCCTTCCCGACATCCGTGACACTGCTCCCGCCTCCTGCCCCTCCTATGCTACATTACCTTTGCTTACTGTCCTTTCTCACACCTGAAGAAGGCTCCATGGCAGAAACGTTGTGTTTTCTTTCTTCTCTTTTCAGCATGGTATAAACCTATTACTTGTTCTTTTGCAGCTGACGCATGCTGACACAGCTTCCCACCTGAACATGTTCCATATGAGACACATCAGTAGTTTAATCAATTAGAACTGAGAATATTTGAACACACCAGACTTCTTGATGTAAGACTCCTTGCACATAAGTAGCCAGAGCACTTATCAGATCATTCTGGGTTCTGTTGGACAAGAGAGCCAACTCAAAGGCAGCATCTAGTGCCCTTTTCTTAAATGCATTCCACCTTATCATGTGTGGCTCTGAAGTACAGTGCTCCTTTATTTTCAGAATTGCATTTTTCCATTGGTTTACCCCAACTGACTTCCATGCATGTCTACTATTTTGTCATTCAGAAAACAATACAAGGCATCACTTTCAGGAGAGTATTCTAGCCAAGGATGTTGCTCATACCATTGCCTCTGAAAAGACCGTCATTGTTGATTTTTTGGGAAATTTCATTAAGGATTGACAAGGTCCTATGTTATTTGAAAATGTAATGAAAGCCTCATTGTACTTTATATTATACCTCTGCTATGGAGAGTTTTGTGAAGAGAAAATGAGAGGGAAGGCAGGCAGGTGGAGAGGACCTTCCCAAAGGATCTTCCCAAAGAAGGGAGCAATGTATAAGAGCTATAATCCAGTAGTAGGATTCTAACAGAAAAGGGCTTCCAACAGAACAGGACTCCCTCTCTCTAGTGATTTTGGAAATACTGTCTCAGGTCTTTTCTCAGCAGACATCAAAGAGCCTTGTAAAAGTCCATATAAATTAGCCTGGCTGAGGAAAATACAATAGGATAGAAAAATGTTCAGGTGATGATTAAAACTAAAAATAATTTGAATAAGTCAGAGATACATACAGTAACTACAATGTGCTTCACCCATCTGTTTTGTCTCATCAGCATTACATTTTTTTTCATACATTAAGTTCAAATGTTCCACTGTACATGATACACAAACCCATCTCCCAAGTTTAAAACTTCCTCTGGGCTAAAACCTGCTACCAGTGGTTCCATATTTTAATAAATTCTGAACATATCAGAGGAGGGCTTTTGATAAATCTAGTCTGTTTGGTAATATGCAGTTATTTGATCCAAAACTCTTTGTGTGAAGAAGTACCTCATGTTCTCAGATGTAAATATACTTGTAGATTCCATATGTAACTCCTGGTTCCTGATGAGGATTTTGAATACTTAGATCAAAACCCCTCAGAATCGTTTCTTTTTGAGACTAAGAAGGTTGAGCTATTTAACCTGTCAGTGTAGGACAGTGTTTAAGCACAGTAATGTAAGGTCTTGCCAGCTGCAAGGGTTATGTTCTAAAGAGTGTAGGTAAATTCATGGATGATAAACTTAAGACTTTATGTGAACAATAGGATTATGGGACCAGGAGTTGTGAATGAGCCTATGAAAGTTCTTAAAATTCTTTTTTTCACCTTCAATAAAACAAAAACAGAGAAATATGATAGAACTTAACAAAAAACACTACACTATCAAAGTGTTATCCTAAAAATAATTTGTAAAAAACTATAGAAAAATTGAAAATATTTTTTCAATATTCTTATTGATCAGGCAGACACCTCGTAAATAGCCTAGTTTTGTCAGCCCTGAAGTCCTGTTCGGGTAAATAGCCTTTTTCATCAATCAGGTTATTCAGTTTCATACTGTTGTAACAGACAATTAAGTTCTGGATCCCGAGATGAAGTTTAAACAGATCAGTTTTATTGCATGCAAGGAACAATAAGACCGAAGTATTGTTCGAAATACTGGTACAAAACTTCCAGTCTATATAGCCCTTTTCTGCCACTTCTGACGTAGCTCGTTACCATGGTAATGGGGGGAGGTCACGGTATCCGGCCAGTGACTTTGGTCACTCTTAATGGTCTGTGTTAGGTTTTCTTCCCTGGGGGGGTTTCCTAGCTGGAATCCTTATCAGTTATCCCCCTTTCCTGCCATAACTCTGTCACTTAGAAGTCCAGTCCTCATGCAGAAAGGACTTAGTTAACCCCTTCTTCACATCTTATATCTTTCTTCATTCCCCCCTTATAAAATATGGCATACGTCAGTGCTGCCTATTTTTTTACACAAACAATGTGATGGCAGATCTTATCTTTTTTAGGTGTACAGGCATGCATTACCATGACATTATGAGTTCCACCATTACAGCAAGATTTGAGCAATGTCTTTGTACAAGTGATGATTACAATTATACATATAAGTAATACTAACCCTACAAATAAATATTGTAATAAAGTTCCACCCCAGGACCCAAATGCAGACCTCAGCCATGTGGAGACCTATCGTCAGGATCTTGGTATAGCAATATAGACCCAACTCTGATTATCTTTTCTGGGTGATAGATATGACAACACCAGGAATGTATTGATACATTCGGTGACAGTGCAATGCGTGGATCCAGCGATCTCATCCTGTCACTCAGATGGCAGAGTCGGTAGTTAGTACAGATGCAGCCACTCAAAGTACGCAGCACAGACACGTACCGCGGGTAATTGGCTACGGCCTTGTGCATCATGACGCAAAATACTGCGGTACGTGATTGGTTGACCGACAGGGGCACTCGTGGTGCGTTGGTCGGTCGTAGAAAGATTTAAATGTCTTTACTGTGCCCGTTTTAGTATTGAATATTTATATGGAATTTTACCACTGAAGGGAAATCTTAGTAGCTGAGCATAAAAAGAATAGGAGCATACTGTAACGCGCGTGAAGGCCATAAACGATATTAATTTTGGAACATAAACATACAGTATATGGCTGGTCTCGGTACTTTAAAGAAAAAATACACACCAGTATTCCATTTCTCCCTAAACATTTTAAGCATCGAAGACTTTAACTAACGTGATACTGGAGTCAACAAGCATACTTTTAGAATTTGATTAAAAGGGAATATAATATGGAATCGCGTATCTAAAGAAATTAATAACGATATAATTGTAACGAACAGTTCTTTCCGGAGCCTATGCGGACGACACAGTCCGACGGAGTGGGGAAACACTGGGGAAACGTCATGCAGGAATAAGGGGCTGAAGACAGGGGGGCGTGTCCAAGGTGCGCTGGAGCACGGGGGAGGTGTGGCCGAGGCGAACAATCCAAAAGAGTAGTCCTTAGGGAATATCCAAAACACAAGGGTAAATCCAAAACCAGGAGATCCATCAGAACAAAGAATTAAAAACCACGAAGGCCGGGTCGGAACCGGCGGACGGGGAACAGGAACGGGAACAGAGGTTAAAACCTTAACGGGACCAGGCGCTTCCAGGTCCCGGACTCGCACGATATGGAAATCAGATGCAGAGCCCGGATGAGCGTCAGTGCCTGGCTTTTAAGGTGGGCTGGGAATGGGAAACAGGTGCAGAGAATAAAGTCTTGAGTGAAAGGGCTGGAGCACCCTTAAGGAGGGGGGACTATAATCGTGACAATAATTATATTCATGTACCGCAACACAAGAATAGTACACGCTGTACGATGTCTGTTGATAATGTTTGTAGGGCTTTTTCAACACTCTTCATGTGGCCTTGCCGGTGGTGCTGTGGGTTAAGTTCCTGACTCCTACATCACACATTGTGTGTTCAAATCTGGTCGAAGCCATGACTTTTTTTTTTAACAAACATTTCTTTTAAAAAATAAAACATTTCCCTGGGTCAGAGATTAAATAAAACTTCACTCGCACCAAACAAATTTATATTTCTAAATATCACAACATGATCGAATTTAAGTCATTTTAATAACAATGAATAGTCACCTATGCGTTACAATATAAACATTTATATTGATTTAAATCGCGTTTAAATCACCTTTATTTAAACCCATAAATAAAGCTGATAATGTTTAGACTTTTAATTATTTAAAACTGTATTACAGCAGCACAATGCACAATGCAACGTAAATCGCTATCTTTGTCTTCTGCGTAATAATGTTCACCTCTCTGTCCAGCAAATTAACAATAGTAATAATAATGAACTTTATTGTATATGGCGCCTTTAAAGGTGGCTCCTCAAAGCGCTTTACAGGATAAAAACAATAACAACAATACTGTTAGGCTGGGCAAACGATTTTTATTATTTTTTTTTAAAGAAATACAAAATGAGATATAATGATGTGTTCCGGCTTAGACATTAACGAAGAGCATAACGAAGGTCATAAACGATATTAATTTTGGAACATCAACATATTATGTAAACTGTATGTTGCTGTTATTGGTATAAAAAAGAAAAAATACTGTAAAATCCTGGGTTCGGTACAATGATTCAGGCATTCATGTGAAGGACAACAGAGCTTTCACTGGCTCAAAAAGACAAAAAGACAAAAAGAATAACGGACACAGTGCGAGCCTGCATTCTCTCCTCAGCCATCCACACCACACTTTTCCCTGGGTCAGATTTTAAATAAAACTACACTCGCACCAAACAAATTACCACACACTGAACACTGAACATGTTAACCCAAATATGTCTCACAATACTTTTATGGTACATTACTTTGCTAAAATGTATTTAAAAATACAAAACGATTACAAACGCCAGCAGAGAGAGAGAGAGACACACACACAGTTCTTCATTGTCAAAAAGTAATTTTTTACTTTGTCAGCACCCAGACAAACGCAAACGCGTTATTAATGAAATGCTTTTATTCATTCTTAATCGAACTCACAAGTTGTCATCTGCTGTTGAAGCTCTGTGAGACTAGACTCACACATGGCTAGACTTGACTCGGCTCTGGCTTTCCCATCTATACCGATGCACTGCAAGTACAACCCCCCTCTCTGCGGGAGTGCTGGCTGTGACGAATTAAACCGGTTTCACAGGTATTTTCAAAGTAGAAGGGGGCGAGATTTCCAGCAAAAGACACCTCCTCCCCTTCAAAACCCAGTAAGTACAGTACTTACTAGTTAAGAAAGCTAGGCTCCTCAATGAAATCGCTTTAACATGCTAATGCGTTGGTGTATTGCAGTAAGTGAAAAGACCATAGGCATTCTTCCTCCCCCCTACATTCTCAGAGCAGAATAGAATTTTCCTTTGACAAAACAAGGCTCGCCAGATAATGTGAATCGAAACCTGTTTTTCTAGCTTTTAAAGTCGTGCAATGTGTAAGCAGGAACACATCATTATATATTACATATGAAAAATACATAATATAGCTCCCAAACAAACGCAAATGTGTTTTTAATAAAATGCTTTTATTCACTCATAATCTGACAATTTCAGGAAGACTAAGGAAGGACTAAGGAAATTGTAATCTGTTGTTGAAGCTCTGTGAGCTTGGTGACTTTGAGACCACTTGTTATCCCAAGTTGTTTGAATCGCCACAGTTCAAATAGAGAAAAAAGAGCTGACTGACAAGATTTAAGATGTGGCTGTCAATGTTGGATTAAAAAAAACATGTTGCCCGACGTTAGTTGCATTGCTTAAAAAATAATTTTATTTCGAGAGACTGGATAAGTAATTCAAGTGCTTTTTTAACTTCCTGAAAAACAAGTAATAAAATTAAATTCAATTTAAAGGTCTTTATTAGCATGACAGATGGGTACAATCAGTGTTGGGTATTTACTTTGTAATCTGTATTGCTTTGAGATGCCACTTTTAAAGGTGATATATAAAATCAAGGCTTTAACTTGCTTTAACTCCGCAAGTCTGAGTTCTTGTGTTCGTCCTATCCGAGCCCGAAAGTATTACAATATGTATCTTTATAGCAGGTGGTGTACAGCTTTTTAGTATAGATTACACTTTTCTAAAATGTATTTAAAAAATAAAAAAGATTACAATCTAATCTTTCCACGTTTGATCCCAAGATCCCAAGAAAAATAAATCTAAACGGGGAGAAAGCTATGCTGAAAGTTTATTAAGATACTTAGAAGACTACACAGCCCAAATTATGTTGCATTTGTCTGATTTTGAGGCAAAACAGCCCTACACAGCCCTGTCGCAGTACACGAATATAATCATATCGTTATTAATTTCTTTAGATACGTGATTCCATATTATATTAGCAGAAAAGCTTAAAACTACCACTTTTTTACACGCTATTTCACATGTTAGTTAAAGACTTTGATGCTTAAAATGTTTAGGGAGAAATGGAATACCGTTGTGTATTTCTTCTTTAAAGTACCGATTCCTGGAATCTGACTGGCTGACACCCTTCTGAAGTGGTTCCATAATATCTGGTATATGGAAAAGAAAGTGTTGATAAAAAAGCCTGGATTCTCATGTATCTGATACAAGTATCTTTTAATACAGTCTTTGATGTGCTCTTGAGGATCCTTGTGATATTTTGAGCTCTGGTTGAATGATAAGTGTCGCAGTTTAAATAATTTTCGTAGTTAGAAATTATGAAACGCTCTGTTAAAAGCAAGGGAGTTTTTATGTCTGTTGCAGTAAAAGAAAATGCCTGACAAAGTAGGGCTTGGACAGATTCCAAGTGCTTGTACAAATGTGCTAAAGAAATTATCCACGAAATGCTGTGGTGTTTGTCAAAGAAAAAACTAAAAGTATTTTTGTTTAAAATGACGGTTAGAAAGAATGTGGACCAGCGTAATACTTTGAGTTTACAGCTTGTCCAATGTCATTCATTATTAATACTATTAGTAATATCTTCGGTAAAGGCTTTGATGCATAAATATTTCTGATAAAGGTAGGTTGTGTACTTTTGTTTAACTGAGCAATCTTGCTTTTATAAAAATATACCAACTTTTTAATGACTGATGATTAACATGCTGTAATACACAGTTTAAATTTAAAAGCTCAAATGCTGTACATGAGAGGTTAAGCTTTATTGGCTCCTCCTGGCGGTTTTACAAGGTGATTCCGGATACTTTCCGGTATGACGTCAAATGACGCGATACACCGCGTGATACTGTGTGATACTGCGTTTTGATGCAACACTCCCACCGGGGTATACCGCGAAATACCCCACCCATTTTGAATGGCTGCATCTGTAGCACTTGATATGGTCCCTCCCCAGCAGGGTTGCAACATCTGGCAGGGTATCTCTTCTTCACCCACACCCACTCGCCAGGTATCAGGTCGTGTCTTCCCCCTACTGGAGGTCTCCAAGCCTGTTCACGAGCGCTGTGCACCGCTTTGGTTAACAACCTATAATACTGTAATAGAGAATTAGTTAGCAAACTCAACAGTCCGTTAGCCAAATTTGGCCCTCCGGGGAGTTTCATTGGTTGCCCATGATGATCTCAAATGGGCTCAGTCTCGCAGTTCCATTTGCTCCAGCCCGCAGGATGCACAGGGCCGCAGATAGAGCATCTACCCACAGTGTTCCTATAGTCTGATATTTCATCAGTCGGTCTTTCAGAGTTCCATTTGTTCCACCATCTCCGCAGACTACGGGTGATCAGGGCAATGTAAATTCCACCTCGCTCCCAGTGAGGCAATTACAGCTTTACACACCTTCCCAGTGTAGTATGCCCCTAGACCAGAATCCAGGTGGCAGGGCAGTCTGCACCACGGGATTATCTTCATCATCAACTGTCTGTGAGTTACAGAGGTAGTGGCCTCAGCCCACCAGGAGAACAGATTCACCATCGTTAAGAGTCCAGTGTTTCCTTTACATCTCGGAAAGCTACAATAGTCAATTCGCCAGTACATGACAGGTCCCTCAGGGGCTGTCCTTCTGAGCCATTGCACCCACACCTGAGCTGTAGTTGAGTTTCTTTGCCAAGCATCACATCGCGATACCACATCAGTGGCTACTGCTGTAAATCTAGTCCCCACCCAGTTTTGGGACAACCGGCGTACCATTTGACTCTCACCTGGGTGTCTGACAGCATGAATTTGTCGGGCTGCAAAGGGCATTAGGCTGTGAGGGCATGCAGGCAGCACCACACCCCATCATCATGCAGCCCCACATTCTTCTCTAACCATGTCAACTTCTCTGCTTTAGAGGCCTCAGCCTGAATGTCCTGTAGCTGACCCTTTTTCACCAACAGAGGTTTCACAGGGGTCTCAGACTCATTGTCTCCCAGGGCTGCTCGCTTGGCATCTGCATCTAATTAGTTATTCCCTCAAGTTACTGGAATTATTTATTTGTTGTGTTATTTACACTTTACCACAGCTACTTCAGTCGGCAGCTGCAAAGCTTCTAATCAGTTCGGAGACACACCCAGTATTCTTTACTGGGGGAATCCTATTCCTCCACAGCCATCCAGAATTGTGGCATACATACACCAAATACATACAGTATATACATTTAAAAACACTTTTTATGCAGGTAGAGTCTTTGAGTCTTTGTGTAAGCTGTAAGTTCTTTTTACTTCTTAATTAAACATTTGAAACACTTTAATTTTGTAAATGCAACACGCACTCCATTCAGAAATAAAATCATGTTTTCTACAGGTGTTAAGCAGATTAGCAGGTTGCTGACAAAATAGTGCACCGTCCACTAACCGTCCACCACTGCCCAGTATATATAAAGATATAACTTTAATATAAACAAGATTTAGTACCTGGTGCAGTTTAAAAAAAAAACTTATTTTGAATTAATCGAATCCCAGGTGTGACTTCATAAAGCCAGAATTACGTACTATCCTTACGTCTGCAAAACACCTGATCATCTACCGTAAAGCTTTCAGTGCTTTATTTGTGTATATTCAAATCGCAGTGGGGGGAGGGTGTGTGGGGAAAGGTTTAGGCTGCAGTTGAATTAAGGATCTGTATTCTTCACACCTGAAATGTTGTTTTCTCTGAAAGCGTTTTCTTCCCTCTTTAGCTGATCATTTGCTGCCTACGCATGCTTACACAGCTCCCTACATGAACTCTTGCTCTTGACTGAGAAAGCTTTAGAGAACTTTACATTTTTATTTTCATCAAATTGTAAATATGACGTTTTTATACATTTTTCACTTAAGCCTATTGAGGACTGTCAGCTATCAAGGAGAGCCCCCCCCTTCTCCCCATGGACAGACTGATGAAACAATTTTGGAGTGTTAAGTATCCAGCCATTGCAAGCCACTGCAGCAGCCACAAATAAATAAAAAATAAACTTTTTTTTCCTGATGGTAACTGTAACAAATGGTCACATTTCACATCCTCACGAAACAATCACAACGTTCTCATCAAATCAAAGGTTTAATATTTTTTTATTTTGAAACTGCGATCTTGACATGCAGGTGTGAAGTAGATTTAACAGCTTTAGATTTTAAAGGTTATTAATAATATTTTCCATGTCGCATTTACATTGGAATGTTCTTAGAAGTGTAAAAAGAGGTGATACACAACATGTCTCCTCTATAGCTCTTCAGTTTACAGAGAAATTCCGCCAGAGCCACACAACATTGTCCAATAATACACTTCTTGTGTCTAATTTCTAGTTTAGCAGGATTTGTGCGATAAGCACATTGTTTAATTGGGATGACATTACTCACGTCTATATCACTGTACAACACAGGTTTGAGTCGGAGTGTCTGTTAGTGAAACATAACGCCTTCCAATGCTGCATGATTTCTTTATCCATTTCAGCTAAATGAGGGGAATTAAATCAGTCAGAATCTTGGACTGCCAATTGTAAAAATAACCCTTCTTCCCTCCTTTGTTTAACTTAAAGAATTTCACAAAGAAATCCTTAATCACAAAACCATCACTTAATTTATCCAGATACACAAATTCAAGCCAGAGCCAACAACAAGCTATAATAGTGGACTATTTTTATGTATTCACTATATAAGAAACAAACCAAAAGTAATACTCTAATTGCACTTTGAACCATTGGGTGCAGTGCTTTGCCCATTACCACTACAAGGACAATAAAAGTTTTTAAAAAAGAAACGGTTGTCAAAATGTTTCACCTGTGATATTTTAGCTGCTTAGTTACACGATTCCATATTCATATAACTATAAAATGATGTTAAGTCAGTACAACATTTATCTTTTTACAATAACAGCAAGTATACTGCCCACATTATACTGATTCGAAACCGGGCATTTTTTGGTGACAGCTCAAATGCTGTACATGAGACGTTTAGCTTTATTAGCTCCACCTGACGGTTTTACAAGGTGCTTCTGGATACTATAATCATATTTCAATTTGCATGCAGTATAATGTGGTATGAAGTGCCACACCTACCAAGATTTGATGCACTTCGTGCATTCTGAATGGCTGGATCTGTACATTTCAGGCAACAGAACTGAAAGATGGCAGTTTTGAAATTCATAAACCAGTACAGAGCTGATACAAATAACAAATCATATTTGTTCTTTTAGAGTTTAAGGTAATTTAAAAAAGGTGCACAAATGGAAATCAATTGCTTTGGGACAAATAATTTAAATAGAACAAAAAGCAGAAGACACAGTGGTCGGCTAAGACCAGGGTGGGCAATCAGTTTCCCATCCTAGTACAGCCCAGAACCAGCCTACTTAGTTTCCAAGATCTAATGACAGAAGAACTACAAAATACTATTGCTGTAGCTGTCTGAAAACTAGTGTTTTTAAAATTAAAAGAATAAGATTCTACATGTTATGACTCCACAGTCCACTTTGTTTTGAATAATGTGAACATGTACAGTATATAATTGCACAAAACTTTGTTTGGTTATTAATCATAATAAATGCATTTTTTATGAGACAGCATGAAAGGTCTGAAAGATTAATTTGCTTTTATTGTACCAACTGTATCACAAATCCCTTAATCCCTGTGCAACAACCATATTTTACTTATTAAATAATATTAAACATTAAAAAATCATATTACACTCCAGGTTTATTTCAATATTGATTTTTGTCAATTTATTTACATGGTGCTCGCTCACTTAATTAATGCATGTCTGTGACTTTTAAATTATAATGTCTTCTACGTCTTGATGTCCTACACATGCTTGAATTTGAGAAATCAGAAAAATCATCTCTTGTCTTGAAGGTCTTGAGTTTTATTAAAGGGACATTTAAGGTTCTTTCTTTCTTTTTCTTAACTTTAAAGCCTAAATAAGCTGTCAAATACTAAATATTACATACATATTAACTGAATAGTCGGATTTATGTTAAAAAAATAAATGGAGCATACATTGTACTATAAGTACTGTAGATCTACCTTTTGAAAAATCATTGTGTACCAGAATAAAAATGGAATTCTACATGGCAAAATGTGAATTTTTAAAACATGAATAAATCATTAAGCATGTAAAATATTAAAGTCGGTATACTGTATGTTATTACATTGGTACCTTTTGTTATTACTAAATGTGAAATTGTTACCCCGTGTCTAGCTGCAGCTGACAGCTGTGGTTGTTGACAGGCAGAGCTCCAGCTACAGGACTCAAGCTGCAATCCTGGGCTTGCACTGTTCCGAATTAGCCCAAATATCAGAACACTGTTTGGGAATTTATAGAGGGGTGATTAATCAGGGGATTGATTGGAGAAATGAGAAATGAGAAATTAAAAATTAATGGGCGCACTCCGGGACTTCCAGGGGAACCGGGTGTAGAAGGCGCAGACCATCTATGATTCATGAAGGTCGCGGATAGGCACCCACATCTGCTCTTATGGTCCATGACCCCTCCAGTGGGCTAAGTATGCAGACTGTTTTGGCATCAGTGGGAGCCCTGATTCTAAAGGGGACAGAGTTCCCTGCAGTCATCAACTGGTGGAGAAGGCTCATTCAGAACAGATGGGTTAATGAATGCAAGTTTTAGGAGGGAAACATGAAATGCTGATAATATTGGTCTTCCCAAGGACTGGGGAAAGGCGAGCTAGTAGGTGCCAGTGTAAAACCGTCTTTTTTTGTGTGGGCTGATGAAGCAGGGGGCCAACTTCCGCAATGACAGGTCTGAGATGTGGAGAGCCTCAGTGACTGTTATATGTATAGATTGCTGCTTGAACACAGTCTTGTGTTTAATTAGGGAACATAATGAATTTTAGAAAAGGAAAGCTTGACAACGCAGAAGAGATTGGTGTGAATTTGCAAGGCCCCAAGTGCTGATGAGAAAAATAAATTCCCACATCAATAATCCTAAGAAAAAAATAAGGAATCAAGTGCACCTTTGCATTGTGTTTCTGCAAAGTATTGGTCTCCAGGGGAGATTGTGAAGGAGCAAATCTTTTTATAACTATGAGGAATTAAGAAATGTTAAACTACTCTTCTTTAATCTTTCTTGCTTCTCAACAAGTTCACCTTTGTTCACCTTTGTGTGTCTGCAAGCATCACAAGGATATGTGCTGTCAACATGACTAAGAATAACATGAAAACAACGTCTTATGAAATGTTGACCACATATCCTCTTTTCTAAAGTTGTACTCTAAAACGTATCATATATAGAATGGATTGTCCATTAACCCAACTTGTGAACATTGTGTGTTAACATTTGTTAAGGATATTGCGTTATGTGCTGTCTACGCCAAACTTTGTTTGTTACACTGTATAAAAGGACCAACTTTATAACTGTTTGGAGAGACTGGCTGGTGCAGGCTGCTCTCCCGTAGGCATACGAAATAAACGAAATAAACGACTCTTCTTCCACTCTTCTTCCACAGACAGCAGGACTCCATCATTAATATGACATCACAACTACTAAATAAAGTTATTCTACCCCATTTTTAATATGCAAGTGTAGATGCCATTAACATCTGAATGCTGAATGCAATGAATTAACCATCTTAGAGCCCCAAAAAGAAACCATGAAATTGCTAAATGCAGAGCATTAAATTGAGAGCGAAATTCATTAACCCAGGGAAAATGACAAGAGAAAGAAGTGTAGTCTAAAAAAGAGTGAAATCTGCACTGCACAGTATGAAGGGCTGCCAGAGGAACTGGGGTCTGAATGTAATATATTTGGCTCCTGGGATCCTGAGCCATGTTGCAGTGGTTTACCGTACTAATCGAGAGGATGTTGTAAAAGGAAACCTCTTTCACTGCCAAGACTGCTTGATGCGTCAGCTCACAGACTTGCCTAATTGAGGCTGAAAGGTGACACTGCAGAGTAGGAGTGCCGAGACAGCAGTTTGGTCGATGTACAGTAGTTAATTGACAGAATCCTCAATTGTAAGGCAAACCTCATTTTTAGTGAATGACCTTGAAGTGCATTTCTATGCTAAATTACAGGGATCGCTCAAGTCCCTTAGGGTTTATCCTTTGAATCAATGGCACATTGTTTCTATACCAGTTTAAATCCTTTTAAAGAATTAATCCTAGTGGATGTTTTTGTACTTTGGATGACATTATTTGTACTGTATGCATTTAAGTAAGTGGTTTTGTACTGTATGTGTGAAAAATAAAGACTATTTGTTTATTTGTGGGATATTCCACCACTGACAAAATGGTCTTTACACGATGGTTGCAATAAATTCCTTTTAATTGGAATTTCCAGGAAAAGGAGATATTAGAATATGTATGAGTAAAGGTGTTTCCTTTTCAATTATCTCTCTGAAAAATAGATAATTTTATCTTCAGTATGTATTACTAATACACCCCCATGCCTCTTTAATGCCTCTGTTATTATGACTGAATTTCAGCATGTTTTTCATTACTTATTGTTACTTCTGTTATAACTTTCTTACTCAGCAAAAGTGGTAATTTTGATGCAACCTGTTTTTTTTACTGCCAGAATAATGTATTTTCAGGTAACCATGGACAGCAGACCATTAGAAGCAAAATATAACAGCACCTCTTTATGTCGTATCGACCTACAAGTGTCACGAACCGCATGCAAGCACTTAGACGTCACTGCATACCCACAAGCACCTTTCACCGTAGATATCCATGCACTAATTAATCAATTATCATTTCACATGATCTTCCCTATTTATACCCTCTCATTCCACTCAGTCACCGCTCACTATTGAGGTTCCCTCTCCCAAGCTCAACCTTCGTCCAACCTTTGTGGAAAGATACTCATCTAATCAACTTTTTGGCTCTCGAAACTCTAGCACTATCCCTTGACTACGGCTTCGCTTAATGTTTTCGGACTTGGATACTTTTGGTACTAAACGGAACCTTTTCAGAAAAAGACCTACAACTGCCTCGTCCAAACCAGCCACTTCGCTGCAACTCCTGACAAAAAGATAATATAGATTAATGCCTTGAAAAGAACGGGACTAAATACTTTGAACAGTAAAGAATAGTTTTATTTGTGGACTACTGTTAAGGTAGTCTCTGTTTACCCTTCTTTCTTTCCCAATGTGTCCATCAGCAGTGTGCAAGTTTGTTCTCGGGCTACAATAATGGTGGTGTTTTGTATCTATGCAGCATTTTTGGATGTCCATAAAATAAACATTCTGTGACTCCTACTGTACCTTTACAAAATATACAAAGCTGTAGTTTCATATTCATATGAAGAGGTTCATATGTTTTATCTCAGAAAAGCACTCCTAGGAATTTGGACACTGCATCAGTTAGTTTTTTTTTAACCTATGTGTTGTGCCAGCAGTGAAACAATCACCAGCAGTGGGGCTGACAAATGGCCAACTTTAATTTGTAATTAGTATAGTTCAAAAATTACACTTTACATGCATTTATTTTACTGTTTTATTTAATTTTGAAGAGGTCCCAGCAAGAAACATGATGTGATTGAGTGGGTTTATCTTGGCTGTATCTATTACCAATTTATCTGTCAAAATCTTCGGGGGGGAGGATAGATAATTGGTATAGGATCGCCTCTTCAAGATTCATTGTTCTTGAGAAGGAATTTACCTTAGCTGTTTGCTGTCGACAGGTACGGGAAGACATCTGCATGACCATCCTATATTGCTGCTCCTCTGAATGGAAACAGTTGCTAGCAATGATGTTGTTACTGCATTCCCATACATCTGTCAGCGTGGTGGGAGCCAAGCTGCACTCCCTGTCTTTGCAGGTTCTCTTGCAGTGACTTGCGGAGTTTTGGCTGGGAATGGTCTCTGCTGAGTCGCAATGGAAATAAAAGTGAGTCAGTCAAGAACAATAGTCAATGTCTATGACTATGAGAATGGCTGTCTCCCTGGCTCTACATACAGCCTTGGAACACCTGGACACTAAGAACTCATATGTGAAAATGCTGCTTGTGGACTACAGTTCAGCATTCAATTCCATCATACCCAGTCAACTGGTGACAAAGCTCAGGGGATTAGGTCTTTGCAACTCTGTCTGCAACTGGCTGCTGGACTTTCTTATCGAGAGACCACAGGTGATGCGGATAGGCAATAAAACATCAACACCACTCACCCTCAGCACTGGAACCCCACAAGGCTGCTGTCTGAGTCCAAGGTTGTACTCCCTGTTCACTCACGACTGCACAGCAAGACACAGCGACAACCGCATCATTAAGTTTGCAGATGACACCACTATAATAGGCCTGATCAGCGATGATGACAAGTCCACTTACAGGGATGAAGTCGTACAGCTGCTTAGGTGGTGTCGTAACAATAACCTGTACTTGAACGTAAATAAAACGAAGGAGCTAATAGTGGACTTTCAGAGACACAGGCCACACACTCACAGCCCACTCAGTATTGATGGAACAGAAGTGGAAACAGTCACCAGCTTTAGGTTTTTGGGAATTCACATCTCTAAAGATCTAACCTGGACTGTGAACACTGACTCTATCATGAAGAAGGCTCAGCAGCGCCTTTATTTCCTGAGGTGCCTCAAGCGATGGGGGATGCCAGTACCTGTGTTGGCGAACTTCTGTCGCTGCACCATCGAGAGCATCCTCACCAGCAGGATCACCGTGTGGTATGGCAGCACCTCTTCTCGAGAGAGAAAGGCACTGCAGAGAATGGTCAATATGGCCCAGAAGATCATCGGCTGTGGTCTCACCGAGATTAAACAGCTCTATGAGGACCACTGCCGTGGTAGAATTCTGGCCATCACAGAGGACAGTCACCACCCCGGGCATGAGCTCCACTTCACTGCCCTCAGGCAAGAGATACAAGAGCATATGGACACTTACCACTAGATTCTTCAATAGCTTCTATCCACAAGCAGTGAGATTGGCGAACACATTTAGCCATCCACCTCGGACCACACCTACACCATCACCATCTACCTCATTATGATTTCTTATTTATTGCACATCTCCAGTCATTGTTTACACGTCTGTATTGTATACATTCAAACTGTCTACGTTTACTTGTACATTGTCTACTTTTTGTTTGTATATTGTCTTGATGCACTGTTTGCATTTTGTGTTTTTACACTTGTTTTACAATCGAGAGACTTTCTGTAAGTAAGAATTCCATTGTACCAGTACATGTACCGGTTACATATGGCAATAAAGTTCAAGTTCAAGTTCAATAGTCTTACTTTTGAACTACATCAGTGCTAAGGTACTGTCAGAAAGAAAACGACACAATACTCTCAATGTTAAATCTGGTTAATTAGCATCTTGACCAAGCAAAGAAATTTGTAAAGATCTTATTTGTTTATTTTTTCTCTGCTTTAATACAATACAACTACTATTGGTATCACAGAAGCTCTCAAAGAACTTCATTTTAAACAGTAACTTGATAAGATGAGACCTACACTTTTTAACAAACAGGTCTCAACAGGTCAAATTAGGGGTGATTATCTGAAATTAGCTACACGTCCACTGGATCACCACAGTGCTAGTCATATTATACATTTTGTACACTAATGATTGTAAGAACAAACACACAGACTTCTACTTAAGTCTGCTGATGACACAACCCTGGTCAGCTTATTAAAAGACCCAGAATGTCATCGTGGGCGCATTCTAAATCATTTCTAAATGTTCTCTCTGAAGCTAAATTTCTCGAAAACAAAGGAATTGGTTATTGATTTTAGAAATAGTGTAACACCCCTCATATCTACTGTAATTAATGATCAAACTATAGCAATTATCAATGACTATAATTACTTGGGACTGGTTATAAACAAACTCTTTCTTGTGAAACTCAGCTATTTCAAGGTAGATAAGTCATTTTTGAAAGTGTCTTTACATACTGTATCACTTGTTGGTTTATCAACCTTACTGTTAATTGTAATAGGCTGGCAAAAGTAGGTGAAAATAAATAAAATAATTCAGCCATTTAAAATCCACTTAACTTTCTACTTCAAAAGATTGTAAAGATGACCTAGAATAGTATGGATTGTGTGTCTCATCACGCCCATTGTGAATTTACACTATTTCGTTAGTCTGGCTGCTTCAAAGTAAGGACTGGGTCCTCGTTTTTATTGTGTCTCTCTGATGGTCTTGAAGTAAGTGTTGACTCTCCCTGTGTTTGAATATTCTGGATCTGAACTTCATGCTGTCTCCACATCAACAGATCAACTGTGGACATACAATGGCCTTTTCTAATGACAATTTGTCTCAGTTGCCATTAGTCAGTTTGATAGTCCCATACAAAAACTTACTGTTCAACACTGAAGCTGCTGTGTTGTATTCAAATTAATTTGATTGTCATATGTGCCTGAGTACAATGAAATGTTTACTTGCATGTTTATCTAGCATCACAAATGTCATAACAAATGACATTACATTGGCATCAGAACTCTGGGAGACAGAAACATCATAGCAGCTATAATTCTGAGCAGCATTCAGATAACAGACCTGCAAAATTCAAGTAAAGGCAGAATTTTAGTTAAGTGCAAAAACAGAAGGGTGTAAGTGGAAATAGTATGATTTAAGAGGTAGAGTTTAGGAGACTTACAGATGCAGCCATTCAAAGTGCGTGGTACAGACACGTACCGGAGGTAATTGGCTACGGCGTCGCGCATTGTGATGCACGATGACGCGCGGTACCGCGGTACGTGATTAGTTGACAGACAGGGGCACTCGTGGTCCGTTGGTCTGTCGTAGAAAGATTTACAGTAAACATCTTTACTGTGCCCGTTGTAGTATTGAATATTCATATCGAATTTTACCACTGAAGGGAAATCTTAGTAGCTGAGCATAAAAAGAATAGGAGCATACTGTAACGCGTGTGAAGGCCATAAACGATATTAATTTTGGAACATAAACATACAGTATATGGCTGGTCTTGGTACTTTAAAGAAAAAATACACACCAGTATTCCATTTCTCCCTAAACATTTTAAGCATCGAAGTCTTTAACTAATGAGATACCGGAGTCAACAAGCATACTTTTAGAATTTGATTAAAAGGGAATATAATATGGAATCGCGTATCTAAAGAAATTAATAACGATATAATTATATTCATGTACCGCAACACAAGAATAGTACACGCTGTACATTGTCTGTTGATAATGTTTCTGTAGTGCTTTTTCAGCACTCTGCATGCGACCTTGCTGGTGGCGCTGTGGGTTAGGTTCCTGACTCTCATGTCACATGGTCTGTGATCGAATCCCACTGGAACCATGACCTTTTTTTTAACAAACATTTCTTTGAAAAAATGAAACGTTTCCCTTGGTCAGAGATTAAATAAAACCTCACTCACACCAAACAAATGTATATTTCTAAATATCACAACATGATCGAATTTAAGTCATTTTAATAACAATGAATAGTCACCTATGCGTTACAAAATAAACCTTTATATTGATTTGAATCGCGTTTTGATTTAAATCGTAAACGCGTGTTTAAATATATGTGTTTAAAGGTGATATATAAAAGCGCTGATTCTTATGGAATGTGTTCCGCCGGGGATTCAAAAAATTTATTTTTTTAATCGCGTATCTAAGGAAAATAGCAGTATAACTTTGTTCATTCACAAACAGTGGCATGTTACATTATTAATTTGGGTGTCTCCTCTTGCCAGAAAGCTCTAAATTGCATTTTGAGTGTGGTTTTTGACTTTTTCTAAATTGCAACCCATAAATAAACTGCGACACATTAAACTGCGACACTTATCATTCAACCAGAGCTCGAAATATCACAAGGACCCTCAAGAGCACAGCAAAGACTGTATTAAAAGAATCGCGTATCTAAAGAAATTAATAAGATATAATTATATTCGTGTACTGCGACAGGGCTGTGTAGGGCTGTTTCACCACTCTCTTCATGTGACTCTATTCAGAAGCCATTTAGCAGAGAGGGGATGAGAAGAGTGACAAACTAGTATAGCAATATGTATAGTATAGCAGTCAAGCAATATGAAGCATCTCCTTTTACTTTTAAGTCTCTTAAATACATTGAGCACAGCTTTCTCACCACTTAGATTACTTTTTGATACCATCCTTACACAAAGCAGAAACTTCTTGTATTTTCCGATGACATACAGTACAAGTGGAAAGATTACAGATTTTAATCGTCTTTAATTTTGTTACGTTATACGTTTTAGGAACGTTTCATCTATACAAACACCACAAAACTATTCTCGATTGTATTTCTGAATGTTATGTTACACCTACAGTAGTTCACTGCTTTAAATACATCGAATTAAGAAAGTTAGGTGTAGCACTTTAGATCTTTTTTTCTGAACCAGGGAAAATCTGATCATCTTTCTCTATAACAATAATAAAAAACTTTATTTTACATATCACCTTTAAAAGTGGCATCTCAAAGCAATACAGTAGATGGAAAAACAGTTAAAAGGGACCAAAGTAAATACCAGACAAACGCAAACGCTTTTTTAATAAAATGCTTTTATTCATTCAGCAGAGAGTGAGAGGGACATCCAGCAGAGAGAGACACACACACCGGTTTCCATTGACAAAAGTAATTGTTTTTTTACATTCCTCTTGTCTAACAGGAATGTTTTGTTTGTGGACAGACTGTTAGACTAGAGGAAAAGAGCGCCTCCTTCTACGAAGCATTTCGTTGATCCGATCACAAATTCTTTTCCAGTCGCACGAAGTAAGGGTTGAGAATCTCCGATTCACCATGCTACTAATGGTTTCCCGGAGATTGCAAAGCAAGGCACTTTTGCCTCTGGACCCATCGAAATTTACAGACGTGGTCCACCCCCAGTAAATTTCAAAAGTTACAAGATTTCGAAACACGAGGGCGGCATAGCGGTCGGCTCATGCTTTCCCGTCTATGCCGATGCACTGCAAGTACAACCCCCCCTCCATCTCTTGAGTGATGGGTAACAGTTGGATATCTGGGAGAATTATTCCTCCCACTGGCGTCTGTGAATTCCACTCTGTAAACGGTGCTTCCTGAGGGGAGATAGACGGCGGGGACAGCATCAACCAATTCCTGCGCGGTGGTGAGCGGAGAGGCTGGGATGGAGTGTCCTGAGGCGGTGTGTGCTCTGCGGGGGGCAGAGCTTCCGCCAGGCATTGCAACCTGCGCGGCGGGGAGAGGCACTTATCGGGAGAAGCTGCTCAACTGTTTGACTGCTGGAACATACTGTCTCCTTCCTCTGCATTTTCAGGAGTGTCTCTAGCCTCCCAATCCTCCCCAGTAATGCATCGTACTGCTCCCGCTGCTGCCGAAAAGTCTCCACACAGGTGGTGCTTCTACAGGTTGGCACCCTGGCCAGTGGCCGAGAGCAGAGACCCACGGCCTGTGGCAAAATAACATAATTCATGTAAGAAAGAAAGTCACACAGTAGTATTCATCAGTCGCGGAACAGACGTCAAAATAAACTTTTCTTTTTTTCCGTCTTACCGCTTTCTTTTTTACTGTCCTGGTGGTAGATTTCGAAGATCGTTTCGCCCGTGCGGTGTTTTCTTGAAGAACAGGCTATGAAGAAATAATTATAATTGAATTTAAAATTCAAAACAGCAATAATACCTTGTAATATGCGCTGTAATCGCGTATTTCAGATGAAGTCTGCTGTATTTGCTTACCCTTCGCTCTTTGGAAGCTGGGGCGGCAGAAGCACCCCGTCTCTTCCCGTAAAAGGTCTTGGTCTCCATACTGTACTGTGGTCGCTGTAGTGCAGGTTCGCAGTTTTTTTTTGTGACGGGAGCTCACCCAATCCCTTGGTGTATTTATGCTATATTCACATGTACGGCTAGAATGTGTTCATTGTCTTCCAATGAAAGGTGGGTTCCTTTTGCTGAAGTCGGGAGACATTAGAGGCTTGCCACACCCGGACTGTTAAACCAACGCATTAGCACGTCAAAGCCCATTGAGGAGCCGGGCGCAATAATTGTTTTGTCCCATGATTTACTGATCTGCATTAATTATGGAAATTGAGTTCCTGCTCTTTGCAGATGACCTGGTCCTGCTGTCGCCCACAGAACAGAGGCTGCGCCAGAACCTGGCACTGCTGGAGCAGCACTGTCAGACCTGGGCGCTGACAGTCAATCTGGACAAGACCAGAGTTATGGTTTTCCAGAAAAAAAGCCAGACCTCAGGGAAACAGGTACAAATTCACACTTAACAACACATTAACACCTAACAACGGGAGCAGGGACGAATTAGGCCAGTACCCACTATTGTTAAACATACAGAAAAGAATATTAAAGTATTGAAGTATTGGCTTTAGTATTAGCCATACAGAACATTAAAGTGCCCCTTTTCCATTCAGCGGGTGCCTAAGCCGCTGTGTCCTATCTTCTGACAGTCGCCGTTGTGAATGTCTGTAGAGTGTATCTTATTTTTAGTACTATATTTTTGTATTATATTCCCTATTAATCAAACTCTAAGAGTATGTATCGGCTTGTCCCCTCCTCCCGCCCCTCTCTGTGTACAGTAGAGCCTCCTGTCCAGCCAGCACATGTCCACAGACATTCACAACAGCGACATATCATAAAACGTTTGCACATATAGTTAAATTATTAGTTGTTTTCAGGAAGTTAAAAAAAACACTTGGATTACTTATCCAGTCTCTCGAAATAAAGTTACTTTTCAAGCAATGCAACAAACGTCGGGCAATGTGTTTTTTTTTAATCCAACATTGACAGCCACATCTTAAATCTAGTCAGTCAGTTCCTTTTTCTCTATTTGAATTGTGGCTTACACATCGCACGACTTTAAAAGCTAGAAAAACAGGTTTCGATTCACATTAGCTGGCAAGCCTTGTTTTGTCAAAGGACAGCACAAAAAAACAGACAATACACAGGGAGGGGGAGGGCAAGCGAGAGAGAGAGTTTTTTACCCTCTGTCAAAAAACCCAAATAACCCGGGGCAGAGACTCTGGGGGGATCATTGCATGGTACAGAGCGGAGCTCAGTCAATTCTTATGGAATGTGTTTTCTTTCTTCTTTATTTCAGCATGGAATAAACCTGTTACTTGATTCATATGGATGTCCGGTTCCGCCGGGGATTCAAAAAATTTTTTTTATCGGTGCGACCGTTAGCCCGACATCGATAAGAAGAGTACGCAGGAGGCTTGGATGGAGATACAGAAAAACCAACACATGCCCCATGATAAGGCTAAAAAACAAAGAGGAAAGACTCAAACAAGCGCTCCAATGGATTGAACAGGGGGAGGCATTTCAGGATGTACTTTTCACCGATGAAACAACAGTGGCTCTGGAACAGTTTTCAACAATGTCATTTTGCAAAAAGGGGAGATATGTGGACAAGCCAAAGCCCAAACATCCACTGAAGGTTCACGTCTGGGGGGGTATATCTAGAAGAGGCCCGGGACCACTTCTTATTTTCGAAGGAATTATGGACCGTGAATTCTTCGAGGAAGTCGTGGTCACACAGCATGCCGCCCCATATATCAGGGAGCAGTTTGGATCAAGGCACCGTCTCTTTCAAGACAACGATCCGAAACACACAGCAGCAAGGGCGAGGCTTGTAGCAGAAGGAGTGAACTGGGTGAAAACTCCAGCCGAATCCCCAGATCTAAATCCGATAGATATGGTTTGGCATTCGTTGAAAGACTACGTTCGGAAAACTGCTAAGCCCGTCACAAAGCAGGAACTGATTGATGCGATCTATAAATTCTGGGAGGAAGAACTGACCGAACAAAATTGTAACAATTTTATTAACAGGCTGTTTCGTGTTCTTCCTAGGATTGGTGACCGGGGCGGGGGACATTCGGGAATGTGAGTCTGAGAAAGACAGTCTCACGTTTGTGGACAGTCTGTCCACAAACAAAACATTCCTGTTAGACAAGAGGAATGTAAAAAAAACAATTACTTTTTGTCAATGAAAACCTGTGTGTGTGTCTCTCTCTGCTGGATGTCTCTCTCTCTCTCTGCTGAATGAATAAAAGCATTTTATTAAAAACGTGTTTGTGTTTGTCTGGTATTTACTTTGGTCCCTTTTAACTGTTTTTCCATCTACTGTATTGCTTTGAGATGCCACTTTTAAAGGTGATATGTAAAATAAAGTTTTTTATTATTGTTATAGAGAAAGATGATCAGATTTTCCCTGGTTCAGAAAAAAAGATCTAAAGTGCTACACCTAACTTTCTTAATTTGATGTATTTAAAGCAGTAAACTACTGTAGGTGTAACATAACATTCAGAAATACAATCGAGAATAGTTTTGTGGTGTTTGTATAGATGAAACGTTCCTAAAACGTATAACATAACAAAATTAAAGACGATTAAAATCTGTAATCTTTCCACTTGTACTGTATGTCATCGGAAAATACAAGAAGTTTCTGCTTTGTGTAAGGATGGTATCAAAAAGTAATCTAAGTGGTGAGAAAGCTGTGCTCAATGTATTTAAGGGACTTAAAAGTAAAAGGAGATGCTTCATATTGCTTGACTAATTTTAAAAACTAAGTTATAAATGCAGACGCCCCCTTGGTGCCGCGCCGGGTGTAAATATCTAAATATACATTCGTCCCAGGCAGAGGCCGAAGAGCGCCCGGCTGGGGTGCGCGGGGAAGAGCAGGACAGGAGTGAAAGTGGTCAGGGCGGGGTTTAGGAAGGCGTACAGTCTGGGCAGGTATAGATTACACTTTTCTAAAACGTATTTGAAAAATAAAAACGATTACAATCTAATCCTTCCACGTTTGATCCCAAAATCCCAAGAAAAATAAAAAAAGCTATGCTGAAAGTTTATTAAGATACTTAGAAGACAAAGATACTGTATCAATTTATGTTGCATTTGTCTGATTATGATTAAAAAAAACACATATAATTAAACACGCGTTTGCGATCTAAATCAAAACACGATTTATATTTAAATCAATATAAATGTTTATATTGTAACGCATACTGTCCAGCCTCCATTTCTCTATAAAGATTTACTCTATTACAAATTTACAATTTGTTGATAATAGAAATGTTAGGTTCTCTAAAGCTTTGTGATAGTTGACCCACCCAGGCAGCAAAAGATCAGCTGCACTGGTAAGATGCGACACCGAAGATATGATTAATAACCTTTTAAATCTGAAGGGAGATCTGAAGGGATCCCCCCTCCACACACACACAATAGAAGCAGGAAGCAGAAGCAGGGACCGTTGTCAGAAGGGAAGAAGGTGACTATTCATTGTTATCAAAAATGACTTAGATTCGATCATGTTGTGATATTTTGAAATATAAAAGTCAATTGATTGTCCATAATATTGCTATTCTATTTTTTCGAAGAAATGTTTGTTAAAAGAAAAGTCACAGCGCCAGCTGGATTTGAACACACAACCCGTGAGTTGGTAATCAGGCACGTAGTACACGAATATAATCATATCGTTATTAATTTCTTTAGATACGCGATTCCATATTATATTAGCAGAAAAACTTAAACTACCACTTTTTCACATGCTATTTCACATGTTAGTTAAATACTTCGATGCTTAAATGTTTAGGGAGAAATGGAATACCTGTGTGTATTTTTTCTTTAAAGTACCGATTCCTGGAATCTGACTGGCTGACACCCTTCTGAAGTGGTTCCATAATATCTGGTATACGGAAAAGAAAGCGTTGATAAAAAAGCCTGGATTCTCATGTATCTGATACAAGTATCTTTTAATACAGTCTTTGCTGTGCTCTTGAGGATCCTTGTGATATTTTGAGCTCTAGTTGAATGATAAGTGTCGCATTTTAAATAATTTTCGTAGTTAGAAATTATGAAACGCCCTGTTAAGTAAAAGAAAATGCCTGACAAAGTAGGGCTTGGACAGATTCCAAGTGCTTGTACAAATGTGCTAAAGAAATGATACTTTGAGTATACAGCTTGTCCAAAGTCATTCATTATTAATACTATTAGTAATATCTTCGGTAAAGGCTTTGATGCATAAATATTTCTGATAAAGGTAGGTTGTGTACTTTTGTCCAACTGAGCAATCTTGCTTTCATAAAATATACCAACATTTTAATGACTGATGATTAACATGCTGTAATACACAGTTTAAATTTAAAAGCTCAAATGCTGTACATGAGAGGTTAAGCTTTATTGGCTCCTCCTGGTGGTTTTACAAGGTGATGCCGGATACTTTCCGGCATGACGTCAAATGACGCGATTAACCCCGTGATACTGCGTGATACCGCGACACGCCCACCGGGGTTTCCCGCGAAATACCCCACCCATTTTGAATGGCTGCATCTGTATGGCTGTGGGATAGGAGAGCTCTTAGAACCTAGAGGTCTGGGCTTTCATACTTCTAAATCATCTGCCAAATGATAGAAGAGAGAAAAGTGCATTTCCAGGGTGGTTTAGATCCTTGCTTATATTATTTGCTGTTCTGAGGGCAGCACGTGGGGAAGATGATCTGGATGGAAGGGAGTTCTGCACCAGTGATGGCCTCAGCTCTCTCCACCACCTTCTTTAGTTTTTTTTAACAGTCATATGTAGAGCAACTGCCATACCAAATGTACAGTAATGCATCCAGTGAGAATGCATCTGTAGAGGTTTGTGAGTGTTTCTGAAGACATTGAAAACTGAGTCATCTGAGGAAGAGGCACTGGTGTGCTCTCGTGATTACTTCATTTATGTAATGGGACCAGGTCAGATTGGTGATGTGAATGCCCAGAAATTGGAAGCTGCTGATTATCTCCATAGCAGCCCCATTGATATGGACAGAAGCATCCTCCCTGCTTCCTGTTGTTAACAACCAGCTCCTTAGTTTTGTTAACCTCTTTCTTGTACTCTGTTACATAATTATTTGTGATTAGATCTACAATGGTGGTGTCAGCATCTTAAAGATGGAGTTAGAGATGTGTCTAGCCACACAATCCTGGGTGAACAGGGAATAGAGCAGGGGACTGAGCATACAGCTCTTAGGGGCTCCTGTGTTCAGGATCAGCATGGAGGAGATGTTGTTGCCTATTCTCACACATTGAGGTCTGCCCATCATAAGAACAGGAGTACTTAGTACAGAGAGAAGAACTTAGGCCCAGGTCCCAAGAGGTTGGTGACCAGCTTTGACAGGATTTTAGTATTAAATGCTGAACTATAGTCTCAGAATTATAGTTTATAATTCCGGTCCTCCCTTTTCAGGCACATAGAGATATAACTGTCTCGTCATGCTGTCATGCCTAACTTACTGTCACCTTAATTTTAACCTTTGGCCACACATTTGCTAAAGTGTAAGTTTAAACTTCTGGAGTGAACATTTCGTGAACATTTTCAGTTGTTACAGTTCAAAGCATGACAGATCATCTGTGATTCTGCACAATGCTCAGTCTATCACTGTCTGTACCATTCACTTTGTGCACTTTAGGAGTCTTGTGTATCTCACTCTGCACTCCCTATTTACTGCAGGATTGCCTTCTGTCTGCCTTGTACACTCTCTCAGTATGAGCCCCCCTTTTGGCATTTTCTACGGTCTTTTACTTTAAACCAACAGTCATTTATATCATGTGATGTTTTGCCTTGTTACAAAAAAATTAAAATAAGCAACAATAACAAATTAAAAGAACCATGCACAAACAACATAAATAGCACGGAAATTATGTTAGAAAAATCAAGTAAAAGCAAGAGTAAAAAAATAAGTTTTGAACTGCCGTTTAAAAAAAACACAGAGCCAGCCTCTCTAATATTTAAAGGAATACTATTCAACAGTTTGGGTAAGTAGTAGCTGTTGTATAGGACAAATAAGTTCTGGATCCCAAAATAAAGTTAAACAACTGAGTTTTATTGCACGCAAGGAACAATAAGACCGAAGTATTGTTCGGAATATAGGTACAAAAGTTCCAGTTTATATAGCACTTTTCGGCCACTTCTGATGTAGTTCGTTTCCATGGTAATGGGGAGAGGTCATGGTGTTCGGACACTTCCCAGACTTTGACCACTTTTATTGGTCAGTTTTAGGTTTCCTTCCTTGGGGGGGGGGGTTCTAGCTGGCATCTGGAATCCTTATCAGTTATCCCCCTTTCCTGTCATAACTCTAAGCCTGGAATGTCTTGTGTCACAAGAAGTCCAGTCCTTGAGCAGAAACGAATCAGTTAACCCCTTCTTCACATCTTATATCTTTCTTCATAGCAAAAGGCTGCCTCTCCAGTCTTCCTATGCTTAATTTTTGGAATAATCTTTAAAAGTTGTGCGCTTGTTGCACTGGCCTTGATGGAGTTTTCAGTACGAACAGCTTCATCCATTACTTCTTTGAGGTAGAGGGGCATTTTCTTAGCCTCGGAGCAACGGCCTGTACTTTCATGACTAGCCCACTGTGTTTGCCAGTCATAGCTCGTGCACCGTCTGAGCAGATTCTCACACACTTGTTCCAGTCAGTTTCATACTCACGTATATACTGTATGTGTCGAGCAAAATGAAAAATTGATCGCCATTGGCACGCTTGGGAAGAGGACGACAGAACAAAAAATCCTCATTAATTTCTCCCTCTTCAACAAATCTGGCATAAACAAGAATTTGTGCATTTCCTGACACAAAAGATATATAAAGAAATATATACACTATACACATTTTATCTTAGTTATCACCTGCTCTTCCACGTCTCTTGCCATATGCCCATATGTTAGACACGGTATCATTTGACACTTGGTATTAATGCTACCTGCTCTGCAGCGTTTTTCCCACACATGATTGAAACTGTTTCCTTAGGGCACAGTAAGAAAAAAAGTCTCACCTGTGTGTGGCTTCGCAGGTTTGGCAATCTAGTTAGCTATAACGAACAACACCTCTTTGGAGGGTAGATTGTTGGCCTCTTAGCTCCTGTAGCTTTCATTAAAAAAACTCAACAGGTTTTGCAAGGTCGAGTGTCTGGTTTGCAAATGGCGTAGCAGTTTGTAGGGCTTGAGGCTTTCCTTAGCCAACACTTCGCCACAAACCACAGATAGTGGTCGTGCATTCTTTCCATCACTAGTCTATAAAGATCGTTAGGTACTTTTCATCGTATTTTTGTATTTTGTAATTTTGTTAGTTTTTTTCTGTTCGGAGTTTTCTGCTGTGCATTTCTCCACATTATTTTTAGCTCTCATTCTTCCAGTGCCACCTATTAAAAAACACTCCACTGCAAGGCTAATCAGGACTACCTTGGCTAAAAAAAAGTATATAATATAATATAATATAATAAATAATAATAATATAATAATATAATAATATAATAAAATATAAATACAATTGTGGCCCACCCAACAGAAATTAATGAAGTGCACTCACTGGGCGCAATGCAGAGCAGGCTAGGAGTTGTAGCTGGGGGATGGTCTGTGGGCTCGCAGACTGACCACTAACTCACCCTGCTAATGTAAATAGTCTGAACTGTTGTGGCAGCAATGCTTGTTAATAAGACAGAATTAAGTGTTGCTGTGCTTTCCCAAATGAGGCCTCATCTCTCTCTTCATCTCTGTGGTGCAGCCACAGAGAAGCTATTCATGCAGGCTGATTTAAGGTGTTTTCTTTTGATAAGGGACAGCTCCCAAATGGGGATGCACTTAGCTAGGCCTGGCTATCATGATCAATGGTCATCCATTGGCGCCTATCTGTCTAGGGAGTGCCAGATGGACATCTGGACTGCATTCCTAAGTGTCAGGAGTAAGTGACTCATATCTCACCTTGATCAACCAATCAGGGACTGGCAGGGCGTGGTAATACCACGTGGATCTCCCATGTCTGCCAAACTCTCAACCAATCAGCACACATCTGTGTCTTGGTCAAAAAGGTAGCGCAAGCTCAGGTCGGATCACATGACAACCGCTGTTGTCCGCACTGGGACTTGGACTTTGTTCTAAGTGCAAGGCCGAGGATCCTGTACATACTCAAGAATTCTGCAACGACCAACGTGAATGCTCCGCTTGATCAACGGCAGCCTACAGTTGGACCCTCGTCGACAACCTGAATAGCTTATTCAGAAGCAGCTCTGGACCGGACAAAAGAGTGCAAAAGTGACTTGCGAGTGACTTGCGAGGACCTGCAGTCACACTCTGTGCATAGAGACTTTCTACTAGGCAGCCGGACTGCTGGTAGACCCCTCGGAGCAACTACTGCCCTGCGTGCTGCAGTTAGATTCCTCCGCCTGTCCTACTCCTTGACTGGTTGGCCTGTAGCCTACACGGACACCTATTGGACGACTGCTGGATTAGAGGTTTGGTGTTCGTGCCGGGTAATCTGAATTCCTCCAGTGGATAAGTAAACCCCATGTTCTACATTGTGCCTCAAGAATTTAATTGTTACCTCAAAACAAGTTGTTATCAATTTAATTCATGAGTAATGTATTTACTTCCGAGTCTAGTGTAACAGTGGGTAATAACACTGACTGGTGATTTGGTATAGCCGAACAATATATTGAAATATATTCTCTGTTGTGTATCTCTTTATGTTTGCATCTCTTTGAGATTATATACCTTGTATTTTGATAACCCTCAAAGTAAGGTCTGCCGCCTGTATCCAGGCAGACTGGTATATGTTTGGTGCACAATTTATGTTTAATAAATGTATCTCGTGTATTGAATCCATGTAGGTGCGTTTTTAGTTGTTATGACAATTTATTTTCTAAAAGCCACAACAAACCACCTCGTGATTACTGCTACAATTAATAATTGTCTCAGTAAAATCATAAAACCACTACATTTATATCTGCTTTCCCAATCTATTCCTGTATCTGCTCTAGGAACCCTGCTCTTGAAGGCATGGCAGTGTCCTGGGTTGCACCCTCGGCTGAGTGGTCCATTGGAACACCTGCATGTACTGTTTACACAACCATCTCATCCTTATCACTAAGGTCCACCCTGCACACCTCCTGGTTGCGGAATCTCTCTATTGGCATAATTGCAATCATCTGCCGGGGGTACGTGTAGTACACCTGCTCAGTTCCCCCCTCCCTGGCCAAGGAGCCAGGGAGCTGCCCCAGTACTGGGATGGCCAGTTCAAAATCATAGAACCCATTATCAATTACCAGTCCTATGTCAGTGCGAGCAGGAATTTTGACATCCTGTTTTGCTATGTTCTGCACTAACAGGCAGGTGGCTCAGCCATTCCGCTCCAGTCTCGGGGTACCACAGACTGCTAGGTTCAGTCTGATAAACTGAGCTGATGGTTGGAAGAAAACCATCTTGGCGTCCATTCTCTGTCCCTTCTTTAGGACTAGGTGTACAGGAAATCCTGCTGTCGATGGAGGAACGATCAGGTCCGACTCGTTTACTACCTGGCAGGCCCAAGGAATCGTCTGACCTGACCAAATGTTCTCAGAATCGCCGCTTAGAGAGTGGGCATCTGGGTTCACCCGCGTCCACAGCACACTGTTGACTGTGTCCAGCTGGGCTCCCAGTCGAACCAACAGGTCTGCACCAATACAGACCAAGTGGGTCAGCTGAGGTGCTACCTGGAAGTAATGAGCAAACTTCCTTTTTCCAATGGAGATGGAAGGTACACAGCTTCCTTTGCTCCATATGGACCTGTGAGGTGGGGGTGCCCACCACAGAATCTGTGACCAGGGTCACAGGGTCACCAGGGTCACCTGACGACTTTGCGACAGGTGCTCGAACAGACCTTCACTGATTATGGACTTCTCAGAGCTGAGGCTAAGAATTACATCATCAACCTGCACTTCTGCCACCTGGACCCCTCCCACCACCACAGGGTTGTAGTCCTGGTCACCCTGAGGTGCTAGGATGCACAGAAAGGACTCCCATTCATTACCGGATTCATTACCGCTCATTCACACTTCCAGCAGTCGGTGCGGAAGGTTTACCCTGTCCTGATCTCTCAAGCAAGGCTTGTTCAAGCCTGGCCAGGTGGGCTGCAGTCGACATCCTTCATCCAGCCTTATGACGCTTAGTGCGGCCCTGCCTGCCTATTTTGCGCCGGGGCTTAGCGGGCTCAGGAACCTCAGCTCCCTCGAGCCAAGGCGAGTCGTCAACCCTGCTGGCTTTAGTGGCGAACACGGCCGTTTTAGCAGGTTTGCTCTCTGATGAAGCAGAGACTTCAGTTCCCCAGGCGTTCTGAGCCAACCTTCTAATGTCAACCATTTTCATTGCTTTTGCATCAGCACGCATCACAATCATTTTCCTAACTGAGGGATGCAGATTAGCAATGAATAAGCCTTTGAAATTCATATTCTCTTCGCAACCCTCTTCATTCCGCCCTGCAAAATAAGTGCGCCTAAGCCTCTCATAATATTCACGAGGGGCTTCAGCTTTTTCGTGCTTAATATGGTGAGCTGCGGCCACGGCAGATATGGGATCGATAAAAGACGAAAATTCTCTGCTCATTGCCTGACACAGCTCCTCAAAGCTATTACAGTTCTCCAGTCCTTGTCTAGACATCCACTCGTGGACTGCTCGGCTGGTAGTTTTTCTCGCTGGTAGCCTTTTCCTGTTCTGTCGCTTCGGGCATAAACTGCAAAGTGTATTTCAGCTCATTGATGTAGGTCTCCACATTATTCCCTGACACTGACAGTTCAAACCTTTCTACATCTTTTGCTAGCTGTCTCAGGGAGTGGAGGTTAATTTTTACGGCTTCTCCGCAGGCAGGGAGACGGCCGTGATCAGGACCGGGGGGTCTATGCCTGGATTGAATCGCCCTTGAGTCTTGCGCAGGACTCGGCGACCTCCCCCATGCTGACCCAACCACAGACCCTGGCCGGGAGAAACCTCCTCCCGGCACGCTGGGTGAGTGCTCCGGGCTGCTAGGTGGGCTGGCATGCCGGTGGGATCTAGCCTGTTTCGCTTCCAGTACGGCAGCATCTAGCTCCTTTTGTAGTCTCTCTCTCTCATCCCGACCACGCACAATCTCCTTTTGCCTTTCCTGGCTGAGCTCATTTAAACTCTCAATTTCTTTTTCTTTTTCCTGCAAGCTCGCTTCCAGGTCTTCCTAGCTACTTAAGCCGCAGTTTCTCTAGCAGACAGGTCAGCTAATCTACCTAAATCTTCCTTGAGTCTGTCTTCACTTTCCTCATTTTTCAATCTCTTTTCTTTGATTATATCCAACAAATCAACTGGCTCCGCCTTATACCTTTCTAGCTTTCCCTGAAGCTTTTGAAACCTTGTCAGCTCGGACAAAGACAGTTCCAGCTGTTTAGTTAGATTTAAGGGGAAACTAGATAGGACCTGAACTGTGTTCACAGAACCTCCTGTGTTAAGCTGGTTCGCTACCTTAGCTACCAAATCTAATTGCAGCTTCTCAATATCATCAATTTCAACTTTTCGATACGGCTCCAGTAACCAGGATTGTCGTTGCTAGAAATAGTAATAGCTATAAGCGACTCAATATCAGATGTTTTAGTAGCTATTGTCATTACGTCGGAGAAACTTTAAGAGTATTACTTTTTTTCCACAAAATACAGTATGGAATCTAAACACCCGAGCAGATGGATTTCCAATCAGCACATGTTACACTAGACGCTAAAGACCAGGGGGATTTCTTTTCGCAGTTATCAGCACACCCTGTATTCTCGTGTACAGGAACCGCGGTGCGGTGCTGTGCTGAAATTGAACTCAAAGCAGCATCAGTTATTCTGTGCGATTGATTCACATTTCACTCTAAAACTGCCCACCCAGGGACGCCAATAAATGTAGTGGTTTTATGATTTTACTGATATTACCCACTGTTACACTAGACTCGGAAGTAAATACATTACTCATGAATTAAATTGATAACAACTTGTTTTGAGGTAACAATTAAATTCTTGAGGCACAATGTAGAACATGGGGTTTACTTATCCACTGGAGGAATTCGGATTACCTGGCACGGACACCAAACCTCTAATCCAGCAGTCGTCCAATAGGTGTCCGTGTAGGCTACAGGCCAACCAGTCAAGGTGCAGCTCGAAGTAGGACAGGCGGAGGAATCTAACTGCAGCATGCAGGGCAGTAGTTGCTCCGAGGGGTCTACCAGCAGTCCGGCTGCCTAGTAGAAAGTCTCTATGCACAGAGTGTGACTGCAGTCACTCTTTTGCATGGGAAGAAACTGGTTCGTTCCCGGTCCAGCGCTACTTCTGAATAAGCTATTCAGGTTGTCGACGAGGGTCCAACTGTAGGTTGCCGTTGATCAAGCGGAGCATTCACGTTGGTCGTTGCAGAATTCTTGAGTACGTACAGGATCCTCGGCCTCGCAATTAGAACAAAGTCCAAGTCCCAGTGCAGACAACAGCAGTTGTCACGTGATTGTCTCTGAGGGTGTGCGAAAAATGGCCAAGGAAAGCTCCGACCTGAGCTTGCACTACCTTTTTGACCAAGACACAGATGTGTGCTGATTGGTTGAGAGTTTGGCGGGCATGGGAGACCCATGTGTTATTATCACGCCCTGCCAGTCCCTGATTGGTTGATCAAGGTGAGATATGAGTCACTTACTCCTGACACTTAGGAATGCAGTCCAGATGTCCATCTGGCACTCCCTAGACAGATAGGCGCCAATGGATGACCATTGATCATGATAGCCAGGCTTAGCTAAGTGCATCCCCATTTGGGAGCTGTCCCTTATCAAAAGAAAACACCTTAAATCAGCCTGCATGAATAGCTTCTCTGTGGCTGCACCACAGAGATGAAGAGAGAGATGGGGCCTCATTTGGGAAAGCACAGCAACGCTTAATTCTGTTTTATTAACAAGCATTGCCGCTACACTGTGCAGGTGTACATAATAGTTAATTGTTTACCTTTGTTGTTGTCCTTTGATGTGTAGCCACCCTGAACCGGCGTATGTGTCTTGTTAACCGCCCTAGTGTGTGTGTCACTCTTTGGTTGATTCTGGTTCTGTTGCCTATTGTGTTACTGCCCTGGGATTATGTCATGACTCCCATTTAAGAACCTCAGCACTAAACTATTATTTGAGCATTGTTCACTCATATAACATTAATAAAACAAGTGGAAGTTAATTATACTATGGAAAGCTAAAATAACACAATGTTTCAATTGTGGATCTTTCATAATGTGTGTGAGCATAAGAGTAAAACTCTATTCCTTGTTCTGTTTAATGCTTTGATTCCTTACTGGAGGTTTTAAGCACTACATAACATTCAACATCCATTCACATTTATGGAGTTATTATTAATCCATTTGATACAGAAATGGCTACAGGGTGTGGTGTCAGCCCCAAACTCTTTAACTTGCTGCCCTGGTGGTTCAGATGTTCTCCATTGCACTGTGGCTTCTCTATATGGCCTGAGATCAACTCTTTTCCATCTCCTTATCATGCCCAGACCCTTCTATTCTCACTGGTTGTCTCAGTGTTTCTAAAACTATGTATCGACTCATCTGCTGGGTTCCTGTTCTCCTCCTTTTGGCTCAGGCTGCCATCTGCCTTCATCTTTTCACAGGAGCCTGCCCACTTTTGATGCCTGCTTTCCATGCCCTTTTTTTCTATTCTGCCCCTTTTCAGACTTCAGGATTAGCTATCTGCACATATTCTGGTAAAATGTGCCTTCTGAAATGATCTTTCCACTTCATAACTTCCCTGTTCCTGGTATTAAGTTATGAAGTGGAAAGATCATTTTATCCACCTTTCCTCTGTGCTGGTAAATTATTGACCTTGCTTTACTTTATTCAAAGCAACAGGATGCTTAGTTCATGGCAGCCATCATCTTAAAGTTATGCCTATCATCCCTAAAATCAAGGCACTTCTAGGATTTGCTGGAAAGATAATTATTATTTCACAGTCTATCTCACTTTCATCTGCTGCACTAGCCCAAAGCTTTATGAGACTTTCAGAACCCCTCTGCTGGATCTTCCTTCATTTACAAGATCCCTTGCATGCTTCATTTCTCAGATGACTTTTTTTCATTGATGATCTTCCTGCTAGAGCTCTTTTAACCTTGACTAGTTTTCTTTTCAGCACAGGCAGAACAATTTTCTTTCTCTGACCTCTAGGGATCATTCTTTTTCGCTTCTCCTTGCTATGAGCCAAGCTTGGCTCACCAATTATTTACACTCAATCACACACTCAATCAATCTTTATTTGGTATAGTTCTGTAGGAAGTTAGTGGTTTTTATTTGCTGTAACAATCATAAATTGTTAGAGAGAATTCAGAGAGTACTTGATGAATTTTAGGAACCAGCCAAACATAATAATTTACAGTCCCACACACAGATTCTAAATAAACGATCTATACAATTTATTGATGTTACCAAAACACCCATAACAAGCAACAATGTAATAAAATATATATCTGTGAAATTATCGTTCACTCAGGTATTGCAAAGATCTAAATTAATAACTTCAGCGTCATAATAGGCATCAACTATAATGTTTTACAGTCTAGCTCATAGGTTTTATGTCTAGCTCCTAACTGGAAAGTCCTGGGTTCAATCCTAGGTAGGGGCAAGTGATTTAGCTAATTCCTTCCAGACAGATCCCAGGTCCACTCAGCCTGCTTTCCAAGTGAGTACCGAGATTAATCCTTCCAGGGGTAATAGGCTGGCCAGAGCATGATACTGACCACATTGCCTCCACCACCAGTGTCGGATGGTCAAAGAAAAATGGTGGCCCTTGCCCCCCCACTAGCCATGGGCCTTTATGGCCTGAAAAGGGACCAACCTACCTTATAGGTTTTATCAGTCTAATATAACTAAATCATATATATATATATTCATAATTTATATTCTTATGCACGAGTGAAAAAAAATAATGAAGATTAAGCTATACTGATCATCCACTGTCCAAATGTCCTTGATGTGTTTAAAGTTTGCGCTGGTAAAAGCTGGCTGGGTTTCCATAGCAGCTTCTCGATGCAGGGAGGGTCCCAACGCAGGAGAGAGATTTTTTGGCGGTGCCTGGAGTTTGCATTGGCCTCAGGCAGCCCTGAGGACCAATAAATACTTATTGGTTTTTAAAACAGTCTGTGCAGCTTTTCTTGAGGTTCACAATGTATGCAATAGTGGAACTCATTTAATTCTGTGTTATAGTTTTTTGTTTAAAATATTCTGGATGTCAACAAAAGAGAAAGAGTTCAGCTGTCTAATTTCAAGATGAATTTCAATTTCAGATGAAAATAACAGTGGGTTTAGCTAACACAAGATTTCTTCTGTTTCAGAGTGAATATCTTGGACAGAATTCAGCACTTAACTGACTTACTGCTTGTAGTTACGTGGTTGTAAAAGTCAGATGGGTAGAGATATTGGCTAGAGAGAGACAGAAAGAGCCTGTGGTTAATAGGAGGAAAAGGACTGTTCCCATTTATATGTGGCAACATCACCAGTTGTGATTGGCTATCACCGTGGTTCTCAAACTGTGGTACGGATCGTCCCCAGTTGGTACGCCAAATGACCCTGGAAATTTGTTGTGTGCACTGAAAAATTGGGAATTAAAACTTGAATAATTAAAAACTATATACATTTTTCATCTGTAATTTACTTAATTGACTTCAGAAAGCTTAAAATGGGTTTTCATATTTTCTATTTTAATAAAATTATGTGTCAAATGTGTGTTTATGTGTCAAATATGCAGCCTATGTACTTAGCTATGTCGATACAGCATGCTCTAATACTTGAGTGGACACAAGGGCTACTATGTACAGGTATTAGAAGTCTGATACCCAATTCAAGTGTGACGAGTCCCGACAAGGTATCGGGTTTTGGGCTGGGTTCGGGTCGGTTTTTCACATACAACTTTGGGCTCGGGCCGGGTTCCGGTTTGTTTTCTAAAAAGTGAAAATTAATTATTATTATTTTATGTTTTAAATTTATTTTTATTAGAAGAAATTCGTAACTCATTTTGCGCACTCGATCATTCTCTCTCTGTCTTGTATGTGTGCCTACCTAGCTAACGGTTATCAGCTGTTCCCTATTTTCAAAAGTATTACAGATTTTAAAATGCCAGTTTTTCTCAGTGCACTGTATTTTCTATCAACTCAAGCGAATAGCAGCCGAGCAAAACATTGTAAAACCGCTTCTGTGAGAATCCGTCTCCATGTGTGCATATGTCTACTCACTTTGAGAGGAAAAGATTTCAGGTTCAGGTTTCAAATTTGGCCTCACAAAAATCAAGTATTTTGTCATGGCTGAAAGGAATAGACAGCAAGAGTACTGACACCACTGACAAGATCACTGCTATGAAGAAAAACCTGCAGCTTTTTGTTAATAAATTCAATGCAAGTGATATCTCCTGCTTTCCCAACTTTGGAGAAGTATCTGCACACATACAGTGTGACACCTGAGGCTCCTGTTCATGATGTGATTGCAGTCCACCTCTTGTCATTGGAAGAACAGTTCTCAGAGTATTTTCCAGTTGAGGCCACACCAGAGTGGACGACGAACCCCTTTACTGTTGATGGCAAAGGAATACCCAACGATCTGTCCTGTGCTGAACAAGAGAAGTTGCTCGAGATATCATCTGATGAGACTTTGATGTCAGAATTGAAGTAAGTTTTTGATGCCTTTTGCCACTACCTACCTTTGTGAGAAAGGCTTCTCCGCTCTGACTGCAATCAAGACAAAGTACTGCAACAAAATGGATGCTGAGCCAGATCAAAACGGATCTAACACAAACTCATACTTTATAGAGAGTGAACAACACATTAACAGATGTCAATTTTTGTTTGGCTAAACATGAATTCTCTGCTCTGTGGAAGATCAACAAAAGCTGTCTCTGGCGCACCTACAGTAAGTGCTTTATAGAACACCCTTTAAGGAGTTCCACAGCTTACTCATCTACAAGATCACTACTGAAGGTACTGTATACTAGATATTTTGGTAAATGTAGATGTGTTGAAGAGAGTGTGTAAGCAGCTCCAGTCTGTTGATTCCTTTCATCCAGGACAGTTGTAGAATTGCAGTATGATCTTTTATGAAGGTGCTGTTACAGTATTCTGTCACTTATAACCATCAACCACATTCAAACTAAGCCTTATGAACAACCTTCCTATTTCCTAACCCCACATTGGTTTGATATACAGTATATCATTAACAGGTATTTGTAAAGGCTTTATGAGCCTTTAAACATTCTTTTCAGCACCTCATGTAAAGTATGAACCTATTCATGCTTATTAATGCAAACTGATGTTGCAGTAAACTATTAATAGACATTAATAAAGTCTTTTTTTAATTTGTAATTTTTCAAATTACATGTGGCAATAATACAGACCACATTTTCAAAACAAGATTTTTTTTAATGACAATAATTGTAATTGTATTAGTTATAAAAATATTTTGCAAATACAAGTACAAAACCAAAAGTCTGTTGTAATGGAAAAAGGATCTTCACAGTATGTTAGTGAAAAATATTTGTATTTTACACAGAAATTAAAATGAACAAATACCCTATATTTTCAATAACAACACTGAGACATGGTAACAAAGTAAACATTACTATTAATATAGAAAAAAATAGATACAATGAAGTAAGAATGTTGGTTAACAAATATAAAAACTGAAAGAATAGAAAACTCTTCCTACAGGAAAGGTAGGTAATTAGTAATTTCAAAGTCATGAAAAACTTACAAGGCTTCAGATTCCTTGTTGTTGCCACCAATGTACAGGTTATTTTTGTACAGATCTCAGAAGTGGCATAAAATGAGAAATACTGTGAGAAACAATAACATGATAAATTAAAAATGTAAAAGACATTTAAATGCAGTGAAACACCTTTAACTTCTGACCTAATTCAACACTTAACAGCAAGTATTCTTCTTCAAAATTTTCATTTGTTTAATTTTAGATTTTATTTTAAAATCTATTGCTGCTGAACAGAGCTTTGAAAAATTGAGCAGCTTTGTCCTTCTGGTATGAGACTGTAAAACCCCATTGTATTTCTCAGGTGCACAAATATCTAGCTCTGCAATGGCAACTATTGAAAAAAAATGTGTTCCTGTCCACATTCATTGTCTGAAATGCTTTCTTCATTGTCCCCTTTCTTCTGAATAATTTCAGCACCTTCTTGTATTGTAGCATAACACTGGAAGGTGCACTTACTACAACACAAAGTTGAAAGGTGAGCTATTAAGCGGTGGATCTCTTCAAAAGGTTAGGTGCCCCAGAGACAGCTTGTGTTGCTCTTCCACAGAGCAGAGAATTCATGTTTAGCAAAACAAAAATTGACATCTGTTAATGTGTTGTTCACTCTCTATCAAGTATGAGTTTGTGTTAGATCCATTTTAAGAAAACATTTACAAAGCATGAAAATCGGAGTTAATAAAGGCCTAAGAACACCTTTGTTAACCCTTAATTAATACTTTGTTACAACTGTGAATTCCTGTCAGTTCATCATTAATAGAGTATTTATAAACCCTTCATATTGCAACCTTATTGTAAAGTGGTACCGTTGCACAGACATGGCCATAAAACCGTTTGTACATGAGCTAAGTAGACCTTGTGATTCTTGAGATTACCCAACACCAGAGACAAGACCTTAAATTTGTGGCCACTATATACGTAGAAGGAATGCAAGGAATGACTTTTGTTAAGTTTCAGTTTCAAGAAACTGTGCAACCATACCTTAGAATTATCAGTATATACACCTTATGTACCACAACAAATTCTGGATGAAATTAAATGAAGAAATCACATGGTTATATTCAAAACAAACAAACATGCATTAAACCTCAAGCAAAATGGATATCTGAGCAAATGCCCGCAGATAACACTTGGTCTTGAGTTAAAGAACAATTTATAATAAAGCAGATGAACCAGTCAGATTGCTGATTGCACAGTTCAACAAATATTGCTAAAAGGATTTAGAGAACACATTATTCTGATCCATCCACATCAATTGATTGTCCAAGTATGGAAAACTGAGCCATCTCTCTAGTGGTTAAATGAGGCACAACCCCCTCTAATTGCTTGTATAGCAAATGAATATTTTGACTCATTAAAACAGCATCCTTCATTCCTTTTTGATAAAAGACTGTATGAAGTACTGGATATGTTTCCACATACTTCATTCCCTTATGAAAAGGTAAACGCAAAATATTCAATTAACATATGGTATTAAGTCCCATAATTATTTCAGGAAGAAGTGAGCTATGCTTGTTTGGTATCAAAAGAATAGGCACAATATGAGCAATGACATTTAATTACCAAACATATGTGTCTTATTCACCATCTCTCCTGAGAGAAGCAATAAAAATTCCTAAAGGAGAGATATGCAATTCCCATATTTAAATTAGCCAACCAGAACCTTGGCAGATAATTGTTGTCTGAGGCTAATAAATAAGTCAAGATCCACAATTTGGTGGCTAGGTCTCGGAAGTTAGGTGTTTTAAAAAAATGAAGCAGTCCTGATTTGATTTCACACAGATCAACCCCACAGCTATCTTGAGTTTGGGTTGTTAAGTATTATGTTAATTATTGCATTTATTTGGCTGTAATATGGTTGGTGTGGTGATTTACCATTAGATCACAAGACCTGTCTTATACAGATGCAGCCATTCAAAACGAGCGGGTTATACCACGTTAAAATAAGGTGGGCGTGTCCAGGTATAACACGGGTTACCGTATAATACCGCATAATACTGCAAGTAAGATAATAGTACTTGGAATTACTGCCAGGTGGAGCTAATAAAGCCTGATGTCGCCATCAAAGTCTTTACCAAAGATATTACTAATAGTATTAATAATGAATGACCTTGGACAAGCTGTTGTAATGTTTCATAGCCGTTCAGGGACGCCAAATATGTAACATTGTGGCTCTCTGAAGGCACCAGTTCTGTAGGGTTTGGGCATTTACTGAGACAATTATCAATTGTAGCAGTAAATCACAAAGTTGATTCTTTTGATGGCTTTAGAATCCAACCATGCGACATAACTCACACAACGCACACACACAGGTACTAATACACGAGGATACATTTATTAATACATAGAATATGCATGTAAACCTAACAGATCTTATCGAGAGGGTTATCAGAATACAAAAGGTATATATTCAATCAGTTACAAAGAGTTACATATATCAAGAGGACATACGTTCAGTATATCATTCATTAAGACCGTTTCGTAAATGAACTTGGTTATAACTTCTACATTAGATACTCAAAACAAGTACATAACTCTTAGGAATTAAATTGATATCAACTGGTTGGGATAACAATTGAATTCTCGAGCTGTAATGCATTGAAGTTGAATACTCATCCAATTTCTGGGGATTCATATCTCCTGCAGGCACAAACAATCAGCTGCAGGCTTGTTGCTGTCCAATCCGCGCTCTCTGGCTCCGTGCCAGGCTGTGCTGTGCGGCTTGCGACGGTGCGCTGCTGATGCTCGCTGACCGGCTAGTTAGTGTTGGCTTTAACTAGCAAAGTTTGTGCACAGGAGAAAAGATGACTGTGGATCCCAGCAGGTCAGGAAGAGGACCGGTTCGTTCCTGATGAAGCGCTAGTTCTGAATAGTGATTCAGCTGTCCACAGTTCCGACCTGTTCATGAGGCCTGCTGCTGGTTACTCTCTGGCAACCTCCACTCTAGACTCTTAGAACAAAGGAAAGTTCTGGCACTCGGACACACTGGCCGTTCCGTGGTTGTCCGGGCTGAGTCTCAGGATGGTCAGGAGGCGCGCTGCGAGAATGTCCTGCCCTTGGGAGCCTTCTGCTCCTGGGCTGTCCTGCCCTGGAATTCTCCTTTGAATTCCCTTTAGAATAGGAAGAAGTCCACTCCTGAATCTCTTCTGAATCTCCAGGCCTGTGTTGCCTGTTTTTACCTGGAGGAACTTCAGCTCGTTGATTGGCTGAAAGTTCCATGGGCATCAGAGTCCCACGTGGGTTACTCAGCCCTACCAGTCCCTGATTGGTTGATCAAGGTGAGATATGAGTCACTTACTCCTGACACTTAGGAATGCAGTCCAGATGTCCATCTGGCACTCCCTAGACAGATAGGCGCCAATGGATGACCATTGATCATGATAGCCAGACTTAGCTAAGTGCATCCCCGTCTGGGAGCTTGTTCCTTATCAAAAGAAAACATCCTAAATCAGCCTGCATGAATACTTTCTCTGTGGCTGCACCACAGAGATGGAGGATGAGATGGGGCCTCCTTTAGGACAGCATACCAACGCTTAATTCTGTCTTATTAACAAGCATTGCCGCTACACTGTAAACTCAAAGTATTACCCTGGTCCACATTCTTTGTAACCGTCTTTGTAAACAAAAATACTTTATTTTTTAATTGACAAAAAGTAACACCACAGCATTTCGTTGATCCAATCACGCATTTGTTTCCAATCATGCAAAGTAATTCTTGAGAATCTCCGATTCACCATGCCTTTCACATGCTCATAAAAGATATTAATTTAGGAACATAAATATATTACTGTATGTAAACTGTACTGTATATGGCTGGTCTCGGTACTTTAAAGAAAAAATACACACCAGTCCATTTCTCCCTAAACATTTTAAACATCAAAGTCTTACATGTGGTTATTTCGGAAACGTTTTTACGTGCTCCTTGCTCCCTCTGACCATGTTACTGGACGTTTATACAGTATACAGTACTCTGTGAGAAAAGTGATAGTTTTAAGCTTTTCTGCGAATACGCTCGATACCGGAGTAAACAAACATATTTTTAGAATTTGATTAATAGGGAATATAATATGGAATCGGGTATCTAAAGAAATTCATAACGATATAATTATATTCATGTACTGTAACACAAACAGTAGTATATACTGTACACATACAGTACCTATTGATATGTGTATGGCTGTGTCATGTGACTGTGCTAGTGGTGTGATGGTTTAAGTGCCTGACTTATAAGTGAGCGGTTGGCTGTTCAAATCCAGCTAGCGCCGCAAATTTTCTTTTAACAAACATTTCTTTGAAAAACTAAAATAGCAATATTATGGACAATTAATTGACTTTTTTATATTTCTAAATATCACAACATGTTCGAATCCAAGTCATTTTTTAAAAACAATGAATAGTCACCATCTTTCCCTCTGAATCACTCCAGTAGTAGGAACCTGTATCGTGTGGATCCCTTTAGATCTCCCTTCAGATTTAAAAGGTTATTAATATCTTCGGTGTCGCATCTTCCCAGTTTAGCTGGGATCTTTTGCTGCCTACGCATGCTTACACAGCTCCCTAGGTAAATTATCATACTTGATTGAGAAAGCTTTAGAGAACTTTACATTTTTATTTTCAATAAATTGTAAATACGACGTTTACATTAGCGTTATTAATTTTTCACTTGAGTGTATGGAGGAGTGTCAGCTGTCAATGAGAGCAGACCCCCCCCTCTTAGGCTGGGCAAACGATTTTTTTAATTTTTAAAAAAGAAATAAAAACTTAGATATAATGATATTGTAACACTACAGGGTTCACATGGGCACATCAGGTCAACCCCCCCACCATTGGGGACTCAAACACAGGCCTCCCGCATCACTCAACAGGGACCCAACCTCTTGAGCCAAAGGGGAATCTCCCTTCAGCCCGGCAGCTGCGGTCCCTGCCATCCACAGGGAAGTGCGGTGACGTCACCACACTGGTAAGCCGGCTCTCACAAGCAATGGAGGCTGTATGCGTTACAATATAAACATTTACTGCAATACAATACTGCAACGTTTCGGTTGTGAATCCTTCTTCAGGTGTGAGGGCAAGTAAGCCCAAATCATAGTTGAACCCGTTCAGAGACTAAATTACATTTTAGTGTTTCATTCTGAGCTGCCCCTCACACCTGAAGAAGATTTCACAGCCGAAACGTTGCGTTTTCTCTCTTCTCTTTTAAGCATGTGTACGATGCTGTAATACAGTATAAAATAATTAAAACAAAACAAAAACTAAAAATAAGATATAATCTACAGACATTCACAACATAGACATATCATAAAACATTTACATATATTGTTAAATTATTACTTTAGATATATACTTTAAGTTACTGAAACAGCCTGTTAATAAAATCGTTGCAATTTTGTTCTTGTTTGGAGGGGGGGATATTCTGACAACAATTGATTTAAAGACGATCTGTCAAAGTGCAATGTAATACAATATTGTTGTTGATGTTGTTTTTATCCTGTAAAGTGCTCTGAGAAGCCACCTTTAAAGGTGCTATATAAAATAAAGTTTATTATTATTACTATTATTAATTTGCTGGACAGAGAGGTGAACATTATTATGCAGAAGACAAAGATAACGATTTACATTGCATTGTCAGATTGTGAATCTATAAAGACATTTAATTAAACACGCATTGCGATTTAAATGGAAATGGGAGTGACGGGAACTCTCAATCTCTTATTATCAACACTAGTTCAATTGTGGTTCTTTTGGTTTCACAGAGGGGTTCTCAGATACTGTAGTTGGGCATTCAAGTCGATTGCCAAGTGAAAGGATTAGTAATTATATTTTGTTAAAGCAAGTCAGTTTTTTGCGACACATAAAAGACATATTGTGGCATTACCACAGTATACTGTATAGGGAGGACACAGCAACTCAGACACCCGTTGAATGGAAAAGGGCACTTTAATTTTCTGTACAGCTGGTACAGCACCCAGACAAACGCAAACACGTTTTTAATAAAATGCATATATTCATTCATAATCTGACTCACATAACTCACATTCCTGAATGCCCCCCACCCTGCTCAACAATCCTAGGAAGAACACGAAACAGCCTGTTAATAAAATTGTTGCAATTTTGTTCTGTCCCAGAACTTGTAAATCGCATTGATCAGTTCTTGCTTTGTGCTGGGTTTAGCAGTTTTCCGAATATAGTCTTTCAAGGAATGCCATACCATCTCTATTGTATTTAAAACTGGGGATTCGGCTGGCGTTTTCACCCAGTTCACTCCTTCTGCTATAAGCCTTGCCCTTGCTGCTGTGTGTTTTGGATCGTTGTCTTGAAAGAAACAGTGCCTTGTTCCAAAGTGCTCCCCGATATATGGGGCGGCATGCTGTTTGACCACTACTTCCTTGAAGAATTCACGATCCATAATTCCTTCGAAAATAATAAGTGGTCCCGGGCCTCTTCTAGATATACCCCCCAGACGTGAACCTTTAGTGGATGTTTGGGCTTTGGCTTGTTCACATATCTCCCCTTTTTACAAAATGACATGGGGAAGGGTGGTGACGTCACCGTGCTGGTAAGCTGGCTCTCACAAGCAATGGAGGCAAAAAAAAAAAAACAAGCAGTGGAGGCTGTATTTGTTACAATATAAACATTTACTGCAATACAATACTGCAACGTTTTGGCTGTGAATCCTTCTTCAGGTGTGAGGGCAAGTAAGCCCAAATCATAGTTGAACCCATTCAGAGCCTACTTTACATTTTAGCGTTTCATTTTGAGCAGAAGACCCTCACACCTGAAGAAGACTTTACAGCCGAAACGTTGCATTTTCTCTCTTCTCCTTTAAGCATGTGTACGATGCTGTAATACAGTTTCAAATAATCAAAAGTCTAAACAGTATCAACTTGAATTCTTATCTCTATTAATGTAGCTATCAAGTGGTATTAAATAAATACAGCTTTTTAGTATAGATTACACTTTTCTAAAATGTATTTAAAAAAACCTCCCATCTTTTTTAAAACACAATACGCCAGGAAATGTGTTTGCCGCATTAGCAAATTAAAGTAATTCCGTTGAAAAGCCAGGCGTAATAATTGTTTCCTTCCTTGATTTTCTGATCACTCACTGTTCGGATACTCTTGTCACCTGCCCTGCCCTTTGTTCTCCTGTGATTTGCTGTTTATTCCTGCTGCCATCCACTCCTGCTCTCACACCTAAAGAAGACTATTTTACATTTCTTTATGCGGTTCATAGTGCAATTAACCTTTGCTAGTATCTTTGCAGCCAATGCACACTGACAGTTCTACCACTTGAATATTATTTTGCTTATTATTCACAATTGTATTCTATAAAACTGCAAGTGAACAACATAATTGACACACTCAATGAATAAAAACAATATAGAAATCAATATAATAATAGATAATTACTGATCAGATAATACAAGATCAGTCAGACTATATTCGGAAAACTGCTAAACCCAGCACAAAGCAAGAACTGATCAATGCGATCTACAAGTTCTGGGAGGAAGAACTGATAGAACAAAATTGCAACAATTTTATTAACAGGCTGTTTCGTGTTTTTCCTAGGATGTTGAGCGGGGTGGGGGGCATTTATTTAATACCACTTGATAGTTACATTAATAGAGATAAGAATTAATGTGGGTACTGTTCAGACTTTTAATTATTTTAAACTATTACAGCACCGTACACATGCGTAAAAGAGAAGAGAGAAAACACAACGTTTTGGCTGTGAAGTCTTCTTCAGGTGTGAGAGTCTTCTGCTCAAAATGAAACACTAAAATGTAATGTAGGCTCTGAATGGATTCAACTATGATTTGGGCTTGATTGAGGTCACTGCCTTTCATCTGAAATCCTGCTTGAATCCTGCTAAACTAAAAATTAGACACAAGAAGAGAAGAGGCTCTGGTGAAATTTCTCTGTGAACTGAAGAGTTAAAGTTTAAAGTGTCTCCTCCTTTTAATGGGAAGAGACGTGGTGCTTTAAACAAGAGAGTGTGGCGTTACTTTTTGTCAATGAAAAAGTGTGTGTGTTTTTTTTACTCCCTGGTGGAAATGGGCTTCCATAAGAATCAGTATACTGTAGCTTCTGGGAAATACATTTTTCCTGCATTAAAGTTTAACCCGTCCAGAGCGCCCTACATTACAAACTCCAAGCGTTTCACCCTCACACGTGAAGAAGGATTCACAGCCGAAATGTTGCAATATTGTATTGCAGTAAATGTTTATATCATAATATTTATTTTTTATATTGTCTTTTTTAAAAATTAAAAAAATCGTTTGCCCAGCCTAAGAGGGGGGGTCTGCTCTCATTGACAGCTGACACTCCTCCATACACTCAAGTGAAAAATTAATAACGCTAATGTAAACGTCGTATTTACATTTTGTTGAAAATAAAAATGTTAAGTTCTCTAAAGCTTTCTCAATCAAGTATGATAATTTACTTAGGGAGCTGTGTAAGCATGCGTAGGCAGCAAAAGATCAGCTAAACTGGGAAGATGCGACACCGAAGATATTATTAATAACCTTTTAAATCTGAAGGGAGATCTAAAGGGATCCACGCGATACAGGTTCCTACTACTGGAGCGATTCAGAGGGAAAGACGGTGACTATTGTTGTTTTTAAAAAATGACTTAGATTCGAACATGTTGTGATATTTAGAAATATAAAAAAGTCAATTAATTGTCCATAATATTGCTATTTTAGTTTTTCAAAGAAATGTTTGTTAAAAGAAAATTCGTGGCATTAGCTGGATTTGAACAGCAGACCTCTCGCTTATAAGTCAGGCACTTAAACCATTATGCCACTAGCACAGTCACATAACAAGTAGTGAAACAGCCATACACATATCAATAGATACTGTATATGTGCAGTATATACTACTGTTTGTGTTACAGTACATGAATATAATTATATTGTTATGAATTTCTTTAGATACGCGATTCCATATTATATTCCCTATTAATCAAATTCTAAAAGTATGCTGTTTTACTCCAGTATCGAGCGTATTCGCAGAAAAGCTTAAAACTATCACTTGTCTCACAGAGTACTGTATACTGTATAAACGTAACATGGTCAGAGGGAGCAAGGAGCACGTAAAAACATTTCCGAAATAACCACATGTAAGACTTTGATGCTTAAAATGTTTAGGGAGAAATGGACTGGTGTGTATTTTTTCTTTAAAGTACCGAGACCAGCCATATACAGTTTACATAATATGTTTATGTTCCTAAATTAATATAGTTTATGACTATTCAGATGCATTATGCTCCTATTCTTTTTATGCTCAGCTACTAAAATTTCCCTTTAGTGGTAAAATTCCATATAAATATTCGATACTAAGCGGATTAAAACGTGCACAGTAAAGACATTAAATGATTAAATCTTTCCACAACAGACCAACGCACCACGAGTGCCCCTGTCGGTCATTTTGGGCAGCCAATCACGTACCGCAGTATGACGCATTATGACGCACTATGATGTAATGACTTTGAATGGCTGCATCTGTACCTTCTTTTGGTGTTTTGGTAACCTAAAACACGTAGTTTGGGTCTTGCATTTGAAAGTGCTTACAACAGGGTCTAAGGGTTTGATCACATGCACTATTCTTCCAGAATATGTACAGATGCAGCCATTCAAAATGCGCGGGCGATACCGCATTATTTTCTAGTACGCTGTACGCAGTCTACCGCGAGTTACCGGTAAATACCGCTAGCAAAATAATAGTATCCGGAATTTCCGCAAGGTGGAGCTAATAAAGCTCAACCTCTCATGTTTGAGCTGTAGCCATCAAAGTCTTTAACGAAGATATTACTAATAGTATTAATAATAAATGACCTTGGACAAGCTGTAAACTCAAAGTATTACCCTGGTCCACATTATTTTTTTCATTGACCGTCTTTGTAAAAGTAACACCACAGCATTTCGCAATCACGCATTTTTTTCCAATCATGCAAAGTACAGTAATTTTTGAGAATCGATTCACCATGCCTTTCACATGCTCATAAAAGAGATTGATTTAGGAACATAAACATATTACCGTATGCAAACTGTACTGTATACAGTATGTATATGTATATTTAATGTCTTAACTGCGCCCGTTTAAGTATTGAATATTTATATGGAATTTTACCACTGAAGGGAAATCTTAGTGCCTGAGCATAAAAAGAATAGGAGCATACTGCAATGCGTATGAAGGCCATAAACGATATTAATTTTGGAACATAAACATACAGTATATGGCTGGTCTCGGTACTTTAAAGAAAACATACACGAAACATGGTTTCATTATGACCAGAATCGGTCTTGAGATATTTTTAACTTGATTTACAGTATTTGAGAGGTATGTCTTGACACCGATACTACGTAAATACTGCTCACGTACTGTATATGTTTCTAGGTTTATATTATGCATTTCATACGGTCAAATTACTTTTGAGCAACTGATAAGAAGCGCGAAACGGTATGCCCAGGGCGTTTTAGTTTCGTTTTGTGCAGGGACTGCTTTAACTATATCGCCGTGGATTGATTAGAGATATCAAGTACATACAAGTCATTTTTTAAATGTTGTAGTTCGTCTTGTAAAAATGTTACGAGAACATCATCTGTCAACAATTACCCAGGTTCTGTTTCCATATTGCGGATTTTGGTTACGTAATATTATTTTCTAATTTCAAGTTGTGAATATATGATTTGGGCAAACAGAGCTGCAAAGAAGTACATTATGGGTTGTTGTTTTTTTTTGCAGTTTTATCTAGAACAAGCGATGCTTAATCCTTTGTCTGATTCTTGTGAAACTATCCACACAACAGTTACCTACAGTAGGAGTTGACTTCAGTGATGTCACTGATGGGATGTTTCTAAAAATCCATCCTCTGTAAAACGTCTTCTCTAGTTGTCCTGCATATGTATTCGCTAATGAAGCTGTGTGTTCTGAGACTGGTTCTCTACATTTCTGTATGAACCAGCTTAGAGGGCTAAAGACAGCTTGTGTTTAAATTGAGTGTAAGGTAATTTATGCTTCTAAAGTCATGGTCAGCATTTATTATTGTACTGTGCTGTAAACGTGTTCTGTGCCTAATTACATTATTTTATAGCTTTATCAAATCTGTACATTGTCTGTCGATAATGTTTCTGTAGTGCTTTTTCAGCCCTCAGTATGTGACCGCACTGGTGGCACTGTGGGTTAGTTTCCTGACTCCCATATCACACGGTCTGTGATTGAATCCCATGGAACTATGACTTTATTTTTTAACAAACATTTCTTTGAAAAAATGAAACGTTTCCCTTGTTCAGAGATTAAATAAAACCTCACTCGCACCAAACAAATTTATATTTCTAAATATCACAACATGATCGAATTTAAGTCTTTTTAATAACAATGAATAGTCACCTATGCGTTACAAAATAAACTTTTATATTGATTTGAATTGCGTTTTGATTTAAATCGTAAACGCGTGTTTAAATATATGTGTTTAAAGGCGATATACTGTATAAAAGCGCTGATTCTTATGGAATGTGTTCCGCCGGGGATTCAAAAAATTTATTTATCTAAGGAAAATTGCAGTATAACTTTGTTCATGCACAAACAGTGGCATGTTACATTATAATTTGGGTGTCTCCTCTTGCCAGAAAGCTCTAAATTGCATTTTGAGTGCGGTTTTTGACTTTTTCTAAATTGCAACCCATAAATAAAGCTGATACAGTTTAGACTTACTGTATTCTAAACAGTATTACAACAGCACATTGGACAATGCAACGTAAATTGCAAAAATGCACTTGGAATCTGTCCAAGCCCTATTACGAAAATTATTTAAACTGCGACACTTATCATTCATCTTTAAATAAACTTTATTTTATATAGTGTTTTAAGCGAATAGGTAATTAGATTGCTCATAAACCTAATCGCTTTTTCTACATAAACACAGCGTGATTGCTCTCTGAAAATGCTTTTCCTTTATATTTAGGCTCAGATTTCAACTATAGATCGTATTATTATAAACTTTCTTGGAAAATGTCTTTTATGTAAACCATGTTTGCTATTAATTCATTTAGGGCTAAAATACGTTCATTGTCTTCCAATCGAGTCGAGTTGACATTGGAAGCTTGCCACGCCCGGACTGTTACACCAACGCATTAGCATGTTAAAGCGATTTCATTGAGGAACCTAGCTTTTTAACTAGTAAGTACTGTACTTCCTACTTTGAAAATACCTGTGAAACCGGTTTAATTCGTCACAGCCAGCACTCCCGCAGAGAGGGGGGTTGTACTCGTTAATGTCCGATGACATACAAGTGGAAAGATTACAGATTTTAATCGTCTTTTTTCTGAACCAGGGAAAATCTGAATGCTGAATGAATAAAAGCATTTTATTAAAAACGCGTTTGTGTTTGTCTGGTATTTACTTTGGTCCCTTTTAACTGTTTTTCGATCTACTGTATTGCTTTGAGATGCCACTTTTAAAGGTGATATGTTAAATAAAGTTTTTTATTATTGTTATAGAGAAACATGATCAGATTTTCCCTGGTTCAGAAAAAAAGATCTAAAGTGCTACACCTTACTTTCCTAATTCGATGTATTTAAAGCAGTGAACTACTGTCGGTGTAACATAACATTCAGAAATACAATCGAGAATAGTTTTGTGGTGTTTGTTTAGATGAAACGTTCCTAAAACGTATAACGTAACAAAATTAAAGACGATTAAAATCTGTAATCTTTCCACTTGTACTGTATGTCATCGGAAAGTTTCTGCTTTGTGTAAGGATGGTATCAAAAAGTAATCTTAAGTGGTGAGAAAGCTGTGCTCAATGTATTTAAGGGACTTAAAAGTAAAAGGAGATGCTTCATATTGCTTGACTAATTTTAAAAACTAAGTTATAAATGCAGACGCTCCCTCGGTGCCGTGCCGGGTGTAAATATCAAAATATACACGGATATAATCATATCGTTATTAAATTCTTTAGATACGCGATTCCATATTATATTAGCAGAAAAGCTTAAAACTACCACTTTTTCACACGCTATTTCACATGTCAGTTAAATACTTCGATGCTTAAAATGTTTAGGGAGAAATGGAATACCGGTGTGTATTTTTCCTTTAAAGTACCGATTCCTGGAATCTGACTGGCTGACACCCTTCTGAAGTGGTTCCATAATATCTGGTATATGGAAAAGAAAGTGTTGATAAAAAAGCCTGGATTCTCATGTATCTCAGAGAGCGAGTGATCAGAAAAAGGAACAGCTGTTACACCCAGGTTTTACGCTCTCTCTCTGCTGAATGAATAAAAGCATTTTATTAAAAACGCGTTTGCGTTTGTCTGGGTATTTACCTTGTAATCTGTGGTTTACATCTACTGTATTTTTTTGAGATGCCACTTTTAAAGGTGATATGTAAAATAAAGTTTTTTATTATTGTTATAGAGAAACATGATCAGATTTTCCCTGGTTCAGAAAAAAGACGATTAAAATCTGTAATCTTTGCACTTGTACAGTATGTCATCGGAAAATACAATCAGTTTCTGCTTTGTGTAAGGATGGTGTCAAAAAGTAATCTAAGTGGTGAAAAAGCTGTGCTCCTCAAAGAGCTTTACAGGATAAAAACAATAACAACAATAGTGGCTGGGCAAACGATTTTTTTCAATAGAAATACAAAATAAGATACTGTATAATGATGTGCATGAACAAAGTTATACTGCTATTTTCCTTAGATACGCGATTAAAAAAAATAAATGTTTTGAATCCCCGGCGGAACACATTCCATAAGAATCAGCGCTTTTATACAGTATATCGCCTTTAAACACATATATTTAAACACGCGTTTACGATTTAAATCAAAACGCGATTCAAATCAAAATAAATGTTTATTTTGTAACGCATAGGTGACTATTCATTGTTATTAAAAAGACTTAAATCCGATCATGTTGTGATTTTAAGAAATATAAATTTGTTTGGTGCGAGTGAGGTTTTATTAAATCTCTGCCCAAGGGAAACATTTCATTTTTTCAAAGAAATGTTTGTTAAAAAAAAACTTGTAGTTCCAGGGGGATTCCATCACAGACCGTGTAACATGGGAGTCAGGAACCTAACCCATAGCGCCACTGGCACAGTCACATGCAGAGTGCTGAGAAAGCACTACAGAAACATTATCGACAGACAATGTACAGCTTGTACTATTCTTGTGTTGCGGTACATGAATATAATTATATCGTTATTAATTTCGTTAGATACGCGATTCCATATTATATTCCCTTTTAATCAAATTCTAAAAGTATACTTGTTGACTCCGGTATCTCTTTAGTTAAAGACTTCGATGCTTAAAATGTTTAGGGAGAAATGGAATATTGGTGTGTATTTTTTCTTTAAAGTACCAAGACCAGCCATATACTGTATGTTTATGTTCCAAAATTAATATCGTTTATGGCCTTCACACGCGTTACAGTATGCTCCTATCTTTTTATGCTCAGCTACTAAGATTTCCCTTCAGTGGTAAAATTCAATATCTACAACGGGCACAGCAAAGACGTTTACTGTAAGTCTTTCTACAACAGACCAACGGACCACGAGTGCCCCTGTCGGTCAACCAATCATGTACCGCGGTACCGAGCGTCATCTTGCGTCACAATGTGCGACGCCACCTGCGGTACGTGTCTGTAACGCGCACTTTGAATGGCTGCATCTGTACATGACTGACTGGAGGTTTATGCAGCCCTCCTAAACTGTCTGATCCACAGAACCCAGGCAGGGCAACTGTCATGGATGTCGGAAGGGACGAACTATGGAATGGCAGGAGAGCGAAAAAGACCCTATGCGTTGCGGTGAGATGGGTGTTAGCCCAGGCTCAGATGTTTAGGAATTGCCGTATAGAAACCAATGCCCTCAGGTAGCGGACGTGGGGCGACCTGGTGCTAGGCTGGTTTCAGGACATCCGAACGTCAATGCTGAGCGAGTAGCAGAGCAGAAGCAGGAAGTAAATAGGCTACACAACAAGACACACCAGAAAGACATGAATAATCATAGGGAACTAGGAACAGGACAGACATAGAGCGCCCTCTAGGTGTACTGGGCGTGACAGCAACAATGCTAACCACTGTGCTACCATACCACAATTCAATTTATATTTTTATACAAATTACATAGGAGTAAACTACCTGGTCTTTTTAACTAATCGTAAGTTTTTATACATAATTCAGTGGTTTTTGAGATGCTGTGTTTTATAAAGCAGAAACTAATGAAGAATTAAGAACCACTGCATGTGATAGTAAGTGAATCCCCTGTTTTCATTTGGTTTAATATAGCACAATTAAGAGGTGAACAAAGACAGAATTTGGCAGCCCTGTCCTATATAATGGTCAAAAACCTGTGATCCCAGGACAGTGGAAACATACTGTATGATACCGTAAACAAAAGGCTTATTTTCTCCCATTTGGAGTATTTGTTTTCTTGCAACTCTTACCTCTCCTTGAGAGAGAAGTTCACCATTCTTCTAGCCTTTGTGTCACCACAAGGAATAGAAATGCCCCATTATTCAGGCATATTCCAAACAAGGATTGCATGCAGACTAACAAGACTTACTTGTTAGCAAGAAATGAGTACACACACCTTAATATCAAATAGTATGATTTACCGTTCAATTGCTAGTTCATTATCTGCTAGGAGTTTGTATGTTCTCTCCATGTTTGCATGGGTTTACTCTGGGTGCTCTGGTTTCCTCAGACAATCCAAAGACATACAGGTAGGTTATTGATTCTGGTAAAGTTTTTGCTGATGTGAGTGTGTGCCTGTGTCTATATCTGTGGTGTATCCTGCCTTGTGCCCATTGCTTGCTGGGATAGGCTCTGGCTCCTCTGAAATCATGATTTGAATAAAGAGGTTAGAAAATGAATGGATGTAGTATACAATTAATTACTGGCATTGAAAAGAGCATTTTCATTGTTAAAATCCTGATCTAATTGAACATTAGAGAACTTTATAATGCAGCTATACCTGAATTATGTCTTCTTATACCTTGTATAACACCTGGGATAAGGTTGCCCGTTTTGAAAATAAGTAAACTACTACTAATAATGAAATGTGTAATATATTGGGAATTTGAATTTAGTTTTACTCATCCTCAGTGGGACTGAATGCATAGAAATAGTTGATATAATAAGAATTCAGTAGAGGTTTGGATCCTGGGTTTGATTCCAGCCTGTGGTGCCTTGTTTGGGGAGTTTGTGGATTTTCATCATGTGGAATTTCTTTCCCCTCCCAGGGGAAATGGCTAGCTGAAGCAGCATTTCTAAATTGTCCCTGTGCGCTTATTTTTTCTGAGATAAATGAGAATGAGATGTGCCAATATCAATTTTGTTAAGGAAGAAGGAATCACAAGGATGAATTGGAAGATGTGTCATATTCCAGTAACCTCCTGCTATTCTTACACACCTGGTCATTGCTGTTGAAGCTGTTGAAGGAAGCTTAAGGTCGTTCACTGCCTACTGTATATGTAGCTGTCCTGCAAGTTTGTCTAAGGTACTTTTCATTCACTGACTTTGTATCTTTATGCAGAAATAAGATGAAAATTCTATGGAGATTTACCAAACTTTTAGTGATTTTGTATTTTACTTGCAGCTGATGCTAAGCAGGTTATATTTTGTAATGCAAAAAGTAGTCATAATGTAGAGAGGAACAAATTATATTAATTCAGGTGGGTAGCTGCGTCAGCATGCGTAGGCTGCAAAGGAACAAGTAAGAGGTTTATTCCATGCTGGAAAAAAAGAAAAAAGAAAACACAACTTTTCAGCCGTGGAGCCTTCTTCAGGTGTGAAGGCTGAAGAAGGCTTCACACCTGAAGAAAGCTCCATGGCCGAAACGTTGTGTTTTCTTTCTTCTTTTTTTCAGCATGGAATAAAATGATATTAATGACATGGAAAACCTAGCAATGAGTCAGTTAGATTTGATTGGTAACAATAAATTTGATTCATGAATTAGGTGCTGCATCACTTCATATTAGCTGCTTGTGTATGATTTAGCTGCTGTTCTTGTAATCAAGGGTTTTGAAGATTCTGGTCACATTTTAATGCTTTTTAAATACTTATTTAAATCTTGCCTGACTCTAAGATGTCTAAGAATTTAGCTCAGAAGTTTACTTCCAATTAGTAAGAATAAGAGTATCCAGTTGTCGACAAGGGTCTAACCATAATGTTTCCGTTGATCAGATGGGCGTCCACGGAGATTTGCTAGCATTAACGAAGTCGGTGCTGCAGGCTTGACCTCAGGGTGAATTCTGTCTTTATGTAAATTGCAAGTCCCACACTCAGACAACAGTGCTGGCAGCCATGTGATTAAGTCTGAAACTCTTGCACTCTGCAAGAGTGGACGGAGGAGCCAGGTCTGAGGCCTGTGCATGCCTTTTAAAGGGGATCAATATGGCTGGTGATTGGTCAAAAGTTTGCCAGACACGTGGGGTTTCCACGCCCTGCAGGTTCCTGATTAGTTGGTCACTTCTAGGGATGAGTAACAATGAACTCTGACCCTAGGACTGCAATCCAGATGTTCCTAAGAATCGCAGAGACAGATAGGCACCAGGAATGGCCATTGATCATGATAGATGGGACGCATCCCGATTCTGGGATAGTTCCTTATCAGTAAGAAAACACTTTAAATCAGAAACCACATGGAATGGTCTCTGTGTGTCCTGCACCACAGAGATGAGCCTCTCTGGAAGAAGCACAGCAATACTTAATTCTGTCTTATTAATAAGCATTGCCGTTACACACTTGGCGCATGCCGCATCTAAACGCGTCAGAACGCGTCATTTCGCGTCATAATGCACTTTACCGCATGCAAATTAGATTATGTTAATAGTATCCAGAATCACCTTGTAAAACTGCCAGGTGGAGCTAATAAAGCTTAACCTCTCATGTACAGCATTTGAGCTGTCACTAGAAAACATCTGGTTTTGAATCCCGATCACTGCTGAGGGACAATTGTTATTCAATTAAGAATTTAAGTTGTGTGCTCTTTAGACTTTTAAATTCAAACTGTGTATTACAGCATGTTAATCATTATACATTAAAAAGTTGGTATATTTTATGAAAGCAAGATTGCTCAGTTGGACAAAAGTATACAACCTACCACCTTTATCATAAATATTTTAATTATGCAGAAATATTTTATGCATCAAAGTCTTTACCGAAGATATTACTAACTGAATTAATAATGAATGACCTTGGACAAGCTGTAAATTCAAAGTATTACCCTGGTCCACATTCTTTGTAACCTTTGTAAACGAAAAGTCTAATTTTTCATTGACAAAAAGTATTATTATATTCCCTATTAATCAAATTTTAAAAGTATGCTTTTGTTTACTCCGATAACGAGCATATTCACAGAAAAGGTTAAAACTATCACTTTTCTCACAAAATATATATAAGTACAGTAATATGATCAGAAGGAGCACGTAAAAACGTTTCAGAAATAACCACATGTAAGACTTTGATGCTTAAAATGTTTAGGGAGAAATGGAATACTGGTGTGTATTTTTTCTTTAAACTGCCCATACCAGCAATATACAGTTTACATAATATGTTTATGTTCCTAAATTAATATCGTTTATGAGCATGTGAAAGGCATGGTGAATCGGAGATTCTCAAAACTTACTTTGTATGACTGGAAACGAATAGGTGATTGGATCAACGAAATGCTGTGGTGTTATTTTGTGTCAATGAAAAAATAAAGTATTTTCGTTTACAAAGAATGTAGACCAGGGTAATACTTTGAGTTTACAGCTTGTCCAAGGTCATTCATTATTAATATTATTAGAAATATCTTCGGTAAAGACTTTGATGCATAAAATATTTCTGCATAATTAAAATATTTATGATAAAGGTGGTAGGCTGTGTACTTTTGTACAACTGAGCATTCTTGCTTTCATAAAATATACCAACTTTTTAATGTATAGTGATTAACATGCTGTAATACACAGTTTAAATTTAAAAGTCTAAAGAGAATACAACTTAAATTCTTAATTGAATAAAGATTGTCCCTCAGCAGTGATAGGGATTCGAAACCAGGTGTTTTCTGGTGGCAGCTCAAATGCTTACATGAGAGGTTAAGCTTTATTAGCTCCACCTGGCAGTTTTACAAGGTGATTCCAGATACTATTAACATAATCTAATTTGCATATGAAGCAAAATGTACCGCAGCGTACCCAGCTCGTTTTGAATGGCTGCATCTGTATAAGCAGATTTACACCAGTAATGTTTCTTGAAGCAATTTCTTGAAGAATTGGCCACAATTCATAAAAGCCAATGCAAGATACTGATAAAAAGCTCGAGGGAATGTCTAATTGAAGTAATTTCTGCACTCAGGTGCATCCAGTTCACTAATGTAAGGGTTCACATAATTATTCACACAATGATGTTTCCTGTTAGGTCATTTTGTTATTTAAAACAAATACATTTGTTATTTACAACAAGACATACATATGTCTTTGTGTAAAATGTTTAATCAGGTTATAAGTACAGTATCTTAATATTTTATTACTAAATTAATGAAGATCTATTCACATTTTCGGGCTACAATATAAAAAATATGGACTACCCTAGTACACAATGGAGTACCCTAGTTTTGTAGGCAAATTAAAATTTCAAGGCAAAATTTCTTTAGTAGCTACAGTAACATTTGAACTTTTTACTCACTGTGGTTTTCTACCAACTAGAAAACTGAAGGCCTTATACAAATGTAGGTGTAAGGGTGTTTTAACAAATGTACACTGTTGTCAGTATGGAGTCTTTAATTGGAAATACATCAATCCTTCTATCTTCTAACTGCTTTATCCAGTACAGCTTGAACTTATTAGCAAGGAAGAGTGGGATTTGAAAGTTGATAGAGACTTATTCACAAAGACTTACTGCTGTAATAAATGCAAAAGGTGCTTACACAAAGTATTAGTTGGGGAGGTGTGCACACTTATGCAACCAGGGTGTTGTAGGTTTTTTAATTTCAATTATTTTTCCTAATAATTATCTATTTGGTTTTCTCTTGAATTTTGTTTGTTGCAAGGTCACATTAAAGATGGAAAAAATGTCTGACATGATTTATCTTGATTTCTGGCTTTACATCACAAAAACCTGCAATTTCAATAAGGGTGTGTAGACTTTTTATATCCACTGTATAATAAGGATACAAATATTATACAGGCAACTACAGCGACCTCTCTGCCAAAAACCAGCATAAAGCATAGTAAGTGACAAATTTGAGTGGCATAATCCGAGACCAAATAACTGAAAATACCCTGTCTCACAAGTAAAGCATCCACCCATTTTCCATTTCAGACAACTAACTTTAATTATAACTGAAATGTACAATAAAGAGAACAGTACACAAAAGAAACAATGATCTTTCCCTGAGCATGCTCCAAGTGGGAAAAAGTTTGCTCGCATGTACCATTAAAGTGACAACAGGTCCAATTAATACTATGGGAAGAATTTGCAAATTTACCCCCTTTTTAATTTACCTAGAGGAATATACACCCATTCCCCACCAGAAAACCTACAGTGTTACAACCCCCATCCTTCAAGGAGTGCATTACTTAACACTAAACTATTTACAGATCCTTTGCAATTTTAGTGGAAGACCACTCTGCTACACTTACATATAACAGAAGTCAGACCGTTTGTCTGCAATTACTTTATTCAGTTTTCTCATCCTTTAAATCACTTCATTTACTACTGTTGGAAGTTCTACAGTCCATGGGTAATTTCCCTGTCTTGTGTAATTGTTAAAGGAGTTGACTTAATGTCTTCTAAATAATCTTGTTTCTGTCATGACCGCCAACCTGCCCAGACCATCCCACAAGAGAGCTAACCAGTGCCAGCAGGGTGATAATTACAAGCACCACCACACGTGTTAACTCAGCACCACACACCCTATCATGTGGTACGCATCAGTATTCAAGCCATTCAAACCCGTTTCTTGCTGCTCGGTATTGAGTCTACTCTTAGAGAGCTCTACCTAGCTTTTAGTCTGAACCTCGCATTCTTCTGAATACTGGACTCCCCTTTTGCCTCTTGACCTTGGACCTCGCCTTTCAATTTGGAATGTTTGCCTCTATTATTACTTCCTGGATTTCAAACCACCTTTCTCCTTTTCGACCACGATCTCGCCTGTATTCCGGATTGTTCGCCTGTCTCGACACCTACCTACTCCTGCGTCTGCACAGGATCCACATATCTCTTTATTGGGGATTCCTTACAGAATACTGAGTCACAAGAAGGATCCCGAAGACGCTCAAGCTTTTCGCTCCCTCCTCCTGCATCATTCCCAAGCCCTCTCCCAGCTTCAATTGTCAGTACAGCACCTCACTAACCACATCCCCGGGCTTTCGTCACCTGTATCTCCAGTTTCCACACCGACTCCTGCAACGTCTGTCTCCCAAGCTTCTGCCCCACCCACCACTCCCCCAACCTTGCCGTTGGTTCTCCCCAAGAAATATGATGGCAATCCTACGGGCTGCAGAGGCTTTATTGCTCAGTGCTACCTGGCATTTCAGTTGCATCCTGAGCATTTTCCTACTCTTTGGGAGCAGATCGGTTTGGCATTCTCCTTGCTCACGGGCAAGGTGTTGGATTGGGCAGCAGCCCTGCACACCAGAGGAGACTCTCAATTCTCCGATTTTCGTCTTTTTGAGGACCGGCTCCAGGTGCGCTTTTCGCAAAATAATCTGGACTTGACTCACCTTCGGCTGTCTTCGCTTCACCAGGGCGACAGACCACTACAAGATTACGTGGTCTAATTTCAAACCCTTGCCGCGGAGTCTGCCTGGAGCCCCAAAGCTCTGGTCTGCCTCTTTTGTAAGGGTCTCTCGGAGGACTTGAAGGACCATCTGGTACTCAAGCCTATTCACACCCAGTCCCTGGAAGCGGCGATCGTTCAGGTTGTTGAATTGGACACCTGCATTAAGATTAGCAGAACAGAGAGTCACCTTGGAAGCAGACCTGTGCATCCTGAGGGATCTCTCCCTTCACTGCTTACTCTGCCACATGCCTCTATTTCCTCACAAGAAAAGGAAAGGCGCTGTCAGGAGGGATGATGCCTACACTGCGCTGCATCAGATCATCTACTCGCTGCCTGTCCTTCAAGACCACCATATCCACCTCGAGCACTCCCTCAGCCCACGGGAGTAGGCCATTTTTTCTCAGGCCTCTTCCGGGTCCCTTTTCCCGGCGGAGCTGTCATGGTCTGATACTCACCTACTCCTGTCTGGTTTTGTCGACTCTGATGCAAAGAGGAACTTTATAGACGCCTCTTTTGCTAAAGAATGGAATATTCCTCTGGTGTCCGTGTCACCCCCAGTCAAGATTCAAGCATTGGATGGCTCTCCGCTCACTCCTGGTCAGATTACCTGGCAAACCATCCCCCTTTCTCTCATGATTGGGGCCACGCATGCGGAGAATATTTCATTTTTACTCCTGGATTCACCAGCCTACCCTCTAATACTGGGCCTTCCCTGGCTCAGAAAACATGATCCTCACATCTCCTGGACCAGGAATGAGATCATTGCCTGGAGCCACGCCTGCCGTAACAATTGTTGTCACCCCCCTATTAAGGTTTCTGTTGCAGTACTTCCCACGGAAGGGCAATCTACCATCCCGCCCCAATATGTGCACCTGAAACAGGCCTTTGATAAACAGAAGACTCTTTCGCTCCCCCCTCACCAGACCTGTGACTGCGCAATAGAATTGCTGCCAGGAACCCTCCCACCCAAGGCAATTACCCTCTAACTCAGACAGGGAAGCAAGCCCTGCAAGACTATATTAAGGAAGCCCTGGACTTAGGCTTTATCCACCCCTCCTCAAACCTTTGCCAATTTTTACAGGCGTTTCATTAGAAACTTTAGCTCCGTCGTAGCGCCCTTCACAGCCTTGACATGTAACAGACCTGGTCTGGGCAAATGGAACCCGGAGGCTAACAAGGTATTCCTACGCCTACAGCACCTCTTTGGCTCAGCTCCACTCCTCCATCACCCGGATCCCTCCAGGCCTTTCGTGGTGGAGGTTGACGCCTCTGCTTATGGGGTTGGTGCAGTCCTCTCCCAGCACCATGGAGAAGGACACATGGTAAAGGTAAATCCTTCTAACCAGTGTGGACAGGGAGTGAGAGAGGGGCTATCAAGGAATCAGCAGGTTTCCCTCAGAACTCTACTCTTGTTGTGGTTGTCTGAAATTTGCTCACACACATGGTCCCACTGTGCCTACAAGAGAGTTATATTAGAAAAGCAGACATGATGCTGCTCTTACTGACTGCAAGCTCTCAGTAGCTAGGATACTGTCGGACTCAAACAGTTGTGTGCTGCTATCTAGGGAATTCCAGTCACAGTCAGCTAGTGAACACGACAGGCTTGAACCTAAGACATCTATATCCATGTGCTTTCTTCTCTAAGAAGCTCTCTCCTGCCGAAGTTAATTACGACGTGGGTAATTGTGAACTCCTCACTATTAAGCTGGCCCTTGAGGAATGGAGACATTGGCTGAAGGGGCTCAACACACCTTTGTTATAACCAAGGACCTCAAGAACCTGGCCTACATCCAATCTGCCAAACACCTCAACTTGCATCAGACTTGTTGCTGTGGATAATTTGTGTTCGGCGGTGTTGCAGTGGGGTCATGACTCCCGGTTCGCGGTTTCCCAGTTCCCAGTTTCCTTGAGTACAATTGGTTAAATACTATCAAGACCTTGGGATCTTTATTTGCTATATATGCTGCAGGGAAAATTAGTCAAAATGTGAAGCGTACACATTGGAAAACAAGCACACAGTTACTTTATTCAGGCAGTGACCTATGTTGATTAACAATCTTTCAAGGGTACAAAAAAGTAATCAAGGATTTTGAATTAAAAATGATCAAAGGAGGTGTCAGCAGTAGGATGCAGAATATGCAGAATTAAATATATCTGGAAGTGCTCTGTGAATGAAATGCTTATGAGAGATTTTCAACAGAGATGTGAAATCTTTCTACAGAGCTTTGCTTTTCTAGAGTGATGAACTATGATATAACATTACCACAAAATGATCTCTGTGGATGTAAAAATAATGCTCTTTTAATATCGATGCTGCTCATTTATCAAGTTATAAAGGGTAAATCTCGAGTCTTTTAATACAGTTTTGTAATATGAAAGTTAATCCAAAAATACAAGTGCAGTACTTGCAAGTACTACTGTACATCAGATGACTATTTCTGATCTTCATCACTGTAGTCATCCTCTCAAGAGGCACCAGTAAATGTAGGGGTTTTGTGCTTAACTGGGACAATTATTAATTGTAGCAGTAAGTCACAAAATGATTCTTTGATGGCTATTAGAAGACCAACCTTGCGGGATAACTCAAACAACACACACACACACGGATACTAATACACGAGAATAAATTTATTAATGCATAAAATGTGCATATAAACATAACAGATCTTATCGTGAGGGTTAGCAGAATACAAAAAGTATATATTCAATCACGAAGAGTTACAAACCAAGAGGGACATACATTCAGTATATCATTCATTTAGACCGTTTCGTAAATTAACTTGGATTACAACTTCTACACTAGATACTCAAAGGCAAATACATCACTCATAGGAATTAAATTGATATCAACTGGTGTTGAGGTAACAATTGAATTCTTGAGCTGTAATGCAGAATGTTGAATACTCATCCAATCTGTGTGGATTCAGATCTCCTGAGGACACAAAGAAGCAGTGGCAGGCTGTTGCTGTGTCCAATCAGCATTCTCTGGCCTGGTGCCAAGCAGTGGTGTTGCAGCTGGAGAGAAGTAGAGAAGGAGGTAGAGATTCCTGTTGCGATGCTCTAGCAGTGGGCTCTCTGAAGACTGGCTAGTTAGTTTGAGTTTGCATGAGTTTGTGCACAGGAGAAAAGTGAATGTGGGTCCAAGCAGGTCACACTCTTTAGACAGGAAGAAGACTGGTTCGTTCCTGATGTAGCGCTAGTTCTGAATACTTAGATTCAGCTGTCCACAGTTCCGACCGTAGTTCACTTGTTGGTCAGGTGAGCTTTTGCGGTAGGTTCACGAGGCGTGCTGCTGGGCTAACCTCGGGTGGATCCTTTGGTTATGTGCTGGCAACCTCCGTTCTCGACTCTTAGAACAAAGGAAAGTCCTGCTACTCGGACACACTGGCCGTTACGTGATTGTCCGAGCTGAGTCTGAGGATGTCCAGGAGGCGCTGAGTCTGAGAATGTCCAGGAGGCGCACTGAGGGGCTCTGTGCTGCCTGTTTTACCTGGAGGAACTACGGTCGTTCATTGGTTGAAAGTTTTATGGGCATCCGAGACCCATGTGGGGTTAACCTGCCCTACCAGTTCCTGATTGGCTGATGATGAGTAACAATGCACTCTGACCTTAGAGTTGTAAACAACTTAGGATGATACTCTCCCTTGCAATCTCAGACAGTAAGGCGCCAGAGATGACCATTTATTAGGGTTGCTGGAGAATCTCAGCTTTGGGAGTTGTTCCTTATCAGGACACTCTATCAGCTAGAAAAACACCTTAGATGTGAACCAAACGGAATGGCCTCTCTGTATCAAGCACCACTGAGATGAAGGAGAGAGGGACTGGCAAGGGAGCAGCAAACTTAATTCCTATATTTTAATAAGCCTTGCCGCTACATCACATTAGTTTCATAATAAGAAAATATCTGTATGTGTATGTGTGAAATTGAAATGGCCTGATGAGCATGTAATACTGGAAATGTATTTGCATAACACTAAAGTTAGTATGCACAAGTATTAGTATTAATATAACCACTGAATTCTACCACTAACTACCAAAAACAAGTTAAATTACATACTTTGTCAGCAAAGAATTACCCCTAGAGGCAAACAGTCTTATTGGTCCACAGGCATCTCAATTCTGCTTCCTACCAAGGTCCCCATACCTGACACCGGAGTACACATGATTTTTAGGCATGCAAATGCTCCACTACTTATACCTCGGCCTTCCTTGACACCCTTATAGGACTTTTGGCTGAAGTGCTTCTTTTGCATATTAAATACACCACCAATGCTCTCTAGCTTTATGACAGTTGTCAATTTCAGCCTCACTGACCTGCTAATTATTCCCTATAGCAATGATCTCACAAACCTCAAGCACAAAGCACACAACAAACATGCAGTGCTTGATCCCTCTATCCACACACTCATACGATTAGCTGAATCGGTCCTCACCCTGAATGCATTTTCTTTCGATAATCTTTTCTACAAGAATTGGGTACAGGAATGGAGGCCAAGTTATGTGAACATCATAGTTCTACTCCCATACATACTTTTTCTCTGATCTTTACAAGCTATACATTGGCTGTGTTGGTGCTGTCACATGCTCAAACAAACAGTTCCCCAGACTTTGCCAGTTATGTAGTGACATCAGACTTCCCAATCAAGCACTTAAACTGTTATTTTTCATTAATAGGAGATACTCTTCACACTGGATTGACAGAGCCCTCACTTGTTTCAAAAACACTTGTTTTCCACTGGTGCTTCCCTTCCACCCAACACCATAACTATTTTCATTTCATCAAAAAATCTTTACCATTATATAAGACGATCCCTCATCTGGAACCAATATTTTCCAAAATCCACATATCATCTGTAATGGAAAGTTACTGAAGAAAAGTGTTTTATCCTAAAAATGTTGTTCACGGGCAGAGCTGTGTTGTAAAAGCAGCTGGATTCTGTGAACAAAGTGTGATTGTACCCAGCGAGTCAAGGGCACGGGATATTTTAATAATGTTTATCTCTGCCCCAGCAAAAAAGGCAGATACAAAACTGCACATAGCTGTCTTCTCTGTACTTCAAGGCTAAGACCTATAAGGACTGGGAAATTACTGTCTGCCTGTCTTTGTATTACTAACCAACCATAATGAAGTAAACAAGTTGAGGTTTTGCATCAGCTAAGTGTATAAAATAACGGTCCTTTTCCTATTTTACTTTGGAAATCAGTTCGTACTTGCTGCACAGACTAGTGGTTGCTGTTTTTCCCTATCGCGCAATATGAATAAATGCCTTACTGAGTGAATAAGAACACCTTTCCTGGATCTTCTTTGATAAAGAATTCACGACACATCTCATACTGCCTACCACCCAATCTGTGCAACGTTTTTGTCTACAGTTCAATTAACGGCCCACAGGTATTACCCTCGTCAGGCACCTTTTCCTGTGACAGAAGACACAGCTGATGCAGCTCCCTACTCGAACATCTTTGTAAAAATAAATAATTTAAAATAAAATAACTAACCATAATTTGGTGTCAGTTTATGATCACTTCTAATAATGTGTTAGCAATATTATTTGCATAACTTCAGCTTTCAGATACAATAAAACAATGAGATGCTAGATGTTGCTTACCATACTCTATGGTACATTACATATTCATGCATTGTGTGGTATTGAAAATAAAATGTCAAAAGAACTAAAATTAAAAGCTGGAAAGCCATATTTCTCCACAGCAGGTGTGATTTACTGTTCTTCACTATAAGTGAACATGAGTTGTGCTTAAAAGGATATGGAAACAGTGTGAATATATCTGTGTGCTGTGACCTCATTAACAATATTCTTGACAGGAAAAAGTTTAGAAGTCCCATGCCTTTTTTTCTGTCACACTGAATGTATGAAATGATCGATGAGTCTTGACCTCTAAAATAACCATTTTCAGTCTAATAAATAAACATAGAAGAAGAACATAACAGACCCCAAAATCATAAATATTCTAAAAGGTATACAGCTTTGTTCTGGTGGTGAGGGGTTAATGTGGACTGCTGAAATGTTATCGAGTCCCAAAGGTGAAAGATGTTGACAGACCAAAATGAATCACAAGACCTAGAAGGGAAGTCTATTGTTCTAAAATTCAATGTGAAGCTCACTGTATATAGATTAGTAGATTGGCAGGGACTGGATGTTTTTAGACCCACAGTGGAACAAACCCTGTAGACTTAATTATATCTGAGGGCAGCTGACAGTAAGGTGGCAGCAGAGACAAATTGTGATTATGAAATGATACAGACAGGATCTGACTCCCACTTGTTATGCTCACAGCCAGGAGGTGTTGCCAAGAGGCAAATTAAATTCCTCAAAACTCTTTTGTATCCATAGATTTTGTGTCAAATTTAAAAAGCTGCAGTTGCGATTTGTTGTCAAGCATCTGGGGAATGGTGTAATGGAGCCTTCACATGCTTTTAGCTTTGTATTTCTTGTACATTGATTTAAAAAGTAAATTGGTGGCCAGCTCTTCTTTTAAAAAAGGTAACATTCTTTTCATTGTCAGTTAAAGCCATATTTATTTCTATTGCATACCTGTCATGTTAATGTGTTTTTGCACTGCACTGTTACATAGCGATTCATTGTCCTTTTCACTTACAGTAGCTGCTCTGTTAAAGTTGTGTTGCAGGTGTGAGATAATTTCTAAAGATCTTCACCAAATTTTCATCTCCTCAAGAAATACCCATTTTCAAAAAGTTCACTGAGTGATACTTAGTCTGGAATTTCTAATGGTTAAATCACTATGTGGGTGTACAAGTGGAGTTTTACTTGAGTTTTCTTTATATATTGTGATGAAGAACAATACTTTTTTGTTTCCTTTTTACAGCGATATGAAATTCCTTTATTTATTTGACACCCTATGCTGCATCCAAAAAGGACCTTGTGCTGAAAATTGCATTACGTGCTATGGTAGGTAATTCTGGATAGAGTTTAAAAAATAATAATGCAAAAAAAAAATTATCTTGTGTAGTATGGGAGTTTGAACCATACTAGTATTTGATTTATGGTTTTTGCTTCCTGTTTTCATATTGACATAATTAATTTGACTTTTAATTGATTAAGTGTAAATTGATTTCCCTTTAATTGTTTAATAGGAACATTATGAATTCATTCAAATAATGTCAATTTCTTTTAATTACAATTATGTCTTGATTTATTTAATTAAATTCAGTGCATGCTGTTGTCATTTTCTTTCTTATAAATGAGTTATGGTTGACATTTCTTTTCATGCAGTTTACATTACAAGGAAGAGAACAGCAGTTAATCTGGAATGGTATAGGGGGAAATTGCTACCGAGTCTTCATAAAATACAGTCTCAGAAAAGTGATCATTTACCTACACCATGAATGGAACAAATACACTGCACACACTATCTAGAAGACACACACAATGCCCCAAAACATAATACATTTTAGTGATATTATATGATAAATATTAAAAGGAATACATATCTTCCCTTGGTTTTTGCTCTTGTTTAGCTGAACAAGCAGCTAAAACCTCACATAAGGTATGCTGGGCAGAAGCACCAAAGAAGGAAGAATTCCTTCCTGGACAGGGAATTGGTCAAAACTGCATCTGGGAAACTGTCTTCTTTTGTAAAGAATTCCGTTTTATAAAACATGACCTGATATAAATGAAAATGAGACATATATAACAGCCATTTGAAAATGCAAAGAATGTCAATAACATATCTTCCTTTCCTGGTGCTAATTTCTTCATGTCCATTTCTAACACAAATATGTGTTACTCACCTTTCTACTTATTTTGCAAGGAAATGCTGTAAACAGGACCAAAGGCTGCAATAGAAATCCACATAATTATATATAATGGGTAAAAACAGGCAAGAGACAGACATGCCCAGTGCACCTACATCCCTGGGACATGTTCAAACCCTGGCAACTGGGACTGAAATCTCTTCAGGTTTGAATTCACAATAGTACAGATTTCATGGTAAATATTGTAAAACATGTGCTGAGAGAAAAAAAAAACATCTGTTATACATTGCTGCTTAGTGAATACTGTGTTAAGCAATTATAATTTCTAAAGAGATGTACAGATCCCTTTTGATCACTAATGAAGCAAGCATTAGCATGGCATATTCATTTAAATTTTAAGCACATTCCATGTCTGTGACCAGTGTTTATGAGTCAAAGTAATTCGCTTCCATCAGAAGGAAATGCATTAAAGTGTCATGTTAGGAGACGGCATAAAATCAATACTCTCAGAAAAAGTAAGTTGTTTTTTCCCTCCACTACTATGAGAATTAAAATAAAAGAAGACAAAACAGTAGAGGGTGCTCACGGAACATCTCTAATGCAGGGCAATCACAACAGAATGTAGGAACAGATGTAGAAGCTTTAACACAATGAAAATGATAATGAAAATGATTTGTCTGATTGGCTACAAAAAGACTGCATGGCCTGTTGTTATCTTAGGAAATTGATTTTTAAGAAAGAAAAAGCACAATATATGGTATACATTTAAATTCAAATACATATTTAAAATGAAAAAGCTAATAAAACATTAATTTAGGTATTAAGTACATTTTCTAACATTACCTGCAAATTCCATTCTTAATTTAAGCCCTTGGGGCTCTTTTTTCAACAATACATCAGTATTACCACACCAAAAGAGAACAGAAACATTTTTTATCCCACAAAATCTTAGCACGAAAATAATATAATGTTACAATACAAATCTACAGTAACTTGAAAGTATTTATGCTTCCTACATTTATGTTCCTTGATGCTCTTCTTAAGCATATATATTTTCTATTGAGAGGTAACACCACCACTAATATCCTTCGCTTCTATAAGAGAAGTTTTCATCATGTTGAAGGATGGCCACTTCAGCTTGAATGCCATTCAGAGAAGATGCATCAACATTTCTGAAAGCTGAACAGATATATAAAAAGTAGAATCTATTAACAATGAAAGATATTTTATTTTATTATTAATTATTAGAGTTTATTCTGCAGTTATTAGAATAAATTGCAGAGAAAGGTGTTTGCACCTTTCTTATTATAATTTGATACTCTGAAAGTTTAACCTCAAAGGTACAGAGGCAGCCATTCAAAATGCATGGTACAACCCCATACCACACGAAATTATCTACAGTTTACCGTGTTATACCGCAGTACATGATTGGTTGGCCAAAATGACAGATAGGCGGCACTCGTGGTGCATTGGTTGTTAGTGAAACGATTGCTTCTAAGCTAAAGGGAAATTTTAGTAGCTGAGCATAAAAAGAAGAGGGGCATAACGTGTCTAAAGGTCATAAACTATATTAATTTAGGAACATAAACATATTATGTAAACTGTATATGGCTGCTATTGGTAGTTTAAATAAAAAATACACACCAGTATTCCACTTTCCTAAACATTTTAAGCATCAAAGTCTTTCATTCGGTTACATACTGTGGTTATTCTGGAAAAGTTTTTATGTGCTCCTGCCTATATTAAGTTTACATTCTTCATAAAAAGTTATAATTCTTTAACCTTTTCTATGAATACTTGTGCTCGTTATCGCAGTAAAACAAATGCATACTTTTTAGAATTTGGTTAATAGGGAATGTAATATGGAATCACATATCTAAAGAAATTAATAACGATATGATTATATTTATATAGCTCAAATTATCACAGTAGTACACTTTCTTAGTAAACATCTGCATAAATTTGACTCATTCACCTGTGATTACTTGGAAACTTTTTGCCTGCCCTGTTTGGTTATAGCTTAATGGTCAAGCAGTGTGTAGGTGTTCTATAATAGTTTACACCTCTGACTTGCATGCTGGAGGTTGGGGGTTCAATCCCACCTCTCGCCATGTGTTTTCTTTTAACAGATAATTTAAAATTTCTTTGAAAAACTAAAATAGTAAATATTATCGACACTATATTGAATTTGTTGGTATTTCTAAATATCCCAACATGTTCAAAGTTAAGTGAGTTAACCTTTTCTATGAATACTTGTGCTCGTTATCGCAGTAAAAAAACCTCATACTTTTCAGAATCCGCTAAATAGGGAATATATTATGGAATCACTTAAGTAAAGAAATGAATAACAATATTAATTTAAGGATCTAAATATATGTATTTATATAGCTGGTAGTATTACTGTAATACACTTTCTTTGCAAACACGTTTTATTTTTAATTTGACTCATTCACGCATGATGAAGTATTATGTACACTATATTAGCATGTTTTTTGTTTTTATTGTATATATATTATAACATATTCAATGTTAAGTTATATTAATAATGAAATAAAAACGTGAATTAGCAAACGTGAATACTGTCAACTGTTCAACCGGTTTAATTCAAAACACTTTATTCAGTGGGGCAATTTAAGAGATGCCTCAAGCCTTTAAACAAAATCGTATATATTGTAATTAGAATCGAGAATAACAAAGCAGTATTAAAAATACCCCCGAAACTATAATAATGTGCCTGGCCATTAATAATAGTATTGTAATGCTTCGTGGTTCACATGGGCTCCCTCGCCACTGCTACCTCAGGTCAGCCCCCCACCGTCAGGGACTCAAACCTGGGCCTCCAGCATCACTCAACAGAAACCCAGCCTCTTGAGCCAAAGGGAAATCTCCCTACAGCCCAGCGGCTGCGGACCTGCTATCCACAGGGAAGGGCGGTGACGTCACCACTCTGGTAAGCCAGCTCTCACAAGCAATGGAGGCCGTATGCGTTACAGTATTAATTTAATAATAATAATTTCAAGCTTCTTGTATCTTTTTCAGAGTCATTTTTTTCTTCTGTTTTCGTTAGCTTCACTTATTAAAATACCTATTTATGAGACACGATGTTTCAGATGTCAATAACTTTGTGAACAAATGACACAGAGCCTGCAACCTACAGGTTTAAAGATCGCGATTTCACAGCTTTTATTTAAACAATATCTAGTACCTGGTTGCATTTTTAGAAACTTTAGTTTGAATAAAGCGGATCCCAGGTGCAAATAACTTCATAACGCAAGAAGGCATTATACTATATTTTTTATGCATCACTTAAAGCCTTCTGAAGTTTCTCAAAAATATCAAAATGTAACATAATATTGTGTGGCCTGATGGAGAACCGATTCTTTTAATTTTAAGAAAATCCAAATTAGGAAACAATAACGTGTATGCCTAAAATAGATATTGCATGGTTTTAAAACTCATAAAAACGGGTTCAGTTAAAAACACAAAATCCACAAAAAATGGGCGATTTTTCTTCCTTGTGATTATCTTAGAATCTTTGTTTAAGTTGTACGTTTTTTATTAAACATCTTAAACACTTTAATTTTGTAAACGCAACACGCATTTCGTACAGATACAGTACAATCACATTCTCCTGTCTTCCCGTGGTGTAAAACGAAATTAGCAGGTGGTTGAGAAAACAGTGCACCTTCACTGAGCTCAGTCAGAGAAGAGGCAGCTCTGATTGTATTTCTGACTCTTATGTGACAGTTCAATATTTTATATACATCTAAATAAAGTCAGGTGTCAGGTGCATAAAGTATTAGTAATCAATAATTAGTATTAAAATTCACACTGTTATAAATTGTTGCACTTCCACATCTTGTAAAAACATTAATTTGCAAGACTGTTCAAACATATGTTAAATCTGACTATCAAAAAACCAGGGTTCACTTTTTATCTCTCCCTACTCTCTCTCACCCGCTGCGATTCAGATACAGAATGGTTAAAAATGGGAACAGGTGAGGCAGGCAGAGGGAAGGGGGAGGCATCTTCCCACCTCTATGACTAAAGAAAGTGTCAAAGAGAAATGGCTTGAGCGACAAGCACTCTGCCCAACTCCCCTGGACAGACAAAGTTGATTAAAACTCATTGAAAGTGTGGTGTGTTAACACAAACTCTGCTTAACAGAGCCGCTTGTAAGAGCAAGGTGACTTTCAGCTCAATTAAAAAAAGCTACAGTACAGACAGATTTTTAATTCTTCAAGCAAAATTAACTGTTTGTTAAAATATTCTACTTTGCAAGCAGTACACGACTTCTTAAAAGGTAACTTTTGTTTCTCATGCAAACTCAACAAAATTTTATTTTCTTCCGGAATTTGAACGGTATGGCTCAGGGACTCATTATAGTATTGTAGCGAATACGGTTCGCGCAGGAAAATCAAAATACTGCCCCGGCACCTAGTCGGGTCTCATCGCCTGCTGTTCCAAAGCCATATGGTTTCAAAGTATGAAAAATATCTTTCCTTACTCCAGTTATTAATCCAATCTATTTTTACTTATCTGGCTCTGTAAAAAATATAGCCAAAAGGATCACATAACGTGTTTCACTAACTGTTCAGTTTACAGCTTGTCCATGGTCATTCATTATTAATATTGTAACGAACGGCAGGCATACAGCTGGTACAAGCCAGTTGCAGCATGGTGACACTACAGCCCTCTCTTTTCCCTCCTTTAACTTAAAGAATTGCGTGAATAAATCCTAAATCACAAAACCATCACATAATAATTAATCCAGATACGCTCACACCGTAGCCAACTACAAGCTATAATAGTGGACTATTTTTATATATTTATATATGTAAGAAACATACAGTCTCTGATCGGGCTTTGAACCGCCTGGGTGCAGTGCACTACATCACAGTCCATTGCCTATTACCATTATAAGGACAATAATATATATATATTTTTTTAAAAACAAATGTCAAATGTTTTCAAAATGTCCCCTTCTGATATTTTAGCTGCTTAGTTACACGGCTCCATATTAATATTACTATCAAGAGGTATTACATCAGTACCAATTTTAATAAATTCAAGTATTTTAAACATTTAATTAAAAAGTGGTTTTTAACTATCTAAAACTATTTTTACAGCTTTTAAAGTCACAGAATATTTAAGTTAAAATAAAAAAAATTGTTTGCCCATCGTGTTGATAGGCTGTTCCCAGATTAGTGGCTATTGTAAAAACCTTTCCCCCTCCCTCATTCAATTTAAAGATTTCTGTGAAACATAAAACCATCACATATAATAATGTAACATTTTCAGGTTCTTGTGGGGTTCAAACCTGAGTCTCCAGTGTCACTGAACAGGGAACCAGCCAGGTGAGCTAAAGGGACATCTCTCCTCAGCCTGACCGCTGAGGTCCCTGCTGTTCACAGGGAAGGGTGGTGACATCACCATGCTGGCAACCAGCTCGCACAACTGGTTATGTTGGCTGTATCCGTAAAAATAATTCATCCAGCTGATTCCCTGTTGAATGACGCTGACGGACCAGGTTCAATTCCAGGCGGTGTACTATATAGTACAGTTTAAACTTTTTTTTAAATTCCAAGTTAAATTGTTGGCTGAGAACTGGCTGCTGAAATTTGGATTCAGAAAAAATATAGATTTTCTCAATTCTGGTGTAATGTTCTGATTACGCTTTGAACTGCCTGGGTGCAGCTCACTATATTACAGTGCTCATTACCACTGCAAGAACAATAGAAGTTTTTTTTTTAAAAAAAGAAACAAATGTTAAAATGTTTCCAAAACGTCCACTTGTTATACTTTAGCTGCTTAGTTACACGGTTCCATATTAATATAACTATCAAGTGATGTTAAATCACTACAACATTTATATTTTTACAATAACAGCAAGTTGTGTTCTTACTACGTATTCTTAGAAAAGGATAAAATGTTATAACTTTTTATGAAGTACAGAATATAAGCTTAATAATGTTAGAACAAGCACATTAAAACCAGAACCCATGTAAGTTACCAAGTTAAAGTTGATGCATAAAATATTTATGATGAAGGTGGAAGGATATATGTACTTTTGTCCAACTGAGCAATCTTGTTTTTATAAAATATATTTTAATGTTTAATGATTAGCAGTTTAAAATGATTAAAATTCTAAAGAGTATTCAACTTAAATTCTTAATGGTAAAAGGACTGTCCCTTAGCAGTGACCGGGATTTGAAACCTGGCATTTTCTGGCAACAGCTCAAATGCTGTGCACAGGACCTGTAGCTTTTTTAGCTCCACAAGGTGCTCCAGATACTAACATCATATTTCTTTTTGCATGCGGTATGATGTGCCACGCCTAACACGTTTTGACACAGTGTACTTTGCACATTTTGGCTGGATTTTACGTCCCATTGTGTGGTCCATGTGTGTTCTTTTGCTATGTTCCACACTTCTTAACTTTGATTGTTCTCCCTCCCCGTTGGTCCATCATTACACCATAGTTTCCGCTCAAATGCTGTGCACAGGACCTGTAGCTTTATTAGCTCCACAAGGTGCTCCAGATACTAACATCATATTTCTTTTTGCATGCGGTATGATGTACCACGCCTAACACGTTTTGACACAGTGTACTTTGCACATTTTGGCTGGATTTTACGTCCCAGTGTGTGGTCCATGTGTGTTTTGTTGCTATGTTCCACACTTCTTAACTTTGATTGTTCTCCCTTCCCATTGGTCCATCATTACACCATAGTTTCTGTATTACATCATCTTCAATCAACTCTTGACCAATCAGAACTCAGCTGATTCAGTATTTAACTTGGAGGTTTTTAGAATGAAGGGGCCTTTCGCTTGACTTCGGTTCTGCTTGGCTCAGATTTTTTCGCTTTGGTTTTGCTTCGGTTTCGCTTCTCCGTTTTCGTTCGTTTCGCTTCGTGTGTGTTTTCGTATAGCTTCGGCTTTGTTGGTTTGTGTTAGTCTTCTTGTACTTTTGTTTGTTTGTGTTTGTCCTTTATTTCGCCATTACCTTGCCGAAACTTGTTTTATCAGCCTCTGTACTCTTTTGTACCCTATTCCTTGTCTACTCTTGTTTTCCCTTATTTGTATTCCTAGTTCACTTGTGTATTTGTGTGAACTTTTGGGTGTAGGGTTAGTTAAGGTTGTTGGGTACATTCTGCACACGTAGTTGGTATTAGTTACTCTGTATTAGTAACTAGTTTAGGACGGGTGAGAGCCTTTTGTCTTGTATGGTTTTACATAGTTAGTGAAGGTTAGCCAGGGCGTTAGAAGACACCGAAGACCGAGTGTTTTGGGTTTTGTTTTGGTAGATAGGTCAGCTATCCCTCACTTTATTAGCCAGTTCCATTTTGTTTCTTTTCTTTTCTTTGGTAACGGTCTAGTTCCCTTTCCCTGTGTGTTATTGTGTCCTATTTACGTACCAGTCACTTATTCACTTTAAAATAAATTCCTTTTGCACCAGACTTGTCATGCTTCCGAAGTCCCTCACCAGGAACCCACCTGCATCCAAAACCATCCTAAATATTACACTCCTTTACCTCTAATGTGGTGGTCGTTAGTGAAAAGATTTAATCATTTAATCTCTTTACTGTGCACATTTTAATCCGCTTAATAAGAATATTTATATGGAATTTTACCACTAAAGGGAAATTTTAGTAGCTAAGCATAAAATGCAGAGGAGCATAACGAAGGTCATAAAGGTCATAAACGATATTAATTTAGGAACATAAACGTATTATGTAAACTGTATATTGCTGTTATTGGTATTTTAAAGAAAAAATACACACCAATACTCAATTTCTCCCTAAACATTTTAAGCACCAAAGTCTTACATGTGGTTGACCTTCCGACCATATTACTGTAATATCTGTATTGCTGTTTCAGTGTGTCACATGACTTGCCTTGGTGGCGTCATGGCTTAAGCGACCAATTTACAGTACTGTATAAGCGTGAGGTCGGGTGTTTAAATCCAGAGATCGCTATGAGTTTTCTTTTAACAAAAACACTTCTTTGAAAAACTAAAATAACAAATATTATGGACACTACAGTATATTGACATTTTTTATATTTCAAAGTAACACATGTTCGTACTGTATGTACAGTACACAGCGGTACCGCAGGTTGAACTGTAGGGCGCAAATCCACCTGAGCCCAAAAGCCCAACATATTAATGTGCATTTGCCTGGCGCTGCACGGTTTTCATCACTCTCTGCGGGAGTGCTGGCTGTGACTAATTAAACCGTTTTCACAGGTATTTTCAAAATCTTCCAGCGAAAGACACCTCTCCCCCCTCCAAAACCCCTTTTTTTTGCTTACTTTAGTACTTCTCGCATTAAGAAAGCTAGGTGTTAGCATAAACTATTAGTAACCAATAATATTAAATTTAGCACTGTAATAAATTGTGCTAATAATAAATTCTATTCTACTCTGAGAATGTAGGGGGGAGGAAGAATGCCCGTGGTCTTTTCACTGATAAACTTGTGTCAAACTGACAAAAAAAACCAGCTGTCAAAAAAACGTTTTTAAAAAAAAAAGTCAATTGTGTGTCCATAATATTGCTATTTTGATATTGCTAATTGCTATTGCTACTGAGTCTCTGTGTCTACAGTACATTGTTTGTGAACAAACCGGTTTCACAGGTATTTTCAACCCCCAGCCACTGTTGTTTCATCGGTTGTTATCCTGTAAAGCACTTTGAGGAGCCACCTTTTAAGGCGCTATATAAAATAAAGTTTGTTATTATTATTATTAATATTGATCATATTTTTCCTCCCAGAACTTGTAAATTGTTGTTGTTATTATTGTCGTTATCCTGTAAAGCGCTTTGAGAAGCATACTGTCCAGCATATTGTATTTCATTGCACTTTGACAGATCGTCTTATAATCACTTGTTGTTAGAATATCCCCCAAGAGGATATCCCCCATGAGGTATCCAGGTAACAGTGAAACGGGCGTACACTCTGGGGAGATCGCTCGTTTTCCATGTAAATAGTTCCCTGGTTCCGCACCCCTTGGTCTCTCTCTCTCTCTCTCTCTCTCTCTCTCTCTCTCTCTCTTTCGGGCCCGTGCTCTTGGCGGGCTTGTCTTGCGTCTCTCTCTCGTCTCGGAGGCTGTCGGGAAACGGGAGCGGGGCGGCCTAAAGGGAGGAAGGCCGCCCTTGAGCGACACTACCCCTGCTCCGGAAAGCTAGAAGGAGCGCTTCACCCCGCCTGCTGTGGGAAGAGTTGGCCACAGCTGGGGCTTATTCCTTCCCTGCCTCACCGAGGGCAGACCCTGCCAGGCCCTCGTCGACACCGGTTCGACCATCACCCTGCTGCGGCCTGGTGTCGCAGCCCCAAAAGTGATCACCGTGCACTTTGGGGCTGTGAGGGTTAAACACCCCTTCTACCTTGCCCCAGTCCGCAAGGACTGTATTCTGGGGTTGGACTGGTTGCAGCAGGTGGGTGGTTGCCTTGACTTGGGTGTGAGGGACGGGGTGCTGCGCCTGGGGTGGCGGGTGCCCTCCAGCGGTGAGGTCAGGTGGCAGTTTGTGGTGTCGCGGTCGCTCCGTGGGGAAGTTCTCCAAGCGGTGCACGGCCAGCCAGAGGCCGCCAAGCAGTGACCTCACCGCTGGAGGGCACCTGCCACCCCCGGTGCAGCAACCCATCCCTCACCTCCAAGGCCTCCCCCAGTGCACAAAGTGCCTTACAGACTTCAGGTAGGGGCAAGCTTATCTCACCGTCCTGGGAGTCAGCTCTGACATGCTTGCCCAAACACCCACGGCTCCGACAGGCCCAGGCGATGCCCGCCGCTGCCACCTCCGCTTCCCGCTCCGGTCAACCCACACACCCTGGACACCTCCTGCCCCGCCCACCGCAAGACTGATTCGTTCCCCCTGCCCCACCAACCCTCGCCGGCCCAAGTCAAGGGAACCACCCACCTGCTGCAACCAGTCCAACCCCAGGATACAGTCCTCACGGACTTGGGCAAGGTAGAAGGGGTGTTTCACCCTCGCAGCCCCAAACTGCACGGTGAGCACCCTGAGGGTCTGGCTGCCTCAGTGCTCAGCAGGACACCAGGCCACAGCAGGGTGAGGATTAAACCGGTGTTGATAAGGGCCTGGCAGGGTCTGCCCTTGATGAGGCAGGGAAGAAATAAGCCCTGGCTGTGGCCAACCCTTCGCACGGCACCGGGTGGGGTGAAGCGCTCCTTCTGGCTTCCCGGAGCAGGGGTAGTGTCGCTCAAGGGCGGCCTTCTCCCCTTTAGGCCGCCCCGCTCCCATTTCCCGATGGCCTCCAGAGTCCTTGGGGCTCCAGCGCCTGGCACTCCCGGGCGATGCGCCCCCTCTCCCCACAGCGGTGTTAGATGACCAGCCATTGTCGCTCCCCCAGCATCGCCGCGCTGGCCGTCTCCTCCTCCCCATCTGATTCCCCGTGCGCCCCTCTGTTGCTGCCCACTGGTCTCCTCAAATACGGCATCAGCCTGCTCAGCCAGAGCCAGGGCCTGCTCCAAGGGGACCGGCGTGGCCAGCATCACGTGGCGCTGCACCTCAGTTGGTGCCAGGGCCCAGAGGAACGCCTGGAGCGCTATCTCCCAGTGGGCCTCCTCCGGGAGAGTAGGGTAACCCTGGCGGGCTAAGTAGGCCACGTCTGCGGCGACTGGACCCAGTGGCTCTCCCGCTAGGCAGCAGCGTTGGGCCAACCTTGCCCATAGCAGTCCCAGCGCCTCCCCTCTCCTGCCAAAACGCCTCCGGATGGCCGACGCCAACGCCGCGTAGTTGTACCGCTGGTCCCCGGGTACATCCAGCAACACCTGGCAGGCCTTCCCCTCCAGGACGGCGGCGAGGTGGCCCGCCATCTCCACCTGAGACCAGCCGTTTGCCCAGGCCGCCATCTGGAACTGGGCCTCAAACATCTGCCATGGGATCTTCCCATTATAACAGCTCAGTCTCACGGCGCAGGCTGGAGCAGGGGTGGCGGGCTGGACCCTGCTGGTCTGGCATCTCCTTCCTACCACACGGCCTGAGGCGACCCGGGAAAGGGCCCCCCTTCCGCTGAGTAGGTCACCGTTGGGTAGCCCTGATAAGGGCTGTGGCCACTGGAGGTGCTGAGGGGTCGTCCAGGCCCCTGGCAGCTGCTGCTCACCCCCAAAAGGCGTTTTAGGGGGTCACTCAGCTGCTGGGGGAACCGGCGTTTCTCTGAGTCCGACATCATCGGCCGTTCACTGTCCATCCTCCCGCTTCTCACACCAATGTAATGAATTTGGATTCGTTGAGGACGAACACAGAGACTCAAACTTGTGGAGTTAAAAACTGCGCTTTATTTCTTCTCCATCACCACCCGCCAGCAGCACTCCCACGCCCAGACGAGAGAGAGACACAAGACAAGCCCGCCAAGAGCACGGGCCCGAGAGAGAGAGAGAGAGAGAGAGAGACCAAGGGGTGTGGAACCAGGGAACTATTTACATGGAAAATGGGCGATCTCCCCAGACTGTACGCCCGTTTTACTGTTACCTGGATACCTCTTGGGGGATATCCTCTTAGGGGATATTCTAACAACAAGTGATTATAAGACGATCTGTCAAACTGCAATGAAATACAATATGCTGGACAGTATGCTTCTCAAAGTGCTTTATGGGATAACAACAATAACAAGAACAATTTTACAAGTCCTGGGAGGAAGAATATCATCAATATTAATAATAATAAACTTTATTTTATATAGCACCTTTAAAGGTAGCTTTTTTAAAAAAAAATTAAATGCATTTGCATTTGCACACAGAGCAGTGTTTACTTGAACATGGAGATGCCATACTGAATAGTTCCTGCACACAACCATTGCAGCGGAATTTGCATCGTTTGGGAGGGCTATGATTCATACAAGTGGTGGTGGATTTGGAGACAAAATGTATTTTCATTGGGTTGCTGTAAGTGGAGCACAAATAACCCCAAAGCTCTACTTATTATTTTACAAGAGAATGCACCTGACAAGCTGGACAGTATGCTTCTCAAAGCACTTTACAGGATAACAACAACAATAACAACAACAATTTACAAGTTCTGGGAGGAAAAATATGATCAATATTAATAATAATAATAACAAACTTTATTTTATATAGCGCCTTAAAAGGTGGCTCCTCAAAGCGCAACAACCGATGAAACAACAGTGGCTGGGGGTTGAAAATACCTGTGAAACCGGTTTGTTCACAAACAATGTACTGTAGACACAGAGACTCAGTAGCAATAGCAATTACTGTAGCAATATCAAAATAGCAATATTATGGACACTCAATTGACTTTTTAAAAAAAAAAACTTTTTTCTGACAGCTGGTACAGCACCCCACCGCGCCCGCGCGCCAGCATTATATTCTCATGTACGGTTAGAATATGTTCATTGTCTTCCAATGAAAGACGGGTTCCTTTTGCCGAAGTCAGGAGACATAAGAAGCTTGCCACACCCGGACTGTTACACTAACGCATTAGCATGTTAAAGCGATTCCATTGAGGAGCCGATCACGATAATTGTTTTGTTCCTTGATTTTCTGATCTGCAAGGCCATTTGGCTGCAGCGAATGTGAATTCTGTCTGTCATTGCCAGATTGTGAAAAAATAAAAGTATTTTAATCAAGATGGGGGGTAAGGGAGTCGTCTCTATGACACTCTCCCTTATAAAATTTACGTGAAACAAAACAAAAACTAAAAACAAGATACAATCTACAGACATTCACAACATAAACATATCTTAAAACATTTACATATATTGTTAAATTATTACTTTAAATATATACTTTAAGTTACTGAAACAGCCAGTTAATAAAATCGTTGCAATTTTGTTCTTGTTTGGAGGTGGGGATATTCTGACAATAACTGATTTAAAGACAATCTGTCAAAGTGCAATGAAATACAATATTACGCTGGGTAAACGTTCTGAGGTCAAATTCTTCCGCGACGGGGGTACCTTTAAAGCGGAGAAGACGAAAATAAAGTTTATTATTAATTTGCTGGACAGAGAGGTGAACATTATTATGCAGAAGACAAAGATAACGATTTACGTTGCATTGCCAGATTGTGAATCAATAAAAATATTTAATTAAACACCGGTTTGCAATTTAAATGGAAATGGGGGTGACGGGAACTCTTAATCTAAATCAGTGGTTCTCACACTTTTTGGACCAAGTACCACCCCTAATCCAACCAAAGCATCCAAGTACCACCTACAAGTCATCATCTCATAGGAACCCCAGAAATTCTTAATGACCAACATGAGCGCGCGTGCACACACACTCACACATACATATAATAAATATTATAATAATAAACTTAATTTGATATAGCGCCTTTAAAGGTGGCTTCTCAAAGTGTTTTACAGAAAAAAAAACATTAACAACAACTAATAAAAAAGCACCATTTCAGTGAGAGGGGTGAGCCTGTTTAGTCGAGCAAAGCAGATGTGAATTAATTTTTCGAGCCTTGATACAATTCACAACAGAGTCTAACAGATATTAAATCGTCAGGCATTTTCTTGACGGCAAAGGTCTCGCGGTGGATGTTGTAATGCGTACATTAATTTCTGGAGCAACCTCTCTAATTCGTGCAACTACACCGTTATGTCGGCTTGTCATTGCTCTAGCACCGTCTGTACAAACTCAGACGCATTTTATCCAGTCGAGGCCATTCTCTACGATAAATTCATTCAGAAGCTGAAATATGTGCTCTCCTGTAGTTCCTGTTGGTAGCGGTTTACAGAACAGAAAGTCTTCATGGGACATGCCCTCAAACTCGTATCTAACGTTAATGAGCAAATTGGCCAAATCAACTACAGACTCATCTAATTGCAGTGAAAAACATCTGCTCATCTTAACGCGCTCTATCAGTGTACTTTTGATATAATCCTTCATTTCAATAATTCTATGAATGACTGTGTCTTTCGGGGGGGGGGCAGCAGGTCGAGCTGTTTAGCAGCTTTTTCTCTACACATAATACGTGTCAGCTCTTTTGCCAACGGTAAATAAGGTTCTTCAAAAATAGTGTAGCTTACCTGCTTTAGCAATACGCAAGCTTGCATTTTTCCGCGTTTCCGTTTTTATTTCCGTATTTATTTAAAGTTTTTATTTCATGCGCATGGGAGCGAAACACAGAGACGCTCGGTGTATTTTTCTCAAATAAGAACAGTTCTTAAATATTTTTCTGTTATCACGCTTTTGTGTGCTCACAAGATTACCTGCGTTCGTAGCACGTATTTCTATGCATTCCTGTGTTTACAACGTTGGCATTGTTCCAAAATCACGCACATTCTCCTTTCTCCCTATTTGCTGGAGATACAGTAGCTTTTCTTAAATACAATTGGTCACTTGCATCCGTAGCACGCATTCCTATAGAGTGGTATAGAATTACAGAGTATCTCTTGTGTCCACTGAAGTATTAGCGCGCACTGTATCGTAGTACATAGGCTGCGTATTCGACACGTATTAAAATACAAAATATGAAAACTCGTCCCGATTTTTCAGCGCACACGACACAGTTCCAGGGTCATTTGGCGTACCACTTGGCGGCACTCCACGTACCACTGCCGGTACGCGTACCACAGTTTGAGAACCACTGATCTAAATAAAAATAAAATAAATAAAATAGGTTTCGATAGTTAATAACCACTTTTTATGCACGAAACACGGGTGATTTTTCTTCCTCCTATTCAGCTTAGAAATCTGTACGTTGTAAGGTTTTTACTTCTTAATTAAACTTTTAAAATACACTTTTCGAATAGAAACAACATACCTTATGCTGTTGTCTTCCTGGTATGTAGAACAGATCAGCAGGTCTTTTATTCCCAGTCAGAAGGTGTCAGATGGTGTTAGCCAATCACCATTCTGAAGCCGTACTGTAATCTCTGGTATAGGGAGACCCCAGAATTCTGTCGCATAGTTTAAATCATTTTAATTTTAGGAAATTATGAAACGCTCGGTTAAAAGCAAGGGAGATTGTCTGTTATAGTGGACATAAAAACAAGAATTTGCTGCGGCATTAATTGCAACCCAAATTTAACAAAAAATCGCTGGCATTATATCCTAGAAGACACAAACCTGTGCCAGACCCGGAGAATGCCCGGAGCGTAAAAGAAAATGCAGATGAACTAGGGATTGGAAAGTTTCCAAATGCTTGTACAATCGATGGAAATGTTCAAATAAATGTGCTAAAGAAATAAACAAAAAAAGTCATTAATTCCTTTATCATACTGGCTAGCTAATGTCCTCTCTTTGCTAGTTACCTGTGGCTGTGTTTCTGCGTTGCGTAGCAACGAGTGACTATATTCTCAGGCAGAGGACGTAAACAGTTTAATTTTCGTGTTAAATAATTTTTTTAATTTAAATTCATTCTATACAGCAATCGCATATTTGGGGACCGTTTCATAAAACTTTGATGCTTAAAATGTTTAGGGAAAAATGGAAGACTGGTGTGTATTTTTTCTTTAAACTACCAAGACCAGCCATATACAGTACAGTTTACATACAGTAATATGTTTATGTTCCTAAATTAATATCGTTTATGACCTTCAGATGCATTATGCTCCTCTTCTTTTTATGCTCAGCTACTAAAATTTCCCTTTAGTGGTAAAATTTCATATAAATATTCAATATTAAGCAGATTAAAATGTGCACAGTAAAGAGATAAATTATTAAATCTTTTCACTACCGACCAATGCACCACGAGTGCCCCTGTCGGTCATTTTGGCCAGCCAATCACTTAACGCGGTAGACTGCGGTGGCTTGTGGGTAGTTGCGTACGGTACGGGTTTGTACCGTGCATTTTGAATGGCTGCATCTGTAACAAATGAGTAGCTTCTCTTCAGCAGTCGTATTAACACGATATTCCTAGATTGAGTTTCAAATAGCTAAAATTTTAAATTGCTAATTTGTGTGCTGTTGTTGTAGTGATACTGTATATACATATACTCTGTTGCTAGAGGCTGAATAGATCTGGTATATGAGTGTCTTCAAGAGTCTTCTTGCCTCCTTTGTGTTTAGAAAGCTGTTTTAGACATTCATATTGTCTTAATCCAAATGTGCTGACACAGATGATGAATATATGTCTGAGCAGAAGTGTGAGCTGTCAAAGAGGGAGATGAGCAGAATTAATGTTAGCTTTTTTGAGTAGAGCAAGTGTAAGACTTGTTCAAAACCTAAAATCTTAATTTTCAGGAGTCACAAAAGACAATGATCTGTGCTTTAGCTCTGCATGGGAAGTGAATACAAATGCAAGTATTTGCACAAATCTCTTTGCGTGTATAGCTGTAAGGAAAAAGTAGGCAGCAATTTGAAGGGAGTTTCAAACTATTGTATTTAGATTTATTAAATAAACAAATAAATCAAAATAGGTCTTCACATAGGCCTTAAAACTTGTATAAAACCTGTTCAGTTTTTTACAGTGGAACTCAGTAATAGAGAGGTCACATGTTTGATCAATTTTACATATCCCAGGGTATTATGTATACTGTATTTCTTTAAATAGAAGCATATTCAGTTGTAACCTGATATTATGATGGAGAGGTTTTAAATTTGAGACTAGAATTATTACAGTTCTAATAAAACAGAACTTTCTTTATAAACTGGTGCCAACGTGGGGTTGGGTCAGAAATATAGGAGCTAAGTGAAACACAAATCTCCCAAGTGCAGAAAGAATTGTCTTGGGCTGCTGTTTCAATATGAGCTAATAATAATATTTTTATTAGAACTCCATACATGCCAGCATTAGGGAGTGCACCAGGCAATAAAATTTTATCACTGCAGAAATATTACTTTAATAAATATTCATTACAGTCCAAAGTAATATATGTTCATTAGAGTAGGGGTAATAATAGTAATATTAACAGTGCCTTAATATTCTTTATTTACTATAGAAGGTGACATGATGGAATCCATGAATATGTAAGATGTGGGTCTTCTCACTTGTCAGGTTTAACGATGGCAAGCAGACGTCTCCTTCATATATTCTGTACAGCTGCCTATTCCCAGCATTAATTAAAACAATTAAAGTCACTTTGGTGACATGGATACATTTTAGTGATTGACAGAAAAGCTGGTGTTTTTCTTTAGTACTGTTAATTAACATTATTCAAAAGATCCCACTTTATCTTTTTTGTCTTTCTTCAATTAAACAAATATAAGCTCATAGATATAAAGCAAATGGAGAAAATGTGTGATTTGTATCTGTCACTTTTATTATGCACACTACCATTTGGTTCCTGTTCCACACTGTTAAAAGCAGAGATGGGCTATTAAAGTCAGGGAACCAGTGATGCCCTGTGGCATTTCATACAAAGGCTTCATGTATATGCATGTTCCTTCATTTTCTAGGAAGTTCAGGGAGATAAGGGAATAACAATGAAAGCTGAAGTTGTCACATTGGTCTGATCCCAAAGTTTTGATTGCTTTGTATTGTATTCTGTCTGTTTATGAAAGATACTGGATCATTGTTATTAATTGCACCAACATAAATAACAGTACTTAATTAAAAAATATTAACATGTTAGAACAGAATCAACAGGAGAACAGGAGATGGCTGATTAAATATATTATACAATGAGTATTCACTCATTTAAAATGGAAAGCAATGAGAAAGGAATCACAGATCCAAAAGATCACTAAAAGGTATTGGATAAAGAAAAGTAGACAAGGTTAAATAAGGCAGGAAAAATAAATGATGTATATACTGTACTGTAGCACTTTTCTTCTCAAAGTGATAACACATAGGAGGGGACCCATCTTCTTCTACTACTGAAGTTAAATACCAACATATGAAATGTGCAATAATGGTATTTTTATTTAATATTGGTCAATATTAAATTGACTCTCACAAGCACCTGCTTAACAGTGATTAAAATGTTTCTTTGAAAAAAATCAAAATTTTGCTCGTGGGTACAACATGAAATGACTCTCTGGTATGAACTGTTTCTAAATTATCTTTTTTGTTATCTATTTATTAAAAGCATAGTAGAGCTTGTGGCTTTGGATGGCTTTTAGAAATAACAATCAAGACATACAGTAATATTCCTTAAGGCAAATTTTAAATAGCAAATACCACTTGTTTTACATGAATAATAAATGTAAAGCTAGGTTTATTTTCTTACATCATGCAGTGTTCTCTATATTGTATCATATTTTCTATCAATTCAGTTCATAGTAAGTTAATGTATTAATAAGTGCTCTATGCATATGTTCTACTGTAAAGTGGACATGCAATTCAGTGTAAAGATATATTTTAACCACATCATTCCACATAACCACATCAAGTGTTTGCAAAGAATAGTTGATGAGATTGTATCTTAACTAGTGAGGCATTTTAAACAAAGTATCATTGAGACAAAGTAGGTAAAAACATCAGAGGACTAAAAATACACCAAGGAAAATAATTGTGGGAAAGTGGAGGCACTGGTGCAGCTCATAGTTGCAGTAGTAACTGGTGAGACATTGGAAGACTCCAGTCAGGAAAAACCTCATAGTACTGGAGATCGCCCAGCACTCACACAACCCCTAAACCATGAAAGAGGACTGATGCTAGCCCAAAGACCCAGCCCCAATCAGAATTTAGAGAAAGCATCAACTAGCCAAGGTGAGCAACAGCAAAGAATGGCAACAACTGGATGTCAGTAGAATACTGGATGCAACTCTAGCTGGGACACTTTGTCTCTCCACATGGTAACACCTGCATATTTTTGTCAACAAAAGCTATATACAGCTTTACTGTTTGTCTAGATATTTATTATTGAGGAACTTTCCTAAAAAAAGAAAATAAAACACCTGTGAAACGTGATGGAAGAGAAAAGTGCAGGAAGAGTATAATGCTTTGATACTAGTGTAGCATACTGTACTTGATGAGGAGCAATTTCAACAATGTTTAGGATGTCAAAAAACAGCTCAGACAGAATGCAGGAGTTTGTGAGAAGCCTTGAGATCTAGTATCACACTGAGAACCACTGCTGTTGGGTGAGAGCACAAGCGCCTGCTTAACAGTGATTCAAATATTTCTGTGGAAAAATCTGGAAATTTTGCTTGTGGGTGCAACATTAAATGACTATCTGGTAAGTCAGGGTTCATAGAAATCAGCTATATTACAATAAAATATTGCTAAAATTATGCCAGATTGTGAAAAATTAGGCAATACATCATTTGTGTATTATGAGGAATTCTCGATAAAGAGTGTCCAAGTAATTTAATGTTCAAAATGACAAAGTCATAAAAGGAGGACAAACCATGTGCAAACATTAATTCATCAGTATAATTACTGGTCTACTTAAACAAGAAGCAACACTCAGCATTTCAGTTCATGCAATAATAAAATCAAATAACATTATTCTGTTCTGTTCTGTTCTAAAGTGACAAATGCAGAACTACTTGGAGGAACCTGTTGTGTTCTAGTAATGTATTATGCTTGAGTATTTCAATTCTTGGTTTTAAGTAAGCAATCTGCAGGACTATTACTTTTTGAGAATAAAAAAATCAATTTTCTGTGTAGTGTTTCAAGGAGTAAGTGCTGCGGCATAGAAAAAAAGAGGATTTTGCAAGTAGAGGACAGTTATTAAGAGGCACCAAACATCCAATTAAAAGGAAAAGAGGAATTCATTCATTCTTACTTTTAGAATTGCAGATACACTAAAATAGATTTAAATCAAAATGCTTTTCTCTACTTGCTGAAGCCTATTTTCTTTAAAGCACATAACATGCAACCATGTACTTTAACAAAGACTCCAGGTCTGTTTGTACAAAATGATTACATATACCCATGGTAAAATCAGAGATATTTGTCCTCAGTCCTGTTTCGAAGATCAGAAATTTGCTAGAAGCTGCTTTGCAAACAGACAGTATCAAAATCAAAGACTGCCTTTGGATACACTTTGAAAAACCTTTCAGAATACTCATAGTTCCCTCATATTCAATACAGAATTAATACCCCTTGAAATTCTGTTTGGTTTATGTACTGCTCTGTCGGTTAAAAGCCAGCCAAGAGGACAGTGCAAAATACAAAACTATTTAAAAATAAGGTATCATAGTGAAATAACCTTAACTCTGAATTTAATTGTTTTGGAAGGCTGCTTTAGTATGCACAGAATACGAACAACGACAAGTAACTCATGTTAATGCCAGTTGACCTTGGACCCCTAGAGGTTTTTTTTCTCCTTACTAAGGAGTTTTTGGTTCCTCCCCTCCATTGTCTTCTAATCTTCTGTTCTGTATTTACAAAATGTATCTTCAATTGCATTGTTAAGTGCCTTGAGGCAACCCTGTTGTGAAAGGCACTATATAAAAATAAATTGAATTGAATTGAATGTACGATGCTTAAGTAATTAATTAGGAAATTAGAAAAGAGCCTTCTTTCATTATATTTAGCTCAATTTACAAATACTCATTACTACTGAAACTGTAGCACCCAGCATCTTGGATACATTATACACCTCTACCTTAGCTGTCCAGTCTCGGGAGGCAATATTGTAAGATAAAGCTTCAGAGGGGCCCAAATTGTAAAAGCTTTTGACTTGCCAAAATGTACATTAATACCTGTAAGTTCTATAACCTTAAGTGATTACTACATATTCCAGAGCCAGGGTAAACCCATGGCTGGATATATAGGTGTTATGCTGATCTGGAATAATAAGCACTTTATGTTGCGCCATGTTTGACATCCTTTGTCTGTCATGCCTAACATAGAAAAAAACATATTCATGGGTTTGCCTCACATCCTCCTCTGCACGCAAAAATGACCACGCTCAGCGTTTGTGCTCAAGTTTGGAAAAGTGCATAATTTAATGACTTTGTAGCGGCAATGCTTATTAATAAGACAGAATTAAGTGTTGCTGTGCTTTCCTAAATGAGGCCCTATCTCTCTTTCTCATCTCTGTGGTGCAGCCACAGAGAAGCTTTTCATGCAGTTCTGATTTAGGGTGTTTTCTCTCAAATAAGGATCAGCTCCCAAATGGGGATGCACCCAGCCATACCTGGCTATACGATCAATGGTCTTTCCTGGTGCTTATCTGTCTGTGAGATTCTTGGGAACATCTGGATTGTGGTCCTAGATGTCAGAGGTCATTGTGACTCATCTCTCACCTTGACCAACCAATCAGGAATCTGTAGGGCGTGGTAATCCCACGTGGGTCTGAAATGCCCGCTAAACTTTAGACCAATCACCACCTGTCTTGGTCCTAATTAAAAGACACTGCAAAGCTCAGAAACTTTGCTTCACTGGCCACTTTTCACACCCTCAGAGACAGTCATGTGATGGCCGGTGTAGTCTCTATAGGGACTAGAACCTTGTTTCAACAAAGTGTCGGCCCGGGGAATGCCCTACGTAAATTGCTAGCCAATGCCAACGTAGATGCTTTGCTTGATCACCGGAGTATACGCTTGGACTCTTGTCGACAACCCGAATACATTTTTATTCAACAACAGCGCGACACCGGAATCAAAATGAGTTTCTTGCCCCTAAAGAGTGACTTGCTCGGACCCGCGGTCATCCTCTGTGCATAGAGACTTTCTACTAGTCAGCCGAACTACCAGTAGGTCCCTGAGAGAAACACTGTTGGTGCATCACCACAGCAGAAATTCGTCCGACTCCGAGCTGCACCCCGACACGTGGGCTGGGAGCCAGAGGATGCGGGGACAACGCCTATTGAACGCTGTACGGATTGGAGACAGCCGTGAGCTGGTCTTGGTGTCCGTGCCAGGAAATACAATTCTATATCTGGATAAGTAAAACCCAATGTTCTACATTGCATCTCAAGAATTCAATTGTTACCTCAACACAAGTTGATATCAATTCAATTCATAATAAGTAATGTATTTACTTTTGAGTAACTAATGTAGACTGATTAACGATAGTATAGCCGAATGGTATACTGAAGCATATTCTTTGTGTTTTGCATCTCTTCGTGATTATATACCTTGTACTTTGATAACTCTCACTGTAAGATCTGACACCCGTATCCAGGTGGACTGTTATATGTTTTATGCACAATTTATGTATTAATAAATGTATCTTGTTTATTGAATCCGTGTGTGTGCATAGCTGGTCGATTGATTTTCTAAAAGCCATAACAAACCACCTTGTGATTGCTGCTACAATTAATAAATTGTCCCAGTAAATTCGCAAAACCCCTACAACTTTGAAAAGAAAATAGTGACACAGGTATCCCACAGAAGCGTAAACAAATATTAAATTATCTGTAAATTGTGAATATTTATAATATGACTTGGAAAGATAAAGGCTATCAAACAGCATCATATGTCTGTGTATAATAATACTGATGGACTGATGGTCCAACGTCCCAGTCTATGTGACAAGTCCCTCAACCTTCAATTCCATATTGTTTAGGCTAGTGACAGTGTAAGGTGTCTTTCTCTGGTGTGTAAGGATGCATACTTGATTCACTCTTTCTGGGGTCCTGACTGTCTCATTCTCGTTAAAAGGTTGTTGCCCCTTATCAAAACGATGATCGTGGATTATAGGAAACACCAGGGTGGAGATCTCATATGTACAGTATTTATATCAATGGGACTGAAGTGGAGAGGGTCAGCAGTTTTAAATTGTTTTAAATTTAAACAACATGGCAGTGCCTATTCTTTCTCAGCAGGCTAAAGAAATTCAACATGCCATCACATATCCAGGCCAGCTTCTACAGGTGCACTATTGAGAGTATCCTGACTGGTTAAATCACTCCCTGGTATGGGGTGATAGAGGGTGGTGAAGTCAGCGCAGCTCATTACTGGCTGTGAGGTACCAAACATCCAGGATATCTACTACTTCTTAGGAAGGCCAGGTCAATTCTCAAGGACCCCAGTCATCCCAGTGATAAACTGTTTTCTCTTCTACCATCCGGTAAACGGTACTGAAGCATTCAGTCAAAGTCCAACAGATTACGGAACAACTTCTACCTCCAGGCAATAAGACTGCTAAATAGACAAGCTGCAGTTCCTTCAGCAAATCACCGTAATGGCTACATGGATATACAGTTTTCATTGTATTTGGTATACTACACTACTTGGACATAATGTATTGCATACACCCTGGACACATTGCAGCTCTATTTATATTGACTTTTGTCTGAGTTTATCTTATTAAATTTCTATTACACTATTATTATGTAACCTTATTTTGTAACTTTAATTTTGTGATTTTTATCCCCCCCTACTCTGGTGAGCTCAGAGAAAAGTCTAAATAAACTTTGATTGATTGAATAACATGAAAACATTTAGAGAGACCACTGTGGTAACAGCACTATTGCTATTACAGCACATTTCTATTACTCAATACTTTGGGGTCAAAATACATACTTTACAATTTATTACACCTTTTGATTTTTTTAATAATTTCTCAAAGTCCCTCTCCTTTGATTCTGTCAGGGAAACTTCTTAAGATTAGTGTCTTACTATCCTCAGCCAGCAGCACAGTTTTTCTTGCAAATGCTTTAGAAGTTGGCCTGAAGATTTATGAGTGAAATTACATTTGAATAGTGAATGTTAGGGGTGAGATTATTGAAGCTTTGGACATGTTGCCTTTTACTTCTGTCCGGAACTATTTAATTGACTGAACTTTTGATTTCAGATCACACTCACAGTCTTTTAACATTGACTCTGGCTTTTTCACCACAGTTATTATTCAACCAACACTAGTAAGTGTTCCAAAGAATTCTCATAAATAATCAGTTTTAAAAAGATGGCAATAAGAGTTTTTTTTTTACATTTTAATATATCCTTACATATTAATGTAATACCCTTACAACTTATTCTCTGTACCCTCAAATCCCCAATATATCTCCTTTCCCCTGAGAAACACAAGCATATAGTCCTGTTACAATAAAAAAATAAAAACAAATCTATTCATTTAACATGTGACAGGACACATTAAGACTCACACCACATTTAAATATGTATTTCTTTAATTTCAGTTATCTTCACTATCCAGGATATTTGAAAAATATCATTAACGCATATTACGTCTTTATATGCATTAGCTATAATACAGCTACTAATAAAAACAGACATTAAACTCCATTATTAATAAATTACACTTTTATTAATAAACACATGTATTCATAAACTTTGTTATGAATAATCGTGTTGTGACCAGAAAGCAATTTTAGTGTAAATAATACAATATTTTTTTATCAATTTAAAATTTATTGATGGGTGCATAAGTTCATTACTTAGTGACAAAATTATTACCATTTTATTCAGTAATGTTCCAGTGTTCCCCATTGATTTTGGGTTAGTTGCAAATGAGAACAGATCTAGTATGGTGCTATGGACTAGTTTAGCACAGAGCTGTATGCTAACCACAAGTCCAGTTTGATAGTATGTGCCACATGATTTATCTTGGTGAGCATACAAAGTGTCAGTGCTAAATTCCCATGGATTGGGTAGTGTCAATCAACAACGATTTACTGGTCAACATCTGGTAAAATGGGAGATCTGTTAAGGTCAAGAAGGATTTGAAGGAAAGCTTATAAATAACTGACACTCAAAAAATGAGAATTTGTCATTACAAAAAGGTTGACAAAATATAATTGTTCAGGCTGAGGTAGAATGGAGATTTTGAAAACTCTTAAGTGCTTCTTCCTGTCCTGTGATACCATATGGCACTGCATGTTACTTATTTGTAAAGTTCTTCTTCAGTAAGACTGAATCTGCTGAAATCTGATGGTGAGAAGAACACTGATTAAATATATTGGTTAATGTGTAAAAAGTTCTGTATGTAATGTTTTGTTCCATTGAAGATATATGTTATGTTAATTGTCTAAAATAAAATAATTTCTCAAACTCACTAATATTATATTATACTATTATACTCTATACTAAATATAAATAGTTTAAAAGCGTAGTGAGTAGATTTTTTTCCCTCCTATACACATTAATTCACACTGTAAGGCAAAAAGTTGAGCCACTGCAGATCAATCTAGTGCAAATTTAAGCAGCCAGTTTAATAAAAATTTGCAGAGAACTCCACAAAGTGGGTTAGCATAGGTAGGTTGCATTGCACTCATTACACCTGGCAATATAAATTGCACAGGTTCATTTTCTTGGGATGCGTTCAATGTACTAATTTTCTTAGAGAGCAAAGGCTTTAGTTTACTGAATGAACATCTTAACTCCATTTTGCATTTCTTTCCTGTTAGGAGGGGTATTTACCAGAATACCAGTGACCTCATCCAAATAACACTGATGTAATCTGTATGTCATGGCTAAAATAGCATCTGGTTTAACCTGTATCCAACACTGCAAGACAAACTCCATATAGATAGTACCCTTGGTCCAGAGCGGAACCCAGTGATCCAGCATTGCAAGGCAGCAATACAAAACATTGCACCATAATGCTACCCTGAAAATGGAATGAACAAAAACAATCACTTCAGACAGGGAATATTCAGGGAGAGTCATTTCTTAATGTTTTTCAACATAATAAATCATTGTCTTGTGTGACTTGGTATTAGACGCTATTCGTTTAAAACAGTGAAACAGCTGCAAAAGATCACACGTTTTTTGCCCATAAAAAGTGGTTATTAACTCTCGAAATCTGTTTTATAGGTTTTAAAGTCGTGCAATGTCTAAGCCGGAACACATCATTATATCTCATTTTTGATTTCTTTTTTTAAAAAAAAATTGTTTGCCCAGCCTAACAGTATTGCTGTTATTGTTTTTATTCTGAAAAGCGCTTTGAGGAGCCACCTTTAAAGGCGCTATGTACAATAAAGTTCATTATTATTACTATTGTTAATTTGCTGGACAGAGAGGTGAACATTATTACCCAGAAGACAAAGGTAACGGTTTACGTTGCATTGTGCATTGTGCTGCTGTAATACAGTTTCAAATTATTAAAAGTCTAAACAGTATCAGCTTTATTTATGGGTTGTAATGTTAAAAAAGTCAAAAACCGCACTCAAAATGCAATTTAGAGCTTTCTGGCAAGAGGAGACACCCAAACTAATAATGTAACATGCTACTGTTTGTGCATGAACAGAGTTATACTGTTATTTCTTTAGATACGCGATTGCATGGTTTTTTTTTTAATCCCTGGAGGGACCGGGTGACCATAAGAATCAAGTAATAGGTTTCATTGCGCTTTGACAGATCGTCTTTAAATCAATTGCTGATTTAAAGTTTGACAGTAAATGTTTATATTCTAACGCATACTGTACAGCCTCCATTTCTCTATAAAAATGTAAAAGATCATTTGCGCAGCCTAAGAGGGGGGTCTGCTCTCAGTGACAACTGACAATCCTCCTTACACTCAAGTGAAAAATTAATAACGCCAATGTAAACGTTGTATTTACAGTTTACAACTATTCATTGTTATTAAAAAATGACTTAAATTCAAACATGTTGTGATCTTTAGAAATATAAAAAGTCAATTAATTGTCCATAACATTGCTATTTTATTTTTTTAAAGAAATGTTTGTTAAAAGAAAAATCATGGCACCAGCTGGATTTGAACACCCAACCTGTGGTTTACAAGTCAGGCACCAAGACCACAGTACCACCCACAAGGTCACACAAGGAGTGGTGAAACAGCCCTACACAAACAATATCAACAGACATTGTACAGCGTCTACTATTGTGTTGTAGTACATGAATATAATTATATCGTTATTAATTTCTTTAGATACGCGATTCCATATTATATTCCCTATTAATCAGATTCTAAAAGTATGCTTGTTGACTCCGGTATCCAGCGTATTCGCAGCAAAGCTTAAAACTACCACTTTTTATACACGTTATTTCACATGTTAGTTAAAGACTTTGATGCTTAAAATGTTTAGGGAGAAATGGAATACTGATGTGTATTTTGTCTTTAAAGTACCGAGACCAGCCATATACAGTTAACATACTGTAATACTGTATGTTTATGTTCCAAAATTAATATCGTTTATGGCCTTCACACGCATTATGCTCCTATTCTTTTTATGCTCAGCTACTAAGATTTCCCTTTAGTGGTAAAATTCCATATAAATATTCAATACTTAAACGGGCACAGTAAATACATTAAATATACATATACATACTCTATACAGTACAGTTTTGCATACAGTAATATGTTTATATTCCTAAATCAATATCTTTTATGGGCATGTGAAAGGCATGGTGAATCGGAGATTCTCAAAAATTACTGTACTTTGCATGATTGGAAACAAATGCGTGATTGGATCAACGAAATGCTGTGGTGTTACTTTTACAAAGACAGTCAATGAAAAAAAGAATGTGTGCTTTATTAGCTCCACCTTGCGGAAATTCCGGATACTATTATTTTACTTGCGGTATCAAGCGGTTCTATGCGAGAATATACGGTATTAATACCGTAACTTGCGGTGCACCGCGTCAAGCGCACCACAAAATAATGCAGTATCTCCTGCTTGTTTTGAATGGCTGCATCTGTACCCTGTATATTGGATTCCCATAGATATGTGGCACCTCCAGGGAGTCAATCTCCCCTAATGTTTTTTCAGTGTACCCAAAGGCCAAACACTATGGATAACTAGTCTTGCCATAATGGTTTCCTTTTTTTCTTTCCTTTTTTCTGCATTCTTGTGAGTATCCTTTACAGTGTTCTGGTCTGTATTCAGCTTTCTCCAGGAAAGAATTTATACCAAGTGACATTCGTGGCCAACCTGTCCCTCCAAAAGAGAATATTTTTATAGTTACACATTATTGCCAATGGGTACAGTACATACGGGTACCATGATCACCAGCATGACAGAAATAAATATCTGGATTCAAGCAGTATGTACAAATTTCAGAGATTATTATTTGGTTGTGAAAGGCAGTGCTTCTGAATTGCTGTCTTCTAATATCATGAACATAAGAACATTCAGTGATTAGCTTATTTGTTTGCTGGTGGATAATTGATTTCATCCAACCATTCTTTGAAGAAGCCAGGACATTGGGTTTAATTACATGATTGCAGTAGTTAGTTTCGTGCCTTTGTGCAAAAGAAAGCTCTCAGTTTTAAATGCATTTCCCATTTGCTGCCATTTGTGACCTTGGATTCGTGTTTCACTATCGATTTTCACTGTAGTCTAAAAGCTGGCCTATACTGAGCTGTTAGTTTTGAGTAATGGATGATATTTAAAACTAACCACTTCCACTGTTTTTATAGTTATTGTAAAATGTGTATGTTCTTACCTCCACTGTTTCAAGTGTTCCTCTTTTATTTTAAAACATAAGAGGAAATTAGGGTTAAAAAATCCCTAGAGCTTATATGAATTCTTGTATAGCTCTTTAACAGTGGTTCTCGATGACGGAACCCTTTTCTGTCGAAGATAATGTCGCGGATCCCCAGCAACCTTTTTTCTTACTTTTCAGGATTTGCCATGGTGGTGTTCGGCAAAAGGCATTCTAGGACAGCTATTGAGAGGGAATGCAGCCAATTATTAAGGAAGAAACTATCGATTGCTTTTGTTTTAATTGTAAGCGTTGTATGAGCCCATTTAGCTTATTTCATTCATTTATTAATGACATAAAGCTAGCAGCCATATGACCCTGCAACTCACAACTTGCAACCCACTGAAGCTCAGCAGGGCTGAGCCTAGTCAGTACCTGGTTGAGAGACATCCTGGGAAAACCTGTGGTTGCTGCTGGAAGTGGTGTTAGTGGGACCAGTGGAGGGTGCCTACCCTGTGGTATTTGTGGGTCCTAATGCCCCAGTATAGTAACAGAGACACTATACTGTAGTGGGCGCTGTCTTTTGGATGAGACGTTAAACTGAGGTCCTGACTCTCAGTGGTCAGTAAAGATCCCCTGGCATTTCTCGAGAAGGGAGGTATCCCAGTGTCTGGGCTAAATTTCCCCCCTCAACCCTTACTGTGACCTCCAAATTATCCCCAGGTGTATGATTAGGTTGCACTTGCCCTGCAATGGAGTGGCGCCCTGTCCAGAGGGTACCCTACCTTGCGCTCGTTGCTTGCTCTGGCTTTTATAAAAGCAAAATTCCTCAGTTGGATAAAAGTACTCAACCTTCCACTTTCATCATAAATATTTTAATTATACATAAATATTTTATGCATCAAAGTCTTAAACTTGGTAACTTACAGTGGGTTCTGGTTTTAATGTGCTTGTTCTAACATTATTAAGCTTATATTCTGTACTTCATAAAAAGTTATAACCTTTTATCCTTTTCTAAGAATATATAGTAAGAACACCACTTGATGTTATTGTAAAAAGATAAATGTTGTAGTGATTTAACATCACTTGATAGTTATATTAATACTAAATTGTGTAACTAAGCAGCTAAAGTACCAGAAGTGGACGTTTTGGAAACAGTTTGACATTCGTTTCTTTAAAAAAAACTTCTATTGTCCTTGTAGTGGTTATGAGTACTGTAATGTAGCAAGCTGCACCCAGGGGTTCAAAGTGCGATCAGAGCATTACTTTTTGGTTTGTTTCTCATTTAGCCAAATGCATAAAAATAGTCCACTATTATAGCTTATTGTGAAGATGATGTGTCTCTTTCAGGTTTACATTCAAATTGAGAAAATCTATATTTTGTCTTAATCCAAATGTCAGCAGCCAGTAACCAGCCAACAGTTTAACTTGGAATTAAAAAATAAAAGTTTAAACTGTACTATACAGTACAGCGCCTGGAATGGAACCTGGTCCGTCATCATCATTCAACAGGGAACCAGCTGGATGAATTATTATACATGATGGTTTTGTGCTTAAGGACTTCTTCACGGAAATCTTTAGGGAGGGGGGAAGGATTATTTTTTACAATTATCGACATGATGGGCAAACGATTTTTTTATTTTTAAAAATGAAAAAAATAAGATACAATGTCATGTTCCTGCCTAACTGAAACATTGCATGACTTTAAATGCTGTAAAAAAACGGTTTAGATGGTTAAAAACCACTTTTTATGTGCGACAAATGGGTGATTTTTCTTTCTCGTGATCAGCTTCATAAAAGTTGTACTGATTTAATACCTCTTGATAGTAATATTAATATGGAGTCGTGTAACTAAGAAGCTAAAAGAAGCTGCAAGAGGACATTTTGGAAACATTTAACATTAGTTTTTCAAAAAAATATTATTGTTCTTATATTGGTAATAGGCAATGGACTGTCATGTAGTGTGCTGCACCCAGGCGGTACAAAGCCCGATCAGAGAATACTGTGTTTCTTACATAGCCGAATATATAAAAATAGTCCACTATTAAAGCTTGTTGTTGGCTACGGTGTGAGTGTGTGTATCTGGATGAATTATTCTAAGTGATGGTTTTTTGATGGTGATTTAGAATTTCTTCATGGAATTCTTTAAGTTAAAGGAGGGAAAATGGTTATATTTACACATGTATCACCTCTTATATTTGTAAAAACATTCCAATTTAAATGCAATCAGTAATATATTAATAATAATATTGTAATGAATTTGGGTTCCTGGGCTTGTGCCCTAGCTGCTGCTGCCCCAATTCACCCTTCACCACATGGGCTCAAACCCATGTCTCTTGCATCGCTCAATACAGGTTTTGCTGGCTGAGCTACAGAAGATCTTTGTCAGCCGAGGCAGCCAACAATTCCTGTTATGTGCAGGGGAGTAGAGGGCTGTACTGTCACTGCGCTGCAACTGGCTTGTACAATCTGTATGCCTGCTGTTTGTTTCAATATTAATAATGAATGACTATGGGCGAGCTGTAAACTGAAGAGTTATTGAAGACATGTTGAGTCTTGTCTTTACAGCTTGGAATTTAACCTTTACAGTGATCCTTTTGGCTATATTTTTACATAGCCAGGAAAGTAAAAATAGATTGATTAATAACTGGAGTAAGAAAAGATATTACACACATACATTGAAACCATTAGGCTTTGGAACAGCGGGAGGCAAGACCCGGCTAGGAGGGGGGGCGGTACTTTAATTTTCCAGCTTGAACTGTATTCACTACAATACTATAGTGAGTCCCTGAGCCATACCGTTCAAATTTCGGAAGAAAATAAAATTTTGTTGAGTTTGCATGAGAAACAAAAGTTACCTTTTGAGAAGTCGTGTACTGCTTGCAAAGTACAATATTTTGACAAACAGTTAATTTTGCTTGAAGAATTAAAAATCTGTCTGTACTGTAGCTTTTTTTAATTGAGCTGAAAGTCACCTTGCTCTTACAAGCAGCTCTGTTAAGCAGAGTTTGTGTTAACACACCACACCCTTTTCGATGAGTTTTAATCAACTTTGTCTGTCCAGGGAAGTTGGGCAAAGTGCTGGAGAGTAAAATAAATGACCGCTAGCACTTCTCCTTCCCACCTGGTGCGAGGTGATAATGCGGAAAACAGGTTTTTTATTTTACTGGGAGTGTGAACACTGAATGAGCAACAGGGCGTACAGTCAGATTAACACAGTGAGATTACCGAGATGGATAATTTTAGTAAATATGTTGACAAATATCTGAATTTTTGCTTTCACAAGGCAAAATAAAATTGTATCCAGCTGCGAATCACCTACGTGACCTTGCCCCCGTGAAATTTGTGGGAAAGAGGTTTAGTGGGCAGCGTGTAGTGCCCATAGAGTGTTAGTTTTAATACAATGTACAGTATAACAGTGTAGGCATCCTCTCACGAGGCACCAGTTAATGTAGGGGTTTTGTGCTTAACTGGGACAATTATTAATTGTAGCAGTAAGTCACAAAATGATTCTTTGATGGCTATTAGAATCAACCTTGCGGGAAAACTCAAACAACGCACACACACGGATACTAATACACGAGAATACATTTATTAATGCATAAAATGTGCATATAAACATAACAGATCTTATAGTGAGGGTTAGCAGAATACGAAAGGTATATATTCAGTCACGAAGAGTTACAAACCAAGAGGGACATACATTCAGTATATCATTCATTTAGACCATTTCGTAAATGAACTTGGATTAAAACTTCTACACTAGATACTCAAAAGAAAGTACATCACTCTTAGGAATTAAATTGATATCAACTCAGGTTGAGGTAACAATTTTGAATACTCATCCAATCTGTGTGGATTCAGATCTCCTGCGGACACAAACAGTGGCAGGCTTGTTTCTGTGTCCAATTGGCACTCTCTGGCTCGGTGCCAGGCAGTGCAGTTGCGGCTTGCGACGTGGTGAAAGGAGGAAGAGATTTCTGCTGCGATGCTCTAGAAGTGGGCTCTCTGAAGACCGGCTAGTCAGTTCTTACTAGCAGAGTTTGTGCACAGGAGAAAAGTGACTGCGGGTCCAAGCAGGTCACATTCTTTAGACAGGAAGAAGACCGGTTCATTCCCGATGTAGCGCTAGTCCTGAATATTTAGATTCACCTGTCCACAGTTCCAACCGTAGTTCACTTGTTAATCAGGTGAGCTTTCGCGGTGGGTTCACGAGGCTTGCTGCTGGGCTAACCTTGGGTGGATCCTTTAGTTATGTGCTGGCAACCTCCGTTCTCGACTCTTAGAACAAAGGAAAGTCCTGCTACTCGGACACACTGGCCGTTACGTGGTGATCCGAGCTGAGTCTCTGAGGATGTCCAGGAGGAGCTGAGTCGAGAATGTCCAGGAGGCGCCCTGAGGAAGCCCTGTGCTGCCTGTTTTACCTGGAGGAACTATGGTCGTTCACTGGTTGAAAGTTTCGTGGGCATCCAAGACCCACGTGGGGTTACCCTGCCCTACCAGTTCCTGACTGGCTGATCTAGGTGGAGGATGAGTTACCATGCACTCTGACCTTGGGGTTGTAAACCACTTGGGATGAGACTCTCCCTTGGAATCTCAGATTGTAAGGTGCCAGAAATGACCATTTATTAGGGTTGCTGGAGAATCTCAGCTTTGGGAGTTGTTCCTTATCAGGACACTCTATCAGCCAGAAAAACACCTTAAATGTGAACCAAATGGAATGGCCTCTCTGTATCCAGCACCACTGAGATGAAGGAGAGAGGCTGGCAAGGGAGCAGCAAACTTAATTCCTGTATTTTAATAAGCCTTGCCACTACAACAGTATAAAGCAAGTATGCTATTCTTGCAAGTACATTTTGTATTCAGTTTGCTTCTGTATATTAGCTGGTGGGCAAATGTTTGAGGTGAAAATTCTTCCACAAGGAGTGTTCCTTAAAAGCGGAGAAGATGGCACCAAATATTTTCAGCTCTGTGTGTCTCTCAAGCCATTTCTCTTTGACATTGTAGTCATAGAGGTGGGAAGACGCCTCCCCCCTCCCCCTTACCTTTGCCTACCTGACCTTTTCCCATTTTAAACCATTCTGTGTCTGAATCGCAGCAGGTGAGAGAGAGTAGCGAGAGACAGAAAAAAAGTGAACCCTCGTTTAATTTTAAATTATATTTTAACTTCATCTTGTAATGTAGTGCATTCTCCTGGCGCTGTGGCTGAAGAGCTCCCAGCTGGGGTATGCGGCACTACAGCACTACATTGGTGTCAGAGCGGCATGGGATAGCCCTTTGCCGAGGACAGCGAATTAAGCGGGGGAAAGTGTAATGCATACAGCCAACATTACCGGTTGTGCAAGCCAGCTTGCTACACCGAAAGCGCTACAGTATTTTATAACTTTGTATTTTACTTATTTTTTGATAGTCAGTTTAAACGTATGTTTGAACACATCTTGAAAATGTATGTTTTTGCAAGATGTGGAAGTGCAACAATTTATCACAGTGAAAATTTTAATACTAGTTATTGATTACTAATGATTACCAATAGTTTATGCACCTGTAGAAACCAAGTGTTACGTCCCAGTGTGTGTTCTGTGTGTGTTTTTCTGTTATGTCCACACTGCGGACCCTTGATTGTTCTCCCTTCCCCATTGGCCCACCATTACACCACACTCTTAGTATGACATCATCATCAATCAGCCTCTCAGCCAATCAGAGTGCATCTTATTCAGTATATAAACTGGAGGTTTTCAGCAAGGAGAGGCCTTTCGTTTGACTTCGGTCCTGTTGGTTTTGGTTATCGCTTCGCTTCGCTTCGCTTCTGGTTATTGCTTCGGCTTCATTTGTTGGTTTGTTTTGCTTTGTGTGTTTGTATTTTCGTATAGCTTCGGCTTTGTTGTTTTGCTGGTTTTTTTGTTTGTTTCTTTGTATTTTCGTTTGTTTGTGTGTTCATCCTTGTTTTGTCATTACCTTGCCCCAGTGTTACATGTTCAACTTTTGTGTTCTTTTGTACCCTGCTCCTGTTTATTACTCTTGTTTTCCCTTATTTGTCTTCCTGGTTCACTTGTGTTTTTGTGTGAACTTTTGTATATAAGGTTAGTTTAGGTTGTTGGGTACACTTTACACACTTAGTTGACTTTGTATTAGTACACTAGACTAGTACGGGTGAGTGCCATTTGTCTTGTATGGTTTTGGGTAGTCAGTGCAGGTTAGCTAGGGTGTTGAAGACGCCGAAGACCGTGTGTTTTGGGTTTTCTTTTGTAGTCAGATTAGCTTTCCCTCACTGTCCTAGCCAGCTCCATTTTGTTTGCTATTTTCTTTTCTTTGGCACCACTCTAGTTCCTTACCCTTGTTATCACGCTTCCTAGTCCTTTACCAAAACCCCCCCTGCTTCCAAAAGAATTATCCTAAATGTTACACCCCTTTTCCCCTAGACACTTGGGGTCGTAACACCAAGAAATTCAAGCCTGAAGTGTTCGTTCGTCCAGCCAAGCTTTATTGTATGCATACAAGGAACCACAATAAGCACCATATTAATTATAGTACCTATCGTAGCTCAAAGTGGATATGGTCCTACAGAACTTATATATACACATTTGCCCCCCCTCCTCTTTCCCCCTCCTGTCTTTGATGTAACCGAAGGAAATAGAAACCTTCCTTTGTCATCAGGAGTTTAGTGTAAACATTTACCATTTGGGTAAACATTCACCATTTGGGGGTAATTACAGGGGGAGGAAAAGCCTTTGTGATCAAACAGGCGTGATGATTACAGTTCAGCATGTAAAAGCCATTAGCAGGCTCCATCAATCCCCCCTTGGAAAATAGGAACATAGCTTCCATTTTTTCAACAAAAATGCGGAGTCTGCTAACTTTACTTCATACTTGTGTACCGTCCTCACATTTGTATTGGAGGTGATGTGGTGACATAAAGCAGTGATTGTACTCTTAATACATGTGATTATACCAATTATACACACAAACAACACTACTCCTAAAAACAAAAAATAAAAATAGTCTTTATGTTGTGGATTCCACCGGAGGTTGGACACGTCAACAGAAGGAGGCATGAATCCACTGGTCCTTCCTCTGGACTTTCACAGTCTGTCATCAGCAGCATTTGGTACGGCCCTTCCCACTCAGCCTGAAGCATCTGGGATGGTATCTTTTTAATCCACACCCGGCTCTCCCGGCTATAGGTCGTGGCCTCCAGGAATGGTCTTTCCCCAGGCCGCCTTCACTTGGTGGGTGGTGAGGCCATTGGCCTGTGAAAGCAAATGACAATACTGCAACACAGAATTAGTTAATTGTCTCAGATCATGATGGTGGGCAACAAAAGTGTCAGTGAGATGCATTGGCCTCCCTGTGACAACTTCAAAAAGGGTTTAGTCCTGTGGTCCGGTTGGTCCTAGTTCTCAAACTACACAGCTCCATCCAGGAGACCCCTCCCACAGAATACTTGGTGAGTCTCTTCTTGAGGGTTCGATTAACCCTCTCCACTTTCCCTGAAGACTGAGGATGATGGGGGCACTGTAGATCCCACCTCACTCCCGGTGAGGCGATCACAGCCTGACACCTTTCTAGTGAAGTATGTCCCTTGATTAGAATCCAAGTGGCAGGGCAGTCCCCACCCATTGGGAAAACCGGCACACTATTTGACTCACACCCGGGTCTCCAATTTCAGGCAACAAAAGACATTAGGCAGTGAGGGCATGAAGGGGATTCGTCTGCTGGCAGCACCACACCTCATCATCATGCAGCCCCACATTCTTTTCTAACCCTGTCCATGTCCAGTTTTAGAGGCCTCAGCCTGAATGTTCTATAGCTGTCCTTTTTTTTCCACCAACAGTGGTCTCAGACCTGCATTCCCAGGGCTGCTTGTCTGGCAGCCGCATCTGCATAGTCGTTCCCTCGAGTTACTGGAGATATTTCTTTATTATATAATTTACACTTTATCATGCTACTTCATTCAGCAGCTGCAAAGTTTCTAACAGTTCAGAGATCAATCCAGTATTCTTAACTGGAGTCCCTGCTTTGGTAAGGAAATCTCTATTCCTCCACAGCCATCCAAAATCGTGGCATACACCAAATACATATATACAGTAGGTTTAAATTGTTACCATTTTTCCTTTAACATATTTACAATACAAGTTTCAATCATTGCTCTCAACTCGGCTTGCTGTGTTGAGGCAGTGGGGGGCATCTTTCCAGCTGTTAACACATCAAATTATGTCGTAACAGCCCAGCCTGCTCTCCATTCTCCCCTCATGCACCAGAGAGGACCCATCAGTAAACAGTATTAAATCTTCACGGTCCCCCACCCTTTAGCTACAGCACCTAATGGTCCCAGATAGTATCCCACGGATGGTGCCTACCCCCATGCTCCTGCGTCAGCACAGCTGCCCAGAACCCACTTTCCACAGTTACATACAAAAGAGTGGTAAATCCATCTGAGGAAACCCCAGTCTCAGCACCTGTAAAAGCTTTGTTTTCAACTCATTAAAGGTGGCTTCTTCTCCGGAACCAAGGCAATCTTGTCCTTGGGCTGCACTACCCCCTTAAGCAGATCTGTTTGTGCTCACTCTGAAAAAGAGTCCACCCAGGCCCTGTTAAAATGATACAATTCTAGACACACTTGGGCCTTATCATATCTAGCTTTATGTACTTTCTAACTACAAACACTAAAACCTGAAGCAGCTCAGACTTGTGGGTTTCCTCATCAGGGGAAGCCATCAGACCTTGTACTCAGTAAGTACAACTCACTGCCCCCTACTCCTGTGGCCTACCAGCGTCTACCTACATACTCTATACCACACCGTTGAGCAGTACAATAAGACAGTTGTGCTCCTGTATCCCATAACAGAGAAACAGATATCCCATTAGTAGTACATTTTAGTTTTAACTCATTTTGCTCAATGGACTAGGACAGACTTAGGGAGGCTACAAGGGAACACTCTAGGTAAACAGATCTCTCAAAGAACTGTTTATCTTCCCCAGACAAACTTCTTAGCAGGGAGATGAACCCCAGGACAAGTCCCTGCTTTTCTTCATCCTGCATGTGCTTTCTGCAGTTTCTCTTAAAATTACCTGTATTCTTTTACAATAATTGTGAACCAGAGATCTCCCCCGGTCTTATTTAGTTTCTGAGATTCATCCAATTTCTGTGGAATACACCCCATGTGAACTGCTCCCACCTTAGTGTACACATATCTGTCCATCTGTCAGCAGAGTTTTACCAGTTCTGCAAATTTCACAGTGGTGTTATCCACCTGTCATGATTCTGAATCTACAGCATGTTAGCAATATCTGGTTTCAAGCCATTAAATAAATTTACTTAATTACCAATGAGGAATTACCCCTTTAATTAAACTTAAATCTAAGCAATATTAAGCACAAATGCTCACCACTGCAGGTCTGTACTCTCCCCATATATTTAAACTTTGTTTCAATTAATTTTATACAAATAACATGGTTAGATAACTCATTTAGGTCCACCTGTACTGTGCTGGTATTTGTACTTATATGTTTTAGATGCTCTTATATTTTCTAGTCACTTAAGTTGCTTTTTCATTTCCTTTAGTCAAGTCTCTTTTAGTTAAGGCTCTAGCCAGTCCGGCTGGCTAGACACACTCGCACCCTGAACACACTGAGTTCTTACACACACACGTTGTATATGAATATGCCGGCATACAAGTTCATAAGACACACATACACATTAAGAATATTTTTTTCCGTATTACATCCTTAAGGTCTTAGATTAGGTTTTATACTTCATGAACATTTTAGTTATAGTTTAATTATAACGCGTTATATTTTGTTTTGCCTTTACATGTATCACTTTTAACAGCATAACTTTTCATAAACACATCATCACTTATTCCAATATAAGTCTGTTTATCCTGACACCTCTGGTCAGGCACTTTCTGACAGTCCTGCTCAGACCAAACCATTTGATCATCCATATTTCTTTTTCAGCTTCTCCTCACACACACTGAGTACTTTTCACCCAGTATTCAAACATCTTTCCACAGGCTGCAACATCCCACACACCCTCTGGCAGACCTAATTTTTTCCTCAATTTTTCTTCAGTTTCCTTCAACCTTTTTTTCTTACTCACATAATCTGATAGCTGTACTATCGTCTCATCACACCACTTTTTATCCATTCTGAAAACAACAATGGAACCCGGGACAGAATCGGGCCTTACAGCACCTAGATAGAGAATGCCTGCCGGGACAGAATCGGGCCTTATAGCACCTAGATAGAGAATGCCTGCCCGGCACAGAATCGGGCCTTACAGCACCTAGATAGAGAATGCCTGCCCGGGACAGAATCGGGCCTTACAGCACCAAACAGAAAATGCCTTCCCGGGATAGAATCGGGCCTTACAGCACTTACCCACAACTGCACTGGTGCCTCCCTTGGGCCAGGGAATTCCTGCTGGCTCAGCAAACTTACACTTAGGCTGTACTCGCTGGACAAGGGAGCCTCCTCACCACAGCACAAGAGAGTTGGGACTTTTGGAAAGAGGAGTCCATACCTCTGATTTTGTGCACAGAATGCCATCTCGGGTGCTGGGTGGGAAAGTCTCGTATCGTTGGAGTACCCTGCTCGCAGTGCCAAATTGTAGAAACCAAGAAATTCGAGCCTGAAGTGTTCGTTCGTCCAGCCAAGCTTTATTGTATGCATACAAGGAACCACAATCAGCAGCATAATAGTTATAGTACCTATCGTAGCTCAAAGTGGATATGGTCCTACAGAACTTATATATACACGTTTCCCCCCTCCTGTCTTTGATGTAACTGAAGGAAATAGAAACCTTCCTTTGTCATCAGGAGTTTAGTGTAAACATTTACCATTTGGGGATAAGTACAGGGGGAGGAAAACCCTTTGTGATCAAGCAGGAGTGATGATTACAGTTCAGCATGTAAAAGCCATTAGCAGGCTCCATCACACCTGACACCTGACTTTATTTAGATATATACAAAATATTGAGCTGTGATATAACATTCAGAAATACAATTGAAAATAGTCTGTGATATTTGTGTAACATTTTATTTTTAAAAAATTAATAACAATTAAAATGTGTAATCTTTCTATGTGTAATGTCATTATAAAGTACTGTAGCACTTTCGGGTTCATGTGGGTATGCACCCTCGCCGCTGCCACTGCTGGTCAACCCCCCACCACTGGGGACTTGAACCCCAGTCTCTGACATTGCTCAACAGGGAGCCAGCCAGCTGAGCTAAAGGGTGACCTCCCCTGCTATTCACAGGAAAGGGCGGTGATGTCACTGCGCTGGCAAGCTGGCTTGAACAACCTGTATTGTTGGCCATATGCGTTACAGTACAATAAGCTCCTGCTTCGTTTAACGATGGTTTCAAATATAAAACTAAGTGGTGAGAAAGCTATGTTTAATGATAATTAAAATATTTCAAGTTAAAAGAAATGATTTACATTCCATTATTAAGTTTTAAAGGCAGATGCACTCAGTGCCATAAACACTGCAAGCTGCAGAAAGGTCTCCGTACAGTGCCACCTCTTCTCTGACTGAGCTCAGCAGGCGGTGTGCTATTTTCTTAGCCACCTGCTAATTTGCTTCACACCATGGGAAAGACAAGAGAATGTGATAGTACTGTGTCTGTACAAAATGCATATTGCATTTACAAAATTAAAGAGTTTAAAATGTTTAATTAAAAAGTTAATGAACTTACAGCTTACACAAAGATTCTAAGCTGATCACAAGAAAAATCACGTTTTTCGTGGATTTTGTGTTTTTAACTAAACCCGTATTTTATGGGTTTTAAAATCATGCAATGTCTGTCTTAGGCAGACACGTTATTGTTTCTTATTTTTGATTTTCTTTAAAATTAAAATAATTAGTTGCCCATCGTGCCACATGATATTGTGTTACATTTTTATGTTTTTGAGAGACTTCAGGAGGCTTCAACTGATGCATAAAAAATATAGCATAATGCCTTCTTGCCTTATGAAGTCACTTGCATCTAGGATCCGCTTTATTCAAACTAAAGTTACTAAAAATGCAACCGGGTACTAGATTAAATAAAAGTTGTGAAATGTTTCACAAAACGTGATCTTTAAATTTGTTTAAAGGTTGCAGACTCTGTGTCATTCACATTTTTATTTCATTATTAATATCACTGAAGATTGAATATGTTATAATATAGAAAAAAAAACAAAAAATGTTAATATAGTGTACATAATATTTACAATTTTATTTTTTTTAAAGTCTTTGTTAGATTGAAAACTTGTGCCCAAAGCAGGTATTAAACTCAGGTCACCTAAACAGACCCCCTACTGGGAAACCAACTGTACTAATGGGCCACTCAGAAACATAGCTGAGAGGAGCAGCTTAAAAATGTTTCTAAAGTAATCATGCGTGAATGAGTCAAATTAAAAATAAAACATGTTTACAAAGAAACTGGGTTACAGTAACACTACCAGCTACAGATGCAGCCATTCAAAACACGTGAGGTACACCACAGTACCATGCAGTGGGCGTGTCGCATCCTAACGCGGCATGAAGCAGTATCACGCGTCATATGACGTCATATCGGAAAGTATCCGGAATCACCTTGTAAAACCGCCAGGAGGAGCCAATAAAGCTTAACCTCTCATGTACACCACTTGAGCTTTTAAATTTAAACTGTGTATTACAGCATGTTAATCATCAGTCATTAAGAAGTTGGTATATTTTATGAAAGCATTATTGCTCAGTTGGGCAAAAGTGCACAACTTACCTTTATCATAAATATTTTAATTATGCAGAAATATTTTATGCATCAAAGCCTTTACCGAAGATATTACTAATAGTATTAATAATGAATGACCTTGGACAAGCATTACGCTTTTCCACATTATTTGTAACCGTCATTTTAAATGAAAAGACTTTTTCATCGACAAAAAGTAACACCACAGCATTTCATTGATCTAACTAACAAGGACGGGACATTAGCTAGCCAATAGGATAAAGGAATAAATTACTTTTTTTGTTTATTTCTTTAGCACATTTATTTGAACATTTCCATCGATTGTACAAGCACTGAAAAACTGTCCAATCCCTAGTTCGTCGGGCATTTTCTTTTAGTATAACAGACATAAAAACTCCCTTGCTTTTAACAGAGCGTTTCATAATTTCTAACAACGAAAATTATTTAAACTGCGACACTTATCATTCAACCAGAGCTCAAAACATCACAAGGATCCTGAAGAGAACAACAAAGACTGTATTAAAAGATACTTGTATCAGATACATTAGAATCCAAGCTTTTTGATCTACGCTTTCTTATCTACGCTAAGAATAAGTCTTTAAAATTTATCACACAGTAAAAAGTCAAATTTCTGGGGCGTCCGTATACCAGAGATTATGGTACCGCTTCAGAAGGGTGTCAGCTAGTCAGATTCCAGGACCGGAATTATCTGTTTTATAATCGAGAATATGTAATAACATATCTAAAGAAATTAATAATGATATTAATTTAAGGATCTAAATATCTAAATATATGTATCTATATAGCTGGTAGTATTACTGTATTTCACTTTCTTTGTAAACACGTTTTGTTAACACCCGAATCGCAGGTGGATTCTGTTTTTTGGTCTGTTATGGTCTGTAGCTCAAATCCTGCTTAACTAAAAATTGGACACAAGAAGAGTATTATTGGACAATGTTGTGAGGCTCTGGCGGAATTTCTCTGTAAACTGAAGAGTTATAGAGGAGACAGGTTGTGTATCGCTTCTTTTGATACTTGTAAAAAAAACATTCCAATGTTAATGCGACACGGAAGATAATGTGGTGTATTGGTCGTTAGTGAAAAGATTTTATCATTTAATCTCTTTACTGTGCACATTTTAATCCGCTTAGTATTGAATATTTATATGGAATTTTACCACTAAAGGGAAATTTTAGTAGTTAAGCATAAAACGCAGAGGAGCATAACGAAGATCATAAAAGGTCATAAATGATATTAATTTAGGAACATAAACATATTATGTAAACTGTATGTTGCTGTTATTGGTATTTTAAAGAAAAAATACACACCAATACTCAATTTCTCCTACAGTATATTGACATTTTTTATATTTCAAAATAACACGTTCATACTGTACTGTATGTACAGTACACAGCGGTACTGCAAGTTGAACTGTAGGGCGCAAATCCACCCGAACCCAAAAGCCCAACATATTAATGTGCATTCGCCTGGCGCTGCGCGGTTTTCATCACTCTCTGCGGGAGTGCTGGCTGTGACGAATTAAACCGGTTTCACAGGTATTTTCAAAGTAGAAGGCAGCGAGTCTTCCAGTGAAAGACACCTCCCCCCCTCCAAAATCCCTTTTTTTGCTTACAGTACTAGTACTTAAGTACAGTACAGTAAGTACAGTAAGTAAGAATACAGTAAGAATGCCAGTGGTCTTTTCACTGGTAAACTTGTGTCAAGCTGTCAACAAAAACCAGCTATCAAAAAAAAGTTTTTTTTTTTAAAAAGACAATTGTGTGTCCATAATATTGCTATTTTGATGTTGCTAATTGCTATTGCTACTGAGTCTCTGTGTAATAAAAATACATTTTGTCTCCAAATCCACCACCACTTGTATGAATCATAGCTCTGCCAAACAATGCAAATTCCGCTGCAATGGTTGTGTGCAGGAATTTTTCAGTATGGCATCTCCATGTTCAAGTAAACACTGCTCTGTGTGCAAATGCAAATGCATTTAAAAAAAGTTTTTTTTAAAAAAGCCACCTTTAAAGGTGCTATATAAAATAAAGTTTATTATTATTATTAATATTGATGATATTCTTCCTCCCAGGACTTGTAAAATTGTTGTTGTTATTGTTGTTATCCTGTAAAGCGCTTTGAGAAGCATACTGTCCAGCATATTGTATTTCATTGCACTTTGACAGATCATCTTATAATCACTTGTTGTTAGAATATCCCCCAAGAGGATATTCCCCCCAAGAGGATATAGAGACTCAGAGAACTGCTGGTTCCCCCAGCCCCGGGGACTCCGGAGGCCTCAGGAAACGGGAGCGGGGCAGCCAAAAGGGGGGAAGGCTGCCCTTGAGCGATGCTACCCCCGCTCCGGAAAGCCAGAAAGAGCGCTTCACCCTGCCTGCTGTGGGAAGGGTTGGCCACAGCCGGGGCTTATTTCTTCCCTGCCTCACCGAGGGCAGACCCTGCCAGGCCCTCGTCGACACCGGTTTGACCATCACCCTGCTGCGGCCTGGTGTCCAGCCGGGCACCGAATCAGCCAGACCCCCAGGGGGCTCACCGTGCACTTTGGGGCTGCGAGGGTTAAACACCCCTTCTACCTTGCCCCAGTCCACGAGGACTGTATCCTGGGGTTGGACTGGTTGCAGCAAGTGGGTGGTTGCCTTGACTTGGGCGTGAGGGACGGGGTGCTGCGCCAGGGGTGGCGGGTGCCCTCCAGCAGCGAGGTGAGGTGGAAGTTTGTGGTGTCGCGGTAGCTCCGTGGGGCAGTTCTCCAAGCAGCGCACAGCCAGCCGGAGGCTGCCAAGCGGTGACCTAGCCGCTGGAGGGCACCTGCCACCCCTGGCACAGCACCCCGTCCCTCACCTCCAAGGCCTCCCACAGTGCACAGAGTGCCTTACAGACTTCAGGTAGGGGCAAGCTTATCTCACCGTCCTGGGAGTCAGCTCTGGCACGCTCGCCCAGACACCCGCGGCTCCGATAGGCCCAGGTGACGCCTGCCGCTGCCACCTTCGCTTCTTGCTCCGGTCAACCCACACACCCTGGACACCTCCCGCTCCGCCCACCGTGAGACTGATTCGTTCCCCCTGCCCCACCAACTCTTGCCAGCCCAAGTCAAGGCAACCACCCACCTGCTGCAACCAGTCCAATCCCAGGATACAGTCCTCGTGGACTGGGGCAAGGTAGAAGGGGTGTTTCACCCTCGTAGCCCCAAAGTGCACAGTGAGCGCCCTGGGGGTCCGGCTGCCTCGGTGCTCGGCAGGACACCAGGCCGCAGCAGTGTGATGGTCGAAACTGGTGTCGATGAGGGCCTGGCAGGGTCTGCCCTCGGTGAGGCAGGGAAGAAATAAGCCCTGGCTGTGGCCAACCCTTCCCACAGCAGGCAGGGTGAAGCACTCCTTCCGGCTTTCCGGAGCGGGGGTAGTGTCGCTCAAGGGCGGTCTTCCCCCCTTTAGGCCGCCCCGCTCCCGTTTCCCGACGGCCTCCAGAGTCCCCAGGGCTCCGGCGCCTGGCACTCCCGGGCGATGTGCTCCCTCTCCCCACAGCGGTGGCAGATGACCAGCCGTTGTCGCTCCCCCGCTGTCGCCGCGCTGGCCGTCTCCTCCTCCCCATCTGATTTCCCATGCGCTCCTCCGTTGGTGCCCACCAGTCTCCTTGAATACAGCATCAGCCTGCTCAGCCAGAGCCAGGGCCTGCTCCAAGAGGACCGGCGCGGCCAGCATCACATGTCGCTGCACCTCAGTCAGCGCCAGGGCCCAGAGGAACGCCTGGAGCACTATCTCCCAGTGGGCCTCCTCCGGGAGAGTAGGGTAACCCTGGCGGGCTAAGTAGGCCACGTCTGCGGCGACTGGACCCAGTGGCTCTCCCGCTAGGCAGCAACGTTGGGCCAACCTTGCCCACAGCAGTCCCAGCGCCTCCCCTCTCCTGCCAAAACGCCTCCGGATGGCCGACGCCAACGCTGCGTAGTTGTACCGCTGGTCCCCGGGTACATCCAGCAACGCCTGGCAGGCCTTCCCCTCCAGGACGGCGGCGAGGTGGCCCACCATCTCCACCTGAGACCAGCCGTTTGCCCAGTCCACCATTTGGAATTGGGCCTCAAACATCTGCCATGGGATCTCCCCATTATAACGGCTCGGTCTCACTGGTACAGGCTGGAGCAGGGGTGGCGGGCTGGACCCTGCTGGTCTGGTGTCTCCTTCCTACCACACGGCCTGAGGTGACCCGGGAAAGGGCCCCCCTTCCGCTGAGTAGGTCACTGTGGGGTAGCCCTGATAAGGGCTGTGGCCACTGGTGGTGCTGAGGGGTTGTCCCGGTCCCTGGCGGCTGCTGCTCACCCTCAAAAGGCACTTTAGGGGGTCACTCGGCTGCTGGGGGAACCGGAGCTTCTCTGAGTCCGACATCATCGGCCGTTCACTGTCCATCCTCCCGCTTCTGACAACAATGTAATTAATTTGGGTTTGTTGAGGACGAACACAGAGACTCAGACTTGTGGAGTTAAAAACTGCGCTTTATTTCTTCTCCGTCACCACCCGCCAGCAGCACTCCCGCACCCAGACGAGAGAGAGACACAAGACAAGCCTGCCAAGAGCGCGGGCCCAAGAGAGAGAGACAGACAGAGAGAGACAGTCAGAGAGAGAGAGACAGAGAGAGAGAGAGACACCAAGGGGTGCGGAACCAGGGAACTATTTACATGGAAAACGGGCGATCTCCCTAGACTGTACGCCCGTTTCACTGTTACCTGGATACCTCTTGGGGGATGTCCTCTATATCCTCTTGGGGGGAATATCCTCTTGGGGGATATTCTAACAACAAGTGATTATAAGATCTGTCAAAGTGCAATGAAATACAATATGCTGGACAGTATCCTTCTCAAAGTGCTTTACGGGATAACAACAATAACAACAACAATTTTACAAGTCCTGGGAGGAAGAATTTTATCAATATTAATAATAGTAAACTTTATTTTATATAGCGCCTTTAAAAGTGGCTTTTTTAAAAAAAAACTTTTTTTAAATGCATTTGCATTTGCACACAGAGCAGTGTTTACTTGAACATGGAGATGCCATACTGAATAGTTCCTACACACAACCATTGCAGCGGAATTTGCATCGTTTGGCAAGGCTATGATTCATACAAGTGGTGGTGGATTTGGAGACAAAATGTATTTACATTGGGTTGCTGTAAGTGGAGTACTAATAAGCCCAAAGCTCTACTTATTATTTTAAGAGAATGCACTTGACAAGCTGGACAGTATGCTTCTCAAAGCGCTTTACAGGATAACAGCAACAATAACAACAACAATTTACGGGTTCAGGGAGGAAAAATATGATCAATATTAATAATAGTAATAATAAACTTTATTTTATATAGCGCCTTTAAAGGTGGCTCCTCAAAGCGCTTTACAGGATAACAACTGATGAAACAACAGTGGCTGGGGGTTGAAAATTCCTGTGAAACTGGTTTGTTTACAATGTACTGTAGACAAAGAGTGTTATACCAACACATTAGCATGTTAAAGCGATTCCATTGAGGAGCCGATCGCGATAATTGTTTTGTTCCTTGATTTTCTGATCTGCAAGGCCATTTGGCTGCAGCGAATGTGAATTCTGTCTGGCATTGCCAGATTGTGAAAAAATAAAAGTATTTTAATCAAGATGGGGGGTAAGGGAGTCGTCTCTATGACACTCTCCCTTATAAAATTTACGTGAAACAAAACAAAAACTAAAAACAAGATACAATCTACAGACATTCACAACATAAACATATCTTAAAACATTTACATATATTGTTAAATTATTACTTTAAATATATACTTTAAGTTACTGAAACAGCCAGTTAATAAAATCGTTGCAATTTTGTTCTTGTTTGGAGGTGGGGATATTCTGACAACAATTGATTTAAAGACAATCTGTCAAAGTGCAATGAAATACAATATTACGGGGGTACCTTTAAAGCGGAGATGAAGAAAATAAAGTTTATTATTAATTTGTTGGACAGAGAGGTGAACATTATTATGCAGAAGACAAAGATAACGATTTACGTTGCATTGCCAGATTGTGAATCAATAAAAATATTAAATTAAACACGGGTTTGCGATTTAAATGGAAATGGGGGTGACGGGAACTCTTAATCTAAATTAAAATAAAATAAATAAAACAGGTTTCGATAGTTAATAACCACTTTTTATGTGCAAAACACTGGTGATTTTTCTTCCTCCTATTCAGTTTAGAAATCTGTGTACGCTGTAAGGTTTTTACTTCCTAATTAAACTTTTAAAATACGCGTTTCAATATAGAATCAGCATATGCTCATGTCTTCCTACTATGTAGAACAGATCAGCAAGTTTTTTTTTCTCCAATCAGAGGGGTGTCAGATGGTGTCAGCCAATCACCATTCTGAAGCAGTACCGTAATCTCTGGTATAGGGGTAGCCCAGAATTCTGTCGCATTTTCATTTTAGGAAATTATGAAATGCTCGGTTAAAAGCAAGGGAGATTGTCCGTTATAGTGGACATAAAAACAAGAGTTTGCTGCGGCGTTATTGGAAACCCAATTTGAACACAAACCGCCGGCATTATATCCTAGAAGACACAGACTGGCGCCAGTGGGATCATAAAAGAAAATGCAGACGAACTAGGGATTGGAAAGTGCTTGTACAATCGATGGAAATGTTCAAATAAATGTGCAAAAGAAATAAAAAAATCATTTATTCCTTTATCATATTGGCTAGCTAATGTCCTCTCTTTGCTAGTTACCTGTGGCTGTGTTTCTGCATTGCGTAGCAACGAGTGACTATATTGTATTTCTGTGTTGCAGTATATGAATATAATTATATCGTTATTAATTTCTTTAGATACGCGATTCCATATTATATTAGCAGAAAAGCTTAAAACTACCACTTTTTATACAGGCTATTTCACATGCTAGTTAAAGACTTCGATGCTTAAAATGTTTAGGGAGAAATGGAATACTGGTGTGTATTTGTTCTTTAAAGTACCGAGACCAGCCATATACTGTAATACTGTATGTTTATGTTCCAAAATTAATATTGTCTATGGCCTTCACACGCGTTATGCTCCTATTCTTCTTATGCTCAGCTACTAAGATTTCCCTTCAGTGGTAAAATTCCATATAAATATTCAATACTAAAACTGGCACAGTAAAGACATTTAAATCTTTCTACGACCGACCAACGGACCACGAGTGCCCCTGTCGATCAACCAATCACGTACCGCGGTATTGCGCGTCATCGCACGTCACGATGCGCGATGAAGTAGCCAATTACCCGCGGTACATGTCTGTGCCACGCACTTTGAATGGCTGCATCTGTATATAAATATATATACTTAGATCCTTAAATTAATATAGTTTTTTATTTCTTTAGATAAGCGATTCCATATTATATTCCCTATTTAGCGGATTATAAAAAGTATGAGTTTTTTTTATTGTAATAACTAGTGCGAGTATTCATAGAAAAGGTTAAAACATGAGGGAGTTTCAGAAAATAAAGTGAAATCTGGAAAATCCTGTCTCGAAAATAGACGCTTATAAATTGAAGTTTGTGAAAACAGTGACAAATCACCCCAAACAAAATACAATTTTAAAATACAAGCAGTTTGAAATTATGAGTTGTTATTAATAAATCACTTAACTTTGAACGTGTTGTGATATTTAGAAATACCAACAAATTCAATATAGTGTCCATAATATTTACTATTTTAGTTTTTCAAAGAAATTTGTTAAAAGAAAACTCATGCTGTGAGCTGGGTTCAAACCACCAACCTCCAGCATGTCACATGCCAAAGGCATTACACCAACACACCAATTGACAACTTAAGTTATAGCTGAAAAGGGCAGGCAAAATGTTTCCATGTAATTGCGGGTGAATAAGTCAAGTTGATACAAATATTTACAAAGAAAGTGTACTACTGTAAAAATTTGAGCTATATGAATATAATTATATTGTTATTAATTTCTTTAGATATGCAGTTACATATTATATTCCCTATTAATCAAATTCTAAAAAGTATGCATTTCTTTTACTGTGATAATGAGCACAAGTATTCATAGAAAAGGTTAAAACATTATAGCTTTTTATGACGTATATAAACTTAATATAGTCAGAAGGAGCATGTAAAAACATCCAAAATAACCACAGAATGCAACCGAATGACAGACTTTGATGCTTATAATGCTTATGAAGAAAGTGGAATACGGGTGTGTATTTTTTATTTAAACTACCAATACCAGCCATAAACAGTTTACATTATATGTTTATATTCTTAAATTAATATTGTTTATGACCTTCAGACAAGTTATGCTCCTCTTCTTTTTACGCTCAAAATTTCCCTTTAGTTGTAAAATTCCATATTAATATTCAATATTAAGCAGATTTAAACATGCAAAGTAAAGAGATTAAATGAAGCAATCGTTTCACTAACAACCAATGAGTGCCGCCTGTCGGTCATTTTGACCAACCAATCACGTACTGCGGTATAACACGTTAAACTGTTTTGTGGGTTATGGGGTTTTACCGCGCATTTTGAATGGCTGCATCTGCATACAGATAAAGCCACTCAGAACGCACATTAATTCTTGATGTGATATGTATAGTGCAGGTTTCTACCTCCTTCACATGCATCACATGCATTTAAAGCATTGACTTTAATACACAGATGCTGCCACTCAGAAGTGTGTTAATTCTTATTGCCGCATTTGCAGTACTGCAGCCCTGCAGAGTGCATAGTTCACTGGCCAAAGATGATAGGTTGCACTTGTGGTGTTAGTGAAATGATTGCTTTACTTAATCTTGTTCTCTACTGTGCATCTTTAACTCTACTTAATATGGAATATTCATATGCAATTATGTACCTAAAAGAAAATGTTGCTAGCTGAAATTAAAACATCATATAACTTCTCTGAATGTCATAAATGACATTAATTTATCAAAACAAAAATATCTAACGTACATACAGTAGCTGGTAGTGGTATCCAAAAATAAGAAGATAAAGTACACAGTAGATAAAGTACAGTAGTAAAGTAATATTATCAGGTGGGTAGCTGCGTCAGCATGTGTAGGCTGCAAAGAAACAAGTACAGTAATAGGTTTATTCCATGCTGAAAAAAAGAAGAAAGAGAACACAACGTTTCGGCCGTGGAGCCTTCTTCAGGTGTGAAGAAGGCTCCACGGTGTGAAGCCTTCACACCTTCTTCAGGCCGGAACGTTGTGTTCTCTTTCTTCTTTTTTTCAGCATGGAATAAACCTATTACTTGTTCCTTTACACAATATTATTCCACCTTCTTCATAAACATTTTCTGCATTAAAGTCTTATAACTTGGTCACAAACTGTGGTTATTTTAGAAATGTTTTGATGTGCTCGTTCTAACTATATAAAGTTTATATAGTTTATAAAAAGCTATAATGTTTTAACCTTTTCTATAAATGCTGTTGTTATTGAAAAAACATTGCAGCAGTTTTTTTAAATCTGTTTTATAGAAAATATTAATATGGAATCATGTAACTAAAGGGAAATTTTCTTAGATAAAAATAACTGAAGCATAACCTCTCTGAAAGTCAATAACAAATTTAATTTCAGAAGAATAATGACAAATAATATACCTGTATAGCAAGCAGTGGTAGCTAAAAATAAAAATATTCCACCTTTTTCATAAACATTTTCTGCATCAACGTCTTTAACTCGGCCACTTGCTGTATTTATGTTGGCAAGATGTTGAAGTGCTTCTTTACATCTGTTGTAGTTGTAAAATCAAATGTGAATCAGAGGGATGCACTGGAGCCTCAATGGTAGATTCTGAGCTATCACATGATAGTGATGAGTTTGTTATGTGTAAACAGCATTTAGTTTTAAATACAAATGATACAATTTAAAATCTAAATTTGATTTTTTTATACATTTTTTTTCTGCCCCCTTTTTTTCTTAATGAGTATTATAGTATATTTGTAATGACAGCTATCCTAAGGCATCTATCGGCTAGCGGTTGCCCTGGTAGACCGACACATTATCATGAGAGCTCATGGTTATCCAAGGCTTGCTGCTCTGACCAGATTCCCTTTTCATCATTCGTGTTAATTCCCTACTAATTATTCAATTCTCAGTTTTCTGTTTAAAGCTGAAGCCCTGCTTTGACGGCTCTTTGTCATTGTTCACTTCACCCTAGGTTTTCATCATTCACAGTGCTGCTTTCACTCTCAACATTTCTCCACTGAGCAAGAAAGTACTTCACTCTGTGCAGAAGTTGCAGCCTCCAGTCTGCCCTGCAAAACTGTATGATCCCCTTTATCAGGAGGCTTGCTATTCAGTTTCTCCTGTTCCTGAGGCTCTCTGTTTCTGACTGATGGACAGTGTTTGGCAGCAATTTCAGCTTCAAAACAGCACTTTGCTCTGCCCAGCAGTTTTTGTCACCAAGCCAGCTTTCAGTCTGCATAGCAGGTTCAGCAGCTCTCAGCGTCACCTGGTACAGCAGTTTCTGCTGCAGCATTGCCGGTGCACCAGCTAGAGCTACTTTTCTGCTCTCACCATTGCCAGATGCAGCACGCCCACTTCAAGACTACTGTTCTACTTATCTAGTTCCATTTTTAGAAGACTCACCATTCGGTTTCTCTGTATGCGAGACTCCCTTTTTCGACCGACGGACTGTAAGCAGCAGCCTAGGTTCGAAGCCTATTCTCCGTGCAGCCTAATGCAGCAGATTTATCTTTAAGCTTGCTCTTCTAGCTGTCTGGTTCTCGTTTTAGGATGCCTACCATTCAGTTTCACCATACCTGAGGCTCACTTTTTTTGACTGTGAGACTGTATGGAGCAACCTCAGCTTCTAGCCTTCTCTCCATGTTGCCTGGCCACCAGTCTCAGCTTCATGTCTGCATTCCACTCTTCAATCCAGTTCGCATGCCAGCTAATGGCTTCTGTCCTGGAACCCTGGACGATTGCAAATCCATTCCCTTCCCAGAGACAGCTTCCTTTGTCCAGGACCTTTTTCTCCTGACCTTTGGGGCACTTTCCTCTCTTTCACTTTTTCTTTTTCATGCTCTATAGGTCACTGATTTTTCCCACTGTTTTGTTCCTTTGTGCATCAACCCTCGACCTTTCTGACCTGCACCCCTGGCACTTCTGAAGGCTGCCCTTCAGAACGTGTTCGGTTACTTTTCAGAGGGCTCTCCATTCAGTTTCTTTACGTACCTGAGATTCCCTTTTTCTGACAGTTGGGCTGCCTTAGCAACCTCTTTTCACAAAAGGATATCTCCAGCTGCAGCATTACAATATTATTAAATTAGCAAGTTTATATACATATTTGGCTTCATCAGAGATGTTGGAAATATGCAAGAACAAAAGAGTTGCACTTGTGGTATGTCGCATTTTTTTCAGCTTAACTTTTCTGATGTAGCACTGGAGGGAGTGTTTCTTGCTTTAGTAGTGCTTTTATTTTCATTCTCCATCTTCGATACAAATTCCAAATAGTCACTAATGCAGCTTTAGCTTTGGAACTTTAATGCCTGTGAACCCCACAAAAAGACATCCTGACAGTGCCTACGTCTCCTAGTTACTAATGCACCTTACCATAAGGCAAGTTACAGTATGCAACAAATTTATTCAAATGACAAATCAAAAGTTTTATTTTAATCTGGCCATTTAAATTAAAATATTTCAAAGTACCTATGTCTAATGTATTTTAATAATAAATTAAATCATTATCTAATAATGCCCAGACTGACAGACTGAGAAAGGTGTTTACTTTTTTACCCAGTCAAAAGGGTGCAGTGTTGCAGAGTTCAGTGCATTTTAATGTGGGAGCTGCACATTGGTAGTGGTGGAGGGGAGTCCCCATTACCTGTAAAGCGCTTTGAGTGGAGTGTCCAGAAAAGCGCTATGTAAGTGTAAGCAATTATTATTATTATTATTATTATTATTATTATTATTATTTGTTAATGAGAGGCTATGTACTGAAGCAGCCAGAAGTCTGGATCTCTGAGTTGAATAAACGAGTGCATGGGTCTAAAACATTTCAAATAACAAGAAACAGACCTCAACTTTAGATCGAATGTCACAGTAAATGTTGGAACTGTTGAGTTCCCTGAGAGGAAGGTCGAGCAGAAGTAGTAAACACATTCATATTTGTTAACAGTAACTCATTTGCTAACATAGCTGCTTGTGAGAGCAAGGTAACTTTGTCCCTATTGAAATAAGTTACAATATCCTCAAGCAACAGCTTTTAAATTCTTCAAGCAAAATTAGCTGTGATCTCACATGTAGGTGTGAAATACAGTAGGGTTAATAACTTCTGTTTTAAAATATTTCAGATTTGTTATAAAATTTGTGTCCGTTGTAATTGTTAATACAGTGGTGAATCTAATTGCAATTCTACAGTTTATCATGTAATATTGTCAGCAAATACATGGAAGTTATTTTTTCACATTGAAAAAAATTATGCATGATATTAGTGGTTTTATAATAAATAAGCCTGCTTTAATACTTCATAATCATCATTACTTCATTGTTTGGCAGGCCCTGGAACATGACAAAACAGAGCATAAAGCAAAAACAGGTTCTGGGAGGAGGACTGAACAAGCCTGTAATATATTCCTTTTCATGTCTCCAGAACATTATAGAACACAGTGGGGGACATTCAGGAATTTAATTTCACAAATGTGTTTGTTCTGTCTTATAATGTCAGATTGTGAAACAATAAAACAATTTAACTTAACAGGAGAGTGCGATGTTATAAAAAATATAATAACATATATATATATATATGTTATAGAGGAAACACAATAACATACATATATATGACACTATATAATTCTGTATATTAAAACGTCTTCTCACCTTCTCGGCCCTTGGGGATAATAAAGATATTGTAATTCTAAAATAAATATATTGAATAATGTGGACTTTTTTTTATTACGTTAGATAAAAACAGGGCAGTGTGTTTCCCTACAAGCTATGTAGAAACTGGTTCACAACAACAATACTAATACTAATACTTCAGATGCAGCCATTCAAAATGCGCAGTAAAACCCCATATTGCGTGAAATTATCTACAGAGTAGCACGGAATACCGCAGTACATGAATAGCTGCCCAAAATGACCAACATGTGGCACTTGTGGTGCATTGGTTCTTAGTGAAACGATTGCTTCATTTAATTTCTTTACTGTGCATGTTTAAATCTATTTAATATTGAATATTAATATGGAACTTTACAACTAAAGGGAAATTTTGGTAGCTGAGCATAAAAATAAGAGGAGCATAACGTCTCTGAATGTCATAAAAATATTAATTTAGGAATTTAGGAATATATATTATCAAACTGTACAGATGCAGCCATTCAAAATGCACGGTACAAACCTGTACCGCGGGCATCTACGCGTGCGCTACCGCGCCGTACCGCGGTATGTGATTGGCTGGCCAAAAAGACCGACAGGGCACTCATGGTACATTGGTCGGTAGTGAAAAGATTTAATCATTTAATCTCTTTACTGTGCACATTTTAATCTGCTTAGAATTGAATATTTACAGATGCAGCCATTCAAAGTGCACAGTACAAACCCGTACTGCGGGCAAATCATTGCGTCATAATGTGTCATACCACAGTACGTGATTGGCTGGCCAAAATGACCGACAGGGGCACTCGTGGTGCATTGGTTGGTCGTGGAAAGATTGAATCATTTAATGTCTTTACTGTGCATGTTTTAATCCGCTTAGTATTGAAAATTTATATGGAATTTTACAACTAAAGGGAAATTTTAGTAGCTGAGCATAAAAAGAAGAAGCATAACGCATCTGAAGGTCACAAACGATATTAATTTAGGAACATAAACATATCACTGTATGTAAACTGTACTGTATATGGCTGGTCTTGGTAGTTTAAAGAAAAAATACACACCAGTCTTCCATTTCTCCCTGAACATTTTAAGCATCAAAGTTTCATAAAACGGTCCCCTAATATGCGATTGCTGTATAGAATGAATTTTAATTAAAAAATAATAATTTAACACAAAAATTAAGCTGTTTACGTTCATCCTCCTGAGAATATAGTCTCTCGTTGCTACGTGAAGCAGAAACACAGCCACAAGTAACTAGCAAAGAGAGGACATTAGCTAGCCAATATGATAAAGGAATGCATGACTTTTTTTTGTTTATTTCTTTAGCACATTTATTTGAACATTTCCATTGATTGTACAAGCACTGAAAAACTTTCCAATCCCTAGTTCGTCAGGCATTTTCTTTTACTATAATAGACATAAAAACTCCCTTGCTTTTAACAGAGCGTTTAATAATTTCTAAGAATTAAAATGATTTAAACTATGCTACACTTATCATTCAACAAGAGCTCAAAATATCACAAGGATCCTCAATAGTGCAACAAAGACAGCAGAAAAAGATATGTGTATCAGATACATGAGAATCCACTCTTTTTTATCTACGCTAAGAAGTAGTCTTTAAAATTTCTTTATCACACAGTAAAAAGTCAAAATTCTGGGGTGTGCGTATATGAGAGAATGTGGCACGGCTTCAGAAGGGTGTCAGCCAATCAGATTTCAGGACCGGAATTATCTGTTTTATAATCGGGAATATAATATGGAGTCACGTATCTAAAGAAATTAATAATGATATTAATTTAAGGATCTAAATATCTGAATCTATGTATCTGTATAGCTGGTAGTATTACTGTATTCCACTTTCTTTGTAAACACGTTTTGTTAACACCCGAATCACAGCGGAAGAGAGAAAAAAATTGATTCTGTTTTTTGTTATGGTCTGTAGCTCAAATCCTGCTTAACTAAAAATTAGACACAAGAAGAGTATTATTGGACAATGTTGTGAGGCTCTGGCGGAAATTCACTGTAAACTGAAGAGTTATAGAGGAGACACGTTGTGTATCACCTCTGTTTACAATTGTAAAAAAAACATTCCAATGTTAATGTGACACGGAAGATGATATTAATAATGTTGCACTTTCGGGCTTGTGGTGTATTGGTCATTAGTGAAAAGATTTAATCATTTAATCTCTTTACTGTGCACATTTTAATCCGCTTAGTATTAAATATTTATATGGAATTTTACCACTAAAGGGAAATTTTAGAAGCTGAGCATAAAAAGAAGAGGAGCATTACGCATCTGAAGGTCATAAAAGATATTAATTTAGGAACATAAACATATTATGTAAACTGTATGTTGCTGGTATTGGTATTTTAAAGAAACAATAGACACCAATATTCCATTTCTCCCTAAACATTTTAAGCATCAAAGTCTTACATGTGGTTATTTCTAAGCCTTTTTACGTGGTCCTTCTGACCATATGTGTTGCTGTTTCAATATGTATCACGTAACTTGCCTTGGTGGTGTGATGGCTTAAGTGACTGGTTTACAGTATAAGTATAAAGTTGGGTGTTCAAATCCAGCAATTACTATGAGTTTTCTTTTAACAAATAAACATTTCTTTGAAAAACTAAAATAGCAAATGTTATGGACACTACAGTATATTGAAATTTTTTATATTTCTTAATGTTCGTACTGTATGTACACAGCAGTACCGCAGGTTGTACTGTAGGGCGCAAATCCACGTGAGCCCGAAAGCCCTACATTAATGTTGTGCATTCACCTGGCACTGCGCGGTTTTCATCACTCTCTGCGAGAGTGCTTGGTGTGCCGAATTAAACCAGTTTCACAGGTATTTTCAAAGTAGGAAGAGGGCGGGTCTTCCAGCGAAAGACACTCCCCCTTCCCCCACAAACTCATGTTTTCTTAGAAAAACAGATTCACAGCGCGAAGCTGTGTCAGTCTTCTGTGTAAAAAAAATCGGCTTGAACACCATTGGTGCTGTTTTTAATAAGCTGCTGAGTAAAGTATAGGAATCTTCCTGCTGTCAGCAGTATTGTGTATATAAAATTAAAAAAAACTTGCAGCTTACTCAAAGATTCTAAGATGATCACGAGGAAGTATATTGCATGTCTAATTGTCTAACAAAAACTACAGTATACTTAAGAGTTGCTAAACCGGCTTTTATTTTTCGGCACAGATAACTTTGCCTGCTAGAGCACCACAATTCACACTCAACCACATCACAGATCACAGATCAGTCCCAGTGTATGAGATATTGCTGTTTGATATTTGATCTGAGCTTTAATAGAGAGCTTATCTCTATTAATATAACTATCGAGTTGTATTAAATGCAACTTTTTTGTATAAATGACACTTTTCTAAAATGTATTTAAAAAATAAAAACGATTACTCTAATCTTTCCACGTTTAAATAGTGAGAAAGCTATGCTTAAAGTGAATTAAGGGACTTAGAATGCAAAGATAATGATTTACATTGCGTTGTCAGATTGTGAACCAATAAAGGCATTTAATTAAACATGCATTTGCGATTTTAATCAAAATGGGGAAAATGGGGTTAGACCATTGCAGCTGTCCCACAGTGAAACCGGAGTACAGTCTGGACTGCACAGTGGTCCGGTACGCCCAGAGGGCGAGGGGTAAGTGGCGGTCCCAGTCCCGCTGGTGCCGCGAAACCAGGGTGGCCAGTTGAGTGGAGAGTGTCCAGTTAAAACGCTCCACCAACCCGTCGCTCTGGGGATGCAGCGGGGTGGTCCGCATTTTCTTAATCCCCAGGCGCTGGCACACCCCCATGAACACCCGGGACTTGAAATTCTGCTCCTGGTCGCTGTGGAGCTCTTCTGGCACCCCCAGCCTGACAAACATCCCCTCCAGCAGGGCGTCGGCTACGGTGGACGCGCTCTGATCCGGGAGGGCGTAGGCCTCGGGCCATTTTGTAAAATAATCCATCACCACCAGGAAGCAGCGGCACCTGCCACCCCCGGCACAGCACCCCGTCCCTCACCTCCAAGGCTTCCCACAGTGCGCAGAGTGCCTTCACGGATTTGGGGTGAGGGGCTAGCTTATCTCTCTGTTGTGCTTGGCCCCCACATTCCCCCCAGTGGCCGCCCCATCAACTGCCCAGCCGGGCGGTCCGGCAGTCAGCTCCGGCACGCTCGATCCGACACCCGCAGCTCCGACAGACCCCAGCTACGCCCACCACTGCCGGTCAGCCCATGCACCCCGGACACCTCCCGCCCCGCCCGCCGCGAGACTGATTTGTTCCCCCTGCCCCACCAACTCTTGCCACAAGGTAGAAGGGGTGTTTCACCCTCGCAGCCCCAAATTGCACGGTGAGCACCCGCTTGCTGAGGACCTCTGCGTACTGCCCCTTCACTGTCCTCAGGCGCAGGCTGGTGGTTTCCCATCCTGGGGGTCCGGCTGCCTCGGTGCCCGGCAGCTGTGGCCTACCCTTCCCACGGCAGCAGGTTGGGGCTTGTTTCTTCCCTGCCTCATCAAGGGCAGACCCTGCAGGGCCCTCGTCGACACCGGTTCGACCATCACCCTGTTGCGGCCTGGTGTCCTGCCGGGCACCGAGGCAGCCGGACCCCCAGGATGGGAAACCACCAGCCTGCGTCTGAGGACAGTGACGGGGAAGTACGCAGAGGTCCTCGGCAAACGGGCGCTCACCGTGCAGTTTGGGGCTGCGAGGGTGAAACACCCCTTCTACCTCGCCCCAGTCCGCGAGGACTGTATCCTGGGGTTGGACCGGTTGCAGCAGGTGGGTGGTTGCCATGACTTGGCCCGGCGAGAGTTGGTGGGGCAGGGGGAACGAATCAGTTTCGCGGCGGGCAGGGCAGGAGGTGTCTGGGGGGCATGGGCTGACCGGAGCGAGAAGCGGAGGCGGCAGCGGTGGGCATCGCCGGGGTCTGTTGGAGCCGCGGGTGTCGGGGCGAGCGTGCCGGAGCTGACTCCCGGGCCGCCCGGCTGGGCGGTTGATGGGGCTGCCGCTGGGGGGAATACAGGGGCCAAGCGCAACGGTGAGATAAGCTCGCCCCTCACCCCAAGTCCGTGAAGGCGCTCTGCGCACTGTGGGAGGCCTTGGAGTAGAGGGACGGGGTGCTGCACCAGGGGTGGCAGGTGCCCTCCAGCAGCGAGGTCAGGTGGCAGTTTGTGGTGCCGTGGTCGCTCTACGGTGCGTATATATTAGAGGGTGTGTCTGCTCGCCTGCGCGGTGACGTTACCGTCTTTCCCTCTGAATTTCTAGCAGGGACCTGTACTGTGTGGATTTTAGATTTTAGATTTAGATTTCCCTTCAGATTTAAAAGATTAATAATATCTTCAGTGTCACGTTAACATTGGAATGTTAGAGAATAGTGATTATAAACATTAAAATCCTACTTGCTTTATACTGTCCAAATGAACAATCTTGCTTTTATAAAATATACCGCCTTGTTTAATGTGTACGATGCTATAATACAGTTTAGTGAGCATAGAGGCCGGGATGGAGTGTCCTGAGGCAGTGTGTGCTCGGGGGGGGGGGGGCAGAGGGCTGTGTGGAGAAACACCTTCCGCCAGGCACTGCAACCTGTGCGGAAGGGGAGGGACTTTTCAGGAGATGAAGGTCTGTTCGGAGACAGCTGCCCTAGCGTTTGACTACCGGAACATACTGTCTCCGGCTTCTCCATCTTCAGGAGTGTCTTCCAACGAAAGATGGGTTCCTTTCGCCCAAGTCAGGAGACATTAGAAGCTTGCCACACCCGGACTGTTACAGTATTCCATTGAGAAGCCTGGCATGATAATTGTTTTCTTCCTTGATTTTCTGATCTGCAAATCCATTGGGCGCAGTGAATGGGAATTCTGTCTCGCATTGCCAGATTGTGAAAAATAAAAGTATTTTTATTTTAGTTCTTAGAAGTTCTTAGTTCTTAGTACTTAGTTTAAAGTAGTTCTTTAAACTACCAATACCAGCAATATACAGTTTACATAATATGTTTATGTTCCTAAATTAATATAGTATATGACCTTCAGATGCGTTATGCTCTTCTTCTTTTTAAGCTCAGCTACTAAAATTCCCTTTAGTTGTAAAATTCCATATAAACATTAAATACTAAGTGGATTAAAATGTGCACAGTAAAGAGATTAAATGATTAAATCTTTTCACTACCGACCAATGCACCACGAGTGCCCCTGTTGGTTATTTTGGCCAGCCAATCACATACCACGGTACGACGTGGAATGACGTGGTATGATATAATGAGTTGCCTGCAGTACAGTGCAGTGAATGGCTGCATCTGTACATATGATGTCTGGTGGAATTTCAGCAATCTTTTCTGTAATCTGTACAGAACCATGACGTCTCATCAATGTTTGGTATCAGTAAACAGGGGGGCTTCACGGACTTCCTTCTTTGAACTCAACTGTGGTCCAGTAAATAATGTACAGTTTATCACCTTCTGCAATGCTTCTAGTTTAGCAGGCTTTGAGTGATAAGCACATTTTTTAATGGGGATGACATTTCCCAAGTCTATATCACTGTCTGTTAATAAAACAGATCGCCTTCCAATACATACAGATGCAGCCATTCAAAACGAGAGGGGTACGCTGCGGTACAACGCGGAGGGCGTGTCACATCAAAACGCGTTATATCACATTTTACCGCATGCAAATTAGATTATGTTAATAGTATCCAGAATAACCTTGTAAAACCGCCAGGTAGAGCTAATAAAGCTTAACCTCTTATGTACAGTCTTTGAGCTGTCACCAGAAAATCCCGATCACTGCTGAGGGACAATCTTTATTCAATTAAGAATTGAAGTTGTATACTCTTTAGTCTTTTAAATTTAAACTGTGTATTGCAGCATGTAAAAAGTTGGTATATTTTATGAAAGCAAGATTACTCAGTTGGACAAAAATACACAACCTACCACCTTTATCATAAATATTTTAATTATGCAGAAATATTTTATGCATCAAAGTCTTTACCGAAGATATTACTAATAGTATTAATAATGAATGACCTTGGACAAGCTGTAAACTCAAAGTATTACTCTGGTCCACTGAATCTCCGATTCACCATGCCTTTCACACGCTCATAAACAATATTAATTTAGAAACATAAACATATTATGTAAACTGTACTGTATATGGCTGGTATTGGTAGTTTAAAGAAAAAATATACACCAGTATTCCATTTCTCCCTAAACATTTTAAGCATCAAAGTCTTACATGTGGTTGTTTCGGAAACATTTTTGCGTGCTCCTTCTGACCATATTATGTTTATATACTTTGTGAGAAAAGTGATAGTTTTAACCTTTTCTGCGAATACGCTCGTTATCGGAGTAAACAAAAGCATTCTTTTAGAATTTGATTAATAGGGAATATAATATGGAATTGCATATCTAAAGTAATTAATAACGATATAATTACATTCATGTACTGTAGCACAAACAGTAGTATAAGACTTTCTATTGAGATGGGTATGGCTGTTTCAATGCATGCTATGGGATTGTCTGTGGCGTGGTGGTTTAAGTGACTGACTTATAAGCCTGAAGTCTGGTGTTCGAATCCAGCTATTGCCATGAGTTTTCTTTGAACAAATAAACACTTCTTTGAAAAACTAAAATAGCAAATATTATGGACACTATATGACATTTTTTATATTTCTAAATATCACAACATGTTCGTACTGTATGTACACAGCGGTACCACAGGGTGTTGGGCGCAAACCCAAGTGAGCCCTAAAGCCCTACATTAATGTAGCGCATTCGCCTGGCGCTGCGGCTGAAGAGAGCCCGGCTGGGGTACGCAGTGAGGGGCAGGACGGGAGTGGTAGTAGTCAGGGCGGGGATTTGTAAAGCCGATGATCAGTGGAGCTGACCCACTGTGAAACGGGTGTACAGTCTGGGGAGATCGCCTGTTTTCGTGTAAATAGTTCCCTGGTTTCGCACCCCTGTGTGTTGCTCTCTCTCGCTCTCTCTCTGGCGCTCACTTGCTCTCTCTCTATGGCGCTCGCTCTCTCTGGCAGTCGCTCACTCTCTCTCTCTGGCGCCTGAAGTTAGGCCTGTGAGAAGTTAAGAAAAAGTTAGGAAGAGGAATGGATCGTAAAGACCCAAGTAAGCCAGCACACAAAGGAGAAGAAGTAGCAAAAAGCTCAACTGGATGAGGGAAGCAAAGTCTGATACTCTGCTTCACCCTCTCCAGCCAGCAGGTCATTTACTTGCTCTCCACAGCAATGCTGGATCAACTTCTGAGCAAGGTCACAGCACTCCTCGCTGTAACAAATCTCTGTTGATCAGGTGATGTACTGTATACTTTAGCGCATTCACCTGGCGCTGCGGCCGAAGAGCGCCCGGCTGGGGTACACGGCCAGGGGCAGGACAGGAGTAGTAGTGGCCAGGGCGGGGACTAGGAAAGCCGCTGACTAGTGCAGCTGACCCATTGCAAACCATCTGATTCATACTCCTATCATCTTATTATCTTTTTGTTACATTTTTTAGAATTCTGTTTTATAGAATGATTAGAAAAAAGTGATTAGATTTATGCCTCTTCATTAGTCTTTTCAGTCTCTTCAGGCATTTTGATGTCTTTTTGACATGCATGTTAGTATTATATTTTCTATTTATGGCTCCAAAGAGCTCAGTGTGTTCCATTTCTTTTTGTTTAAATACTCCATTAAAATAATTAGACTACATTTTCCTAGATTTTACTTAATACATTATGTTTGGGATTAATTTTTGTTTTTGATGTTTGATGGTCCTTCTTCTACTGAAACGGGATTAATCTGTTCCAAGTTCACCATTTGTAAGTGCTGCCTTCAGTAATTTTTTATGTTATAAACCCTCATTTTAGACTCAAGTTTGAGAGAGTGAAAATAGATACCAATAAGTCATACTGGGGCCTCCTGAGTGGCTTAACTTTTAAGAGTGCTTGCCTGAGTGCAGGTTGAGCTCTGTGATTATGGGTTTGACCCCTGGTCCAATCCACTTGTAAGTTATGACAGGGATTTCCTAAGATTTCACAATTGGCTGAGCAATGCTGAACAATTTGTCAGTTTCATTAGGAGTGTCTAATCAGCAAGTGGAACTCACCAATGTACATAAGCTGAATATAGATCCCTGCTTTGTTCCGCAAGCAACAGTGGAAAACCTACAGTACATCCAGTCAAACCCATTTGGCAGTCTGCCAAATACCATTATCCTTTTTACATTAGCTGACACAGCTACAACCAAGGCTGTTACTAAGAACTCTGATGGTTGTTATTGTCTTTAACTGAACTGGTTTTCTTTCTTTCAGAGAACTGTAAAACCTCACTCTGACATTTTCATGACTCACTCTTTCCACCAATCGTGCTGGTTTGAACAGACACCACCTTGTTATTCCCTGTGGCTTTTATAGGGGGGATGTGTACAGGTTCAGCTAATACCCCAATTCCCTCATGCAAAAAAAAGTAGTAAAAGGAATGTCTCATTGTCACTCCTGGGTGCTGCATCCTCTTTCCATCAATTTAACCTGGAAATAGTTACAATAACAGTCAACTAGGGCTACCTCAGCTCTCAGACACATACTGATGCAGCCATTCAAAATGCACTAAGTATGCTGTGGTAAAACGCAGTAGGCGTGCCGTGTCACAATGTGTCATAATGTGTCATATTGCGTCATACTGCAGTTATGATAATAGTATCTGGAATCACCTTGTAAAACCGCCAGGTGGAGCTAATAAAGCTTAACCTCTCATATACAGCATTTGAGCTGTCGCCAGAAAATGCCTGGTTTCAAATCCCCGTCACTGCTGAAGGATAATCTTTTTCCAATTAAGAATTTAAGTTGTATACTTTTTAGACTTTTAATAATTTTAAACTGTGCATTACAGCATGTTAATCATTAAACATTAAAAAGTCGGTATATTTTATAAAAACAAGATTGCTCAGTTGGACAAAAGTACACAACCTTCCATCTTCATCATAAATTTTTTAATTATGCAGAAATATTTTATGCATCAAAGTCTTTATGGAATATATTACTAATTGTATTAATAATGAATGACTTGGACAGGCTGTAAGCTCAAAGTATTACTGTGGTCCACTTTCTTTGTAACCATCTGCATCAGGTTAACTGTTGCGACACTAAAATACTCTATTTTTTCATTGACAAAAAGTAACACCACAGCATTTCGTTGATCTGATCACGTATTCATTTCCAATCATACAAAGTAAGTTTTGAGAATCTCCGAATCACCATGCCTTTCACATGCTCATAAAAGATATTAATTTAGGAACATAAACATATTATGTAAACTGTACATGGCTGGTATTGGTAGTTTAAAGAAAAAATACACACCAGTATTCTACTTTCTTCCTGTTACACCCCGACGAGCTCCAGCACCACCGCATTAGCTCCATCAATTACCAATGCGCATTCCACACATGCTGGGGACTCATCGGGGCCATCCTCAACGAGAGCAGGTTGGGCCTATCAGGCTAATTATGGAAACTCACACAGTATTTAAGCCCTGAGGAACCATTCCTCAGGGCTCAGACATTGAGTCTCTAGGTTTGCAGGTTCTTAGAAATTTTCCCCATGTTTCCTGGTCCCCAGTCTTCAGTTTCCAGTCCTTTGGTCTCTATTGTGTTTTACCTCCTTGTTTTCCCCTCAGTCCCTACTCCACCAGCTTCTACAGTGCAGCTCTTGTCTCTGCTGGTTCTCCGTCTCAGACCTGTTTGATCACCTCAGAACCCTGCTTCAGGAAATTCTTCCAAGGATATGATACCCCCTGCCTCAATCCCTGAGCTGCTCCAGCTGCCAGTCCAGCCACAGCCCACAGGTCCGTGCTCGCCTCAGGCAGTCTTGGCCTTTCCTCAACCACAGTCACAGTTTCCAGGTTTTCAGATGCCCAGACCACAGCCTCAGCCACACGTCTTGAAACCCCAGTCTCAGTTTTTTGCTCTGGGGGATTTGCCTCGCAGCCTCAGCCCCAGGGTATGCAAAAAGAATGGAGCATCAACTCCTTCAGCTGTCTCAGGGCAACATCTCCATTAGCAATTATGCTATTAAGTTTCAGACCTTAGCCTTGGAACCTAGGTGGAACGAAGGTGCCCAGTGTTCATATTTTTATCATGGCCCCGCAGAAAAGGAGCAAGGATGAGCTGGCAAAGAAAGAACTGCCGGACTCCCTGGAGGAGCTCATATCACTTGCGACTCAGATCCATAATCGATTCTGGAAAAGACGCTCCGAAAAAATTCCGGAACGGGTGAGACCAAACACACTTGCCTCAGACTCTGACCTCATAGGCTTGAGACTCAGAAAGAAGTCAGAGAAAGAAGATATTGAGGTCAACTTTGCATGTACTGTGGAAAGGAGGGCCATTGGAAAAGGACTTGCCCTGAGTTATTGGGAAATGGGGTCCGCTCTGTAAAAAGCAAGGAGCCTTGCTGAGCAGAGCCCTTTAGTCTCCTGTAGTCACAGATAAGCCTCTGTTACCAGCCTCTCTCCACTGGACAGATGGTGAAGTGCATCTGCCTGCATTTATAGACTCTGGGGCGGCAGTAAAATTTTATTGACAAAGACACTGTGAAAAAATTACAAATTCCTCTGGTTCACTATAACTTTCCCCTCAAGGTCCAAACTCTAGATGGCTCCCCTATTGGGTCAGGCAAAATCTTTCGGCAGACAATCCCACGAAGGCTTCAGATCAGCTCTTTCCATTAGGAATCCATTTCCCTATTCTGCATCAGGGCTCCGCAGGTGACACTAATTCTCGTCTTTCCCTGGTTACAGAAACATAGCCCTCATATAGACTGGAAAAAGAGAGAATTACTCTGTTGAGAGTCACAATTGTAAATTCCAGTGTTTGTCCGGAGCAAAATTACTGGTTTCTTCAGACATTGATCTTAACAAATTACCTACTGTTTTCAAGATGTTTTCAGTAAGCAAAATGCTCTTTCGGAAATTCCACCACACAGACCATATGACTGCGCTATTGACCTAGTCCCAGGGAAATTACCCCCTCGAGGCTGGTTATACTCCTTGTCTCCCACAGAAACCAAAGCTATGGAGGAATGTATCTCAGAAAATCTTGCCTCAGGATTTATTCTACACTCTACTTCTCGGGCTGGGGCTGGTTTCTTTTTTGTTAAAAAGGAAAGACGGCTGTTTACGCCCGTGCATTGATTATCAAGCACAACAAAATTACCAGAAGGAACCAGCACCGACTACCTCTGATACCGGCATTACTGGACAAAGCTTCAAGATCCACTGTCTTTTCGAAGATTGACCTCAGGGGGGCGTATAACCTGGTTCAAATAAAAGGAGACGAATGGAAGACTTTCAGCACAGAAACTGGATATTACGAGTACCTAGTGATGCCATTTGGATTGTGCAATGCGCCAGCTGTTTTTCAGCACTTTATGAATGACATCTTCTGGGATTACCTAGGTAAATTCGTCATCATCTACCTCAATGACATCCTAGTGTTCTCCTGTGATTATACGGAGCATGTGCAGCATGTACGAATGGTGCTAAGCCGACTCCGAAAACATAATCTCAATGCTAAAATAGAAAAATGTGATTTTCATTGCTCAGAAATAGCCTTCCTGGGGTACATTCTCTCCTGTTTAGGCAGGAAGATGGATCCATCCAAGGTTTCAGCAATTCAGGATTGGCTTACCCCCATTAACTTGAAACAGGTCCAAAGTTTTATTGGCTTTGCTAATTTCTACAGGTGCTTTATTAAAAATTTCAGTTCTCTCATATCTCCCATCACTGCCTTGATGAAGAAGGGAACAATGCAAGGACAGTGGAACCCCCAGGCTCAATAAACCTTTAAACAACTTAAAGGAAAGTTTTTTCTGCACCTATTCTGCCTCACCCAGACCCAGAGTGACAGTTTGAAATTGAGGTGGATGCATCTGAGGTGGGGGTAGGTGCAGTTCTCTCTCAACGGGTTGGCTCACCTCCAAAATTGCATCCCTGTAATTTTTTTCTAGAAAGCTCACGCCAAACGAAAAGAACTGACGTTGGTAATAGAGAGCTCCTGGCTATAAAACTGGCACTGAAGGAGTGGAGGCACCTACTGGAAGGTGCTAAATACCTCTTCCTCATGTTCACGGACCACAAGAATCTTGAGTATATTCGTTAAGCCAAGAGGCTAAGTCTGAGACAGACACACTGGGGACTCTTCTTCTCGCGCTTTGACTTCTCAATTTCCTACAGACCTGGGAGTAAGAGTGGAAAAGCAGAAGCATTGTCTCGAATGTTTCTGTCTGAATACCTTCCAGAACAACCCAAAACCATCATCCCGGTGGAGAAAGTCATTGGAGTAACCCTATTAGACATAGAAAAGACTGTCTGTGAGGCACTTTGTGGCACCACCCCTCATCCTGAAACTACACCAAGTTAAGTTTTTGTGCCTCCACAGGCTAGGACAGAGGTGCTGAAATGGGGGCACTCATCTAGGATGGATGGACACCCCGGGGTCAAACGAACGGTGGGACTCATCCAGCGGAAGTTCTGGTGGCCTTCAATGCACACGGACATGGAGGTCCTCATCTCCAAACATTTGAAACACTTTAATTTTGTAAGTATAGTGCACATTCCATACAGAAATAAAATCATGTTTTCTACAGGTGTTAAGAAGATTAGCAGATTGCTGACAAAATAGCGCACCGTCCACCACTGCCCAGTATAACTTTAAACGAACAGGAAAAAGAGCATTTTCGGAGCGCATTCACGTTGTGTTGATGTAGAATAAGTGATTAGATTTATGAGCAATTGAATTTCTTATTTGTTTAAACAGTGACATTTCAGCCGCATACCCACATGAGCCCGAAAGCACTACATTATTAATAATGTCTTCAGTGAATGCATTAACACTGGAATGTTCTTTTTTACAAGTGAAAAAAGAGACAATAGTTGGGCATTCAGGTAGATTGCCAGGTGAAAGGATTTGTAAATATATTTTGTTAAAGCAAGTCAGTTTTTTGCAAAACATAATAGACATTTTTCCAAGAAAGTTTAGCCTTTGTCACTAATGAAACCACTAAATTGGTTAAAATGGGAACAGGTGAGGCAGGAAGAGGGAAGGGGAAGGGGGGAGGCATCTTCCCACCTCTATGGCTTAAGAAAGTGTCAAAGAGAAATGGCTTGAGCAACATACAGAACCGAAAAAGCTTGGTGCGGTCTTCTCTGCTTTAAAGGCACACTCCTTGTGGAAGAATTTTCACCTTAAACGTTTGCACACAAGTTAACACACAAGCAAACTGAATACAAAATGTACTTGCAAGAATAGCGATTACAAACATTAAAAAAACATACTTGCTTTATTCTGTTATACTGTACAGTGTATTAAATCACTATATGGTCACTACACTGTGAGTAGTGCTGCCCACTAAACCTCTTTTCCTTAATTTCACGAAGGGCAAGGTCACGTACCTGAGTCACAGCTGGATACAATTGTATCTTTCACAAATTCAGATATTTGTCAACATATTTACTAAAACTATCCATCTCAGTATTTATGCATAATTAAAATATTTATGATGAAGGGGGAAGGTTAAGTACTTGTGTCCAACTGAGCAATCTTGCTTTTATAAAATATACAGAATTTTCATATTTAATGTTTAACATGCTGTAATACAGTCTAAAATGATTAAAAGTCTAAACAGTATACAACTTAAATTCTTATCTCTATTAATATAACTATCAAGTGGTATTAAATAAATACAACTTTTTTGTATAGATGACACTTGTCTAAAATGTATTTAAAAAATAAAAACTATTACAATCTAATCTTTCCATGTGTGATCCCATTAGGAAGTACATTACGCTCCTGCTTTGTTTAATGATGGTATGAAAAATAAATTTAAATGGTGAGAAAGCTATGTTTTAAGTTAATTAAGGGACTTAGAAGACAAAGATAATGATTTACGTTGAATTGTCAGATTGAGAATCAATAAAGACATTTAATAAAGGGGACTCTCTATTATAAATGCCCAGCAGCAACAATAATTTAAACAGTGTGTGTTCTCCTGTCACAGTATAAAATAGAACAATGCAGAGTACATAACATAGTTCTGTATCGGGAATGTTCGCAAATGTTGCGATAATTGTGCAGTATATGCTTTTGGGAACACATTAGTTTTCGAGCAGGTAATTGCTCACTTCTGCTGCCGTAGAGTGTTTTGGAATCTACGTGCTCTTCCCGCATCGTTATCGACAATGAAAATGTCTCTGGAATAGGCATACTGTATAAATGATAAACCAGAGGCTATGGAGGAAAAAAAATCACTACAGGAGCGCATCTGCAATGGAAAGCCACCGGTTTGACATGTATAGTAAAATGTGACATCTCTGGAGCATCGAAAACATATCCAACAGTGTGAACTGTACTCTTAATGGGCTAATCTATCCATGATTCTCTCTGATACAGTGCATCAGCTGGTCGGGTGACTGAGGGTGGTACATTATTTCCCACTGCATTCTGGGGAATGTTGTTTTGACAAGAAACCTCCATCTTGTCTCCATCTATCACTGTCTCATAATTCATCATGTGTGAATTAATCAAATTAAAAATAAAACGTGTTTACAAAGAAGTGGATTACAGTAATACTACCAGCTATATAAATACATATACAGTAGTGTGAAAAAGTGTTTGCCCCCTTCCTGATTTCTTATTTTTTTGCATGTTTGTCACACTGAAATGTTTCAGATCATCAAACAAATTGAAATATTAGACAAAGATAACACAAACACAAAATGCAGTTTTTAAATGAAGGTTTTTATTATTAAGGGAAAAAAAAATCCAAACCTACATGGCCCTGTGTGAAAAAGTGATTGCCCCCCTGTTAAAACATAAATTAACTGTGAATTATCACATCTTTGGAAAACTGAGTTCAATTTCTCTAGCCACACCCAAGCGTGATTACTGCCACACCTGTTCTCAATCAAGAAATCACTTAAATAGGACCTGCCTGACAAAGTGAAGTAGACCAAAAGATCCTCAAAAGCTAGACATCATGCTGCGATCCAAAGAAATTCAGGAACAAATGAGAAACAGAGTAATTGAGATTTATCAGTCTGGAAAAGGTTATAAAGCCATTTCTAAAGCTTTGGGACTCCAGCGAACCACAGTGAGAGCCATTATCCACAAATGGCGAAAACATGGAACAGTGGTGAACCTTCCCAGGAGTGGCCGGCCAACCAAAATTACCCCAAGAGCGCAGCAACGTCTCATCCAAGAGGTCAGAAAAAAACCCACAACAACATCCAAAGAACTGCAGGCTTCACTTGCCTCAGTTAAGGTCAGTGTTCATGACTCCACCATAAGAAAGAGACTGGGCAAAAATGGCCTGCATGGCAGAGTTCCAAGACGAAAACCACTGCTGAGCAAAAAGAACATAAATGCTCGTCTCAGTTTTGCCAGAAAACATCTTGATGATCCCCAAGACTTTTGGGAAAATACTCTGTGGACTGACGAGACAAAAGTTGAACTTTTTGGAAGGTGTGTGTCCCATTACATCTGGCATAAAAGTAACACAGCATTTCAGAAAAGGAACATCATACCAACAGTAAAATATGGTGGTGGTAGTGTGATGGTCTTGGGCTTTTTTGCTGCTTCAGGACCTGGAAGACTTGCTGTGGTAAATGGAACCATGAATTCTGCTGTCTACCAAAAAATCCTGAAGGAGAATGTCTGGCCATCTGTTCGTGACCTCAAGCTGAAGCGCACTTGGGTTCTGCAGCAGGACAATGATCCAAAACACACCAGCAAGTACACCTCTGAATGGCTTAAGAAAAACAAAATGAAGACTTTGGAGTGGCCTAGTCAAAGTCCTGACCTGAATCCGATTGAGATGTTGTGGCATGACCTTAAAAAAGCGGTTAAGGCTCGAAAACCCTCCAATGTGGCTGAATTACAACAATTCTGCAAAGATGAGTGGGCCAAAATTCCTCCACAGCGCTGTAAAAGACTCATTGCCAGTTATCGCAAACGCTTGATTGCAGTTGTTGCTGCTAAGGGTGGCCCAACCAGTTATTAAGTTTAGGGGGCAATCACTTTTTCACACAGGGCCATGTAGGTTTGGATTATTTTTTTTCCCTTAATAATAAAAACCTTCATTTAAAAACTGCATTTTGTGTTTACTTGTGTTATTTTTGTCTAATATTTCAATTTGTTTGATGATCTGAAACATTTCAGTGTGACAAACATGCAAAAAAATAAGAAATCAGGAAGGGGGGCAAACACTTTTTCACACCACTGTATTTAGATCCTTAAATTAATATCATTATTAATTTCTGTAGATATGCGATTCCATATTATATTCCTTAATAATTAAATTCTAAAAAGTATGTGTTTCTTTTACTGTGATAACAAGCGCAAGTATTCATGGACAATGTTAATCACTTAACTCACTTGACTTTGAATGTTTTGTGATATTTAGAAAACCAACAAATTCAATATAGTGTTGATAATATTTATTATCAATAATAATGACAGTAGTAGAAGTTTGAAATTATTCGTTGTTATTAATAATGCTGGACGTGCGCGTATATGCCACTTTTTAAGAAAAACTTGCCTCAAAAGTTCCGTCTCACTTCATTATTTTATATCACCAAAACCACAAAACCTTTACAGAAAACCTTTATCAGTCGAAAAGTGTTCAACTAGGGCTTCACAAAACCGTTTTTAGAAATTGTAGAAAAACTTTCATATGGTCACACGTGTGCTATCCTTAGCGTGGTCGTAAACATCCATGGTGCAAATCAATATCTACCTTTGATTCCTTCATAATTTTTAATTGTTTTTACCAACAAAACCACAAAACCATGTTATCAATCGAAAAAGGACAACCGGAGCTTTTAAAAAAATGTGTTTTTTAAAAAACAAGACGATCGATTACAAAGTCACTTTTTATCTGATGATGCACTTCCAAACTTCCAATATGCATCGATAGGATAATCAATAAGCCAGCAAAGCAAGACCACAAAAGCAGGACCGCCAGAAATAAGGTGATCCGATTGGTAAAAAGCACTGTCATTTATTGTATTTTCAGCCATTCAGAGCCCTTAGGGGGTAAGACTTCCTCTAGAAGCCTCATTCCGCCTGCCTTTTAGCTGTCAATCATTGACTCAGAAGGGGTAATCAATCGTTTTTTTATCAGTTTCTTATCAATGCTCCTTTTTTCACACCAGAAGGCAACTCTGAGGTTTTTTTTCATTGCATAACAGCAGATAAAGGCTCTCTAGCAGTGTCTAAAGGTTTTATAGCAATTGTAATAGTTTTTATGGTTATTATTTTCAATATTTTTAAATGATTTTTTTTATTAAATGCGTGAAATTTCATTCCAGGACCAGTCTTCACAAAACACGATGTAGATTTTTTTGTAATTGATCAATTTGTCCCAGATTTTTATCCAAGCTAGTAGTCACCTAGAACAAGGTTTTCAAATCATTCCCAGGACATTCTGACCTCTGAAGACCAAAACAACATTTCCGCCTGCAGTTTTTTTCATATGTTTGTCTGCTGAGTGGACACATTAAGAAATATAATAAATTTGACTGTTCACACTCAAAGCCAAGGGTAAGCTTCAATTTAAGACCTGAACCAGGATCCTGCTATGTTCTGCTGCAGAAGTATAACAAAATGTTTAAGGGGTGGAAATTCCAGGCGGACATTGGCTAAATGGGTCCCTGCCACTAAGAATGACTTACCTTCGAACATGTTGTGATATTTAGAAATATAAAAAATGTCAATATAGTGTCTGTAATATTTGCTATTTTAGTTTTTAAAATAATGTTTTGTGTAAAGAAAATTCATGGCAACAGCTGAGTTTGAACACCCAACTTCCAGCACAGACCAAACCCATTACACCACAGACATAAGCATGTGGGTAGTACTGAAACTGAAGCAGACATTTCCAAAGAAAGTGTACTACTGTGATAACTTGAGCTACAATATATGAATATAATTATATAATTATTAATTTCTTTAGATACGTGATTCTATATTATATTCACTATTAATCAAATTCTAAGAAGTATGCTTTTGTTTACTGCGATAACAAGCGTATTCACAGAAAAGGCTAAAACATTATAACTTTTTACAAAGTATATAAACTTAATATAGTCTGAAGGAGCACGTAAAAACATTTCCAAAATAACCACAGTAGGTAACCAAATGAAAGACTTTGATACTTAAAATGTTTAGGAAGAAAGTGGAATACTGGTGTGTATTTTTTATTTAAACTACCAATACCAGCCATATACAGTTTACATAATATGTTTATGTTCCTAAATTAATATTGTTTATGACCTTCAGCCGTGTTATGTTCCTCTTCTTTTTATGCTCAGCTGCTAACATTTCCCTTTAGTTGTAAAATTCCATATAAATATTCAATACTAAGCAGATTAAAATATGCACAGTAAAGAGATTAAATGATTAAATAGTTTCACTAACAACCAATACACCACGAGTGGCCCTGTCGGTCATTTTGGCCTGCCAAATTACGTCCCACAGTACACTGCGGAGCACTGTGGGTAATTGTGCATGGTGAGGGGTTGTACTGTGCATTTTGAATGGCTGCATCTGTAGCAATCCGTTTGACATCCCAGGTACTTGCATGTTGTATCCTTTTTCTAGTTTGGTGCTGAACCTCTTGTATGTGGCCATATAATGTGTTAAAATACCAGTGGCTCAAAGATGGGCATGACGGATAAGTCTTCTTTTCCTTAGTCTCCTCTGTGTACAGGCGGATATAACAATAATATTGTTAAAATCAGTATTTCTAAATAAAAAAACAAGATAACATATATGATCCCATTTATTCAGTGTTTCTATCCTGCCTTCTCTTAATAAGTTGATAAGAATGCTATCTTTAGTTAGTGCCTTAACAACCTGAGTTCAGAAATAATTGTATGTAATATGTGAGTTGAAAAACTTTATGAATGTATAACTTAGGATTTTTCTCATGTATAGATCTGTGCAGTGAATTTATTGTATTGACATACATGTGTGTATGACATTGTGTCTGACATACATCATCAATAGTTTGATCTCATAATGCATGAAGTCTTCCTGTATAATTAAAACATTGACCCTTACAATTGATTGTGAAACTAATCACTACTGCCTAAAGCAGCACTTCCCTTTCCAGTCTTGATCTCATCAAAAGGAAGAGAAAAAACATCTGTTTATGTCCGTTTTGAAATGTATCTCCTGATAAATTCATGGGTTGTTGAGTCTTGGGGGGAAATTAAAAAGAAATGTTATGGGTTAGTAAGCCTGTTATTCCATTTTTCCATTAAGCCTTTATTAGCATGCACTGTGCTGTTGCAGTTGAGTTTGAGTAGTGAAACTAAAGCAGAAATTATCCAAAGCAATGCAGAAGTTGAAGATTTATGAATCACATGGTTCATTGATTACACAAAACCTATCAGTAGGGATGGTGCTGCCCATGAGACAGAGCTCTTGACAACTGCTGCTTTGTTGTATTGTGTTCTCTCACAGAGAGATACATCACAGGCATGACTGCAGTTCATATCATGCTGTCTCAGCCCACAGTTACTGATAGTGTTTGCAAATCATTAATTTTATATAATAAATATAATATTATAATAAAATTATAATCATTATACAGATGCAGCCATTCAAAATGCACGGTACAAACCCGTGGTACAGTAAACTACCCACAAGCCACCGCGGTAAGTGATTGGCTGGCCAAAATGACCGACAGGGGCACTCGTGGTGTATTGGTTGGTAGTGAAAAGATTTAATCATTTAATCTCTTTACTGTGCACATTTTAATCCACTTAGTTTTGAATATTTATATGGAATTTTATCACTAAAGGGAAATTTTAGTAGCTGAGCATAAAAAGAAGAAGAGCATAACGCATCTGAAGGTCATAAACGATATTAATTTAGGAACATAAACATTACTGTATGTACGTAAACTGTACTGTGTATGGCTGGTCTTGGTAGTTTAAAGAAAAAATACACACCAGTCTTCCATTTCTCCCTAAACATTTTAAGCATGAAAGTTTTATGAAACGGTACCCAAATATGCGATTGCTGTATAGAATGAATTTTAATTTTAAAAAATTATTTAACATGAAAATTAAGCTGTTTACATCTTCCGCCTGAGAACAGTCACCCGTTGCTACCCAACGCAGAAACACAGCCACTAACTAGCAAAGAGAGGACATTAGCTAGCCAATATGATAAAGAAATAAATGATTATTTTGTTTATTTCTTTAGCACATTTATTTGAACATTTCCATCGATTGTACAAGCACTTGGAAACTGTCCAATCCCTAGTGCATCAGGCATTTTCTTTTACACTGCGGGCATGCTCCCAGTCTGGCGCCGGTCTGTGTCTTCTAGGATATAATGCCAGCGAACTCTTGTTTTTATGTCCACTATAACAGACAATCTCCTTTGCTTTTAACCGAGCGTTTAATAATTTCCTAAAATGAAAATGATTTACTTTATTTCCCTCACGGTATCAATAAAAGTATCTATCATCTATCTACATAAACTATCGGACAGAATTCTGGGGTCTCCCTATACCAGAGATTACGGTAGGGCTTCAGAATGGTGATTGGCTGACACCATCTGACACCCCTCTGATTGGAGAAAAAGACGTGCTGGTTTGCTATACATACTGTACCAGGAAGAGGATTTCTTTCTATTTGAAACGTGTATTTTAAAAGTTTAATTAAGAAGTAAAAACCTTACAGCGTACACAGATTTCTAAACTGATCAGGATCGTTATCTTTGTCTTATGCATAATAATGTTCACCACTCTGTCCAGCAAATTAATAATAAACTTTATTTTATATAGCGTTTTAAACGAATATGTAATTAGATTGCTCATAAACCTAATCACTTATTCTACATAAACACAGCGTAATTGCTCTCTGAAAATGCTTTTTCTTTTTATTTAGGCTCAGATTTCAACTATAGATCGTATTATTAATAACCATAATAACGACCAATCAACAAAAACAACCATATAAACATAATACCAACCAAAAACATGGATAACAACCACAATACAAAATCAAATATATCAAACCATTAAACTCTCTCAAATTCCTCCAATTATCATAATCCCGCCCCTTATGCAAAACCAAACCTTCCTCCCATCCCAGTTTATCCTCTTTATTATAAACAAAATCCACCTCAAATTTCAACATAAAGCATTACAGAAAATCTCAACACTCCATACTCAACAACGATAATTCACAAACAGCCAGAACATGTAACTCCACATTTCCAAACAGACCTCATTTCCATAGCCCCGCCCCTTATGCAAAACCAACATCCCTCCCCTGTTCTCTCTCTCCGCTGGCGTTTGTAATCGTTTTTATTTTTAAATAAATTTTAGTAAAGTCATGTATTTTAAAAATCTTAAGATTTCTATATTTATGTCTTTATTTAGTGGTTTCATTAGTGACAAAGGCTAAACTTTCTTGGAAAAATGTCTTTTATGTAAACCATGTTTGCTATTAATTCATTTAGGGCTAGAATATGTTCATTGTTTTCCAATGAAAGAAGGCTTCCTTTCGCCGTAGTCGAGTTGACATTAGAAGCTTGCCATGCCCAGACTGTTACACCAACGCATTAGCATGTTAAATCGATTTCATTGAGGAGCCTAGCTTTCTAAACTAGTAAGTACTGTACTTACTGGGTTTTTGAGGGGGGGAGGTGTCTTTCGCTGGAAATCTCGCCCCCTTCTACTTTGAAAATACCTGTGAAATACCGGTTTAATTCGTCACACCCAGCACTCCCGCAGAGAAGAGGGTTGTATTTGCAGTGCATCTGTATACAGTAGATGGGAAAGCCAGAGCCGACCGCTACGCCGCCCACGTGTTATGCTCTTCGTTAATGTCTAAGCCGGAACACATCATTATATCTCATTTTGTATTTCTTAAAAAAAAATCGTTTGCCCAGCCTAACAGTATTGTTGTTATTGTTTTAAACCTGTAAAGCGCTTTGAGGAGCCACCTTTAAAGGCGCCATATACAATAAAGTTAATTATTATTACTATTGTTAATTTGCTGGACAGAGAGGTGAACATTATTACACAGAAGACAAAGATAGCGATTTACGTTGCATTGTGCTGCTGTAATACATTTTAAATAATTAAAAGTCTAAACAGTATCAGCTTTATTTATGGGTTTTAAATAAAAGCGATTTAAACGCGATTTAAATCAATATAAATGTTTCTATTGTAACGCATAGGTGACTATTCATTGTTATTAAAATGACTTAAATTCGATCATGTTGTGATATTTAGAAATATACATTTGTTTGGTGCGAGGGAAGTTTTATTTAATCTCTGAGCCATACTGATTCTTATGGAAGCCAGTTTCCGCGAGGGAGTAAAAAACACACTATGGTATTCTCTCCGATGCAGTGCAGTTAAAAACATATCTCTGATGCTGTTCCTAAATGAATATCGTTTATGACCATCAGACGCTTTATGCTCCTTTTCTTTTTTCCAGTGGATTGAACAGGGAGAGGCATTTCGTGATGTACTTTTCACTGATGAAACAACAGTGGATCTGGAACAGTTTTCAACCATGTTGTTTTATAAAAAGGAGAGATATGTGAACAAGCAAAACCCAAAACAAACATGTATGCCATACGGCGTACGCGTTACTGAAGCTAAAAGTTTAGCCTTTGTCACTAATGTAACCACTAAATAAAGACATATAGAAATCCCTACATTATATGGCTGGTATTGGTAGAAAAATACACACCAGTATTCCACTTTCTCCCTAAACATTTTAAGCATCAGAGTCTTACATGTGGTTATTTCAGAAACGTTTGTACGTGCTCCTTCTGACCATGTTACTGTTTACTGTTACTGACCATATTAAGTTTAAGTGCCTGTGGGCACTTTTCCTGTCCGTGGGGGGGTGGACCGTCTTTCATTAGAAGGTTAGTCTGTTCTACTCTGAGAATGTAGAGGGGGTGGAAAGTGCCCGCGGTCATTTAATTAGTATTAAAATTCGCACTGATTCCCTTGCGAAGATACGGACATAGGAATATTCATGCGTGGTCAAAAAAATGGCATAAAAACGACAAAGTGAAGGCTGTGAAAACATTCACAATGTACTTTATACACAAAGCAAGTGTTCTCACAACTCTAGGAGGTTTCGTAAAAATGCTACAGGCGTGCCAAAATCGTTTTTTTTAAATTCAAGGTGACTTTACCGCAGTTTTCATTTTCAGATTGTGAATCAAAAAAGGCATTTAATTAAACACGCGATTGCGATTTTAATCAATTACTGTATTGATTGAAACACACATTCTGTACAGATACAGTACAGTCACATTCTCCTGTCGTCCAGTGGTATAAAACGAATTAGCAGGTGATTGAGATAACAATGCAATGCCCACTGAGTGGAATGTTCTCATTTGTTCTCAAGTGTAAAAAGAGGTGATAATTCTTAATAATTCCGTGTCGCATTAACTAATCTCTTCAGTTTATTCCGCCAGACAGTACATGAATATAATTATATCGTTATTAATTTGTTTAGATACGCAATTCCATATTATATTCCCTGTTAATCAAATTCTAAAAGTATGCATTTGTTAGATAACAAGCAAATTCACAGAAAAGGTTAAAAGACTATCACTTTTCACAAAGTATATAATCCTAATATGGTCAGAAGGAGCACATAAAAACGTTTCCCAAATAACAACATGTAAGACTTTGATGCTTAAAATGTTTAGAGAGAATTGGAATACTGGTGTGTATTTTTTCTTTAAACTACCAAGACCAGCAATATACAGTACAGTTTACATACAGTAATATGTTTATTTTCCTAAATTAATATCGTTTATGAGCATGTGAAAGGCATGGTGAATCGGAGATTCTCAAGAATTACTTTGTATGATTGGAAACAAATGCGTGATCGGATCAACTAAATGCTGTGGTGTTACTTTTTGTCAATGAAAAAATAAACTCTTTTTGTTTACAAAGACGGTTACAAAGAATGTGGACCAGGGTAATACTTTGAGCTTACAGCTTGTCCAAGGTCATTCATTATTAATACTATTAGTGATATCTTCAGTAAAGACTTTGATGCATAAAATATTCCTGCATAATTAAAATATTTATGATAAAGGTGGTAGGTTGTGTACTTTTGTCCAACAGAACAATCTTGCTTTTATAAAATATACCGCCTTTTTAATGTTTAATGATTAACATGCTGTAATACACTGTTTAAATTTAAAAGTCTAAAGAGTATACAACTTAAATTATTAATTGAATAAAGATTGTCCCTCAGCAGTGATCGGGATTCGAAACTGATGTTTTCTGGTGACAGCTCAAATGCTGTACAGGAGAGGCTAACCTTTATTAGCTCCACCTGGCGGTTTTACAAGGTGATTCTGGATACTATTAACATAATCTAATTTGCATACGGTATGATATGGTATACTGCGACACGCCCACCGTGTTATACTGCAGCATACCCCGCTTGTTTTGAATGGCTGCATCTGAAATTTATGCACATCATGCTTGTGAACCCAGGCATAAACATTTGGACTCCAACCACAAAGAAAGGAATATCATGCCTTTTGATTCATTTCTTATTGTGACAATAATATCTGAGGCTTTGTGATCTATTTTAACCAGAGTTTTATTGGAATTAAATTTACCATTTAATTGGTATGGGTACATCATGGGTCATGAGTCATGGTTATGAAAATGGAAAAACAAATCTTGAGATAAAATGTCATCATAAATTTATAGTCTAGATTTAATAAACTGATTCAAAACAGAAATAAAAAAGTACACTCATTAGTTGCACAACAAAAACATTTATGAATCAAGATTTATAGCCATGTGTAGTATGAAATGTGGTGAAGTTTAGTGAATGAAAAATATAAAATTAATAAACTGAACATAATGACCTATGCTAAATAAAACATATTCATATGCATAACAATACAGGGATTTCTTGGTACAATATTACTGGTTAATTATATTTACATTTTAAGAGAATTCCACCAAAAGAAATTAAAAAGAAGTAGTAGCACAAGCTTTGCTTCATTTGTTTATAATGTATTAAAAAAGCTTCCCTTTATCAGGACTTAAAAACTTGCACCCCACAGCAAAATGGTGTGTCAGAAAATAATGAGAAATATTTCTGTGGATTCCACAGTGTAAGAAATCAGTATTTCCAATAATGTAATATAAGATTAGAGTCTCTCTTCCAACCCAATTATTTCTGTAGTCTTCTTTTCTCTCTGTTTTCCTCTTTTTCTTGTCTCCTTTCTATCTTGAGGCCTATTTCCTGTGTAAAGTGCCTTACAAAAGGACTCAGACTCTTTCTATGGTGTCCTCTTTTGTTAAATTAGAAAATGTTGCACACACATTTTATATGTAAACTTATAATATTATTTAAAATCTGAAAACTCAAACTGAAGTCTTCTTAAGATAAGGGAAATACAGTAAATGTTTGAAAAACTGTACAGAAAAAAATTAAATACGTTGATTGCATAAGTACTCAGATTCATGAGATTGATATTTGGTGGAAACACCATTAGCAGCAATTACAGCCTCAAGTCTTTTCTGGTAAGTACTTTTGCACAATGGCTTGGAACAACGTATAACCATCTTCTTGACAGATTTGTCAAGTTCTCTCAGTTTGTTTGGGGATCACTTATACAGTAGAAAGCAGTTTTTATGTCTTCCCGCAGATTTTCAATAAGATTCAATTGATGAATTTGACTGGAACGCTCAAGGAATTAACTTCCTTAATCTTAAACTACTCAAGTATAGCTTTGTGCTTTGGGTCATTGCCCTACTGAAAAGTGCACTTTTGTCCAGTTTTACATCCAAAGCAGGTTTTCCTTTAACATTTGCCATTTATTCATTTATGTTCCCTTCAGTCTTGTCAGGTTCTAAGTCCATACTGATGAAAATCAGAACATTAAGACAAGCTTTTCTCACCAAGTGTTCCAAGCATTCATAGAGCATTCAATTCTTGGATATTGTCATCTGTAGTGAACTATTGCTTCACCTAAGTGAAAGTGCAAACAAGTTGCAAATGTTTTTTGGTCGAACCAGAAAAAAGTGGAACTTGCATGGTCTTGCATGGACCAATAAATATTTTATCAGCAGGAAGGTGGACCACTAGTTTAATGAAAACCAAGATTAAATGGGAAGAACGTCTTGCAGGGGGAGTGCTAGGAAAATCAGCTGAAGGGAAATTATGGAGATGGTGTAGAAAGAAGGGAACTTTATAATTATTTAACAGGAGCCAGTAGAGACGTTCTGCAAGAAAATTTAATGTCCTATGGTTACTTATTTTTTGCCAGCAGCTGTATCTCCATGCAACTCACAACTGGCAACCCACTAAAGCTAAGTGGGTGTGAGCCTGGCCAGTACCTGGATGGATAGATAGATAGATTAGATAGAGAGATATGGATACTTTATCAATCCTGTGAGGGAACTTGCAGATTTGGGATTGGAGTCCTCCTGGGAAAGCTAAGGTTGCGACTGGAAGAGGTGTTAGTGAGGCCAGTAGGGGACGCTCAACCCACAGTCTGTGTGAGTCCTAATGTCCCAGTAGACTGACGGGGACACTATAATGTAAAAAGGCGTCATTCTTCGGATGAGACATAAAACTGAGATCTTGAGTCTCTGTGGTCATTTAAAATCCAGAGTGTTTCTTTTAAAAAAGTAGGGATGTTAACCTGGTATCCTGGCCAAATTTCCCATTGGACTTTTATGATTTGACTTTACAAACCATGGCATCCTAATAATCCCCACGTATGAATTGGCTTTGTTGCTCTGTTCTCCTCCCCACTGATAGCTGATGTGTCATGCGCATACTGGTGCACTATGGCTGCTGTCGCATCATCCAGGTGGGTACTGCACATTGGAGGTATTGGAGGGGAGTCCCCATAATTATTTATTATTAAATGTTAAAAGGACTGTGAAATAGAATTTATTCCACCAAGAAACATCGAGAAGATGCCAGGGAACTGGACCAAGAGACAAAACGTTATAGGCAATAGCAATATCCACCTTAAAAAGCCATGCACTCAGGCCTGCCGGCTTAATCAGAGAAATGGCATGATCAATGGTGGCATAGCAAAGAGGAAACTCGGGAATCAAGCCATTGCTTGAAATGGATGAATTATGAGGAGCAGAGAGATCTATTATCAAACATTTCAATAGTTATGCCAATGTGATCAACTGGACATACTGTAGAGGGAAATGGAAAGGGTTGATCATAAAATTGACTTTTTTTGCATTTAGTGTGTCTACAGATATAGAGTCGGTGCAGAAAAGTGACTTTTATAGGTAATGAAAAATTAAGTGTAGAGAGCCCAGCAGAAAAAACAAATGAAAGTCCACCAAAAAGATAATGAGGAAAACCAGGGTCAGGGTGCAATTTTAGTTCTGTGGCAAGTTGGGGGATATGGACTGGGGTCAAGAGATCCACCAGAAGTCATATGGATGGACCAAGATGAGGAAAGGTGACAGAGGCAAAAATAGCTGGGATGGGCTTTACCACATTAGCTGCAATGTGTAGAATACAACAAGATAAATGGGAAAAAGATAACAAATTGAAATTATTGCAAACTCGGTAAGAAATAAGATGGAGCAGCTGTGAATACCTCCAGACAACCTAGGGTTAAAGAATTGGTGTGACGTCTAATTTAGGAGACAGATCAGATTCAGACTTAACAGTTGTGGGGCAGAAATTTGAGGAGTGGGTGTGCTGTGTCATACAAATGACAAAGTTCAGGTGTCTGTGAAGCAGAAGTCTCTTCATTTCATATTCATATAGAAGTCCGGCTTGCAACCACCAGACTTAAAAAATAAATAGCTGAAGATGATCCTTTATACCTTAAAACAAAAAAAGTTACTATGACACATTCTAAACAAATGATAAGACAGCAACACATGCCAATTAATTAAATCTAAGTTGCAGACTGGACAACAGTTAGTTCTTTTCATGTTCTGGGTGTACAGCCAGCTTACCAAATACATGCTCTTTATCTTACTAACCAAGGACAGGCAGCATCTTTATATATTTGAGAGCAAAGCCAACTTCAAGCCAGTAGACTGCATAGTTTGCAAAAATACAAAAACAAGAAATTATATTATTATTTCACATCCCAGGTGTCTCTCTTATCTCTTCAGGTGTGAGTGGTACAAATGTTACAAGAAATGTGTTTAGTCTGAGGAAGTATACGGCAATAAAGATCCAGACCTCCCTGATAACATTTTTGGTTTCACTGAAACAGGTGAGCTGCAGCATCAGCAGAGAACTGTTTGTGATATTCATGAGAAGTTCTTGTCGGCAGTGGGGTAGATGGAACAAATGACATCCTGGTAGACACTAAAATCAACAAAATTCCAATATTGTCAATATAGAGAAAGAATGGGGATCAGTGAACTTAAGAGTCTCAGAGAAGGAACAACAATCCACAGTTCTGGACTGAAAAGAATCAATGAAATGAGTAAGGAGTTTAGCTAGATGGACTGTCCTGGGAAAGACATGTGAAGAAACATTAAAATATCAGAGTCTGGGTGTTGGTGAAAGAAGAGCTGTTTATTACACTTGCAAGTGGTACAGTAGCTTACTAAAGCCAGTCTCTCTGAATTGTTATACAGTGTAACAAACAAAGTATTAGTACGTACATCATATGACTTGCTAACTGTCGAGTCAGTCCTTTCCGTTCTTATGCTGGTCTAACAGAAAAGACCTCCTTATATGGCACTTTGCCAGAACTCAGCATGCACAAAACAGGATGTTACAAGTTCTGCATAGACGTTATGTGAAATCATGAATGGACAGCAGTTTCTATGCATTTCCTGCTGACAGGCAAAGAATATGCAGCTTAACCTTTAGGAGTTAAGTTGTTAAAAGCATTTATTCTAGATTCCTCACATGTTCCTGTGCCACCCACAGACAGAGTATTAGAAATCTTTAATAACGCTTAATTTTAAGTGAAATTATAGCCCTTGTCATTATATATGCATCAAATATTTAAAAACTTTTCTTATTTGCTGTAGATGAACTTTCTATCATAATTTATGCTGAATAAATTAACACCATTATCAGAGATAAACTGATGCTTATTTGCTATAAAATTAGAAACTTTTTTTAATTTTTTACACCACCTCATGAAGAGGGGGTTATTATTCAGTCTATGTATAAAATTATGTTTGTATCTATTCAATTAGTTTTTGTTTCTTATTGTAGAATAAAACCAACAACATAAAGGTTGGTCTAAAATAAAGTTTACTGAACTAGATACTGCAAGGGGAGGTCATTTCTGCTGAAAAAACAATTGTATGTCTTTGCAGTCTAGTGGTGTTTCTGCTCCATGACCCATTTATCTTATTCCATCAAAATATTTATAGCCTCAGAAATGTCAACCAGATCAATAGCTGAGTCAAGGGAGTAGGAGTCCTCCTAAGAATGCAGGCTCTAAGATCAGTCCAATCATGTTGGAAAGATCATGATGCAGTCCAATCAAGTTGGATGCCTTCTTGGTGATCAGTACAATTCATAGTGTGCACACATTCCTAAAGCAAATCCAAAAATCTTAACCTGCCCCCTGTGTACCATCTCATTTCACAGATCAGTCTGTGAAAACATTGTGTGTCCTTTAGATGCTGTGTGTGCTTCTCCCTGTATGTACAGTTATTCAGTACCTGCTTAAGATCTTGAATATAAATCTGTTAGTTCAGAAGCCAGTTCTGGGGTGCTTGAATCAGTCTTGTTCTTTGCTTAGATCTTTAACAATGAGTCGAACTCAAAGATTTTGCAGATTGTTACATGCTGCAGAAGAATGTCGAATTAAAATACAGTATATACTGTATAATTTGATATATTAATTACAGAAAACATTGTTCTATTGGTTCACATCTCCAGCCATCCAACAGAAATATTATTACAAACATGTTACTTGGTTTCTATTTGACTCCTGAACTGCTGAGCCCAGGCTTTTTCCCCGTTCTGCCACTACGCACATGGGTCTTTTTCCGCTCTCCTGCCTCTCCAAGGTTTGTCCCTTCCGCCATTCGTGACAGATCCTAATCCTAAATTAGAAGAGCCAGGATTAATCTAATCTAATCTAATTAGCCTCACACTAATCTCTCCATCTGTGTGTTCAAAGATGTTTTTTCTAACTCCCACATCATAAAAATAATTAGACGTATCCCAGTGTGTCGCCTGTGAATAACTTCCTTTATTTCTTTGAGTGCATGTGAGTAAATTAAATTGTTGGATTGTTGTTGTTAAATCAAAGTGATTTATTTCAAGTTCTCCTAGTTCCTAGACTATGCCCCGTCTTGCCTTTTGCTGTAGCTTATAATCTGGTCAAAACATTCTTCTCTAGAACTGTTTACTGCAATGCCTTCCAGCTCGAGTATCTAAATTCACACTTAAGCTTCAGTATGTCCAGATTTTGGCAGACAGAATTCTAATCAGATCACTTGCAAGTGACCACATTGCTCCTGTCCTGAAGTCCTTGTACTGGCTTCCTATCAGGTTTCATGTTGACTTAAAAATCCTCGTGCTCATCTATAAGGCTCTTCATGGCTTGCCACTTCAATACCTGTCTGACCTATTATCTTACACCTTCCCACCTTGCAACCTTTGTTAGTCTGACTGGTCTTTTATATGTCTACCAAGCTCAGCTACATACTATGGCTGACAGGGTCTTCTCTTGCTAGGCCCCAGTGCTCTGGAATTCTTTCTCCAAAGATATCAGAGAGTCACCTTCCCTTAGCCCTTTCAAATCCAGGCTCAAAACCTTCTTCTTCAGTAAGGCTTTTATTTAATTGATGTCTGTGTCAGCCCTTTTAAACCCTTGTAAACCCTTGCCTTAAATTGTTATTATTCTGCTAATACCTCTTCTGTTTTCTATTATTAACAAAAATAATAATATAATAATTATGATAAAAGTATTAAAAATGATAAAATAATAATTTTGTCACGGGAAACCATCATATTTTCAGGGCTTGCTGCTGTGACCGGATCTCCTTTGGGTGATCTGTATTAATTTGTAATTATTCAATTTATTTTTCTATTCCCATTCTTCTATTTAATGCAGGGGTGCCACTTTCATGGCACCCCATCCTTATTCATTTCACCCTCGTTTTCTTCTTCCTTGCAGTAATGCTTCCATTTTCTCCATATCTCCTCGTTGAATAGTCCTGCCTTTCAAACCTTTGCTTTAGTTTGCACAGCAGTTTCAGTTCCAAGCCTTCACTTTGCCCTGAATAGCAGATTTAGCTTTAGGTCTTTGTGTCACCCATCAAAGCAGTCTCAGTTTTAAGCTTGCACTCTACTCTGTACCTATTCATTTCACCTTTTTGTTCCTTTGTTCAGTGAGCCAACCTTATACCTTGCTGACCTACATCCCTGGTTACTCCTGAGGGCTACCCGTTCGGTTCCCTTCTCAGGAGGCTTGCCATTCGGTTTCTTTCTGTACCCGATGCTCCCTTATTCCTACCAATGGGCTGTGTTAAGCAGCCTGTTTTCACTGGGAATGCAGTTAGTCTGGCTTCTCCTAGGACTGACGAGCCTCCCCATTTCCTTTCTCTTTTCCATTACTGACTGGCCTGTGCTGTTTACATCTCACTGGCCAGTAATCAATTATTCCTTTATTATCTCCTTTCACTTCTTATTCTCCCTCTGTCCCGGAGTGCTTGCGTCCCGATCAGTCAGGTCTCTTTTTGCGTTCCACCATTCTCATAGACACTCAAATTGCTCTCACATATACAATACACAAAAATCTCTCACTTTCACTAGTTTTACCTCTCACATACACACAAAATGCTCTCATACTCTCCATTTTACCTCTCACATACACACAAAAAGCTTTCACATTCACTAGTTTTACCTTGCACATACACACACAAAAGCTCTCACTTTCACTAGTTTTTTCTCTCACTAGAGAGTCTAGTGCATGACAGGTGAATTATGGGCCATTGTGGCACCTATATGGCACAATTTAATTGGTTCAGCCATTTTCAGTGGAACAGGAAAAATGTTTCACATGGGGAAATGTGAAAGATGCTCTGGCTGATTAACTATAAAGACACATACAACTAATTCAACCATGTTTTTTCATTATACTATCTTTATTTTCTATGTTCAGTCCTTCATTTTTGTTGTGAGTGGGAATGAAGAGGAAATTATACATCTTTTCACTAGTGCCCTTCAGTGAGGAAAAACAACAAGAAGTACCAGATGTCTTGGGCCAAGAGAGATTCTATAGAGAGCTTGATGACCACACACAGACAATATCTGCATTTATGTCTGTATCAGGATTCATTGATGATCCAAGAAATAGGGAATTTGTCAGTACATTAGAAGCTTTGTATGGATGTTTTTGTTTCCTGTTGGAGGAACATGAGAGTTGGCAGAGACCCATAGAGATGACCAGTAATGCCCTGGTACCTCCTACAAATTTGACTGGTTGTCGAGGATGGCCCCGGTACAGTATAAATTTGCACCAGATCTCTCAATGTGTATCCACTGGAATGAACTGGCAGAGAACTGCATCATGCCTAGGGATCAGTCGTAGAACACTGTACAGACATAGACAGTACCTGGGAATTCAACCATTGGAATATACAACATTGTCAAATCAAGACCTGAACAGAATTGTTGGTGACATACAGTACTCCAGAACACTTCAAATGCTGGGGAGGTATATCTTCTTGGGAGCCTTAGATTGCACAGGATTTGCATTCAACGCTGGCGGATCAGGCAGTCTACAAGACGTTGACCTCATTGGGCGGTCTTTTAGACATCCTCATGCCATACGCCGAAGGGTTTATAATGTTCAGACCCCTAATCAGTTATGGTGAGTTGACTACTGTTCTGACTTCTTTTGCTACCAAGTCATTGGTAAGTCAGTTCTTTTGCTACCAAGTGTGCATCTGGTGGCTTTAAGAGATTTTTTTAAAAAAATGTAACAGCTTAAATGTGATGAATGTTGCTTAATATCCTATAAGGTCCTAACACAAAATGTCTTAACAGGCACTTTGATGGCAACCACAAGCTTGTAAGGCGGGGGATGGTGTTTCATGGCTGTATTGGTGGCATCAGTCGAACTAATCATATACAGTATGTAAGATGCCTAGATAATAACAGAACCTCCAGTGTACTGTCACTGTTTATTACTGGTGTGGAGAACTTTGGCTTGACCTCAGGGGTGCGCTATGATCATCGGATGGAGAACATCGAGGTAGACAGCTTCATGGTGGACAGAAGAGGACTCAACAGGCATAGTGTCATTACAGGTGTATCTGTTCACAACCAACATATTAAGAGGTTATGAGTACAACTCAACCTGGTGGTGTCACTGTATTTCATTAACCTTTTCAATTTTATGGAGGATAAAAGTGTCCTGGATTTTCTCAATGAACTCAAACTCAAGCAATGAATTAAAATGGCTGTTACTGAATTTAGGAACCAGTGGAATAACCATGGCCTTTCAACTCAGGGTGGGCAAACCCCACTTCAGTTGTGGCAGACAGGTGTTATAAAAAATGCTGGCATATATGCCAACGTTGTCAATAACATTTTTGACATAGATCATAATTTTGGAGTTGATGAGGATGTAATTATTAATGCAACAACTATGAAGTTAATTCAAGCAACTATTGATCCACTGGAAGATAATGGAAATCATGGTATTGAATTTTTTTTTGACACTTGTAATTTTTCTTCAACATCAACATTCATAAAATGTATTCAACTCTTCTGTAACCTACTGTTTTCTGTTATTTCCATTTCTTAATACAAAAGCACAGTACAACATAATGAATAACTAACACGGTATTGTTCTGAATTTGTATTTTCAAAGAGGTTACAAACAGTCACAACAACAACTCCTACATATCCACACAGAAACATATCAAATCAAAGAAACATAAAATTAAGCCATACTGAAAAGAGAAGAAAGGAAACACAAAGTTTCTGCTGTGGAGCCTTTATCGGGTGTGAGAAAGACAGGGTGGACAGCAAAGATTAAATAGCATAGGAGACCAAAAGCCTGGAGAGGGGAGGAAGTGGGAACTGGGAAGAGGCAGAATTGGCACTCAGGTGGTACAAAGTGGAGAGAGATGAAGAGAGGTGTGAAGTCGAAACCTTCAAATGAATAGAAAGGATTAGGAAAACATAAGTCTGTCTTTGAGAGTAGGGGAAAGGTATGAACCAAGTTTCTGGATAATTTTATTTTCTGATGTCTTCCTGCTATGGGAATTAAGAAACCCTTCTTTGAGAATGCAGACGGAGAGATCAGTGTGATCATAGCCATCTGAGGTGAAATGAGGAACTATTGGTTTGGAGAAATCTTTCATCTTCACAGCTCTAACATGTTCTCTGAAGCGGTCTCCAAGTCTCCATCCTGTTTCCGCAACCTAGATAGCTGGGCATTTCCTGCTAGAGAAACAATTAATGAGCTTGCTAGAGGTACATGATGTTGCCTGGGTGATCCGGAATTGTCCTGAGGGGCCTTGAATGAGTGTGGTGTTAGATATTAGAGTTAGAGTTGTTAAGAGTGCGGTGTTAGATAGTACATATCTAACACTACACTCATTCAAGGCCGACTCAGAGACTTGGAGACCGTTTCAGACAACATATTAGGGCTGTGAAGAAGAAAGATTTCTCCAAGCCCAAAGTTTCTCATTTCACCTCAGACAGCTATGATCACAGTGATCTCTACATCTGTGTTCTCAAAGAAGAGTTTCTTAACTGCCATTGCAGAAAGACATCAGAAAGTAAAATTATCTGAAACTTGGTTCACACCTTCCCTCTTCTCCTCTCAATGACAGACTTATGTTTTTCTAATCCTCTATGATATGAGATGATGGGGTGGTCACACAAAAAGGGCCCAAATGGAGGGATAATCCTGTAGGAAGGAAAGGTTGTCGTTAATAGTCCTGGGGATAGAAAGTGTGTTGGGGTGGTAGGGAAGCACCAAAGGAATGTGGTTGTTACAGTGGGAGTTCCTGCTTGAGTTGATGGTCTGAGGGGTGTTTTTGGCTCAGGCAGGGGCCCTGTCAATAACACTGTTAGGGTATCCTCTGTTGATGAAAAAAGAATACATTTTGAGGGCTTGGTTCTGGAAATCAATGTCGTCGCTGCAGAGTCGTCGTAGCAAAAGCAACTGTGAAAAAGAGTTTTTAGTGTGTTAGGGGTGAAATAAGCTATACAGGAGACAGTTGTGTGAATCAGTGGGTTTCTAATAGACCGAAGTAGAGAGTTGGGGGTATTTAATGGAGAAGTCAATGTCTAGAAACGGAAGAGTAGGGTATGTTAACTGTATATTTGAGGGACGGGTGGAAGTTGGTGAAGTGATGCAGAAAGTGCTCAAGTTGATCGTTAGAGCATGTGGAGGCTCCAACGCAGTCATCAATAATAATTGCTTACACTTATATAGCGCTTTTCTGGACACTCCACTCAAAGCGCTTTACAGGTAATGGGGAGTCCCCTCCACCACCACCAATGTGCAGCATCCACCTGGATGATGCGACAGCAGCCATAGTGCACCAGAACGCTCACCACACATCAGCGATCAGTGGGGAGGAGAGCAGAGTAATGAAGCCAATTTATTGAGTGGGATTGTTAGGAGGCCATGACTGATAAAGGCCGATGGGAAATTTGGCCAGGACGCCGGGGTACACCCCTACTCTTTTCGAGAAATACCCTGGGATTTTTAATGACCACAGAGAGTCAGGACCTCAGTTTTACATCTCATCCAAACGGCACCTGTTTACAGTATAGTGTCCCCGTCACTACACAGGGGCATTAGGACCCCTGCTGGCCCCACTAACACCTCTTCCAGCAGCAACCTTAGTTTTTCCCAGGAGGTCTCCCATCCAGGTACTGACCAGGCTCACACCTGCTTAGCTTCAGGGGGTTGCCAGTTGTGAGTTGCAGAGTGATACGGCTGCTGGCATCAATGTATCGCTTTGATAGGTCAGGGACAAAGCCAGTGTAGGAAGCGAAGAAGCATTCTTCTACCCAGCCAACAAGAATATTGGCATAGCTTGGTCCCATTCTGGTGCCCATGGCGACTCCATTAACCTATTGGTAAAAAAGGTTATTGAATGAGAGTGCATTCAGGGTGAGAACCAATTCTGCAATGCGTACCAGGATGTGGGCGGGTGGATCAAGTACTGTACATTTGTCCAGCGTGTGCTTGAGGGCTGGAAGACCGTCATTATGGGGAATGACGATGTAAAGAGATGTGATGTCCATGGTAAAAATGGAGCATTCGAGGCCCTGAAATTGTAAATCATTAAAAAGTAACTCACTTTTAGCAGGAAAGTCCACATCATATGTTTTATGTTCAGTTTTGAAACGTTGTTCTATATTTCCCTTTTTGGCGTAGACACTAGCATTGCAGATTTTAATGCGATAGTACAAAATATAATCATGCTTCCATTCCTTGTGGTAACGGTAAGTTTTCTGTCTCTTTGCTTCATCATTTTTGCTCAAATACTACAACTATCAAATAGGCAATCAAACTTATCAAACTGTTGTCACGGCCAGTCTGTTTCACTCCACTATACACTGTAGCGAATGTGGGGTTCGTGCGGCAATAACCAAGAGAACGTTCTTGGGTAGCACACACAACACTTTATTTACAGAGCTCCTATAGCCTTTTTTTTAGGCAGCACTCAGGGAAGACACTTTTACAACCCATTCGACAATGGTTAAACACACACAAGGGCAGTAAAATGTATGACATTTCATGTACAGATCTGAATGAATTTTTAGGCTATGGAAAAAGGTAAATAGTCAAATAGTTCATTTATTTTTTGCTAAACATTCTTGCGATCACTGTTTGGGCACTCCTACTCTAGATAAACTCTAGTTCAAACATATTGTTTACTGAATGGCCTCTAAAGCTGCTTAGTAAACCGTTCTTCTCTAAACTTTATCAGTATTTATACTTACTGTATCACACTCATTATTATCATTTTTACATTTTGATCTTTGATTGTTCATGGACTCCTAATAATTTCCATCAATTAATTGGTTTAATTACTCTAATCTTCTCCCCCCAATTGCTGATGTGTGGTGAGCACACTGGTGAACTTTGGTTGTATTATTCAGGAGGGTGCTACACATTGGTGGTAGTGGAAGGGAGTCCCCATAAAGGTTCTTTGAGTGTCCAGAAAAGTGGTATATACAGATGCAGCCATTCAAAGTGCACAGCACAGACATGTACCGCGGGTAATTGGCTATGTCCTCGCACATCGTGACGTGCGATGACAAGCAATACCGCGGTACGTGATTGGTTGACCGACAGGGGCACTCATGGTGCGTTGGTCAGTCGTAGAAAGATTTAAATGTCTTTACTGTGCCTGTTTTAGTATTGAATATTTATATGGAATTTTACCACTGAAGTAGCTGAGCATAAAAAGAATAGGAGCATAACGCATGTGAAGGCCATAAACGATATTAATTTTGGAACATAAACATACAGTATTACAGTATATGGCTGGTCTCGGTACTTTAAAGAAAAAATACACACCAGTATTCCATTTCTCCCTAAACATTTTAAGCATCAAAGTCTTTAACTAACATGTAAAATAACGTGTATAAAAAGTGGTAGTTTTAAGCTTTTCTGCTAATATAATATGGAATCGCGTATCTAAAGAAACTAATAACGATATATTTACAATGTCTGTTGATTCTGTATGTGTACCTTCTCCTCATGCGAACTTCCAGGTGGTACTGTGCTCTATGTTCCCGCCTTGTAAACCAGAGGTTGTGTGGTCAAATCCAGCTGGTGCTGTGACTTTTCTTTTAACAAACATTTCTTTGAAAAAATAGATAGCAATATTATGGACAATTAATTGACTTTTTATATTTCTAAATATTACAACATGATCTCTCAACTTTCCTTCTGACAACGGTCCCTGCTTCTGCTTCCTGCTTCTATCGTGTGTGTGTGTGTGTGTGTGTGTGTGGGGGGGGGATCCCTTTAGATCTCTCTTCAGATTTAAAAGGTTATTAATCATATCTTTGGTGTCGCATCTTCCTAGTGTAGCTGGTCTTTTGCTGCCTGGGTAAACTATCACAAAGCTTTGGAGAACTTAACATTTCTATTATCAACAAATTGTAAATATGACGTTTACATTGGCATTATTAATTTTTCACTTGAGTGTATGGAGTATTGTCAGCTGTCACTGAGAGCAGACCCCCCCCCTCTTAGGCTGCACAAACGATCTTTTAAATTTTTATAGAGAAATGGAGACTGTACAGTATGCGTTACAATATAAACATTTATATTGATTTAAATCGCATTTTGATTTAAATCACAAACACGTGTTTAATTATATGTATTCTTTGATTCACAATCAGACAAATGCAACATCAATTGTTATCTTTGTCTTCTAAGTATCTTAATAAACTTTCAGCATAACTTTCTCCCCGTTTAGATTTATTTTTCTTGGGAATTTGGGATCAAACATGGAAAGATTAGATTGTAATCGTTTTTATTTTTTAAATACATTTTAGAAAAGTGTATACTAAAAAGCTGTATTTATTTAATACCACTCGATACTTATATTAATGGAGTTAAGTTGATACTGTTTAAACTTTTATTTTAAATTGTATTACAGCATTGTACATTAAAAGAGAAGAGAGAAAACGCAAGCCTTCTTCAGGTGTGAGGGTTTCTGCTCAGAATGAAACGCTAAAATGTAATGTAGGCTCTGAATGGGTTCAATTCAGTGCGAATCGTAATACTAATTAAATGACCGCAGGCACTTTCCACCTCCTCTGACAGCAGGAACTCCTATTCTTAGCTCAGCAGCTCATTACAATATAGGGTGTTCAAACCGTTTTTTTTTACACAGTGACAGGGTCGCGTTGTGAATCTGTTTTTCCGTGTTTACAAAGAAAGTGGAATACAGTGATACTACCTGCGCTATAAATACATATGTTTAGATATTTAGACCTGGCGCGGCACCGAGAGAGGGAGGAGTCGTGGAGCTCAGCAGTACAGAACGAATGTTCTGCTGCCTGGAGCGCTTAATGGCACCAATCGCATCTGCATTTATGCTACAGAACCCTAAACAGACAATACACACTAGCCGAATATTTGACCAAGATATCCAGACACAGCTGTATGAGCTCCACCAGTAAAACTCAAAGTAGTACGCTGTCCACACTATTTGCAACCGTCATTTTAAATGAAAATACTTTTCATCTACAAAAAGTAACACCTACCACAGCATTTCGTTGATCTAACTAACAAGGATGGGACATTAGCTAGCCAATATGATAAAGGAATAACTTACTTTTTTGTTTATTTCTTTAGCACATTTATTTGAACATTTCCATCAATTGGACAAGCACTGAAAAACTGTTCAATCCCTAGTTCGTCGGGCATTTTCTTTTATTATAACAGATATAAAAACTCCCTTGCTTTTAACAGAGCGTTTCATAATTTCTAACAACGAAAATTATTTAAACTGCGACACTTTTATCATTCAACGAGAGCTCAAAATATCACAAGGATCCTCAAGAGATCAACAAAGACAACAGAAAAAGATATGTGTATAAGATACTGTCCATGGGAATCCAAGCTTTTTTATCTACGCTGAGTAGTCTTTAAAATTTCTTCACTACACAGTGAAGTCAAAATCCCGGGATGTGCCTATATTACTGTATGCTGGGCAAACGTTCCGAGGTCAAATTCTTCCAGCACGGGGGTACCTTTAAAGCGGAGACGACGGCACCGAAATTTTTTGGCATGCATAAAAAACAGCAATTCTGTCAGTGAGCCCTAAATGAATTAATAGCAAATATGGTTTCATGGAGGGCTTCTCAGATAGTTGGGCATTCAGGTAGATTGCCAGGTGAAAGGATTTGTAAATATATTTTTTTAAAGCAAGTCAGTTTTTCCGCAACACATAAAAGACATTTTTCCAAGAAAGTTTAGCCTTTGTCACTAATGAAACCACTAAATAAAGACATACATTTTAAAGATTTTTTTTATTCAATGTTGGTAGCAGGATGAACTGTCAGGTTGAGCTAAGTGTATATTTTGTCGCAGAGTTGCTGCAAGATGTTAACAGTGAAAAAAGGTATTTAGAAATGAGTTATTTCAAGAAGAAAATTTTCAGAATAATTGCAAATCTAGCAGGATAGAGAAAGCACAGAAAATAGGCAGTTAGATTGATCAGATTAGTATGAAATGCCATTTAGCAAAGAGGGAATGAGAAGAGTGACAAACTAGTATACTTTTGATCTTTTTTTCTGAACCAGGGAAAATCTGATCATGTTTCTCTATAACAATAATAAAAAACTTTATTTTATATATCACCTTTAAAAGTGGCATCTCAAAGCAATGCAGTAGATGTAAAAACAGTTAAAAGGACCACAGATCACAAAGTAAATACATATAAGTAAGACAAGCAGTTAGAGGTGCTACCAAAATTGGAAAATGAAGCAGATATAGACACTAAGTCTTCTGAAAAGAAAGGTTTGGAGGTTAGATTTAAATGCACTCAGGGTACGTGACTGATATCACTGGGGATACAAATCGAGAGCTCTGGGGTGCAGCTAGAGAAGGTCCTGTCACCCAAAGAATGTAGATGTTCTTGAGGACAGCTAGAAGACCAGAGGCAGACGGACAAAGGTGTGGAGTAGACAGATAATAAGCCATAGATAGATAGATACTTTATTGATCCCGTGAGGGAAATTGCAGTGCAACAGCAGCTTAACACAGACAACACAGACACAATGTAACGAATGATACAATAATAATACAATACATACAATACAATCAGTAGAAGAGTTCCTTGCAGTCCAGAACACACAAAGAACAGAACAAAACCAGAACAGAACAGTACACAAAAAAGTCGTATTGCACAATATGACTATAAATAAATATAAATGTATTGCACAGATTCCTGGCATATATTGCACAAAAACGGTTTAAAACGGGAAAAGAAAAAGAACAGATGCATCAGTTTACTGTTCAGTCCAGAAACAGGTCACTGTCAATGTTGCCTCTGCCCAGACTCAAGGTGGATGCGTTGTACAGTCTTATGGCAGAAGGCAAGAATGACCTCCTGTAGCGCTCCCTGTCGCACCGTGGATGAATTAGTCTATTGCTGAACGTGCTCTTCATTTCTACAAGCATGTCATAGAGGGGATGGGAGACGTTGTCCATGATGGCCTCTAGTTTGGACACCATTCTCCTCTCAGCCACTACCTCCAGGGGGTCCAGGCCAGACCCAATGACAGAGCTTGCTTTCCTGATGAGCTTGTTCAGCCTATTGGAATCCACTGATCTAATCCCAGAGCCCCAGCATACCACCACGTAGAAAATGGCACTCGCCACCACCGACTGATAGAACATATGTAGTATTTTACTACACACATTGAAGGACCTGAGCCTCCTCAAGAAGTAAAGTCGGCTCCGACCCTTCTTGTAAATGGCCTCATTGTTCTTAGACCATTCCAGTCTATCGTCGATGTGCACTCCCAGGTACTTGTACGAGTCCACCATCTCCACGCCACTCCCATGGATGTAGACAGGAGTAGGTTGGACGCTCTTCCTCCTGAAGTCTATCACCAACTCCTTAGTCTTTGCTACATTCAATTGCAGGTGGTTCTCCTCACACCACTCCACAAAGCTGCTGACCAGTCCTCTGTACTCTTCCTCCTGCCCACCCTTGATACATCCCACAATTGCAGAGTCATCTGAGAACTTCTGCAGGTGGCATGACTTTGAGTTGTATTTAAAGTCTGAGGTATAGAGGGTGAAGAGGAACAGAGAAAGAACCATCCCCTGAGGAGCCCCTGTGTTACTTACCACCTGTATAGACACACAGTTTTGAAGTCTCACAGACTGTGGTCTGCCTGTCAGGTAGTCAGTGATCCACGAGATCATGGAGGCATCAACTTGCATCTCCTCCAGCTTCCTCTTTAGAAGTAAGGGCTGGATGATATTGAAGGCACTGGAGAAGTCGAAAAACATAATCCTTATGGTGTTGCCAGCCTTGTCCAGGTGTGAGTAGGCCCTTTGCAGCGTGTAGATGATTGCATCCTCCACACCAACACTGGGCTGGTAGGCGAACTGTAGGGTGTCCAGTGATGAGCTAACCAAGGGTCTCAGGTGGGATAAGACCAGCCTCTCCAGTGTCTTCATGACGTGAGAAGTCAGTGCAACTGGTCTGTAGTCATTGAGGACAGAGGGACGCCCTTTCTTTGGTACCGGGACCAGGCATGATGTCTTCTAGAGCACAGGGACTTTCTCCAAGCGCAGGCTCAGGTTGAACAGTCGCTGGAGCACTCCACTCAGCTGCTCAGCACAAGCCCTCAGAACTCTGGGACAGATGTCGTCTGGTCCTGTGGCCTTACGCTGGTGCAGCCTCTTCAGCTCCCTCTTCACCTGGTCAGCCTGGCCTGGGGGATGGTGCTCATAGCGCTTTCAGTGCTGCAGGTGTTTAATGGCGGAGGTGTTGGAGAGTGGCAGCTGTGGGGGATGGGGGGGTGAGTAGCTGTCGGGGGTTGTAGCTGTAGGCGGCCATGATTGTGGTGGGATGGAGGAGGTGTTGGGCAGTCGCAGCTGTGAAGGGTTAGGGAGCGTGTGGCTGTGGGGGGATGGGTGTCGAGCCATAGAGGACCCTGAATCAAACCTGTTAAAAAACTGGTTCAACTCGTTGGCCATCTCCAGGTTCCCCTCCATTGCACCCCCAGCCTCGTTGAAACCAGTGATCTACAGTAGGTACTGAATGAGGATGAGGATTTTGAAGTTGACTTGAAACCTGATAGGAAGCCAGTGCAAGGACTTGAAGACAGGTGTAATGCATCCCTGTTAGGATTCTCGCTGTCATATTCTGAACATATTGAAGATTGCTCAGTGTGGATTTAATTTCCCCAGTGAACAGGATGTGCATTTAATTCTAGAAAAAAAGCCTTTCTTGATTTCTCTAGTTCCTAGTTTCTCTAGTTCCCTTTAAAATAAACTATTATTCCACAATGCAGAGTATTACATGGCCAGTATTTACATATGATATTTGTGATTTAAAGAAATTAACACAAGCAGCTTTTGGGGATTTAAGTGTTGGCTGAGTTATTGCAGGATAAAAGACTAGAGATGTTGGTAAGAAAAAGATAATTTTGGGAAAGTTGAGGAATACACTGATAACAAGAACACTTCCTAATGGGGTTAGGCATACTTTTGATGAAGATGATGAAGTTAACAGACTGTATGTTTACATAGATACTGAAATGAGGATTGTATTTTAGATTTTGTGTAGTTGCTAGCATTGAACTGTGTGTTGGATGCACATGAATTGAAGGAATGGGCAAACATAGCTGATGGTGATCCACAGAGCCAGCATATTAAGATGTTTATAATTAGAGGCAATTTGTTTAAATAACTAGGTATGGATATTGATGTGCAAGAGAGGTGGAAAGGCTGTTTCCTTAAGCCAGCACTATATAATATTTTATTCTCAGTGAGATGCTGCCATTTCATAGTACGTTTCTAACACTGTGTATAGTTCCATCCACACAGTGCCTTTACTTCCATCCATTTTCTAATCTCTTTATCCAGTACAGAGGATTTGGAGCCTATCCCAGTAAGCAACAGACACAAGGCAGAATACACCCTGGACATAGCGCCAGTCCATCACAGGACAGACAGACACAAACACACACACACCAGGGCCAGTTTTCCCATAAACCAATTAACTTACCAGTATGTTTTGGAGTGCGAGAGGGAGTCATATCACACATATGGAGAAAAACCATGTAACCCAGAGAGAACATGCAAACCCCACACACACAGGACGGCAGGAATTGAACCTAGGACCCCAGGGCTGCAAGAAAGCAATGCTAACCACTTCACCACCGTTAGAAATGGATGGATATTTTAGTTCTTTCTAGTTCACAGGTTTGCACGCATAATTTAATTTTGAAAGCCACTGAGACATCAGGTACTACTGTTGTATTTATGAAAAAGAAACAAAACAAAAAGCATACTAACAACTGTGCCACCCTTCTCCTTAGTTAATACATTTTATTATTTATAAACAGTTAACATTGTTTGCAAAATATTTTGAATTATATTTTACCCTATTTTTTCTTTAGTTTTGTATTTAACTTACTATATGATAGTCAGATTTAATGTATATTTGAACAATTAAAATATATTTTTACAAGATGCGGGGGAAAGTGCAACAACTTATTACAGTGCTAAATTTAATATTATTGATTACTAATAGTTTATGCTAACACCTAACTTTCTTAATTAGATATATTTAAAACAGTGAACTAAGTGTAACATAACATTCAGAAATACAATCGAGAATAGTTTTGTGGTGTTTGTATAGATGAAAAGTTTCTAAAATGTATAACGTAACAAAATTAAAGACGATTAAAATCTGTAATCTTTCTATTTGTAATGTCATTAGAAAGTACAACAAGTTTCTGCTTTGTCTAAGGGTGGTATCAAAAAGTGGTCTAAGTGGTGAGAAAGCCGTGCTTAATGATAATTAAGGGACTTAAAAGTAAAAAGAGATGCTTCATATTGCTTGATTAATTTTAAACACTAAGTTATAAATGCAGACGCGATTGGTGCCATTAAGCGCTCCAGGCAGCAGAACGTTCGTTCTGTACTGCTGAGCTCCGTGCCTCCTCTCTCTCTCGGTGACGCGCCAGGTCTAAATATCTAAACATATGTATCTATATAGCAGGTAGTATCACTGTATTCCACTTTCTTTGTAAACACGTAAAAACAGAATCACAACGCGACCCTGTGTCACTGTGTAAAAAAATACGGTTTGAACACCCTATATTGTAATGTGCTGCTGAGCTAAGAATAGGAGTTTCTGCTGTCAGAGGGGGTGGAATGTGCCCGCGGTCATTTAATTAGTATTACGATTCGCACTGAATTGAACCCATTCAGAGCCTACATTACATTTTAGCGTTTCATTCTGAGCAGAAACCCTCACACCTGAAGAAGGCTTGCGTTTTCTCTCTTCTCTTTTAATGTACAATGCTGTAATACAATTTAAAATAAAAGTTTAAACAGTATCAACTTAACTCCATTAATATAAGTATCGAGTGGTATTAAATAAATACAGCTTTTTAGTATAGATTACACTTTTCTACAATGTATTTAAAAAATAAAAACGATTACAATCTAATCTTTCCATTTTTGATCCCAAATTCCCAAGAAAAATAAATCTATAGGGGGAGAAAGCTATGCTGAAAGTTTATTAAGATACTTAGAAGACAAAGATAACAATTGATGTTGCATTTGTCTGATTGGGAATAAAAAAAATACATATAATTAAACACGTGTTTGTGATTTAAATCAAAATGCGATTTAAATCAATATAAATGTTTATATTGTAACGCATACTGTACAGTCTCCATTTCTCTATAAAAATTTAAAAGATCGCTTGCACAGCCTAAGAGGGGGGGGTCTGCTCTCAGTGACAGCTGACAATCCTCCATACACTCAAGTGAAAAATTAATAATGCCAATGTAAACGTCGTATTTACAATTTGTTGATAATAGAAATGTTAAGTTCTCTAAAGCTTTGTGATAGTTTACAAAGGCAGCAAAAGATCAGTTACACTGGGAAGATGCAACATCAAAGATATGATTAATAACCTTTTAAATCTGAAGAGAGATCAAAAGGGATCCCCCACACACACACACACACACACACACACACACACACACACACACACACACACACACACACACACACACACACACACGATAGAAGCAGGAAGCAGAAGCAGGGACCGTTGTCAGAAGGAAAGAAGGTGACTATTCATTGTTATTAAAAATGACTTAAATTCGATCATGTTGTAATATTTAGAAATATAAAAAGTCAATTAATTGTCCATAATATTGCTATTCTATTTTTTCAAAGAAATGTTTGTTAAAAGAAAAGTTGTGGCACCAGCTGGATTTGAACACACAACCTCTGGTTTAGAAGTCAGGAACATAGACCACAGTACCACCCAGAAGGTCACATGAGGAGAGGTGAAACAGCCCTACACATACAGAATCAACAGACATTGTTCAGCGCAGAATATGAATATAATTATATCGTTATTAATTTCTTTAGATACGCGATTCCATATTATATTAGCAGAAAAGCTTAAAACTACCACTTTTTATACACGTTATTTTACGTTAGTTAAAGACCTCGATGCTTAAAATGTTTAGGGAGAAATGGAATACTGGTGTGTATTTTTTCTTTAAAGTACCGAGACCAGCCATATACTGTACAGTATATGTTCCAAAATTAATATCGTTTATGGCCTTCACACGGGTTACAGTATGCTCCTATTCTTTTTATGCTCAGCTACTAAGATTTCCCTTCAGTGGTAAAATTCCATATAAATATTCAATACTTAAATGGGCACAGTAAAGACATTAAATATACATATACATACTGTATACAGTACAGTTTGCATACAGTAATATGTTTATGTTCCTAAATCAATATCTTTTATGAGCATGTGAAAGGCATGGTGAATCGGAGATTCTCAAAAATTACTGTACTTTGCATGATTGGAAACAAATGCGTGATTGCGAAATGCTGTGGTGTTACTTTTACAAAGACGGTCAATGAAAAAAAGAATGTGGACCAGGGCAATACTTTGAGTTTACAGCTTGTCCAAGGTCATTCAATATTAATACTATTAGTAATATCTTCGGTAAAGACTTTGATGGCGACGGCTCAAACATGAGAGGTTGAGCTTTATTAGCTCCACCTTGCCGAAATTCCGGATACTATTATTTTACTTGTGGTACCACGTGGTATCATGCAGCACTATACGAGAATTTACGGTATTAATACGGTAACTTGCGGTACACTGCTTCAAGCGCACCGCAAAATAAAGCAGTACTGCCCGCTTGTTTTGAATGGCTGCATCTGTAAGTGTAAGTGTAATTATTTTCTAACCACTTCTTCTAATTCAGGACCTTGGGGAAGCTGGAGCCTAGATCCTGGTAAGCAATGGGCATAAAGCAGGATACACCCTGGATGGGAGTCATCCTAGGGCATACACAAACACAGACAGGCACATTTTTCCAGAGGCCACTTGACTTTCCAGTATGTCTTTGGAGGAAACTAGAGTACCAGGATTAAACCCACTCAAATATGGGAAAAACATACAGGTTCCACACAAAGTGCGCCCCAGGTCCAGAATTGAACCCAGGACCCCAGTGCAAACACTAATCACTATGTCACCATCCTGCCTGTCACAAGGTCATTTTCCACATATTTGAATATTTCTTTGGAGAAAAAAAATATCTGAATATTGAAGCGTGAAAATTAAAAAATATTTTGGCAGCATACTAGTGTGAATTTTAGTGCCATTGCCTCACAGCTCTTGGGTCCTGGATGGGGCACATCTTGTGGAGTTTGCATGTGGAGTTTCCCATAAGTTTTAGTCAAGAACCTTGGCTTCCTCCAAACTTCTGAATTCATGCTTAAGTTTCTAGTTTCTATATATTTTAGATTTGATTATTCTACAGTATATAGTGTGTGTGTGTGTGTGTGTGTGTGTGTGTGTGTGTGTGTGTGTGTGCATGGTTTTGCTGATTGACATTATGCTTGCCAGGCAGCTTTTATATGGATGGAAAGAAAAGGTCATCATATACTGTCTGCATTCGCTGTTGCTGTTGTTTGATAGGGGAGAAATGACTGAAACTAATATAAAGATACTTTATTCACACTAAAAACTATTTGCTTCCATTTATTTAATAGACTCTGAATTTGAGGTGCTAATTCTAATCATTAAAAATGTCCATTGCATTTGTGATGCAATCAATGGCTATATTTAGCCAATATCTTGTTCCACAAGTAGAAAACGTAAAATGGAAATGGAGGACATTAAATAAAATTCAGATTTCAGGATGAGAGGTTTATTTTGTTCTAAATACAAATATGATGGACAATTAAACTGTTTAATCAAAACATGAGTTTAGGATCAAAAGATCTTGTAAACAATTTTGTGGTTTAATTTAACAGAATTATCTTAAATGCAGTATAGAGAGATGTCATATAATTAAAAATACACACCACTGTAAATCCAAGAACCCTAATTTAGACCAGTGGTTCTCAAACTGTGACATCTGCAGGGGTTCCGTGAGCTCTCACATAGGCTACAAGAAAAATAAACATTTGCTATCAATAAAAAAAATGTAGGTTATGATGGCTTTGCATGGCTCCAAGAAGTCAGAAAAATTAGGCATATCTTTTGAACGTCATCTTCAAATTAACTCTCTGAATAAATTTCTGTACTTTCGCTGCTAGAGCCAGAAGGCACCTCAAAGGTGTTGGATGAAATTTCCTCTTCCATCTGCTCTTCTATCTTGTTTGAGATAAAAAAATTGTTTGCCATTTCATCATCAGGCAAATCTCAAAAACTCTCACAATAAGAGAAAATATCATGTTACTAGGTAGAAAGACTGCTTAGAAATTACTGCAACTGTGAGAGATTAAAAAAGAAAAAGAAAAAATATAAAAAACAATAAAAAAACTTCACGTCACAAGAATATGAGACGTTAATAGACCCGATTTCAGAGTCTTCCTTACAAACAGCTTTTAATGAAGTGCAGTTGGCAGAGTTTTGGTGCAGCACCAAAAATTAATATGAAGTATTATCAGAGAACGCACTTTCTTTTATTCTCCCATTTGTGACCACCCATCTGTGTGAAACTGGATTTTTGTTGTACGTGTCCACAAAAACAGAGTATCGAGACAGATTGGATGCAGAGTTGAATATGAGACTGCAACTCTCATAATAAAAATGGATGTGAGTTGCATAGAAGAGGCAAACTCACTCATCACACTGAGATTGTTCTGTTTCTGCTGGTTTGAAGTAAATGTTGATTAAAAATTATCAGTACTTAAAAAAAATTCATGTATTGTTGTCTCAATGTGTTTTACTTAGCCAGTTTGCTACTTTTCCTAAACGCCCATTTAGACCACAGAAAGTGTTGTCCGGTTCTATAAATCTATTAGTTTATTTTCCTTTGTTAACAATGCAAAAAACTAAAAGTTTACAAACCAGAAGGAAACCCTTCTGGTTTTCTTCTAACTTAGTCAAACCAGCAGTTAGAACTTCAATTCTTTCATTGTCAATGAGTATTTCAGTAATTAAGCTTTACTGAACTGTAGGGCTGTTAATCATAGACAAGTTATAATGTGATTAATACACTATACTGGGGCATTAAGACACAGTGGGCATTCCCCACTGGTCCCACTAACACCACTTCCAGCAGCAACCACATGTTTTCCCAGGAGGTCTCCAAAAAAGTTACTGACCAGGCTCAAACCTACTTAGTTTCAGTAAGTTGTCAGTTGTGAGCTGCAGGATGATGTGACTGCTAGCCTTATGTGATTGATTAAAGATTGAAATTAGGTCAATGGGCTCACAATTAAAACAATAGCAATCGATAGTTTCTTCCTTAATAAACGGATTGTTTAGTTGCTGCACAGACTGTTAAACCAGAAGAAAAGAGTGCCTCTTTCTTCGAAGCATTTCGTTGATCCTATCATGTATTCGTTTCCAATCATTCAATCAAGTTTTGTGAATCTCCGATTCATCATGCCTATAATGGTTTCCCAGAGATTGCTCATAAATGATATTAATTTAGGAACATAAACATATTATGTAAACTGTATACATATTCGTAGTATTCGTGGTATTCGTAGTTTAAATAAAAAATACACACCAGTATTCCACTTTCTTCCAAAGCATTTTAAGCATCAAAGTCTTTCATTCGGTTACATACTGTGCTTATTTTGGAAAAGTTTTTACGTGCTCCTTATGACTATATTAAGTTTATATATTTTGTAAAAAGTTATAATGTTTGAACCTTTTCTGTTAATACTTATGCTCGTTATCGTCTTAAAATAACGCATACTTTTAAGAATTTGATTAATAGGGAATATAATATGGAATCGCATATCTAGAGAAATTAATAACGATATAATTATATTCATATAGCTCAAATTATCACAGTAGTACACTGTCTGTAAATGTTTAACTCATTCCTTTGTGATTATGTGTGTGGCCTAATGGCTTAGGTGTGTGCTTTATATGCTGGAGGGTGGGGGTTCAAACCCAGCTATCACCATGGAATTTCCTTTAACAAATAAAAATTTCTTTGAAAAACTAAAATAGCAAATATTATGGACACTATATTGACATTTTTTATATTTCTAAATATCACAACATGTTCAAAGCTAAGTGATTTATTTATAAAGAGGGAATTATCCAGGTGGCTGCTGCACATTGGTGGTGGTGGAGGGGAGTCCCCATTACCTGAAAAGCGCTTTGAGTGGCGTGTACAGAAAAAGCGCTATATAAGTGTAAGCAATTATTATTATTATAATTAAGAAATGTTCAACTACTCTTCTGTATTTTTTCTTGCTTCTCGACAAAGTGTCCTTTGTGTCCCTGCAAGCACCACAGGATTTGTGCTGTTTCAACATGACTAAGATAATAACGTGATAATAACATGAGCACAACGCCTTATGAAACGTTGGCAACGTATCCTCTTTTCTGAAGCTGTGCTCTAAAACTTACCATATATAGAATGGTTTGTCCGTTAACCCAGCTCAAGAACATTGTGTGTTAACATTTGTTAAGGATATTGTGTTATGTGTTGTCTACGCCAAACTTTGTTTGTTACACTGTATAAAAGGACTAAGTTTATAACCATTCAGAGAGACTGGCCAGTGCAGGCTGCTCTCCCATATGCATACGAAATAAACAACTCTTCTTTCACAGACACTAGGACTCTGTCATGTATATGATACAACAATAACAATGAATAATTTCAAATTGCTACTGTACTGCCACTACAGTATAGCTTGTGGGAAATACATTTATTTGTCCTGCATCAAAGTTTAACTCTTTCAGAGCGCCCTACATTACAAACTGCAAGCATTTCATTTTGTCTATTGCTACAATATCGACAGCAATGTAGTTAAAAGGAACATGTCAAAATGGTTGATTGAGTTAACAGTCTGGATGTGGCGAGTTCCGACTGTTTCCTCCCAGTCTTGTGCTAAAGGAACCTGTCTTTCATTGGAAGGTTTGCCTATTCTACTCATACATGAGAATATAGGGGGGAAGGAAAAGTGCCCGCAGTCATTTTTTACACTGATAAAGTTGTGTTGTGTTAACAAAAACTATGCTTAACAGAGCCGCTTGTAAGAGCAAGATGACTTTCTGCTATCTAATCCATTTTTTATAGCTTTTAAAGTCACGCAATGTTTGAGTTAGGCAGGAGCACATCATTGTATCTTATTTTTTATTTCATTCAAGGCAACCAGCAATTAAATGTCCTGGTTTTTCTTAACACTCGTTTTTTCATACTGTAGTTTGAGTCTTTATGTAAGCTGTAAGTTCTTTTTACTTCTTAATAAAGCATTTGAAACACTTTAATTTTGTAAAAGCAACATGCATTCTGTACAGAAATAAAATCATGTTTTCTACAAATGTTAAGCAGATTAGCAGTTTACAGACAAAATAGTGCACCATCCACCACTGCCCAGTGATATAACTTTAATATAAGCAAGACCTAGTACTGGGTGCAGTTTTAAAAAAAAAAACTTGTTTTGAATTAATTGAATCCCTGGTGTGAGTTCATAAAGCCTGATCATCTACTGTAAAGCTTTCAGTGCTTTGTTTGTGTATATTCTAATCGCAGTGGGAGCAGGGTGTGTGGGGAAAGGTTTAGGCTGCAATTGAATTGGGGATCTGTATTCTTCACACCTGAAACATTGTTTTCTCTTAAATCATTTTCTTCCGTTTAGCTGATCTCTTGTTGCCTACTTACACAGCTTACACAGCTCCCTAGGTGAATTCTCATACTTGACTGAGAAAGCTTTAGAGAATTTTACATTTTTATTTTCAAGAAATTGTAAATATGATGTTTACATTGGCATTTTTATTAATTTTTCACTTAAGCGTATGGAGGAGTGTCAGCTGTCAATGAGAGCACCCCAGCTCCCTTAGGCTGGACAAACGATTTTTAATTTTTTTTAAAATAAGATAAAATTATGTGTTTCTGCTTAACTAAGACATTGCATTACATTAAAAGCTATAAAAGCAGGCTTAAATAGTTAATAACCACTTTTTATGCACGGAAAACAGGTGATTTTTCTTCCTTGTGATCAGCTGAGAATCTTTGTGTACACTGCAAGTTTTTTACTATTAGTAATAAGTAAATTTAGCATTGTAATAAATTGTTGCACATTTTCCCGCATCTTCTAAAAAGTTATTAGTTATTTAAACAAATTGCCTCTAAATATAAACATCTTAAGATATGGATCTGTGGATCAGCTATGTTTGCCAATTCCTTCAATTCATGTGCATCCAACACACAGTTCAATGTTAGCAACTACACAGAATTTAAAATACAATCCTCATTTCAGTATCTATGTAAACATACAGTCTGTTAACTTCATGATCTTCCTCGGCAGTCTATAACATCTCCTGTCATTTTGTCAAAAGTATGCCTAACCCTATTAGGAAGTGATCTTGTTATCATTGTATTCCTCAACTTTCCCCAAATTATCTTTTTCCTACCTACATCTCTAGTCTATTACATCCTGCAATAACTCAGCCAACACTTAAATCCTCAAAAACTGCTTGTGTTGATTTGTTTAAATCACAAATACCTGTACCATATGTAAATACCGGCCATGTAGTACTCTGCATTGTGGAATAATAGTTTCTTTTAAAGGGAACTAGAGAAACTAGGAACTAGAGAAATCAAGAAAGGCTTTTTTTCTAGAATTAATAAATGCACATCATGTTAACTGGGGTAATTAAATCCACATGGAGCAATCTCCAATATGTTCAGAATCTGACAGCCAGAATCCTGATTGGGTTGCATTACGCCTGTCTTCAAGTCCTTGTTCTGGCTTCCTATCAGGTTTTGAGTCAACACTTCAAAATCCTCATCCTCATTTAGTACCTATCTGGTTTATTATCTGTCTACTCCCCACCTTGCAACCTTTGTCTGTCTGATTCTGGTCTTCTAGCCGTCCTCAAGAACATCTACATTCTGTGTGTGATAGAACCTTCTCTAGCTGCACCCCAGAGCTCTGGATTTGTATCCCCAGTGATATCAGAGTCACCTACCCTGAGTGCATTTAAATCTAACCTCAAAACCTTTCTTTTCAGAAGACTTATTTAGTGTCTGTATCTGCTTCATTTTCTAATGTTGGTAGCACTTCTAAATTGAAACGCTTTTCACAGGTGTAAATTCACCTATTTTTTAACCTTTATCCAGGACAGCTAACAGTTTCACCCCTTCCCCTTCCCTCTGCCTGTCAGACTTGTTCCAATTTTTAACCATTCTGTGCCTGAATTGCAGCGGGTGAGAGAGAGTAGGAAGAGACAGAAAAAAGTGAACCCTGGTTTTTTTATAGTCAGAAGGCTTGAACTGATGCATAAAATATATAGCATAATGCCTTCTTGCGTTATGAAGTCACTTGCACCTGGGATCTGCTTTATTCAATAGATAATTGTTGTAATAGGTATTGTGAAAAACTTGTGAAACTTGTGAAAACTTGTGAAATGTTTAACAAATCGCAATCTTTAAATTTGTAGGTTGCAGGCTCTGTGTCATTCATGTTTTTATTTCATTATTAATATCACTTAATATTGAATATTAAAAACACAAAAAAGTTATTATAGTGTACATAATATTTACTATTTTATTTTTTTTAAGTCTTTGTTAGAAGAAAAACTTGTGCCCGAACCGGGTATTGAAATCGCCTACATAGAACAAACAGCTTAAAAATGTTTCTAAAGTAACATTAAAGTAACATGAGTTAAATTAAAAATAAAACATGTTTACAAAAAAAGTGGATTACAGTAATACTACCAGCTATATAAATACATATATTTAGATCCTTAAATTAATATTGTTATTAATTTCTTTAGATTAACAATTCCGTATTATATTCCCTATTTAGCGGATTCTAAAAAGTCTGAGTTTTTTTACTGTGATAACTAGCATTAGTATTCACAGAAAAGGTTAATTACTTAACTCACTTAACTTTGAATGTGTTGTGATAATTAGAAATACCATCAAATTCAATATAGTGTCGATAATATGTACTATTTTAGTTTTTCAAAGAAATGTTTTTGTTAAAAGAAAACTCATACATAGATCTGGGTTTGAGCCCCCTACCTCCAGCATGCAAGACACACACCTAAGCCATTACACCACACAGGTAATCATGGGGTAATGAGTTAAACCGATGCAGAAATTTACTAAGAAATTGTACTACTGTGATAATTTGAGCTATATGAATATAATTATATTGTTATTAATTTCTCTAGATATGGAATTTTATATTATATTCCCTATTAATCAAATTCTATAAAGTATGTGTTTTTTACTGTGATAAGGAGCGTAAGTATTCACAGAAAAGGTTAAAACATTAAATATAACTTTTTATGAAGTATATAAATTAATCAATTTCCCTACGTGATTAATAAAGTATTATCTATCTATAAACTTAATATAGTTAGAAGGAGCACATAAAAACTTTTCCAAATGAAAGACTTTGATGCTTAAAATGTTTAGGAAGAAAGTAGAATACTGCTGTTTATTTTTTATTTACACTACCAATACCAGCCATATACAGTTTACATAATATGTTTATGTTCCTAAATTAATATCATGTATGACCTTCAGACGCGTTATGCTGCTCTTCTTTTTATGCTCAGCTCCTAAAATTTCCTTTTAGTTGTAAAAATTCCATATACATATTTAACATTAAGCGGATTACAACACACATAGTAAAGAGATTACATGATTAAATAATTTCACTAACAACCAATGCACCACAAGTGCCCCTGTCGGTAATTTTGGCCAGCCAATCACGTACTGCGGTAAACGCGGTGAACTGTGGGCAATTTTGCATGCAGCGGGGTTGTACCGTGCATTTTGAATGGCTGCATCTGTATTTGCTTGCAATAAATTGGTTAAGCTCTGGTAAATATTTTCAACAAAAGAAATTTAACCCATCTTCCACTTATACCCTGCTCTGTAATAAAATAATAACCTATGGGCAATATTCCTGTTGATTACAGTCAGAAACTATTTAGTGAAATTATCATGACACTTTTTGTGGTGACTTTATAGAAAAACATGCTTTGCTGTAGGGAAAAAGTGGCAGAAGGAGATTCCAAATAAAAAACAAGCAGCTATCTGTTGCCTGGGTGTTAGATATTGTATTTCATGAGGAATGACAGCAGCCGAAAGTTTGGGAGAAATTAGATTTGTTTATTGGAATGTGGAGATTTGGCGTAACCCGCTTGGCTGAGGGCCAACCTCCCAGCCGTTGGACGGGGAGGAAAGGACCCCCAAAAGAACCAAGCAGGACCCCCAGTCACCATGCAGAAAAACAATGATTATTGAACTAATTCGGCCGAGGAGAGGAGGTGCCTGCTTGAGGATACGAGGAGTTAGTTTTAACGTATGCGTGACAGGCCTCGGAGGACCAACGGCCAAGTTGTTTGAGATACTCAAGGGTATGCCTTGGTGAGCGGCGGAGGATGCGGCCCCTGATCTAAAGGAGTGCCCGGAGAATCGTTCAGGAGGGTATCTGGCGGTTAGAAGGACGTCATGGAGGTGAGAGAGGAACCAGTCGCGGGTCACGATAAGGCCCTTCTTGTTTACAGACAGAGAGTCAGTAGGCAAAGCTCCAGCAGAGGTGCGAAGATCAGCATAATGAGATAGAGGCTCGTATGGGCTTATGTAGGAATGGAGTTTGAAATGAGAGTGCCAGACCTGAGTTGGTCGGTTTTGCTATTCTTGAGATAGAAGGTCATGAAAGATAGATGTCGGATAAGCAGGGTTGAGAAGAAGGATCGAAGGATGTGGAAGCAGCGGTGATTTCGGAGCATCTTAGGAAGCCGAAGAAGGCTAACAAGAATAACCCAGGGTGAGTGGTAACCCGACCTGAGAACGTAGATGCAAGATTCAAGGATGTCTGAGGTAAGTGGCGCGCGTTGGTTCGGAAGTGATTTTTCCAAGTCGCTGAAAGCCTTTAAGAAGGAGAGTAATTTGAGGGTGAAGAAGGGATGGACAAGTCATGCTGAAAGGGAGTTTATGGAAGAAGTGGATGCCGCACAGGTATACTTTGGTGGTGGATGCTCGTACCTTGAGTCAGTTTCTACAATAGCTGACGAACGTAATGGTGAGAATAATCGAAAGAAGGGAATTTTATGTTTGCGGAGAGGTGGAAGGATTGGAAGCCCTTCCAGGCAGTCCAGTAAGAACTGAGAGTTCGAGGGGCAATCCCCGAGAGGATAGTTTGCTGGGCCAGCCAGAGATAGTGATGGAAAGGATGATTCAGAGGAACGTGAGTTCTGAATAGGGAGGTTCTGTGCATGGGTTCGGTCTTGCATCTGGTGCCAAGTTCCTGAACTTCTGAAATTGAAAGCAAGAGAGAGAATCAGCTATCTCATTAAGATGGCCTGGAATATGAGCTTCTATGAGGATGAATTGATGTGCGAGAGAAAATCGATTAAGGTGGCCGAGAAATTTTGTGATGGATTGGGATGAAGACCTTCCTTTGTTGATTATATGAACTACTGCGCAGTTGTCCGAATGGATGAGGACGGATTTTTGTTTCCAATTTTTCCAATTGTTTCCGTTTTTTACTGGAATACTTACGGACTGCTATACTAATGAGATTAATGTGGTATGCGGGGAATGAGGGAGAGTCAAGTGGGATGATCATGAAACCGTTCTCAACTTCGGATGCTAGCAAGGAATCGACGGACTGGGGCTCAGCGGTGGCAGATTGCAGATTTTTGCAAAAGACGGAGGAAGAAGGAAGTGTGCGCAGGCCTGGTGAGAATCCGAAGGAAAGGCCATTGAGGAAGATGTGAGTGGAAGAGGGGTCGGGGTAATGGAGCAGTTCAGAAGAAAGAGCAGGGATAACGATTGGGGTAGACAGAAAAGCCAGTAGTCATTTGGTTCGAGCATGGAAGGACCAGCGGGGGCAGGCAGAGCGAGCGTGAGCTTCGCCGCAGAAGCTGCAAATGTGAAGGAAGCGACAAAGGGAAGAGGTATGTGTCGAGGAATTAAAGTTGTTGCAGATTTGTTGGCATCCGATCATCACCACGATGGGGGGACCTCAAACGTCTTTGGACTGAGAAGGTTTGAAGAAAACCTGGAGAGAAAACAGAAGTCGCACGAAGGAGCTCTGACGCCGGCGAAAGTGGCGAAAGTCGAGGGCTCCCCAGAAGGTGCGCTGGTTCCATTGGAGTAGGCGGTCAGCGGCCTTGGCTGAGAACTGCTTATGGTAATCATAGAACAGGGAGCCCTCGAAACGGACAGATAGATTGAGGATGATGTGCATGTAATCGTTGAGTTCTTGACGATGTTCGAGAAAGGCGGAGCACATTAGTCGCGAAAAATACTGAAAGCCGAACAGAAGTCGGAAATTCTAAGGACTGAAGCAGAGTGAGGGTCAAAAGATTTACGAGTAACGGAAATCGTGTCGCAGTCAACTGTTCTGGAATCAGAGCTGTAAGTGGAGGAAGAGAGAAGGTGAGCTAGATTGACGTCTGCACCTCGTAGGATTTGCTGCCGGAGTGAAAGGGGAATGGGAGGAGGACTAAACTTTAGTGTGTTAGGAGGAGCTGGGAGAGAAAAGTCCTTAGAAAGGTGAGATTGGAATCCAAGGCCGAAGGCATGGGATGACTGATGCCGTGTTGGACACCGGGGATGGGAGAAGAAGAGTAGGGAAGAAGAGCGGAAAGCAGATTGTGGTAGGAGGGGTTAGACAGATCTGGGGCCTGAAGCTCGGTGGCTTGGGAGATGGAAGCCAAAGATGAGGAGGAATTGAAGCAGGGGCGAAGGCTGCATGAAGAACGGAGGAGGCTACCGAGTCGTCTTGGACGCCAGGGGGTGGGGGAGGGTAAGGGCCACCTGCTGGCTGAGCTGAGGGTCGTTTGCTGGATGACCTTTGGGCTGTGGAGACAGCAGCAGCGGACAAAAGAAAAGAAACAGGGGCCGAAGGCACCAAGCTGGTGGAGCCTGAGCCGTTTTGGACACCAGAGGTAGAGAGAGGAGAGTGCAGAAAATAGATTAAGCAGAGAAGGGGATGGGGGAGGGGCGTGCACCTGGGGCAGACTTGGCAGCAAAGAGTTTAGGGAGGGAGGCTGAGTGGAAGAGGTTAGGTGCGGTTGTTCAGCAGAGGTATGGATGGTTGGGGAAGAGACACAGACACAGATATTAGAACAAGACAAGACAGAAGATGCGACAGGCAGAAGCGCGGACGGCCTTGGGGTCCTCACGTTGGGATGAGTGGCAGCAGCATGGGTGATGTCATTAGAGGGCACCGGGAGGAGCTGTGGAGCCGAGGTTTCTTTTATGTAGACTGCAGTTAAGGACGGGGAAAATAGAGCCATTTTTTTGGGAAGCGTTTCTTTTTAAATGGATGCCATATTTTTGAAGTATCCTCTGGAGGTTTGCTACAGTCCAGTTGGAAATCACGAGAGATGATCCGGGAGAAGGGGGAGCCGATGTGCGTGATGCGCAGCAGCGGGGACATCCTCGAGAGAAGCGGGGGTTATTTGGAGACTTTGCCATAGAGGAACTATGATTAATTGAGAGATCTGCAAAGTAAATAAATAGACCGGAATCTGCAAAGAAAAGGAATGGGAGGAGCAGTGGCTCTGTGGCTAAGGATCTGCCCCTGTGAATGGAAGTTTGCCGATTCAAATCCCATGGCAGAGAAATCCTACTCCATTGCCAAAATCTGGCAGAGAAATCCTACTCCATTGGGCTTTTGAGCAAGACCCTTAACCCCAGCTGATCTAGGGGCACTGTACAATGGTTGAGTCTGTGCTCTGACCCCAAGCTTCTCTCCCTGTCTGTGTGTCTCATGGAGCAATCTGTGGTATGTGAAAAAGACAAATTCCTAATGCAAGAAATTGTATGTGGCTAGTAAAGTGATAAGAAAAAGGTGGAGCAAGCCAAAAACAACTAGGCCAGTTTTTATACAAGAAGTATCTTGTAGTAATAATTAATAAAATGGAAACTGCCTTGAAAAGGAATAAGAACAACAAAAAGGAAAAATAAACCAGACATTACTATTGGTGCACAGACTGACCATTTTTAGAAAGAAAAGAAAGCTGAAGGATGAGGAAAAGAGTAATATGGAAAAAAGTGCTAATACTGTATACTTAATTACAGTGTCTTTACATACCCATTATTGTTCTTAATATTTTGCATATGTCAGCACAGAAAACATTGAAAACACAAAAACCAAAATATTATACAAATTTTAAAAACCTTATACAAGTAAATTACCAGGTTCTGGATGAACTTAATTCAGGTTCAGGTGCTATGTACCATCAGTGTACATAATTGTTTGTCAGGTACTAAAAACTGGAGATATTCCAGGAGACTGTATAATGCTATATATTTTCAGTTCTCTAATCCTGGTCATGGCTAACATAATGCTTGCATGCACTAATAGAAAAAAAGCTATCATGTTAAATACAAGGTTCATCCTTAGAGTGGACAACAGAGTCATATTTGTAGAGTAATTTACTATTTGACCATTCCTTGGTCGAAAATTGATTCCTTCAGGAGACATCTTGCTTAACAAATTCTTTAAAGTTTTTTTTTTAAGAAGTCACAACAAATATTGGGACTTGTAGTGCTTCTGACATTATGTATCTTGAATTTCAGAGCACTTGCTCATAAAGTAAATCTTGGGAATTAATGTTATTCCCTGTAGATGTATACAAAACCGGCTGTGGTGCAGAGCACAGAGAAAAACAGTAAGAGGAGAAGAGTTTGTGTTAAGCAATATTCCATAGGCATGTGAGCTGGGATTACTGCGTTTCCTTGGTGATACAGATGATATTGATCAACTTTATAGAAACAATATTTATATATTTATATTAATATTATATAATATTTGTTAATGTTTCAAAGCAGGGGAGAACATGGATAGATTTTAATAGCATTTAAAAATCTGACAATAGTAAAGAAAATGAAATTAAAAGTAATCTCATTATTACAAAAACAAATTGTATTGCTGTAAGACAAAAATAAGTTATGAGTTTGCTGTCCCAATACTTTTAGAGGCCACTGTAAATACTGTAAAAAATGTTGTAAAACATTTTCAAAGTCTCTGTGTGTATTGCTCTTTATTAACCTAATCCAATTTATTCACCCAGGTGCACTTTTATCATTTAATCAGGCTTCCTCTCCAAGCGCGATCGGAGAACAGCACTGAAGCGTGTGCTGCATCCATCGTCAATGATTACTGCTGTACTAAATCATGTGCTCTAGTTCAGTGTTCTTACTGCAGCACTTGGGCACTGCAAACAATTAGCATTTAAAAGTCTCAAATATCCATTGATTTCTGTAAAGTATACCAATCAATAACACAGCACAAAGAAAATGAGAGCCAAATGTCTGTTTTTTTCTGTGTTTTCTCTGCCTGTGTTTTTCCCCGCTGTACCAGCAGGCATGTACAGACTCATTTAAGCAAAGCAGTGAATTATACATAGGGAGAATATACGTCTACTGGACCTTCTCTCATTCCACAAGACGGCTGAGAATGGTATTACAATGTAGAAAAGTAAATGATATTGCTTACTTTGGATGCTGAAATACACTATTCCTTTATCCTACAGGGTGAAGTCAGAAATTGATACAATATGTTAAAATCCTTTCTCTGTTTCAGAGTTCACAATGAATAATGACACTCAAGAATCAGATTCTTTGTGAATGTGTTTTGAATATTTAAGTATACTTCATTTTTGCCTTATCCATTTACAGTGGTGTGAAAAAGTGTTTGCCCCTTCCTGATTTCTTATTTTTTTGCATGTTTGTCACACTGAAATGTTTCAGATCATCAAACAAATTGAAATATTAGACAAAGATAACACAAGTAAACACAAAATGCAGTTTTAAAATGAAGGTTTTTATTATTAAGGGAAAAAAAATCCAAACCTACATGGCCCTGTGTGAAAAAGTGATTGCCCCCCCCTGTTAAAACATAAATCAACTGTGGTTTATCACATCTTTGGAAAGCTGAGTTCAATTTCTCTAGCCACACCCAATCGTGATTACTGCCACACCTGTTCTCAATCAAGAAATCACTTAAATAGGTCCTGCCTGACAAAGTGAAGTAGACCAAAAGATCCTCAAAAGCTAGACATCATGCTGCGATCCAAAGAAATTCAGGAACAAATGAGAAACAGAGTAATTGAGATTTATCAGTCTGGAAAAGGTTATAAAGCCATTTCTAAAGCTTTGGGACTCCAGCGAACCACAGTTAGAGCCATTATCCACAAATGGCAAAAACATGGAACAGTGGTGAACCTTCCCAGGAGTGGCTGGCCGACCAAAATAACCCCAAGAGCGCAGAGACGACTCATCCAAGAGGTTACAAAAAACCCCACAACAACATCCAAAGAACTGCAGGCTTCACTTGCCTCAGTTAAGGTCAGTGTTCATGACTCCACCATAAGAAAGAGACTGGGCAAAAATGGCCTGCATGGCAGAGTTCCAAGACGAAAACCACTGCTGAGCAAAAAGAACATAAAGGCTCGTCTCAGTTTTGCCAGAAAGCATCTTGATGATCCCCAAGACTTTTGGGAAAATACTCTGTGGACTGACGAGACAAAAGTTGAACTTTTTGGAAGGTGTGTGTCCCATTACATCTGGCGTAAAAGTAACACAGCATTTCAGAAAAGGAACATCATACCAACAGTAAAATATGGTGGTGGTAGTGTGATGGTCTGGGGCTGTTTTGCTGCTTCAGGACCTGGAAGACTTGCTGTGGTAAATGGAACCATGAATTCTGCTGTCTACCAAAAAATCCTGAAGGAGAATGTCTGGCCATCTGTTCGTGACCTCAAGCTGAAGCGCACTTGGGTTCTGCAGCAGGACAATGATCCAAAACACACCAACAAGTACACCTCTGAATGGCTTAAGAAAAACAAAATAAAGACTTTGGAGTGGCCTAGTCAAAGTCCTGACCTGAATCCGATTGAGATGTTGTGGCATGACCTTAAAAAAGCGGTTAAGGCTCGAAAACCCTCCAATGTGGCTGAATTACAACACTTCTGCAAAGATGAGTGGGCCAAAATTCCTCCACAGAGCTGTAAAAGACTCATTGCCAGTTATCGCAAACGCTTGATTGCAGTTGTTGCTGCTAAGGGTGGCCCAACCAGTTATTAGGTTTAGGGGGCAATCACTTTTTCACACAGGGCCATATAGGTTTGGATTTTTTTTTTCCCTTAATAATAAAAACCTTCATTTAAAAACTGCATTTTGTGTTTACTTGTGTTATTTTTGTCTAATATTTCAATTTGTTTGATGATCTGAAACATTTCAGTGTGACAAACATGCAAAAAAATAAGAAATCAGGAAGGGGCAAACACTTTTTCACACCACTGTAGGTTAAGAGGTAACCTCATGGCCATAGGATAAGGAGGATGAACCCTTCCATTCTGAGTGAGGTGTTAACAAAAAGGTAGCTGCAAAAGTAGAGACAGCGTGGAGGTGTATGTGGCAAAAATGTGAGAAGACATCTTATACTGTATAGCAAAAGACAATAATGATTTTGATTTAAGACAGCTGACTGTAACTGGTTTGTGTGTCAATATCCTTTCTGAACTTACACGAAGAATTTCTATTCCATGAGGAATAACAATACATTTTGTGCTTTGTGAATCTTTGAGCATTTAAGCATAATAGGTTTTGGCTTAACCCACTTGATTAAGAGATATGATCCTGGCCATAGAATGAAGAGCTTTCTATGAAAAGAAACAAGTGAACCCCAAATTGATCAATTAAATTGTGTTAATAGTATCCGGAATCACCTTGTAAAATCACCAGGAGGAGCTAATAAAGCTTAACCTCTCATGTACAGCATTTGAGCTTTTAAATTTAAACTGTGCATTACAGCATGTTAATCATCATACATTAAAAAGTTGGTATATTTTATGAAAGCAAGATTGCTCAGTTGGGCAAAAGTACACAACCTACCTTTATCATAAATATTTTAATTATGCAGAAATATTTTATGCATCAAAGTCTTTACCTAAGATATTACTAATAGTATTAATAATGAATGACCTTGGACAAGCTGTAAACTCAAAGTATTACCCTGGTTCACATTCTTTGTAATCGTCTTTGTAAACGAAAAGACTATTTTTTCATTGACAAAAAGTAACACCACAGCTTTTCGTTGATCACGTATTCGTTTCCAATCACACAAAGTAAGTTTTGAGAATCTCCAATTCACCATGCCTTTCAAATTATAACACAAATTCCAGTATGCCATTTCTCCCTAAACATTTTAAGCATCAAAGTCTTACATGTGGTTATTTCAGAAATGTTTTTACGTGCTCCTTCTGACCATATTACTGTACGTTTATATACTTTGTGAAAAGTGATCGTTTAAACCTTTTCTGCGAATACGCTCGTTATCGGAGTAAACAAAGCACAATTTCAGAATTTGAGTAATAGGGAATATAATATGGAATCAAGTATCTAAAGAAATTAATAACGATATAATTATATTCATGCACTGTAACACAAACAGTAGTATATGTGTACGGCTGTTCCAGTGGTTGTCATGTGACTGTGTCAGTGGCATGATGGTTTAAATGACTGACTTATAAGTGAGAAGTTGGGTATTCAAATCCAGCTATTGCCACAAGTTTTCTTTTAACAAACATTTCTTTGAAAAACTAAAATAGCAATAGCAAAATAGCAATATTATGGATACTCTATTGACTTTTTTTATATTTCTAAATTTCACAACATGTTTGTACTGTATGTACACATCGGCACCGCAGGGTGTAGGGTGCAAACCCACGTGAGCCTGAAAGCCCTACATTAATGTTGTGCATTTGCCTGGGGCTGCGTGTTTTTTGCATCTCTCTCTCCCTCCCTCCCCCCAGGGAGTGCCGCCTCTGCCAAATTTCACTCCACTGTCTGAGTCTCTGTGTCTACATTGTTTGTAAACAAACCGGTTTCACAGGTATTTTCAAAGTAGAACAGGGCAAGTCTTCCAATGAAAGACACACACTCCAGCTTCCCCCACGGACACATGTTTTCTTAGAGAAACACATTCACAGCGCGAAGCTGTGTCAGTCTTCTGTGTAAAAAAATCTATTTGAACACCATGGGTGCTGTTTTTAAGATGCTGCTGAGTCAAGTATAGGAATTTTCCTGCTGTCAGCAGTATTGTGTATATAGTTGACCCTTACCCGAATGAAAACAGGACATAAAGAAAAGGTTTCAGAAATCAAACAAAGCTTTATTCCTGTGCTTACAGTCTGGGTAATTGGAGGCTACGCTGTTATGCTTCCTATGGTGATATACAGGTTTTTCGCACGAAGCCATATTGACAGTATTTCTCGCGTTGTGAACATGTGTACACAGCGGTCCCCCCGGGTTCCAGTTAGTGCGTAATTACGCATTGATGAAAAACTGGAGGTTTAAAAAAAGAGAATTAGCTCACTGATAGTTTTATATGCAAGCTGTGAACATTTTCACAGGTCGTGGTCTTTAAAATGCATTTGGCTTTCTGTGGTTCCCTTCCGAAGATATGAACAAAAGAATATTCGAGCGTGGTCAATGAAATGGCTTTAAAACGACATATTGAAGGCTGTGAAAACAGTCACAATGTACTTTGTACACACATCAAGTGTTTTCGTAACTCTAGGAGGTTTCGTGAAAACGCGCCAATATCATTTTCGAACTTCAAGCTAACTTTACCCCAGTGTGGGAACCGCATTGTTATTTCAATCAGCAATGAGATATTGCTGTTTGATCTTTGATCTGAGCTTTAATAGAGAGCGTATCTCTATTAATATAATCTATTATATATCGAGTGGTATTAAATAAATACAGCTTTTTAGTATAGATTGCACTTTTCTAAAATGTATTTAAAAAATAAAAACGGTTACAATCTAATCTTTCCACGTTTGATCCCAAGATCCCCCCAAAAAATAAATCTAAACGGCGAGAAAGCTATGCTGAAAGTTTATTAAGATACTTAGAAGGCAAAGATAACGATTTACATTGCATTTGTCAGATTGTGAATCAATAAAGACATTTAATTAAACACGCGTTTGCGATTTAAATCAAAATGGGGGTAACGGGGACTCTCTCTCTCTTATTATCAGCACTCGTTCAATTGTGGTTCTTTTGGTTTCACGGAGGGCTTCTCAGGTAGTTGGGCATTCAGGTAGATTGCCAGGTGAAAGGATTAGTAAATATATTTTGTTAAAGCAAGTCAGTTTTTGAGACACATCAAAGACATACTGGGCATTATTATATAGGACGGAGACAGTGACTCAGACACTCGTTGAATGAAAAAGGGCACTTTATTTTACAGTACAGCTGGTACAGCACCCAAACAAATGCAAACGCGTTTTTAATAAAATGCTTTTATTCATTCATAATCTGACTCACATAACTCACATTCCTGAATGTATTAATAATGTATGACCTTGGACAAGCTGTAAACTCAAAGTATTACCCTGGTCCACATTCTTTGTAATCATCTTTGTAAACGAAAAGACTTAATTTTGACAAAAAGTAACACCAAAGCATTTAGTTGATCTGATCACGTATTCGTTTCCAATCATACAAAGTAAGTCTTGAGAATCTCCGATTCACCATGCCTTTCACATGCTCATAAACTATATTAATTTAGGAACATAAACATATTATTTATACTGTACTGTATATTGCTGGTCTTGGTAGTTTAAAGAAAAAATACACACTAGTATTCCATTTCTCCCTAAACATTTTAAGCAACAAAGTCTTACATGTGGTTATTTCGAAAACGTTTTTACGTGCTCCTTCTGACCATATATTACTGTACCTTTATATACTTTGTGAAAATTGATCGTTTTAACCTTTTCTGCGAATATGCTTGTTATCGGATTAATCAAAACCATACTTTTAGAATTAGATTAATAAGGAATATAATATGGATTTGCGTATCTAAATAAATTAATAACGGTATAACCATATTATTGTACTGTTGCACAAACAGTAGTATAAGACTTTCCATTGATACAGTATGTGTATGGCTGTTTCAGTGATTGTTACATGACTTGCCTTGGTGGTGTGATAGCTTAAGTGACTGATTTATAAGCCTCAGGTCAAGTGTTCAAACTTATCTGTTGCCTTCGCTTTTCTTTGAACAAATAAACATTTCTTTGAAAAACTAAAATAGCAAATATTATTGGCATTATATTCACTCCGACGGCAGGTGGAGCGACGCGCCGGTTGGAGTATTTCTCGGTCGCAGTTAATGGCAACATCAGCTCAAAGATTTGGTTCAAACCACCAAATGGAGACTGGTGTGCCGACAAGCGGACCCTGCTGATGCGGGATTAACGCTAGGAAAGAGAGAGAGATTGACATTATATTGACCTTTTTTATATTTCTACATATCACAACATGTTCGTACTGTATGTACACAGTGGTATCGCAGGGTGTAGGGCGCAAATCCACGTGAGCCTGAAAGCCCTACATTAATGTTGTGCATTTGCCTGGCGCTGCACAGTTTTCATCTCTCTCTTTCTGTGGGAGTGCTGGCTGTATTTTCTTTAAAATACCAAGACTAGCAATATACAGTTTACATAATATTTTTACGTTTCTAAATTAATATCGTTTATGACCTTCTTTTTATGCTCAGCTACTAAAATTTCCCTTTAGTTGTAAAATTCCATCTAAATATTCAACACTAAGCAGTTTAAAACTTGCACAGTAAAGACATTAAATTATTAAATCTTTCTACTACTGACCATTGCACCACGACTGCCCCTGTCGGTCATTTTGGCCAGCCAATCACGTACTGTGGTACGGCACGGTGGTGCACGCGTAGTTGCCAATGGTACGGGTTTGTACCACGAACTTTGAATGGGTGCATCTGTATGTCTTTGGTTATCCCTTCCAAATTAAGAACTTCCATAACATGACCGTGAAGGTTAATTTACAGTACCTTAGTATATAGTCTGGACAGCTCAGGTTTGAGTTATGTGATTAGTCAAGTAATTTGAATATCTTAAATGGCAGTGCATGCTTAGCATATCACAGCCAAGATTCCACGGGCTTGAATTTAATATGTTAAGGTATCCTTTGACCTCCAAGTATCCCCTGACACATACAGGCTTGCAGTGTTATAAATGAGGCTCTCGTCTCTCCACCTATTGATGATAGCTCTGGACTTGTCACTAAACTCTTAATGCCTACAGAGGCCAAATAAGAGATAAGCTGCCTTTCTAAATAAATACAATGCAACCTGCAGCTAAATCTCTCTCTGCAAGCCCTGTTGCCACATAATAAATAGGAGCCTATCTCCCTATTCTATAAATGCACGCCAAGAAGGAAAGATATCTCTAACCGAGGTATCTTTTACCACGAAACCCAAGCTCCCCAAAACACAGAATAGCATGCTCTCTCTAGCAAGGCTAAAACATTTAGCTCAAGTCAGGTTTTGTTTGGATAATCATGAAATAGGGGCTCTCGCTTGGTGCAAGTTTCAAGTTGCAACTCCTCCAGACTCCTCTCCTTCCCTCTCTTCTTTCCTGCTCCTCATTCTCTCTACTGTAATCTTACTGTGGTCTAATATGGTGTGTTTCTGGACTGCTCATTGACAATCATCAACCCACAACTTACCTGGTATACCAAGGTAAACTTTACAATTTTTTGATCAGGGGACTTTCCACATCTCAACAATCATCCCCTCTGTTTTGAAGCTAGAAGTGTTTACACTACCAGGTGTCACAAACTTTATCTAAACTTTGTCTAAACTAGAAGAGACACTTCCCAGTCACCTAAAGCTATAACAAGCTATAACAATATATTTTATAAAGCTATAACAATATATTTTAAACAAAAAGCAATATATTATTTTATTTTGTTAACAGTCACAAAAACAGTAAAATAACCATAACAACCCCTACTACTCCCCCACCACAAAAAGCAAAACAAAACAATGTAGTTTTCTTTAAAAATATGAATTTTGATAACTGTCCTTGCTCTTTTCTAGGCTTTTTTTGTGAAATTTTTAAATGATTATATTGCATATGTAATTTCCTCTGTAAAATCTCCTCTGGCCATTACTAAAATAACTGTGGAGCTATAGAAAGTGCTTAAGCATTGAAGGAAAAAAATATTTTAATTTTCCAAACGAATCTATCACAATGGTACCTTTTTGTTTTTTTAGTAATATTTTTTTTTAGTAATTCTTACCTACATATATGCAATAATTTTATTTTAAGTCCAAGTATCTTGTGCAGTTTTTTAAAAGAAAAAGCTCATAATGTGAAATGTGGCATATTTCTGAGTCCCCTTATTTAGGTCTGTTACTTATTTTCCTTTCTTTTATGTTTTGGTTTAAAGTCTGAAAAATAACAGATTTTTTAAAGCCTTTCTGTTTAACATTGCAATCTTAATACTGTTTTACCTGATGTTTGAAGAACACAATGGATGAATAAACTATTTTTTTTAAAAGCGTGGTGTACAGTATGCATTTTAGTTTCATTATCTGATAGGTACTAACAATTTCAGGAATTTATCTTGCTACTTACAAGACTTAAACCTTTTTAATTTTGCTGAGTGAAAGTTTTGGCATTTTCTCAGATACTAACCCAATCTGCTTTCTGTAACCCTCTGTACAGAGTTGTATTGCTTTCTTGAAAGGAAACTGCCATCAAGTCAATTTGAATAACTCACTGACAATTAGGAAGATATTTGCTCTCTTTATTCTTCAGAGCTACAGCAATAAGTCATCATCCATATCAATTACTGCTACTGTGACACAGCTATTTGCATTGCCAAAGTACCTTATGCAATTATATCTAATGGGACTCACCATTCGGAACTTACCTCTGCAGAAGTTAGTTAAAGGAGAAAAATAGGTAAGAGCTTGTTTGATTAGATAGCCAGAGATGATAATGTTATTGCTTTTGTTTTTTTTATATTTTTTAGATACATTACCACTTTAAAATCCCTTATTGTATTGAAAGACTGTTTAAAGGTTATAGCAACCTTTATAGTTACAGTGGTTTTCAAAAGTATTCATACTGTTGCACAATTTTCACATTTTATTGTGTTAAAACATGCAGTCATGAAACTATGGAGTGGCAATTTATATTTGTTATACACTGTACACAACCTACACCAGATATTTAAAGAAAAAAACAAAAAAAGTAAATACAGAATTGATATTGTTACAAAATGTTGTGCATTAAATAATCAAGCATTGCATATGTTCTTTTATTCTTTGGCATGGCTCTGATGTCAAACGTATCCAGAACAAATATTTACAGATACAGCCATTCAAAATGCACGGTACAAACCCGCGGTACGGGAAACTACCCACAAGCTACCGCAGGGCACCGCGGTAAGTGACTGGCTGGCCAAAATGACCAACAGGGGCACTCGTGGTGCATTGGTCGGTAGTGAAAAGATTTAATCATTTAATCTCTTTACTGTGCACATTTTAATCCGCTTAGTATTGAATATTTATATGAAATTTTACCACTAAAGGGAAATTTTAGTAGCTGAGCATAAAAAGAAGAGGAGCATAACGCATCTGAAGGTCATAAACGATATTAATTTAGGAACATAAACATTACTGTATGTAAACTGTACTGTGTATGGCTGGTCTTGGTAGTTTAAAGAAAAAATACACACCAGTCTTCCATTTCTCCCTAAACATTTTAAGCATGAAAGTTTTATGAAACGGTACCCAAATATGCGATTGCTGTATAGAATGAATTTTAATTAAAAAAAAAAAATATTTAACACGAAAATTAATCTTTTGCACATTTATTTGAACATTTCCATCGATTGTACAAGCACTTGGAAACTGTCCAATCCCTAGTTCATCAGGCATTTTCTTTTACACTGCGGGCATTCTCCCGGTCTGGCGCCGGTCTGTATCTTCTAGAATATAATGCCAGCGATTTTTTGTTAAATTTGGGTTTCCAATAACGCCGCAGCAAACTCTTGTTTTTATGTCCACTATAACAGACAATCTCCTTTGCTTTTAACCGAGCGTTTAATAATTTCCTAAAATGAAAATGATTTACTTTATTTCCTTCACGGGATCAATAAAAGTATTTATCATCTATCTAAACTATGGGACAGAATTCTGGGGTCTCCCTATACCAGAGATTACGGTAGGGCTTCAGAATGGTGATTGGCTGACACCATCTGACACCCTTCTGATTGGGAAAAAAAGACATGTTGATCTGCTATACATACTGTACCAGGAAGAGGATTTCTTTCTATTCGAAACATGTATTTTAAAAGTTTAATTAAGAAGTAAAAACCTTACAGCGTACACAGATTTCTAAACTGATCAGGAGGAAGAAAAATCACCCGTGTTTCGTGCATAAAAAGTGGTTATTAACTATCGAAACCTGTTTTATTTATTTTATTTTTATTTAGATTAAGAGTTCCTGTCACCCCCATTCCCATTTAAATCACAAACCCGTGTTTAATTAAATGTCTTTTAACGTAAATCGTTATCTTTGTCTTCTGTATAATAATGTTCACCACTCTGTCCAGCAAATTAATAATAAACTTTATTTTATATAGCATTTTAAACGAATAAGTAATTAGATTGCTTATAAACCTAATCACTTATTCTACATAAACACAGTGTAATTGCTCTCTGAAAATGCTTTTTCTTTTTATTTAGGCTCAGATTTCAACTATAGATCGTACATTAATTACTAGTAGTAAATACTGATGTTTTGCTCCCTCTTCCCACAAAAATATTAAAAATAATGTATTGTAGCCGGGAAGAACTTTTTTTCGAACGTGTCTCTACCTGCTGCGACTCGGACACGGAATGGTTAAAGATGGCGACAACTCAGGCACCCAGAGATGGGGGGGCGTCTTACCGCCTCCATAACTAAAATGCCAAATAGGAGTAGTTTTTAATTCAGTTTGAATTATAATTGTACGTACTGTCTTCGTATTTGGCCAGGGCTTTAAAGAGAGGGCGCGCCAAAATTTTTTGGTGCCGTCGTCTGCGCTTTAAAGGTACCCCTGTCGCGGAAGAATTTGACCTCGGAACGTTCACCCAGCGTAATTATTGTTTCATTGCACTTTGACAGATTGTCTTTAAATCAATTGTTGTCAGAATATCCCCACCTCCAAACAAGAACAAAATTGCAACGATTTTATTAACTGGCTGTTTCAGTAACCTAAAGTATATATTTAAAGTAATAATTTAACAATATATGTAAATGTTTTAAGATATGTTTATGTTGTGAATGTCTGTAGATTGTATCTTATTTTTAGTTTTTGTTTTGTTTCACGTTAATTTTATAAGGGAATCTTGATTAAAATACTTTTATTTTTTCATAATCTGGTAATGCCAGACAGAATTCACATTCGCTGCAGCCGAATGGCCTTGCAAATCAGATACTGTATCAAGGAACAAAACAATTATCGCGCCCGGCTCCTCAATGGAATCGCTTTAACATGCTAATGCGTTGGTGTAACACTCTGTCTACAGTACACTGTGAACAAACCAGTTTCACAGGTATTCTCAACCCCCAACCAATGTTGTTTCATCAGTTGTTATCGTTTAAAGCGCTTTGAGGAGCCACCTTTAAAGGCGCTATGTAAAATAAAGTTTATTGTTATTATTAATATTGATGATATTCTTCCTCCCAGGACTTGTAAAATTGTTGTTGTTATTGTTGTTATCCTGTAAAGCGCTTTGAGAAGCATACTGTCCAGCATATTGTATTTCATTGCACTTTGACAGATCGTCTTATAATCACTTGTTGTTAGAATATCCCCCAAGAGGATATTCCCCCCAAGAGGATATAGAAGATATCCCCCAATTGGTATTCAGGTAACAGTGAAACGGGCGTACAGTCTGGGGAGATCGCCCGTTTTCCATGTAAATAGTTCCCTGGTTCCGCACCCCTTGGTGTCTCTCTCTCTCTGTCTCTCTTGGGGCCGCGCTCTTGGCGGGCTTGTCTTGTGTTTTTCTCTCGTCTGGGCGCAGGAGTGCTGCTGGCGGGTGGTGACGTAGAAGAAATAAAGCGCAGTTTTTAGCTCCACAGGTTTGAGTCTCTGTGTTCGTCCTCAACAAACCCAAATTCATTACATTGGTGTTAGAAGCGGGAGGATGGACAGTGAACGGCCGATGATGTCGGACTCAGAGAAGCGCCGGTTCCCCCAGCAGCCGACTGACCCCCTAAAGCGTCTTTTGGGGGCGAGCAGAAGCCGCCAGGGGCCAGGACGACCCCTCAGCACCACCAGTGGCCACAGCCCTTATCAGGGCTACCCCACGGTGACCTACTCAGCGGAAGGGGGGCCCTTACCCGGGTTGCCTCAGGCCATGTGGCAGGAAAGAGACGCCAGACCAGCGGGGTCCAGCCCGCCACCCCTGCTCCAGCCTGCGCCGGTGAGACCGAGCCGTTATAATGGGGAGATCCCATGGCAAATGTTTGAGGCCCAGTTCCAGATGGCGGCCTGGGCAAACAGCTAGTCTCAGGTGGAGATGGTGGGCCACCTCGCCGCCGTCCTGGAGGGGAAGCCCTGCCAGGTGTTGCTGGATGTACCCGGGGACCAGGGGTACAACTACGCGGCGTTGGCGTCAGCCATCCGGAGGCGTTTTGGCAGGAGAGGGGAGGCGCTTGGACTGCTGTGGGCAAGGTTGGCCCAACGCTGCTGCCTAGTGGGAGAGCCACTGGGTCCAGTCGCCGCAGACGTGGCCTACTTAGCCCGCCAGGGTTACCCTACTCTCCCGGAGGAGGCCCACCAGGAGATAGCACTCCAGGCGTTCCTCTGGGCCCTGGTGCCGACTGAGGTGCAGCGCCACGTGATGCTGGCCGCGCCGATCCTCTTGGAGCAGGACCTGGCTCTGGCTGAGCAGGCTGATGCTGTATTCGAGGAGACCGGTGGCCACCAACGGAGGGGCGCACGGGGAATCAGATGGGGAGGAGGAGACGGCCAGCGCAGTGATGCTGGGGGAGCGACGACGGCTGGTCATCTTCCACCGCTGTGGGGAGAGGGGGCACATCGCCCGGGAGTGCCAGGCGCTGGATCCCCGGGCGCTCACCGTGCACTTTGGGGCTGCGAGGGTGAAACACCCCTTCTACCTTGCCCCAGTCCACGAGGAATGTATCCTAGGGTTGGACTGGTTGCAGCAAGTGACCTCGCCGCTGAAGGGCACCCGCCACCCCTGGCGCAGCACCCTGTCCCTCACGTCCAGGTGAAGGCAACCACCCACTTGCTGCAACCAGTCTAACCCCAGGATACAGTCCTCACGGACTGGGGCAAGGTAGAAGAGGTGTTGCACCCTCGCAGCCCCAAAGTGCACGGTGAGCACCCTGGGGGTCCGGCTGCCTCGGTGCCCGGCAGGACACCAGGCTGCAGCAGGGTGATGGTCGAACCGGTGTCGATGAGGGCCTGGCAGGGTCTGCCCTCAATGAGGCAGGGAAGAAATAAGCCCTGGCTGTGGCCAACCCTTCCCACAGCTGGTGGGGTGAAGCACTCTTTCTGGCTTTCTGGAGTGGGGGTAGCGTCGCTCAAGGGCGGCCTTCCCCCCTTTAGGCCACCCCGCTCCCGTTTCCCAACAGCCTCCGGAGTCCCCGGGGATCCAGCGCCTGGCACTCCCGGGCGATGTGCCCCCTCTCCCCACAGCGGTTTCAGAAGACCAGCCGTCGTCACTCCCCCAGCATCGCCGCGCTGGCCGTCTCCTCCTCCCCATCTGATTCCCCGTGCACCCCTCCGTTAGTGCCCACCGGTCTCCTCGAATACGGCATCAGCCTGCTAAGCCAGAGCCAGGGCCTGCTCCAAGAGGACCGGCGCGGCCAGCATCACATGGCGCTGCACCTCAGTCGGCAGCAGGGCCCAGAGAAACGCCTGGAGCGCTATCTCCCGGTGGGCATCCGCCACGTCTGCGGCGACTGGACCCAGTGGCTCTCCCGCTAGGCAGCAGCGTTGGGCCAACCTTGCCCGCAGCAGTCCCGGCGCCTCCCCTCTCCTTCCAAAAAGCCTCCGGAGGGCCGACGCCAACGCCGCGAAGTTGTACCGCTGGTCCCCGGGTACATCCAGCAACACCTGGCAGGCCTTCCCCTCCAGGATGGCGGCGAGGTGGCCCACCACCTCCACCTCAGACCAGCCGTTTGCCCAGGCTGCCATCTGGAACTGGGCCTCAACCATCTGCCATGGGATCTCCCCATTATAACGGCTCGGTCTCACCAGCGCAGGCTGGAGCAGGGGGGCGGGCTGGACCCCGCTGGTCTGGAGTCTCCTTCCTGCCACATGGCCTCAGGCGACCCGGGAAAGGGCCCCCCTTCCGCTGAGTAGGTCACCGTGGGGTAGCCCTGATAAGGGCTGTGGCCACTGGCGGTGCTGAGGGGTCGTCCCGGCCCCTGGCGGCTGCTGCTCGCCCCCAAAAGGCGCTTTAGGGGGTCACTCGGCTGCCGGGGGAACAGGCGCTTCTCTGAGTCCGACATCATCGGCCGTTCACTGTCCATCCTCCCGCTTCTGACACCAATGTAATGAATTTGGGTTCGTTGAGGACGAACACAGAGACTCAAACCTGTGGAGTTAAAAACTGCGCTTTATTTCTTCTAGGTCAGCACCCGCCAGCAGCACTCCCACGCCCAGACAAGAAAGAAACACAAGACAAGCCCGCCAAGAGCGCGGGCCCGAGAGAGAGAGAGAGAGACAAAGAAAGAGACAGACACCAAGGGGTGTGGAACCAGGGAACTATTTACATGGAAAACAGGCGATCTCCCCAGACTGTATGCCCGTTTCACTGTTACCTGGATACCTCTTGGGGGATATCCTCTATATCCTCTTGGGGGGAATATCCTCTTGGGGGATATTCTAACAACAAGTGATTATAAGACGATCTGTCAAAGTGCAATGAAATACAATATGCTGGACAGTATGCTTCTCAAAGCGCTTTACAGGATAACAACAATAACAACAACAATTTTACAAGTCCTGGGAGGAAGAATATCATCAATATTAATAATAATAATAAACTTTATTTTATATAGCACCTTTAAAGGTGGCTAATTTAAAAAAAAAACTTTTTTTAAATGCATTTGCATTTGCACACAGAGCAGTGTTTACTTGAGCATGGAGATGCCATACTGAAAAATTCCTGCACACAGCCATTGCAGCGGCATTTACATCATTTGGCAGGGCTATGATTCATACAAGTGGTGGTGGATTTGGAGACAAAATGTATTTACATTGGGTTGCTGTAAGTGGAGCACTAATAAGCCCAAAGCTCTACTTATTATTTTACAAAAGAATGCACCTGACAAGCTGGACAGTATGCTTCTCAAAGCGCTTTACAGGATAACAGCAACAATAACAACAACAATTTATGTGAAAATATGATCAATATTAATAATAGTAATAATAAACTTTATTTTATATAGCGCCTTTAAAGGTGGCTCCTCAAAGCGCTTTACAGGATAACAACTGATGAAACAACATTGGTTAGGGGTTGAAAATACCTGTAAAACTGGTTTGTTCACAATGTTCTGTAGACACAGAGTGTTACACCAATGCATTAGCATGTTAAAGCGATTCCATTGAGGAGCCGGGCGCGATAATTGTTTTGTTCCTTGATACAGTATCTGATCTGCAAGGCCATTTAGCTGCAGCAAATGTGAATTCTGTCTGGCATTACCAGATTATGAAAAAATAAAAGTATTTTAATCAAGATTCCCTTATAAAATTAACGTGAAACAAAACAAAAACTAAAAATAAGATACAATCTACAGACATTCACAACATAAACATATCTTAAAACATTTACATATATTGTTTAATTATTACTTTAAAAATATACTTTAGGTTACTGAAACAGCCAGTTAATAAAATCGTTGCAATTTTGTTCTTGTTTGGAGGTGGGGATATTCTGACAACAATTGATTTAAAGACAATCTGTCAAAGTGCAATGAAACAATAATTACGCTTAGTGAACGTTCCGAGGTCAAATTCTTCCGCGACAGGGGTACCTTTAAAGCGCAAACAACGGCACCGAAAAATTTTGGCGCGCCCTCTCTTTAAAGCCCTGGCCAAATACGAAGACAGTACGTACAGTTATAATTCAAACTGAATTAAAAACTTCTCCCGCAGAGAGTGATGAAAACCGGGCAGCGTCAGGCGTATGCACATTTATATGTTGGGCTTTTGGGTTTGGGTGGATTTGCGCCCTACAGTTCAACCTACGGTACGGCTGTGTACTGTACATACAGTACGAACATGTGTTATTTTGAAATATAAAAAATGTCAATATACTTTAGGAGAAATTGAGTATTGGTGTGTATTTTTTCTTTAAAATACCAATAATAGCAACATACAGTTTACATAATTACATAATGTTTATGTTCCTAAATTAATATCGTTTATGACCTTTATGACCTTCGTTATGCTCCTCTGCATTTTATGCTTAGCTACTAGCCATCAAAGTCTTTAACGGAGATATTACTAATAGTATTAATAAGAAATGACCTTGGACAAGCTGTAAACTCAAAGTATTGCCCTGGTCCACGTTATTTTTTTTTTACTTTGTAAAAGTAACACCACAGCATTTCACAATCACGCATTTTTTTCCAATCATGCAAAGTACAGTAATTTTTGAGAATTGATTCACCATGCCTTTCACATGCTCATAAAAGAGATTGATTTAGGAACATAAACATATTACCGTATGCAAACTGTACTGTATACAGTATGTATATGTATATTTAATGTCTTAACTGTGCCCGTTTAAGTATTGAATATTTATATGGAATTTTACCACTGAAGGGAAATCTTAGTGCCTGAGCATAAAAAGAATAGGAGCATACTGCAACGCGTGTGAAGGCCATAAACGATATTAATTTTGGAACATATACATACAGTATATGGCTGGTCTCGGTACTTTAAAGAAAACATACACGAAACATGGTTTCATTATGACCAGAATCGGTCTTGAGATATTTTTAACTTGATTTACAGTATTTGAGAGGTATGTCTTGACACCGATACTACGTAAATACTGCTCACGTATATGTTTCTAGGTTTATATTATGCATTTCATACGGTCAAATTACTTTTGAGCAACTGATAAGAAGCGCGAAACGGTATGCCAAGGGCGTTCTAGTTTTCGTTTTGTTTTAATGCAGTGCAGTGGATTGATTAGAGATATCAAGTGCATACAAGTCATTTTTTAAATGTTGTAGTTCGTCTTGTAAAAATGTTACGAGTACATCATCTGTCAACAATTACACAGGTTCTGTTTCCATATTGCGGATATTGGTTACGTAATATTATTTTCTAATTTCACGTTGTGAATATATGATTTGGGCAAACAGAGCCGCAAAGAAGTACATTATGGGTTGTTGTTTTTTTTTTGCAGTTTTATCTAGAACAAGCGATGCTTAAACCTTTGTCTGATTCTTGTGAAACTATCCACACAACAGTTACCTACAGTAGGAGTTGACTTCAGTGATGTCACTGATGGGATGTTTCTAAAAATCCATCCTCTGTAAAACGTCTTCTCTAGTTGTCCTGCATATGTATTCGCTAATGAAGCTGTGTGTTCTGAGCCTGGTTCTCTACATTTCTGTATGAACCAGCTTAGAGGGCTAAAGACAGCTTGTGTTTAAATTGAGTGTAAAGTAATTTATGCTTCTAAAGTCATGGTCAGCACTTATTATTGTACTGTGCTGTAAACTTGTTCTGTGTCTAATTACATTATTTTATAGCTTTATCAAATCTGTACATTGTCTGTCAATAATGTTTCTGTTGTGCTTTTTCAGCCCTCAGCATGTGACCGTGCTGGTGGCGCTGTGGGTTAGTTTCCTGACTCCCATGTCACATGGTCCGTGATTGAATCCCATGGAACTATGACTTTATTTTTTAACAAACATTTCTTTGAAAAAATGAAACGTTTCCCTTGGTCAGAGATTAAATAAAACCTCACTGGCACCAAACAAATTTATATTTCTAAATATCACAACATGATCGAATTTAAGTCTTTTTAATAACAATGAATAGTCACCTATGCGTTACAAAATAAACATTTATATTGATTTGAATTGCGTTTTGATTTAAATCGTAAACGCGTGTTTAAATATATGTGTTTAAAGGCGATATACTGTATAAAAGCGCTGATTCTTATGGAATGTGTTCCGCCGGGGATTCAAAAAATTTATTTTTTTTAATCGCGTATCTAAGGAAAATTGCAGTATAACTTTGTTCATGCACAAACAGTGGCATGTTACATTATAATTTGGGTGTCTCCTCTTGCCAGAAAGCTCTAAATTGCATTTTGAGTGCGGTTTTTGACTTTTTCTAAATTGCAACCCATAAATAAAGCTGATACAGTTTAGACTTACTGTATTCTAAACTGTATTACAACAGCACATTGGACAATGCAACGTAAATTGCAAAAATGCACTTGGAATCTGTCCAAGCCCTACTACGAAAATTATTTAAACTGCGACACTTATCATTCATCTTTAAATAAACTTTATTTTATATAGCGTTTTAAGCGAATAGTTAATTAGATTGCTCATAAACCTAATCACTATTTCTATATAAACACAGCGTGATTGCTCTCTGAAAATGCTTTTCCTTTATATTTAGGCTCAGATTTCAACAATAGATCGTATTATTATAAACTTTCTTGGAAAAATGTCTTTTATGTAAACCATGTTTGCTATTAATTCATTTAGGGCTAAAATACGTTCATTGTCTTCCAATCGAGTCGAGTTGACATTGGAAGCTTGCCACGCCCGGACTGTTACACCAACGCATTAGCATGTTAAAGCGATTTCATTGAGGAGCCTAGCTACTAGTTAACACTGTACTTCCTACTTTGAAAATACCTGTGAAACCGGTTTAATTCGTCACAGCCAGCACTCCGGCAGAGAGGGGGGTTGTACTTGTTAATGTCCGATGACATACAAGTGGAAAGATTACAGATTTTAATCGTCTTTTTTCTGAACCAGGGAAAATCTGATCATGTTTCTCTATAACAATAATAAAAAACTTAATTTTACATATCACCTTTAAAAGTGGCATCTCAAAACAATACAGTAGATGTAAACCACAGATTACAAGGTAAATACCCAGACAAACGCAAACGCGTTTTTAATAAAATGCTTTCATTCATTCAACAGAGAGAGAGCGTAAAACCTGGGTGTAACAGCTGTTCCTTTTTCTGATCACTTGCTCTCTGAGATACATGGGAATCCAGGCTTTTTTATCAATGCTTTCTTTTCCGTATACCAGATCTTATGGAACCACTTCAGAAGGGTGTCAGCCAGTCAGATCCCAGGAATCGGTACTTTAAAGGAAAAATACACACCGGTATTCCATTTCTCCCTAAACATTTTAAGCATCGAAGTATTTAACTAACATGTGAAATAGCGTGTGAAAAAGTGTTAGTTTTAAGCTTTTCTGCTAATATAATATGGAATCGCGTATCTAAAGAATTTAATAACGATATGATTATATTCGTGTACTGTGACAGGGCTGTGTAGGGCTGTTTCGCCTCTCTCTTCATGCGACTGTACCAGGAGGAGGATTTCTTTCTATTCGAAACGTGTATTTTAAAAGTTTAAGAAGTAAAAACCTTACAGCGTACACAGATTTCTAAACTGATCGGGATCCTTATCTTTGTCTTATGCATAATAATGTTCACTGCTCTGTCCAGCAAATTAATAATAAACTTTATTTTATATAGCGTTTTAAACGAATAAGTAGTTAGATTGCTCATAAACCTAATCACTTGCTTTTTCTTTTTATTTAGGCTCAGATTTCAACTATAGATCGTATTATTAATAACCATAATAACAACCAACCAACAAAAACAACCATATAAACATAATACCAACCAAAAACATAGATAACAACCACAATACAAAATCAAATATATCAAACCATTATACTCTCGCAAATTCCTCCAATTATCATAATCCCGCCCCTTATGCAAAACCAAACCCTCCTCCCATCCCAGTTTATCCTCTTTATCATAAACAAAATCCACCTCAATTTTCAACATAAAGCATTACACAAAATCAATACCTCAACACTCCATACTCAACAACGATAATTCACAAACAGCCAGAACATGTAACTCCACATTCCTAAACAGACCTCATTTCCATAGCCCCGCCCCTTATGCAAAACCAACATCCCTCCCCTGTTCTCTCTCTCCCCTGGCGTTTGTAATCGTTTTTATTTTCAAATAAATTTTAGCAAAGTCATGTATTTTAAAAATCTTACGATTTTTATATTTATGTCTTTATTTAGTGGTTTCATTAGTGACAAAGGCTAAACTTTCTTGGAAAAATGTATTTTATGTAAACCATGTTTGCTATTAATTCATTCAGGGCTAAAATATGTTCATTGTCTTCAAATGAAAGAAGGGTTCCTTTCGCCGTGGTCGGGTTGAAATTAGAAGCTTGCCACGCCCGGACTGTTACACCAACGTATTAGCATGTTAAATCGATTTCATTGAGGAGCCTAGCCTTTCTTAACTAGCACTGTACTTACTGGGTTTTTGAGGGGGGGGAGGTGTCTTTCGCTGTGAAACCAGTTCAGAAAAAAGACGATTAAATTTAATAAACGATTAAGGGTGTTTACCTTGTAATCTGTGGTTTACATCTACTGTATTGTTTTGAGATGCCACTTTTAAAGGTGATATGTAATTTAAGTTCTTTATTATTGTTATAGAGAAACATGATCAGATTTTCCCTGGTTCAGAAAAAAGACGATTAAAATCTGTAATCTTTGCACTTGTACAGTATGTCATCGGAAAATACAATCAGTTTCTGCTTTGTGTAAGGATGGTGTCAAAAAGTAATCTAAGTGGTGAGAAAGCTGTGCTCCTCAAAGCGCTTTACAGGATAAAAACAATAACAACAATAGTGGCTGGGCAAACGATTTTTTTTTATAGAAATACAAAATGAGATACTGTATAATGATGTGCATGAACAAAGTTATACTGCTATTTTCCTTAGATACGCGATTAAAAAAAAAAAATTTTGAATCCCCAGTGGAACACATTCCATAAGAATCAGCGCTTTTATATATCGCCTTTAAACACATTTAAACACGCGTTTACGATTTAAATCAAAACACGATTCAAATCAATATAAATGTTTATTTTGTAACGCATAGGTGACTATTCATTGTTATTAAAAAGACTTAAATCCGATCATGTTGTGATATTTAGAAATATAAATTTGTTTGGTGCGAGTGAGGTTTTATTTAATCTCTGACCAAGGGAAACGTTTCAGTTTTTCAAAGAAATGTTTGTTAAAAAAAAACTCATAGTTCCAGTGGGATTCGATCACAGACCGTGTGACACGGGAGTCAGGAACCTAACCCACAGCGCCACCAGCGCAGTCACATGCAGAGTGCTGAAAAAGCACTACAGAAACATTATCGACAGATAATGTACAGCGTGTACTATTCTTGTGTTGCGGTACATGAATATAATTATAAATTATGAAAAAGCTACAAGCATGCCAAATGTAATCGTTTTTATTTTTAAATACATTTTTGAGAAGGGTCATCTATACAAAAAAGTTGCATGTAATACCACTCGATAGTTATATTAATAGAGATAAGCTCTCTATTAAAGCTCAGATCAAAGATTAAGCACAGATCAGACAGCAAGATCTCACACACTGGGACTGATCTGTGATCTGTGATGTGGTTGAGTGTGAATTGTGATGCTCTAGCAGGCACAGTCTGTGCTGTGCTAAAAAAAACAGTTGAACAACTCTTAAGCATACTGTAGTTTTTGTTAACACAAGTTTATCAGTGAAAAGACCATGGGCATTTTTCCTCCCCCCTACATTCTCAGAGTAGAATAGGTGTACCTTGCAATGAAAGACAGTCCCCCTTCCCCCCACGGACAGACAGATGAATGTTTTCACTGCCTATTTGACTAGCTATTCAGAGTGAAAGGCGGTGACGTCACCGCACTGGCAAGCATGCTGTTTAGATAATGCAATTCCATATTATATTCCCTATTAATCAAAATCTAAAAGTATGCTTTTGTTTACTCTGATAGCAAGAGTATTAGCAGAAAAGGTTTAAATATCACTTTTCTCACAAAGTATATAAACAATATGGTCAGAATATAGAGAGGGATGAGGCTGTAATGGAAAGTTACTGATAAAAGGTGTTTTATCCTAAAAATGTTGTTTACGGACAGAGCTGTGCTGCAGAAGCAGCTGGATACTTAGAACAAAGTGTGATAGCACCCAACTCGTCAAGGGCACGGGATGTTTTAATAAAGTTTATCTCTGCTGCTTGAAGAAGGGAGTATGAGAAACTATTTGAATAACTGCTCTTCTTTGCTAAAAGCAAAAACCTATAAGTAATGGAAAATTACTGCTTTGCCTGTCCTTGAAGTGTTGCATCAGCTTAAAAAAGATATAAAACAAGGGCTCTCCCTGCTTGCTTTTGAATCAGCTTTCACTTCTCTGCACAGACGGGTAATGGCTTTTTCCCATATTGCAATATGAATAAAGACCTTACTGAGTAAATAAGAATACCTCTCCTGGCTCTTCTTCGATAAAATTCCACGACAAGGCGCACAGCACAGCACTGATATGCCAGTTCTATCAAATCCAGTTCTATCAAGTGCTATCAAGTTGAGTATATTCATACACTAGATTGTATTTTTTTGCTATAATCAACATGTAAATTATTTAGCATGAATTTCTGAAAAGCAAACTGTGAATAATTGGGAGAACTGTATCTTGTTCATCCTGTGGTAAACTGTCTAGTAATAAAGATGATGTATTTAGACAGTTAAGATAAAATAAAAATAACAAATTACTAAAATGTACATTTTCTTTACTCTATTTTGAACATTGTTGTAACTGTCTTAACATTTAACTGCAATATCTCAAATGGAGCACAATATTTAAATGAAGCCATTTTTGAAGAAAACTTTTATGTGTAGGTTTATGTGTAGTACAAAAGTATAGCACTAGAAAGATTCATTCTCTCATGTTCCTAAGACAAAGTCTTCTATGCTGAAAAACTAATTTGGTTCTGGAATGCCTACACTGCCAAATGCACTCCAGAGTGCCTCAGTATTAAAATGTTAGGATGATCCTTCTTTGCTGACTAAGAGTAAAAAAATTAAATAAAAAGGGCTAGTAAATAATATACTGTATCTGCTGACATTGTGTAATTTAAGTAATCTCTGAGTGCAACCCATATGTTGAGGGGTTTTGAATTCTCCTTTTTCTAAACTGAGTGATACAATATCTGTCTGCATGCTTTTCACTTTTAAAACAATTAATTACCTGCCTGATATTGAAGATTTGAAGGTCACTGAATCCAGCAGATAACCCTATAGCCCCACAGGGGTTAACATTAAACACATTTATGAAAAACAAATGTGAATTCTGACATCATACATATACAACAGCCCTGAGGAAAGAGATAGGGGAGCTTTATTGTGGAGCTCTATGCTGTAATTCATACTTGGAGAAGAAAGCATGAATTACAAATTACAAATTACATGATTTGTTGATTTGTAAAATTCAAACAAATCAAAGCTGATAATATCAGTAAATATAACTTGTTAAACTGTATAGATTTCCAAAAAGGTTGAAAGACTGGAAGAGTACCACTAGGCTTAGGCATCTGTTGACAGAATCTCTATTTATTCTTACATTAGGCAATGCAAAATATGGAAACATCTAATAAGCAGCAGCTAAATTGCAAGTTTGTATCTGTGTGTGCCCTGAAATGGACATCTTGTCCAAGGTATGCCCTGCCTTGCACCCGTTGCTTGCAACCATCTATTGGATAAAGTGGTTAAAAAAGGATTTATGGAAAGATGCCCTTTGAACTTTAAAATGGACCAAAACACCTGCTTCATTGATTGGTAGGTTGCTAATGACGACGTCGGCAGTAACTAGGAGACAGATGGGGATCTGGATCTGAATCAGGATCAAGGATTCAATGGGTTCAGGCAGGGTACAGGACGTGTAACTGGCAGGCTGGTTCATGGCTAACTGGTCAGCATGCGATATTGGTATAGTTTTGCAGCTCCTTAAATGTCTCAGATCACTTGGCTCTGGCTTTCAAAAAATTCTTCATCTCCAAAGAATGTAAATAGACAGATCTGCATTACTGTTGCCTTAGCTGGTATTGCAGGGTTTTTTGGTTATGCTTTACAGGTGCTGGATCCCTGAAATCTTTCATGAAACTCAGTCATTCAAGATGAAAAACATTAACAGCTCATTTAACATTTCTTGGGTTTTTCATTCCATTTATTCAGGACAGTCAGGGTTAGACAGTCTTCTGTTCCAACACTACCCTTACTTGTTGGAGAGCAAGCTGGGGTATGCGAAAAGACAAATTCCTAATGCAAGAAATTTTATATGACTAATAAAGTGATCTTATCTTATCTTTTCTTGTTCTGAAATTCTTTCTTGCTGTTGATTCATTTCCTCTTGAAACCCCACAAAAGACCTAACTGAAATACACCAAACTGCAATACAGACACTTAAAATACTCACATAGAAGTTGTGTAGCAAGACAGCATAAAAAGGCTGCAGTGCCACTGAGATGTGTTGCAGAACCTCTCAGTCCTCAAGCAAAACCAAACTATAATCCCATTGGACAACCAGGGAAGCGAATTCTTGAACTCTGGATTTCCAGCACCAAATCCAGGTAAAGTATGTTGATTCAAGTTCTAAATAAAAGATCAAAGTGAAGCTAGGAAGAGTTAGAATTGACTCAACAGTCTATAGAAAAGAATGAAAGATGCAACCATAACAATAGGAAAACATTTAAAATCATTGGGCAGAATCATAACCAGTAACCACCAGTAAAACTGGAAGAGCTGTTCAGATTAAGGTGGAACCTATGCTCAGATGTTGTTAGAATGTAACCCTATTTTAAAGTAAACCAGTCAGATGTCCATTTTAGAGGAAGAGTAGGAAGAGTTTGTTATGCCGTGATCAGATGGAAGATTGCCAGCAGTGTTTTGAGGAAGAAAGGGATCCATTTGAGATTCACAGGTTTATTAAAAAATGGTAGTTTAATAAAAGAGTGAAGGTGGAGATGTAGCTGCATGGATGAGGTCTGACAAAAGCCCCCGAAGCTGCTTCATAAGACAGGACAGAAACAACTGGAGCATGCAGATAGGTGACAGCAAAGAGATGCAGGACTGGACAAAACTGCCAGAGGAGCAGAACCAGACTGGCACAGGAGTGGGTCCTCACAGGACCTCTAGGTAATCAGGACAGGATTGTAAATAGATATGCAGTAGTCCGCCAGGAAGCAAAACATGACCCAAAAAATATATCTTTCAGGTTAGAACAGAACATGGCTGAGAGCAGCTCAATAACTGAACACCGAGCTATGGTGCCGTGGGGCTTAAATATGGTGCTGATCATAGCTAACAAGCAGCAAGTGGTTGGGAGAGCCTGCCAAATTTAGTGAGCATGGCACCGGACGGTATTGAGCTCCTTGTGCAAATGTGACCGGTCTCCAAAGAGGCCAAGGGCTGAGAGCTCAGATCTGCACAGGTGTAACAGAGTTACCCTGGTGAAATAAGGAGGGATGGATAGCTGCTGTTAGAGAATGGAGTCTCTTGATGTGAAAATAATCTGAGCAACAAAGTCACTCCACCTAAAGTCAAGGACCACAAACAAGCTATTCCAGTTTGCTGCCAGTTCATAGCTTGTCACAGTAGTTTGACAAGAGAAACAATATTCTAGACTGTTTTTTTGGCATGCTTATTGCTTTAAACAGACCATAAGGTTTGATAAACAACAAAAACATAAGATTATCATAAGAGCACAACATAAGAGCATATCTTCTAATCTTCTTCTAATCTTTTTCAGATTCAGAATTATTAGCACTACATTTTGAACTTGAGAAAGTTACATGTCTTCTGTTCACATACAGATTGAGAAATATCTATAAAATTACAAATAAAAATATCAATCAATGCAAATGTTTCTTTTTAAAATCCTCTTTGAATTACATTAAGATATGCACTGTCCCCTCTAGAAGAATTGCAGTTTGTCCCTGAAATTTTATTTACTCTAAATTCAGAATGTCTGAAAACACTATACATAATATATTGTTAAGTTAATATGTCCTGGAACCCTATATTTTTTAGAAAAATCATTTTTTTTAGGGTAACCAACATCTCTACCTTTTGTATTGAAGTGAAGCTAGCAACAGTTTTCCTGTAATAAAAAAATATAGTGCTGGATGACAAAATATTTCATTCCTTCCAGCAGATAGATTTGAATTTCATCCATTGTAATCTGGACATTAAATCACATTAAAGACTGGGTTTTAATGTAGGAAAATAGAAATGGAATGTACAGATCCAGCCAATCAGAATGCACAACAGATAACGCACCCTAATACATGCCACTTTCCAACACTTTCCTTAATAATCTGTTGCAGGATTACACTTCTTATATTTGGGCTGTCACTCAAAATCCCTGGTTTTGAATCCTGGTAGGTACAATCTATACCAATTATATAATTGAATTTGTATACTGTTTCAACTCTTATTAATTTTATACTGTATATTACAATATGTTAAATGTTAAATAAATATTAAAATAAGAAAATAAATAAATAAGAAACGTGCTCCGCAGCAATGACACATCAATGGCAAAGACCACCCTCGAATTGAATGTGGAAGGCCGCCGGCCCCGTGGACGACCATTTACGCGCTGGCTGGATCGGCTGAAAAACGACATGTGCCTCGCAAAAGTCACCTGCCGAGACGCCGCAGACCGTACAAAGTGGAAAAATTGGTGCAAACAAGCAGACCGCACATAAGTGGGAAAATACGAAGAAGAAGAAGAAATAAGAAAATAGCACTGCTTTACAAAACAAAATTACACTGGATATATAAATAATAGTTTATTATTATTATTTATTTTGTCTTAATGCTAATTTCAGCAACAAGTAATTAGGAAAAAAATTAACATTAGATTTTGATTATGAAAAATACTGCACTTCAGTGGGTATAACACCACATAGAGAACCCATCTGATACACCATATGGTATCATACTGTATTTACTGTATACTGTATATAGTATATTTATACAGTATGCCAATCATACCGCAGTTCTTTGACTTGTACACTTTTGATTCAGCAAATCTGTGAATATGGCTTCACGTGATCTGTGGGTGGATGTGGCAAGTTGGGAATTGTAGTCTTTGTTCATGTTTTCAATTTACGTGGCCGGCGTTTAAAAACAACAGTACATGCTGTGAAGGAAAGAGACTGTACCATCTTACAATAATAATAGAGTTGGACCACTTTTAATCACATAATGTGCTATAGAATGTAGCATTTGTGCTGCCAGTAACTGTTATGCTTATGGAGAGCACGCAGACCTTTCAAACCTCAAATGTAATGTCGTGGAAATTTACCTATCAAGGAAGCCACAAGAGAGAGTTCTCACCTGAGTAAGGTCTTTATTTCAGTATTGCAATATTGGGAGCCCTGCTGCCACTTTGCAAAGTGCAAGTAGAGACTCCCAATATTGCAATATTGAAATAAAGACCTTACTCAGGTGAGAACTCTCTCTTGTGGCTTCCTTGATAGGTAAATTTCCACGACAAGATTGGCACTCCAGATGGGACACTAACCTGAGCGCGGATGGCTGCTGAAACTCCATCCGGGCCCGGACAATTTTAGCAAATTGGACGAACCTCGGAGGATAAACTGTTTGTCCTTCCAGAGACGCGTCTGGAGAATTCACGGCTGTCTGACATCAGTAAGTGATCCTTTTAACTAACCTTTTGTTTTACGATTAAGAAATCTTGCTCTAAGCCTGGGGCTTGAGTGAGTGAGTCTGGGACTCAAGTAAAAAGACGATTTCCACGACAGTAAACAATACTATTTTTGTTTTATTTCCATTTTTTCAACAGGTACTGAGAGTCAAATATGCCAGCTAAGCAAGTGCAATTTTAAAATAAGCTTGTAATTCAAACAAGATCTCCAATGTGCTGATTACACTCTATGACTGCAGGAGCAACATATCTTAGCAACAGATCAACACTTTAGTGTTGCTAAAGGTATATACACAAAATATCACAACATTTTAAGACATTTCTAACACATACCTACAGTGTATATATTGTGCTGTTTATACTGTATACAGTATATTTTATACAGTATATACCTACAGTTAATTGGACATTTCCATACAAAAACATTCAACATTATTGAGAGACAGGTATACAGTCAGGCACACAGGCCATAACAGGGGATCACATACTACATTATTATTGTTGATGTTGTTGTGAGACAATTTCTACATAGCTTGTAGAGAAAGACACTGCCTTGCTTTTTATCAATCACTTAATAAATTGGCCAGTGCAAAACATGTTATTTAATATATTTATTTTAGAATTAGAGTGTTCTAGAGTGTCATTAGCTGTGATACTGCTAATACAGTAATAAGAATTAACACATTAAATGATTAACAATTAATATTCTGAGTGGCTGCATCTGAAGCATTGTATTGGCTGTCAAAGAGAAATATTGTAACTAATCATGACTGAAATACAGTATATGCTGTGATGACCTTGCCGGAGGTCAGTCTTTGGCTTTTACAATTGTATGAATCGTTACCTAAACATCTATATTTAGAGTTCTAACCAAAATCAGTCAACTCAGTGTCTCCTTTTAAAAATTAGATCTTTAACAATAGTTGAAAGTCTTTAAGAGTTATAAGAACTCCTGTTAAAGCTACAACTCATACAAAAGATAGCATCATTTGAAAAGAATTTTAAACTAGTCTGATTTTGATGTTGTCAATGCCTGCATAATTAGAGATATTAATTCATTCCAATTGGACCGAAAAAAAACGACAAAACAATATCCCCTATTGTATTACCTAATATTGTACTGTACCTACTGTACTGTATATAGCACCTTTTTAACAGTTTAATCATTTTACCTATCAAAAATGTGCAATAATCATTTCAAACTGCTTCATGTGGATCTTGGCGAAAAACCTTTCATTTTTTTTGTGGCTTTTTCTAATTTTGTGTTTCTTCACTGACAGCAGGATCATCAGACTTCCATCCACAGGCATTTAAACCGCCAGGTGTCTATTTCTTGTAAAAAAGACACAATCACTTCACGGAAGTGAAATAAAATGAATCTGCCAATATTGCATTGCTTTCAAACTGACCATCCTCTGAGATTAAAATCCAGGATTGGTTTGTCCTGTGTAATTACATGCTTTTTCAATTGACAATAGAGTTTTATTCACACTGCTGAACACCATTCCCCAAAGGACTGGTTAAAAGTAATGTGGAACTTGACAGTGCATGAAAACATTTTAATACAAAGCCTGTCAGAAATATAGGACTGAATGCAGATGACTTTTTAAATATAGTAGAAAGTGCAGAAATACTTGAGGATTTTTTGTGTGTAGTGATTGGCACACACATAAATAAAACTCACTTCCCCAAAACTATCTGATGTCTGTGGTTTCATTAGAAACACATTTAGAAGAGTTTGGCGATTGAGAACCCCATAATTTCTTTCATGTATACTGTCTTGAATATAATTATATCGTTATTAATTTCTTTAGATACGTGATTCCATATTATATTCCCTATTAATCAAATTCTAAAAGTATGCTTTTGTTTACTCCGATAATGAGCATATTCACAGAAAAGGTTAAAACTATCACTTTTCACAAAATATATAAATGTAATATGGTCAGAAGGAGCACGTAAAAAACGTTTCAGAAATAACCACATGTAAGACTTTGATGCTTAAAATGTTTAGGGAGAAATTGAATACTGGTGTGTATTTTTTCTTTAAACTACCAATACCAGCCATATACAGTTTACATAATATGTTTATGTTCCTAAATTAATATCGTTTATGACCTTCAGATGTGTTACGCTCCTCTTCTTTTTATGCTCGGCTACTAAAATTTTCCTTTAGTTGTAAAATTCCATAAAAATATTCAATACTAATTGGATTAAAATGTTTAAAAGAGATTAAATGATTAAATCTTTTCACTACCAACCAATGCACCATGAGTGCCCCGGTCACTTTGGCCAGCCAATCACATACCGCGGTACGTCGCAGTGGCTTGTGGGTAGTTGCGTGCGATACGGGTTTGTACTGTGCATTTTGAATGGCTGCATCTGTACTGTTAAAACCATAGATTCAAGGCAAGACAGCAGGCGTGGTCGAAGGAAAGTTCCAGGGTTAGTAACAAGTAGAAGTAGAATCCAAAAACAAAGGCGAGGTGGGAGCTCCAAAGAACAACAAATACCAGGCAAAGAACAGAGGCTTCTGGAGGGTTTAAGAATTGTGCGAGGGAGAAGGTACTTTAATTGATGGTGTCGTGGTTGGCTGATTGGCAGGAGCGGTGTCATTTAGCAGAAGTGCTCAGGGCTGGAGTGTGATTAGCGCGAGTGCACTTCCGTGTGAGAATGTGGTGTGGAGAAGGTGTGACAGTATGTTCCAGAAGTCAAATACTAGGGCAGCTGTCTCTGAACAGACCTTCATCTCCTGATAAGTCCCTCTCCCTGCAGGTTGCTATGCCTGGTGGAAGGCGTATCTCATCACAGCCCTCTGCCACCAGCAGAGCACACACTACCCCAGGACACTCCATCCCGGCCTCCATGTTCACCACTGCCCAGGAATTGGCTGATGCTGTTCCCGCTGTCTATCTCCCCTCAGGAAGCACCATCTACACAGCGGAGTTCACAGATGCCAGTGCAACGTACAGTTCTCCCAGATATCCAACTGTTACCCATCAGTCAAGAGAAGGGGGAGGGATTGTACGTGCAGTGCATCGGCATAGATGGGAAAGCCAGAGCTGACCGCTACGCTGCTCATGTGTTTAAAAATCTTGTGACTTTTGAAATTTACTGGGGGTAAACCACATAAGTAAATTTTGATGGGTTCAGAGGCAAAAGGGCCTTGCCTTGCAATCTCCAAGAAACCATTAGTAGCATGGTGAATAGGAGATTCTTAAAACGTACTTTGTACAATTGGAAAAGAATACGTGATCGGATCAATGAAATGCGTCAAAGAAGGAGGCACTCTTTTCCTCTAGTTTAACAGTCTGTCCAGAAACAAAACAATCCTGTTAAAAGAGAGTGTGGCGTTACTTTTTGTAAATGAAAAAGTGTGTGCGCGCTCTCTCTCTGCTGGCGCTTGGGCGCGGCGGGGTGCTGTGCCAGCTGTACCAAAAAATGTCACTGTGTCTGTCCTCGCCTAACCTGAAAATGCCACAATATTATAAACGCCCTTAGGCTGGGCAAACAAATTTTTTAATTTAAAAAAAAGAAATAAAAAATTAGATATAATGATGTGTTCCTGCTTAACTTAGACATTGCATGACTTTAAAAGCTATAAAAACAGGTGTCGATAGTTAAAAACCACTTTTTGTGCACGAAAAATGCAAAAAACTGACTTTAACAAAATATATTTACAAATCCTTTCGCCTGGCAATCTACTGAACCTGAATACCCAACTATCTGAGAAGCCCTCCGTAAAACCAAAAGAACTACAATTGAAAAAAGTGTAAAAGTGTAAAAAGAGGTGATATGTGTCTCTATAACTCTTCAGTTTATAACTGCTTCACTCTATAACAGTTTCACTCTACAGAGAAATTTAATTGATGTGAGGCTCTGGTGAAATTTCTCTGTAAACTGAAGAGTTAAAGAGGAGACACTTGTGTATCACCTCCTTTTAAACTTGTTAATGCGACACGGAAGATATTATTAATAATAAAGTGCTTTCGGGCTCACGTGGGTTTGCGCCCTACACCCTGCGGTACCGCTGTGTACATACAGTACGAACATGTTGTGATATTTAGAAATATAAAAAATGTCAATATAGTGTCCATAATATTTGCTATTTTAGTTTTTCAAAGAAATGTTTGTTTGTTAAAAGAAAACTCATGGCAATAGCTAGATTTGAACACCCAATCTCAGGCTTCTAAGTCAGTTACTTAAGCCATCACACCACAAACACAGTCACATAAGTGGCCCTGAAACAGCCATACACATATCAATAGAAAGTCTTATACTACTGTTTGTGCTACAGTACATGAATATAATTATATCGTTATTAATTTCTTTAGATACGCGATTCCATATTATATTCCCTATTAATCAAATTCTAAAAGTATGCTTTTGTTTACTGTGATAACAAGCGTATTCACAGAAAAGGTTAAAACTATCACTTTTCACTAAGTATATAAATGTAATATGGTCAGAAGGAGCACGTAAAAACGTTTCCGAAATAACCACATGTAAGACTTTGATGCTTAAAATGCTTAGGGAGAAATGGAATACTGGTGTGTATTTTTTCTTTAAACTACCAATACCAGCAATATACAGTTTACATAATATGTTTATGTTCCTAAATTAATATTGTTTATAAGCATGTGAAAGGCATGGTGAATCAGAGATTCTCAAAACTTACTTTGTATGATTGGAAACGAATACATGATCGGATCAACGAAATGCTGTGGTGTTATTTTTTGTCAATGAAAAAATGAAATATTTTTGTTTACAAAGACGGTTACAAAGAAAGTGGACCAGGCTAATACTTTGAGTTTACAGCTTGTCCAAGGTCATTCATTATTAATACTATTAATAATATCTTCGGTAAAGACTTTGATGCATAAAATATTTAGGCTAAAGATAGAAGGTTGTGTACTTTTGTCCAACTGAGCAATCTTGCTTTCATAAAATATACCAACTTTTTAATGTTTAATTAACATGCTGTAATACATAGTTTAAATGTAAAAGTCTAATGAGTATACAACTTAAATTCTTAATTATATAAAGATTGTCTCTCAACAGTGATCAGGATTCGAAACTGGGTGTTTTCTGTTGGGAGCTCAAATGCTGTACATAAGAGGTTAAGCTTTATTAGCTCCACCTGGCGGTTTTACATGGTGATTCCTAATACTATTAACCTAATCTAATTTGCATGCAGTAAAATGCGGTATGACACGGATTGACGCCTTATGACGTGTTTTGATGCAACACGCCCACCGCATTGTACTGCAGCATACCCTGCTCATTTTGAATGACTGCATCTGTATATCCTAGCATTTTGTTTGCCTGTTTATTTGTTTCCCCACCTTTTCCAGATAATTTGCTTAATATTAATAGCTTGTGTAATGCTACCATCATGTAATAACATCATCTTTTAGGTGTTTGCCCAGTATTGAATTTAATCTATTTTCATTTTATTTGCTGCTTCTACATGCTTATACACCTAATTTGATATTATCTGCAAAATTAAATTCAATCATTTTAATAATTTGGGAAGAGCAGTGGTCCTAGTACAGATCTCTGCAGGTACTCTTCTGATTACATAAATCTAATGTGAATATTCAGCCCCTGTGTGTATGCTCTGTTTTCTATTTAATAATCATTTCTCAATCAAAACATTTGCATTCCCTGAATGTATGTATACCCACTTCTGCTGCCTGCAACTTGAGAAAAGTATTTTGAGAAAAACATTTCTGAAAATCTAAATACACCATATTATATGCCCTATGTGTATAAATTACTGTTGTTCTCTGTTCAAAGAACAACTTGATTAGGCAAGACCTACCTTTTCTAAATCCATGCTGTTTCCTTGGATATTATTTCCATATAAGTGATCCTCTTGTTCAATTCTTCTAGATATCTGGCTCTGGCCTGGGGACATTGACCTGGTCTCCTAACCTGGCTTTAGAGAATTTTAGAACAGACACCTGCTGTTGTATGTGACACCACAGAAATAACTGAAAGGCAGGACAACATCATCAAGAATGGCCACTGGACACTTTGTATGGATGATGTGAGGACCACATTCTCCTGGAAAGCTTTGGAATGAGCTGCTGCTGCCCTCAACCACCTGACCAGTTCAAGGAAAGGGATTTGTTAGGAGAACATTTAAAAAACAGGAATGTTTTGCTTCCGGGGTCAGTCAGTTCAGGCAGCCAAATGAGTGAGAGAAACTGTGTGAAATTTCAGAAGCCCAATGCTCTATGTAAGACTTTGAAAAGCAGAGGCTAGGAATGAGATCTGTGTGATTCCAAAGTTTGTTTACATTAAGGTAGGTAAGCAATCTAGCTGTCTGACCGAATAGTAAAGAACTCAAGAAGTTTAGCCAGGACCTTAGTTTAGTTTTTTGTTAGCTATTTTTCTATGATGCTAATGCTAATGTAGCAGCTTCGATCTCATATGATTTTTTTCTAATACTAGATTTCAGGTTTAAATACTTAATTACCTGAATATCATATTCTTTGCTTATCCATTTGGTTCTTGGTCTTTGTTCAAATCCTTCTTTTCAGTTATCTTGGGTTTCTTCCCATTTTAGATTAAATGCTCCTGCTCCTAAATGCTACTGTATTTTTGTGCAAGACCAAGACAACTGGTTCCTCTCTTGTTTAGATGTATTTAGTCATGACTTTATAGATGTCCCTTGCCATGGAAAGGTTCATGTGCCCCAGAATCTTTGTTTTTTTCAGAGATAGTGACTGCCAGTGCTGTCAGCATGATGACGGCATTTATCATATTACCTCATTGAACAGCCAAGATGGTCACTGTTGGTTACTATGATACTGTTGGTTTGGTGAATGTCAGTAACATTTTCCACCTGAGTGTATGTACTGTTGTGCTCCAACTTAAAAGCTGGTTGTTCATGATGATGTGGAAGTGATAGGCTCTTTAGGAACTCTGAAGGAGAAACTGCAGAGATCTGAGCTTCATGCTCAAAGCAAATTAGCACCATATAAATTTAGATTTTCTGGCCATTAACAGAGAGCACTTTGACCTCAGGTAGCTGTGTTATTGTAATGCAGTTAAGTTAGTCAATTGGGATTACACTTGACAATTAAAGCTAAACAAATGTGGGAGCATCATAAATAAACTTATGATAAGATCATGTTTCAGATATGGTTTGCCAGAACTAGTATATTTATAGATCTGTTGTTTTTCATCTAAATAATTGTGCTTCCATTGATTTCCGTTGAAGTGTTGTATTTTCTGTATATTGCTAATCATTATACAAAACACATCAATAAAATATTGCTTATACTTAAGCGATGAAGAAAACTTCCCAATCACCACAAATCCCTGCCATTGTCCCAGTTTTAGATCTGAAGCTTGTTTACTTCTATGATTTGCCAGTACTTTGCTTCAAATGCCAGTCAAAAGTAAAGATAATCCTTTTAAAGAGCACATTGCCTCCCAGATCTTTTATGACACAGCCTTAAAGTGTATCAGAAAAGCTTGAAACAAACAGCACATATGTCAGAATTACAGTCATAATTTTCCACTTTCATTGAGCTTAGAGAGATCAATTAATAGATTTATTCTTCTCATTTGTTTAATCTTTATAGCACCTCCAAGGTAAAACCCACTCATACTCACATAAAATATTTTTGTGAGTATCAGTGGGTATATATATGGGTATTAGCAATTAATTATGAACCTGATAACTGATACAATTTGATTCTCTGAAGTACAAAAAGGGAAGAACCAAAATCTTCATTGTGTTGTCTAGATTCTGTAAGTGGAAGTTGCCAATATTAAGAAGTTGCTTATTTCTAGAAAGTATTTTTTGGGACGCATCAGCCATTACAGCTGATGATGAATGCTGCCATATTCCATGTGAGAACCACTGAATGATTCCATTTATTTAATAATCTAGTTCTGACTTTGTTTCAGAAAGTAACATTATACCGAAGAATCTTTCACCATTACAGAATAAGGACTTTGTTGTATGGATAGTAATAGGAGGTTGTTTGCTAAATAAATGCAGTAATTGGTCTTTTTTAATTAAAACAATTTACTGGTTATTTCCACATCATTGTTTGTTGTTGTTTCCTGAGAGGTTGTTTTCTCATAAGAGGTTGTTTTCTCATAATTGAAAAGGTTCTGATAATTAAACCAATTGCTTTTCATTTACTATTTTGTATTTCACTTAAAAAAATAATACAATTTGTTCTCTTCACTACTGAGACATTTTGCTCCATTTCCTAGCAGCTTTAGCTTTCAGAAACATTCATAATCTCAAATGTGCTGCTTGCAGAGGTGTTTTTAAGGACCTTTAGTTTTGGAAATGATTACTTCTTTTTAAGGTACTGAACAGGTGATACAAACTAGCTCAATAAAAGAATGGTAGAGTCTAATGACAGAATATAAATAACATTTTTTTCAGCAACAAAACAAATCCAAAAAGGATGCAATAATATTGTTGATATATTCAAAAGATACAAGACAACACTCATGTCACACTGAGCACATTATTGATCTTGTTTCTACGTAGCATTCAGATTGGACATAAAATCAAAATACTACTCACACAATACAATCGTGGTTGTAGTTCACTCCCCAGTTTCAACATGATCTTCTACAAAATGACTGATTATATGCACTTAAGTTAAGTTTTTTAGGAACATATTAGATCAGTTCTAGTTTTATGTGATTGCTTTTAAACTTACTCATTTGAATACCCAAAACATATTAGGAACATGGATATTTGAAAAATAGTGTTTGCATTTAAACATGAATAATGTATCAATATTAAGAACATTGTGAGATACCAGAATATGACTGTTCTTCCAGAACTGTGCACATCGCCTCTGCCCTCTCTGAATTTTACCTTTATGAAATAACATAACATAATTTATTATAGTATATTTCTTATATCTGATCATGTTTTTCAGCTCCATGAATTCTGCTGTAAGAACAGCTTGAGCCATACCTGGACAGTCAGAGGCTCATTCAATAATTGTCTTTACTGTGATCTACATCTCTGCTCTGCCTAAATAATTAATCCCACTTGCAAAACTGCATCACTCGCCTATTGTGCTTAAAATAAGAAATTGACAGGCAACATCGGAAATAACACTTTCAACATCTGCTAACTATACAGTTTTCCCAGAAACACCTCTTATTTATTATTATTTTTTGTGGCAGATTTATCTAAGTGAGATTTATATTTTTCTTCTTTTTATAGCATAAAATACCTACTTCAAAGCAGTGTCTCACACAGGATTTGGACTTTCTGGCTGTGAGCTCAGAACCTTCACCACTTCTCTCCACCACTATCCTACAGCAGTAGTATAAAGTGACAACTTTTGTCAAACTTTTTGACAGATACCACATACCCTTTTCAACCAATGGGAGGTCACTATGGGCAGATGCCCCGCCCCCTCCCAAGCCAACAGTGTGTCATTATGAGTGCTGTTGTGCCACCTCCCCCCCCCGAGCAGTCCCGGGCCTCAGGGTCCAAATGCCTGCCACCGCTGCCCCCATCAATTTATAAATAAGTGTATGAAAGCACATATTAGTGACGAGGGTTGGAAGGTGATCATGTCAGCCGTGGATTTGAGCGCGCTCTATTATAACCCTAGGGAATCGGGGAGTTACAGCAGCGTGGGGAGTCTGGTAAGGGCCACGAGTTCCTGGGGTGTGAGCACTAGCTGCGGCCGGATGTCAGACTGGTTGTCCGGTCAGATGGCTTATACGCTGCACAAGCTGGCTCGCGTGAGAGAAACATTACGCTGGTATCTGAAATGGACTGGCAGTGGCAGGCCGACACGGAGGGCATGAGAGAGTACAGCAAGTTCAGCGATGGTTTCTGTTACTTCTTAACATGTATAGACATGTTGTCTAAATATGCCTGGGCCGTGCCGCTAAAAACCAAGTCTGGAGGGGGCGTAACAAGCGCTTTCCGAAATATACTTCAAGAGGGTCGTACTCCTAAAAAGCTACAAACGGACGAGGGAAAATAGTTTCTTAACGGGACCTTCCAAAATTTTCTCAAACGTGAGAATATTGAACATTTCGTTATGGCCAGTGATGTGAAGGCTAGTGTGATAAAGAGGTTTAACAGAACTATTAAAACAAAAATGTGGAGGTACCTGACAAACAAAAACACCTTTCGATATATCGACTTCCTATCAGATCTTATTTACTCTTATAATCATAGTTACCACACGACTATTAAACAAACCCTGGCTTCTGTTACATCCGACAACTCCCTTAAGGTGTGGAGAACTGTCTATGGCGATCACTTTAAGAGAAAACCATCAAAGTTTTCATTTAATGTGGTTGATCATGTGCGGGTGTCCAAAATAAAGGGAGTGTTTGAGAAGGGGTATGAACCCAATTTCACAGAGGAAATTTTCATTGTCGAAGAGCGGACCTCGTCTCTGAGGCCCTATTACAAACTGCAGGACTACGCAGGCGATGACATTAAGGGCTCCTTATATGCAAAAGAGTTACAGAAGATAAACCCCAATGCTGAGAGTGTCTATCGCATCCAAAAGATTTTAGGAGCCAGGGGGCGTGGTAAAAACAAACAGCTTTTGGTAAAGTGGAGCGGCTGGAGCGATAAATTCAATAGTTGGGTAAAGGCTTCCGAGGTCAGAGACATATAGAGGTGCTGAAAAATGAACCCGAATGGCTTCTATGTTACGCTGGCCAGTAATTCATCATCAAAGATGTTTCCAAAGATCACCAGCATGTGCTTCACAGAGTATCTAGCAAAGGTGATTGACCTGGAAGTGGTCAAGCTGCACTATCTGCATACACTAAACACGTTTGATCAAGATGAAGATTTTGGGCTCATCAATGATGAGATCGAGGCTATATGGACATGTAGCGTACCTAGAGGGTACTACAACAGCATCGATCATGAAATGAAGCGTGCTGTGGAAAAATCCAAGCTAACTAATGTAAGTTTTAAATACAACCCCATTAGCCGGTCTATAGGGATTGTTGGTGATAACCGGCTTGTTATGCGCGAGGGTGTTGGGTTTCAAATCGGGTGTTGGAAGTGTAAAATCACCGCACCCCATCAATATGACTGGTGGGTTTAACACCATGTATATATATACAGATATCATAGAACACCAGTTAATAGGCGACATCTACGCACCGCTTTTGCGTTGTGTGCCCTTCAAAGGCATGGATGGTGAATTCGTCACAGTATTATATGACAAGCTCCATTGCATGTCGGTGAGCATCAACCATTTTAACACCATCATTATTGAAATAAAGACGGATCAAAACGAGCATATGTCATTTGCATTTGGTAAGGTCATTGTCAAGCTGCATTTCAGACCTGTGAAAGTGACAAACATCTAAAAGGATGTTGGTCATCAAGAGCTACAAGGATTCTTCTTTGTATACACACTACTACAAACAACAGGCTGGTTACAGATTACCAGGATTTTTGGGGCTGCCAGTTCAGTACGGCGCTGGTGTAGGGGGTATTTTCAGAGCACTATTTAGAAAAGCCGTACCTTATCTGAAACGAAGGTTTGAAATAGCTAAACTGCATATGGCATCGGCAGCTAAAAACTTCGCCAAAGACGTGGTTAGTTACAAGCCCAGTCATGTCTAAAGCAGCAGCACATTAGCAGGAAGGTTCTGGTCTAGCATACATCCGTAGTGGTGTCAAGAGAAAAAGACAGACATCATCATGTCATCGTCGGGGGCCACCTAAACCTGACATAAGAAAAATGGGTAATAGAAGACAGTCATCTCATAAAAGCTGCAGACCGACCAAGAAGAGGACCGTGACACGATTCAATCAACGAGACACGAAACGAGACATTTTAAATTTGGCTTTTGTTCACGGTGGGTCTGCAGAATGTGCAAAGTCGGAGCTGGACAAATTTCAATTAGCGCCTACCAAAACAAGCATCGTGAAAAGCTTTTATATAGAGGTTCCACCCCTCACGGCCCAAACAGAAAACGCACCTCTGGGATTCTACATCACGGTGTAGCGCCAAGGCTTATTAAAATACAGGAATTAAGTTTGCTACTCCCTTGCCAGTCCCTCTCTCCTTCATCTCAGTGGTGCTTGATACAGAGAGGCCATTCCATTTGGTTCACATTTAAGGTGTTTTTCTAGCTGACAGCGTGTACTGTAAGGAACAACTCCCAAGGCTGAGACACATCAACCACACTAACAAATGGTCATCTCTGGTGCCTTAAAGTCTAGGAGATTCTGGGAGAGTCTCATCCCAAGTTTGTTTACAACCCTAAGGTCAGAGTGCATTGTTACTCATCCTCAGCCAATCAGGAACTGGTAGGGCAGGTTAACCCCACATCCGAGTTGGTCTCGGATGCCCATGAAACTTTCAACCAATGAACGTCCGTAGTTCCTCCAGGTAAAACAGGCAGCACAGAGCCCATCCGGAGCGCCTCCTGGACATTCTCGACTTAGTATCCGTGTGTAGTATCCTCTCATGAGGCACCAGTAAATGTAGGGGTTTGTGCATTTACTGGGACAATTTTATTTGTAGGAGTAAGTCACAAAATGATTCTTTTGATGGTATTAGAATCCAATCTTGCGGGATAACTCAAACAAAACACACACACAGCTACTAATACACTAAAATACATTTATTAATACATAAAATATGCATTTAAACATAACAGATCTTATCATGAGGGTTAGCAGAATACAACAGGTATATATTCAATCACAAAGAGTTACCAATACCAAGAGGACATACATTTAGTATATCATTCATTTAGACCGTTTCGTAAATGAACTTGGTTACAACTTCTACACTAGATACTCAAAACAAGTACATCACTCATAGGAATTAAATTGATATCAACTGGTTGAGATAACAATTGAATTCTCGAGCGGTAATGCAGTGAAGTTGAATACTCATCCATCTGTGGAGTCAGATCTCCTTCAGGCACAAAGAAGCAGTGGCAGGCTTGCTGCTGTCCAATCGGCGCTCTCTGGCTCGGTGCCAAGCAGTGCTCGCTGCGGCTTGCGACGTGCTCACTGAAGACTGGCTAGTTAGTGCTGGCTGAAACTAGCAGAGTTTGTGTACAGGAGAAAAGTGACCGCGGATCCCAGCAGATCAGGAAGAAGACTGATGTTCCTGATGAAGCACTAGTTCTGAATAGTGATTCAGCTGTCCACAGTTCCAACCTGTTCACGAGGCTTGCTGCTGATGCTAACCTCGGGTGGATCCTTTGGTTATGCACTGGCAACCTCCGCTCTCGACTCTTAGAACAAGCAAAGTTCTGGCACTCGGACACACTGGCCGTTACATGGTGGTCCGGGCTGAGTATGAGTGTCCAGGAGGCGCGCTGCGAGAATGTTCTGCGCATGGGAACTGAGTTCCCTTGGGAACTGTTCTGCCCTTCGGAACTGTCCTGCCCTTGGAAACTGTCCTACAGGCGCTCTGTGTTGCCTGTTTTTACCTGGAGGAACTGCAGGTCGATGATGAGTAACCATGCCCTCTGACCTCAAAGTTGTAAACAAACTTTGAATCAGACTCCATTGGAATCTCCCAGACATTAAGGCGCCAGATAACCATTTGTTAAGGTTGCTGGAGAATATCAGCATTGGGAGTTGCTCCTTATCAGGACACTCTATCAGCTAGAAAAACACCTTAATCGTGAACCAAATGGAGTGGCCTCAAGCACCACTGAGATGAAGGAGAGACTGGCAAGGGAACAGAAAACTTAATTCCTGTATTTTAATAAGCCTCGCTGCTACACGTGTGTGTGCATTGTTTGAGCTATCCCACAAGGTTACTGGTGCCTCGTGAGAGGATGCCTACACAGGCAACGGAGAAGATTATTTAGATATAAACAACACATTGCTCTATTTGACCTGTAAAATAATGGAAGCAGACAGTGGGGACATTGATGCGGCAGCCCGTGTGAGTCTGGTGAATTACCCCATCGCATCCATCTTCAGCCAGGTTGACATCACCGTGGGAGACCGGCTGATCAGTGAGAGCAATAATTGCTATCCTTACAGGGCCTTTATAGAGTCTGTCCTGAACTACAGCGAAAAGACGCTAAAGACGCAGTATGGACCCAATCTGGGGTTCCGAAAAAGAGCATCATACACGGCACAAAGCCAAAAACTGGAGCACCTGGGTCACATTCACGCAGACCTGTTTTTTCAGGGCAAACTACTGTTGAATGGCGTTGACCTGAAAATAAAACTCACGCACAACAGAGATGCTTTCTGCTTAATGAACAACGTCGGAGAACACAATCTGAGCATACTCTCGGCATCTTTGTTTGTGAAAAGAGTCCGTGTCACCAGGAGTCAGACTTGGACATGTCGAAGCGCTGCTGACGGCCAACGCTAAATATCCCATAGACCACATACAGATGAAAGTCTTCAGTCTGCTTGCAGGGAGCTGTGTGTGTAACCAAGAAAACCTCTTTCTTGGGCAGTTGCCCAAAGCAGTAATTTTGGGGTTTGTGGACAACGCAGCATTCAGCGGCAGTTTTATGCAAAACCCCTTCAATTTTAAACACTACTTTTTGGCTCTCTACGCGGACGGTGAACAAATCCCCACTAAACCGCTTCAACTTGACTTCCAGAATGGACATTGCGTCCTTGAATATATTAATCTGGTGGAAACAGCTGGGAAGTGTCTGAAAGACAAACCTCTTATGGTGGACCGTGAGGAGTATGTGCGCGGTTACACTTTGTTAGCTTTCTACCTCAGTCCCGATGATGAGTGCACAGGTCATTATTCACTTATTAAAACGGGTAATCTGAGAGCTGAAATACGCTTCGCACAACCACTACCCACTACAGTTAACATGGTCGTGTACGCTCTGTTAGACAACATGGTAGAGCTTGATATGAGACGCCAAGTCATTTACGACTTCAGCTAAAAAACCAGGAGCCCCACAACCTTCACATAAAGATGAACACCAAACAGCCGGAAGACATTCTAACCCGAGACCGCTACACCAGAGGCAGTTTTCTAGGTGTGTTCCTCAGCGATTCACTGCCAATCGAGAGACTGGAGTGGCGACCTCTGAGTTTAATAGTTAATACTCACCCACACAACCTCCCCGGCGAACACTGGCTCGCTATTTACCTACCAGATGACGATGGAGCAAAATTTTTCGATTCACCCGAATTTTTTTTCTTTCCCAAGAACATTATTGATTTCTTAAACAGAAATGCTAATTCCATATTTTATAACATCAGACAGCTGCAAGATACTTTGGCAGTGACCTGCAGACTACATTGTGTCTTTTTTCTATACAATAGATGTAAAGGCTTATCTTTTAGACACATTTTAGAACTTTATTCTATGAATGCAATCCAGAATGATCGCATGGTTGAAATGTTTCTGAAAAGCCGATGACGTGTGAGACGAAGACCCCTGTACCCTTTTAAGCCATTTGAAAATACGAATGTGCAATTATGTGTGAGCTTATGACAATTTAAAACATTCCATAAATGTTAATCACCTGTCTAAAATAAAAATGAATTCGAACCATTTCATTGTCTGTGTGGTTATTATTTAAAAAAAAGAACACAAAATATGAATTAAAATCAATACAATATTTTTATTACACTTTCACAGTTATATAAGGTTATAATGCTCACACTTTTTTAATACACATTGCAACCAAGTCATTTTATTACAAACATTTTCACCGTAACTATATTGCTCACGCTTTTTAATATACATTTCAAGTCAAGTCATTTATCACAAACAAAATTTGTTACAAAGACAACCATGTGTGTCCAGCATTAATGTCGGTCTCCTAGGCATTTCTGCTGTTATTTTAGAGGCCGAGGTAGTAGTCGACATCTCTACAGGGGGTTTTAAAGTTTTGACAGATACTGCGCACCCCAGCAGTAAGGTGCCCAATACGTTGATTTCGGCCATAGCCTCCATAAATACATCCCAACCTTTTGGCTTCTTACCGGCCACAACTGGTTGCTGCTGTGTGAGAGTTCTGACAAGATCAATCATGTGAGATCCCTCAACGGGTGAACCCTTGTACACAAATTCTCCTTTTTCATTCCAAGTTATTAATGGTTCATTGCGTGCCATAGTCTTTAACAATATCTCGGCATTTCTCCGGAACCGATGAGACACACTGTCTAAAATATACCCAAAGTCAGCGTTGGTCGATGACTGTGGTTGGGGTAACGCAGGTGATAGATCATTGGGTGCATTTTTGGGTAGTACAACAGTTAAAGTCCCCTTTTCAGAAGCCTCCTGGTGTACTAATGTCAAATACCGTTGTAACACCTGACTATAAAATTTCACTTTTTCATATTCTGAGTTCTGAAGAATGCCTCTCATTTCATCATCCAACCGGCGGGATGTTATTTTTCTCACATCCCTTTCATTGCCAGACCACTCTCGGAGCCTATCGAGCTGTTTCTGGGGTAAAAGGTACATTTTGTCAGCGTGCTCCATTATCGGCGTTGTAGAAGCCCCATAATCAATGGTACTGCAATACTCAACAGTGTCCCGATAAAACCGCCGGACTGGTTCACCAAGAGTCTCTTTCTTTTAAGAGAAAGACCCTTTCAACTCAAAGTCTTTATAAGCTTACGCTTTCTCTTCAGGGTCCCAAACTGCTTAGCAGATAACGATATGTTCCCTTTCAAAGTGTTCAAGGCAATTTCAGCGATTGCCTGAACGAGGTCATTGGAGGCCCCACAGAGAATAGCTTTCCGCTGACTGGGGCCGGCTTTTATCAGAAAATGTAAATGTAGACATGTTGTCGGACCAAATGTGTTTTTTCGACTGAGTCTATGGTTGCGAGATCACTGACTTTTAGATTTCTTAAATACATATGCAGCAGGTACATCTGGGGGAAAAAGACCTGTTTGCAAGCAATAGTCATCTGGGGTGTTTGCATTTAAATCCACCAGCAAGTAACTGAAAGGTTTTTTAGTAGCGTCATCGAACGCTTCCAAAAAAAATGTGGCTTTACCGTGGTACATCTGTCGGGAAAGGGTTGTAATCTGTAGTTTATCGCTGGGGTTTTTAAACAGCACCATGTACTTTGTATTTAACGCAATAGTTCTACTATTCCTGCCTTGACAAAACACATTTCGGACATACATAATGCTAAGGTTTCTGTGGTGTATGTATTTGGTAAAAGCTTTTTCTGTCTCATTATTTTCACACACAGACTCCATCAAATCATCAACTATAATCAAATTTACTCTATCAGGTGGAAGTAACTGATCGTCGGAAAATGACCTCAGTAGACCTTCTATAAACTGAATGTATGGATATTTCACAAGCAACTCCACGTATAGAGGTTGGCAGCAGCTGTAACACCAGATGACGTTTTTAGGTTTACAAGTCATAACGGCATCACTGTTCTCCAAGAGTTGTTTTATAAAATAACTTTTACAGCAATTCTAAGGTCCGGACAAAATGCATGAAAAAGGGTGCTTTAACCTGACATCCATCGTATTAATATCCATATGACAACGATATAAAACTTTCCTGCAGCACCCGCTTGTCGTACACCACTTTCTGGGTTTTCTTTAATGTCCAGGTCTCGATGCACCAGTCCTTTTTAACACTCACGATCATTGGCTGTTGAATAGAAATGTGTTTAAATTCCCAGCACTCATCATAAGGGTTAACGCCAAAGTCAAAAACCAAGTCCCGCAGACTCTCAAAATTAACTTTTTCGTAATTGTTCACATTGAGCGTAATACCTTTCACCTTTAAACAGGCTTTCCCTCCAGACAGTTTGTACCCGTACGATTTGGGTCCCGTTGATACAAACTCTGTGATGTGTTGACCAGCACCGATTTCATTGGTTAACTCCCCCAAGTAGTCACCCAGTTCCGGATTCTAATCCCCCTCACAGCTCACAAAGATGAAAGAGTCTGTGTCGCGGTACAGACAGAGGTCTTGCAAAGCATTTAACAATGTTGTAGTGGCAATGCTTGTTAATTAGACAGAATTAAGCATTGCTGTGCTTTCCCAAATGAGGCCCTATCTCTCTTCTCTCTTCTCTTGTGGCTGCACCACAGAGAAGCTATTCATGCAGGTTGATTTAAGATGTTTTCTTTTGATAAGGGACAGCTCCCAAATGGGGATACACTTAGCTAAGTCTGGCTATCATGATCAATGGTCATCCATGGGCACCTATCTGTCTACGGAGTGCCAGATGGACATCTGGACTGCATTCCTAAGTGTCAGGAGTAAGTGACTCATATCTCACCTTGATCAACCAATCAGGGACTGGCAGGGCATGGTAACACCACGTGGGTCTCCCATGCCTGCCAAACTCTCAACCAATCAGCACACATCTGTGTCTTGGTCAAAAAGGTAGCGCAAGCTCAGATCGGGGCTCTCCTTGGCCATTTTCGCGCACTCTCAGAGACAATCACCTGACAACTGCTGTTGTCTGCACTGGGACTTGGACTTGGACTTTGTTCTAAGCACGAGGCTGAGGATCCCATACGTACACAAGAATTCTTGACGTGAGAATGCATTCACAAGAACGTGAATGCTCCGCTTGATCAATGGCAGCCTACAGTTGGACCCTCGTCGACAACCTGAATAGCTTATTCAGAAGCAGCGCTGGACCGGGAATGAATCAGTTTCTTCCCGTGCAAAAGAGTGACTTGCGAGGACCCGCGGTCACACTCTGTGCATACAGACTTTCTACTAGCCAGCCGGACTGCTTGTAGATTCCCTCGGAGCAACGACTGCCCTGCGCGCCGCAGTTAGAATCCTCCGCCTGTAAACTTCACCCACCCTATACCCCAGATCTAAGGCCGTCTGTAATTCTGGAGTGCACCAAACGCCACTCATAGTGCAATCTTCATCACCGTGCTCACAGGGTGTTTTTTGTCAATTTTGGTTGGAAGAACAGGAAAGTATAAACGTCTGGGTGGGTAAACTTTCACCTTCGCTAAACTGAAATACCGTTTAAAATCTTATCTTATAAAATTATTCTGGGGTGACCCAGTGGGTATTTTTTAGTTTTGTTCACAAACGGATACAGACTGGTGAAATCATAGTAATGATTTTTTTCACCGGGCTGTGCTGTGTAATGCAAACAAATGGTGTTCATTCTCCCCCCAAGAAGTGACTCGTGCGGTTGCAGAGGCTTTGGTAACTAAGCAGCTGTGAGAAATTTCTTCAGGTCTCCATTTTCAACAAGCATGTCTCTGAACTTGTGCCCCCACAAAACACACATGTTAAAACCTCTCATTTTGAGAAAATTAATTTTTACCAACGTCTTTCTATACAGCCAACCAAAAGTAGTATTTGTCAACGGATTAAAATCGTTTTCACAATAACAAGCACTACATCCATGAAAAAAGCAACCGTTGAACTCAAATGCTGTCTGCACTCAATTACAGCATAACCACCCAGAAAATATGGGCCGACCTTGAACTCGCCAGGTGTGGTTAATGCATGTTGGATTTTAACGTGCTCTGTGTGTTCGATGTACATAAGCCATTGAATGCTAGGTGTAGAAAATCATTTTTGCTGACTGTGGTAATTATCATGGGGTAGCAATGCAATCATCTCTTCCTGTAAAAACATAAGCCTGAACATGGCCATGCACACACCAGCGATGGTCACAAACTGAAAGAGGTCAATACACACAACGCACGCCACCACCGACTCAGTCACACGTGCCTGTCTGGTCATGTTCATGACCTCGTCCCTGAACCTGACACAGCCTTCTCTTAGAATTGCAACATCCTGTTGGCAGTAGCGTTTCAGTTCAGTCTGCAAGTTAAACACAGTTCCCTTGCTTTCTTCATATCAATCCAAAAACTCAGGTTTCTCGCTCGGAAGCATGTAGTTAACACTGTAAAATTCTGGCAGTGGTAACGGTCCTACATATTTTTGGTTTTCTGAAGTGTTCATCAAGTGTGGAAAATGCCCCTTAGCCCCTGGGAATCCCATGGCTGATGGCAATTTGCTTAATTTCATAGGGAGAAAGTTTAGAGAATCGATCAATCTGATGTTCAGAGCTTTTACGGTCATGTACATTATTTTACCACCCTGATTAATTAGTTCAACATCCATATTATCATCTAGCAACTGTCTGATTACTGGGTAATTGTCATAACCCTTGCCATTGTGCGATATGAAAGTATAGTTTTTGAAACGACCATCAATACATTTACGCACAAAATCCTTTAAACAAGTTTCACCATAAAGTTTCCAGCTTCATTTATTGTTAATATGAAGGGCGTGAACGTAATTTGGAATGTGTGTCCCTGTTTCTTGCATGCATTCAAAGTCGAAAAAAATGTACTTGCTTGAAATTTTGGGGTTGTCCAAAGGCTGTATGTAGCACAACTGTGTGTCAGGGGTGTCGATTACGTTGTTACACCGTGAACACAGTTTCTCTATAGATTTATGATTTGCGAGGTTATAAACACCACATTACTCAGAAAAGAACCTGCACTCACACTTACTAACACCCGTCGCCACATTCTGAAAGTGTCTTGTCAAACACTGAGAGCTACAACAAAAGACCTTACAGACCGGGCAATTCTGAATTTCTGCATTAATTTCACAACACTGGGGATCTAAACATGTTTTACAAGATTTAACACACGCGTGAGCATTTTTGTGGCTATAAGCAGCATGGCAGTTACTGCAAAAATACACTGACCACACAAAAGCTTTAATATTTAATACCCTGTAGAAATGATCCATGCAGTAGAACAAAAAGTATTTTAGAATCTGATGATGTGGGCCCCATTGTAAAATATTTCCAATCACCCTAATCATGGTACAAAATTTTAATGACTACCTTTAAATGTTTTTCAAAAGCTGTAACATCTGACAAACTAATTTTCAGATTCTCTGAAAAATCCAACTCTTTGTGCATTCGTTTAGTGCCCTGTTACATTTCCCCATCGGTACAACCTTCATTCAACAAACCGTACACACTACTGCCAAAACACAAATTACTGTCCAGGTAATGTAAGTCGATAAGGTGCGCTTTTTTCCGTTTAATTACCGTGCTGTACAGAACAGATTTAAATCTTTTGCGGGCACCCCCCTGCATATTCCTAACTATCGTAACTACTAATCTGAGGCTGTCATCGGTGAGAACTTCTGTGTGGCTCTGTAAGAGGTCTGAGATGTGGTTTAAAAAATCAGCAACATTTAATTCTCTGGGTCATCCTCTGAGCGAGAACAACAGTTTGTTAAACCCTCCAGAAGACAAATGCTGTACAAAATCATTCGGTCCTACGTTTGGCGAAAGTTCATCCAATATTCTCTGGACTGCACCATGCACAGTGTCTATAGCCCGTATATACAAGTCTATTCTGTCAAGATTAACAAAACAAAATTATGCATAGTGCTCTGTTGCTCTTAAATTATTATAAGATCTATCATAACTATATATACGTTCCAGGAAAACTAAGGGGTCTCTATTCGCATCGACACCACCACCAAACTGATTCTTATCGTTCATCACAATAGGTTCTCGGTTTTCAAAGTTATCGTTATCAGGTTCTACTGCAACACCCCTGACCATTACGTTATTTTCTACCCCAGCATTCTCATTGTGTGGTTCAGGCTGACCTTGGGAAATCTGATGCCTCTCTCTGAATCTTTTACGCCTCAACAAACATGCTTTTGCCAGTTTAATTCTTTTATTAACATACAAACACTTGATGTTAGTAAGAGGTCGGTCTTTTAACCACTTTTTAGACCGCATGTTTAGTCATTTACCACTGGGGATCTTCACCAATGAACCATGAAATAGCATTATCAGGTTTTGAAATCCCGACTTTAGGGTTGCATCCTCTGAAGAAATTATGTCTAAGAGGTTAGTAGGGAAAGCTTGGATCGGTTTTGGAAGCATGGATTGTACACTTGCTAAATCAGCTGTTAGGTGCTCTAAATCTCTCTTTTTATCCTGCTCATTAGTGCTCACCGTAGCTACTAAATGTGCTATGTACCTCACAAAATCTTACGTATTACCAAACGCCAAGTCTCTAATTGCGTTATTATTTCTTTCCAAAGGTTTGACACGTTTTGAGTTGGACAGCGTAACTGCAGCCTTCTGTGCTGTCACAACCTTAGGCCCTAATGTTTCTTCCACATTTTTTTCAATACAGTTCGATACAACTTCTGTGTGAATAAAAATAAAAGACTTTTTAAGTAATTTAAAAGTAATTAGCCAATGCTAATATCTCAAAAACAGAAAGCTACGTTAACTAGGATCTTTCAATGAATTAACATTCTACCAAAAGAAGTAACTGTTTAAGAGATATGACTCTAAGTTCATATTTGTTTTTTACACCTTTTAATTGTAACTGTCGAAAGAAGTGGTTCATGCTACATCTTGACAGCGCTTAAATTATATTAACCTTTTGACGCTGATGTGTGACGTCTTGAGTTCGGTGTTTCGTTTGCAGTCTTTGAAGTCTCTGACCGTACTTTATTTTTTGACGGTTCGGCTTCTGCACGGTTGGGGAAAATAATATTAGAGAAAGACCTCAATACCACAAATTACCAAAAATAGAAAACTGTTGGAATTTTTATAAAATAGTTATAGACACCTTTAAAATGTGTATGTTAAAAGAATGTTTTATAATACAATGCAGACAACTCTTAACTAATACCAACCTTTTCTCGCATCTGTCTGAGTTTCCGCATGATTTTGAGGAGGTATTGAAAATCCCAAACGTGTTTTTTTTAAACATGTACTGACTCTGATTCTACTGATTCACCAGCGTCTGCGAATAGATAGCCCCCCGTGATGATAAGGAGAAAGCGAACGGGTATCTTTAAGACACACCGTAAAGCATTATTCAAAACATTATCATAATTACTCACCGGTGTTAGTGTGTACCAATGAAGCCGATTGTTTGACAGCTGTCGAACCTTTGGACTGTGGCGTCTGGGCTTTCGGAGCATCTAATGGAAAAGAATGGTTACAAACAGTCACTAGCAATGGTATAAAGTTCTGTACATCTGACGTTTATGTTTGCTACAATCATTAGCGGACATTCAGACTCGCTCAGAACGTAAAGTGTTGTTCAAAACACTGTCGTAATTATCATTCATGTGTGTTGAGGAATTCTGATGACGTTGTCCATTTATTTCCACTCGAGCTTGATGCTTGACGCAGACCTCAGGTGTATATATGCTGAACCTATAGGTAACGACATGGATACATGAGACATAAAACAAGCTCGCAATAGTAACGTTGTAATTTTATTTCACAATAAGTCAAATATAAATACCCGAGAAATGTTAGAAATCGTCATCGTCTACCAAATCATGCAGTGTGAGTTTTGTAAAAAGTTAGTCTTCAGAGTGCGGCATTTGATTGCGGTGGTCCATTCTTCTCTCTATTTCTGACAAGTCAGTAGGTCACCCAAGACTGAGAGACTTGGGCCCCCGCCACCACCAACAGATCATGTCCTTATACACTTTGATCTGGACCCGGATAAGCATCCACTTCTAAGAAATACGTATGTTTGTGAGATATGAAGCATATCTCTACAACCCATAACCTTTAACGTCAGGTGCCTGGGTGTGGTCATGTTGGGGTGCAGAATTTATTTTAAAAGAAAACATTTTTAGAAAATGTTTTAGAAAAGTATGTTATATTGTTAAAATCTATATTATTGTATGTCATGCACCTGCACCTGCCTAAATGTCATCACTGTTAAAATGCGGGGAAATATGGACTGCTGCTTGTGACTGATTCAACATCATACCTCTGTGAATATTATTATTTAAGAAAAATGTTTTTTATTAAACAACGTTATCACTATAAGAAAATTTATCTTTTCTTTATTTGTATCAGTGTGTTCACAAACCTTTTCTCGTTATCGGTCTAGTTTGTGTATCCTTGGCGTTTTGGGGTTCTATTTTTCTACAATGCAGAGTTAAGAACATTATTTACATTTTGTTTAAAATACATTTAGAGAATTATAAATTAGAAAACTTTACATTAATATAAAACTAAAAAGTATATACAAAACACCATGTAAAAATGAAACAAAAGAATCAGTATGATTATAATCAACAGTTTATTATCACTGTTAATTGTGTCTGCTTGAAAATTTAAAACTTTTATAGCCTTGCGCTACAATTTAAAGATCCATTTCACATACAATGTTCTTCAGAAAAGAAAAAATATTTACATTTGTTAAATTCACCTGTAATAGATACAAGTTGGCCCCCTGATCCCACTGCACTTATTTGACCATATCATCTCTGTCTCGTCAAACACATCCGCTTCTAAGAAATATATATGTTTGTGAGATAAGCATATCGCTACATCCCATAACCTTTAATGTCAGGTGCCTGGGTCTGGACGTGTTGGGGTTCAGAATTTATTTTAAAAGAAAACGTTTTTAGAAAATGTTTTAGAAAAGTCCGTTATGTTGATAAAATCTATAAGTGTTATAAGTATCATTTTTTGCTTGTGATTAAAAGTAATCACTGCTAAATGTGTCTTATTAAATTATTTTTAAAATTTTCATGACCTATCCACTAAAATATAAAGACCCGCACCACAATGCTCTTCTGAAAAGATAAAATAAGTTTTACATTTTTTTATTCAATGTGATTTCTTTTACTTACACACACACACACCATTCAAGGTTTGGTTTGAATGTTGATTTTTTTAAGGTTTAAGTTACATTTTTTAATTCAACATGATTACTTTTCGCTCTCGATAAAACACGTGTGATTTTGGGGGGTGGAGGGTTATGGTGGGCATTCTAAAACACCACAACCAATTGAAAAATGTCTTGAGCTATGTAGGCGTGGTTACGAACTTGGAGTTTATGCTTAAATGAGCCGCCTTGCCGGTTGTGAAGTGTGTCACCTGAGCTGTCAGGCCCCGATATTGACTGCTGTGAAGATGGCTTCTTTGAGTGGTGAAACATTGGATTCCTCTGCTATGCAAAGTGAAGAGGTAGGCTGCTAAAATATTTTTTTCTGATAGTGGGATTGTTGTTTCAATCTGCACTTAGTGTATGTCATTTTCAGCACTTGGTCTTCTTTTCAGCAAAAGCTGACCCCGCACTCTGTGGTGTGTCACAGTGGTTGTCATGCGAACTCTGACGCTGATTCAGGTGTTGGGGATCCGTCAACGACTGACAATAAAGAGTCGCTACAAATCGTAAATATTAAACCACAGCGAGTATGGAGGAAACGAAAAACTCTAACACGAAAGAGGCGTCAAAATGGTAAATATTTTAGGTAAAAAGCATGTCTAGATATTTTGTTAAGCCTTCCTTTTCTTTTTTCCTTTAATAGAATAACGAAGAGGTTTACGCATCAATCTTCAAACTACCATCGAACTTGAATGTTTCGTATCTGTGCATATGCGTTTGCCAAAATGTGAATAATGATGATGTTCAACCTAGTTTAGCTAACGATGGCCCTAATGAGCCCGATACTGTGGATCAGATTGTAAAGTCGGTTGTATGTTGCATCTTCAAGAAATATATAAGTCTCTCAGTTTAGCCTGAATTTTAGCGGCTGTTCTATACTTCGTCAGGGGCCTTGGTACATATACTGAGCGGTGTATAAAGCACTTGCTAAGAAATATAATTGACGACCAATCACCATGCGACTATGTACGCTCCTTACTTGAAAATGTAGATGGAAAAATACTAGACATGACTTTTGATGCGTTGCAAAAGAAATATTATACTTATTTTTACAGAAGAGAAAAAAGATCTATGTAAAACCAGGGCTGTGAAATACTCGCAATATGAATAGAACTTTCACTCTGTTTTACAGACACGGGTGAGCCATCATCCGAAGAATGAAGAATTTCAAATGTATACGTCAGAATTCTTACAAAGAGTGCTTTACACTCTTCTTTCTGCAAAGCTTGATATGAAAATCAATGAACCGAATGCTAATGTCCTAAAATTTGTTATAGACGTAAATGTGTATGTAAAGAACATGAGTAAAATTACTACGATTCTGATGTTTTCAGATCAGAAACTGAAGCCTGGCAGATTCAGAGGTGTGTATTCCAAAATACAACGTTTTTTACATAGAACCTGTGGTAACACCGTCCCTCTGATCACGCAGGCAAATTTACTTGCTCTGTTAGACAGTCACCCAGTTCGGTGTTCAAGGCTATAGAAATGGCAAGAGAAAGGGCGTTATGAACGCTTTTTCAGATGCTGCTGAGTTTCTGAGCAATGTTGGGGTAATAGCTACATGTAACAAACTAATTTTCCACACCAACATTTAATTGGCGATTGCAAACAGGAGTCTGTAACGTGTGTGAAAAGTTCAAAAGTGTATACTGGGATGTTTCTGTATTTGAAAAACTGCGGATGAAATAAAGTGGTTCACAATTAACATGCTATTTCTCCTGCAAGTTATTTCCGTGACACTTTACTCGGTCAATCTGTGTGTGTGTGTGTGTGTGTGTGTGTGTGCGTGCGCTTGATGTTTTTTTTTTTTGAGGCCCTCACCAGACTCCCCACGCCACTGTAACTCCCCGATTCCCTAGGGTTATAATAAAGTGTGCTCAAACCCGTGGCAGACATTATTACTTTCCAACCCTCATCGCTAATACGCGCTTTTATACACTTATTTATAAATCGATGGGGGCAGCAGTGGCAGGACCTGAGGCCCGGGACCGCTCAGGGGGGAAGTCAGGACAACAACACTCATAACGACACACAAAATCTGACGAAAGGTGTCGCTTTATACTACTTACAGCCCTTGAGCTATGAGGGGATTATCCTTTTTTGTTATTTTGCATTCTGGTCAAAAAGTTTGATTTTGGTCTCATCTGACCACAACAACTTTAAGGTGCTTTTTAACAAAATATACACAAGATTTGATTTTTTTTAAGGAGTGGCTTTTTTCTTGTCACCCTCCCATATAGACCAGATTTGTGGAGCACTTTTGATATTGTTGTCACATGCACACAATAACCAGTCTTTGCCATAAAGGCCTGTAGCTCGTTCAAAGTTGCCATCGGCCTCTTGGAAGCCTCTCTGATCAGTCTCCTTCTTGCTCAGTCATCTAGTTTGGTGGGACAGCCTGATCCAGGCAAGGCCTTTCACTTCTTAATGATGGTTTGACTGTGCTCCATAGGAAACTTACAGCTTTTGAAATGTTTTTATACCCATCTCCTGACTTTTATCTTTCCACAACTTTATCTCGAAGCTCTGTTGAAAGCACCTTTCCACCCATAGTAGATTATTTGCCTTGAAATACACTTCCAAGCAGTAAAATCCTGTAGACACAGCTGCTTTTATTCTAAACTAATCAAAATCGCCACATATAATCACAGGTGGGAGCCAATTAGTTTGTTTTGTGATCTGTAACATGATTGGTTATACCTGAGCAAGTTTACAAATGCAATTGTAAGGGGGATGTTCACTTATCCAAATAAGGTATTTTACTGTTGTAAAATTAATTTCAGAATTATTTGGTATTTAATTTTCACTTGGCTAATGTGGGTTACTGTGTGTAAATTAAAATGGAACAGTCCTAATTTAATTAGTTTCTATTTTCAGAGTTTCATACAACAAAATGTACAAATTTTGAAAGGAAGTGGTGACTTTCTATACCAACTGTAGCTGTATATTTACATGAAACTGGGAGATATTTTAAGAATAGGGAATAGAAACAGCTGAACCTTGCATGTTAAATTACCCTGAATTACCCAAATTACAGGTTAACTTTAAATTATAACAGCATTGGCTGAGGCAACCTCTGCTCTTGATACTTTGCTCCCTGGGTTTGCTAGGCTCTGTTTCTGTTTTGTTGAGAATTCAGCACGGGTTTATGCCAGAGAACTTGAGGAAAAAAATGATGTGATCTTGCATCGCCCCCAGCAGTGGACTGTACTGTCTATGGGCCAAGTCATAGGAGAAGTTAAAAAGAAGTTCAGAGGGAGAGCTGTAGGGTACACAGAGAGGAGTGTCCCTGCAGTGTCTGGGCTCTCAGGCCTCACTTAAGGCTCTCACTGTGCTGTATTAGTTTATCCCAGGTATATCATAGGGGTTTCTTCTATTTTGTTCGTTTATTTGAGAATAATGAAATATTGATATTTTGTATATTTGTATATTTGGACGACACTAATCCTTTTGGATATTGACTTATCCTTATAACTGTTTTAATTTAAATGGCTTTGTATAGCAACAACCTTTCTGTTGGAATCAAATCACAGAAGGGCACAGGAGACTGCAGAATTCAGCATCTGCAGTGTTGGATGAAATAGACACTTAACCACAGAACCATTATGGCTCTTCCCACCATTCTGATTCCAGGACTTTTATCATACTGCATCATACTGTCCTTGCTCTAGAACAGAATATCTTACATCAGTAACTCTAATTGATGCAGATTAATATGAGTCCTTGATCCTTCCATGAATCTAAGTCCTATTTTTGTTTGTTCTTTGATATGATCTTAAGGCTGATTTATTGCTTTAAACCTGCATTGCCGGTTCATTCTAACAGTGTATGTAAATGTAATTGATTAATTCTAAAGCACAGTAATATACAAATAATTAAAAAGTCTTGATATCGTTTACTGATTTTCACTGACAGAACACTCATGAGAGTTAAGTTGTCAAGCATTTTGTATTTTTAAACACATGCAAATAATGTATGCATAGCTTTGAATGGTATGTTAATGGTGTGTCAAATTGTCCACATTTTAATAGTTTCCAATTAATCTGAACATCTGTAGGATTGCCCTTAGTTTGTGCCACCCCAACAAATATAATTGTTTTATTTTCCACTGTCAGAAAAGGCAGCAGAGTTTCTTTCTCAGTTTTTCTTTTCTGCTAATCATTCCTTTTAATTTTGTTTCTCTTGTAGCACTTTTCATTCCAAAGGAGGAAATGCCATCTTTTCAATCCCACTGAAGGGCAGCACCACATGGGTGATGTTTGGCAGCTATTATAATTGCAGCACCATTGCACAGCAGACCAAATACAGAACTGAAAATAGTACTTAGAAATGTCTGCAACAATTTAATTAAGGGGGAGCATATATTATAAAAAAACAGGACCGTTAGGGACAGTGCCTTGGGACCTTTAATTACCAAACAGGCAGGACTTAAAGGATTTAATGTTTCACTTGAAGGATTGTCCTACCAATTGCACAGTGTCTCTGGTTACCATTAGGGGCATTGCTTTGAAAATTCCAAAAGGCAAAGTGACTCCCTCTCATCCATTAATACCTCTTGCAGCAATAATCTAGATTTCCTTGAAGGTATCTTATCCATGTAGTGATCAGGACCAGCACTGACAAGCTTCTAAGATCTGAGGATACAAGATGGTAATATTGCCTCTCTTGTTGTTGATGTTACAGATGCAGCCATTTTGAATGCATGACAAATAATGCAGCATAATTTGGTGCATATATAGTACCACATCGCACCGCACTTTATAATATTTTCTTGTCATCCTGTGGTAACAATCCTGGGCCCCTGATTGGCCAGAGTATTTTTTAAAAGGACCTGTGGGCCTGATCAGTGGCCCCTGATTGGCCGGGGTATTTTTTTAATAGGACCTCTGGGCCCCCATTGGTCCATAAAATCGATGAATAATTTGTGAACCAATGATTGGTTAGATGCAATTGGCTTGCAGTTCAAATTTATTTTGATGGATTCATTGGGTGATCTCTGGTGCAGGTTTACGATAGCTAGCCTCAAAATGTGCGATAGAAAATACTGTAGTGCCCTCAACTGGTGGTAAGGAGGAAGCGCACCTAGGCACTCAGGGTACCGCGAAGCAGGCTGGGAGATGTAGCCGGGGGGTGTCTGAGGGTCAGCACGATGACCAGCAGCTGACCCTGCTTATGTAAATAGTGTTATATTCGTTTAAGTAATAATAATAATTGCTTACACTTATATAGCGCTTTTCTGGACACTCCATTCAAAGCACTTTACAGGTAATGGGGACTCCCCTCCACCACCACCAATGTGCAGCATCCACCTGGATGTTGTGACGACAGCCATAGTGCACCAGAATGCTCACCACACATCAGCTATCAGTGGGGAGGAGAGCAGAGTAATAAAGCCAATTCATAGAGGGGGATTATTAAGAAGCCATGATTGATAAGGGCCAATGGAAAGGAAGAAGGGTTACACCCTTACTCTCTACGAGAAACGCCCTGGGATTTCTAATGACCACAGAGAGTCAGGACCTCACTTTTACATCTCATCCGAAGGACGGCACCTGTTTACAGTATAGTGTCCCAATCACTATACTGGGGCATTAGGACCCACATAGACCGCAGGGTGAGTGCCCCCTGCTGGCCCCACTAACACCGCTTCTAGCGGCAACCTTAGTTTTTCCCAGGAGGTCTCCCATCTGCTTAGCTTCAGTGGGCTGCCAGTTGTGAGTTGCAGGGTGATATGGCTGCTGGCTAAGAGTCCTGTGTAGCTTTGTACATAAGTGTATAGTCTTCTGTTAATGAGTTACCACCCTAAACCTGTGTACATGCTCTGTCAGTCCCCTTATGTGTGTGTAAGTCCTGTATTGGTTTTGGGTTTAATGAGAGAATAAAAGCAGTTGCTTGTTTCACTATCTCATTTCCACTCGTCCTTTGTCCTGCATGAACTCGAAAACGCTACAATATGATAGTGGGGCGCAAGAACGGAAAGCACGGTGGTTAAAAGAGAAGTGTGAGTAGGATCTACTTAAAAAGATCCCGAGATTGACTGGTTATTTCAAGTTTGCTGAGTCATACCCTGATCCTAAGTTTACGGCTAACATTGCAGCTAGTATTACAACAACTGTGGTTGTAAAAAGTTAGCTGCAGCTAATTCTAGCCTGGACGCATCAACGCCAATCATGAGGACAAGTCAGCTCCCGCAACAGAATCATGAGTCAGAGGCAGAGTCATCTTAGATGCCACTACCATCCACCACCATTTCCACAAGACTAACGAGCCACGTCCGAGCTGCCACCATGGCTGTTGGTGTGGCACCTGCTGCTGTGGAGCTAACAGAGGCAGCCGAAAAGCCAGCAGCCGCAACAGCAGCTCATGCTTCCTATAACTCAGACCCAGCATGCTAGGGTAAAATACAGTAGATTAACAGATGTGGGCATACTGGGCTAAATTGGGCCCGAAATCCTGTCAAAACCAAGATGCGGATGGTGCAACATTGGTGCAACATCGGAAAGATAACATAAACACCAAAAGAATATTTGGTAAAAACAGATAAAAATTGCGAAGTATTTTTCAATGTGTCAGTTCTACCCCAGACGTGACACATACAGACCAGTTAACATTCATAATATGATACGTGTCACCAGAGGCTGCATTGAGGAACATTTTCTCAAATTTTTGCCAATTCAGAATCATACAGGAGAGTCCCTTAGTCAATCAGTATTGACTACATTAGAGGATATAGGCATTGATATTAGCAACTGCCGAGGACAGTGCTATGATAATGCAGCCAATATGTCTGGCATTTATAAAGGCCTGCAAGCATGCATTAAAGAGATTAACTCTTTAGTTGAGTGGTTACCGTGCACTGCACACACCCTCAATTTAGTAGGGGTCAACTGTGTGAACTGCTGCTTTGAGACAGAGGAATTAAAAAAAAAAATTTCAGACACTTTTTAATTTTTCATCAAAATCCACCTGCCGTTGGCAGATAATGACAGCAAGGTTACATTCTATTGACAACCATAGAATAGAGACTTTGAAAACTCTTTCTGAGCATGTGAATTTAGCAGGAATTCACAGCTCCTACTACTATATGAGTACAGAGTAACATACAGATTCTGCTAGCAGACTCCATCAATGGTCAGCACATGCACAGGCAACCAAAGCATTGACTCTGAATTATACCAGCATTCAGGTGTTACTGAGAAAGATAGCAGATGATGCTAATCAGAATCTACCCACTTGTGATGAAGCCAGGACACTCAGCCACAGAATGGAAAAACTAGAGAGCGCCTTTCTGTGTAATATGTTGAACAGCAACGATTTCAGAGGACAAATACTGCTCTACAGGCAACTGAATTGAATTTATGCAACGCTGCTGAATTGGTTGGGTCATTGAGGGGTTATGTGGCAGGTCTATGTAATGAATTTGACAACTTTGAGAGAGAGGCAAAAAACATGTCCCCAACAGTGTCCCAACATTACAAGGTGGATACACAGAGGCAGAGAAAAAGGAAAAAACAAGCAGACAAAGCCACAGGGCCTGAGTGTGACCAATCAGGCCAAGATAAGAATTACTGTTTTCATTGCTGTCATAGACCGACTCATATGGGTGATTTTTGATGAAGGTATTATGAAACATGAAAAGTAACATGTAGAATTATTATGAGCCTAAAAGGGAACTATATAAATAACTTTGGGAAACACGCAAATAGGCTAACTATAAGACACCTTATACCCTAGAATACATGCTTGGGCAATCATACTTTGTGGTACTCCTCACAACATATACTTATATTTTTTAAGAAAGCCATTGAGGTCTCGCCACCAATATAATTACCTAAAAGGAATAAGAGGGGAGGGGAAACCCCACCTAGAAGGAATGACCAAGGCTTGGAAATAATAGTGGCGCAAAACCAAGAGGAGTTGGATATTACCCAAGAGGGAGTGATTGTATGTGTTATGTAAGAGTGAGACTGTATAAAAGAAAACCTCCGAGTTTGGACAGGCGTTTTCCATGGACCAACTCGACTTCTTACTTTTGTAATAAAGTCTATCCTGAACTCACAAGCATAGTGTCACCTATGCGTTACAATATAAACATTTATATTGATTTAAATCGCGTTTAAATCGCCTTTATTTAAAACTCATAAATAAACCTGATACTGTTTAGACTTTTAATTATTTAAAACTGTATTACAGCAGCACAATGCACAATGCAACGTAAATCGCTATCTTTGTCTTCTGCGTAATAATGTTCACCTCTCTGTCCAGCAAATTAACAATAGTAATAATAATGAACTTTATTGTATATGGCGCCTTTAAAGGTGGCTCCTCAAAGCGCTTTACAGGATAAAAACAATAACAACAATACTGTTAGGCTGGGCAAACGATTTTTTTTTTTTAAAGAAATATAAAATGAGATATAATGATGTGTTCCGGCTTAGACATTAACGAAGAGCATAGCACGGGGGCGGCGTAGCAGTCGGCTCTGGCTTTTCCATCTATACCGATGCACTGCAAGTACGACCCCCCTCTCTGCGGGAGTGCTGGCTGTGACGAATTAAACCGGTTTCACAGATATTTTCAAAGTAGAAGGGGGCGAGATTTCCAGTGAAAGACACCTCCCCCCCTCCAAAACCCAGTAAGTACAGTACTTACTAGTTAAGAAAGCTAGGCTCCTCAATGAAATCGCTGTAACATGCTAATGCGTTGGTGTAACAGTCCGGGCGTGGCAAGCTTCTAATGTCTCTCGACTACGGCGAAAGGAACCCTTCTTTCATTGGAAGACAATGAACATATTCTAGCCCTAAATGAATTAATAGCAAACATGGTTTACATAAAAGACATTTTTCCAAGAAAGTTTAGCCTTTGTCACTAATGAAACCACTAAATAAAGACATAAATATAGAAATCTTAAGATTTTTAAAATACATGACTTTGCTAAAATTTATTTAAAAATAAAAACGATTACAAATGCTAGCGGAGAGAGAGAGAGCTGACTTTGTCAGCACTCAGACAAAAATTCAATGCTTTTATTAATTCTTAATCAGATGGTGAGAGTGAAGGGGGAGCGATAAGGTTGAAGGTGAGGGAAAAGAAGTGAAAGAGGGGGAAGCTTAATTGACTAGAACAGGGGAGGGATGTTGGTTTTGCATAAGGGGCGGGGCTATGGAAATGAGGTCTATTTGGGAATGTGGAGTTACGTTCTGGCTGTTTGTGAATTATCGTTGTTGAGTATGGAGTGTTGAGGTATTGATTTTGTGTAATGCTTTATGTTGAAAATTGAGATGGATTTTGTTTATGATAAAGAGGATAAACTGGGATGGGAGGATGGTTTGGTTTTGCATAAGGGGCGGGATTATGATAATTGGAAGAATTTGAGATAGTTTGCGGGCTGTTTTTGGTTTGTATTTCGAATAATTCGTACAAGATATTGAGATTTGTTGATAATTGGAGGACGGTTTTGCTTTAATGGTTTGATATATTTGATTTTGTATTGTGGTTGTTATCTATGTTTTTGGTTGGTATTATGTGTATATGGTTGTTTTTGTTGGTTGGTCATTATTATGGTTATTATGTTTATTGTGTCATTTTTGATTATTGGATGTAATAATCAAAAGAGAGAGAGAGCGCCTTCTTTTTACTTTTGTAGCCAAAGGCCTTGCAGATCAGATTCCCTTCCCCCCACGGAAAGACAGACACATGTTTTCACAGTTTAGAAGTCGCTATTCAGACGCAGGCGAGCAGCCCCTAGATAAAACATCGACTTTATTTAAACTCCAACGAAAGTATTAATGGTTTTTAATTACCGTACTCTTATGGAACATGCCACCAGCCATCTGCATTGAATGATTAAAAATAAAAACGATTACGATTGGCACTCCTGTAGCTTTTTCACGAAACGTCCTTTTTCACGAAACTTCCAACAGAGCTGTTCAACCGGTTTTTATCGGGCACCTCTTATGTCAGGCGTAAGCGATAAATATACAGTATTTAGCTGAAAAGCTGTACAACGCAAGACATTTCGTTACTTTAGGAGGTTTCGTGAAAAAGCACATTGTGCTGCTGTAATAGTTTAAAAAAAAGTCTGAACAGTATCAGCTTATTTATGGGTTGTAATTTAAAAAAAAAGTCCAAAACCGCACTCAAAATGCAATTTAGCGCTTTCTGGCAAGAGGAGACACCCAAATTAATAATGTAACATGCTACTGTTTGTGCATGAACATAGTTACTGTATACTGTTATTTCTTTAGATACGCGATTCCATGTTATTTTTTAATCCCTGGCGGGACCGGGAGTCCGTAAGAATCGAGTAATATGTTTCATTGCGCTTTGACAGATCTTCTTTAAATCAATTGTTGATTTATAGGTTGACAGTAAATGTTTATATTGTAACACATACTGTACAGCCTCTATTTCTCTATAAAAATCTAAAAGGTCGTTTGCGCAGCCTAAGAGGGGGGTGAATGCACTACAATAGATTAGCATACTGTAGAGGAAAACAGTATAGGCATCGTTGATATGAGGACTTTTGAAACCAGATTTCCCAAATTTAATATGTGCTAATATGTGTTGCGGTCGCTCAGTTCTCCAAGCGGTGCACGGCCAGCCAGAGGCTGCCAAGCAGTGACCTCGCCGCTGGAGGGCACCTGCCACCCCCGGCGCAGCACCCCGTCCCTCAACTCCAAGGCCTCCAACAGTGCACAGAGTGCCTTACAGACTCCGGGTAGGGGCAAGCTTATCTCACCATACTGGGAGTCAGCTCTGGCACGCTCGCCCCGACACCTGCGGCTCCGGCAGGGCCAGTCAAGGCAACCACCCACCTGCTGCAACCAGTCCAACCCCAGGATACATTCCTCACGGACTGGGGCAAGGTACTGTAGAAGGGGTGTTTCACCCTCGCAGTCCCAAAGTGCATGGTGAGCGCCCTGGGGGTCCGGCTGCCTTGGTGCCCGGCAGGATACCAGGCCGCAGCAGGGTGATGGTCGAACCGGTGTCGACGAAGGCCTGGCAGGGTCTGCCCTCGATGAGGCAGGGAAGAAATAAGCCCCGGCTGTGGCCAACCCTTCCCACGGCAGCAGGCAGGGTGAAGCGCTCCTTCTGGCTTTCCGGAGTGGGGGTAGCGTCGCTCAAGGGCGGCCTTCCCCTCTTTAGGCCACCCCCCTCCCGTTTCCCGATAGCCTCCAGAGTCCCCAAGGCTCCAGCGCCCGGTACTCCCGTGCGATGTGTCCCCTCTCCCCACAGCAGTGGCAGATGACCAGCCGTCATCGCTCCCCCAGCATCACTGCGATGGCTGTCTCCTCCTCCCCATCTGATTCCCCGTGCGCCCCTCCATTGGTGCCCACCGGTCTCCTCAAATACGTCATCAGCCTGCTCAGCCAGAGCCAGAGCCTGCTCCAAGAGGACTGGCGCGGCCAGCATCACGTGGCACTGCACCTCAGTCGGTGCCAGGGCCCAGAGGAACGCCTGGAGCGCTATCTCCCGGTGGGCCTCCTCCGGGAGAGTAGGGTAACCCTGGCGGGCTAAGTAGGCCACGTCTGCGGCTGTTACCTTCACTGTTACCTGGATACCTCTTTATTTAGAACTCACTCTTCCCCCTGCCTGTCTGGTTTCTTTTAATCCTTCTGTGCCCGGATTGCAGCGGGTAAGATATTTTTCCAAGAAAAAAAGAGAAATTAAAAAAAGAGAAATTTCACCAGAGCCCTTTCTCGTGTCTAATTTTTAGTTTAGAAGGATTCAAGCAGGATTTTGGATGAAAGGCAGCGACCTTAATCAAGCCCAAATCATAATTGAACCCATTCAGAGCCTACATTACATTTTAGCGTTTCATTCTGAGCAGAAGACCCTCACACCTGAAGAAGGCTTGCATTTTCTCCTTTTTAAGCATGTGTACAATGCTGTAATACAATTTAAAATAATTAAAAGTTTAAACAGTATTAACTAAACTCCATTAATATAAGTATTGAGTGGTATTAAATAAATACAGCTTTTAAGTATAGATTACACTTTTCTAAAATGTATTTAAAAAATAAAAATGATTACAATCTAATCTTTCCACGTTTGATCCCAAAATCCCAAGAAAAATAAATCTAAACGGGGAGAAAGCTATGCTGAAAGTTTATTAAGATACTTAGAAGACAAAGATAACAATTTATGTTGCATTTGTCTGATTGTGAATCAAAAAATACATTTAATTAACTGCTCTCAGTGACAGCTGACAATCCTCCATACACTCAAGTGAAAAATTAGTAATGCCAATGTAAACGTCGTATTTACAATTTGTTGATAATAGAAATGTTAAGTTCTCTAAAGCTTTGTGAGGCAGCAAAAGGCAGCAAAAGATTCGAACACCCTATATTGTAATGAGCTGCTGAGCTGAGAATGGGTTATGTTCCTGCTGTCAGAGGGGGTGTAATTAGTATTACAGTTCGCACTGATTCCCTTGCGAAGATATGGACATAAGAATATTCGTGCGTGGTCAAAAAATGGCATTAAGCACTTAAAATTAATATGGTTAATAAGAGTAAACTGTAACATGCTGTTACATGCTGTAACAAGATCGGCTAAACTGGGATCTATCGCTTACACCTGAAATTGGAGCTGCTCGCCGCGCAGTGAATAGCGACTAATAAGTCTGTCTTTCTGTGGGGGGAAGGGAATCTGATCTGATCTGCAAACCTCCAACAGAGCTGTTCAACCGGTTTTTGTCGGGCACCTCAAGTGTCAGTAGTAAGCGATAAATATATTTAGCTGAAAAGCTGTACAACGCAAGACATTTCGTTACTCTAGGTTTCGTGAAAAAGCACATTGTGCTGCTGTAATACAGTTTAAAATAATTAAAAGTCAAAACAGTATCAGCTTATGTATGGGTTGTAATTTAAAAAAAGTCATAAACCGCACTCAAAATACAATTTAGCACTTTCTGGCAAGAGGAGACACCCAAATTAATAATGTAACATGCTACTGTTTGTGCATGAACATAGTTACTGTATACTGTTATTTCTTTAGATACGCGATTCCATGTTTTTCTTTAATCCCTGGCGGGACTGGGCGTCCATAAGAATCAAATTATAGGTTTCATTGCGCTTTGACAGAAACCAAATTATATCGTTATTAATTTCTTTAGATACGTGATTCCACATTATATTCCCTATTAATCAAATTCTAAAAGTATGCTTGTTGACTCCGGTATCGAGCGTATTCGCAGAAAAGCTTAAAACTACCACTTTTTATACACATGTTATTTCACGTTAGTTAAAGACTGCGATGCTTAAAATGTTTAGGGAGAAATGGAATACTGGTGTGTATTTTTTCTTTAAAGTACCGAGACCAGCCATATACAGTTTACATACTGTATGTTTATGTTCCAAAACTAATATCGTTTATGGATTTCACACACGTTATGGTAAAATTCCATATAAATATTCAATACTTAAACGGGCACAGTAAAGACATTAAATATACATATACATACTGTATACAGTACAGTATACATGTTCCTAAATCAATATCTTCTATGAGCACGTGAAAGGCATGGTGAATCGGAGATTCTCAAAAATTACTGTACTTTGCATGATTGGAAACAAATGCGTGATTGGATCAACGAAATGCTGTGGTGTTACTTTTACAAAGGTGAATGAAAAAAAGAATGTGGACCAGGGCAATACTTTGAGTTTACAGCTTGTCCAAGGTCATTCATTATACTGTAAATACTATTAGTAATATCTTCGGTAAAGACTTTGATGGCGACAGCTCAAACATGAGATGTTGAGCTTTATTAGCTCCACTTTGCGGAAATTCAGGATACTATTGTTTTATTTGCGGTATCATGCGGTTTCATGCAGCGCTATGCGAGAATATACGGTATTAATACCGTAACTTGCGGTATACTGCGTCAAGCGCACCGGAAAATAATGCGGTATTGCCCGCTTGTTTTGAATGGCTGCATCTGTGTATGTTTCTTCTCTTTCACCATGGAATAAACATATACTGTAAACCATTAAAAAGAAAAAGCAAAAATGTATAATAAAAGTAAAATTTAGATTTTCAATTTTATAATTTCAAACTAAAAATAATGTCATTAAAATTTGTATATAAACTAAATGGTGTAAATACTGAAAAAAGCGCAATTGCAATTTCTGTTAAAGGGCATCTTTAAATTCATTTTCTCTTTCCAAGCATCCTGGTGATTGCTGGTGTGGATGTTCATACATCTTATTACTTTATTATTAATCTTTACTTAATATTAAACATACTGTGATATATATATATAATCAGAAATATGAATACAGTTTACTTATTACTTTATTGTGAGAGGAAGTATTCAGTATTATTTATAAGTGAAAATTTGTTAAAAAAACATAATTTGGGTTGTCGCTGGGATCAAACTCACACTCTCTTTCCTAGCGTTAATCCCACATCAGCAGGGTCCGCTTGTCGGCACACCAGTCTCCATTTGGTGGTTTGAACCAAATCTTTGAGCTGACGTTGCCATTAACTGCGACCGAAAAATACTCCAACCAGCACGTCACTCTGCCTGCCGTCGGAGTGGGAGGGGCGGGGAGGAGAACAAAGTAATGTAGCCAATTCATAGAGGGGGATTATTAGGAGGCATGGGAAATTTGGCCAGGATACCAGGGTTACACCCCTACTCTTTTCAATAAACACCCTGGGATTTTTAATGACCACAGAGAGTCAGGACCTCGGTTTTACATCTCATCCAAAGGACGGCGCTTATTTACAGTATAGTGTCCCCGTCACTATACTGGGGCATTAGGACCCACCTGGACTGCAGGGTGAGCTCCCCCTGTTGGCCTCACTAACACCTCTTCCAGCAGAAACCTTAGTTTTTCCCAGGAGGTCTCCCATCCAGATACTGACCAGGCTCACACCTGCTTAGCTTCAGTGGGTTGCCAGTTGTGAGTTGCAGGGTGATATAGGTACTGTGTGTGATAAAACAGAATTTTACCACTGAGCGATCAATGTGTCGCTCTCACTGGCATTTGATTTTCCATTACAACATATGCAGTTAAAGAAGCATATCAACATCTTCCCAAAATGCTGACGCAGCTACCCACCTGAACTATCTTCCCAAAATAACCACAGACAGTGACCGTGTTAAAGATAAAGATATTGGTGCAGACAATGTTTATGAAGAAGGTGGAATACTGTTGTCTATCTTATTTTTTTATTTTTAAGCTACAACTATCTGCTATACATGTGTATAAAATTAAAATACAGGAATTAAGTTTGCTGCTCCCTTGTCAGTCCCTCTCTCCTTCATCTCAGTGGTGCTTGATACAGAAAGGCCATTCCATTTGGTTCACATCTAAGGTGTTTTTCTAGCTGATAGAGTGTCCTGATAAGGAACAACTCCCAAAGCTGAGACACATCAACCACCCTAACAAATGGTCATCTCTGGCGCCTCAAAGTCTGGGAGATACTGGGAGAGTCTTATCCCAAGTTTGTTTACGACTCTAAGGTCAGAGTGCATTGTTACTCATCCTCAGCCAATCAGGAACTGGTAGGGCAGGTTAACCCCACGTGGGTCTTGGATGCCCATGAAACTTTCAACCAATGAACGACCGTAGTTTCTCCAGATAAAACTCAGCGCCTCCTGGACATTTCTCAGACTCAGCACCTCTTGAACATCCTCAGACTCAGCTTGGACCACCACGAAACGGCCAGTGGGTCCAAGTAGCAGGACTTTCCTTTGTTCTAAGAGTTGAGAATGGAGGATGCCAGCGCGTAACCAGAGGATCCACCTGAGGTTAGCCCAGCAGCAGCAAGCCTCGTGAACCCAATCTGAATCAAAGGATTCAGGACTAGCGCTTTATCAGGAATGAACCAGTCTTCTTCCTTTCTAAAAGAGTGTGATCTGCTTGGACCCGCAGTCACTTTTCTCCTGTGCACAAACTCTGCTAGTTTCAGCCAACACTAACTAGCCGGTCTTCAGAGAGCATCAGCAGCGCATCGCAGCAGAAATCTCTCCTTCTCCCACGTCGCCAGCCGCAACAGCACTGCCTGGCCCCGAGCCAGAGAGCGCCGATTGGACACAGCAACAGCCTGCCACTGTTTCTTTGCGTTCGCGGGAGATCTGAATCCACACAGATTGGATGAGTATTCAACATTCTGCATTACAGCTAGAGAATTTGTCCTGTCTCTCATTTCTGGTTCTTGGCTGTCCTTCCGGTGTTTCTCTGTCTCGGGGGGCTATATATTTCCGGGTCTTTCATTCTGCCTTTGCTCAGCATTGACGTTCGGATGTCCTGAGACCCACCTAGCAACAGGTTGCCCCATGTCCGCTACCTGAGGGCATAGGTTTCTATACGGCATTTCCTGAACAACTGAGCCTGGGCTAACCCCCCGTTTTGCCGCTACGCATAGGGTCTTTTACGCTCTCCTGCCATTCCACGGTTCATCCTTTCCAACATCCGTGACAGAATGCTGAGCTGAGTAAACAGAAGCGTACTTTTAGAATTTGATTAATAGGGAATATAAAATGAAATTGCATATCTAAAGAAATTAATAATGGTATAACTATATTCATGTACTGTTGCACAAACAGTAGTATAAGACTTTCCATTGATATGTGGCTGCCTTGGTGGTGTAAGAGCTTAAATGATTGACTTATAACCCTGAGGTTGAGTGTTCAAACCCAGCTGTTGCTATCAGTTTTCTTTTAACAAATAAACATTTCTTTGAAAAACTAAAATAGCAAATATTATTGGCATTATATTGACATTTTTATATTTCTAAATATCACAACATGTTCACACTGTATGTACACAGCAGTACCGCAGGTTGTACTGTAGGGCGCAAATCCACGTGAGCCTGAAAGCCCTACATTAATGTGCATTCGCCTGGCGCTGCGCAGTTGTTATCGCATCTCTGTCTCTCTGTGTCTACATTGTTTGTAAACAAACCAGTTTCATAGGTATTTTCAAAGTAGAATAAGGGCAAGTCCACCTCCCCCACTCACATGTTTTCTTAGAAAAACAGATTCACTGCTTAATACTGCTCAATACGGCTTCATGCGAAAAACCCGTATATTACCATAGGAAGCATAACAGTGTAGCCTCCAATTACCCAGACCACAAAACAAAGGAATAAAGCTTTGTTTGATTTCTGAAACCCTTTCTTTATGTCCTGATTTCATTCAGGTAAGGGTCAACTATATACACAATACTGCTGACAGCAGGAAAACTCCTGTTCTTTACTCAGCAGCGTCTTAAAACCAGCACCCATGGTGTTCAAACTGATTTTCTTTACACAGAAGACTGACACAGCTTCGCGTTGTGAATCTGTTTTTCTAAGAAAACATGTGAGGTATTAGCTCATCAGTATTGTACACGTTTATCTGTACCATATGTTGGTATAGACAACTTACTGCACTATAGCTTTGGTAAGGAGACGGACTATGGCCAAAATCGGGAAGACTCTCTCACACCAAATAATGAAGATGAAAAGAAACAGGAAGTCAACACGAGACATTATACAACATTTGGCTTCTATGGACATTTTTGTTTGTGAAAGCACAGTGAGACGACATTATAAATGGGAGAGGAGGCAAAGAGAATCTAAACCAAGGACAATTCAAAGGTAAATAACTTTGTAAAAATACTTTATTACATGTAAATACAACTACACACATTATTTTTATAACTAATTGCTGATCTCTTTTTTTTTCAAGTCCTATTGTGCGAGCCATTGACAAACTGACGGATGAAAATGATGAGCTATCAGCGGTGCAAGTTCAAAGATGGCTATGGGCTGACCTCAGTAAGAAGAGTGTGCAGAGGGCTTGGATGGAGATATAAAAAAATGAACACATGCCCCATGATAAGGATAAAAAATAAAGAGTAAAGGCAAACAAGTGCTTCAATCGATTGAACAGGGAGAGGCATTTCATGATGTACTTTCCACTGATGAAAACAACAGTGGCTCTGGAACAGTTTTTAACCATTTCGTTTTATAAAAAGGGGAGATATGTGAACAAGCTAAAGCGAAAACACCCACTGAAGGTTCACGTCTGGGGGGGTATATCTAGAAGAGGCCCGGGACCACTTCTTATTTTTGAAGGAATTATGGATCGTGAATTCTTCGAGGAAGTCGTGGTCAAACAGTATGCTGCCCCATATATAAGGGAGCACTTTGGATCTAGGCACCGTTTCTTTCAAGACAACGATCCAAAACACACAGCAGCAAAGGTGAGGCTTATAGCAGAAGGAGTGAACTGGGTGAAAACTCCAGCTGAATCCCCAGATTTAAATCCAATAAAGATGGTATGGCATTCCCTGAAAGACTATATTCGGAAAACGGCTAAACCCAGCACAAAGCAAGAACTGATCAATGAGATTTACAAGTTCTGGGAGGAAGAACTGACAGAACAAAATTGCAATAATTTTATTAACAGGCTGTTTCATGTTCTTCCTAAGATTAGTGGGAGGCATTCGGGAATGTGAGTTATGTGAGTCAGATTATGAATTAATAAAAGCATTTTATTAAAAACGCGTTTGCGTTTGTTTGGGTGCTGTACCAGCTGTAGCGAAAAATAAAGCGCCGTTTTTCATTCAACGAGTGTCTGAGTCACTATGTCTGTCCTATATAATAATGTCACAATATGTCTTTTATGTGTCGCAAAAAACTGACTTGCTTTAACAAAATATACTTAATAATCCTGTTGCCTGGCAATCTACCTGAATGCCCAACTATCTGAGAAGCCCTCCATGAAGCCAAAAGAACGACAATTGAACGAGTTTTGATAAGAGAGAGAAGAGAGAAATAATAAGAGAGTCCCCATTACCCCCAATTTGATTAAAATCGCAAACGTGTGTTCAATTAAATGCCTTTATTGATTCACAGTCTGACAATGCAACGTAAATCGTTATCTTTGTCTTCTAAGTCCCTTAATGAACTTTAAGGATAGCTTTCTCACCATTTAGATTTATTTTTCATATCATCGTTAAACAAAGCAGGAGCGTATTGTACTACCTAATGGGATCATACGTGTAAAGATTAGATTGTAATCATTTTTATTTTTATTTTTTAAAATAAATCTTAGAAAAGTGTCATCTATACAAAAAAGTTTTATTTATTAAATACAACTTGATAGTTATATTAAAACAGATAAGAATGCAAGTTGCATTCTGTTTAGAGTTTTAATCAATTTAAACTGTATTACAGCATGTTAAACATTAAACATGAAAAAGTCGGTATATTTTAAAAGCAAGATTGCTCAGTTGGAAAAAAGTACACAATCTTACACCTTCATCATAAATATTTTAATTATGCATAAATACTGAGATAGATTTTGTATTCAGTATGCTTTTGTGTTAGCTGGTGGGCAAACGTTTGAGGTGAAAATTCTTCCACAGTGAGTGTACCTTTAAAGCAGAGAAGACTGCACAAAACTTGTTCAGCTCTGTATGCTGCTCAAGCCATTTCCCTTTGACACTTTCTTTAATCATAGAGTTTGGAAGACCCCTCCCTCCTCCCTCTTCCTGCCTCACCTGTTCCCATTTTTAACCATTCTGTGTCCAAATCGCAGTGGGTGAGAGAGTAGGGAGAAATAGAAAAAGAGTGAGCCCTGGTTTTTTGGTAGTCAGATTTAACGTATGTTTGAACACAGTCTTGCAAATTACAAGACTGCATTTGACAACAATTGATCACAGTGCAAATTTGAATACTAATTATTGATTACTAATAGTTTATGCACCTATCAAAACAATGGTGTAAAAATGACAAAGTGAAGGTTGTGAAAACATGATTATAAATATGTTATAAATAAATGATTCTTATTATTAAATTAATACTGTTAAAAATGACCAGACACATTATTATTGTTTCACTGGTATTTTTAATACCGCTTTCTTATTCTCGATTTCATTTTAAGGCTTGAGGCATCTGTTAAATTGCCCCACTGAATAAAGTGTTTTGACTTAAACTGATTGAACAGCTGTTAAGCATACTGTAGTTTTTGTTAACACAACACAACTTTGTCAGTGAAAAAAATGACCGCTGGCGCTTTCCTCCCCCTCTACATTCTCAGAGTAGAATAGGCGGACCTTCCAATGAAAGACAGTCCCCCTTCCCCCCACGGACAGACTGACAAATGTTTTCTCAGCCTTCACTCCAATTACCGAGACTGTAAGCACAGGAATAAAGCTTTGTTTTATTTCTGAAACCCTTTCTTTAGGTCCTGTTTTAATTCAGGTAAGGGTCAATTATATTCACAATACTGCTGACAACAGGAAAATCCCTATTCTTTACTCAACAGCTTTTTTTAAAAAAAGTTTACACAGAAAACTGACACAGTTTGTGTTGTAAAACTCTTTTTCTCGTCATTTTATTTAATGATGCTGTTCACAAGCCAATAGCATTTAAACCACAACACCCACACAGCCTCGCTTTGGGTTGTGAAACCTTTTCTATTTTTTTTAATATAGTAATACTACCAGCTGTATAAATACACCTCAAACTGTAATACAGTTTAAAATTATTAAAAGTCTAAACAGTATACAACTTGAATTCTTATCTCTATTAATATAACTATCAAGTTGTATTAAATAAGTACAACATTTTTGTATAGATGACATTTTTCTAAAATTTATAAAAAAAAATAAAAACAAATACAATCTAATCTTTCCACGTTTGATCCCATGAGGAGGTACAAGATGCTCCTGCTTTGTTTAATGATGGTATGAAAAATAAATCTAAATGGTGGGAATGCTATGCTTCAAGCTAATTAAGGGACTTAGAAGACAAAGATAACAATTTACATTACATTGTCAGATTGTGAATCAATAAAGGCATTTAATTAAACACAAGTTTGTGATTTTAATCAAAATGGGGGTAATGGGGTTAGACCATTAGACATGCAATACACTTCCTTGAGATCATCTTAGATTCTTTCTGTAAGCTGTAAGTTTTTTTTAACTTTTTAATTAAACATTTTAAACACTTTATTTTTCTAAACGCAACACACATTTTGTACAGATACAGTACAATCACATGCTCCTGTCTTCCTGTGGTATACAAATTAAGAGGTGATTGAGTTAACAATGCACCTCCCACGGAGTGGAATGTTCTTTTTTACAAGTGTCAAAAGAGGCAATACACAACATGTCTTCTCTGTAACTCTTCAGTTTACAGAGAAATTCTGCCAGACCCTCACAACATGTTTTAGCTTAGCTTAGGATTTGCGTGATAAGCACATTGTTTAATGGAGATGACATTACCCATGCCTATTATCACTGTACAATACTAACTACTTCAAGTGGGTGGCTGCGTCAGCCTGTGTAGTCTGCAAAGGAACAAGTAATAGGTTTATTCCATGCTGAAAAGAGAAAAGAGAAAACACAACGTTTCGGCTGTGAAGCCTTTTTCAGGTGTTAAACGAGTTAAACTTTGACGCAGGAAAAATGTATTACCCAGAGGCTATACTGATTCTCTCTGATGCAGTGCTAGTCAGGTGACTGAGGGCTTTCCAGCGCGGTGACGTCACTGCCTTTCATATTAATAGGAGGGACCTGGTCCGTCAGGGTTGAGGGCAGATCTCCCTGTAGCATCCCTTTTGAGTGATGCCAGAGGCCTGGGTTCGATTCCCCAGCTGGTAGGACGCATACCCACGTTAGCCCGAAAGTGCTATATTATTAATAATATCTTCCATGTCACATTAACATTGGAATGCTTTTTTTTCAACTGTAAAAAGAGGCGATACACAATGTGTCTCTTTTATATCTCTTCAGTTTACAAAGAAATTCCGCCAGAGCCTCACAAAATTGTCCAATAATACTCTTATTGTGTCAAATTTTTAGTTTAGCAGGATTTGAGCTACAGTATATGAATATAATTATATAGTTATTATTTTTTTAGATACGCGATTCCATATTATATTCTGTATAAAATATATTTCTAAAACATTCTAAAAATGTCAATATAGTGTCCATAATATTTGCTATTTTAGTTTTTCAAATACATTTTTATTTGAAAAAAAAACTAATGGCGATAGCTGGGCTTGAACATCCAACTTACAGCACAGAAAGTACGCCACAGACGTAATCATGTGAGAAGTATTGAAACTAAAGCAGACATTTACAAAGAAACAACTACTACTACTGTGATAATTTGAGCTACAGTATATGAATATAATTATATCATTATTTATTTATTTTCTTTATTTCTTCCATATTATATTCCCTATTAATTAAATTCTAAAAAGTATGCTTTTGTTTACTGCAATAACGAGCGTATTCGCAGAAAAGGTTAAACTATTATAACTTTTAACAAAGTATATAAACTTAATATGGTCAGAAGGAGCACGTAAAAACTTTTCCAAAATAACCCCAGTATGTAACCGAAGGCAAGACTTTGATACTTAAAATGTTTAGGAAGAAGGTGGATTACCGGTGTGTATTTTTTATTTAAACTACCAATACCAGCCATATGCAGTTTACATAATATATTTATGTTCCTAAATTAATATTGTTTATGACCTTCATATATGTTATGCTCCTCTTCTTTTTATGCTCAGCTACTAAAATGTCCCTTTAGTTTTAAAATTCCATGTAAATATTCAATACTAAGCTGATTAAAACATGCACAGTAAAGAGATTAAATGATTGAATTGTTTCACTAACAACCAATGCACCACGAGTGCCCTGGTCGGTCATTTTGGCCAGCCAATCATGTACCTTGGTACAACGCAGTGAAATGGGGGTAATTTAGCATGGTACGGGGTTGTACTGTGCATTTTGAATGACTGCACCCGTTTATTTATTATTCAAAATTAACTCTGACTGATTGTAAACTTCAGATTAGAGACCTTACTGATCAAGAATAATGCTGCAATTCCATTAGTAATTCCAGCAGCACAGTTAAAGAAAAAAAATGTGCATTCCATAAACTTAATTATTAATGCTTTTTCATATCTTTTGCCCTTTTCAATATCAATCTACTAATAAATGAAACTTCTGAAAGTCTCTAAGGACATTGCACACTGCTTTGCCTTCTTAAACTTTCAAAGTGGCATTTATGTATCCTTAAAACAAAATTGTAGGTTACACTGTAAAGAGTATAATATTTTCATAGTGTTTATGAAAATATTGACAGAATGTGTTCCCACAAGAACAGGACTAGCAATATACTGTAATAGTTTGACATAAATTATGTGAAAGTGATTAAGTGTGTACTTTCAGGCTTAAAAAATAATTATCTTTCCATATGTTAGTTTCTCACTAAGATTTAGGCGTGCATCCTGTAAAAAATCATAATCTATTTCAGCTAATGCTGTTGCATCTTAAATTTGCTAATTTCCTTTCATTACTTTTCATGTATCCTATTTAATGTGTTCTCTGCAAATCTCTGAGGTAATTTCTATAAACTGTTGCCATGGTAAATAATTATTCAATTAGATAGATAGATAATACTTTATTAATCCCGTAGGGAAATTGATGTGTTACAGCAGTCCAGCCCAAGACAAGCAAAACAGACATCAGAATAGTTATAAAATAAAAGACAACAAAATAAATAAAAATAAATAAATACATAGGTGTATGCAAAATGTGCTGATCATAGTCACTGTAAAAACAATAAAATATGTGCAAAATGTGCATAGGTTTATACAGACTGATTGTCCAAAAAGTACAATGGAGTAAACATGCTGTCCATAGAGGAGCAAATGAAGGGCTAACAGTCCTAGCCTAGGGCAGCATTATACACCCTGACAGCAGCCGGGAGGAAAGACCTGCGGAAACGTTCCCTTGAACACCGTAGCTGGAGCAGTCTATTGCTAAATGTCCTCTGCTGCCCAGTAACAGTCCCATGAAGCGGATGAGAGGTGTTGTTCATGATGCCTGTGAGCTTGGTCAGCATTCTCCTCTCAGCCACCACCTCCGTGGGGTCAAGGCTCATCCCCAACACAATGCCAGCCTTCTTGATAAGTTTATTGAGCCTATTTGCATCTTTTGTCATGATGCTGCTGCCCCAGCACACAACAGCGTAGAAGATGGCCGCTGCCACCACTGATTCATAAAAAATGTGTAGCAGTGTTCCACACACACCAAAGGACCTGAGTCTCCTAAGAAAATAGAGTTGGCTCTGACCTTTCTTGTACAGGGCGTCAGTGTTACCAGACCACTCCAGCTTATCATCCAGGTGTACCCCTAAGTACTTGTAGGAATGTACGCCCTCTATGTCCTCACCCTGGATGGAAACAGGGTTCAGCGGAGACTTATTCCTTCGAAAGTCAAAGATCATTTCTTTGCAAAATTACAAAATTGGTAATCAAGCTCCTATATTCCTCCTCCCTCCCCTCTCTAATACACCCCACAATTGCAGAGTCATCCGAAAACTTTTGCAGATGACATGTCTCAGAGTTGTACCTGAAGTCAGAGGTGTAAAAGGTGAACAGGAATGGAGCGAGGACAGTCCCCTGTGGAGCCCCAGTACTGCTGACAATCTGTTCGGACACACAGCTCTGTAGCCGTACATACTGTGGCCTGCAGGTCAGATAGTCTATAATCCAGGACAGCAGGGGAGTGTCCACCTGCGCCGCCCTTAGCTTATCTCTCAGTAAATGTGGATGGATGGTGTTAAAGGCACTGGAGAAGTCAAAGAACATAACTCTCACAATGCTCCCCGTCTTCTCCAGGTGAGAGTTAGCTCTGTGTAGTAGATAGATGACGGCATCCTCCACTCCCAGGTGTGACTGGTAGGCGAACTGCAGGGGGTCCAGTGCTGTACTCACCAGGGTTCTGAGGTGGTCCAGTACAAGCCTTTCCAGAGTTTTCATTAGGTGTGATGTAAGTGCCAGTGGTCTGTAGTCATTCAAGACTTTAGGGTGCCCCTTTTTGGGTACTGGCACCAGGCAAGATGTCTTCCAGAGCATCGGAACCTTTTCTAATCTCAGGCTGAGGTTGAAGATGTACTGTAGCACTGAACCCAGTTGGTCCGCACAGATCTTTAGCACCCTGGAGCTGACACTGTCAGGACCCACCACCTTCCCTGCATGGAGTCTCCTCAACTCCCTTCTGACCTGGTCAGCTGTGATGGATAGGCCGAGGAGGGCAGGGGAAGATGGAGTAGGAGTAGGAGGGATCACATGATGGGGTGACTGAGGACATGAAGAGGGTGTCTGGGGTGAAGGCCTGTGAGGTGAATGGACAGTGGACCCTGTATCGAATCTGTTGAAGAAAAGATTCAGCTCATTGGCCCTCTCCCGGCCTCCCTCACTCTGTTGGCCGCCGGACAACTTGTATCCGGAGATCTTCCTCATGCCATTCCACACCTCTCTCACATTGCTCTCCCTCAGCCTGTCCTCCATTTTCCTCCCATAAGCCACCTTGCTCTCCCTAACTCTCACCTTCAGCTCTTTCTGTGCTCGCTTCAGCTCCTCCTTGTCACCTGCCTGTAAAGCCCTCTTTTTCCTTTTTAGGATGGCCTTCAGATCACTGGTGACCCAGAGTTTATTATTGGAGAAGCAGCGCACTTTCCTGGTGGGCACTGCACTGTCAACACAGAAGTTTATGTAGTCAGTGATGCAGTGGGTAAGACCATCAACGTCATCTCCATAAGGCTCACAGAGTATCTCCCAGTCCGTTGTTTCAAAACAGTCCATCAGTGCATCATTAGCCTCAGCTGACCATCTCCTCACTGTCCTGGTGGTTACTGGTTGCTGTAGTACAAGAGGCTTCTACAGAGATAGGAGGTGAACAAGGTTGTGGTCAGATCTGCCAAGGGGGGGGAGTGATGTGGAGCTGTAGGCATTTTTGACATTTGCATACAGCAAGTCCAAAGTCTTGTTATCTCTAGTAGGGCATTTAACAAACTGACTAAAAGTAGGCAGGGTAGAGGAGAGCGAAACATGATTAAAATCGCCAGTTATCAAGAACATGGCTTGTGGGTGACGAGTCTGTAGTCCGGCTGTAACAGTGTGTATGACGTCACACGCTGAGGCTGCGTCGGCAGAGGGCGGGACATATAACAGCACAACAATAACCTGCGAGAACTCCCTAGGTAGGTAATATGGCCGCAGACTAAGTGCTAGTAGCTCAATGTCAGGGGTGCAGAGCTGTTCTTTTACAGTTATATGATTACAGTTACACCATCTGTTACTCACACACACTGCTAGCCCTCCTTTTTCCGATCCGCACGCACTATCTGAAAACCCTCTATTGTAGCGTTAGCGTCGGGAACCAGTTCATTCAACCAAGTCTCTGTGAAGCACATAATAGAGGACTCACGATATTCCCACTGGTTCCTCGTCAGCGCCGCTAGCTCCTCCATCTTGTTGGCAAGAGATCGTACATTCCCCATTATTATGGAGGGTAAAGAAGGTTTGTACCTACTTTTTTAAGCCCGATACGTTGCTCCGGATCTACAGCCTCTACTCCGTTGAATTAGTTCTCTGGGGATCTCTAATCGCTCACCCGAGAACACTGCCGGTTTCCGTAACATGAAGAGCTGGTCTCTGGTGTAAACAAAAGAGCCCGGTTTGCCGGTAGTACACGCCGATTTAAAAAGTTGCTCAGAGACCGTCATGACTCCGAGAGAAAAAAAAACAGAAACAAAAACGAAAGTAAACGATATCCCAAACTAAAACTAATGTAACTACCGGTAGTAACAACAAAAAGGACACACAAATCACAAACTAACTGGTGATTTAATTAAAGATTCTGGAAAAAAAATGGATGAGTAGAGGGAATAAGCACAACAGAATCAGCTAAAAAAAAAGCAGAATTTAATTCTAAGCAAATTTGCAGTGGACTAGAGAAATTGTTAACTAATTGTTATACAGAGCCTTGCCACGTTTACAGTATATGCCATATTTACAAAGCCTTGAAATGTATTTTAAAAAAACCTGATTCAACATTAAAATTCAAAATTAAAAGAGGGATCACTTTCTTACTCAAAGAGTGATGGGTGTCTGACAAAGTTGCCGAGCTATGTTGTTAAAGTTAATAAAAGAGGATCCAAGGTTATATTAGCTAATAGCAACTAAATATGCATGATGGGATGTATGGCTTCATCCTTTCCTTATTATTCTTATTTTCAATGCCAATATTTTACTATATGCATATATTTGTCTGCAGAACTAGTGATAATTTATTTTTATTTCTGCAACTTACTATATCTAGCTGAGTGAACCATTTTCTACACAGTAGAGTAATAAGAATGGATCTAGCACAACTGTAATTAAATCTTAATGAATGCTGCTAATAGTAATGCAATCACAGAAACCAAAATGAAATAATGTATTGTAACTGCACCGAGTAGTCCTTAAAAATACAATTGCAGTCTCTGGTGATTAACTCACATCAATTCATATCAGTTGCTAATCATTTATTGCTACTAATGAGAACTAATCTTTTCAGATTTCTTCTTCAGAATTTAATTAATTTTAAACATAATTTTAATGCATAAACAAACTCATTAGTCGTTAGTATTGATATCATATTTTCATATCATGATGCAAAGTATGGCTGTCTATACTTTATCTTTGTAGAGACAGTAGAAGAAAAAATATTGACCAAATAATAGGATGGGCTAAATAAAAGGTCTTGATATAATATAGTAATTCTGCTACTTCTGTTTTTTATGATTTAGTAATAGGTCCTTTCCTTCATAGAATTATATTTTATGTTTTTATTCTCTAGATCATTAGTTAATGTTCCTTGGAGAGAAAGTGCATAATATATCGTTTTTTACTTATTTATTTTGCTTCCCTACTTTTGCTTGTAGCAGTATTAAAAGTAATCCAAGCAACATCTTCCTTTTTCCACAGTACACTGTATGATAACAGTTGACTTCAAACAATGCATTGGACATTTTTTTAAATAGAAGTTCTTTTACATAGCAATTTTCATTTAAAATCGGGCTACATTTCAATGATTAAGTATTATCAGTTGTGGGTATATTAATAATATAAAACATAAAAGATTTTTAAATTATGCAATAAATTATTTCAGGTTACCTTATGGTTTGTATTCATATGCTGTAGTTTATGTACAATGTCTGCTGTTAAGTAGAAAATAATACTATTAAGTTAAAAATTACTTGTCCAGGTTAGGGTTGGAGATTACAGTATATAATGTCTTTAATATGAATTTACATTCAATTTCAAGGGCTTGATCCCTTGATACTTATAATAAAAATACATATAACTACGAATCATTTTGTGTGAGGTCCTGCCAAAATTAAAAAAGCTCTGATATGCAACATTTAAGTTTCATGAGATTTAAGAGACCATTCAGTCATGGTATGAGGTGATCATCCACCTGTTTCTTGAATGAAAGCAGGGTATTAATTTTGCCAACATTGATAGCTCCAGCTGTTCCATACTCCAACAATCCTTTGTCTAAAGAACAGTTTCCTCTGCTAAGTTCTTTAGTTCATTTCTTTTCTTTCATTTGTTTTCTCTTGTTCATGTTCATGTTCTTGTTCATGTATATCTGAAGAAATCCAAAAAAATGACTTTATAAATGACCTTAATAACCATTGAGTACTTGAATCAAGATCCCTCTGCTCCAGACTTTAAAAGACCCAGTTCTTTTAGTTTGTCTGTGTGGCACATTCCTTTGAATTTGAACTGGGGATGTACCTATTTGCTCTTCTCTGGGCTGATTCCAGAACAGCAATATCTTTTTTATCTGTATTGTGGCAACTGCACACACTATGTTAAATTAATGTGTTATATAGTGGTCATAGGGATGTGGGATGTCAAGGACTATGTTGATCTTAAGTTACTGTAGCTGTAGAATGGCCAGTGCCTCAAGTAGATTGGTACATTTGTATTTCTTTATTCTTAAGTTTTCCACTAATCAGAGGTCCCTGCTCAGCCGCTCGTTAATTACCACACATTTTAAATGTGATGTGGGATTTCAAGACAGGTCTGACTGGGTCTGGAATACACAATGCATTTACACCTGACCTTCTATGTGCAGCTAGTTAATCAATGAGTCCTGAGTTGCTCTGCCCACATCCAAGACATCAAAGGGACACTTTTACCCCCACAAGACCAAGTCATGAGCCATTGAGAGAACACACAGAAACAGGTGGACCTGGAAAAAAGGTAAAAGGTACTCTGGACAAGAAAGCACTGTGGCTATGTTCATGTACTGAGAAGCTGAAATATTAATGGAATATTATGTAGGACAACTGCCTTGTCTGCTCTGTAGATTCACTAGTGTTTCTGGAAGATAAACAGAACCTGTTGTGGGGGAAAGAGTGTTCTATAATTGCTGGGTGGAGTTGTTAAATGCATAGCAAAAGCAAGTCCTGCATTTAGCTGTCACCATCTGTGACTCTGCTAGAGAATACTAAGAACTCACTATTCCTTTTTGGTAGCACTTTACAATAAGGTTGTGATATTAAGGGTTTATAAATGGTCTATTAATTATGAACTAACAAGGATTCATAGTTTATTGAAAATTAACAAAGTATTAATCAAGGATTAACAAAGGTGTTCTTAGGCCTTTATTAACTGTGATGCATTCCAAACGCATCTCTGACCCGTCTCGCATTCCCACGCGTATTGTGTTTAACAAACGCTCATGCCGCAGTAATGTACCTATCACCGTTCACTCCTGTCACTATTTCAGTTCCCCTCTGTCCTCAATTCCCTGCTCACTATTGCAGATTCTTCTCGAGCTCTTTAGTTTGTGTTATTACTCATTTATATTTAGTATGTGACCTTCTAGCTTGCCCTTTGTTTACGATTTAGTCTTGCGTTTCGGATTGTTGTTCTCTAGTAGTCTATCATTTTCTGACCTTCTTGCTTGTTTCATGGATTACGTTTTGCTTAGCAAATTCGATTTCTGTTCTCTCTCTCCTGAAGTCCTACACAGGATCCATACTTTCTACCTGCCCACTGTTACAATTAACAGTGATTTTCATGCTTTGTAAGTGTTTTTCTTTAAATGGATTTAACACAAACTCATAGTTCATAGAGCGTGAACAGCACATTAACAGATGTCAATTTTTGTTTTGCTGAACATGAATTATATGCTCTGTAGAAGTTCATGTTCAAGTTTATTTGTCAATCCAGCCATATACAAGTGTACAGAGGAGTGAGATATCATTCACCAGGTCTACGGTGCAAATACAGACAAGACAATGCTATAGACAATGTAGACATAGACATTTCTGACAGGGTACAGGATATATAAAGTGCAATATGCATAGTGCAATTTACTTTACAAGTTTGCGCAAAGAATACATCATACAGTATGCCTGGTCAGGTCACCTGTGATATGCATACCAAGAAACTTAGTACTTCTAGCTGTCTCCACAGGGGAGTTGTTGGGAGATGTGCAGTGGGTGTGATCAGCACAGACCCTCCTGAAGTCAAGTTATCATCTCTTTTGTCTTATTGACACTAAGGGACAGATTGTTGTTTAAGCAGCAGTCCGCTAGTTGCTTCACTTCCTCTCTGTCTGGTGCCTCATTGTTGTTACTGATGAGGCCCACTACTGTCGTGTCTTCAACAAACTTGATGATGTAATTTGCACTATGAGTAGCAGTGCAGTCATGACTCATCAGCATGAACAGGAGTGAGCTGAGTACACAGCTCTGGGGGGTGCCTGTGTTCAGTATTGTGGTAGTAGAGATGTTGTTTCCAGTCCGGACTGTCTGAGGTCTCTCGGTCAAAATGTCCAGAATCCAGTTACAGAGGGAGGTGTTAAGGTTCAGCAAGCTCAGTTTTTCTATCAGTTTCTGGGGGATGAATGTGTTGAATGCTGAACTGAAGTCAATGAACAGCATTCTTACATAAGTGTTCCTCTTATGCAGATGGGACAGGGCAAGGTGAAGGACGAGGGATACAGCATCATCGGTAGACCAGTTGGGACGATATGCAAATTGGAGGGGGTCCTCCATATCCATATCATGGATATATCTTTTAATGGCAATAATTGTAACCACTGTAATACTTATAAAAATATTTTGCAAATACAAAAAGTGAAATCTTGGACAAAGTATCTTAACAGTATCTTAACGAAACAATATTTGTTTTACACAGTTAGACATGAAATTAAGTTTGACTTTGAGGCATGGCAACAAAGTAATGAATACTGTAGAATAAATAGTAAATACATAAAATCAAGTAGGAACAGGCAAAGGTTTATTTCATGTTGAAAAGTAAAGGAAAGAGAAACACAACACTTTTGCTATGGAACCTTCATCGGGTGTAAATAAAATAAAGTATATACATATCATGGCTATGTGATTACACTTAGTCTATTACCTCAACCAAACAATCAATAGCAAAGACTGCACAGCAGAATGGAGTTTGGCATAATGAGCAACACATTTGTAGAATTGAATCCATCAGCTCGTTCACTTGTGATTATTTGGGAAATATTTTTACATGTTCCTTTTAACTCAGAGTTTGTAATGTCAGACACTCTGAACGAGTTAAGCTGGGATGCAGTACAAATGTATTTCCCACAAGCTATACTTTAGTGGCTTTAAAACTATACAACATCACGCTGTATGCATGTGGCACTCGTCTAAAAACAAATGTTAAGAAAAAACAGGAGATTTGATTGCTGGTTGCCTTATGTTAAACAGCAACAATGACAATGGTGCATGCTACTGAAAATTCCTTCCCATCCCCTAGAACTGTCTATTCTGCATAACATTACACAACAGGGTGTTGACAGTCCTAGCCTTTGTGAGAAGTATGGAGCTGTGTTACATATAGTAGCTGCAATGGAATATATTAGTAGGTAAAAGTTAATTCCAAGCTGGAAAGAAAAGACACAATGTGTCTCCTCTATAAATCTTTAGTTTACAGACCGTCCAAGTTAATTTATTATTAATAATATCTTCCATATCACATTACTATTTGAATGTTTTTCACAAGTGTAAATCCACCTATCTATTTTCTAACGGCTTTATCCAGGACAGGAAACAATTTCACCCCTCCCCCTACCCTCTGCCAGTCTGACCTGTTCCCATATTTAAGAATTCTGTGTCTGAATTGCAGGGGGTGAGAGAGAGTAGGGAGAGATGGAAAAAACTGAACCCTGTTTTTTGATAGTCAGAAGGCTTCAACTGATGCATAAAAAATATAGCATAATGCCTTCTTGCGTTATGAAGTCACTTGCACCTGGGATCCACTTTATTCAAACTAAGGTTTCTAAAATTGCAGCCAGGTACTATATATTGTTTAAATAAAAGGTGCGAAATGTTTCACAAAAACGTGTTTACAAAGAAAGTGGATTACACTAATACTACCAGCTTCATAAATACATATATTTAGATCCTTAATTAATATCATTATTAATTTCTTTAGATGAGCGATTCCATATTATATTCCCTATTTAGTGGATTTAAAAAGTATCAGTTTTTTTACTGCGATAACGAGCGCAATTTTTCATAGAAAAGATTAAAGCATGGAATACAGAGGGAGTTTCAGAAATTAAACAGAAATCTGGAACACCCTGTCTCAAAAATAGAAATTTAATAAATTAAAGTTTGTGAAAACAGTGACAAATCACACCAAACAAAATACAATTTTAAAAAACAAGCAGTTTGAAGTTATTAGTTGTTATTAATATATCACTTAACTTTGAACGTTGTGATATTTAGAAACACCAACAAATTCAATATAGTGTCGATAATATTTACTATTTTAGTTTTTCAAAGAACTGTTTATTTGTTAAAGGAAAACTCATGGCAACAGCTGGGATCAAACCCCCAACTTCTAGCATGCAAGGCACATGCCTAACCCATTACACCAACACACTGCTAGACAACTTAAGCTGTAGCTGAAAACGGCAGGCAAAAAGTTTCTAAGTAATCACGGGTGAATGAGTCTGATGCAGATGTTTACAAAGAAAATGTACTACTGTGATAATATGAGCTATATGAATATAATTATATCGTTATTAATTTTTTTAGATATGCAATTCCAATATATTAATTCCTATTAATCAAATTCTAAAAAGTATGCGTTTCTTTTGCTGCGATAACAATCACAAGTATTCATAGAAAAGGTTAAAACATTATAACTTTTTATGAAATATATAAACTTAATATAGTCAGAAGGAGCACATAATACCTTTTCCAAAATAACCACAGTGTGCAGCCAAATTAAAGACTTTGATGTTTAAAATGTTTATGAAGATAGTGGAGTACTGGTGTGTATTTTATTTATAATAAATTAATATAGTTTATGACCTTCAGACAGGTTATGCTCCTCTTCTTTTTGTGCTCAGCTACTAAAATTTCCCTTTAGTTGTAAAATTCCATAGTAATATTCAATATTAAGCGGATTTAAACATGCACAGTAAAGAGATTAAATGAAGCAATCATTTCACTAACAAGCAATGCACCACAAGTGCCGCCTGTCGGTCATTTTGGCTAGCTAATCACATACTGAGGTATAACTTCCTGAACTGTAGATAATTTTGCGTGGTACGGGGTATTACTGTGTATTTTAAATGGTTGCATCTGTACATGCTCTCCCCACATAGTTATTGACAATGAAAATGTCTCTAAAATAGGCTCCTGCTCCCCAACAGACAAAAGGGTCTGAACTGTGCTTAACACAAACTCTGCTTAACCGAGTAAGCAAGGTGTAAAGTGACTTTCTGTTTAGTTAAATAAAGCTACAGTACAGATTTTAAATTCTTCAAGCAATAATTTGCTGTTTGTCAAAATCAGTACACGACCTCTCAAAAGGTACCTTTTGTCTCTTGTGTATGTCAAAATCAGTACACGACCTCTCAAAAGGTACCTTTTGTCTCTTGTGTAAACTCAACAAAGGTTTATTTTTTATAATTCTGAAACCTAAACGATGTCTCATTCATATTACCCTGCCCGCAACCCCCTACCGAGTCTCGCCTCCCACTGTTTCACACATGCAAATCAGAGCTACAGATATAGTGTCTTGCAAAAGTATTCCTTTGAATTAAACAGCCATTTCACCCAATATGAACAAGAAAAAGAGCATTTTCATTGTGCAACTAATTTGTGTTAACATATAATAAGTGATTAGATTTATGAACAATCTAATTTATTATTCGTTTAAACTGTGAAATTTCAGCTGCAAAAAGATCACACCAGACACAGCACTAATTCTGCTTGTCATAGATGTTCAGGAAAGGGGGTGAATTAAGCAATGTCAAGTGCAATAATTCGGTGATCAGTAATAACATCTTCAAAATTGTATCAAAATTTATCAAATGCACAACAATACAGCGTGCAGCAATAATTGCTGACAATGAAGTGTCTTTTCCGCAGGCTCGGCTGGGGATCACAAAATTAAAAGTTACAAAATTATCATGCCCTCTGCAGCCAGAGGACGCTCATTCTCTGTCCAGTCCCTAGTTCCCTGTGCTTTGCTCTCCTTCCGGTGTCTCTCTCTCTGGGGCTATATATTTCTGGGTCACTTATTCTGCTTCGCTCAGCACTTACGTTCGGATGTCCTGAGACCCGTGTAGCGGCAAGGCTTATTAAAATACAGGAATTAAGTTTGCTGCTCTCTTGCCAGTCCCTCTCTCCTTCATCTCAGTGGTGCTGGATACAGAGAGGCCATTCCATTTGATTCACATTTAAGGTGTTTTTCTAGCTGATAGAGTATCCTGATAAGGAACAATTCCCAATGCTGAGATTCTCCAGCCATCCTAATAAATGGTCATCTCTGGGGCCTTACTGTCTGGGAGATTCCAAGGGAGAGTCTCATCCCAAGGTCAGAGTGCATTGTTACTCATCATCAGCCAATCAGGAACTGGTAGGGTAGGGTAAGGTAGGGTAAGACCCCATGTGGGTCTCGAATGCCCACGAAACTTTCAACCAATGAACGACCATAGTTCCTCCAGGTAAAACAGGCAGCACAGGGCTCCTCCGTGCTCCTCCTGGACATTCTCAGACTCAGCTCGGACAACCATGTAACGGCCAGTATGTCTAAGTGCAGGACTTTACTTTGTTCTAAGAGTCGAGAACGGAGGTCGCCAGCACGTAACCAAAGGATCCACCCGAGGTTACCCCAGCAACAAGCCTCATGAACCCACCACAAACGCTCACCTGATCATCAAGTGAACTACAGTCGGAACTGTGGACAGCTGAATTTCAGGATTCAGGGCTAGCACTACATCGGGAATGAACCTGTCTTCTTCCTGTCTAAAGAGTGTGACCTGCTTGGACCCACAGTCACTTTTCCGTGTGCACAAACTCTGCTAGTTTCAGCCAACACTAACTAGCCGATCTTCAGAGAGCCTACTACCAGAGCATCGCAGCAGGAATCTCTCCTTCTCTCTCGTCGAACCAGCACTGCCTGGCACCGGGCCAGAGAGTGCCGATTGGACACAGCAACAGCCTGCCACTGTTCCTTTGTGTCCACGGGAGATCTGAATCCACACAGATTGGATGAGTATTCAACATTCTGCATTACAGCTCGAGAATTTAATTGTTACCTCAACTCCAGTTGATATCAATTTAATTCCTATGAGTGATGTACTTGCATTTGAGTATCTAATGTAGAAGTTGTAATCCAAGTTCATTTACGAAACGGTCTAAATGAAAGTATACTGAATGTATGTCCCTCTTGGGTTTTAACTCTTCGTGATTGAATATATACCTTTTGTATTCTGCTAATCTTACCCTCACAATAAGATCTGTTATGTTTATATGCACTTTTTATGTATTAATAAATATATTGTCGTGTATTAGTATCCGTGTGTGTGCGTTGCTGAGTATCCCGCTGGGTCGGTCTTCTAATAGCCATCAAAGAATCATTTTGTGACTTACTGCTACAATTAATAACTGTCCCAGTAAATGCACAAAACCCCTACATTTATTGGTGCCTTGTGAGAGGATGCCTACACCCGCCAAGCACCAGGTCGCCGCTCCGTCCGTGGCCTCAGGGCATAGGTTTCTATACGGCACTCCAGAACTCTTTGCACTGCTGAGCCTGGGCTAATGTGATACTGTGAGGTCCCCATTCTGCCGCTTCGCATAGGGTCTTTTTCGCTCTCCTGCCTCTCCACGGTTTGTCCCTTCCGACATCCGTGACAGAATGCTAAGCTATCTCCGACCCCGCGAGCAGCGCTTTTTTGTCTTGATGCAGTTTTTTTTTCTCTGGGCTTTTTTTTCAGTTCTTCTATTCTAATCGTGGGATGCTACTCCTGACTTCCGTGTCTGTGAGCGGGTCATTCTGTGTTATGCCATCCCGACATACACACCTGAATACCTGGCTGTCCTTGGGTTGTCTCTCCCAGCATCTGTGATTGAATGTTGAACTGGCTCTCCTATCTTTATTGCTGGATATCACTCCAGTCTTCCGTGCCTGGCTCTCCTCGGGTAGATCACTCCGATATCAGTGATAGGATGTTGACCTTTTTTCCTGCTTTCCTATTCTCATTGCTGGATATCACTCCGAGCATCCACGTCTGTGAGCGGGTTTTGTGCCTGGCTCTCCTCGGCTTGTTCATTCCGATATCAGTGATAGAATGTTGAACGTGTTTTGCCCAGTTTGCGGTATTTTTCCTGGGTTTTTGTATTTTTATTTTGTTTTTTTGCTTGGTGTTTTGATTTTTACATCCTGGTTTCCTCTTCTATTTGGTCCCCCTGTTCTCTGTGTCTCGGAACTTTTGGTTCCTATCTGTTTTTTTGTAGTTTGTCACCCTGGTCTCCCAGGTTTACGTTTGTTGTGGTTTGTGCTTGTGTACTTGTCTTTTTTTTGTTTTAAGTCTCTGGAGCTCTACCTGACCCCCCTTCCTCTACCCAATGAAAATAAAGTAAAAATGCTGGGAGTTTCACAATTAAAGAGCTCTGTAGGGCAACAAACAAAGGAGAGAAACCTAAGCTTTTTATGGCTAAAGCTAAAATTCAGTTTAAAAAATTAAGGCAAATGAAAATTTGGGACACTAGAGTGTTAAACTGAAGCAGATTTGTCAGAGAGTTAGGGGCTTGAATAATTAGGTGCATTTCTGGTAGGGAGACTATGAACATTTGATAGAATAGAGAATCAGAAAATAAGCACACATGAAAAACAGAGCAATTCAGTAAGAGCTCTTATATGAATTAATAGCAAACATGGTTTCATGGAAGGCTTCTCAAACAGTTGGGCATTCAGGCAGATTGCCAGGGGAAAGCATTTGTAAATATACTTTGTTAAAGCAAGTCATTTTTTTGCGACACATAAAACACATTTTTACAAGAAAGTAATTAGCCTTTGTCACTTATTTACTAAATAAAGACATAAATGTGGAAATCTAAAGATTTTTTATTCAATGCTGGTAGCAGGATGAACTAAGGTATCTGCATCTGTCAGGTTAAACTCATTTTGTCACAAAGTTGGTGCAAGATGTTAAAAGTGAAAACAGGTATTAATAAATGACCCATTTCAAGAGGAGATTTTCAGAATAATTATAAATCAAGCAGGATAGGGAAAGCACAGAAAATAGGTAGGTAGAATGATCAGATCAAGAGACGTGGAAAGGCTGACTCCTTGAACCAGCACTATAAAATAATTTATCCTCAGTGAGATCCTCCCATCTCATAGTGGGTTTCTATCACTGTGTCTACAGTAGTTACACAGTGCCTTTAGTTCCATCCATTTTCTAATCTCTTTATTCTTTACAGAGTAGCTGGAGTTTATCCCAGCAAGAAACAGATGCAAGGCAGAATACACCCTGGACTTAGTGTCAGTCCATCACAGGGCAGACATACACAAATTTAAACCAGGGTTAGTATTCCAATCAGCCAATTAACCTACTAGCATGTTTTGGACTGCGAGATGAAATTAGATTACCTGGAGAAAACATGCAAACTCCACACATACAATACCTCAGGAATTGAACCTAGGGCCTCAGCACGGCAAGATAGATCACTGCACCACCATTAAAAATGGATGGATATCTTAGTCATCTTTGTAGTTCAAAGATTTTCATGCATAATTTTGAAAGCCTCTGAGACATCTGGTGCTTATTAATTGTTGATTGCTAGCATAGTTATTTAAATTATATTTTACCCTATTTTTTCTTTATTAATTTTGTATTTTACTTATTATCTGATAGTCAGATGTAACGTACATTTGAACAATGATTTGTAAATTAATATTTTTACAAGATGCAGAAAAAATGCAACAATGTATTAGTACTAATTTTAATATTATTGATTACTAATCATTTATGTTTACACCTGACTTTATTTAGATGTATTTAAAACATTGAACTAAGGTGCCATAACATTCAGAAATTCAATGAAGAATAGTTTTGTGGCATTTGGATAGATGACACTTTGCTAAAATGCATTAAAAAATAAAAACGATTACAATCTAATCTTTCCACGTGTAATGCTATTAGGAAGCACAATAAGCTCCTGCTTTGTTTAACGATGGTATGAAAAATAAATCAAAATGGTGAGAAAGCTATGCTTAAAGTTAATTAAGGGACTTAGAAGACAAAGATAACAATTTACATTGTTTAATTTAAAAAACTAAGTGATAAATGGAGACGCAATTGGTGCCATTCGCACTCCATGCTATAGAAAACCCACTCATTCTGTGCTGCTCCTCCTCCCTCTCTCATTGCCCCCCGATGGAGCACAGTGGGTGGTGTGCTTTTTTCACAGCCTTTGATTGAGGACTAAAGACCTGCTGATCTGTCCTACACAACAGGAAGAGAAGAGAATGTGACTTTTTTCTGTAATAAATGTGTGTTGCGTTTAGGAAATTCAAGTATTTAAAAAAAAAAATTAATTAAAAAAACAAGTATTTTAAACATTTAATTACAAAGTAAAAATCTTACAACGTACACAAAGATTCTAAGCTGATCACGAGGACGAAAAATAACCCATTTGTCATGCAAAAAGTGGTTTTTAACTATCTACACCAGTTTTTTACAGCTTTTAAAGTCAATTTTTTGGTTAGGCAGGAACACGTCATTGTATCTTATTTTTTATTTCATTTTTAAAAATTTGCCCATTATTTTGATAAACTGTTCCCTGATTACTGGCAATTGTAAAAAATAACCCTTCCCTCCTCCCTTGTTTTATTTAAAGATTTCCCTGAAGAAATCCTTAAACACAAAACCATCACATATAATAATTCATCCAGCTGGCTCCCTGTTGAATATGGAAGCCCGTTTCCGCCAGGGAGTAAAAAAAAATGTGCTATGGTATGGTATAATTCCGACTTTATAGTGTAACGCATTCGCCAGCGCTGCGGCCGAAGAGCGCCCTGCTGGGGTACGCGGCGATGGGCAGGACGGGAATAGTAGTGGTGAGGGCGGGGACTAGGAAAGCTGCTGACCAGTGCAGTTGACCCACTGCAAAACGGGCATACAGTATGGTGACATCACCTGGATTCATGTAAATAGTTCCTTGGTTTCGTACCCCTGTTATACTTGTACCCAATTGCTACCCTATCCCTGTGTAACTACCTGAATAGACCCCTGTGTGTTGCTCTCTTTCTCTTTTTTTTTCTCTCTGTGTTGCTCTCTCTCTCTGCTGGCACGCGCGGGAGTGCTGGCTGGCTGGTTGTGCCGAAATAAATAAAGCGCTGTTTTTCACTCCACGAAGTCTGAGTCACTGTGTCCGTCCTTGCTGAACCCGAATTTGCTACAATATCTCGCAGTTGCAACTTAAAAACTCTGGATTCCGACTTTATATCTCACATTTGCGACTTCGAAATGGCCCACATTTCATTGTCTGTCCTTTTGTTATTGTAATGGTTCGGGTTCTAGGGCTTGTGCCCTCGCTGCTCCCACCCTAGTTTGTGCCTCACCTGCATGGACTAGAACCCAGGTCTTGACAGCTGAGCTAAAGAAGACCTTCTTTTTTAAGTAAAAAAGGAATTGTACAAAATTGTTTTGGATAGATTTTGAAATTGTTATTGTTAAACATTTAAAGGTAAATGTTAATGGGGCCAGCAGGGGGTGCTCACCCTGTAGTCCATGTGGGTCCTAATACCCTAGTATAGTGACGGGGACACTATACTGTAAACAGGCGCTGTCCTTCGGATGAGATGTAAAACTGAGGTCCTGACTCTCTGTGGTGATTAAATATCCCAGGGCGTTTCTCGAGTAGGGGTGTAACCCCGGCATCCTGGCCTAATTTCCCATTGGCCCTTTCCAATAATTGTAAATTACTCTGCTCTCCTCCCCACTGATAGCTGACGTGTGGTGAGCGTTCTGGCACACTATGGCTGCCGTCGCATCATCCAGGTGGCTGCTACACATTGGTGGTGGTGGAGGGGAGTCCCCATATACCTGTAAAGCGCTTTGAATGGAGTGTCCAGAAAAGCTTAATATAAGTAGAAGCAATTCTTATTATTTAAAGATTTCGATATTTTGTGTTTTTATATTTATATCTGATTTGGATAAAGGGTATGTTCTTTTTATTAATCTGTTCATTGTGTTGGCAAAATACCAATTCCTTTTTTACTTAAATTCTATTAGAAATTAGAAAGGTCTTCTTTAGCTCAGCTGGCAAGACCTGCATTCGAGCCAATGCAGTGAGGCACGAACTAGGGTGGGAACAGCGAGGGCACAAGCACTAGAACCCGAATCCGTTACAATAAATAAAATAAACAGACAATGAAATGTGGGCTGTTTCAAAGTCGCAAATGTGAGATAAAAAGTCACAATTGAGAGATATAAAGTCACAATTCTGAGATATAAAGTCACAATTCTGAGTTTTAAAGACGCAATTCTGAGATTTTAAGTTGCAAATGCTAGCTACCATAGCACATTTTTTTTTACTCCCTGGCGGAAATGGGCTTTCATAGTTGAATGACACTGATGGACCGGGTTCAATTCCAGGCAGTGTACTATATAGTACAGTTTAATTTTTTTTAATTGTTGTTAAATAAGCTATAATAGTGGTCTATTTTATGCATTTTTATACTATATGAGAAACAAACCAAAAGTAATGCTCTGTTCGCACTTTGAACCGCCTGGTACAGCTCACTACATTACAGTGCTCATTACCACTACAAGGACAATAGAAGTTTTTTTTTAAAAGAAACGAATGTCAAAATGTTTCCAAAACATCCACTTGTGATACTTTAGCTGCTTAGTTACATGATTCCATATTAATATAACTATCAAGTGATCTAAAATTGCTACAACATTTATCTTTTTACAATAACAGCAAGTGGTGTTCTTACTACGCATTCTTAGAAAAGGATAAAACATTATAACTTTTTATGAGGTACAGAATATAAGCTTAATAATGTTAGAACAAGCATGTTAAAACCAGAACCCACTGTAAGTTACCAAGTTAAAGGGTTTGATGCATAAAATATTTATACATAATTAAATTATTTATGAAGAGGTGGAAGGTTGTGTACTTTTGTCCAACTGAGCAATCTTGCTTTCATAAAATAGACAGTTTAAAATTATTAAAAGTCTAAACAGTATACAACTTAAATTCTTAATTGGAAAAAGATTGTCCATCAGCAGTACTGGGATTCAAAACCGGGCGTTCTCTGGCAAGAGCTCAAATGTTGTACATGAGACGTTAAGCTTTATTAGCTCCACCTGGCGGTTTTACAAGGTACTTCAGGACTATTATCCTATTTAAAAAAACATGAGGTATGTTGTGCCACATCCACCGCATTTTAAGGCAGTGTACCTTGCTCATTTTGAATGGCTGGATCTGTATCTGAAGATATCTTGGGCTCCCAACCTCCAAACAGAACCACATGGACACTAAAACAGACAGGGGCCTTTGCTTGGCTAATATGTGCTTTTCTATTTTTTTCTAGCCATTATATTTTACTTTGTTCACAGTGTCGAAGAAAACTCAGTTTCTCACAGAGAAAGCGTTTCCCCTAGCACTCAAGACATGCTCACTGGACTGAGGTTACATTTTCCTTTTTATATATTAAAAGCAGGAAAGACTTTAACATATCAAAGGAACATAAGGGAAAGGGGCAGTGTCAGAAGTCAAACAAAAACAGGACAGGAAGATGTCATTTGGCATCCTGCAATCTGTTTCATTTCTCTCTGGTTGAATGGGTGTAAAGAATCACAGGCTTTAGTTTGCACCTAAGACAGTGGCCTTAGGTGCGAACAGAAAATCTTTCCCGTGCATAGTTACTGTCTTGACCTTTTAACTCGGTCTTCCACAACTGTGTTTGTGTTTTTTTCCATTTTTGGTATATTACAAAACACCAGTAGCAGTGTTAATAGGAATCATTTAAAAACCTCAACTAGGATCTCTAGGTTGAGGCAGCACAGCAATCGTGCCCTGCTCACGAGTATACTTCTTGCTTATGTTCAGTCACTGGACAATAAACTGGATGAACTGAGAGCAAGGCTTGCTTTCCAATGGACCATCAAGAACTGCAACGTGCTGGCGCTTACCGAAACCTGGCTTGACCCGTCTGTTCCGGACTCTGCTATCCTCCCGGGAGAATTTTCTATTCACTGTCAGGACAGAACAATGGATTCGGGTAAGAGCAAAGACGGTGGGGAATGCTTCATGGATCCAGCCAAGAGGATTCCACAAATCCAAGATGATAACCCACTGATCATATCCAGAGTGGATGTGTGTAACGTTTTTAAAAAGAACAATCCACACAAGGTTCCTGGCCCTGATCCTATCCCTGACCATGTTCTGAAGGCATGTGCAGACCAGCTGGCAGATGTCTTCTCGGACATATTCAGTCTTTCTCTAGCTCAGTCTATAGTTCCTTTCTGCTTTAAGAAAACCACCATTGTCCCTGTTCCTAAGAAACCCAGAGTTAGTTGCCTAAATAACTACCACCCTGTTGCACTCACATCACTTATCATGAAGTGCTTTGACCAACCAAAGCATACATCACCTCCTCTCTGCCTGACACCCTAGGTCCACTGCATTTTGTGTATCGCCAGAACAGGTCAACAAAGGATGCCATTGCCACTGCCCTCCATGCTGCCCTCTCACACCTGGATAAGAAAGGAACATATGTGAGAATGCTATTTGTTGATTACAGCTCAGCATTCAATACCATAGTGCTCTCAAAAGCTTGTCATCAAGCTCCAGGACCTGGGACTGAACACCTCTCTCTGTAATTGGATCCTGGACTTCTTGATGGAATGTCCGCAGGTGGTAAGGGTGGGCACCAACATATCCTCTATCCTGACTTGAAACACTGGAGCCCCCCAAGGCTGTGCGCTTATCCTTGTCCTCTACTCCTTATTTACTCATGATTGTGTCGCCAGGCATCATGAGTAAATACTCTCCATCATTAAGTTTGCGGATGATACAACAGTCATTGGCCTGATCACAGATGGTGATGAGTCTGCGTACAGGGGGGAGGTTGAAACCCTGGCAGCATGGTGCCAGGATAACAACCTCTCTCTGAACATTAGTAAAACTAAGGAGATGATTGTGGACTATAGTAAACACCAGGGAGGAGATCACATACTGTACCTATCTATATCAATGGGACTGCAGTGGAAAGGGTCAGCAGTTTTAAATTCCTGGGAGTTAACATCACCGAGAACTTAACCTTGACCCACCACACCACTCCATCATGGTCAAAACGGCACCACCTATTCTTTCTCCGCAAACTAAAGAAGTTCGGCATGCCATCACATATCCAGGCCAGCTTCTACAGGTGCACTAATGAGAGTATCCTGACTGCTTGCATCACTGCCTGGTATAGAAACTGCAAACTACTGCAGAGAGCGGTCAGCGCAGCTCATTAGCGGCTGTAAGCTACCAAACATCCAGGATATCTACTTACCTAGGTGTCTTAAGAAGTCCAGGTCCATTCTCAAGGACCCCAGTCACTCCAGTTACGAACTGTTTTCTCTCCTACCGTCTGGTAAACGGTACTGAATTATTTGGTAAAAGTTAAACAGATTACGGAACAGCTTCTACATCGAGGCAGTAAGACTGTTATATAACCAACCTGCAGCTCCTTCAGCAAATCACCTGTAATGGGTACATGGACATACAGTTCATACCATGCAGACATCCCCTCCCCCCCCGGTGAGCTTGTGGAAAAGACATTTCATTGCCAGCAACTACTGCTGCAAGCTGTATTGTTGTACATTTGATAAATAAACTTTGATTGATAGAGAGACTCTCTGGTGTCTGCTAAAGGATTATTCTGTCAGTGCCTCTAATGCAGTCTTCAATTACACCAGTGAAAATTATTTTAAGATAAGTTATGGAAAGAAAGAAAATTTGTTATTGGTTGCAGTGAAAGTGTTGCCTCTGAGAACCAGTTCATGACAAAAACCTAGATATAATTCATTTATGAATGAATTGTTTTTCTCTGTGTAAGATTTGGTAGCACTTTACAATAAGATTGCGATATTAAGGGTTTATAAATGCTCTATTAACAATGAATTGACAAGGATTCATAGTTTATTGAAAATGAACAAAGTATTAATTAAGGATTAAGAAAGATGTTCTTAGGCCTTTATTAACTGTGTTTTTCATGCTTTCTAAATGTTTTCTTAAAATGGATCTAACTCAAACTCATAATTTTTGGAGCGTGAACACTACATTAACAGATTTTTGTTTTGCTAAACATGAATTCTCTGCTGTGTGGAAGAGCAACACAAGCTGTCTCTGGCTTTATAGAACACCCTTTGAAGAGATCCACATCTTACTCATCTACAAGATCACAATTGAAAGTATACTAGATATTTATGGGAAACGTAGATGTGTTGAAGAGAGTGTGTATGCAGCTCCATGCTGTTGACACTTTTCATCCAGGACAGTGGTAGAATTGCAGTTTGTTCTTTTATGAAGGTGCTGTTACAGTGTTCTGTCAGTTATAACCATCAACCACATTCAGATTAAGCCTTATGAACAACCTTCCTATTTACTAACCCCACACTGGGTTGATATTTATTATTAATAGGCATTTGTAAAGGCTTTATAAACCTTTTATACATTCTTTGCAGCACCTTATGTAAAGTGTGAACCTATTCATACTTATTAATGCAAAATCATGTTGCAGTGAACTATTAATAGACATTAATAAAGCCTTTGTAAATCACACATTAAATGTGCCAATAATACAGACCACATTTTCAAAACAAGATTCTTTTAATGACAATAATTGTAACCACTCTATTAGTTGTAAAAATATTTTGCAAATACAAGTACAAAAACAGAATTCTGTTGTAATTGACAAAATTACTTTACAGTATGTTAATGAAAAAGATTTGTATTTTACACAGAAACTAAATTTAACAAATATACTATTTTTTCAATAACAACACTGAGGCATGGAAACAAAGTAAACATTACTATTAATATAGAAAAAATAGATACAATCAAATAAGAAAGTTGGTAAACAAATATAAAAACTGAAAGAATAGAAAAATCTTCCTACAGGAGGTGAGTTTAATAATTTCAAAGCCATGAAAAACTTACAATGCTTCAGATTTCCTGTTGTTGCCACCAATGTACTGTACAGGTTATTTTTGTACAGATCTCAGAAGTGGCATAAAATGAAAAATACTGTTAGAAACAATAACATGATAAATTAAAAGTGTAAAAGACATTTAAATGCAGTGAAACAACTTACTCTTGACCTAATTCAACACTTAACAGTAAGTAGTCTTCTTCAGAGGAAGCAACTTGCTTCCATTTTCATTTTTTCCAATTATGGATTTTATTTCACTATCTATTTCTACTGAACAGAGCTTTGCAAAATCAAGCAGCTTTGTCCTTCCGGTATAAAACTGTAAAACCTCATTGAATTTCTCAGGTGCACTAATTGCTAGCTCTGCAATGGCAGGTGTTGAAACAATTGTGCTCCTGTCCACATTCATCCTCTGAAATGCTTTCTTCACGGTCTTCTGAATAATTTCAGCACCTTCTTGTATTGTAGTGCAACACTGGAAGGAGCATTTACTGCAACACAAAGTTAGAAGGTGAGGTATTTACTGAGTAGGGTAGAGAAATCTTACACAGAGAAAATTAATTCATTCATAAAGGTTTTTGTCATGACTGGTTCTCAGAGGCAACACTGTTACTGGAACCAATCATTTTTCCTTCTTCCCATAACTTACACTCATATTCAAAATGATCCTGAAATCACTCATCTTTAAATTATTTCGACTGTTTTAATTTTAAGACTGTGTTACAGGCACTGACAGAATAATCCTGTAACAGGTGCTGCAGAAACCAAAAACTAGTGGTTCTAGTTGATGTTTTTAAATGATTCCTAATAACACGGCTACTGGTGTTTTGTAATCCACCGTAAATGGGGGGAAAAAAACATAAATACAGTGAACAAAGTAAAAATAGAATGGCTAGAAAAAATAGAAAAGCACACATTAGCCAGTAAAGCTCCCATCTGTTTTAGTGTCTATGTGGTTCTGTTTGGAGGTTGGGAGCCCTAGCTATCTTCAGATAGGTGTGTTGTCCAAAGTGAGGGGTCAACTGAAATATTGCCATTTCAGTGTAAAGATAATAAGCTGCCACCTCCACATGCTGGTCAATCTTTCAATCATCCTTGCCCAGGGAAATGACACTTACTGTACACTACTAGTAAAAAAATACTTAAAGTCATGTACAAAACAAACTCATTTTTACATACTGTATACAGCAGCCACATTAGTATTTATGTCTCTTATTGCCTCTATGAACTTCTCTATGAACTTCACTCTTCTTCCTTTTGTTCCTAATTCTCTTTTTCTTGTAAGAAGATCAGAAGAGGATTCAGATGATAGCGAAGAACTTGATGCGTCTTCATCTTAAGGATAAAGAATGTCATAAGTCATAAGGATGACTGAGTTGAAAGAGCTGATGTCGCAGGATGTGATTGATTAGGTTATGCTGATTTCCTCTCACTCAAGGGTGGCGACTGCAGTTGTTCTAATGAGTACAGTCCAGCAGGAACAGTCAGTAATAAAGGTCACACCCAAGTCATTCAGGAAGTAATTAAGTATCGATACTTGGAGGTGTGAGGAGTCGCTGAGCCAGTTTTATCCAAACCAGGGGAGGAGGAGGGAGAGCTGGAGAGTGAACAGGTGATAAGGGCCCATAACACCTAGTTCGTCACTCCCATACCCCTCAAGCAACACAAGCTTCCTCCTGGAAAAGTACTAGGCAAACACGATTCTGACAGGGACAGTGGAAAACCCCCTGAGAGGAATTGGCTAAGGAGAGGGATAACAACACCTGAGACAGAACAGTTTGGGCTCCCGATTCTCACTGGACCCTGGAGATGACACAGGCAGCACAATAGAAGCTGCAGAGTGCGAGGCCACAGAGGTACTGTGCAGAGACTTCTAATACCTGAAGGCAAGGAACTACTGGTTCAGTAACTGGCGACCACGGGAGACATTGGCATTGGAACAGAAGTACTGTACAGAGACTTTTAATGCCTGAAGGCAAGGAACAAAGAAACCAGCCCAGCTAGCCGATTCAAAGTGAGGGGAATGTAATACAGCCCGCAGAGGATTTCTATAGTTACCAGAACGGAGACTGGGGAAATAGGACTGGGTGATAGTTCACCCCTCTACTTCAAGTGGGCCATCAGAGACTACAGATACTAAGAAGAAACATTTGAGTGGCCTCTCTTCAGTACTTTAAAGGACCTTTTGTTGCTGCGAATGCTGTTCTCGTTGTGTCTTTGGGTGATAGTGAATGTGAATGTAGTTAGAAAATAAAAGTGTACTTATACAATACAATTGATTGTTGCTGGTCTGTGTTTGCATTGGTGATTCTGGGGGATAACAGACTGTGGCAATGCAGAGGGGCCCTAGCACCCCATTTGTATTGCTAGGTGGCATAGTCGTACACGAGGCAAGAACATTCCTTGCCCAGAGGGTTCACCTTACTGTGACATTGACATTCAATGTCAATTCAAAAGTACTACTTACATTCCATCAACTGGTCTCTTAGAAAATCACATTCAGCGATAAGTTCTTTGTTCTTTTCTTCTTGCCACTGCCGTTTAAGCTTTAGACTTTGCAGTTGTACCTTGTATCTTTCAACTGCCAATCATGTCATGGGAGAATCACAACCCTTTCTTCTAAATAAATTATAGAAAGTGATTAGGGGAGCATGTTTTCTGAATAAGCAACACGAAAAATAATGAAGTACATACTGCATACATGTCACATAAATATGCCTGTGGTGTATTTTCCATCCCCCTTTCTGGCAAACTGATGCAGGGATTGATCTCGTTTTTTTCTTCTGCTGTGCCTCCATTTTCAGAGCCATGTTCTTGAACCTTGAGCTTTACCCAGTCTATGAGCGCTGTAATTATTCCCCCGATGCAAGTGAATAACGGTTCCGTTTGTCAATTAGTAAACCAGTTATTAAGATTTCATATGTGAACATTAGATCCTTGTTAACAAGTATTATCTATATATACTGTATTAATGAACAGTAAAAGTCTCTTTTAATTGCTGTATGGATGGGGAATGATATTTTACCAGTTGTGCACTTGTACACAGGACTTTTATCATTGTGGGAATTTCGCACAAGTTTTATGATAAATAGACCACGTGAAGATCAGGACCACAGAAGCTCAGATTTTGGAATTGTGCATCAGAGAGGATTTGACCAGAGACACCCAGTTGTCCACCATATCTGGGTAAGGTTATATATTTATGTTGCTTATTTATATTTTGCAAAGTTTATGAACAAAAATTATGGGAAAACATGGCTCTTTTTAGTCGATATACGATAGGATACTAAAGGTTTGTACTGTAAAACTTGGATTAAAATTAAATAACATTCCATCCTTCGTCAATACAGGTTTTAAAGTGGGCATTTGATGGTTTTTCACATGTAGGACCCTGAAAAAGCTATTAACTGTAACTACAGACGCAGCCATGCAAAGTTCACGGTACAAACCCGTACCCCATGCAACTACGCACAAGCCACCGCGCCATACCGCGGTACCTGATTGGCTGGCCAAAATGACCGACAGGGGCACTCATGGTACATTGGTCGGTAGTGAAAAGATTTAATCATTTAATCTCTTTACTGTGCACATTTTAATCCGCTTAGTATTGAATATATATATGGAATTTTACATCTAAAGGGAAGCTGAGCATAAAAATAATAGGAGCATAACGCATCTGAAAGTCATAAACGATATTAATTTAGGAACATAAACATATTATGTAAACTGTATATTGCTGGTCTTGGTAGTTTAAAGAAAAAATACACACCAGTATTGCAACTAGAGAGATAAGCTCTCTATTAAAGCTCAGATCAAACAGCAAGATCTCACACACTGGGACTGATCTGTGATCTGTGATGTGGTTGAGTGTGAATTGTGGTGCTCTAGCAGGGACAGCAAGCTGGCTGTGCCGAAAAATAAATAAAAACTGGTTTAAAAACTCTTAAGCATACTGTAGTTTTTGTTAATACAACTTTATCAGTGAAAAGACCATGGGCTCTTTTCCTCCCCCCTACATTCTCAGAGTGGAATAGAATTTATTATTAGCACAATTTATTACAGTGCTAAATTTAATATTATTGATTACTAATAGTTTATGTTAACACCTAACTTTCTTAATTAGATGTATTTAAAACAATGAACTAAGTGTAACATAGCATTCATGCTGTCACACTTCAGTTACATAACCACCTCATGACAAACAACCTTTTCGAACCCCTCCAATCTGACTTCCGTCAACTTCACAGCACAGAAACTGCCCTGGTCAAAGTTACTAACGATCTTCTAATAGCTTCTGATTCTGGTTCCCTTTCTATACTCATCCTTCTTGATCTCAGTGCTGCTTTTGACACTGTTGACCATAACATCCTACTTTCTCGTCTTGAGACTGTGTTTGGAGTTTCTGACACTGCTCTCAAATGGTTCAAATCTTACCTCACTAATCACTGTCACTTTGTCTCTTTTAATGGGTACAGGTCTGAAATTGGTCTTGTTAAGTCTGGTGTTCCTCAGGGCTCAATACAGGGATTCTTGCTCTTCAGCATTTACATGTTTCCACTTGGTCAGCTTTTAAGATCACATGGCCTCAGCTTTCATTTTTACACTAACAATACTCAAATATACATCCATACCAAACCCGACACTGATGTGGCTGTCTCTATTCTATCTAAATGCATCTCTGACATAAAAATTTGGATGACTCAAAACTTCCTTCATCTTAACTGCGACAAGACTGAAGTCATGCTTATTGGCACCCCCCATCAACTTCGTAAAGCCAGTCCTATAACCCTATCTGTAGATGGTTCTGTACTTGAGCTTCAATCAAAATTGAAAAACTTTGGGGTTATATTCGATTCTGGCTTAACATTCGACCCACATGTGCAGCATACTGTCAAAACATATTTTTTTCACCTCAGAAATATTGCTAGACTACACCCTATGCTATCACTAACTGTGGCTGAAAAACTGATCAACACATTTGTGTTCTCTCGAATTGACTACTGTAATGCTCTACTCGCTGGGGTATCTAAATTTACTCTGAACAAACTGCAGTATGTCCAAAATTCAGCAGCCAGAATCCTGACCAGGTCTAGTGCAAGTGTTCAAATTACTCCTATCCTGGAGTCTTTGCACTGGCTTCTGGTCAAATTCCGTGTAGACTTTAAAATCCTCATGCTTACCTATAAGGCTCTGCATGGCTTGGCACCTCAGTACCTGTCTGAACTACTATCGCCCTACTCCCCACCTCCTCGCTCTTCTAATTCTGCTCTCCTTACTATCCCCCAAGCCTGTCTACATTGTATGGGTGACAGGGCCTTCTCCTCTTATGCCCCCAAGCTCTGGAACTCTCTCCCCAAGGATATCAGAGAGTCACCTTCTCTAAACTCCTTCAAATCCAGACTCAAAACCCTCTTCTTCAGAAAAGCCTTTGCTTAACTGGGTCCATTCTTCACCCCTCTGCTTTTCTAAGTACCACCATCCACGGTCTCCTCTATATATTGTAATTGTGTTTTATCTTGTGTATTCTTCTTATTTATTGTTGTTGTCATCCTGTAAAGCGCTTTGAGAAGCCACCTTTAAAGGCGCTATATAAAATAAAGTTTATTATTATTATTCAGAAATACAACCGAGAATAGTTTTGTGGTGTATGTATAGATGAAACTTTTCTAAAATGTATAACAAAATTAAAGACAATTAAAATCTGTAATCTTTAATCTTTAATCTGTAATCACGCCACCGATGCAGTCATGTGAAAAGTACTGACACAGCAATTTATTAAGATACGCGATTCCATATTATATTAAAGTGTTAAATATTTTGCAACTGAATCTGAAACCAATTCCCTGAAACTTAAGAGAAAACCGCTTAAATCAACAAATATAATGATTTCCTCACTGACTCTTGAATTAGATTTAACCATGGATTGCGTCTTTGTCAGATAGACATGATTCAGGATGGCATAGGCACAAACAGCGACTTCTTGTCAAAAATGGTCCGGGGTGTTAGTGTGAAAGCTATCCAGAGGTACCTGGGTAGCAGAAGGGAGTTTGTATTAGTTGATGAGAGCAATTTCAGACACAAAAGAAAGGTACATTCTGTATGTGATATTTATGGCATTCCATAATTGTTTCATTTTCTTTTGGCTTTCTCTTTTTATTCTGATGATAAGAAAATATATTTGCAGATAACAAATTACAGATTGTCCCATTTAACACAAAAGAATCACTAGAATGATTCTTTAACAAAATGAACGTAGAAATGTAGAGTAAATCTCCGCTTTTGTTATGTGTTCTTGTTGTATCATAGGTGTGTATTTGATAATGTTTAAAGTAAATTGTTTCCTTTTTCTTTTTTTTGTCAGCATCGAAGGGGGGGGGGGGGTTTCTGCAACATGGCAAAGGAAAAAATGGGTTTTTGGAATGCTGGGGGTGAAGGCTAAAAAAAGAAGACAGTTCTGCATCTAGTGGAGAAAGGGTCAAGAAGACATCTGATACCCCTTATTGTTTATTACGTTTGACCACAAACTAGTGTAAGAAAACCGGCTCAGGGACGCCAAAAATGTAATGTTGCCATAGCCAAAACGAATGTAGTGGCTCTCTGAAGGCACCAGTTCTGTAGGGTTTGGGCATTTACTGGGACAATTATTAACTGTAGCAGTAAATCACAAAATTGATTCTTGCGATGGCTTAAGAATCCAACCATGCGACATAACTCAAACAACGCACACACACAGGTACTAATACACGAGGATACATTTATTAATACATAGAATATGCATATAAACCTAACAGATCTTATCGAGAGGGTTATCAGAATACAAAAGGTATATATTCAATCAGTTACGAAGAGTTACATATATCAAGAGGACATACGTTCAGTATATCATTCATTAAGACCGTTTCATAAATGAACTTGGTTATAACTTCTACATTAGATACTCAAAACAAGTACATAACTCTTAGGAATTAAATTGATATCAACTGGTTGGGATAACAATTGAATTCTCGAGCTGTAATGCAGTGAAGTTCAATACTCATCCAATCTCTGGGGATTCAGATCTCCTGCGGGCACAAAGAAACAGTTGCAGGCTGTTGCTGTCCAATCCGCGCTCTCTGGCTCCGTGCCAGGCTGTGCTGTGCGGCTTGCGACGGTGCGCTGCTGATGCTCACTGACCGGCTAGTTAGTGTTGGCTTTAACTAGCAAAGTTTGTTCACAGGAGAAAAGATGACTGTGGGTCCCAGCAGGTCAGGAAGAGGACCGGTTCGTTCCTGATGAAGCACTAGTTCTGAATAGTGATTCAGCTGTCCACAGTTCCGACCTGTTCACGAGGCCTGCTGCTGGTTACTCTCTGGCAACCTCCACTCTAGACTCTTAGAACAAAGGAAAGTTCTGGCACTCGGACACACTGGCCGTTCCGTGGTTGTCCGGGCTGAGTCTCAGGATGGACAGGAGGCGCGCTGCGAGAATGTCCTGCCCTTGGGAGCCTTCTGCTCCTGGGCCGTCCTGCCCTGGAATTCTCCTTTGAATTCCCTTTAGAAAAAGTTTCAGAATTCTCTGAATCTCACTGAATCTCTTTGTGTTGCCTGTTTTTACCTGGAGGAACTTCAGCTCGTTGATTGGCTGAAAGTTCCATGGGCATCAGAGTCCCACGTGGGTTACTCAGCCCTACCAGTCCCTGATTGGTTGATCAAGGTGAGATATGAGTCACTTACTCCTGACACTTAGGAATGCAGTCCAGATGTCCATCTGGCACTCCCTAGACAGATAGGCGCCAATGGATGACCATTGATCATGATAGCCAGGCTTAGCTAAGTGCATCCCCCTTTGGGAGCTGTCCTAGGAAACCTTATCAAAAGAAAACATCCTAAATCAGCCTGCATGAATTCTTTCTCTGTGGCTGCAGCACAGAGATGGAGGGTGAGATGGGGCCTCATTTGGGAAGGCTCAGAACACTTAATTCTTTCTTATTATTAAGCCTCGCTGCTACACTAGCATAATCACAGATGAGTGACGAACATAAAGGGGAGTACTAGACAGTCAAGCATTTTACTGTCAATCACAGAAAAACCTTTGTGAATTCTTGCACAGGTGTTCACACACAAGATATTGAGAGAGCATGACATACATACAAGGAAAATGTGTGGAGACTGAGAGTAAATAGGACAGAGATGTTGTTATAGGAGCACTTGCATTTGATAGAGTGGACACATTGGCTTGGAAGTAAACATCAAAATGGCCCCCTGGGTAGATTATTTCATGATTTGAGGAAACAATACCATAGTCATTAACTATCCCTACAAATATGTTGCTCATTATGCCAAACTTGATTATGCTGTGCAGTCTTTGTTATTAATCGTTTTGGTTGAGGCAATAGACAAAGTACAGTCACAGAGCGATGATATGTACTGTATATACTTGATTTTATTTTTGGCTCCACAGCCAAAGTGTTGTGTTTCTCTTTCCTCTACTTTTCAACATGGAATAAACCTTTGCCTGTTCCTACTTGATTTTATGTAGTTACTATTTATTCTACAGTAGTCATTACTTTGTTGCCATGCCTCAAAGTCAAACTAAATGTCATTTCTAAGTGTGTAAAACAAATATTGTTTCGTTAAGATACTGTAAAGATACTTTGTCCATAATTTCTCTTTTTGTATTTGCAAAATATTTTTATAAGTAATACAGTGGTTACAATTATTGTCATTAAAAAAATCTTGTTTTGGATATATGGTCTGTATTATTGGCACATTTAATGTGTGGTTTACAAAGGCTTTATTAATGTCTATTAATAGTTTTCTGCCACATGATTTTACATTAAAAAGCATGAATAGGTTCACACTTTACATGGGGTACTGCAAAAACTTTAACACGGTGGGAATGAAAGCTTTATTAATGTCTGTTAATAGTTTACAGCAACAGGATTTTGCGTTAATAAGCATGAATAGGTTCACACTTTACATGGGGTACTGCTAAAAGATGAAAAACACTGGGAACAAGAGCTATATTAATATCTATTAATAGTTTACTGCAACATGATTTTGCATTAATAAGCATGAATAGGTTCACACTTTACATGAGGCGCTGCAAAGAATGCATAAAAGGCTTATAAAGCCTTTACAAATGCCTGTTAATAATATATACAGTATCAACACAATGTGGGGTTAGTAAATAGAAAGGTCCTTCATAAGGTTTAGTCTGAATGTGGTTGATGGTGACAGAATACTGTAACAGCACATTCATTAAAAAACATACTGCAATTCTACCACTGTCCCGGATTTAAGGTGTCAACAGCCTGGAGCTGCATACACACTGTTGTAACAGAAAGAATAAGGTTCTGGATCCCGAGATGAAGTTAAACAGATGAGTTTATTGCATGCAAGGAACAATAAAGCCGGTCTTGTTTCCCGCAAGAAACAACGAAACCGAAGTATTGTTCAAAGTGCTGGTACAAACTTTAGGTTTATATATCCTTTCCTTTCCGCTTCCGACGTTACTGTTAATATGGTATAGGGGGGAGGTCACGTATTTGGCCAGTTTACAGCTTTTTGGCCAAATGGTCAGGGATTAAGTCCCCAGGGGGTTCCCTAGTTCTCCTAGCTCACATCTGGAATCCTTATCAGTTTAACCCCCTTTCCTGTCATAAACTCCTGTTGCTTAGAAGTCTAATCTTCAAGCAAAAAGGACTTAATTTAAACCCCATCTTTACTTTTACTTCATTCCCCCCTTATAAAATATGGCATACGTCAGTACTGCCTATTTTTTACACATAAGTAGTATAAAGCGACACCTTTCGTCAAGCTTTTGACAGGTACCAAGCCCCTTTTTCCAGCCAATGGGAGTCAGCGGTGGGTGGATGTCCCGCCCCCTTGCCAGCCAATGGCGTGTTGTTATGGGGGCATGTCCCGCCCCCTCAGGAGCCAATGGTGTGTCGTTAAGGGTCGGAACTCCCGCCTTCCCCCCGGCCGGTCGGTCCGGAGCCGCAGGGTCCAAAAGCCCCAAGCCAGCGCATCCCTCGCTTTAGGTGTGTGAAAGCGTGTATTGGTTTGGAAGGGGACCATGTCTGCAGCGGGGTTCAGTGCGCTCTATTATAACACTAGGGAATCGGGTAGTTACGGCGGCATGGGGAGTCTGGTGAGGGCCGCGAGATCCCGGGGTGTGAGCGGCGCCAGCCGCGGCCGGGTGGCAGAGTCGTTGTCCGGCCAGGCTGCTTATACGCTGCACAAGCCGGTGCACGTACGTTTTAAGAGAAACAGGACGTTGGTGTCTGTTGTTTCTGTTACATCTTAACGTGTATAGACATGCTGTCTAAATACGCTTGGGCCGTACCGCTGAAAACCAAGTCTAGAGGGGCCGTGACAGGCGCCTTCCGAAATATACTGCAAGAGGGGCGTGCTCCTAAAAAGCTACAAATGGATGAGGGTAAAGAATTTCTTAACAGGACCTTCCAAAATTTTCTCAAACGTGAGAATACTGAACAGCTAGCCAGCGATGTGAAGGCTAGCATGGTCGAGAGGTTTAACAGAACTATTAAAACAAAAATGTGGAGGTACCTGACACACAAAAACACCTTTCGATATATCGACGTCCTATCAGATCTTATTTACGCTTATAACCATAGTTACCACACAGTCGTGTGGTAAGCCGGGGTTAAACGAACCCCGGCTTCTGTTACACCCGACAACTCCCTTGAGGTGTGGAGAACGATCTATGACGAACACTTTAAGAGAAAACCGTCAAAGTTTTCATTTAATGTGGGTGATCACGTGCGGGTGTCCAAAATAAAGGGAGTGTTTGAGAAGGGATATGAACAGACCTTCACAGATGAAATTTTCATTGTCAAAGAGCGGACCTCGGCTCTGAGACCCTATTACAAACTGCAGGACTAAGCAGGCGACGACATTAAGGGCTCCTTCTATGCAGAAGAGCTGCAGAAGATAAACCCCGCTGTTGATAACGTCTACTGCATCCAAAAGATTTTAGCAGCCAGGGGTCGTGGCAAAAACAAACAGCTTTTGGTAAAGTGGCGCGGTTGGAGCGATAAATTCAATAGTTTGGTAAAGGCTTCCGAGGTCTGAGACATATAGAGGTGGTGAAAAATGAACCCCAATGGTTTCTATGTTACGCTGGCCAGTAATTCACTAGGCAATATTGAATTATTATAATGGAATTACCAGGGAGTTGTTCCGTAATGTGGCCGTGACTGTGTGTATACATTCATTTCCATTAGCCCCGAAAACAACAGCTGTAAAAAGACCAGTTATGGTGCAACCCAACGCTGGTGAGTAATTACGACAATGTTTTGAATAACACTTTACGACCATGTGAGTCTTAAAGACACACGGGTACTTTCTCCACATCAATACACGTATGTGTCTATTCCACAGACGCGGGCGAAGGGACAAATCGATACACGTTTAAAAAACCTTGTTTGGGGTTTACAGTACCACCGCAAAACCTTGTGGAGACACATGCAGATGTTCACGTTATACCAGAGGGTGCGGAGCATATTATCAGATCGCCTGGGAGAAGAGGTCAATATTATATAAAACATTCTTTTAGCATGCACATTTAAACGTGTCTATAATAAAAATTCCCACCGTTTTTCTATTTTTTGGTAATTTGCGGTGTTGAGTTCTTTCACTAATGGTATTTTCCCTCTCTGTGCAGAACCCGAACCTTCAAAAAATAAACTGCGACGCAACGCTAAGACGTTAACGGGGTCAACGAACTCAAAACGTCTCAAATCAACAACCAAAGGTTAATATAATTTAAGAGTGGTCAAGATGTGTTATGATCCACTTACGGCAACCGTTACTTCTTTTGTTAGAATGTTAATTCGTTGAAAGATCCTAGTTCATGTAGATTTCTGTTTGGGGTTATTAAAAAGCCTTATTTTAAAACTGCTTAGCCTTTAAGACTTTAAAGTTAAAAGCGACTGGTCTGTGCCATGGGTCTATATGCTGTTAACCATACCGCTTGACCCAGTAGCGCCACCACAGTCTTAAAGGAAACCGGTGTAACAACATGTCCGGGTAACTTGTTCCATTCACCTGCAGCCCTTTGTGTAAGGATGCGCCACACGTGTGGCGTTTTTATCATAGTTATCGTAGTTTTCTGATTTTGACCGTTTTGGATTGCATTGATTGTTGTGTTGAAAAGTCTTTTATTTTTATCACAGTGTAGTTTTCTGATTTTGAGTTATGGAGCATTGGCGTGGTATTAAAAAGTCGTTTATTTTTATTCACACAGCAGCTGTATCGATGAGCGGTGAAACAAATGTGGCGGAAATGCGGACCCTAAGGTGGTGACTGCATCGAAGATGGCTGTTAATACTCTGACCAAAACCAAACGTGTCAAGCCTTTGGAGAGAAATAATAACGCAATTAGAGACTTGGTGTTTGGTGATGTGCGAGACTCAGTGCGGTATATTGCACAGTTACTATCAACGGTGAGCACTAATGAGGTGGATAAAAAGTGGGATTTAGAGAATCTAAGAGCAGCTTTAGCAAGTGTACATTCCGTGTTTCCAAAATCGATCCAGGTTTACGCCCTCTTAAACATAATTTCTAAAGAGGATGCCACTCTAAACTCTGGATTTCATAACCTGATAATGCTATTCATGGTTCATTGGCGAAGATCCCCAGTGATAAATGACTAAACATACGGTCTAAAAAGTGTTTAAAAGACCAACCGCTTGCCAACATCAAGCGTTTGTACATTAATAAAAGAATTAAACTGGCAAAAGCATGTTTGTTGCGCCGTAAAAAATTCAGAGAGAGGGATCAGATTTCCCAAGGGCCGCCCGAACCATGCAGTGAGAATGCAATGGTAGAAAATAACTTAATGGCCAGGGGTGCTGTAGCAGAACAGGATGGCGATACTTTGAAAACCAAGAACCGGTTGTGCTGAACGATGTGAATCAGGTTGGTGGCGGTGCCGGAGCGAATAGAGACCCCTTAGTTTTCCTGGAGTGTATACGTAGTTATAACAGGTCTTATAATAATTTTAGAGCAACAGAGCAACATGAAGAATTTCGTTTTGTTAATCTCGACAGAATAGCCTCGTATGTACAGGCTATAGACGCTGTGCATGGTGCAGTCCAGAGAATATTGGATGAACTTTCTCCAAACATCGGGGCGAATGATTTTGTACAGCTGCGTTTGACTGCGGGTGGTTTTAACAAACCCTTGTTCTCATGCAGGAGACACCCCGGAGAATTAAATGCTGCCGATTTTTTAAGCCACATCTCAGACCTCTTACAGAGCCACACAGAGTTCTCACCGATGACAGCCTCCGATTAGTGGTGACGATAGTTAGGAATATGCAGGGGGGTGCCCGCCGAAGATTTAAATCCGTTCTGTACAGCAGGGTAATTGCTCGGAAAAAAACACACCTTATCGATTTACATTACACGGGGGGTAATCTGTGTTTCGCCGGGAGTGTGTACGGTTTGTTGAATGAAGGTTGTACCGATGGGGAAATTTTACAGGGCACTAAACGAATGCACAAAGAGTTGGGTTTTCCAGAGAATCAGAAAATTAGTTTGTCAGACATTACCGCTTTTGAAAAACATTTAAAGGTGGTCATTAAAATTTTGTACCACGACCAGGGTGATTGGAAATATTTTACAACGGGGCCCACACCACCAAATTCTAAAATACTTTTTGTTCTACTGCATGAAGAGCATTTTTATGGGGTTTTAAATATTAAAGCTTTTGTGGGGGCGGCGTATTTTTGCACTAACTGCCATGCGGCGTATAGCCACAAAAACGCACACGCCTGTGTTAAAGCTTGTAAAACCTGTTTAGATCCCCAGTGTTGCGAAATTGATGCAGAGATTCAGAATTGCCTGGCCTGTAAGGTCTTTTGTCGTAGCTCTCAATGTTTGGCGAGACACTTTCAGAATGCGTGACGGGTGTTAGTAAGTGTGAGCGCAGGGTTTTTTGTGAGAAATGTGGGGTTTATAACCTCGCAAGTCACAAATGTAAAGAGAAACTGTGCTCGGGTTGTAACAACGTGATCGACACCCCTGACACACATTTGTGCTACATACCGCCTTTGGACAACCCCAAAATTTCAAACAAGTACATTTTTTTCGACTTTGAATGCATGCAAGAAACGGGGACACACATACCAAATTACGTACATACCACGCCCTTCATATTAACAATAAACGAAGCTGGGAATTTTATGGTGAAACTTGTTTAAAGGCTTTTGTGTGTAAATTTATCAACGGGCGTTTCAAAAACTATACTTTCATATCGCACAATAGCAAGGGTTATGACAATTACCTAGTAATCAGACAGTTGCTAGATGAAAAGATGGACGTTGAGCTAATTAATCAGGGTGGTAAGATAATGTGTATGACCGTAAAAGCTCTGAACATCAGATTTATCGATTCTCTAAACTTTCTCTCCATGAAATTAAGCAAATTGCCATCAGCCCTGGGGTTCCCCGGGGGTAAGGGTCATTTTCCACACTTGATGAACACTTCAGAAAACCAAAATTATGTCGGACCGATGCCACCGCCAGAACTTTACGGCATTAACTACATGCTGCCGAGCGAGAAAGCCGAGTTTTTGGTTTGGTATGATGAATGCAGGGGAACTGTGTTTAACTTGCAGACTGAACTGAAACGCTACTGCCAACAGGATGTTGCAATTCTAAGAGAAGGCTGTGTCAGGTTCCGGGACGAGGTCATGACTATGACCAGACAGACACGCGTGACTGAGTCAGGGGCCGCCTGCGTTGTGTGCATCAGTTTCAGTTTGTGACCATCGCTAGTGTCTGCATGGCCATGTTCAGACTTATGTTTTTACAGGAAGAGACGATAGCATTGCTACCCCATGACAATTACCACCGCCAACAAAAACGATTTTCTACACCCAGCATTCAGTGGCTTATGTACATCGAACACACAGAGCACGTTAAAATCCAACACCCGTTAACCACGGCCGGTGAATTCAAGGTTGGACCATATTTTTTGGATGGTTATGCTGTAATTGACGGAGTGCAGACAGCCTTTGAGTTCAACGGTTGCTTTTTTCACGGTTGTAGCGTTTGTTATTGTGAAAACGATTTTAATCCGCTGACAAACACTACTTTTGGTTGGTTGTACAGAAAGACGATGGTGAAAATTAATTTTCTCAAAATGAGAGGTTTTAACATGCGTGTTTTGTGGGAGCACGAGTTCAGAGACATGCTTGTTGAAAATAAAGACTTGGGTAAATTTCTAACAGCGGCACAGTTACTAGAGCCTCTACAACCGCGTGATTCACTTTTTGGGGGGAGAACAAATGCTATTTGTTTGCATTACACAGCGCAGCCCGGTGAAAACATTCATTACTATGATTTCACCAGTCTGGATCCGTTTGTGAACAAAACAAAAAAATACCCACTGGGGCATCCCCGAATAATTTATAACAACTTTGGAGATTTAAAATGGTATTTTGGTTTAGCGAAGGTGAAAGTTTACCCACCCAAACGTTTGTACTTTCCAGTACAAAACCGAAATTGACAAAAAACTGTTTTTCACACCGTCGTACGTGTGCTGAAACAAAACAGACCACTCCCTGCGAGCACAGTAATGAAGATCGCACCTTGACTGGTGTCTGGTGCACCCCTGAATTACAGATGGCCTTATATCTGGGGTATAGAGTGTGTAAAATTTACTTAATTTGGCATTTCGAAAAGGCCTCACACGATCTTTTTTCCGACTACATCAAACTGCATCTGAAAGGGAAACAGGAAGCTTCGGGGTTTCCAGAGTGGTGTACAGATGTCACGAAACAACAAAGATATATCAGCGAATATTATGAAAAAGAGGGTGTCTGGCTGGACCCCGGCAACATTAAAAAGAATCCGGCCAAAAGACAGCTTTCAAAAATTGCCTTGAACAGTTTGTGGTGCAAGTATGGGCAAAGAGACAATTTACCACAGACCACCATTATGAGAAACCCCGATGAATTGTTCAGGTACTTATTTACGCCATATCATGAGGTGTCAGCCTGCGAGTTTATCGATGAAAACACAGCCTGTGTTACGTGGAAACACACTAAACACCACTATACAGGCCATTCAAACACTAACATTTTCATCGCTAGCTTTACAACCGCCTATGCCCGCTTGGAGTTATACAACCTGCTAAATGCTTTGCAAGGCCGCTGTCTGTACCACGACACAGATTCCGTTATCTTCGTGAGCCGGGAGGGTGAGTGGAATCCGGGGCTGGGTGATTATTTAGGTGAGCTGACCAGCGAAATCGATGCTGGACAACACATCACCGGGTTTGTGTCAACAGGACCCAAGTCGTACGGGTACAAGCTGTCTGGTGGGAAAGCCTGTTCAAAGGTGAAAGGCATTATTCTCAATGTGAACAATTGTGAAAAAGTTAACTTTGAGAGTCTGCGGGACTTGGTTTTTGACTATGGCGTTAACTCTTATGCAGAGTGCCGGGAATTTAAACACATTTCTATTCAACAGCCGATGATCGTGCGTGTTAAAAAGGATTGGCGCACTGAGACCCGGACCTTAAAGAAAACCCAGAAGGTGGTGTACGACAAGCATGTGCTGCAAGAAAATTTGACATCGTTGCCCTACGGATATTTACACGATGGATGTCAGGTTAAAACACCCTTTTTCATGCATTTTGTCCGGATCCTCGAATTGCGGTTAAAGTTATTTTATAAAACAGCTCTTGGAGAACGGTGATACCGTTATGACTCGTAAACCCGAAAACATAGTCTGGTATTACAGCTGCTGGCAACCTCTATACGCTGAGTTGCTTGTGAAATTTCCATACATTCAGTTTATAGAAGGACTACCGACGTCGTTTTCCAAAGACCAGCTACTGCCACCGGGTAGAGTTAATTTGATTATAGTTGATGATTTGATGGAGTCTGCGTGTGAAAATAATGAGATAGAAAAAGCTTTTACCAAATACGTACACCACTGAAACCTCAGCACCATGTACAGTATATCGTCCAAAATGTGTTTTGTCAAGGCCGGAAAAGTAGAACCATAGCGTTAAATACAAAGTACATGGTGCTGTTTAAAAACCCTAGAGATAAACTACAGATTGCAACCCTGTCCCGGCAGATGTACCCCGGTAAAGCCAAATTTTTTTTGGAAGCGTTCGATGACGCTACTAAAAAACCTTTCGGTTACTTGTTGGTGGATTTAAATGCCACCCCAGATGACTATTGCTTGCAAACAGGTCTTTTCCCCCCAGATGTACCCACGGCTTATGTATTTATAAAATCTAAACGTCGGTGATCTCGCAACCACAGACTCAGTCGAAAAAACATATTCGGGACGTCGTCATGTCTTCACGCGTTCGGAGAAACCTGACTCTCTTACATTTTCTGGTAAAAGCCGCCCCCAATCAGCGGAAAGCTATTCTCTGCGGGGCTTCAAATGATCTTGTACAGGCCATAGCTGAAATCGCCTTGAATACCTTGAAAGGGAACATACCGTTATCTGCTAAGCAGTTTGGGACCCTGAAGAGAAAGCGTAAGCTTATAAAGACTTTCAGTCGAAAGGGTCTTTCTCTTAAAAGAAAGAGACTCTTGGTGAACCAGTCCGGCGGTTTTATCGGGACCCTGTTGAGTATTGCAGTACCATTGATTACAGGGCTTCTACAACGTCAATAGTGGAGCACGCTGAAAAAATGTACCTGGTACCTCAGAAACAGCTCGATCGACTCTGAGAGCGGTCTGGCCTCGAAAGCGATGTAAGAAAAATAACAACCCGCCGGTTGGATGATGAAATGAGAGACATTCTTCAGAACTCACATCTGGCCGATTATGAAAAAGTGAAATTGTACAGTCAGGTGTTACAACGGTATTTGACATTAGTACGCCAGGAGACTACCGAAAAGGGGACTTTTTATCCCTTTACATCTATGGTATAAGCCTTTACATCTATGGTATAGAAAAAAGACGCAATGTAGTCCGGAGGTCACCGCAAAAGAATCTTGCAATTGTCTGTTGTTGTAAAATATGGAATTAGCATTTCTGTTTAAGAAATCAATAATGTTCTTGGGAAAGAAAAAGGCTTCGGGTGAAAATCCGTAGGAGTCGAAAAATTCTGCTCCCTCGTCATCGGGTAAGTAAATAGCAAGCCAGTGTTCACCGGGGCGGTCGTGTGGGTGAGTATTAACTATTAAACTCAGAGGGCGCCGCGCCAGTCTCTCGCGCGGTAGGGCATCACTGGGGAACACACCTAGAAAACTGTCTCGGGTGTAGCGGTCTCGGGTTAGAATGTCTTCCAGCTGTTTGGTGTTCATCTTTATGTGCAGGTTGTGTGGTCTCCCGTGCTTTTAAGCTGAAGTCGTAAATGACTTGACGTCTCATATCCAGCTCTATCACGTTGTCAAACAGCGCGTACACAACCATGTTAACTGTAGTGGGTAGCGGTTGCGCGAAGCGTATTTCAGCTATCAGATTACCTGTTTTGATAAGTGAATAATGCCCTGTGCACTCGTCGTCGGGGCTGAGATTGAAAGCGAACAATTTGTAACCGCGGGCGTACTCCTCGCGGTTCACCAGAAGTGGTTTGTCTTTCAGACGCTTCCCGGATGTTTCCACCAGATTAAAATATTCACGGATGCAATGGCTATTCTGGAAGTCGGATTGAAGGGGTTTAGTGGGGATTTGTTCACCGTCAGCGTAGACAGCCAGAAAGTTAATGTTGTAGTATTTAAAATTGAAGGGGTTTTGTGTAAAACTGCCGCTGAATGCCGCGTTGTCCACAAACCCCAAAATGACCACTTTGGGTAACTGTCCGAGAAAGAGGTATTCTTGGTTACACAAACGGCTCCCTGCAGGCAGACTGAAGACTTTAATCTGTACGCGGTCTATGGGGTATTTAGCGTTGGCCATCAGGAGTGCTTCGGTGTGTTCCAGTCTGACCCTTGGTGACACTCTGACTCTTTTCACAAACAAAGATGCAGAGTGTACGCTCAGTTCGTGTTCTCCGACGGTGTTCATTAAGCAGAAAGCATCTCTGTTGCGCGTGAGTTTTATTTTCAGGTCTACGCCATTCAGTAGTAGTTTGTCCTGAAAAAACAGGTCTGCGTGAATGTGACCCAGGAGCTCCAGTTTTCGGCTTTGCGTTGTGTATGATGCTGTTTTTCGTAACCCCTGATTGGGTCCATCCAAAATCGTGGACTCGTGTTGCCCGGCTGTGTCTTTGTAAAAGAGCCCTGTTGAATACTGCGTCTTCAGCGTCTCTTCACTGTAGTTCAGGACAGACTCTATAAAGGCTCTGTAAGGATAACAGTTGTTGCTCTGGCTGATCAATCAGTCTCCTACGGTGATGTCAACCTGGCTGAAGATGGCAGCGATGGGGTAATTCACCAGACTCACACGGGCTGCCGCATCAATGTCCCGACCGTCTGCTTCCGTTATTTTACAGGTCAAATAGAGCAGCGTGTTGTTTAAATCTAAATAATCTTCTCCGTTGCCTGCGACGTAGAACTCCAGAGGTGTGTTTTCCGTTAGGGCCGTGAGGGGTAGAACTTCTATGTAAAAGCTTTTCTCGATGCTTGTTTGGGTAGGCGCTAATTGAAATATGTCCAGCTCCGACTTGGCGCATTCTGCAGACCCACCGTGAACAAAAGCCATATTTAAAATATGTCTCGTTTCGTATCTCATTGATTGCGGTGTGTCATGCCCCTCTTCTTGGTCGACCTGAAGCTTTTATGAGTTGACTGTCTGCGCTTAGCCGTTCTTTTATCAGGTTTCCGAGGCCCCCGATGGTGAGATGATGAAGTCTGTCTTTTTCTCTTGACACCCCTGCGGATGTATGCTAGACCCGAACCTTCCTGCTGATGTGCAGCCACCTTAGACATGACCGCGCTTGTAACGTTGCTAACCACGTCTTTGGCGATGTTTTTAGCCGCCGATGCCATGTGTGGCTTAGCTATTTCAAACCCTCGTTTTAGAAAAGGCACGGCTTTTCTAAATAGCGCTCTGAAAATACCCCCGATACACGCGCTGTATTGAACCGGTAGCCCTGAAAATCCTGGTAATCCATAACCAGCCTGTTGTTTGTAGTAGTGCGTATACAAAGAAGGATCCCTGTAGCTCTTGATGACCATCATCCTTTCAGATGTTTGTTGCTTTCACAGGTCTGAAATGCAGCTTGACGATGACCTTTCCAAATGCAAATGACACGTGCTCGTTTTGATCCGTCTTTATTTCAATAGTGATGTTGTTAAAATGATTGATGCTCACCGGCACGTAATGGGGTTTGTCGTACAATACTGTGACGAATTCACCATCCATGCCTCTGAAGGGCACACAACGCAAAAGCGGTGCGTAGACGTCGCCTATTAACTGGTGTTCTATGATATCGGTGTATATATACATGGTGTTAAATCCGCCAGTCATATCGACGGGGTGCGGTGATTTTACACTTCCGACACCCGCTTTGAAACCCAACATCCTCGCCAGGCGGCTATGCACCTGTATAACAAACCGTTTATCACTAACAATCCTTACCGACCGGCTAATCGGGTTGTATTTAAGACTTACAGCCGTTAACTTGGATTTTTCCACAGCCCGTTTCATTTCATGCAAGAGCTGCTCGATGTTGCTGTAGTACCCTCTTGGTAAGGTACATGTCCATATAGTCTTGAGCTCATCGCTGACAACAGAAAAACTTTGTCTTCATCAAACGTGTTTAGCGTGTGCGGATAGTGCAGCTCGACCAGCCCCACTTCCCAGCTCCCGTCCAGGTCAATCGCCTTTGCCAGATGCTCTGTGAAGCACGCTTTGGTGTTCTTTGGAAACATCTTTGAGGATGAATTACTGGCCAGCGTAACATAGAAACCATTGGGGTTCATTTTTCACCACCTCTATATGTCTCGGACCTCGGAAGCCTTTACCCAACTATTGAATTTATCGCTCCAACCGCGCCAAAAGCTGTTTGTTTTTGCCACGACCCCTGGCTGCTAAAATCTTTTGGATGCGGTAGACGTTATCAACAGCGGGGTTTATCTTCTGCAGCTCTTCTGCATAGAAGGAGCCCTTAATGTCGTCGCCTGCGTAGTCCTGCAGTTTGTAATAGGGTCTCAGAGCCGAGGTCCGCTCTTTGACAATGAAAATTTCATCTGTGAAGGTCTGTTCATAACCCTTCTCAAACACTCCCTTTATTTTGGACACCCGCACGCGATCACCCACATTAAATGAAAACTTTGACGGTTTTCTCTTAAAGTGTTCGTCATAGATCGTTCTCCACACCTCAAAGGAGTTGTCGGGTGTAACAGAAGCCGGGGTTCGTTTAATAGTCGTGTGGTAACTATGGTTATAAGCGTAAATAAGATCTGATAGGATGTCAATATATCGAAAGGTGTTTTTGTGTGTCAGGTACCTCCACATTTTTGTTTTCATAGTTCTATTAAACCTCTTGACCATGCTAGCCTTCACATCGCTGGCCGTAACGAAATGTTCAATATTCTCACGTTTGAGAAAATTTTGGAAGGTCCTGTTAAGAAATTCTTTACCCTCATCCATTTGTAGCTTTTTAGGAGCACGCCCCTCTTGCAGTATATTTCGGAAGGCGCCTGTCACGGCCCCTCTAGACTTGGTTTTCAGTGGTACGGCCCAAGCGTATTTAGACAGCATGTCTATACATGTTAAGATGTAACAGAAACCGTCGTTGAACTCGCGGTGTTCTCTCATGTCTACCAAGTTGGCCTGCCACTGCCAGTCCATTTCGGACACCAACGTCCTGTTTCTCTTAAAACGTACGCGCGCCGGCTTGTGCAGCGTATAAGCAGCCTGGCCGGACAACCACTCGGCCACCCGGCCGCGGCTGGCGCCGCTCACACCCCGGGATCTCACGGCCCTCACTAGACTCCCCACGCCGCCGTAACTACCCGATTCCCTAGTGTTATAATAGAGCGCACTGAACCCCGCTGCAGACATGGTCCCCTTCCAAACCAATACACGCTTTCACACACCTAAAGCGAGGGATGCGCTGGCTTGGGGCTTTTGGACCCTGCGGCTCCGGACCGACCGGCGGGGGGGAAGGCGGGAGTTCCGACCCTTAACAACACACCATTGGCTCCTGAGGGGGCGGGACATGCCCCCATAACAACACGCCATTGGCTGGCAAGGGGGCAGGACATCCACCCACCGCTGACTCCCATTGGCTGGAAAAAGGGGCGTGGTACCTGTCAAAAGTTTGACGAAAGGTATCGCTTTATACTACTCACATACAATGTCAGGGCAGATCTTTCCTTTCTAGGTGAACAGGCATGCATTGCCATGACATTGTGCGTTCCATGGTTACAACAAGATGTGATTGATGTTTTTGTACAAGTGATAGTTACAATTATACATATGAAACAATCCTAATCCTACAAATACATAAAGTCCTACCCCAGAACCCAAACGCAGACCTCAGCCATGTGGAGATCTATCGTCAGGATCTTGGAATAGCAATATTGACCCAACTCTGATTATCATTTTTTTTGGCTGATACATATGCCAACACCTGGAATGTATCCCCAGTAATGCTCCTCAGGCCTAATAAGCACACAGTTGGTCCACCTTAGGAAGCATCAGACACAGAAACGGTAACAACATCCTTCTTTCTGTTCACTCAGTCTCTGGTGCCGTGGCTTGGTGAAAGTGCGATGCATGGGTCCAGCGATCTCATCCTGTCACTCAGATGGCACAGTCAGTAGTTACTGGCACTTGATATGGTCCCTCCCAGCAGGATTGCAACGTCTGGCAGGGTATCCCTTCTTCACATACACCCATTCGCCAGGCATCCGGTCGTGTCTCCCCTCTACTGGAGGTCCCCAAGCGTCCAGCACCTGTTCACGAGCCCTGTGCACCACTTCAGTTAACAAACCTACAATACTGTAATAGAGAGTTAGTAAATTCAACAGTCCATTAGCCAAACTTGGCCTCCAGGGAGTTTCTTTGGCTACCCGTGATGATCTCAAATGGGCTCAGTCTCACAGTTCCGTTTAATCCAGCCCACAAACTGCACAGGACCGCAGGTAGAGCATCTACCCACGGTGTTCCTTCAGTTGATATTTCCTTAGTTGGTCTTTCAGACTGTGGGTGATGGGGGCAATGTAACTTCCACCTCACCCCAATGAGGCGATTATAACCTGGCACACCTTTCCAGTGTAGTATGCCCCTAGATCAGTATCCAAGGGGCAGGGCAGTCCACCCCACGGGATCATCTTTGTCATACACCAGCATGAATTTCTGGCTACAAAATGTCATTGGGCTGTGAGAACATGCAGGGCATCTGGTGTCCTGACGGCCCCACATTCCATCATCATACAACCCCACATTCTATTCACATTTTTTCTAACTACATCTATTAAAGGCCTCAACCTGAATTCTCCCTTTTCCCCAATAGAGGTTTCACAGGGGTCTCAGATTCCTGCTCTCCCAGTGCCGCTTGCCTGGCATCTGCATCTGCAAGGTCATTCCCTTGAGTTACTGGAATTATTTATTTATTGTGTTATTTACACCTTACTTCAGCTGCTTCAATCGGCAGCTGTAAAACTACAAATCAGTTCAGAGACAAATCCAGTATTCTTAACTGGAATCCCTGCCGTTGTGAGAGAATCCTATTTCTCTATAGCCATCCAGAATTGTGGCCTACATGCAACAAATACATACATTATATACATATACAGTAACCCTTTAACTCTTTCTTTTTATAATTTTCCATCAGGGCTCTAAACTGGATTGCTGTGCTGAGGCAGGGGAGGGGCATTTTCCGGTCGTTTGCACCTCGAATTCTGTTGTAACAGCTCAGCCTGTTCTCTGTTCTCCCTCATGCATCAGAGAGGACCCATCAGTAAACAGTATTACATTTTCTTAAATTTTCACGGTCCCCCACCATTTGGCTACAGCATCTAATGGTATAATAGCATCCCACCGGATGGTGCCTACCTCCATGCTCCTGCGTCAGCACAGCTGCCCAGAATTTTATTTTATTCATTTTTATTTTTCTGTCAATGCGCAATGACATTATGTATTGTATGATTGAAGCTGTATCTAAGTAAATCTACAATTAAAAAAGCAGCAAAAGTGGAGTAGAGCTACTATAAGTAGATGAATGAGCCTGGGTCTGGAGGAGTAGGTTATGAGAACAAATCTTACAGTGGGTAGGAGAGTGTGTGGGTTAAAGTGTGAATCTGAGCACATGAAACAGAGGAGCTTTATAAAGACAAAATCAAGGTTTGTAATTAAAAGAGGGATTCTGTTTTGGCATCAGCAATCACAAAAGGGAAATAAAAAGGAGCTGTTCACCATATGAAGAAAGTATCTCAATTGAAGTTGTTGAAGCTCCCAGGGCCTTGCCTCTGGCTACAAGCCCAGACTGCCATTGGATTCAGTGATCAGACTGCCTAGTATCTGACACTCATCATCAGAGACAGCACTTCAAAAAAAAAAATTACATTTAGAAGAAAAAAAAAACAAAAAGAAGAAAATTGAATAATCATCAAAAAGGGGTTTAACTGTGTGTCACTAAAATTTTCTTTGAAGAATTAAATACTAATCCCACCTCTCTCACAGCGATCCAGCTTTGATTCCAAGAGTGTAAGTCCTCTTCTTCTGGGAGCCAATAATACCGAGTCTAGGCCCTCCACAGTTCCCTGTAACTCAAACATAAAAGAAAAAGACAAATATATATTATTTCATCAGCTAAGATAGAGGTCTGAGCTTCTGTGGTATGGAATTGTATCTGGCAGACTGCTTAAAATCTGACCCATAAATTCTCACTTATTTCTAAGGTGTTATATTAGTCTTTTTATCGTATTCACTATCATTTAATTCCAAACCTCTCCCTTTCCTATTCTAGAGCAAACGTAATTGAAGCACTGACTGGTCAGCTTCTAATTCCATTATGCCACTTGATTGACAGTTCAGAGGGTGGCCTCGCCTATGTCAGTGCAGCAGAGAGAAAGGATTGATTAGAGTAAGGGTGAATAATTCTGGAGCAAAGGAACTGCAGAAGAAATGTGAATGGTGAGAATGGAGATAATTCAGGAAATCTGTGTTGCTTTTCTTCTCTCTTTTGTAGTTTGATTTTCACTAAGTAGCTGAAGTAATACAAACCACACAATAGCTTATTTTCTTTTTTTTATGAAAACTTATTTGATTTTAATGGCTTGTTTTTCATTATTTCAAAATTATTATATTAAAATACATTATTTTGTGTGGTTGCTCTGTCTTGACTACATTGTTCACCTGCATGAATGAACCTGATCTTTAACCAAACAACTGAAAGCAGGAAAGGGTAATTATATATGGAGCTTCTTCTTGTGCTACTGAGTGCCCCAGTTGAACTTGGCAGTGAATGTTTAACACACGAAGCACATCGTCTTCATTTAGAGACAAACTATGCAAAACAAAGCCAGAAGAAATTTTCATTTCAGATTTGTTTTATTTTTGTGGGAACAGAAAGCTAAAAAACAAAACCCCACATTTATATATATTGACTGGTATTTTGAATACAGTAAGCCACCACAAGGCAACCAATATTTTTGAAAATTAGATCTTTATTCTGAGTTTTTATTAAGTAAGAGGACTGTCAGACAGATCAAGTAGGTAGCTGCATCTGCATACATAGGCTGCAAAGGAACAGGTAAATGTTCTTCTCACCTGAAGAAGGTTTGAACTATTTGTATAGGCTTTAAACTTTCTTGAAAAAGGATGCAGACCTGAAACAATCAAATAACCATGCACACTTTCTGAAACCACAGTGTAACCAGAATAAAAAAACAGAGAGACTGAGAAAGACAAATTCTAAAAAGGGAAAAACAAAACCGAAACTACAGAACAGGCGGCTTCCTGCGGAAGAAGACGGATGGCTGTTGACTGTTGAGAAAGTGCCTGTGACTGTGAATCTGGAGAAAAAGGGATAAATACAGATATGAGGGGTAGTTTTGTTTTTAATCTTTACTTTTTGACTATTTTTCATTTAATAAAATAAAAAATAAACCTCTTGAACTACCCAATTATTGTGGAGTTTTGTCTGTGTTTAAACCTCCCTGTCCAGATTTTTCTATGTGTCACATGTTACAACGCAATTTATGATGGTGTGGATGTGACACTAGTTTCCTGAGGGAATCCAGTAGTGAAGGTGCCCAGATTTATATCCTGAAACTGTAGTTGAGTTGGAAGTTCGAGATCAAACCCTGTAGGTCAGAAGTCCAAAAGATGCCTAGTCAAGATCCGATTACTTAGGAAGGTAATGAGAGCAGAGGTCCAAAACTCCAATGGTTATCTGAAAAGCTGTGATCTGAAAGAGGAGGTCGAGAGAAAAAGCAAACTCCAAACACTGTACCAACTGTACCAAACCAAAAAAAGCACACGGAAGGCAGGAAAGTTCATGTGCAGGGACAAACCCAAAACAAACCCAAAAAACAAACCCAAAACACTGCGCATAGAAGGAGACGCCAGCTGAACTTGAGTGAACCTGGAGTGGGGGTGTGGTAGAGAGGCAATCAGTAGATTGGTCAGCTAATTAAATGAGAGGAACGGCCCCTTAAACTAGGGGTCAAGGCTGACTTGCTGGAACACCTGGAACTCCTAATTTTACCCCCCCTTGAGGAGTGGCTCCTGGTGCTCTTGATGGACGGTCAGGGAACTGGCGATGGAAATCCCGAATAAGATCCTGGTCTAAAATGTCCTTCTCAGGAACCCAGGAGCGTTCCTTGGGTCTGTATCCCAGTCTACCAAAAAACCGAAGAGTGCCTAAGTGCCAATGAGAATCCAGAATCTTATCAACGGTGTACAGATGCAGCCATTTAAAATGAACGAGGTATGCTGCAGTAAAACGTGGTGGGCGTGGTACAATATACTGCTGTATACCGTATGCAAATTAGATTATGATAATAGTGTCTGGAAGCACCTTGTAAGACCTCGTAAAACCACCCTGTAGAGCTAATAAAGCTTAACATCTCATGTACAGCATTTTAGCTGTCACCAGAAAATGCCAGGTTTTGAATCCCGGTCACTGCTGAGGGACAATCTTTTTCCAATTAAGAATTTAAGTTGTAATTAGACTTTTAATCATTTAAAACTGTATATTACAGCATGTTAATCATTAAACATTAAAAAGTCTGTAAATTTTACAAAAGCAAGATTGATAATTTGACAAACGTACACAACCTTCTACCATTATCATAAATATTTTAATTATGCAGAAATATTTTATGCATCAATGTCTTTACGGAAGATATTATTAATAGTATTAATAATGAATGCCCTTTGACAAGCTGTAAGCACAACGTATTACCGTATTCTTTGTAACTGTCTGCATCCGTTTAACTGTTGCAACAGTGAATCTATGAGATGGAATAACAGGTTCTGGGTGCCGTTCTATTTCCGGAGGGTCATAGAGCCGGGAGAGGGCACCAGCCTTAGGGTTCTTAGAATTGGGGATTTAGATGATAAAAAAATGGAAATGAGAAAAGAAAAGTGACCAGTGGGCTTAACGAGGATTCAAGCGTTTAGCAGACTGCAAAAAAGCTAAATTCTTGTGGTTGGTGTGAATAATGAATGGATGCTGAACCCCCTCCAGCAAGTGTCCATTCCTCGAGGGCCGGTTTTATGGCAAAGAGTTCACAGTTCACGTCACATCATAGTTGATTTCTGCCAAAGAAAGTTTTCAGGGAAAAAGTATGTACACGTTGAGATAATACCGCGCCCACTCCATAAGCTGAAGCATCTGCTTCTACTACAAAAGGTAGGGAGGGGTCGGGATGACGAAGAAGTGGGGCAGAGACAAAAAGTTGTGTCAGGTGTTGGAACGCCTGTTCAGCCTGGGGGTTCCATTTGCCTTGACTGGGGCCCTTGTCACCACTGAACTGAAATCATGTATAAACCGTCTATAAAAGTTAGCAAATTTGTATTTCCCTGAGGTTCTTTACTTTACTCGCCCTTACTTGAGTCCATTTGAATTCCTGCTGAGGAAATGATGTAACCTAGAAACTGGACCCTTAAAATATGAAAATTACATTACACTACAATTACATTTTTCTTATTTGGCATATACATTATTTTTAATGAGGTTGGACAGTACCTCCCGGACATGAAGAATGTGACTTTGAGTGTCACTAGAATAAATCAAGTTGTTGTCAAAGAAAAATAAGACATATTTATTAATAATATCCCTACAAATGTCAGTTATAAAAGTTTGAAATACGGCAGGAGCATTAACCAGGCCAAAAGGTATAACTAAATATTCATAGTGACTGTGTGTTGTCATGAAGGCAGTCTTCCATTCATCACCCTCTCGAATGCGTATTAAATTATAGGCTGCATGGACATCCAATTTCGAGAAGATAGAAGCTCCTCGAACTGACTCCAAAGCCACAGGTATTAAGGGTAATGGGTAATGATTCTTTAGTGTGATCTTGTTCAGGGCTTTATAATCAATACAGGGTCTGGACCACCATCCTTCTTTTCAACAAAAAAGAAACCTGCAGACACTGGGGAGGTAGAAGGGTGAATGATACCTGCACGAAGAGATTCCTCAATATATTTTTCTAGGGCTTTTGATTCAGTGTTTGAAAGTGGGTAGATTTTACCCTTAGGGGGTAGAATGCCTGATAAAAGATCTATGTCATATGGTCTGTGAGGAGGAAGAGATTAGAGTTGCTCGCTAAAGACCTCAGCTAAATTTCTATCGAAGTGAGGAATTTTCTCAAAAACAGATGGTTTTAAGATTATAAAATGCTACTCTTAGTGGTAGTCGGCAGCAAGATACTTGGACTATAGAAAACACCAGGGAGGAGATCACACACCTATTTACATCAATGGGACTGCAGTGGAGAGGGTCAGCAGTTTTATGTTCCTGGGAGTAAACATCTCAGAGGACTTAACCTGGACCCACCACACCAACACCGTGGTCAAAACAGCACGGCAGCGCCTATTCTTTCTCCATAGGCTAAAGAGGTTTGGCATGCTATCACATAATCAGGCCAACTTCTACAGGTGCACTATTGAGAGCATCCTGACTGGTTGCATCACTGCCTGGTATGGGAACTGCTCCGCCCGGGATCGCAAAGTACTGCAGAGGGTGGTGAAGTCAGCACAGCTCATTACCGGCTGTGAGCTACCAAACATCTAGGATATCTACTCAGCTAGATGTCTGAAGAAGGTCAGGTCCATTCTCAAGGACCCCAGTCATCCTGGTCACAAACTGTTTTCCCTCCTACTGTCAGGTAAATGGTACCGAAGCATTCGGTCCAAGTCCAACAGACTACAGAACAGCTTCTATCTCCAGGCAATAAGACTGCTAAATAGCCAACCTGCAGCTCCTTTAGCAAATCACCTGTAATGGCTACATGGACACACAGTTTTCACTGTATTCAGCATAACCGCACTACTTGTATATATTGCATACACCATGGACACATAGCAGCTCTACTCATATTGAGTTTTATTCAAATTCTATTACATCTATTATTATGTAACCTTATTTTTATAACCTCAATTTTGTGGTTTTTGTGATTTTTGTGATTCTTATGATTTTTGTGAGCTCGCGGAAAAGACATTTCATTGCCAGCAACTACTGCTGCATGCTGCATGAGGGCAGAGTCTATAAAGTTGCTGGCAACACCTGAATCAATGAAAGCATGAAAAGAAATCTAATTATTTCATGAGAGGGTTGCGTGAACATAAAACCCAGAAGAAAAGCTGGATGAAAATGCCTTACTCACCCATGAGGTGGATGGAGTTTGAGATTGGGCGTATTTATTAGTATGCTGGGCAAATGTTCGAGGTCAAATTCTTCCACGAGGGGGGTACCTTTAAAGCAGAGACAATGGCGCCAAACATTTTTGGTGCTTCCGCTCTTTAAAGTCCTAGCCAAATACGAAGACAGTATTAACAGTTATAATTTAAACTGAATTTAAAAATACACATCCTACAGATGCAGCCATTCAAAATGCGCGGGCGATACCGCATTATTTTCCGGTATGCTGTACGCAGTCTACCGCAAGGTAAATACCGCTAGTTACCGTAAATTCTCCTATAATACGACAAGCAAAATAATAGTATCCGGAATTTCCGCAAGGTGGAGCTAATAAAGCTCAACCTCTCATGTTTGAGCTGTGGCCATCAAAGTCTTTAACGAAGATATTACTAATAGTATTAATAATGAATGACCTTGGACAAGCTGTAAGTGTAAACTCAAAGTATTGCCCTGGTCAACATTCTTTTTTTCATTGACCGTCTTTGTAAAAGTAACACCACAGCATTTCGCAATCACGCATTTGTTTCGAATCATGCAAAGTACAGTAATTTTTGAGAATCGATTCACCATGCCTTTCACATGCTCATAAAAGAGATTGATTTAGGAACATAAACATATTACCGTATGAAAACTGTACTGTATACTGTACAGTATGTATATGTATATTTAATGTCTTAACTGTGCCCGTTTAAGTATTGAATATTCATATCTAATTTTACCACTGAAGGGAAATCTTAGTAGCTGAGCATAAAAAGAATAGGAGCATTCTGCAATGCGTGTTGTAGCGGCGAGGCTTAATAATAAGGCAGAATTAAGTGTTTCTGAGCTTCCCAAATGAGGCCCCATTTCTCTGTTCATCTCTGTGGTGCAGCCACAGAGAAACTATTCATGCAAGATGATTTAAGGTTTCCTAGGACAGCTCCCAAAGGGGGATGCACTTAGCTAAGTCTGGCTATCATGATCAATGGTCATCCACTGGCGCCTATCAGTCTAGGGAGTGCCGGATGGACATCTGGACTGCATTACTAAGTGTCAGGACTAAGTGACTCATATCTCACCTTGATCAACCAATCAGGGACTGGTAGGGCTGAGTAACCCACGTGGGACTCTGATGCCCATGGAACTTTCAGCCAATCAACGAGCTGAAGTTCCTCCAGGTAAAAACAGGCAACACAGAGAGCCTGAGAGATTCAACAAGATTCAGATTCAACAAGATTCAGATTTGGGAGATTCAGTAAGATTCTGGAGAGGATTCTGTGGACTGTTCTAAAGGGAATTCAAAGGAGAATTCCAGGGCAGGACGGCCCAGGAGCAGAAGGCTCCCAAGGGCAGGACATTCTCGCAGCGCGCCTCCTGACCATCCTGAGACTCAGCCCGGACAACCACGGAACGGCCAGTGTGTCCGAGTGCCAGAACTTTCCTTTGTTCTAAGAGTCTAGAGTGGAGGTTGCCAGAGAGTAACCAGCAGCAGGCCTCGTGAACAGGTCGGAACTGTGGACAGCTGAATCACTATTCAGAACTAGTGCTTCATCAGGAACGAACCGGTCCTCTTCCTGACCTGCTGGGACCCACAGTCATCTTTTCTCCTGTGAACAAACTTTGCTAGTTAAAGCCAACACTAACTAGCCGGTCAGTGAGCATCAGCAGCGCACCGTCGCAAGCCGCACAGCACAGCCTGGCACGGAGCCAGAGAGCGCGGATTGGACAGCAACAGCCTGCAACTGTTTCTTTGTGCCCGCAGGAGATCTGAATCCCCAGAGATTGGATGAGTATTGAACTTCACTGCATTACAGCTCGAGAATTCAATTGTTATCCCAACCAGTTGATATCAATTTAATTCCTAAGAGTTATGTACTTGTTTTGAGTATCTAATGTAGAAGTTATAACCAAGTTCATTTACGAAATGGTCTTAATGAATGATATACTGAACGTATGTCCTCTTGATGTGTAACACTTCGTAACTGATTGAATATATATCTTTTGTATTCTGATAACCCTCTCGATAAGATCTGTTAGGTTTATATGCATATTCTATGTATTAATAAATGTATCCTCGTGTATTTGTACCTGTGTGTGTGCGTTGTTTGAGTTATGTCGCATGGTTGGATTCTAAAGCCATCAAAAGAATCAATTTTGTGATTTACTGCTACAATTAATAATTGTCTCAGTAAATGCCCAAACCCTACAGAACTGGTGCCTTCAGAGAGCCACTATGATTACATATTTGGCGTCCCTGAACGGCTATGAAACACTACATTTATGGCGTCCCTGGGTGGGCGTGGCAAGATTGAAATGAATCAACCAAGCGGAATAATTCAATATAAAACGCCGCGGGTTTCATACACGACAATACAGTGTGCTGAAAGCCGAAAGGAAAAAAGTTCCCCTTGCTCTTTAAGCAGTGCTTGATTGTTTTGTGATCTTTTGCAATCTACCGGGTTGATTGCATACTTGATCTTGTGGTTTTCTGTGGTAAAACTGTGACTTCGTACTTAAAAGTAATACTCTTTAAGTTTAACGATGGTTGCTAAAAGGTCTGAATTCGAGTCGCTATTAAGCACTCTCTCTAGCAGCGGCAAGTCTGACCACGATCTCTTCCATATCTCCGTCAGCGGAGAAGCTAGAAGGATAAATCTCCATTCTCTGAGAGAGCTAGCGAAGGACATAGAGAGATTTGACCCCGCAGTGTCAGAGAATAATATCGAGAGTTATATTCAGGACCTCAGGTATACCCTGCAGTACCTGCCAAACGCCACAGAACAGGAGAAAGTGTTTCTGGTCAGGAAAACTACCAGCAGAGCTGTACATGAGTGGATGGCTAGGCAGATGAAAGAAGTCTGTAATGACTTTGAGCAGCTATGTCAAGCACTTATCGAAGAATACAGTGCGTTTATTGACCCGACTGCCGCGATAGCCGCCGCCCTTAACATTAAGCACGAGAGAGCAGAGTCCCCTCGCGAATATTACGAGAGACTTAGACGAACTTATTTTGCAGGGCGAAATGATGAGGGTTGCGAAGAGAACATACATTTCAAGGGTTTATTCATTGCGAATCTCCACCCATCAGTCAGAAAGATGATCTTAATGCATACAGATGCACAGACCATGAAAATGACTGATATTAAGAGATTCGTGCAGAAAGCCTGGGAGTATGATGTCCAAAGTCGCTCTGAGCAAAAAGCTGCTAAAGCGACTGTGTTCGCCGTCAGAGCCAGCAGGGTTAATTCCCTCCTGCTCGAAGGAGCACAGGCTCCTGAGCTGGCTAAGCCCCGTTCCAAAGCAGGCACACAGGACCGCACCCAGCGTCCTAAGTGCCATGAGAACACCGGGGGAGGGAAAGGGCTAGAAAAGGCTGAACAAAAGGATTCAGTAGCCGCCCGCCTGGCCAGGCTTGAACAAGCTTTATTAGGACAGGGACAACCGCTCCCCAAGGCTGCCGGAAGCGTGAATGAGCTGATACTCTCCACTGGAGGAGGCGGAGACCCGCCCCCTCTCCCTCCCTCAGTCTATCTGATTGAGCGGAAGGGTTCCTGCCTGGATGAGGTCGGCCACTCCCAAGCGAGTGCTGACTCCACCCCTGAAGTCACAGAGCAGGCAGTAAAACACAGAGGAAAAGCAAGAAGCTTTTACCTCAAGGCTGCCATGGGAGATGTCTTACCCAGTGAGACACTGATTGACACTGAGGTTGAAAGGTGTTTGATGTCACACAGCAAGCTCAAACGGGTAGAAAAAGAAAAGGGTATGCGACTCAGAGTGGAACCTTTGGTGGATCACCAGAAAGGCAAAGTGTGGAAACAGGTCAAGGCTCCTAAGCCTTCTGTACAGAAGGAAAGGGGGGCCAAGAGGCAGACTGTGCTTACACAGTGCCCACCGAACACAGAAGCCTATGCGGAGATTCCTTCTGTTCCCTCTGGACAAGAAATAAAAATATTTTCTTGTTCCCCGGATATACAGGGAAGTCGTGCCCTGGCCAAGGTCCCAACAGCCTCCATGCCACAGGAGCGGTGCTCCGAGCAGCCGCCTGATCCACCAGGTAAAGCACACCCCTTTTACATCCCTAAAGAGGAGCAGATCTCCCCACCTGGCGATGAAAAGGAGCTTTCCCTGTGCACCCTGGCACCCAAGAGGGGTCAGGACCACCACCCTGCAGTGGTGGAAGGGATCCAGATGGCAGGAGAGCAGGTTGGTGATGTAGCCCTCACCCTTAGCCCTGAGAGGTCCTCTATTAGTGAGGATCTGCTTGAGCAGCTGTCACGGGGCCACCGCCAGGTGCCCCTGGTGCAACATTCACAGGTTAGACAGGAGGTCCAGCTGGACGCTGAGACTACTGCGCTGTGGACACACCTGATCCCAGATGCCGATTCCCTCTGCTGTGACCCAGGGAACCTGCAGTCAGGTAACATTATTTCTCACAACTACCAGGTAGTGAGTGAGACTGACCTGATTGTTCCTGCCTCAACGGCAGGGTTTCCAACACACCCAGTCCCCCAGAAGGGACAGGGAATGAAAGCCGAGCCGGTTTTCTTACAGCCACCAGCTCAGTCTGTCAGTCTGAGTCTGACCAACAGTGGTTCACCCAGACTGGAGCTGGATGGTCAAGCCACCCGCCTGCCAGTGCAGGACATCGCAAAGAGGGGTATCAGAATCCCCGCCTGCACTGACATGGGCCTGGTGGGTGATAGTAAGTTCAAAGACAATGAACTAGCTATCCCAGTGCTGGGGCAGCTCCCTGAACCCCTAGCGAGGGAAGGGGGGAGCGAGCAGGTGTCCTACACCCACGCCCAGCGAACGATTGTAAACATGCCGATAGAGGGATTCCTCAATCAGGAAGTGTGCACGGTGGACCGGAACAGTGAGAATGGGGTAACAATCTCAGATCACTCAGGTGCTCCAGATGACCACTCAGCCGAGGGTCAGGCATGCTCCACCGCTGCACCACCCCCTGCAGGGTTCCTAGAGCACAGGCATGAACAAATCGAAAAAGCAGATGCCCTGGAAATGGAGGAGCAGCATCAGCCGCTGCGTCAGATCTCCCCAGATTTCCAGGATGTTGGTGCCCAGGATGCCACATGGCATACTGAGAAAGACACCATGTACAAGCTGCGCCAGCTTAGAAAGGCAACAGTCACTCAGAAGGAGATGACTGGGATCAGCCACCCGAAAAGACTTTTGGGAAGACTGATTGCTGCCGCCACTGTTGCACGTTTGCTCTTTTTGGTAGGTTTGTGTGCTACTGGCACTCTCACCCTGACTGCCCCAAGAAGGCAGGTGTCAGAGAGGCCAGAGGGTAGTGACAGACTGTATCGACAGCAGCAAAAGTTGGAAAGCTTAGGGAAAATCCTACAGGCAACTTCCTATGCAACAGGGTTAAACCTTATTCCCCAACCAGTGGACATGATTGTTGGTGTTATACAGTGGGTTTATGCTTGTGTGCAACAGGCCAGAATGTTGACACAAGACCTGTTAAGGGAGTTTAGTGCCACTGTAGCCAGTCTAGCCACGGCACAAATCCCAACCCACTTGATTCCACTCTTCTCAGTAGAGGAGTATGTGACATTAACCCCATCGCTCATAGCTCACCCAGAAGGCAATCCAAGATTGAATTCGGTTCCAAATCTTGAGATGGGTATGGCTACCAAAGCTATCCATTGGCTGTGTCTAAACGATTCACCAATGAAGGGTGTAAAGCTACTAACGAGCAGAGGAAGGTTAATGAACCCCATGAAGAGCAGGTGGGAAGTAAATGGCTGGTCAGCACACCACGTTTAACTGACACTGTGACTTGTGACAGGCATGATGCAGCTACCTAATAAAACAGTTCCTTTAAGTTCCTGAGGAGGCCATAGTACAGCATGGTAACTTAACACTGTACGGTCTAGAACCAGACAACATAAGACCAAACTTGAGGTCATGGATGCCTTCAGGTGCCACACTAAGGAATTGGATAGAAATCCAAGAAACAGTAAGCCCTGAAGAGGTACAGGTAGTTAGTTTGCTTTAATGGAACAAACCTCCAAACCACCCTAGCAGATACCCAACACAGGTGTTCTGGTTTATCGGGGGGCTGGGAACAGGAACTGGTGTTATTGTAACACTGCTGCCGGGTAGCTGGATCATGACTGACAGTGTACTCTGAATGATGTACTCTTACATCAAGATGTACTCCGGGTAGCATGAATGAGTCAAAGGTAGCATGCCAAAAGAAAGGAAGTGACTTCTCCCCAAATATCTACCACAGAGGTATCAGATATTGACAGTGAACTTCCTGACGTGTAATTCCTAGACTTAGATAATGTCTCCTACCGTGTTTATACATACTCCAGATGTTATTCATCCTGTTTGTATCCAATGCTGGTTCCGGTATGAATTCTCGAGGAGTAATGTAGACATTTAAGATTAATGTTCTAATGGCAAGGGACATCACTTAACTCTGTTTTGTTTTGAAGGCAACAACGCCTCAGGACCTCGTGACCTTCAAAAAGGGGGGATATGTAGCGGCGAGGCTTAATAATAAGGCAGAATTAAGTGTTTCTGAGCTTCCCAAATGAGGCCCCATTTCTCTGTTCATCTCTGTGGTGCAGCCACAGAGAAACTATTCATGCAAGATGATTTAAGGTTTCCTAGGACAGCTCCCAAAGGGGGATGCACTTAGCTAAGTCTGGCTATCATGATCAATGGTCATCCACTGGCGCCTATCAGTCTAGGGAGTGCCGGATGGACATCTGGACTGCATTACTAAGTGTCAGGACTAAGTGACTCATATCTCACCTTGATCAACCAATCAGGGACTGGTAGGGCTGAGTAACCCACGTGGGACTCTGATGCCCATGGAACTTTCAGCCAATCAACGAGCTGAAGTTCCTCCAGGTAAAAACAGGCAACACAGAGAGCCTGAGAGATTCAACAAGATTCAGATTCAACAAGATTCAGATTTGGGAGATTCAGTAAGATTCTGGAGAGGATTCTGTGGACTGTTCTAAAGGGAATTCAAAGGAGAATTCCAGGGCAGGACGGCCCAGGAGCAGAAGGCTCCCAAGGGCAGGACATTCTCGCAGCGCGCCTCCTGACCATCCTGAGACTCAGCCCGGACAACCACGGAACGGCCAGTGTGTCCGAGTGCCAGAACTTTCCTTTGTTCTAAGAGTCTAGAGTGGAGGTTGCCAGAGAGTAACCAGCAGCAGGCCTCGTGAACAGGTCGGAACTGTGGACAACTGAATCACTATTCAGAACTAGCTCTTCATCAGGAACGAACCGGTCCTCTTCCTGACTTGCTGGGATCCACAGTCATCTTTTCTCCTGGGCACAAACTTTGCTAGTTAAAGCCAACACTAACTAGCCGGTCAGTGAGCATCAGCAGCGCACCGTCGCAAGCCGCACAGCACAGCCTGGCACGGAGCCAGAGAGCGCGGATTGGACAGCAACAAGCCTGCAGCTGATTCTTTGTGCCCGCAGGAGATCTGAATTCCCAAGAAATTGGATGAGTATTCAACTTCAATGCATTACAGCTCGAGAATTCAATTGTTATCCCAACCAGTTGATATCAATTTAATTCCTAAGAGTTATGTACTTGTTTTGAGTATCTAATGTAGAAGTTATAACCAAGTTCATTTACGAAACGGTCTTAATGAATGATATACTGAACGTATGTCCTCTTGATGTGTAACACTTCGTAACTGATTGAATATATATCTTTTGTATTCTGATAACCCTCTCGATAAGATCTGTTAGGTTTATATGCATATTCTATGTATTAATAAATGTATCCTCGTGTATTTGTACCTGTGTGTGTGCGTTGTTTGAGTTATGTCGCATGGTTGGATTCTAAAGCCATCAAAAGAATCAATTTTGTGATTTACTGCTACAATTAATAATTGTCTCAGTAAATGCCCAAACCCTACAGAACTGGTGCCTTCAGAGAGCCACTATGATTACATATTTGGCGTCCCTGAACGGCTATGAAACACTACAGTGTGAAGGCCATAAACAATATTAATTTTGGAACATAAACATCCAGTATATGGCTGGTCTCGGTACTTTAAAGAAAACATACACGAAACATGGTTTCATTATGACCAGAATCGGTCTTGAGATATTTTTAACTTGATTTACAGTATTTGAGAGGTATGTCTTAACACCGATACTACAGTACGTAAATACTGCTCACGTATATGTTTCTAGGTTTATATTATGCATTTCATACGGTCAAATTACTTTTGAGCAACTAATAAGAAGCGCGAAACGGTATGCCCAGGGCGTTTTAGTTTCGTTTTGTGCTGGGACTCTGCTTTAACAATGTCGCCGTGGATTGATTAGAGATATCAAGTACATACAAGTCATTTTTTAAATGTTGTACTTCGTCTTGTAAAAATGTTACGAGTACATCATCTATCAACAATTACACAGGTTCTGTTTCCATATTGCGGATTTTGGTTACGTAATATTATTTTCTAAATTTCACGTTGTGAATATATGATTTGGGCAAACAGAGCCGCAAAGAAGTACATTATGGGTTGTTGTTTTTTTTTTTTTGCAGTTTTATCTAGAACAAGCGATGCTTAAACCTTTGTCTGATTCTTGTGAAACTATCCACACGACAGTTACAGTACCTAGGAGTTGGCTTCAGTGATGTCACTGATTGGATGTTTCTAAAAATCCATCCTCTGTAAAACGTCTTCTCTAGTTGTCCTGCATATGTATTCGCTAATGAAGCTGTGTGTTCTGAGCCTGGATCTCTACATTTCTGTATGAACCAGCTTAGAGGGCTAAAGACAGTGCTTAAATTGAGTGTAAGGTAATTTATGCTTCTAAAGTCATGGTCAGCATTTATTATTGTACTGTGCTGTAAACTTGTACTGTGCCTAGTCACATTATTTTATAGCGTTTTTATAGCATTATCAAATCTGGTGGCGCTGTGTGTTCGTTTCCTGACTCCCATGTCACATGGTCTGTGATTGAATCCCATGGAACTATGACTTTATTTTTTAACAAACATTTCTTTGAAAAAATGAAATGTTTCCCTTGGTCAAAGATTAAATAAAACCTCACTCGCACCAAACAAATTTATATTTCTAAATATCACAACATGATCGAATTTAAGTCTTTTTAATAACAATGAATAGTCACCTATGCGTTACAAAATAAACATTTATATTGATTTGAATCGCGTTTTGATTTAAATCGTAAACGCGTGTTTAAATATATGTGTTTAAAGGCGATATACTGTATAAAAGCACTGATTCTTATGGAGTGTGTTCCGCCGGGGATTCAAAAAATTTATTTTTTTTAATCGCGTATCTAAGGAAAATTGCAGTATAACTTTGTTCATGCACAAACAGTGGCATGTTACATTATAATTTGGGTGTCTCCTCTTGCCAGAAAGCTCTAAATTGCATTTTGAGTGCGGTTTTTGACTTTTTCTAAATTGCAACCCATAAATAAAGCTGATAAAGCTTAGACTAACTGTATTCTAAACTGTATTACAACAGCACATTGGACAATGCAACGTAAATTGCAAAAATGCACTTGGAATCTGTCCAAGCCCTCCTACGAAAATTATTTAAACTGCGACACTGATCATTCATCTCTAAATAAACTTTATTTTATATAGCGTTTTAGGCGAACAGGTAATTAGATTGCTCATAAACCTAATCACTTTTTCTACATAAACACAGCGTGATTGCTCTCTGAAAATGCTTTTCCTTTATATTTAGGCTCAGATTTCAACTATAGATCGTATTATTATAAACTTTCTTGGAAAAATGTATTTTATGTAAACCATGTTTGCTATTAATTCATTTATGGCTAAAATACGTTCATTGTCTTTCAATCGAGTCAAGCTGACATTAGAAGCTTACCACTCCCGGACTATTACACCAACGCATTAGCATGTTAAAGCGATTTCATTGAGGAGCTCAGCTATCAGTTAACACTGTACTTCCTACTTTGAAAATACCTGTGAAACCGGTTTAATTTGTCACAGCCAGCACTCCTGCAGAGAGGGGGTTGTACTCGTAAAGTAGAAGCAGGCGAGATTTCCAGCGAAAGACACCTCCCCCCCCCCCCTCAAGAACCCAGTAAGCAGTAATGCTTTATGTTGAAAATTGAGGTGGATTTTGTTTATGATAAAGAGGATAAACTGGGATGGGAGGAAGGTTTGGTTTTGCATAAGGGGCGGGATTATGATAATTGGAGGAATTTGCGAGAGTATAATGGTTTGATATATTTGATTTTGTATTGTGGTTGTTATCTATGTTTTTGGTTGGTATTATGTTTATATGGTTGTTTTTGTTGGTTGGTTGTTATTATGGTTATTAATAATACGATCTATAGTTGAAATCTGAGCCTAAATAAAAAGAAAAAGCAAGTGATTAGGTTTATGAGCAATCTAATTACTTATTTGTTTAAAACGCTATATAAAATAAAGTTTATTATTAATTTGCTGGACAGAGCGGTGAACATTATTATGCATAAGACAAAGATAACGATCCTGATCAGTTTAGAAATCTGTGTACGCTGTAAGGTTTTTACTTCTTAAACTTTTAAAATACACGTTTCGAATAGAAAGAAATCCTCTTCCTGGTACAGTCGCATGAAGAGAGAGGCGAAACAGCCCTACACAGCCCTGTCGCAGTACACGAATATAATCATATCGTTATTAAATTCTTTAGATACGCGATTCCATATTATATTCCCTATTAATAAAATTCTAAAAGTATGCTTGTTGACTCTGGTATCTCTTTAGTTAAAGACTTCGATGCTTAAAATGTTTAGGGAGAAATGGAATACTGGTGTGTATTTTTTCTTTAAAGTACCAAGACCAGCCATATACAGTACTGTATGTTTATGTTCCAAAATTAATATCGTTTATGGCCTTCACACGCGTTACAGTATGCTCCTATTCTTTTTATGCTCAGCTACTAAGATTTCCCTTCAGTGGTAAAATTCAATATCTACAACGGGCACAGCAAAGACGTTTACTGTTTCTACGACAGACCAACGGACCACGAGTGCCCCTGTCGGTCAACCAATCACATACTGCGGTGCCGCGCGTCATCTTGCGTCACAATGCGCGACGCCACCTGCGGTACGTGTCTGTAACGTGCACTTTGAATGGCTGCATCTGTAGTTAACATGGCGGCGCTTGTGATCCTTGCATTTAATCACGAAACAGGGCAAAAAATCAGTCACATGAATTTGGGGCTGAGTTTTGAAAGCTTAACCTATCACCAACAAAGCGAAATTTACACGATAGTGTACCTCAAACTGTCAGTTACACAACCATGTATTTAGATTATGCCACTCCTATTTGGCTTTTTAGTTATGGAGGCGGGAAGACGACACCCCCACCCCCTAAAGATTTGTCGCCATCTTTAACCGTTCCATGTCCGAATTGCATTAGGGAGAGACACGTACAAAAAAAGATCATCTCAGCTACAATACAAATATATTTTTGTAGCAAGGGGGAGCAGCACATCAGTATTTACTGCTTGTAATTAGTATAAGATTTATAGTTGAAATCTGAGCCTAAATATAAAGTTAAAATCTCAACAAACATTTCCTACATTTCAATGCAACAGAAGTAAACATAGAAAATAAATCTTTTTTGACATCTCAAATGAGTTTTGATAAAGGTCTCCAAAACGAACAAGAAAAAGAGCATTTTCAGAGAGCAATTACAGTGTGTTTATGTAGAATAAGTGATTAGATTTATGAGGGAACTAATTTCTTATTCATTAAACCAGTGAAATTTCAGCTGCAAAAGATAGCACCAGAGACAGCACTATTTCTACTTGTCATAGACATTCAGGAAAGGGTAAATGAAAGAAGTCATGTCAAGTGCAATAGTTCGGTGATCAATAATAACAGTTTAATAACAGTTGTCTGTAGAACAAGAAACAAAATATAGAGAAAACTTAAGCTTTTTAAGGCTAAAACTTCAATTCAGTCTACAAATTAAGGCAAATAAAAATTTAGGACATTAAAGAGCTAGAGATGTACTGTAAATAAATGTAAAAATACAAAAATGCACATGAGCAAAAAGTTTTAGAAATGAAGCAGGTGTTACTTTGAAATAAGCAAACAGAAAAAAGCCATGACTAGGCATAGTGCAGAAGAGGGAAAAGCAAAAGCTTAGCCATACAAACACTCACAGAAAGATGTTACAAAAACATATGAACCTTAAGCAGATTTGGCATAGAGTTAGGAGCTTTAATAATCAGGTGTATTTCTGGTAGGGAGACTATGAAGGTTTGATAGGAAAATTAGCACACATGAAAAACAGAGCAATTCAGTAAGAGCCCTTATATGAATTAATAGCAAACATAGTTTCATGGAGGGCTTCATGGAGGATTTGTAAGTATATTTTGTTAAAGCAAGTCAGTTTTTTGCAACACATAAAATACATTTTTCCAAGAAAGTAATTTAGCAATTGTCACTAACGAAACCACTAAATAAAGAAATCTAAAGAATTTTTTATTCAATGTTGGTAGCAGAATGAAGCAGGATTGAGCTAAGTGTATATTTTGTCGCAGACTTGCTGCAAGATGTTAACAGTGAAAACAGGTATTTAGAAATGACTCGTTTCAAGAAGAAGGTTTTCAGAATAATTATAAATCTAGCAGAACAGCAAAAGCACAAAAAATAAGTAGTTAGATTTATTAGATTAGTATGCAAAGCCATTTAGCAAAAACGGTATGAGAAGAGTGACAAACTAGTGTAGTGTGCTCTCACGAGGCATCAGTTCTGTAGGGGTTTGGACATTTACTGGGACAATTATTAATTGTAGCAGTAAATCACAAAATTGATTCTTTTAATGGCCTTAGAATCCAACCATGCGATATAACTCACAACACACACACACACACACACACACACACACACACACAGGTACTAATACACGAGGATACATTTATTAATACATAGAATATGCATGTAAACCTAACAGATCTTATCGTGAGGGTTATCAGAATACAAAAGATATGTATTCATTCAGTAACAAAGAGTTACATATATCAAGAGGACATACGTTCAGTATATCATTTATTTAGACCGTTTCGTAAATGAACTTGGTTATAACTTCTACATTAGATACTCAAAACAAGTACATAACTCTTAGGAATTAAATTGATATCAACTGGTTGGGATAACAATTGAATTCTCGAGCTGTAATGCAGTGAAGTTGAATACTCATCCAATCTCTGGGGATTCAGATCTCCTGCAGGCACAAAGAAACAGTTGCAGGCTTGTTGCTGTCCATCCGCGCTCTCTGGCTCCGTGCCAGGCTGTGCTGTGCGGCTTGCGACGGTGTGCTGCTGATGTTCTCTGAAGACCGGCTAGTTAGTTTTGGCTTTAACTAGCGAAGTTTGTGCACAGGAGAAAAGATGACTGTGAGTCCCAGCAGGTCAGGAAGAGGACCGGTTCGTTCCTGATGAAGCACTAGTTCTGAATAGTGATTCAGCTGTCCACAGTTCCGACCTGTTCACGAGGCTTGCTGCTGATGCTAACCTCGGGTGGATCCTCTGGTACTCTCTGGCAACCTCCGCTCTAGACTCTTAGAACAGAGGAAAGTTCTGGCACTCGGATACACTGGCAGTTCCGTGGTTGTCCGGGCTGAGTCTCAGGATGGTCAGGAGGCGCGCTGCGAGAATGTCCTGCCCTTGGGAGCCTTTCTGCTCCTGGGCTGTCCTGCCCTGGAATTGTCTCGCACCCCTGGAATTCTCCTTTGAATTCCCTTTAGAATAATCTCTTTTAGAATTCTCTGGGAGCTCTGTGTTGCCTGTTTTTACCTTGAGGAACTTCAGCTCGTTCATTGGCTGAAAGTTTCATGGGCATCAGAGACCCACGTGGGTTACTCAGCCCTACCAGTCCCTGATTGGTTGATCAAGGTGAGATATGAGTCACTTACTCTTGACACTTAGGAATGCAGTCCAGATGTCCATCTGGCACTCCCTAGACAGATAGGCGCCAATGGATGACCATTGATCATGATAGCCAGGCTTAGCTAAGTGCATCCTCATTTGGGAGCTGTCCCTTATCAAAAGAAAACATCTTTAAATCAGCCTGCATGAATAGCTTCTCTGTGCCTGCACCACAGAGATGAAGAGAGAGATGGGGCCTCATTTGGGAAAGCACAGCAACACTTTATTCTGTCTTATTAATAAACCTCGCCACTACACTAGTATACTGTAGATATTCTTTTCTGAACCAGGGAAAATCTGATCATGTTTCTCTATAACAATAATAACAAAAAATATTTTATATAGCACCTTTAAAAGTAGCATCTCAAAGCAATACAGTAAGTGTAAAAAACAGTTATAAGGACCACAGATTACAATGTAAATACATATAACAAAGACAAGCAGTTAGAAGTGCTACCGGAATTTGAAAAAGAAGCAGATACAGACACTAAATAAGTCTTTTGAAAAGAAAGGTTTTGAGGTTAGATTTAAATGCACTCAGGGTAGGTGACTCTGATATCACTGGGGATACAAATCAAGAGCTCTGGGGTGCAGCTAGAGAAGGCCCTGTCACCCAAAGAATGTAGATGTTCTTGAGGACAGCTAGAAGACCAGAGTCAGACAGACAAAGGTTACAAGGTGAGGAGTAAACAGATAATAAACCAGATAGGTACTGAATGAGGATAAGGATTTTGAAGTTGACTTGAAACCTGATAGGAAGCCAGTGCAAGGACTCAAAGACAGGTGTAATGTGATTGCTTGCTTGCGACCCGATCAGGATTCTGGCTATCAAATTCTGAACAGAGATTGCTCAGTGTGGATGTAATTACCCCAGTAAACAGGATGTGCATTTATTAATTCTAGAAAAAAAGCCTTTCTTGATTTCTCTAGTTCCCTTTAAAAGAAATTTAGTCAGTGTGATATTCCACAATGCAGAGTACTTCATGGCCGGTATTTACATATGATATTTGTGATTTAAACAAATTAACAAAAGCAGTTTTTGTGATTGCTTGCTTGCTTGAGGATTTAAATGTTGGCTGAGTTATTGCAGGATGTAAGACTAGAGATATAGGTAGGAAAAAGATCATTTTGGGAAAGTTGAGGAATACACTGATAACAAGAACACTTCCTAAAAGGGTTAGGCATACTTTTGACAAAATGACAGGAGATGTTATAGACTGCAGAGGAAGATGATGAAGTTAACAGACTGTGTGTTTACATAGATACTGAAATGAGGATTGTATTTTAGACTTTGTGTAGTTGCTAGCTTTGAACTGTGTGTTGGATGCACATAAATTGAAGGAATGGGCAAACATAGCTGATGCTGATCCACAGAGCCAGCATCTTAAGATGTTTATATTTGTTTAAATTTAGCTAAATAACTAACTAGGTATGGATACTGATATCCATAAGAGAGGTGGAAAGGCTGTTTACTTAAGCCAGCGCTATAAAATAATTTATCCTCAGTGAGATTCTACCATCTCATAGTGGGTTTCTAACACTGTGTATAGTTCCATCCCCACAGTGTCTTTACTTCCATCAATGTTCTAATCTCTTTATATAGGACAGAGGATTTTGAGCCTATCCCAGCAAGCAATGGACGCAAGGTAGAATGCACCCTGGACATAGCTCCAGTCCACCACAGGGCAGACAAACAGACACAAACACACACACCAGGGCCAGTTTTCTTGTAAGCTAATTAATCTAATTAAGTATGTTTTGGACTGCGAAAGGAAATCGTATCACACATTTGGAAAAAACCCATGGAACCCAGAGAGAACATGCAAACTCCACACACACAGGATAACAGGAATTGAACCTAGGGGCCCAGTGCTGCAAGATAGCAATGCTAACCACTTCACCACCATTAAAAATGGGTGGATAGCTTAGTTACCTTTTTATAGTTCACAGATTTGCATGCATAATTTAATTTTGAAAGCCACTGAGACATCTGGTACTATTGTTGTATTTATGAAAAAAAAAAGCATGGTAACAACTGTGCCATCCTACAGTATTCCTTAGTTAATTAATTTTATTTTTATAAACAGTTAACATTGTTAGCAAAATATTTTGAAATATATTTTACCCTATTTTTTAAGTTTGTATTTCACTTATTTTCTAATAGTCATATTTAATGTATATTTGAACAATGATAATATATTTTTACAATATGAGGGGAAAAATGCAACAATTTATTACAGTGCCGAATCTAATATTATTGATTTCTAATAGTTTATGCTAACACCCAACTTTCTTGTTTAGATGTATTTAAAACAATGAACTAAGTGTGACATAACATTCAGAAATATAATCGAGAATAGTTTTGTGGTGTTTGTATAGATGAAACTTTTCTAAAATGTATAACAAAATAAAAGACCATTAAAATCTGTAATCTTTCCACATGTAATGTCATTAGAGAGTACAATAAGTTCCTGCTTTGTCTAACGATGGTATCAAAAAATAATCTAAGTGGTGAGAAGCTGTGCTTAATGATAATTAAGAGACTTAGAAGTAAAGAAAATGATTTACATTGTTTAATTTTAAACACTAAGTTATAAATGCAGGCGCAATTGGTGCCATTCGCACTCCACGCTTTAGAACACTCATTGTGTAATACGGAGCTACGGGCCTCCTCCCTTTCTCGGTGTCACCTCCCCCTTTCAAAGCCTCCGATTGCAAAAAAAACAACTGCTGATCTGTCCTACAAAGCAGGAAGAGTTTATGAAATTCAAGTATTTTAAACATTTCATTAAAAAGTAAAAAACTTACAGTATACACAAAACAAAATCACCCATTTATTGCGCATAAAAAGTGTTTTTTTACTATTTCAACCTGTTTTTTTATAGCTTTTAAAGTAAAAGTAAAAGTAAAATAATGAATTAGCCAGAACTTACTGCTAATTATTTTACATTTTCTTACTGCTGAGAGGCAGTAGCTAGTGTGACATTGCCCAAATGCCACTTGCATGCTCTAATGGAGCTCCAAAGTAGCAATCTGTTCAAGTGTCTGTATATCCTGACTTGAAAATTTAATGAGATCATTTTATGAGCCTGCCAACAAAAAAATTTGTTTGTGGTATGGTTCATGTTCTCTAAGAAGGGTTGTTCACATTTGTTAATACCTAGGACTTAAGTACAGCTGAAGTATTTGATATGGTAGCTTGAATCTAAATCTAATAATTGAAACAAATGAAAATAAGTGAATCTGATTCTCTGTTTGTTTTATTATTGGAGAAAATCAATAATATGTAATAAATATACAATAAACATTTTATTGTATAAAACCTGACTCCAATAAAATGCAAATTCTCATAAAAGTAAATAACATATTCAAATTGGGTTGCCATTAGTGAAATACATAGCTTGTCATCACATGAATTAGCTTTTAGTGATTTATAGAGCTGAATTTGAATATAGGTAGAATGCAAAAAGAAAAAAACTGACATTTGCTAAGCCTGTAAGAAAGTTAAACTAATGTTTATTATATCAGAAGAAGTGGATATTTTTGAATGCAGATGCACATTACAATGATTTTTATTGAGCAGAATTTTAAATAAATACAGTAGTAGTTCATTATTTTGAAGTACACATAAAGATTGTCTAGTGAATATCACTTCAGACTCAATGCTGCATTTGTTTCTAAACAAGTACTCATCCTTTACAAAGAAAATCCAGCTTGCTGACAGATTTTCATTTTATGTTATAGTTAGTAATTTAATACTTAAAAAGCCTTCTTTGTTTTTTACAAATGAGTTTACTTGTATAGTCTGTTTTTGAAACATGTTTTTATTTTAAATAACAAACTCTACAGTCTTTGTGTGCCTTCACCTTTTTGTTTTACCAAGAAACATCATTAATGTTTGTATGAATGGAGGTAATGGTTGGAGGTCAATCACCGTAAAGTGGCATTTTCATTAAAGGATTTGTGTAGCTGCAGAATAAAATGTATTATTGCTTTAGTGCAGCTGGAAGCTAATCTTGACTTGCCTGGCCAGTAGGTACAATCTAAGGTACTTCACTGGACTGTTTCTCTTGTGTATTCAAAATTACCTTTTTAATCTTTAACATCTTGCCAGGAACAACATTTGTGTGCAATCTGATGAATGTCCTGCATCACTAAAGAAGAAATACCTGAGGGATAGATAGGCACTTTGCACTTGTCAGAGTTTTGCTTATTTATTTCTCATAACTCTAATAACTTAATTTCAGCTTCCAACAAAAAAAAGATGACACACATCTTTTAAATTATCCTATATAGAGTCCACTTTAATGTGTAAAGAAATGTTTAACACATGAAAGAGTTTTTCATATATTGATACATTATGTTGGCATTATTATTTAAACTAATGCTAGTTTCTGTTACTCGACTTTAGGTTACGTCTGGTGTTACAGAGTACACGGGGTGGGGGGAACAATCAATGTGCTAAATCAGATTATTATTATACAGTATTTATCTGGTTTAGTTTATTCTTTAACCGTTTAGTACTCCCATGTGTCCCAGACCTCCAGAGGCAATTTCCCCCCGGAATGATGTCCCATTAACATTTTGTAATCACTTTGTAAGTATAAACAGTAGACGCCTGGTTTCAATTGATATAATTTATAGCAACCTCCATCAATTTACAGAGACAGCAACAAAAGACCATAAGATGAATTTGAAATGAGAGCAGTACAATTACTAAAAATACATATTGCTTGAAGGATTATAGGGAGTCGAATGAAACGTAAGGAGGTTTCTTTACTTCTTTATAGAGACTCTAGACCATAGCCAGGGCTTGACTTGAGAATTGGTAGTCGGTCTTCTGCTACAAGCATTTGGTCAGAAGTGCAATCTGTAGTGTGTTTTACCATTTGTCAGAGCTAGACTTGGCCACCATTTCTGCTTATTACTGTATATTGTAGCAACTACTTTACTGCTACTTATTACATAGATTAGGGCAGACTAGTGAAATAAATCCCAGAAAGTAAGGAAAAGGTAACAAACACAGACACATAGTGTAATTCAAGAGTGGGAGATACCTTTTGTTTTGCACTGTTGAACAAACATTAAACTTCCTTTGCAAAGGATGTCATCTTCCAACCAGAAGTACTACAGGTTAAGCTTCTAATTTTAATTGTATTCCACCCCTGACAAAACTCTAAGATTTATATTTCTAAGTGATATTTGATATACAGATGCAGCCATTCAAAACAAGCAGGTGATACTGCATTACTTTGCGGTGCGCTTGACGCAGTTTGCCGCAAGTTACCGTACTAATACCATAAATTCTCGCATAGTGCCGCATGATACCACGTGGTACCGCAAGTAAAATAATAGTATCCGGAATTTCCGCAAGGCGGAGCTAATAAAGCTCAACCTCTCATGTTTGAGCTGTCGCCATCAAAGTCTTTACCGAAGATATTACTAATAGTATTAATAATGAATGACCTTGGACAAGCTGTAAACTCAAAGTATTGCCCTGGTCCACATTCTTTTTTTCATTGACCGTCTTTGTAAAAGTAACACCACAGCATTTCACAATCATGCATTTGTTTCCAATCATGCAAAGTACAGTAATTTTTGAGAATCTCCGATTCACCATGTCTTTCACATGCTCATAAAAGATATTGATTTAGGAACATAAACATATTACTGTATGCAAACTGTACTGTATACAGTATGTATATGTATATTTAATGTCTTTACTGTGCCCGTTTAAGTATTGAATATTTATATGGAATTTTACCACTGAAGGGAAATCTTAGTAGCTGAGCATAAAAAGAATAGGAGCATACTGTAACGCGTGTGAAGGCCATAAACTATATTAATTTTGGAACATAAACATACAGTATATGGCTGGTCTCGATACTTTAAAGAAAAAATACACACCAGTATTCCATTTCTCCCTAAACATTTTAAGCATCGAAGTCTTTAACTAACATGTAAAATAACGTGTATAAAAAGTGGTAGTTTTAAGCTTTTCTGCTAATATAATATGGAATCGCGTATCTAAAGAAATTAAAAACGATATAATTATATTCATATACTGCAACACAGTAGTACACGCTGTACAATGTCTGTTGATTCTGTATGTGTAGGGCTGTTTCACCTCTCCTCATGTGACCTGGGTGGTACTGTGGTTTACGTTCCCGCCTCGTAAACCAGAGGTTGTGTGTTCAAATCCAGCTAGTGCTGCAACTTTTCTTTTAACAAACATTTCTTTGAAAAAATAGAATAGCAATATTATGGACAATTAATTGACTTTTTATATTTCTAAATATCACAACATGATCGAATTTAAGTCATTTTTAATAACAATGAATAGTCACCTTCTTTCCTTCTGACAACGGTCCCTGCTTCTGCTTCCTGCTTCTATCGTGTGTGCGTGCGTGCGTGTGTGTGTGCGTGTGTGTGTGTGTGAAAGGTTATTAATCATATCTTTGGTGTCGCATCTTCCCAGTGTAGCTGATCTTTTGCTGCCTGGGTAAACTATCACAAAGCTTAAGAGAACTTAACATTTCTATTATCAACAAATTGTAAATACGACGTTTACATTGGCATTATTAATTTTTCACTTGAGTGTATGGAGGATTGTCAGCTGTAACTGAGAGTAGACTCCCCCTCTTAGGCTGCGCAAACGATCTTTTAAATTTTTAAAGAGAAATGGAGGCTGTACAGTATGCGTTACAATATAAACATTTATATTGATTTAAATCACGTTTTGATTTAAATCGCAAATGAGTGTTTAATTATATGTATTTTTTGATTCACAATCAGACAAATGCAACATAAATTGTTATCTTTGTCTTCTAAGTATCTTAATAAACTTTCAGCATAGCTTTCTCCCCGTTTAGATTTATTTTTCTTGGGATTTTGGGATCAAACGTGGAAAGATTAATTGTAATCGTTTTTATTTTTTAAATACATTTTAGAAAAGTGTAATCTGTATTTATTTAATACCACTCGATACAGTATATTAATGGAGTTTAGTTAATACTGTTTAAACTTTTATTTTAAATTGTATTACAGCATTGTACACATATTTAAAAGAGAAGAGAGAAAACTCAAGCCTTCTTCAGGTGTGAGGGTTTCTGCTCTGAATGAAATGCTAAAATGTAATGTAGGCTCTGAATGGGTTCAATTCAGTGCGAATTGTAATACTAATTAAATGACCCCGGGCACTTTCCAGTCCCTCTGACAGCAAGAACTCCTATTCTTAGCTCAGCAGCTCATTACAATATATGGTGTTCAAACCGTTTTTTTTTACACAGTGACACAGCGTCGCGTTGTGAATCTGTTTTTCCGTGTTTACAAAGAAAGTGGAATACAGTGACACTACCTGCTATATAGATGCATATGTTTAGATATTTAGACATGGCGCGGCACTGAGAGAGGGAGGAGGCGCGGAGCTCAGTTCTGCTGCCTGGAGCGCTTAATGCACCAATCGCGTCTGTATTTATAACTTAGTTTTTTAAATTAATCAAGCAATATGAAGCATCTCTTTTTACTTTTAAGCCCCTTAATTATCATTAAGCACAGCTTTCTCACCGCTTAGACTACTTTTTGATACCATCCTTAAACAAAGCAGAAACTTGTACTTTCTAATGACATACAAGTGGAAAGATTACAGATTTTAATCGTCTTTAATTTTGTTATGTTATACATTTTAGAAACGTTTCATCTATACAAACACCACAAAACTGTTCTCGATTGTATTTCTGAATGTTATGTTACACTTAGTTCACTGTATTAAATACATCTAAGTAAGAAAGTTAGGTGTTAGCATAAACTATTAGCAATCAATAATATTAAATTTAGCACTGTAATAAGTTGTTGCACTTTCCCCCGCATCTTGTAAAAATATATTTTCATTGTTCAAATATACATTAAATCTGACTATCATATAATAAGTTAAATACAAAACTCAAGAAAAAATATATAATATATATATAATAAATAATATATATATATAAACGATAGAAGCAGGAACCAGGGACAGTTGTCAGAAGGAAAGAAGGTGACTATTCATTGTTATTAAAAATGACTTAAATTCGATCATGTTTTGATATTTAGAAATATAAAAAGTCAATTAATTGTCCATAATATTGCTATTCTATTTTTTCAAAGAAATGTCTGTTAAAAGAAAAGTCATGGCGCCAGCTGGATTTGAACACACAACATGTGGGTTATTAATCCAGCATGTAGACCACCAGGATACTGGCAAGGTCACATGAAGAGAGGTGAAACAGCCCTACACATACAGAATCAACAGACATTGTACAGTGTGTATTACTGTGTTGCAGTACACAAATATAATTATATCGTTATTATTTTCTTTAGATACGCAATTCCATATTATATTAGCAGAAAAGCTTAAACTACCACTTTTTATACACGCTATTTCACACGTTAGTTAAAGACTTCGATGCTTAAAATGTTTAGGGAGAAATGGAATACTGGTGTGTATTTTTTCTTTTAGGTACCGAGACCAGCCATATACTGTATGTTTATGTTCCAAAATTAATATCGTTTATGGCCTTCACACGCATTACAGTATGCTCCTATTCTTTTTATGCTCAGCTACTAAGATTTCCCTTCAGTGGTAAATTTCCATATAAATATTCAATACTAAAACAGGCACAGTAAAGACATTTAAATCTTTCTACGACCAACCAACGCACCACGAGTGCCCCTGTTGGTCAACCAATCATGTACCACGGTGTTGCGCGTCATCGTGCGTCACAATGTGCGAGAATGTAGCCAATTACCCGCAGTACGTGTCTGTGCCGCGCACTTTGAATGGCTGCATCTGTATGAATAGAGCACATGTTTGAAAGCATGACTGAATGGCTTCATTATACATTATACATGCACAATGCCTGTTGTGTTTTGTACATTGCCTGTTGTTGTTTTGCACATTGCCTGTTGTCTCTGTCGTTCTTTTTTTTATACAATTGTATTGTTGTTTTTTGTACTACTTACCGTCTGAAAGATAGCTAAATAGCATTTTGTTATACCATATACCTGTGTATGCGTATAATGATGATAAACTTCAACTTGAACTTTCCTTTTTTTGTGGTGAAGTTCCTAATTGAAGACTCTGTGATTGAAATTAAAGCCATTTATAGACGATATCTGAACTATTAGTTTTCTTAAAACGCCTCAAAAGAAGAGTGTATAGACATGGGAACCTTTTTCTTTTACACATGCTATTAAGTAAACTTTATTCTCATATATTGTTTATTGTCATACTCCAGTATTGCATGTGTCCTTGAAAAGATTGTCTTTTTTGTTGACAGATTTATATTTCAGTAGGTGGTAATCAAGTCTGGCAGAGTGGAAATAAAAAAAAAAGCAGAACTCTATTGATTAAACAGAGGCCATTAAGTTTCTTTCCACTCTGGGGATCAGTAGTATCAGGTGTGATTGACAAAGAAATTGAGACCCCTATGGAATAAAGTTACGTCTTGCCATTGCTTTGACCACAGTGAAAACTGATTGTTTGGAATGTATGTGCATCTCAATAGAAACCTGCATTGCTTTTATTTGTATTTTCCTGGTTTAAACAGTGATTTTGTGACTTGAAAACACACAATGGACTCCTTCAGAGCTGTTTTTCTTTCTTTTCTTATGACAACCATGCCTCAAAGAACTACAGATAGTTGCCCCCTAATTAGCAGTTCCAGGGGGTTATTAGTTCTTTCAAACATACGTGACTTATATTGAAATAATTTATGTTGTAAAATTCCACATTCTGCTGTTACTTCTCCTTGCATTATAATAATGCATATAATACAGCATCATTCTACCATCCTGTATTTACTGTGTATCCATGTATTTTTTAAAACGAAAAACATGTTTTAATGAAATGTTTATTAGTCATCAGTAAGATGCAAAGTGTAAAATGTCCTGACTGTATTTTTTAGGCACGTTTCAAGGCTAACCCAAGATGGTTTTTCTTTAAGACATTTTCTGTCATTTTTTATAACTTTTTATTTATCTCATGAAGCGAACAAACTTTGTCATTGTTCTCTCAGCTTTGAAACTGCACTAAAACCAGATATGTAATCACAAATCAGTTTACTTCTGAGTTAATCAGATATTTAGCTTTACATTATATACAGATGCAGCCATTCATACAACCCCGTACAAAATTACCCGCAGCTCGCCACGTTGTACTGGGCGTTTTCTGGTGACATCTCAAATGCTATACACGAGACATTAAGCTTTATTAGCTCAAGGTGATATACAAGGTGATTCCAGATACTATTATCATAACATGCGGTATGAAGCGGTATGATGCGTTGTGATGTCCCACGCCTACCACATTTTGACACAGTGTACTTCACACATTTTGAATAGCTGGATATGTACGCTATATACAGTATACATGTAATATTATACATATGAAAAAATAATAGGTTTATTCTATGCTGAAAAGAGAAGAAAGAAAACACAATGTTTGGGCTGTGGAGCCTTCTTCGGGTGTGAAAAAGAGACAGGCCAGACAGCAAAGATTAAATAGAATAGGAGAACAAATGCTGGGAGAGTGGAGGAGGTGGGAACAGTGGAGCATCCCAAATCCCAAAGGCATAAGGCAAAAAGTCATAGTTGAGTTAAAAGAGCTAGGTCTGGTATCAAAAAGAGTCAGGTCGAGAGTATCCAAATCCAAAACGAGAGGCGAGACGACGTCGAAGCATGAGGAAACAAGGTCGGGTAGCTAGAAATCAGGTCGAGAGTAGTTATGCACACAAGAGAAAGCCAAAGGTTATTCTCAGTAGTGAGCTGGGACTGAATGGAGTGAGAGGGTATAAACAGGGAAGAGCGTGAGGAATGAGAACTGATTAATTAGTGCGCGGGAGTTGGCGCTTAGAGATGCTCGTAGGAATGCGGTTTGTGACACAATTATCTTTAACCAAAAGATCTTTTAATTTTTTTAATTTTTGAATAAACTAAGTGAAAAACTTTTTATCAGACTGTAAAGTGCATCAGTCATGACAGCCCTTCTGCTAGTGGTTGCCCAGAGATACCTTTGCCTTCTTATGAGTTCTCAAATTTTTCCAGGGCTTCCTGCTCTGACCAGATCCCTTTTTTATGATCCGTCTTAATTAGCAATTATCTCATTTATCATTTTCTTAGTTAATGCCGAGGTACTGTTTTGATGGCGCTTTGTCATCTTTTTATTTCACCCCAGGTTTCCTTACTGGCAGTACTGCTTTCGTACTCTCTACATTTCTCCATTCAATCAGCCTGCACTTCTAGCCCTCATCTCACTCTGTGCAGCAGCTGCAGTCTCAGGTCTGTCCTTCAAACCTGTTTGGTTCCCCTTTTCAGGAATCTCGCCATTCGGTTTCTCCTGTATCTGAGGCTCCCTGTTCAAGCCACCAGTTCTGCCCAGCAGTTTTCAGCGCAAGTCAGCAATTCACGCTGAGCAGCGGTTTCAGCCTCAAGTCTACTTTTCAACCTGTCCAGTTCCCTTTTTAGGAACCTCACCATTTGGTTTCTCCATACGCAATGCTTCCTTTTCCAATCAATAAACTCTCTATAGCAGGCTCAGCTCCCTGCCCTGGAAACCTGGATTCTTCCTGCTGGCCTTCCTTCAGGAAGCAGCTTCCCTCATCCAGGACCCCAGAGCTTTTCTTGTGCACTCATCCTTCCCAGCCTAGAAGCCCAATCTCAGTTTCTAGAGAGATCTGCCCTGGCTCTTTGACTTTTTCTCTGGCTGCCCTTTCTCCTGCCGCCTTTCTGGCTTCTCTCTGGGACAGCCTTTTCTCCTGATCTTTGGGACACCTTTGACACTTGCCTATCTTTTGCTTTTTGTTTTTTGGGCTGTCTGGGTTACTTATTCTTTTCACTATTTTGTTCCTTTGTTCAGCACATTGACCCTCGAGCTTGCCATTGTGCACCCTTGGCACTCCTGAGGGCTGCCTTTCAAAACCCATTTGGTTCCCTTTTTAGGAGGCTCGCTATTCTGTTTCCCCATACTTTTTTTTTCGGATTCCCTTTTTCTGACCAACGGGGTTTGTTTAGCAGTGTCTTTTCACCAGGTATGCAGTAAGCAGGCTTCTCCTAGGACCAACGCGCCTCCCCATTACCTTTTCTTTTACAGTACATTACTGACTGGCCTGGGCTGATAAAGCCCTATCGACCAATAATCAATTCTTCTGTTATCACCTCCTTTCACTTTCACTCATACTCATTCCACTTATATTATATATTTATTATATAATATTTTTCTCAGCACTTGTTATATTTAATATTGGATATTATATAATATTATTACGGCCTGCGATTGGTGGCAGGGGAACTCTGGGGAAAAAGACACAAAATGGCCACTGGCCTGTTTCCAAAGTGCCCTCTTTGGGACTGGAGTTTCCCCATCCTTACAGTGATATACGTGTTTAAAAAGCAATTACGCAAAACTAAAAATGTTATTATTTTTAAGGAAAATATATTTTAGAAAATGTGGGGGACTATATTTTGTATGTATGTTTTTTGTTATATGTTTGGTGTGATGTGATATTTATTTAACATGGTACCTTTAAGTGTATTGGGAAGGTTACAGGGTTGGAGCCTCCACAATCAGCAGCTGAGCACTGCTGGGGTGTCTCTTGTAGGATAAGATAAGATCACTTTATTGGCCATATACAATTTCTTGTATTAGGAATTTGTCTTTTCACATACCCCAATTTGCTCTCCATGAGGACACACAGACAGGAAGAGAAGCTTGGGGTCAGAGCACAGGGTCAGCAATTTCCACAGCAACTCTGGAGCAGCTGGGGTTAAGGGCCTTGCTCAGGGGCCAAACAGAGTAGGATTCCTCTGCCAGCCATGGGATAAAAACCGGCAACCTTCAAGCCACAGGCACAGATCCTTAGCCACCACACTGCCACTAGGAGGAAAAGGAGAAATTTCTGATTTGTCTGTTAATTTTTTTAGAGACGTTTATTTTTCTTCTTGTACATCCTTTTTAATGTTTCCTTTTTGATTGTGGAGTGGTTCAATTTGGCTAATAAGAACTGAGCCCTGTGACAATCCATTTCCTGTTTATACATGAGTTGTAAAAGCTTTTCTCTATTTCTGAAAATTTTCATCTTCATTTTGAATATTAGTGTTCTTTTATCCCATTACATAAAAATCTTTCTTTCATTTATAATTAAGTCAGATTCCACTTTAAAATTGATTCTTTTCACTTTACATAATTGACTGTATGATACATTGTTTTTTAATTGTAAAAGATAAAAACTATCAGCACTTAATAAAATATTGTAATCTGGCATTCTAGCCTTTAATAATCCATAAATCCACAAAATGTATTCTCTCCAAATTATCCAATTCTCAAAAGAATTTAAATAATTATGAAACAATTATAGTTCCTCCACCAATAAAAAAAATACGTTGTCAATATACTGTACTTTACCTCTTCCAAAATATAATATTGGGGAGAAAAGGATTCATATAAATATATCCTGTATTGGTTTCTCTTCCCAATAACCTACACAAGATTGCATAGTTTAATGTGGTTGACGAACCCAAGGCAATGAGAAAATCATTTTCAAAAATAAAATTGATGTGTTAGAATCAATTCTGCCCAAGATACAAGAAGTGTAGTCATTACTGATTTTTACTGGAAAGCACATCAGCATTTTTGGGTGTGCTGTTTGTCTTTTCAAAACTTAATTACCTTGAACAACACCTCTCTTGACATTTTGAAAAATGACCTTATGACCTTTCACCTTCTTTGTCCAATGTTTTGATATCCAGGAAAGCTTGCTTCTGCTGTCTTTCTGGGTCTCACAGTTTCCCTTCAATCTTTCTCTGGGAATAAATTTGTACCACAGTTCAAATTAACTCTCTATCTCCCGCAGTACTTCATGGGCTGTGCAGCTCTAGTCTCTTATCGTTAATTGCTTTGATTCACAACATTGTATAAAGTCAGAAACTCCAGTGCAACATCACATTCTGGACTCTTGAAAAACACAATCACATTCTTTTAGGGCTGCTTAGGTTGGTCTACGATCCACACATTACAGGCTTGAGCCTGTGTCATGAAAAAAATGCACTCTGACTGGGACTTCCCAATACTGTAGGTGGTGTCTAAATGCCTGAGCTCTGCCACAGAAGGCCTTGCCATGCCTTGCACACGTTGCCTTCTGGGATAGGCTCCAGCTATTACAAAACACACACATTGATTATTGTAATATACATTTAACTGCTGCTCATTTTTTAAGTACACAGTCAATTTACAGGAATTTATATTGGGAAACTTAACACAGTAAAACATATAATTGCTTCATTAAGTCAGTTCGGGTATGCACAAATTAATGATATATGACTGATGACTTTAATGTGACATAACAGACAACATCTATCATCAATTAATATTGATGTATTGTCGCTCTGCATTCCTCTAATGATCATATTACAGGGAAATTATTGCTGTTAATATAATTTGTCCTAATAATAATACATTTATCAGTCATATGAAGACAGGTGTCCCTAGACAACCGTTTAAACCACTCAGTTTCATACTGTAGAACCTTGACACGTAATATTTGGATATTCAAGTACTTGAATGCTCTTCTATCAGGTATAATGACAAGTTTTAGGATTTTATTCTTAAATTTATTCATGGAAAGAATCAAGAAATAATGCATCTGTATTCATTTTTATTTTTTCCTTAACAGCACATTCAACATTACTATGTATTTTTTTCTATTTGAGCAAAATTGCAATTTTGCCATTTTAAATTGCCATTTTAAATCTTCTTGGCATATTCAGCATAGAGACCACACAATGTACAAACTAGGTGTCTTTAAAATAGTAATAATATTAACAAATGTATAAGTAATATTTTGGGAGTGTAATGATAATATAACATAGATATGTATTTAAGGAAAAGGTATTTAAAACATCTTGCATAAAAATATGAAAGCTATATGCATGCCATCTTTAATTTGTTGTTTTCAACAGATCTGTGTTGTGTTGTATTTGTTTTATTTTCAGTACTTTCTTACTTAATTCTTAAAAACAAAATAATAACTATTTTTCATAGGGCAGTGACCAATATCCAATATGTGGAAAGATGAGTTTCAGCATATGTATGATGTTAATTTCACCTTTTAAGTGCTCCACTAATTAATTGTGCTGTCGTTACAGAATGTAGATACTGTATACAAGTATGCATTTCCAGCCTTTGTCCTCAGAAATACGAAGTGTTCCTGTATTGAATACTCAGTCACACTTGCCAAGCTACAGACAGACATGCAACAAGAAATACCATGGCTGACTGAACAGCCACAGGGTGTCAATGGACTGCACTTGTTCTCTAAGCAAGGATTGTACAATCTCGCTTTACATTTCATTTTGCAAGTTATAATCCTACAGGATTGTTCAGCAACTTGAAAATTCCTTTGTTCCTTCCCCAAAGAAAAAAAAAAATATATTTTGAACTATCACGCATAGGTTAATTAGAGAATCACACTTTACACTGTTTTTCAGTCCATTAAGAATTATTTTTTATATTATATAATATTTTCCTAATCCTAATAGAGAGTGAGTTATTAAATAGTAAGGATCTTTTCTTTGGGTTTTTCCTAATTCTTACCCTTGTGTACAAAGTAACTGTGTACTCTCAGACATACTTATTTGGTTAGAGGCAGTAAATACACAAATTTATATTCAATGTTAGTAGACAAGTAGAAGGTGCTTTTTCCGTAAACATCTTCTTATTAAAATGACTAGGGGCACTATGGTCTAAGAAACATGGATGGGTCACCCATATATTGTGAACCTACTGTAGATAACCCTAGAATGCCAAATTTGAGAAAAAATTAAATTAAATAATGTGAAAAAGTAAAGACTTTAAAAATACAAATAAAGTACTGATGATGTCACCTCTTCAATTCATGTGTCTTTATGGACTGAATGTGTATTACAATTTAGTTCTAAACATACAGTACATGAATATTTAATATGTCAAATATGCTTAGAAGACTGTATTACAAGAGAAGAGAGTGAAATTAATGATTTTGGATTTTCAAGAAAAAATACACAATTTAATTTAAATTAATCATTTTTTTTGTTTGAAAGCAGACTGAAATATTATCCAGCTAGAGTGTAAAACTCTATTATGACAATTCTGTGTCTCTTTTTTAATTGATCTAAGACATTGGTTCGACAGATGGATGGTCAAACTGAATAATTAAACTTAAGTTAATAAAATCCTTTAAAATGTTTTACCCAACACTCTACAAAAAAGAAGTGGAGGGGGGGGGGGTGCCATCTGCATGGTTTAACTAGGGCACCAGTTGCTGGCTAGTTTCTACTGGGGGATACTGTAATTCTTTTGAGACATGAGCTCTTGTCTACCTAGTCATTAAAGCTCTCAAAGAAAATAGGGGTGTTAACCCCAGTGTCCTGCCTGAATTTCATCCTGGGCTTATATGATCTGGTCAGACTGAAGTTTTCTGTAAATTCATTTGGCAAGACAATTTTCACATTTCTCCATGATCTACTGTGTTGTGGGGCTGGTGGAGCATAATGGGTGGTGCAGTTCATTAATGATGAAATGATCCCCCCCCTACATGAAGTGCTTTGGAGTCTTTTCTCTATTTGTCATTTGTATATCATGGGCGATTTAAATAGGTTCCATTCACCTTTTTCCTCTTAATCTATTTGAAATCTTACAAAATGCAGGGAAAGTGTTTTCAACAATTGTATAAAATGGATTGTTAGTAAATAAACAGTTTCTGATAGAAACTTTTATTACTTCCTGTCATAAAAGATACTGTGACATACTTATGTTATAACAGGATCTTTAAAAATAGGTGGGTTAGGACCAACAAAAACCAAACACACAGCAGTAAGATTTAAAACACACTTCAGTGCAATTCATTTATAGTGCAGGCAATTCAAAACAGCAAAAGCAAGCCAACAAAATAGCCTAAGTGTCGCAGGATGTGGGCCATTGAGGCAGTCAAAGGGCGGAGATTGATTGGGCTATGTTGATTAGTGTTGCAGGATGTGGGCCGTTGAGGCAGTAAAAGGCTGGATGATTAGGTTATGTTGATTTCCAGGGTGGTGTCAATGTTGCCTCTCATTCAGGGGGGGCGACTGCAGTTGTCCCAATGAATACCACCTAGCAGGAACAATTAGGTATCGAGACTTGGAGGTGTGAGGAGTCGCAGAGCCAGTTTAGCCAGACAAAGGGAGGAGGAGAGAGAGCCGGAGAGTGAACAATGAACTGATAAGGTCCCATGACACCTAGCTCGGCACCCCCACAGTCCTCAAACAACACAAGTTTCCTCCTGGAAAACTACTGGAGAAACCCGATTCTGCCAGGGACTGTGGAAAATCCCCTAAAGGGGATTGGCTAAGGAGAGGGATAAAAACACACCTGAGACAGGACAGAGGTGTCTCAGATTTCCCACTGGACCCTGGAGATGACACAGGCAGCGCCGGGGAAGCTGCAGAGTACGAGACCATCGAGGCGAGGAACTATTAATCCAGGAATTGACAACTACGGGAGACATTGGCATTGTAACAGAGGTACTGTATAGAGACTTTTTAATACCTGAAGGCAAAGGACAAAGAACCTGGCCCAGCTAACGGATGCAAACTGAGCAGAAATAGAGTACAGCTCGTGGGAGGATTTCTAGTGTAACCTGAACGGAGATCGGGAAATTGAACTGGGTGATACCCCTCTCCTTAAGGTGGTTGTTCGTCTCCAGGCCATCAATGACTTTCACCAATATTAAGAAGAAATATGGTAGTGGCCTCCCTTCAGTACTTTACAGAAGAAAAGACTGCTGTCCCTCTGGATTTCATTGTGCCCCTTTGAACTATTTTCTTGTTGTTGTGGATGTTTCTTTTTTATGCTTCTTAGAATAGTAGATTGTGTTGATGTATGTAGAAAATAAAAAGGGCACTTACTGTATACAATACAAATGTTTGTCGCTGGTCTGTGTGTGCATTGGTGATTCTGGGAGATAAACAGAACCTGTGGTAATGTAGAGGGGCCCTAGCACCCCATTTGTATTGCTAGGTGGCATAGTCGTACACGAGGCAGGAACATTCCACGCCCATAGGGTTCACCTTACTGTGACATAAGCTCTTCTTCAAGCTTCTTAACTAAACTTCTTCAAGTTCTTTCTATGCCATGGCTGAGCAGGTACACTGTTTATTTGCCTCCAAATACCAATCATCTCCAACTCAGTCTCTTAGACTATTTTCAACTTCAAAAGTAAAAAGAGTCCTCCATCTTAGACTTTAAAAAAAACTTTCCAAAAATGGTTCAAAAATCAATTCAGGGGTTCTACCATCAGCATCAACAATCCACTTCCACAGACTGACTCTGGAAGCTTCCTTTTCCTGTTTTTTTCACCTGACCAATTGGCATCCATAACTGGTCAGGTTCTTGAGAAGCAGCTCATTCCATAGAGGAATCTGTGGAATATGGTCCTGCGCTATGGTCCTGAGGGGCTGCGCTCTCATAATATGTGCATGATTATAGTAAAATTATGTTGGTAACTGCTACATAAAGACTTCATAATCCTGTCATAAATGCTACACAACATGTTACAACCACTTGTATAATGCTTTATAGGACATGTGCAAATAACATGTGTTTAAGGACATGTGCAAATAACATAACAGATAATGACATTGGACATTGGATTTGGCACTGTTTATAGCATCCAATATGAAGCATGTGACATTCACTGTATGTCATGTGACATACAGCTTTACGGAGTAGAAAGAGACATAATACATGCATAAAAGGACATACCCGACATAGTTACAACATGACATATTTGACATTTGACATTACTCTACATACTGTATTGTGTCAGATAGTTAACTGTTTCTGCACTTGTGCAATCCTTTTATTTTTAATGTAAATAACATTAGTTTTTCTAAATGGGTAGTGTATGAAAAGTACAGCAATTTAAAAACCTTTCCATTGAACCAAATCGAAAACCAAACAGAACAAATATTTGTTTTATTTATAATATAAAAAATATTTTTTCCTGAAAAAGACATTCATCTAATTTTACACCAATGGTTTCTTAATAAACTATTTGTAGAATGTTAACTGAATGTTAAATTCGCGCAGATCAATTACTTAACATATGTAATATACATATTTATGTGCACCCTCATAAAGCATTACCATAAACATATTTTCAAACAAAACAAATGCCTCACCAGTCACTGGAAATACAGATACAATTTGGAAAAAATATCAGGATTTCTTGTCACAAATGCAGTAGCTATTTTTATGTACAACAAACAAATTAAATGTTAAAAAATAAGAAAAAAAAACACAGCTTCCTTAAATTGAGTAAATGTCATGTTCTTTGCTGCAATTGGTGCTGTTCTGACTACAACTTTTAACTTAACTTTCAATTAAACTTGTACACTATTGGAAGAAGTTTTCCATTTTGTTTTGTTTTTTTTAATCAGAATCATTTGCAGTCACCTAGTGCTTCCTTTTTCTCATCAATTTTTTCTAATGCAGGAAATACTTCAGGTGCAGCTGAAAGCAATGCTGCAATAAGTGCTGTTAAGGAAATGGTGTTGTGATCAACACCTACTTTTTCAAAAGCTCTTCTCATTGAAGAAGACTTTTTAAATTCATGGAAAGCCTTTCCGATAAAGATTAATAACACCGCTGACAGTTTTCACTGTGTAAAAACAGAAACAACATACTATGTATATTTAAGAATAGTACCATCTTCACTAAATAACTATTTTAAAACTCACATTAAAAATATCAGATCAATGTGCTACTAGTCAAACAGAATAAGTGTAAATATTTAATCTGCACCTTACTTATAATTTGCCTTTTTTCTCTTGCTTCCCTCTTTTGAAAATACCTTTCTTATCTGAATGTTTTTTCTTCCACTCCATGGTATCTGGTGAATCCAATGATGTGAAAGATGACTCTGCTGTCATGCTACTTCATCAGTTGAGGTGCAACTGGATGACGTTTTAATGTTAACTGTTGATGAACCTGTGAAAGCAGTTAAAGTAACAAAGTATTCTAGTCAAAGCACAGTATATACACATTTTAGTCATACTAGTCATACACTTTAGTAAACTACCTACGCACTTATATTTGACTGTTTTTTAACATAGCTCGGTTCAGTACACTATTACACTTTCAAGACATTTGTATTTACTACAGTGTGAACAAAAAACAGTACAGCATACAGATGCAGCCATTCAAAGTTTGCAATACAAACCCGTACCGCACGCAACTACGCACGATCCACCACGCCGTACCGCGGTACATAATTGGCTGGCAAAAATGACTGACAGGGGCACTCGTGGTGCATTGGTCAGTAATGAAAAGATTTAATCATTTAATCTCTGTGCACATTTTAATCCGCTTAGTATTTAATATTTATATGGAATTTTACAACTAAAGGGAAATTTTAGTAGCTGAGCATAAAAAGAAGAGGAGCATAATGCATCTGAAGGTTATAAACGATATTAATTTAGGAACATAAACATATTATGTACAGTAAACTGTATATTACAGGTATTGGTAGTTTAAAAAAATACACATCAATGTTCCATTTCTCCCTATTTTAAGCATCAAAGTCTTACATGTGGCTATTGCGGAAACGTTTTTACATGCTCCTTCTGACCATATTAGTGTACGTCTATATACTTTGTGAAAAGTGATCGTTTTAAGCTTTTCTGCAAATTCGCTCGTTATCGGAGTAAACAAAAGCATACTTTTACAATCTGATTAATAGGGAATATAATGTAACGGGGGCTCAGGCAGGTGCCCTTGCCGCATTAGGTCGGCCCCGCACCGTCCGGGGCTCTAACCCGGGACTCCCGTGTCGCTCAGCAGCGACCCAGCCCGGTGAGCTAAAGAAAGATCTCCCTACAGCCCAGTAGCTGTAGTCCTGCTATCACAGGGAAGGGTGGTGACGTCACCTGCTCTGGTACGCCAGCTCTTACACAGTGCCTGTCGGCCGTAAGCGTTACAATAATATGGAATCGCGTATCTAAAGAAATTAATAACGATATAATTATATTCAGGTACTGTAGCACAAACAGTAGTATAAGACTTTCTATTGATATGTGAACAGCTGTTTCACCACTATGCTCTGTCACTGTGTCTGTGGTGTGATAGCTTAAGTAATTGACTTATAAGTATGAAATCAAGAGTTCAAATCCAGCAATCACTATGAGTTTTCTTTTAACAAATAAAAATTTATTTGAAAAACTAAAATAGCAAATATTATGGACACTACAGTATATTGACATTTTTTATATTTCTAAATATCACAACATGTTCATACTATATGTACGTAGCGGTACCGCGGGGTGTAGGAGCAAACCCATGTGAGCCGAAAACGCTACATCATTAATACAGTAATATCTTCCGTGTTGCATTAACAAGCTTAAAAGGAGGAGACACTTTAGACTGTAACGCAACGGGGGCTCAGGCAGACGCCCTTGCCGCATTAGGTTGGCCCCCCATCGGGGGCTCGAACCCAGGACTCCAGCGTCACTCAACAGGGACCCAGCCCGGTTAGCCAAAGAGAGATCTCTCCACAGCCCAGGGGCTGTGGTCCTGCTATTACTGGGAAGGGCGGTGACGTCACCTGCTCTGGTAAGCCGGCTCTTACACAGTACCTGTCGGCCGTAAGCGTTACAATACTTTAACTCTTCAGTTCACAGAGAAATTTCACCAGAGCCTCACAACAGTGTGCAATAATACGCTTCTTTTGTCTAATTTTTAGTTCAGCAGGATTCAAGCAGGATTTCATATGAAAGGCAGTGACGTCAAGGAAGCGCAAATCAAAGTTTAACCCGTTCAGAGCCTACATTACATTTTAGAGTTTCATTTTGAGCTGAAGACCCTCACACCTGAAGAAGGTTTCACAGCCGAAACGTTGCGTTTTCTCTCTTCTCTTTTCAGCATGGAATAAACCTATTACTTGTTCCTTTGCAGACTACGCAGGCTGAAGTAGTCTTGTACAGTGATAATAGACGTGGGTAATGTCATCCCCATTAAACAATGTGCTTATCGCGCAAATCCTGCTAAACTAAAAGTGTGTATTGTCTGTTTAGGGTTCTGTAGCATTCCAGTTTATGTTTGTACTTGCAAGAAAAGCGATTACAAACATTAAAATCATATTTGCTTTATACTGTCCAACTGAGCAATCTTGCTTTTATAAAATATACCTACTTTTTCATGTTTAATGTGTATGATGCTTAATACAGTTTAAAATAATTAAAAGTCTAATGAGTATCAACTTGAATTCTTATCTCTATTAATATAACTATCAAGTAGTAATAAATAAATACAGCTTTTTAGTATAGATTACACTTTTCTAAAATATATTTAAAAAATAAAAACGATTACAATCTAATCTTTCCACGTTTGATCCCAAGAGGAAGTACAATACGCTCCTGCTTTGTTTAGTGATGGTATGAAAAATAAATCTAAATGGAGAAAAAGCTATGCTGAAAGTTTATTAAGATACTTAGAAGACAAAGATAACGATTTATGTTGCATTGTCAGATTGTGAATCAATAAAGACATTTAAATAAACACGTGTTTGCGATTTAAATCAAAATGGGGGTAACAGGGACTCTCATTATTTCTCTCTTCTCTCTCTTATTATCAAAACTCATTCAATTGCGGCTCTTTTGGTTTCAAGGAGGGCTTCTCAGATAGTTGGGCATTCAGGTAGATTGCCAGGCGACAGGATTAGTAAGTATATTTTGTTAAAGCATGTCAGTTTTTGCGACACATAAAAGACATTTTGTGGCATTATTATATAGGACGGACACAGTGACACAGACACTCGTTGGATTCAATTACTGTATAGAGGCTCACTGTTCTTAGAAAATGAAGCTTTAGTTTAAGAAGTTAAACTGTACCTGATTTTTTTGGGGGGGCTCTGTTGACACTTTTGACACTCTGGTGACACAGGTAACATTCTGGTGACACTTTGGGTGTTGGTTTTAGCTCCTTGGCTAGTAGCGTGTTTGCAGGTGTTTTTTCTTAAGGTCTCCATATGTCCTGCTAAAAGAAAGCTTACATAACTTCACATAGTGAAGTACTAATTGAGTGTGAAATCACTAATTTCTAATTGCAATAAGGCTTGTGATGGAAAATCCCCACCTAGACCTAGCTTGTACCTAATGGTATATCAAAACATTCGATTTGAATCCTTCCAACCAGAAGTGCAGATCCTTACCCACAGAGCCACCACTCTGCTCCTAACATAGAACATGAAATATTCTCTGTTTTATATTTCTGTTTTTGCTTTGTGTGTTTCTGGGAAGTGTGATTGCTGTTTTAGACTATCCATAATACATTTCAATAATGTGTAAAATACTGTTTTTACAGTAAACATTGATTTTTAGTACTTTTAACACAAATGATTACCCCGTCCATTTCTTCAGCATCCACCTCAGTGGAAAACTGGGCCTTTTGGAGTGTGTGCTTCTATGTTTCTATGACAGGAATAGAAATGGAAGCAGGTCTGCCTCTTCCTATTCCAGAGTTCAGTGGAAAAGGCTATAAAGTATGAATAAAACCAATGAAGGCTGCCAGCGACTGTATCCATTTGTTTCTACACATAAAATATTCATTAAATCCAATGTCCAGCTCTGATTAAAGTGATCATTTTGGTGTAGTGTTGGTAGTGTTATGAAAGGGAATACATTGACCTAAAGGAGAATTAGTGCTTCAGCACAGAGCAGCTCATGCATAATAAGCTGCAAATTAGAAATTATTTTCTGCCAGCATAATATCTTTAAAAAATGTTATCTGTTATTAAAGGTGATTATAACAGATGGGTGGTGTTGTAAACAAGTGAAACTATTATATAGTCTTATTAAGCAAAATGCCCCAAAAGTCAAAAACAGCCATCTGAAGTTGTCTCAGCAATAAATCATCTCTGGTAATTTATGACTCTTCTCAAACACAGTATCAGGAGCCTAAGATCATTAACAGCTGTAGAGTTTAATCCTCTGTAGATTAATGTAGCATTAGGATACACCATTAGGATAAAACAAGAATCTGCCTGTAGTTTCACACATTTTAATTTGCAATAAAACCTTTCAAACATTTTTTGCAGTAAAATAATGTGTAATATGGGCTGTTTAATCATGACTACGGAATCATGAGCCAGATTTGTGTTAATTTGCATATCATTTTGATGGCATACATCCTAATTTGTACAGAATGGACTGCTGTCTGCATACGTTTCAGTACCCTAAGTGATTTAAATGTATTTCAAATGTAAAATAATAAGAATATGCATAATAGTTTAAAAAAGCACAAATGCTTTAGTTTCAGTACATGACTATATTTTCTAGTTTCATATAGTGATATAAATATTATATATAATATATAATACATTTTAAAAAATCAAAAACAGAACAAAAAATATTGACACCAAAACCAGCTGATCAACAATAATGATGAAAATGTTCATCAATGACCTATTTTTCATTTCAGTCTGCAATGACAAAACACTCACAAAACTAATCCACCATGACAAAGACTAAATAGCTCTGCATTTTTGAGTAAATTAAGAAAATTCCTACAGAAATTAATTTTGTCAATGAGATTCACCATTTGTGTATTTACTTTCTGCCTGGCAAATAGCAGACTGATTGTAGACATAGCCCTAGAGCTGCAACTTACTGATGTAGCCACTCAGAACGCATGTCATTTCTTTGAGACATGACACCTGTATTGCAGTGCATTGTATGATGTATGAGATTCACTGGCAAAAGACGAGAGGTGGCACTTGTGATGTTAGTGAAACAGTTGCCTCATTTCATCTGTTTCTCTACTGTTTCTCATCTTTAAATCCACATAATTTGGAATTTTGACATTAAAATGAAATTTTGTAACTAAAGGGAAATTTTAGTAGCTGACAAAAAAACAGAATCATAAACCCTCTGAACGTCATCAATATTAATTTAGGAATATATATATATTATAAATACTGTATATGGCTGGTAGTGGTAGCTTAAAAAATAAATGTCAGAGCGCTGAATAAACAGGGAAAAGCCTTGAAATGTCTGCTTAACTGCCAGATTGAGATTGGGGGGGTCTGACTGATTGAAAAATTAGTGGCCTTCTTGAGCCCATGTAATGTGCTGGATATCCAGGGCAACATCTGGATGCTAGCCGCTACCTGCCCAGGTATAACAATTATGCATTTACAGATGCAGCCATTCAAAACGAGACGGTTATACCGCGTTAAAACGCAGTGTGCTTGCAGACTACGGTCTAGCTTTCCTTGGGTTGTCCACTCCGATATCAGTGTTAGAATGTGAACGTGCCTATTGCCCAGTCTGCGGTATTTTTCCCAGGGTTTTTTGTTTTTATTCTTGTTTTTGTCTGATGTTTTGATTTTTCTCTTCCTGGTTTCCCCTTCTATTTGGTCCCCCTGTTCCCTGTGTCTCGGAACTTTTTGTTCCTATCTGTTTTTTGTAGTTTGTCTCCCTGGTCTCCCAGGTTTATATTCGTTGCATGTTTTGCCTTTGTCCCGGGCTCCCACGCCCCCTGCTGCTTCCGTGTTCCAGGCTCCCACGCCCTCTGGTCTCCCTGGCTCCAGGCTCCCGCGCCCTCTGCTGCTGACTGTGTTCCAGGCTCCCACGCCCTCTGGTCTCCCTGGCTCCGGGCTCCCACGCCCTTATGTGTTAATTGTTCCCTTGTTCCGTCAGGGTTTATTTTTGTTGTTTGTGGTTTTTTGTCTGTTCTGTCTGTTTTTTTTTGTCTTGCTCCTCCAGAGCCTAGTCCGCCCCCCCCCTTCCTCTACTCAGTAAAGGTTTATACCCCGGAGGAGGGGGTAGGTCTCAGCCGTGGACTCCAGGAGGTTTCCTTTCAGGTAAATGAGGTTTTTCCCTAGTGCTGTGCGGCTCTTTTTTGGGCGTCAGGAGCCACCCTTGTAGGGGGGGTACTGTCACGTCCAGTACACCTAGAGGGCGCTCTACTTTCCTCCTGTTCCTAGTTCCCCGTGATTATTCTTGTCTTTCTGGTGTGTCTTGTGTAGCCTATTTATTTCCTGCTTCTGCTCTGCTACTCGCTCAGCATTGACATTCGGATGTCCTGAAACCTGCCTAGCACCAGGTCACCCCACGTCCGCTACCTGAGGGCATAGGTTTCTATACGGCATTTCTTGAACAGCTGAGTCCGGGCTAACCCCCGTCTCGCCGCTATGCATAGGTTTTTTCGCTGTCCTGTCATTCCACGGTTCGTCCTTTCCGACATCCTTGACACACTGCAGCAGGCAGAATCAGAGTTTCCCTGATTGAATGGGCCTTTTTACATTTTGCAATGAGCAGCGACACCACATACGAGGCCCTGTGGGTGCATTCAGAAACAGTTACTGTTTTAGTCATCAGTTTTTGCTGCTGTTTTAAATTGGCTAACTTTGCCTTGAAATATTCAAACGGTTTTGTGGCCAGGTTTGCATGTTTTCTTTCCAAGTGTGTTTTCAAGAAAGCTGGTTTCATTCTTTCATTTGAAAGCTGCTCCAAACAATTCACACATTTAGCTGAGGTTTAGCCTTGTCACTATCAGTGCAGATGAATCCAAATTTTAAATACTCCTCGCTGTACTTATGTAGCTTTTCCCGTTTTGGTGCTTTTGGCTGACTTGGGCCTTCTTCTGGTGATTTTCTTTTATTAACCGTGAATCTGTCCATCTGTAACATATTTCACTTTCAAAAATATATATATATTTAAAATTGAATTGGGAACCCCTGATGTTTGGAATTAGACAGGATGGTGAAGCTTAAAGTCATACAGCAAAAACAAGGAACTCCATGGCCATTGTTAAAAAACCAAATGGAGCCTTTGAGTTTGTGTGGACCCAAAAAACCTAAATGAGTACATACTCAGAGAGCCCTATCAAGTACCAAAGAGGGGTGAAATCCTCAGTGAGATGTTGGGGGTGAGGTGGTTCACTAAACTAGATGCATCTCATGGTTGCTGGCAATTAATAATAATTGCTTACACTTACATAGTGCTTTTCTGGACACTCCACTCAAAGCGCAGTACAAGTAATGGGGACTCCCCTCAACCACCACCAATCTGCAGCATCTACCTGGATGATGCGATGGCAGCCATAGTGTACCTGATTGCTCACCACACATCAGCTATCAGTGGGGAGGAGAACAGAGTAATGAAGCCAATTCATAGATGGGGATTATTAGGAGACCATGATTGGTAAGTGCCAATGGGAAATTTGGCCAGGACGCCAGGGGTACTCCCCTACTCTTTTTGAGAAACACCCTGGGATTTTTAATGACCACAGAGAGTCAGGACCTCAGTTTTACGTCTCATCCAAAGGACGGTGCCTTTTTACAGTATAGTGTCCCTGTCACTATACTGGGGTATTAGGACCCACATACTGTAGACTGCAGGGAGAGTGCCCCCTGCTGGCCCCACTAATACCTCTTCCAGCAGCAACCTTAGTTTTTCAATTGCAACTTGATGACAAAAGTGCAGAGCTCCATATCTTTTATACACCCTTTAGACATTACAGCTACTAGTGGCTCCCATTTAGGATTTGTTTGGAACTGAGATCTTTCATGGAGCCATGGAAGGTTTAGAAGGAGTCAGAGTATATATTGATGATGTGATCATCTGCAGAGACCAAGGAAAAGTTAAATGAGAGAGTTTGCAAAGCTCTTCAAACAGCGCAACAATATGGTCTCAAATTAAGTAGAGAGAAAAGTCAGTTTTTCCAGGCAGGACATCACATTCCTTGGAGGCAGGCTGACACCCGCTGGGGTGCAACCAAATAATGACAAAATCAAAGGAATCAGTTACATGTCTGTGCCACGTGACAAGAAAGCACTACAGAGAGCATTAGGCATAGTTAATTATTTGGGAAAGTTTGTGCCAAACATAGCCTCTAAGACCGTTGCCCTAAGAGAGCTACTTCTGTCAAATAGTGGTCATGGCAAAAGACACATGATGATGAAATGAAAAAATTGAAAGAAATACTTCTCACTGTGCCTGTGCTGGTTTTCTTTGACCCAAGCAGAAAAAATGGGTCTCTAAAGATGCATCCAAAGATGAACTCAGAGCTGTTCTGCTCCAGGAAAATGAAGAAATCTGGAGACCTGTGGCCTATGCAGCAAGATTACTGACAGACACCAAGAGACATACGCACAGATTGAGAAAGAGTGCTTGAGTCTTGTGTTTGGATGTGAGAAGTTTCATTCTTACATCTTTGGCCTACTATTCAATGAAATAGAGACTGATCATAGGCCTTTTATCACTGTAAGCTAAAAAACACTTGAATGACATGACACCACATATACAGAGAGTGATGATGAGACTGCAACGCTGCAATTATGAACTGTCTTATAAACCTGAGAAGTATCTTGTTGTTGCGGATGCTCTCTCTAGAGCAACAGCTGGGAGGCTACAGACAGTTGGTTCACAAGAGATGGAAAGGAAGTACTTTAGAAGCTGCACCAAGGACATTTGGGTATTGAAAAAACCAAGTGACTTGCAAGAGAGTCTGTGTATTGGCCAGGAATTAATCAAGAAATCAAACACATGATTGCAAGCTGCACCACATGCCTTAAGCATCAAAACAGACAACAAAAAGAACCAATGATCATGGATACACCTCAGCAGCCCTCGGAGAAGGTGGGAACAGATTTCTTTCACTTTGAAGGCAAAGGCTACTTATTAATGATTAACTATTTCTATAATTACCCAGAAATTGCATTCCTTACTAGCCACCCTGCCATGCGAGTGATCACTCATATGAAATCAATTTTTGCCAGGCACGACAGTCACTGTCAGTCCACATTTTCCACAAGCTAATGGGAAAACAGAACAAATTGTAAAAAAATTATTAAAAAAGGCACAAAAACTGAGGATCCGTATTTGGCACTGTTAGCATACAGGGCAGCACCTCTGGAGTGTGGGAAGCTTCCAGCAGAGCTTCTAATGGGTTGGTTGTTACAGATACTAGTTCTAAGAGTAAGGAACACAGTCCAGTCACCTGTTATCCAGAAAATGAACATACTAAAGCAGTTTTTCTACTATGACCGCTCGGCAAAACCATTACCTCCACTGAAAGCGGAGGACAATGTCAGGGTGTTTAATGCAGAGCAGAGAGAATGGAATCGTATGGGCACTATGCTTCAGGAAGTAGCTTCAGGATCTTATGCAGTACTAACAGATGGAGGTGTGGTTGTGAACAGGAATCGCACACAGCTGCTAAACACTCCTGACCAGGTTCTTCAGGGTAGCCAAGAGGGCCCACCAGAGGAACACCAGACTCACCTAACGCAGCAGAAGGTAGCCGAGGATGAAGCTATGGGCTAAATTAAATTGTCAGGGGCCCTGTTGGAGTCTAGATAAGGTGCCTCTCAGGAGGTCAGGAAGGACTGTAGAAGCACTGGAAAAGCTAAAGTGGTGTGAAAAAGTGTTTGCCCCCTTCCTGATTTCTTATTTCTTTGCATGTTTGTCACACTGAAATGTTTCAGATCATCAAACAAATTGAAATATTAGACAAAGATAACACAAGTAAACACAAAATGCAGTTTTTAAATGAAGGTTTTTATTATTAAGGGAAAAAAAAATCCAAACCTACATGGCCCTGTGTGAAAAAGTGATTGCCCCCCCTGTTAAAACTTAAATCAACTGTGGTTTATCACATCTTTGGAAAGCTGAGTTCAATTTCTCTAGCCACACCCAGGCCTGATTACTGCCACACCTGTTCTCAATCAAGAAATCACTTAAATAGGACCTGCCTGACAAAGTGAAGTAGACCAAAAGATCCTCAAAAGCTAGACATCATGCTGCGATCCAAACAAATTCAGGAACAAATGAGAAACAGAGTAATTGAGATTTATCAGTCTGGAAAAGGTTATAAAGCCATTTCTAAAGCTTTGGGACTCCAGCGAACCACAGTGAGAGCCATTATCCACAAATGGCGAAAGCATGGAACAGTGGTGAACCTTCCCAGGAGTGGCCGGCCGACCAAAATTACCCCAAGAGCGCAGCAACGACTCATCCAAGAGGTCACAAAAAACCCCACAACAACATCCAAAGAACTGCAGGCTTCACTTGCCTCACTTAAGGTCAGTGTTCATGACTCCACCATAAGAAAGAGACTGGGCAAAAATGGCCTGCATGGCAGAGTTCCAAGACGAAAACCACTGCTGAGCAAAAAGAACATAAAGGCTCGTCTCAGTTTTGCCAGAAAACATCTTGATGATCCCCAAGACTTTTGGGAAAATACTCTGTGGACTGACAAGACAAAAGTTGAACTTTTTGGAAGGTGTGTGTCCCATTACATCTGGCGTAAAAGTAACACAGCATTTTAGAAAAGGAACATCATACCAACAGTAAAATATGGTGGTGGTAGTGTGATGGTCTGGGGCTGTTTTGCTGCTTCAGGACCTGGAAGACTTGCTGTGGTAAATGGAACCATGAATTCTGCTGTCTACCAAAAAATCCTGAAGGAGAATGTCCGGCCATCTGTTCGTGACCTCAAGCTGAAGCGCACTTGGGTTCTGCAGCAGGACAATGATCCAAAACACACCAGCAAGTCCATCTCTGAATGGCTTAAGAAAAACAAAATGAAGACTTTGGAGTGGCCTAGTCAAAGTCCTGACCTGAATCTGGTTGAGATGTTGTGGCATCACCTTAAAAAAGCGGTTAAGGCTCGAAAACCCTCCAATGTGGCTGAATTACAACAATTCTGCAAAGATGAGTGGGCCAAAATTCCTCCACAGCGCTGTAAAAGACTCATTGCCAGTTATCACAAAACGCTTGATTGCAGTTGTTGCTGGTAAGGGTGGCTCAACCAGTTATTAGGTTTAGGGGGCAATCACTTTTTCACACAGGGCCATGTAGGTTTGGATTTTTTTTTCCCTTAATAATAAAAACCTTCATTTAAAAACAGCATTTTGTGTTTACTTGTGTTATCTTTGTCTAATATTTCAATTTGTTTGATGATCTGAAACATTTCAGTGTGACAAACATGCAAAAAAATAAGAAATCAGGAAGGGGGCAAACACTTTTTCACACCACTGTAAGTCTCTAAATAATAAATACTGGATTTTCTTTTCAATATCAACATATGCTTGTGAAGGGGGGTAAAAGGAGAGCAAATGTTGACAAGTGTGTTGTTTGCACTGTGTACTAGGTAATATCACGGGACAGTCATGTTATATTTTGGATGTAACTCCAAGTAATTATTATTTGTTTATTATTATTATTATTTTACTTTTATCATTATTTGTTCCAGATTCTGCCTTTGAATGGTATGGCTTATGTGTTCATATTTCCTTTAATTCAAAAGCTGTTCATTTTCATGTATGATGTTTTGTCAAAAAAGTATCTGATGCAGGGGAGATGTAAGGATATGTGTTAACATATGGAGTATATTAAGTGAAGACAGCAATGGAATAAAGTCAGTTACTGAACAGATGCAACATTGCATATAGTTTAGACTCATTACACCTTTGTTATACTGAATCTGTATACTAAAAAACAATTTGAAATGTTGTCCATCTTCTAGGGAGAATATGGAAACATTTGTTCCCAGGCTATGGGCTGTTTTCATGAAGATATGTTTGCCTAAGGCTGTGTATTTAGCACTGTTCTAATTTATCACAGCTGAGACTCTTACAGGTTTGTAAGTAAATTTATAAGCATTTCACATAGACTACTTTTTTGCATTTCCTTTACTTCTCAGAACATGAAAATCTCACCCAGGAAGCATATGGTAATTATTGTTGTCTGAATGTTATAGAAATATAAATGGCGTTTATAATGAAAGTTTGGGAGGGATGACAAAGTTCAATCAGAACTTGTTCAGTCAATCAATCAGCTATTATTAATGAGCAATCACTGCTGACCTAAATCACATATTCACCTTAAACATTATAATACTTTATAAGTTATCCTCTTTTCTCCCTCACATGCGTCTTTTTGCACAGCATTGTTTCATGTTTTCATCCCACCTTTTCGATGCTGAAGTGTTTTCAATTTGCAATTGATATTCCAATTTGCTGCTCTGCCGAACAGTTTTGTATCTCAGTCAGGAATCTGCAGCTCCTTACCTTCAGCCTCTACCCACAAGTGTTCTACCTGCCTTTTTACAAGATTCCTTGCCTTTCCAAAGACTGAGATCTGCCATTGTCAACCTGTCATTTTCAAAACAAACAGCCTGTTGACCATTCTGTTATTCCTCTTGAAAACCCTGGCTCCTTTGGATGAACAAAATTTCACTGTGACGTTCTCAAATCCTATCTCATCCACACTGAAACTTTTCCTGCCATTATCAACTGGACTGTAGCAAATCCAAGGTATACAATAAATAATTCCTGGGTTTCCAGTAAACTTCCTCATCTTGCAGTGACGTCATCATGACGTCATGCAACACTCCAGACTAGTACAAAGACCAGATCTGCTCATGCCTGCTGAGCCTCTCTTGCTTTTTTTCCATCACATTCACCACAAAAAAATGTGCAGGAAACTGAACAACAAGCAAGGGTGGGAAAAGAATAGAATGATAAAAAGAATAATGGCACTTACTGTATCTGGCTTCTCAGAAACCTGTTAATAGATATTCACATGAGAACAGTTTTTTACCCTGCTTCTGAAGTTCATAAACAAACTGGTTATTCAGCGTGCTTCCACATCTGGTGATGACTTCAGCACACAGCAAGACAGAAGGATCCCTTAGCTACCATTACTGCCAGCATTAGGACCATCCATTCTACCTTCTTCCCACATTTCTTTCTTCTTTCAGCAATCTTTCACAGTATGTACTGTATCTGTTTTTCTTTATTCTGCTTCCTCTTGTTTTCTTAATTATCATGTATTACCTCACTCCTATGAATGTCAATCTCAGCCGCATTCTTTCCTTTATGTTCTTTAATTTTACCTCACCTTTTCTCCTGTACTCTCTTCTGCTTCCATTCCTTGGCATCCAATTCAGCCCCCGTTGCTCCTAATGTCATCTCCACAGTCCCAGGTCTATCCAGTGTTCTACCTCTAGTTCAGTCAGCAACTTTTACAACTTTTAATACACATGCCTCCCACATGTTTCTAAGCCTGGTGTACAATTTATGCTCAGGTTCCTCCTTCTTGGTTCTCGGCCTTTGCTGCTCCTGATGCCATCTCCTTGGTAATTGATCTGACTGCTGTCCTAAATTCAGCTAAGCCAGCATCCTTTGATGTTCTCTGTCCCTTTGTGTAAAAAAATTGACTCCATGGCCTCTGTCCTCCACGCCAGCAACAACTTAATCTTCCAAAATCACCTCACAACAATTGCCTTCAACTGTTTTGGATTACCAGCACAATCCTCATAATTAGAACAGTAACAAGACAGTTAAACAAGACAACAAGTTTACATTCAGCTTACCAAGAGCAATACCACTTCTGTTCCAGAAGTGCAGCTTCAGTTCAGAATTAGTGACCATACTCAATGATATACCTAGCTGCCCAGAGGGGGAATCTATTGGGCCAAGATCACCAGAGATTGGTGGGATTTTTTGTTTTCCTCTCCATCATGTCCACATGATCATTCCTACACTGCCATCCTCTCAATATGTTTGTAATGTGTTCTGCTGTTTTTCAGAGTCAGCAGAAAAGCTGTCAGTTCCCTATGCTAAACCGTTGCAGCCACACCAGGAGTTCGCAAAATCAACAGATTAATATGCCTCAGCATCTCCCTCGAGCCAGCTGCTCCATTCCCTCATTAAAGTTACTTTATTTTTAAGGCAATACCAGTTTAAACCCCAGAACGACACTCTCAATTCACAATAGTAGTCCCTGTTATCATGCCAGCTCCCCCGCATCCTTCGTGACTGCATCCAATTGTATCTTTCCACCTTCTGTCAGTTAAGTTTTGCAGATGAGGAAAGTCTGTTTCTGAGGGTTACCCCAACTATGTCATGCAGATTATATCCCATGGGTGTTTTTTTTATTTCACCTCTTCTCAATCTTGCATCATCAACATGATTCTTACTCTACTCTTACCTGAATTGCAAGGGAGATTATCAAAGTCAGTGGTTAGCATTGTATTGACCTTCATCTCTCCTGATCATTCCTCTACTTTATTCAAATGGTTTCCAATTTTTGAAGCTGCTTCTTCTGGGGGCCACAGGTGGAAACAATTGTTTATTTGGGTTCCATTTTCCAAGATAACATTGCCCTTTATAATCAAGAAAGGAAGATCTGAAGAAGATCCTCTCAGCTTATCATGAAATCCCTCAGTCATTTCTCTTCCTCTTATGAATCAATTTCTAACTGTTGCAGGTCACATCCCAGGTAATTTCAATATTTTCTCTGTTTTTCACTTCCAGCTTCAGAAGTTGAAGAACTTCTATGTCTGGAGTTGTACTTTGTACCCTCAGTTCTTGCTGGATCACCAAAAAACATTTTTTCCACCTCTCCTCTAATGTAAATTTGCTTTTGGATCTCTTACTTTCTCTTCTATTGTAAGGAAAATACTAAGCTGACCAATTTCTCAGACTGGTTATTAAACCAATTAACTGACGGTATCACAAAATTTTCTAAATTCCAGATTAAGTACAAAATCATATTCACTTTGTGAAAGTACTGTATGGCCACCATGTTGTTGAGAGTTGACTTGAATTGTGACCTTAGGCGGCCTTTCATGCTCACTAATCATGGTAATGAATGGAAGTGAAAGAGTACAGGTTGTGTATCAGACATTTCACCCCAGAAATTCCAAAGTGATCTGCATGCAGTTAACAAGCAAGTTGTATTTGTCTGCAAAAATGTTTTGAGGTTTAGAGAAATATTTCTATTGGATTTAAAAAGCTGCTTTCACAAGCTTGCTTGTTTACAATATTATAGGGTTGTTTTACCTCACTGGAAGTTTTGTTGCCTTGTTCTGAATCAGAGAATATTGCACTGTGCATACCTGGAAAGTTCGTCTAGTTTTTAATGTAAATTGGAGGTTTTAAACATTACTTTGTACATTTTACTTTCATGGTAGTTTGAAGTGTACTCATCAATGCCAATTCTTTCTATCTCTGAAATATAAACATGGCAATGCAGTAGATAATTAGCCCTTCAGAACCTCTACTCCATTATCTACAGCTTCACAATTCTCAAGGAGCATCTCTCACTTATCCTCTTTCCACTAATGAAAAATCTCAAACTGTCTTGGTTTCTATAAAATCTGCAAGAAGTTCTCACAAACATTGCTGCTGAACAAATCTGGCTGTCCTTCCTGATTGAAGGTTCCTCCTCAGCAACTCATCAACACATTCCTGACTTCCTCATGAAGCAACTTGGTCTCTGGTTATTTGAGGCTTACCTTACCTTCTATCCAACTGTCAAACAACCCACAATTCAAGCCATACATTGCAGAACACTTTTTTCACCTTCTCTATGCTTTCCATTATTCTGCATTGGTGGTTTGAGATACATGTTGCTTCTTTTTGGGGTACTAACCTCTTCATCCTATTGCCAGGAGGTTAGCCTTTGGCCAAGCGGGTTAAGCCAAATTTTGACTTAAACATTTCATCATCCTTTCAGTACACGTAATACTTGGATGTTGTTATTCCTCCTGAAATGGTATAAAATGGGAATATTGACTCACATGTAACATTTCACAGTGTTTAAGCACAACCTGTTATAGGAAAGACTGTTCAAATTGTAAAGGAAATAGATGTATAAGATGCCTTAAAAAAACATTTGGTGAAATGAAGAAACAACTTTGTTCTGTAGATTAACTTAACTTTTTATAAAATAAATATGGAAGTATCTTGGGGCTTGAAAGTGTAGGGTTGAAATTTAACTTTATTTGGACTGTGTCTTTTGTTACACCTTGTGCTTTAAACATCATAAACCTTTGGTAAAAATTCTTGAAATTCATGTTTTCCTGTTTAGTCTAGAAATATTATAATGCCAGTCTCACATTCAGTGCCTTTACTAAGGGATGAATTCCATTGATGTTGCATTTTGTTGAATTACAAACAATACACACACATTTTTAAGTAAATAGTTTTACTCAAAACTGAAAATAATACCTTTTTATTAGTAAAACTGTGGAGGTGAAAACATGGAGTTTTCTAGTCATTGGATGAATAATATATCTTTTGCTTATTTGTCAAATTCAACTTTAACAGTTTTCCTTTATTAATTATGCATTTCTCTAGTTCACATCTGAGTGTTAAGGAAAGCTTCCATAATGGCATTGGAAGTGCAATAGTTTTAAACTGTCTCAGAAGAGCTGGTGTTACCCCTGTTAGGATATAATGCAAATAACTGTATAGAATGTACTGTATAGATGGATAGTACACTCAGAAATAACTTAAAACATCCCACCTTAAAACACTAAAGTTCCCCATACTGCATTCACAACAAGTGTTAAAGTTAAGGGAAGGAAAGACTTGTTTACTCACTAGAAATTTTCAGAGAAAAGCCTCTTAGCTCAAATAAATTAAGTGATATAAATTCTAATCTATCATGGTTTTTTTTCTGTACTTCAGGTACAATAGCTTGATGGTTTTTCTGAATGTCATTATGCAAAAATAAATATATAACATTTTGATATGGGACTATACATTTCAGAAACAAAAGCAGATAATAAATATTGCTTTTAATGCTATTTTTACAAGCTATAAAAACATCCAGTGCTATTTTCAGGTACATTAAAAAAGTAAAACTAATTTGAGAATCTTATTAAAATACAACAAAATACTGGAGTGCTAAAAAGCTTTAAAACATGGATAAATATTTATGAATCTAGTCATATTTCTAACTGTGTATCTGTAAACAATATGATCTCATCATACAGTAATAAAAAAGGAAGAGTTGTGTTTTTCTGGATCAATGAACATACTGTTATCTTCTTCTCCCTGATTTGGCAGGGATTGGAATCATTGAGGAGATGTGTAGAGATGGCACATACAGTACTGGACTGTACTATAATTACATAAGTGGTTGGAACATGTTTAGTTTTAGAATAAAGCTTTGTGACTGGTCAACAGATGTTAATATTTGTTACAAAAATACTGCTAACAATTACTGCTAATAATAGTAGAACTTTTTTTCACCTTAATGGTAATGGAATAATGGAAATGAAGATACAGATTCAGCCTCTCAGAACACACAGTATTTAGTCCAGATATGTTACCTGTAACGGTGCCAAAGACAATCGATACAGATGCAGCCATTCAAAACGAGTGGGCGATACCGCATTATTTTGCGGTGCGCTTTACGCAGTCTACCGCGAGTTACCGTTAATTCTCCTAGAATACCGCAAGTAAAATAATAGTATCCGGAATTTCCGCAAGGTGGAGCTAATAAAGCTCAACCTCTCATGTTTGAGCTGTTGCCATCAAAGTCTTTAACGAAGATATTACTAATAGTATTAATAATGAATGACCTTGGACAAGCTGTAAACTCAAAGTATTGCCCTGGTCCACATTCTTTTTTTCATTGACCGTCTTTGTAAAAGTAACACCACAGCATTTCGCAATCACGCATTTGTTTCCAATCATGCAAAGTACAGTAATTTTTGAGAATCGATTCACCATGCCTTTTACATGCTCATAAAAGAGATTGATTTAGGAACATAAACATATTACCGTATGCAAACTGTACTGTATACAGTATGTATATGTATATTTAATGTCTTAACTGTGCCCATTTAAGTATTGAATATTTATATGGAATTTTACCACTGAAGGGAAATCTAAGTACCTGAGCATAAAAAGAATAGGAGCATACTGTAACGCGTGTGAAGGCCATAAACGATATTAATTTTGGAACTTAAACATACAGTATATGGCTGGTCTCGGTACTTTAAAGAAAACATACACACCAGTATTCCACTTCTCCCTAAACATTTTAAGCATCGAAGTCTTTAACTAACGTGATACCGGAGTCAACAAGCATACTTTTAGAATTTGATTAAAAGGGAATATAATATGGAATCGCGTATCTAAAGAAATTAATAACGATATAATTATATTCATGTACCGCAACACAAGAATAGTACACGCTGTACATTGTCTGTTGATAATGTTTCTGTAATGCTTTTTCAGCACTCTGCATGTGACCTTGCTGGTGGTGCTGTGGGTTAGGTTCCTGACTCCCATGTCACACGGTCTGTGATCGAATCCCGCTGGAGCCATGACTTTTTTTGAAAAAATAAAACGTTTCCCTGAGTCAGAGATCAAATAAAACCTCACTCGCACCAAACAAATTTATATTTCTAAATATCACAACATGATCGAATTTAAGTCATTTTAATAACAATGAATAGTCACCTAGGCGTTACAATATAAACATTTATATTGATTTAAATCGCGTTTTGTATTAAATCGCAAAAGCGGGTTTAAATATATGTGTTTTTTGATTCACAATCAGACAAATGCAACATAAATTGATATCTTTGTCTTCTAAGTATCTTAATAAACTTTCAGCATAGCTTTCTCCCCATTTAGATTTATTTTTCTTGGGATCTTGGGATCAAACGTGGAAAGATTAGATTGTAATCGTTTTTATTTTTTAAATACATTTTAGAAATTTTGTGTAATGCTTTATGTTGAAAATTGAGGTGGATTTTGTTTATAATAAAGAGGATAAACTGGGATGGGAGGAGGGTTTGGTTTTGCATAAGGGGCGGGATTATGATAATCGGAGGAATTTGAGAGAGTTTAATGGTTTGATATATTTGATTTTGTATTGTGGTTGTTATCTATGTTTTTGGTTGGTATTATGTTTATATGGTTGTTTTTGTTGGTTGGTCGTTAATATGGTTATTAATAATACGATCTATAGTTGAAATCTGAGCCTAAATAAAAAAAAAGCATTTTCAGAGAGCAATTACGCTGTGTTTATGTAGAATAAGTGATTAGGTTTATGAGCAATCTAATTACTTATTCGTTTAAAACGCTATATAAAATAAAGTTTATTATTAATTTGCTGGACAGAGTGGTGAACATTATTATGCATAAGACAAAGATAACGATCCTGATCAGTTTAGAAATCTGTGTAAGCTGTAAGGTTTTTACTTCTTAAACTTTTAAAATACACGTTTCGAATAGAAAGAAATCCTCTTCCTGGTACAGTATGTATAGCAAACCAGCACGTCTTTTTTCTCCAATCAGAGGGGTGTCAGATGGTGTCAGCCAATCACCATTCTGAAGCCCTACCATAATCTCTGGTATGGGGAGACCCCAGAATTCTGTCTGATAGTTTATGTAGATGATAGATACTGTAACGCCCTCGCCTGGTGGTGAGGAGGAAGCGCCCCTAGGCGCTCGTAGTACCGCTGGGCATGCTGGGAGTGGTAGCCGGGGAGAGTCTGAGGGTCAGCACGATGACCAGCGGCTGACCCTACCTGTGTAAATAATGTCCTAGTAGTTCTAGTGCCCTGTGTAGTCTTATAAAAGTATAGCATGTTGTCAAGTAATTACCACCCTAGAGTTGTGTACGTGTTCTGTCTGTCTCCTCATGTGTGTGTATATTCTGTGCTTGGTTTTGTGTGGTTGTTAATGAATAAAGCTAGCGCTTGGTTTGGTAATCACGTCTCCACTGGTCCTTTATTCTGAAAAGAACCTGAAAATGCTACATTGGTATCAGAAGCGGGCAGGATGGACAAATCGTGGCGGACACTATCCGATTCTGTTAAGCGCCGACTGACTCTGAAAGAAACAGAACCCATCGGCAGCGCACATAGGGAGCCTGAGCAACTCCTGGGTGCGACAGGTGGCCACAGCCCTTACCAGGGCTACTCAGTAGTGGTTCCACCGGCAGAGCTGGGGCAACTGGCCGCTACTCCTGGTCAGCGGGTGCCCCAGAGAGAGAATACCCTCCCTGCCGGAGCCGATCAGCGATTCCCACACCCATCGGCGTGGGTGCGACCAGGTCGCTATGATGGGGAAGCGCCTTGGGAAACCTATGAGGCGCAGTTCCAGCTCGCGGCCCGGACGAATGGCTGGAGCCGGGCGGAGATGGCTGGCCACCTGGCGGCGGCGCTGGAAGGAGCGGCCTGCCAGGTGCTCCTGGATGTCCCAGAGGAGGACAGAGGCGAATACACGGCGCTGGCAGCAGCTCTCCAGCTGCGCTTCGGTGTGGAGGAGGCGCCGGACTTGATGAGGGAGAGGCTGGCCCTGCGGCGGCGCCGACCAGGAGAGCGACTGGGCCCGGTTGCCGCGGATGTCATGTTCCTCGCCCGCCGAGGATACCCAACTTTCCCCCGGGAGGCGCAGCGGGAGATGGCTCTCCAGGCCTTTCTCAAGGCCCTCTCACCCGAGGAGCTGCGGCGCCACGTGCAGCTGGCCGCGCCAACATCGCTGGAGCAGGCCTTGGCCCTTGCTACACGGGCTGAGGCCGTGTTCGGGGTGGCTGGAAGCGCCAGCAGACGCAGTGCGCCCTGCCGGCTGACCGAGTCGGCGACGGAGGAATCCAGCGAGGGGGAAGAGGAGCCAGCCCGTGCAGCGACCCCCGCGGAACAGCCCCGCACGCTGGTTTGCAACCGCTGCGGGAAGAGAGGACACCGAGCCCGGTTCTGCCGGGCACCCGAACCTCGCACTCCTCGATCGGCGTCGGGAAACGGGAACGGGGCGGCTCAGCGCGGGGAAGGCCGCCCTTGAACACCCCCCACTCCGGAGAGCACTGTAAAGACCGGCGCCCCTCATGCCACTGTGGGGCGAGTCGGCGGTAGCCGGGGCCTGTACCTCCACTGCCAAATCGAGGACCAACCCTGCCTGGCCCTACTCGACACCGGTTCATCGGCGACCCTACTCCGGCCGGGCGTCCTCCCCGACACCGAGGGCACCAACCCCCCAGGATGGGAGGCCTCCAGCCTACGGCTAAGGACCGTGACGAGACAGCTCGCTGCAGTCCGGGGGAAACAGGTGCTTGCCTTCCGTCTAGGTGCAGCGACGGTCTGCCACCCCTGCTACCTCGTACCCATCCAGGAGGACTGCATTCTGGGGCTGGACCTACTGCAGCGAGTGGGGGCCAGTTTGGACTTGAGCCGGCAGGAGTTGGTGTGGCAGGGGGAGCGACTTCACCTGGTGGAGGGCAGGCCCGGTGAAGGCCGAGGGATGCGGGCTTGCCGGAGCCGGGAGAAAAAGAGGCAGTGGCGGCGGTAGTCGCCGGGGCAGACCAGACCTGCGAGCCGGGGAGCGAGCATGCTGGATCCTGCCCCCGAGTCAGCCGGGGGGCCAGACAAGGCGGCGGCGGCGGGGTCCGAGCGTTGCGTGGAAGCGAGGCGCGCCGTGGAGGACCTCTACCAGCGGAGCTGCGAGGGCCTCGATCAGGACCAGCGGCAGCGGCAGCGGCTCCAGGAGCTACTCGCCCAGAACGAGGATCTCTTTGTGGCGAGAGATGAGGACTGCACCCGCACTGCCCTGGTCCAACACGAGATCAACACCGGCGACGCTCGGCCCATCCTCATCCCACCGGGACGCATGGTTCACGCCAAGCGGACCGCCGCCGAGGAAAAGATCCGGGAGATGGCCGCAGCGGGGGTGATTGAGCCCTCCGCGAGCCCGTGGTCGGCGCCAGCTGTACTGGTAAAAAAAAAAAGACGGCTCATGGAGGTTCTGCGTCAACTACCGCAAGCTGAACGAGGTCACCCAGAAAGATTCCTATCCCTGCCGAGGATAGATGACGCCCTGGACTACATCACCGGGTCGACCTGGTTCAGCTCCCTGGACCTCAGCTGCGGCTACTGGCAGGTACCGCTTGCTCCCGATACTCGCCCGAAGACGGCCTTTTCCATCGGCCAGGGCCTCTGGCAGTTTACTGTCATGCCTTTTGGCCTGTGCAATGCCCCGGCGACGTTCGAGAGGCTGATGGAGAGGGTGCTGGCATCGGTCCCGCGGAACCAGTGTGTGCTGTATCTGGACGATCTGCTGGTTCATGCCCGGGGTTTCGACCAGGCCCTGACGAACCTCCAGGCGGTGCTGGCCTGAGGCTCAACCCCCGCAAATGCGAGCTCCTGCGGCAGGAGGTGACCTTCCTGGGACATGTTGTTGGACCGCGAGGGGTGGCTACGGACCCAGGTAAGGTCGCCGCAGTGAGGGGCTGGCCAACTCCACGCACCGTCGCGGAGCTGCGCAGCTTTCTGGGGTTGGCCTCGTACTACCGGAGGTTCGTCCGGGACTTTGCCAGCATCGCTGCCCCGCTGCACCGCCTCACCGACAAGGGCCGCCGTTTCGACTGGGACTCAGGCTGTGAGATGGCCTTTGGCCAGTTGCGTGAAGCTCTGGTGGAGGCCCCCGTGCTGGCCTACCCCGACCCGCGGTTACCGTATGTTCTAGATACCGACGCGAGTAACTCGGGGGTGGGTGCGGTGTTGGCGCAGGAGGGGCCAGATGGGGAGCGCGTAGTGGCCTACTGTAGTCAGGCTTTGACTAGGGCTGAACGGAACTACTGCGTGACCCGTCGCGAGCTGCTGGCGGTGATGGCGGCGGTCCACCACTTCAGGCCATACCTGTTCGGGACCCGGTTCCGGCTGAGGACCGACCATGCGTCCCTCACCTGGCTGCTCCACTTTAAGGAGCCGGAGGGGCAGATGGCGCGATGGATAGAGATCCTGCAGGAGTACGACTTCACTGTCGTGCACCGTGCGGGGTCTCGCCATCTCAATGCCAACGCTCTCTCCCGGCGCCCCTGCGAGGCCGCGGACTGCCACCACTGCGCCCAGCGGGAGCAGCGTGAGGAGGCGGTCCGTACCGTGGCGGAGGCGAGCACCGCGGCCCGGGAGGGGCCGCTGGGGGTGGGCCTGTCAGACCTGGTGCAGCGTCAGGCAGCTGATCCTGACGTGGGGCCAGTGCTCCGCTGGAGGGCAGCAGGAGTGCGGCCTACGCGAGAGGAGCTCGCCCCGCACCCAAAGTCCGTCAAGGCTCTCTGCGCCCTGTGGGAGGCCTTGGAGGTAAAGGACGGGGTGCTGCGCAGGGGGTGGCGGGTACCCTCCAGTGGCGAGGTACGGTGGCAGCTGGTGGTGCCACGGTCACTCCGCGGGGCGGTACTCCGAGCAGTGCATGGCCAGCCGGGCATGGGGCACTTCGGCGGTAAAAAAACCCTGCAGCGTCTCCGAGGCCATTTTTATTGGGGTCTTTGCCACCGGGACGTGGAGCGGTATTGCCGAACGTGTGCGGTGTGTGTGGCGCAGAAGGGCCCCCCCGAGTGCTCTCGGGCCCCCCTCCAACAACACCAGGTGGGGGCTCCTATGGAGCGGGTGGGGGTGGACGTTTTGGGCCCATTTCCGCGCACCGAGGCCGGGAACCGCTACGTCTTGGTGGCCATGGACTATTTTACGAAGTGGCCGGAGGCCTACGCCCTCCCGGACCAGAGTGCCCCCACGGTGGCCGATGCCCTGCTGGAGGGGATGTTTGCCAGGCTGGGGGTGCCGGAGGAGTTACACAGTGACCAGGGGCGTAACTTCGATTCCCAGGTCTTTGCCAGAGTGTGCCAGCGCCTGGGGATCACTAAGACACGGACCACACCGCTGCATCCCCAGAGCGACGGGTTGGTGGAGCGGTTTAATCGGACGCTCGCCACCCAGCTGGCCACCCTGGTGTCCTGGCACCAACAGGACTGGGACCGCCACCTCCCCCTTGCGCTCTGGGCATATAGGACCGCGGTCCAGGAATCCACCGGGTGCACCCCGGCCTCGCTCATGCTGGGCCGGGAAATGCGAACCCCGGTGGACCTGGTCTTTGGCCTGCCGCCTGGAGACGGGTCGGCACCGCCGGCTGGACCGGACTACGAGTGGGACCTGCGGCAGCGGATGCGGCGGGTGCACAGCTTTGCATGGACCCACTTGACTCAGGCGGGGGTCCGGCAGAAGCGGGACTACGACCTGCACTGCAGGGGGCCTGCCTTCCAGCCCGGGGACTCGGTTTGGGTGTACAACCCGCGCCGCCGCAAAGGCCTCAGCCCTAAGCTGGCGCCGTCGTGGGAGGGGCCTGCTGAGGTACTCGGGGTGGTGGGCGAGGTCTGCTACCATGTCCGGTTGTGAACACGGGGGAGAGTGGTGGTCCTGCACCGAGACCGCCTGGCCCCCTACCGGGCCCGGGAGGAGGAGCCGTGTGGGGAGGCTCTAGAGGAGCAGCCGGGGCTGGAGCCGGCCGATAGTGGGGCGTCCGTGGGTCGCCAGCCGTCACCGCGGCGCAGCAGCCGCTCACGCAGGGTTCCACAGCAGTTAGCCGAGTACAAGTACAGCCTGAGGGGGGTGTTCGACGTCGACGAGACACCAGACGCTTCAGGTGGGGGCAGTGTAACGCCCTCGCCTCGTGGTGAGGAGGAAGCACCCCTAGGCGCTCGTAGTACCGCTGGGCATGCTGGGAGTGGTAGCCGGGGAGAGTCTGAGGGTCAGCACGATGACCAGTGGCTGACCCTACCTGTGTAAATAATGTCCTAGTAGTTCTAGTGCCCTGTGTAGTCTTATAAAAGTATAGCATGTTGTTAAGTAATTACCACCCTAAAGATGTGTATGTGTTCCGTCAGTCTCCTCATGTGCATGTAGATTCTGTGTTTGGTTTTGTGTGGTTGTTAATGAATAAAGCTAGCGCTTGGTTTGGTAATCGCGTCTCCACTGGTCCTTTATTCTGAAAAGAACCTGAAAACGCTACAATACTTTTATTGATCCCGTGAGAGAAATAAAGTAAATCATTTTCATTTTAGGAAATTATTAAACGCTTGGTTAAAAGCAAAGGAGATTGTCTGTTATAGTGGACATAAAAACAAGACTTCGCTGGCATTATATCCTAGAAGACACAGACCGGCGCCAGACCGGGAGAATGCCCGCAGCGTAAAAGAAAATGCCTGATGAACTAGGGATTGGACAATTTCCAAGTGCTTGTACAATTGATGGAAATGTTCAAATAAATGTGCAAAAGAAATAAACAAAATAATCATTTATTTCTTTATCATATTGGCTAGCTAATGTCCTCTCTTTGCTAGTTAGTGGCTGTGTTTCTGCGTTGGGTAGCAACGGGTGACTGTTCTCAGGCGGAAGATGTAAACAGCTTAATTTTCGTGTTAAATAATTTTTTTAAATTAAAATTCATTCTATACAGCAATCGCATATTTGGGTACCGTTTCATAAAACTTTCATGCTTAAAATGTTTAGGGAGAAATTGAAGACTGGTGTGTATTTTTTCTTTAAACTACCAAGACAAGCCATACACAGTACAGTTTACGTACATACAGTAATGTTTATGTTCCTAAATTAATATCGTTTATGACCTTCAGATGCGTTATGCTCCTCTTCTTTTTATGCTCAGCTACTAAAATTTCCCTTTAGTGGTAAAATTCCATATAAATATTCAAAACTAAGCGGATTAAAATGTGCACAGTAAAGACATTAAATGATTAAATCTTTTCACTACCAACCAATGCACCACGAGTGCCCCTGTCGGTCATTTTGGCCAGCCAATCACTTATCGCGGTGCCCTGCGGTGCCCTGCGGTGGCTTGTGGGTAGTTTACCGTACCGCGGGTTTATACCGTGCATTTTGAATGGCTGCATCTGTAGGTGGCACTTATGGTGCTTGGATGTTTGTGAAACGATTGCTTCTTCTAATCTGTTTCTCTGCTGCGCATGTTTAAATCTTCTTATTCCATACAGTATATGGAACTCAATATACTGTATGGCATATACTGTATGACAGTATAAATAAATTAATTCCATACTGTATATGGAATATTAATATGGAACTAATTAATATGGAACTAAAGGGAATATTGAATATTAGAGGGAATATTGACAGCTGACAATAAAAATTACAGAAGCAAAACATCTCTGAATGTCATAAACTATATTAATGTAGGAATATTAATATATTATACATACTGTATATGGCTGGTAGTTGTAGCTAAAAATAAAAAAAAACACAACAGCATTAAATCTTCTTCATAAACATTTTATACATCAAAGCTGGTAACTTACTGTGGTTATTTTGGAAAGGTTTTGATGTGCTTGTTCTGACTATTAAGTTTATATACTTTATAAAAAGCTAGAATGCTTTAACCTTTTCTATGAATACTTGTTGTTGTTATTGATGTAAAAAAGTACTTTTAAAATCCAGTTCATAGGGAATATTAATGTAGAATGTGTACACTGTATTGAAATATTTATTATTTGTATGTGACACAACATGTTAAATATTAAAATAATATTGTATGGTATTCAATTAGAGTATAATAATCTATTTGATCATTATTAAACATATTAATTTATTTACAATAAATTCAAAATGCTTGGATTTTGTTCAAGGTGATTTGTCACTGTTTTCACAGCCTTTGCTTTCTAATTAAAATGCCTATTTATCTGATGTTTCAGATGTCAATAACAAATCCAAACAAATGACACAGACCCATAAAACCACAGTCATTTTCAAACATCGTAATTTGTGAAAGTTTTCACTACTTTTCTTTAAACAACATATTGTACCTGGTTCCATTTTTAGAAACCTTTATTTGAATAAAGCAGATCCCAGGTGTAAGCAAATTCATAACAATTCAATTTTTCACACAACAATAATTCAAAAGTTAATTATATGAAACACCTGACCACATAAAGAAGAATAACATAAACTCATTGGGTTCAATCTGTCTTTAATTTGTGAAACTCTTTCTGTATTCTCTGTTTTATTCAGATAAGAATAAACTACATATGCAATCTTTTACAGGAAGAGAGCATTTTCATCAAAGTACTGTATGCCATTGTGTTACAGATGGAGTTCGCACGTTGTCTCTTGCTTGCCTTGGCTTTGTCCTGGATATAGTGGTCAGGAAATAGATGAACTGGTGGATTTATACTTATAAAAATGTTCCAATTTAAATGAAATAAGGAAGATAGTATTGATATTAATAATGAATGAACATGAATGAGTTAGCAAACATGAATTCTGTCAATGGCAGAAGTAAAAACTAGCCTTAAACTGAAATTGAATATAAATATTTTATCATTATAGCCTAGAATAACAAAGTGGTATTAAAAAGGCCACTGAAACATGCACTGAAACATGCAAAAGTGTCTGCTATAAACTCAAGTTATACTTTTAACAAATGTTCGTTACCTGATCGCAGTGGGGGGTGGTTGTGTGGGGGAAGGTTTAGGCTGTAACAAAAATTGCACTCTCTTGTCTGAAGAAACTTTGGAGCAGTTGCAACCATTTTTTATCAATTGTAAATATATTATGATGTGCCGTTTTAATTTTATATATCGCAGTATATTGCATATTCATCACCTTCTCTAAACTCCTTCAAATCCAGACTCAAAACCTTCTTCTTTAGAGGAGCCTTTACTTAACTGGTTCCATTATTTACCCCTCTGCTCCTACTATAATTTGTATCACCATCCACGGTCTCCTCTGTGTATTGTAATTGTGTTTTATCTTGTGTATTCTTATTTATTGTTGTTGTCATTCTTTAAAGTGCTTTGAGAAGCCACCTTTATAGGTGCTATATAAAATAAGGTTGATTATTTATTATTATTAATACATAGTTTAAAATTAATAAAAGTCAAAAGAGTGTACAACTTAAATTCTATAATTGGAAAACAATTATCTCAAGGGGCTCAGCATTCAAAACCAGGCGTTTTCTGGTGACAGCCCAAATGCTTCCACACAACACATTAAGCAATTACCGTTTCCCTGGCAGTTTTAGAAAATAGTGCATTTCCACAACAGAATATTTTTTTTAAAAGGGCAACGTGCTGCAGTAACTTGAGGTGTGCAGTAACTTAGTGGTGCAATGTGCTCTATTATTCAGCATGCATTCTGAATGACTGGATCTGTAGATATCTAGGAAACAATACAATAAGAAAGCACCAGATATGCATACCATTTCATCCTCCTGTCTGAACTGTTACATGCATCAATTTGCTCCTTCTTTTATTGTTGCAAAAAATTGACAAAACCAAGTCATTGTTTTTGATCGCTCCAGTTAGTAGATTTGCATAAGAGTTTAACATAAACAACTACAGTACACTGGTATATCTCAAGTCCTGTACACTCTCCAGTGTTGTTCTCTTTCTTCACAAATGGCAGTATTTCTTCCCATTAAAAATGTCGTTTTTCATTTGCTGATGACACCACTGTAATGGAATTAATTAGGAATGCCAACAACTTTAGCTTTTTACTGAAGTTGACACACTGTTCAATGTTTACATTAAGCTCCAGTAAATGTTTTCTCCAGTGTGTTTTCTTCTCTTTTCAGCATGGAATGAATTTACTACTTGTTCATATGTTAAATATTATGTGCTAAAGAATAGGCTAAAATGCAGTCATTTTCAAAGAATGGGTAAATAAGAGATGACTCTGCATCTGAAGGTCCTTGGAACAACTGAATCTAATCACAGTGTTAATGACTCTTAACAACACAGAGCAATTATATGAGCATCACCCAATACAAAACGCACTTACAAAAGAGTTCAGTGTATAGTGAGTTTTCAATCAGTCTTAAGAGACTAGCTTGTTAATTTTCTTCTCTGTAGACAATAATCATAATGTCATAATGAAGTGCACACTTCAAACCAATCGCTGCTTCGGTGTGGCTACTTTTCTGCACATCTCATTGGTAATTTTTGAAAAAATATACACATAACCTTTGTATTTAACACCAATTGGTAAAATACTCTAGGCTGTATGTAATATTATGCCTTGAACAGCAGGGTTAAATCTGCATGATTAACATTGAACAAAGTGGCAATGCAGTGCTTTCCCTCCAACTTCAGATAGATATGTCCAAGTCTGGGAAGGCTAAATATTGTGTGTATAGTGTACTATGTGATGATACTTTGGGTCCTTGTATGTCATCCTGTACAATGACGTGAGTCAAGTGAATAAATCATAACAAACGTAATTCAAAGTAGAACAAATTACATGGAAAATGTACAACAATGCACTCCTCAGCACAAGACGTGCAGAAAAACTAATGTAGACAGTACTGTAAACCAAAAAAGCACATAAAAGATTTAGTACTTAAACACTTTCAAATATCTAAAACCTACAACTAGTTTCTATACAGTATTTGTCATTCCCTGTTTAGGAATAGATTAGGCATTTGCATAATGTACAAGTGCATCTTGAGAATCAATTAATATTTCATAAAAATGAAGATTATGAATGATATGAAGATATGTTTCTCATACATACAGCATAGCATCTGTCATCCCCAGATCATCGGAGTGGAGATGGAGTTCACACCACTACAAACCTGCATTATTAACAGAACATTTAACTTGAATTTCTAATTTCACCATCTCCATAAATAAAAATGCAACATTATTAAAAACACCATACCAACCCCTGAAAATTAATTAAGGCATTCTATTGTTACTTTCCTCACAACTGTAAAACCACCCATACCTAAAATAAATTATGTGTAATTAGGTGTAAGATCTGATTGACTGCTTTTCATTTGTATTAAGACAGCACAAGCCTTCACATTCAGAATATCAATATTTTTCTATCAATTTCTATCAAGGTCTTACAGAGATCAGAACTGGTGATGCTATCTGTCAGATGTCTAGACAAGTGACAGCATCAGCACTGATTGAGACCTGCATTTCACCTCCAAGCTTGGAGGTGATACACTTGCAGACAAATTAAAAGCAGTAAATATTTTAGGTAGTGACCATATCAATATTTTAGTCCCTGAGGACCTGTGTTCCCTGAAGGTCACCAGGCTTGTTGTGTGAGAATCGGTGCTTTTTGTTCCATCACAGATGGGCTTTCTCTCTTTTGCAAATTAGTGCAACACACCACGTCATTCCAGCCACACACATTTCATTCTGCTTCTCCCAAGGGCTTCAAAACATCTGATGACAAAGATACATTGTATTTCTTTAGACTATTAACAATATATTTTGAAGTGGGTATTAAGTGCTGTGGAATCCGCATTCATATTTCAGACATAATCTAAATATTAACTCACACTATTCATTCACATACAGTCATTTGTGTCCAGTCCTAGACCTTAGTGTTCCACAGTTTAATTTCTTACATTTAAAAAGGAAACTATGAGATTAAATTGGAATTTATAGCATAGATTCTTATCAATGCATAGGCAAAGTATAGTAAGCATAACCTTGAAAGTAAGGCTGCTGTCAATGAGACCGAAAAGGTATTTCACACAAGCTTTTGAAAGCTATTGCTTCTGCAATTATTGGGCACTTCAATGGAAGCCAGCTTTCTGCAGGAAATGTGTAAGAACACTAGACAGGGGATAGGCAAGAGGGGCAATTACATGATTTATCCCATTTCTGTCCAACAGTCTGTGAAACAAACAGTAAACGATTTTGCCCTCACTTCTTGATTTAAAAAGATATGGTTTAATTACCTAACTTTCAGTAAAAAACACATCTTAAAATGACATATCTGCATTTGTTGTGAATGCGTTTTTCATACTTCATTATTTAACCAGTATTTAAAAAAATATCCCACTCTCCCCTCTTTGAAACCATATTCTCTTTGTATTCAGCATGGTCATCAATCAGTACACAGTGTCTGAAACAGTAACAAAAATAATACTGTGAGAAAGGAATGCTGGACGACATGACAGCTTTTAGTAATCAATGCCAGGTGCAATTCAGAAATGATGTTTATGCTAATGTGTAAACATACTCACATCCTATAATGTCAGTCACTTGTTGTGGGGGTTGGAACTCCACTGGCCTTTAGTCAGATTAGCACTACTAAATATTACACAGGTGAACAATTAACATGGCAGGGAACAAAATAATGAAAAGCCATTGCTACCCTGCCATCAGGCAGAAATAGACCAGAAATAGTAGGCAGTAAGATGAAATGTGTAAAAACGTTTATGGTGGAAGACATTGCCTCAGAAAAAGACAGAACTAACTTTCCAGGCATGAGGATTCACTGATCATTGTAACTATTTTGTTGTAGTAATTAATTAACAGCAATTGTGCTGATATGAACATGTTGAGTGTATCCATGAAGATTTTTTATCTTCACACAGAATTCTCTAATTATTATCCTTAAAACTATTTCACAACGAACTGATGAGCTCCCTCCAGAGCTACATTCAGCACACAGAAGAAATACTTTTATCCCAGGAAATGAATATGAATGGAGATCAGTGCTACTGTACAGTCTTGGATCTCACTAACTGCCTGAATGCCACCTTTAAGAAATTTTTTAAAAAAAGTTAAATGTCCTGTATTAATAATGTGCACATTGACTTTTTCCCTCATTGAAAAGTAAAAAGTAACGGATCAATGATGTCATATGAATGTTTTTGTGGCTTAGAAAAAACAGTTTGGTCTTTTGGTCTACAGGAGGGTTAGTGCTGATTAGAGGTACAATCTGCTTTACACTTATGGTGCAGTGCAACTATGTTTAAATAGATTAACTTAATGTAGTTTAGTCAAATTTGACTTTACCTTATTTGTATTATTTCATCATCTAATTACGTTGTTTTCAGCTTCATCATTACTGCTCTTACTATTACTATTTTGACTGCTATTGTTATTACTGGCAGGGTATTCCAGGAATTCATTTCTGAGAGAGCTAATACATATGGCTGTTTCAAGGAGGGTTATTCCTCTAATGAAAACAGTTTATAAAGTTTTTTTTATTACAGTACATTACAGCAGAAAACTAAAGTATACATATAACCTTACTCTCTTCTCGATGGTAGTAGGTTATGAGGGGAAACAAAATATTGCTTTAGTGGTAACCTCAAAAAGGTCTTCACAGGTGAATATTACACAGATATCTGCTGTGAGCAATATCATGTAATAACAATGCAAATTTGCCATTGAAAATTAAAAATAAAAGCATCATCATAAATGCTTTTTCTAAAAGTTCTAATTTAAATTATTTTAATAAAAGCACTAGCAAGTATAAATCTTAAAATAGGGCAATATACAAATACACTAGACTGATACCGTATATGTATGTAATACCTGTTAAAAGTACAAATAGAAATAAAGATTAATTTATAACTATAGAAACCCATTCCAGATAAAAGAAAATAAACAAATAAGAAATAATAATGTGCTCATCAAAATGTGATGAAATAATTATTGGTTAACTGAATCTGCATGAGTCGACAAAACCAAGCAGACTAAGGAATTGTACTAGGATATTTTTTGTAAAAAATACAGCCCTTTTAGCTTGTGCAAATTAATGTGGGGTCATTAAATTTGAAATAAAACAAGCAATCATTAAACCAATGAGACTGCCAAAAGTGGAAAGGACCAATCTTCTTCTACAATACCTGCTAATGGAAGGACATTTGTATAAAACATAGGGTTTAATATCCATCTCTAACACAGTCAATTAAGTTTAATGTGGAGTCATATAGTTTTATGTTTTCCTCTCACATTCTTCCCATTATGTCAGTCCTTCTGGGTTTGGGTTTTCTCAAGATGTTGAGTAAATGTTTAAATGGATTGCTCATCCAGCACCCTAATGTCCCATCCCATAAAATTGTAATTGGTGAACCATAGAAGTGAACATTTTGTATTGGAGATAATCCGTGCCCTTGATTAATGCTTCTGTAATCAATTGGTGTCTGAGAGCAAAGCCTCCCAGTCATATCATTTAAAAGAGAACAGATGGCCTTTTAAAAGATTATGGCAAAGGGTACAGGGAAGGTCACTGAGGCTAGAGATCAAGTAGGGGAGTCAAACCACTTATTCTCATACAAATGCTATAATGATTAAGACTTTAATCATTTCTATATTCTTTCAAAAATGCTTCATGTGTGCATGTGTTTAAAAATGAACGTGCCTTTTATAGAACACAGATGATATAAAAACTCAGAGAATATGCTGCTGTCTTTGAAAACATTAATCCTGAGGTCAAGAATATTTAAAAATTGTCTGGATACATCACTGCAATCAGACATATGCATTTACACAAATCATAGCACAGGTGTAGTGTTTAAAGGTCATTATCCAGTATTTCCAAAAACCAAACAAAAAATAAATAAAACTGATAATTAGCTTAAATTCTAATTCTGTTTAAAAATGATTATTTCTTATCATTTTGTTAAATAAATGTATTTAATAGTAGGATCTCAGATGAAAAAAAAATCATATTCTTTTAATACAATAATTTCAAATGTATTAAAAATAAATAACTGTAAAATTAAAAAATATACTTTGATGTGTTTTTAAACACATGCAATTTGATCATCATTAACAAGTTCTTAGGTTTATTGTACTGCTCTACACTGCTGTTAAGCTATGAGAATAAAACGGATATTAACACCATCATGTTTTGAGTAACATAATATATTTTATGTTTTTCACTAGAATTCTTGTCACGCCCCACACTCTACCTCGGAAACGCTGTTCTGTCTCTGTCACATTCCACACTCTCCCTCGCAAACGACGTTACATTCCTGGAACCTCTGCTTCACAATCTCATCCCTGATTGAACCCATCACATTCTCACATGCATCAGATTCCTCAAATTCTCACTCCCTAACCAATCATCCAATCACACCCCTTTCCTTTCAGTATTTAAACCCCCTTCGCACACCTTCCCATGCTCACTATTGAGAAGCCTTTTGTAGTATTCTCCAGTGTGTGTTTCCAAGCCTTTTGACTGATCTCCCGTTACGAATCTTCTGCTTCCGCCTCTTGACATCACCTTCTGGATTTTGACTTTTGGATTGTTTTTGGATATCTCTCGTTACCGGACCCTCTGCCTCCCTTATCGACCCAGCCTTTGGATTTCGTCTTTTGGATTGTCCCTTTGCTACTCTGCGTCCTGTGGGATTCCGGTCACGCATAAGGATCCTCCTATTCCACATATAGGTTCCTTGACATTCTACCAACCAGATGAGGGCTGAATAGCCTTCTTTCTCTGCATAATATTAAAGTATTTTCACACACTACTGTACATTCTAAAAACTCAACTTGGGGGCATGAGGTCCCAGGATCAGTTCCCCCAAGTTTTTTTCAAAAAAGCAAAGAATGATAACTGTTAGAAAGTCTCTTTCCATTAATCTATTCATCTAGGATCAAATTCTTAATTTAAGCCCTTTTGGACTTTAACTCAGGAAGCACAGTGACACAATGGTTAACATTGCTGCTTTGCAGCGCTGATACCTTAGGGTCAATGCTTGACCTGGGGTGCATCTGTATGTTCAGTTTGTATGATCTCCCCATGTTTGCATGGGTTTTCTCAGGGTGATCCAGTTTCCTCCCAAAGATATGGTGGTACAGTAGGTTAATTGGCTTCTGAAAAAATTGGCCCTGGTGTGTATACATGTCTTTATGCAGAATGCCTTGTGAAAGACTGGAAGCTTATCCAGGATGTATTGGCCTTACATCTGTTGTTTGCCTAGATAGGCTCAGGCTCCTCAGTATCTTAAATTGGATGAAGTGGTTAGAAAATGGATGGATGGACTTTAACACTGCAATAAATACAAAATGTTTCACAACACAGGGGCTTTTTATATCACCTCCTCAAATGGGGGACTTAATTGGTTCTGCAATCAAAAATGTCAACATTCAGCTTCCTGGTTTGGTAACTGGTGATTTTTTTTCATTTAGTTCAAGTGCTCTTATGCTAAGAAATTAATGTTTTCACTGGTCTTATAGTTTGACTAATATAAATTAACCCACAAGGTCACATTATACCACATAATCTCATTCCCCTCTCATCTGTAACTTTTTTTACATATTAATTTCTGGAAGAAATGTAATTTCAGTATAGAGAAGTATTATGTTTAAATGTTTTTAATTTACCTATAACTATATATTACCAGAAAACACATGATATTCCATGTTTGTAAATGTTTCCATACAAATTATCCAGTGAGCTCCTAACATGTTACAACAAGAAAATAAACAAATAAAATAAAAACTAAAATATCAGACAACATTAGTTTTTAGTAATAAAAAAGCATTACATGTTGTCATAAAATACTCTATTCATAGTAATATCTATGCAGAATATTAGTTTAGTATTAAACTAAACTAATATTATGAAGAATATTAGTTTTTATTAGTTTAGCAAATAGTTTATATGATGCTGAATTAAAACTTTAATTCATTTGAGTTTGGAGGTAAATCCCTCATGTCTTATAGTGGTCGGGTAACCTGTGACCAACTGGCAATCCTGTTTAGAAATGCAGAACCCCACTTACATCATTGGTACAGCTCCTTTCAGGAGAGGTGTGAGTGAGATACACAAAGAGAAGTCCAAGGTAAGAAATATACAGTGTGAGAAAGATAAGTGTGTGATATAAGGATCTAACATTTGTCCTATGCTTCTGTAATAAACTCCATTTATGATATTTAAGGTTTCTACAAAATGTCTTCCTTGCTTTTGATATACAACTCAGGGGAACTGGAAGAAACACTTTAATGTTGTCCCAGACTGCCTCTTGTTTTCTAAGGACCTCACTGGATGGTGAAAACAATTAGTCCTAGAGTTCTTAGGTTATTACAAGCTATCAACCACCTTCCTGTAGCTTTAAACTCTGCATGTTCCTGCATTTTAATTGCTATTTTATTGACAGAAACAAAAGAAGAGAGCTATGTGTTTGTAATAAATCGTATTCATCTATCTTAATACACAGACAGGCAATGTTTAAATGCTTAGCTTCAGTGGGTTGCCAGTTGTGAGTTGCAGGGTGATATGGCTCCTGGCGATGGACTGGCATGTTATAAAAGCACTAAATATGTTCCCACATGGCACTACAAGGACACCAGTAAGAGTTTGGGTCAGATACTAGCAGACGCTGAATAAGTGTTTGAGAAAGGGATAGGAACACTAAAAGGAATTAAGGCAAAAATTGAACTGAAAGAGGACACTATTCCAAAGTTCCATAAGGCTCAACCTGTACCTTATGCAATCTGCCCCGAATTGGAAGCAGAGTTAGAGAATTTGGAGAAGTCAGAAATTCTATCTAAGGTAGAGTGGAGTGAGTGGGCTACACCCATAGTCCCAGTGATGAAGAAAGGGACTATGAAATTGAATACAAAGGGACCAAACTACATAGTAATGTAGGCGGTTTGTCATGCTTGCCACTAAAGAGAGACAAGCAGCGTGCGCATCTGCGGGGACTAAAATTGATTTAGCCCAAGCTTACCTTCAAATGGAAATGGAGAATACGTCAAAGAAGTTCTTAACCATAAACACACATAAAGGGCTCTACCAGTACAACCATCTCGTTTTCGGAATTGCCTTGGCCCCTTCCCTCTGACAGAGGACCAAGTGCTGCAAAGCATTCCTGGAGCAAAGTGTTACCTTGTCGACATAATTGTGACAGGGAAAAATGATGAGGACCACCTAAATAACTTACAGTAGGTCCTGGCTAGGCTGTGTGAGTATGGATTCAGAGCCAATAAAGACAAGTGTGAGTTCTTCAAAACGGAGATCTCTTACTGTGGACACATGATAGACAAGGATGGTCTCCAGAAGTCACAAGATAGAATTGAAGCTGAAGAATGTGTCTCAACTGCATTCATACTTAGGACTTAGGACTTAGAACTACTACCATAAATTCCTACCCAACCTTTCTACTGTGCTGCACCCTCTAAATGCACTGTTGCAGACAGGGTCACATTGGAAGTGGACAAACAGCTGTGAGCAAGCCTTCTAAAAGACAAAGAGACTCATAACTTCTGATGTAGTGCTCGGGCACTTAAATCCATCCTTACCCATCAGACTGGCATGTGATGCATCACCATATGGAATTGGCGCTGTGCTGTCACACAAGTTTCCAGATGGCTCAGAAAGACCAATAGCCTTCGCTTCCAGATTACTGACGACTGCCGACCGCAACTATGCTCAAATAGACTGGGAAGCCCTTAGTTTTGTATGGAGTGTAAAAAAATTCCATTACTCCTTTTATGTTCAAAATTTCACCATTGTTACGGACCATCTGCCCCTGGTCTCAATATTCAACCATAGGAAAGGTGTCTCAGTGATGACGTCGGCATGGCTACAGTGATGGTCATTCTTCCTGGGTGCCCATCAGTATGAAATTGAATACAAAGGGACCAAACTACATGGTAATGGCTTGTTATGCTTACCACTAAGGACTACAGAGGAGTCAAATGCTGTTGATTCAGCTGATGTATTCCACACCACAATTCTCAGTCAGTTACCTGTCATAAATGCCCTCATTCAGAGAGAAACCCACAATGACCCAACATTATCTAAAGTCTATGACATTACTGTGAGAGGATAGCCTACACATGGAGACTCGTTGTATCCAGCATTCTCAGTGAGGAGAGACCAGCTGTCTGTGTGCCAGGGAACACAGGAATGTGTGGTCATCCCCTCTAAATTGCACAGCAGAATGATATACACACTACATGAGGGACACCTAGGTACAGTTAAGATGAAGAGTCTTGCCCGTAGTTACATGTGGTGGTGAGGAATCGATAAGCAAATTGAGGATCTCACAAAGGCTTGCCCTGGATGTCAGAAGGTTCAGAACACATCGCCTTTAGCTCCCCTTCACCCATGGGAGTGGCCTTCGGCACCATGGCAGAGAGTGCACGTTGACTTTGCTGGACTGTTTAAAGACTCAATGTTCCTAATTGCAGTTGACGCTCACTCTAAATTGCCTGAAGTCATTTCAATGAAAACAATTACATCTGAAAAGACTGTTTCTGTGCTTAGAACTATATTCTCCAGGAACGGGTTACCAGAACAAATCTGCACTGATAACAGACGTCAGTTTGTCTCAGATGAGTTCCAGATATTCATGAAGAAAAATGGTATCAAGCACTTTACCTCTGCCACATACCATCCTGTCACCACATGCTTAGCATAGAGATTTATACAGACTTTCAAGAAAGCAATCAAAGCAATGGACAATGACAACATATCACTGCAGCACAAAATGGACAACTTCTTAATTGTGTACAGGAATGCAGTGCATGCTACCACCAGCCAAACTCCAATGATGATGTTCCTCAAGAGAAACTTGAGATTACACATGGACCTCATCAAACCAGTCAGGCGAGATGTTGAAAAGAAACAGTTTGCACACATGAATGATAAACCTACAAGAAGCTTTCATGTGGGTCAGAAAGTCTTTGCACGAGATTATCAGACTGACAAGTGACAATCAGGAACAATTGCCACCAGAACAGGCCCTCTGACATATACAGTGGACATTGGAGAAAGTACTTGGAGACGTCATGCAGACCAAATAGTGGACGCACAGGTAAAATCCATTCCATCATCTGTCTCTGATTCAAGCGGCCATGATAAAGATGCTCTTGAAATTACCACTCCAGTCTCAGCCAGTGTTAAGGACACTGTCCAGCATGATAGCACACCTGATGTGACTGTTCCCAACCAGTCTGAGGCCCCAAGTCCACGAGGCTTGTAAAGAAGTGACCCTGAGAGGTGTAGAAAACCTCCACAAAGACTTGATTTGTAAAAAAGAAAAGGAAAAAGTGAAAGTTTAATGTTCTGATACATACTGTTTGTTTACTTTTCTTTAAGGTTAGTTTAAGTTGAATCTGATATAACTTGTGTGTTCACTTTTTTTTATATGGTTAATTTAAGAGGGGAGGAGGTGTAATGTATGTAGATTTGCTTGCTGGATCTATTTCCTTTGGTGGATGTATACCTCCTTGGAAGCTACATTTTATGTAATATGTAATTGGAAAGAAGTTCTGTGCAGTCCAGTAAATGAGAAGAGCAGTCTGCAACATAATCCTTTTCTCCCGTTACTTTGTTTTCTTTTAGTAGTTTGTGTTATAGCACATACACGACAGTTCAGAAATTTTCCTCTGGTCATTTCTCTTCCAGTCCAAGCTGGTAGGTCAGATTCTGCAGCTTTTTTATTTTCTACACCAGGTTGGCAGTGGTCAAGCTCCCTAATTTTTTTAACATATCCATGTCATCATTTTTCAGTTCAGCCATTCACTTGGGTGGGGAGTTGGTAATTGGACTTTTAAAAGAAGCTGCAAATTCTGCTGCTCCACATAGTATACTGTAATGGCTTTAAAACCACACAGTACTGTACTATATTTACTCTGTATACTGTATATTTATATACCAATTATATTAAACTACAGTTGATTACTTCTCAGTACCATATAAAGCACAGTACTGCACAGTCCAAAGACATATTAGTGTCACGGCCCTAGGTTGGCCTTATTTGTTTTTTTTTCTGGTTGGTTTATTGGATTAATCTGGGTAGAAGGCACTTCCTGTTTTATTGGACATTGAGCTGCTGGCCCTGCTACTATCTTGACGGTGAACTTGTCTCTCACTTTTTACAACCATTTAGAAGCTGAGTTTCTCTCTTGGACTAGTGTGGAGTGTGAGTTCTTTTGCTCACCTATTTTCAGTGTGCATTATCGAATCAAGATGGTGGCGCGCATGGACGCAGCGGCTTCATTAGCTCTTAAACAATGGTGCTTTTTGTTCGTTATTCTTATGTCTTTTGTCACGTTATTTACTCAAAACACTGAAGCTTACTTCTTGTTTTATGACCGGAAAACATTACTGGACATCAGAAACAACTGCAGGGATTTCTCCTTTAGTTCGCTCGACCTGGATTACATCAGCTCGTCCATCTTCTACACCGCCGACCCGGAAACCGCGGAGCCACCTGACTGTGACCGCCGGGAGAGGAGACGGCGCAAGCGGTGCAAGCGCAAACAGAAACGCGGTAAGAGAGCCAGGCTGCAAATAAGACTAAAAGAACAGCGGAACAGACCACCTATAACCAGCCTGTTCCTCGCTAACGTACGGTCCCTAGACAACAAACTGGACGAAATAAAACTGAGGCTCACTACTCGCCAGGAAATAAAAGACTGCTGCACTCTTGTGTTTACGGAAACATGGCTTCACAACAACATACCGGACTCCGCCATTCAGCTGGATGATTTTTTAACTCTCCGATCGGACAGAAAATAAAGGAGGAGGTCTGTGTATTTATGTCAACCAAGCATGGTGCAGAGATACTACAGAAATTGCGATCCACTGCTCACCAGACTTAATAATATTTAATGGTAAAATGCCGACCCTTCTACCTACCTAGGGAATTCACGTTGGTCATTATTACCGCTGTATACATACCTCCTAACGCTAATGCTAAGGAAGCAGTCAAAACGCTATCCAAAGCTATTAGTAAACAAGAATCAGCACACCCTGATGGTGTTTTTATTATTGCAGGCGATTTTAATCAGTGAAATCTGAAATCAGTCCTGCCTAGCTACAACCAACACGTTGACTGCCCCACCAGGGGAAACAACACACTTGACCTTGTTTATACTAATGTACCCGGTGCTTACAAAGCAGTACCTCACCCCCCTCTTGGACAATCTGACCACATCTCCCTGTTCCTACTCCCAGCCTACAGACGACTTCTCAAACGCACCAAGGCTCCAGTTATAAATGTAAAAACATGAACCAAAGAGGCAGAATCAATGCTTCAGGACTGTTTTGAGTGCACAGACTGGAGTGTGTTCAAAGATGCAGCCTCCCATGGATCCCACACCGATATTGATATGTATACATCAGCAGTCACTAGCTACATCAGCAAATGTGCTGATGATGTGGTGAGTGTTAAATAGATACGCAAACTCCCGAATCAAAAACCTTGGATGAACACTGAGATCCGCTCCCTGCTCAAAGCTCGTGATGCAGCCTTCAAATCTGGTAATGAGAAAGAACTGAGAGGGGCTAGGAAAAAATTAAGAGCTGGCATAAAATCTGCCAAGAAACAGTACAAATCCCAGATAGAAGACCACTACAACACCAACACTAACCCACGACGCATGTGGCAAGATATAAATACAATCACAAGCTACAAGAGCAAAACAAGCCCTGTAAGCGCTACTGACCCCTCTCTTCCAAAGAAGCTTAACACCTTCTACCCACGCTTCAAAGCTCAAAACCCTGAACCAACCACCTGGACCACTGACTCCCCTGCCACCCCACCCAAGCTAGATGTGTGGAAATCACTAAGTAGAGTGAACACACATAAAGCTGCTGGACCTGATGGTATCCCTGGCCTGGTACTCAGAGCAAGTGCCTGGCAGATAGCTGATGTCTGTACCGACATCTTCAACATGTCCTTGGCCCAGGCCACTGTACCTAGCTGCTTCAAGATAATCACCTTCGTGCCAGTACCGAAAAAATCAGCCCCCACATGCCTGAACGACTACCGCCCTATTGCACTCACCCCCATCATAATGAAGTGCTTTGAAAAACTACTTATTCCACACATTAAAGCCAGCATTCCAAAATCACTGGATCCTCTCCAGTTTGCCTATCGCACAAACCGCTCCATGGAGGATGCAATCTCTATAGCTTTACACACCACACTAACCCACCTGGATAAAAGGAATACCTATACAAGAATGCTGTTCATTGACTTTAGCTCAGCATTTAACACCATCATACCCATAAAACTTTCTACCAAACTCAGGGCTCTAAGTTTAGATACAACCCTCTGCAGCTGGATCCTAGACTTCCTCACCAGCAGACCCCAGACTGTCAGGATTGGCAACCTCACCTCCAACACACTCACCCTTAACACCGGTGCCCCTCAAGGCTGTGTGCTCAGCCCACTGCTTTACTCCCTGTTCACTCACGACTGTACTGCCAAGTTCAGCACAAACACCATCATCAAGTATGCTGACAATACCACAGTCGTGGGCCTGATCACTGACAATGATGAGACTGCCTACAGGGAGGAGATAAAACAACTTGCAGACTGGTGCCGAACCAACAACCTATGTCTCAACATCAGCAAAACCAAAGAGCTGATTGTTGACTTCAGAAGACAAGGAAAAGTTCACTCCCCCATCTACATAGAAGGGTCTGCGGTGGAGATGGTGAATAACTTCAAATTCCTAGGTGTTCACATCTCTAAGGACCTTACATGGACACTGAACACCTCCAGTCTCATCAAGAAGGCACAACAGCGGCTGTACTTCCTGAGAAGGCTGAAGAAAATACACCTACATCCACAGATCCTCACCAACTTCTACAGATGTACGCTGGAGAGCATACTGACCAGCTGCATCACAGTCTGGTACGGCAACTGCACCGCATCCGACCGTAAGGCACTACAGCGGGTGGTCAAAACTGCCCAACACATCATCGGCAGTGCCTTACCATCCATCCAGGAAATATACAACACCAGGAGTCTGAAAAAAGCCACCAAAATTATGTCTGACCCCACTCACCCCAGTCATAACTTGTTTGTTCCCCTACCATCTAGCAGAAGGTTCCGGTCACTCCAGTCGCACACAACTAGACTCCAAAATAGCTTCTTCCCCAGAGCTGTCAAGTTGGTGATGCCCCCACTCCCTCCCACCATATTATGATCTCTCCTAACGTCTTCCTGTACCCACAATGACTGTACTCCTACACCACTACACACACATGTAAGCTGAAATTGTACTGTCCCCTCGATAGCCCAGTAAAACTGTACCAGTCGTAATAATATTTTATATTTATTAATTAACCATACTATTTTTAACCATACTATTTTTGCACTGTTCCAAGAATTGCCTTGCACTGTTTTTGTCCTGTTATATTTTCTCTGTTTGTGGAATTTTGCACAGTTTTGATTACTTGATTACATGTTATTTATGTTATGTTATTACATGTTACTGTTATTGCTATTGTGTTACTGTCTATTGTCTTATCTTCTGTCCTATTTATATACTGCACCTGAGTGACTAATGAGAAACACTTTTCATTATACTATGCACCTGTGTAAGTTTAATGACAATAAAGTTGAATTGAATTGAAATAATTGTGTCTATGAGTGTGGACTTTCGTTAGGCAACTAAGGCTTACGCATTTCCATGGTTTGATCTTCTGCTAATCAGTTTAGTGATGTCCCTGTATTGTAATTTTTGTTAGATAGAATAATGAGTTAAGGTTGCGTAAGACCTTTCTTTGGCTCTGCCACTTGTTTTTTTAGGATTGGAATTAGGTTTGTTTTTTTCCGTTATGGCAGGGTACTTAGTTTTGCTTGTTGTCTTTTCTTTTCATTGACTCACTATTACTGTTTTGGGTAAATAACAGAAATGAGCCAATACCTGCGTCACTCCCAGTTGTCCTGTCACCCTATATCTTCCCCTGGGGAACAGGTCCCAGTGATTAAATCGACTACTGTTATCTTTAACGTTTTATGTTCACGGCTCCTTCATCCCCTAGTGAATGAGTGAGAAAAAATAAGGTGGGGTCATAACATTGGCAAGGTAATTGTTTCTGGGAAAATTGGATCCAGCTTGAGTGTGTGTACTGTACTGTATGTGAATAAATTATTATAAGGGGCAAAGGAACAAGTAATAGGTTTATTCCATGCTGAAAAGAGAAGAAAGATAACAACGTTTCAGCCGTGAAGCCTTCTTCAGGTGCTGAAGCAGCTACCCACCTGAATTATTATAAGTGAGGGTTTCGTGATTAAGGAATTCTTCGCTGAATTTTTTAAGTTAAACAAAGGGTTATTTAACCTGAGAACAGCTCATTGATAAGTTGAAACCATACCATGACGGAGAAGACAGATTAAGTGTGCCATTTACTCACTCTGTTGTTTACTAGTGTACACTGTCTCGTTATACGAAATGTATTAGACCAATGTGAGCTCAAAGATCCTCACTGATTTGACTTACTATTCATCTCATATGGCAGAAACAGAAAAAGAAGACATAGTTAAACTTATTGGAAAGCACTCTGTTTTATTATCAGACACTCCGACCCATACAGGTGTCATACAACTACAGATGCAGCCATTCAAAACAAGCGGGCGATACCGCATTATTTTGCGGTGCGCTTGACGCAATGTACCGCAAGTTACCGTATTAATACCGTAAATTCTCGCATAGTGCCGCATGATACCACGTGGTACTGCAAGTAAAATAATAGTATCGGGAATTTCCGCAAGGTGGAGCTAATAAAGCTCAACCTCTCATGTTTGAGCTGTCGCCATCAAAGTCTTTACCGAAGATATTACTAATGGTATTTATAATTAATGACCTTGGACAAGCTGTAAACTCAAAGTATTGCCCTGGTCCACATTCTTTTTTTCATTGACTGTCTTTGTAAAAGTAACACCACAGCATTTCGCTGATCCAATCACGTATTTGTTTCCAATCATGCAAAGTACAGTAATTTTTTAGAATCTCCGATTCACCATGCCTTTCACATGCTCATAAAAGATATTGATTTAGGAACATAAACATATTACTGTATGTAAAGTGTACTGTATACAGTATGTATATGTATATTTAATGTCTTTACTGTGCCCATTTAAGTATTGAATATTTATATGGAATTTTACCACTGAAGGGAAATCTTAGTAGTTGACCATAAAAAGAATAGGAGCATAATGCGTGTGAAGGCCATAAACGATATTAATTTTGGAACATAAATATATAGTATTACAGTATGTAAACTGTATATGGCTGGTCTCGGTACTTTAAAGAAAAAATACACACCAGTATTCCATTTCTCCCTAAACATTTTAAGCATCGAAGTCTTTAACTAACGTGAAATAACATGTGTATAAAAAGTGGTAGTTTCAAGCTTTTCTGCGAATACACTCAATACCGGAGTCAACAAACATACTTTTAGAATTTGATTAATAGGGAATAAAATGTGGAATCGCGTATCTAAAGAAATTAATAACGATATAATTATATTCATGTACTACAACACAAGAATAGTATACGCTGTTTCACCACTCCTTATGTGACTGACTGTGCTGGTAGCCTGGTGGTCTAGGTGCTGGATTAATAACCCAGGTTGGGTATTCAAATCCATCCAGTGCCATGACTTTTCTTTTAACAAACAGTTCTTTGAAAAAATAGAATAGTAATATTATGGACAATTAATTGACAATAAATATAGAAAAGCACATATTAAAATTAGGAAATTTGGTTTCAAAAGTCCTCATATCAACGATGCCTATACTGTTTTCCTCTACAGTATCCTAATCTATTGTAGTGCATTTGCCCCCCTCTTAGGCTGTGCAAACGATCTTTTACATTTTTATAGAGAAATGGAGGCTGTACAGTATGCGTTACAATATAAACATTTACTGTCAAACTTTAAATCAACAATTGATTTAAAGACGATCTGTCAAAGCGCAATGAAACCTATTACTTGATTCTTATGGATGCCCGGTCCCGCCAGGGATTAAAAAAAAAACATGGAATCACGTATCTAAGGAAATAGCAGTATACCTATGTTCATGCACAAACAGTAGCATGTTACATTATTAATTTTGGTGTCTCCTCTTGCCAGAAAGCGCTAAATTGCATTTTGAGTGCGGTTTTTGCCTTTTTTAAATTACAACCCATAAAAAAGCTTGAAATTATTTTAAATTGTATTACAGCAGCACAATGTGCTTTTTCACTAAACCTCCTAGAGTAACGAAATGTCTTGCTTTGTACAGCTTTTCAGCTAAATACTGTATATTTATCGCTTACGCCTGACATAAGAGGTGCCCGATAAAAACCGGTTGAACAGCTCTGTTGGAGGTTACGTGAAAAAGGTTTCTCTCCAGGAGGTTTCGTGAAAAAGCTACAGGCGTGCCAATCGTAATCGTTTTTATTTTTAATCGTTCTATGCAGCTGGCTGGTGGCATGTTCCATAAGAGTACAGTAATTAAAAACCATTAATACTTTCGTTGGAGTTTAAATAAAGTTGATTTTTTTTTTCTAGGAGCTGCTCGCCTGCGTCTGAATAGCGACTACTAAACTGTGAAAACATGTGTCTGTCTTTCCGTGGGGGGAAGGGAATCTGATCTGATCTGCAAGGCCTTTTGGCTACAAAACTAAAAAGAAGATACACTCTCGCCCCCTCTCTCTCTCGGGGGGCTGGTTGTATGTCTCTGTCTGGTCGGGGCACGGGAGAGCCGACTGGCAGGTGGTGACGGAGAAAAAAATAAAGGCAGCTTTTAACTCCGCAAGTCTGAGTTTTTGTGTCCGTCATCGTTACACTATCATTCTGTCCATTGAAAACCTGTATATATGTGACCTTTCAGAACAACTATCTGTTTTCTTCCTAGCACAATTTATGAGCACTCTGTGATTAAATTACAGATGCAGCCATTCGAAGTGACGCGCAATGACGCGCAATGCCGCAGTACATGATTGGTTGACCGACAGGGGCACTCGTGGTGCGTTGGTCGGTCGTAGAAAGATTTAAATGTCTTTACTGTGCCCGTTTTAGTATTGCATATTTCTATGGAATTTTACCACTGAAGGGAAATCTTAGTAGCTGAGCATAAAAAGAATAGGAGCATAACGCGTGTGAAGGCCATAGACGATATTAATTTTGGAACATAAACATACAGTATTACAGTATATGGCTGGTCTCGGTACCTTCAAGAAAAAATACACACCACTATTCCATTTCTCCCTAAACATTTTAAGCATCGAAGTCTTTAACTAACATGTGAAATAGCGTGTATAAAAAGTGGTTGTTTTAAGCTTTTCTGCGAATATAATATGGAATCGCGTATCTAAAGAAATTAATAACGATATACTCATATTCATATACTGCAACACAGTAATAAATGCTTTACAATGTCTGTTGATTCTGTATGTGTAGGGTTGTTTCACCTCTGCTCATGACCTTGTGGGTGGTACTGTGGTCTATGTTCCTGCCTTATAAACCAGAGGTTGTGTTTTCAAATCCAGCTGGCGCTGTGACTTTTCTTTTAACAAACATTTCTTTGAAAAAATAGAATAGCAATATTATGGACAATTAATTGACAATAAATATAGAAAAGCACATATTAAATTTGTGAAATAGTTTTAATATGTAAATAGTTCCCTGGTTCTGCACCCCTGGTTGTTTCTCTCTCTCTCGCTCGTCACTCGCTTGCCCACCCCCTCTCTCTCAATTCAATTCAAGGTGCTTTATTAGCATGACCGATAGGTACAATCAGTGTTGCCAAAGCAAATAAAATAATGAAATTCACATGAAACAAAACAAAAAATAACATTAATATAAAATCTACAGACATATTACAGACATTTACAACAATGATATATTATAGGTGGGTAGCTGCGTCAGCATGCGTAGGCTGCAAAGGAACAAGTAATAGGTTTATTCCATGCTGAAAAAAAGAAGAAAGAGAACACAACGTTTCGGCCATGGAGCCTTCTTCACACCTGAAGAAGGCTCCACGGCCAAAACGTTGTGTTCTCTTTCTTCTTTTTTTCAGCATGGAATAAACCTATTACTTGTTCCAATGATATATTATAGAATATTTACATATAATGTAGACAGAAGGAGCATTATTGGAAGACAGGCTCACTGTTCCTCAGGCTGTGACAGGAGATCACATACCGGGCTGCCAGTTCAACTGAGTTCCCTCCTCCCTCTCCCAGTAGGATTGGGACCTGTTGTGATTCTGGCAGGTGTGGGAACTCTGGTAGTAGATTTCTGAGTTTTATTTCTCCCCGCTGGCAGTGGGAGCACAGTCTCTCTCTCTCGCCCTCCCCCCCCCCTCTCTCTTCTAGTTCCTAGTTTCTCTAGTTCCCTTTAAAATAAACTATTATTCCACAATGCAGAGTATTACATGGCCAGTATTTACATATGATATTTGTGATTTAAAGAAATTAACACAAGCAGCTTTTGGAGATTTAAGTGTTGGCTGAGTTATTGCAGGATAAAAGACTAGAGATGTTGGTAAGAAAAATATAATTTTGAGAAAGTTGAGGAAAACACTGATAACAAGAACACTTCCTAATGGCGTTAGGCATATTTTTGATGAAGATGATGAAGTTAACAGACTGTATGTTTACATAGATACTGAAATGAGGATTGTATTTTAGATTTTGTGTAGTTGCTAGCATTGAATTGTGTGTTGGATGCACATTCATTGAAGGAATGGGGCCATTTCATAGTGGGTTTCTAACACTGTGTAGAGTTCCATCCACACAGTGCCTTTACTTCCATCCATTTTCTCTTTATCCAGTACAGAGGATTTGGAGCCTATCCCAGTAAGCAACGGACACAAGGCAGAATACACCCTGGACATAGCGCCAGTCCATCACAGGACAGACAGACACATACACACACACACACCAGGGCCAGTTTTCTCATAAACCAATTAACCTACCAGTATGTTTTGGAGTGCGAGAGGGAGTCATATCACACATATGGAGAAAAACCATGTAACCCAGAGAGAACATGCAAACCCCACACACACACAACAGCAGGAATTGAACCTAAGACCCCAGGGCTGCAAGACAGCAATGCTAACCACTTCGCCACCATTTGAAATTGATGGATATTTTAGTTATCTTTCTAGTTCACAGGTTTGCGTGCATAATTTAATTTTGAAAGCCACTGAGACATCAGGTACTACTGTTGTATTTATGAAAAAGAAACAAAACAAAAAGCATACTAACAACTGTGCCATCCTACTCCTTGGTTAATACATTTTATTATTTATAAACAGTTAACATTGTTAGCAAAATATTTTGAATTATATTTTACCCTATTTTTTCTTTAGTTTTGTATTTAACTTATTATATGATAGTCAGATTTAATGTATATTTGAACAATGAAAATATATTTTTACAAGATGCGGGGGAAAGTGCAACAACTTATTACAGTGCTAAATTCAATATTATTGATTACTAATAGTTTATGCTAACACCTAACATTCCTAATTAGATGTATTTAAAACAGTGAACTAAGTGTAACATAACATTCAGAAATACAATCGAGAATAGTTTTGTGGTGTTTGTATAGATGAAACGTTTCTAAAATATAGCAGGTAGTATCACTGTATTCCACTTTCTTTGTAAACACGGAAAAACAGATTCACAATGCGACGCTGTGTCACTGTGTAAAAAAAAATGGTTTGAACACTCTATATTGTAATGAGCTGCTGAGCTAAGAATAGGAGTTCCTGCTGTCAGAGGGGGTGGAAAGTGCCCGCGGTCATTTAATTAGAATTACAATTTGCACTGATTCCCTTGCGTAGATATGGACATAAGAAAATTTGTGCGTGGTCAAAAAATGGCATTAAGCACTTAAAATGAATATGATTAATAATAGTAAACTATAACATGCTGTAACAAGATTGGCTAAACTGGGAAGCCTGTTCCCACACACCCTGCCCCCACTGCCATTAGAATATACACAAAGCACTCCCCAGACTGTCCGCCCGTTTCACTGTTACCTGGATACCTCTTTGTTTAGAACTCACCCTCCCCCCTTAATGTTTGCTATTAATTCATTTAGGGCTCACTGACAGAATTGCTGTTTTTTATGCATGCCAAAAAATTTCGGTGCCGTCGTCTCCACTTTAAAGGTACCCCCGTGCTGGAAGAATTTGACCTCGGAACGTTTGCCCAGCGTACTAATATAGGCACATCCCGGAATTTTGACTTCACCGTGTAATGAAGAAATTTTAAAGACTACTTCTTAGCGTAGATAAAAAAGCTTGGATTGCCATGGACAGTATCTTATACACATATCTTTCTGTTGTCTTTGTTGTGCTCTTGAGGATCCTTGTGATATTTTGAGGTCTTGTTGAATGATAAAAGTATCGCAGTTTAAATAATTTTCATTGTTAGAAATTATGAAACGCTCTGTTAAAAGCAAGGGAGTTTTTATATCTGTTATTGTAAAAGAAAATGCCCGACGAACTAGGGATTGAACAGTTTTTCAGTGCTTGTACAATCGATGGAAATGTTCAAATAAATGTGCTAAAGAAATAAACAAAAAAAGTAATTTATTCCTTTATCCTATTGGCTAGCTAATGTCCCATCCTTCTTAGTTAGATCAACGAAATGCTGTGGTGGGTGTTACTTTTTGTCGAGGAAAAATAAAGTCTTTTCATTTAAAATGACGGTTGAAAATAGTGTGGACCAGCATAATACTTTGAGTTTTACTGGTGGAGCTCATACAGCTGTGTCTGGATATCTTGGTCAAATATTCGGCTAGTGTGTATTGTCTGTTTAGGGTTCTGTGGTATTCCACACGGCTAGGCAGCTTGTTCCCCCCTCCAGCTGAAGACTCGACCACTTGAAAATACCTGTGAAACCGGTTAAATTCGTCACACCCAGCACTCCCGCAGAGAGTGATGAAAACCACATTTAAGATTTTGGTGCTTAAAATATTTAGGGAGAAATGGAGTATTGGTGTGTATTGGTGTGTGACTTGCGGAGTTAAAAGCTGCCTTTATTTTCTTCTCCGTCACCACCTGCCAGCGAGCTTTCCCGCGCCCCGACCAGAGAGAGACACACGACGAGCCCTGCTAATAAAGCACCTTGAATTGAATTGAATTGAGAGAGAGAGGGGGGGAGGGCGAGAGAGAGAGACTGTGCTCCCACTGCCAGCGGGGAGAAATAGAGACAGAGGTGCACTTCCTACTGCACTGTGACAGATACTCTGGGATTAGAGAAACATTCTTCCCTAAACTCAGAAATCTAGTACCAGAGTTCCCACACCTGCCAGAAGTGTCCCAATCCTACTGGGAGAGGGAGGAGGGAACTCAGTTGAACTGGCAGCCCAGTATGTGATCTCCTGTCACAGACTGAGGAAAAGTGAGCCTGTCTCCCAATAATGCTCCTTCAGTCTACATTATATGTAAATATTCTATAATATGTCATTGTTGTAAATGTCTGTAATATGTCTGTAGATTTTATATTCATGTTATTTTTTGTTTTGCTTCATGTGAATTTCATTATTTTATTTGCTTTGGCAACACTGATTGTACCCATCGGCCATGCTAATAAAGCACCTTGAATTGAATTGAGAGAGAGGGGGTGGGCAAGCGAGCAAACGAGCTAGAGAGAGAGAAACACCCAGGGGTGCAGAACCAGGGAACTATTTACATATTAAAACTATTTCCCAAATGTAATATGTGCTTTTCTACATTTATTGTCAATTAATTGTCCATAATATTGCTATTTTATTTTTTCAAAGAAATGTTTGTTAAAAGAAAAGTCGTGGCGCCGGCTGGATTTGAAAACACAACCTCTGGTTTACAAGGGAACATAGACCACAGTACCACCCGCAAGGTCATGAGCAGAGGTAAAACAGCCCTACACAGTATATGAATATAATTATATTGTTATTAATTTCTTTAGATACGGGATTCCATATTATATTAAAACAACCACTTTTTATACACGCTATTTCACATGTTAGTTAAAGACTTCGATGCTTAAAATGTTTAGGGAGAAATGGAATACTGGTGTGTATTTTTTCTTTAAAGTACCGAGACCAGCCATATACTGTAATACTGTATGTTTATGTTCCAAAATTAATATTGTCTATGGCCTTCACACGCGTTATGCTCCTATTCTTTTTATGCTCAGCTACTAAGATTTCCCTTCAGTGGTAAAATTCCATATAAATATTCAGTACTAAAATGGGCACAGTAAAGATATTTAAATCTTTCTACAACCGACCAATGCACCACGAGTGCCCCTGTCGGTCAACCAATCACGTACCACGGTATTGCGCGAGGACGTAGCCAATTACCCGCGGTACGTGTCTGTGCCGCACACTTTGAATGGCTGCATCTGTATATACTGTAGATGTGGGTACAGTATCCTGCTAATCTATAGATTTTTATTGCCATATGCACAAGTGAAATAAAATGCATATTTGCATGTATGCTCCAATACAAACAATACAAAGACATTAAGGAAACACCAAAAATAAACACAGAACAGCAGCAGCAACAACAACAAGTTAAATAACATACATCTTAGAAAAAAACGCATCAGCATGAGCCAGTGGCAGGGGTAGAGTTCAGTAACCTGACAGCTTGTGGGAACAAACTGTCTCTAAACCTGGACGTGCCTTTATGCTCCTATAATGCTTACCAGAGGGTAGGGGGAAGAAAAATGAGAAACCAGGATGACTGGTATCCTTAGTGATACTTCCAGCCTTCCTAGGACAGCAAGTTGTAAAAATGTCTGAAATAGAGGGGAGCTGTACTCCAAGTTTGGACTGGTCTGACCTGATCACCCCCTGTAATGCCTTCCGGTCAGACAGCAAGCTGCTGCCAAACCACACTGTAATATCACATGTAAGCACACTCTCAATAGCGCACCTGTAAAATGTGGTAAGGACAGTTGAAGATAGACCAAATTTAATCAAGAAGTTGTTGTGGCTGGATTATCAGCGGCCAGGAGCTGATAAGATGATCTGACTATCCAAAGTTTGGGCGAGTGATGGAGCGGTAGGCGTCTTTGATAGCAGTGTAGCAGTGATCAAGAGTATTCGCACCCATTTTTGGACAGGAGACATGCTGGTAATATTTTGGAAGAACTTTAATCAGGAGACTGATTAAAGTCTCCCATAACAACAGATACAGCATCAGAGTAAGCAGTTTCATAGCTGTTAATTGTGGCATGTAATGCTGTTTTCACATCCGACTGGGGTGGAATATACACTGCAGATATAGGACTACATTGTACTGTAAGATATTCCAGGTCCGGAGAGAAAAATAGCTTCACAGTTTTCAAGTTTTCACAGCCTTTTTTCTTACCAGCCAAACCAGAGTGATCCATGTGATAGGTGGAGAATCCATCAAGCTGAACAGCTGAGTCAGGTGTATTGGGGGTTAGCCAGGTCTCGGTGAGACACAAAATACAGCAATCGTTGATGTCCCTCTGATGGCTTAACCTTCCCCTTAGCTCATCAATCTTTCACGTTGCACGTTGGCCAGCAGGACACTCGGGAATAGGGTCCGGTAGCCGCGGCGCTTCACTCTCGCTTGAAGTCTTCCCCGTCTACCGCTCTTCTGTGTCTGTCGCTTCCACTGCCTCTGCTCTGAATCAGGTGGGGGTTCTATATGCAGAGGCACCCAGGATAGTTCAAACAAGCATGGAGTTTCCCTTGTTTATAGGTACCAAACCTTGATTGGGATGCCATGGTTGTGTACAGATTACAAAAAAAAATGAATGCTGAAACTCAACCAGAAATTGTATCTATAACCATAGTCAACGACTGATGCACTGTTCCCTTATGTTACAGGGTTGCTCCCTGGAAAAGAGACACAAGAAGGGCATGGAGAACATTGCAGCATGTTTTTTTGTAAGATGAAGAGTTTGTCTTGTGACCTACCTACTTCGTTTTAACAAACAGTAGGAACAAGTGAAGACAACGTTGTGTTGAAGACAACATTGTGTTTGTTTTCTGTTCCTTTCAGAATGGAATTAACTTTCACTTGCTCCTATGCATGCAATGCAGCTCCCTATTCAAACTTCTTTAACCCTTTGTTTGTTACAAAGGGTGTGGGTGTTATGTCCCACAGTTTGTTATTTGAAATAGGCATTTCTTCTTCGGGGATTTCATTTGGGGATGAATTTAAAGTCTTCTGCCCTCTTCTTCAGCTCTTTGTAAGGCAATCTTCAATCAAATCAATGATCAACGAGTTAAAGAATTCAATACAGATGTATACAAAAAAAATGGAATACTCTACCACAACCATCTGATTAAATATATCTACAGATGCAGCCATTCAAAGTACGCGGTACAAACACTTACCGCGGGCATTTCCCTACGTCATAACGCATCACACCGCGGTACGTGATTGGCTGGCCAAAATGACCGACAGGGGCACTCATGGTGTGTTGGTCGGTCATGGAAAGATTTAATCATTTAATGTCTTTACTGTGCATGTTTTAATCCACTTAGTATTGAATATTTATATGGAATTTGACCACTGAAGGGTAATTTTAGTAGCTAAGCATAAAAAGAATAGGAGCATAATGCATCTGAAGGTCATAAACGATATTAATTTAGGAACATAAACATATTATGTAAACTGTATATGGCTGGTCTCACACCAGTATTCCATTTCTCCCTAAACATTTTAAGCATCATAGTCTTACATGTGGTTATTTTGGAAACGTTTTTACGTGTTCCTTGCTCCCTCTGACCATGTTACTGTACTGGACGTTTATACAGTATACAGTACTCTGTGAGAAAAGTGATAGTTTTAAGCTTTTCTGTGAATACGCTCGATACCGGAGTAAACAAGCATACTTTAAGAATTTGATTAATAGGGAACATAAAATGGAATCGCATATCTAAAGAAATTAATAACGATATAATTATATTCATGTACTGTAACACAAACAGTATTATATACTGTACACATACAGTATCTATTGATATGTGTATGGCTGTTTCACCACTTCACATGTAACTGTACTAGTGGCGTGATGGTTTAAGTGCCTGATTTATAAGTGAAAGGTTGGCTATTCAAATCAAGCTAGTGCCATGAATTTTCTTCTAACAAACATTTATTTGAAAAAATAAAATAGCAATATTATGGACAAATTGATTGACTTTTTTATATTTCTAAATATCACAACATGTTCGAATCTAAGTCATTTTTTAATAACAACGAATAGTCACCGTCTTTCCCTCTGAATCGCTCCAGTAACAGGAACCTGTATCGTGTGGATCCCTTTAGATCTCCCTTCAGATTTAAAAGGTTATTAATAATATCTTCGGTGTCGCATCTTCCCAGTTTAGCTGTTTTTTTGCTGCCTACGCATGCTTACACAGCTCCCTGGGTAAACTATCATACTTGACTGAGAAAACTTTAGAGAATTTATTATCAACCAATTGTAAATACGACGTTTACATTGGCATTGTTAATTTTTCACTTGAGTGTATGGAGGAGTGTCAGCTGTCAATGAGAGCAGACCCCCCCCCCCCCCTCTTAGGCTGGGCAAATGATTTTTTTAATTTTTAAAAAAGTAAAAAAGTAAAAAATAAAAAATAGATATAATGATATAAACATTTACTGCAATACAACACTACAATACAACGTTTCGGCTGTGAATCCTTCTTCACGAGTGTGAAACGCTTAGAGTTTGTAATGTAGGGTGCTCTGGACGGGTTAAACTTTAATGCAGGAAAAATGTATTTCCCAGAACTACAGTATACTGATTCTTATGGAATGTGTTTTCTTTCTTCTTTTTTCAGCATGAAATAAACCTATTACTTGATTCTTATGGAAGCCCGTTTCCGCCAGGGAGTAAAAAAAAACACACACACACTTTTTCATTGACAAAAAGTAACGCCACACTCTCTTGTTTAAAGCACCACGTCTCTTCCCGTTAAAAGGAGGAGACACTTTACACTTTAACTCTCCAGTTCACAGAGAAATTTTACCAGAGCCTCTTCTCTTCTTGTGTCTAATTTTTAGTTTAGCAGGATTCAAGCAAGATTTCAGATGAAGGGCAGTGACCTCAATCAAGCCCAAATCATAGTTAAACCCATTCAGAGCCTAGATTACATTTTAGTGTTTCATTTTGAGCTGACCCTCACACCTGAAGAAGACTTCACAGCCGAAACGTTGCGTTTGCTCTGTTCTCTTTTAACCATGTGTACGATGCTGTAATACAGCTCAAAATAATTAAAAGTAATAATTAATAATTAATATTATTGATTACTAATAGTTTATGCTAATACCTAACTTTCTTAACATGAGAAGTACTACTGTAAGCAAAAAAAGGGGTTTATTTGGGGGGGGGGCAGTATTTCTTGCGTTGTGAACATGTGTACACAGCTGTCCCCCAGGTTCCAGTTAGTGCGTAATTACGCATCAATGAAAAATGTTTTATAAATGTTTATAAAAAGAAAATTAGCTCACTCATTTGTTTACTCCAATAGCGAGTGTATTCGCAGAAAAGGTTAAAATATCACTTTTCTCACAAAGTATATAAACAATATGGTCAGACGGAGCACGTAAAAACGTTTCTAAAATAATAATTAAATTCTGAAAAGTATGAGTTTCTTTTACTGTGATAACGAGCGCAAGTATTCCTGGAAAATGGTAATCACTTAACTTTGAATGTTTTGTGATATTTAGAAAGACAAACAAATTCAATATAGTGTCGATAATATTTATTGTCAGTAATAATATCAGTAGCAGTTTGAAATTATTCGTTGTTATTAATAAATGACTTAGCTTCGAACATGTTGTGATATTTAGAAATATAAAAAAGGTAAATATAGTGCCCATAATATTTGCAATTTTAGTTTTTCAAAGAAATGTTTATTTGTTAAAAGAAAACTCATGGGGATAGTTATTACGCACTAACTGGAACCCGGGGGGATCGGTGTGTACACACGTTCACAACGCAATAAATACCGCTCAATACAGCTTTGTGCGAAAAACCCATATATCACCATAGGAAGCAGAACAGCGCAGCCTGAAACGGCGGAAACGTTGTGTTGTCTTTCTTCTCTTTTCAGCATGGAATAAACCTATTACTTGTTCCTTTGGAGCCTACGCATGCTGTACGCAGGTACCCACCTGTATTAAACCTATTTCACTCAGTAGTTTAAACTAAGTGTAAAGTGCTATGAGGAAAAAAAGTATCCGCGGGAGCACATCTGCAATAAAAAGCAACCGGTTTGACATGCACAGTAAAATGTGACATCTCTGGAGCGTCGAGTATATATCCAACAGTGTGAGCTCATTTGCAAGGCTATTAAGGTTGATTGAGTTACTGTAAAAGTCTTGGGCGAAAGGAACCCGTCTTTCATTGGAAGGTAATGAACCTATTCTACTCGTAGATGAGAATATAATATTAATACACCAAGGGATTGGGCTGAGTTCACATTTCAAAAAACTCCACGAGCCTGCACTACAGCGGCCATAGTATGGAGACAAAGACTTTTTACAGGAAGAGACATGGTACTTCAGCTGCCTGTGTGCGTTAAACAACAGATGAGTGTGGCGTTACATTTTGTCAATGAAACAGTGTGTGTGTGTGTTTCTCTGCTGGCGCGCAGGCGCAGGTGGAAGATGTGCCAGCTGTACTGAAAAATAAAGCGCTGTTTTTCATTCAAAGAGTGCCTGAGTCACTGTATCAGTCCTATATAATAATGCCACAATATTATAAACGCCCTTAGGCTGGGCAATCGAATTTTTTAATTTTAAAAAAAGAAATAAAAAATTAGATGTAATGATGTGTTCCTGCTTAACTTAATTGCATGACTTTAAAAGCAATAAAAACAGATTTTGATAGTTAATAACCACCTTTTGTGCACGAAAAATGGGTGATTTTTCTTCCTCGTCATCAAATCTTTCTTGGAAAAATGTCTTTTATGTGTCGCAAAAAACTGACTTGCATTAACAAAATATATTTACTAATCCTTTCGCCTGGCAATCTACCTGAATGCCCAACTATCTGAGAAGCCCTCCGTGAAACCAAAAGAACCACAACTGAACGAGTTTTGACAATAAGAGAGAGAAGAGAGAAATAATAAGAGAGTCCCCATTAGCCCCATTTTATATTAAAACATAAATGCGTGTTTAATTAAATGCCTTTATTGATTGACAATCTGACAATGCAACGTAAATCGTTATCTTTGTCTTCTAAGTATCTTAATCAACTTTCAGCATAGCTTTCTCTCCATTTAGATTTATTTTTCATACCATCGCTAAACAAAGCAGGAGAGTATTGTGATTCCTCTTGGGAACAAATGTGGAAAGATTAGATTGTAGTCATTTTTATTTTTTAAATACATTTTTAGAAAACTGTAATCTATACTAAAAAGATGTATTTATTTAATACCACTTGATAGTTAAATTAATAGAGATAAGAATTCAAGTTGATACTGTTTAGACTTTTAATCATTTTAAACTGTATTACAGCATCTTACACATCAAACATGAAAAATGTTTATTTATCGTATATTTTATAAAAGCAAGATAGCTCAGTTGGACAGTATAAAGCAAGTATGTTTTTTAATGTTTGTAATTGTTATTCTTGCATGTACAAACACAGCATTAACTGGAATGCTATAGAACCCTAAACAGACAATACACACTAGCCGAATATACAGTAGCTGTGTCAGTCTTCTGTGTAAACAAATCACGGACATTATGATTTGAACATCATTGGCTGCTGTTTTTAAATAGCTGTTGAGTAAAGAATAAGAATTTTCATCTGTGTACGCTTTAAGTTTCACTTTGTTTCTTTCTCACCCGCTGCGATTCGGGCACAGAAGGGTTAAAAAGAAAGTCAGACAGGCAGGGGGAAGGGTGAGTTGTGAAACCGTTACCTGTCCTGGATAAAGCGGTTAGAAAATAGGTGGATTTACACCCGTGAAAAGCGTTCCAATTTTAATGCGATACAGAAAACATTATTCATTAAAAATGATCTTGTACGGTCTGTAAACTGAAAATTTATGAAGGAGACACGTTGAGTATCACCTCTTTTTACACTTGGAAGAACATTCCAATGTTAATGCGACACTGAAGATATTATTAATAACCTTTTAAATCTGAAGGGAGCTCTAAAGGGATCCACATGGCACAGGTCCCTGCTAGCTATTCAGAGGGAAAGACGGTGACGTCACCTCGCAGGCGAGCACCTCTAATGTCAGGCGTAAGCGTTAAATATATTTAGATCTTTTAATTAATATCGTTATTGATTTCTTTAGCATCACAACATTGTCCAATAATACTCTTCTTGTGTCTAATTTTTAACTAAGCAGGATTTGAGCTACAGACCATAAAAAACAGGCTTCACTTTTTTCACATATTGATGATAATGATATCAGTAGCATTTTGAAACTATTCGTTGTTATTAATAAATCCCTTATATTCGAACATGTTGTGATATTAAGAAATATAAAAAAGTCAATAGAGTGTCCATAATATTGCTATTTTGCTATTGCTATTTTAGTTTTTCAAGTAAAAGTATAGTGTAAAGTGTTTAAAGTGTAAAGTGTCTGCTCCTTTTAACTGGAAGAGTCGTGGTGCTTTAAACAAGAGAGTGTGGCGTTACTTTTTGTCAATGAAAAAGCGTGTGTGTTTTTTTTTACTCCCTGGCAGAAACAGGCTTCCATAAGAATCAAGTAATAGGTTTATTCCATGCTAAAAAAAAAAACATTCCATAAGAATCAGTATACTGTAGCTTCTGGGAAATACATTTTTCCTGCATTAAAGTTTAACCTGTCCAGAGCGCCCTACATTACAAACTCCAAGCGTTTCACCCTCACACGTGAAGAAGCATTCACAGCCGAAACGTTGTAGTATTGTATTGCAGTAAATGTTTGTATCATTATATCTATTTTTTTATTTCTTTTTTAAAAATTAAAAAAATTGTTTGCCCAACCTAAGGGGGGTCTGCTTTCATTGACAGCTGACACTCCTCCATACACTCAAGTGAAAAATTAATAATGCCAATCTAAACGTTGTATTTACAATTTGTTTATAATAAATTCTCTAAAGCTTTCTCAGAAAAGTATGAAAGTTTACCCAGGGAGCTGTGTAAGCATGCATAGGCAGCAAAAGATCAGCAAAACTGGGAAGATGCGAAACCAAAGATGTTATTAATAACCTTTTAAATCTGAAGGGAGATCTAAAGGGATCCACACGATACAGGTTCCTGCTACTGGAGCGATTCAGAGGGAAAGACGGTGACTATTTGTTGTTATTAAAAAATGACTTAGATTCAAACATGTTGTGATATTTAGAAATATAAAAAAGTCAATTAATTGTCCATAATATTGCTATTTTATTTTTTCAAAGAAATGTTTGTTAAAAGAAAAATCATGGCGCTAGCTAGATTTGAACAGCTGCCCTCTCACTTATAAGTCAGACCATTACGCCACTAGCATGGTCACATGACAAGTGCTAAAACAGTTGTACATATATCAATAGATACTGTATGTGTACAGTATATACTACTGTTTGTGTTACAGTACATGAATATAATTATATTGTTATGAATTTCTTTAGATACGCGATTCCATATTATATTCCCTATTAGTCAAATTCTAAAAGTATGCTTGTTTACTCCGGAATCAAGCGTATTCACAGAAAAGCTTAAAACTATCACTTTTCTCACAGAGTAATGTATACTGTACAAATGTCCAGTTCAGTAACATGGTCAGAGGGAGCAAGGAGCACGTAAAAACGTTTCCGAAATAACCACATGTAAGACTTTGATGCTTAAAATGTTTAGGGAGAAATGGAATAAGGGTGTGTATTTTTTCTTTAAAATACCAAGACCAGCCGTATACGGTACAGTTTACATACAGTAATATGTTTATGTTCCTAAATTAATATCTTTTATGAGCATGTGAAAGGCATGGTGAATCGGAGCTTCTCAAGAATTACTTTGCATGATTGGAAACAAATGCATGATTGGATCAACGAAATGCTGTGGTGTTACCTTTTGTTAATGAAAAAATAAAGTATTTTCGTTTACAAAGACGGTTACAAAGAATGTGGACCAGGGTAATACTTTGAGTTTACAGCTTGTCCAAGGTCGTTCATTATTAATACTATTAGTAATATCTTCGGTAAAGACTTTGATGGCGACAGCTCAAACGCTGTACATGAGAGGTTGAGCTTTATTAGCTCCACCTGGCGGTAATTCCGGATACTATTATCTTACTTGCGGATGTCTGGAGAGATATCCAGCAAAAAGAACGGAGGAATGGCAAAAAGCTCACCAAACTAACGCTGATATCGGTGTGGACAACCCGAGGAAAGCCAGGCACAGGACCCGCTCACAGACACGGATGACCGGAGTGATATCCAGCAATTAGAAAGGGAGAGGAAAAAAAAAGCACAGAGGAAAAGAAAAAAGCTGGGGAAAAAACAAAAGGCGCCGCTCGCGGGGTCGAAAATGGCTCAGCATTCTGTCAAGGATGTCGGAAAGGATGAACTGTGAAATGACAGGAGAGTGAAAAGACCCTGTTCGTAGCGGCAAGACAGGGGTTAGCCCGGGCTCAGCTGTTCAGGAAATGCCGTATAGAAACGTATGCCCTCAGGTAGTGGACAGGGGGTGACTTGGTGCTAGGAGGGTTTCAGGACATCCGAACGCCAATGCTGAGCGAGTAGCAGAGCAGAAGCAGGAAATAAATAGGCTACACAACAAGACACACCAGAAAGACAAGAATAATTACGGGGAACTAGGAACCAGAGGAGAGTAGAGCGCCCTCTAGGTGTACTGGGCGTGACACAGTGGACATATACAAAATTATGTTTGGAGAAGAGCAGGTAAAAAGGGTACAGAAAATACCAATCTCCAATAACACTGTTTCAAGGAGAATATCGGAAATGTCACTTGACATTGAAGCACAGCTAATTGATAGACTGAGAACTGTTACAGTGTATGCACTGCAGGTTGATGAGTCGGTTGATGCTGGAAGTCAAGGTCAACTTTTAGTTTTTATCCATTACGTTTGGGAGAGTAAGGTTGTTGAGGTTTTTTATGGTTGTTTCAGTTTACATCAAAGAACTACAGGGGGAGATATGTTTGAAACACTGGATGGATATATAACACCAAAGGGTCTTCTTTTGGAGAACTGTATCGGCAAATGCACAGATGGAGCTAAGGAAGTGACAGGCTCTAAGAAGGTATTAATTTCTAAACTTGGGCAAGCTACACACAATATTGTGTCAACACATTGTGTTTTGCACAGAGAAACACTCGCATCGACTATGCCCAGATTTGAATGAAGTGTTGCTCTCAGTCTTTTTGTGAACTTCATTAAGACACGACTTGAATGCCCACATTTTTTCCACTCTTTGCGATGCCGATCACCAAGGACTGCTTTTGCACATGGAGGTATGCTGCCTCTCCCACGGATCTGTCTTGTGTCAAGTGTTTGAGCTGAGATAGCCCAATTTTTATCTGACCAGAATTCTAACTTGACCATGCCCTTCAAGGATCGAACATGGAACGCTAAACTTGCATATCTCTCCGATGTGTTTGATGAACTAAATAAGCTTAACAACAGTATGCAGGGCCCACACACAAACGTACTGGATGTGTGTGACAAAATCAAAGGATTTACAGAAAAGATTTGACGCTGGCATGAACGAGTAAGGCATGGAGTGACCACAATGTTCTCCTGCTTAACAGGATTGAATGATGGAGAGGCTGAAGCAGTGGACATCTCTCAGACAATCTGTGCCCATGTCACTGTGCTTGCTGATAATTTCAGTAAGTACTTGACTTGAAAACTGACAAAGACTGGATCAGGGATCCCTTTTTGAAGGCATCTAACACAAACATGTCCCACAGCTTAACTGTGACAGAGGAGGACAAATTGATTGATCTCGATAATGAATTTTTTTTGCATCAGACCTACTGGAGCTGTGGGCATGACTTAACATCATTTTGGTTGGACCCTGCTGTTTCATCCACGTCCCGAGCTGTTTCATCACGTATGTGAGCTCACACATAAAGCCTTGAAAATTATTTTACCGTTTGCAACCACATACTTAAGTGAGTGTGGATTTTTGATACTTGGGTCAATAAAAACAAAGCAGGGATCAAAGCTTGACGTGAAGGATGAGATGAGAGTATGTCTTTCAAAATTTGTCCCCAGGAGTGATGATTTATGCAAGACTCACCAGGCACAGGTATCCCATTAAAAAGGTAGGTCTATACCAGTGCAAATGAGCCATTGCATGAGCTTTAAATGTTTTTTTTTGAGTTGTTAAATAACAATGTAATAAAAAGAATAAGAAAAAACAACAGTAGTAATATTAATATTTTACAAAACACAAAGTTTCAGCTGTGGATCCTTCTTCGTGTAGGTCCTTTGGGTTCCACACCCGAAGAAGGCTCCACAGCCGAAACATTGTGTTTCTTTTCTTCTCTTTTCAGCATGGAATAAACATGTACTTGTTTCTTTGCAGCCTATGCATACTGACACAGTTACTACTTGAGCTACTTCAGTATAACAAGTATTATGACAAAGTGTTCAAAATGAAGGTGAGTTCAGCCCAACCTTTTTCTTTAGCTAGAGTGTGTTGCAAGGATGAGTCACACCAGCTATGGAAACAAGCAGTGCTGTTGTTCAGGACTTTGGAAGGATACGTACTTCTATCATCATGAGCTTATGGCTCAACCCCTCAAGGCTTTCACTGCAAATTAGTATAGGGCCACGGTACTCCACAACTGTCATCTCTGCTAGCAGGCACAGGCATGAATAAGCCCTCTGCAGTAAACACAAAACCAGAATTATATATGAGATGGCAGATTGTGTGTTCTGAATTCTTTAAAGATTTCTTTCCTTTTGTTAACAATTTTTTTTAACTTCGATATCAGAAGTCTGATTTTTTAAATCCTAATTTCATTTTTTAAACTAATTTAATCAATGTGTTTTTTATGAAAATCAAAATCTCCTTTAATTTTTTACATACAGTATGGATAAGTAAACAAGAGCTGGTAAAAGGCTCCTCTCATGAATACCCTTTTTCCCAATCCTAGTGTGAGGAATAGCTCTGTTCAAAGTCAGCAAACAGACAGCAAATCTTTACTAATCCCTACAAGCCCCCCTCCGGGATCTCACACTAGAAAAAAGTGTGACAGGAGAACCACTTTTACAATTAGAAGACAAGCTCAATACAGCAATCAGAACAAAGAAAAAACAGTATGTGTATCATGTATGACACAATACAAATACAACATCTAAAATCCAACAATGATTTGGTAAAGTAAGTGTCCCATATTGATGCCAGGAGCAGCTTGAAAACTATATTGGGATAAAAACATGTACACTTACAGTATATTCTCACATTTTTAAACACCTGGCAAAAGTTAAATCAAATGTTTCTTGCTTTGTATTTAGCACCTTCATTTATTTAACTTACAACCCACAAATATGTCATATGTATATAAACATGATTTGTAGAAAATGCAATGCAAATATTATTTTATTATAATTAAAGTTTTTATCATTTTTACTTAGATTTTCTGTCACCAAGGATTATTTTAAGGGGCTTCCTTTGATGTGCAATACATTTTAGAGGTCAAAGGAAATATTTTTTAATCAATTTCAAATTAAAATTTAAATATAATATTTAGTTAGGGTAGTCAAATTGTAAATTACTTTTCTTTATTGACACTTTGCCAACATCAGCAAAATTGTGCATTTGTCTCAAATAAGGTAGGGCGATGTTTAATTTGAATCCAGCATTATAACAAATTGCTTTTGTCCGGTTTTGTAAACACTGCAAAGACTCAATTTTGATTTAATTGGATAACAAACATTCTGACAAATTATGTGCATAAAGTACAGTTTTAAAGTAGTAGATATTATAGTTCAACAGACAATATATTTAATACTTTTATCTAGTTAAAAGAATATACATAAATAGAAAGCTTTTCAGTATTTATCTTATAGAAATGTTTTTTGGGGTGATGAAAACTGTACATCATGCATTGACAATGCTCCAATACACTGTTCTGTTCTGAAAAAAAATAGATATGTATTATTTCTAAAAGGTCCGTTTTTACAAGAAATGTAATTTCCTTTTTCTGAAACCAGTTACAGCTCAGATTCACTTCTGAAGCACTGCAAGAAACACACATTCTTTCACTGCAAGGAACATACTGTAGATACCTGAACAGAGAGAGCTCCATCATGTTAAAGCAGAAGCATAAATACAGATAAATAGTTTCACAGCTGAACTACTTTACTGGACTGCTTTTACATAAGGCTCTGAGGATAGATAAGGACAAATAAGCACCTTCAGCACAGACAGCTGTCTTCAGTACATACAACAGTCCGAATACATAGCATTGTAGCTGGTTTGAAGTTAACAGATGTACATTGATAGAGATAAAAGCAAAAAGTAAAGAAAATGTTAGCACCTCACCTTAAAACTGTGTCCAGAATACCAGCACCAAAGCACAACAGGTACAAGTCTCCAATTCAAACCTCCAAGCAAATGTTCCACTGCTCTGAAATATCCAACACCTGCCTCACATTCTCCTGCACTCTCTAATCTGCCATGCAGACAATACACGAGGAGTGCTTTGACTAACGATGCATTTGATTCAGTCACAATGGTCCCTTGGGCAAGTGCAATGTTACATGGTACAAAAACAGAAAACAAGATTTGCTTCTATCATCCAACAATTTTTCTACAGCAGTGGTTTACATTACTGGTGCTGGAAGACAATGTGTCTGCTGGTTTCTATTCCTGCTGAGCTCAATATCTCCTGTACTTACTGATTACTTAACTGACCTTTTTGATTATTTAAACTTTTATTGTCTTTGTGGTCAGTCAGTGTGTCACAAATTACCTACTTTTCCATCAATTTCACACAATCTTTTACTTCTCAGTATCCTTGCCATTACTTCTGATTTGACAGCTCTTACAAACACAGGATGGAATGACACTGTTGAGGGTTTCTTCCTTTTGCATGCCCAATTGGTTACATTTCAGGTAGCACATCTGAATGAAACTTATGAAAATTAGTACTGTATTGATACCAGTTACAAATCCCATTTGACCTTTTAAGAACTGAAAGCAAATTAACAAGTATGCCTAAAATAGAAAACTGAAGTCAATTAGCTTAGGTTAAGATTGTGGTTGAAGCAAAAAGCAGAGGTCTCAGTATTCCTCAAGGACCTGGTTTGAAAACCTCAACTATTCAAAATTGCAAGGACATAAACATTTATCAATATCTTTATTTTAAACAAAAGAATATCCTGCTTGCAGTAATCAAAACATTTCCTTTTACAGCAGTTCCTTATTGAGTTGGCTTCTGATGCGTTTCGTCACTCAAAGGAAATCAAATCGTTTCATTTTAACTTCGCACTTCATCTAAAAGGTGAAGTTTGAACTGAGTACAAAAAAGCAATAGTGAAAAACTAGAAAAAAGAAAAATTAATCTCAGAACTGGAATGAGGGATACAGAGCATAATAGCTTTGTTGATTAATATCTGAAGGTCTGTTTACTTGAGACATACAGATGCAGCCATTCAAACTTCGCGGTACAAACCCATACCGCACGCAACTACCCACAAGCCACTGTGGCGTACCGCGGTACATGATTGGCTGGCCAAAATGACAGATAGGGGCACTAGTGGTGCATTGGTCAGTAGTGAAAAGATTTAATCATTTTATCTTTTTACTGTGCACATTTTAATCCGCCTAGTATTGAATATTTATATGGAATTTTACCACTAAAGGGAAATTTTAGTAGCTGAGCATAAAAAGAAGAGGAGCCTAACGCATCTGAAGGTCATAAACGATATTAATTTAGGAACATAAACATATTATGTAAACTGTACTGTATATGGCTGGTATTGGTAGTTTAAAGAAAAAATACACACCAGTATCAACATTTCTTTGAAAAACTAAAATAGCAAATATAAAGGACACTATATAGAAATTTTTATTCTCTAAATATCACAACATGTTCGTACTGTATGTACACAGCGGAACCGCATGGTGTAGGGCACAAACCCACATGAGCCCGAAAGCCCTACATTAATGTAGCACATTCACCCGGCGCTGCTGCCGAAGAGCGCCCGGCTGGGGTACGCTGTGAGAGGCAGGACGGGAGTGGTAGTGTTCAGGGCGGGAATTAGGAAAGCCACTGACCAGTGCAGTTGACCCACTGTGAAAAGGGCGTACAGTCTGGCGGATCACCAGTTTTTGTGTAAATAGTTCCCTGGTTTCGCACCCCTGTGTGTTGCTCTCTCTCTCTCGCTCGCTCTCTCTCTGGAGCTCTCTATCTCTCTCGGCTGGCACGAGGGAGTGCTGGCTGGCTGGTTGTGCCGAAAAGAAATAAAGCGCCGTTTTTCACTCCACAAAGTCTGAGTCTCTGTGTCCGTCCTTGCCGAACCCAAATTCGCTACGTTATTAAAATATCTTCTGTGTCGCATTAACATTGGAATGTTCCTTTTTTACAAGTTTCAAAGGAGGTGATACACAAGTGTCTCCACTTTAACTCTTCAGTTTACAGAGAAATTTCACCAGAACCTCACAACATTGTCCAGTAATACTCTTCTTGTGTCTAATTTTTAGTTTAGCAGGATTTAAGCTACAGTATATGAATATAATTATATCGTTATTAATTTCTTTAGATACGCAATTCCATATTATTTTCCCTATTAATCAATTTCTAAAAATGTCAATATATCGTCCATAATATTTACTATTTTAGTTTTTCAAAGAAGCCTTTCAAAGGCTTGAGGCATCTGTTAAATTGCCCCACTGGATAAACTGTTTGTAAAGAAACAGGTATCACAACTTTTTTTTTTCCTTTTCATTTTCAAAGTAGAATAGGCAAGCCTTCCAATGAAAGACAGTCCCCCATCCCCCCACGGACAGACTAACAAATGTTTTATTAGAAAAAGAGATTCACAACGCAAAGCTGTGTCAGTCTTCTGTGTAACAAAATCGGTTTGAACATCAAGGGTGCTGTTTTTAATAAGCTGCTGAGTAAAGAATAGGAATTTTCCTGCTGTCAGCAATATTGTGTATATAGTTTTATGTAAAGGCTGTGAACATTTTCACAAGTAGAGGTCTTTAAAATTAGATTTAAAAACAGGTTTCGATAGTTAACCACTTTTTATGTTTTTTTTCTTACTCACTTAGATCACCTTAGAATCTTTGTGAATGCTGTAAGGTTTTTACTTCTTAATTAAACATTTAAAATACACAAATTCATAAATACGATACACGTTTTGAATAGAAAAAATCATATTTTGTTGTCTTCCTGCTATGTACAACAGATCAGCAGGTCTTTCTTTCCCCAATCAGAGGCTTTGAAAATAGCGTACCGCCCACTGCGCTCCGTCAGATGGGGAAGCGGCACCGAGAGAGGGAGGAGGTGTGGAGCTCAGTATTGCACAATGGCCATTCTATAGCGTGGAGTGCGAATGGCACCAATTGCGTCTGCATTCATAACTTAGTGTTTCAAATTAAACAACGTAAATCATTTTCTTTTACTTCTAAGTCCCTTAATTATCATTAAGCACAGGTTTCTCATAACTTTTTGATACCATCATTAGACAAAGCTGGAACTTATTGTACTTTCTAATGACATTACATGTGGAAAGATAACAGATTTTAATAGTCTTTAATTTTGTTATACATTTTAGAAAAGTTTCATCTATACATACACCACAAAACTATTCTCGATTGTATTTCTGAATGCTATGATACACTTAGTTCATTGTTTTAAATACATCTAATTGAGAAAGTTAGGTGTTAGCATAAACTATTAGTTTAATAATATTAATAATATTACATTTAGCACTGTAATAAATTGTTGCACTTTACATACCCCGCATCTTGTAAAAATATATTTCAAATTCTATTTTACCCTATTTTTTCTTTAATTGCGTATTTAACTTATTTTCTGATTTAATGTATATTTGAACAATGAAAATATATTTTTACAAGATGTGGGGAAAAGTGTAACAATTTATTACAGTAGCAATCTTGCTTTCATAAAATATACCAACTGTCTAATGTATAATGATTAACATGCTTTAATACACAGTTTAAATTTAAAAGTCTAAAGAGTATACAACTTAAATTATTAATTGAATAAAGATTGTCCCTCAGCAGTGATCGGGATTCAAAACCGGGTGTTTTCTGGTGACAGCTCAAATGCTGTACATGAGGGGTTAAGCTTTATTAGCTCCACCTGGCGGTTTTGCAAGGTGATTCCGGATACTATTAACATAATCTAATTTGCATGCGGTAAAGTATGATCTGACGCATTATGATGTGTTTTAATGTGATATACCGCAGCATACCCCACTCGTTTTGAATGGCTGCATCTGTACATTACAGATGCCCAATCATAATACAGGGTTAAGGGGAAGCCAGACCCTATCCCATCAAGCAATGCAAGATACACTCTGGATGGAACTCCAGTCCTTCACAGAGCACACACATACATTAACACTCACAACAGGGACAATTAACCTGCACTAATATGTCTTTGGAATATGTGACGAAACTGGAGCACCCAGAGGAATCACATACAAACATGGAGAGAAGATACAAATTAAATGCAGATAGTACCCCAGGAACTGAACCCAGGACCCCAGTGCTGTGAGGCAGCAACACCGACCATGGTACCACTGTGCAATCCTATACTCATAATTATTTATGGGAAACAAGAAATGATTTGAAATGCCAAAGCTGAATTTTTTAAATAATGGCAAAGAAGTAAATCAAATAGCAATGTTTTCTTAAAAATATACTTTTCATCTTACAGATGCAGCCATTCAAAATGCACAGTACAACCCCCTACCACGTGAAATTACCCACAGTTCACTGCGCTGTACCGCGGTATGTGATTTGGCTGGCCAAAATGACTGACAGGGGCACTCGTGGTGGACTGGGTGTTAGTGAAATAATTTAATCATTTAATCTCTTTACTGTGCACGTTTTAAGTATTGAATATTTATATGGAATTTTACAACTAAAGGGAAATTTTGGTAGCTGAGCTTAAAAAGAAGACATAACGCGTATGAAGGTCATAAACGATATTAATTTAGGAACATAAACATATAATGTAAACTGTATATGGCTGGTATTGGTAGTTTAAAGAAAAAATACACACCAGTATTCCACTTTCTTCCAAAACATTTTAAGCATTAAAGTCTTTCATTCGGTTACATACTCTGGTTAAGTTTTTACATGCTCCTTCTGACTATACAGATGCAGCCATTCAAAATGCGCGGTAAAAACCCGCAGTACAGTAACCTACCCACAAGCCACCGCAGGGCACCGCGGTAAGTGATTGGCTGGCCAAAATGACCGACAGGGGCACTCGTGGTGCATTGGTTGGTAGTGCAAAGATTTAATCATTTAATGTCTTAACTGTGCACATTTTAATCCGCTTAGTTTTGAATATTTATATGGATTTTACCACTAAAGGGAAATTTTAGTAGCTGAGCATAAAAAGAAGAGGAGCATAACGCATCTGAAGGTCATAAACGATATTAATTTAGGAACATAAACATTACTGTATGTATGTAAACTGTACTGTGTATGGCTGGTCTTGGTAGTTTAAAGAAAAAATACACACCAGTCTTCCATTTCTCCCTAAACATTTTAAGCATGAAAGTTTTATGAAACGGTACCCAAATATGCGATTGCTGTATAGAATGAATTTTAATTTAAAAAAAATATTTAACACGAACATTAAGCTGTTTACATCTTCCGCCTGAGAACAGTCACCCGTTGCTACCCAATGCAGAAACACAGCCACTAACTAGCAAAGAGAGGACATTAGCTACCCAATATGATAAAGAAATAAATGATTATTTTGTTTATTTCTTTTGCACATTTATTTGAACATATCCATCGATTGTACAAGCACTTGGAAACTGTCCAATCCCTAGTTCATCAGGCATTTTACCGGTCTGGCGCCGGTCTGTGTCTTCCAGGATATAATGCCAGCGAACTCTTGTTTTTATGTCCACTATAACAGACAATCTCCTTTGCTTTAAACCGAGCGTTTAATAATTTCCTAAAATGAAAATGATTTACTTTATTTCCCTCACAGGATCAATAAAAGTATCTATCATCTGTCTAAACTATGGGACAGAATTCTGGGGTCTCCCCATACCAGAGATTATGGTAGGGCTTCAGAATGGTGATTGGCTGACACCATCTGACACCCCTCTGATTGGAGAAAAAAGACGTGCTGGTTTGCTATACATACTGTACCAAGAAGAGGATTTCTTTCTATTCAAAACGTGTATTTTAAAAGTTTAAGAAGTAAAAACCTTACAGCGTACACAGATTTACAAACTGATCAGGATCGTTATCTTTGTCTTATGCATAATAATGTTCACCGCTCTGTCCAGCAAATTAATAATAAACTTTATTTTATATAGCGTTTTAAACGAATAAGTAATTAGATTGCTCATAAACCTAATCACTTGCTTTTTCTTTTTATTTAGGCTCAGATTTCAACTATAGATCGTATTATTAATAACCATAATAACAACCAACCAACAAAAACAACCATATAAACAAAATACCAACCAAAAACATAGATAACAACCACAATACAAAATCAAATATATCAAACCATTTTACTCTCGCAAAGTCCTCCAATTATCATAATCCCGCCCCTTATGCAAAACCAAACCTTCCTCCCATCCCAGTTTATCCTGTTTATCATAAACAAAATCCACCTCAATTTTCAACATAAAGCATTACACAAAATCAATACCTCAACACTCCATACTCAACAACGATAATTCACAAACAGCCAGAACATGTAACTACACATTCCCAAACAGACCTAATTTCCATAGCCCCGCCCCTTATGCAAAACCAACATCCCTCCCCTGTTCTCTCCCTCCCCTGGCGGTTGTAATTGTTTTTATTTTCAAATAAATTTTAGCAAAGTCATGTATTTTAAAAATCTTAAGATTTTTATATTTCTGTCTTTATTTAGTGGTTTCATTAGTGACAAAGGCTAAACTTTCTTGGAAAAATGTCTTTTATGTAAACCATGTTTGCTATTAATTCATTCAGGGCTAAAATATGTTCATTGTCTTCTAATGAAAGAAGGGTTCCTTTCGCCGTAGTCGGGTTGAAATTAGAAGCTTGCCACGCCCGGACTGTTACACCAACGCATTAGCATGTTAAAGCGATTTCATTGAGGAGCCTAGCCTTTAACTAGTAAGTACTGTATTTACTGGGTTTTTGAGGGGGGGGGAGGTGTCTTTCGCTGGAAATCTCACCTCCTACTTTGAAAATACCCGTGAAACCGGTTCAATTCGTCACAGCCAGCACTCCTGCAGAGAGGGGGGTTGTACTTGCAGTGTATACAGTACACACGTTATGCTCTTCGTTAATGTCTAAGCCGGAACATATCATTATATCTCATTTTGTATTTCTTAAAAAAAATCGTTTTCCCAGCCTAACAATATTGTTTTTAACCTGTAAAGCGCTTTGAGGAGCCACCTTTAAAGGCGCCATATACAATAAAGTTCATTATTATTACTATTGTAAATTTGCTGGACAGAGAGGTGAACATTATTACACAGAAGACAAAGATAGCGATTTACGTTGCATTGTGTATCGTGCTGCTTTAATACAGTTTTAAATAATTAAAAGTCTAAACAGTATCAGCTTTATTTATGGGTTTTAAATAAAGGTGATTTAAACGCGATTTAAATCAATATAAATGTTTATATTGTAACGCATAGGTGACTATTCATTGTTATTAAAATGACTTAAATTCGATCATGTTGTGATATTTAGAAATATACATTTGTTTGGTGCGAGTGAAGTTTTATGTAATCTCTGAGCCATACTGATTCTTCTGGAAGCCAGTTTCCGCCAGGGAGTAAAAAAAAAACACACTATGGTATTCTCTCCAATGCAGTGCAGTTAAAAACATACCTCTGATGCTGCTCCTAAATGAATATCGTTTATGACCATCAGAAGCTTTATGCTCCTTTTCTTTTTTCCAGTGGATTGAACAGGGAGAGGCATTTCATGATGTACTTTTCACTGATGAAACAACAGTGGCTCTGGAACAGTTTTCAACCATGTCGTTTTATAAAAAGGGGAGATATGTACACGTTACTGAAGCTAAAAGTTTAGCCTTTGTCATTAATGTAACCACTAAATAAAGACATATAGAAATCCCTATGTTACAGACTGTATATGGCTGGTATTGGTAGTTTAAAGAAAAAATACACACCAGTATTCCACTTTCTCCCTAAACATTTTAAGCATCAGAGTCTTACATGTGGTTATTTCGGAAACGTTTGTACGTGCTCCTTCTGACCATGTTACTGTTTACTGTTACTGACCATATTAAGTTTAAGTGCCTGTGGGCACTTTTCCTGTCCGTGGGGGGTGGACCGTCTTTCATTAGAAGGTTAGTCTGTTCGATCATGTTGTGATATTTAGAAATATAAATTTGTTTGGTGCGAGTGAGGTTTTATTTAATCTCTGACTCAGTGATGGCCTGGCATGGTGAGGTGCGCTGGCAGCTATGTGGTGTTACGCAGTGGTGGCCTGACACGGTGAGGTGCCCTGGCAGCTGTATGATGCAGTGGTGGCCTGGCACGGTGAGGTGCGCTTGCAGCTATGTGACGCAGTGGTGGCCTGGCACGGTGAGGTGCGCTGGCAGCTGTGTGATGCAGTGGTGGTCAAGTATGTAGAGGTGCACTGGCAGCTGTGTGTTGTGATGCAGTGGTGGCCTGGCATGGTGAGGTGCGCTGGCAGCTGTGTGATGCAGTGGTGGCCTGGCACGGTGAGGTGCGCTGACAGCTGTGTGGTGTGGCGCAGTTGTGGCCTGGCACGGTGAAGTGCGCTGGCAGCTGTGTGATGCAGTGGTGGCCGGGCACGGTGAGGTGCGCTGGCAGGTGGGTGATGCAGTGGTGGCCTGGCACCGTGAGGTGCGCTGGCAGCTGTGTGGTGTGACGCAGTGGTGGCCTGGCACGGTGAAGTGCGCTGGCAGCTGTGTGGTGTGACGCAGTGGTGGCCTGGCACGGTGAAGTGCGCTGGCAGCTGTGTGATGCAGTGGTGGCCGGGCACGGTGAGGTGCGCTGGCAGGTGGGTGATGCAGTGGTGGCCTGGCACCGTGAGGTGCGCTGGCAGCTGTGTGGTGTGACGCAGTGGTGGCCTGGCACGGTGAAGTGCGCTGGCAGCTGTGTGGTGTGACGCAGTGGTGGCCTGGCACGGTGAAGTGCGCTGGCAGCTGTGTGGTGTGACGCAGTGGTGGCCTGGTACGGTGAGGTGCGCTGGCAGCTGTGTGGTGTGACGCAGTGGTGGCCTGGCACAGTGAAGTGCGCTGGCAGCTGTGTGGTGTGATGCAGTGGTGGCCTGGTACAGTGAGGTGCGCTGGCAGCTGTGTGGTGTGACGCAGTGGTGGCCTGGCACGGTGAGGTGCGCTGGCATATAATGAATATATTCATGTGCATCCAACACACAGTTCAACGCTAGCAACTACACAAAATCTAAAATATGAGCTCTACTTGCCACTTACAATACCAACAGTACCAGCTAACTTTAGTAGTGACATTTTCATGGATCTTTTTAACAATAAAATTTACAACATCAGACTTCAGACACAATTAAACAGGCCTCAAAAAAGTCTGGTACAAACATTTTCAGCATGGTGAAACATGGTGAACATTTCCACCACTGCGTCACACCACACAGCTGCCAGCGCACCTCACCGTGCCAGGCCACCACTGCATCACCCAGCTGCCAGCGCACCTCACCGTGCCAGGCCACCACTGCATCACACAGCTGCCAGTGCACCTCACCGTGCCAGGCCACCACTGAGTCACACCACACAGCTGCCAGCGCACTTCACCGTGCCAGGCCACCACTGCGTCACACCACACAGCTGCCAGCGCACTTCACCGTGCCAGGCCACCACTGCGTCACACCACACAGCTGCCAGCGCACCTCACGGTGCCAGGCCACCACTGCATCACCCACCTGCCAGCGCACCTCACCGTGCCCGGCCACCACTGCGTCACACCACACAGCTGCCAGCGCACTTCACCATGCCAGGCCACAACTGTGCCACACCACACAGCTGTCAGCGCACATCACCGTGCCAGGCCACCACTGCATCACACAGCTGCCAGCGCACCTCACCGTGCCAGGCCACCACTGCGTCACATAGCTGCAAGCGCACCTCACCTTGCCAGGCCACCACTGCATCATACAGCTGCCAGGGCACCTCACCGTGTCAGGCCACCACTGCGTCACACATATTTCAGCGCCATATATTTCATGGATATTATGGAATATAATGGATGGATATCTTAGTTATCTTTCTAGTTCACAGGTTTGCATGCATAATTTAATTTTGAAAGCCACTGAGACATCAGGTACTACTGTTGTATTTATGAAAAAGAAACAAAACAAAAAACATATTAACAACTGTGCCATCCTACTCCTTAGTTAATACATTTTATTATTCATAAACAGTTAACATTGTTAGCAAAATATTTTGAATTATATTTAACCCTATTTTTTCTTTAGTTTTGTATTTAACTTATTATATGATAGTCAGACTTAATGTATATTTGAACAATGAAAATATATTTTTACAAGATTTTACATTAAGCACTTAAAATTAATATGGTTAATAATAGTAAACTGTAACATGCTGTAACAAGATCGGTTAAACTGCGAAGAAAATGCTTTCAGAGAAAATGTTTCAGGTGTGAAGAACATAGATCTCCAATGCAATTTCAACCAAACCTGTTCCCACACACCCTGCCCCCACTACCATTAGAATATACACAAAGCACTCAAATCTTTCGAGCTAATGATCAGGTGACCCGAGAGAGAGCGAGAGAAACACCAAGGGGTGCGGAACCAGGGAACTATTTACATGGAAAACGGGCGATCTCCCCAGACTGTCCGCCCGTTTCACTGTTACCTGGATACCTCTTTATTTAGAACTCACTAACACTGATTTTTAGTTTAGAAGGATTCAAGTAGGGTTTTAGATGAAAGGCAGCGACCTTAATCAAGCCCAAATCATAATTGAACCCATTCAGAGCCTACATTACATTTTAGCGTTTCATTCTGAGCAGAAGACCCTCACACCTGAAGAAGGGGGAGGTGTTTTTCGCTGGAAATCTCGCCTGCTTCTACTTTACAACCGGAGTACTGGCTGTGACGAATTAAACCGGTATTACAGGTTTCAATCACAGACCATGTGACATGGGAGTCAGGAAACTAACACACAGCGCCACCGGATTTGATAACGCTATAAAAACGCTATAAAATAATGTGACTTGGCACAGAACAAGCTTACAGCACAGTACAATAATAAATGCTGACCATGACTTTAGAAGCATAAATTGCCTTACACTCAATTTAAACACAAGCTGTTTTTAGCCCTCTAAGCTGGTTCATACAGAAATGTAGAGATCCAGGCTCAGAACACACAGCTTCATTAGCGAATACATATGCAGGACAACTAGAGAAGACGTTTTACAGAGGATGGATTTTTAGAAACATCCCATCAGTGACATCACTGAAGTCAACTCCTAGGTACTGTAACTGTCGTGTGGATAGTTTCACAAGAATCAGACAAAGGTTTAAGCATCGCTTGTTCTAGATAAAACTGCAAAAAAAAAACAACAACCCATAATGTACTTCTTTGTGGCTCTGTTTGCCCAAATCATATATTCACAACGTGAAATCTAGAAAATAATATTACGTAACCAAAATCCGCAATATGGAAACAGAACCTGTGTAATTGTTGATAGATGATGTACTCGTAACATTTTTTCAAGACGAACTACAACATTTAAAAAATGACTTGTATGTACTTGATATCTCTAATCAATCCACGGGTCCCAGCGCAAAACGAAACTAAAACGCATACCGTTTCGCGCTTCTTATTAGTTGCTCAAAAGTAATTTGACTGTATGAAATGCATAATATAAACCTAGAAACATATACGTGAGCAGTACTTAAGCACTGTAGTATCGGTGTTAAGACATACCTCTCAAATACTGTAAATCAAGTTAAAAATATCTCAAGACCGATTCTGGTCATAATGAAACCATGTTTCGTGTATGTTTTCTTTAAAGTACCGAGACCAGCCATATACTGTATGTTTATGTTCCAAAATTAATATCGTTTATGGCCTTCACACGCGTTGCAGTATGCTCCTATTCTTTTTATGCTCAGCTACTAAGATTTTCCTTCAGTGGTAAAATTAGATATGAATATTCAATACTTAAACGGGCACAGTTAAGACATTAAATATACATATACATACTGTATACAGTACAGTTTGCATACGGTAATATGTTTATGTTCCTAAATCAATCTCTTTTATGAGCATGTGAAAGGCATGGTGAATCACTGTACTTTGCATGATTGGAAACAAATGCGTGATTGCGAAATGCTGTGGTGTTACTTTTACAAAGACGGTCAATGAAAAAAAGAATGTTGACCAGGGCAATACTTTGAGTTTACACTTACAGCTTGTCCAAGGTCATTCATTATTAATACTATTAGTAATATCTTCGTTAAAGACTTTGATGGCCACAGCTCAAACATGAGAGGTTGAGCTTTATTAGCTCCACCTTGCGGAAATTCCGGATACTATTATTTTGCTTGTCGTATTATAGGAGAATTTACGGTAACTCGCGGTATTTACCGGTAGCTTGCGGTAGACTGCGTACAGCGTACCGCAAAATAATGCGGTATCGCCCGCGCATTTTGAATGGCTGCATCTGTATTAAGTTTATATAATTTGTAATGTTTTAACCTTTTCTGCAAATACTTACAGTACGTTCTTATTGCAGTAAAAAAACACATACTTTTTAGCATCTCATTAATACAGAATATAACATGGAATCGCATATCTAAAGAAGTAAATAACGATATAATTATATTCATATACTGTAGCTCAAATTATGACAGTAGTACACTTTCTTTTAAAATGTCTGCATCAGTTTAACTAATTCCCTGTGATAACATGTGTGTGGTGTAATGGCTTAAGTGTTTTCCTTATATGCCTGAGGTTGGGTGTTCAAGCTCAGCTATCACCATAAGATTTATTTTAACAATTAAACATTTCTTTGAAAAACTAAAATAGCAAATATTAAGGACACTATATTGACATTTTTGATATTTCTAAATATCACAACATGTTCGAAGCTAAGTGATTAAGTTAATAACAATGAATATTTCCAAACTGCCACTACTGTTGTTATTATCAACACTGTATTGAATTTGTTGTTATTTCTAAATATCACAAAATGTTCAAAGTTGACATCCTTGCGAAAAAATCATGAAGTTCTCATCCAATCTAAGGTTTTATGTTTTTTATTTTGAAACCGTGATCTTGACAAACTCATTCAGAGCTCCCTACATTACAAACTTTCTTTGTGAAATTCTTTAAGTTAAACAAATGAAGGAAGAAGAGTTATTTTTACAATTGGCACTCTGAGATTCTGACTGATTTAATTCCCCTCATTTAGTTGAAAGGGATAAAGAAATCATGCAGTAGCTACAGTAAGGGAACAAGTAAAAGGATTTTTCCATGCTGAAAAGAGAAGAGATAAAAAACAACAATTCGTCTGTGAAGCCCTCTTCAGATATTAGCTCATCAGTATAGTACACGTTTATCTGTACCATTTGTCGGGACAGACAACTTACTGCACTATAGCTTTGGTAAGGAGACGGACTATGGCCAAAACCAAGGAGACTCTCTCACACCAAATAATGAAGATGAAAATAAATGGGAAGTCAACAAGAGACAGCTTGTGAAAACTGGGTGAAAACTCCAGCTGAATCTCCAGATTTAATAGAGATAGAGATGGTATGGAATTCCCGACTCAAACAAATGTTGTACGTGGGTAATCCCCATTAAACAATGTGCTTAGTGCACAAATCCTGCTAAACTAAAAAATTAGACACAAGAAGAGTATTATCGGACAATGTTGTGAGGCTCTGGCGGAATTTCTCTGTAAGCTAAAGAGTTATAGAGGAGACACCTTGTGTATCGCCTCTTTTTATACTTGTAAAAAAGAACATTCCAATGTTGATGTGACATGGAAGATATGATTAATAATGTAGGGTTTTGTCTTTGTCTGTCAGTGGAAAAATGACTGCGGGCTCTTCTCCTTCCCCCCTGGTGTGTGGTGACAATGCGGAAAATGTTTTTTTTTATTTTACTGGGAGTGTGAACATTGAGTGAGCACTGGGGTGTTCAGTGAGACTTATACAGTGAGATTACTGAGATGGATATGTAGCGGCAAGGCTTATTAAAAATACAGGAATTAAGTTTGCTGCTCCCTTGCCAGTCTCTCTCTCCCTCATTTAAGTGGTGCTGGATACAGAGAGGCCATTCCATTTGGTTAACATTTAAGGTGTTTTTCTAGCTGATAGAGCTTCCTGATAAGGAACAGCTCCCAAAGCTGAGACTCACCAGCCACCCTAATAAATGGTCATCTCTGGTGCCTTACTGTCTGGGAGATTCCAAGGGAGAGTCTCATCCCAAGGTCTACAACCCTAAAGTCAGAGTGCATTGTTACTCATCCTCCACTTCTATCAGCCAATCAGGAACTAGTAAGGCAGGGTAACCCCATGTGGGTCTCAAATGCCCATGGAACATTCAACCAATGAACGACCGTAGTTCCTCCAGATAAAACAGGCAGCACAGGGCTCCTCCAGTGCTCCTCCAGGACGTTCTCAGACTCATCTCGGACAATCACGTAATGGCTAGTACAGATGCAGCCATTCAAAATGGGTGGGGTATTTCGCGGTACACCGCGGTGGGCGTGTCGCATCAAAACTGCAGTTTCACGCAGTATCACGCAGTGTATTGCGTCATTTGATGTCATACCGGAAAGTATCCGGAATCACCTTGTAAAACCGCCAGGAGGAGCCAATAAAGCTTAACCTCTCATGTACAGCATTTGAGCTTTTAAATTTAAACTGTGTATTATAGCATGTTAATCATCAGTCATTAAAAAGTTGGTATATTTTATGAAAGCAAGATTGCTCAGTTGGGCAAAAGTACACAAGCGAAGATATTAATCATATTATTAATAATGAATGACCTTGGACAAGCTGTAAACTCAAAGTATTACGCTGGTCCACATTATTTGTAAACGTCATTTTAAATGAAAAAACTTTATTTTTTCATCGACAAAAAGTAACACCACAGCATTTCATTGATCTAACTAACAAGGACGGGACATTAGCTAGCCAATAGGATAAAGGAATAAATTACTTTTTTTGTTTATTTCTTTAGCACATTTATTTGAACATTTCCATTGATTGTACAAGCACTGAAAAACTGTCCAATCCCTAGTTCGTCGGGCATTTTCTTTTAGAATAACATAAAATCTCCCTTGCTTTTAACAGAGCGTTTAATTATTTCTAACAACTAAAATTAGTTAAACTGCGACACTTATCATTCAACCAGAGCTCAAAATATCACAAGGATCCTCAAGAGCACAACAAAGACTGTTTTAAAAGATACTTGTACCAGATACATGAGAATCCAAGCTTTTTTACTACTCTTTCTTATCTATGCTAAGAAGTAGTCTTTAAAATTTATCACAGAGTAAAAAGTCAAATTTCAGAGGTGTCCGTATACTAGAGATTATGGTACCGCTTCAGAAGGGTGTCAGGCAATCAGATTCCAGGACTGGAATTATAATCGAGAATATGTAATCACGTATCTAAATAAATTAATAATGATATTAATTTAAGGATCTAAATATCTAAATCTATGTATCTATATAGCTGGTAGTATTACTGTATTTCACTTTCTTTGTAAACAGGTTCTGTTAACACCAGAATCGCAGGTGGATTCTGTTTTTTGGTCTGTTATGGTCTGTAGCTCAAATCCTGCTTAACTAAAAATTAGACACGAGAAGAGTATTATTGAACAATGTTGTGAGGCTCTGGCGGAATTTCTCTGTAAACTGAAGAGTTATAGAGGAGACAGGTCGTGTATCGCTTCTTTTGACACTTGTAAAAAAAACATTCCAATGTTAATGCGACACGGAAGATAACGTGGTGTATTGGTCGTTAGTGAAAAGATTTAATCATTTAATCTCTTTACTGTGCACATTTTAATCCGCTTAGTATTGAATATTTATATGGAATTTTACCACTAAAGGGAAATTTTAGTAGCTAAGCATAAAACGCAGAGGAGCATAACGAAGGTCATAAAGGTCATAAACGATATTAATTTAGGAACATAAACATATTATGTAAACTGTATGTTGCTGTTATTGGTATTTTAAAGAAAAAATACACACCAATACTCAATTTCTCCTACAGTATATTGACATTTTTTATATTTCAAAATAACACATGTTCGTACTGTATGTAAAGTACACAGCGGTACAGCAGGTTGAACTGTAGGGCGCAAATCCACCCGAGCCCAAAAGCCCAACATATTAATGTGCATTCGCTTGGCCCTGCGCGGTTTTCATCACTCTCTGTGTGTGCTGGCTGTGACGAATTAAACCGGTTTCACGGGTATTTTACTGGGGCAAGGCAGAAGGGGTGTTTCACCCTTGCAGCCCCAAAGTGCACGGTGAGCGCCCTGGGGATCGCTGCCTCGGTGCCCGGCAGGACACCAGGCCGCAGCAGGATGATGGTCGAACTAGTGTTGACGAGGGCCTGGCAGGGTCTGCCCTCGATGAGGCAGGGAAGTAATAAGCCCCTGCTGTGGCCAACCCTTCCCACAGCAGGCGGGGTGAAGCACTCTTTCTGGCTTTCCGGAGCGGGGGTAGCGTCGCTCAAGGGCGCCCCACTCCCATTTCCCAACGGCCTCCGGAGTCCCCGGGGATCCAGCACCTGGCACTCCTATGCCCCTTCTCCCCACAGCGGTGGCAGATGACCAGCCGTCGTCGCTCCCCCAGCATCGCCGCGCTGGCCGTCTCCTCCTCCCCATCTGATTCCCCATGCGCCCCTCCGTTGGTGCCCACCGGACTCCTCGAATATGGCATCAGCCTGCTCAGCCAGAGCCAGGGCCTGCTCCAAGAGGACCAGCGTGGCCAGCATCACATGGCGCTGCACCTCAGTCGGCGCCAGAGCCCAGAGGTACACCTGGAGCGCTATCTCCCAGTGGGCCTCCTCCAGGAGAGTAGGGTATCCCTGGAGGGCTAAGTAGGCCACTTCTGCGGCGACTGGACCCAGTGGCTCTCCCGCTAGGCAGCAGCGTTGGGCCAACCTTGCCCGCAGCAGTCCCGGCGCCTCTCCTCTCCTTCCAAAAAGCCTCCGGAGGGCCGACGCCAACACCGCGAAGTTGTACCGCTGGTCCCCGGGTACATCCAGCAACACCTGGCAGGGCTTCCCCTCCAGGACAGCAGCAAGGTGGCCCACCATCTCCACCTGAGACCAGCCGTTTGCCTAGGCCGCCATCTGGAACTGAGCCTCAAACATTTGCCATGGGATCTCCCCATTATAACGGCTCGGTCTCACCGGCACAGGCTGGAGCAGGGGTGACGGGCTGGACCCCGCTGGTCTGGAGTCTCCTTCCTGCCACATGGCCTGAGGCGACCCGGGAAAGGGCCCCCCTTCCACTGAGTAGGTCACTGTGGGGTAGCCCTGATAAGGGCTGTGGCCACTGGCAGTGCTGAGGGGTCGTCCTGGCCCCTGGCGGCTGCTGCTCGCCCCCAAAAGGTGCTTTAGGGGGTCACTCGGCTGCTGGGGGAACTGGCGCTTCTCTGAGTCCGACATCATCGGCCGTTCACTGTCCATCCTCCCGCTTCTGACACCAATGTAATGAATTTGGGTTCGTTGAGGACGAACACAGAGACTCAGACTTGTGGAGTTAAAAACTGTGCTTTATTTCTTCTCCGTCACCACCCGCCAGCAGCACTTCCGCGCCCAGATGAGAGAGAGACACAAGACAAGCCCGCCAAGAGCGCGGGCCCGAGAGAGACAGAGAGAGAGACAGAGAGACAGAGAAAGAGAGAGAGAGAGAGACCAAGGGGTGTGGAACCAGGGAACTATTTACATGGAAAACGGGCGATCTCTCCAGACTGTACGCCCGTTTCACTGATACCTGGATACCTCTTGGGGGATATCTTCTATATCCTCTTGGGGGGAACATCCTCTTGGGGGATATTCTAACAACAAGTGATTATAAGACGATCTGTCAAAGTGCAATGAAATACAATATGCTGGACAGTATGCTTCTCAAAGCGCTTTACAGGATAACAACAATAACAACAACAATTTTACAAGTCCTGGGAGGAAGAATATCATCAATATTAATAATAATAATAAACTTTATTTTATATAGCGCCTTTAAAGGTGGCTTTTTTAACAAAAAAACTTTTTTAAATGCATTTGCATTTGCACACAGAGCAGTGTTTACTTGAACATGGAGATGCCATACTGAATAATTCCTGCACACAACCATTGCAGCGGAATTTGCATCGTTTGGCAGGGCTATGATTCATACAAGTGGTGGTGGATTTGGAGACAAAATGTATTTACATTGGGTTGCTGTAAGTGGAGCACTAATAAGCCCAAAGCTCTACTTATTATTTTACAAGAGAATGCACCTGACAAGCTGGACAGTATGCTTCTCAAAGTGCTTTACAGGATACCAACAACAATAACAACAACAATTTACAAGTTCTGGGAGGAAAAATATGATCAATATTAATAATAATAATAATAAACTTTATTTTATATAGCGCCTTTAAAGGTGGCTCCTCAAAGCGCTTTACAGGATAACAACCGATGAAACAACAGTGGTTGGGGGTTGAAAATACCTGTGAAACTGGTTTGTTTACAATGTACTGTAGACACAGAGTGTTACACCAATGCATTAGCATGTTAAAGCGATTCCATTGAGGAGCCGGGCGCGATAATTGTTTTGTTCCTTGATTTTCTGATCTGCAAGGCCATTTGGCTGCAGCGAATGTGAATTCTGTCTGGCATTACCAGATTGTGAAAAAATAAAAGTATTTTAATCAAGATGACCTTATAAAATTAACGTGAAACAAAACAAAAACTAAAAATAAGATACAATCTACAGACGTTCACAACATAAACATATCTTAAAAAATTTACATATATTGTTAAATTATTACTTTAAATATATACTTTAAGTTACTGAAACAGCCAGTTAATAAAATCGTTGCAATTTTGTTCTTGTTTGGAGGTGGGGATATTCTGACAATAATTGATTTAAAGACGATCTGTCAAAGTGCAATGAAATACAATATTACGCTGGGTAAACGTTCCGAGAAAATAATTAATTTGCTGGACAGAGAGGTGAACATTATTATGCAGAAGACAAAGATAACGATTTACGTTGCATTGCCAGATTGTGAATCAATAAAAATATTTAATTAAACACGGGTTTGCGATTTAAATGGAAATGGGGGTGATGGGAACTCTTAATCTAAATAAAAATAAAATTAAATAAAACAGGTTTCGATAGTTAATAACCACTTTTTATGCGCGAAACACGGGTGATTTTTCTTCCTCCTGATCAGTTTAGAAATCTGTGTACGCTGTAAGGTTTTTACTTCCTAATTAAACTTTTAAAATATGCGTTTCGAATAGAAGCAGCATATGCCGTTTTCTTCCTGCTATGTAGAACAGATCAGCAAGTTTTTTTTTCTCCAATCAGAGGGGTGTCAGATGGTGTCAGCCAATCACCATTCTGAAGCCTACCGTAATCTCTGGTATAAGGACACCCCAGAATTCTGTCGCATTTTCATTTTAGGAAATTATGAAACGCTTGGTTAAAAGCAAGGGAGATTGTCCATTATAGTGGACATAAAAACAAGAGTTTTCTGCGGCATTATTGGGAACCCAATTTTAACACAAATCGCCAGCATTATATCCTAGAAGACAGACCAGCGCCAGACAGAGAGAATGCCCGGAGCATTAAAGAAAATGCAGATGAATTAGGGATTGGACAGTTTCCAAGTGCTTGTACAATCGATGGAAATGTTCAAATAAATGTGCAAAAGAAATTAAAAAATCATTTATTCCTTTATCATATTGGCTAGCTAATGTCCTCTCTTTGCTAGTTACCTGTGGCTGTGTTTCTGCGTTGTGTAGCAACGAGTGACTATATTCTCAGGCGGAGGAATGTAAACAGCTTAATTTTCATGTTAAATAATTTTTTTAATTAACATTCATTCTATACAGCAATCGCATATTTGGGGACCGTTTCATAAAACTTTGATGCTTAAAATGTTTAGGGAGAAATGGAAGACTGGTGTGTATTTTTTCTTTAAACTACCAAGACCAGCCATATACAGTACAGTTTACATACAGTAATATGTTTATGTTCCTAAATTAATATCGTTTATGACCTTCAGATGCGTTATGCTCCTCTTCTTTTTATGCTCAGCTACTAAAATTTCCCTTTAGTGGTAAAATTCCATATAAATATTCAATACTAGGCGGATTAAAATGTGCACACTAAAGAGATTAAATGGTTAAATCTTTTCACTACCGACCAATGCACCACGAGTGCCCCTGTCGGTCATTTTGGCCAGCAAATCACTTACTGCGGTGGACTGCGGTGGCTTGTGGGTAGTTGCGTGCGGTACGGGTTTGTACTGTGCATTTTGAATGGCTGCATTTGTATGTGTGCAGATAGTTTTCCAAAGTTGGGAAAGCAGAAACATCAATTCTGTTGATTTTATTAACAAAAAGCTGCAGCTTTTTCTTCATAGCAGTGATCTTGTCAGACACGTCAAAAATTGTTAAAGAGAGCCCCTGCAGTCCCATATTCAGCTCATTCAATCGTGTGAATATATCAGCCAGGTAGGCTAATTTTACCAGCCACACTAGATCATCAAACAGACTTGCCAAGGGAGATTGCTGTTCATGCAAAAACATCTGTACCTCAGAGTGCAATTCAAAGAGCCTCGTGAGCACTTTGCGCCTTGAAAACCATCTCGCTTCAGTATGTAGCAAAAGCTATACCCTACCAGTTGATTTTGTCATGTTTTAGCAGCCAAATCATAACACATATCTCTGTAATACAGTATACAAAGGAAACATTTAGGGAGCTTTATAAGGTAGACCTGTTCACTTTCAGAAGGTATGCTGATCTACAGTTGATACTAATTGCATTTGCAAGAGGTCACCATACATGAACTCAGATTTTCTGCTGACCTGTCCATTAAGGCAAGAGCTTACTGGACCATAGCTGTCACACAATATATCTTTCAGGACTAAGACGCTTTGCATCCTGTTAATCATTTGTCAAGTAGAAGCCTCTGAGGAAATGCAAAAACATTTGTACCTCAGAGTGCAATTCAAAGAGCCTCATGAGCACTTTGCCCCTTGATAACCATCTCACTTCAGTACAGGTATGTATCAAAAGCCACACATGTTCGCTGCCCATTTCATTACAATGCACACTGAACAGACGTTAATTCATTGGTTGAGCCTTGATAGAATTCACAACTTTGACAGCAGAGTGTAACACAGATTTTAAATCATCACGCATTTTCTTGGGTGCCAAGGCCTTACGGTGGATGCTGCAGTGTGTCCAGTTCATATGTGGAGCAACCTCTCTAATTCATGCAGATACACCGCTGTGTCTGTCTGTCATCACTCTAGCACCATCTATACAAATTCCGATGCATTTTTTCCAGTCAATGCCATTCTCTTCAATAAATTCATTCAGAAGCTGAAATATGTGCTCCCCTGTAGTTCTTGTTGATAGAGACATGTAGATCAGAAAGTTTTCATGGGACATACTCTCAAACCTATATCTAACGTAACCAAGTAAATTGCCAAATCAACAACATCTACAGACTCATCTAATTGCAGTGAAAAGCATCTGCTCATCTTAATGTGCTCTGTCAGCACGTCGAGTTGTTTAACAGGTTTCTCTCCACACATAATACGTGTCAGCTCTTTTGTCAACGATAAACAAAGGTCTTCACCAATAGTGTGGGGCTTACTTAATTTAGCAAACCGCAAGCTTGCATGGTAAGATGCTTCCTGGGCTTTGGAAACTGGAGTGACACTGTTCCTTATGGTGGACGTGCTTCAGATCTTTAAGTTTCCTTTGAAAAAAATCAACAGGCTTATCCTTCAAGAGCACATGTTGCGTGGTAAAGTGCCATCTCAGCTTTCATTGCTGAGAATCTCACAACACATTACACACTGTGGTCTTGGCTCTTCTTCTGTCCTGGTGTAAATCCCAAACTCAGATACTTTGGATCGTACCACATTGTAGCCATTTTCCAACGCTTGCTAACACTAGCAGGTTCAGCAGCAGAGCTCATTCTCCTACCTCCCTATTTGCTGGAGATTACTTTTTTTAAATACAATTGGCCACTTACTGTATGTTCATAGCAAGCATTCGTATACAATTTAATAGAATTCCATAGTAGCTCTTGCTCTCGCGCGCTGTATTGTAGCTAAGTACATAGGCTGCATATTTGACACATAAAAATAATTTTATTAAAATAGAAAACATGAAAACCTGTCCCAATTTTTCAGTGCACACAACAAATTTCCAGGGTCATCTGGCGTACCACCTGGGGGCGCTCCGTGTACCACAGTTTGAGATCCATGGCTGTAAACTAAAAGCAAAAGTCACACAGTCAGTACAGTATATAAACTCCATAACTGCTGTTTATTAGGAGCCATTATGTAAATGAAATGATAAAATGTGTGAAGCTGAATTAGCTAAATATTAAATATTAGTTGAACTAGACCCTTGAAATTATCTGAAACTAGTAAACATCTTAGTGAACATCCTTATTCAAATAAGGGTTTTCTATGATCTCTTCAGAATTTGTTAATTGTGTCAATGGTATAAAACTACAAAAAATGCTTTATTGTCAGAAAAATGATTGACTTAAATAATGAAACATAATATTATTGTACAGCAGCAAAATTAAATGAATGATTTTTAGTGACAAAATGTAAATTAATTGAGTAAAAATACTTTGTCATCTCTGCAGTAAAATGTGTTTAATCTTGTTTTTCTTAATCTTTCATTTTCATAAATGAGAGCATTTTAATCTTATGGAACCATAAAGAATATATATTTTTTATCTGTACATAAAGCATTGCACATGTAGGTGATCTCGTATATCCGCTTATTACAGCTAAAAAGTTATTTTCACAGCAGTGAAACTAGTATTTCAAAATGAACAAATTATTGAGACAGTACCAACTGCAGGAATGTGAAAATATAGAGCCCTAACAGTTGATTTCATCATGTTTTAGCAGCCAAATCATAACGCATATCTCTGTAATATACACAGGAAACATTTAGGGAGCTTGGTAGACCTGTTCACTTTCAGGAGGTATGCTGATCTACAGTTGATACTAAATTGCATTTGCAAGAGGTCACCATACATGCACTCAGATTGTCTGCTGACCTGTCCATTCAGGCAAGAGCTTACTGGACCATAGCTGTCACACAATATATCTTTCAGGCCTAAGACGCTTTGCATCCCATTAATCATTTGTCAAGTAGAAGCCTCTGAGGAAAGATTTTTTTTAAAGATTCATGTCAAGGTATGGAACAATAAAATTGATCAAAGCTCATAATCAAACACCAGATTGTAATAAGACATGGGTGGATAGCACAACACTACACACTACACAGGAGCTGTCCATGTGCTCCAACCCACAGATAGCCCCATTCAGTTGATAATGAAAATATTTATCTCTTAGTCAGTAATCTGAACTAATATGTATTGTACTGTAGATGTCTAGACATGTCTGCACTGTACATAATACATTGTGCTGTTCTCGCACTTGTATTCACCCTTTTAAAGATTAAGAGTGTTTTAAACTGAACTGACATCAGATCATCAACTGTCAACATTAAATTTTAACAAAAATATGAGCAGGTTTACTGAGCTAGATAAACAATCCTTATTTCTACATTTTATTGCAGAGAACATTCTTTGGAAGAAAACAGGTACTTCATAGTTGAGATAGTAAAATAAGGAGTTCTTTAAACTTTCACCATAATGGCTTCAAGTTAAACAACCTTTTTAAGTAGTGATTATTTCTCATCTTTATAGTCCTAATGGATTTCACTTGACCATACCTCATTTTCTAGTCATCAGTCTTGGAAACTCTACAGTATTATTTATGTTCATTTTTTTCAGCACTCTCCCACAAAGGCTTTCAAGGGTAATGAAATTTGTAGAGAGCTCCAAAGACTTATTTTATTTTTTTGCTCATCTCAATAATTTATTTGATCATCAATACACTATTTGAACTTAATCATTCGTAGAGCAGTTTTTGCCAAGATGTTATGTGTTTTCAGCTGTAATCTGGGAAGATCCCTCTTTAGAAAAAGATCTAAGTTGTTTCATGAGTTCAAGCTTAACTTTCAAAATCAGTTAATTTTAATTAAATTCTTCAGATTGGTGCTTTATTAAGAATACATTCAGTCTCTGTCTGCAAAACTCAAAACTCTGTTTGCTTAATGTTTTTCTATTTGAAATTCAGCTTTTGAATTTGGTTCACTCCATTTTTTATTGCTTTGTACTGGCGTTTTGAGAGCAGTCATTGATAGGCTTGAACTTTGACCCCTCTGCACAAGCTTCTCTGTGTTTTAGAGAAACAATAGTGGGTGGAGGTGCTGTGTGCTCATTCTTTAAAGATGAATCTGCAGGCCAGGCATGCTCCCTTGACACCATTCATTCCTGTCCTAGATGCTCAAAAATCCTGTTTCGAATATAAAACAACAGTTGCGTCCTGGACACGGACTGAGTTTTCTTAAAGGATATTTACTGAAAATGTGCTCCTTAAATGGCTCCTCACAGACAATTATTCAAGTACAAAGCATTACACATAGTCTCTGTTAGATTTTGAAATTAATATCCATTCTGTTTTAATGCAAAGCTGGTAAATTGCCGGCATTGTTCAAGAAAATAATGCGATTTGAAATTAAGGAGTGTGAAAAGTTGTTAGCACAGTGTTTTTTTTTGTCAGCATGGTGGGGTGTGTAGGTCTTTTTTTACTTTCTGGTTTACTATCACTCACTCCACATTTCATAGTGGCTAATAAGTTTTACTGTCACTTGAATTGAACTATTTCTATTTCTTGAATTGTTTATTTCTATTGCAACAATGTTGTTACAATAGAGTGTACTAATGGAATCATTATAACCCATTAGTGTTTTAGCATTATGTTCTCATTTTTTTCATTACATTTGTTAACGGTCATTTTTTTGGCAACATTTCAATCTCATTAGCACAGATGTGTCAGACTCCACATGGCATTATTCCATATGTATTCATTTATAGTAGGTGTGACCATGACAAGCAGAACCTCTCACACAGTACAGTACGTAGTACACAGTACATAGGGAAATCAGGGGCAAAATAAATAATTAACGATAATTTTAAAATAAATATTAAATTATATGGAAACAGATAGGTGGAGTTCTAGGGGAGAAGCTAGGGGTGTTTCACCCCTTCCTCTATCATTCATTTCATTTCTCTTTCCTATTTAAACCTTAACCACACTAACGCACACATCTAAAGTTTTGAATTCCTTCCTCCTCCTCTTTATTCTGTGTTGCCTTTGCATCCAGGTTCTGTCTGGGGGGTAAGTGAAGCTCACTTCCCCGACCTCAGGATGGCAGCGCCACCTTGACCCTTTCTGGGGAGGTTCTCAAGTGCGAGCCAGAGGGGACCCCCGGCCACATTATTCTTGGTAACTCTAAATGACTAATTCTCATTCCCTCGGTCCCCTGAGGGCTCATCCCAGTTGCAAAGCAGGGCCTCAAAAGCAACTCTCAGAGAGTCAGGGAACTTTTTTCACTTCCTTCTCGAGCAGCTTTCTCTTCATTCTCAACCCCTTGAGCAGCTCTCAAAGTGATTCCTCCAGTTAGGGGTTCTTTCTCTTCCCCCTTGAGGGATTCGTTCCCAGTCATGAGGCAGCACTTCTCATGCTGCTCTCAGTGAGTCAAGGGACTATCTCCTCCTTTCAGCCACTTGGGTTATCTCTACTCTACTAATTCCTGCTTCTCCCCTTGAAACACTGTTAATGGTGCAAATTATTGCAAACATCAATACAAATAAGTCAAATGTTTACAACCAACATCAATGAGATGCAGTGGAGAAGTAAAGCGTGTAATGCAGGGATGTATACCCTCCACTCGTAAAATTAGAATTCTCTAATCAAGACAAAATACAGCAAGAGTAACTCACCCCGACAAGACCCTTATACTCAATTCTGCCTTCAATCCATCTCCCAACCCCAATTCACATACAAGGCACATTTTTTTATGTCTACAGCTCCATAAAACTTCATAGTTTGACTGAAGTTTGACTGTGATGCAGTTGGGTCTTGGTGTGTAAGTCATCTTTAGAGTTTGACAAGCTCCTGTTACAGTCTATTTAACTTTAAAAGATTTACAAACGAAAATCTATCAAAAGATAGAAACCACAATACTCTACTCAGTTAGCATTTTCAGTGTACTGTGGTGAATCTAATCAAACCAAACACATATTCAAAATGTTGAGTATTTTACATTACAAATGCCAGAGAATACTGTATGTGTTTTTCAAAGTCAACAGTCAATAGAAAAGACTGTAGAATAGAACAAGTATTTAACCTACCTGTTCTTATTTTTTATACATTTTTGCATATTTGTGTAATTTTGAAGAACATGGGGATAGAAATTTCTTTATGATGTTAAAGCTTGGTGTTGCAGAACCTTTTTTTTCAAAAAAGCACTAAAAGATTTGTACCATTATAGGCATACTCTATTGTGCTACAGTTAATTTCTAGCATTAAAATGCCTTGGATAGCTGTACAACAATGACCTATGCAACGTGCGCTCAGCTGGTGAGTTTGATATGCTAATATTAGCATAAATTCTCCAGTAGTTACTGTAGGGGTCACACTATGAAAAAGGTAGATGGCTTATGAGTTCAAAATTGAGAAGAATGCATGAACTGGATCTTCAGCCCTTCCATTCTTCAATAATGTTCACAGGTTTGAGGCTAGCTGATTGCTCATATACAAAAACGATGATTCTATGATAAAAAATATATTTGTTTTAAAGAATTATAATTATAGTTTTGAGATGACACACATACAATCAGACACTAGACTTAATTATCACTCATAGAGCTGATTTATCATGTACAGATGCAGCCATTCAAAGTGCACGGCACAGACACGTACCGGAGGTAATTGGCTACGGCCTCGCGCATCGTGACGCACGATGATGCAAAATACTGCGGTACGTGATTGGTTGACCGACAGGGGCAATCGTGGTGCGTTGGTCGGTCGTAGAAAGATTTAAATGTCTTTACTGTGCCCATTTTAGTATTGAATATTTATATGGAATTTTACCACTGAAGGGAAATCTTAGTAGCTGAGCATAAAAGAATAGGAGCATACGCGTGTGAAGGCCATAAACTATATTAATTTTGGAACATAAACATACAGTATATGGCTGGTCTCGGTACTTTAAAGAAAACATACACACCAGTATTCCATTTCTCCTTAAACATTTTAAGCATGGAAGTCTTTAACTAACATGATACCGGAGTCAACAAGCATACTTTTAGAATTTGATTAAAAGGGAATATAATATGGAATCGCGTATCTAAAGAAATTAATAACGATATAATTATATTCATGTACCGCAACACAAGAATAGTACACGCTGTACGATGTCTGTTGATAATGTTTGTAGGGCTTTTTCAACATTCCTCATGCAACCTTGCCGGTGGTGCTGTGGGTTAGGTTCCTGAATCCCCCATCCCACATCACACGTTGGGTGTTCGAATCCAGCTGGAGCTATGACTTTTTTTTTTAACAAACATTTCTTTGAAAAAATAAAACGTTTCCCTGGGTCAGAGATTAAATAAAACTTCACTCGCACCAAACAAATTTATATTTCTAAATATCACAACATGATCGAATTTAAGTCATTTTAATAACAATGAATAGTCACCTATGCGATACAATATAAACATTTATATTGATTTAAATCACGTTTAAATCGCCTTTATTTAAAACCCATAAATAAAGCTGATACTGTTTAGACTTTTAATTATTTAAAACTGTATTACAGCAGCACAATGCACAATGCAACGTAAATCGCTATCTTTGTCTTCTGCGTAATAATGTTCACCTCTCTGTCCAGCAAATTAACAATAGTAATAATAATGAACTTTATTGTATTTGGCACCTTTAAAGGTGGCTCCTCAAAGTGCTTTACAGGATAAAAACAATAACAACAATACTGTTAGGCTGGGCAAACGATTTTTTTTTTAAAGAAATACAAAATGAGATATAATGATGTGTTCCGGCTTAGACATTAACGAAGAGCATAACGCGGGGGCGGCAATGCAATGCAACTAACGTCGGGCAACGTGTTTTTTTAATCCAACATTGACAGCCACATCTTAAATCTTGTCAGTCAGCTCTTTTTTCTCTATGTGAATTGTGGCGATTCAAACAACTTGGGATAACAAGTGGTCTCAAAGTCACAGAGCTCACAGAGCTTCAACAACAGATGACAATTTCCTTAGTCCTTCCTTAGTCTTCCTGAAATTGTCAGATTATGAGTGAATAAAAGCATTTTATTAAAAACACATTTGCGTTTGTTTGGGAGCTATATTATGTATTTTTCATATGTAAGATATAATGATGTGTTCCTGCTTACACATCGCACGACTTTAAAAGCTAGAAAAACAGGTTTCGATTCACATTATCTGGCTAGCCTTGTTTTGTCAAAGGACAGCACACTCTCTCTTGCTTGCCCTAAACAGACAATACACAGGGGGGAGGGCAAGCAAGAGAGAGAGAGGGGGTGATATGTGAATATGATAATGTGAATTCCATCAAGTCAGGCACCTGTGAATTTGCAGAGCCGCATTCCATCCACTGCTCCTCCAGAAAGCTTATGCAGAAGTGAAGGAATTAAATATGGAATTAATATGGAATTTAATATGGAATTAAACCGGTTTCACAAGTATTTTCAAAGTAGAAGGGGGTGAGATTTCCAGCGAAAGACACCCCCCCCTCCAAAACCCAGTAAGTACAGTACTTACTAGTTAAGAAAGCTAGGTGTTAGCATAAATTATTAGTAATCAATAATATTAAATTTAGCACTGTAATAAATTGTGCTAATAATAAATTCTATTCTACTCTGACAATGTAGGGGGAGGAAGAATGCCCGTGGTCTTTTCACTTACTGCAATATTATGGACACTCAATTGACTTTTAAAAAAACAACAACTTTGACAGCTGGTACAGCACCCCACCGCGCCCAGGCGCCAGCATTATATTCTCATGTACGGGTAGAATATGTTCATTGTCTTCCAATGAAAGAAGGGTTCCTTTCGCCGTAGTCGGGAGACATTAGAAGCTTGCCATGCCCGGACTGTTACACCAATGCATTAGCATGTTAAAGCGATTTAATTGAGGAGCCTAGCTTTCTTAACTAGTAAGTACTGTACTTACTGGGTTTTGGAGGGGGGGAGGTGTCTTTCGCTGGAAACCTCGCCCCCTTCTACTTTGAAAATACCTGTGAAACCGGTTTAATTCATCACAGCTAGCACTCCCGCAGGGAGGGGGGTTGTACTTGCAGTGCATCGGTATAGATGGGAAAGCCAGAGCCGACCGCCACGCTGCCTCCGTGTTATGCTCTTCGTTAATGTCTAAGCTGGAACACATCATTATTTCTCATTTTGTATTTCTTTAAAAAAAAAATCATTTGCCCAGCCTAACAGTATTGTTGTTATTGTTTTTATCCTGTAAAGCACTTTGAGGAGCCACCTTTAAAGGCGCCATGTACAATAAAGTTCATTATTATTACTATTGTTAATTTGCTGGACAGAGAGGTGAACATTATTACGCAAAAGACAAAGATAGCGATTTACGTTGCATTGTGCATTGTGCTGCTGTAATACAGTTTTAAATAATTAAAAGTCTAAACAGTATCAGCTTTTTTTATGGGTTTTAAATAAAGGCGATTTAAACGCGATTTAAATCAATATAAATGTTTATATTGTAACGCATAGGTGACTATTCATTGTTATTAAAATGACTTAAATTCGATCATGTTGTGATATTTAGAAATATAAATTTGTTTGGTGCGAGTGAAGTTTTATTTAATCTCTGACCCAGGGAAACGTTTTATTTTTTCAAAGAAATGTTTGTTAAAAAAAAAGTCATGGCTCCGGCTGGATTCGAACACCCAACGTGTGATGTGGGATTCAGGAACCTAACCCACAGCGCCACCGGCAAGGTTGCATGAGGAGTGTTGAAAAAGCCCTACAAACATTATCAACAGACATCATACAGCGTGTACTATTCTTGTGTTGCGGTACATGAATATAATTATATCGTTATTAATTTCTTTAGATACGCGATTCCATATTATATTCCCTTTTAATCAAATTCTAAAAGTATGCTTGTTGACTCCGGTATCACGTTAGTTAAAGACTTCGATGCTTAAAATGTTTAGGGAGAAATGGAATACTGGTGTGTATGTTTTCTTTAAAGTACCGAGACCAGCCATATACTGTATGTTTATGTTCCAAAATTAATATCGTTTATGGCCTTCACACGCGTTACAGTATGCTCCTATTCTTTTTATGCTCAGCTACTAAGATTTCCCTTCAGTGGTAAAATTCCATATAAATATTCAATACTTAAACGGGCACAGTAAAGACATTAAATATACATATACATACTGTATACAGTACAGTTTGCATACAGTAATATGTTTATGTTCCTAAATCAATCTCTTTTATGAGCATGTGAAAGGCATGGTGAATCGGAGATTCTCAAAAATTACTGTACTTTGTATGATTGGAAACAAATGCGTGATTGCGAAATACTGTGGTGTTACTTTTACAAAGACGGTCAATGAAAAAAAGAATGTGGACCAGGGCAATACTTTGAGTTTACAGCTTGTCCAAGGTCATTCATTATTAATACTATTAGTAATATCTTCGTTAAAGATTTTGACGGCGACAGCTCAAACATGAGAGGTTGAGCTTTATTAGCTCCACCTTGTGGAAATTCCGGATACTATTATTTTGCTTGCGGTACCACGTGGTATTATGAGGTACTATACGAGAATTTACGGTAACTCGCGGTAGGCTGCGTCAAGCGCACCGCAAAATAATGCGGTATCGCCTGCTTGTTTTGAATGGCTGCATCTGTACTAGTCCATCCCATCAATAACGTTTTCTGACCATGCTTTAATTACTTTTTAGATTCGACTGCCCTTGATAGCTGCCAAGGACTATCATTGATGTCAGACTACCGATGACACATCAACGGGGGTACTTCATTAAATTTTATGAACACAATGAACAATGCTACAGTAGCTTCATCTCCAGTAATAATGTTGACAAAATCACACATAACTATAATACAGTGGTCAGACAGGCCCTTGATAAAATTGCCCCGCTAAAGACTAAGGTAGTCAAAACCACTAGACACTCTCCATGGTATAATGATCACACACGATCCCTTAAAGAGGAGTGCCACAAACTAGAGCACAAATGGAGGTCTACTGGTTTGCAAGTATTCAAGTCGGCATGGACTGATAGCCTGCAACAATATAAGAATGCCCTATTCAGAGCTCATTCAGCTTACTACTCTGAACTTATAGAAAGCAATAAAAATAACCCTCACTACCTATTTAAGAGAATAGCTTATCTTACAAATAAGACTGATTCTATAGTTCCATCTAACTTTAGTAGTGACGATTTCATGAACTTCTTTAACGATAAAATTAACACCATCAGACTTCAAACACAATCAAATAAGCCACAAAGAAGTCTGGTACAGAAACAATATGCGCACATCTTTAGTGTTTTTCAGTCAGTTAATGAACAAGAACAAAATAAATTAATTATTAAGACAAAGTCAACCACCAGTTTTCTAGATCTCATCCCCACTCAGCTAGTCTTAGATTCCCTCAAAGTACTAGCAGGACCTGTAATTAGTATGATGAACACGTACCTTGTATCAGGCGTTGTACCTGATCAATTCAAGGTATCATTTGTTAGACCGCTCCTTATGAAGCCAGATTTGGATCCACAAGTTCTTAACAACTACAGGCCTGTCTTAAACGTCCCATTTCTATCTAAAATTCTTGAAAGAATAGTTGTGGCCCAACTTCAATTGTATCTGAACTCAAATAATATGCTTGAGAAATTCCAGTCTGGTTTCCGCCCAGGCCACAGCACTGAAACTGCATTAACAAGAATCGTAAATGACATTCTGTTAGCTACTGACGCGGGGAATGTAACAGTGCTTGTGCTTCTAGATCTTAGTGCTGCCTTTGACAAGGTTGACCACTCTGTTTTGTTACACAGGTTTAGGATTGAGGTTGGCTTATGTGGAACTGTCCTTAAGTGGTTTGCTTCATATTTAACTAATCGTTTTCTTTATGTTCAAATATCCAATAATTGTACTGCTTCGTCGATGTCACCAGTTCAATTTGGGGTACCACAGGGATCAGTGTTGGGACCAATATGGTTCTCTCTCTACATGCTGCTGCTAGGTAGGATAATACGAAAACATAATATTAACTTTTATTCATATGCTGATGACACTCAAATATACATTTCATTTACACCTAATTTACACGACAACCTGTCTATTATCACTTTAGTTAATTGCAAAAATGAAGTAAAGACAGATGTGTGTAAACTTTTTCTTACTCAAAAACTGAGGTTCAGTTGTTTGGAGGCAACAATACTGATAGGACTACTATAACTTCAGTACTTAACTCAGAGGATTTAAAAATGCCTCAAAGACTCAGCACGTAACCTAGGCGTCATATTAGACACAAGGCTCTCATTTAACTCTCATGTTAAAACAGTATCGAAAACATGCTTCCTACAATTAAGAAATATTGCAAAACTAAGGCAGTTTCACTCCACTCAAGACACAGAGAAATTAACAAGTTATAGGTTTATTCCATGTTGAAAGAAAGAAAGAAAACAGAAAGTTTTGGCCCTGGAACCTTCTTCAGGTGTGAGAAAGACAGGGCAGTAAGCAAAGGTAATGTAACAGAAGAACAAAAGCTGGGAAAGAGGAGGAGCGAGAGTGGCCAATAAGGTGGTGTGAAGTCAGGATAGGTGAAGAGAGGTGTGAAATGAAACCTACAATGAATAGAGAGGATTTAGAAGAAAAGTAGTCTGTCGTTGAGAGAAAGGGGAAGGTGTGATCCTAGCTGCAGGATAATTTTAGTTTCTGTATTCTTTCTGATGTATGAGTTAGGAAAACCATCTTTAAGAAAACAGACAGAGAGATTATTGTGATCATGGCCGTCAGAGGTGAAATGAGAAACAATGGTCTAGGTAAAATCTTTAATCGTCACAGCCCTAACATGTTCTCTGAAGCGGTCTTCAAGTCTCTATCCTGTTTCTCTAATGTAGATGGCTGGACATTTACTGCAAGAGATACAGTAAATAAGGTTGCTGGAGGTCCAAGATGTCATCTGATTGATCCAGAATTGTCCTCAGGTGCCTTGAATGAGTGAGCTGTTTGTCACAACCGCCAGCCAGCAGAGACCAACTCTTAAGCAATCTAATCAGCACCAGCAGCGGGTTATTATTAACAAGCGCCGCACGCGTTAACACACGTGCAAACACCCTACCGTGCGGCACGCCGGGCTATTTATACCATCCTAACCTGCTTCCCGTTGCTCTGTCTATTCCTTGAGAGCTCTACCTGGCATTTTTCCTTGTACCTCGTTTATTCAATTTCATCATACCCAGTCAACTGGTGAGAAAGCGCAGGGGATTAGGTCTGTGCAACTCTGTCTGCAACTGGCTGCTGGATGTTCTCATTGAGAGACCACAGGTGGTGCGGATAGGCAATAAAACATCAACACCACTCACCCTGAGCACTGGAACTCCACAAGGCTGCTGTCTGAGTCCAAGGTTGTACTCCCTGTTCACTCACAACTGCACAGCAAGACACAGCAACAACCGCATCATTAAGTTTGCGGATGACACCACTATAATAGGACTGATCAGTGATGATGACGAGTCCACTTAGAGGGATGAAGTCGTACAGCTGCTTAGGTTGTGTCACAGCAATAACCTCGACTTGAATGTAAATAAAATGAAAGAGCTAATAGTGGACTTTCGGAGACACAGGCCACACACTCACACTCAAGCTCAGCAGCGCCTTTATTTCTTGAGGTGCCTCAAGCAATGGGGGATGCCAGTACCTGTGTTGGTGAACTTCTACCGCTGCACCATCAAGAGCATCCTCACCAACAGGATCACCGTATGGTACGGCAACACCTCTTCTCGAGAAAGAAAGGCACTGCAGAGAATGGTCAATATGACCCAGAAGATCATCAGCTGTGGTCTCACCGAGATTAAACAGCTCTATGTGGACCGCTGCCGTGGTAGAATTCTGGCCATCACAGAGGACAGTCACCACCCCGGGCATGAGCTTTTCACCCCACTGCCCTCAGGCAAAAGATATAAGAGCATAAGGACACTTACCACTAGATTCTTCAATAGTTTCTATAAAAAAAAACTGTGATTGGCAAACACATTTAACCATGCCCCTCGGGCCACACCTACACCATCTACCTCATTATGATTTCTTATTTATTGCACATCTTTAGTCATTGTTTACACGTCTGTATTGTTTACATTCAAACTGTTTACTTGTTGACTTGTACATTGTCTACTGTTTGTTTGTATATTGTCTTGATGCACTGTCTGCACTTTGTGTTTTTACACTTGTTTTAACAATTGAGAGACTTTCTGTAAGTAAGAATTCCATTGTACCAGTACATGTACCGGTTACATATGGCAATAAAGTTCAAATTCAAGTTAGACTACTGCAATGCCCTACTATCAGGGAGCACCCACCACTCTTTCAACATATTACAGCGAATTCAGAATGCAGCAGCTAGAATTGTTACTAGGACCAGAAAGTATGACCATATAACCCCCATACTTCGCTTTCTTCATTGGCTTCTTGTCAGGTACAGGGTGGACTTCAAAATCATTCTACTTACTTACAAGGTTCTCAGAGGTCAGGCACCTGTCTGTCTAATGGAATTTATTCATGTATACCATCCAAGTCGCCCGCTTAGATCACAGAATGCAGGTCTTCTTCATATTCCACGCATTAATAAAAAACAGTTGGCAGTAAAGCCTTTAGTTAAAGGGCCCCTAGCTTATGGAATAGTCTCCCACCCCAAATTTGGGATGCCGAGTCAGTCTCAGTATTCAAATCCAGACAGAAGACCTATTACTTCAGCCTAGCCTACTTACATTTTACATTATAGCCTGCTGCAACCATGGCTACTGGTGCTATTGTACATGTCATTTTGTGTCTTTGTGGTGGCCTACCAGGTAGATACATCTGTTCTGACCAAACTATCCTATTCTTCTCTCCACATGTCTGGGTTGGGCACCATTTGAGTTGGATGCTGCATCACTGCCATGGATCCAAAAGGGACCATGTGGATATAGCTATCGTTTAGGAGGATTTTGCTGGTCTACACAGATCTGCATGGAGTACTGACATATAGAAGACATGATGGATGGATTAATACCTTCATTCATTTATTTATTTTTTAAAATTGTATAATGTTAGCATGCCCAAAGGGGTTGGGCAGCCAGTTAACCTTGCACTCCTAGAGGGTTTTTTTCTCCTTACTAAGGAGTTTTTGGTTCCTCTCCTCCATTGTCTTCTCGTCTTTTCACTTGCATTAAGTGCCTTGAGGCAACCTTGTTGTGAAAGGTGCTATATACAACTAAATTGAATTTAATTAAATAATTTTACACGAGTTGATTTACAGATCTGGAAAGAAGTGAAGGTTGACACCGCAAGGATCCAAAGGAGTGTATGCAAGTATTTGTTGTCGGGGGAAGGGATTGAAAAGTGTCAACCTTCACTTCTTTCCAGTCCCATAAATTAACTCATGTGTTACTAGTTTAGTAGTAGTGTAGAAGTGTTGCAAACATATACAATGCAATTTTGTACATTTTAGCTGCATATCATAAAGGAGGGTTCACATCACTAGATCACATCACATCTTTTTTTTAGTTTGGCACCTTACAAAACAGAACAGAAAATGTTCCCTCATTACTGTTTGTTCACAAATCACAAAGTGCTCCTTTGCATTCAAGATAGGACACATTCTTTGTAAAGATAGGCAACTCTTACTCCCAGTGACACATTTAGCCAATGTCCGCCTGGAATTTCCTCCTCTTAAACAATTTCTTATATCTCTGCAGCAGAACGTAGCAGGAGCCTGATTCAGGTCTTAAATTGAAGCTAAGCAGACCGTCACTCGGCTTCCTTTTTTCTGTCTTCACTGAGTGTGTGCTGCAGTGGTTGTGTTTTAGGTTGAACAATTGTTTTACAACAAAGTCAACATAATCAAGGTGTATTTTTTAATTATATTATACTACAATAATACACAATATTGCAGAAAGCAATGTCATGTCATTTCTATGGTTTATACAGATTAATATATTCATGTACTTTAAACATGTATTTCAGGCCCTTAATACAACAATTTATGAGGTTTTGGAAATGTTCCCTAGGTGGAGAAATACCTTTATCAGTAAAAGACTGCTTTGGTGGTTTGAATTACTTGGTAATGCCTGTAATGCCCATTTGTATACAAATATACTATGCTAAATTACATTTAGTGACTGCTCACTCAACCCTGATTTAGATCATTTTGCTTCATGGGAAATACTCAGAGTGTTGAAAACATACTGTGCTCAATAAGCTAAATTACTTATTGTATTATGGGAAGCAAAGATGAAAACGAACTGTTGAGCAAAAACTGAAATGAACTTTGGCTATCCAATCTGCTTCCCCTTAGTATGATTTTTTTTCTGTTTGATCTTTTTTTTTTCAGGCCAATTCAGCAAAATTAATAACCATAGATTTCTAGAAGAGACATGGTTTATTGCTTTTGCAAGAACATAATTAAAATATTACAATTATTTCAAACATAACTGTTTGAAAAAACAGCCACAGATTTTATATAGCTAACTCAGGGCAAGCGATAATTTATATACAATGTACAGTATATATCTTAATATATATTAAATACAAAATATAATATATAATAAATAAAATAAAAATATAAATATAAAAATCTGCCTCAGCCCATTTATGTGCTTTTAAGATTCCCTGTCCATCTGCAAAGAGCTGAAACAAAGACATAACCTTCTGAGAAAGTTACTTTATTAAATGTTTAAATCACTCACAGTACATGTAGGTCCCCAAAGACAAAAAAATTAAATGAAAACAATTGTCTGTGCTCAGTGAGCATGTTTTTTTATTAGTATTATTGAAAAAACAAAACATAGATTAATAACATCTACTTTCATTTTGGGCCAATATTACAGACAAGAAAGATGGTGCGCTTAAGACTGCTCTTCCAGCATCTACAGTATATTTAGATTAACAGATAGCAGGTTTATTTAGGGGTTTTGAAAAGGAATGTATCATTGATCCATAATTAATAACAGATCCAGACACTCTTGATAAATGCCAATGCCCAGAGAGGAACTGGGGCAACTATTGGCAGGGTCTTGGGCTTTCCAGATGGGGTTCTAAAATCTCTGAGGATAAAAGCCCTGGAAAAAGACAAATGAAGATATGAGATGTCAATTGGATCAAAATAATTTGATTGTCACTATCTTGATAAGTGTGGTGGTGACATTTAGCATTAATGAAGGCTAGAGAAAGTTAAAAAACTGAATGACCTAGAGCAAGAATGAAGCATTGAATCTCAATGAGACGAAGGGCAGGGATAGCTGTACTGAAATGTGCAGAAAGCCATTTTGGGGAAAAAAAACTACTTCCCTTTATACAGTATATTACCTGTCTAAATTGAGAAATTCAGCCAACAGCCAAAAGATAAACAGTAACATGGAATTTGGTCTGAAAAATATTTAATTAAAAAATCAAAAACACACTGTAAATGTATAATTTGTTAGAAGCTCAGAAAATACGTGTTTACATGAAATCTGGTAGCTGAACAATCCACTATGGCTTGGGAATAAAAGAAAACAGAGAAGCCCTGACTGAAATGCAAATTACACATTCACTACAGTCCACTCAAATGAATATATTATGTCTTCCCTTATCAATACTGGAACACCCAGGAGAATCAACACTATTCATGCAATTTAACAGCATTGCAGAGCTCACTAAGACAGAAGCATATTAAAATTCCCCTTGAAAACAGAAATGTTATTCTCCCGATTAATGCTCTTCTTTTTAGCTATTTATATTCAGTCAACACTATTTAAACACTAAATAGGAATAAACTGGCTATGAAAATTACCTAGATAATGTCACTGATATTCAGCTAAGAAACCTTTTAAAGAACCTCTTTAAACCTTTGTTCAATGTGGAAAAACTATTAACCTCCTCAAAAGGAAATGAAGTGAAGAGGTCTTTTGCTCACTTTTTACTACAAATATCCATACATCCACCCAATTTCAGTCACTGGGGTTCATGGACTATGAACATTTCTAACAAAATTATGACAACAGTGTGAGAAATAACCATTGTATTGTGGTTTTGTTTGGCTTGTTTGTATCTGGCTATAAAGGGAACCTAGCTGAAAGGATAAAGTCAGAGAAAAACTCATGCTGCTATGTCATTCCTGAATTTTAGCTGAAATAAAAGCCTGATGACCACTTCACCTCTGTAGCGTGGTTTCCAAGTCTTGTCCTTGTCTCCTGACGAAGGTTAACCTCACCCCTCCCCCTCAGCCTTCAATAACTTCCAATACTCCGTGATTTCTGGACATGAACCACTTCATTTACGGGTGATGCAGACTTTCAACTCCTGTGTAGTTCTTTTCACCCCACACATACTGTACTGTACTAAAAACTCTCTTTTTCACAGTTCCTGACAGAGATACACTGACAGAGGATACCATTTTATTAACAGAGGATACCCAACACATGTTATTTACAGGGCCCTCTCCCGAGCCAAAAATAGTCAATAGGAATTTCTGGACCCACAACCACATTCCTTTGCTGCTTCCCTACTACCCTAACACCCTTTATATTCCCAGGACCATTAATGACAATTACTGACCCCTCCTCTTTCCTGACTGCCCATTCATTTCACCGACCACCTAATCTGTGGACCCTTTTTGTTCACAGCTACCTTGACCACAATTGACAGCAATCATCCACACCAGGCACTTTTGCCTGCAACAGAACCCGCTGCATCAAGGATAAATATACAGTATATCTAATACCACACATATTCAAGGCCCCTCTCGACAACCCAGATGACATCATGTAATTCCAGCAATCTCATTTACTGCATCTGCAGATATTTACATTGGTGAGACAGAAGGAAACTGGCAAACCATTTCAGGGAAAATGTGAGCTGTTTCAGAGCTGTGAGCTGTGAGGATCAGAGATCCCCATTTCACAAAAATCGACCATGATCTTGCTGATCTCTTCATCTGCATCCTCACAGAGGGGTTTCAGAACTCCTATTACAGAAACCAAAATCTGAAACCAAAATTCCTGAAACTAGGATCACACCTTCTCCTTCCCACAACAACAGACTTCTGAATACTCTCTGTTAATTTCCAGCTTTTAGCTTCGCAGCTTTCCTATTCTCCCTGTGTATCAATGCTGTTTCTCCTCTGCTCCCCACCTCTTCTTAACTACCCTGTCTTTTGTTTTCCCATTCTTCATTAAATGCCAGTTTCCCTCTCTCCCTCACAACTGAAGAAGAACTCCACAGCTGAAACACTGTGTCTCTTTTCTTTTCCTTTCAGCATGGAATAAACCTTTTACTATTCCTTCATAAACACTAGTTTACACATTTCAAAACATATTGTTCCTCTGGAACTAATAGGATTTTTCAATGTTGATCCATTAATACTAATAATATTAATACTAATTAATACTGTTAATTCATGTGTCTCCACTTCCATACTTCTACTTCCATTTTCACTATGACTTGCTACTTGGTCTATGGCTCCCTGACCCTGGTTTGTTCTCTAACTACGTCTTCCGGTTTTGGTTTTGGTACTTAGGTCATTGTTCTGGTTTTGACTCTCGGCTTCCCCATGGCTTACGGCTCCGCTTCTGGTTTTGTACTTTTGCACCGGTTTGGTTACCTACGGCTTTTGGACCTCGGATTTTAATATCAACTACGCCTCTGGAGATCACTCTGGTTTTCTCCATAGGGTCCTCACTACTATTTTCTAACAGAATACTGAGCCCTTAACATGGACCCCGCAGAAGGTGATGAGATTCGCGGCATTCTCTCACAACATTCCCACAGGTTGACTCAGCTGCAGGCTTCAATCCAGCAGATTACTTCTCACCTGGCTAATATGTCAACACAGCCAACAGGAGCAGCCACAGCCACAGCAGTGGCAGGCCCTGCAGAGGCAGCAGCAGTGGCAGTCCCACTAGTGTTACCAGAGGACGTTCCCGTCCCCCTCTGCAGCTTCCTATTCTTCCCAAGTAGCACCGTTTATCACCCCAGAAAGGTTTGACGGAAATCCTAGCAAATGTAGGGGATTTTTAGCTCAGTGTTTCATGGTTTTTCACCTAGATCTGGAAGATTTTTTTTCCTCCTTGGCTAAGGTAGCTTTTATTATCTCCCTTTGTTCTGGAAGAGCTCTTGAATGGGCAACTGTGCTCTTAGAGCGACAAGCTCCTGAAATTTCAGATTTTAATCTTTTTTAAGAGACCTTGTGAACAGTATTTCACCACCCCTCCCCATCTCAGGATGCACCTTCCAGACTGACAGCTTTGAGGCAGAGCAAAAGGTCGGTGGCGGACTACGCACTGGAATTCCGTGTTTTTGCGGCAGAGCTGTCCTGGGTTGATGAGGTCTTGATCTCCCTTTTTAAGCAACGGCTATCGGAACAAAATTAAAGACAGTCTGTTTCTATTGCCTCTAAGAGGAAAGTCCTTCAAGGAAGTGATATTCCTTAGTGATTGAATTGGATGACAGCTTTCGCGGAAGAGGACGACGGAGACGAATGGAACCTTTCTGCACCTATTCAACTTCCCGCCCTTGCTCCCCTCGATTTAACCCTCATCCCCCCCTCTGGAACCTATGGAGATCGCTCACTCCGCAGGAAAGGGAGAAGCGCATATGGGAGAATTGCTGTCTTTACTGTGGTCATCTAGGACATTACTGTTCAGACTGTCCCTCCTGCCCTCCACAGCACCCCCTGTCTAAACCCAGTACGCAGGTGGGACACAGTAAACAGTTTGCTACCTCTTCTAATGCCTTGTCTGTTCCTGCTTCACTCTCCTGGGGCTTGTCTAAACTTAACCTTCTCGCTTTTATCGATTCAGGGGCCGCTGGAAATTTCCTAGACCTCTCCTTGGTTCGTTCCTGGAATATTCCCTTAATCCCTGTTCGACCCCCTCTTCGTGTGCAGACCCTCGATGGATCCCCTGTTTCCCCAGGGTGCTATTAGCTGACAGACCTCACCATTATCTTTTCAGGTTGGAGCCCTTCATCAGGAACTTATACAATTTTACTTCCTGGAAACACCACACCACCCTCTGTTTTTGGGGTTCCCCTGGTTGCAAAAACATGATCCTCAGAATTCCTGGACTAGGGGTGAGTTGCTAATTTGGGGTTCTTCGTATTGTCGCCCTCTTGTTAAACTCTCCAGGTAGCTCTCCTGACATTCCTGCATGTTACACTGATCTATCTGAAGCCTTCAGCAAACAAAGTGCATTGTCCCTGCCCCCTGACAGGGCTTGTGATTGTGCCATCGATCTCCTACCGGGTGTCTTGCCCCCAAAGGGGAGAATTTACCCTCCCTCACATGTGGAATTGGAGGCCCTGAAAGAATACATCCAGGAGGCACTTAAGGCAGGTTTCATACACCTCTCTTCCTCTCTGGCTTGTGCAGGATTTTTTTTTGTAGGGAAAAGGGACAGTGGCCTCCGTCCCTGTATTGATTATCAAGGGCTAAATGCAATCACAATCAAAAAATGCTATCCCCTCCCACTTGTTTTAACAGAAAGAATAAGGTTCTGGATCCCGAGACGAAGTTAAACAGATGAGTTTATTGCATGCAAGGAACAACAGAACCAAAGTCTTGTTTCCCACAAGAAATAACAAAACCGAAGTATTGTTCAAAATGCCGGTACAGAACTTTCAGTTTATATAGGATTTCCCTGCCACTTATGGTGTAGCTCCGTACTATGGTAATGGTGGGAGGTCATGGTGTTTGGACAGTTTACAGCCTTTTGACCAAATGGTCAGGGCTTTAGGTTACCCTCTGGGGTTTCCTGGTTGGAATCTGGAATCCTTATCAGTTTTCCCTTTCTTGCCATAAACTCCAGTCTGTTGCTTAGAAGTCTAATCTTCAGGCAGAAAGGACTTAAGTTAACCCCTTCTTCATATCTTGTATCTTTCTTCACACTCATTCCTTCAGCCTTAGAATCTGTTCGGGGTGCTAAAATTTTTACCAAGCTGAATCTCCGCGGGGCATCCAACCTAATTAGATATGGGAGGGGGATGAATGGAAGACTGCTTTTCTGACTCATGGACATTATGAGTATCTTGTCATGCCTTTCAGTCTTGTGAATGCACCTGTGGTCTTTCAGTCATTTATGAACAATTTTTTTTTGTGATCTCATTCAGAAATGCCTCCTTGCATATCTTGATGATATCTTGATTTTTTCCACTAACCTGCTGGAACACACCTCTCATCTAAGAGAGGTCCTGTCTCATCTGATTCGTCACAAGTTCTATGTTAAGAAGGAAAAATGCATTTTTCATGTGTCAGTGATCCAATTCCTGGGATATATCTTGTCACTGAAAGGGTTCCAATGGACCAAAGCAAGATCTCTGCAATTACGGATTGGCCAACCCCGAAGACCCTAAGACAGGTACAATATTTCTTGGGTTTCGCAAACTTTTATAGGAGATTTATTCGTAATTTTAGTTCTGTAGTGGCTTCTATTATGTCCCTCACCGGATGGGCCCGCAACAGGGTAAATGGACTTCTCAAGCCGATAACGCCTTCCGATGCTTAAAGGGCCTTTTTACCTCCACTCCCCTTCTGAAATACCCAGATCTCTCCCTTCCTTTTGTTGTTGAAGTTGACACCTTGGGCCATGATGTCGGGGCCGTTCTTTCTCAGCACCATGGGGACAAAGGCATCTTGCATCCTTGTGCTTTTTTTCTAATAAGTTGACCACTGAGATGAGCTACTATGTTGGAAATCGTGAACTCCTAGCCATCAAGTTGGCACTTGAACAATAGAGACACTGGTTGGAGAGGGCACAATTCTCTTTTCTCATTCTCACTGACCATAAGAACCTTTCTTACCTTCATTCGACTACACATCTTTGTCCCAGGCAAGCTAGGTGGTCTTTATTATTCTCAAGGTTCAATTTCATAATTACCTACAGCTCAGGTACCAAGAACCTCAAAGCGGATGCCATCTTGCGCCTCCATGAACCCCCTAATGTGCAGCAACCCCTAGAGCACATCATCCCACCCAGCAGGATTTTGGCTGCCATAAGATGGAATATTGAACAGACAGTAAGACACGGACTGGAGGGCCACACCGTACCCCAGCAGTGTCCCCTGGACAGACTTCATGTGGGCACATGACTCCCGTTTTGTGGGCCACACCGGTATTAAACACACTCTTGAGCTGATTTCTAGAGACTTCTGGTGGCCTACAATTAAGAAGGACGTCGGAAACTACGTTTGTGCATGCACCGTCTGTGCTAGAATCAAGACTCCTCACACCAAAACCCCCCCTCTACCCAGTCCAGAGTGCCCCTGGAGCCACCTCTTGGTAGACTTCGTCACTGACCTCCCTCTCAGCCAGGGTTGCACCACTGTCCTAGTCATCATCGACCAGTTCTTGAAATCTGCTCATTTTGTTCCTCTGCCCTCTTTGCCCACCACCCAGGAACTCGCCAACCTTTTCATTCAGCATGTTTTCAGACTCCATGGAATCCCCAAGGACAAAGTCTCGGATCGGGGTCCGCAGTTTGTTTCCAAATTCTGGCATGCCTTCTGCAAGGCTCTCGGAGCCTCTGTTTCCTTGACCTCCCCATACCACCCTCAAGCTAATGGGAAAAGACAATGTACTAATCAAGAACTTCAGACTTTTCTTAGAGCTACCATGCAGGACAACTGGTTTCCCTACTCCCTTGGGCGGAATATGCCCACAATTCCCTCTCCACCTCTGCTACCATATGTCTCCATTTCAGTATTCTCTTGGCTTCCAACACTCTCTCTATATATGCCAAATGTAGCACAACCACAGCAAGGCTCAAAGGTCCTCATCTTAATACAGTCCATAACAAATCATCTGCACATGACATACCCAAGAGCCTTTCAATGATACAGTATGCCAGACACCAGCAAGCATGGCCAAATTGTCATGTTATCAGATGATTGATCATGCTAGGCATCTTAGAAAACTCTTCCTAGATTGTGACATTGCATAGGACTGCTTCAACCTGGACATTGATTCTCCATCATACTTGAATAAGGCAGAACAAACACCTACACAGCCGAGGGCATAACATATGTATAGTCATATAATGCCAATGAGAAGTTAATGTCAGCTTTAACAGAATTAAAGTTGATCAAAAAGGAGAGTAAGCACTCAATCCTTTCAACTAAAATATTTTTTCTTTTTATTTGAATATGACACAGACTTTGAAATTGTATTGTTTTATTGTACTTGAAAATTTTAATTGTAAGCAGAATTAATCATCAGCTAAAAACATCAATCAAAGTTTATTTATCAAATGCACAACAATACAGCATGCATCAGTAGTTGCTGGCAATGAAATGTCTTTTCTAAAAGCTCACCGGGGGGGTAAAAATCACAAAATTAAGGTTACATAATAATAGATAATAATGTAATAGAAATTGAATAAAATAAACACAGACAAAACTCAATATAAATAGAACTGCTATGTGTCCATGGTGTATGCAATATATTATGTCCAAATAGTGCAGTATGCACAGTACAGTGAAAACAGTATGTCCATGTAGCCATTACGTGTGATTTGCTAAAGGAGCTGCAGGTTGGCTATTTAGCAGTCTTATTGAATGGAGGTAGAAGCTGTTCCGTAATCTGTTGGACTTTGACCGAATGCTTCGGTACTGTTTACCGGACGGTAGGAGAGAAAACAGTTTGTGACTGGGATGACTGGGGTCCTTGAGAATGGACCTGGACTTCTTAAGACATCTAGCTGAGTAGATATCCTGGATGTTTGGTAACTCACAGCCGGTAATGAGCTGCGCTGAGTTCACCACCCTCTGCAGTACTTTGCTATCCCAGGCAGAGCAGTTCCCATACCAGGCAGTGATGCAACCAGTCAGGATACTCTCAATAGTGCACCTGTAAAAGTTGGCCTGGATGTGATGGCATTAAAATCTATTACTAAAATTTTACTTTCTTTGTTCCCCTAATGCATCTGAGTGGTCATCACTAGGAGAGTTTAAGTGTTCTACAGTGCTCACGAAATATTGCTGGTGTCCATCACCCTTTAGTCTAGGACACCTGTGGGCAAACTATGGCACGTGGGCCACATCCGACCCGCCAACCAGTTTTCACCGGCCCTTGGATAAAAAATAAATTAGTCAATATTCACCATATTCCAATTTGTTTGGTGTTGTTTTTTCTTACATTTCATTATTTGTGCCATTATGGCGCACAAACGCTTTACTACAGTGATTCCAAACTATGCATCGCGCCACCTTGGGGACGCCTTGGGGCGTCTCAGGTATTGCCAGTCAAAGAAAAATTTTATTACGACCAAAACCCGCTGTTCATGCACACAGAATGTCTGAGTCACACTCTACCTAGGGGATTTGAAGGTACTAGATTGCATCACATGACACTGGCCACGAGAGTCGGCAGTCTGTAAGCAGTGTACCAGTTGACCATGGCTTCAGTGTTTCATGTTTCTATGAGTGGTCATTTTGTGAGTTTTTTGTTACATGATCGCAATTGAGAGGTTTTTAAATATGAGTAAAAACGTGAAGGACACGGAGCCTAGTTCTAAAGAGAAGCGGAAACGCAAATACAGAAAGTATGACAACAGTTTCTTGAATTTCTGTTTCACGTGCACAACTGTGGACACTGAAGAATGTCCTTACTGCATTGTCTGCCTTAAAGTGTTGGCTGCTGAGAGCATGCACCCCAATAAATTGAAACGTCATTTGGAAACTGTTCACAGCAGGGGCGTAGCTAGGAATTGATTTTTGAGTGGGCCTGTGCAAAAGTGAGTGGCCCGGGCTCTAACTATAAATAAATAAATAAATATATATTTAAAATACCATGTAGGGTTTACCTTGCCTTTAAATATTCAGCAGATTCAGCAGACCTTGCGTAACATACCAGAAGAACGTGCACGCACGTATGGGTTTCAAAGATTGGAGTAAATGCATCGCCCCAAGGGTAATATCGAGTGAGGTGCCATGAGAATAAAAACTGTGAAGGTATAAAAATATTAAGTTCTGAAGATCTTGTTTGATCCTTCATGATGCTGTTAAACTTTAATGAAACCCATGAAATTAGTATACTATTTTCGATGCCAAAATACACCTACTTTGGAAATTCGTGACTTACTTCCCACAAGTCTTTACACTGAATTGGTATAGTCAAATTAGAGTGCTAACCAACTCATCGTACCTTTAATTGCAAGAATGGTCTGCTAATAAAAGCGTAAAATACATACTTTGGATGTATTTTAGCGCTGTAAACGTCGATCACTTAAAAATATTGCAGGGCATTTAGAGGTGATATGAATAGTTATCTGTAAAAAGCACATTTGCATTTATCCACCAATACTATCTTAATATTATTCATGCATTCCAAAACTTGTAATTTGTCTACAGGAGAAATGTAAGAACCTATTTGTGCTTAACTCCTACAGGTCAAGCTGCTACAAGCAAATGGGTTCAATCAATGTTTTTTAAAAAAGGGGGAGAAATACAATGTCTTTTTGTTTGTACGATGAAAAAAATCAAACACGTAATATTAAAAAGCAAATCATGTAATGCAAACAAGCAAAAATAAATCTTAAATTACTTTGGACTGATTGGGTAAGCCTAGGATCAATGCTACAATCAAAAATAAGCCTCTTGAGTATTTTTGACGAAAGTTAAACGAATGAACAGAAAGCTGCTTTTTCTAACCAAACTACAGTCTCCAGTAAAGTTCTTCTTTCATCATACAAAGTTGCGTACTGAGTACCACAATTAAAAAAACTCATACTATTGGAGTACCAAGGAATAAGCAACAGAGCTCTGTGAATTATGCTTCCCTTTTTTTCCTTTCCTTGGGTTTTCAGCACTTGCAGTTATCAAATCCTAGTTCAGATCAAGAGTCAATGTTCAGAAGGAGATGCACGTTGCCATTCAAAATACTACCCAGTTTTTGGGGGAATTATGTTAACATAATTTATTAAACAAGTGCACCTTCCCATTAAGAGGTACAAACAAAAAGACATTGTATTTCTCCCCCTTTTTTAAAAAACATTGATTTTAATTTTTTATTTTTTTCTAAGTCATTTTATTTGCATTTTACAAAGATGTTGACTAAAAAAAAATCAAATTGTTTTCACATTCAAAGAATTTCAATAAAATGTGTTGTCAAGTATTTTTACAATTTTGATCAAGCTTTTTGGTTTTGAAAATGATTAAAAATAATAAAAATTGGATCAACTTTGTTTTTATTTTGACCTATAATCTCCTTTTCAAATTGATTATCTTTTGTAAAATATCGCACTGCCATAGAACTTATTTTTGATGTGGAATGATGTGGCATGTGGAAAAGTTTGCCAATTTGATTCACCCGTTAGAGTGGGTCCATCGTACCAGAAAGTTGACAGTGAATGCAGAGTGTTCAACACTTGCAGAATGGACTACAAAATACTTTTTCACAGAGGTTGGAACAAAGGCTATATGTTTCATTTGTAAGGAATGTATCGTTGTGTTCAAAGAATACAATCTCAGTTGGCATTTTTCTACCAAACATGCCAACTATGCTAGAAATCTGTCATGTGAGGAGTGGGTTAATAGAGCTTCAAAACTAGCCACTAGTTTACAGGCTCAGCAAAATGTATTTTTCCGCCTTTCTACTATCCAAGAGGCCAGCACAAAGGCAAGCTACCTGCCTGCTTATAAAATTGTTAAAGCAAGCTGCTCTGTGAAGGGGAGCTTTTGAAGGAGTGTATGATAGAAACTGCAGATATTCTTTGTCCAGAGAGCAAGAACAAATTTGAGAAAATATATTTATCATGCAACCTGTCAGGTCAAGGTAATCGGTGAAGACTTGTGAGTTGAATGTCACGTTTTTATTCAATTTTTATTTTTTTATATTTAAAATATGTATTTTTTTCTCTAGGGTTATCGTCAATCTTGAACTAATAAGCCTATGTTGGATTTTAAACTTATATAGGCCATAGACTATCTGTAACAGCAGCCTGAAGTGGCCTGCTATACAGTTTCAAAATTTTATTTGGCCCTTGGGCCAAAATAGTTTGCCCATCCCTGGTCTAGGACATCTATCTCTGCTTTAGAGCTGCAGAGCATTCTCTGGTCATTATCAAATCTGTGCTGCTGGAAGTGCTGTGGATCTGGATGGTAACATACAGATGCAGCCATTCAAAATGGGTGGGGTATTTCACGGTATACCCCGGTGGGCGTGTCGCATCAAAACGCTGTATCACGCAGTATCACACGGTGTATCGCGTCATTTGACGTCATGCCGGAAAGTATCCGGAATCACCTTGTAAAACCATCAGGAGGAGCCAATAAAGCTTAACCTCTCATGTACAGCATTTGAGCTTTTAAATTTAAACTGTGTATTACAACATGTTAATCATCAGTCATTAAAAAGTTGGTATATTTTATGAAAGCAAGATTGCTCAGTTGGACAAAAGTACACAACCTACCTTTATCAGAAATATTTATGCATCAAAGCCTTTACCGAAGATATTACTAATAGTATTAATAATGAATGACTTTGGACAAGCTGTAAACTCAAAGTATTACGCTGGTCCACATTCTTCCTAACCATCATTTTAAACAAAAATACTTTTAGTTCTTTCTTTGACAAACACCACAGCATTTCGTGGATAATTTCTTTAGCACATTTGTACAAGCACTTGGAATCTGTCCAAGCCCTACTTTGTCAGGCATTTTCTTTTACTGCAACGGACATAAAAACTCCCTTGCTTTTAACGGAGTGTTTCATAATTTCTAACCACGAAAATTATTTAAACTGCGACACTTATCATTCAACCAGAGCTCAAAATATCACAAGGATCCTCAAGAGCACATCAAAGACTGTATTAAAAGATACTTGTATCAGATACATGAGAATCCAGGCTTTTTTATCAACGCTTTCTTTTCAGTATACCAGATATTATGGAACCACTTCAGAAGGGTGTCAGTCAGTCAGATTCCAGGAATCGGTACTTTAAAGAAAAAATACACACCGGTATTCCATTTCTCCCTAAACATTTTAAGCATCGAAGTCTTTAACTAACATCTGAAATAGCGTGTAAAAAAAGTGGTAGTTTTAAGCTTTTCTGCTAATATAATATGGAATCGCGTATCTAAAGAAATGAATAACGATATGATTATATTCGTGTACTGCGACAGGGCTGTGTAGGGCTGTTTCGCCTCACAATCAGACAAATGCAACATAAATTGGGCTGTGTAGTCTTCTAAGTATCTTAATAAACTTTCAGCATAGCTTTCTCCCCGTTTAGGTTTATTTTTCTTGGGATCTTGGGATCAAACATGGAAAGATTAGATTGTAATTGTTTTTATTTTTTAAATACATTTTAGAAAAGTGTAATCTATACTAAAAAGCTGTACACCACCTGCTATAAAGATACATATTGTAATACTTTCGGGCTTGGATAGGACGGACACAAGAACTCAGACTTGCGGAGTTAAAGCAAGTTAAAGCCTTGATTTTATATATCACCTTTAAAAGTGGCATCTCAAAGCAATACAGATTACAAAGTAAATACCCAACACTGATTGTACCCATCTGTCATGCTAATAAAGACCTTTAAATTGAATTGAATTGTATTACTTGTTTTTCAGGAAGTTAAAAAAACACTTGAATTACTTATCCAGCCAATCGAAATAAAATTATTTTTCAAGCAACGCAACTAACGTCGGGCAACGTGTTTTTTTTAATCCAACATTGACAGCCACATCTTAAATCTTGTCAGTCAGCTCCTTTTTCTCTATTTGAATTGTGGCGATTCAAACAACTTGGGATAACAAGTGGTCTCAAAGTCACAGAGCTCACAGAGCTTCAACAACAGATGACAATTTCCTTAGTCCTTCCTTAGTCTTCCTGAAATTGTCAGATTATGAGTGAATAAAAGCATTTTATTAAAAACATGTTTGCGTTTGTTTGGGAGCTATATTATGTATTTTTCATATGTAAGATATAATGATGTGTTCCTGCTTACACATTGCACGACTTTAAAAGCTAGAAAAACAGGTTTCGATTCACATTATCTGGCGAGCCTTGTTTTGTCAATGGAAAATTCTATTCTACTCTGAGAATGTAGGGGGAGGAAGAATGCCCGTGGTCTTTTCACTTACTGCAATACACCAACACATTAGCATGTTAAAGCAATTTCATTGAGGAGCCTAGCTTTCTTAACTAGTAAGTACTGTACTTACTGGGTTTTGAAGGGGGGAGATGTCTTTCGCTGGAAATCTCGCCCCCTTCTACTTTGAAAATACCTGTGAAACTGGTTTAATTCGTCATAGCCAGCACTCCCGCAGAGAGGGGGGTTGTACTTGCAGTGCATCGGTATAGATGGGAAAGCCAGAGCCAAGTCAAGTCTAGCCATGTGTGAGTCTAGTCTCACAGAGCTTCAACAGCAGATGACAACTTGTGAGTTCAGTTAAAAATGAATAAAAGCATTTCATTAATAACACGTTTGCGTTTGTCTGGGTGCTGACAAAGTAAAAAACAATTACTTTTTGATAATGAAGAACTGTGTGTGTCTCTCTCTCTCTGCTGGCGTTTGTAATCGTTTTTATTTTTAAGTACATTTTAGCAAAGTAATGTACCATAAAAGTATTGTGAGACATATTTGGGTTAACATGTTCAGTGTTCAGTGTGTGGTAATTTGTTTGGTGCGAGTGAAGTTTTATTTAAAATCTGACAAAATTTTGACAATTTTGACAAATTGACAAAAAGGGAAAAGTGTGGCTGAGGAGAGAATGCAGGCTCGCGCTGTGTCCGTTATTCTTTTTGTCTTTTTGTCTTTTTGAGCCAGTGAAAGCTCTGTTGTTCTTCACATGAATGCCTGAATCATTGTACCGAACCCAGGATTTTACAGTATTTTTTCTTTAAAATACCAATAACAGCAACATACAGTTTACGTAATATGTTGATGTTCCAAAATTAATATCGTTTATGACCTTAATGACCTTCGTTATGCTCTTCATTAATGTCTAAGCCGGAACACATCATTATATCTCATTTTGTATGTCTTTTAAAAAAAATAATAAAAATCGTTTGCCCAGCCTAACAGTATTGTTGTTATTGTTTTTATCCTGTAAAGCGCTTTGAGGAGCCACCTTTAAAGGCGCCATGTACAATAAAGTTCATTATTATTACTATTGTTAATTTGCTGGACAGAGAGGTGAACATTATTACACAGAAGACAAAGATAGCGATTTACATTGCATTGTGCATTGTGCTGCTGTAATACAGTTTTAAATAATTAAAAGTCTAAACAGTATCAGCTTTATTTATGGGTTTTAAATAAAGGCGATTTAAACGCGATTTAAATCAATATAAATGTTTATATTGTATCGCATAGGTGACTATTCATTGTTATTAAAATGACTTAAATTCGATCATGTTGTGATATTTAGAAATATACATTTGTTTGGTGCTAGTGAAGTTTTATTTAATCTCTGACCCAGGGAAACGTTTTATTTTTTCAAAGAAATGTTTGTTAAAAAAAAAGTCATGACTCCGGCTGGATTCGAACACCCAACATGTGATGTGGGATTCAGGAACCTAACCCATAGCGCCACCGGCAAGGAGTGTTGAAAAAGCCCTACAAAGATTATCAACAGACATCGTACAGCGTGTACTATTCTTGTGTTGCGGTACATGAATATAATTATATCGTTATTAATTTCTTTAGATACGCGATTCCATATGATATTCCCTTTTAATCAAATTCTAAAAGTATGCTTGTTAACTCCGGTATCACGTTAGTTAAAGACTTCGATGCTTAAAATGTTTAGGGAGAAATGGAATACTGGTGTGTATTTTTTCTTTAAAGTACCGAGACCAGCCATATACTGTATGTTTATGTTCCAAAATTAATATCGTTTATGGCCTTCACACGCGTTACAGTATGCTCCTATTCTTTTTATGCTCAGCTAAGATTTCCCTTCAGTGGTAAAATTCCATATAAATATTCAATACTAAAATGGGCACAGTAAAGACATTTAAATCTTTCTACGACCGACCAACGCACCACGAGTGCCCCTGTCGGTCAACCAATCACGTACCGCAGTATTTTGCATCATGATGCGCGAGGCCGTAGCCAATTACCCGCGGTACGTGTCTGTGCCGCATACTTTGAGTGGCTGCATCTGTATGGAGTAGAATGAGTGACAGTCTCTAACCCTTCCCAACCAAACTCATATGCTTCTCTCTTCACATCTTTATTCACAGATCAGCTCACTGGTCCCTGAAGAATTGGGCTATATTTAGTAAAGCTCAAGCGTGCTATTCAGAGTCAATCAATGCAAATCATGTATTTCCAACCTCTGGAGAATGGGCCATTTTTTCAGCTAAGACTAAAACAGCGTCGTCCAAGCACTTCATACTCAGTACTTTATTTATTAACCTTTCGTCTGGCTAGTTCAGTAACATTAATATGTAATTTAAGTGTCTTTTTAAAAAATATAAAACAAAATCCTCCTTTTTAAAGCGCTGCATGATGTGAGCACTTAACATCTTAAAAGTATTCACCAACTAATCTGAAATTTGCCTCTACTCTGTATATCCAATCATACTTTGGTCTCAGCTACTGTACAACCTAACAAATATCAAATGTCACAACACAGAAAGTAAGATTTTAGTCATATATTTTAATGTTTATAGCTACTGTACAACCAAACAAATGTCAAAACCCAGAGGACACACATTGTAACAAAGGAGAAGTGCATCAACCAGGGATAGGAGGCACTTCTTTACACAAATGGTTATGAGAGTCTGGAGAAAGTTATCCAGATTATTCTTTTCATCATGACCCATTTGTCAAAATACACATATACACATATATACAAAAATACACATATAGTACACTGCACACTGGCATAGGTGGCAGAAGCCTGAAAAAATAATTATTATAAAGATTTTTTAAGAGCTATTACTGCAATGAAAAGAAAAGGTAGAAAAGAGTAAAAATGATAAATTGCAAGGACAAATTGCAGCTAAAAGAGTGTAACGTATTTCAGAAATGAAAGTTTTTTTTAAATGACTTAATTAGATGAATATCTAATACACATACTTTCAATTTCCCTGACAAGATTTAATCTATATGGTACTTATAGGATTAATATATGATTAATCTCTGCCACAGATGGAATTATCAGATCTGTAAATGAAAACTGATATTAAAATGCAAATGTAGCTGCATTTCATAATGCAAAAAAATAAAATTCAAATGTAATGAAGATTCTCATTAATACTGCATACTGGTTAAAAAGGAAAATTATAGATGCATAACAAAACAATGGAAGTGAAGAGGTCAGGGGGATTTAAAGCTGATTTTCTATCTTTATTTAATACTTCTGTATCAGTAATCCCAGCTGTGACATCAACAGACTCAAATCACTCTTAATTTCCCTTTACTGGAGTTATCCCTTAAAATATGTATCGCTACCACAAGGGGTTTCACAAGCTGAGTTCACAAGAAAATGACCTAATATCATGGTTCATAAACCCTGTTGGGTATTTTGTCTCACAGTGCCTTTTAAAAAGTCAGTAATATACACACTGAAATGTTTACAAAGCTCTGTTTGTTTTATTTTAGCTTATCCATTTTATTTTTCATTGTATACTGGACATGTTTATTAAAGCAGATAAAAAAGTCTTTATGATTTGTAATAACAAATTTCCATTCTGTCCTCTGTCAATTTGGAATCTTTCTAATATCCTATCAACAAATTGTTAATATCCACATTGGGAGGGCAAGTACCTGTGAGCAAATTCATATATGGTATCCACCTGTCAGAGCTACAGTATTCATGATAGCATGTATGTACAGTATAAATATGAGAAAAATGTAGTGTGTACTTATTATGAACAAAATCAAAACAATATCTACAGTAAATGCAAATAGAGAATCATACAACAAATGAACTCATTACAAACATTACAACATGGTTGTGTCTGCGCAAAGTTGCCTGGCTGATTCAGGAGGCACTGTTTTATTGGCATAATGGCTGAAAGCAAATTCACATTAGCAGAAGGTATGCTGGCAATTGTCATCTCCCAACCTACAGAAAATGATTAAGTGCAAACTAATTTCACTATATTTTAACTTCACTGGGTATTACTTTTGTTAAAATTATTGGGACCAGCCACTCCCTTCTGTGCTGGGGAAATAACTACATTTAATACATGTCTTTACAAACAGCTTATCAAAGCAGAGCCCAATAACAAGGACATACTGTATGTCCGAGTGCCAGGACTTTACTTTGTTCTAAGAGTCGAGAACGGAGGTCACCGCGCGTAACCAAAGGATCCGCCCGAGGTTAGCCCAGCAGCAAGCCTAGTGAACCCATCGCAAATGCTCACCTTATCAAAGACTGAACTACGGTCGGAACTGTGGAGAGCTGAATCTCAGGATTCAGGACTAGCGCTATATTGGGAACAAACTGGTCTTCTTCCCGTCTAAAGAGTGTGACTTGCTTGGACCCGCAGTCACTTTTCATGTGCACAAACTCTCGCTAGTAAAGCCAGAACTAACTAGCTGGTCTTCAGAGAGCCCCCTGCTAGCGCGCTGCAGCAGGAATCTCTCCCTCCTTTTCCACAAATCCAGCCGCACCAGCACTGGCTGGCATCGGGCCAGAGGATGCCGATTGGATGCAGCTATAGCCTGCCGCTGTTCCTTTGTGTCCACGGGAGATCTGAATCCACACAGATTGGATGAGTATTCAACATTCTGCATTGCAGCTCAAGAATTAAATTGTTACCTCAACCCCAGTTGATATCAATTTAATTCCTATGAGTGATGTATTTGCCTTTGAGTATCTAGTGTAGAAATGTAATCAAAGTTCATTTACGAAATGGTATAAATGAATGGTATACTGAATGTATGTCCCTCTTGCTTTGTAACTCTTCGTTATTGAATATATACCTTCTGTATTCTGCTAACCCTCACTATGAGATCTGTTATGTTTATATGCACATTTTCTGCATTAATAAATGTATTGTCGTCTATTAGTATCCGTATGTGTGCGTTGCTGAATTGTCCCGCAAGGTCGGTTTTCTAATAGCCATCAAAGAATAATGTTGTGACTTACTGCTACAATTAATAATTGTCCCAGTAAATGCACAAAACCCCTACAGATAGTTTTAGTAAATATGTTGACAAATATCTGAATTTTTGCAAGATAAATTGTATCCAGCTGTGAATCAGCTACGTGACCTTGCCCCCATGAAATTGTGGAAAAGAGGTTTAGTGAGCAGCATTACTCACAGTGTAGTGACCATAGAGTGTTTTAATACACTGTACAGTATAAAGCAAGTATGTTTAATATTTGTAATCGCTATTCTTGCAAGTACATTTTGTATTCAGTTTGCTTCCGTGTGTCAGCTGGTGTTTAATGATTAACATGCTGTAATACACAGTTTAAAATTATTAAAAGTCTAAAGAGTATACAACTTAAATTCTTAATTGGAAAAAGATTGTCCCTCCGCAGTGACCGGGATTCGAAACCGGGCATTTTCTGGCAACAGCTCAAATGCTTTACATGAGATATTAAGCTTTATTAGCTCCACCTGGTAGTTTTACAAGGTCTTAAAAGATGTTTCCGGATACTATTATCATAATCTAATTTGCATGCGGGATAATGCGGTAATTTGCGCCACACCTACCGCGTTTTAACGCAGCGTACTTCGAGCATTTTGAATGGCTGGATCTGTATGGTGTGACACTTGATGCTGCTGTTCCTGATGTGATTGCAGTGCATCTCTTGTTATTGAAAGAACAGTTCTCAGAGTATTTTCTAGTTGAGGCCACACCAGAGTGGATCAGGAACCCCTTTACTGTTGATGTTGTAGGAATACCCAAGGATCTGACCTGTGCTGAACAAGAGAAGTTGCCCGAGGTATCATCTGATGTGACTTTGATGTCAGAATTGAAATGACAGTCACTGCTGGTTTTCTGGATCCAAAGACAGAGTGAATACCGAGACCACTCATTAAAGGCTGTGCAGTTTTTGATGCCTTTTGCTACTACCTACCTTTATGAGAAAGGCTTCTCTGCTCTCACTGCAATCAAGACAAAGTACCACAAAAAAAAAATGGATGCTGAGCCAGATCTGCATTTGAAGCTCACTGCCCTCGTCCCTGACATTGCAAGACTTTGCTCGACTAAACAGGCTCTCCCCCTCACTGAAATGGTGCTCAGTGTTATTTTTATTATATGTGTGTGTGCGCACACGATCATGTTGGTCATTGAGATTTTCTGTGGTTCCTATGAGAAGATGAGTTGTAGGTGGTACTTGGATGCTTTGGTTTGGTCAGGGGTGGTACTTGGTCCAAAAAGTTTGAGAAAGCATCTTTTTGTGCATTTTAGATTTCAAATATCTTAAAAAGTAGGCCATGATTTTACTGGTGCATAAACTGGTACATGGTGTGTCATTTTTATACTGGTGCATAACAATGATAATTATCTTAGATGATAGAATGTGAATGTCACTGAGACTATCATAATTTAGTTTTTCCAGTTTTGTTTGCTTGAACAGTGGACATTATAAACATACTGTGTAGTATTATGTAGTATTACATTTCAAGTTAAACTCAAGAATTACAACCAAGGACATTCATAATATCATATTTTATGTCATTTGTTTTCATACAATATGAAACACAGAAATACAGATAATCAAAGAATATCATGAGCTTAGAAAGAAAAGATTGAATTTTACAATGTAATAGGCAACTATCTAATTCTTGTACAAGACTTTAATGTGGAAGGGTTATTGAAGGAAATGGATGAGTTGAAAGAATTTAGGAGTAAGAATGAAAGAGAGAGAAAATGATTGAGAACATGTTGTATATAGTTGCATCAGTCAGTTTGAAATGGCAAATATGAAGTGGCAATGAGAAGGTTGGGTCTTTCATATGGACTTCAGAAAGCTTGCAAAAGAGAGGAGGCCATTCAGCATATACTGTATAGCTTGCTTGATGGTAGTATCTTAATGATCTCAGGGTCAGCTAGATGCTTTGTAAAAAAAGCCAGGGTGTCAGTTTTTTCAGCATGGTGGTGTGCATGTTCAAGGTACCAAAGTCCTTGTATAAAAATGTTTCCTGTTTTGTGTTTTAAATGCACTTCCCTGTATGTGTCTTCTGATTAGTATTTCACTGTTAATTCTGAAAAAGTAACAGTGATTTATCAGTAGATTTAGGGATTTTAAGTCTTGAACGAAGAAGGCTGTATTAAGGAATTTATAGGCTTTACACCTATCTTGAGTGACTGCTAGTGATGTTTTGTTAATGGTCAAAAAGAATATCATATTTTATTTCCTTAAGTACAAAAGTAAAACAACAGAACAACAGAATGCCATCAGACTCAGTTATTAGGGAACTGCAAATTAAGTGGATTAAAGTAGTTGAAGAAAAGTCAACAGTGCCCTATCACTAAACTATGTGGATTATGTTTTTACAATTTAATAGACAATAAATATTTCAAACCCCAACTAGCTTTCAAGCTGGTAAGAATGAGGCATCTGTCTATAAGAGCTAAAAAGGCCAATGTGTCAGACCACAGTTCAGAGATAGGAACACCACCAGAACAGAAACTAGCATGACTGATGGCTTAAAGAGTAATTGAGAAATGTGAGAAAAGCTGTAAAAGGGAGTTTAGTACTTGTCTACACCTGTCACAAGACAGGTAAACATAAATTTTAAACAGGATTGGTCAATGTCTGGCATAAACAGAAAAACATACACAGCAAGGACTGCCTTCCATTCACCATTCATAATGTTTGAAACTAAACATTTATAATTATAAATTCTACTCTAAGAGGGATTTCAGAAGTGAAGGAGAAGGGAAAGTGGAATAAAGGGTAGGTTTTGGAAACTGCTGCTTTATTTAGGATTGAATCTGAGAGAGATATTTCAGGTAACTGAGAAAATTGAAGACATCATTCTTACAGAACATAAAAACTTTCTTTTTGAGGGTAAGATGTTTTAAGGATGCTCTTTGGTTGAGAAATTTAAAAGCATATTAAATTTGATTTTGTTTTTAAGTTAGGCTCATTAGTTCTGTAGCCCTGTTCTATGGAACAGACCTGTGTTTATCAACACTTTATCAAGATTCTTAAGATAAATATTAACTGCTCAGTTTAACCCAGTCCATCAGATCTGCAGGAACGTTCTCGGTATTTATGATGTCCATGAGGAAGTGTAGGATAGAGAATTATCTACTCATAACCAGCTATAAAAAATAAAAGAACATTTTTATTGAACAAGAATCTTACACTATTTTTTGTACTGTTACGGTGTTTATCATGCAAATCAGTTAAATAAACCTCATTGTAAGTATATTGAAAACAAGATAAAAAAGTGCAAAACTGTGTAAAAAAATTGCATGGTACTGTATATTCCAATAATAATAAGTAATGCTTGGATTGTTAACATTGCTGTGTAGATTAAAAGTATGCAGAGGTGATTGCAGTCTAATGGGATTGAAAGAGTTGTTTACTGCAAGGTGACATAGTGAGCTTGAAGGGTTTGTCTAGACCTGAAGTGGCTACTAAATGCAGCTCTTATAGGCAATTAGATAATGTTACTGACTGATTGTTAGCATAATTATACAGAGATTCACATGGGCAAAAAGTGGAACTCAAATTCTGTTCTTTTCATCTATGAAAATTAAATTCCACAATTAAAATTAAAAAGTGTGCAATTCAAATAACAGACTGTATAACACTAAATTGAGCATCTATGTCAGTTTGTATTTGGCATCTGCTTTAATTTCTAGTAGTGATTGTAAGATTTTCAGTCTGTCACTTTAAGGAGACTAATAGTTTCAGGAGACTACTATTCAGAGCCACTGTAATCCCAGTATTTTATACCATTCTTTAGCCAATTTTTTTGCTGTCATAAAAGTAGGGAAAATTGTCACGATTATCATCCCTTCTCTAGAGAGCACTCCCACCCTTTTTGTGTTTAGTTCATTATCATGTTCACCTACCCCCCTTGTTCCGTTCTTAATTTAAACCCAGTGCTCCAGAACCTCAGCGCTCTGCGCTGGAAGACAGACATCCAGAGGCCCAGCTACCATCAAGTCGCTCTATGTCTGTGGCTTGAGCACATAGGCTTCCGATTGGCGTCCAGACCAGCTGAGTCCGGGGCTTGGAGCGCCTGACCTCGTCAGTTTATTTTTAACTTCCTGGTTTCATGTCCCCATTCCTTGTTTTTACTCTTGTCTTTGTCTTGGATGGACCTCCTGGTTTTGGATATTGGACTGTGTCCTGGTTTCCCTATTTAGACTGTTTTGAACCTGTCCGCCTGTGCCACACCCCCTGAGCACCAGGTCACAGCCGTCACGCCCCCCTGTCTGCCATCCCATCCTGCTCCTGCTGTGTTTCCCTTTAAGTCTTATTCTAGTCACTTCTGGATTATATCATCTGCATAGGGTCATAAACTACGCATCGTGAAAAAAATAAGCCCCTAAATACATTTTCAAAGTGGTTAAATAAAATTCCCTATGTAAAATTGTTTAAAGAAAGAAAGAGACTGATTTAGGAGCCACAGTTGGTGCTATTCTGTTTGCTTTATTGTATTTCTGTACTTAAGTTACATAATAATAAATAATGTTAGAAATGGGGTTATGTTGATGAAAATGTTGAAAATCAGGAATTGACCCAGCAGTTTAGTCAATAAATAAAACAAATATTAATAACCAACTTGTAAGTGATTTCACCAGAAAATACCCAAGCAGTTGGTTTAATTAGAGGCACATTAATTCTTTATTCTCTTGGCACAACTTTGGTGGATAGAGTAATAATCCAGGCACACGTGGTTAAATAAATGGTTTATGAATGACAAGACAAACACTACACTACACATAACAAAACATACAACACACACATTACTATGTTTACAGTGTGTACACACAAGGTGTTGTAGAGGCCTAATGTACTAATCACCCTGAAAGAAAAAACAGACTTCTATTAATATTAAACCCTTAAATAATGCCTAAAGAGGCCAAATAAGATATAAGCTTCCTTCTAAATAAATGCAATACAACCTGCAGTTAAATCTCTCTCTCTGCAAACTCGGGTGCCACAAAATAAATGGGAGCCTACGTCCCTATTAAAAAAATGCACCCTTAGCAGGAAAGACATCTCTAACCAAGGTAGCTCAAGTAGGTAGCTGCATCAGCATGCACAAGCTGTAAAGGAACAAGTAAAGGTTTATTCCATGCTGAAAAGAGAAAAAAAGAAACACAACGTTTCAGCTGTGAAGCCTTCTTCAGGTGTGTAAAAAAGGTCGAAGAAGGCTCCACAGCCAAAAACTTTCTTCACTTTTCAGTGTGGAGTAAGCCTTTCCTTGTTCCTTTCTAACTGACATATATTTTACCCAGGAAACCCAAGTTCCTTAAAACACAGAATAGCAAGCTCTAACTAGCAAGGTTCAAATACTTAGCTCAAGTCAGGCTTTGTTTGGATGATCATGAAGTAGGGGCTCTCGCCTGGCGCATGCTTTGAGTTTCAACTCCTCCTGACTCCTCTCTTGCGATCTTACCTTCTTTCTCTCCTCTCTCCTCATCCTCTGCTTCACTCTGCCTCTTCATGTGCTCCTTTTTATCCTTCCTCTCTGTGGTCTAAACGTGATCTTATATGATGTGTTTCTGGACTGCTCATTGACAGTCATTAAGCCACAACTTAATTAACTAAGTACACCAAGGTAAACAATTGTTTTTTGATAAGGGGGATCCCCCACATCTCAGCAAACATCCCCTCTTCTTGAAGATGGAAGTCTTTACACGTCCAGGTGTTACACACTTTAAACTCTGAGAGACACATCCTAGTCACCTATTTTTCAGAATTCACATTTGGACATATGCCTCCTACCTTTTCCCTGTAAGAAAAGTGAAATAACGTCATATTCCCAAAAAATATTAATTGACAAACATTGACAAACTCCTTACCTGTCTAGTCTACTGTCTGCACAAAAGTGGGTTTAAAATCCAAATTAGAACATTTGCAGCTGTAGAGGTTAATCTTGCGGAATTACTGTGCAGACTCATGGTAAAATTCATGAGCTGAGGCTTTCATGGTTTTGGTGATGCATGTAGAAATAGGGAAGAGAACATTGAAAGGATTCCTGCCAGGACAAGTTTGCATGGAGCAGCAGACTGAGCAGCAGAAAACAGATTATTAAGCAACAGAGGTTCCTTGTACAGATGCAGCCATTCAAAGTGCGCGTTACAGACACATACCGCAGGTGACGTCGCTCAGTATGACGCAAGATGACGCGGGGCACCGCAGTACGTGATTGGTTGACCGACAGGGGCACTTGTGGTCCGTTGGTCTGTCGTGGAAAGACAGTAAACGTCTTTGCTGTGCCCGTTGTAGGTATTGAATTTTACCACTGAAGGGAAATCTTAGTAGCTGAGCATAAAAAGAATAGGAGCATACTGCAAGGCGTGTGAAGGCCATAAACGATATTAATTTTGGAACATAAACATACAGTGTATAGCTGGTCTTGGTACTTTAAAGAAAAAAATACACACCAGTATTCCATTTCTCCCTAAACATTTTAAGCTTCGAAGTCTTTAACTAACGCGATACCGGAGTCAACAAGCATACTTTTAGAATTTGATTAAAAGGGAATATAATATGGAATCGCGTATCTAAAGAATTTAATAACGGTATTCGTGTGCTGCGACAGGGCTGTGTAGGGCTGTTTCGCCTGCCTGTTCATGTGAGCTGTCTTGTAGACGTGACTACCAGCTGACAGGTTGTGTTTTCGAATCCAGCTGGTGCTGCACTTTTCTTTTAACAAACATTTCTTCGAAAAAATAGAATAGCGATATTATGGACAATCAATTGACTTTTATATTTCAAAATATCGCAACATGATCGATATTTGCGATATTTTGAACATATCTTCCCTTCTGACAGCGGTGCCTGCTTCTATTGTGTGTGTGTGTGCAACAGAGTAAATTTTTAATAGCGTTTTAAGCGAATAGGTAATTAGATTGCTCGTAAACCTAATCGCTTTTTCTACATAAACACAGCATGATTACTCTCTGAAAATGCTTTTCCTTTATTTTTAAAGTAGGCTCAGATTTCAACTATAGATCGTATTATTATAAACTTTCTTGGAAAAATGTATTTTATGTAAACCATGTTTGCTATTAATTCATTTAGGGCTAAAATACGTTCATTGTCTTCCAATCGAGTCGAGTTGACATTGGAAGCCTGCCACACCCGGACTGTTAAACCAACGCATTAGCACGTCAAAGCCCATTGAGGGTATTGAGCCAGTATTGGCTTTAGTATTCCCCCCCTCTCCCCTCAATTCAATTCAATTCAAGGTGTTTTATTTGCATGACAGATGGGTACAAGCAGTGTTGGGTATGTATATTGTAACGCTTACGGCAGACAGGCACTGTGTAACAGCCGGCGCACCAGAGCAGCGCACCGAGGGAGCGTCTGCATTTATAACTTGGTTTTTAAAATTAGTCAAGCAATATGAAGCATCTTCTTTTACTTTTGAGTCCCTTAAATACATTGAACACAGCTTTCTCACCACTTAAGATTGCTCTTGATACCATCCTTACACAAAGCAGAAGGGAGATTTTAGTGCCTGAGCATAAAAAGAATAGGAGCATACTGCAACGCGTGTGAAGTCCATAAACGATATTAATTTTGGAACTTAAACATTCAGTATATGGCTGGTCTCGGTACTTTAACGAAAACATACACACCAGTATTCCATTTCTCCCTAAACATTTTAAGCATCGAAGTCTTTAACGCGATACCGGAGTCAACAAGCATACTTTTAGAATTTGATTAAAAGGGAATATAATATGGAATCGCGTATCTCAAGAAATTAATATGCAATAACTGAGTCAAGGGACTCAGAGGATCCAAGGCTAGACTGAGTATAATAGGCTTCGGGCTTCTATTGTGACATCTACTGTAAATTACAGAAATGTTAAAAGTAAACAAAATAAAGTAACTAAAATGTGGTCTGAAGTCACCCCTTTAGACACCCCTTTTACTTCACTGGTGTCAGATATGAAAGGCAATAGTCTCCCGTTCTGTCTGCTGTGTGTTGCAGCAGAGGGACTCCCTGCAGCCGAAAGGGGCAGAGTAACTTGCATGCCCTCTAGTACAGTTTACACATGCACGACTTTAAAAGCTAGCAAGACAGGTTTCGATTCACATTAGCTGGCGAGCCTTGTTAAAAAAACGAATGATAATGTAACATGCCACTGTTCATGAACAAAGTTATACTGAGATTTCCTAAGATACGCGATTAAAAAATAAATAAATAAAAATTTGAATCTCCTGCGGAACACATTCCATAAGAATCATTGGTTTTACAGTATATATCGCCTTTAAAGGTGGCTTCTCAAAACGCTTTACGGGATAAAAACAACCAGAACAGCAGCAACAACAATATTGTATTTCGTTGCACTTTGAAAACCAAGTAATAACTTAACTATACAGTACGTGCAAACGTTTCGTATGTTGCTGTCGTGAATGCCTGCGTACCCATAAGTATCTTATTTGCCTTGAGTCTGTCTACAGTATCTCTGTCCCACTACCCCCATCTCTCCCTCAATTCAATTCAAGGTGTTTTATTTGCATGACAGATGGGTACAATTCTTGTTGGGAATGTATACTTTGATATTTACACCCGGTGCGGCACCGAGGGAGCGTCTGCATTTATAACTTGGTTTTTAAAATTAGTCAAGCAATATGAAGCATCTTCTTTTACTTTTGAGTCCCTTAAATACATTGAACACAGCTTTCTCACCATCCTTACACAAAGCAGAAACTGTCCGATGACTCACAGTACAAGTGGAAAGATTACAGATTTTAATCGTCTTTAATTTTGCCTGTGGAGTGTATCTTATTAAGCTCTAAATTGCATTTTGAGCACGGTTTTTTACTTTTTTTTAAATGCATTTTGGGCGCGGACAGCACATACAAGGGTTAATGAACTGCGCCAAGAAATTTAAAATAGTATTCTTTAGGTGTGAGGGTAGGAGTGGACCGCAGCAGGCATAATCAGCAAACCAGGAAAACAAAGAACAGGACAGGTGAGATGTGTATCCAGAAAGCGAGTGATCAGAAAAAGGAAATGGAAAACGCAGAAAAAGAAAACGCTTTACAGGATAAAAACAATAACAACAGTAGTGGCTGGGCAAACGATTTTTTTTATCGAAATACAAATTGAGATACTGTACTGTATAATGATGTGCATGAACAAAGGTATACTGCAATTTTCCTTAGATACGCGATTAATGCTTCGTAGGAGGAGGCGGTCTTTTCCTCTTGTCTAACAGTCTGTCCACAAACAAAACATTCCTGTTAGACAAAAGGAATTGAAAAAAAACAATTTTGTCAATGAAAACCGGTGTGTGTGTCTCTCCCTGCTGGATGTTCCTCTCACAAACTGCTGAATGAATAAAATAATTTTATTGAAAATGCGTTTGCGATTGTCTGGTATTTAATTTGGTCCCTTTTAACTGTTTTTCGATCTACTGTATTGCTTTGAGATGCCACTTTTAAAGGCGATATGTAAAATAAAGTTTTTTTTATTATTGTTATAGAGAAACATGATCAGATTTTCCCTGGTTCAGAAAAAAGATCTAAAGTGCTACACATAACTTTCTTAATTCGATGTATTTAAAGCAGTGAACTACTGTAGGTGTCACATAACATTCAGAAATACAATCACGTATTTGACAAATAAAAACGATTATAATCTAATCCTTCCACGTTTGATCCCAAAATCCCAAGAAATATAAATCTTGACGGGTAGAAAGCTATGCTGAAAGTTTATTAAGATGCTTGGAAGACAAAGATACTGTATCAATTTATGTTGCATTAGCCTGATTATGATTAAAAAACACATATAATTAAACACGCGTTTGCGATTTAAATCAGAACACGATTTAAATCAATATCGATTCCATATTATATTAGCAGAAAAGCTTAAAACTACCACTTTTTCACACGCTATTTCACATGCTAGTTAAATACTTCGATGCTTAAAATCGTTAGGGAGAAATGGAATACCGGTGTGTATTTTTCCTTTAAAGTGCCGATTCCTGGAATCTGACACCCCTCTGAAGTGGTTCCATAAAATCTGGTATACGGAAAAGAAAGCGTTGATAAATACAAGTGTCTTTTAATACACTCTTTGCTGTGCTCTTGAGGATCCTTGTGATGTTTTGAGCTCTAGTTGAATGATAAGTGTCGCATTTTAAATCATTTTCGTAGTTAGAAATTATGAAACGCCCTGTTAAAAGCAAGGAAGTTTTTATGCCCGTTGAAGTAAAACAAAATGCCTGACAAAGTATGGCTTGGACAGATTCCAAGTGTTTGTACAAATGTGCTAAAGAAATAATACTTTGAGTATACAGCTTGTCTAAAGTCATCCATTATTAATACTATTAGTAATATCTTCAGTAAAGGCTTTGATGCATAAATATTTCTGATAAAGGTAGGTTGTGTACTTTTGTCCAACTGAGCAATCTTGCTTTCATAAAATATACCAACATTTTAATGACTGATGATTAACATGCTGTAATACACAGTTCAAAATTAAAGGCTCAAATGCTGTACATGAGAGGTTAAGCTCCCCCTGGCGGTTTTACAAGGCGACGCCGGATAGTTAACCACGTGACACCACGTTAACTGCGTCATACCGCGTGATACTGTGACACGCCCACCGGGGTATGCCGCGAAATACCTCACGCATTTTGAATGGCTGCATCTGTATTTGAAGCTCTTTTTAACATTTTTATTCACATAGTAGTTTCTCAGAGCTCCTAAAAAGATCCATAAAGCACTGAGCCTTAGATTCAACAACACTCAATTTTCTCTTGCCAGCGTGGTATAAGGGACATGGTATCCAACAATGTGAGCTTCCTCATTTATTGATATGTGAAGGGTCTGGAAAAGTGATTCAACAAATACAATAAAAAATGTAACAATAAAAAGCCTTAAGAGGATTTAAATTTTGTTTAGTCTTTGCAAAGTGTATTTCTGTTCTATAGTTTCTATTTCCTCTACCATTTCTTTCACTGCTTTAAATTAATTTAGTAATTTAGTAAGTCCTTAAAATATCCAGAGTGACAATACCATTTTAATACTTTATATCTGCAGCAATTAATAATTTGTAATTATCATTAGGACAGCACCAGCACTACTGCATTGAATATTTATCATTCCAAAGCTGTGTACCTCTTTCTATCCCTGACACTTTTCATTACGACTTGATCTAAGCCTGTGATCCTTACATTATAAATTTCCAAGCAATTCGTACAAGAACCACTGCCAAGAATTTAATTAGCCAAGACTCTCTTACGCAGACTGCTGAAAACTAGATAAATAAACTAGAAATCTCCTATTAAAATCATGTTTAACATCAATTATGGCAAAGTGACCTGACTCTTTTTTGGGGGGGAGAAAGAAACAATTCTAAAAACATGTCTTGAAAATCATACTTTTTGGTTGAACCTCATTTCATGTTAACCCTAATAGTGAATATAAAATCTGGACATACTGTTGTGTGTTCACTCATTTTTAAGCATGGCCATTGCTCTGACCACAGGTCTCTTGGCCAGCATGCTTTTCAAATTACAGATACAGGATGCTGTTTTAATTCCAGTAATGTGTGCAAAGCCGGTTCTATTCTGCCTTCCTGCTGAGGCACTCCTCAAATTAAAAAAAGAGCTGAAGGTATTTTACATATGTCAACTTGACTGGGGGGAAGAGACTGCATATTCTTAGCTCTGGGGTCAGTAATTGATCTCCATGTGGAGTGAAAAAAGAAAATGAATGCAAATCTTAAACATCCAACCGCTGGCTTTTGACCAGGAGCATACATTGTCAGTCAATTCTTAGTAGCCATGGACAGAAGGAGGGGAAATTGCACGTATTTATAATAGCTTTGACATTGTGCTTTGTGAGATAAATCATGCCATTTCACTTATATTTTAGTCTCATCCATCTGTGTCTTGATTTATGGCTTGTGAATTTCAACAGGGGATTTACCGTATGAGCCCCCAAATTCACAAACTACCTTGTCTTTGCTTTTATGAAAATACATCTGGTGGACATTATTTTGTACTTCCTTCTGTACTATGTCTGTTTGGATGAAATGTAAGAAAACACAATAGAAAATATGATTCAGATGAAATTCATAGAGATCATCACCTGTATTTTGTGTTTTTCTTTACAACAGTATAGCAGTGTTCAGCTAGCATTCAGTCACCTGTCTGTGTCTTCCCTGGAGGTAGAACATTCCACAGAACAAAAAATGATCAAGTAATCTGAAGTGGTTTCATAATATAAACAGAGCTGAGCAGTGTCAATTTGTCAAAGGTAGTTTTGGAGGGATTTGTCTGTGTTGTAATAATAATTCCTTACACTTATATAACATTTTTCTGGACACTCCACTCAAATGCTTCACAAGTAATGGGGACTCCCCTCCACCACCACCAATGTGCAGCATCCACCAGGATCATGTGATGGCAGTGGTGTGCATAATCCACTTACCACACATCAGCTATTAGAGGGGAGGAGAACAGAGTAATGAAGCCAATGCATAGATTATTAAGAGACAATAATTGGTAAAGGCCAATGGGAAATTTTTACAACATCCCTACTCTTTTTAAGAAACACACTGGGATGTTCAATGACCACAGGACCTCGGTTTTATGTCTCTGACAAAGGACGGCTTCTTTTTACAGTATAGTGCCCCCTCAGATCGCAGGGTGAGCACCCCCTACTGGCTATACTAATACCTCTTCCAGCAGCACCTCTTCCTAGGAGGTCTCCCATCCAGGTACTGACCATGCTCACAGCTGCTTAGCTTCAGTGGGTTACCAGTGGTCTTACAGACGTCCTTTGAAACAATGTAAATTGCCAAATCTTGATAGACAGTGAGAGGATTGTAGGTTTAAGTCACCTGACCAACTGCTATAAGACATTCAGCTTCACCCTGTGCCTAAATATCTGCAAATCAACATCAACTTCTAAAATAGCCAATTACGATAGACAACACTGAACATGCCGTTGTTAAACTATGTTCTTGCTGTTACATTGGGAATCCAGTGTTTATAAACCACAACTTCACATTAGAGAGGACTGATACAACTGTCATTGAGTTGCTCCAATTCCACAAGATCTGGACTATCCTCTGAAACTTCTGGGTGTCTGTTGGATATTAGGCACATTACTTCACCTCCTCTTAAAGCCCACCATTTTTTAGCTAAACGTTCAGCTGATGATGTTCTAAACAAGCATAAAAGAAGCAATCTTTGACCATTAACCTCCTTAAGGTGTATACATTAATTGTTTACAGGTCTAACATGACCATTATGGCTCCAGGTGCCTCTGAAAATTTTAATTTGCAATTTCACAGAAAGGAAAATTTTTGCAGAACCACCCCCACTTCCTCAATATATTTAAATGTATTCCCAGATGCTGTTCTGTGGTTTATATTGATTAATATATATTATATTCAAATATCTAATTATTATCTCAGAAGCAGAGCAGGCCCTAAACATACACATAGACTCAAAACAACCTAAGCTATTTTTATTTACAGTGGTGTGAAAAAGTGTTTGCCCCCTTCCTGATTTTTTATTTTTTTGCATGTTTGTCACACTGAAATGTTTCAGATCATCAAACAAATTGAAATATTAGACAAAGATAACACAAGTAAACACAAAATGCAGTTTTTAAATGAAGGTTTTTATTATTAAGGGAAAAACAAAAATCCAAACCTACATGGCCCTGTGTGAAAAAGTGATTGCCCCCTAAACCTAATAACTGGTTGGGCCACCCTTAGCATCAACAACTGCAATCAAGCGTTTGCGATAACTGGCAATGAGTCTTTTACAGTGCTGTGGAGGAATTTTGGCCCACTCATCTTTGCAGAATTGTTGTAATTCAGCCACATTGGAGAGTTTTCGAGCCTTAACCGCTTTTTTAAGGTCATGCCACAACATCTCAATCGGATTCAGGTCAGGACTTTGACTAGGCCACTCCAAAGTCTTTATTTTGTTTTTCTTAAGCCATTCAGAGGTGGACTTGCTAGTGTGTTTTGGATCATTGTCCTGCTGCAGAACCCAAGTGCGCTTCAGCTTGAGGTCACGAACAGATGGCCGGACATTCTGCTTCAGGATTTTTTGGTAGACAGCAGAATTCATGGTTCCATTTACCACAGCAAGTCTTCCAGGTCCTGAAGCAGCAAAACAGCCCCAGACCATCACACTACCACCACCATATTTTACTGTTGGTATAATGTTCCTTTTCTAAAATGCTGTGTTACTTTTACGCCAGATGTAATGGGACACACACCTTCCAAAAAGTTCAACTTTTGTCTCGTCAGTCCACAGAGTATTTTCCCAAAAGTCTTGGGGATCATCAAGATGTTTTCTGGCAAAACTGAGACGAGCCTTTATGTTCTTTTTGCTCAGCAGTGGTTTTCGTCTTGGAACTCTGCCATGCAGGCCGTTTTTGCCCAGTCTCTTTCTTATGGTGGAGTCATGAACACTGACCTTAACTGAGGCAAGTGAAGCCTGCAGTTCTTTGGATGCTGTTGTGGGGTTTTTTGTGACCTCTTGGATGAGTCGTCGCTGCGCTCCTGGGGTAATTTTGGTCGGCCAGCCACTCCTGGGAAGGTTCGCCACTGTTCAATGTTTTCGCCATTTGTGGATAATGGCTCTCACTGTGGTTCGCTGGAGTCCCAAAGCTTTTGAAATGGCTTTATAACCTTTTCCAGACTGATAAATCTCAATTACTCTGTTTCTCATTCGTTCCTGAATTTCTTTGGATCGCAGCATGATGTCTAGCTTTTGAGGATCTTTTGGTCTACTTCACTTTGTCAGGCAGGTCCTATTTAAGTGATTTCTTGATTGAGAACAGGTGTGGCAGTAATCAGGCCTGGGTGTGGCTAGAGAAATTGAACTCAGCTTTCCAAAGATGTGATAAACCACAGTTGATTTATGTTTTAACAGGGGGGGCAATCACTTTTTCACACAGGGCCATGTAGGTTTGGATTTTTTTTTTCCCTTAATAATAAAAACCTTCATTTAAAAACTGCATTTTGTGTTTACTTGTGTTATCTTTGTCTAATATTTCAATTTGTTTGATGATCTGAAACATTTCAGTGTGACAAACATGCAAAAAAATAAGAAATCAGGAAGGGGGCAAACACTTTTTCACACCACTGTATATTAATTAGAGTACCTCACTTACCACAGGAGTAGTGCTACCTAAATATCTCTGAGCTGAAGAATTTTTCCCTTCTGCTTGGCAGTTGGCTCTAATCACTTTATTGATTCAGAGCACAGACACAGATGAATGCCCATCTGTTGCTCCTGACACATTTACATATCAACCCAACATGCTTCTAACCAAACACAACAGCCAGGCAACCTTAGTGAAGCACTGATATTTCTTCAACAGGAAGTGGATCACCTTGTAAAAGCACACAATGTATGCTTTTTATCCCATTTAAAGAGAAATTCAAGAGGAATGCTCAGATGTATTTTTTACAAGCCCTAATTTACTTTCCTGGGAAAAATATGGGAAATCCTTGGGGGTGTAATGAGAATCCTCCTAGGCCTTCTTCAGTTTTAATGATAGTGCAACATTAAATGGTATTGTTGCCCTTTTATGAAAATTTGATGATAAATAAATCACAGAAGGTTAAGAAGAATTTTTAGCATACTCTTTTGGTAATCACATATTTAATTACATACATAAACAGAAGAAACCAACTGTAATTTACATAAAATCTATTTGTCATGGGATTCTTACACACCTGTAAGGTGGAGCTTTCTTTGTGTCTGTATGTCTTATGCACCTGCAATTTACTTCTTTCATGTACTGTATTGCTGAACATTCTTGTTTCTTGTTTTCAAGTTAAGGACAATCCTCAGATTTCCCCAGTTTCCAAAAAGCTTTGTCAGTCATTACTTCTCTTTGCTGATTAATCCAGAACAGCAAGTCTCTGCTTCTTTAATGATCTCTGCAGAGTTTTAATGATAGTTTCAAGTTCAGACCAAGTGGACACATATTTCAGATTGCAGATTAATTACCCTAGGAGACCCAAACATCCCAGACCCAAGTCTGGCTTTATAGCTGTGATTCAATCTTACCTAACTTTGGCCTTCTCACAGCTAATGAAAATCAAATCATAGTCTTATTGCATAAATGGTGTCTGTGAGCTTTGAAAGGTGTAAGATGACCAGGGGAAGGGTCATCCAGGACAGGTATTTCAGGAACGATCTGCTCAATATTTTTTTTTACAAGATTTGAGCTCTGGAGCTTTATTTATAGGCAGGTTCTTCATTTGAAATGCTGTGTTTTTTCTTTCTTTCTATTTTTCTGTGTAAAATTTATCTCTGCTTGTTCCTTTGGAGCTCCACTCTAGACAACTTCTAAATTATAATTGTTCATAGTGTAAGATGACCAGGGGAAGGGTCACCCAGGACAGGTATTTCAGGAATGATCTGCTCAATATTTTTTAGTTGTTTTATTAATATACAAAATAACAAGTCACAACAAAATCAATCACAATACAGAACACAGTCCATCCTTATCCTAAATCAAAAAGGGTTTTCCACCATTTCTTAGCAGCATGGTAGCCCCATTTGTTGTACTCATATCTCTGCTGCCTGCGTAATTCATACCTTACACGCCCACTGATCCTTTGCACTCCCCCCAACATCCATACTTCACCAAGTGGTTCCTACTGTCCCATAAAATCAGTTTGATTAAACACACAATAAACCACAACAGAAAATTGATCCTTTCATTGCCCTTAATCGTTTTCCAGCCCCATAAAACCACAGCCTCTGTTAGCTGGAATCTCAGCGATAACCCAGAAAATAAGACTCTATGTTTCTCCCAGACTAACTGTGCCACCCTACAGCCCCAGAACACATGCACAATCGACTCTACCACACCGCATTCAGCTCTCGGGCACACAGACGACTTCGTCAGCTTATGTTTATCCATAACTTCCAGCACCGAGAGCCTCCCCCACCCACACAACCAATTCAGATCTTTCATCCTATTAGATAATCCTTTATAGTGCAGGAACCTCCAGCGATACTCTGGAGGTTCCTGCACTATAAAGACCATTATGCCTGGGTATTCTTTTTGCACACACACCTCTCTTGCTCTTTCATACAAGGCTCTATGCCGCACACACACCTCATCCAGCTTCCCATTCGAATACTTTGTCAACCAGATTGTTGCTTGTTTATAAAACCACGGTGTCCTTTCCGCTTTGGGAGTGGTATTTGTCCACTTACACAAAGGCCGCACTTACCAGAAGAACCAAAGCCTTGCGAAATACTGGTACTCATGTTGTACCTCCTTGTGCACAGCTTCACACATACCCGCAACAAACATGGCATTTAACTTTAAAGGTAGATCTGGTACATCCCTCCCACCTTGATGACATCCTTCGTACATATCCACCCTTCTCACATACTGTACTCGTACTTTCCACACCAGATGAATTGAAACACCAACCTTGTCAACTTTTTATGATAGCATGTGGGCACAGGAAAAACATTTGCCAAAAAAACAAGCATAGGAAGTATGTCCATTTTGATTACCTGTACCTTCCCAATATATGATAAACGTCTGTTTCTCCACATGCCTAGCTTTTGGCTAACCCGGTTCAGCTGTGTTTCCCAGTTATGTAGCCCTAGCACCCCAGATCCAAATTCTACACCTAGTATCTTATTTGGCCCAAGTTCTGCCCTCAGGGTCTCGGCTTTGTTTCTCCACTTTCCAAAGATCTTTATCACGCTTTTGTCCCTATTTACCTTAGAGCCTGTCACCCAGCCAAACTTGTCCACAGTCTCCAGGGCATACTGCATACTAAACTCCAAACTCAGTAACAAAGTTACATCATCTGCATATGCAGCAAGCTTAACTTGCCTACCTCCACTTCCTGGCACACACAGACCGTCTACCTTACTATTAGATCTAATCATGATAAGCAAAGGCTCCACGTACAGAATATACAGCAAGGGTGACAAAGGGCATCCCTGTCTTACCCCTCTTCCTATCCGAACGTTTCCACCCAGGTGCCCATTGATACACATCCTAAAACCAACGTTGACATAAAGTAACTTTAACCAATTAACGAACCTAGGACTCAGGCCAAACCTTTGCAGTACCAACCAAAAAAAAGTGTGATGAACCTTAACAAAAGCCTTTTCTTGATTCTGGCTTACTACAAGCAAAGGCATATTTCTGTTCTCTGCCCAGGCAATTGAGTCTCTTATAAGTTTTAAGTTCCAGGATATAGATCTACCCGCCACACCACACGACTGATTAGGGTGGATCAATATTGGCAAAACCTTCCGTAGTTGGCTACACAATACTTTAGCAAGGATCTTGTAATCTACACAGAGGAGTTGGATTGGCCTCCAGTTACCCAAATCTAAGGAGTCGCCTTTTTTATAGAGTAGGGCCAGGACCCCCTGCCTCATGGATTCACTCAACCCTCGGCCTTTTAAAATTTCCTTAAACACCTCTACCAAAACTGATCCGAGTAGGTCTCATAAGGTCAAGTAAAATTCCACGAACAGCCCATCAATGCCCAGGACCTTGCCTTTCCCCAGGCTGCGCATGGCCTCCACTTCCAGCAGCTCAAATCCTGAGTCCAGTCCCTCCATTTCCTGTGCCTCCGATCTATTTACCACCAGTCCAGCTATTTCTTCCATTGGTTCTATGTTTTTACTCTCTTCTTGAAAGCATGCCCCAAAATATCTCGAGTTTCTCTTTACTTGTTTTGCCCTCACTGACATAAAGAACTGGCATGACACATCCTCTGATTGCTCCATTACACGGTTACCCAAAAAGTCTCGTACCCTACTAACATGAATCTCCTTCAGCTGGACCTTCAATTCTTGGGCTCTTTGAACATCAAAGACCAGACCACAATTCCCTTCCTCATAAATCTTTTGTAGTTCCTCCTGTAACCGCCACACCTCCATGTTCTTTCTACGTGATCTCAGCATGCAATACTGCTGAGAGATCATTTTAAGCCATAGTTTCATACCTTCCCACTATTCAATTAAAGCTGGCTGCTTCTCTGGGCTACCCAGAACTGCAGTTTGTCTCTGATCAGCTGGATGTAATCGTGTTCCTGCAGAACGGCTGTATTTAATTTCCAGACCCCTCTTCCAAAACACGTGCAAGAGTCAACGATTTCCACCCGAATTATTACATGGTCCAAAAATCATGTCGGAGTCACTGTGACACTTTGGATTGAAATGCCTTAGGATACAAACATATAATCCAATCTTTTCCCCACTCCCCTGGTATTTTGCCACGTGACCGGAAAGTTTGAGAAGAAACCTTTAAAATTGTCTTTTTGTTCAAAGTCACGCAACAGCTGATTGATCTCAATTGCCCCTGTTGTCCGTGCCAAAATGTCCTCATTAAAATCCCCCCCCAAAAGACCCATCTGTTTGTAGTGCACCAAGGCGCTAGGTCAGCAAAGAAACCTCTCCGCGCACTGCGCTCTGCTGGTGCGTATACACATATCAAACGGACTTTGGTGCCCGCCCACAATCCATCCACCACAATCACCCTTCCTGGACTTACCACAAAATACTCTGTTTCCTCCACCACCGTGCTCCCAAAACCAATTCCAACCCCTGCCGAATGCACTCCCCCCACACTCCAACCATGACTTCAAACTACCCCAATCTTTCACGAGCCTGTGAATGTCATATTCCCCAGCTAAATGAACTTCTTGTAGGAAGCACACATCAAACCCGTGTTTCCTCAAAGTTTCAAAAACTGCAGTCCTCCTTATTCTCTCTTTCAGACCTCTTGCATTGACCGTACAGATACGGAGACTCACGGTGGTTCCAGCCCTGTCTCTTTCTCCATGCCATCTGAGCTGGAATCCTCCGAAATATCCATCACGCGGACTATCTTCCCCAAACGTTGTGTCGATGATGTCCGGGGCAATCGACAGGGACCTCAGGTAAGTTTTCTCCCTCCTCCTAGACGAAGCTGGAGATTCCTCCTCAACAGGGTCGCCTGATTCTTCTGCTTCGACCTCCATTCCTGGCATTGGTTGATCCTCCATCTCCTCGTCCTGGCCCTCTTCCTCCCTCACCTTCTTCTCCTCTTCCGCACCGGAATCGCCCTCATCCTCTTCCCTTCGTCTTTTAGCTATCACTTTCCCAGGTTCCTGTTCGCTTTCTGCCGTTTCCAGCACTGTGGCGTTTTCATCGTCCATATCCTGACCAGCTGGGCCTTGCCCTGCTTCCTGCTGAAGCTCAACCTCTTGTGCTCCTTCATTAACTGGAGCCACACCCACTTCCGGCCTAGCCCCCTCTTCCTCTTCCTCAGAGGCCTCCTCCTCCTTTCCATCCACTCTAAGTATGCCTTGGTCATATTCCCATGCAATTTGTATGTTTCTCCACTTACAGCCCTTGAACAAGTGTCCTTCCATGCCGCATAGAGTGCACACCTTCTTTTGGCATTCACTCGCAACATGCCCGGTCTCATCACATATCGTACACACATTCTCCCTGCACTCGGCCGCATGATGTCCGAAGTTATGTCATTTCCTACAGAACTGGGGCTGATTTTGATAAAATAAATAGCCCCTGCTGGAACCCAGAGAAAAAGATGCTGAGGGGTGATGGAAGCCCCCTGTCCCACGTGCGTCAGATCGAAGTAGCACTCTATACTTTCTTTTCCCAGTCCAGATATTACGGCTATCCATAATTTTCTCTGGCTGACCCATGACTGAGACATGTCGTAGGAGGAAAGTAGTTACATCATCATCCCCAAGAAAGGGTCATATAAGTGCACTATCACCACACGAAAATTGTCATTGTAGCAACCCAGCACCTCATTGTCTCTCAAAAAATTCTCCTTTTTCTTGTCCGTAACTTTAGCAGACCAGGTGGTCCTCCCTCACACATCCAACGGAACCTCAAAGTCCATTTCAGCCTGGGAGCCTCCCCAGGCCGGTCATAGGAGTCAAACCCTTCCGCCATCTTGGAGGAGGCCTCCAGGCCGGCTCTCCGAAGGGTCCACTCCAATCCAAAGGCACGAAGACTTCAAAGCAATCCCCAAGGTCCAAGGCAAAGAGTAGTCCACAGGCAAAATCCCAATCCATTGGTCGTCGATCTGGTAGCAATCTTCTTCCCGATTTTAGACCTGAGCAAGATGGCCGTCAAGAGAAACCAGCTGACCCACAGATGGAAAGGGCTTATTCTGAAAAACAATGAGACACAGGTGAGTCTCGTCAGGAAACAAAATATATATGCCCCGGAAACAATGACCCAGCACGAGGGCCAGTAGGTGAATGCATTTTGGAGGAGGTAGTGGAATCAGGTTGGTGTTGGTATGGATTGAAGAATAACGGATTAACGGAAGAAATAAAAGATTACAGTTTATGGTTTGTGATTTGGATACGACGCGGATTTGTGGTACTTTACGGATTTTGGAACTCGGACTGAATAAGGATTGAGAGAACGGATTGCGGACTTGCTTGGAAGACGAATGGACTGGAGAAACGGAGAAAAACTCCATGAAAATTAAAGAAGAGAAGTGTGGTGTGAGTACTTTTGTCTCAGATACATAAACCTTTCCTCCGGAGACACCACAATGGGTTTGAATGTCAAGTTCTCCTCTTATTTCACAAATATTGGAAATAAATTTATATACGAATTCACAGCTGAAACACATTAAAACAAGACCTAAACCTGAAACTCGAGTAAATCCAAGTGTAGATCCTAGGGCTTTATATTGTTGAAGACTGTCCTTTTAAAAATGTATGAGATTGTTTCACAATTTCTGTTTCTACCCTGTTATAGGACCATTTTATGCAGGTAATTTTAAAATGTATGATTTTGAAAAGGTATGGAGCTGACTGACATTATTTCACAGCCTACTCTAAAACAAACCAACAAAGAAAAATGTCAGTGAAAAGTCTTTCAGTCTTGCAGGCACATTGCATGTCTTCACCTTTCCTTGTGCAAAGTGAATTTTGTAATAGTTTTCATATGGTTTTGCTAATTCAGAAACCCACAGAGTATCTTTCTGATACATTTCCTCTACAATTACTGTATTTCCGTTATTTCAAATGTTGCATCCATATTGAAGAGACATTAAAGGGGAAGAGTTTCATACAATAACAACTGGTAAAGCATAATTTACAATTTAATCTTTTATAAATATTCAGGACTTATCTATAGTGCGTTAAACATTTTTTTTTCATCCAGCTGAAAAGAGAAGAATGACATATAAACAGTTGGTATACTTTACTCACAGCAATTGAACCAAATAGAATGTATAAAGAGCAACAGCTCTTTAATTGAAACCTGTGTAGTTACAACAATTCTTAGAAGGACCATCAAGCAGACAATGAGTTTGAGGCAGAGGGGAAAGGAGGAGAGTGTTGGTAAGCACTAAAGCAAATACTAAGAAATGAAAGACATGAAAAGTAAGGGTACAATATGGTCACAGTGGCACAAGGTAATTAATAATGTTACCGCCCTTTTACATTACAAAATATATTCAAAGTACAAAGCAACAATTTTTACTACTCACCCAAAGAAAGCTCCACAGCCTAAACGTTGCGTTTTCTTTCTTCTCTTTTCAGCATGGAATAAACCTATTACTTGTTCTTTGCAGCCTACGCATGCTGATGCAGTTACCCAGCTGAACTACTTCAAACTATCAAATGTTTCCCAGCCTCCCCTGCGACAAGATTAGCATATGGCAGGCTAGGCCGAGCAGCACTTTCTGCCAGCACTACAGCTGTATAGTATGTATGTTCACCAATTGTAATCAGAGCATTGTAGTGCCACTATTACAAGACAAGAAAAAGTGCAAAAAATAGCTACAATTAAATAGAATAAAATAAAAATTTAAAGATACATCTAATATGGATTTAACAGATCTAATACAAATTATAATTTGAACTCAGTTATATAGTAACGTTTAATTTCTTGAGCAGATCACAATCTAAAAACAAGAAAATGTTGTTTGAAAAAGCAGTTTAAGTTTTTTTCTAAAATGAAAAGGGGTTTTCTAAAGTTCTAGCTTTAATAGGCAACAGATTCCATTAATGAGTGATTCTTGCTTGAAAAGTACAACCTCCAAAATAAGCACAACATAAAATGAGTGGAGCAGCCATATAACACAACATGAATGTTAATAATTAGATTTAACTATAAGACAATCTTATAAATAAGCAAGGCCTATACCATAAAATGCTTTATTACAGTGTAGTTGGTTTTATACAATGGTTTCACGCTTCTCGAGTGGTTCAAGTGATAAAGGCACTCCCCCAAAAGAGCCATGTCACTACTTGACTGTGACTGGGATTTCCCAAGCACCAGGGCACATCTGACTGTCATTTCTAGGAAGAAGCCAGGGTATTGGCTTCAACAACATGGCAGGGTAATTACATTCCATCTCCAACTTTAAGCATCACTAATTTTATGATTATTTCATTAAATGTGTTCAATTTTACTGGAATGAGTTTATGGATCTTTATCATTGTTTTTTTTTTCTTCGTTCTTTCTTTTGTTACTGTTCTTAGTCCTTAGTTTCCCTCTCCACAATGTTCACATACATAACTTATGATCCACAAACACTTTTAGACATCGGAACAAGATCCGCAGGACTATCAATTAGTCTGGAAGATCTGGACTGCATCAGCTCACACGGACTTCTCCGACAAGGCCTGGAAACCACGGTATCACCTGAACAAGGTAACCAAGCCAGGAAGCGTCGCAAACGATGTGAACGAAAACGGAAACGTGGTAAGCGAGCTGGGCTACAAACAAGACTAAAGACCAAACAGAACAAACATCCTTTACCAACCATTTTACTCGCCAATGTCCGATCCCTCGACAACAAACTCGATGATCTCAGACTGAGACTCTCCACACAACGAAAAATTAAAGAATGGTGCGCTTTTATTTTTACTGAAACATGGCTAACAGACAGTATTACGGACTCTGCGATACACCTAGATGGATTTTCTGCCTTCCGCGTGGACAGAACTACAGAGTCCGGTAAAACCAGGGGTGGGGGAGTGTGCATTTTTATTAACAACGCGTGGTGCAACAATGCATCTACCATCACGAAACACTGCTCACCTGCTCTGGAAATTCTATCTGCCGAGGGAATTTACAACTGTTATTATCACCGCCATCTACATCCCCCCTGACGCTAATGGCAAAGAAGCGCTAGAGGTACTGCACACTGCAATAAACAAACAGGAATCTGCACATCCCGACGCAACCTTTATCATCGCGGGTGACTTCAATCAAACAAATCTCCAATCCGTTCTCCCAAAATACTATCAGCATGTCTCCTTCCCAACGAGAGGAGAAAACACACTGGACCATGTTTACACCAAGATTCAGAACGCTTACAAGGCAGTACCCCTCCCCCACTGTGGAAACTCAGACCACATCACTCTGTTTCTCCTCCCGGCATACAGACAGCTGCACAGGCAAGTGAAACCAGATGTCAGGACGGTGAAAGTGTGGCCTGAAGGAGCTGAATCAATCCTGCAGGACTGTTTTGAATGCACTGACTGGAATGTGTTTAAAGAGGCAGCCACACAAGGATCACACACCGACATACAGGAATATGCATCATCAGTCACTAGCTATATCAGGAAATGTGCTGACGATGTCACACTCACAAAAGAAATAAGAACTTTTCCTAACCAGAAACTATGGATAAACAGTGAGGTTCGCACCCTTATCAAAGCAAGGGATGCAGCATTCAAATTGGGCAATAAATCAGAACTAAGGTCAGCCAGGATCAATCTTAACAATGGTATTAAACATGCAAAAAACACGCTCAAACAGGAATTAGAGGAACACTTCACCACTAATGACCCAAGGCGTATGTGGCAAGGTATACTGGCTCTCACAGACTCACTGGCAGGTGTATTCACAGACATTTTCAACATGTCTCTGGCCCAAGCCGTAGTCCCCACCTGCTTCAAGACAACCACCATCATCCCAATACCAAAGAAAACACCAGTGACATGTCTTAATGACTACCGACCAGTGGCATTAACACCTGTCATCATGAAGTGCTTCAAGAGGCTGGTCATGAAGCACATTAAGGACACCATTCCAAACACAGTGGACCCGTACCAGTTTGTCTACCGGTCCAACAGATCCACAGATGACACAATCTCCATTGCCATAAACACTGCCCTATCCCACCTGGACAAAAAGAACACATACACAAGACTACTATTCATCGACTTCAGCTCAGCTTTTAACACTATCATCCCAGAGAAACTAGTCAAGAAACTCAGTGCACTGGGTCTCAACACCACCCTCTGCAACTGGATTCGGGACTTTCTGACAGGCAAGACCTCAGGCTGTCAGGCTTGGAAACCACACCTCCGGCACACTAACTCTGAACACTGGGGTCCCCCAGGGGTGTGTACTTAGTCCATTGCTCTACTCCCTCTATACCCACGACTTTAAGGCCAAACACAACACCAACTCTATCATCAAGTTTGCCGATGACACCACAGTTGTAGGTCTGATCACAGACAATGATGAGAGGGCCTACAGGGAGGAGGTCAATCTCCTTACAACGTGGTGTGATGACAACAACCTCACCCTCAACGTCAGCAAAACCAAGGAGCTGATCGTTGATTTCAGGAAACTGCAAACCGGACATGCCCCTATCCACATCAACGGGACTGAAGTGGAAAGGGTCAGTAACTTTAAATTCCTTGGCGTCCATATCACCGAGGACCTCACATGGTCTCTCAACACCACCTGTCTGATCAAGAAAGCGCAACAGCGCCTGTACTTCCTAAGACAGTTGAAGAAGGCTAAGATATGTCCCCAGATCCTCACTAACTTTTACAGATGCACTACAGAAAGCACACTGACAGGCTGCATCACAGTGTGGTATGGCAACTGCAGTGCTGCTGACCGCAAAGCCCTACAGCGGGTGGTGAAAACTGCCCAGTCCATCACTGGGGTTGCCCTCCCATCTATACAGGACATTTATGACAGACGGTGCTTGAGGAAAGCTCTAAGCATCATCAAAGACCCCACACACCCCAGCTACAGACTTTATGATCTGCTACCATCTGGAAAACGGTACCGGAGCATTTGGGCCCGGACTACCAGACTCAGAGACAGTTTTTACCCCTGCACTATCAAACTATTAAACTCCCAGCCTCTCTCACTCTCACCTCAACTCTCACCTATGATCTGAACCTCACAGTGCCTTCTTTCTTTCTTACCAAAAACCCAAACACACATTGAAAATCTACCTCTACCATACATGTCAAAAGCTCACTCCCCATAATTTCTAATTTCTCTCCCTTTATTTCATTCTGTTGATGCATGTTTTTGCACATAACCTGTTACCTTTTTGCTGTTTTGCACATTGCCTGTTGTTGTTTTTTTGCACATTGCCTGTTGTTGTTTTTGCACATCGCCTGTTGTTGTTTTTTGCACACTGCCTGTTGTCTCTGTCTTTCTTTTGTTATACAATTGTATTGTTGTTGTTGTTGTTTTTTCTTTGTACTACTTATGTCCGAGAGCTAGCTAAATAGCATCTCGTTATACCATATACAGTACCTGTATATGAGTATAATGACAATAAACTTGAACTTGAACGTGCACCTGAACATATATATACATACAGGTCTATAACAAGTAATATTCTGTGCTCTGCTTTTAAAGAAAACTAAAATTGCAATGCTACTACTGAAAGGTATTAATTCTGTTGTATTTTCTATTTTATTTTTAGATATTTGATTTTGAGGAGCATCATATTCACAGGCCCATGTGGAGCCCACAAAAACACAGAAACGGGGTGTACAGACCTAAGCATGTTTTTTTTATATTTGCCAGAAGACAATCTAAATATAAAGTTTTGTCATCTCTGCTTCTACAGTGTGTAATTTCAGACTGTCACAGAAAAATAGGTATCTATTACTTTGTCCTAACAACACCTCCAGTCCATAATCACCATGCATGTTTGGTGATTCTATAACATCTGAACTGTATCCTAATTATCACATTCCTTAGCAGCTCATGAGTCAGCTGTTGTATTTTGACAAAGCTGTCTGTTTTGTAAAAAACAAAATAACAATGTGAATTTACAAGTGGTGCTGATTTTCAATGCATTCTTGGCCTGTAAGACTATACAAATATTGAATGTTTACCTGGGTAAAGTGAAATGATCCAGACATAGGGCATGACTAAGAACACATACACTGTATGTCTCTAGTTGGATGTCATGTCATTATTTATCTAAGCAACCAATCAAACCTAGTCATGACTTTGGGAGGTTGGTTGAAAGTGAAGCACCTAACAAACACCTATTTGAATATGGCTGAATATGCAAACTTCACACTTACAGACATGCAAACCCAGAATCAAAGCCAGGACCCAGGAGCTGTGAAAGAGCAGCACTAACCATCAACCACCATACTGCCACTCCTTGAATACAAAAACTTGAAAAAAAGACATATACAGATCATAGTGAGTAATGAGAGTAGATAATATAAATTACACAGCAATACAAATGAAGATATTTAATAATATTATTATATTTTCTACTTCTGACAGGGTGCAAGTTGCATGATAAATGTCCTATGTTACTTTACGTTCTTATCGCCTATCTTGTCTCTCTGGAGACACTTCTCCATTTTATCATATTGCTTTGAATTCATATAAAAATGTAATACCCAAATGATATTTATAAACTAACCTAAGTCCATTTATTTATGTAGAACAATTACTGTAGGTATCATGCATCATTGTATTAAACAAATGACTGAAGCCACTGTTCTAAAATACTACTTGAATTAGTATTATGCCCTCCACCTTTATTACAGAAGAATTCGAGATTCCAAGGTTGCTTTGCTTGAGTCATTAATTTAGCCACAGTTCATTTCTGCATGCAATAAAATAGAGATTTATAGGGAAGACTAACCAATGCAAGCAGTTTCAAATTCCTTATGTTGTGCTTTTGCTTAAGGTAACAAATTCTAGGCAGTGAAGCAACTAACGCGCATCTGTGTAATGCGAAGAGGAACGTCGCTGGTCGTACTGCTCAGCATTGTTTAAGAACCTATCCAGCATTTTTACCATGTATCTTTTAAATTCCTATAAATATTAGACTGAAGCCAATGGTTCTTGGGAATTTGTTTCTATAATTTTACATTTTTATAGTCTCTAAATGTCTTATTCTAAAAAGATGGTCACAGCAATAGGCTTTAAAATGTGTATGGAAAAGTCTGTTTATACTGTACTCCAATTGAAACAGGTTTGAGTCTAGTTTTGCCAGCTGTGACTAATATTCCCCAGGCAGCAGTGTGTATTAGCTAAACTCGGCTAGGGCTGAGCAGGATTGAGTTGGCCATTATATTATAAACTAGAACCCATATGACTTCTGAAGCTCCTGCAAGCTGAAAGGATTGTGAATGGAAACTGCATATCTCCTGCTGTTGATGCTATGGAGCACATGGAGTGAAAGAGGAAGTATGGTTTTGAAAGTGTATTTTATAGGAATGCATGAATGGATTCTGAATTGTCCTGGTGCACGCGTCATAGCAGTGAGCCAAGTTGCTTAACAATCAGTAATTTAAATACTTTGTAAATCATGTTCATCTTGTGAAAGACTGACTTCAAACCTTAATGTCATTTCCCCATTGCTGATGAATACATTCTCATCAAGAACTAAACATCCCTTTACTAGTCTGTTGCAAATAACTTAAACTTTATTTTTCTTTTTGTGTTTTTATTTTTCTTCCTCATTAACTGAGGATGGTGAAACAGTGCTTCAAAATCTTGGTTTTGATTTGGTCCGTTTTGAGCTGATGTAAAACAGGACAGCAGAAATGAAGCAGGAATAATCTTCCTTTTTCAAAACAAAAATTACATTTTTCTCTTACTAGTTGTATGTTCTTTTACTGCTGGTATAATATATATAAGGCTAAGGTGAATTGAGAAGAACTAAAAACCTTGTGTATGTACAACTTTTTTCAGCATATATTGTATATTTTGTATTGTTCACATTTTTCATAGCACAATGAAAGAAGTAGGCTGAATGTTAAATTCTGCTGGAGATTTCAGGGGTAAAATAAATTTAATATTTAACCTACTGTACCAGCTCTCCTATCACAATCACTTCTGGTGATGTACTGACCTTGGTAATGCTGCTTCAAATGGCTTACCTCAGCAAGCACTTCTCTCAGAGCCTGATCTGAATATTTAGCCTCAGTAAGTGATTTCCATTGCTCCAGGCATCCAAAGAGGACATTTAATTTTTGTTCTGCGGTGAAATGACAAACCAGTAGAAGCATTTTATGAACAGACAACACCCATAACCAGTCCTTTCTGCAATTATTTCTTCAGTTTAAAAATGATTACAATTTGAAATATATTATATATGTATATAAAAGAATTAAACACTACTTTACTACGTGACTACAAACAAAACTATGCATATATAGATAAAGAGTGTTTATTTAGATTTAAAAATTAATCTTCAGCCTGTATGTCTGTTTCAATACAGTGTTTTGGTAGATAAGTCACTGAAATAGAAACGCTGTACTCTGTCAGAACTTCAACTGAGATTTAAATATTGTTGAGTGGGTATTTTGTACACACATTTCTGCTGACGTTACAATATTTTAGAAGGTGGACATTCAGAACTGGTTTGAACTGGATTGGAAGAATGCTGGACACAAGGGCTACTATGTAATTTTATACTATTTTAATAGGAATGCACGCTACGAACAAAACCAACCAATTGTGTTAAAATAAGTTATCTTTAGAAAATAGGGAAATAAGAAAATGTGCATGATTTTGGAACACTGCCAATCTGGTAAACAAAGGGAAACGTGATAACAGAAAAATATTTAAGGAATGTTTAGTTGAATTACTTTGAGAAAAATACACCAAACCTCTCTGTGGATGCAATAAATACTTCTTTGAACTTCTAAGATGGATTCTTGACTTCCTTTTAAGGGGAAGCAGGAAATATTTCTCAATAGAATTCACCATTTTTTAAAATGAAAAATAGTTTTTCACTTTGAGAACAAACCAGGGAGGAATATCAATGTTATAACACAAAAAATAGGAGATCTCACAAAACAATACAGGTGAAGAGTGGTTAATAAACAAGGACTGAAAATGAGAGAAAAACATCTGACCACAATGTCAGTTTTTGCACTAAGAAAATATTATATTTATTATTGTTTGTTCACTTAAGTAGAAAGACAAACACTCCTGTTTTAGTCTCAGTGCAAGTTATTTTACTATGCCTACCTTCTCTTGTGTATTAAGAATTCAGTGAAATTAAGGAAACAGATTGGCATGCAGCATTACTTGCATGGTAAAGACCTTTATGGGATTTGTTCAACTGTAGAAATTCACTTGTTCAGATTAAAAGCAAAAGATGTAGAAGAAAAATATGTAAGTAATCCACTAATTTAGCATTTATTAGGAAAGTATTATTATTTTGTAACTTCCCTTAAGAACATTTATTTTCTTTCTATTTTCAATTTCTCAAGGTTATTCAAAATTTCACTAAAAAATGAAGAAATGTTTTAATAATAATGAAGCTTAATAGTGATACAGACGAAGCTAAGCCCTTACAGTTTGTTGTTAGTAACCATTTACAATTGTTTTAAACATCCTGTATTATCTTAAAACCAACTCATGAGGAAAAACAACAGCACTTCTAAAAGATTTCAAAACTCAAAAGAAATAATGTTTCGGCAAAATGCCTTAAAAATAAATGTACAAAACATATAAATATATAGACCTATAGCACAACAGGGTAATCAGCTCTTTTCTTTGCCAGAAAATATTGTTTTGTCCACTCCCATGGGAAAATTCAATTACATTGAGAGCTGTTTATGAAATTGTCTGTGCTAGAACTGCAAATATTTCATTACAGTGCATTATTGTTCCGTTTTCACAAATATTCTGGTGATAAGAGTGTACTACATTAATCCTGGTAAATGGAGCAGAAGAGAAAACAAAAATGCACAGCGCTGATGACAGCTAAATTTGCCCATCATCAATTTTAAGATAAATCTCTTTTTTTACAGCATTGTCACTTTTCAAGCTTTCAAATAGTGATCTTTTTGCACCCTGTTTGTCCCTTTGTAGGACAGCATTATCCTGCTGATGGCAGTTATCCAGAGATACCATTCAAGATTTACCCTGTGTCATGTATGTCCATGTACTTTAGCTGTTCCACTGAGGAAAGACATTCACATTCTTCCATAGGTACTCAGGAACTCTACAGGACAGCATTAAAGACATACAGGAGCAACTTGATCAATGGCTTTCCTGCACTGGAGTCCAGGAAAGAAAAGGACTCTGCTGGGGCACTGGAAGATGGCTCAGGAGTGGAAAGAAAAAGAAAAGACAGTTACTAAGTGACCAAGGCTAGATTGGCGAAAAAAGGGGCCAGTGGAGTAGGCTCCAGGATTCCAGAGTGAAGGCTTGGAGCCGCCGTGCAGGGTGAGATTTAGATTGGAGTACAGTACTGGGTGAAGACTGAAGAGGCAGTGCTGCAGGACAAACACATGAACTAGAGTGTGGTGCCAGATGAAAACTGAAGACGCAATGCTGCAGGACAAAGAACAGAGGAGCAGCACTGCAGGGCAAAGACTAGCTGGATGTGCAGGCTGTTTCAGCAGAGCAGGAGGGGGGCAGTTGACCAAAAACCCTGAGGTACTGGATGACGGATTCTGCCCAGGAGTAATGTTAGGAATCAATAAAGGTTGAGGCCAGCAGAGGAGAGTCCAGGATTCCAACCTGCAGAACCAGTGGAAAACAGTGTGAGTGAAGGCAGTACTGCCACAGAGTCACTGAAGGGAAAAGGATTATGATGGAGCACAGCAAGAGAGGTCTCTCCGTATTATATAGAAAAAGGGGAAATTTAAAAATTAGAGTCCTAATTGATAATTTAAAATAGATCAGCTGACAGAGGATATTCCCAGCAGGCTAACACAGGCAGGCAGGCAAGCAGGCAGAACACAATATTTCTCGACAAATATTCAATTTTTAATTATTTGTGTTCAATTTTCTGTTCTTAAGTGATTGATTATATAGAATACTTAAATATATTATGGATATTAAATGTATTATATAGTTTATACAAATCTTGCTTTTGGAAAATGTATCTTTTTGTATCAGCTGGATGAATCAAAATAATACACTAGTAATTTAAGTTTGAATTTATACTAATTTCAACTTTAACACAAATGCATGAAATACTAAAGAAAAAACAGACTCTCACAGCAGAAGTAAACCTAATACTCAAACACTATAGTACAAAGAAATTGTAAAATATGCTCACTATACATATGACTAGGGATTCCCACTCCCGATGCCAGCTGCAGTCTACAAGAAAAGTAAGAGAAGCTTAAATGGGATATAGCAGGTGTTCTACAAATATCTAAATATTTGCAGTCCAATTCCACACTGTTCTTGGAGCAGGATCACCTGGGAATGTACTTCGCATTGACTCCTTTTAAAAGGTGGTACTTTAGGGTATTAATCATAAGTGCTTGGTGCCACTGATTTAGTGAATTCAGATAAATACTGCAGAGAAAAAAATATGCAATTAAACATTTTTTATTGATATCAATTGATGTCAAGTATGCAAGTACTGCATCTTGGTAATAACAGATGCAGCCACTCAAAACGAGAGGGGTATGCTGCGGTACAACACGATGGGTGTGTCGCAATTAAATGCGTCATTGGACCTTGGACAAGCTGTAAGCTCAAAGTATTACCCTGGTCCACTTACTTTGTAACTGTCTTTGTGTAACACCACAGCATTTCATTGATCTGATCACGTATTCATTTCCAATCATACAAAGAATCTCAGATTCTCCATGCCTTTCCATGCTCATAAACAATATTAATTTAGGAACATAAACATATAATGTAAACTGTATATGGCTGGTATTGGTATTTTAAAGAAAAAATACACACCAGTATTCCACTTTCTCCCTAAACATTTTAAGCATCAAAGTCTTACATGTGGTTATTTTGGAAATGTTTTTACTTGCTCCTTCTGACCATATTAAGATTATATACTTTGTGAAAAGTGATAGTCTTTTAACTTTTTCTGTGAATTCGCTCATTATCGGCGTAAACAAAAGCATACTTTTAGAATTTGATTAACAGGGAATATAATATGGAATTGTGTATTTAAACAAATTAATAACAACATAATTATATTCATGTACTGTCTGGCAGAATAAACTGAAGAGTTAGTTAATGCGACACAGAATTATTAAGAATTATCACCTCTTTTTACACTTGAAAACATTTCACTCAGTGGGCGATGCATTGTTATCTCAATCACCTGCTAATTCGTTTTACACCATGGGAAGACAGGAGAATGTGACTGTACTGTATCTGTATGGAATGTGTGTTGCGTTTACAAAATTAAAGTTTATAATTAAAAAGTAAAAAAAAAACTTAAAAGCTTAAGATTCTAAGATGATTACGAGGAAGTGTATTGCATGTCTAACCCCATTTTGATTAAAATCGCAAACGTGTGTTTAATTAAATGCCTTTTTTGATTCACAATCTGACAATACAAACCGGGGTAAAGTTAACTTGAAGTTCTAAAACAATTTTGGCATGCTTGTAGCATTTTCACGAAACCTCCTAGAAATGTGAGAACACTTGCTTTGTGTATAAAGTACAGCCTTCACTTTTTTTGACCATGCACGAATATTCCTATGTCCATATCTTCACTAGGGAATCAGTGCGAATCTTAATACTAATTAAATGACCGCAGGCACTCCCCCCTTCTACATTCTCAGAGTAGAATATGCTAACCTTCTACTGAAAGACAGTCCCCCTGGTTACATTAGTGACAGCGGCTAAACTTTTAGCTTCAGTAACGCGTACGCCGTATGGCATACATGTTTGTAATGACAATATAGTGTCGATAATATTTATTGTCAGTAATAATATCAGCAAACATGGTTTCATGGAGGACTTCTCAGAAAGTTGGGCATTCAAGTAGATTGCCAGGCGAAAGGATTTGTAAATATATTTTGTTAAAGCAAAATATCCCCCACACACCCTGCCGCCACTACGATTAGAATATACACAAAGCACTGAAATCTTTAGAGTAGATGATCAGGTGTTTCGCAGACGTAGGCATAGTATGTAATTCAGGATTTATGAACTCAAACCTGGGATTTGATTAATTAGGGTTATTAATTATAAGAGTTCATAAAGCCTGAATTACGTACTATGCCTACGTCTGCGAAACACCTTTGCTAGTTAATGCTACTTCACTTTCTCAGGCATAATTTGTTTAGGCAAAAAAGAAGGCTAACAGGCTCGTTTTGGGATCTTCCTAAGATTGTTAAGCGCAGTGTCAAAATGTTTCCATATGAAAGGCAGTGACATCACCGCCATCACCGGCGCGCGTGTGTGTGTGTGGCAGGCAGGTCAGTAAAGCCTTTGTCATTAATTAAATCACTAGATAAAGACGTATAGAAATCCCTACATTACAAACTTCAAGCATTTCATTTTGTCTATTGCTACAATATGGACAGCAGTGTAGTTACAAGGAATATGTCAAATCGCATGTGGACAAGCCAAAGCAAAAAAATCCATTGAAGGTTCACATCTGGGGGGTGTAGCGGCGAGGCTTAATAATAAGGCAGAATTAAGTGTTTCTGAGCTTCCCAAATGAGGCCCCATTTCTCTGTTCATCTCTGTGGTGCAGCCACAGAGAAACTATTCATGCAAGATGATTTAAGGTTTCCTAGGACAGCTCCCAAAGGGGGATGCACTTAGCTAAGTCTGGCTATCATGATCAATGGTCATCCACTGGCGCCTATCAGTCTAGGGAGTGCCGGATGGACATCTGGACTGCATTACTAAGTGTCAGGACTAAGTGACTCATATCTCACCTTGATCAACCAATCAGGGACTGGTAGGGCTGAGTAACCCACGTGGGACTCTGATGCCCATGGAACTTTCAGCCAATCAACAAGCTGAAGTTCCTCCAGGTAAAAACAGGCAACACAGGCCTGGAGATTCAGATTCAACAAGATTCAGAGATTCAACAAGATTCAGATTCGGGAGATTCAGTAAGATTCTGGAGAGGATTCTGTGGACTGTTCTAAAGGGAATTCAAAGGAGAATTCCAGGGCAGGACGGCCCAGGAGCAGAAGGCTCCCAAGGGCAGGACATTCTCGCAGCGCGCCTCCTGACCATCCCGAGACTCAGCCCGGACAACCACGGAACGGCCAGTGTGTCCGAGTGCCAGAACTTTCCTTTGTTCTAAGAGTCTAGAGTGGAGGTTGCCAGAGAGTAACCAGCAGCAGGCCTCGTGGACAGGTCAGAACTGTGGACAGCTGAATCACTATTCAGAACTAGCTCTTCATCAGGAACGAACCGGTCCTCTTCCTGACTTGCTGGGATCCACAGTCATCTTTTCTCCTGTGCACAAACTTTGCTAGTTAAAGCCAACACTAACTAGCCGGTCAGTGAGCATCAGCAGCGCACCGTCGCAAGCCGCACAGCACAGCCTGGCACGGAGCCAGAGAGCGCGGATTGGACAGCAACAAGCCTGCAGCTGATTGTTTGTGCCTGCAGGAGATCTGAATCCCCAGAAATTGGATGAGTATTCAACTTCAATGCATTACAGCTCGAGAATTCAATTGTTATCCCAACCAGTTGATATCAATTTAATTCCTAAGAGTTATGTACTTGTTTTGAGTATCTAATGTAGAAGTTATAACCAAGTTCATTTACGAAACGGTCTTAATGAATGATATACTGAACGTATGTCCTCTTGATGTGTAACACTTCGTAACTGATTGAATATATACCTTTTGTATTCTGATAACCCTCTCGATAAGATCTGTTAGGTTTACATGCATACTCTATGTATTAATAAATGTATCCTCGTGTATTAGTACCTGTGTGTGTGCGTTGTTTGAGTTATATCGCATGGTTGGATTCTAAAGCCATCAAAAGAATCAACTTTGTGATTTACTGCTACAATTGAAAATTGTCTCAGTAAATGCCCAAACCCTACAGAACTGGTGCCTTCAGAGAGCCACTATGATTACATATTTGGCGTCCCTGAACGGCTATGAAACACTACATTTATGGCGTCCCTGGACCGGCGTGGCAAGACTGAAATGAATCAACCAAGCGGAATAATTCATATAAAACGCCGCGGGTTTCATACACGACAATACAGTGTGCTGAAAGCCGAAAGGAAAAAAGTTCCCCTTGCTCTTTAAGCAGTGCTTGATTGTTTTGTGATCTTTTGCAATCTACCGGGTTGATTGCATACTTGATCTTGTGGTTTTCTGTGGTAAAACTGTGATTTCGTGCTTAAAAGTAATACTCTTTAAGTTTAACGATGGTTGCTAAAAGGTCTGAATTCGAGTCGCTATTAAGCACTCTCTCTAGCAGCGACAAGTCTGACCACGATCTCTTCCATATCTCCGTCAGCGGAGAAGCTAGAAGAATAAATCTCCATTCTCTGAGAGAGCTAGCGAAGGACATAGAGAGATTTGACCCCGCAGTGTCAGAGAATAATATCGAGAGTTATATTCAAGACCTCAGGTATAACCTGCAGTTCCTGCCAAACGCCACAGAACAGGAGAAAGTGTTTCTGGTCAGGAAAACTACCAGCAGAGCTGTACATGAGTGGATGGCTAGGCAGATGAAAGAAGTCTGTAATGACTTTGAGCAGCTATGTCAAGCACTTATCGAAGAATACAGTGCGTTTATTGACCCGACTGCCGCGATAGCCGCCGCCCTTAACATTAAGCACGAGAGAGCAGAGTCCCCTCGCGAATATTACGAGAGACTTAGACGAACTTATTTTGCAGGGCGAAATTATGAGGGTTGCGAAGAGAACACACATTTCAAGGGTTTATTCATTGCGAATCTCCACCCGTCAGTCAGAAAGATGATCTTAATGCATACAGATGCACAGACCATGAAAATGACTGATATTAAGAGATTCGCGCAGAAAGCCTGGGAGTATGATGTCCAAAGTCGCTCTGAGCAAAAAGCTGCTAAAGCGACTGTGTTCGCCGTCAGAGCCAGCAGGGTTAATTCCCCCCTGCTCGAAGGAGCACAGGCTCCTGAGCTGGCTAAGCCCCGTTCCAAAGCACTCACACAGGACCGCACCCAGCGTCCTAAGTGCCATGAGAACACCGGGGAAGGGAAAGGGCTAGAAAAGGCTGAACAAAAGGATTCAGTAGCCGCCCGCCTGGCCAGGCTTGAACAAGCTTTATTAGGACAGGGACAACCGCTCCCCAAGGCTGCCGGAAGCGTGAATGAGCTGATACTCTCCACTGGAGGAGGCGGAGACCCGCCCCCTCTCCCTCCCTCAGTCTATCTGATTGAGCGGAAGGGTTCCTGCCTGGATGAGGTCAGCCACTCCCAAGCGAGTGCTGACTCCACCCCTGAAGTCACAGAGCAGGCAGTAAAACACAGAGGAAAAGCACGAAGCTTTTACCTCAAGGCTGCCATGGGAGATGTCTTACCCAGTGAGACACTGATTGACACTGAGGTTGAAAGGTGTTTGATGTCACACGGCAAGCTCAAACGGGTAGAAAAAGAAAAGGGTATGCGACTCAGAGTGGAACCTTTGGTGGATCACCAGAAAGGCAAAGTGTGGAAACAGGTCAAGGCTCCTAAGCCTTCTGTACAGAAGGAAAGGGGGGCCAAGAGGCAGACTGTGCTTACACAGTGCCCACCGAACACAGAAGCCTATGCGGAGATTCCTTCTGTTCCCTCTGGACAAGAAATAAAAATATTTTCTTGTTCCCCGGATATACAGGGAAGTCGTGCCCTGGCCAAGGTCCCAACAGCCTCCATGCCACAGGAGCGGTGCTCCGAGCAGCCGCCTGATCCACCAGGTAAAGCACACACCTTTTACATCCCTAAAGAGGAGCAGATCTCCCCACCTGGCGATGAAAAGGAGCTTTCCCTGTGCACCCTGGCACCCAAGAGGGGTCAGGACCACCACCCTGCAGTGGTGGAAGGGATCCAGATGGCAGGAGAGCAGGTTGGTGATGTAGCCCTCGCCCTTAGCCCTGAGAGGTCCTCTATTAGTGAGGATCTGCTTGAGCAGCTGTCACAGGGCCACCGCCAGGTGCCCCTGGTGCAACATTCACAGGTTAGACAGGAGGTCCAGCTGGACGCTGAGACTACTGCGCTGTGGACACACCTGATCCCAGATGCCGATTCCCTCTGCTGTGACCCAGGGAACCTGCAGTCAGGTAACATTATTTCTCACAACTACCAGGTAGTGAGTGAGACTGACCTGATTGTTCCTGCCTCGACAGCAGGGTTGCCAACACACCCAGTCCCCCAGAAGGGACAGGGAATGAAAGCCGAGCCGGTTTTCTTACAGCCACCAGCTCAGTCTGTCAGTCTGAGTCTGACCAACAGTGGTTCACCCAGACTGGAGCTGGATGGTCAAGTCACCCGCCTGCCAGTGCAGGACATCGCAAAGAGGGGTGTCAGAATCCCCGCCTGCACTGACATGGGCCTGGTGGGTGATAGTAAGTTCAAAGACAATGAACTAGCTATCCCAGTGCTGGGGCAGCTCCCTGAACCCCTAGCGAGGGAAGGGGGGAGCGAGCAGGTGTCCTACACCTACCCCCAGCGAACGATTGTAAACATGCCGATAGAGGGATTCCTCAATCAGGAAGTGTGCAGGGTGGACCTGAACAGTGAGAATGGGGTAACAATCCCAGATCACTCAGGTGCTCCAGATGACCACTCAGCCGAGGGTCAGGCATGGTCCACCGCTGCACCGCCCCCTGCAGGGTTCCTAGAGCACAGGCATGAACAAATCGAAAAAGCAGATGCCCTGGAAAAGGAGGAGCAGCATCAGCAGCTGCGTCAGATCTCCCCAGATTTCCAGGATGTTGGTGCCCAAGATGCCACATGGCATACTGAGAAAGACACCATGTACACGCTGCGCCAGCTTAGAAAGGCGACAGTCACTCAGAAGGAGATGACTGGGATCAGCCACCCGAAAAGACTTTTGGGAGGACTGATTGCTGCCGCCACTGTTGCACGTTTGCTTTTTCTGGTAGGTTTGTGTGCTACTGGCACTCTCACCCTGACTGCCCCAAGAAGGCAGGTGTCAGAGATACCAGAGGGTAGTGACAGACTGTATCGACAGCAGCAAAAGTTGGAAAGCTTAGGGAAAATCCTACAGGCAACTTCCTATGCAACAGGGTTAAACCTTATTCCCCAAACAGTGGACATGATTGTTGGTGTTATACAGTGGGTTTATGCTTGTGTGCAACAGGCCAGAATGTTGACACAAGACCTGTTAAGGGAGTTTAGTGCCACTGTAGCCAGTCTAGCCACGGCACAATTCCCAACCCACTTGATTCCACTCTTCTCAGTAGAGGAGTATGTGACATTAACCCCATCGCTCATAGCTCACCCAGAAGGCAATCCAAGATTGAATTCGGTTCCAAATCTTGAGATGGGTATGGCTACCAAAGCTATCCATTGGCTGTGTCTAAACGATTCACCAATGAAGGGTGTAAAGCTACTAACGAGCAGAGGAAGGTTAATGAACCCCATGAAGAGCAGGTGGGAAGTAAGTGGCTGGTCAGCACACCACGTTTAACTGACACTGTGACTTGTGACAGGCATGATGCAGCTACCTAATAAAACAGTTCCTTTAAGTTCCTGAGGAGGCCATAGTACAGCATGGTAACTTAACACTGTACGGTCTAGAACCAGACAACATAAGACCAAACTTGAGGTCATGGATGCCTTCAGGTGCCACACTAAGGAATTGGATAGAAATCCAAGAAACAGTAAGCCCTGAAGAGGTACAGGTAGTTAGTTTGCTTTAATGGAACAAACCTCCAAACCACCCTAGCAGATACCCAACACAGGTGTTGTGGTTTATCGGGGGGCTGGGAACAGGAACTGTTGTTATTGTAACACTACTGCCAGGTAGCTGGATCATGACTGACAGTGTACTCTGAATGATGTACTCTCACATCAAGATGTACTCCGGGTAGCATGAATGAGTCAAAGGTAGCATGTCAAAAGAAAGGAAGTGACTTCTCCCCAAATATCTACCACAGAGGTATCAGATATTGACAGTGAACTTCCTGATGTGTAATTCCTAGACTTAGATAATGTCTCCTACCGTGTTTATACATACTCCAGATGTTATTCATCCTGTTTGTATCCAATGCTGGTTCCGGTATGAATTCTCGAGGAGTAATGTAGACATTTAAGATTAATGTTCTAATGGCAAGGGACATCACTTAACTCTGTTTTGTTTTGAAGGCAACAACGCCTCAGGACCTCGTGACCTTCAAAAAGGGGGGATATGTAGCGGCGAGGCTTAATAATAAGGCAGAATTAAGTGTTTCTGAGCTTCCCAAATGAGGCCCCATTTCTCTGTTCATCTCTGTGGTGCAGCCACAGAGAAACTATTCATGCAAGATGATTTAAGGTTTCCTAGGACAGCTCCCAAAGGGGGATGCACTTAGCTAAGTCTGGCTATCATGATCAATGGTCATCCACTGGCGCCTATCAGTCTAGGGAGTGCCGGATGGACATCTGGACTGCATTACTAAGTGTCAGGACTAAGTGACTCATATCTCACCTTGATCAACCAATCAGGGACTGGTAGGGCTGAGTAACCCACGTGGGACTCTGATGCCCATGGAACTTTCAGCCAATCAACAAGCTGAAGTTCCTCCAGGTAAAAACAGGCAACACAGGCCTGGAGATTCAGATTCAACAAGATTCAGAGATTCAACAAGATTCAGATTCGGGAGATTCAGTAAGATTCTGGAGAGGATTCTGTGGACTGTTCTAAAGGGAATTCAAAGGAGAATTCCAGGGCAGGACGGCCCAGGAGCAGAAGGCTCCCAAGGGCAGGACATTCTCGCAGCGCGCCTCCTGACCATCCCGAGACTCAGCCCGGACAACCACGGAACGGCCAGTGTGTCCGAGTGCCAGAACTTTCCTTTGTTCTAAGAGTCTAGAGTGGAGGTTGCCAGAGAGTAACCAGCAGCAGGCCTCGTGGACAGGTCAGAACTGTGGACAGCTGAATCACTATTCAGAACTAGCTCTTCATCAGGAACGAACCGGTCCTCTTCCTGACTTGCTGGGATCCACAGTCATCTTTTCTCCTGTGCACAAACTTTGCTAGTTAAAGCCAACACTAACTAGCCGGTCAGTGAGCATCAGCAGCGCACCGTCGCAAGCCGCACAGCACAGCCTGGCACGGAGCCAGAGAGCGCGGATTGGACAGCAACAAGCCTGCAGCTGATTGTTTGTGCCTGCAGGAGATCTGAATCCCCAGAAATTGGATGAGTATTCAACTTCAATGCATTACAGCTCGAGAATTCAATTGTTATCCCAACCAGTTGATATCAATTTAATTCCTAAGAGTTATGTACTTGTTTTGAGTATCTAATGTAGAAGTTATAACCAAGTTCATTTACGAAACGGTCTTAATGAATGATATACTGAACGTATGTCCTCTTGATGTGTAACACTTCGTAACTGATTGAATATATACCTTTTGTATTCTGATAACCCTCTCGATAAGATCTGTTAGGTTTACATGCATACTCTATGTATTAATAAATGTATCCTCGTGTATTAGTACCTGTGTGTGTGCGTTGTTTGAGTTATATCGCATGGTTGGATTCTAAAGCCATCAAAAGAATCAACTTTGTGATTTACTGCTACAATTGAAAATTGTCTCAGTAAATGCCCAAACCCTACAGAACTGGTGCCTTCAGAGAGCCACTATGATTACATATTTGGCGTCCCTGAACGGCTATGAAACACTACAGGGGTAAATCTAGAAGAGGCCCTGGACCACTTCTTATTTTCGAAGGAATAATGAATCGTGAATTCTTTGAGGAAGTCGTGGTCAAACAGCATGCCGCTCCATATATCAGGGAGCACTTTGGGTCAAGGCACCGCTTCTTTCAGGACAACAATCCAAAATGCACAGCAGCAAAGGCGAGGCTTATAGCAGAAGGAGTGAAATGGGTGAAAACTCCAGCTGAATCCCCAGATTTAAATCCAATAGAGATGGTATGGCAGTCCCTGAAAGACTATATTCGGAAAACGGCTAAACCTAGCACAAAGCAAGAACTGATCAATGCGATTTACAAGTTCTGGGAGGAAGAACTGACAGAACAACATTGCAACAATTTTATTAACAGGCTGTTTTGTGTTCTTCCTAAGATTGTTGAGTGGTGGGGGGGGGGGGTATTTGGGAATGTGAGTTATGCGAGTCAGATTATGAATGAATAAAAGCATTTTATTAAAAACGCATTTGCGTTTCTTTGGGTGCTGTACCAACTGTATAATAATGCCACAATATGTCTTTTATGTGTCGCAAAAAACTGACTTGCTTTAACAAAATATATTTACTAATCCTTTCACCTGGCAATCTACCTGAATGACCAACTATATGAGAAGCCCTCCGTGAAACAAAAAGAACCACAATTGAACGAGTTTTGATAATAAGAGAAATAATACAAAAGTCCCCATTAGCCCCATTTTAAATTAAAACATAAACGCGTGTTTAAGTGGCTTTATTGATTCACAATCTGACAATGCAGCGTAAATCGTTATCTTTGTCTTCTACAGTATCTTAATCAACTTTCAGAATAGCTTTCTCTCCATTTAGATTTATTTCTCATACCATCGCTAAACGTGGAAAGATTAGATTGCAATCGTTTTTATTTTTAAAATACATTTTAGAAAAGTGCAATCTATAATAAAAAGCTGTATTTATTTAATACCACTTGATAGTTATATTAATAAAGATAAGAATTCAAGTTGATACTGTTTAGACTATAACTATTTAAAACCGTATTACAGCATCTATACATTAAACATGAAAAAGTCGGTATTTATAAAAGCAAGATTGCTCAGTTGGACAGTATAAAGCAAGTATGATTTTAATGTTTGTAATCGTTATTCTTGCAAGTACAAACATAAACTGGAATCCTACAGAACCCTAAACAGAGAATACACACTTTTAGTTTAGCAGGATTTGCGCGATAAGCACATTGTTTAATGGGGATGACATTATCCACATCTATTATCACTGTACAAGACTACTTCAGCCTGCGTAGTCTGCAAAGGAACAAGTAATAGGTTTATTCCATGCTGAGAAGAGAAGAGAGAAAACACAACGTTTCGGCTGTGAAACCTTCTTCAGGTGTGAGGGTGTTCAGCTCAAAATGAAACGCTAAAATTTAATGTAGGCTCTGAACAGGTTAAACTTTGATTTGGGCTTGCTTGACGTCACAGCCTTTCATATGAAATCCTGCTTGAATCCTGCTAAGCTAAAAATTAGACACAAAAAGAGAAGAGGCTCTGGTGAAATTTCTCTGTGAACTGAAGAGTTAAAGTGTAAAGTGTCTCCTCCTTTTAAACTTGTTAATGCGACACAGAAGATATTACTGTATTAATGATGTAGCGTTTTTGGCTCACTTGGATTTGCGCTCTACACCCTGCAGATCGCTGTGTACATACAGTATGAACATGTTGTGATATTTAGAAATATAAAAAATGTCAATATACTGTAGTGTCCATAATATTTGCTATTTTAGTGTTTCAAAAAAATGTTTGTTAAAAGAAAACTCATAGCGATTGCTGGATTTAAACACCCAACCTCACGCTTATAAGTCAGTCACTTAAACTGTCACGCCACTGATCATCATGTGACTTGCACTGAAACAGCCGTACACATATCAATGGAAAGTTTTATACTACTGTTTGTGCTACAGTACCTGAATATAATTATATCGTTATTAATTTCTTTAGATACATGATTCCATATTATATTCCCTATTAATCAAATTCTAAAAGTATGCTTTTGTTTACTCCGATAACGAGTGTATTCGCATAAAAGGTTAAAATGATCAATTTTCACAAAGTATATAAATGTCCAGCAATATGGTCAGAAGAAGCATGTAAAAAGGTTTCCAAAATAACCACATGTAAGACTTTGATGCTTAAAATGTTTAGGGAGAAATGGAGTACTGGTGTGTTTTTTTCTTTAAACTACCAATACTAGCAATATACAGTTTACATAATATGTTTATGTTCCTAAATTAATATCGTTTATGACCTTCAGATGCATTATGCTCCCTTTCTTTTTATGCTCAACTACTAAAACTTTCCCTTTAGTTGTAAAATTCCATATAAATATTCAATACTAAGCGGATTAAAATGTGCACAGTAAAGAGATTAAATGATTCAATCTTTTCACTACCGACCAATGCACCACGAGTGCCCCTGTCGGTCATTTTGGCCAGCCAATCACGTACGACAGTACGCCGTGGTGGTTTGTAGGTAGTTGCCTACGGTATGGGTTTGTACCATGCATTTTGAATGGCTGCATCTGTACATGCTTTTTACACTCTATGCACTCTGAAAAGACATCTTTATACTGTATATCACTGCAGTTCATTTCCTCTATGGCCAAGTTGTATTTGTCTGCTTGAGGAACTACTATTACGTAGGCTGGGCAAACGTTCCGAGGTCAAATTCTTCCAGCACGGGGGTACATTTAAAGCGGAGAAGACGGCACCGAAATTTTTTGGCGCGCCTTCTCTTTAAAGCCCTGGCCAAATATGAAGACAGTACGTACAGTTATAATTCAAACAGAATTAAAAACTACACATCCCAGTTACCATGGTGGTGCTTGTGATAAAAATCAGTCACATGACTTTGGGGCAGAGTTTCGAAAGCTTAACCTATCAGCAACAAAGCGAAATTTACACGATAGGCTACCTCAAACTGTCAGTTACATGACTGTGTATGTCGCTTAAGCCACTCCTATTTGGCATTTTAGTTATGGAGGCGAGAAGACGCCCCCCCCCCCCCCTCTGGGTCCGTGATTTGCCGCCATCTTTAACTGTTCCGTGTCTGAGCCGTAGTAGCTACGCGTACGAAATAAAGTTCATCCCAGCTATAAAACATATATATTTTTGTGGTAAGAGGGAGCAAAACATCAGTATTTACTGCTATTAATTACTGTACGATTTATAGTTGAAATCTGAGCCTAAAAATAAAGTTAAAATCTCGACAAAGCAATGTAGGAAATACAGAGAAAATAAATCCTTTCTGACATCTGAAATCAGTTTCGATCAAGGTCTCTAAAACGAACAAGAAAAAGAGGATTTTCGGAGGGCAATTACGCTGTGTTTATATAGAATAAGTGATTTATGAACAATCTAATTTCTTGCTCGTTTAAAACTGAAATGTCAGCTGCAAAAGTTCGCACCAGAAACAGCACTCTCTCTGCCTGTCATAGACGTTCAGGAAAGGGTGAATGAAGTCATGTCAAGTACAATAATTCGGTGATCAATAATAACAGTTGTAGGACAAGAAACAAAAGATAGTGAAAACTTAAGCTTTTTAAGGCTAAAACTCAAATTCATTCTACAAATTAAGGCAAATGAAAATTCAGGACGGTAAAGTGCTAGAGGTGTAAAAACTACAAAAATGCACATGAGCAAAAAGTTTTAGAAATGGAGGAGATGTTGCTTTGAAATAAGCAAACAGAAAAAAAGCCATGACTATAGTGCAGAAGAGGGATGCAGGAACACTTGCTTAGATATACAAAAAAAATCACAAAAAGGTGTATGTTACAAAAGAACATGCAAACATGTTCATCATGTACATGAACATGTACATCAATTTCCCTTCGCGATCAATAGTCTTATCTATAAACATGAAACAGAGTGAGGAATCAGAAAATTAGCATGCATAAAAAACAGCAATTCTGTCAGTGAGCCCTAAATGAATTAATAGCAACCATGGTTTCATGGAGGGCTTCTCAGATAGTTGGGCATTCAGGTAGATTGCCAGGTGAAAGGATTTGTAAACATATTTTGTTAAAGCAAGTCAGTTTTTTTCCACAACACATAAAATACATTTTTCCAAGAAAGTTTAGCCTTTGTCACTAATGAAACCACTAAATAAAGACATAAATATAGAAATCTTAAGATTTTTTTTATTCAATGTTGGTAGCAGGATGAACTGTCAGGTTGAGCTAAGTGTATATTTTGTCGCAGAGTTGCTGCAAGATGTTAACAGTGAAAAAAGGTATTTAGAAATGAGTTATTTCAAGAAGAAAATTTTCAGAATAATTGCAAATCTAGCAGGATAGAGAAAGCACAGAAAACAGGCAGTTAGATTGATCAGATTAGTATGAAAAGTCATTTAGCAAAGGGAATGAGAAGAGTGACAAACTAGTATACTTTAGATCTTTTTTTCTGAACCAGGGAAAATCTGATCATGTTTCTCTATAACAATAATAAAAAACTTTATTTTATATACCACCTTTAAAAGTGGCATCTCAAAGCAATACAGTAGATGTAAAAACAGATAAAAGGACCATAGATTACAAAGTAAAGGGTACGTGACTGATATCACTGGGAATACAAATTGAGAGCTCTGGGGTGCAGCTAGAGAAGACCCTGTCACCCACAGAATGTAGATGTTCTTGAGGACAGCTAGAAGACCAGAGTCAGACGGACAAAGGTGGGGAGTAGACAGATAATAAGCCATATACTGTAAGTACTGAATGAGGATGAGGATTTTGAAGTTGACTCGAAACCTGATAGGTAACCAGTGCAAGGACTTGAAAACAGGTGTAATGCATCCCTGATATGATTCTCGCTGTCATATTCTGAACATATTGAAGATTGCTCAGTGTGGATTTAATTTCCCCAGTGAACAGGATGTGCATTTATTAATTCTAGAAAAAAAAGCCTTTCTTGATTTCTCTAGTTCCCTTTAAAATAAACTATTATTCCACAATGCAGAGTATTACATGGCCAGTATTTACACATGATATTTGTGATTTAAAGAAATTAACACAAGCAGCTTTTGGAGATTTAAGTGTTGGCTGAGTTATTGCAGGATAAAAGACTAGAGATGTTGGTAAGAAGAAGATAATTTTAGGAAAGCTGGGGAATACACTGATAACAAGAACACTTCCTAATGGGGTTAGGCATACTTTTGATGAAGATGATGAAGTTAACAGACTGTATGTTTACATAGATACTGAAATGAGGATTGTATTTTAGATTTTGTGTAGTTGCTAGCATTGACCTGTGTGTTGGATGCACATGAATTGAAGTAATGGGCAAACATAGCTGATGCGGATTCACAGAGCCAGCATATTAAGATGTTTATAATTAGAGGCAATTTGTTTAAATAACTAGGTATGGATACTGATGTGCAAGAGAGGTGGAAAGGCTGTTTCCTTAAGCCAGCACTATAAAATATTTTATTCTCAGTGAGATGCTGCCATTTCATAGTGGGTTTCTAACACTGTGTATAGTTCCATCCACACAGTGCCTTTACTTCCATCCATTTCTAATCTCTTTATCCAGTACAGAGGATTTGGAGCCTATCCCAGTAAGCAACGGACACAAGGCAGAATACACCCTGGACATAGCGCCAGTCCATCACAGGACAGACAGACACAAACACACACACACCAGGGCCAGTTTTCCCATAAACCAATTAACTTACCAGTATGTTTTGGAGTGTGAGAGGGAGTCATATCACACATATGGAGAAAAACCATGTAACCCAGAGAGAACATGCAAACCCCACACACACAGGATGGCAGGAATTGAACCTAGGACCCCAGTGCTGCAAGATAGCAATGCTAACCACTTCGCCACCATTATAAATGGATGGATATCTTAGTTATCTTTCTAGTTCACAGGTTTGCATGCATAATTTAATTTTGAAAGCCACTGAGACATCAGGCACTACTGTTGTATTTATGAAAAAGAAACAAAACAAAAAGCATACTAACAACTGTGCCATCCTACTCCTTAGTTAATACATTTTATTATTCATAAACAGTTAACATTTTTAGCAAAATATTTTGAATTATATTTAACCCTATTTTTTCTTTAGTTTCGTATTTATCTTATTATATGATAGTCAGATTTAATGTATATTTGAACAATGAAAATATATTTTTACAAGATGCGGGGGAAAGTGCAATAACTTATTACAGTGCTAAATTTAATATTATTGATTGCTAATAGTTTATGCTAACACCGAACTTTCTTAATTAGATGTATTTAAAACAGTGAACTAAGTGTAACATACCATTCAGAAATACAATCGAGAATAGTTTTGTGGTGTTTGTATGGATGAAACGTTTCTAAAATGTGTAACAAAATTAAAGACGATTAAAATCTGTAATCTTTCCACTTGTAATGTCATTAGACAGAACAACAAGTTTCTGCTTTGTCTAAGGATGGTATCAAAAAGTAGTCTAAGTGGTGAGAAAGCTGTGCTTAATGATAATTAAGTGACTTAAAAGTAAAAAGAGATGGTTCATATTGCTTGATTATTTTAAAAACTAAGTTATAAGTGCAGACGCGATTGGTGCCATAAGCGCTCCAAGCAGCAGAACGTTCGTTCTGTACTGCTGAGCTCCGCGCCTCCTCCCTCTCTCGGTGCCGCGCCCCTCTCTGACGGAGCGCAGTGGGCGGTACGTTGTTTTCAGAGCCTCTGATTGGGAAAAAAAGACCTGCTGATCAGTTTCACACACCAGGAAGAGAAAAGAATGGGATTTTTTCTCTTCGAAACGTGTGTTGTCTTTATGAAATTCGTGTATTTTAAACATTTAATTAAGAAGTAAAAACCTTACAGTGTACACAAAGATTCTGAGCTGATCACGAGGAAGAAAAATCACCCATTTTTCGCGCATAAAAAGTGGTTTTTAACTCTCGAAACCCGTTTTTATAGGTTTTAAAGTCGTGCAATGTCTAAGTTAAGCAGGAACACATCATTATATCTCATTTTTTATTTCTTTTTTAAAAAAAATAAAAATCGTTTGCCCAGCCTAGAGTAGTTCCCCCCCCTACTTTGGGGTGAGCGGTAGCACTGTGGCTAGGGATCTGCGCCTGTGACTAGAAGGTTGCCGGTGCATATCCCGTGGCCAGCAAAGGAATCCTACTCCGCTGGGACCCTGACCAAGGCCCTTTACCCCAACTGCTCCAGGAGTGCCGTATAAATGGCTGACCCTGCACCCTGACCCCAAGCTTCACTCTCCCCGTCTGTGTCTCATGGAGAACAAGCTGGGGTATGTGTAAAGACTAATTCCTACTGCAAGAAACTGTATATGGCTAATTAAGTGATCTTATTATAAGAGAAAGCCAGACTGCTGGGGCCGGCACTGACATTGCACAGTCCGAATGGCTTGACAGTGTATTGGCACACTCTATAACCTATATATATAAGATAGGAGAGATAAGAGATAAGATCACTTTATTAGCCACATACAATTTCTTGCATCAGGAATGTCTTTTCTCATACCCCAGCTTGCTCTCCATGGAGTCAGAGCACAGGGTCAGCCATTTTTAAAGCACCCCTGGAAGAAGGAAGCAGTCCTTGGAGGAGGCAGTCTCCTCTGGGCCCACCTCAACTTGCCAATAGCCACTGCGTAAAACCAAAGAACTGAACCAGCAGGACCCTAAGACAGAATCCAATGTGTCATCAATGCAAGGCAGGGAATAAGAGTTCTACATGGTGACATTATTGAGCCAGCTGTAGTCTGTACATACCAGCAGCGAACCGTCATTCTTTCAGGTTAAGAGAGCAGGGGTATACCAAGGATTATCAGAGGGCTCAACCTACTGCATCCACACACCAGATTGCTTCCCCTGCCTTGGCTCGCTTGTGGGTGGCCAGGAGGTGTGGGAGAATGTGGTAGTATCTCCAGTGCCAATGGTGTGCTGAACCAGGTTCGTATGACTGCAATCTTCCTTGGTTGCCACAAAAATCTGTATACTCTCTCAGTATTACTCTTAGATGTTCTTGCTCCTCCTTACTCAGTCCCTCATTGCTGTGCTGCAAAAAGGCCCTCCACCATTTTGTCTTATTCTGTTGTGACCCTCAATGGTTATTTCTTGTTGCTGCCCCCTCACTGCACTGCTCTGCACTGTGGATCACTTTTGTCTGGCACGTAAAGTGGCCCTGGAACCTCTGCTGTCATCTTCCATTGTGATTTATGGTTTCTCCTCAGCTGTTGTGCTGGTACCAAGAGGTAAGTGTGACCTTTCGCTGCCACTAGCTTGATGGGAGCTCTCCATTTTCCACTGGTGCTTCTTTTGTAGTGCACAGGTATACGTTGCATTTTCCCCATGCTGTTGCCAAGGGGACTGGCTGCCCCTCCCCCCCAGGACATGCAGAACTAACAAGTCTAGTTTGGCATGAAACTGCTGTAGGATGTCAAGGCCTAGGATGCATGAGTCTGGAATGTCTGCAAGCCAAAATGAATGGTAGAATCCTTGCATGCCCAGACAGACCAGGAGTTTGCACTGTAGAGGGGCAGTTTGCCCTGTGACTGTGCCAGACAGTGCCAGTCCAGAGTTTCTGCAGGTACAACTCCAGGATGTAAAAGGGAGATGGCTGACTCAGTAACCAAGAGGGCTGACCAAGCAACACATGTTTTGGCACATTCTGCCATTAACACGGGGCCCCCATGGATCCTTCCAACTCATTCAAGTCATTGAGTAATGCCAGGGGAAGGTGAAATGTGATGGAACAGCAGATCTTTATGCCATCCTGTTAGTATTTCCCAGAATCTGTAGTGCTTTCTTCCTCTGTGGTGCCTGGCAAGCTGACATATGTCCCAGTTTTCTGCAGCACCAGCAAAGTTTGGTAGCCTGGGGTCTTCCCCTCTTTAGTGTTTCAGACATTCAGGTGACCAACATCTGTGGACATTCCCCCAGTTATCTGCATTACCTCTCCCAGGATGGACTATGTATGCTCTGCTGTGGTCAGGGCCATTTCCATAGTGGTGGGACCAGCTAGGGCTACATACTGTTCAAGCACCACCAGAGGGGTCAGAGACTGCACAGAGTAGTTCAGTGCCAATTGGTCCACCCTCTCACTTGGACATCTGGGGAAAGCCCTACTCATTAATAACCAGATATCTGCTCCACATCTGCCCAGGATATCCTTTTTGTCACACTCTCAGGCAGGCATTGCCAGGCAACTGCAGGGGCTTCACGCTTGCCCAAGTAGCTTTCCACTGCTGCCATCAAGTTGTAAATGTTCTTCATGTTCTCTCTTGTGAGTTCTAATAGCACATTTGCAGCTTCCCCCTCTAGTATATTCCCTAGGTACGTGGCCTGATGCTTTGGGTTCAAGCCACTTACTCTGGCGTACATTCTTTTTGTAGAGTTCCAGGTCCATTGTCCCATCAGATAGCCTTAATTTTGGTGTGGTCCCTATTTGGCTTTTAGCTTTTAAGTTTTAAATTGAACTTGTCACATGCTGATGAGCCATGTTACTTCACCCAAAGTAACAATAATGCCTGTCAGACTAAGGGATGATTATTTATATAACCTTAGTACAAAGCCAATAAATGAACCTCTTTACTCTTTCAGAGCCCATTTTTCTAAGCTTTCTACTCCAATGTACTGTGCAAATCTTCTTCATCTGGTAAATGCACGTTTTTCTTAATTTTAAAGCAAACAAGTTTGCCTAGATATGCCAGCTGTGAATGTATTAGGAGGCTGTGAAATGGTGTCCCATTACAGTCCATAAATGCATACTGTACAGTGCCCTCCAAAAAGGAACTGGGACAGTGAAATTTAAACTGAGATTTTCACTACAAACCATATGTATATTATATAAACTGTAATAATTTTACATGAAAAACATGACTCATATGTTTTTCATATTTTATGTTTACTGCATATTTTATAGTACTGTATGTTAAACCTCTTTATTTCAAAAGAGCAAAAGTATTAGAACCATTGGCTAACAGGTGTGTCTTCTGTCTTAGGCATTTGTTGTTAGTAATTAGACTCAACTAAGATCTGTAATCATACTAAGAATGGAGTCAGCAAAAGAAATTATGTGCGTTAGAAAAAACTATCAGAGTGATTAAGGAAAATCTCGTTAGGTGTACAACTCCAGTCCTTGAGGCCCAGAATCCTGTCGGTTTTCTTGATGTTAAATTCTCTGCCCTAAAAAAGCTGTCAGTGAAACTATCGACAACTTTCAGAACACAGGGAAAACTGTATCAAAATCCACAGTTCACAGGAGAATGACACAGCTTATGTCTGCACCATGAACAGAAAAGCCAGAATATAATTTGCTAAGAAGAAGAAAAGCCAGAAGTATCTTTTGCAAAGATGAGCCAGGAGAGTTTTGGATTAAAGTTTAGAGACAGATGATACCAAGATAAACCTTTACCAAATTGATGGAAAGCTGAAAGTGTGACAAAAGAAAGCAACTGAAGAAACATCATCACCTCATCAGTGATGCATGGTGGAAGTAATATCATAGGCTGGACATGCATGGGTCTGGAATTGGCACACTCATCGTTATTGACAGTGTGCTAATGATAGCAGAAGAGAAATGAATGCTGTTGTTTACACAAGCATTTTGTCATCTTATGTCAACCATGACACAAAACACAGAGCAGTGCAACCAAGAGGTTCAGCAAAAAAAAAGGGAAATCTTAAACAATAAAGTTCCAGATTTAAATTCAATTAAGCATTCTTTTGTAGCAAGACATATTATTTTGCATATTATTACAGTAAGAATAAAGTGTTATTAAAATTTCTAATCTCTTTTTCCCTGACCAGACAATAACCTTTGTTTTGTGTAAAGCACTAGGAATGGAGCCGAAGGGGGCCACAATTATAAGAAGCATTTCCCAGTCCATGACACAGACCAGGACATTATAAACTTGGTCCATTCTCAACTTACCTAATGATGAATTGTTCAATACTGGTGTTTCTCTGAGTCTGCTCCACAATGGGGGCCATCTTGAATAAGATCCCGTGTCAGAAGCCATTGCAAATCACGCAAAAGATGACCAACCAATGAGCAATCTGTAAAATCCAGCTTTACTGAGTAAAGCCCAGCTCTGTCTTCTACAGGGAGTTTAAAATCTACAAGAAATGCTTGGTCAGAATTTGATGAGTATAAATCTCAACGTCTGTATTGTAATCTGAAGACTTATTCTATTATTCTAAAACATTTGATTTTGTTTAATTCACAACAGTAATAACTTGTCTGAGAATATGAATGTAATATGAGACTTTTAATGTGATAAGTAGTTGATAACAAATATAATAGTCAATATACAGTATATTTAACCCTGATGTTATTAATTCCCATTTTTATTGCATGTTTGGTGTTTTAATAAATTGTATTTTGGACATTTTGAAATCATGTGCTGTGTCTGGTTGATTCCCAATAGCCTTAAAGCACTTCCACAATTTACTGTTCCAATGTCTACTTGTTTCTGTAAATTAATGCGGAACAGCATCCTTATTTCTCTGACCTTATTAATCTCGGTAACAATATAAATTCATTGATGGTATAGAAACATTTGACAAATTTCAAATTAAGCACAAAATCGTAAACTTTGTGAAAGTACAGTAAGTTGCCATGTCGCAATCTGCTGGTCTTGCCACGGGTGAGAGATTGTGCTAATTGGAGCCCATCCTGCTCACTAGTCACTTTGATGAAAATGCAAAGCGATATATGAGTGAATAATTACAGGTTGATCAGCAGACATTTCAGAGAAGATACTATGTTCCAGTGTGATCTGCATGCAAGTAGTGTCTGTCAGCAAAACCTCAAAGTCGAGAGAAAAATTTCTATTGGATTAAAACAGATGTATTCACAAGCCTACTTGTTTACAATGTAATAGGGCTGCTTTACCTCACCAGAAGTTTTGCTGCCTCATTCTGAATCACAGAATATGGTGCTACACATACCTGGAAATTGTGTCTATTTTGTGATGTACCTGTAAATTTGAGGTTTTACATATTACTACGTACATTTTACCTTTACTGTGGTTTGAAATGCACTCATCATTTCTGACTCTTTCTAATCCAGAAATATGAAAATAGCATTTAAATTCTCCTTTAAAACTCTCACAATAGTATTTTACATGCTGAAGTAAAAAGTTACAAGAGCCTAAGTATAAGCAATAACTCAAAGTGGCTGGATCACAGTACTGTATCTCAGATTATTATACGAGTTTTGTGAGCATAATAGATTGCAGAATTCATGCAGGTATTTCCTCAAATGGCTGCACAACCAAATACTTTTAAACTATGAAATTGAATGTGAAAGTGTCCCAGTACGTCCACTCATTTGACATCACTGTATTGAATACAAAATGTACTTTTGTTCTAACATGTTAAAATTTGTTCATGGAATTACCTGAAAGTTGTAGCGGCGAGGCTTATTAATAAGACAGAATTAAGTGTTGCTGTGCTTTCCCAAATGAGGCCCCATCTCTCTCTTCATCTCTGTGGTGCAGCCACAGAGAAGCTATTCATGCAGGCTGATTTAAAGATGTTTTCTTTTGATAAGGGACAGCTCCCAAATGGGGATGCACTTAGCTAAGCCTGGCTATCATGATCAATGGTCATCCATTGGCGCCTATCTGTCTAGGGAGTGCCAGATGGACATCTGGACTGCATTCCTAGGCGTCAGGAGTAAGTGACTCATATCTCACCTTGATCAACCAATCAGGGACTGGTAGGGCCGAGTAACCCACGTGGGACTCTGATGCCCATGGAACTTTCAGCCAATGAACAAGCTGAAGTTCCTCCAGGTAAAAACAGGCAACACAGAGCCTGTGAGATTATTCGAAAGACTATTCTAAAGGAGAATGTGAGAAGAATTCCAGGCCAGGACAGCCCAGGAGCAGAAAGGCTCCCAAGGGCAGGACATTCTCGCAGCGCGCCTCCTGACCATCCTGAGACTCAGCCCGGACAACCACGGAACGGCCAGTGTGTCCGAGTGCCAGAACTTTGCTTTGTTCTAAGAGTCTAGAGCGGAGGTTGCCAGAGAGTAACCAGAGGATCCACCCGAGGTTAGCATCAGCAGCAAGCCTCATGAACAGGTCGGAACTGTGGACAGCTGAATCACTATTCAGAACTTGCGCTTCATCAGGAATGAACCGGTCCTCTTCCTGACCTGCTGGGACCCACAGTCATCTTTTCTCCTGTGCACAAACTTTGCTAGTTAAAGCCAACACTAACTAGCCGGTCAGTGAGCATCAGCAGCGCACCGTCACAAGCCGCACAGCACAGCCTGGCATGCAGCCAGAGAGCGCGGATTGGACAGCAACAGCCTGCAACTGTTTCTTTGTGCCCGCAGGAGATCTGAATCCCCAGAGATTGGATGAGTATTCAACTTCAATGCATTACAGCTCGAGAATTCAATTGTTATCCCAACCAGTTGATATCAATTTAATTCCTAAGAGTTATGTACTGTTTTGAGTATCTAATGTAGAAGTTATAACCAAATTCATTTACGAAACGGTCTAAATGAATGATATACTGAACGTATGTCCTCTTGATATATGTAACTCTTTGTAACTGATTGAATATATACCTTTTGTATTCTGATAACCCTCTCGATAAGATCTGTTAGGTTTACATGCATATTCTATGTATTAATAAATGTATCATCATGTATTAGTACCTGTGTGTGTGCGTTGTTTGAGTTATGTCGCATGGTTGGATTCTAAAGCCATTAAAAGAATCATTTTGTGATTTACGGCTACAATTAATAATTGTCCCCGTAAATGCCCAAACCCTATAAATAGACTCAATTGCAAATTGAATTTTAAGCAAAAACATAAAAAAAAAATTCTTGAAATAGAAAACAGCATATTGTTCTGCAGATCCTTAATAACCAGGACCAAAAACTGAAAAAAAATGTTGTTACAAAACATGAAAATTCGAGCCTATTTACTGCTTCATTAAATCAAAACGTTAAAAAAGATATTTATTCCTTCATCTTAATCTTAGTCTACTGATTAAACACTCGTGGGATATACCCATCCCAACATGCAATAAATCCCAGGCCTATCGAAGGGTAAGAGGTCTGTTCTGACAGCTGCTTTGAAGGTACAAAGGCAAAAATGAGGAAGTGGAGAAGAGAGAATGTTTTTTTTTTCTGCAAGGCAGCTACTGTGTGTGAGCCCCTCACCCTCTCTTAAACTGTGTGCTGTTTCACCAAACCTGACATTAGCTATGCAATACTGCTGTTGCAGCTCTGTCTTTATTAACTGTTCATTGTGAGGGGGTTCCCTTTAATGAATAACATTGATTTAATTTTTTGCCAAAGAGTTGGACTTTAACTAAGAAGATTTATTTTTTAGATCTTTTTAAACTTAATGCGTGTTGCCACTGATTTTTAATATAATCTTATTACTTTTCATTTGCAGAGGTTCCATATACACCACACTGTTTAATTTAGAATTTAAGCACTCATGTTTAATTCAACTGATTCCTGGTTACAATGAAATTTTAATGTATACTTTATTAGTGGTCTGTATTACCAATAGATGCATTCCAAACCTAAAGAGAAAATAGTATTAGTGACCATATACTTAACCCTGTCTGTAACTAGCTTTTCATGTATGTCCCTAGTGATAAAGAATACAGTATTGCACTACAATTTCTTTATTAGATATGCAGCAGTAGATCTATATGTACTGTGTGCACATGTATTTATGTGTTTCTGCTTATAGTCTAACAATCAAATAAAGAAGTAAAATTTGCTTAAATATTGACTTGTACTATTTAAAAAACATTTGTAAAACATAATGCAAAACACATTTGACATTAGAATATGAGTCCTGATGAAGTCAATATGTAAGCCAAAACTAGTTTATATTGGGTTTCTTTAAGGCAGGGATGGGAACGTCCGGCCCGCAGGCCGTATACTGCCCGCAAAATCATTTGGTCTGGCCCTGCCAAGGCAACCGCAGGCGGGACTCGAAATTCAATAAGTCTAAGAGCTTTTTTCATAGCAACATAAATTTTATGATTATAGTGAATCATAATAATAACGTAAATTTAGGGAGGGAGAAGCAAGGAACGTCCATTACGGGATAGACAGGACACATACGAGTACATGACATGACAGACACGTATGCTTCTCGTCGGCTGCCCGCGGCCCATCTGCCTGTATTGCGGTGACTCAGAGGACAGTCAGTGCCGGGCAGGCTGTGAGTGTACACGTTGCAAAAGTGTTAACACACTGTGGCGAAACTACGGCGATCTGGTAATGATGAGACGAGATGCGATGAGATGATTCCTCACGACGTTGATGACCTTGCCTCCGATGATTGACGACGATGTTGTCGACTTCTTTGTCGACACAGATGATAACTCCAATCCAACCTTTATCCACACATCCACGATCAACAATCCTCGCAAAAACTGAATCTCAGATGAAGATTAAGGAAATTACAGTACACAGAAAATACCTCAAGAGTCGATGATACAAACGTTGGATATGTTCCAAATCCAAGATGCAGGATTAGAAAAGCGATCAAAGCAAAATAATCGCGTCGCTGGCGACACACACTGGATAGTTATTAGAACGTAAGTGGTGTGACATCCTACAAATGGCGACTACAAAGAAAAGAAAAGTTGATGCAGAGTGTCAATCTTTCCAAGAGAAATGGACAAATGATTCTTTTTTTGTTGAAGTCAAAGGCATACCTGTGTGCCTAGTTTGTGGCGATGAGTTAGCAGTAATGAAAAAAGCCAATCTAGCGCGTCATTACAGCTCAAAACATGCTAAACTCAATGAATTGGGAGGCCAAATGTGTCTGGATAAAATCAATGCTCTTCAGCGGAGTTGAAAAATGCATCTGTGTTTGGAACAACTTACTGCTGCGGGCAGTTCTTTTCAAAACTTACCATCGCAAAGAGTCGACTGCGCTCCAGACTGACCGACACAATCCTGGAAAAGCAGTTGCGAGTAGCAACATCATCAATATCAGCTAACATCAGACGCCTCACCAAAGAGAAGCAGTTCCAGCCTTCACATTAGGGGTGAGTTAATTAAATGTTTGACCAAATATAGCAGGCTAATTTTTAAATTGATAATTTTGTATGGCCCGCGAATGATGTTATAAATATCCAAATGGCCCTTGGCAGAAAAAAGGTTCCCCACCCCTGCTTTAAGGTATACGTTCCCTGTAATTAAAAAAAAAACTAAATCAAAAAGGTATTTAAACTTAGTCCAGGTGACACATTTAGCCAATGTCTGCCTGGAATTTCCTATCCCTTAAACATTTGTTATATCTCTGCAGCAGAACATAGCAGGAGCCTGGTTCAGGTCTTAAAATGAAGCGACCCCCCTTGTCTTTGAGTGTGAATTTCTTATATTTCTTAATGTGTCCACTCAGCAGACAAACATATGAAAAAAAAACCCCAAAACACCAGGAAAAATGGTTTTTTGGTCTTCAGAGGTCAGATTTCTCAACTATATGCATGTAAAAAGGCCTTGGAATTATTTGAAAACCTTGTTCTAGGTGACTACTAGCTTGGAAAAAAATCTAGGACAAATTGATCAAAAAATTCTACATCATGTTTTGTGAAGACTGGACCTGGAATGAAATTTCACGCCTATAATAAAAAAATCATAAAAATATTGAAAATAATAAGAATAAAATCCATTGCAATTGCTATAAAAACCTTTAGACACTGCTAGAGAGCCTTTATCTGCTGTTATTCAATGAAAAATAACCTCAGAGTTGTCTTCTGGTGTGAAAAAAAGGAGCACTGATAAGAAACTGATAAAAAAACTGATTGATAACCCCTTCTGAGTCAATGATTGACAGCTAAAAGGCAGGCGGAATACAGCCTGAGGCTTCTAGAGAAAGTCTCACCCCCTAAGGGCTCTGAATGGCTGAAAATACAATGAATGACGGCGCTTTTTACCAATCAGATTGCCTTATTTCTCGCGGTCCTTCTTAAAACATTTACTACTATTTACAACACAGGCAATAACGGTCAATAGCCTCCAGGTCTGGAGATAAGCTAGTCTGGGCTACATTGGATATATATCATGCTTCAGAATAAGGTAAAAACATGGGATATATATACTGTATATTTGCTGGTTTTTGCTTTTGCGGTCTTGTTTTGCTAGCTTATTGATTGCCTTATCGATGCATATTGGAAGTTTGGAAGTGCATCATCAAATAAAAAGTGACTTTGTGATCGGTTGTCTTGGTTTATTAAAAAAAAACTCATTTTTTTTAAAGCTCCGGCTGTCCTTTTTCGAATGATAACATGGTTTTGTGGTTTTGTTGGTAAAAATTGTTGGTATGATATTGACATGCTGTGCTGGTCGGGCTTTTTTATTGGGGTTCGTGCTAGTTCATTAATTTATTGGTTTATTGCACAATAGTGTCACATCTGTGGAAACAAACTTTATGGTGTTGTTGTGATGATACTGGAGAATACTTGCATGTGAGAAAATTTGTGGAGTGGTTTGAAAAAAAAGTTGTTTATCTTGCATTTATCTTAATAAACATTAAGTGGAGGCTGGGGAGACAGGCATGGTCATCGGCGACCACAGTCCAGATAAGTGGTTTAATTAAAACCTTTTTATGTAGAAGAAAATTGATTTGTATATTATAAAAATATACCCTTAATTATTCATTTAAGATGACAATCAATTGAACATTTCAGCACTTAATCTGTTCCAGTTACTGTAGATATAACGAAATGGCTCCTTTCTTCTGTAAACTTTCTCTTGCTCTTATAGATTTGTGGAAACATTGTTTCAAACAAACTGTGGTTCAATGAAATTCCAATTATGATGAGATAAACATAAACGGATAGCACACATAATATTTTAGAGCTCAACATTAACTTGCTTGACTGTGGAAATGGCAGTCCAGGCTGCTGCTCTGTGATGAAGATGGAATGGATGGTGGGAGAATGGCTAGAAAATATATGCAGAAAGTAGACAATCAGACAAGACAGCAAAAGTGAAATCTTATATTTTAACCTCTTCCTGTTTAACAATTCATACATTATACTGCATACTGCATACGTAGTTTAATGATTGAAAGGCTTTCATTGACTATTAAATATTATTAGATATAATAATATTATATACTGATGTATATATATATATTGTTTCATAACCATAAGTATCATAAGTATCAGCATGGCATAAGTCATTTCATAAGTATAAAGACATAAGTCTCTAGGAATATACAGATGCAGCCATTCAAAGTGAGCGGTACAGACACGTACCGGAGGTAATTGGCTACGGTGTCGCGCATTGTGACGCACGATGACGCGCGGTACGTGATTGGTTGACCGACAGGGGCACTCGTGGTCCGTTGGTCTGTCGTAGAAAGATTTACAGTAAACGTCTTTACTGTGCCCGTTGTAGTATTGAATATTTATATGGAATTTTACCACTGAAGGGAAATCTTAGTAGCTGAGCATAAAAAGAATAGAAGCATACTGTAACGCGTGTGAAGGCCATAAACGATATTAATTTTGGAACATAAACATACAGTATATGGCTGGTCTCGGTACTTTAAAGAAAACATACACGAAACATGGTTTCATTATGACCAGAATCGGTCATAATGAAAAATCGAGATATTTTTAACTTGACTTACAGTATTTGAGAGGTATGTCTTGACTACGTAAATACTGCTCACGTATATGTTTCTAGGTTTATATTATGCATTTCATACGGTCAAATTACTTTTGAGCAACTGATAAGAACTGCGAAACGGTATGCCCAGGGCGTTTTAGTTTTCGTTTTGTTTTAATGCAGTGCGGGGACTCTGCTTTAACTATATCGCCGTGGATTGATTAGAGATATCAAGTACATACAAGTCATTTTTTAAATGTTGTAGTTCGTCTTGTAAAAATGTTATGAGTACATCATCTGTCAACAATTACACAGGTTCTGTTTCCATATTGCGGATTTTGGCTACGTAATATTATTTTCTAATTTCACGTTGTGAATATATGATTTGGGCAAACAGAGCCGCAAAGAAGTACATTATGGGTTGTTGTTTTTTTTTGCAGTTTTATCTAGAACAAGCGATGCTTAAACCTTTGTCTGATTCTTGTGAAACTATCCACATGACAGTTACCTAGGAGTTGACTTCAGTGATGTCACTGATGGGATGTTTCTAAAAATCCATCCACTGTAAAACTTCTTCTCCAGTTGTCCTGCATATGTATTCGCTAATGAAGCTGTGTGTTCTGAGCCTGGTTCTCTACATTTCTGTATGAACCAGCTTAGAGGGCTAAAGACAGCTTGTGTTTAAATTGAGTGTAAGGTAATTTATGCTTCTAAAGTCATGGTCAGCATTTATTATTGTACTGTGCTGTAAACTTGTTCTGTGCCTAATTACATTATTTTATAGCTTTATCAAATCTGTACATTGTCTGTCGATGATAATGTTTCTGTAGTGCTTTTTCAGCACTCAGCATGTGACCGCGCCGGTGGCGCTGTGGGTTAGGGTCCTGATTCCCATGTCACATGGTCTGTGATCGAATCCCATGTAACTATGACTATTTTTTAACAAACATTTCTTTGAAAAAATGAAACGTTTCCCTTGGTCAGAGATTAAATAAAACCTCACTCGCACCAAACAAATTTATATTTCTAAATATCACAACATGATCGAATTTAAGTCTTTTTAATAACAATGAATAGTCACCTATGCGTTACAAAATAAACATTTATATTGATTTGAATCGCGTTTTGATTTAAATCGTAAACGCGTGTTTAAATATATGTGTTTAAAGGCGATATATAAAAGCGCTGATTCTTATGGAATGTGTTCCGCTGGGGTTTCAAAAAATTTATTTTTTTTAATCGCGTATCTAAGGAAAATAGCAGTATAACTTTGTTCATGCACATCATTATACAGTATCTCATTTTGTATTTCTATAAAAAAAAATCATTTGCCCAGCCACTATTGTTGTTAATGTTTTTATCCTGTAAAGCGCTTTGAGGAGCACAGCTTTCTCACCACTTAGATTACTTTTTGACACCATCCTTACACAAAGCAGAAACTTCTTGTATTTTCCGATGACATACAAGTGGAAAGATTACAGATTTTAATCGTCTTTTTTCTGAACCAGGGAAAATCTGATCATGTTTCTCTATAACAATAATAAAAAACTTTATTTTACATATCACCTTTAAAAGTGGCATCTCAAAACAATACAGTAGATGTAAACCACAGATTACAAAATAAATACCCAGACAAACGCAAATGCGTTTTTAATAAAATGCTTTCATTCATTCAACAGAGAGAGAGCGTAAAACCTGGGTGTAACAGCTGTTCCTTTTTCTGATCACTCGCTCTCTGGATAAACGTCTCACCTGTCCTGTTCTTTGTTTTCCTAATTTGCCGATTATGCCTGCTGCGATCCACTCCTACCCTCACACCTAAAGAAGACTATTTTAAATTTCTTTGCGCATCCTTAAGGTGATATCACATAAAGGTGATATGTAAAATAATGTTTTTTTATTATTGTTATAGAGAAACATGATCTGATTTTCCCCGGTTCAGAAAAAAAGATCTAAAGTTTACTAGTTAAGAAAAATAAATCTAAACGGGGAGAAAGCTATGCTGAAAGTTTATTAAGTTACTTAGAAGACAAAGATATCAATTTATTTTAGTTAAAATTTTATATATCACCTTTAAAAGTGGAATCTCAAAGCAAAGTAAATACCCAACACTGATTGTACCCATCTGTCATGCTAATAAAACACCTTGAATTGAATTGAATTGAGGGAGAGAGGGGGGGAGGGCGAGCGAGATAACCAGGACGTAAGGCAAATAAGATACACTCCACAGACATTCACAACAGCGACATATGAAACGTTTGCACATATAGTTAAGTTATTACTTGGTTTTCAAAGTGCAATGAAATACAATATTGTTGTTTTTGCTGTTCTTGTTGTTTTTATCCTGTAAAGCGTTTTGAGAAGCCACCTTTAAAGGCAATATATACTGTAAAAGCACTGATTCTTATGGAATGTGTTCCGCCGGGGATTCAAAATTTTTTTTATTTTTTTTTAATCGCGTATCTAAGGAAATCTCAGTATAACTTTGTTCATGCACAAACAGTGGCATGTTACATTATTAATTTGGGTGTCTCCTCTTGCCAGAAAGCTCTAAATTGCATTTTGAGTGCGGTTTTTGACTTTGAAACTGCGACACTTTAAACTGTGACACTTATCATTCAACCAGAGCTCGAAATATCACAAGGACCCTCAAGAGCACAGCAAAGACTGTATTAAAAGAATCCCGGATCTAAAGAAATTAATAAGATATAATTATATTGTATGTTACACCTACAGAAGTTCACTGCTTTAAATACATCGAATTAAGAAAGTTAGGTGTAGCACTTTAGATCTTTTTTTCTGAACCAGGGAAAATCTGATCATTTTTCTCTACAACAATAATAAAAAACTTTATTTTACATATCACCTTTAAAAGTGGCATCTCAAAGCAATACAGTAGATGGAAAAACAGTTAAAAGGACCAATGTAAATACCAGACAAACGCAAACGCGTTTTTAATAAAATGCTTTTATTCATTCAGCAGAGATATAAAGTTAATATCGAAATAAAGTTATTTTTCAAGCAATGCAACAAACGTCGGGCAATGTGTTTTTTTTAATCCAACATTGACAGCCACATCTTAAATCTTGTCAGTCAGCTCTTTTTTCTCTATTTGAATTGTGGCTTACACATCGCACGACTTTAAAAGCTAGAAAGACAGGTTTCGATTCAGCTGGCGAGCCTTGTTTTGTCAATGGACAGCACAAAAAAACAGACAATACACAGGGAGGGGGAGGTCAAGCGAGAGAGGGAGTTTTTTACCCTCTGTCAAAAAACCCAAATAACCCGGGGCAGAGACTCTGGGGGGATCATTGCGTGGTACAGAGCGGAGCTCAGTCAATTCTTATGGAATGTGTTTTCTTTCTTCTTTTTTTCAGCATGGAATAAACCTGTTACTTGATTCATATGGATGCCCGGTTCCGCCGGGGATTCAAAACATTTTTTATTTTTTTTTTAATCGGGTATCAAAGGGAATAGCAGTATAACCCTGTTCATGAACAAACAGTGGCATGTTACATTATTGATTTGGGTGTTTCCTCTTGCCAGAAAGCTCTAAATTGCATTTTGAGCGTGGTTTTTGACTTTTTTTAAATTGCATTTTGAGCACGGACAGCACATACAAGGGTTAATTGCACAATGAACTGCGCCAAGAAATTTAAAATAGTCTTCTTTAGGTGTGAGGGTAGGAGTGGACCGCAGCAGGCATAATCAGCAAACCAGGAAAACAAAGAACAGGACAGGTGAGACGTGTATCCAGAAAGCGAGTGATCAGAAAAAGGAAATGGTGTTACGCCCAGGTTTTCGACCCAATTGTTTTAACTTGCTAATGCATCAGAGACATTTTCTGGCGTATTGTGTTTAAAATAAAATAGGAGTGTCTTTCCCTGGTATAAGCTCATTGGTATGGTGTAAGTTTTATCTGTACCATACCATACAGTATATAGGTACAGAATTCAAGCTGCACCACTGTATCGCTTTGGTAAGGAGACGGACAATGGCCAAAATCACGAAGACTCTCTCACACCAAATAATGAAGATGAAAAGAAACGGGAAGTCAACACGGGACATTGTACAGCAGTTGGCTTCGATGGACATCTTCATTTCTGAAAGCACAGTGAGACGGCATTATAAAGGGGAGAGGAGGCAAAGAGAATCTAAACTGAGGACGATTCAAAGGTAAATAAATTTCTAAAAATACCTTTCTTGCATGTAAATACAACTACGCACATTATTTTTAAAACTAACTGTTGATCTCTTTTTTTTCAAGTCCTATTGTGCGAGCTATCGACAAACTGACTGATGAAAATGATGAGCTACTGGCGATGCAAGTCCAAAGACGGCTATGGGCTGACCTCGGTGCGACCGTTAGCCCGACATCGATAAGAAGAGTACGCAGGAGGCTTGGATGGAGATACAGAAAAACCAACACATGCCCCATGATAAGGCTAAAAAACAAAGAGGAAAGACTCAAACAAGCGCTCCAATGGATTGAACAGGGGGAGGCATTTCAGGATGTACCTTTCACTGACGAAACAACAGTGGCTCTGGAACAGTTTTCAACAATGGCATTTTGCAAAAAGGGGAGATATGTGTACAAGCCAAAGCCCAAACATCCACTGAAGGTTCACGTCTGGGGGGGTATATCTAGAAGAGGCCCGGGACCACTTCTTATTTTCGAAGGAATTATGGACCGTGAATTCTTCGAGGAAGTCGTGGTCACACAGCATGCCGCCCCATATATCAGGGAGCAGTTTGGATCAAGGCACCGTCTCTTTCAAGACAACGATCCGAAACACACAGCAGCAAGGGCGAGGCTTATAGCAGAAGGAGTGAACTGGGTGAAAACTCCAGCCGAATCCCCAGATCTAAATCCGATAGAGATGGTTTGGCATTCGTTGAAAGACTACGTTCGGAAAACTGCTAAGCCCGTCACAAAGCAGGAACTGATCGATGCGATCTATAAATTCTGGGAGGAAGAACTGACCGAACAAAATTGTAACAATTTTATTAACAGGCTGTTTCGTGTTCTTCCTAGGATTGTTGACCGGGGCGGGGGACATTTGGGAATGTGAGTCTGAGAAAGACAGTCTCACGTTTGTGGACAGTCTGTCCACAAACAATACATGTAAAAAAAATGTAAAAAAAACAATTACTTTTTGTCAATGGAAACCGGTGTGTGTGTCTCTCTCTGCTGGATGTCTCCCTCTCTCTCTGCTGAATGAATAAAAGCATTTTATTAAAAACGCGTTTGCGTTTGTCTGGTATTTACTTTGGTCCCTTTTAACTGTTTTTCCATCTACTGTATTGCTTTGAGATGCCACTTTAAAAGGTGATATGTAAAATAAAGTTTTTTATTATTGTTATAGAGAAACATGATCAGATTTTCCCTGGTTCAGATCTAAAGATCTAAAGCGCTACACCTAACTTTCTTAATTCGATGTATTTAAAGCAGTGAACTACTGTAGGTGTAACATAACATTCAGAAATACAATCGAGAATAGTTTTGTGGTGTTTGTTTAGATGAAACGTTCCTAAAACGTATAACGTAACAAAATTAAAGACGATTAAAATCTGTAATCTTTCCACTTGTACTGTATGTCATCGGAAAATACAAGAAGTTTCTGCTTTGTGTAAGGATGGTATCAAAAAGTAATCTTAAGTGGTGAGAAAGCTGTGCTCAATGTATTTAAGGGACTTAAAAGTAAAAGGAGATGCTTCATATTGCTTGACTAATTTTAAAAACTAAGTTATAAATGCAGACGCTCCCTTGGTGCCGTGCCGGGTGTAAATATCAAAATATACATTCGTCCCGGGCAGAGGCCGAAGAGCGCCCGGCTGGGGTGCGCGGGGAAGAGCAGGACGGGAGTGAAAGTGGTCAGGGCGGGGTTTAGGAAGGCATAGAGTCTGGGCAGGTATAGATTACACTTTTCTAAAACGTATTTGAAAAATAAAAACGATTACAATCTAATCCTTCCACGTTTGATCCCAAAATCCCAAGAAAAATAAATCTAAACGGGTAGAAAGCTATGCTGAAAGTTTATTAAGATACTTAGAAGACAAAGATACTGTATCAATTTATGATGCATTAGTCTGATTATGATTAAAAAAACACATATAATTAAACACGTGTTTGCGATTTAAATCAAAACACGATTTAAATCAATATAAATGTTTATATTGTAACGCAAACTTTCAAGCCTCCATTTCTCTATAAAACTCTATTACAAATTTACAATTTGTAGATAATAGAAATGTTAGGTTCTCTAAAGCTTTGTGATAGCTGACCCACCCAGGCAGCAAAAGATCAGCTGCACTGGTAAGATGCAACACCGAAGATATGATTAATAACCTTTTAAATCTGAAGGGAGATCTGAAGGGATCCCCCCCGCCCCACACACACACACAATAGAAGCAGGAAGCAGAAGCAGGGACCGTTGTCAGAAGGGAAGAAGGTGACTATTCATTGTTATCAAAAATGACTTAGAATCGATCATGTTGTGATATGTTGAAATATAAAAGTCAATTGATTGTCCATAATATTGCTATTCTATTTTTTCGAAGAAATGTTTGTTAAAAGAAAAGTCCAGCACCAGCTGGATTTGAACACACAACCCGTGAGGTGGTAATCGGGCACATAGACCAGTGGGCTACAAGGGAAGTCGCATGAAGAAAGAGGCGAAACAGCCCTACACAGCCCTGTCGCAGTACATGAATATAATCATATCGTTATTAATTTCTTTAGATACGCGATTCCATATTATATTAGCAGAAAAGCTTAAAACTACCACTTTTTCACACGCTATTTCACGTTAGTTAAATACTTCGATGCTTAAAATGTTTAGGGAGAAATGGAATACCGGTGTGTATTTTTCCTTTAAAGTACCGATTCCTGGAATCTGACTGGCTGACACCCTTCTATACGGAAAAGAAAGCGTTGATAAAAAAGCCTGGATTCTCATGTATCTCATACAAGTATCTTTTAATACAGTCTTTGCTGTGCTCTTGAGGATCCTTGTGATATTTTGAGCTCTAGTTGAATGATAAGTGTCGCATTTTAAATCATTTTCGTAGTTAGAAATTATGAAACACTCTGTTAAAAGCAAGGGAGTTTTTATGCCCGTTGAAGTAAAAGAAAATGCCTGACAAAGTAGGGCTTGGACAGATTCCAAGTGCTTGTACAAATGTGCTAAAGAAATTATACTTTGAGTATACAGCTTGTCCAAAGTCATTCATTATTAATACTATTAGTAATATCTTCGGTAAAGGCTTTGATGCATAAATATTTCTGATAAAGGTAGGTTGTGTACTTTTGTCCAACTGAGCAATCTTGCTTTCATAAAATATACCAACATTTTAATGACTGATGATTAACATGCTGTAATACACAGTTCAAATTTAAAAGCTCAAATGCTGTACATGAGAGGTTAAGCTCCCCCTGGCGGTTTTACAAGGTGATGCCGGATACTTTCCGGCATGAAGTCAAATGACGCGATTAACCGCGTGATACTGCGTGATACCGCGACACGCCCACTGGGGTATGCCGCGAAATACCCCACCCATTTTGAATGGCTGCATCTGTATAGTATGTATATATAGATTTTAACTGAATTTTTGACAAGGCTACAATTTATCTTTGATTTACATATTTCATTTTTAAAAAAGAAATGTTCCTCCATAGAAATGAGCTATATAAAGATGAAAAAGCCTGACATTTTTTTTTCTTTTGTGTGTTGCAAAATAAACTTTAATGTTATAATTGCATAAATGTATTATTAGGAAAATAGAACTGTCATTTTGCCAAACACACATAACATACTGTACTTTTGGTACATTTACATACTGACTAATATTTTTCTCATAAACAGGGTGTTTATTGTGAAAGTCACAGACTTTAGTAATACAGTATGTGACACCAATGGAAGAAACAGAAGCTGTACATTTGCAAAGCATGCATTACTCCAGATTACACATGTTTTGTTGGGGGGGGGTCTGTTCAGTGGTGTCTGAACCTTAGATGCCACGTGTTATCTGACCTTATATCACAAGTGTTAAAAGCCTCTCAAGGCTGTGCCACACTCACTAACATCTATCAGGGTGGTCTACACAAAAGCATGATTCATTACTAAACAAGAGTTGGCACCATTGCTGGTGAGTTCACCTTAGATGTTGCTCACACCATCTCATCACAGTGCATTGCATTGAAAACACTGCGATTATTGGGTCAATGTACAGTATGAATGCCTGGCCTGCAGATGATAACTGCTTACCTGACTCTTCACATTCTTCACAGCTCTTCTTAGATGTGGTTTGTCTGATGCACTGAAACAATGTGAAAACCATTAAGAAAACGTGATGATATGTCATATATAGTGGCAGATGGTGAGACAATGAAAGCCTATCATCAACAGAATGTTTGGCTGTAACATGTACAGCCATCTCTGATATTGATTGCTGTGGAGACCCCTCACAGCAAGCCACGGTGCACTGACTTTTGTCTGTCCTCTAACATGCAAATGGTATGAAGATGTTTCTCTGTGTTTTTCAGTCTCGATTTTTACCAAGGCTTTACATTCAACATGTTAAGTGTCTTCTTCACCTGCGCCCAATCTCAAATGATTCAGTACTCATGCAACAAAGTCAGATTTATCACAGAAAGTCATGAATGACAAAATGACACCAAACATCTAAAAAATCAATAATCTCTTCTAAAATATTTTCAGTATTTTTTTCTAAAAATATACACCCAAAAATAGATACATCGGTTTTTTATGTTCAATATATTCATATTTTGTCTGTTAAATCCATAAACCTCTGCAATCATATACTGTATGTTCTGTAATATTCTATGGTTATAATACCCCAACCCAGTGTTACAAAGGCTGCTATCCAACAGCCCAAACAACAGGTTTGTAATAGCAATTAATTAGCACCTGGGGAAAATGGTTACTTTGCACAATTAAGTATGTAATTAGATCAATTAAGGGAAGTAAAAAAGAGATTGGAATTAAATTATCCTGAGCCCTGTAGACTGAAGCTTTTTATGAATCAGGAACCTGGGGTCATCAAAAAGGCAGGCAAAAACCTATATTGCTTTTTGTTTTGCTGTAGTGGTAGGGATACCTTTCACTTCAGCTTGTATTTCTTTTTCATTGATTGAGTCTTTTTTTAGGCTTTTTGTTATGTCCCTGCTGTCGCAGTTTTTCTAAAACCATTGTATTGAGCACTTGGGTGTGTAGGTCTCAAAAGCTATTGTTATTTTGTATTTAGTTTGACTTGTCATCTGATACAAATGTATATTTCTTCATGTTCCATATGCTGAGTTTGGCTTTGGAAGTTTCACCATTGTATTGTTGTTGGGGAATGCATTTTTAACTTCTCTAAGAATAAAAGCAACATAACAGACAGTAATAGACCATTTTAGCTTGTTTAGTTGAGGGTAACTACAGTTTATTCATGGTCTCATTCTACCTGTTTCTTAAAAGCAGGAGGCCTCAACAGCATGCTTGGGTTGTTTGTTTAAGATTACAATGAACTTTTGTTTAAAGAAGTACTTTCTGTTCTTTAAATGCATTGTCCGTAGTTTTCACTATGATTGTGAGTACTTAAATCATGTTCTCAATCTGGTACACTGAAAACGTATACTTCTTAAGATTTTGTCGTTTAACATATTTAGACTTTTTTGACCTTCAATTGTTCCTCATAAAATGAACCTAACTTGACACAAAAATTCTACATTATTTTTAATTTATTTATTTTTTTAGCCAGCTTCCAATATATTTGTGTGTGAATATATTCCCTCAATTCCCTTCAGGATCAATAAAGTATTATCTATCTATATATGTGCACCTCTTGATTCAGTAACTTGTGGCACCTCCTTTGGCAGCAGTAACTTGAATTTAACACTTCATGTAAGAGTTGATCAGTCTCTCACACCACCTGGGAGGAATTCTGGCCCACTCTTCAGACCTGCCTCAACTCTGTAATGTTTGAGTGTTTTGTTGTATTCACAGCTTTCTTTCTCTGTCCCGCTACGGCATCACTATGGAGTTTGTGTGGACTTTGACTTGGCTATTCCAAAACCCTGAATTTCCTTCTTTTTGTGCCATCCCATCTTAGATTTCCTTTTGTGTTTGGAATCATTGTACTGTTGTATGATCCTTTTTCAGTTTTTAGCTGTCAGACCGATGGTCTCATATTTTCCTCTCGAATACTCTGGTAAAGTACGAAATTCATGGTAGACTAATTATGCAATGGCATCTACAGTAGGTGCTGAGGCAGCAAAGCAGGCCCAAACCATCACCCCACCACCATGTTTGATAGTTGGTATGAGGCTCTTCTGGCCAAAGGCATCGTCAAGATTTTGCCAGATATTAAATTTTGCATTATAGCCAAACAACTCCACTTTCAACTCTTCTGTCCAGAGCATATTCATTCCAGAGGTCTTGTTTTTGCAAACATAAGCTTTGCCGCAATGTTCTTCTTGGAGAACAGAGGTTTTCTTTTGGTTATCCTTCCATGAAAGCCATTCGTGTTTGGTCTTACTGGACTCATAAACTCTGAAATTTACCATACTGAGAGAGGCCTGTAAATCCTTGGGGTTCTTTGAGACTTGTAGGAGCACCATATCTGGATGAGACCAAACGTAGTCGCCAATGTCTGCAGCACACTAAAACATAAATTAATCTTAATCGTAATTATGTAATTTTTTACAATTTACAAGTGAATTCCAATATCTTCTAAAACAAACCACAAGACCAAACAATCTACTATAACAAAAATCTCACTACACCCAAAATTCGACCTAAAAATTATAAGCTGAGCAAAATATATAAAAGTAGATGTTATATGCACATAAAAACTGTTTACCCACCTGCAATACCACTGGATCAATGGAAACCGAAAGAGTAAATTTGTTTAGCTGTCTATTATGACCAAGTCTGAAAAAGGGGGTCTAATTGGTTCAAATGGCTGTCATTCATTATTTTTCGACCATTCAGAGCCCTAGGAGACGTCATTGCCTCTGTAACATAACTCAGAAATGGGAAAAAACCTCAACCAGGCTTTGTTTACTTAGTCACCAGGGGTTATCTATGATCAACTTACACTTTAAGCTGCTAGTTAAAAAAGGCAGTTGACCACAACTTGAGAAATTCAACTAAAAAAATTCAGTTTCTTGTTTGTTTTTTTCTGGAAATGTCTGTTTGGTGAGTGAACACAGTAATACATACAAGACATCTGATGTCTTACACTTAATGCCCAATGAGTTAGCTTTAATTTAAGCCATAAACCAGGCTTCTACTGTATAAACATCCAAACAAATTGCTAAATGTTTCAGGGGACATCTTACCTGGTAGAAATGGACTCTCAATTTCACAAGGCAAGAAATGGATATAGTCAGTTCTTGGAGAGAATTTAGTAGGATGGCCCCTCCCGTATAGATTGGTTTTAAATTTTAAAATGTAGGCATCCTCTCACGAGGCACCAGTAAATGTAGGGGTTTGTGCATTTACTGGGACAATTATTAATTGTAGCAGTAAGTCACAAAATGATTCTTTTGATGGCTATTAGAATCAACCTTGCGGGATAACTCAAACAACGCACACACACGGATACTAATACACGAGAATACATTTATTAATACATAAAATGTGCATATAAACATAACAGATCTTATCGTGAGGGTAGCAGAATACAAAAGGTATATATTCAATCACGAAGAGTTACAAAAACCAAGAGGGACATGCGTTCAGTATATCATTCATTTAGACCGTTTCGTAAATGAACTTGGTTACAACTTCTACACTAGATACTCAAAAGCAAGTAGATCACTCATAGGAATTAAATTGATATCAACTGGTGTTGAGGTAACAATTGAATTCTCGAGCGGTAATGCAGAATGTTGAATACTCATCCAATCTCTGGGGATTCAGATCTCCTGCGGACACAAAGAACAGTGGCAGGCTTGTTGCTGTGTCCAATCGGTGCTCTCTGGCTCGGTGCCAGGCAGTGCTGTTGTGGCTTGCGACGTGGTGGGAGAGATTACCGCTGCGATGCGCTGCACAGGAGAAAAGTGACTGCGGGTCCAAGCAGGTCACACTCTTTAGACAGGAAGAAAACCGGTTCGTTCCTGATGAAGCGCTAGTTCTGAATATTGATTCAGCTGTCCACAGTTCCGACCGTAGTTCACTTGTTGATCAGGTGAGTGTTCGCGGTGGGTTCACGAGGCTTGGGCTAACCTTGGGCGGATCCTTTGGTTACGCGCTGGCAACCTCCATTTTCAACTCTTAGAACAAAGGAAAGTCCTGCACTTGGACACACTGGCCGTTACGTGGTGGTCCGAGCTGAGTCTGAAGATGTTCAGGAGGAGCTCTGAGGCTGAGAATGTCCAGGAGGCGCTGAGTGAGAAATGAAATGCCTGTTTTACCTGAAGGTGCTACAGTCATTCATTGGTTGAAAGTTTCATGGGCATCAGAGATCCACGTGGCCTACCAGTTGCTGATTGGCTGATGATGAGTAACAATGCACTCTAACCTTAGGGTTGTAAACCAACTTGGGATGAGAATCCTTTGGAATCTTCCAGACATTGAGGCGCCAAAGATGACCATTTATTAAGGTTCCTTAATAAGGTTATCAGGACACTCTCTATCAGCTAGAAAAACACCTTAATTGTTAACCAAATGGAATGGCCTCTCTGTATCAAGCACCACTGAGATTAAGGAGAAAGGGACTGGCAAGGGAGCAGCAAACTTAATTCCTGTACTTTAATAAGCCTTGCCACTACAGGAGCAATGTGATCGCTTGCACTAGACCTGATCAGGATTCTGGCTGCAGAATTTTGGACATACTGGAGTTTGTTCAATGTGGATTTAGAAACCCCAGCAAGTAGAACGTTGCAGTAGTCAATTCAGGAGAAAACAAATATGTCGATTAACTTTTCAGTCATAGTTTGTGATAACATAGGACATAGTCTAGTGATATTTTGAGGTGAAAGCAAGATGTTTTGACAATATGTTTCACATGTGGGTCGAATGTCAAGCCAGAATCGAATATCATCCCCAACTTTTTCAATGTAGACTGTAGTTTAAGTACAGTACCATCCACAGCTTGTAAAGCACTGGCTTTACAAAGTTGATGGGGGATGCCAATAAGCATGACTTCAGTCTTTTCACAGTTTGGATGAAGGGAAATTTGAGTCATCCATGGTTTTATGTCGGAGTTTAGATCTGCAATTAGATAGAATAGAGACAACCACATCAGTGTCAGGTTTGGTATGGATGTAGATTTCGTTATCGTCAGCATAGAAATGATAGTTGAGGCCATGTGATCTTAAAAGCTGACTGAATGGAAACATATAAATGCTGAAAAGTATGGGGCCCAGTATTGAGCCCTGAGGAACACCAGACTTAACGAGTCTAATTTCAGACCAAAATCTGCGAAGAGAGACAAAGTGACAGTGATCAGTGAGGTAAGACTTGAACTATCTGAGAGTAGTGACAGAAACTCCTAATGCACTCTCAAGCTGAGAAAATAAGATATATTAGTATTAACAGTGTCAAAAACAGCACTGAGATCAAGAAGAATGAGGCTAGAAAGAGAATCAGAATCAGATGCTATTAGAAGATCTTTGTGACTTTGACCATGGTAGTTTCTGTGCTGTAAGTTGCCAGAAACCAGATTGGAGGGGTTTGAAAAGGTGGTTTGCAATGAGGTGATTATTTAACTGAATTGACGGCGTGTTGTAGAATTTTTGCAAGAAAGGGTTAGTTGGAGATGGGACGAAAATTGTTTAGATTATACAGAGCCATGTTTGGCTTTTTTGGCACAGGGGTAATTGTAGCAGTTTTGAGGACCGCAGGTAGAACACCTTATTTATTATATTAAGGAAAATGGGGCAGAGAAAAGTGAAACAGAACTGAAATAAAGTGGTATTGAAAAATATTTTCCATGGTTGGAAAATAGCAATATAACTGTAGGATGTAAATGAAAGAACAAAACTGTTAGAAACAGAAACTTATAAAACCTATGAGAGGAGAAACTGGGTTAAGACTAAGGAACTGAGGAGGATGATGCTGAAGAGAATACTAAGCTGGCAATGACATATGGAGCACGAGCACTTTTTTCTTCTGTTTTGATAAACGGTATTTTTGTAAGACAAACATACCAGTGGTAGGGTAGCTGTCCCCAATATTCAGATGGACAACTTTAAATAATTCAAGAGCACAAACTATGATCTAGGCTTTCTTTTAGTAGTTTTATTTTTGATATTACAATAAAAACAGTTATTCTGTCTGGCTGACTCCGGATGTGTCTGTGTGCCAGGCCCCGTCTATAGCAGAGCCTGCTTAATGTCTGTGCACCCTGTGGCATCATTTTCTTCCAGTGTACTGGTTTTTATGTCTGTTACGACCCCAAGTGTCTAGGGGTAAAGGGGTGTAACATTTAGGATAATTCTTTTGGAAGCAGGTGGGTTTTGGTGAGGGACTAGGAAGCGTGATAAGGGTAAGGAACTAGAGTGGTGCCAAAGAAAAGAAAATAACAAACAAAATGGAGCTGGCTAGGAAAGTGAGGGAAAGCTAACCTGACTGCAAAAGAAAACCCGAAACACACGGTCTTCAGCGTCTTCAACACCCTAACTAACCTCCACTGACTACCCAAAACCATACAAGACAAATGGCACTCACCCGTACTAAACTTTGTACTAAACAAAAGTTCACACAAAACACAAGTGAACTAGGAATACAAATAAGGGAAAACGAGAGTAATCAACAGGAACAGGGTACAAAAGAACACAAAAGTTGAACATGTAACACGTTAGGGCAGGGTAATGGCAAAACAAGGATAAACACACAAACAAACGAAAGTACAATAAAACTAACAGAAAACCAACAAAACAACAAAGCCGAAGCTATACGAAAATACACACACACACACAAAGCAAAACAAACCAACGAAGCCGAAGCAATAACCAAAAGTGAAGCGAAGCGATTACCAAAACCAAACGGGACCGAAGTCAAACAAAAGGCCTCTCCTTGCTGAAAACCTCCATGTTATATGCTGAATAAGATGTGTTCTGATTGGCTGAGAGCTAATTGATGATGACGTCATACTGAAAGTGTGGTGTAATGGTAGGCCAATGGGGAAGGGAGAACAATCAAGGGTCAGCAGTGTGGACATAACAGAAAAAACACACACAGAACACACACTGGGACGTAACAATGGTATGAAGGAGATTGTAGGATGTATCCTGCTCTGTTACAATCTCTAACAAAAAACGTAATTATTTTTCTTGTGTAAAGATTTGAAAGCCTTTGGAGGCATCAGGAAGGGTTAGAGACATACTAGTTTGGCACTGGAATAAAAATCATAGTTTCCTACTATGACAAGATTATGTACATTCTAAAACTAAATTATATAAGGTTTACAAATTGTGGATTAGATGTACATATTGATGCCAAGCACAACATAAACGGTTAAGTGTTACTTTCAATAGACAGAAATCCCCTTCAGTATCATTTCAAAGACTATCAACAGTAATATTTACTGTATATTCATGTCATGCACTGTTTTAATGTCCAGGAATACACAATGACTCTTTAGTATTTATTTTGAAATACAGTATGTGGACATCAGCAGATCTGAAAGAAGTCAGCTGATGGAAAACAATTTGATCTTTTTAGAGTGACTAAAATGTAAACATGTGACTTTTTCATGGGCATACCCAAGCCATGTATGTTCCAATTTAAAACATTATAAGCTGTAATAAAATATTTACCAGCACAGCAGTAAAAGGTGGCTTTCATGGAAGATTGACATAAGTAGCTCAGAATACAGATGCAGCCATTCAAAATGCGCGGGCGATACCGCATTATTTTCCGGTACGCTGTACGCAGTCTACCGCAAGCTACCGGTAAATACCGCGAGTTACCGGTAAATACCGCTAGCAAAATAATAGTATCCGGAATTTCCGCAAGGTGGAGCTAATAAAGCTCAACCTCTCATGTTTGAGCTGTAGCCATCAAAGTCTTTAACGAAGATATTAATAATAGTATTAATAATAAATGACCTTGGACAAGCTGTAAACTCAAAGTATTGCCCTGGTCCACATTCTTTTTTTCATTGACCGTCTTTGTAAAAGTAACGCCACAGCATTTCGCAATCACGCATTTTTTTCCAATCATGCAAAGTACAGTGATTCACCATGCCTTTCACATGCTCATAAAAGAGATTGATTTAGGGACATAAACATATTACCGTATGCAAACTGTACTGTATACAGTATGTATATGTATATTTAATGTCTTAACTGTGCCCGTTTAAGTATTGAATATTCATATCTAATTTTACCACTGAAGGGAAATCTTAGTAGCTGAGCATAAAAACAATAGGAGCATACTGCAACGCGTGTGAAGGCCATAAACGATATTAATTTTGGAACATAAACATACAGTATATGGCTGGTCTCGGTACTTTAAAGAAAACATACACGAAACATGGTTTCATTATGACCAGAATCTTGAGATATTTTTAACTTGATTTACAGTATTTGAGAGGTATGTCTTAACACCGATACTACAGTGCTTAAGTACTACTCACGTATATGTTTCTAGGTTTATATTATGCATTTCATACGGTCAAATTACTTTTGAGCAACTAATAAGAAGCGCGAAACGGTATGCGTTTTACTTTCGTTTCGTGCTGGGACCCGTGGATTGATTAGAGATATCAAGTACATACAAGTCATTTTTTAAATGTTGTAGTTCGTCTTGAAAAAATGTTACGAGTACATCATCTATCAACAATTACACAGGTTCTGTTTCCATATTGCGGATTTTGGTTACGTAATATTATTTTCTAGATTTCACGTTGTGAATATATGATTTGGGCAAACAGAGCCGCAAAGAAGTACATTATGGGTTGTTGTTTTTTTTTGCAGTTTTATCTAGAACAAGCGATGCTTAAACCTTTGTCTGATTCTTGTGAAACTATCCACACGACAGTTACAGTACCTAGGAGTTGACTTCAGTGATGTCACTGATGGGATGTTTCTAAAAATCCATCCTCTGTAAAACGTCTTCTCTAGTTGTCCTGCATATGTATTCGCTAATGAAGCTGTGTGTTCTGAGCCTGGATCTCTACATTTCTGTATGAACCACCTTAGAGGGCTAAAGACAGCTTGTGTTTAAATTGAGTGTAAGGCAATTTATGCTTCTAAAGTCATGGTCAGCATTTTTGTACTGTGCTGTAAACTTGTTCTGTGCCTAGTCACATTATTTTATAGCGTTTTCATAGCGTTATCAAATCTGGTGGCGCTGTGTTAGTTTCCTGACTCCCATGTCACATGGTCTGTGATTGTAACCTGTAATACCGGTTTAATTCGTCACAGCCAGCACTCCGGTTGTAAAGTAGAAGCAGGCGAGATTTCCAGCGAAAAACACCTCCCCCTTCTTCAGGTGTGAGGGTCTTCTGCTCAGAATGAAACGCTAAAATGTAATGTAGGCTCTGAATGGGTTCTGACTTGCTTTAACAAAATATGTTTACAAATCCTTTCACCTGGCATTTTCGTAGTTAGAAATTATGGAACGCTCTGTTAAAAGCAAGGGAGTTTTTATGTCCGTTGCAGTTCTTTTGCAACATGAATATAATTATATCGTTATTAATTTCTTGAGATACGCGATTCCATATTATATTCCCTTTTAATCAAATTCTAAAAGTATGCTTGTTGACTCCGGTATCGCGTTAGTTAAAGACTTCGATGCTTAAAATGTTTAGGAGAAATGGAATACTGGTGTGTATGTTTTCTTTAAAGTACCGAGACCAGCCATATACTGTATGTTTAAGTTCCAAAATTAATATCGTTTATGGACTTCACACGCGTTGCAGTATGCTCCTATTCTTTTTATGCTCAGGCACTAAGTAAAAGGAGATGCTTCATATTGCTTGACTAATTTTAAAAACTAAGTTAGAAATGCAGACGCTCCCTCGGTGCGCTGCTCTGGTGCGCCGGCTCTTACACAGTGCCTGTCTGCCGTAAGCGTTACAATATACATACCCAACACTGCTTGTACCCATCTGTCATGCAAATAAAACACCTTGAATTGAATTGAATTGAATTGAGGGGAGAGGGGGGAATACTAAAGGCAATACTGGCTCAATACCCTCGATGGGCTTTGACGTGCTAATGCGTTGGTTTAACAGTCCGGGTGTGGCAGGCTTCCAATGTCAACTCGACTCGATTGGAAGACAATGAACGTATTTTGTGATATTTAGAAATATAAATTTGTTTGGTGCGAGTGAGGTTTTATTTAATCTCTGACCAAGGGAAACGTTTCATTTTTTCAAAGAAATGTTTGTTAAAAAATAAAGTCATAGTTCTATGGGATTCAATCACAGACCATGTGACAAGGGAGTCAGGAAACTACTCTAACACACAGCGCCACCGGATTTAATAACGCAATAAAAACGCTATAAAATAATGTGACTAGGCACAGAAAAAGTTTACAGCACAGTACAATAATAAATGCTGACCATGACTTTAGAAGCATAAATTACCTTACACTCAATTTAAACACAAGCTGTCTTTCTGTATGAACCTCTAAGCTGGTTCATACAGAAAATGTAGAAATGCATTAGCCTGATTATGATTAAAAAACACATAATTAAACACGCGTTTGCGATTTAAATCAGAACACGATTTAAATCAATATAAATGTTTATATTGTAACGCATACTGTCCAGCCTCCATTTCTCTATAAAAATTTACTCTGTTGCACACACACACACAATAGAAGGAGGAACCGCTGTCAGAAGGGAAGATATGTTCAAAATATCGCAAATATCGTTCATGTTGCGATATTTTGAAATATAAAAGTCAATTTATTGTCCATAATATCGCTATTCTATTTTTTCGAAGAAATGTTTGTTAAAAGAAAAGTCCGGCACCAGCTGGATTCGATCACACAACCTCCCAGTTGCTAGTCACGCACCTAGACCAGTCGGCTAGAAGACAGCTCGCATGAACAGGCAGGCGAAAAAGCCCTACACAGCCCTGTCGCAGCACACGAATACCGTTATTAAATTCTTTAGATACGCGATTCCATATTATATTCCCTTTTAATCAAATTCTAAAAGTATGCTTGTTGACTCCGGTATCATGTTAGTTAAAGACTTCAAAGCTTAAAATGTTTAGGGAGAAATGGAATACTGGTGTGTATTTTTTTCTTTAAAGTACCAAGACCAGCTACAGTATATACTGTATGTTTATGTTCCAAAATTAATATCGTTTATGGCCTTCACACGCGTTACAGTATGCTCCTATTCTTTTTATGCTCAGCTACTAAGATTTCCCTTCAGTGGTAAAATTCAATATCTACAACGGGCACAGCAAAGACGTTTTTACTGTAAGTCTTTCTACGACAGACCAACGGACCACGAGTGCCCCTGTCGGTCAACCAATCACGTACTGCGGTGCCACGCGTCATCTTGCGTCATACTGAGCGACGTCACCTGCGGTACGTGTCTGTGACGCGCACTTTGAATGGCTGCATCTGTACATCAATAACAGGAAGAAAGAGAGAAAAGAGTGAGTATATTCAACAGTAAGAAACAGATAATCTGCCAGAAAGCAGAAAGCTTATTTGAAGATTTTTAACAGGTTCTAAGAAAGAAATATTCTTTGGAGATCTTTAACACTTACAACTTGGGTAAAACCTATTAACTGGAAAAATGCTAAAGTAGGAGCAATCTATTTAAAAGCAGACAAAACCAAACCAATTATTCTTTGACACCCGAAGAAGGTTCCACAGCCGAAACGTTGTGTTTTCTTTCTTCTCCTTTCAGCATGGAATAAACCTATTACTTGTTCCTTTGCATATATATATGTATGTTTATATACATTTGTATGTAGTTCAAAAGCAAATGAATTTATACAGTATATGTTTAAATGTTACATTGTAGGTATATACATGCATACATAGATATTCTCTTTGTTATCAGGCATGATTACTGATCAATAAATATGAAATACATATGTGTTTAATTATTAATATGTGATTGTGCAAGTGTGTGGGCATTACATGACTGAACAGCTGTGTTTTATAAGAGCACAAAATTAGTTATCTGTACTTACTCAGATATCAATGCGTGTAATTCTATTTATACTCGTGATCTTTATGTATTTAGTGTATGTCATAGAAGTACAAGGTGACATACAAGTATTCCCTGACCCTATTGGTATTACTCCTCTTTTGGTGACTCCTTTATATTAACATCATTACAGAAAAAGGCATTACAACCACCTAAAGCCAATGTTGGTAGTTGCCTCATTCTCTTTCCAGGCGCCAGCGGGCCCTTGCCTTTATTCATGCTGCACACATGTAGTTGTCTATGGCTTGGTTTCTTTGTGCCGGGAAAGAAAATTTGTCTCTCCAAGAGATGAGCAAAGCATTGCTGGTCCCTCCACCATCATCTAGTTCTTCTCTTTTTGTTATGTGAATGTTTATTTTTTTGTTCAGTGTTAAAATAATAAAAAAGTAGACACAAAATATTGTAAATTTCTATTTTGTTCATTGCATTATCAAACTGAGTTGGTGTAGTTAGACTTTATTCAATTTCTAAATTAAGTCACATTAATTACTGGCCCATTTAAATGTTAAATGTTGACACCTACTGTATCTAGTTATGTTAAGCTAAGTTCTTTTTTACACGAAAATATACACACTTCTGCTCACATTGCACATTTAAATAAATAATGATTCCAATGAGAATTAAATCAATTGCTTGGCATTATTCATTTGAAAGATTAAAGCAACTGCAAAGCCATTATTACCATTCCCCATAATGACTCTCAATTTATTTGCTTTGAATAAGTCCCCAAATGAAACCATTTAACAGTCAAGAGAATTTGAGTCAATTTTCTTTTCAATAATAAAATAAAGGTACTGTCACACACATCAGTGTGTTCCTTTGTGAGACCCAAACTTGGTCCTTCAAAAACACTCTCAGTCCAGTACATTTTATAGGTCAATTAAATCCTTAACCTGCTTTAGACATGATAAAGTGGTTGAAATAAAAACTAGAAGGCCCCCTTCTAGACTGCTCTAGAAGAATGTGACCTTTTTAGGACTAGAAATCTAGATTATATTATTTAATAGACTGGACTGTGTAGCCTGGAGGATGATGGCTACCAAATGGCTGGATGGAGGATGGGCTGGGAACTCCAAGCAGAACCATTGGCTGAGGTAGGTAAGGCAGACCAGCGACCTCTACTGGACTTTGACAAGTCTGGACATGATCAAAACATTGTCAATCTTCTACTAAATTTGAAAGCTGTAATATTTATGACATACCATAACAAAAGGTAATATTTTACCTGAGAAAGATCTTGAATATCTTTTACTACAACAAAGTTTACAAGAACTAGTTAGTGTTTAGTTTCTGAGGTTTACTAGGAGCCTGTGAGCTGTATTTGATCTCACTAATGGACTGATGTGTGTGTTTTGTCTTTGTGTTCCCTTTGGTAGCATGTAATAGTGATCCAAACTGACTAAGGACTATCAATTAAATAAATATGGGGGGCATGAAAATAAAGAATAATTCTAAAAAAATTGTGGTTGTCTGGCTGTGATGGGTTAGAACACTATAACAGTTTCTATATTGCCAGTTAGCATGTTGTACCTAAGGTCAGTTTTAAATGAAAAAATTGTGGCCTTATTTTCTCAGGGGACCTGCTTTCAGTCTGTGAATCTCTAAAGTCATCAGCCAGCTGACCACACAGAAGCACCACAGTTCCCACGTCCCTTGGGGATCCTTTCTTTGTACTTGAGAGCAGTCTTTGTAACTGAAGGGCAAACTCATGGACATCATCATTGGACTCCTGACTGCTAAAAAAGCATGGGAAACTTCATATAGCTTTTATGAAAAACATAGTTTAAACTTTACATTGTTTAATTGACCAATACATATCAATAAAACATAAAAACTACTGTACTTGACTGACAATTTCATGCCCAATAGGCAGTATGATTTTAACTCAGCTTTGTGACAATAAAAATATTTATTTATTTAGGCTAAAAGATTACCCTAAATATCTTTGACCACGTGAGCTAAACCGAATTGGTAATAGGGCTGGGTGATATGGCCAAAAACATTATCACAATAAAAATTTTCAGTTGATATCGATAATTATCACAATAAATGTCAAATCATTATTTCTTTCAAGTTTAAAGGCAGATTTTTTCACCTGAGTGAAAGTTGAAGAAACCAGACAGTTAATTGGTAAATTAAACAACTCTTTATTTTAAGAACACAACAAACACTTGCCAAACAGCAGAAACATTAAACAAATCTGTTAGCTGCCCAGTCTGCAACACGCACGCGCACTCGCGCAGTATTTTGTGCGCATGCGCAAAGCATAAACATATATATCGAACATTTATCAAACTTGTGTTAAAATTATATCGAGGAAAATTATATCGCGATAATTATCGTTATCGAATTATCGCCCAGCTCTAATTGGTAGTTATGGTTAATGATTGCTTTCTTACTCAGTTTGTAGGAGTGCCTACAGGATAAAATGCTCGTATCAATTTCACAAGGACACAAGGATGAAAAATTGATATGTTGTAAGGTTTTAAAATATTTAAAAATATGCTCATTCCACATCCTCCCCAATGCATTTCAATAGTTACAATTTTGGCTCAAAAGTGAGTATGTATACTCCCTAGAGCCATGCATGAAAACAATAATGTTAAAGAGTGCAGGGACCCTAGGACACTTGTGATCACTTGCGACCTGGTGAGGTGATGTGACCTAGTAATTATTTTAACTGTTAAATGTGGATCATATCGCCAGTTAACATGCAGAATGTTATACTGTTGTCTACTGCTGTATGTTGTTACTCCTGCATGTGAGGCATTACAATCAATGTAAAAAGACAAATGCATGAAGCATTTTCTGCTACAGACTGCGTAGAACAAAGCCTAACAATGTTTTTAGAATGAAAAAGCAGTCTTTAAAAATTCTACAACTAATTTCAAAAGTAAATCTAGGCTTAAACAGTAAAAATGTCTACTTTATGGATCTAACCTCAAGTATGGACAGCATGATTGTACATTGGGTTCTTCCCAGTGAAGTAAACCAAGGTTCTGAATGCAGAAGTGAAATCTTAAGTAATTAAGTTAGTGCAGCTGAATCAGATGTCAAGTGGAGATCATTGACCACTTTGACAAGAGTTATTTCAGGGCTATGCATTTGTCTAATTCCAGATTGTTGGTTTTGAGAAGTGTTTTTGTGACAAAGGCAAGTTTGATTTGTCAAAAATTTTCACTTTTATAAAGCCTAGTTTTTCAAGGAGTTGAAATAAAAGCAGAAGTTTTGAAAGCTGTCGGCACCATGCCAGTAACCCAGGGAGTCATTTACTGTATTAGTTCTTACCATAAAGGGAAAAGGCCAGAGGTTGCTGGTTATAAGACTGCTTTATAGGATGATAGTTTTACAGGAAAGAAGTAAAACTAAGAGAATTGTGATCCAACAATTTGTCTGTGGTACCAGTTCAATATACAGGAATTATACTATAGTAAATTGCATAAAATAGGTTTCAGCAATCAGGAAATGGCCTTTATCTGTAAAAATAATTCAGTAAGACCTGCAGGAATAACCAGTGTAATGTCAGAAAGAAGAGAACCAGAAAAGTCAGGTATATGAAGAGACAATTCTGCAGACATGAGATGTTCTGCCAAATGTTGTTGAGCTTAGTTGTGAAAAATTCTAAAAAAGGTTTTGCATAAATCAGATGAGGCAGGTAACAAAACTACAACGGAGTTGATCAGAATGAAGCATGGTCAGTCAAGGAGACTGAGTTTTAATAGGATGTAAATACTCCAATAACCTTGGAGTATAAAGTGCCTCTTGCTCTTAGTTTTAAATGCACTTCTTCTTTCTTTATATTTGTTTCCTGTGGTTTTTGTTTCAGTTCCTTACTGAAGGAGTTCGCTGGAATGCCTCTCAGTGGCTTTTTAAAGGTGCTATATGAAAGATTACTGTGCTACCTTAATTTGATTGGTTTAATGTGTTAATTTGTCATCTTAATTAATCTCATATACAGATGCAGCCATTCAAAACGAGCGGGGTATGCTGCGGTACAACACGGTGGGTGTATCGTATCAAAACGCGTAATTTTGCGTCCTACTGGATTTTACCACATGCAAATTAGATTATGTTAATAGTATCCAGAATCACCTTGTAAAACTGCCAGGTGGAGCTAATAAAGCTTAACCTCTCATGTACAGCATTTGTACATGAAATGCTGAAACCAGAAACCAGAAAACACCTAGTTTCGAATCCTGGTCACTGCTGAGGGACAATCTTTATTCAGTTTTTAAGAATTTAAGTTGTATACTCTTTAGACTTTTAAATTTAAACGGTGTATTACATCATTAAACATTAAAAAGTTGATTATTTTATGAAAGCAAGATTGCTCAGTTAGACAAAAGTACACAACCTACAGTACCACCTTTATCATAAATATTTAAAATATGCAGAAATATTTTATGCATCAAAGTCTTTACAAAGATATTACTAATAGTATTAATAATGAATGACCTTGGACAAGCTGTAAACTCAAAGTATTACTCTGATCCACTGAGTCTCCGATTCACCATGCCTTTCACATTCTCATTAGTGATATTAATTTAGGAACATAAACATATTATGTAAACTGTACTGTATATGGCTGGTATTGGTAGTTTAAAGAAAAAATACACACCAGTATTCCATTTCTCCCTAAACATTTTAAACATCAAAGTCTTACATTTGGTTACTTCGGAAACGTTTTTACGTGCTCCTTCTGACCATATTACTGTACGTTTATACACTTTGTGAGAAAAGTGATAGTTTTAACCTTTTCTGCAAATATGCTCGTTATCAGAGTAAACAAAAGCATACTTTTAGAATTTGATTAATAGGGAATATAATATGGAATCACGTATCTAAAGAAATTAATAATGATATAATTATATCATGTACTGTAGCTCAAACAGTAGTATACAGCCTCTCCTCTCTGGGTAGTCAGGTCTGCCTGTGCTACCCAGTTTCTATGGCCAGGTTGTGGTCACTGAGGCTGTACTCCTTTCTCTCGGCTGGCGCGCGGGAGTGCTGGCTGGCTGGTTGTGCCGAAAAGAAATAAAGCACCACTTTTCACTCCACAAAGTCTGAGTCTCTGTGTCCGTCCTCGCCGAACCCAAATTTGCTACATTATTAATAATATCTTACGTGTTGCATTAACATTGGAATGATCCTTTTTAACGAGTTTAAAAGGAGGCGATATACAAGTGTCCCCTCTTTAACTCTTCAGTTTACAGATAAATTTCACCAGAGCCTTGCAACATTGTCCAATAATACTCTTCTTGTGTCTAATTGAATTGAATTGAGAGAGTACCAGAGAGAGAGCGAGAGTGAGAGCAAGTGAGCGAGAAAAGAGAGAAAGCAACACACAGGGGTGCGAAACCAAGGAACTATACATGAAAACGGGCGATCTCCCCAGACTGTACGCCCGTTTCACAGAGGGTCAGCTGCACTGGTCAGCGGCTTTCCTAATCCCTGCCCTGACCACTACCACTTCCGTCCTGCCCCTCACCAAGTACTCCAGCCGGGCGCTCTTTGGCCACAGCACTGGCCAAAATACCGCGGTACGTGATTGTTTGACCGACAGGGGCACTCGTGGTGCGTTGGTTGGTCGTAGAAAGATTTAAATGTCTTTACTGTGCCTGTTTTAGTATTGAATATTTATATGGAATTTTACCACTGAAGGGAAATCTTAGTAGCTGATCATAAAAAGAATAGGAGCATACTGTAACGCGTGTGAATGCCATAAACGATATTAATTTTGGAACATAAACATACAGTATATGGCTGGTCTCGGTACTTTAAAGAAAACATACACACCAGTATTCCATTTCTCCCTAAACATTTTAAGCATGGAAGTCTTTAACTAACGTGATACCGGAGTCAACAAGCATACTTTTAGAATTTGATTAAAAGGGAATATAATATGGAATCGCGTATCTAAAGAAATTAATAACGGTATAATTATATTCATGTACCGCAACACAAGAATTGTACATGCTGTACGATGTCTGTTGATAATGTTTGTAGGGCTTTTTCAACACTCCTCATGTGACCTTGCCGGTGGCGCTGTGGGTTAGGTTCCTGAATCCCACATCACATGTTGGGTGTTCGAATCCAGCTAGAGCCATGAGTTTTTTTTTTAACAAACATTTCTTTGAAAAAATAAAACGTTTCCCTAGGTCAGAGATTAAATAAAACTTCACTCGCACCAAACAAATTTATATTTCTAAATATCACAACATGATCGAATTTAAGTCATTTTAATAACAATGAATAGTCACCTATGCGTTACAATATAAACATTTATATTGATTTAAATCGTGTTTAAATCGCCTTTATTTAAAACCCATAAATAAAGCTGATACTGTTTAGACTTTTAATTATTTAAAACTGTATTACAGCAGCACAATGCACAATGCAACGTAAATCGCTATCTTTGTCTTCTGCGTAATAATGTTCACCTCTCTGTCCAGCAAATTAACAATAGTAATAATAATGAACTTTATTGTATATGGCGCCTTTAAAGGTGGCTCCTCAAAGCGCTTTACAGGATAAAAACAATAACAACAATACTGTTAGGCTGGGCAAACGATTTTTATTTTTTTTTTAAAAAGAAATACAAAATGAGATATAATGATGTGTTCCGGCTTAGACATTAACAAAGAGCATAACACGGGGGCGGCGTAGCGGTCGGCTCTGGCTTTCCCATCTATACCGATGCACTGCAAGTACAACCCCCCTCTCTGCGGGAGTGCTGGCTGTGACGAATTAAACCGGTTTCACAGGTATTTTCAAAGTAGAAGGGGGCGAGATTTCCAGCAAAAGACACCCCCCCCCCCTCCAAAACCAGTACAGTACTTACTAGTTAAGAAAGCTAGGCTCCTCAATGAAATCGCTTTAACATGCTAATGCGTTGGTGTAACAGTCCGGGCGTGGCAAGCTTCTAATGTATCCCGACTACGGCGAAAGGAACCCTTCTTTCATTGGAAGACAATGAACATATTCTAGCCCTAAATGAATTAATAGCAAACATGGTTAACATAAAATACATTTTTCCAAGAAAGTTTAGCCTTTGTCACTAATGAAACCACTAAATAAAGACATAAATATTGAAATCTTAAGATTTTTAAAATACACGACTTTGCTAAAATTTATTTAAAAATAAAAACGATTACAAACGCCAGCGGAGAGAGAGAGTGCTTACTTTGACAGCACCCAGACAAAAATACAATGCTTTTACTCATTCTTAATCAGATGGTGAGAGTGAAGGGGGAGCGATGAGGTTGAAGGTGAGGAAGAAGAAGTGAAAGAGGAGGAAGCTTAATTGACTAGAACAGGGGAGGGATGTTGGTTTTGCATAAGGGGCGGGGCTATGAAAATGAGGTCTATTTGGGAATGTCGAGTTACGTGTTCTGGCTGTTTGTGAATTATCGTTGTTGAGTATGGAGTGTTGAGGTATTGATTTTGTGTAATGCTTTATGTTGAAAATTGAGATGGATTTTGTTTATGATAAAGAGGATAAACTGGGATGGGAGGAGGGTTTGGTTTTGCATAAGGGGCGGGATTATGATAATTGGAAGAATTTGAGAGAGTTTGCGGGCTGTTTTTGGTTTGTATTTTGAATAATTCGTACAAGATATTGAGATTTATTGATAATTGGAGGACGGTTTTGCTCTAATGGTTTGATATATTTTATTTTGTATTGTGGTTGTTATCTATGTTTTTGGTTGGTATTATGTTTATATGGTTGTTTTTGTTGGTTGGTTGTTATTATGGTTATTATGTTTATTGTGTCATTTTTGATTATTGGATGTAATAACCAAAAGAGAGAGAGCGAGCGAGCGAGCGAGCGCCTATTTTTTACTTTTGTAGCCAAAGGGCTTTGCAGATCAGATTCCCTTCCCCTACGGAAAGACAGACATGTTTTCACAGTTTAGAAGTCACTATTCAGACGCAGGCAAGCAGCCCCTAGATAAAACATCAACTTTATTTAAACTCCAACAAAAGTATTAATGGTTTTTAATTACCGTACTCTTATGGAACATGCCACCAGCCATCTGCATTGAACGATTAAAAATAAAAACGATTACGATTGGCACTCCTGTAGCTTTTTCACGAAACCTCCTTTTTCACGAAACTTCCAACAGAGCTGTTCAACCTGTTTTTATCGGGCACCTCTTATGTCAGGCGTAAGCGATAAATATACAGTATTTAGCTGAAAAGCTGTACAACGCAAGACATTTCGTTACTCTAGGAGGTTTCGTGAAAAAGCACATTGTGCTGCTGTAATAGTTTAAAAAAAGTCTAAACAGTATCAGCTTATTTATGGGTCGTAATTTAAAAAAAGTCAAAAACCACACTCAAAATGCAATTTAGCGCTTTCTGGCAAGAGGAGACACCCAAATTAATAATGTAACATGCTACTGTTTGTGCATGGATATAGTTATACTGCTATTTCCTTAGACACGTGATTCGATGTTTTATTTTGAATACCCGGCAGAACCGGGCATCCATAAGAATCAAGTACTGTAATAGGTTTATTCCATGCTGAAAAAGAAGAAGAAAGAAAACACATTCCATAAGAATCAGCGCCTTTATATAGCGCCTTTAAAGGTGGCTTCTCAAAACGCTTTACAGGATAAAAACAACAATAACAACAACAACAATATTGTGTTTCATTGCACTTTGACAGATCGTCTTTAAATCAACTGTTGATTTAAAGTTTGACAGTAAATGTTTATATTGTAACGCATACAGCCTCCATTTCTTAATAAAAATGTAGCCTAAGAGGGGGGGGGTTAAGTTCTCTAAAGCTTTGTGATAGTTTACCCAGTTTACCCATTGTTATTAAAAATTACTTGGATTTGAACATGTTGTGATATTTAGAAATATAATAGTCAATTAATTGTCCATTTCTATATGTATGTCTTTATTTAGTGGTTTCATTAGTGACAAAGGCTAAACTTTCTTGGAAAAATGTCTTTGCTGTCTTGCTGATAGGTTAAGCTTTCGAAACTCAGCCCCAAAGTCATGTGACTGATTTTTCACCCTGTTTCGTTGGTTAAATGCAATGATCACAAGCACCACCATGGTAACTGGGATGTGTAGTTTTTAATTCAGTTTGAATTATAACTGTATGTACTGTCTTCATATTTGGCCAGGGCTTTAAAGAGAGGGCGCACCAAAAATATTCGGTGCCGTCGTCTCCGCTTTAAAGGTACCCCCGTGCTGGAAGAATTTCACCTCGGAACGTTTGCCCAGTGTACTAATATAGGCACATCCCGGAATTTTGACTTCACCGTGTAATGAAGAAATTTTAAAGACTACTTAACGTGGATAAAAAAGCTTTGTTGATCTCTTGAGGATCCTTGTGATACTTTGAGCTTTCGTTGAATGATAAAAGTGTCGCAGTTTAAATAATTTTCGTTGTTAGAAATTATTAAACGCTCTGTTAAAAGCAAGGGAGTTTTTATATCTGTCATAGTAAAAGAAAATGCCTGAAAAATCGATGGAAATGTTCAAATAAATGTGCTGAAGAAATAAACAAAAAAGTTATTCCTTTATCATATTGGCTAGCTAATGTCCCATCCTTGTTAGTTAGATCAACGGAATGCTGTGGTGGGTGTTACATTTTGTCGATGAAAAAATAAAGTCGTTACAAATAGTGTGGACCAGTGTAATACTTTGAGTTTTACTGGTGGAGCTCATACAGCTGTGTCTGGATATCTTGGTCAAATATTCGGTCAATATACAATAGTGTGTATTGTCTGTTTGGGGTTCTGTAGCATTCCACACGGCTGGGCAGCTTGTTCCCCCCTCCTGCTGTTTAGGGAGAAATTGAGTATTGGTGTGTATTTTTTCTTTAAAATACCAATAACAGCAACATACAGTTTACATAATATGTTTAAGTTCCTAAATTAATATCGTTTATGACCTTTATGACCTTCGTTATGCTCCTCTGCGTTTTATGCTTAGCTACTAAAATTTCCCTTTTTTGACCGGGGCGGGGGACATTTGGGAATGTGAGTCTGATTAAGAATGAATAAAAGCATTTTATTAAAAACGCGTTTGCGTTTGTCTGGGTGCTGACAAAGTAAAAAACAATTACTTTTTGACAATGAAAAACTGTGTGTCTCTCTCTCTCCGCAGGCGTTTGTAATCGTTTTTATTTTTAAATACATTTTAGCAAAGTCATGTACCATAAAAGTATGGTAATTAAAAATCATTAATACTTTCGCTGGAGTTTAAATAAAGTCGATGTTTTCTCTTTTTGGCTAGACTTGACTATTTAGCCATGAGATAAACAATACTTTGTCATTAAACAACCTTATCATAAGGCGCATTTATGAGCAATCTTATTTCTTATTTCTGAATATTATTACGCAGAAGACAAAGGTAGCGATTTATGTTGCATTGTGCATTGTGATGCTGTAATACAGTTTAAAATAATTAAAAGTCTAAACAGTATCAGCTTATGTATGGGTTATAATTTAAAAAAAGTCAAAAACCACACTCAAAATGCAATTTAGCGCTTTCTGGCAAGAGAGCTACTAAAATTTCCCTTTAGTTGTAAAATTCCATATATTCAAAACTAAGCGGATTAAAATGTGCACAGTAAAGAGATTAAATGATTCAATCTTTTCACTAATGACCAATGCACCACGGTCAATTTTTGCCAGCCAATCACGTACTGCGGTACTCCGCGGTGGCTTGTGGGTAGTTGCGTGCAGTACAGGTTTGTACCGCGAAGTTTGAAGGGCTGCATCTGTAGATCCCATATAGTGTAGATTAGCTGGGTTACAGATGTAGCACTATACAGCTTCCACCTCTTTGTAAATTTGTGCGGGTGTGCATTTAGAACTTAATTCCAAACATAATCAAAGTCTTTTTGGAAGTTGTGTACTCCCAGTCTATGGTGAAAGGCTTTTAAATTATGTAAGTGCAAATTATGTTGTTTTAATCATGGCTAGAAATTAGTACAAATCTGACTTCTGTATTTATCTGTTCAGAATACCACATGTCTGCAAATTAGAAACATTATAGAGTAAGGAAGACTCTATAATGAAGAATTTATAACTTTATAACTTGTTAGCTAAACACCAGGTGTTCAACAAAACCTGTGTTACCAACCACTTTTTAGGCCAGTGGTCACCAACATTTTTAGGCATAAGATCACCTTTTGGAATCAAAGATCTACCATCTACCATATCTACCATATGCCAGACCTAGGCTATCCAGAATAGATGTACATTTAGCTTATTTCCATCTTACTATAGCTACAGATACAGCCATTCAAAATGCAAGGAGTACGCTGTGGTAAAAAGCGGTAGGCATGGCCCATCATAACACGTCATACCAAGTTATGATAATGGTATCCGGAATCACCTTGTAAAACCATCAGGTGGAGCTAATAAAGCTTAAAGTCTCATGTACAGCATTTGAACTGTCACCAGAAAATGCCCTTTTCAAATCCCGGTCACTGCTGAGAGGCAATCTTTTTCCAATTAAGAATTTAAGTAGTATACTCTTTAGACTTTTAATAATTTTAAACTGTGTATTACAGCATGTTAATCATTAAACATTAAAAAGTTGGTAAATTTTATAAAAGCAATATTGCTCAGTTGGACAAAAGTACACAAACTTCCACCTTCATCATAAATATTTTATTTCTGCAGAAATATTTTATGCATCAAAGTCTTTACAGAAGATATTACTAATAGTATTAATAGTGAATTACCTTGGACAGGCTGTAAGCTCAAAGTATTACCATACAGATGCAGCCATTCAAAATGGGTGAGGTATTTCGCGGCATACCCCGGTGGGCGTGTCGCGGTATCACACGGTGTCACGCAGTGTCACGTGGTTAATCGCGCGTCATTTGACGCTCTGCCGGAAACTATCCGGCGTCACCTTGTAAAACCGCCAGGGGGAGCTTAACCTCTCATGTACAGCATTTGAGCCTTTAATTTTGAACTGTGTATTACAGCATGTTAATCTTCAGTCATTAAAATGTTGGTATATTTTATGAAAGCAAGATTGCTCAGTTGGACAAAAGTACACAACCTACCTTTATCAGAAATATTTATGCATCAAAGCCTTTACCGAAGATATTACTAATAGTATTAATAATGGATGACTTTGGACAAGCTGTATACTCAAAGTATAATTTCTTTAGCACATTTGTACAAGCACTTGGAATCTGTCCAAGCCATACTTTGTCAGGCATTTTGTTTTACTTCAACGGGCATAAAAACTCCCTTGCTTTTAACAGGGCGTTTCATAATTTCTAACTACGAAAATGATTTAAAATGCGACACTTATCATTCAACTAGAGCTCAAAATACCACAAGGATCCTCAAGAGCACAGCAAAGACTGTATTAAAAGATACTTGTATGAGATACATGAGAATCCAGGCTTTTTTTTATCAATGCTTTCTTTTCCGTATACCAGATTTCATGGAACCACTTCAGAAGGGTGTCAGCCAGTCAGATTCCAGGAATCGGTACTTTAAAGGAAAAATACACACCGGTATTCCATTTCTCCCTAACGATTTTAAGCATTGAAGTATTTAACTAGCATGTGAAATAGCGTGTGAAAAAGTGGTAGTTTTAAGCTTTTCTGCTAATATAATATGGAATCGCGTATCTAAAGAATTTAATAACGATATGATTATATTCGTGTACTGCGACAGGGCTGTGTAGGGCTGTTTCGCCTCCCTGTTCATGTGAGTTGTCCTGTAGCCTACTGGTCTACGTGCCTGGCTAACAACTCGCAGGTTGTGTGTTCAAATCCAGCTGGTGCTGGACTTTTCTTTTAACAAACATTTCTTCGAAAAAATAGAATAGCGATATCATGGACAATCATCTGACTTTTATATTTCAAAATATCGCAACATGATCGATTCTAAGTCATTTTTGATAACAATGAATAGTCACCTTCTTCCCTTCTGACAACGGTCCCTGCTTCTGTTTCCTGCTTCTATTGTGTGTGTGTGTATGCAACAGAGTAAATTTTTATAGGAGAAATGGAGGCTGGACAGTATGCGTTACAATATAAACATTTATATTGATTTAAATCGTGTTCTGATTTAAATCGCAAACGCGTGTTTAATTATATGTGTTTTTTAATCATAATCAGGCTAATGCAACATAAGTCGATACAGTATCTTTGTCTTCTAGGTATCTTAATAAACTTTCAGCATAGCTTTCTACCCGTTTAGATTTATATTTCTTGGGATTTTGGGATCAAACGTGGAAGGATTAGATTGTAATACGTTTTAGAAAAGTGTAATCTATACCTGCCCAGACTGTACGCCTTCCTAAACTAGTGTCCTGCCCTTCCCCGCGCACCCCAGCCGGGCGCTCTTCGGCCTGTGCCCGGGACGAATGTATATTTTGATATTTACACCCGGCGCGGCACCGAGGGAGCGTCTGCATTTATAACTTAGTTTTTAAAATTAGTCAAGCAATATGAAGCATCTCCTTTTACTTTTAAGTCCCTTAAATACATTGAGCACAGCTTTCTCACCACTTAAGATTACTTTTTTGGTATCATCCTTACACAAAGCAGAAACTTTCCGATGACATACGGTACAAGTGGAAAGATTACAGATTTTAATCGTCTTTAATTTTGTTACGTTATACGTTTTAGGAACGTTTCATCTAAACAAACACCACAAAACTATTCTCGATTGTATTTCTGAATGTTATGTTACACCTACAGTAGTTCACTGCTTTAAATACATTGAATTAAGAATGTTAGGTGTAGCACTTTAGATCTTTTTTTCTGAACCAGTGAAAATCTGATCATGTTCCTCTATAACAATAATAAAAAACTTTATTTTACATATCACCTTTAAAAGTGGCATCTCAAAGCAATACAGTAGATCGAAAAACAGTTAAAAGGGACCAAAGTAAATACCAGACAAACGCAAACGCGTTTTTAATAAAATGCTTTTATTCATTCAGCAGGGAGTGAGAGGGACATCCAGCAGAGAGAGACACACACACTGGTTTCCATTGACAAAATTGTTTTTTTTTCAATTCCTCTTGTCTAACAGGAATGTTTTGTTTTTGGACAGACTGTTAGACTAGAGGAAAAGAGCGCCTCCTTGTACGAAGCATTTCGTTGATCCGATCACGAATTCTTTTCCAGTCGCACGAAGTAAGGGTTGAGAATCTCTGATTCACCATGCGACTAATGGTTTCCCGGAGATTGCAAGGCAAGGCACTTTTGCCTCTGGACCCATCGAAATTTACAGACGTGGTCCACCCCCAGTAAATTTCAAAAGTCACAAGATTTCGAAACACGAGGGCGGCATAGCGGTCGGCTCTTGCTTTCCCGTCTATGCCGATGCACTGCAAGTACAACCCCCCCTCCATCTCCTGAGTGATGGGTAGCAGTTGGATATCTGGGAGAATTATTCGTCCCACTGGCGTCTGTGAATTCCGCTCTGTGAACGGTGCTTCCTGGGAGGAGATAGACGGCGGGGACAGCATCAACAAATTCCTGCGCGGTGGTGAGTGGAGAGGCCGGGATGGAGTGTCCTGAGGCGGTGTGTGCTCTGTGGGGGGCAGAGCTTCTGCCAGGCATTGCAACCTGCGCGGCGGGGAGAGGCACTTATCAGGAGACAGCTGCTCAACTGTTTGACTGCTGGAACATACTGTCTCCTTCCTCTGCATTTTCAGGAGTGTCTCTAGCCTCCCAATCCTCCCCAGTAATGCATCGTGCTGCTCCCGCTGCTGCCGAAATGTCTCCACACAGATGCTGCTTCTACATGTTGGCACCCTGGCCAGTGGCCGAGAGCAGAGACCCACGGCCTGTGGCAAAATAACAAAATTCATGTAAGAAATAAAGTCACACAGTAATATTCATCAGTCGCGGAACAGACGTCAAAATAAACTTTTCTTTTTTTCCGTCTTACCGCTTTCTTTTTTACTGTCCTGGTGGTAGATTTCGAAGATCGTTTCGCCCGTGCGGTGTTTTCTTGAAGAACAGGCTACGAAGAAATAATTATAATTGAATTTAAAATTCAAAACGGCAATAATACCTTGTAATAAGCGCTGTAATCGCGTATTTCAGATGAAGTCTGCTGTATTTGCTTACCCTTCGCTCTTTGGAAGCTGGGGCGGCAGAAGCACCCCGTCTCTTCCCGTAAAAGGTCTTGGTCTCCATACTGTACTGTGGTTGCTGTAGTGCAGGTTCGCAGTTTTTTTTGTGATGGGAGCTCACCCAATCCCTTGGTGTATTTATGCTATATTCACGTGTACGGCTAGAATGTTCATTGTCTTCCAATGAAAGGCGGGTGCCTTTTGCCGAAGTCGGGAGACATTAGAGGCTTGCCACACCCGGACTGTTAAACCAACGCATTAGCACGTCAAAGCCCATCGAGGACCCGGGCGCAATAATTGTTTTGTCCCTTGATTTACTGATCTGCATTAATTATGGAAATCGAGTTCCTGCTCTGTGCAGACGACCTGGTCCCGCTGTCGCCCACAGAACAGAGGCTGCGCCAGAACCTGGCACTGCTGGAGCAGCACTGTCAGACCTGGGCGCCGACAGTCAAACTGAACAAAACCAGAGTTATGGTTTTCCAGAAAAAAAGCCAGACCTCAGGGACACAGGTACAAATTCACACTTAACAACACATTAACACCTAACAACGGGAGCAGGGACGAATTAGGCCAGTACCCACTATTGTTAAACATACAGAAAAGGATATTAAAGTATTGAATATTAGTATTGGCTTTAGTATTAGCCATACAGAACATTAAAGTGCCCCTTTTCCATTCAGCGGGTGCCTGAGCCGCTGTGTCCTATCTTCTGACAGTCGCCGTTGTGAATGTCTGTAGAGTGTATCTTATTTTTAGTACTATATTTTTGTATTATATTCCCTATTAATCAAACTCAAAGAGTATGTATCGGCTTGTCAGTCGGGTCTTTTTTCTCTATTTGTATTGTCGTTCACACCTCGCACGACTTTAAAAGCTAGCAAGACAGGTTTCGATTCACATTAGCTGGCGAGCCTTGTTAACAAAAAAACTAATAATAGTGAAACATGCCACTGTTTGTTCATGAACAAAGTTATACTGAGATTTCCTTAGATACGCGATTAAAAAATAAATAAATAAAAATTTGAATCCCCGGTGGAACACATTCCATAAGAATCAGCGCTTTTACAGTATATATCGCCTTTAAAGGTGGCTTCTCGAAACGCTTTACAGGACAAAGACAACAAGAACAGCAACAACAACAATATTGTATTTCATTGCACTTTGAAAACCAGTTAATAACTTAACTATATGTGCAAACGTTTCATATGTTGCTGTTATGAATGCCTGTGGAGTGTACAGTATCTTATTTGCCTTGCGTCCTGGTTATCTCGCGCGCCCCCCCTCAATTCAATTCAATTCAAGGTGTTTTATTAGCATGACAGATGGGTTCGATCAGTGTCGTGTATTTACTTTGCTTTGAGATTCCACCTTTAAAGGTGATATATAAATTTTTGACTAAAATAAATTGATATCTTTGTCTTCTAAGCTCTCTGTGTACAGTAGAGCCTCCTGTCCAGCCAGCACATGTCCACAGACATTCACAACAGCGACATATCATAAAACGTTTGCACATATAGTTAAATTATTAGTTGTTTTTCAGGAAGTTAAAAAAAACACTTGAACAACTTATCCAGTCTCTCGAAATAAACAAAAAACTAATATTAATGTAACATGCCACTGTTTGTTCATGAACAAAGTTATACTGAGATTTCCTTAGATACGCGATTAAAGAATAAATAAATAAACATTTGAATCCCCGGCGGAACACATTCCATAAGAATCAGCGCTTTTACAGTATATATCGCCTTTAAAGGTGGCTTCTCAAAACGCTTTACAGGATAAAGACAACAAGAACAGCAACAACAACAATATTGTATTTCATTGCACTTTGAAAACCAAGTAATAACTTAACTATATGTGCAAACGTTTCATATGTTGCTGTTCACAACTCTCCCCTCTCTCCCTCAATTCAATTCAATTCAAGGTGTTTTAGTTGCATGACAGATGGGCACAATTAGTGTTGGGAATGTATATTTCGATATTTACACCCGGCGCGGCACCGAGGGAGCGTCTGCATTTATAACTTAGTTTTTAAAATTAGTCAAGCAATATGAAGCATCTCCTTTTACTTTTAAGTCCCTTAAATACATTGAGCACAGCTTTCTCACCACTTAAGATTACTTTTTTGGTATCATCCTTACACAAAGCAGAAACTTTCCGATGACATACGGTACAAGTGGAAATATTACAGATTTTAATTTTGTTACGTTATACGTTTTAGGAACGTTTCATCTAAACAAACACCACAAAACTATTCTCTATTGTATTTCTGAATGTTATGTTACACCTGCAGTAGTTCACTGTTTTAAATACATCGAATTAAGAAAGTTATGTGTAGCACTTTAGATCTTTTTTTCTGAACCAGGGAAATCTGATCATGTTTCTCTATAACAATAATAAAAACCTTTATTTTACATATCACCTTTAAAAGTGGTAGTACCTTTTTTAGTACTATATTTTTGTATTATATTCCCTATTAATCAAACTCTAAGAGTATGTATCGGCTTCTCAGTCAGGTCTTTTTTCTCTATTTGAAATACTGAGATTTCCTTAGATACGCGATTAAAAAATAAACGTTTCTTATGTTGCTGTTGTGAATGCCTGTGGAGTGTCTCCTATTAAGCTCTAAATTGCATTTTGAGCGCGGTTTTTGACTTTTTTTAAATTGCATTTTGGGCGCGGACAGCACATACAAGGGTTAATGAACTGCGCCAAGAAATTTAAAATAGTATTCTTTAGGTGTGAGGGTAGGAGTGGACCGCAGCAGGCATAATCAGCAAACCAGGAAAACAAAGAACAGGACAGGTGAGATGTGTATCCAGAAAGCGAGTGATCAGAAAAAGGAAATGGTGTTACGCCCAGGTTTTCGACCCAATTGTTTTAACTTGCTAATGCATCAGACACATTTCCTGGCGTATTGTGTTTTAAATAAAATAGAAGTGTCTTTCCCTGGCATTAGCTCATCGGTATGGTGTAAGGTTTATCTGTACCATACCATACAGTATATAGGTACAGAATTCAAGCTGCACCACTGTATCGCTTTGGTAAGGAGACAGACAATGGCCAAAATCACGAAGACTCTCTCACACCAAATAATGAAGATGAAAAGAAACGGGAAGTCAACACGGGACATTGTACAGCAGTTGGCTTCGATGGACATCTTCGTTTCTGAAAGCACAGTGAGACGGCATTATAAAGGGGAGAGGAGGCAAAGAGAATCTAAACCGAGGACGATTCAAAGGTAAATAAATTTCTAAAAATACCTTTCTTGCATGTAAATACAACTACGCACATTATTTTTAAAACTAACTGCTGATCTCTTTTTTTCAAGTCCTATTGTGCGAGCTATCGACAAACTGACTGATGAAAATGATGAGCTACCGGCGATGCAAGTCCAAAGACGGCTATGGGCTGACCTCGGTGCGACCGTTAGCCCGACATCGATAAGAAGAGTACGCAGGAGGCTTGGATGGAGATACAGAAAAACCAACACATGCCCCATGATAAGGCTAAAAAACAAAGAGGAAAGACTCAAGCAAGCTCTCCAATGGATTGAACAGGGGGAGGCATTTCAGGATGTACTTTTTACCGACGAAACAACAGTGGCTCTGGAACAGTTTTCAACAATGGCATTTTGTAAAAAGGGGAGATATGTGGACAAGCCAAAGCCCAAACATCCACTGAAGGTTCACGTCTGGGGGGGTATATCTAGAAGAGGCCCGGGACCACTTCTTATTTTTGAAGGAATTATGGACCGTGTATTCTTCGAGGACGTCGTGGTCACACAGCATGCTGCCCCATATATCAGGGAGCAGTTTGGATCAAGGCACTGTCTCTTTCAAGACAACGATCCGAAACACACAGCAGCAAGGGCGAGGCTTATAGCAGAAGGAGTGAACTGGGTGAAAACTCCAGCCGAATCCCCAGATCTAAATCCGATAGAGATGGTTTGGCATTCGTTGAAAGACTACGTTCGGAAAACCGCTAAGCCCACCACAAAGCAGGAACTGATCGATGCGATCTATAAATTCTGGGAGGAAGAACTGACCGAACAAAATTGTAACAATTTTATTAACAGGCTGTTTCGTGTTCTTCCTAGGATTGTTGACCGGGGCGGGGGACATTCGGGAATGTAAGTCTGAGAAAGACAGTCTCACATTTGTGGACAGTCTGTCCACAAACAAAACATGTAAAAAAAACAATTACTTTTTGTCAATGGAAACCGGTGTGTGTGTCTCTCTCTGCTGGATGTCCCTCTCACTCCCTGCTGAATGAATAAAAGCATTTTATTAAAAACGCGTTTGCGTTTGTCTGGTATTTACTTTGGTCCCTTTTAACTGTTTTTCGATCTACTGTATTGCTTTGAGATGCCACTTTTAAAGGTGATATGTAAAATAAAGTTTTTTATTATTGTTATAGAGGAACATGATCAGATTTTCACTGGTTCAGAAAAAAAGATCTAAAGTGCTACACCTAACATTCTTAATTCGATGTATTTAAAGCAGTGAACTACTGTAGGTGTAACATAACATTCAGAAATACAATCGAGAATAGTTTTGTGGTGTTTGTTTAGATGAAACGTTCCTAAAACGTATAACGTAACAAAATTAAAGACGATTAAAATCTGTAATCTTTCCACTTGTATCGTATGTCATCGGAAAGTTTCTGCTTTGTGTAAGGATGATACCAAAAAAGTAATCTTAAGTGGTGAGAAAGCTGTGCTCAATGTATTTAAGGGACTTAAAAGTAAAAGGAGATGCTTCATATTGCTTGACTAATTTTAAAAACTAAGTTATAAATGCAGACGCTCCCTCGGTGCCGCGCCAGGTGTAAATATCAAAATATACATTCGTCCCGGGCACAGGCCGAAGAGCGCCCGGCTGGGGTGTGCGGGGAAGGGCAGGACACTAGTTTAGGAAGGCGTACAGTCTGGGCAGGTATAGATTACACTTTTCTAAAACGTATTACAATCTAATCCTTCCACGTTTGATCCCAAAATCCCAAGAAATATAAATCTAAACGGGTAGAAAGCTATGCTGAAAGTTTATTAAGATACCTAGAAGACAAAGATACTGTATCGACTTATGTTGCATTAGCCTGATTATGATTAAAAAACACATATAATTAAACACGCGTTTGCGATTTAAATCAGAACACGATTTAAATCAATATAAATGTTTATATTGTAACGCATACTATCCAGCCTCCATTTCTCCTATAAAAATTTACTCTGTTGCACACACACACACACAATAGAAGCAGGAAACAGAAGCAGGGACCGTTGTCAGAAGGGAAGAAGGTGACTATTCATTGTTATCAAAAATGACTTAGAATCGATCATGTTGCGATATTTTGAAATATAAAAGTCAGATGATTGTCCATGATATCGCTATTCTATTTTTTCGAAGAAATGTTTGTTAAAAGAAAAGTCCAGCACCAGCTGGATTTGAACACACAACCTGCGAGTTGTTAACCAGGCACATAGACCAGTAGGCTACAGGACAAAACACATGAACAGGGAGGCGAAACAGCCCTACACAGCCCTACACAGCCCTGTCGCAGTACACGAATATAATCATATCGTTATTAAATTCTTTAGATACCCGATTCCATATTATATTAGCAGAAAAGCTTAAAACTACCACTTTTTCACACGCTATTTTACATGCTAGTTAAATTTAATTTATTTATATATTATATATTTATATCTCTGACCAAGGGAAACGTCTCATTTTTTCAAAGAAATGTTTGTTTGTTTGTTGATTGTTATCAAAAATGACTTAGAATCGATCATGTTGCGATATTTTGAAATATAAAAATCAGTTGATTGTCCATGATATCGCTATTCTATTTTTTCGAAGAAATGTTTGTTAAAAGAAAAGTCCAGCACCAGCTGGATTTGAACACACAACCTGCTAGTTGTTAGCCAGGCACATAGACCAGTAGGCTACAGGACAACACACATGAACAGGGAGGCGAAACAGCCCTACACAGCCCTGTCGCAGTACACGAATATAATCATACCGTTATTAAATTCTTTAGATACGCGATTCCATATTCTATTCCCTATTAATCAAATTCTAAAAGTATGCTTGTTGACTCCGGTATCACGTTAGTTAAAGACTTTGAAGCTTAAAATGTTTAGGGAGAAATGGAATACTGGTGTGTATTTTTTTCTTTAAAGTACCAATACCAGCTACTGTATATACTGTATGTTTATGTTCCAAAATTAATATCGTTTATGGCCTTCACACGCGTTACAGTATGCTCCTATTCTTTTTATGCTCAGCTACTAAGATTTCCCTTCAGTGGTAAAATTCAATATCTACAACGGGCACAGCAAAGACGTTTACTGTACGTCTTTCTACGACAGACCAACGGACCACGAGTGCCCCTGTCGGTCAACCAATCACGTACTGCGGTGCCACGCGTCATCTTGCGTCACGCTGCGCGACGCCACCTGCGGTACGTGTCTGTAACGCGCACTTTGAATGGCTGCATCTGTAGTCCACATCTGCATCAGTTTAACTGTTGCAACATGAAAGGACTTTATTTTTCCATTGACAAAAAGTAACACCACAGCATTTCGTTGATCCGATCACGTACAGATGCAGCCATTCAAAATACGCGGGCGATACCGCATTATTTTCCGGTACGCTGTATGCAGTCTACCGCAAGTTACCGGTAAATACCGCTAGTTACCGCTAATTCTCCTATAATACGACAAGCATAATAAAAGTATCCGGAATTTCCGCAAGGTGGTGCTAATAAAGCTCAACCTCTCATGTTTGAGCTGTGGCCATCAAAGTCTTTAACGAAGATATTACTAATAGTATTAATAATGAATGACCTTGGACAAGCTGTAAGTGTAAACTCAAAGTATTGCCCTGGTCAACATTCTTTTTTTCATTGACCGTCTTTGTAAAAGTAACACCACAGCATTTCGCAATCACGCATTTGTTTCCAATCATGCAAAGTACAGTAATTTTTGAGAATCGATTCACCATGCCTTTCACATGCTCATAAAAGAGATTGATTTAGGAACATAAACATATTACCGTATGAAAACTGTACTGTATACAGTATGTATGTGTATACTTAATGTCTTAACTGTGCCCGTTTAAGTATTGAATATTCATATCTAATTTTACCACTGAAGGGAAATCTTAGTAGCTGAGCATAAAAAGAATAGGAGCATACTGCAATGCGTGTGAAGGCCATAAACGATATTAATTTTGGAACATAAACATACAGTATATGGCTGGTCTCGGTACTTTAAAGAAAACATACACGAAACATGGTTTCATTATGACCAGAATCGGTCTTGAGATATTTTTAACTTGATTTACAGTATTTGAGAGGTATGTCTTAACACCGATACTACAGTACGTAAATACTGCTCACGTATATGTTTCTAGGTTTATATTATGCATTTCATACGGTCAAATTACTTTTGAGCAACTAATAAGAAGCACGAAACGGTTCGTTTTAGTTTTAGTTTCGTTTTGTGCTGGGACTCTGCTTTTAACAATGTCGCCGTGGATTGATTAGAGATATCAAGTACATACAAGTCATTTTTTGTTGTAGTTCGTCTTGTAAAAATGTTACGAGTACATCATCTATCAACAATTACACAGGTTCTGTTTCCATATTGCGGATTTTGGTTACGTAATATTATTTTCTAAATTTCACGTTGTGAATATATGATTTGGGCAAACAGAGCCGCAAAGAAGTACATTATGGGTTGTTGTTTTTTTTTTTGCAGTTTTATCTAGAACAAGCGATGCTTAAACCTTTGTCTGATTCTTGTGAAACTATCCACACGACAGTTACAGTACCTAGGAGTTGACTTCAGTGATGTCACTGATGGGATGTTTCTAAAAATCCATCCTCTGTAAAACGTCTTCTCTAGTTGTCCTGCATATGTATTCGCTAATGAAGCTATGTGTTCTGAGCCTGGATCTCTACATTTCTGTATGAACCAGCTTAGAGGGTTAAAGACAGCTTGTGTTTAAATTGAGTGTAAGGTAATTTATGCTTCTAAAGTCATGGTCAGCATTTATTATTGTACTGTGCTGTAAACTTGTTCTGTGCCTAGTCACATTATTTTATAGCGTTTTATAGTGTTATCAAATCTGGTGGCGCTGTGTGTTAGTTTCCTGACTCCCATGTCACATGGTCTGTGATTGAATCCCATGGAACTATGACTTTATTTTTTAACAAACATTTCTTTGAAAAAATGAAACGTTTCCCTTGGTCAGAGATTAAATAAAACCTCACTTCCACCAAACAAATTTATATTTCTAAATATCACAACATGATCGAATTTAAGTCTTTTTAATAACAATGAATAGTCACCTATGCGTTACAAAATAAACATTTATATTGATTTGAATCGCGTTTTGATTTAAATCGTAAACGCGTGTTTAAATATATGTGTTTAAAGGCGATATACTGTATAAAAGCACTGATTCTTATGGAGTGTGTTCCGCCGGGGATTCAAAAAATTTATTTTTTTTAATCGCGTATCTAAGGAAAATTGCAGTATAACTTTGTTCATGCACAAACAGTGGCATGTTACATTATAATTTGGGTGTCTCCTCTTGCCAGAAAGCTCTAAATTGCATTTTGAGTGTGGTTTTTGACTTTTTCTAAATTGCAACCTATAAATAAAGCTGATAAAGCTTAGACTAACTGTATTCTAAACTGTATTACAACAGCACATTGGACAATGCAACGTAAATTGCAAAAATGCACTTGGAATCTGTCTAAGCCCTCCTATGAAAATTATTTAAACTGCGACACTGATCATTCATCTCTAAATAAACTTTATTTTATATAGCGTTTTAAGCGAATTGGTAATTAGATTACTCATAAACCTAATCGCTTTTTCTACATAAACACAGCGTGATTGCTCTCTGAAAATGCTTTTCCTTTATATTTAGGCTCAGATTTCAACTATAGATCGTATTATTATAAACTTTCTTGGAAAAATGTATTTTATGTAAACCATGTTTGCTATTAATTCATTTAGGGCTAAAATACGTTCATTGTCTTCCAATCGAGTCGAGTTGACATTGGAAGCTTGCCACTCCCGGACTGTTAAACCAACGCATTAGCATGTTAAAGCGATTCCATTGAGGAGCCCAGCTACCAGTTAACACTGTACTTCCTACTTTGAAAATACCTGTGAAACCGGTTTAATTCGTCACAGCCAGCACTCCTGCAGAGAGAGGGTTGTACTCGTAAAGTAGAAGCAGGCGAGATTTCCAGCGAAAGACACCTCCCCCCCCCTCAAAAACCCAGTAAGCAGTAATGCTTTATGTTGAAAATTGAGGTGGATTTTGTTTATGATAAAGAGGATAAACTGGGATGGGAGGAGGGTTTGGTTTTGCTTAAGGGGCAGGATTATGATAATTGGAGGAATTTGCGAGAGTATAATGGTTTGATATATTTGATTTTGTATTGTGGTCGTTATCTATGTTTTTGGTTGGTATTATGTTTATATGGTTGTTTTTGTTGGTTGGTTGTTATTATGGTTATTAATAATACGATCTATAGTTGAAATCTGAGCCTAAATAAAAAGAAAAAGCAAGTGATTAGGTTTATGAGCAATCTAATTACTTATTCGTTTAAAACGCTATATTAAATAAAGTTTATTATTAATTTGCTGGACAGAGCGGTGAACATTATTATGCATAAGACAAAGATAACGATCCTGATCAGTTTAGAAATCTGTGTACGCTGTAAGGTTTTTACTTCTTAAACTTTTAAAATACACGTTTCGAATAGAAAGAAATCCTCTTCCTGGTACAGTCGCATGAAGAGAGAGGCGAAACAGCCCTACACAGCCCTGTCGCAGTACACGAATATAATCATATCGTTATTAAATTCTTTAGATATGCGATTCCATATTATATTAGCAGAAAAGCTTAAAACTACCACTTTTTCACACGCTATTTCACATGTTAGTTAAATTTAATTTATTTATATATTATATATTTATATCTCTGACCAAGGGAAACGTCTCATTTTTTAAAAGAAATGTTTGTTTGTTGATTGTTATCAAAAATGACTTAAGATCGATCATGTTGTGATATTTTGAAATATAAAAGTCAATTGATTGTCCATAATATCGCTATTCTATTTTTTCGAAGAAATGTTTGTTAAAAGGAGAGTCCAGCACCAGCTGGATTTGAACACACAACCCGTGAGTTGGTAGTCAGGCACGTAGACCAGTAGGCTACAGGGGAAGTCACATGAAGAGGGAGGCGAAACAGCCCTACACAGCCCTGTCGCAGTACACGAATACAATCATATCGTTATTAAATTCTTTAGATACGCGATTCCATATTCTATTCCCTATTAATCAAATTCTAAAAGTATGCTTGTTGACTCCGGTATCTCTTTAGTTAAAGACTTTGATGCTTAAAATGTTTAGGGAGAAATGGAATACTGGTGTGTATTTTTTACTTTAAAGTACCAAGACCAGCCATAGACAGTACTGTATGTTTATGTTCCAAAATTAATATCGTTTATGGCCTTCACACGCGTTACAGTATGCTCCTATTCTTTTTATGCTCAGCTACTAAGATTTCCCTTCAGTGGTAAAATTCAATATCTACAACGGGCACAGTAAAGACGTTTACTGTACTGTAAATCTTTCTACGACAGACCAATGGACCATGAGTGCCCCTGTCGGTCAACCAATCACGTACCGTGGTACCCCGCGTCATCTTGCGTCATGATGGGCGACGCCGCAGCCAATTACCTCCGGTACGTGTCTGTACCGCTCACTTTGAATGGCTGCATCTGTATATTGTAATTGTGTTTTATCTTGTGTATTCTTCTTATTTATTGTTGTATTCTTCTTATTTATTGTTATTGTCATCCTGTAAAGCACTTTGAGAAGCCACCTTTAAAGGCGTTATATAAAATAAAGTTTTTTATTATTATTATTATTATTATTATTATTATTATTATAAGAGACTGAAAATAGGTAGGACCTTGGAAAGACCAGGCTAGGAAAAAGAAGTTACATTGTTCTTGATGTGAAGCTGAGAGAATACAAAGGGATGGGCTTAGAGGAAGGGACATTTTATGTGAATATTTTTCAATAAAAGGCAGCAGAAGGTTGTCTGAGAATAAATGTACTGAGAGAGGGGTGGGGTGAGAGAAAGATGAGGATCAATACAAAGGTTATTTGCAGAGGAGGGGGGATAGGGTGGTGGAGTGAAGAGAAAAAGATATAGTGGTACACAGAGGAGAAAGAAGGGAAAAAAGGACGTCAGACTTTGAGAGGCTTGGTGGGAATGAATCGAGATAAAAATGATCTGGTGGGAGACCTGAATATCGGAGAAAGGAAAAAAGGAATATTTTACCATCATTAGCATAAAAACGTATTGCAAACCCATAATCAGAAATCAGAGGAAATAGTAGAGAATGAAGGGTAAGGTAGGTGACCCAGGATAGAGCCATGGTGGGCATTGTAATGATTCATAGCCGTTCAGGGACGCCAAATATGTAATCATTGCCATAGCCAAAATGTAATGTAGTGGCTCTCTGAAGGCACCAGTTCTGTAGGGTTTGGGCATTTACTGAGACAATTATTAATTGTAGCAGTAAATCACAAAGTTGATTCTTCTGATGGCTTTAGAATCCAACCATGCGATATAACTCAAACAACGCACACACACAGGTACTAATACACGAGGATACATTTATTAATACATAGAATATGCATATAAACCTAACAGATCTTATCGAGAGGGTTATCAGAATACAAAAGATATATATTCATTCAGTTACAAAGAGTTACATATATCAAGAGGACATATGTTCAGTATATCATTCATTTAGACCGTTTCGTAAATGAACTTGGTTATAACTTCTACATTAGATACTCAAAACAAGTACATAACTCTTAGGAATTAAATTGATATCAACTGGTTTGGATAACAATTGAATTCTCGAGCTGTAATGCATTGAAGTTGAATACTCATCCAATTTCTGGGGATTCAGATCTCCAGCGGGCACAAAGAAACAGTTGCAGGCTGTTGCTGTCTAATCCGCGCTCTCTGGCTCCGTGCCAGGCTGTGCTGTGCGGCTTGCGACGGTGCGCTGCTGATGCTCACTGTTGGCTTTAACTAGCAAAGTTTGTGCACAGGAGAAAAGATGACTGTGGGTCCCAGCAAGTCAGGAAGAGGACCGGTTCGTTCCTGATGAAGCGCTAGTTCTGAATAGTGATTCAGCTGTCCACAGTTCCGACCTGTTCACGAGGCCTGCTGCTGGTTACTCTCTGGCAACCTCCACTCTAGACTCTTAGAACAAAGGAAAGTTCTGGCACTCGGACACACTGGCCGTTCCGTGGTTGTCCGGGCTGAGTCTCAGGATGGTCAGGAGGCGCGCTGCGAGAATGTCCTGCCCTTGGGAGCCTTCTGCTCCTCGGCCGTCCTGCCCTGGAATTCTCCTTTGAATTCCCTTTAGAACAGTCCACAGAATTCTCCCTGAATCTTTTGAATCTCTGTGTTGCCTGTTTTTACCTGGAGGAACTTCAGCTCGTTGATTGGCTGAAAGTTCCATGGGCATCAGAGTCCCACGTGGGTTACTCAGCCCTACCAGTCCCTGATCGGTTGATCAAGGTGAGATATGAGTCACTTACTCCTGACACTTAGGAATGCAGTCCAGATGTCCATCTGGCACTCTCTAGACAGATAGGCGCCAATGGATGACCATTGATCATGATAGCCAGGCTTAGCTAAGTGCATCCCCGTCTGGGAGCTTGTTCCTTATCAAAAGAAAACATCCTAAATCAGCCTGCATGGTTTCTCTGTGGCTGCACCACAGAGATGAACAGAGAAATGAGGCCTAATTTGGGAAAGCTCAGAAACACTTAATTCTGCCTTATTAATAAGCCTCGCCGCTACATATCCCCCCTTTTTGAAGGTCACGAGGTCCTGAGGCGTTGTTGCCTTCAAAACAAAACAGAGTTAAGTGATGTCCCTTGCCATTAGAACATTAATCTTAAATGTCCACATTACTCCTCGAGAATTCATACCGGAACCAGCATTGGATACAAACAGGATGAATAACATCTGGAGTATGTATAAACACGGTAGGAGACATTATCTCAGTCTAGGAATTACACATCAGGAAGCTCACTGTCAATATCTGATACCTCTGTAGGCAGATATTTGGGAAGAAGTAACTTCCTTTCTTTTGACATGCTACCTTTGACTCATTCATGCTACCCGGAGTACATCTTGATGTAAGAGTACAGTATTCAGAGTACACCCAGTCATGATCCAGCTACCCGGCAGTAATGTTACAATAACAACAGTTCCTGTTCCCAGCCCCCCAATAAACCACAACACCTGTGTTGGGTATCTGCTAGGGTGGTTTGGAGGTTTGTTCCATTAAAGCAAACTAACTACCTGTACCTCTTCAGGGCTTACTGTTTCTTGGATTTCTATCCAATTCAATAGTGTGGCACCTGAAGGCATCCACGACCTCAAGTTTGGTCTTATGTCTGGTTCTAGACAGTACAGTGTTAAGTCACCAAGCTGTACTATGGCCTCTTCGGGAACTTACAGGAACTGTTTGATAGGCAGCTGCATTGCGGTAGCTGTATCATGCCTGTCACAAGTCGTCATGGGGTTCATTAACCTCCCTCTGCCCATTAGTAGCTTTACACCCTTCATTGGTGAATCGTTTAGACACAGCCAATGGATAGCTTTGGTAGCCATACCCATCTCAAGATTTGGAACCGAATTCAATCTTGGATTGCCTTCTGGGTGAGCTATGAGCGATGGGGTTAATGTCACATACTCCTCTACTGAGAAGAGTGGAATCAAGTGGGTTGGGATTTGTGCCGTGGTTAGACTGGCTACAGTGGATCTAAACTCCCTTAACAGGTCTTGTGTCAACATTCTGGCCTGTTGCACACAAGCATAAACCCACTGTATAACACCAACAATCATGTCCACTGGTTGGGGAATAAGGTTTAACCCTGTTGCATAGGAAATTGCCTGTAGGGTTTTCCCTAAGCTTTCCAACTTTTGCTGCTGTCGATACAGTCTGTCACTACCCTCTGGCATCTCCTTCACCTGCCTTCTTGGGGCAGTCAGGGTGAGAGTGCCAGTAGCAAACAAACCTACCAGAAATAGCAAATGCACAACAGTGGCGGCAGCAATCAGTCCTCCCAAAAGTCTTTTAGGGTGGCTGATCCCAGTCATCTCCTTCTGAGTGACTGTCGCTTTTCTAAGCTGGCGCAGCCTGTACATGGTGTCTTTCTCAGTATGCCGTGTGGCATCCTGGGTACCAACATCCTGGAAATCTGGGGAGATCTGACGCAGCTGCTGATGCTGCTCCTCCATTTCCAGGGCATCTGCTTTTTCGATTTGTTCATGCCTGTGCTCTAGGAACCCCGCTGGGGGTGGTGCAGTGGTGGAGCATGCCTGACCCTCGGCTGAGTGGTCATCTGGAGCACCTGAATGATCCGGGATTGTTACCCCATTCTCACTGTTCAGGTCCACCCTGCACCCCTCCTGATTGAGGAATCCCTCTATCGGCATGTTTACAATCGTTTGCTGGGCGTGGGTGTAGGACACCTGCTCGCTCCCCCCTTCCCTCGCTAGGGGTTCAGGGAGCTGCCCCAGCACTGGGATAGCTAGTTCACTGTCTTTGAACTCGCTATCACCCACCAGGCCCATGTCAGTGCAGGCGGGGATTCTGACACCCCTCTTTGCAATGTTCTGCACTAACAGGCGGGTGGCTTGACCATCCAGCTCCAGTCTGGCTGAACCACTGTTGGTCAGACTCAGACTGACAGACTGAGCTGGTGGCTGTAAGAAAACCGGCTCGGCTTTCATTCCCTGTCCCTTCTGGGGGACTGGGTGTGTTGGCAACCCTGCCGTTGAGGCAGGAACAATCAGGTCAGTCTCACTCACTACCCGGTAGTTGTGAGAAATAATGTTACCTGACTGCAGGTTCCCTGGGTCACAGCAGAGGGAATCGGCATCTGGGATCAGGTGTGTCCACAGCGCAGTAGTCTCAGCGTCCAGCTGGACCTCCTGTCTAACCTGTGAATGTTGCACCAGGGGCACCTGGCGGTGGCCCTGTGACAGCTGCTCAAGCAGATCCTCACTAATAGAGGACCTCTCAGGGCTAAGGGTGAGGGCTACATCACCAACCTGCTCTCCTGCCATCTGGATCCCTTCCACCACTGCGGGGTGGTGGTCCTGACCCCTCTTGGGTGCCAGGGTGCACAGGGAAAGCTCCTTTTCATCACCAAGTGGGGAGATCCGCTCCTCTTTAGGGATGTGAAAGGGGTGTGCTTTACCTGGTGGATCAGGCGGCTGCTCGGAGCACCGCTCCTGTGGCATGGAGGCTGTTGGGACCTCAGCCGGGACACGACTTCCCTGTATATCCGGGGAACAAGGAAATATTTTTATTTCTTGTCCAGAGGGAACAGAAGGAATCTCCACATAGGCTTCTGTGTTCGGTGGGCACTGTGTGAGCACAGTCTGCCTCTTGGCCCCCCTTTCCTTCTGTACAGAAGGCTTAGGAGCCTTGACCTGTTTCCACACTTTGCCTTTCTGGTGATCCACTCTGAGTCGCATGCCCTTTTCTTTTTCTACCCGTTTGAGCTTGCCGTGTGACATCAAACACCTTTCAACCTCAGTGTCAATCAGTGTCTCACTGTGTAAGGCACCTCCCATGGCAGCCTTGAGGTAAAAGCTTCCTGCTTTTCCTCTGTGTTTTACTGCCTGCTCTGTGACTTCAGGGGTGGAGTCAGCACTCGCTTGGGAGTGGCTGACCTCATCCAGGCAGGAACCCTTCCGCTCAATCAGATAGACTGAGGGAGTGGGAGGGGGCGGGTCTCCGCCTCCTCCAGTGGAGAGTATCAGCTCATTCATGCTTCCGGCAGCCTTGGGGAGCGGTTGTCCCTGTCCTAATAAAGCTTGTTCAAGCCTGGCGAGGCGGGCGGCTACTGAATCCTTTTGTTCAGCCTTTTCTAGCCCTTTCCCTCCCCTGGTGTTCTCATGGCACTTAGGACGCTGGGTGCGGTCCTGTGTGCATGCTTTGGAACGGGGCTTAGCCAGCTCAGGAGCCTGTGCTCCTTCGAGCAGGAGGGAATTAACCCTGCTGGCTCTGACGGCGAACACAGTCGCTTTAGCAGCTTTTTGCTCAGAGCGACTTTGGACATCATACTCCCAGGCTTTCTGCACGAATCTCTTAATATCAGTCATTTTCATGGTCTGTGCATCTGTATGCATTAAGATCATCTTTCTGACTGATGGGTGGAGATTCGCAATGAATAAACCCTTGAAATGTATGTTCTCTTCGCAACCCTCATCATTTCGCCCTGCAAAATAAGTTCGTCTAAGTCTCTCGTAATATTCGCGAGGGGACTCTGCTCTCTCGTGCTTAATGTTAAGAGCGGCGGCTATCGCGGCAGTCGGGTCAATAAATGCACTGTATTCTTCGATAAGTGCTTGACACAGCTCCTCAAAATCATTACAGACTTCTTTCATCTGCCTAGCCATCCACTCATGTACAGCTCTGCTGGTAGTTTTCCTGACCAGAAACACTTTCTCCTGTTCTGTGGCGTTTGGCAGGTACTGCAGGTTATACCTGAGGTCTTGAATATAACTCTCGATATTATTCTCTGACACTGCGGGGTCAAATCTCTCTATGTCCTTCGCTAGCTCTCTCAGAGAATGGAGATTTATTCTTCTAGCTTCTCCGCTGACGGAGATATGGAAGAGATCTTAGTCAGACTTGTCACTGCTAGAGAGAGTGCTTAATAGCGACTCGAATTCAGACCTTTTAGCAACCATCGTTAAACTTAAAGAGTATTACTGTTAAGTACGAAATCACAGTTCTACCACAGAAAACCACAAGATCAAATATGCAATCAACCCTGTAGATCGCAAAAGATCACAAAACACTCAAGCACTGCTTAAAGAGCAAGGGGAACTTTTTCTTTCGGCTTTCAGCACACTGTATTATCGTGTATGAAACCCGCGGCGTTTTATATGAATTATTCCGCTTGGTTGATTCATTTCAGTCTTGCCACGCCGGTCCAGGGACGCCAAAAATGTAATGATTACATATTTGGCATCCCTGAACGGCTATGAAACATTACAGCATCAATGATGAGAGTAAGGATTGGAAGTGAGCCTTGCCTGGGGACTTGGTATAATATATGTAATCTGCAAAGGCAGAAGAGGACCAGACGTGAGTTCTGCCACATATCCCAGGGTCAGTGAGAGTTGACAGGAGAAAAGAGTAATCCATAGTTTCAAAGGTGGCAGAGAGATTGAGAAGGATTAAGACTGAAGACAAGAAGGCAGTTTGAGCTGAGTGGATTGGAGGGCCTTCACAGTTGAGTACACTGAGAAAAAGCCAGTCTACAGACAGTCAAGGAGCATTACACTTAGTATTTTATAATATTAGGTGTTAAACGTAATCATACACTGCCATAGATTCAGTTTAAACTGTGGGTCCTTGTTTCTCAGATAATTATCCTTCAACCTACCAATCCTATAGTTTTTTACACTTTTAGGATTATAATAATCACATGCTTTTTATTAAAATTTGTGGTATTCACTGAATAGTACAATTCTGTTATCTATTAAGGTCTTTCTGAAGCACTATACAGCACTTGACAAAAATTATCCATCTATCAGTAACCACAAAATGTAGTAATGCATGTTCTTCATTATAATGTTCTGAAATTAGTTCTACACATAATAAAACATTTGTGCCAAGAGCTCACACTAACACTCAAACCATAAGTTGAGTTTGGATTCCTTTTGAAGCCTCACATCTCGCTAAAGATACATCCTGTACACAGGCTGATCTATTTAGCTCGAAAGTGTTACAGTACTGTATATGCTCACCATTTGATAGAGCATATAGAGGCTAGGGATCCTTATTTCTCAGCTAATAGCTTCTTGTATAGGAAGTTAATTCTTCAGTGGAATTAAATTATATACCATGTCCAAACAAATTAATGTCAAGCAACAACCAGGTGCGTTTCAGGCAGTCTGAGGGCATTACCAATCCATCTCAGGGCTTTTCTATTACATGCACAACTCTTCTGCAGGGGTAATATTATGTGGTCACACCCCAGTTTCATTTTAAAACTCATCTGAGTGGAGAAAATGGGGGAAAGAAGTATTGCAGCATTATTATAGAATAGATTAATGTGCAATTTGTATTGATATATTGAGAAACGTTTTCCATGCATGAAAGCCAGCCTTTTAAAATTAAGCACTCAGAATTGTGATAGTAATACAATGTAGCATCTAGTCAAATGTATTTATGGCTCTATATTTAGAAACGTTTTCAGTTTTAGATTTTTCTCATTTGTTTCTCGCTGAAGACATCCCTGTTTTATGAAAACACTTTGAAATAATTAACATTATGGAAAAAAAATTGTATTGAACCTTTTCAGAAATCCTTTCTATACATAAGGAAAGCCAGGCCAAGGAGAAAAAAGAGATTCCAATTTTCCAGACCTGTAAGCAGAAGTGTTTTGAGGATGGTTATCATCAGACAAACTCAGAGGAGATACCCCCAGCCCCTTCTTGGTAGACACTTCCAGAATCCTTAGATTATAGATATTTCTTTAAAGAAACTAAGTTTTTAATTAATTGAATTAATGAAACATCTTACTGTTAATGTACAAACAATATACAAATGCCTGCATTTGAGAAATAGTACTCCAGAAATTGTTGCAAGCCCTGGTAGAATCTTAGAATTTGCATCAGACCTAGATGTCTGAAAACAACAATTTTGTCAGATTTCTAGATGATTTAAAACTTTGGGATTTTAAATATATTATTGTAGTTCTGGGAATAAAAAAATAAAGAACTGAGTGACATAAGATGAAAATACATGAAAATTAAATCCCACATCCCGGGAAAATTAAATAAAATATACGTTAAGTAGATTAAAAGAAAGCAAGCAATTAATAAAATGGACATTGAAGAGAGACCTTGTTAATGGCCTTTTGTTGACAAGAAGGGTAACCAATTAAAAAGCCAACAGAATGTCTAGTTAAATAAATAAAAAAATTAAAATGTCAAAAACACTGAATCATTATCATGAGAGTTCATGCTGAACCCTGGATGTTCAGTAAACATGCTGAGTTCAACATTCTAGCACAAATCAGCAGAGGATGTTCTGCCAAGTTCTGGTCACCACATAGAAAAAACTGGCTGTGGCCTCTAAAGGGAATACAAGTCAGGACAACCCAAATAAATCTCTCACTGAAATGCATATCCAGCAAGGGCCAAATAGGAGACATCTTTGACACGGAAAAAACAACAAGGAGACATTAAATTAAAACATGTGGCATCCTGAAAGCTAAAGTCATACCACTTCTTTAGTCTCAGCATGATATAGGAAGGGAATGATACAAAGGGAAGTGAGAGATTCCTAAGACTAAAGGAAGGCTTGTTCCTGGGGTCTATCATGGAACAGCACAAACTGTTTCAGAATCCCTACAAGAAAAAGTCTTCTTTCATATTCTTTCATGTGTTTGTACCTGGATAGATATTGAAATCAGACAATCTGTCACAGCGTACATAACATAACAATCTTTGAATTGGCTTCATTACTCTGCTCTCCTCCCAACTGATAGCCGATGTGTGGTGAGTGTTCTGGCGCATTATGGCTGCCGTCGCATCATCCAGGTGGATGCTGCAAATTCTTGGTGGTAGAGAGGAGTCCCCATTACCTGTAAAGCGCTTTGAGTGGAGTGTCCAGAAAAGAACTATATAAGTGTAAGCAATTATTATAATTATTATAACAAATGTAGAATAATTATATTGCATATGGAATAAATGTTTAGATTATGTTAGGTATTTCCTAACTAATGAGTTCTTTAATGACAATCATAAGAAAAAAATGTTTAGCAATGGCATATTTTTTAAACTTACATCCACAACTGTAGAAAGTTTATATAAGTTTTCTGTTAGTTTGAAGTCTAATTTTGAATTTTTGACTAAAATGTCTGCTTTTTGGGTTTTGGCAAAACTCTGCTGTCCAGCAGGTGCTGCCAACCTCCTGCATGATAAAAGCAGAATTGCTGAAAAAACAATGTCAGGTGGACCCTTCATTTGCTTGGTAATTACTCCTAAAACTGCAGAGCATATTAGGTAAATAAAACTAATGAACAGTAACTAGAGAATTTGCAATCAGTAATGCAGGTGTAATGGAAGTTGAATTTTTTTTTTTCTTTGTGGGTTAAACATTTAAACAGGCTAATGAGCTAATTTAGGTAAACCTTAAACAAGAACATACTGTAGCACTCTCAGGTTCATATGGGTATGCACCTTTGCCACTGCCACCTCAGCTCAGCCCCCCACCACTGGGGACTCAAACCCAGGCCTCCGGCATCACTCAACAGGGACCCAGCCAGTTGAGCTAAAGGGAGATCTCCCTTCAGTCCAGTGGCAGTGGTCCCTGCTATTCACAGGGAAGGGCGGTGACGTCACCACGCTGGTAAGCCAAATCGCACAACCTGTAATGTCATCCGTATGCGTTACACTCTCCACTGCTTAATTTGCCGTCCTTGGCAAAGGGCTTTCCCACCCCGCTCTGACACCAATGTAGTGCTCTCGGGTTCACGTGGGTATGCGCCCTCGCCACTGCCGACTCAGGTCAGCCTCCAACTGCTAGGGACTCAAACCTGGGCCTCTGGCATCACTCAACAGGGACCCACCCAGTTGAGCTAAAGGGAGATCTGCCCTCAGCCTGGTGGCTGAGGTCCCTGTTATTCAAAGGGAAGGGCAGTGACGTCACCGTGCATGTAAGCCGGCTTGCACAACCTGTAATGACGGCCGTAGTTGTTACAATATAAACAGGCTACACATAGTCACTGGAATGGAAATTTTTGCTCTTTTCAAAAGTTTAATTAGCTTCACAAAGGCATAATTTGTGACCCCTAATGCTGAATATAAATGATGGCACCAAACTAAGCTAGGATATATTTGCATATAATGTTTCCTAAAACTTGCGAGGGGAAGGGTTTGAAAATTGAATTTTAATCCACAGGCAAAACATACAGATCACACTGAGACTGATCAAGTGCAGGATCAACACTGGAAACCTGCTTCATCAAAGAACAGATGAAGGTTGTGGATAAGAAAGAGCTATTGATCGTCTCTATCTTTATCAGTTTCAACAGTGCAGATGACAGACAAAACAGAATAATCAGCTTTTAGCAGCTCACAGTGACAACAGGTTACCCTTTCACTGTATTTTTTATGTAAGATGTTTGGTAGAGCAGAATTGGTATTCTTTAACCATTTCATCTAAATCCCACCGTAACCAATTTTCAAATCACCTGAAGATCAGTATGTATCAGTGTCAGTGAAAGTATTAAACTGTTTGGCACCAGGACTGACCTTATTAACTCCCTAAGGCCACATTGTAAGAATATTCAAGAAAAAATCCAAAACACAGAGTAAAAGGAATTAAAAGGAATTAAAAAAGGATTAAAGATTGCTTTAATGCCCAAGTTAAAAAATCTTGAGAATGTTTTTTGTATGATTTAACTAACACTCTGAAGAAAGATAGAAGATGTGAAGAAAGGGTTAACTGAGTCCTTTCTGCATGAGGACTGGATTTCTAAGTAACAGGCTAGAGTTATGGCAGGAAAGGGGGATAACTGATAAGGATTCCAGACGCCAGCTAGGAAGCCCCCAGGGAAGGAAACCTAACACGGACCATTAAGAGTGACCAAAGTCTGTGAACTGGCCGGACACCGTGACCTCCCCCCATTAGCATGGTAACGAGCTACGTCAGAAGCAGCAGAAAAGGGCTATATAGACTGGAAGTTTTGTACCAGTACTTTGAACAATACTTTGGTTTTATTGTTCCTTGCATGCAATAAAACTCATCTGTTTAAACTTCATCTCAGGATCTAGAACTTATTTGTCTGTTACAACAACCCTAAAACATCAAGACTCAACAGATTATGAAACCATTTGCGGTTCAAACACAATATGACCTGTCAAGTGTTTCAGCTTAGTTTCTGAAAGTAGAACAGAAATATGTGAGAGCTGAATATTTTAATGTATTAAATATGTTCCCAGATACTGTTATCCTGAGCTGTTGTTGAAGACAACATTTATTTTGTAATAATACTAAAACGTGTAAAAAGCACAACAAAGAGTGAACACAAACAAGAATGTAACTACAAAAACATATGGCACAAACGGTTAATCAATATCTAAAGCTAGATATACAGTATACACTGTGAAAAGGGGAGTCCTAATGGATGGTGTTAGAAATTTACTAGAACATGGATTTTTCCTGCAGTTTTGCATTATCAGAAAACTCCTTATTCCCATTAAGAAGTCCTAGCAGCCTGGAACCTACCCAGGAAACATTGAGCTTCAAATGGAAAACTAGAACCAATGGCAACAGGGTAAGAGCCCTGTGATCTTGGAAAACTGAAGAACGGTATAGAGGAGCTACTAAACTCATCACAGGTTTCCATGGAAGAATGGGGTTTGCCAACCGCATAAAGGAGAAGGAGAAGGGTTTTTGATTTTTTTATTGTAAATTTAATTACGTTTTCATAAAAAGATAAAATTGTACGACAGATATTTTTGGTTTACCAATTTCTTGAAATAGATGAATTTGCTGCTGTACCCCAGTTTGTTAGCTCACAGTGCTATCTCATTGTCACAATTCCTGTTCTAAGATGATAATGATTACAAACACACTTCCAGGAAAAATTACCTGTATTTTGTTTTTTTTGGAATTGGAAATTGGATTTAGAAACTTTAATGTGCAACAATTTTGAGGGGTTGTGAAAGATGCATACTTACAAAATGTAAAGGTTTTCTGCTTACAAACTTTCAAATATGAGAAGTGAACAGTGATATCACTAACAAAATGTGACTATCAATCAGAGAACCTAGTCTAGTCAAGTGCTGTATTGTAGCCCTTGTTTGCATAGAAACTGAAAATTATTACTAGTGATCAGGGATGGGCGACCCCAGTCCTCAAGGGCTGCAGGAAGCTCTGTTCATTCCTCTCTGATTAGATCAATGCAATTCAATTTGTATAACTTTATAATTTAACCAATTATTTGGATAAAATGAAAGATCATTTCATGCCACCATGAACCCTTGTAGTGGTCAAAGCTCTTAGGTAATATATTTTTTTCTGTCCGGAGGTGCCTTTTGAAGTCTGAATGTTCTACTAGTGTCCATGTGGGTTTTCTCTAGGTTCTCCAACTCTCTTCCAAAGTCATACAAGCCTGGTTTAGTGTCTTTTTTAGGCCAGTTTTTTAGTACCTTGTGATTGACTTGCACCCTACTGTATCTAGAGTGTATTCATGCCTTGTGCTTATGCTTCCTAAACATATCAACTGGTTGAGGTAACAATTGAATTCTCGAGCGGTAATGCAGAATGTTGAATACTCATCCAATCTGTGTGGATTCAGATCTCCTGCAGACACAAAGAAACAGTTGCAGGCTTGTTGCTGTCCAATCCGCGCTCTCTGGCTCGGTGCCAGGCAGTGCTCGGTGCAGCTTGTGATGTGGTGGAGATTCCTGCGGCGCTGCTGATGCTCTCTGAAAACCAGCTAGTTAGTGTTGGCTGAAACTAGCAAGAGTTTGTACACAGGAGAAAAATGACTGTGGGTCCCAGCAGGTCAGGAAGAAGACTGGTTTGTTCCTGATGAAGCGCTAGTTCTGAATAGTGATTCAGCTGTCCACAGTTCCGACCTGTTCACGAGGCTTGCTGCTGATGCTAACCTCGGATGGATCCTTTGGTTACGCGCTGGCAACCCCCGTCCTTGACTCTTAGAGCAAAGGAAAGTCCTGCACTCGGACATACTGGCCGTTACGTGGTGGTCCGGGCTGAGTCTGAGGATGCTCAGGTGGAGCCCTGAGGCTGAATGTCCAGGAAGTGCGCTGCGAAAATGTCCTGCGCTTGGGAACTGTGTTCCCTTGGGAACTGTTCTGCGCTTCCTAACTGTTCTGCCCTGCGAACCGTTCTGCCCGTTTTTACCTGGAGGACATGCAGGTCGTTCATTGGTTGAAAGTTTCATGGGCATCAGAGACCCACGTGGGGTTAACCTGCCCTACCAGTTCCTGATTGGCTGATGATGAGTAACCATGCACTCTGACCTTAGGGTTGTAAACCACTTTGAATCAGACTCTCCCTTGGAATCTCAGACTTTAAGGCGCCAGATAACCATTTGTTAAGGTTGCTGGAGAATCTCAGGAATTGGGAGTTGCTCCTTATCAGGACACTCTATCAGCTAGGAAAACCTTAATTGTTAACCAAATGGAATGGCCTCTCTCTGTATCAAGCACCACTGAGATGAAAGAGAGAGGGAGTGGCAAAGGAACAGAAACCTTAATTCCTGTACTTTAATAAGCCTCGCCGCTACAGAAGTAATGTTTTCATTTTGACAGAGGGAGTTTTACACTCAAAATTATTATAAAGTTCAGTTTGAAGCATTTTTTTTCCTTTAGGATAAATAAAATGTAAATGTAAATATAGTTCTAGCAAAATTCTTAATTATTTTTACCTTATTGTCAATTTTCTCAAAAATCATAAGCACTGCAGCAGAAGCTTTTTTTTAATCCACAATTTAGCTTCTTTGAAAAATGTATTTGTCATAATAGTATTCAACATTGTCAGCTAAAATGGTACTACCTTGAAACAAGATGTGTGTTGATATTAATTTCTGATTAAGGCTTTACCAGTTACTATCATTCTGCACAGTGCACAGTGACTGAGTGGTTGCTGTCTCTCAACACAGGTGCCCTGGGCTCAGTTTCTGTGGTGCTGTCTGTTTGGAGCTTTTTTGTGTTCTCCAGGTAGTTGTGTGGGTTTCCTCAGGGTGCTCTGGTTTCTTCCCACAGTCCCAAGGCATACTAGTAGGTTAATTCCTGGTAAAATTGGCTTGAATGGTTGAATGTGCATGTTTGTGTCTTTGTGTGCTCTGCAACTGGACTGGTATCCCATCCAGGATGTGTCCTGCCTTCTGCTTATTACTTGTTTTGATAGGCACTGGCTCCTCTATAACCTTTTGTATAATGGAAGAATATGATTTTCAACTATAATTTCTACTTAGGCATCAATATGTTTCTATAGTAAATGCTCATTCAAATGTGATGAATAACTAAATTCTGTTTCTTACACATTTTGGTGTCTAGTGCACAAATCATAGCCATTTTCTTGGGTCATCCTACAGTATGTACTTTACTGCGGATCTTCATCTTTCTTAAGAACAGGTTTGAGATTAACATTTATAGATACAGAAAATCACAATCCACATGACCTAACAAGGCTTCTTATTCCCCTAACATTCAAATTAATGAATCAATTTTATTATTTTTATTATTATTACCTTTTATTATTAGTACCTTTCAACTTCACAGAACTTCACATAAATGATACATAAAGTTCATGTAAAAGAAAAAGAGAATAATACAAAATATGTATAAATATTAAATTTAAATAAAAGAATTAAGAATTTAAGGTGCACAAGTAAGTTTTGAGGAGGCCTTTTTTTGGTGCATTTTTAATATGGTCAGGAAGCATACAGTATTCCAAAGATGAGGGGCTACTACTGAATAGGCTTCATACCTTAACATACAATGTGAAGACCTGGGAATATTTGTGCCTTGGGGAAACCTTGTTGTGAAAGGTGCTATATAAAAATAAATTGAATTGAAATAAATTTAATTGAACATTAAGGTGTCTAGAGCCTGCCAAATAAAGTGAAATAACTTGGAGATGTAGAAATAGTAACTGCTGAAAGCACATACAGATGCAGCCATTCAAAATGCGCCGGCGATACTGCATTATTTTCCGGTACGCTGTACGCAGTCTACCGCAAGTTACCGTTAAATACCGCAAGTTACCGGTAAATACCGCTAGCAAAATAATAGTATCCGGAATTTCCGCAAGGTGGAGCTAATAAAGCTCAACCTCTCATGTTTGAGCTGTAGCCATCAAAGTCTTTAACGAAGATATTACTAATAGTATTAATAATAAATGACCTTGGACAAGCTGTAAACTCAAAGTATTGCCCTGGTCCACATTCTTTTTTTCATTGACCGTCTTTGTAAAAGTAACACCACAGCATTTTGCAATCACGCATTTTTTTCCAATCATGCAAAGTACAGTAATTTTTGAGAATCGATTCACCATGCCTTACACATGCTCATAAAAGAGATTGATTTAGGAACATAAACATATTACTGTATGCAAACTGTACTGTATACAGTATGTATATGTATATTTAATGTCTTAACTGTGCCCGTTTAAGTATTGAATATTTATATTGAGTGACATAAGATGAAAATACATGAAAATTAAATCCCACATCCCGGGAAAATTAAATAAAATATACGTTAAGTAGATTAAAAGAAAGCAAGCAATTAATAAAATGGACATTGAAGAGAGACCTTGTTAATGGCCTTTTGTTGACAAGAAGGGTAACCAATTAAAAAGCCAACAGAATGTCTAGTTAAATAAATAAAAAAATTAAAATGTCAAAAACACTGAATCATTATCATGAGAGTTCATGCTGAACCCTGGATGTTCAGTAAACATGCTGAGTTCAACATTCTAGCACAAATCAGCAGAGGATGTTCTGCCAAGTTCTGGTCACCACATAGAAAAAACTGGCTGTGGCCTCTAAAGGGAATACAAGTCAGGACAACCCAAATAAATCTCTCACTGAAATGCATATCCAGCAAGGGCCAAATAGGAGACATCTTTGACACGGAAAAAACAACAAGGAGACATTAAATTAAAACATGTGGCATCCTGAAAGCTAAAGTCATACCACTTCTTTAGTCTCAGCATGATATAGGAAGGGAATGATACAAAGGGAAGTGAGAGATTCCTAAGACTAAAGGAAGGCTTGTTCCTGGGGTCTATCATGGAACAGCACAAACTGTTTCAGAATCCCTACAAGAAAAAGTCTTCTTTCATATTCTTTCATGTGTTTGTACCTGGATAGATATTGAAATCAGACAATCTGTCACAGCGTACATAACATAACAATCTTTGAATTGGCTTCATTACTCTGCTCTCCTCCCAACTGATAGCCGATGTGTGGTGAGTGTTCTGGCGCATTATGGCTGCCGTCGCATCATCCAGGTGGATGCTGCAAATTCTTGGTGGTAGAGAGGAGTCCCCATTACCTGTAAAGCGCTTTGAGTGGAGTGTCCAGAAAAGAACTATATAAGTGTAAGCAATTATTATAATTATTATAACAAATGTAGAATAATTATATTGCATATGGAATAAATGTTTAGATTATGTTAGGTATTTCCTAACTAATGAGTTCTTTAATGACAATCATAAGAAAAAAATGTTTAGCAATGGCATATTTTTTAAACTTACATCCACAACTGTAGAAAGTTTATATAAGTTTTCTGTTAGTTTGAAGTCTAATTTTGAATTTTTGACTAAAATGTCTGCTTTTTGGGTTTTGGCAAAACTCTGCTGTCCAGCAGGTGCTGCCAACCTCCTGCATGATAAAAGCAGAATTGCTGAAAAAACAATGTCAGGTGGACCCTTCATTTGCTTGGTAATTACTCCTAAAACTGCAGAGCATATTAGGTAAATAAAACTAATGAACAGTAACTAGAGAATTTGCAATCAGTAATGCAGGTGTAATGGAAGTTGAATTTTTTTTTTTCTTTGTGGGTTAAACATTTAAACAGGCTAATGAGCTAATTTAGGTAAACCTTAAACAAGAACATACTGTAGCACTCTCAGGTTCATATGGGTATGCACCTTTGCCACTGCCACCTCAGCTCAGCCCCCCACCACTGGGGACTCAAACCCAGGCCTCCGGCATCACTCAACAGGGACCCAGCCAGTTGAGCTAAAGGGAGATCTCCCTTCAGTCCAGTGGCAGTGGTCCCTGCTATTCACAGGGAAGGGCGGTGACGTCACCACGCTGGTAAGCCAAATCGCACAACCTGTAATGTCATCCGTATGCGTTACACTCTCCACTGCTTAATTTGCCGTCCTTGGCAAAGGGCTTTCCCACCCCGCTCTGACACCAATGTAGTGCTCTCGGGTTCACGTGGGTATGCGCCCTCGCCACTGCCGACTCAGGTCAGCCTCCAACTGCTAGGGACTCAAACCTGGGCCTCTGGCATCACTCAACAGGGACCCACCCAGTTGAGCTAAAGGGAGATCTGCCCTCAGCCTGGTGGCTGAGGTCCCTGTTATTCAAAGGGAAGGGCAGTGACGTCACCGTGCATGTAAGCCGGCTTGCACAACCTGTAATGACGGCCGTAGTTGTTACAATATAAACAGGCTACACATAGTCACTGGAATGGAAATTTTTGCTCTTTTCAAAAGTTTAATTAGCTTCACAAAGGCATAATTTGTGACCCCTAATGCTGAATATAAATGATGGCACCAAACTAAGCTAGGATATATTTGCATATAATGTTTCCTAAAACTTGCGAGGGGAAGGGTTTGAAAATTGAATTTTAATCCACAGGCAAAACATACAGATCACACTGAGACTGATCAAGTGCAGGATCAACACTGGAAACCTGCTTCATCAAAGAACAGATGAAGGTTGTGGATAAGAAAGAGCTATTGATCGTCTCTATCTTTATCAGTTTCAACAGTGCAGATGACAGACAAAACAGAATAATCAGCTTTTAGCAGCTCACAGTGACAACAGGTTACCCTTTCACTGTATTTTTTATGTAAGATGTTTGGTAGAGCAGAATTGGTATTCTTTAACCATTTCATCTAAATCCCACCGTAACCAATTTTCAAATCACCTGAAGATCAGTATGTATCAGTGTCAGTGAAAGTATTAAACTGTTTGGCACCAGGACTGACCTTATTAACTCCCTAAGGCCACATTGTAAGAATATTCAAGAAAAAATCCAAAACACAGAGTAAAAGGAATTAAAAGGAATTAAAAAAGGATTAAAGATTGCTTTAATGCCCAAGTTAAAAAATCTTGAGAATGTTTTTTGTATGATTTAACTAACACTCTGAAGAAAGATAGAAGATGTGAAGAAAGGGTTAACTGAGTCCTTTCTGCATGAGGACTGGATTTCTAAGTAACAGGCTAGAGTTATGGCAGGAAAGGGGGATAACTGATAAGGATTCCAGACGCCAGCTAGGAAGCCCCCAGGGAAGGAAACCTAACACGGACCATTAAGAGTGACCAAAGTCTGTGAACTGGCCGGACACCGTGACCTCCCCCCATTAGCATGGTAACGAGCTACGTCAGAAGCAGCAGAAAAGGGCTATATAGACTGGAAGTTTTGTACCAGTACTTTGAACAATACTTTGGTTTTATTGTTCCTTGCATGCAATAAAACTCATCTGTTTAAACTTCATCTCAGGATCTAGAACTTATTTGTCTGTTACAACAACCCTAAAACATCAAGACTCAACAGATTATGAAACCATTTGCGGTTCAAACACAATATGACCTGTCAAGTGTTTCAGCTTAGTTTCTGAAAGTAGAACAGAAATATGTGAGAGCTGAATATTTTAATGTATTAAATATGTTCCCAGATACTGTTATCCTGAGCTGTTGTTGAAGACAACATTTATTTTGTAATAATACTAAAACGTGTAAAAAGCACAACAAAGAGTGAACACAAACAAGAATGTAACTACAAAAACATATGGCACAAACGGTTAATCAATATCTAAAGCTAGATATACAGTATACACTGTGAAAAGGGGAGTCCTAATGGATGGTGTTAGAAATTTACTAGAACATGGATTTTTCCTGCAGTTTTGCATTATCAGAAAACTCCTTATTCCCATTAAGAAGTCCTAGCAGCCTGGAACCTACCCAGGAAACATTGAGCTTCAAATGGAAAACTAGAACCAATGGCAACAGGGTAAGAGCCCTGTGATCTTGGAAAACTGAAGAACGGTATAGAGGAGCTACTAAACTCATCACAGGTTTCCATGGAAGAATGGGGTTTGCCAACCGCATAAAGGAGAAGGAGAAGGGTTTTTGATTTTTTTATTGTAAATTTAATTACGTTTTCATAAAAAGATAAAATTGTACGACAGATATTTTTGGTTTACCAATTTCTTGAAATAGATGAATTTGCTGCTGTACCCCAGTTTGTTAGCTCACAGTGCTATCTCATTGTCACAATTCCTGTTCTAAGATGATAATGATTACAAACACACTTCCAGGAAAAATTACCTGTATTTTGTTTTTTTTGGAATTGGAAATTGGATTTAGAAACTTTAATGTGCAACAATTTTGAGGGGTTGTGAAAGATGCATACTTACAAAATGTAAAGGTTTTCTGCTTACAAACTTTCAAATATGAGAAGTGAACAGTGATATCACTAACAAAATGTGACTATCAATCAGAGAACCTAGTCTAGTCAAGTGCTGTATTGTAGCCCTTGTTTGCATAGAAACTGAAAATTATTACTAGTGATCAGGGATGGGCGACCCCAGTCCTCAAGGGCTGCAGGAAGCTCTGTTCATTCCTCTCTGATTAGATCAATGCAATTCAATTTGTATAACTTTATAATTTAACCAATTATTTGGATAAAATGAAAGATCATTTCATGCCACCATGAACCCTTGTAGTGGTCAAAGCTCTTAGGTAATATATTTTTTTCTGTCCGGAGGTGCCTTTTGAAGTCTGAATGTTCTACTAGTGTCCATGTGGGTTTTCTCTAGGTTCTCCAACTCTCTTCCAAAGTCATACAAGCCTGGTTTAGTGTCTTTTTTAGGCCAGTTTTTTAGTACCTTGTGATTGACTTGCACCCTACTGTATCTAGAGTGTATTCATGCCTTGTGCTTATGCTTCCTAAACATATCAACTGGTTGAGGTAACAATTGAATTCTCGAGCGGTAATGCAGAATGTTGAATACTCATCCAATCTGTGTGGATTCAGATCTCCTGCAGACACAAAGAAACAGTTGCAGGCTTGTTGCTGTCCAATCCGCGCTCTCTGGCTCGGTGCCAGGCAGTGCTCGGTGCAGCTTGTGATGTGGTGGAGATTCCTGCGGCGCTGCTGATGCTCTCTGAAAACCAGCTAGTTAGTGTTGGCTGAAACTAGCAAGAGTTTGTACACAGGAGAAAAATGACTGTGGGTCCCAGCAGGTCAGGAAGAAGACTGGTTTGTTCCTGATGAAGCGCTAGTTCTGAATAGTGATTCAGCTGTCCACAGTTCCGACCTGTTCACGAGGCTTGCTGCTGATGCTAACCTCGGATGGATCCTTTGGTTACGCGCTGGCAACCCCCGTCCTTGACTCTTAGAGCAAAGGAAAGTCCTGCACTCGGACATACTGGCCGTTACGTGGTGGTCCGGGCTGAGTCTGAGGATGCTCAGGTGGAGCCCTGAGGCTGAATGTCCAGGAAGTGCGCTGCGAAAATGTCCTGCGCTTGGGAACTGTGTTCCCTTGGGAACTGTTCTGCGCTTCCTAACTGTTCTGCCCTGCGAACCGTTCTGCCCGTTTTTACCTGGAGGACATGCAGGTCGTTCATTGGTTGAAAGTTTCATGGGCATCAGAGACCCACGTGGGGTTAACCTGCCCTACCAGTTCCTGATTGGCTGATGATGAGTAACCATGCACTCTGACCTTAGGGTTGTAAACCACTTTGAATCAGACTCTCCCTTGGAATCTCAGACTTTAAGGCGCCAGATAACCATTTGTTAAGGTTGCTGGAGAATCTCAGGAATTGGGAGTTGCTCCTTATCAGGACACTCTATCAGCTAGGAAAACCTTAATTGTTAACCAAATGGAATGGCCTCTCTCTGTATCAAGCACCACTGAGATGAAAGAGAGAGGGAGTGGCAAAGGAACAGAAACCTTAATTCCTGTACTTTAATAAGCCTCGCCGCTACAGAAGTAATGTTTTCATTTTGACAGAGGGAGTTTTACACTCAAAATTATTATAAAGTTCAGTTTGAAGCATTTTTTTTCCTTTAGGATAAATAAAATGTAAATGTAAATATAGTTCTAGCAAAATTCTTAATTATTTTTACCTTATTGTCAATTTTCTCAAAAATCATAAGCACTGCAGCAGAAGCTTTTTTTTAATCCACAATTTAGCTTCTTTGAAAAATGTATTTGTCATAATAGTATTCAACATTGTCAGCTAAAATGGTACTACCTTGAAACAAGATGTGTGTTGATATTAATTTCTGATTAAGGCTTTACCAGTTACTATCATTCTGCACAGTGCACAGTGACTGAGTGGTTGCTGTCTCTCAACACAGGTGCCCTGGGCTCAGTTTCTGTGGTGCTGTCTGTTTGGAGCTTTTTTGTGTTCTCCAGGTAGTTGTGTGGGTTTCCTCAGGGTGCTCTGGTTTCTTCCCACAGTCCCAAGGCATACTAGTAGGTTAATTCCTGGTAAAATTGGCTTGAATGTTTGAATGTGCATGTTTGTGTCTTTGTGTGCTCTGCAACTGGACTGGTATCCCATCCAGGATGTGTCCTGCCTTCTGCTTATTACTTGTTTTGATAGGCACTGGCTCCTCTATAACCTTTTGTATAATGGAAGAATATGATTTTCAACTATAATTTCTACTTAGGCATCAATATGTTTCTATAGTAAATGCTCATTCAAATGTGATGAATAACTAAATTCTGTTTCTTACACATTTTGGTGTCTAGTGCACAAATCATAGCCATTTTCTTGGGTCATCCTACAGTATGTACTTTACTGCGGATCTTCATCTTTCTTAAGAACAGGTTTGAGATTAACATTTATAGATACAGAAAATCACAATCCACATGACCTAACAAGGCTTCTTATTCCCCTAACATTCAAATTAATGAATCAATTTTATTATTTTTATTATTATTACCTTTTATTATTAGTACCTTTCAACTTCACAGAACTTCACATAAATGATACATAAAGTTCATGTAAAAGAAAAAGAGAATAATACAAAATATGTATAAATATTAAATTTAAATAAAAGAATTAAGAATTTAAGGTGCACAAGTAAGTTTTGAGGAGGCCTTTTTTTGGTGCATTTTTAATATGGTCAGGAAGCATACAGTATTCCAAAGATGAGGGGCTACTACTGAATAGGCTTCATACCTTAACATACAATGTGAAGACCTGGGAATATTTGTGCCTTGGGGAAACCTTGTTGTGAAAGGTGCTATATAAAAATAAATTGAATTGAAATAAATTTAATTGAACATTAAGGTGTCTAGAGCCTGCCAAATAAAGTGAAATAACTTGGAGATGTAGAAATAGTAACTGCTGAAAGCACATACAGATGCAGCCATTCAAAATGCGCCGGCGATACTGCATTATTTTCCGGTACGCTGTACGCAGTCTACCGCAAGTTACCGTTAAATACCGCAAGTTACCGGTAAATACCGCTAGCAAAATAATAGTATCCGGAATTTCCGCAAGGTGGAGCTAATAAAGCTCAACCTCTCATGTTTGAGCTGTAGCCATCAAAGTCTTTAACGAAGATATTACTAATAGTATTAATAATAAATGACCTTGGACAAGCTGTAAACTCAAAGTATTGCCCTGGTCCACATTCTTTTTTTCATTGACCGTCTTTGTAAAAGTAACACCACAGCATTTTGCAATCACGCATTTTTTTCCAATCATGCAAAGTACAGTAATTTTTGAGAATCGATTCACCATGCCTTACACATGCTCATAAAAGAGATTGATTTAGGAACATAAACATATTACTGTATGCAAACTGTACTGTATACAGTATGTATATGTATATTTAATGTCTTAACTGTGCCCGTTTAAGTATTGAATATTTATATGGAATTTTACCACTGAAGGGAAATCTTAGTGCCTGAGCATAAAAAGAATAGGAGCATACTGCAATGCGTGTGAAGGCCATAAACGATATTAATTTTGGAACATAAGCATACAGTATATGGCTGGTCTCGGTACTTTAAAGAAAACATACACGAAACATGGTTTCATTATAACCAGAATCGGTCTTGAGATATTTTTAACTTGATTTACAGTATTTGAGAGGTATGTCTTGACACCGATACTACGTAAGTACTGCTCACGTACTGTATATGTTTCTAGGTTTATATTATGCATTTCATACGGTCAAATTACTTTTGAGCAACTGATAAGAAGCGCGAAACGGTATGCCCAGGGTGTTTTAGTTTCGTTTTGTGCGGCGACTGCTTTAACTATATCGCCGTGGATTGATTAGAGATATCAAGTACATACAAGTCATTTTTTAAATGTTGTAGTTTGTCTTGTAAAAATGTTACGAGAACATCATCTGTCAACAATTACACAGGTTCTGTTTCCATATTGTGGATTTTGGTTACGTAATATTATTTTCTAATTTAACGTTGTGAATATATGATTTGGGCAAACAGAGCCGCAAAGAAGTACATTATGGGTTGTTGTTTTTTTTTGCAGTTTTATCTAGAACAAGCGATGCTTAAACCTTTGTCTGATTCTTGTGAAACTATCCACACGACGGTTACCCACAGTAGGAGTTGACTTCAGTGATGTCACTGATGGGATGTTTCTAAAAATCCATCCTCTGTAAAACGTCTTCTCTAGTTGTCCTGCATATGTATTCGCTAATGAAGCTGTGTGTTCTGAGCCTGGATCTCTACATTTCTGTATGAACCAGCTTAGAGGGCTAAAAACAGCTTGTGTTTAAATTGAGTGTAAGGTAATTTATGCTTCTAAAGTCATGGTCAGCATTTATTATTGTACTGTGCTGTAAACTTGTTCTGTGCCTAGTCACATTATTTTATAGCGTTTTTATAGCGTTATCAAATCTGGTGGCGCTGTGTGTTAGTTTCCTGACTTCCATGTCACATGGTCTGTGATTGAATCCCATGGAACTACTGTACAGTATCACTTTATTTTTTAACAAACATTTCTTTGAAAAAATGAAACGTTTCCCTTGGTCAGAGATTAAATAAAACCTCACTCGCACCAAACAAATTTATATTTCTAAATATCACAACATGGTCGAATTTAAGTCTTTTTAATAACAATGAATAGTCACCTATGCGTTACAAAATAAACATTTATATTGATTTGAATCGCGTTTTGATTTAAATCGTAAATGCGTGTTTAAATATATGTGTTTAAAGGCGATATACTGTATAAAAGCGCTGATTCTTATGGAGTGTGTTCCGCCGGGGATTCAAAAAATTTATTTTTTTTAATCGCGTATCTAAGGAAAATTGCAGTATAACTTTGTTCATGCACAAACAGTGGCATGTTACATTATAATTTGGGTGTCTCCTCTTGCCAGAAAGCTCTAAATTGCATTTTGAGTGCGGTTTTTGACTTTTTCTAAATTGCAACCCATAAATAAAGCTGATAAAGCTTAGACTAACTGTATTCTAAACTGTATTACAACGTAAATTGCAAAAATGCACTTGGAATCTGTCCAAGCCCTCCTACGAAAATTATTTAAACTGCGACACTGATCATTCATCTCTAAATAAACTTTATTTTATATAGCCTTTTAGGCGAATAGGTAATTAGATTGCTCATAAACCTAATCGCTTTTTCTACATAAACACAGCGTGATTGCTCTCTAAAAATGCTTTTCCTTTATATTTAGGCTCAGATTTCAACTATAGATCGCATTATTATAAACTTTCTTGGAAAAATGTATTTTATGTAAACCATGTTTGCTATTAATTCATTTAGGGCTAAAATACGTTCATTGTCTTCCAATCGAGTCGAGTTGACATTAGAAGCTTGCCACTCCCGGACTGTTACACCAACGCATTAGCATGTTAAAGCGACTTAATTGAGGTGCCCAGCTACCAGTTAACACTGTACTTCCTACTTTAAAAATACTTGTGAAACCGGATTAATTCGTCACAGCCAGCACTCCTGCAGAGAGGGGGTTGTACTCGTAAAGTAGAAGCAGGCGAGATTTCCAGCGAAAGACACCCCCCCCCCCCCTCAAAAACCCAGTAAGCAGCAAGGCTTTATGTTGAAAATTGAGGTGGATTTTGTTTATGATAAAGAGGAGAAACTGGGATGGGAGGAGGCTTCGGTTTTGCATAAGGGGCGTGATTATGATAATTGGAGGAATTTGGGAGAGTATAATGGTTTGATATATTTGATTTTGTATTGTGGTCGTTATCTATGTTTTTGGTTGGTATTATGTTTATATGGTTGTTTTTGTTGGTTAGTTGTTATTATGGTTTTTAATAATACGATCTATAGTTGAAATCTGAGCCTAAATAAAAAGAAAAAGCAAGTGATTAGGTTTATGAGCAATCTAATTACTTATTCGTTTAAAACGCTATATAAAATAAAGTTTATTATTAATTTGCTGGACAGAGCGGTGAACATTATTATGCATAAGACAAAGATAACGATCCTGATCAGTTTAAAAATCTGTGTACGCTGTAAGGTTTTTACTTCTTAAACTTTTAAAATACACGTTTCGAATAGAAAGAAATCCTCTTCCTGGTACAGTCGCATGAAGAGAGAGGCGAAACAGCCCTACACAGCCCTGTCGCAGTACACGAATATAATCATATCGTTATTAAATTCTTTAGATACGCGATTCCATATTATATTAGCAGAAAAGCTTAAAACTACCACTTTTTCACACGCTATTTCACATGTTAGTTAAATTTAATTTATTTATATATTATATATTTATATCTCTGACCAAGGGAAACGTCTCATTTTTTCAAAGAAATGTTTGTTTGTTGATTGTTATCAAAAATGACTTAAAATCGATCATGTTGTGATATTTTGAAATATAAAAGTCAATTGATTGTCCATAATATCGCTATTCTATTTTTTCGAAGAAATGTTTGTTAAAAGGAGAGTCCAGCACCAGCTGGATTTGAACACACAACCCGTGAGTTGGTAGTCGGGCACGTAGACCAGTAGGCTACAGGGGAAGTCACATGAAGAGGGAGGCGAAACAGCCCTACACAGCCCTGTCGTAGTACACGAATATAATCATATCGTTATTAAATTCTTTAGATACGCGATTCCATATTATATTAGCGGAAAAGCTTAAAACTACCACTTTTTCACACACTATTTCAAATGCTAGTTAAATACTTCGATGCTTGAAATGTTTAGGGAGAAATGGAATACCGGTGTGTATTTTTCCTTTAAAGTACCGATTCCTGGAATCTGACTGGCTGACACCCTTCTGAAGTGGTTCCATAAAATCTGGTATACGGAAAAGAAAGCGTTGATAAAAAAGCCTGGATTCTCATGTATCTCATACAAGTATCTTTTAATACAGTCTTTGCTGTGCTCTTGAGGATCCTTGTGATGTTTTGAGCTCTAGTTGAATGATAAGTGTCGCATTTTAAATCATTTTCGTAGTTAGAAATTATGAAACGCCCTGTTAAAAGCAAGGGAGTTTTTATGCCCGTTGAAGTAAAACAAAATGCCTGACAAAGTATGGCTTGGACAGATTCCAAGTGCTTGTACAAATGTGCTAAAGAAATTATACTTTGAGTATACAGCTTGTCCAAAGTCATTCATTATTAATACTATTAGTAATATCTTCGGTAAAGGCTTTGATGCATAAATATTTCTGATAAAGGTAGGTTGTGTACTTTTGTCCAGCTGAGCAATCTTGCTTTCATAAAATATATACGCGATTCAATATTATATTCCCTATTAATCAAATTCTAAAAGTATGCCTGTTGACTCCGGTATCTCTTTAGTTAAAGACTTCGATGCTTAAAATGTTTAGGGAGAAATGGAATACTGGTGTGTATTTTTTCTTTAAAGTACCAAGACCAGCCATACTGTATGTTTATGTTCCAAAATTAATATCGTTTATGGCCTTCACACGCGTTACAGTATGCTCCTATTCTTTTTATGCTCAGCTACTAAGATTTCCTTTCAGTGGTAAAATTCAATATCTACAACGGGCACAGCAAAGACGTTTACTGTAAGTCTTTCTACGACAGACCAACGGACCATGTGCGCCCCTGTCGGTCAACCAATCACGTACTGCGGTGCCTCGCGTCATCTTGCGTCACAATGCGCGACGCCACCTGCAGTACGTGTCTGTAACGCGCACTTTGAATGGCTGCATCTGTACTGTAGTAGACAGACCATGTAGTGCCTGGTAGGTCAACAAGATAATTTTAAAATCAACCCTTTATGAAACTGGTATCCAGTCCAGATTTTTTCAGAACAGGAGAAATATGTTCGGTTTTTAGGCTTGGTCAGCACCTGAGCAGCATAGTTCTGGACATACTGTAGTTTCTAAAGTAATTTCTTAGAAGATCCAGCTAGCAAAGCATTGCAGTATTTAGGTGATGAAAGTATAAACTAAATTCTCAGCATCAGTTAAGGAAAGAATTGGTTTTAAACAGGTACTGTTTCTCATTAGTAAATGGAAGAAGGGTTTTATGTGGACTTAAATTCCAAAAAATCATCCCAATATTTTTAACAGTTTTAAGAAAATAATTTTTGATCACCAAAGTTGAGTTTTAGTCTTAGTTTTATTTTGAAACTTCATGGGTGAGCTAATTAAATCTGCATCTTAGTCTTGTTAAATTGGATTTTTTTTTAAAATATTGAACTTTGTGGAAGCAAATTGCCCAGATAAAGAACTTAAGATACATATTGGAAATGCGGAATACTACAGTAACTCCGGGTCTAAATTCAAGCACCTGTGGACTTAATTTCCCTAATTTTATATGTATCTTATTCATAGGCTTATTATACAGTGTGAACATCGCAGGGAAATCACAATCCACATGACCTAACAAGGCTTCTTATTCCACTAACTAATGCACATCCAATTCGCAATGTCCTCAGAAGAGGAACATTAGATTGAAAAAAGTCAGCTAATAAAACCTGCAAAATCTTTATGCTTGACAGGAAATACTTTCAAAGACTTGAAAACATCACATAGAGGGTTTGTTACGCTAGGTATTATAAAGATGCAAATCCATTATTAGCAGGTGTGAATTTGACAGCTGTGCAGCACAAGAGAACAAGGGCAGTGAAAATTAGTTTACAGTATGAAAAAAACATTAAACTCAAAACTGCTACAGGAATTTGTGTGTCAAGATGTGTGTAGAATATTTTGTGCTATTTTGTGCTTTACACATATCTTGAATGTGTAAAAAGCGGCTATGAATAGGCACAAGATTGACAATATCAGAACAAGTCAGAGTGAATACTGTATATCAATTTCATTATTAACAACCAAAACATACATCTGGTTTCAAATGCAAGGAGCATGTAAATACAGTACTTTAAATTTGTTTCTTTATTTTTGGATTTAAATTTTGTCAAATAGATTAAAAAAACACTTTCACTCATTAAATTAGCACTTGATATGCTACTTGCATTGTCTACAGCTCCTGTTAGTAAAGGTGAATCTAGGATTAAAGATGCCAATGCAGGTGTGGTCATAAATTTGTCACAGTATCCTGGTGTAAACAGCACAGATTCAGGTGTCTGAACTTAAATGTGTTTAACTGTAAGGGAGACTGAAATATGAGTGCAATAGAAATCCTGTATTGTAACCCTCCTCTTTGATCTTAAAAGATATTAAAGATACCATGCATCCCCATTAATACCTGGAGAGTTCCACTCCACTGCCCTTTTGCTGAGCTGAAGAATCAAAGACATACCGCTGGACTTTTGTACCAGATTCATTATTCATCTCTTGTAAGGCCAAGCGATCACTTCCATATTTGGTCTCGCTACAACTACTGTAAATTCTGAAATATGGTGAATTTTTTTAATCTGGTTACCTTTTCCAGTTTACTGTAGAGAATTAAAAATCCCTTTCTCCTAGGATATTGAATTCCTCCCATTTTAAGCAGAATTTGTTGAAATTCTGAATGCTGAATGTTTTCTCCCTGGTCACCAAGTTTATTTGATCACCTGATCATCAACTTTTTTTTTACATTCCCTCTTCTCCCATTGTTTTTCCTAGAATATATTTAAGGAGTGATAACTGACTGTATCCCTCTCTTGTGAAGCATGTGTGAATAACCTTAGACAACTTTCAGTATATTTCCTTCAGGTTTGGCTTTCATGTCAGTCATTTTCAATACATACTGTATAACTGACAATGTCAATGCAAGAGCACTTCAATGTATTAACACCCATTGTCAATGCATCCAACATAGATAGAGAATTCAAGGTCAGTGCATCCATGCCCCCGGCAATACAAGGCTATTAAATTGATGGATTGATATTTAACTCCAGATTGAGGCACCACTTTCACTATAATCTCTCTGTGTTGCAGTGACAGTGCCTGCTGGATAAAAACAAGTAAAGTTTATAATTACCTTAGATGTAAACATGCAATTATACATACTTCTGGAATTGACCTGTGTCACTCTTGCCTGGAAGTGGTTCATAGACTGCTTTGGATTTACTCATTTTTTCAAAATACCATACACTAGAATCCAGGCAACAAAGCTACAAGCCATGAAGAACTCTGTACATTTTTCTGTCGCTAACTCTAAGGAGAAATTCCTGCTAGTGGAGAGCTGCCTTGTTGTTGCTATAATCAGAGGAACCAAACCAGAACCAAATATTTTTTTATCCTTGTAACATTCTAACCTGTACCACCTCCACCACCACCTACCAGTTTATCAGGAGAAGGTTAGCATTTCCTGGAAGAGAATTGTTTCACTCCCAGCTATGTCCAGTAGGCCAGAGCACATCATGCTACACATTGTGTTGATGCACTGGGGATTGGAGAATTTCCTCTTCTCAGGTGCAGGCACCAACTTTATTCAAGGATACAACCCTATTAGTACTTAGCAAGGAAGAGTTATGTCCACATAAACTAAGGTGCTAATCCTGAAGGCGTAAAAGGTGAACATCATTTGCCCCTAGGATTTGCATGCCAACCTATCAGTCTACCAGATGCACCTCCTTTCCTACATGATTATGACCCAATTGTAGTACATCCTCAACATCAAGTTCAACTTTGCCCTTCCATCCTCCCAAGAGAGTTTCAACACCATCATTGGTGCTACCGTAATATCGCCCATTTGTTTTATGGAGTAGGTGGCATCCAACCAGGGCTACTCTGAGTCCCTCTTGTTGACCAGAATTCCATACATTTGTGCTGCTCTTCAACAATGTGGACCAGACCCCTGGGTTCTGTACACCATGATGGAGGGATAAATTGCAATTTACAGTAGAAGTATCACTCCGCCCTACTTTTGGCCATTATCACCATTAGGTCCACCCTGTACTTGGCAGCACTATAGTCTGCCTCATGATCAACAGTATTCCATGTTGTATTTCCTGAACATACGATAGAGTTCTATTCCACTTACATCCCCATATATAAAAAGGACAGCATCTGGCTCCCAGTAGATTGTTATAGATCAATAACTCAACCCAACCCTCAAATCAAGATGCACAAGCTGCATTAGCTTCTTTAAGATGGGAACTAGTTTGACTAACTTGGAAAAGCATTTCAAATTCTGCCTTATTTCACATTTGGGTCTTATAAAGCAGTAAAGGCTATTTCTAAAAAAACGTTGATTGCTGCTGCCATCTCATGTGTGTCTTCTGAGCTAACTGTATGTCTTTATGGGACTCTCTGTGGTGTCATGTCATGATGATGGACAAAATCTAGAGTGTTGAATAGTTTAAAACAGTGGTCGATCTTCCAGACGCTGCCAGTCGATCACGAAAAATCAGGCTACCATTATGCTGCTTCTTTCATCATAACTACTTCGCTCTTAATCAGTGGTCTTTGGCTAGCTAAACATGTAGCTATCAAAAAAGCTGTAGCATTACACACTTCTAGCTAGATAATTATTTTTCCCAGACTCAGTGAAAAACAATGGCAGAGGAAGGGCCATCAAAAAAGAAGGCGAAGGCGAGTTTTTATTTACCATGGTTAAGGACAAAACTATATGCCCGATATGTCAACAGAGTGCAACTTTGCCCAAAAGAGGTAACGTGGAGTACCATCACTCCACGATGCCTCCAAAGTTTAAGGACACATATCCGCCGAAAAGTTCCATTAATTCAAAAAAAGTTGCAGAGATTAAAGCATTGCTGAAGGCCCTGCAATTGTTTTTTACCAAACCATGGGAAAAAGCAAAGCACAAAAAATATTTACAGATGGAGACCTGTTCAAAGAGGCGATGATGGTTGCCACTGATTCCTTATTCAGAGACTTTAAAAACAAAGATGAAATCAGAACAGCTATAAGTAATATGTCACTTGGAGCTGCAACTGTAGCAAGAAGAGTGGATTCATTGTCGGAAGACATATCGCAGCATATTGAGATATTTATTTTTTTGTGAATTCTTTTCTCTGCAATTTGACAAATCTATGGATATGACTGATACGGCTCAACTTGTCATGTTCGTTCGCATGGCTTTTATGGATGAGACTATTAAGGAGGACTTTCTTACTCTTCTGCCTTTAAAAGAGAGGACAAGAGCTGAGGACATATACTGTGCATTCAAAACATACACACTTGAGAAAAATGTCCCACTTCAGAAACAGAAACTTAAATCACAACAGACGGGCCACCAGCAATGCGTGGTCTGAAAGCTGGTTTCATTGCACTTTGTAGGAAAGATCATGCTTTCCCCTCTTTTGTCAATTATCACTGTGTCATTCATCAGCAAGTGCTAACCAGCAAAGTACTGGATTTCTCGCATGTGATGACTGTTGTACACAAAATTTAAAATCGATTCACTCAAAAGCTCTTCAGCACCTCCTGTTTAAGTCATTACTTGATGAGATTGACGCTGAATATGGAGATGTGATTCTACATACTGTACTGACATGTGCTGGTTAAGTCGTGGAAAGGTGCTTCAGCGATCCATTGATTTTCTGCCAGAGATTATGACTATTCTGAAGTCAAGGAAAGAAGAATACAGGGAGTTGTCAGATGTCAAATGGGTGCTCGAGTTGGGATTTCTAACAGACAAACTGAATGAGCTGAATTGTGAATTGCAGGGAAAAGATAGAGACATGTTACACATGATCAGTGCTGTGAATGCCTTCAAAGTGAAACTTGCACTGTGGACATCCCAGTAAAAGAGTAGGAATCTATCTCACTTCCAGAAATGCTGAGCAACATCTCAGACAAAGACTCATTCCATCCTGAAGAATTCTGTGTTCACCTGGACAGACTGGCAGAGGAGTTTAACAGACGGTTTCTGGAGCTAAACCTGATAGAAGAGATTGTCACATTCATCTCAAACCCCTTTCTTGCCACTTAGATTGAGAATCTGTCAGCAAAACTTCACATCCTCAACATGTGCTTCATGTTGCCAAGTGGATTGGACATGGAAATAATTGACCTACAAAATGACCTAGAGATGAAAGCCAGGTCAAGAGACAAAAACATTTGGAGGCTTGTGAATTTTAAGATGTATCCACTCCTTTTATCCTGTGCACCTAAGGTGAGTAATATGTGAAGGTGAAGGCCTTCTTTGGATCCACATATCTTTGTGAGATGATATTTTCACAGATGTTAGTGCCATGATTGTCAGCACTTTGCAACACCTTAATGAAGTAAGAAAAAGTGATATTTCATGTAATTGCGCAGATTCATTCCATTCGAAATGCATGGTACAACCCCGTACCGTGCAAAACTACTGGTCAAAATAACCAACAAGGGCACTTGTGGTGCATTGGTTGTTAGTAAAACGATTTAATCATTTATTTTTTTTTAGTCTTTACTGTGCATGTTTTAATCCACTTAGTATTGAATATTTATATAGAACTTTACAAATAAAATTTCAGTAGCTCAGCATAAAAGAGGACAACAACGAGCGTATTCGCAGAAAAGGTTAAAACATTACTTAACTTAAAACATAACTTTTTACAAGGTATATAAACTTCATATAGTCAGAAGGACCACAAACTTTTCCAAATAACCACAGTATGTAACCGAATGAAAGACTTTGATGCTTAAAATGTTTAGGAAGAAATGGAATACTGGTGTGTATTTTTTATTTAAACTACCAATACCAGCCACATACAGTTTACATAATATGTTTATGTTTCTAAATTAATATCGTTTATGAACATGTGAAAGGCATGGTGAATCGGAGATTCTCAAAACGTACTTTGTATGATTGGAAACGAATACAGATGCAGCCATTCAAAGTGAGCGGTACAGACACGTACCGGAGGTAATTGGCTGCGGCTTCGCCCATCATGACGCAAGATGACGCGGGGTACCGCGGTACGTGATTGGTTGACCGACAGAGGCACTCGTGGTCCGTTGGTCTGTCGTAGAAAGATTTACAGTACAGTAAACGTCTTTACTGTGCCCGTTGTAGATATTGAATTTTACCACTGAAGGGAAATCTTAGTAGCTGAGCATAAAAAGAATAGGAGCATACTGTAACGCGTGTGAAGGCCATAAACGATATTAATTTTGGAACATAAACATACAGTACTGTATATGGCTGGTCTTGGTACTTTAAAGTAAAAAATACACACCAGTATTCCATTTCTCCCTAAACATTTTAAGCATCGAAGTCTTTAACTAAAGAGATACCGGAGTCAACAAGCATACTTTTAGAATTTGATTAATAGGGAATATAATATGGAATCGCGTATCTAAAGAATTTAATAACGATATGATTATATTCGTGTACTGCGACAGGGCTGTGTAGGGCTGTTTCACCTCCCTCTTCATGTGACTTCCCCTGTAGCCTACTGGTCTACGTGCCCGACTACCAACTCACGGGTTGTGTGTTCAAATCCAGCTGGTGCTGGACTCTCCTTTTAACAAACATTTCTTCGAAAAAATAGAATAGCGATATTATGGACAATCAATTGACTTTTATATTTCAAAATATCACAACATGATCGATTTTAAGTCATTTTTGATAACAATCAACAAACAAACATTTCTTTGAAAAAATGAGACGTTTCCCTTGGTCAGAGATATAAATATATAATATATAAATAAATTAAATTTAACTAACATGTGAAATAGCGTGTGAAAAAGTGGTAGTTTTAAGCTTTTCTGCTAATATAATATGGAATCGCGTATCTAAAGAATTTAATAACGATATGATTATATTCGTGTACTGCGACAGGGCTGTGTAGGGCTGTTTCGCCTCTCTCTTCATGCGACTGTACCAGGAAGAGGATTTCTTTCTATTCGAAACGTGTATTTTAAAAGTTTAAGAAGTAAAAACCTTACAGCGTACACAGATTTTTAAACTGATCAGGATCGTTATCTTTGTCTTATGCATAATAATGTTCACCGCTCTGTCCAGCAAATTAATAATAAACTTTATTTTATATAGCGTTTTAAACGAATAAGTAATTAGATTGCTCATAAACCTAATCACTTGCTTTTTCTTTTTATTTAGGCTCAGATTTCAACTATAGATCGTATTATTAATAACCATAATAACAACCAACCAACAAAAACAACCATATAAACATAATACCAACCAAAAATATAGATAACGACCACAATACAAAATCAAATATATCAAACCATTGTACTCTCACAAATTCCTCCAATTATCATAATCCCGCCCCTTAAGCAAAACCAAACCCTCCTCCTATCCCAGTTTATCCTCTTTATCATAAACAAAATCCACCTCAATTTTCAACATAAAGCATTACTGCTTACTGGGTTTTTGAGGGGGGGGGGTGTCTTTCGCTGGAAATCTCGCCTGCTTCTACTTTACGAGTACAACCCCCTCTCTGCAGGAGTGCTGGCTGTGACGAATTAATCCGGTTTCACAGGTATTTTCAAAGTAGGAAGTATAGTGTTAACTGGTAGCTGGGCTCTTCAATGGAATCGCTTTAACATGCTAATGCGTTGGTTTAACAGTCCGGGAGTGGCAAGCTTCCAATGTCAACTCGACTTGATTGGAAGACAATGAACGTATTTTAGCCCTAAATGAATTAATAGCAAACATGGTTTACATAAAATACATTTTTCCAAGAAAGTTTATAATAATACGATCTATAGTTGAAATCTGAGCCTAAATATAAAGGAAAAGCATTTTCAGAGAGCAATCACGCTGTGTTTATGTAGAAAAAGTGATTAGGTTTATAAGCAATCTAATTACCTATTCGCTTAAAACGCTATATAAAGTAAAGTTTATTTAGAGATGAATGATCAGTGTTGCAGTTTAAATAATTTTCGTAGGAGGGCTTGGACAGATTCCAAGTGCATTTTTGCAATTTACGTTGCATTGTCCAATGTGCTGTTGTAATACAGTTTAGAATACAGTAAGTCTAAACTGTATCAGCTTTATTTATAGGTTGCAATTTAGAAAAAGTCAAAAACCGCACTCAAAATGCAATTTAGAGCTTTCTGGCAAGAGGAGACACCCAAATTATAATGTAACATGCCACTGTTTGTGCATGAACAAAGTTATACTGCAATTTTCCTTAGATACGCGATTAAAAAAAATAAATTTTTTGAATCCCCGGCGGAACACACTCCATAAGAATCAGCGCTTTTATACAGTATATCGCCTTTAAACACATATATTTAAACACGCGTTTACGATTTAAATCAAAACGCGATTCAAATCAATATAAATGTTTATTTTGTAACGCATAGGTGACTATTCATTGTTATTAAAAAGACTTAAATTCGATCATGTTGTGATATTTAGAAATATAAATTTGTTTGGTGCGAGTGAGGTTTTATTTAATCTCTGACCAAGGGAAACGTTTCATTTTTTCAAAGAAATGTTTGTTAAAAAATAAAGTGATACTGTACAGTAGTTCCATGGGATTCAATCACAGACCATGTGACATGGGAGTCAGGAAACTAACACACAGCGCCACCAGATTTGATAACACTATAAAAACACTATAAAATAATGTGACTAGGCACAGAACAAGTTTACAGCACAGTACAATAATAAATGCTGACCATGACTTTAGAAGCATAAATTACCTTTCACTCAATTTAAACACAAGCTGTCTTTAGCCCTCTAAGCTGGTTCATACAGAAATGTAGAGATCCAGGCTCAGAACACATACCTTCATTAGCGAATACATATGCAGGACAACTAGAGAAGACGTTTTACAGAGGATGGATTTTTAGAAACATCCCATCAGTGACATCACTGAAGTCAACTCCTAGGTACTGTAACTGTCGTGTGGATAGTTTCACAAGAATCAGACAAAGGTTTAAGCATCGCTTGTTCTAGATAAAACTGCAAAAAAAAAACAACAACCCATAATGTACTTCTTTGCGGCTCTGTTTGCACAAATCATATATTCACAACGTGAAATTTAGAAAATAATATTACGTAACCAAAATCCGCAATATGGAAACAGAACCTGTGTAATTGTTGATAGATGACTTACTCGTAACATTTTTACAAGACGAACTACAACATTTAAAAAATGACTTGTATGTACTTGATATCTCTAATCAATCCACGGCGACATTGTTAAAAGCAGAGTCCCAGCACAAAACGAAACTAAAACGCCCTGGGCATACCTTTTCGCGCTTCTTATTAGTTGCTCAAAAGTAATTTGACCGTATGAAATGCATAATATAAACCTAGAAACATATACGTGAGCAGTATTTACGTACTGTAGTATCGGTGTTAAGACATACCTCTCAAATACTGTAAATCAAGTTAAAAATATCTCAAGACCGATTCTGGTCATAATGAAACCATGTTTCGTGTATGTTTTCTTTAAAGTACCGAGACCAGCCATATACTGTATGTTTATGTTCCAAAATTAATATCGTTTATGGCCTTCACACGCATTGCAGTATGCTCCTATTCTTTTTATGCTCAGCTACTAAGATTTCCCTTCAGTGGTAAAATTAGATATGAATATTCAATACTTAAACGGGCACAGTTAAGACATTAAATATACATATACATACTGTATACAGTACAGTTTTCATACGGTAATATGTTTATGTTCCTAAATCAATCTCTTTTATGAGCATGTGAAAGGCATGGTGAATCGATTCTCAAAAATTACTGTACTTTGCATGATTGGAAACAAATGCGTGATTGCAAAATGCTGTGGTGTTACTTTTACAAAGACGGTCAATGAAAAAAAGAATGTTGACCAGGGCAATACTTTGAGTTTACACTTACAGCTTGTCCAAGGTCATTCATTATTAATACTATTAGTAATATCTTCGTTAAAGACTTTGATGGCCACAGCTCAAACATGAGAGGTTGAGCTTTATTAGCTCCACCTTGCGGAAATTCCGGATACTATTATTTTGCTTGTCGTATTATAGGAGAATTTACGGTAACTAGCGGTATTTACCGGTAACTCGTGGTATTTACTGGTAACTTGCGGTAGACTGCGTACAGCGTACCGGAAAATAATGCGGTATCGCCCGCGCATTTTGAATGGCTGCATCTGTATAGAGGAGACCGTGGATGGTGGTTCTAAGAAGAGCAGGGGGGTGAAGAATGGAACCAGTTAAGTAAAGGCTTTTCTGAAGAAGAGGGTTTTGAGTCTGGATTTGAAGGAGTTTAGAGAAGGTGACTCTCTGATATCCTTGGGCAGAGAGTTCCAGAGCTTGGGGGCATAACAGGAGAAGGCCCTGTCACCCATACAATGTAGACAGGCTTGGGGGACAGTAAGGAGAGCAGAATTAGAAGAGGGAAGGTTGTGAGGTGGGGAGTAGGGCAATAATAGTTCAGACAGGTACTGAGGTGCCAAGCCATGCAGAGCCTTATAGGTGAGCATGAGGATTTTAAAGTCTACATGGAATTTGACCGGAAGCCAGTGCATATGGTATCCATGGTATGGATGTATATTTGAGTATCGTCAGCGTAAAAATGAAAGCTGAGGCCATGTGATCTTTAAAGCTGACCAAGTGGGAACATCTAAGTGCTGAAGAGCAAGGGGCCCAGTATTAAGCCCTGAGGAACACCAGACTTAACAAGACCAATTTCAGACCTGTACCCATTGAGAGAGACAAAGTGTTATCTCTCCATACCTTACCTCGTGCCCTCTTACTGTACAGCCATACTTTCTGTACTTCTTTTCCATGTTCCAGTGTCCAGAGTCCTGATCTGCCTTTACCACTCAATGGTGGAATGAACTACTCACAGAATTTTTTTTCAGACATCTCTGGCATTTTTGCATTTTGCATTTTTTCACAAATTGTTCTTGTGACTTGTTGTTCTTCACTGGACATATGCAATACAGACCACTAAATGATCCTTCCTGCTGCTTGATATTCACATTATCTGTGTACCGTTCTGGACCTTACAGTTTTGTTTGATACAGAGCTTGCACTGGTCTTGTGCCAGCACAGGTACATTTTCTATACTGTTTATACTGTATGAGTTGCAATGAATAAGAGTGTCAGCTAAGCACATAACTGCAGGTCAGCCTATCCACTGTACAAAGTGCCAGACAAATCCACCATGTACAGTAATTATGTTGATTTTTAATATAGTAAGGTTTGTGGTGAAAATGTCCTTCTGTTTCTCTGGACAATCTCAAAGAACCACAGAGGCTGACAAATTAGATTTTATTATTGAGACTATAATGTTATAACAATGCGTTAGTGCCATCTAAATTATACTACTGTGCTCAGGTTTGGTCACCATTGTACAATGCAACAATTCTGTTCTGGGAATACATTTGAAGAACAATGAAACCCATTCAGAAAAGAACAGTGTCTAACAAGAAGAGGTTAAAGCACCTGACAAGAAGATTTAAAAACTTTGCCAAAACTTTGCCAAGTATAATACAAAAATGTCAGCAAGCACAGGTGATTTGGCTATTTTAAATTAGGGACAAATGAACAATCATAATTGGCATTTTGTTTTGTTTTAAAAAGAAAAAAATAAATGCCCTTGTACAAACAATATAATCATCTTTCTACCCAATGCTAAATAATGGCCTTATTTCAAATTGCTTGCTATTTGCAATTCTAACTGTTCTTTATATTATAAGCTCTCCATTGTGAGAACATTAGTGTAGCTTCCCTACCTTGAATCTCTGCTGTTAGCATTGTCTCTGTGCTGGCATTTTTCTGTCCTGTTCTGGAGAATTAAAACTTCAACGGAATGTTTCTTTTTTTCTGTCTTTTGCTCTGAGAATTTCCTGAGAAGTACTTGAATCATTTATTTTTAATTGCTTGTTTATTTAATCAATTCCCCTAGTGTTGAACTGTTATACTTTTCTTTCACATTGCTATAGATTCTGTTCTTTCATTTAATGATACTGTAAATCACAATCTTGTGTTTTCCACCAGCATTTCATTTGACTGAAATGCAGCTGGGTCTTAATTATCTCATCTTAATGAACTGCTTGTTATGAGTGACTAGATGCACAAATCAAGAGAGTATTTGGAAAGTCTTAGTGATCTTTTACAGGACTTTTATGTTCTGAGGCACTGAGTGCAAGGCATTCTTTTTGCCATTTGTAATTTATTTCACTTTCAACAATTTAAGCTGCTAGTAAAGCACTGTAATAGTTGCAGATGTACAAAAACATTTATCTGTAAAACTCAAAGGTCTGCAGTGAATTGTGTGCTTGGAAGACATTGTGATATACAGTAAAAGACAGAGTTTAAATATTTAATAAGAAAGATAGCTACTGTAAGCAGATGAAGGCAGATTTGTATTTCCCTTAATACTGAGATGTTCTTTGTACATCTCAGTTTAGATTTTGTCTGATGTAGTATGTGTTAAACAACAGCGAGATGTTGGAGGAAGTGGTGTAAAGAAGTAGCATGAAAAGGCAAGGTCAGACACAAAACTGAAAATTAAGTGTAGGGGGTTGGCAAAGAAGCCAGCCAAGATGGTTACAATATTTTAGATGGTAGAGTAGCAGAGCCTGTAGGGTAAGAGAAAAAGAAGAGATGGCTTCTTTGAAAGCTGCTGAAGAGAAAACATTAGTGTGTACTGAGTAATGGAAGATAGGGGTGAAATGTAGTAACAGAGCAAAATAAGAAAACTAATAAAGAGAGAAACAAGCTGAGTTACACTGGATTGGGTAATTTTAGCAATGATGCTGATTAAGAAGTTACAATATTCTAGGTGGGGGAGTACAGATGCAGCCATTCAAAATGCGCGGTACAAACCCACAGTACGGTAAACTACCCACAAGCCACTGCGGGGCACCGAAGGGCACCGCGGTAAGTGATTGGCTGGCCAAAATGACCGACAGGGGCACTCGTGGTGCTTTGGTTGGTAGTGAAAACATTTAATCATTTAATGTCTTTACTGTGCACATTTTAATCCGCTTAGTTTTTAATATTTATATGGAATTTTACCACTAAAGGGAAATTTTAGGAGCTGAGCATAAAAAGAAGAGGAGCATAACGCATCTGAAGGTCATAAACTATATTAATTTAGGAACATAAACATTACTGTATGTACGTAAACTGTACTGTGTATGGCTGGTCTTGGTAGTTTAAAGAAAAAATACACACCAGTCTTCCATTTCTCCCTAAACATTTTAAGCATGAAAGTTTTATGAAACGGTACCCAAATATGCGGTTGCTGTATAGAATGAATTTTAATTTAAAAAAATTATTTAATGCGAAAATTAAGCTGTTTACATCTTCCGCCTGAGAACAGTCACCCGTTGCTACCCAACGCAGAAACACAGCCACTAACTAGCAAAGAGAGGACATTAGCTAGCCAATATGATAAAGAAATAAATGGTTATTTTGTTTATTTCTTTTGCACATTTATTTGAACATTTCCATCGATTGTACAAGCACTTGGAAACTGTCCAATCCCTAGTTCATCAGGCATTTTCTTTTACGCTGCGGGCATTCTCCCGGTCTGGCGCCGGTCTGTGTCTTCTAGGATATAATGCTAGCGAACTCTTGTTTTTATGTCCACTATAACAGACAATCTCCTTTGCTTTTAACCAAGAGTTTAATAATTTCCTAAAACGAAAATGATTTACTTTATTTCCCTCACGGGATCAATAAAAGTATCTATCATCTGTCTAAACTATGGGACAGAATTCTGGGGTCTCCCCATACCAGAGATTATGGTAGGGCTTCAGAATGGTGATTGGCTGACACCATCTGACACCCCTCTGATTGGAGAAAAAAGACGTGCTGGTTTGTTATACATACTGTACCAGGAAGAGGATTTCTTTCTATTCGAAACGTGTATTTTAAAAGTTTAAGAAGTAAAAACCTTACAGCGTACACAGATTTCTAAACTGATCAGGATCGTTATCTTTGTCTTATGCATAATGATGTTCACCGCTCTGTCCAGCAAATTAATAATAAACTTTATTTTATATAGCGTTTTAAACGAATAAGTAATTACATTATTCATAAACCTAATCACTTATTCTACATAAACACAGTGTAATTGCTCTCTGAAAATGCTTTTTCTTTTTATTTAGGCTCAGATTTCAACTATAGATCGTATTATTATAAACTTTCTTGGAAAAATGTCTTTTATGTAAACCATGTTTGCTATTAATTCATTTAGGGCTAGAATATGTTCATTTCTTCCAATCGAGTCGAGTTGACATTAGAAGCTTGCCACGCCCGGACTGTTACACCAACGCATTAGCATGTTAAAGCGATTTCATTGAGGAGTCTAGCTTTCTTAACTAGTAAGTTCTGTACTTCCTTGGTTTTGGAGGGGGGAGGTCTCTTTCGCTGGAAATCTCGCCCCCTTCTACTTTGAAAATACCTGTGAAACCGGTTTAATTCGTCACAGCCAACACTCCCGCAGAGAGGGGGGTTGTACTCGTTAATGTCTTAGCCGGAACACATCATTATATCTCATTTTGTATTTCTATAAAAAAATCGTTTGCCCAGCCTAACACTATTGTTGTTATTGTTTTTATCCTGTAAAGCGCTTTGAGGAGCACAGGTTTCTCACCACTTAGATTACTTTTTGATACCATCCTTACACAAAGCAGAAACTTCTTGTATTTTCCGATGACATACAAGTGGAAAGATTACAGATTTTAATCGTCTTTTTTCTGAACCAGGGAAAATCTGATCATGTTTCTCTATAACAATAATAAAAAACTTTATTTTACATATCACCTTTAAAAGTGGCATCTCAAAGCAATACAGTAGATTTAACCACAGATTACAAAGTAAATACCCAGACAAACACAAATGCATTTTTAATAAAATGCTTTTATTCATTCAGCAGGGAGAGAGCGTAAAACCTGGGCGTAACAGCTGTTCCTTTTTCTGATCACTCACTCTCTGGATAAACGTCTCACCTGTCCTGTTCTTTGTTTTCCTAATTTGCTGATTATGCCTTCTGCGATCCACTCCTGCCCTCACACCTAAAGAAGACTATTTTAAATTTCTTTGCGCGGTCCATTGTGCAATTAACCCTTGTATGTACTGTCCTTAGGGTGATATCACATAAAGGTGATATGTAAAATAATGTTTTTTATTATTGTTATAGAGAAACATGATCAGATTTTCCCCGGTTCAGAAAAAAAGATCTAAAGTATACTAGTTTGTCACTAGTTTACTTTTAATACAGTCTTTGCTGTGCTCTTGAGGATCCTTGTGATATTTCAAGCTCTGGTTGAATGATAAGTGTTGCAGTTTAAATCTCTCTCTCTCTCTCAATTCAATTCAAGGTGCTTTATTAGCATGACAGATGGGTACAATCAGTGTTGGGTATTTACTTTGCTTTGAGATGCCACTTTTAAAGGTGATATATAAAATCAAAGCTTTAACTTGCTTTAACTCCGCAAGTCTGAGTTCTTGTGTCTGTCCTATCCGAACCCAAAAGTATTACAATATGTATCTTTATAGCAGGTGGTGTACAGCTTCTTAGTATAGATTACACTTTTCTAAAATGTATTTAATAAATAAAAACGATTACAATCTAATCTTTCCATGTTTGATCCCAAGATCCCAAGAAAAATAAATCTAAACGGGGAGAAAGCTATGCTGAAAGTTTATTAAGATACTTAGAAGATAAAGATATCAATTTATGTTGCATTTGTCTGATTGTGAATAAAAAAACACATATATTTAAACACGCGTTTGCGATTTAAATCAAAACGTGATTTAAATCAATATAAATGTTTATATTGTAATGCATAGGTGACTATTCATTGTTATTAAAATGACTTAAATTCGATCATGTTGTGATATTTAGAAATATAAAAGTCAATTAATTGTCCATAATATTGCTATTCTATTTTTTCAAAGAAATGTCGCAGTACATGAATATAATCTTATCGTTATTAATTTCTTTAGATACCAATTTCATATTATATTAGCAGAAAAGCTTAAAACTACCACTTTTTTACATGCTATTTCACGTTAGTTAAAGACTTCGATGTTTAAAATGTTTAGGGAGAAATGGAATACTGGTGTACATTTTTCTTTAAAGTACCGATTCCTGGAATCTGACTGGCTGACACCCTTCTGAAGTGGTTCCATAAAATCTGGTATACGGAAAAGAAAGCGTTGATAAAAAAGCCTGGATTCTCATGTATCTGATACAAGTATCTTTTAATACAGTCTTTGCTGTGCTCTTGAGGATCCTTGTGATATTTTGAGCTCTGGTTGAATGATAAGTGTCGCAGTTTAAATAATTTACGTAGTTAGAAATTATGAAACGCTCTGTTAAAAGCAAGGGAGTTTTTATGTCCGTTGCAGTAAAAGAAAATGCCTGACAAAGTAGGGCTTGGACAGATTCCAAGTGCTTGTACAAATGTGCTAAAGAAATTATACTTTGAGTTTACAGCTTGTCCAAAGTCATTCATTATCAATACTATTAGTAATATCTTCGGTAAAGGCTTTGATGCATAAATATTTCTGATAAAGGTAGGTTGTGTACTTTTGTCCAACTGAGCAATCTTGCTTTCATAAAATATACCAACTTTTTATTGACTGATGATTAACATGCTGTAATACACAGTTTAAATTTAAAAGCTCAAATGCTGTACATGAGAGGTTAAGCTTTATTGGCTCCTCCTGGCGGTTTTACAAGGTGATGCCGGATACTTTCCGGCATGACGTCAAATGACGCGATTTACCCCGTGATACTGCGTGATACTGCGACACGCCCACCGGGGTATACCGCAAAATACCCCACCCATTTTGAATGGCTGCATCTGTATGTGGGTGTGGACTAGAAGAAAGGACATATTCTGTAAACATTTCTCAATAAAAAAAAGCTTGTCAAATAAGAAATGTGCTACAAATAGGAAAGAGAGGGGTTAGGAGTTAAATAGAGGTTATTGACAGTGGAGGAGGGGGGATTTATTATATAAAAACATTATGAAAACATGTAATAAGAAATGAGAGGAACCAGGGAGCAGCTGAAGAATGAAGAGTAAGTTTGGAGAAAGAGGGACATCAGTGAAGAGAGCAAGGAGAATAGAGTGAGTCTTGCCGGGACACTTGGTATGTATAACCTGCAAAGGCAGAGGAGAACCAGATGTGAGCTGTGCCGCATTTCGCAAGGTTAATAAGAGATGACACGAGAGAACAGTGATCCATAGTGTCAAAGGTGGCAGAGAGATTGAGAAGTATTAGGACAGACAATTTGGAGGCAGTTTTAAGTGAGTGGAGCAATGGAGAAGAGAGCAGTTTCTATATGTTGTTTATTTTTAATGTGTATATTTTAATACACACCTATGTTCAAAGCGCTTCACAAGTAATGGGGATCCCCTCCTCCACCACCAATGTGTAGCACCCACCTGGACGATCCAACAGCAGCCATAGTGCACCAGTACGCTCATCACACACCAGTTATCAGTGGGGAGGAGAATAGAATGATGAAGCTGTAGTAGCAGACAAATAAGTTCTAGAACCTGAGATGACGTTTGAGTAACTGAGTTTATTGCATGCAAGGAACAATAAGACCAAAGTATTGTTCGAAATATAGGTATAAAACTTTCAGTTTATATAGCAAATTTTACCCGCTTCTGACGCAAATTGTTACCATAGTAATGGTGGGTCCCCTATGTTTGGACATTCCTAAGACCTTGAACACTTTTGATGGTCTGTTTTATCTTTCCTTAGTTGGGGGGGGTCTTTATCTTGCACTTGGAATTTCATATCAATTAACTCCCATCCTGCCATAACTCAAAGGTGCCTAAGCATGGAATGTCTTGTGTTACAAGAAGTCTTTGTGCAGAAAGAAATCAGTTAACCCATTTTTCACATCTTTTATCTTTCTTCAAAGCCAATTCATAGATGAGGATTAATAGGAGGCCATGATTGGTAAAGAGCAATAGGAAATTCAGCTAGGATGCCGGGGTAACACCCCTAGTCTTTTTGAGAATCGCCCTGGGATTTTTAATGACCACAGAGAGTCAGGACCTCGGTTTTAATAATAATAATAATAATAATAATTGCTTACACTTATATAGCACTTTTCTGGACACTCCACTCAAAGTGCTTTACAGGTAATGGGGACTCCCCTCCATCAGCACCAATGTGCAGCATCCACCTGGATGATGCGACGTCAGCCATAGTGCGCCAGAACGCTCACCACACATCAACTATCAGTGGGAGGAGACCAGAGTAATGAAGCCAATTCAGAGATGGAAATTATTAGGAGGCCATGATTGGTAAGGGTCAATTGGAAATTTGGCCAGGACGCCGGGGTTACACCCCTACTCTTTTTGAGAAATGCCCTGGGATTTTTAATGACCACAGAGAGTCAGGACCTCATTCTTTACATCTCATCTGAAGGACGGCACCTGTTTACAGTATAGTGTCCCCGTCACTATACTGGGGCATTAGGATCCACACAGACCGCAGGGCAAGCACCCCCTACTAGCCCTCCTAACACCACTTCCAGCAGCAACCTTCATTTTTCCCAGGAGGTCTCTCATCCAGGTACTGACTAGGCTCACAGCTGCTTAGCTTCAGTGGCCTGTGAGTTTCAGGCTAAATACTGTATACTGATCCCCTTTCCTCTCTCTCACAGAAGCCTTTTGGCATAGACTGTGCTTTAACCCGCTTTTCCCATGTTGCAATGGATATTCCTGTTTGCTGATCCACTGAATATTTTGTTTCTCATCTTTGCCAGGAATTTGCGGATATCACGTTTAGTCTGTACCTGCAAGTGCTCCATTTGCTGCTTTGTGCATCACGTATTTGGTTTTCAACCTCAGCCAGCCTCATCTACAGGTTTTTTTTTAATATTCCATGCCTTTCCCCAAGACCGAGATATGCCATTGTCATCCCATCTTTTTTAAAGCCAATACATGATCATCCTGTTATTTCTCCTGTAAAAATTGGGTTGCTCTGGACTAATGCAATCTCGCTTTGAGGTTTATAAATTGTGTCCTTTCCTTTATAAAACCTTTCCTCCCACTATTATCTAAACTGTGGCAAAATGTCGCCAAACTCTGTTAACAAATGTCCATTCACGATATACAGTACATCTAGAAGAATTACTTCTTTTAATCTATCAAATGTATACAATAAACTTCCATAAAAATCTAGATGATGTCATTAGTAATGCTACACTACAGTTCAGTGCAAAGACCTGAGCTGCCAGTGCCTGCCAACCTGCTGAGCCTCTTCTCACATTCTTTGGACAGTACTCTGAATAATATTCAAGAAAGTAAAAAACGCTGTTTGTTTCGCATTCTCCTCCTCCATTATTCTTGTGTTTGTCACATTCATTTTCTATATGTGGCCTGTGCTTTGAACAACAAGCAAGAAAAAGAAAAGTACAGAACGAAGGAAAAGAAATATGTCATTTTTCTGGCTTCTTGCGAACTGTTCAATTAAAATACTAATCTTTTATTTTTACTCTCTGAAGTTCATAAATAAACTATCGATTCTGCTTCTGTTCCTCGGCATCCAATTCAGCCCTTGGTTCCTCCCCTTCCAACACCCGTTACTCCCGATGCCAGAATAAGGCAGGTCAAGACTTCACAGACATGAGAAATATGTACTTGCAGATTGCTGGAAAAAATCAAGATGTCCTCCAGGTAGATTAAAACGTACATTTGAATGACGTCTCTAAAAATGTCGTTTTGGAATAAAATATAAAGTTTTGGAAAACTGCAGGAGCATTTACCAAACCAAAAGGTATCACTTGATACTCGTAGTGGCCAAGGGCAGTGATAAAGGCTGTCTTCGACTCATCTCCTTCCCGAATGCAGATCAAGTTGTAAGCACCCCGCAGGCCGAGCTTGGTGAAGATGGAAGCACCCCGGACTGATTCAAGGGCTGATGAGATGAGGGGAAGAGGATAACAGTTCTTGACAGTCAAGGCATTAAGTCCCCGGTAGTCAGTACAAGGTTTCAAGGATCCATCCTTTTTCTTCATAAAGAAGAATCCAGCGAAGGCTGGGGAGGAGAATCGACGAATAAACCCAGAGTTTAGGGATTCCTGGATGTAAGATTCCAGAGCATCTGGTTCTTAGAGAGAAAGTGAATAGATCTTCCCTCTTGGGGGTAAAGCACCTAGCAAAAGATCTATTGAGCAGTCGTAGGGGTGGTGGGGTGGTAGAGACAGTGCCTTCTGCTTGCTAAAGGCCAGGTGAAGATCAGAATACGGGGAAGGGATCTCAAGGGCCCTGTCCTGAGCGAGATATGCGGCGGACAGTCTAATGGGCGGTTGACAACAGTGAGTTAGACACTGAGGTCCCCAGGCCACTAATTCATTGCTGGTCCAGGAGATGTGGAGGTTGTGCTTCAGTAGCCATGGAAATCCCAAAACCAGAGGGTGTTAAGGAGAGTGGAGGAGTAGGAAGAGGATGCTCTCAGTTTGGGTTGTGCCGACAGGAAGGGTGAGAGGTATCGTTTGCAGTTACTGTACCCACCTGAACTACTTACAGAGGACTGTTCTCCCATCCAGAGTGAGAGCTGTCTTGTGTTCTGTCTGACCTTGGGCCTTAAGCTTCCAGGATAGGTTGTGAGCTGTTGTAACTCATAGAAGGACAAGTATCATTCTGAAGATTTATGAAAAAATCTTTGATCCTTATGACCACATAATTTAATCTGGTTTGATCTGTATATCAGCACAATTTTGATTTTGTTTTGGGGTCTACAGTGATCTTTCATGCATTAAGGGTCCAATACAGTATTTGCTGATTATTTTTACTTATTTACTTTTACTTTGTGATTTTTTACTGCAATATGTGTGTTAATACTGCAATGTGTTTTCAGACTAAAACATCCAATTATATTTAGTCAGAACTCAAGAGTGTATTTAATGTTTTGTTGAATTCCTACTGATAGTATACATTGTTTCACAGATTAGAAAGATACTCTCTATTCTGGCTCATAAATACCTTTATTAAAAACCTTTACTTTGGGGGAATGTTAATATTATAACTTTATATTTTTATACATGAATATTGAAGAGGAGTCTGTACAATATTAACATTTTTAAACAGGATGGAGTAGTGTTTAATGTTCTTAACCTATAACTGGGGCACTACTGTTCTACAGTTGAACAAATTAATTTTCTCACAATTCCAAGGTGTTTAAATGGGTAGAAAATGTAAGCTGGTATGGTTAAAACAACCACTATATCATAATCATAATAATATCATTAATCATATTTTCTTCTTTACTCATTAATTGTTTCATGAGGCAGTACTGATGAATCATCTTAAACTCAATATGCACTGTTATTTCAAAATAAAAAAAATAAACTAATAAAGGATGCTATAGCGCTTTTTATGAGTAACAAGAAAAATGTTTGTTTTGATTATCTTTGTCTCTTATTCAGACAGAAGACATTCAATTTCAGAGCTTTGATTTGGACTCATTTGTCCACCAATTTCTGAAGGATGTGTGGAAGAAAACAATTTAAATGACATACAGTACCTTATCCAGTACATGTATCCTGTAAATTCACATTACATTTGACACCTGTAATCCATAGTCTCATATGGTGTTTATGCCAATTGTAATTGGTCATCTTTCATCAGCTGTATGGGAAGAGGAGCAGAACATCCTGCAGCTATAGTAACTATAAGTACTTTATACTGTAAGATATTCAGTAACTATACAATATATGCATATATAAACCATTCTTCATGTTAAATGACTTTTGTTACAGTATAATATTATGATATAACATACTATTTCTAGTGTAATGTATATACAAAACAATACAAGAAATCTTACTTACTTAATCAAATGGAGGAAGTAGGATGACTCATTTAGAGGACTGTGCTGAAAAAACAGTAAATAGTAATCTTGTCCACAGAGGAATGGAGTCAGGGCAGCATATTCTGTAGTGGTAGATGACCATAGGATTATTCCGGAGGACCTGCTCATCTGTAGTGAGAAACAAGCTCTGTAACACACTCCCACAACACTGCTGCCATTGCTCTTCCAAGCCCATATTTTCCATTTGTTATTTGTATTTAAATATTATAAGGAGATGTTGTTACATTAAACTGTGGAACTCAGACTTTAACTATATGTTCATATTAACTGTCTGTTACAGTTACTGTAAGTTAAATGTCTTTTGATTTTTAGCCTTTATATATTTGGAATCAAAAGTTCGGATCTGTATTTTATTTGCACCCATTTTGGAACTGCTCAATGCTTGTCTTGACTAAATTCTACAACCCCTGTACTGTAATGAGGACCTGTAACACTCTTGCATTATGCTCACATATTGTATCGCTGACATCAATAATTTACTTCACAATGACATACAGGACAAAAAACATTATTTGGAGTAGTGACGCATTCCTCACTGATGCCACTGCAAGCACATAATAGTACATAGGACATGCTGTAGTGGAAGAAATCCTGACTGACTCAAGTCAAGCAACATGGTCCTAACAGCATCCATCTAGTTGTGCACCATTACCTAGAGAATCCCAGTCACAGAAGCCTAATCCCACGGCCCAGTGTTGACCTGTAATGTCTGGACTGCAGGACCTTAACTGGTTGATCCCCTTAAAAGACCCTGTCTTGTTCTTTTCTGAAAATGAGACTTCATACAGATAGCTAATCTTACTAAACATAGCATTTTAACCTTTTTAGATAGCCTCTACCCTGACAGCTGTTCACACTCAAACATGAATTCAATCACTGTTGGCCCAGGCAGCTGCACAGGTTTTTGAAAGTCTGCCTATTAACTGATCCCACTTGATTTCCAATGACATTAAAATACTTCAGAAATGATCCAAACAAATCTAGTGCCAGAGCATTCCAGGTTGGTACTGTAATAGAGGCGTTCTTTTCGGACCCTATGCAGACGACACAATCCGGGGTAGAGTGAGGAAAACACGGGAGAAAAAAGCATGCGGGAGTCGGGAATGAAAACGGGGGGCGTGTCCACGGTGCACAGGTGTTCTGGGGGGTTAATCCAAGGCAAACTGTCCAAAAGGGAGTCCACAGGGAAATCCAAGATGTGGCAAATGTCCTGAGCCGGGCGGTCCATCAGAGACGAAGACAAATGGGATTAAAAACCGGAGCAGGATCCGGTGGAGGGTCGGGGGGAAAAGGGGGGAAAGGGACCAGATGCTACAGGTCCCGGACTCGCCTGGTATGGGAACCATGCAGAGCCCGGAACAGAGTGAGCATCTGGTTTTTAAGGTGGGCTGAATACGAGGCTGGAACAGGGGGCAGGTGCACAAAATCAACTCAGAAGTGAAAGAGCTGGAGCGCCCTTAAGGGGGAGGGACTACAATCGTGACAGATACTTGTCTCATGTAAAACGCACACCTTCCTGCTTTTAGATTCTGCTTAAATATTCACAGTTGTGCTTCACTTAACATTAAAAGCACTTTAATCACTTTCCTTGGTCACACAATTATAGTGTACCATAAATATTGAAATGCACAAATAAATCATTGACAGAGGGGCTTTTACTTGAGGTAGGTGACAAATGTCACTGGAATTAGGAGTCCTATTACAGTATCAGAATGAATTGGCTAAGCAATCTATATGTAAAATAATGTATGCCAGATAATTGAAGGAGAATAAACAGCCATTTGCTTGTAGATCAAAAATAAGTAATAATATATGTGAGAACATAAGATTAAGTTTGTAAATGAGGCCTTTCTGCACTTTATTCTACTTTTCAGCTTGAAATCAAAATCTTTACTTATTCCTTTAAATATTTCTGTTTGCCTGTGTAAGACAATCCTTAAAGGCCCTTGGAGATCAGAAAGAGAAATACTGTACCAATATGTGTTCTCCCACTCCCCTCTGAGACACAACTATTGTATGTCTAAGGTCACATTAGATGCAGCCTTGAACAATTTGTGTTATCATAGTTTTTGTCAAGGGCACAGCATATTGTTACAGCTTTAGGTGACTGAGAAGTGTCTCTTAGATTTTGGATAAAGTTGGTGACACTTGGCAGGGTAAACACTTCTAGCTTCAAAGCAAAGTAGATGTTTGTTGACATGTGGGCTGCCTTGATCTGAAACCATTGTAAAGTTTACCTTGGTATACCTAAATATGTTTTGGGTTAATGATTGTCAATTAGCTGTACAGAAACACACAATATAAGATCACATTAAGAGTGCTGGGAGACAACAACAAGAAGAAGGAGACAACAACAAGAGAAAGGATAGGGGTGAAGAAGGAAGGAGTACAACAAGAAAGAAGAAGAGGAGAAGACTAGAGAGAAGAGAAGAGTTGGAACTTGAAGCATGTGCCATCTTGATCATCCAAACAAAACCTGACTGGAGCGAAGTATTTGAACATTGTTAGAGAGAGTGTGCTATTCTGTGCTTTTAGGGAACTTGGGGTTTCCTGGGTAAAACTTACTGTACCTTGGTTTGATCACCTAATCACTTACGGTGTGAGCGTTTGTGAAAGCGGGTGCGCATGGATACAGTATGTGAGAATGAGTGAAATGCGAGCGTGTGGGAACAAGGGTGTGTGTGTGGAATGAGTTACAGGTTCATGTAGGAAGCCACATCAGCATGCATAGGCTGCAAAGGAACAAATGAAGGTTTATTCCATGGTGAAAAGAAACATAACATTTCAGCTGTGGAGCCTTTTTTGGTTGTGAGCAGGGGGGAGGCAGTGTGGGCACTCAGGTGGTCGAGAGAGGTGAAGAGAGGTGTGATGTTGAAACCTGCAAATGAATAGAGAGGATTAGAAGGAAATGAGCCTGTTGTTGAAAGAAGGGGGAAGGTGTGATCCTAGTTTGAGGATAATTTTCATTTTGGACATCTATCTGCAGTAGGAGTTGAGGAGCCTGTTAGTCTGCAGTAAAAAGCTGTTACAGAGTCTGGTGGAGCTAGCCCGTATACTGCGATATCTTTTTCCTGATGCTAGGAGGGCAGTTTACGGCAGGGGTCCACTACACTAGTGGAGGCCCTGTGTATGCAGCGTTTGTGATAGATGGCAGAAATGAAAGGGGGGGGGGAGCCTCCAATGATGTTTTCAGCTGTTTCCATAATTAGTTGTAGGGCCTTGTGTTGGGTCTGAAGCATTGCAATTCCCAAACCAAAGAGTGATACAGCCGGTCAAGGTGCCTTCAATGGTGCTTCTGTAGAATATGGTAAGAAAGGGCAGGGGAAGGTTTGCCCTCCTAAGTTGCTGCAGTAAATAAAGACGCTCCTGTGCTTTCTTGGCTAGGGAGGTGGTATTGAGAGACCAAGTGAAGTCATCTGTAATGTGTATACCAAGAAACATGGTGCTTCTAACTATCTCCACAGGAAAGCTGTTAATGTAGACTGGAGACTGATCAGCACAGGCCCTCCTGAAGTCAATGATTATCTCTTTTGTTTTATTTAAATTAAGAGATAGGTTGTTGTTTGTGCACCAGTCCACTAGTTGCTCCATCTCCTCTCTATATGGTGCCTCATCATTGTTGCTAATGAGGCTCACCACTATCGTGTCATCAGGTAACATGATGATGCAATTTGAACTGTGCTTGGCAGTACAGTCATGAGTCATCAATGTGAACAGCAGTGGCCTGAGCACACAGCCCTAGGGGGTTCCGGTGCTCATTGTGATGGTGCTGGAGATGTTATTACCGTGGTTATAACTGTATTATAACTGTGGTGAAACAGTGGAAAGTCTTGGAGACGGAACAGGAGGCTCATCTCAGTTAATAGCAAGTTTGTGTAGGACTACACATGGCACAGTGACTGTGATGGCTCTTAATGTAGTGGTACACAGACCAAATGAGAGGCAGGCAAAACATTTTTTTAAAATTCCAAAGGCTCACAATATAATACTATACATATTCAAACTCAAATCTGCTGTTCTTGGTTGTTTCATGGCTAATTGTAATGAAGTGTCGTGTCAGTAGTTACCTGGTGTATTTTATCTGGTATATTTTGACATAAATAACATTTTAATAGTTAATAAGCCTACATATTAACTCACTAGATTAATTGAGCCCTCAGCACCATATTAAGCACAAGTTAAGATGGTCTCCAACTTTGTTCTGCATATTTTTTTGTTGGAATTGAGCTTAGAGGTGGAGATGATCTCCAGTACTGTATGAACTAGTCCACAACTTATACACAGCTGGGTGCTAAATCTTAAAGTTCTTTGCAATTGACCTGACACGTTTATGTTGTGTCAATAACAATATAGATTTGTTTAACCCACTGTGCCTGCTTTATTATTCTTTTCTCCAAAGCTGTTCCTGAGAACATAAAACTCAGATGTCTCTAGTTAAACCAATCATTCAAGTATATTGTTGTAGAAGTCTCTACAGTTTTGAGGTTATGATTCTTTTAATGATTGATTAACCTGCTCAGCCTGTTTCTGGTATTCTCTATTTTTGTGCCATTATGGTTACTACAATAAAATGCAACAATACAGATGGTTTGTGAATTTAAAATATTACCCTTTAAAAATAATGTGCTCTTTTGCTTAAATACTATACTGTTAATTGTAAGGAATAAACTAGGTCTATACCTTGCTAATCACATTCTATGATTTTGACATGAAAATGAAATGTGTTCTTTTGCAATGTGTACAATGTGTGATCCACAAATTATTCAAACTATTAGAAAATCCAGGAATGTGTTTAAACGGTATAATTTAATTTTATAAAGAAAAACATTATAAGCCAAAAAAATAGCTAGCTTGTCAAGCCTCTCTCTCACTTATTTTTCTAAATACCTATTGGGAGTACCTAGTGTGCCCCCAATAGATTACACAAAACACACAAAAAATCACAGGCTTAAAAAATACACAAAAAACTATAATACTTTTCATTCAGCTTGCAATTCCTGATCAACCACAGTTGTTTTCTCCTGACCTTTAGCAATAATCAGTTTTACTTCAGTTATTCAAGTTCAGAAGCCCTTTATCTTTCAGACCATGTGGGTTTGCTTTTCCTTTCTCATTCTCTTTCTCTTGAGAAAGTATGTTTCTCAAGCATTTGAGAAAAAGTATGTTATTTATAACATAGTGCAGAGTACATGGTTTGACAACTTCCACCTTAATTCACGGCATTTTCAATTTGGGGGATAATCTCTGAGTGTTTGTCAATAGACTTATATTGTCTGGAATAGGGTGAACACCTGTACCTTGTTCCAGGTATTATGTTAAGACACTATTTTGTATGATGTTTTCTTTCTACAGCCATCCTGGTACACTCATAAGCATCCAAAAAAGGACACTCCACATATTGAAGATCATACAAGGACTCTGTTTCTTTTCATTCTTTAAACACAGTGGGAACTTAAACAAATCTGAACTATGACTTACAAAACATGTTTGGAACAAAAATTAATGTATGGAAAAATTAACTTTGTTTTGTGAAGAGTAGCTGCAGGGCCTCTGATCTTTGGAGATAAAATCTTCTCCTGTGGGGCACATCTTATTATCCCATGATGACTTTTGGCTTACAAAAATTAGCAAATCATTCTGGTACTCAGCATAAACTACCTTTTGTTTCTGAATGAGGGAATGACAGAAAAAAATATACCAGATTCACCAGGCAAATTCTGCAGCATTTAGTTTTTTTGCAAACACATATTCAATAAGATATACTGTAAGTTGTTTATTCAAAAAAATCTCCAGAAAACTCAAACAACTTATTTTCCTTTTTTTAAACCAACCATCTACAGCCACATCAGCATTTTGTGATTTTGTTGTAAACTCTAGTCATTTGAAAGCCTATTTTTTACTTGGTGACGCAGGAGCTGGCAGAAGTCAATCACAAAATTTTGTGTATATATTGTATACACAGGTGTTATTATTATGGAACCTTTAAAAAGCCCTATTTAAATAATCAGGGCTCTTAACGCAGAAAGATAATCTGTGATATGAAAAATACAGTATAATGTTACCAAATAGTAGGCTAATATTTTTTTATTCTTCACCAAAGCTCTGTTGGTAGAGTAATAGTTTAAACTTGACAAGACAAATATTAACAAATTACATCTATAAAACACAATATAACATGATAAGGCATTTGTACAAATCTATGCTTTCCAGAGGCATACAACCTATAGAACTAGAAAATACAGATTTATATCCCTCTAAACTGAAAACACTACAATACAGGCCAAAAAGAGAATGTCTGTCTTGAGAAAATGATTATAATCAGCTCTAAATCTTCCTTCCTACAACAGATGCTCAAAAGTGACTTGTAATCAATATCCCTATTTTAAAAATGCTTAACAAAACTGGAAGAGAACAATTTTAGTCTGAGGATTCCACAATATAGGAAATCAAGATTTCCTAAAATAAGACAGCAAGCTCTTTTTAATAACATGCACAATACTTAGCCATATTATAGACTCACGACATACAGATGCAGCCATTCAAAACAAGCGGGCGATACCGCATTATTTTGCGGTGCGCTTTACGCAGTCTACCGCGAGTTACCATTAATTCTCCTATAGTACCGCAAGCAAAATAATAGTATCCGGAATTTCAGCAAGGTGGAGCTAATAAAGCTCAACCTCTCACGTTTGAGCTGTCGCCATCAAAGTCTTTAACGAAGATATTACTAATAGTATTAATAATGAATGACCTTGGACAAGCTGTAAACTCAAAGTATTGCCCTGGTCCACATTCTTTTTTTCATTGACCGTCTTTGTAAAAGTAACACCACAGCATTTCGCAATCACGCATTTGTTTCCAATCATGCAAAGTACAGTAATTTTTGAGAATCTCCGATTCACCATGCCTTTCACATGCTCATAAAAGAGATTGATTTAGGAACATAAACATATTACTGTATGCAAACTGTACTGTATACAGTATGTATATGTATATTTAATGTCTTAATCTCTGAGCCAGGGAAACGTTTTATTTTTTCAAAGAAATGTTTGTTAAAAAAAAAAAGTCATGGCTCCAGCTGGATTCAAACACGCAACGTGTGATGTAGGAGTCAGGAACCTAACCCACAGCGCCACTGGCAAGGTCACATGAGGAGTGTTGAAAAAGCCCTACAAACATTATCAACAGACATCGTACAGCGTGCACTATTCTTGTGTTGCAGTACATGAATATAATTATATTGTTATTAATTTCTTTAGATACGCGATTCCATATTATATTCCCTTTTAATCAAATTCTAAAAGTATGCTTGTTGACTCCGGTATCGCGTTAGTTAAAGACTTCGATGCTTAAAATGTTTAGGGAGAAATGGAATACTGGTGTGTATGTTTTCTTTAAAGTACCGAGACCAGCCATATACTGTATGTTTAAGTTCCAAAATTAATATCGTTTATGGGCTTCACACGCGTTGCAGTATGCTCAGGCACTAAGTAAAAGGAGATGCTTCGTATTGCTTGACTAATTTTAAAAACTAAGTTATAAATGCAGGCACTGCTCTGGTGCATCGGCTCCTACACAGTGCCTGTCTGCTGTAAGCGTTACAATATACATACCCAACACTGCTTGTACCCATCTGTCATGCAAATAAAACACCTTGAATTGAATTGAATTGAGGGGAGAGGGGGGGAATACTAAAGCCAATACTGGCTCAATACCCTCGATGGGCTTTGACGTGCTAATCCGTTGGTTTAACAGTCCGGGTGTGGCAGGCTTCCAATGTCAACTCGACTCGATTGGAAGACAATGAACGTATTTTGTGATATTTAGAAATATAAATTTGTTTGGTGCGAGTGAGGTTTTATTTAATCTCTGACCAAGGGAAACGTTTCATTTTTTCAAAGAAATGTTTGTTAAAAAATAAAGTCATAGTTCTATGGGATTCAATCACAGACCATGTGACATGGGAGTCAGGAAACTAACACACAGCGCCACCGGATTTAATAACGCAATAAAAACGCTATAAAATAATGTGACTAGGTACAGAAAAAGTTTACAGCACAGTACAATAATAAATGCTGACCATGACTTTAGAAGCATAAATTACCTTACACTCAATTTAAACACAAGCTGTCTTTCTGTATGAACCTCTAAGCTGGTTCATACAGAAAATGTAGAAATGCATTAGCCTGATTATGATTAAAAAACACATAATTAAACACGCGTTTGCGATTTAAATCAGAACACGATTTAAATCAATATAAATGTTTATATTGTAACGCATACTGTCCAGCCTCCATTTCTCTATAAAAATTTACTCTGTTGCACACACACACACACTAGAAGCAGGAACAGCTGTCAGAAGGGAAGATATGTTCAAAATATCGCAAAAATCGATCATGTTGCGATATTTTGAAATATAAAAGTCAATTGATTGTCCATAATATCGCTATTCTATTTTTTCGAAGAAATGTTTGTTAAAAGAAAAGTCCAGCACCAGCTGGATTAGAACACACAACCTACCAGTGGGTAGTCACACACCTAGACCAGTAGGCTACAAGACAGCTCGCATGAACCGGCAGGAGAAACAGCCCTACACAGCCCTGTCGCAGTACACGGATATAATCATACCGTTATTAAATTCTTTAGATACGCGATTCCATATTATATTCCCTTTTAATCAAATTCTAAAAGTATGCTTGTTGACTCCGGTATCACGTTAGTTAAAGACTTCGAAGCTTAAAATGTTTAGGGAGAAATGGAATACTGGTGTGTATTTTTTTCTTTAAAGTACCAAGACCAGCTATATACTGTATGTTTATGTTCCAAAATTAATATCGTTTATGACCTTCAGATGCGTTATGCTCCTCTTCTTTTTATGCTCAGCTACTAAAATTTCCCTTTAGTGGTAAAATTCCATATAAATATTCAAAACTAAGCGGATTGAAATGTGCACAGTAAAGACATTGAATGATTAAATCTTTTCACTACCAACCAATGCACCACAAGTGCCCCTGTCGGTCATTTTGGCCAGCCAATCACTTACCGCGGTGCCCTACGGTGCCCTGCGGGTTGGTTACTGGTTTTTACCGCTCATTTTGAATGGCTGCATCTGTAGATGATACTGTAGATACTTTTATTGATCCCGTGAGGAAAATAAAGTAAATCATTTTCATTTTAGGAAATTATTAAACGCTCGGTTAAAAGCAAAGGAGATTGTCTGTTATAGTGGACATAAAAACAAGAGTTTGCTGCGGCGTTATTGGAAACCCAAATTTAACAAAAAATCGCTGGCATTATATCCTAGAAGACACAGACCGGCGCCAGACTGGGAGAATGCCCACAGCGTAAAAGAAAATGCCTGATGAACTAGGGATTGGACAGTTTCCAAGTGCTTGTACAATCAATGGAAATGTTCAAATAAATGTGCAAAAGAAATAAACAAAATAATCATTTATTTCTTTATCATATTGGCTAGCTAATGTCCTCTCTTTGCTAGTTAGTGGCTGTGTTTCTGCGTTGGGTAGCAACGGGTGACTTTGTTCTCAGGCGGAAGATGTAAACAGCTTAATTTTCGTGTTAAATAATTTTTTTAATTAAAATTCATTCTATACAGCAATCGCATATTTGGGTACCGTTTCATAAAACTTTCATGCTTAAAATGTTTAGGGAGAAATGGAAGACTGGTGTGTATTTTTTCTTTAAACTACCAAGACCAGCCATACACAGTACAGTTTACATACAGTAATGTTTATGTTCCTAAATTAATATCGTTTATGACCTTCAGATGCGTTATGCTCCTCTTCTTTTTATGCTCAGCTACTAAAATTTCCCTTTAGTGGTAAAATTCCATATAAATATTCAATACTAAGCAGATTAAAATGTGCACAGTAAAGAGATTAAATGATTAAATCTTTTCACTACCAACCAATGCACCATGAGTGCCCCTGTCGGTCATTTTGGCCAGCCAATCACTTACCGCGGTGCCCTGCGATGGCTTGTGGGTAGTTTCCCATACCGCGGGTTTGTACCGTGCATTTTGAATGGCTGCATCTGTACCTGAACAAGATCTTTTTGCATGGTACAAGTTTTGAGGAAGAGGATGATGATGTTTCTTTTTATTTCTTCTTCTCATTTTCTTCCTCGTTTTTTCCCCCCTTTTCTTAATCTGTATTAACCACTTATTGCTCTTAAAATACAAGTATTATTTCCTTTTTGAGCTAAAGATTATTTGGATTTGAATATTTAAATTGGAATGTCACTTCTGAATGATTTAGTTGAGCCATAGTTGTAGCCTTAAGGATGGAAAGTTACCAATCATGTACAGAGAATGGCTCCATTTCCTTCTACTTTTTGCAGCTTGCTCTCATGACTACCACTCCACCAGATCAGACATCCCATAGAACTATATGCTGCTTTAAACATCCAGTGCTAGGTAAGTTGCCACTGTATGCAAGTTTGCCAGGTGTATGCAAATTATATAAAATAAAGCTTAAGCTAATTTTATTTTATTTCTTTTGTAATTTCCCATATTTTAATGTTACTCGGTCCTCTGTTAACCAATAACATACCACCTTAACTACATGTTCAGAGGTTTAGATCAGTGGCAGAAATGATGAGTGGCTTATCATGAGTGGCTATGCATTGTAATAGTAAATGAATTAACAGTGCTCTCTTTTTTGAAGGGATCTTCAAAGTCTTTGCCTTTGCCTGTTATATTCATTATTGAGCTGCAGTAGATACCACCTAGTGACCTGATCTATAAAGTTAAACAAGGCGGGGTGTGATCAGTACTGGGATGGGTGATAAAACCTGTATATTCCTGTAGTCCTGGATATCTGGACAAATGTTTCACTATGGTGACAAGAAACATAGTGGTAGAGAAGCAATATTAAGATGAGGTCCTGACTGCTTGTTTGTCATAGTGTCAACACTATATCATGTTATAGTGCTGTTTGTAAAAGTATTAGCCCAAGTGTTCCACTCTGGGTTTGCACAGTCTGGCATACTTAAATTTTGTCTTCTAATTTAATTGATGAGCTAATTAATTCCTTCTTTATTTGATGTGTGATTGAGCAGGTTGGCTGCAGCACATCACCCAGGTGGTAACTACACTTCATGGTGATTGAAGCGGGTCACCTCATATGGAAAGTACTTTGAAATAAAAAGCTGTACCAGTAATTTCTATACCTAAGGGTTTTTAATTAAAATAGATAATATAGCTGAAGTAAAAAAGAGAAAAATGTTTCCCATTTTGTCTTATCATGCAAAAATATTGATGTCCTTTCTTGTTATTTTGTATGTTTTTAATAATGACTTTTGTGAAGGATGTATACAACCTTTTAACAAATATATACCTTTTCATTGTATTTTAGGTTTAGAAAATATTTCACCCTTTTCCATGAAAATATTTTCTAAATAATATAATGTTAATATTTCAGTATTATCTATAACATTCTCCTTTTAACTTCATGGAGAATTTAGTACCATTCTGCAGCCTTCAAAAAGTGGCAGCAATAATTAATTACCAAGTGGGTTCATAGAAAACACATCAAATAATATATATATATATCTTGATAAAATTCTTCTCCAATAATAAACAACTTATTATTCTGGGTCTGTTTAGCTATTCAGTCCAGTAAATCTTTGTTTCGGTTTCCTGAATGGTGTCGTTTTAAAATGATTTATTGATGTCAGAAATGGATTTGATTATGTTCCCTATGTAGGTGGGTTTTATGTGATTACTCCAAATATACACTGGCAATAAATATTTAAATAAAGAGGCATTTTTAAGCAATAACATCTGGAATTGAATTTATTGTACCATGCAGATTTATTTTCTATGCTGGACTGAGGACTAAGGAGAGGGGGAGGTGTGGTAATGTCTCAGACATCTGTGATCTCCTATAGTCCAGAACAACAAAAGAAAATCACCTCATGTAGAAGAATTAGACAACGTTGACTTTATACATTGATTATGGTTGCTCACTTTTTGGGAAGTATGATATATGTTTCATTTATCAAGATGTTCCTCTACAGAAAAGTAAGCTATAAATCAAATTACAAGGCTTTGATAAACTGACACTGCTGCAATATTACTACTAATAAGCATTGTGGCAGTAATTGCAGTAATTGCAGATCTTAAATGCATTTGGAGTATTCCTTATTCCTTAATATTCCTTATGTCTTATAAAACTCCTTTATTCCAACTAAAAATTTAACATTTGCAATGTTATCAGTTAACATACAGTACAGTATTATAGTCTCTCCCTATGCTAATCTGCTATTGTCTTCCACTAAGTGGTAGGAAAGGATAGTTACCAGTACTATGTACTTATACATAGACAGATTAATCTAATACTCCACTTAGTAGAAAAAAGAAAAAAAGTACTATATAACTTAAAAAAATATAAATATTCTGTTGACAGCTTTACATTGTCAAAAATGTTATAGTGGCTTGTTATACCTGCTCATTTTAAATATACTGAGAGACTTTAGAAATGCAACAAATGCTGTTGGTACCAATATTTATGTGTTGCATTTGCAGTGGCTCTCAGTATATCATTATTCAGCTTTTACTTATTTACCATGGTTCTCAAATCTTTGTGATATGATCACTGTGATGATAATGGGCTACAGTATACACACATCAGGATATAAAGAAAACCTGGGAAGTCAATAGGTTTTCATGTTTGAGAGAGTATTATGTACAAGTAGGTATTTTTGTTCAGCCTTCATATTTGACTTTTGCTTACAATAAAATGTATCAGTTGAAAATGTTATATTTACTTGAATATTGTGTCAATTGAACAATTAAAAGTGTTTAAAGTTAAAATGTGCAATTTCTTTCTACTTTCGTACTGTGCAGTGGTTTTGAAAATAAGCAAATTCAACAAAACATGCTTCATTTATTTTAGCATATAGATGAAAAACAATTAATTACAGTATGTGGGCAGTCAGATGGACATGTTTTCTTTAATGGACAATTTATTTTATAAAATCAATTATTTTCCTGCTAAATTAGAAGTCCTCTGCACATCCAGCACCCATGACAAACACATTGAGCTACCTGATCAGTTAAAAGTCTTTTCAGTGGAAAAAGTTTATTTTTTCCATCTATTTCTAACATCATACTGCAGAAACCATCAGTAAATTTACCTGATTTTACTACATCCAAAGAATCCCAGCATGTGAAAGGAAGTCAAGCTGAGGGAGATACAATAGTGTTTTAGTGACAGGCTTTTAATGCCAGCATTACATGAACAGATCAGCACTGTTTTGGGTAACCCAAAAGAAAATGATATTGAATTCTGTCTGAATTGTTACTGTTCTGAATGTGCCTGTTTTTAATAATTAAAATATTTTTTATCCATTTATTTAGGTAAGTAACTCCAATTTTGACAATGCAAACAGGTCTAAATGGCATGACGTATTATACAAGTAAACAAAATTGGACATTATTACAGAATTTAACTAGTGTACTAGTGCCAGTATGTTCAGTATGTTGCATTACTCTATTTTTTACTTCCTGTGTCGCTAGTGTCAATAGGTGTGCAAAGACAGAGAGAAGCTGTTGAATCAGGAGCAGGCAGTTTTATTGGTCTGTTATTTACAGTCTGGGGGGGGGGGTAGTAACAGAGAGCGAGAGTGCTGGGTAGACAGAGAGATATAGAGTATCTGCTGGACAGACACAAGGGCAAAGAGTCAGAAGAGAGACGTACACACCATTTTATAGGAAGTGGGACAAGTGAGTCTGATCAAGGGTAAAGGAGAAAGTCCAGCCCCAGAGGGGAGTGTGAACAATAACATAAGATCACTTTATTAGCCATATACAATTTCTTGCATTAGGAATTTGTCATTTTGCATACCCCATACCCCATACCATGAGACACACAGGCACACAGATTGGAGAAAAGAAGCTTGGGGTCAGAGCACAGGATTAGCCATTTGTATGGTGCTCCTGAAGCAGCTGGGGTTGTTTGACCTTGCTGAGGGGCCCAAGAGAATAGGAGTTCTCTGCCTGCTGTGGGATTTGAACCAGAAACTTTCTAGCCACAGTGCCACCACTCCGCCCATATATACTGTATATACTTATACAGTACAATAAGTTGTAGCACAATAAAGTACAGCTTGTCAGTGGATTCTGAAGCACCTGCTAGCTAGATTTGTCAATGATTTTGAATACTTGTATCAGTTCCCCTTTTAGTCTTCTCTGTTAAGCACTAAAGGAAGGTTCAGTTCCTTCAGCCTGTCAATGTTCCGTAAACCTTGAAATGTATCTGCTTGCTCTTCTCTGGACTGATTCCAGACCAATATCTTTTCCATAATGTGGTGACAAAATAGAACACAATATTGAGACCTTATTAGTGCACTATATATTTATAGACTGTAATTGAAGAGGTAAATTATATTGAAACCTATGTTTTTTTCATAAGTAGTCTCTTTTTGGTCAGTGAATCCATTAATCATCTGCCATATTTGTATAAGCATCTTTTTGAATATCTTTTGCTGTTTCTAAGTGTTTGCTAATTATTCTAATTTGGTATCATCTGCAAACTTGACTACCAGAATGTAGATCATTGATATAGATACTGTAGTTGAATACAGATCCCTGCACTTCTTCACTAATTAAATCTCCCTAATTTGAGTATTTGTCCCTTCTCTGTACTGTTTTGTTTTCTAATAAAACCTACACTTTCTAAATCCATGTTGACATGTAGGATTTTTTTTCCATATAGGTAATCCTATAGTTTGTTTCAATTGAAATCGGACTTCTTGGTCTATAATCCCTTTTAGTTATCTCACCACTTATATAGATGGGTTCTGCATTAAGAATTCTCCAGTCCCATCTTAAACTGTTGTACAGTTTGCATCAATGGTTTCTGAATACTATTGGTGACACAACTGGGAGTTGGGGGTGTCCAAGCAAGGGATCTCTTATATAGACTAGTCTTAGGTAATCAAACAAACACAACTGTATTGTATACATTGGCACCATTTAATTACAATGTGGAAAATAATAAAACTACCACAAAACAAAAACCTTTGAGCTTGTGACTGGACTTCTTCAGTTCCTCACCTTATATCTATTGTACTGCGCATCAGGGCTGTTAACTGATTTCCACAAAGGTTTCTCTATATACTGTAAGATTAAATGCAAGTACAGGTAAGTCTCTCTAAGTACAAACTCAGTTGTACAAATATTAACAATTATTCACTTTCATCTCCTTCTAGAGAGTGTGTATCACATATGATTTGTCTTTTGTGCTCAGACAACAGATAGACTGACCCTTTAAGTTTCTAGTTCTTGCTTTTTAAGTAATCACCTGACCAATTATCTTCTCAGAATTAGTTAGACTAAGGGCAGCAGCTCATTTACCTAAGCATTCTGGCGAATATAGCTCATACAAAGATCTCCATCTTGTCTGAAACTACTACCCTCTTGCACATTTCTTTGTCCTCCTTCATGTGTTGAGTTGATGGATTAACATTTGTAATTTGTCACCTTTGCTACAGTATGTGCTGTGAGGATTCCCAAACTGACTTATTCCTGTTCTTAAGTTTCTTGCTGTTTTATTTAAATCCAGTGTTATTTGAGCTCACCTGAGCAACAACAACTGCCCTAGCTAGGAGCCTGTCGATTGTGTCTATGATGTTCATCACCTTAGGTCTTTGGAACAGTAAACTGCTGTCATCTCATGGTCTCTAGTGCAAATCTCAATTGCAGTATTCTGGAGAATGGAGTCTTAAATAACAACCATTCTAAGAATAGAAGTGTCTTTGTCTTCAGCTTACACGTTTGATTCCAGGCCCTAAATATGTTCAGCTGGGTGTGTCAAGCCCTACATTCTCCCTCGCAAATGCTGTTCCATTCCTGTCACGCCCCACACTCTCCCTCGCAAACGGCGTTGCATTCCCAAACCCACTGTTTCACAATCTCATTTGTAATTGAACCCATCACATTCCCATATGCACCAGATTCCACAAATTCTCACTCCAGAACCAATTATCCAACCACATCCCTTTCCTTTCAGTATTTAAAGTTCCCTCACACACCAACCCTTGCTCACTATTGAGAAGCCTCTAGTAGAACTCTCTTGTGCATGTTTCTAAACCTTTTGACTGATCTCCTGGTACCTAATTTTGCTCCTGCTTTTTGACCACACCCCTTGGATTATGTCTTTTGGATTGTCCCTGTGCTACTCTGCATTCTGCGAGATTCACAATTACGCATAAGGATCCTCCTATTCTACCTATTGGTTTCCTGACAGGGTGGTATTGTTTTATAGTTTGGTGAAATTTATTTCCCTTTTCCACATGAAACCAGCATCTCTCAGTTTATTTCTCCAAATGTTCTCTGACAATAGAGGAGGCACACTTCGCTAAATGTTGGTCTGGTTAATTTCCATTGTATCCTGTGTCTTTTGAATGAGAAAAAGATATGACAATTTTTATGAAGTTATTTTTTTCTGTTAATAGAATTGTATAATCAAGTCCTGTGAACTTTATTGCATGTTTTTTTTGGTCATTTTAGTAATGCAAAGAAATTTAGTCGCTTTCGTCCCAATTGTGTCCAGTTTTTATAGGGCTGGAGACTGGGTGGAGGACTACCCCGTGCTGTGCTACTCTCTTTTTGCTTAGTTATAGAACTACTGTATCTGGCTATGGAATGATAATGGGTCTGCTTTTGATTATAAACTCATTAATGGAGTTTGGTTCCATGTTGCAATGGCAAGTTTAAAAAGCTGTCCCCTAGGGCACTTGTTTTTCAAAATGTTATTAAGCTGAAAATAACCTTGTTGTTATAGAGAATAGGTCATTAGGCTATATTTGTAAATGTTTGCAGAGAAATACAGTAAACAAGGTTTACTTCTAAGTTGTCACCGTATGTTATTTGTTTTCTCCTTAAGCTTTTCTGCGAATACGCTCGATATCAGAGTAAACAGAAGCATACTTTTAGAATTTGATTAATAGGGAATATAATATGGAATTGCGTATCTAAAGAAATTAATAATGGTATAACTGTATTCATGTACTGTTGCACAAACAGTAGTATAAGACTTTCCATTGGTATATGTTTGCCACATGACTACCTTGTGGTGTGAGAGCTTACGTGACTGACTTATAACCCTGAGGTTGAGTGTTCAAACCCACCTGTCACCATCAGTTTTCTTTTAACAAATAAACATTTCTTTGAAAAACTAAAATAGCAAATATTATTGGCATTATATTGACATTTTTTATATTTCTAAATATCACAACATGTTCGTACTGTATGTACACAGCAGTACCGCAGGTTGTACTGTAGGGTGCAAATCCACGTGAGCCCGAAAGCTCTACATTAATGTGCATTCGCCTGGCGCTGCGCGGTTGTTATCGCATCTCTCTCTCTCTGGGTCTACATTGTTTGTAAACAAACCGGTTTCACAGGTATTTTCAAAGTAGAATAAGGGCAAGTACACCTCCTCCACTCACATGTTTTCTTAGAAAAACAGATTCACAACCCGAAGCTGTGTCATTCTTTTGTGTAAAAAAAATCAGTTTGAACACCATGGGTGCTGGTTTTAAGACGCTGCTGAGTAAAGAATAGGAATTTTCCTGCTGTCAATAGTATTGTGTATATAGTTGACCCTTACCTGAATGAAAACAGGACATAAAGAAAGTGTTTCAGAAATCAAACAAAGCTTTATTCCTTTGTTTTGTGGTCTGGGTAATTGGAGGCTAAGCTGTTATGCTTCCTATGGTGATATACAGGTTTTTCGCACGAGTCATTGTAGTTGGATGTTAAGGAAGAGCACTGCAGTAGGGTAGAAGCTATTCTTAAGCCTAGTGGTCCATGCTTTAATAGTGGGGTAAGAAATTTCCAGAGTGCAGGGGGAAAACAGTTTATGGCCAGGATGGTTGGGATTTTGAATGATGGAATGGGCTTTATTGCAACAACGGATGGTATGAATCCCATCAACTGATGATAAAATTACTTCCTATAATCATCCGTGCCATTGTCCTTTGTAGTGCTTCTTTGTCGTGCACGGTAGTATTGCTGTACCATACAGCGATACCACTAGCGAGGAAACTTTCTATGGTCCTGTGGTAAAAGTTTGTGAATAGTTACTTCCCCATACTGCATTTTGTTAAGCACCATAGAAACTGCAGGCACTGTTGTGCATTTTTCAGGCTGGCTACAGTGTTGTGCTTATTTTAAGTGGTGCTGTATACTCTTGTCTTAATTATTAAAAATCACTAATAATGTGGTTACGGTATATACATTTTTAAATATTCCTAATGGAACAAAAATAGTGTTATTAATAGTAATACATGACTTTGTGTTTAATATGGAAATACTAGCAAAAATGAAAACAGCCTCCTACTTCTTTGAGCTGTGCAATGAGTGCCATGACATTTGATAAAAGGACTGAGATACTTACCCAAAGCATACCAGCGTTCTCCAAATTCAACATGTCAACATTGAGCTCATACTGCATACTTAAACCTTTTTTATCAGGCTCTTGTTCTGTTTTATTATTTATAATTTATAAAAGATGCCACTTTTAAATATAAAATTAAATAATATATATATAATATATATATGCAAAGTGAATCTGGAAAACATAAGGTATTGTTGTGTGAAGCTCTAACTCTATTTTTAAGTAATTTTTTTTATTAATGAAGTGGGCTGAACACTATTTTCAATATCATTACTAAAACAAAATAAGCAACCAAATAAAACAAAAGTCTTGTTTTTGTGACACATTCACAAGGTCATGAAATCACTGCATTTCAGATCATTCTTGAAGTATCTGTTATTAGTGTTAGTATTGCCTGACCCTATAAAAGGTACTTTTAACCATGTGGTACCTTTACAGGTTTGTCAGGTCATCTTCCTCTGGAAGGTGCTAACAATGACAGGTTTCCCCTTGCAGAAGTGCCTACAAGAGTTTTGTGTTATGCTACAACTTTTGGTAAGGAAAACAAAGCTGCAGCATGGTCATTGGCTGAAGCCCAAGATCAGAGCTTAGGGCATTTCTAGAACTAGATAGAGAAAATACAGACAGCCTGATGCAGTGAGGGATATGGTAGAAAATGCTATAAATGCCACGAAATGTGAAAGGTCTTTAGGTATAAAGTCCTGAACAGGAAAAAAATAGGTGGAACCTCTCAGCTTTTTTCTTTTTTTCTTTCCCTTTTCTCAGGAAAAGTCAGAAATGGCTGCAAAGCCGATGTCCAATGAGGTTTGCCACTGGACAAAAAAGAGAATCCTGCCAGCTGTAGTGATATGCAAGCAGAAAAGGAAAACTTATATTGCTGTGTCAATGTTCCCAAAGAAGTAGTTGAGACAACAGCAAATAAATGTTTGGGAAAAAACAAAGCGTTTGCATACACAGATGCAGCGTAGCTTAATAATGGAGTACCGACACAGTGAAGTGAGCTGCCTTAGATAAGCAGGTTGTTAACGTGAATGAGACCTACAGTACATTGCTAGACTGTACAAATGTGCATTTGATTGACTGGCATCCTGACCAAGTCTGTACACACTGAGTAGTTGGTTTTGAGTGTCACGACCACCAGGCAGTCAAGACCAACTCTTAAGCGAGCTAATCAGCACCAGCAGCGGGTGATTATTAACAAACGCTGCCGCACGAGTTAAACCACCTGCACACACTCCACCGTGCGGTGCGCAGTGCTATTTATACCATCTTCACCTGCTTCCCACTGCTCGGTATTGAGTCTACTCCTTGAGAGCTCTACCTGGCGTTTTTCCTGTACCTCGTTTATTCTGGTTATTGGACTCCCCTTCTGCCTTTTCGACTTTGCATCTCGCCTCTCGCCTCGGACTGTTTGCTACCGGAGTTCTCCCTGGATTATGATTTACCTTACGTCTTTTGACCACGACCTTGTCTCTCGTTTTGGATTGTTCGCCTGCCTCATCTACTACCCGTGCCTGCATCTGCACAGGATCCTTGTATCTTCCCACCAGGGATTCCTAACATTGAGTTTGTGTGAATGCTGGGGTTGTCCCTGGGAACTGCGGGACACAAGTCAGTCCCTGCCTGAGCATGACACTTTGTTGATGGAGTGAAACTAGCTGGATGGAGTGTTGAGAGAGGAAACCAGTGGCCCCTGGGGTCCAACTTCACTCTTAGCCTCACAAGTTAATCCAGTTTGCTACCAGTCAAATTTCTGCCAGTCGAGTTTTTGCTTCAAAGTGCAATAGACCAGCTAGATGTGCTCCCAAATATGAATGGGTCGGTAGGTCACAATTTTCATCAGCACTCCAGGGCAGTTAGCCTCTTCTCTTCATTTTATTCAGATTGTCTCTATTTCCATAGAAGGTAGATGTACAAACTGTTAATGTGAGCATAAGGAATATTTCAAAAACAGAAAACACTAGGAGGTTACTCCAGATCCCAAAGATCAATTAATCTTCTAATCTGTTTTAAATCTGCTGCATATTTACTATAGAGTCAGTAAACATAAGGATGTGCAATCCTTGCACTAAAAAAATTCACAATGGCAGAAGATAAAATAGCACATTGTCTATTATTTTACTGCTACCGATGCCTTTTGGAGTAACTCCAAAAGGCATCGGTAGCAGTAAAATAGTCTGGATTATCTTTCATCCATCAGACAATGTGCTATTTTATCTTCTCTCATCTCTGCTGGTATCATACTACTGTAAGCTGGTGCATTCTTCACACTTTTACTTGTTATTTGCAGTGATATAGGCAATATTTTTTAATATATTAAAACCAGAACTCATCGACCATGACAAGTATTATCCGTGCACCTCTTATTTACCTTTTTTTTCTTGGGGAGATCCAGTTTACTTTGTGTTCAAATTCCCACCACCCTCTCCTCATCTGAATGCACAAATGGGTGTCTGTGTGCTCTACGGCATACTGATGTTCTTTACAGAGATTTGTACTGTATCTTGCATGCTGGTTTTGCGTCTTTTATTCTGGTGTTTATTATAAAACTGTTACTAAAAATCATACACATACCGTATATATATAAATGATGTACGGATCCAGCCATTCAAAATGAGCAAGGTATGCTGTATTAAACGTGGTGGACGTTGCGCAACATACTGCCTCATACCGCAACATATCGCATTTTTAATAAAGCTTTCTAATAAAGGTTTTTGTATTATATACAGCATTTGAGCTGTCGCCACAAAACACCCTGTTTTGAATTCCGGTCACTGCTGAGGAACAATCTTTTTCCAATTAAGAAGTTGTATACTGTTTAGACGTTTAATAATTTTAAACTGTGTATTACAGCATGTTAAACATTAAACATTAAAAAGTTGGTATATTTTATAAGCGCAAGATTGCTCAGTTGGACAAAAGTACGTAACCTTCCAGCTTCATCATAAACAATTGAATTATGCATAAATATTTTATGCATCGAAGTCTTTAACTTGGTAACTTACATGGGTTCTGGTTTTAACGTGCTTGTTCTAACATTATTAAGATTATATTTTATACTTCATAAAAACTTATGATGTTTTATCCTTTTCTAAGAATACGTAGAAACACTACTTGCTGTTATTGTAAAAAGATGAATGTTGTAGTATTTTAACATCACTTGATAGTTATATGAATATGGAATCGTGTGACTAAGCAGCCAAAATATCACAGGTGGACATTTCGGAAACATTTTGACATCCATTTCTTTTTAAAAAATTTTTATTGTCCTTGTAGTGGTAATGGACAAAGTACTGCACCCAATGGTTCAAAGCGTGATCAGAGTATTACTTTTGGTTTGTTTCTTATATAGTGAATACATAAAACACTCAACTATTATAGCTTGTTGTTGGCTCTGGCATGAATTTGTGTATCTGGATAAATTAAGTAATGGTATTAGTGATTAAGGATTTCTTCGCGAAGTTAAACAAAGGAGGGAAGAAAGGTTATTTTTACAATTGCACTCTGATTCTGACTGATTTAATTCCCCTCATTTAGCTGAAAGGGATAAAAATCATGCAGTAGTTATATGTATTGGAAGGCGCTCTGTTTTATGTTTTATAACAGACATTCCAACTCAAACCTGTGTCATACAGTGATATAGACGTGGGTAATGTCATCCCCATTAAACAATGTGCTTATTGTGCAAATCCTGCTAAACTAGAAGCATTGTAGAAGGTGATAAACTGTACATTATTTACTGGTACGGAGCTGAGTTCAATGAAGGAAGTCTGTAAAGCCCCCCTGTTGGTACCAAATATTGATGAGACGTCATGGTTCTGTACAGATTACAGAAAGGTGAACGCTGAAACTCCACCAGACCTCGTATGTACTGTTTAACCATAGTCAAGGACCGATGCGCTGTTCCCTTTTGTAACAGTGTTACTCCCTGGAAATCAGACACGAGAAGAGTATTATTGGACAATGTTGTGTGGCTCTGGCTGAATTTCTCTGTAAACTGAAGAGTTATAGAAGAGAGTGTATCGCCTCTTTTTACACTTGTAAGAACATTACAATGTTAATGCACCACGGGAGATATTATTCAATCCTTTTAAATCTTAAGCTGTTAACTCTACTTCACACCTGCATGTCAAGATCACAGTTTCAAAATAAAAAACATCAAACCTTTGATTGGATGAGAGTGATTGTTTTGCATGGATGTGAAATGTGGCAGTTACCATCAGGAAAAAAAAGAATTTATTTTTTATTTGTGGCTGCTGCAGTTGAACCCTTTGCAATGGCTGGATAGTTAACACTTCCCAATTGCTTAATCAGTCTGTCCATGGGGAGAAGGGGGGGGAGTTCTCCTTGACAGCTGTCACTCCTCCATACGCTTAAGTGAAAATTAATAAAAATGCCAATGTAAACGTCATATTTACAATTTGTTGAAAATAAAAATGGTTGTAAAGTTCTCTAAAGCTTTCTCAGCCAAGAACGAGAATTCACGAAGGGAAGTGTAAGCATGCGTAGACTGACAAAAGATCAGCTAAAGAGGGAAGAAAAAGCTTTCAGATAAAACAATGTTTCAGGTGTAAAGAATACAGAGCCCCAAATCAATTGCAGTCTTAACATTTCCCCACACACCCTGCCCCTGCTGCAATTGGAATATACACAAAGCACTGAAAGCTTAACAGTAGATGGTCAGGTGTTATGTAGGGATAGTATGTAATTCTGGCTTTGTGAACTCACACATGGGATTTGATTAATTCAAAATAAGTTGTTTTTTATTGGTCCAGGTACTAGATCTTGTTTATATAAAAGTTATATAACTGAGCAGAGTGATGGAGACTTAAATAAATGACAAGAACTACCAGCTTTTTCCCTTCCCTCTGGTGCGAGGTAATAATGCGCTAACTGGCACGAAACATTCCCTCCCATTTTTTATAATTCTGTGTCTGAATCCAAGCAGGTGAGAGAGAGTAGGAAGAGACACAGAAAATAGTGTATCTTATCTTGATTTCAAATCGTATTTTACCTTCATTTTTTTACTTTATAAGTTTGTAATTTACTTATTATTTTAAAGTCAGATTCAACATATATTTGAACAAATTCTTGTAAATTCATATTTTTACAAGATGTGGAAGAAGTGCAACAAATTATTACATTGCAAATTTTAATATTATTGATTACTAATAGTTTATGCTAACACCTAACTTTCTTATTTAGATATTGAACTAAGTGTGACATTCAGAAAAAAACAACCGAGAATAGTCTGTGGTATCTGTATAGATTTAACTTTTCTAAATGTTTTTAAAAATAGAAGCTGTAGAACGATCTTTACGGTTAGTGGACGGTGCACTATTTTGTCAACAACCTGCTAATCTACTTAACACCTGCAGAAAACATTTTATTTCTGTACGGAGTGTGTGTTGCTTTTACAAAATTAAAGTGTTTAAAATGTTTAATTAAGAAGTAAAAATAAATTACAACTTACACAAAGACTCTAAGCTGATCGCGTGGAAGAAAAGCCACCCGTTTTTCATGCATAAAAAGTGTTTTTTACTGATTTATATATATTAAGTCTTTCTGTGTTGATTAAAGTGTCCGTCTTTCAGTTGGATTGCATGATTAGCATGAAACAACTTGGGGTAATTGTTATGATTTTTCTATTATTATCGAATCCTTCAAATCATTCACTTGTGATTATTTTGGAAATATTTTGACATGTTCCTTTTAACTCGGAGTTTGTAATGTCAGGCGCTCTGAACAAGTTAAGCTTTGATGCAGTACAAGTAAATGTATTTCCCACAAGCTATACTGTAGTGGCTTTAAAACTATACAACTGTAGAGCCCTCGCCCGGTGGTGAAGAAGAAGTTCATCTACCGCAAAGCAGGATGGGAGTTGTAGCCAGGGGAGTCTGAGGGTCCGCACGATGACCAGCAGCTGACCCTGCTCATGTAAATAGACTTATATTAGTTTAAGTGTCCTGTGCAGCTTAGTAAGTGTGTAAAGTCTGTTAACGAATTACCACCTTAAACCTGTGTATGTGTTCCATCAGTCCCCTAATGTGTGTGTAAATCAATTGGGGGGTGTTGTTATAAAGGGGAATTAAAGCTGTTGCTTGTTTTCCTATCTCGTCTCCACTTGTCCTTTGTCCTGCACGAACCCATAAGCGCTACACAACATTTCACTGTTTGCTTGCAGCATGTCTTTGTTTAACTTTTACTACAGTATGGTTGCCTCATGTTAAACAGCAACAATGACAACAGAGCATGCTACTGAAAATTCATTCCCATCCTCCAGAATTGGCAGAACTGTCTATTCTACATAACATTACACAGCGGGGTGTTAACACTCCTAGCCTTTGTGAGAAGTATGGAGCTGCGTTACATGAGGTGGCTGCAATGGAATATACTTGTAGGTAAAAGTTAATTCCAAGCTGGAAAGAAAAGACACATCCCCTCTATAAATCTTCAGTTTGCAGACCATCCAAGGTAATTTATTATTAATAATATATTCCGTATTACATTAAAATTGGAGCATTTTTTACAAGTGTAAATCCACCTATTTTCTTTCCGCTTTATCCAGGACAGGTAACAGTTTCACCAATACTATTTGGTACATTTTTTTAATGATTTTTGACAGACTTCAGAATGCTTCGACTAATGCTTAAAAATGTAACAATGTGTACTGTGGTACAGTAAGAGCACAGAACATATGAAAAGAATTGCATATGTAGTTTATTCATATCTGTGTGAAAACAGGAAATACAGAGGGAGTTTCAGAAATACCAAAAAATTCAAAATAGTTTCCATAATATTTACTATTTTAGTTTTTCAAAGAAATGTTTATTTGTTAAAAGAAAGTTCAGGCCATGAGTGGGGTTCAAATCCCTGACCTCTAGCATGCGAGTCAAACCCAAATGCCATTACACCACCATGTCACTTGATAACTTGAGCTATAACTGAAAAGGGCAGGCAAAATGTTTCACGGGTGAATGAGTCAAATTGATGCAGATGTTTTAAAGAAAGTGGAGTACGGTAATAATTTGAGCTTTATTAAAAATAAATAAATCCTTAAATATCATTATTTTCTTTAGATACGTGGTTTTGTATTATATTCCTTATTAATCAAATTCTTAAAAGTTTTTACTGCGATAAGAAGTGCAAATATTCATAGAAAAGGTTAAAACATTATAACTTTTTTATAAAGTATATAAACTTAATATAGTTAGAAGGAGAACATAAAATTTTTTCCAAAATAACCACAGTAAATAACCGAATGAAAGACTTTGACGCTTAAAATGGTTATGAAGAAAGTGGAATACTGGTGTGTATTTTTAATTTAAACTACCAATACCACCCATATACAGTTTACATAATATGTTTATATTCCTAAATTAATATAATTTATGACGTTCAGAGATGTTTTGCTCCTGTTATTTTTGTGCTTAGCTACCAAAATGTCCCTTTAGTTGTAAAATTCCACATTAGTATTCAATATTAAGCGGATTTAAACATGCACAGTAAAGACATTAAATGAAGCAATCATTTCACTAATACTAATTTCACACTTTCACTAACTGACACTAAATACTAACCAATGCACCATGAGTGCCGCCTGTTGGTCATTTTGGCCAGCCAGTCACATTTGTTGTAATGCATTTTATTTTCTTAAAAAATTGCACACAAAATCCATACTGATTTCTGTAAGGTTTTTTATACTATCCTCTTTTGCAAACGGTAGCTTTGGAATTTACTTCCCTTTCTCTTAAATCTGAAAGATTCAGCTCATAAGAACAGTTACAAATGAGTGGAGTTCTTTGGCCCATGTAGCACATTTGGCATAAGGTAATTAATCTAATTCAGCTATATCTGAAACCCAGGGCATAAGGTTGCCTCATGTTCTCAGTTTTACAGTAAATATTTTCCATGTACAGTAGGTACTCTAATATGTGTTTCACTGTTCATTCTGAGGAAATCCACTGAGTAAACTTTGTCAGTGCCCTTAAGGATTTTGACTACTTGGATCAGGTCCCCCCTTAGTCTTCTATGTTCAGAACTATAGAGGTTCATTTCATCCAGACTGTCAGTTTATGATATTCTTTCAAGCCCCAGATGGTATTTGGATGCTGTTCTCTGGAGTGATAGGGCAGCAATTTCTTTTCTTTGACATGATGACCAAAATTGTACCCAGTATTCTAAATGAGGCCTTACTGGTCCATTAAAGTATTTAAATATAACAAATCTTGACTTAACCTTTTACACTTTATATTCTTCTGTGTCTAGCAGTATTGTAATGTGTATTTATATTAATGAGGCAATTTTGCTTTACAGACATGTAAGGTTTCTTTTCTTGCGGAAATGTCTTTGTTCGCTCTTCTTTCCTTGAGAAAAAATATATTTGGGCTTTGAATGCTTGTGCTTTCAAAACCCTCTAGATTAGAATTAAGAGGTCCTAATCCTCTGTGTAATACTAGCTGGTTTAATCAAGTTCATTTTATTAAAACCTGTTGCATATACTTTATAGTGTGCCTCTGAAGGCTGTGCTAAAATGTTTGTTAATACAAACACAAGATATTAATGTGCTTTCTGATATTATCAAAATCATCTCATGTGGAAATTTAAATAAAGCAATACTGGGGTAGGATATTTTTTTGACCGCATAAGTTTGGGGAACTGCCTATCATGCACTTCAATGGCCTTCAATTCCTTCATGGCCTGTAAGCATTCCAAGCATCAATTATTAGGTATTCAGCAAAGGAAATGTGATTAATTATATAATTAGAAACCAAAAATAAATAGTTTATTGGTGTAATTAATAAATTTACATAAAGAGGATTGAAAGATGAAATACTGAAATACAAACGAGAAAATTAAAAAAGGGCTTGCGAACTACATAAAAAAAATTCATTGAGTGACCAAGTTCAACAATATCAACACAAAACAACCAGCAGGAATGGGCAAACATCACTCCTAACCAAAGCACAAAACATATTTCAGTTTTTGACTTTCTTGATATCTGCTGACAAATAACTATTTTTGTTTGAGCATGCAAGCTTGCAATAAAAATACTGATTAGAAAAAGATGTGAAAGTATTATAGCAGCTTTTGAAAACCTTTAAAGGGTCTGAATACTTTTGCAAGGCACTGCATATTTTGAAAAACCTGTAATTTATCATGGGCCCACACTTAAAACATAACAATAGGCTAACATGTGAAACAAACCAAAATAAAGACTGAGATTAACACTGCTGACAGAGAGTCTTTTAAAACAACACAGAGGAAAAAAAACTTGCAGGAATTCTGTCATTTTTCACCTGAAAGAGACATTGGCTTGTGTTAGTATTTCCCATGGAAAAGTCAGCCATCCTGTAATGCATACATTTCACAAAACATGTAATAAACAATGGAGCAATTCTTACAGCATGTCAGTTCATGGTGCAGATTTGCACAAAAAATAAAATTAATATGCAGTTACAACTGAAATATAAAGAGATTTTAAAGACCACATTTTTACAAGGATGGTCAAGTATTGGTGACCTGACAGTTATTCTAGTTACCCTTTTCTGAATATTCAAAACTTGATTTCTGATTTGTTTCACATAATGCCAATTACATTACAATGACATTCTTCAAAGGCTATTGCCAAATTAAGAGCTTTTGACATACAATAAAAATAATACAGTAGATTTTGTAATACAAATATGTTCCTGAATCAGTCATGCCTGTTGCGACTTTGAAAAACTTTTTAAAACAGTTCAAGAAAGTAAGATCATCTAAGATATACAATTGTGTTAGGAAGGTTGTACTCCACTCATAAAGCTTCCTGTATATAAAATGATGGAGGCCTTGGTGTTCTTGTGATGAACGTAAATTCAAAGAAATTTAAACAATTTTGTATAGACTACTGCAACTTCATTATTTGGCTTCATTATTTTTCTCTTTAGAATTTTCAATTAAAGCACTAATATCTTGTTGACTTACTATATACTGTACATATTCTTGATCATTTAAATTTACTGTTGCATTGTCTGTGATATTGCTAAAGAAAATGGACAGGTGATTAAATGACAATAGCTATACATATTGTTGTTAATCTCCATGCAAGTTCTAGTTGTACTGTAGGTACTGAATGTACAGTAGTTGTATGAGCTTGTGCTGAAACCCTGCACAGAGCATTGATTCAAAATTACATTTATCAAATAATGCTTTGACATGTGGTGAAAATCTAGGCATTTTAATGGATTTATCATTGATTCTAATGAAATTTTAGAACTTGTTTGTATCTGCTTTCTCCAGAAGAACCAGTTACATATTTATACTTAAAAAGGACCACTCTTACTGTGTATCATACTATCCACTGATATTCCTTAATATAAATATGATTGCTACTGTATGTTCCTTGCAAATAGATTACAGGAAACCCTCCTAAATTTAATATTTCCTGATTAATCACTTTTTTTCATATCATACATTACACAAAACACCTGGGAGGCCAAGCCAGCGGCACTCCCACTTGACTTGAAAGAAGCTTCTAACTATGTCAAGTAGGGAGATTATTCAAGAATCTGGACCGGTTTGGTTTTGATCTTACATTAATTGTCTGGGTGCATCCCCTCAGTATCAGTGGTGTGATTTATTTCCTATTACTCTTCCATGTGGAACTTGTTTGGGCTGCCCCTTATCCCCTGTTCATTTTGCACTTGTAACTGAAATTCTGTTTTATATCCAAATATTTGTTAGTGCTTCTTTTTTGTTCACAAGTTAAAAACATTATTTTTTCTTTTCATTTCTGAACCAAGAATATCTACTCTTCTGAGGTAGATTAAAGATATTAGATTGCTTAGGAACAGAACATCCAACCATTTTCTAATCGCTTCTTCCAATTCATTAAAGGGGAGTCAAAGGGGAGTCAGAGCCTATCCAAACAAGCAAAGGGCCCAGGGCAAGGTACATGCTGGATGGTATGCTAGTCCGTCGCAGGGCATACAGGTCCTAACCACCACTAACAGTGTTGGGAGAGATCAGAGTAGAGGTGGAATGTCAATATTAGTGACACAAATTACAGATCCTCATTTTTTAAGACTAAGGGACCGTTTTGCTGGGACATGACTGGTTTGAACCCCTGGGAATTAAAATCACAAGAGAGAATTAAATCATACAGCCTTCAACACAGGCTATTGTACAACATTATGCACAAGTTTTCAAAGAGTGCGGAGCCTGCCATAGTTAATCCGTGATGGTTTAAATGGACCCTTCAATCATCCCCAGATTCCTAAAACTGCAGCCAGAGCCATTTGTAATATGCCACAAAGTAGGTGAGGCAGTGGATATCTCAGTGCGGCAAGGGATTTTCACTTTAGTCCGCTTCTCTAAATGGGCAACCCCGATTGCTCCAGGGGCAACAAAAGATGGGATATTAAAGATTTGTGGAGACTATCGAAGCACATTCAACACAGTCATGACTAACAACTTCTCCTAAAGGTAATTGGAGTCAGGCGTTCCAATCAATGAGATGAGATTGGAGGTGTGAGTTGGAGGTATACCCTATAAAAAAGACACACAAAGGTTGGTTACTAACAGTCTGCTCTTCTCAAGAAAGAGCTGCTCATGTGAACCATGCCCCGATCAAAAGAAAGATCAGAGGACCTTAGAAGAAGAATTGTAGAGATGCATAAAACTGGAATAGGCTACAAAAGCATTTCTAAAGGCCTGGGTGTTAATCAATCCACAGTAATACAAATTGTCTACAAATGAAGGAAATTCAGTACTGTTGCTACTCTCCCTAGGAGTGGGTGTCCTGTAAAGATCATGGCAAGAGTGCAGCGTACAATGCTGAAGGAGGTGCTAAAGAACCCTATGATAACAGCAAAGGACCTGCAGAAATATCTTGAACTTGCCAAAGTCTCTGTACATGTGTCTACTATAAGAAAAACACTGAACAAGAATGGTGTCAATGGAAGGACACCACAGAGGAAACCACTGCTCTCCAAAAAAAAACACTGCTGCATGTCTCAAGTTTGCAAAAGACCACCTGGATGTTCCACAACGCTCCTGGGACAATGTTCTGTGGACAGATGAGACAAAAGCTGAACTTGTGCAACACTATGTTTGGAGGAAAAAAAAGCACTGCACACCAACACCAAAACCTCATCCCTACTGTGAAGCATGGTGGAGCATTATGGTTTGGGGCTGCTTTGCTGCCTCAGGGCCTGGACAGCTTGCTATCATAGTGGGAACAATGAATTCAAAATTGTATCAATAACTTTTACAGGAGAATGTCAGGGTAGTGGTCCGTCACCTGAAGCTTAATAGAAGTTGGGTGGTGCAACAAGACAATGCTCCAAAACACAGAAATAAATCAGCAACAGAATGGCTTAAACAGAAGACAATTTGTGTTCTGGAATGGCCAAGTCAGAGTCCAGACCTCAACCCAATGGAGATGCTGTGGCATGACCTGAAGAGAGCTGTTCATGCAAGAAATCCCAGAAATATCAATGAACTGAAACAGTTTTGTAAGGAGGAATGGTCTAAAATTCCTCCTAACTGTTGTGCAAGTCTCATCAGCAGCTACAGGAAACGTTTGGTGGAGGTTATTGCTGCTAAAGGATCTACCAGGTACTAAATACAAAGGCTCACATACTTTTTCCAGCCTGGACTGTGAATGTTTAAAAGATGTGTTCAATATTGACAAGAAGTACAATTGTTTGTGTGTTACTGTATTAGTTTAAGCAGAGTGTAACACTTCAGGGTTCACATGGGCACCCTCACCTGCTGCCACATCAGGTCAGCCCCACACCATCAGGGACACAAACCCAGGCCTCCGGTGTCACTCAACAGGGACCCAGCCTGGTGAGCTAAAGAGATACTGTATCTCTCCGATGGTGCGGGGCCGACCTGATGCGGCAGCAAGCGAGGGCGCCCACGTGAACCCCGAAGCGTTACATTGGTGTCAGGAGCGGGGTGGGATAGCCCTTCGCTGAGGACGGCGAGTTAAGCGTGGGAGAGTGTAACGCTTACGGCCACCATTGAGTGTGAAAGACGTCTTACGAGAGCGGTGACGTCACCGCCCTTCCCTGTAATAGCAGGACCACAGCCGCTGGACTGAGTGGAGATATCTCTTTAGCTCACCAGGCTGGGTCCCTGTTGAGTGATGCCGGAGGCCCGGGTTCGCGTCCCTGACGGTGCGGGGCCGACCTGATGTGGCAGCAGGCGAGGGCGCCCACATGAACCCCGTAGCGTTACAATATTGTGTTTGTCTATTATTGTGAGTTAGTTGAAGGTCAGACCACATTTTTATGAGTAACTAATGCAGAAATCCAGGTAATTCCAAAGGGTTCACAAACTTTTTCTTGCAACTCTGTCAAGGACTTTATACTGTACTGTAATGCAATACGTCACATCATACTGTAGTTGCTCCTTACAACACTGCATCAAATGGACAGGGAGAGAGAATGGTGCAGACTACAAAGGAAGCCTTGTCCAGGCTACCAGAGGAATACTTGGCTACCATGGTGGCCCATTTCTTGATCTCACAAAATACCATTCCGTTGGTGTTACAACGTTTATGTTAATGTAAAAACAATCGTTGAATGTGACTACTATAAAAAGAATTTAGGGCAGTCAACTTCATGATACCTATTGTCATACATTGCACATTAAGTATAATTCTTAGTAAGAAACGCATTCCGCTTATTCTTTTTCAGCGAGAAAGATCCATCACTCCATTCACTACCGAATACAGTGCAATGCGACCGAGTATTCCTGATTATATTGTTGGATTTTAATATTTGCGATACATAAATATTTTCTTTTTGTGTATGTGTGGCACCGTTTTCATAGCTGTATATTTTGCAGTCACTCAAAGTGTAATTTCTTCTAACTGATACATTACATTAAAAAAAATGTTGCTGTTTGGCAGTTTAATTCAATCTCCGGTTACGTCGGCAATTTGGAGGTCCTGAACCGCATTAGGACCCAGAGGAAGCCTAGGAACCGCTGCAGGGGAAGCGAGATGGAACAATTTGTATGCGATACCGCTTGTCCTGCGCATTAATAGTAATACAGATAACGGTTCGGGATTCGTATCTGAAGGGGGATTAGGTTTCTTGGTGGAACCCTGATTGTGCTGGAAGATCCTTCCTTTGTTTTATCAACATTAGCTCGAAAAGTCTTCAACCTGGTCTGTTTGCACTGAGATTTGCTCTGTATCAGAAAGTTGCATAGATCTGATCAAAGCATGGAAGAGACACATTTCTAAAAAACTAGAACAGGCGCATTGGGTAAGTACACTTAACATCAATGTTGTGTACATTGCACAGGTTGATATTGCTGGATTCCAAATCTATGATTTGGTTTGAGTACTTGTATTTATTTTGAAAGTTACATGCTTTTTGTTGGACAGTTGCGCTGAAAAGGGAATATTGTGATATGCTGTACAGAAATAATGCTTTTCAAGGAGCAACATACTGAAATTAAGTTAAAAACGGATCGCGTGGTACTTTATTAATTAAGGGAACATCTGAAACACATGTTATTATTTATTTAAAAAACTAACCTAATCGGATTGTGGAAGAGGGGGTATGCACTGAATGAACTGTTGTCGAAATCTGAGAGGCTCTGCAAATGTGCTTATTTCACCGCGCGCATTGAACTTAAAAAAATGCCCTTTTTTGTTTTAACAACCGAAAAGATTTTAGTTTCAATAAAATATTAACTTTGTAGCACCCTGTTGGTTTTTAAGATTTTAATTGAACTTTTATCACGTGTGCCCTTAAATAATTACGTTTTTTATTTCATTCTATTTGCTATGGGTCTCGTCTGTGGTTTACAAGAAAGCTGTCTTCTGCCCAGCACGTTGCATTTGATCTGTTACTGATATCTCTAACAAGAGATATGTTAGCTGGTGTTGTGGATACTAACTTGTAAGTAATATGCTGGGAGCATTTGCTCTGAAACCTCGCGTCGGACTATGAATTTTGCATTATTTATAAGGAATAACTCAACTGGGATCCCCCCATTCCTTTATCAGAGACTGGCCCGAGTCTGTACGCGATGCTGCTGCTTTCTGGAAACCTTATCCATCTCACTCAGTAGGATTTGGTGTTCGCTTTGAAGGCGTTAGACGCTATAAAATGCAACATATTTAATTTTAAAAGCATAACTTAGGTTTGGTTAAGTAGATACAATTATTTCTCGAGCTTTTCAAAACCTTTTTTTATTACGCATGTTTTTTTCATATAGATTTTTATTAATGGGCTCTGGTATCAGGTGTATAATTTACCTCATGTCTGTGCAGTATATATTACAGAACTCAGATTTATAAATACCACTGGGGGTAACAGATTCCATATCAATGCAATTTGCTCAGTGTCGGGAACGGACGAGTTTCTTTTTCATTTCTTGAAGGAATACTTTAGTCGATGTATTGAGCTTTACATCTAACGAAAGCCTCAAAATAATTCTTAGGGTTACCCTAGGGGCGAAGACATACAGGACACCCGAGATGTTATTTTCCTACTTATTTTAGTATTAAACTCGTATTTGAGTTCTTGTGCTTCAGCGTTACACTGAGTTACTGAAGGTCTTAATGCTGGGAACTAAAGTAATCACGCTATTTGTTTGCCATTTAAGAAATGTTACTTTCGAAAAGGTTACAAATGTAAATTATCTGACATGTTGTGCAAAACATACTTTTAACCAGATTTTTATGTTGCTTTTGTGGAACTGATAAGAGTAAGACACTGGGTGCTAAGATCCTAAGCAGGGATGTGAATGAATAGAAACCAGACCCAACACTTTTTGAAAACGATTCGCCGTGTGGTTTAGCGCAGGGGAAAAAAAACATTATGAACAGGTTTCTAATGATATACTGCAGGTTTTTTTACGAGCGCTGTCGATGAGTTGTGGTGCTGAAAGTTTGATCACTGTAACTGGGAATGCATTGTACTGTAGCGAGATCAAAACAGTCTATTGATGCGAGATACTGTACGAGATGAGCTATTTTTTAATAATAAAGATAAAACTTAATGACAGGAATAAGTAGTACGGTAATATAGCGGACAGTTACTGTGTGTTTGCGATGTAACACAGCAGTCTATTTTACGAAAGTGAAATGTAATTTCCTTAACGACATTATCTGTAAATTAAATTAATTACATTTAGTCGTGTTGTATATTGTACAACTAACAAATGTCTGTATGCCTCAGAACAGTCGATTTAAAGCTATTTTAATGCGTTTGGTATGTTTCAGGGTGTAGTCTTCTCTGCTGGAAATTTATTATGCAAATATAGAATGGGTGAATTATCTATCCATTCATTATCGATAAACCGCTTATTCCTGTTAAGGTTTGCGGTGACCTGAAGCCCTTCATGGAAGCAAAGGGTGCACTGTGTTATTACACTCTGGATGGGCTGCTTCTCCTTCGCATGGTATACTCAAACAGAGGCATAAGCACGGGGACAATATAGAGGCAGGGACACCTATTAACATAGCAATACACGTCTTTGTTGGATGGGAGGAAACTAGAGCGCCCAGAGTAAACGTCCATGCTTGTGTGGGTTTATTTAAGGGTCTCTAGTTTCCTATGAAACAATATGCCAACTCCACACAGAAGTTCACAAGTGAGCTCAGTACCTGACAGTGTGAGGCAGCAATGCTAACTGCCATGCCACCTTACTCCCAAAAAGAGTATTAGTTGCTGACAATAAATGTAAGCATTATGCGTGTCCACCAAGTTAAAGTTGTTTTTTAATGTTGTGACAATAATTCAGAAATCATCTAATATATATGTGTGTGTGTGTGTGTGTGTGTGTGTGTGTAAAGTAGTATACTATATAATAATTTAAAATAACAAACAGTGAAAAAAGGGATTTTTTCTTTCAGTCTATAGATATCATAGGGTTTGTTCAGTATTAAAATATCCCAAAGACTTCACACATAGTAGGGTACTCACTCCATCGATTCCTAATGTTCAGCCATCATGTGCCGATAGCCTTGCTCCACACCAATTCAGGAAGAGGGTTGAGAAATTCCTTTGTCAATGAGCAACCTTCAATTGGAACTTTAGTGAGGCCAGATTTCAATCCCAGGAAATGAGGGTTAACACTTATACTCTTATGAACAATACCACAGGATCTTTATGGACCCAGTAGTCAGGACCTCAGTTTAATGTGTCATTTGAAGGACGACTCCTTCAATGTCTCCTGTCACCACAGTGACAATAGTGGATTCAGAAGAAAGAGTGCCATGTACCTGTCTATCAACACCACTAATAACAGTCACATCATTTTACTTGGAAGTATTCTGCCTCACTATTGATTAAGACCAGTCTTGCTTAATTTCTGAGACCTTACAAGGAGTTGGAAGGTGGTAACATACATAACATACAGGTTGCAGTGCTGGTGTCCAAATTGTTTGACTCTTATTGAAGTAAAGATCAGGACAATACACCATCACAAAATTTTAACAGGGTTTGTATGAATTTGTGTTGTGTGTAGTTATATATCTTTTTATGATTTTATTTTCAATATAGATGCTATGTTAACAAAGTTCTCAGAAAGCCCATAGGCAGGGGTTACTAATTCTGTTCATTAAAATGTATCACTACTTTTTTGAATTAAGCAAAGTGTGACACTGGAGAATTTCTAATCTGCAGCTGTTGGCAATCTGTAGATACTGTACTTCCATTTGAACAGGTGTCCATTAAAATAAGTGTCTATTCACATATTCCCAATGTGTGAGTATACTGCTTTAACTAGCTGACTAGCTTTCTCAAATCTTTGTGAAAATTGTTGAGTTGTAATTAACATTCTCATGGCTTACATGTTTTCTTTTTATCTATTGTTTGGGAATATGGCTAAGGGGTAATCTGTGTTGCTTGTGTTTTGATGTTACTGTGATGTACTGTAGATGTTGTTTCTCCCTTTTATGCTGTTAGTGCACTCAAACTGATTGTTTGTAATCTGTCTCAAGGGTTGCATAGCCCACGGGCATTGCTAATAAAGATATGTCCTACATGATTTTGTAGTGCAATTCTGTAGTGTAGAAGTATTAAAGGGCTTGGCAACTTTACTTTTTTGATGTTGGGGATACAGTAGCTTTACATTACATAAATGCTACTGTTGTCAATTATTATTTTTTATATCACAACATTATATCATTTCACAAAGTTTGAGCAACCCACAGCATCTTTAGATAGAGAACAATAAGCCTAAACGATGCAGTTAATGTGTCTTTTTGCAGATAAGGCAATGCAATATGAGGGGAATAGGTTAGGAAAGTTCTTTGTTGTAAGTCTATTAGAGAAGCTCTTTGGAAGTTGGATACTGACAGCAGTGGTGTCTTATATTCATTCCCAAGTTGTACATTATGCAATATTTGAAGAAGTCTCTGCAAGACTGATTGTTGAATCTTTGTATTCCTGCAATAGTTGATTTTCTGCTGTGGCTGTGAATTCAGCAGCAATCTTGTGTGATGTTAAATATTCTGAATTAATTAGTGCAATTTACCTCACAGTTTTGCATCTTTCTATAATTTATCTCAGGGTGCTTTTTCATTTTGATAAAAGATGTTTAATGATTGAAGCAGTCATATGTTTCAGTTCTTTCCTGCTATTAAGGGAGAAGAAAGTATTGAGAATCGCTTGAACAATTACCTTCAAAACATTAGTATTCTCTGTTTGAATTCTGCATAAAAAATATCTGCATTTCTGTCAGAACTATGTTTAGATATATGATTTATTTTCAGAAAAAAATAATGCCTTCCTTTGTCCCTTCCAGGCTGTGGTGCTGACCAGCTCCTTGAAACAAATGGGTCAGTTTCTGGCTCACTATGACTTTCTAAGAATAAATTGGTTATGGATGGAAGTGTTTTCAAAAGTCCAACAAATTTGAGTAAATAAGGATAACAAGTAATAACTAGAAAACAGTTTTATAAAATGTGTAAATTCTGGTAACATCACATTTTTGACTCTTTTTTACCATGAGAAAGTTTTCACATTAAAAAAAAAGAATTGGCAACCAGCATTTTGCATATAAACATTTAAGTTAATTTTAAGATTCCTGTAAATATTTACAACTTTGTGTATTTGAAATGAAACAATCAATTTAAAATATTTAAATACTCATACATATTTAAATAGATTATTGTAAATACTTACTGTATATATATTTGAACCCAATGATTTTCCCATTTTGTCTGTGTCATTCACTCACTATCCCCGGATCTGGAAGATCATACTCCTTAACACTTTAAAGGAATCCTCAGTCAGAGACTGATGTTTCTGTTAATATGAAGTAAGTTATAATTTTTTATATTAAATAATAGATAACTGGGACTAGAAGATCTCCAAAGATCTCCAAAGATTAAGGCTCAAGTATGTAAATTCCTGTCAGTTCTGATTGTGCTTTTTTAACCCAGATTGCAATGTGTTAGTAGAGCATTCTCTTTAGAAATTTTCAACCTGTTGCTCCCACTCAGAATCGAAATCACTTTGTACTGGGACACCATGATCATGTAGTTTCCTGTGCCTTTCAGATGACATGTAGTATACAGTATGTGGAAAAACTTTTTTTGCTGTGGATTACTCATTTTAGGAACCATGTCATAATGAATGCTAAACCTCAGCATTTGGTTCAACTCATGCTTCTGCTAAACTGTTTCTATTGGAGCTGTACTCTTCAAAATAATGAAAAGGGGCAGAAATATTTATGAATTGTAGCTCCACCTCAATCTCAAGTTTTGGCAGAAACTACTGACAAAGAAGGCTGTTTTAAAATAATATTTAAAGAAAAAGCTTAATGTTCTATTTTATCTGATGATATTTATTTTCCTTCTTAAAGATATAATCCACAGAAGAATAAATTGTAATTTAAACAGGGTCTATCATTGTTAGCATTCAAAAGTGCTGAACAACTAGAAAATGAAAAATACAAATAAAGATGCTTAGCTGTCAACAGTCATTTAAAGCCAACTTAAAAAGAGTGGGTCACTTACTTACAGTGCCTTGCGAAAGTATTCGGCCCCCTTGAACTTTTCAACCTTTTGCCATATTTCAGGCTTCAAACATAAAGATATAAATTTTTTATTTTATGTGAAGAATCACCAACAAGTGGGACACAATTGTGAAGTGGAACGAAATCTATTGGATTTTTGAAACTTTTTTAACTAATAAAAAAATGAAAAGTGGGGCGTGCAAAATTATTCGGCCCCCTTGCGTTAATACTTTGTAGAGCCACCTTTTGCTGCGATTACAGCTGCAAGTCGCTTGGGGTATGTCTCTATCAGTTTTGCACATCGAGAGACTGAAATTCTTGCCCATTCTTCCTTGCAAAACAGCTCGAGCTCAGTGAGGTTGGATGGAGAGCGTTTGTGAACAGCAGTTTTCAGCTCTTTCCACAGATTCTCGATTGGATTCAGGTCTGGACTTTGACTTGGCCATTCAAACACCTGGATACGTTTATTTGTGAACCATTCCTTTGTAGATTTTGCTGTATGTTTGGGATCATTGTCTTGTTGGAAGATAAATCTCCGTCCCAGTCTCAGGTCTTTTGCAGACTCCAACAGGTTTTCATCCAGAATGGTCCTGTATTTGGCTGCATCCATCTTCCCCTCAATTTTAACCATCTTCCCTGTCCCTGCTGAAGAAAAGCAGGCCCAAACCATGATGCTGCCACCACCATGTTTGACAGTGGGGATGGTGTGTTGAGGGTGATGAGCTGTGTTGCTTTTACGCCAAACATATCGTTTTGCATTGTGGCCAAAAAGTTCGATTTTGGTTTCATCTGACCAGAGCACCTTCTTCCACATGTTTGGGGTGTCTCCCAGGTGGCTTGTGGCAAACTTTAGACGAGTCTTTTTATGGATATCTTTGAGAAATGGCTTTCTTCTTGCCACTCTTCCATAAAGGCCAGATTTGTGCAGTGTAAGACTGATTGTTGTCCTATGGACAGACTCTCCCACCTCAGCTGTAGTTCTCTGCAGTTCATCCAGAGTGATCATGGGCCTCTTGGCTGCATCTCTGATCAGTCTTCTCCTTGTCTGAGCTGAAAGTTTAGAGGGACGGCCAGGTCTTGGTAGATTTGCAGTGGTCTGATACTCCTTCCATTTCAAGATGATCGCTTGCACAGTGCTCCTTGGGATGTTTGAAGCTTGGGAAATCTTTTTGTATCCAAATCCGGCTTTAAACTTCTCCACAACAGTATTACGGACCTGCCTGGTGTGTTCCTTGGTCTTCATGATGCTCTCTGCGCTTTCAACAGAACCTTGAGACTATCACAGAGCAGGTGCATTTATACAGAGACTTGATTACACACAGGTGGATTCTATTTATCACCATCAGTCATTTAGGACAACATTGGATCATTCAGAGATCCTCGCTGAACTTCTGGAGTGAGTTTGCTGCACTGAAAGTAAAGGGGCCGAATAATTTTGCACGCCCCACTTTTCATTTTTTTATTAGTTAAAAAAGTTTCAAAAATCCAATAGATTTCGTTCCACTTCACAATTGTGTCCCACTTGTTGGTGATTCTTCACATAAAATAAAAAATTTATATCTTTATGTTTGAAGCCTGAAATGTGGCAAAAGGTTGAAAAGTTCAAGGGGGCCGAATACTTTCGCAAGGCACTGTAGAACCCTGAATATACTGTGGTACTCATGAATGAGTTAATAACTGTCTTTACCATTACAGTTTATCTTGCTAACATCAGATGCTTTGTGTTCGAGGAGCCCAATTTGGATGAGTTCAGTATGAGAGAATTCTAAAACTGAATTCAATGTTGCAGAGTCTTTTTCATCTTCAAAAAAATTTACATTGTTTGACGGAAGTGATTTCAGTGTGAAATGATTCTACTCATTAATGTAGAATGTACAACTGCTTCCAAAGTTTTTTTGCATTAGCAAAATAAAGTAATCAGTATAATTTCTACTACAATTAACTACACCATAGTATTTTTATTGGCTAACCTCATTAGTGGCTAATGAATTTCAGACAAGGTATGACTTAGTAAATGTCCTTTAATCACACATAAAATGATTTTGTATTTATCATTGAGCAGATGCTAACTGTGAATATTTTTTAAATTAATAACTGAGAGTAGACTATCTAAAATGTACTGTAACATAATGTGTGTCTGTACAGATCAACCACAATTATAATGAGCCTCATGAATTTTGGGTGCTGAGTAGTAATTTTCATATAGATATGTGGAAATGTTCTTAGAGCTGGATTTATTAAAATTAAAAAAAAGAAATGATTCCTTCTCTTCTCTCATCTTGGATTAAGTCTGAGTGTCTGCAGTGCACAGTGCCCACAGTTGGCTTTATAGCATCCAGTGTTTTTAGAAGACTGATTATGTTCATACCTTTGAGAACGCAGCTACAAATACTAACTATCCCTTATTCATTTAGATGGTACTATATTAGTGAAATTCTGCAACTGAGTGGTCAACAGTCTCTTGCTTTCCAAGAATGCCAGACCACAGGGATTCCTGATACAAAGCATTATTCAAAGACCAGGATGTCCTTAACCAAAATCTAATGATCTATGCTCACAGGGGACCAGTATGAGCAATAACTAGGGACAAGAAATGGCAATTGTTTTATACAAAACAAATAAATGATTAATCATTTAAACCTTGTGTGCAGCATAACATCTTTGTTTTCCAGTTCATATCTGTACTGTACTTTTCCGAACTATATTATTTATAATTATCTACAGTAAGATGTAAGCTGTATTTTATCAGAAATAGCTGCTTTATTTACAGTATTATATACAGAAAAAAAGATCACTGCTAATTTTCAGAATTCTATAAGCTACTGTATGTAAAGTTACATACTGTACTTTACAAAGGGACAAATGTCAAACTAGGTATCACACAAAGGAAGGTGCCATATCTATGATCTCCATCTATGTTGCCCCGTGTGTATAGGCTCTTTATCTAATATGTTTTCTGCACTTTTAATTGAGAATTAGAAGCATCGAGGGTAAAAAAGTGAGTTTTTGGCTTCATTACTAATAGTAATGAAACCAGCCTTTTTTCATTCCTAACATTCTTGTGTCATTATGCTCTATTGCAAACCCAATACCTTTAGCTCCACTATATTAATGTAGCACTATATACACATAAAGTGTAGAGTGACACATTGTTATGGTGATTAGCTGCCTCATAGCTACAGATTCAAATCAGGCCCTGGCCATTGGTCTTGGTATAAAATGTTCTTCCCATGATTGCCTGGTTTTGACCAGGTGGTCTGGTTTTCTGAAGTTAGATTTTGTGAAATGTTGATGTCACATAGACATATAAATGTGGTTTGCGTGTTTTGTTTCAAGAAATGTAAACACATTTGAATAAAGAGTGGGACACCTGCTATGGGTTAAATTAGTCTGATAGGGTTATATGATTTGGAAACGTATGACAGAAGTTACAAATAATAAAATTTCTTGCTTCATAACTTTCCAGTTCCTATTATGAAAGCCAATGGGCTGTTCACTTGTTCTTTCTACAAAGTTAGTCTTTTTTTATTTCCATGACCTTTACTTAATATCTACTGTATAGTGGCTAGTTTCCACATGTTGTATTGGGAAACTATTAAATGTGTCACAGTATATTATACAATGCAGTTGTATTCTGCAGAACTACTTAATGTTGTAATTTCTATAGTTATTTCTATAGTTACGTTTCCAAATCATATAACCCTATCAGACTAATTTAACCCATCCTACTCCATTGGGCTCCTGAGCAAGGCCCTTAACCCCAACTGCTCCAGGGGCGCCGTACAATGGCAGACCCTGTGCTCTGACCCCAGGCTGTCTTCCTATCTGTGTGTCTGTGTGTCTCATGGAGAGCAAGCTGGGGTATACGAAAAGATAATTCCTAATGCAAGAAATTGTAAAGGGTTAATAAAGTGATGATATTATATATTCTTAATTTCACTCAGAGGTGTTTACAGAGGATTCCATATCAGTTAAGGTGATTTCAGCTACACATCCCAGAAAGCTAGAGCTATAGACCCATCTCATTGTGATCTCCATGATCTGCTTCATTGTAAATATACAGGGTACTTTAATAAAATGCAAGTAACTGAGCATGCATTATTTATTGTAAAATTATACATTTGGCCTATTTCTGGAGAAAAGGGTCACTTACTGCTATAATGATTTTGTGAATGGATTTTACCAAGGTATGCTGTGTTATTCGAGACTGGTAATTTTATTACAGTATTGATTCGTAGAAGTCTAACGTTTTTTCAATGTGAATTTCTAACTAAGGTAAATTTTTATTGTTTGATTAGCTGTAGCCAAGATACTGTATGATGTTTGTTCAGTGCATCACTGCACTGTCAACATTTTTATGAGAGCTTTAAAGACTCTCTGTTTGGTTTTATAACATGGCTTGTGGAAAATGAATTCTGCAGAATGCATAAGGAAATCTTTATGAAATAAAGAAATAAACTGAATCTTTATGAAGGTAAATAAACTGAAATCTTTATGAAATAAAAAAAATACATACTGTAATTACAAAGTGAGACATTTGATTCCATCACCATTTCTATACAAACTGCACTTGCCTGCTTAAGAAGTATGCATACATAGTTTGCACACTCTCAACACTTTCCCATATCTCTTATTGCAGGAATGTGTCCTTGTTATCTTGAGAAATTGAACAGTTCTGCTTCCATTGCAAACTGAAGCTTATCGGGTAAATGGAATTTAACTGAATAGAAGGCAATAGAAAATACAAGCAGATTCCATCTACAATGATTACTGATATTCTGGAGCTGAAAACAGCTGTAACACAGTAAAAATGAATTCAGCTTACTCAGTAACTAATTAGAATTAATTTGTTGGTTACAGGTCAAATGAAAACAGGATGTAATGTCATAGACGTAGTACAGGTATTTCCTTAGCTGTTGCTGAATTCTGCTTTCATCTTTTGATCTTTAATGTGTCCGTGGGTTTATGGGGTCAGCCCATCTTGCTCATTAGGTAGATAATACTGCAGCTAAGTAAATCCAAAATGTAATCCAGCCGTTTCCTAAAGGTGCTGAGAGGTACCCCCTACTCTTTGAGTAAATGAATGTTTCTTATTTTCTGTCCTAAATTAATTGCAATTGGATATTCATGTTTCACTATCTGTTTACAGCAGTCCCTTGAAACCAATAATCTTTTCATTCGCCCTTTGGTCTCTTTTTAAGGCTAATTGATCCCTTTTTAATATAGTGACCAAAACTGTTGAGTATACTCTCTAGTTTTATACAAGAAAAGTATCTGGTATATAAAAAAAACTTCACATTACATCATTAACATTGTGACAATTAAGAATATGAACACAACTTTATAGTACAACTTTTTTATGTAAATAGCCTTACAGAGTAATGGCTACCATACTGCCTGAAATATGAAATCTACCTGGATTCTTGCTTCTTTTCTGCTTAAATATTTTTCATTTTTTCTTCCTGGTTGAAGAATTTCTAAAGACAGTGTTTCCCTCAGATAACTACTGACTAAGATTGTTGAACCTCTTGTTATACATTGTCCTTGAAGCTGAGACATTTGTCTTTCGCAAGACTCCCTGGACTCTGAGATTTGGTTGACATCTTCAAGAAAAAAGAAAAAGAAAAAAACATCACAGTACCTGAGGCACAAACCCCCAGTTGTCCACTTATGTGACTGCTGCATAATTTTCTCTCTCTCTGCTCCTATAGAGCAAGTTGCTGGGAGGTACATTGTGGTTCATTACTCTGGCCTGACACGGACATTACCCGCTGTTCTAATGGTTGGCCATTTATGGCTCACCAAGATGTCTGTTTAAGTGACATCTTATCAATTGCAACTCAATTAGTCAAATCTGAAGTGCAAAGTATGAAAAGACACATTTCCAAGATATCCAGGGCTGAATGGCTCCTTGGATTGATTGTTTTTGTTTCTTTTATGCTACTCAAATAGGTCTTTCAAATACAGTGCATTAGCAGACCAAACCTTACAAGAGCCTCAAACTTTAATGTTCATTCCCAAACTGCAATGTCTCCTCTTAATTGTGAAGTGCATGCTGAATTTGAAAGATTAGAGTCTGAAAGTCTACATTTTTTAGTCTTCAGCTCTTATAACTAGCTCTACAATCATAATTTCCTTTAATTTAGATTTTGACTACACAAATACTACAAAACAAAAATAATAAAAAAAATATTAGTGAATACATAGAACATTCAACACTGTTACAAACAAAAATAATGTTTGTGATGCACTAACAGTAGACATTATATTTATCAGATCTTTATAGTTCTTTGGTTCAATTTCTTGTTATTACATTTTTAAGATAAAACCATTGGGCCCATCTAATCTAGCACCATATTGCACATATATCGCCTCCTGATGCAATAATAACAGAATGTTTTTGACCACCCAAATGAGAAAATAAAACCTTGCTATTTAAAAAATTGGGAAAATGCTCTAATTGAATCCAATATGAATTAAAGTGGGAAGCATACAGAAAATGATACAGAAATCCACAGCACTCTTGTTACACTACAGTTGTTTGGTATATAAATGATGTGTTATCTAGCAATTTCAATCACATTGAAAAGCTGTCTGACATTTTGACCACAGGGTGTGCAGCTGAGTCTCATCAGTATGCATAGAAAATAATAGACTATGAATGGTGAGCAACTCTGTGAGTGACACCATATCACTTACAACAGGAAATGTTATTACTGCCAATTGCTGGAGATGAAGGCAGCATCTTCATCTATCACTTAAGGATATTTATTTTCACTTCATAAAATAGATATAGATTTCCCTTAAGAAAACACAGGCATAAAAACAATACCATCACAACAAACCATGAATCCAAGTAGCTATGAAAAGTCCGCCTGCTGAACATTGGCTACAATGGATTTCTTCACAAAGGGATAATACATTTTCCTAGTGGATATTCTGTACCTAATTGCTTTATTATGGTTAGAAACATTACAGGTACTGTACAGTACATGTTCATTTGGCACAAGATAGTTAAATGCCTGTTGTTTATTGTCAGGATTACATTGCTTCATCCTCAGAATTGACACTCTATCCCCATGTTGAAAAAACATGCAATGGATATCTTGGAGAAAACAGTTAATTTTCACTGATCTACAAAATTTAATTTTGTACCTTTGTTTCTTTGTTTGCCTTTTTTATTTTTATGGGTACCTTTTATTTTTAGGAATGGAATAAGTAAAGGCATGTTTAGTTTGAAAAAAGGCCTAGCTCTTTCTCAAAATGTAAAACAGTTGTAAAGGAAGCCAAATTTATGCTTCAATCAATAGTAATTTTAATAATAATAATTGCTTACACTTATATAGCGCTTTTCTGGACACTCCACTTGAAGCGCTTTACAGTTAATGGGGACTCCCCTACACCACCACCAATGTGCAGCATCCACCTGGATGATGCGATGGCAGCCATAGTGCACCAGAACACTCACCACGCATCAGCTATCAGTGGGGAAGAGAACAGAGTAATAAAGCCAATTCATAGATGAGGATTAGTAGGAGGCCATTATTGGTAAAGGCCAATGGGAAATTTGGCCAGGATGCCAGGGTTACACCCCTAGTCTTTTTTTAGAAATGCCCTGGGATTTTAAAGTACTACAGAGAGTCAGGACCTCAGTTTTGTATCTCATCCAAAGGATGGGGCCTTTTTACAGTATAATGTCCCCATCACTATACTAGGGCATTAGGACCCACATAGACCACAGGGTGAGTGCTCCCTGCTGGCCCTACTAACACCTCTTCCGGCAACAACCTTAGTTTTTCCCAGGAGGTCTCCCATCCAGGTACTGACTAGGCTCATACCTGCTTAACGTCATTGGCTTACCAGTTGTGAGTTTCAGGGTGATATGGCTGCTGGCAACATGCAAACACGTGGCATTATAAAGCCAGGCTACTTTTTGATTTTGTAAGAAATTCAGAAGTGCGATCTTGAGAATTGAAACACTTAGCTTTAGAAAAGCTAAGTCCCACTGATGTTCCAAAGCCTGATTAATACTACGGATTTAGATTCCCCTTTAAAAAATAAGCTTTGATTTATTGGTACAGCAATTAAAAAGTATTGTAGCTGATTTGTAATAAGAGGATGGTTAAGACCACCATTGTATTTTTAGAGTACTAAGTGTTAGTATATCCAACCAAAAAGACATAAAATCTTCCCATTATGTTCTAGTTCTACATGTCACATTTTAGGCTTGAGACTAGTTTTAGATTTGATAACATTCAGCAAAATTGTGTTTGATTAATCTAAATTGTCAATCCTGGCTTTGGAAACCTAAATTAAGACTGCAAAAGAACATAAAATTATCTTACAGCTCTATGTTACTTTATAGATATTTGTCACCTTATATCTTATGATTTCTCACTGTGATTATTAGCCCCTCTATCTCTAATTTTCTTTAAGTCAACAGTGGACCAAATCTTCCTATTTAATTTAAAATAAGTTTAATTGAAAATGCTCACTTAGTTATTGCAGACTCCATCCACTATATTATGCTTAAAGGTAAACATACTGGAGCAGTTTTTATCCTTAAAGGGGATTGGATTCATCTTGCCAACTATGTCAGTCTGAAGGAAACTGTGGTAAAGACTGCAGCAAGATAATGCTTTTCCCTAACTCAAGCCTGGCCATCCAGGTCACCATAATAGGTGACACAGCAAGTCAACCTAATACCATATTTGAGTTATCAGCTGAATATCAGTTTTGCTCAACGTGATTTATTGTTTAAAATAAGCATTACTTAACATCAAAGCTAATTCTAGGAGCAGGTGCTCTGATGATGTGCATTTTTTGTGGTATTTTTGTGTCCCTAGAAAAAAGAACTCTTTTCACTACTTAGATGCTGCATAATTTATGGAATGAAAATTTCATCAAACAGCTTGTAACACTGTAGGGATGCCACCTACAGTAGCAATTGAGGAATATTTCATACTAAATGTTTTAATGGCTTTTAAGGTGATTTTATGGTGTTTAACAAAACATGTGTCTATGAAAGTGCTGAGTAGCATTGCTGACTGATTCAGTTCTTAGGAATACAACAGACTTGATAGATATCACCATTTTGTTATTTAATCTATTAAATAACATCCGAAATTAGTTGTGAGGTTTATAAAAAAGAACATTTATGAAGCTGTTAAGACAGGAGAATAAGTCAATAGACCCCACTTAAACTGCATACTTTACATAAAAGAGAATACTCTACAAGACAACACCATGGATGGAACTTTATGTCAGTCCTAGGATGCAATACTCAAACTGAATCTTTTCCAAAGTATTTTTCTAAATATCTGGGGACACACTAATGGCAGAGGAGGAACTGGGTGACAAAAATTGGCTCATGAAAACAGTAGGTTTATTTTTGTAAAGACAAAAAATGCAAAATGTAGGACAATATCTTTAAATCAGTATGTGTACAGTACAGTATGTGTGAGTAAAAAATAATAATATTGTAGTATCACTTTTTATTTTTTATTTATACCTAAGATGTTTGAGGTGTTATTTAACAATTACAGTATGTACTGTTAAATAATATGGAGTGGTGCTCATTACATGTATTTTCTAAAATTTAAACAGCTGTCTCTAAACATGGTGTGAATTCACAGATACTTCACAATCCAAAGCTGTTGCCTAACCTGTGGTGTGCTGCAACTTTGGAAATTGGGCTTACATCTGCAAAATTTCATTGCCTAGCATCAGCAGAGTGTGGATATCAGGGTTAACCATTTGTGTAGTGGGGTTCCTAAGTGGCTTAACCACTAAAGATGCTGGCTGTTTCCTGTGATCCAGAAGTGGTCAGTTCAATCCATGCCATTAGTTAATGGTGGATGGAGTTTCCCTAGACATACCTGTAGCACTGCAGTTTGTTCAGCAGTAGTCATGGGCTTTAATCATTGAGGCTCCCTTGGCATTCAGGGCAACAGAGACTCTTGGGACTGGCTGGAAGCCTTTACATTTGCAGTGATATCAGTGAGATTCATCAGTCCATTAATAGGAGCTCACTCTCTGGTAAGGCACCGTTGAGTTCACAGCATGCCAAAAGGCTGAAAGACAGCTGGGAGGTTCAGGGAAGTGAATCTGTAAACCCTAATTCTCCTCATATTGTGTAAGGGTTGTACAGATGCAGCCATTCAAAATGCACGGTAAAACCCCATACTGCGCGAAATAATCTACAGTAGTTTAGTGCAGTACCTGATTGCTGACAGGCAGCACTCGTAGTGCATTGGTTGTTGGTGAAACGATTGCTTCATTTAATCTCTTTACTGTGCATGTTTAAATCCGCTTAATATTGAATATTAATATGGAATTTTACAACTAAAGGGACATTTTAGTAGCTGAGCATATTTTGTCTGAGTCTGAAGGTCATAAATGATATTAATTTAGGAACATAAACATATTATGTAAACTGTACAGTGTACATGGCTGGTTTTGAAAGTTTAAAAATACACACCAGTATTCCATTTTCTTCACAAGCATTTTAAGCATCAAAGTCTTTCATTTGGTTGCATACTGTGGTTATTTTGGAAACGTTTTTACGTGCTCCTTCTGACTATATTAAGTTTATATACTTTATAAAAAAATTATAATGTTTTAACCTTTTCTATAAATATTTGCGCTCGTTATCACAGTAAAAAAAAAATGCATACTTTATTCAGTAAAACGAAATGGTACAGTTTATATTGTAATTAGAATTGAGAATAACAAAGCACTATTAAAAATACCACTGAAACTATAATAATGTGTCTGGTCATTATTAACAGTATTAATTTAATAATTATAATTTCAAGCTTCTTGTATCTTTTTCAGAGTAATTTTTTTTGGGTTTTCATAAGCTTCGCTTATGTTTATGAGACACAATGTTTCAGATGTCAATAACTTTGTGAACAAATGACGAGGAGCCTGCAACCTACAGGTTTAAAGATCGCAATTTGTGAAAAATTTCACAGTTTTTATTTAAACAATATCTAGTACCTGGTTGCATCTTTAAAAACCTTAGTTTTAATAAAGCGGATCATAGGTGCAAGTGACTTCATAACATGAGAAGGCATTATGTTTTTTTTTATGCATCAGTTGAAGCCTCCTGAAGTCTCTCAAAAATATAAAAAGGTAACATAATATTGTGTGGCACGATTTCTTTAATTTTAAAGAAAATAAAAATTAGGAAATAATAACGTAATTTAAGGGGTGTAAGTAAAAACACAACATCCACAAAAAATGTGTGATTTTTCTTCCTTGTGATCATCTTAGAATCTTTGTGTAAGCTGTAAGTTTTTTTTAACTTTTAATTAAGCATTTTAAACACTTTAATTTTGTAAACGTAACACGCATTTCGTACAGATACAGTACAATCACATTCTCCTGTCTTCCCGTGGTGTAAAACGAATTAGCAGGTGGTTGAGAAAACAGCGCACCTCCCACTGAGGTCAGTCAGAGAAGAGGCAGTGCTGATTGTATTTCTGACTGTTATGTCACAGTTCAATATTTTAATATACATCTTAATAAAGTCAGGGGTCAGGTGCATAAACTATTAGTAATCAATAATTAGTATTAAAATTCACACTGTGATAAATTGTTGCACTTTCACATCTTGTAAAAACATTAATTTGCAAGACTGTGTTCAAACATACGTTAAATTTGACTATCAAAAAATCAGGGTTGACTTTTTTTCTGTCTCTCCCACTCTCTCTCACCTGCTGCAATTCGGACACAGAATGGTTAAAAATGAGAACAGGTCAGGCAGGCAGATGGAAGGGAGATGGTGTCTTCCCACCTCTATGACTACAATGCCAAAGAAAAGTTTGGTGTCGTCTTCTCCGCAAGGTACACTCCTTGTGTAAGAATTTTCACCTCAAACATTTGCCCACCAGCTAACACACAGAAGCAAACTGAATACAAAATGTACTTGCAAGAATAACGATTATAAACATTAAAAAAACATTTTTGCTTTATATTGTCATACTGTCCAGTGTATAGCATGCTGACGCAGCTACCCACCTGAACTACTACCGCCTACAGCTGCTGCGACCCACTATGCCTTCCTCCAAATCTTTTTCTAGATCTCTTTGTCATACCTTCTCTTCCTCCCTGGGCTCTTTCTGTCCCCTGCTCCTGCCTCTCACTCCTCCTCCCTCCCAACCTTTGTTCTCCCGCTACTTTACCTTTGCCTACTGCCCTCTCTCTCTCACACCTGAAGAAGGCTCCACGGCCGAAATGTTGTGTTCTCTTTCTTCTTTTTTTCAGCATGGAATAAACCTATTACTTGTTCCTTTGCAGCCTACGCATGCTGACGCAGCTACCCACCTGAACTACTACCGCCTACAGCTGCTGCGACCCACTATGCCTTCCTCCAAATCTTTTTCTAGATCTCTTTGTCATACCTTCTCTTCCTCCCTAGGCTCTTTCTGTCCCCTGCTCCCGCCTCTCACTCCTCCTCCCTCCCAACCTTTGTTCTCCCGCTACTTTACCTTTGCCTACTGCCCTGTCTCTCTCACACCTGAAGAAGGCTCCACGGCCGAAACGTTGTGTTCTCTTTCTTCTTTTTTTCAGCATGGAATAAACCTATTACTTGTTCCTTTAAAACTAATACTCTATGGTTACTACACTGTGAGTAACGCTGCCCACTAAACCTCTTTCCCACAATTTCACAGGGGCAAGGTCACGTAGCTGATTCACAGCTGGAAACAATTTTATCTTGCCTTGTGAAAGCAAAAATTCAGATATTTGGCAACATATTTACTAAAACTATCCATCTCAGTAATCTCACAGTGTTAGTCTCACTGTACACCCCAGTGCTCACTCAATGTTCCCACTCCCAGTAAAATAAAAAACCTGTTTTCCGCATTATCACCTCGCACCAGGAGAGAAGGAACAGTGCCCGTGGTCATTTTTTTCACTGACAGACAAAGGTTATTAAAACTCATTCAAAAGGGTGTGCTGTGTTAACACAAACTCTGCTTAACAGAGCTGCTTGCAAGAGCAAGGTGACTTTCTGCTCAATTAAATAAAGCTACAGTGCAGGCAGATTTTAAATTCTTCAAGCAAAATTATCTGTTTGTCAAAATCTGCTACTTTGCAAGCAGTACACAACTTATCAAAAGGTACCTTTTGTCTCTCGTGCAAACTCAACAAAGGTTTATTTTTTATAATTTCGAAATTGATACTGTATTTCGTATTGATTGATACTGTATGCCTCAAGGACTCATTGTAGTATTGTTGCGAATACAGTTTGCACAGGAAAATCAAAATACCGCCCCCCCTCCCAGCCGGGTCTCGCCTTCCGCTGTTCTAAAGGCATATGGTTTCAAAGTATGTGTGAAATATCTTTTCTTACTATAGTTATTAATCCAATCTATTTTTACTCATCCGGCTATGTAAAAAATATAGCCAAAAAGATCACTGTAAAGGTTAAATTCCAAGCTGAAAAGACGAAACTCAACGTGTCTTCTCTAACTCTTCAGTGTACAGCTCATCCATGGTCATTCATTATTAATATTGTAAGGAACGGCAGGCATACAGATGGTTCAAGCCGTTTGCAGCATGGTGACATTACAGGACTCTGCTCCCCTACGCATAACAGGGCTGCTGGCCGCTGGGGCTGTAGGAGGTCTTCTGTAGCTTGTCTGGAAAAACCTCTGTTGAACAGCACAGGAGACCTGGGTTTGAGCCCATGTGGTGAAGGGTGATCTGGGGCAAAAGCAGTGAGGGCACAAGCCCAAGAATGTGAATGTATTACAATGTTATTAATAATATATTCCTTATTGCATTTAAATTGGATTGTTTTTACAAATATAAGAAGAGGCGATACACAGCATGTAAATATAACCTATTGCCCTCCTTTAACTTAAAGAATTGAGTGAAGAAATCCTAAATCACGAAACCATCACTTATAATAATTCATCTAGATACATACACCGTAGCCAACAACAAGCTATAATAGTGGACTATTTTAATATATTATAAGAAACTCTCTGATCGGGCCTTGTACCGCCTTAGCTGCTTAGTTACATGATTCCATATTAATATAACTATCAAGTGATGTTAAATCACTATCTTTTTACAATAACAGCAAGGGGTGTTCTTACTACATATTCTTAGAAAAGGATAAAACTTTAAAACTTTTTATGATGTACAGAATAAAAGCTTAATAATGTTAGAACAAGCACATTAAAACCTAACCCATGTAAGTTACCAAAACTTTGATTCATAAAATATTTATGCATAAATAAAATATTTATGATGAAGGTGGACGGTTGTGTACTTTTGTCCAACTGAGCAATCTTGCTTTTGTAAAATCTACTGACATTTTAATGTTAAATGATTAACATGCTGTAATATACAGTTTAAAATTATTAAAAGGATTCGAAACCAGGCGTTTTCTGGTGATAGCTCAAATGCTGTACGAGACGTTAAGCTTTATTAGCGGTTTTACAAGATGCTTCCAGATACTATTATCATATTTCAGTTATCATCCTGCCACTCCCACCATGTTTTAACGTAACGTACCTCGTACATTTTTAATGGCTGGATCTGTAGATGTGAAATGGAGCTGATAAATACATGGCAGTTCCAAAAAGGAGTGGTTTTGAATTAGAGCATTATTAGGGATTTCAAATTAAAAGTCAATAAAGAGTCAGGATAACTCTTTGGGTATAGCTAGTTCGTCACAGGCTCTAAAAGGGTTTGTATTCACTCACCTTCAAAATACTATTGCATTGTTTGAGTTGTAAGGGAGTTTTAGGGGCAGTAAGGACATGGTTTCAAAATTTACTAAATTTGCTGCTGACAGGTGATTACTTAAGAATGGATCATATACAGACCAGTGCAAATGTAGTTTCATGTATGAAAAGCTTCATCGTAATACTCAGTTTTCCGTGCCTCAAAACTATACATTTTTTATTGTGTACCATGAAGACATTAAGAGTGATACAAAGTTTGTAATTTGACAGCATTAAGTCCAGTCATGGGATCGACAAAATGCATGCCGCAAATCCTCTGTAAGGGTACAGCATCCACAGAGTAGTCACACAAAGCAGCTGATTTAGATTGGTTTGATTAGCATTCCTAGGGTAGCTGGGCTGTTGTGTAAAATCACTTCACAGGATTTTATGGTTTGGCGCTTTGCTGTCCAGAGGGTCTGGGTCTGTGGGCTAAAACTCAGCCCAATGTGATAGAACATGGACTGTGCCAGTTATGTTTGTGTGGATACCTTAGGCTCAGACCCATAGCCTTTGTGTCTCTTCTACTATGACAGCCTGACTTAAACTTCATCCTCGGCCTTGGCCATCAGAAATGACCCCATGTAACACTGTGTAGCTTTTTATGGGCAATAAATCACATTTCAAAGCTTGCAATAAAGTTCTAGACAAAGGTTTTCCATCAGGATATTTGCAAGTCTGTGCTTTTCTCAGATGGGTACATTTCATACAGTTTTTTAAAGGTTTTTGACATTGGAAATAGGGTCTCTGATTTTCCCTGGTGGCAAACTGCAGGCAAATTGCTGGAGTGAGTTGGTTACCAGAAGAAAATATAGTCCTGTGTATTTTGCCTGCATTTCTAAGAATCCTTTTGTCCTCTATTTTTTGTCAAGATAGGAAATGGAATGTGGCCAACTATTTGTTACTAGCCTTTAAAAAATAATGTTAATACATAAATGGGCTTTCAAATAGTTTTAACATCAGGATGTCTTGTGTGTGAAGCTTTTTCTTAGAAATCTATGGTGAAAATAAACTTTGGTTGGTTTTTTTTTGCTTGCAATGGACAAAGAAACCCAAGAACATGAATTAAATGAAAGGAATAAATGCTTTAAGAAGTAGAACCAACAGTTTCTTTTTGCTGGCTTTTTAGCAGAACCTGATTGATTATCATTATTAAAAATGATTAAATTAAGGGTGTAATGGTGGAATTAGTGCTTAGGTCCGAAGACATACCCATAGGTTAGTTGGGTAAATTGGCACTGGTCTGAATGTGTGTTTGTGTTTGTGTGAGTCCTCTGATGGTCTGGCATCCTGCCCAGGGTGTATACTGCCTTGCACCCCTTGCTTGCAAGGACAGGCTCCGACTCCTTGACCCCACTGGATAAAGCACTTAGATGATGTATGGATAATTAAATTAGCCTTGTAATATCCAGAGAAAAAAAGATACAAGTCCATATAGAGAGGGTCATTTAGAGGAATACTGTAGTTGGAAAAAGGTTGAAGAACTTTGAGTTTATCCTTATAAGAATATGGTGCTTGAAATATTCATGGAAAGAAACATGATTTCAGATATCTTCATCACTGGAAAACTGTTTATGTGTCTAAAACAGCAGGCATTATTTGAATTATGTTGGTATGACAATACAGGTTTCATTATGTGAATAGTAGTTAAATGTCTTCAGTTATGCACACAAGATGAATATATAGAAGTGTTATTACCTAAAAAATAAACATCTGGATATCTGATCTACTGTATACAATAAAGCAATCAGTAAAATACATTTGAAAGACTCCTACAGTAAGTCAAATTGTTTATGTTAAGTAGTTTCTTTTTTGTAATATATTAGAAACAGCAAACATCCTTTTGTTATCCAAAACAAATATTATTCATGAGTTTTAAACCTGGTTTTAATAATTATGAGTGTAGGACAGTCACTTAATTTATTTTTCTCTTTCTTTCTGTATTTTTGCCTTTCTTATTAAATGTTTGCACATCGTTAGATGATTTTTTAAAAATTTAAGTCATTACTGTCAGTTCCCTTAGCACAGATATAATTAAGATATGATTAGTAACTCAGCTGGAATTTGTTGTGCTCAGCATTTTTTAGTATTACAACAATTTTATGTCAACTGGTAAATGGAAATGGATCTAGGAATATTTATGCATAGTGTAATTAGTCCTGTCGGTTTTTGTTCTTGAAAGACTTAAGTTAGAACCTTGACAGTAGGTCAGAAGAAGGATTAAAGAGCTATTCATGACCTAATCATCTTATGGCATTCACAGTCATTAACACATAATACAACTCACTATTACTGAGCACTGCCAAGTCATAGAACAATCATACTTCAGTTTTACAGACTGGAATGCAACCACATATCTTTGTACCTTTTCTGCACATGTAATCTTTATGTCCAGGCTTTACTTTCAGAACAGTAAGTGGTGCACTATGAGCAACTAATAATAATGGGAGTGAACAGGTTGCTATTGTGTAAGTGTGCTTACAGTTGTGTCCCTATAAGAAAGCCTTAAACTGCATGCAAATCGTGTACTGTAAGTTAGTCTAATAAATTAAAAATGCACAAACACAAAATTATAATGTTAATACTTGCCTATCTAACTTTCAGTGCTGGGTTATCTATTAATATCTTTATTAAGAGCTTTGAAAATGGTGGGGTTCCACATATTTATAGATGAAGAGATTACTGAGATTTTATCAGCTCTGTTATTGTTTTGCCTAATATTTCACTCAAATGAAAAGTCACCATAGGCTTAATGCATTTTTACAGAGAGACGAAAAGGAGATGTAGTTCAACCTAATTGTGTAATTATACAGAGAAATATTTTGTTGCTGTGTTTATTATTCTGTATGAGATTTCATTTAATCGTGCTTCTGAAGCTTAGCTGTGACTGCATGGAGCAACTGGGTCTGACGTCTTACATCTGTGAATTCTCTGCCAGTCAAATATTGATATTGCACTGTATAGGAAGGCCTCTGTTCAGGACTGTCAGATCGCCTTAAGGAAATTAAAAAGTTGAGATTTAAAGCAAGGACTAACGATCACAGGCCTGTTCTTAATCAGTTGTCATTATCTGCAGAGTTAATCTTTGGTATGCAGTCAAGCCCTATGTATAGGGGCACATCCTGCCCTGAAATTGATACTTTGGTTAAAGGAGCATTTTGTGATCCAGTAGACATACTGTACTTTGTTTACATACGTTTAATTTAAAAGATAAATAAATTATTTTTACTTCTGTTCTCGGCGATTGACCAAAATATGTATTTTCTCATTTCCTCTCTGCTGTCTGGGTAGACTGGGATATTTATTCAAAGCAGAATCATCTTTGAAATTGCTTCTGATGGTTCTTAATAACAGATGTTGGTAATTCGTTGGTATCCTTCAAGAGAAGCCTGGATGAGAACAAAAAGCATCTAATTTTGTAACGTACCTGTAAGTAATAATAGTTAATATGTAATATAGGCAAACTTTCTTTTTCATATTTATACTAATATTCTTTGTTATTATTAATGGAGTTCTATGTCCCTTTTGAAAGAAAGACAAACTATTACTAATTAGGAACAGGTAGCAGGTTTATTCCATGCTGAAAAGAAAAGAAAGGAAACACAACGTTTAAGCTGTGGAGCCTTTTTCGGGTGTGGAAGATTCTTCAGGCAAGGAAGACTTTTTTTTGTAAGTTGAGCGATATTCTATAGGGGAAAACATTACAGAAAGTAAAATGAATTAATTATAAATGAATATTCACACCTGAAGAAGGCTCCACAGCCTAAATGTTTCTTGAACTACTATTACTAATTAATTTTTAATCTCCTAGTTGTTTTTTATGCTACTTATTCTTAAAGAGTTTATTTTATGCTCTTCAGAAGTACTCTGGATCCTGTGTGGTGGCCTAATGTATATTTGTATAGCAAGATCTTTAATACAATTTTCCTGTATGTTACATTTCACTCTACTAACAAATCTCAGCAAAGCTTCTTAATAATGTGTACTGCTACAATTCAGTGTATAGTGGGCACCTATTGACTCAGTGTTTAATTTGTATTATTAGAGCACACATCTATAGCTACAAGGTAAATGTGACATCAACCCTGATACCAGCAGCCTTTGGGTCTTTGTGAATCATTGGGGCTGACAGATCCATAGATGAGAAAAGGCTGAACCTTGTTTATGCTGACATCCCAATTGGTGATACAATTCTTGGAAATGTGACATTTACTTTGCTCAGTGGTTACAGTGTCCTCACAGTGGAGTTAAGGGCTTTAGTCAATTCCTGTCTAAAGTGTGCATGGCAGTTACCATCTTGAGTTCTATGTCTCATTCCCTGCAGTGTCCTTCAGTCCACTGTCAAGAGACTAGGCAGTACAAGGTAATGCTTTCGTAGCCTTGTAGCAGGTCTCCGGGCTCCACTGGGACAGTCTAGTGAAGAGTGTGTGCACAGAGCTGTGTTTGTTTCTGCTGTGGCACAGACACTTCTGACCTTTGCTTGTTTACATTGGTGCCCTTACCAAACAGCTTCAACCCCAGTTGCCAGGGCAAAGGTCAAGCCCTCCAGCTCTTTTGGGGACCATTTGTATCTTTAGCAGAGTTTTTCCAACAAAGCCCAGACAATGCCATCTATTATAAGTAGAGTTTGATATTTCCAATATTTCTCGTTCAGCTCTATTAGTTTCTTTAATACAATGTCATAACAACAAAGCAGGGATTCTATTTGCTCCCTCAATCAGTCTTTCTGTCTGTCAGCGTTCCCTATACAAATAACTAAGACAGATGACTTCAGGGGATTTTACACTCAGGCAGAAACTGTTTCTGGGTTATTGTCAGTCTTGCCTTCCTTTGCTATTTTCTGTATATTTGAATGCCTTAATGTATCTATGAAACTGAAGGCAGGATTGCCCTAAAAGACATGATATATCTGCAGTATATAAAACATTAGGCAAGGAAGATTTTTTTTCTTTTGTAAGTTGAGCGATATTCTCTAGGGGAAAACATTACAGAAAATAAACAGGTTCATTAGCCATACAAAACACTCTCCCTTTGAGTTCTTAAATTCATTCCGAAATAATGGATTTACAATACCAATGAGAAATATTCATTTTTTTCAATAAAATTACAAATTCAGTGAAATGTTATAAAATCTCTTTTACAGTAAAGAGAACTGGAAAGCTTCTGTGTGTATATTTACAGAGATGCATTTTAAACTCAATAAATGGATATTAGAACCAATAGTATTTGTTGTAATTCTAATGCCTCACGGTATATGCAGTATGCAGATATGTACACTATGCATACAGTATGTGTACATATGCTTATCTGTACACATCACAATAAATATGTGAAACCAAGGATTTTATGAAATGCAAAATTAAAAAATAAACAAATTGTATTGGTGATGAAATGACTGTATACATAAACATATTATTGACTTGATCAAATTAAGAATAGTAAATTGACCTCATAAAACAAGTAAAAGAGAATCTGAACTGAATATCTTTGGAGCACACAGCTACACACATACAATACCAAATTATCTGTGTCATATTTAAGAAAACATTAAGTGCTTGTTTCTTATTTTTAGTTTGAATTATACTCCTTAAAACACCAAACTCTCATAATATTAAACATCAGGCTCATTTGCTGTATATGAATTTACTATAGGATAACTAGAATTATTTTTTTTAAGATAACTGACAATGTGCCCATTGATGCCCTTTAGTGAACAAACAAATCAATACGAAAGATGAAATATCCCTTGTAGTATCCTCTCACGAGGCACCAGTAATGTAGGGGTTGTGCATTTACTGGGACAATTCTTAATTGTAGCAGTAAGTCACAAAATGATTCTTTTGATGGTCTTAGAATCCAACCTTGCGGGATAATTCAAACAACACACACACACAGGTACTAATACATGATAATACATTTATTAATACATCAAATGTGCATAGAAACAAAACAGATCTTATCGTGAGGGTTAGCAGAATACCAAAGGCATATATTCAATCACGAAGAGTTACAAATACCAAGAGGGACATACATTCAGTATATCATTCATTTAGACCATTTCGTAAATGAACTTGGTTACAACTTACATGTAGTACATCACTCATAGGAATTAAACTGATATCAACTGGTTGAGGTAACAATCCAGACTTTGGATATTCTAATTCTTAATCACTCAAAATGGAACTCCTGAATGCAACAAAGCAAATAAGTGACACATAACATTAATATTAATAAGGAAATGAAAGTGTTAACATTAATATTCACTTACTCTTGACGCATGCAACAACTGGTGTTCTCACAGCCTAAGAATAGAAGAACTTAATTCTGAACATTATAAATTAAGAAAGGTTACTAGCGCAAAGAGGCCATTCAGCCAACTAGCCTGTTTAGGTACTTGTAGTTAATTGATCCAAGGCTATTATAAAATTCTTTCTTGAAAGAAAATGTATTGATTTCCACAATTTCCTTACCCTTACATACCTCTGTTTAAAGAAGTGCCTCCTGTTCTTATTTTTTAATGCGCTTCCATGTGTTAAGAAAATTACAAGTTTATGTATTATACAGCATGCCATAACTTCCACAAATGGTGTAAGAGCACCTTTTCTCTGCATTAGATTTTTTTGTTAAAACTAATGCTGGATATGAGTACATTAACTGAAAATTTGAATTTCCAATAATAATATTTTGGATAGAATAGAATCTGGGTGGCACAATGGTAAGCACTGCTGTCTTGCAGAGCTGGGGCCCTGTGTTAAATAACTTGGGTATTATATGTGTGGAGTTTGAATGTTCTCTGTGGGTTTCCACCAGGTGCTCTGATTCGCTCCCACAGTCCAAAGACATTATGGTTCACTGGCTTCTGTAAATTTGGTCCTGGTGTGAGTGTGTGCATGTGTTTGTCTGTGTGTGCCCTGTAATGGGCTGGATGTATCTTGTCTTGCAACTGGTAGGCTTTGAAAGTTTTTTTTCCTCTTTTTGTATTATCTTCAGGGATTTCATTCTTTCATAATTTTATCTGAAAATTATGAGAACTTACATGTAGGGTTTGTCACGAGTATAAGTCCCTCCTCGTAAGGGCGCTCTGCCTCTTTCTTGTTTCTGTTCATTTGTTGCACCTGCCTCCTCTTCCAGCCCCTCCGTATAAAAGCCAGACACTCCTACCAGTCTGGGCTCAGCTATGGAAGATGGACACCCGGAAGCCCGCCTACCAGCGGGTCCAGGAGTGGCTCGACGGCATAGGCTTCGCAAAGGCATCCTGACCATCTGGGTCCGGGTCCTGAAGTGCCTGGCCCCGTTACCCCTTTTTGTTTCCCCGACCCTTCACCGGATTCTGCTCCGGTTTTTAACTTTTGTCTCATCTATCATGGATGGATTACCCAGCTCTGGACTTTTGCTCACCCTGGATTTTCCTACGGACTCCTTTTGGACTTGTATGCCTTGGCCACTCCCCCCCAAGCTCTATTGCACCATCGATACGCCCCCTGTTTGTCTACCAACCCGGTTCCTAATCTTCTTTTCTCCGTGTTTGTTGCACTTCCTTCCAGATTCTATCATCTGCATAGGGTCCTGAAAAACGCTTCCTGACAGGGTTGATAGCTACAAACGTCCTTACTGTCTATGACCCTTTCCATGCTATCTTAACAGCAAGAGGGTATTTAAGTTAGGAAATGCCAGTCAAAGCCACCCCACAGAGAGTAAATTTACTTTCCCACAGATCCTTTATGGCTCCTACTTTAGACTGTAAAAGCCAAAAGCTAGCCTGCCTCATATTTTCTATTTCTTTTTGCTGCAGCTGAAACCTTCAAGTGTTAATAAGAATGAATTGTCAGTTTTAATATAGCCTTTTAGCAGGAACCTCACAACAACTTCAAATACAGGCCTGAACAAAAAAAAGCTCCTTTAAAAAATCTCACCACTATGTAGTGGTGTGCATGTATTATCAAGGGCAATTAAGGAGTACTACAGGATGTTTAGAAGTGCTGGCAGAGGGATGCAAACAGACTATTTTTCCTTTATAAGAAACTGATTTGGATTTTTTTCTTGAACAATTTAATTTTGTATTTACTTCTTGTGACTTCCGGCATCTGTTTACTTTTTCATCTGTGAACATTGCTTTGTCTTATCAGCAGTTTTTCATTCTTTCAAAGGCACAATTCAAATTGAAAATTCCTCCATACAGAAACTGATAATAAAGAAGTAAATTTGTATGTATGAAGGCTATGGAATGGGCCAACCAGAGGGCAGCACAGCAATATTGTTTGTACTGTTCTCGCATAATAACATGGAAGAAAATCTCATACAGATTTGCAACTTATGACTAAGGAAGGATTTTTTTTTAAATAGCTGGTGGAGTAAAAATGCAGTAGCTGAATAAGGGTCCACACCTAACGAGTTGCAGGTGTAATTGTCTTTTTATCTTAAATTTGGCAGGTTACTAGAAACTTAGTTTCCACTTACTGGGATGAATAAACATTTAAAAGAAGTATCACAGACTTAAGTATTGTTCAACAAACCAAGTTCTTGTATTTAATTAATTAGTTAATAAATTTGTTTATGAAACAAAGTTTCGATACTTAAACTGTAACTGTATGTATAAAATGTACCGTATGTACTGTATGCTGTACACTGCTGGTGCACCCTTGTGTAAGGTACCGTACTCAAATTGCTCTGGTAAATATCCTGCTGTGTAAATGTGTATCCAGGTTGTCATTGTAAATGAGGATGTTTTCTCAATTGATTTACCTGGTAAAATAAAGGAATACAGTACTGTATATACAGAACGTGTTGTATAAGCAGTAAATATGATTTATTACAGCAAAATCTGTTCAAAAGATACACTTTTTGGGGGGTTTTCATGTATTTAACTAATAAACATTCAAATTTCCAATAAATCTGTAGTGGTTGATTTTACTCAGGTCACTTTGTCTTTCTATAAAAGACAAGAGTGCTGCAATCCAAGATGTTTATGGAACACAAATAGACTATAAAGGTATGCTGGAATTATAGTATGTTTACTTAGAGTAACATGTACAGTTGCCACAATGCAGAGACCACACCATTTCAGTTGACTTGCAGTTTTCTTAATCTTTTTCTGAATTAAGACCTCTGGTAACTGAAAAGTACAGTAATTTGCATTCAGACTTTCAAGACAGAAAACATTTAAAACATTCTTGTATACTGACTTGTTTTATTAGCATATCTTATCTGAGTTAAACACCATTATGACAAACATACAGTGGATATAAAAAGTCTACACACCCTTATTGAAATTTCAGGTTTTTGTGATGTAAAGCCATAAATCAAGATAAATCATGTCAGACATGTTTCCATCTTTAATGTGACCTTGCAACCAACAAAATTCAAGAGAAAAACAAATAGATAATTATTAGGAAAAACACCCTTTTATAATGGGGGCTGTAGCTGTGTTCAGAGTTAACCAATCACATTCAAAATCATGTCCAAAGGTACGTAGCATACACCTGCCATCAATGAAAGTGATTCTGATTAACCCCCAATAAAAATCAGCTGTTCCTGTAGGATTTCCTTGAAACTTTCATGGTTACATCCTACCGGGATAGCCATGGTCCGCAAGGAGCTTACAAAACATCTATGGGATCTTACTGTTGAAAGGTACCGATCAGGAGAAATGTATAAAAGAATATCAAAGGCATTGGATGTACCATGGAGCACTGTGAAGACAATCATAAATAAGTGGAGAAAATGTGGCACCACAGGAACATTGCCAAGATCAGGACAACCCTCTAAAGTTGATGACAGGACAAAGAAGAACACTTATCAGGGAGGCTACCAAGAGGCCTACAGCAACATTAAAGGAGCTGCAGGAATTTCTGGCAGGTACTGGTCACTCTTTGTATGTGACAACAATCTCCCATATTCTGCACACATCTGGGCTATGGGTTAGGGTGGCAAGATGGAAGCCATTTCTCACGAAAAAGAACATCCAAACCCATCTAAATTTTGCAAAAAAATATATTCAGTCACCCTAAAACATGTGGGAAAATGTCTTATGGTCTGATGAGACAAAGGGTGAACTTTTTGGCCTTAATTCTAAAAGATATGTTTGGTGCAAAGACAACACAGCTCATCATTCAAAGAACACCATACCTACTGTGAAGCATGGTGGTGGAAGCATCATGCTTTGGGGCTGCCTCTCTTCAGCTGGGACAGGGGCTCTATTCAAGATAGATGGGATAATGACTAGCTCCAAATATCAAGATATTTTGGCACAAAACCTGCTGAAGATGAAGAGGAATTTCACCTTCCAACATGATAACGACCCAAAGCACACATCCAAGTCAACCGAGGAATGGCTTCAGAAAATGAAGATTAAAGTCTTGGAATGGCCCAGTCAGAGCCCAGACCTCAATCCCATAGAAAACCTGTAGAATGACCTAAAGAGGGCTGTGCACAGGAGATCCCAATATGAATCAGATCATATGGCAATATGAAGGAGCTTGAACTTTTTTGCAAGGAAGAGTGGGATAAAATTGCAAAGTCCAGGTGTGCAAAGTTGATAGAGACTTATTCACAAAGACTTACTGCTGTAATAAATACAAACAAATACATCACAAAAACCTACAATTTCAATAAGGGTGTGTAGACTTTTTATATCCACTGTTTACGGTACATTTATGTACTGTATTATGTGGCTCATACCGCTTTCACCAATTTACTTATACTAACTTTCACACTTTTTTGTGGGAATTGTTTAGAACTGTTATCATATGATATCATAGACAAAACCGCCAATAATATAACCAAACATTGTCCCTTTTAACGTCAATCTGAAAGTGTATTGTATATTTGTTTACAAACTTTACACTTTTAAAATTAAGCAAATCAAGGTGCAGGATATGTTAAGCTTGTTACTTTTTTGTACGTGCGTTTAAGAGAGGGAACATGGATCTAACTTTTGCTTAGATTTGTACAAGGACAGGGTGTAGACCTCTGGAGGAAGTCTGGAAAACGACAGACACTTTTTCTTTTATTTGCCTTTTTCTACTTGCAGAAATACTCCAGATGTGCAAAGCACAGCAAAATCATTTTCCTGGTGCTCTGCACATTAATATTTACATTTTCTTTAAACTAAAAAAATATATTAAAAATCTTAAAATACTTTATCACTGGTGCAAACATTAAAAAGAAAAAAAAAGAAAATCCAGTAATGCGTTTAGAGAGGGAGTACAAAATTATGCAGTAATCAGTTTTCAATTGTCTGGCATTGATAACAGTCTTTATTAAAGATTAGTGAGATGTTTTCAATTACATGTCATAGTGCCCTTGGTCTGACTGCAGCTTCTTGAAATTGAATCAAGTCTAAGGAGTTCATTTCCAATGTTCTAAGTAAGACCAGATCTGGGTCATTTCAGATGATTTGTGTTTCATAACTGTGTAATAGCTCACACTAGTCGACAACATCTGTTTGATGGGCCTAATATCCCTGATAATGTGGCATGCCTTATATTGTAATTAGTCCTTAGGCAACTTGTAAAGACTTTAGCAAATGTCATACAGTAAGACCTATTCTTTTCCCTCTATGTGGTTACTGAAAAGAACAGATGAAATGTTTGCAAATCGGAGGAGGTTATTTAGCCCATCCAGATTTAGCTTTCAGTTGCTCATTGACCAGTCTAGCTGCTTCTTGAAAGAAGCAAAAGTGTGGGCCTTGACAATATGCATGTGAGTAACTGGGATCAAATCTCAGCAGGAACAGGATGAGCTGCATGTATCACATAAAGAGCTCTTTATGTTTTAACATTAAGGATCTATGAATCCTTTAGTTTAACATTGTTTGTATCTGGTTAATCTGGTTAAACTAAATAAAGCAAGTTAGGATTCATACTTATTTAAAATAAACATGTCTTCCAACTTAATTCAGGACTTAAGAGCAGAAGGTATGATGAGTTATGGCTCTGAAAGTATGGCTTGTGGCGGCGCCCACGCTGGCAGCAGCCCAGCAAGCTCTCTTAAACGGATCTTTATCATTGTTTTTTTTTCTTTGTTCTTTCTTTTGTTAATTTTCTTAGTCCTCAGTTTCCCCCTCCACAATGTTCACTTACATAACTTATGATCCACAAACACTTTTAGACATCGGGACAAGATCCGCAGGACTATCACTTAGTCTGGAAGATCTGGACTGCATCAGCTTGCACGAACTTCTCTGACAAGGCCTGGTATCACCTGAACAAGGTAACCAAGCCAGGAAGCTTCGCAAACGATGTGAACGAAAACGGAAACGCGGTAAGCGAGCTGGGCTACAAACAAGACTAAAGACCGAACAGAACAAACATCCTTTACCAATCATTTTACTCGCCTATGTCCGATCCCTCGACAACAGACTCGATGATCTCAGACTGAGACTCTCCACACAACGAAAAATTAAAGAATGCTGCACTTTTATTTTTACTAAAACATGGCTAACAGACAGTATTACTGACTCGGCGATACACCTAGACGGATTTTCTGCCTTCCGCATGGACAGAACTACCGGTAAAACCAGGGATGGGGGAGTGTGCATTTTTATTAATAACGCGTGGTGCAACAATGTATCTACCATCACGAAACACTGCTCACCTGCTCTGGAATTTTTAATGATCAAGTGCCGCCCCTTCTATCTGCCGAGGGAATTTACAACTGTTATTATCACCGCCGTCTACATCCCCCCTGACGCTAATGGCAAAGAAGCGCTAGAGGTACTGCACACTGCAATAAACAAACAGGAATCTGCACATCCCGACGCAACCTTTATCGTCGCGGGTGACTTCAATCAATCTCAAATCTGTTCTCCCAAAATACCATCAGCATGTCTCCTTCCCAACGAGAGGAGAACACACTGGACCATGTTTACACCAAGATTCAGAACGCTTACAAGGCAGTACCCCTCCCCCACTGTGGAAACTCAGACCACATCACTCTGTTTCCCCTCCCGGCATACAGACAGCTGCACAGGTGAGTGAAACCAGTGGTCAGGACGGTGAAAGTGTGGCCTGAAGGAGCTGAATCAATCCTGCATTTTGAATGCACTGACTGGAATGTGTTTAAAGAGGCAGCCACACAGGGATCATACACCGACATACAGGAATATGCATCGTCAGTCACTAGCTACATCAGGAAATGTGCTGACGATGTCACACTCACAAAAGAAATAAGAACTTTTCCTAACCAGAAACCATGGATGAACAGTGAGGTTCGCACCCTAATCAAAGCAAGGGATGCAGCATTCAAATTGGGCAATAAATCAGAACTAAGGTCAGCCAGGATCAATCTTAACAATGGTATTAAACATGCAAAAAACACGCTCAAACAGGAATTGGAGGAACACTTCACCACTAATGACCCAAGGCGTATGTGGCAAGGTATACAGGCCCTCACAGACTACAAGAGGAAGAACATCTGTGCACCTGCCCATGATGCCTCCCTGCCTAACGAGCTCAACACCTTCTATGCTCGGTTTGAAGCCAACAACACAGAACCAGTCATCAGAACTGCACCCTCCGCAACTGACCAGCTGCTCTCACTGTCTGCAGATGAGGTGAGGAGATCTCTGCTAAAAGTGAACACATGCAAGGCTGCAGTACCCTACGGCAGTGGTTCTCAAACTTTTTGGACCAAGTACCACCCCTAATCCAACCAAAGCATCCAAGTACCACCTACAAGTCATCATCTCATAGGAACCCCAGAAATTCTCAATGACCAACATGAGCGCGCGTGCACACACACACATGCATATAATAAATATTATAATAATAAACTTTATTTGATATAGCGCCTTTAAAGGTGGCTTCTCAAAGTGTTTTACAGAAAAAAACAGTAACAACAACTAATAAAAAAGCACCATTTCAGTGAGAGGGGTGAGCCTGTTTAGTCGAGCAAAGCAGATGTGAATTCATTTTTCGAGCCTTGATACAATTCACAACAGAGTCTAACAGATTTTAAATCGTCAGGCATTTTCTTGACGGCAAAGGTCTGGCGGTGGATGTTGCAATGCGTCCATTCATTTCTGGAGTAACCTCTCTAATTCGTGCAACTACACCGTTATGTCGGCTTGTCATTGCTCTAGCACCGTCTGTACAAACTCCGACACATTTTATCCAGTCGATGCCATTCTCTTCGATAAATTCATTCAGAAGCTGAAATATGTGCTCTCCTGTAGTTCCTGTTGGTAGCGGGTTACAGAACAGAAAGTCCTCATGGGACGTACCCTCAAACTCGTATCTAACGTAAACGAGCAAATTGGCCAAATCGACTACAGACTCATCTAATTGCAGTGAAAAGCATCTGCTCATCTTAATATGTTCTACCAGCGTACTTTTGATACTATTTCAATAATTCTATGAGTGACCGTGTCTTTCGGAGGGGGCAGCAGGTCGAGCTGTTCAGCAGCTTTTTCTCCACACATAATACGTGTCATCTCTTTTGCCAACGGTAAATAAGGTTCTTCAAAAATAGTGTGGGGCTTACCTGCTTAAGCAATCCGCAAGCTTGCATTTTTCCGCGTTTTCGTTTTTATTTCCGTATTTATTTAAAGTTTTTATTTCATGCGCATGGAAGCGAAACACAGAGACGCTCAGTGTATTTTTCTCAAATTAACTTAGAACAGTTCTTAAATATTTTTCTGTTATTTTTCACGCTTTCCTGTACTCACAAGATTACCAGCGTTCGTAGCATTTCTATGCATTCCTGTGTTTACAACGTTGGCATTGTTCCAAAATCACGCACATTCTCCTTTCTCCCTATTTGCTGGAGATACAGTAGCTTTTTTAAAATACAATTGGTCACTTGCGTCCTTAGCACGCATTCCTATAGAGTGGTATAGAATTACAGAGTATCTCTTGTGTCCACTGAAGTATTAGTGCGCACTGTATCGTAGCACGTAGGCTGTGTATTCGACACGTATTAAAATACAAAATACGAAAACCCGTCCCGATTTTTCAGCGCACACGACACAGTTCCAGGATCATTTGGCGTACCACCTGGCTGCACTCCACGTACCACTGCCGGTACGCGTACCACAGTTTGAGAACCACTGCCCTACGGCATACCCAGTCACATCCTCAGAACCTGCGCCAATCAACTGGCGGGTGTATTCACAGACATTTTCAACATGTCTCTGGCCCAAGCCGTAGTCCCCACCTGCTTCAAGACAACCACCATCATCCCAATACCAAAGAAAACCACAGTGACATGTCTTAATGACTACCGACCAGTGGCACTAACACCTGTCATCATGAAGTGCTTCGAGAGGCTGGTCATGAAGCACATTAAGCATACCATTCCAAACAATGAAGTGAGGTAATGTAAAACAATACAATGAGGAGTGGGTAAATGATACAGTGAGAGGTGGGAGTAGAGTAGAGAAACAATACAGTGCTGAACAGATAAGTGAGGAATGTGGAAGCACTTCATTGAGACAAATAGAAAACATACAATGAGTAATAGAAAAATTATATATTGAGATAAGGAAAACACGTATCACCTTACAGTTGACAGTAAGGAAAGTACTTTGCAGTCAACTGTTATGGGATAATTATGATTAAGATGCTCAATGGTTTAATGCAGATATGGAATATGTGGTCACAATGTATGTTTCTATATTATTATTATTCTGATGAACAATTGGTTGCACCAAAATAACCAGCTGTGACTTAATAAAGTTTTCGTTTAAAATTTAAAAAGTGACCTGTCCATTCGTAATGCAAACCAAGATCATCCAATTACATATAATGTACATTAAATATCATTTTCAACTAACAGAAAAACAGGAATTTCTTCTGGTTCTTCAGTTAATCATGTCTTTCAAGGACATGGGCATCATTGTGGTTGCTCCAGGTTGCTGCAATCCTTACTAGGAATAAGCAGCTTTCTGAAAATGAATTGACATTGTTGAAATATTGATAAAGCAATGGAAATCTATATTGTGTAATGGATCCTGTAATGGGAGCTGTTACGACCCCAAGTGTCTAGGGGAAAGGGGGTGTAACATTTAGGATAATTCTTTTGGAAGCAGGGGGGGTTTTGGTGAGGGACTAGGAAGCGTGATAAGGGTAAGGAACTAGAGTGGTGCCAAAGGAAAGAAAATAACAAACAAAAATGGAGCTGGCTAGGACAGTGAGGGAAAGCTAATCTGACTACAAAAGAAAACCCGAAACACACGGTCTTCGGCGTCTTCAACACCCTAGCTAACCTGCACTGACTACCCAAAACCATACAAGACAAATGGCACTCACCCGTACTAAACTAGTGTACTAATACAAAGTCAACTAAGTGTATAAGTGTACCCAACAACCTAAACTAACCTTATATACAAAAGTTCACACAAAAACACAAGTGAACCAGGAAGATAAATAAGGGAAAACAAGAGTAATAAACAGGAGCACGGTACAAAAGAACACAAAAGTAGAACATGTAACACTGGCGCAAGGTAATGACAAAACAAGGATGAACACACAAACAAACGAAAATACAAAGAAACTAACAATAAACCAACAAAACAACACAGCCGAAGCTATACGAAAATACACACACACAAAGCAAAACAAACCAACAAACGAAGCCGAAGCAATAACTAGAAGCGAAGCAAAGCAAAGCAAAGCGATAACCAAACGGGACCGAAGTCAAACGAAAAGGCCTCTCCTTGCTGAAAACCTCCAGGTTATATGCTGAATAAGATGTGTTCTGATTGGCTGAGGGCTAATTGATGATGACATCAACTGAAAGTGTGGTGTAATGATGGGCCAATGGGGAAGGGAGAACAATCAAGGGTCAGCAGTGTGGAACATAGAAAAAACACACACAGAACACACACTGGGACGTAACAGGAGCCATATGACTTCCCTGAAATGTTGTTAGCTGTGAATATGGCAGAATGATATACTGTAGTCCACTGATAATACATTAGGTTAACAGTTTATTAGTTGTGCCAGGACATATCACTTATGCTCTGAAGTACATGAGGGACATAATGCACATACATTTTAATCACGTATTTACTGTAAGTTGTTTCTTATAACATATACTTTTTCTTGTCTTCATTGAACTCATCTGAGCACAAAACTACAATGCATTGTATTTGCTGATGTATGAACAGGCAGAAACAGCTTTTGGAATGAAACAGCCTTTGGTTTAATCTCTGCATAGTCACAAATAAGGGAAGAAGAATGAAAAGAACAAGATAATCATTTAGCAAAAGATAACATGACTGTGTGCCCAATGATGCTTTATTGAGGTGCAATTGCAAAAGACTACATGTATTGTAGTTTGCATTTCCTTGAACTTACAGTACACAAATACTTTTTTGTTGTAAAGAGAATTGATTACTGTACATCACTGACAACAGTGACAGTTTATTCTTCTATAGGATTATATTTATTATAATTATGAGTAAAAAAACTTTAATTCATTCTGGAACTTATTTTTGTTGAATACCCTGTAAATGTTTTCTGAGGGCAAGTTTAAGCTGTTGGTAAAAGACTTCAAATTAACTGTGATTGCCAGCACTGAATTTACATTTCCTCTAACAAGGCACAGAGTTACATAAATAATAAACTCAAACTTAAATCTTAGTTAAAACAATGCTGTTTCACTTGTGTCTTTTATTAGATGGGGGCTGCAGGATTTCCCATATTCAAAAAGAACCCTGTCTTGATAATAAAGTTACAATAAAGTCAATTTGTCATGGTAAGGGTGGATATAACCCAGAGCCTATCCCAGAAGCCTAAGGCTTGATGCATGTCTACATTATGCATGGATGCCAGTCTGTAGCAGGGTGCACAAACACTAGTCTAAACCAGCTGGGAGCACCAGGAAAGGAGCCCCCAGAGAGAACACATGTAGACTACACTTAAGGAGCTTCAATCCAGAATTCATGTGGGAATTGTGAAAGAACATTGTTGACTGCCATGCCACCATGCTCTCAGTTTAATACATGAATATTCTACAATTTCAAAGGCAAAGTTTGGCTGAATTTAAAGAAAAAAAATGGAAGAGTTGTTCTCATAATCATATATTGACATTATTACTTATCATTACTGCTGTCATGGTGAAATTAATAATGTGTTTTGTGTAGCTTTCTCTTACTTTGGAACAAAAAGAAATTCCAAACTTTATCATTAATTCAAAATTGTTCTAACTGAAAACCAAAATTATATTGCTCACTCTGTCACAGCTCTCCACTCCTCATTCTGTTCAAGGGGAAATATTGTTCCCATGTTCTTATTTTCGGACTTAATTTTATAGCTATCCATACTTAAATGTACATTTTCCACCTTTAAAAAAATTGTGAGGGAATTTCATAAAATTATTTCTATCTTGTATTTTGTTTGTGGATGTCATAGTAAGAAAAGCATATGGTTACAGGTGTTCCCCTGAATCAGTCACAGGGTTATGAGCGTTCTGTATTTCTTTCTAAATACTGTACAGTATAATGATTTCTATTGCTCCTGTCTGTGACAATTAATAGAAACACCAACATATTTCTTTGCAGTTGCAAATAAGACAGTTTCTGTAAGTATTGGTTTGTTTATCCTGATTTCCCACTCCATGAAATTACAAATGCTGCAGAACTGGCCTCTATGTGTTTTAGTTTCTCACAGCCAGTTGGGTTCTTTGCTTCCACTTGCTTCTACTAACTACTCTTGGAATAAGTGAGTGCTGAGCTTCAGGGAACTCTTTTGTGGCCTTGCAGTGGCTTAAGGGCAAATACAGATAATATTTTTTGTTATCCCTGACACTGTCAGTGAAAGGGTCATTAATACTGGCCAGAGCATGAAATTAACCTCAGGATTGAATATTGAATATTTTAAGTTGTCAGTCAGTTGTACTATATCATTCACACCATCACTGTTTGATGCTGTGCCTTGGCTTTCCAGTTGGTTTAAGTTTGATTGTGACCTGCATACAATACATGTATTATAGAAGGACACATTTTAAATTACAGACTACTGTACATAAACAAATGGAATGGCATGCTGGACTTTTTCTAAGAAAGTTAAAGAAAACCTTGAGTATTTTCAACTATTAAAGAGATATTTGTCGACCCTCTTCCTATCCCTAGAGGGTGCACCACCTTTCTGTCCTGTTCCTTGCTTCCCTGTGCTTGTTCTTATGCTTCCAGTGCATCTGGAGGTTTGCTATTTATTTCCAGTCTGTCCTCCTCGCTTGGCATTGGGATCGGTTGTCAAGAGGCTTGCCTCACCAGGTCGCCCCACGTCTGTTACCTGAGGCCTTATGTCTCATCCCCGACTCCGCCTGATACCTTGAGCTCGGAGTAAACCCCTGTGTTTGCTCTGTTCCTGCCTCTTCGCATAGGGTCTTCTCTCTTGCTGGTCTCTCCACGGCTAGCCTCTGGCTTCCGTGACAGAATGCTGAGCCTGCATTGGACCCCACAAGCGGTTCTGGTTTCTTTGGCATCTCGTCTCCTGCCTTCACTAGGCTCTCTTTCCCTTTCTCCCTGGTCTTTTTTTGGTTTCCTGGCCTCCCTGGCTTCTGGTTTCTTGCCTGCCCTAGCCTCTGTTTCCCTTGGTCCCTGGTTTTTTCTAATTTCTTGGCCTCTCTGGCTTCCCGGTTTCCTGGCCTACCCGGTTTGCTTTTTAATTCCGGTCTGTCCTATCCTCTTTGCTCGGCATTGGGATCGGTTGGCGAGAGGCTCGCCTCACCAGGTCACCCCACGTCCGCTACCTGAGGGCTTGTCTCGTCCCCCACTCTGCCCAATACCTTGAGCCCCGGAGCAAACCCCCGTGTTTGCTCCATTCCTGCAACTTCGCATAGGGTCATGAGACACAGACACACAGACAGGGGAGAAGCTTGGGGTCAGAGCACAGGGTCAGCCATTGTACAGCGCCTCTGGAGCAGTTGGGGTTAAGGCCCTTGCTTAGGGGCCCAACAGAGTAGGATTCCACTGCTGGCCGCGGGATTTGAACCAGCAACCTTCCAGCCACAGGCACAGATCCTTAGCCACAGTGCCACCGCTCTAACCCTGCCGTGGCACTTTTGCATTACAGGTACCTAGTAATATACCTTTTTATGCTATTTGATTTGATGTTTTGCTGACACTTTATTCAAAGCAACTCAGATGTTTCCCCATTTTACAACTGGATATTTTACTAGAGTATGCTAAGTAAAGTACCTTGGTCAAGGTACAAAAGCAGTGCCAGATCCAGTATGTGCACCCACAGCCTTCCAATTGTACATCTAGAGCATTGACATCTCCTTCACATTATGGTAAATATGCGTGGAAACCTAGTACCTAGTATTGTACGTTTTTATGCTATTTGTTTATGTTTATGTAATTTCATTCTCATGCATTTTAGAAGTCCCATTGTGGAACCAGCTCTGAAGTAACTGCTAATGTTATTTTCTCCTGACAGATCAATAAGACCTATGGAATGAGAGTGAACAGTGTGGTCTGTTTTGCATGCTATCTGTAGTAACTTCAGTGCAAGGTAGCCCTTCTTAAGCCAAAGGTTACTGAATAATGTCAACAGAGTCTCTGGAGTATTGCTCCCTGTCAAATGATTTATTCTTAAACCTTGACACAAATTAAGTGGTGCGTTAATTTTCATTCAGGCACATTCCTGTACAATAATAAGCTGCTTTATGCTAATTGTCCAGCAGAGCATGAGGGGAAACTTAATTGTGTCAAGTTCAAAAGGAAAAGGAAAGTTAATCTTTATTAAACATAGATTCCAATGCACAGACTTTTTAGGGTGACATGAGCACATTTATTTTCTGTGTGCTTATGCACATTTGTTTTAGGGAAATAGGTATTAGACATATTTTGGCACTATGACATGAATAAGTGATTTCAGTGCTAGAAAGAAATCCATTTACCATTGATATTTAATATAACTTTTGTATATTGAGAAACTCAACTTTCATATGACTAGTAAATAAAGAAGGCTCCACGGCCGAAACGTTGTGTTTTCTTTCTTCTCTTTTCAGCATGGAATAAACCTATTACTTGTTCCTTTGCAGCCTACGCATGCTGACGCAGCTACCCACCTAAAAAAAATATGACTCCAGAGCTAGAAACAAACATTTTTGATAGTTGCAAGACAGTTATAAATTTTGTCACTGGCTCGTATTTCCAGAAATGAGTCCAACAAGTTTTGATTTTTTAAACAAAGCTTGTTTCTTATTCAGTAATGATGCAGCTATAAAAATGATACTAATAGTGTTTTTGATAAGTCCTGAACTTCTTTGTGATGGCTGTGTAATTGTGATAAGAGCAACTTAGTGGCTACAATACATTACAATGCTCTTTATACATTAATTTCTCTCCATTAACAATGCTGGGTTGGGTGTGTACAAGTGCATTCAGAAGACTACTGTCTGTCTGGAATCTCTGAAAGCTCCTGGAAAGATCTCTCTCTTAACTTTAATTGTCCAGGAGTTCCAGCAGCTATGTGTGACGTCAGACTGGTGGCAGCCTCAAGGACATAGCCCTGCACAAAAGGTAGTTGACACCTTGAAAATAAACATAGCCAATGTGTTATTCTAAATTACACAAGCTCATCAAGGATGTGAAATTCAAAACAAACATCAAAGACACATTACTTACGGTAAATGTCCATACGTAAATCTGTAAATCTGGGATTTTCCATTAACACTGTAATTTTGGGACCACAACTAGTTGCTCTTTAATTCTATGATTTTTATCTACTGCTTTGTTATACAGTGTATCAAACTCTTTATCATGTTTGTTTCTTATTTGTTTTCTGACTTGCTTAGTAAACATGCTAAAAAATGGTCAGTTCAAAATAATCCACTTCAGCTGTACTTAAATAACCCTGTGCTGCTACAACCAAGGAGCTCATTTCTTCTTGGTCAACCATGAGAATGTTATCTTTTTATATTAAACTGCTGGGAATGCCTGCATGACAAATACTACAACCAGAGAGTCACAGAAGACATACACTGCAGGAGAGAAATCCTGTCAGAACTGAAGCATGGAATGCATATTATCATAGAAATAGAAATCACTTGAATAACAGAAGATATTGTGAGAAGTTAGATATCTGGTACTGTACTTCTGTGCTGAACTGTCTCACCACGTATAATTTGTCTTTTAATATGTGTTGGTACTTTGCTGTATAAAGCCTCTTACCACTGACTCAGAAGTCTGCCTGGGGCAGGTCTTGCTAATGCATATTAATAGTTCGTCCTGAACAAGTTCATATTTCAGGTGTGCACACTGCCCTGTGGACATTTATTTGCAGAATGGAGGTAATACCAGCTTCACCTTTCTACATCTTGTGATAAGAACACACCATAGATGGGACAAAAAAACAATTTGAGTGGTGTCAAATCATGACTGAACTGAGGAAAAATATAATTCATTATAACTGAAGATCTGATCACCTGAGTTTAGAAATAAAAAATTGAAACTGCCAAAACAAAAATTCCTAAAATAAAGACTTGTTTGTCTTATTTCTTTAAGTGAGAAACTAAAGCAGTCCTCATTGTTTTGTTTTGAGCACATGACCAACAATAGGCAAATATTTTACTTTGCTTTTTACTTACTTGCTGAAGAGTAATTATCTTTTAAAAAGTAAATCTGACCCAAAACATTTCATCCTTTCCTGTTAGAATATCAGTGTTTTTCTGTGCATTTTTGGTCATATGTGTAACAGGTCTCAGTGGCACTAAGCCTATTACAGAAGGTGATATCATGTTCTTGAAAGCTAGACAGTAGTCCTGCGAAGGGAGACACAGTCTCCTGTAACTCACACAGTGGAGGGTACCTCTCTTGGGAGTGGTGCTATTTGGCTCTGAGCCTGCAAGTGACCAAAACTGAATCACAACAGAGGTAGAGGAAAAATCACATCCATAATTTTTGTGAGGTTGGTATTTCTGGAATAGGCCTAGTTCTAAAGAGGTTGAAGTAGTTCAGGTGGCTACCTGCGTCAGTATGCATAGTCTAAAAAGGAACAATAGGTTTATTCCATGCTGAAAAGAGAAGAGAGAAAACACATTTCGGCTGTGAAGCCTTCTTTGGGTGTGACAAAGGCTTCACAACTGAAGACGGCTTCACAGCCGAAACGTGTTTATGCAAATGTAAGTTTCAGGCATCAAATCATCTCCATTCAAAACTTTATAGAAGTTATATTTATATTATAAGTTATATTATAGTTGTATTTCTCACAAGGTAGCATAACATCTGCTCTTACTCTCAGTATGTAACAAATTTCAGTATATTTTCATAGTGTATGAAACAGGTAATGTAAGTAATGTAAGGTAATGTAAATGTAATATTAAGTTTAATTAAACCTACTTATTATTCTTTAAGTTAACTTAAATTTTCTCCTTATTGTGGAATAAAGTTATTACTGCATACTGAGGCAGATACAGTGTCCATATGAGACTCTACTGGATTGAGAGACATGGTTAGATCATCTGTAATTATGTAAGCATTCATAGTGCATATTAATTGTAGGTAATTAGGCACTGTAAATGTCATAGCTATTACCTTTGGATGTTGTAATTAGAATGTATAATAAATAGATCACTTGTTATTCCATGTGACTGACTCTAAAGGGTAGCATAAGACTAGCTAATAATTATTTTATCAATTCATTAATCTCATGAAGGAGGATTCACTAAAAAGCAGATTCATTGCTGCCGATTCAATTATTCCAGCTACCACAAGTTCTGCTCTTCTTGAAGGCAAGGAAGTGTCTTAACTGCACTAATGTACATTGGGATAGAACATTGTACTGGTGCCCTGAAACTCCTTTGAGTCTCTCCAACAGCTTCATTGACAAACAATTTATCAGCATTTATGCAAGTGTGTCTTCTCAAAGTCTGTTGGCTTTGATAGTTATTTTACAACTCTCTTTATCTATAGCAGCATTGTTATATGACTCAATTTCACTTTGCTGTCATTTTATTTTAGGGATTTTTAGGGAACAAATCTACTGTTTTATATTATTTATTTTCTTTCTGCAATGTGAAATAAGGTCTGCTGTCACTGAAACAGAACAACCTCAAGCATCTGAAAAATAAGACTAATGTCTATTTTATTGGTTAGTATTTGAATGGCTATCTTTGATAATAAGACACATACAGATGCAGCCATTCAAAACAAGTGGGGTATGCTGCGGTATAACACGGTGGGCATGTCGCAGTATTCCGCATTATACCGTATCCAAATTAGATTAGAAGTTAATAGTATCCGGAATCACCTTGTAAAACCGGCAGGTGGAGCTAATAAAGCTTAACTTCTCCTGTACAGCATTTGAGCTGTCACCAGAAAACATCCGGTTTCGAATCCCAATCACTGCTGAGGGACAATCTTTATTCAATTAAGAATTTAAGTTGTATACTCTTTAGACTTTTAAATTTAAACTGTGTATTACAGCATGTTAATCATTATACATTAAAAAGTTGGTATATTTTATGAAAGCAAGATTGCTCAGTTGGACAAAAGTACACAACCTACCACCTTTATCATAAATATTTTAATTATGCAGAAATATTTCATGCATCAAAGTCTTTACCAAAGATATTACTAATAGTATTAATAATGAATGATCTTGGATAAGCTGTAAACTCAAAGTATTACCCTGGTCCACATTCTCTGTAACTGTCTTTGTAAATGAAAATACTTTATTTTTTCATTGACAAAAAGTAACACCACAGCATTTCGTTGATCCGATCACGCATTCGTTTCCAGTCATACAAAGTAAGTCTTGAGAATCTCTGATTCACCATGCCTTTCACACGCTCATAAAATATATTAATTTAGGAACATAAACATATTACTGTATGTAAACTGCACTGTATATGGCTGGTCTTGGTATTTTAAAGAAAAAATACACACCAGTATTCTATTTCTCCCTAAACATTTTAAGCATTAAAGTCTTACAGTACATGTGGTTATTTTGAAATGTTTTTACCTGTTCCTTCTGACCATATTACTGTACGTTTATATACTTTGTGAAAAATTGATCGTTTTAACCTTTTCTGCGAATACGGTCATTATCGGATTAAACAAAAGCATACTTTTGGATTAATAGGGAATATAATATGGATTCGCGTATCTACATAAATTAATAACGGTATAACTATATTTCTATATTGATATGTGTATTGCTGTTTCAGTATATGTAACATGATTTGCTTTGGTGGCGTGACAGCTTAAGTGACTGATTTGTAAGGTTAGGTGTTCAAATCCAGCAATCACTATGAGTTTTCTTTTAACAAATAAATATTTCTTTGAAAAACTAAAATAGCAAATATTATAGACACTACAGTATATTGACATTTTTTATATTTCTAAATATCACAACATGTTCGTACTGTATGTACACAGCGGTACCGCAGGCTGTAGGGCGTAAATCCACGTGAGCCCGAAAGCCCTACATTAATGTGGTGCATTCGCCTGGCGCTGCGTGGTTTTCATCTCTCTCTGTGGGAGTGCTGGCTGTGCCGAATTAAACCGGTTTCACAGGTATTTTCAAAGTAGAATAGGATGAGTCTTCCAGCAAAAGACACTCCACCTTCCCCCACGGACACGTTTTCTTAGAAAAACAGATTCACAGCGCGAAGCTGTGTCAGTCTTCTGTGTAAAAAAAAACAGTTTGTACATCATGGGGGCTGTTTTTAATAAGCTTTTTAATAATTGTTTTATGTACAGGCTGTGAAAAGTTTCATAAGTAGAGGTCTTTAAAATTAGGCTGGGCAAATGATTATTTTAATTCTTAAAAAATAAATAAAAAAAGATATAATGATGTGTTCCTACTTAGACATTGCACGACTTTAAAAGCTATAAAAACAGGTTTCGATAGTTAATAACCACTTTTTATGCGCGAAAAACGGGTGATTTTTCCTCCTCGTGATCAGCTTAGAATCTCTGTCTACGCTGTAAGGTTTTTACTTCTTAATTAAACGTTTAAAATACACGAATTTCATAAAAACAACACACGTTTCGAATGGAAAAAATCATATTCTGTTGTCTTCTTGGTATGTAGAAGATCAGCAGGTCTTTTTTCCCCAATCAGAGGCTCTGAAAACAGCATGCTGCCCACTGCACTGTGTCAGAGGGGGAGGTAGCACTGGGAAGGAGGAAGCGCGGAGCTCAGTAATGCACAATGGCTGTAAAGCACCAATTGCGTTCATAACTTAGTGTTTAAAATTAAACAATGTAAATCATTTTCTTTGACTTCTAAGTCCCTTAATTATCATTAAGCACAGGTTTCTTTTTTGATACCATCGTTAGACAAAGCAGGAACTTATTGTACTTTCTAATAACTATACGTGAAAATATTACAGATTACAGATTTTAATCGTCTTTAATTTTGTTATACATTTTAGAAATGTTTCATCTATGCATACACCACAAAACTATTTTCGATTGTATTTCTGTATGCTATGTATAAAGAAAACTTGCAGCTTACTCAACGATTCCAAGATGATCACAAGGAAGTGTATTGCAGTTCCAAGAAATTTAATGAGCAGTATGGTTTCAGCTTGGTTTTCAATTATTGCTCCCCTACAGCTTTCTAATTGTTTATTGTTTATCAATTACTCTATAGACATGGTTGACAGATTCTCTCATCACATTTTTAGCACAGCATGGGCCCACTGGTTAAAGTCAACCAATCCATTGAAATAGGACATTTAAGTGGGAGGAGAGATGAAATGTGACATCTGTTTAGTGGAACATCTGTTTAGTGGAGATAGTGGAACAAGTTTTTTTTTTTAATTGCTCCACTATTTAAGAATTGAAACAGTTTTAAAATAAGAAACAGTTTAGTTTAAGAACACCATCTTTGTAAACCAAACTAATTAAGTCCATAGGATGTAGGGCTATCCCCAGGGCAAAGAAACACTACCTCAGAAAAACATTACCATAGAGAAAAACAGTTACAGTATAAGGGTTAGGTCCCATATTCAGTACATTACAAAAATGACCCAATTCATAAATCCCAAATACTGCTTTCTCCTGGGTAGGCATACTGTACAAGCAATGAGACACCATCATCAAGAGGTATATGTGGAATATCCAGTTTGAAAAGCTAGTCAAAGTTTATTTTTTATTTCAAGGATTGGGCTTCAAATAAATGTGAGAGGTTGCTTGTTTTGACTTTTTTGATGTTTTTGGAAAAAGCTGTACTGAAATTAATTAGTACTGTTCTTACATAAATATGGGGATGAAAACATTCAACAGAATAGCTTTTCAATTGGGAGCCTTCTTGTTTCTCTGCATTGTGCTCAGTGCAAAAGAACTGCCAGGCATGCTCACTAGAAAATATGAAGCAGGCAAATAACTTATAGTATTTTTTCTTATGACACCTCAGATAAAAATAAAAATCTTCATGTACTGTATATTGAAGTATGGAAATGTGCATTTTCTTTCAGTACAGTATTGTAGCGGCAATGCTTGTTAATAAGACAGAATTAAGTGTTGCTGTGCTTTCCCAAATGAGGCCCCATCTCTCTTTTCAAACTATTCATGCAGGCTGATTTAAGGTGTTTACTTTTGATAAGGGACAGCTCCCAAATGGGGATGCACTTAGCTAAGCCAAGCTATCATGATCAATGGTCATCCATTGGCGCCTAAAAGTCTGCAAGATTCCAAGGGAGAGCCTCATCCAAGTGGTTTACAACCCCAAGGTCAGAGGGCATGGTTACTCATCATCAGCCAATCAGGAACTGGTAGGGCCGAGTAACCCACGTGGGTCTCTGATGCCAATGAAACTTTCAGCCAATGAACAAGCTGAAGTTCCTCCAGGTAAAAACAGGCAACACAGAGAGCCTGAGGAGACTATTCTAAAGGGGGAATTCTAAGGAGAATTCCAGGGGTGCGAGACAATTCCAGGGCAGGATGGCCCAGGAGCAAAAAAGCTCCCAAGGGCAGGACATTCTCGCAGCGCGCCTCCTGACCATCCTGAGACTCAGCCCGGACCACCATGGAACGGCCAGTGTGTCCGAGTGCCAGAACTTTGCTTTGTTCTAAGAGTCGAGAGCGGAGGTTGCCAGCGTAACCAAGGGATCCACCCGAGGTTAGCATCAGCAGCAAGCCTCATGAACAGGTCGGAACTGTGGACAGCTGAATCAGTATTCAGAACTAGCTCTTCATCAGGAACGAACCAGTCCTCTTCCTGACCTGCTGGGACCCACAGTCACTTTTCTCCTGTGCACAAACTTCGCTAGTTAAAGCCAACACTAGCCGGTCTTCAGAGACCATCAGCAGCACACCGTCGCAAGCCACACAGCACAGCCTGGCACGGAGCCAGAGAGCGCGGATTGGACAGCAACAAGCCTGCAACTGCTTCTTTGTGCCCGCAGGAGATCTGAATCCCCAGAGATTGGATGAGTATTCAACTTCACTGCATTACAGCTCGAGAATTCAATTGTTATCCCAACCAGTTGATATAAATTTAATTCCTAAGAGTTATGTACTTGTTTTGAGTATCTAATGTAGAAGTTGTAACCAAGTTCAATTACGAAACGGTCTAAATGAATGATATACCGAACGTATGTCCTCTTGATATGTGTAACTCTTTGTAACTGAATGAATATATATCTTTTGTATTCTGATAACCCTTACGATACGATCTGTTAGGTTTACATGCATATTTTATGTATTAATAAAAAGCAGTATTCTTGTGTATCTGTACCTGTGTGTGTGCGTTGTTTGAGTTATATCGCATGGTTGGATTCTAAGGCCATTAAAAGAATCATTTTATGATTTACTGCCACAATTAATAATTGTCCCAGTAAATGCCCAAACCCCTACAGAACTGGTGCCTCGTGAGAGCACACTACAGTATTTTATCCCAGCAGAACAGGATGTCTTACATTACTTTAAATTACTTTGTGAGTTTCATATGAATAAATTGCTTTTAGTAAAATGTAAGCTAGAGAGCAAACAAAAATACTCTGAAAAACATAAAAAAGCAAGCATAATGTAGCAAATGATGAAGGTTATAAAACAAGCAAAACTTCAAGCATTTTTAATATTTGAGAAAATAAGGCTCTATCTCAGACATTCTTTTCATTAACACTGCTTGGAGTGTTCATGAAATTTGACTACTGTTTCTGAATCTGTGCTTCTATTACACAAAATGCTGCTTTGCTCAGCTTTGTGTAATTATATACTCAGTAAAACAGTTCCATGTACTCCCAACAGAAATGTCTTCATTTGAGACTGCTTTAGGATACTGTGACAAAGGGCTCTGCTAAGCCATTGTCGCATAGTCTTTATGGCCTGTCATAGGACATTTAAATATAATTTTGAAGTGTTACTGTAAGTGTTATGTTATTTTTGTATTATATGTATTATTGTGTTCTGTTGTGTGTTACCTGTTATGGATCCACAATGTTGTCATGTGCCTTTTTATTCCACCACCTTGTGTCAGATTAAGGAGCCTGTCAAGCCCCCATTTAAATGAAGGTTCACCTGTCCACCAAGAGTCTCAGATGTGGTGCTTAGGTAGTGTAGTAATAGTTGGCTGAATTTTGTTATGTCCTGCTGTTTTTCTGTTTGCACCTTTTAGTTTGGTTTCCCTTATTGAACATGCATTATTTTGTTTCTTTTCTGATGGTACAACATTTTTTTTATTTGGCTGACTAATCATGCTGGATAGTTAGTCACATAAGGTGTCAGGAATAAAAACCTTTTGAGTGTTCATACCTTTTCTTACATTGCAAGTTTTGTTTAAATATTGGTGGTGTGCTCAAAAAGAAGCAGACAGCTGTGGCAGATGCAGAAGAGGGGCTGAAAATATTTGTGTAGGTCCAAAAATAACTTTTAGGTATCCCGTGCTTAAAGTAATATCCTACACTGACAGACTAAAAGAACAATTACTTTATTCTTGAACAAAGAAGAATATGAAAGGAACAAATCAAATTATTTAAAACCCTCAAAGACATTGACAATGTTAACCCTTCTACAGAATCAACAGTGAAAAATGAACCAGAGGACACAAGTGGAAACTAAATTGAAGTAGTGTTCAGGAAATAAAACCAAAAGGCACTTTTTACACAAAGTATTGTACTGTAGGTACTGTATCTGAAACAAATATCTAGCCATGTAATTGAAATAGAAACTTTTTTTTCAAGAAAGGGGTATATGGATCCTTGGATCATTTAGCTACCAATTACCAAATGGGCTAGATGGGTGGAATAGCCTCCCTTGTTTGTAATTTACTGTATGTTCTTATGTTATAAAAGCTTTAAAGTGGCCTTCAATTAAATTAAAGGTATGATACTAGGTATGATTTTAATTAAAGGTGTGATACTCTCAGCATCATGATAAGATGACCAAATGCATTGAATTTGGTTCTCTTAAACCTGATTCAGTGCTCATTGAACATTGTCATTGCCTTGGGTTTCTAAAATTTAATTCTGTTTCTTCACTTCATAATCTAGATTATTGTGGTCCATGATTCCAGGAAAGCAGCACACTTCTTGGAGTGGCACATCTTTGAATCGTATTACATTTCTAGAGTACTTGAAAAAGCAGGCACTTCATTCTTCTATTTCCTTACACTTATTTGCATAAGGGGCTTTTAAAAATATTGGAACTAGATTCAGCAAAAGAACCCAATGTCTTCAGAAATATAAAAGTAACTTGAAAAACATAAAGGTTCAATGTTGTATCTTAATGCCAAGAACCCATAAAGCAGCCTAGAACAAAAAAAAAAGTTATTTGTTGTCTGTTTAAATGAAAGTGTGTTCTTGGCTCTGAGGGGTTCAGTGAAGAAAAATGTTCACATTTAACAGCATTAGCATTAAAGTCAAGGTCTGAATAATAAGAGCCACCATTTATAGAATGGGGTTCATCAATTTGAACTATGCATACAGAATACTGGTTAGTGTCAAATGGTACAGTTAAAGATGATGCATTAAAAATGATTAGAGTTTATTAATGACAGGAATTGTATGATTATGTTAGATTGCAGCATACAACAATGTGGTTGTCTTGCACCACTTGCCATGGTTTGACCCAGCTGTTTTTAAGGAATTTGGGTTAGAAAAACATGGAAATTGAAAAAAGCAGTGTGTGTAACTGATAACTGATTCTGCTCACGATGCCTCTTATATAATTAGAGTTATGATTGCTGTTACTATAATGGCTATGAATTTGTTTGTGATAATGAACATAATTAGAATTGTTGCTATTATTTTAATGTGGTAAATTGTGCTTCTTAATTGGCAGACACAAAAGAGGTGGTTGCAGTCTTACATGTCAAGAGGCAGCAATCCCAGACGAAAGGCAACTCATTTACATGTACACCAAATGTTTTTATGCAGAGGTTATAAACAGACAAATTAAAAAAAAGTTCAATTATATATTTTTACAAGAAATCCCCAAACATAATACCAATTGCCCATTGTTAGACATTTCTCACACTTATCCACAGTGAGGACATCATTTTCTTAAGGCTAATGAGTCACCTGTAATGGTGAGCTTCAGTATGTGACACACTCTCTTTTACAGGCTCAGCAGTGAACTCTCAGCCAGGCCATTACAGTATGCCCAAGTACCATCTTGATCATCAACATCTCAATAGGATCCTCAGGATTTTTTGGAATAGCAAATATCACTTTAGGCTCACTGAAGTTTTTTTCAGTTTTTAAACACTAAGCTAAAATTGAACTTTTGAAATCAAGGTCTTTGACTCTTGCTTCCAGATTGGTTACCTGCTAAAGGGTTGATGGGTGGAAATCAGAGTCTGAGTTTCCTTGCAAAGGACCAATCTAATCCATCTAATTCCATAACATAGGGATCACTTTGCATGACTGTTTATCATGTACAGTATATGAATTATAGGTGACTCATTGACCCTAGAAAAACAATATTACAATGTAGTAAGTAAAATAATTATACTGTATTGTCCAGGTAAAACACAATATAGGCCAACTGCACCTCACACTAATGTGAAGGAAACCAGATTATGTCTGGACAGGATAATGGTGGTTCTTCGGTATTCACCTATGATTGAAATGAACCACAATATCATCTGGTTTTTATTTCATCCAGGATCTTCCACACATATTGGAGTCATTTGTTAGCTTAATAAATCCATTTATTCTACTGGTTAAAGATGCACAGGTACAGTACCAAATCTAAAGGACAGGGACTGTACAGAACCAAGAATAATTTCCACTGCATTAATAGCTGCACTCAAAGCTTTCCGTGTTCAGATGTTTAACCAACAGTAGTATACTGTATACTAGGGCATCTAAAATTGACTTACCCTTTTTTTTGCAGTTTTAAATCTTTATTAAATCTGTGTAGTAGTGCCTTCCAAGGTATGTACTTATACAAGTATGTGATTTTATCACTTTAGCAATTTAACACTATGTTGCCAAAGGTTTACCTATTTTGTTATATTAGTGACCTTGAAAAAGTAAAAATGAATAATATGTACTTTGAAATTGAAATACTGTAGACAGTATAAAATATATGATCCTTCAAATTGAGTGCTGAAGTGAACATACTGTATGATGATTTCAAAGTTTCCATTTTTTATCATCCTCAGGGAATCTAACAAATCACATCCTTGATGAATATTTAGTTGATGATATCTATAGTCAATTCTAGTTTTCTGGAAACAAACCATAAATTGTGATGTACTTAATCCAGTAGCATGCAAGTTGTTTTTTTTTGTAGTCTTCTCCTTGTACAGTATAGCTAGATCATTTCAGAAGTGTCAAAAAACATTTATTTTATTGAACAAAATTGTACATAATATAAACCACTTCCTTTTCAAATATAATAATTTTATGTTTACAGTGAAATCCATATTGATTTTCATGCTTTTGAAGAACAACGTTGGTGCTTGTCTAAATTATGTGATGTTGAGTTTATCATAGGAGGGGAATGAAGCAAGTATTTAATTAATCTAAATCCACCTCTGGTAAAGAGTACATGAGTTCACTTTTCCTTTAAAAATATTTTATTTTTTTAATGATTAAAGTAATATGATGATTGATACAGTATCCAGGCCATCCTAGGTTCTGCAATAGTATCATTAATCTTTTCTGTAAAGCACCTCTACTGCCAAATTGTTTTGCTTCAGTTTCTTATTCCATATCTCAGTCACCTTTGAATATTTTGAATATGCACATGGAGAGTCTGTGGTTGTTTCAGTATGCATTCATTTTTACCTTTCCCAAAATTGGTTAAGACCAATGAATTGCCCGAAAAAAAATATTATGTGAGCTACACAGTGCCTAATGAAAAATGATTAGCTAATGGACACATCTCTCATTGATATTACTACAAGACTTCTGGAATCTTGCAAGTCACGGAAGTAGATATGTATTACATGTAGATACTGTATACAGTATAATTTGTAATTAATGATCTTGGAGAAGCTCCCTAATGAAAAGACTTATACTAATCTTATGATCTTATGTTATAAGATACAGTTACATTTGCAGAGATGGTTCCACACCATACAATGCATATGTTGAACATACTGATGTAGCGGCAAGGCTTATTAATAATACAGGAATTAAGTTTGCTGCTCCCTTGCCAGTCTCTCTCTCCCTCATCTCAGTGGTGCTGGATACAGAGAGGCCATTCCATTTGGTTCACATTTAAGGTGTTTTTCTATCTGATAGAGTATCCTGATAAGGAACAACTCCCAAGGCTGAGATTCTCCAGCCATCCTAATAAATGGTCATCTCTGGCGCCTTACTGTCTGGGAGATTCCTTGGGAGAGTCGCATCCCAGACCGTTTACAACCCTAATGTCAGAGCATGGTTACTCATCCTCCACCTCAATCAGCCAATCAGGAACTGGTATGGCAGGGTAACCCCACATGGGTCTCGAATGCCCGCGGAACATTCAACCAATGAACGACCGCAGTTCCTCCTGAAAAAAGAGGCAGCACAGGGCCCAGAAGGTCCCCCTCCAGGACATTCTCAGACTCAGCTCGGACAATCACGTGATGGCCAGTGTGTCCGAGTGCCAGGACTTTACTTTGTTCTAACAGTTGAGACCGGAGGTCACCTGCGCATAACCAAAGGATCTGCCCGAGGTTAGCCCAGCAGCAAGCCTCATGAACCGCCGGTACCTCACTGCGAACGCTTGCCTGATCAACGAGTGAACTACAGTCGGAACTGTCGACAGCTGAATATCAGTATTCAGGACTACCGCTACATCGGGAACGAACCGGTCTTCTTCCCGTCTAAAGAGTGTGACTTGCTTGGATCCGCAGTCACTTTCCATGTGCACAATCTGGAATCTCTCCCTCCTTCTCCCACACCTCACGCCGAACCAGGACAGCCTGGCATCTGGCCAGAGGACGCCGATTGGACGCAGCAACAGCCTGACGCTGTTCCCTTGTGTCCGCGGGAGATCTGAATCCACACAGATTGGATGAATATTCATCATTCTGCATTACAGCTCGAGAATTCAATTGTTACCTCAACCCCAGTTGATATCAATTTAATTCCTAACGGTATTCATAACGGTATAAATGAATGGTATACTGAATGTATGTCCCTCTTGGTATTTGTAACTCTTCGTTATTGAATATATACCTTTTGTATTCTGCTAACCCTCACTCTTAAGATCTGTTATGTTTATATGCACATTTTAGATGTATTGATAAATGTATTGTCATGTATTAGTATCCGTGTGTGCGTTGCTGAGTTGTCACACAAGGTCGGTTTTCTAATAGCCATCAAAGAATCATTTTGTGACTTACTGCTACAATTAATACAACGTCCCAGTAAATGCACAAAACCCTACACTGTATACTGTATATGCATAACTTACATGTATAAACTGTAGATTTTGTGCTATAGTATATGCAAGTGTAAAAGGGTTCGGATTCTGGTATTGGGTTATTAAGCAATAGGTTTTCCAATTACACAATAAGGTATAAAAGTACTAAGGAACTCTAGACACAATGAGAGGTTGGATGGATTTTTGTGTCATTGAAATACACAGTGTCTAGGCCCTAACTACAAGAAATAGTCCAATGCAGTGTCATTCTGAAGTACCTTCAATTGGAAGTCTGAGGCTTTTTCTCTAGATCCAGCAATGAAGAGAATAATCTGGAAAAGGAAAAAAATATATATTTAAATTATAAAAAATATGTTGAATTCCAATTATAAAAAGATCTCAATAAAAAAAAGCAGGAGACAATTATTAGTTATAGTAGATAAAGTAAGTGGTTGTTTTTCATATAATTATAAGTTTTTATAATTATTATATATAATTATATATTATATAATATATAATTGTCATCAAGACTAGGTGGACAACCAGAGAACCCTGTAATCTTGTAAGAATAGGCACAAACCAGTGCTTTAATGGAGTTTATAACAAAAGTTTGGGAGGGATGACAACAACAAAGTTCAATCAGTAATTAGCTCCTAAAATCCATTCCTCTCCCAAAATGCTATAAATACCTATGAGACCCCTATCTCTCTCTCTTGCGTGTCTCTTGCATCCCACCTCTACCCCATTTCTGCAGCTACTGTCCCCCTTGGTCATCCTGCATAGGGACCCTGTCAGATATCTGAAAGCAGTGAGTTGTAGAACCCCTGTATGAAGCCCTGAGGAAGGGAGTTCAAGGAAAATAGTAAATCCAATATTCCTTATCGAAGTCATTAGGCAAGAGTGCAGTTGAAACTAGGAGAACCAAGTCGGGTAGCCAAAGGAGTCAGGTTGGGAATAATATAGTGTGCACAAGAGAAAGCTGTGGAAGACTTCTCAATAGTGAGTGTAGGTGAAGAGTGTTTAAATATTGAAAGAGAGAGACGTGGTTAGATAATTAGTACCTGGGTGAGCATGTGTACAATCTAGTATGCTTGGGAATGCCAGGACGTTTACAAGAGAAGATACGGGATGTGACTGTCCTTAAGCCAAGCGGTTTAAGACAAAATTTTGCTCCATAATCCCTTCATGATGCTTTAATCTTGGGTTTGTCTTTCCTAGTGAATTAAAATTGTCTTAAGCCTACCATTCCACCTTTTTGCATATGCAAAGTCAAAGTTAACAAATACCCAAACCTAGAAAGGTTCATTTTAAACTACATAATATATCTTTGGTACTTGGCAAAGCTACAATATACATGCTTGATGATCCCTAAGAGAGGTAGAGTTACTGTCTGCGGCTGATAACTTTGACTTTATATTCAGTATGCACTTTCATGAACACTTGTGAGACTTGTAAGAGATGTGATTGGACAACTAGATAATTAATAGTCATAATCACAATTCATTCAAACTTGCTCTTAACTCATGCTCTAACTTGGAAAGGTGCTCTTTCCAAAGTAAAAAAAAGAATAATAATAAGCTATGACTTATCAGTTATGTTTCATGGTGCTGATTGAGGGTGGCAGAAACATCTAAAAATACATTGAGACAGTCAAGGACTAATTTATTTAAGAGCACTCAATTGATCAAAGTTACCTAATAGGGGTAAAATAACTGTGGTTGTTTTTAGTTTATGGTCCACAAAATCAGAAATCTATTTAGATGTTTCAGCCTTTTGATATGAAACAAGTTTTTATAGATTTTTCATAGAAACAGCATACTTTTAAAAAGACACCATACCCATGAAAGGTGTTCTTTCTCGGAAATTTAGGTACATAGTATATACTTTACCAATTAGTTTAATCAGATTGTTTTTTATGTGGACCATCAAACCTTTAAACAGTTAAAGAAATAGGTATTCATGTGCCACACATAGTAAGCTCCTCCTGGGCTATTATGTTTATAACCTAGACATAGACAGTGTTGGGTGAATGACTTTGTTGAGTAATATCTGCTAATCTGCAAAATGCATAATCATTAATCAGAAAGTTGGAAATTCCATATACTGTAGCAGTTTACCTATAATCCAAGAAATCCTGGATATTACTGATTACAGATTTATTAGTATAAAGAATCTATATGGGGATACATGTTTCACAGAGAAAGGGCAGTTTATCCATTTATTTTACTTATCAATTTACATGCTTACATTGAGGTTTTTATTCTAATGAACTGCTTATACAGTACAGTAGTAGAATGAGAACAGCATGCTACAGTACCAAATCTACCATTTTTACCATTGTACCATTTTTATCACAGAGGAATATCTGTAAATGTATTAACATAAAATGTTATCAAGAGTTTCTAAATATCATTAGATTTTATGTTGCAGAAATTAAAAAATCCCACTTGTCTGCTTATCAGCATGCTGAATTCCACCCGAAGGAACAGATTAGCCCTTACTGCTTGTGTCTGCACATTATGTGGTCATAATGACCATTCCTAACCCTAACCCTATAAAATTGTTAATTTAATGGTTATACAGCACAGGGCAAAAAATTTGCTACACTGCTGAGCTGTATCCAATGAATCATTAAATAAACAGCATTCGTATACCTCCTATACTTGATCTCAGCCTGCTTGCTTTAAGAAATAACTTCTTTATTTAGATACTGCCATATTTATTGTATTCTTACTGTTAAACTTCATTAACAGTGGTGAAGATAACCAATATTCATGCTTTGCTCAAGGCCTAAACCTTTCTGTTCTGTTTTATAGGAGAGCTGCAAATTAAACTGCAGATGTGAATCAGATTTAGAAAATAATGTTACAGCATTAATTATTCAAATTTAAATTAAATGACAGCAAAGCTGTGGGCTTGTATAAATGTCTGTATAATTCTCATCATACATAACAGAAGAAAACAATAGCAGTAGTGGGAGTAGGCCTAATATGGATAGTTACATTTAAAACTTACTGTACATCTGTCATAACTTTAAAATCCCCTATACTTATTTACACCTCCCTGTATATTTGCGCAGACATTGTAGATACTGTATATCTGTATCTGTTAAAATAAATCAATTGTTTATACAACTTAAAACATTAAAGTCTAAAACTGTTCTGATAAAAGAAGATAACTTCTGAGAAGTGGTATTCTATAATGTTGATGGATTTTGTAAAAAAAAACTATATTACAGTATATATAGATGTAAATATAATTATGTTAAGAACTTTAATGTGTTATTTAATTTGGTGCAAAATCAGGATGTTATACTGATGTGTCTCTTAACTCAGTAAAGTGCGAAATGAGCATGGGTATGAGAGTGCTTTGTGAGCTGGACCTGGAAACATCACACCTAACAGATAATCTAGAAGTGGGCATGGAAAATACTTCAAAGGGGACTAATAGGAATGTGACCAGCTCCATGAGTGTTCAGCTTTGGACTTCATCAGACAATCCACTGCTCCTTCTCCCTTGACGGCAGGTGGGCTTTTTCAAAGCGACATTAGATTTTGAACTCGCCTTAGCTGGGTGAAGGACAGCAGTAGAGAAGAGGGCTAATAATGAATACTGAAGCTCACTATCAGCCTAGTCTCCATTGTGTGGTGACAGAAAGATTTTCTTGAATGGCCTGCCCTGCTAATTGCATGCTAACCCATTCTTTTAGCCAGCACAATACTCACAGGGACAGATGATCACAAAAAAGGCTTTTTCCTCTTCCACACCAAACGTGTTGAAATTATTCACTCTCCACCATTTGTATGATAAAAGCATCAGAGGCGAGAGGGGTTATTTTGTTGGTTATTGAAAAGGGAGTGGAAGTCTTTGTGTTTTCTATCACATGAAACCTTATTTTTTCTAAATGTGCCTCAGAACTTTAGCACTCTGCTGGCATGAAAGTTAAAGAGAACAGTGATGTGAGATGAATGGCCTTTTCTCAGGAATGAAGTTTATAATGTCTATAATGTTGTGAATGTACAGTAGGTGTGTCTAGCCATATTGTTAAGAATCATACATATTGCTAAATAAAGGTTTGGAACAGATCTAAATAATAGATTTCATCACATGAGTTTCAGTATACAGGAATTATTTTAATTTCATTTTTTCAATTTATTTTTTTAAGAAACATTTTTAATACAGAGTTTTTTTTTGCTACTGTACAGTAGTTTCTTCATTTCACCTTTCTGTGCTGATCCATGTTCAACTTTGTAGAATATGGTGCATTTTCTTTGACTGTGAATTCTTTAGATTTCAGTTAAAGAAGTGGAAAATGGCCCTGAAGCAAGAGAAACCAGTATTAATTCTACAGCCACAATAGAGCTAGGCACAAGCAACTGGACAAGAAAGCAATTATGAATGATTGCATATTATGCAGAAAGACAAAGTTGTTACACTGGATGAAATTGCTTTAATTTGGCACATGAAACAAGTTTTTACTATGATCAAGTATGACAATATAATCATTAAATTCTGTAGCAACCTGCACCCAACATTTACTGTACCCAGGCTTGTAAAAAATATGGCAGGCCTTAATCCCCACAGACTACACCAGCATGATTGTTGGGAAAGCAATAAAATGATCTTTCCAACCAGATTTAAATGACAAATGTGTTTTTAAAGGTCATCAGTATCTTCAGAAGAGATGCTACATGTGAAAATGGCCTGTTATTTTCCAGGTTGTTGTTAAGCATTGATTTTGTGTATATAAATCTCACTTTTATTCTTATTTTCATCCATGCCTGTATTCATGTGCATTTTGTTATCAAAATAAATGAAGTAATTCACTTATCCAACTAGGCCCAGAGCTTTGGATGGCTTCTGTAGACTCTGCCATTCCCCTACAGCATTCTCACCAGCTCAGCAGCATGCTGCAGAAATGGCTAGGCTGGTAATTAGGTATTTATCAGATTGCCACTGAAAGGGGATGAGGGAGTTATCTGACACAATTATCTTTGAAAATTGAATCTCTTCTCTTCACCTTACCGAGGACGTACAGCAAACAGAGGGCAAGCCTTAGACAGATTGCCTTTAGAATAAACACTTTAAAAGTATATTTTCTATTGCATACAAAATCTTAGTGAAAAAAGCAATCTAAATTGATTTATTATTCTAAAATATATCAACCTTCCATTGCTCAGTAACATTTCTGATAGTTGTGGCACAGAAGGAATTTGCATCAACCCTTTATGACATTTCTAAAATGCTAAAGTGTTTACTGAAGGCTCTCGATAAGATTAGAGAAACCTATGTTGTGCCAGAAAAAACGGTATCAGCTGAGCGTTTGTGTGTTGAAAGTCGTCTTTATTTCATACAGTATGCATATGGAAGTCTTGCTTGTGGCACAGGACTTAAAAACCAATGTTTACAGTGCTCTTTTATATAGTGAAAAAACAATACAAGATAAAAGATACATGGTTAACAAGATATAATACAAACTTTTTAGTGAAAACTTTTAGTTAATTCCCTCACCTATTTAAGCAGAGCTGCAGATATACATTCCATTGTGACCAGACCAGTTATGGGTTAAGCATGAACAAACCTGTCACTAGTGTGAAATCCTTCTAATTGGCTGTAAATTAGATGTATACCAGAAAGGCAGACTTAAGCATCTTTGTGCAACTTGCTTTGTGTTTCATTCTACTGCATTTACTGACCATAATTAAGAAATTGACACATATTTTCTGCCTGATATTTTCAGTTAGAGAACTTTGCACACAGTTATTAAATATATATATATATATTACATGACAGCGGCTGAGTTGGACATTTTTTACAAAGTTGTTTAGTACGTTTACAAAAATTTTGCTCTTTAAGCTTTTAAGATCCACATTTCTGAACAACCACTGTCTGTAAAAAGTATTTTTACACCATTTTGGAACCACTGAGTGCATTGCATCCACTTCTTATTTGAAGTTGCACTATTTTAGTTTCCATTCATATAGTAATCCTTAGCTGTGCCATGTTCTGTTTTTTTATCCATGATAATAACAGACTCTAGTAGTTTATTATAGCATTTCTGAGGGAAACTAAGCTTTATCTTTGGTGAGGTAATCTGTGGAGTACCACAGGGTTCTGTATTAGGACTATTGTTCTTTGCAATTTGTACTGTATCATGATCTAAATTCTGGTATACTTTGGTAAACTAGCACAATTCACAGACAGTCTTCCAAAGTAGAAGGTTTAACAAACAGTGTAGAAGCTGTAGAAATTGAATTTTATGTTAATTGTGCAATGCACTTGTAAGACTTTATTTAGAATATCATGTGCAATTTTGTTCACAAGAAAGGATATTGTTGCTGTAAAATCAGTTCAGATGACGAGTGACCAGGTACAGCACATTCTCAGGCTCAAAGGAATGTGCAACACTGACAGGTAAGATAGAAGATAAGATATAAGACTTCAGGAAGTCAAAATGATCAAATCAGCCTAGTGCATTTTTTCAGAATCAACAGTAAAACAAAAACCAGAAAGCACTGACTATGGGGAAATCCATTTAAAATTGTGATCAAGAATTATTTTTTCTACACAAACAGCCGTGGGTGTCTGATAATTCTAGTCAGCCTGTTGTAGGGGTTTTGTGCATTTACTGGGACAATTATTAATTGTAGCAGTAAGTCACTAAATTATTCTTTGATGGCTATTAGAAAACCGACATTGCGGAATAACTCAGCAATGTACACACACAGATATTAATACACAAGAATACATTTATTAATATATAAAATGTGCATATAAACATAACAGATCTTATAGTGAGGGTTAGCAGAATACAAAATGTACAGTATATATTCAAAACGAAGAGTTTACAAACCAAGAGAGATATACATTCAGTATACCATTCATTTATACCATTTAGTTAATGAGCTTTGATTACAACTTCTACACTAGATACTCAAAAGCAAGTACGTCACTCATAGGAGTTAAATTGATATCAATTGGGGTTGAGGTATTAATTGAATTCTTAAGCTGTAATGCAGAATGTTGAATACTCATCCAATCTGTGTGTATTCAGATCTCCCGCGGACACAAGGGAATAGCGACAGGCTGTTGCTGTGTCCAATCGACGTCCTCTGGCCCGATGCCAGGCAGTCCTGGTTCGGCGTGAGGTGGGGGAGAAGGAGGGAGAGATTTCTGCTGCGGGGTGCTGGCAGTGGGCTCTCTGAAGACCGGCTAGTTAGTCCTGGCTTAACTAGCAGAGATTGTGCACATGGAAAGTGACTACGGGTCTAAGCAAGTCACACTCTTTAGACGGGAAGAAGACAAGTTCGTTCCCGATGTAGAAATACTACACATGGGTCATTCTATAGAAAGGGATTTCCACAGTCTAACAATCTAGACTAAATTCCACAGATACAATTGAATTATATTGATATACTAATCACAGCAGTTTATCCCTAAGAAGATTCATGGCTGTGTGCTGTGCTTTCTAAGACAGTAGACACAAAGCTCCATTCAGTGCCTGTTTCACTGTTTAACAGTAAGAAGGAGACACCATGAACACCAATATCTACAATCTTTCTAACATGTTTAAAACACACAGAAGGGAACCTGTCTAATATTATAGCCTATGCCATAACTGCTTTGAGTCTTTTTATGTATCATATAGAGCAAAATATCTTGGAGAACATGCTTTTTTTTTGTTTTAATTCATGAGAAATAACAACAACTCAAAATAAAATTATTGAAAAATATTTAGCGAATGTTAAGTCATTGTAAATTTGTCTCAACCACCCTGGCCACAGGATGATGTGGCTGAGTGAGAAATGAAAAAGGAATTGCTGCAAAAGTAGAAATTTGATAGAGAAGGGATGCAAAAGAAAAACGGAACAGAGGAAAGCCTTGTGTACAGTATTTATAGGGTTTTTTGGGCTGACACAGAGCTTAAGATTTGACTATTCCCTGGAGAAGATACCAGTCTACCATATGGCACTCATACACTGTCCCTCGTACGCAGGAGCTATTTAGAGGCACCATTTAACCTACTCAACATGTCATTGGATGGTGGGGGTAAACCAGAGCAGAAAGAACAATGCAGGCACAGAAAAAAACATGCAAACTCCACACAAAAGGAACCCCTGAGTGGAATCAAACCAGCATCAAAAGCTGTAAGGCAGCAATATTAATTGTGATGCTTCTGTGCCATTGGAAAAATATAATATCTAAATAAATGCAATATAATATAAATATATTGTATTTGTAATAGAGTTACTATAGTGTTACATTTTAGAACTCTTTACATTGCATAAAGAGCAATTTTACATTTCTTCACTTTTTAATTCAAGCGATTATTTTGTATTGACCAACATTACATTTACTCTACCCTTTGGTTAGTGCTGTGCAATCTGCCATTGATTTTCATAATGATTATGATTACATTTCTTAGTGATTAAGGAAGATGCAGATGTCTGTCATTTGATATCACTCCTACAAGCACACACACAACAAAATCTGCTATTTAACAGGAGGGCTCTCTGTACCAGGCTGACACACATGGACAGAGCAGCACAATAAGATGCTGCTGCAAACTTAACCTTTTGCATAATTCTGAATCAATAGGGGTATTTATTTTTAAAGGGGAAACCAAAACAGCTTTATATATGTGAATAAAAATGCATTTTAAATGTTAACTTTAGTACATATTTTGTTATAATGAAATATATTTGTATACATTTTCTGCTATGTAAAAACAGATTTTTTAAAACTTTTTGCTATATGTTCTAGAGAAAATAATAATACAATATGTTCCTATAGTGAAGTAGTTGGGCTTGTACACACATTGGAATAAACAAATATATTTGGATTTTATATAAAGACACTCTGACATTTTATAATATAGGTGTTAATTTGGAATCCCATTCATTAAAAATGTTACTAGGAATATTTTAATTGTAAGCAAAATATAATTCAGATTTTATAAGCCTTCCATCTACTCTAATTACTGATAAGACCCACTGGGGGAATACCATCCATGAAACATGATATGAATAGTTGAATATGATACAGATTATTCCAGTCCCCAAAACAGGAAATTAACTGAAGGAGTAGGGGTTAAGAATGGAGCTTTTCTTTACAAACATAGCCTCCCAGACAAAAATTATTAAACAGGTGGAATACATTTAGATACAGGGTACATGCTCTATGGAAGGGTGTAGTCACTGAAAAAACATTCATAACAGTCTGATAATGTGAGCACAATTAGAATATAAAACATGGCTATTTCAGATAAAACAGAAGATTGCAATATAAAAGTACTGTAGATTTAAGAGTTACAAAGCAAGAAAGAAGCCTGTATTGCCTGGAAACATGGGTTAATACAGTTATTACTGTATATGCATTATTATATTATAATACTAGTACAGGGTTTAAGTAAATTGTTGATGCTCATAACATATACAGTATATTGTGACTCCAGATTGAGTCTACGACTTTTGCACAGCAGTGTATTTGTGATGTGAAGGCTTTAAAAGCTGTTTTTACCATTCAATTACAATTCTCATGAAGTGTGAGATGTTTCTTGACACATTTAAACAGTCTACTAAACAGGGAGAAAACTCATGTGACTTATTCTCTTGATATTATTGTCCAAGATATCAGCGTGGGTGCTGATAGCATTATGGCCTGAGGGTTTTTGGGCTTGGTGGGACTGGTAAGCTTTTGTTTGGTGTCAAGTTGAATGGGTTTTTGACCCAGGGGAAACATTTCGAAATGCTCCTCTGATGCTTGTTTTCTATTTCTACATCTTCAAGAATCCTGTTCTAAGAATATAACAATATAAACCAACAGCTGTATCACCTTGCAGCCCACTGAAGCTAAGCAGGTGTGAGCCTGGCCAGTACCTGGATGAAGCCCTCCTGGGAAAGCTAAGGTTGCTGCTGGAAATGGTATTAATGGGGCCCACTATTATAGTGATGGGGATACTACAGTGCAAAAAAGGCACCACCATCCTTCAGATTAGGCATAAAACTGAGGTCCTGACTCTCCATGGTCATTAAAAATCCCAGGGTGTTTCTTAAAAAAAGTAGGGGTGATACCCCGGTGTCCTGGCCAAATTTCACATGGCCTTTACACTTTGGCTGCTGTCACATCATTCAAGTGAGTACTACAAATTGGTGGTGGAGAGAGTCCTCATTACCCCTAAAGCACTTTGAGTGGAGTGTCCAGAAAAGTTCCATATAAATATAAGGATTCTTTATTTATTATGTTTATAACACTGACTGATTTACATGACATTAGCAAGGATAAGCTTCTGTCAAAGTGATTACCTTTTCTCAGTTGACACCCCTAGTTTCCTGACTTAAATCAAGAGGTTTATGAGCTGTTTAAAGAGAATGTACAATATCAGGAAACATAATAAAATTATCTCAATAATACAAGACTGCAAGTCCTACGTTCAGGAAACCTGTAGACAATATATATTTTGACCATAATTGTGACAGAAACATTGCTTCAGTGATTGAATACATGGAAGCCTAATAAAATATTTATTTATTTTTTGCTTTATTAAACTGCTCACTGCAAGTAGTGTAAACAGGTCAATGATCGATTTCAGCATATCCATGCTGTAAGCTTTTTATAATCCACAATTATAAGATCAGTCTGAAAATATACATACAGTGTAAGTCAAAATACATAGAAAAGTAGAAACATTTAAAAAAGGAAAATGATCCATTACCTTTTTTTCACAAAAGCCCACACACTACATATTCTACATGTAGTGTAGAAAAAACTAAACCACATATATTCTAATTCTGTACACATTATTATTCATCTGCAACTGAAAAGTGGAATAGAGAAGCATTTGTACTATAACAAAAGATTAATACAAAGTTGTAAAATGTGCTTGATTATGCTGTGTGGCAGGTTTGCTTTGTGCTGACATCACAGAGGTAGATAGAATAAACCTGGAAATCCATGAGACAGAAGAGAGACTGCTATAAATATCAATAACTAAAGAGAAAGGGAAGGTTACTTCACAGATTGATGATCAGCAGACCAACTGGTAATTTATATTTTGCATAAGGGTGACATTGGTCATTTCAAACATCCATTGGGTCTTCGGTTGAGGAAATTCTTCAGGTAAACCAGAGTTTCAGTGGTAAAAGCAGTCAAAACACTTTTTAGCAATATATATATAAATAATGTACAAGATTTAGAATGTAAAATATAAGGTGTTTTGACCAATACAGCTATTAGACATTTTTACAGTAGTTTTCTACATCTACATTAGCTTTACTTACATGAAATACTGCAGCAGGCCCTTGCATTGCATTGTGTATGTCATTAGTGAATATTTTGACATTATACAGTATATATAGTATAGGTGGGTAGCTGTGCCAGCATGCATAGGCTGCAAAGGAACAAGTAATAGGTTTATTCCATGCTGAAAAGAGAAGAAAGAAAACACAACGTTTTGGCCGTGGAGCCTTCTTCAGGTGTGAAACTTTGTGTTTTCTTTCTTCTCTTTTCAACATGGAATAAGCCTATTACTTGTTCCTATATATAGTAAATGTATAAATTATATAATGCTTATTACTACAATCCTAACTACAATCAGAGAGACTTCTAGTTATACTATAACAAAAATTAATCATGTAGAGAAAATAGTAGTTTGTAAAGGGGAAGGTGGACTAATTGTGCAGGTTTTGAAGATAAAAAATATCTGATTAAGGCATATGACAATTACACAGATCTAACCTAGTTATACTAATTTTTATAAGAACAATTTCAGCAGATAATTGTCACACCCTCTGCAGCCAGAGGGCACTCCTACTCTGTCTTGTCCCTAGTTTCCTCTGCTTTGCTGTCCTTCCGGTGTCTCTCTGTCTGGGGCTCTATATTTCCGGGTCACTCATTCCCCTTGGCTCAGCATTGATGTTCGGATATCCTGAGACCCGCCTAGCACCAGGCCGCCGCTCCGTCCATGTCCTGAGGGCATAGGTTTCTACATGGAAATTCCTAAACTCCTGCACTGCTGAGCCCGGGCCAATTCCCCGTTCCGCCGCTTCGCATAGGGTCTTTTTCCGCTCTCCTGCCCTTCCACGGTTCATCCCTTCCGACATCCGTGACAGAATGCTGAGCTATCTCCGACCCTGCGAGCGGCGCTTTTTGTCTTTCCGCAGCTTTTTCTTTTTTCGCTGGGATTTTTTTCAGTTCTTCTATTCTAATCGCAGGATGCTACTCCTGACTTCCATACCTGTGAGCGGGTCATTCAGTGGTATGCCGTCAAGACATCCGCTTACAAATACCTGGCTTTCCTCGGGTTGTCTCTCCCGGCATCCATGATTGAATGTTGAGCTGGGTCTCCCATCCTTATTGCTGGATATCACTGTGGTCATCCGTGCCTGTGAGCGGGACCCGTGCCTGGCTTTCCTCGGGTTGATCACTCCGATATCAGTGATAGGATGTTGATCTTTTTTCTGCTTTCCTATTCTTATTGCTGGATATCACTCTAGACATCCGTGCCTGTGAGCGGGTCTTGTGCCTGGCTTTCCTCAGGTTGTCTGTTCCGATATCAGTGATAGAATGCTGAATGTGTTTTGCCCAGTCTGTGGTATTTTTCCCGGGTTTTTGTGTTTTTGTTTTTGCTTGGTGTTTTGATTTTTCACTTCCTGGTTTCCCCTTCTCTCTGGTCCCCCTAACCTCTGTGTCATGGAACTTTTGGTTCCTATCTGTTTTTTGTAGTTCGTCACCCTTGGCTCCCAGGTTTATTTTTGTGGTTTGTGTTTGTGTACTTGTATTTTTTGTTTTAAGCCTCTGGAGCTCTACTTGACCCCCCCTTCCTCTACCCAATAAAGGTTTCTACCCTGGAGAAGAGGGCAGCTCTCAGCCGTGGACTCCCAGAGGTTTCCTTTCACTTAAATGAGGTTTTTCCTCCCCCAGCTCACTTATTTGTCTGGGTGTCAGGAGCTGCCCATGGGGGGGTACTGCCACTCCCTCTGCAGCCAGAGGGCGCTCCTACTCTGTCCTGTCCCTAGTTTCCTGTGCTTTGCTGTCCTTCTGGTGTCTCTCTGTCTGGATTTCCTATATATATATACAGATGCAGCCATTCAAAATGCGCGGGCGATACCGCATTATTTTCCGGTACGCTGTACGCAGTCTACCGCAAGCTACCGGTAAATACCGCGAGTTACCGGTAAATACCGCTAGCAAAATAATAGTATCCGGAATTTCCGCAAGGTGGAGCTAATAAAGCTCAACCTCTCATGTTTGAGCTGTAGCCATCAAAGTCTTTAACGAAGATATTAATAATAGTATTAATAATAAATGACCTTGGACAAGCTGTAAACTCAAAGTATTGCCCTGGTCCACATTCTTTTTTTCATTGACCGTCTTTGTAAAAGTAACGCCACAGCATTTCGCAATCACGCATTTTTTTCCAATCATGCAAAGTACAGTGATTCACCATGCCTTTCACATGCTCATAAAAGAGATTGATTTAGGGACATAAACATATTACCGTATGCAAACTGTACTGTATACAGTATGTATATGTATATTTAATGTCTTAACTGTGCCCGTTTAAGTATTGAATATTCATATCTAATTTTACCACTGAAGGGAAATCTTAGTAGCTGAGCATAAAAAGAATAGGAGCATACTGCAACGCGTGTGAAGGCCATAAACGATATTAATTTTGGAACATAAACATACAGTATATGGCTGGTCTCGGTACTTTAAAGAAAACATACACGAAACATGGTTTCATTATGACCAGAATCTTGAGATATTTTTAACTTGATTTACAGTATTTGAGAGGTATGTCTTAACACCGATACTACAGTGCTTAAGTACTACTCACGTATATGTTTCTAGGTTTATATTATGCATTTCATACGGTCAAATTACTTTTGAGCAACTAATAAGAAGCGCGAAACGGTATGCGTTTTACTTTCGTTTCGTGCTGGGACCCGTGGATTGATTAGAGATATCAAGTACATACAAGTCATTTTTTAAATGTTGTAGTTCGTCTTGAAAAAATGTTACGAGTACATCATCTATCAACAATTACACAGGTTCTGTTTCCATATTGCGGATTTTGGTTACGTAATATTATTTTCTAGATTTCACGTTGTGAATATATGATTTGGGCAAACAGAGCCGCAAAGAAGTACATTATGGGTTGTTGTTTTTTTTTGCAGTTTTATCTAGAACAAGCGATGCTTAAACCTTTGTCTGATTCTTGTGAAACTATCCACACGACAGTTACAGTACCTAGGAGTTGACTTCAGTGATGTCACTGATGGGATGTTTCTAAAAATCCATCCTCTGTAAAACGTCTTCTCTAGTTGTCCTGCATATGTATTCGCTAATGAAGCTGTGTGTTCTGAGCCTGGATCTCTACATTTCTGTATGAACCACCTTAGAGGGCTAAAGACAGCTTGTGTTTAAATTGAGTGTAAGGCAATTTATGCTTCTAAAGTCATGGTCAGCATTTTTGTACTGTGCTGTAAACTTGTTCTGTGCCTAGTCACATTATTTTATAGCGTTTTCATAGCGTTATCAAATCTGGTGGCGCTGTGTTAGTTTCCTGACTCCCATGTCACATGGTCTGTGATTGTAACCTGTAATACCGGTTTAATTCGTCACAGCCAGCACTCCGGTTGTAAAGTAGAAGCAGGCGAGATTTCCAGCGAAAAACACCTCCCCCTTCTTCAGGTGTGAGGGTCTTCTGCTCAGAATGAAACGCTAAAATGTAATGTAGGCTCTGAATGGGTTCTGACTTGCTTTAACAAAATATGTTTACAAATCCTTTCACCTGGCATTTTCGTAGTTAGAAATTATGGAACGCTCTGTTAAAAGCAAGGGAGTTTTTATGTCCGTTGCAGTTCTTTTGCAACATGAATATAATTATATCGTTATTAATTTCTTGAGATACGCGATTCCATATTATATTCCCTTTTAATCAAATTCTAAAAGTATGCTTGTTGACTCCGGTATCGCGTTAGTTAAAGACTTCGATGCTTAAAATGTTTAGGAGAAATGGAATACTGGTGTGTATGTTTTCTTTAAAGTACCGAGACCAGCCATATACTGTATGTTTAAGTTCCAAAATTAATATCGTTTATGGACTTCACACGCGTTGCAGTATGCTCCTATTCTTTTTATGCTCAGGCACTAAGTAAAAGGAGATGCTTCATATTGCTTGACTAATTTTAAAAACTAAGTTAGAAATGCAGACGCTCCCTCGGTGCGCTGCTCTGGTGCGCCGGCTCTTACACAGTGCCTGTCTGCCGTAAGCGTTACAATATACATACCCAACACTGCTTGTACCCATCTGTCATGCAAATAAAACACCTTGAATTGAATTGAATTGAGGGGAGAGGGGGGAATACTAAAGGCAATACTGGCTCAATACCCTCGATGGGCTTTGACGTGCTAATGCGTTGGTTTAACAGTCCGGGTGTGGCAGGCTTCCAATGTCAACTCGACTCGATTGGAAGACAATGAACGTATTTTGTGATATTTAGAAATATAAATTTGTTTGGTGCGAGTGAGGTTTTATTTAATCTCTGACCAAGGGAAACGTTTCATTTTTTCAAAGAAATGTTTGTTAAAAAATAAAGTCATAGTTCTATGGGATTCAATCACAGACCATGTGACAAGGGAGTCAGGAAACTACTCTAACACACAGCGCCACCGGATTTAATAACGCAATAAAAACGCTATAAAATAATGTGACTAGGCACAGAAAAAGTTTACAGCACAGTACAATAATAAATGCTGACCATGACTTTAGAAGCATAAATTACCTTACACTCAATTTAAACACAAGCTGTCTTTCTGTATGAACCTCTAAGCTGGTTCATACAGAAAATGTAGAAATGCATTAGCCTGATTATGATTAAAAAACACATAATTAAACACGCGTTTGCGATTTAAATCAGAACACGATTTAAATCAATATAAATGTTTATATTGTAACGCATACTGTCCAGCCTCCATTTCTCTATAAAAATTTACTCTGTTGCACACACACACACAATAGAAGGAGGAACCGCTGTCAGAAGGGAAGATATGTTCAAAATATCGCAAATATCGTTCATGTTGCGATATTTTGAAATATAAAAGTCAATTTATTGTCCATAATATCGCTATTCTATTTTTTCGAAGAAATGTTTGTTAAAAGAAAAGTCCGGCACCAGCTGGATTCGATCACACAACCTCCCAGTTGCTAGTCACGCACCTAGACCAGTCGGCTAGAAGACAGCTCGCATGAACAGGCAGGCGAAAAAGCCCTACACAGCCCTGTCGCAGCACACGAATACCGTTATTAAATTCTTTAGATACGCGATTCCATATTATATTCCCTTTTAATCAAATTCTAAAAGTATGCTTGTTGACTCCGGTATCATGTTAGTTAAAGACTTCAAAGCTTAAAATGTTTAGGGAGAAATGGAATACTGGTGTGTATTTTTTTCTTTAAAGTACCAAGACCAGCTACAGTATATACTGTATGTTTATGTTCCAAAATTAATATCGTTTATGGCCTTCACACGCGTTACAGTATGCTCCTATTCTTTTTATGCTCAGCTACTAAGATTTCCCTTCAGTGGTAAAATTCAATATCTACAACGGGCACAGCAAAGACGTTTTTACTGTAAGTCTTTCTACGACAGACCAACGGACCACGAGTGCCCCTGTCGGTCAACCAATCACGTACTGCGGTGCCACGCGTCATCTTGCGTCATACTGAGCGACGTCACCTGCGGTACGTGTCTGTGACGCGCACTTTGAATGGCTGCATCTGTATAGCTATATATTTCCGGATCACTCATTCCCCTTGGCTCAGCATTGATGTTCGGATATCCTGAGACCCGCCTAGCACCAGGCCGCCGCTCCGTCCATGTCCTGAGGGCATAGGTTTCTATATGAAATTTCCTGAACTCTTGCACTGCTGAGCCCAGGCTTACTCCCCGTTCCGCCGCTTCACATAAGGTCTTTTTCCACTCTCCTGTCATTCCATGGTTCGTCCCTTCCGACATCCGTGACAAAAATTGCAACAAAAGGTGATTCAGGTGCAATTAGACCTCCAGCAAACCTAATTTTTGTCTGTAGTTAAACATATCAGCACAAGATGTCATGTCTAAAGATTAATGGTGTTTCTTGAGTTCCTGTCTACAAGGAACAATCAGTGCCACAGTCACATCTAAAAGCTGTGGTTTTATTCATCACATAGACTCTCACAGGATACTCTTTAAACATGCAGGTACTGTAGTTGTCAGGTACACCAGGGATCTGCAATTCTGGTCCAGTAGAGCCACCATGTCTTCTGGTTTTCATTCCAGCCACACTCTGACTTAATGACTTAATTGGATCAATCAGTTGACTAAATAGAAGGAGTTCATATGATATCCAGATTTTTGTTCACTGCCTATAAAGCCTGCGGGACTGCAGCTCTTCAGGAGCAGGATTGCAGACACCTGGGGTATGGCCTGGGGATATCCATAACAGAAAGAGTGAGAGCAATCTTCATCTGGAGCCACCAGTATGAGAAATCATATATTCTGTGTAAGGGGAAGAGAAACTATTGTTCTACACTGCATCCCAAGATGGACCAACATCCAACTTGTCTAGTTCTATATTAAGGCAACTATGAGGACATGAGAGAAGAAAGCCAAAAACAGAACAGTGAAGTAAAAGTAAAGATGGGGTTTAAATTAAGTCCTTTCTGCTTGAAGATTAGACTTCTAAGCAACAGGAGTTTATGGCAGGAAAGGGAGAACTGAAAAGGATTCCAGATGCGAGCTAGGAGAGCAAGGAACCCCCTGGGGACTTAATCCCTGACCATTTGGCCAAAAAGCTATAAACTGGCCAAACACGTGACCTCCCCCCTTTACCATAATAACAGTGACGTCGGAAGCGGAAAGGAAAGGATATATAAACCTAAAGTTTGTACCAGCACCTTGAACAATATTTCGGTTTTGTTGTTTCTTGCGGGAAACAAGACTTAGGCTTTATTGTTCCTTGCATGCAATAAACTCATCTGTTTAACTTCATCTCGGGATCCAGAACCTTATACTTTCTGTTACAACAACAGCCTAGAGCCATTGTAATAACTGTTAAAACAATGAGTTCTGCCATGGGGTGAGTTGGAAAACAGTGTCCCTTGGCACTTAGTAGGCATTAGCAACTGGGTGAATTATGAGAAACATGCCTAAAATAATAAATGTATGTACATAAAAGGAAAACTAAGGGAGCAAGTAAGTATCCCAGATGCTTAAACCACAGGCTGTCATCAGAGATGGCTCTCCTCAGCAAGAGGAGAGACCAACGTTTTATTGCAGACCCATCAATGCAAAATATACTTCTGTGTTTGCTGGAGGATGTATGAAATAAATAGGCTCCGACTGCTGCCAGAGTGATTACTCTTCATTAATGGTGACTTTTCCCTTTGCAGATAACTGTAAGTGCTGTTCATTCCGGGTGATGCCAGGAAGGTAGAACCATGCAAACCAAATGGACGGGTCTTGCTTGTGCCATTATTGCACTGGTCTGCCGGCTGACTGTGTCCCAGCTGGCTGACAGACCGCTTGTCCCAGGTAGGTAACTGACTTCCCCTTTCACTGCACTGCTGCTGGCTTTTCTCTGGTGAGCTTTGTCTGTCTGTCTGATATTTCTCTCACATTTGTTTTCCCTGTAAAAGGAAATGGATGAACAATAATGAGGTATCCTCATTGACTTCTAAATTACTGCACCTGTACATTGAAACTGCTGTTGGTAAGGGGGTGTCTAAAGGCATTTTCATTTTCACAAGTATTACTGTGACTTTGAGTCTGAGGCTTTAAAATAAACAGTTCAGATCTTTGATTGCACCTCTTCATCCTCTGCTTCTCTAGTGATTTATTTTCTTGTCTCAAAGTATGTAAGGTATTGCTTTGTGTGAACCTTTTAAGTAGTGTTTTCACACTGTTTCATTTCGGTAAATATTAAAAGCCAAAACTGTTCGCATAATTACAATAAAAGATTGGCTATTCACAGACACATATAATTATTGGGAGATATTGGAAAATTAATTTTCAATGTGAATATCTGTTACTTATTTTAATTGATGAATTTGGGGTATTCTGTTTTAAAAGGACTCCCTCACCCATAACAGAATATTAATAAATATTTTTTTCTAGAATTAATCCCCCTACCCATATTATTGGGAACTCTTATCCATTATTGTTTGATTACACACTTCATATCTAAGTGCTGTACACAATTTTAAAAGAACCCACTATAGTCAGCATGTCAGATTTATTGGGCCTCAACATGTGATGGATATAAAATATATGATTTAAAAAGTGTAGACTTTCATTTCTAAAATCCCTAAGAAGCAATTTACTTGTCGCAGGAATACTTGCTGACATTCTCAAAAGAAGCAACCGTAGAAGCAAACTTATTTTCCTGATAACTGCTTCATTCCGCTGCTTGCCGTTTCAATCTCGGCAGAATCCTACAAAATATTCTGCAAAGGCGCTGGGACTGTGCGTCTCATTCCATCCATTTCAATTCAAAATCAAATCACAGGTGGCATCTTGATTTTCCCTGTTGCTTTGTAATTTTCAACAGCAGCTCCAGACCTGAGCTCCCTGATTACCTCACTCAGCAAGATATTGTTCAGTCTACCTGTCATGGACCTAGGAGTATTTTCTTTCCTTTTCTTCATTTATTTTCCCAAATGATGTATAAAGTGAGATATGTTCCATTTTTAGCCATATATGCAATTTATTTTGCACGGGCACGTTGATTGTTAACATTTCCCAGTATTGTTAAAGGCTGGGATGACGTTGAGGTGTCTGTCTAATTTCAACAGTTTTTGCACAATGTAGTGGAAGTATCTGGTCAGTGTATCACTGCTAATAGTAATATCAGCTTGTTGCAAAATCAAAATTAAGTTTCAGTTTTTGTCCTTGCATTGGGTATTGGTTATCTCCCTAGTTATATGTTTTAGGAAAGTGGCTGACTTCAGTTTAAATGAAAATGATACACAATTATTGTAAGGGATAGCTGATCCAGAAATATATACACATGAACTTGACAGCTATAAATAATGATTGTGGTTGATTCAAAATTTCTCTGCAAGAGATATGAATGTCTTCTGTTGTTGTTTTTTACTGGGCATTGAAACAAAGCTGAAGCAAATGGCTGCACAAAAAAAGTAAATAAGAACTAGTGGCAGAAGTGAAAATAATTAGCTGCAGATCAAGCAATTTAAAAAACAAATTAAGCATGGGTGAAGCACGGAAGCTTCTACACTTTTTAATTAATAACAGTAAGTTACATTGAATTGAATTTAATTTAATCATTTAATTTAAATAATGTTTTAAAATTGTTCTGTACCCCATTTGTTTTAGTATTTACAAATAAGAAAAAACAGACATAAATAAACATAATCAAATAAGAGTGAAAAAAGATGTTTAAAAAGAAGAGGTCTGCTGGGAGATATCCAGGGCTATTCTTTATACACATTCTCCTTTTCGATTGGCATTTTGATTTTTTGCCTTTTATCATTCTTTTCCCTCCTGGCCTAAGAAGGTGACTTGGTTCCTTGTGTTTTTGTCTCTTCAAAATAAAGGTTTAAGATATCATCAGTACAAATGTCAGGCACCATGCTGAGAAAAGGACACATAAAAAACGGGCATTCTCTGCCTTCCTCTGCCTGTCAAATGCTGATCACTCTGTGTACTTAATGAACAATGAGACTGTCAGCCATACCCCTGTTCATTAGCAGCAGACTCTCAATTTATTGGTGTTAGTGATGTATAAATAAATAGAGAAACCCCAGAGTAGCAGGCTATTTAATGACAAATCTGCTTCTTAGTTTTTTGATGCACCTTTTTATTGTGTGTCCCCCATCTGCCCTCCATAGCCCCTTTGCTGAACTCTATGAGAAGAAGTCACATGTGTTCCAGTTTTGTCATTCATTACACAACTTTCATTCTGTTCTTGAGTGGCTCATTTGGACCTGTGTGTGTAGGTTCGGTCCCTGGATTGGTAGGTTAATAGAAAATGGCAACATTCTATATTGTGACTGATAGAGGTTATCCAGAGCAGAGGTACTATGATTCTTTCCACTCAGTGTAGTCCCTTTTTTATTTATTAATGATTTTCTATTCTGCAGATGAAAGGCAGACTTCTTCTCTTAAGTTGGGATGCAACAAATTTAAAAAAGAAAAAAGAGGCTTTATGGGATGAAAATTAGTCTGCCTTAATAACATTAAAAGTGTAATGCATTTGTCACTTTTAATGTTTTAAATTATTATATACAGTATCAAATGTCTGTTCTATATTTTCCTGCTCTGTTAGGTTTATGATCGTTTGGTTTAATTTATCTTTTGTTAATTTATCCTGTGACAAGTGAAAAAGTTTAAATTAAGAATATTGTTAATACAGAGGATGGCAGACTGTGGAGTGGAATTTAAGTGTTAACTTAATGAAAAGTTTAAATAATGCTTACACATGTGTTTCCTCATTTGCTTTATTTGGATATGATATTGTGTTATGACTGGAAAAATGTAAGGCTATATGCAAATATGTTTCTCAATTGATCGATTTCTCAATATGAATTACAATTACACATCACAACATGTAGATCTGTAGATCAGAAATATTTGTCAAGTTTATTTCTAATGAAAGTAAGTTTTCATATATTAGTACTGTAGGTCTTTCATTAAAAAATACATGCTTGTATACGCACTGGTCATATGCTTTGCAGAACATACCAAATTGTAAAGTCATTCAAAGTCATTCAGAGTGCAGATCTTTATAAACATCCATAATTACATCTGTATTCCAGTGTATTTAGCTACTTTTTTAATTTTTTAAATTGAGGGATTTTGTGATTGCATGCGCACAGTATACAGGTATGTGCAACATGAGGTAATTATACATTTTCCAATTAGACTAATGTACTATCTTTATTTTCTGTTTCCTGTTCTAGCTCTAAGCAGACATTTTCTGCATTGTGCTATCTTGTAATTTATTTCTCTTTTATTGTTTTTTCTTTCTTAGTGTGTATGGTTAATACAGTAATGTGTATCAATAATAACAGAGGTACACTGACTTCTATATTTTGTAGCCAGTTGTCTGATGAAGTATAGCGCATAACCAGTTACTGCTGCATCTGAGAGCACAAATTACTTCCATCCTTAAATCCCATTGACATGAGTCTGATTGACTCTTCTTGGCTGGAAATCTTTCTCTCTTTCTGAATGATAAAAATTTGACAAATTGTATGATACAAATTCCATGTAGATCTCATTTTTTAGACATATCTAAAAATGATATTAGGGTCATGCTGATGTCTGAAGGTTATTTTTGACATTCATTCTTGTAAAAAAATGAACCAGTCTGGTTCTGTAATGGCATTGCATGTGTTTCATATAGAGGTCACATCTATTCTTCTGTACAGCAAACAGTGAGGTGGCTGGCAATATCATGTACTAGCATACTAACTACAGTAGCTTGTACAAATGATATGAGAAAAGTACTGTGGCATGAACTGTGGGTCTTATGGTATGTTTTTTTCACCATCAAGAATGATTGGTAACTCTACTGCTCTTTGCAGTAATTGTGTTGGGTGGAGCCATTTGACTTTGTTAATACTTGAATGTCTCTTACGTTGAATGTGGAGAATTTAAGGACTGTAGAGGGTTTACTGTAAGATAAGATATCATTATTAGCCATATACAATTTCTTGCATTAGGAATTTGTCTTTTTCCATACCCCAGCTTCCTCTCCACACAGGCACACAGATTGGGAGGGAAGCTTGGGGTCAGAGAGCAGGGTCAGCCATTTATACAGCACCCCCTGGAGCAGCTGGGGTTAAGGGCATTGCTCAGGGGGCCCCAACAGAGTAGGATTCCTCTGCCAGCCACAGGATTTGAACCAGCAACCTTCCAGCCACAGGCACAGATCCTTAGCCACAGTGCCACCATTCCACATGCTATTTAGGTCTAACAGAAATTCAGAAAGAAATCCTTTTTGGAGACTATAGTCACAGAGATCACCCCTTTGTAATAGATATTTACTACTTTGAAATCCAACAAGATTTGTTTTCTGTGGTTATAGTTTTTAAGAAACCATAAAGTATAAATAAAACATGAATGGTTATATTTTTTTAAAAAGAGACAGTTATAATACAGTGCATGCTTAAACATGCTTAAGAATGTTACTATAATCTGCTGTAGTCTCATTTGCTTAAAGCCTATAACACACGTTTGTGTTATAGTAGCCATCTTAAAGCAGTGCAGTACCTTAGTCTGCTTAAGGGATAGATTGAAAATATCTATAAAAATAGTAGCAAGCTGATTGGCACAAGATTTCAGTATAGCTGTTGAAATAAGGTCAGGCCCAGATACTTTCCTGCTGTTCTGTATGCGGAAAAATCTTAAATCTTAAATTGTGCTCCTGAATGATAAAGGGTGGTGCGAAGGACCCCACGGACTATCTAGGTGCAGTCCGCTGCATTCTTTTGTTAATCAAACCTACAATAGAATTCATTCAGCTTGTCTGGGAGGAAGGGATCATCAACTGAAGCAATTTGTTTCACCTTGTAGTCAATAATTAAATAAAGTCCTCACCGGACACCTCAGCTGTCATTGTTAATTAGTTTATTTTCTAGTCTTATATTTAGCTTTGGCCCTCTTTGGTCAGCATCATCACCCTCAGTTCTTGATAATGTCGTTTACTTACTTTACTGACTTTTCTATAACCCAAATATTATATACACAAAACCAGTAACATTTTCTTCCACAAATGATTTCATTTGTTTTGAACCTGTAGGATCTGGCATCTTATGTTATTCAATAATGAGCAATCCCAGGTGGCCTCCACAGATTCCAGATAGTTATTCATCAATAAGGTTCAATTCAGTAGCTTTGGGCCACTAGCTCTTATGTATGCACAGTTTGAAATATGGATTTGGCTTTAAACTGTTTGGTTAAGAAAATTTGGCTGAAATTATGGATGAACAATGAAGCTGCTGCTAGGATAATAGTGGTTTGGAGGGAGGGAAACAAAATGACGATGAACGCTGAGCAAGGAGCATTCATTACACAAATGTATACATAACTGGGAGCAAGGTTGGAGGATTAGCCATTGTCACTTTTTAAAAACACAATCAAGTAGACAAATAATGGCAAACCCTTCAAAAACCACTTGATATTAGTTGACTCAGGGTGTTTGTTCCAAAGGTAGTGGTACTGTACATCAGTGCAAATGTTCAGCAGAAAGGTGTTAATTCTGCTCAAGATACCTGCTGAAGTGGACCATGCTCCATCACCAACACCAATCCCTCATAAAAAATCCCTAATAAAAATACACATATATTGTAGTGTGAAAGATTTTTGTTGTTGCTTACAAATAAAAATGTTCCTTCAATCTAGAGTGGTTCAACTGCACATTAGGATATTAGTTAACTTTAAATGCTGTTCAGATTTTATTTAATAGAATACAGTATGTGCACATATCCAGTGAAAATTATTTGAATTTTGCTTGAGTTCACTTTTTAACAAGTAGATAATTTTATTTTATTATGTGCTAAAAAAGCTAGAAAGATCCATCCATCCATTTTCTTAACTAATAGAGAAGTGTTTATCCTCATTTTTTGATTAGGCAGTTTTGTAGCTGATGTCTGCAACAGCCATTTGGAACTTTTTCCTTTATTCCCAATTCCCATGTTGTTCACTCCATCTCTCAATTCTAATCTTTCAGTTTCCCATTTCAATAAAAATGCAATTAGATACAAATGCCTGGAGGAGGTATTCAAAGTGACTGGGATATGGTGATTTGTGTGCTTGCCTGGCTGTATCTTTACTGTATGTATATGTACAGATGCAGCCATTCAAAATGGGTGGGGTATTTCGCGGTATACCCCGGTGGGCGTGTCGCATCAAAACGCAGTATCATGCAGTATCACGCGGTGTATCGCGTCATTTGACGTCATACTGGAAAGTATCCGGAATCACCTTGTAAAACCGCCAGGAGGAGCCAATAAAGCTTAACCTCTCATATACAGCATTTGAGCTTTTAAATTTAAACTGTGTATTGCAGCATGTTAATCATCAGTCATTAAAAAGTTGGCATATTTTATGAAAGCAAGATTGCTCAGTTGGGCAAAAGTACACAACCTACCTTTATCATAAATATTTTAATTATGCAGAAATATTTTATGCATCAAAGCCTTTACCGAAGATATTACTCATATTATTAATAATGAATGACCTTGGACAAGCTGTAAACTCAAAGTATTACGCTGGTCCACATTATTTGTAACCGTCATTTTAAATGAAAAGACTTTATTTTTTCATCGACAAAAAGTAACAACACAGCATTCCGTTGATCTAACTAACAAGGACGGGACATTAGCTAGCCAATATGATAAAGGAATAAATTACTTTTTTTGTTTATTTCTTTAGCACATTTATTTGAACATTTCCATCGATTGTACAAGCACTGAAAAACTGTCCAATCCCTAGTTCGTCGGACATTTTCTTTTAGTATAACAGACACAAAAACTCCCTTGCTTTTAACAGAGCGTTTCATAATTTCTAACAACGAAAATTATTTAAACTGCGACACTTATCATTCAACCAGAGCTCAAAATATCACAAGGATCCTCAAGAGCACAACAAAGACTGTTTTAAAAGATACTTGTACCAGATACATGAGAATCCAAACTTTTTTATCTACGTCTTTAAAATGTATCACACAGTAACAAGTCAAATTTCAGGGGCGTACGTATACCAGAGATTATGGTACCGCTTCAGAAGGGTGTCAGCCAGTCAGATTCCAGGACCGGAATTATCTGTTTTATAATCGATAATATGTAAGCACGTATCTAAATAAATTAATCATGATATTAATTTTAGGATCTAAATTTCCAAATCTATGTATCTATGTAGCTGGTAGTATTACTGTATTTCACTTTCTTTGTAAACACGTTTTGTTAACACCCAAATCGCAGGTGGATTCTGTTTTTTGGTCTGTTATGGTCTGTAGCTCAAATCCTGCTGAACTAAAAATTAGACGTGAGAAGAGTATTGTTGGACAATGTTGTGAGGCTCTGGCGGAATTTCTCTGTAAACTGAACAGTTATAGAGGAGACAGGTTGTGTATCGCTTCTTTTGACACTTGTAAAAAAAAACATTCCAATGTTAATGCGACACGGAAGATAATGTGGTGTATTGTTCGTTAGTGAAAAGATTTAATCATTTAATCTCTTTACTGTGCACATTTTAATCCGCTTAGTATTGAATATTTATATAGAATTTAACCACTAAAGGGAAATTTTAGTGGCTAAGCATAAAACGCAGAGGAGCATAACGAAGGTCATAAAGGTCATAAACGATATTAATTTAGGAACATAAACATATTATGTAAACTATATGTTGCTGTTATTGGTATTTTAAAGAAAAAATACACACCAATACTCAATTTCTCCTAAAATATATTGACATTTTTTATATTTCAAAATAACACATGTTCGTACTGTATGTACAGTACACAGTGGTACCTCAGGTTGAACTGTAGGGCGCAAATCCACCCGAACCCAAAAGCCCAACATATTAATGTGCATTCGCCTGACGCTGCGCGGTTTTCATCACTCTCTGCGGGAGTAGTTTTTAATTCAGTTTGAATTATAACTGTACGTACTGTCTTCGTATTTGGCCAGGGCTTTAAAGAGAGGGCGCGCCAAAATGTTTCGGTGCCGTCGTCTGCGCTTTAAAGGTACCCCTGTCGCGGAAGAATTTGACCTCGGAACGTTCACCCAGCGTAATTATTGTTTCATTGCACTTTGACAGATTGTCTTTAAATCAATTGTTGTCAGAATATCCCCACCTCCAAATAAGAACAAAATTGCAACGATTTTATTAACTGGCTGATTCAGTAACCTAAGGTATATATCTAAAGTAATAATTTAGCAATATATGTAAATGTTTTAAGATATGTTTATGTTGTGAATGTCTGTAGATTGTATCTTATTTTTAGTTTTGTTTTGTTTCAAATGGCCTTGCAGATCAGATACTGTATCAAGGAACAAAACAATTATCGCGCCCAGCTCCTCAATGGAATCGCTTTAACATGCTAATGCGTTGGTGTAACACTCTGTGTCTACAGTACATTGTGAACAAACCGGTTTCACAGGTATTTTCAACCCCCAACCAATATTGTTTCATCGGTTGTTATCCTGTAAAGCGCTTTGAGGAGCCACCTTTAAAGACGCTATATAAAATAAAGTTTATTATTATTATTAATATTGATGATATTCTTCCTCCCAGGACTTGTAAAATTGTTGTTGTTATTGCTGTTATCCTGTAAAGCGCTTTGAGAAGCATACTGTCCAGCATATTGTATTTCATTGCACTTTGACAGATCATCTTATAATCACTTACATCAACACTAAAAGCCAGTGATTCCAAAACCTAAATTGCTGTCAGGAGTTTTGCATACAGCATACTGGTTGCAGCAAGTGACCTCGCCGCTGGAGGGCACCCGCCACCCCCGGCGCAGCACCCTGTCCCTCACGCCCAGGTCAAGGCAACCACCCACTTGCTGCAACCAGTCTAACCCCAGGATACATTCCTCACGGACTGGGGCAAGGTAGAAGGGGTGTTTCACCCTCGCAGCCCCAAAGTGCACGGTGAGCACCCTGGAGGTCTGGCTGCCTCGGTGCCCGGCAGGACACCAGGCTGCAGCAGGGTGATGGTGGAACCGGTGTCGACGAGGGCCTGGCAGGGTCTGCCCTCGATGAGGCAGGGAAGAAATAAGCCCCGGCTGTGGCCAACCCTTCCCACAGCAGGCGGGGTGAAGTACTCTTTCTGGCTTTCCGGAGCGGGGGTAGCGTCGCTCAAGGGCGGCCTTCCCCCCTTTAGGCCGCCCCGCTCCCGTTTCCCAACGGCCTCCGGAGTCCCCGGGGATCCAGCGCCTGGCCTCTTGGGGGGAATATCCTCTTGGGGGATATTCTAACAACCAGTGATTATAAGACGATCTGTCAAAGTGCAATGAAATACAATATGCTGGACAGTATGCTTCTCAAAGCGCTTTACAGGATAACAGCAATAATAACAACAATTTTACAAGTCCTGGGAGGAAGAATATCATCAATATTAATAATAATAATAAACTTTATTTTATATAGCGCCTTTAAAGGTGGCTTTTTTAAAAAAAAACTTTTTTTGCCATGCCATGCCATTAAAGCGCAGACGATGGCACCGAAACATTTTGGCGCGCCCTCTCTTTAAAGCCCTTGCCAAATACGAAGACAGTACGTACAGTTATAATTCAAACTGAATTAAAAACTACTCCTATTTGGCATTTTAGTTATGGAGGGGGAAAGACGCCCCCCATCTCTGGGTGCCTGAGTTGTCGCCATCTTTAACACGTTCGAAAAAAAGTTCATCCCAGCTACAATACATTATTTTTAATATTTTTGTGGTAAGAGGGAGCAAAACATTAGTATTTACTGCTAGTAATTTGTGTACAATCTATAGTTGAAATCTGAGCCTAAACAAAAAGAAAAAGCATTTTCAGAGAGCAATTACGCTGTGTTTATGTAGAATAAGTGATTAGGTTTATGAGCAATCTAATTACTTATTCATTTAAAACGCTATATAAAATAAAGTTTATTATTAATTTGCTGGACAGAGTGGTGAACATTATTATGCAGAAGACAAAGATAATGATTTACGTTAAAAGACATTTAATTAAACAAAGGTTTGTGATTTAAATGGGAATGGGGGTGACGGGAACTCTTAATCTAAATAAAAATAAAATAAATAAAACAGGTTTCGATAGTTAATAACCACTTTTTATGCACGAAACACGGGTGATTTTTCTTCCTCCTGATCAGTTTAGAAATCTGTGTACGCTGTAAGGTTTTTACTTCTTAATTAAACTTTTAAAATACACGTTTCGAATAGAAAGAAATCCTCTTCCTGGTACAGTATGTATAGCAGATCAACACGTCTTTTTTCCCCATTCACCATTCACCAGAATCACCATTCTGAAGCCCTTCCGTAATCTCTGGTATAGGGAGACCCCAGAATTCTGTCCCATAGTTTAGATAGATGACTGATACTTTTATTGATCCCGTGAGGGAAATAAAGTAAATCATTTTCATTTTAGGAAATTATCAAACGCTCGGTTAAAAGCAAAGGAGATTGTCTGTTATAGTGGACATAAAAACAAGAGTTTGCTGCGGCATTATTGGAAACCCAAATTTAACAAAAAATTGCTGGCATTATATCCTAGAAGACACAGACCGGCGCCAGACCGGGAGAATGCCCGCAGCGTAAAAGAAAATGCCTGATGAACTAGGGATTGGACAGTTTCCAAGTGCTTGTACAATCGATGGAAATGTTCAAATAAATATGCAAAAGAAATAAACAAAATAATCATTTATTTCTTTATCATATTGGCTAGCTAATGTCCTCTCTTTGTTAGTTAGTGGCTGTGTTTCTGCGTTGGGTAGCAACGGGTGACTTTGTTCTCAGGCGGAAGATGTAAACAGCTTAATTTTCATGTTAAATAATTTTTTTAAATTAAATTCATTCTATACAGCAATCGCATATTTGGGTACCGTTTCATAAAACTTTCATGCTTAAAATGTTTAGGGAGAAATGGAAGACTGGTGTGTATTTTTTCTTTAAACTACCAAGACCAGCCATACACAGTACAGTTTACATACAATAATGTTTATGTTCCTAAATTAATATCATTTATGACCTTCAGATGCATTATGCTCCTCTTCTTTTTATGCTCAGCTACTAAAATTTCCCTTTAGTGGTAAAATTTCATATAAATATTCAATACTAAGCGGATTAAAATGTGCACATTAAAGAGATTAAATGATTAAATCTTTTCACTACCGACCAATGCACCACGAGTGCCCCTGTTGGTCATTTTGGCCAGCCAGTCACTTACCGCAGTGCCCTGCGGTGGCTTGTGGGTAGTTTCCCGTACCGCGGGTTTGTACCGTGCATTTTGAATGGCTGCATCTGTAGGTGTGGTTCAGTTATACTATCTTTTGGATAAATAATCCAAAATGAATTAATTATTTTAAACTAATTCATTAAAAAAAGTCCAGTGGGAATCATATTCACAAGAAACTTATGAAACATAAAAGTGAGAATACTAAGGTTAAATAAAGAGTATACGGTATATCACATATTTGCATGCATTAATGTGTAAGTTTTTGTTTTAATTTCATTCATCTTTACTGTATGTATATGTAGGTGTGGTTCAGTTATACTATCTTGTGGATACTCCCCTAGTTCTGGATTCTTAGGAACTTAAATGGAAGGAGACGCTGCATTAGTGACCAAATTAAACAGCCAATTATCACGGAGAAATTGTGTTTCAAAGTATGCCTATTACTGCTTACAGAATCAGTACCTCTCACAAAAACATATAACCTGGATTTGTATTTCCTGTTGGCTCCATGTGTGCAGTCCTTTATGACAGTCACTTCCCAAATAATAGGTCTAGTTATCTCACAGTGCTGCTGTGTGTCTGGCTGCAGTATATTCAAAGGGCTCTATACAGTACAGTATATTTAATACATAACGTGAAATAGAAAACCAAACTCTACTCATCATGCTACAGTACCTATTCACAACACTAATAGCTCCACAAATGACAACATGCATCGTGACAGTGGCCTGAACCAGAAGACACAGACCATTTTCTTGTGATTTGTAGGGCATTTTAATGATTGATGTAGTCATATTTTGAGGCCTTGTATTCTTTGCTGAAACTATAAGTTACATAAAACATCAACACTAAAAGCCAGTAATTCCAAAACCTAAATTGCTGTCAGGAGTTTTGCATACAGCATATCTCTTTTACATTATATTTTAACTTACTGTAGTTTCTTTATGAGAAGCATTTGTAAAACATCCAGAGTTTTACTCTCTAATATAAGTATGGCCAACACTTGTTCAACTTTAAAGTATAACCTTCAATAGTTTAGTTTCCAGTGTAGCACATGTCCATCACCAGGGTTATATGCCAGGATGGCTAAATGATATAAGAGGGTGTGTATCCACTGATTCCTACCAGTCTTGAGGTGTCACTCATCTCACTGGATTGTCACTCATCAACTTGGAGTCCTGAAGAGATGAAAGCAATATTCACTGTAGGACAGACAAGAAATCCATTCTTACATTGTAATTAATATTTTATTATAGTTGTGAAACAATGTATCAAATTCCACAGTATAAAGTTGCATTAAATGATTGCAGCTATCTTGATTCTGTTGATCATTAGTTTCATTAGGATCCAACATGTTCCTGTTTTGGAAGTCTTTGTGTGTGATCATCTCAAATCTGTTAGTAATAAGGATTCAGCAAACATTTTAAATGTTTGAAGCATTCTATTTCATACTAAGAACATCTTTAGGAAACAGCTTATCCCTCTTAAAAACCCCTAATCTATGCATACATAATGGGTAGGAGTACATGTAAACCTGTCAATGTCATGTGACTGTTCACAGCCCTCTCACCTGCTTACTACAGCCGTTGCTAATGTGGGCTAACGTGCCGCCCTAAAGTGGAAAAAATGTTTTAGTTTATTGTTTTTAGAAATATTTAACTAACTAATCTAACATTTCAATCAAATTGTATTTTTCTGTCATGACGAATGAAGAAATGTACTGTAGTTAGGCTCTGTGTCACATCTGAAGTGTCAGTACGGGATTTATAATGCAACACACAAGGCAGTTTTGTAGCCATAAATTGTTTAATCTAATTTCATTAATCAGAAAGCTAGACTAATAGTAGTCTAATTACTGGATATAAGAAAATGGTTCCAAGGACCATCTTCAATCACCACCAAAGGGGTGGCTAGTGTAGTAGTAAGGGGGAAGAAATGGAGCAGAAGTGAGGGAAGTAGATAGGGTGCTTGACATCGACAATGGCAGAAGTGCACATGCTACTTCCAGCCATGCTAGTTTTGCTGTTAAAGATGGCTGTTTAATCAATAAAGACTCCTGTCCAGTCATTTGTGGACAACTGCCTCACCCCCCTGATGACCTAGGGATTGAAAAGCACAACCAGGTGGTGCTACATCGATACCCTGTCCTTCTGTTTCAGGGTAAGAATCGCTCATTTGTATCTTCGTGGTACCATAATTGAGAATATCTTGAATATAGCGTCAAAGCCAGTGTAGCATTTTGCTATCCCTGTAGGAAGTTCAACAGTGCCCGCGCAACTGACTCAACATTTAGAGTTAGGGGGTACCATGACTGGAAACATGCCGCAGTAAGAGACAAAGGGTTTCATAAACACTCCACTTCAAAGGAACATTTAACCTGCATGGCCGTATGGAAGGAGCATGAAATGCGCATCAAAAATGACAAGGAAATTTCCACTCTCCTTAACGCAGATCAGCTAAGAAAAAAACTTTACTATGTGTGAGCTCTTATCTTAATAGCGGCATGATGTTGTTACAGGAGTACATTATACCTGTTTTAAAGAATGTTTTCTATTCTCATCAAACTGGTGTATTTGCTAAACTATATTTAACTTTGCCTCCTATATTGTAGCGTTGATTAGGTAACTATCATCTGTAGAGTCACGTGTCTCAAACTGGTGCTCAAACTCCGCCTCCCCCGGTTAAAACCAAATGCCCACCCATTCGAATTGTTCTGGCGACGGCACTGCTGCTCACTGCTGCCTCAGTGCACTACCCAGGTATCTGAGAAAGAATGATATTTAAAATTCTATTTTGTAAGGTAATATTTAACTTGATTTCTTGACTATTTCTCTTACATTTATAAATCTGAAAAATTTCAATTCAGGACCAAATTTTATAATATCATACTGTTTTCTCAATGGCCCAAACAAAATGGAACAGCAGACATGTTACATATAGAGAAAGCACCTCCGGCTGTGTTACTGGTCTATGCGCCATCCACAAAAATGGTCTTTTTACAATTACTGTATTAGCTTTTGAGAACATTTTGTTTTTCAGTGCCTAGATTCACATGGAGCCCTGAAACCACCTAAATTCACTTGTTAGAAAACTTAACTAAATGCAGTGGCACTGTATTTAACGGCAACAGTAGCGGCATTTTGTAATTTCAATATAAGATGATATTTCATACTTTCTGTAGTATTGCACAGACCTGTTTATAATCAATATGCAATCAAGTATTCCTTGAGTAGGTATGCTTGAATGCTGAACATAAATACAAAATTAATCTATAACTTCACATTTCTAATAATGATATCTCAATGAATATGTCAATGAATTGAATGATAGGTCACAGCTCGATTTCCAATTGAATTTTTTCTGTAGTTAATATGATTTGAGTAATGCATATAAAATATTTTAATAAGAATAATAACATATTCCAAAATGAATTAATTGTTTTAAACTAATTCATTGAAAAAAGTCCAGTCGGAATCATGTTCACAAGAAACTTATGAAACATAAAGGTGAAGATACTAAGGTTAAATAAAGAGTATATGTCAAATTTTTGCATGCATTAATGTGTACGTTTTTGTTTTAATTTCATTTTCTGTTTTAGTTTTGATTCCATTTCATGGAATGGCTCAAGTGGAAAATTCACTAAATTTTAATTGAGAAGTGATTATAATTACAAACCCATTTTTTAGTGTGGAAGAGAGAACTTTGTTTTAGATGCTTTGTTCTTGTTGCATGACCTTTTATGTGTTTGATGCACACTGTATATTAAAAATGTAACAGGTCACTGTGGTTGTGACCATAAGCCAGCTCATAAAACTATGGCAATTCCAAATTTACACAGAAATCCATAATCAGTTTCCTGGGAAAGCCAACTAAATAAGCTATTTTATAAAATCATACAAACATTCCATTTGAAGTTCAAGGGTGTTCTGCATTTGTACGACTGTGCAATTGTCAAGCAAACAAGAATGCTAGTCATATTCTTTTCCAATTTAATTTTTATTTAATTAGAGTAAATAATTTCATTTTCAGAAGAAAGGAGCAGAAATTTATATAAACATGTTTTACTTACTATATAATCTAATTCAAGATAAGACAAAATCACTTTATTGGCCATATACAATTTCTTGTATTAGGAAATTGTCTTTTTGCATACCCCAACTTGCTCTCCATGAGACACACAGACAGGGAGAGAACCTTGGGGTCAGAGCGCAGGGTCAGCCATTGTACAGTATATGGCACCCCTGAAGCAGTTGGGGTTATGGGCCTTGCTCAGGGGCCCAACTGCCGGGCGCGATATTCGATACAACCTTCCAGCCACAGGCGCAGATCCTTAGCCACTGCACTGCCCCAAAGCCTCTGAATTTACTTTTAAATTTGGATTATTTTAAGATGACAATTTTGTTTTAATATTTTAATGAAACAGCCCTTTCCTTAATGGATAGGTGAAACACTTACAGTACCTACTGTATCTCAATTCTTATTACTCTCATCCCACAGGCATTTAATTGCAGCATAGGGGAGAGCACTGCTTTACCTCCACTCTCCTCAGGACAAAATTTAATGATGACATACTGTATTTTCAACAAGCCTCTGAAGTAAGACAGGGGAACATTGTATAGAGACAGGGCCTGTTGATGTTTTAATGATAGTGTGCTTTACTTTTATATGTGCTAAGGAGATGTCTTCCCTTATGTACAGTAATCTCACTGTTACTCTTCAGATGGAAGAAGGGAGGGGACAGACTTATATTAAAAATGACCTTCTGAGATTAAGCTTTGGAAGACTACAAAACAGAAATTCAAACAATGAAGGCATAATTTCTGAGTTCTCAGTTTGTGCAGCAAAAGGAACCATGTCATCAAGATAATATACATCTGAGCAAGAGAATATTTTGTTGTACTGCATCTGTTCATAGGATCTGTTTGATTTTACAGTGCAAATATCCATGAGTATACCTATACTATTAAGGGAGTACACACTTCACTTTAGCTGATAGTGTGTCAGGATTACACATTGCTAGCACAGTATGTGAATCAAAATATGGAAGCCTAGTATGAAGAATAATAATAATTGCTTATACTTATATAGCTCTTTTCTGGACATTCCACTCAAAGCACTTTAGAAGTAATGGGGACTCCCCTTCACCACCACTACTGTGCAGCATCCACCTGGATGATGCAACAACAGCCATAGTGCGCCAGAACACTCACCACACATCAGCTATTAGTGGGGTGGAGAGCAGAGTAATGAAGCCAATTCATAGATGGGGATTATTAGGAGGCCATGTTTGGTAAGGGCCAATGGAAATTTGGCCAGGACACCACAGTTACACCCCTACTCTTTTCAATAAACACCCTGGGATATTTAATGACCACAGAGAGCCAGTACCTCGGCTTTACATCTCATCCGAAGGACGGCGCCTGTTTACAGTATAGTGTCCCCTTCATTACACTGGGGCATTAAGACCCACACAGACCACAGGGTGAGCACCCCCTGCTGGCCCCACTAACACTGCTTCCAGGAGCAACCTTAGTTTTTCCCAGGAGGTCTCCCATCCAGGTACTGACCAGGCTCACACCTGGACTGCCAGTTGTGAGTTGCAGGATGATATGACTGCTGGCTGTATACAGCCCCTCCCTTGACTAATAACAGTTGATCACAGTTGCATATTTAAAAATTAGCAAGCTATGTCTGAAACAATATAATATTCACTAATATATTCAGTGTAATTTTAATGTAACTGTAATTGTAATGTATTCAGTGTAATATTGACAGTAAAACTGTACTAATTAGTCAATTACCTCTATACATTTTAGGATAGTTGGTTTTAAAGCTCCTATATAAAATAAAGATGATTTGTATTAATAAATATTAACCCATTTTAGTAAGAAGCTAAAAGTGGCATCTTTGTCCTGGCAGTCCTGATGTTAGAGCCAGAACATCCACAATAACATCTCTAATCCCTGGTGTTTAAATTAATCTGATTATATTATGGCCTTTAATCCTGCTCATCAGAGTTTTTACATTAAATTGCTATTAGCTTTGTACAGTACATTTAGAATGACAGTACGTTTAGATTTTATTTATTTTTCAATAAAGGTGATAGGGATTTTAAAATGTTTGTGATTTGGGCTGTATTTTATTGGGCTGTAAATTATTATCTGACACTGAATGATATCAGCAATTAGGAATATGTGTTTTTTTACATCTAGGATCCTTTGTTTGAGATTAGAATGACTTTAACCACTAGATTATTTTTCCTTTGATCTCTCCAAGTAAAAAGAGAGGGTAAAAATATGAATTGCAGTAAAGTAGGAGAGTGCTCTTTGTGGTCCCTCTACTACTGTATATCTCCTGCAGATACTGTAGGTACCATCAAATGTAGAGATTCATTGAGACACAGCAGGCAGTAGGACAGATTCACTTCACAGCTGAGCACATGTGATTTCCACAGAGATTAGTAACAGCAGGGCATCTCCATATCGGTGTGCTTAAAGGGTCAGATGTCTGGGATGTAAATAACTGGTAGACTTCAGATTCATTTCACAGCAAATCAGATGCACCAACAAGACTCATTTACTCTTTCAACTAACACGTCTAAGGCCTAAACAGCAAATATCCTACATTTGCTTATTATTATTGATTGTATCTCTACAGCATTGAAATGTGGCTTTTCAAATCTTCAGTGAAAGCTTTGTAGAAACCAAGAAATTCGAGCCTGAAGTGTTTGTTCGTCCAGCCAAGCTTTATTGTATGCATACAAGGAACCACAATAAGCACCATAATAGTTATAGTACCTATCGTGGCTCAAAGTGGATATGGTCCTACAGAACTTATATATACACGTTTCCCCCCTCCTGTCTTTGATGTAACTGAAGGAAATAGAAACCTTCCTTTGTCATCAGGAGTTTAGTGTAAACATTTACCATTTGGGTAAACATTCACCATTTGGGGGTAAGTACAGGGGGAGGAAAAGCCTTTGTGATATAGCAGGCGTGATGATTACAGTTCAGCATGTAAAAGCCATTTGCAGGCTCCATCAATCCCCCCTTGGAAAATAGGAACATAGCTTCCATTGTTCAACAAAAATGCGGAGTCTGCTAACTTTACTTCATACTTGTGTACTGTCCTAACATTTGTATTGGAGGTGATACGGTGACATAAAGCAGTGATTGTACTCTTAATACATGTGATTATACCAATTATACACACAAACAACACTACTCCTAAACACAAAAAATAAAAATAGTCTTTATGTTGTGGATTCCACCGGAGGTTGGGCACGTCGACAGAAGGAGGCATGAATCCACTGGTCCTTCCTCTGGACTTTCACAGTCTGTCATCAGCAGCATTTGGTACGGCCCTTCCCACTCAGCCTGAAGCATCTGGGATGGTATCTTTTTAATCCACACCCGGCTCTCCCGGCTATAGGTCGTGGCCTCCAGGAATGGTCTTTCCCCAGGCCGCCTTCACTTGGTGGGTGGTGAGGCCATTGGCTTGTGAAATCAAATGACAATACTGCAACACAGAATTAGTTAATTGTCTCAGATCATGATGGTGGCAACACAAGTGTCAGTGAGACGCATTGGCCTCCCTGTGACAACTTCAAAAAGGGTTTAGTCTTGTGGTCCGGTTGGTCCCAGCTCTCAAACTACTCAGCTCCGCAGGGAGGGAGTCCATCCAGGAGACCCCTCACACAGACTACTTAGTGAGTCTCTTCTTGGGGGTTCGATTAACCCTCTCTACTTTCCCTGAAGATTGAGGATGATGGGGGCAGTGTAGATCCCACCTCACTCCCGGTGAGTCGATCACAGCCTGACACCTTTCTAGTGAAGTGTGTCCCTTGATTAGAATCCAAGCGGCAGGGCAGTCCCCACCCATTGGGAAAACCAGCACACCATTGACTCACACCCGGGTCTCCAATTTCAGGCAACAAAAGACATTAGGCAGTGAGGGCATGCAGGGGATTCGGTCTGCTGGCAGCGCCACACCTCATCATCATGCAGCCCCACATTCTTTTCCACCAACAGTGGTCTCAGACCTGCATTCCCAGGGCTGCTTGCCTGGCAGCCACATCTGCATAGTCGTTCCCTCAAGTTACTGGAGATATTTCTTTATTATATAATTTACACTTTATCACAGCTACTTCATTCAGCAGCTGCAAAGTTTCTAACAGTTCAGAGATCAATCCAGTATTCTTAACTGGAGTCCCTGCTTTGGTGAGGAAATCTCTATTCCTCCTCAGCCATCCAAAATCGTGGCATACACCAAATGCATATATACAGTAGGTTTAAATTGTTACTGTTTTTCCTTTAGCATATTTACAAGTTTCAGTCATTGCTCTCAACTTGGCTTGCTGTGCTGAGGCAGTGGGGGGGTGTCTTTCCAGCTGTTAACACATCAAATGATGTCGTAACAGCCCAGCCTGCTCTCCATTCTCCCCTAATGCACCAGAGAGGACCCATCAGTAAACAGTATTAAATCTTCACGGTCCCCCACCCTTTGGCTACAGCATCTAATGGTCCCGAATAGTATCCCACGGATGGTGCCTACCTCCATGCTCCTGCATCAGCACAGCTGCCCAGAACCCACTTTCCACAGTTAGATACAAAAGAGTGGTAAATCCATCTGAGGAAACCCCAGTCTCAGCACCTGTAAAAGAGCTTTTTTTCAACTCGTTAAAGGTGGCTTCTGCTCCGGAACCAAGGCAATCTTGTCCTTGGGCTGCACTACCCCCTTAAGAAGATCTGTTTGTGCTCACTCTGAAAAAGAGTCCACCCAGGCCCTGTTAAAATGATACAATTCTAGACACACTTGGGCCTTATAATATCTAGCTTTACTGTATGTACTTTTTAACTACAAACACTAAAACCTGAAGCAGCTCAGACTTGTGGGTTTCCTCATTAGGGGAAGCCATCAGACCTTGTACTCAGTAACTACAACTCACTGCCCCCTACTCCTGTGGCCTCCTGGCGTCTTCCCACATACTCTATACCACACCGTTGAGCAGTACAATAAGACAAGCATGACAGTTGCGCTCCTGTATCCCATTACAGAGAAACAGACATCCCATTAGTAGTACATTTTAGTTTTAACTCATTTTGTTCAATGGACTAGGACAGACTTAGGGAGGCTACAAGGGAACACTCTAGGTAAACAGATCTCTCAAAGGACTGTTTATCTTCCCCAGACAAACTTCTTAGCGGGGAGATGACCCCAGTACAAGTCCCTGCTTTTCTCCATCCTGCATGTGCTTTCTGCAGTTTCTCTTAAAATGACCTTAATTCTTTTACAATAATTGTGAACCAGAGATCTCCCCAGTCTTATTTAGTTTCTGAGATTCATCCAATTTCTGTGGAATACACCCCATGTGAACTGCTCCCACCTTAGTGTACACATATCTCTCCATCTGTCAGCAGAGTTTAACCAGTTCTGCAAATTTCACAGTGATGTTATCCACCAGACATGTTTCTGAATCTACAGCATGTTAACAATATCTGGTTTCAAGCCATTAAATACATGTGCTTAATTACCAATGAGGAATTACCCCTTTAATTAAACTTAAATCTAAGCAATATAAAGCACAAATGCTCACCACTGCAGGTCTATACTCTCCCCATATATTTCAACTTAGATAACCCATTTAGGTCCACCTGTACTGTGCTGGTATTTGTACTTATATGTTTTAGATGCTCTTATATTTTCTAGTCACTTAAGTTGCTTTTTCATTTCCTTTAGTCAAGTCTCTTTGTACAGTACAACGTCTAGACACACTCGCACCATCAGTTACTATACCAAAACTTCACAGTTACGCACTGAGGTCTTTCACACACACACACGTTGTATATGAATATGCCGGCATACAAGTTCATAAGACACACATACAAATTAAGAATATTTTTTTCCGTATTACATCCTTAAGGTCTTAGATTAGGTTTTATACGTCGTGAACATTTTAGTTATAGTTTAATTATAACACATTATATTTTGTTTTGCCTATACATGTATGTCTTTTAACAGCATAACTTTTCATAAACACATCATTTATTCCAATATAAGTCTGTTTATCCTGACACCTCTTGTCAGGCACTTTCTGACAGTCCTGCTCAGACCAAACCATTTGATCATCCATATTTCTTTTTCAGCTTCTCCTCACACACACTGAGTACTTTTCACCCAGTATTCAAACACCTTTCCACAAGCTGCAACATCCCACACACGCTCTGGCAGACCTAATTTTTTCCTCAATTTTTCTTCAGTTTCCTTCAACCTTTTTTTCTTACTCACATAATCTGATAGCTGTACTATCGTCTCATCATTCCACTTTTTATCCATTCTGAAAACAACAATGGAACAACAATAAAACAGTAATGAAACAATAAAACACTGAAGTGCACCTGGGCTTCCCAACAAATAACACGGACACTCTGGGAGAGAACCGGGACTTACAGCACCAGATAGAAAATGCCTGCCCGGGACAGAATCGGGCCTTACAGCATCTAGATAGAAAATGCCTGCCCGGGACAGAATTGGGCCTTATAGCACCTAGATAGAGAATGCCTGCCCGGGACAGAATCGGGCCTTACAGCACCTAGACAGAAAATGCCTGCCCGGGACAGAATCGGGCCTTACAGCACCTAGACAGAAAATGCCTGCCCAGGACAGAATCGGGCCTTACAGCACCAAACAGAAAATGCATGCCTGGGACAGAATCGGGCCTTATAGCACCTAGATAGAGAATGCCTGCCCGGGACAGAATCGGGCCTTACAGCACCTAGATAGAGAATGCCTGCCCGGGACAGAATCGGGCCTTACAGCACTTACCCACAACTGCACCGGTGCCTCCCTTGGGCCAGGGAATTCCTGCTGGCTCGGCAAACTTACACTTAGGCTGTACTCGCTGGACAAGGGAGCCTCCCCACCACAGCACAAGAGAGTTGGGACTTTTGGAAAGAGGAGTCCTTACCTCTGATTTTGTGCACAGAATACCATCTTGGGTGCTGGGTGGGAAAGTCTCGTGTCGTTGGAGTACCCTGCTCGCAGTACCAAATTGTAGAAACCAAGAAATTCAAGCCTGAAGTGTTCGTTTGTCCAGCCAAGCTTTATTGTATGCATACAAGGAACCACAATAAGCACCATAATAGTTATAGTACCTATTGTAGCTCAAAGTGGATATGGTTCTACAGAACTTATATATACACATTTCCCCCTCCTCCTCCTCCCCCCATGGGATTATGGTATGCTTATATATACACGTTTCCCCCCTCCTGTCTTTGATGTAACCGAAGGAAATAGAAACCTTCCTTTGTCATCAGGAGTTTAGTGTAAACATTTACCATTTGGGTAAACATTCACCATTTGGGGGTAAGTACAGGGGGAGGAAAAGCCTTTGTGATCAAGTAGGCGTGATGATTACAGTTCAGCATGTAAAAGCCATTAGCAGGCTCCATCAGCTTACATAATAAATAAAAGATGTGTGTAGGAAAGGGCAAGATGCAGTACATTTACGACACATTTCTTTTATTGTTAAAGCAAAAGAAACTCTGACAAAACCATTGTTTTCGTTTTAACAGGAGAATGCACAAAATTAACACTACCCATGTTCCCTTGCTTTTTATACTTTACTTCAAAACTAGAACTGCAAGAGTGCTGTGGCTCCAGCAGATCACAGATATAATCCAAAACACCTTGCCAATACAGGCCCACCAAAGTCAAAATCTAAGAGCACTACTTCATTTTCCCCTAAGGCACATAGAATCCGAGACACAGTCAGCTAGTGGCAATGCCTTTGGACTACAGTACTGTAAACTGAGATATTATGCTGGTAGCCATATCACCCTGCAACTCACCACTGGCAACCCACTAAAGCTAAGCAGGTGTGAGCCTGGTCAGTACCTGGATAGGAGATCTCCTAGGAAAAACCAAGGTTGCTGCTGGAAGAGGTGTTAGTGGGGCCAGCAGGGGGCGCTCACCCTGCAGACCATGTGGGTCCTAATGCCCCAGTATAGTGATGGGGACACTATACTGTAAACAGACGCTGTCCTTCGGATGAGATGTAAAACTGAGGTCCTGATTCTGTGGTCATTAAATATCCCAGGGTGTTTCTCAAAAAGAGTAGGGGTGTAACTCTGGTCTCCTGGCCCAATTTCCCATTGGCCCTTACCAATCATGGCCTCCTAATAATCCTATGAATTGGTTTCATTACTCTGCTCTCCTCCCCACTGATAGCTGATGTGGGGTGAGTGTTCTGGCGCTGCCATCGCATCATCCAGGTGGATGCTGCACATTGGTGGTGTAAAGCGCTTTGAGTGGAGTGTCCAGAAAAGTGCTATATACTGTAAGTGTAAGTTATTATTATATTAGAAAGATTTTTTAACAGTTTATGCTTGTGTTTGCAAACACTGATGTTCTTAAAGTTCACGACTTTGTTTAAAAGTTGATGCACTAACCTCGTGGAAAATGGACTTGACCAGGCAAAGTACAGTATCACTGGAAAAACACATTCAAAAATGAACTTCACACCATGGAAAAGCATGTACTGTAAATGACTGATCTAAGAAAACAATTGAAATGGATCATATTTATTTTTTATAAAGTGTCCATAATACTAGAGAGAAAATATGTCAAAAAAGGCAGTTCAGCAAGTGTCTTGATATTCTTAACATTCTGTCTTAATCTGCAGTTATCATATAACATTCAGTTTTTGAAATTGTATCTTGTCTATGAACTTTTCAGATCCACACTCATTGCAACAGACATTCTGGCATTGGTCAATTCTTAGGATTTGTTAAGATATTTTTTTCTGCAGGAGAGGAGTGCAATTGTTTTCTCAGTGAAAAAGTGATGACCAACTGCATTAGGAGCAAATTACATGTGAGAGAACAAATGGTTTAAGGTCAATCATAATATATAGAGGTATTCAATCAGTGTCAAAACTGGCTTTGAGCTCAATGGGTTCATGCTTTCTCTTTCTGTGGAATCTTCAATTAATCTGAGTTTAAGTCACCTTGTAGATAAGAAATCAGAAATATACAAGTCAGCAAAATGCTCTGTCATGTTTTGGGGTTCTGGCTAGGGAGCTGCAGGGACATTTAAGTAGTATTTTTAATAGGTAAGTTTTATGCCTGTTATGAATTTCAGTATGCTTATATAAGTGTGAATTCCCCATGCAGATGCACTGTAGCAGCTCCCTTCTTTAACTGAAACAAAGCATTTTGTCCAGTGTCTGAAAAAAACATTTTTTTTACATCTTTGTAATTTGATTGCTACCTTTGGTGAAAGTGCTTCACTCTGCATTGAAAAGAGAAACACTCCATTCCATTTTCTGGATTACATTTCTTTCTTGTTATTGCTATCCTGTACTTAATTAGCCTTTTGGATTCTGTCAGCATCCATCTTGGTGAGGTCAAAAACATCAACAAGATCAATGACCCACCTAGGAAAATAACATCCTTTCTGGACCACACCCCTAGGTACATTACAATGTGAACCTGAGGATGTTGTACCACAAAATCCTAAGCAGCCAGCAGGTATGAGCTGTGTCAATGATGTGGTTGCAGCTAATAACAATGCTCTGATGTAAAGCAGGGCTATGGAAAATGACGAGCAGGATGTGCCACACTATTCATCCAAAAAAAGGATATGAATCTGGGTAAGATAACTCAGGCGCTTCTGAATGTTTGAACTAATAAACAATTTAAATTTAACTTAACCAAACATTCAACATGCTTGCAAGAAGGCAAAAGATCATAAACGTTAATAAGAAATTGTAAGGAATTGAATGGAATTGATATAAGATGGACTTAATAATGTGACGTGCTCTAACAGTCAAAAACACATTTCCTCAGAAATGAGAAGATTGTTTGATAAGATAGTACAGTGCACTCCAAATATCTGGCTAATGCTAGATGAAGTTATAAGTTTGAACAAAAAAGTGAATTGTTTTGTTACACACCTGCTCATTACAAATATTGTAAAAATAGTTAATTTATATTTAAAATAAAATTGTATATTTAAAAAATTGTTTCCCATGGGCTACATACATAAGGCAAGCATTTCTATACTGCTAATGCTTGGATTCAATCATGGTTTCTCAAGGGCTCAGACTGAACAAAGTGCTATTCCTAGACAGCAGCAAACTCCTCCATGCCAAAGGTCTATATTCTCTGGTGCGACAGAGAATCGCTTTACTATCACTATCACTATCTTCACTATCACTTCTGTAACCTCTCACTGCACTGTTACACTTACAGTATAGTCAGTCTGAAACCCTGCAGACCCAAGGACCAGATCCATCAGTTGATTTTTTTTAAAAAGGAAGATCTGATAGCATAGGATTATGGTATTCTAAATTATTAATTGAATCACTGGTGTTATCCTCATGTGAAAATCTGCATTTTTAACACATGGTAATCCTACAATGTTGTTCTTATACAATACCAAAGGCATTCTTGAAGCATCCTGCTGTGTTGGTCATAATTTAGTATTCCAGTCTCCAGCAAGATATAAATCACATGAACAAATAATATTCATGTATCTTAACAGTTGAATCCCCCTCTGTTTTTATGTTTAGTCTAGTCATTGTTATAGAATATGCTTTTATGACCCAAAGCGTTGACAGGAATAGCTTAATTAAAGGAATTCAATTAACTATACCACCGCCTCATGTTATAATGATATACTGTAGCTTCAGGCAGGTGGTGAGATCAGGAAGACTCAGAAAGCCTTTATTTTGCATTGAGATGTACTGTACACTTCACATCATTCACAAATGTGGAATCTGCATCAAACCTTCAGGCAATACTATAATAAAATGTTTGCATACAGTATACAGTATGCAGGCTTTCATGATTTTTAATAAAGAAGAGTGTATTGTGAAAGACTGAACCAGCAACTGGTTATAATCTGATGTCATTTAATTGCTATTGTGATAGTGTCGGCAGAGTTAGGAGGCTGCCTGAGCACCAGAAGAGTGCGTGTTGTCTTCCGTGCGGTGTGCCGGTGTGAAGTCGTCTGCAGAGGTTTTGGTTCTCTGGTACAGGAGAGAAATCTTTCTATAAGTGGAGAAATTAGTTTGTGTCGCCAGTGAGGGGAACACATTTGGTTCTACCATGAACGCCGTCTGCGGGCGCATGGGGATCTTAAATCGCAGCGCTGATTAGCATCAGGTGTGGAAGCTGGACATTCCCACACGCCGCTGAGTAGGATGTGCAGTGGGAGGTGTGTTCCACTGTCACACTAGCTTGCACAACATTTGTACATTAGTATCTCATGTTATCATTTTTTATTTGTGTGTAATATTTTCAGCTCAAGGGAAGTCATGAATTCTATTTCTAGAAGAAGATAACAGATAAATTAAATACCTAAACCTTTGAAATTTGTGATACAGTCCAGAATAATGGAAGCTATAAATAATCTAATTCAGACTTCACCGGTTGAAAGATTTCTTGGAAAACCAAATTTCTAATTCTGAGATGCATTTTGAGATTTGAGTCCAGAGAGTGCATACAGTACTGTATGTAGCTTATCAGATACTATGCGAACAAAGTCAAGGATCTTACTCTTGAAATGTCACTGTACTGTGTATGCTCTTTCATAAAAAAAGAAGCTAGAGCATGGGTGGGCAAATGTTTTTGGCCCAAGGGCCACATAAAATTTTTAAATTGTATAGCGAGCCACTTCAGGCTGCTGTTACAGATAGCCTATGCCCTATATAAGTTTAAAATCCAACATAGGCTTATTAGTTCAAGGTTAACGATAACCTATAAATATAAAAAATATTTTAAATAGAAAAGAATAAAACTTGACGTTCAACTCACAAGCCAAGTCATCATCGATTACCTCGACCCAACGGGTTGTAGGTCTGCGTGACAAACTTATTTTCTCAAATTTGCTCTTGCTCTCTGGACAAAGAATATCTGCGGTTTCTATCATTCACTCCTTAAAAAGCTCCCCTTCAGAGAGCGCCTTGCTTTGTTTAGCAATTTTATATGCAGACAGGTAGCTTTCCTTTGTTTGTGCCTCTTAATGGGTAGGTGCACTTGTTTAATAAATGATGTTAACATCATTCACCAAAAATACTGGGTAGTATTTTTGAAACGGCAACGTGCATCTCCTTCTCAACATTCACTCTTGATCTGAACTAGAATTTGATAACTGCAAGTGCTGAAAACCCAGCCTCACAAAGGCAGGGAATTGCAAAGGGAAGCAGAATTCGCAGAGCTCTGTTGCTTATTCCTCGGTACTCCAATAGTATGAGGTTTTTTGCATTGTGCAACTTTGTATGATAAAAAAAGAACTTTGCTGGGGACTGTAGTTTGGTTAGAAAAGGCAGCTTTCTGTTCATTCGTTTAAATTGTGCGAGAAATACTCAAGAGGCTTACTTATCAAACTACTGTGATCCAGGGGTGTAGCATTGATCCTAGGCCTACCCAATCAGTCCAAAGTAATTTAGGATTTTTTTTCCTTGTTTGTGTTACATGATTTGCTTTTAAATATTACAGGTTTGATTTTTTCATCATATGTAATTTTCTATTGGCTCGCTGTATCTTTTGTGACCAATAAGAAAATTATGTAAATATATTGGGGCAGTGCATGTGTAGCTGTAGCCTAATTGGCTATCTAGTGCTAGGTTTTTGTTTTATTAGCCAACATGGCAAAATAAATGCATATATCTACATTTTTCAAAAAGCCGCGTGTAGATGACCAGACCAGTCCTGAAACAAATAAGACACATGAGATGCTACAGGCATCTTGGGTTTTAAGGAGTACAGCCTGGCTTCCCGAATACAAGTGTTTCTGGAACGCAAGGGGTAATGCACGTGTTTGCTTGTAGCAGCTCTACCTGTAGAAGTTAAGCATGAAGAGGTTCTAAAATTTCTCCTGTAAACAAATGACAAGTTTTGGAATGCATGAATAACATTAAGATAATATTGGCGGATAGATGCGAGTGTGCTTTTTACAGATAACTATTCATATTGCCTCTAAATGCCCTGCAATATTTTTAAGTGAACAACGTTTACAGAGCTAAAATACATCCAAAAATATGTATTTGATGCTTTTATTAGCAGACCATTCTTGCAATTAAATGTACGATGAGTTGGTTAGCACCATAATGCAACTATACCAATTCAGTGTTAAGTCTTGTGAGAAGTAAGTCACGGATTTCCAAAGTAGGTGTCTTTTGGCATCGAAAATAGTATACTAATTTTGTGGGTTTCATACAAATTTAAAAGCATCATGAAGGATCAAACAAGATCTTCAGAACTTAATATTTTAATTTAAAGTTGTTATTCTTATGGCGTCTCACTCAATATTACCCTTGGGGCGATGCATTTACTCCAATCTCTGACATCTATATTCTTCTGGTATGTTATGCAAAGTCCGCTGAATATTTAAAGGCAAGGTAAACCCTTCGTGGTATTTTAAATACAATATTTTGGACGGATTTTGAAACTTGCATTTTGTGTTGTGTTCATTGTGTTTTGTAATAAAATATTAACTTTAACTCGTAAAACTACTGAACAATCTAAAAGCAGGCATATGAAATACTAAGAATTGTTACAAAATGAGCTCTTGCAGCTTATTTTTAGCTAAAGACAAAGTCCTCATATGAGAGACCTTTACAAAATAGCTGTCATTTGAATGGGAATTTGCCGACTCTCTAGACAATGATGAGATTATCACCATATTCAATTCCAAGCCCCGATGCTTGCATCTGGTCTAGAAGGCGAAAACCTCACAACAGAGGTACAGTAGGCACTGATTGTTTGTTCTGTGTGTATCCGCCATGGCATAATAGCGTTGGCAGCCTAGGTAATTGTTGCTTAACCTGTGTGTGTGTGTGAGAGAGAGAGGCAATATGTATATACTGTATATAAGGTTCTGCTAATTCTGCTGTTTGATTATACTGCTTGAGGATTGGATTGTACATTAGAGGGGTGCCCCTATGCTGGCAGGACGGTCAGTTAGAGCCCGGGCCACCCACTTTTGCACAGGCCCACCCAAAAATCAATTCCTGGCTACGCCCCTGCTGTGAACAGCTTCCAAATGATGTTTCAATTTATTGGGGAGCATGCTCCCAGCAGCCAACACTTTAAGGCAGACAACACACTGAGTACATTCCTCAGTGTCCAAAATTATCCACATGAAGCTGAAATTCAAGAAACTGTTGTCATACTTTCTGTATTTCCTTTTCTGTTTCTCTTTAGAACTAGGCTTCAAGTTTTTTACTCGTATTTAAAAACCTCTCAATTACGATCGTGTAACAAAAAACTCACAAAATGACCACTCAAACAACATGAAACACCGAAGCTACGGTCAACTGGTACACTGCTTACAGACTGCCGACTCTTGTGGCCAGTGTCATGTGACATAAATCCGCTAGGTAGAGCACAACTCATACATTCTGTGTGCACGAACAGCTGTTTTTTTTCTTTGACTAGTGATACCCACGATACGCCCCTGACCGAAAATGGCGCCTCCCCAAGGTGGTGCGATGCATAGTTTGGAATCACTGTGGTAAACCATTTGTGCGCCATCTAACAGCACAAATAATGAAATGTAAGAAAAAACAACACCAAACAAATTGGAATATGGCGAAAATTGACTCATTTATTTTTTACCTCTAGGGCCGGTGAAAACTGGCTGGCAGGGTACCGTAGTTTGCCCACAGGTGAGCTAGAGGGAATGTCACTGGTTTTAATGGAAGTATATCCTGTACGTCTCATGGAATAGCAGACAAGGTCCTACTAATAAAGATGCATTTAATCAGTTGTCGGTATCCCAAGATGAAAGGGAACACTGAAAAGAAATTGGTACTGCCTGTAATGGATTAATGAAAAGAAACAATACCTTCAAACAGAACGTGAATATTGAGAATGAACAGCACAGCTAGCAAAGAATCTCCGTATCCTTTAAATACTTTTCATTATTGTACTTTATTTTTGCAGGATCAGCTATGGTGAATCTCACTCCACTTGGACTTCATCTCTAAGGCACTTTGCAGGCTCACTTACCTGAACCTGAAAGATTAAATGTGTGGGTCAGGTTCCTGAACAGATTCACCTGTTGGTTATAGGCAGCAGTTATTCTCATTCATCCAAGTGTCCAAATTCACTTCTACAAGGATGTTTTCCTGCAAGTAGTGGAATTTGGTGTTTAGCAGAGGGCTATGACCCTGCACTATCCTGCATACCTGCTCTATGGTGCCATGTTGAAATTTTGTACAGTCTGTTAAAAAAGAGGAATTCCCCTTTCACCTTGAAGAGAACATCATGGGCTCTGTTCTACGATAATCCCTCTGTCAGCCATTTTTGCTTTAGTAAATCTACAGATGCAGCCATTCAAAGTGCGCGGTACAGACACCGTGGTACAGATACCGCAGGTATGATGACACGGGATACCGCGGTGCGTGATTGGTTGACCGACAGGGGCACTCGTGGTCCGTTGGTCTGTCATAGAAAGACTTACTGTAAACGTCTTTACTGTGCCCGTTGTAGATATTGAATTTTACCACTGAAGGGAAATCTTAGTAGCTGAGCATAAAAAGAATAGGAGCATACTGTAACGCGTGTGAAGGCCATAAACGATATTAATTTTGGAACGTAAACATACAGTATATAGCTGGTCTTGGTACTTTAAAGAAAAAAATACACACCGGTATTCCATTTCTCCCTAAACATTGTAAGCTTCGAAGTCTTTAACTAACGTGATACCGGAGTCAACAAGCATACTTTTAGAATTTGATTAAAAGGGAATATAATATGGAATCGCGTATCTCAAGAATTTAATAACGGTATGATTATATCCGTGTACTGCGGCAGGGCTGTGTAGGGCTGTTTCGGCTGCCTGATCATGTGAGCTCTCTTGTAGCCTACTGGTCTAGGTGCGTGACTACCAACTGGCAGGTTGTGTGTTCGAATCCAGCTGGTGCTGGACTTTTATTTTAACAAACATTTCTTCGAAAAAATAGGTAAGCGATATTATGGACAATCAGTTGACTTTTATATTTCAAAATATCGCAACATGATCGATATTTGCGATATTTTGAACATATCTTCCCTTCTGACAGCGGTTCCTGCTTCTATTGTGTGTGTGTGTGCAACAGTAAATTTTTATAGAGAAATGGAGGCTGGACAGTATGCGTTACAATATAAACATTTATATTGATTTAAATCGTGTTCTGATTTAAATCGCAAACGCGTGTTTAATTATGTGTTTTTAATCATAATCAAACTAATGCATTTCTACATTTTCTGTATGAACCAGCTTAGAGGTTCATACAGAAAGACAGCTTGTGTTTAAATTGAGTGTAAGGTAATTTATGCTTCTAAAATCATGGTCAGTATTATTGTACTGTGCTGTACTGTGTCACATTATTTTATAGCGTTTTTATTGCGTTATTAAATCCGGTGGCGCTGTGTTAGTTTCCTGACTCACATTATTTAAACTACCACACTGATCATTCATCTCTAAATAAACTTTATTTTATATAGCGTTTTAAGCGATTAGGTAATTAGATTGCTCATAAACCTAATCGCTTTTTCTACATAAACACAGCGTGATTGCTCTCTGAAAATGCTTTTCCTTTATTTTTAAAGTAGGCTCAGATTTCAACTATAGATCGTATTATTATAAACTTTCTTGGAAAAATGTATTTTATGTAAACCATGTTTGCTATTAATTCATTTAGGGCTAAAATACGTTCATTGTCTTCCAATCGAGTCGAGTTGACATTGGAAGCCTGCCACACCCGGACTGTTAAACCAACGCATTAGCACGTCAAAGCCCATTGAGCCAGTATTGGCTTTAGTATCCCCCCCTTCTCCCCTCAATTCAATTCAATTCAAGGTGTTTTATTTGCATGACAGATGGGTACAAGCAGTGTTGGGTATGTATATTGTAACGCTTACAGCAGACAGGCACTGTGTAGGAGCCGATGCACCAGAGCAGTGCCTGCATTTATAACTTAGTTTTTAAAATTAGTCAAGCAATACGAAGCATCTCCTTTTACTTAGTGCCTGAGCATACTGCAACGCGTGTGAAGCCCATAAACGATATTAATTTTGGAACTTAAACATACAGTATATGGCTGGTCTCGGTACTTTAAAGAAAACATACACACCAGTATTCCATTTCTCCCTAAACATTTTAAGCATCGAAGTCTTTAACTAACGCGATACCGGAGTCAACAAGCATACTTTTAGAATTTGATTAAAAGGGAATATAATATGGAATCGCGTATCTCCAGAATTTAAAGACCAGACAATCGCAAACTCGTTTTCAATAAAATTATTTTATTCATTCAGCAGTTTGTGAGAGGGACATCCAGCAGGGAGAGACACACACACCGGTTTTCATTGACAACATTGTTTTTTTTTCAATTCCTCTTGTCTAACAGGAATGTTTTGTTTGTGGACAGACTGTTAGACAAGAGGAAAAGACCGCCTCCTCCTACGAAGCATTTCGTTGATCCGATCACGAATTCTTTTCCAGTCGTACGCAGCAAGGGTTGAGAATCTCCGATTCACCATCGTACTAATGGTTTCCCGGAGATTGCAAGGCAAGTCACTTTTGCCTCTGGACCCATCGAAATTTACAGACGTGGTCCACCCCCAGTAAATTTCAAAAGTCACAAGATTTCGAAACACGAGGGCGGCGTAGCGGTCGGCTCTTGCTTTCCCGTCTATGCCGATGCACTGCAAGTACAACCCCCCCTCCATCTCCTGGGTGATGGGTAGCAGTTGGACATCTGGGAGAATTATTCGTCCCACTGGCATCTGTGAATTCCGCTGTGCTTCCTGGGGGGAGATAGCCGGCGGGGACAGCATCAACAGAGTCCTGCGCGGTGGTGAACTGAGAGGCCGGGATGGAGTTTTTTAATTTGTTAGACAAATTTCCTCTTGTCTAACAGTCTGTCCACAAACAAAACATTCCTGTTAGACAAGAGGAATTGAAAAAAAAACAATGTTGTCAATGAAAACCGGTGTGTGTGTCTCTCCCTGCTGGATGTCCCTCTCACAAACTGCTGAATGAATAAAATAATTTTATTGAAAACGAGTTTGCGATTGTCTGGTCTTTAAATTCTGGAGATACGTGATTCCATATTATATTCCCTTTTAATCAAATTCTAAAAGTATGCTTGTTGACTCCGGTATCGCGTTAGTTAAAGACTTCGATGCTTAAAATGTTTAGGGAGAAATAATTTAATTTTGAAAGCCACTGAGACATCAGGTACTACTGTTGTATTTATGAAAAAGAAACAAAACAAAAAACATACTAACAACTGTGCCATCCTACTCCTTAGTTAATACATTTTATTATTCATAAACAGTTAACATTGTTAGCAAAATATTTTGAATTATATTTAACCCTATTTTTTCTTTAGTTTTGTATTTAACTTATTATATGATAGTCAGACTTAATGTATATTTGAACAATGAAAATATATTTTTACAAGATTTTACATTAAGCACTTAAAATTAATATGGTTAATAATAGTAAACTGTAACATGCTGTAACAAGATCGGTTAAACTGCGAAGAAAATGCTTTCAGAGAAAATGTTTCAGGTGTGAAGAACATAGATCTCCAATGCAATTTCAACCAAACCTGTTCCCACACACCCTGCCCCCACTACCATTAGAATATACACAAACATTTTAGCGTTTCATTCTGAGCAGAAGACCCTCACACCTGAAGAGTGCTGGCTGTGACAAATTAAACCGGTTTTTCCGGTTTCAATCACAGACCATGTGACATGGGACTCAGTAAACTAACAGCGCCACTGGATTTGATAATACCTAACCAAAATCCGCAATATGGAAACAGAACCTGTGTGATTGTTGATAGATGATGTACTCGTAACATTTTTTCAAGACGAACTACAACATTTAAAAAATGACTTGTATGTACTTGATATTTCTAATCAATCCATGGCTCCCAGCACAAAACGAAAGTAAAACGCATACCGTTTCGCGCTTCTTATTAGTTGCTCAAAAGTAATTTGACCGTATGAAATGCATAATATAAACCTAGAAACATATACGTGAGCAGTACTTAAGCACTGTAGTATCGGTGTTAAGACATACCTCTCAAATACTGTAAATCAAGTTAAAAATATCTCAAGACCGATTCTGGTCGTAATGAAACCATGTTTCGTGTATGTTTTCTTTTTCATCTTGAAATAACTCATTTCTAAATACCTTTTTCACTGTTAACATCTTGCAGCAACTTTGCGACAAAATATACACTCTGACAGTTCATCCTGCTACCAACATTAAATAAAACAAATCTTAAGATTTCTATATTTATGTCTTAATTAAGTGGTTTCATTAGTGACAAAGTCTAAACTTTCTTGGAAAAATGTATTTTATGTTTTGCAGAAAAAACTTATTATTATTTAGTGGTATTCCCTTTTAATCAAATTCTAAAAGTATGCTTGTTGACTCCGGTATCACGTTAGTTAAAGACTTCGAAGCTTACAATGTTTAGGGAAAAATGGAATACTGGTGTGTAATTTTTTTCTTTAAAGTACCGAGACCAGCCATATACTGTATGTTTATGTTAAGATTTCCCTTCAGTGGTAAAATTAGATATGAATATTCAATACTTAAACGGGCACAGTTAAGACATTAAATATACATATACATATTGTATACAGTACAGTTTGCATACGGTAATATGTTTATGTTACGTGATTAAAAAATAAATAAATAAAACTGGAAGGTCCAGCACCAGCTGGATTTGAACACACAACCTGCCAGTTGGTAGTCACGCACCTAGACCAGTAGGCTACAAGACAGCTCACATGAACAAGCAGGCGAAACAGCCCTACACAGCCCTGCCGCAGTACACGGATATAATCATACCGTTATTAATTTCTTGAGATACGCGATTCCATATTATATTCCCTTTAAATCAAATTCTAAAAGTATGCTTGTTGACTCCGGTATCACGTTAGTTAAAGACTTCGAAGCTTACAATGTTTAGGGAGAAATGGAATACCGGTGTGTATTTTTCCTTGTGATATTTTAAGCTCTAGTTGAATGATAGGTGTCGCATTTTAAATCATTTTCGTAGCTAGAAATTATGAAACACCCTGTTAAAAGCAAGGAAGTTTTTATGCCCGTTGAAGTAAAACAAAATGCCTGACAAAGTATGGCTTGGACAGATTCCAAGTGCTTGTACAAATGTGCTAAAGAAATTATACTTTGAGTATACAGCTTGTCCAAAGTCATCCATTATTAATACTATTAGTAATATCTTCAGTAAAGGCTTTGATATTTCTGATAAAGGTAGGTTGTGTACTTTTGTCCAACTGAGCAATCTTGCTTTCATAAAACATACCAACATTTTAATGACTGATGATTAACATGCTGTAATACACAGTTCAAAATTAAAGGCTCAAATGCTGTACATGAGAGGTTAAGCTCCCCCTGGCGGTTTTACAAGGCGACGCCGGATAGTTAACCACGTGACACCACGTTAACTGCGTCATACCGCGTGATACTGTGACACGCCCACCGGGGTATGCCGCGAAATACCTCACGCATTTTGAATGGCTGCATCTGTAGATGGCTACACGGCATAATGTTTTATCACTTCAATATGGAAAGTTCTCAATCAACATGTTATTTACATGTTGTGTGTGAGGCTATATCCATACTATACTGTACCTTGGCGAATGAGGCAACAAGTTTCTCATCACACTTTAGACTTCCTTGCAGCCCTTATAGCAATTCAAATCCACATTTCCCATTAGCATAGACCAGTTTGCAAAAAAAAATCCAGTAAAGGTTGTAACCCTGTTTCTTTGAAAAAGAAAACTGACCACCAGCTGACAGGGTCACTAAAGTTTAGAGTTAAATCCTCAAAGAAGGCAAGGAATACTACAGTCTGCAACGGAACAAGTAAAGGTTTATTATATGCTGAAAAGAAGAAAAGAAACTCAATGTTTTGGCTGTGGAGCCTTCTTCAGGTGTGAGGAAGAGAGGGAAGACAGCGGCTGATATATCATAGGAGTATATCATAGAGGTTCTCAACCTGGGGGTTGCAAGAGGCAACAGAGACAGAATCAACCAAAGGTTAACTCACACACTAGGTACAGGGTGGTTATACATCAAAAGACAATAACAGAGGTAAACAATTAACTATTATATACACACTTAGTGGTCACTCTGCAAGCCCACAGACCATCCCCCGGCTACAGCTCTCAATCTACTCTGTGGTGTGCCCGACGAGGGTGCGACACATTAATTTCTATTGGGTTGGTCACGATTGTATTTATATTTGTAGCAATTTATATTTGTTTTTTTTTTTACGCAAGGCAGTCGTAATTAGCCTTGCAATGGAGCGTTAGGTGACTTAGGAAACTTTTTTTAACTGTGCGCTAAGGAAATAGTTTCAATCATGTGTGGGAAAAGCACTGCAAAGTTGCTAGCATTTATACCAGTGTCACATGATACCGTGTCTAACTGCATAGGGCGTATGGCAAGAGATGTGGAAGAGCAGGTGATCACTAAGATCAAATCTAGTGTGTATTTTTCTTTACAACTTGAGGAGACCACTGATGTCTCCGGAGATGCACAAATGCGTGTTTATGCCAGATTTGTTGAAGAGGGAAAAATTAATGAGGATTTTTTGTTCTGTCGTCCTCTTCCCAAGCATGCCACTTGCAATCAACTTTTTCGTTTTGCTGGACACGTACTGTATGTACTGTACGTGAGCATGAAACTGATTGGAACAAGTGTGGGAATCTGCTCATACGATGCACGAGCTATGACTGACAAACTCAGTGGGCTAGTCATGAAAGTACAGGCTGTTGCTCCGTTCGCTTTGTGGATGCATTGTATGATTTATAGACAAGCCGCTAAGAAAATACCCCCCGAACTCAAACAATTAATGGATGAAGCTGTTCGAACTGTAAACTCCATCAAGGCCCGTGCAACAAGTGCACAACTTTTAAAGATTATTCCAAAAATTAAGCATAGGATGACTGGAGAGGCTGCCTTTTGCTACTGTAATCGTCGCTGTTCCATGAGGGGTCGTGCCCCCCGCCACCCATTCTGTCCTGCACACCTGGGGTGCGAACCCGGGTTGAGGCTGAACTTCGCCTCGGCGAAGGCGAAGGACACTCCACACTCCCGCCCAAGTCACGGCACCAATGTGATCGTCGCAGTTCCACGCGGGTCGTGCCCGCCGCCGCCCATTCCGTCCCACACACCTGGGACGCGAACCCGGGTCTCCGGCGTAACGCAACAGGGCACCAGCCATGTGAGCTAAAGGAGACCTCCCTCAGCCCAGGCAGCTGAGGTCCCTGCTACGTACAGTGAGGGCGCTGACGTCACCGCACTAGCTCCGCTACACTACTATGCACCTAAACTGTGGAATGGTATTCCTAAAAATATTAGAGAGGCTGGCTCTGTGGATATTTGAATTTCGCTGCCTTTTCTGTCCTAGAGGGTGTCAAATTAAACGACTAGGAATCACAGGGGGTGACTAATTACACGATTCCCTCACAACTTTTCATCACAGTTCCAACTCTCATATTGCGCTGTAAAAGTACCGCAATGTCGCCTCATTTCGGCAGCTAATCAACGTGGCGCAAAAGAGGAATACCGCACGAAAGTAAACAAACAACATGGAGAACAAGCACGTAAACATCTTGAAAAATGTAACACAGCCATTGTTTTCCACAAATAAACATCTTCAAAAATATAATTCTTCTTTATAAATATAGAACAAATTTACAAAAATAAACCCCAGTTGAAAATATAAAACACCTTTAAAACAAAGATTGTAAACAAATTGGTATTGCACTATAACGTGTAATATAATAGGCACATTATCTTACAAGTACACATCTGGCCCATTCCTATGACTTGCGACTCATTATAAGAAAATCAAACCAGTTTGATTTTGTCATACCAAGTCGAAAAGAGTTGTAGGGGCTGTTAAGAGAGCTATGACTGAGTCGCTGGGGGTGTCACACTACACAACTGACGGTAACGGGCGAGCGCTACGACTCTCTACAACTCGCTGTGATTTTCTTATGATTATGAAAATTAAGGCTACGACTGAAAATCCTAGGAAAAGTCATATAGTGTGACACCGGCATTACTTGTTCCTTTGCAGCCTACTCATGCTGACGCAGCTACCTACTTGAACTGCTTCATGCTACATACTGTACTACAGTACATGCAATACCATGTTTCACGGATGCCTTTGGCAGCTAGGATGTACAGATCACCTTACTGTACCTACACCCTGACATGGACAATATCCTATTGGTTGTGGATTCTTTCAGGGAAGCACAGTTACATCCACAACTGGATCACATTACTACACATTTTCAATTAAATGCATAAAATTCAGTTTTTCTTTTTCTATATAATATATAATCATGCCTCCATTATATATGTGGAAGCATTACAAGACACTCACATCCAGAGAAAGATCCATGAACTCCATATTAAAGTACATCCTTTAATAGCACAGCTGGCTTGAATTTTGGCCCTGTTGAGTTTTTATTTATTTTAAAAGGCTGTCAGTTCTTTAATGAGACAGCTGTCGTATGTTAATTGGGGAGGGTTAAAGTTTGATTTATGTCTTTCAGAATCCAAGGTGGTTTACGAGCTCTGGTTCTCTGATAGTCCACTGCTGGGAAGTGAGATGGTATGCTGGGGCACTGAGATGCACTGCCAATTAAAAGTGTCTCTCATCTATACACACAGCCACATCCCCAACTGCGCTCACCTTTTAGCTCCTAGCATGACACCAGTCTTTTGTGTGAAAACAGAGCTGTGACATTTAAGAAGTGAACCGCATGTCAGTGAGGCGGTAATGTGATTAAACCCAGCAGCAGTGTACCATCCTTGGTTCGGTACTTCTTGTCTAACACAGTCTGCACTGGTAGGCAGCATCTTTAAGCTGTGGAATACACTTAATGTTTACATCTTTTGAAATGAGAGCAATAACATTTGTGATTAATTTTTTATGATTATTTTCACATACAAACCATTCTTTTTGATTTACCATGCTGAATATACTGTATCTGAGAAAGTAAGGTCATATTGATTTTATTAAAATCTTTTTCCTTTTAAAGAGGAGAATATATTTAATCAATCTATTTCTCAGTCAAACAAAAATGCAACTCAAACAGCAGTTATTCACTGTCACCTTTAGCTAGCCCAAAAGGCTTTTCTTATTTCACAGCAGTCTTATGGTTATGTACTCTGAAGAGGCAAGTTGTGAATATACAATATATTAGTCTGGATGTTACCCTAACCTTGCATGAAAAAAGTAGTTTGCCACACAAATTGTTCTGAAGTCAGGCAACCAATGAAAGGTATTCTTAGGTAATATGAGTGAAGCTCCAAATAAAGAGTTAGTCAGACAAAAACAACATAAAAACTGTATTTACACTTCCATCCATCCATCCATCCGTTTTCACTTCCTCTTTTCCCGATGAGGGTCACGGTGAAGCTGGAATCTACCTAGCAAGCAACAAGCACAAGGCAGGGTACACCCTGGACAGGGCGCCAGTCCATCGCAGGGCAAGTGCAAGCCAATCATACATGGTGACAATTTGGAGGCCACGGTAAGGGCCGAGGGGGGAAATTTGGCCTAGACACTGGGATAACTCCCTACTCTTCTCGAGAAATCAGGACCTCGGTTTAATGTCTCATCTGTAAGACAGTTTATTCGCCTTAAATACCAAAATCATTTTAAAATATTGAGGATGTACACTAGTTGTCTTTTTCTGATGGAGACTCATTTTACATGCATACACATTTAACAATACATATTTATTCACAGTGATTATTTCAATAATAATCATAGTAATAATATAATGTATTAATATTTATTTCTCTTTTATGTAATTTTAAGTGTAATGAAGTAAACAAAAATAAAATATCACACCATGTCATTGTTTGTTATTTGTTAGTTTTCTGCCTTAAAATTAAATACGTCTCAAACCTAAGGATGTAGGCAAATAACTCAGCATATTAATTAAAGATATGTTTTTAAAGTAAAATTTAATAAAAAAAGTATAATAATAGCTCTGAATTGGAATGTCTTTCCAAGCTGTATTCCCAAGGCATATATTTTATGTGGCAGGTACAGTAGATATTTCTAAACAGGTATCAGTGTCACTTATCAGTTCCTAATGAGCAAATATAACACAGCTCTACAATTTCCTAGTTATAAAACTAAATGACATAAATGATTATTTATTTTAAGTTTTTCAGAAGCCACCCTTGCATTTATTTTAAACTAAATAGATTGTATGCGCCAAGTGTTATTTCACAAAAAGCTGTATGTCTTTGCTGGATACTATCTTACAAAATGTAGTTACTGTGTAAATTTTTTATGACTGACATTTAAACAATTTGGTCTGATCTCATCAGGGCCTTAAATATAAATTGCACTGTTATATTGATCAATCAGAGGAGTTACGCCAGAAAGACCAGTAATTCATCTGTTGTGGTTCTAAGGACCTGAGAAAAGCTGTGGCTCAAACTAGATTGTCCACAAAGCTATTCAACCCTGAGCTAAGAAAAAAGTTGGATAGGCAGGAGGCAGAGCAGAACATACTGATCACTGTTTCTCTGTTCCACCCATCTAACACATCTTCTATGACTGTTATTCCAAATACTGTACCTTAACATGGTCTTGCTGCTTTGATTAGGTGACCTCATCATGATCATCCACCAGATCACCATATTGCAGGGAGTTATGATTATGTTAAAGTCAAAGTCAACTTTATTGCCAAACCTACCTTTTGTTAAGAATTGTTTGTGGTGCATTGAATTAACAGATTCAAAAAGACATAGATACAAAGAAGAGAAAGAAAAAAGCATACATAACATACTGTACACATATCATATACAAAATACAATACAATGCTACATACAGGAAAGATAGAAATCTACAAATTCACCAATACTTTTTTATAACAGTGTTGAGTTAAGATGGAATAGTCTAAGAATAGATGCTGTTCTGGAAAGGATCTCTTCTTCAGTAGATTTGATACATTTTAACCTTCTTCCCAAGGTAAAGAGCTCAAAAGGGAAAAAGCTAAGTGGCTGTGGTAAATGATAATCTTCAGAGTTTTGGAATTTAAGCATGTTGCATATATTGAAGCACTTATTTAAAGATTTATTTTAAGATTTAAAGTCACAGAATATTATTTTAGAAGCTTTGTGGACCACTGTATCCAGCTCTTTTTTGTGTCCCGAGAGGCTGTGCCCACTCTCAATTGTTGCCCTGTAAAAATTGACCATGGCATCCTGAGACACACAAATCTTGCTGAGCTGTCTGAGAAAATAAAGTCTCTGATGGACGTTTATTATCTGGTCATAATGATAGCAATGGTTTACATTGTTTACATTATCTGACCATCTTTCACAGTAGGTTAAACAGTAAGTTATAATTTCTTCATGCCATGTTTGAAATCAAAGATTGCATTGGGTTTTACTTACTTCATCATTTTTTGCTATTAGCTCTGCCAGGGTAGAATCATCTGCAAAAAATATAGAATCCAGAAACAAATTTATTAATTTATACCCATGTCATTTAGCTTATGAAAAAGCCTCTGAAGAACAATTGTATTAAAGGCCAAGTTGTAACCTACAAACAAGACCAGTGCATAAGTACTTGGGACCAGAAGGTGTTGTAAGTTGAAATGGAGGCAAAGACTGCATCCTCAACAAATCTGTAACCTTGTACACAAATTGGTGCACATCTATCTGGGTGTTAGGCAGATATCTACATACTATCCACTAAAACACTTTCATAATGGTTAGAGTGAGAGCCACTGGCCTGTAATCATGTAGTCATATTACATTTGATTTCTTTGACACTGGGATAATAACAACAGACTTTAAACAAGCAGGAACCCTAGACTCTTGCAGTAAATACGTCAGATACTTAGTATTTAAATACCTTAGTAAAGATAGGTGCCAGTTGATCTGCACATGATTTTAAAGTAGCAGCTGAAACATGTTCTGGTCCCCCAGCTTTCCTACCATTTTGTTTGCAGAGCTGATGTCTAACCTCATGTTCACAGATTATAAAGGAAGAATAAGAGGTTTCAATCTTCAAATAAATAATAATATAATTTACAATGTTTCAAATGCCCTAGCTTCTTGAGAAAGACAAATGACTTGAAAATCAGCTGTTTGAAGAACATGCCTAAAAATTGTATTTTACAAGTGAATGTTATGAAATACCTTGATTGTAAAAATCATTTTATACTTGTTTGGAGTTTATTTTAAGTTTTGCTGACTGCATACTCTTTCTCTATGGTAAGGTTTACATGAAGTTGCTTATTAATTATTGCATTTTGTTCAGTAAAAAGTGATTTAATTCTGAAGTACTATACTATCTGTTCTTTTAAGATTTTCAGTTATTTTATAGCCTGTCTCCTGAGACACAGTACAGTACAGTATATTCAGAAAATGTAAGATAATGCTGAAGTATACAAAATGAGTTCAAAGCCCCTCCTGAAGAACCATACTTTGTGAGTTTGTTTTTGTTGTTTTATAGTTGTTTTAACCTTATTTGCCTACTTCATATGTGTATTCTGCTGTGTAAAGAGATTAGAGATGTACCTTGCCATGGCAGTGCTCTCTCTTAAACGTTATGCAGTTGTTTTGCTTAAACACAATATAAAATGAGGGCTTCAGAGGCAAAAAATTGAAAGTTTGGTGAAAAGAAGCTTAAGCTGTGAAAACTACTGTATGGAACACTGTCCATCAGTTCAGTGTTTTAGTATCTACAGAATCTCTGCCATTGTACAGTATGCGTTCTGTAGTAGTCAGCGTGCAGGGTGTTAAAGATTTTAAAGTTGTTTTTTTTTACTCTTTACTGAACTGTACCTACAGTACTCTGGAGAACATGCATTTAGTGCCTGTAAAGTAAGTACTAGTCCATGATTTCAAAAATATTCCAAATTTTAAAAGCCCAGTGGTGAAAGCAGAGGCCAGATCTGTTCTGGCCATTGAGTCTTAAGATGTTTGGAACAGCTGAAAGTTTAAAAATATGTTATTTTTTTTCTTTGTTTTTCATGGTGGTGTGACAATCACAGCTATATCTATAATGAGTCTATTAATGATACCCTCAATATTTTCCACATGGAATCTCAAAGTAAGTGAGTAAGAACATTACATTATGGGCACATTTAATCTAACAAGGGCTGGGTAGTGTCACAGGTCCATTAATTTCAAATTATTCATTTTAAGAAATGCAAAATAAATTGGTATGTATGTAAATTTTTATGTACCATATGTAGATTTTTTGTAATAATGACAGTAAACGGTTTTATATTCAAGTTAAAATGTTAATAGATCAAAGATTCCTTATAAATATGAAATATATTCTTTGCTGTTTGATATTCTAATTTGTTTTCCCAGTATCTCTGTTGCATTGGTATTTGGAATTTGGAATCTTTTCTCACATTTTCTATTCCATTTGTTTTGGAAAAGAACATGAGGTTTTCTATAACCCTGGCATTTCTTCTGGCACCTTTCTCTCAACATGCCTGTAAATATTTTCTGGAATAAAATATTGATGGGTATTATCTTTCCTCGGTAAGATTCTGGCTAATGAGCTGCTCTGGGCCAGACCCTCTGTCAGAGCCAGCTTTCGAAGGATCATAAGCCTGCACTTATCTGTATGAGAAATCAACCTGGATTCCTTGGGAATTGCTCCTGATCCACAAGAATACAAATGTCCTCTCCCCCCCCTTCTCTTATTCATTACAGAAAAGCTCGATTTCAAGGAGATTTATTAAAGCCTTCCAAGGATTTTAGAGTTCTTGGTTTTACAATATCTACATGCTTCTTTGAATTTACCATAAGTGTTATTTCCAGGAGGGAGCTGGTTTAATTTTCCTAACCAGAAAGACAACATTTCTAGATAATTGTCTTTGAAATTAGTTTGGGTATTTAAATCTTTTTTTTTTGTTCTTAAAAATAACATGCAATTCGTTATGGCTCTTTAGGGTTTATATTGAATTACTGGAGCACATGTGAGATTTGAATAGAACTAAAAGTGAGTGGATAACATGGATACTCTAAGTGTTGGACCAAACCATGACAGAAGGAGATATAATGATTTTTGTTAGCATTGGCCTTGTTTCTATTTAGTCCTGACCCATTACACTGTCAAGAAGAAATACAATCACAACAGATTGCTTTATGAAAGCAGTCTTCAATTCCTCTATTGCAGAAAGAATCAAAAGAAAGTTTTTGATGAAGCTAGCTAATTTAATTGCTAGCAAATTAATGAGAATCTCATCCAGCAGTTGTGTAAATAAAGCCAGGGCATTAACTTTGGCAACATGTCTAGACAACTTGCTAAAAACTAACACAACCCTTTGTGTAAAGAGGAGCCTCCTATTCTATTTTAATTGCACTTAATTTTCATTTTTGGCCTTTCATTTGTGTTTCACCTGATTCTGAAGAAATATTTTGACCTTACCAATACCTTTAAAGATATGGAATACTTGAATCAGACCCTCAAATAGTCCTTACTGTTCAAAACTAATACTATTAAAGATTGAGGTCAAGGATACACAGATTTTGTTTTTATATTATTTTGTTGAACAGTAATTATTCAGCTGAATGTTCTCTCTGTCAATGAAAATTGTCTTTTTAAAGCTTGTAAGTATTATAGAGTATTATATTTACAAGAACTCTTGGGAGAAAATGTAATAGTGGTTAAGAAGAGGAATCCAATCAGTTCATTTGGTGCATTTGGTATATACTGTAATAGCTAATTGAACTAATTAGCTTATCCAGCCATTTTTTAATAGTCACTTGGAATTAATCACTTTCTTTGTGTATACTATTCTGGTTAAGATGCTGAAAGGTACAGATATGTTTTGATATTCATTAAAATATAGAAAAAGTCTTTAGTTTCCAACATTGATGAAGGTCATGGTGGAACTACCTGTACAGGTACTAGATATTTGAGCTACAAAAGGCACTTTGTTAACGTTGTAAGATAAAAGTTACTTGGGCAAAAATTGAGCCATATGAAATAATTCTTAAACCCTTCCGGAATTACAAGTATAGTAAGCAAGCAGTGAAATCTTTCAGAAACAATCCAGTTGGAAGGCTGAAAGACTTTTCCTTTTAATGTATGGTAAATGAGTATTCAGCTGTGGAGGTCCCTGGGCTCTATGAGCAGTGTGCATGTGGAGCTGTACTGCAAATTGGGCTTTTATGGTTCATCCCTGGCAGATGAAGCATCTGGACAGTGAAATATTGCTCATCTTCTACAAAGGCCAGAGCTAGGGGGGAAAGGGCCTCACATTAGAGAACTGCATCCTCAGGTGTCAGCTTGATAAGAGTGCAATTACTGTAGGAGAGCGGGCCTCCAAGGGAAAAACAGTTCCTCTCAATTGACTACTTTAAGACTTTCTTACAAGGGGCCCCAGAGAAGAGATAACAATTTGTTAAAAATAGTCTAAACTTGCAATTTACTTCTCAAAATACAAAACACACAATACACAATGGATCCAGCAGAATAACTAGAAACCTTGGATTTATGAAGGGTTCCGTTTAAAGTCCAGCAGTCTTTTGTCAGTTAACATGCAATATTAATTTTCCAATGTAATGTTTGTTAGAATTTGATATATTTAAAATCAGATTTATGAATACTTTTCATGTTAAAAAAATGATTGTGTCAGAGCTTAAAGAATGAAACAAGAAGTCATTTTGATGTTACAGCTGCTTTTCCAAAAGTGTGTGTTTAATCATATACTGTATATGGCACAGAAATCTCTTACACCTGCTAGGAATATACTCACATGCCATATGTCAGGTGCTGTGCACTAATAGAGAAACTGTCAGACTGTCTTGTAAATGTCTCAGACTTCCAATTTCATTAAAACAGTGTTGCCTTTTAAGAAGCTGTAGATAACATTTGGCTTTTGAAAGCTGACACAACATCCTTTTAGGAAATGAAGAACTGAGATTTTATTAGCTGCCTTATCTTGTGCTGGATTATTTGCCCCTCCTGAAACCTCATAAAGCCTTGTTATTTCATTTCAACTTTACACTGGCTCAGGACTTTTGCATCTGTAATAAATTTTGCTGCATAATGCATAAGAAATGTTAAGGACCATCAATTGGTTGGATTAAAGTGTGGGCCCCAGAATACTCCAGTGCATGACAAAATTTGGCTCAATTAGCTTCTAGCAGGAAAGTGAGCAACATAGACCAAATATCTGTCACTGACCTTTCTTATTTCCTAATTTTACATTTTGCTCAAACTACTATATGAAACAAAAATAGTGTACCGTATATGAAATACAGTATAAACCACAGACATCTGGAGAAGGTTTTGAGCACATATCAAGTTCACCCTTTTATTTTATTTGTACCCCAAGAGCTCGGGTCTTATTCTTTATGTTTCCATTTGTTTTGTTTTAATCATGTTTGAGTGACCATGTGCCATGAGACTTTGCTGTAGGACAGGAAAGCCCTAGGGCTAGATAGGTTATTTGCATAAGAGAATGCTGGAACTACTAATTAGTTCAATTTACTGTATTTAGCTGTTTCAATTGTATTATCTGTGTTAGTCCTGTTCAATTTAATGGGCACAAGTCTGTAGAGTAGCAAGGGGTAGCATGGTACAGGTGAGGGGTGTTTGCCCCCATTTTGCTGACCACCGTGAGCAGTGTTGGGGACAATGCAACTGTCTAAGGGAATTTGGAGTATACAGTGGATTTCTCTTTAATATGAAATAATTTTGTAGAGTTAATACTGGTAGTTTTCGATTAATGTTTATTTAGTGATTAATTTGCTTCTTTTTTCTGACCTCACACAACCTCTAATAAGTGGTAAATTCATTGAAAAAGTGATGAATGACTTTATACTGGGTGGGATACTATGCAGCCAATATCAACTTTCAGGCATAGTGTACTGGATGCTGATGAGGTCCAGACCTGTGGTGTAGTGCATGGTTCTACACCACAACAAAGCCTTCTATGATGTTGGCACTCTCACCAGCGGCGTGGAGTCACAGGATCCAAACTCCAGGGATATATTGGAGGTGGAGGATCACCACAAGGCCATAGAGCTGTCCTTTTCTTCACCTTGGCATAGAAGTCAGATCCAGCAACTGCCACGCCACTTGACTATTGATAGTTTTTGACTGCTACTTGGTATGTTGAGTCCAGCAAGGACTTTGGGAGGCATAAGTCTTGTACAGCTGCATGAATAATTAGTCAATTTTATTGACGTACACAATAAGTGCTGGTTGTTTCAGGTTATCTCTTTTACTATTGCATGTGTACAGGAGGGTAGAGAACCTAAGGGCAATGTACAATTAAGGAACAGTCTCCCTCCTCTTGGGATTTCTTATCATTGTATATACAGTAGCTCTATTGGACCACTGTAAAATTATCCAAAGGAGTTTAGAGTGAGCATCCTTGTGTTTATGCAAAATGCTCTAAGGTAGCCCTGCATACCTGTAGCTATCTATCAGTCTTTGCAATAAAAGATTAACAAGTATTTCTTTGCTTCATTCTTCTGTATTTATGATTATGATTATAAATCAAATTAGTGTTACAAATAATTACATACTGTAACTTGAGTTCTAGTAATGTAAGAGATGGGTAAACAAATATTAATGGTTTTCACCGATGAATACATTTAATGTTTTATGTCTTCATAATTTCATCATACACAAAACTTTGTTACTGGAACAGTTTTCTTCCTGATAATTGCTAAACAAAACATATACAGTAGCCTCTAAAATGTATGCTGTCTTTCGAGAAGCTTGCAGAACTTAGTGCTTTTGGACACACAGGCACTAGAAGAGCTAAACTGCCACTATAAGAAATAAGAGGTGTAGTACACTACTTGCATGCCTAGAATAAGTGTAAGACAAACTGGAATAGAGTTCCTTCAGAGGCTGAAGTTCCTTTCTTTAGGGGGCTAAAACTTTGTTATTAATGCATCAAAACATACATTCAAAAGAGCCTTTAAGAAAGTTTTTTATTTGAAGTTGGCAGTGGCAGTATCTCACTGAAAAATAAAACTAGAAAATGGGCAAATCCCATCTCTTATCCTTTTTCACAATTTATCCTATTTTAATTTTGGTAAAACACAGGTATTAAAGTGTAAAACCTTAGTAATCAATTGATGCTGGAGGCAGGATGAGCTGTTCTCTTTAATGAAAAATACAGCCTCACTATATTCTCAGCAAACACATTGTGAGATGAGGAAAATCATTTACACTAAGGCACAGGTTGGTTCAGAAAGAACTATTGAAGGCAAATTGAGGGTGCTTTTGAAGATGTTTAAAACTTTCATCTCCACTCCTGGTAATACCATTACAAACATTTGTGTGACTTAATAATTCTCAGCTTAAAACATTCAGAAAATGTGCTATTCGGTGATTAACATTATTTGATTGAAGTTTGTTGCAACAATCACATTAACTGAAATTGGTGCATAAATAATGAAGTTATTGGCCATTACTGAGGCCACATGCTCCATATGGGAGGACAAAAAGGAATGGGGGTGGGAGTTGTGTTTAGGGTACAGGTATATGCTTTTTGACTTACAACAGCTCCTGTGAGGGAACACTTTCTGTACCGTTTTATTTTGTTGATTGTAGACTGCTGGCCTGCACTACATATTCTGCTGATGCAGTAACAGAATCATTAGGACTTGGCAACCTTCCCGTTTGCACAGTACTTGGATCCCAAGGAGGCTGGAAGGACTTGACAACTGACAGCATGACAGTGACTTGCATGAGTAAGGAACTGAAAAAAAAACTGTTTCCAGAAACAGTGAGGCCTGTTTGGAACAGATTAAGGCTTACATAAAAGCATTTTAGAATACATGTGTAAATCACATTTTCACAACATGCATTTTCTAGTGGTGAATAAACAATTTTTTTGTTCATTGAATTTACAGTATTGAATTTAATTTAGGATAAATCTCATTCAGTCATTCATTCTAGGAAGAGGGTATGAACGTTGGGTAAGGGATGTGTCATATCTGCTATTTATATCCCCACTAAAATCTCCCTCATGCCATAGCATTTATTTTCTTGCAAGTAGGCTCCCTGTTATTCCAAAGCATTTGAATTGAAAAATTAAAGAACTTTAAAAATAATTTAAAGTATCTGAATGTAACCATTCTGTTTTAGTTTTTTTTTAATTCTGTTTACAAAACAAAATTGAAATCTCTCTTACGCCTGGGCTGGGAGCAGCTCACATCCTCATGTTCTCAGGAGCAACCCGAATATTCGTACGAGCTCTGAGCTTCTTTCTTATCCCATGCAAACGTGATCAGGACACAGGACCCCCTGTCTTTCAATCTGGCAGTCAATCCCAAATTCAATCAGACAATTAAGAAGGCTGTTTATTTAGGCTATATAGGAAAACTCTGAGAACTAATTTAGTGGGGTCTTGTTGTCCTCTAGACAAGCAGTAGCTAGTCCTCTAAAAAGCATTTTCTGCAGGCTCAATATTTCAACCCTTTTTACGATCCACTGTCACCTCCAAGCCATATTCTCCCCAGCCTTCTTCACTGTCATTACTGAACCTTACTCAGCCTGTGAGACACATCTGTCAGTTACAGCAAACCGCATCATAACATCACTAGGAAGAGGCAGGGGCTCCAAGTGCATATTATCCGCTTGGAGTCCGTGCCTCTTCCTACTGATGTTATGACGCGGCTTGCTGTAGCTGACTGATGCGTCTCACAGGCAAGCAGGGAACCCAAATACTGTACAGGGGCTCAGTACTCTTCAGAGACAGGCTGAGTTTGCTGAGGAGTCAGGACTTAATTAATTAGAGGACTAGGTACTCTGGGCTTAATCCAAAGGTGTCCCAAGCGTGTTTGAATCAGAGCTCTGGGGTACAAATCACTCAGTCGTGGGAATGCTGCAGTCTCCCATGACAGTCGTGGGCTGCAATCCAGTGTGGGTGTGACACCTGACAGCTCTTTTTTTACATCCCCGCTTGCCAGGGTCCTCTTCTCCATCTTTTCTGGTGCAGCTAAACAGTCAGCCTTCTCCTACTGGTTAAGAAACCTTCATTCACTCAACGTCTCTCACCTCTCCAGCCTGGATCATTTTTTCACATAATGCTCTCCTAAGCCTCAGGGTTTGGAACTCTTGACTTGTCATTTGCCACATCCCTGTTTACACAGAAGCTGCAGCTTAACAATATCATCCTGACTCTGAAATCAGTTTATGTAGGTCAGTGGTTCTCAAACTTTTTGGACCAAGTACCACCCCTAATCCAACCAAAGCATCCAAGTACCACCTACAAGTCATCATCTCATAGGAACCCCAGAAACTCTCAATGACCAACATGAGTGTACGTGCACACACACTCACACATACATATAATAAATATTATAATAATAAACTTTATTTGATATAGCGCCTTTAAAGGTGGCTTCTCAAAGTGTTTTACAGAAAAAAAACATTAACAACAACTAATAAAAAAGCACCATTTCAGTGAGAGGGGTGAGCCTGTTTAGTTGAGCAAAGCAGATGTGAATTAATTTTTCGAGCCTTGATACAATTCACAACAGAGTCTAACAGATTTTAAATCGTCAGGCATTTTCTTGACGGCAAAGGTCTCGCGGTGGATGTTGTAATGCGTACATTAATTTCTGGAGCAACCTATCTAATTTGTGCAACTACACCGTTATGTCGGCTTGTCATTGCACTAGCACCGTCTGTACAAACTCAGACGCATTTTATCCAGTCGAGGCCATTCTCTACGATAAATTCATTCAGAAGCTGAAATATGTGCTCTCCTGTAGTTCTGTTGGTAGCGGCTTACAGAACAGAAAGTCTTCATGGGACATGCCCTCAAACTCGTATCTAACGTTAACGAGCAAATTGGCCAAATCGACTACAGACTCAGTGTACTTTTGATATAATCCTTCATTTCAATAATTCTATGAATGACTGTGTCTTTCGGGGGGGCAGCAGGTCGAGCTGTTTATCAGCTTTTTCTCTACACATAATACGTGTCAGCTCTTTTGCCAACGGTAAATAAGGTTCTTCAAAAATAGTGTAGCTTACCTGCTTTAGCAATCCGCAAGCTTGCATTTTTCCGCGTTTCCGTTTTTATTTCCGTATTTATTTAAAGTTTTTATTTCATTTCTCATGGGAGCGAAACACAGAGACGCTCGGTGTATTTTTCTCAAATTAGAACAGTTCTTGAATATTTTTCTGTTATCACGCTTTCGTGTGCTCACAAGATTACCAGCGTTCGTAGCACGTATTTCTATGCATTCCTGTGTTTACAACGTTGGCATTGTTCCAAAATCACGCACATTCTCCTTTCTCCCTATTTGCTGGAGATACAGTAGCTTTTCTTAAATACAATTGGTCACTTGCATCCGTAGCACGCATTCCTATAGAGTGGTATAGAATTACAGAGTATCTCTTGTGTCCACTGAAGTATTAGCGCGCACTGTATCGTAGTACGTAGGCTGCGTATTCGACACGTATTAAAATACAAAATATGAAAACCCGTCCCGATTTTTCAGCGCACACGACACAGTTCCAGGGTCATTTGGCGTACCACTTGGCGGCACTCCACGTACCACTGCCGGTACGCGTACCACAGTTTGAGAACCACTGATGTAGGTAATTAACTTTTCCTTGTAAAACATGATGAGAAGCTAAAAGAGTCATTGTTTCACATGACTTTAAATTTTCTTTCATTTCAATTCCCTTGTTACTGTAGTTTTCAAATGACTAAATATGTGAAGAACAGCATTTCGTCTGTACATGAGATGTCAGATCTGAGTACAACTTCTTTCTTTGCCTTTATGCTAGTGGGGATGTTTTTTTTTTAATTTAAAAACAAATTACAAATGGTGCCCAGCTGACAGCTTAAAACGTATGGGGCTGACATGAGATTGATGTGCTTTTTTAATACTATTTTAAATGCCATTGCACACAGTATGTTTTTTAAGTCTGTTAAACCAGACAGGTGCTTTGCTATAGGTATGTTGATGTTTGTTTTAGATTACTGTTGGGCTGCATGCTCTAAATCCATCAAATCATTGTGAAAAAATCTGCAGATTCTATTCTTTATTAGTTGAAATAAAAATCCATTCATCCATTCACAACCAACATGTCCTGGTGAGTTTTGTGGTCAAATTGAATTTTTAAATTGAATTTTAACTGTGAGGGGTATTTTTGGGGTATTCAGTTTACTTTGATTATTTAATCACATGGTCAAGCCTCAGTATACTATATACTGTATACTATTATCTACATTCATCTAATGTAAAATGTTTTCTTAATCACTTTGGTAACTATGACCTTCTTTATTGTATGTGGACACATAGACTTTTTTTTGCCACAGACGCAGCTTCTATAAAGATAGAGAACTGGTGTTTAATGGTATAACAGTGTAAAGCAGGTGACCCATGGATCTGGCATTGCACAACTACAGTATAAGGGAGCTTCACATGGTAGAAATGGGAGAATCTTCATACACAAAGCTAAATTGTGGACATATCAATACAGTCAAGCAATGTGTTTAATCAAGAGGTTCCAAATTCTTAATCAGTTAATTCAGTGATTAGAGCAAAGTCTTGCAAAATTGTGGCACAGGCTCATTGATGCTGCTTCCCACTGCAATACTTTTCTACTGCAGTATTTTTCTAAATAAATCAAGACTGACTTGTGTTACAATATATTCTCCCACACGATACCACATTATTCAGGTAAGTCTCATTATTTAGTGTCGTTCATTTCGTGTAGCAGTGATGAAATGGCAACAAGACTTTATTTCATAATATGACTTGACTTAAAGCGATAGCTTCATTATTTTAAATTTTCAGTATAAGCCTGAGGTTAATGCTTAGAAACAATAGACTCTTCTCTGTCCTTATAGTAGCCTTCATTTATCATACTTTAAAAGTACTTGCAACTTAGATATGAAGTTATATATTAACATAGATAAATGTGGTTTAGATTTCTGACAAGTCTTTCTGCTCAGATACAAAGCCTCGTGTCTGTCAGATGGACATTGATTGGCCACTTGAATCAGTAGCTCACACATTTGTTATGTTTTATAGATTCCAAGTGCTTCGGAGCTGAATAGCTTATCAAAGAAACGATTTACTAGACCTTTGCATTTCTTGCTATTAATCATCCTGTCACCATACTGTCATCCTTGGAAGCTGTCCCTTTAAAAAATGCTCCAACTGTGCCCTTATAGGCTGTTTTCACAGCAATTATCTAATCACTTCATCTTCTAATAATTATACTATTGACAGAGGCAAGAGTATCATCCCTGAATCAGAATTAAAACCCCACAGTAACTATTACAGCAAGAGTTGTGACCCTGAATTCCAAGCTTGCAAGCAGACACTTAATCCATATTATTATATTGTGATGAAAATGATTAAAAGTTTTTTTTTGTCAGTAGCTTAACATCATAGCTATAGATGTATTCAGGGGCCATTGAAATTATACATGGCGGACTTGTCTTTTTAAATTGAATACTTAAGTGTAAGTTTGAATGATGTTTATTTGTTTTGTAATGAATCATAATCTATTGTAGATTATATTGTATACTGCATGTGTACAGTTATTTTTCAAAAGAAAATGAGAAAGAACAAATACTTGCTAATGTTGAAAACAAACTAGTGACAGACAGTCACTAGTTAAAATAAGTCAGACAACTTGTTAAATCTCTCATCTCACGATTAATAGGCTGGTTTCATGCCGCAGCGTTGTTTGGTATAAAGAACTACAGTAGCTATTTTTTTATGCTACCACATTTCTGTTGATATTCTGGACAAAAACTCCAATAATGGGGTAAGAAACATTCAATATTCATGGAATGATTATGCTGGTCATGATTTACTTTTGTGTAAAGACTGATTCACTGAGTCTCATTTAAAGTGAGGTTAATGATACAGTATCCATAATGACACATGCTTCAGATCTGTTTTCAGCAGCAAGTAAGCCGGCTGCACAGCATTACCCTGGGAACATCTTCACAGAGATTGTGTCATGTTCTTGGTACTCTACTCTTAGAGTATTTATTGCATTTGCTGTAATGTGCATTCTCAGCACTCTTCTGCTGTCCATTCCATGGCCCTGTTTCATTATAATAAAAATCTATAAACTTTATACTGAGAGGCTTTATAAAATGCATTGCAAATGCAAATTAGTTCCTTTACTCATCTGTTGCATTTCTAATGTCTTTCAGTATACAGTGTCTTGCAACTGTATTCCGACCCTATGGTGCCCTATTTTGTGAAATTACTGTTACGCTGTGATGCCCACGAGGATGGCAGAGGCGGGAAAGGAGGTGTTTCAGACACAAGAACAAGGGGTTTAAAGTTCAGGGGTAGTGGTCAGTACATAATGGACTCTGCTTCACTGGGACAAGTGCAGGGTGGAAAACCAGGGCAGTAAGAGTGCGGGCTGGGGACTGGGATGGAGACAGGGCAAGGCAAGGGAAAAGCCACCAAAGCTGGCAGCTGTGCAGAGCTCCAGGGTGCAGGGCTGAGTTGACAGGCCCCCGGCCAGCTGCAGCACCCAATAAGGACTGTGAGCCTGGCATAGCAACAAACCCTACCACCAGAGCTCACACCAAGGGAGAAATCCCACAACCACTGCAGGTAAAATGCAGAGTGATGTGAATACCACTTAAGCAACTGGCTCCCATTGTGGGAATAGTCCTGTGAAACATGAATGGAAATGTGGCAGGCAATGTGGAAAATCCAAGCACTCATTTGGCCTACAGATTGTAGAGCATTACTTCATTAATCACATTATAATTCTCTAAAGTTGAACTATTATTGTTACATATGCAAGTTTGATGTTTAGCTAATGTAGTCAATGCATATTTACTTGTGTCTGAGAATATAAATGTGATTTAGTTATATGACAGAACCTACCAGCTAGACTCACACATTATAGTCGAAAAGTGCGTACTGTATTTTATACACAGTAACTTTTAAAACCTCCAATTTACATCCCAATATAGATGAAATTTCCAGGTACTGTATGTGTAGCACGATATTCTGCAATTCAGAACAAGGCAACAAAACTTCAGGTGATGTGATGCATCCTTATTAAAACAAGCAGGGTTGTGAATACATCTCTTTTAATGTAATAGAAATATTGCTTTTGATCTGAGACGGTTTTGCCAACAAATACTACTTACTTGCATGCAGATTAAATTAGGACATTTCTGTGGTAACATATCTGCTGCATATCTGCACTTCTTTGTTCATATATCACATTACCTTAGTCATGATAGTGACTAGTGAGCAGGAAGGGCCGCGTCACATCGTAATTTGTGCAAACTCTTTCTCTTGCCCGTGGCAAGACCAGGGGTTTGTGATAACATGGCGACTTAGAGTACTTTCACAAAGTTCACACTTTTGTGCTTAATTCATAATTTTTATTTTTATCTATAATGTTAATGAATTTATTTTGATACCGAGATTTAATAGCCAATCTGAGAAATTAGGACTGCAGGTTTTGTAATCCTTGTGTGAACAACCATCATTCATGATTATAGCATGATTTCACACATAAATATTCTATTATGTTGTTGTTTGTTTTGTTTTGGTTACATTAATAAATTTTCTATTGTATTTTTATAATCCACAATCTGAGGCTATAAATTCTTGTGTTTGGTTGGATCCTAACAGTCGCCAAGTACTCTCTCAATTAACTGTTACAACTTCTAATTGTTAAAGCTAATTAAAACCCTTAACCTCCTACAGAAGGCAAGAAAGATGAGGCTAAACCCTGCAGTAACTACAGCTGTACAAATAAGCATACACATTATGATACGTAAGCTTAATATTTTATTGAAAGTATTTAAACTGAAGACTAAAGTATAAGATAAGTTATAGTAACTGTCAGCACGAAATAAAGAGAAATAAACTCCTTCCAGTTCCATACTATCCCCCTTTGTGGTGAAATTGAAATATTGTTGATTCATGGACATTTTCACCCATCTCAGCCCCTGAATTCTCAAGTCATTGCTGGCCTCTCAATGTCATCCCTAACCAGTTTTCTTCTTGCCCTGCTGCACATTTTGGAATGCCACTTGATTTCTGAATATTCCTCCTACAAAACTGCTGCAGATAAGTGTGCAGGGCTCATTTTAAATTTGTACCTCAAAGGCAGCTTTAGATGAATAAAAGAAATGGAATCAGAGCTGTGTCATGGTGCACTAACAGATCCAGGTGGTCTTTAGCCTGCAGCCTGGGTATGCAACATCAGCACTCTGCTGTAATGTTCAATGGCATAAAATCCAGTTTAAGAACAGAGCTTCTCTTAATTTCACAATTGCCAAATGCAGTTACTGTGGGGATTCCCAGTGAATAAATCTGCCATTTGCATGCATCCAAGGTCATTACAGAAAGTGATCAAAATGAGACTTGACACTTCATTTATTTATTGTCAGGAAGTGTGCTGAAAATTTGTGCTGACTCTGATCACACTGATTCCGTGTCCAAGCCAAGGTTATTGCAGCCTTCATGGCATGTCACTTTGAGCTCCACTTGTATAGCTTTTTCTGCAGCTGATAAGTGCAGACTACAGCTGTGATGGTCAAGTGGCTGCTCAGGCTGTTGTTTTTTGCATTATACTGTAGCTCATTTTAATTCAGTTTCATTCAAGACCATTGCATAGGAACACACACTTCCCTCAAATGAATGCTATCAGTATTAAGTCAAAATACACTGTAGTTTGACAAATGACTATACTGTATATGCTTGATATTGTTATTATCTAAAAGGTAATAGACTGGAAAGATGTGTGTCGATGTGGGGGTTATATGTAATGTAAACCTATGTGTATGTAATGAATTCCATAAATTAAATGCCAACGTACTGTAAATATTTCAGCAGTAAAGAGTCAGCTTCCTCTATAAGTAATGAAACAATTTTAAAGGTATATTATTGTTAGAATTAGGTATTATTAGAATATAATTCAGATTAACATATGGGCTCATTAATTTTTTTTTCATACTTTACAACAGAAATTGTAATAAAATACTTCCATAAGCTTTCTTGATCAGGAGCTACAGTGTATGCATTACAATGACTCCATCACCCCATCTAGCGTACGAATATCACTGACATTTCCTTTGAATGTTAGGGTAAAAATGTTGCATTGCCTAGAATCTAACCATGTAATGTTAATGGGTTTTGGCTTTAGTAATCTATTTCTATGAAGTTTCACAAAATTTCCCAGAAATGAAGAAATTCCCCACCTTTTATCGTGAGAGTGGATATTTTTTCCTCTTCATTACAAACTTATGCACAATGAAAATATAACAGTTGCAACAACAGCTTACTGAATACTGTACATACACAATGTTGTTAACATTTTATGTAGTGAGCAGTTTATTCAGCTGTGGTGTGGCTTGGCTTCATGGGCTAAGTAATAAAATTCTTCCAGTGCAAGAAACAGGGGTAGTGATTTACAGTACATGATTTACAAATTATTTACAGTACATGTACTGTACCTGTAAGTAAAAAGTCCTTTAGGATACATCTTTGGTAATTAGTGGGTATTTTTTTTCAAATAATGTTTTCTAATAAAGCAGAAACTGAGTGGAGTGCCTGCTTTATTCCATAACTTTGAAAGTACATTATTTTGTGCCCAGATTACATCACAGTGTACCACAGAATCCTACTGACTGTTCTTAAATTCAAGGCAATTACCTAATTAGTAAATTCATATCTAATTTCTTGAAATACCTTGTGAATATCTTTCAGTTTCCAAACTTGTTCTAGCTGGTTTTACATACTTTATAGTTTGTTCCTACTAGATCAAACCCTTAGGTAGGTACTCTGTATTGATTTGCTATCAGTGACTGGAGAGCTTTATGTGAAGCTGATGAATAAGCTCTATGTCAAGATGTAGAATAAGCAGTAAATTGATAAGTGGAGAATCAATTGTCTGCATTTTCCTTGCTCTTTGCTGTCACCCAATAGAATCACAGAGCACACTCAAGGACCTCTTGCATTAATACCGTTAATTAATAAGTTCTACTGTAGTTTCTGAATGTGAATAGTAAGACCATTCAAGGCAGTTTATTTATTTATAAAAGGCTGTTTTCTCTTACAATCAGATTTTATTTTATACCATCTTATACCAACTTGATATTACAACAATTTTATACACACAGTAGAACCCTGAGTCTGATAAAGGATCCATCAATACTAATACTGAATCCCCTTTTTTCTGCCCTTCTCTGTCCTTGACTGAATAATGTGTAACCACCTGGCTGGTGTTCAGTGTTCAGTATGCAATAGAGACCCTTGAGATCCATACCTAGTTGCTCTAGAGTCATATATGCAAACTCTTTCATACCAGTATTGTAATACGTTGTAAGATTACTTTTTACTCCTCAAATTCATTTCCATGCTATACAGTACCTGTGCATTTGTTTCAGTCAGACTTTCTACATACCAAAGAATTAACAAATTTGGTTAAACTACTGAATAATTAGGTGATGCTGCAGGATTAAAGTAAACCATTGAAACACATTAAGAGGTAACAATATTGATTTCTTTATAGGTGTACTAATTTAATAACATTGAACAAATTATCTTTTTTTACTACTATAATTTGACAGGTCCAGCTCTCTGTTTTAAAATGATCTGTGAGGTACTTTAATTAATTTAGCATTGAAATCTGTTTGTTGAATATTTGAAAAGATTTAATGTATACTGTAAGTGACACATCGCCACTTGCCCAAAGAAATCCAAATGCAGGCTTTCCTTGCCAAAATCATTATACATATTGGAGGGGAAGAAAGCAGTTGATTGTAAAAGGTATTGATCTGTAGATCTACTGTACCACTGGTTTGGAAAAAGTGTTACAAAAAATATTTTATTTGATCATACCCTGCTGCATAAAAGTTAATAAAACAACCTGTCACCAAACAAGCTGTCAGAGGGAAGTAATGGCAGTGCTTCTGTGTTTAAGATATGTGAAACCAACTGACAACATGGTTCTTGTATTGTTTTAAAGTAGAAACATTTAATATTTTAGACAAAAATATGCATACAGTATATTTAGAAAAATGCATGTATTGTGTATTGAACATGTAAACATGACTTCACTGCTCTTCCCTGTGGATAGCCGCCGGGCTGAGGAGAGATTTCCCTTTAGCTCAATTGGCTGGGTCCCTGTTAAGTGATGCTGGAGGTCAAGGTTTGAGTCCCCAGCGGTGGGGGACTGACCTGAGGCAGTAGTGGCGAGTGCGCATACCCACGTGAACCCGAGAGCGCTACAATACTAAACTATTGCATTGTCCATTTGCCAGAACTATCTGATTTTGGTCATGTATTTAGAACATATGAATATGCTAAAGCTTAAAGATTAGAAGGTGGCATATGAACGGCAGGTGTAGAAGTGGTTTAAGGCTGGGTGGGAGAGATCCTACAGGACCTCAGTCTTGCTGTGGCTGCAGTGTTGAGAGGATGAATGCAGAGGCTGTGCTGTGAGAGAGCCTGGCTGAAGCATGAAGGTAGCGGGTGTGAGACCCTACTAGTCGGGACAATGTTAGAAGAGCGTGTCGCCATGTACAGTATGAGTTATCAAAGACTTGATTAGCCGCTGTGGTAACCCCGTGATGCGGTAGAGAAGAACGACAATTCCGGAGGGGATTGTGAGAGGAATAGCCTGCGAGGAAAAGTGAAAACGTCCGTCTGCAAGGAGACTGATAGAAGAAATGGAGCTTTATGAGATTGTCAAAAGTTTTAAAGGGACAGCATCCTGCTAGGGTGTGAGAGCTGGGCTGTCATGTATGAGTGAGTTGTGATTTGATTAGTGAGTTAGTGTACTGGATGTGGGCCAGAGTGGGTTGTGTGGTAGAGGGATCCTCCCCCTGGCAATACATTGGTAAATTTGGGGAAGCAAGTGGGGTCTATCTAGCTGCACCCTCTGGGAGATAGTGCAGAGGTGGCTGGGCACAGTGAGGTGTGCTGGCAGCTGTGAGTTCATAACCTAAGGACATGAGAGTGAGGCGCCAGAAAGGTTGTGAGTGTGTGTTAGAGAGGGACAGTGTGTTGGGTCTCGGCATGGTGTGTAGTGCGGAAGAGACTCGGTGATATAGGTAATGTGTGTTTGTGTAACCCAACCTGGTGGCATCAGAAGAGGACATCAAGGCTGGACGCGGACCTGGGAGTCTAAGGCACTGGTTGAGTATGAAATGATGACCTAATGGAATAGGAGCAGGAGTCTCCGTGTTGGGGTCTGGGAGCAGGAGGTTCCTAGCAGTGAGGACAACAGGATGAATTTGAACTTGAGACTCCGAAGGTAAAGGGCCCAGAAGTAATGGAATGTGGAGTCATGTATCCTGTTACCCCGATCAGGGGGTCAGTGTGATCACCACTCTTGGAGGAGAGTGTATGTATGTAAGAAAGAAAGAAAAGAAACACAAAAGAGCTTATAAAGGGACATGAACAGGGGAGAATGAGAGCCTGACCACGCCCAATGCGGTGTCAACTACCCCCACAATATCTTATTCCAAACTCCTGTAATTCACTTTGTGTTGAATATTTTATGTCGGCTCTTTTTGTTTTCTAAAAATTCAAATTAAGTCCTATGTTTTCTTTGTCCTTGTTAGGAGTTTGGAATTTTTCCATACTGTTCAGGATTTTGAAGACTTTAAACAAATTGATATTCATAGCAGATTAGCTTGTTAGTAAATGTTTTTCTCTACAAATTCCCTTAGATAGATTTTGAATTTCAAGCCACATCTCATGTAGTGTTATGAGAAATATACCATTAAAACCGGGAAGCTTTCAAAATAAGTCAAGCATAAAGTGATACAGGGATCATGAAAGGTGGCATATCACTTTGAGTGTAATAAGTTCCATCATTAAGACTGGCATCATACCACCCAGACAGTACATGGATGAAGCTGCTCCCCCAAATTAAGCAAGCAGGAAAGTTGATTTTCAAAATGATTTGTCTGAAATGAGTCACTTTTCTCTTTCACAAAGCTGGCCTGTAGAGATAAGTGGCACAAAAGAAGCCTTTATGTACAATATAGATATTGTGGTCATATGCAATAAAAAATAACTGTTATGCAATGTGTGATACAGTGTGTTATGTGTGGTGCAAACCCAACTGTACACTGAAATAGTGGGTGTATAATGGAAGTACTGTAAGTGCAGGTGAATCCCAGAGGAAAACCTGTTTGTGGGACACAAGTATCTAAACTGGGTAAGACATTTACACTATAGCAGAACATTGGCTTAAAGCACAAGGCTAAAGCCACACAGAAGTAGTCTGAGAAGAAGATAATTAATGTCCTTGAGTGCCCCAGCCAAAATCTTCAGTCCAATAGAAAATGTCCTTTACTAGTTTTGCTGGCATTCAGCTTCCTTCATAAATACCATTATTCAGTTTGATCATTACAGTCTTGATTAAAAATAAACTTAAATTATATACTGTATACTGTATTCTCCAAGACCATTGATGGAAATGCAGCAGGATGTCAGACAACAGAACAATGACCTGTTCTAAGTGAGATGTAAACAGTGGAGCTGTGGGGATGAGGTGGACAACTGATACTATATAATAGTCCCGATGAAATTGAAATATGTACAATAAGCACATTGAATAGAGATAATTTTTTTGAGGGAGCTTGAACACACTGTCTAGAAACTAAGCATTCAGGGTCAGATACCCTGTATACCCTGAAATAAAGAATAATGTTTGTTTGTGTCGATGCCCAGAAAAAAAATTAGGTTAACAGGATTTTGGGTAAAGACAAAAAAGCAGGGTAAACAATTCAGGGTACAGTAATAACTATTACTATAACTCTAATAGCTATAACAACAATAACTTTTTTTAGTTATTTAAATTTCTTAAATCCACATATGTATACTGTATGTAAACTATCACTGGATTTCCAGGGTCCAGTGTCTCCAGACTTTGAGCTTCAGCACTGAGATGCAATGTACTGAAAAATCACCAAAGCTGAATGGAAAACTTACACAAGATGAAATGTTGCAGAATGACAATGAAAGACGATTTCCAATTCCTCAATATTTCTTTGCTGTACTGGTGGGATCTCATGAAGGACTTTGTGGTTGCAGTAGTTTTAATTTAAATTTTATTGTGTCTGAATTAATTAAATGCACAACCCTATTAGGAATGCAAGCAATGTTTTGTTTCCTGCATTCTATTTTTTGCATTTTGTCTGTTTTTCTCAGTTATTTTCTCTTTAGCTCTGTGTTTTTGGAAACCTAAACTCATGGTGAAAAGATTAGTAGAGTTTCAGAAATCATGTACCATCTTAATAGGATTCTGCAATACACCTGACCTTAGAGAGTGAGTAAACTGAAATACGATAGAGTAATAAGCACTAAAGAAAGACAATAACTTTAAACTGCTTTCTAAGAAAGAATCCGCTTTTCACCAAAAGGTCTTTAAAGGGAAGGACACCTCTATGTGTCCAATTAAATCCACAAAAGAAAGATTTGTTCACATTTTCCTCTTTGAAATAGAAGAACCCCTGCTGAACCCCTATTTACAGCCACAGAAATATAATTCTCTTGTGTAGTGACCCCTAGCTCCTAGAGGTAATTTGAGCTCTCAGTTGAAATCCACTTGCCTGAATACAGGCATCAAAATTGTGAGCTGAGACTAGAAGCTGCAAGCACAAATAGCTGAAGGTATTTTAGATAATAAACAGCTGGCTGAGGCATTATTAAATACAGAATTTCAGCATCTTAATTAGGCACCTACAATCATTTGCATCACACACTTGTTTAAGACCTTACTTTGAATGTACAGTAAAACGTGGTGAAATTTAAAGTGCAATACAAAGTGAAACCATTGCATCACCTGAAACTCCAAGTGAGTATATCTTTTTGTAAGAAATGAAATTAGTTCTTAATCCTATGTGTATACTGTGTAGTTAAACAACCATCACGAAGTATGAACTGAATAAATTGGATAAATATATTAACTTTATGCTCTGTAATGTAAACATCATCAACCTAAGTCTACAAGGAAATTTGTTCTTATTGTTTTCTGAATGGTATACAGATTGTAAATACTGCATTTATTCTAATGAACAAGAGATTTCTGGTCTTTGTCACTTTCTGGTCTTTGATAATTATGATGCAGACCACAGCCAGGTTATATCACTCCAAAACTAATGATCAGCTACACTGCATTACTATGTCATACAGTACAGTTCACCCACAATGTTGTGTGAAAGACAAAATTTTCCAGGTACTATATGTACTTTTTAGGAGAGTATGTGCTTTAATGTGTATGACACGATCATGTTTTCATTGAAGCAATAGCTCAGGAAGCTAAGGAAATGGAATCCCGTCATTTTCTGCTAATCCTTGTTAGCCACTAAAATATGCAAATTTGTTCATGCCACTGCTTTGAAATTGTCAGGGTTATTTAGAAAGATAAGAAATCAGCTTTTGTCTTTAAATAAAGAGTACATTTTGAACTGATAAGAAAACATTAAATGAAACCACACTAACATAACAGACACAGGACATAGAGCACTAGGAAGACACTTTTGTTTTTTCTTAGCAAAGATTTGGGTGTCATTTCTTCACTCATGTCAGGATGCTGCTAAGAAAGGTGATTGGCACAATATTTGTTAAAAGCCAGACATCTGATTCCCTCCTTTATATTGTTTGTGAACTAATACTAAACAGCAAGTTTGTCAAACAGCAGCGACAGGTCATTCCTCCAGGCAAAACTACCAGATTGTCTTTTCAGTTTTCATTCTCAAGGACATGGAAAAAGTGAACTTGAAAGATTGGCTAATGTATTATTTTTAGTTTGAAATATAATTTTCTTTCAATCTTATAAAAGTGTAATTACTTGTATCAATATTTTAGTGATTAAAGTTCCACCAATTTGATTATTAGTCTTCCTTTGGCTTTGTCATCAATGCGTCTCCAGTCCCCACACATCTGATGTGCATGAATGAAAACTTCAGGGTAATCATTTTCTGTAACCTTAAATCAAAACTTTCAACAGGCAAAATTAATATTTTTTCCATACACTACTTAATGCATGTATTTTGCAATTGACTGCATTAGTTTCATTAGAGAAAATCTATTAAACTCAGCATTGTGCTGCACAGTAACATTTGGAAGTGCATTTTTCATGTGTAAAATCACAGAAAGAGGAAAGAATGGAAAACAACATGGATTTGAGTTATGTAACTACTGAAAATCCAACTAGGGATTGCAGAATGAAAGGCTTCGCAGAAAGCACTTCACTACTACTGTAAGTAGGAGAATCTCCAGGATAAGTGAGATGATTTAAGCCAGAGAGCCTTCATTCACTTTTTCTCCTTTTACTTTCTATCTCTTCCTGATAGCCCATAAGTTGCAGTCATTGTTTTACCATCCTTCTCATCAGTGTTTTTAAGAGCCGCGTAATTCATGCAAAGCTTTTCATTATGCAGAAAGATTAGAGGCCCGTGGGGAGAGCATGGTTTTTATACCCAAGAAATATGCATTTCATCAGTTTTTTATTGTAGCTATGGAATGAAAAAGATTAAGATACAGATGACCACTGTCTGCATTCTATTTTGTATCAGTATAACATGGCTTTAGTAATATTTTTGTACTGCTAATTTATAGTTAATGCACATCGTATGAGACATTTACTGCATCTTTTTATCATTGTATTAATGTGATGTACTGTATTTGTAATTAACATTCTTTACCACCAATCTTCTTTTCTCTACAGATATTTAGAATATACTGTATGTGGTCAAATAAGGATGTAGTGTAGAAATGAAAAGAAATGTTAATATACAGTAGCTGAAAATCAATATTAAAGGCTGAGCATTAAAAATCTGCAAAGGCTTTGAAGATCTGAGAGTGTGCTGTGCTTTGGCAAAAGCTTAGTGTGTCCTGAGATCAGTTAGCATGAAGAAAATCAATTCATTGTGAACACAGTATAATTGGGAAGCAAGACAATTAAAGTGGAATAAATGCATTATAGCAAAAACAGCACAAATACGTTGCCTGAAAGTGGCCAATTAGCTGGAACTACTCCTGCATCTTATTACTCCATCAGTGACTGCAGTTTTACTGCAATGTGAGTATACATTCACATCTGTTGCAATTCAGATATGAGTGTGCATGTAAAATGTATATAATACGTATATTTCTATATGCATGTATACTGATATACAAAAGAAAGACCACTCAGTACTCATGGATTTAATCAAATCCATCCATCTTCTAACCGATTAATCCAATACAGTGTCACAAGGGAGCCAGAATCTAACCCAGCAAGAAAAGGATATAAGGCAGGATTCACCCTGGATGGGATGTCTGTTCATCACAGAACATACTCACACAAACACAAACACCCTCACACTAGGGCCATCTTTTTCAGAAGCATATTAATCTACCAGTATGTCTTTGGACTGTAGGAAGAAAAGAGAGCACCCAGAAGAATACAAACTCCAAGTAGATAGCACTCCAGGTCCAGAATTGAACCAAGGGCCCCAGTGCTGTGAGGCAGCAGTGCTAATCACAGTACCATCATTCAACCCTCATTCAATCAAATATTTTAATTGTTTCTTTACAAAATTAGTTTTGCTGTGGAATGTTCCATCACTCTTTCTTTACAGCTGCAGCAATATTGTTGGTTACATTCGTTTGTTGATGGCATTGGAAAGTTTGTTTGATAGATATTCTATTGGAATCATATCAGGAGACAGAAACTGCAGGTACATTGAACAAATTAGTAAATTGAATATTGTGATTAACATTCATCACCAACAGGGGGTCAAATGAGAAAATCACAGGCTTGTAGCATGTGTGTCAATTGCAAGCAACAACCTGTGCATGCTATTATACTGTTGCTATACAGAGAAATGCATGCTGTGCTGTAAAGAGAGTTGGTGCTGCTTCCTTGTTTGATTCAGTCCCATTCCTCTCATAGGGCCTGCACTTCTTCACTGATCTGTGAACCCTAGATGCCACGTTTTTACTACTCATCAAACAATGTTCAGTGGGGCTCAAGTCTGGCAAGCAGTGCATATATGGCATTCTCAGCTCAGCTAGTATGTTGTCCTTCAATGTATCATCTGCATCCCTGTGCCTGATCACTAACTTCCATCAGGGAAGTCTACACAAAAGCTTGATTCATTACTAAAGGGGAGTTGGCTCACACCAACTCTAATGAATACTAGGTTCCCATCTGATCATGTGACTGCAAACAATGTCAGTTTTGCCACATCCTGGGAGATGAACTACACATGTATGGGTTACTGCAATCTGGCATTTCTAATGCAGAATGACTGTCAATGCAAAAATCATCACAAAGTTGGAAACCTGATTATCAAGTGCTGACCATAGTAAGATGTCATGACTTGTGGTCTATGTGCTCAATGGAAAGATTTTTGGCTCAAAGCATGTTTTCTGCCAAAAAAAGTGAGCACCCCAGATTTCCAGTTTTCATGCACTGCCTTAGTCTTTGGTTTCCCAATGATCAAAACAGCCAAGACTTAATGGCTTACTGAGCAACTGGAAAGCTTTTACCAGAATGACATAAAAAACAAACATGTGATTCATAAGAATGCATGTGCTGACTGTAATGCAGCTCTGGAGAGGAGATAGGGATCCTATGCAGACGCAGGAGTAGGTGGGAGTCACGGCAACTGACAATCCGAAACTAGGAGCCAGATCGTAGTCAGAGGAAGAAAAGTAGGTTGAAATCCATTAAAGACACTGGTGGCTAACAATCCAAGTCATGAGGCAGAATCGTGGTCAAAAGGAGGAAGGTAGGTCGAAATCCGTAAAAGACACTGATGGCAAACAATCCGAGGAGCAAGGCGAAATCCGAAGACCGAAGGCAAAAAAAAGGTAGTCGATAATCCAGGAAAACAAAAGGTATAGTAAACGCTGGGTAGAGCTCACGAGGTGAATACTCAATACCAAGCAGCGGGAAGCGGGCTGAGATGGTTTAAATAGTGCTGCTATGGAGCGTGTGCTGATGGATTAACACGTGTGGCGGCGTTTGTTATTATTAGCCTGCTGCTGGTACTGGTCAGCTCTTTTGCAATATGATCTCCACTGGCTGGTGGTCGTGACACTGACAACCTTGGAGATTAATCAAAAAAGTGTAATAGTTCATCCACTTGTTTATGCATTTTTTTCCTGCGTATGTTTTCACTCTGTGACTGTATGGGGTGGGCTCTTAAAGTAGGTGAGACCGGGAAACAGGTGCACTGAGGCAGTGATATGCTGAAGAATAGTTCTTATTATGCAGTGCTAAAATTGGTGCAGACAACAGAAATTAAATGAGAGTAGCTCAATGAAGAGCTGGACTCCTACAAAGTCCCCACCTACACAGTGGGCAGCTTAGCTGCTTACTGGCTTACACAACAATCAAGAAACAAGCCACACCCACGGTGCAGTCCAAATCATGTTCAATATCTAGAAAACATCCAAATATTAATTCATTTAAAATAAAATACCTTGATAATCAAATGCATTTTTTATCCTTAGGTAGGAGTACATGAAGAGTATCTGCTCAGACCTCTTTTTTGTATATGTATAGCAAAGTGCTATTATACTGTAGATGAAAGCTTTGGCAAATTTTATTAATAAGGAATAAGTCCCAAATAGAAATAATAAAACAGAAAGTGGAGAATACTTAGAATATCACCTAATGTAGCTAAGAATTCAAGTTTTTATTTGTGTTTTTTATTTGAATTTTAACAACACAAATGAACATACAGAGAAGATACAACCAGAAAAGACCTGCCTCCATTCCCAGTGTGAACCTTAAACACAGTAGCAGAAGGTTCTAACAAAAAGGCAGTGATTTCGCATCAGGGGGTAGGACACCATGACAAGGATGCCTACAGGCTTTAGCCTTCAGGTTTAACTATGATTGATGGTCTGCCCAATTCACATTAATTTCTAATAGTTATCACTGCTAATGAGAGGAGATGGTTTGTTTATGAAAAGACTGAGTGGGGGGGGGTCTAGTATATTTGATTTGGTTTACTGTATATACAGCAGATAATTAATACTCTTTTTGTAACTGCCTACAGGCCTTTTGGTCATTTCATACCACAGTGTTTTTTTTTTCAGTGGTTATAATGATCATACATCAGAAGGGCTTAGCTGTTAGACTTTTGAATTTTAAGCAAACATTTCACTCCGTAATATTTGCTATTTCCTTAGGAGAGGAGTTTTAGTAATGAATGAGACACAAGTGAAATCAGTATGATTTCCTTATTTTTTAAGGGCAAAATGCCCTTATTTTTTTCCTAACAATTGGGTTCATTTAGTATGTCTGGTGGCAGAATTAGATTCTTGGTTGAATGAGCACAGAACTATACATAAAGATGTTCACTGAAAAAACACTGGCCATTTACATAATTTTAAACTGCAATTGGGACACTAATAAAGAGTTATGATAAGACTGTCATTAGCAACTCAAATGTAGTACCAGTTCAAGCAGAACAAGAGAAGATTAATATTGGAGCTGTCCCTGGTTGAAATGTTAAGGCCATGAAACCTGACTAATGAGTTTGCTTTTGCTGTGGGAACAATCCTGGGAACAGTAACTTGTTTATTACAGAATTATATTGTATGTTCCTTGTGTATGTGATGACATATTAGTCAATAGTTATCAATAGTTATAACTCTTTTATTGCCATACCACAATTAGAGTACGAAGGTTAACACAGATATACAGTGATGAGTTTCTATGTACATGGTAAATAGCTTCATGATGTGGTGTTAAAAGCAGATTGATCTAGCCAATGCAGAAGGCATTGTAGAACTGGAGGCTGGGGTGAGAAACACTTTACCATCTCATACAGTACTGCAAAGGGTGTGGAGTCTTTTAGAAATTAACAGGATGGATTAGCAGGACTGCCTACGACATTCCCAACATAACTCATGCTCATAACAGTAGAAAACCAAAATTTTAAGCAAGTAACCCACTGAGGACATTTCTAAGAGGAAATCTATCGAATTGTGTTTAATAGATTATATATAATATATAATAGATTAAATATTGTATTAATTTCAAACATTCCTTTTGCTGTTTTTGTGTAAACACATCTATTCGCATCTTTTCAGTTATGAACCCCATACCATTTGGGAGGATGGGGAAGGGTGGACATCTTCCAAAATGTGCCTCAGTCATCTGCCATTTTTCACGGTACAACTTCCAAATTGAGAAAGTTCTTACTAAGAGTATTGCAAATCATGGCAAGTTAAGGCTACCCTGATCAGATGAAGCCTGGCACTCAGCCCACTAGCTTCATACCAGCAGTGCCTGACTGTAGGGTATAATTTGAACTTCCATTTAACACTTTGGTTTGGTAGTTCAACTAGTCAGGAGCCCTCTGGAGAATATTTTTTACCTATACAGTATGTTGCAAATGACAAACAATGTACTGTACAATGTCATTTGCATTTGCCTTATTTTTAATGTAAAGCATAATTGCTTTTTTTTAAAAAGCAGCAACTATTTTTATCTAGTAACTTTTCTGTACAGTACATGTTGTAACCTATTTTTATATGCCTACAGTATATCTTAAACCTTTAAACATAACTGCCTTAATCTAACCCCCAGAAAAACAAGAATTGCAAATTGATTTCAATTTGAGACATACAGTATTTGTAAATTTGCTTTCAGCTCCTGTCAGAAGTTCAAAAGGAAATTGGTATAAGCCCTGTACCGGTTTCTGAGCTTCAATTTATCAACCAGTAAGAAAATTCTGAAATAATGTCAAGTTGAGGAGAGGCCGCATAAGGTTCTGTATACTGTTTTTTTGTAATAGTAGCCTAAATTTGAATATTTTAAAACTACATGTCTAAGCAAGCAAACAACTAATTAATACTCAAATTAGCACTGGAGATGTATAGTTCAGCTGAAATGAAAACAAGCAGACACTGTGTTCCTCCAGGACCAGGGCTGGGAACTAAATCAACTTTTACTGAGGACTGGGAAAACTTGTGAATGATTGATCACTCAAATAAGTAATTTGTTTAATAAGCCTAACCTAATTTCTGGTCACAAGAAATTAATGATTTAATAATTATTCAATCTGTGGATTATGGTGTCACTGGGAACAAAATAAGTGCAGTACCAGCTACCTTGTTACTAACAAAAACAGTATTCTGTAAATTTCAAAATCACAAAGTATTTCTAGCTTGTGCTTTGGATGAATGTTATTTATTGAACCAAGACTGATCTATTGTGTGACATAATGTATTGCAAATTATTCTGGCTACTTTTATTAGAAAGGAGTTATTTCACTTCAAATTGCAGCTTGGAGACTGCAGGTGTATTTTGTAATTGTGAGATGCAAAACATGAAAATACATGAAAACTGAATTTTAGAGTTTTTAACTGTACGTTCCCTTTTGATTAGTGCAAGAAGCAGGTGTGTACCATGACTGTATGGAATAATTCTCCTTCTGTTTTACATCCAAGTGTTTAACACCCAGTTAAACCACATAAAGAATTCTGTTAAAGCAAATTACATTGTTAGAATGTGAGTGATGAACCCAACATCAGTTGTCATGGAAACAGCTATAGTACATGGGTTCAAAGACAAAACACAGATGAGGGCTGGTTGAAATGCATATGGTGCTTTTTCATAGTTGCCAGCTTTCTGGGAGACCGAATTGGTAAGTGGCTATGATTCTGGAACTTTAATAATTTAGCCAGTTAATTAATTGCTGGCAGGCATTCCCCTGGGAAAAAAATGGTAGATAAGGCTGTTTGCACATTGAGGCAAGTTCCTTATGCAATGATCTCTAATTTAAATGCTATTTCTATTCTTCTGGCTCTGATTCAGTTGAAAGGACTATAGGATTGAAAGTAGCTTGTAAGAATCCACACTTTTACTTGTTGGCAATGTGAAACAACGGACTGAACTGCCAAAGAAATGTAGTGCTTTTTAATCCATGCGGCATGTTGCATTTTGTTTGTCATAATTAAGTATTTGGTCCAGAAAAACAAAACTGCATATTTCAATTTAGAACTGTCCATGAGAATTGATTCACTTCATACAAATTCAATATTTGTATGATAGCCAATGAAAATCAGCACTTAAAATTTGTAACTAAAAAACAGTGAGACTAATCGCATCTCAAATGAAAACGTTAAAATGGCTTGCCATGTTTCTAATGCACATTGTTTCAAAATAAGTGTAAGATAGAAAACTTCTGCAATCAATTTAATTGTAGCTTTAACTACTGTTATACTTAGTTAAAACATGTCTGAGCATGGTCACTCAATAAAGAGTTTACTGTGGTCTTAAAAGAGTACTTTTGACAGTGACAGTTTATCATGCTCAGTATTAGTGAACATTACTTTTAAGCAATGCATTAGAGTTTAAAGTTACTTATGTAAGGGATTACCTTCGAAATTAATATGAGGATGAAGGAAGTTGCTTTTAAAAACTACTGAAGTACTTTACTCATTACTGATACTACATAAATTACAGTTATTATATTTTAACAATATTTAACCCCCACTTTCTCATTATTTTAAAAATTAATCCCTGGCACAAGTAACTGGTGATTAGAATGCACTAGCCATACTCCCGAGAATTACCCAGGTGTCTGAGTGTTTTGTTTGTACAATTTTCCTCTCCCAGTGGAAGATAGCATTCGTATTTGTGAGACTTGGCTGGTATGAGAATTATGACCCTGGAGTCACAATTTTGGATGCAACATCTCGTGTTAATTACAAACTGTTGAAAATTATAAATGCCCATACGCTACAGTTCTGTGATAATGCCATGAGCCAGCAGCACAATGTGCATTGCCACTATGATCCTGCTTTGAATAAGTGAACATGGAAATATGCCATTAGGTAACATACTGTACGTACTGTACCTGTTTGGTTTTGCGAAGGGATATTTTGTGTGACTTACAGTACTTACTTCCCTTATTTACTTTGCAAGCAGATAAAGGATGTACAGTAATGCATTATATTGTAACGCTACGGGGTTCAGGTCGGCGCCCTCGCCTGCTGCCACATCAGGTCGGCCCCCCACCGTCAGGGCCGCGAACCCGGGCCTCTGGCATCACTCAACAGGGACCAAGCCTGTTGAGCTAAAGAGAGATCTCCCCGGCGGTGGGGGGCCGACCTGATGCGGCAGCAGGCGAGGGCGCCCACCTGAACCCTGTAGCGTTACAATATAATACATGAATTCCCTTAAAAAGATTTTTTCAAAAATATTATATAACAATTAAAATTTTTAAAATGGTGTGGCAGAGCTGCATGGAGCATTTTGTTTGTTTCACTTTCATATTAGGCAACTCAGTGTGGGATGGGCATATCCCATTTTATCTGTGTATCCTGCTACATGCCTAAAATATGCTGGTTTCATGATTTAAATCAGTGATTGAATTTGCAGGAAATGGCATAATGAAATCAAATATACTTTATGTAACCCAAAGTGATTTATTAATACTAGGAGTATTTCATCACATATTATAGCAAAATCAAAAGATACTTATGCAATACATGAGTATATGGATAGAGAGTGGCTATATCGTTTGTCTCCCGGTGTTGAGTGTACCGTTGCACCTCACTGAACCAGTATCTTGCCTTTTGACTTTTGATGCCAATTGTAGACACTTAACCCAGGAGCATAAAGTGATACTGAGTCCTCTGGCACATGTTTAAAATCCAGCAGTTGTGCTGCTTTCATTTCCGAGATATAGCGCCTTGTTTTTTCGGTGTCGTTACGTCACTCAGCCCCCCTACAACGTCATAGGAGAACCAAACCGATCTTATTCGTTAGTGCTAATTTTGTGCCAGTTTTTGAGCCATTGAAAGTAGCTTCACAGAGCTTTAAAATCCACATTGAACTGGAACTGGGCTGTTCTGTGTTTATCAGGGAGGTTATGCAGCCACTAAATAAGGATAATTTTATTAACATCATAAAAAAACACCTGGGTGTTCTCCTGCGTATAAGAGGAGATTGTGGAAAGTTTAGTTATAATGATGTCTGGGGAGATATAACAGTATAAATACTCTATTAATAAACAACATATCCAAAGATATTCAAGCCATTCTTCTGCCAAAGAAAAGAGTTGATAATGAAGTTGTCAGATGTGTTAGCAGTAAATGAAATATAAAATTGATCATAGTTAAAATTGTTACAGCATTAAAGTATTATATTTCATACTGGATCCAAGCATGGCATGAGAGCAAAGGGCATGAGATAGTATGAATAGTGTGAATAAGGGGTCAGTTATGGATTGTGACACTTCCTCAAACTGATGTAAGCAAACTAACATAGTGTGCATCATTACATAGAAGTAAAGGCCAGTTCCACACTCAAAAGCAGAAAATAAGAAGAAACACAATGTTTTGGCTGTTTTAACCTTTTGTGGGTGTACATACAGTACCTACTGTACCATGTTTATACATTTGCTGCATTTTTCCAAAGTCTGTGCACTGTAAAAATTTATGTCTGTAGACATTTGAGGAAAGAAGAACAATGTAACCCCCTATTGCTAATAAATGCTGGATTTCAGCTAAGACTCTCCTGTGAAACAGAAGCTAGAAGCTACAATGGTCATTCCTGAAAGGCATAGCTTCACACATTAAGTATCCATGCTTAGTCTGCTAAACTGACAGTTGGATTTCATAACAGAATTCCATTACCAAAGAGAAGACAAGGCAGAAGATAAGCAGACTTACAGTATGCAGGATGTGTCAGATACACCAGCATTAACAGACTGGCTTGCAAATAATGATTTCTCAAAGGAATTAGGAAGTTCAGGAAAGAATAGCAGATGCGATTACAGTGCATTTTCAGCTTTAATTAATTACTGTTGTATTTAATTTTTTTTCTTAAATGGTATGCTTCATTTTATTTTTATGTATGGAACTGTTTATTTCTATTTCTAGCATATATTTTCCTTCAGGGAAATGTATTTTACATTTTTCTAATGTATCATTATGGAAACTGTAATAGTTTATGGTAAAGCTTATGAGCAATAATTCCATAATTGCAAGGAAGTGCTCCTCTTCCCACAAATGCATTATTAATTGCACATCAGCAATATTAGTTTTCCACATACAACCGGATTTCACCAGCATCGTTCATCTACTGAGAAGACACATGGAAACCAAAACTGACCTAAAGCAGAATCAGATGAGGTAATGAGTACAAGGAGAACAGCCATAGCAGGCTTTATCACTGCTGTACTATGCAGATGCCCACATCACTATGCTGTTGCAACTGTGTTTTGAGAGGATCCCTTACTGATTTTACTCAATCCAGTCACACAGTTGACAGGGGCCTATTCTGACCGCAGTATGAATGATTTTTGTAGTTCTCCGCAATCATACAGGTATTCCCATTGCTTGCAGCTGAACTTACCGTACAGTATACAGCTGTTGTTCTGTAGTTCCACGCAATACATATTTCAGAAGATGGGGCTAAAAGATGTAGATTCTTTAAAGGTTGTCTAATACACTATTTCTGCATAAGTGAGATTGTAACGGGGGTCTGTGGACAGTATACTGCATGTACAGTAAGCAGTGTTGCCCCTGAAAGTAGACATCTAGTGGCTGAGCACTGTATAAAAGTCCTGTTCCCTCATCTTTTACACTGGCACAGAGAAATGTTGGCATCCTGTCTCTCTGAGAATCTGGTGAAACTGGTCCAGACATCATTTGAACAGTTTTGGCAGCTTGCACTGGGCTCAACAGCCTGATGAATTAATTGAAGAAGGTCTTACTTGGAGATTTATTCAAATTTTTAGGAAAAGAGGATTCATAAAATGATAGAGAAAGCAGACACACTACTTTTGTTTAATTTATGAGTTGAAATACTGTGATGTTGTGTGTTTCTCATGCAGTCCAGATGGCTGTGTGCTTTAAAATGTTGACAGAAGTTTTGTGTGCTGACAGCCATTTCAGTGTCTGCCTTCCTCTGTTTGATGGATTTCAGAATGTTTGTTCTCAGACACAGGGGAAAAGTGTGATTGAATTAGAGATTTGCCTGTAATTCCATATACAGTAGGATGACCAACAAATCATTATCTTTGTAAATGCATGAAAAATGTATTTTAATTTGGCATTTGAAAGTATTATCTAAAATGTCAAGTTACAGAAACTTTACAGCATGAACTAATGCATTTCATAAAGTTGTGAATGAAGAATCATATCTGTGAGTAGAATACTTACTGTATGAGAAAGCTTAGTTATACAGACCCCTTTCATCACCTTTCATTAAGTTGGAATATATTATTGATTTCTAATAGATTAATGAAAAGCAGAATATGTTGTCCAAGACCTTGCTACAGTATACGATGCCATCATTTTATGATGATCCTGTCTATGAAGTAAAACATACTGTACAGTATTACAGTGTAAATTATATCAGCTGATCTGCACAGTAAAAAGTGGTTTAAAAAAGGTAAAAAGTAAAAAGGGTTTTTAAAGTGTGTTTTTTGGTTCATTTATTTTAAATGCCATAGCATGTTCTTTAAAATGTATAATTGAGTAATTTCCTCTCAGTGATGGTACATGAGTTAAATAGAAAAAAGAGACAACAGATTCCAGTTGTGGAACTGGTTTCTTTGCCAGTAACAGAAGAAAGCAGATGTCTGTCCATTTGCTGAGCTGAGCTGGGTTGTGTAGTATTATCCTCATGTTGCCAGCCAAAGTAACATCTCTCTGGCCTCAGTCGTCTCTTCTCACCTTTTCTTGTCATGGCTGACTATTCTAAGGTCAGATTCATTACCATTTTACCTTGCCTTGGAAAAATAGAGCCCATTCCTTTGCCTTATTGAATCTGAAAGTATAGCGTTTCTGTGGTGCAAATTTACCAGCTCTTTAAAGCCTCTCTTTTCTTCTCAGTTGCCTGAAATACAGGGGTCTAACCCTGCTGCCTTTAATGCATGAAAAGTGTCTCCACTAGATGCCTAATCATTGAGATTATAGGGGTGGGGGCCTACATTAGCTTTCCCTAATGAGGATTAATAAGCTCAACATGCAGTAACTACTACTGTAATTATACTCTGAAGCTTATTCATCTTTCCTGTACTGAGCAAAAGGAACATTATAAAAATGTTTTTAATGTTTTTCATCTTTGTACTTATTATCCCAAAAAGCCTTGTCAAACTTAACATGAAATGCATGCATTCCAATTCTATCGGAATATTATAGAAGTGTTGATTGGGAACTGTGATGTACTGTAATTCACAAAATAGCCCAGTCGTTTTCACTTGGGAACTATTGTTCTTAGGCCTTCAGGTACATTTTTACAGATCATTAGAATAAGAAATAAAATATCAATTATCATTTTGATTTTACTTTTTACATTAATGACAAAGTATGTAACCATCTGATAAGTAAATATAATAATAATGTATCATTTGTTTGAATAAGAAATCTAATCAGGTTTATTGGGAACAAAGGCTTCCAATATTTTCAAATGATGAAATTCTCATCAAAGACTTGTCCAATTCATTTCTTAGTCTCTGTGCAAATGTTGAATTTAGGAGTTTCAACAATGTCTCCTTCATCATTTTTGGTTCTTTGTTGTGTAAGGCAATTAAAAAATGACATTGACTCTTGAAGTGTTACAGTATTTGTTCATGACTATATTACACAAAGACCCCATCACATTGAATGTGTTGAGGCCACTGAGATTCCCCACAGCCGGCACCAGTTGAGTGAACTCCATGAACACTCAAATGCTTTAGGATTAGAAAGGAAAAAGCATTTTTATTGTGACGAAGAGTATTCCTGTCCAGCTGAGAGAGGTCATTTCTTATGTATGACTTCAGAATGTCAGCTTTTTATTTTCATCTTTCTTAATAACATCAATGAAGGGAGAGTCCTTTTAGATAACAGCCTGAACTACCTAGTGTAGCAGCTAGCAGGGCAGTGTTTTTATTCGTCTTTTAAGTAGGGGGGTTGAAATGACACAGGGTGTTACCAGAGACCTTAGTCTTTTAGACCTCTTTTGTACCTGCTTCATACTGCTGTTTATTTCACCAGACCTCTGTGAGCCCCACAGGTTTAATATCTCTTAACATTTATGTTGAAGGCATTTTGAGTAATGAAGCTTTTCAAGTTTTTGTCTCAGCTTTTAAAATGCCAAGTTGTCTGAGAAACTGAGGAAAAACAAAAGCTCCAGCTGGTTGTGAGTGCACACAGCAGTATAACAGTGTATCTAAGTGTGTCTACAACTCATTACAGACTTCTCAGCAAAAAAGGCTTTCTAAGCAGAGAAGTGTTTGTGCCTTTAAACGACAAGATTAACCTGTTCCAATGCAGCCCGCCTCCCTTTCATCCTTCAGCAGTTCAGGAATACATTTTCCCCTAAGAGATATGACAGAAATGCAGCACAGGTGGCTGTCTGGCCCCTTTGCACACAGGAGTAATTGATAATTTGTGAAATCCTTTCTCTGTGAGGCTTGCAAGACAGCCAGTCCCGCAGTGTATTGGAACACTCTGCACTACAGATGTAGAGGAAAGCTAGGTGTCACTCAAGGCGGAATCCTGCAGCCATGATTGACACATGAAGCAGGGATTTTTGCCATTCTGATGTTTCCAGGCTTGAGCACGGACAATGCACAGACAAACCCTTTGTGTACTTGGATCTCCATTGTCATCTGGTAGAGATGGTTGGGTTCTAATGATTTTACATCAGTCTAGTGTGCAAGACTTTTTTCACCCCTCCACTCTTTGGTATGCACTGAAATTCAATCAGATGGTTAATTACATCTTAACACGAGTTCCCAGCAGCTGGTATATTCCCTTGTTTCTGATTGAAGGGATTACAGAAAATAAATTTACAGTGGATTTACATACAGTACCTCTCCAAAAGGAGAAATACTGGAGCAGCCAGTGAGCTTGAGCTCTGCAAGTGACACACTAAGCAATTTGCTCAAATGCAAAGGTGATCTGAAGATTGCTCGTTGAATTCTGTTTGCTAAGGTCATTTTTAGTTCAGGAAAAAATGTAATTAATTGGATTGCCCCTTGACTTTATAGAGAGTGGTAATTGAATGAGTCACAAAAGTGTGATGTAAGCATTATGTAGAGTAAATAAAATGGAAGAAGAACTGGTGAAATGGAACACTCTTATCTTTTAACTTACACCTGTATTTCACTGTGATGGCAAAACCTTCTCCCATCAGCTTAACATTATCTCAAGTGAATTACTGCCTTTTAAAAGGGCACTAGTAGGGGTGGGATGTTTGTTCCTTGAAACATGCCCACTCAGGACACATATTCATCCCTATTGTATGTGAAGAAGAGACCATCCGAGCAGGGACCAACACATTAAATTAAGTAAGGAGATACTTTCAAGATTATCTGCACAATATAAAACAGGAAACAACTTCACAATAAGACAAGGAGCTTTACTGATGCAAACTGGGTGTATTGCCTTGCTCAAATAGTACAACAGTACAGCCTCACTTAGATGCGATGAGGCCAGAACTGTAATCACAACTCCATGCAATAATTTACATCTTTTAAAGGGAAGACAGCATTGCATAAAACTGGGAATTCATTTTAATTTTTAGTACTTTAAATAAATTATATCAAACCTGTGAAAAGAATATGAGCCTATTAAGCATGAATATACTGTAGTATTAAAACTGCAGGTGAATTTCTGAATGGATTTGAATAACATATTTAATAACATTTGTTTTTCTATTTCAAATCACAATAGATGCTTATTTATGTTGACCATGTGGTATATCCTGAGGCTGAACATTTGATTTAAATATTTTATTTGATTAGTCAATACTTATTGTTTGGAATAAAATATTAATTAAAAGCCACATGTGCTTTGTGTTGTAATACTTTGAAATAAAAGTGTGCTAATACAGAAAACGTGTATTTAAAAATGATTTTAACTACATAAATGTGTGATGTGGATATCCACGTATATTGAAATGTTTTGTCCATGTACTCTACAAATGCACAAACAGATTTAAAGGTATTACCAATTTGTACAAATTTAGATTGATTTTGTGTTATTTTGTTAGTAGAAAAATGGCATCTTAATCCCATTGAAGCTTTAGTGCAGTTAAGTCAAGAAAATGGTTTGTAGCCCACATTTATCATCTATGATTCTAGTATACCTTTGGCTCCCTCTTGTGCATAATGTCGGAATTGCAAATAGACACTTTCTTTGCATTAATAGCATACATTATTATGTATAAAGTATTTTCTTGACATATTTACATGCAATCTGAAAGAGATCTGTGGGGCAGAAGCTGAAAAATGAAATTAAACACTCAACACTAAAACAGGTTTCAACAGTGAGTGTGAATACAGTAGATATATTCAACTGTTGATACTATAGTTATTACTGTATGTTAGTAAATTTAAATGGTCTTGAAAATAAATCTTTAATTAGGTGCCTTTTTGACTGTCCTTCTTTGTGTGGTCTATTTGTTCACACATTTGCTATTGATTAAACCTGATCCTTTAGGGAGCTCTTTTGAAATGCAACTGACTTGATTTGATAAGACCACCAACATGCTGCTACTGAGGCAACAACCACTCACTATGGATGTGAAAAAAAAAACGAGGAAAGAAAAACATAGCCCACACTGAGGTCACCAAAAATAAGCTATCCTACTGTATACATTGGAAGACCACTACCCTCACAAAGGGTTCTTCTTATTCATAAAACACCCTTCCACAGAAGTATTCCAAGGCATTTTTACAACAATAATAATTCATTGCCTTCAATAGCACTTCATACCAAAGGATCCTAAAACACTTTGCATGTTGGAGGACACACTAATGATGCACCACAGTAATGCAGCTCCCACCTCAATGATGCAGCACCAGCAGTCATTCTGCACCAGCAGGTCCACTACACAGCAGATCTGATGGAAAAGTGAGTAATTACTTCACCAATTAAGCCAAGGGGTAAATTAAGGTACTGTACACCAGATTGGGCAAACAAACTTAAAAATAGTACCTTTGTGTAAAATTAAAACAGAAGATGTTTTTTTTATTTAGAAACAGCAGAAACTTCCTCTTCCACAGAAGTCCAATGTACTGCACAATATTTTGGATTTCAAAGCATTATACAGTATTTTTATTAATATTTCCAAAGATTAATTATGCAGTTTCAAAAATGTAAGCATTTAGTTAAGATCACTTTATTAGCCATACTGTATACAATTTCTTGCATTAGGAATTGGTCTTTTCACACACCCCAGCTACAGTAGCTCTCCATGAGACACACAGGCACAAAGACAGGGAGAGAGATGCTTGGGGTCAGATGCAGGGTCAGCCATTTATACAGCACCGAGGGTTAAGGGCCTTTCTCAGGGGCCCACCAGCATAGGATTCCTCTGCCAGCCACGGGATTTGAACCAGCAACCTTCTAACCACAGGCACAGGTCCTTAGCCACAGTACCACCCTCCACCCTAAATAGGAAAATTGTCCAAAGTTTAAGGTTTGAAAGATCAGCACCACAAACCCCATAATAATGGTATGTTGCACATATAGGAAAATACTAACCACAATAGACAAAACACCAGCAATAATATTCATTCAACAATTAGATACATAATGTATTAATTTAAGTAGGCTGGCTGACATCCCTGTGTTGGATAGCAGCTGCATAATGACTCAAGGTGAAGTTGCTCAGTTGAACTGGAAATGGAATATAGCTTATCTTCCTACACCTTCAGTCTATTTTTTATGTACAAGACCAGTATTTCAGTATTATTATTACTCTTGTGCATATTTCATGACTCACATTCATGTCAATGTGGATTCAAGAAATTGTATTCATGTAGAATGTATGTCAACAGAAACAGTGAAGATTATAACCAGGTGACAATTTGACAATATGCTTATTTTATTTGAGTAAATATTGCTTTAAAGACACAGTTAAAGGTTAACAAAAATAAGGCCACAATAGTTACATTTGCACTGACCATACATCAAAGTAGCGCTGGGCAATGGGAAGTAGTTTCGGTAAGTGCTTTACCACCAGTAAAACGATTGTAGTTATTTGATAGGTGAAACCATATATCTTAGAAGGGACTCCTTTAAGGGTTATAACAACATTTCAGCTGTAAGCTAATTAATATTCCCATTCTCATAGTACAGAGCAACTGTTTGGACGTAAAGGACACTATGGCCCTGAAAGGTGTTTCTTGTCAGATCTGTATATAGAAAATTACTGTTTCAGTGGTCCCATTTACAGTGTCATACAGAAAATCTTTACATGTAGACCATTCATGATGTTCCATTTTGTGAAACTACGTACAAAATTATACATGGACATCATAAACATGGTAAAACCTGACTGCTCAAACTAAAAACATCTAATGGTAAGATCCAGTACTGTAAGTTACAACAAATGTCATCAAGAACTAAAGAGAAAGAACTGAAATATGTTGAATAAATAAATATTAAGACCTGTGAATGCATCGTTTGATTAAGCACCTTTGGCCTGGCAGCAATTACAGACTCAAGTCTTTTTTGGGTTGGTCTCTACCAACTTTGCACACCAGCTTGGTGCAATTATTTTCCATTCTTCTAGGCAGATTTGCTCCAGTTCTCTCAGGTCTCTCAGGTTACTGTAGGCATCACTTAACAAGTTCATGTTTATTTGCCATTCCAGCCATATACAGTACAAGTACAGCATACAGTGGAACGAAATATCGTTCCTCCTCATCCACAGTGCAAATTCAGGCAGGACAGACAGGACACTGACATAGACATTGTAGACAGGATACACATAGTGCAAAGTGCAGATAGTGCAAATCACAAGGTAAATACATAATACAATATACAAAACACACTGGGGGGATTTAAACCCTTTTTCTGGAATTGGAGCAGGTGCAAGTAGATTCTAGGGTGTTGAGGAGCCTGACAGCCTGCGGGAAGAAGCTGTTACAGAGTCTGGTTGAGCTAGATCATACACTGCATTATCTTTTCCCAGATGGTAGGAGGGCAAAGAGTTCATGAGAGGGGTGGGAGCAGTCATCTACTATACTGGAGGCCCTGTGTAAGCAGCGCTTGCGATAAGTGACAGAAATGGAAGGGAAGGAGGCTCCAATGATCTTTTTGGCTGTTTCCACAACAGGGAGGGAACAAGTGTGGTCATCTGTAATGTGTACACCAAGAAACTTGGTGCTTCTAACTGTCTCCACAGGGGAGCCGTTGATGTACAGTGGGGAGTGATCAGCGTGGGCGCTTCTGAAGTCAATGATTATCTCTTTTGTTTTGTTTAAATTAAGAGATAGGTTGTTGTTTGTGCAGCAGTCTACTAGTTGCTCCACCTCCTCTCTGTATGGTGACTCAGCGTTGTTTCTAATGAGGCCCACCACTGTTATGTCATCGGCAAACTTGATGATGCAGTTTGAACTGTGCTTGGCAGTACAGTCATGAGTCATCAATGTGAACAGCAGTGGGCTGAACACACAGCCCTGGGGGTTCCGGTGCTCATTGTGATGGTGCTAGAGATGTTATTACGGATCCAGATTGTCTGAGGTCTCTCGAACAGAAAGTCAGAATCCAGTTACAGAGGGAGGTGTTAAGCTTCAGCAAGCTTATAAAATAAGATGGCGGCACGCACAGACGCAGCAGCTGATCCGGGTCTGGAAAAAACGGTGCAAAATGTTGTCCCAGTGTTAAAAGTTGTCTCTTGTGCAATTTTTTCAAATGTTTACAATCGCCTGACCCTGCTAGAAATTGAAAAATGATGCAAGGACTACACAATACAATACGATACAAGTATTCTGATGTTCTCCACCCCCACCTGGGCTACTCAGACCACAACTCTGTTATGCTAATCCCAGCTCCTACAGACCGCTGCTCAAATGTGCCCGTTCTAAAACAGATCAGAGTATGGCCAGATGGAGCCATCTCAGCATTACAGGACTGTTTTGAGTACACAGACTGGAATATGTTCAGGGAGGTTGCTACCTATAAGCATCTCATCAACTTAGAGGAGTATGCAGCATCTGTGACTGGCTACATCAGTACTTGTATGGATGACGTCACTGTCTCCAAATCCACCATCACACGGGCCAACCAGAAGCCATGACTGACTGCAGAGGTCCACACACTGCTAAGAACCCATGATGCTGCATTTAGATCAGGCGACATGGCAGCCCTCAGGACTGTGAGGGCCAACCTTTCCCATGCCATCAGGGAGGCAAAGCACACCTATGCACAAAACATCCACGACCACTTCCTGGACACCAGAAACATGCGGCGCATGTGGCAGGGCATCCAGACCATTGCTGGTTATAGGACTACCCGACGTATCAGTGACGGTGATGCCTCCCTCCCAGATGTGCTGAACAACTTCTATGCACAGTTTGAAGCAATGAACCTTGTGCCTACGAGGAAAACCACACTTCCTCCCAACGATCAGTTGCTTTGCCTGTCCACAGCTGATGTAAGGAGGACACTAGCCAAAGTTAATCGACATAAGGCTGCTGGACCCGATGATATACCTGGTCGCGCGCTCAGGGAATGTGCAGAACAGCTAGCTGACGTACTCACTGCTATTTTTAATATCTCCTTGTGCCAGGTGGTCACCCTGTATGCTTCAAATCCACCACTATTATACCAGTGCAGAACAAGTCAGCCGTGTCCTGTCTCAATAACTATCGCCACGTGGCATTCACACCAATTATCATGAAGTGCTTTGAGAGACTAGTCATGAGCCACATAAAGTCCAGACTCCCTACCCCTCTGAACCCCCTTCAGTTTGCATACAGCCCCAACCAGTCTACTGATGATGCTGTATCTCTTGCCCTTCACCTGGCCCTGTCCCACCTGGATAAGAAAGACTCTTATGTAAGAATGCTTTTCATTTACTTCAGTTCAGCATTTAATACAATCATCCTCCAGAAGCTGACAGAAGAAATTGAGCTTGCTGAACCTTATGGACCATTTTTCAAGACTTTCCTTAGATCCTCAACAGGATTCAAGTCAGGACTTTAACTAAGTAACTCAAGGACAATCACTTTCTTTTGCTTAAACCAGTCTTTCGCCTGAAACTGGTTTTCTCTAAGATTTGCCAATAATTTGATTAATCTATGTTCCCTTTAATCTTGTCAGATTTCACAGTTCACGTGGATGAGAAGCAGAACTATAACATAATGTTGCTATCACTATACTCACTACAGTATGCTGGGTTTGCGTCAGATTTAATGTTTTATATTTAGACCAAAGGTTCCAGTTTTGTCTTTCTGACTACAAAACATGTTCCTTCATATTTGCAGTATCACTTACAGTATTGAAAAAGGTTTGTGAACCCCTTTGGATTTACAGGACAAAGTTTACATACAGTATTTGAAACAGCATGTTTTTAGCCGAAACGTTCTGTTTCTGTCACGATCCGGTTCTTTCCGGGCCCTATGCGGACGACACGATCCAGAATTGTGAAGACACAAGGTGAAAACTAGTCATGCAGGAGAAGGGTCAGGAGACGGGGGGCGTGTCCGAGGAGTGCAGGTGTCCAGGGGGAGTGAATCCAAGGCGAACAATCCAAGCTTATATCCAAAGGGGAAATCCAAAACGGGAGGCAGAGTCCAAGACCAGGGGATCCATCCAAAGTAATTAAAAACCAGAACCGGGTCGGGACCAGCGGGGCAGGGAATCAGGAACAGGAAACTAAAACCATAATGGAGCCAGATGCGGCAGGACCCCGGGCTCTCACGAAACGGGATTCAATGAGAAGCATCGGGGTGACGCCTGCGTCTGGCTTTAAAGGTGGGGCGAGAACAAAAACAGGTGCAGGTAATGGAACAGAACAAGGAAGGGCTGGAGCGCCCTTAAGAGAGGGAGTAGCGATCGTGACAGTTTCTTTTCTTCTCTTTTCAGCATGGAATAAACCTTCAATGGTTCCTTTGCAGACTACACATGCTGAAGCAGCTACTTACTTGAACAGTGCATTAAACCCTATAAAACCTGAGGATTTTGTTCATTACTGTTCAAGACTGTTTTTATTTTAACTTTTAGCCAACAAAAACTATTAGTCATCCATAAGTGTTAGTGTTTGGGCAGTATGAGTTACGGTGCCATTTCACTGAAGACATCAGCAAATTTGAAATATAATTTCACAAAATGATAAAAAAATAAGTTTAAAAAATAATAATGATTAAAAAAATATTTTTGGAAGATATGCATGATCAATTAAGTTATTAAGTCCATTATTTAGATAGAAAATATAAATGTCTAAAAATGTCTGTGTATTTTGGGCAAACTAAACAGGCAGAGTCTCTGCCAGTACCAAGCAGTCTTGTTTTTTGTCAAGACCTCATTAGAACACGAATTCTGTTTTTATTTAAGCTGAATAATACAATTTCAGGTAAGAAGTAAGTAAAGGCCGGGAAAACACTAAAAACAATTGTCCATACTGCACTAAAATAGACCAGAGTCCACATCAAGAATTCCTGAGAAAAATCATTTAACAACAAAATACTGCAATGAGAAGGACTCCATCTTCTGGATATCACTACATTAAAGAATATCTGTGATAATATCTGTCATACTGTATCTCATATTCCCATATACTGATTTGTTTCAAAAAAGAAAATTTGTCAAACAGGATCTAATGATTTTGAACAAAACAGATTGAACATTGTAGTTTACTTTTTCATATTTGTAAATTCAGCTCAGTTCAGCTCATTGATTTGTAAATATGCACATATGCACAACCTTGATACTAAAGTCTTGGTTTTGTATCACAATTCCTTACCACCAGTCACTAACTAAATTGTTAGTTGGTTGTACTAAATTTATCCATAGATTTCACAAAAAAGAAAATAAATATGCTTCCCAGAGATATTAAAGATACATAAGTGTGCTGTGTACTTATCAGTATTTGTTAAGAATGATCTAACCCTGCTATTATCACGTGTGCATTGTAGATGATGACAAAAATACTCTTTTAGTGCTTTTAGATGACTTACCGTGTTCCTTTGTTTTGAAAACTATAGTCTGTTTTCTGGTGAATACAGTCTATTTCTAGTGCAGATTCCTTCCTTTCTGTTGTTTGACTCATCTTTATTTCTAAACAGAATCAACTACTATTACTCTAATAACTTACACAGTCCACCCAGTATGTATTGAAGTCCTTTCTTAGTTTTACCTACTGTACAAATAAGGTCTCAAAATATTCAAGTCAAGAGCAAATAAAGGGTTGTTTTTCAGCTTCAAACAGAAAAAGACATTGAAGTTTAAAATGTATTTAATTATTTGTGTTAGTCTTTATCCTGATCCTTTCCTTTCATTCTGCATCATTGATGTGTTCTAAGGGAAAGATATGCTGATAATAATTTAATTAATCAATAATGTTCATCAGCACAAATGAATTTAGTTTCATACATTCATCTGACAACCAAGGACATAGTTACATCTCAGTACAAGACTACTGTATATTAGATAACATTTTATTTTTAGACAAAAGCTATTATATTAATACAGTATATACTGTACTGTGATGTGTAATCCATATTATACAGTATATCCACTTTTTGCCTTTTTCTAAATTATTTTCAATACTATAAAAAGAAGGGCTGTGATTGAGTTCATTGGTGAATGAAACTGAATTAAAAGGACAAATTCTGGAAGTTGTGGAACCATAAACAATTCTAATGTTTTCTACCTTTCAAAATTTAAAGGAAATTATTAGTGAAGAGATTATTAAAATGTATTGCCGGTCAAGTTCTAAATGAAGTCTGAACAGCAAATGCTTAATACTAATAGCCTAGTACTGCATGTAGTTTGTTTTTCTCAAAATGGACAATTTAGCAGCTTTAATTTCCCTTTTATAATATAAATAAGCAAACTGTTTCTGCAGCTATTTCCATAACTGGGTCAGAAGTCTGTCAATATCTACAATGATGTTGTTTGTCAGTCTGTGTTGAGGCTAGCTGAAAATGGGTGTCCTGATTTTACTTAAGTATAATTTCCAAGAATTCCTCTAGGATTTATGACTGGACAGAATCCAGTGACTGAAGAGTCACTAAAGAGAAGTAAAACAATATGAATGAGTTCATAATGTTTTCAAACTGAAAAGCATCAACTGTGCATTTCATGTCTCAGGAAATCACAAAAATAGCTGTGTTTGGCTGCTCTCACTATTTTTTAAATATCTGGATATTTCAGAGAGTGCTCGTCTTTTTCCTGAAATAATATAATGTCATTCACTGATTTCTAACAGATTAACCTGCAGACACTGGATTTAATCTGTAGTTGGTCAGAAAGAGCAAACTTACAATTTCTGCATCAGTTAGAACATAGTGAAATATTGCCCTTGCTCCTAGCTTTAAATTAAAATGTTTGTCACTTCCTGTAGCAGTGGTTTATAGCCTTGCCTTTCTCTATGTTTTATGTGCAAATTTTCTGTTGAGGTAATTTATTAACATCAAGTTGAACAGCAGATCCCCTTCTTATCACTGAATGTTTAAGGCAATGACAAGATAACATCCCAACTATCTGGACCCCTTTTCTTTATTGCTTTCCAGCATCATTGAATCAAGTCACTGTATCCTCTCATATGATTAGATTCAAAAGAGAGACTAGCATTAAGCATTAACCAAATGCAAAACCAAAAGCAAAACTTGACTCAGTTATTTTTTTGGCTTACAGTATACTGTATCATAGATATACTCTGGATTTAAACAGGTACTGTATAAATAGATAGAAAATCACACCATACATCTAAGGATTTAATTAAGAAAAAATAAATACAGGTACAGTCTTAAAAATGGTCCCTGTATAGATTTCTAGGGAAGACCTGAAAACATTGTCCCAGTGACAGATCTCTCACAAAAATAATAATGGACAAATCAACTAAGAATACTACCGGAAATCTCAAATGCATTTTTTAACCAAACCAAAATAATATTTAGATCAGCAATGTCAAATATGGAACTGAGTTACCGTAAAACTAAAATAGTTTTACCAGAAGATATTAGAAAGCCATTTACAGCATTGACTAGAACTTTTTCAGTGCAGTAATGTGCTGTCACTACAGGGGGCATGCCTCCAGGTGGACATTTGTGCCTCCCCCCCCCGGAAAAAATGTAAATATTCCGATTCAGGGGTGTAGCTACAGGTGAGCCTGGCCCACCCAGGTAAAGAGAGATTCCTCTCTGACCCAATTAAATGAAAAATTGACGGTGTGATAATTGTCATAGCGTTTATAACCAATAAGCAAATGAAACAAAATGGGAAGGTCAATGTGATAGAAATGGCGACGTTGCTGTCAAACTCTTGACATTGGAGTAAAATAAAAAATCCCACCAGTTGTGGTGCAACATCAAGTAAGCTACTCACATAAGGAGCTTGCCAAAGTTAATAAGTTTAGCATAGAAAACAAATGTCATTTAAAAAAAGCACGCTTGGACAGTTCCAGTTCTGGACAGTTATCATAGTCAGTGCTAAGCCCCGCTGTATTCATTTTGTGATGTAGACGAACATCGCACGCCAACTTAAAATATGTCAAAGGTAGGGCTAAGTTGAATATAAGATTTAATTAGGCCTGTTTACATGATGTTATAATTTCGGTGCCAGCTGTGGCTTCTCCGTTCGACCTCTGTAAAGTTTTCTAGCTTAATTGTGCTTGCTATAATTTCGATGGGACGGTATGTTGGTTAGCATCGGCATGCCTTTGTTCATTAGTCAGTACCTACAGTAGCTGTCTTTCCATAGACAGTTTCACTTTTTTTTCTCTAGTTGCATTTTGCTTTTGTAGGCTATGTGCTGCTTTATTAAGCAAAAATGCACGAGAGGCCGTGCTACTGTACATCATGGATATACAGTAGTCACAGTTAAAAGGCATTGTTAGGTGGTAACCCTTTTAACTGTGACTATATCCACGATATAGCACAGGCCTCGAGTGTCTTATTGCTTTTATAAAACGGTCCCCAAATATGCGATTGCTGTATAGAATTTTTATTAAACCATTTAACACAAAAATTAAATTGTTTACGTTCCTCTGCCTGAGAATATAGTAAGCGAAGCGGAGGTAAAAGGCCAATTAAATTTAAATTAAAATTCATTCTATGCAGCAATCGCATATTTTGGGATGCTTCGCATCGGCCTAACAATGCCTTATAACTGTGACTATATCCACAGCCTCTCGTGCCTCATTGCCTGCCTGTGAGATGTTGTTGTCAATGAAAAGTAACCGCATCATAACATTCTACCTTAATGCTCTCTTTCAGTGAAATGTTTTTTTCAGTAGAATTTAAGCATGCTGAAATAGTCAGAAGACAAAAGAGCATGAACACAAAGACAATAAACCCTGAATTAAATGTTTTACAACATGTGTTAACTCCTGGATATGGCTAAATTGGTAATGATTCAGTTGAGAATGTGATTATAACCCACTTATCTGCCTCCTGTCATACCCTAATGCTAAAATAAAACATAAGCATATTCCAATATAACTAGCCATCCATCCACTTTTTTAAAATAACACCTGACTAGACACTTTTGTGGTTACCCAATGGTGCAGTGGTTAGGGGTCCAGGGTTCAATTTCCTGGGGTGTTATCTGTGTGGGGTTTGTATGTTCTCCCTGTGTTTGCTTGGGTTTCATCTGGGTGCTCTGGTTTCCTTGCACAGTCCAAAGACATATTGGTAGGTAACTTCCTTCTGGAAAAATTGGGAGTTGGTGTGAATGTGTTTTTTTATTAACAGAAACTTTGTGTCTGTGTGTACCCTGCAATGGACTGGGATCCAATCCTGGGTGTGTCCTGTCTTGCACCCTTTGCTTGCTGTGATAAGCTCTGGCTCCTCCATGACTCTCTATGGGATAAAACTGGTTACCCAGTCTAGTGTTAGGTCAGAAGACATACAGTACCTAATACCTGGATGGGAGACCTCTTGGGAAGCTAAGGTTGCTTTGCTAAGAGGTGTTGGTGGGCCAGCACGGGGTGCTCACTCTGCAGTCTGTGTAGGTCCTAATGCCCCAGTATAGTGATGGGGACACTATACTGTAAAAAGGCGCAGTCTTTCAGATGAGACGTTAAACCAAGGACATGAAAGCATGGAATAAACCTATTACTTGTTCCTTTGCAGTATCCTTTGCAGTATACTTGTTCCTAATACAGTATACATAGTGTAAAATATATCTTTATTTGTGTAAAGGGTTACTGTTTAATTATGTGGTGGATTTTAAAACTCACCACTACCAACAAGAATTTATTTTAAGCTAAATGTTCTAAGCTGTCAGTCACTTTACCAGCATTCTGTGTGGAAATCTCAATGGCCTCTGTTCTGGTAACACACACCAACTTCATGCTTTTTCTACACTAATTTAATTTATTATGCTGAACAGAAGCCCCACAAAAGCTCTGCAGGTTAAAAAGAAAGACAAAATATAAAATAAAAGTGTTTAAGTACAGGAGCTAAGCATATAGCTTTCCTATACACTTTACTTAGAATTGTGTTTATTCAGTTGAATGCACTGCATATTCTTCAGAAGACAGGAGACCTGCAAAAGTGAGAAGATTTATATATATGGAATATATGGAAGTCTGTTAGAAATACAGTATCTACAGCTATCCACCAAAAATGCAATAACAGACTAGAGAACATTTTCTATACTTATTATAATTGATGTCTTCAAAGCTAAATATAGTATGTTTATCATGACAAAGCATCTTTGATATTAAGTATAATATTTTCACAAGGCTCTGGCTTGCAGACTGATGCATTCTGTTTTAAGCTAGTCATACATTGAAAGCAAAGAGGAAATTTAATATTGACTTTAGCAAATGGACTGTAGAAAAATAAAATTATTTAATATAAGTGACTTTAGAGAGAAAAGCTCTCTCTGTACTTTGTTTCTTTCTATTGAGGATAGTTCACACCCCTTGGAAACATACATCTATAACAGTGAAATGTTTTAGATTAGTTTAGAGACATTAGATTTCTGATAATGTACATTTGGGCATAGTCAAATTTGTGTTAATAAAAAGCTCCTGAAATGTACAATAATTCCTGAAAATAATCAGAGGGGTAATGCAAAATGTAGCATATATAGACTACTTCTCTTTTGAAAATGTGTTTTAATCAGTTATCCCTCTGTAACTAAAGATGGTTTTCAAACTCTGGGTACTGTACTGTATCTGAATTGTATAATTTACTTAAATATGAGAGCAGAACTGTGGCACAGTGGTTAGTATTAAGGCCCTTTAGCGCTGGGACCCTAGGTTCAATTCCATACCTGAGGTGTTATCTGCATGGGAATTGTATGTTCACCCTGTGCTTATGCAAGTTTCCTCTTGGTAATCTGGTTTCTTCTCACAGTCCAACAACATACTGGTACTGTATGTTAATGGAATTCTAGGAAAAGTTGCCCTAGGTATGAATGAGTGTGTGTCTATGTGTCAGGATGTCTGCCCTGTGATAGACTGGAGTCCCATCAAGAAGGAACCTTGTTTTGTGCTTGATAGGCTTTGGCACCCCTGCAGCCCTGATCTGGAAGAAACAGTTAGAAAATGGATGGATGAACTTAAATGAGATTTGTGTTAAAATAATCTCAATTAAAATTGAAAGATAAAAACTCAACAAATTGATTATCAGGATGAAATGTGCTCTTTATAGCCCAAACAAGAGATTTAGAAGTTGTACAGTTTATTACTGATTGTGAGGTACAGTGGTAAGAGGGACTTTGTGATAAATACACCATCTTGGCTCAAAGCACAGACCTAGTCTAGTCTAGAAAATGTGGAAAATGAGGCACAGCTGGTCTGAATGAGTCATTTGCATTTCATTATTTCATTAGATGGAATACAATTCCACATCAGAGAAAGGGGCTGCTGGGATTGGCTCTGTATGGAATTAGCCACTCCTCCAGTCTAACCCTTTCTTTCTAAAAACAATAAGAAACTGGATAATGTTCAAACAGATGCAGCCATTCAAAGTGCGCGGCACAGACACCGCGGTACAGATACCGCAGGTATGATGACCCGGGATACCGCGGTGCGTGATTGGTTGACCGACAGGGGCACTCGTGGTCCGTTGGTCTGTCGTAGAAAGACTTACTGTAAACGTCTTTACTGTGCCCGTTGTAGATATTGAATTTTACCACTGAAGGGAAATCTTAGTAGCTGAGCATAAAAAGAATAGGAGCATACTGTAACGCGTGTGAAGGCCATAAACGATATTAATTTTGGAACGTAAACATACAGTATATAGCTGGTCTTGGTACTTTAAAGAAAAAAATACACACCGGTATTCCATTTCTCCCTAAACATTGTAAGCTTCGAAGTCTTTAACTAACGTGATACCGGAGTCAACAAGCATACTTTTAGAATTTGATTAAAAGGGAATATAATATGGAATCGCGTATCTAAAGAATTTAATAATGGTATGATTATATCCGTGTACTGCGGCAGGGCTGTGTAGGGCTGTTTCGCCTGCCTGATCATGCGAGCTCTCTTGTAGCCTACTGGTCTAGGTGCGTGACTACCAACTGGCAGGTTGTGTGTTTGAATCCAGCTGGTGCTGGACTTTTATTTTAACAAACATTTCTTCGAAAAAATAGGTAAGCGATATTATGGACAATCAGTTGACTTTTATATTTCAAAATATCGCAACATGATCGATATTTGCGATATTTTGAACATATCTTCCCTTCTGACAGCGGTTCCTGCTTCTATTGTGTGTGTGTGTGCAACAGTAAATTTTTATAGAGAAATGGAGGCTGGACAGTATGCGTTACAATATAAACATTTATATTGATTTAAATCGTGTTCTGATTTAAATCGCAAACGCGTGTTTAATTATGTGTTTTTAATCATAATCAGGCTAATGCATTTCTACATTTTCTGTATGAACCAGCTTAGAGGTTCATACAGAAAGACAGCTTGTGTTTAAATTGAGTGTAAGGTAATTTATGCTTCTAAAGTCATGGTCAGTATTATTGTACTGTGCTGTACTGTGTCACATTATTTTATAGCGTTTTTATTGCGTTATTAAATCCGGTGGCGCTGTGTTAGTTTCCTGACTCACATTATTTAAACTACCACATTGATCATTCATCTCTAAATAAACTTTATTTTATATAGCGTTTTAAGTGATTAGGTAATTAGATTGCTCATAAACCTAATCGCTTTTTCTACATAAACACAGCGTGATTGCTCTCTGAAAATGCTTTTCCTTTATTTTTAAAGTAGGCTCAGATTTCAACTATAGATCGTATTATTATAAACTTTCTTGGAAAAATGTATTTTATGTAAACCATGTTTGCTATTAATTCATTTAGGGCTAAAATACGTTCATTGTCTTCCAATCGAGTCGAGTTGACATTGGAAGCCTGCCACACCCGGACTGTTAAACCAACGCATTAGCACGTCAAAGCCCATTGAGCCAGTATTGGCTTTAGTATCCTCCCCTTCTCCCCTCAATTCAATTCAATTCAAGGTGTTTTATTTGCATGACAGATGGGTACAAGCAGTGTTGGGTATGTATATTGTAACGCTTACAGCAGATAGGCACTGTGTAAGAGCCGGCGCACCAGAGCAGCGCACCGAGGGAGCGTCTGCATTTCTAACTTAGTTTTTAAAATTAGTCAAGCAATATGAAGCATCTCCTTTTACTTAGTGCCTGAGCATAAAAAGAATAGGAGCATACTGCAACGCGTGTGAAGGCCATAAACGATATTAATTTTGGAACATAAACATACAGTATATGGCTGGTCTTGGTACTTTAAAGAAAAAAATACACACCAGTATTCCATTTCTCCCTAAACATTTTAAGCATCGAAGTCTTTAACTAACACGATACCGGAGTCAACAAGCATACTTTTAGAATTTGATTAAAAGGGAATATAATATGGAATCGCGTATCTCAAGAAATTAATAACGATATAATTATATTCATGTTGCAAAAGAACTGCAACGGACATAAAAACTCCCTTGCTTTTAACAGAGCGTTCCATAATTTCTAACTACGAAAATGCCAGGTGAAAGGATTTGTAAACATATTTTGTTAAAGCAAGTCAGTTTTTTCCACAACACATAAAAGACATTTTTCCAAGAAAGTTTAGCCTTTGTCACTAATGAAACCACTAAATAAAGATATAAATATAGAAATCTTAAGATTTGTTCTATTTAATGTTGGTAGCAGGATGAACTGTCAGAGTGTATATTTTGTCGCAGAGTTGCTGCAAGATGTTAACAGTGAAAAAGGTATTTAGAAATGAGTTATTTCAAGATGAAAATTTTCAGAATAATTGCAAATCTAGCAGGATAGAGAAAGCACAGAAAACTGGCAGTTAGATTGATCAGATTAGTATGAAAAGTCATTTAGCAAAGGGAATTAGAAGAGTGACAAACTAGTATACTTTTTGGGCAAACTAAACCCTGGTTTTTCTGAACCAGGGACAATCTGATCATGTTTCCCTATAACAATAATAAAAAACTTTATTTGATATATCACCATTAAAGGTGGCATCTCAAAGCAATACAGTAGATGTAAAAACAGATAAAAGGACCACAGATTACAAAGTAAATGCATATAAGAAAGACAAGCAGTTAGAGGTGCTACCAAAATTAGAAAATGAAGCAGATACAGACACTAAGTCTTCTGAAAAGAAAGGTTCTGAGGTTAGATTTAAACTGGCCTTGGTGTGTGTGTGTTTGTGTCTGTCTGTCCTGTGATGGACTGGCGCTATGTCCAGGGTGTATTCTGCCTTGTGTCCGTCGCTTACTGGGATAGGCTCCAAATCCTCTGTACTGGATAAAGAGATTAGAAATGGATGGAAGTAAAGGCACTGTGTGGATGGAACTATACACAGTGTTAGAAACCCACTATGAAATGGCAGCATCTCACTGAGAATAAAACATTTTATACTGCTGGCTTAAGGAAACAGCCTTTCCACCTCTCTTGCACATCAGTATCCATACCTAGTTATTTAAACAAATTGCCTCTAATTATAAACATCTTAATATGCTGGCTCTGTGGATCCGCATCAGCTATGTTTGCCCATTCCTTCAATTCATGTGCATCCAACACACAGTTCAACGCTAGCAACTACACAAAATCTAAAATATGAGCTCTACTTGCCACTTACAGTACCAACAGTACCAGCTAACTTTAGTAGTGACATTTTCATGGATCTTTTTAACAATAAAATTTACAACATCAGACTTCAGACACAATTAAACAGGCCTCAAAAAAGTCTGGTACAAACATTTTCAGCATGGAATAAACCGTTACTTTAATGGTATAAACCTTAAATGGATTCATATTCTCAATAAGATTTGGTGCTCAGTAACATGACTTAGAAAATGACAGAAGACATACGTATCATGCTTATCCTTCTATTTTTCATAATCGTAAACTCCTTAAGGCAGTTACATTTTCTCTGTTCTGACCTGGAGTTACAGAGAAATTTAAATTCTAATAAGAGATTTGTAATGAGGAAAGTCATACCAATCACTCATACAGTACCAGGATTTGCAATTACAATACAAATACTTTCTTTCTGTATGTGTTTATTTTGCAGTTTGAGTCTATGGCATTCCTTTGGGCGTCTATACTCCAAGGCATGACTTTTTTATGTATAAACATCAGTATTTACTGCTATTAATTACTGTACGATTTATAGTTGAAATCTGAGCCTAGATATAAAGTTAGATATAAAGTTAAAATCTCGACAAAGCAATGTAGGAAATACAGAGAAAATAAATCCTTTCTGACATCTAAAATCAGTTTCGATCAAGGTCTCTAAAACGAACAAGAAAAAGAAGATTTTCGGAGGGCAATTACGCTGTGTTTATATAGAATAAGTGATTTATGAGCAATCTAATTTCTTGTTCGTTTAAAACAGTGAAATGTCAGCTGTAAAAGATCGCACCAGAAACAGCACTCTCTCTGCCTGTCATAGACGTTCAGGAAAGGCTGAATGAAGTCATGTCAAGTACAATAATTCGGAGATCAATAATAACAGTTGTAGGACAGTATATAAGGAGGATAAGGATTTTGAAGTTGACTCGAAATCTGATAGGTAACCAGTGCAAGGACTTGAAAACAGGTGTAATGCATCCCTGATAGGATTCTTGCTGTCATATTCTGAACATATTGAAGATTGCTCAGTGTGGATTTAATTTCCTCAGTGAACAGGATGTGCATTTATTAATTCTAGAAAAAAACTAGATTTCTCTAGTTCTTAGTTTCTCTAGTTCCCTTTAAAATAAACTATTATTCCACAATGCAGAGTATTACATGGCCAGTATTTACACATGATATTTGTGATTTAAAGAAATTAACACAAGCAGCTTTTGGAGATTTAAGTGTTGGCTGAGTTATTGCAGGATAAAAGACTAGAGATGTTGGCAAGAAGAAGATAGTTTGGGGAAAGCTGAGGAATACACTTATAACAAGAACACTTCCTAATGGGGTTAGGCATACTTTTGATGAAGATGATGAAGTTAACAGACTATATGTTTACATAGATACTGAAATAAGGATTGTATTTTAGATTATGTGTAGTTGCTGGCATTGAACTGTGTGTTGGATGCACATGAATTGAAGGAATGGGCAAACATAGCTGATGCGGATCCACAGAGCCAGCATATTAAGATGTTTATAATTAGAGGCAAGTTGTTTAAATAACTAGGTATGGATATTGATGTGCAAGAGAGGTGGAAAGGCTGTTTCCTTAAGCCAGCAGTATAAAATATTTTATTCTCAGTGAGATGCTGCCATTTCATAGTGGGTTTCTAACACTGTGTATAGTTCCATCCACACAGTGCCTTTACTTCCATTTCTAATCTCTTTATCCAGTACAGAGGATTTGGAGCCTATCCCAGTAAGCAACGGACACAAGGCAGAATACACCCTGGACATAGCGCCAGTCCATCACAGGACAGACAGACACAAACACACACACACCAGGGCCAGTTTACCCATAAACCAATTAACTTACCAGTATGTTTTGGAGTGCGAGAGGGAGTCATATCACACATATGGAGAAAAACCATGTAACCCAGAGAGAACATGTAAACCCCACACACACAGGATGGCAGGAATTGAACCTAGGACCCCAGTGCTGCAAGATAGCAATGCTAACCACTTTGCCACCATTATAAATGGATGGATATCTTAGTTATCTTTCTAGTTCACAGGTTTGCATGCATAATTTAATTTTGAAAGCCACTGAGACATCAGGTACTACTGTTGTATTTATGAAAAAGAAACAAAACAAAAAACATACTAACAACTGTGCCATCCTACTCCTTAGCTAATACATTTTATTATTCATAAACAGTTAACATTGTTAGCAAAATATTTTGAATTATATTTAACCCTATTTTTTCTTTAGTTTTGTATTTAACTTATTATATGATAGTCAGACTTAATGTATATTTGAACAATGAAAATATATTTTTACAAGATTTTACATTAAGCACTTAAAATTAATATGGTTAATAATAGTAAACTGTAACATGCTGTAACAAGATCGGTTAAACTGCGAAGAAAATGCTTTCAGAGAAAATGTTTCAGGTGTGAAGAACATAGATCTCCAATGCAATTTCAACCAAACCTGTTCCCACACACCCTGCCCCCACTACCATTAGAATATACACAAAGCACTCAAATCTTTCGAGCTAATGATCAGGTGACCCGAGAGAGAGCGAGAGAAACACCAAGGGGTGCGGAACCAGGGAACTATTTACATGGAAAACGGGCGATCTCCCCAGACTGTCCGCCCGTTTCACTGTTACCTGGATACCTTTTTATTTAGAACTCACAAACACTGATTTTTAGTTTAGAAGGATTCAAGTAGGGTTTTAGATGAAAGGCAGCGACCTTAATCAAGCCCAAATCACAATTGAACCCATTCAGAGCCTACATTACATTTTAGCGTTTCATTCTGAGCAGAAGACCCTCACACCTGAAGAAGGGGGAGGTGTTTTTCGCTGGAAATCTCGCCTGCTTCTACTTTACAACCGGAGTGCTGGCTGTGACGAATTAAACCGGTTTTACAAGTTTCAATCACAGACCATGTGACATGGGAGTCAGGAAACTCCACCGGATTTGATAACGCTATAAAAACGCTATAAAATAATGTGACTTGGCACAGAACAAGTTTACAGCACAGTACAATAATAAATGCTGACCATGACTTTAGAAGCATAAATTGCCTTACACTCAATTTAAACACAAGCTGTCTTTAGCCCTCTAAGCTAGTTCATACAGAAATGTAGAGATCCAGGCTCAGAACACACAGCTTCATTAGCGAATACATATGCAGGACAACTAGAGAAGACGTTTTACAGAGGATGGATTTTTAGAAACATCCCATCAGTGACATCACTGAAGTCAACTCCTAGGTACTGTAACTGTCGTGTGGATAGTTTCACAAGAATCAGACAAAGGTTTAAGCATCGCTTGTTCTAGATAAAACTGCATAAAAAAAACAACAACCCATAATGTACTTCTTTGCGGCTCTGTTTGCCCAAATCATATATTCACAACGTGAAATCTAGAAAATAATATTACGTAACCAAAATCCGCAATATGGAAACAGAACCTGTGTAATTGTTGATAGATGATGTACTCGTAACATTTTTTCAAGACGAACTACAACATTTAAAAAATGACTTGTATGTACTTGATATCTCTAATCAATCCACGGGTCCCAGCACGAAACGAAACTAAAACGCATACCGTTTCGCGCTTCTTATTAGTTGCTCAAAAGTAATTTGACCTTATGAAATGCATAATATAAACCTAGAAACATATACGTGAGCAGTACTTAAGCACTGTAGTATCGGTGTTAAGACATACCTCTCAAATACTGTAAATCAAGTTAAAAATATCTCAAGACAGATTCTGGTCATAATGAAACCATGTTTCGTGTATGTTTTCTTTAAAGTACCGAGACCAGCCATATACTGTATGTTTATGTTACAAAATTAATATCGGCCTTCACACGCGTTGCAGTATGCTCCTATTCTTTTTATGCTCAGCTACTAAGATTTCCCTTCAGTGGTAAAATTAGATATGAATAGTCAATACTTAAACGGGCACAGTTAAGACATTAAATATACATATACATACTGTATACAGTACAGTTTGCATACGGTAATATGTTTATGTTCCTAAATCAATCTCTTTTATGAGCATGTGAAAGGCATGGTGAATCGATTCTCAAAAATTACTGTACTTTGCATGATTGGAAACAAATGCGTGATTGCGAAATGCTGTGGTGTTACTTTTACAAAGACGGTCAATGAAAAAAAGAATGTTGACCAGGGCAATACTTTGAGTTTACACTTACAGCTTGTCCAAGGTCATTCATTATTAATACTATTAGTAATATCTTCGTTAAAGACTTTGATGGCCACAGGTCAAACATGAGAGGTTGAGCTTTATTAGCTCCACCTTGCGGAAATTCCGGATACTATTATTTTGCTTGTCGTATTATAGGAGAATTGACGGTAACTCGCGGTATTTACCGGTAGCTTGCGGTAGACTGCGTACAGCGTACCGCAAAATAATGCGGTATCGCCCGCGCATTTTGAATGGCTGCATCTGTAGATAACTAATACCAAATGAAGCAGCTTTGAAGTCTTCCCTCTAGTACATTTTTAAGAGCCTTATAAGACATGTTAGGAGGAAAAAGGTTTCAACTTGTGTCTCTAGGCTTCAGCCTGGAAGCAGGGGAAAGCAGAAGGAGAAGCAGAGGGAGAAAATAGCCTAGGCAGCACTAAAGGAAGTCATCAGTGTTGGACCGGCAAGGTGTGTGGAAATTTGTCTTCCAAGCTCAATGGGTTTTAAGTATGCTGCCAAGGAACAGGGATAGCTAACTAAATCAGGGCTGACTGGAAAGGAATGGAGCATCCCTAAGTAGCATATCTTCTCTCCGGTGGCACATGTCCTGAGTCCTGAGTTGTTGAGCTTTAACATCTGGAGACAAATGGGTGCTCTCAAGAGTTGTGAGAAGATCTAGGCAGTTGTGTGATTAGAGTCAAGTGAAGTGCAACATAGAAAGAAGAGGACTGTGCAGTCTTCCCCAAGATGGGAACAACAAGAAAGAGCTAAGATCCTGGAGGGGGTTTAAAAGACAAAGGACAAACCACTTAAAACGTGAAAGAGTAAGGTGGTATGCTGGCAGTGTCAGACTTAGCTTTCATGGCTAAACTGTTGTAATGTTACAGCAATTTGACAATACTCCCCTGAGAAACAAACTTTACAAACCATTTCAGTCTAGTGTTAAAGTACTATACTGCACCAGACCCAGTTTTCAAAGGTGGGCACTGATATTTATATGTTTACGGTCTATAAATGATTGGAATATAGTATCTACCCCATATTTCTTAATAGCACAATATTATAGGCTACTATAACTGAAGTCTTCCTGTATAGTGGCTGGCATACGAATTTTGGCTGCTTCAAAAATGCTTTTAACACTGCCACAGACAGTCTTCTCAACAAACACAAAGTGCATTCCTACGTTATTCCCGGAACAACAGACTCAACCACAAAAACACAAGCACCATTACAAAGAATGCAGTTAACGCAAATCGCACAAAATCATCTCAAATGCAAATAGGTATTTTTCTCCTCCGCGGTGGGAGTGAGAATCCGGACCATGGCTGGTAGCCTAGCTGATAAAACTAGTCACGACAACGTAATCATTTTGACCAGTGATGAATACAAATTACGGTAGAGGCTCATGAATGTGGAGAAACGGTTTTCGCACGTTGCAGAGCATACTAAGGCCAGTTAAAATAATAATATGTTCTCATTGTTTTGTTTACTTTCATGACTATTCCACAACTTTTCATACATATACTGAAATAAATATTAATTTAAATTTAGACCGGTAGTACACGACCCCAGACCTGCAGGGTTAGTGTATCTTTGGGTTTTCATTCTATCTGCTGTTCAGTTGCTTAGCTGGATCAATTTAACACTTTTCAAAAAACTTAATGTGTTGATTTAAGAGACCTACTCTACAAACCCTGCGGCATTTTCAGTGTTCACCCTTTGACACACTTTATACATATAAACATTTAAATGTCACGTACATGATATAACATATAACATACCATATATCATACAGTATAACATACAGTATACTGTAACTTATCGTATATCACATAACATATAACATATAAATATACATACAGTATAAGGAAAGCAGTCAACATACAAAGTCTATTTACAGCAAAATAACTTGCGTTTAAGTGTTAAAGATAAATTGGCAATTAAATCTAGTCCTTGCTTTTAAAACAATGTCCTGATTGATTATTTTATTGTCATGGCAGCTTCATTACTGCTTAGCTGGCAATTCCTCTATAACTAAATGTAACATTTATACTCCTGTTTATTTGCTGTTTTTGGATTTGTGCTGTTTCACAATGTATTTCTTGAGTGAATTCCTACATTTTATCAAGTGAGCAGTACAGATGCAGCCATTCAAAATGCGCGGGCGATACCGCATTATTTTGCGGTACGCTGTACGCAGTCTACCGCAAGCTACCGGTAAATACCGCGAGTTACCGTAAATTCTCCTATAATACGACAAGCAAAATAATAGTATCCGGAATTTCCGCAAGGTGGAGCTAATAAAGCTCAACCTCTCATGTTTGAGCTGTGGCCATCAAAGTCTTTAACGAAGATATTACTAATAGTATTAATAATGAATGACCTTGGACAAGCTGTAAGTGTAAACTCAAAGTATTGCCCTGGTCAACATTCTTTTTTTCATTGACCGTCTTTGTAAAAGTAACACCACAGCATTTCGCAATCACGCATTTGTTTCCAATCATGCAAAGTACAGTAATTTTTGAGAATCGATTCACCATGCCTTTCACATGCTCATAAAAGAGATTGATTTAGGAACATAAACATATTACCGTATGCAAACTGTACTGTATACAGTATGTATATGTATATTTAATGTCTTAACTGTGCCCGTTTAAGTATTGACTATTCATATCTAATTTTACCACTGAAGGGAAATCTTAGTAGCTGAGCATACTTGTGCTGGGACTCTGCTTTAACAATGTCGCCGTGGATTGATTAGAGATATCAAGTACATACAAGTCATTTTTTAAATGTTGTAGTTCGTCTTGTAAAAATGTTACGAGTACATCATCTATCAACAATTACACAGGTTCTGTTTCCATATTGCGGATTTTGGTTACGTAATATTATTTTCTAAATTTCACGTTGTGAATATATGATTTGGGCAAACAGAGCCGCAAAGAAGTACATTATGGGTTGTTGTTTTTTTTTTTGCAGTTTTATCTAGAACAAGCGATGCTTAAACCTTTGTCTGATTCTTGTGAAACTATCCACACGACAGTTACAGTACCTAGGAGTTGACTTCAGTGATGTCACTGATGGGATGTTTCTAAAAATCCATCCTCTGTAAAACGTCTTCTCTAGTTGTCCTGCATATGTATTCGCTAATGAAGCTGTGTGTTCTGAGCCTGGATCTTTACATTTCTGTATGAACCAGCTTAGAGGGCTAAAGACAGCTTGTGTTTAAATTGAGTGTAAGGTAATTTATGCTTCTAAAGTCATGGTCAGCATTTATTATTGTACTGTGCTGTAAACTTGTTCTGTGCCTAGTCACATTATTTTATAGCGTTTTTATAGCGTTATCAAATCTGGTGGCGCTGTGTGTTAGTTTCCTGACTCCCATGTCACATGGTCTGTGATTGAATCCCATGGAACTACTGTACAGTATCACTTTATTTTTTAACAAACATTTCTTTGAAAAAATGAAACGTTTCCCTTGGTCAGAGATTAAATAAAACCTCACTCGCACCAAACAAATTTATATTTCTAAATATCACAACATGATCGAATTTAAGTCTTTTTAATAACAATGAATAGTCACCTATGCGTTACAAAATAAACATTTATATTGATTTGAATCGCGTTTTGATTTAACTCGTAAACGCGTGTTTAAAAATATGTGTTTAAAGGCGATATACTGTATAAAAGCGCTGATTCTTATGGAGTGTGTTCCGCCGGGGATTCAAAAAATTTATTTTTTTTAATCGCGTATCTAAGGAAAATTGCAGTATAACTTTGTTCATGCACAAACAGTGGCATGTTACATTATAATTTGGGTGTCTCCTCTTGCCAGAAAGCTGTAAATTGCATTTTGAGTGCGGTTTTTGACTTTTTCTAAATTGCAACCCATAAATAAAGCTGATAAAGCTTAGACTAACTGTATTCTAAACTGTATTACAACAGCACATTGGACAATGCAACGTAAATTGCAAAAATGCACTTGGAATCTGTCCAAGCCCTCCTATGAAAATTATTTAAACTGCGACACTGATCATTCATCTCTAAATAAACTTTATTTTATATAGCGTTTTAGGCGAATAGGTAATTAGATTGCTCATAAACCTAATCGCTTTTTCTACATAAACACAGCGTGATTGCTCTCTGAAAATGCTTTTCCTTTATATTTAGGCTCAGATTTCAACTATAGATCGCATTATTATAAACTTTCTTGGAAAAATGTATTTTATGTAAACCATGTTTGCTATTAATTCATTTAGGGCTAAAATACATTCATTGTCTTCCAATCGAGTCGAGTTGACATTAGAAGCTTGCCACTCCCTGACTGTTACACCAACGCATTAGCATGTTAAAGCGATTCCATTGAGGAGCCCAGCTACCAGTTAACACTGTACTTCCTACTTTGAAAATACCTGTGAAACCGGTTTAATTCGTCACAGCCAGCACTCCTACAGAGAGGGGGTTGTACTCGTTAAGTAGAAGCAGGCGAGATTTCCGGCTAAAGACACCTCCCCCCCAAAAAAAAACCCAGTAAGCAGTAATGCTTTATGTTGAAAATTGAGGTGGATTTTGTTTATGATAAAGAGGATAAACTGGGATGGGAGGAGGGTTTGGTTTTGCATAAGGGGCGGGATTATGATAATTGGAGGAATTTGCGAGAGTATAATGGTTTGATATATTTGATTTTGTATTGTGGTCGTTATCTATGTTTTTGGTTGGTATTATGTTTATATGGTTGTTTTTGTTGGTTGGTTGTTATTATGGTTATTAATAATACGATCTATAGTTGAAATCTGAGCCTAAATAAAAAGAAAAAGCAAGTGATTAGGTTTATGAGCAATCTAATTACTTATTCGTTTAAAACGCTATATAAAATAAAGTTTATTATTATTTGCTGGACAGAGCGGTGAACATTATTATGCATAAGACAAAGATAACGATCCTGATCAGTTTAGAAATCTGTGTACACTGTAAGGTTTTTACTTCTTAAACTTTTAAAATACACGCTTCGAATAGAAAGAAATCCTCTTCCTGGTACAGTCGCATGAAGAGAGAGGCGAAACAGCCCTACACAGCCCTGTCGCAGTACACGAATATAATCATATCGTTATTAAATTCTTTAGATACGCGATTCCATATTATATTAGCAGAAAAGCTTAAACTACCACTTTTTCACACGCTATTTCACGTTAGTTAAATTTAATTTATTTATATATTATATATTTATATCTCTGACCAAGGGAAACGTCTCATTTTTTCAAAGAAATGTTTGTTCACAACGGCGACTGTCAGAAGATAGGACACAGCGGCTCAGGCACCCGCTGAATGGAAAAGGGGCACTTTAATGTTCTGTATGGCTAATACTAAAGCCAATACTAATATTCAATACTTTAATATCCTTTTCTGTATGTTTAACAATAGTGGGTACTGGCCTAATTCGTCCCTGCTCCCGTTGTTAGGTGTTAATGTGTTGTTAAGTGTGAATTTGTACCTGTTTCCCTGAGGTCTGGCTTTTTTTCTGGAAAACCATAACTCTGGTCTTGTCCAGATTGACTGTCGGCGCCCAGGTCTGACAGTGCTGCTCCAGCAGTGCCAGGTTCTGGCGCAGCCTCTGTTCTGTGGGCGACAGCGGGACCAGGTCGTCTGCACAGAGCAGGAACTCGATTTCCATAATAAATGCAGATCAGTAAATCAAGGGACAAAACAATTATTGCGCCCGGGTCCTCAATGGGCTTTGACGTGCTAATGCGTTGGTTTAACAGTCTGGGTGTGGCAAGCCTCTAATGTCTCCTGACTTTGAAAACCAAGTAATAACTTAACTATATGTGCAAACGTTTCATATGTTGCTGTTGTGGATGCCTGTGGAGTGTATCTTATTTGCCGCGCGCCCTCCCCCCCTCTCTCCCTCAATTCAATTCAATTCAAGGTGTTTTATTAGCATGGCAGATGGGTTCAATCAGTGTTGGGTATTTGCTTTGCTTTGAGATTCCACTTTTAAAGGTGATATATAAATTTTTGACTAAAATAAATTGATATCTTTGTCTTCTAAGCTCTCTGTGTACAGTGGAGCCTCCTGTCCAGCCAGCACATATCCACAGACATTCACAACAGCGACATATCATAAAACGTTTGCACACATAGTTAAATTATTAGTTGTTTTTCAGGAAGTTAAAAAAAACACTTGAACTACTTATCCAGTCTCTCGAAATAAAAAAATCTAATAATAATGTAACATGCCACTGTTTGTTCATGAACAAAGTTATACTGAGATTTCCTTAGATACGCGATAAAAAAAAATTAAAAAAAATTTGAATCCCCGGCGGAACACATTCCATAAGAATCAGCGCTTTTACAGTATATATCGCCTTTAAAGGTGGCTTCTCAAAACGCTTTACAGAATAAAAACAACAAGAACAGCAACAACAACAATATTGTATTTCATTGCACTTTGAAAACCAAGTAATAACTTAACCATATGTGCAAACGTTTCATATGTTGCTGTTGTGAATGCCTGTGGAGTGTATCTTATTTGCCGCGCGCCCTCCCCCCCTCTCTCCCTCAATTCAATTCAATTCAAGGTGTTTTATTAGCATGGCAGATGGGTTCAATCAGTGTTGGGTATTTACTTTGCTTTGAGATTCCACTTTTAAAGGTGATATATAAATTTTTGACTAAAATAAATTGATATCTTTGTCTTCTAAGCTCTCTGTGTACAGTAGAGCCTCCTGTCCAGCCAGCACATGTCCACAGACATTCACAACAGCGACATATCATAAAATGTTTGCACATATAGTGTGCAAAAATGCACTTTATTTACTTAAAATAAGACAGAGATACTGTATCAATTTATGTTGCATTAGCCTGATTATGATAAAAAAAACACATATAATTAAACACGCGTTTGCGATTTAAATCAAAACACGATTTAAATCAATATAAATGTTTATATTGTATTGCATACTGTCCAGCCTCCATTTCTCTATAAAAATTTACTCTATTACACACACACACACAATAGAAGCAGGAAGCAGAAGCAGGGACCGTTGTCAGAAGGGAAGAAGGTGACTATTCATTGTTATCAAAAATGACTTAGAATCGATCATGTTGTGATATTTTGAAATATAAAAGTCAATTGATTGTCCATAATATCGCTATTCTATTTTTTCGAAGAAATGTTTGTTAAAAGAAAAGTCCAGCACCAGCTGGATTTGAACACACAACCCATGAGTTGGTAAGCGGGCACGTAGACCAGTAGGCTACAAGGGAAGTCACATGAAGAGAGAGGCGAAACAGCCCTACACAGCCCTATCACAGTACACGAATATAATCATATCGTTATTAAATTCTTTAGATACGCGATTCCATATTATATTCCCTATTAATCAAATTCTAAAAGTATGCTTGCTGAATCCGGTATCTCTTTAGTTAAAGACTTCGATGCCTAAAATGTTTAGGGAGAAATGGAATACTGGTGTGTATTTTTTCTTTAAAGTACCAAGACCAGCCATATACAGTACTGTATGTTTATGTTCCAAAATTAATATCGTTTATGGCCTTCACACACGTTACAGTATGCTCCTATTCTTTTTATGCTCAGCTACTAAGATTTCCCTTCAGTGGTAAAATTCAATATCTACAACGGGCACAGCAAAGACGTTTACTGTAAGTCTTTCTACAACAGACCAACGGACCACGAGTGCCCCTGTCGGTCAACCAATCACGTACTGCGGTGCCGCGCGTCATCTTGCGTCACAATGCGCGACGCCACCTGCGGTACGTGTCTGTAACGCGCACTTTGAATGGCTGCATCTGTATGTTGTAATTAAATCCTACAATGAGTGGAAGAGTTTAACAGTTTTAAGACAGGGAGATGTGGGGGCAGATGTGGGGGACAAACATAAGTATTAATTTACATACTTTAATACAATGCAGGTCTGCAGTGTCCAATGATGTCCGGTAAAAGGGTAATGACAATATGTAGAAGTTTAAATGAAAATTGCTATAGAAATGGTGTGACCTACTTACCTTTTTTGGAAATTTGCTTTGCAGGCAAGTAAAAGACACAATATAATACATTTAATATACCATGAACCCATGAACAAATAAGAGACACATTCAGGTGAAAGGAGCACTATAATACTATTGGCCTTATGCACTATTCGTTGGATGTTGATGTCTGATGTCTGTAGTTGTTGCACACTAATAATTTTGCTGGCAACCTTCACAATCCCCTATTTTTATTTCGGTATTACAGTTACCAAACCAGGCTACCACTGTGAATTTTCGGACATTCAATGAAAGTTCTATAGACACAAGTCATCCTTGTAGTACACACATTAAATGAGCAAGAAAATTGTTGTTTGCTCTTCTTACATGTGGCATCTGTGTTTTCCTCAAGCGTTAGTTTGTAATCAACAACAGTGCCAAGATATTTGTAACCGGTTATAAAAAAAAAAGGACAGGACCCCAGCTCACATTGTTAATAGTCACTAATTTCCTCTGTGATACTACAGCCATACCACAACATGAAGCACAAACATCAAGCAGCTCACATCACCGTACACATTCCTCAAATTTAAAAAATACCAAACTCACTCATTGAGCACAAGCGCAGTCTGATTCACGTGCTCAATCACAAAACAGTACCAGACACAAACGTTTGTGTAGTAAAAGAGAATTATCTGGTACAGTCAGTGCAGTAGACTAGACATCAAACTCAACCCTAATCTCCATTACAGTCTCCAAACTCCACCCTATTCCTGCAAATTGAAAAAGAGATATGCAGCTGTCCCCATCAACTGTTTCTCCACAACTGTCTGCATAGTTCTCCACACTGTATACATAGTTCTGCTTAAGCTTCCATCAAATGTGGTACTGGCAAATACATATAGTACATGTACAGCTAAATCAGCTACTCTTAAAGGTTTTTAAATAAGAAGAACTAACAATAATTTCCTAACAGAAATTAGGATATTGTTCCATGAAATAATACTGTAAATACTTTTTAACTTCAGCAACATTGTTGTTGGAATGCAGTTTCTCTTTAGATTTATTAGATTTATTACTGCTTTTGTAAATAATAAAGATGTATTTTCATTTCAAGTCACTTTTCTTTCCACAGATAATAATTCAAATAAACTATGCTTAACACTGATGCGCTTTGGGGGGAAAATGACAGCAACCAAATTCAAATAAGCTTTTGAAGCAAGACAAGTCTGCATAGTGATTCTTTCTTTTTTGCATGTCACCCACTTCGAAAAAATGTTATAGAATTCAGCTTTATTCTGCATCACTCCTTTTGTGTCCAGAGCCCTCTCCCTGTGCTTAGATTGATGTTGGAGACAAGTGCAGTATTTGATTCTGTTGCTATCTCCTAGGGCAGAAACCTCTCTTTTTACTTCATGACAATGAGAGCAATGATAAAATGTGCAGTTGAAAGAAAATAACCCTGAATTAATGAATAAACCTCCATTTTTGAATGAAGGCCCTCTTAAAATGGAGATTGATCATATCATTGAAAAGGCTGTTTCTGTTGTTGTTTGTCCAGTTTAGAACGTGTAAAATGTAGTTTTTTTAAATGTTTCAATATCCAACCCTCACAAAACATAAAGCATGATGATGATGGTCCTTCCATCCTTAATATACATCTGTTTGCGTTAGTCAGATGCATTTGGTAAACTAAAGCTGTTTAGAAAATGATTTGGTTGAAGAATAGACCATGGCAAGTGTGACAATGGAAAGTGAAAGCAGTGATATATGAGTCATTTTGCTCTTTACACATATTGAAGTCAGGTCGTGTTGTTTGGGATTTTGTGTCTCTCCTACAGTACAGTGGTCCCTGTAGCTGGTATATGAAAGATGTCATTGGCAAAAATGGTCCAGAAGTTTCAAACCCAGGCCAACTTGTTTTAAAGTGGTACAAAACCAATCACACAACTGACTGTGATTATTTTGTAAAGACTCTTGTTAGAGATTTATCCATGTAGTGAATAAGTGACCTGTACTTTGAATAACATCTCAAATAAAGGTTTCAGTTGACCTAATTGGGGGTTATACAGAAACAGACCACATAACCAACTAAAACATGTAATTTCCATTGGAATTAGAAAAAAAATATATAGATTGCCTGAACATTTCATTTGCTTTTTTATTTTGTTTCTTCCTTTCCTGTTTTTGTCTTTTGTTCAATAAAAAGTACTGACCAACCTTCTATCTTAGCAGACATACATTTATTTTTCCTAATATATATTTTTTTATATTTAGCTTTTAACCCTTCTATTACCAAAATTTAAGTGTCTTGAGATTCCATATTGGGTGTTGAATGTGTTATTAGTACAGCTAATGGCTGTTTTAGGTTTGCTTAATGAATATTAATCTTCTGACTCTCAGACACTACTCTGATTTCTAATTGATTTAGGAGTTCCTGGTGCCATCTCCTTGAGAAGATAAATGGCACTCTGACTGACATTGCCATTGTACTCCTGCTTGACAGAAAATGGCTGCATCTCCTCAGAGATGTATTCTGCACCAGTCATAATTACTTCTATTCTCCCTCCTGCTCTCTGTCATCAGTATTCATTTTAAAGCCTCATCCTTGTCCATTTTGAAGCCATATCTATTCAGCGGATTCATGCACAGGCATTGTGAGAAAACTGACCTAAAACTGATATTAGTAACTCCATATTATTCTTGAGAGAATTGTGTTTCCCCCAGTGGGAGTCAGGTAAAATTACAGACTGAATCTATAATGCATGCTTCTGAAAACAGGGTTTTCAAATGGGTTTGAAATAAAAGGCAGAGCTCTCCCAGCTGGTTCAGGTCACATTTATCAGACTTACCATTTTGTCACAAAACAACATGCATTGAAAAAAGATAATGTCTTCTCGACAAAAAATATTCTCTTCTTTCTTTGAAAGCTGTAGCAGTTATCTGACATATAGTGCAATGCGTCAAAGTCCTCCTCCAAAATTAAAGCTCAAATGATAGAATGCAGAAAGAGAAACATAGAGAAATGAAGCCTTTATAAGCAGAATTATGTTTTTCTTATAAAAAATTTCACTTTTGGGGGAAAAAGAAAATCCCATAATAAGAGAGTAAACAGCAGTAACACCCTAATCTAATACATCTTTTCTCTCTCCTCCAACCCATCACTTCAGCACAGGTAACAAATACCCGACTTCTTCCTAACCACAGAAGACCCCATGAATGCGTCAGATAGGAATATTTATCAACAATATTTTCATGGTGCCTAATGTTGCTGCCCAGCCTTGGACAGTCCCCCTGGCTCCACAGACCTGCACAAAATATCTATAGTATATATTTACAAGATATAATGTATATGGTCCACTGATGCCATGGAAGGAATTGCAAAAGCTGCCAGTGCAGAGCAACTATTCCCATAACAGTATTACGAGCAAACCCAGACAGCCAAACCAACTCTGAGCTGAGTCATCATTTAAGATGATATACAGTACATCTGAGAACAAGTGATATAGTAGATGTAGTTGATGTGTAGTAGATTAATTTAACACCAGCCCACTGAAACAACTGACCACACCCACATCTTGTGGAAAAAGCTGCCCATAGATCCCTGAGAGCAAAGGAAACACTTCAGCATGTCCTAACTTCCATTAGAAAACATTTCTGAGTAGTCAAGTAAATTCTTTAAATAAAATAAAATGGATCAATTTATAGTCAGGTTTTTGGAGGCTAGCCTTAGATTATTGAACACTGTATCACTGTAAGAAATTACTTCATCTGCAAGAGGAGAGAGTGCTAAATCTACAATCGTTTATATGTCTCTAAGTATAGACCAAGGAGACTAGTCCCTTACAATAAGCATTTTGTGTGCAATAGCAAAATTGGAAATCCTTGGTCTGTACAAAGGCAGGCTTTCACAACATCTATTAAAGTGTGCCGAGATCAGACAACTGAGTAAGACTGAAATGATAGCTGCCAGGAAGAATAGGATTACAATAATGTCAAGTAGCAACACATAATACAGGTGGTTGTGAATTCCACTTTCTTTGATTTTTAATGAGTGTTTCCACCTACAGTTAAACTGTGATCAAATAAGTAATAATTGGACCAAAATATCTGCCAGCAGCTACTGTATATCATTCTCAGCTGGTAACCCACTGAAGCTAAGCAAGTGTGAGCCTGGCTAGTACCTGGATGGGAGACCACTGGGAATGCTTTGGCTGCTGATGAGTGTTAGTGAGGCCAGCAGGGGGTGCTCACCCTGTGGTCAGTGTGGGTCCTAAATCCTCAGCATAGTGATGGGGACATTATACTGTAAAAAGACACTGCCTTTCGGTTGAAATGTAAAGCCAAAGTCCTGACTCTCTGTGGTTGTTAAAAATCCCAGCACTTTCTCAAAAAGAGTAGGGGTGTTACCCCAATGTACTCTCCAAGTTTTCCATTGATCTTTACCAATCATGGAATCCTAATAATCCCCATCTATGATTCGGTATCATCACTCTGTTCTCCTCCCTACTTGATTAGCTGATCATTAGGAAGTGTGACCACCTCTATAAAAGCAGAACATTTGGCAGTTTGGTCTGGAGCAGTGGTTTTCAAACTGTGGTACGCGTACCGGCAGTGGTACGTGGAGTGCCGCCAGGTGGTACGCCAAAAGACCCTGGAACTGTGTCGTGTGCGCTGAAAAATCGGGATGGGTTTTCATATTTTGTATTTTGTATTTTAAACGTGTCGAATACGCAGCCTACGTACTGCGATACAGTGCGCGCTAATACTTCAGTGGACACAAGAGATACTCTGTAATTCTATACCACTCTATAGGAATGCGTGCTACGGATGCAAGTGACCAATTGTATTTTAAAAAAGCTAATGTATCTCCAGCAAATAGGGAGGAAGGAGAATGTGCGTGATTTTGGAACAATGTCAAGTTGTAAACACAGGAATGCATAGAAATACGTGCTACGAACGCTGGTAATCTTGTGAGCACAGGAAAGTGTGATAGATAACAGAAAAATATTTAAGAACTGTTCTAAGTTAAGTTGAGAAAAATACACCGAGCGTCTCTGTGTTTCGCTCCCATGCGCATGAAATAAAAACTTTAAATAAATACGGAAATAAAAACGGAAACGTGGAAAAATGCAAGCTTGCGGATTGCTAAAGCAGGTAAGCCACACTATTTTTGAAGAACCGTATTTACCGTTGGCAAAAGAGCTGACACGTATTATGTGTGGAGAAAAAGCTGCTAAACAGCTCGACCTGCTGCCCCCCTCCCCCTGAAAGACACAGTCACTCATAGAATTATTGAAATGAAGGATTATATCAAAAGTACACTGATAGAGCGCGTTAAGATGAGCAGATGTTTTTCACTGCAATTAGATGAGTCTGTAGTCGATTTGGCCAATTTGCTGGTTTACGTTAGATACGAGTTTGAGGGTACGTCCCATGAGGACTTTCTGTTCTGTAAGCCGCTACCAACAGGAACTAAAGGAGAGCACATATTTCAGCTTCTGAATAAATTTATCGAAGAGAATGGCATCGACTGGATAAAATGTGTCGGAGTTTGTACAGACGGTGCTAGAGCAATGACAAGCCGACATAACGGTGTAGTTGCACGAATTAGAGAGGTTGCTCCAGAAATTAATGGATGCATCGCAACATCCACCGCGAGACCTTTGCCGTCAAGAAAATGGCTGACGATTTAAAATCTGTTAGGCTCTGTTGTGAATTGTATCAAGGCTCGAAAAATTAATTCACATCTGCTTTGCTCGACTAAACAGGCTCACCCCTCTCACTGAAATGGTGCTTTTTTATTAGTTGTTGTTACTGTTTTTTTTTCTGTAAAACACTTTGAGAAGCCACCTTTAAAGGCGCTATATGAAATAAAGTTTATAATTATAATATTTATTATAAGTATGTGTGAGTGTGTGTGCACGCGCGCTCATGTTGGTCATTGAGAATTTCTGGGGTTCCTATGAGATGATGACTTGTAGGTGGTACTTGGATGCTTTGGTTGGATTAGGGGTGGTACTTGGTCCAAAAAGTTTGAGAACCACTGGTCTGGAGCATTCAGATGTGTGTTAACACCATGCCAAGGAGAAAAGACATCAACAATAAACTTAGAGAAGCAATTGTTGCTGCTCGTCAATCTGGGAAGGGTTATAAGGCCATTTACAAACAATTTGAAATCCATCATTGAGAAGGATTATTTACAAATGGAGAAAATTCAAGACAGTTGCCAACCTTCCCAGGAGTGGGCGTCCCAGCAAATTCACCCCAAGGTAAGACTGTATAATGCTCAGAGAAATCGCAAAGAACCCAAGAGCTACATCTAGGGATCTACAGGCCTCGGTTAACATGTTAAATGTAAAAATTCATGACAGTACGATCAGAAAAAGACTGAACAAGTATGCCTTTCATGGAAAGGTAGCCAGATGAAAGCCCCTTCTCTCCACAAAGAACATGGCAACACGGCTTAGGTTTGCAAAATTGCATCTGAACAAACCACAAAATTTATGGAACAATGTCCTTTGGACAAATGAGACCAAAGTGAAGATGTTTAGTCATTATGCACAACGCCATATTTGGCGAAAACCAAACACAGCGTATCTCCACAAACACCTCATACCAACTGTCAAGCACGGTGGTGAAGGGGTGATTTGGACTTGTTTTGCAGCCACAAGACCTGGGCACATTGTAGTCATCAAGTCAACCATGAACTCCTCTTTATACCAAAGTATTCTAGAGACAAATGTGAGGCCACAGCTAAAGTTTGGCCGAAATTGGGTCATTCAGCAGGACAATGATCCCAAGCACCCCAGCAAATCTACAACTGAATGGCTGAAAAAGAAAACAATCAAGGTGCTGGAATAGCCAAGTAAAAGTCTAGACCTCAACCCCATTGAGATGCTGTGGTGGGACATTAAGAGAGCTGTGCATAAATGAATGCCCTCAAACATCAATGAACTGAAGCAATGTTTTAAAGAAGAGTGGGCCAAAATTCCTCTGAAACAATGTGAGACAGTGATAAACTCATACAGAAAATGATTACTACACGTTATTGCTGCTAAAGGTGTTTCTACAAGCTACTGAATCATGGGATGTTCTTCATTCTTCACACATGGCTTCTGCATGTTGGCTTATTTTTTGTTTAATAAATAATGTCATAGTGGAATCTGTTATGTGTTTTTCACCTGAGGTTAGATTTACCTAATTTTAGGACCTGGTAAGGACTAGATTATTTTTTGTTACATGTATGTCCTGATATATAAAACCATAGAATTGAAAGAGGGTGTACTTTCTTTTTCACATGACTGTATCTACAGTAAGTGTTGTGTTGCATACTTCAGACGTTGACATTTGTGATGAGATTGCAGGTAAGGTTTCCTTCTAATGACTCTTCCATGCAGATCATGTTTGTGCAAGCAACGCTGCACAGTGGACCTGTGAACCACTACTCCTGTGCCAGCTAAACCTTCATGCAGGTCCTTTGCAGTGATATAGGGATTTTGCTTTGCATACCTGACGGGCAGTTCTATCAGAGATTTTTCTTGATTTTCCAGATCTTGTCTTGACTTTAACAGTTCCCCTTAACTTCCATTTCTTAATGACATTTCGGAGAGACCTTTGATCCTCACAGCCCTGACATGTTCCCTGAAAAGGTCTCCCAGTTTCTTTTCTTTTTCACCAATGTAGATAGCTGTGCATTTTCTGCAAGAGATGCTCTTTTTTAGCATACTGTACTTTATACTGCTGTTTAAACCATACAGTATGCAATTCAGTAGAGTCAATTATAATTGTCTGACTAGGATTTCTTAGAAACAGGAATATCAGACTACATCAGTCTACAGTCAGTTTGAAAGTCAATCTGAGAAACCTGGGGTATTGGAATGTAGGGTTTATTAGATCTAGCCAAATAGCCACCTGTTGAGATATGTCAATTTCAGTTAAAGTTAATAAGAAAAAATAAAAAAGAATCAGTAGAGAAGTATTTTTTGCAGCTAGTGTGGAGGATTATCACTTTCCCATCTCCTCGGTTGAACAGTCAAGGATATATTGCAACAATATAATGTCCCCCAAGATCAGTTAACTTGTCCTGAAAATTGCCAGACATCTGAAGACTGTGGAAAGTGTTTTTTAGCCTAAATCAGTTCTGCTTTCTGGGTATTGACACAAGCCTTCCAACAACTTATCCTTAGTTGTCTCGGCCTCACTGAACAGGCACAAAGCCTACCATGTTGTGAAAATGTTGTTGCATTGTGTCATTTGCTTGATCACTATTGTCAGCTCCTCCTCAGTTAAAGCTTGTTTAAAATGCTTCCCATGCAGCATAGAGAGAGAAAAAGTTGTCTTTGTTGTTGGGTGTCATTGCAAAGCTGGGTTTGAACAAAAAAACAAAAACAGATCAAGTGAATTTAGAAATAATTAAGGGGGTGTGAAGAGTTGACATCTCATGGTCATGTCATTTGATGTCTTTTGTTAACAGAATCCTCTAATCATAAATCAATAATAGCAATTCCTTACATTTATATAGTGCTTTTTTGGACACTCCATTCAAAATGGTGGACTCCCTTACACTACCTCCAATATGCAGCATCCACCTGGACCAGTGCACCAGTACGCTCGCCACACACCAGCTATCAGTGGGGAGGAGTACAGAGTGATTTTATAGCCAATTCATAGATGGGGATTATTAGGAGGCCATGACAGGTAAAGGCCAATGAGAAATTTGGACAAGATGCCGGGGTTATACCCCTGCTCTTTTCAAGAAACACCCTGCGATTTTTAATCAGAGCTTTTAACATAGTCAGGACCTCAGCTTTATGTCTCATCCAAAGAACAGCGCCTTTTTACATTATAGTATCCTCATCACTATATTGTGGCATTAGGACTCACACAGACCACAGGGTGAGCACCCCCTGGAAACACCTCTTCAAGCACCAACCTTTGTTTTTCCTAGGAGGTTTCCCATCCAGGTACTGATCGGGCTCACACCTGCTTAGCTTCAGTGGGTTGCCAGTTATGAGTTGCAGGGTGATATGGCTGCTTGCATAGTGCATGATATTGAGATATATAATTCACTAGCAATTTAATATGTGGCTCTGCTGACCTCATGCAGCAGCTGAGATTGTATAAATTCATAAATATGATATGCATCCTCTTGACAAACAGTAATTTCAGCTAATGTTTTGTTTTAATATATTAGGAAAACTACAAAAATCCAATAAAAAGCTAATTGAGCAATAGAATTCCTCATTATTCAGCATGTGTCCCTATAAAGACCCCTTTTAATTGTTGTTGCCCTTTTATTAAGTTTAATATTGCTGAACCTGGCCAACAGCCAACTCATTAAAAATAGCCCTGTTTTTTAGAGTCTCAGTTACAGCAAGGCCGTATAATGCAGAGATAGTCAGGCAAAAGTTAAAATTGCTTGAAACATAAAATGCAGAAGAAAGAAATTCAGTTTCCCGATTCTAATGCAGAAGGTGTGGCATTGTTGTTCACAGGCTTCACAGTGTGCTTTTAATTGTTTGTTTACCCCATTCCTGCATTGCCACAGAGGATGTGTGTTAGGAATTAGTAGTGAGAACGCTATGCAGAAAACCAGGGCAAACTCCAAAAGGCGTTGTCGAAAGAACAATCCAAGGTCAGAAAGCCGTAGGTAAACTAGCTAAAGTACAAATAACCAGAGGCAGAGCCATAATCTGTAAGGGAGACGAGAGTCAAAACCAGAATGAGAGCAAGAGTACCAAAACTGAAACCAGGAGATGTAGCCAGAGAACAAACCAGGGTCAGGAAGCCAAAAACCAAGTAGTAAATAACAATGAGACTGGGAGTAGCTCTAGTCAGGAAAACCCTAATACTGAGCACCAGGAAGAGTGTGAGGCAGCATTAAATAGGCTGGGGAAAAGGGCTAATTGGGAACTGTGCTGGAATGTGAGGTGGAATGCTGATTCCTCTGGGGGCGTGGCGTAACAATGTGCTCTTATACTGTATGTACTGTATACCAGCTTTGCTTCACTCCTATTGGGATGCACATGGAATAAATTATCTTATAGTTGTATACATGATTCCAAATACAGTGCTCACTGGATTTTCTCTTTTAATTAATTAAATGATTACTGTCATTTAATTAATCAAGATCAAGATCAATCCTTACTTATTACAATGTCCTTCATTAAAAGATGTCGTATGAACATTTTACAGAATATGAGAAACACATTTTACAAAATGTACAGTTTTTAGCAACAGAACAAATTGGGAAAAACATTGGGAACAGAAAAAAATTCTCAAGGTAAAAACTAAATCTCTGGGCCCAGTGGTTGAATTCTTTCTAAACAGTGACCCTTGGATACAATAAAAGGCTGGTTTTGGATTATAGATATTGTATCCATGGTGTCACAGATCTGATTTCTCTGGTCTTCATTGCATTTTTTGTGATTCACACATAAACACTTTTAAGAAAACAGGTCCTTCATCATAAAAAATATTTTTTCATTTTTTAAAATTATTTTATATTTATTTTTTTTTAATGGGGCTTGTGCCCAGATTCAGTGTAAACCTCATAAATTACAGGCCTGGCACTGGACAGTGGGTATGCTTTGGGTAGGAGCAAGAACACTCTAGCAAACAAATATAGGGTATGTAATTTGGGTTGAAGTATTAATGTTATTCAATGACTTTATTTCATGCTGAAAAGAGAAGTAAAAAAACACAACATTTTTGCTGTGGAGCCTGTGGGTGTGTGGCTTCAGAGCCGAAATGTTATGTTTTCTTTCTTCTCTTTTCAGCATGGAATAAACCTATTACTTGTTCCTTTGCAGCTTACGCATGCTGACGCAGCTACCCACCTGAACTAATTCAATGCTGAATTATGCCTTAAATTATGACTGTCAGCCACTTTACTTTACAAAGTGGAGTGATATCAACAAAAGCCTGCCAATAGTACAGTACAGTACTGTGGTGTTGCATTGTGTAGGAGCAGTGTGGAACAATGATTAAGGCTCTAGACTTTGTTGTAACAAACAAATAAGTCCTGGACACCAAGATGAATCTCAACAAGTGAGTTTTATTACTGTACATGTAAGGAACAATACAACCAGGATTGTTCAAAGAGTATAGTTGCAGAGCATCAGTTTATATAACAAACTCCAGCTGTTTCTGACGCCAATGTTACCATGGTGATGGGGGGGAGACCACCTGTGTTCGGACATTCTCAAGGCCTTGAACACTTTGAACGACTGGTCTCATCCTCCCTTAGTTAAGAGATTCCAGATTCTCTTATCAGTCCACTCCCGTCCCTCCTGTAACTCAGAAGCCCTGAAGCATGGAATATGTTGTACCAAAAGAAGTCTTTGTGCAGAAAGAAGTTAGTTAACCCTCTTTTCACATCTCATATCTTTCTTCAGCTTGTACTGTAAGTCGGAAAGTATGAGCACAAATCCTAGATAGAGCATTGCCATTGCACATTTTAGCAAAGCACTTTATTCAGATAGTTACAATAATAATAATAATGAGATGGCTCCATGTGAATGTGTACAGCATGGGGAGGCAATGTGGCACTATTACTAGTTCAGGTCTAGCATTTAAGAGCAGAAAACCACTAGTGTAAGACACAAACTATAAAGCACCAAATGCTCAGGTTGGCTTAGTGTTTAAGAAATCTGACACTGTGGATTTCAGTTCAGAGATTTCCATTCCACAAGAAAGGCAAGGCCATACTGCAGTGGAAATATTATACTATAAAATTATAAGGTTTCAGTCATTCCATTATTCATTATAGAATTAAAAAAAATTAATTGTCTCAGATATGATAACACCAATTAATCACAAAAGCAGCTAAAGAATAAAAATGAAAAAATGACATGCAAGTTAGAACACATTAAAGTTCTAATTACTGAATGAATGGCATTTTCTGGTTATTAGAGATAATGTCCATCATGGAGGCTATCTTATAAAATTAATGGAAGTGTTGCATTTATTATTATATTTATATTACAGCCAAGAAATGTAGTATCAGTTGACATATTTTATTGAAAAATACTATAATCCATTTTCACAAACAACACTAGAACTGGTACTTTTTAAAATTTCTGTGTTTACTGTACAGCCATTTTTTAATGTGTCAAGTTTTGTATCCCAGTGCAGTTTTCTCATTAGTACACATACTGTACACTCACAATATGGTGCTCAAGAACACTCAGGTGTTGTAGATTTAAATGCCCTAAAAGACATTTGTTCTTAGATTGTGAGATCATTATTGCAATGATGCTCAGATAGAATACGATTGTACAGTGTAGCGACTTTCGAATACTACATTCACCACAGATCCAGCAGACACAGCCACAATAGGGTCATAACATTTTCATCCTCACTGCTTTTCTTGTGAGTTTGTGATACATTTTTAAGCACATAGAAACGAAACAATAATTTGGATGTAATGTTCCACATTAGAGACCTAAGTTTAGAACAGAAAAGAATGTTTCCATGAGTGCTGCTTTTAGCTGAAGGCACCCATGGAACTCGCATCCACTGTGGCTCCATAGCACATGTGGATTCAAAGGCAGTAGTGAAAAAAGCATTTCAATGGGAAAACCCCTTGAGAAAGGTCTGAATTTTGAAGCAGTTATCAAGCAAAAATAAAACAACAAGAGTAATTTAAAAATGTGTGAAACATTACTACTAATACAGTATGTGTCATAAACCAATTTGCTACTATTTGAGTTTTTGGTGTAGAAGAGCGTAGGCAACACGCCCTTTTGTAACTTTTACCTGTGCAGCTTCCAAGTCATGTCAGTTGACCCCAGTTTGCCTTTGTGACATAAAGTATCTGTCTCTCCAGTCTGCATTATAGCTGGTAGAAAACATCAGGCAGCTGCATGGCAGATTGAGTAAATTAGAGCTTTCAGAGAAATAACAGCACTTGTAGTCAGACCTGCCGAAATGTATCATCAAACCTAATGGATTCCAGCTCATCATGTGTTTGCTTTATGGTTGGGCACTGGCACACTTTAAATGGAAAGATATTGCATCTGACCTCATGTACTCTCTCTGAGTGTTATAACCCAATGAGAGGGAGTTTATATTTCTTAAAATTTGTAATCACCAGTCATTCTTTTACTTTTACTCCCCAGTTTAATACTGGCAGAGAACAGTCAGATACTGTATGTCCTTTCCTACATTGCATTTAGACTTTGGAGAGACAAAGAAAATATACCCCTGTGCTATGTTCCTCTTTTCATTCTAGAATTCCACAATTCAAATAGTAAGGCTAAAGCTATACATGACAACATTTCTTACTGAAAATGGAAAGACCCACCAGTGGCTACTGCTGTTGCATAACAAGTATTTAAACTTTGAATTTGCCCAGTCCCAGGCAAATTTGTGTACTTCTGCACCTCTCTTCCCCTGAGTTCACCTGGGTCTCAGTAGAATGGTAATATAATCCAGATTTAATCTGACTTCAGACTGTGGAAGTGTGCAACAGGGTTGTGAGGGTCTAGAGCAAGCCACCCAAGCATGTTACTGAAGTGGGATACCCTGGCTTCCTTCAAGAAACAGCTGGATGAGATCCAGTGTAAATTTATAGTAAAAACTGATGACCTCTCCTAATCCAGTTGACTAAATTATCCATTAAATATTGTTACATCTTAATTACACCTTTTTAATTTGGTTTAATCAAATAAAAATTGACTAAATTTAGTTTTAGTCACTTTTCAGTCATGCAGTTTAATTATATTACATAAACCATATAATGGTTTAATTTATTTTTTGTCTTCAGAATATTAGGAAATCTTGGTCCATTTTTACTTTAGGATTAACAACTTTTAAGTTGATATTCATTTAAATCCATATAATATTTTTTGCAACTTTTTACTTACCAAATTTAACCAAGGAACAAATGCATAAAACAGATAAACAGAGACAGAGACAGAGACAACAGAGACAACCAGCATCCAAACTGCTGACAAAACAAATCTTAAATGCCGTTGTAATAGTGGACTGTTTTCTTTGGTGCTCATAACTCTGGGGTGTGGACAAGGTAACATTTATTAAATAAATATTGGGTAATATTTAGCAGACAGATGATAAATAGGGTGAACCTGACAGATATTTTATCTGTCTTTTGTCTTCATTTTTGTAATCTCTTAATTTACTCAAACAGAAATGCAAAGCCATTTAGCCTTTGTCATCGCCATTGTGGATTATTTTCATGCAGAATATTTGAAAAGACCTACTGTATATGAATGTTAATAAAAGAAAATTAAATGGTATTGTAGACATGGTTAAGGACTGCTTTCTTATCCAGTTTATGTTACGCCCCGACGAGCTACAACACCGCCGCATTAGCTCCACCAATTGCCAATGCGCATTCCGCAAATGCTAGAGACTCACTGGGGCCATCCTCAATGAGATCAGGCCGGGCCTATCAGGCCAATTAGGGAACATTGCACAGACATTGAGTCACTAACTGTGCTTTGAGTTTGTCTCAGTTTCAGGTTCTCAGAAGTGTGTCTTAATCCTCAGTTTCCAGTTCCTCAGTCATCATTGCCACTAATGATCTCTTCATCACCTCAGACCTTGGCCTCTGCTCTGCCTGCATTAGCTGCGCAGCTTCTGCCTTAGCCGTTTCCTCAGTCTCAGCTCTGTTTGTCCTCTTCAGTGCTGTCATTTAATAAATTATCTTGATTGCTGCATATCTTAGCTCATTGACTCTAATTTTTGTCGAGCCTGTTTCAACACCTTGTTGGGCACGACAGTTTATTTGAGCAAGCTGATCTGCAAGATTTTATGTGGATCTTGCCTGCTCAAACAATGAACAGAGTGAAGCCGACAGAGCTGAGAGAACCATTAGAGAATTGTGAGCATTATATGGTATGATTTGAAGTGCATTTTGAAACTACAGCCCAAAACAAAACTTTACAATTTACTATATACTAATATATACTAATATATATACTATATAGTAAATAGTAAGAAAAGTGAAGAATGAAAATGAAATAAGTGGACTACAACAGTTTACTTGAACCACAGTATAAATTTAACCCCAAAGTGAGTAAATCAAAAACTATCAAATAGTTTAACATATCAATAAAAAATAAAGGGGAAAGAAAACACTTTTAAAACAATTAATAAAACAATGAAATCTATTTTAAAAAGGAAGTGCAATGAATCACAAGTTAAGAATTGATAGAGAAAAGATCAAGAGAGAAACTGAAATGAATAATGCAATGGAAACTATAATAAACAAAAAAGTCTTTCAGTATTACAACAGCAAAAGAACCATCAAGGATGATGTGAAATATATCCATGGCAAAAATGGTGTAGGGTTTTTGTGAATTTACTAACATAATGCTTAGTTATAATAATAATATAGAGTTAATTTTGGCTATTAGGAATCAATCGTTGGAACAACAAGGAGTCTTCACAAGGATTCACAACACACAGAATACATTTATTGATGTATAAACCAATTGTACATACTGTAAAAGCCTTCTGGGTAAATACTGTACATGAGAGTCTATCTGAAAAAGGCACCTCATTACGTGAATTATCGAGATACATCAACTGTACAGAAGATATACATAAAACAAAGATATTGCATTTAGTATACCATTGGTTACACCAACTTCCTGATTAGTCTCAGCAACATAATCAACATTAAGGTGCTCACAAGTATCTACTGCTACTTAAATTAATTAAACTAAATATCGCAAGGTCCAGTTGCACGCTAGACCTTGGTCAGAATTCTGCCCTTACGTATGGGCTCCCCCTCTAAATCAGGAAAAAAATTTAAGAACCATTGTCAGTCAGCCAAGTTGGGGATGGAGATAGGGGCAAAGTTAGAGGTGATGTGCACCACTTTTTTAATTGGTGAAAATATGGTTGGTGATTGGTCAAGAAATCATCAGGTGGAGTGGGTTCCCACAGCCTACAGGTCCCTGTTTGGTTGATCATTTTGTTGGATGGTCGACCATGGCCTATAACTTAAAATATAGAATAATATCCAGGTCCTAATGGAATATTAACAGTAGATCTGGACTGTCCTGGGAAAGATCCTTATTCAAAAGACAAACTCATCTTTCTCACCTGCTCACATACAAAGACCACTATGTCATCCTGTGGCTGAGATCACATAGACTTACATAGTCTTACATAAACAACAGGCTCTTTTGTCCAGACACACAAAGATTTTTAGAAATCTTTAATAACACTTTATTCTAAATGAAACAATAGGCCTTGTCCATACATAGCATACTGCTGGACAATAATATGAAATGGCTGATGTACTCTTCCAACAGTTGCTCAGGACAGAGGTAGTACCCACTGACTTGAAAATTGTAATGTCCGTATATAACAAGGCTGATTTAAAATAAGAAGTAAACGTAAAGGATACACACAATACATACAGTATAATATGGTATATTAAGATTTTCAGATGTCCTTAATGAAATTCATTAATTAGCAAAATTACAGGTAGGAGGCATTTAGAAAAATAAGACTGTTTGGATTGGGAATTACTTAATAGTGCAAACGGAGAACTGCCAAGGGGTGAATTCAAATTGGGAGTGTAACTAGTGTACTACAAGGATCTGTACTGTAACCATTGCTCTCCTTAATTTTTATCAATGATTTAGGTGTGGTATGCAGCTAGTAAAAATACACCTACATGTAGCAGAGGAACAAGTAAAAGGTTTATTCCATGCTGAAAAAAAGAAGAAAGAAAACACAACGTTTCGGCCGTGGAGCCTTCTTCAGGTGTCCTCCTAATACATAATAAGATCCTCCTAATACCTAATAAGATCCTCCTAATACCAGTAATCTGGTAAAGTGGCAGGGATGGTTTTGTTTTTGTATTTTATGGGGTCTCTGTACCCTACTTGCTATATCCTTTAATAGTATTTTTAGAGAATAATGATAACTAAGATGAGGATTTGCCAACACTGGTATATAAACTTCCCACTGTCACTTGCTCTGTAACCTACTTTTGCCTCACAGGATTCACATGTAAAGTTAACTTTAACCAATGAGAGAACAGCACCATACTTTTCCGTTTTTACCCAAAACTTCAGGGAACTCTAACTGTGCTTTTCCCATTTCAGATCTACAGGAAAGTCCACCCTCTACTCTATCTAAACCTACAGGATATTAAGATTATTTTTCCTGGTCTAACTGTAACACCTCAACATTTCATAGAGAGAATGATGAATTACAGCTGTGACAGATCTTGCTTTATCCCCATTGTGCAAACGCCTGCACTTTTTCTCACTCTGACTTGTCTCTCAACCACACTTCCTCAGTGCGTAACGAAACCGATAGCTGAAATTCACAGTTACTCCATTATGATACCTAATGGAAAAATGAGTCATGAAAAATATATTTTTACTGTATGTATACGAATTATTTACATTATCTCTGGACATAGCAGTACAAATCTAATATATAATTTGTATGCAGGGCAAAATACTAAGCCTGCATTACTTCCTTTTACATAATGCCTGTTTTTTCATAAATGTTATTTCATATCATTTGTGTTAGTGCCTGCATTCCAGAAGATATTAAACAACAAAAACTATGTGTAACCCATTTGATATGTTATCATATTTAAAGAAAATAAGTGAAGTTGGTAAAACTCTCAGTACTATGCTCCATAAGAGGTTTGTTGTAGTATGGTGAATTTATTGAATATTGAATAAGGAAGATAGCACTGGACCTCGGTTTTGTTGCTGTTGCTATGCTAGCCATTGGTCTCTTCTCTTGAGAATTCTGATGGGCACTTTAGCATCAAATTTCTTTACTGTGTTTAAACTTTAAAAGCAGTACCCCATACTGCTTTTAACGTGGACTTTATCTGCATTCAGAAAAGTATGCTGGTTTTATGCTGCTGTTGAGAACGTGAGGATTGTTAATTTATTTTTGAAGCACCAAGCAAAGTTGAAGTTTTAAACAACAAGCAAATCACATTTCATGAATATGAAATTAATTTCAATTAATAAATGATTTTTTATAGCATTATAAATCAAAAACATTCTCAGAAAATCATTTAACCATTCAAGTTTTTCTTTGTGTTAGAAGCTTTACTTGATAGAATGAAATGTCTGAAAGTGAAGTATGTAGCTTTAACCTCTGTTTTATAATGTTTTGAGAGACATGCTTATTTTACTCAGTATGGCTATAGCATTGCATTGTATTTATTCAGATCAGGTCATGGGAAGTTTGTAAGCTTCCCTTTGCTATCTAGGGTTTACATTAGAGGTATTGCTTAAACTTTCACATTTAACAGTAAGGTTTACCAAGCCTAATCATTATCAGTTCGCACAAGATTTCATTGTAAGTTTAAGAGTGTTTCGATCTTCATGAGCCCCTCTGTTCCATATGACTTACACAAGTTTAATTCCTATTTTTTTGTTTTTGTTTGATAAAATCTAGATTAAACTAGTAAAAGAACGACAAAAGGATTATTTACATTGAACAATCCTTTCCAAGAGAGAGCATCTACTGTATCTGCACATTGTCTTCTGGTCTTTTCTGTTTTGTAATCACAACATGTATGGTCACTTGCTTTGTTAAGGGCCTTGGGGCAACCTTGTTGTGAAAGGCACTATATAAAAATAAATTGAATTGAATATCTGTTCAGCCTCTGATTTGCATAAAATATATTGATACATACTAAGTATAACTCACCCTATTATCTCAGTGCAAGCTTATTTGATATAAAGCACCCAAAATACTGAAGCAGAAACAAATACTTGTGTACTTTCATCATGATTCTGTTACAGAATGAAATTCTGAATTCTCTAGCTGTGTTATTGACAAAACCTTAATATGGGTCCACCTGACTCCAACACTCCCAAGTCAGCTCCACTTTAAAGCACAGCCAGATTAAACTCTTCTCTGCCTCTGGGTCTTGAAGCCAGAGCACGGCCAGCTTTTGTAACTCTGTTCCATATATATACTGTATATGACTTTATGATAGCAGATGTTGATATCAAGGCTTCAAAAGAGTGCTTTCTGACATCATTGTGAGATTTTATCTTCTACATGTCAACTTCATGTAAGAGTTTGCCTGCTGAGATGCCTTTAAAGTTTTTCTCACGCAACGGATATAAAGCTGTTTTTCTAGAGCAATGACTGAAGTTATACCACATTATTGCAAGGTGTGCAAACACTGTGAACAGGGATCTTACTGATGAGGCATTATAAGTAAAAGAAATACTTGAAAAATGTTATTGTCATGCACATAAAGATTTACATTATTATATCAAATAACACTATTTATGACACAGAACAATTGAAAGACTAGAAAGGCTACTTATGAAAATATATAATATGCAAAATAAAACATGCTATTGCAAGTGAAGTACAGTTTTTATTTAAAATTTCATGTTACTTTAGTGTACTGTATATCAGTTTATCAAAATAATTATCAACACCTGGTATACAATTATTTTCTCTTCAGATTATAATACAAATTATCTGCTTTTTTAATTTCCTACAGAAAACTGTTTCACATAGGAGAGTTTTTAGTCATTGTCATCACAAGGTCACTTAGAAAGAAAAATGCTTTTTAAACGTAGCAGCCTGTGTTATCTGTGGGTTCTATTCTTGGATCCAGAGCAGCCATAAAATTACACAAGGCCATAACTCCTCAGCCAGTTATACACAGAGCAAGGAGGATTTCAAGGCTATAAGGCAGAACACAATATTCTGCTTTTTTACTCATTAGTATTAAGGTGACACATTGCATACTAAATTAGAAAGATCTCTCTGACAGATCAGCAAACTGCATCACGAAAAGTATGTACAATATTTTCCTCTAGTGATTCTACTCTCGAAAATATATCTCTTGTTGTTTATTTACAGTAATTTGCCACTACATTAATAGGAATAAGGAGACTCTGGGCCAACTGGAAACATTGCACAGTGTAGAAACCAGATGTAAAATGGGAGGCTCCTACTAGAAGATGTGAGCCTTGAGAAGTTTAGTGGGCACTGAGAATGCAATAGTAATCTAAAAAGATTTTGCTGGTCAGTACAGAGCTACCATGCAGACCTCATATCGGCATTCAAAGTCAACATTACACCTTGCTAACATTTGTATTGTTGAGATGTGCTTTTAATTACTGTATCTTTTAGAAACCAATCAGTTACAAATCAGAGCCTTCTAAATGGATGAAATATCAATTACAGAGTCATTTAGAATTTTTTAAACTAATTAACTCATTAATTAACTAATCACAGTATGTTGGTAACAGTTAAAGGTTAAAAAAAAGTAGAAAAAATACATTTGGTAACATATTAATGAGGTCCATTTTACTCCATTCTGAGAGAACAGTTGTTTTCTGGCTCCCATGGTGACACCTGCTGCAGCTGTTGAGAGATGTGACTCCTTCAGTTCCTTCCTGTAGCTTAGGTCATCAATGTGTCAACCGAACAACAAAATGTGTCCTGGGTATCTGCAAGGTTCTTTCTAGAATTTTAGACTGACTGGGGCAAAAGGCAAAAAAAGTTTTTAATTTTCTGAACATGCATAATATTAACAGTTTTTTCAAGGCCTGGTTAGAGGCATAGTTTTTTTTTTTTGCAAAGCAGGGACCATTTTCTACCATTTTTAAAGTCCAGGTAAATGTCTGTATTGAGTTTTACTTTGCACTAGTTTAAAATTCAGCCTTGTTCAAGAAAATGTCGGTGTTTTGGCATATTACATTGTTTTACGCAGGACTCCTTAAGGTATGGCACAGGGTGAGAGTGAAATAATGGAAAACTCTGTGCTGGGTATAAAGTTGCATACACAGCTCCAGATTTTCTGTGTGAAATTAGACACATCCTGCTAAGGGTTAGAGCAGCCAACTATGGTTTTAATTTGTTTGGGATAAGTGTTTTTAGAATAGATAATGTTATAATGCCGTGGCTGTTTAGAGTACTTTTTCTCTGATATTTTCACAATGATATGTTGAACTCTTGTTTTTGAAAATATCAGTGATCTTGGCAGGAGATAGTACTCTCCTGCTATTCAGCTTCTACTCTTTGGACTGATGACCACATTTTTTATGTACTTCGGTATAAAGAATAAGTGGAGAATAGAGTAAACTGAAGACCTACTTTTTGGAAGTGAAATCTGGGAAGTTTTGCATAGATAAAAGTTTCTATTTGATTTTTTTTTATTGTGGGAAGCCCATGAAGAACATTTTTCTATAATTATAATTAATAATAATTGCTTACACTTACTGTATATACTGCAGCACTTTTCTGGACACTCCACTCAAAGCGCTTTACAGGTAATGGGGACTCCCCTCCACAACCCCCAATGTGCAGCATCCACCTGGATGATGCGACGACAGCCATAGAATGCTCACCAGCTATTAGTGGGGGTGCCCTTGGATTTTTAATGACCACAGAAGTCAGGACTTCAGTTTTACGTCTCATCCGATGGACAGGTACTGACCAGGCTCACACCTGCTTAGCTTCAGTGGGTTGCCAGTTGTGAGTTGCAGGGTGATATGGCTTCTATATTGTTGTTTATTCATAGAAACATATCCAGTCTGCTTTGTGAAATAATCAAGAACTGATATCATTGCTTGTACTGTTTAGTGAGGTACAGTAAATAGAAATACTGTACTGCACTTTCTTGGCTGGCAGAGTGATTAATGACTAAACAGCAGCTAAGTTCTTACTTTCCACCTCAGAGCTCTCAGTCTGGAACAATGAAGACTTTTCTTACTGCAGAGCTCGCAAAAGCAGACTGCATTGTGAACGAAAAAGGAAGAACATGGATTTTGCATAAACAAGCTCTATCTAAAAGATTAGCTTCTTGACAAGCATTTGCATGTCAGTCATCAGTCTGTACTGTGAATTGACAATGTACATTACTTAATTTTGAAGAATACACACACATTGTTGGATCTCAGAAGTATTTGTTTTAAAACAAACTTGTACAGTAAATAGTTGCTACAACAAGGCCTTTCAATGGTAGAATCATGGGTTGCATTAAACATTTTTTGCTTATTTAAAAGCATACAGCAGTAAAATAGCAACAAAGGCAAGCAATGGACATTAGTACACAAACTGCCTGTCAATATCTGACAGTCCTCTTAAGTGCTTGCTAAACATTTTTTATAAATAAAACTATGATAAATATAAATATTACATATTTTAAATATTTGACTAGTGCATCTTATTCACTTTTTTTCTGTCTAAATGATTTTAGTTTTCCCCTTGTTCTTAGATCTTGCTTAGTCTGATGCTCAGTATTGTACATATTGTAATTTCTTACAGGCTAATTACAAAGCATATACATTTGTCTCTCTGAAAACAAAACGCCAACTGTTTTATGATACATGATACTTGTAAATAGCTATCAGAATATCTGCATAAAGTTGACAAGGAATTTAAATCTCAAACAAAAAACAGATTCACGTGATTATAGGAACAAAGAATATAATGTACTGTATGTGATCTCCTTGATAGGGCAACATAAGGAAATATATCAATGGGGTGATGCCATTCAATTTATCTTGCTCATTTTGCTGTAGCAGCTTATATTGCCAATGCTCCTTTCCAGTCATTTCTTGAAAGACTCAACACACTGCACAGTGTGTACCAGATCTCCACTATAATTTGTAGAGAAGTACTGTAACTCCTGTTACTTTACTATTAGCTTCTACTTCTGTCAGCAGGTCCTTGTTTCACCACTGGTTCTGAAATAGTCCTCTCTGTTGACTTTATCATTATCTTTTAAAACACTTTGATTAAATGTATCATTTAAAAATTACCCACAGCAGTTTGTACAGGGCTATTTATACAGCTGGTTGGTCCAGAGCAATCAAGGTAAAGCATCTGAACAAAAACAGCAGTGCTCAGGAAGGAATTCAAAGCCACAACCTCTTTTCTTTGCACCCTCTGTTAGATTAACAAGATCTTAGATCTTTATGTGTCCTTATAATTATTGTTATTTTTAAACCATACAGTGATATTTGTCATTTTAATGTCAACATCTGCTCAGTTGTGCTCTAATAGAGAAGTTGTGAAAAATGATAGTCTGCTGCCTGCATACAGTCTGAAATCAGCTGGGAGGTGTTTTTCACTGTGTATTCAGGGATTCAATATGTTCAGTTTCATAAACTGTGGGTCTGTGTTCCTTTAAAGGGATTGATTAGGCATGCCTGGAATAATGACAGGTCATAGTTGATGCGTTGAGTATTCTGGTATGGAACATTCATTTACAAACCTTTCTTGTATTCTAGATAATTTGTGACAGCCGTCAGAATTGAATCTGCTGTACTTGGGAAATTGCCACACTCTCACTCACTCTCTCTCTCACTCTATTGCTCTCTCCTGCATTCTCTGAGCTTCATCTCTTCCAGAAATAGTATTGCAATGTAAATGCAGCTGTAGTGCAATTTTATTCGTGTGATTTTTTGCTAGCTCCTAAATTTTCCATTCTCTTTGTGAAGGGGGTACTGTCAAAATTTGTGATATGTCCTTAGCGCCAACCACCTTTCAACTACAGAACTGTTCTAAATCAAGCCCGAATGTTGCATCTCACCAACTCCTCGTCTGCAAGAGAGTATTTTTGCAAGGACTCTAAGTAAAAGCAAGCCAGAACACTTCTGAAGGGCTGCACTAAACACTAAAGAATCTAAAAGGTGATAAAGGATGACTGGTAACCAGCAGCATTAGAGAAAATCCAAGGAAAAAAATCGGACTACTATCCTACTTACCTTCCGATGGAGGAGTTACAGTCACCCTGCTGTAATGTGCTTTAAAGGGATCAATCAATTTGACAGATGACAGTTAAAGTTTTCCTCTTCTTACAGAAACATATTTTCTGTCCTGATGCTTTGAGAGAAAAAAAAGAGGACATATACATGTTAAGCTAAGAATGTACTCAGTCAATTAGCTCAGTGTCACTTCAGTATTATTATTTTTGCTCTGTGTGGAATGGCTATAATAACGGTTCTCCTGCTTTTACTGTGTTGGATTATGGCAATGAGTAATGCTATGGACATCTCAGGGAGATTTAAAACTGGGTCGAGGTGGAAAGGTGACAAGAATCGTGAGTAACCTCTTTTTTTTTAATCTCATACCCTGATCCTTCCCCTTGGTGTTGCTTCCCTTCTAAACTACGAGAGCAGTGCAGGCTAGGCTAAGTCGTGCACAGGATGACCACATCTACTGTGAATCACTTTATGTGTTGGGGGGGGGGGGGGGGGGTTCAGTTAAAAGAGGAATGTTTCAAGGATAATGGGTGTTTTGTGATTTATTCAGGGTTTAAAAGGGAACAGGGCAATCTATCTGACATATACAGTAATACCTGCTGCATTGTAGCATTTTCTTTTTAATTTGTACTTTAACTGCACCGCTGAGAAGTTCTAAGAAGAATGTAAAATGGTACTGTGGCAGTATTCCTTTCTAAAAAACAGAAAAAAGATTGAGAAGGTGCCTTTTTCAGCACTGCAGGATAGACTAGTCTAGGATAGACTGATGCCCCAGCTGCTAAGAGTATGTTCACTGTCCTAATAATTCCAGTTATATGTTATACACATCTAACCCAACTGAAGGGAAAATGGCAAATGCAGAATTTGATATCTATTTTGAATGATTACATTAATGATTTGGGTTTGACTGACAGTTTTCCATAGTTCTGCTCAGTTGTTCAGAAATTCTTGTATAACAATTAGTGGGGTTGTAAAATCAATCCCATTAGTATCAAATAAAGCTAATGTTTTTGTTCTGAATTACTTTTAATGTCTTACTATAAACCAAGTTGATTCATAAGAGCTTTAGCTTGGTTTAAGTGCTGTAATTATTACAGAGAAGACTCCTGGGAAATTTGCTTGTTTGCATATTTCCTTTGCTTTAATTATTTTTTACTTTTGCCAGATTTTCCATGTTAGTCTTTATCTTCAGATCGCCAGCAGCCATGTCACCCTGCAGCTTACAACTGGCAACCCACTGAAGCTAAGCAGGTGTGAGCCTGGTCAGTACCTGGATGGAAGACCTCCTGGGAAAAATTAAGGTTGCTGCTGGAAGAGGTGTTAGTGAGGCCAGCATGGGGCGCTCACCCTGCGGTCCATGTGGGTCCTAATGCCCCAGTATAGTGACGGGGACACTATACTGTAAACAAGTGCCATCTTTCGGATGAGATGTAAAACCGAGGTCCTGACTCTCTGTGGTCATTAAAAATCCCAGGGTGTTTATTGAAAAGAGTAGGGGTGTAACCCTGGCGTCCTGGCCAAATTTCCCATGCCTGCTAATAATCCCCCTCTATGAATTGGCTACATTACTTTGCTCTCCCCCCCACCTCCGATGGCAAGCGGAGCGACGCACCGGTTGGAGTATTTCTCGGTCGCATTTAATGGCAACGTCAGCTCAAAGATTTGGTTCAAACCACCAAATGGAGAGGGACGTGCCGACAAACGGATCCTGCTGATGCGGGATTAACGCTAGGATGAGAGAGTCTTTATCTTCAGATCAGATCTGGATTCTGGATTAGACTTTGAGGTTGGGCGCTTGAACCGGAGAACATATTGTGTCACACTAGAGTTAATGATGTGATTTCTATCAAAGGCTCCGGTGATTACATTACACTTCATTTTCCATGGAAATGTGCCCCTTAACTACACCCTTCAAATCATCATTGACTCCAAAGGGCCTCTTAGAAAAGTATTTTGATTCTGAGCAAAACCAGTTGCTGAGCTTATATCAATCACTAGAGGAGAAGAGTGTGATTTATAAGCTTGGCATGCACTCAGTGTTTTTGGCTATGATTTCATATAGTTTTTCATCGGCAAAACCGAGTAACATTTTAGTTTGATGACCGACCATTTTGCTCTACATTATTTGCAAAGGGACTTTCCATGTGTAAAGTGTTCCTGTAACTTCTTGGCTGGCTGAGTGGTTAGGCTAACATAGTACTGGTGACCTCCTGATTGAATATTGTGCATGAGAATTTTGCTTACCTAATGATTACACTAAAATTCTAGGGCCTGCTTTGTACCTGGTGTGTTGGTGAGTTTACATTTTCAAGACAACTACTTGCATTGGTTTCTTATAGAATTATTTTTAAAGTTTGAATTGAAAAAACCTTTCTCATTGAGTGTGTCTTCTATTCTCCTACACCAGATGAATGATATTCAATGTGATAAGTCAGGTAAAAAGAAACACTGATTGTGGCAAACTATCCATTACGATTTAAGAATCCTCATTCCAAACCCTTAGTGATATGATTAAGTACATGTTGATCTCTCTGCAGGAGAGGCATATGCAGTCTTCTTTTCAAAAATATATTTATTTCTTTATTATCCATTCTGAGTAGCTGGATTGCAAACTCGAAAAAAAATAATTCTGCATGTCACCAATATTGCTAAAATTGTAATTCCTCAAACAGAAGAAAGGATCAGAATTTGTGGCTATTAGTGTTAATTAACACAAAGTTATTTCAAGAAAATTATAACTGGATCCCAGGGTACTGTATGTGTCGGTAAGATATTTGCTTGAGGAACACAGATGTGAAGGGTTGCAGACAGGGATCTCTGTATAAAACTTTCATGTAGCAATGCATCTTATGTACCATATCATCATCTATTGCCAATCCACTGTTCGATAAAGTAAGTCTCTTTAGATTCTTCCACAAATTTCTATGTTTAGCAAACGTTATCGAATCCTACAACTTTCATCATGCTGTCTTGCAGGAGGTCTTCATTATCCCTTGGAGATCCTGATCAGTTTTTACTTGGTGCAACAGTGATCAATTTGCTCTTCTCCATTGTCTCATCATTCTTATCTGTATGGATCTGAATTAACATGTATTCACTTTTGAGACAGAATGTTAAACAAATCTGAATGAAATGTACTGAATATAATAAAGTATTTACTCATCCTCTGCAACTTTACTGAACAGTTATAAAAATAACCTTCCACATACAGTATGTCACTGTCTAGTGAAGATATATTCACATTTACTTTTTACCAGCACACCATTGGAATTAGAATATACAGATGCAGCCATTCAAAATGAGCGGTACAAACCCGTGGTACGGTAAACTACCCACAAGTGATTGGCTGGCCAAAATGACCGACAGGGGCACTTGTGGTGCATTGGTTGGTAGTGAAAAGATTTAATCATTTAATGTCTTTACTGTGCACATTTTAATCTGCTTAGTTTTGAATATTTATATGGAATTTTACCACTAAAGGGAAATTTTAGTAGCTGAGCATAAAAAGAAGAGGAGCATAATGCATCTGAAGGTCATAAACGATATTAATTTAGGAACATAAACATTACTGTATGTACGTAAACTGTACTGTGTATGGCTGGTCTTGGTAGTTTAAAGAAAAAATACACACCAGTCTTCCATTTCTCCCTAAACATTTTAAGCATGAAAGTTTTATGAAACGGTACCCAAATATGCGATTGCTGTATAGAATGAATTTTAATTAAAAAAAAATATTTAACACGAAAATTAAGCTGTTTACATCTTCCGCCTGAGAACAGTCACCCGTTGCTACCCAACGCAGAAACACAGCCACTAACTAGCAAAGAGAGGACATTAGCTAGCCAATATGATAAAGAAATAAATGATTATTTTGTTTATTTCTTTTGCACATTTATTTGAACATTTCCATCGATTGTACAAGCACTTGGAAACTGTCCAATCCCTAGTTCATCAGGCATTTTCTTTTACGATGCGGGCATTCTCCCGGTCTGGCGCCGGTCTGTGTCTTCTAGGATATAATGCCAGCGAACTCTTGTTTTTATGTCCACTATAACAGACAATCTCCTTTGCTTTTAACCGAGCGTTTAATAATTTCCTAAAATGAAAATGATTTACTTTATTTCCCTCACGGGATCAATAAAAGTATCTATCATCTGTCTAAACTATGGGACAGAATTCTGGGGTCTCCCCATACCAGAGATTATGGTAGGGCTTCAGAATGGTGATTGGCTGACACCATCTGACACCCCTCTGATTGGAGAAAAAAGACGTGCTGGTTTGCTATACATACAGTACTGTACCAGGAAGAGGATTTCTTTCTATTGGAAACGTGTATTTTAAAAGTTTAAGAAGTAAAAACCTTACAACGTACACAGATTTCTAAACTGATCAGGATCGTTATCTTTGTCTTATGCATAATAATGTTCACCGCTCTGTCCAGCAAAATAATAATAAACTTTATTTTATATAGCATTTTAAACGAATAAGTAATTAGATTGCTCATAAACCTAATCACTTATTCTACATAAACACAGCGTAATTGCTCTCTGAAAATGCTTTTTCTTTTTCTTTAGGCTCAGATTTCAACTATAGATCGTATTATTATAAACTTTCTTGGAAAAATGTCTTTTATGTAAACCATGTTTGCTATTAATTCATTTAGGGCTAGAATGTGTTCCTTGTCTTCCAATCGAGTCGAGTTGACATTAGAAGCTTGGCACGCCCGGACTGTTACACCAACGCATTAGCATGTTAAAGCGATTTCATTGAGGAGCCTAGCTTTCTTAACTAGTAAGTACTGTACTTCCTTGGTTTTGGAGGGGGGAGGTGTCTTTCGCTGGAAATCTTGCCCCCTTCTACTTTGAAAATACCTGTGAAACCGGTTTAATTCGTCACAGCCAGCACTCCCACAGAGAGGGGGGTTGTACTCGTTAATGTCTTAGCCGGAACACATCATTATATCTCATTTTGTATTTCTATAAAAAAATCGTTTGCCCAGCCTAACACTATTGTTGTTATTGTATTTATCCTGTAAAGCGCTTTGAGGAGCACAGCTTTCTCACCACTTAGATTACTTTTTGATACCATCCTTACACAAAGCAGAAACTTCTTGTATTTTCCGATGACATACAAGTGGAAAGATTACAGATTTTAATCGTCTTTTTTCTGAACCAGGGAAAATCTGATCATGTTTCTCTATAACAATAATAAAAAACTTTATTTTACATATCACCATTAAAAGTGGCATCTCAAAACAATACAGTAGATGTAAACCACAGATTACAAAGTAAATACCCAGACAAACGCAAACGCGTTTTTAATAAAATACTTTTATTCATTCAGCAGAAAGAGAGCGTAAAACCTGGGTGTAACAGCTGTTCCTTTTTCTGATCACTCGCTCTCTGGATAAATGTCTCACCTGTCCTGTTCTTTGCTGATTATGCCTTCTGCGATCCACTCCTGCCCTCACACCTAAAGAAGACTATTTTAAATTTCTTTGCGCGGTCCATTGTGCAATTAACCCTTGTATGTGCTGTCCTTAAGGTGATATCACATAAAGGTGATATGTAAAATAATGTTTTTTATTATTGTTATAGAGAAACATGATCAGATTTTCCCCGGTTCAGAAAAAAAAGATCTAAAGTATACTAGTTAAGAAAAATAAATCTAAACGGGGAGAAAGCTATGCTGGAAGTTTATTAAGATACTTAGAAGACAAAGATATCAATTTATGTTGCATTTGTCTGATTGTGAATCAAAAAACACATATTTAAACCCTCGTTTGCGATTTAAATCAAAACGCGATTTAAATCAATATAAATGTTTATATTGTAACGCCTAGGTGACTATTCATTGTTATTAAAATGACTTAAATTCGATCATGTTGTGATATTTAGAAATATACATTTGTATACATTTGTTTGCGAGTGAAGTTTTATTTAATCTCTGAGCCATACTGATTCTTATGGAAGCCAGTTTTCGCCAGGGAGTAAAAAAAAAACACACTATGGTATTCTCTGCGATGCAGTGCAGTTAAAAACATATCTCTGATGCTGTTCCTAAATGAATATCATTTATGACCATCAGACGCTTTATGCTCCTTTTCTTTTTTCCAGTGGATTGAACAGGGAGAGGCATTTCATGATGCACTTTTCACTGAGGAAACAACAGTGGCTCTGGAACAGTTTTCAACCATGTCGTTTTATAAAAAGGGGAGATATGTACGCGTTACTGAAGCTAAAAGTTTAGCCTTTGTCACTAATGTAACCACTAAATAAAGACATATAGAAATCCCTACGTTACAGACTGTATATGGCTGGTATTGGTAGTTCAAAGAAAAAATACACACCAGTATTCCACTTTCTCCCTAAACATTTTAAGCATCAGAGTCTTACATGTGGTTATTTCGAAAATGTTTGTACGTGCTCCTTCTGACCATGTTACTGTTTACTGTTACTGACCATATTAAGTTTAATTGCCTGTGGGCACTTTTCCTGTCCGTGGGGGGTGGACCGTCTTTAATTAGAAGGTTAGTCTGTTCTACTCTGAGAATGTAGAGGGGGTGGAAAGTAATTCCATGTCGCATTAACTAACCTCTTCAGTTTATTCCGCCAGACAGTACATGAATATAATTATATCGTTATTAATTTGTTTAGATACGCAATTCCATATTATATTCCCTGTTAATCAAATTCTAAAAGTATGCATTTGTTAGATAACAAGCGAATTCACAGAAAAGGTTAAAAGACTATCACTTTTCACAAAGTATATAATCCTAATATAAGTCTAAATCCTAATATAAGTCTAAACAGTATCAGCGTTATTTATGGGTTGCAATTTAAAAAAAGTCAAAAACCGCACTCAAAATGCAATTTAGAGCTTTCTGGCAAGAGGTGACACCCAAATTAATAATGTAACATGCCACTCTTTGTGCATGAACAAGGTTATACTTGTTCCCCGGCGGAACACATTCCATAAGAATCAGCGCTTTTATATATCGCCTTTAAAGGTGGCTTCTCAAAACGCTTTACAGGATAAAAACAACAATAACAGCAACAACAACAATATTGTATTTCATTGAACTTTGACAGATCGTCCTTAAATCAATTGTTGACTTTTCTCTCTTTACTACTGTACTTGTTTGGATTGACTGAGCTCCGCTCTGTACTACACAATGATCCCCCCAGAGTCTCTGCCCCGGGTGATTTGGGTTTTTTTGACAGAGGGTAAAAAACTCTCTCTCTCGCTTGCCCTCCCCCCCCCCTGTGTATTGTCTATTTTTTTGTGCTGTCCTTTGACAAAACAAGGCTCGCCAGATAATGTGAATCGAAACCTGTTTTTCTAGCTTTTAAAGTCGTGCGATGTGTAAGCGGGAACACATCATTATATCTTACATATGAAAAATACATAATATAGGTCCCAAACAAACGCAAACGTGTTTTTAATAAGATGCTTTTATTCACTCATAATCCGACTCTGTGAGCTCGGTGACTTTCAGACCACTTGTTATCCCAGGTTGTTTGAATCGCCACAATTCAAATAGAGAAAAAGAGCTGACTGACAAGATGTAAGATGTGGATTAAAAAAAACACATTGCCCGAGGTTTGTTGCATTGCTTGAAAAATAACTTTATTTCGAGAGACTGGATAAGTAATTAAAGTGTTTTTTTTTAACTTCCTGAAAAACAACTAATAATTTAACTGTATGTGCAAACGTTTTATGATATGTCGCTGTTGTGAATGTCTGTGGACATGTGCTGGCTGGACAGGAGGCTCTACTGTACGCAGAGAGGGGCGGGAGGGGGGGACAAGCCGATACATACTCTTAGAGTTTGATTAATAGGGAATATAATATAAAAATATAGTACTAAAAATAAGATACACTCTACAGACATTCACAATAGCGACTGTCAGAAGATAGGACACAGCGGCTCAGACACCCGCTGAATGGAAAGGGGCACTTTAATGTTCTGTATGGCTAATACTAAAGCCAGTACTTTAATATTCTTTTCTGTATGTTTAACAATAGTGGGTACTGGCCTAATTCGGCCCTGCTCCCGTTGTTAGGTGTTAATGTGTTGTTGTTAAGTGTGAATTTGTACCTGTTTCCCTGAGGTCTGGCTTTTTTTCTGGAAAACCATAACTCTGGTCTTGTCCAGATTGACTGTCAGCACCCAGGTCTGATAGTGCTGCTCCAGCAGTGCCAGGTTCTGCCGCAGCCTCTGTTCTGTGGGCGACAGCAGGATCAGGTCGTCTGCAAAGAGCAGGAACTCGATTTCTGTAATTAATGCAGATCAGTAAATCAAGGGACAAAACAATTATTGCGCCCGGCTCCTCAATGGGGTTTGACGTGCTAATGCGTTGGTTTAACAGTCCGGGTGTGGCAAGCCTCTAATGTCTCCCGACTTCGGCAAAAGGAACCTGCCTTTCATTGGACGGGAAAGCAAGAGCCAACCGCTACGCCGCCCCCGTGTTTCGAAATCTTGTGACTTTTGAAATTTACTGGGGGTGGACCACGTCTGTAAATTTTGATGGGTCCAGAGGCAAAAGTGCTTTGCCTTGCAATCTCCGGGAAACCATTAGTAGCATGGTGAATTGGAGATTCTCAACCCTTACTTCATACGACTGGAAAAGAATTCGTGATCGGATCAACAAAATGCTTCGTAGAAGGAGGCGCTCTTTTCCTCTAGTCTAACAGTCTGTCCACAAACAAAACATTCCTGTTAGACAAGAGGAATGTAAAAAAACAATTACTTTTTGTCAATGAAAACCGGTGTGTGTGTCTCTCTCTGCTGGATGTCCCTCTCACTTTCTGCTGAATGAATAAAAGCATTTTATTAAAAACGCGTTTGCGTTTGTCTGGTATTTACTTTGGTCCTTTTAACTGTTTTTCCATCTACTGTATTGCTTTGAGATGCCACTTTTAAAGGTGATATGTAAAATAATGTTTTTTATTATTGTTATAGAGAAACATGATCAGATTTTCCCTGGTTCAGAAAAAAAGATCTAAAGTATACTAGTTTGTCACTCTTCTCATCCCCTCTTTGCTAAATGGCTTTTGAATAGAGTCACATGAAGAGAGAGGTGAAACAGCCCTACACAGCCCTGTCGCAGTACACGAATATAATTATATCTTATTAATTTCTTTAGATACGCGATTCTTTTAATATAGTCTTTGCTGTGCTCTAGAGGATCCTTGTGATATTTTGAGCTCTGGTTGAATGATAAGTGTCGCAGTTTAAATAATTTTCGTAGTTAGAAATTATGAAATGCTCCGTTAAAAGCAAGGGAGTTTTTATGTCCGTTGCAGTAAAAGAAAATGCCTGACAAAGAAGGGCTTGGACAGATTCCAAGTGCTTGTACAAATGTGCTAAAGAAATTATACTTTGAGTTTACAGCTTGTCCAAAGTCATTCATTATTAATACTATTAGTAATATCTTCGGTAAAGGCTTTGATGCATAAATATTTCTGATAAAGGTAGGTTGTGTACTTTTGTCCAACTGAGCAATCTTGCTTTAATAAAATATACCAACTTTTTATTGACTGATGATTAACATGCTGTAATACACAGTTTAAATTTAAAAGCTCAAATGCTGTACATGAGAGGTTAAGCTTTATTGGCTCCTCCTGGCAGTTTTACAAGGTGATGCCGGATACTTTCCGGCATGACGTCAAATGACGCGATTTATCCCGTGATACTGCGTGATACTGTGACATGCCCACCGGGGTATACCGCGAAATACCCCACCCATTTTGAATGGCTGCATCTGTAGCTTTAAAAACAGATTCATGCAAACACGAACACTTATCACAAATCAACCATTAAATACACCTTGTGGGGAGTCATGTTAAAGGAAATTTATTTAGGTACTGTATACTCTCTTTAGGAACAGTACTGTGTCTGCACAAGCAAGAAGAAATTTACAGTGTTTAAATTTTGCCTTGGAGCAACCTTGTTGTGAAAGGCACTATATAAAAATAAATTGAATTGAAAACTTATTGAGAGAAACTGATTCAGAACTATAGATACATTCAGTATAATATTCTGTGTGTCCTCTCGGTCACAACTGCAGCTTACATGTGGGGACTACAGGTTTGCCATCTTCATAATTTAGAGCATGTAATCTTTCCTTTGATGTGTCAGCATCACAGCCATTACGTACTGGCACACAACACTGAACTCAACAGGTTCCTGGAGAATGTTTGTACCCAGGTAATCATAAACAATTTAACTTATAACTCCAATAAATTCAAACACATTATCAGGCTAATCAATGTGGGGCAGACAGCCTTGAAAGTTACAGGGTAATAGCATTTTCAGGGGTCCACCAGTGGATGTAATACAATCTATACATTTGCAGAACTTGCTTTGCAACCAATTGCATGTACCACATTTTGTTTCTATTCTCTTGTAAAGCTTTGGCAAGCAAGTGTGTGTTCACTGAACCCTAAGACATATATCCCACATATCATTCAAGCTCATCCCATAAATGTTTAATAAAGCTGAAATCTGGTTAGCTGGAAATCCACAGCACTCCTATCACATTCTCACCTTTAAAGAAAGGTGTTAAGTGAACAGCATAATGATATACACCTATATATTGTCCTGCTGCAATGTTGTTAAGATAAGATGACCCCAGAGGATGTGCTGTGAGTGAGGTCTCAAGAATTGATGCAGCACCGGGCATTCAGTTTGCCGTCACTTATTACAAGCTGTGTTTTGTGAACTAGACACTCTTGCTCAGACATACACATTGAATTCCCCATTGACTGGATTATTGTGCACAAAACTTAGCATATACATCTACACTTCAGCATATTTTTGTACACTTTCTGATATCCATCACTGTGGTCTACATAAAATATTAATGCAATAACCTTAATATTGTTGGTTAACCTCAGTAAGAAGTACTTGGCTCCCTGCATAGCAAATTCACCTGAGATGTTGCTTCGGAGGGTTATCTTAACCTTGCACCAATCTTGTACATATTCTGACAGAATAGCACATGTGACTAAACCTTAGAACCTGTTGTAAGCACTTTCAACCGCAAGACCCATACCACATGTCGTACGTTACTGAAACACCAAGAGCAGATATAAATCATTTATTAGAAATAAAAGTAATACAAAGGTTTATAGAATGAGATGAAAAAATGGATAAAAATAAATAATTAGAAAAGTGCAGGTTGCTAAAATATAGAACAGCTAATTGTTAATAAAATCAAGTTCTATTTGAGGCAAAAAGCATGAAAGTACATTACTGTATGTTCTCATGAAGATAACCATTTTTACACTATCAATCACTGAACCCAAGCAAATGATGAGTACAACCTATTTCTTTAAGAAGTGGGCAAATGAGAGAGTGTGGTATGTTCCTATTGCTTATATTCATATACAAAGTAGGACCATCAATTAATGTGGATGGATCAGAATGATGTTTTCTAACTTCTAAAGCCTTTCAATGGCTGTTGCAATCAGAATTCTGATTCTGTTTCATCTGCTTTATTATAATTTGCTCTTTAATTTAAGATCAAACAAGTGATATCTTTGTGCATTTGCTTGGACATCCCTTGTTTCTTGAGGTTAAAAGCAGTTGGTTATGTTTCTTTTCAGTATAGCTATGTGATGTCTTCATTTAATATCAGTAGAATGGCAAAACACGGTGTTCACAAAACATAGGATACAGTATATACTGTATGGATGATTATAAGGTACTGTACATTTGCTCAGTTTCTTTTAACTGCTTAACAAAAGCCCTTCCTTGCATTCCTTTCTAAGTAGTGGTCTCAAATGTATGACCTTGTGGTTGTGTTGGTGAGTCTCTTGACTTTTTTTTAATCACCAGGACTACTTTGTGCATGGCCAAATGGTTTTATGGCCGTGTCTGTGCAACTCATCTCTCCTTGAGAGAGTGGTTTACAGTTCTTGTAGCCTTAATAGAATAACCAATAAAAAATCCACCATTATTCAGAGATGCAGGCATGCAGACCTATTTGTTAGCAAGAACTGAGTGCAAACACTCTAATACCAAATACTCTGACTTATAGATCCAAGGCATTGTTCACTCAATAAGCAGGGTTCTGTTCCTTTCTATTTTTTTCTTATGTTTTCCAAACTTGACATTCATTACCTCATCACCTGTCAACACTCTTACTCATGAGAGATCAGTGAAAATGCTGCCAAAGTTTAATCAAAAATATATTTATAAGTGGTAAAAGGTAAAGGTTAAATAAAGTCTGATTTAAGGTATCTTAATTTCAGTCTGTTAGGCCACAAAATGTATTACTTTGGAATGGGTATATAGACTTTCTATAGGCACTGTATAATTAAATATGATGTCACTCTCGGGTTTTAACCCCAGGGAAATTACTCTTTTGATAAACAGTGTTTTCTGTGGTGTTTCTGTGGATTAGGATATGCTTAATGAGAAAGTGTGATATTATTTGCACTTGATATGGACAAACTTTTCTTTGGGCTTCAAAAAAGATATTGCTGATCTGGAATCAGTCCAAAGAACAAGAACCAGTTTTAAGGCTGAAAGGAATGCCCTGCCTTAAATGGGTAAAAAACTAATATCTTTATATTTAAAGAGTCAACTTTAAAAATAAAGACAAAAGACCAAAGTCATTTTGGCTAAATGATAAGTTGATACCCTTGCTTCCTTCAGGAAACAGCTTGATGAGATTCTCAGATTTACAGTTTTAGATACTACAGACCAAATGAGTTAGATTAGTAAAATGCCCCCCTCTTATTTGTAACCTTTCTCACTTTCCCAAGATTAATTCCATACAAATATGAAACAGAAACCCTACTCCTGCCTTGAGTCCAGAATACATGTGAGGCAAGCGTGCCAATATTATCAACAGAAAACAAATACAACCACCCATCCTTCAACAGCTTACTGTAGCTTCTCAGAAAGTGAAGTGGAAGATCCCACAGCTGTCTTTTGAAAGACTGGTCTTTGTATACATTCTGTCTACACCTGTTACTAAATTTGTAATGTTATCATTTTCACACTGTGTCATATTTCATTGTAACAAACTATCAAAACTTGACTATGACCATTTGATCTTTTTTGTTCACAATATTTGATATCTATATTTACATATTTACATATACAGTATTTACAACAATGGATTTAATCCATTAGAAATTAGTGCTGTTTTTGTTATGTGCATCACTACACATACAGTAAATATATTGTATTCACCCCACTACAGATGTCATTTTAATCAGGTTTTTGAAACGGTTCCTGTACATCCCTCAAAAAATATTCACTGGTAAGGACCTTGGCAAGGATTTCATTCTGATTCCGCTCCCTTGTTCCACTCTACTATATAGGTTTTTAAGGTTGATGATACATTGTTGATTTTGTTCTATCAGTCCTTTCTTGAATCTGTTTTAACATTTACCCTGTTCTGCTGGTTTGGTAGCCTGCATCTGAGAGACAAGAACAAGCTGGGCAGTCTTGTGAAAATATGTCAGAGGCTCATTGGTGCTGATCTTCCAGCCCTCTCCACCACCTATCATTAACGTGTTTTGCGTAAAGCAAAATCCATCTGTAACGATCCTTCACACCACTTGTTTAATGAATTCCAATTACTCCCATCAGAATGCAGATACAGACTTCCCAACTCCAAACACCAATAGATATAAGTTGTCATTCATACCGGTAGCCATATTCATACTTAACACGTGATTTTCTATGCAAATGAAATAATGTATTGTTGATGTCATGTTTTTTTCTGTCCATCTGTACTCCAACACTGCTGCTGTAAAACATATTTCCCCCTGAGCGATAGTAAAGACTCTCTATATAGTGTATGCTGCACACCCTTAACTCTTCTGTCTCCTACTTTATTTTCTGTGTTTTAGCACTATTTTTCTCCCCTGTAATGGTTTCATACTTTGCACCAAGTTCCGATTGTGTGTTGTCAAAGGAATTATGTTTTTAGGGTTTTAGGATTTTTTTAGAAGTTTTTTTAGGTCATTTCTCTGAATTGTGTTTTTACTTGTTTTTTTTTCTCCTTACCAGTTCGTGCCATTATAGATTTACCATGTAGTTGCTATGATGTTTTCATTAATCACTTTTTGAAAAGTCAAAATTTCTATCATTTTGGGGCACAAAGTCTGTGCAAAGGTGCAACCTTCGTATTTGAATAACTCAACATTGTTGTAGAAATGGACATTTAAAGAAGTTTAAATTTTATTATTTATTTTATTTGCCAATGTAGGCACTATCCTTTGCCATTTTGAATGATTGAATATGGAATACTTTTATTATAAGCACAATTTTGTACTGTATGTATTCAGAAAACAAAATAATCATAAGGCAAAAGTGAAACAAGGATAGTAAAAGGATTTTATAAAGGCAAACATAAAATATCTCAGCTAAAATTATGTACTGTACAGCCTTAACATCACCATAAGAACACCTGGTTTATTACATTTCTGTATTATATTTTCATGTCTGTTTTTCACTGTAACAAAGAAAATTACTTAAGATGAGTTATTTGTTTACAAATGAAAGACCCCATCTTCAAAGTGTTATAACACAGTTTCATGGTGCATCTTAGATCTTAGAATTTTTACACATTTTATTTATTTTGTCTATTTTGTTGGGCAGCGTGGTGGAGCAGTGGTTAGCATTGCTGCTTCACAGCACTGCGGCACTAGGTTCAATTCCAGACCTAGGGTGCTCTTAGTGTGGAGCATGTTCCATTTGTGTTTGTGTGAGTTTCCTCTGGCTGCTCCAGTTTCTTCTCATGGTCTAAAAACATACTGTTATGTTAATTAGCGTCTGGGAGAATTGGTCCTAGGTATGAATGTGTACATGTCTGTGTTTGTCTGTTTGCCATGCAATGGACTGGTGTCCTGTTCAGGGTGTAATCTGACTTGCATCCATTACTTGCTGGGATAGGATAGTCATAAGAAACTGAATCGATGCATTGTCCGTCTTGTTAAACTCTATGCTAGGAAAAATAGAGTAATTGACCCATCAGAAACAAGCAATAGTGGTCTTTGTCAATTCAGTACTGTTTTGGGGGTAAGGCAAATGTACTGGTTTTACATGGAAATTGATGGGTTTTTTATTTCTGGTTTACAAATTTTCATTTTATGAAGTTTTTGAGGAATAAATTATGCTCATAAATTGAGGAATGGGTGTATTTTAGAACTACAATGAATACACAACCCAATGAATGCAGATTTTTCAATGAAATGTCTTATTCATAGTACTTGCTTTTTGTTTCAAACAAAAATGCTGTAGGGTTCCTAACTTGATAACTATTAGATTTTAATATTGTCTTTGTCATCTTAAAAAAATACTAAAAGGATTGTTGTTCCATTGTGCGTCTTGGGGCTGATGAAGAAATATTTTTACCAGAGGGAGATGGCACCGATTTGCCAAGGAATATGAAGCTATATACTGTTTATAATTGCCTGTTTTTTTCTATGCAAATAACATTCAGACCAAAAATTGCCATTATATTTCTCTTTTCTTTCTTTGTGGATTTTCCATAGGAGTTTCACATTAATTTTCTTGTCATAAAATGTATAATATTGCAAACCAATGTCTCCAAATAACAAAGCTGTTAAGGAATTCCTACAGTACCATATAAGTTTAATACTCAGTTGTCAGTTACATGGCCTTTTTTCTTGTGCTGTTTCTTAGACATGCAACCTTGTACAGCTCCAGTGACCCATAAGAGAGTGCATTTTCTACACAGGTTTCATTAGAAAATGAGCCATAAAAATTAATGGAAAGCCTTGACAATAAATTTATATTGGAAAATTGAATTATTTCCCTCTGAGTTGAAGAACAGATGTGCCTGGTTGCTAATGATGGCATTTATTCCTGGTTCCTTGCTGTTCTAAATAACATATATTGTGAAGTTTTGTGATAAATGGCAAACAGAATTGGATTTATGATATAGCCAGAGCTAATAGGCATTTGAAAATGTCTGTGCTTCTGAATCCTTTCATATAAAATCAGGAAAAGGGTGGTTCTCCATACTCTGAAGATTTATGGCAGTTGCAAATTGCTTTTTCATGAGGAAAAAAGTTTTGTACAGGACCACATGCAGCTTTTACAAGCAGAAAATATATTACTTGAGGTAAGAAAGGCATTTAAAGACTTTAAGGTAACTGCCAATTGTAGAATGGCTTCTGTTATTTAAACATGTTTGTTTAAGAGGTTTCCAAGTCTACAACAATCTAATTCCAGTTTCTTCCATCTGCTGAAAAGGTATTTTTATGTGCTCTTCTATAAAAAGAAGGTATCTCAAGCATTTTACATCCAATCTCCTAAATCTTTCAATCTCCTATTTAAAGACCAAACCTTCATTTGTTACTGTATACTTATTAACATTACAGTCTAATTTCAATGGGATTTCTCCTTTACAGAGGACTGTCCATTGCATTAGTGACATTTAAATTGATCTTTTGTGTTTGTGAAAGGTGTCCAACTTTTCTTTTTCTCATGCTAATGTAAGGTTAATTTATTAATCTGTGAATTTAATAGCCAAGAATATTCCTTTAACCGTCCATTCAGATTACTTGAAAATTACATACTATGGGCCATGAGCATGTCAGTGTGAAATGGTAGTATGAAAAATCACCAGATGGCACTAATTTTCTGTCCCCATTAATATTTTGTAAATTGTCAATCCTCCTCACAAACAGATTTGAGACATGCATGATGTTGCCAAGTGCACTGAGGAGTGGCAACTATAGCCTTCTCTTGAACTGCCTGTGTCCCCTCATTTACTCTATGTACTGTTTGTGCTATCACCTCAGCATGGGTCTGCATTAAAATGGTGAACAGTTGATTGACTGTACGGGACCTAGAGTACTCCAGGACTTTATTCCAAATCTCTTGATAGTAAGGCAGCATTGTTATCTTTTTAGTAGTAGTAGGCAGCATTGTTATCTTGTTAGTAGTTAAATTACCTATTAAGAGAAGTTATGATTGAAAGCATTTTCTTTAATAAGCAAGCTACATATGTTAGGTTGGTGTTTATGTTCAAGAAAATGTTCTGATATAATTAACATCTCTTAGACAATGAGGGGAAGCAATCAAAAGGGCAAAATAAATGTTATGAAATATTGATAATATAATATAATAATTGAAATCATGGATTGTGGTGCTAAAATTGTGGAATGCACTAAACCTCATTTAATATATTGTGTACAATGTTGATCACCTTCTTAGAAAGACTATTGCTCTGAAATCTGTCTACAGAAGAGCATTCAGAATATTACCAGACTTAAAGGAATGTCCTAGAATGGCAGGCTTGAACACAGTATTCTAAATGATTTCTTACTAGTGTGTTTTTGCATTTTAAGTTGAAAAAAAAAACCATAAACATCTAGTTAGGTAGGCACTGTACTTTATTAATCCCATGTGGAAAATTCAAGTGCTACAGCAGCCATGCACAATCAACACAGTACAGTACAAATGTAGTAATACATTAATACAGTAATACAATAAATAAAAATAAAAAATGGAATAAAGAATTACAAACAAAACAGAAAAAAGTACACACAAAAAAAGTATAAATGTACAGAACACAAGGAAGATGTAATACACAGTATAGATATTGCACAGTCCCAAGCATATTGCACAGAGTAGTTAACTTTTGCAACTATTGCACAGTTGTGAATAATAAATAAATTGCCCATTCCACTTCCAAGTATTGCAATTCTATAAATCAGATGTATACAGAACACCAGTAAAACAGGGCACCAGTTGTTACAGAGGACTTAGATTTCAGGTGTACAGGTATGGTATGTCACAACAGGTCAGTGTTGCACCTGCCCAGACATACTGTGGTTGGGTTGTAGGGCAGTAGGCACGAATGATCTTCTGTAACTCTCCCTGTCACACCGTGGTAGGATCAACCTGTTGCTGAACGTGTTCTTCATTCTGACAAACATGTCATGGAGGGGGTGGGAGACATTGTCCATGATGGATATTAAGTTGGACACCAGTCTCCTCTCAACCACCACCTCCAGAGAGTCCAGATCAGAACCAATGACAGAACTTGCCTTCTTGATGAGCTTGTTCAGCTGATTAGCATCCCCCACTCTAATGCCAGAGCCCCAGCACACCACTGCATAGAAATTGGCACTTGCTACGACAGACTGGTAGAACATCAGAAGCATCTCACTACACACATTGAAGGACCTGAGCCTCCACAGAAAGTATTTGGCTCTGACCTTTCCTGTAAATGGCCTCGGTATTGATGGTCCATTCCAGTTTATCATCAATGTGGACGCCCAGGTGCTCCCATATATACAGACAGGAGAAGGTTGGGCCTTCTTCCTCCTGAAGTCCACCATCAACTCCTTGGTCTTAGCCACGTTGATCTGCAGGCGGTACAACATAAACAAAGTTTTCTTCATATAGAGATTCTTCAAACTCCGTGTTTCTCATTTTCTATTTATAGTTTATACATGTAACTTCCTCCTCTTTTTTTAAATTAATTTACATTAAATATTATCTGGTATTTACCTGGTCTGAAAATTTATTTAAATCTTCTTTTATAAATTTTACTTAGCAATTTCTTCGGTATTTGCTTATCCTACTGTTTTGGTATTTCCTGTGAACTTGCAAGCAAACATTGATTTTTCAGCATTTGTTAAATAAATGGAGTAAGCGTTCTTATTTCTGAACGACCCTCTAGGATTTGGAGACCACTTGCAAATTTCTGCAAATATTGTATCTGGCAAATCTTCAGTTACATGTATCATAGGGAATACCCTGCAGGCCATCATTCAGAGGAATGCGTAAGGTTGTTTTTTTCCTCTAAAGTCCTTAGTAGAGTAGAGTAGTTTATTACCATATGTACACGTACATTGGAATGTCTAAAGTCCTTAGGATTTTGTGTTTTAAGCAAACAGGATTTTTGTATGTAGCACGGTAGGGAACCCTGTTCATCATTCATTTTAGAAGAGTAGTAATACAGTAAATAAGCCAGATAATCATGGATACTCTGTTATTACTCTTACTGTACTGTATAATAAGTAGTTCATATTCCAATATTAGATTCCACTCTGGGGCTTGTAATCCATCTGTCATTTTACAGCTGGTAACTAATACTGTATGATGTGTCATTTGAAACTACAGTATAACACTTTCATTTTCTCTGTTCTTTTCATTCTTGACTTGTGATAACTTGCATTTTATAAAATAATAAAGAGATTAAATAAATTCCTGTTTTGATTACATGAAATAAGATAAAATGTTGCAAAGCTTTACCATGATAAGAGTAAATCCACATTACCTTTATGCTTAGTTCAAGACTGGTAACTGAACTTTTTCAAAGATTACATGCAGAAAACAAACTGTTTCTACTACATCCAACAGATGGCAGAACAATTTCACTAAAAGCACATATTGTGAGGACTGCATTAAAAAGAAATTATGATAATACTCGTACCAGATTTGTTGTATTGAATCCCAGATGCACTAACAAGTTCAAGTTGTGACCACAGATCTGTCAGGGCTGATGTATCTAACTGTGAGTGGCATTATGTTAACAGTCAGCACTTTTGCAAGCCATCTCCCAATTTACAAATTTAACTCCTTAACACTAAGATCTGATTTGATTGTTTTAGGTAATTCCATACCTAACAGAATTTTAATTATCAAATTAAAATTATTTTTAATTTTAATTTGAGAATTAAAATTAAATTCAATTATTTTAGATATTGTACATCTTCTCAGGTTGTTCTCTTGTTTGCAGATTACAGTTAGATTTCCTCATTTTAGTGACAGTTTCACACAAAGAGATTGATAGAAATATGCAGTAAGTACTCAGCACAATATGTGACCAACATGTGTTGAAAACAGATGAAGTAGAATAAAGAAAAAATAAATAAATATAAGAACTAGACTATTTATAAATGAAAATAATGAAAATGTTTTATGTATACAAACAAGTCTGGCAAAAATAATGTATAAGATGGCTTATTAGAAACAAGTGAAAATTAAGTTTAGGAACAATCAGAGCAGAAAACATTAGACTCTTGTTTACTTACAGATCTAAGAGGTAAGGTTGACTTAATCCCTCCAAAACACTGAAGACTATTCATGAGCTGTTTTAACTGGAAGAGTAAAGCAACATGCCAAGCACCAATGAACTATTCTAACTACAATTAACAATTCATTTTAGAATAAAGTGAAAAATCTATGGCTGAAAAACAGAGAAATTACTATTACAATGTCTGATTTACTTTTCCACTAGAGTTAAGAATAAAATAAAAATTTAAAAGTGATGATAACCTTATTTATCATTGCTGGTGGGGTTAATAAAAACATTTTGAATTGATATAGCATAACAGACTACAGAGACATGAATAGATGATCATATGTACACCAGCGCCTAACATTTTCATTTTCTTAGGTTAGTCTTCTTGTTTTAAGTGGAACTCCACACAGCATTTACTTTCACTTCAGAAGGTTACCCATTTTAATTAGGCAACAATGAGCTGTGAATCTCAATTACTGTACTTTTCACAAGGTCACAATCTAAGACATCTTTCACTGGGCAGATTGCAATTCTGAATCTTAAACACCCATTCATGAAGCCCCCAGGTACAAGGAAACAAGCTTTCTTTTCACAATCACATTTTTATTAATAAAGTTCTTTTTTTGTTAAATAAGAAAAGACTTAGTAGTGAGATATACTGAAAGTTCATTTTACAATCTGTATTAATCCTGTTAAATATCTGTATCCTTATGAGAGCAATTGGTATTTCTTTCCTCTTTTAGGTTTTAGAGAAGGGACTGTTTTTTGGTTAACACCCATGATGTACATTAGGCATTAGCTGGGACTGTAGCTGTATGTGTTTTTGATAATATTTGAACAATTCTTCCTTATCTTAAATGTTGTTGTGGTTGACAATCCTATTCCAAACATTTTGAGATGTCACTGCATACTATAGAACAAGTACTTATCAGATTTGCAGAGCATGACATTAAATTTTGCAGATACAGTAAATTATTTCCATACTTGCTTGCTCCAATTTGATATCTTTTCTTCTCTATATACCATGGTATTATTCTGGCCTTAATCAAAATAATTTAAAAAAATTGTTATGGTATTACTTTGAAATTCACATATTTATGTTCTAGCTAGGTTAGATTTAGACACTATAAAACAAGGGTGGCAAAAAACTGAACACAAATTCCCCTGGAGCTCCACTCCCATAGAGTCCATTTTCTCAGATGGGTTTTAGAGAGAGAGATGTTCATTTGTTTGGCTTGAGGCTTGATCCTTTATTACTGTATGTGTATTCTACTCTTCAGCATTGACAATGGTTCCAGGATCAGTACTGCCTGATATTTACATTCTCCATTTTTGTTGCAATTACAGTATGAGTATATTCTTCTTCAGAATGTAACTCTCCTCAGGAATTTCCCATTAACTGAAGCCACCCTGAGAATAAGATCACTTATTCCGTCTGTGATTAACACGATTTTGCATGGAATTACTTGGCTAGGCTGTTTTTTTCTTGGCAAATCTGAGGCATGGCAGCCCAAGCAATCAGAATATAGATCCTCAGAGAATCCTACTGTTTCTTCCTTAAATAACAATAGACTTAAGAACTTAATGCACATTACAAGTTAGCTTGATACTTTTTATTCTAAATTTCCCATTACACATTTCATTCGTAACACCTCCATTTAGAAGCATACAATTATACTGTTTCTTGACTGGGTTAATACAAATTAACGTTTCTTACATTTACAGGGCATATTATGCACAAATGAGTACTTAAAATAAGGAGAATGAACCTATTTCAGGTAAAAGGTGCCAATAATAAAGTCTGAAAAATGGGATTCAGTTTTTAGTACTGCACAGATTTAAAGCAAAAAGTTTTTTTTTCTAAGGAAGCAGCTGGGCTCATAAGCCAGTTAATTAACAGAATAAAATAGATATTTCAGCACTAAAGATTTCAAGGTAGTTTCAAGGTGATTTTCTTTAGTTTTATAACACGTTTCAGTATCTTTACTGCACAAATATAAAAAGAGAAGCTCATTATGATATGTGTTTGGGTCAGAAAGTGTAACTCTGAGCTAATGTAAATTTCATCCTTCTGATTTTTGCATTTTGTCAAGCAATGAGCTTGGTGAGATTCCAGAATTATACCTATTTATGGTAGGTACCAAGCTATCCTTCACAGTTATCATTTAGAAAAATGTAAAAAGCTTTAAAAGAAAAGCTTAGAAAAAGATTAAAAAGGAACACAGCTCACAATTAAGGTTGTGGACACATTTGTTTGAGTTTGTTGGCTTCCAACGTAAGCTTAGGTAAAGATATATGTGAGATTGAAGAAAAGCTTTTATTTCTATTTGTAAAGACATACAGTACTGTAGTTGTATGAAATTTCTAATGGCTTTTTTAGAAAATTAAGAAATTCTATATGTAATGAATAAAGCCTGTGGAAGTACATATTTTCCTATAAATAATTACAATTACTGATTCTCTTTCAGTTGTTGTAATTTTAGAAATGTTTTCTTTTTCATTTTTGTTTGGTCCCACTCAATGTTAGAAAAGAAAACAACCATATACAGTATAATCCAGAATGTGATGTTTTTGTATATTTGTGTGGTACAGACTGTTCTAATAAAATCATATGACTCTCAAAATGGCTCTGTGAACATTGTCATTGGAAACAACAGCTACTGTGGGATCATTATCTTAAAAAGAAGCATTACTGGAGGAGAAATGTGTTTTAAAAACTACATTTGCCAGAAAAAGTGGGTTTTGTTTCTCTGTTTTTAAAATGTCTAACTGCCATGACAGATTTGCTTTGTGATATAATTTGTGTGTGCGGTTGTTCTTCCAAATGCCAGAAGGCAGCTAGGGCTGCTGAACGGGGCATTTCTGCAATGTTTTAGATGCTGGTATTGAACTCATTATACTGACCGCACAGGAGACCCTTGAAGTGGTCAGAGCTGGCCCAGCTGGTAACAGACAAGACTCCTAATTTTCTGAATTAAAAAGAGCATGAATGAGGCCAGGAAAATTAGACAGGGATGATGATGATATGCTAATGCCCTTGTCAGGAAAGGGAGAGATGACAGGAGGCATTTCCAAACCTACAAGAATCCTAAAATAATGAACTGGAACCAGGACATGGGGTGAAGTTGTAAGGAGCTTAAACTTCTAACTTAAAAGCAATCATATCACAAAATTATTTAAGAAAATGGAAAATACACTTTGTAAAAACACATATTCCCATTAGTAGTTGTCTGCAGTTAGCTGTGATGTGCTTTTCAGGAATGTCAACCAGATGTCAGTTACTGTACATACAGAATAGAATAGTGGTTTCATATGCATCTGTTTCAGATTCATACTCAATTCAAACTAATATCACTGCAAACTATCTGCAAACTATCAAAATATACAGTGTATTAATTATAGATAATAAATATCATACTGTATAATGAATTATAATGTATTATGAATTATACAGTATATATTTTATCATTAGTTGTTTCTATATATTTCAGTATATATGTAGAATTGTTAGCTTTTTTTCTCAAAATGTAGCTTTGTAATAAACATGCATTTTGACAGTCTGTGCAATTCACTTAAATAGTTAAAAAGATAACATCTTATTTTTTCTCAATCCTGACTATATTCTGTGTTCCACAGTGTATGAAAGGACTCCACTTCAATGCCTTATAAATCTTATAGCAAGAATTAAAGACATTTGAATAAGACTAAGATTTGCACTTAGAAGACAGAATTCAGAGCTGAGATACTTCTTTGCATATGTTTTCATCATATGCCTGAGAACAATTTTTCTGCTTTCCTTTTGACTTTACTGGATATAGTTAGTGTGGATACACAATCTGCAAATCTGTTACAGAGCCAGAGGAACTGGAAATTGTGTAACGTGGATAATTATTTTGCTTTGTTGTTTGCTCAAAAAATGAAGTGCATCTGTTGGATTACAAAATCGAAATCATGCAGTGTATTTTAAACACCATCATTTGAAACAGCTGGAATACAACTTGAAATATCGCTGTTGCTGAAAACAAATGTTCAGCATTTTTATTTTTAAGTAATGATACTCTGGTGAGTCTGGTCAAAATTATCATGCACAGCACATTTTAAAGCTGACCATAAATTTACAGGTCATTTTTTAGAATAATAACTCAGTCATTTACAAAAATAGTAGCTTTCTGTTGGGAATTATTAGATATTTTCATCTTTAGTATTAATATTCCACATGTGACATGAATTAATGTATGCCCTTACTCTTCAATTACTGTTCAGAAACTCAGATTTAATTGTCCTTTTAGTATCAGTTGCTAATCAAAGGTTTCCTTACTTTGTTAGTAGTAAACATAGCAAATATTTCTTATTTCTCTCAGAACAGCAGTTAATTAACTGTATTTAAGGTCTACCATATACAGTACATATAACAAAAACATATTTGCTAAATGTGTAATAGGCTTAATAGAAATCTTAATGAACCATTGCTTGAAAGCAACAATGCAAAGTTGACAGACAGATATTCTAATATCTGTCTTTTATCTATCTTTTATCCTATCCCATAGACAATAATAAGTTAGACAGGCTCAAGGACTCATTATTTTTGGACACTTTAAGTTCTCTTATGCAAATCATGCTGCCCTGTGAGAGATCTCCCTGGTGAAACAATGGGAAGTATTTATAATGACTTTTAATTAATGTTACATAAGATATACTGCACAACTCTGAAGGGCTTGTTGGCTGTCCTGGCAGTTTTTGTGTTTAATGCTTTAGACTCTTGACTAGAGGTGTTGTGGATTCAAATCACAGGTGAAGTAACTGATGCTGTGCTCTTGAATATGACAGTTTACTCAACTCAAACTGCTCCTACAAGTATATCAGTGAAATATGGTACTAAAATGTGCATCTTAAAAATTAGGTAATTCTAACTACTAATTTCCTTTGATGAAAATGTACAGTAAGCCCAGTGGAAGGCAGGCTGCTGTATGGCATGATTATGTTTTGCACTGATCACAACAGTAAAATTACTGTATAGATGATATCCAAAATTCTGTAATACAAGGTAAAGCAATGGATCTGCACAAAGTTGTTTTTTCTTTTTTGCCTGTACCACTTTAAGCCTTAACTGAACAGGCTGAGCAGTACCTGATGCCTTCACAGCTCAATGTCATGGGCAGTGAAGTGTAACCTGAAACAAAAAATCTTTATCCAGAGTTTTTAAAGTGTTGTGTTGCTTTGTCCTATCCCAGCCTTACTGCATTAGTACACTGAACAAAGACATGTAGAAGAAAGTGAATGCCCGTGACTGATACTTCTTCTACAAGTATGTGTGCTCTCTTTGAAAGTTGCCCACGCATTGTTTCCCATGGAGGTCAGTGCCTGGTCAAAGTAGATCAGTGTCCTGTACAGGCAGTGCCATATTTCCATCTATGCTACCTCTTCGGAGGAGAGGAGCTGGTGATAAATGGTTCTTGCTAAGGCAGGCAGTCTCTGAACAGATGAGGAGCCTTATCGTTAACTGGACTCTTAAAAGGGACTGAAACCTAATGTAGAAATCATTACATTTGACTAATAAAGAAGTCAGGGTCCAGTTTGTTAGAAAACAATATTTCATATTCTTATAACTAGAGTTGGATGAGTTGTGTCATTCCACAAAAGGTTCAAGAACAAAGTGAAGAATACTTAAAAGTCTTTTCCCACTATGGCTTCTGACTACTTTCCTTATACATTTTTTTAAATATACATACAGTGGTGTGAAAAAGTGTTTGCCCCCTTCCTGATTTCTTATTTTTTTGCATGTTTGTCACACTGAAATGTTTCAGATCATCAAACAAATTGAAATATTAGACAAAGATAACACAAGTAAACACAAAATGCAGTTTTTAAATGAAGGTTTTTATTATTAAGGGAAAAAAAAAATCCAAACCTACATGGCCCTGTGTGAAAAAGTGATTGCCCCCCCTGTTAAAACATAAATCAACTGTGGTTTATCACATCTTTGGAAAGCTGAGTTCAATTTCTCTAGCCACACCCAGGCCTGATTACTGCCACACCTGTTCTCAATCAAGAAATCACTTAAATAGGACCTGCCTGACAAAGTGAAGTAGACCAAAAGATCCTCAAAAGCTAGACATCATGCTGCGATCCAAAGAAATTCAGGAACAAATGAGAAACAGAGTAATTGAGATATATCAGTCTGGAAAAGGTTATAAAGCCATTTCTAAAGCTTTGGGACTCCAGCGAACCACAGTGAGAGCCATTATCCACAAATGGCGAAAACATGGAACAGTGGTGAACCTTCCCAGGAGTGGCCGGCCGACCAAAATTACCCCAAAAGCGCAGCGACGACTCATCCAAGAGGTCAGAAAAGAAAAGTGTACATGACTCCAACATATGAAAGAGACTGGGCAAAAATGGCCTGCGTGGCAGAGTTCCAAGAGAAAAACCACTGCTGAGCAAAAAGAACATAAAGGCTCGTCTCAGTTTTGCCAGAAAACATCTTGATGATCCCCAAGACTTTTGGGAAAATACTCTGTGGACTGACGAGACAAAAGTTGAACTTTTTGGAAGGTGTGTGTCCCATTACATCTGGCGTAAAAGTAACACAGCATTTCAGAAACGGAACATCATACCAACAGTAAAATATGGTGGTGGTAGTGTGATGGTCTGGGGCTGTTTTGCTGCTTCAGGACCTGGAAGACTTGCTGTGGTAAATGGAACCATGAATTCAGCTGTCTACCAAAAAATCCTGAAGCAGAATGTCCGGCCATCTGTTCGTGACCTCAAGCTGAAGCGCACTTGGGTTCTGCAGCAGGACAATGATCCAAAACACACCAGCAAGTCCACCTCTGAATGGCTTAAGAAAAACAAAATGAAGACTTTGGAGCGGCCTAGTCAAAGTCCTGACCTGAATCCGATTGAGATGTTGTGGCATGACCTTAAAAAAGCGGTTAAGGCTCGAAAACCCTCCAATGTGGCTGAATTACAACAATTCTGCAAAGATGAGTGGGCCAAAATTCCTCCACAGCGCTGTAAAAGACTCATTGCCAGTTATCGCAAACACTTGATTGCAGTTGTTGCTGCTAAGGGTGGCCCAACCAGTTATTAGGTTTAGGGGGCAATTACTTTTTCACACAGGGCCATGTAGGTTTGGATTTTTTTTTCCCTTAATAATAAAAACCTTCATTTAAAAACTGCATTTTGTGTTTACTTGTGTTATCTTTGTCTAATATTTCAATTTGTTTGATGATCTGAAACATTTCAGTGTGACAAACATGCAAAAAAATAAGAAATCAGGAAGGGGGCAAACACTTTTTCACACCACTGTATGTTAAATAAAAAAAATTGATTTCATCATTAATGTAGTTTATTTTCTAATACATACAAAATAAGTTATATTTATGTCAGTTTATGGTTTTGTTCAGATAGCACTGTCCCATAACATGGATCACACGCTCTGCTCTTCACACACTGGATGTGTCTGCCTGAACAGTAACACCCCTCTCCCCCGTGACCACCTCAGAACTGCAGAGAAACATGTCAACTAAAAACTGTTGGGTCTGTGGGTGGCCAGTGCAAATGGTGTCTTGTGAGAGGCGTAACCTTGCAGTTGCCTAGTACATAGTTTACCACTGTTGGTGTAATGTGTTTATAAACAGTCAGTAGTTTTTAAATACACAAATGTCCCTCACTTCATTCATCTTAATTTGACATTTCCCTGACATTGGCATTGTACAACAGTATCATGAAATCCACTCCTTGCCCTCTTCCAATGTCTTTAGGCCTTCTGTGGAGCCTGCTGATAACACAATGTGCAACGCTAAGTTCATTAGTGCATCAGTCTGCCAGCTGTCTCTAGTCAGGCAACAGCCAGATAGGGAGTTTCATCTGTACAGTGATATCACTCAGCGGTGGCAAGCACATGGCACAGAATGCCCAGTCACACCCCATTTCTAAATTCTAGCACGATGAGAATGTACAAACTGAGGTGCATGTCACCACTCCTTAATTTCAGATGCTGAGTCCAAAATCAATAACATACCCTCATTGATGCCAAAGCCACATGATCAGTAGTGATAATCCTGGAGTAAGGGTTAGGGCTCTAAGTAGAATGTTGAAGGTTCAAATCCCTTATAAGGTGCTGCTTCTGCTGCCGCTGTATTCTTAAGCAAGGCACTGCATCTGTGGATCTCTGAATATAAATGTACTTGGATAAAAGCATCACCCCAGTGCTTTTAAAATATACCTGTATTTTTTTGTGAATAGTGTGTATTAAACATGACTTATTATATTAAAGAGTACTGCAGTGTCATAAAATATTGAGATGTGTCTTTGTTTCATCATAAGTATGCTAATAAAGATTATTTGGCTTACAATATGGAGCTGGCAACTATAGTTATCTATATACAGTATCTTAGCAATTGTATTTACATACAGCTGGATCAGAGATGGATCTTTACTTCATTTAGTCACATTTTTCTCATCTAAGATCAAGTACAGATGGTTTATTAAGTGGATGGGGAAAAGACTTTCACGCAGTAGGAGGGGAAGTATTAATAACAGATGTGTGACACCATGGATGTTCTTTAAAAAAAGTCTCAGATTTGATACAGAAAAGTAACAAAAATGCAACTGGTTACAGCAACCATAGAATTTATTACTACAGACCAATATAAGCAACCATAGTAGAGCAATGTTTTGGCTAGAGGTTTTATGGTGTTGTGTAACACACTGAACCTAAAAGGACTGTGTGATTGGCCCTTTCAAAGAACCAAAAAGATCACAATTGCTCTTTCCTTTGAGGTGTAAAACAACACTGATCCTTTAAGCTGAACAGATGGTAACACTATTCTGCTGCTATGGCACTCAGAAGATTTGCTTCATCCAGTCACCTGGTACTAAGACATTAAGAAGACATTGCTTAGTTTTGCTCTTTTGTTTCCCTGCTCTCTAATATGAGTGGACCTGAGGGCGCAATTCCTCTTTCTCTTTTCTGTGCTCGCAAGTTCCTTTTCTCAGGATGTGTGAACAAGAGGTAGACTGTTTTGCTTGGTATTTCAGTGAACCACTCTGTCATGGTTGATGCAATCCCAATTCCACGGATGTAATAAGATTATCAAGTAGAACTGCGTGAAGGTGAAAGTTAAAGTGGCGGAAAATCCCTCAAATTGTACAAATGGGAGATAATGCTGTCCTCTTTTCCCCAGAGATTAAACGCCTCACCAGCTATAGATTCAGTGTACTTAGGAAGTAAGTTTTTAGCCTCTTTATGTTGAAAAGCAAATGGTGATGAAATAACTCTCTCGTCTTGGTAAAACTGTATCCAGTGCTTTAGGGCTGACTTGAGTAAGTGCTCCAGGTGGAATACAGAGAAAGATCCCCTTAACTACACATGAAAATTTGATTGGCAGTCTGTATTTGCACCACTCCTAGTTCCTACAGTATATTGTGGTGTACCCACTTTGGAGAACTGTGAATGATATAATCCAACTGAAGTTTGTTGTACACCTCACTTGCCTTCTTTTGATATCTCAGTTATACAAGTAACATGTTTCTGATCTAAACAAAAACCTGAGGTATTAATAGAACAACATGGATTAAATACAAAATAAAAGGCTGCAATTTGATATCCGAAATGAAATGAGCTCTTACAGTACAAAGATCTTAATTTTCATATGAAATGGTAATATCATAATATTTAAAGAATTACATTTAAATAATACTAAATATGTTTTCTTTAGTTTATTTTTCACAGGCACTGTATTCTGCATTCATGGAAAAATAATTGAAATATTTTGTATTAATTTTAGAGTTACTGTGCTAGTATTTAAAATTTCAAGTGTTCTTTTTTCATTCTCCCGGATTTTTGCTCTGAAGTAGGAGAATTAAAGAAATACATATGTAGTGTCAAGTCAAATTATTTTTGTGTTGCATTTTTTTAAAGATGGAACTGAAATAGTCACTTTAAAGGCTCCCAGACAGTATCTAGAGCCACTACTGGAAATGCAGCATTCATAGTTGACTCTAACCTTAAATCTCTGTGTCTGCTGATCACACATCATGCTGGTGGCTTCAATGAGTGGCACAACTTGTAACGAAGTCAGGGCCTTTACAAGATGAACTGGGGTGTTTGTTTTATAATATCTGGTAAATAAAGGCAATTGCATGAATTTTGCATTAACACATCACAAACACAGGTGGATGTGAACTGGATTGGATGACTTTGTTTTTCAGCAGCATCATCATTAGAAAGGCTTGTGTGAGCTATGAGACAAAACAATTGAATCAACTTTGCTCAATAGCTTTGTTTCTCAATTAAGAAACTGCATTGGCTCTAAATCTGTTTTAAGGACGGGTAGAAATTATTTTCCATCTGTATTACTGTATTTCTCCTGCTGCTGTTTCAGTCACAAAAGAAAAAAATGAAGTACATACTGTATACTGAAGCTACAGTATACAGTATGTTGAACTGAGAGGTTTGACAATTTGATGTTTGAACTGACTGTTTTCTAATAAAACTGTAACCAAGGCTAGGGTCAGCATATTATTTCTGAGATAATTACGGTAAAATACACAAAGGCATTGGACATACATTTTTGTAATTTACTCTCCAATCACATAAAAGAGCTAAGAATACCCACTCCTGCGAAGAATGTTGTAAAGACTTATAATTTTGGCATTTCAACATATCTGAGCAACTTATCTTCAAATACAGTGCTCACATAAACATAAATTTGTAAAGATGTATGATCCACCTATGTTGGAGGATTAAGGCTGGTCCTGTTAATTTTGCAAGCCTATCAGCTGTAGGCACTGTTTTTTAATTACACAGGCAGTGCATGTGTACACTGCTGATAAACTCAATCCCCTCACATGACTTTAAACATGAATTACTGAGTACATATCACTACCAACCTCCTTTTAGTCTCACCTATTCTAAATGTATTTATTTTAAGCAAAACAGGAATATAGCACGAACAGATATTAAGCAGTTTTTGAGGGATATGTGAACTGAAAATTTGAACAGACTATAATCCTGTACACATTCTGATTCAATACTGTATTACTCTTTAGAAACTATCTATAAATCTGCAGTGCATTTCTTTTCTATATATTGAGCTTCACCACTGTGTCATTTTCAAGCATGTCATCAGGTGACTGTAGATCTCTTTTTTAATTACGGTAAATGCTGACCTCAATTAACACACTATTAGAACACTTTCCAAATTTCCATTTATACTAATTGAACAGCAGTCTTAGGTTTTATGGCCTTCTTTTTAAAATATACTGTATACAGTATACAACACACTGTATACAACATAACATTCTGCAATACTCTGTATTGCATCTTTGCTTTTTCTCCATTGAAGGAAATCTTTTTCTATTTTTCTTTTTCAGCACCTCATTTTGACTAAAACAAAAGAGTCAACCTAGGCATAAACATTTTGGACGATCTCAAAGTGGCTCATTCAGTAAAAGATGGTTCAAGGTGGCTCCATGTACCTATAAGATAAAACTCTACTCTTGCACTATTGAATTTAACTCTGACTAGGTTATTATGAGGACTATGACTACGTTTTCCCAGCTGTAACACTTGATATAGAGCCACTGTGTATGGATGGTTGCTGTGAGCTCTTATAAGTGAAAGCTGAATTAGTGGTCCTGTTGACATTCAGACCTGTCTGTTGTGTGACATGTGTGCAGTGTGGAAAGAAAGCAGATCATGGCAGTGCTTATTTCAGAAGGCATGTGTATATTGTTTTCATAATCTCTCCTGTGCTGGTGCAAAGACTCAATGGTGAACTGAGCTAATTAACAAATATTGTCAAAATAGACAGTTTTAAGATGGGAAATAGTTTTTTCCAGGCCATCATGGTTATGAGCTTGCAGTCGAAGGTTTTATATGGCAAAGTCTCTGGACAATCTGTGCATTAGTGATCTCTTGATGATAAGATGCAACCGAAAGTGTGATTTTATCAGTAAAAATTGCGTACATCTTCCGCCTAGAGAATCCTTTCCAGCCAAAGGGCGTGACTTGATAACCCATGTTTTGGAGCACACTGATTGCTATCTTCAACTGTTCTGGCCTGCAAGGCAATTGTAGTGTTGGGTTATGTCTAAGTAATTGCTTATCCCAAATTGATGGTTATAAAACAGCCAAAATAATTGTCCATTATATTACAAAGGTGGTGAGGAGAACATAGCTATTTTTCCCTGCCAGCAAGATTCCTTGTGATCTTTTCCACCCCTTCTTTGCTGTACTGTAAGTGGGTACTTAAAATATTATATTGTTCTTTAAAGCATACTGTATAATTGCAGCCATTGCCCTGCATGCTTGTATAACATATGTAATTTACCTATAGCCCAGATATGCAAGTAAAGTGTATGTGAGGAATTTAATCACATCAGGCAATTATATAGGACATCAACCACAAACACAATAATGCATCCTGAGTTTAGTTCCTGTCAAATGTACAGTAGGAAAGCACAGGAAGACCAGATTAAATAATGCCAATAGTGTTCATTTACAGACAATAAATAAGGTAAAGAGATAAGGCATGCTATTAAGACCCAAGAAATTAGATCTCCTTAAGAAAAACACCTTGTAAACCTTTAGGTAAATTTTGGACACTTACAGATTGTACTTTGGTATTGACAGCAAATACAGTTACAATATATACAATATTAATACTGTATATTGGGAACTTAAAATGAACAGAAAACCAGCATCAGTGCTAAAGCAATAATACATTAATTTAAAATTTTCACCCACACATTTTATAAAAAAGGCACAGAAGTTGGGCCTTAAACACTTGGCTGGGAAGCCTGTTCTGAACAGAAGCAGGACATTGTGTCAAAATAAATTGTCTTGTTCTAAACAAACAGTATGTCCTTATCTCACTACTGAGTTTAAAATTAGTCACTTGGTTTCATATGTATGCCCCTTAGGATTTAATATCAAATCCTTCTCAATATCTTTTGTACTTTAGAAAAAATGTATAACTGTTAATCTTATATTGATTCCTGTCATCCTCCCCTTTTTAATTTCACTATGATATTACAGCTTTTCTATAATGTCCTATTTTCCTGTTAATGCAGAAGCCCCAGGTTCTTACATTTTATTCCACATTCTTCTAGCAACTAATAATGGATGCGTGCATTCCCTGCCCATTGGTTTCCTTGTTTAAATATTTCTTAACTACCCTACATACTGTAAACTGTATGTTTCCCACATACTGTACATTAGTGCCCCACTGGTTAGAGCTGCTTGTACAAATGCCTTTTGCTTAATTAAACCCAATGCCCCAGAAACTTAAATCCTTTTTTTGATTCACCAAACCCTTAGTCAAATGTTAATCTGTATTATATACTGTATTTCCTCTTGTTTTTCTGAGCAGACCAATTTTTCTCATAGAATTGGCAATCTGCAATTTCCAAAGTAATTTCATTCTAGCAAACTGTGGTATTCACCCAGTTCTGGACTGCAATCTTTTCAATTACTCTGGACAGTCAGGTCACAGACAGCATAAAACTCTTGTGCACGTTATCACTTCCTCCATTTCACTGAGGGGAATGTGTTATATGATTTTGTTAATTTTTTAATTGTTTTGACACATTCAATCAGATCCTAAATCAGTTTATACAGTTTATCCCAACAAGACCTCAGTACCCTTCTTGTGGGATTTAGCATGGAAGTCCCCTGTATAGCAGAACAAAACTGAGTCATAGAAACATAAAAAAGTTACAAATTGAGAGGACAGACAGTCCACTTTCAAATAAGTGTCACTAGTAGGTTGTTATTGTTAAAAACATTTAGAGGGATACCAATGAATCTGCTTTAAAATGTGATCTAAAGCCTCACATCTCTCTGTGGGGTAATAATCCTGTTTACCTTAAATTCATCCATCATCAGAAAGCTGCTTATGCCTGGTTAATGTCATACTTGAAGCCCATCATGTAAGTTTAGTGTGCAAGGTGGGCCATATGCCTAGGGCAGGTTATCAGTTCATTTCAGGGCACGCTAACACATTTACAGTTTTAGAGACTCTAGTTAATCCTGCCAGCATGTGTTTGTACTGTAAAGTAAGAAGAAATCAGATCACTTAGCGAAAACCCATGTGAACACAGGAAGACCATGGAAACCACAGATGGTACCCAAGCCAGAAGTGAACCTACTGTAGGACCCAGGAAGTGTGAAGCTGCAGCTCCAGTGCACTTATCCTTTTAGTTCTCTCTTCTTGGATTAGTTTATTTGCTGTGCTCAAATGATTTGCTGTTTAATATAGGATTTTATACCTGAATTAGATTTCTACATTGTTCTCTGCCCTTTGCTAAAGAATTATGCTTTGAATTGAGAAATAATTTGAACTCATAATTTCACTTTCCAGTGTAAAGACAAAGTGAATTCAATATTTTCAAGTTTATTTTACAATCAGTAGTACTAGGTGTTACGATCCCTGCCTCCCGGCAACGGAGGAGGCAGAAGTAGGCGTAGCCCCTATCCATCAGTTCACCTATTAGTTTTCCCATTCACCACCACACCCCCGTCTCATCCTACTTAAACACCTGTCCTTCCCTACCTCGTTGCTCAGTATTGGTTTTTCCGTTCGAGCTTCCTGGTTGCGCTACTTCTACTCTGTGTTCGTCTTGGCTTTCGGTTTGCGGTTTTTCTCTTTGGACTTCGGCTTTTCGGATCTCGGCTTGGATTGGTTACTTTCGTTCTGTTTCGGATCACTGGCTACCCCTGGATTATCGGATTGCTCTACTGACTACGACTTCGGATCACGCTTCGGCTTCGGTACTCGTTCCCTTTCGGATATCTGGCTTCCCCTGGACTCCCGGCTCGTTCCTATGATTACGGTTTGCTTTTGGATTACGGCTTGGCTCTGTTCGCTCCTGCAAGTGGGTTCACTCACTGGTTCGGTCCCTCTTACCGAACCCTTAACAGAATACTGAGCCATTTAACATGGACCCAGCGGAGCAAGAGGAGATTCGCTCGGCTTTGGATCAGCACGGACAAGCCTTACTTCAGCTCCAGGCTTCTGTCCAACAGATCTCTGTGCACCTGTCTGCAATGCCGCCCATCGGCAATCGAGGAAGCAACGCTGGAGCTGCCGCTTCGGCTCCGCCCCTGCCAGCTCCTACACCTGCCCCTCGACCTCTTCCACTAACTCCACCTGACAGGTTTGACGGCAACCCTACGAAATGTCGGGGCTTCTTAGCACAGTGTGAGCTGGTTTTCAGGCTCCATCCGGAAACTTTTTTTTCTCCTCAGGATAAGATCGCCTTCATAGTTTCACTGCTAACCGGCCGCGCTTTGGAATGGGCTACTGCTCTGCTTGATCGCGGGGCTCCTGAAATTCAGGATTATGATCTTTTTTTAGGAAAATTTAAGGGGGTTTTTTGTCGTCCCGTAGTTGGCCAAGACTCTGCCTTCCGCCTCTCCTCCATCCACCAAGGCCGCCGGTCTGTACATGATTATGCTATAGATTTTCGAGTAGCAGCAGCAGAGACTCACTGGGACGATGAGGTCCTTATTTTTCTTTTCCGTCAAGGACTCAGTGAAGAAATTAAGGACCATCTGGTTAATATGCCACAATTGGGCAATACCTTGGAGGAAGTTATTTCACAGGTATTGCAATTAGAACTCAGAATTCGTCATAGGAGTGCTGAGAGATCTCGGTCCCCTATACTAGAGGCTCCTCGGCTATCACCTTTCAGATCTGCCGACTCAGAACAACCTATGGAAATAGCCCGCACCCGGTTAACCCCTGAAGAACGAGAGAGGCGCCAACGAGAGGGTCGCTGCCTGTACTGTGGGAAATTTGGACACTTTAAAGCAGCCTGCCCTGCTGCATACTCATCCTTGAGGCGCCGCCCACCTTCTCAGAATCCTAAGGTGAGTGAGAATACTCAATTCCCTCAGCTTTCCTCAGGATTTTTTATTTGTTCTACACTATTCTGGGGTAATGAAAAGAGACCTCTTCTTGCTTTTATAGACTCAGGGGCGGCAGGAAACTTTATAGACGCCTCCGTCGCTCGAGCTTGGAAACTACCCTTGACCCTGGTGACTACCCCTCTTCGTGTCCAGTCTATTGATGGCTCCCCCGTATCTCCAGGACTATTAGGTGGCAAACGGAAATTATAAGCCTGCAGATAGGCGCCACCCATGTGGAAGACATCTGGTTTTATCTCCTTGGGACCCCAACACATCCTCTGGTGCTAGGCTTTCCTTGGCTACAGCAGCATGACCCACATATTTCTTGGTCCCGTAAAGAGATTGTAGCTTGGGGACCCAGATGTATTAGAAATTGCTGTCGCCTCCCAGTGAAGATTGCACTCATGGCGACGTCCCCTTCAGGGGTTCCTACCATACCCCCTCAATATTCTGATCTACAGGAAGCCTTTAATGAGCAGGAGGCCTTGGCCCTCCCCCCTCATCGACCATACGATTGTGCCATTGACCTTTTTCCAGGTACTATCCCTCCGAAAGGTCGAATTTTTCCACTCTCCAATTCTGAGTCTGAGGCCCTGAAAGTCTATATACGAGACTCTCTGAAGGCTGGGCTTATACGTCCATCCACTTCACCAGCATGTGCCAGTTTTTTTTTTGTGGAAAAGAAGGATGGTGGGCTCCGTCCCTGCATCGACTATCGTGGCCTCAATGAGATCACAATCAAGAATCGGTACCCTTTGCCTCTAATTCCAGCAGCACTTGAGTCTGTGCGTGGAGCCAGGATCTTTACCAAACTGGATTTACGAGGGGCCTATAACCTAATCCGCATTCAGGAGGGGGATGAGTGGAAGACGGCATTCATGACAACCCATGGACACTACGAATATTTGGTCATGCCCTTTGGTTTGGTTAATGCTCCTGCAGTGTTTCAGTCTTTTATTAATGACATCTTTCGTGATCTCCTACAAATATTTGTCTTGGTTTATCTAGATGACATATTAATTTTTTCTGATTCCTTCCAGGATCATGTTCTCCATGTCAGAGAAGTACTCTCCCGGCTCATTAAGAATAAACTATATGTCAAACTAGAGAAGTGTACCTTCCATGCTTCGAGGATTCACTTTTTAGGGTACGTCATCTCGCCGGAGGGGGTGGAAATGGATTCAAGTAAAGTCTCGGCGATTACTGATTGACCCACTCCCAAGAATCTCAAACACATTCAACGATTTCTCGGCTTTGCTAACTTTTACAGGAAGTTTATTCGAAACTTCAGCTCGGTGGTCACTCCCATAACCTCTTTGACCCGTAAAGGACCAAAACAAGGCAAATGGACCCCTCAAGCCGAAGAAGCATTTCAGCGTCTGAAACACCTGTTCACTATAGCCCCCATCCTAAAACACCCTGACCCAACTTTGCCTTTTGTGGTCGAAGTGGATGCTTCAGGCCATGGTGTGGGTGCTGTTCTCTCCCAACGTCATGGAGACAAACAGATTCTTCATCCCTATGCCTTCTTCTCTAAGAAGTTATCCCCTGCCCAAATGAACTATGACGTTGGTAACCGTGAGCTCTTGCCCATTAAGCTAGCATTGGAGGAATGGAGGCACTGGTTAGAGGGTGCTCATCACCCTTTTTTAATTTACACTGATCATAAAAACCTGGAGTATCTGCAGTTGGCCAAACGTCTTTGTCCTCGCCAGGCTAGGTGGTCCCTTTTTTTTTCCAGGTTTAATTTCTTGATCACCTACACTCCAGGTTCTAAGAACATCAAAGCAGACACCCTTTCACGGATCCACGACCCCCCTGAGGCCGAATTGATTCCAGAACCCATCATCCCGTCTGGTAAGTTCCTGGCAGCTGTAAGATGGGACATTGAGGTAATTGTCCGACGAGCCTTGGTAGGGCAGACGGTACCTCCTCAGTGCCCTCAGGACAAGTTATTTGTCTCTAATTCCGTCAGATCGGCAGTTTTACAATGGGGACACGACTCCCGCTTCGCTGGACACCCTGGATTCCACCGTACCTTGGATTTCATCTCCAGAGACTTCTGGTGGCCAACTATGGCCAAGGATGTCAAGGAATATGTCCAGGCCTGCTCTATCTGCTCCCAAATGAAGTCTTCCCGGATGAGGGCAGCGGGCCTTCTTCAACCCTTACCCATCCCGGACCGTCCTTGGACCCACCTCTCAGTAGATTTTATTACTGACCTTCCACCCAGCCATGGACACACGACTATTATGGTAGTGGTAGACCGTTTTTCCAAATCTGCTCATTTTATTCCCCTACCATCTTTACCTACAGCTCGAGAACTAGCAGAATTGTTTGTGCAGCATATCTTCTGACTGCATGGCATCCCTAAGGATATTGTTTCAGATAGGGGCCCTCAGTTTGTCTCCCGATTTTGGAGGGCCTTCTGTAAGTCACTGGGCGCCTCAGTCTCACTTACCTCAGCTTCTCACCCTCAGGCCAACGGTCAGACAGAACGCATGAATCAGGAACTGCTGACCTATTTACGGACTTATATCTCCTCTACCCATGATAATTGGGTGTCCTTGCTCCCATGGGCAGAGTATGCACACAATTCATTGTATACCACATCTACTGGCATGTCTCCCTTTAAGTGTGCCTTAGGTTATCAGCCTCCTCTTATCCCTGACTCCCATCCCAACACAGAGGTACCTTCGGTTCAGGACTACATCTCTAACCTGAAGACCTTCTGGAGGAAGGCCAAAGCCACCCTTCTTCGCACCTCAGCTCAGCAGAAGAAGGTAACTGATCGGCGCCGTCGTATCCCACCCAGACTTCGACGTGGTCAGTTTGTTTGGTTATCTAATCGTAACCTTCCTCTTAAGCAACCTTCTGGCAAGCTTGCTCCCAGGTACATTGGTCCTTTTCGTGTCCTCGCCCAGATTACCCCAGTAACTTACCGGCTGGCCTTGCCTCCTACCCTTCGGATCCACCCTACTTTCCATGTTTCCCTCCTTAAACCCTTTCACAGATCCACCCTGTCTAAACCGCAACAAAAACCCCCACCGCCTCGAGTAATTGATGGACTCCCTGCTTACACGGTCAATAAAATCCTGGATTCCCAATGGTCTCGTGGATCCCTACAATATCTCGTCGATTGGGAAGGCTACGGTCCGGAGGAGCGCTCATGGATTTCGGAGAAGGATATTCTGGACCCCAACCTCATCCAAGACTTCCACCTTAACTTCCCGGATCGTCCCGTTAGGGCGTCAGGAGCCGCCCGTAGAGGGGGGGGGTAATGTTACGATCCCTGCCTCCCGGCAACGGAGGAGGCAGAAGTAGGCGTAGCCCCTATCCATCAGTTCACCTATTAGTTTTCCCATTCACCACCACACCCCCGTCTCATCCTACTTAAACACCTGTCCTTCCCTACCTCGTTGCTCAGTATTGGTTTTTCCGTTTGAGCTTCCTGGTTGCGCTACTTCTACTCTGTGTTCGTCTTGGCTTTCGGTTTGCGGTTTTTCTCTTTGGACTTCGGCTTTTCGGATCTCGGCTTGGATTGGTTACTTTCGTTCTGTTTCGGATCACTGGCTACCCCTGGATTATCGGATTGCTCTACTGACTACGACTTCGGATCACGCTTCGGCTTCGGTACTCGTTCCCTTTCGGATAGCTGGCTTCCCCTGGACTCCCGGCTCGTTCCTACGATTACGGTTTGCTTTTGGATTACGGCTTGGCTTTGTTCGCTCCTGCAAGTGAGTTCACTCACTGGTTCGGTCCCTCTTACCGAACCCTTAACACTAGGTTTCAGTTTTATAGTATTGTATCCATTTCACTTGCAAGTCTTTAATTGTTTTTATCAAAACCTTGTAGTGATAAGACCCTATTAAATTAATTCATAAAGCAAAAAATATTTGTTTCCAAGTTTTTTTTTCATATATATTCAATAACTACTGTTCTGCTCAGGTTTGGGCTATTTATTTAAGTTTTCCAAAAGTGGCAGGATTTCAAAATTAAGCACTGGTGCTGCAAGCCACACTGTCAGTCATTATCCAAAGGTTATGACTTTTTCACTTCTGGTTGTTTTGGAGTGATGTGTTATACTGTGTGCAGCTTGTGTGAGAAAATGCTTGGTAAACAGGTTAGAATATACTGTATGGTAACAGTGACTATACTCTTCAGGAGCAAGTATTTGATTATAAATTTCGCAAACATTTTTTTCAAAAGCTGTGAGAAATACTCTTAATTTCTTCCCTTTTTGATCTATAATGTAGTCATTCCATTGTGTTCTGGCAGTTTCCTAAAGCACCACTTTAGCATGTAATTTGGCTCCAGTGTGTACAGTGACAGCGACATTTTCTGCACACAACACCCAATGCTCTTTCAGTTATCTTCACAAAGAATGGTGAATGTTGCAGAATTCCAATTCATATTTTACATCTCTGTAATTTTTATTGCCTGTATGCCTGTATGACAGCCACATTATCTACTGTTTTCCCATTTTTAAAGCAACAATTTTCATCACTTCTAATTTACATACAGCATGACTGAAACTATTCGCTTATTGTTTTTGATGTACTTCTGCCATTCATTTGTATATACCTGTACTGTCAGTAAATGAACTTAGCTAAACAAACACAAGAAATATCTGGAAACTGGAGATAATTGGTGCTGGATTCCTGTCCTAAACCATAACATCAAAAAAAACCATTGAAAACCCCAAGCAAAAATAACAGTGTTGAGGAAAACATATTCCTCAGGTGAGCCAATGTATTGATTGTGAATTGTGTACACTAAATGAAGATTTCTCCTGTAGTGAAAGTAAGTCTCATTTGACTTCTAATGACTAACAGGAAGATACTGTATAATGTATTGTGTCCAGGTTGTAGACAATATGCAGAAGGATGTGCATGCTTGTGGCTTTATGCAGTCTCCAACACCAGTTACTGAGGTGATGTTTAAAACACACTAAACAAAAAGGAAACTATTTTGGGATTAATTCCTGCTACATTTGTAGACCATTGGTGTCTGCCTGGCTCTCTTCCTTCTCAAACAAAATGCAAATTTTGAATAATTATCAATTAATTACATACATACTGTATTTGTTGATGGTTTTCATACATTGGCAGAAAGCACTCTTAATACATGCAAAAGACCAGTGCTTGAAGCTTCTAATCTTTTATGAGTATTAAAACATTTTTTACCTCAAAGCTTGAAAGGGAGACCTATGTTGTTTTTTTATTAGAAGATAAAGAACACTTTGAAGGATTTGCATTTACATCTGGAGATAATCTTTTCTCCATTTCTAATTGCTTTATCCAATACAGGGTTGCAGAGGAGCTAGGGCCTATCCATGAAAGCAATGGACACAAGGCAGGATACATCCTGGACAGGTGGCGAGTACATTGCAGGGCACACACAGACACAAGCATGCACACACTCGCACAAGAACCAACTTTCCCAGAAATCAAACCTACTGTACCAGTATGTCTTTGGACTGTGGGAGGAAACGGGAACAAATTCCATGCATTTACAGTACAACCTAGAAATTGAACCCAGGCTCTCACTGCACCACCATACCTACCATTAGTATTTCAGATCACAAAGAAAAATATCCTGTTTATTTAAGATTTAGACATTCCTTTTTATTTTTTGTAAGCATTGATGTATTGAATATCCATCCTACCTCAAGAATGCATACAGGGAAGACCTATTTCATGGTCACTGAAACTACCAATGTATTTTTTAAATTGAAAAAACAAATTTAAAGTTAAAAGTAGCAGGATTTAATACCTTTTCTCTTCCTGCTTCAAAATAAATTGAATTTTTAGCTTGAGGAAAAAACTGTACTGTTAAGTAATGCTTAACAGAACAGAACTTCATGTTTACTCAGCAGTAGCTGCTTTTTGGTTTATTGACATGAGGTGGTGACTACCAGTCTGGAGTTACTTCCTGTGCCCCACAGGGATTGAAGGGTTCTCACTGTGTTCTTCACAAAGCAAACGTTCTTACATTGCTTCAGGCTTAGAGTCTATGGTGCTATAAATGAATTTGTTCTCCCTAGCACATTTGCCCTTCATGGGTCAGTGTAATATACAGCATGTCATTTCAGTCACACTGTCATAATTGTGCTTCCAAATGCTCCTAGTAGGCATTTCAATGTGATTAAAACGGTACCTTTTGACTAACACATACTGTATTTTCACAAAGTTTAAAATAATACATGCTGGACTTTCTCACACAATGCATACGAAAGGTATATTGGTATATTGGTATAAGGTATATTGGGATATATGGGCAAAATGCTATAAAAATTTAGTTTTATTTTTCATGATTAATATAGTTTTCTGTCTGGTTGTTTTTTTTAATTTTACATTTCAGAAAGGATTAAAATCTGTTTTAGTTAAAGAGCTTCAATCCAAAAATCCCAAACTTCTAGCTTAAAAACTTCAACTTAACAAAACAAGAGTTTTACTTCAATTTTTCACCATTAGGAATGTAAACGTGAACAGTGATGTGTTAATTAGTGGATAACTTCAGTGTGGCGTTTGCATGGTCGCTACACTTTTACAAGGGTTTGCTCTGGGTGCACTGGTTTCCTCCCACCTTCCAAAGACACCTTGGCAAGGTTTTCTGTGGGCCTGAGATTGACTGGTGTCAGGGGGGCTATAAGTCACACGTTTGTTTTTGTCTTTGAGGCAGCCTTTGAGGTGCTGGGTCCTTCATCAAGTGTAGCTGCTTTCTGGTAATGGACAGATGGATTGACACAATTTTACTCTTCAGTAAATATGAGGGAAACAAATTGTGGCTTCTGAGTAATGTTGTTTTTCTTTATTTTTATTAATATGATAAGATATTTCTTATTACATAATGTCATATAAAGTAATTAAATGCGTTATATAATCTTGTTAATATTTTGAATGACTTTTAGCTGAGGAAGATTCTTCTCTGCAGTTGGCTCCTTTATGAAAATGGTGAGAACCACATGAAAGCTTGGATGCTCAAATTGATCTCATTTTTATTACAAAATGATTTTTCTTATTTTGTTGTGTTTACAGAAACTTTTGCCTTGTCAGAAGGCTTATTAGATTTTGAAATTGACCCATTGATAAACACAGGGACAGTTCTAGAAAGTGTCAGATTTCTTGAACTGTTTTGATTTACATTTACAAAATGTATTCATGGTTTAACAATTCTTTCTTTCATACAGTAAGTGTAGTTTATCTCTATGAAGTAGATACCTGGAAATTTTCTTTTTGCTTATATTCTAACTTAGGCAGTAGAACAGAAAATTCAAGGTAATTACTTACTGGAGCTGAAATAGAATTGTATTATTAGTGTAATTTAAAGTAACAAAAATAACATGAATTTTCATTATAATAGTATTTTTCCCATGGTGGGACAGTGGTCCAGTGGTTTGCACTGCTGCCTTGCAGTGCTGGGATCCCAAGTTTACTTCTAGACAAACTGTTTCGAGTTTGTATGTTCTACCTATGTTCACACTGGTTTCTTTCCTCTTCCTACAATCCAATAACATAATGGTAAGTTAATTGGCATCAAGAAAAATTGGCTCTGGTAGGAGTGCGTGCATGTCTGTCAGTCTGCCCTGCGATGGACAGGTGTCTTATCCAGGGTGTTGCTTGTTTGCACCCTGAATTGGAAGAAGCAGATAGAAAATAAATGGATAATAAGGTTCCTCATCACAATAATACTGTATTTGTAGCAGTCAGAAAATATTTATTGTATATTCAATATCCAATTTCAACTGATTTATTCAAAGCCCCCCATTGCCTCTTTATTTCTTTTAAAAGGTGTTGTCTTAGTCTTTTTGATGCTTTTTCAGTATCAGCAGATCATTACTGTATGTAACTAAATCGAAGCCCAAGCTCTACCAAACCATTTTTTATCCCTGGGCTGAAAATTTAGAACTTTGAAGAGGCCCTAGAATCCCTCATGGGACTTAAAGGATAGAAAAAAAGTGTTCATCCATCACATCTGTTTATTTTTCAAGTAACACTGGGTCTAGTAATTCGTTAACAGGTCCACCAGTACTGACAGCTCACACATTTGTCAGCATTCTAATGACACTGTGTCAGGAGAGGGTTAGAAATTAGAGCTGTAAAGTGCACTTCCATTAAACTGTTTTACCATTGACATTTGTTCTGATTTTCAATGGATTATTTTGCCCAAAGGAAAGGTACATAAATGTGTGCCTGTTTCCTTATTTTAGTTACCTAGTCAGGTACACAGTTGGGGGTCTGCAAAATAGCATGAAGTTCATCTGGAAAGCAGCAGAGAGAACTCGCAGAAAGGTTTGTTTGGTTTGATTGAATTGAAACTGTGGAGTTCAGTTTAGAAATATATTAGAACATACCTACATAAAAAGCCATGATCTGTGGATCCAAGGGCAGCACTTGATGTCATTGCTGACTTATGGTATTACTGTTATGTTGTGCCACATTTTAGTGTGTTTAGTATCTTAAATAATTATTTCTTTGTTTTCGTATCTCATGTAATATTACCTGTTTTGCCAATGCAAAAAAACAACTACAAATTTATATCCCGAGAGACTCTTTCATATGCATGTTACAAATGAAAAATGCCAGGAATCATGCAAGTTCAGCCTTACTGTACAGTGTCCTCCAGAACTATTCATATCCTATATGAAATAGAGTAAAAACATCATGTAACAGAAAGAGTTCCAGATTAGATAGTGTCTTGCTTATTTTTATACTTTTTATCTTGAAGATTCCAGTTTTGTGTTGGAGATCTCCACTGTTGATTTGGATTTATGGTTGCATCCTGAACCCATTGTTTAAATTGTCTTTATTATCCCCCTTTATTAGGGGGCTATTTGTTTTTACAGCAGTAGTGTTGGTGTACAGTCCAACACTACTGCTGAAGACAGAAAAACACAATAGCAACAATACACATACATATTTGCATAGAAAATCAAATGTTAAGTAAGGATATTGGTACAGGTATGAATGAGAACTTAAATCTATTGGTTTTGGAGTTGTCTGCATTATGGTGGTGGTAATTGGAATTCATTTAACAAGGAGTGTGAAATATTTTCTCAAATGGATTTTATTTACGTAAAACACATGAACGATAGATGGTTGAGAGTGCTGGAAGATCAGCACCAATGGCCTTCTAACATATTTGCACAAGACTGCCCAGCTTGTTCTAGCCTCTCAGATAGCCTGGGGTGGAAATTTTTCATAATCCACTTAACTCCTAAAAACACAAGAGACACATTTATTCACACCCCTGTAGTTAGTATTTGGTAAATCCATCTGTGATATGGACTATACTGAAATTATGTGTTCTACAGTGTGCAATGAGGTTCTGGCACTTCTGAGTGGGTATTCTTGATCACTCTTCCAGGCAGAATTTTTCTAGCTCCAATGTGAAATTATACTGTATATGTTTCTGTTTGTGAACATCCTAGTTGAGTTCAAACCAGAAATGTGCAATTGCATTGAGTATCTGGAGATCAAAATGACCAGTTCAACAGTGTGTATGAGTGTTCTCTCAACATGAAATTCAATATTTCACGTCACATACTGTATAACAGTGATAAGCATGTTCAGTTTTCATTTAATCTGACTATAAGACATGGTTCCAATTGTCAATCTGATGTAATTTGTTAAATGAGACTTGCTTCTTCTTGTGGTTTACCCCCAAATGAAGCTTCTTTGCAAACTGGCCAAGAATGCCATATTACATCTGAGAGACCTTCAAATGGTACGGTAGTTTTCGGCACTTTATATCCTGAAGATAGCATATGGTGTAGGAGATCTCCAACTGCTGTTTTGCGATTAAAGGTTGCCTCCCAAACCACTTATCCCACAGCTAGTTGTGGCAAGATATACAGTATTTTTACAATCTTCCTGGAAGGTCAATAACTGTTAATCTACAGGTTTCAGACAGCTCTCTGGCCTTAACCATGTAGCATTCTACTGCTGAATGTATTCTGTGTGTTTTACCTCCTTTTATGACTCAGAAACCTTTGAAGGCCTCTATATAGTTGGGATCATTCCATTATAGTTTTGAATAAGTGTGACCCTTTTTTTTCTGGAATTCAATAAGCTATTTATGGCAAATATGACTTCGGTCTGTGCAATACTTTTTTTAAATGCTTCATTTAAGTAAGACATATTATCCAATCCATACTGTAACTCATTCTGTTTTGTTTTTTGTTCTGTTTTTATCAGGGGTATGAAGAAATCTGGATGGCACTTTATACTACTATACTAGGCACTAGAAACACTATGTATATATCTGACCATGTTCAATCCTACTACAAGATGAAATTGTGGAGATGGCAATGGCTCACCACACTGGAGGGAATGTATTTTTTTGTTACAATTGAAATGCTCTGTATTTATTGTGCTGTAATTCAATCAAATATAATAACAGTCCTTCAATCCACACTAGACCGCTAAACTTATAACTGAATAGCAAACAAATGTAGTTATTGAGACTAATGCAAATCAATTTAAATGCCTTTTTTGTAGTTGGTCTCACAATGATTGAATGATAGAGAATACACCTGTTTTGGGATATAAACAGGCCAGAAATGAAAAATAAGGAGGTAAGTACAGTATTAGCATAAAAACAAATATTTAAAAACTGGCAATGGCTTATAATACCATAGTATATAACGCATCCCATGGCTTATTAATGCATTTTAATTTAATTGTAGACATTTATTACAACCAAATTTTACAAAGTACATTAACCCACATCATAAATTTTGGATCAGATCCTCCTTTTTCTATAGCTCAGCAGCACATTTGGTCTTGGCCAGTTCCAGCATTTCTTTGATTTTTGCTGTTATTGGATGTGTTATGGGAAGCCTGTCAGTGGAAACAGATGTGTTTCTAAACTGTGCTTGTAATTAAACCAAACTAAATCATAAATCAAGTAACAATTCCAGCCTAAAGGGAGTTGCAGGCTGACATTTATTCAGTGTTTGGCTACTGGTGACATCTTTTAATATGCACTGTATCTCCACTCTCAGGCTGGCATGGGACCAGAAAGGAAATTGTCTTTGCGATTCATTCAGGTAGTTAAAGGATCATGTACAAAATATAACTTGAAGAATTTTTAGATATTGAAAAATTGAAGAAATTAGGAAAAGGGGATATCCTTCTCAAGGCAATATTTTCGCACAAGGTTGAGGGTTGATTGTGTTCTTTGATCAAAATTGCGTTAAATGAAGACTGAGGTTAATCAGAAAGAATCAGATGTGCATGTGTTGTCCTGATAATTTAGGGACGGCTGTCTTATGATAAAACAGCCCCTGATAATATATGAAGAAAAATGAAGCGCACAACAGAATATATTCATATTCCATGTCTTTGGCATGGAAAGGGCCTTAACCGCTCCCTTTCTTAGATCTTGAACTGTTTTTCACACTCAGCAGTAGTGTTTCTGGGTCTTCTCTGCTCATGAATGAATAGGGGCTCAAACAATTCTGCCAAAGCCTGTAATGGTCCCTGCTAGGTAACAGCTATAAGAAATTCACCAAACCTCACATGTGGCATCTTGTGAGTGACTGCCAGGCCTGTGGCACAATATCCAATATATTAATATAAGCACAATTTCTTGCTAAAGGATTTTATTATTGTAATTATTCTAATTTTAATACTTAGTGTTACGACCCCAAGTGTCTAGGGGTAAAGGGGTGTAACATTTAGGATAATTCTTTTGGAAGCAGGGGGGTTTTGGTGAGGGACTAGGAAGTATGATAACAAGGGTAAGGAACTAGAGTGGTGCCAAAGGAAAGAAAATAACAAACAAAAATGGAGCTGGCTAGGACAGTGAGGGAAAGCTAATCTGACTACAAAAGAAAACCCGAAACACACGGTCTTCGGCGTCTTCAACACCCTAGCTAACCTGCACTGACTACCCAAAACCATACAAGACAAATGGCACTCACCCGATCTAAACTAGTGTACTAATACAGAATCAACTAAGTGTGTAAGTGTACCCAACAACCTAAACTAACCTAATATACAAAAGTTCACACAAAAACACAAGTGAACCAGGAAGACAAATAAGGGAAAACAAGAGTAATAAACAGGAGCAGGGTACAAAAGAACACAAAAGTTGAACATGTAACACTGGGGCAAGGTAATGACAAAACAAGGATGAACAAACGAAAGTACAAAGAAACTAACAAAAAACCAACAAAACAACAAAGCCGAAGCTATACGAAAATACACACACACAAAGCAAAACAAACCAACAAACAAAGCCGAAGCAATAACCAAAAGTGAAGCGAAGCGAAGCGATAACCAAACGGGACCGAAGTCAAACGAAAGGCCTTTTCTTTCTGAAAGCCTCCATGTTAAATAGTGAGTAAAATGAGTTCTGATTGGCTGAAGGCTGATTGATGATGACATCATATTGAAATAGTGGAGTGATGGTGGGCCAATGGGGAAGGGAGAACAATCAAGGGTCAGCAGTGTGGAACATAGAAAAAACACACACAGAACACACACTGGGACGTAACACTTAGCATAGATAAGCACCAACAAAGGGCAAAACAGGGATTAACTCTAATCTTTTAGGGGTATGAGTTTTACTCCTTTGAAACCTGATCTAGTCCAATCTCAGAAAGTAAGCAAGTCCAGAAAACTCAGAAGATAAGCAGGTTGCCACAAGAAGTGATGATAGAGGATCATCAAACTAATGAACCACAAAGGTGCCTGAGGACACTGTGTTGTAGAAGGTGCTGTACTCTGGTAAGATGTTAAACCGAGGGCCTGAGTACTTGGTAGTCGATGTTTTCTTCACCTTTCTGAAAAAAATAGGGGTGTAAACCACAGTGTCTAAGGTAACTCCACGGTAGTCTTCTACAGGCATGCCCAGTTAAACTTGAATTCACCTCTTTGCCTAATTATCCTGATCTGTTTTATACTTGTCCAATTTATATTCCAACCACCCATCCAATTTCTAACTGCTTTATCAAATAAAGGCTAATCGGGGAGCTGGAGCCTATCCTGGCAAACAACTGGCGCAAGCCAGGATATACCCTGGATGGGATGCCAGTCCATTGCATGGCACACAGACACAAAGACAGACATACACTCACACCAAATCAAAACTGCTGGAGGAAACATAGGAGAAACATGCAAATACCATGCAGATAGAACCCTGGGAATTGGCCCCAGCGCTGCAAGGTACAAATGCTAACCACTGTGTCACCATGATATCTGTTATTATTATTATTATTGAAAGCAATTACATGTACTTCTGTAAGTATTGTAAGATGACCAGGGGAAGGGTCATTCATAACCGCTATTTTCGGAATGACCTGCTTAATATACTCGACATAGACCTGAGCAAAATGAATGCCAAGAAGACCCACATATGGAAAAGGTCTATCCAGAAAAACAACGAGACACAGCTGAGCCTCATCAGGAACCAAAATATAAATGCCCTGGAAACAGTGAACCAGAGCAGAAGCCGATAAGGTGAATGCGGTTTGGAGGAGACAGAGGAATTAGGATTGTGTTAAAGATCGGATTAAAGAATAATGGACTATTGAAAGGAGATATGGATTATGGTTTTCGGATTGTGGATTGTGGATTGAATATGGCGCAGACTGATGTTATTTTACAGACTTTGAAACTCGGATAGGATCAGGATTAAGAGAACGAATTACGGACTGGATTTGGAAGATATTCGGACGGAAGAAACTCCGCGCAGATAAAGAAGTGTGGTGTGAGTAATTTTATCTCGTTTACATAAACTTTTCCCCTGGAGACACCACAATTGGTGGAGGATAAGCATTTTTTTGTGGGTTTTATTTTGCGTGTGTGGTCTCTCTTAAAAAAGAGAGATTAACAATGGAAAAGTTAATACATCAATTGCTCCAAAAGATGACGGAACTTGATGATGTGAAAGCTTATTTAACCACATTTAAAAGAACTGCAACTAGAAATGTATGGCCCAGAGAGCAATGGGCAGGGAGAGTAGCGCCTTACTTCATTGGAGAAGCCCAAAAGGCCTATTATGATTTAAAAGAAGACGATGCTGAGGACTATGAGACTCTAAAAATGGAGATCTTGGAGAGATTAGGGGTAACAATGGCGATACAAGCAGTCCTGTTCCATAACTGGAAATATCAAATGGACAAGCCCACTAGATCTCAAATGTTTGACCTGGTACATTTGGCAAAGAAATGGCTCCAGCCTGAAGAACTAAATTCAGGACAAGTGATAGAAAGAGTGGTATTGGATCACTTCGTGAGGAGTCTGCCTGTACACCTGAAAAGGAACGTGAGTGGTGGGTATCCCAAGACACTGGACCAGGCAAGACAGACAGCATGCCACTGAGGCCTTGATGAGAGAAGAAAATGGGGAATTTCAAAATGAGGAGAGAAGAAACCCCAAGAGTTCTGAAACTGAAATTAAGTATCGGTCATTAAAGTACAGTGATTATCAAGGCCCTCCACAATTTAAGAAATCCCTTCAAGAAAAGTCGGATCAGAGGCCCCGACCATGGGAAGCAACCTGTCGATGCTTTAATTGTCATGAAGAGGGGCATGTAGCCAGCCATTGTCCCAGCCGGTCTGAACCCCGGCAAGTGGACACCAGAGATGAAGCAAGGTGTAACTACCTCACGGCAAGCGTCCCAACCTGTAAGGATCCCCACGTTACTAAAATTAAGATGGGGGATGACATGTCGAGGCCTTCTTGGACTCGGGAAGCATGGTTACCATGGTTACCCCTACAGTACTACCCAAAGAAATGGTGATCAGGGGAATGGAGGGGATCCCTATTACTTGCATTCACGGGGACACAAAGGTATATCCATCGGTGGAAATTAACATTTCTACTGAAAGGGGAACATATAAATCAATTGTAGGGGTGGTTAAGCAATTGCCTTACCCTGTGGTGTTGGGTACTGTCCCTACTTTCTCCAAATTTAGAGTAATGTTCAGGCAGCTAGACGGAGTCCACTCCCGTGTCCTGGAGACACTGTCAACAATGCTGATTCCCCTGGAGAAGCAGACCCACAGGAAGAAGGCCCCAGACTGGGAGATGAATTCCTGAATATGGATATGATGGACTGGGAGCAACCAGAACATCGAGGTAGGTTCGGGACGGCCCAGTTGGAAGACGGAAATTTGAGACATGCATGGGGACATGTGAGAAAAATTGAGTGTAAGTTGTGTAATAATGGTGCCCTTAGTTACCCTTATTTCATGGTGAAAAACAACCTCCTATATCAGGTATAGAGGAGGGATCAAGAAGAAGTGGAACAACTCCTAATTCCCCAGGCCTACCAGATAAAGCTCCTCAACTTGGCCCATAGCCACCTCCTGGGAGGACACCTGGGGGTGAAGAAGAAAGCCAAGAGACTGCTCGCTTGGTTCTTTTGGCCAGGAATATATAAGGCCATCGAGAGATATTGTCGGGAGTGTCCAGAGTGTCAGAGAACTGCCGTGCAACCTTATTATAGGAATCCTTTGATTCCCCTCCCAATTATTGAAACCCTTTTTGAACGGATTGGGATGGATATGGTGGGACCCCTGATCAAATCCACCAAAGAACATCAGTATATACTGGTGATTGTGGACTACACCACGAGGTACCCCAAAGCCATTCCGTTGAGAGCGGCCACAGCCAAAAATATAGCTAGAGAGCTACTACAAGTTTTCTCTAGGGTGGGAATCCCTAAGGAGATCTTAACAGATCAGGGAACTCCTTTTATGTCCAAAGTCATGCGAGATTTAAGTAAACTTTTGGGTGTTCATCAAATCAGAACCTCAGTATATCACCCACAAACAGATGGACTAGTGAAGCGCTTTAATAAGACCCTGAAAAGCATGCTGAGGAAGGCCATGCAAAAGGACGGTAAAAATTGGGATCGGTGCTCTCTTATCTAATGTTTGCAATTCGAGAAGTACTGCAGGAGACCACAGGACCTATTAGATCTGATTAAAGAATCTTGGGAGCATCAATCTTCACCTTTACAGACGGTCATCGAACATGTCAAACAAATGAGAGAAAGAATCAGCATTGTTGTTCCCATTGTGAAAGAAAACCTGGGAAAAGCCCAGGCCAAACAAAAGCAGATTTACAATAGGGGAGCTATTGCACGCCTGGGTACAAAGTATTGGTATTGGTTCCGACCCCGGAATATAAATTCCTGGCCTCCTGGCAGGGGCTTTATGAGGTGGTTGAAAAGGTGGGTCCGGTCAACTATAAAGTCAAGCAGCATGACAAACAGCATCAGCATCAGATCTACCATGTCAATTTACTAAAGAAATGGCATGGTGCAGAAGTTCTGCTCACCCACTTCTCCCCTGACCCTTTGAAATAAGAAACAGGTGCTGTAACCATGGGGGACCTGGCTCTGTCACAGAAGCAGGAATTACAAGAATTCCTATCGCAGAACAAATATGTTTTTTTCCGAACCACCTCATCCAACATAAAATTATCACAGAACCAGGGAAAAGGGTAAAGCTGCCCCCCTATCGAATACCGGAAGCCAAAAGGAAATTAATTAAAGAAGAGGTAGAAAAAATGTTAGGAATGGGAATAATAGAGGAATCCCATAGCGAGTGGGCTAGTCCAATAGTATTGATACCTAAGCCGGACAGAACTATTAGGTTCTGTAACAATTTCAAAAGGTTAAATGAGATCTCACTGTTTGACGCGTACCCTATGCCTCATATTGATGAGTTAATCGAGCGATTAGGTAAAGCCCGATATATCAGTACGCTGGATCTTACAAAGGGATATTGGCAAGTGCCGCTGGTCGAAGAAGCCAAAGCCAAGACCGCTTTTGCCACCCCTGAGGGGCTGTACCAGTACCGTTTGGTTTACACAGAGCTCCGGCTACTTTTCAATGATTAATGGACTGAATACTTAGACCATATCGTGATTTTGTGGCTGCCTACTTAGATGACGTCGTGATCCATAATACGACATAGGAACAACACTTGCAACACCTGGAAGCAGTAACGGGAGCTTTGTGAGAAGCAAGATTAATGGCCAACCCCAATAAATGTTTTCTGGCGGCCCAGGAAGCCAATTATCTCGGCTATACGATTGGGAGAGGAATGATCATGCCCCAAGATCAAAAAGTGCAGTTAATTAAAAACTGGCCTAAACCATCCACAAAAAAGCCGATACGAGCGTTTTTAGGACTTGCGAGTTATCATCACCTTTTCATTCCAGGATTTGCCTCCACTGCTGCCCCCCTGCACAACTTAACAAAAACAAACTGTCCTGAAAAAATAAAATGGACAGAAATGGAAGAGAGGGCCTTTCAGGACTTAAAAGCAACTTTATCTTCTCAACTGGTCTTACAGGTGCCTGACTTTAACAAGACATTCATGGTACAAACGGATGCTTCCAACACTGGGGTTGGAGCCATACTGTCACAAGAAATTGATGGACTGGAGCACCCTATTATACATATTAGCCATAAGTTAAACCCTGCGGAGAAACATTATTCCACAATAGAAAAAGAATGTCTCGACATAAAATGGGCCCTCGACTATTTAAGATATTATTTATTGGGAAGATAGTTTGTATTGTATACGGATCATGCGCCATTAACCTGGATGTTGAAAAATATGGACAAAAACGATTGAATCACCCGATGGGGCCTTAGTCTTCAAGGTTTCAGTTCCGAACAGTGTATAGACCCGGAAAGAAACAAGGTAATGTAGATGCCCTCTCCCGAATGCATTGTTTATTTTTTTCTAGACAGCCCGAGGATGGGGCTGATCTCAGGGAGAGGGAATGTAAGATGACCAGGGGAAGGGTCATTCATTACTACTATTTTTGGAATGACCTGCTTAATATACAGTTCTCGACATAGACCTGAACAAAATGGCCGCCAAGAAGACCCGCATATGGAAAAGGTCTATCCAGAAGAACAACGAGACACAGCTGAACCTCATCAGGAACCAAAATATAAATGCCCCTGAAACAGTGAACCAGTGCGGAAGCCGATAAGGTGAATGTGGTTTGGAGGAGACAGAGGGATTAGGATTGTGTTAAAGATTGGATTAAAGAATAACAGAGTATTGACAGGAGATTCGGATTGTGGATTGGATACGGTGCAGATTGGTGTTATTTTACGGACTTTGGAACTCGGATAGGATCAGGATTAAGAGAACGAATTACGGACTGGATTTGGAAGATATTCGGACGGAAGAAACTCTGCAAAGATAGAGAAAAGTGTAGTGTGGGTAATTTTATCTCATTTACATAAACTTTTCCCCTGGAGACACCACAGTATCTATAATAAAAGTGCAAACAATTTATTTCCAAATAAATGAATTTGAACACACGTTACATATATTTCAATCTTTGTAAATATGAAGCATTTCACACATGTGTTTAAAGTCACTTTCCACTTCTACTACTTTGTAAAGGTAAAGAGATAGAAAGATTTTATTCTGATGTAAATCTTGAAAACACCCTTTCAAAAGACATGCAGGCAATAAAAAGCGAAGTTGTAAAATCCATCAGCTTCTGTAAATGTTGTAAGATACTGAATTATGATAATTTCCCTTTTCTGGACTGTCACAGTATTCTTGGAAGTGCTGGGTTGCTTTTAGTGATGACACTACCAGTGCTGAACCTCTTAAATCTGCGTTTAACTAGCTTGCTTTTTTGGCCTCAGCTGATATTCAGATCAGTTTAATAAACACATAACTAATGAAAACCTTGTTCTACTGCTGTGCCTGTATACCCGTTCTCTCTAGGAACCCTATTTAATACATTATTCTATCAATGTGAAATTATATCAAAATGTAAAGGTTTTCTTGTTATAAACAGAAAGCACATTGAAATATAAGCCTTTACTGCTCTGTAACATTCTTCTTTTCTGGACAAGTCCATCCCAGTTGCATTCCTGGATTTCTTTTTTTTCCCAAATAGCTTTGGTTATTCGTAACCTTAGTTGTAAACCCCCAGAGCTTTGTAACATCATCACTGTTGTACTGATGAAAAGCAGTAAGAGCAGTCTCACTGATTACACACTTTCTTCAGTACAACAGTTGTACTAGCTGTTGCCCCAAGTGCTAACCTACAGTGAGTGGAAAGCAAAATCTTTACACATGAATTACAGCACAATAAACAACACTGTTACATAAATACTCTATGTGTGATCAACAACTGCCTGAAATATATAAATTCACTATATGCTGAAAACTGGAAAATCATTCAGTTCATAAGAAAATTAAATTAAGAGGTTCTTCAGCCCTTATTAAATGATAGCATGAATCTAAAAAAACAAAATCGCAGAGGAAATGATACGATCGCCAAACAGCTATTAGTCTTTTAACATGTTCACTTTGAGCATTTTTCTGAAAATTCAATGTATAATAATTTGTTGTATTGCTGTGGATTTGAAAAAAAATGAGATTCGGGAATGATCCCTTTAGGCATTTACTTAAAATAATGTGGACTGTGCTCTAGAAAACCGATATTTTAGATCACTTGGTAGAATTTCTGATTCCATAGAAATCAATTTAAATACCACCTTTAGGCACATACTGTATGGACTTATCCATGGATTGTGCTTAAACATACTGAAAACATGTTTAATTTAACAAGGTAAGGCGAACTCAACCAAAGAAATCAATGATAGAGGTATAAGCAGTAATCAGGGAAAGTGTTTTATTCACCTTAAATTCAGTTAACTGTCTTAATTGCTTTTCTTTTTAAAATTTGCCCGGTTAACAAAGCACTCCAAGCAATAATCTGATATGTCAGCAAACGTATATGAATGAGAGAATCAGTATAGACTAAATATGAAGTAGTTCCACAGGTGTTCTCAATAGTGTAATGGTGCAATTGTAAGATTTAGGCAAAACAATAATACGTTTATTCTTACAGTACTGTATATAAATTCCTTCAAGCCTATGCATTCTAAAGCACTTTTACAATAAAACCAAGACACGGGGAGGAACGAATCCAGTTATAGTAAGTTTTTAGAAGCACATTTAAAAAGATAAGTCTTCATATTGCTTTAAAACTATACAGTGTCCTAGAGTTTCTGATGTAAACTGAGAGGGAGTTCCAAAAGCAGGTTGGTAGCATAAAAGCCTCGTGCCCCAATGACTTTTAACAGTGTAATATTCCTGTTCTTTTGTCTCGATGAACAGTCTCTAGTATATACAGGTAGGCTCTATATGTAGTACGTAGCTCTTAAATGTAGGTGGGTTTTGACTCAGGAAGGTCTGTACAGTATGTGTTATGCTTGCTACTTTGAAGTACAATCAAAACTGCACAGGCTGTCAATGCAAAGAACTAAGCACTGAAGTGTTATCAGAGAGATGAGTGTGAGTCAGCAACCTGGCAGCAGCATTATGAAAAGGATAGAGAAAATAAGGATTTATAATACTTTTATAATATTAGGCAAACCTTCCCCTGCCCATTCTTACCACTTTCTACAGAAGCACCATTAAGAGCACCTTGACCAACTGTATCACTGTTTGGTTTGGGAATTGCAATGCTTCAGACCTCAAGACCCTGCAAAATTGTGGAAACAGCCATAAAGATCGTTGAAGCCTCCTTCCCTTCCATTTCTGTCACCTATCACAAACGCTGCATACACAGTATAGTAAGTTTCCAGTATAGTAGATGACCCCTCCCACCCCTCTTATGAACTGTTTGCCCTCCTACCATCTGGGAAAAGATAATGCAGTGTATGATCTAGCTCAACCAGACTCTGTAACAGCTTCTTCCTGCAGGCTGTCAGGCTCCTCAACAACCTGGAATCTACTTGCACCCGCTCCAATTCCAGAAAAAGGGTTTAAATCCCCCTAGTGTGTTTTGTATATTGTATTATGTATTTACCTTGTAATTTGCACTATCTGCACTTTGCACTATGTGTATCCTGTCTACAATGTCTATGTCAGTGTCCTGTCTGTCCTGCCTGTATTTGCACTGTGGATGAGGAGGAACGATATTTCATTCCACTATATTCTTGTATATGGTTGGAATGACAAATAAATGTGAACTTGAACTTGAGTTTCTTGACTGAACCCACACCTTAAATACACCACAGATGGGACAAGACTGCTCTCATATTAATAAGCTTCCTTTCTGAGACAAATTGATCATGTTTATTCACTTAGTGTAAATAATCTTAAAATATTGAGTGGAATACATTCATGATGACTTGATTGAATAACCTATAGTTGGTTTACTGATACTGTTACTGTTGGTCAGATGTTGAATATTTAAGCACAAAAAAAACCAAAAGCTTTCAGCCAAATGTATTTAAATACATCTGAATTTGGAATTATACAGCATTTGAAGGGAGAAGAAACAATATTTTTGTGTTGGTTTGGACAGATATGAATGTAAAGATATATAAGAATGCAAAACAAAACCAGAAACAATTCCAGGACAGCACATAAGTTCATGCTGCAGCCAACAGACAATGTTAATGAATAGAGTACTGTTGTTGGCGATTTGTTTCCTCTTAAATGTAATTTTATCCTCTTTAAATGTAATGCTATCTTGTTTAAACTCAATATTATCTCATATAAATGCAATAAGTAATTATTTTAAATGAAATACTATGTTGTTTTAACATAATTAATTTCTCTGTGTTGCTAATAAGCTTGTGTACATTTTGGTATGGTTAGTAAATTAGTCAGATTCACAAAGTTCACAGATGATACCAAAATAGGAAGTTGCAGAAGCTGCAAAGAAAACTGACAAAGATTTGAACAGTTCCTCACTGTGGAACGTGTTTGTAGAAACTACACGTAGAAAACATAGGTGTTTTTAATTTTGGGGGGAAACAATGAAAAAGACAAACAAAATATTTGATGGACTGTTTTGAAGAAATGTTATGTTGAAATTGTACAAAGCACTAGTAAAACATCACTACATCACAACAAGATATTACAGCTTTGATATTCTTCCATAGTAGAGTAACCACATACATTTCTGGGCAAAAAAGGAATGTCTCACAATGGCATTTTAAAGGAAACTAAAATAAACTTTTTATTTTCTTGAGAAAAGATTGATATGAAATGATGTATTCAAATTCAATTCATTTCAATTCAACTCTGAAGCTGAATTCAGTTCAGCTTTATTTGTCATTATACTTGCACAGATGCATAGTATAGTGAAAAGTTTCTCATTCGTCTCTCAGGTGCAGTGTATACAGAACAGCAGACAAGACAATAGACAGTAAATACAATTACAATAACAATGCAAACAGTGAGTATGGTCCAGTATGACAGTACCCATAACTGTTAAAAACTGTGCAAAAGTACACAAACAGAGCAAACAGTGGAAAATAATAGTGTTATCAAATAGTTCAGTTTTATGTTCAAGTTCAGCTTACATTCAGTTGTCGCAGGTATGGTGTATGTAGTGGTGTAGGAGTACATTCATTGTGTGGTACAGGAAAAAGTGAGGAGAGATCATAGTTTGGTGGGTGGGAGTGGAGGGGTCACCAGCTTGATGGCTGTGGGGAAGAAGCTATTTCGGAGTCTTGTTTTGTGCGACTGGATATTCTGGAACCTTCTACCAGATGGTAGGAGGACGAACAAGTTGTAACTGGGGTGAGTGGGTTCAGTCATAATTTTGGTGGCTTTTTTCAGACACCTGGTGTTGTAGATTTCCTGGATGGATGGTAAGGCACTGCTGATGATGTGCTGGGGAGTTTTGACCACCCGCTGCAGTGCCTTACGGTCGGATGCGGTGCAGTTTCCATACCAGACTGTGATGCAGCTGGTCAGTATGCTCTCTACCGTTCATCTGTAGAAGTTGGTGAGGATCTGTGGATGCAAGCGTATTTTCTTCAGCCTTCTCAGAATGTACAGCCACTGTTGTACCTTCTTGATAAGACAAGATGAGACCTTGATGGAGGTGTTGAGTGCCCATGTAAGATCCTCAGTGGTGTGAACACCTAGGATTTTAAAGTTGTACACCATCTCCATCGCAGTCTCTTCGATGTAGATTGGGGAGTGGACTTGTCCTTTTCTCCTGAAGTCAACAATTGGCTCTTTAGTTTTGCTGATATGTTTTTGATTCTGCAGCAATCTGCTAGTTGTTTTGTCTCCTCCCTGTAGGCAGTCTCACGTTGTCAGTGATCAAGCCCACAACTGTTGGATCGTTAGCATACTTGATGATGGTGTTTGTGATGAACTTGGCAGTACCGTCATGGGTGAACAGGAAGTATAGTAGTGGGCTGAGCACACAGCCTTGAGGGGCATCGGTGTTGCTTAAAAAAATAGGAGGATGAGATCTTCAGATCCTAAAATCCAAATGAGACAGATAGGCCACATGATTGCAGACTTGCTTACTTGCATCCTTATCTCAAAGTAGAAAACAATACATTTTTTTCTGCATTAAAGCTGTGTGAGGAGATGTGGCTAGTGTGTCTTTACACAGAGCTCAATGGTCAGGTTTATTCCTAAATGAAAAAACAAGAGACACTTTTACAAATTTTATACAGTAGGTAAACACAGTGCCTAATATCATTCGACTGTATCGTATTTTATCCTTGGCTTTCGGTCAGCAAATAATTTTCTACCATGTCTTGCCAAAACAGTTAGGTGTAGAAAATAAGAGCATTTGAAATGAACATGCCTGTTTAAGATAAGTGTGGCTTATATGTACTATAGCAGCATCTGAATTGGTAATACAGTCCAGGACTCACAATGCCAACTGCCTTAGGCAGGAAAAGCTGTTTTCTTTCCCCTGGAGTTTGCTATATATCCAACAGTAGAAGATGAATTCCATTTTAGACAGTGTTCATGTGTAAAGATGGCTACTGACTGATTCGTGTAATATTTAAGATAAAAAATAAATTAGTTAAGGAGAAGATAATGTGTTGGCTAAATTGTCATGTAATACAAACTCCAGTACAGGTTTACAAGCTGTATGAAGTCTAACAGACCAGACCAGGTGAAATTTGAAAATGTAGATTTCTTTGTTGGAAAAAAAATAAATGTAAGACTTTCAAAATGTGTGAAGTGAGTCACACAGACAAACCTTTGATATTTTTCTCAAATGTATTGTAGTTTCAAAATTGTTTAAAAAGTACAACAGTAAGCAAGAGTGAACTGGAGTCCAGTTTACTATTGGTCAATTGGATGGTTCCTCTAGTAACACAAAACTCACTGAGTAGTGTGGGGGACACTGAGAAAATATATGACTGTGACAAGAGATGAACATAGCAAAATATAGAAAATGGCAAAAAAAGAACAAAATATCAATCTGTAAAGTACATGAAATGAGATCTTAATTATTTTATAGAGAACATCTAATAAAGAAATAGGCTAATGAGCACCTCATATATATTATAATACAGGTATAATATAGGAGATGAAAATGTATTAATTATTAGTTTAATGTACAGTATAAGCACAATATTATCTTAACAAACTATGATGTTATTGTAAACATAACAGAAAGCAAATTCAGACATGTGCACTCATATAGTAAATAACTTCTTCTATAACACAACTGCTTTAAACAGTTTGGTGGGATAAAAGCATTCATTTATTCTGATTAAGGACTTCTGATTTCAGTTTAGCATACAAATATTTTTAAATGATGATTTTATTGATCTAAGACTGTTAAGAACAGGATGACTAAAATATTTTTAAATAGATTTCACACAAAATCCGTCACATCTGAAATCCAAGAAAATTCTAGACAAAGTTCTAGACACAATTTAAATTGAATTAAAGCACATAAATATGCCTGTTCATTATAAACTTGCTTCATTCATTGTGTGCTTTGTTTCAATATTGTTTTGTGTTATTCTGTCTTTTTTTAATATTTTGAGGCAAAGTGTCTTCAGATGTAAAAGACTGAATGCATCTGTTTCTGGGTTTACTGTAGCTTTACAGCTATGAGGTGGAAAAACTTCATTTCTGAAGAAAGTACAGTATTTGTGTATGTTTTTGCCAATGCCAATTGTACTGTAATAGACCCACCAGTGTTGAGTTTTTATTCATTTATTGTATATCTATAGATATTGTTATCAAATAAGAACAAGTAAAGAGTAAAATACATCATGCTTAAACTGTGCTGAAAGTTGGTATATACAGTAATCTGTTCTTCTACTAAAAACATCACTAATTTATTCATAAAATATAGACAGCATTCACTCAACATATCATAGACGAAGAGCTGTTTTCAGAATTCAGGCTTACTTCTCTGTGCCTGCTCATTTGCTTTGACTTTGCTTTTAGTGCTTTAATATCATTATAGAACAATTTTCAGGCCCTGTTTGTGTACTGTATATAGATTGTTACTTAAAAAATACTTACTATCTTAAAACCCCTTATGCGTCTTAAAGGGGGATTTAAAGCAAACAGGGGAAACAGCACCATTTGCCAGACTAAGCTGTTTTAGGTGCTTGAGGAGGAGGACCCACAGACGTGGCACACTAAATGGTAGTCCTCCTTGGCACCAGCCCTGAGTACATTAATGGGCCCCCTCAGCAATGGCACCTCCCCCTGCACCTATCAGACTGGCACACAATCAGAGCCAAGTTCTGAAGCTGCTGCCTCTGCCATTTTTTTTGAGGTTCTGCATAATTAAACACCAATTATTCAAGGCATTGTCTATTGTGGGCTACTCATCTGGCATGATTTTCTGCCAGTTTTTTTTCATCCCATCTCACAAAAATGACTTCCTTTTGTGTGCTATTCAAATTGAGGGACCAGATTAAATCCCCATTAGCAATGTTTTATAAGAAAAGTCCTAAAGAATAATCAAAATGGAAATTAGTTTGGGGGTACTGGGCTATAAATTAAGCAATGGTCTCATCTACACATGGTCCCTTTTTTGACAGGCTGTTTTATTAACAACATTAACGCTCATTTTAACCCCATGTTGGCAACAGTAGATTAATTCAAAATGAAATCAACATAAAATAACTACAAAACAATAAAAGAAATGTTCACTGATATTGTGTGTTGTTTGAAACTGACAGACAGTTTTGGCCGCTAGTAGCTTTAGTACATGGGGTAAAGAGTTCTTGAGGCACATGCTTCAAGTCAGCTTTCTGAGCTGACATGCTTGATGTAAAATCAACACTCAACAATCAAGACCCATAAAAGAAGAATACTAAAAGCTTGTCACATCAGACTCCAAACAAACATCATTAATAACCCACTCATCAAACCATCCATCATATGTGAATGTCACATGAATTCCATTCAAAGTAAATAGACAAACTCAAACGATTTTAATAAACTGCATCAGTCCAGGCTTACATTTTACTTACATTTGGGGAAAAAGTCCATCTTAGAAGGGTTTTTAATTAGATATCAAATCAAATAAAAGTTTATCAAATGCACAACAATACAGCGTTCAGCAGTAGTTGCTGGCAATGAAATGTCTTTTCTGCGAGCTCACAAAAATCACAAAATTCACAAAAACACAAAAATCACAAAATTGAGGTTACGAAAATAAGGTTACATAATAATAGATGTAATAGAAATTGAATAAAACTCAATATGAGTAGAGCTGCTATGTGTCCATGGTGTATGCAATATATACAAGTAGTGCAGTTATGCTGAATACAGTGAAAACTGTGTGTCCATGTAGCCATTACAGGTGATTTGCTAAAGGAGCTGCAGGTTGGCTATTTAGCAGTCTTATTGCCTGGAGGTAGAAGCTGTTCTGTAGTCTGTTGGACTTGGACTGAATGCTTCGGCACCGTTTACCGGACGGTAGGAGAGAAAACAGTTTGTGACTGGGATGACTAGGGTCCTTGAGAATGGACCTGGCCTTCTTCAGACATCTAGCTGAGTAGATATCCTGGATGTTTGGTAGCTCACAGCCGGTAATGAGCTGCGCTGACTTCACCACCCTCTGCAGTACTTTGCGATCCCGGGAGGAGCAGTTCTCATACCAGGCAGTGATGCAACCAGTCAGGATGCTCTCAATAGTGCACCTGTAGAAGTTGGCCTGGATATGTGATGGCATGCCAAATGTCTTTAGCCTACGGAGAAAGAATAGGCGCTGCCGTGCTGTTTTGACCACGGTGTTGGTGTGGTGGGTGCAGGTTAAGTACTCTGAGATGTTAACTCCCAGGAACTTAAAACTGCTGACCCTCTCCACTGCAGTCCCATTGATGTAGATAGGTGTGTGATCTCCTCCCTGGTGTTTCCTATAATCCACAATCATCTCCTTAGTCTTACTGATGTTCAGAGAGAGGTTGTTCTCCTGGCACCATGCTGCCAGGGTTTCAACCTCCTCCCTGTATGCAGACTCTTCACCATCTGTGATCAGGCCGATGACTGTTGTATCATCCGCAAACTTAATGATGGAGTTTGAGTTATGCCTGGTGACACAATCATGAGTAAATAAGGAGTAGAGGAGAGGGCTAAGCACACAACATTGGGGGGCTCCAATGTTTAGAGTCAGGGTAGAGGATATGTTGGTGCCCGCCCTCACCACCTGCGGACGTTCCGTCAAGAAGTCCAGGATCCAGTTACAGAGGGAGGTGTTCAATCCCAGGTCCTGGAGCTTGATGTCAAGCTTTGAGGGCACTATGATATTGAATCCTGAGCTGTAATCAACAAACAGCATTCTCACATACAGTATGTTCCTTTCTTATCCAGGTGTGAGAGGGCAGTATGGAGGGCAGTGGCAATAGCATCTTCTGTTGACCTGTTCTGGTGATACGCAAATTGCAGTGGGTCTAGGGTGTCAGGCAGTGAGGAGGTGATGTATGCTTTGACCAACCGCTCGAAGCACTTCATGATAACTGATGCAAGTGCAACAGGGCGGTAGTCATTTAGGCAGCTGACTCTGGGTTTCTTACGAACAGGGACAATGGTGGTTTTCTTAAAGCAGGAAGGAACTATAGACTGAGCTAGAGAGAGATTGAATATGTCCGAAAAGACATCTGCCAGCTGGTCTGCACATGCCTTCAGAATGCGGCCAGGGATAGCATCAGGGCCAGGACCCTTGCGTGGATTGGTCTTTTTAAAAACTTTACACACATCCGCTCTGGATATGATCAGTGGGTTTCCGTCTTGGATTTCTGGAATCTTCCTGACTGGATTTGGTTACTGACCTCAAACCGGGCATAGAATGAATTTAGCTCATCAGGAAGAGAGGCAGACTGTTGTGCGATATAGCTGGGTTGCGTTTTGTAGTCTGTAATGGTGAGTATGCCACTCCACATGGTCCGTGTGTTGCAGCTGTGATAATATGACTAATTTTACTCTGTAGTTGTATTTAGCTATTTTGATAGCTTTCCTGGGGTCGTATCTGGATATTTTGTATTTATCCATGTCACCAGAATTGAAAGCAGCTGTCCTAGCTTTCAGTTTGGCACGTATCTCGCCATTTACCCACGGTTTCTGATTTGGATATGTGCGAACAGTAATCCTGGGAACCACATCTTCAATGCATTTACTGATGTAGCCAGTAACATAGTCCGTATACAGATTGATATATGTATAAAATCCGATTCATCTGACCAACGTTGAATGGTTCTTAACGCTGGCCTCTCCTGTTTAAGCTTCTGCTTGTAAACAGGAAGTAGCAGAATGGAGGCGTGATCGGATTTGCCGAAAGGAGGTCGGGGGAGGGCTTTGTAACCATCCCGGAAGGGAGTGTAAACATTGTCGAACGTGTTTCTTCCGCATGTCGGGCGGTTGATGTGTTGATGTAGATTACGCATTGTTTTCTTCAAGTTCGCACCGTTGAAATCACCCGCTATGATGAATGCCCCCTCAGGATGTGTATTCTCGTGTTTGTTAAAGTGAGATTGTAGTTCATCCAGTGCCTTTGTGAAATTTGCCTGCGGCGGAATATACACCACTGTGAGAACTACCGATGTGAACACCCTCGGGAAATAGATTTATTGTCAAATGTTCAAGATGTATAGAGCATGATGTTGAAATAATCTCCACTTCTGTGCACCAGGAATTGTTTACCATGAAGCATACCCCGCCGCCTTTGCTCTTACCCGATACATAGATATTTTAATTAGCTAAGATAATTATGCCCTGCAATGGACTGGCATCCTGTCCAGGGTAATATCCTGACTTGTGCCCATTGCTTGCCAAATTAAGCTCTGTTTCCTCTGCAACCCTGTATTGGATAAAGCAGTTAGAAGATGGATGGGTGGGTGGATGGATTTCTTCTAAATTAGGAACAAGTACTAGGTTTATGGAATAAACCTATTACTTGTTCCTTTGCAGCCTACACATGCTGATGCAACTACTTACCTGAACTCTTCTTAACTAGATATCTACTGTATGTACTTACTATGATTAGTCCAGATGATAGTTGTACTGTATCTTAAGTGTTCATTGAATTGAAGATTACGTTTTTTTTATCTTTGAACAATACTTTTTTAATTAAGTTTGATATGATAAACCCCTAACTTCAGTAACAGTCATTTACTATATTATTTGAATTTTTAATATACAATATACCAAGTGTCCTAAAGCCCTGTACTTCCACTGTCAAAAGTACAAGGGATTGTGAATTCTTAAGAAATCTATACTACTAACAAACCATACACAAGACATGGCTGAAGGCAAACAGAATGTTAGGATATACACTGTAGTTAAAACTTATGGATCTTATGCTGATATTGTACTATGTACTATGTACTATATATGTACAATACTTAATTTTACAGTATTACAGACAATTATGGTCACCACAATGCAAAAAAGATATAACTGCTCTGGAGCCAATCCTGAAGAGAGTGACCAGAACTTGATTCAGGTAATCAGAACCTCATTGACAACGTCAACCCAATGGACCCTTTTAATCAACCCTGAAACCGAAGAACACAAGTAGAAAACTAAGGACAAGTGCATTTAAAAATAAAAACAGAAGGTATTTCTGTACAGTTAGGACTGTGGGAGAATTAAACAAGCTACCCAGTCATGTGTTAAAGCAGGTACCCTGACTTCTTTTAAGGAAGGGGGGCTAAAAAAACAAATTAGCTAAATGGGCAGAATGGTTACTTCTAATTTACAGGTTTTTTTCCACAGCGTCTTCCCCCTTGTATTAAGTTGTTTTTAAGGACAACTGTATTTTGTACTGTATTTGTACTGTACATATTTTGACAAGACCTGAGTAATGGAAACGTCTTTCCTCAAATATGTTTGAATTATTTAACTTCCTTCTAATTGCAGTTCATTCTTGGCAGTTTAGTGGTTCTCTGGTCACAGCACCCTTGGTTAGCCCACACAACTCAATTCCACAGTGTCTTTAAAACTTACTAGATTAAACTTTTTTGTTTTCTTTCATTTCTTTGTGTGATGTGGTTCATAAGAACTATTCTATAATTCCAAATTGGAGCCTGGAAAAATGTGGTTCAGATGGTTATAGGTAAAAATAAAAACATTTTATTTATATTTGATATTTTATATTAGATTTTTTATTAATGTATGTTCTGTCCGTACATAATTTCTCCTGTTACAGCTTTTCTGACCACATTTTAATATTCTATTTAAAAATATCTCTAAAAAATATTTCTAAAAAATCAGAAAAGACTCATGTTTTTCTTGTGAATTGGCACTAATTCTGTCAACATGTCACCAAAGACTGACATGTTGTTGAACCATTTCTGTGAAAGCAATATTGATTAACTAACTCACAGTGCAATGTGCAGGAGACCCCCATGTGGTGTAAGGATTTGATTGTGAGTCAAACAGCAACAATGAACCAGATCCAGTTTTGTAGCAGGCCTTTAGATCAATAAACTGTCTGGCTTCACCCATGGGCCTCATTGCTCTGACAGTGACCCAGAAAGGTCCTGCTCTTGTGTTTTCACACTGGGGAAAAATCTCTATTGTCAGCACTTACCAACACATGGCTCTCCATAATTAATCAACAGGCATGGGATAGGATGGTGATGATGGGCCTCTATCTGCCCATGTGGCACAGGCAGCTGGGGCCACCACCTGTTAACAAACATTGGAGCACCACTTAATTAGCAGGGTAGCTGTGACTTTCCTGGCTGTCATGTACACAGAGATAGGAAGCAGATGCTGGGCAGCAAAGAGAAACAGAGGAAGAAAAATAGAGTGGTGAGTGTTGACAGAGAAGAGAGCTACAGCGAGTGAAACCTGTGTGCAACATGACAAGGGGCAGTTCTCGTGCTGAGAAACTGACAAAAGACAGTCTGAAGCGTGAACAGGTACTGTAGATCATGTTAGCCCCACTCTGACTTCAGCTTGGATACAGCCTCTAGCTTCTCACTCAGAAAGTTCTGTACTCTACAGAGATATTTTTTTTAAACGAAGACCAAATTCAAAGTACCTGACTGCAGACTTTAATTTCTAATTTCATTTGATGTTGAAATGTTTGATGTTGAATTGTTTTTGATACTCATCTTAAAATATTTTATTGCATTACAAAAAAGTGTAGTTCAATATGATACTTATTGAGTATGATACTCATTACAAGTCTGAACATACAGTATGTGTATGTGAATTATTTGTCTGTTATATTATTTTTCAGCAATACAAATCAAAACAGTATAAAAGAGATGCTTTCTTAAGATGAGATATTCTCAAGCTGCCACTGCCCTTTCTGCTAGTCTATGTCTGAAACAATTGTCTGTCTCCATCTCTTGAGGTTGTCTTTGTTTGATATTGAGATTTTTAGAAATCCTGAATATACAGTATTAGTTTGGATAAACCAAATTTATAGGTTGTAGAATTCTGCTCTAATAATTGGTTTTAACCTACAAATCACAAACTTTAATCTGTGTATGGTGTGTCTACTTTTTTTCCTTTGTGCTGAAAGGTTGAGAAGGAAAATGTAAAATATATTTAATTTGCTTCTCTGACATGTCTCAGGACCAATACCTAATTGTTTCTATATCTTCTAAACAATTTACATTATATATTTAGTCAATATCCTAAGGTTATGAAGCTATAGTGAAGCTAGATTTCAAAACACACTGTATGTAGCTGTGATTGTTCCATTACATGCTAACCTAAGGCTATGTGAAATTTCACTTTGTTGAAGGCTAAAGTACACAACACAGGGCATGGACCACACACAAGCAAAAAGATTCTGCTGACTGGCAAGGGCATTTTTCTGTGTCATTGAGAGAAAGACAGACAGACAAACAAACTCCTCCTTTGATGCCAGCTATTTTATGTCATTTTTTGTACTTTGTGTCTCTGTCACATCATAATGGTTCCTGATTTGTAAAAATGGAAAAGTACATTCTCCAATTCATACATTCTAAAAGTGTCTGTGGTATACCCTCAGTTGCAACCACTTTGTGATGTTACAGTAAAAGAGAAGGTGATAACAGGATTTTGCCAGCCAGTGCCTTTGTGACTATAACACCTTTGCAGCAATTAGTTAGAAATGAATGATTTGACAGTTTAATTGCCTGTGGTGTTTGTTATATAACCTCTTGCCTGATTTATAAAGTCTTATTATTTGAAAAATATCACATTTTAGGTAATTTGTTTTATTTTAAAATTTGTCATGAATGTAATGACTGTATCTTTCACCCTTGTGAAATTGTTTTTCAAGAGGAATAACCTTGGTAATAAAATGCAATGCTGAACAATCGACAGTTACATGAGACATGACTTGCAATTTGTTATTGTACATTTAATGTTTGAATTCCTAATAAGTTATTACTTATATGACTAACACTGTTAAGCTTTTCTGATTTATGATTTAATTGGGTAATACTTTTTCAAAGCAAATTGAAGTTGTACCTTTTGATGCAGGTAAGCATTTTACCAGTAGCAATCTGAGTTAAACCCTTTGCTCAAGTTCATAGCAGCAGCACCACCCTCCATGTGATTAGGTCTTATCCCAGGATTGCTAATCACTGCTGCTGCCAATGCTTTTTATTTTGAACTATTAAAATATTCTGAAAATCATATAAGGACATATAAAAAAGCAACCGAAGGTACTATCCTTTCTTTTATTAGATTATTTTTATTAGATTATATAGTATTATTAGTTTTATAAAAATGATAATTTGTTTTTAAAAAATAGTGAACTTGTACAGTATGTGAAAAGTTAATCCAAAATATCAGAGATATTGTTATTTTTTATTTTCACTACCATTTTTATTTTTTGTGACTGCAGAGTGTAATCTATGACACTGCAAGCCATTACTCGTAAAATAAGGTCAACCACAAGCTTGTCTGTATTTATCTGTTTCAGTGAAGGTAAATACAGTGATAAATACAGTCCCTTCTGCCATCAGTTAATGTTCTCTGCAAAATATCACCTGCCAGGATCTGTTGTAGAAGTGTAACCATTCACAGTGAATACCAATCTTTATTTTCCTTGCTCTGCACTGTGATCTAACAACAGATCATTAAATTGCATTTTTATTTTGAAAAAGTATTTGACTTCTTACCAATATAATTGAAAACTTTTTAAAGTTACTAGCAATTCTGGCATCAATGAATTTCCTGCACTGCTTTTAAGTAATGATGTTTTTGACTACATATAAAATTGTGAAACAAATGAACCCCTTTATTAGCCAGTCTCCTTTAATCAAAGCTGTTTTCATCCACAATGGAACTGCCAGATTTATCCCATTTCCACATTTACAGTATTGGACAATATTTAGAAAATCTGATGGTGCCACAGTGTTGTGCAATTATGAGCAACAATGTTTGTGTGTTCTCTCCAGCATCACCAACTCAACTGAGGGCCCTGGGTATCTATTGTGTTGTGTTTTTTTCCTTATTGTCCCTGATGGATTTTTCCAATGTACATATTCCAAGTCAGAACTGTAGCACCTCTGTCAGCCTGCTGCATAGGTCATTTCTCAGCTATGAGACCGCCCTGCCATGCTGAAGGTGTGGCAAAGCCAAGTCCCACCCCCTTCACTCCCGCAAAATCCCAATGTCCCTCCCCTTCTCGCCCACCCCCCACCTTCCTTCACAAAGGTAAGTCTGTCTCCCGGGCCTGTGATTGTCAGGCAACAGAGCAATGATGATGGGAGTGATCACAGTCAATTGCTTTGATTAACAATAAATGGGGAATTAGGAAACCTAGCATTCAGCTACTCTGCCTCATCTTTCCCATATGTGGTCCTGTCAAGGGTGCTGCTGCTGGCTGTCACACATGTAGTCAGAGCACTAAGGCATTGCAAGCTCTGACACAGCTTCACAGGGCCATTGGGGAAGAGAGACATTATTTTGTTAATAATTGTTCTTACAATTACTGGATTTGAGGATGTGGTCTGTTTCAGTTTGGAGAGGACAGTGCGGGGGTCAGGTTAGCTTGCTGGCACCACTATGTGCCCTGGCATGCTGTGTGGATGTACTGGTCCGTGGACAGGCTATAGCGACTGTCTCAAGTGTCTCCTCTTCAGCAGCTATGGTGTTGTTTCCGACAGACACCGACGGGCCAGATGGGGGCAACGACAGTGGCACACCAGCCCCCACCTCCGATAATGATGACAATTCCCTGGGCTACACAGGTACTCTGGTCACTGTTTTGTCTCACGTCTCATGCCTCCATTTCATTTCTCATTCACCAGTGTGTATTTATCAGTCTATAGCAAAAAACTATGACAAGAGTCCAGGTTTCATCCCCCCCTGTGTACTCCCTGTTGGTTTCAGAAAGTTAATTACTAAAACTCAAATTAATTCTCAATGCATTATGAATTACGTGTTATTTCTTCTGTCATCGTCTAAAAGAATGTTTTAGAGTATCCTAAAGTTTAGAAGCAACTTGTCCAGGTTTTCTAAGACCTTAGGTGGCATTGAGTGAGGGGTGTGATTCATTATGGCAAATAATTTGGTACAGAGGCTTGTCAGGTTCCTGTAACGACTGTGCATGAACTGATGTACACCTTGACATTTTCTAACCATTCATATAAACTGGAAGAGATTCCAGATTTTCTCATATAGCAAATACTTTGAGTCAAAGGATAAAGCAAAAGATTAAGACTATGTACTGTGATTGCAAATAATTTAGAGGTGTCTACTGCAGAACCTCTTAAAACAAAATATTTTTAAAAGTCCTGTTTAAGCTTAAGCTGCCAGGAGAGTAAATCAGTTATTTTCGAAGCTTTTTTAAATACACGCATGTCTGTCATTATTTATATGAGAGTCTATGGCTCACTGTTAAATTACATTTATACAAAAGGATAAATTCATATGGAGTATAAAGTTTTTAAGACCTTTGCTGTCAAAGAATGTTTTTTACAGCCTTGGGATTTCAATTACTTTTACACTTGGTTCTTCAGAGTGTTCCTTTAATGTAATTGCTTTTAAACCCCTTTGTCTCAGTTTTGTTTGAGCTATTGTTTTCTTCCCATTACTGTATCATAAAGAACTAGTAAACATGTTCTGCAATATGAAATCAGTAATAAAAGCAAGTTCATATCTGTGGCATACAGTATCTAATGTTTTATATTTCAGGACACTGCTTCTACAGTAACAGTATATCCATTAACACTTTGAAGCTTAAGTCCAGATTGCTCCCTATGGAGATTTAAACGTCTAAGTGTTTGAATACAGGATCTGTGTACTTTAACAAAAAGCAACTACACTTTTGTTCTGGAACAGCTGGCAGGTTGTATGTATTGCTGTAAAGTCTTTATACAGTATACTTGTACCTGTCAGACATATTTTGCTATTTACTTAAGAAATACAGTAGAACCAGATAGTGTAACTAGAATAGAAATCATCTCTGTGATATCTGTAAATAGTCCTCAGAAAGGGATTCTGCCCTTCTCTTTTCAACAGATTTAACAAATATGCTTAATTTTGAAATGTCCTATTCTTTTCTATATTACAGCTATTGCATATACTGTATTGCCTTTTATGCGTTCTAATTGCATATGCGGTATTAGGGCTAGATGACTATTTTAAAGCCCAAGGAAAGATATGAATGTGACAGCTCCAAAATTTTGAGAGCAAAGCCAGTGAATCAGATTTCATTATCATCCCTAAAATATACAAATTCAGTGTTTACCACTGAATTTAAGTTAGATTCACCAATTGCAGTTTCTTTAGCTGAAATTCATAATTTTTTTTATTCCTTGAGATCTTAAACTTCATTTCGAGTATTGTGCTCAGTTTTGATCACTGCACCTAAAAAGAAAATTATAGGCTCAAAAAAGGTTCAAAGAAGAGCACAATGAATGATTCATGGTCTCAGTCCTTCAGTTTAAAACAAATCAAATTAAGAACAGACTGCATTTGAGTATAGAAGATCTTAAGTTTAGACTGTCAACTCTGGGGAATATTGCACACTCAGTAATAAAACAATGACAGAGTCACAATCGGAAATTGAAAGATAATTTTGATATAAAATAGGAAATGCTTTTTTACACCGACTTGTGTGTTCTGAATCAGACTTCTAGCCCAGTTAGTTGAGGCCCAAAGTCTTAAGATATGGCTGAAGGGTATTTTAGATTAATTGAGCTACTAAAGTTCCAAATAAGCAAGATGGGATGAATGGCCTCCTCTCATCTGCAACTTTTATTCTACTCTTATATACTGTATGTTTGTTATCATAGAACATACTGTATTACTAAGAGCATGTTGTATTTAATTTGCAAGTCCCCTGAATGAGCAGACAGCATGGAGCTGAACTCCCTTTGCAGGAAAATTAACTTTGTCATGTACAGTATGCTTCTAGTATATTTAGAGAAGCCAGCTAACTTCACATGTAACTTCAGCATTTGGTTAAAAATGCACATTCACACATGTTTACAGTGCCTGAGATATGATCCGTGTGTGAGGCAATGCTGTCTTTGATCAAGAGCTGACCAGCAGCAAACACTACCACTTTTAGATAAATGAACTTGTTTTACTTTAGATATAGTCTTTTTCAATATTTAGTTCTCCTGACTTTCTTAAGTAAAGAAGTTCTCCCTATTATAAATACGACTTTATTTTGATTCTTAATCATAAGCTTTTAATGAAACATATGGTTTTTGTTAACCTCAGAAGACTGGCTCCATGGCCAAAGTCATTAAATATTCCCAATTTCATAATAAGTTTTACTTGTCTTACCAGTCTAATTTTGAAGGTTCTCATCGAATGGATTAAACTCATCTCTGAGAACATCTTTAATCCAGCAATTATATGCTGTCTGCACATGTAATTTAAGTAAATAGATATCTTACAGCTAGTGAACTGGAAACAATGCTAATGCTTAATTCATCTCTGTATGGACAAATGAACCAGGATTTAATAATTCAGATCGATGACATTTTGTACATTTAACCAAGTAAAAAAAAAGATAAATGAAAAAGCTACTTGTTGTAAAGAATTTTTTAATGTCATATCTATGACTAGAAAGCCTTGTTTCTGAATAGTACAGAGATTGTCAGAAAGTTTCTTTGAGATCTATCAAGCACTCTTTACAGGCATTGTATGGACAGTAAAACAACAGAATTCCAAAAACAAATATACCACTTGTCTAGGTTGCTGTCTGAGGATTAAAGGGATCGTTAATATTTCATGTTTAGCTAAAACTATGCTGTGGGGTCCCAGGACAAGTCTTTTGTAAACAGTCCCATCTTCAGGAACATGTGTACTGTATGTCTTGAAAGAAACTTTGAGAAAGTGAGAAACCCAGTTGTTCTTGTGTCAACATTCTGAAAATTTTCTTTTCTCCAGTCACCTTGTCTCAGATCTGATGAGACTTAAAATAAGAGCACTTCTGTTTAGCGTCTCTTCTTGAGAGGCTAACTGAAAACAAACTGTTGAATGTGAAAAAATCCATCATCGGTCTTGTGATTACATTTATCTTGAGGAACAAGAAAATGTGGAAGTTTAAGACTCAGCGTAATTTATTTATTTTTAATGTGTGGTCTTTTAGACAAATATTTTACATTTTGTCTCATCCACCCATTATCAGATAGTTGCTTATTCCAGGTTAAGGTGATGGCAATCCAGATCCTATCCTGGAAACACAGGGCACATGGTGGAGCAAAACCATGGACAGAACGCCAGTCCACCTTATGGACAATAACAGATTAAGATTGTCCAACAAGTATGTGTTTAGAAGACACATTGCCTCCCCACATGTGAATTTAACCCAGGACAGAGGAGTTGTGAGGCAGCAGCACTAACCATCCCACCACCCAAACTATCTGTCACCCTAATTTAAATTGGAATGAATTACAAGTTCTGTGTATTAAACTTTCCTAGACACATTTTGTGTTTCGGTGTGTGCAGAAAATAATTATTTATCCAGATTCAATTTTTCTGCTTTCATTCAGGATTCAGATTTGATCCTATGAATCTTCTTATGATTACTTAATACTCCAGTTACATGATAACTGGAGTGTTACCTACATAAATATAATTTCCAAATTATATCAATAATTTCAAAATAAAAACTGTTATTTTACACCAGCTGTCTTTCATTGATTTTTTTTATTACAGCCTTTAGTGGATATCTTAACATTATCTTCCTGCCATGGACTAGAAAGGTGTGACATCTGACAAAAGAATGCCCTGAATGAAGGGTAGTTGTAAACCCCAGTAGTTAAAAACTACAACTACAGTATCATATTAATTAATAAGCCTTGGCTATCTTTCACAGCAATTGTTTGCCAAAACATTCTATTGCATGACAGCTGTAGGACTTCTCTTGCCAAAATCCCAGTGTCACAGCAGAGCTAATGGGTCTGTGTTGTGTACAGCACAAGGTATGCTCATTTCCACTGCGTACCTGGCCTTACGCCATTCCTTACCTGGGAACAGATGGTGAGGGCCTGATTTGCTGGAACATTAATGAAAAATCTAAACATATGTCTGAAATAGGGTCTGTCTACATCTGTCACTGATAAAATTGAGGTCTTGCATACCTGTGTAGTTATTGACCTTGGTATTTGGCATGAAATAATTCCATTTGATTCCTGCTGGCTATGCATGCGAATGGCTTGAAGCTTATTTCAGGGCCATTGTTTTAAGGCTGAGTCTTTCTGGTTTCACACTCATGAGAGGCATTTCATTATTGATAGCCCAATGCTATATCACTATTAATGGAATCAGGAGAATCAGGAGATCTGTATTCAAGATTCTGGAGAACATTTTAGCACAGGATACAGACCATATTTAGACACACCCCTCTCCATTGTTCTGAGTGATGTCTAGCACTCCTCCTGTTTGTTAATGAGTAGTGCATCATCATCAGCATAATCAATATTGATGAAAGAAGTATGGCCAACTGGCATACGTCAGTATATGCCAGTCTTTTTAGATACTTATTTCACAATAAAGTCCGTAGCTCTACTATGGAACTCCCAATGTAATTCAGCAAGAATAGCATCCTGAGTGGTGCAGCATTTTGTGAAGCCAGATTGCTATAGCTGGAATTATTTGTGCCACAGGAGTATGGTTGAGCAAGTCAAATGTGCAAGAAAACCTGGCCTAAAAACGATAAAGTTCTGACTGGGCAATAGCTGGAGCATTCAAACCTTTTTTATAGAGCAAAACAACAATGCAACTTTCCATTTTGAAGGCATCATGTCAGATTCTTTCATGTCTGTGAAATATCTGTACCTGATCTTACTTGTTAACCCAGTTTAAACAGTGACTATAATATGCTTTTATATTATAGGGATATTCAAGATGATGACTTATATCAGGGAAGGGTGCATTTTTTTATTAAATAACTAACTTGTGGCTTTTCCATTGTCTAGACCTCTCCTCCCTCTGCCTTTGTGCCTGAGATTGTGTGTAGTGCTCTCCAATTTCCATCCTCCCTGGTCTGTCCCGTTAACCTCCTGCTCAGACAGTATCTTATTAACTACCTCAGCCAGGATTAAGCCTAACAAAATGTTCAAGTGCTTGAGGCAAGGACAGAGAAAGCAGATTATTCCATTCTGTGTTGGCTTTCACCGTGAAAGGAATGTGATGTATTTTATTATAAGAAAGGGTCTTATTTTGCTAAGTGCTCTCAGCATTTCAATATCGCCAGCCTGGACAGTTATGTAGAGATCAGAGACTCCGGGGTAATCATTTTGTTTTCTGCCTGAATTGTAATATCCTTCTCCTTTAGATATGGAGAGAAAAGAAGTGGTTTCCTTTGTGTTTGGTTTGCTTGTCCATATGGTACTATCACGTACAGTAGGTGCATTTTGATGTCCCAATTTGAGGCACTGGCAAATATCCAGTCCAAATATCAGTCCACCCTCCATTGTTGGGAGCAGTGTTTTCCATTCCCGATATAATTCTTACTTAATTTACTGTATGAGATGTTTTCCTTATTTCTTTTTTTTTGCTTTTTGCATTATTATAATGTTAATTATATTATAATAAAAATAATGTTAGTTGTTATTATTATTATTATTATTATTATTAAGACTAAATGCTTCAAAGTTCTGGTATAACAGTGGAGTACTATGAGAGTTGAGAGGTTTTGACATTGGTGTGGAAACTGTAAGATCATCAGAATGATCTTATAAGAGAATTGAAAAACTGAAAGAGAATTGAATTGTCCTTTCTGATCTAAAAAAGTTTAACATGTTGTAGTTTCATGTCTTGGAAATAGTAATATATTTTATAGTAATAAAATAGTAATAAATCAAAATTTGCACATGAATAAAAAGTGTAATTTAGCATTTTGTAAAATTGGATATTTAAGTGTTTCTGTTAAGGCGATAGTCAAACCTCACATATAAACCTTCAAATAAAATAGATCCACCCACATTAAAGGTGTTACATGCAAGTGACAGAAATCACAAAATGAAAATATATTTTAATTGGCACATGCTTTACTTTTAAAATCCATTTTTCATTTATTTTCTCTTAATGAACTTTGATGTAAAAGTTGAATTATGTTTTTGTGATCCACTACACCTAACTGGCAAACTGTCAGCTTGTATCTAATTAACAAAAAAGGGCTTTGGTGTGACACAGTATAATCACCCAAGTTACAGTAATATTTACACACCTTTCATGTGTAAGGCCCACTCACTACAGTTAATCACAGTTCTTCTATATTTTTTTTAAATAATGACAGATCTTTGTTAGTAAGGTGAAAGACCAGTCGAATTTTTGGGTCCCTTAAAATGACTTTAATTTAAATTCATCTCAGAACCAATGGGACTAAGCTATACCTCTGGTGAGTTTATTATAAAGCTATTGGGAGCCATTAGGAGTGCTTTTTCTGCATATGTAAGGACAGGGATTAAACTATGAGCCTAGGGTTAAACACATTCAGATGCTTTTTTTTAAGATTGGCTATTTTCCCTTAATTATATAAATTTTTTTTTTTTAATTCTTATTCAACAATGTGTTTAAAACATTTCTTTTATGTACACTGGACTCTGTTAAAACTGCATCTTGACATAAAAAAATGACAATTAAATTAAAATTAGAATGTTAGAGAGAAATGCTTAAACTCAATTTGTACAGAGCTCCAATTTAATTTCATTTTCACTCAAGGAATCTTGGTTTAAGATTATGATTTTCCACTCATGAATAATGGGTGTTCATAACAAGTTAACCAGCTTCAATATGTCATTTAACCAGTTTCCCGGGGATCATTCAATAAATACCTACAGTTCACCCACTGTATACAGTGAACATATCTGCAAAAACACATGTGTTGTTGGTGATATCCTGGGTGCTACCTTTTAGAGCAATAGTGCTTGTGTGACATTTAGAACCATTTATAGATATGTCCTTTACAATTTTGCATTTCCACTGTTTTAAGCTTTCATCTCTTGTGCATGAGTGAGCAAGATGTGCTTGCTGTAGGTCTGTTTTCCAAGACAAATGCACCAGAAGAGTAGCCTTGAATTTAGGTAGGAATTTTCATGGTGAGGATCGGACTGGAGGGAAATGTTGATGAAGATAATCAGTAGCACTTGGTGACAAATGACTGTTCATTATTAATTCTGAGTGGATAGTGAATGTTATGAAAAGCCAGTTTACACATTGTGACTTAAAATGAATTGCCTATAAACTCCATAGGAAATTATACAATACTTCATATGTAGTCCATGACATCCATCAGGATTAAATGATTTCTGCTAATGGATGGACGGATTAATTACTGTAAACTGTTAACAGATAACATTTTCAACAGGTACTCTAGGTATTTTTTATCCCTTATGTAAATAATGTAATTAAGCATCTACTGTACAGTATATGATGGTCCAGTCATTGAACATCTGTTTTTTATATTATTTCTCACTGTAAAAATAAAAGGCCAGTTTCAATTTACTAGGTTCATTCACACACACAAAAACTCGGATGTAATTTTTGTGACTAGTCTTTGAGGTTATAGTTTGTGATAGTAAAAGAAGCCACTAGTTCTTGAGGAGCACTCATTTGTTATGAACACTTATTGTCAGCAGGCATATCACTCTGCAACTCACAACTGGCAACCCACTGAAGCTAAGCAGGTGTGAGCCTGGTCAGCCCCTGGATGGGAAACCTCCTGCGAAAAACCAAGATTGCTGCTGGAAGAGGTGTTAGTGGGGCCAGCAGGGGGTGCTCACCCTGCAGTCTGTGTGGGTCCTAATGCCCCAGTATAGTGATGGGGACACTATACTGTAAACAGGTGCTGTCCTTCAGATGAGATACAAAACCAAGGTCCTGACTCATCATTAAAAATCCCAGGGCGTTTCTTGAGTAGAGTAGGGGTGTAACCCTGGTGTCCTGGCCAAATTTCCCATTGGCCCTTACCAATCATGTCCTCCTAATAATTTCCATCTATTTATTAGCTTCATTACTCTCCTCCCCACTGATAGCTGATGTGTGGTGAATGTTCTGGTGCACTATGGCTGCTGTCGCATCATCCAGGTGGATGCTGCACATTGGTGGTGGTGAAGGGGGAGTCCCCATTACCAGTAAAGCTAGGACACACACTTGAGTGGAGTGTCCAGAAAAGTGCTATATAAGTGTAAGTAATAATTATTATTATTATTATAGTTTAGTCCATATTGTCAGCTTCACATCCTGTTCCACTGACAGTTAACCCAGTCAAGCAGTTGTGGCCAAACTCCATAGCTTACTCCATAGTGTCTGACAGTGCTGGCACATGACATGCCTGCCTGCAGCATGCCAATAGCCCTGTCCCTTGCTTCTGGTGACATTCGAGGCATCATGGAATGCACAGAAAACTGACTAAGTGTGGCCTTTTTCTTGCAGTGACTTCAGCTTTGAATTAAGGCCTTTTTAAAGGTGACCTGATCAGGCATTGTTCCACCTGGACCTCATTGGGTAAAAGTGCACCTAACGAGCTATCGTGTGAATGACAAGTTGCAATGCATCACTGCACAAGCTCTATTGCTGGTCAGAGGGCTTCAAACAAATTGATAACTTTTTGTGAAAGTACATAAGCTATAACTATAGTATTCTCATTCCAGAAAATGTTGTGTTTCTTTTTTCCATCAGTATATATATCAATGTGATTTTATTTATAATGTAAAGTTGAGACTTAAAGAAGAGGTTAAGTTCATATGAAGTGGTAGTGATAATTTTTTTTTTACAAATTGTGCAGATCTTAGACTTGTTGACACAATTCTTCATGTTGTAGTACTCAGCTACAGTAGGATAGTTGATCAATAGCAACATTTGCTTCCAGCTGATGATGTCACAGCTGACTAAGGCAAACCACTGTTCGTTGGCCTTGACTTGAATGTGAATGACTTGAAACATGAATGTTCAGTTTTGTGTTAAAAAATTAAAACATTCAAACTTTATTCATACTAATGTTTTAACTGGGTACTGTATGTATGAACATTTCAACGGACTTCAGTTGAAGTGAATAATAAATTATTTTTTCACAGCAGAAAATATATTTCTCTGGATAATTACTGTATGGAAGCAATGATGCATCACATGTTTTTGAAGACAGAAAAGCTGTACTATAGTCCTAATAAAGTACTACTAGAGTGCAGTATGACACTATAGTGCTTGTGTGGGTTCAGAAAGTTGAGGGAGATTTTATGTTCATGACTTGCTTTGATTGCAAAAGGTGGGTGTCAGCTTCACAGCTCCACCTAGTGGCAACAGTAACAGAATGGAAACTGCTAAAAACACCCACTCTGTGTGTTCCATTAATGCAAATTGCATACACTGAAAAAAGTTGACCCACATAGATGATCAGAAGCATTTTCATTCGTTTTATGCTTTCACTTAGAATCACTGCAAAGGTATATGGTGTGGTTAGTAGTAGATGCCATTAAGCCTTTTCTCATTAATCAGAAGTGCCTGAGAGCAAGCCTCACAAATGGTGGACAATGGTGGACAGAAAGAGACAGTGATTCTAATCACCAAGCGGGGGGCAGCCATGTTTGTTCCATAGGTGTCCAGTGAATTCCATATAAGCTGACTGGACTGCCCAGAAATGCCCAGTTTTCCGATGGTGGTAATGTTTTAAATATGTTCCTGCCACACTGTCACATTGGAAGCTCAGATAATCCCACAGCCCCTCTAGTAGTCCATGAACACAGAGAAAGGCCAGATGGCACCAACTGTTCCTCTGTATCAAGTCAAGTGGTAATTTGATCCTCTATCTTTGTGTGACCCTAATTCAGCTTGCAGCTCCTTTCTTGTTTCATTTGTATCAGCCTGGGCATCCTGTGTCCGATTTCTAGTTTCTCAAAACCTAAATGTTATGATGGCTTCTTGTTCATTTTGGTTTGCCATGAGAACTTAAACATGTACCCAGAAGATGCTCATGATAGGTTCCACCTAATGATTTTCAGTAGAATTACAAAGTCTCTCTTATTGTGAATACTTACTGTACTTCAAGTATTTTTGTCTTGTTCATTTTATGCTCATAGATTACATGCATTCAAATTGCCATTGTTCCTTGGCTCACTGTGTAACAGTGCGGAGTGGGAGGGGCCGCGACGAGCACGGGTAACTTGGTGACCCCTGAGGGAGGGGTCTGAGGCACCGGTGTGAGGTTAGCAGGAACCAAAAGAAAATAAAACAAATACAAAATACAAAATTGCGCTGTTATGTGAAGCGGCGCTGCGCTATCAGTGCACAGAGGCGCCCACACTGGACTTAACGTATCTAATGGGGTCCAGCCTGGAAAAAGAACCCCACTTGGCAGCAGGGACCAGACTGTACTATTCTCTATCGTCCAGTCTGGGAGCAGGTAGGGAGCGCAAGGCCACAACAAAAAACTTGTGAAGAAAAGGAACAGCCTGCCCAGGTGAAACTGTACAGCAGGACAGGGAAAAGGAAGAAGAAGGTGGACCTCATGATCGAGTATACAGTAATCCCCTCCGGGAGTGCCGGTGAAGTGTAGCTCAGGGGTTGGGCCCTGCTCTTCCCGTTCAAAGGGGTATCCTGTGTAGTTATATACTGTATTGCCTGTACAGCTGTTCTTCATTAGGCTAAGGTGGTCCAGCTGTAACTTGTCAGGCAATATGTTGCCCTTCGTCCAGGGCTCAGCCTCCACACTGAACACACCCCTTGCATACTACAACAGCAATAACTCCTGTGCAGCACACGGAGAATGTGGAAGAGTGGACAGGAATTTCAGACCTACTACAAACTACAAGATCCATCTAAGATAGCTCTGTGATATTGTTTTACTTCTTTAAAAAAGAGTCTAATCCTCCTTTACGATGCTTCAGCAATGGAGTGATGATCCCATTGATAGTATTGCATTCACAAAGCATGCATTGATGTTGAAAATGACACTCATACCAGCAGAATCAGTTTGGCTGGGATACAAGCTTACTCATAAAAAATCATAATACAAAAAGTAAAGAACTCAATAAATCTGTGTAGCACCTGCGCTGATTTTTGGCATGTGGGGAAGTCAACAAATCATCCTATCCATTTGTTGGCAGCTCATTTGTTGAAAGAAAAATGCTTTTAGCCTGAAGAAGTGTCTTTGTTTTATTAATCCTGTGGCACAATTTCCTCTGACTGTCATCCCTTTTTTCTGTTATGTGCTGGCTCTATACTTTGTAACAAATGGATATCAGATCATGAGATTAGATGAAGAAAATATAGATTTGCAAACTATTTTGGGAGGCATAGATAGCCCAGAGCTTTTTGTGTATGTATTTTACCTTAATACAATACTTTATATATCATAATAGTGCTTAAAAAGCATTTATTTTACTTTAGTGCTTGTCACCTTTAGTAGCGTTACTGTTCTACTTCAGTAACATTAGCTGGTTATTATTTGTATGGGTAATAAATACGAAAAGATGAACATATAATATTAGAAACATATGTGAGAAATTATGATTTCTTGATCACATTAATGAAAAATTATAAATGGTGTTTTCCCTTAGAAAACTACAAATTTCAGTCAGAATATCTTCATTGGACTATCAGTCATGAAGTTACTGAAATCATGAAGAGGAGCAATTTGGATTTTGAATAGAGCCTCCAGTATCTGAGGATCTATTTTGAATGGAGAGATTGATTTGTTCTTTGTAGAAATTTCCTGGATGAATAATTTTATTTTAATTACAATTCTGTGTGGATGATGTTAAAAGCCTTTGGTCTTCAACTTTGACTTTCAGAGTAAAGCATAACAAATTATAAAAAAACAGAGCTGTACAGAATAGTGCAAGTACAGTAGGTGGCTGCGTCAGCATGTGTAGGCTGCAAAGGAACAAGTAAAGGTTTATTCCATGCTGAAAGGAGAAGAAAAGAAACATAACATTTTGGCTATGGAGCCTTCTTCGGGTGTGAGAAAGAGAGGGAAGTCAGCAGCTGATATAGCATAGGAGAACAAAAGCCGGGTGTGTAGAGGAGGTGGGAGAAGGGGAGAGGCAGAGTGGGCACTCAGGTGGTGCGAAGTCGAGAGAGATGAAGAGAGATGTGAAGTCGAAACCTGCAAATGAATAGAGAGGATTAGAAGGAAACAAGTCTGTCATTGAGAGAAGGAGGAAGGTGTGATCCTAGTTTCAGGATAATTTTGGTTTCGGATGTCTATCTGCAATAGGAGTTCTGAAATCCCTCTTTGAGAATGCAGGCGGAGAGATCACTGTGATCATGTCTGTTAGAGGTAAATGAGAAACTATGGGCTCGGAGAAATCTTTGATCCTAACAGCCCTCACATGTTCTCTGAAGTGGTCTCCCAGTCTCCTTCCTGTTTCCCCAATGTAGATAGCTGGGTATTTTCTGCAAGAGATGCAGTAAATAAGGTTGCTGGAGGTACAAGATGTCATCTGAGTGATCCGGAATTGTCCTGTGGGTCCTTGAATGAGCATGGTGTTAGATATATATTTGCAGGTCATGCAGCTAGTTCTGTAGCAGGGGAATGTGCCTGGTGTGGATGGTTGTTGAGGGCGCTCAAGGGAGCTGTGAAGAAGAAGGTTACGCAGATTAGGTGGTCGGCGATATGAGATGATGGGCGGCCAGAAAAAATGGTAACAATGGAGGGATCATCTTGTAAGATGGAAAAGTTGTTGTTACTGGTCATGGGGATAGAAAGTGTGTTAGGGTGGTAGGGAAGCACCAAAGGAATGCGATTATGAGGCTGGGATTTCCTGATTGAGTTGATGATCTGAGGGCTGTTTTTGGCTAAGGAGAGGGCCCTGTCTATAACACGGGTGGGATATCCTCTGTTGATGAAAAAAAGAATACATTTTGAGTGCTTGGTTTGGGAAATCCATATCATCACTGCAAAGTAATCATAGCCTGAGGAACTGTGAAAAAAGGAGAGAGTTTGTAGTAAAAATGAGCTGTACTGGAGATAGCTGTGTGAATTTATGGGTTTGTAATAGACTGAAGTGGAGAGTCATGGATGGTTAATGGATAGGTTTATGTCTAGAAATGAAAGAGTAGTGGAAGGTATGTCAACTGTATATTTTAGGGACAGGTGGAAGTTGGTGAACTGATGCAGGAAGTGCTCTAGCTGGTCATTTGAGCATGTGGCGGCACAAACACAGTGATCGATGTATTGCATGTAGAGCAGGACAAAGCCAGTGTAGGAAGCAAGGAAGCATTCTTCTACCCATCCTACAAAAATATTAGCATAGCTGGGTCCCATTCTGGTGCCCATGGTGACTCCACTAACCTGCTGATAAAAAAGGTTATTGAATGAAAAAGCATTCAGTGTGAGGATCAATTCCACAAAATGTACAAGAGTGTGGGTGGGTGGATAAAGCACTGTGCGTTTGTCCAGTGTGTGCTTGAGGGCTGTAAGACCTTTGTGTTTCTTTTCTGCTGTACAGAATATATACATTTCTGTATAGCTACTGTACCTTGAATTCAGTTTCTCAACCTACAGTACATATTTCAGTTATACTTAGGTGGATGTGTGTCCATTATGTCTTCATTATTTTTAGTTAAAAGTTCAATTCCATTGGTTTATACACATGGAATGTAAAACATGGAAAAAGTTTTACACAAATTTTTTAAATCCCAATACAAAGAGGTGTAAAATTATTTAAATTTAAAGATTAATTCACAAAAAGGACTTTATGAACAATTCAAACACATCTGTAGTCAACACACTTTCTCAAAAAAGATCATTTTGAGTAACACAATTTTGCTTCTTGTGACAGGAAATTCTAAAAGTTTATCCATTTCAGTAGTTTTTAGCAGGTTGAATTACCTGACAGTTTTATTCATGTCTGTGTGACTAACGTTCTATTTCCTGTCAAAGGAAGAGATTGTTGTGGAGACTAGTGTATTAAAGCAAAATTGTTAAAAGCAACAAAACATGTCTTTGCAGTACTTACCTAATGAAACTTGAATTATATTCCACAACGACTGTGTGAATAAAGAATGAAGCTGTTTGGAACATTTCTGAGATTTCTCTTTAACCAACACAAACCAAAATAAATTTGTCTCAGCACAAAGTATTCCACCAGCACCACAACAAAATGATACTAAGGAAAAACACTGTCACTAAGAGAACACAATAATGACATTGCATCACCACTGTCTCACGGTATGGTGAAAGTCTTTAAATTGGCTAAAAATGTATCACCCACATCTGTACTTTTAATCTCTAGTTTCATTTTTGTGCAGTGTAAGAGACTCTTATTTATAGCTAGGTCTGGTGAAAAAAAGAAACATTAGGTGTACCTGCTGAATATATGGTCAGATTCAAGTGGTTTACCATTCCAGTTTCTCCAGCCAGTGATACATGATAATTTAATTAGCTTCTGTATAGACAAGATCTTCTGCTGCTATGAAATGTCACTTAGGCAGACATGGATAAAATAGATGGATTATTCAACCTCTAAGATAAGAAACGTTTCTGCTGAAGAAATTTAGCAAATTGTCTCTGTCAGTCCTTGACATTTTTAGTTGATATATTTAACTTTACTTTGGCTTTTGGTATTTATAAATGTGGGGGATTTTCAGGTAAAGATTTCCACTTTAAAATATACCAAAATAATAATCAATTGACTTGAATAACTTAATTGACCAAGTAACTGCCAAAAATGGCACCAAGACCTTGCTCAGATAATACTCACACATAACAACTTTTGATATATTGTATGCTGTATATATTAGCCCCTCTTCACAAGTGTTCTCACAACACCAGTGGACCAGTCAAGAAACTGTTGTCAGCACTAACAATTCCCTCTTGTCTAGTGAATAATGCATATAACATGACACTCCCAATCCATCCATCTTCTAACTGCTTCATCCAATTCACAGTTGTGAGGGAGTCAGAGTCTATCTCCACAAGCAATGGGTGTAAGGTGGGGTACCACCTGCGTTGATGGGAAGGCAGTCCTTTGCAGGGCACATACAGACACAAATATGGACATGCTCCCATTCATACCAGGGCCATATTTTCCAGAAGCCAAACAACCCACGAGTATGTCTTTGGACTATGGGAGGAAACCAGAGCTCCCAGAGAAAACTCACAAGAGCAAGGGAAGAAAGTACAAACTCCATGCAGAAAACACCCCAGGTCCGGAATTAATACTTTTCTATTGTTCAGCACAAACATACATCAAACATAAGACAGGAAACCGACAGTGTATCAGTTACTTTGTAACTCTAGAGATTTTTTTTGAAATCTTTGAGGTGAATTATTAAGGTGGCTGCATTTAGAGCAATTGCATCCCAGTCAAACAGGGATGAACAGAACAAGGATTTTCAAGAACAAAAGACCAACTGTCTCATCAAGCAGAAATGAATAGGACTGTTTTTGATACCTGAAGAATACAGTGGCTCCACTTGAAATATCACACCATACTCATAACTCATGATAAATGTGTGGTAAACCTTCTAATTTAAAAAGTACAAAGTAAAAGTGAATATGTCTTGTCAACATTTGACAAATGGGATCTTACTAGACCATTTAAGAGTGATTTGGAATTTTTTAAAATTTTTCTCAAACTAAATGGCTAGAGTTGTGGAAAGAAAGAAGAAACATCCATTTTTCTCATGTTAACACAGGATTATTATTTTCAATTAGCATCTCACTGCTGTTTTGTATATTATTAGTTTTTTATTACTGTTCCTTCTGACTTGGAACTTTTCATTAACTTTTGGTTAATTTAAAAGTTTCATTTAAATGCTAATTTTCAGTATTTTGCCACTCATTTGCTACATAAATGTCAGTTTATATTTATGTATTTGATAAACAGTATTCCACAGAAGCCCATCTGACCACCAATGCCTGCCTTTCTTTTTCCTTTTCCATCACAACTTGGATTAGCTATCTCAGTACTGTCATCCACACAAATTCTGCTTTAATAAATGTCATCAAGGTCTATCTTGAGCAAAGTTTGTTTGCTCTTGAAGAAAGACTGCAGGACTGAAAGTGAATTATTTGGCCACATTCATAACATGAGAATACAATACAAACACAAACATTACTGAAAGATTTTGTCTTATTTTGAATTGTCTGTGTTCAGCAGAATATCTTTATTGAAGTTGTTGTATAATGCCCATTTGCCCATATAATGCAAAATTACAAAATTCTCTAGCATTAAGTTAGTTTACATCTATTTTTTTCTTTCAAAACATAAAAAGGATTTCTAATTTCTTATGCAGTCATTACCCAATCATAGAAAAATCTGTATTGTTCCAATCTCTTATATTGTCTGTGAATCGTCTCTAGAGAAAAAAAATCTAGCTCACAAAGCATCCTCTGAACCTTAGTGAATATAGCAGTAACTTAGTAGAAACCATTTTGACATTCCTTCATCTTGGGAAGAGGAAGAGTAGAGTTGGGGATGTAAAAGTTAATCTGGACATATGTGGGATCATATTCCCACTGTGGATGTTACTGTTTCGATATATGGATGGGTATCAGGGGTAATATTGCAAAGGACTAGTGTTAGTTCCAAAAAGGAGTTACCCTTGTCCGCTTGAAGATGAAGAAGCCTTGTTTGACTATCTGAGATTGAGCTTGTATCTAAGAGTATTATTTCACTTTACTTGCTGCCTGCCAGTACCTGTCTCTGTTGGACCAACAGTTATTGCTCTAGACTTCTCACAATGTCACACACCTGAATATATCTGCAGTAGAACTTATTTCGTACGCTGGGTAATATGGTTACACAAGTTTTTCCCAAAGAACACTGTCATTAATAATGACAAAAATTATCCATCAGGATGCTCAGCCCAGTTAGATTTGCTAATAAGGTTAAAGGAATTTTAGTTTTCTTCTGAACAGAGAATTCTACAAGGGCGCTTATTACAGGTAGTTACATTACTGAATGATATCTACAAAGTCCACCCAGAGGACTGCTTCAGATTGGAAATAGGGAAACAAATATTCAAGTACTCAAGTGGAAATGAAGAAGGATTGAAATGAAAACAAGAGACATGTCTTTGTACAATGTTTGTGGGTGTGTGGCATTCTTCTAAAGTATATGTCCTGCAGTAATTCAAAATGTACTGAATTGTAGAATTAAAAAAAATCAATTTGCAACATTTTCTTATGTTCATAGACTTTTCCCACCAAAGATTGAGGTTGTGAAAAGACTAAAGAAAATATGTCATGTCATTTGCCAAACCACTTTATACCATATGGTGTCACGGGAAGCCAGAGCCTACCCAGCAAGCAACAAGCACAAGACAGGGTACAGGGCACCAGTCCATCACAGGGCAAGTGCAAGCTAATCATACATGGGGATAATTTGGAGGTCACTGTAAAGGCGGGGGGGAGTGGAATTTGGCCCAGACACCAGGATAACTCCCTACTCTTATCGAGAAATGACCACTGAGAGTCAGGCACTTAGTCGGCGACCACCGCAGTATAGTGTCCCCGCCACTATACTGGGGCATTAGGACCCACACAGACCACAGGGTGGGCACCCCCCACTGGTCCCACTGGCACCAATTCCAGCAGCAACCATAGCTTCCCACGAGGTCTCTCATCCAGGTACTGACCAGTATCAGCCCTGCTTAGCTTCAGTGGGTAGCCAGTTGAGAGCTGTAGGGTGATATACTATAGCTGCTGGCTATAAAGAAAATATACTAAACAAAAATAATAATAATTGCTTATACATCTATAGTGCTTTTCTGGACAATCCACTCAAAGCGCTTTACAGATAATGGGGACTCCCCTCCACAACCACCAATGTGCAGCATCCACCTGGATGATGCGACGACAGCCATAGTGCACCAGAATGCTCACCACACATCAGTTATCAGTGGGGAGGAGAACAGAGTAATGAAACCAGTTCATAGATACAGTAGGGATTATTAGAAGGCCATGACTGGTAAAGGCCACTGGGAAATTTGGCCAGGACACCGGGGTTACACCCCTTCTCTTTTTGAGAAACACCCTTTTTAATGACCACAATGAGTTAAGACCTCCGTTTTACGTCTCATCCGGAAGATGGTGCCTTTTTTCAGTATAGTGTCTCCATCACTATACTGAGGTATTAGGACCCACACAGACTGCAGGGTGAGAGCCACCTGCTGGCCCCACTGACACCTCTTCCAGCAGCAACCTTAGTTTTTCCCAGGAGGTCCCATCCATGTACAGACCAGACTCACACCTACAATACTTAGTTTCAGTGGCCTGTCAGTATTGAAAAATACAATTACTTGAGTGATTTATACAGGAAATATATTGCTTGGTTTAAATTATCAATGCAATAATCAGAGAAAACAACTGAAAGGTGAAGGAAAACAAATGTGGAATGTGCCCTCTATACAGCAGGATTGTAGCTAGAGGAGGGTCTAATCTTCAGAACTGAGGGGAGCATTTAGAGTTCATTCCAGTATGAACCTTCACCGATGGAAAAAAAATCTGACTTAAGGAACAAAGCATGTAATCATTGAAGGTAGTCTAATAGTACAATACAAAAATAACATTGCTCAATCCAGTCATTGTTCCCTTCATGCATGCTCATAGCTGAGGTCTTGTACTGTAACATATTGCTGTTAATTCCATTTTTTTCAATAGCAACACATTGCCCTTTTCCATGGCCACTTAATTCCCTTATCATGTGCGAGATGAGATGAACTACCATCTGCCCTATATTAAGAACCCACCATAAAGAACATGTACAAGACGTTGGCTGATATTTAGTTTAACGTGCCATGGTCTTCCATAGCAGGTGTGATAGATTCTATGAAGCATTTATGCCTTGCTGTCATGAATATCTGGCAATGAACTATATCATCCTGCACCTCACAACTGGCAACCCACTGAAACTAAGCAGGTGTAAGTTTGGCCAGTAGCTGGATGGGAGACCTCCTGGGAAAAACAATGGGTGCTGCTGGAAGTGGGATTAGTGGGGTCAGTAGGGGGTGTTAACATGGATGTGGTACTGGAAAAAGGTACTGTCCTTTGGATGAGATGCAAAACTGAGGTCCTGACTCTCTTTGATCCTTGATCCCAAGGTGTTTTTTGAAAAGAGTAGGGGTGTTATTGTAAAATCCTGGGTTTGGTATAGGGTTTTAGGAATTCACGTGAAGGAAAACAGAGCTTTCACTGGCCGATTATTTATCGATAAAAACAAAAAACAAACTAGCTAACCAAGCAAGAAGAAGAAAAAGAATAATGGTCACAACGCAAGCCTGCATTCTCTCCTGGAAAGGGCCATACTGTATCATATGTTAATATGTCCTGCTGATGGAGATGGGGTGCTGTATGTCATTAGACAGAAAGACTCCCCTGATGGACCTACCCAAGTTGTTAATCACAACCATCTAAAAGCTTATTTGACACCTGCTTATCCACAGACAGAATGTCTCCCTCCAACTGCACCTGTCGAGCTTCAGCAGACTCAAAGGGTGCCACCCCAGATGTGCAGGTACTTAGTGCTACCCCTTAGCTGCCTTCCATCATTTTCTCTGGTGTGAAGCAGTGCCACCTTCCTGCCAGACATACAATTAATGAACAGTCCACTTGAAGTGTAAGTTTATCAAGTTGGGCTGCTAGCTTGTCAGTGGAGTAGTCATTGACACTGTAGCTGGGAAGATGCCATGGAATGTGGAACGCGCTCTCTCACACTGGCCAGCTACCTTAAGAGCTTCGTCAAAAGTGATGACACCAAACTCATACAATTTTGCTTGTAACTCAAGGTCAAGTCCAGCGATGAAACGCCTCAGGATTTCTCCTGTAATGGCAGTTTGCCCATAATCTGGGAAAGCTTGCAGTCCAAGGCGACACAACTCTGCTGCATACACCTCTAAAGGTTCATTAGGCTGACGCGGCCGTGCATTCAGATATGTTTGAAATGTCCTGAGTTCCTGTTTGTGTCCAAAAACAAATTGCATGTGTTTGCAAGTGTTATCATAATCACATTTCACTGTATCTGAGAGACTGTCCCAATAACTAAATGCAGCACCTGCCAATCTATATGGAAGAATTTTGGCTATTTGTGCTTTATCCATACCTGAAGTCTCACAGCATACTTGAAAACGTCTAACCCACTGTGAAAAACTTTCGGTACCTTCACCAGTGAAATCCGGCGGCAAAACAGCTTTGAAGTGCACCACACTTACTCAATTTCAAGAATCTTCAGAAATATTATAGTGATTTTGACCGGACGCAAAAAAAACCCCAACATATCCGTATGCAATCTAAAGTCCAGAACAACTGCGTCACAAAGCCAAAAAAAAGTAAAATATTCAAAATGCGATCGGAGATGGTAGTATTAAAAGTTAAAAGTTATTATATACAGTATAAGTAAAATATACAGTAAAAGTATATATATATATTAACTTCCAGCTTTTTTATTTAACTTTCAACATTTCATGTGTTTGTTTTTTGATTGATTGATTGATTTATGGGGTCATTTTCTTTCATGTATAAGTAATCTTTTGTATTCCCAGTTTAATAAGGGCACACCAGGTTTGTGTAAATTAAGTTGCATTTGAATAATATATAGTAGGCAGTACAATAGAACTATGACTTATGCTGGGTAGATAAAGTCTGAATGGGAAATAGAGACCAGGAACTTATATAAAATATATACTGTACATTATTTGGTCATGTACTTAAAACTGAATTTATTGAAGATGTTAATACTCCTGTCTGACAGGTATATTTTGTCATTCTTTTCCATGCATGACTGCATTTAGAGTGGAAGCTGGTCTACTTGGTACTGTATTCCTTATCTAGAATATGTCCATACTTTGAAGAAATAAAACCAGAATATATCAAACAACAGTCTGTTGTCTTTCCACCATCTTGACCTTATTGAATATTATTCTCAGAATCACTTTAATGGGATCAGATTCACATTTGTTTAGTCAGTGAATTTGGGATATGTGGTTTATGATTAGTCAAGGTCCCACCTGTCATTGTAAATAGCACCTTCTTTTTATTTTTATGTAATTTCTTTCATTGAATGTCGATTATTTACAGGGCACTTTCAATTTTTTATCTAAAGCATAATTTACTTCATATTTTCTTGCTCTGGATAATTTTTAAAACTAGACAATTTTTTTAACTCTGAGGTCCCTGTTTCTTGTTAGATTATTACAGTACCATTAATTCTTTAAAATGTTACAGACAGTTTGAAATGTGTAAATACACAACAGACTATATTTAGAAATGTACAGTATTTGCAGATAAGCATTTGTATGAGGTGAGCAGCAGCAATGAGACATTGGGTTCCTGATGAGATTTTCATTTAGAAAATAAAGTAATTAATCCAAACGCCACTGGGCATTAAAACCACAGCATCTCTGTGAAAGTCATTATAAACCATTCTGTTGTAGTTTTGTCCCATGGTTGCTAAAACAAGCTGCTGTGCATTTTCATGGTTAATTTGTTTAATTGGTTTACTGGCCTGTAGAAGTCTAAGGAGCGGCAGGAGTCTGAATGAAACTGAGCCAACAAGCTCTTTGTTTCTTCTTAGATTCTTTAACAAAGCTGACCACAGTTAACTTGAAATGCAATTATGATGTTTAATGAGCTTTCTCCCACACTAATGCATTTACTGTGGCTTATTGTGGAATGATTTGTTTTAATTTATGTTTTTCTAATTACATATAGAATTCCTTTCTACCTGAAAAGTAGATACTTTACTAGAAATTAACATAAAATGTTATTTAGCATTTATAATTTTGTATAATGTAACGTCTGGCAGGGTATCTCTTTCACCTACACCCACTCGCCAGGTATCCGGTCGTGTCTCCCCTCTACTGGAGGTCCCCAAGCGTGCAGCACCTGTTCACGAGCCCTGTGCACCGCTTCAGTTAACAAACCTACAATACTGTAATAGAGAGTTAGTAAATTCAACAGTCTGTTAGCCAAACTTGGCCTCCAGGATGTTTCTTTGGCTGCCCGTGATGATCTCAAATGGGCTCAGTCTCACAGTTCCGTTTGCTCCTGCCCGCAAACTGCACAGGGCCGCAGGTAGAGCATCTACCCACGGTGTTCCTTCGGTTGATATTTCCTTAGTTGGTCTTTCAGACTGTGGGCGATGGGGGCAATGTAACTTCCACCTCACCCCTAGTGAGGCGATTACAACCTGATACACCTTCCCAGTGTAGTATGCCCCTAGATCAGTATCCAAGGGGCAGGGCATTCCGCACCACGGGATCATCTTTGTCATACACCTGGGTATCCGCCAGCATGAATTTCTGGCTACAAAATGGCATTAGGCTGTGAGGGCATGCAGGGCATCTGGTGTGCTAATGGCCCCACACCCCATCATTATACAACCCCACATTCTTTTCACATTTTTTCTACCCACATCTATTAGAGGCCTCAACCTGAATTCTCCCTTTTCCCCAATAGAGGTTTCAGAGGGGTTCCAGACTCCTGCTCTCCCAGTGCTGCTCGCCTGGCATCTGCATCTGCACAGTTGTTACCTTGATTAACTGGAATTCTTTATTTATTGTGTTATTTACACCTTACTACAGCTACTTCAGTCGGCAACTGCAAAACTACAAATCAGTTCAGAGACAAGCCCAGTATTCTTAACTGGAGTCCCGGCCGTGGTGGGAGAATCTTATTTCTCCATAGCCATCCAGAATTGTGGCCTACATGCAACAAATACATACATTATATACATATACAGTAACCCTTTAACATCTTTCTTTTTACAATCTTCCATCAGGGCTCTAAACTGGCTTGCTGCGCTGAGGCAGTGGAGGGGCATTTTCTGGTCGTTTGCACCTCGAATTCTGTTGTAACAGCTCAGCCTGTTCCCTGTTCTCCCTCATGCACCAGAGAGGACCCATCAGTAAACAGTATTAAATTTTCACAGTCCCCCACCTTTTGGCTACAGCATCTAATGGTATAATAGTATCCCACCGGATGGTGCCTACCTCCATGCTCCTGCATCAGCACAGCTGCCCAGAACCCATTTTCCACACTTACAGTACATACAAAGGAATGGTTGATCCATCTGAGGAAACCCCAGTCTCAGCACCTGTAAGAAAGCTTGTTTCAAATTATTACAGGGGGCTGGAACCAAGGCAATCTTGTCTTTGGATTGCTCCCCCCCTTAAGCAGATCTGTTAAGAGTTGTGCTCACCCCATAAAAACATTGCACCCAGGCCCTGTTACACAATGCTAGACACAAAAGGGCCTTATCATAACTGCTTACTATTAGACACTCTAAACCTGAAGCAACTCAGACTTGTGGGTTTCCTTGTCAGGGGAAGCACTCAGAATACCATCAACATACTGAGTGATCACAGTCAGTTGAAGCCACATGATACTCTGTTCTGGATAGTCATTCCTTGTAATGCTGCATAACATCCCAACCCAATAGATCTGGGATAAAACCACCCACATTCTCGTGATAAGTGCACGTGAATGGTAAAATCAATGTTAAAATCTGGTACTTATCAAGTAAAACTCGCTGCCTCAATACTCCTGTGGCCTCCTGCCGTCTCCCCATATACATTACTCTATAGCACACTGTGAAGTGAGACAAGCATGACAGTAATGCTCCAGTATCCCATAACAGAGAAACCGACACCCCATTTACAGTACATTTTAGGTTTAACTCCTTTTATGCACTGGACTGGGACAGACTTGGGGAGGCTACAAGGGATTTACAGGATCTAATCTTTAGGTAAACAGATCTCTCACAATACTGTTTATTCTCCCCAGACAGAGCTCTTAGCAGGGTGATACATTTTTCACTGTTCTTCCCTGTCAGTTGAACCACAGGGCAGGTCCCTGCTTCCTTCATCCTGCATGCGCTTTCTGCAGTATCTGGTTTCAAGCCATTCAAATGAATTCAACTTTTCGTTCACCTATTACAACTAATTGTATATAAATACAAAAACTGTTTATTTAACTCCTTTTTAAGTCCACCTTTACTGTACTTATACGTTTCAGACGCTCTTATATTTTCCAATGTCTTTAGTTACGTCTCTAGCCAGTCCGGCTGGCTAAACACACCGTCATTTAGTATACCAAGACTCAGTTACGCACTGCGGTCTTTTACACACACACACACGTACATGCCGGCACACAAATTCATAAAACACACAATACAGATCAAGAATATATTTTTCTCTTCGTACTACAATGCGCTGTATTTTGTTTCACTTCTATATGAATCCTTTTTCCTTTTAACAGCGTAACCTCTCATAAACTCGACATCGCTTATTATCCGTCTGTTTATTTTACCACTGCTCAGACATTTTCCGACAGTCCTGCTCAGACCAAACACCCGTCTGACAGTCTGTACCCTTTTTTCAGCTTTCGATCCTCCTGCACAGCCTCTTTTCGCTTTTGTTCAAACTCTTTGTAGCGAGTAAAGTATCTTTTCTTTCATTTATTTCTTTCGTTTTTTTTTTCTCCCGTAAACACACTTTTTAGTAATCGCATTCCAATTTCTCTTTCTTTTTTTCTCATGTATCTGCCACCACTGGTGCCGGCCGCGCATCCTTGTGCTTTTGCCAATCAATACTCATATGCTTTCTTTACAGGCATCTTCGCCCCAAACTCCTTCTGACAAACTCAGCTTCTTCTTGTATTTTTCCTTCTTTTCCGTCAACTTACACTTTTCCGATATATAAACGGACCCTTACACTACTTTCTCAAACCACCATTTAGCACACATATTCGGTTTCTTTAAGAGTTACTTTGTCGTGTGTGAGGTAACAGCTCATACAGTAGGGGGATGCTTTTACTTGGAAATCCTGTGCATTCCTGCACTTATTCAACTAAGGGCGTCTGTTACCTCCACATCTAAATGCCTCTCAGAGAAGACTTACACAGCACTGTTCACAGGAAAGAAACAAGACCTCAAGATGAGGTGTGTTTATGTTAATGTTGTGCATGTGTATGTATTCACAAACAAGAAAAACACCAGAAACATACATATATCATCTACGTTTCTCCTGTTCCCTTTAAAACAAAAAACCACGCCACGCCTATCCGTGCATGATCAAGGCATAGTTAATCTCAGGACTCCTGCGTGCAATTAAGGCCAAACTAGTCCTGGATTCTACGTGCAATTAAAGCACCACTCAACCTCCAGAACCCCTGGCGCAATTAAGGCCCACACCGATTCTGAGCCTCAGAACCTTGGGCACAATTAAGGCCCACACCGATCCTGAGCTCCGCGGTAAAGGTCCAATCCTGTTCAAAAACTCCACGTGCAATTAAGGCATACACCAGTTTCGAACGCCTGTGCACAATACCGCAGATCACCGCCTGCCAGACCAAATTCTGGGCTTACAGAAAACCACCCATTACATACACTGGTGTCTTCCCCGGGCCAGAGGTATCCAGGAACTCACGTTTACTCCGTCATCTCGGGCGATTCTCGCTGGGAGCAGAGACTTCCCAATTGGTCAGAAAAGAGAGTTGGGATTTTTTTTTAAAAAGGAGGAGTCCTTACGTCTTAGTAATGTGAGCGCTGACCGTCTCTCCTGCCGATGGGAAGTTCTGCGCCTTCTGGAGCATCTGCCGACTACGCCAAAATTGTTGTAACAGAAAGAATAAGGTTCTGGATCCAGAGATGAAGTTAAACAGAAATGTTTATTGCATGCAAGGAACAATAGAACCGAAGTCTTGTTTCCCGCAAGAAACAACAAAACCGAAGTATTGTTCAAAGTGCCGGTACAAACTTCCAGTTTATATAGGGTTTTCCTGATGCTTCTGATGTCACTCGTTATTATGGTAAAGGGGGGAGGTCACGTGTTTCGCCAGTTTACAGCCTTTTGGCCAAATGGTCAGGGATTAAGTCCCCAGGGGTTTTCCTAGATGGCATCTGGAATCCTTATCAGTTAACCCCCTTCCTGCCATAAACTCCAGCCTTAGAAGTCTAATCTTCATACAGAAATGACTTAAAATTAGTCCTGTCTTCACATCTTGTATCTTACTTCATTACATAGCACTTTTCTGGACACTCTACTTAAAGTGCTTTACTGGCAATGGGGACTGCCCTCCACCACTGTCAATGTGTAGCAACCACCTGGATGATGCGATGGTAGCCAAAGTGTGCACAGTATTCTCACCACACATCAGCTATCATCAGCAGAGTGATGAAGCCAACTCATGGTGAATATTGGGAGGCCATGATTGGCAAGGATCAGGGGGAAATTTGGCCTGGACATTGGGATTACACCCCTACTCTTCTGGAGAAATGCCCTGGGATTTTTAATGACCTTGGAGAGTCAAGACCTCAGTTTTCATCTCATCTGAAGGACAGCGCCTTTTTGCAGTATAGTGTTCCCATCACTACACTTGGGTATTACCTAGGACCCACATAGAACGCAGGGTGAACGCTTACTACTGGTATCCCTAACACCTGTTCCAGAGCAACCTTAGCTTTCCCAGGAGGTTTCCCATCCAGGTTCAGGCCAGACACACAGCTCCTTAGCTTTAATTTGTTGCCAGCCATCAGTTGCAGGGTAATACAGCTGCTAGTTCTTTGTACACCACTTAAGACTGTAAATAGTTAGTGGTCTCCTTTGTACTTGGTAGCTGAGTGTTGCCCTCCTTCACTGGGTATTGAAGCAGCAGAGAAACTTGTTATCAAAACATCTTCAACAGTTCACAGGCTCACAAAAAGAGAGCAGGCTGAAACAGCTACAGTCTACAGGGACAACAAGAAAGTAAGATTAAGTGGCCTGCCCCTGAAACAGAAGCCCTGGAGTTGCACAAAGCCACACAGTGTACATTCATCTTTCCATCACCTTCTCCCTGGCAGCTTCTCTTACTATCTCCATGCATCAGGTGTAAGAGGACCCGGGGAAGGGTCATTTATAACTGGTATTTCCAGAACAAAACACTGAAAATACTCGAAATCGACCTGGGCAAGATGGCCACCCAGGATAACCAGCTGACCCGCTATTGGAAAAGGCCTATGTAGCGAAACAAGGAGACACAGCTGAACTACATCAGGAAACAGGATATAAATGCCCCAGAAGCGATGAGCCGGTGCGGAAGCTGATAAGGTGAAAGCGTTTTGGAGGAAGGAGAGGTTTAGGATTGTGCTGGAAGGAATTAAAGAATAACGGACTATTGGATACGGTTTATGACTAAGATTTATGGATTACGACTTGAATACGGTGCGGATTAGTGTGGACATACGGTCCTGGAAATTAGGATCGTTTAAGGATACTGGCAAAGGATGTTCTTTTGGCCAGGGATCTATAAGGCCATCGAGAAGTATTGTCGGGGATGCCCCAAGTGTCAGAAAAGTGCGCCACAACCTTACTATAGAAACCCTTTGATTCCCCTCCCAATTATTGAAACCGCCTTTGAACAGATTGGGATGGATTTGGTGGGGCCCCTGATCAGAACCACCAAAGGTCACCAGCATATTTAAGTAATAGTGGACTATGCTACAAGGTACCCCGAAGCCATTCCGTTGAGAGCTGCCACCGCCAAAAACATAGCTAGGGAGTTAGTACAACTGTTCGCTCGAGTCGGAATACCTAAAGAGATCTTAACTGATCAAGGAACTCCTTTCATGTCTAAAGTCATGCGAGACTAATGTAAGCTACTGGGTATACATCAGATCCGAACCTCGGTCTATCACCCTCAAACCGACGGTCTAGAAGAACGTTTTAATAAGACCCTGAAAAGCATGCTGAGGAAGACTATACAAAAGGATGGGAAAAATTGGGATCAGCTGCTCCCGTATCTCATGTTCGCGGTTCGAGAAGTACCGCAGGCCTTGACCGGATTTTCCCCATTTAAATTATTATACTCTCGGAAACCATGGGGCCTATTGGACGTGGTCAAAGAATCGTGGGAGCATCAACCTTCCCCTTTACAAACCATCATTGAGCATGTGGAACAGATGAGAGAAAGAATAAATTTATAATAGGGGAGCGGTTGTGAGGGGATTTCAGACTGGGATAAAGTACTGGTCTTACAGATGCAGCCATTCAAAGTGAGTGGTACAGACACATACCGGAGGTAATTGGCTACGGTGTCGCGCATTGTGACGCACGATGACGCACGGTACCGCGGTACGTGATTGGTTGACCGACAGGGGCACTCGTGGTCCATTGGTCTGTCGTAGAAAGATTTACAGTAAACGTCTTTACTGTGCCCGTTGTAGTATTGAATATTTATATGGAATTTTACCACTGAAGGGAAATCTTAGTAGCTGAGCATAAAAAGAATAGGAGCATACTGTAACGCCTGTGAAGGCCATAAACGATATTAATTTTGGAACATAAACATACAGTATATGGCTGGTCTTGGTACTTTAAAGAAAAAATACACACCAGTATTCCATTTCTCCCTAAACATTTTAAGCATCGAAGTTTTTAACTAACGAGATACCGGAGTCAACAAGCATACTTTTAGAATTTGATTAAAAGGGAATATAATATGGAATCGCGTATCTAAAGAAATTAATAACGATATAATTATATTCATGTGCCGCAACACAAGAATAGTACACGCTGTACATTGTCTGTTGATAATGTTTCTGTAGTGCTTTTTCAGCACTCTGCATGTGACCTTGCTGGTGGCGCTGTGGGTTAGGTTCCTGACTCCCATGTCACATGGTCTGTGATCAAATCCCACTGTGGAAGCATGATTTTTTTTTACAAACATTTCTTTGAAAAAATGAAATGTTTCCCTTGGTCAGAGATTAAATAAAACCTCACTTGCACCAAACAAATTTATACTTCTAAATATCACAACATGATCGAATTTAAGTCATTTTAATAACAATGAATAGTCACCTAGGCGTTACAATATAAACATTTATATTGATTTAAATCGCGTTTTGATTTAAATCGCAAACGCGGGTTTAAATATATGTGTTTTTTGATTCACAATCAGACAAATGCAACATAAATTGATATCTTTGTTCATGCACAAACAGTGGCATGTTACATTATAAATTTGGGTGTCTCCTCTTGCCAGAAAGCTCTAAATTGCATTTTGAGTGCGGTTTTTGACTTTTTCTAAATTGCAACCCATAAATAAAGCTGATACAGTTTAGACTTATTTTAAACTGTATTACAGCAGCACAATGGACAATGCAACGTAAATTGCAAAAATGCACTTGGAATCTGTCCAAGCCCTACTTGTCAGGCATTTTCTTTTACTGCAATGGACATAAAAACTCCCTTGCTTTTAACAGAGCGTTTCATAATTTCTAACTACGAAAATTATTTAAACTGCGACACTTATCATTCATTCCATTCCATTCCATTATCAGTCTTCCATTTCTCCCTAAACATTTTAAGCATGAAAGTTTTATGAAACGGTACCCAAATATGCGATTGCTGTATGGAATGAATTTTAATTTAAAAAAAATATTTAACACGAAAATTAAGCTGTTTACATCTTCCGCCTGAGAACAGTCACCCGTTGCTACCCAACGCAGAAACACAGCCACTAACTAGCAAAGAGAGGACATTAGCTAGCCAATATGATAAAGAAATAAATGATTATTTTATTTCTTTTGCACATTTATTTGAACATTTCCATCGATTGTACAAGCACTTGGAAACTGTCCAATCCCTAGTTCATCAGGCATTTTCTTTTACGCTGCAGGCATTCTCCTGGTCTGGCGCCGATCTGTGTCTTCTAGGATATAATGCCAGCAAACTCTTGTTTTTATGTCCACTATAACAGACGAATCTCCTTTGCTTTTAACCGAGCGTCTAACCCCTCTGATTGGAGAAAAAAGACGTGCTGGTTTGCTATACATACTGTACCAGGAAGATGATTTCTTTTTATTCGAAACGTGTATTTTAAAAGTTTAAGAAGTAAAAACCTTACAGCGTACACAGATTTCTAAACTGATCAGGGTCGTTATCTTTGTCTTATCCATAATAATGTTCACCGCTCTGTCCAGCAAATTAATAATAAACTTTATTTTATATAGCGTTTTAAACGAATAAGTAATTAGATTGCTCATAAACCTAATCGCTTTTTCTACATAAACACAGCGTGATTGCTCTCTGAAAATGCTTTTTCTTTTTATTTACGCTCAGATTTCAACTATAGATCGTATTATTATAAACTTTCTTGGAAAAATGTCTTTTATGTAAACCATGTTTGCTATTAATTCATTTAGGGCTAGAATATGTTCATTGTCTTCCAATCGAGTCGAGTTGACATTAGAAGCTTGCCACGCCCGGACTGTTAGCATGTTAAAGCGATTTCATTGAGGAGCCTAGCTTTCTTAACTAGTAAGTACTGTACTTCCTACTTTGAAAATACCAGTGAAACCGGTTTAATTCGTCACAGCCAGCACTCCCGCAGAGAGGGGGGTTGTACTCGTTAATGTCTTAGCACAAAGCAGAAACTTCTTGTATTTTCCGATGACATACAAGTGGAAAGATTACAGATTTTAATCGTCTTTTTTCTGAACCAGGGAAAATCTGATCATGTTTCTCTATAACAATAATAAAAAACTTTATTTTACATATCACCTTTAAAAGTGGCATCTCAAAACAATACAGTAGATGTAAACCACAGATTACAAAGTAAATACCCAGACAAACGCAAACGCGTTTTTAATAAAATGCTTTTATTCATTCAGCAGAGAGAGAGCGTAAAACCTGGGCGTAACAGCTGTTCCTTTTTCTGATCACTCGCTCTCTGGATAAACGTCTCGCCTGTCCTGTTCTTTGTTTTCCTAATTTGCCGATTATGCCTGCTGCGATCCACTCCTACCCTCACACCTAAAGAAGACTATTTTAAATTTCTTTGCGCGGTCCATTGTGCAATTAACCCTTGTATGTGCTGTCCTTAAGGTGATATCACATAAAGGTGATATGTAAAATAATGTTTTTATTATTGTTATAGAGAAACATGATCAGATTTTCCCCGGTTCAGAAAAAAAGATCTAAAGTGCTACACCTAACTTTCTTAATTCGATGTATTTAAAGCAGTGAACTACTGTAGGTGTAACATAACATTCAGAAATACAATCGAGAATAGTTTTGTGGTGTTTGTATAGATGAAACGTTCCTAAAACGTATAACGTAACAAAATTAAAGACGATTAAAATCTGTAATCTTTCCACTTGTACTGTATGTCATCGGAAAATACAAGAAGTTTCTGCTTTGTGTAAGGATGGTATCAAAAAGTAATCTAAGTGGTGAGAAAGCTGTGCTCAATGTATTTAAGGGACTTAAAAGTAAAAGGAGATGCTTCATATTGCTTGACTAATTTTAAAAACTAAGTTATAAATGCAGACGCTCCCTCGGTGCCGCGCCGGGTGTAAATATCTAAATATAGATTCGTCCCGGGCAGAGGCCGAAGAGCACCCGGCTGGGGTGCGCGGGGAAGAGCAGGACAGGAGTGAAAGTGGTCAGGGCAGGGTTTAGGAAGGCGTACAGTCTGGGCAGGTATAGATTACACTTTTCTAAAACGTATTTGAAAAATAAAAACGATTACAATCTAATCCTTCCACGTTTGATCCCAAAATCCCAAGAAAAATAAATCTAAATGGGTAGAAAGCTATGCTGAAAGTTTATTAAGATACTTAGAAGACAAAGATACTGTATCAATTTATGTTGCATTAGTCTGATTATGATTAAAAAAACACATATAATTAAACACGCGTTTGCGATTTAAATCAAAACACGATCTAAATCAATATAAATGTTTATATTGTAACGCATACTGTCCAGCCTCCATTTCTCTATAAAAATTTACTCTATTACAAATTTACAATTTGTTGATAATAGAAATGTTAGGTTCTCTAAAGCTTTGTGATAGCTGACCCACCCAGGCAGCAAAAGATCAGCTGCACTGGTAAGATGCGACACCGAAGATATGATTTATAACCTTTAAATCTGAAGGGAGATCTGAAGGGATCCCCTCCCCACACACACACACACAATAGAAGCAGGAAGCAGAAGCAGGGACCGTTGTCAGAAGGGAAGAGGGTGACTATTCACTGTTATCAAAAATGACTTAGAATCGATCATGTTGTGATATTTTGAAATATGAAATATAAAAGTCAATTGATTGTCCATAATATTGCTATTCTATTTTTTCGAAGAAATGTTTGTTAAAAGAAAAGTACAGCACCAGCTGGATTTGAACACACAACCCGTGCATCAGTAATCGGGCACATAGACCAGTGGGCTACAAGGGAAGTCACATAAAGAGAGAGGCGAAACAGCCCTACACAGCCCTGTCGCAGTACACGAATATAGTCATATCGTTATTTATTTCTTTAGATACGCGATTCCATATTATATTAGCAGAAAAGCTTAAAACTACCACTTTTTCACATGCTATTTCACATGTTAGTTAAATACTTTGATGCTTAAAATGTTTAGGGAGAAATGGAATACCGGTGTGTATTTTTCCTTTAAAGTACCAATTCCTGGAATCTGACTGGCTGACACCCTTCTGAAGTGGTTCCATAATATCTGGTATACGGAAAAGAAAGCGTTGATAAAAAAGCCTGGATTCTCATGTATCTCATACAAGTATCTTTTAATACAGTCTTTGCTGTGCTCTTGTGGATCCTTGTGATATTTTGAGCTCTAGTTGAATGATAAGTGTCGCATTTTAAATCATTTTCGTAGTTAGAAATTATGAAACACCCTGTTCAAAGCAAGGGAGTTTTTATGCCCGTTGAAGTAAAAGAAAATGCCTGACAAAGTAGGGCTTGGACAGATTCCAAGTGCTTGTACAAATGTGCTAAAGAAATTATACTTTGAGTATACAGCTTGTCCAAAGTCATTCATTATTAATACTATTAGTAATATCTTCAGTAAAGGCTTTGATGCATAAATATTTCTGATAAAGGTAGGTTGTGTACTTTTGTCCAACTGAGCAATCTTGCTTTCATAAAATATACCAACATTTTAATGACTGATGATTAACATGCTGTAATACACAGTTCAAATTTAAAAGCTCAAATGCTGTACATGAGAGGTTAAGCTCCCCCTGGCGGTTTTACAAGGTGATGCCGGATACTTTCCGGCATGACGTCAAATGACGCGATTAACCGTGTGATACTGCGTGATACCGCGACACGCCCACCGGGGTATGCCGCGAAGTACCCCACCCATTTTGAATGGCTGCATCTGTAGTTCCAACCCCAGAGTGTAAATTCTTGGAATCCTGGCAGGGGCCTTATGAAGTGGTGGAAAAGGTGGGTCCGGTCAATTATAAGGTCAAGCAACATGACAGAAGACGGCAGCATCAAATCTACCACGTCAATTTGCTGGAGAAATGGCATGGTTCCGAAGTTCTGCTCACCCACTTTTCCCCTGACCCTCTGGAAGAAGAAATGGGTGTGGTAGCCATGGGAGACCTGGCTCCGGCTCACAAACAGGAACTACAAGAATTCCTAACCCAAAACAAAGATGTTTTTTCCCGGACACCTGGTCGAACCCATCTTATATGACATAAGATTATCACGGAACCAGGGAAGAAGGTAAGACTACCCCCGTATCAAGTACCAGAAGTCAAAAGGAAATTGATTAAAGAAGAGGTGGGAAAAATGGTGGAAATGGGAATAATCGAGGAATCCCATAGTGAGTGGGCTAGCCCGATAGTTCTGATCCCCAAGCCGGATGGAACTATTCGATTTTGCAACAATTTCAAAAGGTTAAATGAAATCTCGCTGTTTGATGCATACCCCATGCCCCGTATAGATGAACTAATCGAGAGATTAGGTAACGCCCGATACATCAGCACCCTTGATCTTACGAAGGGATATTGGAGAAAATAAAATGGACCGACTTGGAAGAGAGGGCCTTCCAAGACTTAAAAACAACTCTCTCTTCTCAACCCGTCTTACAGGTACCAGACTTCAATAAACCTTTCACGGTACAAACTGATGCTTCTGACACTGGAATTGGAGCCATACTCTCGCAAGAAATTGAAGGACTGGAGCATCCTATTTTATATATCAGCCGTAAGTTGAATCCGGCAGAAAAACACTATTCTACGATAGACAAAGAATGTCTAGCAATCAAATGGGCCCTAGACTATTTCAGGTATTATTTATTGTGAAGACGATTTATATTATACACAGATTATGCGCCATTAACATGGATGTTACAAAATATGGATAAAAATGATAGAATTACACGATGGGGTCTTAGTCTGCAAAGGTTTCAATTCCAAACAGTATATAGACCCGGAAGGAAACAAGGAAATATAGATGCCCTCTCCCGAATACACTTTATTTTTTTCTAGATTGCCCGAGGATGGGGCTGATCTCAGGGGGAGGGAATGTAAGAGGACCCGGGGAAGGGTCATTTATAACCGGTATTTCCGGAACGAAACACTGAAAATACTCGATATAGACCTGGGCAAGATGGCCACCCAGGGTAACCAGCTGACCCGCTATTGGAAAAGGCCTATGCAGCGAAACAAGGAGACACAGCTGAACTACATCAGGAAACAGGATATAAATGCCCCAGAAGCGATGAGCCGGCGCGGAAGCCGATAAGGTGAAAGCGTTTTGGAGGAAAGAGAGGTTTAGGATTGTGCTGGAAGGAATTAAAGAATAACGGACTATTGGATACGGTTTATGACTAAGATTTACGGATTACGACTTGGATACGGTGCAGATTAGTGTGGACATATGGACTTGGAAATTTGGATCGTTTAAGGATACTGGCAACAGATTACGGAACGGATTTGGGAGACGTACGGACGAAGAACAAAGAAGATCAGTGTGGTGTGAGTTACATCTCTTTTACACCTGTTTTCCCCCGGAGACACCACACAGGATGGAAGCATTTTGGGGATCTGTGTCTTGCAAGATTACCAGTGTACTGTCACAGAAAGATCAGAATGGCCTCTAAAAACAAAAGCCCCCAATAAAACAGAAAACAAATGTATCAATATACTGGATAACAGATAACCTTAGGTTCTTGTACTACACACAAGCAGTGGGTCATGTTTTTGTGTTTTAGACCATTGCTGACAGCAGCACATTTTTTCAAAGTGTGTGTCACTCAGTACAAAGTACAGTAAAACAGTTTACATGAGATATTTTATTCCAAATCTGGCAGGGTTTTGTCAAAGTTAAAAAAGTTGGCTGGGGGTGGGAAGGGGTTGTGAATATTTTTGTTGTAATTTAATAAGTGTTTTGCAGCATGGAAAAAAATGGCAAAATGTCATGAACACTGTTACATATTTTCTAGAGGTGTCATGTGCTTTGTCTCATCCTACTCTCTTATGTATGTATTTTCACTTTGGGTTTGTAAAAAATAGTACATTTTAGTCTATAGTATATTATATACTGTAGCTGTCTTTTTCTTTCAGTTTAATATTTGAATATGACTTTATTAAGCTAAACTTTATTGTGTACCTGTAAACAGGAGGCTCAATGCATTTATCTGTATCTTGGCTTGCAGAGTGCAATAGGAGAGCAGATGTCAAGGTCATCTGACATATTCCAAGTGATGTGTGTGTGAGTTCACTGAACATAGTGCAAGTACATACAGTAAAACAAGGCTTTTTATTTATAGTGCAATCTTGAACTTAACCTACAGTAAGTTCCTCTTTTGAGCTTCTTATTAGACTTCTTCCAATGTTCCCTTCTAATAATAGCCAGAAAACTAAGATGCTTACAGACTCCCAAAACTAAGTTTCTCTGTGATACTTTACTCAAATCTCTTTCCAAAACTCTTCTAAAAACTCACTCTTTGTGATCCTAAGCTCAGCGGTCAATCATATCCTTCTGTTCCCTTCTCCCTTTAGGAGTAGCACTGTCTTCAACTTGGCATTGCTTTTCATTCCTGGCCATTCCCTTCCACCCTTTGATGTACTGTAAATGGAGAAGAGAAAAGAGAGTTCTGGGGAAGTTTTCATAGCACACACTCAAAAGAACTCACGTTGCATCATGTTTTTTGACTGATTATCAGTGCTAGTGGGACAAAGCAGAATCATAAAGTCACTAATTTTTCCACTAAAAGATATTTTTGGATTTTAGCTCCTACCTTTGGCATACAGGCCAGAATGGGTCCCACTGTTTACTCTTTAGCTGTAGTAATAGAGCTAGAGAATGTCATTCAAATGGTGGCATTTGAAATGAGTGGTACTCTGATGCATGCCGAAACTCATTAACAAATAGGATATTAAATTTCTGGACTTTTTATATAGTTTTCAAGCCTCCTTCACCTTTCAGTGACTGTTGTGAAACAGCCTCAGACTACCATCTGTAATATAGCAAGAGCATGCATATAGAGTATACAGTGTACAGATATCTTTGGTAAGAAAAAGATTATTGAACTTTTCCAAAGGAGGAATACTTATTATGCTGACCATAATATTTGTATAAAGGGTGCTTAGCTGATTGTGAACAATACATAAGTGGTGTCAAAGCTAAAAGAATTCCAGACAAAATAATCTACAGAAATCAGCATCTAAAGGGTGATGTATTTCGTGACTGACTTGCTGTGCTTTAATGATGGTGAAAGCAACAATTAATAAAATAGTGCACCATAGTGGAGGTCCACTATCATTGCCATACTGGAGGTGTCTTATATTATGTATAAAATATTGGCGTTGTTCACTCAGGATCCTCATTGCAACAGCAGAGCAGTTTCAAACTTGTATTAAAATATACATTGCTTAAATCCACATACGTAATGTATAGCTATACCATTAATTGATTTTACTTACAAAAAAATTATCTGTGTTGAGTAGGGCATCCTAAATGATGACATCTAATGTTGTACAAGACAATGAAAATGAATCACCTCACTGAGACTTATAATCACATATAACTAATAATTACATTACAAAATTATATTACTATAATTTTACTAATATATTTATTACTAATACTGTATATTATGTATTTGAGTATTAAGATATTACTAATATATTACATGAAACTGCATGTTTCTGAATTTTATGTACTCCATTAAGCAGACCAATGTGTAATTAAATTGAGATTGGCTACAAACTGGTTATTATGTTTTGTCCCAACTAATCTGATAAAAGGTGCTTAATAGGAAACACTTTCCAGTGTAACTTCTGGGTTCTGGTCCTTAAGCATTCAGAGTGTTACCATTCTAAAGAAAAAATATTGATTGCCTAACACTCAAGCTTTCATTACTGAGCAGCTCCAAAAGCATTCTGAACATGGATGGCTGGCAAAATGGTTTTCATACAAATCCAAATCCATTCAAAATATACAACAATCATTAGAACAAAAAGCATAGTAAATTATGTTATCAAACATCTTTTAAAAGGTGGGTATGTCTCCATATTAACAGTACCGATAATGGCATAGTCCAAGCTCCATTAGGAGAAATACAGGGAAGCATTTCTCCTACTATGGAAGTAGTTAATTGGAAGTCAGTGTACTACTGTTATGCCTCTGACTGTTTGGTTTAGTGCTTATTCATTGCTTTTGACCAGGTTTATAAAAAAAACAAACTGTGGGTAATAGCTCTTTATATGATAAAAATTATTCTACAGCACTTCAGATACCTGTCAGGATTGTATACTAAAATCTTATTTAATTTGATGTTATTATTATTAATAATTATTATTATATTATTTGACAGTTTATGCTAAAACCACCCAAAATTATATCCTTACTCACTGTGAGCATTTGTATTTCCTTTTATCCAGAATTTAGACCTTTAAAGTTACAGTGTGCTTTAGAGTCAACTGCTGAACATTTTTGGAAATCAGCAAGTGTTTCTCAGGTTACTCTGGCTGACAGGCTGGCCTAAGCCAAGTGCTCCACATGAGGTTTGCAATGGGAAGTCAACACACTAGTACACCTATATTATCTATTGATGGGATTTTAAAAACCAGCAGTTGTGCTTACACATCAAGGAGCTGATGGTTTGAAACAAATATGTTGCGCATACAGGATTCCGGAGAACTCAGCTATAAATTAAAGCTTCTAAAAGGCTGTCCAGGCCCAGCTGCTGTTTGAAAGACCATCATGCCATATGTTTCATATTATAGGTTGTTTGAGTTGTTTGTTTACATGGTGATTTGATCAAGAACAATTCTTATTTCTAGATGAGTAGCAGAATATAAAATGCAATTAAAGGCTTTGTGGTAGAAGCAAAAAGGGATGCAATTTGGAGAGCTTTGAGGACAGTGTGGCAAGAACCTGAAGACTGAAGAGTGTCTGAATGAGGCCCTGTCTTTCATAATTAAAGAAACAGATCATTCTTCCAGATACAATTATGTCTTTTGAATGACTCGGTTGAAATGATTTGATTTAAGAATAATGCAAATGACCCACTAGCTTTTTTAATGCTGAAAATATACATTTTTAATTAAGTGATAAATGTCAGAGCCTTTTGGGTTGTGGGTATCTACAGTATGGAAACATTAGCAGAGATGCATAAATGTTCCTATAACTCAAATGAACTATATAGTTTTGAGGTTTTCCATTTTCTGCAGTGACAGCATGTAGTCAGACTAAGGAAACTAATGTGCAATCTCGTCTCTGTATCAGAGCCACTGATACACCTAACAAATTATTGACAAGGATTTTTTCTGGAACAATCAAGTTATAAACAAGTGTATTACTATGCAACATATATTTTACATTTTGAATGTTTTTCTCCTCACTAGATTATAAAACATACTGTCACGCCCAGTACACCTAGAGGGTGCTCTACTTCTCTCCTGTTCCTAGTTAACTGTGATTATTCATGTCTTTCTGGTGTGTCTTGTTGTATAGCCTATTTACTTCCTGCTTCTGCTCTGCTCCTCGCTCAGCATTGAGGTTCGGATGTCCTGAGACCCGCCTAGCACCAGGTCACTCCTGTCCATGGCCTGAAGGCATAGGTTTCTATACGGCATTTCCTGAACAGCTGAGCCCAGGCTAACCCCCATCTTGCGGCTACGCATAGGGTCTATTTTTGCTCTCCTGCCATTCCACGGTTCGTCCTTTCCAACATCCGTGACACATACTGTAGCTTGTTACCTGTCAGCTTTGAGAAGGTGCAGACTTCAATTGTTATACAGTTTATAGCAAAACAATACTTTGTAGCATTGTTCTTTGTTTCTGAAAAGGGCATTGGAAGACTGGCTGGTGACAGTCTACCCTGTTTAATGCAATGTCAACATCAATTCCCTAGTACAGTGACTGAGTATGCTATAATGCAAGAGGTGTCATCCATGGGATGAGATATTAAACTGGTATCCTGAGTATTTGGTTATTAAAGATCCCATTACAGTGTTTCTAAGAGTGAAGGTGTCCTGATGAATGTATAGTGGAGCTGCCAGTGCATTATGGGAGCTGCACTTCAGTGGTGGATGAATAGATTCCTTCCTATGCGCAAAGTGATTTGGAATGAAATTTGGGATGGCAAGGTCTTAATACATTATTATTATGAAAGCTCTATATTATTATTATTGATCTGGGTGCATGGTGGTGCAGTGGTTAGCACTTTACCATTCTACGCACCCCCTCCGTGTTCAGGTGGGTTTTCTCCAAGCTAATAATATGTTAATTAGCAGCCATTTCACCCTGCAACTCACAACTGGCAACCCACTGAAGTTAAGCAGGTGTGAGCCTGGTCAGTACCTGGATGGGAGACCTCCTGGGAAAAATTAAGGCTGCTGCTGGAAGAGGTGTTAGTGAGGCCAGCAGGGGGCGCTTACCCTGCGGTCCAGGTGGGTTCTAATGCCCCAGTATAGTGATGGGGACACTGTACTGTAAATAAGCGCCGTCCTTCGGATGAGACGTAAAACCGAGGTCCTGAATCGCTGTGGTCATTAAAAATCCCAGGGTGTTTCTCGAAAAGAGTAGGGGTGTAACCCCGGCGTCCTGGCCAAATTTCCCATGCCTCCTAATAATCCCCCTCTATGAATTGGCTACATTACTTTGTTCTCCTTCCCCCCCTCCCACTCCAACGGCAGGCGGAGCGACGCGCCGGTTTGAGTATTTCTCGGTCGCAGTTAATGGTCGTTAGCTCAAAGATTTGGTTCAAACCACCAAATGGAGACTGGTGTGCCAACAAGTGGACCCTGCTGATGCGGGATTAACGCTAGAAAGAGAGATAGTAATATGTTAATTGGCTTGTGGTGAAACTTGCCCTGGTACGAGTGTGTGTTTGTGTCTGTGTGTTCCTTGTGATGTTCCTGTCCTTTCCAAGATGTATCACTCCTTGCACCTGTTGCTTGCCTAGAGGCTCCAGCTCTCTCACGACCCTAATCCTTGGATCCTTCACTTTGTTTTTAAATTAATATTATATGTAATACATGTAATTGATTTTAGTTCAACTAAACTTTCTTTTTGTAAATGGAATAAGCCTTTTTTGTGATGAAGTACAGGTGAGAAAGCATTCAGTTCATGCTTTAATAAGGTAGTGGTGCCTGATTTAAACACAGCCATTTGCAAAATTGTGTTACTAGACCTGTCAGTTTCTCAGTTTGCTTTATTGATTTATTTTCAGGTGCTTTGTGAAGCATGGATCAGATTTAAAGATATTAGGGTATTGAAGTCCTTTCTCCAATAATACATTTAGTTACTTTAATTGTGCAATGTAGGTCGATTCATGAAGATTGGTTACAGCCTTTAAAGCAGATTGCCTGACAAGAACATGAAGAAGAGTATATAGTTCTCTATACCCTGATAAGTCATCTGAACTCTCCATGAAACAATTAAACAAGGAATTACTCCTCAGAGAAGTAGCTGCTACTGGACTTCCCTTCAAGTTTGGTCAATGAAGAGAACCTGTATCTCATCTCAGCATTTTCCAGTTTCCTAGCTAAAGTTTTACTTTTGGATTACAGAGAAGAAAAAAATGGATACATGAACAAAAAAGACACTTTTGTCTACATAAGGCCTCTTTCTTCTCAATACACAATACATTCCATTTCTTTTATTGTTGTGAGCTTATCTTGTGGGTCTTATGAAATACACAGGGTTGGAAAGAAACACTTTCACATATCAAGCTGCTAGTTATTGCAACACTTTCTTGTTGGGCCTGTATTTTTTCAAAACCCGTGTCAAGAGTGCTGAAGTTACTGACTGTACTTAGAAAAACAAACTTGTGTGTTTTCTTTCCTTTCAGGGGGTTATTCAGTAATAAGGATTTATGGAACTGAGGGCTACAGTATATGATAGATTGGTAGTTATGCATTGACTTGGAAAAAAATGTTCAGTTTAAAACACAATAATCAATGGATTAACTACTGTATTAAAACTTATAGTGGGCATTTTCTATCTTAAATGAAGTTAAATAATTACTATTAATAAATTAACTTACTGTTTATTCAGACAAAAATATAAAATATATCCATATAATAAACCAGTGTACCCTTTTTAAAATGTTAAGATGCTAATAATGCCTTTTTTTGGTCAAGCTTGAGCTTCTTGGCAAAGTGAACCAGGTCTCTGGTCAAAATGTTCTGGTACATGTTGGAGTTCATGATTTTCCCTTGACAAGGGGGTCCAGGACCCATAGTTGCAAAAAAACCCTGAAACATAATAGACCCCCCCCCCCCCACAATGTTTCACAGTGAGCATGAGTGTTTTCTCAGTATGAGCTTCATCTGTTTTATGTCACATATGCTAACGACCTTGTACCTGTACATAAAGCTCAATTTTTACCCTCACAAGAGGCTTCTTCCTTGTAACAAAGTAACTTAAAATGATAGTTTGTCATACATTTTATCCTGAAGATGCCCCTGTGTATTGGAGATCTCTGACCTTCCAAACCACTTAATTCACAACCCATGGTAGCAAGATACACTTACACATCCTCTTCCTGGCAGGGTGGCCACTATAGCAGTAGCTTTATTAATAAAAAGTTTTCCATGCATTACCTCCTTTTATACACCAGGGAAACAGGAAACTTTCAGAGCCCTTTTGTTCTGGAGGCTTCCATTGCATTTCAAAGTGCTGAACTTCAAATTGATTTGTATTTGTAGAATGTTATTTAGAGGAATACTTCGAGGTATGAAGAAATTCGACCTTGTTTTCTGGAATTCAGTTATTCATGACATGAATTTGCTCTGTAACAAATTCTGCTTTATATTTTTTCTGTTTCAACTGCGGTATGAATATATCCAGGGCTGTCTCAAGGGGTGGGCAGGGCCCAGGGTGGGATTGGTGTCACGGGGTCCAGGGTGGGGGGGTTCTTGTGTGTAGTGGTGGCAGCAGGGAACAGCTTTGAGGTGATGAAATAGCTGCCTAACTTGGCCTGTGCAAACACACATGCATAACCGAACAGAACTACTAATCGCCATTGTTGCTAATACTATCCGTACCTTCAGGTGTCTCAATGTTAGCATCCTTGTTGTCGTCGGGATCACCACCCGCGTCCATTTCTTCTTCACTCCTGGTTTTTACAACGAATCTTTCCAAAGACCCTTTAAGTGCCACATTTGCATCCTCCCTCTTCTGCTTCCTTTTTCTTTCCTTGCACCCACTGTAGTATTTTCAAAATTTGTTCCCATCTCTGCTTGTGCTCGCCGTTTTTCCACCGGCTAACTTTTTCCCAAGCTAGTTTAGTTATGCCGCAATAACTTTTAGCTGGCAACTTTTAGCTGTGTGGTGCGGGACATGCCTCCAGTTCTGAATAAAGCATCTGCTCTCCCACTAACTTTAAAATAAAGAGTTTTGTGTGTTGCTTTATTAAAATGATTAAATATGTATGTATTTATATTTTTATGTGCATGTAAAGGGTGATTGAGGATTGGGGGCTGGCACGGGGCCCCCCAAAGCGCGGTGCCCTGGGCCGCCACCCCCTTCACCCCCCCCCCTTGAGACAACCCTGAATATATCTTAAACACACTGTAATAGAACAGTATAAAATATACATCACTAGGTTATACAACATTTTTTACTCAGTTATGTTACATGTTACAAAATCCTGTGGAAGAAGACAAAGTGCTACAAACATACCAGTGGCTGCACCAGGGCTGTAATATTGTTTAAGCCTTGAAATCTGGACTTCAAATCCTTTTAACTTTTCAGGGAGATTTTCCTGTCTAGAATATGTACATATTGACTCCAAGGCATATATGACTTTTTAAAGACCAAATAACAGATTTTCTGAGATAGAAATGCTCCAGTGTCCTAGTGATGGGGACACTATACAGTACTATAAAAAGGCACATCCTGAATCTCTGTCGTCATTACAAATCCCAGGGTGTTTCTCAAAAAGTGTAAGGGTGTTACTCTAGTATCCTGGACAAATTCCACATTGCCCTGTACCAATCATTTCTTCCTACTAATTCCTATCTACAGTATCAATTGGCTTCAGCACTCATCATTCTCCTCCTCACTGATAGCTGATGTGTGGTGAGTGTACTGGCACATTGCACCAACCAGGTGAGTGCTGCAAATTGGTGGTGGAGGGGAGTCCCCATTACCTGTAAAGAGCTTTGATTGGAGTGTCCAGAACAACACTAGATAAGTGTAAGGAATCATTATTATTATTATCATCATCATCATCACAATGCTGTGTGTGTAGTGGACAGAGGTCTAGTGGAAATACCAAATTCTTACATATGCATTCAGTCTAAAAGTCCAGATTTTAATGGAACACATATACTCAATGGACTCTGAGTGCCATAAGATTAATGTGTCATGTTTGTTTGACACTACTTTGTTTGCTTGCATTTGCTGGGAAGAGGCTTTTATTAGCTTTCTCACAGAAATCATGGAGTCAGATGCTGTGATTCATGTGAAGAAATCAACCCCAGTTTTTTCTTGCAGTGCTTGTAAATAATTCTAAATTCTATGAAAACTGTTAAAGTTATGATCACATGAGAAGTATAGACTTAGAGATAAAGCAGTGGGAAATATTTTTTTCCTCTTACACACAGACTATATTGAGGAAAAAGAGTTTTTATTGACCAAGTGTTGGCGAATCTGCTTTAGGGAACAAGTATATCATAGGAGTACAGAGCTTAGGCTTTGTCTCCTTGGTGAAAGGTTACATCTCTTGCAGTACAGTTTCCATATAAGAAATAGAATTGTCAAAAGCCGCATTCATTGTTCTCATAAACTAGAGTGCAGTGAATGCTATATAAGTGTAAAAGTGTATCTGATGACTTATTTATTATGTTAGTAAAAATGTGTTATTAATACATGTATGGGAGTTTCCTAATGTCATTCAGGAAATGGCTGGAGAAAGTCCCAAGATCATAAAGTTGCTTAGTAATTAAGACATTAATCACCTAATCTAATTAATACTCCTCTCATTTGAAACTTTGAGTATGCTCTTTTGAGTTCTGGCCTTGCCTTACTAATGTTTTTTCAGTACATATTACTGTATCTTTCAAGCAAGCCGTTCTGCCATGCATTCATGGTAAGACAGTTGCTACTTCAGCTTTCTTTTTTCTGTTAGTGTTTATAAAATATAGTGAATGCATTTTGGTACAATTAATTATTTCCTATAAGAGGAAGAAATATGTTTTTTATTATGTACAGTATGGCAAGATTGATAATGAGCAAACAAAACTGCAAGTGGTACCAACATAGAAGTGAATAAATGCTTAAGGGTAACAGAGAAAAGGGAAGAATCCAATGTCTTATGCACAGCTAAATAGTGCAATGGTTAGAATGGCTGCTTTACATCAGTGGGGCCCTGGGTTCAATTCTCTGGTGCTATCTGGGTAGAACTTGTATGTTCTCATGGGTTTCCTTTGGGTGCTCTGTTTTCATCCAATAGTCCAAAGACATACTGGTAAATTTAGTGGCTTCTGGAAAAATTGGCCTGGTATGTGTGTGTGTGTTTTTGCCTGTGTCTGCCCTGCGATGGACTGGTGTCCTGTTCAGGGTGTATGTTGCCTTGCACCCACTGCTTGACTACACTCCGGCTCCCTTGCGACAGTGTATTAGATAAAGTTGTTAGAAAATATTTGGATGGATGGACAATGTCTCATTAAAAGTGGTTACTGTCATTTTAGTTCTGCATTCAAGTGTCTAAGCACATGAATCACATTTAAATATTGGCCAAAGTCTGAATAAATGTTTCTGTTCAAACTTTACACAACAGATTTCCAATTCAAAAAGACAATAAATGTTATTCACCTTTGTTAGGAGTAAATCGGTATGGTGTTAGAGGAGAAGAGACACAGGAGATAAATATTTGCAAATACAAACTGTTTATGATAAGCTGGCATGGTGGTCTGATCTGCAGTCTCACGGCTCTTGGGTCATAAGCTCAATTTCTGGCCAACAGTGTTTTCTGTGTGGAGTTTGCATGTTCTCACCATGCAAATGGATTTTCTCTGGGTGTTCTCCTTTCCTTCCACTGCCCATCTCATCACATTGCTATCACTAATTTATCCTGTGTTTGTGACCCGCAATAGACTGGCATCCCATCCATTGTCCCCAGTGTCTGGATCAATGTGACCCTGTACTGGACCAAGATGTTATTGAATATCCATGGATGCTTACAATAAATTAAAAACACATCTTTTCAGGGGTTTAATATGAGTATTTCAGTAAATGTTTCTTGATTGTGGTTTTGACAAATGCAGAAAATATACTGACTCAGGTCTTGCACACCATGTACTCTCCATGTAACAAACTCTCATAGGAATAGCTCATATTTGCTTGGGTAAGGAAAAATCATATGTACCACATACTGTCTTGTACAGTATGAGCTGAAAACATAGATTATTCTAAATCTAAACTGATAAATCAGGTTTGAGTTCACAGAGTTATAACTGAAGCGTAATTGAATGATGTATGGGGCTCTGACGCCTCTGCCAGGAGGACTACGTAGAATGTTGTTAATTTAAATAAAACTAAAAAATGTGTTTTTCCAAGATGGGACAACAGAATCAGACTTTTCTTTTAGTCTGATTTCATATTCGGTTTTTTAAGTATATATTGAAGTGTAAGAATACATTCCACCATTTAATAATGATACAAAGAACTTCATTGGAGATTAAGAAACGGATCAATTTGTGGCACCGGCAAGTAGCAAAACATTTACGACCACTAGAGGGCACGCTTGCGCTATTTTTGTAATTTAAACAACACCGTTTGAGCCCGGATGTCTATCAACAGACAGATTTAGCAATCCGTTTTACTTAACAATCAGCCTCTTCTTCCCGAGTGTAGTACTATGTAACGATATTGATACCGGAACAACTAGAGTTCTGTGAATCTCTTCAAAGTCCATCATATTCTAGGAGCATTTCCATAGTGGGAAAAAACAAGCACTGCCTCAACGCCAGTTATATTTTATTAGTCACTCCTACTATCAAAATGGATTTATTACATAAGCAGTCTTTTGGCAAGGTCAAATGTACTTCTAAAAAATATTTATTTCCATCTTCTTACACTAGATAACTATCAAGACAGATATTTTTCTCCTGTAAAAATTAAGTGAGATGAGTGCGAATTGCTGGATCAGGAGAGGCTGAATTTATATTTCACGTCTAATTTCCTCGTAGAGAAAGCAGGATTTTCATCTACAACTTCTTCGATACCTTGTGTTTTGCAAGTAGACGTAAAATTGCATTGCCACTTGATAGTATTTTAGAACTTGTTTTTGTTTTTTACTAACTACAGAGTTATTTACGTTAGTTAGTAAATTAAATTTATAAGAGAGCCTTAACGCACTCGTCCTATTTTGTCACACTGTTAACGAATATATAAACACACCATTTCCTTGGCGACAGCTGTAATAAACGCACCTCCAAATATTCCGGAAGTTCATGTACTGGAAAAAGGTTCCAGTCATTTTAAAAGTCCACCTGTAAAAGACTTCGTAAATGAGGTTAAACGTGTGTCGCAGACACGTCCTCTTTCAATAAATTAGCCCGTTTTTCTCGCATGTCTGCTCATATAAGGGATACAAATAACCAAAATGCAATACTGATTAGTTTTTATGATGAAAATATTTTAATGTTCCGGACATATTCGCATTTTAAGTAAAGATGGTCTTGATTATACATTACCATTAATACATTTGCATTATCATAATACTAAGAGAATAAAAATATCCGTGTAAATTTTCGGACATATCTTTCACAGGCAGCAGTTCCACGTTGACAGGGAAGATGTCACAGAGAATTTAGACAGACAATATTACTTTGTAAAACAAGCGGAAAACATTTCATAAAAAGGAGTTAGCAAAGCAGATTAAAATCTTTGATCACAAAACCCCCTTCAATTCCCGGCTAATCGCTCTTAAGTGAGTTTTAATTGACTGGTTAAGATGGTATCTCCCCGCGTGGCGCTGTGGGTGGGATTAGGAGGGTGAACAACCCTGACCGCCAGGTCTTCAACACCGCTCTAAAGCGTTGGGATGCAGGACGAATTTCTTACAGAGAGAGGGTAGAAACCACTATAACATACATACTCGTGAAATCCTGGGAGATGCTTGAAATTGTATTTGTGCGGCCTCCAATGTATATGTGTATAGCATCGGTGAACAAAACGATCCCAAACAATCCAGTGTTCAAAATATAAAGTTACCAAATTTCCATTTTTATTAGGATTTTATTTATTTTATTCCTATTGGCAATGTACTTGTGTTGGGGGCAATGGTTATGTGTTAAAAAGGGGAACGCAATGGACCATAATACACTGATATAGAAATAAAAGCAAGTCACTGGAGTCCTTCCGAATAAGCAACAGATGAAAAGTAAATAAAAAGTCATTCAGTTGTAATTGCCGGTAACGCTATCAGCTTTACGGTTACCGAGAGCCAATACTGCTGGAATCAAGTACTTTTAAATAATTTGCAACAATGTTTCAGGTATAGTACAGCGGCTGCGTAGAGAGTTGGTCAAAGGCATTTTAAAAGATTTAGGGGTTTATTTCATTTGTATAAGTTCGTTTGCTTATTCGTTAGTTTATTAAATTTGTAAAAAATAATTATTTAAAAGCGTGGAGTATACAATACATAAAAGTTTTAATTTCTCCGACTCTTACCTCTTTCTCTCTACGGTTGGAAAAACCCATTGTGTGTTGTCGGAGGGGTGAGTGGCACATACCATTCTGCAGCCCATTCAGCCCAGCTCAATGAACAGTCGTTGTTTTCATTCTCCTTTCTCGTGTGGAGGGGGTCTGGGTTACGTACAGGGAATTCAAAAAAGAAGGAATTGGGGTGATATACTGCAGAAACTGGAGTTGTTTTGGAACATTTATTGAACAACTGGAATATTTATGAAACTATGAATGTACAAAGCTGATGCGTGGAAAAAAGTCTGCTACTCCTGAACTAAAAACCCGAAAACTTCTCGTGGTCACAAGGAGAAAAGTCATAATGAAATGATGTGATTAGGCGTATTGATGTTAATGATCGGAAAGGATATTAGCGTTTTAAAGAAAGTTTAGAGTGGAGATTTGTGCTGCACTTTGGGAATAGGGTCATTATAGGGACTTTTTATTATTTCTGCTGGAACTTAGAAGTGCATAACATAAGTGTTCTGAAATGAGAGCATGAAAAAGTTGGGACGATGGTCACAGAGTGCGAACCGCTGTGAAGGGAAGAAAACTTTTGGTCTTTCATTGAAGGCTGAATTCAAATTCAGAATATCTTAAACTTGCGAGAAAGACTACTGACTTTTGGTTTACTGTGAGTTTATTTTTAGTATTTTAAGCATTACATGTATACTAAAAACAACACTTTTTGTCGCAGCATCTTACAAATAGATGTCAAGACACTAGCCTTTGAATAGGCTACAACTGCAGGGGAGTTGCAGTGAATTTAAACTCACTTGTTCAAAGAAAAAGGAACACTTTTTCCGTTCAGATACAATCACCCGCGTTGGAAATTGTGAAAACCACAAGTCCGACTTGATTTATTTAATATTTCTTTAAAGAATACTGTTGGAAAAAGAGCACATGTTCCATCTGTTTGGAAATCCTGAAACGGGATTATGAATTATCAGACATCACTTTATTTGCACTGTTAATTGTGGATTACACAGCAATTTTCCCGTCTATGAACCCATTGGAATGATGTCTTCAGGTTTTGTGGGAATTTACCTACTACTGGGATTTCTACATATATGCCCAGGTAACGATGCCTATTTTCTCGTTAAAAAGTTTCCCACTCATTGACAACATTTTTGAGTGCCGCGCGACTAGCTCTTCAGGTGCCGGGAAACACTTTCGCTCAATAGTTAAAGAATTTACGCGAGCGCAGTTTTTTCCTTGCCGGTTTCTTACAGTTGAGATGTTTTGTATCATGAAATTATCACCAATAGCACAAGTCCGAAGTAGCACAATGTTTTAAAATTCGGTCGTTTGGCTGCCACTTTCCAAGATTTTGTTTGAAATGTAACAAACGCCCATGTATTTTTAAAGAGCGAAGAAGGTTGTTTGATGTATTGTATATGGATGTAGATCGCAATATGGAGTAATTTAATGGCAAAAATCGTTACTTTTGTCTTCCCGGATAATTAGCGATATTTTGTAAAACCTCCAGATTAAAGGTTGACTCGAAATCGACTTTACCGTGGGACAAAAGCGTGATGCGGTTGTAATTAGGATTATGAGTTTAAATGAACAGCTCTTTATATTATGTTAACTGTTAAGTGGAATTAAACTGTTGAGACAAAGTGGGAACAAAACGACTGTTTTCTCCTGCAGGATAAAGGAAAATTCTTATGTTGTTATGGGTGAAGTACCAGCGCTCCTTAAAAGCAATGACCTAGTTTTTGCAAGGTCATTATATTTCGGAATTTTGGTTGATTTGTAGCATCTGTGTTTTTCATGTAGAAATGTGTGGGTTAGGAGGTATGAAGTTTAAAAAACGTCTTCACAAACAACACTATAGGATTTTGTTTCTAATTACCTCGTTGTTTTAACAAATGATTATGGTGCCTTAGCTATTTCGAAATAACTTTAATTTGTGTACTTATAATTAACGTATATAATAATTTTGATGGAATAATTTAAATACCAAATGGCGAAGCGAGTTTAAAACTAAGATGTTTCAAACTTATTTAGTCGGTAATATGATAATGGGGGTGATAAAAACGACAGAAAACGGAGCATTTAACTAATTTAAAGTAATTTGTGTCTACTTATTTGCTCAACTGCTATTGATATTGCATTTGTTCTGCAACGCCGCTTTAGAATGCGAGTAATACAGTAGAAATTGGATACAAATCCATGCATTTGTTATTTTATGTAGCGTTAAGCATATAAAGTAAGCGAAAGCTCGACAGCGATATAAAATCGTCTAATACTTTAGACCACAAAATATGTGGAAAACAGCAGTATAATCGAAATACTTATGTACTACTTTTACAGTACATATTGTAAATCTGGTAAATCTGTCATTTTAAATCGTTTTTAACAAAAAATATTTTTCGCCAAACGCGCACTCAGGTCTACAGCATCATGATGTTTTGGAAAGCTTCTTCTGTGAATTTCAGTATGGTAGCTTGTCTTCTGTTGCATAGATACAGAAGTCCGATTTTTAAAATGCCAAATGTCGCGTAATGTCGTTCTGCGGGGAATTTACTCGTTGCCATGGAAGTGTCAGATGTATGGAGGTACCCTGTCCCTGAATTCATTCATCTCTTGAATTAAGAGACAGGGTTTTATGTTTTTTATTTACAGGTAACTATATTTACATAAGCTTTCGTTTAAGAGGGGTGTCGAAATGTTATAATAAAAAATGTAAGTCATCTATTTGCAAAGCGACCAAGTCTTCTGAGAGAATGTTTCGTCATATCCCCTAAAAAAAATCGAATGCTGCACCTCTTTCAGCAGTGGTACGGGCTTTTTTTTATCACATGCCACAATTCAGTTGAAATTTATTTGAAATTATGTGTTCACCTGATCGGTTCTGCTGAGTTTTACTTTTAAATAGCAGTACTCCGTCTTCAGGGAAGACGTGTGCACCAGGGCCTATTGCTTAATATGTGTTTTAGAATATGGTCTATCCAGTAAAATTCCTATCAGGTCATATAGTGCTGTCATCTAGCTTTTACTGTTTAGGTGGGCATGATAGTAGAAGAGTTTTTTATTTTCTTAAGTCCAAAAATCACACATTCATGTTAGTATGCCCTTTCTTGAGATTTCCTATCAGGAATGCAAGACTAGCCTTAGGGCTTAGGTCAGATGAGTACTTTTAAAAAGACAGCTAGGATGAGTCTTTCCTCTTTGTAATAGGACAAATCTGTGGGCTAATTGAGCAAAGAAGAATGTCACATTTGAGTTTGCTCAGGTGAAGAGATGTATATCAGCTTTACTATCAGAAAAGCTAACAGCACTAGTGGGCCAATGGTGGACCATGTGTTATCAGGACCCTTAAAGAGAGAACAAACACAGGGTGCACATGAGGGGCACAAAACTTCAGTGAGATTCTGAGGCATTGTGGGGTAGCCCCTGTGTGTGCATGTTCATTCTGGTGCTTGGGAGGTGTCAGTAGGATAATGTATTCTGGAAGAGGAGATTACTAAAGAGATGCAAGGATTACTGGTCGTTACCTGGTGTTTGAGTTGGGGTTTGGGGCTTTGATTTCTTATCATGTCTTTAGATTACAGCCAGACTGGTATAAATAGATTGCTTTCAGGTGTCTGCAGTTGATCTGATTTTTTTCATTCAGGATTGCACTTGGAACTTTTTCACATTTACTTCACTTTTTTCCCTTTAGCTCCTAATTCTGTAACAGTAAACGGACAAAATGTCAGCCATTATACACATAGTGGGGGTATAGTCTTTTGTTTAGGATTTTTTCCATGTATTTTATTTTAGCCAGTGACTTTTTATTTTAAATTGTTTAAAGAATTTTCAGTAATATTAATAAAATGTTATTGAAATTAAAGGTACCAGCATTCTAATAACAACCACAGTATCCACCAAGACACCTTGGTCTCCCACTTTGCAAATAAATTCACCCCACAGGGCAGATATTTCACATTATTTGTACTGTTAACTTCCAATGTTAAATAAACTGTTAAAGAAAATCTTTGCAAAAGAGAACTTGCATATCCTGTAACTGCATGGAAAACAAGGCTGTAAATCCAGGCAGTAAACTATGAAACTGAAGTATGTTTTTACCCCATAAAGAGCCTGTGGTCTCCACTCGTATCATGTTAAAGGTGAATGTATCTGTGAGGAGAGAATGTTTAGAACAGGAATGTTATTGATTGGCAAAAGTGCAGTGAGCCCAGATGAGCAATTAAGTGACGTTACTGGGAGACACCTGGCTGCTACATGAATGAGCTGTTTGAAAGGTAGAATTTCATGGGTAGCCTGCAGCTGTAGAGCACTGTTTCTTCTTCCTGTCATTCCACCAGTATGGTCTCTAGATATATATCTCTGCTGGGAGACGTGAGATAATTTAGTCTGTGGTGGAGGGAGGACCCTTCGGTTTAGTGGAAACTAGCCCTTTAGACTAGGCCTTTGTGACATTTAATATGTCATCAGTTTTAGTGTCTTTCAATTAGCATACATTTTTTGGACTCCATTCCTCAATTTCTTTAAAATTAGACTAGATTGTACAACAAGCGAATACATGCATGTATATACAGTATACAGTGTGGTGAAAAAGTCCAAACCTTAGTCCAAAAGATTTTAAGATTTTATGGTTTACCGATTTAGATGCCTAGACCATATCAAGTCCTAATAGCAGATAAAAGTAACCTCATTTGACAAAAAACACACAGAATTTCTACTTTGTCATCATTCATTTTAACAAAATCAGACAGAAATCAGTATCTTTGCGTGGAAAAAGTATGTGCATCCCTTATGCAGTAACTTATGACACCCCCGTTTGGCAGCAGTAACTTAAATTGAATGTTTCCTGTAAAAGTTAATCAGTCTCTCACATCACCTGGGCCCATTCTTCTTTACAGAATTGCTTGAACTCTGTGATGTTTGATGGCTTTCCTGTATGAACAGCTCTCTTTATCTCCCAACAGCATTTCTATAGGGTTTAGGTTTGGATTTTGACTTGGTCATTCCAAAATCCTGACATTTTCTTTTTGAACCATTCTGTGGTAGATTTGCTTGTTTGTTTTGGATCATTGTCCAGTTGTATGATTTTTGTTTAGTTCAGCTTTAGCTGTTAGACAGATGGTCTCATTTCTCTCTCTCGAAATGTATGAAATAGTATGAAATTCATGGTAGATTCAATGATAGCAAAGAAAGGCCAGACTATCACCCCCCTATACCACCACCGTGCTTGATGGTTGGTATGAGATTTTTCTGGTCAGAGACAGTGTTTTGTTTTAACCAAACGTGTGTTTTGCGTTATGGCCAAACAGCTCCTCTTTTGACTCGTCTGTCCAGGGCAGATTGTTCTTGAAGTCTTGTTTTTCATCCAAGCGCTTTTTTGCAAACTTAAACCGTGCAACAGTGTTCTTTTTGCAGGTCAGATTTTGGAGAAAAGATGGAAGAACGACCAAGTAGGATTGGCAGTGGTCTTGAATTTATTTCATTTGTAGATTATCTTTCTTACGGCAGAATAATGGACTTAATGTTCTTTGGAAATGGTTTCTGATTTTATATAATGGTGGAATCACTTCCTGATGATCATTTGCATGTTCTGGTGCTTTAATTGTTCACACAAAGGTACTGGTCTTTGAATGCTGGCTGATTTTTTAAAATAAAATATTTGTCAAATGAGTTTAATTTTATCCATTATGAGGACTTGGTGAGGACTAGGTGAAAGTTGAAACTCTTAACATGGTAAATCATAAAATCCTAAGGGGTTGCACTTGTTCACCACACTGTAGATGTGGCTATAGATAAACGCTTTATATTAATAGTGGGCAAATGGACACAGATTGAGATGATTAAACTATAACTTTTAACTTTTGTTAGATAAATAATTATATTTAATAATATTAATAATAATATCCTGTGTGTGTTATTTAATAAGATTATGCATACTTGATAACTGATGTGGGTGCTAAAAGCTGCCACATACCCAACTTTCCAGAGTGTTTTAAAAAACATTTGATTTTAATTTGAATCATATAATTTTTGTCTTTGACTTGGGGAACTTTTGACAGGAAATCTTTGAAATCAAACTCTTCTTTTTTCTTGGTATTCTGTGACACTTGGTGTAGCATGCAACCACTGGTGCTTTTCTTCGCTTTGCTTTGACTGAAATCATGTTGATTGAAGCAGTTATGAATAAGGTAATTAGATAGCCTGCCTATTGAAATTTTATGTCGATCAATTTTGTAGGTATTCCTGGTATGTATGCATCTAGTAATGCTCATTGCCTGAAAAGACTTGTATCTTTTGTAAGGTAAAAAAACTATTTCTGTGGGAACCATGCAGGAACCAGTGAGTTTTCCTGGGTTTTAAACAGTTGTCAGAACTTAAAAGAATGAAATAATGTTCACATTCTCTAGGCAATTGATTAAACTACAGGAAGTCTAAATGCATACCAACCTATGTATTTCACTGGGCATGCCTCAGGTGTTAGCGTAATAGGGTTGTATGCTCCCCTTATTCCTCTCTCTTTAATCATAGAACAAGGGTGTTTTTCACTAAACCCAGTGTCAGTATGACACAAAGTGAGGAGAGGGAGCGGAAAAAAAAACTGTTAAATTAGTTCACAGTTCAACAGAATGTGATCAAATGTAGTTAACAGAACTGGAAAATGAGCAGGCATGGCAGATCTGAGTCTTATGTTTATGAGAGCTGGATAGTTGATATCTGTGAGGAAACAGACACATTATTACAGTAGTAGCACTCCTTGCTCATTAGTGCTGCAAAGTTTGTTTGTTGGAAATAACTGCTTAAACTACTGTACCTTAACTAGTTCTGCCACTCACGGGCATTCCAGCATGAGATTTACAGAAACCATTGCAGAGAAGAAGATGCTGGCTTAGTAAAATTTTTGGCTTTTTAACCTGATTATTGTACTTGTTACTGTTGGAAGAAAAAGAATATAGGAGTGTCAGACCGGGAGTTGAGGCTAGACTTTTTAAGGTATGAGATATATCTGCACAGTCTCAGCTAAATAGATCCCTTGCTTTTTCTCTCACCAAAGAAGCTGAGAGGTTTACCTTCTAGGAGTTTTCCAGTTGACTGTGTTCAGTTAAACATTGTGGTTTCCTGTTAAAGTGTCCTTGAGAAAGAATCTTGCATACAAGCAAGACCAAGGAGAAAAATACATTTTTTTGAAACTATATGGTGCTAAGAACCGAGTCCCTAAGTATAATAACTTTTTTTCTTAAATATGATCTGGACTTGAAATTAAATCCCATGCTTTCCTACTGAGTAGTGTTGTGCACTTGTAAAATAGAGATGAAGAGGAAGAAAAGGTGGCTGTGCTCCAGATACAGTACTTGTTTAGATGACAAGAACAGGTGTGTAGCAGTTGACTACATATGCTATTTTTTCTTGGACCTACACTGACTTATACATGAAATTTAGAAATATTATGTGAACTTGGTCAATTTTTATGTTAAGGTAAGAAGAAAAGGCAGTAAACAATTAACTTGTTGGTTAATGTGTGTTAAATGCAGTGAGCGTGTTAACAGCAATTAATAATTGAAACAAGTGCATTGTAATCACAGATCAGTAAGGGAAAATTGGCAATACAGTTATATATGACAGTTGGTTATATATTACTGTCTCAGAGTATTACAATATCAGAGTCCTTTTGAAATAAATACATTTGCCATTGTAGTAAAAAGATCCTTTACACCTTGAAAGCTCATTTGGCTTCAGAACGTTTATTACATTAAATTACAAAAGTATTTTTTTTCCTGTGCTTTTGACTGAACTGTTAAATAATTCCATTTAAATAGTAAAGGGAATTGCCAAGGAAATAGAATAGTAGTCAAAAGGTTCCTTAAGGCTTTGAGGTCATCGGTACAATCATAGGGCAATCTCTGACTTGGTTTAAAAATGTTTGGAACCGTAGATGGTACTGGGCAGCATGATCACTCAGGTTGTTCCCAATTTCCCTTTAAATTTACAACATGGCTTCTAATCAACTAAACATCCCACTGATGAAAAAGCATTTTATGTCCCTACAATGGTGGTAAAAACAACAAAAAAACAGATATCAATTCATAGACAAAATTTATTTTCAGTTCTAAATAGTTTGAAATTGAATTCTTGCCTTCTTAAAAAAAAAGGAGTACATTTCATCAACTGAAATATTCACTAATGATACTAATCATACATGTTTATTGTGAGGGAAATAACATTTTATCTTGCCCAGAGCGTCTGTTCTCCAAAGATCCGGGGGTCTCTTTTCTCTAATGCATAAACTTTTTCACATTTTTAACAAGGGGAAATAGACAGCTCTTTGGAATTTATGCTCCTTAATAGTTTGAATGTGTTCAGCATCTGTGTGGTGTGGCTTTAGTGAAGCTCAGAAATAAACCAAAACTCTGGAACAAACTCTGCCAAAAGCAATCAGCTAAAGTAGAGGTTTGAGCTCTTTGATGCATTTTTCAAGGGTCACTACACAGCCCGAGACAGGACACACGCCCTTCAGCCTCCTCTTAAGCATTTAGTCCTGTGTCTGTTTTTGGATTTTATTTTTAACTGCAGATTTTACTGTTTTTGAAAGTAAAGGGGTGAAGAGTTATGTTGCATTGCAAACGAAGTATAAATCAAGTACTGAGTTTTCCATTTAAATGGGATATATCATATGTGGAATTATTATATTATCTTTCAACAATAATGATGGAAATGGACAATATGTACTGTACGCAGAAAAGAAAGCACATTAAACTTTAAATTAATTAGGGCATTTTCATGACCAATATAAATACTAGTTAAAATGATGCAATTTTAAAACAAGGGGATTTTACTAATGTGTACCAACTGTGTGGTAGCCTGTTATGTAATTTAATGATAATGGCAACACTGTGCAAAGTCTTTCAAGTGATGCAGTGCACAGTACTGTTTATGAAGTAGAGTCTGTTGAAAGGGCATATACTGTATGTTGCATGTCTCATGCCTCTGGAGGGCTACCTAGGATTCTGAGACTCAGAACACAATACAATGAGTAGATTGGCTGCCAGTGTTCTGCAGTAGTCAGTTTCCTGTTTGTTTCTTATTAACACAGTATAATAGACTAATTAGTCTCACAGCAGGACAGCCAGCAAATCCTCAATGGCATTATTCTTATCCTATACCATACTCTTTTTCTGGGCACTTTAAGAATAATGTTAAATAAGCAAATGCCAAAGAGTCTTTAAAATAAAATTTCTCAAGACTAGTTTTAGTTGTAAACAAGGTTTTGAGATGATCAGAGTCTGGTCAGTCCTAGTGTTGTGATCAAGCTTTTTATTTGTCATAATTTAAAAGACCACAGGTGTGCGAGATTTTGGCATTTGGGACTTTGACAAATTGACTCTTAACTAGGTGTAATAAATTGTCTTCTGCAGCTGTCTTGACAAGTCGCAGCAGGTACTGTAGCCATTTAATGACCCACAGACATAATCGAAACATTTTTTATCTTGTTTGTAGATGTTGTCCTGTAAAAAGATTTCAAATGCATCATTAAAATGAATATGTAATGAGCACAATGGGCAAAATGTATAGGCCCTGAACTAGCACAAAAATGAAGCCCCTATGACAAGGAATGATATAGTTTATAGCTGTCTATTTTTTAATTACCAGGTTTTGAAAGTTTCATATTAGTTTCATTATTTCTTGTGGTAATTCCCAGTTACCTGAAAGCAGAGAGAATTTTCTGCTGTTATACTTGAATTCTTTCCTTTTATATTTGCATAATGTTTATTAATTTTGAACTTCACAAAACATTATTTGGGCCATTCTATATAGTATTCTCTCTGTTATACAGCATCTGTATGTTCTGATGGTGTTCTGTACTTCAATCCTTGCAGTACAGCACACAAGTTATCCTTCTGCAGTACATAAGTCCTTTGCGGCTGTATCCCAGTTTGGTATTTTTTAGCCTCATTGCCATTAGTGCTTATTGGGATGGGACTAAAACTCCTTGTGGATTCACTCTTCATTGCAGGATGCCTTTTCTGCAGGACACTGGAAAATCTGGGATTAGCTCCACTGCAGGTCTTTATTAGAATTTACAGTATTTGACATTGTCTAGAAGATGTAAATGATGGGTCAAACTAAACACCTAAGTCTTTTTCACCGTCTCTTCTCCAAGTCTTCTTCTCAGCATTTCCTGTTTTGTATTTCCTATATTCCTGCATTACAGAATAATTCATTTTTTTCAGAAGCACCTCAAAGAACATCTTGAGCTATGACTGTGCAAGTAACAGCCTTGCTGAGTAAAACTGACCAGCGCCATCCTGGTACCATGTGCTAGTAGCAGAAGGCCCACCAACTGTCTTGTCAAACTCTCTGACCCTGTCTCATTGAAGATTATCCATCTGTTTGCAAACAGGGCCCTGAGGAATTTAAGATAGCAATAGTGCTATATTAGCATCATGTGTCTCCCAGACGGCACTTTACTACAACCAATGTTCACAGTGGCTCGAGTGTCTGAGGCCAAGGATCATTCTGCATTTGTTTACTTCTAAAAACTTTTTTTCCGTTTTCATTTGAGATGGTCATAAAAAAAGCCAAGTAAGGCTGTGATGATGCAACTTAATTAAAATGTAAATTCAAATTAGATGTTCTAGTAGAAAACAATATCTGAATGGCTGTGTTACCCACCTCTTTGAAGAAAGTCATGTATAGAAACCATAGATAAACTTTCTACCTCTATAAAGAGAGTATCAGTGAGGAAAGTGAAAGATGTCATTTTCAGGGATTTTATTTTCTTGAATTTCAAGAACAGGGGTGACATGAACAGAGACCAGCGATAAGAAAATAGATTAGTGACAATCATATGATCATATAAAGTAGTTTAGGGGACAGATATACAAACTTTATTCTCAGGAGGTCAGGCTGAAAATGCAGAGGTCATGACTAACCACTTAGTCTTGTATAAATGCCCACATACCTAAGCAGGGCAGAGCATCAGAATACCTGCCTGCTCAACTAGTGATATCTCTCTGGTGTTTATGAGATCCAGATTGAGCAGAGATTTTTAAGGAATGTGATTCTTCAAGGTAGCTTATCCATCTAAATAATTTTTTTTTTAATCTAAACAAATCATATACCTCTTGTGAAGGAAAAAAGTCCATATAAAAATAGTGCTGCAGTTTTCTTACCATATTAGTTTTCTTAAATGAAAGTCAAAAAACTGTTGTACTGAACTGATTCCCCTGAACTAACATGTTAAGAAGCCAAGTAGCACTCAAAAGTTTTAATTTCAGAGAAATGGAGCCCAGTTTTAATTGTGGATAAGTCAGTTTAACAGGTGACTTTGAATGCCATAATATGTTCGATATTACTGCAAAATCCCCTTGAAATCTCTGTGGAATGCAGTCTTCTGTCATGACCAAAATAAGCAAGAGGCCAAGCAGCCAAATGTGTGGTCATTTCTAAATTAAAAATTAAAATTATTTAAAAACTTGTTACTGCTTTATGCTGTCTAGTATTTGATCCTTTGCTGACATCTTGAGGTTACCAAGAAGGCATTAATTCTCTCAGAATAAGAAGTAGCTGAGCCTCACCCTTAAGTGTCAGACACAGTACCATGTCTTCAAAGGATCATGACTCTGAAAGAAGGTCATGTCCATGAGGGACAAGGCATCAGGCACTCGCTTTAGTCGCTACGTTTCCAGTCACAGCAGTGTTTCAGCATCTTAATTAAGTGCAAGTTGCCTTCAGTTATGCTATCCATAGGATATTTCATTCAGTGAGGTGTTTGTTACACAAGCACCCGTTATATGACATCTGGATATTATTTATCTTTTCTAGGAATAGGAATTATTCAGCATTATTCAGTGTTTGCTGTGTCCAGGAGTATACCTGTTTAACAGTGGCTAAAAAAAACAGATTTTTCTTTTCCCTTATGTACAGCATGGCATTAAATATCAGGTCATGGGATTAAAACTCAGAATGTTTTCTAAGAAAAGTCATAGTGGATAACAGCTTATACTCACACTTTAAATGCTCTATAGAAATGTTAACACAGGGGGAGAGAGAACTGCTTTATACCTTACATGTCCAAAGGTGCAGTGAGAGAAAAGTAGTCTGCTTTTTTTTATGCGAACCTCATGGATGCCTGCTGACCTGTGTTCTAGGAGCAGAGCAGTTTCTATGTATGCCAAACATTGAATCCCAGCAACTTAATATACATCTAGACTTCTTTAAAAATGTCATCTAGAAACAGATTTTATATTTTTGCCTTACTGATCTTTACAGAAAATAAAAACTTGGAATATTTTCTCTTTTGCTACACTTAACAAATAACAATAATAATTATAATAATTGCAATACATTGTGTTTTTTACTTGCATACTACAAATATAGAATATGTTTTTTATATAAAGTGAGATGTAAGAATTTATTGTCATTTTACTATGGGGAACATGGTCTATTTAAGTCTGTATTCCGGAACAGTTCTCGATAGCAAAAAAATCAAAAGCGAGATGGGGACTGCAGCAGAAATCACCAACCAGGACCCTAGTCTGATTCATTGTTTATGATTAAACTAGCCTCTTTCAAATTCTTAGATGTATCTAAATTTCAGAAAAAAATAGGAACAACCCAAACCTCTTTACCTGCCTGGGAAAGGAATCTCTCTCAGACACCCAGAGGGATTATAAGCTTTCCTTTTAATCCTGATTAACCACAGAACTGTCATAAAATGTTCAGATCGAAAGTTAAGCATTAAAAGTCTGCATTTCACTCAGATGCAAATGCCTTAGATGCCTCAAATGTGATACGCATAGGTAGAGGACATCAATCTCAAGACTTAATTCCCCAGTTTTCTGTAACTGCTTCAAAGCAAGGAACAACAAAAACATGTTTACACATGACATTATTTCCCAAAGAATCGCCCTAATAATCTCACAGTGCTCAGTGGCGTTGATACATTCTTTCACAGGTATTAAATTACTTTTTTTTTCAGGATGTATAGACAAGTATTAATCATGAAAAGGTGGATCATGACTATATTAGTGTTTTACTGTACAAATTATACCTGTTATGTTTTAAATTCATCCTTCTCATTTGAACATACAGTAATAGCCATTCGTAGCTTGTTATTATTTAGAAAACTGCTTATTCAGCTAATGATGCATGTGATCTTCACAGAAAAAAATAAAAATATAAATAATTTTATCAGCTAAAGGATGGCTTATTCTAACATTTGTAAGCACCTTTTCTGTTTGCTCTTTACTCAAACAACCATTTTCCAGATTAAGTTGTTTAATTCAAAATGCATAAAATGTACCTGTTTGATCTTTTCTTTACTCACTTAGTGCATATTTTACACATAACACTGAAACCCCTATAGGGGAAAACACCTCTCTACTCTTGCTATTAAGCCTTTACATGATCTGTGGGAGGCATTGTAGCACAGTGGCAGAGGCATGCCTCGCAACGCTGATGCACAGGGTTCAATTCCGGACCTGGGGTGTTATCTGCATGGTGTTTGTACATTCTCGCTATGTTTACATGGTTTTCCTTCATGGTATATTGCTAGGTTAATTGGTTTCTGGGAAAATTGTGCGTTTGTGTCTGTGTGTGTGTGATAAACTGGTGTCCTGTCTTGTGCTCGTTGCTCAGACTCCCCACCAGTCTGTATTGTATTAAGCGGTTAGAAAATAGATGAATGCATGATTTGAGGTGTACCTTAGGGAGGAGGCAAGCTGAGTTTGTTCTCCATGCTATGCTTTTATCCGGCTTCTGAATTTTTTAAATTTAAGGTTATTTTTTGGATATTGAGTGAAAGGGTAGGAGACTTTTGTTTAAATCCATGAAGAGAAGAAGGTTTACCACTATTCCAAAATGAGGTCTTCTTGGACATTTACTGAATGCAGGCTCCACTGTGTTAGTTGTTGTCTTTTCACTTACATTGCAGCAAGGGGCTTGCTTGGCTTGTTACAGTGAATGCACAGTGGGAGGCGAAGAACAGTTTCCTTTCAGACCCCAGTATTCCTCATTTAATGCTTGCCTTTTTATTTATTGTAATGGTCAGCTTGGGCTTTTCAGGAGTGCACAGAAATAGCCAAACCCAGAGGGCTCTACAGGGGCTCAGCTGAGGGGGAGAACATTGTGTTGTTTCAACAGTTTAATTGTGTCCTGTGGAAAAGGGGTCTTGGGACAAAGGAAGTGAGGGTGGAGGGGAAGGTACCATGTACGTTCCACAAGCTTCAGAAGGGCACAGTTCAGCTCCAGACTCTCCCATTATACTTTCCTGTTTGAGAAAGAAAGAATATGAGCTCCATGGCTAAGCCTAAAAGCAAGAATAAGTTCTAAATGGGCCTTCTTAGCCACTGTAAATGTTGGATAATTGTTCACCCTCCTGTTTTCCCACCTTTTGTTCTGTTATTAGGGAGGAAGCGTTTCGGGACTATAATGCGGGTATCCACCTCCTGCATTTTAATTAGCTTTAAAGCTGAGCTCAGATAAAAGCTGTAGATTTTGCCTCATTTTATTTTCACAGTAGTTGATTAAAGATGCCATTGTTAGGCACTCTCTGAGACTGGCTCTTTTGCCTTGGTGATCAAACTTATTTTTGCATTCAAGATGCACGTTTGAAATGCTAAAACTTTTCAGCATTGTCCAGGAATACAAGAAAGGGATTAAAAGAAACTAATTAGACAGCCACCAAAGCTGCAAGGATGCGCGGAGCCCATCCCTCCTTAAGCTAATGCATTCTGGGAAGAAAATGGGCAAGTCAACCAATTAAAGGCATCTGGCATCAGGCACTCAGTACGGAGCTGGATAAATTTAATTACCCCACCATGACTTTGCCCTTGCAGCTCGATGACACACACTTGTTCATTATATAAATACTTGCCGTTTGAAGTGCCGTCGTGGACAACCTTGAGAGCTTTATTGCAAAAGAACTAGCTTCTCAAAATAGTACTTCAGAATGTGTTGAGGTCTGTTCACATTGTATGATGAAAAGCTAACTTTACAGAAAATCCTTAGCACAGACAATTAACTCTAAGGGAAGAACAGTGGGTTGTATTTGTATTTCGGAGTACATCTTACATGAGTCATTAATTTTTATGTGTAATTTATTGGGAACAAATCAGGACTAGAGTAGTACAAATGTCTCGTGAGTTATACATCACTTGTCATTACAATTATCTGAATTGAAGAAGCTAACAGATTTTCAGGCTCTTGAGTATAGAATATTTCTAGTTTTTGAGTGCGATCTACAGAGGTTCCCTCAGTAAGGGTGACTAGCCAGATGATATGGTTTTATACAGTAGATTCTGTTGTATTTAGTTTGGTTTTAAAATAGTTTAACATGAGTGAGATATTACTGTTTAAAACAGGAAGCTGCAAGTTACAGACAAGGCAAGTTTCTGTAATATTAAATGGGACAATATAAATTTAACTTAAAAATATTAATCACTGATTGCTTTACATAACGTTTCTTCACCATGTTTATGTGACCCCTTGCAGATGATTAAAACAAACCTGTTTGTGCGGTGTGCCTTCTCAGTCCAATGTGGAATAGGCACTTTTATTTCTTTTGTTCTGGGAAAGGTCAAAGCAGGTTTCTTATGCTTTATCCTCTGACCAAAAAAGGCTCTTGTCAGATTTTCTTCCTAAATAGACACATCTTGGTCTTTTGTGTCTACAAGGAATAGACCTGCACTACAGCAGGACTACAGTAGCACTACAGGCTAACCTTGATATAATTACAGGACTAACAAGGGTTAGGATGCATGGTGCAGTGAACCTTGCTAGGGGCTGCTCCTGTATAGAACTATAGATATATTAGATAGTGTACAGTGGGTGCCCCCAAATTGAACTTGTGGGTTGAAGTGGTGATATTTGCAGCCTTACTTGTACTGTACCTGTGTCCATCCATACCTTTGATCATAATAGAAAACAATGGTTGGACAACAGTGGAGCTATAAGTACTGTTATAAGCATGGGCAAAATTTATCTGTGTAGTGTAGCTTATTATACACAGAAGTGTGCCCTGTTTCATACTGCAGGAATAATATACTGTATGTAGAATACAGAAACACCAATTAAAAAGAACAGAAATTAACACAACTTGTTTCTTCTTAGTTCTTAATGTTGCAAGTCACCACATTTTATTGTATTTTTTGGAAATGATATTGGGGGATTTTAGTAGTTTGTTAATGCTTATAATATTTAATATTTTTATATGTGTATATATATACACATGTATTCTTTGTACACACCATTAATTTTTATTGTCACTCTTTTTTTTCAGTCACTAGTGTATCTGGTAAATCTTCTGACTATAAATCGTTTATGTATTTTTGACATATACCACCCTTGCCTGTTTGCTGGCCTTGCTTGACTGATCTAGTCCAGGTGGTATGTTTTTGGCTTCTGCAGACTCATGTAGATCAGCCAGGCTGTGCCCTCGGGCCAACCTCCTTGAAACGCATCTCTTAGGACCTGCTATGGAGAAGGTTCTGCCCTAATGCGTTAATTTTGGTGTGAAGATCTCAAGCGAATGTGTGAATAAGGTAGAGCTGCCCAAGCCTAAGCTAGAAATTTTATATATGGTTTTGTGTTACCTGCTTTTATGTTTTTTTTTATTGTGCGGCTGCATTCACGCTTAACATACGTGATATAGGCAGGTTTGGGCTGTAATTCAACCTAGAGAATTTATGTTGTACATACAATTAAAATTTACAGGTTTGAAAAATATGTATATGTGGATGTGGAGATTGTCAACAGCAGACACCAATTTTACTTTACTTACTTATATTGCAGTTAAAAAATAACATGCGTATTTTCATGAAATCTCTGTATCAGAGAGAAAATATCCAAATTGGAAAAATTAAAACGATGTAGCACCACTCAATACAATGTCCCAAAATACAGTATATAACTAAAAGTAGTACAATTAATTCATATTTTAATAATACCTAATGGAAGATTTCCATCCCCACCTGGTCTATAACCTAATTTTTGTGCTGCTGTAATCATCATATCTGTGTAAAATAAAGGGCAATATTTTTATACCAGAAGCTATACCATAAACTTGGTATTTACTGTACATGTAGGAAGAATTTGGGAGATAATTTGTGAATAAATATTTTGACAAGAGCCATAGTATCATTGGCAAATATCCCTGTACCTGATTTTCAGGATTCTCAGGGACTTACTGTAACAAGAGGAAAACTTGAGCAGAGATCTGTAAAAAAAAAAAGCAGCTAGGTTGTTTGAAGTCAATCGTTTACCTTAAACACATAGAGTGTTGTCTGACATTTAAACTCAGAAACTTTATATAAAGCTCAGAGATTTACTTTGGCAGAAACCCACTAGGCCACACAGAAACAGTGAAAAGAATGTTTTTTTGTCATTTTCCCTACACACCTTTCTGTGAGTAGGAGAAGGTGTTGTCTTTGGTTTTAGAGTTTGACAGCCTCTACCGTCCCCTTAAGATTTTGAAAGTCTTACTCAAATCTCCCTAAGATAATTTTGTTTCATGCTAATGAGGTGTTGACAGCCTAGCATGTCAGTTTGTAAGGACTTACATATGGATTTGGGAATTGTTTTGTAGAACAGTTCTAAAAAAGTTCTTATACAGTAAAGCTAGTATGGAACACGGTTTATTTTATGTAATATATCTGGGCACAGGTAAATGCAGACATAATACACTTAGTAAACTGCTGCAGATAGTACGTCTGTGAGTTATACAGAACTCATGTGGTGTAACAGGCAGAAGTTAGGGTAGAACAGCAAGTGTCGCTCTGTTCTCTGGCTCACACTCATACACTCAGGATCTTGGCCCTGCATGGCTGGGCAGGAGGTTAACTGCAGGCACCTGGGTGAATGACAGACGACTGGCTCTTAAAGTAAATTGTTGTGATCCATTTCATTAGGAAGTGAACCCTCACAATAGAGGGCTGCAGATGGATGTGGCCACCCTTGCCTTGTTAATTCAGACCCGTGGGCATTCAGAAATGTAATTAAGCTGACTGTTTGCTGTTGTGGAGACCTGCTGGCTTATGTTTGCCAACAGACCAGTGCTTGCTTAGCCCATGTGACCCCATGTCAGCAGAGACTGGCCAGCTTCCCCAGGACTACAGGAGCATTACCCATCTTTTCAGACTGAGGCTCATAATTTCTATTTTATGTGTTTTAGCAGGATAATGAGCACAGATATAATGAGCTCAAATGTATGTGTAATTTATACATATGATCATACCCTTGGGCCTGACTCAGAGGGTTCCACTGTAGAGTACATACAAAGAGGAAAGGATGTGTGGAACAGAGAAAGAAATAAATTAGCCTCCAGAATAAAGTGAGAGCAAAGAATCATAGGTGCTAAAGAAACGAACCTTGAAGACAAGAAGAAGAAAAAGTCAAGGAGAGAGGAGAGGAAAAAAACAAAATTCAGAAGGAGATCGAAGAGGGTGTTTGGGAGTGTACAATAGTTATTAAAAGCATGCACTTTAGAGCAGGGGTCCCCGATTCTGGTTTCACACACCTGATGTTTTTTGTTTCATACAAGATCTCATTTATACAGCCTCATGAGGATAGGGGCAACAAGGTGTTTGCAATGGTGGCTTACAGTAAATAAATACCAATTGTTCAATGAATAGTGAAAGAATGGAAGAAAATATCTATAATGGATTTGAATACATTTAGATATTCAAGGAATTGAAGTCACTGTGCAATTTAATATTTTTTGTGTGGCATGTCAGGAGACTCTTCTGGGATTTTAAAAGTATTAGACGTATCTTAGACTTAAATTGGGATGAAGAGTCAATCTTGAATGCTTGTTCATGAACAGACTGTAGTTATTAAAAGCTTTAACTACATATTGAGGCTCTAACAGCAGGGCACCAATTAAAATTATTCTAATGCTTCTTTGCTAGTGCAGCTATTATCAGTGTAATATGTACCCTACATTTTTGGTGTTTGGGATGGAATTATTTATGACTAAAAATAGTTTTTAGATTATAATGTCTGAAAAATACATCTATCTGCTCTTGCTGAATTTTATGTCTGGAAGTCAGTGTGTCATCTTCAATATGATATGGTGAAGTAATACAACAAGCAAACAAAATATTATAGTATATTATATAATATATTATAATATTATGAATATAATATTTAAAAGCATAGCATTTAAATGTAGAGGGTTGGTTAAAAGTTTACAGTGCACTAATAATACCTCATAAAGAATATTGTAAAATGCTAGTCACCATATTGTAAAGGACAGTGACGCTCTGAAATCAGTCCAAAGAATAGCAACTAAATGTATTACCGAGCATGAAGGAATATCATATCAGGGCAAAAGAAAAGGATATTAGGGAACGTGACTCAAGTATTTAAAATCCTCAAGGATCAACCCAGCGGATGTATTCAGAAATTACTGTAAAACACAAACCATACAACACAAGAGCAAACTTTGTGCAAGTGCATTAAAAACCAGCAACAGAAGACACGTCTTTATGCAAATGGTTGTGCATCCCAGTCATGTTGTTGAAGTCAGTAGCCTTCCAATGTCCTGGCTTCTTTCAAGAAACAACTGGATGAGACCATTGGATCAATTGATTATTAACTACCAAGTGGGCTAGATGTCCTGATGGCTTCCTCTTGTTTTTAACTATTCTTAGTTTTCTTTTGTGTGAGATTTGAATGAACAATATAATGGTTACAGTTTTTCTATTGATGAAAGCATGAGAGGATTTGGAATTTAATTCAAGTTAAAGGATATTATTAGACAATTAACAAGAAAATTAAACAAATGAAAAAATGTTCTTTGCTCAATTAACTAGTATCTGTTATCATGGGAAATCTTTTGGAAATCCTAGTTGTGCTTAATTTAAATGAAAGTGTAACTAAAAATAAGAGGGAATAGAGCATTTGATGTGGTGAATTAATTTACATTCGTCAATTTCCTGGAAGAAGAAATTATAGTTTAGAAGGAAAGAAAATCTGAAAAATTGCATCTTTGAATTTTGCTTTGACTTCCAGCATTTTATTGCTTTTTTCCAAGGGTGTAGCAGGTGAAACAGCTTAGGAGATGTGTGACTGGGGTGATTTTGAAACTCCTGGTGATGGAGAGAAGAGTAAAACAATCCATTTTAAGGAGGCTGCAGGGATAAAAATGGCTGATTCTGAGTGGAGCTAAACAGAATTTATTTACCTTCACTTGGAACCATGACCTATCAAGAAAGGCCAGTGAGTGGAAACATGCAGGTTACGTCCTGATATCCCGATATGCAAAGCATGAAGTGTACAGTATGTGCATGCTTTCTGAATTCATGTGTTTGTGAGCAATCTATTGTCCATCTCTCCTTTGAGAATGTTGCAGGAGACTAAATAGCTTTTATGAGGCAACTTTAATTGGTGCCTCATTATTTTGTTTATTTCCACTCTACCTAGTTCTTATAAAGGATAAAATATCATTTTAATACCAGTTTAGTCCCATCCTTTCTCCTTATTTATGTATTTGTAAAACCAACAGAACCATGAATTTGGCATTTTATCAGCAGTAGCCTATTCCAGGTCTCCAGAGATGGGAACAGTTTGGAATCCCATCAATTCTACTAACATTTCTCTGGGAGGTGGGAGGAATCCAGAGCACCTGAAGGAAACCCTCACATAACACATAGGTTGCTATATATTTAAGTTAGCTAGAACATTTTTTAACAAATAAGAAGAAACTACAAAATTGTGTTAAAAAGGTGGTATTACACATGCAAATAAGCACAGTAATGGATCTGCTAGAGAATTGATGTACATATGTATAATTAGTAGATGGAGATGTACTGTATGACTGTTTTGTTTCCTCACACTCAGATATTGTTAGGTTTATCCATTTGTTTCTGGTTTTGGTGACTTATAAAAAAAACAGGTGCATCCCCAGATGCCTTTATCTGAAAAGCATTAGGTTTACATTAGGTTTGTCTGGCAGGATTACAACTTTTTTTTGGCAAGATACTCTTGTGACATATTCCTGCTGCAATATGCCAATTAAAAGGAATCCCCCTGGATGTGTCAAACTAACATACTGTAAATACAGTATTACAGTTGATGAAGAGACCTTCAGAGGGTTGTGTTGCATCTATCGTAGGATGTCTTTTGCAATCAAAGGATGTGATGCCTAGCTAAGGGTGTCTCTCTGCAGTTCGTATTGAAGTCTTTGTTAAACAGAGTTGCATAAGTGAGGCCAGGTAAATGAAAGTTTCATAAAGTGTGATTATGATTTCAATGGACTTAGATGTTTCTATACTGAGAACAGTACCAGAATTCTTTCAATGAAAGTCTGGTAAGAAAAGTTTCAGGGAATCCTCTCAACTCCTCTAAAACATTTAGTAGTTCTTAACATACCTATGGGAGGAAACAAGAAAAAATCTTGTCTTAAGTGTGGTTACTCAATGTCACATATCTAAAGTGAAGCCATTTATCTATAATTGGTTTGTTGCAAGAGTCTTTATTTTGTACGGAACTGCAGTCTATTGTAGCTCCCACTGACACTTCTGACATTGGGATAGAAAAGGTCTTAGAATGGTAACTACCTGTAGCTCATATTCAAATGAATAAAACTCTCCATTTATGACATACAGTTTCACATTCTATGTTATAAAATGGTTAAGCGGTTCTTCTTTGAGTTAAAAAAAGACAACTGTGCGCAGTGTGAATAGTTTTATAAGCAAGAAGATTTGAAGAGTTTAGTACCTTGGCACACATCAGTTGGTCTGTTCACCTGCACTTTTTTAAGACCTATTTTTAAACATGTACTGTATATGTATTGGCTCTGAGTCACATAGTTGGTTTTATTTGTTCTTTGACTTATTCCCTTGTGTCATTTTCAGTCAGTTTACACATTTATGTTTAGGCTGTTTTCTAAATGACACCTGCTTCCACTTGGTTAGTTTCCATTAATAGTGAAAAGGAGTGGGCTGCAACAGGACAAGCCCACACCCAGACATAACAGGCCTGTGGGAAACACAAGCAGCCCATCTGTGTTCATTGCCTTTTTCTTCTATAGCAGAAGCTCCCAATGCTGGTTTTCATTCCAGCTGAGCTTAAAAACCTGGTGAAGCCTTAATTGAATTAATAAGATACTTGATTGTAACATTTTTCCACATTTTGAAATTTGATTTTAATTAGGAAATGCAATTTTAAAATAGGCTACCTTTTTTAAAATCTGAAAACAGTCACACAGTTCAAATTAATCCCATAATAAGGTCAATTACAAATTTAATGGTGTAACTGACAACTTGGCTGGAACAAAAACCGCCAGGTGTGTGGGTCTCCAGGACCAGGATTGGGAACCCCAGTTCTATAGCATTAGAAAACACTGAAATCCTAATTTCCATACTGCTAAATGAATGCTTCCACATAGAACATTCAAAATAGGCTAAACTTATACAAAGTACTGTATATCTTTGCATTCTGTAAGACAATAAAATAATTTTGAAATGTGTATTAAAATTGTCAGTGAAGTAAACAATTTCCTTCGATTAGATTAGCTGATATTGCTGTGTCCTTCTCAAGTGATGGTGAATACGGTAGCTACAGTACTCTCCCCACAAGACCATTGATTCTTGTCTGCTCATTAAAATCCTAACCGGCAATCATTCTGCTGCGTCAAACACAGAACACAGGTTTGGAAAGTCTTAATCAAAAGAAATCAGTTGGACAAAATCAAGCATCAAGGTCCCAGTCAAAGGACATTGTCATGGTGGATGTGGTGGGATCTTGTTGGTTGGGGGGGTAGAGGTAATATCAAGTACTGATAATTTGAAACAGGCTCATTGTGTAAAATCTGAGCCCAGTTCCATTCTGTGGGCAACAGCATAAAGTCATGTTCAGAACTGGGGTACATAGAAGTCCTTCACCCATATTGTATCAGTAAATGATCTGTTGTATAAATGTGCCTCCACATCTTCATTACTCATGATTTTTTTTGTCATTTAACTCATCTAGTTACAGAAAATAAGTGAGTAGGCTCCTTGTTAAGCCATTTTTCCATTTTTTCAACTGCACATTCCAAAACCAATACTTGGTGGGTGTATTACAACCAGCCCATGTTAAGAAGCCTTTGGTAAACAGAGCAGCCATCATATGACAGTGATCTATCTGGCTGCTAGGAGAGTGTCTTGAATTTACACCCAAAGCAGAACTTTACTTTCATGACACAAACTGGGTGACTTTTCAGACTGGATTTTTTATATTTTCAAACAAGTGATGAACTTTGTAATTTACATACTCATAACACATTAAAATCTTTGTAAAAAATAAATCCTTACTACACTTCTAAACACTCCGGCCTTAAGTTTTCAGACTGAGTTTTCAAATCTCTTACCCACAAAAGTACAACAAAGTATAGCCTTGCAAAGTTAGAATTTAGAACACACTCCTCCACATTCCCAACAACTGACACTGACTATGCCAAGTTCTGCATTTTCCTCCAGTGCCACATAGTGAAATTACATTTTTATGTGCACACAGTTATAAATACTCCCTGTAAATGTGTAATTGTATGTAAATAAAGGATTTCAGACCAGTCTGTTGCCGTGAACAATGTGACATGATGGCCACAGAACAGAGCACTATGCGGCGTCTCTCCTAGGATTTCAGCTTTAACTCTGACAGCTCATTTCCTTTGATAGAAATAGTCACCAATTTCAAATTTTACATTATTATTTTTCTTTTTGCCTAAAGGAGTCACAGTGCCCTCTCGTCTTGCAGACTTCAAAGACGTTATTTTCTTTTAATTAAAAAATGCTTGAATGGCTTGGCGTGTTGAAATGCTATGTCTCATCGAACACGCATTCCCTTGGGGCTTACTGAATAGGATAAATATATATGCATATATATATTTTTCCCATCAGATGGGTAGGCAGCACAATGTGTTGTTTGTTCCATCCATCTATCCATCCATTTTCTAATGGCTTCATCCAGTTTAGGTTTGTGTGAGAGCTGGAGCTTATCCTGGCAAGCAGTGGGTGCAAGGTAGGATACTCCCTGGACTTAATGCCAGTCCATCGCAGGGCACACTCAGACACAAACACACAAATACACCAGGGCCAATTTTCCCAGAAGCCAATTAACCTACATGTAGGTTTTTGGTCTGTGGGAGGACACCGGAGCCAGTTGTTTGTTTGCTAGTAGCCAACAGTTGAAGATCTTGTCAAGCCATTTTTGGAAAAATGCTAGGCTATAGATTTTGACTACATGGCTACTTTTAAAACTTTCAGTAGGATTATATATATAAGTGGTTTTTGTTCAGTCACCTTTTCTTTTAAATGATTTTTTCTTTGATTCTTTGTTTCACTATCCCTGATCTGCACAGCCCCCCCGCCCCCAACATTGTCATGAGACCTGAATGTCTGTGAATGATTAATATGTACACAAGTAGTTAATAAACATATCTAGTTTTGCTTCTTAGCATGTTACTGTACTGTATACCATTATTCCTTTAAAGAATTGTTGACTTTTTAAATATTAATGTAGTAAACTAAAAGCTAGACTTTACTGCTTTAGTAGACTAGACTGATTTCACATAATTCTTAAAGCAGCCAGGTTCATGTATCTAGCCTATTGCAACTTCATCAAGGGAAGTACTTTAGCAACTGTCCTGGTTATGCTCTTAAAGCAGTGATAGCCGAAGGGGAATCTTGATGCTGTTGTTCAGAAGACTTGTTTCCTCTGCTCTGCTCCTCTGTTGCTGTGTGGAATAAGGGCTTAGCAGAAGTTTTCTAGTGTGTCTCTGGTGGTTCCTTCTTCTGGCTCTGCCTCCTTAGGAACACGCTTTTATGAAAGCAAGCATCTAACTTCTGACCCCTGCAACCAAATCCTTCTTACGTGCCTGGAGAGACTTATGGATTAATTTAACAGCCGCCAGAGAAAAATATACATTCAAGTCTTTGGCTGGATTCTGACTGCCAGGGGACTGAGCAGGGTTCAGCCTGACGATTGTGATAGTCATGCACACACTTTTTTCTGTGTGAAAATTTCCTGGCAGCAGTAGGATGCAGTGAACTGTTTTAAAGAAAGGTCTTCTGAGTAGTGGGCTGTGCCTTGAGTGTTTTAACTGTGGATCTTTTTGGAGAATTAGTTTCTCCAGTTTGCACATATTTTGCCCCCAGATATATACAGTACATGGATGGAGACAAAATGTGATTTTTACTCTTCTGTGTGATTAACCTTGCAGAAAGAGGTTTTTTTATCAATTGTATATGGTATAGGCTATAAAATGCTATTTTTCTTCTGTCTATATATACTTATTTTCACAGTACTATATACTGTAGATATTTATTTCCATAAATGTCTAATATTTAAAAATATTTATTTCTTTAGATTTGAATCCTAGAGTAAGACCCATGTAACAGAGTTTCTCGTTCTTTTCCGACATCTATGATGTGTTTTGTTTTCATAGGTTATTGCTTGCCTTAGGCCAGTCAGTATAACCTTGTCCTCAAACCTAGCAATTTCTGCTTTATGATTAATTTAACTAATTAGGGCAATTTTCTAACACCTCATTATTAATATTATTATTTATTATGTTTAATATTAATAATATTATTTATTATTATATTATTGTATTAATGTGATCAAGCTGTTCTTACAACTTCTCAAGTTGTCTAGAGAACAGAAATGAAACCATTCATTAAATTTCCAATTCATAATCACATTTTCTGTCTGCCTGGAGATGAAATGTGTCTTTATTGGCAAGGTTTTTTTTTGCATGATTGTTCACAATCCCATGAATAAGATATAGATGTCTTATTGCATTTAAAATATTTTACTTTACTTTGAGACTTCTTTGAACAATAAGTGGTAACGTTGTTATGTGTAACATTTTAGCAGGGAGTGGATATAAATTAGGAGTCACTTGAACTTCAGAGGCTCTGTTTTGTGGTTGTTATTGCCTTTAAGTGGTGTATTTGCAGTGTTATGCAGAAACAATACCTCACTTTATTTGGTAAATTGAGACAAAAGCACAGATGGACCTAAAGTGTAATCTCAACACCACTTCAGAATGAGAATGAATACCTCTTTGTAACACAATAAACAGGCAGAAAATAGCTTCTGCAACTGGGAAAGTTATTCACATTGTGAATTCTATGTTGGGATCTGAAATACTGTAAGATATTGTTACACTTCATGTCTCAGCTCTTTTGATACTGTAGGTTGGAAATGGTACCTATTCCTTTATGTCTTTAGGAATCTATTTTTTTATTCTTTTTTTTACTCCATATGCACTGAACTTAAGTCAGCCATGAATGGGCCATCTGCATCCACGAGCACTGCATGCTTCTCTCAGCTGTGGATGCTAAATATTAATGGCTCATGCAAAACTGTCTGGATTCAGTTACCAGCTGATTGACAGACTTACAGTGGAACCGTGTGTTTTAGGAAATATTACAACTTTGTTACATGTAGGGTCTTGATCACCAAGCCAGATCCTGGCGAAGTGATGCAATTTAACATTCTGTCTCTGCATTGCCTGAAGCTGAGCAAGCTACCTACAGGCTCTTATAAGTGCCATAAATTCTCTTAATCAGGTTTAATCACAGATTAATGGCCTGACAGATAAAGTTGGACTTGCCAGCATTTGTATCGCTAATCTCTACTAACAAAGCACTGTTACTGCAAACTCTTTATTTTTATACCTTTTTATTTTATTTATTTAATTGTTTATTTTTATTTCTGATTCTGTGTAAGCAAGTAATGGGAACAGGGTTCAATGCAAAAATAAATTTAATTCTAAAGGATAACCTTATTAACATAAATAACAAAATAGTATGTGAAATGTAGATTTGTTTTTTATCAGTGGTTGATCAGAGGTTGTCAGCCAGGAATCTTAGATTTATCTGAGGGGATCCATGAAAAAAGGCCTGTCTGAGGACTGTGTTAAATTAACACTCACATAGGGCTGTAACAGTACCTACGGCATACCTGTGATCGTGAAGCTGTAAATGATGATAATTCTTGATATATAAAAAATGTAATTGCTGTTGTTGTTGATTATAATTACATAATCCAATTTAATATTGTGCTTAAATTGTGGGTACATTTTGAGAGGGTTTTTTGGAATGCCTGCTCTGGCCAGGAAAGGCTGAGAACCCTTGGAAGAAGGAAAACAATGATCTACTGTACTGTAGTTCTGAGAAATCACGTTAACCTCTGCTATTGCTGGTTATTGGTTATTGCTGGTAATAACACTGAGGACAACACCATTTGAAGAAGGCTTGACTTCCCTTTCACCTGAAAATCTGTGCCAATCATCTGTCCAAGTGTTTAACTGAAAGGAGGAGATTTCTTATGTTTATTTAATTTTTATATTTTTACTTTGCTTCAATATACTGTACTAGTCTACACATAGCCTTCTGCTGTACCTCTTGAAAAAATGTGTAAGAGATGGGGTGATTCTGGTTTGCAGTTTGCTGAATTTATTCTGAGACGGCTGCGATGCGGTTGTGTTTAGACTGAACAAAAGAAATCAGAAATGTCCTTGTCTTCTGCAGCTGAACTTGACGAATTTACAGCAGAGCCCCCTCCCCGTCTACTCCCCCAGTGGGATTGTCTTTTTATGTCTCTTGCAGTTGAAGCTCTGCTGTTCCTTTACAGATAAAGTACCTCAATCCATATTCAGTATATTAACATCAATACCACCTGTGACAGAATGATAGCCAAATACTTCACGAAGCTTCACGCAGTTTAATGCTATCTTATTCTGAATGCACTGAGGAAAGGCCTTATTTTCTCCTGTCGTCTTTATGCAAGGTGGCATTGTTGTTGAAGGCAGGCAAATGCCTTTTTGTACATACAGCCAGAACAGTTTACAAAGGAAGGGAGTGAATGGTACATTTACATTTTTATATACCAGAAGCCACAGAGGCTAAATGAGATGCCAGCTAAGAATTTAGGGAAAGAGGTGGTCTTTGCTTTTTATTCTTTTTTATAGATTAATTCACCCCCATCCAAATTGTAATAAAACTTTAATATGCATGACTTTGCCTTGGGGGTACATGATTTTTTAATTGCATAGGGCAGTTCGCTTCTGCTGATGTAATCATTGAATTTTCTGTACTCTTCTGTGGTACACCAGAGAGGCACTCTTTGCATTTTAGAATGCATGTTGTGCAGCCTTTTATACTTAGATGTATTAGAAATGTAAAGAACACAGATTTGACAAGGTGAATATTGACAAAACCTTACTGTTGTTATGATGGTGATTAACAATAGTAAAAATAACTTTTAATTCAATTGTATGTTTTCCAGTAGTATAAGACAAGAAAAATGGCTTGTTTCTTATGACTGTCCATTAGGTTATTTCCAAAAGGAAATAAGATAAGATGGTTTCCTGCAGAGAAGTCTGCGATACATTTTAAGCGGTTTAAAACCATGCCCCCTACTTTATTGTCGCTTAATCCCCTGAGGAACCTGACTGTGGCACAGCATAGACTTCTAACCATTGCACAGCCCAGCCAGAGACACTTGAGGTACTGGAGGATAAATGTATACACACTGCATAGTCAAAATGACACATCATGACATGGACAAAGTCCATAATTGGAGTTCACATCTTCATACTATCTTAGAAATTCAGTAGAGCACATTTCCTTGTCCATCCATTTTCTAACCATTGTATTCAATACAGGATTGTGGAGGAGTTGGAGCCTATTAGCAGTTAATGGACACAAATCAGATTATACCCTGGATGCCAGTCCAACACAGGGCAGATACAGACAAACATGTTCATACTCACACCAGGGCCAGTTTTCCTAGAAGGCAGTTAACCTGCCAATATGTCGTTGGACCGTAGGAGAAAACCGGAGTGCCTGGAGGAAAACCCCTCAAACACAGGGGCACCATACAAACACCACACAGATAGCAACCCAGGAAGTGAACCCAGGGTCCCTGTGCTGCCAGAAAACAACGTTAACCACTGTGTCACGTTTTTTCTTGACACGGCTGCCCCTGTTTTCTTATTTTAAGTTATTTTCTTATTTTAAGAAGTTATTTTATCTTTGTCAGTTAGAGCAAATGACCTCTCATTTATTTATTTTCTGCTTTACAGTTTATGAGGTCCTAGCTTGTGTTCTGTCTTTGTTTAGTCTGTAAATGTTCTAGAGAAAAAGGTGCTGTAAAAAACTTAAGTGTGTACCACATTTACTCTGTCAAAATTTCTGTGGAGAAACGTCTATCTTTTGTAAACTTGCCTTTTGTAAAACTGGGAAGCAGTCTCTGGCCTTTACAATGTTTTAGATAAACCCATATAGCCATTAGAGGCTGTATCACTGTAGTCTGTGTAGCACTTCTCTGACAGTTAATCAGTTAATGTTTCCTGAATACAGAGGAAATAGACAAGTTTATTCATGCTGGAGCCATAAATCACAATTGTCCCTTTTTGAGACTGCTGTCCTTCGATTATTTAATGTTTGATCATTAGGTCCTGACAACGTACCAGTAACATTTTTAAAGCTGTGTCTGCAAAGACTATAATGTGCTCTACCTGTTTTATGGTGCTGTTATACAATTAAGCATAACTGTTCTGTTACCCTGCTCTGCCTTAAGCAACAAGTAATGTTTACCATCGATCATGCAGTAGGTGTCTACACTGTATACTGTAGGCAGCAGTCCATCCTCAGCATATGTGATATTGAGGACAGAACTCAACCTTTACCTGGTAACTTTCTTCCTTAAACAATCCTAAAGCTGCCTCCCTTAAGTGTATAGCAGAATATACAAAGGGAAAACAATGCATACTTTTTAAAAAAGAAGTAAATACTATTAGAAGTAAGACCAAAATTGTGCCAGGTACAACAATCTTTACAATATTTAACTTGTGGATTTTCTTATTGGAGAATGTTGACTAAGAATAGATTATTCTTGGCAGAGTTTTTTTTGTTATTGCAAGAGGTATTTACTGCACCTCTGCAATATTGTTCTGGGGATGAGCTGATAACAATAAATCCTGGCACTTCAGAATGAGTGTGCACTCCAGGATTAAGCAGCCAGGCAGCTACTACAAAAACAATGCACATCTTCTGGGAAAACCCAGTGAAACTAAAATGGGTTCCACAGACAGCAACTGGCTATGATTTTGATCTGGAGTGCTGCTTACAGTGCAGATGCTAGCAGGCTAGTCTATTTTAATGACATCCTTGGTGAGTTAGCTTAACACTATATGGGCTGGTACCTTTGGGATAGTCTCTGATTCTGATTAAAAAATAGCTGACTTGAAGCACAGGTCAATTTGACACTCCATGACAAATGTGAAATTCCCTTGGCACAGTTGTTTATGAGCAAGGTATTGTATATTTATCTTTTATAAGAGGGCAAAGAATAATGGAACATGATGTTCTTTATTTGTACATACGTGTGTATATTGAAATACATGACTTTCTGTCTTGCAACCAACTAAATATTTTAGCAACAATCATGACAATTACAGCTCTCCCTGAAGGAGTGACTAAAATAAAATCAAGTTAAGTCATGAGGTTCAATCTTGTCTTAAAAATATTGACCAGAAAGTGAGTATTTCTATCACAAAATATGCCTGCATTACTGTCTAGAGAGAAATACTGGGCCTGCTGTGGAGTTAAGTACTGAGGAACAGACTCTGAGGTGGGTCATGCCTACACTGTGTCCTGTGTCATGCCATCACTAAAGCCTCTTAAATCACCTTGATGGTCTTGTATTCATGAAGGCCAATAAAAATGCATCCTCTTGCTTTTAATGTAATAAAACAGGTAAATGAGAGCAGATGTTAGCAATTACTGGACAGCGATGGGAACTGTTTTCTAAGGCTCATCTGGTTTTGGTCTTGCTTTTTCAAATTCCTCGTATGTCAGAAAAACACAGACATGCATAGACACATAGTTAAGTGTACAGACGTGTGTACATAAAATCCAACTAGACACAAAACAATCTGACACTGCTAACTTCTTGGGTCTTTCAAAAATTTCTTCAAATGCCTTTTGCATTTGAGGGTGTTTATATTTTATTGTTATTAGATCTTTTGTGTCCATTTGTCCCCTTACAAAACCAGTTGTTTTAATTTGTATATTCTCCAGTGCCCTTTATTTTTTATTAATTTTGTATGATTCATGATGGATTAGGTGCTGTGACTGATTTTTGTAACTAGTTTTTCAATAAATGACCTTTGATCTATACCAATAGTTTTTATAAATAAAAAGCTAACGGAATTTGGTATCATAAAGAAATCTGGCCAGACTCTTTGAAATGTTAGCAAGTGTAAGAATGGTAAAGTCCATTGCACTCCCCATCTGTTATAAAGAAAAGTCCTGTGAGATCAGTAAATCCTGGTGCTACAGCACCCTGTTCTGTCTTCAAGAGAAAAACTATTTGTTATGCACAAATAATCCACCATGACAGGCACAAGAAAATATCATGATATGCTCTATTGGCATTACTCAGTTAATTGTAAAGGGTTCGATGGAAAATGCTTGGCCGCCTGTTTTCTTTTTCTGTGGATACGCATTGCGAAAGCATCAGTGGAAAAGAATGCACTAGGCAAATTACAACCTATGGAGCAATTATTTGTGGATGGTGGCCAAGTGTTTTCACAGCAAACAAGCCCTTCCTCCTGTTTCCGAGAGGTAATGGAGCTGCAGTAACAAGATGGGTGAAGCACAGAGTGCTGTTTTGCTTTTTTCCCACCATGAACCTGAGTAGGGGATTATTGCTGGGCTGTCATGGGCCTCGATCCCTGAGGGCTGATTCCCAGCCAAATGTGGTGTTAACCTTCATTGGGTGTCAGTCAAGCACTTCACTGACCCAGGGCTTTGTTTCCATCAGCTTCTGGGGTGTCGGTTTACTTTAAGAATGCCTATACAGATTCTGGGAGCTACAGGAGGTATTCACTAGGAGCCCTCCTGTTGGAGCTTTGGCTGTGTGTACATAGATGAGGTGTTGATGAAAGGTGGGCGTGTTTTATAAATAAGAGTCTTGAATAAGGAGGTTTTTGGAAACATTTAAATTGTATATTTTCCCTTTTTTCCTATATAAGACTTTTGAAAGTAATTACACCTGTTACAAAGAAGAATGGTGAAAAAAGAATCTAGCCTCGGGGCTCTGGCCTGGACTCTCTGTCTGGTTCCCAATAAGTAGCAAAGGCACAATGGAGCCTGTTAGAAATGAGATTTCTGCTTCAGGAAAACACTGAGGGTGAAAGGGTTTGTGTTCTATGAGGAATACAGAATTCATTGGTAAAGTTTAAAGCTTGTGGTAGGAAGATTTCTGATACACCTGGCAAAAATACACAATTCAAAATAAAGCGTAAGAATCAGAGTTGAATCAGGGTTGTAGATTAATCCTGAATAATTAACAACCATTTGCTTTTTATTCATTTCATAGACAGGAAAGATCTACTGATATCAATATATTCTGTACCCATTTTAAATTAAGTATTTGAACCTGATTGATCTGAGGGCATACTCTAAAAAATTAATACCAAATCTGTGAACGGCAGCCAGAGAATATCACTTATCACCTTGGTCCTGAGTTTTTTAAACATACACCAAAATGGATGCATCTGTTTACATTTAGATTCTTCTTACATATTTAATTGTTTAGGAGAGAGAAAGGAAGAGCAATTCAGTTTGAAATGTTTTCAGTTTGTGTTTCCTTTTCAGACTAAATGAAGTCTGGAAATTCTGCAAAGATTTGTGTTGTTTAAATGCAATTTACATCACAAATTGATTTAATGGGATTAGAGTTGGAAGGGTTTTTTTAATTGTGAGATTGGGGCAACTCTTTTTTAAAAGAGTTTTCAATGTTTTAGATGAAGTTATAGTTTATAATTGAAGAAGATATCACACAACCCTGACTTTAAATATTTGTATTTTTATTGACAAAGTTTAAAAACAACCAATCATTCCAGTGTCAAAATCAGTTCCTAAGTGCTAAATCTTAAGAACAGGTAAAGGTGAGAGTTATGTCCCAATGGGACATTTCCATTTAACAAAACCTTAAAAGCAGGGATCAATGGAGACATTATTTGTTGCTGGCCTTTTCTTATATGCCAGTCAGGTTCAGCCTTAATGATTAGTAAATAAAAGAAAGGTCATGTTATGGTCAAAACAAAATATTAATAGTGTACTATCTTTGTTTATGTAATTAAAGTACTGTAAAGCTTTTCTATAAAAAATCATAATTCAGTGATTTCATATATTAAATTGCCTCATAAAAACTGAAGGAGGATACACTGCAAAATGTCACATCAACAACGAGCTGCTTAGATATTTAAAGGGTCTCGACTGTTTCATCATCCAAGGTGATAATTTCTCTAAAAAATAAATATTCTTTATTGTTGTTACATTTGTTCATTCATTACTTTGTTGTCTTAATAATTGTAACATTGTTGATGATACTGCTTTGTGTACTTGTGCAAAGGTGTTTCTCTGTTAAATGCTGGGTCAGTGATCAATGTTTCAGTTCACTATGGTTCCTGCTTTACAGAACACTAATTAAGGAGAACATCAGTCAGTCTGCTTGACAGGCAACCTTTTGTTCCCCCTGAACTGCTGCAATGAACGGTCTCAGGAAAATCCTCTTCTGCTCAATATATTTTTCTTAAAAAAATATTTGCAATCTATGATTAGAGAAATATATACTGTTAAATTAAATAGAACAATAATAATGATTGTAACAGTAGATGACAATGTTTTTAGTTGTGTTCCAGCTGTTGAGGTTCAGAGATATTCTGTTTTTAGTTTTAGGTTTTATTTTCTATTGCTGGATTTCCTTTAAATTTGGATCAGCATTTGTTCTTATGATAAGAATTAGAACTGCTGCTGAGTTCATACTATAATTAACTTCCTCACAGAGACACAATTAGCAGTCAGATGAAACAATGAATAATTTCCTTGCTCTTGCTTAAAATTACATACTGTAGCACTACTGAGACAATTAAGCCAAACCTATTTAATTGGAGCTGATTGCTCTCAGAAGAGCAAACAGGGGTGGTGGCCTCTCAGACTCCAAAACCTGCATGGTTCTGTGTCTTTATGATTAGCATGTTAACCAGGTTTTTCCAAGAGCTTAACGGTCATTGCTGATCAGTAAATTGTGATGGTAAGATTTTTTCTCTGTTTTTCTCTTTCACTAAGTGCGTTTATGTTTCAACATCAAGCAATAATTGGTGACACCCTTCTTGCAAGCATCTCAGTTGTGTTTGTTTTGGCTTTCAGTTCTGACCTCAGAAAGGTTTTTAATTACAAAGTCCCAGATTTAGTGTTTTTTTCTACAGCACTGAAAAATTGGAGATAATTAAAGGATGAATAGAAACAAGTTTAGCAAGTTTAAACTTTTCTTATCATTAATGAAGCAAAAAAAATGCATGAGTTGTTATCACATATAGAACTGTCATGCAAAAGCATCTTCCCTTAAAAGGCTTGAGGGTTGAAATTGAAGCTGTTTGGCAATATGAATTTTATGGGTTGTTTAAAGAGCAGTGCAGTGAAGCAGAACCTTAATTTTCATTACAAGATTTGACTTTTAAGAAGACCTGCATGCTGATCTAAACGTGTCATGAAAAACTCCCATAATTCATTTGGTGTTCCATAAGACTGTGCTTTCTGTTAATTTGTCTCAAGGCTTTAATGGTGGATGGTAATTCCAGTGAGGTCGATGTATTTCTTGACATAGAGAAAATCATTTATATAGCAGCTTTTATCTTGAAGAATCTCAAAGTACCATCACTGAAATTCACCCGCCCCACTGGCAGCCATTCTTTTCCAGCAGCCCTGCAATACAACAGATACGTTAGAGAAAAAAAATATTAAGGAGCTCACCAAAAATAAACCTTAGCGAGGCAAGATTATATAATTCCAGACTGGTATTTAGCCAGCACACTGGAGTTAACACTCCTGCTTTTTTAACTCTATTCCATGGGATCACAGACACACCCCGACAGGCCAGACAGTTTAATAACGTTTATTTTTATATAAAAAATAATAGAAAAAATAAAGCAACAAACTAAAATAAACAAGTAATAGGTTTATTAGAAAAAAAGAAGAAAGAGAACACAACGTTTCGGCCGTGGAGCCTTCTTCAGGTGTGAGAGAGACAGGGCAGTAGGCAAAGGTAAAGTAGCGGGAGAACAAAGGTTGGGAGGGAGGAGGAGTGAGAGGCGGGAGCAGGGGACAGAAAGAGAGGCCAATCGAGGTGTGAAGTCAGAATGGGTGCAGAGAGGTGTGAAATGAAACTTCCAATGAATGGAGAAAATTTAAAAGAACAGTAGTCTGTCGTTAAGAGAAGGGACAATGTGTGATCCTAGCTGCAGAATTATTTTGGTTTCGGTGGTCTTTCTGATGTATGAGTTCGGAAAACCCTCTTTGAGAACACAGACGGAGAGATTAGAGTGGTCGTGGCCGTCAGAGGTGAAATGAGAAACAGTGGGCTTGGAGAGATCTTTAATCTTCACAGCCCTGACATGTTCTCTGAAGCAGTCTCCGAGTCTCCTTCCTGTTTCTCCAATGTAGATGGCTGGGCATTTACTGCAAGAGATACAGTAAATAAGGTTGCTGGAGGTACAAGATGCTGTCTGGGTGATCCAGAATTGTCCTGAAGGGCCTTGAATGAGTGTGGTGGTGGATGTGTACTTGCAGGTGATACAGCGAGCTCTGTTGCAAGGGAAAGTGCCTGGTGTGGATGGTTGTTGAGGGCGGTCAAGGGAGCTGTGAACAAGGAGGTTATGCAGATTAGGTGGTCGGCGATATGAGATGATAGGGCGATCAGAAAAGAGGGCCCCAATGGAGGGGTCATCCTGTAGGATGGAAAAGTTGTGGTTAATAGTCCTGGGGATAGGAAGTGTGTTAGGGTGGTAAGGAAGCACCAAAGGAATGCGGTTGTTACGGCGGGAGTTCCTGATTGGGTTGATGGTCCGGGGGGTGTTTTTGGCTCGGGCAAGGGCCCTGTCAATCACACTGCTGGGGTATCCTCTGTTGATGAAAAAGGAGTACATTTCGAGGGCTTGGTTCTCGAAGTCGATGTCGTCGCTGCATAATCGTAATATAATCATAATCGTAAAATAAATTTTCTCCATTCATTGGAAGTTTCATTTCACACCTCTCTGCACCCATTCTGACTTCACACCTCTTGATTGGCCTCTCTTTCTGTCCCCTGCTCCCGCCTCTCACTCCTCCTCCCTCCCAACCTTTGTTCTCCCGCTACTTTACCTTTGCCTACTGCCCTGTCTCTCTCACACCTGAAGAAGGCTCCACGGCCGAAACGTTGTGTTCTCTTTCTTCTTTTTTTCAGCATGGAATAAACTTATTACTTGTTCCTTTGCAGCCTACGCATGCTGACGCAGCTACCCACCTAAACTAAAATAAAGCCTAGCTCTTAGTTTCTTGACTATCTTAGAGTTCTAAGTTCTAGAGTTCTAGATGTCTAAATACCAGGGGCTACAAAGCTGCCACAGGTATATTTCTTTTATAAGACAATACTGTTTATCTAAAAGAAATGGTTTCCATACTCACACTCTGTGTGTCCAGGTTTATCAGGTTTGTATTCCATTCAGTTTATGTCCCTTAGATTTTATTTCTTACAATCCTTTTCTCTCATCTTGAGTGTTCTAGTTGTTATGGCAGTACAGTAAAACACTACACTGGCTGGAACTGTGGCAATCTGCACTCACTCAGAAGTGCTTCCCCAACTTCCAGTGTACCTGCTACTGGCTCGATAGTCAATTTTATATAGACCTTGAACCTTGAACTTAAACTTTATTGCCATATGTAACCGGTACAACTGGTGCTGGTACAATGGAATTCTTACTTACAGAAAGTCTCTCGATTGTTAAAAAAGTGTAAAACATAAAGTGCAGACAGTGCATCAAGACAGTATACAAACAAACAGTAGACAATGTACAAGTAAACAGTTTGAATGTAAACAATGCAGACATGTAAACAATGACTGCAATAAATAAGATGACAACGAGGTAGATGGTGTAGGTGTGGTCCAAGGGGTATGGCCAAATGTATTTGCCAATCCCACTGATTGTGGGTAGAAGCTATTGAAGAATCTGGTGGTAAGTGTCCGTATGCTCTTGTATCTCTTCCATGAGGCCAGTGAAGTGAAGAGCTCATGCTCGGGGTGTTGTCAGTGAACAGGGCACACAGCTGTTTCTTTGTTCCAGCATTTGCCTGTTGATGCCATCTTGTGTGCCAGCATTCTCTCTGAGCCATCTAAGCTTTAGGGAAAGTCCACCCTTCCAGAAGGTTGCCTCTTGTTACAAAATAGGAACAGAATAGATTAACAAGTACATAGATTACAAGCTTGGCTTGGTTCAGGGACATAAACTGGACATGCCTGAGAAAATCAGGTTCAGGAAAAACTTGATCTGCTGTAGCTGTATGGGTTCCTTTGCCGAGAACAGGATTGGCAGAAATCAGTTAAAGCACTTGTGGGTTAGTAATGTTACCTCTGTTCTGTGTTTGTCACAGGATCCCGCCTTCGCCAGGAGGACTCCCCTCCTCGGATTGTGGAGCACCCTTCTGACCTGATCGTCTCCAAGGGGGAGCCGGCCACCCTCAACTGCAAGGCGGAGGGCCGGCCCACCCCCACAGTGGAGTGGTACAAGGACGGAGAGCGGGTGGAGACCGACAAGGACGACCCCCGCTCCCACCGCATGCTGCTGCCCAGTGGCTCGCTCTTCTTCCTGCGCATCGTGCATGGGCGCCGCAGCAAGCCGGACGAGGGAAGTTACGTCTGCGTGGCCAGGAACTACCTGGGGGAAGCCATCAGCCAAAATGCATCCCTGGAAGTGGCCAGTGAGTACTAGCCCTGTTTATTCGTGGAACTGGCTCTGAATTTGGCAAGGTGTCCTCCAGCTGTGGCTGTCCTAGTGTTGGCTTCTGTTCTATGTGGGCTTTCAGTTTCTGACTTGAACCAGCTATTGATTGAACTGATCCAAAGCAATTGCTTTTTTTCACAAATGAAAAATAATTGTACATTTTAGGGGGCAGCATGAGGTAGTTCTTAGGGTGCTGGTTCAGTGCTATGTTCACCACTATTGTTTTGCAGTTAGAGGCACCATATCATCATCATTCTGTATTAGTAAATCATTTAAAAATCATTAGTTACATTTTTGTTTCTCTGAAAATCTTCATGTGGCAGTAGTTTTAAGTGTGTGATCTAGAATTTCAATACAAGGAGCGTGTAAATTTATTTACAACACATGTACGATATTTGCTACAGCATTTAATGACAGGTTTGAAATGACAGATATTATTTGTGACATGGTGGTTGTGAGTGAGCAGTGGTTAACTTTGTTGTCTCATAGTGCTGGGGTCCTGGGTTACATTCCTGGGTTGCTGTCTACATGTTCAGTTTGTATGTTCTCCCCGTGTTTGCATGGGTTTCCCTAGGGTGCTGTTTTCCTCCCTTAGTCCACAGACATACTGGTAGGTTAATTGGCTTCTGGACAAATGGTCAGTGGTTTGTGTGTGTGTCCTACAATGGACTGGCATCCCATTTAGGGTGTATCCTGCCTTGCACCCATTGCTTGCTGAGATGGGCTTTGGCTGCCCCTCAACTCTGTATTAGATAATGTGACTTGGAAAATGGATGGATATTATTTGTAACTGTGTTATAGATTGCATAGCCAAAGCTGAAAATATTCTTTGTAAGTATTGGCACTCATTAGATGCTGTGTAGTTAAGGTACTCCATCTTAAAGTTTAGACATAAAAAATGGTGTCCAGCCTTTCCTTAATGACAAAGATGTTGCTAAGGAGAAAGTAAATTCCATAATTTTTAGGATCACTGAGCATGCTCAAAGTGGTGTTGAAAAAGTGTCGGAGAATGTGAAAGCAAACTGACTTTTTTGCACTTCATAATTTCTTCTGTGTAGATTGGCAAGCTTTTGACAGTGTATTCTTATTACTGAGTGTCTGTTTTAAAGTGTAGACCCTAACAAGTAATTCTTGCTTTTGCTGCTTCTTATAATGAAACAGTTTCTAGCCTAAGTGCTTAAAATTCGGTGCAGTTCCCTCTTGGTCTTTAGAATGACAGCTGTTACTGTTGCCTGTGTAGCTGCCTTAACCCAGAACATCCTTGTCCATGTTAATCCTGAGCACTTCGTTTTGTTTTAATAAACCTGTTTTACTGTATGCTCTTCCTTCTTGTGCCATTCTTTTCACTAGCCTTTAACTCTTTGTCTTTTCTGAATGCTGACAACCAGTGTTCAAACAAAACACAGGGCCAAGCCTAACAGAATGTAGAGCTAGGCTGGCCCTCCCTGCCTAAGGAAACTTATTTTCAAGGCGTTTGTTTGTGTGAGTGTGAGTAGGCGCTGTCAGTCCAGATCGGCCAGTCACTGATTATGTCACAAAATGGCAAGTATTTCAAACATCAGTGGTTGCTGCTACTCTTTCATCCCCTTATCCTCAGCATTGTGAACTGGTCTCAAGTATCAGCGCTTTGCATAGATGTCCAGGACCTGTCACTAAGGCTCTTATTGTAATCTAATCAAGATGACTGGAGACAGGGTCGTGCACCCATTTAGAAAACGCCAGGCTGGTTTGTCAGAGCTGCGGAGTGTTATCAGCTTGGACTTGACATGGAGCCTTTTTAAACATTGTCGCTAGGAGAAAGGAGCCTGGTGGAGCTCAAATCTCTTAACCCTTCTAATAATGGCACCAGTGTTTTTTTTCTTCTTTACTATTATTTCATTTGGTTCTGTTGCTTCCACACTCTAGAATTCCCTTCTCATTTGTGTTTTAAATACTCCTACTTTGTTCTCACTTAGATTGTAACCAACCCTTCTCATTGGTGTTCCCCCAAAAACAGTTTTCCTATTTGAAATTGGTTGTTGGAAAATTATCTGGGGTGGGACTACAGCACTGTGCAACCGCTGTTAATTTTGTGTATCCATATGTATGGAAATATCCTTGTTCCAGGGTGTGCAAAAGGTTATTAGTTTTGTAGCCATTTATCTATTGTTATTGTTGTAACTCTTATCTACTTTTTTTATTTATAATTTATATGGTATGTTTTTGTATTTAAATTATTTTTCATGTACAGCACTTTGTGAAGGATTCTTGAAAGGTGCCATTTGAAATAAAGTTTGACTTATTCTCTGTCATTACAAACTTAAGATCATTTCTAAAAAGTGTTCTAAACTAAAAATAAGAATTGTGCAGAAGAAGAGACAAAATGCTTAGAGCAGATTGCAAACCCAACTATTTTCTACAGTCAGAGACACAGAAGTAGTCATGGAGAGTGTAACAATTGATTTAAAAAAATCAGGGTGCTCTGACGTTTTGTCAAAGTATCTCATTTAGTCTTGTCATGTCAGCCACTAACAAATAACAACCAGAACTCAGTCTGCTGTTTCTAATATTCTTTGTCGTCTCGTTAGGCCTTAGCATTGTAGTTTCCTGGAGGAAAAAAAAAGTAGTTCATATGTGTTCCATGTGTTTATAATTACTGTAAATCAGATGCTAAAAATACTTTGCAAAAAATGAATAAAATATAATATTTTCAGATTTGTTCATGTGAAAATAGAAATAAAAAACATTTGGCTTGAAATTCCCATAATTAATGAGTATAACCCACAGCTGCAATACATTTTGCTTACTCTGTACAAGGTTCAAGTACAACATTAATGATACAGGCACAATTTTCAACCCTGTCCTTAAAGACATGTTTTGTGCCCCTGCACACCAGGATTTTACATATAATTATGTTGTCAGAGCAACTTGGACTACATGCCTGCAGGAGAAAACGGAGACATTTGCAAAACCGATTACAAATTTACAAGGCTTTATTTAAACTTGTATCAACTCTTAAGCAGGATATTTCGTGATTCAGGGCATTCTACTGAATAATTACAAACCTGCAAAATGTTTTCTTTTCTCTTTCCTAGAGAAATGAGAAGGCTTTCTCCCTGTCTAGAATCTCCTTAAAGCACACTGTTCACACTGAAACAAAGACAGAGCTGCCAATACCATTTGTGAGCCAGCAAAAAAATGCAGTTTTGGAAGGAATGTCTAAGATACCTAATTGAATTTGGATTTTTTTCTCATTAATACCCTTTGAAGCTTTTTTAAATAATCCAAGTAAAAAGCTGGTAGTGAAATTATTTTCTATCCATGACTATCATTGATAAACTATAAAAAAACTATTAAAATATATTTTAACCCTAAAAAGGTTTATCATGTTTAGGTGCTGACTTCTATGATTAGCCAGTACTTAACCCATTGTAAAGATAATCCTTGTTTCAACAACTCTGTTTTTCCAAGCTGTAAGAGGTAATGGTGTGACCTGAACATTTTCCTTTAACATACAGTACAGTCAACAGCCTCTCAAAGAAAGCCTGTCTCCTGTTTAGCATACTTTGGTTAATGTGTAATGCACACACTTTCCAAATGTCCATATTCTGAAACATATCCATCACTCCTTTATATTCACATTGCTTTATTGCAGTAGCATTATACACTCAATGCTAAAGATACATACGAGCAAAGACAACTCTATTAATGGGTTTCTCATTTGCTCTTATACTCCAGAGGTTACTGATTAAGCTTTGTCTTTCCAGGCAATATAACATTATTTGCTACAGTATATAAGGAAGGATTTAAAAACATTCTGCTCAGTGTTTCTTTACTGTTCCCTAGAACGTACGCAGCTGTAGGAACAATGAACAAAGCTGAAATTTTTCACCTACACAAATATGTGCTTGACTGTTGTACTGATTTCTTTGCCTTTTGGTACCATTAGAGCTTTTTGCTAAAAGTACTTTTTTATTTTTAGTCTTGCTGTTTAACACCCACTAAAATTTTCTAATGACTAATAATTATATTCTCACATGCAAGATACAACTTAAAACTGTGTGACCACTTCCACAGATATTTTGAGTAAGAGGTCTGTAACAAATTGTACATTCACTATGTAGTTTACACTTCAGAACCAAGGGCTCAGGGCTCATACATTTGGAATAAGGTTTTTATTCCATTCACAATCATTGACAAAACAAGAGGAAAAGGAAAAAAAAATCCACTGTGCTTTTTTTAGTGTTGGCTGGGGCTGACCTTGGGGAAATGAAGTCCATTGTAGCTTGCTGGGTCCTGTGAATGGATGTGGGGGTGACTGAACTAATGTGTGCATTGGGGGCTGGGGGGTTGGAACGTGCTTTAGCGTGACGGAAGAGGCAGCCCTTCACCAGCAGTGGAAGTCATCTGCTGAGCGCTGCACAGTTGGCACATGGCAGTAAAAGTCATATCTGAGACGGAGACCCCCTACTCCCCCTAGCCCTCCCTGACAGAGGAATATCTGATAGACATCTGTTGGCTCTTTCATACTGTAGAAACCGCTCTGATGGCATAAGAAAGAGGAGATAATCCTTCTAATTCAAAAGAATTCATTTTCTTGTTTGCCTTTCCTTAAAATAATGAATGTGGACGGTGCCTGCATCCAGCCTGCAGCTGAAATCCCTTCTCCTTGTCTTTTTTTAGCTTGAGCTCTGTTTCCATTTTCTAGCAGTGTGTCCTAAAAATGAAATATTTTTAACATCCTTTTGTATTTGTTTTTCATTTAAATTATTGCAAGGTGTTTTGGATGAATAGCTTAGTTTCCTTTGAGAAATATTTCTTCTTGTCCTTTTGGACTGAATTTTTTAGCACTGTTTTGGTTTAATTGTCCAATAAATCGCAGCATGACTAGTACCTTGAGAACACCTTTTACTGTTGGAATAGTGCAATATGTCCTTTTTTGTTGCAAATGCAGCAATAGTTAAGTTCCCTACTGGAACACTGATTAACTGTATATTAGTAACTGTTAAGTCACACTGGGTAAGTAAGTTCTAAGGCGATTGACAAGCCAGGTGGAAATCGAAAAGGACTAGGCTCTTCATATTAGGGGAAACTATCATATCTGTGGTTTTTGTTATCTAATTCTTGTTGTTTACATTGACAGCAGGATTACCACCTTGTGAATTTAAAGAAAGCTTCCAAAATGTATTTTAAATGCAGTCATTTTGGGATCATGCTTGCCTTGTGAGAGGTGAGGTCAAATATCCACCATCCTGTAAAGTAATTAGCAACATCCTGTGTATTGCATCTTCCTCCTGATAATGTGCAACTGCAACTGCAATACTTGTACTTTATTTTTCCAGTTATAATAAATGAGCAGTTGTATTTATAGTGTAAATATGTTCAGCTGATGCACTATTTGTTCTCCACTGTCCTATGTTGCTTTCTGCTAAAGGTGTACCTATACTACAATAAGCATTTGCATACTGATGCAATTTGATGCCCATCGCAGTATTTGGTTTAAATTGTACTTTAAAAAACATTGTTTTCTCATTATTTTAGTTCATTGTGTAGGAGTGTATTATCTAAATTGTACACAGCATTTATGAAAAAAATATGATGTATTTTACTTTAAAATGTAACAAAACTAGGTAAGGTGGATGGCTTCCTCTCATTTGCGGACTTTCTTATGTTCTCATATTGTCATTCCTGATTGTTAAAAAGATTAACAATGATAAGGAAATGGCTGATGTGGTAAATAGCTGGTGTGGTTTCACTCAGCTGTTTACTAATGAATAAGTCAACAACATGTATCAGGCAGCAGAAGGACGGAACTGTTTTGGATATTAGAACCACTCAAGATTAATCTCAAGATGGTATCTTATCAGTCGTAAACAACGGAAAAAAAATATGTTATTTAGAAGCCATTGATGTAACTCTTCCAACAATTGCTCAAGACAGGAGTAGTACCTTAGAAATGGAAAATTGCCAATGTAGTACCCATCTCAAAGAGGATTGGCAAAACAAACTCAAGTAATTATAGCCCAATTACATAAAGGTACAAGATTATGGAAACAATTATTTGAAGTAAAGCAGAGGATTCACTGAAACACTGTAGAAGCAGTAAATGAAATTCAAAAATATATAGATATAATTCAATACTTGGTAAACACCTAACAGGTGGTGATTAATGTAATGTTTTGCACGAAGGCAGGTAAACTATATTATAAATTCACATTGGGAAACAGAGTTAGAAGAGGGCTACTTATGAAAAAGACTGAGATGTTTATATTGAGACATATTTTAATTTTTCTAGACAATGTAGGGAAACAAAGAAAAAGGCAAACAAAATGTTATGATACATACAGTAGTTAAAAGTGTAAAATTCAAGTCACAGGATATTAAAATTAGTTTAGAAAACTCTGAGAGGATCTGTTACAAGTATTTACAATTTTCAATGGTATCGACAAACTCAGTAGATTTTTTACATATCAGCAAGCTAGTAATGGAATATTTTATATTTTATTGGAATATTTTATATCAGAATAAATGAGCCAAGTGTGCCAAAGAGAAGTTTTTATACTGTAACTCCTCTAAGTCCTACCCTTGAAAGATTAAACCATATGTGCTTTAGAAAGTCCTTTAAAAATCAATCAAAAGGTATTATTAGAATACTTAAGGACCAGCTTTATCTATTGAGCTCTCAGCTTCCTGTCAATGGGCAACCATTACTGCAAGGCGATGGAGAAAAAGTTAATAATGAGCATCAATACTGGAGGCGGTTGCACACACTTCAGCAAGAAGAACAGATGTGCAGTGTAATGTTGTCACTGTTAAACCCAGCATTTCCAGTAAATATATTCTACTCACAATAACTTGGTCAACAATATCACTCATATTACTGAAGTCTGTTCAGTGCAGAACACCTTTTTTTTGTGAGTGGTAAGCCTGCAATAGTTCCATTGCAGATACAGTACAAGCTAAGTCCAGAATAACTTATACAAAAACATATTTTTTTTGTCATTATTGTAATTTTAATTTGTAAATTACATGGCATTTTAATTAATTCAAATGAGACTTTTATTCTTTTTTTTTCTTTTGTTGATTGAACTCTGCTGGATTGGGCCCCTGTTAAATACATTTCTTGAATCATTACTGTATTCAGATTGTGTTTATACAATGGCTATGTTCCACTCAACTTTCAGCTGCTCAAGTTTGGGTTTCTAGTTTGGATGGAGGGCACAGCACACAAAGACCAGGACTGGCAGGGAAACAAACTGTTCCTCAGGCATTTGTTTTCCAAGGAGCTTGGTACAGTACCAAATGAAGGGCAATGGGTAGATCCTAGCTAATGATGAGGTGTGTGATAGAAGACAACATTTCCAGAGGACTGTTGGGGTGTCTGCAATGCTAATGGAGGAGTACAACATGGCAAGAACTAAGCTACATGTTGTCCTAAATCACTGCTATTTTGGAGTATGCATAGTGCTACACTTTTTATGCAGACCTTGCGTTGACCTTGGAGCTGGTCCCTGCTGTTTCTGAGGTGCTGAGGTCTTGCTCAGAGTCGCAGTATTTGCAGACTAGCTTCAGTGGAAATTCAAATGGACTGAAGTGGCTGCAGGACACAAGCAGAGGCCTCAAGAGATTTTGCCTAACCAAGAACTGGTCCAAGAGAGCACATTGATCTGGAGGATTGGATGGAATTTGAAAGGCTGGCGGTCTTTAATTTCTTGTGTTGATTGCTCTTTCTGCTTGACCCTTTCAAGGAAGAAATCAAGGCACTTGCCAAATGTTCTTCTTCATAAGCTAAAAAACTTTGAAATGTCAAACAAATATTATTAGGCATCCTTTTGGTATTAAATTACATTAAACTACATAGAATATACAACTGGAGATGTTGCTCTAATATACAGTATGAAAGTTTATATCATGAGAGCAAGTGTTACCTTAGAAATCTAAATTAAGCTTACAGGAGTATTTTGGCTTTTTAAGAACAGATTTTTTTGTCAGCTGCCAAGGTAAATGAAGATTGTTTAGTAGCTACATTAGGTTATATAATTAAAATTAGTTTCCTTTAGTTTCATTTAAAATTTTAAATGAAAGCAGACTGTGTCTTGTGCTGTTATTGTGACTGAGTGCGTTCTGGTTCTTGGATGCTGAGGATTTTTAATCATTTGTTTCAGTTTAACTCAGGTTATAAAGTATATGTCATGACAACCCACTGTAAATTTATTCTAACAATACCACTGTCCTAGCAATGTTGTGAAAGCCTTACTCTGTACAAAAAGTTTAATCTTGCATACAGAAAGTAAATGTTCTTTCCTCTGATTCATTTGGCCTCAGAGCCAAATTCATTGAATCTTCCATTTTTTATGCAGCTTCTGCAAGTGCATGTGCCCACCAAAATAAAGTGTTCTTGCTATGGCATGTTGGATGACTGCTTTACTCATGCTATAGCAGTTAGTATTAATATATTCTATAAGTATTTAGAAAATTCTGCTGAAAAGAAGATAAGCATTCTGTTCACCTGTCGTGATATGAAGAGCAGGCTTATATGTTGCGGTATGAAACTGTCTCTCAGACAAGACTGAGATTCAAGACTAAAGGAATTATTTTGAACCCTTTTTAATCCTTTGCACTGATGCCTTTTTCTGTTTTAGAAATCACATTTCCTCTGCTCCAGCATATCTTTTTTCTTAATTTCTTCAGTTGGTTGTACAGTATGTGTGATATCTTAATGGTTCATAGTTCACCGAGTCCCATCAGTTTTGTGTGAGCTGGAGCTGTTGAGCCAGAATAGGCTGTGACTTCTGTGATTTGCCAGACCTGTGACCTGGCAGTATTATTATCTAAAATACCTCAAAACTCTCCCAGCTGACACAAGCTCTCCTGTGTCCAGTGATGGCTGCATGTGATAATGGCAGATGGCTCTTGCAAGGGCAGATTTGGGGGTCTTAGTGGGAAAGACAGAATTTAATTAATAATCTCTTAGTAGTATGGGGCAAAGAAAAACAATGATCCAATTGTAAGTTTTTAAAAACCCTGTATAAACTCAGCTATTTTTTTCTGAATTGCCCTATGACACTATTTCTCAGTAGTATAGTTGCAGGACAGTGTAACTTTTGTCTTTCCATTTAATTTACAGTACTTCATCAAGCCAGACACTGCCTGATGCAATGAGTTTGCATTTGTTATCTATGTCTAGATATATTTTAAGGATGAGTTTTATCTAACCATCAGGTACTGCTGAAAAGCTCTGAAACAACATCAGAGATAAAGCAGCTTGATAAGCTTGAAGTGTGACTAAGGGTATGAAGTAAGCATAATTGCGATGTCCTGATACAAATCTTCAGCAGAAACTAGGTTTGTTATCCATCTGTGGGACTTTAGCCAGAGAACAAGGGCCTACTGGCACAGCCTCTCAGCAGAGATCTCCTGAGATGGGAAAAAAGGTTCTTGAGTTGTATCAATGAGGAAAGTCTCATGGCCATTGCATCTGTTGACTGCACTGGTTTTGCAAAGTTGCTTACTTCAGAGGATTCAGAACCAGTGATGTGAATAGAGAATTCTGTCCCATTTTCATTAATGTTGCCCTAATGAAAAGAGGATTCACATCCACAGTGAATTGAACGCAACCTAAATTTCTTCATGTTGCTGCCTAGTTTTATATTATATTTCTCCAGAAAGCTAAAGGTTTAATTCCTGAAAAGCATGCCTGGCTTTCTATGACTGTAATGCCAGAAGAAACTAAATGATTTGAAAGTTCAGTAAGCACAGTTCAGTTTTGACTTTTACATTAAGCATTAGAAACAAGAGCATTAAGGAGAAGCAAGGCTGTAATGTTACCTGATATGGTTGTTTTATCTTTTTGTTTGGGACAGAGTAGACTGATCACTAGTTCTCGTGGTCCCTGTGTCCACTGAATGTAATTCCAGACAATTACTTGACCCTATTATGCTCAGGTCTCTTTTGCCTGGCTTCACTACTCCTCTTAGACATTATCTGTCTCCTGTCATAAAGACATTAGGTTATTTGCAGTTCACTCAATTTTCAGCAATATGAATTGTACCAGTCAATGAGAAAGGAAAAAATAATATTATTAACTCAGTTAAGGAAAACAGTTACTTTCTAATTACTAATTACTTTGATTTTGCAATGTGTTTTTGTTTAATTTTTTTCAAGTGATTTATTTGCATCTTTATTTTCACATTTGGAGTTAATTTGCTTGCTACACAGTGCTGAATGTTACATGTTGGATTTTAGAGCTTGGAAAGTAATGAAACTCATTTATATTGTAAAAAGAAAAATCATGACTTCTTGATCTAATAAAAGTAATTAAAACATTGTGTCATTTCAGTGTGTATTGTTTTCTGGTGCTGAGTTTTAAAAGACTTAACTCCTTTTTGGTTTCCACGTTTTGACTTGCTTGCAGCATGTTTAATGGCTGGTATGTGTTCTTACTAATGAAAAAGGTAATTCAATAACTTTGTTATTGTTTGTGTTTTTTCTTCTTCATCCCTTAAAAACAGAAATAATAATAATTGCAATCACATAGGATTTTTAAGGATCCCCAAAACACTTACAGTAACTGCAAAATCCTCTGAAGTGCAGCATCTGCTTGCTGATGTGCAGCAGCCATTGTGTACCAACATTAGACTAACTGTATTAGACTTCAAGAAGGATATTGGAGGAGTGAAAAAAAATCTTTAACATTCTTCACCGTTTTAAAGTAGGACAGGTTGTGTAATACTAAGCTGGACAGGACACCAGGGTTAACTCCGAGCCCAGCTTTGTAAAGTTTCTGAGACCAGATGTGATCTTGCTTCAAGGCAGTAATGCTACTGTGAACTTTATTTTTGTTGTTGTTGCAGGTTGACAGCATTTGTATTCATGCAGTTTTCTGTCATCTAATTAAAATCTTTCAGCCATAAAGATTTAAGAATACTCTTCAAATTATAGCATTTTGGTGCCTGCTGTTGAGGATGGCTTAACATGAGAATCCTTGGTGAGCTTTATTTTCCTTGGCACAAGTAATAGGTTTATTCCATGCTGAAAAGAGAAGAAAGAAAACAACATTTCGGCCATGGAGCCTTCTTCAGGTTTTTTTCTTCTTCTTTCTTCTTCAGTTTATTTTCCTTGTGTTCTTTGTGAGATTTCTAAATATTAAAAAAAGGAAACATTAATGTCAGACATTTAAGTTTTACTATTGAGAAAAAAAAAACAAAGGGAAGTCTCTGAAATTGCATCATAATGTTGACTTTTCAAGTCTGAGGGCTAGAGTTGTGTTTTCCAATGGTGATAAAATTGTATATTAAACTTTTTAAGCACTGGAAAAACATACTAATTTTTTGTTTTCCACCACTTCAATTATAATAAAGTGTTTATTTCTAAAAACATTAGCAATGAAGATATGCATATTTTGAAGAAAATACAGACTTAATTTAGGTGTTCTAGATCTTGGACATGCACCAGCTTAATATGTTTTCTTAATTATTTATTTTCATGGAACTTGATATCATTTTTGCTCTAAAGTCAGGAACATGATCATTACCTTCTCATGAGTTTTGAAATCCAGAACTTGGGGGTGGCAGTGATTTTCAGGAAAAGAGCTTGATCTCTAGGGCCCAGTAGACAGTGGCTTATTTATCAAAAAGCTAAACCTGATTTTCAATGGGGAGACAGAGTGAGTCTGGGGAGCTTGAGGTATACCCCTCTCTTTTGTGTGGAGTTTATCTGGAAAGGGTGTGGTGATGAAACTGAAGAATCCTCTGTAATAGTACACCTGACAGAAAGAGATGGAGAGTGAGAGAGAGATGAGAATCTTTTTTTAAGAGCAGAGAGCTACCTTCTATAGGAGTAGCTTACATCTAAATTAGAGAGAAGATGGCATGTCCTTTTCTCTTGGGGGTGGGAGGGCTGGAGGTTATTGTCAGCGTGTCTTCTAGTTAGAGTGACAGCTAGGGCATGACCTCCTCACTGGGGCCAAGAGGCATCTATGGCTTAGAAGCCTCCTGCTCTGTCCTCTGATTTCAGTGTTCCAGTAGACTGAAGGGAGCTCGGTTTCAACAATTGTAATCTGGTCTAAATTCACCTGGTTCAAAGAAGCAATTGCTGTCTGTGTGTGTCACTAGTGTGATCACAAAGTAAGAGTTAGGGAGTGGTATATCCTTTTTTTTCTTTCACTTTAAGTACTGCTTGTGTTTAAGTAACCCAAGTTAAAACATCTTGTCCTATTGTAGTCTGCTGGCATCTTGGAATGGAAAGTGTCCGAGTTTCTGTTATTTTTTAAACAGCAGGTTGTAGAATGACATTACATAACATTCTCTCTGAATTTGAAAAGTTTTTAAATTTGTATGATATACAGATAACCATTCTGATGTTTTGTGCATGCTATCTGTTTCTTAGGAATATCAGTAATGGTTTCTGAGCAGGCAAATGGTGTAACATTCTGTTATTGCAATGACTCAGCACCGTCAGTGCCAATGATCTGTGGAGTTTCCTGATGGGATTACAGCAGGATGCACACTGTGCAGGCGGTGTGATAATTTGATTTTGTCTGGTCTTTAGCAGTAATAGGTTAGTGATTGGGGTGTCAATATCTGGACCTGTATAGAGACAAAAACCCTCAATGAATATATTCAATATAGTTCAGAATCTATAGTATTTTCTGTGTGTATGACATACAGTATATGAAGGTTTTATAGAGGACAGTATATGTAACTGTCCTCTATAGTCCTCTATATACAAAACAGTATATGTTTGGACATTTTTACCTAGTTAGAGCTAAAATCATCAGTCTTCCTCATAGCTCGACCTGTGCATTGTGAAGTACTCAACTTTAATGGGGGGATTAATGTCTAGACATATCAGCCAACATTTAAGTGTATCATCTCTGCTGTGAACTAGTAATTACTACAGTACATTTTTGAATACGAAAATTATCAGAATTTTATAGTAAGGTCAACATGTCCATTTTGTTCTTGCTTCTGAAGCAAAGGTTGAGGCAGTTGTATTCCTGATTCATTTGGGTCTGTAATTGATGGCAGTCAGTGAAGAACGGATGCTCATTAGCCTTGTTACCTGAAAACGGCATACCTTTTTTATTTTAATTTCATGTTATTGACCATGTACGCTACATTTAACTTAATTATTACTACAGAAGATGCAGCTTGCATTGACAAAGTGGAATTTCATTCTCTGTGCAAAACAGATTTGCAGATTTTGCAGTTTCTGTGAATTTTTAAATTGGTTTTGCATATGAAAACCAAAACCTAACATAGAGATTAAGACAAAATTTCTCCTTTTTGTATACAATTATAATCAATTGTGAAATATTAAGAAATTGGTATCTGGTTTTCTCTTTGTGCAGCTCCATTCTAGAAGATGTCAGCCTTTGTACAGTATGTTTAGTTTATACAGTTGCTCCTGCAAGAAATACCACTGATAAAAGAAGACAGGTGTGATTCGGACTGATTTTCAAAGCTTATGCACTGGCAAATATTTCAGCCACACTAATAGTGTGGCAGAGGAGATCTAAGAAAGACCAAGCTGAAGGGAGGATGTGTAGCTTAACGACTCTCTCCCCAGCCCTTCTGCTTTCTAGCACTAATCTGAAATATGCTGTGATCTCTCATGATTGCTTGCAAGTTGGCAAACATGAACTGCTGTTTGGCATTAAAAAAGGCATCTGGACGCACCATGGCCTGGCAGAGTGTAGGCTGAGCTTCTCATTGTGAGTAGGAGATAAGAGGACAGGTGGTAATGTGTTTTCTTAAAGCGGAGACAGCTGGCATCTCCTGCAGACCACTGCACAGCATTTCTGTAGGGCTGCTCTCTGCAGCTGAGACATCCCTTGTTAATGTTATCTGGGATACAGTCTTAACCCCTACCATTCTCTCCGTGAGCCTCCTAATTCTAATCTTCCACAGCTTAAGATTTGATGAGTCAGGTGATCAAGAACTAGCTGCCATATCTGCAGCACTGACTTTCTGTGACTACAAGGCTGCTTATCTGATAGAACTGGGCATTGGATTTCAGAGTGCATGGGCTTGAGTTCCAGTTTAAATATCTTCAGAAATAAAGACATTTCTTAATTTACACTTGCTTTGAGAATGAGGGGCCATACAGTAGTGCTAGAAAGTTTGTGAACCCTTTAGAATTTTCTGAATTTCTGCATAAATTTGACCTAAAATGTGATCAGATCTTCATCTAAGTCATAAAAATAAATAAAGAGAACCCAATAAAAAAAAATAACACACAAAAGGATATATTTATTGATCAATTTATTTATTGATCAAAATTATCCAACATTAAATGTCTTTGTCAGAAAAAGTATGTGGACATATGCTTTCAGTAACTGGTGTGACCCTCTTGAGCAGCAGTGTCTTCAACTAAATGTTTACAGTAACTGTTGATCAGTCCCACATATCAGCTTGGAGGAATTTTGGTCCATTCCACTTTACAGAACTGCTTCAACTCAGTGATGTTGGTAGGCTTTCTTGCATGAACTCCCCGCTTCAGGTCCTGCCACAACATTTCTATTGGATTAAGGTCTGGACTTTGACTCGGCCATTCCAAAACACAAAATCTTCAACCATTCTTTGGTAGACTGACTTGTGTGTTTAGGGTCATTGTCTTGCTGCAAGACCCACCTTCTGTTGAGATTCCGTTCACGGACGGATATCCTGACTTTCTCCTGTAGAATTTGCTGGTACAATCCAGAATTCATAGTTCTGTCGATGATGGCAAGCTGTCCTGGTCCCATGGCAGCAAAATAGCCCCAAACCATGATACTGCCACCACCCTGTTTCACAGTTGGGAGGAGGTTCATATGTTGGAATGCAGGGTTTTCACCGAACATAACGTTTCTCATTTAAGCCAAATAGTTCTATTTTTGACTCATCCGTCCACAGAACATTCTTCTGGTAGTCTTCTGCTGTTCCAAAGGTCTTTAGCAAACTTTAAACGGGCAGCAGTGTTCTTCTTGGAGTTCCTCCTTGCTATCCTCCCATGCACACTATTCTTGTTCAGTGTTTGCCTGATGGTGTACTCATGAACACTGACATTAGCCAGTGCAAAAGAGGCCTGCAGATCCTTAGATGATACCCTGGGGTTCTCCCTGAATATTATACGCCTTGCTCTTGGAGTGATTTTTGTTGGACGACCACTCCTGGGGAGAGAAACAATGGTGTTGATTTTTCTCCATTTGTATACTATCTGCCTGACAGCGGATTGGTGAAGCCCAAAGTCGTTTTGTAACCTTTTCCAGCCTGATGAGCATCGACAACTCTTTTTCCGAGGTCCTCAGAAATCTCCTTTGATCGAGGCATGGCATGCGTTCAAGACCAGACTTAGGTAGTGAAGACACAGGTTAATGTTTTTTAAATAGGGCTGGGCCACCCAAACTCACACCTGATTGTCATCCTATTGATTGACACTCCTGACTCTAATTATCCCCTTAACTGAATTGATAATCCTAAAGGTTCACATACTTTTTCCGACAAGGGCATTAAATGCTGGATCATTTTGATCAATAAATGAATGAAAAAGTATATCATTTTGTCTGTTATTTATTTTTTGGGTTCTCTTTATCTATTTTTATGACTTATATGAAGATCTGATCACATTTTAGGTGCAGAAATTTATGCAGAAATTCAGAAAATTCTAACAAACTTTCACAAACCTTCTAGCACCACTGTACATGCAGAATATTTTGTAGAAGTTTAACTATATATCTCAGTTTTAAAAATGATTGTATTAGCTGTATTAGCACAAATTGTTTTTTTTATTTCTAGTTCCCCTTCCAAATTATGTTACCTTAAAAAAGAGGTCTTGTATAGAGGGTGTGTACTGTATATCCACTTTACTAACAATTTACAGTAAGCCTGTCAACTAGATGTCAACTAGATTCTACAATGAACAAGTATAGATATAATAACCAGCTTAACCAGTTTTTATTTCACATAATATTATTTGAAGTTAATTTTACTGTATGGTTTCATCATGATTTCAGTGGGTAATCGGATACTACAGTATGATTATATCATGGTTCACCACACCAACTTTCAAGAGTAGCCTGGCACAACGTTTCTTATCATAGTGAATTGGGCTATTGGTGTTTTCACAGTGTTGAAATGGACAGTAAATACAGGATACATTTGTTTAAAAGTGTCCAAAAGCTGTGCAACCCACAACTGGGAGCCTTAAGAAAGAGGTGATCTCATTTTTAAGGGCTACTGTTCCCAGTGGGAGGGAGGTCCACGTACCCCTTTCCTTAAGTGAAACCAAGGTCTTGAACAAGGAGCCCCTCTCTTCCATCATCTGCCATTCAGGTTTAGTATTTACAGTCATACAGTGTGCAGTGTATTCAAATAGAGGCATTTTTGTCTACAGATTCAACACAGGTACATTGTTGAGAGAGGTTTTTAAAAATGGGTTTATTAAGTAAGTCTGTTTGCTGATAGTCCCTAGTGAGGGTGTGTTATCATATTTTTTTTTAGGTTTACAGAAGGAGCTAACTGTTTATTTACATTGAGCTCCGAATGTGAATGTGTGACTTTATTCCATCTATCCATACATTTTCAGTTAGCCTGAACTCGTGAGGGTCGCGGGTGTGAACTTATTATTACTTGCAAATGGCCTTAAGACTCCAGCCCATATAGAATGTTTTCAGTGTTTCTTTGTGTTTACTCCTTAACTAAAATAAAATTATACAACTGCCTTTGACTGACACCTTTAACAGATGGTAAATTTGGATAGAGTCTGGGTTGGAATTTGAGTCAAGTTAAAAAAGAGCAGTCTAAACACTGTCACTGAATTTTTGTAAGCCCACTATTTAGATTAAGTGCAAACCATTTCAATGAATTCTTATACACAGGGAAAGAACACTTTCAAACACACCAACATTTTCATTCTAAGAAATGGCAAAAATAAACAATGAGAGAGGAAGGCAGAAAAGGGGTTAGAAGAAGGAAAGGTAAAGGTATTTAGAGTGCATCCTTTTCAAGGCTTATGTAAAGAACGTAAGCGGTTTAGCACATTGCTTGGTTTTTAGCAGAAATGGGAGTAACAGACAGTGAATATCCACTGACAAATAATGTCGTCAGGAGTGGAATACCTCAGCTGATTTTGACTGACAAGAACTGCTGCCATAACAGCTTCCCTTAACCCTGTAATTTTGTAGCCACATGGAATTCTCTTATATCCCACAGCAAAAATTACAGTCCACCTTATTTCCCTTAAAAGAAATAATAACATTTTCACTGAGAAAAATAGCTTGTAGTGTACTATATGTGGTAGTGTTCTGGCAATGTTTGGAAAACGTTGGAGTCAACATCATACCATTTTATGGCTCTTCCCTATAAAGGATCTTATTATAACAGGCCAATACTGTATCAACATGAAAATAAAATGGGCTGTTAAATTCTCATTGATTTTAAAATCCCTCTTTAATGCTGGAAGCTAAGTACATCTATTGTGATTTTAATTAAGTTGTATTTCTGTCCTGCCTTCCATCTTTTGGCTTGGATTGTTTTCATTGATCTGAACTGTTAATGTTGACTAAACCATATCCGATTTTGCAAACAAAAGGTAAAAAAGCAGTTTGGATAAATTGCAGTGCTCTCCAGAATTATTGGCACTCTTGGTAAAGATGAGCAAAAAGGCTGTGATCTTACACTGAAATATGAAAGAAATGTAACCTTTCAGTGAGGTAAAATTATTTAAAGACATTTAAATATCTAAAAACATTTTTCTCAAAAACATGTGTCACAATTATTGGCACCCCTGCATTTAGTGCTTTATGTACCCTTCCTTTGCCAAGATAACATCACTGAGTCTTCTCTTATAATGCTGGATGAGGTGGGTGAACACATATATAGGGATCTGAGACCATTCATCCATACAAAGTCCTTGGTCCTTGCTTGAGGACTCTCCTCTCCAGCTCACCCCACAGGTTTTCAATGGGGTTTAGGTCAGGGGCCTGGAATGGCCACTGCAAAAGCTTGATTCTGATGTCAGTGAACCATTTTTGTGTGGATTTGGAGGTATGCTTTGGATCATTATCCTGCTGGAAGATCCAACCACCATCTGTTTATTTCTTTAATAAGGATTTTTTTAATGAATAATTTCACCTCACCGAAAGGTTAGATTTCTCTCATATTTAAGTGTAAGATCAAGCTGATAACAATAAAGACATTTTTTCATAGCCCTTTTTGCTCATCTTTACCAAGGGTGTGCACTGTGGATTTTATTTGAGATTGCCAAATGCAACAGGCAACTGTTTCATCTTCTCTTTCTTTTTCAGCACCAGGCACTTCTGATTGACTGGCAAGGGTACATGACAGCAGGCTTGTACCAGGAATACCTGCACATTGCAGGTTTTGAGATGAGATTTAGGAACTCTTGTTCCCTAATCCTGATATGGTTTAGTAAACAGTAACAGCACAAATCAAGGAAAACACTTGCGTCAAGTTAAGACATGGAATACCGGACAGAACAAGAAGGCACATTAATTGTACTACATGGAAGTGTCTTAAACTGAAAACAAGAGGTACTCCTTTATCCTTTAAGCAGGAAAAAGCTCAGGCCAAGTGGTAACCTTCACCATTACCCCCCACTGCCCCATAAAAATTTTGTGAACCCTATGGAATTATCTGTGTTCCTGCAGTCTTTGTTCCTAAAATGTGATCTGATCTTCATCTCTAATGATAAACACAATCTGATTAAACAACACACGTTGTTTGAACACAACAACACACAAGTACAAAATTGTATTTTTTCATGTCTATATTGAACACATTGCTAAAACATTCACTGTCTATGCTGGAAAAAGTAGGTGAACCTTTAGATTTAGTAACTGGTGGAACCTCCTTTAACAGCAATCAGCAAAAAGTTTCCTGTAAGCTGCTGATTAGTCCTGCACAGCACTTTAGGGGTATTTTGTCCCATTCCTCTTTACAGAACAGTTTCTATTCAAGTGTGAGCCTGGTCGTTACCTGAATGAGAGATGTCCTGGGAAAAATTAAGGTTGCTGCTAGAAGAGGTGTTAGTGGGGCCAGCAGGGGGCGCTCGCCCTGTGGTCCATGTGGGTCCTAATGCTAATGCCCCCCGGTATAGTGACGTTGACACTATACTGTAAAAATGCTCTGTCCTTCGGATAAGACGTAAAACCGAGGTCCTGACTCTCTGTGGTCATATTTTCCTATTGAACCTTACCAAACATGGCCTCCTAATAATCCCCATCTTTAAAAAAATTGGCTTCATCACTCTATTCTCCTCCCCACTGATAGCTGATGAGTGGTGAGCATTCTGGTGCATTATGGCTGGCGTTGCATCATCCAGGTGGATGCTGCACATTGGTGTTGGTGGAGGGGAGTCCCCATTACCTGTAAAGTGCTTTGAGCAATTATTATTATTATTATTAATTCATTGATATTTTTGGGATGTCTTGCATGAACAGCTTGCTTCAGGTCATCCCACTGCATTTCAGTTGGTTAAGGCTGGGACTCTGACTTCCAAAATGAAACAAATTTTCCTCTGTTTAAGCCATTCTGATGTAGATTCACTCCTGTATTTATCATTATTGTCATGCTGCATGACTCAACTTCTATTAAGCTTCAGATCATGGATGGAAACCCTGATATCCTCCTGTAGAATTTGCTAATATACTGTAATTTGGAATTCATTGTTCTCTCAATGATTGCAAGTTATCCAGTCCCTGAAGCAGCAAAGCCTACCCAAACCATGATGCTCCCTCTACCATGCTTAACAGTTAGGAATGAGGTTTTTGTGTTGGTAAGCAGTGTTTTGTTTCCTCTTAATATAATGTGTATTTATGCCATAAAATTCCTACTTTGTCTCATCTGTCCACATAACATTATGAGTAGTGTTGTGGAACATCCAAGCTGTCTTTGGCCAATTTGAGACAGGTTTTTTTTTTAGAGCTGTGGTTTCCTCCATGGTATCCTCCCATGGACACCTCTCTTGAATCTTATTGATTCAAATGCATTTTCCAACATAGATAGTAAATATTTAAACAATGTGTTAAGCAAAAAATACAATTGTGTGTGTCCTATTTGTTTAATCAGATTGTGTTAATCTATTATTTTGACTTGATGATGATCAGATTACACTTTAGTAGCAATTAAAGCAGGAAACAGATGATAACTAAATTATATTCTTAACAAGACATCATTTCACCCAACAACTAGTTTGAGTATAGAGGATACATACTGTATAACGTACAGTAGTTGTAGGCTACTCACGATGTGAGTGCCTGAAATAAGTTTTTATTTACTGTTTTCTGTGCTATGTATCTGAATCATGCCATCATTGTGTTCTTTTTTCTATAGAGGCACTTTATTATTTTGGGCTCACTGAGGCAAGTAACAAAAGAACACAGTATGTGTCTGTAACCTGATGATAACCCATTTTACTTACTGTACATAGCTCTCAAGTGTCCAAAAATGTGAGAGTTTCTGTAAAAAATGGCATTTGCTTACTGTTTTCTTTTATTCATGTACAAAAACACATTAATGAATGGATCCATGGGTCTCCATGGTGATTTCAAAATGTTACCTTCAGTACTTATTTTTTAAATCAACCTAAAGAGCAGATGCAAAGAGAATGTCAGACAAAGGCGTGAGATGATATTTGATCCCAATGTGTGAGACCTGAGAGCGATGTGATTACGTAGCATCACGGCTGCTGGTTGGCAAATGATCTTACGGTTTATTACTATGAAATAGTATTTCAATATAGATTTTTGTGGAAATTTTGTCATTGTTCATGCATTTGTTTGGCCAGGTGGAACCAATCTGTGTACAACTACAAGAAACCCTGCTCTAAGGGTTGTGGGAGTATGGAACAATATATCTTGTTTAAATCAATAACCTGGCTTCATTCAAGATACAATCTATCTAATAATTGCATTAATTCACTACAAACTATCAAACAGGCAAGATAGGCCAAATGGCATCCTCTCGTTTGTTATTGTTTGTATGTTGCCTTATTTGTATTCCAGATTAGGGTTCCCCAATCTTTGTCTTCCAGTATCAGTGTGTTAATGAGTTTTTAGTGTAGCAGGAACCTTAATCGGCTCACTATTGGCTAATTGGACTAGTTTTACCTCTTTTTTTACCAGCTCTTCAGGTACTAGTACTTTATAAAGATAAAGATAAACCTGCAGGTAAACCTTCAGATACACTGGCCTTTCAGGACCAGGACTGGGGGATCTTACATGCAGGATAGTTTAAAATTATATACTGTATAGTAAATTACTACAGTGAAAAGCATTGCAGGTTATCAGTATCCGTAAAACATATATAAAAGAGGGCTTCATTACAGCCTATAGGAGGGAATAACTCCAATAATGCTTCTCAGTGTAGATGCACAAAAGCCCTGGTAAAGTCACTGTGTTTAATATAAACATTGTGATAGCCGTGTGCTGTAATGCTAGAAAAAACAGCTGTATAAAAATATATAGACTATTTGTGTGACTGCTACTTTCAGGGTTACAGTCTTTCTACTGGTTATGTGCAACTACATTATGCAGTCATTATCACATTGCGCTATGGAGATATAGATCATAGAATAGTAATGGTGTGTTGCTTGTCACTTAACAGTGTATCAGCAGGCGAATAATAGCACTGGATCCTACTTATAAGCAATCATTAGTGTTTTCTGGTCGACTGAACAGTCTTACTACCTGTTCTAATTTGTTTAAAGCCTACAGTATTATTCAAATTGCTCTACACCAGGCTCCAGTCACTCATTTCATCATGCAATCATTTAGGATAAAAGCCTCTAATTAATGAATTGCAGCCCGCTTTGTGTAAATCAATATTTCTCTTCTCTGGTGGGGAGAGCCACATTCCAGCCTTCCCCTTCTGCACTTAATTGCTAATTGGCATAAGGAGAGGGATCCACAGTGATAAGCAAAGATAAACTGAACAATTTATTAGCTCTTCTTTACATGACAATAGTGTGATAATGACTAGAACCCATTCAATATTCCATTTACTATATTTTCTGTTCTTCTGATTTTTTTTACTTTGTATTTTAAATTACTGTCATGGTGAATTGATGGTGCTGTATAATGAAAGCATTTGAACAGTCTCAGAAAGAGATTCATGTAGCTGTACTTTTTGTGCTATCATAAATTACAAACAAAGCAGACTGGGAATAGAAAGGGGATTGGAAGAAGAAACTGTGCTCAGGATGTTTTACTTGCACTACAGTTAGAACCAAACAAATGTTCTTGCTGGTGTAGATGTGTCTCCTTGGCTGCTGTTGTATTTTGCATTAATGATGATTTAATTCTTCTTGGATGCTTGATACCTTAATTCGAGTATGGCAATTTACTATTTTAAAAAAATTAAAACGGTTTAAACAAACTCAATACCCACCCATTATCTGTAGGACTGTAAAGTGATTTCTTAAAGTCATCACTGAATAGTGGCACATTGGCAATCTGTTCTTAAAATTAGCTCTATCAAACTTTGTGCAGATACAGCAATTTTCAGATACAGAGCTGCACAAAGTACAGAACAGAACCTGCTTTTAGAAGAATTAAAACTAGACTGCCTCTGTGTCAATCATCTCTACCAGAGGCTGGATGTGTTTAATTGTACACTTTGTGTTTGTTGTCAGGTTTTTAAAATGATTTGATCAAAGCACAGTTGTATTTCTTTTTAAAACAGGTTTATATCGGATGAGAATCTAACTTAACAAAAATTCTTTCCAACACTGTCAAGTGACATAACAATGCCCTGAAATAGGAGAATTTACAGTAGGAGTTTGACAATCAATCCTAAACAGCATGTCTTTGGGAGATTGGAGAAAAGAGTAAACTCTCATTTGTACATTGTAAGAACATATGACTCCACAGACAGGCACTCAAAGCCTTAAACCATTGCTTCTTGAATGGTGTTTGCTTGTAGCAGTGCTTCTCATGTTTAGTAAAGAAGATCCACATTCTAGCAGATTTTGAAGGAGACCTAAAATCCACAGTGGCTGTAGATCTGCACACTGTTCATTTAGGCCTGTTATCTCAATAAATAATCCCATTACTGTTAGTCAGGAACACAAGTGGAATTAAATGTGGTTTTACAGCAAACAGGAGCGATTATTATGGAACTGCAGTTTCCTGCTTTTCCCTGAAAATACAGGAAGGAGGTGCTTATAGAGCTGGATTTGGGAACTGCAAGGTCATCTGGCTTTCATTGCACCATGGCTGTCAAGTCCTTAATTGTCCCATATTGCGAAACTGAGCAAATCCCAGTGTTTTTAGGTGGTAAGCAGGTGCTGACACTTTTGTGATTGTACTGTATGTGTGATTACTATATACGTTTAGTTAGATTTATAAAGAAAATAAAACTTATGCTTAAACATTCCTGCAGGCATTTGAAAGAAACCACACAATCGATGGATTTTGCTATGGTGCATTGCTAAACTAATTTAGGACCTTGAACAGTGGATTTCGGTTATGTAAGAGGAGCCCGTAAAGGTGTTATTTGAGGTGTTTTCATTTAATTTGAAATTTAAAGTCAATTTCCACATATCTTCTTTTGAATGTGGAGATGTTGTTTACAGGATTATATTCCAGACCAATTTCAGTAGTAGGGCAGTATTTTTCTTTGAATCATATAGCTATAGTATTATTATTGACACACCTGAAGAAGGCTCCACAGCCGAAACATTGTGTTTTCTTTCTTCTTTTTTTCAGCATGGAATAAACCTATTATTTGTTCCGCTATAGTATTGTAACGCATGCGGCCACCATTGGTTGTCAGAGCCGGCTTACCAGCACAGTGACGTCACCGCCCTTCCCTGTGAATAACAGGGACCGCAGCTGCCGGGTTGATGGGAAATTTCCCTTTGGCTCAAGTGGCTGGGTCCCTGTTGAGTGATGCCGGAGGCCCAGGTTCAAGTCCCTGACGGTGGGGGGCCGACCTGAGGCGGCAGCGGCGAGGGCGCCCACGTGAACCCCATAGCGTTACAGTATTATAGACTTTTGTTTCTGTTTATTGCGGTACATTTATGACTGAATCCTTTCTAACAAAAAAAAAGAACTGAATAGGATGAGATTTGCCAGATTCACTTTGGTTAAAGTCTGTTGTTTTCTTTACCAGAACCCTAGACAGTGAAGTGGAGAGTGAAGAAAATCCATGAGCAGGACAAAGCTCTCTGACTTCCCTATCCATCATTGACCAATAATGTATTCAATTTTAATTGTTATCTCTGAGTCAGTCTTAATCCTGGCCCTCAGCCCACGACAGCCCCCATAATTTATTTCTGTTCTGTTTTGCAAAATTGCAGTTTTTCAATAACCCCCTTTTCCATTCCATCAGCTATCCATGAATAGCATAGTCATTAGGTACTGGTGTCTGGAGATATAGGGTGAAAGAGAATGTTTCTCTGGTGTTATCACTCTGATAAAACTGAGCCTGCCCAGATATTATGCATTACTTGGCAGGGTACACTATGTCACAAAAAAGAAGTACTTTTTACTTTTTTTGAAGAAAAATAGCACTTTAACAAAAAATATTTCATTTTTTTTACCAAGCACAAAAGTGAGAATTTGCTTCGCTCTTAAAGATAAAGGAAAGCAAACCTCTTTTTTTTACCTGGAATACCTAAGCTAATACTGTGCTAATACTATGAGGATAGTATGGCCATGAGTCATTCTCATTATTGTCTTCTGTACCCAGACAGTAAGAGTGGGACATCTCAAACAATTCCACACTATATGTTGATCAACTCCAGAGAATAATGACTTAGGAACTATACCAAACTGTAACATGTTATGATTTAAAAAAATATGGTGATTTTCATTTTGATAGTAAAGTGTTTGTGGTACACTTCTTATTTGTTTTTGTCACCTTTCTCAAAGCTTTGGTATTTAGCGCTGGTGGTACATTAGTTTTCATGTTATCCTCATTTTCTCTGTCTGGTGTGAACCAGAAGATGATGTTCAGTCATTCAAAGTGTTGTGAAGTTTGTGTATACTGTAGAGCACATAGGTACGGGAATGTTTTTGGAGAATTTATGTGACGGAATAACAGACGTTTGTAATGAAGTTGCCAGCACAGTGAGTAGCAAGGCAAATGCTGCTCAGTTTAAACATAACAAAAGTTACAGCTGTTAAAATAGAGTTTTCACAAACCTGCCAGTGGTTTGGCCATCTCACCAATGTCAGTGCTGCTTATCATTTGCTATATTTTCACCTGCTGTGGATTATCTCCATTTTTGTTATCATGCATTTGTTCCAATCTTTGCATATTTGCTGGAATCAGGGGTAAATAATGCTAAATTTTTATCTGGCAGAGAAATCACACAGAGTAATTTGATTTAAACCTTTTTATAGCTTATATTTGGTCTGCTGTTATTTCCATTGGGAAAGGAGAAAGCCATATGCATTCAGCCTGTTGCTGAGCTCTTTTAATAAATCATCTATACAGAGTAGTTAAAAAACTGTGCTTAATGTGACATCTTCTTGCAGATTGAAGCCCTTTCTCACACTTGTCTTTTTGCATGAAAGTTTGTTGTCTTGAATCCTGCTTGATTGATCTTTCATATCTGTGGGGAGAAGTACAGAGTGATGAAGCCAACTCATAGATGGGGATTATTAGGAGACCATGATTGATGAACACCATGGGAAAATTTGGCCAGGATACCAAATTTAAAAAAAAAGTTACCAAAGTAACAGGCCTACAATTTTAAAGAAATGCCCTGTAAATTGTTAATGACCACGGACAGTCAGGACCTCCGTTTTACATTTCATCTGAAGGACAGTGCTTTTTTTACAAGATAGTGCCTCCATGACTATACTAGGGCATTAGGACCCACACAGGCCACAGGGATTTATCCCTATTTATCCCAAAACACATTTTCTGGCAGCTATCTTAGTTTTTCCAGGAGGTCTCCCATCCAGGCTCACACAATTTAGCGTGAGTTGCAGGGTGAAGTAGCTGCCCTCTAACTAATGTTAGAGCTCCCGGAGAATCACAGTAGTAGTGGAGGATATTATTTCTGACATTCATGTGCAACAGCTCATCAAAATGACTTTATACCATGGCATTTATTTAGATGCAAGAAGACTACATTGAATGATTTAATGTGTTAAGTTGTGATGTGATGCAGCAGTTTAAGTGATGTGGCACAGTCACCTGTTGAAGCTGCTGAGGTGAGGTAAAAAAATGGAAAACATAAGTTTACATGGAGAGAGGTCTTTCAGATAGGGTTTATATTTACTGTAGTTTTCTGGAATGGTCTTGGTCACAGTCAAGAGTCCCAATCTTGATTTTGAAGAGGGATTCACATGAAGTTGGTCAGGAACTTTTATTGTCACTTACTAATCCTTTAGTGTAAACTGAGCAAAACAATATTTAGAGCAATAAAAAGAGCCAGAAACAAACACTGTTTTAAGGGACTATATTTCATCTTTTTTTCTGCAATGTTATCTTCAATGTCCAACAGTTAGTCTATAGCAGTCTTTGGGTTTACTGCATGATTTATCACTGGGCAGAGATAAGAAGGCTCTAAATCACACCATTTGGTAATCCCTACAGTAGGTTGGAATTACGCCTGTTTACTTAGGTGTTACAAATTGCATTATTGCCATTCAAGCAGGGATTGACAAACTGTTTCCTGGCTGTGCATGTAACTGTCTGCACACAGTCAATCTATTGTAGGCCTGGCTGCTGTGAAGAGCAAAGTTCACCTCCTTCAGGGCCATTCCCATAAAGCAAACCCCCCCCCCCCCCCCCCCCCCCCACTAAAGCCAATGTTTTATACAGAATTCATTTATGGTCTGTTGCTTCTCTTAGAGTCTGTCAGGTCAGCCATATTTTGATATGTTTCAGTTTAAGGAATAACGTTTTCATATTTTAAAAGTTATTTTGTAATCAGCAAGAAGAGCAGATGCTTCAAGTGCTTAAGACACATTTTAGTCTATAGCCTAAAGTGTCTTTGATGATGAGTGTGTATTGCAGAAGAGAAACAGTACTCATAAACAAATGCTGCTAAATTTTTCTCTAAGTGGATAAATGCCATATGCTGTCTGATAGTCAATCCAGTGAGTGGTCATTCCTCTCACAGAGAACTTGTCACCTTCTCTACCTGATGGGTTAGACAAGTCCCTGGGGAAATCATTCAGCCCACGGAGTGAGTGGAATATGGACCCAGTGCCCTTTTTGACCAAATCAAAAAAGCACTGAGTTAATGAAATTAAATATCAGGTATCTTTGGCATTCTTCTAATTGCTTACTGTGCTAGCTAGTCCCTGTGGGTCTAAAACAAATGCTGGAAATCTAGCTACTGCATGTTATATCAATGCAGTTGAAAAATGGGACACTGAATATATTGCTCTTCCTAAATCAGGAAAGGAATGGGAAATTCTTTCTCTGTGATTTTTAAGAATTGCAGCTTATCAGGTTAACTCTAGTAGCGGCCTCGGATGAGAAGGTTGCTCCAGCTACAGCTGGTCCTTTGTGGTCCTGAGCCAGGTTCAGACTCCATGTTTTAACTCCATGCAAGGGTGCTGTAAAGTACTCTGGGCTATCTTTCATCATCAGAAAAGGATCTAGTCAGGTTAATCGACACAAGCATTGGGTATTTTTCATCCAAGAAGTGAACTTACTGATTGCAGAAGTGGGGTTAAATTAATGTTTTTAATAAATTAAGAAAATATGATTATAGTATGGCAGTGAAGCACTGGAAGAAGACAGGAGGATATCTCTAGTGCCAGAAGGAGCCAAAAAACACTGTTATCCTAGAGTGCCTTATAATGCCAGTGCCAATGACATACCTCCTTTCTTCCCCACCCACACATAGAGTATATGAACAACAACCCACGACACCAGAATGATATACTTGTAATACACTGTAGCCTGTTAGTTATTATTGTTATTTTTACATTTTGTCTGTTTCTGCACCCACAGAAAAAGTCAGTACAACATATCTGAAATCTTAACGTTAACGTATCACTTATTACTGAATCTATCACTTATTATTATTTTCAAACAATACTTCTGGGTTTTGTAGAACTAAAGTCAATGCATTGAAAAATTGAGAGCCAGATTTGGAAGCAATGTTTTAGAAACTTAAAGCATTTGCTTAGATTTGTCCATGTTTTACTATAAAACACGTATTTTAACCAAACCACAGTCAGTGTCATTACATTAAAGTTCTATATCAAATCAAGCAGTCTGTTGTTTAACATGATATTGAACCTGGTATAGCCACTCTTAATTAATATGTTCTCCAAGTTTGAGGGCTCAAACTGAGTCTGGATCAGGCATGTTCTGAATGTCTAAAACAGATCATATGTAATCAAAATGATCCCTTTCCTTCTTGACAGTTATTTATGCACATAATGTTATCTTTAGAAATGGCATGGTGTTTCAGTAGACACTAATGGTACTTATAGTAATAAAATGACTGCACTTAGGTTTATAGTGGTGAGATGTTGCTTTTAAGTTTCTCTTTTAAGTTTTCAGATGTATGATGTAACCTTTGGCCAATCAGTAATGACCTTTTCTGCCTTCTTATTCTGCTTTTCAGGAGATCCAACTTGGTATTCAGCACATGGCTGAACATATTTGTTTCAGATACCTACAACCTTTTGTGAAAAGTAGAGCCTCCTCTTTTCAGTCCTACTGTAACTACACCTGCTGTTAACTTCCACTCATGAAGTAGGTGTGACTTGCTGATAATTATTAAATAATCAGATCAAATTATTGTGACCTTGTCAGTTCATAACTAAAGAGAATCAATTCATTTAGCCTGCGTGTGTTTCCAAGATTCCTTTAAAATAATTATTCTGCTTGCTTTTTAATATGATTAACAAAGTGAGGTGCCATATATGTTGCATGAAAGTTTGCCAGTGAATTGCATGATTTTAGATTGATTGATTTAAACCCTCCATCTATTCATCCATCCATTTTCCAATCCCATTTCCAATACAGGGATGCAGGAGAGCCAGAACCTATCTCAACAATCAGGGGGCACAAGACAGGGTACTGTACATCCTGGAACACCTGTCCATCACAGGGCACACACAGATACAAATAGTGTCACACATACATTCACACCTCTAATTGACCAGTCTTCACAGAAGCCATTTAACCAACAGAACCTAGTATGTGTTTGGACTCTGGGAGGAAACTGGAGCACTGGAGGAACTCCACTCAGATAGCACCCAGTTGAGCCCAGAACCCCAGTGCTGCGAGGCAGCAATGCTAATGTCTACGCTACTATTGGCACCCTTAAATGCTGCAGTTTTCACTATATAACCCAGCACCATGCTTTTGCCTATTGACACGCTGATTGACAAGATGTAGAACTATGCAGTGAGGTCACTAGGAAAGGACCTACTATAAGTGCAGGTGCTAAGAAAGAATAGAAGAAATGAGTAAGACGTAAATAGTTAACCTTTCCGTCATTTGAAAGGCTGAGCCTATCTGTGTAAAAAATACATTCCATCTTGACATAAATTATTTTGTAAGAAAAGTAAAAACAAGACGTAGGTGATATGTTAGCTTTTGTGTATTTGTTCATTTCAGTACTGCTGTTGTAGCCTCCTATAGTACCAGCAGCAAAAAAAAAAACAATTGAGCATGTACTGTGTATTCTCAAAGTGCTACTATCAGACATCAATTGAGAAGTTCAATCAGGACAATGACACAGACCAGACCAAACACAAAGTGACAGGAGAAAACTCGTCTCTTTTATAGGCCTTGTGCTTTTGCAAATTAATGTTTTCTAAACTTTAGAAGATCTTAATGCCACCACAGACTATATTTAAACATTTATGTTTACTGAGGTTTTATTTTAATATTACAATTTTTACCAAATGTGTACCAATGTATTTATTTCAGCATTCAACATCCATCAAGCCTGACTTCTCTCCATCAGCAGTGAGGGTAGTGTCCACATTAATTCTGCTGTGGCCTTGCTCTTGCCCTTTAACCCTTGTCTATATGGAAAGTTTATCAATTTTGACAAACAACATGGACAAAAATCAACTTCATTTTGATTCTCAGTCTTCTGTCGGTGTTAGCTGGGACATTAAAGGCTTAAAATAATCATGCAGTGTTTCACTGTGCACTGCGTAATTGAGGTTTGAGAGACCTTTGACACAGCAATGGAGTCTGTTTTATATCTCTGAAACTGATTGAAATTTGAATGCACAGAGTGCCTCCCATCGTTTTTGCCTTGCGCATTTTAATTCAGATTAGCATTCTAAATTCATATCCGGAATCTAAAGTGCCCGCACTTAAAACTCTGACTGGAGAACTCTGAGCTGGGATCTGGAACGTGCTGAAGAGGAGGAATGCTAATAATAACTGAATTTTACTGGTGGGACGGCTGTCCAGTCCAATTTTCTTGGCATCTTTGGTTCTTTATTTGCACTGGGGCTCTTGGTTTTCCTCTCCTGGGACTCAGCTAGCCTGTATAGTGGGTGTATGTCATTTAGCAAGGCACTCTAGAAAGAGCAGAGTAAAATTCAAGTATTATGAATCTTTTTTTTTTCTGCAGCTGAACTTTATCAAATACACAATGTCTGTTGAAAGAGACATCAACTTGCTGACCCACTTAATTTCAGACAGCGGTTTTTAAGAAAGAATTTGCAATCATTTAGTCCCATCAAGTAAACAGCTACAATGTTTGACCTTTGAAGACCTCTGTGAAAAACGTCTTTGAGCTCAGAGTTGAAATACAAGAAGCTAGTGTACTGTCTGAGTGAAACATAGTAGGACAAATGTCAGATTCAGGGGGATACTGAAGTAAAGCAGGAGCTAGGAAAAATATTTTTGGTCATAATTGAGTCTGATTTTACAGTGCAGAACATCACTAATTTCACTAAAATTAACTTAAAAAAGCATTGCATAGACTAAATTAATGCAGTTGGCTGAATATCTTTGTCTTCTTTGGTTAATCTTGAGGCTTCCTATTTTACTAACAGCGTGTCTGTAACCCTATTCAGTCTGTTATACACATGACTGAAGCAGCCAACAAATACTCCCTGAATGCTTTGACCATGTGTTTTCCTTACATTGCACAATTCTGTTTACTCGCAGAGGGGTTATTACTCTGTTTTCCCTGGACAGTAAAGGTCACATCTCTCACAAGGGAAATGGTTCTGAAACTTTGAAAGTCATCTTTCCGTTTTGTTGTTTGCTTTGCATGTCAGTCACCATCACTGTCTTGTAAGAATTTTAGATGTGGATGTTTTTCAGGGCAACTGAGACTGTTGTGTTACCAAATGAAAGCAAGCAATACTAAGGAAGAATGCTTTATATCTCGGGTTGTCCAGTGCTGGCTCTGGAGGGCAGTTGTGTCTGCTCTTGTTCCAGGTCTCTTTAGAGCAGGAGCGCCTGGTTAAGCTTGTCCAACTAAGCCAGAAATTATCTGATTAACAGTGAGTCAGCTGAGCTGGAAACCTGTATACAGTACATGTATCTTCTAAGACCAGGATTAGGAATCCCTACATGATTCTCAATCATTAAATACAAAACTAGGCTGGAGGACATTTTCTGCGTTTTTGACCCTTTTGAAGGCTACAACATTAATTGTACATTTGTAGATTTTTACATTTTTAATTAGGGCTATGTATGTATAATAAAAGGTAGGATGATATTTTGAATACATTAACTTGATCATAATGCTATTTCTGACTAGCAGGAATAGATGGGATGTGTGAGAACATAACCTGAGGTTAACTGTCCTTAGGCCCTCTTTAGGAATTACTTTGGAAAATGGGAAGACCTACTGTAGAAACAGCCTCTCAGTATCAAGAAGCACTTTAAATGCAGTATACTGTAAATGTTCTGTTTACTTTTTCAGTCCTGAGAAGATGTTTAACTGCATTTTGCATTGTTTCATAGTTCCAGTTTGTTCCACTAAGATGAGCACATCACAAAGCAAAAAACAAGTGATTTATTTAGTGCTGTGATTCAAAGAAAATCTTAGCATATAGGGGAAAATAAATACCAAGAACTGAAAAAGGATTTGCATTTATTGTATTTTAAGCACATAGTGACTGGATCTCCAGAGAGAGATATACAGTACTACTGAGATTGGTATATTTTTACATGATTTTAAAATTAATGGAAATGCTGAAGCATAGAAATACAAATTGTATGAACCTGGTGGCATTTCTGTTCTTCTTGGTGCATGCATTATTTTATTTTTCACCAATTGCTTGTTTTGAACTTGCTACCAAAAACTCCTAATTGAAAGGCTCGGTGTACAGGTAATTGTATGCCTGTGCAAAGATTTTGAGTCTGGAATGTTGTGATTAGACTCTCAGATCAGCCTCACTTGAATCTGGCTCTACTCCAGCTGGTAAACCCAAAACCTCCCTCCCCATACACACCCTCAAAGTCGGGGAAAAGTGTCCTGTTTTGTGCTCTGCTCTATTCCAGTGGCATAGGTCATAAGTCTGTCTCCTAATAGCAACGAATAATAGGCTTCATCAACTCCCCGAGGTAGCTGAGAATAGAAGACACAGTTGAGGTGAGAGAGGGGGAGTGCTTCCTGAGCAGACTCTTTCTGGCACGTTCCTCTGTTGGCGGAGACCTCTCATGGAAACACAAAGCTGACCTTCCAGAGCAGGTCACGTTTGTGCACAATCTCCTCAGCCAAACATGAAGCCCCAGACGACTTGTAACAGTAATGTTATGTGAAGTTTGTCTCCGAGTACTGAAAAGATTATCTTTCCCCATGTGGGGTTTGAAAAGGATGGAGAATGATGACAGATTATGAGTGTGAGATCTAGGACTAAAATAAAAACATGGAGTTACATTGATAGTGGTCGACTGGAAATGCCAATGGTATAAGGGGATGAGAAGAATATGGTTTGGGCCAAATTGCGAAACAGTATCAAGATAAAAACATTACTAGTATTCCTTTCATTCCTTTTAATTGATTTCTTCCTCCAGCTGTACAGTATGTGTTAAATGGGTAATTTGTGTTTATTCATGTAACAAATAATGCAGACAGTATTAGTGTTTCATAATATAATGCTCACTCCTTTGTGGTCAAATGTCCAGGTGTTTTGTGATGTCAGGATACAGGACAGCACATTTTAGGGTGTTTTGAAACCAAGTCCAAGACAAGTCATTAATGCAGAGAGGCAAGGCCTAGGGCCTTTTTTCGCTCACTTGCACAATGTAGGAGAACAGCTGCTGCTTCAGTGTCTGTGCTCAGAACAATAGCTTGATGTTTCCTACTTTCCTGACTGATCACAGGGCCTGTTGCAAAGGTAGAACTAGTAAGGGAATATGTGAGTCCAGGGTATCTGACAGATGTATTAACTTGAAAAGCACAGTGTTGTGAACCAAATTTAATCCCATTTGTGAAAAGAGTAGCTACTTCCTCAAATGGCCACAGTGCCATGAATACCAAAGACAGCAAGACTGGGTAAAAGATTGGTTGATATAAGCTACTTTAAAGCAGAGCCCATTAGATTTAAAGGAATCGTTATTTATTAAAATGTTGTTCTCTGCAAATGGAAATATATCCATCCTTAAATTATGATAAACCTGTTGGTAAGGATTTCTTGTCCTAGAAGCACAATGCTCAAAGAGGGACAGAGACCACATGCCTGTTTTTTATATTAACACCAGTTCATGACAGGATCACAGAGAAGAAGACAACTTAGAATGACCTATCAAACCTATTTAGCATGCCTTTAGAAGACAGGAAAATGTAGACCACCCCCAAAAAAATAAACATCAGTATGGGCAGCTGTACATGATCATGGACTTGAAAATAATGTACTGTAGCACAGGTTTTAAAGCTGGAAGTTTGGCAGCCAAATCAAAATAAAATAAAATAAAATATTTTTTGTGATTACTGGTTTAGGGCTTGCCTAAGAAAGAAGAAATCTTTGCTGATAGATAATATATAGCCTTGTTCTTTAGGCGTTTATAATTATTTATAAAGGGAAAGAAGCCACCTTCTTCATCCTGGCTCCAGTAACTTCCAAAGCCAAACTTAGAGCCTTACTGTATGACAAAAGATACCATCAAGCAAATCACTAGAAGTAGTAAAGACAAAAGTGTGTTTTTAGTCAGAGTGTAGTTTTCTGTTCATACTCAGGTTGTTATATGATAGGTATTTGGCTTTTGTCATATTTTGCTTTCAAAATTAATTTATTAATTTTAAATCAATTTAAAAATTAATGTAACAATTAATTAATTTTTAATTTCTCTAAAAGCCAAATTATATGGGAATTTGTATTAAAAAATTTGTATTAAAGACAGTCACTTAAGCAAAGATTGTCTTTAATATACTGCAAAGCCAGAACATACAAGGGTACTGTCGAGAAGTCTGTCAGATTGAGTAGCAGTATTGGGGAGCAGATATTAAAACAAGAAAATTTAATTTTTAATCAGAATGGGAATGCTTTTAATAGCATGTCTATTTTGTGGTAATCACATTTATAACTTTATTATTATACACCTAACTTGAGGAATCCGTGTAAGGATGGTTACAGAGTTTTTACTTAAACATGGAACAATTCATACACTGCATCTGTTAGGCATCTACGGTATTTCTTCCAGAAGTAGAGAATCTATTTGTCTTCTATGACAAGCAGCCTCCCATAAACCAGCCTCAGACTGAGGTCATCTGTGTCACATTGAGCCAGTTGAGTGTCTTCATGTGGATGGCAGCAGTAGGAAGACCTGCTTGATCCAGGTTCAAATGAGGCTGAGGTCAGACTGACAGACCCATGCAGTCCATAGAAGGAGAATGGTATCAGATAGCACTCCTGCAGTGGCAGCATGGGCAAGTGGAGCAGGGAGTGCACAGAATGGTGAATATAAATAGTATAATAGTAGATAAAGACTATATTATGGTCATCTTGTCTTTTCTATGATTAAAAAACAACCTCTTACGGTACTGATTTTTCTCTCATTTGAAAATATTTGCATTGACTTTAATGGCTATGCTTAGCCAAACCATTATCCTCAGATAAGGTGTACTGTATGTGTGCATGCTCTTACAATATTTATCTCCCTAGTTACAGTTAAAATACTCCTGTATAACAATGCCCAAAGCCACTCTCTTGCAAACCCTTGTGTGGGAAGGGTTAAAAACAGGATGGCAATGTAAGCACAGCAAGTTGTCCCATTGCTGCTGAATGTACATTATTCTGAATACCTATTCATTTATTATCCTGCTTCAGTGTACTGTCTTCATTATCTGTTCATAGCGCTGCAAGCGCCTCGATACACACTTTTATGTAAAATGACTGAATGTGGTGGCCTTGGGAAGGAGAAATAAAAGAAAATGAAGTATTGTATGATGGCCCTCAAGACTTAATAGCAGAGAAGAGTCATTCTGAATGGGAGCTGGGAAGATGCTCTGACCCAAGCAGCCCTAAAAAGCTAGGTTGTACTTCTTTACTACATAAAACCCCAGTGTGCTGGGAAAACACCTTTAATCATTTCTATAGGGCAGAGGAATAGAAGGTGTGATTTATATATTGTGTCATTTTAAAATCTCAGTCCTGTTATAATTTTATGGCTAGATCTATTTTTAGAAACATTGAATGTAGTTTTATTTTGCACTAAAGGATTTGTGCTATAACTCTGGCTAGCTCTGTAGAATTGTCTAAAAGTACTTTTGTTTTCCATGCTCTATTTGTGTAAGCATGGAAAAAAAGTACTCATAAAATCAATTTATGTAGCACACTAGACTCTTTCTTAAAATCCCAATAATAATAATAATCATCATCATCATCGTCATCATCATCATAAAGTTCCTTACACGTATATAGCAGTTTCCTGGACACACTACTCAAAATGCTTTAAAAGTAATAGGGACTCCCCACCACCACCACCAGTGTAGCACTCACATCCCCACATGGATGATGTGACAGAAGCCAAAATGTGTCAGTACGCTCACACATCAGCTGTCAGTGGTGAATCAGCTATCAGCCATCATTAATACATGGAAAATATTAGAAGGCCATGACTGGTTAAGGTCAGGTTTGAAATATAACTAGGATACCAGGGTTACATCCCCACTCTTTTGGAAAAATGACCATGAATTTTGTAATGGCCACAGTGTCAGGACCTTGGTTTTACGTTTCATCCAAAGGACAGCGCCTTTTTTACGGTATAGTGTTCCCATCACTATACTGAGCCATTAGGACCCACACAGACTGCAGGGTGTGCACTCCTTACAGGTCCCACTAACACCTCATCCAGCAGCAATCCTAGCTTTCCCAAGAGGTACTGGCCAGGCACACACCTGTTTAAGTTGAGTGGGTTAACAGTTGTGAGCTGCAGGGTGATATAGCTGGTTACAGCAGGCTTGTTACTTGGAAATGCTGGACCAGCAATTGCCTGAACAATGTGGGTATTACATTAGTGCTGAAATGTAAGAGAGGCACAAGGATACATTACTCTAAGCAATCCTCTGAGAGTCTGACAATCTAGCATCAGTGATGAATCTTGTTATTCAGTCAACATACAGTATGCAATGGTTTGCGGTGTGTGTTGATTACCTAATGCATCGCTCAGTTTGGGATTCTCTCAGCTGTACATTGACTCTACCCTGCTGCACGGTATCAGTGATTCATGCTCTACAGTGAAAGCTCCAGTACCCCCTGTCCCCCTGCTCCTCCCTTGTGAATATTGAGACATCACAAATGAACAAGGGGTATGATAAGCACAGTGTATAAACCCAGACTGGAGGGAGGATTCGGTGCCATGCCTGTGATGTTTGGAGAATCATTCCAGATGCCCTGACAATTGTCACTTTAGCAGAAATCAGTCTGCTGTCTTTGTTTGAACTGGCCTTGGGCACTTCAGTGTGTACCAAAGAGCCCCTTTATTCAGATTTATGTTCTGTTTGAGTCAGACAAGAGTGTTGGAATTAATCATCAGCCAGCTTGCTCCAGAGTATAATACATTACACTGTGTACACCACACAGACCTACAGCTGTATTTGTTTATGGAGGTCTCAGACTTGGTGCAGTACAAACTCCAGAGGCAGAGATCCTGATTCATGGTCTGTATGATATGACCATTTGTTTGCTGCCCTGTTTTTGATCTCAGTGCAGAGTCCATCCTAATAACATGTTTGTGTAGTAAATCTACAATACCAAAATATAAGCATTGCATTCAGCCCTCCACTTGTTTATAAAAGTGTTTCTATTACCTTTTTTCAGAGAGTTACACCTATAGTTCATGAACAGGAAAAAAAAGAATGAGATTTATGCCAGGATAATCTAAATAATTTGTGGCTTAACTGATATATATATCTAGCACCATTAGCACATTGCCAGTTAGTAATAGAAGAGAGAAAAACCGAGGTGTTCATGTGATTTGTATTTCACATTTTTATTTGTTATAATGGAAAAACATATTCTGATCGAGAACATGGTTCTCTCCTAATATTTTTGTCGTCTGGTGACACTCCTTCTGAATGGTTCTTATGCAGTTACTGTAACATCATCAGTAAAGTAAGTGAGGTGTTAAGATCCTGTGCCATTAAAAAAAATCTGAATTGTTTATCAGTTGGATGCAAGGGCAAACTATTAATAAAAGCCCAGCAATGGAAGTTTTACAACACTACAGTGATGGGAGTAGGCTTATGGGTAACAGACCAAAGCCACCCAGCGGGAAGATTTCTGAATGCCTGGTCAATTGATTAATTTGTTCTCTTAATGCTTAAATCCCCAGTGATATACCTCACTCTCAAAAACTAATTTACTTTTTTTCCACATACATTACCTAATTAGTTTATAAAGATTAAAAGCAATTGCAAAGTGAAGCACAGACCTAAAAGTGAATGAAGAGCGTCATTTGTCCATCATGTTTTGTGCTATGGGCATCAGGAAATGATACAAGTGTGTGTAGTTAAAGCCTGTAAAAAACAAGTTCTAATTTTGAGGTAGCGGTTTCACATCTTTGTTAAATGTAGGGCTTTTATTTTGTAGTTTTATTTTGATTTTCCCCCACAAAGTATATGATTAAACCTCCTTGTTGACTAACAGCAGTTATTTCATTAAAAAAGTATATAATTTTCAATAGCTTCAATAGTTAAAAAACTTCAACAACCCTTTTTTCTCATCTTATAGAAATAGTTCTGTGATACCCTGAGGTTTATGTCTCAGCTTTGAGTACTGTAAACTGGGAGACTTTTGTACTGTGAACAATCACAGTGACCTCTCAGGGCGCCAGGAGCAGCTGACCTGAGGAGACAGAATGGGTGACGCCAGATTTAGCCCTGGTCTTCCCAGGCTGTCTCGGGGATTAAGGAACTGTGTGACCCTTAGATACCTTGCATACTCCAACATTCTTTCTAACTCATTGTTAATTTCCTTGTCTCTATGTTGGTACAGTGTGTGTTCTGACATGACCAGTTCTTGGTGTGTATGTTTGCCGAGATTCAGCACAGAGACTTAAAAATGGAACTTCAACTTCAAAATGAAAAAATCCCCGTATCATTTGGAAATGCTTCATATTTTATTTTTTCCCCATCCTGGAAGGTATAACAATTATCCAGAAACAAATTCTTATTATAAATTAATTATTCTTATAATTCATTTTTGTTTGTATTTGGTCAGTTTTATCTGACCTGGATTGCTCATTTGTTTCTTCTTGAAATCAAAACCATATACAAAAATAATAATGAACAAAGAACTGTTAAATTGTGGGGTATAATCCCAGATCAGCTACAAATTGGTACATATGTTTTTTGCAATGATCCTTTGGATTTCAGTTGTCATTTCCATTTTCTTAAACTGAGCAGCAGGGCTAAGAAAAAGAATAATGAGATTAGAGATTTTGGGTTTATTGTGGTAATATTTCTCTATGAGCCAACCAAAAAGGAGCTAGTATAGTTGCTTACCATCTGTGGATTTACAGGGTATTTGTCTCAGTGTCAAAGGAGGGTCACTCATAGATGACCAATTTAATTGCACAAAATCCCAAAGCCAAATTTAAAATATCTGAAAAATCTGTATATTTGGTGATCCTAAAAGCTTAAAAAATCTCGAACAATTCTGAGCTTGTTTTTTAAAAGAACCTTGAAAAGCCACTTTGGATTCTTGACTTGTAGGACATAGAGGTTTAGTATGGAATGCCTGCATAGATTAAGAGGTGTGCATGTTTTGTGATAATTAGTGAGTATGCCTTCTAGCCTAAGGCACTGTGTAATTATAAATGCTGCCTTAACATATCATCTTGTGTTATTAGAAGGATAGTTTTTGAAAAAATAGAGTCAGCTATGACTTTCTAGCTGAGGTTTATCTTTGTTTTGCGGCACCATCATTAACTGACCATGGCTGAGTATGGACTTCCTTCTGTTTGAATAGGCCTAAGTATATCTGTATATAATATGCTTATATGAATAGAGATGTCATCAAATTTTAAAATGTCACCTATTGGTAACTTCAAAGATCTTAATTTTTATAAACACACTTGAAAACCATTCTTCAAAAGACTAAAGCACAAAATTGGAGAGGTCAGGGTTAATCACCTGCCATTTGCTTTATCAAAACATATCATGCCAATCTCACCCTAGATACTTCTCTAGATAGGTTCTCTGTGGATGGAGAGGAAGGGGGGGATGCTGGATTGGCAGGGCGGGGTAAGGAGAATGGGTTACCACTTGTGGAGGGTTTCAAGAAGAGGAGGAGTGGGATGTTTTCAGAAAATGTACCTAGCATCACACCTCAGGTTGAAGAGTAAATTTTGAAATACAATCATCTGGCAAACCATTAAAAGAGAACTGATTGCTAGATCTTGTGCACAACCTTAATAAAACATGCAGCCATTACATTATATCATAAAGGTAGAAAACCTTTATATCAAAAGGTCAGTGTTTAGGGGAGCAATTGATTAATATCTATGACTCTATTATCTATTAATACAGTACGTTGACCTCCTTTTCCATATCTGGTGAAGATTTTCAACAATTTTACACAAAAAAGCACAAACAAATTTCAGTGATTCCTTGCAAACACTAACCAAAACACAATTGTTAAAGAGGGATTTTCATTTTTTCCAGTGTTTGTTAAACCAAAATCAAGGCCTTAGCTCAGTAAAGTTCTGTATATTTCTAAAAGAAGCCTGGCCTGCCTGCCAGATCTCTCATTCTGTATTCTAGTTTTTTTGTATCAGGATGGGGGATCAAAGACAAAGGAGTAAATGAAGAATCTGATTTGTGGTGTCTGGCTCTTCAGAGGGCACTGCTCTGAGTCTAATGCACCTGATTAGTGTAATATTAAAGGGTTTAATGTTGTGGAGCACACTATCACATCTGGCTTCATGGCACAATTTCAACAGGCGGAGGAAACAGGCAGTCCCTCGGAAGCAATGAATATTTAAATAGGGTGGGGGCAATAAATTTGCTTTTCTAACAGGACCTATTATAAAAAAAACTTTACAGTGGGCATGGAAGGACATACAGTAAACAGCATGAAAAACTGAGAAAAGCCAAATGCAGACTTCCTTCCTTCCTAATGTCTTGACATTAATGTTACATAGTAAAAGTCTGCCAGAAATCAAGGCAAAAGATAGCAAAAGAAACATTTTGCTTATTTATCATATTTTGATATGTTTATAAAATTCCTTCCAAAATGTCAGTGTGTACTTTGCTGTGCAGTGAGAGACGAAGGAAGTTCACTGTGCAATGACAGCTGTGAGCAGGTGAAGTTAGCATCACAACTCTGGATAAGAAGAAAACCAGCTGTCATATTTGATGGGAACTGTATCCATGAATGGCCGAGGAAGACTCTGTATTGATGTGTGATGGAACACGCCTTTTGCTTTCTTTCTTGATATTTTTTTTCCTCCACTTACAGAAACAATCATTTTGAAGGGAGCAGGACTTTGTTGTTTGCTTAGTAAACCCCCCTGTCCTGTTTTTCTTTATTGAAGCCAGAATGAAGCACTGCTATTATTCCTGTCTCAGTGTGAATTTCCCTGGGTCACTGCATGGTGTTTGTAATCCCACTAATTAAAGGGATGTTGCTCATCCCAGGGAGGCCAGGTATGAATATACATTGATGTGATTTGTCAGCCCTGAGCTTAGACGGGTCACTTGTGTCTCACAGCGAGCATCTCCTGGCAGTTGATGTCAGCTCCCAGTGTACCATCTTATTTCATGTCAAACACATGTTGGGCCTCTGCAATAAATCACTGACAGGCAGACTCTCAACCCCTCGCTTTACCATACAGATCCACATTGTGATTAATGTGCTTCCTCCAGCCCTGGGACAATGTGGCCTGTGCATATGCGCATTAAGCAGAACTGCTCTTTTGGCACAGAGTACTGTGTCACACCATTTCAAGGTTTTTACTTTTTTGTCTTTTGTTTGCTCTTCCCTTTTTCTTTTTTTTTTTTGATTGGATTGTTTCCTGGCCCTTCGTTTTGAGAGCCATTTGACATGAGTGTTTAAGCTAATTGACAAGTGGGATACTGGGTTGCCTGGAGTTGGACTGCTGTGCTGTAATGAGTATCTGTATACACCCCACCATACACCCAAGAAAAAAAAAGCGCTGCACTCTTCACAGATTCCAGCAGACACATATGTCAGCTGTAAAGGATCTGAATAGCATGGCCCCTAGCTGCTTGGAGATGTCAGTAGTTATTTCATACCATGTTTGATGCTGTTCTTTGTCCAGCTTGTGCAGAGTTTTGCTTGGCACTGAAGTGGAGGACCTCCATTCACTAACCTGTTTAGAAACTGAGTCCCCGGAAGAGGGGAGTTTTAACACAAAACAATAGCTCTCAGACGCCTGACTTTTTTAACTTAAAATAACAGCGAGTCAGGAGAGAGTGTAAGCCTATTTGTTTCACTCAGATCACCCCACTTCATTAACCTCAATTAACGCCATGAAAATCCTTGTTTCATTTGAGAAGTTGGGAATGGAGCCAACACTAAACAATGCATCTCTGTTTCACCGAATGTCTTTGTGCTGAATGAAGCATTAAACATCTTTTCCAAAATGACACAGCTATCTAAATAAGTAACCTCAATAAATATTTCCCAAAACAATGCTTATCTTCATATGCAAGATAAATCATGTATTTAGCATATTTACAATATTTCCTGTGTGTTGTTTAAATTTCATTTTAATCAGCTGTATATATTATTAAGTGTTTTTTTTTCTGAAAGGCAACAGAATCCACACATTTCGTATTGATAATCTTTTCTCCATGGTGTATATAAAGAAAAAAAATCCATTGATTTTGCCCACTTTGTATTGCCTAAATTATGTAAGATGTAAAGCATATTTATTTGTACACAGACAGTCTAGCTGTATGTATAAAAACATATGGAACAGGTTCAGTGGAATAAGATGTTAAATGATGCTTTAATTACTGTCTGGCTTAATGACATGTAAGTGGACACAATTATTTGATTTAGTTAGTCATATCTGACTCAATGACCGACACACAATTTTGTAAAACTGTCCTTTAAAAAGGACTGATATTTTTAAATTTATACTATATATAGTAAATTTATAGCTGAATTACAAGTAATCATAATCATTCATACCTGAATATTAGCTCCAGTTTTAGGTCTCTTCCATTTCTGTCATCCTGACATCACTTAATAAGCACAAGGGAACAGTAAAACAGGGGAGAGGAATAGTGGAATAAAAATGGCCTTAAATATTTATGCTAGTAGTGATAATATTAGTAGGCATACTTCTTATTACATTATGTTTTAATAGCAAGAACCAGTGCCATGGCTTCTTTCACAGACACCTGGATTAACCAAACAAGCTATTGCCTCTTGTTTGTAAATTTGTATATAATTTTTAAATTTGCAGTATAATTATGGGTTCAATTCCTGGAGTGCTATCTGTGTGGAGTTTGTATGCTCACCCCATGTTCACATGATTTACTGGTAAATAGATTGGACTTTAGGGAAAATTGCCCCTGGTCTGAGTGTAAGTGTGTGTCTGTTCCTTGAGACGGATAGTGTCCCATCCAGGGTATACCCTGTCTTGTGCTAGCTCTCCTGCAGCCCTGTACTGGATAAAATAGTTAGAAAATAGATGGATTTAATTACTTACTATAGTAAATGTACATGTGAATGCAAAAAATGAGACAATCACTACTCTATAACTAGTGTACCCTGTTTCTTCTGTTGATGTTGCAATGTCATAATAAAAAAATGCAGTAAAGTAGAACAGTACTTTTTTTCTCTGAAGATGTCCAGTAAGAATGGTCTGTGTAAAAGTATTCTGAATGCTTTTAAACATCAAGATTGTTCCAGTAATATTGCAGTAATTGATCATCATTAATCACATTTGAGACGTTTTTGAGTGTTTTTTTAATATCAGATTTTTACTTGAGTGAATGAAAATACATTTTATTTAATGACTGTGTTTTTTTTTGTTAAACAGTCAAGTCGAGATTTATATTTTTGCATGTACTTTTAAAGTCATTTGCTAAGAAGGATTGACCAGGCATACTTTTTACATGAAAGACAGGATTTTCAAAAAAAGAAAAGAAGACATTTTTTTTCATTTCTGTCTTGAATTGTTGTAATATTTTTTGTATTTTCTGGAAGGTGTTTTACTAAACTACTAAGAATATAGTGCACATTGCCAAATTATGAGAAATCGAAACAAATAAAACACTTTTATTTTGTTGAAGAATGTGGTCTTCAAATGGTTTTGACAGCAGTTTCCATTATGAAAAGTAATGCTTTAATTATATAAAAAAGTACATACTTTCCAGGCACCAACAGAGAGACTTTATGAATGTCATGTCATTCTTCCTTGGTACTTAGAACATTCCATAGGTTATAATTGGGTTCTTTATACCTTAATACCTGTCTGGTAACGAGACTGTTTAAAATTTTGAAATGCCTTTTCATCTTTTGCAATGGTTTTATTATTAGTTTAATCTTTTGTCAATTTTGGTCTTATCTGAGAAATGCCAAATCCATAAGCAAACAAGAGAGTGTCTTGTTGCTCAGAGATACAGCTGCTTCTCCTGTGTGTTCTAGTCAGCACTTCAGAACTGGAGTGTCATGTGTCTGCCAGTGACCACCTAGGGGTGCCCAGTATGACCTGCAGGCTCTGGAGTGAGGGCTGTCTGTCTCAAAGTGTCCCTGGAGATGGGATCCTTTTTTAATAATCCTATGGGCTCCAGTCCATCCTCAGATCAGCTGCACCTGAGATAAAGAGAAAGAACAGATCTCTACCAACCAACAATATGATTTAGGGGCACAAACCACTTGCAGCTACTCCATGTTGCACCCATTTAAAGACTCATTTGCAAAACTCACTGCTATTCTCCACTATTTCGGATAGCTTGACTAAATCCTATTGTAGCTGAGGTCCCTCTCCAGAAATACCCCAGAAACAGAAAGGAAGGTAGAAAATAACAAGTGCCTTTGGTTATTTATTTTATTTATTTGGTTACCAAGAGAAGTCCCATTGAGGCTTTAACAAGGACACATGGTCTGGAATGCACATGGGAATAATTGCTTACCTTGTGGGCTGTTTCAGCGCGTGACAGTTTGGATTTGATTTTTCTTCCATACCCTCTTTGTTCTGCAGATGTTTTTTTGATACATATTTTTAGGGACTGAAGGAAAATTTCAGCTTGTTTTCACTTGTCTGTCATTTGCATTGACAAAATTACAACTTGCCCATTGCAAGTCCGATTTAAAAAAAATACAATTTGCTAAACTGTATATGTAACTAGTCATTTTTATTTGTATTTGTTTCCAGCAGATTGGCTTTTTTCATGGTGACAAGAAAAATGCTTGCTGTCTTCAGTGTTCAGTAAATTTTCATAATTTATTTAGAGTAATCTACAATGTGAAAAAGTGTTAATATAAAAAGGGTAGCTACAGTCTGCAATGCAAAATTCTTATTTTTGGTCATTTTTTTGTTTGCAGTGTGTAGTACGTCAGATTACGGTTTTCAGAGAGGTCTGACTTTATTTGTTGCGGCAGTATCTAGCAAAGACAGGATGATCCCGGATGCTACTAATTGAAACCTTTGTGGCTCACTGGAACTTACAGTTAACTGAAACAAAATTAAAAGGAAGAAATAGAAGACAGAGACATGGAGGAAGCTCCTGACTTCATTGGTCATGTTACATTCAGAATTGTCATCGGTTTTCCTGCTGACCTGTGTTGTCAACAAATATTGAGTGTTGAGCTGCTGGAGTTAGATACAGAGAAATCTCTGCCAGGCAGCAAAGTGATAATTGTCAAGAGATGGAAAAGATTTTTTTTTAAGAAGTACAAAACCCAAAGCAAAATCCCATGTCACCACACCAAACCTTTTTGTTATGTTGTTGTATGTCTAGGATGAGGAAAACAGAATCTGAGGCTTTCTCCCAAGGACTGTTACACAGTATGGGCCTAGAAGAAAAAGAATATAAACAGGAGCTCCATCAGCATTGTTCCCCTTGCCATTGGAGCAATAGAGTAATGCTAAGATAGTTCTGCTGGGATTAATTTAGCTAAGCCTGAAGCAGTAGGCCTCTCTTGGCTGTGCCTCAGAAGCTGAATAAGCAGCCTCTCGACAGCTGGTGTCAATAATATAAACGAGAAGCTGCATCAAAATAAAAAGGCTGGTCAAAACAAGGGAGAGGCTGGCAAAGAAAGGATTCCTGAATGGAAGGTTACGAGCTGCTACAGCAACAGACAAATAATTGTTCAAATCACCGTCTGCTGTTCACACACATGCACGTGTTCACACGTTTACAGGCTATTATCTCTCAGTTTGCAAGGATAATTAGTGAGCGGTCACTCCTGTGCTTTCGTCCTGCCAATCACCTTCACATGCACCAACTGCATCAATCCATTTATTTGTGCTTGGGAAATCTGTTATTATGTCAGGAGCTTGTTTTAAGTTCAGGGTTTGTACTGTATATATTTTCAAATGCAAATTCCCCATGAAGCTGTTATTGTCTTAATTTTGTTTTGTTTCTTAATGGTACATATATGTGTAAGTTTTTCATCTACTGTACTGTATACTGTGTGCCTATTTTGCAGGCTAAAATACAAGGTTAATCTTTTATTTAGGTGATATCATTAACATGACTGATATTACTAAATTAAATTTAGTTAAGGGGAAGGTGATAACATAGAGTGATGTAACAGGAAAGGGATGAATTCATATTTATGTACGCAAAACAACGTTATGTATGCAAGACACCTATTGCAGCGGATGTGTGAAGGATTATGAAACAATATAGCTGAAAAGCATCAATTAACTTGATCCAGATCCAAGATATCAGTTATTCAGATTCAGATTGTATGTGATTTTTTGTATTATGTGCTTATCTTCTATTATTTTAAATACATTGTTTCAAACAGTGTGATATCAAATATTTCTGTACCTGCAGTCAAGTTTACATTTTGTCCACAACTAATAAAAGTGACAATTTGAATATTTGAAATTCTAGCCTTCAGGTTTTATTTTGAGTGCCTTGTGCTTCCAGGCTGGTCTTTATATTGTCTGTCCAAAAGCTTGGATACTGTGCTTGTACACCTGGCTCTCATTCTGTGTGTAGACAGCATAGACTTGTGCTGATACTGTACAAGATGATGTGTTAATTCAGCCCTGAAACTGTTATTGCTACGGCACCATTACCAAATAAGAAAAGCCACTGAATATGTCTGTATGGGATGTACAATGAAAAATATAAATACATAATTGAGTATAATTTTCATACTTTCCTTAATAGAAAATTGCTAGATGTATAAAACAATTGTATTTTTAAACAAATGTTGAGCAAATTGTTTTCTGACAATATGTGCCCTTCACAGTATGTGATGCACACACATTAAAAGCAGAATTTGTTTTAAGATGAGCACCACAGGCATTTGTGCACTATTCTTCAGAATGCCTGTGTACTAGATACTGATGCACAGCAGATCCAGTTAAATAAAAGAAGCCTCTTGCAGCAGATGTACTGAATCAGAAAGATCTACAGAAATCCTGTGCAGTTACATAGTTGTCCCTCCACCATATTTTTTTCTTTCCAGAGAGATTTGACTTTTTTTTTCTTTTAATAATCCAGTACTTCACTTTCTGCCAAAAGAAATCATGAAAAAGAGGTCCCTGAAGTGTGTTCTAACTAGCTGTCTAGATCTGAAGTGTGTCTGAACTTATTAAAATTTAATTTAAGCAGTTCCAAGTTAAATCCCAAGGTCTACTTACGGGCTGTAGCTACACCACCACACAAATAAATGGGGAAACCCCACTGGGGTCTAACAGTCCGAGGACATCCATACACAATGATCTGCCTTACTGAATAGTTCCTGTCCACTTTTTTCCACTAAAGACAGGAAATAAAAAAATGTCCACTATCTTGTGCTTGGACACAAGAGACCAGGGACTAAGTTTCATAATTATCCAGACGTTGCAGATGGTATATTCACAGTGTGTGTGTTGGTGAGCATTGGAGGGTTAAAGCTCTGATTTGTATTTGTGCATGTATTTGTTTTTTATAGTGTCTTGCTAGATGTGGTACTGTTTCTAGGTCTTAATGGAATCAAATTGAATATTAACATGGGAGACTTGCACACATATACATATATAGTATGTATACATATAAAGGGAGAGGCAGAAACAGAGTACAATACTTTTGGCTCAGTTCAACTGTTTTTTGTCCATTTGTATTCCATAAATAAATGGGGGGAAAGCAGTTCCATTTTTATTGTTTTTTTTCTTACTATATTTGAGTTTTAACACACAGGTTAAATTGATTAACACACCCCTGTCAAGTGAAAGTAATTAACTTAACAATGTAGAGTAGTAGTGAGTTTGGCTGCTTTAGCATTCAGAGGACTGGAATCCTTAGGCTGTGTGCTGCATCTCACAAAGGGACTCTTTAATCCATAATAGGTTCAGAACTGAAACAGATGGGAGATTTACTGCTACAGTCCCCTAGTCCAAGTGAACTTCTTTACTTTTAGAAAATGGACATGTGATGAACAATATTCATTCCTGAGAACTGACTTGGGAGTAGTTAAAAAAAAACTTGCATGTTTGCAAAGGACATGCCTGTCAATGTGCTTGAAGTTGAAGTAAATTTGTTTTTACCCTGTTATTGTTGTTTTTATTTGCCTTTCTCTTTTTTCAATAATACAACTTTAATGATTTTGAATTTTATAAAACATATAATGATAGACTACTGTACATACTGTAGGATAAAACACATTACCATTCTTAGTAGTGTTTTACCACACCAGGATATTGTATACAGCTAAATCTAATTCAATAGGTTACACAGCGAAGCTTTCAGTGCAAGATGCAATGCGGGCAATTACAGCAAATAAGATGCATGACTATTGTATGGCAAATATAGACTAACACAAAGTGTACAATAAAATGTAGGCCTACATGTTTAAGTATACATGCATCATGTTTATCTATTATATACTGTATAATTTAATATACCTGTAGCAGGAATTTTTAATTGAAATTGCTAACCTAATGATAGTGTATTGGGTAGATGTACTGTGGTAGCAGAGGCACATGCTGACAAGGTGAAATATTTTGTTGGACCACTGTGTCACAGCCATAGCAATGATAAAATAATAATGTTAGTGAAAAGAGGCCTATAGTAGATATTTCCCAGCCTGTGGTCTATAGCCTCTAGGCCTTTAATCATATCTTGGAGGTCTGTGGGATGTGAGGTTTCGTTTTATGATGTTTCATTTTTTCCACTTCCCTAAAATATGTACAGCAGTAGGTACAGCTAAGGTAATGAACAACTTAAACCAAAAGCTGCATTTTACTAATGTATGTTAGATTGAAATTTTGAGTATTGGTGATATGTACAGTAAATAATTTTGTTGTTGTTTAGCTTTACAGTGTTAGTACTTTTGCAGTCTTTAGGAACCTCAATCCTGTACAGAGTTTAGACTCTCTTTCATGGGAAGGAATGCTGAAATTCTGCAATATTAAAGTTTAGGCTGGTTTGCCATGTTCCTAAAAAAAGCATTACATTGTTTACCTATGAATTATAGTTATATAATTCTATTAAAATTTGCGACTTTGTCACGCTTTATCTCAACTCTAAAACATCCTTTCTGTGCATTAAGGAAGAGAAGCCATTGGGCATTGCAAGTGGAAGTACAAGCAGCATTAAAGTGAGTTCTTATAGGGTAAGTGCAGAGTGGGTCATCAGAAGTATGTCACACAGTTGACTGCATGCGCTTTCTGATGCGACAAGCCCTGCTTCCAGCTTGTGAGCAGAAATGGGACAAGAGACCCTGTAAATTGGGTGCAGTATCTGTAGAACAGAGTTAATTAATAGTTCACAAAATGTGTTAGAATCTCATAGGCTAAAATGAGGCTATCTTAAAAACTTTGCTCATCACACTGATTGTTATGCCAGTCTTTGCCTGGAGCTCAGTTATAGTCTCCACTACAGTTTCTGTTCCAGCCGTAGTGGAGCGGGTAGTGAACTCGCATTGCAGCTGATCCCTTTAACAAAGCCTTTTGTTCCTGTGTGCCCTGAAATGTTCAAGAAAAAAAAATGCTCCCAATTTTTAATCATAGTGTTTGTACCTAACATAAAAAGTGCTTTGATATTTTAACGTTATTTCTTTAGTAAAGACATTTCTATGTGAGGAATGCATATTTTGACAGCTTGGTTTGAATAATTAAGGAGCTTTGAGCTTGTTTGTTTAAAGGCAGCCCAAGTTCCACTGATCTGTGTAAAAAAAAAAAGATACTTAGCTGTACAATAGTTGGGACAGAAAACAGGCTGATTTTGGCTGAGGAACAATTTTCTTTTCATGTCACTGCTTTGCCTTTGTAAATTCGATCTATTGTGTAAAATGACAACTCTGAGCTTTTAGGGAGGAGTAAACCTTGGTCAATTTCAGTCATTTCCAGTCCAGAGAAGTATGTAAAAAATGCAATGCCAAGTTCAAATGAGTCTCTGGTTGGGGTTATTTTATTAGTGAACTTCCTGTTAACTGCTCCACATTGTGCGCACATTGCCTTGTGGCAGATGCTCAGGCTTTACACCACATTGCCGGCATGTGAATTCTGCTGGAAGCACTTATCAGGAGAACACAGGAAGTTGTGGTCCATTTCATTCCACTCAAAGTGCCCTGCTCCGTGGGCTGCAAGAATAGGGTCACTGTAACATCCCATTTTCTTCTTTTTCCTTCTTTCTCCCAGTTCTGATTACTAGCTTCGCCAGTGAGTTTTGTCAGAAGTAATTTGTGGCCTTGTGTAAGGACTACAAAAGGTGAGGGATTTTTGTGAGTCAGTCTTTGTTTCCAGCTTATTAACTGTCTCATGGGTAGCTAGACAAAGGCTCAGATGTTCGCAATGCCAGGGGAATAATGCATACCCTTTTTCATCTAAGGAACATGATTGGATAACTCAAACTGATGAGAAATCCAGGACTGAGGCACAGATTCGGACAAAGTGGACTTCTCCTCTCCCACTGCTTTCATGGTGGAGGCCAGCCTGCTGGGGTTTTCCCACATCTCAGTTTGGCAATACTGCAAATAATCAGATTTGTAATTTACCCTCTGTTGGCCAAACTATTCCTTGGGGTCCATTAGGTCTGTTCTGGCAGAATTTTTATTTATTCCTACACTGTGCTGTATGGAGTGAAACACTTTTGGAACAAAATTCCTATTTCAGGCTCACAGCTTTAGCCTTTATCATGGCTTTGGCACTGTAGAGGTAAAATGTGTAGCAGTATTCCTGCAACTGGTATAGGTATCTGTGGAGGAACAGCATACTGTAGTTCTCCAGCCATGAGGAAACAATAAAATGTTTCATTTATGCAGACAGTAGACAGGAAAATATACTAGTGCTTTTATTTCCAGGAAAAAGATGTTTTCTTCTGATTTTTAATGAAATAAGCTACATTTTGGAGGGATTTAAGCTGTATTGATTTCCTGCTTGTAACTCATTTCATGCCAATATGAGTCTGTGTAAGTTCACTGTAACTCTATTGTAATATCCTGAGATATTTTTTTTTCCACTTAATCTTTCATGATGGCCCAAATGAGTTACATATTGCTGATGCAGAGAGTGCTTGGCAACTAACTTCCAGGTCTGTATTACAGTATAAGTGACCAGATTCAATGTGAAACAGTAGCAGAGAAGGCCTTAGCATGCCCTGGGAACATAAGCATTTTACCTTTTTGGTGTTTATTTATTACAGAAGGACATTTACTGGAGCTGTCTGAGAAAAACATACTTACACCTCGCTATACTATACGTGCAGAGTTGGTTTCAAAATTTTTGCTCGTAGGTGGAACCTTGTAACACTGACATGAAATCTCCATTAATAACATGTAAATCTTTTCAATTTGTTGCAAGTGCTCATAACTAGACATGAATCAGTTGAGTTTAGGATATTTTCTGATGTATTTGAATAGATTGTTACATTGTTAAATTGGTCAGTATACTATTATACTATAGTATAGTATAATGTTACAACAAGTAAAATGTATCGAAACTTTTTTTAATCCAAGCTGTTTTATTTAAGCCTATTGTAAATAGTTATGTAGACAAATAACATTGCATGGTTACTGTAGTACATGAACAATAAATGAACTAATCAAAATGTCTTACTACACAAAGGTTTTGTTAATGGATCTTAAAATTAGACCAAAATTAGACCTACAATTATACAACTAAATGAGAGCATAAAGCTGTCTGGTAATATTGATTCTTTGCTTTTGTAGTGCATATAATCAAAATAAAACTAAAATAAATAATGTCATTGTATAAAAAGTTAAAATCCATGAATCAATATTAATGTGACAAATTATACATTCAAAATATTATTCTGCACCATAACAAGTATCATTCTCTTACAGTTTCTGTAACAGAAATTAGGCAGACTGCTTCTTTCAATATTTCTGGGTCAATTTGAAACCAATGGCCACAAGAATTTTAGCTCTTTACAAACGTACTGAGATTTTATTTAGAAATACTGTACTTTCCCATGTTCACTCAAATTGAAACTTTTAAAAATGTGTCATCCTTTGGAACATGATGGCTTAATGTCACAGATCATTGGCAAAAGCAGTATTATTTCATATATGTCAGTAAATCATATCCAACAGTAGCACAAAGGGAAATATTGTGTGAAAGAACATCAATTATTTTTTTCTTTCCACGAAAAAGTGTAATACTGATGTGGGGGAAAATGTGTAGCAATTCTATAGATTCCCACTGCGCTTAGTTAATTGTTTCAAAAAGGTTTTGTCTGCAAGCTCCAGCTCCAGCAAGAAGATAATTGCACAGAACAGAAGACTGATATGATGTGCCAGGTTTTCTCCACTGCTCCTGCCTTCTGTTGTTCTACTGCATAGTTAGGATACCAAGCTTTGATTAACGCTTTCCCTTCTGTCAATTCTTTTTATCTTCAGGTATGAGAGCCTGTTATATCTTCTAATAAAACCGCAATTAATTTGAGTTCACAGTTTGCGTATGAAAAAGTTATCTTTTTCTCCTGCCAAAACCCTCTACTGCCAGCCTCTTTCCGTCTGTCTTAAATTTTAGTGTGGCATAAGGAATAGTTCATGGGTTTGTGATTTAACTAACTGGCACATTTAAAAACAAATCCCTACAACCTATTCATGTTTCCTCACAATGTATTTTACCTGTATTTCTTTACAGATGAGGGAACCTGTCTGTTCTACAATTTATTTCCCCTGTTAGAAAACTAAAATAATAGTTATGCTTTCCTCAGAAAAAAAAAAATGCTGCTGTTATCAGGTTTTAAGTCAAGTGCAGGAAACTTCAGTTTGAACAATGTCCCATTTTTGTTAATGTATTCATAGCTTAAAGAGTAGGGGGCTGTAAATGCATGCTTCATCTTGTCTCAAACCATCAGTCTTATGTATTTCTGTTTATCTTGTCCTGCTTTACTAAGCTACATGTACTGAAAGACAACAATTTGAGGTCCTTGTAGCACCCTGTGATTACAGCTGACACTACAGCACAAAAGAAACATCTTCAGTTATTCTTAAGAAATAATGGGGACTGATTGCTACACAGAAACAGGATGAAAAATAGCAAGGGGGTACACAAAAGAATTTTTGCTTTTTATTTTTTTAAAGGTAAAAATATTTTTTGAAAAAATGTGAATCTGAAGATGAATGCAAGAGTATCCCATGTCTCTAGGTTAGTAAATGGGGCATCATTTTGTGATGAAAAAAGACATTGTCTAGTTAGGAGTACAGGTGAGTGCAAAGCTTTTATTTCACTCGTCTGATCTGTTTCTGTTCCTTTCAAGAAGATAATTCTTGTTTAGATTCTAGTTTAGATTTTAAATGATACACTGGACTAATTTAAAAACATGGCATGTAAAAACAGAAAAGAATATCCCTTTGCTCAGGGTACACACACATACAGACCTTTACCTACAGTATGATTCTGACCTACCTACTGTTTACAGTAGGTCAGAAATGTGTTCTGGTTACTTAACCGTGGTCCTTGTTTATACTGTATTTCTTGTTTTCATATAACATTTGTGAACTGAAGCAGAAAACAGATTAAGTTGCTTTGTAATTCAAACTATTAGAAGGTGAAGAACTTTTAAGCTTGTTCTCTCCCCTTTATTTTTCTTTTTTCCTTATCTCCTTCTAAAGATCGTGATATTGACCCTTTGGGAGGAGCAAGAGACTTTGTTCTTAAGTAAACCGACAATAGGTTTTTTTTAGCTAAAGAGGTTTCAAGAATTAATCATCCTTTTTTCTCCTTGTCGGGAAGCCTGTTCAATCACTTGTGGCACCATGCCCGAAGTACTGCATAGGCTCTTTGCGGTTGTGGGATCCTAGCATTACTGCTTTGGTAATGTGATTATAGATACTGTAAGTGACCCTGTTTTCACTTGGTAAAAAATATTTTTTTCTGGGCTGATCTGTCTGTTGTAAAATGAAATAAAACTTTTTAATGTTTGTGCACAGTCAAAAGCAGGATAAGATTTTTTTTTCCTTGTTAAGACTTTTGAAAGTCATTGTATGTCTTTCAGTTCCCAGCTTTTCTCTCTTTTATTTTAATGAGAAGTGTTTAAATTTCAGCAAGACGTGTTTCACAAACCCTGAACAGCTGAGATGCTCTTTAACTCCAACTGTCAGAGAGCTCTAAAAATGTAATGGAATGTTTTCCCCAGAGGATACAGGCGATAAAGTAAATCCTGCCTGTTGTCCCTTTATTGGAGTGTTGTATTAACAATGAGATCCTGAATAGAGCAGCTGGTTTTGCACACAGAGGCCTCCCATGATGGTGTTCTACAGAGATTTGATTCATTTTTACCTTGGCATAAGAGCAGAGTACAACACAGTGGGTTAAAGTTTTCAATATACACATAAAAGCTTGTATACAATACTGTATGTGTGTATATTTATGTATACAAAGAAAGAGTATATCTTTCCACATTAACATTTTTGTACCTGTCTTATTTAAACAAAACAGAGTGCAGTTGTTTATCTGAAGGCATCTCTAAGAGGAGAAACAACTGTGTTGCCAGAAAATGAGGCAATACAATTCACAATCAGAATGAACATTAGCAGCCTTGAGATTTTGACCTCTATTCCAGCACAGTTGGGGCAAAATTCCCCGTTATTTGGGATATCCTATGACTCAAAAATGCTGTGTTTCTGGAAAAAACGGCTCACAGTCAGCTTGGCAAGCTCTAGTAACTTAAACAAGCGAGTAAAACAAAGTATGTGACAATGAGTCTTGGTCTCTTATTTAGAATTTGAAAGCTCTCTGAAGTTGAAAGAAGATATAGATTTACAGTTTCGTTAAGCAATGTCAAAAGATGCTCACATTAAATTGATACTGCCTTTCAGACACACAAGCATGGTTTAGTGGATGGTATTGTGAGACCCTTAGTTGATAAAGTTGATGATGATATAGAATTTCTTTTAGAATGGGGAGAAATTAATTTTTTCCTTATGCTTTATCCTTATGCTTTTTCATACAGTAAAGTACAGCTAACCTTATCCTAAATTGGCCATGGCCTCACTTACAATGGTTTGCCCTCATGTGTTTAAAGTCTGCGGACCTGATCAGCTGAATGGGTAGGCATTGTTGGGATTGTCAGGAAGCAGATGTCTACAGATATGTGGAGGTTAGTGCATGTGGGCTCTGGCAAGCTTGACTGCCACCCTGGTAACCATGGGTTTAATTGCCTCTAGCTGGCTTCTTTCAGAGAAGCGCTAGTGTAGCATCTCAGTGTTGTTATATCCTGAACAAGCAGCTGACCTTCAGCTGCTGTTTACCTTTATTTTCCCCTGTTGTTGAGGGTACTTCAGGGTAAAATGTCATGGTTTAAGCTTAAGAGCTTGCTATGTCTTTTTATCTGGAAAAGGGAAACTGAGGAATATTGCACAGCAACTTATTGATTTAACAAACGTAGACTTGCTTCTGGTAATGAGGTTCACTCTCTAAAGATGTAAGAACTTTATTGTTACATTCTTCCTTCTAACATAGCTTCACTCTAAAAAGTCAAGATTTCCATAGGGGATTAACAGCAAGCTAGATACTGTTGCAGTAATAAAAAAAAATGTGTTAGAAGATATGAGAGAAATTCAATCTGCTATACTATACAGTATGTGACAAGGCTTTGGGCTACACTTTTCACATAAAGACAGGAGAGGGATTTATTTATTTAATTTGTATTTCTTTGCTTCTCTAATATGTCATTTTGCTATTTTGTTCATACTATCTGTGGCAGTTAATCTAGTACACAACTGTCATAAGTTATTTAAAAACATAACATGTTTTAACTGATCTCATCTGATCTAAAAAATTAAGCAAGGCTAGCCCTGGTCATTTCTGGGTTGGCAGGGCTCCAAGGAAAACCAGGTTGCTACTGTAATAATAATAATAATAATAATAGCTTACACTTATATAGCGCTTTTCTGGACACTCCTCTCAAAGTGCTTTACAGGTAATGGGGACTCCCCTCCACCACCACCAATGTGCAGCATCCACCTGATGCTGCACATTGGTGGTGGTGCGAAGGCAGCCATAGTGCGCCAGAATGCTCACCACACATCAGCTATCAGTGGGGAGGAGAGCAAAGTAATGAAGCCAATTCATAGATGGGGATTATTAGGAGGCCATTATTGGTAAGGGCCAATGGGAAATTTGGCCAGGACACCAGGGTAACACCCCTGGGGCACGGAAACACCCTGGGATTTTTAATGACCACAGAGAGTCAGGACCTCGGTTTTAGATAGATAAATAATACTTTATTAATCCCGTAGGGAAATACATCTCATCCATAGGACGGCGCCTGTTTACAGTCTAGTGTCCCCGTCACTATACTGAGGCATTAGGACCCACATGGACCACAGGGTGAGCTGGCCCCACTAACACCTCTTCCAGCAGCAACCTTAGTTTTTCCCAGGAGATCTCCCATCCAGGTACTGGGCAGGCTCACACCAGCTTAGCTTCAGTGGGTTGCCAGTTGTGAGTTGCAGAGTGATATGGCTGCAGGCTACTACTACTGTAAGTGGTGCTGAAAGGCCAAAAGGTGACACACTTCACTCTGGACCAGAATTTGCATACCAATGCCCCAGTGTGGTAACTGGAGACACACTGGTATAGGAGGTGCTGTCCTTTGGTACTGCTTTGTCAATAAAGATCCCATGGTGCTGCCCGTAAGAGTAGAGATTGTAACTTTGGTTTCCTGGCTAGATTAATCTCTGTTTTTTTAACATCTGGCCAACCTAAAGTTGCCTCTTCAATTCAATTGGTGAAGTAATGTTACTGCTCCGTCTGAACTGTTTTGAAGTGAAACGACAGACCAATGATGGCCACATGTTACAGGTGTTGCAACATACAACATCACATACAAGTTTTTCACAATTATGAATATTTATCATTATACATTTAAATGGTTGTTCAAGTTCCATTGTATATAGTACTTTGTACTCTTGATTGTGCTGTGGTAATGCACAAATGTTTTATGATATCATGTATTCAATGTAGGAAGCGAACCTAACCTATCCAATAGTAACCTAATGTATAACCTAGTATAGTTGCATGGTATTTAGCAAATAAAAGTGCTCTAACTGGTTTCAGAAAAGCAATAAAACACAGACGTTTTCTGTTTTTGATTAGTTTTCTGTTGTAACAGAACTTCACCTATGCTCCTGAAATGTATTGGTGTCTGGATGTTCAGCTGTGGAAGATAGGGCAAATCCTCTGGAAAGAATTTAAATTATTCCTCAGGGACAGTGAGGTCATATCAAAAGAATGACCATTTGGAAAAGATATAGGAGTTAAGGATCAAACATTTCTCTTCCTCTTCCTGCTCTTTTTAGTTCCATTCTGTACTTGAAGGGATCTTTATTTAAGCATGAAATCTAAAAAGAGCATGGTTTGAGTTTCTTGCTTGAACACTGCTCTGATTTCATTCATAGATAGCAACCTTCTGGCTAACATAAAAGGCATGATTCTGTATTATATCATATACATATATATTAAATATGCTGAGGTGTAGCCATCCCTGTGACATCCCTGTTTCTTTCCTCCCAGTAGTCATGTGTTTTCTTCAGGTCCTTCAGTTTCCTCCTACAGTACCTTCCTCCTACCAAAGACTTGCTGGTCTGGTTAGTTGGCATCTATATCTGGCTTGTGTGTGTGTATGTGTGCCCTTCAATAGGCTGCTATGTTTTTGATTCATAGATTGTTTTGATAGTCATTCACTAATAAAACAAACATAAATTTGACCTTTTGCTATTTTCATGAATACCAGATTTCATGAAGGCCTTGTCTTTCATGCGTGAGCTTTCTTGCAGTTATAATCAGACAGTCCTACCTTATAGTTATACTTAATAGTTTACCCTTAAACCAAGGCTTTGAGAGAAAATGAGACAATATCTATGTGATTTGTCTGGTGTTGCAGTGCTCCCCATTCTGGGCTAAGAATGCATGTTAATAAGCTCACATGCAGGCTCCTGTGATCTGTTGCCACTGTAGCAGTCATGCTGGGTCTTGATTGTCACCAGTGCACGAGCAGCCACACCTTGTAAACAGTGATCAAACAGCGTGCCAGCCAAACTCAAACTAACTCTTGGGTGTTTGTCAAACTTTCTGTATACACACAAAGCTGAAGAAGTCTTTAATTAATGTGCCAATTAACTCTTAAAAAGAAGTGAGGGAAATAAGGTTCTTTTTGAGATTAGCTAAACAAAGGTGTAAAAAATACTGTACTGTATATAGGAATTTGGTTGTGCTCTTTGTAACATATTCCCTCTCCACAGTAATTCAGTCAGCCCCAGGACAGGGCTGGAAGTCCTCATGTCTCTGTTTCATCTCAGGGCAATTCCATGTTCTATACATAAATTTAAAAGTTTGATAGAAGCAATTCAGATACAGATTTATAAAACTTCTGGGTGTCAAATCTAATAATGAATTCAGTGTTGAAATTAAATGAATATTTCTGTTTTGGAAAAGGTCTGAATTTTGTTTTGGAATATTGTTATACAGTAGCTTTGAGGAAAACACTTTTTAGAGATAGGCTTTAATTACGCTTGTATTGTATGGTGTCACAGTCATTATAACCTAGGATAATCAAAGATTCTTGAATTATTTTTCCTTCGATAACTTGTTGTTTGGATGATGCAGACAGAACTGGACACAAATTGACTGAAAGCATCTTATTTGATAACTTCTAATTAAAGGCTAGAAGACTGTTGAGTGTCTATGGAAAGCACTTGCAGTCTTAACAGGATTCCTTCTGTTAAGGAACAATTAAGAGACACATTACAGAGATGTCCAAGCAGGGAAAACTATCATGGACCCCTAAACTACATTGAATTACATTAAGATATTGTGCATTTCAACACATTCTGATGTTCTTAGCATACAGAGGCAGATACCAAAGACTGTGGTTTTTGGAATCTGATTATTTTTGTTGTTGACTGAAATGTTTACTTGTGCACAAGATTGAAAGAAAAGGTACAAATGAAAGCATTCAACCCATTTAATTTTAGTATCTAGTAATCTCATCATTTGAGAATCACAGCAGGTGGTTTAAAATGAATACACCTTCATAGTTACTGATAATCCTGGTGACCCTAAACTGACTGCCCTCAATCCCGAGACTCATTTACACTCTTTAAATTGGCCAGTCTTTTTTGTACTCTTACCATGGCCGTAAAATAAATTATTTTAATAGAATTGCAGTCAAAACTGGAAACAATTCAATTCTGTATTTTGGCATTTATTTTTTGATTTTCCAGATGGTTGCCAAGTCCTGAAAAGTGTCTTGTGTTTTTGTGTTTGCTTGATCCCCCTGCTTATCTTATGAGTTGTTTTAAGTGATGGCCATAATTAGACAAGAAAATAAATGTCAACATTTAAAGCCTGCTCTGAATTTTTTGACTGTAAGTGTTTTTGACTGTAAATCTCACAGGTAAACCTTTTAAGTTCATTGTGGCTGTGAAATTTCTTTGTAATTTTAGCAGTTGAAGAAAAATGTAGACTGTTTAGCATGGCTTAACAGCATTGTTCCTTTCTAAGTCAATGTTTTTTTTTTAACTAGTATAATGCAGACATGGCCCCATATCTGGGAACAAAGACTGAAAAAAAATACAATCTGCACCCAGATAGGAACCGCCTGTTAAGCAGACTCACTCGTTACTCCTGTTTAATTATGATTAATGTTTCTAAGGAAAGGAAACTGCTTTTTAACACCCACATTTTTGGAGGCTGAGATACCCTGAGAACACAACATTCTGACTATAAAGCTGCCGATTTGTCTTGAAGGAAGAGCAGCCCACGCTGTACCACAACAGGGCTCCATGTAAACCAAACTATGTAGTGGCTCCAACACAAGGTTTGGGCGGATATAAATATATACTTTAAATGGTTCCTACTTCTTCTTATGAACACTTATGAACTTTAAATTAATTTCCTACTCTGTCACTGCTGATGACTGTGAAGCTTATAGTTCTGCAGTCTAGAGTCTGAACCACTGACACTCTTATCAGTATAGTGGGGTTAGGGACATTTTAGAGTTTGCCGTTTTCCATGGTGAAGATTGACTGAGGCTTGGATTGTACTCATCACAATGTGGAGAAGCAATACAAAAATTTAAAATTATGGTATGTATAATTATGAAAGTGTAGAACATAAATATAGGAAAAGCATTTTAAAATTATACATTTTTTTGTTATTTGTAAGCAAAATTTTCAGCAATGTTTTACAAAAAAAATTCATCACAACTTCCAAATTTAGCCAAAGTGTTTTGAACTTCAGGATCAACAGTCAAAGCAGGACGGGAGGGACAATGTACACAACTGTGTTGTTAAATCTGATACCATTGGCTTTCTTTCCAAAATGGTTAGTTTAAATGCTTGGATCAATTAATCTTATATGTGGAACTTCTGCTTCACCTCAGAGCTGTGGCACTGTGGCTAAGGCTCTGTGCTTGTGGTTGGAAGGTTGCCGGTTCAAATCCTGTGGCTGGTAGAGGAATCCTACTCCGTTGGGCCCCTGAGAAAGGCCCTTAACCCCAACTACTCCAGGGGCACTGTACAATGGCTGAGCCTGCGCTCTGACTCCAAGCTTCTCTCCCTGTCTGTGTGTCTGTGTCTCATGGAGAGCAAGCTGGGGTATGTGAAAAGATGAATTCCTAATGCAAGAAATTGTATATGGCTAATAAAGTGATCTTATCATCAAGACTCTTCTGAAATTCTAAATATACTATTTCATATAATATTGGCTTTTCACTTACAGTATATGTTCCAGTTAAGCAGTTAAAATACCATATGTATGGGTTCTCCATAAGCTTTTTTTTTAAAAAAGTGTGGCCATTTGTCTAATGGATGTTTTAATGAAAGCAGGTCTCACTGATAATGGAATTTACTGTACCACATGTGGGACAGACCAATGTTGTAAGAAATGTAACAGGCAATTATTGTGTTGTGCTGCACCAATATGTTTAGGGAGAGTGGACCCATATTGTTTTATATGGATGTTAATTGGAATCTCATGTGACCTAAGGGGAGGGGGTGAGGAATTTAATTTATCCTAGACATAGTTTAGCAAGTCCCTTGTGGTGGCTGAAGTGATTAGAGGCCGATGGAGGAGTGTGACAGCAGGCAGGGAGTGTGAATTTTTTTTTTCATTACCGTTTATGGATCAGTGGTGTCTTTGTTGCTTGTTGTCCAAGAGAGGAGATATGTAAATGCAGAGCAGAATCACTGATACGTCATCTCCCTTAGCTGGAAAATAGGTACAGAGCAAAGCAAAGCTTTATCCTTTAATTATACTCCAGGGACAGATGGGTGTTACTGTAGATGCACAAGGCTCTAATATAATGTGATATTAGCTATGTGTAAAAATCATGAATCTCAGTTCTATGTTAATAAAATGAGTTACATCTGTACAGTTTACTTAAATGATTCATTTGCATTTACTTGTTTTATACATCCCCTGTTTTAACTAGGTCATATCCCGGAATTGAGATACTTTTTACAATGTGGTTTATGTCTGTAATGATAAACAACAAATGAAACTGTTTTTTCACTATGACTGAAGAACAGCTATTGTGACAACAGCTAGTGTGACAACAATTTAAACCATGTATTATACAAATAGTCTCTTTTTCACAGGAAAGTAACTTTGAATTTGCTGTGGCTGTGTCAGTAGTGTTCAACCTAATATACTGTTTCACAGTGCATCACACCTTTCACACCTGAAGAAGGCTCCACGGCCAAAACGTTGTGTTTCCTGTCTTCTTTTTTTCAGCGTGGAATAAACCTATTACTTGTTCCTTAATATACTGTTTGTACAGCGAGGACTCAGATAGCATAGTGAGTCCAAGCTTACATTATGTAGTTAACATTAAATGCAAGCTGTATTTCCAATAGTAAAATGGGTCAGGTAGTGAGTACTAGATGGCCATACAGTATGACTGGTCTGTGTTCCTTTCAATAACTGTAAGTTATTGAACTGTAGGTATAAAATATTATTTAAATGATTTTATTATAACTCCTGGAGCCTCTCAGTTCTAACTTGCTCCTAGATCAGACACCACACATTTTACCATGCCCAGGTTTTTTAGGTTTTATTGGTATCATAGTTTGTTGCCATTCATGGTTGGAAAGGTAACTTACTTGTAAATTGACATCTCATGGCAATACTGGAGGAATTTTAACCTCCTCAAAATGCAAAATCATGTAAAGATTTCTATCTATATGTTTTCTTGCTTGGCCCAAGTTCAATGCCTAATGCATCACAGATTCTTGACTTGCTTTTATTATTGTGAGCAGCCTGAAACTCAGGGGTGTAGTGGTTGGGGGCTGTTGACTAATGACAGTTTAAGTTCCCAGTGCACACACTAAGCAGAAGAGTGTCTTTTTCTCTGGAGCTGAGGGAGCCCTTGGTCATGGATGATCAGTAATGACCTGACAATGCACAGAGCCATCCGTCAGTGCATCAGCAGCTTCTGACATTCACAATTAAAAGGGATGGGTGCAGTACAGGGGGAAGCTCTAAATAAATAACCATTCTATCACACATCCTGCACAGTGTCTGGTGTGAAAATCTGAATTTTATCATTGTCTTTCTCCAGATACATCCATCCCACATACTACATGATTAAGTCATTTAGTACCATAATGACATTTTTCTGTTTCTCATAGTTTTAAAGCCTGGAACTTGACACAATCCCTTGCACAGCAGTTGAAGACAGCACCATTTATATTGAATTCAGTCTAAGATGTACCTACAGGAAAAATCTGTGAAGTATTGCTCTATACTGTATATATATAAAATATTTGTTACATATATACTGTTTCAGTGCTTGCAGTTGTTTTGCTTGCAGAGATAAAGTCATACGATATGTAGTGTGTGTAGTGTTTTTACAGATCGAATCTTTCCATCAGCTCTGTTTCGGATGTATTTCTCTCTGAATTGCTGCCTTAATGCAACATGGGATTAAGTCTAGTGACATGTATCTTAAGAATGCTCTTCCTGTCAGGTTTTATTATTTTCTTATGCCCACAATGCCTGTGGGTGGCAGCATGCAATCTGTGGAGGACATGAACCCCCTCCAACTCATGGAGTAGCAGTGATAAAATTGGTGTTTATAAAGAATGAAGCACCTGCAGGACAGGCTGGGGCATAAAAGGACAGTGTACAGTGGATGTAACATGTCCTAAGGAGGCTTGCGTGCTGAGATTTACCTCACCTCTAGATGACCTGAAAGAAAAACCACTGGTCTTTAATAAGCAGCTTCCCTGGTTGACTGTACAGCTGGGGAACTAGAAAATTAAAGGGTTTTCTGAAACCTGAACCAGAGTTTCCTCAGAACTTGAACCCTCGGGATCTAACACTGATATTCTAGAGTAAAGTTCTTGGTGGTGGTGTTGAATAACACCTTTCTTTATCACATAGCTATACCTTTGTCCTGTCATTCAGCATTATATTCAAAAGGAAGAACTCTGTCTTGAGAAGTATGTGTAGAAGAAAGAAAAACTGCGCACCACTTCTGAGCAGTGTATCATTACACTTTATAGGCCACACCTCTGTCAAAAGAGACATATTCTGATGGATATAATGTAAAGCTTTTTTTTCAGAACTATATCATAGATATTTTCTGTAATCTTTTAATTGATATTTTTAATATGAGGATAACAGTTATCCCAAGAAAGGCATGAGTGCAGTGGTACACGAAATGTAAATGTTTCCCCTGAAAGCAAGCTGGATAGTTAATTGTTTAATGTAATAAATCATAACAACATTGCTTCCAGATGTTAAGCTGAAGATCATGACCAGATATTAAGAGTAAGGACGTTTTTGATCAAGAAAACTGGAGATTGACTTTGTTCAAAGATTTGTTACAGACCTTGCATCTGAAGGAGAGCTGGTCCACAGTGATAAATGTACATTTGAGGGTTAAAAGGGGGTCAATGTTTCAGAGAAAAAAAGTGGTTTGGCCATGGTGTTAATAAGGCCTGTTTGCCACACTTAATCAACACGGTTTAAATGAGTCCACAGGGCCCTTTGACATCACTGGCTTGCAAGTGAGAATATATCACTTGGACATCATCAAACACAGTGCCTAGTTGCCACTGACTTGTCAGTGTTAGGTGAATACTGTGGATGCCTGACAGAGAAGACATGGCTCTGGAGCACTGGCAGTATTGTTATCTGTAATTGTCTTCAGTTGTTCTGGCTGGCAGAGTGCAGCACATGGTGTCATTGATTCAGAAGAAGCATCCAACAGACATTGAAATCACTGCATCTGACGTGATTATCTGTCTGGAAGTAAAAGTAATTTGTACGCCCATGTTGGCTTTCAAAATGCATGAGCACATGTGGGAATGATTTAAGATTAAATCAAGAGAGCTTCCTTGCTGTCATCCACTTAATCGCAGAGTCTACCAAGATGTTTAAAAAGAAGCCTCTATAATAGTACAACCTTTCACCTCTGACCTGGGGGAGTCAAGCGCCCTTGTCATATTATTGTGTTACCATCGGCATTTTATAGCATAGTTGAGCCCTGCTGTATTTATCACCCTGTGTGACAGAAGGCAGAATTCCTGGTGTCTACAATATGATATTTTATGGCTAAACACTATTTGCATTTAATCATCCACCACAATATAATGCTTTTTTTGTGTTGAGCATTAAGGATACCAAGGTCGGTATAAAAATATCAGGATATCACTATAAGCTGACCTCGTCTGAATTTTTTGGGGTGTTATAAAAGTAGCAGGGATATTGCATATCAGTTAAGACTATCACAATAGCTGAAAGAGACGGCTTCCAACAATGTAGCAACTCACAGTCCCTTAGATTGCCTTCTCTATGGCAATTGTTTAACAGACAAGTTAGGAATACATTTGTGGAAATGCAGTTTTTCAGAAGGTCTTTAATAGCTCCACACATCTTGCACAACCTGTTCACATTGCATGTTACAACAGATGGGCACAATAGCATACTATTCGCAGAGAACAGGGCCCAAGCATTAGCGTCTGTTAAAGGGTTTATATAATCCTATTAATCCTTTGATCTTTTTTATACATTTGTTTAGAAAAGCGTACCTGCTCAATAATGAAAGTAAGTAACAACTGAGGTGTGATCTGCACATATAATTAAGTGGACCTTTAATAAAGAGTTTTTGCTTTCTGTAGTACTTTATCAACTGTTATATAGACTGTCGTGTCAAGGCCCCATCCTATGATATACGTTGGTCCATTCAGGACTCTGAAATTACAGGCATTTATAATTGTTGAAACATTCCCTTCAGAATGCAAATTTGTAGAAAAAGTATTAATCGTTAAGTCATGTGTGGATCTTGGCAAGTAAAGATATATAAGGCCTTTTAAAGGTCTATTGTCACCTTGAAACATCTCTTGCAAGATGATACTAGAGGTCAAGTGCAACTGTGTAGTGAAGTAGTTGGAACAGATTGCATTTGGATTGTAATTAAAACTAAACAGTATATCACTCAAAATTCCACAGTGCAAACAGGCATATTAAAACAACTTGAAAACTGGGGATAGACTGTTTTAATCTCGTTCTACTGTGTCCAAAAGGATTTTGGGAAAAGGCTGTGGTTGGGACTGTTTGCACAAGCAGGGATCATGGTTCATGATTAAGTTGCTTGCAGTGCTCGTTTATTTCTCGCCCAGAATAATTTGGTCTGATACAGCCTTTCCCAAATCATCTTAAGATTTATATAGACTAGTAGTAAAAACTGTTGGGACCCTAACAGTGTAAGGAAAAGGATGATAACACAAAATAAATTATTGTAGAGTTTGTGACACTTTAGTTTGTGAAGTAAGGCTGGCTTTCATGACAGCAGGAAAAGGTTAATACAATGCAGATTAATTTAAGAGCAACACAGCCTGCTTTAGAATTGTTGTTATTCCAGAAATAAATGGTAAACTGCCTCGCCTGTCAAAGACAAAAAAAATTGCTGAGAATCCTCCAAAGTTTGCATTGCACCTGGCATGTGAGACTTTTGACCTTGAGTGACATTCCACGAACAGCAACTCTGCCTCTAATAAATTGCTTGTTTCCTGTTACTTTGCTTTCTTAACCTTTTTGGTAAGAGCGATGGGGTAGAAATACATTCTTACAGTTGCTGCTGGGTTTGTTCTTTGGAAAAGCTTTGGGCCTGAATATAGTTTTCAGAATGTGTGACTAATTACAGAATATCAGCAAAGGTTAAACAATATTTGGACATTCTGTTTTTTGGCCTAAATATTGAAAATATTAAGCATTTTCTTCTAATTCAGTTTCTTAGTTTATTCAGTAGGATTAATTGTCCATGTATCTATTAATTTCTATTGTACTAACCTGTTCTGTGTGAATTGCAGTTTAGGTATTTGTGTGTTGTGCTTTAAGATAAGTATTCTGTTTATCAGTAATGAATAATAATCTGTCTCTTAAAGTTAAAAACAAATCATGTGCTAGGAGGAAAACCAAAAACGAAGGCATGCATTGGAAGTATAAATATACTTTCTTGAATGCCTGTGATATTGTTTTCCTTAGAAGACCATATTTAGCTGTGGCATTCTCAATAATTAGATTGATGGTTGGTTACGTGATAATAGCATTCATCTCTCCAGTGGAGGGGATTGGGAGGAGGAAGTGTTGGAGGCAAGAGGGGATTGTAAAGGAATCTGGGTGTGCCTTGTTTTAATGACCACTAAGCAGTAATAGGAGTGAGTAAAGTGCTTTGCTCATTCCCCAGCATCTCATCAGTTATTTTAGAAGGATACTCTATCATTACCTGTCTCAGCAGAGGAGGCTGATTGGAAGAAGGGGACGTGGCCCCTATGTGTAATATGCTTGTCCCAGACTGTTAATGGAGAGGTCCCAAGGATGTAAGGAGCACAGTAATTAGGTTACTTCTTTGATCTCCCTTACATGAGTAAAGACACTAAATGCTATTAGAAAAAAATAATATATGACTTCTCATCTCTTAAGAATCGTCTTCTTTTTTTTGTTCCTGCTCTTTCCGAGCGCCATTACTGACAGAGGGAAACAAGCATGAATGGAAATGTTCAGGTGCAATTGTTTTTGATTCCTATGAACATAAATCATTCCATCAATGAATAAGCACAGCTTCTGAAAAAGTAATTTGAAAAGAAACCTTGTTATTCTTTTGTAATTTGTCCAGGATTGGAAAGTGCTTACTGTTTGTGTGTTCTAATGCAATGTCAAAGAGAATTGAAATACTGTACGAGGGATTTGTGTTTGGTTGTTTTGATTAAATGAAAATAAATGAGTGTGAGATATGCTTCTAAAAGAAAGCAGTACTTTTCCTGTAGAAATTGTAGTCTATGAGGTGTATGAGGTATTAGTGAAGTATGAGGTGTTAGTGGAGGAGAAATAAAAATATGACTGTATTTTCTGAAACATGCATTGTTGGATTATTTGATTCTTTCCACACTATAAATTAACGAGCAAACAGCACATCCTGCAAGTCAGAAGCACGACTGTTGCAATTCTCAGCAAACTCGCAGGTGCCGGCTGGCTTCTGGAGTCAATGCTGTTGGGTCAGTCAAGGACCTCTGGCTGGCTTCAACGATCCTCCCTGTCCCCGCTGTGCAGCCTGGCTTGGGGAGAGATGTTGGCTAGTGGTACATGGCAGACTGAGCTGCACTTTGAGTCCAGACCTTCAACAGTGAGAATGAACTACTCAGCAACTCCTTGTATGTCTTCTTCATGCCAGAACCTGTTGGAACAATTTTTTAAATTATTGGCCATAGATCTGAAACTAGTTTTAGTGTATCTGTGCTTCATTATAATGACAGCATGCGCTTTGGCAGTAACCATAACGAAAAACCAATTCCTTTCTTTGGCTGGCAAATAAATGATTTCCCAAAAACTAGAGTGGTACAAAGTTTACTTTAAATATGTCAAAGACAAAAATCCACTGTGAGATGAAATTCTGCCATAGTAAACACAAGCATAAAAAATGTTGGGTCTTGTGGAAAAAAGCCATGAAGTGAAAGGTTTGAATTTTTGTGGAAACTTGTACTCATGTATAAACCTGCTTCCGTGATGGCTTTATCTATTGAGGTAGGCTAGGGCGCTTTAGATCTATAAACCATTTGTGCTGTCAAGAGGCAAATTGTCTCCCTGCAGGTATTACAACTAGCAAATTTGATTAATTGAAATGTAATTCATAATGTTAATTCAAACATTGCAGTGGCTGTTTTCAGGCAGCTACGGTATGTGTTCTCAGTCAAGCTCTGCTAATAAAGTTAGCTAACTAATCCCACACTTCATATTAGTTCTTGGCGTAATTTACAGAAAATATCTTTTTTTTAAACGTATTGAAGTTCTAGTTCATAAACATCCGAATGTGAAGTAATTAAGATCTAAAATATACCAATTGCTTTTGGTAGAACATCGGCTATAATGTAACAATAGAGTTAAAAAAGAGTGTTTTTATTTAAAAGAATTAGCTGTCTGGTACAGCAAGGCAAGTTTTGGCAGGCATGATTTTCATACCATATCATCTTTTAAAAGACAGAGTATATGTATGTAATGGTTATGAGAAGGTTTATGAGAGTATTCATTGTTTAAAGTACTAATCAGACTTTGTTAAGCATGTGAATTGAGATTTGTCCTTTTGATTTTGATTATTTTCATCTTGATATGTTAAAATGTAAAGAAAAGCTGATGTACTGTATATTATAGCACATTTAAGTCTCCTAAATGTTATTTTGCAACAATACTAGTGATCTTATGAAATACTTACATTTCATATTACATACTGTATTATATTTCAAGCACCAGCTTTTAAAAAATGTGAATAGAATTCAGCAGCCCCTCCCACCAAACTATGTTTTATGTGAACTTAAGCAAACCTAGATTGCCAAAGATTGAATGGACTCAGTGAATTGGATCAATTTCTGCCTGGTCATTCCTGGTGTCTGCTTTGCTGAGGGTCTGTGCAGCATTGTGAGGGGAATGAGGCAGCTCAGGTTGATGATCCTTCTGAATCTTCATTCAATTTCCAGGCCCTTGCTTGTGCTGAATACAAAGCAGCTTTCTGCTTGGACAAACCATCTGACATACTGCAATTGTTCATGCTAGATTCTGAGCAGGCAGATCTCTCTCTATTCAAAGCCATGCTACTGAACCTTAGAATTTCATGTACTGTACGGAGATTTCTAAGTTTGTTATGAGAGCAGATCATAATTGCAAGATATAGTAGCCTGTTCCTAAATGGCATGGGTGGACACAATCTTACTGTACAGGGAGATAAAACCGGTTTTGTGTTGGCAGCCACTCTATATGCTAATGTTCTAGCTAGTCTCAGCACAGTTCCCACTTTGTGCTTTTGTAGAGTACTAGAATTTACAATTTACCTTTAAATTTGTCTTTAGAGGAAAGAAAGCCATGCTGATGTTAATTGAAGCCTTTATGGAAATAGAATGCTTGTTTTCAATTTGGAAAAGGTATTTACTGTATATAACAACTGTGTGAGTGCAAAGAAAAGCTTTAAGCTGGAATACCTATTGAGGTGTAAATATCTCTTATTATTTACAGTACATTGTTCTTGTCCACAGTTTCAGCAACGATGTCTTATTTCAGAATGATGAAATCTGGTGTAATTGTTGTTAATGGGAACAGAAATGGTACATAAATATTTCCTATCTTCAGATAGGCTTACTAAGAGGGAGAAGCAAGCAAATTCCTCATATCTCTCTCTGGGAGGGTGATTTCATGTGGTGGTAATATCCCAGCACAATGCAGGTAAATTATGTGACAGTTTTAGTCCTCAACTTATATTATTTGATTACCCTCTCCTGTAAATCCTTCTTAACTTGTGGTATCTCAACAACACTTATAAATTTGAAAACAGAGAGACTCATTGATATTGATGAATGAAGATTAGATTCAGAAAAATGATGGATTAAATATGCTTGCTATGCTTTTATATTTCAATTCTGAGGTCTCCTCAGACTTCCTCTCTCCTTAAAGGGATATTTTCCAGGAATGAGATTTATAAATACTGTATTAAAAATATCCAAATCCAAGTGTTGCTGTAGATATACAGTATATACAGTCAAAAGTCAATATATTCAAAAGTTTGTTTTAGTGAACTCCTGTGCCACAACACACTTTTACCTGCAGTGTAAACAGTCAGGTCAATAGATATTACTTCTTTAGATATTACTTAGTACTGTATATGTCTCTTTATTTTCTGGTGGCCCAAAAAACGTTGTACTCTTCTCTGTAATTTAAAGGTGCCCATTAGACTGAAGCGAGCCTTCATGATCTGTGTCGACTGCGTGGTTAGAGGTTGAATTCCAGAGTGGTTACATGGCTGCTTTCAACTGGGAGGGAGCAGATCTCCGGAGGCCATGGCCTCAGTGAGGCATCTGGGAGATTAAAACTTCCTCTGGGAAGCTCTGGGAAACCTGCATGTACACAGCTGCTGCAGCTGCACAGCTCAGGACTCAGCTCCTCTGGTACCAGGTGCAAAGGCAATAATACAAAGTGTCCTCATCCTGAAGACACAATAGCACAATATGCCATGAAGTGAAGTCAGTAACATAACATGAAATGTGCAACACAAACTTCTATTAAGCAAATTAGTCTTACTAATAGCTCAGATAGGCATTGTAATACAATATGTTTTATTGATATTATTTAAAAAGGTAACACTGTGGTGTTCTGTGCCAGTATGTAGAGAATATGAGCTAAGTAAGGTGGACTTCATTTAAAAGCTTAAAAATTGTTTATTTCATGGAAGAGTTTATTTTTGGTAATGGCATGCTATTGTACAACAGCTTTTTTATCAATGCTATCAAAAGAATATGTACTTTCCTTATTTTATTGTGGTTGTGGTTCTTAGGTTCAATGATAAAGAAGCATAAAACATAAAAAGAAAATTAAAAACAAATAACTGACCATTTTTATTTTATTTTTTTATATTTTAACACACATTTTGTAAAAACAGATTTTTTTCTGACCCTCTAATTATTTTATGCTCAAGAGAGCAAATGCCTGTGTATAGAATAGAATCTCTGATGGTCGTTGTTCTGACAGCCCACTGTAAAGACCAGCTTGCAGGAAGTGGTTTGAAATTTACTTGACATTGCTCACTGCCCAGTGATATTTCTGGGATACTTGCCTTGGAGATAAAAGATTGATCACACCATCCCTCTTTTTATTGACTTCCAATTCCCAGATTGACAAGTTAGAAATTGTATTGCCTTATCCCTAGAAACCTTCAACACCACAGTCTCAAGAGTGATTCGCCTTCTGCCTAATCCCATTGGTTTGCTCAAAAGCAGCAGACCAGTTATTAAGAATCAACCATCTTTCTGTGTCAAAGTCCATGGCCTTTTAACCTTTACCTTTAATGTCACCAAATTATGATGTATTAGATCAGAAAGACTAATAGGCTTATATACATAGAAACAGCAGACCTTTTGTGGATCAATAGAAAGGCGTATTGTCTGGGACACAGGTTGGGGAAGCCTTAGTGAAATGTTAAGGTTAAAGGTTCTGCTCAAGTGTGAAACAAACACCAGGAAAACAGTCTACCAGAAATGTTCTGAAAGGTTTTCAACAATTAGGCATAAGAAATGCTGAAACAAATTGACCACAGTAGCTATCTACATGGAGTGATGTTTTTGTAGTGCATTTTAAAAATATCAATGACATGACATTATATTTTTCACATAAAAAATCACATTACATTATATTTTTATCATAGTAAATTAATGCTCTGGCAATTAACATATCTGCAAAACTATATTTTTATTGTTTGTGTCATAAAAATGTCCAGTTTGACAAGTGCTCTTTGCTTTTTGATGGAGCTTTTAATCTAGATGTAAATTTACGAGGTGAAGCTGTTTCCTTCCATCGTGTACAGATTTGTTAGTGCTATTTAATTACATTTTTCAGCACAAGCACACATAGTGATTTCACATAATGGTTTCAATGATTACTCAGTAACGCAAAGTTTATGTACACAACAGTTTTTTGTAAGGTTCATATGTTTACAAATCATTAATCTAGAAATTACAGTGTAATGAGAGAACTCACACCCGAAGAAGGCTCCATAGCCAAAACATTGTGTTTTCTTTCTTCTCTTTTCAGCATGGAATAAACCTATTACTTGCTCTAAATACTAATTTGACTTGAAACACTGTAACCACTGGTTCGAGCCTGGACTATGTTGCTAGCCAACCATGACCAGAATTCCCTAATTGTCAGTGCGCAGGTGGCTGAGTCACTTAGGGAAATATGGGGGAAAAAGATGAACACACAGCTATCCCAAAGTTTCTAGGTGTAACAAAAATAATTGGCAATTCTAAATTTATAAAAAACACATACAGTATTTAAACCTGGAAGTATTTACAACAAAAGTCACTCAAAAAACTCAAAGGTTGTAGTAATATCCAGAATTTTTTTCTTGACACTATAAATTCAGTTTATCATTTATCCAAAGGCTTTTAAAATAATATTAATATAGACTATGACATTGTAATATGAAGTTGTAGGTGGTACATTACACGAGTTGACTCGTGTTTTAAAAAGCTGCACGCTGAAATAATCGACTCAGGCCTAACAACACACAATACAAGGTGTGCTAGTCAAAGAACACAGTGTTATTTAATCTGCAGTTCATAAACACCAGAGCAAAATTGGATTGCACTGGAGGGTAATAAATAAAAATCAAATTTCAGATCTTACCTACTGATTAGGCAAGCACAAACACGACAACAGTTTTCAGGTTTTTGTGACCACAAGCACAGTTTAAAATTTTAATATGGCATTGAAGTTCCACAAATTTACCAATTTTCAATCAAATTGTTACATGTACAATTATATATTATTAATATTAATTGTAATATTTTTTGCTATCCTCTCTTTTAAACACCAGCTGACAGATGCTGCAGTCAGCAAATTCCATTCTGAAATTACACTACAAAGTGTAGTGTTGCAACTTGACAGAGCTGCTTCTGGGTTATTCAGGTTCATGCACTCTTACTCGGGATGGTACTGTATGCATAGAGAAAAGACTATGGTGTGCCATCCCTAGCACAGCTGTGACATTGGGAACAAGACCAAAGACATATCCTGGGTTTGTCTCTGACAAAAACTGGGGAGTAACACACAGTCTCAAGAAAACTGCTACTTTTCTCCTCCTAGGAAGCAAACATTATTTTGTTCCATTGCTTTATTTCCCTCTTGATGTGACTACGTGAACTAGGATTGTGAGCCATCCCTTTTACTGCCATATGCCATATTGGCATCATTTACTCTCCAGACGTCATGGCGATGTGGTTCATGCAGGCCTCTCTGCCACTGCAAGGTAACAATTCCCAGAGGGGAGGTCCTATATGTCTCAGCTGGCTTGGGAACACTTGGAAATCCCCCAGAAGCACTGGAATTTGTTCCAAGGAAAAGATGTTGCATCTTCCTTTCGATAAACTGCTATTCTGACCTTTCACAGGATGAGACTAGGATTATTTCTCTGCATGTATTCCAGTTTCACTGGTTTCTTTCCCTCTCTCCCTATTCTTCTGCAAACATTACATTTTTACTGAGCAGTATCTCAACACTTTGAAGTGGATGTTTTGTGTAACACTTTCCAGTGTGATTTTCAATGATTTTTCCCAAAATAACCACTAACAGTTTCTTAAATTGAGTAAAACAATTAAAGTTTTAAATGTTTAATCTTAGATATATAATTATGAATTGTTCAGTTGTTTGTTTGCAGGTATGTACACATCTGATTTTACTGGAGTAGTTCTTTACTGTAAAGATAATATTTTAATATTGTGTGTGTGTTTAAATGCTGTGGATAATTTCAAATTGTAGTTTCCACTCTAAAACCACACAAATGTCAATGGCAAATGCCTTTTCAGTGAGTCATAAATGAACACTGTTCTTTTTCTTAATAATATCCTTTTACACTGTTTCACATGATAGTAACGGTTACCATGGCTACTGCCCTTTTCTTGCCAGTAAACAATGGACATGATTTTTCTGTAAAACCTTAAGTGCCTCCTTTTAAAAACTTTGTTATTTTCTTACTGTTGCCCACACAAAAATATTATTCTATCAGATTTGCTTTGTATTTTTTTCTGAACAGCAGCTTGCAAATCTAAATTGAATCAGTTTAGTTTTATACAGGAAGAGGTAAATGATTTGTGCTATACTGTGAGGTACAAAAGACTATGAAAAGCTACTCTTTTTTGTGATTGGCAAATAATTGTAGGCTAAATTAAAAAAAAGACAGTATCTTAATTTAAAAAAAAGTAATGGGACAAAACTGTTTCCATTAAAAAAAAGATTATTGCAGTGAAAAGATCTTAAGAGATTCTAATTACAATGTGAGCTTTCACTTATGCTTAATGCAGGGGTAAAGTATTGACAGAAGTTTGTGAACATACAGTAGATCATGACAGGATCTTTTGATTCTGCTATATTGTTATTCTAAACAAGTTGCTGGTGTTCTGTGGTTCAAGATGAAGAAGGTTGAAGTGGTTTAGAAGTGCCTGTCATTTGAAATTGCATGTAAAATAGATTATTCTCACCCTCAAGAATATTTAAAAGAGATATTGATAGTTAACTGAGATATCAGTAGGGACTAAAACAGAACCCTATGAAGCTACAGTACATAACCAGCTTATTCATGCCTTTTATACCCTTCTTAACACCACTTTTTGCAAGATGTATTATTTGTAGCTATTTTTAAAATATTCCATGTTCACAACCTTATTCATAATAATACTTATAGAGTTCAAAGTTTATACAATGTATGTGAACACAAAGTTCATATCTATATACTGTTTCTTGAGTTTTGAATCCCTTGAACACAGAGTCTGTTATAATGGCATTATTTGCTGTCCTATAATTATAGCATGTAATGGATTGAGGGTTGTTCACATTAATCCATCTCTTTCATGAATTGGTGAGCATTTTGTTGTGATTTTTGTAATGTGGGCACACTAAACTGTGATATTTCTGAATTCACTTTAAAAAAATCCAAGATGAAGTCATCATCAGCCTCAAACTTCACATTCCTCAATCTTCAAATCTTGTCTTTGACAAAAATCCAGAAGACCCCTGCAGAGTTCTTAATATCTTCCCCGCTTAGTCAGTGAGAAGGCATTTTTTTTTACACTTTCCATTGAAGTCGCAAATAAAACTTAAATGATGATGAAGTGAAGGCAAAAAGGTACAGTGGAATAATACTTATAGAGTTCAAAGTTTATACAATGTATGTGAACACAAAGGTTGAAACAGAGAGTATTGAAGGGTTTCTGACCTTTTAAAAGGCCATTTCTATTAAATTGACTGATTATGTCAAACAATTGTGTAAAACACTTCTATTTAGAATACCTCTCATGCTTCAGTGCCCCTGTTATGAAGAAAGTAAAAGAGTGGGGCCAATGTTCTGCTCTCTGATAGGTATGCAGAGCTGGGACCTTTGTGATGATAACTTGTTTGACCTTTTCTGATGATTTTGTTTTCATTCTAACTTTCGGACAGGATAGGTTTTCTATGGAACTGCCATAGCTTGGTTTAAACAAGTTATAGTTTTAGAACTTGACACTTGACATAGTCAGATTGAAACTTGGTTAAAGAGCTTTTATAGCACTTTTGGTTGTGGGTGAGGTTTTGAATACATTGAATACAAATTGAATATATTGAATATATTTCAGTTATCCTTTTTTATCCTAATTGGTTTCAGTCTTGTTATACAAAAAGCATTTGTGGATTAGGAAAAATTTGAATAATTCAAATTATTGTTTCTGACATAGTCCAGTAATAAACCACAGAATGAATGGTTTTAGTAATCAGCTCTAGTACTAAATGATGATTAAAATAATAATGACTGGTTTTTCTGCCGACATAGAGTATCTCAAGAATTATGCAATCCTGTAACAATGCAAGGCCAAGTGATAAGGTCACTTTTTTAGAATTAATCTCAAGAAATGGAAACCTTTTAGCAATTAATTGATGTACAGTACCTAGTTCATGCCATTTCTGTGAAAGTAGTCCATATTATGTTCTTTCCAATAAAAAAACAAGAGGGTACAGCAGCTGTGTGAGCCAGTCTCAGAATCTAGTGAAAACCTGGATGTATGTATGTGTTTGGGCAGATGTTGAAAGCCTACTTTCATATGCAGATTTCAGTTTGTTTTGTGAAGAAGGAAGTGTGATAAGTGTTAGTAAGAGGCGATTTCAAAAACAGTTAAACTAAAATAAATTGACCATAATGAGCAGCTCATAAGGAAAGTGCTTAGACATTTGATTTGAACATGAAAAAATGAAAATAGGGTATAAAAACAATGCCTTTGGAAAGTTATCCAAAGTTAACCAGATGTTATCACAGTGATTTTGAAATTTCATGATTCCACTCAATTTGCTTATATAAGGATATGTAAGTGGAAATGTGATGTGCTGGCGGGGCCTGTTCTAAAGGTGTAAATGTGCTTATACTTATACCTTCACCTTCACAGCGTTTGAGAAATTGGTGAAAGGTTAGCAGCAATTCACCCATTGATTTTTCTTTGTGCAACTATGTCTTACCACATTAATTTAGTTTGCACTGATTTAGTGTGTTTCCCTGGGGTGCTCTTGGCTCATTTATAAAAATCACTGAAATGAATTAATTGTCTTCCACCTCTTTGAAGTTAAACACAGTTGTGTTAAATATAGAGACCCTGCTTGAACATTAAATACACTTCATTTTACACATGTTTCTTCCTTTCTTTCCATGTTTTTAAGCAATATTTTGTTTCTACAGGAGCAGGTGTGACTGATAATATTTTTTCGCTTTTTACAAAGCAATGTTTTTTTTAAACTAGAAACATTATATTGCTGTTGATATACTTAAGTGAGATGACTTTTTATGGGGGGTATTTTGTTATTTGTTCTGTTTTTATCTAGATATACTTTTGGCCTGAATATAAAAGACAGGTTAGGAAAAGGGAATTTACTAATAGATACATTCCCACTTGTTTGTAGAAAGAAGCATCTTGGCACACTGCAACCTTGCATATAAAATGAATGTGAAATTGATAACAAGTGACTGGGTTGCATTGAATGGAAGGAAGGAGTTGAAATACAAAGGCCCCTCTATTACTGCTGTGTGTAGAAGGCCAGCATGAGAAGACGGTGATGCTGAATATTCTTGCATATCAAAATACTGGTACTCATTGCTGTTTCCACCATTTTCGTACACCTGTGTGAGGCAAATCTCTTCTTTCCATTGGTTGCTTGCCCTGGTACACCTTTTGAAATTCACCTTCAAAAACACAGGTGCATTCACACCAACATTGAAGTGGCACATTTCTTAGTTCAATAAGTCTCTGGGGTTTAACCCTACCTGCTCAAATACAGGATGAAAGTTTGAAATGTTGTACTTTGTGGTTGAGATCAAAGCTCTTTTCTCCTTCTTCATAGTGTGCTGTGGCATTCAAGACGGAGGTATATTCTACACTTATCCAGGACACATAATAGGAACACAGATGTATCCAGGACAAACTTTGCCCACACAGAAATTCAAGACAATCGCAGAGATATACATTCTAGAAAGCAGCTGAATGATCAGTTATTTTCCTAACATTTCCTATTTTGGGAAAATGTGACACTTTTATTTTACTAGAGAGCAAAAACATTTTAAATGGTTGCTAATTGCATGGTTGAAATGTCTTGCTAATGTCCATTATGATTTAGCTTCTTTTGTATAGAAATGTGCTGATGCACTTGTTTATACATTATTTAAATTTAAAAAGGCATGGTTGTAATAATACAGCATCCTGAGCCACCTTCAGTTGTCACTATCATTTTTGCTCCTGTTTTTAACCGATTTAAACAATAACTAAATCAGAAACCTGAAAGTCATTTTGGTTATTAATCCTGCCATCTTGTAGACAATGAAAAACACCAAAGGGCAAAGTGACTGTTACAGAAAAAGTCCTGTCCTGTTTTTTTTTCTGGGAGCAACACTGTTGTTTGATCTTTCTAAGTTTGTATTTATTTCTCATCTTGGGGTTATACTGTAAATAGGGTTTATAACAGAAGAGTTTCTGTATGTAACTTGCATAACTGGCAAATAAATAATTTATTTTTATGCACCACTGAAAATGTGTTAGACAGCTAACTTGCTCATGCCTGTCTCTACTAGATATCAGTTTAAGTAATCACAACGAGCCTGCATTTTATCAAACATAACAGTGAGCTTACACACATGTCCAGTATCTATAAGAAATATGGTACAAAATACACAGTGCTGAACTGTCTGTGTTCCTATAGACAGATGTTATTGCACATGGTGTCATTGCTCTGGAGAACAAGCATATTTAATGTCTTTGTAACCAGAGCAAATTTGTTTTATCATTAACTGAATTTTCTCTGCAACAGTAAAGCTGCAGTGAGAAGGCTATTCATTCATCTTGTCTTTGATGTTGATAGGCTCTGTGTGGCTGGGTCAAGACTGGGTCAACACCAGCAGCCTTATTCCCCCAGATCACAACATTTGTCTCTGTAGGCTCCCGCCCCCTCAACTACCCCACAGCCCTTGGGTAACAACAGTCACAGGTCACAGCTCTACTCTCTCGCATATTCCATTGCCACGCCTTCCTGATCTACCACTGGTTTCTATCACAATGCACCGGATTATTTATACACATTATTAAAATCTCCCTAGAGGCTTTTTACTTGTCTCTTTGTTCTTCAAAGACTTTATATTTAAAAAAAGGTGATGGGAAAAGCAAGTTTTCATTTGTGAAATGTGGCGTGATGATGGTGATATCAGCATTGTCAACCACACTTTTGTATTCAATCTGAAATACACCACTGATTAGTTCGTTCCCCTATGATGATTAAAAAAAGAAAGATATTGATAATTAAGTTTATATATAATGTCTGTATTTATTTCATCCTCTTGTGGATTTTAAGCCATTCATGTTGGATAATGGACTGTAATGCTGATAGAATTGTTTGTCCAGTGTGTGCTGGTAATTCAGGTACTATGAATCAAATGAAACCCTGCTCGTAAATGTTGTTTGTAGTGGCAGTAATTTAAAGCAATTAAGCGGTGTGCTCTGAACAGCACTTATAAATGTGTTGTTTCTTTTCTTTTTGAAATGCCTCAATTAGCTGTTCAAATGCTTCTAACTTATCTCATGGCCATCCTATTGAAATGGTAATACTGTTATTTTTATTAAAAGCTGCTTCATTAATGAAGCTGTAGGTGAACCAAATTCAGACAAATTGGTCTTCACATTGCAAATTATGCTAATGCTGGCTGGAACAGGTCCTAGAGAGTTACATGCTACCAATCCTGAATGGGGTCAGAGGGAGAATTACATAGTTTATTATAGAGAGGATTGAATTAAATTTTTACTAAAGCAGTTACTGAGAGGGAATTTAGCCAGGTTTCAGCGGGCTACACCCCTACACTTTCAAATAGCACCAGCGGTCATATTGAATTACGCAGTGCTTCCTATTGTTTCTAGTGAAACAAATGTGTACAAAACGAGGGATTGTGCTATTGTGCTCAATTTCCCTTTGGGATCGATAAAGTCTTATCCATCTACTAGATTAAAATGCATTCACCTCACAACTTTACATGCATCCCAGCTTCAGCTTGTTAATTTCTGATTTTTTTATACTAACAGATAACTTGTTTACATGTCCCCACTATGTATTTAGTGCTGGAATTCATCTAAATAGAATGGCTTATGTAAAGGGCTACCATATGACTCTGTATACACTAAAAACTTTGAGACTGGTTAAAGTTTTTAAAACTGCCATTAAATTGATGTTCATTTTTAATTTTTTTTCTATGCCGTTGTGTAGATGAAATTAGTACTGGATATCTGTGTGCTGCAAACATGTAATACTGATGAACCATTCATATACAATCTATGACATCTACTACACAATCACTGACATACTGTAAATAGTGAAAAGCTGATCAGTGTTACAAATTTTACTGTGCAGAGATATTGATAATTAAATTGATAATTAATTGATAATTAAACTTCCAGTGTAAGAACAGGCTATCTGTGTGTACAGTAGCTATTTTCCGGAGATTTTTTATTTGTATTTAGAATGGGAATGTTCAGTCACATAACAAGAGCAAGCACTGTAAATGATCTATATTTGAGGGTTATGTAATATCAATCATGGATATACAGTGTACTCTCAGTCCAGCCAGAATCATAGTATATAAAATGGCATTGACTTGAAAACCATTTTTCAGGAAGGATCTCCTGTGTCTTGGGCACGTCTAAATGCACAGTCAAATATAATAAGGGTGTAAAGAGGTTTTGGTGAATTTGTTTGGCATCACACTGCATAGTCCTTTGTATGATTTATGCAGGAGTGTTCATACCTTTGGTATTTCCCTGTGTCCATGTAAGATATGCATGAAGGCATATGCATGAATGGCTTACATTTCATAAGTAGAGATGGCAGGCAGCTTATAAAGTTACCAAACTTAAGATCTGTGCTATCATAATCAGTCCTGAGTATTCCTAAGGTAGGCAATAATGGACACCTTCCAGCTTATTTCTCTTGCTGCTTTTAGTGACTATGTCACTACTTCCTGAAGTCATTTTTTTCCATCTGAGCTGTTAGTTGCTGCTTACTCTCATTTGTGCACCTACATGTAGTAATATATGCAATTCACATATGGTAACAAGTGACAGGGGAAGAACTTTATCCTTGCATTTGATTAACAATCAAATATGAACCTTTGGATACAGTATCTTTCCAAAGTGCCCTCAGCAAAAAAATGCCAGCACATTCCTTAGATGAGCACTGACGATTGAGCATCATAGACATTGGCATAATGGCAGCATTTGCAGCCAGTAATATAGTAATAAGTAAAAAATATCTAAAATTGCAGACTTGGCAAAACTTCTTTGGTAACTCTTGTAACTTTTGAATAATGAACTACAATAATTCTTTGTTCGTTTTTAGAGTTGAATTGCAAAATACCCTGTGCCTTTTTTCTTTAACATTAAAGAATTGTATTCACTTGTGTTGTTTCATTCATCTTAAGTGTTAAATTTAGATCATAATCATTTGTAGTGCAGAGTTTATAAATAAGTTGTGTGGCACTAGCCAGACAGCCATTTTATTTCACAGTTTTTTGGACAGATAATCCTAAACACTCCTGTTTACGTGTTTCATCCTTGTACGTGCTTCTGAAAGCAAAACATAGACTTCATAAATTAACAATTTCTTTTAATTTTTATTAAACGAGAACTACCATTTCATGCAATTTCTACACATTGTTATGAACTGTTATGTAGGAGCCATTATACGTTTTAAGATGGCTTGAGGCATTACTCTCCATTCCCCCTACCAGAGCTCTGAGGAAGCCATGCCCTTAAAACAACAAAAGAACTTGATAAATATTCTGTTGATGCAACCAAAAGGACTGGTTCTGCCACATTAAAACAGATAGAGATCAAGTTGGCACGCCCTTGTTTTTGATGTTCAGCCTTGGTCCTGTGACATAGGATAGGCAGAGGGATTGCATAAAGCTGGATTTTGTCTTTCAGAGCACGAGTCATTATTAGACATCATTAGCATGTCAGCCCTTCTAAAAGAAAAGGAAAAGACAAAAGGCTCTAGCTTGATAAAAGATCCCCTTGATTCTCCTAAAAAGGATGAGAACTAAGTTTATTACCCATGAGGAGGGTCAATCAGATGTATTCTGTGTGATTTTAGGGTATTACATTTTTAAATAAAATATTTTAATAAATAATAAAAATATTTCTAAAATAGTTAATAGTAGCCATTAGAGCACAGGGAAGCACAAACTTGTACTCCTTCATGCTTTTTAGTTACATTTTAGTATTCCCTGAATACATTAATAACTAGGGTAATTTCAAGACCATAAAGCACTTTCTCTATTGATATTATCACCGGATTTGGATATTAGAATGTATTGCCTGCTATGAACAACACAACCAAAAATAATAGGGTTTAACTGACAGCAAGCACACTTTTTCAGACAGGAAGTAGTAGTTATTCTGCTCCATGCTTCTTAAGCCTTTTGTTTTAAGTTATTCTGTAACACCAAAATGCCTTTTGCTTGTGGATTTATGGAAGTGCCACGATCTTACTCTCTGATCCCTATTACTCTTGTTGCTCAGCTGAGTCCCCTCTTATCAAGCCATTTATGAAAATGGTTTGATTAAAGACAGCAGCACTGAGCTTGTGCCACTGGCACAGAAAGAGCGAATTGTTGTGTCTTTGTGGAGTAGAGGACTCTGGAATTTGTGGTGAAAGAAAATTGAGAAGAAACAGATCTTTTGGATTGAGTTTCATGAAATAATGCATGTGACAAAATGGGAAGGCAGTCTGAGGGAAAATTGACATAATTTTTTCCTTGGTCCAAGAATAAGCCAGACAAGTCTGTCAGAAATACAAAGTTACCATTGTGCAGCTTCATAAAACACTGCAAATTAATACTTAATATTCCACAGAGTTTCCTTCTGCAAAATAATAATTGTGACTCATGTCATTGTTTGTTAACAGTGATATTTATAACAGCTCTGAATTCCCTTGGCTGTTTCTGGCTAAGGCTGTTTATGTGTGCAGTACTTATCAACAGCACATCAAATCAAGTGTGCACAGTAAAGCCAGTTTCTGTCTACATACATCTGACTTTGTGGTTGCATAGACGTTGGTGAATACAAACAACTTTGTTTAAATGTCCTGAAGAAGCACTGTCAAAGCTGCACCGGATTGAAAACTTATCATTTATTCAGTTTTTTATGGACTCTATAACAGAGATGTTTCAATAAGGAGTCCTCTGTGCAGAAACGATATGGCACCCAAGATCTAAGCAGGAAACACTCACTAAAAGCCCTTTCTTTTTAAGTCCTTCACTCTGAGACATTGCTAGATAAGTCCTGCTCTGATCTTGTTAATAACTGTTGTGTGCAGTTTACGTGCATATACAGTACTGTATACTATTCTGCTGTATATACTGTTCATCAGGATAGCTGTGCTAAGAGCAAATCCTGCTACATAGAGTACAATTCTCCTGCTGGGATAGAATCTCGCAGATTGAAAGGAACATACTGTGTTCTTTTTGCCTTGGGCTGGATCGCACGTATTTTATATAAGAAAATTATTCCGGCTGTAGCACTTGGAATCAGTTTCACAGGCACTCCTTGTCTAAATGCATAAAAAGCAAGTAATGAAGAGTAAGTCTCTCTTCTCAGTATTCTGAATCTAGATACTCTACCGCATATAGAAGCGAAGCCACATGCATCTGGGTCCTCACCCTTTTGCCAAGGAAACTCCCTTTAGTTAACTCCTCTTTAGGGCAGTGGTATGAATTTTTGTACAGAGCCATAGCCAACCATCTTAATCTCAGGAAAGCACATCACTATAAAAGATGCAAGATTCTGGAGGTGTAGGTTCTGTTCCAAAAATATTTCTTAGTTCCCAAATGCAATGAGTTTTAGTTGCTACCCCTTGCTCTCAGGTGTTCTCCACAGGCATAGAGGCCATTCTGATCCCTGTTCCTCTCCAAGGTTTGAAGATTTACAATCAACTAGAAAACTAATTTGTACTCAGGCCCCATATATAAAGACTAAAACATATGGATACTATCGTAGGCCTTAGGTTGTGACTAGGTGTGATAGTAAATGACAAAGAGAATCACTTGACCCCCCTCTCTCAGGCAGTCACTTATTTGGGATTACATCTGTACTACAGAATGTGGATCAGACAGGTGGTGTGGAGCAAACTAATGGATTTTATTGGGGAGATGATGCACCTGGGCCTGATAGCAGCAGTGTTGCTGACATTTTAACTTTGTGCTATAGCATACTATTAGTGTTCTACAACCGTTACAAGGCACTAAGGGCACAACAGACACATTTAAGAGATGACTCCAACATGAGGTAGGTGGGCTTGTGGAAAATCTTGGGTGTCAGCAAGGTACAGCACAGAGCGCTGGCTCTCCAATGCTTCTTATATTTCTAAGGCAGACAGATGGACAACTTAATAGTGGTGACTTACATAAGAAGGCAGGGGACTGTGGTCAATCATTCTTTACTGAGTGACCCTTCAAATGCTACTGTAGGCACATATGCTCTTTCAGTTTTCCCTGTGCCAGCTATCTTACATTTCTTTCAGGGTCTCTTTGATGAAGGCAAATAGCTTGCTGCACTGAAAGTTATTTGGCATCTATCTCTGCTTGACATGCCAAGCTTGAAGGCAAGTCTTTAGGGGTTTATCCTCTTGCCACACAGTTTCTGAGGAAAGCCAGGAGATGTTGACTTCTGACTAAAACCTTTTTTTTCCTTGCTGAGAACACTATATTGAATCTCTTCACTCAGCTGAGATCAGATGACTGACCTTGAGCATAGTTTTCTTCTTGCTATTACCACAGTTAGTAGAGTAAGTGAATTACAGTCACTGTTAGTATCCACTGCATGCCTCTTTTTCCCTAATAACAGAGCTGTCCACATCCATACAAATCAGGGCAGGATCACTGCCTGTAAAAGTCCAGGCATTCATCATGCCATGTACTTCCTTCTGGAGGAAAGCAGACCAGCTACTGTCTTTCCCCTATAATGTGAAAATCTAGGAAAAAGCAGTCTCTGAACAGTGTTTGGCCTATTGGTCTACTTTACAAGGAGCCAGGCTACACCCTGAGCTATGTTCCACGAAGCATTGGATCAACACATTTTAAAGTGGAAATACTATATGATTGCATTCATTCATTGATTGTGTTCAGTGACTCAAAGTAGTGGCTTTTAGAAGAGGGCATTATAAATGCCATTGTAATGGAAATCCTGATTATCCATTGTTTTAAAAGCATTTTAAACTGCCAGAAATTAATTAACATGGAAAAATCCATAAAGTAATTAGTAGTAAAACGACATCCTGTGTGTTTAATTTCATTTTTTCTGGTCACCAGGATTCTTGTTCTGTCACTCTTTATTGATGGGAAAAGGGATCTTCTGGTAATCTGTGATATAAAACATCTGTGCCATTTTAATTAGTCTAAATAGCGATTGTTATAATGCATCAATTGTTTATGACAACCCAGATTCAGAGTTTGAGGAACTGTTTTATTTCCTTATTACTTGAAATTACTGTATGTGAATATGAATGTTTCTTTAAGTTACATATGATTTATGACTTACACACATTGAAAGGCATTGAACTTTCACTGTGTCATTAAGTAAAAAAAATCAAGTATTATCATGTAAATACTGTAATCAGTAAAATATGTATTGTACTGTATATAATGGGAATATACAGTGCCTTCAGAAAGTATTCAGACCCCTCCACTTTTTTCAAACTTTGTTGTGTTGTAGACTTATTTCAAAATGGATGAATTGATTCTTTTTTACCATCAATCGACACACAATACCCCATAATAACAGAGTGAAAACACGTGTTTAGGAATTTTTGCAAATTTATTAAAAATTAAAAACCTAAATCTCCAATTTACACAAGTATTCAGACCCTTTATTCAGTACTTTGTAGGACCACCTTTAGCAGCGATGACAGCTGCGAGTCTTCTTGGGTATGCTTCAACCAGCTTTGCACACCTGGATTTGGGCAGATTCTCTCAAACTCTGTCAGATTGGATGGGGAGAGTTGGTGAACTGCAATCTTCAGGTTTCTCCACAGATTTTGTATGGGGTTCAAGTCTGAGCGTTGTCTTGGCTGTGTGCTTCAGATCGTTGTCATGCTGAAAGGTGAATCTTCGCCCTAGTCCAAGGTTGTGTGCTCTCTGGAGCAGGTTTCCTTCAAGGACCTCTCTGTATTTGGCTCCATTCATCTTTCCTTCAATCCTGACCAGTTTCCCAGTCCCTGCCACTGAGAAGTATCCCCACCGTAGGGATGGTATTAGCCAGATGATGAGCGTTACCTAGTTTTTGCCAGACATGGAGTTCAATTTTTGTCTCATCAGACAAGAGAATCTTTTTCCTCATGCTCTCAGAGTCCTTTAGGTGCATTTTGACAAACTCCAGGCGGGCTGTCATATGCCTTTTACTTAGGATTGGCTTCCGTCTAGCCACTTTACCATAAAGACCTGATTGATGGAGTGCTGCAGAGAAGTTGTCCTTCCGGCAGGGTCTCCCATCTTTATACTGGAACTCTGACCCTCTGTTACTGTGGCCATTGGGTTCTTGGTCACCTCCCTGACCAAGGCCCTTCTTGCCCAAATACCCAGTTTGGCCGGACAGCCAGCTCTAGGAGTCTAAGAGCCTTGGTTGTTCCAAACTTTTTCCATTTGACAATGATGGAGGCCACTGGAACCTTCGATGTGTTGCCAATGTTTTTATACCCTTTTCCAGATTGACAGATTGACAAAATCTTATCTCGGAGGTCTACGGAGAGTTCCTTGGACTTCATGGCTTGGTTTTTACTCTGCCATGCACTGTGAACTGTGTGACCTTATTAAGACAGGTGTGTGCCGTTCTAAATCATCCAATCAAGTGAATTTGCCACAGGTGGATTACAATCAAGTTCTAGAGACATCTCGAAGATGATCAAAACAAATAGGATGCATCTGAGCTCAATTTGGAGTTTCATAATAAAGGGTCTAAATACTTATGTAAATAGGAGATTTCCGTTTTTAATTTTTAATAAATTTGCAAAAAATTCTAAAAACTTGTTTTCACTTTGTCATTATAGGGTATTGGGTGTCGACTAATGGCAAAAAAGAATCAATTTAATCCATTTTGAAATAAGTCTACAACACAACAAAGTGTGGAAAAAGTGGATGGGTCTGAATTCTTCCTGAAGGCACTGTAGTTTCCCCCTTTCAAGTTACCAGTAATAAAACATTTATGGTATGTAAATTGATAGTGTCATTGTGTAATGAAAATTAGACAGCATTTAACAATTTATTAACAAGTTTTTCTTGTGTTAAGTGAAATGTAATGGTTTAAAGCACGTTTAAGGTAAACCAGTGGTTGTGAATTAAAAATAAAATATACAGTAACAGTATAATTTGTGACAATAAATATTAATAGATACTACTATTTCCCTAAAAGTTATAGAAATGCTAATCATTGAATGATTTTATCCATAAATGTATTACAAGGTTAATTCCAGCTCTTAGGTTGTTCTGTGCTGCTAGAAAATAGACTGTCAGGAGTCCGGTAGATAGTTTTCTGAGAATCCTGTGCGCAGCCGAGAACTCTGCAGGAAGCGGAGGCAAACAATCCAAAATCGTAATCCAAAGACGAGATCAAAAAGGGAAAAAGTCAAGTCCAAAAACCAGGAAAGTCAACACGGAAAGGCCGCGCACTAGAAAACACCAGGAGGCTTCTCAATAGTAAGCAGGGTAGGGTGTGTGAAGGAGCATTAAATACTGAAGGGAGATGAACGTGGTTGGATAATTGGTTAAGGAGTGAGAATCTGTGGTATCCGGTGCCTGTGAGAATGTGATGGGTTCAGTTAGGAATGAGAGCGTGAAACAGTGGGTTTGGGAATGTAGCGGGGTTTGCAAGGGCGAGTGCGGGACGTGACACTGATTATGCTATGCTTCTGTTACTGGTTTGCAACTACTGAAAAGTTGAGCATTTCCTTGTTTCTGCACAGAGTAATAATATTTACCATGTGATTATTGGGAAGCTCTGATGCTTAGAAATTTTAAAATGTTAATCTGAAACATTTTAGTACATGCAGGAGCAGTTCAAGAGCCTCTCTTCTAAGGGATAGTGGAATAGGAGTAGGAAAGTGGAATCCACTAGTGTGCTTCACCACAGATCATTGGAATAGACTTTACAACTGCTTGCAGTGCTTTGCTCAGATGGCAAGACTAACACTTCGATATTCCTCAGGCTATTGACCTCTTGGAATCAGCAGTAGAGTAAACTGTTTAGACAGCCGTGATTGAACAGGCGTCACTAAGAAATCTTCAGGCAGGTTTCACACCATCACACTTTGTTCTTTATTCTCTTGTGGATACAGTACACACCAAATTGGCTTTCTCACTTGCTAAAAGTGGAATACAACACTATAAGCACTGTGCTGCAATGTGAATTATCACCAGAAATACATGTCTCTATATTTTCTGCCATTCAGAATATCTGTAATCAGGGAGAAGACTAGTTTTTAAATGTCCCTCTTCCTGCACAGAGCAGAGAATCTCACTAATTAGGAGGAAGCCTTCATCTGTCTGTTTACAATGGCTAACGGTTATGATGAGATTTACAATTATAATATACAATTATGGACTATTTTCTTGCTTTTCCAAATTAATAGTGAGTAGCTCAATGTATGAGATTTATATTCCTAAAATGTATGTTTTGCTTAAGAGGAAAATATTAACATTTTGGCAATGAAGGGTTTTATTCCTTTTAGGAAATGAACAGCCGTCACAACAGAAGATTGAAGTTGATAAAATGTTGTGATTAAAATAAATAAACCTAATAAAACACAGGCAAACAGAAGTCTCTAGCACTTTTACAGGCTTCTGCTTTGTGCAGTCTGATTGAGCAGTTCTATTTTTTTCTTTTACGTTATGTAAAAAGTTTTAAAATTACGTTTTGTTTGAACTTTAACCCTCAGTTCACTTATGTTCTTTCTAAACTGTGGTTAGCCCATATGAATACCCCTTGTCTGTAGGTTATTAATTAAGAAATATGTATGCTGCTTGTGTATTAAACAAACCTTTCACCTTTACTGGATTTGTTTTGATAAAGGGTTTAAACCATAAAAGTTACACTTGTACACAGGCTAGGGGCCAAAGCTGCATGTTGAGAAAGAAGCAGGTGACAGATGAGTCTCTTTAATGTGGTATTGAAGGTAGATAATAAGCCACATGTTCGACCACCTAAGAGGAAACTGAGGGTTTGATGAATGCAACCTAAGATGCCTTTTATCAGGGCATGGTAAGACATGTATGAGGATGACTGCTTTGAGTTCCTAAGACTTAGCAGGCCTTTTTGTTAAAATTCAAAAGTACTAGGGATAGTGCTTTCATTAAAAGAAATACAGCACAACAAATACAGTATGAGTTATTATAAGGTACAAAAAACATTGGTTGGCATGATTGATAGAGTGAGAATTTGTGCCTTCTTTGATTTTCTTTTTTGTTTTCTGGTTACAAGCTCATGATAGCTCAGTGGATTAATGAAGCCAGTAATTTTAAATTGTGTTTGGTTTCTAATTTAATATGACTATTTAAGTTATTTAAGTAGCAACAACTGTTTTATATGTAGCTCCAGTGCCAGAACTGTACTGTATGTTGTTGGTTTATTTCTTGATACACAAGTTTCAGTGGTGCATTCTACTTTATTTTGAAATGTATTATTCTTAGAAGACCTCTATACCTATCCCTATATCTCTGACAAATACTTGCCATCTCTTTAAATGAGTATGTGTATTGTATCTTTTTTTAGGATGAATGTGGAGTCCAGAGTTTCACTAAAATTTATATTTAGCATACTTCAGTAAGTTAACTTATACAATAAGCAAAACAATACAGGGTATGCTGAAGTAGAGACAGTTGGTCGTGACCTTTTGGTATGACAGCTAGTGACAAGCATAATATCCTTCTTCAGGTCTGAGGATTATAAAAATGTAGTTATTAGATTAATTGAATTAAAGGCTGAGATCATCACTGCTGAATTTCAGGCCTCCTTTTTTCATACTGTATTTGGACTGATTTGGATGAGGATGGAGTGGCTACAATTCTTAATTTACAGTGGGAATAAATGAATAAAAAGAAACTTGAATCAATGAACTACAGTATTACTTGAATCAAAAAATAAATTATGGAGCCCAAAACAGCAAAAAAAAATACTTAATTGTTGTGGGTAAAATGTTTTTAACCAAGCAGTTGCATAATGTATCAAATTGGTTTTAATGTGTAATATCCTACTCAACTGCACTGACACTGGTATAAATAATAGGAAGTCAGTTTGAGCAGTAATTCTGTGATAAACAATAGCAATGGGATCATACTGTAGGTCATCAACATGAACCACTTTTAGTAAAGTGTGTTTTGATTTCAATCCCTTTTCCCATTTTGAGTCACAAGCAAAGATCTCTTATTTTTCACAAACCTTGCAAAATTGAACAAAGGGAATTTCCTTTCAGAATGCATTACTGAAAAAAGAATAATTTATCTGCAGCAGGAGCTGAATTATTCAAGGGAAAGTGTAATCTAAGTCCACTATCCTTGTTATTATGCCATATTTCATGCACAGTGATGCTCAGGAGACAAGAAAGTACTGTAATTATGATTTTCTACAACACAGAATTCCAATGACTTCCTGAAATGCTGACCCTCTTGTCTTGCTGTGCTTCCTAATCCAAGAAAAATAAAAATGAAGTCATATTTAAGTGTTATTCGCTGGGTGAGGAGACGCACATGCATGAGCCAAGACAAACATCCAATTGTAATGTAACTAGGTAGTTCAGGGGTTTTCTGTTTTTTTGTCTGTTCTGTTGCAAGATCAAATTTCAAAACTTTCAAAATGAATGGAAATGTTAATACATAGTGCTTTTGTGTTATTTGCAATCAAGAGTTTATGTCGTTGGTGTAAATGTTTCTTTGTGAGATGTCTGGGCTTGGACCCCTTAATGAAACCCCCTAAGTAAATGACCTGTTGTCACATTGAGACCACAGTATTTACATGCACATAATAAAATGAATTTTCATGTAAGTATACTGCAAATATCTGTGCTTCAGTGCCCTGTCAAAGAAGAAGGAAACATTTAAGCAACATATTTTTTAAATTTATTAACAGGGAGTATTAATACAGTATATATTTACACCAAGGGTGGCAATGCAGAACAACACTGCTAAACTCTGCTTCAGGTGGGTTCAAATTATTTTACAAAAATTTCTTTGTCACTAATGGGATATGGGAATCATGTAATAGTCAACTCATTGAGATAATTAGATAAAATGCTTTTTCTGCACTTTCATAAGGAGTTTTTCCATAACAAAGTCTTAATTTCTTGACTGTAAAATAAAATGTTATTTATTTTTTCTTAATGACCACTTATAGATCATTATTTTTCCTGTGGGTAAACTGTGTGGATATTAGGAAATTTCCAATGATTGGAAAGTCAGACTCAGTATTGTGCTCTGATGTTATTTACAAGCAATTTGACTGTATTTAGTTATCAAGCACTCTGTAAAGGGTGACTCACTATGAAGACTTAAAAGCAAACCCATTCTGGGTTTTCTTTAAGTCCAAATGGATAAATTTCAAAGTTTCTGTGACAATTGTGAGTGAATGCAAAAGGCAATCAGAGCAGTAGCAAACTAGCTTAGAGACACTAAGACTGTCCAGTGCCCTTGACAGACCTTATCCAGCATACTTGTCAACTGAGAACAAGGAGAGAGGTTCAGTTCAGGAAATGTACTAGTTGAGTTGAGTTGAGAGAATCTCAGAAGAAAATTATGTTTTTACAGTATGTAATGTATGGTACCAAATATGCCTTATTGAAACCTTGTAGAGCTTCCTGTTCAGCTAATACCTGAGACCTAAATTAAATATTTATGATATTCTGAGTGTTCAGTGCCGAAGGTCTGAAATCTCTGCTGAGTTAATGCCTAAATGTACCAGCATTTTCTGTCTTAATAATGCCAGCTAAAGTAGTCACTGTACTGTAGATGGAAACACTGCTTTCTGTGTCTTGTATGATGATAAAATGAATTTAGTTATGTTGTACTATTTAATTGGAATTTTGTTGGCTTGTTGTATTTTTACACACATTTCTCTTTTACACACATTATGTTCTCTCCATTTCTCAGTTCGTAATCGACTACACATTATGTTCTGCTCTCCCATGCATTATGATAATGTCTGTAATGTTGCCACTAAATTAGTATACATTATTTCTGCTTGATCTTAGTGATATCATTAACTAGCTGTGCAACTTGGTACGTGAAACATTTATACCGTTTTTAAATAGTTTTCCCCCATTATTGAAAGACACTAGTATCACATTTGTCATTTTTTTAGGTGGATCAAACTGACCCTCTACAATAACAAAAGAAAGGCTACAAAAGCTAGGCATTCTTGCTTGTTGGGTTGCTAGTAATTTCTCAGTTTTCCATCATAGAAAAATCACTTGCTAATTTCTAAGCAATATTGTTTCATATTAAGCTTCGACACAATTCATGTTAGTCTTCCCTCTGTACATAATATGTGAATTTTGGTTGCAGATTTTTATTTGCAGACATTGGTGATGTTCAGTGCCCATGGTTTGACTGTCAGTTGGACACAGAAAACAGATATTGCATGACTTGTCCTTGCAGGCAGTCAGTTACGTTGTTGACAGCTTTTAAAACTGCAGCTGCCTGTCCTCAAAAGCTTGGTTACAATTATCTTGTTTATGTTAGGGAATCAAGGAGATGTGAAGAAGTGACACTTCTGTTCTGGCAGGTTGCTTGTCATCAAATGGTGACAAGATCAACATCAACTGAAATCTTAAACCTGTGTGGCTGTCCTTTGGGTCTAGTTTTCAGAAGACAGATTTACTGCACTGTGGGGTCTAAGAAAACGTAAGAACAATGTAAGAAAAAAAGCACATCCTCATACATACAGTAGATATCTACAATCTAAATCCAATTTTTCTTTAATTTGGTTGCTGTCATAATTACATGTAGCTGTTTTCCTCATTAAGTGGTATTCAAAAGCAAAATTAACTTCAATTACATTTATTTGGCTGATGCATGTATTCCAAATGACTTACATTTGTACCCATTTATACTGTACAACTGGGTGTTTTACTGTAACAATTCAGGTCATGCACCTGGCTTAAGAGTACAGTAGTGTCTCACCTTGGATTTGAATCCACAACTTTCCAATTAGGAGTCTAGGAAGCCTAACCACTGTGCCACACTACTGCCCAAATCAAGAATGAGTTATTTCCAACTACAGGTAAATGCATTGTATAAGATTTATTTGGTAGGGTGCAGAGGTTGTTAGAAAACAAATACTCTATGTTATGGATTTCATATTGTCTTCCATCCATTAATTTTCCAAGAGCTTCTACCAATTCAAGGTTGCGGGGGAGCCGAAGTCCAGACAAGCAAAGGGCAAAAGGCAGGGTACAACCTGGATGGGATGCCAGACCATTTCAGGCAGACACACTGACAAAAACACAGACACACACAGACACGCTCACACTCACACCTAGTGCCAATTTTTCACTATCCATATCCTGCTACTATGTTTTGACTCTGAGAGGAAATCCATGCAAACATGCTGAGAACATACAAACCACACAGATAGCACCCCAGGTCTGGAATTGAGTCCAGGGCTCCAGTGTTGTGAGGCAGCAATACTAACCACTGCATCACTGTGATGCCCCTTCAAAACATTAGAAAACTTTTATTTTTAGGTGGGTAGCTGTACTCAGAATCAAGGAGATTTCACTCCCTTGTTAGTCACTCGTGACATAGATTTATCCTCTATGATCAAGCACTGTTGCTTATTTTTTAATGGTTGGTGCCATCTTGAGAATGCATCGTGACTTGATACCTGTGTATCATATACTGTATGTAATAGCAATGGAAGATTTATAAACACCAATGTGCAAGCAATTCATCTATGACCAGAGTACTTTGCCTCTACCACAAATCAGCTCAAAAGAGAAATTGTAAAGTCTTTACCTAATGTTGTCTAGCAGTTGTGTGTTATATTGCGTACTGTACCTCAAGGCAAGCCTGAACAGCTTTTCTTTGTTTTACAAACTATTAAATCATCATCAGGTCATATCATATTCTTTTTCAGTTTTGAAGAATTCACAAATACAATTGAGCTTGTAACATGGTTCTGTTATCTCTTATTTGCTGTCATATTTAAAAAGCATAAATAAAATGCATAAAGCTTTTGGCCCAGCTAATCCTACATCTGATGGTCGCTCAGGAATGTCTCCTTTGGTTCAGAGACTGAAACTTACTCAGTAACTGCCTGCTTGCTGATTCAGTGAAGCTCCTTATCAATGATATTTTGGTGCATTGAAGTTTGTGCCTGTAACTCAGACAACCCTTATCATTCCTCCAGTATGTCAGAATCTTAGCAACAGAAACATAGGATGCATACATAGTATGCTGATTTGCTTTGCTTTTTTTAAGTTCAGTCTGGACTTATTATAATTATTGAAGAATACTTATAAACCTGAGTGCTCAGTTAAAAATAACATGAAAAAAGGTTTCAAATAGTGTACTTTGTTCTATTGCCCTATTCAGTATATTTTGTATATTTTATTTTTTGAGGAAACATCATTGTATCTATAGAGAGAGAGGACTGCTCACTGCTCACTGCTCACTCACTCACTGCTTCTATTTGTTGGTATTAGTGTGTTTTATCTACTGCTGCAGTAGCTACAGCCCCTTCTGAGAGGTGGGTTAGGAGTTATAAGGCAACATTCAATTTTTTTTCTGATCTTATGATCCTGGCCTTTTGGTGGTCAAATAAAATCGCTTTATGTAACGGTTCTTGGGGTTTCCACCCTTGCTGCTCCTGCCCTGCCAGTTCCTCCCTCGCTGCCTGGGCGCGAACCCAGGTCTCTGGCATCACGCAACAGGAAACTTGCCAGCTGAGCTGAAGGAGAACTCCCTCAGCCCGGGTGGCTGAGATCACTGTTAAACGCAGGGGCATATTTGTTACATTTACATGCTTGTGTTGAGTGACATAAAAAAATCTGTTCCTATTGTGCCGAAAATTTTATACGTTCAGTCCTCCTGTACAAAAGTGTCTGCATGTGTCTACATGGGAATTGAGTGTTGGACTTTGTTCTGCCTCAGAATTCATACAGTTTATATTTTATAAAACCGAAAACATCAGAGAATAAATTAAATTTCCTTGTGTTATTTTTTCTGTGTGTTTATTCATATCCAAAACTTCCAGAATACCAGCAATCAAGCAATCCAGATCCAATTCAATTTGTTTGCTGTGTTTAGCCAGTACCAAAACTTGTTATAAGACAGTTGAAACATGATATGATAAAGAAAGCACCACCAAGAATCGAGTTTGATACAAAAATCATTCAAAAGTAAAATTTCACAAGAAAAGGATATCAATTCAAAGATCTTTAAATGTATAGATATTGCATGCTTATGATAGAAGTATGAAAATTTCCTGTTTATGGAGACACTTTTGTGTTTAAAAATTTAAAGAGGCCTTGCTAAGAAGTAAAGCATTCAAAAGAAAGAGTCTAGATGGCACCCTCGTCACAATAAAAGTTAACCACTTCAGGGTCAAACATTTTGTGGAATTCAAAGAAAAAGAAGTAGTTGCTAAATGTAAAGTAAAAACTGAAATGTAATGTAAAACCCTTCTTTTCTTGGTCTTTTAACAAAGATGAAGGGGCCTTTGCCAATTATGGGAAAGCCTACAGGAACAGGTGTCTGTCTCCCTTTAAGTGCAAACCTGTGTCCGCAACATACCTTCCATTTTCCATCAAAGAACCAGATGTCTTCAAGTGGGAGTCATTCATTTATTGCTTGTACATAGTAGTGAGTTATCGGCAAAGGAACCTTTAAAAAGAACTCCATGAGCTTACAATGTCCTTGATTAAAAAGCCCCTGGAGGACTTTATTTTTTATTACTGTTGCTCAGGTTTCAGTTTATGCTGGGATAAAGCGTAAACATATAAACAGATGAATAACAGACATGGAATGTATAGACAATAGTGGAAGTCACAAAACAGACCACTTTTTTCCTCTCTGAATGTCACATAACAACACTAACCAGTGTATGAAGAAATGAATGATATAAAGATTAACTGATATAATTAATTTATTTTGCAATTTACTTATCCCATTACAAAATAAGGCTTTCATGCTTACGATAAAAGGTGCCGGTTATGTTTGTCTTTCATAATTCTTGTGAATATTTTAATTCTACCAAATGTTCTTGTACACCATGGCAGCCTTTAAATTTTATTCTTTAACACAACTTTCCTTTGTGTGTTTGTCTAAGAATCATAAATCAAGTTTGGATATGAACAGCAGCAAAATGAACTGTAAAATCTGTGCTAATGTACCTTTATAAAAAAAAACCTTCCCTTTTTTGCCACACTGACCTGAAACAGAAATGACCTGCAAGCCTTTTCTGTCTACTGTGCAGTGGTTTAACTTAAGTGCTGAAAAGTGAACTGCAAATGACAAATTCTTCAGTTAAGTGCTGATGAGTGTAGTTGCCTGATAACTTGGTACTGTATCTCTGTGTTTGGCCTCTGTGTTGCTGGGAACCGATTTGAAGAGATATGACGAATGGCTTTTGATCTTCTTCACAGAGCATCTGTTAAAGTTTAGTTGGCATGTGGTAGCAATTTTAATCTCAGTGCGTGCTGATTATGAAAAGATGCGCCCAAGGAAAACTGACATACATGTTGTAGCAAGGACCAGAGTTTGGTTCATCTCATCCTCTTCAAGATATATTTTTATTTTTTTCCAAAGCAGTGTTATCTTTGTAAATGATAGAACTGAAATGCATTGGAAAATAGATTGGAAGTTATTGTGACTTAAAATGAAAGTATCCATGACTAAACACTAAAGGATAAGCATTATTCCCCAGCATGTATCGCTTTTCTTAGGTCTCTTTTAAATACTGATGCAATGCCAGATTTTGTTCCTTTTTGGCAGACTGCCAGCAGCTCTCCCATCACCACAACCTCCAGTCACCCCCTTCTCTTCCCTTCAGCCATCTGATGCTTTTTTTTTTACATCTGATGAAATTGCAAACGCTAAACTAAAACTTAGATGAAGGACAAAAGAGATGAAAGGGGTATGTTTTTTTGAAATGCAACCCTTTTAGGAGGATTTATTTTCTACAACTGCACATTTATCCCAGCACACAGACATGTATGTTTGTGGGATTAGAATGTCAAAAAGGTTTGACATATTGCCAAGAAGAAGCCATTTATTAACTTTTGTGCACCTACCGTATCAGGAAGCATATGAAGGTATATATAGTATGGGTTAATGGGATATGGTGTAAAGAATAGAAACAGCACCGGTTTGTCATCTGTACCCATTTGCAATGCCTGTTTTTACTGCCGTCAGGGGTAAAGTTCACAAACCCCACCAGACATATTAACCCAGGCAGTGAAAATGTATTTTATTTTAATAATGCTTTCTAATAGAATATGAAGCGTGTTTATAGTTTATATGTTCTTAAAGCGTCTTTTGGCAGAAGAAGCCTACAGTATATTTCTGGTATTCTGTGTGTTTAAGCATGTGCAGTGTTTCTTTGTCATTAGGACTTTACTTAAAACACTCAGCAGCAACCTCTCCTCCTAACTGGTTTTGAATTTTGTAAAAAAGCTTATCATTCTTGGGCAACTGCATTTAAAATTAATTACATAACATGCATCTTTGCATAAAGAGTTGTGAAAGTCTGAAACAAAGGCTGGGTGAAATACAGCACTTGAATCAATCGACTAGTAACTACCAAGCAGTCTATAAAGGCTGAACGACCTCTCCTGTGCATGAGTTTTTATGGTTTTGTTTCTTAAAATATACAAAGACCCTTTACACATCTTTCCTGATATAGTGTTTTTACCAAGGTGAATTCAGATATAAAATCAATGTTACTATTTTTTATATTTTTTCTGGAATTTGTAATACCTTGCTTTGAGTCAGTGTAGTCACACTGCAAGCGCAGGATGGATTTTTTAGAACAACAAGTTTGAATCATTCTACTTCCCAGATAAAGGTTTTGTGTTATGTTTCATGAATCTCTGATTTTTGTGGTTAAACATCTGGCACAGAAAATCTATACAGTATGTCTTAACTGTAATACTGAGGGGGACATAGTAGTTGAACAATATAAAAACAACAAGTTACAAGAATAATAGCAGAGGCAACTCAATTTTCATTAAATGTCCTTGGGAAAGAAACAACAATTAGGCATAGATCATATCAGAGAAGGCATTGTGCTATGTGCCATGTGCTGTCAGTATTGTAGCTGCTGAATTTTAAAGAGTACTTGGTTACGGTGTTCCAGAGATGGGTTGACTTGCCATTCTTATGTCCGGCACAGGGGTTCTTTCTTCACCAGGTTCTGTTAGGAAGAACCAATAGTAAAAGAAGTGTCTATTATCTCCAAGAAAAAGGATCCTGTGGTAACATCCATGTGATCTTTATCCTTCTCAACTCCTACATAGCTGTGACCTTCAGAGTGTGTTCAGGAGGGGCTCCTAACAATGCATTTTAATTGGAGAGAGTGGCGAAATTAGGGTCGAGATTGTCTTTTGACAATCTGCACGTTTTTTCCGTCTTTTCCCTGTAGCCCCAGAGAGAGCGAATGGCTGGTCATTGGAAGGTCTCGTCTTGCATACAGTGCTGACTGCTGTCTGGTCAGTGACACAAGTGGCCTGTAATTGCCTGATGCTTTCCAAATGTCTGCTCCACACAATCTTTACAGCTTGCCAGAAAACATTTACGAGATGCAGACTCCCTTTGGAAAATAAAAATATTTAGCTGCCAACAAGACTCCATTTTTACTGTATGCATATTTACTGTCTGACATGTGTTCATTGCAAATAAACTATCAGTATTGTTTTTAAATATACTAAGAATAGGTGTTTATGAAACAGATTTGATTCTAAAATGATTTAATTTTAAATGTAACTAGAAAAACAAAGAGTACAAAAAATAACTTCATATTACTGTTTCCCCTGTTTGTGTTGAGCACTCATTGAATGGTAGGCAGGGAAGACTGATTAACAGTTTTTGTGAATATAAAGCAATCTATTTTCTATATTTTCAGCTGCAGTTAATAAAGTTAAATAAAGAAAAACATGTCACATAATCAGAAACTTAAGATTGTGTACAAACAGGAGGAGGTAATTTGGCCCATCTAACTCATTTGGTAGTTAGTGAAAATCAGATACCCTCATTTGAAAATGAAAGCAGTATTTCCAGTATTTTTTCCAGCAGTATTATTTATGATCAAGTAGAGCTGAGTATAGTAATGAAACAGAATTTGAAAAGATATCCTGCTGATAGCTACCAAACTAACTGTCTGAGTCCCCCCTTTGTAGATTTGAAAAACATATAAGCATCTTAGAATAAAAATGAAAAATGCCATAAATCTCATATCTTTTTCTTCATCTTTATTGTTAGTTTAGGAATGTAAAAAGAAACGGGTGCCCTGGCAATACACATATCAGACAAGGCATATAATGTATTTTGTCTCCTGGCTAGAGGTGTGGAGTTATGGGCTGATTTGATTAGCAATCTCCAATTAGATACATGCCTATTATCAGATACAAAAAGCAACAAGGAATATGAAAACAAAAGAGCAAATGCAGATATAAGAAAGGTTTTATTTTAAAAGACCGTAACACCATTAATTTATACATTGTTATCAGAAGAATATTACTGCGTTTAAATCCGTATTTTAAATGCAAGTCTTTTCATGGCCAGATCATTCAATTTGAGAAAAGAATTATGCACATGCTGAAGCTTGTGTTTTTTTATGAAAGATAATAACACAGTCTTTGTCATTTCCCTAGCTATTTGTCAGTGCTATATTCATGTGTGCAAATATATGATACAATAAAAATTACCCCCCAAATTAATAATCATTCCTGCTGTGCAACAAAAAAGAACAAGCTTTTTCTTGCTTTTATCTGTTTATGGCATACATGTGTATGGGGATTTGTTATAATTAGCTACATGGCAGCATCACAACAGTCACATGCTGTAATGCAAGGGCTGCAGACAGAGGAAACGCACTATAAATGCTGCCTGGCATTAGGCCCCTGGGTGTCATGGTTGTACAGTGCAAATCCTATTACGTTGCTCCCTGCGGGTTGTTTTTTAATCTGAATCTGTAAAACCCCAGGTAACGGCATGCAAATTTGCCTGCCATTCTGTGTGCGGAGCAGCAGTAATTAGGAAGGACTTACACTGGAGTGTGACGGGTAAACACAGGAAATGTACACTATCAAATTCTGGAACAAAAGAATTGGAGCTAACACATGCTGTCAGGCAATTAAAACAGTAACTCCTGTTTCACCAATGCCACAGTCAAGATCACAAGTTTTCAGCAAAGTCCAACATTTTTTTAATTTATTATCATTACCACTACTTGTCTTATTATTATTGTAGCCGTCATCAAAACTGGTGTTAGCAGAGCAGACATGGTACTGAGGAGTAATGTTTTATTCACTAGAAACCATTCTTTAGAAACTGCTGTTGTTTGCTCAAACAAACAGCTTTCCAATTTCTCCATTCCAGCCAACTGTGTAAAAGAGTACTAGCATTCAGCATGGGTTAACCAATAGTGTTCTATGTAGGGAGTATCTTTAGCTCAGTGCTTGTAGAAGAATCAGAAACAAGGATGTGATCTTTAATTAGGTCTATGCTGTGACTTAATAATTTATGTTGTGAGCAATAAAACTCTGCCATGCAGTGGGTAATAAACATTTCTTACTGATTTCAATATGTCATTTAAAATTACCACAATTTAAAAGTATGTGTGGAGTAAAAGGGGCAAGTTAAACAGGGCGATAAATTCAAACAGTATAGCACCATGTTTCAAATACCGTGTGTTAATTTTTTCACCTGGATGCACTTATTTTATTTCAATTTAGCAACCATATTATATACTGTATAAAATGTTATATATATTTAATAGTTTAAAAAAATGAAAAATGCTTAAACAAAATGTAAAATTCCTTTGTTTGGTATATTCCCCAAGGGCTAGGTCTTAGTGTACTTTTTCTCTGGACCTATCATCTCACATAATCAATTTCCCTTAAGCTATAGTAAAGATGCACTGTAGAACCCATTTTTAGAAAGAAAGTTAAAAACTACATTGCATGCATAGATACCATATGTCTCTTTGGACCGTATCATCCTTTTTGCAAGAACTTTGCTCCAGCTTCAAAAACATGGGAGTTTTCACAGACTTATTTAAAACAACTTTCATCAGCTTTGTCTGGTGGATTTCACTCATAAAGTCTTTGCCAGTCCCTTTGAAAGATCCTCAGCCTCACTAACTAGTGAGTGTCTTTAGTTGTGTGCTTGCAGATGGTGCTTTTGGGCCTGAGGTCTCTGCAATTAGGACAGAATTCTTGGAGCTTATGCTTAGTGCAGAGTAGCTGGAGGAATTGGTAGTCCAGAGAGGGTGTTTTGCATTTCTAGTCTGGGGTTTAGGTCATATTTTTATTGCTGAATGCCAATGTATGACCTTTGAGTCACAGCTCACAGCAAGCCTCCAAGAATATCTGGACCTTTTTGTGTCCAGAGACAAATAATTTGTCAAGACTAGCTGCAGGTTAGAAGTTGGCATTAGTGGAAATCTCTTCCCTTTTATTTTTACAATACAACTCGTGAGACTCACCAAAAACAGATGCTTGAGGCTGAACAGAACATATTCTGACATGACTGCAGAAATAGGTGATCAGTAGTCATGTGAAAGGCATCGGCATGTTGTCTGTAAAAGTCATCAGGCTGCTAACTGGCTGTGAATCCAGTGGCCTCTCCTTTGCTATGACTAAGTCTGAAGGCCTCCCATATCACCATCTTGCTTTCAGTTCATTGTCTGAAATAGTAAGGTTGTGAAGAGGAAGTGTAATGTTTGAATAATGCTCAGTGTTTTCAACTGTTACTGCTTGATCTAAATGCCTGTTAGTCCACTGAAAGTCAATGAAGATTCTGTTAGAAAAGAAAGCAGAAAAAGAAGACAAACCTAGTTGTTCTTAGTGATTGTTGCTGCCAGTGATGTATAGAAATAGAGATCCCATCATTGAGATTTCAATTATGTTATTTGTGCACACAACTAAAGACACTCACTAGTTAGTGAGGCCGAGGATCTTTCAAAGGGACTGGCAAAGACTTTATGAGTGAAATCCTCCAAACAAAGCTGATGAAAGTTGTTTGACATTTTTGCAGTAAGTTTTTATTTTTGCTTAATCTATCAATGTTTATTAACATCTGAATCTCCAGCCATAATTTTGATTTTTTTTATTTTGACTGAACTATCAAACAAGGTCTATAGAAAGAGGATATCACTGTTCAAATATGCTGTGTGATATAATTGTCAAGAGGTATCAGTTTTTTAAGCACAGTTGATGACTTTCTTAAACCAAGATCATTGTGAAGGAATAATAAATTAAAGCCACTGTGCCTTAGGTGTAACAGAAATAATGACTCAGTGAAGTAATGGCCTTTAAAAGTGTAAAATGGATCAATATTGATCACTTTAGTTTTGCTTTTTGGATGAAGTTCAAGTTTTTAAATAAATATCCAAATGAGTATTTAAAAATAAGCTTACACTAGGAACATCTGACTTAGTTGGTTGCAAATTAATATTGTCACATTGTGTGAAGTAATACTGTAATATATTTTCATTTGAAATACACTTATAAAAAAGACTTCAGAAACAATTCCAGTTGAAGAATAGTTTCTCAAGTCTGAAGAAAAACACTTTTTAAAGCTTGAAGTACAATAAACCTGTTGAAAAATTGGAAAAGGTCTTAAAAGTAACTTTGACTTTAGCATTTTATGCCAATACAAAATCATGTTCTGCTCAATTATGTTCGCTTTACAACACATACAGCATATCATAATACTAGTAGCTCCTACACATTTGATTAACTTCAAGAAGCCCAGAACTATAGTACATTCAGATGTTGAAGAAAATTGTCTCCTGCAGTTCAAGTGCAGCAACATGCAGTAAATGTAAAACATCTGTAATATTAATGCACTGTTATTATCCTGAACTGTATTAAGCTTGGCATTATGGGACTTGCCTTCTATTATATTGCAATGATGTGTACCTGGTTAGTGTGATATACACGGCAGAAAGTAATTTTATATGCACATAGGACAGGAAGAAAAAAATTCCCAAAGTGAGAAAGTACAGTGTATCTCTGGAAGTTCCAAACCCTGTTGTTCCAAACCCTTCCCCTCTAGTCAATGAGTCTTGTGAGCAAGAGTTGCCTTCAACTATTTCCTGAGAATACACTCTGGTAAATATACCCCAGGGGTGTCTAAACAACAGTGAACTGCCATGGTGCAGACCAGGCCTGCTGTGGAGTGTGTGAGCATATACTGTAAATGCTGAATAAAACATCATTGTCCAATATGGTGGAAGTTTGTCTTTGGCTTCTCCCATAAAAGTACAAAATATACAAGCAAAACATAAAAGACAATCACAAAAAGTACATGAAATCATAGCAATACATAGTACATAAATAAACGGATAAGTAAATAGGTAGTGAAGGGACTACATTTACAGAACACCCATTCACTGATTAGCTTTATTGCACAGGGGACAAAGGACTTATAAATGTTTTATTTGAATTTGCTACGCTATGATATTTCCCTGATGGGAGTCTTATGAAATGAGAACTGAGTGAATGGAATCAGCTGTGATGTTCCTTGGAATTCAGAGAACTGTATTATGATATAAATCCCTCAATAAACTAGTTACACGCATGAAACCCACCACATCTATTTTAGATCCCATTCCCACCATTTTATTTCAGTCCTGTTTCTCTTCTCTCTGTCCCATTGTCCTCAATATTATACATGAATCCATGAGCACTGGCATTGTACCAACGGTCCTCAAAACTGCTGCCATTACCCCCGTGCCAAAAAAGCCTAACATGGCTCTCGACAATCTTAACAATTTTCGCCCCATCTCCAGCTTACCCTTTCTTGCTAAAATTATAGAACGTGCTGTCACACTTCAGTTACATAACCACCTCATGACAAACAACCTTTTCGAACCCCTCCAATCTGGCTTCCGTCAACTTCACAGCACAGAAACTGCCCTGGTCAAAGTCGCTAACGATCTTCTAATAGCTACTGATTCTGGTTCTCTTTCTATACTCATCCTTCTTGATCTCAGTGCTGCTTTTGACACTGTTGAACTTAACATCTTACTTTCTCATCTTGAGACTGTGTTTGGAGTTTCTGACACTGCTCTCAAATCTTACCTCACTGATTGCTGTTACTTTGTCTCTCTTAATGGGTACAGGTCTGAAATTGGTCTTGTTAAGTCTGGTGTTCCTCAGGGCTCAATACTGGGCCCCTTGCTTTTCAGCATTTACATGTTTCCACTTGGTCAGCTTTTAAGATCACATGGCCTCAGCTTTCATTTTTACGCTGACGATACTCAAATATACATCCATACCAAATCTGACACTGATGTGGCTGTCTCTATTCTATCTAGTTGCATCTCTGACATAAAAATTTGGATGATTCAAAACTTCCTTCATCTTAACTGTGACAAGACTGAAGTCATGCTTATTGGCACCCCCCATCAACTTCGTAAAGCCAGTCCTGTAACCCTATCTGTAGATGGTTCTGTACTTGAAACCTTGGGGTTATATTCGATTCTTAACATTCGACCCACATGTGCAGCATACTGTCAAAACATCTTTTTTTCACCTCAGAAATATCGCTAGACTACGCCCTATGCTATCACTAACTGTGGCTGAAAAGCTGATCAACACATTTGTTTTCTCTCGAATTGACTACTGTAATCCTCTACTCACTGGGGTATCTAAATCTACTCTGAACACACTGCAGTATGTCCAAAACTCAGCAGCCAGAATCCTGACCAGGTCCAGAGCAAGTGTTCACATTACTCCTATCCTGGAGTACTTGCACTGGCTTCCGGTCAAATTCCGTGTAGACTTTAAAATCCTCATGCTCACCTACAAGGCTCTGCATTGCTTGGCACCTCAGTACCTGTCTGAACTTTTATCGCCCTACTCCCCACCTCACAACCTTCGCTCTTCTAATTCTGCTCTCCTTACTGTCCCCCAAGCCTGTCTACATTGTATGGGTGATAGGGCCTTCTCCTGTTATGCCCCCAAGCTCTGGAACTCTCTCCCCAAGGTTATCAGAGAGTCACCTTCTCTAAACTCCTTCAAATCAGACTCAAAACCCTCTTCTTCAGAAAAGCCTTTACTTAACTGGTTCCATTCTTCACCCCTCTGCTTTTCTTAGTACCACCATCCACGGTCTCCTCTATATATTGTAATTGTGTTTTATCTTGTGTATTCTTCTTATTTATTGTTGTTGTCATCCTGTAAAGCACTTTGAGAAGCCACCTTTAAAGGCGCTATATAAAATAAAGTTTATTATTATTATTATAAATCACTGAGCTGGGACTGCTGTTTCCCAATTATTTTCCATGCCATTTTCACAGTCTTGGGCAGTTTAGTTTTACTTTTCAACCCCAGGTTTTCATACCAAACTGTCAAACGTAAATGCCAGGATACTTTTATTTGCCATTTCTAGAACATTTTGACTAAAATTAAAGTTCTTTAAAGACTTTGAATTAAAAACATCCTCTGCTTTCCTAAAAATATTGTCAATATTCTCAGTGTAACTCTGATCAATATGTATTCCCAGATATTTAAAACTCTCCACAACCCTTTACAGACTGATCTTAAAGTACTATTGCCTGCAAAGGTTGCCCACCATCGGTTTTAACATTGAAAAAAAGCTCTTTAGTCTCGGTTATATTTATTTCCAGTTTTCAAGGATACTGATGTGTTCAAAGTAAGTTTGCTCATTTAGAGTTTGGTCCTTTAAACAGAGTTTCACAAGAACCATGTCATCCTGGAAGAAACAGTAGGTCTGTGGTTCCTTGGGTTGTTATTTGCTTGTGTCAAATCCATGCTTATTTATGATGCTCATCCCGGTACAATTATGTAGGCTACAAAAAAGGCAATAAATGAACATACAGATGATACTACACTGTAGTGTCATTTAAAATTCATGTAGCTGTGGACAAGGGGTGAAAAGCAATTCATAGACTCATCCTCTCACAGTACTCACCATGTGGACATATTGAAAAGAGCACATTTCATTCCTGAGAGAGGAAAACATGGTTATTCACCTGAATGTAGACTTGTATTCATACTCTTTATTTTATCATCTAGTTAAGGGATGATGTGATGGCTTTGTTCAAGGTTTCTCACTATTTTAATGAAGAATGAAAAGTTAAAACACATCCCTCCAGTAAGATTATCGGTCTTCACTTTAGTCAAGGCCAGTACAGTCTGAAGATACAGGATAATGTCGGAAAACAAATGCTGTACATAGTTTCTGTTCTTGCTAGTGCCAGCATACTCTATGTGTTGAGCATAAGAACAAAATCAAGCATGAATCTGAAATGGCAAAGGACTGATTTTTGGACTTCCTTAGTATAAACACATAGTTTCTGCACTTGCACTTTGCTTGAAACACCATGAATTTATTCCTGTGACAACATTATAAATTACACATTATAATCTACACACAAATAAATTTAGCAACTCTGTATGGTGGTCAAAATATCAGATTTTTTCTCTTTATATTAAAAGCCTCTTGGGAACCACAGTTAAAATAATCAACAAATATTGAATGTTGTTAAGAGACCAGACTGAAATAAGAAGAGAAGACCATTTTCCTGAACATTAATTATACTGGCTAATTAGCTGTAAGATTGCAAGCAGAGCTTCTGGTTTCACATCAAAAATAAAAAAACAATTCTAATAGACCTGAGAAAAGGAACTGTATGATGTTCTGATGTACGATGTAATATTGTACTGTTATATATCTGCTTTAAAAAGTTTAATACCCCTTCATGTGCAGTGAAGATGGCTGAAAATTGATTTTGAAGTGTATTTTATCTCATGTACTGTAACATTCTAATGAGTTCTTATTGACAGACTCCTGGCAGACACTTGAAAGGTGCTGATGCTGCTATAGGACTGGAAACACCACACAGTTTTTAGAACCACACAGTTCTAAAATATTCCATGATATTTTCTTATTCTTATTATATTTTCTTACACTTTGGATTTTACTAGCACGGTGGGGGCTATTTAGTTTATACAAAAATAAAAAGAAAAAAAAACAAATCCTTTAACTTTTATTTGAAGGCATGTGTTTTTTCTGCAAAACAAGTATATCTTTTGAACTTTAAATTAAAAAAATAAGTTTCAATAAAGATAGAATATTATGATTGCTAAAGCCTTCTGTGCTGAGAGTGGGGGATTATCAAGTGGTAAATGAATTTCTGTATTTTGCTTCTTTTTATCGGTTTGTTGTGGATGGTGCATGGTCATGAGAAGAAGGCATTTGTCTTTGGGAAGTAGCAGAGGGGAGGGAGGCCTGGTTTGACAGCTTTTTCAGCCAAAAACACATTTTTTTTTGGAGGAGCTCATTTTCAAGCTCTCTAATCAATGAGGTGCTGTTTATTGAAGTAAAAAGTGCCAAATCTTACACACATTAACATCCTGAGATCTTGCCCCCAGGCCTTATGAAGAGAGTTATGAACATAAATAAATGCAAATCAGTAGTCACTCTGTCTTTATTATTTTCTTGGGAGTTTCCTGAGTTAAGTGTGGAGTGGTGCACCACTAGCTGGGTAAGAGATTAGTGTGCTGATCCCTTGCCAAGTCAGTTGGCTCCGATTACTGCAGCCAGGGAATTGTCACTTGCTCCGATATGTTTTAATTGGTGTTCTGGACAATGAGCGCACGCAAATGCCAAATGGTGTAGCACCAAAACTGCTGCCCCTGCCATCTGTTTAGCTTGCGTTGTCGCCTAATAGCATGCACATAAACATCATACAGTGTAATCCTTTTGGTGTGAGAAGTGCAGCTGCTGAGATGCACTGCATTGATTAACACATTGCCAACACATTTGCGATATTACAGTTGTGTAGAAGAACAGGGAGCTTCACAGTGAAGTATTCCCTACTGGCACCAGCCTACATGCTGGCTGAAAGAGCACTTGATGGTTGTGAAGAGGCACTTCAGGATAGCTGGTGGTTTTATATGTTGCCAGTATATTAATAGTGATATTCTAGAATGTGTATCTAGAATTAGTCCCAATACATACAGTATCTAGATGTAGATTTCATGACAATATCCCAGCATCATTTAAATGTGTTTTATTTCTTCAGAATTCCTGTGAGACTCCTTATTTCATTCCAGGTCTTTCTTTAGAAATCACATTGCTTATTTAGGCTCAGCGTGCACAGTTTCTTTGGGATTTAAGCTCATTTTAGTTAATTTGTGTTCCTATCTCACATCAATCCCCCCCTTTCCATTTTACTTGCTGAGAAGTTGCTCTTTTCTGTAGGCCATTCCCCTGGACAGCTGGGAGATGTGTGCTGACAGTTGCTCAATGTTCCTGAATTCCCTGGGGCGTGCTGCAAGGATCAAGCTTTCACTATGATGAGAAACATGCCTTGTTAGGTGGTCCTTCCCAGTTCACACTGTTATCTCCCTGTCCTTCTGAGATTGTTGCCCAAGGCTTCTGACACATGCAAAGTTAACGGCTGATCTGAAACCCTGTTTCATATTCTTTTTTTTCTCTTCATGCTTGTGGTGTTTGTGTTACTTTTCTGCAATTTGATGAAGTGCCTATGAGAAGTAAAACATCTCTGTATATACAGTATTTTAGCATACAGGTGGATGCTGCACATTGGTGGTGGTGAAGGGGAGTCCCCATTACCTGTAAAGTGCTTTGAGTGGAGTGTTCAGAAAAGCGCTATATAAGTGTGAGCAATTATTAATTATTATTATTATTATTATTATTATTATTATTATGTCTGAAATCATGTTTTGTTGTGATAGATTTACAGTATGTATGTTCCTGCTTTAATCTGCTTTAATCTGGAAACTAAATAAAATATATAGTACAATGCTGAGTGAAGGTAGCTGATGAAATTTCCTAAAAAAGGAGGACTGGACTGTGTTGTCACTGTGCAGCATCTTCCATTTTGACTTTTTTCAATAAAATAAAAAAAAAACAACAGAACTGATTTCAGAAATGTTCCCAGAGCGGTTTCCCATGATATACATAGCAGCACTCTCTGTGCATTTCTGCATGGCTAAAACATAATAATGTAATATTCCCCCTTCCCTTGCACTGTTTGACAGTGTTGCCCAGAAAGGGCTTGGTTGCACAGGTTCCCATCATTATTAAAAGAAGGTAGGAGACTTAGCCTGCTGAAATAGAGGTGGGGGTTAGGGACCTTTAGCAGTGCTGTGCTTCTGCTTGTTACAGCCTGACAGGGCAGCATTACCCTTGGTATGAAGTCAGGAGTGTAACAATAGCAGGTCTCTAACACCCACTGCAATTAGCCTTGCTACATGAGCCTAGCTAGCAAGAGGGAAATCAAAGAAGAGGTTAAGACACCATGGCTGGGCTTGCTCTTTGAAGTGGACTGGTGGGACTACATCTCGGAGGAAGCAGAGCAGGCTGAGTTGCTGGGGGACCAGAGGCAGTGCCCAAAGGGCTTGCTGCTGGCATACTCAATTGCTTCAATATGTGTGCTTGCACCACATCCCTGGGTTTGGTAAAACAATCAGGCCTTTTAGGGCTAATGAGATTGATGTAGAAGGATCTAGCAGATTAGATGACTCTTGTACCTTTTGGTTGAAGACATATTTGCTTCAAAGAAATCTGATTGTTTAAGCCCCTATAAACAAAACCCTGAAAGAGCACATGGAAATTTTATGACACACAATAGACCAAACTGACAGAAGCTTTCCCTTCAGGATGTTGTTTTTCTGATCAGTGATTGGGCCTTTATTCAGGAAAAACTCTTTATGGGACCAAATTCTCACAGGGCTGGAGAAAGTAAAATGTAATCCATTTTGTGTTTGCCTATGGGGCTTTGGATTAAGACGTTTTGGCAGAGAAATTACTCTAATTACAGAAGCCAAAACTGAAGATTCTGGAACCAACTTGAAAGATTCAAAAATACACTAACAATACACTGATAGCACCCTGTATGACCAAACACACAAGTGAAATTCCAGTTCCAAATTCCAAATCCAAATTCACATAAAAGTATTATTTTTTCTTCTCCTAAGTCCTAAGGGTGAAATTAACATAGAAATCAGTTAATAGGTGTGTGTCAGTCAAAATAAAATATTTAACAGCCGTTAGTTTTCACAATGCGTCATTTAGGACCCTGTGCAGACGGTATTATCCGGAAGTGACTGGAATAAGACTTCAAGGGAAACACAAAAGGAGCAGGACGGGATGGCAGACAGGGGAGCGTGACGGCTGTGATCTTGTGCTCTGGGGCCGTGGTGCAGGTGAACAGGTTCAGGGAAGTCCAATAGGGGAATCGGGGAAAAAGTTCAAAACCAGGGGATCCCACCAAGACTAAACAAACACGGTTAAAATCTGGAACGGGATCCGGAACAGAGACAGGGACAGGGAACCAGGAAGATAAAAACAGTAACGAGGCCAGGCGCTCCAAGCCCCAGCCTTATCAGGTCTGGATGCTGATCAGAAGCCTAAGCCGCAGACGTAGGGCGACTTAATGGTAGGCGGGCCTCCGGATGTCCGTCTTCCAATGCAGAGCCCGGCATAGCAGCAGCGCCCACCTTAAAAAAAGACGGACAAAACAGGGGGCAGGTGCATGAAATCAGCTAAAATACGAAAGGGCCCTAAAGGAGTGCCCTAAAGAGGAGGGATTACGATTGTGACTTTAGTCTAGTTTGGTCAAATATCGAAAACTAATGTAAAAGGGGGCATGATCAGTACAGGGATAGAGGACATGAAAGGTAAATATTTCTAAAGAATGGTTGTTAATCCCAGAATGCAAAGATATATGAAATATGTACAGTTTCAGGCATTTATTAATTTAGTCTGAATCTCAGTGTTCCTGTCAGAGCCACAGCAGATTTTCTGTGTGTGGTCTAGTTAGTTACAGTTATATCAGCACTATGGAGGCTGACAACCCCCAGCTCTGCAATGGCCTGTGACCTACAGGAGCTGCTGAAAGCAGCAAGGAGTTTTAACCAGTACAGTCAGTGACAGTGAGCAGCAGTTTGAACCCTCTTCACTCTACAGCATTTTTAGCCCTGGATCTGCTCAATTGCTGTTGCCAGTCTGCTAAACAGTGAGGAGGCCTGATGGGCAGCATTTCATCAATAACTTTTGTTAAAATCAGATGAGATAAAAGTAAGCTGAATGCAACAGGAATTGAAAATCTTTACAGCACAACTATTGTTACTGGAGGAACACCACTCTGCAAACAGACATTTCTCATTGTCTTTTCAAACCTTGTGTCTCGGGATTTGAATGATTTGTGTCTGTCAGTCTCTCCTAAAGCAAGGGTCTCAAACTGTTGGAGGGCCTTGTGTTTTCTGGTTTTTGTTCCAACGTGAGTAGTCAATTATGCAATTAACCTAATTATTTTCTAAATTAGAACCATATAGGATTTTTCTTAAGATCTTTTGCAGTTGATTACACGAGGCATTCACTTCATTAAAGGTAAAGTTACTTATAAATCACCATGGACCCTGATTTGTTAAATATTATAAGCATCACAATTAGCCAAAAGACACAGGGTGCTCCAGATATTGAGTTTAAGACCCCTGCTCTAATGTTAATGGTTTCACAACCCCCCCTGAAAAGTCAATTACTTAAGCTAAAAAAATCAGGGCCTATTATAAAACCAGGTGCTTTATTTTTTTACATTAACTGGATAGTTTACTGAGAATAGAAATAAGCAAATTCAATTAAGTTCTTGTCTTAACCTTTAGAATTATGTCCTGTCTTTTAATAAATATATTATTAAATATATGTATAATGTACATTTATATGTCCTCTTTTGTTTAACCCTCACATGGCCCAGTTCTCACAGTGTTCTTTTTTAGTATAAGTTACTTGTTGAGTACTATCTCAGGAGTAGGGAAGCTCAGTGAAATAAATGATAATAAAAAAATGTAAAGCACTTATACAGGAGCTTATTTTCATAAACAGTAATGCTTGTTATATGGTGTTGTGTTTAGACATATTTGCAAAGTACTGTACACTCAAACACTTCCCAAAAATCAAAAACATAAAATGCAGTATTTTAATATGTAATGCAAGTGTAAAATCGTCTGCATTAAGATTTCTTAATGTAGTTTCTGCATGTAGTTTTAATAGCTAAAAGGCCATCAGATTGACATTTATCATGTGACTGTTGCCCCTTTTTATCATTTCCAGTGATCATTAGGATCATTTTAGTGCCACTTGTCAGTGGTCAAATGGATTTAGTTGCTAAAAATGTGTAACCTATAAAAAAAACACATCACTGGTCATTACAGTTGGTTATCTGCAGTTGAATATGTTTATGTGTAATTTAGCTGTCTTTCATCATGAAATGTAAAATCAAACAGCCTGGAGAAGAAACATCTGGGATCCATATTTATTTTGTATTTTCACTATATATTTGTTCACTTCAGATTTATATTACAAGCTTCCTGCTGAGATGAATTATTTACTACAGTCAGTCATTAAATTCATTATTATTTATGATTCTACATGTTGGCAAGCTTTGATTGTTGCCTTGTAATGTTCAGCTGACCAAATTAATGGAATTTGTTCACTTCATTGAAAGAAGAGGTTAGATGTAAGCCCTCTGATGGATACCAGCAGTGGCATTTTAATTTATGCACTTTCCTGGATCTTATTCTGCATTTTGTTTGCACCAACTGCTCTTTTAAATTCTGATTGCCTAGATAACACAATATCCAGGAGCTGCGTTTTTAATGTATTCTTAACATTTTACTGAACTATTGCTTTTCTGTTTTGCTATGTTATAAAATTAAGGAGAAATAAGACTGCGATTTAATTTTTTAAAATAAAGATGACATGCAATCATCTCAATATTGTCATTTTTGGAAGTTTGTTGAAAAATGCAGTTTACTACAGTAAATATTTTTGTAAATGTTTTTTTCATAAAGAAATACAAAACCCTAAAAATAAAGAAAACTAATAAATAAAACATGTCTTAAACATGTCTTTGGAAACTGGAAACTAATCAAACATGGGAAATTTATCAGACAGTGTTGGACATGATTAAATAGCCTAAGTGAATTGAGATATGTTGCTTTTTCAAAAAATTAAAAACATTTTGTATATTCTGAACAAAAGTTATTTAAAAAGCAACTGTACCTTTCTCCCTATATGTATATTTTTCTGGTTCATACAGCTCAAGATTCTGAGGAAGCTTAAACTAATCCGTTTAATTTCCTTCAGACAAAGCTCATTTTTTAATCTAATTCATGTTGATGTGCAGTATTAAGACTTCGTTTTTATTAATGTGGGAGGCACAGTATGGGAACTTCTTTTTTAATTTAATGTGTTCTTTCAAGAAAAGGAAGTAAATGTTTGTTTTTTTTGTTGCATACTATATGTTATAGAAAGATTTGATTGCCTTTGTAAGCTACTATAAATGCATTGTTGAGGTTGAGAACTACAGTAGCCTGGAGACATGTGAGCATTGTGAAGGATATAACAACTGGATCAACTAAAGACTTTCTCTGCAGGCACAATAGCTCAGAAAAGGAAAATACAGGATGTGAAACCCCATGCTTAATCTATACACGCATGAAGAACATTTTACATTTTATGCTGGTTCTCTCCCTTTAGATTTCATACTTCATCTTTCTGTTCATGCAATAGTGGAAACTCTTTTTTACTGTATACTGGGGTGGTGCAGTGGCTAAAGATCTGTGCCTGTGGCTGGAAGGTTGCTGGTTCGTATCCTGCGGCCGCCAGAGGAATCCTACTCTGTTGGACCCCTGAGCAAAGTTCTTAAGCCCAACTGCTCCAGGGGTGCCGTATAAATGGCTGACCCTGCACTCAGACCTCAAGCTTCTCTCCCTGTCTGTGTGTCTCATGGAGAGCAAGTTGGGGTATGCTTAGGGGTACTAAAAACACAGCAAATCTTTAGTCTAGTTTACTTTTGGTCCAGTGCTCATTTATTGCATGTTTAATGACACTCCCTATGTTAATGAAGGCTAAAAACTCTTCTTTTTCAGATGTAACCACAATTAGAGCAAATGTGTTTTTTCTGTGGCTGAAACTTGCAGCAATGTGTCTAGTATGCTTGAAATCTTCCAGTTTTCACAAAATGAGTAAATGACACAGAAAAACAGATTGCATAAAGCACTTTTAAGGTATAAAGTTATAAGAGCTGAGCCTCTGTTCTGTGTGAAAATATACCAAATTCCTTAAAAATGCATTATTTATTGATATAATATTTAAGCATCTCTTTTAAGATCTTTTTTTTACCCTTACTGTTACATATTAAGAAAAGAAAATGGTATTCAGTGTAAAGCAGATGGAGTTATGATACTGTCTCTGTGGAGATGCTAAAATTAAATGCGTAAAACTTCAGGGTTGAACCTTTTACATGGCTCAAGCAGTGTAGGCATTCATTCAGAGGACATCCAGACATCACTGTTTCTATTCTGGGCAGTCATTAGCTGGCTGTGACTAGGGATCCCCAAGTGATACACAATTGGCAGGGTATTACCAAGGCTGGATAGACTGAAGATCGCCAGTGTAAAAATACCTTGCCTCCCAGTAGAGAATATATAGTTGAGAAAATGAAAAAAAATTCCTGATGTAAATAATTTTATCTTATTTTTTAAAGTAAGAATTACAGAGAAAAATATTTTTTTCATAACATGTAATATGGCAAATGACTGAATTTGGAAATTGCTGCCATTGACACGCAGTGAAAAACCAGGATCTTGTTGAAATTATCAATAACAGGGTAGTTGAAACAAAGACACAGAAAGGACACAAAGACACACACCCATATCCTGTTAATAGAAATACTTTGTTTTTCCACAGCTTTGGTGTGACTTACACGCTAATAGTGTTAGAAATATTATCATGGAATGGCCAGCTGTTGGCTTAACATTACTTTAAGCTTAGAGATGGGCCATTATCCAAAAATACAGGCCCCAAATGACTCTTGAAGGAATAATACCACTGAAAAAATGTAAGTCTTCAACATTTGCTAGTGATAAGAAAACTGCAGAAAAAATGAACTGATAATTTCAGCCTGAAAAAAGTAACAGATTCCTTCCCTCCTTCTATTGTAATGAGAGAGCTGCTCTGGGAATAATTTTGCTTTCAGTATTTTCAATATTTCTTTTCTGGCAAAAGCTAAAAGACACAAGTGATATTGTTATCTCTGAATGTTTTCTAATATGATTATGTGTTCCAACTTGCAAAATCATACAGATGTTAAAGAGTTTCTAATATCTTTTTTTTCGGCCATGCAGGACATGCACAATGCAAAGCAGTGCGGAGTGGGAGGAGAGGGAGTGGAGACTCTAGCCTACATGTAAACATGACAGATACCAGACATCCCCCAGCACCTTCCTCCCCAGTAATTATCCGATTGCTAGAATTAAAGAATGCTTTTACCTACCCTAGCGGGAGCAGTTACACTCTTTTATAGCCAAGTCAGATTCAACTGCTGCACTCTATCTTTATATTTTCCGAAAACAATATAAGACCACTTACATTGTGGTGCACTCCATGATTTTATTATGCTTAGATAAGCTTGTATAGAGAGTTTGTTTTAAAAGTAACTGTTTACACATCTGAATATTAAGGTATGTTTTTCTGATTTATCAGAACTTATAGAAGGTAAGGTGCCCTTTGTTTTCTCAAACCTGTAATACTCTGGTGGGTGTGGCACTACTGGGCTAATATTTAAAACACTTTTGAGGTGCTTTTTGATGAAAACCACAATAGATACAAAGAAAGTTCCATAATACAGCTGAAAGAAATGTCAGTAGGCAAACTCAAGTGAAAGATTATTTGTAGAGAACTCAAGAAAGGTTACAAATGAACAAGAGTGTCCTTACTAGTGTGTAGTTTAATGACCTGAGGAACCCATAAAACATCTTCTTAAAGGACTTTGTTCCAGCCCCACACAATTCTCTATAGAATTGTCTCATGCATTTGGTCCTGAATACCCTTTGATTTTTCAACTTGTTCCTGGACTCTCTCAGAGATGCATTCATACTGAAAATAAGTGAGCAACTGGTACCCTGGTGGGCGATAGAAAATGTTATCATGGACGGATGCAAAAACAGAATTAAAATAAAATTGTTACTGTAATGTCTTGATTGATTCCTGGGGCAGCAATATACAGTATATCAGTTTGTGCTGCTGCAGTATTGTGATGTCTAAGTTTGATTATAGTATCCAACTATATTAATTTGAAGAACATCGAATTTTGTGTTTTAAATTAGTTTTTGGGTTGATTGTTTAATTGATAACAGAATTCAAAAAATGACTTTTAAGTACTATTCTTTCATCATTATATCTGTGCATATTGAAATTTCAGGTATAATGCATTGTTCAGAATGCAAAGGCAAAAGTGCAAAAAACTGTTTTGTTCTTCCTTTTTATTTTGTTTGAATGTTTTCTCTTTAACGATATATGCATTGTATTTGGGAAATGTGATTGTATGCTTTATGTTTGGAACAGGATTGCTGCACACATTAGAGACTGAAATGTCATATCCATTCAGATAGTTAAATCTGACTTAAAAACATGTTAATAATAATTTCTGTCCAGTATACCTCAGTCAGTACAGACACACTAAAGTGAATGCTAGTTAAACTAGTTAGAATGCACTGTGTGAAGCTATAAAATATAGTCATACCTAGTATGACAGGTAATAAAATATCTAATCGTATTTGTCCAAACAGTTACATTGCAGCTTTAAAAGTGCTAGGTGTTAAGAAGCGCAATAAGATCTTGAATAAGTTCATGGGCATTCTTGGTTTTCCAAAACAATTAATGTCCTATACCACAGTGACTCTTAAAACACACCCAAGCAGACAATGAAATATTGAACCAAGAGCTCGGAGATTTCTTACATGAAAATTTGAAATGTTGTGTGATGAACTTAGATATATGATAGAGGAAGAGTGATGGGTTCAAAATTGTAGTGAAAGAATCCATAGATGCAAATGTTAAAAATACCAGTTTTGAGAAATTTGTTATTGATAGACATCAGCATCTGTGTCATTGAGTGAAAAGGAGAGTATCAGCATACTAGATCCCAGAGCGATGAATTAATGATTCTCTAGGTTTAGAATCTGAAGGGTTCCCATCAAGCCCGACCTCATGGCTGACACTGATACTGTTTGCTTCAGAGCAGGCCCAGCTTCTGTGCTAACATCCCTTCTCAGCAGGAGACCGCAGCACGCGGTGCATTAAAGGGGGGCAGTGCGGAGGAATCAAAGGAATCCCTGAAGATAAAAGGGCAATGTGTTGTTCAAGGCCAACATCGATTGAAATTCTGACTTCTTTAGTTTTTTTCAATCTCTAAAATCTCCTCTGCAATGTGTGATATATGGGGATTTATTTTTTTTTAATTGGTGAAAGAAGGGAGGGGTGTAATGCTGTGAACTTACAACAAGAAGAAAATCGTATCTTAGTTCACTTAGTAAACTAAGTGCTTAAAGGTTTAAGGAGGAATTTGCTGGTTGTCAGGGTTCAGGTTTCTGTGTTGTTCACCTGAGCTTTAATTTGTAGAGGAGGAGGTTCTCTAGTTGGTGGTGTACTTGTTGAGATGGGGCCCAAAAAGTGTGAGAAGTGTGCAAATGGCAGGGGGCCTAAGAAATGTCTGGATACAGACACAGTATTACAGGTGACTTTTGTTTCTGCTCTTGAGTGTATTCACTCAATTCCCCGATATACTGGATACCCTGAGGTGACTGTATCTTCAGTTGTCTTTGATACACCCTCATGGATTTCAGCCATGTTGTTGAATTTGATACCATGGCTTCTTTCAAGAAACAGCTGGATGAGATCATCGGATAAATTAACTATTAACTATCAACCATGCTAGATGGGCCTCCTCTTATTTGTAACTTTTTTGACGTTCTATGTCTTTATAATTGCAGTTTTACTTGGTGCTTGTTGGCAGTGATTTGCACTGCTGAATTTGTTAGCAACTATTTTATTTTAGCATTGTTTGAGATTGAGTAATCTTATATACAGATATGTGAATAAAGCAAAATCCAAAGCGTTTTTATGAAAATAATAAGAATATTTTATTCTTTAAAAAATAAAAATAAAAAATAATTTAATAATATAGGTTGTGGTTGATCATGTGCTTTGCAGTTCTGAAACAAAAGTGGGGTTTTTACTGTAGTGTGGATCCATTAGCTATGATCTATTTGGTCTCCATTTTTATTTATTTAATCACTATTGTGAATCGCACAATCCTGGGAAAAAATAAAAATAGTACTGTAGTACTGGCAGTATGTGTGCATTTATATTAAGTGGTGTTTAGATTGTTAAAATAGAGAATACTGTGAAGACTATGGCAGCTTTATACTGTATAAAACTTTGTCAGGATTGTCGCCAGTGTGAGCAGCGACACTAGGGTTTTGAGGCATTAGTAAACATGTGACACAGCCCCTCACTGACAGAACAGGTTTCTCTTCTGAGGTCTGTAATGATAGTGAATTATGCTTATTTATAGATGCCAAAATCCAGCTTTACTCCCTTCCTGCAGCTGTACCTGCGCACTAGAGTAAATACACTTACAAAAACAAGAAATCTACTCAGCAACATTCAATTGTGTATTTTTATTGAGTTTAAGTGTTGATTGAGTTGTTAATTACAGAATTTGGGTAATGTCTTCCAGGACTTCTATCCCTTCATTGCTATATCCATGTGCATTAAATTTCAAATATAATGTGTTCTGCAGATTGCAAAGGCCAAAGTGCAAAATACTGTACACTTGCAGATGAAAATACTAAAGTGTAAGAAAGTCATTCTGAAATGTTCTGAAAGGTATTTTATTCCTCTGTTATTTTTTATCATGTAATAAATCATCCTAAAAACATTAATAATTCTTCCTACTTTCACTCAATTGTGCCTTATTTCTTTCAAATCTGTCATCAGATTGTGTTCTTATCATATTGGTTTTACATGTGTTGTGCAGCAGTAACCACAATAGGTAAGCTAACAGGCTCTCTTTTTAAAATGTATTTTCAAACACAAAAGGAGAAGACTGAACAATGACAATGACAATAACATTTTTAAATTTATTAGAACACACCTTCCTTTGGGTGAAGCCCTACAGGGTACAGCTGCAAAAATAGTTACTGGCCCAGTATCTATGTCAGGATCTTAAATGAATTTGAATGTTGTTAGTTTTTCATTATTTTCTTGCCTGTCATACAGGCCTACTTATCTTCACACAATCATAAGAAAAGCATTACAAAAGTCCAGCTGGACAGAAGGCTGTATATAGAAGCTGACTCTTATACCAATTTGCAACTTAAACCTAATTGTTCTTTGTCTGGGTGCTTTAAACCAATGCTTTAAAGGAAAGTTACTTCTCCTTAAGCTAAGAAGCACTTCATGATCTAGGTATCATAAACATACCTGTAGGAACCATCTCTCAGCACCAGGTATATTTTACTTTGTGCTGTTTATTTTTTTTCTTTGCCAATCAAAAACTAGAAGCTGGAGTTAATGTTTTGTTCTTTAAGAAGGGCCTACAGTGAAGGTAATATCTTGAAAAAAGAGAACTTGCAATAACTGCCTTTGCCACTCTTGTTTCAGCCCTAATATTCATTGATGCCAGAAAGCCTTCACACTCTGCATTTATGTGCATTTATGACTGTTTTATTTCAGAAACATGAACTTTAAATGATTTTGCATAGGCATTTTGTCAAATGTACCAATAATTCTTTTGTAATACGTGTAACTCCATCTATTCTGTAAATGCACAGGTGGAGCTAGGCATTAATAAATACTGTACGCGCTGAGGTTTGGAAACATTGCCTCTCTGATATGAAATCATACAGTAACTGCTGGTAAAATGAGATGGGATAATATAATTGCATTATTTAATGTGTAAATATGGGCATTGCTCTGTTTTCCTACCACAGTCCATAGACATGCTGGTAAGATAATTGGTTTCAGGGAAAAAAATTGGCTCTGATGTGTGTGTCTCTGTGTGTGCCATTCGATGGACTAGTGTCCTTTCCAGGGTGTACCCTGCCTTGCTCACATTGCTTGCCTGGATAGGTTCTGGCTCCCCTGTGACACTGAATTGGATAAAGAGAAAGGAAAATGGACAGATATATAGGTATTACATTCTCTAAGGCTAGAACACTTGATTATTTTGCTGATTATTTACTGTACATACATTGTGAGTTAATTTTAATTTGTGCATTAAATCTCACAGGTGCTGAATTAGAAATCCCAAATTTGATTTTTAAAATTAATGTATTATTTTTAAAAGTTTTTTTTTTAACCAAAGTGATTGATTTTTCTGAAGCAGCAAAGCTCTTATTGGTTAAGAATAATTATTATGCTTGTTGTGAAAGAAATCAACAAATTACATTGCATATTAAATCTTATAGTCACATATATGTGCATTAAGTTTATTCTGCTGATGGCTTTTCCAGTGAATGATGAAGTATGGTTCCCTTACTTGTAATTATTTTGATTAGGTTGAATGGGCCGCTGCCATATAAATAATGATTTGGACTTAGATGGTGCATTTGCTTATTTTGCTTGTTCTTCCTGTGGCATTTGTGGGTCAGGATCTTAATAAAGATTTGAGCTGACTTTGTCTGCTCTGTTAGTACCTTGCAAAGTCATTTGCAGTTTTGCTATAAAGTTGTTACTGCAGTGCAATTCTGTAATATAATGAAGAGCCAGTGAATAGATTTACAGGCACTAGTGGAGATATACCAGTTTTTTTAAAGAAAAAGTGTCTTCAAGTAGTATTTTTTGCATGTGTTTTAGAACTAAGCACTCTTTAGATTATGCTGATTTTTAGTCTGTAAAAGATATCAAAAGAAAAAAATATTTTGTCAGAAATGTCTGCTGAATGTCATGTCATGACTACTAATGCAGGGCTAATCAACACATGACCCTTTAATTCACTCCATTTCAGAATGTCATTACAACCAACTCCTAAATTGCTAGGTGGATCTTGCTAATTACTGTATGAGTTAGGTAAGGAGCTGGTTGTGTCATCGGGAATAAAAGGGTTAGTGGCACTACAGGATTTTCTGAGTGTTTAAATTTAAACGCACTTGGCTTAATGTGAGACCCGTTGAAGATATTTTTTCCAATTTTTGCCAAATTTGGAATTTTCCATTTAGGTTCTGTACTCCCACATAGACACTGGGCACCAGTTAAGTGGTGCAGAGTGGATGTAAGTCTCATATCTTAAGGGGATAGGAGACACACAAGCTATTCTGGGGGCCCAGCATCGGTGTGAAATAGTATTTGCTTGCCTTTAGAAGATCTCCACTTTAAAAAAATATTTCTACAGTATGTTACACAACATTGATCTGTTTTTAGTTGTAGCTCTATTTTCATGGGCCACTGTCTTAAAAAATCTATACTTATGTATCAATTTATTCAATACTTAAGCATGACTTTAGAATATAGCAAAGGTTACAAAGAGGTCATTCATGCAGTCTACAGTAGCTCATGTAATTTCTAGCAGCTAATTGATCTAAGGATCTCATTCAATAATTTCTGCTTAACAGAATGGCTAGCTAACTTGTTCCAGACTCCAACAGACTTTTGTGTCTTTGTGCATACAAAATGCCTGCAGTTCTAAATGTATTCTCCCCACAGTTTCCACTACCTTGTGTTTTATATGAAATAAAAAATCCTGAGAATTATTAAAATATGTTTTAAAAGCATATATTGGGCCCTTCCTAAACCATCCTCTGTCTTAAAAAACATGAAGCTTCCCTCAAAATTTATTAAGATCTGTTTCTTTTTTCAGCTATATTTTCTTCCTGTGTCAAGTTCTGTTTTTTTACTGCTTGCTAATGGCCGATTTATCTTTAGAAATGTTCCGCAGATGAATAACAGTATTTTTTAAATAGCACTTAGGAATCTAATACTTTTTAATTGGAGTTCTTGAAAGATAGAAAAAGCAGGAAAAGGTTATCATGTTAGGTATGTTTCTGCAGCACAGCAAACTTCAAACAAAATTCCAGGACTCATAAATCTGATTGTAATGCAAATATTTATCTCTATTAGCCATTGTACACGTTTGGAATTTAACTGACAGCCAAATGGAACATGAAAAGATTGTGTTTAATTATCGTAGGAGGGGAGCTTATCTTTCATTTTGGCTGTAACTTTTGAAAGAGTCATTAAACTGATTGAAAAAGTATTTTCTTTTTATAGGATCCACATCATTACAGAGCTGTTCAAAGTGGAAATGTCACAATCCTCAATGGAATGAAAAAAGATAGGACAGTTAATGCTTCTTAAAATTGAAAAAAAAAACAAATAAAAAACTGTGTAGCACAGATTTCAATTGGTTTTTCGGGATTTCTGCATTGCAACATTAAGGCTGAAAGCACTTTATTTAATCTTTATATTTTTCTATGCACCTTTTTAAATATTTGTTTTATAGAGAATATTAATAGTATAGCATTTTCTGCTCTGATAAGCAATTAATAACATGAAAAATGTGTATTTATTTAATTTGTATATTCTCTCCAAAACACATCTTCCTGTTTGAAGCCTGTTATTCACTTAATTCATAAACATTAATAAATTTTATTCCTCAAAATCATTAGCTGCATGATTATAACAGACAATTCTATGCACTCCCAATGCCTTAAAATCACCTGCTATTTGTCTTATAACACAACACTGTGTTCCACCTTGCTGTTGCAATTTCATAGTGATTATGTTCAGACCAAGGGCAACATTTTGGTCTGATTGCCAGTTTTGCTTTCTTATAAGATGCAATGGTGTGATGACTTCCCCTATCATTTTTCTGTCATTCCCAAGTAAATTCTTTTCAGTAAGTAAAGGTATAGGATTAAGCATAGGATTAAGAGAGGACAAATGCAAAATCTTATAATTAAAAGGTAGCCAGTTGTTATATGTAAAAGATTTTCTTCTGATCTTGCAAAAAGAGTTTCTAATTTGTATTTTGTATCTGACATTACTCAGAACATTCTGATATGTTTGTTGCAGCAAGACATCTGTTCTTGACACATTTTTACATGCAAATAACTAAGTACAAGGACTTTCTGAGCATGTGTAGAGGATGTTATAGCACAAACATAAATGAGTTCCCTAACTTTGAATGTAAAGTTTCTCAGTTTTCAGTAAGGCTAGAGTGTCTTGGGTAAATCCCTATAGGAACTGGTCAAGCTACTCCATTATAGAAAAGCACCAAGAGTTCAAAAGAAGTATGTGTTGCCTGTGGTGAGGGCCATATTCAAGGAGCTAATTCTAGAAGGTAAGGAGTTAATTCTCCAACCCTGTAGTTGACAAATTGCACACATCTACAGTATATGGGAGTCGAGTTTGCTGAAATGATCTGTGAAAAGCAAAGCAACTGCACTGATGTAATAGGAGTCTGGTTTGTACTATAACTGGAAGGACGAGGGCAGTCCTCCCACAAATGATTAAAATGGTTATTTAAGGGTTTTAGTATGGTCACTCCCTGATTACTATGATTTTAAGATTTTTAAACCATAGCCATAGGTATATGAATCAACTATAGCATTGTGGTGTGACAAAATAAGACTGGTTATTTTTTGCATTGACCAGCTTCTTCTGAAATGTTACCATGTCACTGCAGGAGCTTCTGATGTATCAAAGTTGGAATAAAAAGTGTTTTAAAAGTGAGGACATTGAAAATATAAGCTTGAGCTTATATGCTTTTGTGATTAATATGAAGAGTATTTGCTATAGAGTAATAGCTGTATCCAGCAACTGTTTTTTAAGAGAAATACAAATGTGGAGTAGCTACAGGTGGACCCTGTGTGTTTATGGGTTCCCCACTAGTAATAGCAAAGTTTTTTTATTTAAAGAAAAGCAAAACAACCTATAACAAAGTTATTGTATATTATGAAAACCTTCCTAAAAAGAACATTTTTGTAATGTTGTGCTTCCGGTCTAGTTTAAACTTGGAACGCAGAATCCCTCAACAAACAGGAGTGTGTCTGACATCATCTAAAGCTGCCTCTATTTCTCCGCAGTCCTGCGCGATGACTTCAGGCAGAACCCATCCGATGTGATGGTGGCAGCTGGGGAGCCTGCTGTCATGGAGTGCCAGCCCCCCCGAGGTCATCCAGAGCCAACTATCTCCTGGAAGAAAGACGCTGTACCAATCGATGACAAAGATGAAAGAATCACGGTGAGAGTCCGGCACAATGCAGAAAAGGGCATTATGCTGCTGGTCGGTGCTTGGTTGAGTGAATTGTTAAGAGATATTCACTACAGATCAGAACGTAGTTCATGATAGTGGGATTAGTCAAACAGGCCTCTTGCATCTCTCAGGGGTATGTTGTTGTCTGTGAGGGATGTGCCCCTCCTTTTATTAGCATCGTTTTTAAAGATGAATGGCTCAAAGGTGGATGAATCAAAGGAAACTTTTTACACTTTTTTATACTCCCTTGTGTGTTGTGATGTCTGAATGTAACAAAAAAAAATAATTCACCTTTCCTAATTGGGTAGATACAACAAAACTAATTGGCAAATCACACAAAAAAATTATCGTGCCTAACATTTCTTCAGTATTTTGGCAGCATTGAAAGTATTTGGCAACAGCCAGAATATAGGTAGAATAAAAAAATGTTGTGGGCCTTAAGACATCCAGTTAAGTATAGACCTCTAAGTAAAGGAAGACTTTGAATCCTTCTAGTAGTTTCCTGTTTCCTTCCAGTACATATCTTGCTTTACTTCAATACAGATGTTTATTTTGTAATTCCTTTTGAGCCTTACTACTGTAGTTTTTAAAGAAATCATGAGTAATGAATGCTCTTAAGAATAAACAGGCTTTGCAGCAAGAACAATGTTTCAATTAAAATTGTTTTACCCTTTCTTAGGCTTCTCAAATAAGAATATTTTTTGCATTACATGTATGCATTTTATTAAATGAAATAAGAGGAGAATCAAAAAAAACTGTATGACTCTTTAAGCCTGACCTATTAATGAGGTATTGTATTAAAAAAGAATCTACCTTTAAAAAACATTTAATTTCCTGTTTAGTTAGATACACAGTTAATTTTCCAACATTCATTCCCTTATAGTACCTCAAGTGGCCCAACTCTAAACTGTGGACATGAAACAGATATTAACTCATCATGGCTATAGAAAGAGTCTGGCTTCCCAAAACATCTTAAGTATTAGATCTGGAAATATCCTTAAACTAGGACATTGTCTTTGTGTGATTTTGTTCAACTGCTTTGTGCAGCACCCTTAATCTCAAGGAACTGTTCAGTGTAAAACTGAACTGAACATACAGTATCTTATAATACTGGCTACAGACCTACGGTGATGATGGAAGAAAAGCATTGCCACATGGAACTGCTTCACACAAAACATATGCCCATCTTTTTGTTAAAGAGTGGAACTGTGGAGCTTGTTTTAGAAGACCTCCCACTTTATGCTTAGAAAAGGAAACATCAACAACTTGGAAAAATGAAGCACTTGTAGAGGTCAGTGAAAAGATTGCAGACAGGTGCAGAAAACTTCCAACAGTATGTGTGCATTCCAAACATAACTCGAAGAAAACAATAAAGGCTATGGAATATTCTCATAGATGAGAATTTTTAACACTGTAGTCATATGAAGTCAATTAACTTTGATAAAACAAAAATGCAATCCACACTGGTGTTGTAACATAAATGGCTGATTAATGGATTTTGAAAATGAATGACAATTAGTCTTTTTAATTAAGATGACACTCCAAGGAGCTCCAATATAAATTACAATTCATTCTCATTACTGTGCGACCTTGGGAGCTCAGAATAATTTTAACAAGACTCCTGTTTTGAGAGAAGAAGTGATTATGGTCATTGTTTTACTCAAACTGACAGGCAAGATACTGGATGCGCCTATTGGTGATCTTCATAATTAGGGCGGAAAGGCAAAAGAGCAGAGAACCCCAGTTAATGAATGACAGAGTCCTTTAACTAATCACATAACTACAGTGTGCAACCAGCAGAACTGAGACTAATGCAAATATGCTGTCTGTCCCATAAAATATTTAGCTAATATCACACACAGTACTGACATATACTGGGAATTGCCTTGGATCCTATCCTATGTGTGATTTTTAATAATTACAGATTTTCGAGTGTGTCAAAACATTGAATAAATAGGACAATTATTATACTTATGCAGTTGCATATTATGTGCTACTGTATTTGGAGATTTTAAATTTTAGTACATTTTAATCATCATGTATTTTATCGGTTCTTAGCAATCTCAGATTCTCTTTTTCTAATTCTAATTTGGTCAGTTATTTTTAATGCATGCAACATGTAAGGTTTTAAGCATTCTTGTTAGGAGTGATTATATAGTGAGTTGGACACATTCTTATATGAGCTATTTAAATATTTAAATTGTATTATTTACTCCTGGCTTGTATAGCTGTAGGTTACCTTCAATGAAGGCATCTCCCAAATACATCAACAGTATAATAATAGACATTGTAATAATAATTAATAGTAGCAGCTGCTTCAGTGAACTGGTAAGGGACTCGCTTTATCCATTTTGGTTTTACCAGCCAAAGGTCTTGTCCAGGCTGTGGAAATGGAGTAGAATTGTACTTATTATTTAAACTTCACTACAAACCTCAGTGGTGATACTAAGCATCTGTTGTTTGTTTACATAGAGTCCAAATATAAGAATCTGAAGTTCACCGCATCTGAAACAGATCACAATGTTTCTGCTCAGAACAGACTTATGTTTTCTACATAAATACCCTTACCTTCAAAAAGAATGTAAGTTCACTACAAATGTATTGTGAAAGGCATCAGATACAAGCAATATTGGTTTTGGAGTTCTGAATGCTGTGGTTCCTCAGTCCAATTCTTTCCTGATTTCTGCTGTTAATAAGATTTACAGTGAAGTTCACAAACATACATGCAGGTGTCATTAATGATGTCCTACTATGAATATCACATTCCATAGATTAGAGACCTCCTGGCAAGCTTACTGTGTAATTAAAAGAAACAACAACATAATTTGTTTTAACTTAAATTACATTATCTGGGTCATCTGTCAATTTCCAATGAGCAGACCTGCTAATCAGGTTTGAAAAATCTTAATGAAGTTCCTTTTTGCACTTAATAGTTATGGGTTAAGAGACACTTGTCATTTTCGTTTCTGACTCGATATTGCTCTGTTAGAACAAAGGCTTGCTCAAAAGGAATCTTTTGCCATGAAGTCTTTTCAGAAACACCTGGATCCTTTTGAAGTCTTTGTAAATATGTAGCCCATTGCAACTTAGTAGAGTAGCCAAGACTTGTCAGCATTTCTGTTGAGGCTGTGATTATTATACACTATTGGTGTCAAAAAAGGCAAAACTCTCTGTCCTCCTGAGATAACAATCCCCAATCCCTCTCTCTTCCCTTAACTTTAGAAATAAATCCCGAAACTTTACACTCAGAATTTCTTTTTACTGTTTCCAAAGGTTTATGGGGGAACAAAATCAGCACCAGCACCTTATATAATGTAAAGAGGAGAGGAGAGATGTACAGAGGAGGTATTTTAGTGCCACATTCATCATTAAAAAATTTTAATGTTGTTTTGGTTTAATTAATCAATTAGTGGACACAACAAAAACTAATAATATATCCACTTTTTGAAAGTTTTTAAAAAGTATTTATTATACACTTCTTCTGTAATAGTTATGACAATCTCAACACATACAATAATAAAAAACAACTGTTAATAATGCGTTAGGTTAGAGTGATGTTGCTGAATGTCTTCCGCAATCCTAAAAGTGATATTTTTAAGCACCCTCAGATACTTGGTTTGATAAATCATTCAGTAGCTGTTTATAGAATAGTAGAAAAGCTTCACTTTACTTGAACATCTTAGCTACCTGAAACTGATTAATGTAAATACAATTGATAAACAGATAATAACATAGCCCATTTGGTTGTTAAGATCTAATTGATCCAAGGATCTGATCCAGCCCTTCCTTGAAGGGAACCGAAATACTGGTTTGGACAATACTGTATGTCCCATACTCCCTTTGAGATATCATGGACACAGACAGATAAATAGCTTCTTAATATACAATATTTACTGCCCTCATCACATTTACGAACACTGAGGCTTATTTGGTAAATACCAAAAACTGAATATTTCGACATATATTTTTGCATCCATCCCCAAATTTTCTGAAAGCCACTTATTCCTTGTAAAGTCAAGGCTAGCTGGACCCAGTTTCCGATGTAAGGAGCACAGGATTATTCTCATGCTGGTCTGGATGTCAGACCTTAACAGGGCATGAAGAAATGGACAATTTACATGAGCCAAAACCAATCCAGCAAGACAAGAAGGAAGCAGGAGGAAACCAGTGCACCCAGACATGTTCATATTAAAACATACTGTACCCCATAATTTTTAAATTCATCCATCCTTTATCAGAAGGACCTCTTATTCCCGATAAGTGTTGTAGCAGCCCTGAAGCATAGGTTCATGGTGGGACTGCATCCTGAATAGAACACTCTTCTATCACAGAAAAACATACAAGCTCCCAAAGACAATTTAAAAACCTAAACAGCATGTTTTTGGGAAGTGGGAGAAAACTAGAGATTACCCATGTCAGCACCGGGAGAACATACAAACTTTGTAATACTTTGCCTTTCATCTAAGCTTGATATGTTGTTTGAATGGATTCTTTGGACATTTTGTAACAGCAGAATTAATACTTTTAAAGTGTTATTAAAACCAATTTAATTAGGCTTCTCAAGCACAGTGGGAATATGTGATAAACATTTTAAATAAGCATGCAAAACACAGACTCTTTGTGTGTCTGTCTGAAAGGTGCTGTAAAAAATATGAAAGAGGTAGAGTAAGCACTGAATGGTCTTGAAACAGACTACACAAATCTTCAGCTGGAAGATGTTATAAAAGGAGCTTTTGTTACCCAGCGTATACACCAGAGAAAACAAATGCTGACAGACAGCCCAAGGGGGAACTGGCCTGTTTAAGATGAGGATCAGTGTCTTGGCTGGGAGGTCCTGAGCAAGTCTTTGAGTCTTTGGTACCTCACAGTCAAGAGCGTCTGCTATCTTAAAAGAGCTGAAGCTGTAGTCGAATAGCTTGACTGTCAATCTGTGATATAAAGCAGAAACATGTTGTTTCTGTCTGCCATGTTATGATGGATGGGCCGTATCAATTTTTCTCAAAGGAAGAGATCAGAGAACAAACAAAGCTGGCCTTTTTTCTCTTCCAATTCCCTAATTAAGCACCCACATTTCAGATGGTATCTCCAGAGCTTTGTACTGTTGGCAGGCCTCCGTTCTTCAGAAGGGCTAACTTCAGATTATTTGGCATAGACTCTCTTTAGTCAGCAAAATGACTAAAATGCATATCTTTGTATACCTATCTCTGGTGTATGCAAGCCATCTTTGCACAAAAGATGTAGGAATGAAACATTAATAATGTAGATGAATGACTATTTCCTGGTTTATCACAATTAAGGAAACCTATGCTTTTTTCAGCAATGAAAGGCAGTGCCACTCTAGAATGCTTCTGGTTTGCCACTTCACATATGAACATCATTGCACCAGAGAAACCTCCCATTATTCAAATGAGGCAACTAATCAGATTGTGTTAAGACGATTTGCCCTACTCAGGAGCCTCCTACTTCTTCTCTTTTGAAAAATGCTGTGCAATTGTTAATTGCCAGAGATTCTTCTTTAGCACAGGCATTGGAGCAGCTAGACTGTAGGAAAATCTGGGTTACAAGAAATAAAACCTTTGTTTGCAAATCAAAGAGAAAGAACACTGAAACACTGACAAGAAATGTGCTACAGGCAGATCTTTTTATATATGCCCTGAGGAACACGTTGTAGGGGTGCTGTTTCTATTCACAAACTAGTGGTCCTTCAACTGCAGATCTGGATATTATTCAGCACACAAAGATTGCCATCCAGCTAACTGGATTACACTAAATAAAATTAAAATTTTATTTCTCTTTTATTTTCTGTTTTAAAATAATAATCTCTTTGGTTGTTTAGAAATTATACAATACAGAAGACAACAGAAGGTTAGGGAGACCGATTCTGGTTTATTTTTATTTGTGGTTTTTGCACTGATGCATGAAATACACTGCATAAGCATCAGCAGTCTGTATTTATCTTCTCCTGTTCATCAGATATCTATCTCACCAGAGGGAGCTCCAAGCGTTTTAGTGCACCACCCTAGGAGGAAATGAGAACATTCATGTCCATTTAGGCCAGACATACTTAAAATTAAGTTATTTCCTTTTCTTGGAAACAACATGTCTAAAAAGGAAAACAGGATCAAAGCAAGAATATGGGAATTAAAGAAACTATTAAATAAAAGAATGTTTGAACTCGTTCAAGTCAATAGGTGGTGCAGCAGTAAAATGTAAAATCTGGCTTTGAGAAATGTGTAATGGAATGTAAAGAAATAACAGATCACTGTCGAAGAAACCTTTGGTTTTGTTCAACCATCATGACAGATATGTTGTCTTTTGCTATTATTAAAAGCTATGCTGTTGTTGTAGACCCCTATTGTTCCATTATGGAGCAAAGAAATAAAAACAAACACACAAGAGAAGAATGGCCATAAAACACTACCCCTGGCTCCTGATGAGGTGCCGAAATATATATGGCCTGTCCTTAGCTGCGCCCACCTGGAAAAACAATTTGTTAGCTGCCTTTGCTTTGGGTTTATGGCATTAAACGTGGAGGCCAAGCCTGGCTGGTTAATGTACAACAAAGGTGTTATCCTAAAGAACAGGAAAATTAGAAACTAAAGTATGCAAGCTTAACCTTGGAAGCCAACCTTATTCCATTTAAAACCTCTCTTGCACATGTCCATTTAAGGCACTTGTTACAAATGGTGAGGACGTTTGGTTTTGTTGTGTGTTTTTCTAGCCTTTTGAAATGTACATAAAATAATTTTCTGTCAATTACAGTTCTATTATGCTACAGTATATAAAATGCCAGGGATACAGAGCACAGAGGTAAATGGACAGCTTTTTTAAAATAAGACCTCTGGGACCTTGTAGAATTCCAGAACATTTAGCACCACAAAAAATGAACTTCTTGTTAGGGAGGAAACTCCTGCCAAGCACTTAACTTTCATCTAATGGGTCTAATGGCTGCCTTAGGTGAATGCTTCTGAAATTTACAAGAAGAAAGAAAAGGCATCTCTTCCTTGGTGGAATAGATCATTGCATAATACACAGGGAATTTATTAAGTTGCATTTTTTTCTTTCTGACACTGAATGACCTGGCCTTGACTGTTTATGACTGTCACACAATTTAAGCCTTTTTGCAGGACAAGCCTTCTGTACAGTATGTACAACAGCAGCAGTGTGATAGACTCCATAATAACAAGACACCTAATTGAGTTTTAGTCAGTTCTCATTTTCAGTCATAGCTCTTCTGAAACTTTTATTTAAAACCCCTCATATCATAAATCAAGGGAAATATTATAAATGCTAAATTAAGTCCTTGGGACTTTGAAAGTAAATCCCAGATGTTTTTGGGTACAAGTTTTTTTGTGAGAATGAGGCTCTAAATCTGTCATGGAATTCATTAGCTGTGACATTTGAAGTACTTCACAGCTGTTTGTGCACTTTTAGTTTGTAACCCATACCAATGACCACTGCACCTTTCATCTCAGTCATGCACAGGTGATATTAATATACATTCTTAAAGGCCTTTTGTTCTGTACCTATGTTATGAGAAAGTTTTGAAATTCCCCACACCCTTTGTTTCTGTACAGGACAATGGCTGAAATGTAATGCATGATTCTCTACTTGAAACCTCCCCTATTTCACTTAGTAAAGGAATCTCTTTCAGGTGCATGACAGAGAGATCATTTTATTTTAAGTATTCTCTTAGATCTTAAATTTTCCATTGACCAAGAGCTGAACTCTGCAGTCCACACTCAAAACACTAGGTTTTGTCTGACATTGTACAGTAAGAGTGCAAGTTTTTTAGGTGTTAGCATGCTTTTGATGTACCTGTGAGACCCTGAGAACAAAGGCCTTCATTAAGACCTATAATTGCAGGACTGGAAATATGACTAACACACACAAAAAAACCTCACAGCACTTAAGCAGCCATTTAATCCTACTATACTGTGCCACTCCAGCTCTGTTTTACTGGGCATTATGCTCATAAATTACATACGCCACTCACTGACTACCATTTAATAGACTTTTATAGACATTCTTAAGCCATTGTTTTATGGGATTTTTGCATAGTTGTAATAAGAAGTATCCCCATCACTTGCCAGGATGAATGAGTGCTGCATGCTGTACATGTAAAAGATATATCACTGTCAAATACATGCAAATTAACAAACAAAATCCATTACACAAAATGAGTGGGTAAATAGCAATCCTGACGAAGAAGGGTGCCAGTACATAAGCCTATGACTGAATATACTGTACAGTAAAATGCAAAATGATGAATTTGAGCAGTGAGAAAAATAGTTTTTGCATTTTAATAGTGCACATCTTGCATTTTTTGTGTGCATGGTATTTTTTAGCTCATCTTAATATGTATATATTACACATAGTTCAGGTGGGTAGCTGCGTCAGCATGCGTAGGCTGCAAAGGAACAAGTAATAGGTTTACTCCATACTGAAAAGAGAAGAAAGAAAACACAACGTTGTTCAGGCTCCACGGCCAAAACGTTGTGTTTTTTTTCTTCTCTTTTCAGCATGGAATAAACCTATTACTTCTTCCTATTTATTACTGAAGCCTTTTCTTCTTTATGTGGCTTCAAGTATCAAAACCACCTTGAGTTCTCAACTGAAAATTTCAGTTTACTAATATTGCAGATATGTTGGTATAAAATGAGAAATAACCACCCTGTACATTATCTCAAATTTAATTTACCGCTCTTTTAAATAAAAAAAAATATAAAATTGATACATACAGAATACATCATAAATTACATACAGATAATGGTGATGTAAACAAAAAACAAACTTAGCATGCAAAATGCTTTTCTGATCTGGGAAAAGAAATAACTGAAATGAATAACAGACGAAAAGTGCCTCTGGTGGCAATAATTTAATACCAAATCTTCCATGAAAATCCATGTCATTTCAATAAAAAATATTTTTTATATTAATGTGAGTGATTCCATTAAACATTTGTACCAACTTTGTCTCCTTAAATTTTCAATATTGTACAATCTGCCAGAAACCCATATGGCCTCTTCACTGCCACAATGCCTTCTTTTCCCAGCCGTTCATCTCTTCTGCCTTTGTGTCTTCCAGATAAGAGGAGGAAAGCTGATGATCACAAATGCACGGAAGAGCGATGCTGGGAAATACGTGTGTGTGGGGACCAACATGGTGGGCGAGCGGGAGAGCGAAATTGCGGAGCTCACCGTTCTGGGTAAGCAGCACTGCAGCCTGTTACTCTATCTTGGGAGAGAAGCATTGTAACTTTGTCACCGAATTTGACATTACGACCTTGGTTACAACCTCACGATTCACAGCTGTCACGCCCTCTGCAGCCAGAGGGCACTCGTACTCTGTTCTGTCTCTTGTTTCCGGTGCTTTGCTGTTCTTCCAGTGTCTCTCTCTCTCTGGGGCTATCTATTTCTGGGTCTTTCATTTGCCTTCGCTCAGCATTGACGTTTGGATGTCCACAAACCCGCCTAGCACCAGGTCGCCCCACGTCCGCTACCTGAGGGCATTGGTTTCTATACAGCATTTCCTGAACAGCTGAGCACGGGCTACGCTCCACTACACATAGGGTCTCTTACACTCTCCTGCCATTCTTCGGTTCGTCCCTTCCGACATCCGTGACAACAGCAGTGAGTCATGGGACAGGAAGCAAATACAATAGAACAGACTAGGACATAAAGGTTGTGTGGAAATATTACCTGCTACAAAATCTATAGGTAGATGTGAGAGGCACATTTTAAATTCTTGTAGGTTTTTCTCCCCTCCTGGTTTAAAACCAGTATGGGTGTAAAATAATATATGGGTGGGATAAAAAGGGACTCACTTCAGCACCATTGAAATTATGAAACCATTGAAACATATGCTATCTAATGACATTATGACAACCATTAAGTACAACTACACAGCAGAAGTTTATTCAGGCCAGATTGTGAACTTCTATGTTGGGATTTTAACTGGCACACTGGAGTTAACAGCACTACTCTTATGAATTATATTGTGGGTTCTTTTATGACCAATGGGCCTCTGTTTAACCTCTCAACTAAATCACAGAACCACCTGCAACAAAGTCACCACATAAAAGCAGTGGTTTGGAAATTATGGTCCAGAAGGAAGAGTCCCACCTAGTGGTCCACCAATACCAATTACACCTGCAACTTAAATTTCCCTGTAGGTCTCCTATCCCTGTACTGACCAAGCCTGACAAGTCTTGTATGACAGACTGTTTAGCCTCTGACATCTAACAAGATCATGTTGATGTTGACATTACAGCTGAAGGAAATTCTGTTTTGTTCCCTCTGCTGATAAGCCATAGTACAAACATCAGAGTGATCTGTTTCATGTGTAGCTGCAGTTAGCACCTTCCCACTGGTCTCCTGGTGTTACTGCTGGGGTGGTGTGAAGGAGACACTGATCTACATGTTCAGTTTTCCTCTATGGCTGAGTATGAAATCTGAGTGTTTACAGCTATAGGTCTGAATTCACTTTATTAGATACAGTACTATTTGGAGAAGGACAAGGTGAATCTGTCCTTTATGCCTGTTTAAAAACTAGTTACTGTATGCGTGACTACCTCACAGTGGATGAAACAGAACCACAAATGTCTTGTGGGAATCACAAAACGCATGGATTTAAAAACTGAAACATTCACCCTTTAGAATGCACATACGGGCAAATATTGCCAACTTGGAGTTGCCCTGGGAAAACATACAATCCAGGCATTAGTGGCTATTGGAAAAAAAATAATTTATCCTCTGGATAGGAACATTTGTATTTCAGATGAGGTTTTTGGTTAGAACTGAATGTCCTACAGCAAATACTGCTTGGATGTTCTCCAAATGTAAGATTTTAAACACATAATTTTTAAATAGGACCTCCAAAGCAATGTGGGCAGGAGACTGTTGGTAAGAAATCGGGGTAGATGGAATAGTCATTGTCTCCCTGTGCAGAGCGACCTAACTTTGCCAAGAGACCCAGTAGTCAGGTGGTCCTGGTGGATGAGAGTGTGGAGTTCCGATGTGAGGCCAGAGGAGACCCTGTACCCACTGTCCGTTGGAAAAAGGAGGATGGAGACTTGCCAAAAGGGAGGTATGTTGTCATCTCAATGTTTTTGATTCATTCATAAACACAACTGCAAATTAGGCACAAAGCATGTTGAAAATGATTACTATAAATGCTTTATAAATGCTATTTAACAATAGGAGAAGAACACTAGATTAATTTGCAGTGTTTTCCTTCAGTTTGATTGTTTATGTGATTGATGGATCATTTGTTCAAAACTACAAAGGTTGTATTTCTTCAAGGTAAAAAATAATGATGCATGTGTGTTGGTTCTTAGATACAGTATAGAAAGAATACATATCTTTTACAGGGAGTCATTATGACTCAGATTTTCTGAAACAATTTGTCTAGTTTACTAGCACTTTTGTATTTGTGTTTTTATCTTAAGCTCTGTTCTCCTTAATTATGAAGTCTCTTATGTCTTCAATTTTTCAGAATAATACAATGGACAAATGAAATTGAACTTTTTGTAAGCTATCCCAAATGCTTTACAATATGAAGAAAAGAGAGTGGCTCTTTACCCAATAGTACAGACATCACCAGTTTGAGCTCGGGCTGTGGCCCAAAGAGTGGTGGTGGTGCTCTTGCATATTTCCTCCATTTTGTATCAATTTACATTGCTCTACAAAGTAGTCTGCCACACAGTTTTTTTGTATGCTATTGCAGGGAAGGCCACATTATAGTTGCAGCCATGTAGAATGTGCAAACAAAATGTGTCAATATTTATACAGTGGTAGGTACCACGGTGTTACAGACTGAAGCTGATCAGATTATTCCAAAAAATGAAAACGTGATGATGCAAAACTGCAATACTTTGAAAAACTGCCAAGTTGTGTGGTGAATATCTAAAGTCTCCCGAATGCATGTGGTTGTCTGACAAATTAGTACATTATTAAATGTTGATTAGCTCATTAGTGTTTTCCTCTTCTAATCACACTCTAACACAAGTTACAAACATACAACAAACAGTTTGATTAAATACAGTGATTACATTGTTGAGACATGATGTTATTACCACATAATTGAGATATGTCAAAAAACATTATAACAATGAAATAATTATTTTCTTAAATGCATACAGTATATAGAATTATTAGTAATTGTTTATAAATAGTAATTAGATTTGACTAATAATAATTGGAAATAATTTTAGATTTGAGATTTTAGTGATTAAAATATATTATACATAAACATATAAATATATAAATAACAAAAAAGAAGCCAGAATAAAGTAAAAGTTTTAGTACTGATTTGAATGACTTTGCTGCATACTGTAATTGCACTGTAGATGAAACAAGTCATACATGCATTATATTAAGATAAATATATATATATAAATTGTTAATATTGCAATTTGCCATTATGTTTTTGAGGTATGCATCACTTGGGACATTTATATATAACATTTGATCATTTTAATGACTGCTTGCTAAACATTGGTGTAAATAATTGCATCTAGAGGAAAGCAGTCTGCAAGAATAGCAGGGCTTATGTATAGTACAAAATGGATATCTGTGGATATTGCTTCATGGAATTATTTAATATTGTCTTGTTGAAACATCCACTTTGTGCCCAGCTTGAGTTTTTGAACTGATGGACTGACATTCTTCTCAAGAATTCCTTGATATTTCTGAGAATTACTGATTCCCTTCCTCAATGATGTCAAGTTGCCCAGGGCCAGAGTAAGAAAAAGAGCCCCATACAAGGACACTCCCACCACCATGCTTGACAGTAGGAATAAGGTTTTGTTCTTTGTAGGCTTGTAGTGTTGGTTCTTCACCAAACGTGGACCCTCTTGTTGTGCCCAAATAGTTCAGTTGTGGACTCATCTGTCCAGAGAACAGACTTACAGCAAGCATGTCCAGGTGGTCTCTGGCAAACTTTGTTCTTTTTTGACAGAAGAGGCTTCTTCCTGGTGACCCTTCCATAGATGGCATCTCTGTTCAGGGTTCTTCTTATTGTTGATCTATGCACCACTACTTCAGTGGCAGCTTGGGAGGCTTGTAGATCTCTGGATGTTATTTTAGAATTACCTTTTACCTCTTTTATTATTCTGCTTGTGGTCCTGGGTGAAATTTAAGGAGGACATCCACTTCTTTGCAGGGTTGCCATTATTTTAAATGCCCTCAACTTGTATACTATTTGTCTAACATTGGATTTATGAAGTCCGAATCTTTTTGAAATGGCTTTATAACTTTGTCCAGATTGATGAACATCCACTACTTTTTTCCTCAGTTCTGCTGATGTTTCCATAGTTCGAGGCATGACGCTAGACTCATAGGAAGAGTAACTGATCTGCTTTCTTGCAATTATTTATGTTTGCTCCTCCCTAACACATCATTTCAGGTCTTCAATTTCATTGGTTATCTCGGTTATTTAGTTAACACTCTGTCATTGACACAGCTGATCCTACTTTACCTTGATGTAAGTCATTCACTTAGTTTTGCACCTACACAATGTGTGTGTACTGTGTATTATTTTGCTGCATGGTCATTGTCTTTCCAAACACTCAAATTGGTAAATAATTGTACTTTACTTCAGTTAGGAAGTGACAAATTCTGATTAAATGGTTTAAAAAAAAAACAAAAACAAAAAATCTCAAATGATTCAATGGGTTCACAAACTTTCAAGAGTGACTGTACTATTATTTTTTATTTTTATAATTATTATTATTTTTATTTACTGTACTAACTGTAGGTCAGATGAGTACCAGGTGCTTCTAACAATACATATAATCCAATTTCCTGGTACTTTTCCACGGATGCCCAGATTAGCATCCTCACACTAGCACATTGTTAGTTCTTCGTTGCCCGCTGCAATAATATTGTTCTGTGCCATCCTATACATACCTCTAAAAAATCTCCTATTTTTTAAAAATAAACGTTTAAATTATTTATATGCATATACAACAGACCACCAACAGTGAAGCTGCCAGTACTAAGAGGACCCTGCAGGGGGTCAACATGACCAGGCAGCATAGAGTCTTATGCAGTATTGCGATCAGGAAATTCCCATACAATGGGAATTGTAGTTCAGAAGCTACCACTCTGTCTGTGAATGATCATAGCCAGTTTCTATACCTGGCCTTCCACAATTGATGTTAACCTGCGCACTCTGGCAGGTGAAGTAAACTAGAAGCTTCTGCATGCTACGTGAACGAATTATGACAGGGTTACATTAGCATTGCAAAAAAAAGATACAAGCACAACACCGTTTTTTTAATGCAGGAATCTACTCATTCGAACCTTATTAAATATGTAGCTCAAAAGAGTGTTGAAACTTTAAATGTCTTTAAATGTCATATACTGTATATTAGAAATGGATACAATCAGAAACTTCTTAGATTAATTCTTCCATTTAAAAAATATTGACACAGCCGCAAAGTATCATGACAAGCTAGTTAAATCTTTTTTAAGAAAAAGCAACTGGTACCTAATTATTCCTTTTTAAGGCTAAAACATTAATACATGTCCTGGTTTGGGGCAGGGCACACACACTAATACCTCTTAAAAAGGGTTAAACAAAAACTCCCATAAAAATGACCAATTCTTTTGGACCTAAATTATTAATCGCATTTTACAGATGTTGAATTATACTCAAGATATATTTTTGATTCTCTACAGGATACTTCTAACACTATACCTTATAAATGTATTTTAACGAGTCCCTTGTATGCTCAAAGACTCTAGCTTACGTTGCTGAGCCTGGTCACTATTTTTGAGATACAGAGCTGTACATCACTTTCTTATATCTTTCCTGTCACTCCAGAACAGTGTGTATCTGTCAATCATTTTCAGTTCGCCACATTTCTGTGATTCCGATAACATTATAATTACCTGCTTAAATCTACCACTTAGCCCAGAGTTCTCTTTATAGCAATTCCAAAGTCTCTGAATCTTGGCTGTAATTAGTGAGCCAAAATTCCACAGCAACAAACTGCTACAGCAAACTGGCTGATAAAGACAATGATGAACACAAGCAAAGGGAATTGAGCATCCTGAGAGGCTCCAAGCTTAGAGCTGTACTGGGTTATCAATTGAATCTCCTTTAATATTTAATATTTTTTTCTCTGTCGTGTCCTTTTTTTGGCTTGATGCAGGTATGAGATTCGTGATGATCACACTCTGAAGATACGACGGGTGATGGCAGTGGATGTGGGTTCCTACACCTGTGTGGCAGAAAACATGGTGGGAAAGGCAGAAGCCTCAGCCACCTTAACTGTCCACGGTACAAGCACCCTTCTATTTAACGTGCTAACTCTTTGGGCTTTCATGTGAGACTTAGGCACACGGCCAGCGAGATTCGGTCCTTGTGATACACACCAGTGGATGTCTAAAGATTATTGAGGTGGATCTGGTTTTTCAGAACACTACATGTCAGGGAGATTTTCAAAAAGAAGGATTATGGTAGTGAGAAGATTTAGTAGAAAGCAAGTTCCTTAATCCACACTACTGGACAGCACTTTAAAAATATGTCCTTTTGGTTATTAGGGAACAGATTGTACAAAATAAAAAAATATCCCAGGTCCCTTATATAACACCCTTTGCTAATGACTGTGTTGCAGGAATTAATTACTGGAGAACATAACTGGGTAAATTCCCCGAATCATCTTGAATGGATTTGTTTTCTCACATGCTGTTCAGATGGACTGCAGCGACAAATAAATTCAAGTTTATTAGCTGTAGCTATTAAATACCTAAATTAATGGACTTTTAAATGAAGGATCAAACCCAAGTCTCTCTGAGTCTCTGAGTCTCTCATCCACCTACCTATGTATAAATATCACAATTTCATTTTTCCCAGTTGTACTGTATGTTCTTTTTTGGCATCTGCTCCATCTTTGCGCTTAGCAGCTCCCTGGTTCCTATCTCATAAAAGTCTCATTTTCACTGTTAGGTAGTCATGTTCTTAGCCAGGTGAGTTACGCCAATAAAGCAAATTAATTGAGAGTTTGCTCAACGTTACCTAAGGTTTGTCCTCACTACTGAAAAGTTTTATATTCATTTAAATCTGTGGGGAGTGATAATAAGTACACAAAAATCTGTCCAATCTGCCTCCACCTATAAATACATATTTTGCATACAACTTATTGTTATTATAAATAATGTATTTATATAGCAAACAGCTTTATCCAGGGTGATTCATCATGGTTTACATTAGGAAAATGAGGGAACATCAATTCAGATTGCTTAATGATGCTTATGATTTAATAAAATGGTCAGTCAGACTTGAATGCTCTTTTTCGTAACCCAAAGTTAATTATATTGTTATATTTTTATTTGTATTCACACAATCTACAATAGAGTTCATGAAAAGTCTACATACGAAATGAGAGAAAGTCTGACTTATTGATAACGTTAAGGTGGTGACCATGTCTTTATTTTGGACATTATTTGTGGAGGAGGCTCATGGACAAAGGAATCTGGCAGAGACCAATTTTATGTAATTAGCCTCTGTGGAAATAAATAGCCATATAAGAGTCTTTTTATGTCTTTCTTTAAGTGCTTGTTTGCATAAACCTTGGAACGAGATGTACGTACAAATCAGAAACACCGATGTCAATGTGCTACACCACAGCTGGCACATTCATTGAGAGGAGATGGCTTGGGAAGGGTTGTAATGCAGTTCTCTAACATGGCTGCGCTTCTACTGCATCAATTTTCTGTGCTGTACAGTATTTCCAGCTCCAAAGAAAAAAAAACCCTGAGAATTCAGGTCTAGATAGTGTCACAGATTGAGACCATTTGACAAAAAATCATTCAACCAAACACGTTTTCTGTGTAAGTTTGCACAATTCTCCAGAGACATTTGTTAGACACTAGAACCTTTTTGTTAGTAGAGTAATGACTGCAATGGCTGTGAGGTAGGAATCCAGGTCTTATTCACTTTTTAATAAAGCAGAACTATGTGAATATTGAGCACTGGGGGATCCAGATGAGTTAACAGCAGTTTTAGTCTTTCAGAGGAGTAATGAAGCAACAGGGCCTTTCACATTCCATTTAGGTACTAGCTGGCATGCAAAAGCACAGCCCAATTATTGAATCCTGAGAATGATTGGTAAGAGCATCAGAACTATTACAGATGAGACCATTTGGTCCATTTAACTCATTTAATATTTAATAGCTTATTAGATTTCATCCAGTTGTATAGGACATTCCTTTGAGCCCAGATACTGTATGTTACCAAGGTGCTGTTATCTAAATCCAGAACAACATATATTTTGTGTTGCTTCCCCTCATTTGCTGGTAAACAAAAATGATTTTTCATTTCAAAATAATAAACTTAATCTTTCTTATAAGGTTCTTACAAGTAACCCTTATAAGCTCAGTGCTTATCAATTTGCATTTATAGTTTGTTTTTGGTATCTGAAAGCAACACTATAAATGACAAATAGTATACTCCTCCTAGATTGGTATTTTCTGTGAGATTTACACATTTTCCAAGTACTTTGGAGTATAGATTAAAACAGAGCCTTCCTTTCTCTTTTTAACTGATTTTTTTTTTTACCTTTTCTCCCACAGCTGGCCTAACTTTGATTTACTTATTTGTGGGAAAATCAGTTCTGTGCTTTATGTTGAAAATCTTTAAGCTTTTGCCATCCATTACTCATTGACTCCATATAGTGTATATATCTCCTCCACTCTCCACATCTATGTGTTATTATTTATGCTTTCATGAAATTGTAAAACATTGTTTTGTACTGTGCAACTTCTGTAGTTTCACAGCATAGTTTAAAGAATACCATATTATGATTGCACTTCCCTCAAGATTGGCTCACCTTTATCTTGAAAATACTATAGCAGTACTACCATACCCACTAGAAAGTATGATGATTACAACACACAAGAATGTACAGAATATTTTTTTATTGAGAGGCAAGAGTGGTGTTTTTCAAAAGAAATACAGAAGTCAAATTAGATATTACCATGATAACCAAAATTGTCTGGTAGGAAAGTATTTTCCTTCCTCTACCTAGTGTGCACACATTTAACCATTCACTGGCTATGCAGCCTGAAATATCCCAAAACTGAACAATTGTTTTTTTCAGAATGTGCAAGTCAGGTTTTAAAGGACTCTATTAAGTTAATCTTGGTGTGTCTGAATTCTAAATGTGGCCAGTCATCCAAGCATTTAAACTGAATATAGAATTCTTCCTTCAATATAGCAATATACTGTATTCTTTGAACTTGGATTTGAGTCTTTTCTAGAACTTACACACTCTTAGGATTTTTTAATTAGTGAAATCCTAAGTGTAGCGGTGCAGTAGGTTCATTATTCTGAAGAAAAGTACATTTTATAGAGCAGGGCTAACAGTTTATACAGAAAATGTAGTTGAAGTATATAACTGCATCAAACCTGTACAAAAGTTTTCTTGTGCATTAATGTTGCCAGTCTATATACTGTACAACTCCCAAGAGCTAGTGTAGCTCTTTGTGATGAAAAATCGCATTCAGAATAAGTAACCTCACATTGCAGTGCAACCCAGCAGTTCACTATTATTTTCAATGTTTCAATAAATAAGTTGAAAGGATGTTGTAACCTAAAGGATAGGTCAGCCTAAGGTGGCCATTTTTTCCCCCAAAAAATAAAAATGCTATACTTCTCAGACATTATCAGCGATATCCCTAGTACTTTGATGGGAGAACATCACGTCTAGGCCTGCCTAAAATTACCAGTATATGTGTTATTCATATGTGTATTGTAAACAATTACGTTTCTCAAGCTTTCAAAGATCACTTCATCATTTTTGGACGTGTCAATGTAGATGGCTTTTATGCAGCTGAATTCTTCTTAACACAAAAATGCTTTTATGTCTTCCTTTTTATATAGGTATGTTTAGCACGATTTTTGTATCGCTATGGATTGGCAGCTGCGTTAAACACCCAATTTAACTTTAAACAGTTTTATATCCTCCTTCATTCAAAGCCCACTATAGTTAATATGAAAAAATAGTGTTGTCAAGAAATTGCATGCTTTTGCATACTGAAAATCTCTTCAAAACCCCAAGTTTGTTCTGTTCTCAGCTTCCCTACTTTATGATGAGGGGCAACATGGCTACAGAGGCACATCCTATAATTAAAGCAATGCAACTCTAGTACCACAGTAGGAAATTATATGTTTCAAATAATGACCTTTAATTGTGGAATTTTAAATGGTTATTTGCCACTTTGAATAGAGGAAGGAAGATGAGAGATGGGCTTGGAGATACCATATCTCTGTACACTGTGTCTTCTGACTGGTTATACCAGTCCCTCCTCTGTTTGGAGAACTCAGAAATGTTAATCTTTCCCTTTGCTGGAGCTGCTTTTTTGTCTCCATAGATTGCCCCCAGAGGAAATGAGACATAACAAAATGATTGTCTGACAAATGTATATCCAGACTGGAGTGATACTTCCAGCTTCAGATTGCTCTGATAAGCCCTACAGAATGTATGAGAAAGGGAGGGAGCACTAAAACTCTGCTTCACAAGTCTCAAAGGATTTCACGGCTATTTTACAGCTGAATATTTCACCTTGGGTTACCCTGCCTTATTAAAGTGATCAACTGTGTCAGGATTACACTGGAAACAAAGACCTAGCATTCAGGTGACCTCTAAGGGTATGTCCTAAGGAATTTGGAAATACCCATAAGTAGTATTAGCATGAACATGCCCCATTTACTTAGATTCAAGCTATTAAAATCCATCTTATCATTAGTGACACTTTCCATCACCTTAATTAATCTGTACTTTTACAGTACCCTTTTAAGGATCTGAGTGTGCCTTTACCACAGAACTTCCTGATCAAACCACATTTTAGGCTACAGCAATCATTAGTATTCCTCGATACTCTGTTGACACAAGTTCAATTTATTACATTGAATTAAGCTTCAGGATCTCAGTAAATGAGCAATTTGAATTAATTCAGAAAAAAAGCATTCCATGGTACAGCTGTTTATTGTGGTTTTTACCAGCTACTCTGTTAACTCTACGTCAGAAAATCTGTCAGGGTCTTGCAGGGGCAGAACGGTTGCTAAGGATATGCAGCCTTGACTGGAAAGTTGCTGGTTCAAATCCCATGGCTGGCAGAGGAATCCTACTCTGTTGGGCCCCTGAGCAAGGCCCTTAACCCCAGCTGCTCCAGGGGTGCCGTATAAATAGCTGACCCTGTGCTCTGACCTCAAGCTTCTCTCTCCCTGTCTGTGTGTATTGTGGAGAGCAAGCTGGGGTATGCAAAAAGACAAATTCCTAATGCAAGAAATTGTATATGGCTAATAAAGTGATCTTATTTTATCTTAGGTGACAAACCCAATATTATTTGTGAACAAGTGATTAGCACCACAGTGAAAAAACACAGTGGTACATAAGTACTGTAGATCCACTAGGTGACTTGTGGCAGAAGCACCATGTTCAGTATTGGATTGGAATGTTAGTTTCTAATGCCCCCTGAAATGCATAGACTATCAGAATATAAAAAATCACACAGAAAACTATTGCACTCACCTTTTCCACCTTTTTATGGTAAATCTTGTTGAGCTTTCAACTGCCTACTTAGAGTCCACCCAGACAAACACCCAGTATGACCAAGAATCCTAACGAGACAATAAGTTCCATACTGTGATTTTCATGTCTTTGACATGCAGGCAACTTCATGATAGTTTTGATATTTTCAAAGAAACTGCATTTTTTAAAGTCCTGTCCTGGGTTAGCACCAGAAGCAAGTGCCTGACCAACAGACAGATGATGTCTTAATCAAGTCTAGAGGTATTGCATTCTCTCTGAGAACATATTTACTGATTTCCATTACAGGGTGGGTTCAATTCTGTTCTTTAAAAATAGCATAGTAGTTATATTAAATTGTCTTTATACAGATTTTCCAAAATAAAATCCTTGTTTTGCCAGGCAAAGGAAGTGACTTAGACCCTGTGATAGTGGCATATATAAAAAGAAGGCATTAATTTCATGTTCACTTGTGAGTAATATTTTTTAATGTATTCAGTCTGTGGAAATCTCTGTGTTCTCTTCTGGTCATAGTGGGAATTGACATAGTATTGCCTGTTGCTTCAGAAAAACAAGTGTCTTTTGAAACAGAAATGCTACAAAGCAGGAAACCTGTCAGAAATCGATAGTTTTAGATAATCTCTCATAGCTCCGTCATAGACTTGCTCAATCAGTGGAAAACAGACAGTTCCAAAACTTTGTTTTGGTCCATTTTGAATTAAGATGCTAAGCTTTAATTCAAGACTTGTGGGTCATCACAGAAATAAGAATTTTGAATATTTTGTTTTATGGAAACGTTCCCTTGCTTTTTTCAAATTTCCATCTTCATATTGAAGTATTTTATGTAGGAGAACATGCATTTTGTTCGAGTAAGCTGTTGGTTTACAAGGAGTTATTTTACTGATTTTCTTATCTTAGCTTATTAAAGTAAACAGAGCAGGTTTTAATGCTGGTGGTTGCAGTTGAACCAAGACACAGTAAACATGGATAGGGTAGGGCCCTTGTTCAGGGCTCAGATGTGTTCAATAGCCCTTGACTAAGGGTACAGGAAGCCAGGCCTGAGTGGATGCTAATTAATACAGCCCTGCAGTGGCCAACCAGAGCTATGCTACTTTGCACCTCACAGGGGGATAGTAACGCTGTACAAACATCTCTTGGTGCCATGAACCACAATTCTTTTCTACTGTTAGGTTTTAAAGGTAAAGAGTCACTACATTGTAAAATCTAATGACCCTGGAGCAGTGGTGCAGTTTAGCTTTTAGACTTGCAGTTCTTCAGTGTAAAAACCGACTGGCAAATATCACATGCAGAAAGTGCTCTTTGCTCATTAATAATCCACAGTATAAATTACGAATGTATATGAAAAGGCATAGAAAGCTGTTTCGTGGAAAAAACATGCTTTATTCTACAATATTATGTATTATTGTAGAATGCCTTATTGTATAATGTAATTGAATCTGTAGCAAATCAAATGCGGTGATCATTAGTTTCAGTATTAAGTTAGAAAACATGCTTCTGAGTCTATAAATCAGGATCACTTTAGCCTGTGCTTGATAAAGTTTTCCATCCACACAAAAAATACTGACCAATGTCAAGAATCAAATCTGGTCAATTATTTTAAAAACCATGAAAACATAATCCCAAAAAAGCTTCCTACAGCCTCCAATTTGTATATAGGAGATTATTGTTTGAGGAAGAAAATAAATGCTGACTGTAATCCCAAGACACATACTGTATACTAATTATGCATGTAAAGAGCCTGGAATGAAATGTATGTGTCCTGCCAAAAAATAACCGAAAAAATGCTTAGCATTTCCCTGTAACTGTTCTGCAAACTGCATTTTGACATTGAGGCTTTGATGTCTGATGTTAACATATTCATATAATTAGTTTTTTATTTCTGTGAGCTGAGCACAATGTTGGAGGCTGGAAGTCAGGATATAAAAACATGGATTTAATATTTTTGAGTTTTTTGGGGGTTCTTTTTTCTTTTTCTTAAAATTGTTCACAAAAACTCTCCAAGTTCTGTACTGAATGTGATTTGAATTTCCAGGTCCTGGTCTTGAACAGAAATCCTGTTTAAGGAAACCAGGGAAATAGCAGGCACATTGTGTTGCAGGTTTAAAACATTGTTTTTAAGCCCTCAGGAAAAAGACTGGATTCCTCATTTTTATGCTTTTGGAGTTCCCTAACTGCACACACTAGTTTTAAGACACTTTTGTTGAAAATGAGAAGCCCTATTTTTTGTAACCAGTACTGGTTGATGAATGTGGGCACTGAATAGCAGTGATACAAATTTGAATACAGTGGGTTTTGTTAAAGGCTTGAAATTTGACATTTGAAAAACTGCTCCAAAGTTTACAGTGAAATGAGAGATTTTAAGACTATAGCCACCCGATACACAGTGCAGTTCCCTCATTGCTAGGAAGTTAGTTTGTTAATGGAAATAACATTTGTGTTTTCCCCTATAATTTTCCCCTATAATTAATCTTTAGAACATGAATAAATTACAGCATTGGGTGTGAGTGTGAATGTAAAGGCCCAGTGTGTAGCAGGCAATGAAGACGAGTTACAGCAAGACATTCTGCACAGAATACTCCCACAGGAGGGGTTTATTAATCACACAATAGACATGCTGTGCATTTTACCACATGGCTGATATAAGCTATTATGTGTAAGAAAGCATTGAAACCCTAATTAATAAATCTGCATGTGTCCCTGGCAAACATTTCCAAATTTCAGATTACGTAAAAACTTTCAAAGCCTGCCTTGTTGACACATACCAGTTTGTATTCCTAGCTTTGTGGGGACTTGCCACTTACTTTCATTCTATTTCTTTTTTACAGTTCTTTATTCCACTGAAAAAAAACACTTCAGAAAGGAGTAAAAACACCCCAATCGAGTATTTGTGTATATGTAAAATTAATATTAAATACCACACTATCGTAGGTTTAAATAAATTCAATTGACAACAGAATCAGATATAACCAACTTGCTAGATTACATTATATTTTTTATTTATGTAAACAGAGTTACAACAAGTGCTTTGTGTTTTTGCTTTTCTTTTTTATAACTATGTTGAAATAGGGATAGTGGGATCTCCACTACAGTTATTCCTTTTGAGGTTCAGTGCATACAGTATGTTTATTAATGAGGAGGAGCAACACATTTCCAAATTTTCAGTACATTACAATCTCTTTTACTGCAAAAAATGAAACTCCATTGATTTTTTTCCTTTTTATATCCCTACAATTTGGAATTTCGGATGATAAATAATTTATGTAAGAAGCTACACCTCTCATACAAGTTGATTCAGTAACTTGTGTCACCTCCTTTGGTTGCGGTTACTTGAATAAAACGTTTCCTTTTAGTTGATCGGTCTCACTTCACCTGGTAGCAAATCTGACCCACTCGTCCTTACAGAACTGCTTCAACTCTGCCAGGTCTTACATTTTCCTCACAAATACTCCGGTATGTGTGGAATTCATGGTAGACTCAATGACAGCAAGGCATCCAGATCCTGAGGCAGCAAAGCAGGCCCAAACTTTCACCCCTCCCCACAACTGTGCTTGATGGTTGGTATGATATTCTTCTGGTCAAAGGCAGTGTTTGGTTTTCACCAAACATAATGTTTTTCAGACGTTTTTATGGCCAGACAAGTCCACTTTTGACTCCATAGCACATTGTTCCAGAGGTCATGTTTTTCATTCAAGTGTTTTGCAAACTTAAGACTAATTAATGTTCTTCTTGATGAACAGAGGTTTCCTCCTGTCTATCCTTCCATGAAATCAGTCCATGAATTACTTCCTGATGATCAACTTATCATTTGTTTTCAATTTTTTCATTTGATTTGACTAGTTAAACTGAGGATATGAATGTGTAATTAAGATTTGTTAATTTGTTGATTCTGCTTGACTGTAACATTTGTGTGAGTTATATAATTGCATATTCTCAGTGAAAGAGGACATTCATGTATGTTCATTGTTATCTATGTGTTTAATGAAAAAAGTTTAATGTTAGTTTGATCCTGATTTAGAACCAGTTTTAAGTACTGTGGTTTTTCCAGGATGCAGACTGCTTCATAACAGCGCACAGAATTCTGGCAGGCATGACCGATACTGTCACGAGATAACCCTGCTAAACACTTTCAGTTTCTTGCCAGCGACTGAAATAGCTGTTATACAGCAAATTAAGGGAACCATGGCTGACCACAATCTCACCTGCCGTTGGCAGCACTGCCTAGACTGATCTCTGTCCTTGGGAGCTCTCAATGCTGCAGAAGAGACACATGCATTAGAATTGTATACATGCAGTAATTATACAGGCACATGAATATAGAGAATCTTTTTTCTTACAAGACAAATTACAGTAAAAGTCCTGAGATGGAGGAGGATATAACATAGAAATAGACCTGTTAAAGTCAAGTTCTAAAAGTCATCAATGTCTGTTAATAATTTGTCAGTTTAGAGAAATACTGTAGTTTTATTCTTAGTAGGTTGTTTTGTACCTAGCAGTGTAAACGTCCTATTTTGTGTATAAAATAATGTTTTTATTGCCTATTGTCATATAAACTATATATATATCTTGCCTATTGTATGTTTTTGCATAACAGTATTAATTAAGTATTAATTTGCATTCAGGATTTTAAGTATGTTACCTTATTTATATATTTATATATTATGTTTCTACAAATGATAAGAGATGGGAACCAATTAGCTGCATTGCTGATCTGTTGCAATACAACCAGCTGAGTGATCAGCAGTTTTCAGAAACATTTGATAAAATGTAATACCTTTTAGCTTTCAGACTCTGGACTCTGAAGTCCTGGCTTCAGACATTGCCTTAATATAACCTATATGGTAGTTAGCAAAGGAACAAGTAATAGGTTTATTCCATGCTGAAAAAAAGAAAAAAGAAAACACAATGTTTCGGCCGTGGAGCCTTCTTCAGGTGTGAGCCTTCTTCAGTTGCTCACACCTGAAGAAGGCTCCATGACCGAAACGTTGTGTTTTCTTTCTTCTTTTTTTTCAGCATGGAATAAACCTATGACTTGTTCCTTTGCAGCCTACGCATGCTGATGCAGCTACCCACCTGAACTATATGGTAGTTACCCCACCAATATATCACAGATTGTCTGTTTTCAGAATTAACAATTTTGAAATACCATGAACACTGTTCACTCTGACCTACTGAATTCAAATGCAAGTAGTCTTGGAGTATCTTTTTCCTAAACACTGTATTCTGGATTTCAGAATATCTGTTCAATTAATGTAAGAACCTAATTATGTTTTCCCTATTTGTATAAATTTGTCATAGCTAATGCTATCCTATTGATCCCAATGTAAATTCTGCAATGTGAATTTACACTGGGATATCATTTGCATTGCTAAGATAAGAAAAGCCTGTAATACAGCTACTTACATGAGATAAACAATATATTTCTTAAGAAGAATTTCCATTAAAACATTTGCATTAAAATTGACAGTAAAGTCAGTAACATTCTTGAAGTTCCTCATTAAAGACAAATTACCATCTGTGTTTTGTGATTTTCTCATGCATTCTACTATGCTTCTTTCTTCTAAGTTGAATTACTTTTATTTATGCATTGTTTGTGTTTGTTTTCTTTTAGTTGTGTCTGGTAAGTTGAAATTTCATTCGTCACCTCTTCACTGCACTGACAGCAACAGGAAGTTGTCAGACATCATCCTTTCATCACTTTTCCTCTCCACCCACCAATCAGCATTCATGTTTCAATTGTCACGGGCAACAATGGCAGAAAGGACAACATATTTATGGGTAAATGTGAATCTGAGGGACAAGGTAAACCTGAGAAGTTTAATTTCATTTTTTTCTTTGAATGTCCCATCATTGATCTAAGGATGTACTATGATTGTTTTTGTTTTCAAAAACTGAATCCCTAATTAGATTTTCAAAATGACAGCTTAGGTATGTACAGTACCTTCGTAAACGACATTATCATTTAAAAAAATCAATTAATTAATCAGCTTAGCATTTGAAAAAAGATTTTGAAAGTCAGTAGACAAAGTGTTTCTTTATTATACTGTGTTTTTTACAATTTTTATTGATCAATACTATGGCGGAAATACCTGTGTACAGTATCATCAATCCATGCCCATCATTATAGCTTACAGTATCAGGTTTTTAAATTGCATCTCCATTGTATAATCTCAGAATGTTTGCTGTCTGGAATTTTGTCTTCTTTTAGTACCTTTTTAACGTTCAACACATTTTAATTGTTCTATCTTAGACATAGGTTATGTAATGAATGTTCCAGGACTGGACATCCAGCTTCTCCTAAAGCTTAGGTTGTAACGTTGAGTGAGAATCTGAACCTAATTTTAATGTTCTCCAAGATTATGTGTGTCCAGTTACCTGCTGAGTTCTGGAGTCCGGGTAACCCAATAACCTGCCAGGGAATGTTTCTTTAACGAAACCTTATCTCCCTCACCCTGAGCATGATGCTATTAAGCTTAGGTTTATCATAGGTTTACATACCATAGCTCTTACCTCTCTGGTCTTTCTTATAGCTACTCACTCCTGACTAACCGTTTTGTCCTCTTAAGATTAATCAGAAGTTTTCTGGATCCCTTCCAAAAAAACCTCAGCTACATGCTGAGAAACCAGTATCTTTACAAACCAAGTAAGGATGAGTTCCACACCAGCTGCCACATGCTACAGAAGTTCTTACTCACTGTAACATCTATAAAACTTTGCTCATGGACTCTGAGCTTCAGGATGCTGACAGCTGTCTCCAGTTAACAGTGGAATTATGACTGAGGAGAACATATTCCCTTCCCAAGTCTACCTTAAATCCAACCTTCTGACAAACTCCACTCAGTCTGCCTGGATAGCTGAGAACTTTTTAGCTAGTTCATCTTGAGACCTATCCCACATACAGTACTATACATATGATATGAGACATAACCCATAATATTTAAAATACCACAATACTCCTTTTCCAAAACTCCCTCCAGAGCTTGTAGGCTCTGACCTTTATGTTCCTCTACTGGAAAACCATTCTTTTTCTATTCCCCTACTGGGGAACCTTTAAATTCCATCCAGGAATTATAACCATGCCAACCTTAATCTATAACTGGCTAAATTTACCTTGTCCCTTCTGTGGTAATCCCCTCCAGATTTAAATAGATGTTATCTTAACATAATGTTAACACTTATCTTTTTGGTGTTAGGTGGTAGCAGTTATAAGCCCTCTCTAGATCAATCCCATTTGGCCAGGTCTACCATAACTGTGATCTTACCAGCAGACCTGACACAGCAACAGACTATTTTATATTTTTTATATATTTTTTATGACATATTTTATATGTCTTGGTCTTCAAGGAATCCTAACCCGACAGTACTAGGAAGGCTTTGCTAAGAGAGTTTTGGTCCCTTTAAACCCAACAAAAGACAGGAGATCCCCAACTAATAGGCTATATGAGAAAAGTACTAACCCTTGCTCTTCACTTTTGCCTGACTTCTTTCACTTAGAGACCACTCTCTGAATCCTGCCTGTTTTAAACCCTACTACTCTTATTAATAGAGACACACTTTCTAACTTTATGAAAGACAGCTAGCTAAAGGTCTTCCCCAGTTGATGGTATAGTCAGGTGTTCTCTCTCTCAGGTTCTAAGATATTCTGCCCTCTTGCTGTAAAATAATAGAGCATAATATCTTTCACATACAGGCACATTTAGTAAACGATTTTTTGGTATTTTACAGTTGAAGCTGAATGTGCTTCCTTGTTGAAGATTCACAAGAAATAATGTTTTGACACAGTCAAACTTTCATTTGTCCATCATCAATAATTACCGGACTTGCCCAGCAGACACAGGGTGCAAGGCACGATAAACTCTGGATTCAATTCCAGTCCATCAAGAGTCACACAAATATGGAGGGGAAGATTTAGAGGTGCCTTGACAACAGGCTTTAAGATAAAATTGTGGCAGCCATGCTACACGCCACACCACCCCCTGTATTAAAACATATTGTTAAAAAAAGAAGGTTGGAAAGGCACTCCTGAAGAAGGCTCCACAGCCAAAACATTGTGTTTCTTTTCTTCTCTTCTCGGCATGGAATAAACCTTTAATTGTTCCTTGGCAGCCTATGCATGCTGATGCAGCAACCTACTTGAACTAAATAATGTATAGACAATTTGTATTAAGATATTAATTGAGTGCATGTACAGTACATTAATTATCATGTCGATATCTACATAAAATCTAAGAAACTAGGTACATAAGAAAGCGAATGAGCTATAATAATTCAGCATGTGTTTGCCATCCTCTGGAACATCTTCCTTTGCTGCTCACTGTTTGCCACCATTCAGAGGCAATACTTAATGCTGTAGAAAGTGCCACCTGAATAAGAATGCATTGACTTACATTAGGTTTTATACAACTGACATTGTACTATATGAAATTAGTATTTAACGGGGCATAAATAAAATAACCTGGAATGAGACAGCATCATTGAGGATGTCAACATGGACAGATGATTCAGATTTTCCTCACTTTCCATTTAAATTAAGTTTATATGTACTCTTGCAAATTAGGAAAGGTAACAATCACACTCCCATTTAAATTATTTTTTTCTCTTCTCTAATTGGATTGAATTTGTTTAAATGATTAACATTTACATACTTGAAAATTCTAAACATTTTCAGTGAGTTGTGAAAAGGCCAATGTCTCCTTTACAATAAAAGCTGCAGCAATTCTCTTTAAGGCATGCTGAATCTGTGTCTGTTCTATTCAATTGAATAATCTCTTGACAGACTTTTCTTGAAGCTTTATAGCTGTCCCGCTGTATGCATGCAAGCAATGATTTGACGGTTTGTAATCTGCACTGAGTAAGACTGACTGAAAGAGTAAATATTTCAATCATTTTAATTCTGATATTTGGCAGAAAGTTAAAGCCAGAAGCAGAAAGCAGATACAGTCTGAGCAATTGTAGCATATCTTGTTTCCAGAAGTTTAGTGGGGTTCTGCATGCAAGCCCCCTGGAAAGGAAGCCACCTGCTCCAGCTGGAGAACAGCCTTTTGCATTAAAATGGGAATCAGTGGCCTTTTAAAACAGCATACAGTATCAACAACTGAAAGTTGAAAATGAAGAATGAGAACTAAAGGCAATAGGTGTTTATAAATCAGTTCTGTGTTCAAACGGGAGAGTCAAATCTGCCTGCCTGAAGTTATCATAACAAATCTTGAACTTTTGATTAATCCATTCATTGCTTGTTTTATAAAGAATTTATACTTTTGTTAGGTCCCAGAACAAATGCCATGTTTTGACTTATTGTTTTTTTTAATTCACTTGAACTAACCTTTTCTCCTCTTGGCCCCCTTAGTACCCCCAGCCTTTGTGATCCGTCCCCGCAACCAAGTTGTGGCAGTGGGTCGGACCGTAACGTTCCAGTGCGAAGCCACAGGCAATCCCCAGCCTGCCATCTTCTGGCAACGAGAGGGGAGCCAGGTAAGAGCCACATCCTGATTATTATTCCTGTAACAGAAACAGTGGGATTTTGAATCCATTTTGGTTCTCTGGATGTAATTCTAAAGTGAACTACATTTGCTTGAGATTGTTTGTAAATCAAAAACCCAGAGAAAGGACATCTGGACTGTTTTGCATCACAATCTGTAGTTCAGCGTAGAAAGTGTTGTGAATATATTTTTTTATTTTATTGAAAGTCTACACTTCTGACTCAGTGGACTTTCTCATTTCTTTATTTAAATTTTTATAACTTCCAGACTGTTTTTTCAATGTCAGTGTAAAAATTGTCTAGAGGCTAAAGATGAAATTTGTAACACTTATTAGGTATCAAAATACATGGGTTCCTTACCTAATATGAAAATGTAAGCAAGTTGAGAATATTTTCACACCGGTAAAAGAAAAAAAATACTTGGTGACCTTTTTTAAGCATCCTGCATAGCAGTTCCTGGCCTACAGGGAATGTGGAAATCAATGAAATGAACATTTCTTTTCCCAGCTTGAGAGACTAGTCCCAGAACATGGACAGGCATGCAGAACCTGAAAGATTAGCAGCTGCTGCTGCTTGGAAAAGAAAACTGGAAACAGTTTGTTTGTGTTCTGATTTCTTAGCAAGAAAACAAATCTATTGTGAAATTACTTGAGCTGTTTGCAGGGTGTTACTGTCACTCCCTATCTTGCACTTGACATGTTGAGTGTGTGCACACATGCGCATGAGCACCCACAGGAGCGTAGCCAAGCAGTCATCCAAATTTAATTTGGTTCGTTCTGTATGCAATCAATACAGTATGTGCTTTATGATTTATTCATAAGTGCTCACACCTCTGACAAGAAGCAGCTGGATCTATATGCAACGTAAAATTTGGGATCATGAAGCTATGATTGGCACTTGCCATGAAAATCTTGTTCGACAGGCAAACAAGGCCTTTTTATCTCAGCTGTTCTTGGAAACTCTTTTGAAAGCCATTACTACTTCAGCTCACACTCCTCAACCTTCTCCCTTTGTCTTCCAGAACCTTCTCTTCTCATACCAGCCCCCCCAGCCGTCAAGCCGATTTTCTGTCTCCCAGACCGGAGACCTCACAATCACAGATGCAGAGAGGTCAGATGTAGGATATTACAGCTGCCAAGCTCTGAATATTGCAGGGAGTGTCATCACCAAAGCTCTTCTGGAAGTCACAGATGGTAAGGAGGAATCCAAACACAGGCATATTTACCCTATCAGCACTGCTCTAAAGGGCAAAAATCTATTTTAAAAAAAGTAAAGTTCAGTCCTTTCCAGCAAAATGATAAACACCAAAGCCAGCTGGGTTTATCTCCTCCTGAAGTGTAAATATATGTAAGGGCTTTAGCTTTTAGTTGTTTGCTTGATAATGCTGATGTTAACCTCTAGATAGGAATAGCATGTAAACATACTGTACTGTTATAGATAGAATAGAGGAAATCAATGTCCATACTATTCAAGAGTTAAAACTAATAGTTTTAGTTCACCACCTAGATGATTGCTGGGTTTTAGGAAATTAGCATTCATACTCCATAGTAGATAATATTTATAAGAATTATTTTTGAAGAAGGACTACCTTTTTTACCATATTACCACTCTCAATTATTATTATTTTTATTATTTTACGGTTTCTGATGATTGGATTAATGCACTGGGATATGTGGCATTTTTGCAGATACGAGTTGGCCATAGCAGCATTTAGAGTGGCTATCAAAAGTATTCACCCTTGGACATTTTTACATTTTATTGTGTTACAATTTGGACTCTTCTCAGTAGGAATTGTGTTCTCAGGATGATGTTCACTGTTATTTTTGCGCCAAATGGAACCCTTACCATTGAGATCAAAAAGGTCAGTTTTGGTCTTCTCAGACCATAGAATCTTCTTCCAATTGGTCTCAGAATTTCTTGCATTTCTTCTAGAAAAGTGTAGTTGAGATTTGATGTGCATTTTTTTGTTACTTTCCCCATGAAGTCCAAATTTGTGAGGCACCCAGGCAATAGTCATATGCACAGTTTCTCCCATCTCAGCTCTGAAAGACTGTAATTCCTTTAGAGTTTTCACTGGAGGCCTCCCTGACTAGTGCACTTCTTGCACGGAAACTGAATTCTTGAGGACACCCTGTTCTTCAGTTTCACAGTTTTGCCATAGTTTTTTTATAATTTTTTATATTTTTCTTTATAATGGACTTTACTGTGCTTTGGGGATATGTAATACTTTGGAAAACTGTACCCTTCCCCAGATTGGTGCTTTTTACTTTGAAAGTTCCTGATGCAGTGTTTGGTGGGAGCTGTACTAATAAAATATGGGACCTGAGTTACATGAGTTATCCTGAACTCATGTAAAACACCCTAATTGCACAGATGGATTCCATTCAACAAATTATGTGACTTCTAAAGACATTCAGTTGCACCAGATCCTATTTAAGTGTATCATAGTAAAAAACGTGAAGACTTATGCAGTGGTTTATTTTGTGTTTTATATTTATAATTAATTTAGGATTATTTGTAAAACTTTTCACTTGAACATTATAGAGTGTTTTGTGTCCCATATAAATACTGTGCATTGTAATTCTATATTTTAAGAAGGTAAAATATAAAACAGATCAAGTGGGATTAATACTTTTGATAGCCACTGTATATTATGAGTTTACAGCCTGAAAAAGAAGGCATTTTTGTTTGTGTTGCATTTTTTGTTGGACAGAAAAGGGCACAAATGCGGGAACATCAGATCAGATCACTTTATTGGCCATATACAATTTCTTGCATTAGGAATTTGTCTTTTCACATACCCCAGCTTGCTCTCCATGAGACACACGGGCAGGGAGAGAAGCTTGGGGTCAGAGCGCAGGGTCAGCCATTTCTACGGCGCCCCTGGAGCAGTTGGGGTTAAGGGCCTTGCTTAGGGGCCCAACGGAGTAGGATTCCTCTGCTGGCAGCAGGATTTGAACCGGCAACCTTCCAGCCACAGGCGCAAGTTCTCCATTGTAAGTGGAGAACTGGAATGTGAATATTTTGCAATACCAATATAATTCTTTGCCTACTGTATGTCATAAGGTTTTTTTATAACTAGCACTATTACTTGGAACTGTGCTGACCTGTGCACAATCCACAGCATGAAAGCAAATTATATGAATATATTACAAGATAAAATGTCACAGCACAAAATGTTTCTAACCGAAATACAGTGTGAAAAATATTTTTATGTATAAAACCATATTAATATTAGGTATAGAACCTACAGTAATTGTTTTGCCGCCCATTTAGCTTAACAGCCATTGCTCAGAGTTTTTCTACAGAGCACATATGGGTTTTAAGCTACATTTATAAGTACAGTTTGATGTATCCAAAAATGTATTTTAAACAATATGCAATTTAAAGCCAATCTTAAAATAAATGGTAGTGAGTTTAAATATACAGGTGCATAAAAAGAGAAAGCTTTTTTGCCCACACAGCTTGAGCAATGTGAAAAATGCATTCTGCTTTTATAAAAAAAATGGTATAATACTGATAATACTTAAGTGAAAATTATTTTAATCTTATCACCTTGACTTAGCTTTTTACTGTTTACTAAGTTCTGCCAAAAGAAGGTCCAGACAAATGGTTTTGGGAAAATAAACAGTGTATTTCTGTTTTTTAAAAACAATCCATCAAGGTTTAAACTGATCAACATGGAAGTGGAACTAGCTATTACAAAGGATATTATCACAATCACTTTCAGGTAGTGCAGAGGCAAATCATTGTTTCCTGAAGATGAGCTAGTGTCTGTTAATTATTTGTTGAATAAATAACCCAGCTGCAGACAGATAAAAAAGCAGGCCCTCAAACATCCCCATAGCAACTGAGCAAGCAGTTGCCACCCCTCCTCCCCCCAATGGTGAGAAAGCCCTGACACTCCAGAGCTGTCTGCAGAGAGCCAGGTGCCTGCAGTTTGAGATTGTGAACAGTCCTACCAGTGCCAAACGCAGCTTGCAAGCCTGTCTCTTCCATTGGAAAAGATGGTTAATTACAGGACTCTATAAATACCTTTGTTCTAATATAGTTGAAGTACAATTAATTGTCCAGCACATATTTTATATGTTTGGTTACTGGAAAAAAATACGCAGTGCTAGACCCAGTCTGTATATTACAAGAAAGGGAGCTCAATGTCTTCACCTAGTTAAATTAAATTGGGATGTATTAATTTTATTTAGTCTATCCAACACTCAGTACATCTGTTTCGATCTACATAAGATTTTCTCAAGATTTAAGATTTGTATGTCAATAGTAATTTGGTTTTACGGCTGTCGTTAAAGCCTTAATTTCTATGTACTCTTAGGAACCAGAATGAATAAAATGAATGCACCTTTCTTTTTTGTATTAATAAGGTGTTCTGCTGTTCTAGCTCTGAGATATTTCACTTTTTCTCTTCCTCTTCTTTCTCCTTCCTTATCTCTCTGGTTGTCTGATGTGTGCCAGTTGTGTCAGACAGGCCCCCCCCTGTAATTAAACAAGGTCCTTTAAACCAGACGGTGGCTGTGGATGGTACAGTTACCCTCAGCTGTTTGGCAACAGGCAATCCAATGCCAACCATCTTGTGGAGAAAAGATGGAGTCCTGGTTTCTACCCACGATTCCCGCATCAAGCAGCAAGACACTGGTGCCCTCCAAATTCGCTATGCCAAGGTAGAGTACACCCTGGATCACCCACCTCCTCTCTCATCATTGTTTTCCTGAGTGAAGCCAAGAGAATTAAATTTGAGTTGGCTGTGTAAGTTTTCAAATCCAGCAAAGGTCTTTCAGGATGAGGCCTTTTCAGTCCATGTTAAATAATAATTAATCACATATATAGATGCCTTAATAATGACCTATCACATCACTTCATATGTACAATTTTATTGCTGTGAAATCAAAGGAAAATCTAATTTTCCTTGATCATTAAACTAGTTCCCCCGATAGAAAAGCTTGCGTGCATAATGTTGTTCAGACAGTTCAACCTTCATTAGCGTATCTGAACAGCAAGGTTCTTATTATCACATTGGGTTCTTTTTGTCTCCATGTTATAGGTAAGCATTCAACAGAGACATGTTACTGGCTGTGGCCATTTTTGCACAGTATGCCACTCTATCACGTGATAAAGTAGAGTTTTCTGACATTTTGTTCATGAACTCTTTGTTAGTAGTGAGAAGTACATACTATAGTAAGGGGATACAGAATAAATCCTGTCTTTTTTACTCTTGCAGTGGCACAGATGTCAGATAACTGCAGTTTGTTTTTTAATTATTTTCATCTTCTTAGCATTTTCTTAGCATGTCGGGATTAATGTGTTTAACTCATTAAAATTGTCTCATATGCTGCATTTTAAACTAAGTTTCTCAGTATATAGATTTCTTCTTGCCAGTAGTTTTCCAGTAGATTTTTATAATTTACACATTAAAAAAAAGCATTAGCTTTTGAGGGAGAAAAGGAAGACTTCATACTTTTGAACCAAAAGAAAATGTAACACAGTTTCCATTTTTTCTCCATTCTGTTTCAATTTATCCTTAAGGAACAGGACAAAGAATTAACCTTTGTTCTGTGCAGGAATTCTGCTGTACTGTTTTCAAAAGCTGCATTTCTGTTGTTTTTTCTTAATGCTAAAGCTAAAATCCCTCTCCAGTGAGATACAGTAACAGCTGTTTACAGGCAAGGGACTTCAAAAAGCTGTCAGTAGCTGTCAGACAGTGTGGAGAATGTCTGCAGTTTGATGAATTCTTAGGCTGTCAGAAAACACCATTATGATGTGTGAAACTCAGCCTGGTAAAGTATAAATTCTTTCAATAGGGTTTAAAGGTCACATCAAACTGCAAGGTCACAGCTTTATTTTAATTAAATTAGATTTATTCAGTTTTGACAGTTGATTTGCTGCATCCCTTTGCATTTGCTTTTACATTTCAAACCACCTTCTTGAAAGATTTCATGAGTAGTCTAAACCTACTTAGCAATAACAGCAATTTCTAGAAAATCGACCACCAGCAACCAGCAATAAATGCAAGATAAAATTATAATTAAAACATTTTTAAATCTATGTAAGCTTATTTTTTCTATTTGTTTTTATATATGCTTTGCCTATTAGTAATTGTGTAATACTAAAAATATCTTTATTCTTTAGTGTTTATGTGTTGCATCAATCACTACTCAAATAACAGCTGTTTGTCTCAGTGAAATCTGAGCCAGGATTATTACAGATTTAATATTTAATTTTCTAGTTTTTCCATTGTTTCGTACAATTTTGAATGTTCATTGTAACAGGGAAATTACGATTGTCTCCGGTTCATTGCTAGTTTCTTTCATTCTAAAGCTCGCTGTACCCTCTGTTGTGACTCGTTCCTAGGAGAGCAAAGACTGAATATCTAGAGGCCAATGGATAAAGAAATACAAAATGAGTGATACAGCAGTTATTTGCTGTTGTCTTGTTCTTTGTAGCTGTCTTAATGCAGCATGCTGTTGCTATTTAAAAATCTACATTTTGTTGCTCTTCAGCATTTCAATTTAAACCTTCTGTGTTCCAGTCCAGAGATTTGGTGAAGAAAAAAGCTTTGCTTCATGAATGCAATCAAGGGAAAACTTTCAAAAGTCCATGTTATTTAAACAAGAGTGGAATTTAACCCTGGGACACTGGGGTTAACATCTCTACTCTCACAAACTTTATTTAAGAAAATAAACTTTTCACTTTTCAAAATAAAGTACAAGTATACAGTTCTTGCAGACAATAAAATTTTAACATAATGTAAAAAAATAAAAAAGTCTCAAAAGGTTGATTATCTATCATTTTTTTTTGGCGAGCCTCCTGGATGTTACCACTTGCTATAGTCAATGTCTCTGCTCTGAAACTGAGATTGTCCAGTTCTCCACAGGAGCCCAGAGGAACATGTTTTTCTTTTTTCCTCTTCAGCCCCTGTACAGGGCCACAGTTCTTTCCAGGTGCTCCTTTGCCATGGAGAAACACCACCTGGCACTGCAGTTGCACTTCATTCTTCCTCTGAGGTTCACAAAGATCCTCTTTCACCCTCCACCCTGTGTATTGTTGCATCAGGGTATACCATGCATTTTATGAGGGACACCCGCAGCCACAGCACTCTTTGCTGTATAGGTTTTGTTCAATGTTGTATCAGAGCCATATATGTCATGTGCTCGAGGATTGTTAGCTCAAACAAAGCGAGCTGGGAAACGTCTCAAATTAGTTTGCATTAATAAATTCACTCCATCTAACTGTGAAATACTTTTAGTTGGAATTCTGCAGCTTTGCTGGGAGTAATAACATGATTACTAACCTGGCAGTAGGACAGTCTCAGAATGTTAATAGAGAGGGGCATGACACTATCCATATTCATGGACTCTAGAAAGTGTAATTGCTTTTCCAGCCCACTACAGTTCTGCCCATTTTGTTTCTTGCATTTCCCTCACAGCTGGGTGACACTGGAATGTACACCTGCATTGCTTCCACTCCGAGTGGCGAGGCCACATGGAAGGCTTTCCTCGAAGTTCAAGGTAAAACAGTTGGGGCCGCTCAGCAAAGGGGCAAGCTATGAGAAAATCCAGAAGAAACTCAATCAGTAATCACATTTCTGAAATATTAAGCCAAATCTCTTTAGAAATATATTAGAAGTGAACTTGTTCTCTCTCTAATGACTCTCTTTTCTTCTCTGTAAGAATTTGGAGTGCCTGTACAGCCAGCTAGACCAACAGATCCTAATTTAATACCTAGTGCCCCTTCCAAGCCAGAAGTCACTGATGTCACTCGGAACTCTGTCACACTGTCATGGAAGCCAAACATGAATTCTGGAGCCACGCCTACATCTTACATCATTGAAGCTTTCAGGTGAGGAGCAAGGGGGCCAGACACGCTAGAGAGAAATAGAGCCAAAGTATGCAGTCTGTAATTTCTATAAATCTTTTGTAAGACAGAGTCTTACATGTTCTCCACATGTTTGTATGGGTTTTCTCTATCTCCCACCTCAAGAAGTCATGCAATATAGGTTAACCTGTGTTACTACTCTATGTGCTTGTATGTGTGTGACCCACATCCCATCAAGGGAGTAGTCTCACCTTGCACCCTATGCTTCCGGGAAAGGCTTTGTGTTACTGTATTATTGTCCTGCAATAAGTGGGGGGATTTGTTAATGCATAATTTAGCTTTAAATTAGTATGTTGTTGCATATTATATAAATGCAATATAAAGTATCTTTTCAAAATGTTGTCTCTGTTCTCAGAATCTCTAATTAATTCTTGGTGTTTATTATTAAGTGTTAAAAGTTGTTGTGTAGATCCAGTGCACTGTACTTAACGTGTATTCTGCTGGTATTTCAAGCTATAGAATGAAAACCATATCACTTAGAGAAGACTGTAGCGTTGAGGCCTTGAGTTTATTTACTGCAAACTGTTCACCAGGAAAGGTGAATAACTAATCCCCATATCTATCTGAATTCCTGACTAACAGGATCTTTTGTAAGGAAGATATCTTGATTGGATATAAAAAGTGCACTGTCTGCCTGTTTGTGTACACAACAATTCTAAAAAAACATACCTTTCTTTAACCAAATATCAATGAAGTACTGATGGCATGATTTAAACTGTGCACTGTGCAGTGACTCATGTCATTTAAAGAGATGTAGTCTCTTGCTATCAAGTTTGTTTCTTTAGAGAAAAAGGGTCATTTGTTCCTAAACCTTAAGAACTATCATGATATCATTTTAGAGCAGCTGAGTCACCACATTTCTCAGGGCATAAATTGACATTGATAGCATTCTTTTACATGCATTAGCATCCACTTACAAAAAGCAATGCAGTCAATGCAGTTTTGCAGCTTTAGTTTAGTGCAATGGCAAATTGTAGTAATATACAGTATAGTAAGGTGAGCCATTAGTTATTACTAGTACTGCACTTGGAAGGTATGCTTTTAAAAAACAGTGAATGTCAGGGGCTGATAGAATTTGCATTAGCATGCTTCTTGAGAGAATATGTTACTTACAAAGCCTGAAACTCTTTTGTGGCAATGTATCTGGGAGTACTTAGATAAAATACTGGTGAATGTCCAGAGCTGTACCCATGCACTTCATTTCCAATGCATGTTTTCAATACAGCAGCTGCATTCCGCTCCTTTTTTTCCAGTCATGCATCTGGAAGCAGCTGGCAGACTGTGGCAGAACACGTGAAGACAGAGACTTATTCTGTGAAAGGCTTGAAGCCCAGTGCTGTCTACCTTTTCCTTGTGAGGGCTGCAAATGCATATGGCCTGAGCGACCCAAGCCCAATATCTGATGCAGTCAAAACCCAGGGTATGTACTTTGCACATTAAACTTTGTAGCATTTGGGCAACTTCTGCTGCATTCAGAATAAACTATTCCACAATTATATTCACAATTTTATTAAATTAAACAAGTGCGTTTTTCAAAATCAACAGGACATTCAATTTATTGCCACAGAGACTGGTATATGCCCACACTTTAAGGTTTTATTTTTCTTTGTAAATTATATATAATATAACATAACATATTATTTATATACAGTTAACTTTGTAAAAGAAGAAGGAAAGCTGAGTCAGTCTGCTGAACTACTTGCATATATTTTTACAATCTGGCACAATGTGTCAAACTCAGCATGTGGTGTGCTCTTAAAGGGACAGCGGGAGTGGTCTGTGTAGCTCATAACATGGTTTGAAACAAAAAGCTTTTTGTTCAAATCTCTGCAGGTTTAAATAACATTTCATGTGGCTGTGTGGTTATGTGCCTGCAATTATTTGAAAGAATGAGTGTGGCTTGCCTTTTTATACAGATCTATCTATATAAATAGGCACTTCAACAATGCAAATTACCATTTGTACTGCAGACACTTTACAAAATTACACAACTACTTGTGACATTAGTTATTTTCTGCTTAACCATAACAGAATGTTATGTTACAGCAGATGTAAAGTTTTGAGAGTATATTGAAAGAAATTAGCATGGGTCCAGTAGGTACCACTACTCCTGTGAAAGCAGAAACTGACAGCCAAGTTTATGCTTAGAAGCGTTAAAATCAGGCAAGTTTATGTGATAATGCCATTCAGCATTGAACTCAGTCCATACCTTTAGCCCTCACTGGCCTGAAACTGGTGTTAATGTAAGTTAGTGCTGTTTAGGATAGATTCAGGGTGTTGGAGACACTCACGGGACTGGGTGCCATAGTGTCTTACATTCAGAATCTCCAGGATGCCACATTCTGAAGATACTTGAGAAACATCTGTAGATTGGGCTGTCTCCCTGTTTTATTCTTGGCTATGAACATATTGCTAGATTTAAGTTACATCAGAGTTGACTTCCCTGAAGTGATTCTAGCCTGACTTCCCAGCACATTCCAGCCAGTGAAACGGACATAAAATGGCAATTTGTTTAATATTCGTTATTTATGATAACCTACAGTGTTTCCACTACTGTCCTCTCAGTAGTGTGAAACACACAAATTTAGTATCGTAATTACCTGTATGTCCATAATGTGCTATATTTCTAAAAAAACCTAACAGCTTTATTCCAGTATTCCAGTATGATCTTTCCTGCCTTGAATACACTATATAGCATGAGGTATTTATTTAGTTCTCTACTCAAGGTTTCCTGTTTTTATTAGCAGACATTCCTCCAACCAGTCAAGGTGTGGACCACAGACAGATTCAGAGGGAGTTGGGGGATGTGATTGTCCACCTTCACAACCCCACTGTCCTATCTTCTTCCTCAGTCAAGGTTCAGTGGACGGTAAGCTCTTTCCATTGCACTGTGGACAGTACTGTGGCATGGCAGTATACTGGCCAAAGACAACTGATAGGTGGCACTTGTGGTGCATTAGTACAGATTATGTTTGTGCAGTGGTTCTCAAACTTTTTAGACCAAGTACCACCCCTGATCAAACCAAAGCATCCAAGTACCACCTACAGGTCATTCTCATAGGAACCCAAGAAATTCTCAGTGACCAACATGAGCTTGCGTGTGTGCACACACTCACATACACATATAATAAATATTATAATAATAAACTTTACTTGATATAGCGCCTTTAAAGGTGGCTTCTCAAAGCACTTTACAGAAAAAAAACCAGGAACAACAACAACTAAAAATAAACAATAAAAAAGCACCATTTCAGTGAGAGGGGTGAGCCCGTTTAGTCGAGCGAAGCGGATGTGAATTCATTTTTCGAGCCTTGATACACTTCACAACAGAGTCTAACAGATTTTAAATCGTCAGGCATTTTCTTGACTGCAAAGCTCTTGCGATGGATGCTGCAATGCGTCCATTAATTTCTGGAGCATCCTCTCTAATTCGTGCAACTACACCTCTGTGTCAGCTTGTCGTTGCTCTAGCACCGTCTATACAAACTATGACGCGTTTTATCCAGCCGATGACATTCTCTTCGATAAATTCATTCTGAAATATGTGCTCTCCTGTAGTTCCTGTTGGTAGCGGCTTACAGAACGGAAAGTCCTCATGAGACGTACCCTCAAACTCGTATCTAACGTAAACGAGCAAATTGGCCAAATCGACTGCAGACTCATCTAACTGCAGTGAAAAACATCTGCTCATCTTCATCAAACACGCACTCTATCAGCGTACTTTTGATATCATCCACCATTTCAATAATTCTACGAGTGACTGTGTCTTTCAGAGGCGGCAGCAGGTTGAGCTGTTTAGCAGCTTTTTCTCCACACATAATACGTGTCAGCTTTTTTGCCAACGGTAAATAAGGTTCTTCAAAAATAGTGTGGGGCTTACCTGCTTTAGCAATCTGCAAGCTTGTATTTTTCCCCGTTTCCGTTTCAGGAGTCTGTCTCAGAAGTTAAAAGAAGTTTTTATTTCATGCACATGGGAGCAAAACACAGAGACGCTCTGTGTATTTTTCTCAAATTAACTTAGAACAGTTCTTAAATATTTTTCTGTTATCTATCACGCTTTCCTGTGCTCACAAGATTATCAGCATTCCTAGCACGCATTTCTATGCATTCCTGTGTTTACAACACTGGCATTGTTCCAAAATCACGCACATTCTCCTACCTCTCTATTTGCTGGAGATAAGTTTTTTTTAAATACAATTGGTCACTTACGTTCAAAGCACGCATTCCTATAGAATGGTATAGAATTACATTGTAGCTCTATTAGCTAGTATTAGCGCGCTATATCGTAGTACGTAGGCTGCGTATTCGACACGTCTTAAAATAGAAAATATGAAAACCCGTCCCGATTTTTCAGCGCACACAACAAAGTTCCAGGGTCATATGGCGTACCAGCTGGCGGAGCTCCGCGTACCACTCCTGGTACGCGTACCACAGTTTGAGAACCACTGTGTTAGTGAAATGATTGCTACTTAATATGGAATATTAATATGGAATCATGTAACTAAAGTGAAGTGTTGGTAGCTTAAAATAAAAACAACAAAAGTATATTGTCTCAGAACATAAACAATATTAATGTATTAGTACAAATATATTATAACTAATGTACATACAGTATAGCAGCTGGTAGTGGTAGCTAAAAATAAAAAAACAAAGTACACAACCTGTATTCCACCTTCTTTATAAACATTTTCTGCATCAAAGTCTTTAACTTGGTCACTTACTGTGGTTATTTTGGAACAGTTTTTACATGCTCGTTCCATCTATATAAAGTTTATACACTTTATAAAAAGCCATAATGTTTTAACCTTTTCTATGAATACTTGCTGTTGCTATTGTTGTAAAAAAGTTTTTATTTTTTAAATCCACTTCATAGGGAATATTAATATGGAATCATGTAACTAATGTCTCATTAATTATATTAATTTAAGAACCACATGAAAAATAATATACCTCTTTAGCAGATAGTGGTAGCAGATAGTGGTAGCTAAAAATTAAAAATAAGGTACACCAATTCAAAATGCGTGGTAAAGCCACATACTGCGTGAAATTATCTACAGTTTAGCACGTTATACCGCAGTACGTGATTGGCTGGCCAAAATGACCGACAGGCGGCACTCGTGGTGCATTGGTTATTAGTGAAATGATTGCTTCATTTAATCTCTTTACTATGCATGTTTAAATCTGCTTAATATTGAATATTAATATGGCATTTTACAACTGAAAGGAAATTTTAGTAGCTGAGCATAAAAAGAAGAGGAGCATAACATGTCTGAAGGTCATAAATGATATTAATTTAGGAAAATGAACATATTCTGTAAACTGTATATGGCTGGTATTGGTTTAAATAAAAAATACACACCAGTATTCCACTTTCTTCATATCCATTTTAAGCATCAAAGTCTTTCATACGGTTACAGTACATACTGTGGTTATTTTGGAAATGCTTTTACGTGCTCCTTCTAACTATATTAAGTTTATATACTTAATTAAAGGTTATAATGTTTTAACCTTTTCTATGAATACTTGCGATCGTTATCTCAGTAAAAAACACATACATTTTAGAATTTGATTAATAGAGAATATAAGATGGAATCGCGTATCTAAAGAAATTAATAACGATATAATTATATTCATATAGCTCAAATTATTACAGTAGTACACTTTCTTTGTAAACATATGCATTAATTTGACTTATTCACCCGCGATTACTTGGAAACTTTTTGCCTGCCCTTTTCCGTTATTACTTAAGTCATCAAGCGACGCGATGGTGTAATGGTTTTGGCGTTTGACTTGCATGCTGGAGGTCAGGGGTTCGAACCCAGCTCTTGCCATGAGTTTTCTTTAAACAAATAAACATTTCTTTGAAAAACTAAAATAGTAAATATTATCGACACCATGTTGAATTTGTTGGTATTTCTAAATATCACAACACGTTCAAAGTTAAGTGATTTATTAATAACAACTAATAATTTCAAACTGCTTTTATTTTAAAACTGTATTTTGTTCGGGGTGATTTGTCACTGTTTTCACAAACTTCAATTTATTAAATGTCTATTTTTGCGCTCCTTATCGTAGTTAAAAAAGCATTCTTTTAAGAATTCGATTAGTAGAGAATATAATATGGAATCGCGTATCTAAAGAAATTAATAATGATATAATTATATTCATATAGCTCAAATTATCACAGTAGTACACTTTCTTTGTAAACATCTGCATCAATTTGACTCATTCACCCACGATTACTTGGAAACATTTTGCCTGCCCTTTTCAGTTATAGCTTAACTTATCAAGCGATATAGTGGTGTAATGGCTTTGGCCTGTGATTCACATATTAGAGGTTGGGGGTTTGAACCCTGCTCCTGGCCTGAACTTTCTTTTAACAAACATTTCTTTGAAAAACAAAAACAGTAAATATTATGGAAACTTCATTGAATTTGTTGGTATTTCTGAAACTCTGTCTGTATTTCCTGTTTTCACACAGATAAGAATAAACTACATATGCAAATATTTTCACAGGTGGAAAGATGTTCTGTGCTCTTACCACAGTATGCATTGTTACATTTTTAAGCATCAGTGGAAGCGTTCTAAAGTCATTCTGAAGTCTGTCAAAAGCATAAAAAATGTTACCAAATAGTATTGGTGAAACAGTTACCTGTCCTGGATAAAGCGGTTAGAAAATAGGTGGATTTACACTAATGCGATACGGAAGATATTATTAATAATAAATGACCTTGGACGGTCTGTAAACTGAAGATTTATAGAGAAAACACGTTGTATCTTTTCTTTCCAGCTTGCAATTAACTTTTACCTAGTATATTCCATTGCAGCTACCTTATGTAAAGCAGCTCCGTACTTCTCACAAAGACTAGGAGTGTTAAGACCCACCTGTACACACGTTGCTGTGTAACGTTATATAGCAATGGACTGGTAGCTCAGTAGTAGCATTCTGCATTATCATGCAATAGGGTCTGAGTTCAATTCCTGTATAATGGTACTTGTATCTGAGTTCAATTCCAGCCAAAACACAAGTTACCTTTTTATCAAATTAAAGACTTTCTTCAACAATAAAAGTATGCAAACTATATTTCTATTTCTAAAAATTATACATATCACAATATGTCAAATATTAAAATGATATCAATCATTAATAACATGAATGAACCTCCAGACCAACAGTGTCCAGGATGCTCTAAAAGAGAAAGGAAATTTAAAGATTCCCCTAAACAGTAATCACATTTTTTATGTGTATACCGAATTTAGTTTTAAATACAAATTTTAATGCTACTATGTATATTTTCAGTTTATACAGTTTAAAATCTTAATTTTAGTTTTTTGTACATGTTTTTTACTGATCTAAGTAGTTGATATAATTGTATCAGTTATATATTGTGGTATTTTCGGGTTCAGCGAGGACGGACACAGTGATTCAGACACTCGTTGAATGAAAAACGGCACTTTTATTTTTTGGACGAGCGTTCAGCACAACAAGCACAACCACCACGCCCGCGCGCAAGCAGAGAGAGAGCAAGAGAGAGAGAATGCACGAGCACCAGAAAAAGAGAGAGAGTGCAACATACTGGGGTCTATTCGGGTAGTTACACAGGGATAGGGTGGCAATTGGGTATAAATGTATACAAGGGGTGCGAAACCAGGGAACTATTTACATGAATCCGGGTGATCTCACCACTTTCTACACCCATTTTGCAGTGAGTCAGCTGTACTGGTCAGCAGCCTTCCGCCCTGACCACTGCTACTCCCGTCCTGCACCTCGCCGCGTACCCCAGCCGGGCGCTCTTCAGCCTCAGCGCATGTGATACAATATTATATGATTATATTAGTAATCATAGAGCGGTGGCTAAGGATCTGCGCCTGTGACTGGAAGGTTGCCGGTTCAAATCCTGTGGCCGGCATCCTACTCCGTTGGGCCCCTGAGCAAGGCCCTTAACCCCAGCTGCTCCAGGGGTGCTGTACAATGGCTGACCCTGTGTTCTGACCCCAAGCTTCTCTCCCTGTCTGTGTGTCTGTGTCTCATGGAGAAAAGGCTGGGGTATGCGAAAAGACGAATTCCTAACGCAAGAAATTGTATAGGGCTACTAAAGAAACATTATTATCACATTATCATTATAGTAGTTTTTTTTAATTATTTGGCTTCATCAGAGTTGTTAGAAATAACAACCGAGTCACACTTATGATGCTTTGCACCTATTTCAGCTTAACTTTTTTGATGTAGCACCGGAGGAAGAATTCCGTGCCTTGGTGGCACATTATCTCCTCACAAACTGGGTGGGGGCTTTTATTTTCACTCTCTGTCTTTAATACACATTCCCAATAGTCATCGATGCAGCTTAAGTTCACTCCCATGAACCCAACAGGATGATTTCCTTGTAGCATCTAGGTCTGTGCTTTTGCAATATAATGCAAGGTTATGAACTGCAGCAGTCACAAATCCTGCCCCTGAGTCAATGTTTGTGATTTTATAGTAAATCAAATTCCAGTAAGTTTAAATACAATTTAACTCAGCTAAATGAGACAAATAGAAAGTCAACTCATTTTACAAAGTTGGAATATTTCTATTAACAGACTTTTTTGTGTTCTCCTCAAGGTTGTAGAAAGCAGTGGGGGACATTTAGGAATGTAATTTCACAAATGTATTTGTTCTGTCTTTTTCAGCTTGTAAAAAAGTAAAACAATTTAACTTAACAGGAGAGTGCGATGTTAATAAAAAATATAATAAAGAACCTGAATATGACACTGTATAATGCTGTACACATTACAACATCTTCTCCCCTTTATACTGTAATTCTAAAATAAATACATTAAATAACATGTACTACACTGACCTTTTTATTAAGTGATAGATAAAAAGCAAGACAGTGTAGAAACTGTCTCACAATCTCACAACAACAATGACAATAATAATAATACAGTGTGTAATCTACTGTCATGGCCCAAGGAACAGACAGTATGCCTGTCTCTCAATAATGTTGAATGTTTTATGTATGTAAATGTCCAATAATACAGTAGATATATATTGTGTAAAATATATTGTATATAGTATAAACAGTACAATATATACTGTATAGTAGGTATGTATTGGAAATGTCCATAAATGTTGTAATAATTGCATATGCTTTTGGCAACACAGGCATTTTCAAATGTGGATAATTGCTCTTGTCCGCATCAGTAGAGTGTAATCAGCGCAAAGGAGATCTAGTTTAGATAAGAATCTTAGTTTTAAATAGCACTTGCATTTTTTGCAAATTGCATTTTTAATAGAATTAAAAATGAAAAAAAAGTGTCTTTTTTACATTAGTAGTTTGAAAGATCTGTGTGTGTTCTCCGCAGCATAACTGTTATTAATTGCGCATTAAAGGTGCAATTAAAGGTGGTCTAACTCTATATTTACTGTGCTATAGCATGGTCCCTTTCCTTCACAGTGTGTAGTTTTAAAATGTCAGCCACATGAATCAGACACTTAAACAAATACTGTTTTTCCCCGACATGCCACACACCCAAATCACATGGAGTCACATCCACAGATATGCCGAAACAATAGTATACAATGAACTGTAGTATGATCAGCATATTGTATATATATATATACAATATGGCTTTGAAGCCACTAAAGTATATGTAAAATATATTTTTCATAATCAAAATCTAAAGCAAAACTATTTCCTAAGTACTTGTTGAAATTAGCATTAACACAAAATCTAGATTATTTTAATGCAGATGTAAACCTGAAAAAACTCTTTCACAGCAAGCTACAATAATAAGCTATTTTTTCATATATCTGACTGAATTTTTTTTTTAGAAAACAGCCCTACTTTTCAATATGAATATAATATTCAACATAATGTAATATACAGTATAAAATTATTAAAATTTGGAACAGTAAACAAATTAAATTTTATAATTGGAAAAAGATTGTCCCTACAGGGCTGAGCATTCATCAGGATTCAAAACAAGGTGTTTTCAGGTAACAGCCCAGAAACCTCCACACGTGACATTAAGCATTCACTGCATTCATTACCTGACATTTTTTACAAAGTAGTGCAGGCCTGCAACAGAATATAAAAAAACCATGTTGCAATGTGTTATGTATACCTCATTGTTCTGCATTATTTGTTGTGGATTCTGAATTGCTGGATCCATACCATTATACCAAAATATACCATTATTTTCAGCAGAACACAGAGTTGCTCTTGTTAAAAGTGCAAAAATGTCAAATGTCTACCAGGACCTGGGATATGGAGAATACATGGCAGTACAAATACTGTCCAACCGAAATTTGGGGAAACTGCATTGAAAAACAACTTTAAGAATCACTTGCCTCTAAATATAGTATTTTCCATGAGCCAAAGAAGTCTGCTGTGAAGGAAAATAATGCTTTATTCCAGACTAAGGGTTTGGTGAAATGCCCTCAGATATTGAAAACACTTGATCATTGTTAATTTAATACACAAAAGAAATATCCAGCCAGTGAGTTTGGGAGAAATAGCTTGCAGATGGTCTGTGGAAAATACGCCAGCATGTCTCATCGCAACACTGGAAGTGACACTCTGGACTTCACTTGCTGTTCCAGGTTTTACTGAGAGTCCATTCATTCTGGCTTGAACTTGTGAACCCACAGTTTGTGTAGGGTGAAGATGTACCTAATAAAGAAAATTGTTTAATGAAGTCAAATAAACATACTTTGTTCATGCTGAGAACATTTCCCTGTACTATTTGCTGTTTTTTGTGTTATACATGAGCTTTTTTATTTTGTTGTATTTAAAGCAGAAAATACTTGCTTTGCTCTGTCATTACAAACTACATGTTATAATTATCTACCTCAAAACCGAGGGAGGTTCCTGGCTGCTTTCTTTGTAGGCCATAGATATGCCAAGACCAAGCTTGGTTTGGACCAGAAGCTGGGTTTGGGTGTGTTCATTTGAAAGCTTACAGTCCACGTTACTGTGTTTAATAAAGACCACCTGAAATAAGATTCTTTATTGCAAAAAATAAATTGGCTGCCATTTTTACACAGGACAAAGTGCTTTTTATATTCTTTTAACATTGCTGTAGGCATAAAGAAAATTAAAACTTTAGACAAAAATAGTTGTATACTCAGATAGTATGTAAACTAATGAGAGAAAAACACTGACAAGCTAAAGAATGTAAACATCTGTAAATGCTTCTTCTGAACCTGGGCTGTCTGTATTCACATGTATACCAGAGAGTAATTTTTCAGACATAACTTAAGTTTTGAGCATAGCTTGGAATGTCATTTTATTGTTTGACTAATTGCAAATGATCTTCTCTGCCAGACTCGTAAAGGGTGGCACAAATGAAGCCAGTTTGGCTGTTTTGGCCAGCCTGTTGATGTCTAACGATTTACAGACATTTAGGAACCACATTATTATGAGCTCATGGTTTGGTTTTTCAAATAGCTGTGGAAGGAAATTTAACCCCCTGTTTGACTTGGACGTGACTCTCCCAAACTAGCATGTACAGTACCAGCATTTTTACTTTGTTATTATAGGTGTTTTTAATATACTGTAAATGTGAAACAATACATAGAAACAAAACATGCAATGTTTTCAGATAAATAAACAACTAAGTTATGCCAATAGGAGAGCGTAGAAGGAAAAATTAAGAATATGAATTGATTGAGCAAAGAAAAGAGCATATACTTGGTGTATTTCTTAATCACCATCCGAGTTGGTGTTTTTTTTTAGTTGTCTTTCCTTTCATCAAAAAGAAATTGATTTCCTCCAACAAATGGCTGGGTGAGATATTTGGATCAGTTTGTTACTAATTGACAAATAAGCTAGATGGACCAAATGGCCTCCCCTTGTTTATAACCATTTTTTGTTTCTTCTCTATTTCATTTTCAATATTGTGTAAATATATCAGAACATAATGTGAACAGTAAAAGACATGGGCTATAATTGTCTGCTGTTACTCTTTACAGGTGGAGCAGCAGTCCCAGTACATTCAAGGCTACAAGATCATCTACAGGCCCACACAGGATGGCCAGGTGAAGTCAGAGTGGTCTGTGTTCGAAGTTAGAACACCTGGAGAAGAGAGTGCAGTCATCCCACAGCTGAAGAAAGGAGTCATGTATGAATTCAAAGTCCGGCCTTTCTTCAACGAATTTCAAGGGACTGACAGCGAGGTCAAAGTGGCTAAAACTCTAGAGGAAGGTACGTGAGATCACAGATATAGTGCCTAGTACAAACAGAGATTGTTATACATGGCTTTTCTTGCTCTGCAAGGATATGACTGTTTTGATAGATATCAAGCACTGGTTAATTACATATTCTATGCAAAGCTTTAATTCTTGTAATTATACTCATTGGGCTGGGATTACAAGAAATTCCTGTTATGTTTATGTTTTTCAGTTTGTAACAAAAGCAATGATTGATAAATAAAATATATGTTTGTTTTTATTGATTTGGTCATTAATAACGTTAATATTCAGTCAATAGAATAAAAACTTACCATTATTTTTGTTCAGTGTTTTAATACTACACATACTATATAACTGTTTTGTGTTTGTGTTGGCAACAGCTTCTTAAAAGGAAGGCTGAAAAGCTTTTCCACTGAGACAAACAGGTACCTCTTGAGCTTAATTGGATGAATCCTGTCTGCAAATATGTTTGCCTTGCATTTTAATCTGCTGTGATCCCTTCCAGCCCATTTTTAAAAAATAATATAAGGGAAACCCCTGCTAGTTCATCATCTAAGCAAAGAAAGAAAGATGAGGTCCCCAAGCAAAATCTAGTTAGTTATATTTATGTAAGAGAGCCCTGTACACTAAAAGCTGAAATTTGAACTGAACAGAACTATAAAAAGTGTGTTTGTCATCTAAACACAGCAAGACCGGCTGTCTCTGTTTCCTCCTAGCTCCTAGCGCACCTCCCCAGGGGGTAACTGTAACAAAGAGCGATGACAACGGGACAGCCATCCTGGTCTCCTGGCAACCGCCCCCACAGGAGTTCCAGAATGGACTGGTACAGGAGTACAAGGTAACAAGCATCTCCTAACTTGGTACAAATTAATGATGAGAACAGTGACCGTGGAGAGACAGCTCCATCTGCTGGAGAAAACCTGGCTGGGTACATAGGGACCATTTTTACATTTAAAACTGTAGTAGGAATAAAAGAGGAGCAAAATGAGCAAACTATTTTACTTTTTTGGGAGAGAAAAACAAATAGCGGGAATATTGTAGTTGATCATAATACAATCCTATTATCTTCCGATTATGCCACCTTGAATCATTCTTTTTATATAACAGTTCATTATATAAGTTCATGCCTGACTCAAGATTTAAAAAATTACATTAAAACAAATAAACAGTTGAATCAGTGGCATGTTTTTGTCCATTTAAGTGAAGTTTTCTTAATTCTTTTTCTAAAGTGTAACCTAGGTATATCCAACTTGATGTTCTTCCATACTTTCATACTCACCTATATGTCTTTCCCTAATGTAATGTTCTAAATTACCATTTTTATTTTGATCGGTAATGGTGCTGTTGAATGTCAGTTGTTGTGGGTGGCAAGGGTTATGCAGTCAGTTTACAAATTGGGCTCCTGTTAATTTTCTCGAAAAGTGTTTTCTCAAGATGGAAATCAGTATAATTTCATGGCTATTAAATGGAGTACATAGTAAAGCTTTGCTTATTAGGTATGTAGTCTTCTCCTCTTTCATGTTACAGCTTATAGAGAATAGAAGTGATGCTGACCAGTTAATATGACAAACTTTTTTTATGATTTGGGATGTGGAAGGCAAAGCAAATGTCAACCAAATTTGTGTTTCAATCCAGACAAGCATCCTTGCACAATGCCAAATCAGGATGTAAGGATTTCTGTGGACAGGACTGAGAAAAATACCTCTAATGCCAAATTAAAAAAAAAGAAAAATAACTCATTTGATTTCAATAAAGTTAGCCTTTTCCAACTGTAATTGTTGTTTTTGGTATTAAATACAGAATGAAATAATTTTCTAGGTATATTTGTGGATCAGATTGCCTCCATTTATAAAAATTAAGGTGAAACAATCAGTGGTCAACAGGCAAAGGCATTTACTGGCCAGTCCACTCTCAATCAAGATTTTGTAACAGTTTTTAAAATGTAGGGAGATTGTGGTGATTGACTTAGAAGTAAACTATATGGATCATTCTGGATGATGAATCTGTTATGTGTGAGGATTTTTATCCTCAGATGTGTTCATGCAGCTTGTATTTTCTGTGCAGATATGGTGCCTGGGAAATGAAAGCAGGTACCACATTAACCGGACAGTGGATGGATCTACATTCTCAGTGGTCATCCCCAGCCTGTCCCCAGGTATCCGCTACACTGTGGAGGTGGCGGCCAGCACTGGCGCAGGACCCGGTGTGAAGAGTGAGTCAAGATTCATCCAGCTCGGTAAGTCATGCTTCCAGACCGGCCTACACACCTGACCTATTCTCCACTGCCATCCTACAGCCATTGAAGCAAAATTGGATAGAGCTTCAACAATATAGGGTTTCAAAGGTCACAGAGCATAAACTTAAAGCTGCCTCACAAACAGTGTCTTAAACGTAGACGTTTATGTCTTAACAATGTTATGTCCTTTTATAAAGTTAATGCACATACTGCAGAGTGGCATAAATGAAAGGAAACAGTTAATATAATAATATAACAGTGTGCAAAACATAAAACAAGTTAAAAAAATTATATCATTACTATTTACAGTAACTAGAACAAAACAAATGCAGTATATACGAAACAGAAAATACAATGATAAATCATCAGAGATTTGCTTATGGCATACAGTGGGCTTTGCGATGAAGAGGGAGTTGAACAGTACTGTATGCATTTAACTCTTGTAAAGCTAATTTAAACAGGGAGTGTATGATTATCCCTGTTTTTTCTTATCCTTTGAAATTGTCATTGGTAATACCCTCACTCCGTGGTTGGAATTTCAAAAGAGGTTGAAAATGAGTTTTTCTTTGGAGAAACAAGAACAAGGAGAAACTGCAATGTGGTAGGCAGCTAACATCCTGTACGAAGCTTGATCCCATAATGTGTATCCTCTCAGGACTTGGCTTCATGATTTGGACTCCCTGTTTCAGATTCCCTTGCTTTAGCACTCTCTGTTAGTAAATCTGTATGTCAGTTATTTCTTATTTTACGACATTGCCTTTCATAAAGAGCAGTGTTTCAGAGCATTCGGCACATCTTATTGCAAAAGGACACAATGAGAACAACACAGGGAAGAAAGTTATAGAAAGCAGAATCAGGTAATCCAATAGCTTCAACGTATGTGTTTTGCATGAACTTTATAATATGAATTAAATATATATATAACCAAAACTTTAATAAATTATTAAGAGCTTTCTTTGGCATACAGAATATGCCATGTGGTTGACAGGTAAGAGCTCCAATTACAAGGTTAGCATTGTGTTATAGCTAAGGTAATATCCCATAACGTTCAGAGGAGCAAAACTGATTTAGGTTCTTGAATAAGAGAATCTTATATGTGGTTTTGGATTATTAGTTCTTCAGATAAATGAGATAAACAGCATCACTACTAGTCGTGTTCATTAAAACAGAAGAAGGGTCTTGCTGGGTAACAGGTGATCAGATTAATCAGATCCTCTCTAAAGTACATCGTATTGCTGGCATCCCACTATTCCATTCTACATTCAGAATTTTTCATGGATTCTTCTAGAGAGAAAGCTTGATTAAGAACTTTGAACAAACGCTAAAGTGTAACTGGAAACAAGAAATAAGACGAGAAATGGCTTATATTAATATTTACATTATCTTGAATCATTAGAATCAGGATTACTCCCCATTTTAATCACTGGCACTGGATCCATGGTACAGATGCAGCCACTCAGAGCACGCGTTAGAACTCATTGCTGTGTTAGACATGTTGCAGCACACTGCAGTGTGATTTAAAGATGATCAATAGGTGGCACCTGATGCGCATTAGATGTTACTGAAAACATTAGCTTTATTTAATCTGTAATATGGGATAAAATATATTCCCAAGGGGCTCAGTATTGACCAGGCATGTAAACATCTGCATTATTTTTTTAACTCATTTACTTGTGGTTATTTTGGGAAAGTTTTGACATGTTAGTTTTAACTACATTTTGCCAACACTACTGTAATAGAAAATACAACAGTAGGTAAAGCGTTTGCCTACTACCTGGAAGGTCACAGTTTCAATTCCTTGTCAGGGCACCACTATTGTTTTTAATAAATGCTCTTTTTCTAAAAATAAAATAAATAATATGTATAATATATTGACACTTTTGTTATTTTTATATATCACAGTATGTTAAATAATGAAATAATATTAATACAAAATTAATATCGTTGGTTAATTTGGGAAAATTAATTGGTTACATTGGGAAAAACTCATCAAAAAGCAGGGTGATGTATTGGTGGCTCAGTGGATGAATTCTCATCTTTCATACGAAAGGGCCTGGGTTCGATCCTTGCCAGTTGTACTCTAAACAATTGTTCCTTGGGCATCAAAAGACTCTCTGATAATAAAATAAGATGTAAACTATATTCACATTTCTGTTCATTTTATAAATCACAGTATGTTAAATATTAAAATATTATTAATAATAAAGTAATAAAATGGATGAACCTCCAGACCACCAATCACCAGGATGATCGAAATGAGGAAGGGATTTTAAAGATGCTCTTGAGCAGATAACTTTTTTTATGTGTATACAATATTTACTTTTAAATGCTAATTTTAAAGCCACTATGTATAATTTTGTATTTTTAATTTCTAAAATTTAAAATCTAAATTTTATTTTGTATATGTTTTGCTGCCCTTTTTTCATCTTAGTGGTTGATATAATTATGGTTTTTATAATCTATTGGCTTCATCAAAGCTGTTAAGATGCTTTCTGGTGTAGTGCCTATTTCACCTTAACTTCTGATGGACTGTAGCACTGGAGGGAGTGTTCCATGCTTTGTTGGAGCATTGTCTCCTTGCAGTGGTGGTGTGGGCTGCACTTTTATTTTCACTCTCCTTCTTGTTTGAAGAAACACAAGTTAACTTTGGAGCAGTTTGCAACCATTTTTATTTTCTTTGGGATGCCACTTTGAAGTGTAATGGAAAAGGAAATCACATGACCAATAGGTCAGCTTTGACATTAAATTTAATTTAAAAAATGTTATTTTCAGTTTGAAATGCTGAATATATTTTATTATTGAAATCTTAAATACATAAACTTGTTCTTTAACAATAAAATCTAATTAAGATGTATATTATATTGATGTTTTTATTAATTTTATATATCACAATAGTTAAATATTCAGTTTACATCGACAATCTCTTAAGAGCCAAGAGTCCTGAAACTTTTTTTTCTCCTTATTAGGACACAGAAGAAATTATTTTAATTAAAATTCATAAATGTAACAGATTTTGTCAAGTTTCACTCTCTTGTGTAACAATCATGTCCTTTCTGAAAAATCAAGTTCCTTCATTACTTTAGATTTAAAATACAATTGTGGGGCCATCTATATATTCAATTTAAAGATGAAATAGTGGTGTCATAATAATATTCATAATATAACAATATAGCAACGTCACAAAGTGACGCCACACCCCCCAAAATAAGAAACTTTATCTCATGAATGAAATGCAATAAGTGATATTGTTTGTGCTATTTGTAGTGCAGGGGAAGCTACGTGTGTGTGGGGGCAACTTTATGGAGGTACCCTTGAGTTCAATTCCTGTGGTGCTATCTTTATGGAGTTTACTTGTTCTCTCCGTGTTCACATGGCTTTCTTCCCACAGTTCAAAAACATTCCAGTAGGTTAACTGTCTTCTGGGAAAAATGGACCTGGTGTGACTGTGTGCTTAGTTTGTGTTTGTGTCTGTCTGTGCTCTGTGATGGACTGCCGTCCTCTCCAGGGTGTATCCTGGCTTGCTTCTATTGCCTGCTGGATTTGGCTCTGGCACCCACATGACCCTGTACTGGATAAAACAGTTTTAAAACTTTTGAGTACATAAAGCTATTCACACTTATGTTCTTATCCATCACCTTTCTCAAGCATGAAAACATAGATCAAAATAAAAGGAAAACCCCCATCCAATAGAAGATGTGGCATAGCATTGCATTTATGCATTTATATTTTACACTTATTGCACTTGCTGAAGAGTGGATCCATTATGGGGCATTTTAAGTCCGCAGCAGGAGTGCTGTCATTTTACATTTATTTTTCAGCCTAAGCTGTTTTGAAACCTTAGCAAGGGAATGAAAAATGCAGACTGAGTCTTTAATGTGATGAAAGGGGAGAATGCATGAGCAAAGCAAAGCCATTTCACTGGAGGAAGAAAACATAGGCATTTGTTGCTTTTTGATATCCAAGCAAAAAACTATAGCGAAACACAGAGAGGGTGATTCTAATGCATTGGTCACAGTACAGTTTACTCAGATGAGGGCTGCTTTTCTTCCCCAGCTGGTTAGTCAAATAACAGCACTTCACCACAAGCTCCTGCACATCCCAGCTTAACCTTCCCCAAATAACCATGAAATCAATAAACCTGAAGTGTAAAAAAAGGCTACAATATGGCCAGGGTTGGGGGAGGGGATGAAGAAATGCTGCACTGGCAAAGCTTTGAGCCTCTAGAGAACTGTTAGTCTCTGGAAAGATAAAAGGACCTCAAGATGAAAAAAGAACCCAGTAAAAAAAACTTTTCAAGTTAACAAGAAGAATTTTCTTTGGGGAGATATGAGGTGCTTTTATGTAAGAGTAAAGGAAAAAAAAACACATCAAGAAACACTGTCTTTCTGTACCGACAGACACCGATCTGGGAAGAACAAGAGCTTTCCTCCAATGATCTGAAACAGCCAGGAGAAATATAATATTCTTAATGTGTTTGTGAGGAAACCTTGTGAGCAACATCATGGCTCTTTATAATTAGATAACATAGCAACCTCACGATTAGATATTTGTTCATGTTCTCTGTAATAAACTCAGGGAAAAAAGATTGTTTTGCATTAAATATCATATAGTTTGAACATCCTTTACTGAATTCCAGTGCAAATTCAAACTACTCTGCTATCACTCTAAGCCACTGCGAGTTTGCTTTGGATTACTTATCTAACTTTAGAGTGCCACAAGTCTTTCACAAAAACATGAATCAAGCTACATCTGTTTTTGTTATTTTAATTAAATCTTTTACACTGCAATTGAGCTCATTATTTCTTATTAAAAAGGTGGATTGGAATGTACCATTTATATGGAGAGTGCACATTACATTTAAAACTAAATTATCCATGAGTACAAATACATGTACAGATTAATAAGTTTATAAGAAATTTGCAACCCATATTATTAAAGAATGGCAGATGCAAACTATCCAACCCTCATGATTCTCTAGTAAAATGCGTGTGTTTATATACATAATCATACATACTACACAGTGTTTATTTTGAGGGTGTTTGTTGCTTATGTTAATATATGCATATATAAGCTAATATATGTGTATATATTGCACTGCAAAAGTTTTAAGAATTAACTGGTCCATTGTCTGTAAATTATTCGGATACTTTTAGTGGTCAACCTACAAACGTCCCAATTTTCTTACATTATCTAGCTTACTTTGAAATATAAAACATGCCTAGCCCTTTCCTCACAGAACTATCTGTGTGGAGTTTGTATGCTCTCACTATGTTAACATGGGTTTCCTCTGGGTGCTCTGGCTCCCTCCCACAGTCCAAAGAGATACTGGTAGGTTAACTGGTTTCTGGGAAAACTGGTCCTGGTGTGACTGTATGTGTGTCTGTATGTGTGCCCTGTGATAAATTGTTGTTCTGTCCAGAGTGTTTCTGGCCTTATGCACATTGCTTGCCAGGACAGGCTCTGGCTACCCTTCAATCATGAATTGGATGAAGAGGTTTCAAAATGAATAGAAGCATATATTTAAAGACGATGCTGTCATTTCAGTCAAAAGTCAGCTCGGGAGATTCAGATACACACAGAAGTACTCCTTTGGATTTGGACCTGGACTGGTTTTAGCTCTGGAACAACACCACCACAAAGGCTGTAGGACCAAGTACAACCATTGACAACTACATGGATCCTTCTGTAATAAATCACTGAAGATTAAAAGAAAAATAAAGTCAGCCACACCCACTTTTTTGGATGAAATCGGTTTTATTTCTTGGACGTGATTTTGTAAATGCGGTTTCTGTTGCCAGCAGAGCCATCTGCTCACTGACAGTCCTGAAAGTCGGTCTCTCATTGTCACATTTGGTGTGTGAAAGGGTTATGATGGTGTTATACTGGTGATATTTGTGCATTCTGAAGCACCATTTGCTATTCTTTTAAGATTCATCAAGAGCATTAGTGTTTGAAAGTGGCTTGTGATATCCATTTTATCATGAGGTAGTAGGTTTGTAAGGCTATAAAGGCTTCACGGCCGAAATGTTGTGTTTTCTTTCTTCTCTTTTCAGCATGGAATAAACCTATTACTTGTTCCTTAAATGTTAATATAGCTGTGTGAAATTTACCCCCAGTTAAATTTATTTTACTAAGCTTTAAAACTCCTTTCTTAGAACATTTTAAACTGCCAGACCACAACTTGTACACGAGGTATTGTTGCAAAAATAAGAAGTACTATGAGATTGAATTAAACCTTTAGGTTGAATGTTAATCCCTGCTTTTGTACTCACAAAGTAACAAAACCTAAGGATCCTGAAAACATTAAGTAGATTTTCTGAAGATGGAGATTAAAAATAAGCTTTTCTGTCTTTACATTCTTTGATTGCTTTATATGCAGCACTCTTGAGACCTAGTTGTCAAAGATGAATGAGGGTTTCATATGTTAGAGAAAAAACATAGTGAATTGTCATGTTCAACATCTCATCTGTTGCTCTCTAGGCCTTTTGCCTTAGATTTTATTCTTTGACGAAATATATAAAAAAGCAAGTCTTTGGGATTATTTCTCTTTTATTTGAAGTTTTATGTAATCTTTTTCTGCCTCCTCCCTAGATTCCTATGGCAGGATCACTGGTAATGAGGAGACAGTGAGCACACTCTCTCAGCAGATTTCAGACGTTGTGAAGCAACCTGCATTCATCGCAGGAATCGGAGCTGCCTGCTGGATTATCCTGATGGTCTTCAGCATCTGGCTATATAGACACAGGAAGAAAAGAAGTGGACTGAGCAGTAGCTATGCAGGGATGAGGAAAGGTAAATACTACAGAATGCACAAGGATCATATAGCATAGATCACTTGTGAGGAACTCCAGAAGCAGTTTTGTCATAGAGAATTGTAGACATAGAGAAATGTAGAAATATCAAATGTAGATTCTGTTTGAATTGGTTCAAATGTTATACATTTTTTAGTTGGTAGTCAATAAGAAGAATCATTTAAAAACACAAGGTAATGTAATGTCCCTACATTACAGAAAAGAGAACAAGGAGCACAGAAGTCCTTTAAAGAAAAACACTTTTTGTGAAATAATTCAGACAAAAAGTACTACTTCTACTCATTTTCATTAATTTACATTTTTGGTAACGATTTCATACTGCAGGTTGTTTAGATTACAACATAGTTTGTAATGAAGTATCCTGAGTAAGAAAAGAAAAGTTTGATAGGAAAAGCTTAAACACCACATATTCATTTTCTGTTTGAAACCTTTTTCAAAAAGCTGAAAGATTTCCATTGCTCTGAATTTAGCAGAGGATGTTGGAAGAAAAAAAAGACAAGGAAAAATGAAGAACTGCTGACAGTGTGTGGGAAGGTTCTTGTATTCATGGAAAATGAGACAAAGATTTTGATTAAGCTGTGGTTCATCTCAAGATACCCGCATGCATTCTGCCAGTGTGCCACCAGCCGAACAGCTGGGAGCAGCATATGAAAGTCACAAAAAACACAAGTGTGGCTTCGAAATTAACTGCTGAGTGACAGGCTCATTAGCGAGAGAAGAGGAAGGGATCTAAGCATGCAATCTTTTACAGAGATCTGCCACGTCAGCTCATTGTTGTTGATCAAATACAGTAGAAAGTAGCAGTGCCAGCTGGGTTTATATAATTCTGTGTCTGCCATTTGTGGTCTGTCTTTTTAGTACTTAGGCATTTTTGGAGGGAAGGGTATTATTCAATTACTATAAATACCTGAATTTTCTTCACTCACTAATGGCAGGCTGAAGCTACAAGGATTCACAACAGTAACCCTTTAAGAACTGGACTGTGGTCTTTATTTACACAGTGGTGGAAAACAGAAAAAAATATTTTTCTGAGAGATCTTACAGACCTCTTATAAATCTCCCACTGAGGCAAATAATTTTTAAAGTTAAACTTCAACTTTTATGTTTCTTGTTATACTGATAAACATCCTGAGCCTTTAAAACTTGTTTTAAACAAACTAGAGGCAAAGGCAATTTACTGAAAAACAAAAGGAAGAGCTTTTAAAAGATGTGGTATTAAAAATGTGCTCTGGTCTTCCACTAAATGACAAAATTGTTTGTGATGCCAGCCAGGAACTTCATGTCTGACTTGGGATCCCTAGAATAGGAAATAATTTGTACAGAGGTAGCCATCTCACTGGTACTTTTATGTTTTACTCCTCAACAATAAGCCTAACAGTATGGGCCTGTCCCACAAGTGCACTTGTATCCCTGCATAAACTTAATTTGCTAGCACAAAGGAAAGTCAAATGTGTCCTTCATTTAATCCCGACAAATCTCGACAAAAATGCTCCTTCATTCTTTTAGGACAGTACTGGAATTCTGTTTTTTCTGCTTCTTTTATTGGGCTTTTATTGAGCAAGGAAAATGTGAGTGTGAGACATATGTGTGGCCAACTGGTTGGAAAAAAAAAGGACCTGAGATTTCTTTAGAGCTGAGAAGGTTGAACTGCAGGCCTATGAACCCAAATGTGCCAACAAGAGTAACAATATCAAAACTACAATTATGTTTTTTTTCATATCTTGCTTCAGGCTTTACAGCTGCAGAAGTACCCTACCTTCTTGTGGTTGAGATTTGATATAGACTATTTGTATAATATCAGCTTACAAAAGTCTCTTTGTAGAGAGGGGGAGAAGATGGGGGTGCCTATTGCTAAGGCTTTAGATAAACTGCCTTGTATGCATTATTTCTTTGATTCCTGCACACATTTCACTGCATCGTTTGCCAACCAATTTCAAAAGACATTGACATGCTGTTATTTTCATTTCCTCTTCAGAATGTCCTTGTATTTTCCAAAGGTTTTGAATCAGTGCTATTTTCTAGCCACTAACTGAATAGTTGGAAATATAAGGTTGCCTGGATTTCAGGGAGCATGACAATAATGGCAGTATTTTGTTTTTTAATCATCTTGATAAATTGTTGTTGTAACCTGAAAAGAGCTAGATGAGCACAATACCATCTTAGCTGAAAGAGATTGTTGTAGTGTTCCTGAATGACATTGTATGAATTGAATATTCACTAGCAAGCCAAGGTTGCTTTTTAAAAAGCTTCAATAATGAAATACATGCACAGAAGAAAAAAAAAGATAATTTGATCAAAAATGTTTTTGAAGGGAGCACATGTAATGTTAAACATTTCTAAGCCCTTTTATAGCAGGAATGAGTGGGATTCAGCAATAGCAGAGAGGGACGTGATGTGGTTGCAGACATCACTGCCTCTCTAGCTGTGTGCTATTTATCATTTGCCCACATTTTGCCTTCAAGCACGAATGGGTGTATTAGCATGTGCAGAGCCCATGAGGTGAACACACACAAAATGATTAAATTGATTTTTCCCTCTCTTATCTGGAAAATCCTACAAAGGTTATTTACATGTTGTACCTGGTAAAGTGAGAAGTAAGACTGAAACATTGACCTGTCCAATACTAAAAGAGAACAATGGTTCCTGGAGAAAAGAGTTTTGGCTATAAACTGCTACAGCTGTGGATTTAAATGGTGTCTCACTTTTCATATTATGTTTGACCTTTACTGTATGCTATAGTTTGACTTTAACCCACATTAATGTGCTTCCTCTTTGTGATATTATAATGTACCGAATTATCATAGGGGATGATAATAGAATGTATGATAAATAATAGAATGTATGAGGGTATGATAATAGAATTATCATTCTATTATCATAGAATTATCATAGGGGTTAATTTTTTCCTGTCTTTATTAAAGTGGACCTGGAAAAAAGCTCTATGACAAAGGCTCAGAGAGAAAATACATGTCTGATTTTAATTATATCTTTTTTGAACCCCCCCATAGTTCGAACTAGCTGAAAATCATACTTTATGAAAAGAATGGCAGACCATAATTGGACTCATATTAGACCAGAACTGACTTAACTGAAGTATAGTTTTTAAATCATGTATTTCTAGCTTTTCACTTTCCCAACCATGTCAGAAAGCCTGCCCTCCCATTGGTGCTCAAACCTCAGGAGGTAGAAATGTGTAATTCATGCTCTGAATGTTTCCCCTATTGCTACTTTTATTATAATCCAATGCAATTTTTCTTTGGTAGTGCCAGATCTCAGCTGGAAAAAAATACTGTCAAAAACCTTTCTGTGTCTTTCCTGGCAAAATAATTCAAGAACTTTGTAGAAAAAAAAATGAATATGTTTAGATGTTTAGAAATAGCCTGAAATGTTAGTGTTGCTATAAAGCATCCAGTAATCCCGTCTCATTTTTAAAAATAAATTAAACTAGTGGTTTATATGCTGCATTCTTCATTGTAGTAACCAAAAGTTTCTTGCTTGTATTACTAGATTGGAAATAAGTCAGCAGAATGTTCAAAATGCTGACATGTTAGTGCTTTATGCATCTGGACAAAAGATGGAACATGGTTCCTTTCGTCACAGATTTCAGCAGGCAGAATTGGGGAAGAAGACTTTTGTGCCTTGAAGGCAGTAATTGAGATGTTCATGATGTGCTGGAGTACTGTATCATGGTGCTGCTGACCCAGAAGCAGCAGGCCTCACAAGCCAGGGTGTGAACAGCAGGAGCTGTTGTTAAGCTGGGGTGATCAAAGTACTCCGCTGCAGAGGGGGATGTAATATCGCAACAGCTGTCCACCAGCTCCATACAAAAGACGGCAGTTTATGATAAACAGAAGATGGACCTCTTGAAGCCTGTAAAACAGACCCAACAGTATACAGAAAAATAACTTAATGCCCTTCCCTTTTCATCTATAGCATGATCTTTACTGGTTAAATATATACAAAAGTAGTTATTGTATCAGAGTCAATTATTTTTTGTCTGTACTTATATTACATACAGTTTCCTGCTGAAGATGCACTAATTTCTTTCTGTTTTCCTTATTTTGATATTTCAGTCCCATCATTTACTTTCACACCAACAGGTAGATATTTTTTATTTACATTTATCTGTATAGTATGTGTCAACATTTGTTCCTGTTTCTCAAGTAAGGAGTAGTGAGAACCAATGCTTTGCAAAGGTTTTCACCCCCTACAAATGTGCCACATTTTGATGAAGTACAAATAATATATACAGTACACATTTTTCAAATAATTTTCAAGTTATTTTTTAATTCAAAACTTTAAAGATTGTACTTAATGCATTAATGTAAAGCCGATGACATGTCAGAAAAACATACAAATATAAATGTAATAATTGCATAAATATTCAGCCCCTTAAGTCATTATTTGGTGGAAGCACCTTTAACAGTAATTATTGCTGTGGGTTTTTTGGGATAGGTCTCTACAGGTTTTGCATAATGGAATAGTGTAATTATGCCTGTTTTCTCCTTGAAAAATGCTCCAGTTCTGACATGTTTGTTGGGGATCATTGGTAATTGCAAGTCTCATCATATTTTTTATTGAATTCAAGTCAGAAGTTTGGGCCTATCGAGGGCATGCACTTTCTTCTTAAAAAGCAGCTCCAGTGTGGTTTAGACTTGAACGTTGGGAAATTGGTCCTGCTGAAATATTTTTAGTTTTGTGGCTGTATTTCCTTTATAAATCACCTGTATTTTAGACCATCCGTTTTCCCTTCAGTTCTTTCCAGCTGCCCAGTATCTGCTGTTATGAAATATCATCCCATAACAGGATGATGTGCTATTGACCTTGTACCAGATGTAATGCTCTGCATTTAGGCCACAAAACCTTCTGACTGCCATTTGTATTTTACATGTTTTTGTGCAAGCTCTTTTTCAGAAATGACATCTTTCTTGCCATTCACCCATATAGACTTTGTGTAGGAACTATGATTTTGTCAATGTATTAACAATCATATTGTATCATATAATCATATAATACTGTACATAGAACTTTGCAAATCTTTTCAAGTCACGGGTGGCTTCAAACTGACATACCTAACCACTTTTCCTGCTTACCTGGATGTTCAGTTTGGAAGGGTGGCTTGACCTACAGTAGGTAGTGTCAGGATGGTATGACAGCAAACAGCAAAAATGCAAAATTAGACATTTTTCCATAATCTTTTTTTCTGATCTGTGCTTCTCTACCACTTTATCTCTGATTTTTTTCAAATGCTCCCTTGTCTTTATGTCTTTATGATTGCTTTCTTGTATGACTGTGTGACTTGTGGTTTGGAAATCAACATCATTATGCTGAAACTTACAGATCCACTTGTTATGTAGTCAAGGTAAACCACTTTCATTACACACACAGACACAATCACAGTGAAATTTTGACCTTTCAAACTAATGTTTTACACCTGGACTTATTTTGGATTCTCATAAAAAGGGGCTGAATACTTATGCAGCTGTGAAATCTTATACTGTAGTTTTCTTTGAAAATCTAACTCGATATCAATACTTTTTCCCTCATCTAGTTTGAAGTAGATTGTATCAATTCTAAATCATAATTGAAAGTATGATTACTTGGAAAGTAAGATTACAATCTGAGTTGGTAACAAAATGTGTAAACACTTTTCATAGGGGGTGAATACTGTTGCAATCTTTTTCATCTTGCATGTTGGCATCTTTCTGCTTTGTCCGTGCATGCTGTTTGTTGCTTTTTGCATGTTGCTCTAAATATTATGGTTTCACTTGTGTTTTTTTCTCCATGTTTGCCTATATGAAAGAAGTCTTCATAAGTGATGTATCTCTGGTTAAACCAGTAAAGGTCCTCATTGGCCTTGTAATCCAGAAAATGCTGGGTGAAATATAGGCTAAATCATTACTTAGCCATGACCAGGAGATCCTAGGGGCCAGTGTCCCAAGGTAGACACCATCTGAAGCACTTAGGCTCCTGAGAGCTTGTGGTATTTCAAAGTGCAAGCTGCATCAGTCCTCCAAGTAATAGTTTAACTGTAATGTTGTACTGTGTGCTTGCAGTACAATTTGAAGTCAGTGGCCACTCAGTGCATGTCAGAGAAAGTATGCAAATGTATACAACTGCATGCTGGTACAGATGGGATGACTCAGCAAAAATAAAATTCAGTTCAGAAGGATAAACAGAAAATTTCAAAGTGATAGTCAAGACTATTAGGGTAAGTTTGACTTACAAAAGGAGAAAATTGACTTAATAAGAAGATAATAAAAACTTGGTGACTTGATCAAAGGGCCAGTGCATTTCAGATGAGTTTCTAAGTATGAAACGTGGAAATTCAGATATACAGTACCGACTAAATCTCTTACTTGAAGGTGGTTTAATACACAGTATAAATTGGAAACTCTTAGTGCACCGACAAAGTTAGTGCAGTGAATATTTAAAAGCCCTACAAATCTGCAGCTTTTTATACTTGATTTTAGGATTGTCATGTTAGAACTCGCTAAATAAACTGAGCTTGTTAGTGCTGATACCACGTGAGTACAAATTTAATCATACTTTTAGAAACTGCTTTTAAAACCATTGTTGTTTATTTGGTAGGTATATGTGAAGGAATGTTTGTTATTTTTTTCTTTGAATTGTCAGAAAACTTTTATAAAGCAGTAACACATAAATATTTTATTTTATCAAGAAGATGGCCCCTTTGAGGTCTTTGATTTCATTACTGAGAATACCTTTTTTATGGGTATATGTAATTACATAAAATCAACAATCTCATTTAGGATCAATTTCCACACTTAAGCTTAATCTTCTGTGTCATTACCCCCAATCAATTTTTTATGTCTTGGGGAAACCTGGTTTCAGAAAAGGCATTTTTAATGTTGTTTTTGTTTTTGGATCGCTGTTATATTTTGGTTATTTATGGTTACAGACTGTTATCAAGTGGAGAATAACATCTTCTTAAGACAATGCTAATATGGGCCAATGATTGGATGCTTGCAATTTTTTTTTATCAGACTAGAAAGAGACCAAAATCAAACTGGGATGGAAAAACATAAAAAAGTAGTACATTTTAATCCTCGCAAAAATTATAATTAAAACGGCAGTTATCTCTCCTGCACACTCTCCCAGCTTAAAGCACCTTGAAAGAGAGCAGATCAGCTACAATTTCCACATTCCCCCATCTTCAAAAATGCCAGTTCCAGAATCCATCAGAAATTGCCACACAGCTAAGCTTCTTAAGAGTTTCACTAGTCTGTCAAATTTAATTGTGCTGTTTGAACATGAGACCATATAATGCATGTCTATGCACTCATATGGTCTACAGTATGTGCACAGTATGTATTTGCATGTGATGATTAGTTTGCCCAGGTCTGTGTGATGAGACAATGTGTGATGTGCAAATGTGAGTTACGATATGTGTATATTTAACTATACTGTAAATGAAGCACAAAGCTTAAAGCTTGAATGTCTGTCCCTGTGGCATTCAATGTGTGTTCTTCCATTGACAGCTAAAAAGCTGATATTTTACCCTTCTGCTTTTATGAAATACCTTTTAGTGACCTATCAGAGAGGAGGAGAAGCTGTGAGCAGTGGAGGAAGGTAAGGATACCTTTAATACTTTAAAAATGATATTTTGTGTGACTTATTATCCTAGTGGAGGTTTACACAAAAGCCAGTAGAACTGTGACATCTTTTAGTTTTACTGGAAGATGGTAATTAATTTTTCCTCATTACATAAAGCAGATTTTGGGCTGAAATCACTACTGTGGTAAAGCATTTCTAGAATCACTATGCCTGCATAGTATTTGTGCACAAGTATTGCTGTTTCCCAGATATCACAACACTTCGGTGCTCTTCATCAGCAAAACAGCATGATTGTCTGTTTTTCTTTAACAATGGGTAGATTTTTAAGTTTGATTCTTCAGTGCTATTTGCAAAGAGCAACCTTGTTTTAGAAAGGCTTGTTTATCTGGTCTTTAATTCTTTCCAGGTCTATTTGCTACTTGCATGAATACTTTAATCCTCCCAAAGTTTGGAGGATTAGGTGCCTTTTGGAAAGATTTTTGTCAAACTCAGTGATTCTGTGCTGAACTTTGAGGAAATTAATGGTTGCATTATTTGTAATTTTTCAAATTCCAAATTAACCACAAAAGTAGTTTATCGGGAAGTTGTGCTTTTGAACACTATCAAAAAACATTTCTCTTTTTTTTCAATGAGAAATCATTTAAACACAGGGATATAACACAATAAACAACTGATCAATGCATTTTCTGCAGTCCACCATATTTGTGTATTTACAAAGAATCTGTGATCATCCCTGTATTCTGTTTCAGAAGCATTTGGTAAATTTAAAAAAGGAGATTCCAAAACCACAGTAAACATTAACAAGAGTAGATAAAAGTGCAATGCAGTGAAAAAATGGTTGAGGGCTTATGCGCACTTCATTTACAGACACCAGAGGGAGTGCTTTGACTTTGAAAAACAAAAGATTAAGAAGAAATGCCCCCTAGATTAGCTGATGCCTGTTCAATTTAAAATGATCTCATTTTGGCATTTATGAAGACAAAGATATACAGCTGCTTACTGGATGTGGTAAATGAAAAGACATGTTCATCAGCAAAATTTGTGTCATAAGTGCTGAGGGAAGCAGAATTATTACAGCCAGCAAAATATGAAGGCTTTAACTGAGAGGATTCTATTCTGAATGAGGTTTTAAAGTTTAATATCTGAGGAGGTCTAGTAAATGACTCACATATTTACTTATCAGTTCTCAGACCTTTTCATTATCAAATATAAAGATAAGAAAAAAATCAGTGACAAAGGCACTCTCATTGTGCAGTACTGATATGGGGGCACAATATACATTCTTAGCTACAGTAGTTGTATGCAGAGTTACAAGTTTAAGAAGCATATGTGTTTCTTAAAATATTTCACCACTGGTTATATCAAAAAAATTAATTACTATGAAACTATTAGTTAAGTCATTAGTTAAGATAATCCATTTTTTCATTTGCTTAACCTGCCTGCAGTTTCTCTAACATCTTTTTCAATACTACCTTCCACCACATAAGTGTTACCTGAGTGTTATCTTTGTTACCTGTCGTTCAATTGAACCTGAGTTTTGAGTTCACTAATGTGACATAACTTGCTTCCATTTTCTAATATTTTAAAAATGAGCAGCAACTTATAACATATAACTTATAGAATTTTTAATCCTGTATCATACTGTAAAATATTGTTACTAATATGTAATAATATCACATAAAATCTGTTTAGCCAAGTTGCTCTCTAGGTCCATGCATTGAAAAATGAATTATGTACGTACAGAGAGCAATGAAGTACAAACAGAAAACTGAGCTCTACTAGAGAGTTTTAAGGGAACCTGGCATGTTTAATAAATCAGACTGATCATACAGATTACCTCATTGACATAAATAAAAGGGCTACAGCTTGTGTTGTATGTGTGTTTTATTGCTGTAATTACAGCTTACATAATTTTATGGAATTTGTAGGTGCTGAGATGTTTTTGATATTCGATGATTTTGACTCTGTTGTTACTGCCTTAGTACTCAAGAATTTCTATTGTAGCACAGATTCTCCATTAACATTGTGGCATTTTTCAAAAAAGTATTCAAGGCTGTGTTCATGCTGAGTGTTCTCTTTATACTAGACCTGGCCTGCTGAATATAGGAGAGCCAGCAGCTCAGCCATGGCTAGCAGACACTTGGCCTAATACTTGCTCAAACCACACTGACTGCAGTATTAGCTGCTGCACCGCTGGAAATGGGAATAGTGACAGCAACCTCACCACCTACAGCCGACCAGGTAAGGCTCAATACATATATATGTGCACAACACATTGGGGCTACAGTGCCTCCTGACAAATGGAATTCAAGACAGAGGACCCAGGTCAGGGGAATGTCCATTCAAGCTACAGGAATGACAGCAGTGACCCCAGGCAGGACCCCAGCACTCAGACAATGTTTTGAATGTTTCTTAATAAAAAACCTGTATTGAAATGTCCCTGTGTAGAGGAGGTGGCTGAATTAGAGCCAGTCCAATCAAAATCCAACATGTCCAATATGCAAAATAAATTAAAAAACAGGCAATTCTTATTAAATGAGCACAATTCTGGTAATAGAGGGAGCTGTAGAATTACACAGATTTAAGACCCTTTCCTTTTCCCATGTTTCTTGTAAAATGCCATGGAAGATACTAAAAGTTGAAAATATTCACTAGAGGGACCATGGGAAATGTCTCCTTCAAATTGATAATTACTTAAGTAATTTGTTTTTCTAAAACAGTACATTGTTTTTTAATGTTTGCCATTGGCAATAAAATCATATACTGTATTCAAAATTTCAAAAGACCCAAGTGTATTTTCCAAGGAACATGGACTAGGCAGATCCTTCCTTTCACTGGGTTCATTGAAACCAAGCAGAGATGGGGAGCAAAGACTTGTGATTTGTTGGAGGTGAAACCCAGGGCTTTTTAAAAAGCTTGAATAACTTATTGGTTTTACTTTCCTGCTAATCAAATTACTTAGCTGACTTCCTTACTGTTTGTAGTCCTTGATGTAATTTTCCTTAAGTGCTCAGTTATTTAAGAAATGTGGCCTTGCATTGGAGGTCAGACTCGATAGTGTGGCGGAGCAGTACCTGCTGGCCTCTGAAGGAGGAAGGACAGATACATGGCCTTTTAATGCAGTTAGCAGTAATAGGGCAGACAAAGGGAACTGGAAGTGAGGAGGTGAAATTCACACAAGCAGTTAAGTGCTCCTGCAAAGAACCCCGTTATTAATAACAATCCTGTATCCTTTCGAAGACTGGGGCATATTGACATCTCACTTAAGCCCTGTGGTCTCCTGCAGAGCTTGGAATGTTCCCAAAAAAGAAAATGGTTGGAACTTTAAACAATCCACAGATAATGTGGAAATGCAAGTCTGAGGAAACAGTGAGACTTGAAGTGCAAAGCTAATATAATCTCCTCCCTCCCCCACCCTTTTCAGCTGCATGGTGGGATGAGAGTGTAATGTCCATCCCATGTGTTAAATGTGGGTTAGTTTCTGGAGTGAATGTTTTGGTTTTGATACAGCAGAGGATGAGATAATTGGCTCCGGTTCTCTTATTTCAGTTGGTTCAGTATGTGAGAGCTATAACATGGGTTACAGTCATGGACTTAAAATTAAGACAAGCATATGTATCCTGTGCCCTACTTTTAAGGCAAGCTGTAGTTCAACTAGTCATGTGTTTGCAGCTTCTGAGGGCTTATACATTGGCTTTTGTGGACCCATACTGGCTCTCCTCCTCAAGTAAGCATGCCCTGAGGTCAGTTTGTTAGACTGGAGAAAAGCGCAACCACAAAAAGACCAACCTCAGGGAGAACTAGGAACTTTCAACAGTAAGTTCTGGTTCTACCAGCTTGGAAACCAAATTCATTATCACAAATAAAGCCACACATAGATTTTGGAAATTACAGAACTGGAGAGGAGGTGGTTCTCAGTAGCTGCAGATGAATCACATAAATATACCACAATAAAGATTTTACTCCTTTATTTTAAGCTAACATTCCTCAACTAAGTAACATCTTTCAAGTTCCATCTGCTTTTCAGCTGAGCTGGAACTGAAAGAGGACTCTGAATTTATTGGCATATCTGGATATAAGCCATGTGCCACAACTGTATATGTGATGCTAACATACAGTTCTTTCCCAAAAAAAATATTAAAAACAATATCTTCAAAAATTCAAAAATGTTCTTTCTTAAAATAAATCATTTCCAGACAGAATCAGGTCATATGACATGTTTTGCTGTTGTGCCTGGGGCCTATGATAGATTAATTCATATATACTGTATGTTGGTAGTTTAGAAGAGAGAATGAGAGAAAAATGAGACAAAATGTTTTGGTTTCATTTAATTGGTGACAAACACACCATTTAGTGGAAACTGAAATGGGCAGTGTTTAAAGGAAGATCTGCTTTTTCCTATGGCACCCCAGTCTGAAGTTTTGGTGTTGTATAGGAAGAATGCAAACTTGATGACACCTCTGCTAAAGCTCAGGTTTCCTAAAATACCTTTAGATTCTCTTGTAATCTAAACTGAAGTTATAGCAGGCTTTGAGATACACATATTGCTGTAGCACAATTGGTTTGTTTTTTTATATTTGTAAAAACCAATGGTTTATTTTCAGAAAGTGACTCAATATTTGTAGAATATTTGTTTGATTCATTAAAAATACAAGTTGTGACGATAATTTCACTCTCTCCTGTATGTAAGTGTTATAATTACTTTCATCTTTGTCTCTGTCATAGCAATATTTTTTAACTCTTCAGGCATATTTGTTGAGCATTGTTATATGAAAGGGCATTTTTACAATGTGAAAGCATTTAGAGCACATTCTTGGTTCACTGTATTTAAATAACTGGCTTTCAAGTGCTGTTTTCTTTCTTTTTTCATTTATCATACAGTAACAAAGGTACTCACAGCCTGAATATACTTTAAGTAAAAGGCTTACTCTGTTTGCATTAACAGCATGATGATGAAAGAAACAAAGAACATAAAAGCTGCCTACCTTGTCTGCAACAAGCATACACCCAAGTTTGTGAATATAAAAAAATACTATTACAAAAAGAAAAATGGGCTCTCCATTTGAAACACTCCACTGAATATGAAAAGCCTTTTGTTTGCTTTTAAAATCTGTTCCTGAAGAACATCAACAGCCATTCTTATTATTGACTCAAAGAAACAGAGAAATCTTAGAGGGATTAAATATAAATTAAGTAAAATCTTAGAACTATGTCAAGACATACTGTATTATGTTGTATTTCAAATAGCATTTATATATCCTATAATGAATGTTCTAGTTATACAATGAAAAATAAATCAATTACAACCTCAGTAAATCATCTGCAGATTTAAAATAAATGTGCAAAAAGCAGCCTTTGAATTGTACATTGTTTTACATGGCTCAGCTGACTGCATTGCCAATTACAACAATCAGCTGGAAAATAAACAGACCAATCTGATGGTGCCAGAGTCAGGCGTCTACGGTGATGTGGACCTGAGCAACAAGATCAACGAAATGAAGACCTTCAACAGCCCCAACCTGAAGGATGGCCGCTTTGTCAACCCCACAGGGCAGCCCACACCTTATGCCACAACCCAGCTCATCCAGTCCAACATTGGAAACAACATCAACAGTGGTACTGTGGATGTGAACGAGAAGCACTGGAAACCCTCTATCCAACAGAAGCAGGAGGCAGCTCAGCTTCAGTACAACATCATGGAGCAGAATAAGCTGAACAAGGGTGAGTATAGGATGTTTGGGAGGAGCACCTTCAATCACTTAGTATCATATTCTCACATCTAGAGAACACAGCCCATGAAGTTCCTCTTAGCCCATAGAACTCAATCCATAGAGCTCTCCTTACTCCCTGAACTCAGCAGTATCCCTGGAGCACTTCTTAGTGCCTTGTGCTACTCTTAATTCATAGAACTCGGTCCATAGAACTCAAGGTGAAAAATTATAGCTACTACTGTTATTTAAGTGCACCTTTTAAGGTAGAGATTTAAAGTGTATAATTGCAGCAACATTTGATGATGATAATGATAATTAGTAGTATTCATTGTAGTAGTTATACTTAGGTATCACCTAAGTAGATAGTAAATACATTATCTATGGCTTTCAAGTTTCAGCTAGAATGATGCACAGTGGTCAATGATGTGTTTAAGCTGTGAATTTGGTATGTTAGAAGACTGTGAGAGAAGTAGTTCAAGTAGGTAGCTGTGTCAGCTTCTGTAGGCTGCAAAGGAACAAGTAAAGGTTTATTCCATGCTGAAAAGAGCCTTCTGCGGTTGTGAGAAAGACAAGGGAGTCAGCATAGATTATATAACACAGGAGAACAAAAGCCGGAAGTGTAGAGGAGGCGGGAACAGGGTGGAGGCAGTGTGGGCACTCAGGTGGTGCAAAGTCAAAAGAGTTGGAGACAGGTGTGAAGTCGAAACCTGCAAATGAATAGAGAGGATTAGAAGGAAACGAGTCTGTCGTTGAGAGAAAGAGGAAGGTGTGAACCTAGTTTCAAGATAATTTTGGTTTCAGATGTCTTTCTGCAACAGAAGTTAAGAAGGCCTTCTTTGAGAATGCAGATGGAGAGATCGATGTGATCATGGCTGTTAGAGGTGAAATGAGAAACTTTAGGCTTTGAGAAATCTTTTATCCTAACAGCCCTAACATAATCTCTGAAGCGGTTTCCAAGTCTCTTTCCAATTTCCAATGTACATAGCTGGGCATTTTCTGCAAGAGATGCAGTAAATAAGGTTGCTGGAGGTACAAGATGTCATCTGAGTGATCTGGAATTGTCCTGGGGGGTCTTGAATGAGCATGGTGTTAGATATGTATTTGCAGGTGATGCAGTAAGTTCTGTAGCAGGGGAAGGTGCCTGGTGTGATTGATTGCTGAAGGTGGTCAAGGGAGCTGTGAACAAGAAGGTTATGCAGATTAGGTGGTTGACGATATGAGATCAGAAAAGAGGGTACCGATGGAGGGATCATTCTGTAAAATGGAAACCCTCTTTTCATTATCTCTTATCGCCAACCACCTTGACCATCCTCAGAAATCATCCACACCAGGCACCTTCCCCTGCAAATACATATCTAACACCATGTTCGTTCAAGGCTCCCCGGACAATTCTGGATCACTCAGATGACATCTTGTACCTCCAGCAACCTTATTTACTGCATCTCTTGCAGAAAATGCCCAGCTATCTACATTGGGGAAACCAGGAAGGAGACTCAGAGACTGCTTCAGAGAACATGTTTGGGCTGTTAGGATAAAAGATTTCTCCAAGCCTTTCCCCTTCCTCCCTTCTCCATTTCTCCAAGCATAGTTTCTTATTTCTCCTCTAATGGCCATGATCACACTGATCTCTCTGTCTGCATTCTCAAAGAAGTGTTTCTTAACTCCTATTGCACAAAGACATCCGAAACCAAAATTATCCTGAAACTAGGTTCACACCTTCCCCTTCTCTCAACGACAGACTCGTTTCTTTCTATTCCTCTCCCTTCATTTGCAGTTTTCGACTTCACACCTGTCTTCAACTCTCTCGACTTCGTACCACCTGAGTGCCCACTCTGCCTCTCCCCTGCTCCCACCTCCTCTATACACCCGGCTTTTGTTCTCCTGTGTTATATAATCTCTACTGACTCCCTTGTCTTTCACACACCTGAAGAAGACTGTTAGAGAAGGATATTCCTCTTTGTTTTGCTTTCAGGTATGCAGGGTGAAGTGAAATACATTATTTGAGAGGTTTAGGAGTATGTCCTCTTTTACACAGTTACAATGCATCATGAGACACAGAAGCCATTTGATTCAATGTAATTCTGAAATAATTGTGAATTTGTGGTGTGTTATGCATACCAAATTATTTTTTCAGTAGCATACATTTACTACTTAGGCACATTTAAAACTGCTTCAAGACACAAATATTCTCTGCATCGTAGCAAACATTAAATAATAATGTTCTGGTAACAGAGTAATAAAACTGAGCCTTATGGAGGTTATTCAGTTATTCATAAAGGGAATAACCATATGGTCTACATAATCAGTTCATTCAGTTCCTCTCAGAACATATTTGTGGGGGAGTGCTGTCTGATAGCATTCAGATCCTTGTTGATGATGTCTGAATAGAGCTAGAGATTTTAATCCCAGATTGATATAATTCTAAAACAAGGACAAAAAAGACATGAAATACATTTTTTTTCTGATTTCATGCACATGAACTACACATGGAGGCTGTCTGCTTCAGAAAGTTTTTTGTTTCCTTTTTTTCTGATACTGTTACAGCCATTATTGAAAGCATAAGTGCTCACTTTTTGAGACGGTTTAGTGACAGATTCATGTATACAGTTCAATAGCCAGATGTGTTGTTTAAACAGCACAAAATTAAATCCTTCACTACACTCAAAGCTTTGGAATTTGCACTGTATATAGTATCAGGGCATTGCAAAATTCAACCATGAACTAGTTGGATCACTTTTTTAATGCATTTCCAAAGGGAGACTGCTGGCATTTGTTAATTTGTTTTGCATTTGGCACGTATAATTTTGATTGAATGCAAACAAAATTATTGCTTGTTGTTAATGTTCAAAAAGAAAGTTTTTCAAGCCTTTTATTCAAAATAGTTCACAATCATTCCTAACTATACAATATCCAGTATCTGTCTTATATAATAATATCAGATATTAGTATAAAAATGATGGACAAAGAATTTCCATTGAGCATATCCTTTCAAATTATGTGAAAGTAACAGCTTGTTTAAGGAAGTTTCCAAAGGAAAGCAGTCCCATTTGGCCCATCTAGTGCATTTGGTTGTTAATTGATTAAAAGATCTCATCTAGCCATTTCTTGAAAGAAACCAGGGTACTGACTTTAACAGCATAGCTGTGTAGCTTGTGCTATACACTCCCACAACCCTGTTTATAAAGAAGTGACTGCTGTTCTTGGTTTTAAGTGCACTTGCAAGTAATTTTCGCTTGTGTCCTCCGATTCATGTTTCGCTATTTATTTTAAAGAAGTGCTTTGTGATGAATCCATTAGTGCCTTTGGGAATTTTGAATACTTGATTCAGGTACCCTTGTAGTCTTCTCTGTTCAAGACCAATTGATTACTGTATTCAGGTAATCAGCTTTGTAGTGTTAAAACATTTTATTTGTACTATATGTGGTCACAGATTACCGGGTTGGCGACAGCACCATGCCAGCTACAATTCCATACAACCAGTCCCACGAGCAGAGCACTGCAGGCTCATATAACAGTTCGGACAGAGGCAGCAGCACATCTGGTGAGTACAGCTCTGTGATGATTAAAGCAGAGCATATTTACCTGGGGAAGACAGTTTTGATTCAGTGGAATTTTATTTACAGTGGAATAAAATTATTTGTTTTGTTCTGATTTTTGATGTTACTGTGACAAATCATCAGTTCTTCAAAGCTGCACCTCAGACTTTGACAAAAAGCCATGTGGATTTCACATCAAGATATTTCATTAAAAACATGTTTCCCACACATATACAATGTGAAATGTTAGCTCAGTTTGGGTAAAAGATTATAAAGCATTAATCAGAACTGGTATTTATAATTTATATAAATGTCTCATAAGTTGAAGTAAGATATATGTAGCTTGCTGTTTAATGTAGAATTCTGTTTCCTTCTAAAATAATCAGATTTTAGCATGTGCTATTCTTATGTTTTAATGTTCAAAAATTTTAGACAAGAATAAAGCACTCTGTCTCCAATTTGTGGCAAGAATTTGAGTGGTAAACTGTACATGGTAAAGTATACCCTTCAGATATTTAGATATTATTTCCTCCTGTTAAATGATTTGTAAAATCTAGACTAGACATTAAAATTAAAGGGATGGATTTTTTGTGGTGCATTTGTTGCATATGTGCTGGTTTGTTTAATTTCCTTCTTCACTGCATGCAGCTGTTGGGAAACTGTTAAGATCACCTTCATCTTACTGCAGAAAGCGTTAATTTCATCACAGCTTAAGTGTTTGTTGCTGGACAAGTACAAATTGCATACAATCCAGATGGCATGCTACAGTGCAACTTTAATAGATCTTATCTGTTTTTATATTGTATGTGAAGTTTAAGCAATTAAACAACAGCAACCATTTTACTAAAAGTCTACAGCTCAATTGTTTTGGATTCTAATTCATTGCAGTTAATTGGCTTCTGTTTTTTTCTTCTTTCACTAACAAATAATATAGCTTTTGAAAAATGGTCGTATTTTTTTGATGACATCCCTGACATTTATTACCAGTTGAGAGATAATGTGTACATGGCTTTCACTGCATAAATAACTACACGGAATCCATTAGTGCCTGTTTCCCTCTTCTATGAAATTTTTTATCAACATCAACCCTCATATTTTAAATGATACCATTTGGTTTTTTTTTGCCAGTTTGGTTTTGGTTTGCAGATAATTACGATCAATTAGTCTCCGTGTACGTTTTGTTAATGGTCCCTTGCAATCTATCTACGGTGTTCGCAGGCAGCCAAGGTCACAAAAAGGGAGCCCGGACACCTAGACTTGCTAAGCAGGGCACGATGAACTGGACTGACCTCCTCCCTCCTCCTCCTGCAAACCCCCCGCCTTGCAGAAGCACTGAGGAGTATGCCATCGCCGTGGGGGAGAGGTGGGGTGTCTGAGCCTGGCTTGCTAACACAGCAAAGGGGCCATAGTACCAATACCTGTGTGGCAGAAAATCTAAAGCTTTCTCAGCAGGAATTTCAAATTCATAATTTGAGTTATTGTGAATAATGATTTTGAATGGCAAGATTGTTGAAACATTCTGCAGTGTGCAGGATGTTCAGAATTGTGTTTTGCAGATTAGCATAGGAACATGTTGTAGTGAGCAAATGGTCAGAATTTTAGCTGCCTGTCTTCATTGAGCAGCAATGGAGTAGGCTTGAAAAGGTTGTCAGGCATCATTCATACATACTACTGTTTAAAGTATGTTGTTTAGTTTTTGTAATGGACAGAGGTTCATGTGGGACTGTCTAATCAAAATTAAACTCTTCAATTTATCAATATTATTATGCACCCATTTTTAAAGTGCATAGTACAAATGTGTACAACCTGTTACAATTCCTTTCTCTTACCAGCTTGTCGTAAAATGTGCTGCTTTAAACCATAACTTGATTCCTCCGTATTAGCTGGTAATAATACTCTTCCTCTAATCACCCTGAGGTCCATGTGGGTCCTAATGCCTCAGTATAGTGACAGGGACACTATACTGTAAACAGGCACTGTCCTTTGGATGAGATGTAAAACCAAGGTCCTGACTCTCTGTGGTCATTAAAAATCCCAGGGTGTCTCTCGAAAACAGTAGGGGTGTAACCCCGGCGTCCTGGCCAAATTCCCATTGACCCTCACCAATAATGGCCTCCTAATAATGCCTATTTATGAATTGGCTTCATTACCCTGCTCTCCTCCCCACTGATAGCTGATGTCTGGTGAGCGTTCTGGCGCACTATTGCTGCCTTCGCATCATCCAGGTGTATGCTGCACATTGGTGGTGATGGAGGGAAGTCCCCATTGCCTGTAAAGCGCTTTGAGAGGAGTGTCCAGAAAAGCGCTATATAAGTGTAAGCAATTATTATTATTATTAAGATCTTCACCTCCACACTAAAAAGTAAGATCTTATAAGCTGTCCAATGGATCTAAGTTTTTCTCCTTAGAAACAAAGCAGCCCTCAGCCCTCATCCAAGTTGATGGGATCATCACTTTTTGCGTATCCTCAATTTCTCTTCAGGATTTATAAAGTCTTATCTTATCTTATTTTATATCACCTGGAAGACTTTCCATAGTCTTCGAAGAAGCATTGGGCAGTTCTTATATACCTTATAGTGGATCCAATTAGGGCCTAGGGCAGACCCTGAACTCGCCATTTTCACCATCTCTTGGACTAATTTTCAAGATGGTTCGCTGATGTTTAGCTCATTAGTTGGTGCTTTTACTCTATTGACCTTGGGTTCTTTCCTGAAATTTCCTTTCTTTGATGTCCCCATAGGTCTCTTCAATGTATTCCTCAATTCCTTCTTTAGAACATGCCAATTGCCATAACCTGGCTTCCCCTAGAATTGGTTTGTAAACCTGAATGGATCAGTGATATGCTGTGCTCTCTTTATCTCCCCTTCTCTCTTCTGCTTTCAAACATTCTCAGACCTTCTTATTCTGCAGAGCTGCTGCCTCAGGCTGGTTGTTACTGTAGTTCTCCTATTCCCTGCCGTTCCTCTGCCTTGGCTCTCTTATATTGGCTTTTTAACATTTTGATCTCTCTTCTTAAACGTCACGTCTCTTTCTCCCTTCTATTTGTTTGCTTTTATACTATAATATTATCTGATATATCTTTACTTCAGTACCAAAGCATTCCTTTGCCAAGTTAGAAGTTATTGCTGTAAGTGTATCTACTTTCAGTTCAACTGTCCTGGCTAGAGTTTCATCCTGTATTCTACTCAGATCTTCATCTAGTTGTTGCCATTTTTTTGCTGCTGCTCGTCTTCGCCAGTTGATCCTTTCTGTAATTCTTGATTGGGACTGGGTCTCTAGGGAAGCATCAGTTGTCCTTGCCTCATGGTTCATAGGTGGCATGGGTGCTGGCGGATCTCCAGTACAGTGGGGTGCTTCCTGTCTCACCATTTACTAATGATGCTGTGTGCTGCACCCACTTTCCCACAAGTGGTCTTTACTTAGTGTATTTTCAATCCTCAAATGCCTCAAATGCCTCCCCAGTTAAGGGTGTTCATGCAAGCCTTCTCTTGGATTGTTTCACTGTTGTACCCATCCTGTTGAGTATTTTATCATCCACCCATCTTGGGAGACTCTGGGGGTTTTCCTAAAATTCCGGTTCTGTTGCATTGCTGGTGCCCTCTTGCAAGTGCTGTGCATGAAGGTGCTGGCCTGATATACACATTCCAGTCTTTCCTCAAGGTCTTTCTTTCCAGCATCACCGATCTTCCTCGGTTGCCATCCAGCCTCTCCTGGAACTCCTGGAGTTCAAGAATTGCTTCTTGAACTTTTATCCCAGGGTCTTTAGTACACTGAAAAGGGTTTTCCTCTAAGACTTGCCTATAGGTTGCACTATCCTTTTCCCCTTAAGTCTCAACAAGCTTCTCAGTCCCTATTAATAAAAAGCAACTCTCTAACATAATGCTGCCACCACCATGGTTGACAGTAAGGATGGTGTTGACTAATTAAGTGATGTATTGGGTTTATGTCTAATGCACTGTATTGCTTTTCATTTACAACATACAGTATGCCCCATTTTGACAAAATCTTTTGTCAATGTTTGTAGCACCACATAAATGCTTTGTTTCAAACCCAGTGCAGGATTTCATATTTTTAATAATGGTTTCCTTCTTGCCACTCTATCATACAGACCAGATTTGTGGAATGATTGGGATATTGTTGACTTATGAACATTTATTCCCATCTCGGCCTTTGAATTCTATTGCTCCTTCAAAGTTGCAACTGGCTTCACAGTGGCATCTGTGACCAGTTTTGTCATTACATGGCTGCTCAGTGTGAGGAGACAGCCAGATCTAGGCAGTACAATACACCTTTCAGGGATATTCAGTGTGTTTGGAGATGTTTTTATACTTTCTGCTACTTTATGCCTTTACTTCAGCTTTAGATCTCTTTTAATTTTGAATCTTTGCTTGAAATTCACTCCCCGACTGAGGGACCTCACAAAGACAGGTGTATTTATTCGGAAATCACTTGAACCAATATTGTTGTACAAAAAGACCATTTAGATAAATTACCTGACCTGTCTTTCTTTGCAGTTTTAATAATAATAATAATAATAATAATAATAATAATAACAATTGCTTACACTTATATAGCACTTTTCTGGACACTCCACTCAAAGCGCTTTACAGGTGATGGGGACTCCCCTCCACCACCACCAATGTGCAGCATCCACCTGGATGATGCGACGGCAGCCATAGTGCGCCAGAACGCTCACCACACATCAACTATCAGTGGGGAGGAGAGCAGAGTAATAAAGCCAATTTATAGATGGGGATTATTAGGAGGCCATTATTGGTAAGGGCCGATGGGAAATTTGGCCAGGACACCGGGGTTACACCCCTACTTTTTTCAAGAAACGTCCTAGGATTTTTAATGACCACAGAGAGTCAGGACCTCGGTTTTACGTCTCATCCGAAGGACGGAGCCTGTTTACAGTCTAGTGTACCCGTCACTATACTGGGGCATTAGGACCCACACAGACCACAGGGTGAGCCCCCCTTGCTGGCCCCACGAACACCTCTTCCAGCAGCAACCTCCAGGTACTGACCAGACTCACACCTGCTTATCTTCAGTGGGTTGCCAGTTGTGAGTTGCAGAGTGATATTTTTGCTGACATTTTTCTTCTGCCCATAAAAGTGTTCCAATTTGAGCATTTAAGTTTTATTAAAATATTTTAATCTTTTTTTATTTGATGTATACACAACAAATATATCACTGGGTAATCATTAGTAATTCAAAAAATGGACATCATTGGAAGGAGATGAATACTTTTGCAAAGCACTGCTTGAGTCTGATATTAGCATTCCTGTTCCCATAGGGGACCTAGATCTATTAACATGTAGGCTTTCTGTAAGTCACTGTTTAAAATGTCAGGATTTTCTGCTGCTCTATATCTGCAAAAACTGCAGAATATCTTTGTATCAACATACATGTATAGACAACTGCAGTGCCTTACGTACTATTTGTGTCTTGTTTGATTTCAGATAAACCATTTGGTAATGCTAAAAGAATCTGAGAGTTTTTAATAAACAGTTTAAATCCTGTTCAAAATCTGTTTTGCAGAATATGTTTTTGTATTTTAGATGGGAATTTTAAATATATTTTCAAAACATCACCTCTGCCAAAAAAGGTCCTGTTTGTTCATTTATCAATTGCGGAACAAAACCCTGCAGAAGAGACCTAAATTGGGACTGTACAATGTGTGAAAATGCAACATACATGTATACTGAGGAACAAGAAGTAGATTTGTAATTTAAAGTAATATATTTGCTTTAAAAATAGTGATGTGGCAGTTGGTGCTGCTGCTTGCCAATTCTTCAGTTCTGGTGTGGGGTGCTGTCTGTGTTAAATTAGCCTTTTCTTGTTTGCCTGTGTTTTCTCCAGGTGGTCTGATTTCCTTCAGCCCTACAAATACTGTATATACTGGTGTCTAAGTTGTCCCTATGTGTTTCCAAAGATGGACTGATATCCCATCTAAGATGTAGCACTGCCTAGCCTGTGATTTTTACATTAAAGCTTTCGTTTTCATTTCATCTGTAGATTGAGATATCTTTTCCTTTTTTCTGGTTCAGCTATGATCCAGACATGCAGTGCCCAGTTCCCCCAACCAGAATGTACCTGCAGCAGGATGAACTGGAGGAGGAGGATGAAGATGAGGAAGAGATAGAGAGGGGTCCTACCCCTCCAGTGCGGGGAGCTGCCTCCTCCCCAGCAGCCGTGTCCTATAGCCACCAGTCCACAGCCACTCTCACACCTTCCCCTCAAGAGGAGCTGCAGCCCATGCTCCCAGAGTGCCAGGACAGCATAGCACCTGCACAACACCCACACGACCGCAGGTACCAGGTGGTTTCAGTATGTAGAAGATAGATGTAGACAGACATAGAATAGCACATTTCAAAGCTCAGCCCTTTATATTTTGCTGTTGGATCTTCTGCATGTCGACATTGCAATGTTGTAAAATTGCAATTTGTAAAACTTAATGTTTTTTTAACAATACTTAGTAATCCATTAATAAATCCTAATTTCATGTAATATTTCCAGGTCCATAAGACTACCACAAGCCTTGCACATGTCTGTGTCTGGCTCTGTAAGATTCTCAAACTTTGCGCTATGTTTTGAGCTTGGTATTTTGTACTAGTTTTCTTTTTACAAACGAGAGTGTCGCTTACCTTCTTACGTGTATTGCAGAAATACAGTTCCATGACAATTCCAAGCACTTCTGTTCACCCTCTTTTAGGCGCCATACAGTAAGCCCTCCACCTCCCCCAAGGCCTCTTTCTCCACCTCACACATATGGGTACATCTCGGGGCCATTGGCACTGGACACCGATGGGCCAGATGAGGAGGGGGATGAAACGGATGTGGAGGTGGCCAAGGTGCACACCAGGAGGCTGCTGTTGCGAGGTCTTGAGCAGACCCCTGCCTCCAGTGTGGGGGACTTGGAGAGCTCTGTAACTGGCTCCATGATCAATGGCTGGGGCTCAGCCTCTGAGGAAGACAACGCCTCCAGTGGCAGATCGAGTGCCGTCAGCTCCTCTGATGGCTCTTTCTTCACTGATGCTGACTTCGCGCAAGCTGTGGCCGCCGCCGCTGAATATGCTGGACTCAAAGTTGCCAAGTATTCTATGCCAGATTCTGCTGGAGGTATGTTTTCCTACTTTAGGAGAATAGGTAACACTGAAAGAGACAGCTGTCCAAACATCTGTAACTAGACTGAGACTTTTTTTTAGAAATATCTGGTCATCTTTGCTGACATTCTAAAAATTACAGTACTGAAGTATGGATCACATGCCTTGCACAGGAACCTTAGGATTTTTTTTCAACTAAAAAAAACAACTAAAAGCAACTGCACCTGGAGCATGTAAAATATATTATGAAATGTGGCAGCATTTATACCTAGAGTGTGATTTTAGTCTAGCTAGTGTCACAGTTCTTGCTACACTTTCATTAATCAAACTTAAATGAAAGCCCACTAATGTGATATAGTTTTTCTCTTTTTCTCTCTCCACAGGGCGAAGACATTTTATGAATCCCCACAGCCACAGACCTACCAGCCCTGTCTCCACAGACAGCAACATGAGTGCTGTTGTCATGCAAAAAACCCGACCTACCAAAAAACAGAAACATGCCCCAGTACGCCGAGATGCCTACACAGAAGGTAGGGAGCAGATTGTTATGTGGGAAGAGCTGAAGAAAAGGTGTATGGGTATATATTGTTCCCAGTCCTGTGCTTTTTTTCACTGAACTGTTTTGTAAAATGTGAAGATACTCCAGATCAAGCCTTATGCAACCCTGGGATGTCAGCTTACTACCCACCCTCCTTACCCTTTTCTCTATTCTTCCTGAGTGCAGAATGAATATGAGCTGGAATCTGAGGTTTCTTCAGTAGGTTACCATCCTGGATACACAGTACAGCAACTCTATATATGCCCCTTTATTTTTTATCATTTTAATTCCCCAGCCAAGCAGGTCCTGTGGCTCCAAACAGTTTTGAATTAATATTATAATGGCAATACAGAAATATTTCTGAGTTGAGTTGAGTCAGTGCTTTTAACTATCTCCTCACATGCATGTAGCATCACTTGCAATATTTGCTTGCACTGAAAAGGTATACTGCTGGGAATCTCTGGGGAGCAGTGTTAGGATACTGCTGACACTGTGATGTTGTCTAGCAGAACACTTTAATGAAATTGCCCCAGATGTCACAGCTTTTATTAAAGCACCATCTTCCAGTTAAAACAAAGAAAAACATAAAGTAAGGGGGTGGGGTAGGTAAAGTGAGACTCATTGGTGGTTCCTGTTAAATACATTTTCAGAAGCTTAACTATCTTGTCAACTGTTTGTAGCCAGTAATTCTGAACTCCAGCACCACTTATCCTGGAAACTGATTTATAACTTTCATTAGAATCAGCAGTTTATGTTTTGTTTTTCCTTCTTAGAGGGCTATCCAGTGCCATTATCATATAAAAAGGCTAATATTATAGATTCTTATCCAGGAGTGCATAAGGCCATGTTTCATTTACATCTGTCTAAGTTCCTAACCACTTGACAGAGAAATTTAATATCAAGCATGCTGCATGTGGAGCACAAGTAATTTCACTGCATCCTCGCCATTATCTCCCTTTCCCTTCTCTGCAGCTCTGCTCCCATTGTCTGTCGGATATTAGGCAGCTTGGCGTGACACGCCGTGCCTGGCCGGCTGGCGTGCTCTCAACCTGCCTATCTTGACCCTGATCTGATGGTGGGAAGTTATTGTGCTTCTGTTTTCATCTATGTGCAGCAGTGCAGGAGGAGAGCTCAGGGTGTAAATCTTCTGCTTTATAAGCAATTGTACATTGATGGCACCCCCCACAGAACAATTTCATGTGGTTTTCAAGGAGGCCCTTGCTGCCTTTGCCATTTTAGGCCTGACTACATTAGCAGTGCCAGTATGCCTATAAATATAATACTTGTTAAATGTCCAATAGGCAGGCGTACACCAGTGGGACCTTCTGTGGCCTGCTAATTTCATCGTTGTTTGCTCACTGTTCTTCATCTTTGAGTGAGAGCGTAGTGTGCAGCTGATTGCCTGCACAATTCAAATAAGCGTTTAATGACTCTTTTTGTGTCTCCCTCTGCACATTTAACCTTTTTCCTTTGAAGGTCTATCAAAGAAACTGAATGGTTTCTGGTAGGCGCAATTCTGCACCATTTGTACATTTTAACAAGTCATAAAATAATAACATTTATAAGTCATAATTTTTTAACTGTTTTTTATATATGTATAGCACTCTGGTACAGTGCTCACATGTACAGTATATGATGAATTTCAAGACAAATAAAAAATACCCAGAGATGAAAAATAGAGGTGAGTGAGTGTAATACTGAAATCCTAGATGGAAAATCATAGATGGAAAAGACAAACAGAAGTGAGTAAGGAAAAAATCAGGTGCATCAATCATGTAGTTTAAGAAAATCATTTTTAATCACAGCAAAAAAAAAAATTATGCTTTATTGGCTGGACTAATTAAAACATTGTAGTTGATTGAAGTTGTAGTTGAAGCTGATTAGCGGATCACAATAAAAAATGTTTCATTAAAGAAGTTATATGCTTAACTTTGATCTGTAATACATTGTTACTGTATTACTGTTAAATTGCTAAAATTGCAAACCTATAGCTCCAGTAACATTAACATAATGTTATTTTCTAGACCTGCTATGTACAGTTCCATTAATGGCAGAGTTTTCTAAAGCATAAAAGAGTCAATGTTATTCTGTGTTTATGAAGTATTTAATCCTGTGTGGATTACAGTAGATAGCAGAAACAAAGCTGCTCCTCCAAGCGAAGCTGATTAGCGGATCAAAAGCCATATTGATCACAAGCAGAAAAGGATTTCTGCCTTGCAAACGTGTGTATGTGTGAACTCATGGACATTAAATGTTGTATCCAACGCAAATGCTATAATAAATAATGACTTAAGGACATGAGGGATTGATTAATTGACTAAGAAGAAGGCAGATTGAGGTGCTGTTTGCAGATGCTACGAAATATCTTCTCAAGTAATTATGCAGAAAAATTGCTGATTCAGATCTGTTAAATGTTGAGGGATTGATTTGATCTGGTTTCTCAAATATGATTTAAAGGTTAAGCTCGCTGTGAAAAACAACTGTATTTTCTTCATTGTTTTAAGTATGTACTGTATAAGGCTTTTGCTGCTGCATAGCCTATTATTGTCAGAAAAAAGAAAGTGCTGTCATAAATTATTTCACATGCCATTGCAAAATTGTCCATTGCCAGGTGTAAATGTTGAACCAAATTGTAAAGTACGCCAAGCAGGCATTCTGGGATTTACCATGTGCCTGCTTAAGTCATTTAGTTGCTTGTGTCTAAATTAACAAGACTTGTCAGATATATTTTTTGTCTGTCACTCTTCTTATATTCTTAAAACTGTGACATTTTCATTATGATATTTTATGATGTTTTTAGTTTTAGGAGGACAAATTTATAATCTCACTTATGCATGAATATCTCTCCTGCTGTACAACCACTTTGCCGTTCTTTTTCCCTGCCCTACCTCCACCCCATCATGACCCTTGCACAAGCTCTCTGGCTTATTCCTCATGACAAGAGAAAAGTCACGTCAGCCTCATTCTTAGGGGCAGGTGACCATTACTTCAGTCAGACAAGTGACGACGAATATACATTTAAAGTCTATTAGACTTTCAATACTTTTCACCTCAAGGCCTCAAGGATTTGTTTGAGCTACTGAATCTGAAGCTTGACATTTGATTGCATTTCTGGTTTTCATCACTTCCTACAGACCTGCCGCCTCCACCACTGCCTCCTCCTGTGATTAAGTCTCCCACTCACCAGTCCAAGTCCCTGCTTGAAGGCCGTCCCATTGTGTCCCCAAAAGTGGCATCTACAGACCAGAGGGCAGAGCGGCCAGGTGAGAAGAGAGGTGCCAACTACAGAGGTAGAGAAGGCTCAGACCCACGACAGCACTCAGATGGACGCACAAGCTCATCGGAGCGACGTGAATCCCAGGAGAGGCACAAGACCCGTGGAAGCAAAGCAGTAAAACATGAGAGTACGCCAGCCAAGTCTCGCCAGCCCCAAGGTATTGATGCATTTGGTAAAACTAGTGCATGCTACTAGCCACATTGAGGAAAATGCATATCCAGTTTGACATAGCATTATCCAGATTACCTCATGACAACTGCATTTTTATCTTACTTTTGATGTTGCTTTGTTAGTCAGTTTTATCTTCTAACTTGTGAGTTCTATCTTGGAGAGATTAGATTTTTAAGACTTCTGTTTCTGTTGAATGTTTTTGTTCTATCTTTCCATATATTCACATTAATATTTTGTGTGACAGTGTTCTACCTTTTAAAATGGGAAACAATTCTAACTGAAGCAATTCTAATTGAATTGCCTGTGGGTACACATTTCTTTACAGAAAGATAGATGCAATTTGAAGGAATTGTGGGGTGGGACAATAATCCAAAAATACCTTTTAAACTGGAAAACTGAAGCAAGAAAATTCAGGCACATTAGTATCTATAAGATGTGTGCTGTAGACCACCAGATCCAAGCAGTTTACTGTATGATGAGATTTGAACTGCATGTTACTGTAGAATACTGAATGCAACTATTCTGCAGTGGTTTCTAATGCTAGCTTCTTCTTGTTGCTGTAGCTGCTGAGGACATTCTTCCATATAGCCGGCCCTCGTTCCCTGCTGTGCATAGCCCCCGAGACCCCAGCTCATCCAGCTCCATGTCCTCCAGAGGTTCGGGGGGGCGGCGGAGACCAGAGCAGACAGGCGGGGGGCGCAGGAACACCTCTGACATGGGAATGCCCGGAATGGGAACCTTCGAACAGGAAGAAGAAGAATTAGAGGCACGTTGCTAGCTGTCTTTTTGATTTGCTTTTTTAGTTTCTACCCTGGGTGCTCATGTGGTTATCTCCATTATTAATTAAAGCACTCTGCATATCAAAGAGACCATTTAATCTTCATTAAAGGCAGTTCCTTTGATCATAAGCATCAGTAATCTGTCACTGTCTTAGAAAATGCTATATTACCATCCAAGCAGCTCAATTTTCATCACTTATTATTTATATTTATTTGTCTAAAGATTTATTATGGTATTAAAATACAATATAAATCGTTATACACTCCAGAAAGATATGGTGGTTTACGTGTGCTGCTTGCAGTGTAAATTATTCTGCCCCTGATGTAATCGCCTATAAGTAACTGTAATAAAGCAAGTACTTAATATAAAGTGAGTACAGTGTTAGTACTCCTGAAAAAACTAATGGAACATAGTACTGTTTGCACAAAACAGTCCTATCAGTCTATCATCCCCTCTCACAGCTCAGTAAATGCCCCACAGTTCTAACTTGCAACATTGTTGGGTTTCTGTCTTTTTTGCTTATATGTTTTTAACTCATTAAGCATAAAGTATGGTATAAAAGGGCAGAATGCAGAGCCTTGACACCTGATAGAATACATTAACATTCCTACCTGCTTATTTTTTAAGCTTTTAAAGCTCTGGTAGAATATACTGGAAGTGGTGTGAATAATGTTTGATGCCTATTTGCTGTCATGTCTGTAGGTCTGTGTGTTATTCCTGATAATGGTCCTGTTTTGGAGAAGTCCAGCAAGTGGATTTACTAGGCCACATTCACATGATTTGGCACAGGATAGCCAGCACATGCACAATAATTTGATTGGCTAGGGATGGCAGTTCCTCCTTGACCTGGTAGTGTGGTATGGATCACCAGCACAAATGATCCCCCTGTCATACAAACCCTGCTGCCTGTTTGCTGTAATCTTAGTAATGATCCTGGGAATTGTAAAACTTGGACAGATGCTAGACTAACCAGGGTATAAAAACCTTCCACTGTTACTGTTTTTGCCTCACCAGATTCATGCTTAAACCTTCTTTTTAAAAAAGGCACTCATGCCTCTCCTTAATAACCTTACCCTTAAGGGGAAGTGAATCTTGCTTTACTTTACCCCTGCTTTGCTTTATTCTATAATGTTAATAAGGTACTGCTTTTTAAAAACTGCTTTGATCACTTTTCCCTGGTATTACCATAACCTTTATACTAACATCACAACTTAAAAGACATTAAGACCAGTGTTCTAAAGCTTTTACTACAGAGAGCAATGACCAAACGTAGCCACAATAGGTCATATTATAGATGTAATATTGTAGGTGTAGTGTAAGTTTCACCATGATGGACAGAGTTAAGTTGTACAGAAAGTCGCCTCATCTTGTTCCATCACTGGAGGAAATGCTGATAGAGTTTATTGGAGGATGGTAATTTGGGGGCAAAACAGTACCACACAAAAGTGGTACCAGATCTGTGGATGAGTCTTCTTCCTCCATTGGTTAGGAAACCAAGCAGCCAACTATAGCCAGTTATAGCCATCTGTAGCCAACTGTACTCCTGGGATATTTACACTTTCTCCAAACCATAACAACTACTCTGTTATATATCTGCATTTTGAAACAAAAGACAATAGAGTTAGAAATGCTTAACAGAGTAAAGCCTAATCCATTTAATTAGTTCTGAATCAGTATCCAATATTTCAAAAATTATAAGTCCAGTCATAAGAACTTTACTTCCATTTGTTGGGAGAAATTAACAAAATAGTTAGGTTGTCCATTTTAAAATATATGAAACTATGCAGTCTTTTTTCTTTTTTTTTTTACTGACAGGAGGCAGAAAGCTGAACACAACAGAGGGAAACAAGACCAATCTGTTAAGAAGTTTTGGTAAAACAGTATCCAGTCTTCTACTTTTGAATACCAGATATTATGTTTGGTGAAATTATGTACATTGTTTCTTTACACCTGGAAAACTGACCAATTATTAATGTTCTGTTCTTTTTTTAATTTATGATGTCCATTTTATAAAAAAGTACATTGAAAGCAATTTAACTAGTGGTACTTTTTCAATTTCAATGCAATATGGGGTAATAGTTTACACAGACTATTATGACAGAGACTGCTTTGTCAAGACTCATTTTAAAGCCCTTTACAGTCATATGTTACTGTAATAAAAATTAGCTACAAGCATATTGGGGTGGCCCGTATTGTAAATATTTTTTTTCTTTTTTTAGTAACCTGTTGTGGTACTTAAAATTTGTCTTCCTTGTTGTTTTTTATTCAAGCTGTAAATTGTTTAAACATTTAACCACCCCAAGAAAGTGCCACTTATGGATTTCATTTTGTTTTGTTTGTAATGCACTGTTTGAAATTTTTGATTTCTTTTCTTTGGTTTTAAAAGCACAATCACTAAACTTTATTTTAAACCATTTTATCTATTAATCTTTTTGTCTTACTGAATAAAGTGTGACAAAAAAGTCTTGTTTATCATGGTGATGTAGTTAAAGATGATAAGCTGGTGGCAAAGGATAGGAGTTGCATTGGTCACATGAGAGCATCCTGCTGGAGGTGTTTCATTCACATAGAACTTCAAAACATACTTTGCAAAAACTCAAGACATAATTCCTGAAGGCAGTGGATCAACGCCTGTGAGTCTGTTTGGGACGATGCCTTCAATTCCTGACATCTGTGATAGTAAACAATATCTTTGCTTCAGGAAGAAAGTCCATCTATTTTTAATTCATGCGTACTGTACTGTTTTATACAGGTGTATAAAGCCAAGCTGAGTGCCATCAAATCAATTTTTTTGTACTACAATTTAGTTAAAAAGAGTTAAGCAATGGTTGCATTGATTTTCAGGTGGAAGGGAATTAGCATTGTTTTTCATATTTTTTTCCTATAAAAGGCAACTTCTTTCTCATTAGCCATTATTTTGCATATTGAGGATCACATAATCCTAAACATGTAATTTTTTCACATTATTTATTAAAAATGTCCTCAAATACCAAACTTATGTTTATGCTTGTTTCTTATATCAATTTATTGTGTCATCTGAAGAAAAGGAATGTTCCTGTCAACTTAATGCTGCTCATGGACGCAAGCGCCTACGTTCTAAGAAAAACTTGACTCAAAAGGAACTTCTCACTTCATCGTTTTACATCACCAAAACCACAAAACCTTTGCAGAAAACATTTTATCAATTGTCGAAGAAAAGCCTTCACTCAGGTTAGGTGTGGTCAAGCAGAGTCCTTTATTCATGCACATGGGGAGGATGTAATCATGCAGATCTGAGAGCAACCTCTCATACAGATCTGTGAGTAACTTCACTGAGATGATAAATGCAATGAGTTTTATACTGCAAATTCACACAGGAAAGCTCATTCTAAGTTTCCATATTAGGAGTTGTTTTTTCTCTCTAATTGTAATTGACCACGTACTTCTTAAGAAGCAGTTTTACCTTGCATACAGACAAAAGAAAGTATATAAATAAAAGGTGTGAAATGAGCATTAATATCAAAAAGTCAAATAATATGCTTGCAATTGTTCTTTCATACTGTTGCTGGGTAAAAGGCATTTTTCAAAGCCAACTAGTCACTATCTTATACACTTTAAAAAAGGTAAATGCTAAAATTCTTCCTCACAATCAAAAAAGGTTCAACTAGAGCTTCACAAAACCGTTTTCAGAACTTAAAAAAAAAACGTTCATAGAATCTAACATGTCCCATGCTTGGCGTAGTTGCAAGAGTCCATGGTGTAAATCAATACCTACTTTTGATTCCTGCATCATATTTAATCCTTTTTTACCAACAAAACGTTATCAATCGAAAAAGGACAACCGGAGCTTTAAGAAAACGTTTTTTTTTTTAAAAAAACAAGACAGTCAATCACAAAGTCACTTTTTATCTGATGATACAATTCCAAACTTCCAAAATGCATTGATAAGGTAGCCAGCAAAACAAGACCGCAAAAGTACCAGCAAAACCAGCAAAAAATATATATATATCCCATGTTTTTACCTTATTCTGAAGCATGATATATATCCACAGAGCCTAGACTAACTCTCCTCCAGACCTGGAGGCTACTGATATTGACTTTGTAATAGATATTTGAAGCAGGACCGCCATAAATAAGGCGATCTGATTGGTAAAAAAACGCTGTCATTCATTGTATTTTCAGCCATTCAGAGCCCCTAGGGGGTAAGACTTCCTCTAGAAGCCTCAGGCTGCATGCTGCTTGCTTTCTAGCTGTCAATCATTGTCTCAGAAGGGGTAATCAATCAGTTTCTTATCAGTGCTCCTTTTTCCACACCAGAAGGCAACTCTGAGGTTTTTTTTCAATGCCTAACAGCAGAAAAAGGCTCTCTAGCAGTGTCTAAAGGCTTTTATAGCAACTGCAATGCTTTGTATTGTTATTGCTTTCAATATTTTTGTGATTTATTTGGGAGAAATTTAATTCCAGGTCCAGTCTTCGCAAAACATCATGTAGATTTTTTTCAAATTGATCAATTTGTCCCATAGTTTTATCCAAGCTAGTAGACACCTAGGACAATGTCTACAAAGCATTTCCAGCTACCTGACAGGCCTAGAATAGAAAATCCTGACCTCTGAAGACCAAAACAAAATTTCCGCCTGCCGTTTTTTTTTCATATGTTTGTCTGCTGAGTGGATTTCTTCTTGTATAAGAAATACAAGAAATTTGACTGTTCACACTCAAAGACAAGGGAGTTGCTTCAATTTAAGATCTGAAACAGGCTCCTGCTATGTTCTGCTGCAGAGATATAACAAAATGTTTAAGGGGAGGAAATTCCAGGGGGACATTGGATAAAAGTGTCTACGCCACAGGTTTTAAAACAAAAAAAAGTTTTCTTCAAGTCATTTGACAGCACTCAATAGAGAAAAAATAAAAACACACCACAGTGTACACAATATTATCACTTGAGTAGGTGTACTGAAATAAAGGAAATAACCTCACATGATCTTATTACAGACACACTTGTGAATCAAGAAGGTAATGTAAAGTACAACTTTTTTGTGCCTTAAGTTGTAAGAGTTAGCATTTGCAGTGGTTTTCTCAACAATCCTACTACTACCTGGTAAAAGTAAACAACTACAAATCTGTCAACAGTACAGACGGTTGAGAACATGGGACATGACGTGCAGAAAATGATGTCATAACCTTTCATGGCCACTTGAAGCATTCCCAGGGCAAAGATTATCTGTACAGTGGGGCTGACTACATCTGAATAAGATGAGTAACAATAGCTCAAAGATCCAGAAAGAAATCAAGACATACGGTACTTAAATTAGGATGGAAGAGGGCAGAAACTAAGAAAATCCAAAATGAAGTTACATTTGTTACAAAGACAAAAGGAGAACCAAAGGAGAAAACAAAGGAACATGTAATTAACATGTAATTAAATAATTATCCCTAATTATGTTAGGAGGAACAAAATACATTAGATACTGTAAAAGCTACCACATTACAAGGCAATTGTCATATAATGAAAACATGGCTAACTGAAAAATTGAAATGAATTTAACATTATAACATTTGTATCGTGTGTTAGGTTATAGAAGCAATTATTAGAATTAAATTAGTTCATTAGCTAAATGGAAATAATATCTCAGGAATGCTCAACATAGGTTTAAAAAAGTGTGGCCTTGCCAAACCAACTTCTTAGAGTTTTTTAGAACAAGCAACAACAGAAACAGATATACATAGGACATATGAAATGTTGAACATTTAGATTTTCAGAAAGCTTCCTGGTGAACGTTCCAGAGAAAATAACTGAAATCACAGTAAACGTACTAACAGGGGGGAAAGGAGTGTCCATTACAGCCCCCCAAATAAAGACTATTATATGAGACAGTGGTTATCAAAAGTATTCACCACCCCCGGACTTTAACTGTGTTACAATATAGAATAACAATGTATTTGTATGGGATTTATTGCCATTGATCGACACAAACACTCTATAATGTCTGAGTGAAAACAAAATTCTAAAGATCTTTGTACAGCTACCAACAAAAACTACATCATGAAGACAAAGGAACTTTCAAAGTAAATCTGGGATAGAGTTATCAAAAAGCACCAATCAGGGGAAGGGTATAAGAAAATTCCCAAGGCATTCTGTACAAAGCACAGAAAAGTCCATTATAAAGACGTAGAAACTGTGAAGAATAGGGTGTCCTCAAAAACTGAGTTTCTAGGCAAGAAGTGCACGTCAGGGAGGCCACCAAGAGGTCTATGAAAACTCTAAAGGAATTGCAGTCTTTCAAAGCAGAGACAGGAGAAGCTGTACATCTGACAATTGTTCACAAATTTGGGAGAGTGACATAAATCTCACATAAAATCTCAACTACACTTTTCCAGGAAGATTCTATGGTTTAATTAGACCAAAATTTACCATTTTTGGCCTCAATGGTAAGCACAATGTTAGGCACAAGTGTGAGAACACCATCCCTACTGCAAAGCATGGTGGTGGCAGTATCATGCTATGGGGAAGCTTCGCTACATGGGCTTGGAAGGAAAAATGGATCCAGCAAAGTACAGAGAAGTCCTGGAGGAATACTTGCTGCAGTCTGCAAAAAACATGGGACTTAGGAGACCTTTCCTCTTCCAGCAGGACAATGACCCAAAACATACAACCAAAGCCATGCTGGTGTGCTTTAAAAAGAAAAAACTCAATGTTCTTGAGTGGCCCAGTCAAAGCCTGGACTAAATCCAATCAAAAGTCTGTAGCAGGAGGTGAAAATTACAGTTCACCAGCAGTTCCAAACCAACCTCAGAGAGTTTGAGCAATTTTGCAAACAAGAATGGGCACAAATTGCATTGTGTAAATGTGCAAAGTTGGTAGAAAGTTAAGAAAAATTATGGCTGTAAATCCTGACAAACATGCCTCTATCAAATATTGTCTCAAAGGAGGTGAATATTTAATTTCCATTTTATATTTATAAATAATTTAGGAGGATTCTGTAGAATTAATTCTATAGAATTTTGTTTTTACATTTAACATTAAAGAGTGTTTTCAGTCAATCAATAGCAAAAGCTCCCAGTTAAATATATTATGATTCCATATTGTAACACAATAAAATGTCAAAAAGTCCAAAGGGGTGAATACGTTTGATAGCCACTGTATATATTACACATTTTTCTAGTGGTCGGTGTTTCCAAGTCTGATATTTGCCAGGAGACTGTACGGTTGCCTAAGAAATGAAGGGATGCTGAAGGAAACGCAGTGAATTGTGTATATTCGTGCCATAATTGACCAGAAGCTAATGCTATTGCACTGTACTCTTTTTTATTTTCAAGCTACCAGTTTGGTTTGGGAATAGCCCTTTCTGTTTATTAAAAGTACCATCTCTGTACATCATGGTGTCGATCTCAGTCACTTGCATTACAATTTGCTTTCTGGATAAGTATGTACATAATGACATTATGGTCTTAAAATATTACTACACAGCTACACAGAACTGTTTAAATAAATGCACTGTACTATTCAGTTTACCCTCGCCTTACTGGTCTGACAGGGGGAAAGGAGTGTCTGGTATTCTTGGCTGTTCATTAAATTATAAATGAGATATATCAAGCTAAAAAAAATGTGTGTTATAATTAAGGATTGGTTAACAGATGAAGGGTAATGTTATTTGTAGAGTACCTCAGGGATGTGTACCAGGACCTCTGCTCTTCATAATTTATATTGATGTATATTCTGATATAGTTAGTAAACAATATCAGACATTATTAAAATAAAAGAATTAGAAAACCCTCTTTAAACAGTAAATGAAATTCAAAAAGGTTTAGCTAAAGTTCAAGACCAGTAAATGAAGAGTAATGTCGACAAGTGCAATGTTTTACATGGTAGTAACCATAAACTATAAATACCAAATGTTAAACACTGAACTAGGTGAGGCTAGATAAAGATAAAAAAGACTTACATATTTATGTTGACACTTCCATCTTTTAGACAACATGGGGGAGTAATACTAAAAGGTAAACAAAGTGTTCCTAAACATAGACTAAAATGTAGAATACACTATTAATGCCTATTTTACAATACTCTGTACAATAATTATAACCACATTATAGAAGAGACATTTCTGTTCTGGAATCTGTCCAGAGAAGAGAACCAGATGCATTATGGTGCTTAAAAGAATGCCTTACACTGACATAATGAAATGATGGATCCTTTTTGTCTTAAACAGAGATGACTATGAGGGAACATTATGCATTATTCAAAATCCTCAAAGAATTTTGTCAAACCAGTTGATTTCTTCAGAATAAAGAGTAAAAACCAGAACCATGAACCAGAGGACACACGTAGAAAACTATGGAAGTGTGTTTACAACTAAGAACAGGAGGCACTTGTTTATGCAAAGGGTTGTGAGAGTGTGGAACAAACTACCCAACCATGTTGTCGCTTTATCCTGATAGAACTTGTTACTTTAAAATACCTTTGCTATCTTGTATTTCCCAATATATTTATAATCATATCTAACAAGAAATGTGAATTGAAATTTGAAACTTTGGGGAGCTGAGGTTGAATAACTTAGGTAACTTTAGGTGTTTTCTAACAACTTAGGAGTTTTCTCCCAACTTCTAAGATATACATTTGATTTCTGAGTTAATAGCTAAACCATATTTACACCTGGTTAAATGGTTGTATGTTCCAAAGACTAACAACATGGCTCATAGAGTATTTTCTGTCACTTATATACTGTTCAGTGGAGCCAGATCTTAGATTTTGGGTGGTCATGCAGAATATACAGGTACATTTAACTAAGTTCTTACTTTGTTCTATTCTTAGCACTTTTATCTACATGATTATGCAAGCAATTATTTAGTTTCCGGCTAAGGAGGTATGCACCTATGGCTCTAGGAAAGCTGTGTCTTATTATCTATCTATAGTATAATAAATAATAAACTTTATTTTATGTAGCACCTGACAACAACAATAAATAAAAAGAATACACAAGATAAAACACAATTACAATACATAGAGGAGACCGTGGACAGTGGTACTGAGTATAGTGGGAGTAGAGAGGTAAAAAAATGGAACCAGTTAAGTAAAGGCTCTTCTAAAGAAGAAGGTTTTGAGTCTGGATTTGAAGGAGTTTAGAGATGGTGACTCTCTGACATCCTTGGGGGCATAACAGGAGAAGGCCCTGTCACCCATAGAATGTAGACTGGCTTGGGGAACAGTTAGGATACCTGAATTAGAAGAACGAAGGTTGTGAGGTGGGGAATAGGGCGATAATAGTTCAGACAGGTACTGAGGTGCCAAGCTTGCAGAGCCTTATACATGTACTGTAGGTGAGCATGAGGATTTTAAAGTCTGCACGGAATTTGACAGGAAGCAAGTGCAAGGACTCCAGGATAGGAGTGACGTGATCAGTTGCACTCGACCTGGTCAGGATTCTGGCTGCCGTATTTTGGACATACTGCACTTTGTCCAAAGGAGATTTAGATACCCCAGCGAGTAGAGCATTACAGTTGTCAATCTGAGAGAACACAATTGTGTTGATCAGCTTTACAGCCACAGTTAGTGATAACATATGGCGTAGTCTAGCGATATTTCTGAGGTGAGAAAAAGATGTGTTGACAATATGCTGCACATGTGGGTCGAATGTTAAGCCACAATCGAATATCACTCCAAGGTTTTTCAATTTAGACTGAAGCTCAAATACAGAACTATCTACAGATAGGGTTACAGGACTGGCTTTATGAAGTTGATGGGGGATGCCAATAAGCATGACTTCAGTCTTGTCACAGTCAAGATGAAGGAAATTTTGAGTCATCCAAGTTTTTATGTCAGAGATGCAATTAGATATAATAGAGACAGCCACATCAGTGTCAGGTTTGGTATGGATTTATATTTGAGTATCATCAGCGTAGAAATGATAGCTGAGGCCATGTGATCTTAAAAGCTGACCAAGTGGAAACATGTAAATGCTGAAGAGCAATCATGGCTATGTTGTACATCAGAAGTTCCCAGCGTTGGTCCTGGAGGAACACAGTATCTTCCACTTTATGCTCCAGCCAGTTCTTAATCACAGCCTAAAAGATTAAATTTTTTCTATGCGAAGCATATTTGTAAATTGACTTTCAGAATTTTAAAGATCAAATGATATTTGAATTGCCTTCATTTAGGTGTTTAACCTGAAACAGAAAACAATATTTACAGAAGAAAAATATAGTAATTTTGGGCTTCTAGTCCAGTGTCATACCCATCTATTTCTGTTGTAAGAACAACAGCAGTTTCAGTCAAGATGGCTGCCTTATGTGTAACACATTCATCAGGAAGCTTTGGAAATGAACTGCTGCTCTCAGTCCCTGTGCTGAATGACTGTTATTGCCTTAGCAACCATACAGACCAGGAATCCATTGCAATAGAAGTCCTATTTCTGAATGTTTTGAGTTTCAGTGGACCAGACTGGCCAGACAATCTGAACGTCAATTGGTCAATTGGTCAGTCTTTCTAGGTTAGACTGATCAGCTGTGTGTGGAACATGTAGGAGATTCTTTGTATACAGTTTCATCAGAAAGAGAAGGAATAATTGTGCTCTTACACTGTTCGTCATCAATTGAGCTGATAGTAAGGGCTGTCCAGTCAGAAATCATGACAATCAGGTTCAAGAGAGGACATGTAAAGTTCTCTATGTTGAAGTTATGGGAAACAGTAACCTTCAAGTTCTTCTGACCAAAGAAACAAGTTTCTTTAAATTAATAAAAATAATAAACAAGCAGCAGATCAATAAAGACATCAACTAGCACTGGAGATTTAGAGCTCAGTTAGAATGAAAACCAGCAGACACAGATATTAAAGCATTTATATACAGTATACAGTATATAAACTGATATTGAAGTAAATCAGGTGTGCAGAACCACAATCCTAGAGGGACAGAAGGTTTTCCTTCCACTAGAGCCCTTAATTATGTAATTATCATGTTCCTTAATTTGACAAGTCAAAGCCTTTCCTTGTTTTTCCTTATTTTTTAAGAAACTGAAGATTTAAAGAGACCTATAAAACCTGCTGGAAAGCAGCCTTTGTGGACCAAAGCTAAGCAATGAAAACAATTGTTCAGGTCTGATTTTTGGCAGTACTAATTATTTTAAGAAAATTAATATGCTTTGTTTTTTATATATAGTATTTACACTTAGCAACTGATGTATTAATCCTGTGGTAACCCAGTAGCCCTTTAACTAATCAATTTCTGAACACTTGGAGCAACTTCATTTTTACCAGTTTTAAGATCATTTGAAATAAAACTACCAAACATTTTGTATCTCTCAAAAACTACAAATGTCCATTCCTAACATAATTAAACCAAGTAAAGGTCTTTGTAATTAAATTAAGTAAACTAATTAAAACTCACAAAGTCTTTACAAATCAATTTTCACTGCTGGATTCCCCAGAACCAGAATTGGCAACACATGTGTTTCCCTCACACAGGGCTGGGGCCCTGGGTTCAATTCCTGCGATGCTATCTGCATGATGTAATAATACTGCCCTTGACTGAAGCCAGGTGCCAGCTTCAAAATGTGCAATACAAGCTGCACTTGGACTCAACAGAGTTTGTAGCCAGTAGAGACATTAACAGCCCAAAAGTAAACCCAGAAGGCACAAGCAAAAACCAGGAACAACCAATGTGCAGGGGAAATGAAAATTGAAAACACAAGCATTATTGCAGGGGAAAACATAAGTGAACACCAAGACTAGAGGAAGGACTGTCTAAGACCTGAGCAGGGATGAGTGGAGAAATCTGCTCTGGGTTTCCACTAATGCTCTAGTTTCATCTTCTGTAAAAAAAAAATTGGTCATGGTGTGAATATGTGTATTTGTTTCTGTGTATGCCCTGTGATAGTTTGTGACCATCCATCTATAGCCTAGTTGCAATGATTTGTGACCATCCATCTATAGCCAGGTTAGGCTCTGGTGTCCCTTGCAATACTGTAAAAAAGTATAAAGTGGTTTAGAAAGTGGATGGATGTACAGTATGATATACTGAAATGGTGAGGTAGGATGCATTTTACAATTGACTTAAATATAATTAGCACTTAAAATCTGGTATGAAAATTCTTTCTGAGTGTTTCCAGATTTAATATATTTATACAGTACATAGAGAAAGATTCAAGCATTTTTCCTTCTCTTTCTGCCTTTACTGTAAAATTGCTGGGCAATTGTGATGATGCCAGGATGTTTTCCTTTGGTTTAGTAACTTAATGTTTTCATTAATGGACTGGGATTTCCATTTGATTGAAAATTCAGAAATGGGACTTCCATTGCAATGGATTCCTAATCCAAATGGGTGCTAAGGTAATAACTTAATAATAATAAATATTTATTCCATGCTGAAAGGAAAAGAAACAGAATGTTTCGGCTGTGGAGCCTTCTTCAAGTGTCTGTCAGTATGAATGTCTCTTTTCTTTTCCTTTCAGTATGGAATAAACTTTAATCTATTCCTTTTCAGCCTATGCATGCCGATGCAGCTGACTACTTGAGTTTCTTCAAGGTAATAACATGTCCATTGAAATCATTCAGAGTTCAACTGAAATTGGAACATACTGCTGCTTTCCAGAAAAATGAACCAGGGCAGCAGATAACTGCGCTTAACTATAAAAGCTCTCAGGAAATAAAACTACAGTTAACTATTATGTCCCTAGACAGTAATACAATGGTAATAAATGGTGGCATTATAAAAATTAAAACATAATTAAAATTAATTCAAACTATCTTTTCCAATAAGTAAAATTCAGGAAAACAGAAATGTAACATGATCTGTTTTTTCAGCAAAAATACTTTAAAACAGGCAAAGCAATTTGTTTTGCTTGACTCAGACCTCACATACAGGTACGTCTGCATATCAGTTTCAGCTAATATGCTTTTTCTAAAAATGATAGATCTAGGTAATTCAGTTCCATTTTATAGAAAAAAAGTTTGTATTGAAAGAAGACTATTTTGAAAAGTGAAATTATTACATACACTCAATGGGGTTTTGAAAAAAGATTATTTTGTTTCATGTAACCCCAGAATTCAAAAGTGTACTAATTTGTTTATGTAGCATGTAGAAGCTAAAGGCAAAATACTGTAATATTGAAGTTATGACTGGGTATATGAGGACCATATGCTGCTAGTGTAATTTCACTTCAGTTTAAGTGTAGGCATATATTCTGTAACTTTATGTGGTAATTAACTTATCAAAGATGTTTGCTTCTCAATGCTTTAAGACATTTTCAGTTTCACATTTTCCATAACGCTGGTTAGCCTTTCAAATTTGTTTTAGTGGTTCAAACAACTTTTGCTTCTACCATGGATAACTCCGAATGAAAAAGACAATTCCAATCACTTAATGTGAATATTTCTGTAGGTACTGTACCATTCCATTACAAATGACCATGAAACATTAAAGATTCAGACACAGTTTTGAAAAGCTGTAAGTTAATGTCATGAGGTCACTTTGAAATCTTAGTGAGTCCTACTAAGAATGAAAAGGTATCTGAAAATGAATATTATAGGAGCTGTGCAAGGTTATAGCACAAGAACAGGCATTCATCAGTTTTATTAAGCAGCAATGTACGATACAGTACAAGACAAAGCCCTATTATTCTGGGGTACCTGCCACATCACATATTACACCTCACTCAACATATCAGACATAAAAACAATCAGTCAAGGGAATAAAGACCAGAGTAGAGTAACTCAAAACATGAGCAATGCAACCTGTCCAGAAGAAGATAATAAAGAGTTTTAACCTTTTTTAACTGCACAGTTTCTGTTAAGAATCATGGTTTGATTAAAATCGCATTGCTTCCAAAAAACTCATGTTCAGCAAGTCATTAAAATCTTTGTTCATTGATACTGAATGAAGTCACATTTTAAGTTGGGGCCACTGATTTGTAAAGAACTTTACTTTTGCTTATTGGGAAATACAGTAAGGTGTTAGAGATAAAGTGTGAAGCTATTGTATGTTCTATTGAGATAGTGGCTGCCTTGATGCCTGAAAGAACAAAGGTATATTTTTATAAATTATAACTTTAAAAAGCTACCCTCTCCTTTTACAACACAAGTTGGAAGGGTTGATGTACAGTCATTAAAAAAGCAATGATGAATATTGATATATTGAGAGTGTGTGTTCAGAACATCTTGAGGTGTAAGACATTTTATAATTCATTGTAAAACAGCCTTCAGTTCACTACACAGCTACTGCATCAATTTTGACTTTCTATATAGTAAACTTGAAACAATATTCTCATACTGTATCTGTTTATTGTTCAACCTTATTTTGCATTTTGCACACTTCATTGAATCTACAAAATATCAAGCTGCTCCAATCATTCTTTAACTGGATTCTATTATCTAGGACTGAAAAGTAAAGGTTTACTGTAATATTTTTGCTTCAAATTCTAAACTCATTTGTCCTTTGCTTCATTTTTGTGAACACTTGCATCTTTCAACAAATACATACTGGGTCTGGTTCAAAGACTGTTGGAAATTCAAATTCCTTAGCAAACTCACAATCGTATATACAGTAGTAATACAAAAGTATTCAGACCTTCAAATGTTGCTGGATTACATATGATACGTATACATCTTTTTCCAATCAGCATTTTTATTGCAAACTATTGAAAAAAATAGTTATCTGTCAGCAGATATCTTAAAGAAAGTCAAAAGCTGAAACATGCTGTTGCATAAGTATTCAGACCCCTGTGGTAGCTCTAAGTTTACACAGGTGAAAGAAATTGACCTTACGAGGATATGATTGTATTATCTCTGCATTGCCCTCGGCTTGTGACTGTCATATTTACTGGATAAAAACCCCAGAGTGTTTAACAATCATTGGTCAGGCAGTGAATCCGAAGGAAAGGCACAAAAATGAAGGCAAAAGAGAATTCTGAAGAAGTTAGAAGTCTGAAAAATATCAAAGTGTTTGGATCAATAATCAAGAAGTGGAAGTTGTATCACACCACTTAGACATTGCTTAGAAAAGGTCATTCCTCTGCATCCAAACAAGAAGGAGACTTGTGAAGGAAGCCACTGAGAGGCCAACAGTTACTTTGAAACATCTGGTAGACAACTTGGGGTAGAAAAGTACCCTAAAAGACTTAAAGCTGTCATTGCAGCAAATTGTGTCTCCAACAAATATTGAATGTGTGGGGTGTGAATACTTATGCAAGGAGCATATTTCAATTTTTGACTTTCTTCAAGATATCTGCAGACAAATAATTATTTTTTCATTAAATATTTTCAGTTTGAGCATGTGAGTTTGCAATAAAAATACTAACTGGAAAGAATGTATCATTTGTAATCCAGCAACATCTGAAAACTTTTAAAGGGTCTGAATACTTTTGCAAGGCACTATTTAGCACTATTTCAAGGTATAATTATTTCTGGAAACTCCACATCATTCCTTGAAAAAATCTTCTTTGTCTGTTGCAGAAGAATGCACAGTATGTAAAAGTCCTTTGCCTGAAGTTTTTTACTTGCAAGGTTAATCCCAAACATGATATCATACCACAAAAAGAGTGAAACTATACTGTACATTTAATCTTGAAAATTACATTATTTAGGGATCCTGGTTCTATACACATTGTATTGTCAGATGATCCTGTCAGAGAAATATCGGGAATTGCATTTATCGTATCATACTGAAGATATTTCCAAGCTGTCAATGAAGCAGCTGCAAGACATGAATTCAATACTCATATTTCCATCTTCATTGACTGAGTTGTTTTGCAGAGTTAGAGAACACAACTATTTTACACTGTCCTAGAGAAGAAGGGAGCAGAAGGTAAGGAATGAGAGAAGAACAAGCCTGAGATTTTTTTGGAAGAGTCTCAGGAAAACACTGTAATTTTTTTACACAAGTTTTTGGGGAGGAAACTTGAAGCCAGCATGCATTTTAGCAACCCAGTTAGTGACTAGGACTAAAGTCTTGACATCTTATCTCTACCTTAATTATATTTTTTATTTGCAGTTTCCTTACATTTTTTGTGTATAGCTGTTTGAGTGTGAGTTAAACCTGCCTATTTAGAGATTCCATAACTGCACTCCTCCCCTGTGTATGCCACACACTTAATTAGCAAAGATACTCTGAAATAGAAATTACAAGGGAAATCAGTTTTGTACTGAGCTCAAGCCATTATGGAAAAGTAGAAAAAATGAATAGCACCAACTTAAAAAGGAGGAAATTTAGAGAAGACAGACATTGTTCAATATCTCTAGTTCATTGGGATTCACCGGATTTACTTAATCGAAATGAATTCCAAGTTCATGGGGTTTTGAAGTCATTTGTTTGTTAGTTTTTTTCTTCTTTTTGTTCTATGTAAAGACCGTTGAGCTACTTTTCGTAATTCAATTCAATTCAATTAAACTTTATTGTCATTATACTTACACAGGTGCATAGTATAATGAAAAGTGTTTCTCATTAGTCACTCAGGTGCAGTATATAAATAGGACAGAAGATAAGACAATAGACAGTAACACAATAGCAATTACAGTAACATGTAATAACATAACATAAATAACATGTAATCAAGTAATCAAAACTGTGCAAAATTCTGCAAACAGGGAAAATATAACAGGACAAAAACAGTGCAAGGTAATTCTTGGAACAGTGCAAAAATAGTATGGTTAATTAATAAATATTATGACCGGTACAGTTTTACTGGCTATCGAGGGGACAGTACAATTTCAGCTTACATGTGTGTGTAGTGGTGTAGGAGTACAGTCCTTGTGGGTATAGGAAGACATTAGGAGAGATCATAATATGATGGGAGGGAGTGGGGGCGTCACCAACTTGACAGCTCTGGGGAAGAAGCTATTTTGGAGTCTAGTTGTGTGCGACTGGAGTGACCGGAACCTTCTGCCAGATGGTAGGGGAACAAACAAGTTATGACTGGGGTGAGTGGGGTCAGACATGATTTTGATGGCTTTTTTCAGACTCCTGGTGTTGTATATTTCCTGGATGGATGGTAAGGCACTGCCGATGATGTGTTGGGCAGTTTTGACCACCCTCTGTTGTGCCTTACGATTGGATGCAGTGCAGTTGCCGTACCAGACTGTGATGCAGCTGGTCAGTATGCTCTCCACCGTACATCTGTAGAAGTTGGTGAGGATCTGTGGATGTAGGTGTATTTTCTTCAGCCTTCTCAGGAAGTACAGCCGCTGTTGTGCCTTCTTGATGAGACTGGAGGTGTTCAGTGTCCATGTAAGGTCCTTAGAGATGTGAACACCTAGGAATTTGAAGTTATTCACCATCTCCACCACAGACACTTCAATGTAGATGGGGGAGTGGACTTTTCCTTGTCTCCTAAAGTCAACAATCAGCTCTTTGGTTTTGTTTTATCTCCTCCCTGTAGGCAGTCTCCTCATTGTCAGTGATCAGGCCCACGACTGTGGTATCATCAGCATACTTGATGATGGTGTTTGTGCTGAATTTGGCAGTACAGTCGTGGGTGAACAGGGAGTAAAGCAGTGGGCTGAGCACACAGCCTTGAGGGGCACCAGTGTTAAGGGTGAGTGTGTTGGAGGTGAGGTTGCCAATCCTGACAGTCTGGGGTCTGCTGGTGAGGAAGTCTGGTGAGGAATTCTGTGACCTCCATGACACCTTCAAAATCCAAGCTGTCTCATTATTCACAATGTTTTTTATTTGTGGATTGAAATAAATTCCTCAAAACCTAACGAAACAAATTATGAAAGAAACAAGTCATACTCATGATAATACTTTCACCGTCAATTTGCATTTCTATACAGGAATAAATTACTTGCATTAATTTTTTTTGTTGGAGACCCCTCTCTGTACTATATTCATATTAATTCTCAAGTTGGGAAACTGACAGGAGAAAGACTAGACTACTATTTTGTGCCATTTTTACACACAATAAGAAGAGAAAAAACTTTTTCATATTTATCCTACAGAAATATCAGTAATATCCTACTGAAATAGTGTATCACTGTGAAACTCAGCGGAAGAATACAATTAAAATCACTGCCCCACTGCAGTTAACCCTGTTAAGTTGTTTTCTCTTAATACACTCAGTATATTGCACAATACAGCAAATACAATACAGTACTTTTTTTTATTATTTTAAGCAAATTGTATGCATACTGAACCATATCTCTTTACTGTAGAATAAAAGTAGAAAAAGGTATTTGTATTTGAAAAAACAAGCATTGGAATTCTATGAGCAATGTGGGGTAGCAATGACTTTTATATTGACCATGTAATACCTCAGATGTTTGCTTCAAAAGCTGGCAGGTTGCATCTTTTGATATCATTCTAAACCATGTCAAATTTTATAGGAAATGAAAAATACAAGAACAGTACCCTTTGTGGTTATTGTGTTATTTGCTTAATAGATGTCCTTATACAATACATTGTGCTTTACAATACAGTAGATCAGATTATGTACAGTATGTACAAGATTAAATTGTGCAAGTGCAATCAGGTTAAATTAAATTTTATTAGTAAAATGACAGGCTAGCTAGCACAAGATGAAAAAGTAATACAAGTGCCATATGGACAGAACAAAACATTCAGAAGTAAAACACAGATCTCCACAGATCCACATATTGTGGATACAGTGAAGTAATGTACATGTCTTGTTGGCGGGTATTTCACAAATAAGTGCAATTAGAAAAAACAATTGAATGCTATCAGCCAAAAAAGTTTCATAGCCCTTTGGGCTAAATATTCTAATATGCAACTTGATAATAATTCCTTACACTTTCAGGACATAGCACTTTTCTGGACACTCCATTCAAAGTGCTTTACAGGTAATGGGGACTCCCCTCCACCACTACCAATGCGCAACACCCACCTGGATAATGCGATGGAAGCCATTATGCACACAGTATGCTCACCACACATCAGCTATCAGTGGGGAGGAGAACAGAGTGATGAAGCCACTTCATAGATGGGGATTATTAGGAAGTCATGATTAGTAAAGGCCAGAAGAATATTTGGCCAGGATCCCACTGTAACACCCCTACTTTTTTCAAGAAACACCCTGGGATTTTTAATGTGCACAGAGTCAGGACTTTGGTTTTATGTCTTATCTGAAGGACGACACATTTTTACAGTACAGTGTCCCTGTCACTATACTGGGGCATTAGGATCCACACAGACCTTGGCACCCCCAGCTGGCCCCACTAACACCTCTTCCAGCAGCAATCACGTTTTTCCCCAGGAGGTCTCTCATTCAGGTACTGACCAGGTTCACACTTGCTTAGCTTCATTTGGTTGTTAGTTGTGAGTTGCAGGGTGATATAGCTGCTAAATTATCCCTTGTGAGTCTGTGTCTCCTCAGATGGATTGGTGTCTTGAACAGAGTGGATTTTCTCCTTTCTGCCTTTATGGGATAGATTCTGGGTTGTGCAACATTTAGCAGGAACTCTTATTATTTATCACTTTGCTAATGTTCTCATTTTTTACTCACCATTAATTATAAATAGCATAATGTGCAATACTCTCTAGTAATTATTTTTGCATTAAAACAGATCTTTCTAAGTCACCTTTGTACTAATGCTGTACACATAAAGTGTGAGACCCAGTTAAAGGAATGTTTGCAAGAAAACAGATATAATTTGAAATTAAAATAAAAAAGGATAACTACATTTATTCTATTTCAAGCTGGAATCCATTATATCACGTCTGATATGTGAACAAAAGGCATTCTTTAGTAAATGAAAGGGTTGGTCTAACTCATCACTAAATGAAAACATTGTAATGCTTATGATATAACAAGAGGGATTGCCGTTTTATGAATGCCTGTCAGAACAGGTGTTTTAACAAAAAATCTAAAGCTTATAGCAATTAGCTGTTCTTTCTTATCCCAACTGCTATGCACACATTGTAGATTTAGAAAGCTGAATAACTAAGTCAATTAAATACATTGAATTACCAAACAACATGTGCCATTACGTTATTTCACAGTTATTCCATCCTAGTTGCTTTGGAAGTGCTTCCAAAGCTGTAAAGCCTAGAGCCATCAATGAAACTCCCCAATAATATGAATTCACAATTGGGTCAATGTGATTTTAGCATTATGATCTCAGTCTATTTTTAGTCTGCTACGGGGCTTGGAGATATTATATTATAATATATTCTAAAGTACAATATTTTTGTATACCATGTATTCTGTGCAGTATTACCATACATTGGTTACATTGGTTAAGCATTTTAGTTTGATATTTTGAGAATGCAGTTTTATAACATTACCCTTTAAGAAAACAAGACCAATTACAAATGAGAGGAGGACATTTGGCCTATCTAGACTGTTTGGTATGTAATTTGTACTGTAGTTAAGTGATCCAAGGAACTCACACAAGTGTTTCTTGAACTAAACCAGGGTATCAGCTTCAAAGACATGGCTGGGTAGTTTGTACCAGACTCCTATAACTCTGTTTCAGCAAATAGGTTCTCTTATTATATATTCACTTTTTACCTAAATGGAATAAAGAACCATGATTACTGTACCTGAGTGTAAATTATAAAATGTCCCCCACCATCAAGGTGATGACCAACTCTGTTGTTTTTGCCTGTTTGGCTGTCAATTTAAGCCAGGTACCTGCTTGATGAAGGCGATTACACTTACATATGTTAAACTTGTTTTTATTTTTCATTTTCATTTTAGTAATTGGTCACACCAGACTCAAGTTTTATGGGTTAGTTTCATTTTCCCAGTGACCAGTCATCTACAAATGGGGACTTAATATGTTATTTGTATAACCATTTAACCTACTGTAGGTTTCAAGCAAATGGTAATGGTAATGGTAAATAAGCAAAGTAAAAACAGGGAACAAGAGTTGAGAGCAAGTTAATTGGCTGAAGTTAAAACCGCAAAACAAGTAAGTTGGGCCACATCCCTGAGAGTCAGATTTATATTATATACAGTATAAGGATATGGTAATAATAATTCGAACTAAATTAGAAGATTGTTTATATGGAAATAATATCCTATGGAATTGTTAACACGGATTTACAAAGCTTTGGTCATGCCTAAATAACTTATTGGTATTAAACACACAGTAAAATGTGTGTGTTTAGTTTTAAAAAAAAACAGAGAGTAACAATAAAGGATGAATGCTTCAATTAGGATGATGTAATTAGGATAGTTCAAGTTCATGTTTATTTGTCAATCCAGCCATATGCAATATGCATATGCAGATATCGTTCTCCAGGTATACGGTGTGAATACAGACAAGGCACTGACAAAACAATGCTATAGACAATGTAGACATAGACATTTCTGATAGAGTACAGGGTACATAAAGTGCAATGTGCATAGTGCAATTTACTTTACAGGATTGTGGAAAGAATACATCAGACATTATGCCTGACATACAGGCAAAAGGTGCAGTAGGTACCAGGGTGTTGAGGGACCGGGCAGGCTGTGGAAAAAAGCTGTTACGGATTCTGGTGGAGCTGGCCTGTATACTGCGATACCTTTTACCAGATGGTAGGAGGGCAAAGAGGTTTCATGACGGGTGGGAGGGATCATCCACAATACTGGAGGCTTTGTGTGTGCAGCGTTTGTGGTATATGTCCTGAATGGACGGAAGGAAGGCTCCAATGATGTTTCCTGCTGTATTGACAATTCGTTGCAGGTACCTGCGATCTGAGACCTTACACTTCCCAAACCAAACAATTATACAGTTTGTCAAGATGCTCTCGATGGTACCACTATAGAATGAGGATAGTATGGGTGGGGGGGAAGGTTTGCCCTTCTTAGTCGGCGCAGGAAGTGGAGACGTGCTTTTTTATCTAGGGAGGTGGTGTTGATGGTATCACAGGGATCTGTACTAGGACCACTGCTTTTCCTATTTTACAAGAATAATTGCTAGATTTTGGTGTAGTTAGCAAATTATTCATGTAAAAAATGTATAATGCATTAGTAAGGCCTCATTTGGAATATTGTGTGCAATTTTGGTCACCATGTAATAAGAAATAATACATTTGCTGCACTGGAAACAGTTTAGAGAAGGTTGACCAGATGCATACTAAATGTATCTAAAAGGATATGGCAGGCTAAAAGAACTAAACCCTTTTAGTTAAAAAAATATATACTGTAAGTATAAAACAGACCCTCAACCTGGTGGACTTTCTTCAGACTGAACAGTGAAAAATAAACCAGAGGACACAAATATTAACATGGTATTACAATTGAAATCGAGAACAGGAGGCACTTATTTTCCCAGAAGGTTGTGGCGGTATGGAGCAAGTCAGTAACTTGGTTACTCTCAATAAGTGTCTGAATGACATCCTTATTTCAATTACCTATTGATCCAAGCTTATTAACTGTGAAGAGGCAGTTCTATATACTGTATATATATAAATGTTATACAGTATATATATAGTATATAAGAATAAGCTGAGGTCAACTGCAAGCTAAAAAGAAGTAAGAAAAAAATGCTACTGTACGTTTAGGCTATTGAGCCTACTTCAGGTATTTGAGAGAGAAAGAGTTAAGGAATATAAAGTAAAGGAGAACAAAAGAAAGGATTAAATTAAATTTTAATAATAGAATAAGGTCTTGAATAAGGAAACAGAAATTCACCTGGAGGTAAATTTAAAGAAAGGTATGTGTTTAAAACACTAGGTTACAATTGTATGCACTTAAAAAAACAGACTATTGGAATGTTATTGTACAGTATAAGAAATGCAATGTTGCATTATTGTCAAACTATGCAGTAGGTCTGTGAGAACAGATTATGTAAGATTAATTGTACTTCCTATGAGAATAATCTATACTAATCAGGAGTCTAGAATAAATGACTTTGTGAACATTCACATCTCTTTGCATTTACAGTAAGTATTGAAAAATACTGGGATGGTTGCTTGATATGGGATTTTGCATTTTGGGTTAAAAGGTAAAGGGAGGGTGTTGTAAAAGGAATGTGAGCTGATTATCTGAACTTACCATGGCCCTTTTATTTACTCCATTAGAGACATTACTTTCCTGTAGCAACTTGCAAATATGAAACTACTGTAATTACTGACATATTACAGGGGTTTTGCAGCTTTAATGACAGCAAGATTAAAGCATCCTTGGCTATAAAACTGATTCAATTACCTATGAGGACAATAGATTTTTACTTTGTGGTCGCCAATCCTGAAATACTCTTTTTTTCCAATTTACGCGGGATAAAAAAATGTTATCAAAAAGTACAATAAGAACGAACACCAAAATAATGCCAAGTAATCCTTCTAAATAACTTACAAACAGCCCATTTTTTGGTTTTAAAGAATAATTTCAGATTTGGGGAGAAAATTAAATAGTTTACAACTGAAGTTATTATGTCCAATAGCAAATATTTCATACTTATTTTAGAAGTGAAAATCCTAGTTTTGCAAACATGCAGCATTATCCTTGTTAAAATAGCACAAGTACATGATATTGTTTATTGAAATACACATATAGTTCTGTGAGTATTAGACATTAAAGTCATCAAGAACTTTTGATAAAACCCTGCTTTTGTAGTATCATAGAATATTTTATCATTTTTTTGTCTGACACTATAAGAAAGCCAAATGAAGCATTTGAAATACAATTATATCCCTGGAGGATTATTATTGTATTATATTTAACAAATTTAACTTGGGCAATAAAAAGTTTGCTGTATGATAAGGTTTTGAAAATCATCACCAAGCCATTCCCCTTCTACAGTTCAGCATAGTATACAGAAAGATTTTAAATTTATGAATAACATATTACACATAACAACACATTTTCTGTCATTTGGACAGTAATAATAAGGAGGCCAATATACTTAAGAAATTAAGGACTCATCGATAGTATCTAATAATAAGGAGGCCAATATACTTAAGAAATTAAGGACTCATTGGTAGTATCATTAGTAAAATTCCATTATCCTATAAATACAAGAGGATATTTGGTGTAGTAAGGTCAAAAGAGATTATGCAATGATAGTGCTTTTAGCGGGACGACCTTAGGGATTATTAATATTGTTCATTTTTGCCATAACTGCTTAGATAGCATTTTTACTACTTCCTATGTTCCTTTCCTAGCCATGAAGCACAAGAAAACATTTGCATGTCAGAAAAAAGTAAATATTTAAAGCAGACTGTAAGTAGTCGTGTAATAAAAATGTGATTAGCTTTCTGGATTAAACAATGATAAGAACTGCATCATTACATTATGACACTGACCATCAGCTTCATCATCCAGTGAAGAGATGTGTCATGATTGTAATCCCTCCTCTTAAGGGTGCTCTGGCCCTTTCGTATTTTAGTTGATTACATGCACCTGCCCCCTGTTTTGCCTCCTTATTTAAGCCTGGCACTCTTGCTATTCCTAGGGCAGCATTGGGAGATGGACACCTGGAAGCCTGCCTACCAGCGGGTCCAGGAGAGACCCGATGGCATAGGCTTCATCATGGCGTCCTGACTATCTAAGTCCGGGGCTTGGAGCGCCTGGCCTCTTTATCCTGTTTTTATCTTCCTGGTTCCCCGTGCCTGTTGCAGATCCTGTTCCAGTTTTTAACTGTGCTTGTTTCGTCTTCATTGGATCCCCTGGTTTTAGACTTTGGACTACCTGAACTTGTTTGCCATCGCTATACCCCCTGATCACTGGATCACCATAATCATGCTCCCCTGTCTGTCAACCTGTCCTGATCCTCTTTGTCTCCTCCCCTGATGTCCTTCTCCACTTACCAACGGATTATACCATCTCCATAGGGTCCTGAACTACACTTCGTGGGAGCCTGGAATGGCTCCTGTTACAAGATGGTAGAAAGTGCCTGGTTTTGGGGATTATTTTAAAGCATCACCCTTTAACTAGATAATATTTAATACGTGAATATGAAATTTTTAACTCTCTACAACAGAATATGAACCTTCTGAGCTTAAAATAATTAGCAAGGGTATTGAATTTGTGTAAATTAACCTAGCTACAGTTTACATATAAGATAGAGTTGTCGTTGATGAAATGCAGTAACCTTTGGTAAAAAAAACAAAACACCAATGGCTTTAGTGCCCTGTACCACTGAAGACAATGCTGAATGTAGTATGAAGAGACTGTACTGTATATACACTATGCACCTTAGAAGCAATTTACTCCCATTAAAGTGTTAAAGAATGGCACTGCTTTTTCTGAGAACAAGGTAATAAGGTTAGAGTTTGTAATACCATCCAGCACCACCCTGACCTATTATAGCAGGCTCCCTCAGCCTCCTTTCACCCCTTAACTATCAACCAGGTATTTAAACGGGAACTGCAATGTTATTTTTATATTCTGAGGTTAGAAAGAATTAGCATTGATGCATGCATTTCAACCCACAATAAAAGCAAAATGTACAAAGTAACTTGTAAAACCTCCAGTTTACATCACAAAATTGATTAAGTTTCCAGGTTACTGTATGTACAGCATCATATTCTGCAATTCATAATGAGGCAACAAAACTTCCGGTGACTTGAAGCAACCCTATTACATTGTAAACAAGCAGGCTTGTGAATAAGTCTCTTTTAATCCACTAGAAATATTGCTCTTGACTTTGAGACGTTTTGCCGATAGATTGAACTTTATTGTTAACAATACATGCAGATCAGGTTGGAAACGTTCTGTGAAAGAAATATCTGCTACACAACCTGTACTTAATTCGCTTGTACATCACATTACATTTGTCATTTCAGTGACTAGAGAGCAGGAAGTGCCACATCACATCACATCGTAGGAACTCTCACTCTCACCTGTGACAAGACCAGCAGTTTGTGACAAAATGGTGACTTACTGTAAAAGCTCTCGATTTTGTGCTTAATTCAAAATTAGTAATTTTTTTCTATACCGTCAAAGATTTTATTTTGTTACCGAGATTTAATAAGCAGTAAATAATATTGAATAAGCGGTCTGAGAAACTGGGACTGTCCGCCAGCTTCTTGCCAGCACAGCCTCAGGTTTCTTCATCAGCCCTCAACTGCACAGGCCCTGGTTTTCTCTGTCAGCCCTCAACTACCTGGCTCAGCTTTTGTCAGTCCTCAACTGTGCAGCTTTGGCTTTGCCCACTTGCCTTCAATAATCTCCAAGGCCAACCAACTTTTCCATCTTACACTGAGTCATGTAAATAGATTCTTTTATTCCTAAGCAAGGTTAACAATGTGGTTCTTGGAGCAGCAGCAAAACAGCGGTAAAAGTCAATGTCTCCAGGGAATAAGCCATGGGTGGGCAAACTTTTTTGTCCCAAGGGCCACAAAAAAATTTGAAATTGTATAGTGGGCTGCTTCAGTCTGCTGTTACAGATAGCCTATGCCCTATATAAATTTAGAATCCAACATACTGTAGGCTTATTAGTTCAAGGTTAACAATAACCTGAGAGAAAATCCTAAAATAAAAATTGAATAAAACTTGACATTCAACTCACAAGACAAGTCTTCACTGATTACCTCGACCCAACGGGTCATAGTTCTGCATGATAAACTTATTTTATCAAATGTGTTCTTGGTGTCTGGACAAAGAATATCTACGGTTTCTATCATATACTCCTTCATAAGCTTCTCTTCAGAGAGCGGCTTGCTTTGTTTAGCAATTTTATATGCAGGCAGGTTTCTTGCCTTTGTGCTGGCCTCTTGGATAGTAGAAGGGTGGGAAATTTTGCTGAGCCTGTAAACTAGTGGCTAGTTTCGAAGCTCACTCCTCGCATGAGAGATTGCTAGCATAGTTAGCATGTTTGGTAGAAAAATGCCAACTGAGATTGTATTCTTTGAACACTGCAACCCTTTCCTTGCAAATTAAACATACAGCCTTTGTACCAACCTCTGTGAAAAAGTATTTTACAGTCCATTATTTGTTGAATACTCTGCATTCACTATCAACTTTACGCTTCTTCATTCCACTCATTTTGGTGCAGGTTCCCTCAGGGTATGATGGATCCACTCTAACTAGTGAATAAAATTGGTTAAGCAGGGGTTCCCAAACTTTTTGGGTCCATGCCTCTTTTAACTTGTCAAATTTTCCACATGCCTCTCCTGTGTCAAAAATAGGTTTTATGGCAGTACAATATTTTACAAAAGATTAAAAATTTGAAAAGGAAAGTATGGGTCAAAATAAAAACAAACGATCCAATTTTTATTAATTTTAATCATTTTCAAAACAATAAGCTTGATCAATGTAGTAAAAATACTTGACAACACATTTTATTGAAATTATTTGAATTGTGCAAACAATTTCAAAAAATAAAAAACATCTTTGTAAAATGCAAATAAAATGAAATAAAAATGTAAAATTCTAACATCAATGTTTTTTTAAAAAGGAGGAGAAATACAATCTCTTTTTGTTTGTGCCTCTTAGTGGGTAGGTGGGCTTGTTTAATAAATTATGTTAACATAATTCACCAAAAATACTGGGTAGTATTTTTGAAATGGCAACATTGACTTTTGATCTGAACTTGGATTTGATAACCGCAAATGCTGAAAACCCAGCCTCACAAAGGCAGGGAATTGCAAAGGGAAGCAGAATTCACAGAGCTTTGTTGCTTATTCCTTGGTACTCCAATAGTAAGGGTTTTTTTTGCATTGTGCTACTCAGTACTATAGCGCCCTCACCCGGTGGTGAGGAGGAAGCACACCTAGGCACTCATGGTACCGCGAAGCAGGCTGGGAGTTGTAGCCGGGGGGGGGGAGTCTGAGGGTCAGCAAGATGACCAGCAGCTGACCCTGTGTATGTAAATAGTGTTATATTAGTTTTAGTATCCTGTGTAGCTTTGTAAGTGTATAGTTAGTTGTTAACGAGTTACCACCCTAACCTTGTGTACATGTTCCGTCAGTCTCCTTATGTGTGTGTAGCTTGTTTGTGTGGTGTTAATAGGAAAATAAAACCAGCTGCTTGTTTTGAGAGGTGGCTCTATGGCTAGAAGGTTGCCAGTTCAAATCCTGCAGCTAATAGAGAAATCCTACTACATTGGGCCCCTGAGCAAGGCCCTTAACCCCAACTGCTTCTGGGGTGTTGTACAATGGCTGACCCTGCACTCTTATCCCATGCTCTCTCCCTATCTGTGTGTTTCATGGAGAACAAGCTGGGGTATGCAAGAAGACAAATTCCTAATGCAAGAAATTGTAAAGGGTTATTAAAGTGATATTATTATTAAAAAAAATCTCCCCTTGTCTTTTGTCCTGTGTGAATTTGAAAATGCTATATTGGTGTCAGAGTGGTTAGGATGGACAACCCATGGTAGACACTAGCTGATTCTGTCAAGCACCGGCTGACCCTAAAAGACACTGAACCCACCGGCAGTGCACAGAGCCTGAGCAACTCCTGGGTACAACAGGTGGTCACAGCCCTTACAAGAGCTACCCAGTAGTGGTCCTGCTAATAGAACTGGGGCGACTGCCTGCTACTACCCCCCAGCGGATGCCCCAGAGAGGAGATGCCCTACCCGCCGGAGCCAGCCAGCTATTCCCACACCTGCTGCCGCGGGTACGACCCGGTTGCTACGACGGGGAAGCACCTTGGGAAACATAGGAGGCGCAGTTCCGGCTCGGGGCCCAGATGAATGGCTGTAGCCCGGCAGAGATGGCCGGCCACCTGGCGGCAGCCCTGGAATGATCAACCTGCCAGGTGCTCCTGGATGTCCCAGAGAACGACCAAGGCTAATATACAGCACTGGCAGCAGCTCTCCAGCTGCACTTCGGCGAAGAGGAGGCACCAGACCTGATGCAGGAAAAGCTGGTCCTGCAGCGGTGCCAACCAGGAGAGCAACTGGGCCCGGTCACCACTGATGTTATGTTCCTTGCCCGCCAAGGATACCCAGCTTTCCCCCAGGAGGCGCAGCAGGAGATGGCTCTCCAGGCCTTTCTCCTGGCCCTCTCAACTGAGGAGCTGTGGCACCACATACAGCTGACTGGAGCAGGCCTTGGCCCTCACTGCACGGGCTGAGGCCGTGTTCGGGGTGGCTGGAAGTGCCAGTAGACGCAGGGCGCCCTGCCGGCTGACCGAGGTGGCAACAGAGAAGTCCAGCAAGGGGGAAGAGGAGCCAGCCTGTGCAGCGACCACTGCTAAACAACCCCGCAAGCTGTTTTGCCGATGCTGCGGGAAGAGGGGACACCGAGCCCAGGACTGCTGGACCCCAGCCTCGCACTCCTAGATCGGCGTCGGGAAACGGGAACGGGGCGGCTCAGTGCGGGGATGGCTCGCCCTTGAACACCTCAACCCCCATTCCGGAGATCGCTGTGAAGACCGGTGCCCCGCACGCTACCGTTGGGCAAATCGGTTGTAGCCGGGGCCTGTACCTTCACTGCCAAATCGAGGACCAACCCTGCCTGGCCCTGCTCGACACCAGTTCATCGGTAACCCTACTCCGGCCTTGTGTCCTCCCTGACACCGAGGGCACCAACCCCCCAGGATGGGAGGTCTCTTGCTTGTGGCTGAGAACTATGATGGGACAGTTTGCTGCAGTCTGTCTGGGTATAGTGATACCCCTGCTACCTCACACCCATCCAGAAGGACTGCATCCTGCGGCTGGACCTGCTGCAGCGGGCAGGGGCTAGTTTAGACTTGGGCCTCCAGGAGTTGGTGTGGTAGGGAGAGCACTTTCACCTGGTGGAGGGCAGGCCCGGCGAAGGCTGAGGGACACAGGCTTGCCAGAGCTGGGGGCAAAAGAGGCAGCAGTGGCAGTCACTGGGGTGGACCAGGCCGGGGAGCAAGCGTGCTAGATCCTGTCCCTGAGTCATCGGGGGGGCTGAGCGTTGTGTGGAAACAAGGCGTGCCGTTGAGGACTTGGACCAGTGAAAGTGCGAGGGCCTTGATCAGGACCAGCGGCAGCGGCTCCAGACGCTACTCGCCCAAAACGAAGACCTCTTTGCAGCAAGGGATGAGGACTGCACCTGCACTGCCCTAGTCCAACACGACATCGACACCGGCGACGCTCGGCCCATCTGCATCCCACCGGGACGCGTGGCTCATGCCAAGTGGACCGCCGCCGGGGAAAAGATCTGGGAGATTACCGCAGCGGGGGTGATTGAGCCCTCCGCAAGCCCATGGTCTGCGCCAGCTGTACTGGTCCGAAAAAAAGACGACTCATGGAGGTTTTGCGTAAACTACCGCAAGGTGAATGAGGTCACCTGGAAAGACTCCTACCCCCTGCCGAGGATAGACTACGTCTTGGTCTACATCACCGGGTCGACCTGATTCAACTCCCTTGACTTCCACTGCGGCTACTAGCAGGTACCGCTTGCTCCTGATACTCGCCCGAAGACGGCCTTTTCCATCGGCCAGGGCTTCTGGCAGTTTACTGTCATGCCTTTTGGCCTGTGCAATGCCCCGGTGACTTTCGACAGGCTGATGGAGAGGGTGCTGGCATTGGTCCCGTGGAACCAGTGTGTGCTGTACCTGGACGACCTGCTGGTTCATCCCTGGGGTTTCAACCAGGCCTTGACGAACCTCCAGGCGGTGCTGGCCTGCATCCGCCGTGCTGGCCTGAGGCTCAACCCCCACAAGTGCGAGCTCCTGCGGGGGGAGGTGACCTTCCTGGGACATGTTGTTGGACCACGAGGGGTGGTTACAGATCCAGGTAAGTTCGCTGCAGTGAGGGGTTGGTTAACTCCCCGCACTGCTGCGGAGCTGCGCAGCTTTCTGGGGTTGGCCTCGTACTACCGGAGGTTCATCGCTGCCCCGCCTCACCGATAAGGGCTGCCATTTCGACTGGGACTCGAGCTGTGAGACGGCTTTCGGACGGTTACGTGAAGACCTGGTGGGGAGCTCCATATATCCTGGATACAGACGCGAGTGACTCGAGGGTGGGCGCGGTGTTGGCGCAGGAGGGGCCAGATGGGAAGCAGGTGGTTGCGTACTACAGTAGGTCTTTGAATAAGGCTGAGTGGACTACTGCATGACCTGTCACGAGCTGCTGGCGGTGATGGCAGCAGTCTGCCACTTCAGGCCATACCTCTTCGGTACCTGGTTCCGGTTGAGGACCGACCACGCATCCCTCACCTGGCTGCTCCACTTTAAGGAGCCGGAGGGGCAGATGGTGTGATGGATAGAGGTCCTGCAGGAGTATGACTTCCCTGTCGTGCACTGTGCGGGATCTCGCTATCCCAATGCCGACACTCTCTCGCGGCGCCCCTGTGAGGCCGTGGACTACCGCTACTACGCCTAGCGGGAGTAGCATGAGGGGGCGGTCCACACCTTGGCGGAGGTGAGCGCCATGGCCAACGCCCTGGAGGGGCCGCTGGGGGTGGGCCTGTCAGACCTGAGCCTCCCTCCAACAACACCAGGTGGGGGCTTCTATGGAGCGGGTGGGGGTGGACGTTTTGGGCCCATTTCTGTGCACCGAAGCCGGGAACCGCTACATCCTGGTGGCGATGGACTATTTCACAAAGTGGCCAGGGGCCTATGCTCTCCCGGACCGGAGTGCCTCCGGGGTGGCCGATGCCCTACTGGAGGGGATGTTCCCCAGGCTAGGGGTGCCGGAGGAGTTACACAGTGACCAGGGGGCGTAACTTCAAGTCCCAGGTCTTCGCCAGAGTGTGTCAGAGCCTGGGGATCTCTAAGACGTGGACCACCCCGCTGCATCCCCAGAGCAACAGGTAGGTAGAACGGTTTAATCGGACGCTCATCACTCAGCTGGCCACCCTGGTGTCTTGATACCAACTGGACTGGGACCGCCACCTCCCCCTTGCGCTCTGGGCATAACAGACCGTGGTCCAGGAATCTACCGGGTGCACCCCGGCCTCGCTCATGCTGGGCCGGGAAATGCGAGCCCCAGTGGACCTGGTTTTCGGCCCAATTCCCGAAGACAAGTTGGCACCGCTGACGAGTGGGATCTGCGGCAGCGGATGCGCCTTAAGCGGGAGTCCAGCAGAAGCGGTACTATGATCTGCGCTGCAGGGGGCCTGCCTTCCAACCCGGGGACATGGTTTGGGTGTACAGCCCGTGCCGCCGCAAAGGTCTCAGCCCTAAGCTGGCGCCGTTGTAGGAGGGGCCTGCTGAAGTCCTTGGGGTGGTGTGTGAGGTCTGCTACCAGGTCCGGCACCTGACCACCTGGCACCCTACCGGGTCGGGGAGGAGGAGCAACCGGGGCCAGAGCCGGCCGACAATGGGGCATCTGCGAGCCGCCAGCCGCCACCGCCACTAGGAGAATAAAAGCAGCTGCTTGTTTTGCTATCTTGTCTCCGTTTGTGGCTTTGAGGGTGTGGGGTCATTCAGGGACCCGGTGTGACGCGGCTTTTAGACAATTTTGTAGTGATGTGCGGGGAATTAAGGCAAGTCGGAGGCGGTGAGATATTATGCGGGAGGGGGCTGAATAATTGGGGTGGTGTGGTGAAGGGTTTAGGGGTTATGGAAATGGTTAGCATTGTGGAGATTTGTGTATTTGTATGTTTTGATGTATACCTGTTTTGTGTTTGACTGTGATGGAGTACAATATTATTTGGATGTCTATGTTGATTGTTGAATTGGGGGGTGTTTGTATAATGATGATATTGTTTACATTGATATACATTTGATTTGTTTCTGGAGGGTTTTGGTTTAACAGGGTTTTGAGTCTTTAGTTTTCAGACTGGGGGGGATTGTGATTTGAATAAGGGGCGGGATTATGGAGATTTGGGGTGGTGGGTTTGATGATGTTGGATTTTTTTCGTTGTGTTTTCGAGGTTTGGAAGAGTTTTGTTTGTTGTATGATATTGTAAAGTGGAATTTAATTTCCTTTGTATAGTTTCATAATAAAATATAAAAAAAAATCTTGTCTCCGTTTGTCCTTTGCCCTGTGTGAACTTGAAAATGCTACAGTATGCTACTTTGTAGTAGTGTACTTTACTGAAAAAAGAACTTTGCTGGGGACTGTAGTTTGGTTAGAAAAAGCAGCTTTATGTTCATTCATTAAACATGTGGGAAAAGTACTCACGAGACTTACTTATCAACCTACTATGAAGTTTCCAAATGACGTTTCAATTAATTGGGGAGCATGCTCTTAGCAGCAAACACTTTAAGGCAGACATTCTTCAGTTTCCACAATTGTGCATGTGAAACCGAAATTCACGAAACTGTTGTCATACTTTCTGTATTTGCATTTCCGTTTCTCTTTAGAACTAGGCTCCATGTCTGTCACATTTTTTACTCACATTTAAAAACCTCAAAATTGCGGCTCACAAAATGACCACTCAGAAACATGAAACACCGAAACCATGGTCAACCAGAACGCTGCTTACAGACTGCTGACTCTTGTGGCCAGTGTCATGTGACACATTCTAGCTAGGTAGCACGCAACTCGTACATTCTGCACGAACACAAGGTTTTGCTTGTAATAAAATATTTGACTGGCGATACCTGAGACGCCCCTGACCGACAATGGCACCTCCCCTAGGTGGCGCGATGCACAATTTGGAATCACAGTGGTAAAACGTTTGTGCGCCATCTAATGGCACAGATAATGAAACGTAAGAAAAAAACGGCATCAAACAAAGTGGAATATGGCAAATATTGACAAATTTCTTTTTTACCTCAAGGGCTGGATACAGCCCACGGGCTGTAGTTTGCCCACAGGTGGAATAGGCAGAGGCACCAGCGTGAGTTCAGCATGGTAGGCAAAGGAGTGTCTTTTTAAATATTCTTGAGATGGCAAGTGAAGAAAAAAATTGCACTATAAGAGCTGAGAAACAGCAAGAAAGAAAGTATAAAAATAATGCTCGGTTATTTCTAGAATAGCACTCCTGCCTCAGTTTATTTTAAAAAATAAAAATGGTATTACTCAGTGGTGTTTGCTATGCCATGGCACGTGTTGCGGTACAGAAATGACACCTCACACCTTTTAAATGCCTGCATCTATTAATTTGTTGTGTATGCCATGCGCAGTTTAGATTTTAATACAGTATATTATCTTGTTTGTATTGGGAAAGAAAGCTCTCAGGACATAAGAATAATGACATTTTATTCACTGCAGATGTTATAAGGTATCTTAAAGAGATTATTTAGACAACTACTCAGAGAACTACAGTACCTACAAAGCAGAAAATATTTATAACTGACACAACGTGATAGCTACAGAATATATGTTTTCAGGGTCAAAATTATTCAGACCCTGTAGTGCCCTATTTTGTCCCAAAATGATGCATGCACACAAATTTTAAACTTAATATTTTATTCAAAACCTGCAAGCTCAAATGGAAGATTTATAAGAGTATTTTACAATATATGAAAAATCTAAACCAAACTATTTTTACCTATTTTTTTTCACAGTGGCATAGTGCAATTTTGCCATTTCTTTTTGTTAGGTTTGCTCACACTATCTCACGTTGCTTGGGGATCATTTACACAGTTAAAGTCTTTCTTATAGATTCTTAAGAGGATTAAAGTCTGGAGTGACTGGGACTTTCACTTTTGCACTTTTTAGCTACTCTTGAGTATCTCTGGCCTTGTATTTTCAGATCATTGGCCTGCTAAAAAATAAATTTTCACCTTTAGCAAAGTGAAACAGATTTTCCTCTAGCATCTGTTGTACTTTGATTCAACCATTTTCTCTTTAGTCCTTAAAGGCTTTACAGTCCCTGCTAAATAGTGTAACGATGCATAGTTTAGGACCCTGTGCAGACGGTATAATCCGGAAGTGACTGGAAAAGGGCTACAGGGAAAACAGTTAGGAAAGGAAGTGATGGCAAACAGGGGGCGGTGCCGACGATGATCAGGTGCAAGGGGGGGAGCGCAGGCAAACAAGTCCAGGAAACAGTTCAATGTAGGATGCAATCCAAAATCCAAAACCAGGGAATCCATCCAAGACAGAACTTTTAAAAACAGGAACAGGGACATGGAACAAGGAGATTAAAAATGGAATGACGAGGCCAGGTGCTCCGAGCCCCGGACCCAGCTTGGTCAGGAAGCCGTTAGGACACCTATGCCCTCAAGCCACAGACGTAGGGTGTTTTCATGCTAGGTCTGGGTGTTTGTCTTCCAATGCAGAGCCCTGAAGTTCTGGAACACCGGGTTTAAATACAGTAAATCCAGGGACAGGTTAAGCGTGGTTGGGCTGTTTCACAGTTTAAAATATAGAGTCAAGTGTGAAATTATCATAGATATTAGGAAAAAGAGAATACCACACTGCTAACGAAAGGTGGAAGGGGTTATTGCCATATAGTATGTCTTAGTTTGGTGTTTTTGATTTTGGTTTTGTTTTCGCTGTCCTGAGTTTGTGTTGTTTCCTTTAATATTAGTTTTGCTTTTCTTTTGTAAATAGGGTGTTTTTTGTTACTTTGTAATAAAAAAAATCCAGGGACAGGTGTACGTGATAATGAACTTAACACAAAAGGGTTGGTGCGCCCTCTAGAGGAGGGATGAAGATTGTGACAAATACAGTATAAGCATCTCCATAGCATAATATTGCCTCCAGTTTGCTAGAGTGTAAAGATGTATTAAATGAGAGGTGTATTTAGACTAAAAGGGTAAAATGTAATCTCATCTGACCATGACAAGGCACATTTTTGTCACATTTTTGCAGGGTGACTAAAGGGCTTCATTGTGAACTCCATCCAGGTTTTAAGATGGTTTTTTTACAGTTTTGTGAAATGTTCAGGATATTGTTGACTCATGCACATTGTCTCCCTTCTCAGCCACTATACACTGTAGCAGTTTCAAAATTATTTTTGGCCTTGTAGCAGCATACCTCACCAGTTTCCTGCTTTCTACTCAGTTTGGAGGGACTGTCTAATTTAGGCTATGTCTGGTGGTATTGTGCACCTTTCTTCATTTCTTGATGATTGAGTAGACTATGCTCACAGGGATATTCAGAGATTTTGCTATTTTTTACACCCGAGGGACAAGCCCTATTATTACACATAGAATTAGAAGTGTTATTAAATATTTCTAATAATCTTTTTCTGCCTTGACTAAGGAGCCTGGTGCCTCTCTGTGTAAGGGCACAAGAAGGTTCTAATTCAGTGGTTCTCAAACTGTGGTATGCCCCCAGCACCCCCAGGTGGTATGCCAGATGACCCTGGAAATTTGTTGTGTGCACTGAAAAATTGGGAATTAAAAATTGAATATTAAAAATTATGTACATTTTTCATCTGCAATTTACTTAATTGGTTTCAGAAAGCTTGAGACAGGTTTTCATATTTTTTATTTTTATAAATTTAATAAAATTAATGTGTTAAATTTGCAGCCTATGTACTTCAAGTATTATGTCATGGCCAAAAGAATTAGACGCCAAGAGTACTGATGCCAGCTCCGATAGATCACTCAAACCTGTTGATGAGGATGATACATCAGCCACTGACACTAGCTCTGCTGCTGAACCTGACACAGACAGCACTGCTACTGTTAGCAAGCATCGGAAAATGGCTACAAGGAGATACGATCCAAATTATCTAAGTGTTCAGTGCTATTTTTATTATATGTGTGTGTGCACGCATGCTCATGTTGGTCATTGAGATATTCTGTGGTTCCTATGAGAAGATGACATGTAGGCGGTACTTGGATGCTTTGGTTTGATCAGGGGTGATACTTGGTCCAGAAAGTTTGAGAACCAATGTTCTAATAGATCCCTCCAATAACAGACATTGTAAAGCTGAACAGTGAAATGATACATAATATATATATAAGAGAGCTGTGTGGTGGATACCAGAACTAAACCAGATTGCATTTCAGCCAAACAAGTTGTGATGTTGTACCTTAAAAGCAAGAACCTGACTTGTTGAGTGAGTCAGAAAGTACAGAATTCTGTCCAAGATATTCTTCCTGAAGCAGAAGAAATCGTTTGTTCTTGAACTCACTGTTATTTTCACCTGATCAATGAAATTAAACAGTTGTACTGTTTTTATGTTGATATCTTGATTATCTGAGTATAGTCAGAACCAACACTCTAATATGAAAACTGTGCAAGGATCTGAATACTTTTGCAAGGTACTCTACACATTACTTGAAATTACATAGGGAGCCCAGGCTATCGGTGTGTCACTCTTTAGGCTTAGGAGAGGATTTCTACAGGCTCCTGAAAAAAGGGGGTTGCACAGTCCTGGTCCACTTGAATAGCTTGGGGTGCAGACTGTCAGATGGACAGGAATGACAGGATAGAAAAAGGAAAAATATAGGAGTGAAAAGAGAATACAAGATATTAGTTGGCAGAGCTTAGATAACCCCATCCATTCAGCAACAAAAAGAAATGCCAGCTGCTGGAGACTGGAGTCAGGGAGCCTGGGCAATCAGGGTATCATTTTCTTGGCTTCAAAACAAATTCCTATGGCCAGGCCCCTGAGGAGAGGGGGTCACGTGGTCTGGTGAACAGGCCACCCAGATAGCCTGGGGTGCATGCAGGCAGACTGATAGCCCGACACAACTGTGCTACACCCACAAGCAGGTGTCTGACTAGCAATGGGAAGTCCGGGCAGGGACGTCCAGCACGATGATCCAGTCAGAGTAAATGGTTGATTCAAAGCACACACCCTTAATGGTGGGTCTCACCCTGAGACCAGAGCGGGAGTGAGGTGCCAAATTAGTCTCCCAGGAAACATCTCCCCAGTGGAGGTGCCCTGGTGCATGACCATCCTTTAGTCTCTTTCAAGTAACTTTTTAGTCCCTCGAGGCGGCACAGCCATATGCAGAGCTCCCAGTAGGATCCCAAGAGAACTAGAGACCAGGAAAGAAAAGGACTCCGCTGGGGTTCTGGAAGGTGGCAAGGGAGTGAAGAGAAAACGAATAGTGACCAAGAGAACATGGGGGAAAAAAGGAGAGTGAGGAAAAGCTCTGATGTGGTGGACATCAAAGACTGCCCTGAGTAAGAGCTAGGAAAGAAGTAAGTTAGAAGGTGGCTGGAGAGAGGAACCAGTGTTTCAGGGTGGGTAGACTTCACTAGAATCGGACTGCTATGGTAGAGGGTTGAGGGCAGTAAGAAGACTAGAATACTGCTCAAAGTGAAGTCAGAGATTGATTGAAAAGAGAGGCCAGAATAGAAGGGCCAGGCTTGAGAGTAAAGGCCAGCGCTGTATGTTGAAGACTGAAACTTAAGTTCACAACATAGACTGTAATGAAAGTGTGGTGTAGTATAAAGACTGAAGAGCAGTGCTGCAAGGCAAAGTCTTGGCAAAGGCAAAGTAGCATTATAAGAAGACTACTCTAGAAACCTGGATGAACACAGTTAACCTTGGAGGGAAGCTGGGCTCCCAACAGAGAGAGGGCACTAGCACAGTGGTCCAGGGTTCATTGCCGAGCATTGTAGGCTGATCATTGATGAACAGTGCAGGCTGCTTCAGCTGTACTGGTTGGGGGCAGTAGATGAGGAACCCCAGGGTTCCGGACAAGGACACTGCCCCTGGAGTAGTCAGAGGATCAACAGTGGGGGCCAGCGGAGAGAGAACTGATGCGTGAAGGCAATACTGCTACTAGAAGTGAGAGTGGTTGAATAATGACAAAGCACCATAGCAGAGATGTTTTGGCATTATATAGCAAAAGGGACAATTATATGATTGGAGTCCTAATTAATAATTGAAATAGATCAGTTGAAAGGGGATCCAGTCAGAGAGACCAGTCCTAAAAAATCATGAGCCCTTATGAGAATACTTTGGTTTGCCAGGGCAACCGCAGGCCAAGAGATTTTGCAGGACAGCAGGAATAACATATTTCTAATATGTGATGCACAACAGTGTCATAGAATAACCTTTATAAGTACTGTTTTATTCTAAGGCTGTTGTGTGGAGATCAGAATGTTCCCCCAAATATATGTGTAACTTTAACTCTACAGGCTTTGTGCTGTGTTTAGAAACGTTGTATTTGGAATTGATTTCTCGCCATAAACCATTCATAGTAATCAAATTCTGAATTTGCAATCCTCCGCTGTTTGCAGCACTCTACCATTTTTAATGAAAATTTTAAAAGGGGAAAGCATTTTCAGAACCATCATCCATCATCTTAATGAGCAAACAAGTGCATATGCTTTTAAGATTAGACATTTGTGATTAAGGATACTTTGCAGATAAATCCAGCTCTGGTTACCATGCTATAGTTTATAAATATGGATGCTATGCAAATGCTTCCAATTTTGACACCATTTTTTGCATACAAGATCAAAATGCCTCTGCCTCATTAGATTAATCCAGCCCCAGTCTGGGCTAGTGTAATCCATCCACGTCATTATGCTGAGTGTCGTTTTATTTGGATAAGCACATGAGGGAAAATAGGTCTTAGTACTTCAACAAGTGATCTTCAAATACCTTTTTATTGAGTGTTTGATTGCTTTCCTGCAGTGCTGAGCCAGAAAATTTCAAGGTGGCAGTTCCCTGATGCATCTTCAAAAATTAGTCTGAAAGTATAATTGGAAAAAAATGAATTACAGCAATTCAAAAGATTAAGAACATTTCTTAATTTCTTTAAATTTCCTAGTAGAAAAGTTTCAAATGAGAGGATTTGAAAATTTCCTATCAGTTAATTTGACCCATTTAACTCATTTTGTTGCTAGTAACAAATTGATCCAAGGATCTTATTTGGCTGTTCCTTGGAAAACAGAGCATCAGCTTCAACAGTAGCCATTTGTTAGCTTCTAGTTATTTTCCTTTTATTTTGTGTTTTCATGATTGTCTTATTTGGTTTTATGTGCATTATGTACTCTACAGTTCTGCTTTCATGAACATTTCAAGTCTGCATGTAGTTTAAGCAACATGTTTTCAAGGTTTTTTTTCTCTACTATTTTGTCTTATTTTCTGGATGATCTGGAGGGGGTTTTGGGGCTGATTTTTAAGTCAATTTTAAATCTTAAACTACTGTCTATTTTAACCTGCCTTTCTTGCCTGCCTCAGCTGTTAATTTTTATGATTCTGTTTCCTTTTAATCTAGTTCAATTTGTTGATGACTAACACCAAAGGAAATATTTGTGATCGAGTTATTGTAAACAATGCAAATGTCACTGAAGTAGTCATTTTAAATGAGAATCAAATCACTTTTTTAATATCTCAATTGCTTTATCAAAGTCATCGCTCATATCAGGTTGCTTTTACCCATGGAAAAAAGTTGTTCCTGCTTCTGTCACTGATCCCTTGACTAGATCTGATTTGCTTTCAAATAGTTCAGATTTAAATATGTGTGTTTATTACTTTCAACAATTCAATATTCACTCTATCTTCCTCTTTAGCCTCTATCATATCTATCACTATGGAGTTTGATAGATACTCCCATTGCCTCTCTAATGTTCTCAAAACTGTACAATTAAATTTAAATTGGTTCTGTACTTAGGGAGGCTTTGGTGTGTAGGGATTTAATATTATTTTGATTTCACTTTTCTCTGTTTGTTTTTTTTCTCTGTTGAGTGTCCTTAAATATTATTTCAGTACACAGTACTATACTGTTACCACAACTGATTTCTTTTTCTTTCCTTATTCTGTCATGAAAAGCTGTGTAATAGAGCAGATGTTAGAGAGTCTTACAGTAGATTAAAACCACATTATCTCCCCAAACTTTTGATAAAAGAGAAAGTGGACTGTTATCACTGAACACCAGTAAGAAAAGACACTAATAATCAATTGTACACCTATTTCACAAATGTGGAAATAAGTTAATAATAAAACACATTTTCTATCTGCACTGTTGCTCAGGGTGAGCCCACAATTAAGGTTGCAAATAAGGTCTCCAGAAATAATGTAGAACTGTGCTACATTATTGTCCATCATGGCCTCCATTCATCTATATTTTGTACATGTTGTACAGAGTACATGTTGTAGCTGCTGAGTCTACCTGAGGTGTTGATGCAACATGCTATTGACACAAATGCATTGTTCTCTTGATTATTGGGAAATACTGTCTCCTTTTGTTTTTTCTGTTTGATTTTCTCTATGCTCAACTGAAATCACCTTATTACCAGTGTTCAATCAACTCTCAACAATGAGTTTATTTAGTACTTATCCATCAGTCAGTTGCTCAAGTGTCAAGAGACATGAATGATCAATTAATAAAAATTATGCCAAAAACATTTAATCAATATTCAAAAGCTATAGATTTTTTTCCAAAAGATACACAAAACATACATGAAGAATGATACATTTTGATGACTAATTGGAAAGATTACTAGATTTGTTTTTTTTCTTTCTTAATAGGAAATGGATCCTATGGATCCATCTTTCTTGAGCAATTAAAAATTGTCAGTTTTATCACCTTTATCACCCTTATTTAGTGCCAATTAACCTATGAAAATATACCTTGTTGATTACATCCAGCCCTCTACTACAATACACAGTAATACTAGGTTGATGCAACTCTCATAAATTTAGGAAAATTAGTCACTCATTTATTTTTTTATATAGTGATGATTTTTCAGAAATTGATGGATCTTTTGCACTGTTAATGGTAAAGGGTAAAGTGACAACAGAATTGCAACTAAACGATTATTTATAATGGGTTTTTATGCACTGTGTATTTTCTTCCATTTATTTGGTCACCAGTGATCAAAATAAAATACAGAAAGCAGGAATCAAACCATTCAACGTTAGTTCAGTTCAACAATGTAAATTTTGTACAATTACACTTTCCAATACAAAGCTCCACTCCATGACTGAGAGACTATGACTGGCAGGCAGTAGCAATATGCAGTGACAACAAAGTACCTTTCAGAAAGGCTTTGAGCTCAGGTAAGTCATCCATATCAGGAAAACCACCAATTCTGAAGTTTAAAATGTTCTTAAGGAGACCTAACATAATTGTGTACCTGTAGGAATGGCTTAGAATTCATTGAAAGAACCTTGTAAATGAGACATAGCTTCTCTGAATAAAAAATTAGCACTCAGGGGGAGTGAAATTCCCGATGAGAAAAAGGAACTGGTGGGAAAGTATGTAATTGGTCACTCCCTTGGGTTAATTGTGCAACTTAACAAACGAGCCAGCCTTTCAGTCTGTGTCTAGACTCCAACCTAATGGGAATGGAAGCTATTTTATGGGAGCTTGTACAGAAATGGAATAAACCAGCTTACAAGCCTGTGAGACTCTTGTGAGTGATGGATACTCAAGAAAATACATCTTAGGTCTTTACTGAGGGGTGTCAAGGATGCTGGATGGTCAGCCGTTAGGTAGTTTGTTTGCCAGGCTCAATGGGGTAGTGATGAGGAGTATCATGATGAACTAGCTGAACCAGAGCTGATGGGATTGTAGCAGTGTTCTTTTATTTTGTAGATGTTCCTCTTTTTGTTCTGAGATGAGATAGGTGTCTAGATAACACAAGTTGAATCTTGATTATTTCCTATGTCTCAGCATCAAGAGGTGGATGGTCTTAGCTTGTGTAATTAGTGGTAAAACCTCAAACCGGCTGTGTCAGAGATACAGGTTTTTCTGAATGAGTGGTGTCACTAAGCAAGAGCTGACAGGAATTAGTGATTGGAGAAAATTAGTAGTTGCTTATAATCTAGTGCTCGATGATGAGTGAGAGTGAAGAGTTGATGAAGAACTATAGTAACCTCAGTGTGTAGAACAAGTACAAAACAAGTACAAAACACAACTGGAAAGGAAAAGAACTGTGCAGTCCTCTCCAAGAGGGGACCACCATGTAGATCTAGGATACTGGAGGGAATCTGAAAGAATAGGACAAACTACTCTAATTCCAAAAAATATGGTATAGTTCGTGTCATATTTTGTCGTGGCACATTACATTCACATGTGGCTAAACTGACTTTTATTTGTGTAACTCCTCTGTACAGTTTCCTTTAGTTTCACTGCATTCAGGATACAGTATGCACTTGTAATACACTTGTCAGTGCGCTTGTATAACAAATGACATACAGTATATCTGAACAGTCACCAAATTATAAACTATTGAGACAATGCAATAAACTACATTCAAGTCTTTGACCATAGTCATAGTACTGTATGTGTTTTATGGAGAGCACCTAAAAAGTAATAGACTATGAGTTACAGTAGTAAAAAGGACAAAACAGCCCAAGCTTCCATCTGCTCATATAACATTTGGCTTCTAAGTACAGCATCTTACAGTATATAAAATATACAAAGCTCATAATATAAATAAATTGTGTTGTTTTGTTGATTAATTCTCGCTGTTTGTATCACATTGTTTTGTATCGCAAAATAAATTATAAATGAAAATGTAGGATTAATAATCTGTATCTAGTATACATCTGTAAATATGTAAGGATTCATGTAAATATCAGAGCTGAATTTGATTAACTAGTGCTCATCTACTGTATATATTAATATTTACATTATCTTCCCTAATGAGAAAATGTTACAGACTTCTCTAGGACCTTTAGGGCAGTTTTGTGGTTTAATTGCAGGAAATCTGCAATATGGGAATTTGGGTAGACAGTTGGAAAAAGTGTACACAAAGGACAGGAGGGCTCCTTTTAGTCTGTTGCCAGCCTGAGAAAGACCAATCAACAGAGGTTTTGACCTGTGGTATTTAAATGGCGAAATCATAAATTCAGTTGAACTTTGAATAAATAAGATTTTTTTTTGGAATTAAGTTTCTTTAAAATAAAAGACATAATAACTTCTGTTGTAAGTGTTAATACACGGCAAATATAATTGTGATTTTATTGTTTATCTCCTAATATTGCAAGTCTGGTTGGATGTACATTATTTCTCACAGGTTCAGTCTTAGCATTTTCACATTCCCTAAGATTCCTGAGGAAGGCTCCTCTGCGAATCTGCGCCTGGAGCTCAGCTTGCATTTTGCCACGGCCCTAAAACCTCAGAACTGCAGAGTAACAGTTACTGTACATCTCAAGATAAAAGCAGTCGAAACACTACTTTTTACTGCACATTTTTAAAGATGGCCCAACTCCATTATTATTATTTGATGGTATGGTCTCTTTAAAATGGAACATATTTCCTTCACAGCATGTACTGTAGTTTTAAAATGTCAGCCACGTGAATCAAATATGTGAACAAAGGCTACAATTCCAGACGTGCTACACACACAAATCACATTAAGTCATATCCACATACTGTATATGCCAAAACAATAGCGTACAAGTCAATAAACAGCAGTATGATAGGGATACTGTATTAATATACTGTATATTCAGTAAATACAGTGTGATACCATATGGTTTTCAAGCCACAACAGTACATTATGTGTGAAACATATTTTTTATAATCAAAATCTAAAGTAAAGGTTTATTCCATGTTGAAAGGAAAAGAAAAGAGATACAACATTTTGGCTGTAGAACCTTCTTCAGGTGTGAGGGAGAGAAGGAAACCAGCAGTTAATAAAGCATGGGAGAACAAAGACAGGATAGTTGAGATTAGGCGGGAAGCAGGGGAGAAAGAGTATCAAAACTCTGGGAGAACTGGAAGAGAGGTATGAAGTCAAAACCTGCAAATGAACAGAGAGGATTAGAAAGAGACGATTCTGTCATTAATGGAAGGAGGAAGGTGTGATCCTAGTTTCAGGATAATTTTGGTTTCGTATGTTTTTCTGTAATAGGAATTCTGAAATCCTCTGAGAGAACGCAGATGGATGGCCGTTAGGGCCGTTGAAATGGGAATCTATGGGTTTGGAGAGATCTTTGATATTCATAAATTTGAAATGTTCCCTGAAATGGTCTCTCAATGTTCTTCCTGTCTCACCAATGTAAATATAAATGTGGACATTTTCTGCAAGAGATGCAGTAAATAAGGTTGCTGGAAATGTCATCTGGGTGATCCACAATTGTTCAGAGGTGTCTTGAATGGTGGTATTGGACATATGTTTACAGATGATGCAGTGAGTTCTATTGCAGGGGATTGGGTGGTTGGTGATATGAAACGAAGGGGCAGTCAGAAAAGAGGGTACCAATGGAGGGATCATCCTGTGAGATTGGGAAGTTGTCATTAATGGTCCTGGGAATAGAAAGGGGTTAGGGTGGTAGGGAACCACCAAATGGAATGGGGTTATGAGTCTGGATATTCCTAATTGGGATGATGATCCGAGGACTATATTTGTTTATAATATATACAATATTATATGCCACATTAATCAGTCACTGTGCCACCTGATGCTTTTACAAAGTAGTATAGTTATGCATCATAATATTATAAAAAATGCATGATAATGCAGTACGTATGTGTAACGAACAGTTCTTTCCTGACCCTATGCGGATGACACAATCCGAAATAGTGAGGAAACACTGGGGAAAAAGTCATGCAGGAATATGGGGATGAAAACAGGGGGGCGTGTCTGAAGTGTGCTAGTGCACGGGGGAGGTGTGGCCGAGGCAAACAGTCCAGTGGAAATCCAAAACAAAAGCAAAGGTCCATGGCCGTGTAATCCATCCAAAAACCAGGGATTAAAAACAGGTGCCGGGTTGGGACCGGCGGGGGGAACAGGAACAGGAGCAGGAAGCTAAAAACATAATGGAGTCCCAGGCTCACACGAATCAGAGATCAGATGCAGAGCCTCGAGTGAAGTGAGTGCCTGGCTTATAAAAGCGAACTGAAACAGGGTGGAAACAAGGAACAGGTGCGGGGAAAGAGGCAAATGAGGAAGGGCTGGAGTGCCCTTAAGAGGAGGGGTTTGCGATCGTGACAGTATGGTATTTTGTGGCCCATTATTTGTCGTGCATTCTGAATAGCTGATCTGTATATAGCAGAGCAATACTAAACAAATTATAGTACCTGAATTTACTTCTAATTTCTAAAACATAATAGTTCTAATTAGACATTTTCCTCATAAAAATTGTCTATTGGAAGAATTGGATTTAACATACATTGAAGAAGTACCTTTCAAATACACATTCCTCCATAATGATGCCTCAAAATTAATAATAAAGGTTAATTAAAACCTATGTGCAGGTGTAAAACAGAATTATTCCTGCTTGTTTCTACAGCTAGAAGGTTTGCAGACTATCATTCTGCACGTGCGGTAACACAACACATTTGACTGGTCTGAGAGACAATGCAGCTTGAATGTGAAGGCTTAATTTCATAGTTTCTTTCTTAAATACTTGAATACAGATGAAATAAACCAAACTCTGGCAATATTGTTGGGGGTTTTCTGCAATGCTGAGAAATCTGTATAAACCCTATCTGATTGGACACATTGTGTGCTTAAGTTTATAGTTTAGTTTCAACAACTGAAACACAGAAACTTAATCTATCAATGTGTATTTATGGCAGATGATACAACTAAATGGATGTGTCTTGTAATTTTAAAAGCAACACAGAGATACCATATTCTAAGCTTTGATTCTTCAAGATGGTGCCATGTTACTCATGCTCATGTGATAGTAATTTTCTAATGGGAGGCATGCAATTGGTAGAGCATCTGTCTAGAGCAGCACTGGAGTTAGTTGGACAAAACTGTCTTGGATTTTCAACTAACTCCTGTGACTTGCTGTGTGCAGTCTTGAAGTGACAGCAATGAGAGACTTCTAATCTTCTAATCAACATGAACCCTCCTGCCTGGCAATGTAGAGCTTGCAATATAGCAAATAACTCAGGTGGGCAGGTGGGCTTCTCAGTGGCAAATGTCTTATGTTCCCAGGTGTGAATTGGGTCTTAAAACACATGGTGTGCAAAATTTAATGGGTTTAATGGGTATATAATGTAAACTTATTCAACTTGATCATAATGTTACCCTATTTTTCAAACATTCAGCTTGCATAAAACCTCAGCACAGACAAAAGAATTAATTAATAATTCAGACAAGAACTGGACAGAAGCCATAAGGCATTCATTTTGAAAGCCACATTATAGAAAATATACTGTAGTGCATTTGCCCTGGACCGAAGAGCGCCTGGCTGGGGTACGCGGTGAGGGGCAGGACAGGAGTGGAAGTGGTCAGGGCGGGGTTTAGGAAGGCCGCTGACCAGTGCAGCTGTCCCACAGTGAAACAGGCATGCAGTCTGGGGAGATTGCCTGTTTTCCATGTAAATAGTTCCCTGGTTCCACACCCCTGGGTGTTACACTCTCTCTCTCTCTCCCTCGCTCTCTCTCTGGGGCTCGCGCGCTGGCTCGCTGGCGCTCTTGGCGGGCTTGTCGCGTGTCTCTCTGGTTGTCTGGGCGCGGGAGGGCTTGCTGGCAGGTGGTGACGGAGAAGGAATAAAGTGCAGTTTTTAAACTCCACAAGCCTGAGTCTCTTTCTCTCATCAACATATTGATGTTCTGGAATCTGTCCAGAGAAGTGCAGTATATATATATTCTGGGGCTTAAAGGAATGTCCTACACTGACAAGCTGAAAGGAGTTGTGTTCTAAACAGAGAAGACTACAAGGGAACCTGATACATTTATTCAAAATGGCATTAACAAAGTCAACTCAGTTACTTAATCAGTGGATTTAATCAGTATGATCAGTGAAATATGAACCAGATGGCAGGTGGAAATTATCCAGTTTTATTGTTGAAGCCAATACCATGGTTTCTTTCAAGAGATAGCTGGATGGGATTCTTGGATCACTAATTACCAAACTACCTACTACTAACTACCAAACAGGTTAGATGGGCCATATGGCATATCATTTATAATTTTTCCTATGTTCTGACTGAGAAATGGTTTCTGTTTGGGAAACAGAATCCATTAAGTGACTGTAGCTTATTGGGATCATTATATTATAGCTGAGACACTAGTATGTGTTCTGAAAACAAAGTGGGAGATATCTCAAACAGCTCAACTTGTCCTGGGTACTTCAGTTCTGTGGCCTAAATGTTGCTAGTTTAAGTCAGGATCATATGACCCAGAAGCATTATGTATTTGAAATTACATAAATGCCACAGGTAAAATGTAAGGAATCATTATATGATCAGTGCATGACACAGAAACACATGATGAGAAAGGTTTAGGCATGATAAGAATAAGCAATAAAACAATGCAAATGTTATTTTGAAACTATATGTGTACTACATAGACAATGAAATATTATACAAATTTCTGGTTGCTACATTACAAAAGAAGACCTAGAAGACATAGAAAAAAGTCCCGATAAGAGCATCAAGGTTTGAGTGACTGTGAAGAACAGATTGAAGTGATAGCTGTAGAAAAGATTTGATTGATGTTTAGAACATTTTAAAGAGATTATTTTCACTTATTTAAACAAATTATTTTCAAATAGTTGTTTGAAATTAAGTTCAATGAACAAAACATTAAAGAAACTTTTATCTCCCAGTTTTGCAATAGTACGGTACATTCTCACACAGAGAATTATGAATACGAGGATATGATTCCTCTCAGGACATTTTCCAAAAAGAGGAGGGGTGTTATCAATGGTGTCCTGGCCAATTTCCCCCCCTGGCTATCAATGTAAATCTATCAATCAATTGGCTTCATTAGTCTGTTCTCCTCCTCACTGATAGCTGATATGTGGTGAGTGTAATGTCACACTTTGGCTGCCGTTGCACCATCACTTGGGTGCCTTTATATTGGGGTCATGGAGGGGAGTCCTCATGGACTTTGAGTGGAGTGTCCAGAAAAACACTATATAGAAACAACAATTATTAGTAGTATGATAGAAACTAATGAATTCTGATGTTCTGGATGGCCTTTACTCTTATTCTCTTGTTAAAACATATAAGAATGCATTTGAATTGTAATTAATTATGATTGTACCTTTTTTCCCACCCAGCTGAATAGTTTTGTTTTCACAGAGTCCAAGGCTATCAGAACCATGTATAACAGCATTGCACAATCAACAATGTGTTATCCATCAGGAAAATGTTTCAAAATAATTGTCAATATTATCTGTACTGTGTCTACCTCTGACATACAGACCTATGAACATTGTACGTTCATACTGTAGGTCACAATGAAATTTGAAATGCTTGTCATTAAAACACCATAAAAAGACATGATCAATGGATGCTAGTTTTTGTCCTCAGGACTACAAGGCCCCACCATACTCAATGTCCTTCTAGCCTTATATAAAAAATGAACATTAACCTGGCCTCTCTTATCTCCACTGAAACAACTCCACAAACTCCTGGTTTGCAGATCTATTACTCTAAAATCTAAGGACCCCTACTCTTTCAAGCCCCTGTAGTGGCAATGCTTATTAATAAGACAGAATAAAGTGTTGCTGTGCTTTCCTAAATGAGGCCCCATCTCTCTTATAGGGACTGGAACCCTGGAACTTTGATTCAGCAAAGCGTCAGCCCAGGGAATACCTGTATGTACAGTAAGAATTCAAATTGTCGACAATCTGAATAAGTTTTTATTCGCCAGTAGCACTACGCCGGAAGCAAACCAAGTTTCTTCCCCCTAAAGAGTGACTTGCTCAGACCTGCGGTCGCCCTCTGTACATTGAGACTCTATACTAGTCAGCCGGACTACTGGTAGGCCTCTTAGAGAGCGACGAATGCACTGCATGCCACAGTTAGATTCCTTCCTCCCCTCTTCTTACGACTCAGAGCCGCACCAGGATTGGTCGGGCATCGAGCCAGAACCGGCCATAGGACAACTATCCAACACCGCAGAGATTGGACGCAGCCGCCAACTGGTCTTTTGTTTCTGTGCCCCCGGAAATACGAATCCATATCTGGATAAGTAAACCCAATATTCTACATTGCATCTCGAGAATTCAATTGTTACCCCGACATAAGTTGAAATCAATTTAATTCATATGAGTAATGTATTTACTTTTGAGTATCTAATGTAGAAGTTGCATTAATGAGAATGATTAACGATATAGTATAGCCAAATGGTATACTGAAGTATATTCTTTGTTTTGTATCTCTTTGTGTTTTGCATCTCTTCGTGATTATATCGTGATCTTGCATTTTGATAATCCTCACAGTAAGATCTGCCATCTGTATCCAGGCAGACTGTTATATGTTTTATATACACAATTTATGTATTAATACATGTATATCATGAATTTGTGTGTGTATGCATTGCTGACTGTTTCTGTAGATAGATTGTCTAATAGCCATAAAAGAATCACCTCATGGTTTACTGCTACAATTAACAAATTGTCCCAGTAAATTCACAAAACTCCTACACTCCTGACAATCTCTGAATTCTAGCCTTTTGTCTACTTAATATTGTTACAAATAGAAGGTTAAAAAATGGTATTTTTACATTCATCAGTTAATTAAGTAAAATAAACCAAGACAAACTTTTTGATTGCTTTGATCACTGAATCTCGGATCCCTACATCTCTCAAACTTCTCCTTGTTTTGAGGATTGGAAATATTGACACTAGATTGGCAAGGGTTACTCTAGATTACACTACCTAGATTCTTAAAGACACTTTATAACAATGTCTTATGTTCCACCTTCCCAGAGTATCTGCTTAAACCATACAACTTAATCTTTGATCTAATCCTTCACTCTATACACACAGTTTTCAACTCAGGTCACATGCTGCCTTCAGCTATGGAACCATCACCTCTACTGTGGAGTGCTAGATACCAAATGCCATTGCTATCTGTTCACTTTCTCCTTGTGAGAGGCATTAGGTCACCCCATCATCTTTGCAAGGAGGTGACATGTTCATAATTACTTTAACTCCGTCAGATGCAGAGATTTCTTGTTGCTTCCTCTACATATGCAGCTTTTAGTGAGAATGCACACACTCATTTGCTGTGTCCTTGGCATCTGCCTTGTATTTCAATTACTCCTCCTAAATGACTGTTCTCTACTTTGCACAACCATTAACCCTGTCATATATATTATCAAAGCAGCATGACTGACAACGTTTTAGGGTGCCATGGTGAAACATACTATTTTGTAGTCCATCTACAGCCTTCAGACCTCATACAGGGAAGGTGGCTTGCAGCCTCACAGATTGTCCCAAATTCCCCTTTTGAATTACTCTATAGCAAACTGTACCACATCATCATCGCTCCTCTTCTTACAATTTATAAATAAAGGGCATGCCAAATCTCCTCACCTAGGTTCCATTTACAACCAATTCCCCATTTGTGTTTTTCATAATCCAGGTTACTAAAACCAAATTGCTGACTCATTTTCTAAGGTTAATGATTATAATATTAGAATTAGAATATTTACATTTTAATTCTTTGTTCTGCATTGTGGTGTAGGGTCCTTCTTGAATCTTCAGGACCTCCTAACATCCTCATCCTATTGCCAGATTGATTAAGTCAAAACTACTTATGTGTAAATTCTCATATTTAAATGTATTTTCTTATTGGGTTATTTTTAATTAAAAGTTTGGAGGATGACAGCAACCACCTTCTGCTTCATTTCTGCTACTTTAACTCAGAATCCTGCATGACCAGGATATCAAGCCACTAAAAGCTATAAAAAACATAGATATAGTTTATTCCTTGCATTAATCATTTTGCATTCTTCTTCCTCTCACTATAGTTAACTCTTCACTCTGCTTGAGGGTCCTAACGTCCTTAAAAAGGTGTAAATAAACATATCTCTTGTCTTTCCTGGAATTCAATTATGTTTAACGAATATGCACACTGCATTGCTTTTATGATGACAGTATTGCTGAGAAACATTTTATGCTTATTGTGTTACATTATGTTTTTACCCTTAACTCATCAAGGGTTTGAATACATATATAAAGTATTGTACATATATAATCATTCTTAACAACACAATGTGTTACATATGTCAAAATAACTGAGTAATGAGCACCACCATACTGTATATCCAGAGTTTTATTGATTATTATGTTTTTTTTTTCAGAAAGACTAATGAGTCCTGAGGTTTCCAGTGGAGAGGTTAATAGAATATTGAAATGTCAGGAGATTGATGATATTGTTTTCTCTGAAGCATAGCAAGCTGACAAATTCTTGCCCTTTTGCTCTCAAATTTTTCCCATTCCATACCAAAGGTTCCATCCCTGGGCTGAATGAAAGGGTAGAATAAGACTTTAATGATAAAATACAGAGAGAAGACAAGATTCTCTTGTCACTGTCAGTAAATAAATTGCATTAATCTGTCTTCATTACTGCCATGTATAGAGTAGTACTGTATGCAGCTATACCTGGTGGGAAGATGAGTAATACATTCCTGCATTACCAGAACACTAAGTACCCTGCTGTGTGTTTCGTCTGGAATATTTGAGTAATCGTTGTAGAAGAGTGCCAACTGTAGTCTTGTAGTCAGCCCATGTTTACATCCATGCAAAGAAGGCCAAAGTGTTTCAGCCAACTATTTATGCACAAAAATTTATCACAGTTTGTTTCATTTCAGTGCTGCATGTTTTATTGTCAAAGAAAAAAATCAAACCTTTTGACCCTTTTTAAAATGCAATTTTGATTTCGGTCCCTTAAATTAGAAAAGGAAATTCACATAAGAAAGAAAAACATCAAACAAATGGTGGCACAATTCCCTGAAGAAAGTAGCCTTCAAGTTTTAAGCCTTATGCAATCAATCACTGACATTCCGGTGAGAACTGGGATGCAATTCAAAGGGTTTGGCTAGAAGAGAGGAACAGTGTCAGAGCAAAAACGCAAGCCTAACAACACACCAGAACTGCTGTTCATGCTGCGAGTTAAGAAATTAGACAAGCTATCAAGAGGGGAAGCTGTTTAATGCTGGCTGAGCAGCAGAGTGATGAAGAATCCCGCTTCTTTCCAGCTTTGGACACTTTTAAGTCTTTTTAGATTTGGTTAATATTGTTTACTTTTGTCTGGGAGATATCCTAAGAGCAACTTATTCGCTAGGCAAGAAAGCAATTTAAAGTACAGAATTATATATACTGTATGGTTTTACTCTCTTTGAATGCCTTACAGGTTAAATGTCAACTGCATCTTTGTCTTGTGTATCCATAGACCATCTTCTATGATGGATTCATAGTTAGCAAGTCTTTTCTTTTTGCTAAGCATGTATTCTTTTGGTGTGTCAACCTTTTGACAATATTCATCAAGTCAGCCTGTCACGATTGCTACTCCTCCTCTTAAGGGTGCTCCAGACCTTCCTTGTTCTGCCCCACTACTCGCACCTGTTCCTTATTCCAGCCCCTCTTCAGTTCCCCCTTAAAAGCCAGAAGCAGACGTCATTCGTGGCTCTTCATTGAATTCCGTTTCGTGAGAGCCCGGGTCCTGCTGCGTCTAGCTCCGTTACGGTTTTAGCTTTCTGTTCCTGATCCCCCCCACTGGTCCCGACCCAGTTCCTGGTTTTTAACCCTCTGGATGGATCGCCTGGCCATGGACTTTGTTTCTGTTTTGGATTCCCTGTTTGAACTTTGTCTTGGATTGTTCGCCCTGTACTCACTGCCCCTGGACACCTGCACCCCTTGGACACGCCCCCTGTCTCCATACTCTCTCCTGCATGACTTTTTCCCCAGTGTTTCCTCACAAATCCAGATTGTGTCGTCTGCATAGGGCCTGGAAAGAACTGTTCGTGACACAGCCTTTCCGTATGCAGAGATGCTCATAAAAACAGTGAGAAAAAGCTTCAGGTGTTTGAATTTATTGTGATGTCTGACCACACAGATGAAATTGTCCATGCTGTTTCTGGACAACTTTTGACATGCTTGCCAGTGGTTTATCTCTCCTGGGGAAATAAAAAAAAGACAATAAATAAAAAAGGATATATAAGACATTCAATAAATAAAAGATCTTTGTGGGACCAGCAAGGACATCCTTGAACATCATTGTCCTGAACTGTCAGAGCAACATTTAGAAGCCACTGTTCTCTTTGTAGCAAAGCTGGTCTGGTCCAGCAGCAGAGGACTCATGAGCTGGAAACAGTGGGATGTCATGGTTCAGGTAGGAGGCATTGGTTGCTCTCATAGGAGCCATTACCACATTCTAAAAGCAGAGCATTTTTTTATTTTCAGTTGCAGTCTTGTAATGGATTTTGCATCTTGCCAAGCAGTGGACAAGAATGTCTCCCAGTAGAGTTATTTATAATTTGATTATTCTATTAGTCAAAATACCTTTTTTTAAAAAAAAATTGCTTGTGCATATGTTTTAATGCAGACGGCTCCCAGGTCCACTCAGCCTGCTTTCCAAATGAGTACTGGAGGTTAATCCTTCTGGGGCAAATAGGCGGGCTGGGGCGTGATGCTGACCACATCACCTCCACCTCTAGTGTCAGATGGTCAAGGAAAAAGGTGGCCCTTGCCCACCATGGGCCTTTATGGCCTGAAAAGGGGACCTATCCTACCCATCAAATGTAACTAATCATTTTTACATAGATATTGGAAAATAACAAATTAAATAAGCCATTACAATTTCACAATCCTGAGACACAGAACCTCCTAAGTAGACTTCTAATACTGCTTTGCATATATAAGGCGAGGTCAAGTCAGTACCTAAAAACAGCTGTTTTGCTCATATTAGAGCTCATTATCATGGCATAGATTACTTCAGTCAGTGAAACAGGCATAAACATATTGAATATATGTATATGTTTTTCAAGGAGAATTTTCAAGGTTATTGTGTATTTTAAGTGCAAGTTTCTATGATTTGCAGAAACACTGTTTTACAATCCTTAAACAATGAATTTATTATTCATTATAGAGATACCTAATTATAATGTTGTGAATCAGGTACAGTAATTTAATTTGTATTTCTCATGATTCATCATTTTTTTTATTTCCTAATCATCCCAGTTCCAGTAAATACATTTTACCAGCCAGGTCACAGCTCTGCCACTAATATAGGCAAAACAGCTGTGTGTGTTTGTATGCTATGGCTGATTATATGTGGAAGACAGTTATAGTTAATCATCTCTTTAGACTACTGTACTTTGATTTTAATATTTATAACAAATCAACAGAAAACATACCAATGAAACATGAATGTAAATGAAAATGTAGTGCAAATTTAGTTTGACCTTATTTTTAGAAAGAGAAATCAATTTCATCTGCTACTTTCATCATAAACAAAAGCTATTTTTACCTAACAATACAAGGTATAGAATTTCTACGAGCCAGTCCACGCTTAGGAAATAAATAGCATGTTTTTACAGTCAGTAATGGCATCCAATTATGTGTAGGAATTGTCCTTGAGGATCTGGGCTCACTATATCCTGAGAGTTTAAGAATAAAGAAGAAAGACAGAGACAGCAATAATAGCTTTTACTGATAAGAAAGAGTATCTGTGTATTTGTCCTCCTCATGACTTTTAACCTGATCAGTAAATTGAATTGCTTTCATAACCGAGAGGTACTGTGCAATGGTTAGCATTCCTGCTTTGCAGAACTTAGGCCCAATGTTCAATTTTTGGGGTGCTATCTGTGTGGAGTTTATGTTTTCCCATGTTCCTGCAGTTTTTTTTCTGGGTGCTCCAATTTGCTGCCACCATTTGCAATGCACCCGTTGTTTACCGGTTTAGCCTCCAGCTCCCCCGCAACCCTTTTTACCCTGGATAAAATGGTTAGAAAATGGATTGATTCTTTCATTACCATTCCAAAAATAATTATGTGCGCTATTACCACTATGTATGTGATCTTCAGTAACAAATAATTAGCACTGCATTTTCATCATGAAAATTGATTACAGTTATTCCTCTCTCTGCTCAAAATATTTCTGGAATGAATATAATATCTTAACTATGTCACCTAAAACTGTATTTGGTGGAAGAGAGACTTGATGAAAAGAGTGATAATTTCTTGTACACCTTATTTTGATAAAATAGCAAGATGCTTATTTCATCTCCACAGTCAGAATGTTTGCAAGTCTTTTTTCAGCCCTTCAAGGCACTGTGCTTGACAATTTGTAATGTTGGCTTGCTCAAGTGGAAAGGGAGAACTGCAGATTGACCCAGTGAGTGAAATGAGTATGAAAGAATGATTACTTTCCAGCTATAAATGTGACACAATGAGTATCACTGGATCATTCCTAGAAATGACTTTTTTTTTTAGTTCTGTTGCTATCAGCTCGTGATACTTATAAAATGTGGAGTATGATGTTTCTTGTGGTAAGACAGTTGAAAACTATAAAAATAAATATTAATTTTTGCTGAAAATTCCAACAATAATAAAATATTATACAATCTTATACTATTATACAACACATATTGAAAAGGGTGCCTGTCCTTCCACCATAATATTAAATTGTAATCTGCTTAAGTAATCAAATAGTATTAATATTCTGATTCAAACATTTGAATGTGAACAGTGAAATAAAGAAAATATAATTAGAAAATTAAACGTTTTGTTGTTTTGTCTCTTTTATTAGTTCTGGACATAAAATACTTAATGAACTAACAAAGTATTATTTATAATTTGGAACAAGTAATAGGTTTATTCCATGCTTTTCAGCAGCTACTGACCTAAACTATTAATTAATTTGGTTGTATATACAGTTAAGAAAATATTTGTAAACCTGCAAGGGTGTTTAGGAGTTACAGAATTCTCCACAAAGATTCCATCTTCTTGGAATTCTGACCAGTCAGGTTCATCTTAATGGTAATTGACAGGTAATTTTGAAACCAAGTACTGAGCACAGAAAAGGTCAGCAAGCAGATCAGTTACAGACACTGATTACCTTTGGTGATGAAGGGCTCAGCTGAAACATAACCCAGAGAACAAGGGTACTTCAGGGACAGGACTGAGAACAACTGGATTAGAGTAAAAATGCAGCTTTTGTGCTGGTACCTTATTGATCCAAGGATAATCTCAAGATGTTTGTGAAATAATCCAGGTAAATCATCTTAGTAAAGCTAGAAAGTTTGTATCCACAGTTCTGAAGTACAGTCCTACAACCTTGGCAGAAGGAGTCTAATACCATTGCAGATATCCTCAATTAAGGTGTTCTGGTTCTTGGTCTTGGCCCTGTTGCTTGGTCATTTGGAATGACTTTGAAACTTTCTTTCAGGAATGTCTTACAAGATGTTTATACTAGGTCTTCTCTGCTACAGTACTAGTTATTTTGAGATCTTCAGGAGCTACTGTACATTTTGTGTCCAAATAAAGATAAACTTTTGTCACTGTTATTCTATTACTGTATTGGTCTGTGCAGATGAATATCGGGAGGAGTTAAAAGCTTGTTTGAAAGAATACGACATGCTTTGTCTCATATCTGCAGATTCAACAGTTTTTTAAAGGGACAAAGAGATGGGTGACTTGGTGTTAGTTTAAAAGACCCAGGTACGTCTACACATATAAACAGTATTTCTACTTCAGTGATCTTGACAATAAAGGTGTGAAACAACTGAAGGGCATTATTATCTTACATATTTTGGATATTTACATATTAAAGAGAGTTTATTGTATTGAACTACATCACTTAAAACATCCCTGTTCTTATATACTGTACAGTATGTGGTTTAAACGTCTGATGAATGCCATGATTGACTGTGCTAAAAATGAGACTAATTTTAAAGCAGTGCACTGACAGATGCTTTACTGAAGAAAAGACCCACTACTCAAGACAAATGACTTCTGAACGGCATTGAAAAAGTTGCAGTTATGCCTGAGACGTGGTGAAATCCAGGGGTTTTTATTGTTAGTTTCAAAAGAATAGGTCACGGTGGAGGTGGATGACCGGAGGTGTTGCTTCATGAAAGTTTAAATAAATATCATAAAATTGATAGCAATAAATTCAATTTTACCGTCAGACTGGACAAGAAATTTCAAAACATATTGAAATCTTAATGATGCATACATTTCAATACAAATAATTCCTCTCTTTTACCAAGAATATGAAGTGTAAACAAATTTTAATTTACGATTGACCAACTGACCCATTTATACAACAGGATTTTTAGTGGACTTTGCTCAAGGATAAAAATGCAAAGTTCCACCTAGAACTGAATCCTTCACTTTCTGATCCACTGCTGCCTTTTGAATAACAATCTGATTTGAACTGACTAATTACAAATACTACTTTATCTCAGTATAACACTGACTAATTTCAGTTTTTCCTCATAATGTTACTGGAGGTTTTAGAGTCACATTATCCAAAATTTAGTCTGAAATGTCAGACCAATATCAGACTAGACAGCAATCCAGTAAGTCTGGAGAAGATTGTTATCATTCTATGACATCACTTGTTCTTTTTTATTACTGCTTAAGGTGTTTGTAAATGCTATCTTATAAAATGTAAGTGGCTGTCTTCATGATGAAGTTCACATCTATGATATTTTAAAAGGAAAATATAATCCTTCAGCTTGTTAAGAATCACCTTTAACTTGGAACATTGTGAAACAAAAAGAAGATTGTTAGTGGAGATTATGGGTTGGCAGCTTCAGGGCCTAAAACATAAACACCCATATTCTTCATTTTTCTATCTCTTTATTTGTAATGCATTGGCCCACTCTTTCATTTGTCCTCGTGGCTTTTGGGAGGAGTGTTGGGTCGGGGGTCCATCCTTTGAGATCCTCCATCCTTTGGCTCCCAGCCGTGAGGTAGCACCTTTCAAGCAACTATTGCTTAATAACATGTGGGGGCTGCTGACACTTAGTTTCAGACACTACAGGTTTGAGACCAAGATGTTAATTAAATGAGATGATCGATGGAATTCAGGAGCTTAAGGAGAGGAGCTATCAAAGGCATTGGATTGTGAAAGTTGGACTTTCCATCTTTCAAGCAGGTTCAGTCAGTCTACTATATACTGATGGAAAAAAGAAACACAACATTTTCTGGAATAAGAATATTATAGTTATAGCTTACGTACTTTCACAAAAAGTTGTCAATTTGTTTTAAGCCCTCTGGCCAGCAATACAGCTTGTGTAGTGATGCATTGCAACTTGCCAATCACACGAAAGCTCGTTAGGTGCACTTTTACCCAATGAGGTCCAGGTGGAACATTGCCTGATCAGGTCACCGTTAAAAAGGCCTTAGTTCAAAACTTAAATCACTGCAAGAAAAAGGCCACACTTAGTCAGTTTTCTGTGCATTCCATAATGCCTCGAAAGTCACCAGAAGAAAGGGACAGGGCTACTGGCATGCTGCAGGCAGACATGTCATGTGCCAGTGTTGCCAGACACTATGGAGTAAGCCACTCCACTGTGTCCCAGCTGCAGAGAAGGTTTTAGCAGACCAGCAGGACAGATGACAGTCCAAGATCCGGTCGCCCTTTAGTGACAACACCAGAGCAGGACTTCACCTCAGACTGGTCCACCTGAGAGATCGTTTCAGATCTGCCAACCGTACTGCTGCTGAAACTGCCGGCCGACAAAATGCCCACCTCAATAACAGGACAGTGAGGCTCCATGCTGCTGGCCTTAGAGCAAGGCGACCTGTCAGGCAGGCCCTCTGCTCAAACTTCCTAGACGTCACACCCGACTGGTTTGGGACGACAGGTGCTGCGATGGACTCATCAGCAGTGGCATCAGGTCGTTTTCGCGGATAAGTCACTCTTTAGCCTGTTCCATGAAGATGGGAGGGCCAGAGTGTGAAGGAAGCGGTGTTGCGTATCTTTTTTCCATCAGTATATATGGAGTATATTAGTCAAAATTAGATTTTTTTACTAATATAGTTAGTATGCTTAATTCTTGGGTGTAGTTATTTTTACTGAATGAAATTATAAATTAAAGATTGGGAGGAAATCAAACCTTAACCTTGCTCAGTTCCACATGCTTTTATATTAATATAATGATTCTAGTTTCCCCAGTTTCACTTTCATTTTCCTTTTTGCTCTCTATCTTCACCCATTTAGCAGCACTCTGGCTAATTACCTCATAAAAATAAGGATTTAGACATCATGTTTATGCCCAGGTTGTACTTCTCTGAGCCAGCTGATTTACCCCCAATAAATCAACCTAATTTAAACTATGTATTTTCTCTGCCTTAATTAGGGTTTGACTGAACTACTGAATCAAAACATGAGATAATGGAAAGCCTTGATGAAAAACAAGGATACTATCTGGAGAATGCTGTTTAGACCCCTAAAAGGTCACCTGTTTCAGCCATAAACTGCCTTTTATGCTTTGAACCAGAGTTATTCTCTTTCCTTACAAGGAGAAACAATATTAACTTGTAACACCATTACAATGTATTATTAATATCAAAAGATTTCTAAAAGAAATCCATTACTTACCTGCCAAATGAACTGAAAAAGCATGGACTAAAAGAGAAATTAAATTAAATGAAAAGGCTAAAAGAGTTAGGATGTTTACCTTACCTGTTGCATTTTCAACTGAAACAAAACTGAAGTTTGTAATTCCTGTCTACACACCTCATTAATCAGAATTGCAGGCTTTGTTCCCATGTGGCCATAGGCATGTAGTTGATTCCTAATACATATTATCTGTGCAATGCAATATGGAGTTTTTTTAGAAAGGTTATGAAATCATTATGGACGTTTTTCAAATGATACATGCCTGAACCAGCCTCTTCTCTGCCAGAGGCTTCTTGTTCCTTCTCAGGAGAAGGACATTAAATACTGAGCTCATCATCTGTGATCAGTAGGTAGGCTGGAATTCAGATTTATTCTGAAACAGTTAGGTTCATTTAAAATGGAAGGTTGCAAAAGTACTTGTGGATATATGCAAAAAAGTGGAATGGAACTATATACTGTACATGATCTCCAAACGTATCTGGACATTGAAGTCTACATTTTTACTATGAAAGCTAATAATAATCATTTCTAATGAAACTTCATGAATTATAATACTACCTCTAAGTATTGTGTTTCAAATAAAATCAATTCAGTTCTAACCTCTTAGATTAGGCCTATTAAAGAAAATGATCATGCTGAAACTTTTCTTGAAAAAAATATTGGCACAGTTGGCTGACAGGTGTCTCTGGTTGGTCAGGTATTGGTTGTTGGGTAATTACTAAAAGAACGCGAATGTCCTATCAAATTGTGCCAAAAGCCAAAATGAAAGCTATAGAATAGAATTATTCCTCTTAAAGAATAGCAGGTAATTTTGAAGCTGAAAGAAATAAAACACCAATCAGATCCAGAGTAAAGAAAATGGACATGATCATTTAGAATGCACTGAAGAAAAATAAAAGAAAAAATATATATAATCAGTTATGACAAGGCCGGTTAAAAAATCATTTACAGTTGATGACAGACAAATTATCAGAGCTGTCAAGAAAACCCCCAGAAAATCTCCAGAGTGCTGGGTTAAAGGTATCAAAATTCAGTTTGCTGAAGACTGAGACAGCAGGACTACAAAGACTACACCACAAGATCTAATCCTCTCATCAGCACCAAGAACAGAGTTTGCTCAGAAGTATAAAGATGAACAGGAAGTTTTGGAACAATGCTTAATAGACTGATCTGATCAAAGTAAACTTTTACCAAAGTGATGGAAATGTTAGAATATGGAGAAAGAAAGTAAATACAAATGCTCCAAAGAACACCACTTAATCTGTAATGCATATTGCCATGTCATGGCCTAGGCATGTGTGGTCACATCTGAAACTGGCTCACCAATCCCACTAGCCACCATCCATTACCTTGTTAATCATGTTTTAATTAACTATAATATTCTGAAACAAAAATAGATATTGCTATTTTTGTCAAGGTAAGACATAAAAAATATAAAACATTTTTACATTTTAAACATTTTGTATGCTTACAGTATATGAAAGAAAATTCCTATGTATTAGTGGGGAGGCATTACCCAAAACAAAACCAATAAAACAAGAAGTTCAGAAGTAAAAAGCAGACAGGCCAGTTCAATCTCTAGATTTAAGTCCAAGTGATAATTCATTTTACATATTGAGGAACATCTCAAGATTAGCCTAGGACTGAAAGTGATTTTTATTTTGTTCTGATCTGATAAAGGTATGCATGCAATTGTCTAAAATAATATAATATTAATTTGTATTTACCTTTTAGATTAACCTTGGGACTTAATCACTCAAGGATGTTGATTTTCTTATTCTTGAGCCACTCCAGTGTATATTCTATAGATGATTGTCCTGCTGAAATGTGAATTGTTGTCAAACTTTTAAAATTGCTTCAGGTTTTCCTTTAAGATTTTCCAGTATTTGCTCCAACTGCATTACCATGACTCTTGACAACTTTCCCAATTCCCTGTTGATGAGAACAAGAAATATATCCCGGGGACATTGGTTTTATGACAGAGTCCATTACAACACAAAAACATATAATATCACCAACACATAATAGATTATTACAGTGTATTAGAACATAAACTGGTTATTTTACATTATTTGAAAGTGAGATTATAGAGGGAATGAAGATTTTCTGAATCTACTGTATTATCTTTACACCTGGGGACACAAAGGCATCTACCAGATGGGAGTCGTATAAATTCACAGTGAAGATGGTATGCCACACATACCATATTGCTTAGAATCTTATGTTGGTGGACAGCATTTACAGTATATTGATCTGATTTGTCCCAATAATTTTGTGGCTTATCTTCACTAACTTTTCCAACATATTACAATTAATGGACTGATGTTGTCAAATCAAGAAGTAATTTGCAGAAAAATGTTAAAATAGTTCTCTCTATCTTAAAAAGGATGAGTTTCCTAAGCAAAAAGTCTTGTTTTTATAAATTATATCACATCATATATTTTTTCTATGACCAGTCCCAGGTTCTTGTAATCATTGAAACCTCTACAGTTTGAACATTTATTGTAGTAGATTGGAGGGGATGTTGCATTTTTCCATGTTTACAGTGCTTTGTTGCAAAACTCATGATGGATTTTTTTCAGTTTCAGTTACAGTACAGTACATACAAGTTGCTTTTGTGAAGTGACTGGGATATTGATAACCCATAGACACCTTCTCCCATCTCAGCCGGTAAACTCTAAATCTGTTCTACTCTATAAAACTCTATAAATCAACATTGGCCAGTGCCATCCCCAACTAGTTTCTGTGTGTGGGTGCCTTTCACTTCTTAATGATTGACTTTGTACTTTGTACATTGTACTTGAATTGTGTTTTTAGGGTCTTTGAAATATTTAAATACCTTTCTTCTTATCTGTGCCCTTATATAGCTTTATCTCAAAGTCTTTTAGAGAGCTCATTGGTCTTCATGGTTGAATTTGTGCTTGGAATTTACTAGCTAGCTGACTGAGGGACATAGAGATAGATATATTTATTCTGAAATTATCTGAACCACTATTATTGCATACAGACACTGTGTGAGGCCACTCAACTTATTGTGTAGCTCATTAAAGTCATATTTGCACATTAATTTAGGTGTGCTACAGCAAAGGTTTTTAATGTTTATGCAGTCATGACTATTCCATTTTCCTTTATTTTCATGATCTATTTACTTCATTTTTTTGCATTGGATATATATAGTTAAGGTTGTGCATATAACAAATAATAACTGCAACTTCAGAGTGTCATGAGCGCAGATTTTAAAGCAACAGGCACAAGAGGTAAGGTGAAAATATTTTGAAACTAAAATCAGAAATAAACACAATTGAAACAATATAGGAACACATACAGTATAGGAACAAAAAAAAATTTTAGTTTTCATAAAAAAGTGATTTGAAATTATCTAAAGTATTGTTACAGCTTAAGGTGACTAAGAAGTGTCCCTTAGATATTAGATAAAAGCTTTTTACACTTGGCAGAGTAAGCACCTCTAGCTTCAAAGCAGAGAGGATGTTTGCTGAGGTCTGGGGGTCCATAGAGCAGAAACAATTGTAAAGTTTACCTTAGTATACCTAGGTAAGTTGTGGGTTAATGATTGTCAAGGAGCAGTACAGTAACACACCATATCACATTAAGACAAGAAGCAGAGCAGGAGCAGACAAGGAGAAGCAGGGAATAAGGAAGGAGCGAAGAGTCTGGACAAGTTGGACCTTAAAACTTGCACCAGATGAGAGCCCCTACTTCATGATCATACAAACAAAAATGTTAGTCCTTTGAAATGCCTTGTTTGTGAATTCTGTACATAAAGTAACTTGTGTGTGATTATTACTTGTCTCAACAAAGCTGTGCCAGAGAATAAAGAATTCACGTGCCTCTAATTATACCAGCTGCTTGGATATGTTGCTAGAAATCACTTACAAGTTGGGGGTTATGAATAATTATTTTACTTGTTGACTTAACCACTCAGTCAATTCCTGATATTCACCATTTTTGTAACCCCCCCCTCCCATTTGTAACAACATATATATATATTTTTGTTTTGTCTCTCTTTACATATGCAAAACAGAATTGCCACACAGCACTGGGGCCCTGGGTTATAGTCATGGGGTACTATCTGCATGGAGCTTGTATGTTATTGTTGTGTGTGTATGGGCTTTTGCCACGTGCTCTGGTTTCATGCCATAATCCAAAGACACCAAAGATGGTAGATAAATTGACATCTGGTCAAATTGGCCCTCGTGTGTCTGTGTATGCCCCATGATGGACTGGTGTTCAGTCCAGAGTGGAACCTGCCTTGTGTCTGTTTGCTGAGATGTGTTGGATAAAGTGGTTAGAAAATGGATGAATGGATGGTTCTAGATTTTTAAGCAGCTTTAACAAATAAAATGTAACTTTTGACAATTTTGATTGTCAGAGTGCCTTCTGTAATAAAGATGCTTTTCTTCTCCTAGTGACCACCAGCATCTTTCACCACACACCCTGCAGCATGTCTGCTCACATTTAGATATATCTTCTTACTTGAAAACCATCCAAACAACAGCATCTGCACTGTCAAGCACAGAAACACCATTCAATGGTTATTGTGTCAGCTATGCTGTAGTAACTAATCCAAATATCTTATAAAAACACAATTAGAACAAATTATTTAAAATCTTGCTCATTTAGTAGACATTTAATTTGCTACTTCTATCAATCAGTCACACTGTGCAATTAATGTTAATCTGAAACACAATAGGAGATTACACACAATAGTCTGACTGAAATGTAAAAATTTTTACTGCCTATGCTTTTCCCTTGTGGAATTAAGAACAAAAAAGAACAAGACACAAATTATATTCATTATCTTCTCATTTTTCATTAACCACAATACATGAAGTGCCATTTATTGTTGTACAGAGGACTCAATAATTATCCACGTCTGTCTTAATTGATGTACATAAAATGTGTCAGAATTTATTTAATGACAATTATTCTTTCCTGTGTTTCCTAAGCAAAAAGTCTCATTTTTATAAATTATATCACATCATATATTTTCTTCTATGGAAATTGAACTCAAGAACTCAGTGTTACAAGGCTGCAATACTAACCACTTTGCCACCATGTTGTCCTTTAAGTAAGAAATTTGCGAACAAATTCCCATATACAGTGATAAAATGAAGACCTGTTCATTCAGTATGGCAAGGCATTTACTAGAACAATCCAGGCACTTCAACGACAGGCAATCGTATGGCAAGGAATGTGTTGGAAATGTTAACTCCAGTGGCATTCTTTTCCTTACCAAATGCTAAGAGAAAGTGTTTGTTATCTTTAACACTCTATTTCACCAGATAAAGATGCATAACAAGCATGGGTCAAATGCTAACACCATATTGAATTTAATAAAATACTTTTTTTATAGCTTTCATTGACTCAATTGGTGCCAGCAACTTTATAGACTCCACATTAACACATATCTAGGACATCCCTCTGGAACCTGTGGACCCTCCTCTCAGAGTTCAAGCTTTAGATGGATCCCCTATTTGCCTCTGGCTTCATTATTTGGTGCACTACTCTCCTCACCCTTCAGGTTGGCGCCACCCATACGGAGAAAATACTGTGCATTCGTTTGTGTTGGACTTCCTTTCACATCCCCTTTATTAGGTTTCCCGTGGCATCAACATGTTCTACACATTTCTTGGGATCGAGGTGAGTTACTTGTGTATCGCCCTCGCTGGGTAACGAGGAGGAGGAGCACCCAGGTAATGCATGCAGTGCAGAGCAGGCTGGGAGTTGTAGACGAGCAATGGTCTGTGAGCTTGCACAGTGACCACTAGGTCACCCTGCTAATGTAAATAGTCTTAACTGTGCAGGTGTATATAACAGTTAATTGTTTACTCCTGTTATTGTCCCTTGATGTGTAACCACCCTGAACCTGCATCCTGTTTACTGCTCTAGTGTGTGTGTTAATCGTTAATAGCTTCAGTCTTTGTTACCTATTGTTGGCTGTCAGCCTGTAAAAAAAAAAAGAAGTATGAGTGCAAATCAAGAGCGTTGTCTTGATTTTTCATATATGAACTGCATAAACACTACACTTGCTTGTGGTCCCCAATGTTTTTCTTCTTCTTGTCATTTCTTATTGAAACTTGCTTAAACTTCTCTTCAACGAACTGTTCCCTCAAAGATTCTACCAAAATATTTGCAGAAGCTTTCAACGAACAGAAAGCCTGAACCTTTCCTCCCCATTGGTCATATGACTGTTCTATCAAATTCCTACTCTAAAATTTACCTCTTAAAGGTTGGGTTTAGATAGATAGATAATACTTTATTAATCCCGTAGGGAAATTGATGTGTTACAGCAGTCCAGCCCAAGACAAGCAAAACAGACATCAGATTAGTTATAAAACAAAAGACAAACAAAATAAATAAAAATAAATAAATACATAGGTGTGTGCAAAATGTGCTGATCATAGTCGCTGTAAAAACAATAAAATATGTGCAAAATGTGCATAGGTTTATATAGACTGATTGTCCAAAAAGTACAATGGAGTAAACATGCTGTCCATAGAGGAGCAAATAAAGGGCTAACAGTCCTAGCCTAGGGCAGCGTTATACACCCTGACAGCCGCCGGGAGGAAAGACCTGCAGAAACGTTCCCTTGAACACCGTAGCTGGAGCAGTCTATTGCTAAATGTGCTCCGCCCATGAAGCGGATGAGAGGTGTTGTTCATGATGCCTGTGAGCTTGTTCAGCATTCTCCTCTCAGCCACCACCTCCATGGGGTCAAGGCTCATCCCCAACACAGTGCCAGCCTTCTTGATAAGTTTATTGAGCCTATTTGCATCTTTTGTCATGATGCTGCTGCCCCAGCACACAACAGCGTAGAAGATGGCCGCCGCCACCACTGATTCATAAAAAATGTGTAGCAGTGTTCCACACACACCAAAGGACCTGAGTCTCCTAAGAAAATAGAGTTGGCTCTGACCTTTCTTGTACAGGGCATCAGTGTTACCAGACCACTCCAGCTTATCATCCAGGTGTACCCCTAAGTACTTGTAGGAATGTACGCCCTCTATGTCCTCACCCTGGATGGAAACAGGGTTCAGCGGAGACTTATTCCTTCGAAAGTCAAAAATCATTTCTTTGGTCTTGCTGGTGTTAAGCTGGAGATGGTTAAGATGACACCACTCCACAAAATTGGTAATCAAGCTCCTATATTCCTCCTCCCTCCCCTCTCTAATACTCCCCACAATTGCAGAGTCAGCCGAAAACTTCTGCAGATGACATGTCTCAGAGTTGTACCTGAAGTCAGAGGTGTAAAAGGTGAACAGGAATGGAGCAAGGACAGTCCCCTGTGGAGCCCCAGTACTGCTAACAATCTGTTCGGACACACAGCTCTGTAGCCATACATACTGTGGCCTGCAGGTCAGATAGTCTATAATCCAGGACAGGAGGGGAGTGCCCACCTGCGCCGCCCTTAGCTTATCTCTCAGTAAAGGTGGATGGATGGTGTTAAAGGCACTCGAGAAGTCAAAGAACATAACTCTCACAATGCTCCCCGTCTTCTCCAGGTGAGAGTTAGCTCTGTGTAGCAGATAGATGACTGCATCCTCCACTCCCAGGTGTGACCGATAGGCGAACTGCAGGGGGTCCAGTGCTGTACTCACCAGGGTTCTGAGGTGGTCCAGTACAAGCCTTTCCAGAGTTTTCATTAGGTGTGATGTAAGTGCCACTGGTCTGTAGTCATTCACGACTTTAGGGTGCCCCTTTTTGGGTACTGGCACCAGGCAAGATGTCTTCCAGAGCATCGGAACCTTTTCTAATCTCAGGCTGAGGTTGAAGATGTACTGCAGCACTGAACCCAGTTGGTCCGCACAGATCTTTAGCACCCTGGAGCTGACACCGTCAGGACCCGCTGCCTTCCCTGCATGGAGTCTCCTCAACTCCCTTCTGACCTGGTCAGCTTACCCACTCTCCTGTCCAGAAACAAAAGCCATTAAACAGTACATTCAAGACTCTCAAAGCTGGGACAATCCATCCCTCTACTTCTCCTGTGTGCCGGCTTCTCTGTCATGGAAAAGAAAGATGGAGGTCTTTGTTCTTGCATTGATTATCAAGGGCTAAATGAGATCACCAACAAGAATCGCAAATGTGATGAATGGCTTACATGACTACCCTTGGCCACACCCAGCGACAGTCCCATCATGCCCCTTTGTCTAGCCAATGCTCCAAGCTTTCAGTCTTCAGGTATATTATTCAGAGGTTCATGCTGGTGTATCTGGATGATATATTGATTTACTCATCTTCTCTCCAGGAACATATCTCCCTTGTCTGACTTGTTCTTCATTGCCTTATAGAAACCATCGGTATGCTGGACTAGAGAAATATGTCTTTCTTGTAGTGCTGAGTGCACTATCTTAGTTGCATTCTTTCTTCTCAAGGTGTGGAAATAGATCCCTATAAAGTTTTTGCCATACTGGACTGGCCCACTCCAAAAAATCAAATTCCAAATTTTTTAGGTTTCGCTAAATTCTAGAGATGTTTTTAGAAAATTCCAGCTGTGTCTAGTTTCGTTATCACGGCTCTCAAACAGGCTTTTCTGGACGGCTTTTCTGGTCAGGGACATTCTGGAAATTCTGCAATTTTAAAAAAATATTCTGTTGCGGGACTACACTGTTAAACCACAATGCATGTTAAATGTGGCTCGTGGAAGCATTGGGCTGTCACTAGAAAATGTCAGGTTTTCGAAATCTTGTCAATACTGAGCCCCTTGGGGCAATATTTCTCCAGTTATAGAATTTAAGCTTATACTGTTTAGACATTTATTCAATTTATGTTGTATATTACAGTATGTTAATTATTAAATTAATTTAAAAAGAAAATAGGGCTATTTTACAAAAACAAAATTACTCATTTGGACATATGTGGTGGCAGGATCATTGCTGACTCCTCTCACCCTGGCCATCATATTTTTCAATGTCTCCCATCAGGAAAAAGATTTAGGTCAATTAGCACCAGGACCACAAGAAATGAATTGAACATTACTTATACTGATATATTACTTATATTGATTTAATTTATTTTTAATTTATAAATTATTTATTAATATTGATTACTTAGTTTACAGCTATGACATTATGTGCACTAATAATATTAAATAATAATATTATTATATGTTTATGGATATTTATTATTTACAGTTTATTTATCATTCATAAATATGTATATATGTATGGGGCTATCACACATAGATAGAGTTCTGGCACATTCTTGTAGTGCGAATATACAGATGCAGCCATTCAAAGTGCGCTTTACAGACACGTACCGCAGGTGGCATCGCGCATTGTGACGCAAGATGACGCGCGGCACCGCAGTACGTGATTGGTTGACCGACAGGGGCACTCGTGGTCCGTTGGTCTGTCGTACTGTAGAAAGACTTACAGTAAACGTCTTTGCTGTGCCCGTTGTAGATATTGAATTTTACCACTGAAGGGAAATCTTAGTAGCTGAGCATAAAAAGAATAGGAGCATACTGTAACGTGTGTGAAGGCCATAAACGATATTAATTTTGGAACATAAACATACAGTACTGTATATGGCTGGTCTTGGTACTTTAAAGAAAAAATACACACCAGTATTCCATTTCTCCCTAAACATTTTAAGCATCGAAGTCTTTAACTAAAGAGATACTGGAGTCAACAAGCATACTTTTAGAATTTGATTAATAGGGAATAGAATATGGAATCGCGTATCTAAAGAATTTAATAACGATATGATTATATTCGTGTACTGCGACAGGGCTGTGTAGGGCTGTTTCGCCTGTCTCTTCATGCGACTGTACCAGGAAGAGGATTTCTTTCTATTCGAAACGTGTATTTTAAAAGTTTAAGAAGTAAAAACCTTACAGCGTACACAGATTTCTAAACTGATCAGGATCGTTATCTTTGTCTTATGCATAATAATGTTCACCGCTCTGTCCAGCAAATTAATAATAAACTTTATTTTATATAGCGTTTTAAACGAATAAGTAATTAGATTGCTCATAAACCTAATCACTTGCTTTTTCTTTTTATTTAGGCTCAGATTTCAACTATAGATCGTATTATTAATAACCATAATAACAACCAACCAACAAAAACAACCATATAAACATAATACCAACCAAAAACATAGATAACGACCACAATACAAAATCAAATATATCAAACCATTATACTCTCGCAAATTCCTCCAATTATCATAATCCCGCCCCTTATGCAAAACCAAACCCTCCTCCCATCCCAGTTTCTCCTCTTTATCATAAACAAAATCCACCTCCATTTTCAACATAAAGCCTTGCTGCTTACTGGGTTTTTGAGGGGGGGAGGTGTCTTTCGCTGGAAATCTCGCCTGCTTCTACTTTACGAGTACAACCCCCTCTCTGCAGGAGTGCTGGTTGTGACGAATTAAACCGGTTTCACAAGTATTTTTAAAGTAGGAAGTACAGTGTTAACTGGTAGCTGGGCACCTCAATTAAGTCGCTTTAACATGCTAATGCATTGGTGTAACAGTCCGGGAGTGGCAAGCTTCTTATGTCAACTCGACTCGATTGGAAGACAATGAACGTATTTTAGCCCTAAATGAATTAATAGCAAACATGGTTTACATAAAATACATTTTTCCAAGAAAGTTTATAATAATGCGATCTATAGTTGAAATCTGAGCCTAAATATAAAGGAAAAGCATTTTCAGAGAGCAATCACGCTGTGTTTATGTAGAAAAAGTGATTAGGTTTATGAGCAATCTAATTACCTATTCGCCTAAAACGCTATATAAAATAAAGTTTATTTAGAGATGAATGATCAGTGTCGCAGTTTAAATAATTTTCATAGGAGGGCTTGGACAGATTCCAAGTGCATTTTTGCAATTTACGTTGCATTGTCCAATGTGCTGTTGTAATACAGTTTAGAATACAGTTAGTCTAAGCTTTATCAGCTTTATTTATGGGTTGCAATTTAGAAAAAGTCAAAAACCGCACTCAAAATGCAATTTAGAGCTTTCTGGCAAGAGGAGACACCCAAATTATAATGTAACATGCCACTGTTTGTGCATGACCAAAGTTATACTGCAATTTTCCTTAGATACGCGATTAAAAAAAATAATTTTTTTGAATCCCCGGCGGAACACACTCCATAAGAATCAGCGCTTTTATACAGTATATCGCCTTTAAACACATGTTTACGATTTAAATCAAAACGCGATTCAAATCAATATAAATGTTTTTTTTGTAACGCATAGGTGACTATTCATTGTTATTAAAAAGACTTAAATTTGATCATGTTGTGATATTTAGAAATATAAATTTGTTTGGTGCGAGTGAGGTTTTATTTAATCTCTGACCAAGGGAAACGTTTCATTTTTTCAAAGAAATGTTTGTTAAAAAATAAAGTGATACTGTACAGTAGTTCCATGGGATTCAATCACAGACCATGTGACATGGGAGTCAGGAAACTAACACACAGCGCCACCAGATTTGATAACACTATAAAAACGCTATAAAATAATGTGACTAGGCACAGAACAAGTTTACAGCACAGTACAATAATAAATGCTGACCATGACTTTAGAAGCATAAATTACCTTACACTCAATTTAAACACAAGCTGTCTTTAGCCCTCTAAGCTGGTTCATACAGAAATGTAGAGATCCAGGCTCAGAACACACAGCTTCATTAGCGAATACATATGCAGGACAACTAGAGAAGACGTTTTACAGAGGATGGATTTTTAGAAACATCCCATCAGTGACATCACTGAAGTCAACTCCTAGGTACTGTAACTGTCGTGTGGATAGTTTCACAAGAATCAGACAAAGGTTTAAGCATCGCTTGTTCTAGGTAAAACTGCAAAAAAAAAACAACAACCCATAATGTACTTCTTTGCGGCTCTGTTTGCCCAAATCATATATTCACAACGTGAAATTTAGAAAATAATATTACGTAACCAAAATCCGCAATATGGAAACAGAACCTGTGTAATTGTTGATAGATGATGTACTCGTAACATTTTTACAAGACGAACTACAACATTTAAAAAATGAAAAATTGTTAAAGCAGAGTCCCAGCACAAAACGAAACTAAAACGCCCTGGGCATACCGTTTCGCGCTTCTTATTAGTTGCTCAAAAGTAATTTGACCGTATGAAATGCATAATATAAACCTAGAAACATATACGTGAGCAGTATTTACGTACTGTAGTATCGGTGTTAAGACATACCTCTCAAATCTGTATATCTGTATATAATACTGTAAATCAAGTTAAAAATATCTCAAGACCGATTCTGGTCATAATGAAACCATGTTTCGTGTATGTTTTCTTTAAAGTACCGAGACCAGCCATATACTGTATGTTTATGTTCCAAAATTAATATCGTTTATGGCCTTCACACGCATTGCAGTATGCTCCTATTCTTTTTATGCTCAGCTACTAAGATTTCCCTTCAGTGGTAAAATTAGATATGAATATTCAATACTTAAACGGGTACAGTTAAGACATTAAATATACATATACATACTGTATACAGTACAGTTTTCATACAGTAATATGTTTATGTTCCTAAATCAATCTCTTTTATGAGCATGTGAAAGGCATGGTGAATCAATTCTCAAAAATTACTGTACTTTGCATGATTGGAAACAAATGCGTGATTGCGAAATGCTGTGGTGTTACTTTTACAAAGACGGTCAATGAAAAAAAGAATGTTGACCAGGGCAATACTTTGAGTTTACACTTACAGCTTGTCCAAGGTCATTCATTATTAATACTATTAGTAATATCTTCGTTAAAGACTTTGATGGCCACAGCTCAAACATGAGAGGTTGAGCTTTATTAGCTCCACCTTGCGGAAATTCCGGATACTATTATTTTGCTTGTCGTATTATAGGAGAATTTACGGTAACTAGCGGTATTTACCGGTAACTCGCGGTATTTACCGGTAACTTGCGGTAGACTGCTTACAGCGTACCGGAAAATAATACGGTATCGCCCGCGCATTTTGAATGGCTGCATCTTTATTTTCCATCTAATTTCTGAAATGTATATTGTGTTTTATGTGTCTATATATATATATGGTATGTCTGTATACAGTATATATATATAGTGTATGAGCAACTCACCAAGTCAAATTCCTTGTAAGAGAAAACTTACTTGGCCAATAACGTGATCTATCAATAAAATAAATATCATTGCTTGTGGTGCTTCTTTCAGGTTAACATTGGCATAAAAATAATCTAAGTTTTGTTTTAAAGGAAATTTTAGCAACAAGTAATCGGAAAACAATTTTACTTTACATTTTGGTAAGAAAAATATATTTCACATATACTGTACTGTAGTGGCTTTAAAACCATACAGTATCATGCTGTACTTACTGTATAAACAGTATATTTATATAGTATACCAATAATTGACTCATATATATATAGATATGACTATGATATTCGTGTGTGTCACATTAGGAATTGTAGTGTTTGTTTTTGCATTCAATTCATTAGGCAGATGTTTTAAAACTACATTACCCTCTGTTACATTACACTCCCACAGTGAGTTGTGAGAAAGTGTTTTAATAACTTAAAAAATCCTGACTGGGAGAAAAAAGTACTTGTGTACAGTATAATGTTTCCTCATTGCAGTGTATAGTCTTACAGAATGATTTAACAATATGCAAGACAACCTATTCCACCTATAAATAAAAATGCATATTCGGTTTATTGTAAAATCCACTAATACTACCACAGCACATACATATTTTTTCAATGTGAACCTGTGAGTAAACCTAACAACTGCATCACTAGTAAAACACACATAAATATCAAGCGATAAACAGTAGAACTGCAATTATATTTGCCAGTGTATTAACAGTTACAACAGATACAAATTTTAAAACAAATCTGAAAACTTTTAAAACAGAGGTTATTGACCCTACTGTATTTTACACTTGCATGTGAGATCACAGTGTGCCCAGCTGGTGTTTTGTTTTGATTATACTATAAATTAATTCTTGAGGCATACTGTCAAAGGTTTTGAAATTCTAAAAAAAACAAACCTCTGTTGAGTGTGAATGAGAAAAGTCGTGTACTGCTTACAAATTTAAACAGCTAATTTTGCTTGAAGAATGCAAAATCTGTCTGCCTGACCACATTGTAACTTTTATTAAACAGAAATGTGTTTGTCCCCCCTCTCAGGGATAAATTAGAAAAACTTAACAGTTCCGACATCTATCGAAATTTAAGCTCTGTTACTTTGATGGTCTTGTTATGCAAAATGTTTAGACCCATGTGCTTGATTATTAAACTCTGAGGTCCTGACAGATTTGACTTTCTATTTGTCTCATTTAACTGAAACGGAAAAAGAAGACATTCTGTAGTTAATCTTATTGGAATTTGATTTATTATAAAACCACTAACATTGACACAGGAGCAGGATTTATAGCTGCTGTAGTTTTTAACCTTTCATTAACTTGGAAGTGCACTGAACCTTTTGACTTGATATAACACCTTTCTCAGACTGTCCGGGGGATGGGGGTTATGGCTGAAACTATTGTCTCCCTTCCTCAATTTACCATCTGATATGTCCCCAGTAATGCTATGGGCTTAATAGATTGTGAATGTAAAGTGAATATTTAACATTCTGTGATATATAAAATTAATAGAAACATCAATGTAGTATATAAAAATGATTTAATGATAAGATAATTATTTTATTTATTTAAAGATTTTAACTATATAAATATACTGTATTAGTCAAAGTGACTTTTAAAATCTTTGGTTTTAAAAAAACAGCGATTACTCAGTAACCAGGAGATGGAGATGCTGCCAGGAAGTCGTCCTGTGGGATTCATGGGAATTGAAGTTCCTAGGCTAAAGCTGCATCAGGCTGTTCCTTCAGCCTGTAGGATATTTCCTTAAGCATCAGAATGTATAAGGTTGCTGTTTTCTGGACTGATTTCTCTGCACTGAATATATAGATACATTTTATATATTTGGTAACTACAATTGGAAACAATATTCTAAATAAGGCCTTATTAGTACAATATACAATTTTAATATAACATACCTTGATTTAAATTCTATGCTTTTAACTATATAACATTTTGTTTGTTTTTTATTGCTTCCCCCACATAGTCTAATTATAATGCACAGCTGAGCTCCTTGTACATCCTTATGAAAGGTGATACAGGAAATGGAAATTGAAAAATATAAAGTTAAAAAAGAACAATCTTCCACAAGACAATAAATAAAAATGTTCTCCTCATATTTATTGGTTTCACCCATCATGAATTTTCCATTGTCCACTTTCTTTTGCAATATCTCACTCTGATGTTTGCCCATATATGAAACCTATATCTCCTCATAAATAGATCCTAACAAATCTGATTTAAAGCTCACATTAATTTAAAGGCTGCAGGTGAAGTCACCATCTTTCAGATTATCTTAAAGCATCTGATTCATTTTCAACCTGCAGCCATCATTTGTTCTGGAATCTTGACATTTTTTATTATTTCCTTAAACCTGGAGTTGTCTTCCCTTCCCTATTTTCTCAATCTGTCTTGGATCTTATGGCCATTTTTGACCTCCCTCTCACATCCACTCTTAATTTCCTCTTCTCGTTCATTTTGTACTGTCAACTTCTGTCTGTGGCTGGCTGATGCTGTCTATTATGTCTGCATGTAGCTTTCATTTTTTCCCCATTTAAGAGTCTTCAAAACACCCTGTGGAGAGCTGCTTGTGTAACCCTGAATCTTCAGACCTTGAAGAACCTAATGCTGATAAATTTAACGTAAACAAGCTAAGTTATACCATGCACATAACAAAACCATAAATTATGAATACAAAATAGGAATCCTTGATATTGAAGCTGTTTATTCATTTTCTTTATTATTCAATGTGTTGAAGCAATATAAAGTCAAACAGAATGGTATGATATATTATTAAAAGCATAAATGTAAATAATCACATTTGAGAGAAAGTGATATTATGAGATGGTTTGAACCAGTGATACCTCAAAGAAAAAAAAAATATCTCTGAGCTGGAATCATGCCAGAGAAGAGTGACAATGTACATTGCTTGGGTTAAATAAATTTCTAAGTGGAAATTGTTAACTGAGGTTCAAGAGGGATAAAATGTCAAGTTAACTGTGAGATGATTGTTAATCACAATCATTACAGAAATTTGCTTTATATATTGAATATAAACACCTCCTTTTGCATTCATCTCAAGCTTCCCACCTCCATCCCATCTCCACTCTACCTCCTTCATCCTTTCTTCCTTGGTGAACCTATCTCTGAATGATCTTTGAGCCTCTTCATTCTTGGTCAGGAGGCAGCCCATTAACCAAGTGGTAACCTAAGCCTAACCTATCCTACTAAATAATCCAAACAATCACAAAGCATCTAATTCTTGGATGTTATTGTCCCTTGTGAACTTTAAACCTCTTTAGTCTTGAATAGAGTTAAGCCTATGAATCTCTTCAGAGTCACTTGTGAAACACAAATGAGAGCACACAAAATGAAGACGAAGAGGTAAGTCCATTTAAACCTGAGAACAAGAGACAATTATGCAAAGGGTTGTGGGAGTATGGAAGAAGTTATTGATAGGAGCTACTGTATGGTGCTGAAGCTTGGAAAATGTAGCTATTATAAAACCAAATAAGCAAACCGGACTGAATATCTTCTTCTTGTTTCCAAGTCCTAGGCTTGAATCTGGTTTTGGCTGTGTGGAGTTTGTATGTGAATGTGAATTTTCTATTGGTACTTGTTTCTTTTCACACTCCGAAGATGTGCTCCTGGTTAATTGGCATATCTTAATTCACGCACAATGGGCGTGTGTTTGTGCCTTACAATACAATATTGTCCTATCCAAGGACAGTACGATGTATTAGGTATTTAGTCACTTTGAAGTGGTCTTAAGATACAGAGAAAATGCCTGCACATATTTCTACTGCAAAGATAAACTAATGGGGCTCCATGTTAAATACCAATGTCTGTCTAGCATTTGCATTTAGGGTACCATCCTCCTGTAGCTATGTACAATTTACAAACATTCAGACCATGAAGTGTGACATTATTAAACATGCCACAGATATTTTGGTAACACTCACAGCAGAGCAGTACTGTCTTACAGGCCAATCCAAATATTGGTTTATAAGAGTTATTCTCTTGATCTTAATTTTGGAAATAATTACACCACAACTGTGCCATTACTTAACACTATTTGGGGCCATTAGGATTTAGGAAAACTGTCAAGAGTCACACCTTCAGCTCAATGGAAAGTTATTATCTACAGTAAGTGTTGGGAACCCTACACATCCGTCTTTGAAGTTCTTATTGCTTCAGTCCAAACATTTCTTCGGCTTTATTTTAAAACACAGCAAATATTCAGAGCCTAAGAGGTATAAAACAGACATGTATCTCTTATAGCAAAAAGGCACACACACCCACTGGTATTATTGATTAATTTTTTTTATTAATTTCATTCACATTATTATTGCTACTTTGTACACTGCAGTTGGAAATGAATTTGTTTATTTTAACATATTGTCAAATGTTGGACACCCATTTGATTTTTTCCTTATCTCCTTTTCTACCATTTGCTATACATCATCACCTATAGATTGTGTTCAAATGTCTGTCTCAATTGAAATCAACTGGCCATTATAAAAAGCATAAAAAATTATAGCACATTTTTGGTTTACTGATCAATAAAAAACATTTTATTTGTACTGTAAATATACATTTATTGCATAAGAATTGATGATAAATTAATCCCCGTATTCATTCTACATTAGGTCTTTCAAATATAAAGTAGAATAAACAATTTTCCCCTTTTAAATTATTTTTACCACGTATTCAGAAAGTAATAATTGAATACTGGGGTGTTGCAGTATGCTTTACTGTATCTTTTTTTCCATTTCCAATCCCTTAACATAAATGGATTCTTAATATCCAATGTCATTGAGACCTTTCAACAACAAAGTTGGATATGGTTACATATATATATATATGTATTTACTATATTGTTTCATGTGTTGGGGCATATTGTTTTAAAGCACACTCCTCCTCCTTTTACTATCCCCAAAGGAAGCTATCTCTTTCTTTAGAGTTCACAGAAATCCCTTTTGTGACTGAAGGGGAAATATTTCCTTAACCTAGCATGATCTGCTACTTCTAGATTTCAGTCATTCTATGCCAAGAGCTACAAAAATAACTTTCAACCTGAAGGCCATCCTTCTCTGACAGCTCCAACTGTCTGTGCCAGAGGCTGACCTTTGCTTTCTGTCGGTTGAACTTGCACTTCATCTCCATTTGTGTACATCTGTCTCTGTGGCTCATTTTCTTGGTTGTGACATCAATCCTGGCCTGTCCACAAGTTGCAATCATTCTTTACCTGTACCCCACTGCTGATTCTGACCTGCATTTGACATTGATTCACACTTATGCCATTTTGCACATTTCCAGGCCTTACCTACTCGTGTGATGTGGGTGACAACCTAATTACCCTGCAAGCCTGTATCTATTCTTAACTGTCTGCAGCTCTCTATCATGCTATATCCACCTCTGCATGCTTTTCAACTAGGACCTCTTATTACATCCTCTACCACCACTGAGGGCACTGCCCCTAGTGGGTTTTCTTTTCTAAATTTGCTATAGTATTTTTGCACTTTGATAACAGTTTTACAGTATGTTTTACTTTCATTTCCTGAGGTTTTAATTTGCCTTTACTATATTGGACTGTGCTGCACCATAACATTTACATGCTACAAGGTAGTGAAGAACTGTGAAACGTTGAAACCATAGGAAAGCACAGTAAAAGCATGCTAAAAGTGGAAATCATACAATAATAAATTTAACATCATAAACGTCTTATGGGTCTCTCTATTGTTCATCTGGAAATTATACTTCAAAGGGTTTAGGTTTGACCTAACTCAGCTGTATCATACAATGTGGCTTTTGTTTCTTTTGCAATATAAAGTTTTCCAAAATTCCAGAATGTACAGTAGACAAACCGATGTTGTTTAGCAGAAAAGCAGCAACAAATATATGACATAACTGAACAAACAACAAAAATGCTGTACGTCCACTGATTGCAAACAGCCATATCACAACTCACAACTGCAGCTCATAATTGGCAACCCACTGAAGCTATGTACTGTAGGTATGAGGCTGGTCAGTACCTGGATGGGAGATCTCCTGGAAAAGACTACAGTTGCTGCTTGAAGTGGTGTTAGTGGGGCCAGTAGAGGGCACTCACCCTGTAGTTTTTATGGGTCCCAATGTCCTGACTCTCTGTGGTCATTAAAAATCCCAGGGCATATCTCGTAAAGAGTAGGGGTGTTAAACCTGGCGTCCTGGCCATATTTCCCATTGGCCTTTACCAGTCTAATAATCCCCATCTCTGAATTGACTTCATAACTCTGTTCTCCTCCCCACTGATAGCTGGTGTGTGGTGACCGTACTAGTGCACTCTGGCTGCCATTGCATCATCCAAGTGGGTGATGGGAGTCCCCATCACCTGTAAAGCACTTTGAGTGGAGTGTCCACAAAGCTGCTATATAAGTATAAGGATATTATTATTTTATTATTATTATTATAAAAAGGGAATAGTGAATCAAGCCAACAGGAAGACAGAAACATTATGTGAACATGATCTGAACATTATTTAATATAATATATTATATATAAGTTGTAGTCAAAACTTAATAATTTAACAAAAATCATTTTAATATTTTGTATGGTTGTTGTCTTTTTTATTTGTAATTGAAATACAAAATATATTATGACATCATGAAACTAACACGAAGATGTTTTGTTAAATGCAAAAAGTTTAAAGGCACAAGCCAAAATAATGGAATTATCGAGCACAAGTTTAGATGGAGGTCAAATTCTAATTTTGCACTTCCGCTTCCCCAAGTACATCTTCTCTAGCATCCCTGCTTGCACCCCAACATCACCATAAAGGCAGCTCTCCCTGGCTCATACAGGTCCAGCAGCCATATCACTCTGCAACTCACAACTGGCAACCCCCTGAAACAGCAGGTGTGAGCCTGGTCAGTACCTGGATGGGAGACCTTCTGGGAAAAACTAAGGTTGTTGCTGGAAGAGGTGTTAGTGGGGCCAGGAGGGGGCGCTCACCCTGTGGTCCATGTGGGTCCTAATGCCCAAGTATAGTGATGGGGACACTATACTATAAACAGGTGCTGTCCTTTGTATGAGATGTAAAAAAAAATGACGTTCTGACTCTCTGTGGTCATTAAAAATCCCAGGGCATTTCTTAAAAAGAGTAGGGGTGTTACCCTGCTGTCCTGGCCAAATTTCCCATTGGCCTTACCAATCATGGCCTCCTAATAATCCCCATCTATATATTGGCTTCATTACTCTGCTCTCCTCCCCACTGATAGCTGATGTGTGGTGAGTGTACTGGTTGCTAAATTGCTGCTGTCGCATCATCCAGGTGGATGCTGCACATTGGTGGTGGTGGAGGGGAGTCCCCATTACGTGTAAAGCGCTTTGAGTGGAGTGTCCAGAAAAGCGCAATGTAAGTGTAAGTAATTAATTAATACCTTATAACTAAGGGGGGATGTGACTGATATCAAAGATTTCTGTTTAACAATGTCATTCACTTAAAGCCAATGTAATATGTATGCTATTTCGATATACAGCATCCTTGGCTCTTTTCATCATTATTAGAGTTTAATCAAACTAATGTAAAAAAGAAAGTACATCTTCTTTTGTTTCTATTATTTTACATATTAAGACTTATCTGACCTTCATTTAGTCCTCACCAAGTCCTAACAATGGACAAATCTAACCTCATGTGACAAATAATAGACAAATTTTACTTTGTGATTAGGTCCATACAGTTAAGAATATCAGATATGTAAAACCATAGAATCGTAAGGCCGTGTACTTTCTTTTTCACATCACTGTATAATCAGTGAATAATATTTTTTCACTGTCATAGTTTTACATTTTTTGCTGTTGCAGTTCAGTTATTATGCATTTAGTGTATTATGATGGTTACTTAAATTGTCACCTTCAACCTCAACTATGGCCTTGATTTGTGAGCTCTGCTCCTCTGCTCTTTTTCTTTATGATGTGACTTTTACTGTATTTGTTCTCTTAATTATTGAATATACAGTATGGTGTTTATCAAAGGAATGGTGTGTAACGTATGTGAAAATATGCAAAGTGGATTTGTGTTTTTATCCCCAATAAATTTCTAGGTGATTCTGCTGACAACTGGTTTATGTGTATTAAAATGTAAAGCATTCTATTTTAATGTAATAAGAGACAGTGTCAGTTTTAGATTATTTTGTAGTTGTGCCTTTCAAATGCTTTCTGAATTTAGAAAAATAATACATCATTAATGACACACCTGATCAAATGGTATCTACAACTCTGGGCACACAATATCATAAGTCTTTATTATTCTGTCAAGGCTTTTTGTCCTCTCATCAAAAAAGTCTTAAGATTTTTTAGGTGGGTAGCTGCGTCAGCATGCGTAGGCTGCAAAGGAACAAGTAATAGGTTTATTCCATGCTGAAAAAAAGAAGAAAGAGAACACAACATTTCGGCCGTGGAGCCTTTCGGCCGTGACACCTGAAGAAGGCTCCACGGCCGAAATGTTGTGTTCTCTTTCTTCTTTTTTTCAGCATGGAATAAACCTATTACTTGTTCCTTTTAAGATTTTTTAGGTGAGACTTTCTATTTCCTGAGGATTTTCTGTTCAAGTTTGCCTTGTCTTTTTCTTATTATTGATTCCATAAGGTATTATTACAGAAGCCATTCCTTCCATTTTGTAGAAGTGAAACTGACAGACCTGCTTTTGCAGGGTCAACATAATGACCTTTCTTATGTCTGCTAGTATTATCCAGAATTTAGAGACTGAGGAGCTCTGTGATAGACACCATTAGGTCATAGACAGACTATTACTTCTTCAGTGCAACAGTAACAAATGAGAGGAGGCGAATAGATGTATCAAGCCTGTTTAGAGGTACCTAATAGGTCTAAGGTTTTCTGCCAGCTGTTTCCTGAATGAAGCCAGGTTTTTGGCTTCAACATGCCTAAAACACTTGTTTCATACTCTCACAATGCTTTTCTTAGTATTTCTACATACCTTCCTGTTGTGTCTTTTGGTTTATTTTTATTGTTTACTCAAATGGATTTCACTTGGTTAACTGTGTCAGTGCCTTTAAATGCAGTATTTTCAATACTTGCAGCAGGTTTGTTCTTAGTCTCTTCTCAAAACTTTCTAAAAAAATATCTTCAGTCAATCACTGTAGGAGATTCTAGTTGCTGTTCTCTGGACTGATCCAAAAAAAGCAATATATTTTTCATAAAAATATTTGATAATATTCTCAATGAGGTCTTGCTAGTGTTTTGTACAATTTTATCATAATATCCCTTAAATTGAAAATCTTTATTTTTTTATTCATGTAAAAGATGTAAATGATGTGTAAAAAAAAATGTAAAAACTTTTCATGAGCAGCTCAATATTTCCCATTTTGTATTTATAGTTTATATTTTTACAACTTGCATTTTGAATTATATTTGCTACTTCTACTGTGTTGACTAATCCTCATCTGCAAACTATTTTACTAACTATACCAGAATCAAGATAAAATCTATTATTATTGATAAATTTAATTATAATATGATATAAAATCTACATATATTGAAATATATATAGAAATATTATAAAATATAAATTATTTATATAAATTTGGAAGAGCAGATGTCCGTGATGCTTTCTAATTACCTTGCTAAATTTTGAGCTTTCATCCCTTATCTTTATTCTCTTTTTAATAATTATAAATCCAAACACTTGCAGTTCCCAATACCAAATGTTTCCAATATAATTTTTTTGTCTTTGTTCAAATATTTTTCCAATATATTTACACAAATATCTTTCAGAAAACACACTAAAGCAAAAAATAGATTTTATTGTACTCCTGTATGTATGCACCCCTTTCTTGCCGAGTAAAGGTATTGTCAATAATAAATAACCAAGGATTGATTGTAAACGTTTATTTTGTTTTTCTAAAGTCACTCCATGATGGAACTTTATACCCCTGTCTTGAAAACATTTTTAAAATAAAATTAACTTCCATCCTTTTAATGTAAAATAGCACCCACAACAATTCAGATGTTAATTAGTCATATTAAAATGTCAATATATAAGGCTACATTTTCTAGATCCCCACTTTTTCTTTATTGTAATAACAAACATTTTATATGAGCCATAGTATTTGAAATATTTTTTACAACTATTGTTTTACAATTAAAGTCAATCTAACCACTGTTTTCCACCTCCTCCTCCTTTTCATATAAGCAGCTATTGCTCTAAGCTCCACAAAGAACAACCAGCTCACTACAGCCCACATGATATCTACTCTTCTCTTTTGGCTCTGTCTGACATGTTCACCCCTCTCTGAAACTCTGGAGCTCTGAAACAACAAGAATTTCAAGGTGAAAAAATCCTAATCTTACCCACTTCCAGTCTTCTATGCATGTCTTGCCTGCTGAGCATCCTTTGCACGCCCATTCCTCCACTACATCTTCATCCTTGCACCAGCTCTCTGGCTCATTCCTTGTGATTCTGTCAGCTTCATCTCCAAAGGTTTCAGTCCAACTTTTATTTTATGTTTCATCTTTAGATCACATTAGTTAAGACTTGGCTAAACTACTGAAATATTTATTATGGCATTACATATAATAGAAAATAATTTTAAAGTAAAGGAAAAAAAACAATTTCTTCTTATATGAATTATAAGGCCATCTGTTTACAATTTGCCAGCAAATTTGTGAAGGAAAAAAAACGTACCAGGAATTACTGTATATACTGTATTTTTATTGGTTTATATAGTGGACACAAAACAATACCTAGAATTACAATCTGAAAAACAGATTATAATATAAATCCCTCCATTATATTTCTTGAACAAAAATGTTTTTTTAGCAGTACAGAGTTATCTTCTATTAATGAGATCATTCAAGCATTTTGCCTCTGACACTGTCATTGCCTCTGACCCTTGCTGTTTTTGTCAAACCTACGACTACAGAGACTGTCTGGAGACCAAATAGACTTTTTACCTTCATCGTCTTACTTTTATCACAAGCTGCTTTAAATAAACATGTTTTAGAATGTAAAATATTTTCTTGTTTCCATTTGCACCTTTAGCATTTGTTGAAAAATCACTACTTCGACGTAAAATCAAATTTATCAACCTTGAAAAAGTCAAAGGACATTTGAATGGGTGTCTACATGTATCTCACTACATTGTGTATTTAAAAAATATAATAGGATTATATAGGTAGCAATGTAATATAAAATATACGCTACCAGCAATATTTCTACTCTGACTGTTTAAAAGGGCAATACTATTGAAATGCTATATGTAGCAATCATGCAGCTGTTGTTGTAGAAGCCCTAACAAATGTACATGTATTTTGGCAATGTCTGTTGTGTTGTTTCAAATAGCCACGTCTGTAATATTAATATATCGAGGCTGTCAATGTAGGACAGGGAACACATGGCAAACTTTCGCTGGCTTAGTTTATCTTAAAGTTCAATGGGTCAGATTTGCTTTCAGTCAGCTTAATTATTCTGTTCAGGTGGGTAGCTGCGTCAGCATGCGTAGGCTGCAAAGGAACAAGTAATAGGTTTATTCCATGCTGAAAAAAAGAAGAAAGAGAACACAACGTTTCGGCCGTGGAGCCTTCTTCAGGTGTGAGAGAGACACCCTACTGCCCTGTCTCTCTCACACCTGAAGAAGGCTCCACGGCCGAAACGTTGTGTTCTCTTTCTTCTTTTTTTCAGCATGGAATAAACCTATTACTTGTTAATTATTCTGTGTTCCACTTTACAACTAGTCTGCCAGTGAAGCTGGTGAATAACTTCATCACAAGTGCACAATTATGAATAAGAAATATATTTATTTAACTTATGAGTTTTGTATGAAATGGTTTTATGCATGTCTTTGTAACTTTATGTTATGTTTTTCTGTTAGATGTGAAGCTGTTCACGGAAGTAATTTGTAACTGTAAAATTAATTGGATATTTCTGTCATGTGACTGAAACTCCTCGAGGCTAAATGCATGAAACAAGAAGCATTTAACTGAGTTTTTGACACAAGTTCAGGGGGAACCCTAGATCCTTCTTGCAAACTTTCACTTGCCTATACATGTAAGTCTTGCACCCAGGTCTTCAACCTAGTTCTACACCCTAGATACAGTAGATAAATAAGACTTTATTGATCCTGAAGGGAAACTGAGGATCAACCATCTAATTATATGCTTGGGGAATAGGCTGCCTTTCCCACAGCTAGGCAAGTCACACCATATAATCTATAAATATTTAGGCAGCAAAGGAACTTCTTCGGGTGTGAAGGCTACACAACCAATACGTTGTGTTTCTTTTCTTCACTTTTCAGCATGGAATAAACTTTTACTTGTTCCTTTGAAACCTACGCATGCTGAAACAGCCACCTATTTGAACTACTATAAATATTTAGACTCTGTACCACATTCATTAGTACAGTATCTAACTCAACTACTGAAAAACATTTTGGACATTTCTAAAACATTATGTGTAAAATGTTATGTTTTAATGACAAATCTACAACAAAAATAAATGTGACAATGTTAAATGTGTTCCAGTGCAAAGAAAACAAACTGATTCTGTTGGCTCACGTTTCTGATTATACAGTATGTGCATTAGACAAAAAGAAGAAAATGGTCTCTAAGAGAATGTAGATTTATAACTTGGACAAAACAGCACTATACAGTATGCATAACTGAAAAAATACAGAAACTGTTAAAATATTGCATTTTTATTTCGTATGTTGTTATATCATACAAAATGCAAAATGAATTCAGACTCATGTTAATCCTTTGCAATGCAGTTCATATTCCAAAGAAAAATGAAAAAGCACTTTATGGATCAGACCAATAGAAAATTTCACCATCACTTTATTGGCATTTTTTCATGTGTAAAGTATTTTACAGGGAAATTCACTGAAATTAAAATCTCATTTTTCTGATTTTCAAGAGTGTCCTTGGGGTGGGAACACGTGTTTTACACAATAACAAGAGACTTACCTATTACATGCTTAGAAACTACAGTATTTAATTAATGGATCTTGTGTGGATCTTAATGGTTTTTCCATCCTTGAAAAGTCATTCCAAGTCTTCATGACAATAGATGCATTTAAAAAATGCAGAAGTAAAGGGGTGCTGTTTCTTTGTCTGAGCACTAGCATATAAAACCAATATATTTTCAAGGGGAATTACTAATTGTTTTAGCAATTTAGAATTAAATTTAGAATTAGAATTTAGAATTAGAATTTAGAATTAACACCATTATGCAGAATTACTAACAAGTGGTCAATGATTGTACTCTTCAATTAAGACAGCTTAAAATGAAAATTAAGAAAGCAATGATGTATTTGCAATACTAGCCAACATAACATAATAAATGTCTCCAATCTGAAACAAAGCAAAAAACAGCAGGTGTTTCATTTGCACAGATGGGCAAAAATAAATGAAAAATAAAGAAAATCGATCATATCTTTGCCATCTGATACTGGTAATAAAGAACACATTAGTTTTCCCTCTAGCATTCCACATGATAGAATCCACATTACCTGTAATGAGAAGTGTTGTGATAAAACATTCTTTTTACTTTATAAAAAGAATGGATAATTAAATTCTTTGTACATAGCATTCTATTTTACATTCTATAGCATTATATTTATCTCATTATGGTGAATTTATTTTCAGAGAGGATTTAGTGGACAAACACTCAAGACTTCACAGTAGATAAATTATATCCATCAAACTTTTCCCAAGGCATGGTGGATCAAAGCAGAACAATTCTGGTACTACGTTATATTGAATACAGATATAATATACTGTTTCTTGGTCACATATAAAGTAGTCTAAGTACAACAATCATCACAAAATCCTAGTCAATGCATATCAAGCTCTCTGATACATTGTATTTTTTACTTAGTTTATTGCTTCTCTTATCCAATATGGGGTTGGGGGGAGCTGGTGCCTACAGTTGTGAGGACAGTGGGAGAGTGGTTAGCAAAGCTGCCTTGTAGAATTAGAGCCCAGGGTTCAATTCCTGTGGAGTTTCTGTGTTCTTCTCATGATCTCACTGGTTTTTTCCAACGGTCCAAAGACATACTAATAGGTTTTTTGGCTTGGGGTGAGTATGTGAATCAGTGTCTGTGTGTTTCCTGAGATAGATTGGCGACCCAGCTAGGGTGTGTTCTGCCTTGTGTCCATTGCTTGCCAAGATAAAGTTATGAGAAAAAGTTTGTAAACCCTTAGGAATTATCTGGATTTCTGCTTGAATGGCTCCTACAGATGCAGCCATTCAAAGTGCGCGGCACAGACACCGCGGTACAGATACCGCAGGTATGATGACACGGGATACCGCGGTGCGTGATTGGTTGACCGACAGGGGCACTCGTGGTCCGTTGGTCTGTCGTAGAAAGACTTACTGTAAACGTCTTTACTGTGCCCGTTGTAGATATTGAATTTTACCACTGAAGGGAAATCTTAGTAGCTGAGCATAAAAAGAATAGGAGCATACTGTAACGCGTGTGAAGGCCATAAACGATATTAATTTTGGAATGTAAACATACAGTATATAGCTGGTCTTGGTACTTTAAAGAAAAAAATACACACCGGTATTCCATTTCTCCCTAAACATTGTAAGCTTCGAAGTCTTTAACTAACGTGATACCGGAGTCAACAAGCATACTTTTAGAATTTGATTAAAAGGGAATATAATATGGAATCGCGTATCTAAAGAATTTAATAACGGTATGATTATATCCGTGTACTGCGGCAGGGCTGTGTAGGGCTGTTTCTCCTGCCTGATCATGCGAGCTCTCTTGTAGCCTACTGGTCTAGGTGCGTGACTACCAACTGGCAGGTTGTGTGTTCAAATCCAGCTGGTGCTGAACTTTTATTTTAACAAACATTTCTTCGAAAAAATAGGTAAGCGATATTATGGACAATCAGTTGACTTTTATATTTCAAAATATCGCAACATGATCGATATTTGCGATATTTTGAACATATCTTCCCTTCTGACAGCGGTTCCTGCTTCTATTGTGTGTGTGTGTGCAACAGTAAATTTTTATAGAGAAATGGAGGCTGGACAGTATGCCTTACAATATAAACATTTATATTGATTTAAATCGTGTTCTGATTTAAATCGCAAACGCGTGTTTAATTATGTGTTTTTAATCATAATCAGGCTAATGCATTTCTACATTTTCTGTATGAACCAGCTTAGAGGTTCATACAGAAAGACAGCTTGTGTTTAAATTGAGTGTAAGGTAATTTATGCTTCTAAAGTCATGGTCAGTATTATTGTACTGTGCTGTACTGTGTCACATTATTTTATAGCGTTTTTATTGCATTATTAAATCCGGTGGCGCTGTGTTAGTTTCCTGACTCACATTATTTAAACTACCACATTGATCATTCATCTCTAAATAAACTTTATTTTATATAGCGTTTTAAGCGATTAGGTAATTAGATTGCTCATAAACCTAATCGCTTTTTCTACATAAACACAGCGTGATTGCTCTCTGAAAATGCTTTTCCTTTATTTTTAAAGTAGGCTCAGATTTCAACTATAGATCGTATTATTATAAACTTTCTTGGAAAAATGTATTTTATGTAAACCATGTTTGCTATTAATTCATTTAGGGCTAAAATACGTTCATTGTCTTCCAATCGAGTCGAGTTGACATTGGAAGCCTGCCACACCCGGGCTGTTAAACCAACGCATTAGCACGTCAAAGCCCATTGAGCCAGTATTGGCTTTAGTATCCCCCCCTTCTCCCCTCAATTCAATTCAATTCAAGGTGTTTTATTTGCATGACAGATGGGTACAAGCAGTGTTGGGTATGTATATTGTAACGCTTACGGCAGACAGGCACTGTGTAAGAGCCAGCGCACCGAGGGAGCGTCTGCATTTCTAACTTAGTTTTTAAAATTAGTCAAGCAATATGAAGCATCTCCTTTTACTTAGTGCCTGAGCATAAAAAGAATAGGAGCATACTGCAACGCGTGTGAAGGCCATAAACGATATTAATTTTGGAACATAAACATACAGTATATGGCTGGTCTTGGTACTTTAAAGAAAAAAATACACACCAGTATTCCATTTCTCCCTAAACATTTTAAGCATCGAAGTCTTTAACTAACACGATACCGGAGTCAACAAGCATACTTTTAGAATTTGATTAAAAGGGAATATAATATGGAATCGCGTATCTCAAGAAATTAATAACGATATAATTATATTCATGTTGCAAAAGAACTGCAACGGACATAAAAACTCCCTTGCTTTTAACAGAGCGTTCCATAATTTCTAACTACGAAAATGCCAGGTGAAAGGATTTGTAAACATATTTTGTTAAAGCAAGTCAGTTTTTTCCACAACACATAAAAGACATTTTTCCAAGAAAGCTTAGCCTTTGTCACTAATGAAACCACTAAATAAAGACATAAATATAGAAATCTTAAGATTTGTTCTATTTAATGTTGGTAGCAGGATGAACTGTCAGAGTGTATATTTTGTCGCAGAGTTGCTGCAAGATGTTAACAGTGAAAAAGGTATTTAGAAATGAGTTATTTCAAGATGAAAATTTTCAGAATAATTGCAAATCTAGCAGGATAGAGAAAGCACAGAAAACTGGCAGTTAGATTGATCAGATTAGTATGAAAAGTCATTTAGCAAAGGGAATTAGAAGAGTGACAAACTAGTATACTTTAGATCTTTTTTTCTAAACCAGGGACAATCTGATCATGTTTCCCTTTAACAATAATAAAAAACTTTATTTGATATATCACCATTAAAGGTGGCATCTCAAAGCAATACAGTAGATGTAAAAACAGATAAAAGGACCACAGATTACAAAGTAAATGCATATAAGAAAGACAAGCAGTTAGAGGTGCTACCAAAATTAGAAAATGAAGCAGATACAGACACTAAGTCTTCTGAAAAGAAAGGTTCTGAGGTTAGATTTAAACTGGCCTTGGTGTGTGTGTGTTTGTGTCTGTCTGTCCTGTGATGGACTGGCGCTATGTCCAGGGTGTATTCTGCCTTGTGTCCGTCGCTTACTGGGATAGGCTCCAAATCCTCTGTACTGGATAAAGAGATTAGAAATGGATGGAAGTAAAGGCACTGTGTGGATGGAACTATACACAGTGTTAGAAACCCACTATGAAATGGCAGCATCTCACTGAGAATAAAACATTTTATACTGCTGGCTTAAGGAAACAGCCTTTCCACCTCTCTTGCACATCAGTATCCATACCTAGTTATTTAAACAAATTGCCTCTAATTATAAACATCTTAATATGCTGGCTCTGTGGATCCGCATCAGCTATGTTTGCCCATTCCTTCAATTCATGTGCATCCAACACACAGTTCAACGCTAGCAACTACACAAAATCTAAAATATGAGCTCTACTTGCCACTTACAGTACCAACAGTACCAGCTAACTTTAGTAGTGACATTTTCATGGATCTTTTTAACAATAAAATTTACAACATCAGACTTCAGACACAATTAAACAGGCCTCAAAAAAGTCTGGTACAAACATTTTCAGCATGGAATAAACCGTTACTTTAATGGTATAAACCTTAAATGGATTCATATTCTCAATAAGATTTGGTGCTCAGTAACATGACTTAGAAAATGACAGAAGACATACGTATCATGCTTATCCTTCTATTTTTCATAATCGTAAACTCCTTAAGGCAGTTACATTTTCTCTGTTCTGACCTGGAGTTACAGAGAAATTTAAATTCTAATAAGAGATTTGTAATGAGGAAAGTCATACCAATCACTCATACAGTACCAGGATTTGCAATTACAATACAAATACTTTCTTTCTGTATGTGTTTATTTTGCAGTTTGAGTCTATGGCATTCCTTTGGGGGTCTATACTCCAAGGCATGACTTTTTTATGTATAAACATCAGTATTTACTGCTATTAATTACTGTACGATTTATAGTTGAAATCTGAGCCTAGATATAAAGTTAGATATAAAGTTAAAATCTCGACAAAGCAATGTAGGAAATACAGAGAAAATAAATCCTTTCTGACATCTAAAATCAGTTTCGATCAAGGTCTCTAAAACGAACAAGAAAAAGAAGATTTTCGGAGGGCAATTACGCTGTGTTTATATAGAATAAGTGATTTATGAGCAATCTAATTTCTTGTTCGTTTAAAACAGTGAAATGTCAGCTGTAAAAGATCGCACCAGAAACAGCACTCTCTCTGCCTGTCATAGACGTTCAGGAAAGGCTGAATGAAGTCATGTCAAGTACAATAATTCGGAGATCAATAATAACAGTTGTAGGACAGTATATAAGGAGGATAAGGATTTTGAAGTTGACTCGAAATCTGATAGGTAACCAGTGCAAGGACTTGAAAACAGGTGTAATGCATCCCTGATAGGATTCTTGCTGTCATATTCTGAACATATTGAAGATTGCTCAGTGTGGATTTAATTTCCTCAGTGAACAGGATGTGCATTTATTAATTCTAGAAAAAAACTAGATTTCTCTAGTTCTTAGTTTCTCTAGTTCCCTTTAAAATAAACTATTATTCCACAATGCAGAGTATTACATGGCCAGTATTTACACATGATATTTGTGATTTAAAGAAATTAACACAAGCAGCTTTTGGAGATTTAAGTGTTGGCTGAGTTATTGCAGGATAAAAGACTAGAGATGTTGGCAAGAAGAAGATAGTTTGGGGAAAGCTGAGGAATACACTTATAACAAGAACACTTCCTAATGGGGTTAGGCATACTTTTGATGAAGATGATGAAGTTAACAGACTATATGTTTACATAGATACTGAAATAAGGATTGTATTTTAGTAATGTGTAGTTGCTGGCATTGAACTGTGTGTTGGATGCACATGAATTGAAGGAATGGGCAAACATAGCTGATGCGGATCCACAGAGCCAGCATATTAAGATGTTTATAATTAGAGGCAAGTTGTTTAAATAACTAGGTATGGATACTGATGTGCAAGAGAGGTGGAAAGGCTGTTTCCTTAAGCCAGCAGTATAAAATATTTTATTCTCAGTGAGATGCTGCCATTTCATAGTGGGTTTCTAACACTGTGTATAGTTCCATCCACACAGTGCCTTTACTTCCATTTCTAATCTCTTTATCCAGTACAGAGGATTTGGAGCCTATCCCAGTAAGCAACGGACACAAGGCAGAATACACCCTGGACATAGCGCCAGTCCATCACAGGACAGACAGACACAAACACACACACACCAGGGCCAGTTTTCCCATAAACCAATTAACTTACCAGTATGTTTTGGAGTGCGAGAGGGAGTCATATCACACATATGGAGAAAAACCATGTAACCCAGAGAGAACATGTAAACCCCACACACACAGGATGGCAGGAATTGAACCTAGGACCCCAGTGCTGCAAGATAGCAATGCTAACCACTTCGCCACCATTATAAATGGATGGATATCTTAGTTATCTTTCTAGTTCACAGGTTTGCATGCATAATTTAATTTTGAAAGCCACTGAGACATCAGGTACTACTGTTGTATTTATGAAAAAGAAACAAAACAAAAAACATACTAACAACTGTGCCATCCTACTCCTTAGCTAATACATTTTATTATTCATAAACAGTTAACATTGTTAGCAAAATATTTTGAATTATATTTAACCCTATTTTTTCTTTAGTTTTGTATTTAACTTATTATATGATAGTCAGACTTAATGTATATTTGAACAATGAAAATATATTTTTACAAGATTTTACATTAAGCACTTAAAATTAATATGGTTAATAATAGTAAACTGTAACATGCTGTAACAAGATCGGTTAAACTGCGAAGAAAATGCTTTCAGAAAAAATGTTTCAGGTGTGAAGAACATAGATCTCCAATGCAATTTCAACCAAACCTGTTCCCACACACCCTGCCCCCACTACCATTAGAATATACACAAAGCACTCAAATCTTTCGAGCTAATGATCAGGTGACCCGAGAGAGAGCGAGAGAAACACCAAGGGGTGCGGAACCAGGGAACTATTTACATGGAAAACGGGCGATCTCCCCAGACTGTCCGCCCGTTTCACTGTTACCTGGATACCTCTTTATTTAGAACTCACAAACACTGATTTTTAGTTTAGAAGGATTCAAGTAGGGTTTTAGATGAAAGGCAGCGACCTTAATCAAGCCCAAATCACAATTGAACCCATTCAGAGCCTACATTACATTTTAGCGTTTCATTCTGAGCAGAAGACCCTCACACCTGAAGAAGGGGGAGGTGTTTTTCGCTGGAAATCTCGCCTGCTTCTACTTTACAACCGGAGTGCTGGCTGTGACGAATTAAACCGGTTTTACAAGTTTCAATCACAGACCATGTGACATGGGAGTCAGGAAACTCCACCGGATTTGATAACGCTATAAAAACGCTATAAAATAATGTGACTTGGCACAGAACAAGTTTACAGCACAATACAATAATAAATGCTGACCATGACTTTAGAAGCATAAATTGCCTTACACTCAATTTAAACACAAGCTGTCTTTAGCCCTCTAAGCTGGTTCATACAGAAATGTAGAGATCCAGGCTCAGAACACACAGCTTCATTAGCGAATACATATGCAGGACAACTAGAGAAGACGTTTTACAGAGGATGGATTTTTAGAAACATCCCATCAGTGACATCACTGAAGTCAACTCCTAGGTACTGTAACTGTCGTGTGGATAGTTTCACAAGAATCAGACAAAGGTTTAAGCATCGCTTGTTCTAGATAAAACTGCATAAAAAAAACAACAACCCATAATGTACTTCTTTGCGGCTCTGTTTGCCCAAATCATATATTCACAACGTGAAATCTAGAAAATAATATTACGTAACCAAAATCCGCAATATGGAAACAGAACCTGTGTTATTGTTGATAGATGATGTACTCGTAAAATTTTTTCAAGACGAACTACAACATTTAAAAAATGACTTGTATGTACTTGATATCTCTAATCAATCCACGGGTCCCAGCACGAAACGAAACTAAAACGCATACCGTTTCGCGCTTCTTATTAGTTGCTCAAAAGTAATTTGACCTTATGAAATGCATAATATAAACCTAGAAACATATACGTGAGCAGTACTTAAGCACTGTAGTATCGGTGTTAAGACATACCTCTCAAATACTGTAAATCAAGTTAAAAATATCTCAAGACAGATTCTGGTCATAATGAAACCATGTTTCGTGTATGTTTTCTTTAAAGTACCGAGACCAGCCATATACTGTATGTTTATGTTCCAAAATTAATATCGTTTATGGCCTTCACACGCGTTGCAGTATGCTCCTATTCTTTTTATGCTCAGCTACTAAGATTTCCCTTCAGTGGTAAAATTAGATATGAATAGTCAATACTTAAACGGGCACAGTTAAGACATTAAATATACATATACATACTGTATACAGTACAGTTTGCATACGGTAATATGTTTATGTTCCTAAATCAATCTCTTTTATGAGCATGTGAAAGGCATGGTGAATCACTGTACTTTGCATGATTGGAAACAAATGCGTGATTGCGAAATGCTGTGGTGTTACTTTTACAAAGATGGTCAATGAAAAAAAGAATGTTGACCAGGGCAATACTTTGAGTTTACACTTACAGCTTGTCCAAGGTCATTCATTATTAATACTATTAGTAATATCTTCGTTAAAGACTTTGATGGCCACAGCTCAAACATGAGAGGTTGAGCTTTATTAGCTCCACCTTGCGGAAATTCCGGATACTATTATTTTGCTTGTCGTATTATAGGAGAATTTACGGTAACTCGTGGTATTTACCGGTAGCTTGCGGTAGACTGCGTACAGCGTACCGCAAAATAATGCGGTATCGCCCGCGCATTTTGAATGGCTGCATCTGTAAAATGTGATCTGATCTTCATCTTCGTCATAATTATAAATAAAGATAGTCTTATTTAACAAACAATACACACAACATTTTACATTGGGATATCTTTATTTAACAAATGGTTTTAACAATCAAGGTCATTGATGGAAAACATATGTGAACCTCTAGTATAATGACATCTTAAAAAAAGTGAAATTGGAGTCTGTTGAATTGTCTGAATTCTGTTGAAGTGCAATATGGCCTGATCAAAATAAATTCAGATTTCTCACAAGAAGAGTTGTTGGAGACTGGAAACTGGGTTACAAAAGGATTTCTAAAGATTTGGGCATCCATCAAGTCCACAGTCAGGCAGATAGTTTACAAATGGAAGAAATTCAGCACTGTTGCTACTCTCCCTAGGAGTGGGCATCCTACAAAGATCAGTGCAAGGGCACGTCGTACAATCCTCCAACAGGTGACAAAGAACCCTAGGGTAACAGCTAAGGATCTGCTGGCACCTCTTACACTTGAAAATGTCTGTTTTTATGAGTCTCCCATGAGAAAAACACTGAACAAGAGTGGTGTTCATGAAAGGTTACCATGGAGGAAACCACTGCTCTCCAAAAAAAAACATTGCTGCCTGTCTCAAGTTTGCTAAAGACAACCTGGATGTTCCACAGCACTATTGAAACAATGTCCTGTAGATAGATAAGACTAAAGTTTAGCATTTTGGTAAATGTACAGAACGTTATGTTTGGAAAAAACAAAATACTGCATACAGTACCAACACCAAAACCTCATCCCAGCTGTGAAGCATGGTGGAGGGAGTATAATGGTGTGGGTCTGCTTTGCTGCCTCAGAGCCTGGACGGCTTGCAATCATTGAGGGACCAATGAATTCCAAGTTGTATCTGGAAATTCTACAACAGAATGTCAGGGTGTCTGCCTGTGATCTAAAACACGAAAGAATTTGGGTCATGCAACATGACAATGATCCAAAACACAGCAGTAAATCAACTACAGAATGGCTCAAACAGAAGAAATTCTGTATTTTACAATGGCCAAGTCAGAGTCCTGACCTCAATCCCATTGAAATGCTGTAGTGTGATCAAAAGCAGGCCGTTCATGCAAGACATCCCAAAAATATACATGAACTGAAACAGTTTTGCATAGAGGAATGGGCCAAATTACCTCCTAACCACTGCGCAGGTCTTATCAGCAGCTACAGAGAGCATTTGGCTGAGGTTATTGCCAATTAAGGAGGTCCCACTAGTTACTAAATATAAGGGTTCACATACTTTTTCCATCAATGACCTTGATTGTTTACCATTTATTCAATAAAGATATGGATTTATGTAAAATGTTCTTTGTGTTGTTTGTTAAATAAGACTGTCTGTATTTATTATTTTGACTTAGATGAAGATCAGATCAGGAGCCATTCATGCAGAAATCTAGATAATTCCTAAGGGTTTACAAACTTTTTCTCATAACTGTATCTTGGCAAGCAACGGGCACAAGGCAGAACACACCCTAGTTGGGTCGCTAGTCCATCTCAGGGAACACACAGACACACATTCACATACTCACACCAAGCCAATAAACCTAGTAGTATGTCTTTGGACCATTGGAAAAAACTGGAGAACTTGCAGGAAACCAATGAGATCATGACATACAAACTCCACACAAATAACACCTCAGGAATTGAATCCTGGGCTCCCAGTCTACAAGGTAGCAGTGCTAACCACTATCCCACTGTTCTGCCCAAAAAGTGTAGTTTTATGCATGTGATACAGTATCTCTCTTTCTCCCAGTCTGTTTACTTCTCCTTTTCCTGAATCTTTGCTGCTAGGTACATCAAATGGAGGCAGAGAGGATTGCTTATGGAAAACTACATTTTAAGAGTATCTTTATGGAAAAAAAATATACATGTGTAATCCACTCACATTTTAGTCAATCTTGACCTTGCAGGGTATATTTAAATACCAAGAAATGAATGAGATACTTCATTTAAGCTGGAGAAATAAATAACAGCAAAATATTTTTTTGTCTTTGATATTGATATCTGTACAGTACAGTATATTATAAATATACTATATTACCAGAATTCTGTAACTCATATAATGCAAACTGTAATTTTACAGTTTTTTTATTTAAGTGTTCCTGTACCTACTACCCAATTGAAATTAAAAGCAAAGAGAATATAGAACTAGGAAAGACTCAAACTGCTGATCTATACCGTATATTTAAAAACATAAAAGGAAGCATTAGGAACAGAAAAAAATAAAATTTCATTTACAAAGCAAAAAAAAAACAAACAAAAGAAGACACTAAAAGTTGTCATTTAAATTCACCCTTCCTCAGCAGTCTTAGGCTCATCATTTTGCAGCCTTTGCTGCAGCCCTTGCAGTGTTTTTGCTATGTTTTTCTCACAATGTCTGATCCAGCACCTGAAACCTTGTACAAATACTAGAAAAAAGGAAAGCAATGCTGTACGTGTATAGAGTTTATGAGTTTCAATTGTCATCTAAGACTGTTCATCTGAACAGTTTTATGTTTCAGACCTTGCTTCTTGAAGAATTATACATTATAATTATTTTGACTTTTGATATTGTAAATATCTGGTCCCCATTTGGCTAAAAATTAATATGTACAGTAAAACATCTGTTTTAATAGAAACACCTTTCAGATTTATGTGTCTTAAGAGCAAACAGTTGTTATGAATTTAGGGGATTGAAAATTAACAGTTTCTTGCTGTCTGTGCTGAGGATGACAAAACAGTTTGAATTCCTCATTTTTGTGTACAAGGAGTCAAAGTTAGGAGCCTTAGACAGCTGTAAGATTTACTGTACAGTATATAGTTTATAATACATACTTTCACTGGCCAGAGTTACCTGTGTCACACTGATGACACCTAAAAGAACGATACAGCTCTCTGTAGCAGCTGACTTAATATACTGTACACAGAAAAAAAGGCTGTATTTGATGTCTGCCTCTCTCAGTGTTGTGAAATGTCAAGAGCTAATTAATATTAGCCCTTTACAATTTTATGCATCTCAAAAGTAAATATTGAACTTAGCAACATCTATCAGCTCAGTGAAATGTTCTTAAACATCAGTAATTAGAACAATATGTCGCAAGCTATCACAAGAACATCATCTCCAGGTTATTTTGTCAGTGTGAAAAATTGAATGTCCATGCCAGCACAAACTGAAAGGATGTCCACACATGAAGGCCTTTCCTGAATGAGGAGAGCCTGGGGGTTTTCTCAAAGCAACTGAAAATATCACCCGCTGTTCCTTCTGTATTGTCAATCCAGCAATGTAAATAGAAAATGAAAACCACACCTGACCCAAATGGAGAATGAGGGAGAAAACAAATTACTCCAGCTCAACAAAGCATGCTGATTGCATGCTTTCTAAAGACAAATGGTGAAACAATTAGATGATAGGTACATAAAACTGATTCTCTTGGTACAGGTCCAAGACAAAAAAACATTAATCACACTGCCTACATAGTTAGAGAAATGTCTAAAAAAATACAACATTACTTAATCTCTGCTAAGAATAAGGTAAAACTAACAATACCATTTTTCTTTTCTTCTAGCATTTTTTCTTAATAGGTTTCCATCCTCTCATGTTAATTTGCTGCTTCAATGGCACATGTCATTGAGGGACTTGTTTCTAATAATGACTTAGCATTTATTTTAGTTTCAAAATTGTATGTGGAGTTCTCTTTTACAATAACTATTCATGATTGTCCGACATGCAAAGACAACTTTGAAAGCTGTTAACATAGAAAAAACTCTACTTTTACCTGATCCATATTATCCTAATTTGAAAAAGTAAAAAACATAAAATATTTTAATAGTTATTGTCTTTTGATTTATTTAAATATTCAATCATGCTCAGACTGCATAACCAATCTCAAAAACCATATTCCAAAATTGTCCAGTTAATCTCCTAAATTCCACAATACCTTTTGTCACATTGGACACTGAGAACTTACAAACATCCATTTTAAAGCTACAGCCCTGAAAATACAGAATGAAAGAAAAATAAATGCACACCATACTTCCTCTCAATTCCACTGGCTACCAGATAACATCTGGATAAAATAAGAGTAATAATAATTGCTTACACTTATATAGTGCTTTTCTGGGCACTCCACTCAAAGCGCTTTACAGGTAACGGGGACTCCCCTCCACCACCCCAATGTGCAGCATCCACCTGGATGATGCAACGGCAGCCATAGTGCACCAGATCGCTTACCACACATCAGCTATCAGTGGGGAGGAGAGCAGAGTAACGCATCCAATTCATAGATGGGGATTATTAGGAGGTCATGATTGGTAAGGGCCAATGGGAAATTTGGCCAGGTTACACCCCTGCTCTTTTCAAGAAACGCCCTGGGATTTTTAATGACCACAGAGAGTCAGGACCTCGGTTTTACATCTCATCCGAAGGACGGCGACTGTTTACATTCTAGTAAACAGTCTAGTCATCACTATACTGGGGCATTAGGACCCACATGGACTGCAGGGTGAGCGCCCCCTGCTGGCCCCACTAACACCTCTTCCAGCAGCAACCTTAGTTTTTCCCTGGAGGTCTCCCATCCAGGTACTGACCAGGCTCACACCCACCTAGCTTCAGTGGGCTGCCAGTTATGAGTTGCAGGGTGATATGGCTGCTGGCTATAAGTAGGTACTGTATCTGCATGGTGCAGATAGAGCTTTTGTACTTAAATCATTCAAGAGTTTTTTAACTCATCTTTGACCATCAACAAATGAATAGTGTTGCAGATTATTCTAGAAACAGCTTACCTTCTACAATGTAACTATGGGAATGGGAACACATGCATGAGACACTGTTATCCCGGGTGCTCCCACCGCTCCATCTGCGGCGTGAACCCAGGTCTCTGGTGTAACACAACAGGGAACCAGCTGCATGAGCTAAAGGAGACCTCCTTCAGCCAAGGGGGCTGAGGTCCCTGCTACGCGCAGGGAGGGCGATGACATCACCGTGTCTAAACTAGCTCTGCTACACCCTCCCCTGCTGACTTCGCCTTGGCAAAGGACACTCCCATCTGGGTCACTGCACCAATGTGACCGTCGCGGTTCTGCACAGGTTCTTGCCCTCACCGCTCCACCCTGCTGGTTCATTCTGCAACACCTGGGGCGCAAACCCGGGTCTCCGGTGTAATGTAACAGGGAACCAGCCGCATGAGCTAAAGGAGACCTCCCTCAGCCGCCTCGGCTGAGGTCCTTGCTACGCCCAGGGAAGGCAATGAGGTCACCATGGCCAAACTAGCTCCGCTACACGGGGCCCACACTAGCTGCATCTCATGTTATTTTGGTGTTATAAATGTTGTATCTTCACTCATTTATCTGGTTTATAACCCCTCCACTCTCGCACATTTTAAATTTTTTTATGAAGTTACAGAATAAAAGGAGAGAGAGTGACTGGATAAATTCAACACAGATGGAAAGTCCTTAACATTCTAAAGAGGGAATGAAGTAATTAAAGAGTAAGTGTCACAGGGTGAAAAATTGGGGTATAGTACAACTGGTGCCAGAAAAAATGTACAACTTAAACTTTGTGTTGAATGGCCAGTATTTCCCTAAGGATTGAAACTTTTCTTATCTTGTTCTTTAAGCTATCTCCCATTGATCAAAAGTACCCCTTGCATAGACACTCATTGATTATTGTGCATGTGTGGGGGTCAGACACATCTAACCGAGCCTCAGGCCAAGATAGTGTCTCCAGAAGAGAGTAAGAATATACAATACATCATTACACCTGGCCATCTTCATACAGTCAGTTTGTTAATCAGCCCCAAGTCATTAGCTCCGCCCACACTTAAGGCATAAGCCCTAGTCAGAGGACTCAGAGCTCAGCACAGAAATGGAAAAATTTCATTACTATACAGACACAGACTGCGACTTTATAGTAAGGAGAAGACTTGGACACCAGAGAGGGGCCCCACAGAGAGCAGTAGAGGAAAGATTCAACATCACCCCCCCCCAACACACACACACACACACACACACACACACACACAAAATGTTGGAGTTAGAGAGGGGAGCATACAGTAAGAGACCGCATTGTTTGGGTCAGCAAGGATTGAAGAGGTTGCTTGAGACCATCAGAAGACTATACAGTGACTGAAGGAGGCATGCTAGGTCACTAACTGGAGCTGTTTTTCGGAGAACTGCGATGCTGGACTGCTCCTTTAGGGCAAAGTTTTTTGGGCAACCTGGGACCATGGGGGTCTATGATTGTGTTCCTGTGTGATACATTTTGTGTCATGGTTTCTGTATGATGGGTAGACAGTGTTGAATTGCTAGGGCAAAAAAAGGCAATTATGTAGGTGAACTGTCTAGGTATGATCTTTGGGTGCATTGGTGGCTCTGGTAGATATAAAGAACCTGGTGCAGGGGAAAAGAGGTCTTAGGGCCCTTAAAATTGCTAGGTACAGCTAACTACAAAGTTTAAAAGCAGCTTCTGCATTTAGGGGTCACCATTCATGATATATATCTTTGTCATCATCCTCATCTAAATGTAAAACAAATTGTTTAACTCAATTATTCTGCACGTGCCGACATTTAGCATTTCACTAAGTGAAAAATATTACATAGAAATCAGAATGTTAGAGTTTTCAAAAATATTTGAGTGCTCTCTAGGCTTAATTGATGATGCAAAATATACTGGGTGAAATTCTAGACCTTCATAGGTTATGTTTATAATTAATGGAGTTAATGATGAACATTTGTGAGAGATGAAAACACCACGTTCAACCAGACTGAGCTGTCAGTAATTTGTAATCATGCTTGATGTCATTATTTTACATAAATAATATATATACTATATGTAAGCCCCTGCTCTCCCTCGTATTTGTATTTTGCATCTGTTCTCACCCCATCTACAGTATATATATGTGGCAACCCTTGATCACTAATTACACCATATGGTCCAAGCCTCCTGTTCTATTGCCAGGAAGATAATCCTCAGCAAGGTGGGTTAAACCAAATTTAGTGTGATTAAAACACTCAAATGAGATGGACTGGTTTCCTGTGTAGGATGTACCCTGCCTTGCACCCTGCTTGTCGAGATTGCACATTGCTGCAACCCTGAATTGGATGAAGCGGTTAAAAAATTGAATGGTGGATGGGCAAAACACTCAATAAACCTTTTCAATAATATATCATAGAATGATACTCTTGAAAAAGGCTACATAAATATTGCAAGACTGTTCCGAAAAACTACAGTTAACTTCTCTGTCAGTGCTGTTCAATATATTGAGTCAGTGCTCACCCTCTAGAATACTATAAATCTCTGACACAAAACCAAGTGATAGTGTTTTAATGTTTTTTGGATGGTTATAGTAATGGGTGTGTAACACATAAGTATGTTTAATTATTATATTTGTAGAATTTTTTTTCTTTTTTGCCATCCCTTCTCAGAAGGGTTAGAAGGTTAGAAGGGTTAGAAACACACCACTGCTTACTAGATATTTCAAGATTACACAAAATGCTACTTGCTTCTCCAGCAATCTCATTTATTGCATCTCTTTTAGAAACAATACATTTTGTTACTGCTAAAATATCAACCATGTCATTTTACGCATAACTCAGCGAAGCTCTATATTGTATAATAATGCAGTCAATATTTTAAATATTTAAGTAGGAACTAAAAACTGAAAATTAAAACATATTCACAACACTTATGCTGGACTTTGGTAAAGATATTGTTCACATATCAATCTCAGAAAGCTGTGTGAGTGAGAAATAAATAGAAGGGTTAATGTAATTAGCACAATCATGTTGTTAATGTAACTGTCGTCACATAATATGACAAAAAGATACAAGCATACAGCCACTTATTAATGCTGCCCATCAAATTTGTGAGGGATGGACTTTCTTCAAAAATGACAAGACAGCAGGTGCAAAACTCTGACATTCCTTTTCAGTGTGGAGTGGAACACAAAGCTGTTAAAAGAAAATGTCAAAGTGTCTCCATTCGTGTCTGAATTGAAAGAATGAATAATTACTTTGCTTTGACTAGTTAAAAAAAATCCCCCAGCCATGTAAAACTCTATTTCAGATTCCTGATAATAGGGTGACATTGAAGAGACAGTAACATCCCAAGAATCGGGTAAATCAAACCTTTTCAACTAGCCATTCTGAACCTTGCTTTTTACACATCACCAAATACTTATTCAGCAAATACAATGAATAAAGTATGGTCGTGATCCACAACAAAGCCAGAAAGAGGAAAATGATGCATAAAAGCTGCTTAAGGAACTTGCAGTTCTTTTCATATGCACATCACTGATTTTACAAGTATTTCATTAGAAAGGAATGTAGACACATAAAGAAGATTTAATAAAAACTGTGAATGGAAATGCCAGACAATATTGTGAACACGTTTGGTATCATTACCGTCAATCATCTTCATAATTACTATGGTAATGATTATGATGAAAACTGCAGTGTAAGAAGCAACTTTGTTTCTGTAGTGCTTATGGCGTTATTTAGGTGATTTTTTTGTCCTGTTCTGATTGATGGCAGCAGATGCCAAATCTGGTACTGAAGGGATCCCACCCCTGTGGATGTTAAACATCTGTGGAGGAGCAAGAAATAATTAGTCTCGCTTCTAAGTTCTATATATGATTTAGTGTAAATAAATAGTAAGAAAATTATCACTACCAGACCAAAATTGATACATCCACCTGCATCTCTGAAAAGGAATTCACCTTTCTGAGGAACACCTGTACAGAAAAAAAGAATGATAAATTGTAACCAGTTAGTTCAGATAACATGAATCACTTTTTGTGCATTTTGGTGTTGTATCACAACATAAAGGCACACATCTCTTCAGAGAAATACTAAAGTTTCAAGACTGTTGGCTACAAATAAATCAAAATACAAAACGCTTGACTAAATTTTGAAAATAAAATAGCTGAAGAAACATGTGAAACACAGTATTATTGTCACGGACACGGACTGAAATCCATGTCAGGTCTTGTAGTAGACCCTATGTGATGTGGTAAGAGCTGGAGAAAACAGGAGGCGTGGTAAAAGGGGACACACAGGGGTTTAATAGTGCACAAAATAATAGTGACAAGCCATGAGACAGTGAACAGGGGAGACAAAGAACGGCATACAAATCCAAACAGGTCCAAAGGCAGGTCAGGGCACAGTCCAAGAGTCCATCAGCAAAGTAATCCATCCTGGGACGTGGCAAGGTTAATTCCCCGGGAGGGGGGAACACACGGAGAGACAAAACATGGAGGTCCAAGGGTGACGGGGTGAGATCCTCCAGACCCCGGACTCAGGAAGCGGGAGGTGTTGGGGATGAGACCTATGCCTTCAGGAAACGGATGTAGGGTTTCCTGGTGTTAGGCGGGCCTCCCAACATCCTTACCCTAATGATGAGCCCCGAGGACTGGAAGAGCTAGTCTTTAAGTAATATACCTAAGAAGGTATATCTGGAGAGCTTAATCACAAGGACAATAATGGGAGTAGTGGAGCGCCCTCTAGGGAGGGATGTCGGGAGTGACAATTATCTGATACACATACAGTAATAACTTTGTTGCGCTGTAGGCATTCTGGCCTACAGTATGTCATTAGATACATTAACTGCCTAGGCCCTAGGACATCCTCAGCAGCTCAAAGAACATACAAAGGTTACAAACAAGTGGGGGCCATTCAGTCATCCACACTTGTTTTTCTGGAGTCCGATTCAACTTGAATCAGGTAGACTATCCCTGGTTCACTTGACTTATTAGACACTTGCAAGACGTTGTTAGTGAGCACTGCATCATTCCTCAAAACACATCTAACTCTGATGTCCGCTCTGTGCACAGCCTGAACAAAAGGCAGGCTCAGACAAGTTAATGTTTTAAAAATCAGTGCAATCTTTGTCGCTATTGTGCTGATATAATATATAGATAGCAGTGGGCTCATCTAGTTAATGATTTCTGGTGCTGGCAAGGGGACATGAAAATAAACAAACTTTAAATGGTAGTTATCCATCCATTTTCTAACTGCCAGAAATTGTCTGAAACCAGAATGGAAGGGTTCAAAAAGTTGATTTGCAATGAGATTATTGTTAAATCATATTGCAAAAGCATGTTTTAAATTTTTGCCAAAAAGGTAAATTTAAATAATTTGAAAAACGTGTTTTAGGTTGTCCACAGACATGCTGAGTTTTTTAGGCACAGGTGTGATTAAAACCTTTTGGTGGCCTTGGGTACCACTCTAGTGCTCAAGGACACAGTGTGTCAAGGAGGAGGGCACAGACTGGGAAACAAGATAAAACAGAAGGAATGGGATCTAGTAGACAGGTGGTGGATTTCATATAAAATAAAAATTTACTAAAGCATTTAGTCTCAAGAGAGAGAACAAGAAAGAACAAGAGGAGAACCAGTAGAAACAGACATGCAGTGGGGGGTGTAGTAGAGGTGATGAGATGAGTTGGGATGAGATGGTGTAGAACAGGATAGTTTAGGCTTAATGATATGTGAGAAGTAGCTTGGTCTAGCAGACTCTTTTGCATTTTAGTATTCAATCAAGCACTCCTCCCAAGACTGTAGATGTACATGGAAGTCAGAAAGACACCACCTACAGTGAAAGGCACTGTAGGAATATAGGAACAAATAATAGGTTTATTCCATGCTGAAAAAAAGAAGAAAGAAAACACAACATTTCAGCCAAGGAGCATACATCAGAAAGACTACAGAAACCAAAATTATCCTGCAGCTAGGATCACACCTTCCCCCTTCTCTTAACGACAGACTACTTTTCTTCTAAATTTTCTCCATTCATTGGAGGTTTCATTTCACACCTCTCTACACCTATTCTGACTTCACACCTCTTGATTGGCCTCTCTTGCTGTCCCCTGCTCCAGCCTCTCGCTCCTCCACTCTCCCAGCCTTTGTTCTCCTGCTACATTACCTTTGCTTACTGTCTTGTCTTTCTCACACCTGAAGAAGGCTCCTCGGATGAAACGTTGTGTTTTCTTTCTTCTTTTTTTTCCAGCATGGAATAAACCTATTACCTGTTTCTTTGCAGCCTACGCATGCTGACGCAGCTACCCACCTGAACTACTGTAGGACTATGTTCTGTAAGGAATACATATGTATGGAATTATACATCAATGAGAAAAGCTAAGCGATCAGATAGACCTAGTTCAAGATAGGTATGGAACAAAGGGTTATTTACTATTATTAAATACAGGTTTGACCTTTTTTGTGAGATCGATTGAGAACAAGCTGTGTGAGACCTAAACTGGGATGCTGTGAAGTGCATATTAAAATCACCCAGAATACAGATTTTTATTAAATCTAAAACATAGTGGAGATAGTAAATCAGCAAAGTCACTTAAAAAAGGATCAGTGGGTAGGAGGTCTATACACTGTAACAATGATTATAGCCTGAGGCCAGAGGGGTGAGATTGCTCAAAGTAGCTACAGTATACTCTGGAGGAATAATTTAGTTAAACAGTATTTTGTCTGTACCAGGTTTCAGTCAGTCTATTTTTTTTTGTCAGTGATGTAGTCATAAAGTAAGGCTGACTTATTGTTTGCAAAATGGGTGTTGAATAAGGCTGATTTGGCAGGTCTCAGTGAATAGGGAAGTTTGGCGTGTCCAGACATGGAAGGCAGCATAAATTGTTAAAGTCAGCACTAGAATGGGACTGTTTATGTTCCTGGCACCGAAAAACAGGTATCATAACACAGCATGAAAAGGTTGGCAGAAAACAGCATCCAGACCTGCAATGGATGTATCTTGTAGGCTGCTAAATCCCAATACCATGGCAATACTTGATGGCAGATTTTTCTGGGAAATAATTCTGCTTAAAGTGCAGTAATTTTGACAAGTATACCTTACAAGCATTGTGTTGAAACCTGTGATGAAACAACAAGAAACCGGGTAAAATCTAAAATCAGGGCGTAGGAGTTTTCTGAACTTACTGGAACAATTTATTAATTGTAACAGTAGATTACGAGGCAATTCTTTTATGGCTATTAGAAGATCAATCGTCAGAGCAATTAGCAACGCACACACATGGATTCAAATACACAAAATACATTTATTAATACATAAAACTGTGCATATACAAATATATCAGTCTGCCTTGATACAGATGGCAGATCTTACTGTGAGGGTTACCAAGGTCTTCACAAGAATATCACAACAGATACAAAACACAAAGAGATAAAAACAAGGAATATACTTCAGTATACCATTCGGCTATACTATATCATTAATCAGTCTCATTAATACAACTTCTACATTAGATACTCAAAAGTAAATACATTACTTCTATGAATTAAATTGATATCAACTTGTGTTGAGGTAACAATGTAGAATATTGAGTTACTTATCCAGATATGGATTTGGATATCCCGAAGATCGGACACAAAAACCAGCTAGCAGGCTGTCACAACGGCATTCAATTGGCATCCTCTGGCCCGGTTTTGGCTTGGTTCCAAACCAAAACTGGTGCAACTCATTGTCAGGAAGAAGGAGGTAGAGACTTCTGCTGCAGCACGCTAGGCAGGGTCCCTCCGAGGACCTCTCTCTAGCTAGTGTCTGGGCTGGGCTAGGAAAAAGAAAGACTGAGCACAATAAAGTTACTGCGTGGTCCAGGGCAAGTTACTCTAAAATGGGAAGAAGACCAGTTCGTTCCCTGAATATATTGCTGAATCAAATGCATTCAGATTGTCGACAGAGTCTAACCGTATGTCGCTCCAGTGACCAGACGCGTTCTTTTGCTGCAGGCTCGACCTCGGACAGATCTGTCTTTAAACAAGGGCTTCCTCTGGCTAACACGTGGAACACAAGTGCCGTTCCAAAACCCAGAGACCACTGGCTGTTACATGATTGTCCAAGTTGAGCACAAGAGTGGACAGAAGAGCAAGGTCTGAGGCCTGTCCATTGCCTATTAACAGGGAACAATACAGCTGTTGATTGGTTGAGAGTTTGGTGGGGATTTGAGACCCACGTGGGGTTACCATTCCCTGCAGGTTCCTGATTTGTTGGTCAACTGTAGGAAAGAGTAACATTGACCTCTTGACCCTAGGACCATAAACCAGGTGCTTGTAAAATCCGAGTTGGCCTGAGCAGACATCCCGGCACCAGGAGTAGCCCATCCAGCTGTCCATGACAGCGGGAGAATTCCTAATCCTGGATACTGTTCCTTATCAAAAGACTTTAAATCAGAAACCACATGGAAGGGGATTGAGAGTAGTTTGAAGAAATCTGTGAAACAGCAATGAATACAGCATTAGTAGTAAGGAAAAAATATTGTATATAGATATATAAATATCTAAAACAAAAAACTGAACTAAACCAGTTAGAGCAGCAGATGTCAAATGAATGCACAAACATTCCCCCTCAACTGGAAGACAGGATTTTCCCCCTGATAATTAATAAAGACACTCATGTACAAAAACAACAAATATTATAATACTAATATGAGTTAACTGAAACTGAGTAAGTATGAGTAAACTGAATATGAGTAATGGAAAAAGCTGGTGAAGCCATGTAGAAATTACAGTAGTTCAGTAGTTGATTTCTAGAGAAAATGGCGGAATCAATACAGTCAATGTTGATTCACTGTCAATGTCAATGATGCATTGTTTGTAGAATTCAAGGACAAAGTCCGTATATTTGTACAGTATATAATAGGATAAACCCTTTATTTGCTAGCAAGATGTTAACTATCTATTACTACGACAGTAAACACTCTATTTGTGAAGAGGAGATAAGGCTTTTAATATTATATTTTCAAATCTAGAATTCCTAGTTCTAAAGATGTTTTAAACTCATGAAGTACATACCCTTTTTGTAGTATAGGTGAAAGTAAGTTAACATTCAGTTCAGGGAGACAAACTTCAGTACAGAGCTTCAATGATATCCCTTACCTAGGGGAGACCATATTCTAGACCTGAAATATGTAACCCAGATCCTGTCAGTGCTATAGTTTATTATCAAATGTTGCCTAACATTATGAAATAGAATGCTTATAAGAGTGATCTCTTGTTTAACAATGTAGGCTATTTAGTTTTGCTATTTAATTTAAGTGAGCCTTGATGCCCTAGTAGCTGGCAGCAGAACATGTGATAAATGTGAGTGCTACAATTTGGCGTGAATATTTTAAATTTAAAGTTTGTTTGTTTTAAAGTTTTTTTAATTAGTTTTAAATTTATTTTGCATCAATATCGTTATCAGCTGGCAAATAAATGTTGTCTGCTGGACTTGAGGTTGACTGTCTGCCTGCTTGTGGTTTATTTTGCATACGTAACTCAAGAAATATGCTAAAGTCAAACGTTTGCAAGTGCAACAGTTGTTATGTACTGTATATGTGAGGTGTTGGCAGTGTATTTGCAGGTGATACAGCAACTTCTGTTGCAGCAGAAAGTGCCTAGCATGGATAGCTGCTGTGCGTGGATAGGGGAAATGGACAAGAGGGTTGAGTAGATTAGGTGATAAGCAGCATGAGCATGAGTTAAAAAAAAACATCCAGCTGAAGGGCCATTCTGTATAACGAAATGAAAAATATTTTATGACCTTTGGAATAGAAAGCCTATCAGTGTGGAGACACATACAGTACTCATATACACATACACATACAGATAGTGTGGAGACACATACATGCAATACTGTTCTGGGTGTGGAATAATTCCTACCAATGACAAAAAATGCATTTTAAGGTTTTGGAATCAGTTGCTAACTAAGCAATAAAGCCTGAAGAAAAAAGAAAATTAATTAATTTTCTTAAAAACAATGAAGATTTGAGTATTTGAGATGGAATGAGCTGTAGATGAGATAACAGTGTGATCAGTGCATTTGTTAAACAGAATTTTTTCTGCAGGTGTTTTTTATCGCAGGTGTAAAATATTCATAAAGGATACTAAATTACAAACTACTTATAAGAAAAATTGGTTAAAAGTGCAGCAGAAGTTAGAAAATGGAGCAGACACAGACTCTAAGTTAAGTAAAAGACTTTCAGAACAGAAAGGTTTTGAGTCTACATTTAAATGCACTTAGGGTAGGTGACTTTGAACTTGACTCAAAACCTGATAGGAAGCAAGTGCAAGGGCTCCAAGAAAGGCATAATGTGATCGCTTGCACAAGACCTACAGACGCAGCCATTCAAAATGCACAGTACAAACCCGTACTGCAGGCAACTATGCATGTGCCACCGTGCCGTACTGCAGTATGTGATTGGCTGGCCAAAATGACCGACGGGCACTTGTAGTGCATTGGTCGGTAGTGAAAAGATTTAATCATTTAATCTCTTTACTGTGCACATTTTAATCCACTTAGTATTGAATATTTATATAGAATTTTACCACTAAAGGGAATTTTTAGTAGCTGAGCATAAGAAGAGGAGCATAAACATATTATGTAAACTGTATATTGCTGGTATAGGTATTTTAAAGAAAAAATACACACTAGTATTCCATTTCTCCCTAAACATTTTAAGCATCAAAGTCTTACATGTTGTTATTTCGGAAACGTTTTTACGTGCTCCTTCTGACCATATTACTGTACGTTTATATACTTTGTGAAAAGTGATCGTTTTAACCTTTTCTGCGAATACGCTCGTTATCGGAGTAAACAAACCATACTTTCAGAATTTGATTAATAGGGAATATAATATGGAATCGCGTATCTAAAGAAATTAATAATGATATAATTATATTCATGCACTGTAACACAGACAGTAGTACATGTGTATGGCTGTTCCAGTGACTGTCATATCACTGTGTCAGTGGCATGATGGTTAAAGTGACTGACTTCTAAATGAGAGGGCAGGTGTTCAAATCCAGCTATTGCCATGAGTTTTCTTTTAACAGACATTTATTTGAAAAACTAAAATAGCAATATTATGGACACTCTATTGACTTTTTTATATTTCTAAATATCACAACATGTTCAAATCTAAGTCATTTATTAATAACAACGAATAGTTTCAAACTGCTACTGATATCATTATCATCAATATGTGAAAAAAGTTAATCCTTTTTTTATGATCTGTAGCTGAAATCCTGGTTAACTAAAAATTAGACACAAGAACAGTATTATTGGACAATGTTGAGAGGCTAAAGAAATCAATAACGATATTAATTCAAAGATCTAAATATATTTAACGCATATGCCTGACATTAGAGGGTGTGTCTGCTCGCCTGCGCGGTGACCACACCGTCTTTACCTCTCATAGCTACAGTAGCAGGAACCTGTGCCATGTGGATCCCTTTATATCTCCCTTCAGATTTAAAGGTTATTAATATTAATATCGTCAGCGTTGCATTAACATTGGAATGTTCTTCCAAGTGTAAAAAGAGGCGATACGCAACATGTCTCCTTCATACATTTTCAGTTTACAGACCGTACAAGATAATTTTTTATGAATAATGTCTTCTGTATCGCATTAAAATTGGAACACTTTTCACAGGTGTAAATCCACCTATTTTCTAACCACTTTATCAAGGACAGGTAACAGTTTCACAACTCAGCCTCCCCCCTGCCTGTCTGACTTTCTTTTTAACCCTTCTGTGCCCAGGTTGCAGTGGGTAAGATATTTTTCCAAGAAAGATCTGATGATGAGGAAGAAAAATCACCCATTTTTCGTGCACAAAAAGTGGTTATTAACTATCGAAACCTGTTTTTATCACTTTTAAAGTCATGCAATTTCTAACTTAAGCAGGAACACATCATAACATCTCATTTTTTATTTTTTTTAAATTAAAAAATTCGATTGCCCAGCCTAAATGAGGCATTTATAATATTGTGGCATTATTATATAGGACGGACACAGTGACTCAGGCACTCGTTGAATGAAAAACGGTGCTTTATTTTTCAGTACAGCTGAGTACAGAGAGACACACACACACTTTTTCATATATAAGATATATTATATATTTTTCATATATAAGATATAATGATGTGTTCCTGCTTAGATATTGCACGACTTTAAAAGCTATAAAAACTATTATGATGATTGAAGAAATGATTTTTCTTCCTCCTGATCAGCTTAGAAATCTGTGTATGTTGTAAGGTTTTTATTTCTTAATTAAACATTTAAAATACACGTTTCGAATAGAAACAACTCTGTTGTCTTCCTGGTATGTAGAACAGATCAGCAGGTCTTTTTTTCCCCAATCAGAGGCTCACCACAATTCACACTCAACTACATCACAGATCTGCCAAACACATATGCCTCAGGACGGTGACGTCACTGCCTTTCATATGAATCCTTTCATATGGAACTATTACGACACTGCGCTTAACAATCTTAGGAAGATCACAAAACAAGCCTGTAAGCCTGGTTTTTGCCTAAAAAAATCACGCCCGAGAAAGTAAAGTAGCATTAATTAGCAAAGGTTGTTCGCAGACGTAGGCATAGTACGTAATTCAGGCTTTATGAACAAATAATTAATAACCCTAATTAATCGAATCCCAGGTGTGAGTTCATAAAGCCTGAATTACGTACTATGCCTACGTCTGCGAAACACCTGATCATGTACTCTAAAGTGTGTAGAGTACCCTGGGGGCAGGGTGTGTGGGGACAGGTTACCGGAGTAAAGTTAGCTTGAAGATCGAGAATGATTTTGGCACGTCTGTAGCTTTTTCACGAAACCTCCTAGAGTTACGAAAACACTTGCTGTGTGTACAAAGTACATTGTGACTGTTTTCACAGCCTTCACAATGTCATTTTTTAGCCATTTTTTTTACCACGCTCGAACATTCTTTTGTTCATATCTTCGGAAGGGAAACACAGAAAGCCTTCAAACCAAATGCATTTTAAAGACCACGAACTCCGGTTTCTCATTGATGTGTAATTACTCACTAACTGGAACCCGGGGGGACCGCTGTGTACACACGTTGACAACACGAGAAATACTGCTCAATATGGCTTCGTGTGAAAAACCCATATATCACCATAGGAAGCATAACAGTGCAGCCTCCAATTACCCAGATTGTAAGCATGGGAAAAAAGCTTTGTTTTATTTCTGAAACCCTTTCTTTATGTCCTGTTTTAATTCAGGTAAGGGTCAACTATATACACAATACTGCTGACAGCAGGAAAATGCAAATATTCTTTACTCAGCAGCTTATTAAAAACAGCACCCATGATGTTCAAACCGATTTTTTTACACAGAAGACTGCGTTCTGAATTTCTTTTTCTCATGCTTTTATTTAATGTGACACTGTGCACCCCTACAAAGAGGGCAATGCTGTTCACAAACCAATAGCATTTAAACCACAGCACCCACAATGCTGCATGTAAGTGCTTTACACACTAAGCAGGTCCTCTGACCTTTCCAAGTCTTGCTTTGGGTTGTGAAACCTCTTTTATTTTTTAATGATTTTTCAATATGGCACCATTACACATGACATTTTGTAACCAGTACACAATTAAAAAAAAACGTTTGCCCAGCCTAATTTTAAAGACCTCTACTTGTGAAACTTTTCGCAGCCTGTACATAAAACTATATACACAATACTGCTGACAGCAGGGAAATTCCTATTCTTTACTCAGCAGCTTATTAAAAACAGCAACCATGGTGTTCAAACTGATTTTTTTTACACAGAAGAGTGACACAGTTTCATGTTGTGAAGAGAGAGAGAGAGGCAGGCGCTCCTCAGCTGCAGTGCCAGGTGCATGTGCAACATTGGCTTTGCACCCTACACTCTGCGGTACCGCTGTGTACATACAGTACAAACATGTTGTGATATTTAGAAATATAAAAAATGTTAATAGAATGCCAATAATATTTGCTATTTTAGTTTATGAAAGAAATGTTTATTTGTTATAAGAAAACTCATAGCAATTGCTGGATTTGGACACCTGTAGCGGCAATGCTTGTTAATAAGACAGAATTAAGCGTTGCTGTGCTTTCCTAAATGAGGCCCCATCTCACTCTTCCTCTCTGTGGTGCAGCTGATGCAGGCTGATTTAAGATGTTTTCTTTTGATAAGGGACAGCTCCCAAACGGGGATGCACTTAGCTAAGCCTGGCTATCATGATCAATGGTCATCCATTGGTGCCTAAGAACAAGTAATAGGTTTATTCCATGCTGAAAAAGAAGAAAGAGAACACAACGTTTCAGCCATGAGGCCTTCTTCAGGTGTCTTCTTCAGGTGCACCTATCTGTCTAGGGAGTGCCAAATGGACATCTGGACTGCATTCCTAAGTGTCAGGAGTAAGTGACTCATATCTCACCTTGATCAACCAATCAGGGACTGGCAGAACGTGGTAACACCACGTGGGTCTCCAATGCCCGCCAAACTCTCAACCAATCAACACACATCTGTGTCTTGGTCAAAAAGGGAGCGCAAGCTCAGATCGGGGCTCTCCTTGGCCATTTCCGCGCATCCTCAGAGACAATCACGTGACAACTGCTGTTGTCTGCACTGGGACTTGGACTTTGTTCTAAGCACGAGGCCAAGGATCCTGTACGTACTCAGAATTCTACCAATGTGAATGCTCCGCTTGATCAACGGCAGCCTACAGTTGGACCCTCGTCGACAACCTGAATAGCTTATTCAGAAGCAGTGCTGGACCGGGAACGAACCAGCTTCTTCCCGGGCAAAAGAGTGACTTGTGAGGACTCGCATAGAGACTTTCTATTAGCCAGCCGGACTGCTGGTAGATCCCCTCGGAGCAACGACTGCCCTGCGCGCCGCAGTTAGATTCCTCCGCCCGTCCTACTCCGAGCTGCACCTCGACTGGTTGGCCGGTAGCCAGAGGATGCCGGGACAACGCCCATTGGACAACCGCTGGAACAGAGGCTGCAACAGAGCCCGTCAGCTGGTTTGGTGTTCATGCCGGGAAATTCCAAATCCATACACAGTGGATAAGTAAACCCCATGTTCTACATTGCGTCTCGAGAATTCAATTGTACCTCAACACAAGTTGTTATCAATTTAATTCATGAGTAATGTGTTTACTTCCGAGTTTAGAGTAACAGTGGGTAATAACACTGATTAGCGATTTGGTAACCGAACGATATATATTGACATATATTCTCTGTTGTGTATCTCTTTGTGTTTGCATCTCTTCAAGATTATATACCTTGTATATTGATAACCCTCACAGTAAGGTCTGCCGCTTGTATCCAGGCAGACTAGTATATGTTTGGTGCCCAATTTATATTAATAAATGTATCTCGTGTATTGAACCCGTGTGTGTGCGTTGTTAGTTGTTCTGACGATTGATTTTCTAAAAGCCACAACAAACCACCTCGTGATTACTGCTACAATTAATAATTGTCTCAGTAAACCCATCAAACCTCTATACACCTAACCTCACGCTTATAAGTCAGTCACTTATAAGTGATTACACCACAGACACAGTGATATAGCATGGTGGTGAAACAGCCATACACATATCAATAGGAAATCTTATACTAATGTTTGTGCAGTAATACTACAGCAACACTACAACTACAGCAATACAACAATATAAATTTCTAAATATCACCTATGTGGGTTGCATTGGGAATCTGTGTTCTTCACACCTGAAACATTTTCTCTGAAAGCGTTTTCTTCCCAGTTTAGCCGATCTTTTGCTGCCTACGCATGCTTACACAGCTCCCTAGGTAAATTATCATAGTTGACTGAGAAAGCTTTAGAGAACTTAATATTTTTATTATCAACAAATTGTAAATATGACATTTACATTGGCATTATTAATTTTTCACTTGAGTGTATGGAGAAGTGTCAGCTGTCAATGAGAGTAGACTCCCCCGCTTAGGCTGGCTGGGCAAACGATTTTTTTAATTTTAAAAAAAGAAATAAAAAATTAGATAAAATGATATAAAAATGCAATACATACTGCAATACATTTACTTTGGTAGGTAGCCACGTCAGCCTGCAACGTTTCAGCTGTGAATCCTTCTTCAGGTGTGAGGGTCTTCAGCTCAAAATGAAACGCTTGGAGTTTGTAATGTAGGGCGCTCTAAAAGAGTTAAACTTTAATGCAGGAAAAATTTATTTCCCAGAAGCTATACTGATTCTTATGGAATCCCGTTTCCGCCACGGAGTAAAAAAAAAAACATGCTATGGTATTCTCTCCGATGCAGTGCAGTTAAAAAAATATCTCTGATGCTGTTCCTAAATTAATATCGTTTATGACCATTAGACGCTTTATGCTCCTTTTCTTTTTTCCAATGGATTGAACAGGGAGAGGCATTTCATGATGTACTTTTCACTGATGAAACAACAGTGTCTCTGGAACAGTTTTCAACCATGTCATTTTATAAAAAAGGAAGATATGTGAACAAGCAGGCACAGCGTTGTGAATCTTTTTTTCTAAGAAAAAGTGTCCATGGGGGGGAGGTGGAGTGTCTGTCATTGGAAGACTTGCCCTGTTCTACTTTGAAAATACCTGTGAAACCGGTTTGTTTACAAACAATTTAGACACAGAGGCTCAGACAGTGGAGTGAAATTCAGCACAGCCAGCACTCCGAGAGCAAGACAGATGCGAAAATCACGCAGTGCCAGGCGAATGCACAACATTAATGTAGGGCTTTTCGGGCTCACGTGGATTTGTGCCCTACACCCTGCGGTACCACTGTGTACATACAGAACGAACATGTTGTGATATTTAGAAATATAAAAAATGCCAATAATATTTGCCATTTTAGTTTTTCAAAGAAATGTTCATTTGTGTAAAGAAAACTCATGGCAACAGCTGGATTTGAACACCCGATCTTAGGGTTATAAATCAGTCACTTAAACTATCATGCCACCAAGGCAAGTCATGTAACAGCCCCTGAAAGAGCCATCCACATATCAATGGAAAGTCTTATACTACTGTTTGTGCAACAGTACATGGATATAGTTATACCCTTATTGATTTATTTAGATACGCGAATCCATATATTTTCTATTAATCAAATTCTAAAAGTATGCTTTTGTTTAATCCGATAATGAGTGTATTTGCAGAAAAGGTTAAAACGATCACTTTTCACAAAGTATATAAATGTACAGAAATATGGTCAGAAGGAGCACGTAAAAACGTTTTGAAATAACCACATGTAAGACTTTGATGCTTAAAATGTTTAGGGAGAAATGGAATACTAGTCTGTATTTTTTCTTTAAACTACCAAGACCAGCCATATACAGTACAGTTTACATACAGTAATATGTTTATGTTCCTAAATTAATATCTTTTATGAGCATGTAAAAGGCATGGTGAATCGGAGATTCTCAAGACTTACTTTGTATGATTGGAAACGAATGCATGATCAGATCAACGAAATGCTGTGGTGTTACTTTTTGTCAATGAAAAACACAACCGTTTACAAAGACGGTTACAAAGAATGTGGACAAGGGTAATACTTTGAGTTTACAGCTTGTCCAAGGTCATTCATTATTAATACTATTAGTAATATCTTCGGTAAAGACTTTGATGCATAAAATATTTCTGCATAATTAAAATATTTATGATAAAAGTAGTAGCTTGTGTACTTTTGTCCAACTGAGCAATCTTGCTTTCATAAAATATACCATCTTTTTAATGTATAATGATTAATATACTGTAATACACAGTTTAAATTTAAAAATCTAAAGAGTATACAACTTAAATTCTTAATTGAATAATGATTGTCCCTCAGCAGTGATCGGGATTCGAAACGGAGTGTTTTCTGGTGACAGATCAAATGCTGTACATGAGAGGTTAAACTTTATTAGCTCCACCTGGCGGTGATTCTGGAAACTACTAACATAATCTAATTTGCATACGGTACAGCACGGTATGACGCAAAATGACGCGTTATGATGCGACACGCCCACCGCGTTGTACCCAAGTATACCCCGCTTGTTTTGAATGGCTGCATCTGTAGTCAGGATTCTAGCTGCCGAAATCTGATCATATTGGAGTTTGATCAGTGTGGATTTAGTAACCCCAGCGAGAAGGGCCTTGCATTGCATTGGTTGACCAGCTTTTCTGTGACACTCAAAGATAACATAGAACACAGTCTGGCAATGTTTCTGAGATGGAAGAATTATGTTTTTACAGTATTCTGCAGATGAAGGCCAAAGGTCAAGGCAGTATCTAATATCACCCCTAAAATTCAAGCACAGTACCATCCAGAGACAGAGTTACTGCATTGGCTTTACATACTGTAGGTGATGGGAGGTGCAGAGTACATTTTGAGCCAGGGTTTTATATCAGAGGTGCAATTAGAGCATGCAGAAAAGTTGTGTTAGTGTCAGGTTAAGTATGGACATAGATTAAAGTATCATCATGGAAGTGATAATTTAGACCATGTGATTTTAATACAAGTGGGAACATGTAGGTGCTAATTAGCAGGGGTCCAATATCAAGCCTTGGAGAACACCAGACCTAATGAACTCAACTTCAGAACTAAAAGTCACAAGAGAAACAAAGTGTCTCTAATGAGTAAGATTAAGAGTAACCATTCAGGAGTAATGTCAGAAACCCCAAATACAGTCTCAGGACAGCAATGTAAAATATTATGTAAATTCAAGGCAATTTTGCGACCACTTCATCAACAGAAGGCAGCCTTTGCACATAAAGCTTGTGCAAATCTTCTTTAAAGATTAAGGAAGATTGGAAAGCCCTTCGACATCGGTCTGTCCAGAGACTTATCAGGCCAATATGTTAGTTCTGTGAGGCTTTTGCTAATGCTCAATAGTTTATACCTAGTACTAATTTTGTAATACAGTATGTTCAATCTGACAAAATGTATTTCAGCTGAGGTACCACCTATGGTAGTGTACACTGTGTTAATACTTATCTGTTCCAGGAAGTAGTTAATAGTTTACACTGCCGGCAAGGGCTCATAGGTTTACATTAATCACATGGGAGCCAGGTATAAAAACTGGTTATGATTGCTCACAGATGCAGCATTGACTTAAGAACTACAATTCCCATAGAACCACTGGGCGACTTATTGATAGCATCTTTGTCAAAAGTCCCTATGCTTCTCTAACACAAATACTACATATAAACTTACACAAATAACAGCATGTTTCTTCTAAATCATTAATAAAGATAAAGGCTAAAAGTATTATTTTACAAAAACATTAAGTATAAAGAAATTATCACTTAAGTAATAATTTAAAGATTAATAATTGACAAAAAAAGAGATACCTTGCATAATTAGGCTGTGCAAAAATTTTCATATTGGCAAATTATGATTCTTTTATCTTTATTTTATTTACTATTTACAGTGCTTTTGTTTGATATCTGTGCTTAAAATATTTAATTAAACCAATGAGACTGCTCTATTTCTTTTGTGCATTGGTATATGAATTTGCAGCTATTGTTATTCTACATTGGTCTTAAAAAACAAAAAGCAGCTGTTATTTTAGTAACAACAATTATATTATATGTTGTGCAGTTCACTCATGAATAATAAAACTAGAAAGACTTTAAAAGCTAGAAAGTGCTTTTGAGTCCTGTAAACTAGATTAACTGGCATACATACTGGATTTACAAATGGCAGCCAATATAATACAATATACATTGCCAAAACAGAATGTGACTGTAATAGTATTGGTTATGTCTCCCATTCAGAAATTCATTTTTTTTCTTTAAACTTATAGACATATTTTAACATTAGACTATTTAATATACACACAATCAAACATGACTGCATTAACTTGATTTAATAGTTTAGAATTGTAATACTTTAGAATCTTTCTTTCTACTCAGATACTGAAACAAGACAGTTTGTTCTTGCACAGAGGGTTGAATGTAGCTTCCAGCTATTTCTTAAAACTCCAAAACAACATTGACAAAGTTGCCTAGAAAGGGCATTTAGCTTGATCTAGTCAATTTTCAGAAGCTATACAAAGCTGGGCCTGGTCAGTACTAGGATGAGAAACCTCAAAGAAAATTATATTGCTGCTGAAGAAGTAGAAGTAGAAGTAGTAATACTATTTTACCAATAAGTATTACTCTTTCCTTTGGACAAGAAGTTCCAAAACAATTGTTCCATTATGGTGTCTGGAAATATTGTGTTGTAGGGTACCATCCTTGACCTGAGAAATTAAATTGGAAATTCAGTGCCCTGGCTAGTTTGCACTCTGGTTTGACAATCTGGCTGACCTAAAGTTCCTCTTTATTCTAGTGGTGCTACACAGTATTTTTTCATTTCTGTATCTCATCAGATGACTAATGGAGTTGCCATACAATAGTTGCAGTGAGGAGTCCAGGAGGGTGCTGCATTTTACATGTATTTGTTTGGCAGATGCTATATTCAAATTAACTTACAATCCCATCTGTCAAGTTGCAAATAATGCACTTTTACTATAGCCTACTTATACTATAGTACTCTTCAATAAAAAAGTGCTAAAAAAGTTTCAATGTTGTATATTAACACACTGACCCCACTTCCTGTGCATTTCTTTGGAATCACTAAAGATATATTATCAATTGTTTGGTTTGAAAAGTGATTGTGTTCATTACACTTCCAACCTCAATTCTCTTTGATGACATGTAATGTTTACCACAACAGTAAGAAGGTAAATCAATATGTTTTTACATTGTTTTCTCTGCATTATGAATAATGCAAGAATACCTGGATGTGTCAGGTTTATTAGCAGAAAACATTCTGCAATCCTTTATACATAGGGTTGTGAGTACCCACCCAATGTTCTGGTGCCTTCAAGATCAGTTTGGTACTAGAAATCAAACAAGCTAGTTATGCCAAATGACCACATTTCAATTATAACCCTGCTTACATTTTTATGGTGAGAACACAAAATATTTTAATCATAACTGGAAAATAGAATCTAAAATCTAAATGTTACAATAGCAAAAGGCTCCAACAGTATTTCAGCTGAGGTACCACCTATGGTAGTGTACACTGTGTTAATACTTATCTGTTCCAGGAAGTAGTTAATAGTTTACACTGCCGGCAAGGGCTCATAGGTTTACATTAATCACATGGGAGCCAGGTATAAAAACTGGTTATGATTGCTCACAGATGCAGCATTGACTTAAGAACTACAACTCCCATAGAACCACTGGGCGACTTATTGATAGCATTTTGTCAAAAGTCCCTATGCTTCTCTAACACAAATACTACATATAAACTTACACAAATAACAGTGCTGATAAAGAGCCTGAAGGTATCCCCCATATTTTATTAGGTAGAATAGACAAAAAAGTCCTGTAAAGAACAAAACTATAGTATTATAATATATTCTAAAAGGTAGAAGGAAGGAAGTATTATTTGTAGAAGGTAGGTTTCTTCTGGATGTTCTAAAGAGATATTGTACCTTAATCAAGGAAACATTGCCAGAAACATGTTTCATTAACAGAATTCAGTAACCATTTTCAAGAAATGTTAATATGGGATTACTACCTTCCATTTTCTAACTGCTTTATCCAGTACAGGGCCACGGAGGAGCTGAAGCCTAATCCAGCAAGCAATAGGCACACGGACGAATAAACCTTGGACAGGATTCCACCCCTTTGCAGGGCACACACAAAGACAATATGAACACACTTATACTAGGGTCAATTTATCCCAGAAGCCAATCTTTGGACTGTTGGAGGAAACCACAGAACCTTGAGCAAAAATATTCAGCTGGATATATTAAAAGTAGTTTATTTTTATAGCCTGTTGTGAACAGGTTTTTTTATTAATTATTGCATAGGCATTAAAATAAACTACATTTTGTATTATTTTAAGTAATTAAATTATTTTTTATAGAATATATTTTACATATACTGTACTGTAGTGGCTTTAAAACTATGCAGTATAATGCTGTATTTATCGTATATACTGACTATATCATACTGTAATAAATGTATTTGTACTGTATAGTACTGTTTGGTTATCTGTGGATATCACTACATGTGATTCACATGTGTGGCACATTGAGAATTGCAGTCTTTTATCATGTATTTGACTTCTCATGGCCAACATTTTAAAACTATTGTACATGCTGTGAATAAAATGCTTCTTGTTCCATTTTAAGTAGACCATAACGTCTCAGAATAAAAAAGTAGTTGGACTACCTTTAATTGCACAGACAATGTGTTGTAGAAAGTAATGTTTATTCCACCTTCATTATCAAAATGTAATTGTTACGCTGCAGTCCCTGAGATTTCAGGGCCGTGGTGAATGGAAAGCCAAGCTCCAAGCATAGGTTCACAGAGGAGCCATGGGAGTTGGGAAAAGCTCGGTAGGAGGGAAGCTTTATGATGAAGTTATAATGCAGGTTGATTGAAAATGGAGCAATACAAATAATGCAAGTTAAAAAAAGGCTGACATAGTGCAGTGAAGAGAATGGCTTAGAATTGGAGAGGCAGGCTGGGATGAAGCTGTCTGAAACAAAGCAGAGGCTCCCAGTGGAATGCGATTGTCTAAAAATAGCAGTAGAGAAGGCAGAAGAGCTATAGCTTTGGAGAACACAAGGAAAAAGAAAAAAGGTAAAATAATTACAAGCAGAAAAAAGAGCAGTTGAGGGCTGAATGGCCCCGTTGATTCAGTGCTTGTGAACCTAGGGAAAAAACAAGATTTTTGCTGGATTAGCGTTTCAGTACTGCAAAGCTTATCACTGAGTACTTAGATGTCGGAACACTGAATAAGAGGAGGGAAACCCTTAAATAGTATGTTTAATTGTGTGATAGAGGGTCCATCTGATTGAAAAATTAATGGCCGTTGGAAGATGAGCCCCAAGGGAGTTGCCTAGGTTGAACTGGTTGCCCAGTGCAACATCAGTACATGAGCCACTCCCAGCCCAGACGTGAAAATAACCCCATTATTTCAAGCACTTTGCCATCAGTAACACACTTTGGTGAGTCATGGCAACTAAAAGAAAAATAAATTTAACAAACAATTTCATTTTCTTAAAAAAAGATTTTACTAGCAGTTCTAATACTTTGCAGTGTGTCAATAATTTTCAAAGATGAAGGCATATTCTAAGGAGCTTTTCATTGTATTCTTCAATAACATTATGAATATTAAGTGAATGTAAAGTGAAAATGTAACAGACTGATATATAAAGCAAAAGAAAAATGTCAATATAGTATATATAATATTTAGATTTTGTTATCGGGTAAAGGCTTTATTTAAAATTTTCATTATAAAAATATATTAGACAGTGGCTTTAAAAACATATATGGTACTTTGCTATTTCGATTGCTAACAGCAGTGGGCTGCACCTTTCTTATGGTTCCCCTCCACAGCTCCCCTATTATTACTACAGGAAAAGCAAATTACCTACAGATTGTACAGATGCAAACCGATGCATCTCAAGTGTATTCAAAATGGATTGGTAATTGTTAATGCTTCCTTACACTTATACACTTCGTGGACACTCCACTCAAAGCTCTTTACAGGTAATGAGTACTCCCTGCCTATTCATAGATGAATTACTGTAGATATTGTAGTACCTCAAGTACAATTTGATCTTGCTTTGTGAAAACAAAAATCCAGACTTAATTTATTTACTAAAATTATCCAGATGAGTAATCTCACTTTGTGAAACAGACTCCTGGTGCTCATTGAACCCCCTCAGTAATCTAAACAACACACCTGCTGGGAACACCCTTCCTGAAATTATGCATGAGATCAAAATGGATTAATGACTTTTGTTTTAAAGTATTTCAAATTTGTTGTTTAAAGACTGTTGAAGTTAAAGTATGTTTATGTTATTACAGTGAAAAGCACTTCTCATGTTTAAACTGTGTGAATGTGCAAATCTGCAGATCCAGCCTTTCAAAAAGCACGGAGTACTCTGCGTCACAACGCGGTTGGTGTAGTGCATCATATCTCATTATTCCGCATGCAAATTGAAATATGATAATAGTATCCAGGAGCACCTTGTAAAACCACCAGCTAATAAAGCTTTGAGCTGTTGCTAGGAAGTGCCTGGTTTCAAATCCTGGTCACTGCTGAAGGACAATCTTTTTCCAATTAAGAATTTAAGTTGTATACTCTTTAGACTTTTAATAATTTTAAACTGTGTATTACAGCGTGTTAAACATTAAACATTAAAAAGTCATTATGTTTTATAAAAGCAAGATTGCTCAGTTGAACAAAAGTACACAACCTTCTACCTTCATCATAAATAATTTAATTATTCATAAATATTTTGTGCATCAAAGTCTTTAACTTGGTAACGTAGTTGGTTCTGGTTTTAACGTGCTTGTTCTAACATTATTAAGCTTATATTCTGTACTTCAATTCATAAAAAGTTATAACATTTTATTCTTTTCTAAGAATATGTAGTAAGAATACCACTTGCTGTTATTGTAAAAAGATAAATGTTGTAGTGATTTAACATCACTTGATAGTTATATGAATATGGAATTGTGTAACTAAGCAAATAAAATATCACAGGTGGATATTTCAGAAACATTTTGACATCCTTTTCTTTTTAAAAAAAAAAGTATTGTCCTTGTAGTGGTAATGGACAAAGCACTGCACCCAGTTCAATGGTTCAAAGTGCGATCAGAGTATTACTTTCAGTTTGTTTCTTTATAGTGAATACATAAAAATAGTCCACTATTATAGCTTGCTGTTGGCTCTGGCATGAGTTTGTGTATCTGGATAAATTAAGTGATGGTATTGTGATTAAGGATTTCTTAATCATGCAGTACTTATATGTATTGGAAGGCGCTCTGATTTATTAACGGACACTCCGCCTCAAATCTGTGTTGTACAGTGATATAGACGGGGGTAATGTCATCCACACTAAACAATGTGCTTATTGCGCAAATCCTGCTAAACTAGAAATTAGACAAAAAGTATTTTTGGACAATGTTCTGTGGCTTTGGCGGAATTTCTCTGTAAACTGAAGAATTATAGAGGAGACACGTTGTGTTTCGCCTCTTTTTACACTTGTAAGAACATTCCAATGTTCATGGAAGATATTATTAACAACCTTTTAAATCTGAAGCTGTTAACTCTACTTCACACCTGCATGTCAAGATCATGGTTTTAAAAACAAAAAAAAACATCAAACCTTTGATTTGATGAGAACATCATGATTGTTTCACAAGGAAACAAGGAAAATTTGTTAAAGATAATTTTTTATTTATTTTTGTCTGCTCCAGTGGCTTGCAATGGCTGGATAGTTATCAGTCTGTCCATGGGGGGAACTCTCAAATTTACAATTTGTTGAAAATAAAAATTTAAAGTTCTCTAAAGCTTTCTCAGTCAAGAACGAGAATTCACATAGGGAGCTGTGTAAGAATGCGTAGGCAGCAATAGATCAGCTAAAGAGGGAAGAAAATGTTTTCAGAGAAAACAATGTTTCAGGTGTGAAGAATACAGATCCCCAATTCAATTGCAGCCTAAACCTTTCCCCACACACCCTGCCCCCACTGTGATTGGAATATACAAAAACAAAGCACTGAAACTTTGTCTGTCAGTGAAGAAAATGACCGCAAGCACTTTTCCTTCCCCCCAGGTTGTTTAAAAAAAACTCGCTCTTAATGGTTTAATCCTTCAGTCATTCTCTCTGATGAATTCTGGGGAATGTCGTGTTGACAAGAACCTCCATCTTGTCTTCATCTATCACTCTCCCACAATTCATCATGCCTGAATGAGTCAAATTAAAAATAAAACGTGTTTACAATGAAAGTGGATTACAGTACTACTACCAGCTATATAAATACATATATTTAGATCCTTATATTAATATAATATAATTTCTTTAGATACATGATTCCATATTATATTCCATATTAATCGAATTCTAAAAAGAATGTGTTTCTTTTACTGCCATAACAAGCGCAAGTATTCATAGAAAAGGTTAATCACTTAACTCATTTAACTTTAAATGTGTTGTGATATTTAGAAATACTGTACCAACGAATTCAATATAGTGTCAATAATATTGACTATTTTAGTTTTTCAAAGACATGTTTATTTGTTAAAAGAAAACTCATGGTAACAGCTGGGTTTGAGCTCCTAACCTCCAGCATACAAGGCACACACCTAAGCTCTTACACTAATGCATGCTTAACATTTGTGCAACTGCACAGTATGTTCTCCATTACCACTATAAGACCAATACAAGCTTTAAAAAAAAAAGGTCAAAATGTTTCCAAAATGTCCAAAATTTGTTTCCAAAATATTTTAGCTGCTTAGTTACATGACTCCATATAAATATTACTATCAAGAGGTATTAAATCTGTACAACTTTTATGAAATTCAAGTATTATAAATGTTTAATTAAAAGGTGTTTTTTAACGATCTAAACCATTTTTACAGCTTTTAAAGTCACACAATGTTTGAGTTAAGCAGGAACAGATCATTGTATCTTATTTTTTATTTCGTTTTTAAAAATAAAAAAATCGTTTGCCCATCGTGTTGATAAGCCATCCGATTACTGCAAGTGTAAAATAATTACTATTCCTCCCTCTCTTGTTTGACTTAAAGATTTCCAATAAAAAATGCTTAAACACAAAACCATCACGTGTCGATTTAAATGTCCTTCTTTCAGTTGGGTAAGCATGATTAGCAACACAGGGTCATTGTTATGATTTCCCTATTATTATCAAATCCCTCAACTCGTTCACTTGTGGTTATTTTGGAAACATTTTGGCATGATCCTTTTAACTATGCTGTCGATATTGTAGCAATAGACAAAATTACACATTTGGAGTTTGTAATGTAGGGTGCTCTGAACAACTTAACTTTAATGCAGGACAAATAAATGCATTTCCCACAAGCTATACTGTAGCACAGTACAGTAGCAGTTTGAAATTATTCATTGATATTAATAAAATCACTTACTATAGCTTCGAACATGTTGTGATATTTAGAAATATCAAGAATGTCAATATAGAGTCCATAATTTTTGCTATTTTAGTTTTTGAAAGAAATGTTTATTTGTTAAACGAAAACTCATGATAACAGCTGGGTTTGACCCCCCAACCTCCAGCATGCAAGGCATACTCTTCACCCATTTCACAACATACTGCTTAACAGCTTAAACTATAGCTGCAAAGGGCAGGCAAAATGCTTTCACGTAATCACAGGTGAATGAGTTAAACTGATGCAGACGTTTACAATAAAAGTGTACTACTGTGATCATTTGAGCTATATGAATATAATTATATAGTTATTAATTTTTTTGGATACGCGATTCCATACGATATTCCCTATTAATCAACTTCTAACCTCTTTACAGTATGGTGTCCTGTCAGTATACTTGGGAATTAGGACTCACATAGACTGCAGGGTAAGTGCCCACTGCTGGCCCACCTAACACCTCAGAGATTCAGTGGAGCTAGTAGAACAATACATGTACTTGGGGACTGTTCTAGACTCCATGCTAAATTCAATACTGAATACAATTCAAGTCAATACTGACCTGGTCCTCAGAAAAGGTCAACAGTGTCTTTCCTGTCATTGATGATATTCAAGTTTTACTTATTCATGTTCATTCATGTTATTTATTATTAGTATTATTTTACTATTTAACATATGATATATACAAAATAATAAAAGGTCAATATACAGTAGCATACATAGTATTTATTATATTTTGCTATTAGTGTCTTTTTGGTTAAAAGTACAAGTAAAGCATTGCCTGGGAATCAAACCCCAGACCTTATAGCTTGCAGGCAAAACATTCTACCACTGAACCAAAGTGTCACTTGCTTTAAAGGTTTAAATTTAATACCACAAGAGTTACTTTTCCCATTTTCTACAAGAGTTTTAAATGAGACTGCAAGCATTTCAGTTTCTATTTAAACAATTACAACAAAATAAATTAATATTCATAAATTAATATATTTAATAATGTTAAAAATATTTTTAATTTTATCTACTAACATTTCTGTTTCGTTATATAAGTCCATTTTAATAGTCCATATTAAGCGTATTTAAAGAAGTACAACAACAGATAAAATGCTTTCACTAACATGTAATGCACCACAAGTGCCACCTATCAACCTTCTTGTGCAGTGAAGATTTTTAGGGCAGTGTACTGTGGTATCCTGAAGTCACTTTGCCATGGGAATGTGTTTTGACATGCAATTTGAGTAGCTCCGTTTGTACGTTGCTCGAAGGTACAATGGTAACGTCACCAAGCTTTGAACCCATCAGTTACTGTAGGTGACAGATGCACACATGTTGTTGTCTCAGAAAGAACCAGTTCACCAGGCCAGAATGGTTCAATAAGTGCTCAGTTTCTTCACTTCTGAGAATTTCAGCAAACATGAGTGTCTTTCTCAGAACCCTTGGGTCAAAGGCACTTGAAATGATCACATTCCAACATTTGCATTTCAGTTCAGCCAGGTGCATCCATGCAGTGCAGCTACAATGTAGGTCTCACTACAAAGCTACAAAGCCACATCAGTTCTGAAACAATGCAGCTTTTAGAATCAAAGGCTGTATATATTTTCACCTGTTTTATAGACACCATCCTCAAAGAGAGCAACAAATAAAACCCTAAAAACAAAGCCCGTAACAATGTAGTGAATGGTGTCATAAAGGAGGTATCGTGATGGTCCTCCAACTAGGTATAATACTGTACCTCTTCCTGTAAAGCCTGTGCTTTTTTTCTACATGTATTGAGATGTTTGTTGGATGTACAGCAGCAATGCTTCAAATATATATAAAACATAAATCTTCGGAATTTTGTATGAAGCCTTTTTTGGCAACACACATGTACAATAGAATGTCACTACAAGAGAGCTTGGCACGTTTTTCATTCATGGCATGCTTAAGACTGGCAAGGAATGATTGTTTTTCTTTGAAACATAATTAGCTTTGATCGGGAAATGGAGATGCCAGACATGTGTCCACTATACAGTAACACTTGAGAACACTTGTCAAACCTTGAGAACACATTTCCATTAGTATGTAGATGGAGAGAGATCTTTGCTTTGGTTTCTTTTTCTAGTAACGTTTTGTTTGATTTACTTTCTCTACATCTGCGCCAGCTTCTGCGCTGCAAACATCAACAGTCACACACATCATACTGAGATGTGGCACTTATGTTACATCACAGTAGTTCAAGTTGTATGACTTAGGAAATTGTTTCATAGTTGTGTGCTATCAGATTTCCAAATTAAAAACATATTTATGAACCTGTACATGAAAGTATCTCTAAATGAAAGAAAACAGTATTATCCCTCACTCCCCCACTCCTACACACTAGAGTAAATTCATCCTACAGTCTCCCATAACTGAGACAAAATGTGCCACACCTGCATCATTTAGATGGGATCCTATAGATCGTTTGAGATCCTAATCCTGCATCAGCCTGAAAGCCTGGAAACACAAAAGATTCTGAAATCAGAAACCAGAAGCCTGAGATCTGGAACGTGACCTGCCTGAAACCCTGAATTCAAGCACCGATACAGTGAAATGTTCCAGCAGCCATTGGTTTAAGTGTTCACAACTCCTTTCTTCTGTCTGCCATAATAAAGTCACAACTGTCTCTGGCAACTTCCAAGCGCCTTCTCCTCAACTTTCTCCACTAGTAACAATATTTTGAAAATCAAAACTAACTTTAGGTGGTTAAAATAATACACATAATACGTATGTTTTCCCTTTTTGCTTTTATTTACAAACACATGCCTGAATGTCTGAAGTATGAAATTGTCCCTGTTTAAGTAATGAAGCCATTCCAGTTGTTGAGGGCTCTTGCTGTATTCACAAATTCACTATCATTTTGTTGGCCATTCAAAAGTAAATTAAGCAACTGACTGCAGGAAGCTACAAATACAGTATATGATGTTCACCTCACAGTATCTGAGAACTAACCATTCATTTTTAACAGTCATGGTATAACTGGATGACCTTCTCTGGCTGAGGCTAATTAAATGATTGTGATTTAGAAATGGTCACATTGAGCTGAATATGCATTGATTACTCCATACACAATAACACAATAAAAGAAACAGGAATTCTGCGTGTGTGTAATGCCTTTACTTGTTAGAAAGGTTGGATAATTGCTTTCTCTTCAGATGACTGCTCTTTGGAATGCAACTGCCTTTGTAACCAATTGTCCTATCACACTACCTTTCTATATCAGACATAAATGTGAGCCTTGAGTATGATATCTGAAAGAGAGAGTGTATAATAGTATAAAATTGCCATGTGTTTTGCCTTAATGCTTTCTTATATAATATTAATGCAAAATGCTTTCTTATATAATAATATTAAAAGACCTCAAACGTTTATTGAATTTAGTCTTCTTGTTCTGTGCTACCCAGTCTACACACACACATGTGCTGATTAAATGGTTCTCCTCAATTACAATTTTAAATGGGAATCCTGAACAGTATGTTCTGCTGTCTACTCTTGATCCACTGCTGGTACGCGGTACCCCAGGTGGTACGCTAGATGACCCTGGAAATTTGTTGTGTGCACTGAAAAATTGGGACGGGTTTCATATTTTCTATTTTAATAAAATGAGTTTATGTGTCACATATGCAGCCTATGTACTTCGATACAGCGGGCTACAAGAACTACTATGTAATTTTATACCGTTGTATAGGAATGCGTGCTACAAATGTAAGTAGCCAACTGTACCGTAAGTTATCTCCCCAAATAGGGAGGTAGGAGAATGTACATGATTTTGGAACAATGCCAACCTTGTGAGCACAGGAAAGCATGATAGATAACAGAAAAATATTTAAGGACTGTTCTAGGTTAATTCGAGAAATATCATCAAGCGTCTCTGTTTCGCTCCCATGTGCGTGAAATAAAAACGTATTTTAACTTTAAATGGGGAAAAATGCAAACTAAAGCAGGTAAGCCCCACACTATTTGTGAAGAACTTTGTTTACCATTGACAAAACAGCTGACGTATTATGTGTGGAGAAAAATCTGCTAAACAGCTTGACCTGCTGCCCCTTTCGAATGACACAGTCAGTCGTAGAATTATTGATATGGCGGATGATGTCAAAAGTACACTGATAGAGAATGTTGAGATGAGCAGATGCTTTTCATTGCAATTAGCTGAGTCTATAGGTGCCGTTGATTTGGCAAATTTGCTTGTTTACATTAGATATGAGTTTGAGCGCACTTCCCATGAGAACTTTCTGTTCCATAAGCCGCTACCAACAAGAACTACAGGAGAGCACATATTTTAGCTTCTGAATGAATTTATCGAAGAGAATGACATCGACTTGAAAAAATGCGTCTGAGTTTGTACAGACGGTGCTAGAGCGATAACAGGCAGACACAGCTATGTAGTTGCACGAATTAGAAAGGTTGCTCCAGATATGAAGTGGACACACAGCAGCATCCACCGCGAGGCCTTGGCAGTCAAGAAAATGCCTGAGGATTTAAAATCTGTAAGACTCTGCTGTCAAAATTGTGAATTGTATCAAGGCCCAGCCAATGAATTCACATCTGCTTTGCTTAACTAAACAGGCTCACCCTTTTCACTGAAATGGTAGGTGCTCAGTGCCATTTTTATTATATGTGCATGTGAGTGTGTGCGTGCGCATGCACTCATGTTGGTCTTTGAGGTTGTCTGTGGTTCCTATCAGAAGATAACTTGTAGGTGGTACTTGGATGCTTTGGTTTGACCATACATATTCTTTTAATAAATTCAAATATTATCTGAAGCTAATGCAGTGCATCACAAATGCAGTGAGAGAATCAGCTTTGTGAATGATAATTTATTTCTGAAAAACATCATGCCTGTGAGTCAATAACTGACTTTTGGGTTCACCAAATTTCCTGAGAGGCACATTCTCTAGTAATTATTCCTTTGATGATTTAGCATATTCTTTTGGTTTTCCTTTTTAAAAATAAATATGTGGCCTTGGTAATTCTGATTTGATTCATGATTAGGGCTATAGGGAATAATCAGTATGGTAAATCCCAAAGTTATATATTCCCAATATATTATAACTACTCCTGATGGGAACAGGAGCCTAGGAAGTTCTACAGCCTTTGTGCTTCAGGACAACAGAGGAGGGAGACCCACAGCAGAAGCTGCCTGGAGGATTAATTGTCAGTTGACTCATTCAAGGGCTGTCAAAAAGCATCATTAGGGGGTTACTGGTTGCTACCTACAACATGTCAAAAGCCTTTGATAAAGGGATGGTTAATGTAAGACGTCATTCCCTTTTCATTGCCAGTAACTCTATTTTTTATTAATTCTCATTCATATGTATAAGAGTTATATTAAAGCACTCTATAAGCTGTCAAGTTTATCTACCACATAAAGGCTAATACAGAATTGTTTACTATTCTGAATGAAATTGTTCAGTCCAAATGCACCAATTCACAGCTACAGTATGCTCTTTTTAATAACTATTGTATCAGCAGCCATATCACCCTGCAACTCACAATTGTCAATCTACTGAAGCTAAGCAGTTGTGAGTTTGATCAGAACCTGGATGAGAGACTTCTGGGGAAAAAACTAAGGTTGCTGCTGGAAGTGGTGTTAGTGGGGCTAGTAGGGGGTGCTCACCCTGCAGTCTGTGTTCGTTCTAATGGCCCAGTATAGTGATGGGGACACTATACTGTAAAAAGCTTTTTTAAATTGTTACATTTTTTATTTGAATGCAGAATGAAAGGAATGAAATAGAATGAAAGGTGATGTACTCATGTGTTATTCTGTTTATTAGTCAAGATTATTGTTTGCCAGCATATTGTTCTATAAATACTGGTAGAGGTAATAAAAAAACTTGAAAGTATGATTGTGTAGGAGGTTGAGGGTTTTAATTGACTGTAACATCAGAAATTGTAACAGTAAATTGTGATAATACTTGACTAATTTTAGGAGCCAACCAAACAATCATTTACCATCTCGCACACAGGTTCTAAATGTACACTATGCAGTTTATTGATATAACCAAAACATGCATAACAATCAACAAAGTACTGTAATAGAATATACAGTACGTCTGTGAAATGATCTGCTGTGAACACAAATGTTGTTCGTTTACTCAGGGATTACAAAGATTAGAATTAATAATACGCATCAACTATAATATGTTCCAGTCAAGCTAGTAGGTTTTATCAGTCTCATATAACTAAATTTAATTTATATTATCAGACAGAAGTAAATATCAATAACCGTCATGAACTAAACATCAAACGTGATTGTAATAGTTCTTTTGAGAATGATGTAAATAACAAAATGTAAAACAGTCTGTGGGTCCAGAAGGTAAATGAGGGTAGGTCACTTTGTTCCATGCTACAGCTTTGTTCAGAATATTCTGGAAATCGACATAAAGAAAGAGTCAAATTGTCTATTTTTGTTGCTAAGTCAAAAAGAAAAAACACTAGATTCAAGAACACAAAATGTCTTATGTTTTAGAAAGAATATCTGAATTATGTACTTTACTCAGCCTGTCTTTTTGGAGAAATGTTTAAGTCCTGATTTGGACTGCTTGCAGTCACATGGTGTTAATAGTTTGCTAGTTTAGAGAGTGATTGAGAGAGCCAGTAGTTAAACTGTTGTGTTCCAGTTTATATGGGGCAACATCACCAAGTGGTGTCTGGCTGAGATACCAAAATGTTTGGTTCTGGTACCCACCCTATAGATACCCAATTGGTGAATCTTCCTTTGGGTGATGGATAATGACCTTTGACCCATGGTTTTTGGGAAGTAACAAGCCTGGAGACTTGCTGGAACCCATCTGTACTACAGATCATTACATTTTCAGCTTGATATAGCTTTACAATGTCTCTTATCAGAGGGGCCTCTTTAGCCACATTCCTCTGCATTTAGTGAGAGACACCAGGCTGCTTTGTCAAGTGACACAAAGATTATTAGAAATCTTTAACAACACTTAATTCTAAGGAAAATAATGAGCCCTGTCCCTATAATGGTTTATAATTTATATCATATGTATCATATATTGTCTTACTTTCTTTAACATACAGTACTTTTATCTTAGCCATGCTACTGTATGTATTACATATTTTAGATAGTCCATGAAGAAACATAAGTATTTAAATTGTGACTTTATTTTAAACTGAAAGCATTATAAAACAACATACAGTAGCAATATTACTTCTTTTTTAGTACATGCCATTATTTAGGAAGGTTTCACATTAACCAGGTCATAAACGATCGTGCTGGGCAATTAAAGCTTGATTAAGAGATATGCATAATCATTCCCATAGCTAGTCAGTGGGGTGTTCTCGCTATTAAAATTAATGCTCATTCTGATTTTTACTGTACAAAGGCATGATCACTCCCACCTGCAATTATTTTTAATCACCAGAATGAAAAAGCCTACATTCCAAAACATATAGCTCAGTCTTCTGCCTCTCAGTGTCTGGCCATGTTTAAATGTGTTCAGATTATATAAAAACTCTGGAGGTGTGTCTGGTAAACTGGCATTAGGAATAGAAAAATCTGTGAATTATTTTGGTCTTTTGGGTGTGGGTAGGAGATTTTGCTTTCATGTATTTGTTTCATTTTTATAAACTATACATCATCATACAGGTTCTAGTCTGAAGTGAGTTAATTTGGGGTTGTGGGTATATTTAAAATATTTATTAGAAACCAAGGAATATTAATTGATATTGTTTTTGGTATTTTCATGAGAGTCACTGCAGAGCTAGAATGCTCATTCTCTCAGCTGGTATAGATCAGTGTTTGTTCAGATTTTTTAGGTTGTGTTTAAGCATTTGGAAGGTTCTTATTACAGTATAATATTACAATTTATACTTGTGTTACATCTTCACATGTATAATTTATTTAATATTAACTATGGAATATGTCCCAGGATTAAATGGAATTACACTCATTCTTATCCAAAAATGCTACCTGCAAAGCCATTAATGGACACTGCATACATTTGTGATGATTGGTCACCACATATGTAACCAATCCTGTCAGTACTAAGAATGCACACTAATATAGACATCTTATCCTGGGCTAATTGTAGCATTTTGAGAGCTTTGGTGAACTGTGTTGGAATGATTTCAATGTCAAAGTTTTTTAAGAAAAATTCAGAGGGAAGGTGGTTTTGTCTTGTTTGTCTAGATCTCAAGTGCAGCATGGCTATCACCTGTACACAACAAAATACATTATGGCATAAAATAAACCTTAGGTGTACAGTAGTTAGTTACAGGTATAATAGATGTGTTTTTCTTTTTAGATTTCTTTTTCATGGCGCTAGTTAAACAAAAGTTAATTTGAAAATTTGAAATATTTTGTTAATATGAAAATGCACTCTTCATGGTAGTGTCTATGCTATATACTGTATAATACACATAAAACAATATTGCATTTTTACTGCATATGATTTTTCAAGAAACTCAAAACATTGTACAACATGTGAAGTGCAACACATAACTGAAGATATTCAAAAGACAAAAATGTTGAACCAAACCAGTATGTATTATACACTAAAAATCCAAAAGGGAAATGCTGTAGATGAAACTACTGTGTGTTACATTATATATAAGTGTATTTCAGATGTAACTTAAAATGTATGCATTCTTCTTTATTTATGTGAGTAATAAATTATTCCTGTAATGTAGTAATGTGAAAAAAAAAACATTTCCTGGTATAATGAAAAAAATATACAGCAGACATCTACAACAAGCCTGCTCTGGATACAGAAATAGGTTCTGTGAAGCGATAAAGTTATTTATTCCTTTCTATATTGTAGATTCATTATATTTTCTGAGTCACAGAGTTTATTGCTACGTTTTGAATCATTTTCTTGCTCCTTTTCTGTTCATGAGCACAGGGCACATGATGTTGGGTTACTGAGATCTGTTTGTAGAACTATTTGTTAAAATAATTAGTTACATACATTATTATGTTTTATGCTTTAATGTGATATAAACGTTTTCCTTATTTTGATACATAACAAATCTTATTATCAATAAATAAAGTACAGTAGATCTGACTAAATGACCTACTTTACAGTAAAAACTTATGGTCATAATCCTCAAATCACTCCCTCCAAAATATCTGAAAGAAATTAATTTTATTATACAGTAACTTATTATCTTATTAATTCCATTATAACTTATATTCTATATCCTGCCTTTGTCAGGATGGGTAAACAGCCAAGGGAATGGTGCCGTTATAGTGCTCCACAGTTTGGTCTGGCTGTAACTAATTGCAATAAAGGGAAACTCTTCTTGGGATAATAAGAACACATTCATATAAAAAGAGGAATGCATCTTGTGTCAAGAGAAATTATTATTTTATTAAGTTTACGTATTTATTCATGTATTTACTGTATGTGTCTGCACCTTTCTCTTCTGTGGACAAAGTTTATTTAAAACAAAAACTTTATCTATTGTTTTTTTCATTAAAGTTAACAAAAGACAACACATCTTAGAAATTAAAGCATAACAAATGTGTTAATATAATAATTAAATAATTAATAAAAGTAATATATTGCAATTATTTCAGCTTACAATTAATGTCAGGAATAGTATAAGTGCAAATATTTCCTACAATGTAAAATTAACCTCTACTATAATTAATATTTATATATACTATGGTGAAATAATTAAGATATGTTATTTTGTTTTTAAAATTGTTCAGTGTAAAATGATTCAATTTCTAGTTACAATGTTAAAAACATTCATACCTTAAACATTTTGAATATTACTAAAGTAAAAGTACACTAACTATTTATATTCATTATCTCATCACATTATTTGTAATTTGATTGAAGTTTAAAATAAAAGCAAAAAGTGATATTTGTTTTGGGGAAAAAATAAAACAAAATGTTTACTGGCATACAGTAAAAACAATATGCTGATATGCTCACAATTTAGCATTTATTGTAAATTATGACTTGACTGAATTAAAAAAAGTCTACTAGCATAATTTTTGTCACTGTCATAAATTGTTCTTCTTTGTTCTTCTTTACGTTGATTTTAGAGATGCTTTCCAAGCTCCCTTGTGCCTTTTTTTGTGTCCCTGTTTTTTAACTTTCTGCCACTAACACCTCAGGTCTGCAATTCACACAAGACTTTTCTCTTCATTGCTGTATTCAGCAATGACTTACTTTTCAGATCTTCCATTTCTCCTACATTTGCCTTTTCCTCAAAGAACTTGTGTGTTATTTAAATAAAAAAACATCTCATCCTTAATGCCTCAGCAGCATTCAGCAATTCAAAAACCAATCCATAAAAAGAAGAGCTTATATTAAAAAGTGAAATTTTCTAAACTGACAGATATTTTAGCTTGCACAGGGGCTACTGTGGTTGAATTTAATGTCTTCCCCCCCAAAATTATTATTTTTGTCCTAAGGAAACTGGAGGTAAAACTTAACATTAGAAAACCCTTCTGTTTTCTAATCTTGATGTCCGGTATAATGAGAATTCTGAGAAATGCTGAAGAATACTCTGTATACAGCTTAACTGCTTTTCATTCTTGCAAATATTTCCATCATGTCCCATTCATTCAATACCTCAAGAATAGCCACTCTCTACTGTGGAAAGGCTCCCTATTTCCCTTTCGAATAAGAACATTTTTAATGACACTGTGACATCCAAGCGATATTGGGTATTTTGAGCATAAAAAAGGAATTGTTCTATTTATGCATCTATGGTTTGTATCCAGAACTTGGATATTTATTAAATATATTTAATTTCATTTTGATTATTTAATTAGTCATTACTGGCTGTATTACACTCTGAGCTTGACTGTTGTATTTTACTGAATCACCTAATTAGCGAGAGACTGTATATTGGCACACATGACAATAAATAATGTCTTTATGTCACTGATATATTGGAACATGCATTATTGAAGAGATAATCAACAAAGAATAACTCAGGAAGGATCTATAGCCTGCATATCTAGAGAAATATGCTTTTGAGGTACACCTCGGGTGGACTCCGTATTCATTTCTATTTAATAATGAAGCAACATCTTGTGTAGACTCCTTCGATGGAATTCAGCAAGTGTGGCTCAAATGTGTAGAACAAGGCGCTAATTGTTGTCTACAACAGACAACAACATTCAACAAGTACATCCAGGTGTCATGGTCTGGTCAAAAATGTCTAGTCATGACCGCCTTTCACTTGTAGTAATTAATGACAAAATGACTGCACTGTGCTACACTGATGAAGACCTGTGACTGTGATCTCATCTGCTGGTCTTCCTCCTGATATGCAAATACTAGCATTCTAGCAGGAGAACGTTGATGCGGAATGATACGTGGCATCTCAGGCTCAGAGACAAGGGAACAAACAATGCTAATCTATGTGTGGAATGGGACTGAATCCCATAAGACAGCATCTGTAACCTGGTGCAAAGCATGCATCACAGATTTATATCTTATTTTCTTCCAGTTACGGCCATACACAACTAGCCTGTGAATTTCCCATTAGACACTCTGTTGATCAGCCCTCTTCATAAGACAAATCTAAAATATCAGGAGCACTTGCTACTTTTGTCTGATAACATTTTGAATCTTTTACGGTATTAAGTGATTAATTTCTCTTAATGCTCTTTTTTTAGAATCTGGTACAAGTAATTCTTCATATAATGCACTTTGAAATTTCCATTATGAACGAGGTGATCAGTGGAGTTCGAAATGTGTTTTCCAAGTAGAGGATCTAGAGATGACAGCAGTTGGGAATGAAGAAGCCTTATGATGTGCAGTGTTATGTGCTTTGTAGTATCATAGGTGAAAGCAGACTATTTAAAGTGTCTTTTCTTCACAATGAAAGTAAGTGACTGCTGTTTTGAAAATCAAGATGTTGCAGAGCATTGGCTGGTAGAAATGAAGGGGTGGCTGGGGTTGTCTGCCTTGTGCCTGGTGGGACAAGGAGAGGGAGCAGAAGAGTGTTGTTTGTCAGTAACGAGTCTCACAGGAGCTTGAGGCAGTTCATTAACAACTATAGCAATGATGGTCACAACCTGGTCCTGATAATTAGCGTGGGGTCCTCTGGGAAAGGGATCTGATGAGAAGGTCTGGGTTACATTCTGTGGACCTCAGCAAGGTCAGGCTCCCAGCGACAACTGTGCCAGTTTCATTATAGTACTGTCGCCTTGCCAGCCTGACAGGACTTTTACTGTCTCCCCTTGATTGGATTCCCACAAGCAGTCCTCGAAAGGATACATATATAAATATATCGGATTGAGTCTTGTGCTCCCTGTTAACTGTGGTAACAGCTGCAGAGTATACAAAAGGAACACGTTGCTGGTTTGTGCATGTTTTGTTCTAATACTGTGTTATTTTGAAGGAGGGGGGGATTTATGCAGAGATTTTCAACAGTACATTATGAAGATTTGCATGTGATTTGCATCTGGGGCCTGAGAACTGTATAAAAAAGCCACAATGAGAAGGAGAGCACAGTTGCACAGCAGGGTAGCTCCAGGAAGCATGCTGGCAGGGTAAAGGCAGACAGCGGTAATGGGCTGTCACACTGTTGGCATGCACAGCCGACAGACTTCTGTGGCAACCGGCAAGCTCTGAGTCTGCTGTTGTTTGTCTGGTAGCAGAGCAAAAAAAATGTTAATTTTAGAATTTTCCTGATTAGTATACAATCAGCTTCAAAATGGATCCACTATTTTACTGCTAAGACTGAGTCTAGATCTTCATACATGGCTTCACACGACACTAATAATAATAATAATAATAATAATAATAATAATAATGTGCTTCCATCATTAATCAAAGTAGCATTAAAAGTAGAGTTAATAGCATTGTCAGTTATTCTTATGTAGTAGATTTTACCACCCGCAAGTAGCAAGCAAAATTTCCATTTTTTCGAGGATACTGTTGGATTATTTTATGGATTACTCCTTTCTTCTTTTTGTTAACCTGAGAATTATTTGGTACAAGGTATCATAGTTACAGTAATAAAATATGTTTAAAAGTTGTTTTCAGTGTAGACACACCATGCTGTCTAACAAATAGCTCCTAAAATAGTAATTGGCACAAAACAAGACAGACATCTGCAGGTTTGGTGTTTGCTTAAATCCTGTACTACAAATTAGTTTTACCATTTATATCAAGAATTTGGAATTGTGCACTTGTGTTGTGGTTATTTATACAACACCACAATGGTTTCCATGATCAAGACATCTAACTACACTTCAGGTAATTGTTAGTAAAATCACATTTTTATGTATACAATACACCTTGCATAAAATGTTTAAACTATGCATAATTGTAATTTGTGTGACTGCATAAAATGTAATTTAAGAGAAACTGGATTGTCATACATTTTCATTGGGTAATAGTGATGTAAGAGTTGTGTAACTAAATTTCAGTTCTCATTTTTTCCTTTGAAATAACAATCTCACTGTGCTGCCTGTGTGATAAGGGGCATTTGTTGTGAAGGCTTCTGCAGAAAAGAAAAGGGCAGAATCCCAGTAGTTTAATTGTGAAAGTCACCTTTAAGAACCTAATGCCAGAAACACATTTGCATCACTTACACTTAGAATATAAAACAGATTATAATTACACCACATGCCCTTTAACAAGCTGTCCTTGTGTTTCTTCTAAATACCAAATGTCCACTTAGATGTAAACGATGGTTGCCCACCAGACATCACATAAAAGAACGACAGCCGCTCAACACAAAAGATACTAGAGTTTCCTTTGCTTTTAACGCAATCACTGACAAATCTCCTATTGCATTATTCATTTGTTTCACAGCTGTCTTTGTGTACGGGTGCTGTACTTGATCTGGGCATTCAAGGTGAAGATCTGAACATGCTGATGTGTAAAAATGTCAGATATATAAGGTATAAAATAACATACCTTTAAATGTTAAAAATAAGAACACAATGCCCTTTCCCTGTGTGGGATGCCACATGAAAACATAAGAAAGGTTTCAAAAGAGAGTTAGTAAAAATATCCAATCTTCTAGAAAGAATCCAGGCTTTAACATGCCCTTCCATGTAGTTTCCATTTGTGACTTTTTGATCATGTTTCGTTGTTGATACTGCAGAAATCCACGGTGGTGGTTTTGCCATTGATGATTTTGAATACTTGGATCAAGATCCCTAGTAGTTTTTTTTTTGTTCAAGACTAAAAAAGGTTTAATCTATTTTAGCCTGTGAGCCGCATATTCCCTTAAACCCAGAATGTATCTGGTAACTCATCTCTCGACTGAGAGCTTACTCATCTCTGTACCAGAGCAGATAATTTGATCATTGTGTTACTCATCTGTACTCTGTTTTCTATTCATTAACCAATTCTCAATCCAATGCATTCAATTTAATAATTTTGTAAATTATATTTTAGTCAATAAGAAATTAGTCATTTAAATCGAAGTGTACTTTGGTAAAGTTTCATGTGGAATTTTATGAAAAGCCTTACATAATTGAAATACACTATATTTTCTGTTATCTGCATCCATTACTGTTGTTTGTTACAATTAAACAAGATCTACCTTTTCTAAATCCATTTTGACTTATCTGTGGGACTGTATTTCCTTACACTGAAACTGTAATTGAGTACTTTTATTATAAAAACCTTTCATGTAATAACAGTCAGACCAATTAATGTCTAAACTTAATTAATGTTAATGTTTGAAAGCCATCAATGTAGAAGATTTTTTTTATTCAGACACCAAGAAATGTTATCAATAAACCATAGTTGAAAAGGGGACCAGACACTTTCAGCCAACAAACAATATATACAGTACAGATGTTGGTGATCATACAATGATGGTTATTTAATAGTTATATGCATCAATGATATCTCACACTTTTGTATTTTTTTAAGATTTGTGAAGTATTCAGCATTGGGCAATTGTATTTTATGTTCAGAAAATGTCTGTTTTTATTGGAATACAATGACTTTTTTTTCTGGGGTGGGGATGGATTGGGTGCCACTGTTTCCATATTTCCCTACATGAACAGATAGACTGTACCTAGAATACTCAAATCAGAAAGAAGATGAGACTGGAGTCTGCACTGGTGACCCTTGTTACTTTGTGATGTTCTGGATAGGGAATGAAAAAGAAAAAGACCAGCATAAATTTGTTCTATGAGGTCATTAGAAGGGTGAAAAAGTGTGTAGTGTTTAGCACAGCTGTGATCATGGATGAAGTGATATTCTGAAAATGAAATTTGCGATAAAATGCTGCCAAAAATCCTTTGCCATATTAATATTTTTAAGGAATATTTATGCAAACCAAGATTATGTAGATGTGTCCTTTTTAGTTATATTTTGGTAAAGTATATCCAGATGGGAACATATTGTTAACTGCTGCTATTTATGAATATAGAATACTTTGATATATAATTCTAAACTATATTGGAATACCCATATTAGTCCAATATTTGTACATTAATGTGTAATACAAATATTAGCAAGTTATAATTTATAAGAACATACAAGTCTATGAAAAGAAATAAACAACCAGCATTATAATTTACTCGCCAGGTAAGCCTCCTTTTCAAAATAATAAATTTATGGCAGAATTCTTTTCTTCCATTATTTGAAACCTATTCCCAATATGTTACATAAAGGCAGAAAAATTGTGTGTTGAGTTTAAACTGCTCTTCTTTGCATGTGTGATCCAATACCAAGAGGAATGTCATGCTCCAGGCAGTGCTAGGCCTGAGAATGCAGGGAGATGGCCAGTTGTGCTAATCTCTGAACTCATTGAAATGACTGAGGGCATGAGGCCAGGTGAAGGAAGTTTTAGCTGCCTTTGAAAACAAATATCAGATTAGAGAGGACAGTATAAAGTACTCAATCAAAATATAGCTTTGTAAGGTCTCCTTAAGTGACTATTTAAAATCCAGAGCATGGAGACTGGCTGGGGGGATGTAAAGGTAATCTAGTGAAAGAAAAAATAGTATTCAAAAAGAAAACATATTGTGTTTCTTATCAAATCTAAAGGTTTATGTATACAACTACAAAGTTGCTGGATTAGATTCCCTATAGTCCTTAAGAGAAATGATCATCAGGTGAAAGAGATGCTTTCAAATAAGCAATATGGGTCAAATAACTTTCTCTCATCTTTCTTTTAGGACCTTCTCAAGAACCTGTTTGCTCAAGTTTGTTAAACAAGATTCACTCTTAAATCCATATTTAATATTTCTGATATTATTTTTGTTAATGTGATCTTCTCATTTAGATCACGACATGATTTCCATAACCTTATATGATTATTCTTATACCTTATTCTGTAAGGTCTCAGATATCCAATAGTTTTGACAGGCTCATATTTTACATGGCAATGATTAGAAATGTAAAGCATAATCAGAAGCAGAATTTTATGCTCCATGCTTACCTATACAAACCAACATATGATATCAGTTAAATTTGAGTGTGAAATATGCTCTCATAATTAAATAATTATTCCTAAAGAATTTCTATTTTAACAGTAGTGCTACCACCTTGTTGTCTGTTTTCATCAGATCTCAGAAGTTAATTGAGCATGGGCCTGTATTGGTGACCTCCTAGAAAAATGAAAGTTTGGTGATGAGGGACACTGTTCTGTAAGGGGTGCAACTCTAATTACTTGGTCATTAAAGATCTCATGGCACTGTAAGAGTAGAGGTGTTAACTTTATATACTGGCTAAATTTCAGACTGAGCATGCAAAACCTGGCCTATTTGCTTTTCAAAGTTTCCTCTTCATTTAGCTGGCGAAGCAGCTCCCTCTTGATCTGCTGTGAGGTCAGTGGTGCATAAAGTCTGCTTTGTGTCACCCAGATGATTTTGCACTACTGTATGAAATGGATCCCATCCTAGATGATATGTATTCTGGGACCTTTTGGATCGGAAGAGCTTTAAAAACACAAAGACCTATTATCGATCATCATCATCTCGGTCATATTCAAGTCTATATATCAGAAAGTAACTGTTGTTAAATACTTTTATGAAGTCTGTAATAAAATGACATAGAGAAAGTCATAAAAGAGGTCCTCCAGTATAAATCAGCTCCTGAGGTTAAAATGGAGAGACCAGATTTTCAGGTGATTCCAAGATATGGGAGTGTGAGGGTTAAACCAAAAATAAATTAGATACAAAATTTAAACTTTACTGTAAGAGTGATTAATTTAATACACCGTCTTTTACCTTTATATGTCATCTTCTAGAATGCAATCTGTTCTAATAGATGCTCTGATATTAGATGTGCCATTATGACTTGGTTGCTTAGTTCAAACTCCCACAACTCTTTGTATAAAAAATGTTCTTGGTTTTAAATAAACATTAATAATATTTCTGCATGGGAGAACAGAAGTGGGTAAAATTAGGATTTTGACAATAGAGATAAAATGTATTAAAGGTTTATCTGATGTAACTTGTCTAGCTACGGGAACAGCAGCTTATCCAAGAGCATCGGGGCTGAAAGGATCCCCAAAATAAATTAAATTAACTCTATCACACCAATTCAGAAATCTTCAGTAACAGAGCTTGTGGCAAGATTTAAGAGGAACACTGCTCTTAAATCCCATTTAACAGATTCACAGAAGAGATTGGGATTGCATGAAGGGGATCCAGGAGATACTGCCCCAACCTGGAAGACTGAAGTTCTCCTGTACTACCAAGAGAGTAACCATTTACTTTTGTATCAATTTATAGAATGAATGGCTGAGAAGAGTGAAGGCAGTAATACGAATAAAACATTTCACAGGACTAAAAGCGGAATTAGTCTTGAGCTACTAAAAGTAAGCCCCCCAGGCCTGTCTGGTCTATTTGTTTCACCTAATTAAATGAGGATGGTCCTCAGGTTCCCCCACCAAATAGTAATTAAATCAAAGCTCTTTAATGATGAGCAGGAGCTGATATACTTGAGAATGGGCTGACACTGCACCAATTGAATACAGTTGGGTTGGGGGTGGAAGAGGGAAAGGAACCATTACCACCACTCCAGGTCATGAGCTGGGTGTGGGCTATGAAAGAGGAGCTTGTGACCAGAAAACATTGATGCTTTGCATTCACACCCATTGCTGGGGCTGAAGAATTCCTAGAGGACCATTAGGAAAGTGGTAAAGAAGGGGAGAAAGAGGTTACAGTTTCTCCAGAGATCCAGAAGAGGTTTGACATATTCTGAAATAGCAGGAAGAGAAGAAAAGCCATTATGGGGGTTGCATCGAGCCTTGTTGTTTTCTGTTAAGCATGGAAAAGCAGAGGTTAGAGAGCTGCTAGTTTGAGAAGGAGCACAAATGCAACTCCCAACCCTGTTAGGAGGAAGCAAATGATGGTTGGACTGAGTCTTGGAAACCTATGAATGTGAGGAGATGATGGAGTTGGAGCTGAGCTATGAATGTGGGGGAGGTGCTGGAATAATGAAGAATGAAAGGTAAGCTCTGTCTCTAGCAAGAGCAAACGCAGAGTACAAAAGGACACAGGGGATGCTTGGCAGGTGAGATATTTAGGAGAGCAGAAGAAGAAGAGAACACTATGGATTTTGACCTCCTCCTAAACAAGTGTTTAAATTCATTTAGTGGTAAGGGAAAAGGTTATTTGGATAAAATTCCTTGTTTGGATAATCCAAATAACCTGGAAAGGTAACTTTGCATTGTAGGAAACGTACATTTTGTAGAAGTAAGTTCTTAGCAGGCATTTAGGTTAGATTTAAACGATTTTAGTCTGACTGTTCTTAATTTACAGTTAAATCTCTTTAGTGGCTTACTTGTTTTCACAACCATCTTTTAAATATTTTTGCATTTCTTTTAAGACATTGAAAAAGTGAGTTGAGCACAAACTGCCATTTCTCCTGCTACCAGTGAGCAAAACAAACACATAGAGAAACAGTTTACAAAAACCCTTTTCCACTACAATGCACAATGAAGAACACTGTTCTTTCTTTATTTAAACCTATTCTTGGTTTAAAACATTTTAGCAAAGGATTAGGAAGGAAAAAAGACAACTTTCCTTTTCCTCATCTATACAAAAACAATGCTCCATTAAAACACAAAGCTTCAGAGTGCAGGAGAGATGTGGGTTGATGAAATGCAAATGAAGGCTGTACCTGACAGCTGGCTGCGTCTGGATGACATGGGTGATGAATGGCTCCTGAAACATGAGCCGACTTCGTGCTTGGACTCATTGTCACCAATGCAGAAAGGAACAGGGAAAACAGAAGCAATACTGGATGCTTCCTTTAATTACCACAGCCCTTCTGCATTAGTCTAGATGCAATGTTAAACAGGGGGAAAAGCCTGATATCAGCAGCAATATCAAGAGATCTCTCAAGCTTGACACAGTGATGGTTTCACAGGAGCTTTGGTATCTAATAAGGCCCAATTATACCTGCATTGTAAAAGCATAACTTGACAAAAATGCACTGGTGCCAAATGATATGACTAAAAAATCTTATTTATTAATGATAAAATATGTGAAATTATGTATTAGAGATCTACAAAACTGAATAAATCCAACACTTGTTATTTAGCAGCAACTACTGTGATCAGTATTTCTCTTTGTAGCATGAGAAAAGAGGCACAGAAAAGCCATGAACGATAGTTAAATAGTATACTTGATAATAATTGTATTTTTTTTAAATGTCAAACACAAATACTTCAAAATTGTTTTGTTATGTATGACTTTTTCATTATGATACTTATAATGTACTCATAGCAAAAAAGTCTCTCTTGTCAGTAATCCACTGGACAGACTGGGCATTGACCATCAAGTGATATCTTTTGGCTTTGCCTGATGACCTCATCTAAATGGTGTGTCTTTTCTTTGTAGAAAATGAGCTGCGTAAGTGTATTTGAGCAGGGACAGTCTGAGAGGAAGAAAATATTAGTGATGGATTGCTTTCTCTATGTAACCTTGACAGAGATAACTTGCACTGATAAAAAAATGGTATGAAAAATTCAGCCTGTGAGTTCTTCCAAATTATTTTGTATTTGAGAATCAGTATTCAACATCCTTTAATAAAACATTTTGTATAATTATTATATGTGTATTCAAGAAATCTACAGTAAATAATTTTGTTTTTAAAATGTATTGTATTTGCACAGTATCTTGGGAACATCACCAGATCACCAGTGGGTATGGTGTATGAGTTTCCTGTAATAAACATATTGTTGTTTTAGAAGAGATGACACTCTTGTATAAAAACCTTCTTCAGTAAATTGAAGAATTTAGGAAGCAAGAAAAAAGAAATGAATACTACTCATCCTACAGGGATAGTGCAGCATAGTGGGTTAATGCCTTGACTCCTAAATGGGTAGTTGTGGGGAGCTGCAGACACTGCTTTTGTACTTTGAGTGAAGTACAGTACTTTGCCCCAGCTGTATACATTAGGATCAGCAATGCTGGGGATGATCACTGTCATGCACAGGTGCCCTGTCCCTCTCATTTACTTAAAGCCACAGAAGACAAGATGTGCTGTGGATCAGATGTAAAACCTACCTACCTAGTATATACTGTAGCTTAGAAGTTCTTTGGAAGACATAAAGAACAGACATACTTCTCTCAGTCACTTAAAAATGGTTTCAGACCCAAGAACTCTCTTGACAAAAGTGTGTTTCATAGGAACACCAATACATTTATGCTCATTTTGTTACACAAAATTCCTGCTATTGGTTTGATTCTGATATTATGCTTTTTGTTAAAGCCAAAACAAAAACAAGATTAAAGATGTGCAGCAGCATACTGGTAAAGATGTGAGAAAAAGGTTTTTATTTAATTCCTGAGAGTTGTAAAATGCTTCGTTCTGTATTTTTTTTATATTGTTGGATGTAGGTGTCCCTCAAGAGTACAATGAATTCAAGAGAAATTCACTTTGATGTTTCTCAGCTTGTTTGTTTATGCCTGCATTGAGGCCTTATCTCCCGAGAGAGGTCATTACTCTCAGCTTTTACACACCAGTAAAGGTGAGAGGAAGAGTTGGAATAACTACTGATCTCTCACTCAGATAGCACATGCAGTCCAGTCATTAGCTAAGACATGGTCGTTTTGCTTCTTACAACCTTTAGTACTGTAATGCAATAGGAATTAATGGAAACCAGGATTTTAATAACATAGAAAGTTCTGTAAAAGACCACATTTTTTCCAGTTACTTAATCCTTTCTTCTATTGGTCTAATATTTGTCATGAAGCTACAACAATAACACCTGCGTAAAAGCAGAAATATTGTATATTTTGATAATGAAATTTGTCACTGCAGATGATTCATGTCTTGGCTGTTTTGGGGATACTAGCTCAGCAGGCTATCATAGCTTAACTGTGACATGTGGGCACCTTATACCCTAGTGCATTTCTTAAAAGTCATTAATTGAAGTGGGCTCTGAATCTCACAACAATGTGATATTATACTTGCCTTTAAATTGCTGTTATTATACAACTTATTAACATTATTCATGCCACCAATGACATTATTAACAAAACTACAGTAGCAGTATCATTACTGGATGATATACATTTATATTCACCTTCTCTCAAGAGTGGTTTTAGCTTTACAGAATAGAGAACTAAAACTTACACAATGGTTGTAAATTTATTGCATCACCCAAAAAACATTTTATGTGGTAGTGGTTTGTGGTTATTTGTTCTTAGGATTGTTTACCTAAGTTTATTTAAACTGATTTAATATTTCCCCAAGTTTTATGTAGGATACATTTTAAAGAAACCTATGAAATTTGAGCTTCAGAACTGGATCACATGACCTAACCACCCACGGCTGATCTTTTGGATTTCACTGATTGATAATTTAAAAATATAAAAAAGGAAAACATTTATCATATTTTAATTTATGAAATGCTTGAAATACTGCATCTGCTTGTTTGATCTTCCATGCTTGAATTAAATATTTGAATATGTATTAAAATATTTTAAATTTAATGCAATTTATAATTGCAATTTATAATTGTTTTTATATAAACGCATAAAAGCATGGATCATCATGAGATCATTGGGGAGAGCTGCAAATAGATCAGAAGGAAACAATATTGAAGACCAAAAATGTTAATTAAGCTTGCAATTTGCAATATGGGCTACATTGGGTACATCCAAATGACTTTTACAGATAAATTACATTTGTGAAAACTGCCATAAAATCTGATTTAAAGACTGCTCACACTGGAGAAGAAGCTGCAAAAATTTAGAGAACAATAGAAGTGAGAAACAAGTGAATCCCAAATGTATAGGTGTTTGTACCCCAAATTAACAGGATATCAACAAAGAGAAGCTGACATTTAGGAGCTTGCAAAATAACAAGTAATATGTTTATTCCATGTTGAAAAAAGAAGAAAGAAAACACAATGTTTCATCTGTGGAGCCTTCTTCTGGTATAAGAAAGATAGGGTAGTCAGCAAAGACAATATACAGTAGCATGGGAAAACAAAAGCTGGGAGAGAGGAGGAGGTGGGAGCAGGGAAGGGGCCAATCAAGTAGTGTGAGGTCGAGAGAGGTGAGGAGAGGTGTGAAACGAAACCTACAAATGAATAGAGAGAATTAGAAGAGTTGAGAGAAGGGGGGAGGTGTGAACCAAGTTTCAGGATAATTTTAGTTTCGGATGTCTTTCTGCTATAGGAGTTAAGAAACCCTACTTGGAGAATGAAGACGGAGAGATCGGTGTGATCATGGCTGTCAGAGGTGAAATGAGAAACTATGGGCTTGGAGAAATCTTTAATCTTTAATCTTCACAGCCCTAACATGTTTTCTAAAGCGGTTTCCGAGTCTCTTTCATGTTTCCCCAATGTAGATAGCTGGACATTTTCTGCAGTAAATAAGGTTGCTGGAGGCACAAGATGTCATCTGAGTGATCCTGGGGGGCCTTGAATGAGCATGGTGTTAGATATGTATTTGCAGGTGATGCAGTGAGTTCTGTACCAGGGGAAGGTGCTTGGTGTGGATGATTGCTGAGGGCGGTCGAGGGGGCTGTGAACAAGAATGTTACGCAGATTAGGTGGTTGGTGATATGGGATGAAAGGGCATTCAGAAAAGAGGTCACCAATGGAGGAATCATCCTGTAGGATAGGAAAGTTGTCATTAATTGTCCTGGGGATAGAGAGTGTTTCACAGTCACAGCACTAACTTGAATCCTATTCAGAATCTGTGGAAAGACTTAATCTAGGAAACACAACATGAGGGAGTTCAGCAAATCAGTCAAGAAAGAAAGAACCAAGGCACTGTGCAAACGTTGTAGAATCTTATCCAAAAATATTTGTGATTATAACTGCTACCAAAGGTGCTTCTACCTAGTTGCAAAAATAAACGTCTCACCAACTTTTAAGGTATTTGAAAAATACATAGCTTTTCTATAAATTAACCAAAGCTCTAAAAGTGTATTCTGAGATGTAAAGAAATAATTTAATCAAGACAATAAGAAAGAAGTGAGAAGCAAAATTTTGGTAAGAAAAACAGAAGTTTATTAAGCAAGGAAAGAAAATGCATCCATCACCATAATTATTGCAAATACCATATGAACATTTCACCTGTTCAGATTTGTGGCAAAACAATCTTGGCAGTGGTAGGAGATCTATAAAATATTATGTAGTCACTTGATTTTCCAAACTAATGTCCAGCTAGTGTCTGGGGAGACTGATCTCGGAGATGTTGTTTTTCGGATTAGATGATTTTGATTGCTTGGTCATTATAGATTCTCCTTTACTTACTTTTCAAAAAGCTAGGAATGTTAACCCCTGTGTCTTTGCTAAATTCTGCCTGGGACTGTGATGTACAGATGCAGCCATTCAAAGTGCCCGGCACAGACACATACCGGAGTTAATTGGCTACGGCCTCTTGCATTGTGACGTGCGATGACGCAAAATACCGCGGTACGTGATTGGTTGACCAACAGGGGCACTCGTGGTCCGTTGGTCGGTCATAGAAAGATTTAAATGTCTTTACTGTGCCCGTTTTAGTATTGAATATTTATATGGAATTTTACCACTGAAGGGAAATCTTAGTAGCTGAGCATAAAAAGAATAGGAGCATACTGTAACGCGTGTGAAGGCCATAAATGATATTAATTTTGGAACATAAACATACAGTATATGGCTGGTCTCGGTACTTTAAAGAAAAAATACACACCAGTATTCCATTTCTCCCTAAACATTTTAAGCATCAAAGTCTTTAACTAACGTGATACCGGAGTCAACAAGCATACTTTTAGAATTTCATTAAAAGGGAATATAATATGGAATCGCGTATCTAAAGAAATTAATAACGATATAATTATATTCATGTACCACAACACAAGAATAGTACACACTGTACATTGTCTGTTGATAATGTTTCTATAGGGCTTTTTCAACACTCCTCATGTAACCTTGCCAGTGGCATTGTGGGTTAGCTTCCTGACTCACCCATCATGTGTTGGGTGTTCGAATCCAGCTGGAGCCATGACTTTCTTTTTTTTTAACAAACATTTCTTTGAAAAAATAAAACTTTTCCCTGGGTCAGAGATTAAATAAAACTTCACTCGCACCAAACAAATTTATATTTCTAAATATCACAACATGATCGAATTTAAGTCATTTTAATAACAATGAATAGTCACCTATGCGTTACAATATAAACATTTATATTGATTTAAATCGCAAACGCGTGTTTAAATATATGTGTTTTTTTTATTCACAATCAGACAAATGCAACATAAATTGATATCTTTGTCTTCTAAGTATCTTAATAAACTTTCAGCATAGCTTTCTCCCCATTTAGATTTATTTTTCTTGGGATCTTGGGATCAAACGTGGAAAGATTAGATTGTAATCGTTTTTATTTTTTAAATACATTTTAGAAAAGTGTAATCTATACTAAAAAGCTGTACACCACCTGCTATAAAGATACATATTGTGATACTTTCGGGTTCGGATAGGACAGACACAAGAACTCAGACTTGCGTAGTTAAAGCAAGTTAAAGCCTTGATTTTATATATCACCTTTAAAAGTGGCATCTCAAAGCAATACAGTAGATGTAAAAACAGTTAAAAGGACCACATATTACAAAGTAAATACCCAACAATGATTGTACCCGTCTGTTATGCTAATAAAGCACCTTGAATTGAATTGAATTGAACTGAGAGAGGGGGGGAGGGCGAGTGAGAGAGCACAGCCAGGACAGGCAAATAAGATACAGTACACTCCACAGACATTCACAACAGCGACATATCATAAAACTTTTGCACATATTGTTAAATTATTACTTGTTTTTCAGGAAGTTAAAAAAAAACTTGAATTACTTATCCAGTCTCTCGAAATAAAATGATTTTTCAAGCAATGCAACTAACGTCGGGCAACGTGTTTTTTTTTAATCCAACATTGACAGCCACATCTTAAATCTTGTCAGTCAGCTCTTTTTTCTCTATTTGAATTGTGGCGATTCAAACAACTTGGGATAACAAGTGGTCTCAAAGTCACCAAGCTCACAGAGCTTCAACAACAGATGACAATTTCCTTAGTCCTTCCTTAGTCTTCCTGAAATTGTCAGATTATGATTGAATAAAAGCATTTTATTAAAAACACGTTTGCGTTTGTTTGGGAGCTATATTATGTATTTTTCATATGTAAGATATAATGATGTGTTCCTGCTTACACATCACACGACTTTAAAAGCTAGAAAAACAGGTTTCGATTCACATTATCTGGCGAGCCTTGTTTTGTCAAGGGACAGCACATACTTTGAAAAGACCGCAAATGTATTAGCAAGGTGTGATTTGGGTTTTTTTGACAGAGGGCAAAAAACTCTCTCTCTCGCTTGCCCACCCCTCTCTCTCTCTCTCTCTTGCCCTAAACAGACAATACACAGGGGGGAGGGAACAGAAACAGACCCTGACGAAGTATAGGCTCAGTGACCACAGCCTAGCCATAGAAACTGGGCGACACAGGCAGACCTGGCTGCCCAGAGAGGGAAGGCTGTGCTCCCACTGCCAGCGGGGAGAAATAGAGACAGAGGTGCACTTCTTACTGCACTGTGACAGATACTCTGGGATTAGAGAAACATTCTTCCCGAAATTCAGAAATCTAATCCCAGAGTTCCCACACCTCCCAGAATCACAACGGGTCCCAATCCTACTGGGAGAGGGAGGAGGGAACTCAGTTGAACTGGCAGCCCAGTATGTGATCTCCTGTCACAGCCTGAGGAACAGTGAGTCTGTCTCCCAATAATGCTCCAGCCGCCTACAGTATATGTTAATATTTTATAATATGTCTTTGTTGTAAATGTCTGTAATATGTCTGTAGATTTTATTTTACTTTTATTTTTTGTTTTGTTTAATGTAAATATCATTACTTTCATTTGCTTTGGCAACACTGATTGTACCCATCGGTCATGCTAATAAAGCACCTTGAATCGAATTGAATTGAGTAAGACCCAGGGGTGCAGAAGCAGGGAACTATTTACAAGGAAAATGGATACCAGGTTCTGCCGCAGCCTCTGTTCTGTGGGCGACAGCAGGACCAGGTCATCTGCAAAGAGCAGGAACTCGATTTCTGTAATTAATGCAGATCAGTAAATCAAAGATCATCACATACTGGGCTGCCAGTTCAACTGAGTTCCCTCCTCCCTCTCCCAGTAGGATTGGGACCCGTTGTGATTCTGGCAGGTGTGGGAACTCTGGGACTAGATTTCTGAATTTAGGGAAGAATGTTTCTCTAATCCCAGAGTATCTGTCACAGTGCAGTAAGAAGTGCACCTCTGTCTCTATTTCTCCCCGCTGGCAGTGGGAGCACAGCCTGTCCTCTCTGGGCAGCCAGTCTGCCTGTGTCGCCCAGTTTCTATGGCTAGGCTGTGGTCACTGAGCCTGTACTTCGTCAGGGTCTGTTTCTGTTTGTTGTTTCTTATCTTGGTCAAATATTCAGCTAGTGTGTATTGTCTGTTTAGGATACTAAAAGAGAAAGAGATACTCTCTCTCTCTTTTCTCTCTCTCTCTCTCTCGGGCTCGCGGGCGGTGTGTTGGCTCGCGCTGTTGGCAAGCGGGGGCAGGGGAGAGCCAGGCTAGCAGGTGGTGACGGAGAAGAAAAATAAAGGCTTTCACTTCCTTTAACTCCGCAAGTCTGAGTTCTTGTGTCCGTCCTATCCAAACCCGAAAGTATTACAATATGTATCTATATAGCAGGTGGTGTACAGCTTTTTAGCATAGATTACACTTTTCTAAAACGTATTTAAAAAATAAAAACGATTACAATCTAATCTTTCCACGTTTGATCCCAAAATCCCAAGAAAAATAAATGTCAACGGGGAGAAAGCTATGCTGAAAGTTTATTAAGATACTTAGAAGACAAAGATACTGTATCAATTTATGTTGCATTTGTCTGATTATGATTCAAAAAACACATATAATTAAACACGCGTTTGCGATTTAAATCAAAACGTGATTTAAATCAATATAAATGTTTATATTGTAACACATACTGTACAGCCTCCATTTCTCTATAAAAATTTAAAAGATCGTGTGCGCAGCCTAAGAGGGGGGGTCTACTGTCAGTGACAGCTGACAAGCCTCTATACACCCATGTGAAAAATTAATAATGCCAATTTAAACGTCGTATTTACAATTTGTTGATAATAGCAATGTTAAGTTCTCTAAAGCTTTGTGATAGTTGACCCAGGCAGCAAAAGATCAGCTGCACTGGTAAAATGTGACACCGAAGATATGATTAATAACCTTTTAAATCTGAAGGGAGATCTAAAGGGATCCCCCCCCCCACACACACACAATAGAAGCAGGAAGCAGAAGCAGGGACCGTTGTCAGAAGGGAAGAAGATAACTATTCATTGTTATCAAAAATGACTTAAATTCGATCATGTTGTGATATTTAGAAATATAAAAGTCAATTAATTGTCCATAATATTGCTATTCTGTTTTTTTCAAAGAAATGTTTGTTAAAAGGAAAGTTGCAGCGCCGGCTGGATTTGAACACACAACCTGTAGGTTTGTAATCAGGCACATAGACCAGTGGACTACTAGGGAAGTCACATGAAGAGAGAGGCGAAACAGCCCTATACAGCCCTGTCGCAGTACACGAATATAATCATATCGTTATTAATTTCTGTAGATACGCGATTCCATATTATATTAGCAGAAAAGCTTAAAACTACCACTTTTTTACACGCTATTTCACATGTTAGTTAAAGACTTCGATGCTTAAAATGTTTTGGGAGAAATGGAATACTGGTGTGTATTTTTTCTTTAAAGTACCGATTCCTGGAATCTGACTGGCTGACACCCTTCTGAAGTGGTTCCATAATATCTGGTATACGGAAAAGAAAGCGTTGATAAAAAAGCCTGGATTCTCATGTATCTCATACAAGTATCTTTTAATACAGTCTTTGATGTGCTCTTGAGGATCCTTGTGATATTTTGAGCTCTGGTTGAATGATGAGTGTCGCAGTTTAAATCATTTTCGTAGTTAGAAATTATGAAACGCTCTGTCAAAAGCAAGGGAGTTTTTATGTCCGTTGCAGTAAAAGAAAATGCCTGACAAAGTAGGACTTGGACAGATTCCAAGTGCTTGTACAAATGTGCTAAAGAAATTAGCAAAAAAAGTCATTCCTTTATCGTATTGGCTAGCTAATGTCCTGTCCTCGTTAGTTAGATCAACGAAATGCTGTGGTGTTTGTCAAAGAAAAAACTAAAAGTATTTTCGTTTAAAATGACGGTTAGAAAGAATGTGGACCAGCGTAATACTTTGAGTTTACAGCTTGTCCAAATTCATTCATTATTAATACTATTAGTAATATCTTAGGTAAAGGCTTTGATGCATAAATATTTCTGATAAAGGTAGGTTGTGTACTTTTGTCCAACTGAGCGATCTTGCTTTCATAAAATATACCAACTTTTTAATGACTGATGATTAACATGCTGTAATACACAGTTTAAATTTAAAAGCTCAAATGCTGTACATGAGAGGTTAAGCTTTATTGGCTCCTCCTGGCGGTTTTACAAGGTGATTCCGGATACTTTCCAGCATGACGTCAAATGACGCGGTATACCGCGTGATACTGCGTTTTGATGCGACACGCCCACCGGGGTATACCGCGAACTACCCCACCCATTTTGAATGGCTGCATCTGTATAGTAAGTGCTACGTAAGTGCTATATTTCAGTGGTGGATTAAGTGGGTTCCCTCCTATACAGTATGTGTTATTATTAAACTATTTCATGATGGAAATGCATTCATTCACCTTCCTGATGACCTATAAGTGCAACAAATATAACTGAATATCTCATGCCCTGCATATTGTTTTCTTTTTAACTTAAAGCTACAACAAATGTATTGTTTGTCAATTCCAGTCCCTAAATACTGTGGGTTTTACTAGTATTTTTCAAATTAGAAATTTGTTAAGGTCACATCTGAATAGGTAATGTGCATTTTCATCTAAATAACTAGTTTACAGTAAATAGGGTGCCCTGGAGGGTTGGAGTTACTCATCATTGGTCTCTGCCCTTTGGGTGAAAACATAAGAAAGCTCACTAATGAAAGAACCCAGTCCCAGCTTTCCTTGAAAGAAATTGTGGGGCCATCTTTGACAACATGGTGTGTAACTAGCTCAAGACTCCCCTTTTTTGTTCTGTTTGAAATGCACGTAGTTTCAATTTTACCATTCTGCTTAGTGTTTCAGAAGTTGTACTGAAGAAGTCAGCTAGGATAATTTTGCCAGAGAGTTTGAGGATTTAAAATATTAGAATCAAGTTCCCTAGTAGTTCTTTCTGTTCAAGAATTGATTGACTTCTTTAACCCTATCAGTTGATCCCCAGGAATGCTTAATGATCACTCTTCTCCTGAGTAATTCCAATGGAGCAATAAAGCATCTGTTATAGTGACTGCATTTTAAGAATTAATTGTTTATGAGGAACTTAATAAAACAACTTCTGAAAGCCTAAGCATAATGTTCTGTGCTGTCTTTGAATTTATTATTGCTTTTGCTTGATGAAAAGAAATGTCAAAAGCTAGCAAGATAAGCACAGCCTAATTTTTCAAAATGCATGCTAGCTACTGTATGTCCTAAATCTTTGTTGTACGGATAATTTACTAACTTATTTCTAATAGTTATTTCCATAAACCTTCCTGCGATTGAAATAAGATGTATTGGTAAAAATTACTTGTTTTGGGTTTGTCACCCTTTTAATGAATGGGTGCTGCAATAGAATACCATTTGTCACTGACCATTTATTTCTGTTAAGTACTTTGAATACATGTAACATGTCATTCTGAACATCTATTCATAATGGAATGGAAATATAAATATTCAAATTTCCTTGAATATTGTGCCACAGGGGGCACGGTCATCAAATGGACACATAAACCTTTGGATCAACCAACATAGGCAAATGCAGGCCATAAGGTTCAAATTGTGCTCTTTATTGACATTGTGAGTATATCAACCAACATTAAAAAAAACAACTAAAATAAAAGCCAAAACTCCTTTTTGAGCTCCAAACTAAACTTGCATAGTTTTTCTAATTACTAATACTGGGCAGCTACTCTTCTGATAGTCACAAAACAGAAATACCAGATATTCTTCAATAACAACAGTGTCTGCTCACAGAATGTTCACCCAGGATTTTTCCATACACGAATGTGAGGCTTGTCTTGATGACCAGCAGCCTCCACTACATCACTGACACCCTTGATCAGCCATCACCTTAAGGACAAATTCATTGGAATTCCATTCCTGGAATGCTGGTATATCTGTAATCATCCAAAGTCTCTTTAAAGTAGCAACACCTACAAAACTGGATGAAGCTACAGTACTAAATTGGGCTATAAAATAAACAATCAGCTGGTTTACCTAGTTAAGAGATGAACTGGGACACCTCTGAAAATCTTTGAATACCAAAGTTCTTTCTGGTCTAGAAAAAGCTGGAAATAAAAGACCTGCTTGGGGAGAATTGTACAAAAGCATCTGGGCGTTGATTTTTCTGTACTCCACTTTTGAGAAATGTCTACAGGCCACTGCTGCAGAAGATAGTGGGATATCTTAAATGATAAGTACTGCATAATATTGTGACAGCTAATTATTTGTGTATCATTCAATGTGGTTTTACAAATACATGTCTGCTCTGTCTGTTCTGTTTTTCATTGTTTCCTTAAGACTGCATGGTGTCTTCTCTGTTTTGAATGATCTTTTTTTCTGGGTTGGGCATTTTATTTAATGGAACAATCTTGAGGATAAAGTATTGTAAGAATAAAATGGTAATTTTGAAAAGCTGTAAGAATAAAGAAAAACATACTTTCACTACTGAGGATGTGGTAATTTTTGATGAAGTGTTAATCTCTTCATGGTTCCATGTTGAATTTGCATTTATACAGTTGGACAAGTGTATGTGGGAGGGGGTACTGTGTTGTATGTAATAAGGAGTGGGGAATTAATTTGTAAATGGTGTTATACTAAATGTATGTAATGCTTTATTGAATGTAAAAATACAAATTTCTTCTGTAAATTTTATTGACTACTGTATATTATGTAATGTTTTACTAATTGTATTTTGTGAAATGTATTTGTTTAACAAAAATGATGATTAAAGGTTTTTGAACATTTGTTCAAAACAGGTATCAGACGATTTAAGGTCAGAGACTGCTGGGATCAGTAGTCATATTATAGGATAGCTGCAGGACAATGTTTTTTTCTTTTATTGGTGTGTGTCTAGAATGGGATTTAAAATATTATTACAAATGGGGGGTTACAAAACTGGTGAAAATCAGGAATTGACCGAGAGGTTTAATCAATCAGTGAAAGAATTATTCATAACTCCCGACTTGTACATGATTTCTAACCATATACCCGAGCGGCTGGTATAACTAGAGGCGTGTGAATTATTTATTCTCTGGCACAGCTTTGCTGAAAGGAGTAATAATCCAGGCACACTTATTTATTACAATAAACTACACAATACACAAAACATACAAAACACAAAGTTACATTATATACAGTATTTACAGACAAGGTGTTTCAGAGGCCTAAGATTCTGGTCACCCAGAAAACCCCAGACTACTACTAACCACTAAATACTTAATATGCCTATAGAGGCCACATAAGAGATGAGCTGCCCTTTAATTAAATACCTTACAACCTACAGTTAGATCTCTCTCTCTGCACCCCTGATGCCACAAAAAAATGAGAGCCTATACCCCTATCCATACAAATTGCACCCTAATCAGAAAAGTCATTTCTAACTGAGGTATCTTTTACCCAGGAAACCCAAGTTCCCTAAAGACACAGAAAACACGCTCTCTCTAACAAGGTTCAAATACTTAGCTCCAGTTAGGTTTAGTTTGGATGATCAAGTAGGGGCTCTCGCCTGGCGCAAGTCCCAACTCCTCTGGACTCCTCTCTCTTCTCCCTGCTCTCCTTGTTCCATCCTTCTTCCTCCTGTTTCCTCCTGCTTCTTAATGTGTGAAGTTATACTGTGTCTTTCTGCCCTGCTCCTTTGCAATCAATAATCCACAACTTGCCTAGGCATACTAAGATAAACTTTACTGTTGTTTCTGCTCAAGAGACCCCCTCAGACCTCAGCAAACATCCTCTCTGTTTTGAAGTTAGAAATGTTACTTTTCCCAGTGTCACAAACTTTGTCTAAAACCTAAGAGACACTTCTCAGTCATCCAAATCTGTAACAATATGTTGGGGGGATGGTGTTTATTATTGGCCCTATGCTGTATATTTGTATTGCATGACTTTTAATTGTACAAGGTCACCAAACCAAATTCCATGCAAATAATTGTTATGGCAGCAAAGTATTGAACTCTTGGAATAAACCTGCATGTGACTTCTCATAGTATGAAAAAGCTTGTTAACCTGCAGAAACCATATGATCTTTTTAGGGAGTACAAAATGAAGGGAGATCACCATCTTGCTTTATCTACGTGGAGCCAGACTTCAAGGAGTTCAAGACTCCAGATGATATAGCCCTAGGAGTCATCAGGGAATAAAATCCTCTCCACTGTGACATGGTCTTGGTCAATGGAGAGGAAGCTGTACCATGTCTGACATACCCTTGGTCATATCATAACGGGATCTTTAAAAATGCTGAGGTGATAGTAGGGCCAGCAGGGCGCGTTCACCCCTATATGGGTTCTAATGCCCCAGTATAGTGACGGGGACACTATACTGTAAAAAGGCGCGATCCTTCAGATGAGATGTAAAACCAAGGTCCTGACTCTCTGTGGTCATTAAAAATCCCATGGCGTTTCTCTAAAAGAGTAGGGGTGTAACCCCAGAGTCCTGGCCAAATTTCCCATTGGCCCTTACCAATCATGGCCTTCTAATAATTCCCATCTATGAATTAGCCCCACTAAGAGCTGATGTGTGATGAGTGTTCTGGTGCACTATGGCTGCCGTTGCATCATCCAGGTGGATGCTGCACATTGGTGGTAGTAGAGGGGAGTCCCCATTACCTGTAAAGCTCTTTGAGTGGTACCCAGAAAGCACTATATACTGTACATGTAAGCAATTACTATTAATTATATAAATAGGCAGGCCGAGGCCAACAAACACACAAACACACAGATATAACCAAACTAGAGGTTTAAAAATCCTAGTGCAATTTACAGTATTTATAGTGCAGGAAATCATAAAAAAATACCACATCCAAAATAAAAAAATAAAACAAAAGCCTAAGTTCTTTCAAGCTCCTTACTACACTTCTTTAAGTCCCTAACTATCATGACAAAGCAGCTACACTGCTTACTGGCCTTAGCTAACAAAATCAATGTCTCACCTGAGATTCTTCTCAGAGTTTTGAATTTTTCAACACTTACACTTACACTACAACACTTTTCCCAAAAACTCACAGATTCCTCAGCCCTTGGTCAGTCCTTCTGCCTCTAGTAAGTGGTGTACACAGGGGTTCTGTCCACAGCCACCTCAGACAAGAAAGGAGGAATAAGATGCTGCTCCCAGTTGTTGGAATACAATTTGGTTAGGTGATAGTCTAGAAAGCAGGAAATGGAGGTATTCTGGGTTGGTTAATCTGCCGTATAGAGACAGTGAACACTCACCAAAGGGAAAGGGTGAAGGAAGTGCTTGACCAGGGAATTTTGAATTTCGAGAACCTTGAAAGGGTTAATTTGTGAGGAGTCTCAAAGTGAAACTGTGAGGTTGAGAAAAATCATGGAAAGAAACCAAACTGTTTGTTCTAAGCTAAGTAAGTAGCTTAGCTGCCCGAATATGATAAAGGGACTTTGAGAAAAAAGTTAGTCAAAAGTTCAAGAGGAGGCTTTTGTTTTGGTGTTTTGCTCAGTTTTGCTAATTTCCTAAACTATAAAGATAACTGGTATTTTTAACCTTATAGCTGAGTACATGTATAGATGCAACCATTCAAAATGCGCGGGCGATACCGCATTATTTTGCGGTGCGCTTTACGCGGCCTACCGCGAGTTACCGTAAATTCTCCTATAATACTGCAATTAAAATAATAGTATCCGGAAGTTCCGCAAGGTGGAGCTAATAAAGCTCAACCTCTCATGTTTGAGCTGTCGCCATCAAAGTCTTTAACGAAGATAAGATACTACTAATAGTAGATATTACTAATAGTATTAATAATGAATGACCTTGGGCAAGCTGTAAACTCAAAGTATTGCCCTGGTCCACATTCTTTTTTTCATTGACCGTCTTTGTAAAAGTAACACCACAGCATTTCGCAATCACGCATTTGTTTCCAATCATGCAAAGTACAGTAATTTTTGAGAATCGATTCACCATGCCTTTCACATGCTCATAAAAGAGATTGATTTAGGAACATAAACATATTACCGTATGCAAACTGTACTGTATACAGTATGTATATGTATATTTAATGTCTTAACTGTGCCCGTTTAAGTATTGAATATTTATATGGAATTTTACCACTGAAGGGAAATCTTAGTACCTGAGCATAAAAAGAATAGGAGCATACTGTAACGCGTGTGAAGGCCATAAACAATATTAATTTTGGAACTTAAACATACTGTCACGATCGTTACTCCTCCTCTTAAGGGCGCTCCAGCCCTTCCTCGTTCTGTCCCATTCCCCACACCTGTTCCTTATTCCAGCCCCTCTTTAGTTCCACCTTAAAGCCAGACGCAGGCGATTGCTCGGGGCTTCTCATTGATTGCCGTGTCGTGAGAGCCCGGGGTCCTGCCGCGTCTGGCTCCGTTATGGTTTTAGTTTCCTGTTCCTGATTCCCTGCCCCGCCGGTCCCGACCCGGTTCTGGTTTTAACTACGGATGGATCCCCTGGTTTTGCACTAAACTGCCCGTCTTGGATTCCCCCTCTGGATTTACCCTTGGATTGTTCGCCTGGATTCACTCCCCCTGGACACTGGCACTGCATGGACACGCCCCCCTGTCTCCTGACCGACTCCTGCATGATATTTTTTCCCTATTGTTTCTTCACCTTTCGGATCGTGTCGTCCGCATAGGGCCCGGAAAGAACTGTTCGTGACACATACAGTATATGGCTGGTCTCAGTACTTTAAAGAAAACATACACACCAGTATTCCATTTCTCCCTAAACATTTTAAGCATCGAAGTCTTTAACTAACGTGATACCGGAGTCAACAAGCATACTTTTAGAATTTGATTAAAAGGGAATATAATATGGAATCGCGTATCTAAAGAAATTAATAACGATATAATTATATTCATGTACCGCAACACAAGAATAGTACACGCTGTACATTGTCTGTTGCAACGTAAATTGCAAAAATGCACTTGGAATCTGTCCAAGCCCTACTGTCAGGCATTTTCTTTTACTGCAACGGACATAAAAACTCCCTTGCTTTCAACCAGAGCTCGAAATATCACAAGGATCCTCTAGAGCACAGCAAAGACTGTATTAAAAGAATCGCGTATCTAAAGAAATTAAGATATAATTATATTCGTGTACTGCGACAGGGCTGTGTAGGGCTGTTTCACCTCTCTCTTCATGTGACTCTATTCAAAAGCCATTTAGCAAAGAGGGGATGAGAAGAGTGACAAACTAGTATACTTTAGATCTTTTTTTCTGAACCGGGGAAAATCTGATCATGTTTCTCTATAGCAATAATAAAAAACATTATTTTACATATCACCTTTAAAAGTGGCATCTCAAAGCAATACAGTAGATGGAAAAACAGTTAAAAGGACCAATGTAAATACCAGACAAATGCAAACGCATTTTTAATAAAATGCTTTTATTCATTCAGCAGAGAGTGAGAGGGACATCCAGCAGAGAGAGACACACACACCGGTTTTCATTGACAAAAAGTAATTGTTTTTTTACATTCCTCTTGTCTAACAGGAATGTTTTGTTTGTGGACAGACTGTTAGACTAGAGGAAAAGAGCGCCTCCTTCTACGAAGCATTTCGTTGATCCGATCACGAATTCTTTTCCAGTCGCACGAAGTAAGGGTTGAGAATCTTCGATTCACCATGCTACTAATGGTTTCCCGGAGATTGCAAGGCAAGGCACTTTTGCCTCTGGACCCATCGAAATTTACAGACGTGGTCCACCCCCAGTAAATTTCAAAAGTCACAAGATTTCGAAACACGGGGGCGGCGTAGCGGTCGGCTCTTGCTTTCCCGTCCAATGAAAGGCAGGTTCCTTTTGCCGAAGTCGGGAGACATTAGAGGCTTGCCACACCCGGACTGTTAAACCAACGCATTAGCACATCGAACCCCATTGAGGAGCCGGGCGCAATAATTGTTTTGTCCCTTGATTTACTGATCTGCATTAATTACAGAAATCGAGTTCCTGCTTTTTGCAGACGACCTGGTCCTGCTGTCGCCCACAGAACAGAGGCTGCGGCAGAACCTGGCACTGCTGGAGCAGCACTGTCAGACCTGGGCGCTGACAGTCAATCTGGACAAGACCAGAGTTATGGTTTTCCAGAAAAAAAAACAGACCTCAGGGAAACAGGTACAAATTCACACTTAACAACAACACATTAGCACCTAACAACGGGAGCAGGGCCGAATTAGGCCAGTACCCACTATTGTTAAACATACAGAAAAGAATATTAAAGTATTGGCTTTAGTATTAGCCATACAGAACATTAAAGTGCCCCTTTCCATTCAGCGGGTGTCTGAGCCGCTGTGTCCTATCTTCTGACAGTCGCTGTTGTGAATGTCTGTAGAGTGTATCTTATTTTTAGTACTATATTTTTATATTATATTCCCTATTAATCAAACTCTAAGAGCACTCTGTCAAAGTGCAATGAAATACAATATTGTTGTTGTTGCTGTTATTGTTGTTTTTATCCTGTAAAGCGTTTTGAGAAGCCACCTTTAAAGGCGATATATAAAAGCGCCGATTCTTATGAAATAACCTTGTTAAGGTATAACCTTGTTCATGCACAAACAGTGGCATGTTACATTATTAATTTGGGTGTCTCCTCTTGCCAGAAAGCTCTAAATTGCATTTTGAGTGCGGTTTTTGACTTTTTTTAAATTGCAGTATAAAGCTGATACTGTTTAGACTTATATTAGGATTTAGACTTATATTAGGATTATATACTTTGTGAAAAGTGATAGTCTTTTAACCTTTTCTGTGAATTCGCTTGTTATCTAACAAATGCATACTTTTAGAATTTGATTAACAGGGAATATAATATGGAATTGCGTATCTAAACAAATTAATAACGATATAATTATATTCATGTACTATCTGGCAGAATAAACTGAAGAGGTTAGTTAATGCGACACGGAATTACTTTCCACCCCCTCTACATTCTCAGAGTAGAACAGACTAACCTTCTAATGAAAGACGGTCCACCCCCCACGGACAGGAAAAGTGCCCACAGGCAATTAAACTTAATATGGTCAGTAACAGTAAACAGTAACATGGTCAGAAGGAGCACGTACAAATGTTTCCGAAATAACCACATGTAAGACTCTGATGCTTAAAATGTTTAGGGAGAAAGTGGAATACTGGTGTGTATTTTTTCTTTGAACTACCAATACCAGCCATATACAGTCTGTAACGTAGGGATTTCTATATGTCTTTATTTAGTGGTTACATTAGTGACAAAGGCTAAACTTTTAGCTTCAGTAACGCGTACATATCTCCCCTTTTTATAAAACGACACGGTTGAAAACTGTTCCAGAGCCACTGTTGTTTCATCAGTGAAAAGTACATCATGAAATGCCTCTCCCTGTTCAATCCACTGGAAAAAAGAAAAGGAGCATAAAGCGTCTGATGGTCATAAACGATATTCATTTAGGAACAGCATGAGAGATATGTTTTTAACTGCACTGCATCGGAGAGAATACCATAGCACGTTTTTTTTTACTCCCTGGCGGAAACTGGCTTCCATAAGAATCAGTATGGCTCAGAGATTAAATAAAACTTCACTCGCACCAAACAAATGTATATTTCTAAATATTACAACATGATCGAATTTAAGTCATTTTAATAACAATAAATAGTCACCTAGGCATTACAATATAAACATTTATATTGATTTAAATCGCGTTTTGATTTAAATAGCACAAGCGGGTTTAAATATATGTGTTTTTTGATTCACAATCAGACAAATGCAACATAAATTGATATCTTTGTCTTCTAAGTATCTTAATAAACTTTCAGCATAGCTTTCTCCCCGTTTAGATTTATTTTTCTTGGGATCTTGGGATCAAACGTGGAAAGATTAGATTGTAATCATTTTTATTTTTTAAATACACTTTAGAAAAGTGTAATCTATACTAAAAAGCTGTACACCACCTGCTATAAAGATACATATTGTGATACTTTCGGGTTCGGATAGGACAGACACAAGAACTCAGACTTGCGGAGTTAAAGCAAGTTAAAGCCTTGATTTTATATATCACCTTTAAAAGTGGCATCTCAAAGCAAAGTAAATACCCAACACTGATTGTACCCATCTGTCATGCTAATAAAGCACCTTGAATTGAATTGAGAGAGAGAGAGAGAGAGAGAGATTTAAACTGCGACACTTATCATTCAACCAGAGCTCGAAATATCACAAGGATCTCAAGAGCACAGCAAAGACTGTATTAAAAGTATACTAGTGACAAACGTTTGCGTTTGTCTGGGTATTTGCTTTGTAATCTGTGGTTTACATCTACTGTATTGCTTTGAGATGCCACTTTTAAAGGTGATATGTAAAATAAAGTTTTTTATTATTGTTATAGAGAAACATGATCAGATTTTCCCTGGTTCAGAAAAAAGACGATTAAAATCTGTAATCTTTCCACTTGTATGTCATTGGAAAATACAAGAAGTTTCTGCTTTGTGTAAGGATGGTATCAAAAAGTAATCTAAGTGGTGAGAAAGCTGTGCTCCTCAAAGCGCTTTACAGGATAAAAACAATAACAACAATAGTGTTAGGCTGGGCAAACGATTTTTTTATAGAAATACAAAATGAGATATAATGATGTGTTCCGGCTTAGACATTAACGAGTACAACCCCCCTCTCTGCGGGAGTGCTGGCTGTGACACCTCCCCCCTCCAAAACCAAGGAAGTACAGTACTTTCTAGTTAAGAAAGCTAGGCTCCTCAATGAAATCACTTTAACATGCTAATGCGTTGGTGTAACAGTCCGGGCGTGGCAAGCTTCTAATGTCAACTCGACTCAATTGGAAGACAATGAACATATTCTAGCCCTAAATGAATTAATAGCAAACATGGTTTACATAAAAGACATTTTTCCAAGAAAGTTTATAATAATACGATCTATAGTTGAAATCTGAGCCTAAATAAAAAGAAAAAGCATTTTCAGAGAGCAATTACGCTGTGTTTATGTAGAATAAGTGATTAGGTTTATGAGCAATCTAATTACTTATTCATTTAAAACGCTATATAAAATAAAGTTTATTATTAATTTTTCAGGTGGGTAGCTGCGTCAGCATGCGTAGGCTGCAAAGGAACAAGTAATAGGTTTATTCCATGCTGAAAAAAAGAAGAAAGAGAACACAACGTTTCGGCCGTGGAGCCTTCTTCAGGTGTCACACTTTCTTTCTTCTTTTTTTCAGCATGGAATAAACCTATTACTTGTTCCTTATTATTAATTTGCTGGACAGAGCGGTGAACATTATTATGCATAAGACAAAGATAACGATCCTGATCAGTTTAGAAATCTGTGTACGCTGTAAGGTTTTTACTTCTTAAACTTTTAAAATACACGTTTCGAACAGAAAGAAATCCTCTTCCTGGTACAGTATGTACGTATAGCAAACCAGCATGTCTTTTTTCTCCAATCAGAGGGGTGTCAGATGGTGTCAGCCAATCACTATTCTGAAGCCCTACCATAATCTCTGGTATGGGGAGACCCCAGAATTCTGTCCCATAGTTTAGACAGATGATAGATACTTTTATTGATCCCATGAGGGAAATAAAGTAAATCATTTTCATTTTAGGAAATTATTAAACGCTCGGTTAAAAGCAAAGGAGATTGTCTGTTATAGTGGACATAAAAACAAGAGTTCGCTGGCATTATATCCTAGAAGACACAGACCGGCGCCAGACTGGGAGAATGCCCGCAGCGTAAAAGAAAATGCCTGATGAACTAGGGATTGGACAGTTTCCAAGTGCTTGTACAATCGATGGAAATGTTCAAATAAATGTGCAAAAGAAATAAACAAAATAATCATTTATTTCTTTATCATATTGGCTAGCTAATGTCCTCTCTTTGCTAGTTAGTGGTTGTGTTCTGGGTTGGGTAGCAACGGGTGACTGTTCTCAGGTGGAAGATGTAAACAGCTTAATTTTCGTGTTAAATAATTTTTTTTAAATTAAAATTCATTCTATACAGCAATCGTATATTTGGGTACCATTTCATAAAACTTTCATGCTTAAAATGTTTAGGGAGAAATGGAAGACTGGTGTGTATTTTTTCTTTAAACTACCAAGACCAGCCATACACAGTACAGTTTACGTACATACAGTAATGTTTATGTTCCTAAATTAATATCGTTTATGACCTTCAGATGCGTTATGCTCCTCTTCTTTTTATGCTCAGCTACTAAAATTTCCCTTTAGTGGTAAAATTCCATATAAATATTCAATACTAAGCGGATTAAAATGTGCACAGTAAAGACATTAAATGATTAAATCTTTTCACTACCAACCAATGCACCACGAGTGCCCCTGTCGGTCATTTTGGCCAGCCAATCACTTACCGCGGTGCCCTCTGGTGCCCCGCGAAGGCTTGTGGGTAGGTTACCATATTGCGGGTTTGTACCGCGCATTTTGAATGGCTGCATCTGTATGTATATTATCCTGGGCCCACCTGTTTTAAAGGTCACATTACAACCAAGAAGCTGTCACAGTGTCTAAAAGGTTAATCTCACTGGGCAGCCAGGGTTTAAAATATCATTAAAGCTGTCAAAAGTGCCTAGGGAAGGGCCCCTTGAAAATTTCTATCCAATTCTATCCTTATCAGAGTTGGCATAGTAAGCTACAGAAAATAAACTTGTAAATTGTTTACTTTTGGCTAAGGCTCTTTCATTAATGTTAAATTTGAGGAACAGTCCCCTATACATAAAAAATAAGATGAAAATACACATGGCTAAGCATTCACCTTTAAATGATTGTGATCTGCAAATATGTGTGTCTAGTTTGTATTTTGTATTTCCTTTTGGGAATTGTGTAATTTATTTTTTTTACTTTTAAGATTTTCCTTTTATTTTACACTGTTTATAGTTTCTATTTTTATGCATAAAACTTGTAATTTTAGATCAGTGCTTATGTGTTATGTTTATAATAAAATGGAAAGAAACATGTTTTTGTTCGTTTTTTAAATTAGAATTCAAAATAACTTGCAAAGGAACAAGTAATACGCTCATTCCATGCTGTAAAGAGAAGGAAGAAAACAATGTTTCAGCTTCACACCCGAAGAAGGCTCCACAGCCAAAACATTGTGTTTTCTTCTCTTTTCAGCATGGAATAAACCCATTACTTGTTCCTTTGCAGCCTACACATGCTGAAGCAACTACCCACCTGAACTAGTTCAAAATAACTTTTTTTTTTAGGTGTATTAAGTTACCAAACCAAAATGTTACATACTGTATTGAATCTCAAGTGCTGTTTTCCCTGTGCTGACTGAGTAATAAAAACCCATCAAACCCAATTAGTTATACTCTCAGCACAGACAGAAATCATGTATTGATTGAGGAAAGGCTTCAGTCAATTTAAAAAAAAAACTTTGTAGTGTAGCATTGTGCAGTTGAAAGGACACAAGGTCAAGGCTGGGGAGTATACTTTGTTAGTTTAAACATTTAAATTTCCCATCTTGCGCCAACTATGGATGCTTAATGAGATGCTATGGATACAAAGTGCTCCCTTGGTTACATATGATTTGTTTTGATGTTAAACATCCTTCCAACCAAAACTGACAGGCACATTAGCTTTGAGCTACTAGTTTTTAATCATCAGAGGGCAAGCTATGAATAGAGATTTATCACTTAAAGCAATCTCTTCTACAGATAGCTTTTAGCTTCCCTTGATTTATTTTACAGAATTAATGACTATCCGTATAATTTTGAATTGTTCTATGTATTCCTTTGCATGTTTAGTATGGCAACATAGTGCAGTCAAAAATGTTCATTACTGGTGAACTGACTATTCACATGTACTACCATAGTTTGCTTCAAACACTTGAAGCATGAAAAAGTTATTTCATCATAGAAGATTTTATCTGTGAGTCCACTGATATGTGATTTATACTGAAAATCCTGAAAGGATAAAAGAGTCCAATCTTGGAAATATTTTATGAAGCATACAGATACACTTTTGTGTATTTGCCAAAGTCTGTTGTATTTGTTTTACAGCACAGTCCAACACAACAATAAAAAAAAGAAGCAAACATCTCCAACAAGGAATACAGTACAACAGTACTGGAAGGAGATAAGAGAGTATGAATGTGTGGCCTTGCGACCTAAAATAATTTGTAATTATTCTCTGGAAGATAAGACACATACAGTAAGTTATTTTTATACTGCAAACTTTACATCAAGCACTAAGTGCAAAGAACAAAGCAACACATAATTCCATAAAGCAACAAATACATTCTTTAAAGTATAAGGGTGCAATGAGAGGTGGCCATTTGGCCCATCTTGCTCTTTGTGGGAGTTTCTTACCTAAGTGAATCTAAAACTTCACTGAGCTATTTCTTGAATGAACCCAGAGTTTGTGCCTCAACCACCTGGCTGAGAAACCTGTTTGCAGTTTCAATACAGATTCCATTTAAAGTGTAGCAAAGATCCACATAGAACTTCCACAAAGAAGTAATTCCAATCATTTATAATACACACTTTTCTTTATTTACAACTGTAAGACAACCAAAAATGTAGATTCAATATTTTATCATAAGTCACAGACTTAAAGGTGTTTTTCTAAACACAGTTGTCAATTGTCAATCATCCAGCTATTTGCAAAAACCACGTAGTCCAATAAAGGAATATAATAAGTCAGAACCTTACATGGCAGCATGTTTTTGGACTGTGGGACGAAATTGAAACACTAGGCAAAAAGCCACATGGCTATGGGGAACACATGCAAACACCACACAGGTGCCCCAAGCTGGAATAAAACCCAGGATTTAAGAGATGTGAGGCAGAAGTGCCACCATTTGTCACATTGTTTACTATTATCCTCACGGTGAAGCTTTTTCTAACTCTTTAATCAATTAATCAAACCATTCAGATACAAATATAGTCCTGTTACCTCTTGAAAATTATACCAGCAGTACAAAATATACCATATAATGACAAGCTAATAAGTTATTAACCAATAAGTTATTGGTTCAAGTATCTCTTTCAACTGTTACCTCTTGCCAGGGCTGTTTTCAAGGCAGCTGATATTGCAAGGATATTTTTTCTAACAAAAATATATTAATTGGCATAAAAATGTCATTGCACAAGCCACCAAGAACAATATTCAAAAACACAAAATAGAAGATACAAAAAACAGCTAGAAGATTTCAATTGCATTATTATAGTATTAAGTCCCTTTACGTTGGTTACAGAAAATGCACAACAAAAACATGGACAAAAAAAGATTCATAGAAAAATCCACAAATGGGGTGGGAGCTGCATTCTCAAACATTGCTACCTCTATAATTTATGTATTAATACTCTCCTCCTGACTGTTGCAAATTATCACTATTCTATTTGACAAATACAAAAAAAACAGCTAGACTGCTCTGACCAAAGTAAGTTCATTTTCTTATAAATTCCCCCAATATTTATGTAAGTTACAGCACAAATTCAATGTAAATCTATATGGGAAAAAATGAGAAATGCAGGACCAGTTTAGTAAGAGCTGTGGAACTCTATTTACAATATACAGTATATGGTGACTTTGTGATGAATGGAATTAAGCCCAGGTACTCAAGGAAATCATCCTACTAAACCACCAAGAGGGCCACCTGCCAAGGTAGTAATGTGCTGTTGCATGCATCCCTAAGAGTGATTCAGAGGGTATGCAGTATTCAACTGTTATTTTCATTGTAAGGAATCACAACAAACACTTTCTATTTAACAGGATATATCATTGGTAAGAAGTTAAAATGGAGGTTTTAAGTTTGTAAGTGACAATTCCAAGACCAACAAAAGAAGGAAATGTGTTTTGTGAATTGTTGAACATAAAGATTCAGTTGGCATTTTATCAATCAATACTAACATTAAATCTCCTGCAACAGCAATATGTTTGCAACCTGGCCAGGAGGAAACCTTTCATATGACCAGTGTGTGTACAACCTTTCCATATAACCAGCATGATTTGGACTGTGGATTGTGGAAAAAGTTAAAAAAGAGGCTGACAGATATCAATCACTTTTTCAAAAATATTTTATTTGTTGCTAGTGATCCAGGTACAAGGAGAATGGATTTATTTTACAGAACAAGAACTAAATTTGTAAAAGTTTTTTTCTTGGACAAGGACATGCAAGGGAATACAGAAGATTGTTTACAGAAAGAGAACAAAATGTAAAAACTTTAACGTAGGCAGGGTGTCTCCATCCTTCCCAATACTGTACAGAGAAACTTCATCAGACAATATTTTTTTGTTTTTTTCTTTTTTTTGCAAAAGGCAACACACAGAATGGCTACAAAGAACCAACAATACTGTATGAAATTAAAAAAGAGAGAAAGCCAAGAAAACTTTCATTCTTACAAGCAGAACACTTTCCTATTGTCTTGTCAGGCAAAGAATGTTTTTTTTCTTTCAAAGGCCTTAGAAAAAAAAGCTTCCTTAGAAATAAGAGGATACTTAATGGTTTACATGCAAATCACTGTGTGGTGCTCCCTTTTAATTTACTATATTTTTCTCTAACAATAAATTTGACTCACACCCTTGATGACTTCTCGTATCTGATAACTAACCTGGTTTATCATAAAAATGTATATTCCTTACATTGTATCCATTTATTACAATATAACGTTGTGTTAATAAATATAAAACAACAATGCTATGATTGAAAAGAAAAACAACATTAGAAATACATGAGCCCTGTTGATATTTGTTAATTTAGTCTTATGTCACTGATATTTTCTTTTTTGTTCATTCATTGCACCCTTGTATAACAGTCTGCTGTAAGTTAAAAAAGGATAACACTTAACAGAAAGAAAACTGTAGGCATCAACATGCAATTATACAAAAACCAAACAGCTTCAAAGCTAAAGCTAAAATAACCTGAGATACTCGTTGCTCCTAATTCTCCCATATGCTGGCCCCTAAATAAGAGTTCTTGAATCCTTGTCATAAGATGGCAGAAATAAAAAAAAATGAGTGAAACAAAACAATTTTAAAACATAACATACAGTATCTGTACTAGATGAAAAAGAGAACAACCATTAATCCTAAAATGAGAAAAATGTTTCTGAATCTCTTGAGTAACCTGTAATGATCTCATGTATATACCTAAAAACAATATAGGACCAGTGGCATATGAAGTTTATCTCATCATGAACTAAAACTTAGAAAGTGTTTTGAGTGGTACATATACCAATACACATGTTATAAAAGCTAATATACTTGGCACTGCTTGATAACATCTAGTAAAAGATCCAGAATTCTCCAAGTGCTGTTCACATGGTGTTATGTCACCATGGACATATTATGGCCTTTCACTTCACTTGTTTGTTTCAGAAAACACATGTACAGTGCAGAGAAATCTTTGTCTGGACGAAGCACATGGCCAGCATCTTGTCTTACAAGACTCTTTAGTAATCGGCCTGGGATGGTCCTTACTGCAATTACTTCACCAATGTTTAGTCATGCAGCTTTATGTTGTCTGTGCTGGTTCTAACACAAAGACACTGGAACATACTACATTTGCAGTACAAATTTACAACTTGAACTAAGGACACCAAACATACATGTTTTCCAGTAGCTTTATAATCAGCAGAGAAACAGGTATTTATTACTACTTCCATTTTGTTTTTTTTTTTGTTTCAAGATAAATATTAACAAATATAATAGAGGTTTTGAAACTTTGCAACATTGTGTTTGAAGACAAAACATGCCAGTAAGTCATGGTATACACTAAAGTTCATTAGGTTTGAAGAGCTTTATTTGAAATGGGAATGATAAGCTATGTTTATTCTATGTTGCTTCTTCATTTGTTAATTAAATTGAGCACAGAAAAGGCAAATTATTGCAGGATATGGTCATTTATTGATGTTGGGAGGCTATAAATAGAAACCACAATAAGGCTAATAGTTCTGCATACATAAGAAGACTCCTGCCATTGAAGTAAAACTAGTGCTGAGAGTCATTGTTTTCTTCAGAAATAACCAGTATTTCCAACCTAGGGCTGCTACTGTTATTGGCAGTTGGAGGACATTATTGTTAGAGAGCTTACGCATTATGATTCTATGGCTGTCTGAATTTTTGTTAAGTATGATACAAGTTAGGTCCAAGCATAGGGCAACCTGGTGTTTGACATCTGGTCTACCAGTTCCTTCCAATACAGTCTGGCCACAGATATAAGAGCGCATCTGCACCACTGCACAACGAACTGATGCGTCAATAAGTGTGCCGCAGTCCTACAGTAAAAAACATGTGCTCTTTTCTTATATGATTAATGTACAGTAGACATCCCCGTTTTTAAGAAGCAATGATGTTTTGGACGACCTGCTGTCTACAGACTGGTGATGATCCATCTGGAGATGGCTTTGTCACCCTCAAATAAAAAACTGACAAATTATGAACACCAGGTATATTTCAAGTTTTTAAGACTATAAAGGGCAGCTTTAATTCCTTGTGAAAAAACAAGTCAGAAGTACTCTTGACTGGTGAAAGATGGTGATGCTGCACAGAGTGAGCTGTCAGCAGTGTGCATAAGCAAGCCTATGCACCTAACAGCCTGGGGGTTCAAAACTGCAAAAGTGCTGTCTCTTTATTGATGGTGAAAACTTTATTTATGGTAACTCCTGATGTAAGAAATCATGGAAACTCTCTCTATATACAGTATATGTGTAGCCATAGAAAATTTTATGGAAAGTATCAGTGATGACTTGGAAAAATACGTCCTAAATGTAAAAAAGCCTGACCATCCTCATCATGCATTATCATTAGCAAAGTAAACAGAAAGCTGATGGTAATAAAACCCATCTTATAATAATAAATAATGTTTCCAGCAGGAAAAGAAGTCTAAAAAAGGGTGAGGGTGAGGTGTGTTCATAATATTAATAACACAGCTGCTGAAACAGCCACCAAATTTATATAGTAGGCAGCAGATTACTTAGTATGCAAGGAGCACTCTAAATTTGTTGCTACTACTGTAGGTGCTGCACATACATTAGGTAACTATCAAAGTATGTGAGTTATTTATTTTATTTAATAGTTAATGTGATGACCTAAAATAAAAAAAAGTCTATTTTTGGTTTTATGAGTTGCAAAATAGCAAACTTTATCTATAAGAATATTTAATAGTGTGCAATATCTATACCAAAGGGTCAGTGAAATCTGTTCTACATTTATTGAACACTTATTCATCACAGTAGCTATTTGTGTGAGTAGTTAAGATGTTCTATGTGAAGTTACAAATTCAAGATACCGAGGGTGCCAATACTGTTGAGTGTAGCTAATGTTCTAGTTTTTATGTTTTTCCACAGAAGAATACCATTTAGATACAAGACCATCCCCTGGCATTTCAACAGTAAACAGAGCAGAATAAAGTTTTGTTTGATCACATTTAACATAAATGCTATATCCTTTATTAAATATCACCTAACATTTGTACATTTGACATAACTGGAAAACACCCATTTGGGTGTTATAAGCTGATTTATAGTTTTGTCTTTTTCTTATGACTCATCAACAGGGCTGGAAGTGATTTCTTGATTGATACAGTACTTTGTGTACACACACTTTGTCACAAGTGCTTCCCTGCATCTGTTTGGTTCTAGTTTTCTAAACAAGGTGTTGCAGCTAACAATATAGCCATATCACAAACTACATTCATTAGTCTAATTACTTAATCAGCATAGGTGGGAATATGGAATAGGTGTTTCCCATTCTAATTAGTCTAAATTGTCAGTAAATTCTACTTATTTTAAGTAAAAAGCAAATAAAATGTAGAGAAATAAAAACAGAAATGCATTTAGATAACCACAGCTGGGATAAAACTCTTATGAGCACTGTGGTTTAAAAGCAATACCCTGCAAAATAGAAATGAAAGACTAAATCTGCATTCCTCCTATTACCTTCTGATATTTTGAACTGTAGTTCTCTCTTTTTAATTAATAGTGCATATTACTCACACCATGGAACAACACAAAGAGAATAGTCACATAGCATTTAAACTCCTTTTATAAGCATGTAAACATTATGAAGATGATATTGATTGATTAGAAAAGAAAAAATATGGATTTCATCACCTTTCAGGAGGAAAATAATATTTAAAGATACAAACAGGAAAAGAATGCCATCTCTGGAGGTGAAACTCAAACAGATTAATGGGACATTTTAAAGTCAGGTAAGATTATTATTGCTACATAATCAAATACTGAAGTATCTCCTTGAAGTTATTATTTTCTTTTACAAAGCTTAAGCCAGGGTGATTAAAGCTTACATTTAGACCCATGTAAAAAAAGGCAATTCCTGGGGAAAAACAGTGACCATGTATTCACTGGAAGGAACATGGCAGCCAGCTCACAATCACCTGATATGGAAACAAAGGAAAGCAACAGACATTTTCCTTCTCTTTCATTTCTCATGAGCATCCAGAAGTTGCAGGGCCAATAGCGAAGACAAACAAGTGTTGAAGCTGTATGTTGCAGTTCTAAGTCTTGAATTGTCAATGACGCTGTCAATTATCAGTGATGAATGCTAGAAAGTGGGTAGTATGAAGTGAAGTGTTCAAGAAGAATGTACAGCTACGGATGTATCCTTTATCATCTGATACAAAAAATACGGCCAGGTATTTTAAAAGCATGCAGGATTGGCGGGACTGTTTACAATAAAGCTGCCAATAAAACATTGTGTGTAACGACATAATGAAACCTGTCCCTATTCTGGATTCATCTGGGCAATGCACTTAGGCTCCTTCCTCTTTTGTTTTCAGATTTGAAGGCCAACAAAAGTGACCTCACTTTTTTTCTGTGCAGATAACCATGTTATCGGTAAACAGATATTTTACATCAATTTGAGCATAGTCATCAAGTAAGAGGATAAAGAATGAAAGATGTGGAGTCCTAGGATGGCATATATACAGTAGGAAACCAGTCATCTGATTAGAATATGTGCATATATGAGAGAGTTCTTCAAAGTAAATATCACTACCTCCTGAAGGAGGTTGGGCATACTTTCAATTGGGGTGTGACTGTAAATGTTTTGATTACCCATGGGGTGTTTGTGGTGAGTTACAGCACCAGATAAGTGTGTAGCACCAGAGCCTGCTGATTGTCTTCAGGGATGTTTATTTGGAGGCGGTGTCTAGGGGGTTCTGGATGGAGCTTCAGAAAAGGTAATGGATTCTAGTCTTTTTAGAAGCTCCTCTGGGCTTCTTTTTGTTCTGTTGTAACTGGCAGGATGCAACACAAGTCTCCAGCAGGGAATTGATATGCAGTTGGAACCTTGATAACTTGATTTTTCAGGGACCCATGCCAAAAACAAATCTGCATCACATTGCTTTGGAATAGAGTTAAGCCACAAATCTGAGAAATAGCTTTTTCTTCTGTCAGGTCAAGGAGAGTTCTACTAACGTGGCATGGTATACACCTAGTCAGAAAATCCTCATGGCTTGTGACCCTGCTGCATTATATTTATTTAGATGAACCATTGTGGTACTGCACTGTCTGTTTAGAGTCATGAGAGGCCCAAAAGTGCAGTTTTACAAGGTTGAACTAGGGATGCAATTTCAGAATCAACCAGTTGCTCCCTTAATCTTTGTAGCTAAATGCTCTAACTCCTCTAATGACACTTGGGGCTGAAGTGGGGCTGGCCAAGGATGACCTGAAGTCCCTGAGAAAATTTAGTCTAGTCAAAGCTGAGAAGGATCTAGTGAATTGGGACACTGACTAGTTCTTCAAGCAATCAAGGCTCTTGTTCGACAAGCCACTCCTAAATAGAGATCATCCTGTCTATAAGAGAAAAGCAGGAATCATATACCTTAGAAACCACATTGACTAAAGTTGTTTCCTGCTCTAAATCAACATACTAGGTGCTGTTTGCTGTTCTGCTGAAGGAGCTTGTACTTTGGTCCCTGAAGCTGAAGTGTAGGTTGAAGTGCTGGACAGATGTGCCTGTGTTAGTACTAGCCAAGTGAGACGGGCCATGACTTGAGGGAACCACATTAAAAAACAGCAAGGACACATTCTTAGTAAAAGCAAGCAATTACTCAAAGACTATTGTTTCTCTTGAAATAAATCAAAATGAAGAAAGAAGAGAAAAGTCTTTGTGCATTGCATAGATTATTCCATAAATGAGATGCTTTTCATTACCTTATCATGCTCTGTAGATAGCTTTGATAGAAACAACATGCATTACCCGTACCTTTTTATGAATTGAAACAAAACTACAAATACGCAAATGTGGCATTATAATGAGTGCTATGGTCTTTTAATCACTTCCCAGGCAGCCCCCACCCACCTTTGAATTCACATTGGGAAAGGTGCTATTGACAGGAGCAGGCCCCACCAAATGAACTGTGATGCCCATTGAAGATTTATTTAGTGTGTGCCACTTGAACCTCAGCCATCTCTGTGTGCACCCGTTCTCTTCTGCTCTACACTAATACTATGATTTTAACAGATACACCTGCCACTATCACAATCTATCTCTAGCCTTTTTAATCCTGTATATGTTAGGTCTAGATAAATACCACAACCTTCCTTGGAGTGCTGGCCTTTTCCAAAGCAAAACCTCTTATATATATTTTTTTATAGTTTACAGTACAGAAACTCCTCTTCACATTCAGTCTGGATTCTTCATGTTATCAGGAGTTTATATTTTGTGCTTATCACCAAAAATTGCAGTGCAAAAACGATAAACAATAATAATAAAAAATGTTATATAATAAAACAATTATTTTATGGCACCACAGCCTATCAATTCACATATAGTACAAATGACCAATAAAAACAGACAATATCATATGAAAAAGCCAAAACCGAAGTGAATTTGCATAGCAATGCAACAACGGAAAGATTATTTACAGAAACAAAATCCCTTTGTCTTGAAGGGCGAATTTGTACTTTAAAATTACTTTTTTTATTTTTTTTTCCTGACAAGAAATAGTTAAGGTGGGAGGTGTGTTACTTTATTTTAAGGAGGCTAAAACAGAAATCAGCATCAGTGGGATATGTGTCTGTGTGTCTTTACATCACATTTACAGTTTTCCTTTTTACTTTGCTAATGGTACATAAATAAGGGAAAAGTTCATTGCACCAACTGGTGTTATAACATCAGTGGGTGCTGAAATGGTTTCTCATCCAATGGTGTCTCTTTTCCAATGCACTCTGAAAAAGAAGAAAAGAGACAGAGCAGGGATTAGCATATGAATTTTTTTGTTATACAAATGTGGTCCAGTTACCTTGTATCTGATTTCTGAGCCTAAAGTGAAGGACAAACAGTAGTTCCGTGGCAAGATCAACTGCTCTACAGTAGGGATTTGTTTCCGTTTCTCTGTCTATCTTTCAGTTATGCAATTGAACAAGTTACTGAATTCAAAATTTTAATGTAACATGACGCTGGGGTTCTACAGAACCAGGGCTGGAAGCAATGCATGAGAGAAAAGCAATGAACAAGAAACATATATAGTCATGACGTCCTGAATTATCACATTTTGATTCCTTTGAATGGTTAACTTATGGCCGGCAGCCATATCACCCTGCAATTCACAACTGGCAACCCACTGAAGCTAAGCAGGTGTGTACCTGGATGGGAGACCTCCTGGGAAAAAACTAAGGTTGCTGCTGGAAGAGGCGTTAGTGGGGCCAGCAGGGAGTGCTGAGGTCTGTGTGGATCCTAATGCCCTAGTATAGTGGCGGGGACACTATACTGTAAAAAGGCGCCGTCCTTCGGATGAGATGTAAAACCGAGGTCCTGACTCTCTGTGGTCATTAAAAATCCCAGGGTGTTTCTCGAAAAGAGTAGGGGTGCTACCCTGGTGTCCTGGCCAAATTTCCCATTGGCCTTTACAAATCATGTCCTGATAATCCCCATCTATGATGGGATTCTCCCCCCCACTGATAGCTGATGTGTGGTGAGCGTTCTGGAACACTATGGCTGGTGTCGCATCATCCAGGTGGATGCTGCACATTGGTGGTGGAGGGGAGTCCCCATTACCTGTAAAACACTTTAAGTGGAGTGTCCAGAAGAGCGCTATATAAGTGTAAAGAATTATTATTATTTCATTCTTTATTGTGAAAGTCTATATTTTTAAAATCTACTTCATGTACTCTATATGGATGTTTTTTAAGGCTTTACATTTAAGAATGTCCCATTCATTCTGCTGTTACTAGTGACTACATACAGAAATAACAATTTTGCCTCATGAGTTATGGAATAACAGAACAAACGAAAAGACATTCTAAAAAACTTGATCAAGTTTCAGACTGACTTTTTTTTTCTTCTGAGTGTTGTTTTGCATTAAAAAATATTAGATGATTAAATCTCATCTACTAATCTTCCTGGTTTTAGTGTACTCCAGAGTATTTTCTGAGGATAGGATGGGTAGTTGGACAATTACTCCTTGACATCAAAACAGAATTACTACAATATTGATGTATGTCAGTTTTTCAAATGATGCAGGCTTTAGTTGTTGGATCCTTTCATTTTATCTCTGTATAAAGGAGTTCATTCATGCAAGCAGAATGTTAAGTTCTTCAAAATGACCAGCAATTGCATACCTGTATCAGACACAGAATTTTCCTCTCATTAGAACTTTTTTCATTGTCATTTTCAGTGCTTGGATTCAAGTTTACTGTTTCAATATGTGGTGATTTCTTTCCCTGTTTTAACTAAAGCATTATTTAAGTACAATTTAGGGCTGACACAAAAACTGGCTTTAATGAAAAAGTGAGTGTCACAGGATACTGTAAGGCAATTTCCTTACTGATGAAGAAATTTTAAAATATGCCAATTTCCTTACTGATGAAGAATTTTTAAAATAAAGTAAAATATGGTAAAACTTTGGCATTTTTGAAAGTTATGAGGAGTCAGGGAAGTGTCACAAAACAAGCATCTCCATAGTTATATTTGGTTATAACTGTTAACCTTTTTGTAAATATTAATAGTAATTAGTGGTAGTAAGTATTCTTAATGAAACTGAGCACTGGAAATTAAATAAAAAACATTTATAATTTAAGTTATTGCATGTGCAAAGAAATACATGAGACCTCTGTTATAATATTATAGCTTGCCCAGTATTAAGAGTTTGTTTTTTTTTTACTTAGTAGAGTGCATTTTGTATACTGTACTTTTTACATATTGTTCTCATTACTATTATAAATGCAACACTACTGTATGAAGATTATTACAGCATAGTGATAACAGACAAGGAAATAATTTAAGTGTACTTACTCCTTAACCACTCAAAGAACTCACTGTCCTGCAATTTGTCTTAATCTTTTTTCTTTTTAATTTATTTTTCAATTGTTTTCCACAAGACACACGAGAACTGAGAGGGTGATAGCGTAGGGGACCATAAGGGGTATTTCTATCATTTCTTTTATTTTGCTGCAAAACACTGAGTCACATACAGGAATTACTCTGATAACAGGTCTATACACAATGCACATCTAATGCATTCCTGAAAGAAACTGAATAACTAAACCATAAACCATGATGAACTGCTGCATAAACATGTTAACCTTTTGATAACCAAGCTGATAACCAAATTAAAGACACTTCTGCAGGTCAGATGAAGAAGATCCATGAGATGAAAATGCTGCATTTACTCTCCTACTGTGCAGCCTGCAAATAGGCAAATTTGGAAAAAGTGATTACTAAAAAGTTTGTGCGAACAGGCAAAATTGGAAATACAGAATTTGAGAATATTGAGGTTTTATTGTACCAAGACTTTGCTTTCATAAACATAAAAAGAAATCATTTTAACAGTATGTGATGGAATATTTTTAAGTAGTTCAGGTGGGTAGCTGCGTCAGCATGCATAGGCTGCAAAGGAACAAGTAATAGGTTTATTCCATGCTGAAAAAAAGAAGAAAGAGAACACAACGTTTCGGCCGTGGAGCTTTCTTCAGGTGTTCTTCTTCACACCTGAAGAAGGCTCCACGACTGAAACGTTGTGTTCTCTTTCTTCTTTTTTTCAGCATGGAATAAACCTATTACTTGGAATATTTTTAATACAGTTTAACACAGTAAAATAGTTCAATTAAATTGTTTTTTAACGAAAACAACCAAAAATAAAGTACATGACTGTTCAATAAAAAGCAGTTTTGTTTTTATGTACAAAAGATGTCGTGAAAGAGTACTGTATGTTTTATGACTGTGCTTAGACACTTACATAATTCTCCAGAGTACTGTCCTTGGCCATTCGTCCCCATGTACCCTCGTGTGACATCACCTTTCCTCGGCCCTGTGGACCCTTTGGAAGAAGCAGTTCCCGAGGAGCTGTGTCCTCCAGGAGATGGGAAGTTGGGTTTGCTGTATGGAACCAGTGCCTCTTCTGCATCAGAATCAAAGCAGTTCACATCAGCACTGATTCTTTTAGAAATGTAGATTTTTCTAATTGTATGACGCATTATAATGAGTTGTGAGGGTTTTCCCAGACATTTAGCTTGGAAAGCTTTTAGTGCAAGAATATAGTGATTCACTCTAATAAAGAGATGTTACTTAGCATGAAAAGAAAAGATCTTTTGAAATACTGTAGGTTTCACTGTATTCACTGACCAATCTATTAGGTACCCTCAGTGAGACAAAACAAACTCTTTTCGTGGCAGACAATGAGTGGTTGGCCATGGACATGAGACAGATGTCATTCACCTTCCCTGATCTACCCATTGTCATCATGACATTCACTGATTATTCTTCTAGAAAATTATGATGGAATAAAGTTGCAAATGTTTCAAAACTGTGTTATTCCCTCATAGAGGCCCAGTCTTTTCCATTGGGGATTCTTAGTATTTTGGCCAGTAAGTGCAGAATAATAATATGTCTAATAATTAAATATATATGTGGTTTATTATGTGATAGATTTCATTTTAGCTTCCAAATACAAGCTTGGTTTGACTTTTAACAAGCTAAGCACTGCAGTACTTGGCACCTTTGGAAACACTCCCTTCGTCCCTATTTACTGTCCAAGAACATTGTGTGTTGCCTGCAAATGCTGGCAAGAACAGTACACTGGCCTGGTAGGAGCGTGTGTTGGCAGACAGCCTCTACTGATGCCATCTGCAAGACACCAGAGCCAATTGACGACACCAGTGTGATGCAAAGTGAACAGACATACCCAGAGCTGCACTATAGACAAAAGCCAGTGGAAAATACAAGAAATCCTGGCTAATCCTCATGCAGGTCAAAAAAAGTGACCTGCTTAAATTTCTCCCTGATGAATTTTCCATCAAAGTGAATCTCTTTTTGGCTAACTACAGAGGTTATGCTCTTGTTTTTACATTTGGAGAGGTTACATGGGAACCAAAACAGATTAGTATTACATGTACATGTATATGTCATTTATATCTGTTTAGCATTTTTGTTTAATTGTAAGAACATATAGTAAGAAGTTTAGAAATGAAAAGCATGTGAGCCTTAAACCTATAGCTGGGTAGTTTGTTCCAACTCCCACAACCCTTGGTGTAAAGACATGCCTCTTGTACTTTATGCACTTCTCCAAATTTTCCACATTTGACCTCTGTTTTGTATTATAAGGTTGATTATGAAGGTGCCTGTTGGATGGAAAGATTGAACAGGGGAATTCCATTATCCAGTTCTTAATCCAGGTAGAAGTGTTACCTTGAATGACTAATGTCTGAAATGTTAGAATGAATCTTTTATGAGGAATTTCCAAGGCACCTGAAAAGCTAAATTAACTATCACACATTCATTCTTTGTTTCCATTATTGCTGTTGTTTGTTTGAATAATTCTATTAAGTAAACAAAGCAAGATCTACCTGGCCTAAATAGGATGGAGTGGTGGCACTGTGGCTAAGGATCTGTGCCTGTGGCTGGAAGGTTGCTGGTTTAAATCCTGCAACTGGCAGAGGGATCCTACTCTGTTGGGTCCCTGAGCAAGGCCCTTCACCCCAGCTGCTTCAGAGGCACCATATAAATGGCTGACTCTGCGCCGTGACCCCAAACTTCTCTCTCCCTGTCTGTGTGCCTATGTGTCTCATGGAGAGCAAGCTGGGGTATGTGAAAAAGACAAATTCCTAATTCAAGAAACTGTAAAGTGGTCTTATCTTATGTTTTACTCATTTAGGTTCTGAGACCATTGATTCACTTAGCTTCTTGTGCCTGAATGATATTTTTGATGTGCTGTTCTATCCCACTCATGTATATTATGGGGGAGTATATGTACTGTATATACTGTATATCTGTTGATAATAAATTTCTGAATTTACAGTACTAATTAAAAACAAAAAACATAGGTTCAATTTCACAATGACACAAAACTGCTGAGGACCTAGAATCTAAGAAATCCTTACTGAATATTTTACTGTGTTCTAATTGTACTATGTAGAATGGAAAAGGCCAAATGTCTTTTATTCGAGATAATTAGCTTCAAAACCAGCATACCGTTGGTAACTCTAGCACCCCTTCTTTTCCTTGGTTAGTTACTCTAAACTAATTTTTTTCTATGTAAAATGTTGTGTCCATAAAAGGCTTTGTCTTTGCAATTTACATATAAATAAGACTTACACTGTCTTCCTGCAGGGATGTTTATTTTGTCATTGAGCAACACTTTCTTGAACTTTTTCAGGAAATGCTGTGACTTCACTTGAAACTGGGTCACTTTTACATGGCAGCCCTCACACTGAACAATACCAGAAGCTTGGCAAGAGGGATTTTGAAAGCATGAAGAATGCTGATTTTTGAAGGACCACAGATGAGAAAATCTTTTTCATTTATCTCCCGTTTATTTAAAGCATTTGAAGCAAAACATGAGACATGAGATAACAGCATGTCTGTGAAGCATTTGACTGCAGTCAGCATTTCCTTTCATGGAGAATTTCATATTTCCATAGCATAGGAAAGAATAAAGAATACTGAGCACATAATCTTCTAAGCAGAGTTAAGTCTGAGTTTAAAGGTACAGTATGGGTTGCATGGGGATTAACTCAACATTAAAAATAAGCCCCATTACCCAGTTACAATATCTGAAAAACAACAAAGGCTTATTTAAACCTACAATATTATGAATTATGAAAAGGTAATAAGAACATGTTTCTAAATATATTCCGCATCACCATCAGGCCTTCTCCATCTACTTCTGGATGAAGGCTTTCCGACAATCTCTTTCATCTCTAATCTTTAAATCATTACCCTTGGCTCTTTTCTCAATTATATATATTGTTATGTGTGACAGGGGTACCAGTTATACCTACTGTATATGGATTGTTTTAAAGTCATTCAATATTTTCAGAATGTTTTAGTTCACTGCAAGTAATTTTTAGTGAGGCTTTGACAAAGGAGAGCTGGAGATGATAGTACAGCTGACCTCATACACTAAACCCTTCTTTGAGTGGGTTTTTCAAGTAGCCAGAGACAACTGTCAAAAATTTTGTCTTGTTTTTTACTTTTAAAAGTTTGTAAGAGGCTCATACCTGACCACCTCAGATTCTATTGAAAAATTTACTGGGGTGTTTAGATTTTTAAGTTTTAAATTTTAGGTTAGGTTTTTAGTTACCATTTATAATCCTTCAGAGTTGCATAACAACCTGATTTTTACTAAAAGGAATTCCAAGTTGAGTTCATTATGACATCTTGATAGTGACATCTGCTTGCTGAGTCACTGAGTTTACTTTCTCTCATGGCTTGGCAATTGATCCCAATTGTTTCATGCCACTAATCAGAACTTTTCAAGACACCCATAAACACTTATAATGTTAAACTCAAAGTAAAGCAGAACTTGATGAGTTTGTTTGCATTTCATTTAACCTACCTGATCCAAGTGCTTGTTTGTGGTGTCTCCTGACATCATCATTGCGCTCCATAGAGCCCGCACGATCCTGGGCTTGTTGCTGTCTTTCTAGAGATGTCCTAGTCTGCCTCTCCAGGGAGCTCTTCTTTTCCTCCAGGCTGGAGACCTGCTGTCGCTCCAAGGAGCTGGCCTTCCTCTCTCCAGAGTTGGCCATGCCCCCAGCTCGCTGTCCTGCACCGAGCTGAGCCCTAGAGCCCTGGCATGGTGGTGGGTCTGGAGGAGGAGGGAGGTCTGCAAGGAAGGACACAACTGAGCTCCTGGAAAGTAGTGCACTGTTTCAACATTATAAACCCTAGAAAGGAAAAGTACCATCAAAATATAAAAAAGTATAAATATTCCTAAAAAAAAACCCATTATTTTTAGCTTACGACTTTGCTTGCTATCCATATATTGAAATAAATGTTACAATTTTCCTGACCTATTTCTTTCAGTTACTGAAAAAGATCTCAATTATGTGATCTGAAAAGCATTGACAAAGTTAATCGATAAAACAGCTTCATTCTGAACCCAAGGATGCCACTACACATCAAGAGCAAGAAATCCTTCTTTTTATGTTTCAGTAACGAATGAAACATAGTGCTTCAACATAACATCATAAACAGTACTGAGAATGTATAATTTTTCATTAGATATCTTTAACACATTAAAAAATGTATGTTTTAACATCACTTGCCTTCTCTATGCTACAGCAGACACCACACTGACCACATTTTATGGCAAAAGATATTAATCTAAAGTAGCCCTGCTAAGTAAACCTGGTAGCCCTGCTGTTTTTCAAACAGGACAGCTCCATCGAGACAAACTCCAGTTGCCATGCTAAACATGCATTTTCACAACTAATTAATGAGGGAAGGAACTACATTTATTTAGAAGTTTATAAACCACTGTATTAATAAAAAATACATTTAGAATGAACCATTAGCTTAGTTTCACTGTTTGGGGTGTTATAAATATAGTTTACCACAAATTATCTTTGTCACTGGACCCAGCTGAAGCAGGTTTGGAAGATTAATTGGATGCCTTGTGTCTTGGGCTATGAGGAACAGCAAGAAAAGAATGCACCACTCTAATTTTGGATTGCACATTTACATTATAAAAAATGTTGTGCAATTAAATTCTTTAAAGAAATCAAAACAAAAATCATTCATTAAGCACTTTTGAAAAAAAGGGAAATGTCACTGAAATAAATGGATACCATTTGAAAACCAATGTATTTTCATATTATATACTGCTTCTGTACAGTATTCTGTCCGCTGTCTGGGTGTGCCCTTCTTCTCAGATACTGATCCTATTCCATGAGAAGATTTTATACTATAGCAGCACTGCTACTAAGTAATCCACACAAAAAGGCCTCAGTAGCAACACACTTTTGTACTTCCTATTCTATGACACTCACATTTGTGCACACTATTGTTCTTGATACAGATGGGATATAAAACTACACATGAAGACTGATTTATACAGTAACTATATATATATATTTTAAAAATAGCCTTCTGTGAAGGAGCTTTACAAATAGTGGGGCATTCAGATAACAGGATTATTACCTTCATTCCTTGTAGTTCTGATGTCTTAATTATTTTCCAATAAAACGATCATATAAAACCTTTACTTGAATATTAAATACATTTACTTTCTTTTCAAGATTTTCAAATAATTTCAGGTGATATGGTTATTTTCCAAAAAGCATTTCTGAAGGAACCCAACACATCATAGAATGTGACCCTGTGACTTCTAACACAGATGAAACCAATTTGATTATGCAGCCATTTCACCATTTATCCATGCTTGATAAAGAAAACATATCACAACAACAGTGTCAGCTGCAGTAGATGGACTGTAATAAGGATTGTTTTATTTTTTCTATTGTTTACTTGATCAGTGAACAGATGGTTATTTCAAGGTCACCCACATATACGGTCATCATTGAGACCACCTTTACTGCCTGGTTTACTGTTAGGGAATACTCACTGGCAATGCCTATTGGTCTTAAATTCTATAGGACCTAAACTATTGTTGCTAACTTCTTTCTTTGCAGTTCCTAATTCACTCAGGGTATCAGTCTGCCCATACAGTTTGACTGCCTGAGCACACAGTGTAGAAAAAGAGGCAACACTTTGTCCATTCTGTTCATGATTGTGTAATGAGGTGAGGAGACCAGATGCCTTCCTCATGATAATAAATGTTGGGGAGGCAACCTAGAGTAGCAAATCAAAAACCAGTATGTGTTTAGGAGGAACAAGGATACTAGAGCACTCAGCAAAAACCTATTCAAAACCTAGGGAGAACATACTGTATATACTCAACACTGATGAACCTAGGACCCTAGAACTACTAGAACTGTGATGCAGTAATCCTAACCACCAAGCCATTGTGCCATCCTTGGACACAATAAATGCAGAAAATACTCATTGTATTATTTAATTGGTAAATTTGTAAACAAAATGGTACAGTAAATAATGTATGATGTAAAAATGAAGTTCTTCTCAACAAGATTTACATCAAGGACATTAGGGTTCATTCAAATATTTAAAGTATAATATTTGTACTTATTATAGTATAATAATACTTATATTATAATAATACTATAATAATTGTTAATGGACTATTTTCTTAAATGGCTTTAAACACTTTGTAGCTATCGAGTGTTGTTTAATTTCATACTGCAAGTGTACAATTCAGTTGGCATTCTGTCCAGTCACAGATATCCTCACACTCACCGTCTGTGATGCCCTCTCTGCGATGAGGCGCTGGGGCTGGCTCCAGCCTGCCAGCCTTGTGTTTTTTCATGGGCCTGGACTTTTGGCTCTGGTTATATGCTGCACTTGTATTACTGTCTGTGGAGAATGGACTTCCAGGTCGAGGCCTTTGAGGATAGCCTCTTCCTAAAAAAACAAAATAAAATGAAAAATATTTCCATCAGGTTTGGATTCACACATTGTAAAGCAATTCTGAAAAAAAAAAATCATGCTTCATGAAGTAGTTTAAAAAGACAATCATTATGTTTATTTGTTTACACCACACCAGCAAATTACTTTTTCCATTGAATATAAGGTGAAATACACACACATCCAAAACATATTTACAAGGTGCAAAGTACAAAAGAAATATACACAATATTTTCACCTTTACATGTTATTAATTGCTCCATAAACATATATTTTTATTACATTAAGACACACTGTATAAGGTTAAGATTTCTTCCTCAAAGTACCTACATCAGGACCAAACCTCTATTTTATCAAAGGCCTGTTAAACATAATTGTTAAAAAATAATGAGAATAAAACTCCAGAAAGGCAAGTGATCATAGTGATAGAATTGGAACTATCTAACATCCAGTAAATATGTATTAAGTTAGACAAAAAACTAAGAATCAATATTGTTTTCAATATTGCAATGAAATGTAAAGTATGCATGATATGGATATCATGAGGTTAACACTACATTTTGGTGTATTATTTTATCATTGAAAAGAGATAACAATCACATATTTGTGGACTTATTTTACTGGTTAATTGCTACATTTTTCTTCTGTTTTAAAGGTTAACTTTATGTTTTTCTACAGTTTTAAGTTAATCTTATTTAAGTAAATCAACCATTATATTGACATATATTTCTGAAAAGTGACATGGTTAGATATTAAATTAACATCACTAACAAGTACATGTGGATTTCTGTTCTTTGTTGACTGATACGTCTTTCACCTGTTAAATCAGCCTTTAAATAAGTTAAATTAGGGGCTATCAGCATTATTTTGTCCTGAGGATCACCAAAGAAATGAAATGCTGATGGCAAAGCTACATGTTTGATGTAATAAAAATAATTTGTTGATGTTAGAATCAAAATACTTTCTATAACAATGTTCTGTGAAATCATGTATCTATATTTCAGTAACTGTTTTTATAGATTATGCAAACACCAAGAAATCTTGACATACGTCTAGTTTAAATGTTCTGCTAGATGTTAAATGTTAAATGTTCTGCTAAAAAAATTATACAGTAGTTTTTAAGAATCTATGTAATGCATTATAATCAAAATTTGAACTCTAGAAGGTTCTGTCCTCTTTATCCATTCATCCATCCATCCATCCATTTTCTAACCAATACAGGGTCATGGGGAACTGGTTCATGGGTAAGCAACCGGCGCAAGGGTACACACAGACGCAACACACACACACACACACACACACACACACACACTAGGGCCAATTTCCCCAGAAGCTACTTTACCTTCCAGTATGTCTATAGACTGGAACGAAACCAGAACTCCCAGATGAGACCCATGCAAACAGAGGGAAAACATACAAACTCCACACAGATAGCACCCCAGGAATTGCTCCCCAATTGCTATCCACTGTGCCATCATGCTATCCCTGTCATCTTTAATGTTGTGAAAGACTGAAAGCAAACATTGGTTATAATATTGATCCATTCCCAAAATTCTTAGTGACTACAGGGTATGCTATTAAAACACTGAAATGTATTATCTACAGTATATAGCTTTCTTTTAAAATACATCATAATAATACAGTATATGAGAAAATAAACCACCAAATTATGTATAAATAAATATTTCTTTCCCTGCAGTTTAGCTCTGTAGTGTTTTAAAATTTGTATTATTATTACTACTTCTACTAATAAAATGTAATTATTATCAGTTATTAATAATTCCTTATATAGCACTTTTCTGGACACTCCACTCAAAGCGCTTGACAGGCCATTGGGGGCTTCCATCTACTACTAGAAATGTGAAGCACCCACCTGAATGATGCGACGACAGCCAAAGTGTACCAGTACACTCTCCACAGATCAGCAATCAGTGGGGAGGAGAACAATGTAATGAAGCCAATTGATAGATGAGGATTATTAGAAAGGCCATGGCTGATATAGGCCAGGGGTCAAATTTGGCTAGGACATCGGGGTTAACTTTTTGAAATACGCCCTGTGAGTTTTAATGACCACAGAGTCAGGGCCTCGGTTTTATGTCTCATTAGAAGGACAGAGAGGACAGAGCCTTTTTTATAGTATTGTGTCCCCATCACTATAAGGGGGCATTAGGATTTACACAGACCACAAGGTGAGTGCTTCCTAAGGGTCCCACTAACTACTCTTCCAGCAGCAACCTTAGTTTTCCCAGAAGGTCTCCTATCTAGGCACTGGCCAGGCTCACACCAGCTTAACTTCAGTGGGTGACCACTTGAGAGTTGCAGGGTGATATACAGTAGCTGCTGGTTTTGAGTATTATGTGTATCATAAACCTTCTTGGAATTACTCCATACCATCATCCAAAACTTTAAAATTTGACAGATACTGTGCAGAGTTTAAACACAAAAAAGCAGTTTGTTATTTTTACAGCAGAAAACAATGAAGGCCCCGATTCCAAGGTACAGAAATGTCTTAAATGATAGAGCAATCTGAGGAAGAAGATACCTGTTATAAGATTAATGACATTGAATGCAATTTTCAGTTATTTATAAAGGAAAATCTATCAGAAAAAAAACAAAGTGCAATAATGTGCTTAAATTTGAGGAAGGGGGCAGGAAGCTTAGTGATAAAAGCCAGAATTCCACCTAAAGAGAATTCTCCAGATTCTGAAGGATGGCGTTCACTCCCTCCTTGAAAGTGAAAAGATGGGCGAAGCTGAAGTCAAGCGCGATTGGAAGATCTGGAGAGCACCTCCAAGCTAGGAGCCATGCATGATTGGTAGCAGAGTGGTAGCCATAGCCGAAGCTTCAGGTCCATGAGAGAATAGAGCTGGAGTGTTGAGAGCAGCGAGAGATGTGCTTCAGTCATAGGTTTACAGACCTTTCTTGGTGAGGCTTGTCCCATCAAACCTGTAGCCTGCTTTGCCGGCTGCTGCCACCAGCGCCTGGGCAAAACTGCCGTTGGTAAAAATGGAGTCGTCAGAGGAGCTACCTACACTAGATCTATGGCTAGAGAAGTTTCGCTCCTCGTCTGAAGCGGAACCCCAGCCATTAATCATTGAACCTAAAAATAAAATGCAGGGGGTCCAGTAAGCCATAGGCATTTGAAACTCAGCATTTCTCTGTAAAAAATAAGGATTTTAGGAGTTACTGAAATAATGACAATGAGGTAAATGGGATAAGTTACAGTAGCTGTTTCCCCAGAAAAAGCTTATAGTTTGCTATAGAAAAGTAGATGGTGTTCTTAACCCTTATCCTGAAGAAAACATACAGTGCATTATGAGTATAAACTTGTGAATCTACCAAGTAAATACATTTGGCCTCTATTCACTTTTCAATGTAAGCATTGTTAATGAAACATTGCAAGGATTTTCATATGTAACCTGCTTGTTTGATGCCTCTCATGTCCTTAACACATTGTACTATTTTCTAGAAACATACAGTAGCAAGTACGTCTAGACTTGCAAATCCATACTTGTGGTCATTCAAGTTGTCTGCTTTATCAATTTCCCTGTTGGACTGAACTCAAGCAATATTTTAAAAAGGTATTTAATTGGTTGTTAAATAACTTCAGTGATTAAAAGCATCTGGCTGTCTCATTTTAAGTATGGTAATTATTTTAAATCCTCTAATTACTGGTGATACTTGCATGCTGTGTAATTAATTGGGATTAAACTTATCTTTACTGAAGGTTACTGATTCTCTGAGGCTTTGACATTTTCTGTCATCGTGCTAAATGTTCAGCACTGCACTTTTTAATCATGTAATTTGTGCAAATGTTTCAGTGAGGAATGATGAATTATTTTTTTGAATACATCAACAAAGACAAACTGTTAAAATGTTCTAGGTGGAGTAAACAAACCTTGTATAAAATCTTGTGCAAATTCAATGCATACAAAAACATTACCAAATTTCAGAATTGAACTTCATCATTGGGCATTGGACTGAGGAAATACTGTAACTAGTCACACAGAGGCTGGTCTAAGGTCCCAAATGCAGTGTTCTTACCAGCATCTGCAAAAGCTAGAACCTTGATTTAATGTATTTACAAACCTTGATTTATATTAGCAGTGTGCACAGCACATTGTTAATATTTTAAGGGCTTATAGAAAAACTATCAATATTATATTAGATATCTTTACTTGGCTGTTAGGATACCCAAATTACTTTCACAGCCCTCCAGAGGCAATTTCCACCTGGAATGATGGACCCTTAAATATTTTGTAATATCTTTGGAAGTATAAACAGTACAGGCCTGGTTCAGGGTTCAGGGATTGCTTTGTCTGAATCATCAGATTTTTTATATATGACTTACTGTGACCACTCACTAGAAAAAAAAAAGAAGAAAAACAAAAGAAACATTTAATCTTCTGTCTTCAAAGATCATTTTTTCAAGATGTGGCATGTGTAGCAGCCTGAAAATATCATAGTATTTTCCCTGTATGTCTACTACATGGGATAAAATTTGAGAAATATTGAGCAAATATAAAAAAGTTCTGCATATTTTCATAAGAAGACAGAACCTGGAATGTTATTTTTGCATGCCTAAAAAATGAAAATAAACCAAAAATATATTTACAATTACTAGCCTATAGCCAGAGCTGGAAAGGCTCTGTATGGTCTTTAGACTGTAAAAAATAGCTCCAGTCTAGTCTTAAGGATAACAATCTGATTGATCATATTGACTGAAAGCTGAGAAACAAAGAAAAGCAGATAAACCCTGGTAATTGCAGAATGCCCTATAAACCTCCCTCTGCATGGTCAAAAATCTCTGAATGACACTATCTCTACCTATCAGATCAGCTTTTTCATAGGCGGGCAGTTTGAAAATAGCGTCAGACCCCATAGCTTTTCATTATTCATTAGCATTTCATTACTCTCATACTGGAGTTACCAAATCATATCTCAGGCTGTGGATGTCCTGTTCAGATGTAATTTTGCAATTACAAGGCAAGGACTTGGGGTTTTATATATTGTGTCAAGTTTTGCTTTTGTGGTTATATTTTTCTGGACAATATGGATAAATTGCAATATCTCTGAACAACAACACTAGATATACTGTATGTTATTATAATAAAAGATTGCTCTGCTGTATTTGTGATGGAAATATGCTTTTGTGAAACTAAAGTTGTCTAGTTTCTTATGATCTTTCTCATACTGTGTTTTGATTTTGATGGTGAAACTTGATGAAATTGACATGTTGTGCTGTGTGGGTATTTTTTATTGCAGTCAGGAAAATCTAATTAATTTGGCTTATTTGAAAATAGTTTTACTACTGTGAAAAATGTTATGGTTTAATTTAGAGGATATGTGAGACCACTTGATTGTGCAATACTTGTCCTATTTAAATAAATGTCCTATTTAAAAAAATAAACAAACTGTATTGTAAGTAAACATTGATTTCAGTGTGTAACATACTGTACAATACAATAGTTCTGCAGTTCATCTAGTAACGATATGTATACAGACCATTACTCGATTGCTGTAACTTGTTTTCTTAGTTGATCAATTATGTTTTCTATGAATTGGCTTCATTACTCTTCTCTCCTCCCCACTGATAGCTGATGTGTGGTGAGCGTTCTGGTGCACTATGGCTGCCGTTGCATCATCCAGGTGGATGCTGCACATTGGTGGTGGTGGAGGGGAGTCCCCATTACCTGTAAAGCGCTTTGAGTGGAGTGTCCAGAAAAGTGCTATATAAGTGTAAGCAATTATTATTATTTTTATTATTATTATTATTAATCATTATGATGTTTTCCAAGCAGCTGTATAATTGGTTGCATTTGTGAAAACAATAGCAGGGTTATGTCATATGATGCATTTTGTCCTTTCAGGATGAGCAAGTGTCATTCACCCATGATTACTTTAATTGTCACAATTAATTTGTCATTCACGTATAATTTAAAATTACCCACAAGAATGTAAATTCTCTAAAAATGACTGAATCTATATAAATACTAGATCTTTTGGGAATCTTGACAGGTAAAGGTATTTAATATGTTATTGATAAGGTCGTATCAACCCTTTAAGGAATAGCTGTGTTTAAGGAACCAAATATCAATTCTAAGAGTATTCATATACAGTATACATCTGGGATTCATCATAGTCTTAAAATAGTTTAGGTGGGTAGCTGCGACAGCATGCATAGGCTGCAAAGGTGACACCTGAAGAAGGCTCCACAGCCGAAACTTTGTGTTTTCTTTTTTCTCTTTTTGGCATAGAATAAACCTATTGCTTGCTCCATAATCTTAAAATGCAATCCTAACATCAATGTCATTGCTTTCCCTTTAATAACCTTGAGGTCTGATCAATGATGGAGGCAAAAGTATCTACCAAAGAGCTGGAAGTTTCTTTTTCTCTATATTTATAATGGAATATTGTACATAATCTGAATGTCTGGAACAATAATGATGACAAGGAAAAAAAATATTATAGATTAGTACCTAATATTTTAACTTTTGTACAGTAAGGAGAAGGAAAATGTATTCTTCCTGTTGGATTTCCTGCCTTCCTACAGTACGGTGCATAATTCGATTACAACACAATTTTCACGAATAAAGTATCTTTAATGCAAGCTCCTTTTTCTCTGTAAGCATGCCTACTTTAGAAAAGAAAAGCCTACTTTAAATTGTCCATATTAAAGATCCTGTATTACTTTCAAAATTATAAGTCCTGTAGGGTCAACTGTATAAGATGGAACTAGTATTTCATGTAAAGAAAATTTCACAAAGGTCCTAGTTGTTTGAAAAGAAGGAAATGATTTTGTTCAGTAGCAGCTAAAGTCAGTGTTTGACTTCACATACAAGAAAAAAAACACTTTTCAAACAATTGAAATAAAAATTCACCAGCAATATAAAAGGGATTATTGCAAATCCTCTGGAATGTCTGTCCTCCTGTAAAGGATAACTCAGGAAGCCATGGTATAGTATGTTGTGTAGTATCTGATGGATGCTTAACATTGGAAATGCCTAAAATTATGAGGGGATCTAAGAAGGAATATTTACATTTAAGAAATCACTTAATTAGCCATATACAATTTTTTGCAATAGGAATTTGTCTTTTCACATACCCCAGCTTGCTTTCCATGAGACACACAGGCAGGGAGAGAAAGGCTTGGGGTCAGAGTGCAGGGTCAGCCATTTATATGGTGCCCCTGGGGTTAAGGGCCTTGCCCAGGGGCCCAACAAAGTAAGACTCCTACTCCTCCAGGAGGCAGGATTTGAACCGGCAACCTTCCAGCCACAAGCACAGATCCTTAGCTACAGTGCCAGCACTCCACCCAGCTGAACATATGAGGTGAATGTGTAAAATATTTCTCTAAATATGGTGTTTTATTTAATTTTCTTCTGAATATAAACCAGCGTAAAAGAATGCCATAACAATCCAGCCAAAACACACACATTAGCTTTTAAACAGTGACATTTCTCAGGTTTTTGTGCTACTTGTCAGCCTCCAAAACACCAGAATACAAAACTGACTGGGAGACAGAGAGGGAACAAAGGCCGGCACCGCTTCACTTTGTTTGCCAAGTGTGCGTCTGAAAGTTGTGACTTCTTCAATCGATCTGCTACTTCCAGGCTGGACAGAGCCTGAACCGAAGCCAAAAGGCCAATGGGGAGGATATAAGGTTACAGACAACCTTTAAGACATGAGGATAATGAGGGCAAGCCTGTCATTACAGCTGGGGGCTCTGCAGAAAAGCAGCAGGTATTGACATTAAACAACAAAGGTTATCAAGCAAGATAAGGGCTTGGATCTAGGAGAATTAACTCAAGGAAGAACAAAAGGAAAAAAGGGCATGACTGAAGTTACATGGCTGAAAGGAAGAACAATGAAACATATGCTGTAAAATTTTTACTTTCTGTTGCCGAGTGTCAAATATGATATGCTGCAGAAACCCACTGGAGACATCAGATGTCCTTAAGCTTGTAAATCAAACCGATTCCCAAGCCTCAAAGAACCACATACCTCCAACCTTCAGTGTTATTATCCCTTAAAACTGGAAGCACTGTATGGGGCTAGAAATATCTGCACCGTCTTTGATCTCCCACTTCAATGGAAAGTATTTCTGGTGTTTTTTGTATTTTACTACAAAAGTGATCATTTGCTTTTATTCTCTTTATGTCAATTTTAATTCCCAGCAATGTACAGTATACATACTCTATTTTCTGTAATAATACCCGGGGATATTATTTTTCAGTGCTTCTTCCTGTAGAGTCTGATAACACACTGGTGTATTCTCTTTTTTACAATACTTCAGGCAGCATTATGTTTTACTGAAGAAAACGTATTCTGGAGGTTTGGACTTAGAAAATACTCATTAAATTGTCTAAGATAAGAACCCCCTGTTCTGTTAAACTAGTCACGGCACTTAAATTGAGTGCAGGCTGAGCCCTGTAGTCCAGACATTTCAAAGTTCAAAGTTTAGTTTTTAATTAATTTGCCAACTACCACCATGATTCGTCTTGCTTAAGTGCACAACTGGTTTGCTACACAAAAGCCATTATTGAACCTGCAGTGCTGTCAAATTATGCTAACTCTCATCATTGTGGCCAGCACCTGGGGTTTACAGTATGAAAAGAGACTAACAGCTCAAAAGCATGCTTTTAAAGGAAAGATACAGCGGTTCCCACCCTCTCATTTTTTTTTAGAAATTTGGAATTGATGATTTGTTTTAATCACAAACCTCCTAATTTGGAAATTCCAGCTGTTTTAATGCTTGGCTCCCTGGTGATAGATCCTAATCCTTTCGGCAGAAAATGAGACAAGTGTACTTGCCCCACTGCAGAACCATCCAACATACAGGTGTCCACAGTGTTTGATAGGAGAACTAGCACTGAATGGACCAGCAGCAAGTCTCTCACTGACGCCCCTACAACCTAGCAAGTGCCTGGTATGTCCCAACAACTAATTTCAGCTATAACTTACTATCACATGGCAAATCACAAATAGTCAGCGTGAAGCATGAAGTTAGCAACATATGGATCATAAAACATATTTTTATGTGATTATTGTTCTCACTGTAGTGCGAAAGAAAAAAAAATATCAAGGTCATAGGTTAGGTACAGAAATGAGGCAGATCTTTCTGATACATGTCAAGCTTGCAGACAGCAGGTGTTATATAGTATGCTAAAGAGACCCTGCTGACATAAAAGCCCATCAGTACCTGCAAAACAAACCCAGGTTCCATTCAGCTAATGACATAGTTCACATTAATAAGGTCTGAACTGTACTTGGTACCAAGGCCTTTTTGAGTTAAACCATTGTCCTTAATTAAATGATAATTGTTCAGCTCTTTTTGGTGATAGTGCAACCCATACAGGAGAAAAGTGTCTTAGAAATGTTTGTGTTGTGAAGTCTTCTATTCTGGAAAAGAATAGACAGAGGCCTTGCTGTCACAGGACAGGCAGGATTCAGTGGAATCAGTGAAGGTGATGATGCTCCAGTGGACTTGTACCCATCCAATCAGACGCCACTCAGTCAGATATTCTTTCTAATTGCTGTCCAGTGACACAGTTTTAATTAGAAACTTCAGCTTCTGCAATGTACAGTCAATTCTTCAATTTAGTAAGCTTTTATCCCCTGATTTACTTATTTGGAGGCATTAGGTTAACAGAATGCACAAGTGCTAGAACAATGTTATAATGTTCTGAATGCCAGTAAATTATGTGACATCTTTCATCTACTTTCCTTCACACAAAATTAAATGTGTAAGGCACATATGATCTATTGAAATACATTAAAAACACTTCAGAACTGTTGAGCCTAAAATATAAATTAGAAGGATGGTGTAGTTTTTGTAGAAACACGAAGAAACATTTAAAAAAAATCTAATTTGGATCATAACTATAAACAAAATAGACTGTTAAACAGTCTGCAAAAATTCCCACTATAGCTTTGTTTTTCTTTTGTTACATAACATTGGTGTACATTTTTCAGGGGAACTTTTTAAATACTTGCCGGAAAAGTTCAGAATTTAAACATTATGCCATCAAAGCAAAATATTATATAATCAAAAAAATCCCCATTCTCATTTTTATAAAACAACCTAAATGATTATATACAATGTCTACACATTTAATTAATCCTTAATAAATACTCAATTTATTCTCAAAACCTGACTGTTTTAATAAAATTATTGTTTTTCATCATGGACTTATAGTAATAATTTTTTATGGCTACCTTGCATCATCTTCATAGCACTGTTGCGCCATGAAGTGTGTCTGCATATGCTCTATTTTCTGCTTGGACTTCTATCAAAGCTGTTATAATGCAGTGATGCAACAAGTAAAGGCTTATTCCATGCTGAAAAGAGAAGAAAAGAAACACAACATTTCAGCTGTGGAGCCTTCTTCGGGTGTGTTGTTTCTTTTCTTTTCAGCATGGAATAAACCTTTACTTGTTCCTCTGCAGCCTACACATGCTGATGCAGCTACCTACTTCAACTAATAATGCAGTGATGAACTGGAAAGAGCTGCTTCTGTAGGACAGGCTGAGGAATCCACTTGCTTTATTCCAGTACAGGCAAGCAGAGTGGTGAGAGGTGAGAGCTGGGGAATGCATTGTGCAGACAGATGAAGACAGACAGAGAATGGACAAAGCAGAGAATCCTCTGTGTGGCCAGGCTGAAAGGACCGAGAAGGCACAGTGCAGCTAAGCAGATTAGAGCAGGGCAGTGGAGCTGTGAAGCCAAGCAGGACAGGAGAACTGAGCAGCTGCACAGTGCCACTGGTCTTGTGGGTTGCTGAGCAGGAGTAGTGAATAGGGGGTAGATGAGAATTAGGCTTGCAGTGGGGTCCCGTCTCAGGATTGGGCAGATAAACTGAATAAAGCAGAATATTTCTTAATCTGACAGGCTTGTTGTGTAAAGAGTACCTCCTTAACTCAACAGTAAGCTCAATGGCAGAACACCTGCCTGTGGCAGACCAAGGTTTAAGTAACCTGGAGGTAATGAAATAATTACCCATTAAGTGGGGACAGGTGGCTGGTCCAGAAGCCCCGAGCGAGTTCTCACAACACCGAGAAGTGTTTGACACTTTGTGAACACATCTGGTTACCATGGAGACTGATGGCTGTAAGCCCTGCCTTGCCCAGGATTGACAAAAGCTAGACATATTTAAAATAGTGTCTGTAAACTAATATATGTCCTAAGTGATTGTGTATATATACAACTAGATTTCACATGCCTTAGAAGTGATACAATATCTTTTTTAAATTCATCTTTGGTCACCAAGCCCTTCACTACTATGCCATAAAGCTAGCAGATAAAGTGGAATATTACTGCTAGACAATAACATCTATGCCACTAAAATTAATTTATGATCACTCCTCTCTTCATTTGCATACAATTTTCTGCTAAAATCATTCTAGTTGATGAGCCTGCGTCTCCTATATCCATTAAACCTTGTGCCTAAGAATGAGAACTTACTAATTGCTGTCTTTTTATGGGCACAAAAGCAAGCAGAACCTAATCACTACTATACATTTCCAGTCTTTTGAGTCACGCATGTTAACTGCCAGTTGAATAAAAACAGACCATGTAATAGCTTCAAAAGTCAGATCTCTACAAAAATGAGCAGTACAAAATCTGAAAGACACTTTGTAAATAGCCTTTAAGAATTTCTGGATCTCATTTATAAATTTAAAGAAAACAACAAACATGAAATTGAGTTTGAGTTCTTCAGCTGCAAGTATAGTGTATTTAAAATGGTATGGAAAATGATATGGCTTTGTCATCTAAACTAGATTTTTTTTAAAACAATGTTCGATTATGATTGTAAGGGGCAATGTGCTGTAGATTTTCTCTTCTAGGAAAGATATGAGAAGAAAGAAGTAGAGGTTAATCCCATGCTGAAATTAGAAAACAAAACACAATGTTTCAAAACCCTATACACTGAGCTTTCTTTATTTTAAAATGCTTCAAGGACTTTTATTCCAGAAAGACTTCAGAAATCAAGGATTATTCTGAAACTAGAATCACATCTTCCACCAGCTTTTGATGATAGACTAATTTCTTATTAAAAAAACTCCCCATTCATTACAAATCTCAGCTTTTCACACATTTATAGAAATTCATCCCTCAAATTTCTATTTGTTTGGATACACATTCGCACCTGCTGTGGCCATTCTCACTTACTCTTTCTTTAGTGTTTTATGTTCCTGCAGCTTTTCTCTCCACCTCACACCTGAAGGAGGCTCAGTAGCTGAAACATTATGTTCTTTGTTCTTCTTGCATAGCCAAGGCATGCTGATGCAGCTCAAACCTCTGCCTTCTTTACTTGTCACATTTTAGACATTAAAGACTTTTTTTTTGCATTCAATCTGCCATAACTAACAGTAAGACAAATGCAAAAAGTAATAATGATATGGAGTTGCAAGTGAAGGTGAATTCTTAATCTCAGGTTAATTGATTTCAGATTTTGGGAGAGCAAATTTTAAAATCTTCCTTTGATTCTCTATCTGCTCTGATTTTGAGATTTAGGCTCCCAAGAATATTTGAAAAACATATACATTTAAAACAAATTCTGTGTCAACTGCATGCAATAAAACTTGGCTGAAGACAGAATACACATCTTTACACATAGAGAGTTTGGGATCTGCACTACTGTACTTTCTATGTATGTTACTGAAAATAATTTTTTTAGGATCCTGATGCAGAATTAAATTCAGATTATTTTTTTTCCCAATAAACATTTGCAACCGACCAAACTGATTTCTGTAAAAACAATCAAGTCAATCAGATTGTGGCATGCCCTTGAATAATAAAATAATTAAAAATCTCCTGACAGAACAACTGAGGAGGATTAATTTTGCATTAGCATTAAAGAAGCACAATTTGATTGCAATCATGTGATCAGAAGCAATAGAGCAATGATCTTGTCAGTCAGTGCCGTGTTTTTTCAGAGAGAAAAAAATGTTTTTAAAGCTGATCAGGCTGTTAAATCCATTCATATTGAAGGAAAGAGATACTGTATTTAAAGTTAAATTGGATAGGCAATAAATATGGAATGCTGGCAGCCCCAGGTAAAGTGGACTAGTAATCACTTCCAAGAAATCAAGTAAAAGAAACACATTGAGCCTGCTAATAACAGAAGCAACAGAATAGTTAGTTATATTTTATCACTTAAAAAGTCAGGTTTAAAACTGTCTACTTTTGTGCCACTAATATATGTATATTAGGATATTAGCAGTTCAAGTCAGTGGCTACGTCAGCATACGTAGACTGCAAAGGAACGTTGTGTTTCTTTTCTTCTCTTTTCAGCATGTAAACCTTTACTTGTTCCTTATTAGGATATTATATGTAATCACAGAACCCCCCCTACTCAGGTCCACTGGTACAGAACATTTGAAATGCTCCTAAGACACCTGAGGAGTGACATCACCACACCACCTCCAATAAGTACCATCTGTTCAACTCAATCAAAGTGCTCCTTAAAAAAGGTTGCTTGCTAACAGGTGAGCTTGATTGAAGGTAATTGGTGGGGTTATGATTGGCAAACCTCACCTTGACGACAAGCTGTGCATACATTCTTAAACTACAGCATATGAACAGTGTTTGGAAATACATTTGAGTCTATATCATGTATTTAATGAAAGAACAGAAAAGTACAGACCTTGAAACACCGCCAAATGTTCACAGTGTACTGGAGTTTCCTGATATATAGACTAAATGACAGCTCCCTAAATTTGTTTTCCTCTGAGTATAAATGGCAAGATTTTTAATCTCTTCCATTCTCCTCTTCATCACTATTCAAAAGTGCTGCCTTGCAGAACATTTTTTCCCCGTTTTTAAGAGTCTGGAGGCTGTTCAGTTTCCTTTCTCTCCTATTCATTAGGAGGCGATTACACCACAAACATGACAAGATGTCAGTTCCATCAAGTATAATAACTCTAGATTTCCATTGCTTTTGAAAACTGGGCTACTTCAAGCAAAAAATGCAGGAAGGCTGTTTTTTTTTTCTTTCCACGGAAAAGAGGCTTCTGTGAAGGATTGGGGGTTGGCAGATTAAACTGCTTGGAATTTCTGAAGAAGTGTGGATTGTATCAGGATGCAAGAATAATCTAGCTCATATAAATGTACGACTTACCTACAGTGCTTTCACAGACTATGATACAGGGAAGGATAATTTTATGTTTTATCTTTCTGCTGTAATAGTACCAAAATTCTGAAAATCATTCCTTCTTTACTGCTGTGAACGTGTTTTAAAAATAAAAGTAGAAGCTACAGTACCTCCCATGACCTGAATCCATAATGAAATATGCTTCATATATATATATTTCACTATTATATTTTACAACTATTATCGTAAACTAACTTTCACCTCAGCATCTGGTATTCTCTGTAAGCTGAAGCATGCTAACCTTTCCTTTTAATTTCAACCTTCTTAAAATGCATGAATGTTTCTTATCTCTTTTTTATTATCATTCTTCTGAGCAGCCTAAACTGATGAAGCCAAAAGTGTCAGTTTCAAGTGAATATATTTTCAGGTCCATGGACTTCATAAATGCTTGTCAAAATGTTTCAGGAGAAATAAAGCACATGTTTAAAAACATTTTACATAAAAAGGAACAAGATTGTCAGCTTTCCTCTGTATGCTTCTGTATATATTGTGCAACATAAACATTTCAATGCCTGAAAAAAAATGCAATAAAACAAAAGGACAGCACAAATCTATATTAAACAAGGTGACTAACAAGAGCATTTACTCACCTGTCACTGAGCTGTCCAGATTGTCCATGCTGGAGCCAGGGGTGTGCTCTATACCTCTGAGTGGCCGTGCCATTTCATAAGCTTCGTCCTCTTCTTCATCGTCGTCTTCCTCATCTGGAATGTCAGTCTCAAGATCTGAGACCAGAGTACTAGAGATATACCCCACAGGAGGGGCAGGGGCTTGGGGTGGGTGGTTACTGCCCTGCATGTGCCTGATAGAAAGAAAATAAATAAGCATGACAGCCATATGGGAAGTTTAAGGAAATAATTAACAAAGTTTTACAGGTTTTATATTTAAGAATTGTGTTGGTATTTATTCCATTCTTGCTTTGATTCAACAAGAATTGTGAGTGACAGAAATTGTTGGTTAGTGTAAATTGTTCAGTAACTGTGTCCAGCAAGTATAGTGAGGTTATGCACAGTTGAAAATGTACTATGAATAAATCTGGTGTTAATGCAGTAAAAAGTATAGTTATACAATATAAATATACAATATTTTACAATAAATAAAATAATTTTAATTTCTATAATGTATTTGCAGTATACACTGTTTCATTATATTAGAACAATTTCCCACGGTTCAGCCCATGACTATAGCTAAAAATATAATCCATCCATTATTCATTGTCGTTTCATCCTACAGAGCTGGAGCCTCACCTGGCATCACAAGGAACAATTTGGGAGAAGACTCTGGATAGCTTGCCAGTCAAAGGCAGGATCCATACACACATAGCATACAAATTGGCATAAACCTAGCCAGCATATTTATTGAGGTGGGACACATACACCCCATAGAAGATGCCCCAGTTCAGAAACAAACCCAGTGAGACAGCAAGCTGTACCACTATGCTGACCTACTGTAAAATATAACTTTTAATATATTTATTAAATATATTAAATAACATTGCCATGGTGTTTTTCTACCTGTGCAATTCCAAAGGTAATAAAGCAAGTGAAACATTTCTAAAATACAACCCTCATTCAATTCAACACAAATTTCAGAATTGTAATGATTTTGTCTTAGGACCACATAATGGCTTTGTGTTTAGTCAGAAGGAGAACAATGCCCTTGGTAGACCAACAGTCTGTTTTGAGACTGTTTTTCATACGTCTGTCATCCATCTGGCACCTTGTAGGGCAAAGAGCGACAGCACGTTCAAGTCTCTGTTTGCATGTCGTACTTGGCAAAGTGGGAATCTGTCACATTTACAAGGTCTTTTCAAATGTCAAAATCATGATTAGCCCAGCATAGTCATTATCCTTGAACATGGCATTTTCTATTAAGACATGACAACCTTTCTGTCGCTTGTTAATACTTTAATGAGAGAATGTGCACTTCTTGCTGAAACACAAGAGTAAAAGAAGGGGTCCACTTTGAAGCTCCATGCAGGAGTGTGCAACTAATAAAGGAAATATATACTTAGAGAAATTAAAAATGCAACACATTTATTGGTTTTATTAATAAACAGTCTAATATCACCCCCTTTATGCATTTTTTGGTTAAGGAATTTTCAATCATAATATGTAAATGTGGAGGAAATAATGTGAAGGGATGTGCTTTAAAGGAAACTCAAAGGATTTTAACAATTTAACTGTTTTCACCATATTTACCACTTTATATTTTATATTGCCTTGAACCACAGACAGAAAAAATGTTGTGTTGATACACGGTAAAGTGGTTCCGCTATGCCTGCAGTTGCCTTTTCTCACCAGGTCTGTTTGGCAATGTCAAACTGGTAGGCCCGGGTCAGCTCATCCAGATGAGCCTGAAGCATGGGCTTCATCTCGTCCCGTGGGGAGGGCGTGAGTGTAGCGGTGGACTGCTGACCGAAGGACACTGCAGGGGAGGAAGCCACTCCCCGGATGGGTGGAGTGGGCACCCGCTCGTCTTCCTCCTCCAGCTCATCTTCCAACCCCTGATGAAGGTAAGTCTGGACTGGGAGTGGGGGACCCCAGCCGTCACTCTCATACCTGCAGGAGGGCCGTCAGAAAGCAAATCTGCTTAGAAGGACCAGGCAGTGGCTTTAAGGTGCACATGAAAGACATGCAGTTTATAAGGATAAAAGACCTATACAGTAGGTCTACCACTAAGGAAGGTAAACCTTTTTTTTTACCTCTGGCTTCTGACAATTACACATAGTTCAATTTAAAAAAGGAGGTGAAGCAGAACTGTGAAAACTGAATGAAACTGGATTAACATACCTAAATTTACGATTGTGAGAACAAAAATCATACAAAAATGCCTTCAGGTACAGTTCAGACATCATATGCATAATCAGGTTTAATCTCAAACTGCCAGTCCTGAGTTCAAATTTACAAGACATAAGAAAATCCGTTTACTAGAGACCTTATTAAGCAAGATGTTTATCCAGATAAAAAATAATGTGGATGAAAGCCACATTAAATTAAAATCATTAAATTAATTAAATTCAAGGGATAGTTCTAATTTGCCCTCACAATATATGTTCCAAATTAACCTACAGTAGGTGTTAGCTGCTAATTTAATATTTGATGTTTGTGCAGAATACAGCCTGAGAGTTTCACATTCATTCTTATAGTTTTCAGGGAAAAAGTGAAACATATTAAATCTGTATCAAAAAGAATACTCTAGTTCTGTTCTGACATCTGAGTGGCACCAAGAACGATAACCTCCTGCAGAGCAAATGCTGGTGTTTTCATACATCATATACAGGACCATCTTATTCATCCAAAAAGACCATTACATAGGTTGCTAAAAGCTTTACACATCTCTCATTGAGTTAATATTTTGATACAATTACCAAAAGTGGTATTTCACAGCATCACAGGGCTAAGAAAAAGCACCTGACGCATGATGTAGGGTAAGATAACTGTGTATTACACAGTATTATTAATTGAATTGGTGTAGGTATACTGTGTAGGTATACTGTATATATATTCTATCATTATAATCTGTGACACCCGTGTAGGGATGTGCGTTGCAAGGTATGGCTTTACTTTTTCAAGGCATCCCCATGCTTAAGATGGGAGCGTGCAGATCACAAACTGATGACAGGAAACCAGCAATCACTGGAACAGGATGTAGAGCTGATCATCATGGACAAACAGTGTGGAGAACAAGGAGCAGAGTTCATGTACAACCTCTACTGGGTCAGCCCTCTGCCCCTGACAAGCTGAATCTGCCACTTGCCATTGTAGGAGGGCTAAGTGATGTCACACACCCGAAAAAAGAAGGTGCTATATCTGAGTAACAGGAGCCAGCATAAATCAAGCCATGATATTGTGTGGCATGTCTCTGCTAGCGGCCTCACCTTGAACCTGTGCCTCTACTGTGGACCTCCCAATACGGCATCACAAATGTTATAATAATACTTGATTTAAATATATGTTTGAAATGTGTAATATTCAGAATCACAGATGGTGAAGACTTTACCCGAGCTTTGTATATTTGGGCAATATATAATAAGGGGTAACAATGTCTATCTACAAACAAGAAGCTAAGATATTACTAATGCTGACTACAATGTACTTACTAAATTTGTTATATGTATAACAGCAGTTACACATACAATAAAGGTTTATTTTCTTTAGCTGTGGCTCCATCACTAGAAAAATGCAACTGGGTGGCAGGGCTGATGTATGAAATGGGACCTAGGATGAGAATTTGAATTCATCAGGAGTTTCTTGACCTTCCACTCAACAGCAGCCACATGCAGTATGCATTATCTGTTTGAGCTGTGATAGTATTCTGACACAGTCAATCTGCTGTTTGGGATTGTCGTGGGCAAATAAATGGAGTCGCAAATTTAGACAAGTTTGTGAAATTATCTTAACCTCTTTCATGCTGGTACAGTCAGTAACTATTAAACTGACTATAAAAGGAAATTCACAATTAATTTCCCTTAACAGTCTTAACAGTTCATATTTATCCATCAGGAAAATGACACTAGTATCATTTGGTTCATCTGTGTTTGTTGTTTAGTCTAACATGAGGCCTAGCTGCTCGGTGGATCAGGCACATGAAATACTGTACAATATAACTAGCTCATTGAAGACATCCTGACTATGTTATGGAATCTTAGTGTTTCAAACATTCATTAGACAATGGATACTAAAGTGTACTTGAAGGAGTTCTCCTAACATTGTCATGTACTGTAATCTGCTAGAAGGAAAATCATGATTCATTACAACCTTTCCTTGAAAATAATAAATTACCTATATTTTTATTTTGTATTCTTCATCATATGCAAATCACATATATGTTTCTGTTGGTCTTTAGAGTTGGTGTCTTGTAAGGGACTTGTAAGTTTGATAAAAGCCAATAACAGTCTGCCTTCGGATATTTTAATCAGTCCATTATTGCTGTTGAACAGGAGCATTTACAGTAATTCTCCACCACCCAGTACAAAAAATGGGAAAAAGTCACCTCCTATTGCTTTAGTACAAAACGAAACAGTACTGCAATCAGTATGACTTGTTACAGTACTCAGATCGTATGGAATCATAACATTTGAAAAATGTATTTATTCTTTAAAATATAGCATTAATTCAAAATGTTCAAAATATTCACTGTTCAAAATATGTTTAAAAAACACTAATCATATTGTATTTTTACTGTAATCTAGCCACTCATCAGTTTTACTGCTCCAGAATACAGTATATTATCACTTGGTGAAACTCAGCTAAATACACAGTGAGAGCTTTGGGACCTTAGTTTGAATTGAACACAACTAGTGCCTTGGCCTTTATATGACATGCAATAGTAACTTCAAAGGTCTTGTCAAATGAATCAGGTAACCAGCTACTGGAAACTTAACCAAATGGTAAAACTATTCAATTCTTATCCTTAAGGAAAGAACCGTCAGATCTGCAGAACCACAACAAAAAGTTAAATTTTGGTTTTGGAGTATAGTAAGCATTGGTCATCAAGGGCAGATTAAGTCAGAAACAGATTTTTGAAGATAGCAAAATGTAACAATTACCAAGTCTTATTAAGAAAGAAATGGGTATAACCAAAAGTCCTGAAGCAGAATGGTTCAGTTGTCTCTTTGTGGTAATTGCATTAATCAAGTCTGCCACTGTTGCGGACTGGGCAACCTATTTCTACAGCAATGCCAGGAGACTAGCCTACCCTCCCTCCTGCTGATCTCCAGTGTAGTGGTCAAGCTCTGTGCCAGGCAACGGGTGGACAGGTGGAGGCGGCAGGGGAACATTGGCCCAGTTTGATCCATTTGTCTTCTGAGGTTTGGATCCACTTTTGTTTTTCTTTTTCTTTCCTCCTTTTCCACCTGTAGATAACATATATATATATGGTAAATATGTTGCTCTTATTAGGGCACTTCCAGTGACCAACACACTTGCTTAATGGCTGAATACTTATTACACTTCTCTTGTTCATATTTTGTTATTTAAAAATGTTTACCACCTTTTATATGAAATAAAATCTTACAGATATAAATAAAAAAGAAAATAAAATGTCAACACCAATTCAGATTGTTTTTCCTAGTTCACTATGTTTGTGTGTTCTCAAACATTAGGCCTTAGTGTTACAAATGATATTACCATCTTCTAGAGCTCTAGAGATTTATAGTCTGTTACAATAATTTGTTTCACCACAGGTTTGTCCAAGAGCATTTTTCATTTTTTTTGTTCCACTTTTTCAACAGAATTGTACTACAAACTGATGCTGCCAGAGGCTAATACCTCCTGTTTGTTCTCTCCATATTTGCAGCTGGTGGCTTTGTCTCATTGCTATGGAGATTTGTCTTACTCTCCAGCCCTACATTCTTATCTCCTGGGTCTGTGGCTTACAACATGTAAAATCTCCCACCAGCAGCAGAGGCTGGAGGAGGAATATTCATATACATGTCATTAGTTCCCTCTTGGTAGTATTCACCCCATTTGGCCAATCAGAAGAAGTGCAACAGACAGTTACACAAATAAGACATCACTTGCCTTTTGTTAGAACATGACTCATTACTTCCTGCAACATAGCTGCTCTGACCAGACAGGGAGGATGTGCAGAAGGAGGAAAATTATTACTTTCATATGCCCGTACAAACTGATGCTTATGGCAGACTGTACAAAAATATTCGAGACCTAGGCCAGCCAGATAAGCTTTTCATGGTGAGACATGCAGTTTCAGCAACTCCTCACTCCTCACAAAGTTGTTAAGAATGTTAAGAGAGCAATTTTTGAGAAGAGCACTCACTACATTACAGTTGGAATTGAGATTAATATTGAACCCTTTAATTAAGGCAAACACATTTTCTTATTTTTCTGACATTTTAGAAATGTAATTCCAAAGTTAATTATCGACCAAAACCTATATATAAAATTAAGAAGGATTTTAAGTAACTTTTTCCCTGATGTCTAATTTGAAACTCTCCTTTGGGTAGCTCATGTTTACCTAGTACATGAAATGATTGATACCAAAAACTCTAGTTTCTGGAAGGGGGGAGAACATCAATATTGTACTTCAGGGTGTACCCCACCTTGTATGCCAAGCTGAAGCTTCGGCTCCCTCGTGACCCTGAACTGGATAAAGTGATTAGAAAATAGAAGGGTGGATAATGTATAAGTATAGAATAATAATTTACAATGTAAAAGAAAATCCATGATTATTTCAAATGCCATAATAGTTGACAGTAGCTTCATAGTATAATGTGTGCCTGTATACTGGGTCTTCAAGACAGGCCTTAATTATTCATTAGAAAATGAGATAACTGGAAAGGTTGTGAACAGAGGAGGCCATTTGGTCCATTTAGGATTTTTGATTACTAGTAGCTAATTGATCCAATGATCTTATCTAGACACTTCTTGAAAGCAACATGACTGTGTATTTTTTCACAAACATTTATATTAATAAGTGTTTTGAATTATTGAATGAAATTAGCTTGCACTTGTGTTCTTTGACTAACATTTCACTATTGAAACTGTGTTTATTTCAGATGTGGTTTATTAAGATTAATATTTTTCCTGAAACTTTTTTACAGAAAAATAATTTTGATATGTGAACCATCTACTTTGAACAGTTCTGCTAAACTTGTTTGGAATTTCTGCATTGTTGGAAGCAATAACTCTTCCCTAATGTTCATTTCTGTCTTGAAAATCTTGAATGGCAGCAGGCATAGGAAGGGTAAAGAATGCTGTCAGAGCTTACTATTCCAGTGATACCAACTCACATGTTAGAGCAGCTATGTGAATTAGATTCAATAAAAATTAATCCTTGAAGAAATCCCCATGTTCTGTCATTGGTCAAAATATTAGGAACCTCCAAGTAAAATGAATAGACTCTCCCAATGTATTCACAATGAATGGCTGGTTTGTGAAGCATGTCCTTTGTGGTATTACACTCCTTATGTCCTCAATGAAGGCAGGAAAATTGAATTAGGCTGCAAATATTTAAGATCTCTGTGAAATAAATGTAATGTCCTGTTTAAAATGTTCTGACTTGGACCAACACATTATTCAGGGGTATTCATTATATTTTGGCCAGTGAGTGTATATTTATCTTAAAATAGACTATATTTCTGTTCTTAGCTGTGAGATCCTTCCAAGCATTACAGCCTTAGACATGATGGATAACCAGTGACACATCTTAAAGAAGAAACACCAACTTATAAACCACCAACTATAATGAAGTTAAGGAAAGATGCATTGCTTTTCTGTCATCATCTGTGACCACTAAACCACTTGGCCTTTCATCTGGTTTTGCAAAAAAAATGGTTTAAACAGAAACAGGGTTAACTAGATGATTCAAGAGTATTCTAGTTTCTTAGTATCTTCAGCTGCCATGTCACTGGTACTTGAGAAGTTTTCAGTGGTGCATCAAGGGATCTGCTTTTAGTGAGTAAATTCAACTTCCCTCAAAATCTTAATATAATTACTAAAAACATTTTTATTTTTCCCTTTCCCAGACTCATTACTATTATTCTGTGTATCTCAACTGAGAGGAGTATAGATATTTATTGTGCTTGACATTTGCTGAATCCAGCAATTATTGGATTAGGTTGCTTTGCAGTGACAAAAATGTTTTTTTTTAGTATGCTTTGTTTCAAAAAGCCAAAAAATACCTAAGCTACTTCTTTCTTTCCTTCAAAGCAATGAAAGCTTTATTATTATTAACCTTTCAAAAATCTGTTTACACAGTCATTTATAAGCACACTTATTTTGAAATTTCTTCTGGAGTGGACTCCATTTGGAGTACAGAAGATGAGATCATGTGTAAAAATGTTTCTTCATTTCATGTAAATAAATCATTAAAATATGCAAAGGGAAGTAGCAATGTAAGAAAGATATATAATTTCAGTTCTCAGTTTAAATCCTTTTAAAGGGAGAATCAACTGTCAGTTTTCCCACCAAAATCTGTGATTTTCAGATACACTACATTAAGTGTATTACAAGAGGTACACATAATAAGGTTATAAAGCTTTGGTTGGCTGAGATTTACAGCACGTGCAGGTGCTATTTGAAATACATTTGGAGTTTTTGCAGAAATCAATGTTTGTGCACAAGTTTTTTTGTACATACCAAAAACAATTCCCTGCATAATTTGCAGAGTAAGTAAGAGTGACCTTATTATTCTGCTTTCATGTTTGTAAAGACTCATGGATGGCACTAGGATACATTTTTTAACTGCAGGTTAGGAAAATCCACACCACTTTACATGAAGCTTTTTCTACAATGAAGATTGCCTGTCTTCAGAAATGGAGTCTATCCCCAAGCAAGAGAACCTGATTAATGCACAGTTTAATGAAATCAGGGCCTCTATTACTTCCACAATCAGGCAGCAATGTGACTTTTTAACCTGTAAGAAGTCTTAAGGAAGCAGAAGCAAAATTAAATAGCCACTCTAGATCAGCTATAATATCTGCTTCATGAGCATAATGGCTGCCTATGTATTGGATTAAAGACCAGTTAAAGCACTGGCTTGTAACTAGATTACACAGAGGCTCCTGTGTCCTATAAATGACATTGTAATTCTCAGTACATGGGTTTTATTGTAGCCAGTAACCATTAGAAATAAAATGGGAAATGATCTCACTGACTCAAAAGGCAAAGAGTTTTTATATTAAAGTTGTGCACAAACTGTGTGTCATTCCTGAACCCACTAACAAAACCCGCCAAAACGGAATCCCATTTTCCACATTAAGGCTACTTTAAGTTTGGAGTAAACACTTGGACAAGCCCCAGAAACAATACAATTTCATAAATTTAATAGGAAAAGAGATGAGGAATATGAATGGTCTGTGCATATCCCGTGATTTATGAAAAAAATGGCTCCTGAATTGTCACATTTACCAAAGAGCAATTACTCTATCTATCCACCAATACATTTGTGAACTTCAATAACTGAATAATTCCTTGCATTTATATAGCACTTTTAATTACAAAGAATTCCAAAATTCTTTATATATTGGAATATTTTCATCACTTAAGTGCAGCACCCTTGTGGGAGTCATTCTGTGCCAGCAGACCGACTACACAGAAAAGAGAGACAATGCTTCACCACTTGAATTAAGGGAGAACTTTATGTAAGCCAGAATGTGCAAGTCTTGAGTTAAATTTGTACAGAAGACTGGGTTTAACATTTCTGTTCTTTCAAAAATTACCATGAGTTTTCAATAACTAAGCAGTTTAAGGTTTCATCTCAAGGACAGGAAATCCTACAGCACAATGTCCTAATGTAATAATGATAAATCCAAACAAAAGACAATATTTATAATGTTTGATAGGGTAAAGAAGTGCTAGTTTAAGTTAAAAAACATTTAACTGTGTTGTTTAATATTATGCACAACAAGGGAAAACAAAATGTAAAACTTGTCAGAAGAAATATTGCTGTTGGTACTCTTCTTCATACCTGTGGACAAAAAAACTTTTTGAGAGGCATTAAAATGTTAGAGCAAAGCAGTTTGAGGGAGGGGTCATTAATACTGATTCCCAGTTCATGTAGAGGTTATTAATGTGATGGAGCATGCAACAGTAAGTACGTCAATAAAAATAAAAAAGTTCAAGCTGGCTGCATACTGCTGATAAAAGGTAAGTAGAAAGCAGAAGGACTTGAGTTTTCAAACCGTGAAACCAACCTGAGAGACTGCTGCTCCTTTCTGAGCTGTTGTGAGAGCTGGTGGTGCTGAAATCTTGTGATTGGTTGTGTGGCATTCTATTAGACAATCCTTCGGCCAATCGGTAGTCAGGAATGAAAAGTAGTGCTAAGGGTTAGAGGGCAAAAATCACAGTGGTGTCAGGTGATTAGCTCAAAGCACAAGCACATGCAGTCCATGCAGTTAGCTGTTAAAGCAGAACCAGAGCTGTGGAAATCATGCCTTCTTTTCTGGGAACCCAAACCTTGTCACCTAAATCCTTTAGATAAAAATATTTTCAGTGATACACTATATACAGTACATCAACTGTATACATGTTACATATACAGTATATGCAATTTAAAATAAGAAACACAATATGTTTTGGACACATCTTAGGGTTTCTAATGAAATTAATTTCAGAAAAAATGCAATATTACAGTTTGCTTTGTACAAAGCTGATCTAATTTTATACTGACAGTACATTAGAGGAAGCTAAAAAGCTAGAAAGAAAATTGTGAGTTTTCAATTTAAATAAAAGTTTTGAGTTCCTAAAAGCTTTTAAAATATCTTTAAAAAAATAATAATATACATTCAACTCAAAAAATAAATCATTTTAAGTTCAATTATGAATAAAACAAAACAATAGCTTAGTGTAATTTGCATAGTAAAGCTTGTTTTCTTTGTTTGCCTTCAAATGCTGTCTAATTGAACTGCTGTCTTGCAGTCTGCAAAACAGTAACAGCAATAAAGTACTTTAATCTACAGATTTCTTCCAAAGACACTGCAAGGGTGAATGTAAATCTGCTGGCACTGTCACTGGATGTGAGACCGCACTTTTCATTCCAAGAGTTTCATCACGCAAAAGCAAATGATCCACTCACAGCACACTTCAGAAAACACATTAGACAAGCTCTACTGTAATGTACTACGCTTCTAATAAAACTGGACTTGACAGGATCTGATGTGTGTGTGTGTTGTTCTACCTGATGAAAGGTTAGCAGGTGAAAGGTTTAGGCCCATGTCACATTACCACGTCATTAGCATGCTTTAGTGATAAATGTGCTCAAATTAACCCTCTGCGGTGGCAGGATGGGTTAAGATTCACTTACTGTTGTTGCAGGAGTTTTTATCAGGCAGTGAGTAGCCCAGTCCTGTGAGCTCCTGTTTGGCCTGGATAGAAGCTTTCCACTGGGGGTCAGGCAGGTCTACAGCCAGTTCGTGGATGCTGTTGGAGTGAAGGATCTGTGTGGTGGCATAAGGGGTGGCCTGTGAAATCTGACTGGGGCTGTTGTAGCTGGCCTTGGTGGTGAAGTCTATGCTGCTGTAGATGGCGCCATCGGAGAGCATGGTTCCTGTTTTGTCTCCCTGGCCTGGCACTGAAGGCAGCACATCTGTGAATAGAACAAGGAGGAAGAGGCAAAGCAATAATGCGGAGGCCACTAGGACTATCAAGGCTTTTCGGATGAAAAATAAACGTGTCAGTCTGCTTGTGTGCATTTCAGCTGAGACAAGGTCCATGAACCAATGGAGGGAAAATGATGTACAGCCTTCGCTTAGCTATCAGCATCTGTGACGGGACGTGTGCCTGTCCTTCACGTCTGACTGCATTATACCATTTTTTATCTCCTCTCTCTGTATATGTGACTGCAAAGAATGACAATCAGAATGTTATGCAAAACAAGAAGTTTTCTTTTTATTCTCCAAATGATATAGAAAGTTATTAGAACCAACATCCCAGTGATTATAGATGCAAAGGGACTGAATTTACATTTATATAAATGTATATAATGTGTACATACTAATCTATTAAGAAATTAAAATGTCCTTATGGAATATTCCTTCCCCTGAATTCAGAAATATAATTAAATGTCATTAGACAAGAAGATGCTGTTATCCTTTACCTCCACGGCCAAAGTTTCCAAGATCATTTGGTCCACTGGTGCCACTGTTGACTGGAAGGCTCGTTGCAGGCCAAGAGTCTGCTAGCCAGGGGTAGCTGGGATCACTTGCATTGACTAGACCTGGACGGCTACAACAGGAGAATATATTTTTTTAATGATTGACTAACAAGACATTTTCTGCTTTTTCAGCCAAGAATGGGAATGTTCACTGATCCCTGGAGATTCAAAATGCTGTAATTTCTCCAGGCTAAAGAACACACACACTGGCTCATGCTACTGCCCAGTACCATAGCTTCTATTTTCATAAAACTTACAGTATCATGCCTTATTAGCATTCACCTGGGATACAGGAAGGTAAGATGCATTCGAGCATTTCCCATAGTGAACACCAGTAACCTAGAACAACCCCATCTGAAGGCTCTTTGGTAAATTGATACTTATTAATCCCCAAACCTGTGGGAGCAGGAGGGAATTATACAATGCTATGGATCTTAACAGGTGTTGGGTCTAACCCATGGGAGAAGAAATCCATGAAATTGGCCATTAGGAGTTTAAACCGGATGACTGGTTTCACAAAATTAAAGATATTTTACTATCACTCCTATAATTACTGGCACAGCAGATGTTTATAATGAAACTCTTTTGTTACTCATGTTTAACATTCTCTTGTAAGAGAATAGTTTCTACTCAATTACAAGCTGTATTATTGATTAAAAAAAAATTAAGTACACCTAACACAAATGAAAACCGAACATTTTTTTACATATAGATGTCTAAACTAATAAAAAAAAAAACAAATCAGCTTTTAAAAACTCTTAAAAAGTTAAGGGAAATTTGGAGCTAAAAGAAAATTATTCTTTCCTGTAGACGACTGGATTTGGACCCGGTATTTCACTGAACTTTTACCATGGCTGTTGTATATTGCAATTATATGCTTAAAATAATTTAGCGTTCCTCTATTCTGTGGGATTCTGTCTCTCTCTCATAATCTTTCTGGTTGTATGCCTTTATGATTATCCACTCTACATCCCATTTGGGATTTACTAGGTATCTTGCCAATTACAAAAATACAGGTGGTCAGAATTCCCTAATCTGCACTCAAAAGGATTAGAGGATTCCAGAGTCTGGAGATATTCAAAAGTAATAGGCACATTACAAATTGCCTTATAATCCATGGATTCAAATGAGAAGCAATTTAGCTGAAATTCAGATGAACTCTTTTTGACTGAAATAGGACAGACAAGCTAAGAGCCCCCAACTAGGATTTGAATGATAAAATGGCACCTCAGGGGAAGAATCAGTCAAACTGATGGCTCTGTATCAGCCACTTCCACTCCTATAGGCTAATATCACACAACTCTGAATCCTAAATAAGCACCTGTCAGCTTCCAGGCTGCCATGGTGATGACAGACAGTCTGTGTACTGTACACTGACTGAACATAAACTGCACCTGAACTGAAGAAACGACTTTGCTAAACAGCATTTACCCACCAGGGCTATTAGTAGTGAGCTGATTTTATGTATGTCATGTAATGAACAGATCACCCTTGTTTCTACCTTTGAAAATGTTCTTAGAAGGATAATTACATTGAAGAATATTGGGTACGAGTATTAAATTGGTGCTATGAGATATACAATAAAAATCCAACATGTATCTTTTGCTCCTGTAAAAGGAGGCAATGATAAACAGTTCTTGTTCTTCATGTTGCATGAAACAACACACTATTGTCTTGGTTGATGACCAGTAATGTAAAAATGTTTTAAACACTGAAAAAAACAAACTGATGTTACTTCCTTCCCTGGTCAATTCAAGAACTAAATTAACAGTGGGTTGAAGAAGTTCAAGTAGGTAGCTGCGTCAGCATGCATATGTAGCGGCAATGCTTGTTAATAAGACAGAATTAAGCGTTGGTATGCTGTCCTAAAGGAGGCCCCATCTCATCCTCCATCTCTGTGGTGCAGCCACAGAGAAAGTATTCATGCAGGCTGATTTAGGATGTTTTCTTTTGATAAGGAACAAGCTCCCAGACGGGGATGCACTTAGCTAAGCCTGGCTATCATGATCAATGGTCATCCATTGGCGCCTATCTGTCTAGGGAGTGCCAGATGGACATCTGGACTGCATTCCTAGGTGTCAGGAGTAAGTGACTCATATCTCACCTTGATCAACCAATCAGGGACTGGTAGGGCCGAGTAACCCACGTGGGACTCTGATGCCAATGGAACTTTCAGCCAATCAATGAGCTGAAGTTCCTCCAGGTAAAAACAGGCAACACAGAGAGCCTGAGAGATTCAGTAAGATTCTGGAGGGGATTCAGTGGACTTCTGTGGACTTTTCTAAAGGGAATTCAAAGGAGAATTCCAGGGCAGGACAGCCCAGGAGCAGAAGGCTCCCAAGGGCAGGACATTCTCGCAGCGCCCCTCCTGACCATCCTGAGACTCAGCCCGGACAACCACGGAACGGCCAGTGTGTCCGAGCGCCAGAACTTTCCTTTGTTCTAAGAGTCTAGAGCGGAGGTTGCCAGAGAGTAACCAGAGGACACCCGAGGTTAGCACCAGCAGCAGGCCTTGTGAACAGGTTAGAACTGTGGACAGCTGAATCACTATTCAGAACTAGCTCTTCATCAGGAACGAACCGGTCCTCTTCCTGAATTGCTGGGACTCACAGTCATCTTTTCTCCTGTGCACAAACTTTGCTAGTTAAAGCCAACACTAACTAGCCGGTCAGTGAGCATCAGCAGCGCATCGTCGCAAGCCGCACAGCACAGCCTGGCACGGAGCCAGAGAGCGCGGATTGGACAGCAACAAGCCTGCAGCTGATTGTTTGTGCCTGCAGGAGATATGAATCCCCAGAAATTGGATGAGTATTCAACTTCAATGCATTACAGCTCGAGAATTCAATTGTTATCCCAACCAGTTGATATCAATTTAATTCCTAAGAGTTATGTACTTGTTTTGAGTATCTAATGTAGAAGTTATAACCAAGTTCATTTACGAAACGGTCTTAATGAATGATATACTGAACGTATGTCCTCTTGATGTGTAACACTTCGTAACTGACTGAATATATATCTTTTGTATTCTGATAACCCTCTCGATAAGATCTGTTAGGTTTATGTGCATATTCTATGTATTAATAAATGTATCCTCGTGTATTAGTACCTGTGTGTGTGCGTTGTTTGAGTTATGTCGCATGGTTGGATTCTAAAGCCATCGCAAGAATCAATTTTGTGATTTACTGCTACAATTAATAATTGTCACAGTAAATGCCCAAACCCTACAGAACTGGTGCCTTCAGAGAGCCACTACATTTACATTTTGGCTATGGCAACATTTACATATTTGGCGTCCCTGAGCCGGTCTTCTTACACATAGGTAATAAGGAACAGGTAAAGGTTAATTCCATGTTGAAAATAAAAGAAAAGAGACAAGTTTTGGCTGTGGTAGCCTTCTTGAAGAAGCTCTTTTGTTTTCTGATTCTGATTCTGTCATAATGGCACAGACACCAAGCTATGAAAGGCAGGAATACATTTTAAAATCTTAATTAATGGATTTAATATAAGGTTTTCCAAAGAATATTGCTGTTACTGCATAGCTTTTTCATTATCATTATGAACAAAACCAGGAGAAGAACAAAAAATATGTGACCAAACCCAAAATTAATTTGCCTAATCCGTTAGGTAATTTCCCCTATTTTCAGATGAAAGCATTGTATGTAGACCTTTTCCAAAAGCATTCAAGTTATCAATCATTATTCTAAATATTCTGCTCCTAGAAAAGCATAATCTAAAGGCTTTTCTTCCCTCATCTTTGAAAATAAATTCAAACAAAAATAAGATGCCTGAAGGGAAAACATAAAACAAACTAACAACAAAGTGAAAAAAATAAAAAGCTTCATAAAGCATAAGAGTTAATGGCACTCTATGGCTTTTTGAAATAACGTGCACACTAAAAGCTTGCACATTAAATGGCATTTAAAGCATGTCTGAACACAAATTTACATTTTAAATTTAGATTCATAGCCTTCTGTCAGCCTCAGGTTCCTAGGAGGTAAATGAATTTCCATGGTAACAGTAACAGCAAGATTCATTGGCTTGCTCCACAAATCTACCAGCTCTCATTAGGCCTAATCTCCTTTTGCTAAAATATTGATTAGCTGAGAGATAGGAAGTTATTACTGGGTCCTAATTACAATCTCTATATTGGCAAAAGGAAAACAGATGAGGATGTATGGGCCTGTTATCAGGTTTTATCAATTTCAATTGAGTAGCCAAAGTTGCAGAATCCAGGCCTATCAATCCACATCCTATTCATCTTCCATGAATCATTTATTTTGTGATCGATTAAGTGTAATTGTTCAGTCAGAGAAATTTGGCAGCAACCAATGAGGAGTAGTGAACAACAGCAACTTCATTTGCTATTGTCTAATTAATGCAATAAACATTGTCTGTAACAAATGAACACATTTCCTCTGATATTTGTGACTAATTTCTTTCTTGGCATATGGGGGATATGAAACATCTGGGCTTGATGTCTCAAAAGTGTATATGTGATAGATCATTAGAATAGTGGATTCTTATTTTACAATTAATGATTTTTTGGCACTGTTGAACACTTGTTTTTTAAAAAATGTATGGTTTTCTTCTTGTTGATGAAGGGGGGGATATCATGGAATTCTCATGGGACATTACAGAAGCTGCATGAAGGTGAGAAAAATGGGGGCACTAACACCACAGCTATTGAGCAATGCACTGTATTTAAATCAACTTTAAATAATAAAAATTTCAACTAATGTGCATTTTACAGGCATAGCATGAAAATAATGTAGGTGATCATTTAAAAACGCTCAGTGGCAATAGGCATGAGAACTAGAATAACTCCACTGAGGGCTGCCAGGACACACATGAGTATATGCTAAATCTCAAGTGTTTAGAATAATGTATGACAGGATTTTCTATTTACATTTTACTTTCCTTTTGATATTTCACCCATATCAATAATAAAAACCGCTTTAAATATTGTCAAGCAGCTCAGCTGTTTGCTGTTTGAGGGGTCAGAGCTCTTATTAGGATCCTGCGGGTGTCTTCTATCTTCAGTGGATATATCTACCCAGGTGCATTAAAAAATATACACCCTGGGGATATAATCCCTGGTGTCCATGAACACACTTATTGAGTCAGTAACTAGTGTCAGTCAAATGAGAAGACAAGATGCAGAATGGAATTTTTCTGATGGAATGATTTTCCCCTGAGTGATTATTTTTACATCATTAGACATTGCAGCACTCCTGTACTGCAATCTACAGGATGGGGGATGACAAGGGAACTCATCACATCAGGATCTGTGCAACTGATTGTAAATAACAGTTATGGGGAGTTTTGTATTTATAATCTAATGGTATATAATAGAAAAAAAGTATTTATTTGTAATGGTGGTTTTAGAATTTTGCAGGACAAGAGATTGAGGGTTCAGTTTTGTCCTGAATCAATCTATAACAGAAAGAGAAAATTTAACTGAAATACCCAAGATCATAATTATTCTTACAGATATAAACATTGCTAAAATGCATTTCATTAGGGCAGACAGTGTTACAGCACTTGTCAGATGCTCTCTCTTGAGTTAAAAAATGTTCAGTCTTTTTCCTTTTTAAATGCTTTCTGTGTCTATTGTTCATTGTATCTTGCTGTACTTTCTTGAAAACAAAATACAGGCAGAGACATACCATGAGTTCAGCACTGTTATCAGTCCTGAAGTGGCAAGCCAGGTTCAATTCATCATGTTTACAGTGATGTGTCAGAGACACGGTTATTAAGGTAAACGTAAGGACTGTGCTTTGCCTGAGGGTGTATAAATATGACTGTAAAGTGAGAACTTAAATAATCTTGAAAGCATAATGAAATATAACAGCATGGCTAAAATTACCAGCTAGTCATTATCTCTCTTAGGAACAAGTAATAGGTTTATTCCATGCTGAAAAAAAGAAGAAAGAAAACACAACGTTTCGGCCGTGGAGCCTTCTTCAATATTTTTCAGCATGGAATAAACCTATTACTTGTTCCTTTGCAGCCTACGCATGCTGACGCAGATACCCATCTGAACTATTATCTCTCTTAGCTGTTTTATCACTAATTGAAATTTGATGACCCAGAAGAGGAAGGGCTAATCTAACAGGTATGCCACCTCTTATTGTTTGAATACAGTATCTTAGTACAGTTATCAATAATAGAAGAAGAATTACTTTTACCTTCCATTGCTCATCATTCCTCCATCCACACGCTGAAAGGTGACTTCATTTCCAGGAAGAAAAGAGAAAATGCAAATATTAAATATTCTGCCGATAAATATCAGTATGTTTAATTCTAAAGGTTTTCAAAACATTTCAAAACGAATATGAGTATTGCCACATTTACCACATGACTATTCTGAGCAAACCTAAATAATTGGGACATAAAGATCATTAGGGCAGGTCACCAAGTGATCAGTAAGTGAAATTCATTTCGCAATGTTCTTTAAAAATGTCTGAAAACTTTAATCAGAATTAAACATTAACATTGGCAAAGTAAGATATTAGAGAAACAGCATGTGTATTAATACTGCATTGTGAAAAAACTCAGTTATGACATTAGCTTTTGAGAAAATATGCTGTATATATATTTTAAGATCAGCAGGTGGAGAAAAAAATTAAATGGAAGAGCAATGATTGGTACATTTGTTCCACACATGCTGACAAAGACTTTTTTTCACTTGCTGAGGTTGGATTCTTTTTACATTGTACAAGTTGGAGCATAATATTTACAATATGAAAATGATCTTGTGGGTGAAAGGGTGATCAGAATAATAAAGCATGGTGAATTTTATCAAACCCATCTGCAGCAAGAAGGGGATGGGGTGGGACTGCAGACTTATCATTAACACTCTTCAAGCGTTAATGCATTTCCATAACAGTTCTTAAGCATTTCATACCAACCCCACAACATTTAAGCTTAATTACAGAATTCTGTATTCTTGAAAGTATTCTTTGTGAGTGCCAGAACAAACCTAAATAAGAAAAGCCACTGAATAGAAGATATGGGCAAAAAGAAAAAATAGTCCCAGGCATTGCCTCCCCCAGGGGCTTAGACAGCAACTGTTTATTTTTTAATGAAAAACATTAAAAATTTTATGAAGGCAGAAGTGTATTAAAATGCAGCAGTCATCTCTTGTTGTCAGCCTGCCTGCCTTATCACACAGCTGCCAGTACCAGGCTGTGTATCTGTTGCAGGCCTCCAGGCATGCTACTGGAGGGTGACAGGGTCAATGGAGTCGCATGGAGCAATTCAACAGACACAACTGCCTCATCACTGCTGGCTTAATCAGCTATTCTGCCAGACAGGGACAGGAATGCCTTGGATGCTGCTGGAGACTTTCAGCCTCCTAATTTCTTTTCTTTTTAGGCAACAGCTCATATCTAACAAGGTCAGCATTTTTCCCACACCTTCCTCAGCAAAACAACATTTACTGTGTTTTTTTTTTTACCATGATGCTACCTAAGCGGAAATTTCCTTTTTCCATCACTGTCACAGTGTGCAAGTGTGAAATAGAAATATTTGAGAATTTGCTGCAAACGTGCATAGGGACATGTTAAAATGTAATCCTTCATTTTCATGAACAATTGGTGATATAAAAGTGCTCATACTGTATCTGTCCATGACTGCATATGCTCTCTGAATAGTGTTATTGCACTTAATTTAAAATATTGTTTATTAACTAAAAACACAAATATAATTGACTCTATTCTTGGTAGATTGAATGTGAAAACCCTATGTCACTTTGTTAAAATTGTTAAACATTATAAACTTTTAATGAAAATGTTTTGTATTTATCTCTCAAAGTCTAGGTAAAATGCAAAAAGTTAATATTTTTTATTATGATGATGCACGAGGGTAATAAAGATACTGTATATGCTCATGTAAACTAATATTTCTGTTGAGAGTGTTTAATCAAATTGCAAGTCAAAGATTTAAAACCATTTTATGGGAATTGGGAATTTAATACATTTGAACTTTAAATATTTGCGACCCCTACATTGTTCAGGTATTGAGACATAAACTGCTGGCATGGTTTCTGGAAAGTAGTATGCAAACATTTTAAAATGCAATCAATGTGGAAAATATTCATATTAGGAGTTAAAGATGATTCATGTAAAGATTAATTCTGTAAGTTCAGTATTGGTATAACATAAATACTGCATATTGCTTATTTACTGTATATATATATAAATTGCATTCAGAAAAACTGCCTCTGGAAGTGCCTAATTAGGGTGTTTTTGCTTAATCTACATGAACAGTAAAGAAGTAACCTGTTCCATTATAACTATAATTTGAGGCACCCTGTTGACCACATATAATGGATGTCTATTTTCCTAAAGTATTTCTTCACACGGTAAGATATTTCTGTTCATCAAAGTAGTCACAGTAACAATAATAAAGACAAATAAATAGGACAAACTATAAAATAAGAGGTTCTGAAATTAGGCATTTCTTTTCCAAAGACACCCCAGAATTCAGAGGGAAAACAACAGAGTGCAGGGATCTGACATTTTCCAGCCAGTAGGCCCACCCAGCACAGTGTTAGATGTCCCTATCTTTACTCAGCCACATTTCTCCACTGCAAATGAGAACTTTAATGTTGCCTAGATGTGCTCGTTCTCTCTTCTTGATAAGCAGTTTCTCAAATATGAATACAGATTAATCCCTTTTAATAAGCATTAACAGGGAGCAGATAATCAGCATATAAAAATTCCATCAAATATTCCACCTTCCTCTGGATGACTCTGTCAAATGATTCACACTTCCTGGTTTGACAGTTTTAGGAGCAGTACGTGAAATTTTGCACATCTCATAATTTTTCCCTTCTCTCTTTGCTTCATTTTTATTTATGACATTTTCTAACTTACAAATACCCCATGACTCCCCCCATCCACACACATACATTAACCATTTCCAAACCATTCCTAGAGAGCAACATTTCTGTTTTATACTGTATATGAAAAGTGAAATTACCTTGCAATCAAATTTCTATTGGTTTGCACATGTACTGTACAGAAATATATATTGTATAATCTTGCATAAAAAAGTTTTGAAGACTCCTAAACTCCCCAAAAGTGCAATCTATGTTATTATGTGTTAAATTTGCACATAATATATCCAATTATTCTAATTAATAGGTTTGGACCATTCAACGGGAATGGCACAATGCTGGATGATATGGAGATGGGAAATTTGGTGCAAAAGGAAAAATTAAGATGTGCAAAAAGGAAACTGTGAAATGTTCTCATTTAGGATTGAAAGAGTCAGTAGTATTTGAGAAATAAATAGGAACTGGAAAGCAAATGAAACGTGCAAATCGAAATGGGCAAGGGATTAGGCTGAGCATAGGAAACCTGATGATGTGGCGAACTAAATCCATCTGCATTTCATTGCTCAAACCAAGTGCACACCCTTGTCTCTTCATAACAGCATGGGCTCTCTAGAATGCAAAGTGGCTAAATGTAAAAAATCCTCTGTGTGATTTCATGAAAAAAATAAGCAGATTTGGGTAATGTCTGTTGGACAGTTTACAATTCTAAATGCTTGTTTTTGTGTGTTTGGAACTTCAAAATCATACAAATTTATCAAAACTGACCATCTAAAGTGAATTGGGTTGTACTAAAGGGCTAGAAAGTACTGTTTTAATGGCTTTCACAGCACTTGGAAATTTTAAGCATCTATAAGTAACAGGAGGAGTGCCTCTTATTATAAAAGATGGCATTAATAGGAGGCAAAGAAAGACATAGAATGTATTGTAAGTCTGGATCAATTGGAAAATACTTCCTGTTTGTTTTCTTTAGTCCTTTACCCATCTCTACAAACAAACAGCATTGATTATGGCGATAAAGTATAGTCAACAGGTTCAGAACCTTCTGATTCAATGCAATTCTTATGCATTACAGCTGTGCTACAGTTAATGTAAATGTGCACAGCTCTGTGTATAGAATAACACTTGTACACTGGATAAAAAGGATAAACATTATTTTGTACTTAACATTTGTACTGTATACAGTATGAAATAGACAAATAATCTTTGAATTGCTTTTTAAAGTTAAATATTAAGATTTTCATGCATATATGCATTAATTGTTTTTTACAAAATATCTTGAGAATTTTTGGGAATGGTAAAACTATCACAGAATTTTAAACAGAAACTGTCCACCTTGGGCACTGGATAACAGATTTATCTTAGAAAACGTGTAATTATTCAGGATAGATATTCAGGATGGAAGGGTATGCTATATTTTATAGGAAGCAGTGCAATTCACTGGGGACAGAATGGGGCAACCTCTTAAATTCGGAATAATAACCATTCACCTTTCCATAGAGGAAAATATAAAACAATCATGAAGAAACAGTTTTATTCATAATACCCATGAACTTGGAATGGATGGTCTGAGGCAAACAGTCCTGTCATTGGAAGGGTTACTCTGGTATGATTTTCTTCCCAAAGATTCAGAGTAAAAGGAAATGAGAAAACGAGACTGATGGCAGGAAAAACAGGAACAGCTGGAGAAGTGAATGAATGCACTGACAGCCATTTCAGGCAATGACTGTACAACACAATGAATGACGGGTCCGCTGTACAGCTAGTGCACCTAATGGTATACAGGAGGTTTGCAATCCCTGAGCCTTTTTATTGCCCTCCCTGTGCCATAGGAGTAAATGATCCCAGTGCTGAGAATAAATATATACATATAGGATGATTTAATATAAGATCTTGCTAGAAAAAATGAACAGATGAGAAAGTAAGTGTAAATACTGGAATTTCCAAAACTCAAGAATTTATCAACTACCGTATTTTCTTTTCCTTTTTTGATTGGAAATGAGCTAAGAAATGGATTCAATATTTCTGTTTTGTTATTATTTTTTAATAAGGAACCTGATCATTATTATGTGCTGTGGGTAGCTGTGCATTTAGGTTCAATGCTTAAATATTCTTTAAAGAATCTCAGTATTAATATGAAGATTTTTTGAAGAAGAGATTTGAAACGCATTGGGATTTCAAGATCCCAGGAATGCAAAACCTATCATGACTGTACAGTGCAAAGACAGGACAAATGGACAGTACCTGCAGGAGTGAAGGTGAAGGACTGAACTGCAAAACAAGAAGACAGAGAAGTCATGAGTTAAAAGCCTGCAAAAGTCAGTTGTCAGCTGTTTAGTGGTCAGTCAGCACTGCTCTCAAAGCTTGTTGCAGTGAAATATTCTATAGACAGCAGGCAAGTAGTAGGGGGTCCAATTATTAAGGAAAGATGTGAAAAGTGGCAGACAAACTGTCACGCCCGACATCCCTCCCTAGAGGGCGCTCCACTACTCCCGTTATTGTTTCTGTGATTAAGCTTCCCGGGTGTACCTTTTTAGGTTTATTATTTAAAGACTAGCTCCTCCAGTCCTCGGGGCTCATCATTAGGGTAAGAATGTCGCGAGGCCCGCCTGGCACCAGGAAACCCTACGTCTGTCTTCTGAGGGCATAGGCCTCATCCCCGACACCTCCCGCTTCCTGAGCCCGGGGTCTGGAGGATCTCGCCCCGTCACCCTTGGACCTCCATGTTTTGTCTCTCCGTGTGTTCCCCCCTCCCGGGGATTTTAACCTTGTCACGTCCCAGGATGGATTTCTCGCTGATGGACTCTCAGACTGTGCCCTGACCTGCCTTTGGACCCGTTTGGATTTGGATGCCGTTCTTTGTCTTCCCCGTTCACTGTCTCACGGATTGTCACTATTATTTTGTGCACTATTAAACCCCTGTGTGTTCCCTTTTACCATGCCTCCTGTTTTCTCCAGCTCTTACCGCATCGCATAGGGTCTACTACAAGATCTGACACGGATCTCAGTCTGTGTTCGTGACACAAACAGTATACGTGAATCAACAAATATGAATATACAGTATGTAGAGAGGTAAAAAACAATGTTATCTTCAATGTTTATTTAACCCTTCTTTCCCAGGTACTAATACATTTTATGTCACCCAAGATACTATATGGGTGTTTCCAGCAATGTTTTTTTTTGCTAGTTTTGAAAAGTAAAAACAAATAAATTTTTATCTAGATATTACACAGACCATGGCTGGTGGAAAAGTATAAGGCTGTAATGAGACAGTAAGGGTTAAGTGCAAAACCCTTGGCTGAGACCAGTGAAATGCAGCTGTTCACATTTCTACAGAAATTAGACAGAAAAGTATGTGAGTGAATGTGTGGGAGGAAAAGAAGAAACAAGGGCTTTTTTAGGCATCAGAAGCTGTAACAGCCTTCACCTTAGCCTCTGAGGAATAAAAAACGGGGTCATCAGAGCTAAGGAACGTCTCCTATCTGAGCGTTTCATCAAACATTTTAACATTCTGTGCATTTGCTCCTACTCTGGCTTTATCGACCAAGGTCAAACACTCATTCTCAGTAAAATGTCAGGTCACTGTGCAGGAAGAAAAAATATGGCGAAATTAAAGAATGTCTCAGAGAACTCTTTCAATTACTGAGCATACATAAGAATGTGAAACATTTCTTTTAAGTGTAAAAGATAAGCAAAGGAAAAAAAAGAGATTGAAGCCACCTTGTGCTAATTGCAAAAAATACACCCTGATAAATAATAAATAAAGTCAGATACACATTTATGTAAATTGTGAGGCGAATGCATACATATAAAGATACTGTGCCTTAAGTGCTGTTTGTTCTTTCTTTTATGTTCTGTACAGCTCATCAGACATTATAACAACATGATTTAAATTACATTTGTTTTTGTTTAATGTTAGAGAAACTGTATAATCATGGAGCAGTCTATAGTTTTATCCCTGGAGTACCCCACATTTTTTTCATCTGAGAATTACTTTGCTACCTCTCAATGCCACTCTTTCCTTTGAATATATTCTGGTAATGGAAAAAAAACATGTTATAAAACAAAGATGTCTAGAATTTTAGATTATTCTGAACAAGTTGGCACAAACAAGCACAGATTTGAAAAAAAAATTCCACATTAGATTTAGGCCTGGAGTGAATCAGAACTTCAACTTGTGATAGAAATTCAATTACATGCAGTATCTCATGGTGGCTTTTTCTTTTCTATGTGCTTCTTGGTTCTATGCAACAAAAACCATGCATTATATGTTGGGTTTCTAGTTGGGAGTTCATATATTCAGGATTTAGATAGGCTCTGACTCCTTCCAAAACCTGGGTATAAATATGGGCATTTTATCCAATTATCTTAGTGCTCATTGCACGAACACTGTGTCAGCCAGTCAGTCAGTGAGTCTGTCTGTCAGCTAGCAAGATGTCTGCTATTCTCCCTTTCTGCCTGCCAGCACCTCCTACTGCCTTTGGTTCCTCTTTACCTTTGGATAAATTCTGAACCACTGAGGTCCAAGCTTGTCTTTCTCTCATTATAAAATATAAAAAATTGCATATACAGTGTTTTGGTTAGTCTTCCTTGAAAGGAAATCATTATACTAATCAATCTTTATTGATAAATCAGTCTTTTGCCTCAGTTATGGAATTGATGACAAAACAACTCTACCGATAAGCTTCTTCCTAAAATCAATGTTTATTCAGCCAATACCATTTCTATGGCCTTACCTACAGTCTGCAACTATTACTCCATTGTCAAAATTTGGGTCCTATCTCTAGTAATCACTTCTTCCTCTCATCAGTTTTGCTTTCATATTCTAGTGGGGCGAAGCGGTGGCACAGTGGCTAAGGATCTTCATCTGTGGCTGGGAGAGGAATCCTACTCTGTAGGGCCCCTGAGCAAGGCTCTTAACCCCAACTGCTCCAGAAGTGCTATACAATGGCTAACCCTGTGCTCTGACCCCAAACTTCTCTCCCTGTCTGGGTGTCTGTGTCTCATGGAGAGCAACCTGGGGTTTGCAAAAAGATTAATTCCTAGTGCAAGAAATTGTATATGGCTAACAAAAGTGATCTTATCTCCTAGTGCTGACTAAGCTCAAATTCACATTCAAAACAACATCATTGACATAAAAAGGCTAACCCAATTCTGCCTGTTTCTTTCCATTAGTGAATTTGGTAAAATACTGATATTAATATAGCCCTCTTTATAACCCATTCTATTGATTCTGTGAGTGTTTGAATGGTAGATTTACTCTTACTCTTTTCAGTAATTTGTAAATCTTCCAACCCATGTTTTTTTTTCCAAAAGTGATAATTTCTGAATTCATCTGCATTACCTCTAATAACATGGTTTAGTCACAATTTCTGAATTATCACTTCTATGCCAAATTTCCTTCATTTAAACTGTGACAAGACTGAAGTCATGCTTTTCGGCACCTCCCCAAAGCTATCTAAAGTGAATGCAGTAACTCTATCTGTGGCACTCTACCTGAATTTGAATCTAAATTGAAGAATTTGGTGGTGATATTTGATCCAGGATTGACCTTTGACCCACATGTGCAAACAATTGTAAAAACATTATTCTTTCATCTAAGAACTATATTCAGACTATATCCTATATTGTCTCTCACTGTAGCAGAAGAGCTGGTCAACACATTTGTCTTTCCAAGAACTGGTTACTGCAATGCCCTACTAAATCCATCTAAATCCACACTAAACAAACTTCAGTATGTCCAGAATTCAGCAGCCAGAATCCTGATCAGGCAAGCGATCATGCTCCTGTTTGTCCTCCAAGCTTGTTTACAGTCTATTGGTGATAGGGCTTTCTTTTGTTATGCCCCAAAGCTCTGGAATTCTATCTCTAAGGATATCAGAGAATCACCTGCCTTGAGCACATTCAAATCCAGACCCACAACTTTTTCTACAGAAACGATTTTTATGTAATTGGTGTCTGTATCTGCTATTATTATTATATTGGAGACATCTTATGCATTGTTTACCTTGAGCAAAGGGGTGAATTGGATGATGAGGTGTGATCGGTATGTTACTTTACTGTGTGTTTTTTGTAAAGTAGAGTTCTTTCTTGTATTTTGTACTCTTCGTCCCTGCAATGTTGTGTTTTCTCCAGTCCTTCAATTTTATATTAATCAGATTCACCTTCTCTCTACCTCTCTTGTATGCAAGAATCTTCAGTCTGTGGTGACTGAAGTACATTTTGTCAGTTCATTAATCCGGCGTCACACTACATGAGTCGACATGACTTCTAGTCGGAGAGCATGTCAAATGTAACGACTGCAGTTGCTGAATATCGCTGCCTTTTCTTTCCTAAAGAGTGTCAAATTATACAACTAGGAATCGCAGGGGATGACTAATTACACAATTCCCTCACGACTTTTCATCATGGTTCCAAATCTTGTATTGTGTCACAAAAGATCCATGAGGTCGTCTCATTTTGACAGCCAATCAATGTGGAGCACACTGGAATAAGAGGAGGAGCACTGCACGAAAGTAAACATGACAAACACGAAACATCGAACAGACATCTTTGCTGGTTCCAAAATGCGATGAGCCTCTCCTCCATTTGCACAGTCCAAAACACTCGCTTTCCTTCTTGCATTGTACTTCAGGTTGAGCGCTCACTGGCTGTTGGCTGTCGCAGACACAAGAGTCCACCCCTATGACTTGCAACTCGCTACAAGAAAATCAAACCAGTCGTAGGGACTGTTAAGAGCACTATGACTGAGTCGCTGGGGGTGTCACACTACACAACTGATGGTAACAGGCGCACGCTGCGACTCTCTACAACTCGCTGTGCTTTTCTTACAATTATGTAAATGAAGGCTACGACTGAAAATCCTAGGAAAAGTCATGTAGTGTGACACTGGCATTACAGATTAGTCCTCAATGGTTCAAGATCTTATTTTAGCTTTACCATCTGAATCCCCTGCAACGCAAATAAGTACAGGCTGTGCAGCAGATATTTCACCACAGAAATATTGTCACCCGCAACTGTTTGGTGAATCAAAAACAGTGATAATTGATTTTCCAGCTCTTTATAATGATTATACTATATTATATATATTATACTATATATATTATACTATGGATCATGGCTTGATCCATAGCCATGATTTCTCACTTTATTATTCTTCCAGTGATTATGCGATTTCACTTATAAAAGAATGGGACAAAATACATTACTAGTGAAGATACATTATATACATTTTAAGTTATACTTCAGAGCTACCAGCTGCTCTTTTATCTACCCTCTTAAGCTCTTTTTTTACAGATTCACTCAGCCCACCAAACATTCCTCTAGTCCCAACCATTCCCTAAACTGACACATTTTGTTTTGCTAATCCAGTTCCTTCTTCTGCTTTTCAATTCTCAATCTACACTGGCATCCACAGGACACCAGCTTCTATTTTTTTGCAAAATAAGTTCTGATGCCCAAATTCTGCCTACCTTACTAGTTCTTTCTACAGCTCCTGACAGGTATCAGTTTTTATTTGCTGGATGTTACACTTCTTACACTGCTGAATATTTGTAAGACTCAATGTCAAGTTAATCATATTTGGTCTTGAAATCTGGTTTTGGTTGCCTGAACAGACTATAAAATAATTTTCCAATTTTCCCCCTTCAGCAGGTTTTTGTCATTCTATGCCTTTTCAAGATTAAAGGGGAACTGCAGTCCCAATTTTTCAGACCACTTACTACATCTTGGTAACAAAATAAATTCATTGATGGTATAGAAAAATTTTACATTTCGAATTAAGCACAAATCATAAACGTTGTGAAAGTACCATAAGTCGCCATGGTGTCGCAAACCCCTGGTGTCGCCACATCAGAGCGAGAATTCCCACAAATTGAGGCATGAAGCAGACTTTCCTCCTCCCTAGTTACTGTAATTACTAATGTATAATAGCGTAATGTATGAGTGAATAAGCACATGTATGAGATCATGCAGCAGATATTTCACCACAGAAACGTTCCAACATGACAGCAAAATTTGTATTGGATTAAAATTTATATTAAATTCACAAACCTGGTTGTTTACAATGTAATAAAGCCACTTCAAATCACTGGAAGTTTTGTTACCATGTTCTGTATCGTTCTGAAATTGTGGCTATTTTGTGATATAAATTGGAAATTTTACAAGACACTGTTTACATTTTATTGTGGTCTGAAATTTGCTTATCAATGCTGATTCTAACCTTAAAATATAAAAATAGTGTTGTAGTTCCCCTTTAAATCCTTCATCCTTCATTAAATTTTTACCTACCATAGTTCCTTTGATAGCAGTCCACTATGTGATGTTCTTAAGTGTTCCACCTTACCTCTCTACCCAAACCACTCTGTTGACTCCCTGGATACTCAAAAACTTAATAAAGGTTGGATTTCTTTTGAACATTGAAAAGCTTTGATTAATGTTTTCAAATGCTGAAAGTGTCTGCTGTGATGTGTACAGTACCTTAATGTCTTTGTATCCATTGTGTTTCCTTCTTCTTCATACTTGTGGGTTTGTATTCTGCTGTTGAATTGTGAAATTTTCATTTTGGACGTCCTTTTGGATTATGGATTGCAAGTGCATTTGTAATTGAAAAGCTTATATAAAAATTACAGTGCTTTGGGGTGACTAGGAATGAAAGTGCACAATATAAGACTAAAATGATTTTGTTTTGTTACTGAAGACACATATGCAATGATCTGTCTACCCTCATGGTTCTTACTCTGCTCTTCAAAAAGTGTCTGCATGAGTAAAATTCACATTTTACTATTGTTTGGGTACAGTTTTACTTGTTATACAGTATTGCAGTATTAAGTAGATAGCAGCTGAATGGTCAGTTTTATACATATCTTTCACCCCTAGTTAGATATGTCCTCCATGTAAATAATAGTGGAAGCTGCACTGGTCATTGGATACAGAAACAGGAATGCACAATTACTTTCACACTTCTTAATAATAACTAAACTACTTACTGTTTAATAAAAACACTTCCTTGCAATAACTGCTGTCAAATTATAATCATAGCATTATTAGAGTAATTCACTTTTTCACTAAATGGTTTGAGCGCAGTACTTATTTCTTCAAACTCAAGCTGATTTCTGATTGTTCGGTACTGCAACCCAACTAACCCCATTTTCTCAACGTTCCTCTTTATCTTAGTAAGTAGCAACCTCACCAAACTAAAGAGCTAGTTTAACGTATTAAGGCTTCTTAGCCAGGCTTCTCAACTTTATATTCATTCTTTCATTACATATTATATATTCTTAGTATTTACTGTACACACAGTATGCAAAGGACTGTTTGGTTCACTGAGTATCCTGTAGGACTCAACCAAATTGCTAGGCTATTGTCCTTCAATTGACCAGGCAGGTCATATAAATATTTTGTATTCACTGTTTTTCAATGATTGCATCTCTGGAGAATCATTTTGCTCAAACCTCAGTGTTGAAAAGTATTTTTTTTCAACAAGGTTTTCTTCTATTCTATCCTGCTTTTCTGTGCATAGGGGGATTGTTTCCAATGGAGGGTATGCCTGACTCAATTTAGCAGGAAAGCTGCTATCCCTCAATCCATTGAAATTAATTTACAAACTTACTTGTCACCTCTGTATTTTCACAATTACATGGAAGGGATTATCTGCAATTTCAAAATATTTTCTCCTTTAAATGTGTACTTTAATCATCAATGTTGTGATTTTGATTTGGTTAAACTGTAGGATCAGATCAGAAAAAAATCTGACTGTTTCCTTTTCCAAGGGATATTCAATTAGCCAAGAGATGGGTAATAAACAAGTGAACTGATGCTGGTCCCATTAACAAGTTTCTGGATGAGATTAAACATGATGTAAGTACAGGTTGAGTAGTAGGCATTTCACCCAAGAAATGTAAGAAAATTATTTGCATGCTGAGTTAACAAGTAAGTAGTATTTGTCTGCAAAATGTCTTAATGTTGGTATGTTGAATTCAATTTAATTGCACTCATTCAAATCAGTTGAGGCAATCGCATGAGCTATGCAATTATACAAAAATACAAGTTGTGCTAGCATTTTTCTTTTAGGTGTGGTTTACCATAAAATAACCACCAATGTAAATGATTTATCATTTTTGCAAAACTTGAAAATGAATATGAGTGTATTTTATTTGGCTGGCAGGTTGCTTTTTTTGCAATACTTAATGTATCTAAACAAATGTATCTAAACAAATACTGCCTTTTATGTGTCAGTTTTATGAAAATAATTAAAATTAATATAGTAGCAAAATGTGCTTGGTGTAAAGCATGTTTACAATGTAATAGGGCCACTTTCACATCATCAGACGTTTTGTTGTCTCATTCTGAATCGTAGACAAATAACATCAATATGACGCTATGTGAACATTAAAACTCTCTTCTGTGTGTTTGAAATGCACTCATTGCCATTTAATTATAACCTCTAAATGTAAAAATATCATTCCAGCTTCCTTGGAATATCTTGTTCTGAAGCTGTGTTTGGGCTTGTGCAGTTCCAAAGCTGTACTAACCTGCATAATTGCTAAGACCTTTCCTCTTCTTTCGACGCCAGTACAGCCAGATGCTGAAGCCCATAAGGATAACCCAGCAGGCCCCACCGATGCCAGCTATGAAGGCAGGCTGCTTGACGACATCAGTGATTTGCTCTGTGATGCTGTTGTTGCTTCCAGGCCCACTCACAATGACATCCCTGATATTTCCTGTAGAAGGAAATATATCAGAAACACATATCAGAGGAGAAACATCTTGCTGGGTCACAGACTTTGCTCAGACGTGTGCTGTCACAGGCCATCAGGGTGCAGCTACAGATGGCAAGGTATTGGGAAATCTAAAACAGTTAAACACTGACCCCTGAGTTTAAGTATGACAGGCTGAAGTCAGGCCTAGGGAAAGCCAGAGTAATGTTTCCTGTCACCACCTCAGAAAACCGTAGCAGGAAAAAGCTACTGACCTTCACATGAGCTTCAGATCTCTTTACTTCTGCACAAATACTGTTTGTTTGTTCTCTGTTCCTATAGTCTTATAAATTCTTGCAATGGAAGTAAACTTTGTAACCTCATATGAGAGTAAGTTGTACAAATGAAACCTTAATGGTTTAACACAGCACTAAAGAAAACACCTAAGTAAAAGAGCATGCTTTATAGAAATTACAATAGACTAAGACAGGGGAAGAATACACTGAGCTTCCAACAGAGCTGTGAGACAATGGTAAAAATATAGCTTTGGTGGTCAAAGCTAATACCACAAGCTTTTTATTCAAAAACTTGCCACGAAAAAGATCATCAACTTCTACAATGCCTGGGAGCTTGTTCCAGACTCTCACAGCCACTATCATATTACACGTGACAATAGGTATGTAAGGAGCCATTGTTCGACAAAGATACTGTTGAACTCTGATGGTACACAGCTGTTACAGTGGGCATGTTTAATGTCATTTTAAATAATAATAATGAAGTTGCCATTTAATATTGTATTGCACAATTACTGTCTATTATATGATACACAATTACATAATATAGTACTTTGCTAGATTTGAAGGATTGTAGTGTAAGTCTGTCACTGATATTCACACATCACTTTGGATTTTTTCAAAAATCTTAAAGAAGTGCTATATATGTTTGTTGTCATCCTTTCAATTTTGTTTATATTACACAACTGTAATTCAGAGCAGGACAGAGGACAGTTAAATACTTTATCTATTAACATAGTTCTCTGAATATATCCTATTACCAGGTTTATGTTACAGTACATCTGCAAAAGCTTGACCTGAAATAGTGTATACTCCTTTGCACAATACTCAGAAAAAAGCCACATACTCAACACAAACTGTATAGACAAACATACAGCAAAATTCCATATTTTGAAATTTCATACCCATTAGTGCATTGATCAAAACAGACAAGTAGTCTGTCTGAGATGTAACTGCCCTTTGATTAGATATAATCAAGGTTATATAAGGTTTTGAATCAGGCCTGTCACTTTACCTAATTAAAACACAAAGCACTAGGTTTGTCTGACCTGCAACGCTCCACTGTCCCTGATGACAAAATAAAATAATGAAATATAATGGCTTCCTCTCATTGGAGAGTAATAAAGAACAAAGCTAATTTGCTGGACAGGAATTAATTAGACACATCAGGGCTGACTGTACCCATTACTGTGAAACTTCACAGCTGTTTGCCATGATATTACACGAGCAGCACTTTGTAACCAAGAACAGGCCAAGCAGTTAGCAGCATAATGGCTTTATTAATAAATGTCACTATTTCCAAAGATTTCAATTTTCTATTTCTTCTAAAGGTTGGGAAGAGGGAGGCCTGTTCATTGCTGAAATGTGAACCATCAAAAATGGAAGATTTTTTTTCTTCCACTTAGGAGGATTTTTATTCTTTGGTGATCTTTTACTTAATTTTGTGACTTTTACTATTGGACATTTCATTTTTTGTAAGAAATAAAAATATGATCTCCCTTATTGTTCCAAGTCTTTGCTATTTTGTTTTGAAATGAAAAAAAAAGTGAATATCCTTAATCAGATATTATGCCAAAATATTCCTTGTTTGGACACTGAAGCCTAAGGTGAATAGTCTATGTTATGGTCTCATTACTATGTGGTGGTGTATTAAAATTTAATTCCAAATATAGCTTTGTTAATTGCAATTCAGGAGAGATTTTTTTTCTCCTCTCCTTTTTTTGTGGTTGCTATTTTTTATTCTGTACTTTGAAATGTACAAACTCAAACCTTTCCACAGGCTACAGATTGATATTCCCTTCTATTGATCCCCTGGCTTAAATCAGGCTTGCCCGGTGGTCCTTTTGATGAGATACAAAAAGACTCTTCTGCCTTCAGAGAACAAGTACATGAGCGTACAGATACTTTGCTTATCTGTATGGTGAGGATATTGAAATGGATCATTGATACAGCACAGGGGAAATAAAGCCAGGCTGGGGCAAACTCCCTTCCCCCTCCCTCTGGGCTTCCATAAATAAAACACAGACAAGTGGAATCTGTTGTGCCCCACATTGTTATCAGGCTGCAGGCGCAGTAAGGCTTCAGCTGAACAGATAAAAAAAAACGATAGTCAGTAAAGGGGAATTATTTCTAGAGAATTTACAAATACAACAAGCTAAAAAAAACTTCCAGTGGTGTACTGTATATTTTAATAATTTTAAACTGTTTACAGCTTGCCCATATGCCTAAAAGAGATATATATATAAAGATTGCAGCTACTGTTTGTACAGCTTCACTGCATTCATTAGAAAATGTGTGAAACTCAAACAGGAAAATCCATTACTCAAATTAATTTTTTATACATCTGTAGAGCAGTATTATTGCAGATTTACTTGGTTGGAAGTTAAAGAGTTATTTGAGATCATTGTCCTTCCCTACTTATTTCTTAATTAATTGTATATGATAAAATAATTCTGATTTTTGAAGATGTTATCATTTGATGATATTAGGTCAATTATAAAGTAAAACTATACAATGAGCTTTCCAAAAAATATAAATGAGAGAGCTGTAATGAGTTTTGAAGGCCTCCAAATACGGTGTGAGTGAATTGCAAGTAAACAATATGCAAAAACTTGAGTGGAACACTCTGTGAGGTGCAAATCAGAAGCAGGTTTGGCTATTCAAGAAATCCACCAAGTTTCAGTTCAATCAGGGCAGTGACTCTAGAAGGTTCTGAAAACAAGCCATCTTAAATAACACAGAACCTAAACCCAAGAAGCTTTGAAACTTTGTGTCAAAATGTGCAACACAATAAAATTTCCTGTGAGCACAATAAACAGATCAGATCCTGGCTTAAAAATTGTTTTTGCTGAAGTACTCAAAAATAAGTATTTACTAATATCAAAGCATGCCTGTACAAGTCAAATATTATCAAGGTAACATTAATTGGTATGTTAATCTTTTAATTGGCACTGCACAATAGAATGTTTAAATATAATCAATGCTTGTATTGTTTAAATAAAAACATTTCACAATAGAAGAAACATTAGAAGAATTTAAAATCTAGTGTTTAATTGCTCAATCCTTTACCTGTTCAATGAGGTGTATGAGACATTTTTCCAAACAGTATGTATATTCTACATAGAGTTAAGTTATTGTTCCCTGTGTTGCCTACTTCTATGAGCGATGGTAAAAAGTAAAAGGTGTTCAACACAGCTACCAATGGTCCTTTATTCCAAATAGCTAATCAAAGAAAAATGCTTATCTAATACAAGATCTATATGTCTCTACTTTAATCTACAGCAGGCCAAGTGTAAAGAGGGCATCTTTCTCACCTATAATGATAGGCTGTGGTTCACTTTTAACCCCCACACCAGCACTGGTACTCGCTGCCACCTCGACCCGGTATTGAATCCCGGGGTAGAGTCCTCCAATGAGAACGGAGCGAATTGCTGCATCTACAGTCTTGTTGACATGGAAGCGAGTCTCATTTCCCAGACACCAGATCTAAAAACAGACAAAAGAAATTAGAGTTCTACTTTTCAATCTAAATCAACAAATCTCACAGAGCTATAAATGCTTTGAGACAGAGGATCTCTACCTTACATTTTGAAAGATAATTTTAGTATACATATTCTCGTTTGTAAATTTATGGCACATAATGTGCTGTACATATTAATAAAAAATAATGATAAAACATTTCAGTGAGGGATATCACCCAAAATATGTGCAATCTCGTCTGTGAAGGTAAATGTGGGTAGTCTTGGTTGGTAATTACATATGAAAATCAGCTCTCTCATTTTTTTAATGAAGTTCATAAAGTAAACTTTCTGCCGATGAGTTTCACTGAAAACCAAAGTCAAACCTATTCATCTCTGTGAGTTAACAGTACAGATCCTCAGTGTCTAGTTAGAGGAAATGTGTTTCAAGATGCAGTATGTCTCCCTCCAAAGCAGAGCATCCCATCAGGAGAAAAGCAGAGTGTAATATGATACGTAAAACCATAAAATAATATATAATAGGTAAAATAGCCAGTGCATAGTGAGGGAGTGCAGTAGAGATTTAGTCAAGGGAGAGGGAGTTGGATCAATTTCCCAAAAATACCTTGTACTCTTGGATTATCCCGTTCTGGTGATCTGGAGGTGGCGGGTCCCAAGAGATACTGATGCTGGTGCTGTTATGGTTTCCAACCATCAGGACAGTGACAGACTGTGGAGGAGCGCTTGGGGCTACACCAGGCAGAGAGAATGAAGACATTAATCCAGCTGCTGGAGCGTTCATTTTGCTAAAACAGGGAAAATGGAAGCAGTGGATGGGCAAGAGTACACCCTTGCCATGGTTGTGAATATGCATGAGCTGTACTGGGCTGACAACTTTGAAAAATGCCTTTCTGAAGAGAGGCCAGGTGATGAGTGAAATGATGCAAGTAAGAATATGCAGGAGCCAGTAAACATCTGCATTTTTGTTTGGTATTGCTTGTCAATTAATAAAGCTAAACTCCTTTTCCCAGGCAATGTGTGACAAAGGCTCAGTTAGCTGTCAGTCTAAGAACGAGTCACCGCACAGTAGTCTATTATTTAGGAATTTGCATACTAACATTAAAAAAATTGCAAATCAAGTTTTTTTTAAAATACCATTAAGATCATATCTAAAAAGAAAGCTAAATATTCAGTGGAAGTATAGATACAATAATCTGAAATAACTATTTTGGACCAATGCAAATTGCATATTTAAACTCAATATGAAAATGAAGAGCAAAATCTTATTTATTTTACTATCATTTTAGAGAACTGTGAATGCTCATAGTTAAAAAATAATAGCACTTGAATAAAAATATGCATATTTAATTAGCTTGCTAAATGTCTCCATTCCATTGTTTAATGAATAACTCTTTGGAGAGCTTTTGGAGGGCCTAGCTCAGGCATTCTATTTGAGCTTTTAGAAAGAATACCAGCTTGTAAAGTGTGTTTTGGGAATCTGATTAAAAAAAAAAACTTTAGAGTACTTGAAGTAAATTCTCACTGGCTACACACAACCAGTTTCTATTTGTGAGTTCTTTCTCAGATGAGTTATGATGCAATTATAAAACAAATTAATGTGGGTAGTAGCAAAAGTGAGGTCAAAGGTTCTTCTGAGTGGATGCATCAGCCTCAAGTTTCTTTTTAGTATCACAGAGAACACAACATGAGCCTTAGAATGCCATTTAATAATTAAAATACTTGCCTGGAAGGATAGCACTTATGAAACAGGCACATGATGAAAAATAATAGTTTTTTAAGTGTTTTCTTATTTCCCTTGCTGCTGGCTTGTAACGAACACCATGGCTGATTCCTGACAGGTCCATTATTCTGGCTCTCAGACTCTCCCAACAGATTGCGTAAGACTCCAAATCGCTGCTCATCCTTTCAGGATGCAACCAAACAGAACTCCATTTGTTTCCTTCACAAGCCAAGGAAGTGGAAGATAAATGGCCACCAAACTGTGACAAATGCCTGCTCTAAAAAATAGAATAGTCTATCTCAAGCATGATATCTCTGGGAGGCTTCTCACCTATTTAATAGTGGAAGCATGGGTAAAGATTCTCACAGTAACAAAATGCCAACATAATGGCTTGTCACTACAATGTCATTCAAAGTTAATGTGTGCATGTTAAAGCAGTGCATTATGCATATGTGACCTAAAAGCACTCTGTTATCATGTACAGTAATGAACCAGCTGTTAATAAGTACATTAGCTGTAAAATACATCACTGCCATAATGTGACTCTGTATTGTGCTCAAGTACATAGACCCCATGTCAGATAAGATTTAAACACACCAAATTCATTTTTCCATTAAAACACTGAATTGTGGTTTGTCTTCAGATATAGGTCCACACTACTACTGTAGGTACAACATATGAAAGTAAAGGCTTTTAAATAAGAAATGAAGGATAAAATGGTCACATACAAAATCACAAAGACATTCTGCTTCAGAAAACTATATAAGCTTTTATACTTTGTTGAAATTGAGTAATCAAACAAGACGGAAGAAAGAACAGAATAGGAAAAATGTTCCTGCAGTACCTTAGATTCACAACTGAAGGCTTTATGACTCTTCTAAAACCTCTTCACCCTGATTACTTCCACTCCATTATTATCACAAAAGTCAAGTTCATTTTATTTATTCTTGTAGAATTAGTGTGAAAAAACCTGAGAACCATTCATTATAAAAAAGAGTTTACTACAGAAGATAAATAATTCTCTCTTATTAACATGTAAGCCTAATAGTGCAATTTCACTTACAATTAAAAAAAAAACACCTGTTAACAAAAACCTGTCTATTGTATAATTTCATCCCAACTATATTTGGAACGATTAATAAACATTACATGGATTCTGAACTGAATTGGAGCTTTGCAAAGCTATACGTTTCTACTCAATGTGTATTTGCTAAAAGCATTTCCTACTACTATTAGTAACCCAATTAGTAGGGTAATTTGTCAATTCGGAGTCAATGGGTATCTCTTTTTAAATTAAGTGTGCTAACCATACTTAACCATACAAGGAAACTACGCTATATTGTTTGAGGAAAGGATGATGAAGAGTTTGACATACTCAGCAAAATCAGTGTGGATCACTCCACAAGAAACTTAATTGCTTTAATGGACAACAGGAATTTTATTAATCCAGGGCTGTAATCCTCAATAAATCTATGGTGTCCTGCTCCTCCTGTATAATTTCTGCCAAAGGCAAGAACATGAACAAAAGCCATATGTACTGTACTTACTTATTGAAGGAGATGGTGATATCAGCAATGTAAAAAAAGAGTGAAAATCCTTCTAGCTCCAATACCTTTTTCTTTTTTCACAGATTTTTACTCTTTTATCCTCTTTTACTGTTCCTTCATTCTTTTTTATGTTTACTTCCTCTGCTTGTTTCCCTTAAAGTCAATCCATCACTGAGGTTTAACAGTGAAATATGCGTTATTACTGTCACAGTAAATCGTATCAATCTCATTCACTTGATCTTATTAAAAATGCCCATTTAGAAAGTCCTACAGGTATTTGGGAACATATTTAATTATAATTCGTAGAGCTCCAAAATGTGTCAGTTACACATTCAGACTTAAGCAGTGTATAAGTACAGTAAATGTCTACAGTATACAATACACTTGAACAATAAGAAGTTAAATTATTAAAGTGGGCATTGGTGATAATTCTTTCACTGTGGTAAGCACAACAGCTACTGGTGTGTCATGCCATTGTTTAAACAAGTTTTGCAAGTGTCACTTTTTAGTACTTTAATATTTCATTCTTTATGTAGCCCAGATGGCCTGTTAAAGTGGATGGTTGAACCATTCATACAGACACCATTTTAGTATTTTCATGAGAAAGTAATCGCTATTATCTTGAAGCAATGTAAAACTTCTGCATGCTTCTGTTGAGATTTAAGACTGTGATGAGATCAGTGATGGAGAACAAACTGCTTAATTCCTTGCTGTCTAAGATATCAGATACAATAATCTACAAATTTTATCTACTCTGTAATAGTTGGAACACAACTACTGGCCTCAGCATGTGACAGACACACAGACTCTACAGGAGGATGCACGTCAAGGACTGCTCCTTAGAAAGATTATTTTCTGAGGAGACATTAGAAAATAAATGGCCCTGTCACATTTAAGACCACTATGTCATATTAAATATCTTCCTGCTGTACCAGAATGCCAGAAATGAAGGGGAATTAATTGCTGGAATAGATCTGTTATGTTTTTATTGTTTTTCATACTAACAGAAACAAGGGATACAAGCCAACCATCAGTAGGACTATCTGCCTCACAAACAGATGCACCTGAGGTAGGGAAACTGAGTTTGGTGAAATGTGCTATCTGGGAAAATAAATCACACAGCTTTAAGGTGGAAGAAACGACTGCAGATTCAAACATTTGTAAAGTTGCTGCTGGTTGCTGTCAAAAGCACACTGGTTATAGCCAATATTTTAATCTTACTTGTTTTTGAAAGGTGATATGTAGATTGTAAAAGATTGTACAAATTCTTTCAGGACCCAGGTCATTAAAACACTTTGAAGCTGTGCATAGAGGCAAGAGAAAAGGCACTTAGAAAAGGTATCAAGATTGAGCATACCTTCCTCAGTGGTGCGAGCTGTCTTGGACTCACTGTCCATGCCTTGGAACTCATTGAAATATGGGCGGACTTTGACGTCATAGACAATGCCTTTCTTTAGACCAGAAAGAACAACGCTCCTCTCCGTTGGCACTTTCACATCCTGGCTTTGCCAGCTGGAAGGTGAGGGTAGTCCTGAGGTTTGTCTGTACAAGACCCGATAGCCCTGAATGAACTGTGACTGGCGGTCCACCTGCAAAAACCAAGAGTGACAGAATAAAAATATTAATAATAAACTGTATTTTATATAGCACCTTTAAAGGTGGTTTCTCAAAGCTCAAAGCTACAGAATCACAACAACATATTAAAAAAATACACAAGATAAGCAGGATGAGAATATACCAGTGGTTCTCAAACTGTGGTACGCGTACCGGCAGTGGTACGAGGCGTGCCGCCAAGTGGTACGCCAAGTGACCATGGAACTGTGTCGTGTGCGCTGAAAAATCAGGACGGGTTTTCATATTTTGTATTTTAATACGTGTCGAATACGCAGCCTACGTACTACGATACAGTGCGCGCTAATACTTCAGTGGACACAAGAGATACTCTGTAATTCTATACCACTCTATAGGAATGCGTGCTACAGATGCAAGTGACCAATTGTATTTAAAAAAAGCTACTGTATCTCCAGCAAATAGGGAGAAAGGCGAATGTGCGTGATTTTGGAACAATGCCAACGTTGTAAACACAGGAATGCATAGAAATACGTGCTAAGAACGCAGGTAATCTTGTGAGCACACGAAAGCGTGATAACAGAAAAATATTCAAGAACTGTTCTAATTTGAGAAAAATACACCGAACGTCTCTGTGTTTCGCTCCCATGCGCATGAAATAAAAACTTTAAATAAATACGGAAATAAAAAACGGAAACGCGGAAAAATGCAAGCTTGCGGATTGCTAAAGCAAGTAAGCTACACTATTTTTGAAGAACCTTATTTACCGTTGGCAAAAGAGCTGACACGTATTATGTGTAGAGAAAAAGCTGCTAAACAGCTCGACCTGCTGCCCCCCTCCCCCTGAAAGACACAGTCATTCATAGAATTATTGATATGAAGGATTATATCAAAAGTACACTGATAGACCCCAGCGAGTAAAAGAGCGCGTTAAGATGAACAGATGTTTTTCACTGCAATTAGATGAGTCTGTAGTCGATTTGGCCAATTTGCTCGTTTACGTTAGATATGAGTTTGAGGGCATGTCCCATGAAGACTTTCTGTTCTGTAAACCGCTACCAACAGGAACTACAGGAGAGCACATATTTCAGCTTCTGAATGAATTTATCGAAGAGAATGGCCTCGACTGGATAAAATGCGTCTGAGTTTGTACAGACGGCGCTAGAGCAACGACAAGCCGACATAACGGTGTAGTTGCACGAATTAGAGAGGTTGCTCCAGAAATTAATGTACGCATTACAACATCCACCGCGAGACCTTTGCCGTCAAGAAAATGCCCGACGATTTAATATGTTAGACTCTGTTGTATCAAGGCTCGAAAAATTAATTCACATCTGCTTTGCTCAACTAAACAGGCTCACCCCTCTCACTGAAATGGTGCTTTTTTATTAGTTGTTGTTAATGTTTTTTTTTCTGTAAAACACTTTGAGAAGCCACCTTTAAAGGCGCTATATCAAATAAAGTTTATTATTATAATATTTATTATATGTATGTGTGAGTGTGTGCACGCGCGCTCATGTTGGTCATTGAGAATTTCTGGGGTTCCTATGAGATGATGACTTGTAGGTGGTACTTGGATGCTTTGGTTGGATTAGGGGTGGTACTTGGTCCAAAAAGTTTGAGAACCACTGGAATATACAGTTAGAGGAGACAGTAGATGGTGGTACTAAATACAGTAGGAGCAGAGAGGTAAAGAACAGTTAAATAAAGGCTCTTCTAAATAAGAAGGTTTTGAGTTTGGATCTGAAGGACTTTAGAGAAGGTGACTCTCTAATATCCTTTGGATAGAGTTCCAGAGCTTTGGGGCATAATAGGAGAAGGCCCTGTCACCCATAGAGTGTAGATGGGCTTTGGGGACAGATAGGAGGGCAGAATTATAAAAGCGAAGGTTGCGAGGTGGGTAGTAGGGTGATAATAGCTCACACAGATACTGAGGTGCAAAGCCATGCAGAGCCTTATTCTGTAGGTGTGTGTTTGAAGTCAACACAAAACTTGACAGGAAGTTAGTGCAAGGACTCTAGGACAGGAGTGGTCACTTTCTCTAGACCTGGTCAGGATTCTGTGTGCTGAAATTTGAACATACATAAGTTTGTTCAATGTGGATTTAGAAACCCCAGCGAGTAAAACGTTACAGTAGTCAATTAGGGAGAAGACAAATGTGTTGATCAGCTTTTCAGCTACAGTTAGTGATAACGTAGGGGATAGTCCAGCAATATTTCTGAGGTGAAAGAAAGATGTTTTGACAATATTCTGCACATGTGGATTGAATGTCAAGCCTGAATCAAATCACCCGAAGGTTTTTCAATTTAGACTGAAGCTCAAGTACAGTACCATCCACAGATAGGGTTACTGCATTGGCTTTACAAAGTTGATGGGGGTGCCAATAAACATGACTTCAGTCTTGTCACAGTTAAGATGAAGGAAATTTGGAGTCATCCACGTTTTTATGTTGGAGATGCAATTAGATAGAATAGAGACAGCCACAGCAGTGTCAGGTTTGTTATGGATGTATATTTGAGTATCATCTGCATAGAAATAATAGTTAAGGCCATGTGATTTTAAAAGCTGACCAAGTGGAAACATTCCATTTGGTTCAGATTTAAGGTGTTTTTCTATCTGATAGGGTTTCCTGATAAGTAACAACACCCAAGGCTGAGATTCTCCAGCCACTCTAATAAATGCTCATCTCTGGCGCCTTACTGTCCGGGAGATTCCAAGGGAGAGTCTCATCCCAGGTTGTATATAACCCTAATGTCAGAGAGCATTGTTACTCATCCGCCACCTCGATCAGCCAATCAGGAGCTGGTAGGGCTGGGTAACCCCACATGGATCTCGAATGCCACGGAACTTTCAACCAATGAACGACCGTAGTTCCTCCAGATAAAAGAGACAGCACAGGGCCCAGAAGGGGCCCCTTCAGGACATTCTCAGACTCATCTCGGAGAATCACGTAACGGCCAGTGTGTCCGAGTGCCAGGACTTTACTTTGTTCTAAGAGTTGAGACCGGAGGTCGCCCTCGTGTAACCAAAGGATCCACCCGAGGTTAGCCCAGCAGCAAGCCTTGTGAACCGCCTGTACCCCACCGCGAACGCTCGCCTGATCAAGTGATCAAGTGAACTACGGTTGGAACAGTCGACAGCTGAATATCAGGATTCAGGACTAGCGCTACATCGGGAATGAACCGGTCTTCTTCACGTCTAAAGAGTGTGATTTGCTTGGACCCGCAGTCACTTTTCATGTGCACAATCTCTGCTAGTTAAGCCAGGATTAACTAGCTGGTCTTCAGAGAGTAACTGCCGCACTTCACGCCGAACCAGGACTGCCTGGCACCAGGCCAGAGGACACCAATTGGACACAGCAACATCCTGTCGCTGTTCCCTTGTGTCCGCGGGAGATCTGAATCCACACAGATTGGATGAGTATTCAACATTCTGCATTACAGCTCGAGAATTCAATTGTTACCTCAACCCCAGTTGATATCAATTTAATTCCTATGAGTGATGTACTTGCTTTGGAGTATCTTGTGTAAAAGTTGTTATCAAAGCTCATTATAAATGAATGGTATACTGAATGTATGTCCCTCTTGGTTTGTAACTCTTCGCTATTGAATATATCCCTTTTGTATTCTGCTAACCCTCACTATAAGATCTGTTATGTTTATATGCACATTTTATATATTAATAAATGTATTCTCGTGTATTAGTATCCGTGTGTGTGCGTTGCTGAGTTATTCTGCAAGGTCGGTTTTCTAATAGCCATCAAAGAATCATTTTGTGAATTACTGCTACAATTAATAAGTGTCCCTGTGAACGCACAAAACCCCTACATGGTTAACAGTGTCGAAAGCAGCACTGAGATCAAGAAAAATGAGGATAGAAAGAGAACCAGGGTCAGAAGCTATTAAAAGATCATTAGTGACTTTGACCAGGGCTGTTTTTGTGCTGTAAAGTTGTCAGAAGCCAGATTGGAGGAGATCGAAAAGGTTATTTGTAATGAGATGGTTATGTGACTGAAATGTGACAGCACGTTCTAGAATTTTGCCAGAAAGGGAAGTTGGAGATGTTGTAAAAATTGTTTAGATTGCCCAGAGACATGTTAAGCTTTTTTGGCACAGGGGTAATGGCAGCAGTTTTGAGGACCATTGGTACAACACCAGTGCTCAAGAAATCATTTATTAAATTGAGTACAATAGGTTGGAGAGAAGTGGAACAGGATTGAAATAAAGTGGTGGGAATGGGATCTAATAGGCAGGTGGTGGATTTCATATGCGAAACCAGTTTTCTGATGGATGCAGAGTCAAGATGAGAGAAATTGGAGAGAAGGGAACCAGAAAGTTGGGCAAGCAGGCAGGAGATGTGGAAATGATACCCGTTGTGGAGAGAATGTGATGCCGGATGTAGTCGATTTTGGAGCTAAAGAAATCTAAGAATGTGTTACAAAGTTGCGAAGGAATCTTTAAAGAGCCCATAACTGAAAAAAATTCGACCACAGGGAAATGATCTACTAACAGCACACGTCCGCCCATTTTCCTTGAATATATCAACAGTGTATGATTGTCTGAAAGGCTGTTACATTTTTAATGGTCCTTTTATCATCAGATCTGACACCCTTTGCTCAATTAAAAGCTGTAAAGTATGGCATTACATTACCACAGACAGACCTTACCTTTTATTTGTTACAGGATTGAGTCCTTAAATAAAGTATGATTTAAAATCCTTAATGGGAAGTAGAAGGAAGTAGGGTGATTGATAATACCATGCACAATAAGAAAGTCTTGTCTAGAAAAAACAGGATACTGAAGCATTTGTTATTCTATTCTCACATATCTATAGACTCAGAGTTCACAAAAATAGCCTTTTCATACCTTTGTGCACATAGGATTATTGTATTAAAATTTTCAGTTTTTCTTTTCAATTTACAGGATTCAAATATTCATTTAGTCTCAGCACTTTAAGCTCTGGCAATACAGCTGAACCTTTCTCTAAAATATGTGTAATTTTTTTAAACTTCCTATGCTAGTTTAAAAGTAAGAGAGTAACAAAGTTTACTAGTATTCCTGTATTAAGTTTCTACAAATGGTTCATTAGATGTAGTAATATACTCTTATTAATGAATACTACCCTTATTGAGTGTTTTATCCTTGCCATGTCAATCCAAATAATAATATGGATTTGTCAATTCTGAATAATAATGTTAAATATTCCAATGCACATATGTAAACAAATCTGCCATAATAAATAATGTGGTTCTATTACACACAAAAATGTAAACCTATCATGCTGTCTGCATTAATACCAGACACTGACTCCAATACAACCCAAAGGATTTTGAAATATGCAGCATAAAATACACACAGACTATAAAGGGTAATAAACACCAATTTGTCCAAAATCGAAGACAGACTTAACACAACCAAAACTGCAAATGAGAAGTGTCTGCTTTTTTAAACATAGCTCCATTTACTTTGAGAAAACTTCAATTTATGCAGTGAAGAAGGGAAATAATTCAATGTAATAGCTTGTTAACACTGAAAGAAGTGAGCTGGATTTTTAAGGAGGATATTGAGCAGCTGTTTTCAGCTGAAGAGGCTGTATAAATCAGTGAAATGGTTTCAACTTTTCATTAATTGAATGTTTTAGGCATCTAAGGACTTTTTGAACCCCTTTTTACTGAAATATGTAAGAATAATTCTTCCACTATAAAAAACAATTAATAGAAAAAAATCTAAACCCATTAATTCAATTAAATTCAATTAATGAAAGTTAAAGTACTTCTAAGGACTGGATAAAACATTTTGATAAAATTGCAGTAGGAGGAGTATTTGAAAAGATTTTCTATACTTTATACTAGCGGTCAGAGAGATACACCTGACGCATTACATGTCGCATTTACAATAGAGTAATCTTCTGTGTTGGACAATTAGATTAGCGTGAAGAATTTTGAAATCTATGTCTCTGACCTGCTGCTCTTTAATTATTATTCTTTACTTTATCATTAAAATGTTCATCATATCTCTAAATTGCACATTTAGAAATTGGTAGAAACACTAAAAGGCAGGAAACTTTTTTGTGGGTGTTATGGGTCTTATGAACCTAAGCCATTTTGATGTTAGTTTGAAGTATTTTTCAGGCACCAGAGAATTTCCCCCCACTTTACTCTAATGCTTTACTTTAATCCTGTTAAAGTTTATTTTGTTTATTCCATCTTTATTACTTATTAAAGAAGGCAAGCATAAAATAAACAAATTGATATAGAATGTAATTCTGAATACCCAACTCACAGGCTAAAATACCTGCATCAGGCAGATAGTATAACTGTAGTTCTTTTAGAACAAGGAGGTTTCTTTAACAGATGAGGAACGCTCAGTGTTACTTACCGTCCATGTGACCTGAACTGTGGTGGGGCTGAGAACCACAGGATTGTGGAGTCGCACTATCACCTCTCCTAACTCCTTCTGAACATGCCTGTGATCCACACCCTGCGCAGGGGGGCTGATATCTGGAAAAGAATTAAAAAAAGACAGAGTTGTTGAGTTGATAGTTTTTAATCAAAGTTTGTGAGGAATGAAAACAACCAAACTACTTTCACCACCACATAATCATAATCATACCTGACATACTTTCTCAAAACTATATGTAGAGTGGTGATAAAGTCAATACAACACCTTAAGATTTCAAAGTTTAACATATTTAGACATACTTGACCTTCACCTAGTCCTCAACAAGTCCTAATAGTAGACACCTCATTTGACAAATAACACACCAAAACAAATCGGCTAGCATTCAATACCTTTGTGTGAAAAAGTAAATCTACCATTTCAATTAAGAGGATATGTAAAATCAGTTGCACAAAAATGTGCAAATGATTAGTTGACCATCAGGAAGTGATTTCCTCCTGTCTATAAAATCAGAAACTTTTTGAATTTGGTCTTAGGCACTCGGGTCTGTGGTAACACATCTCGTCCAGATCAAGAGAAATCTGTGACACTCAGTCTGGGAAGGATTGTAAGCCATTTCCAAACAGCAATATGAAATCAATCATTCTACAGCAAAAAGACAAGCAACAAATGAAGATAATTCAAGACTATTACCAGTCTAATCAGCAGTAGCTATCCTACCAACTTCTTGCCAAGACCAGACAGTATAATGCTCCTAGAAGTTTCAGAGAACCCCAAGGATACTGTACCTTCAGGGATGTACAATCCTCTCTAGTTGTGGTAAAAGTCATTGAGGGATAGCAGGATGAAAATCCTACTCTTCAAGAAGAACATTGCTGTATGGCTTAAGTTTACAAAACAGCACTTGGATATAATAAGATTTTGGAATGGCCAAGTAATAGTCCAGAACTAAATTCCACAGAGAGTTGTGGCAGGACCTAAAGAGAATGGTGTATACAAGACTCAAACTTCAAAGTGTAGAAGCAGTAAGGAAGAGTAGGCCAGGATTTCACCCAGGTGATGTGAGAGCCCAATCACTTCTTACAGGAAATATTTAATTCAAGTTATTGCTGATAAAGACTCAAGAGAGTGCCACAAGTTACTGAAACAAGGGGTGAACTTACTTTTTTTCCACACAAAGATATTAAATGTTGGCTGTTTATTTTTTTAAATGATGGAAAAGTAGAAGTTCTGTTTGTTATTTGTTAAAAAGGACTTGGTGAGGACAACGTGAAAAGTCAAATGTGCCTAAATAACCTTTTCACCACATTGAACATATCATATCAACCTCTTTTTCGCTTTTCATCTCAAACATCCCTCCTCACTCTTCATGGGGGTCACATCTTCGTTGTTCTATAGCCAGGAGGTTGTCCCTCAGCTACTGTAGATGGGTTAAGCCAAACCACACTGTAAGTAAATACTCAACACACACCACCCCCAAAAAAATTAATTGTTGCATCACTATTTCTTGTAAACCTACAATAAGCATGAAAGACAGAAAAATATTTTTTTACCCACTTCAACCTCTAGAAAAACAACAAATGTTGGCACTGTTATGACCTGATCATCTTCTGTTTCCAAAATTTGCCAATTTACTGTATACAGCATATTTAAACAAATCCAATCCATTCTAGTGAATGGGATGTTAAGCCAACAAATAAGTGCAATTATTTCCACATTATTTCCAAAAGGAGAGGGTCACAAGTGTATCACTTAACAGCTTCTGAAACACTCATAGATTCACGTTGCCTGCAGTAAGGATATGTTCAGGGCATACATTTAATTATGCTGCTATTGCAACAGAACTCTGGCTGAATTAAGAATTTACCCAAACAAAAAAAAACAAGGGTTTAAATGACAAACGTCTGTCATCAATGCATAGAAACTACAACATAATAATATAATATTATACAAAATAAATTGTACTAGAAGTTTAGATTTGTGAACAGTGTACAAAGAGTCTGCAGAGACAATAGAAATATGTGACAACTACAGTTGAATCAGACAAAAATTAAATCTGAGAAATCTGGAATAAACAAGCATCAGTTACAGGCCAATTGTTACAATTTCTTAACTTGAAAATCTATGGTTTACAAGATTGCTGTCTGCTTTGTGGTGGCTCACAAAAAAATTTAAACACATTAACCCATCAGTCTCTTGCAGATGAGTTAATGTAAATCTAAATTAAGGTGATGTACACTAAACTGCTGTAGTACCAGGTCAAGAAATCCACAATTAATTCAAACATATATGGCTTTATTTTCTGAGGGTGTTTGGTCATAATATATACATGTAACTCCTTGGAAAATGACACTGCTCACAGGAAGCAAAGCAATTCACCTTATGTAAAGTGTTAGCCAGAGCTCTGCACAGATTGCATAAAAAAGCAATAAGGTGAGACAGGGACCTCCAGTACTTGTCATGCTGATGAACATTTCTTGTCTTATATTTTTTTAAATAAAATTAAATTATTTAGATTAATATCAATGTGTACTGCTAGCTACTGATAATAATAAAACACAGATGATGTAAATCTCTTGAAAAGAATTAAAAAACATAAATAAAATTATATTATGACAATGATGATAAATGGCAGGATTATGTAAATCTTCTGGATGAATATTACACATTTAAAATTATTGACAGTATATTTAACAGTATTTATTTAATTACTGCATCAAGGTTTTACAAATGAATCAAGATAGTAATACTGCCAAATGAAAAAATATATCCACTCTATCTCAAGTTAAATGGTGTATGATTTAGCCAATGATTCAAGAGATTTTAATCAGAGGTTACAAAATAACACAAAACGTATTTTATGAAGTAATAAATAGATTAAGATCTGCATGCAGCCCTAATCAAATGTTCCTCTATCTGAATTGAGTCATTTTTGTAATAATAATTAATCTTAGTTGGGTTGTAATGTAGTTACATTTCAGAGCCTAGACATCCAATCCTTATTGCATATACTTATTTAAATATAGTTTAATGGATTATACCGATGATGTTCAGGAAAAAGTATCACCTCAAGATGGAATGTATTTCTTGAAACTTATTGGGATCAAATCTTTTGTTTTTTGGGACGCTGGATAATTCAACAACAGTAATGTCATTTTCTCCTGTACTGACTTCCCCAAAGTTTTTTTGTTTTGTTTTTTAGCAATAAACCAAATTTTATCCAGGATCATCACAAAACACTACATACACAAATATAGCAAAAAAACACAAAAATAATTAAGCATACATAAAAATATATAAAATAAACTTCAAGTCAAGGAATTTGCCATCTTATAAAAGGTAATTGTATTGGGGAGGGCTTTCCTGAGACTAGGAAGTCCATAGGCAGTGGTTCTCAAACTTTTTGGACCAAGTACCACCCCTGATCAAACCAAAGCATCCAAGTACCACCTACAAGTCATCTTCTCATAGGAACCCCAGAAATTATCAGTGACCAACATGAGCGCGTGTGTGCGCACACACACTCACACATAAAATAATAAACTTTATTTGATATAGCGCCTTTAAAGGTGGCTTCTCAAAGCCCTTTACAGAAAAAAAAAACAGGAAAAACAACAAATAAAAATAAACAATAAAAAAGCACCATTTCAGTGAGAGGGGTAGCCCGTTTAGTCCAGCAAAGCAGATGTGAATTCATTTTTTGAGCCTTGATACAATTCACAACAGAGTCTAACAGATTTTAAATCGTCAGGCATTTTCTTGACGGCAAAGGTCTCACGGTGGATGTTGCAATGTGTCCATTAATTTCTGCAGTAACCTCTCTAATTCGTACAACTACACTGCTGTGTCGGCTTGTCATCGCTCTAGCACCGTCTGTACAAACTCCGACACATTTTATCCAATCGATGCCATTCTCTTCGATAAATTCATTCAGAAGCTGAAATATGTGCTCTCCTGTAGTTCCTGTTGGTAGCGGTTTACAGAACAGAAAGTACTCATGGGACGTACCCTCAAACTCGTATCTAACGTAAACGAGCGAATTGGCCAAATCGACTACAGACTCATCTAATTGCAGTGAAAAGCATCTGTTCATCTTAACACACTCTACCAGCGTACTTTTGATATCATCCTCCATTTCAATAATTCTATGAGTAACTGTGTCTTTCAGAGGGGGCAGCAGGTCGAGCTGTTTAGCAGCCTTTTCTCCACACATAATACGTGTCAGCTCTTTTGCCAACGGTAAAGGTTCTTCAAAAATAGTGTGGGGCTTACCTGCTTTAGCAATCTGCAAGCTTGCATTTTCCCCATTTCAGGAGTCTGTCTCAGAAGTTAAAAGAAGTTTTTATTTCATGCGCATGGGAGCGAAACACAGAGACGCTCAGTGTATTTTTCTCAAATTAACCTAGAACAGTTCTTAAATATTTTTCTGTTATCTATCACGCTTTCCTGTGCTTACAAGATTACCAGCATTCCTAGCACGCATTTCTATGCATTCCTGTGTTTACAACATTGGCATTGTTCCAAAATCACGCACATTCTCCTACCTCTCTATTTGCTGGAGATAAGTGACCAATTGTATTTAAAAAAAACTTACGTTCATAGCACGCATTCCTATAGAATGGAATAGAATTACATTGTAGCTCTGTGTCCACTCAAGTATTAGCGTGCGCTGTATTGTAGTACGTAGGCTGCGTATTCGACACGTCTTAAAATAGAAATTATGAAAACCCGTCCCGATTTTTCAGCGCACACAAAGTTCCAGGGTCATATGGCGTACCAGCCGGCCGCGCTCCGCGTACCACTCCTGGTACGCGTACCATAGTTTGAGAAGCACTGATCTAGGGAATACATGGCTTTGCAAAAGTTATCAGACTCTTCCTATGGCATCCCAGTGAAATTACAGAAGAAATGACAAAATAAGGCATATAGGTGCAGTCAACTAGAATGTGCAAGCTGTCAGTCGTATACTGCTATAGGGAACACTGTCACAGTCGACATCCCCTCCTCCAGGGGGTGCTCTAATCCTCTCTAGGGATCCGCTCTAATTTTACACCAGGGAGGAGATCACACACCTACTTACATCAATGGGACTTCAGTGGAGAGGGACAGCAGTTTTAAGTTCCTGGAAGTTAACATCACAGAGGACTTAACCTGGACCCACCACACCAACATTGTTGTCAGAACAGCACGGCAGCGCCTAGGCTAAAGAAGTTTGGCATACCATCACATATCCAGGCCAACTTCTACAGGTACACTATTGAGAGAAACCTGACTGGTTACATCACTGCCTGGTTTAGGAACTGCTCCGCCCGGGATCGCAAAGTACTGTAGAGGGTGGTGAAGTCAGCACAGCTCATTACTGGCTGTGAGCTACCAAACATCCAGGATATGTACTCAGCTAGATGTCTTAAGAAGCCCAGGTTCATTCTTAAGGACCCCAGTCATCCCAGTCACAAACTGTTTTCTCTCCTACTGTCCGGTAAACGGTATCGAAGCATTCAAAGATAACAGATTACGGAACAGCTTCTACCGCCAGGCAAAAAAACTACTAAATAACCAAGCAGCAGATCCTTCATCAAATCACCCGTAATTGCTACATGGACATACAGTTTTCATTGTATTCTGCATACTGCACCACTTGGACATAATATATTGCATACACCCTGGACACATCACAGCTCTATATTGAGCTCTGTCTGAGTTTATTTTATTCAATTTCTATTGCATTATTATGTATTATTACTGTATGTAACCTTATTTTGTAACTTTAATTTTGTGATTTTTACCTCCTGGTGAGCTCGTAGAAAAGACATTTCATTGCCAGCAACTACTGCTGCATGCTGTATTGTTGTGCATTTGATAAATAAACTTTGATTGATTGATTGATCTAGATAGTCATTTTAATTATTATTTCCTGGTGTGTCTAGTTAAGTCCCTTATTTAAGTTTTCTTCCCCCAGTCTTCAGGGCTCAGCTTTGGAAAATGGTTTTCTCATGGCCCACCTACCACCAGGCTTCATAGGGAAGTCTGAGGGCATAGGGCAGTAGTAGCCACCCTGACCTTCTGAGCCCGGGGCCTGGGACAAAGCCCTGTATTCCTGGTTCTTATTTTTTCATGTGTCTGTTCCTGTTTTGTCTCCGGATGGATTTCTCGATAATGGACATATGGACTGTTTCCTGTTTCTCCTGTGGACTTCCCTGGATTTGTTGCAATGGATACCTACCCTTCGCTTCTGCATGGACTTCCCTATTATCACTTTGAGCTCCAATAAACCTTGTGTGTCTTCCCTCAACTCCGTTCCCTATTCCTTTCCAGATTTGCCACCTCGCATAAGGTCTTAAAATGCTTTTTCCATGGGAGCCTCACCCGGCAACCGTTACAATCACAGTATCATGGACAGCAGAATCCCGTGGCCTTTTAATTTTTCTGAATAATCTGATTCAGGCCTACTCTTCTCTGTAAAACTGCCTGGAGGCACAGTGAATCCTGAAAGTACCACAGCTGTGTGTGGTTGTCAGCAAAATCAGTATGGTGTTAAATGTTTATTAACTGATTAGTGCTTTCCTGAACTTTCAGACTTTCCTTAGTTTTCAAATCTTTCCACAAATTCCCAATAGGAAAAAGACCAGGACTTTGACTCAGGTGTTTTCTATACTGGAGTGAGGTATGTGAAAGGTTGGCTAGTGCTGATGTATAATTGATACAATGAATTATAATGACTTCTATCCAACTATTTTCTAACCACTTCTTCTAATTCAGGAACACATGGGAGTCAGAGACTCCAGTAAGCAACGAGAGCAAGGCATTGTACAACTGCCAGAAGCCAATTAACCTTCCAGTGTGTTTTTTGACTGTGGGTGTAAAACCAGAGCACCCAGAGGAAACCCACATAAACTCATGGAAAACATACAAATGCAGATAGCAGCTCAGGCTCAGAATTGATCACAGGGCCCCAGTGCTGCAAGCAGCAATGTTAACCACTGTATCATGATGCCATCCCTCTAATAACTTATATTAAAGAAATTCAGTGATTCTAAGACATATAATAATTGGACAGATACTTCACAGTTACATAAATAAAAAAAAAATGAAAAATAATTACCTTTATTTCATACTGTTTTGCATGTTTGAATTATTATTGAGAGCTGTTTTGTACCACTCTATACTCTCTACCAAGTGTAACACTCTACATCAGCAACATGTTCAGTAGGAGAATGCATCCCTTGGCTATTGGTTCTCCACTCTGCATCTAAACCTACTCACTCATACAAGCACAACCCTGTGTTTTACACAATTTTCATTTCTTACATGCATGTATTTTGCTTACAAATTTGATCAGTTTCACAAAACCACAGCTGGACTGCTCTTAGCTCAGTGTTTTGAATTCTGCATAAATGTTTTTGAAGATTCTTTTTAGAGGATCTGGACACCCTTGCCCTTCTTGAGAAGCAGCCAGGCAAGCTACAGTACACCAAATATACACTGCATACCTTGTCTTTTGCACACATTAGTATTAGTACTGTATTTATCTCACATGTATTAGTATCTAACTGAACTACTGAAATATATGTATCTGAAGACACACATGCTTATCAGAATTGCACAAATCAGGGTCCTGCATAGAGCTAGAATTGGATGAATACACATGACATTGGTCCTTACCTTGAGTGCGAACTGGTTCTGACATTGGACTGGGATCACTAAGGCCCTGTAAGTTCACAGCTCTGACCATGAACAGATAGATAGTGTTTGGCCGGAGACCTCTGACAGTGTAGAGTGTTGTCTTGACGTGATCTGCCACTGTTTGCCAGCTGTTACTCACTGACTGGCTGTAAGAAAATACAATCTTAAAACGGTAATTGAAAAGCACTTTATCTGTAGATTGATTTATTTTTTTACATTTTATCTAACATTCATACATCATAAAAATAAAACTGTAGCACACTTTTAAACAGATTTCACATACCTACTGAGTTACTTTATCCAAAATTCAATAGGAATAATTTGGAATTACAAATAAATAAAAAAAACATTAACATCACTTGGAAGGTCAGAAATCAACACACAAAACGGATGACCAAATAATCTGTCTGTACTGAATTTTTTGTCACAGAACAGAGTGATAAACTAAAATATTTTTTTATGCTGTTAGGGAGAATTCCTTTTTGTAAATAGCCAAAACATGTTCCACCCAGATTATGTTGTTTCCACATAATAATGTCCAAGTTAAATTCATATCAGAACTGGTTGCTGACATACCTAAAGGCCTCAATCACATAAGAAGTGATGGGTGAGCCCCCAGTCAGCCCTGGCTGCCATGACAATGAGACACTGTTCTTTGTGACATCAGTGACCTGGGGTTTGGAGGGTGGCCCGGGAAGATCATTCACATTGTGGCTCTTGGTTACTGTAGCCCCTGCAGATTCTGCATCAAAAAAGATAATGAAAAAAGGCATAGAATATGAGGAAGGCACAAAAAATGTTTTGAAACCGTTATATACAGTATCTTGAATATCATCCAGCACCCAAAGTTGGTCTGCCAAAGACACCCTAAGTACAGTTTTAGAGACAGTAAATTAAATTGTTATGGGAGACTTCAATGGTAGACTGGGCAAAAAAAAATCACCTTGGAAACCACATAGTGATAGTACCAGAAAACAATTACAATGGCAATACTTGACAAATACATGAACCCAAATACTTGAACATGAACTGTGGGTCACAAACACCTTTTTTAAACATAAATATACAGTAGCCAAATAAAGACATTTTACAAATGGAACAATCTGAATATGTCATCTCAGATTGACTTCATTTTGACAAGACTGGGAAATAAAAAGCCTCATCACAGCTGCAAAGGCTAATCCAAATACAGGCCTTGACAAAGATCACTACCCAGTCATGATGAGCACGTGAACATACAGATATAGATCAAAAACACAGCTAGCCAAATTGATCTGAAATAATGAAAGTGGTAGAGAGAGGTTACACAGAAATTGGATAAAATAAACAACACAGAAATGATAGCAGACGAATCATGGATTGTTTTTAAGAACACTCTGATAGAAACATTCAAAAGGGTATGCGGAATAAAGAAACAAGGTTAAGGACCGATAAAGCAGATGGCCTGATAATAAGAAACTATCAGAGAAAAGAAGAAGTTAGACGAAGAATGGGTGAAAACAAAGCTGGAGGACGATTATGTAAAATAAAGACTGTCAAGACAAGATACGAGAGAATTGTAAGAGAATTGTGAGAATTTCCAAAGGTTTATCATGGACGAAATATGGTTAAGAGCTGACTGAACTGTGTAAACACTCAACCAGAGAATTTTACAAGAGTGGGAAAGACACAGGATTAAGAGATGAACTGTATAATCCAACAAGGGTGATAAATGATAAGGATGGAATTCCCCTCAGTGATGGAAGACATCAGGAAAAGATGGCGAGAGTACTTTAGTGGGCTCCTAAGTCCAGCAGACAAAATAAAAAATCAGTATTATTTTCAATCTAGTTATCCAGAACTTGAAGAGCTTACGATATTAACATAGTAAATTAGACAGGCAGTCATATCACTCTGCAACTCACAACTGGCAACCCACTGAAGCTAAACAGATGTGAGCCTGGTCAGTACCTGGATGGGAGACCTCCTGGGAAAAAACTAAGGTTGCTGCTGGAAGAGGTGTTAGTGGGGCCAGCTGGGGGTGCTGCGGTCCATGTGGATCCTAATGCCCCTGTATAGTGATGGGGACACTATACTGTAAACAGGCGCCGTCCTTCGGATGAAACATAAAACCGAGGTCCTGACTCTCTGTGGTTATTAAAAATCCCAGGGCGTTTCTTGAGAAGAGTAGGGGTCAAATCTCCCATTGGCATTTACCAATCATGGCCTCCTAATTAATCCCCCATCTATGAATTGGCTTCATTACTCTGCTCTCCTCTCCACTGACCGCTGATGTGTGGTGAGCGTTCTGGCGCGCTATGGCTGTCGTCGCATCATCCAGGTGGATGCTGCACATTGGTGGTGGTGGAGGGGAGTCCCCGTTACCTGTAAAGCACTTTGAGTGGAGTGTCCAGAAAGCGCTATATAAGTGTATGCAATTATTATTATTATAACAGGCCAAACAACAAAAAAGCCTGAGTGGACAGAAATACAACAGAAGCCATTCTAGCATGTAGAGAAATTGGAATTACATGGTCGACTGAAATGTTCCAGTGGGCATGAAAGGAGAGAAGGTTCCAGAAGATTAGCAGCAGGCAGTGGGCATACCAATTTTAAAAAAAGGAAGAAAGACAGTAGCACTATAGACTGTAATGAGGAAGCCACACTTGAAAAATTCATGCAAAATTTTAAAGGAGTGCACCAGGTACAAGGTAGAACATTTACTGAGTGATACAAAGATGGGTTTTAGGAAAGGAAGAGGATACTCAGATACCAACTGAGTGAGAAGTGAATCAAAAAAATGTTTTTGACAGGGTAAACAGAGAGAAATTGTGGAGGAGATTGGAGAGGTACAATGTGAAAGGACAGCTCCTGGATAATATCAAAGCTCTTTAAGATAACAGTATGAGCTATGTACATACTTTAAATAGACTACAGACTGGTTTGATTAAATATATGGACCAAATTACCAAACAGGCAAACCCTGAACCCAGAACCAGAACCCTTGAATGAGATGCTGTTTGCTGATGACCAAAGTCTTGTAAATGAAGATGAAGAGAAACTGCAGGTTCATATGACTAGACTAAACACAATTTGTGAAGAGAATGACATGAAGATCAGCATAAAAAAATGATGAAGGTGAGCAGAATAACCAGCAGCCTCAATATCAATATACACAATATACACAGCTTCAACAAGTGTCAGAGTTCAAATATCTGTGGAGCATCACTGGAAGACTTAACAGAGAGATAGAGGTGAGAATACAGTAAGCAAATAATATAATTTGCTCGCACCTCTCCTGAAACACCCATACATCCCCAAACACTAGTCATTTTCATTCTTACTCTGAGGTACCAGTACCAAACATGGACTCTGACAGAGTCTAGAACATAAACTCACCACCTAAGAAATGAGAAAAGAGCTGCCAACAACGCCAAATGAGACTAGATTAAAAATGAAAGACTTCGAGAAATGGTGTGAGCTACAGTACATCACTATATACAACAACTGCAGATCACGTGGTTTAGTCATCTTGCTTTTATGGCCACTAACCAACTGGTGCACAGAGCATATTAGAGTAGGATTCCAGTGTGAAGGCGAGAGGTTGACCAAGAAAACCTGGATTGAGGCTGTAAAAGAGATACTAAGAATATATGACATTCCCTCTCAAATGGCCTTGCAGCTCGCAGGTGACCAACAGTTATTTCTCCCCATGACACATTATGGTATATGTGGATGGATTAAGTGAAAGTGATCAATCAGCTGTGAAAACTATTTCCAGCACTTCTCTTAGTCCAGGATCACTTTTGTCAAAATGTGATAAATGTGGGAAACCCAAGCAAAGATATAACCCCACTGCAACTGTAGTTGTTGAGTCACATTAACCACATTGTTCCAAAACCAATATCATGTCATGATTGGCTCCTGTTTCTCTTGCTTTTTCCATTGCAATGCATGATGTTAACTCGACTACAAGCAGATCTGAATGTCATGTTACAAGCAGGTTAATCTGAAATGTGTTTAAAGTGAAACAGATAATGTGTCAAATGTATGCTACTTTTCTCACCAAAAAAACTTTGATTGTATAGGATTATCTCAACAAATATCAACAACTGAAAGCCACAGGAATTGCTCTAAAGTGCGGTGGGCCCTTTTCATCCTGGGATCTTGAAATATATATATGTACTGTATACAGACTATATTTACTATATTTATACACAACTATATTTTCTTGTCTCAGCCTAGGGTAGATTAATTCATTGTATAAATCAACTCCAGTGTAAAAACCCAGAGTATTATGTTTTAAAGTAGTGTTCTTTGATAGAGTGGAATAATGCAGCAGTATGCAACCTTTGAAATAAAATATTTAACAACCTGAAAATGTGCAGCCCTATGTTTTCAGAAAAGGAGGCTTTAATTTCTTATTGGAACAAGTTGACATCTAAAGTGTGAATCTTTTTGCCGCACAAAGTCATTCACCTGTGCTTCACATAATAATAATAATAATAATAATAATAATAATAATAATAATAATTAGTAGTAGTAGTAGTAGTAGTAGTAGTAGTAGTAGTAGTACAGTGGTGGTGCAGTGGTGCTCAGAAAAACAAAGGTAGGTTAATTGGCTTCTGGGAAAATTGTTCCTGATGTTAGTATGTGCATATTTGTGTTTGTGTCTGTCTGCCTTGGGATAAATCTCCAGAAAGATCCCGACTTGCATGTATAAAAACAAAAATTTGGTATTTGGTTTATTCATTCTGTTTAAAAGTTGTTATACTTTGATCTAGAATAAAATCTCAATGGAATTCTTTTCGCTTGGTAAGAAAGAGAACTGCAGTTCTGAGACAGATCCAGGGAAAAATAGAATACTATACCTCTCACTTCCAAAAAGGAACTCCAAGATGTTTCCCCACTGGAACTTGCTGCTACACAGGTATATATACCAGAATCTGATATCTAGATTAAATAAAAGAAGACATGAATAAAAAGGGCATTAAACCAATCCTCACTGCTGTTTAATTTAAATAGTTAATGGAATTGTAAAAGCTTTACAGTTAAAACATTGCCTTAGGAAGTGCATTTTTAAAGAATTTCTTTGAAAAAATGTTTGGGTAAGTGGTCAAGGCATTTCTTTTTGAAACCAAATCTACTGTAGATATGAAAACTTTCAAATTTGAATCTCCAGTAATCTTTGTTAAAACTGCTAATTTAGTTTATCAAACAGTGATATTCAAATTCAATGTTTTTTTTTATTTTATTGTAAAATAAAACTTGATTCCTGTATTGATCTAAGCAGTAATTGAAAATGGATGGATGGTTCAACTTAACTTAAATTAGTGTTTTGTGTTATACTTTACAGAAAAGGATGTGCAGAAGTGTTCGAGCTCTTTATATACAAAAAGACAGATATAAAAAGGGACAAGTTTTTGTAGCGAAGACAGAAAAAGGAGAACATGGCAGATTGATGCCCATATTTAGTGTTGATGTCTGATGAAGACTTTACAAGAGATTACACACTGTTTTCAGTCAAACTGTTTTCCTACCTGTGACACACGATAAAACTGACACAGTTCTCATGAGAAAGCTCCTTGATTCCTTGTGCAGAATTGATCCCTGAGTGCCAGAATGTACTTACCCAGAACCAAACAGCAGGCCCAGAAGTGCCTGCTGATGATGACCCACTGCACCCATCAAGGGTTATTGGAGTTTGTCAGGAATCTACAAGCTGCTGTTTTAATTGCTCTCCTTTGAATGAGCAAGAAGTCATGACTACTCAAGTGCAGAGTTTAATTCAGTCATACACTGAAAATGCATTAACCTCCTTGGCCTGTGTTTGCCTTTCGGAGCAAAGAAGGGGGGTAGAAGAGGAAACAGTTTGCCCCAAAAGTGCTGACATTAATTTTTTAATAAATTTCATTTTCCCCCAGTGGTGGTGGATAATTAATTTAAGGCTGCTGAAATGCTACAGACTGATGACAGCTGGCACATCTCAATGTCTGTACTTTTGCTGTTGTTTCTGTTCCCTCTGCCTCTCTTCAATTTATTTAATAAAATGTCAAAGATTTGTCAAGTGTAATGGATATTATAGATAAAGCAGAAAATCTTGTTGTGTGGAGCTGTTAAATTTACTTGGTGCTGAAGCGCCTGGTTTTCCAGGGACTCATGCATCTGCTGTACAGTTTGGTGCACTTAACCCCTCCACACCACGATATCTTATTGCTGGAAGTCATCCAAGGTTCTGTCAGTTACATTTTATAGACATTGCTCACTAAGTGATAGCATCAAACAATTTACAGAAATCAATATTTCCTATTCGCCTCTTAAAAGCAATATGATTCTGCTGTCCTTTCAAGTTATGTCTAAGCTACATCCAAATGAAAATCACCCTGTGACACGATTCTAAGTACATGGGAGCTTGAAAGGGAAAAGGTCAACTTGCAGTCTGGGATTAAGGAAGAGCGTGAGCATTTGTTTCAGACCTTAATTGCTTCCTGAATGCAAACTGTAGCATAGAATTTAAGGCAATAAATACTGAGGCAGCCCATTTATTCCTGGCAGGGGATGAAGCAAACTGCGGTAGATGGCATTTACAAAGTTAGAGAAATATCCATAACAATTGCAAAAAATACTTGAAAAATATAATGCATGCTTACTTCCTTTCAAAGTCATCCATGTACCTAAAAGTTTCATAGCACATTAATTTAACCAAATAAGGTATGCAACATTTCCTTCTCTGTGTTTAATCAGAGTATGTGAGGTTCTTGTTTTTCTTTTTTGAAAAATAAAAGCTGTACACAGTATGTATCAAAATGTATCCTCTTGATCTGCTAACATTATTTTATCAGTAAAATATAACATTTTTCAATCCTGAGTCCTGGCATTTCAATATTCAGCCCACATTTATAGTGCATTTCAGTTGAAATTTCAGAATTACACGAAGTCACCCTGATATACAGTAAGTAGGAAACCAGTGGAAACTAAAGTGAAGGTGATTATTAGACTAATTTAGATGTACAGTATTTATTGCTTTATTTTTAACTTGATCATAAAAAGGCACTTTCCTTTTCCAAACTGCTTATAAATGATAAATCTCAAAAAGTGGTAGGCTATATTCAGTTCAGTGGCCGGACGTGACAGCAAAGCATTGTGTCTTAGTTTACTGCTTGGAACACCTTGCTGATGGCTTTTGACAAAAGTAAATAAAATTGAGGATGGGGTAAGGTTTTCTTACAGTAATAACAACAGACCTTACTGCAAAGCCACAAAAAGTACTTACTCTGACATTTTTGATCTGGAGGCTTCCAAGATCCTGTAGAGACATCCGGGAGTCCTTGCCCAGCAGACTAACCCCATCCTTTAACCAGCTGATGTTTGGGATGGGGTCTCCTGATGCCTGGCACCTCAGCAAGGCCACAGTGTCAACACCAAGTGTCTGATTGGCTGGGCCTTGGCGAATAATTGGCGGAGGCCTATCTGTCAAAACTGAGAAAAGAGATGCCAAGACATTAAATACTACTGGTTACTCTATAACAGACAGGCTAGTCAACAGATTTGGTCCAAAGGTTTTCATTCTTTAATAGTGCTAAAACGGACTCTGACACTAAAAGGTCTTGAACTTTGTCTTTAGTATGATTATTTGCAGAAATAATCACATACAGTATGTAGCCTCTCACCCTGTCCTGGCACTCAAGTTTCAGTTAGTGTTCAGATACATTATCCCATGATATTAAGAATGTTAGGAGCCAAAATCCACTTCTTCATACCCGTAGAAAAGGCTGTTTTATTTTAAGATAATTTTGGACTGAGTTGCTTAAGATCACAGAAATATTCTTTACTCTTATAAATGATTGAAGAACATGGTGGAAATGGAAACGTAATAATTATTCATCTATTCATTATTTTACTTTGAAATATATTATTTTCAGCCTGTTGATTTGGCATTTATTTCTGGGTTCAGACTAGATTTTCTGGCAATGGAAAGTCTAACTTTGGGATTGCTTTTTCTTTTAAGAAGGTTGCAATAGGTACTGTTTTGAAATTATTCTGAATTTTTATCTTTTAAAAGAACATTATCACTGAAGAAATGGAACCCATCCTTCATCTAAATGTTTGATGACATTGCATACTTCCAATGTCATTCTGGATAAGTGAACATCGCTGGCATTTTCTGTCATTGAAGTTGAAAGGTTAACCCAGCAATCAACAACAAGGAGTTAAGGGACACAGAATGACCTGTGGACAATTTTATTGCTGTAACGTTTAGGACAATGTCCAAGAAACTGTATGTTTTTAGATAGTTTATAAAATTCTATTGTAGTAAAAAAAACATCTAGTAAAAATAATTTGCCAGATGGAAGATGTAGGAGAATTTGGTTGTTCAACTCATTGTGCAAAATGATCTCTAGCTATTTTTTTTTCAATCAGAAAACAGTTTATTTTTCACAACTCACTAATGTGTTCTGTCTTGTGGTATCACACCACATTCATTAATTTACAGTGTGGATTAATGATGGTGAAGTCTGAGGTGCTAATTAATGGCTCTTCTCTACCTAGATTTTAACACATTTGCAGTTTGTACTCCCACGGGATCAAAACAAATCCTAATGTTGTAAGTTGTAAGTAAATAAAAGTCTTCATATTTCCTTTCAAAATGGTAAGTCTTTGTAAAGTATTCCCATTTCCGTTCCCTTCCGTTATTAGCTTATTTACTCAGCTTATTTACTCCTGTTGCACAGAACATCATATGAGCTTCCACTCAAATTTCTTCATTGTTTTCTTCATATGTGAGTTGTACAATGCATTACAATCAATCTGACTTGAGCGATACCAGAAAGTTTTGCAAAAATCTGTTTTGATTTTTTATTTATTTCCAGCTTTCTCCAAGATACTGCGTTTTCATAATGATTTGTTCAGGAAATAAACACAATATGCTCTTTTAGACGGTGCACAATTCAATCTGTTAGAAATATTGCTAGCTAAATTGTTTAAATAAGCATCATTACATCTGTTTTTAAATCTGTCTAGCTGTGACCTTTTTGGTTTTGTCAGAATCTTTTTCTGTCAGATACTTAACACTCCTGGAGAAATGGTGTATTATGCTTCCTACTATGTTTGACTTGTCAAACATAAGAACAGGAGGTAATCCTGTTCTTATGTAAAAGAACATGTTGAGGTTTGTACAGTATCACTCAGTATTTGACTATTCGGTTTTTACAGTGCTTTACTTGACCCTGGTTAAGCTCATAAGCAAATCATCTGTAGTTCAAAAACTCATATTAAAAAATAAAATGTATATAAATATAGTTGCTTGGAAGGAGTTAACATTGAAAGTGTTCTTGATTCGCTTTTATTTAATGTACTCACAATACTTAATCTCAAAACACATCCAAAGTACCTATCTTTTGAGAAATCCTCCAATGAATACAACTGTATTCTAGAGCTATGGCTTTGAAACCAAGGGCTGAGTGCAGAAAAGTCAAAACCAGCAAGCAGATTAATTACTGGAAGCAATTATTAATGGTGATTAAGTTGGAACAAGAACCAGCAGGGACAGGGGGACTCAACGAGCATGATTGAGAGCCACTGTTGTAGACCATTGTAAAGCTCAGTGTCAAAACCTGATTTCTAAACCTTTTTAGTTTAGTGAAAACAAATTGGTCACTGAACTACACTGAATGTGTGTTTATCACACAGGAATTTCAAACACACCAGGGGACATTCTATATAATGAAATGTCATCTAATAAAAATATCAGTTGTTTTTATTTTCTTGAAGGAGAGCAATACATAGCCACAATATGACCTGTTATTTAATCTGTGTACATTTAATTCACTTAATTGTTCCTGCACCTTTCACCAACAAGTCTGCTCTAGCATGTTAAATTATAAGGAACAAGTAAAAGGTTTATTCCATACTGAAAAGAGAAGAAAGGAAACACAATGTTTTGGCTGTGGAGCCTTCTTCAGATGTGGCACCTTTGCAGCCTACGCATGCTGATGCAGATACCTACTTAAACTACTCTTAAATGGCTATTTTGTTTCCAAATACAGATGGGCAAAATTAATTCTCTTATAAATATAATCAGTAATCAGTATGCTTGTTTAGTATAGAACATATCTGTTACCTGGTATCCTAAATGTTGATTTCCACTTTTAATGCATTAAAACTTATTGGTAGTTTCAATTTTTATAATATATAAGTTTGTTGAACAAAAATTATTAGTTACCTGAAGCACAACAGGTGTTTTAGTAATATGAGGTGAATAAACTCATAGTATTCTTATCAAATACAGTATTAAACTTTTAAACCCCTATAAACTCATGAGCTTACTCATGATCCAGCACAAAACCACTACTACGGTTAATGTAAAAATTATCTCATATCATACTGTATGCATGGCCATGGAGTCTTATTAGATTACAGAATATTTATAGTAATTTTCATGTTGTAGCCTTTTCTTGTAATTTCCAGTTGTGATCTGCATCTGTATTCTTGACTCTTCATCTAACTTGAACAGCTGTTGAAATACACTATGAGCAGCCATTTATGTTGTTAATACACCAACATGTAAAGGTATGATAGTCTGATCACTTCTATGTGCATATTAACATTTAATATAGCCACCCAGTTTCTGTTGTATTTTTAAACATGTTTGTAGAGAAGTGGACACAAACGTTTCACAGTGTGGACAGAAAGGAAGCTAAATAATAAAGTGGAAAGTTATTACTATACTTGAACTAACCTGGAGAGCACCAGGACTTGCGATGAAACAACTAAGTCACCTGCAAATTTCTCTTTTTTCACTTCAGGAATGAGACACAGCAAGGGGGGGGGGTTCAGGCTCAGGCCTTGACTGTCTGAAGCAGGGATTTCTCATTACGACTCTCCTTGAACCTGCTTCACTCCTTGTGGCCTCATTGCCGTAAATCACAGCAGAAACAGCAGGTGCAGCCATTAACAGCTCAATGTCTTCTCCGCCAATATTTGTCTGTCCTATTTATTCCAATCACGACTGAGGTACTGAATCACAACATGCCATGGACAGATATTAAAAAATACTGCCTTTCCATTAATTTTAAATGACCTTTTAATCTACATGTAAATTCACATTGGATGAAAATGCATCATTTTATCCAACAGGAAAGCTGGCAGCCAGGGGTCACCATGAGAAGGTTAGGCTGTAATCTCCAGAAGAGTACTCAGGGAAAAGTGTAATGGTTGAGAAAGACAAAGGGGTCAGAAAGACATGAACCTTTGTTGTCATAAAAAAATGGCAGGTTTTCAGAATACAAAGCGAAGCCATTAAATTCACTCCACGAAACTTTAGCATGTCTGTCCATTTCTCTGAGGCTGTCACCTGTGATGAATTTTTCCTCACGGAAACTCACATCTCCTAACAGCCAGGGGATTTTGCCAGCTTCCAGGTATTGCTTTTAATACCACAGAGCTTCACAGAAGGAGCAGTAACCAAAGTGGATGGGAATTTCCTGAATCAAGGTTTTGCTTACAACTGTCAATCAAATAATTTTTTCAGGTTTTAAGATTTAAGGACAATACTTTTCTACAGAACAAGAAAATACAATATACAGTATTTCTTTAAACAGTGTCTGAAAACGGAAGTCAAACCAATATGTTAAATCACATTGACATGCACAATTAAAGAGTTGGTTTCAAGCTTGACACTGTCCTCAAACTTTGAAATTGACACCTTATCAAATGTATTACAGCATAAGACAGTATCAAAGAATAAAGAAACACCAGTTCAAAGAAATATATCAATATGTATTAGCATATTTGTTAAAATTTGTTACACAATAAAATGTGTAATAATGAAGTTAGAAAGCTTGCATGTATTTAGTATATACTGTATATATAGGACTGTATATATATATATGTCTAATTTAATATTTATATTTAATTTAATTTAAATGTATTTATTTATAATTTTAAGGTTACAAAAATAAATGAATGCTTGACTAAATCTACTTGATGAAATATTTATTATTGCAGCCATATCCTTTTAGAAACATATCTTACAATCTCTGGACAAGTAACATTGGTACATCCCAAAACATAAATAGTAACAAGAAGCCTAAATACTAACAAAAAGCTACTCAGATGTGTCAAAAGCCATCGAGGAATAATAGCCAAGATCCCTAGTTTGTCATATAATGTACAATTAACAAACCTATTGATAGGGCTCAGTGGTATTGACTGACATATTTGACGCCAGCTGTTGAAATTCAAGATTATATGCAGCCCAGTCTTTTTTGCTTTTCTTCTGTAGAAAGATTATAACTACTGAGTTAAATGTTTTAGAGTACTGACTGGTGACAAAAGGTGCTTACCATCCGTGACTTCCAGCTGAGCCTTGGCCAAGATGCTGCCAGCAACGGTGAGAGCCTGGCAGATGTAGTATCCAGCATCTGAGCGCTGCACATTCGAGATGGTGAGGTCACCACTCTGCGACACTGCAAACCTGCTATTGGGCTGTAGGGGCTGGTTTGGGAACAGTAAGTTCTAGAGAGGAAGAAAAGGAATTACTACCATTGTACGCATCATTGGCCTGACCACATTCGGTATTTTGTTTTGACAGTAGTTAACCTTGTTTCAGACACAATCTGGCTTATATCCTTCTAAATAAATTCAAAATAGTACATTTAAATATCTGTTTTATTTTACACAAAAAAATCAAGTCACCTTTCTTCAATTCTGACTGGCTTCAGATAGAAAGAGACTATTTTACTGTGAATAACCGTTTATGATATAACTCTTACAAGTACATTAAATGACTAAAGTATCATTTTTATTGAATTCAGCTCATCCCAATTAAAAAGGGAAAAAATGATAAATATCAGGATGTCATAATAAATGAAGATGTCAAAAAAAGTATTTTGATTAATTGTCTAAATTGATTAAATTCATTAGCTAAAACTGCACCAAGTACTGAGTATTATATGAAGGTAGCAAAAAGTAAATCATAGCTACTGTACATAATGACAATGACAAGTACTAAATATGTCTTAATGTTTACAAATCATCTTCAAAACAATGTAAATTAGTAAACATTGTACACTGGAAATTGAAAAAGGTTTTTTTAAAAAAAACTGATATATAGTTCCAACAATAAAATTTAAATTAAGGGATGTTATGGCTACAATTCCATAGTAAGACCTCAACTGGTAACTTGTGTAGACTTTTGGTCACCACATTCAAAAACAGATAAAGCTGTTGTGAAATCAGAGAAGAGAAGAGGCTAAGAGGCTCTATGCTTAGAAGCTAAAAGAACCTAACCTTTTCATTCATGAACAGAGAAGACCACAAAAGGACTTGATTCAAGTATAAAAAATCCTCAAAGGAAATTGCAAAAGACAACCCACTGGACTTCTTCAGAGTCAACTATGAAACATGAAAATGAGGAGTGGAAAATATGGGGAAGGGCTTTTAAAATTGAAAACAGCAGGTTTTTGACTCAGTGTGCTCTTCAAATCTTTTTTATACAGAGATTTGTGGGAGTCTGGAGCAAGCTACCCACCCATGCTGTTGAAGCTGACATCATGGCTACTTTGAGGAAAGATCTGTAAGAGATCCTCTAATCAATTAGCTACTACCAACCAAATGAAATACACAGTCCAAACTCTCACTTATAACCATTCATATGTTTACTGATACATCCTAACAGGTTTATATATACACCAGGTAAAACTCAAAATAAGCATTGCTGACTGTGATTTAATTTTGAAGTACATTTTAGGTACCTGATTTTAATCTTGACAATATTATCTGACTAAAAAAGATTTCCGAATGTGCTTTGCCTCGCCAACTCTAATTTGTACAAGAATACAACAAATTTCACTCTGACTGCCCCCGTGTCCCTAATGGTAAAGTGCTTCCTCAACTCTACTGCTGTGCTGCAAGAAGCAGAAGAAGTGAGTCTCTTTCTCTACACAAAGTACTGTATAGTTTCTATCACAGCCCTTTGGGAAAATAATCTTTGATAAGCTGAATGTATTACAATCCTTATCCTTATGCATTGTAGAGTTTTATAGTGTATCCTGAGCTGAAATTTGTTCTATTCTACTTTTTGATTTATGTATAGTTTTATGCTGCATTATGCATTTCTTCAAAAATTAATACTAAGTATGTAAATATTTTAGAATTATTTATGAGTCTATAATGTTCTAATAAATGTAATCCAATTTAATTATTCACTGAAAGGTGCCTTAAATAAAGACATAAAAAATTACAAATTATTTAAAATATAAGTAAAGCAGTGGGCTATACAATACTTTCTAACTTTGCTTTATTTTAGTTTGGTTCCTCTGTGATCCTTTCTTATACTTTATGTAATTTGTACTGCCAGTGTTTAATTCAACTATAAAGTGAAGGCTCAGCTAAATTAAACTATTGCCAGCACAAATCTGGTAAGAAATACAGAGGAAACACATCTGCCTGATGCCTAGTTGCTCTGAACAAAAGCCACAAGGAGAATGCTTACAGTCTACACCCCTGAATAAAGCTAGCCTATTAACACCTAAAATGAAAAATACATGTAACAGTCACAGTCATGTGTTCATTCCAACAGCATATCAAAGACAACAATTATTAAGAAGCTAATTGTTTTGTTTTTTAATTGATAAGTTGCATTAGTTTCATTATATATGTTTTAACACTACTGTTATGAAAGATTTAAATTAGCCAGGAGCCAGGAATATTATCCTAAAAGGTTTCATCAATTCACAGTGGCTATAGCTTTAGCACCTTAATCGGTTTAGGTACTTTGTAATAAACACTGGCAACAGACAGCAATCAGCTGGCAATAATACACAATTAGAGATGTGTTGACATTGAGTGAAATCTCACCTTTGCCATCGCTTATCCTTGAGTTTTTTTACAAAGTCCTTAGTGCAGGGGAACAGGAAAATACATTAGCCAGATTAAATTACATCTAATGACTCTAATGCTGCAAATTATGTAGCTTTTTTTAATTACCCTATCCCCTCTGCTGGATGATAGATGTCCACTTCATTAGATTCAAGTGTGACAAAAAAGGCTTTCTCAGTCTAATTACTTAATTACCAATTTAATTAATTATTCTAGCTGAAGTCTTCATAAAATGCAAAAATTTTGCATTAAAAAGAGTTCCAGTATATTTTCCACTATGTGGGCAAGTAAGTTTCTATGGTTTTGAAGTGTTTCTTGTTTTGTTCTCTCAGCAAACTAGTAATACCACCTACCATATTTATCACTTGAGTGCCACTTACTTTCCTGGTTGGGAAATGAAACTTCCTCACACATTTCAACTGCTTCACCAGTGGCTGCCTGAATCTTATCAAAATTATATCTACAGTCCCTAGCTGGCTGATTACTGCTGTTGTTGTTTGCATTGTTATGAGTTCAAATTATTTATACTGGTTATCTTTTCTGAGATGAGAGCTTTCATTACCATAGGGGTCATGTTGATTACGGAAACCACCATTCCTAGTGTCATAAAAAGGAACAAAAAGACTTATTGTTAAAAAAGTATACACTACAGATAACCCAGTGTTAGGACTATCATGTAGAATACCCAATAAATGATGAACAATAGGGAAACAAGTTAATCTACTGTAGATACTATTGTCTATTTATCTTGTTGTATTACTTCCTGCGTGTTCAGGCACAGCTGGGGTATTTCTGTTCTATCCTGTTGTAATTGATATGGGATTAAAGTCATTTTACTTTTATTTGAAACAATCTACCACAGGTTCTGGCAGAGTCTTAGAATGACTCTGAATGACTCCTGGAATCTGTATAATCAATGGCATTTACAGTCAGTCACATTAGGCCTTTTGTTAACTCACTTTTCCTTTATACACTTGATTTTTGTCTTTTCTACCTACCATTTAACAGTTGTAAATGGTAACACAAAGAAATAAAATATTGTCAGATTATTTATTTCTTGTTTTGAAACTTTAATAATGTTTTGTATACCCTCTGGTTTAAGAAATGTTTTATCAAACAGGCAGTGTATTAATGGTAAGATCTTGTCTAAAGCCTTCTACAAAAAATATCTTCCTTTTACATTGAACAGTTATGGTTGATTATAGACCTGCACTTTGGAAAAAAAATGGAAACAGGTTCAATTACATGATTTGTTAATAAGATATTTCAAAACCCAAAAGCAAAGATTGTGATGTTTCCGATGTGAAACTGTACCCTGTCTTTCACTTTCAGAGCATCATTTTTAGAAGAGTACATAAAATTGACAAAGCCAATGCTACCCTTCTCCTAAGCAAGACGTCTTCCTTCCTTCAGCGCGTTAGATTTTATCATTGAAACTATGCAATTAGTTACATGGATCTGTGTTTCTAGTATTTTCTTCTGAGCCACCCTCCCCCTTGTACTCATCCAAACCACTGAATTATAAGGTTAATACTAAGATCCAAAAGACATGGTACTGAAAAATAAGAGAAAAAGACTGAAAAGAGAACCAATGGCAAGTGGCAAGTAATTTAATTGTAAGTTTGACAGAAGAACAAAACCCAGCAGGGAAATTTGGACATATTGTTTGAATTTGATTTAAATTTTTTGGTTTTTGTTTTACGTGCGAGTTGGCTGTTCCGTACCTGGTGCATGATTTTGTCTAAAAATGTTTGCTATACAGGCCAGTACCTCTAAAAATAACGGATTGATTTCTCTCCATTGAAAACTGTGCTGCTTCTGTGTGTTCTAACTATATAGGATATTCAGTCATGTGGAACCTCTTCTTATTTCACTACACCGACTTCCTGTCAAATCTAGAATTGATTTCGATATTGATGTACAAGGCATTGAATGGATATGCTCCTTCATAGCTTAAATGGATTTACTCCTTCATATTTAATTAATCAACTTTGAGCTTATTCTTTTGACTGCGTGTTGAGTGTTCCTAGACTACATTCCCTTGGAGATTGAGAAATACCTTATAACACACAGATTTTGGTACCGCCTTGCCTCAGAATACTGAGTATTTCATCAATACTGACTTAAGGTTGTTTTAAATTGATTTTTTTCTGTGTATGTTGTACAGCACTTTGTAAATCCTGTCCTGAAAGATGCTCCTAAAGGTTTTATTCCTGTTGATATGAGAACACCATCATGTTTTTTTCTAAAGATGGCTGCAAATCCACATCTCCTTCAGTAATAAAGGAGTCTTTGTCTCCTTCAAAATGGTTTCAAAATGGTTTGTTTGATTAACTGTGCTCCACGAGTGAGAGTGGAATTACTCATTGTGTGCCTCCAAGCATGTGTTAGATACTCATTCTCTAATATTCATGTCAGAACTAAATTATAACAACATAGCATTTCAGTGTAGTTTAGAATAGATTCTAGAGTATATGAACATTTCTTATAAATGATTCCTGTGATAAAGCCAGGTAAAAGTGTAGTGATAAAGCATTAGAATTTATGGTACAGCATTGGATAAACCAGAGAGAACCACATCAAAAGCAAAAGTAAATACAGTATAGTCTGTATAGACATAGCTTCTCAAATTTGGTTCCACAGCACACTGGTGTGCCATGCAGAGCTCCTGAGTGTACCATGGAATCAGAGGAGATCGGTTTTAAAAAGTGTGGATCAGGAACTTTATTTAGCTCTTTCCAGTATTGAACCAAATACTAAACAGATCTGTTCATAGTAACAAACATTTCCCATTGAAATTCTACTCCAAACAGTGAAGTTAAATATTTATCATTTGAACTGTAATCTATGTTTTAGTTTGAAGTATATGTTTTTCTTGAATGTTAGGGCTGATTACTTTAAATCGTATTGTGTTCTGCTAAAGGTCTGGGATGTTAAAAGTGTACAGCAATTTATTAGAGTTTAGGAAGCGCTGGTCTAAAGTAAAACCATGCTTGATCTGTAAAATCTGAGTATGAATCTGCATGTGTAATCTTTTATAAGGGTCAAGAGTTTGCAAGGCTACAAAGGACTTACTTGAGACTTAAAGACACTCTGCTGTAGAGTAACAGCTCCTAGGACATGCAGCTTACCTGACTACCTTCTTTCTGCCAGAAGACAGCAGGCTGTGGGTTTCCTTTTGTCTCACAGGGGAAAGTAGCAGTCCGTCCCTGCGCAACAATCTGATCCCTCGGCCTGACCACAAACTGAGGGGGTGCTGGTTTAAAACAGAACACAGCTGTTAGTGAGTGGAAGAGGAGAGGAGGAGTGAGCACACAGTAAGTACTTCACTAGTTCCATGCAACATTTTTGACACACATCGACAACACCTTCCAATTTAGCCATTCATTCAGACTGGCCAACACTAGTTGAAACTGAATGAATGACATAAGCCTTAATATATCGCCTTTTTTCAGATTGCCATCTAAATATTTTAATTTTTTTTATGTTTTTGTTGTAACATTTGTTGAACCCACTTGTTTCTTTATAGGCCTAAAGATAAAACTGGCTTTGTGAGATACATGCATCCTGCTCAAGGTTAAAATCAGTATTCTGTGAAACCAGAGTCAACTAGGAAGTCAAATTCTTAAAATTATGCATGGTAAAACAAACTTCTCAAATGTACACAAGGATATATGAAAGGTTACAAAGGAGAAGAGGCCAGCTGGCATATGTCATTTGGTTTCTAGTAGTCAAGTAATCTAGGAATGTTGTTCATTTGTCTTTTTTAAAAATCCGGAGAATCAGTTTCAAAAATATAGTTGGTCACTTTGTTCCAGACACTCAACATTCCCAGTGGGAAGTGTCTCCTGTCACCACCTAATATAATTTAGTTTCTGACTGTGTAAGTTTTTTCTTCCTGACTGAAAGCGTTTCTGCTCACTCTTCTTTCAATCTTCCTTGGAGCAGCTATATCATTTTAATAAGCTGGTTAACAAAACCAAATGTACAATTGTACATGTGGTTCTTCAATCATATTAAATAATTTCCCCTAATTTCAATCCAAATCCTTCCACTTTATTTTGTCCTTTATGCAGTAAGCAAACCCTATGAGTGATTCATAAAGTCATTTTGGCAATACTTCATAGGAAACAAAGGCACTTAATTGCATGTTGCAGAGAAGAAAATTGAAGTCTTTGAAAGTAAAAACTAGAAACTTTCAATTGCCATTCTCCTTAGATTTTTTTGTAAATTCAGAGTTTATGTGCTTTCCTTGTTTTGTAAAAAATAATATTTTAATTAAAAGCCACTGATCAGGCTGGATCCACTGGACTTAATGTGTTCTACAACAGGGCAAAGATATTCTCCATCTCCATTGTTACCTGACAGGATTGGAATTATTCAACTGCACCATTTAAGGGCCAATTAAATAATTAAAAGCCACAGCTCATCAACTGGATCATCAAAATATTATAATTTAATCACCATGATTTGCCATTTATGGCCACATAATTCAGTCTATATCATATTTTAGTCTATATGTTGTAAATAGCATAAAAATTAAAACTCTTGTCATTTAATTTACTAATGACAGCTTGTTAGCATGTAAACACCTAAAGCACCTTAAATTAATCCACAACTTATTGGCAATGTTTACTGTTTCTCAAAATAAAAATGTTAAAGCTATTTTTATTAAATCCTAACTTAATATTTGTATACATTTTATTTTTAATTCTGTTTTTTATGCTAAGTAACCAACAGATAAATTGTTGTTAACTGTACTGTTCAACATGTTTAAAGTATATCGTCTCAGAAATGGTGCAATACTTAATTAGAACCTGTAGTAGAACTCATATCCCTCTTGAAAATCCCACATGGTCCATAAGCTTTGCCAAACCTTAAACAAATAGGGCAGAGATAATTAATATTCCAGATAGACCACTAAAGAGTGGGTAGTGTGTGTCTTTATTCTGGTGAAAAACAATTAATTCTAACAAATTATGTTTTGTGTTGGCTTGAATGGAGGTGAAGGGAGGAATTAAAAATACTTTGAATAATGTGAATGAATCTTAAATTAGATTTGATTTCTGGCAAGGTATGCTTTTAATACTGCATTCAGCAAAAGCCGGTTTCAATCACTGTCACAGTAAAGCTCTGTTATGTTAATGATGGCGTACGGAGGCAGTGTGGGATGTTATGGTAATCGGGTGATTGAGTGGAACTGGGAAGCAAGGCTTCAGCGCGACTGGGAGTCAGGTCAGTGGGAGCAGGGGCAGTGGGACCAGGAGGTTAATCATATCATGTTCTTCGTTGTCTCTACAGCCTGGGCTATCATGGTGTGGCAGGAATTAAACAGGCTCTAATGATGAAGCAGATCAAGGAGATACGTCCTTCTCCAACACAACAAGAATGGCCCAGGACATCACTGGCAAACACCTCCCAGACCTTTCCTATTTTAACTCACTCAAAAGTGAAGTGGAGAGAGAGAATGGATCCAATTTTAACAATCATTTTGCAAGGGTTGGCTGCTGAGGCAATGGTAAAGTATGTAACAAGTTAAAAGGGTGTGATTTTGAACAAAATTATTGCAAAATGCAAGCAAATTGAAATGAACAATGTTGAAGGGGCACAAGTAGTGCTGCAGGAAACGCAAAGATACAGGTACATCTGTGAAATAAAGCTAAAGGAAGGAGCTCAGCCCAAATGAGTTTTAGCTGTAACCATTAGGATAGAGACTAGGACAGCAGTTATGTATGCTTCTTGTCTTTTTCATTTTGAACCTGTTTGTCCCTGCATGATGCCCCCTACTTGCAGAATTATTTGCCCTGAGGATCTTCTTCATGAGATAGCTTTTCACAAGGAAAACAACATCACCAGATTTCATATGGTAATGTGCAGATCACAGTCACTGATGTCGAAATAATGTCCAAAGTGTGGCACCAAAATAAAATTGCAGTGCAATGATATCTTGCCCCAACTTTGAACTTAATAATTGGCTGATGAAATATTTGCCCTAGCTTTAGTGATTTGCCCGGTGATGAAAATCTGACACGATATCTTACTGTCTGAAGGATGGCATTTCAGAAAAATGTTATGCCTGGGCTGGAAGCAGCTCATGTTCCAACATGCCAGGGTCAACCCAAACATTCTCAGACTCTCAGTCTTTCTCCAATCCTGTGCAAATGAGATTGGGATGTGTTTCTTGAAGACTGCTTGTTTTTCAATCAGGCAGTCAATCTGCCGATTAAGCCGGCTATTTAAGGCCTTTTCCCCTCTGAATTAGTGTTTCAACTTTGAGCTAAAGACCTTCTTGTGCTAATATCCGCACTCACATCAACTTTGATGTTAATCCCTTTTTTTCTTATTTTTTTACCACTAATCCAGCAATGTCTCACCATCTCCCAGTTCAACAATTCCAGCACTCTGAAGGCATCATCTGCTGGCTTTGCTCTGAATTCTCCAGCCAACTCATGCTGTTGCTCTCCAGGCAGCCCTGCTCTGCTGGAGATCTAGCCTTGAGTTTTCCCCATCTTTAAGAACTTTACCCACTTTCACTCTGACAGGATATTCTGCCTAATCACTCACAGTTCCACTCTGCCTGCTTCATCTCTCACACACCGAATCCTCAGCCATGCTCCCACTGAATCTCTCCAAACATTCACGATGCTTTCTGAGCCTTGTGCTTTGAACTTGGCCTGTCTTCTACAGTGGCTGCAGCTTGACAAATAACAAATACTTTTTTATCTCAAACACATAGTTCAAACACAGTAACTAGTGAATTTGAAGCTATGCAAGAAGCTTTATATTAAACAAGATTCCTTATAATTTTCCTGCACGAACTTAGGTGTTGCATGAATATATTATGAAATCAACGTCCTAATTAAAGGATAGTGCTTTCACATTTAATAGTTACAAAATTTGTTGGTTATGTAGTTTAATGTTACTTTTCCTATACAATCTGTACTGTATACAGATTGTATACAGTATACAATCTGTACAATGTAAAACATCAGCAGAAAGTGCATGATGACCACAGCCAAGCAGCTAACTACAGAAGATTGTAACCTATCATTCCATTAAATAGCACAACTAAAGGGTGGATCTGTAAGCACAGATCTTGTGGGCTCAGCTCTGGCGTCCAGCAATAGGAATCAGCCAGCCAGGAATGAGTTTTTGTTCCAAAATAACAAAGGACAAAATACATGGATATCTTAATATTGCTCTGGAAATTGTAAAAAGAAAATATTGACATATATACTGAACACAAATGTTGTTGCATCTATAAGGATCTTAGTTTAATAAGGAGATAGTATTTATAAAAGAAGGACTGGAAACATTTTTCTTTATGTTTTTTAAATGCTATGGAAAGCTTTTCTCTTCTGAAAATTCTCACTTTTTTAACTTCTGTTTCATGCAGGTCTAGAAACAACAATTCAAACAGTTCCATTCTTCTCTCATCATCTCACGATTTTCAGATGAATAGCTCTGAAACATAATCTCTAAGTAAATTAGTGGGGCGCAGCATGTTGATTCAAGACTTCTGAAATACTTTGAAAAACCAACGAGAGTGAAGTTCAAAATGACTAGCCACATGAAAAGCAAGCCTTGTATCAAAGTGATGTAAAAATTCACCTGACAAAAAATCTTATCTCCGTCTCTCCCCAGGTTATCCCCCATGACAAGATTTTTATTTACTGCTATGCCACCTTGCCCCTGCTTTGAAATTAAGTTTTCAAACAAGAATTTATCCTTTGAAACATTACTGCTGGATGGATTTCTGGAAAAGCATATGATGTCCAAATATTTTCAACTGCTATTCTGGGAGGTAGGGGCAGGGGTGAGATCTCTTGTCTTTAACCAGATGGATTAAGAATAAACAATCATGCTGTAAACTTCATTGTAATCAAACAAAAAAATGCACATCCTGTTATCTCTGAGTTTGATATCTCATCCATGTCACTCTTCAGGTACTCATTGAAAGACAAACATAAAATGAGTCCAATCCCAATCTTCAGCTGTTAAAATGTTTCTCAATGTCCAGCGAAGCAAATGTATTTAAATGTGATTGATACAATAAACCAATTCTTTTCTCCATTCATCTGTAAACAAAGGATCTGTTCTTTGAATCCAGAGGAAAACCAAAGACCATGACAAATCTCCTTACTTTTGTACAAATGCAGACACAGCACAATGGCTTTTATCTGCAAAACGTCACACTTTGTCAGTTCTCATAAACATTGTTATGTTTTAAAGTACTTGAAACAGAAGAAAAAGTAATAAGAACAAATCAGGAAAATATATTGCTAATGTAATTTTTGTCTGATTTAAAAAAAATCCTCTGGGAAGGTTTGAAGGCTCAGACTACATTCTACAAAGTGTATGTGACTTGGCTTCTCTAACCTCTTTTCCAAAAAGTAAACAAGTGGAAAAAAAGCATGGCATATTTTCAACAAAACAAAGAATAAATAACTCAAAATAACACAAAACATTTTTTTTCATTTGAATTTCTGTTGCTTCCAATATATAGTCACACTTGAAAAATATACTGAATCATAGTAGTGAATATAATTTCATGTTTCATATAAAATTCATATAAAATTGCATTTTATATTTGATACAATATAGTAAGAGTCTCAGTTTTATTGTCTGTTTATTATTCAAAACTGTGCTGAAGTAAATGCATTTGTATTATGGACAAATGGACATCCTTTCTTGATGGAACTGGACAGGAGCTATTTGATTTTACTCAAGTTTCTTGTATTAGGAACATAAACAATGCAGAAGAACCAATTATTGTAGTTGTGACTCCATGAACCACAAAGAGTCTTGGGTGCAGATACTAAGCTCCTTTAATTGATGTTTCAACAACTAGAAGAACACTAAATCTTGTTATTATGATTATTTATGATTAATTACGATTATTAAAGGCACCAATATTTCCCTTCTGTCTGCCTAGATGCACTTTAAGATTCAGAAAACTACAAAAAAGCCGGTGGACAACAAGGAAATTTCTACTCTTTCCTTTTATTAACTACTTGTATGCAAGTTTGAATGATGGACATATGAATGCCTGTGATGGCAAAATACTTGGACTTATAAGTACTTATTAAATACTTGATCTCTGTCAAAGCTGCAAAAGAACAATTGTACCTGAAAAACACTGAAACACTGAAACCTGAAACACTGCAGTGGAAATGTGGAGTGAAGAATCAACCTTCATTTATTCAAATTTAAAAAATGAAAATTTACAAAAAATTTTTAAAATACACTTCTTACAGGAAATGTCTAGAAGTTGTATGGTATCCAAAATAATAAAAATAGAAAACTTGATCATATTTCCTAACTGGTGGCATGTAATAATTTCATAATAGTGAACCGGAGAAATACTAAAGTCCTGTTTTCGTGAGGATCAATTTGATGTATCTCAGAGGACACTAAAGATGGTATTACTATACAGTGACAAACTAGCAGTCTTTTACAACTAGTATATCACTTTCTTTACACATGCATTTGTTAAGAGGATAATGGTCATGAACCCACAGATGCTTATTCAGAAGAGCTTGAAATTCTGCTTAGTTCTCCCTTTTCTTTACAGACCATTTTAACATTCCTGTAAATGTGGGACTGTGACAGAAAAAGAAATTGCACAGCCATCTCTCCTGGCAAACATTCCTCCTTCCTTTCGCCAAGACAAGCTGCTCTCAAGTGGGTCTATAAAAGTAGCACATAAAATATACTCCACCAATCTGAGGAACACACTTCATCCTAAAATAAATAAAACCTTTAATGCTTTCACCTGTTAGCCCTTACCATTCAATATACACAGCCATCAAAAGGAAACACTAAATTAATGTGTTTTTAGACAATAGCATGTTTAAACTATCCTAGATAGAATGCAGTATGACAGTTACTCAGTTGAGCTTCAGATTCTAAAAGTGGCAGCTCATTTGACTTGCGACTTTAATGATTTATTAAAGTCATCTTCACCTCCAAGGAAACGGTTTATCAGACAAGATATTTAATTCATGATGGAACACATCTGCCCAGGGGTGTGAGGATTTTTAAAACAAATACATTTCTGAAAGCCCCCCCCCCCCCAACCCTTTTTTCTTCTCTTTCAATCATATTTTATTCAGTGACATAAAGCAATTACTGTCTCCTTCATGTGGATGGGCTGAATCCTTAATTTTCAAAGCTTTCTGAAACCTAATAATTCTTGACAATCACGCTATAGCTCAAGATGCTTTAGCATCATAGATCCTTCCTACTGACTCCAAGATTTTCATGATTTTTCATCTCAAACAGAGAACCACAACATTTCCCCTGACGGACAAAATCTTTTCATTCATTTTCATTCATTCAGATTTGTTTAATTCAGTTCCATTGGCTATTCACTTCAATTGAAAAATAAATTCCCTAAGAATATCATTATCTTTTCTGACTTTTTACTTTAAAATCAACTAATACTCTACACTGAGGTGTTTCTCAGAAATATCAAGGCATTCTCATGTGAGCTTATGAGTAAACAGAGAATGCAGTGAAACCCAATCAAACCTAAAAACAAAGTATTTGGCTTTGATTTGTGAAGTGGCCTAAGTCTAATAATGAAGCCATTTTCTTCTTGGCTAAAATTATTACTGATGGCAACAAGAAGTACTTTAAAAAGGCTCTTCATATTGACAGACACTAAACAACACATTGAAGACAGAAGTCTGTGATAAAGAAGCAACCTGTCCATGATGGTGTTTCCATATTGATGGAATCTGGTTTAGTTGATTAACAGGTTAGTGCAATGGAAGAAGCAACACTGTAATAAACACTCTGAGGACATTTTTCTAGTATAGTGTAGTCTGCTCTTGTACAACACTGGAAAGGACTAGTGATAATAGGCAGTTGCACGTTGCTCCACCGTGCTGCTGTGCTTCAGTTAGTAAATGATGAATGTTAATTAACGAGACCCACTTTCAAGCGCTGCGTGAAGCCCATGCACAAAAAGAATGGCTTTAAGGATGGTTACTTACCGACGGGGCGAGCTGAAGACAGAACAATGGTGTGGTGTGTTGAACATAAAAAAGAACAAAACACAACAAACAAAAAAAATAAGAAAAATTAAAAGTCAGAATGAATGGCATGTGCTGGGTACACAATTCAAGGAGGAGAGATCTGATGAGTCTTATAAAACAGACCTGAGGCCAAAAACAATACTTTCAGTCATCATGACTTGAAGGGGTTTATCTCATGAGCACAATTTACAGCCTTGTTTAAAAATACATTTACTGTACAGTGTAAGGGCGGTTGAATGGGTAGATCCACTGCAAGGGAGATCTTGGAATGGTTTAATTACACTGCTGAAGAATGTGTTTGCTGATATCAATATTTCCTACTATCTTAAATTACCATAAATGCTTTAAAAAAATAGTTATATAAATTTACAGTAATATAAACACTATGGTGAATTAAAAATGCTATTTGAAATTACAGGTACTCTTAGTGTACAGTGCTACCTGGTGGTTATATTTTGTAACAGCATCCATATTAAATGAAAATTCGCTACAGACTAGGAGAATTTACTCAGTTTTTCACATAAAATGATAACAATCTGATATCTTTACCGTAATTCCTTTTTACACTTCAGTGCTCAGACTGCAAAAAGCTGTTAGGTAAAAGGGAGGCTGGGGTCAATAATCTACAATGATTTATAAAACAAATTGGAAAATTGTCTAGTAAACTTCAAAATTATAATTATGGCTTGCTTGGACTCAAATTCACTGAAGGAGGTAAAAAATTGGTCATGGCCGGGCAATGTGGTGATTTTTCATCCTGTACTAAATAGGCTCTCTGTTGACAACTTTATTCTATGGGATATTTTTTATTGAATTTAACAAATTGCTTTTTGACACAGATAAATACAAGTAACCAGCAAACCTGGACGGTTACAAAACTGGAGTTTTACAAACGAGTGTGTCACCGGAAGAACGCTCTTAATCATTTTGTTCTCATCAAATTTATGGTTTGCCGTTTGTGTGGTTTACATAACAATCCCTTAAGCAGAATGAACTTGTTATAAATTTCTCTCTACCTACTCAAGAGTATGTGATGATGGCATACATGCTATCCATGTAGTACAGCTGTGTGTATTTAAATCTGCACTACAGCTCTATGCATGACTTTGCTACCTCATGCTGTAAGTCACACCAAATTTTTTATATTTAGGAGATTAATGTAATGTATGGATCCATGCATTCAAACAAAACAAGCCTGAAATTTGAAGCCGACTCTGTAGATCATTTGACCCCACTCCTTTTGTATAGCTAAAATACTCCAGAGAGACCTTGAATGTTTGATCTAATGCGCATGGGGGAAAACGAGGAGAGATTACGGCAAAAATGTTTTTATTAACCTTTTCCACCTCCACAGAAAACCTCCAGCATGCACCAGTAAACTGTGAAATGGCATCTGTATCTGTCTCACAGAGGTACTGTGTACCCAAAGTGAATTAGGATTACATGAACAATGGAAGGCATCTGGAACTCCATTTGCTCCTTGTGCAACATTAAGCTGTAGAAAATAAATAATTAACCACATTTATACACAGCACCAGTGTTATATTCCATGAGCTTCCAGGAGCCTTACACTGTAACCTGCTACATAGAAGCAGAATGGAGTTAAGTGGGATTTTTTAAAGCTTACTTTGTAACATTCTTATTCTTAACATAGCTCAATTGAATGCTAACATTTCAAATTATTAACAAAAATGAGAAAACGAATTCAATACTGTCTCCACACCTTGTGTGATAATGATAAAAACTAATTTTTTAGATTGTTTCTAATTGTACTTTCAGCATTTTTATATGAGCATCTTGCATTTTGCACAACAAAAATCCATATCCATTAATAAAGCAAGAGTAAATATTAATATTTGGCCTAATACTGTATATCTAAGAAACAAGAAATTTAAGACCGACCCATCTAGGTTTCTACAGTTCTATATAGCACAGTATATCAACTGTAGCAACATTTTTCCAATATCTGAGGAGCACCCTTCTAACCCATGAAACAGGAACAGGTTTTCTATAAATATTATGTGACTGACAGTTTTAGGTCAGTATTTTAATGTAATGGTTCCAGCTTTGTTTTCAATGGATTTGTGTTTATCTCCCAAACATGCTGTCAGTTGTTAGTGACAGTTCTGCAAGAATATAACATATGATGAAAAACACATATAAGAATATACAGTACATATACACCAGTTAGAAATCATACGGCATTCCAGTTAGCTAACTGTTACACTCAGATGTACAGGTAGAACTTAACATATTTTTACAGTGTACAGAAAGAACATAACAACAGCCTACTGCCAAGAACTTTGTGTCGGCAGGTGGCTGTGCTATATGCTCTATTGTTTGATTATTTTTCACATTAAGCTAACAGCCCAGTTTTCTTCTTATGCAGACAATATAGCAGGGTGTTGCAAAGGGTGCAGGAAGCATAGTCTGGCAACTGTGGAATGTGGTAGTAATTCCACAGCTGTAAAAGGACACATCTCTCCACTTACATAGCCAATACTTCTTGCACTCTCTGTGTTCTCTGCAGTTTACCCTTATAGAGCCATTACTTACCCCTAACAGTAAGGGACGCTGAGGCCTCTACTTTTCCCACGCGGTTCTCAGCAATGCAGGTATAGGTGCCTTCATCGCTGCTGGAAGCTTTTTTAATGCGGAGCACATAGTCATCCTTAATGTCATACCTAGGCAATTGAAAAGAAAACAGCTTGTTTCTTTTTTTGTTTGTTGGGTGGATTAAATATATAGTCTTTTTCCACAGATGAGACAGTCGGCAGCATGATAATTTTTATGACCCCAAAGGGGTGGCATTATGAAGGCAGTAGAATAGGGGAGTATAGTACATTAAAATGAATCTGTCAAGGAGGAACTCAGCTGATCTGGATGGGTGTAATGAAAGTGTGGGTGGGGGGGCAGTATGAAGAAGGGTAACTGGACACAGTATAAATACAGTATATTTGTATTAACATATACTGTACATATTATTGAAATTCAGAATGATTCTAAACAAACTAAACAAAAACAATAAGTTTCTTATACTTATTTTATTAGTATATTTAAAAAGCATCTTCTCTGGAGAAAAAAGACTTCTCATTTCACTTACATACTGTAAATACTGTACAGTCAGAGCTAAACAATTGAATTACTCTTCATAGTTCATAGTGACTGCTTCCTCTTAAAAAAGTGTCATAACTTTGAAATGAGTTTGTATAAGATACACAAATACACCTATTTTATTGTTAATGTTGCTCAATATATTGAGTCAATATATTTGTCTGTAGTCACTAACTTTGACTTTATAGATGGAAAGCAGAATGAGAAGTCAGTTTAAACAGCTCTGCTTTCAGGTTTTGTAAAATGTCTGGAGCTTATTAATATTTACATTCCCTTTATTCCTATTTATTTATCTGTTCAAAAATATAGAAGTGGTGTAACAATTCTCAAAGTTATTTGAGATTTACCTGCCTATTTTAATATACAAAAATACACAAACGGGTGTGATGTGTTTGATTTTGTATGATCCTTTAATAAGAAGCAAGAGCTGCAAATCAGAAACAAATGTTTTCACGAATGCCTTACATCTAATGCTTCCCATATGACAAGGCTATTCCATCCTGAAAGCCAGTCAACATTAATAAACAATGACTGAACTGTAGTGTACAAATTATTCATCATGTAATAAAGGAACAAGTAAAGGTTAATTCCATGCTGAAAAGAGAAGAAAAGAAACACAATGTTTCAGCTGTAGTGCCTTCTTCGGGTGTTCAGCCTTCCACACGCTGAGAAGGCTCCACAGCTGAAGTGTTGTGCTTCTTTTCTTCTCTTTTCAGCATAGAATTATTCTTTACTTGTTCCTTTGCAGCCTACTCATGCTGACGCAGCTACCTACTTCAAAAACATTAATTAATTAAAGCACAGCTAGTTGGTAAAGGATCTGCTGAACAGCACATTTAATGTTTTTTCACTAAAAATGTCTGTTATTAAGAAGGACGCATCATGAGGGGAAGATATTTCAATGGTCACTTGTAATACAGTATATATATATAATAAAACAATTTTGCTCATGGTGATATGATAACTGTAAGTACCCAATGAATGTTTTCTTCTAAAGGAACTCTACCATCTAAAAGTCAAGTTAACCAAAATGTTGAAGCTTATTTATTCAATACTTTTTTCTGGACTAACTGAAGGCTAAAGTAATTAACATTATTGAGATATTCATTGAGTTTCCACTTATCATTGTATTTGTCTATTAAACCATTACCACTACCAAATGTGACAGACAATTAGACAATTAGTTTCCTGTCAGGGTACCAACATACAAGAGGTGTGTGATGCAACACATCAACATGATGGAGATGGTTTGACCAGTAGCACTAATGAGAAAAAAAAACGTCAAAGTGCTGTCCTAAAAGAAATCCTACCACTTGGTAAAAAGTGTGAAAAGTCTGTATACCTCAATATTGTTGGTTTGGATACAAAAAAAATCCCTATAACCTGTTCTGAAGGTATCATTGGTATCAGCAAGTAGATCATTTTGGAGTAAACAATATAGTGTTACCCCTTTTCCCCATATGCTGGTTTATAATGATATGTTGAAGACATTTAAATAGTATAACAATGTTCTGTTTTTCCAGAATGAAATCACTGATAACACATTTTGCAGTGCAAGATCCAAGTCTTTCTTACAGTATTTCTCAAAGGGCACAACCACAGGGCAGGCAATGTCATTGTATTGAGGACAGCTCTAGAAACAGGAAAGTACAATGCTATAATTACAGTATTGGAACCCAACTATTTTCTCTTTAAAACTGATGAGCACCTCTGACACCTCTCCAACAAGAATGAATGAATCCTACCTCAATGAATGAATCCTAATTCTACTCTCAACAAGAATGAATGAATCCTACCTCAGCTTTCCAAGTGTCTGGATTGCAGTCAGCTCTTCTATTTTCATTACTGGGTTGTCATGTTAACTATCTAATTGTTCCTCATTTAATTCCCTAAAACTTTCATGATGTTTGGTTTATCTAACTAGATTCCTACTGTTCACATCAAACCCACTGGAACAGGCTTTGAGAAAACATTTCTGAAACTCTTGAAAAAATAAAAACTTTGTTAAAAGTAATGAGAAAAACTGAGAAACTATCATAGGAAAGGGATTAAGGGATTTCAAAATATGCTCATTGTTGGAAGAATAAGAGTGACACACTGTCATCTTCCTGAAAGATGAATCTGTATGTGGAATCCTCCATAGCTAAAGATTGTATTTCCCTTTATGAGAGTTTTGGCAATTGAGCATGGAAGAAACCCGAGATAACAATGGCATACATTCATTCAGCACTTTCAACTTAAAGAGGGATATCAAAGTGATTCACAATATTGTTTCAGCTGAGCCAACAATCGTACTTTGAAGTGCAGCCAACACAGATGTGTTAGTGCTTGAAGAGGTATAAGGGTCAGTCATTTTAATAAATAGGTTTGTTAAAGGTCAATCATAACTGACAAAAACTGAAAATAACATACAGTATTACTTGATACATAACAGAATATCCCTTATTCATATGTTGCATAGAACATGAGATATGACGGGGTTCCACAATGGCCGGAGCCTTAAATCTAATGTCAGCAGAAATCTATTGTTGTTTTTCTCATACTCTTTGATTTCTGTACAACAGTAGTTAGTCACCCCAGATCATCTATGCAATTCTCATGACAATACAGGAGAGATGAAAAGGCGTGATATGAGCCTTGCCATCTTCAGTTTGTTGTTCACACTGCAGCCCCAGAACATAAACTGCAGAGCTGAGCATCAGATGGATTGAGTCAGATCTCACTAGTACAGCAAAGCATGCTCACAGGTACCCAGCAAGTTACAAAGATTGCTGTTGTGTGACAGGCACAGGAAATCACAAATGACTTTAATACTGCCTAGCAGGTGGCACAAAGCCACTTGTGCACCACTGGAAAACTCGTGATCACAGCTATTGACAGCGCTCTTTGAATTTAAAAACACCACTTGGGAGCACCCCTGCAGTTTATATTTTCAGATACATCAAATCTATACACTATAGCAGTGACTTTAAGACAGCTTTTTGCATAACACCAAGTACAGTACATGGAAAATATTTAAAGAAGGTTCCAAAAGTATTTAAATATTTATAAGTTTCAAAGAAAAATGTAAGAAGGTTTTCTGATAAAGGAATTGGACAGACACCGATGACTGTGACTGTGTTCACTGTTGCAAGGTTTGAGTAATGGCAGTGGTACAATGGTATACTGACAAGTATCTGCCACCCAGACATGTTTCCCCTGATATGAGACACAGCTGAAAAAAAATGCACACCAATCGGATCTGGTCCCAGGACAACATGCTCTATCACCACTGTAGCATGGATCGAGATTGATTTAAGTTCCAGCTGTGAAAATGGGAAGAGGAAAGAAAAAAGGTGATAATGCATTCCCAAATGGAGAAGTTACAAAAAGGGGGCAAAACACTTGAAAACAAATTTCTGTGATGACTAGTACCATCTATTTGCAAGTTTTTGTGTAAAAAATTACGTTAAAATTCAGAGTTTATCTGCACAGCTTGACAGTGATAGGCTATACATTCCATTTTTATAGATTCATGAACTGAAAGAAACAACAGCTTATTTCTGATGTTGGCATGATGTTCTTTATTATACTAAGAATGGAATTACACATCTTATATGAAAGGGCTATGGAGCAAGCCAAGAGCAAGATGTTCTACAACTTTATTTTTCAACTCAATCTGAATGGTGAGAGGAATAACTTCAAGGCAACACAATACATTTAACTTAACTTCAAAATCACCCAGCACCTCTGACGTTAAGTTGTTGAAAATTTTATATCTATTCTTAATATGATTTGACAACATGTCTGTGCTACACTGTCATTTGGAGCTTAATCTCCAAGAAGCATTTAGTAAATATTTAACATTTTTACAGGCAATTTAGGTATGATTAATATCCTGCTATAGTGGGAAAAATGCCAACACTAACAATAGAATAAAACAAACTGGAATCATTTTACCAGCCAAACTGAATTCTATACATCATATAGCAAGTTAAGAACTGTGTGTACTTTCCTGATTAATAAATAGTCATTCAGTTGTTGCCATCCCAGAGAAACAAATTACCACATTTCTCATTTAATTTCTATCCACTTTGTCCACCAGGCACTTGTTTAGAATTCTTATTCTTTGAATTTATCTAAAAATCGGCTTATTTCAGTAATAACTACAAGGCAAACAAAATCCTTAAATAAAGGACATAAAGGTTTTGGAAACTTTCCAGGATAAATTATTTACAAGAATTTGACAGTGGTCCCTCAGTCATTGAATGAAATTTCAGATGATTGGAATGCAGGATTGTGCTCAGCAATAAAAAAAAAAAAAAATACTGGAGTTAAAATGACAGCTGCTTGGCATTTGCAGATATTGAAACAAAGAATGCAGCCAATTAATTTTCTAACAAGTTTTCTAGCCCTTTTGAACTTTCCAAGTTGTTTGTAGCAGTGTTAGGCACTGAATGCATCTTAGGCTGGCATCACACTACATGACTCGACATCAAATAAAAACTGCAGATGGAAGACTGAACTCCCCTTTATGAAACCATGTCTTTCAATTTGGGAGCAATGAAACCCTTTTTTATCAAGAAGCTGTTAATCTTCAGTAGACCTAAGGATCCTCACTCCCTCAATGTTGTTTGTTATTTTTTCAAAATACATTGAAACACAGTTTTTCAACAATGTACTTACTGTAAGTGAAATGCCAGCTCATGAGGTATTTTTGGGAAAAAATGAAACAAATGGTGATACTGTATGTGAGCTGATAGAGAACACAAGAGATAAGTATGAAAAAAAGACTTGATATTTATTTTTCTCCATCACAGGCAGTAATTTCATGGTAAAGGGTGAAAAAACATATGCATGCATCAAATAAAAGCTGCAGATGGAAGACTGAACTCCCCTGAGGATCACAGCGATGTATAATTCTGTGTTTTAAAATGGCTGTGATTGCCCTCCTATTGGTTTCAATCGGCTGTATGATATCACACCTGCGGCGATATCCCATGATATTTCTAGAGTATAAAATGGCATACCTTATCTCTGCCAAACATATCACTACTCTGCTTGGGTTTCAACAGAATTGCTATTAAAAAGGGCTTAAAAACAGAATTGTATCAGTTTTATAACTTAAAGTGTAGCCTTTCTAGTATTTACTGGCCATTTTTTAACCACCTAAGGAGAAGATCAATCCGAAAACTTGATGGTGCATGATTTGGAGTAAGGCATGCATGGGTTTTATTCCTCTTGTCTCAGGGCTGTCAGCACAGTTGATTAGCAATTAGTGATTCTAAGTCTGTGAGGTGAAAAATGAAATATAGCAAATGTTGTTATAAAATGAGTAAATTGTGTTATTTTTTCTAAAAAAATAAATTTTCAGTTAGACAAAAATGTTACTTTTTTCAGTGAAATTCCTCAGGAGGATGCCAAACAAGGCTGCAAGCAGTATGGATAAGGCTTTCACTTCCATATTGAGTCACTGTCTCATTTTAAAGAGCTGGAAAGGACTGCCACCCTCACTGGATCAGAGACATAAAGTACTTCGTCAAACCTGAAAGAACCCTTAATTAAATAAAAACTGACAAAATTTACGATATTTGTCTATTTACTGACATGCCAGGGTAACTTTTTTAGACTCTGAAGATGTATCCTACTGTAAGTATCACAACCATAAGCAACTGTTAGATTGTTGCCTCTTTTTTATTTTTATAGCATCTTTGCCTTATTTAATTTTAGATTATGTCATCCCTATATCATCTTTTCTGCTTTTTTACTTTTATTAGCTTTTTTCTTTATTTTTTTTTCTTCTGGTTTATGAAGTAGAGTGATCTAGAGTCTGAAACTTAGGAGATTTATAACTTGGGAACTTCAGTTGTTTGCTCTGGTATTTTGTTCCCCTTATAAAACATCAATAAAAAGAACTTAAAAATATCTTATTTTCAATATTGCACATTATATACTGGGCATCAAAACAAATATTAGAATTTAAGAACAGTTGCAAATGAGAGGTGGGCCATCTTACACATTAGCTTATTGATCTAGGAATCTCATCCAGCCGTTTCTATAAAGATTTCATTGTATCAGCCTCAACAACATGGACATGTATGTTGTCCTGTATTCCCATGTACCTTTGGTTAAATGAGTGCCGCCTCTTCAGAGTTTTATATGCACAAATAATGCATTATAAAATGTAAACATCATAATTTAGATTTTATGAATGATCAATACATCTTAATATTTGTTTTAATTTGTTTTATGACTTTTTAATTGGTTCTCCAATTAAACAACTAAATCTTTTTCATAGCCTCTTCTATCTTAGTTTTTTAATTTTGTATTTATAGTTTAAGTTTTTACCTGCATGCAAAACCCAGCACTTGTCTACAAGTCATGTGTCAGGTGTTCGCCCAATTTTGAATGTCATCATCATAAAACATTTTTAATTTTATCTGGTACTTCTAGCGTGTTTTTCACTCTTCCTAATTTTGTACCATCTGCAAATTTACTAGTTTGCTAATTATATCACTCAATCAACATAGCACCAATAACTGTAACAAATTCACAAAGTTAACAATCAAAAATACCAAAATACTATATATATTGTAGATGGTCATTTAATTGAACAGTCATGACATGAAGGTAAATTTATTTATTAAGAAGGAGTCTACTGTGAATAAGACAGAACTGTGTGTGCCCAATGTTGGAAAAAACACAGACTGCACCAGCCCGCAAATGCTATCTTGTGGAATTATAATTATTATAATAATAATTGCTTACATAGCACTTTTCTGGACAATCCACTCAAAGCACTTAACAGGTAATGGGGACTCCCCTCCACCACCACCAATGTGCAGCATCCACCTGGATAATACGACAGCAGCCATAGTGTGCCAGAACGCTCACCACACATCAGCTATCAGTGGGGAGGAGAGCAGAGTAATGAAGCCAATTCATAGATGGGGATTATAAGGAAGCCATTATTAGGGCCAATGGAAAATTTGGCCAGGACACAAGGGTTACACCCCTACTCTTTTCAAGAAATGCCCTGGGATTTTTAATGACCACAGAGAGTCAAGACCTCAGTTTTACATCTCATCCGAAGGATGTCCCCATCACTATACTGGGACATTAGGACCCACATGGACTGCAGGGTGAGAGCCCCCTGCTGGCCTCACTAATACCTCTTTCAGCAGCAACCTTAGTTCTTCCCAGGAGGTCTCCCATCCAGGTACTGACCAGGCTCACACCTGCTGAGCTTCAGTGGGTTGCCAGTTGTGAGTTGCAGAGTGATATGGCTGCTGCTTATTTTCCTGTTCCTCTCCTAGATCCTGAACACAGGCTGCTTCAACATATAGGCCCACTTTTAACTCGTGGTATCATACATTATGGGCTAAATATTGTATGTTTAAGGAAGATAGAGTTATTATCTTATTATAATCATGATTCACTGGTATTGAAGCCACTAACATAGAAAGTCTGTCTCATTCATTGGTGTTTCTTAATATTGTTAATCAAGTTTTTCTTGAAACAGAATCTGGCTAAGGTCAGGTTTAGATATATGGTTGGGCGTATTAGTATAATATATAATTTAAAAAATGATATTAATTAACAAGCCTCACATGAACAACTGTGCAAAGGTCTGTGAAATATATTGATAGTGGTATTTAAATATGCCAATTACAAAGTTTTATGAGGAAAAATAAGAACAAAAATGGAAGTCCGTGGCAATTTTTAAAATTAGCCCTGGGTCATGCTATGTAACCTTTGCCACAAAAAAATAGTTGTCCTCTCAAAATAAAAATTAAAAGAGAGCAATCTGAGGTAGCAGCCAAAATGACTAAAGTAGAAACATTGTTCCAAGCCACAACTAGTTCAGTTCTTGCTAGAAATGTATGACACAGTGATCTCGTGGAGGGGGAAACTGTGGAACATAGAGCAAAAGAGAGGAATTCACCAAACCAGCGAACTTGCGCATCACCATGATCAGGGAACTGGAATCAGGCGTTTTTCCTCTAACCAACAGGGGGCAATCTACTCAATATATAACAGATGGACAATCAAAGTGGCATATCACATCAAAGTGGTCTTGTATGACCATCAAGTCTTTCCCAAGAGATGTTACCCAAAACAATTATTATTTTTTGGCTCAGAAGATGAATTTCAAATGAGTGAGTGGGCTTCTTTATGTTCTTATGGTATGTTAAGTGTGTGATGTCAGGAGAGGGAGAGAGCTCATTCTACAAATGTTCAACACAGGTTGCAGGTTGAGCATAACAGAAACATTCTCATTTCACAAGAAAACTATTGTTACAGGAGCAGCATGAGGACGTGTAAGCACCAAATTGAATGTTGGAATGGTGTCTGCAGAATGGGCAGCAAGTGAAGTCCCTAGACTTGAGCAATGCACTTCTGTGCTGTCAGGTTATAATCAATTTCTCAATTTTTACAAGTGTACTGTAGATCTGTAGCGATGTGACAATATGTTTATTGTGTAGTACACACAATAAGCATATTGTTATGAACATCTGCATCACATTTGCTAATGTCCATCTATACAAAACACTATTACCTAAGAGGGCTTGGTGCCTCTGCTAGTGAATCCACCTGAGGTAATTTAGTCCAGACTCCAAAAAAAACCTGCCACAAAGGTGTTTTTCTCTGCTGATTAGTGGCACAGGTTCCTTGCAGTATTTTTTCTTGTTTGTCTTTTTGAGTTTCACCAGACTGTGTTCCAGCAGTATGTTTTAATAACATATTGTACAAAATTCAGTGACGATTTTCTTTTGATGTTCAGTATACTTTAATATTATAAGGACTTTTTATCACAGATACTCTATGAAGACAGACACATTGTTATCGTCTCAAAGAAGGGTTTCTCAACTCACATAACAGACTCAAATAAGGGTTTCTCAATTCCCATAGCAGAAAAACAACAGAAACGAAACTCATCCTGAAACTAGGTTCACACCATCCCCTTTCTCTCAATGACCGACTAATCTTCTCTATTCTCATGGAGGTTTTGACTTTACACCTTTCTTCACCCCTCTCCACTTTGCACTTCCTGAGTGGCCTCTCTGCCCCTCCGGCCTCCTCCCATCTCCCAGCTTTTGTGCTTCTGTGCTATTTAATCTTTGCTGTCTGCCCTTGCTTTCTCACACCTGAAGAAGGCTTCACAGCCAAAACGTTGTGTTTTCTCTCTCTCTTTCAACATGGAATAAACCTATTACTTGTTCCTTTGCAGACTATGCATGCTGACGCAGTTACCCACCTGAACTACATTCTTATCGCCAGGCAGACAAACTGCAAAAGCTCAAATATGGAGTCAGTTTATTTTGGAATTGATTCCGATATGGTGCTGAAATGAAACTAATGAGAAATTCTCATTCAGCAAAATAGTTTTTTTTTCCTCTTTATGTTTGGTTTTGTCATTTTTCAAACATTTTACTCAAAGGTTTTCAAATATTGTATGCAGAGTTTTGAATCTGTCCAAATGACAAAATTATGAAGCTATTCCAATTCTGTCATAGGTGTGATTTAAAAATAAAAAGACTCATGTCACAATTAAAAAAAGGTGTGGATATGGAGAATTTATAGCTTTGTCTTGAAAAACTGAGGTACAGTCTTGAAAACAAATTATGGTTGGTTTTGGAGGGCATTGAGTAAAACTCAATAGATAAGACTCCAGTGCAAGAGTGTGTTCTGGTCAGTAGAAATATAAGGTGTGAGGAGATAATGGGACTGGACTGAATTAAGGTTAAACAGGGATTTGCTCCACTCTGTGTGGCCTTTGCTTCAGAGAAGGGAAACAATTGCCTTTTATCCTCTTCTCTTCGCTGACGAGCATTGGGGCACTGGCGTTTATTTAAGCATCTACTCTTTCACTGAACTGGCTGCCACTTTTGATTCCTTGGCACAGCATTCATCTAATCAGACAGTGTCCGCAAGTGTGGCCTACAAGGGAAGCCTGTAATTTCATTAAAGATGTATTTACTCAGCTGAGCCACCTGCTCCAAGCTGAAACACAAAAGCCAGCAGGGCTTTCACAGCATCCAAAGCAAGAGACAAGAAGCAGCTGAAAGAAAAAAAAGACTGCTAGTTTTAGTTTTCTTGAGCTCTTCATTTTAATCAACACAGTGTAACCTTTTCAGATACTGTAAACACCCACTTTCATTCCCTGCCTGACACAGGAGAGAAGTCCCCCTTACATATTTTGTTTCTACTGCTCTGATGTTGCTCAATACACAATCTTTATTCTTACAAGATACCATATCTGTTATGCAGAAAAACAGGAAAAGCTGAAGTCTGTAATATGTACACATGAGACTATATGGGTGAGAATATAAAGCAAACAAATCATGTCAGAAAATCAAACCAAACTGTTATATAAAAGTTTAGAATATTCTGCTTACTGGCAAATAAAAATTGTGATTTTGACATGCAATCAGAATTTCTTAAATACAATTATTCTTATCTTCTCACTCTATTGGTACTATGAGGGATAACATTAATTTTCACATTTTCAGGTAGATGCAGTACATGAAAACCTTAAGGCAAATTTCGGTCTGAAACTTAAATAAGTGCACAGAATTAAATTAATGAAAATTCAAAACAAAACTGCAGTATTTAACCATAGAAAATATTAAGCTATAAATATTTTTTAAATTACTTGTATATCTGAATTCCTTTCAGTATTTACATTGTGGGTTTATTGTGTTTTCAAATGTAAAGTATAATAACAGAAGGGAATATCTGAAGAACAAGGAGTTTGTAATCTGTATGTCATAAAAACTCTGGTTTGCACTGCACTATGTATGCCTACAGTACATGTGAAATTATACATTGTTGTAATACAACCCAATGTACTACAAGCCCTTGTAAAAATATATTGCATAGACCTTCTCATTTAAAACGTCTTCAGAGGAAAAAAAAACATACAGTAATGCCTTTTAATCAAGATCTCATTGTTAAAGTCTGGAGCTGTATCCTGCTGCAGCTTGCCATTCAAGCTCTTTTATCTAGAGTTTATTTTCTCCCTGGCTTGCTCTCATGGCATTAACAATGTACCAATGGAAACAAGAAAACTGAATCTGAAAACTAACATTTTGAGCATAGCTTCTATGTGGTAAAGCTACAAGGTACATTAGTCTTAATAGTCTGGCTTCACCAGCATAAACAGAAGCTAAAAAGCTGTGATATGAAACAAAAAGGCAGAATTCAGATGACATGACTAACAATTTTTTTGTCTTGATTTGTAATTACTAATTCTCTATTCATGTGTTACTGGAACTCCTTTTTACTACTACAATCACAATTAAAGAAGCATGACAAAACAGAAGAGAATAAACGCTGAAGCAAAAGGGGGAAATAGCATCCCAATCATTGTATCTTTGAGTCTTACTTCTGTTTCAGTCACAGGCTGTCATTATTTTGTTGAAATTATATGTTTCCATGGAGTTCTTCCAGAAAAAAGGCTCAGCTACAAGAAAAAAAGAATAACCATCTTGACACACCAAACATGCTCTGTAAAAAATGATTTATCTTTTTTACAGGCTTATGATCATAAATATATACTGCATTTTTTTAAATATAAAATATATACTTTTGTACTAATGTACTAGTATCATGCCTGTGTTTCATAACAAACTACAAAATACTTGTTTCTAAGCTTCTCATTGTTTTACACCAAAAAGTCTTTTCCACTCACTTGGAAATGCCTGTTGTGGGTCAGGGCCCAACAGTGGCTACGAACCATGCTGCTTGCATAGGAGCTTGCCAGGATTTTATTACTGTGTATTTATCTAAAACTCCGTTTGGAGTATTTCTGAGTCCCCTCTGTGTCCTGGCTCCGCAGTAGTCCCAGCGGAGAGAGGCAAGTGGCACAGAACGAGTGCTGAGTCTGGCAAACACATGGCAGGCGCCTTCCACAAACAAAGCCAAACAGACGAGACAGCTCACAGAAGAGAGCCAAGGCCTTCACAGGCGCAGCACAGCACCAATCTGGCTCACTGCTCACAAACTGCATGCACCTGTGATCCCATCCACTCTTTAATTGGTATTATTATTATTATTATTATTATTATTATTATTTATAGCTCAATGTGATTGATTTCATTTTGATTTTGTAAGCCTGTGTTTTATAATGAATCCTTACAAAAGCAGATTTGCAGCATCACAGAGTGGGAGTTTGCTGGCATAGATCAGTCTATGTTATAGAAGCAGATTCCTTATGAATTTAGAGTCAATCAACCTTTTTCAAACTAAATAACAGGATAGGCAAGCTTTCTTGTGTTTTTTGTCTAAAGTCAGACAAAAAAAAAGACAAAAAAAAAACTCCCCACACCTGAAGAAGGCTCCAAGGCTGGAACGTTGTGTTTTCTTTCTTCTCTTCTCAGCATGGAATACACCTATTACTTGTTCCAAAAAAAAACTTTACTACTGACAATAAGTTAAAGGTAAGAAATTAAATGTTTTGCCTTAATTGTGAACACTGTGAATTCAAACAATGAAAATCTATAAGTATACATTAGTAACATTCCAGGTGCCTCTATCTCAGAATGTTGATAGGTGTCTAGATTTTGCTTTAATTACCCAGACCGTAGAGTCTGTGTGAGTGAGTGTGCTTTGTTATCCTATCATCTACTTCCTAGTGTGGATTCCTGCTTATCTCAGACACATCAGACATTACAGGTTTCTTGTACACTAATAATAATAATAATTGCTTACACTTATATAGCGCTTTTCTGGACACTCCACTCAAAGCGCTTTACAGGTAATGGGGACTCCCCTCCACCACCACCAATGTGCAGCATCCACCTGGATGATGCGACGGCAGCCATAGTGCGCCAGAACTCTCACCACACATCAGCTATCAGTGGGGAGGAGAGCAGAGTAATGAAGCCAACTTATAGATGGGGATTATTAGGAGGCCATGATTGGTGCTAGTGAATTAGAAATTAGCTGATACCTTCACAACATATGAATATGTTTCTAAAGATTTAAAGAAAATCGTGACATCACTTATGTTTCCATTCATGAAAACTTTTTAGTATATTGCCTATAATTCACTTCCTATAAGATATACCCTCTTGAAGTATCTGAGAGTGTTACTGATAACATAAAAGGGATAGCCAAACTTGAATAGAGTTATAAGGAAGTGAAAGGAGGCTCTGTATCAAATGCATTTTTAATTGGTTCGTTGCTTAGCTGCCCAATCATACAGTAAGGACTGCAAGATACTGTATATAATTAGAGATCAAGAGAGGTGAAGTTTGTCTTGCATGAACTCCCCTGGTACGTTTGCCCCTAACACACAATTTTCCCCTGAGTTTGCAACACCTTCTGTAGGCTATCATACAATACATGCACTGCAGTCTGTACAGCACTTTCTCATGGGAGTGCTTGTGTTAGGGAGGTGAGCTGTTCTATCGATAGCTGGAGATACTTTATCTAGATCAGATGTACTTAGATTAGGCAAAAGTGAAACAACATGGTTTCCAGATTTTACAGTTAATTCAAATAAGCTATAGTTTAAATGTGAGTTAGATAAATAAAATTATATTGTGTGACCAGATGCAGAGACCTATTGAGAGGTATTTTATAAGCAAAGACAATATTATCTTTCCAATAAAATAAACACATTTTCTCTTAAAAAATAGAAAAGTACATGATTTGGCCAGGAACATTTTTAAACATTTAAGGAGTATGAATACTGTAAAAGTACTGTAAAGTACTGTACATTCATATTGTCATGATTTTGGTCTTTCTACAAAGATAGTCAAGGCAAGTAACAATCAAGAATGATATACCAGTCTTTTAAGTTCCTTTTAAGAATATTTTACTTTGAGTTATTGTATTTTAAGCATTGCTCAATAGCAATCATAGGCTGTGCGGTCCAGAGAATGAAAACTGACAGACTCCATTTTTTTATTCCTTATTTCCTTTTTAATTAATGGGGACTCTGCCTGAGCTTTTCATGTGTAGCTTTCACTGTTTTCTGTATCATTCTCTGTTATGACATCATAATTGGTACACATCACTTCTCAAGATGATCTAACACAATCCAGACTGCTTGGTGGCAACCTCTATTTAATTTGTCACACTTCCCATCTCTGACCGCTCTTGAAATTCTGTTAGCCTGCGTGAGCCCAAAAGATGAAAAAAACACTCCAGGCTCTGTTTTGACAGCAAGCACAATGGGTAATTCTTATAAAAGAGGGAAAAAGGAAAAATGACACATACACATATACAGTACACAGACAGTCAGAATTATAGCACAACAAACAGCAAGATAAAATAATGACAAGGGCATTAAGATTAGTTCCTTGCAGGTTTTGTATTGCTAACACTATCTCCTTTCCTTCAAAAATAATCTTTCATTATGCCCACTTCAGTACTTCATTAGACAACAGTACTGTATAAACCCTAGGTTCCCAATGAATAATCCCATTTCTTTTATGAGTAAGCCAAACCATTCCTAATGCTGCGGTCTAATCCCTAATGACTAATATAATTTTTGCAAAACGGGATAGACTTCAAACCTATGATCAGGAAGTCCATAACACGGGACTCGTTTTAAAAACATCCAGCCAAGTGCACATTAATTTTCACATCAATACAATAAAAAAACATTAAGAGACAGTATTAAAAATTGCTACTTTAACACATTATAGTATCTAATGGATTTAAAAGTACTGGATTTTTACAAAAACATCTTTCAAAAGTGAAAACTACAAAGTGCCAAGATGCTAAATAGTTCCCATCTCAAAGTTCAGATTTATCAATTCAAAACACAACAAGTTTTGGCAGTATTTTCTGTTTTTATCTTGCAGTATAAAATACACTTCTGACTCCTCTGACAGATCTGGTACCCTAACCTTCCTGAGTGTTCTGACATTTTGTATGATAGATTTTCATAAGGAGCAGTAACTTGCTGAATTACAAAACAAGTACTAGATTCTAACCAGCTTTCAGACAGATTTTTAAACCTTAAATACGGTGCACCTTTACCAAGAACATTTACTGATAAACCCCATTACAGGTACATAAACTGAAATCAGACCTTTTACTTGAAAACCCAGGCAGCCTGGGGGAAGCTGCTGCTAAGTTTTCACAGAAAGCTGTGAAAGATGGACAAGAAACAATTTAAAAGGATGTCAGGATACTTTTTGATATTATCTGTCATTAAGGTGATGTTTCTATCCGTACTAATCACAGTACGATATCGTGTACAGTAGCATGAGAACTATGAATAGTATCAGTCGTGAAAAATAGTCATACTGCATTTTGTTTTGTACTGAAAACCTGTTAAAATTAATTTTGACTATCAAATCCCTGAAACTAGTTTACTGATAGTATCCCCTCCCCACCTCAGCCAGCATTATGTAGGAGTCATTCCTTAAGAAAATACAATATTATTTTAGCTACAAATCAGACTTGAGAACATTCATTTTGATTGGTCTGCAGCTAAATATATTACAACAGGAAAACGATTGTTTATTAATTACACATGATATGAAAAGTTTGAAACCAGTGTGAATTTTGTCACTGAATATTATAATTTCTTACAGTTACTGTATGTAGTGCTTTTCTGTACACTCCACTCAAAGCACTTTACAGGTAATAGGGATTCTCCTAGACTACCACCAATGTGCAGCACCCACCTGGATAATGCAACGGCAGCCATAGTACGCTAGTACGCTCACCATACTCCAGCAACAGAGTGATGAAGCCATTTCATAAAGCCAATGGGGAATTTGGCCAGGACGCCAGGGAAACATGCCTGCGCTTTTCAAGAAACACCCTTGGATGACCACAGCGAGTTAGGACCTCAGTTTTACATCTCATCGAAAGGACAGCACCATTTTACAGTATAGTGACCCCCTCACTATGCTGGGGAATTAGGATCCACACAGACTGCAAGGTGAGCGCCCCCTACTGGTCCCACTAACACCACTTCCAACAACAACCTTAGGTTTTACCCAGGTCTCCCATCCATTTACTGACCATTCTTATACAGTACGTGCTTAACTTCAGTGGGCTGCCAGCTGTGAGTTGCAGGGTGATATGGCTACGACGAAAATGCTCATCAATGACCTGTTTTTCATTTTAGTTAACACAGATAAAACGCTCACGAAAATAATCCACAATGACAATGACAGAGACTAAATTGCTTTGCATTTTTCTTTGAGTACATTAAGACAAAAGTACGTGCTTTACTAAATTAATTTTTGTCACATGTGCATTTACTTTCTGTCTGGCAAACAGCAGGCTAGCTATATCAGGTGTAATTCCAGGGCTGCGGATGTAGGTGGGCAGCGCAGAGCTTCCGGGCTCCTACTGTGGGAGAATCTCAAGTATCGGGGTGTGCCGTTTTCTGTCCTTTTCTCTTTTGTTTTCTAACTGAACCTCATTTACAGGAAGTCTTTTCCACACCTCATGTCATGAATTCTTATTGTTTGTTAATTGATTTGGACCCAGATAATGATATGTATACAGTACACTGTACTAATTATATTAAATATTAAAACTAGGAAAAAGAAAGCTGCAGAGATGCAAGAAGAGCGTGGTACTTCATGCTTTCAGCTGGGATAAAAAGATCTAGAGTCTGGTAGCTCATAGGATGAGCAAATGAGGAAAAACTATTGTAAAACATTACTGAAGATAAACTGAATGCGGCTACATTATGAGTTGAAAATCTGCAACGAATTTGAGTCGCAGCAACCAGAAACATTTGCACTGAAAAGACGTCTGTTTTTTACATTGTAGCTAGTCAATAAATTAAACAGAAAATTAAGCAAGAATAAACCATATATTCCAGTTTGAATATCAGGAATTACTCAATTTTTTGTCTTGGCTAGAGGTTAATGTTTAAGAAGTAAGCTACTCTTTTAAAATTTGAGAGTTGGTCAAACGCCCTATGCATGCTGCATTTCAGCTTCCTAATGGCAGAAATGTGATTTTAGTTCATATTTCATTTTCACAATTTTAACATGAATCTGTAAAATGCTTTTTGTATATTGGATACCATGTAATAGCCATTAGAAAGGAATGTTCTTTTATTACATGTTCAGTAGTTTGTTTATGTGGCTGGGTGTTTAGCTAACTGAGAAAATATTATCATAGCGCCAACATATTAGAGTGTATGCAGGGATTCCATCTTATTTTTTCAGAAGAATGTGTAGAGTGAAAACACTATGACAGACCTGAAACACAGACCTGTCACTGTGTTAGCATGATACTGGCATGGCGGCATTAGCACTTAGACTACTCTTAGACTATGGTAGTTTTTCGACTGAAATATTATTGCATCAAAAATGGCTAGTTATTAAAAATATTATACCAAAAATATATATATATACATACAACTTGTCCGGTCCAGTTTTAATATTTTTAAGTAGCTCATGCAGACATTCCCCTATAATTATTGCAAATTCAGTATTATCTGGAGCCTCTATTGAATTAAGTTATAATAATATTGCTTTGAAACTTACAAAAAAATCTTATATAAATGTTTGGAATTATCATAATAGTGCCAAAATAGATTTTCGTATTTGGAAAGAACTATAGTACATTATGTCCCTGTATAAGATTATTTATAATTAAAATTAACCCTTTATTGCATGAATATTTCTTGTATCTGATATTTGATTTCTGGGGATCAGTACACTTTAGATTGTGCAACAAAGACTTGTGCTTTTGGCAGAATCGTATCAGATATGTTAAATATTTTCTTAGGAAAAAAAATTATTATACAAATAATGACCAATGGCTTGACTAAAATGTGACTAAATGTTACAGTATGTTTTCAAATGGGATGAGATTTCAAATACATTTCTTTTGTATTTGGGTTTCAAATAGCCATTGTTATCATCCACAGTGCTTTTCAATTTAGCATTTACACCATATTTTGTCCTTCTATCGATTTACAAAACACATTGAGGTGATTTATTTTGATGACACTTCAGTGTTGCAGAACAGATCCCTTATCCTATTTCAGTAAGAGATGAAGAAACATAGCTGAATAAATCAATAGAGTTTTGTCTCTTAGTATCTTTAGATTAACCATTTTTTCAGCCTGTGCCAGAACTTTACAGCAGCACACCTAACTCATTCTTTTTCTTTCTCAGACGTACAGTCAATTAGGTAGAAGCTTTCTGATGCAGATGCTCCTTCATCACTACTACTGTTTTCACTACTTTTGACACTGTATAAAGCAATGGCAACTTTATAGAAACAATATGTAACTGGTGTTAAATTCCAAAATATACAGTTAAGATTATTGAATAGTTATTTAATTAAATAAAAAACAGTATATAAAAATAATTTGAAATGAAACAAAGCAAAAGCCATAGAAACAGATGGAGCACAAAATAAAACTAGTGTATAATAAAGATTTAAGACAGGATTTAAAAGTGATGACTCTAAAATTGGCTATGAGATTCTTCCACAGCCTTGGAGCAATAGAACAGAAGACTCCCATCCTAATAGTCTCCCAAGGTCTGCATTCTAATTTTGTGAACTGAAGGAAAAGCCAGGGTCTAAAGAGTGCAAGTGCTGTGTGGAAGTATAGGGACATAACTGTCCACTGATGTAGTCAGGATCAAAGCATTTAAGCTCTTTAAGAGTCTGCAATACTGTTTTAAATTTTATTGTGCAATCCACAGGGAGCTAGTGCAAGGAACGTAAAACCTGCAGAGATGCTTATGCATTTCAGTTTAAGGTAACATCCAACAAGGTTTCTGAGGCTGGTTGTACCTGTTATGTACCTACAGTATTATGAAAGTATGGATAATCTAGCAAGCAGAGCATTATGGTCATCACGCTTGTAAAAGACAAATACGTCCTTTGGCCCCAGTGGGCAGGAAATTTATGATGTGAACTCCTCTATTTGTGTAGGATTCTGTAGGAGGATTGCAAAACCTTACCGTGCTCTGGGCAAGTCTGCATCGTCCTTCCGCCAGCGCACAGAGGGCTGGGGGTCTCCTTGGACCTGGCACCGGAACTCCACTGCCTCATCCTCCAGCACTATCTGGTTGATTGGCCGCCTCAGAAATGTAGGCCGCTCTTTACAACACAACAAATACACCATACAGTTAACATGAAGACCTCATCTGTGCTTAAAAAAGAGTTTTTAAATGCCTGTTTTTATATATAACTAAGGAATGTACGCACCTCCATGATGTGTATTTGGTTTGAATCAAGACTAGGATAGAGGCAAATAATACATAAAAAATAAATGATAACACTTAGACCTGAAGCAGTCATTTTAAGAATATAAAACACAATAAAGGCTACAAATGAAAGATGATCCACCTAGATTATTTGGTAGCTAGTAGCTAATTGATCCAAAAACCTAATCTAGTAATTGGTTGAAAGAAAACAGGGTATCATCTGCAACAGACTCATACTACCCTTTGTGCAACCATCTTGGTTTTCAAATATAACTTTCAGTATATGTGACTTATGGGGATAAATGTTCATGTACCTTTCTGTGCATACTGTAGATACTAAATATTCCCATGAACGATGTGCCACAAGCTTGTGGTCAAGTACATGGAAACTGCTTTTATTTCTGAAATAATGGGGCAGGGTAGCCATTTGTTTTCCAGAATACATTATTTTTACTTTGATGTCTAAATGGTCAGAAGTTAACACCTTGAGAAGTGTAAAGCCAGTATAATAACAACAGTATTGCCTGCTACAATGCCTTTAAATCAACATTTTAAATTATTTGTATATGATAATTTTATTTTACATTCTGGTTTATAAATTACATTTAAAATGTTAATATATATAATATTAAGAATATATATGAAAAATGATTTTAAATATTGCATAAAATACAAAGTGGGGGACTGATCAACTCTTATAGGAATTGTTTAATTCAATATTTCTGCTGAAGAGAACGTCACAACTTACTGAATCAAGAAGTGCACTTACTTTTTCACACAAAATTCACTAAACAAACCTGAAAGCTATATATATAACATGGTGTTCCTATATTTAAGTGGTCAGTTGGTGGGGGTAGTTGGGAACTGAAGTAAACCCTCTCCAACCTGCTGAGTAAAGGGTATTGTTTGTGTGCTGTAGCTCCCCCGAAGCTGTGCGGCTTTATAGTGAGTGTTGTAAAGCTCACTAGCTGATGCCTTGAGTGTTGTTGTTTGAGCTGAGGGCTGGCAGTGTGAAAGGAAGCAGGTGGCCTGACAGTAGATGTTTCAGAGGACACGTGTGTTGTCTTTGGCTCTTCTGAGATGAATGAGCTAATTAGCAGTCACTAATTTAGAATCAAGGCATACAGTGGAAACTAATCCTTGATATTATATTAGTCCTAGCTATAAATAATCGAAAGAAGTTGAGGAAAACCAAAAACAACATATGAAATGTAAGGGATATGATGAAACAAAATTACATTAATGGCAAAGTTTACCAAAAATGTTCCTAACTTGTCACATATTTATATTCTACTCATCTGGTAAATATAAGTACGATTTTTGACCATCCAAATAAAAATAAAATCTCTCCATGATGCAAGGGAAATCAGACTGGTCTTCACAAGAGAAAACTTGCATCATAAAGTCAGATGAAATTTTACTTCTGGGCAAATTCACTATGTGAAAATGACCATAATTATCAATTACCACGGATGGCAGCGTGCTCTATGAAACCACAGTTCTGTAAGGTCCTTTACCTTCATAACAAAGCCAATTAGTTTTCATTTAAAAAGCCATTTGAGTTATGAGAGGTAAAGATTAACACTGTACCAATCTGTGTGTGCCATTTAACACTTATTAATGGAAGTCGATTAGTCACACGATTAAATAGTTAAAGTCCCATGCATTTCAAAGGAAAGTCAACTCATTTATAAATCTGTCTTTTTCAATCACTGTGGTGGGAGCTGAACTGAAATGAAAAGCCTTGTCCTGTGAAAGGGCTGGCAGGATACAGAACTGTGTTTGTTCTAATGAGAGAGACCAGATTTGCCAACATGCTAGTGCTAGGGAAACTAGAGAAGAGCAGACTCTTACCAAACACTGTGAGTTGTGCTGTTTCACTGTCTCGTTCCCCAACCATGTTGGTTCCCACACAGACATACATGCCTGCATCGCTTTTCCTGGTGTTGGAGATCATGAGCTTCCCACCTCGGATCTATTACACAGAGAAATGCAATGAACTTCCAGAAAGGTCAAGCTGCAGTAGTATGAATGGACAAGAAGCTTATGCACCTAACCCAAGCTAGTGAACCCTTATCTCAACACTGTTGGCCTATGGAAAACCTTTTCCTTTCTGAACAAGCTTTGACAAATATATACAGTATATTATATAGGGAAATTCAAGTGGGAACATGTGTCAGGCTGCAAAGTTAAAAGTAGAGGTTAATTTAATGCTGAAAAAAAGAACACTGTTGAACCTTCCTCAGCATGGAATGAAAATAAAGAAATGCATAGTTTTTAAACTATATTAATTTGTGTGTAACAAAATTGCAAAATTGCATTGTGTGCAATATTAAAATGTTACGTTTCAACAAGTAAAACAATGTTAATCAATTTAATTAATGGTAATAATCTTAATGTTAATAAAATTAGTTATTCATCCTGGCATCTTTCATAACAATTCAAAATGTTAAACAAATGGTGCAAAAAGCTGTATCCAAGCTTATTTCAAACTAGCTTTGTTTTCTTCAGGCTGGCTCAACCAGCAACAGAGACAACAGAGACAATGGCAAGTAAGAAAATGGGATGGTGACATCTTATTTCCAAATTAATGTTGTTCATAGTGTCAAATTAACAAACAAGCTGCCAAAATGTCTCATAAAGGAACACTTACTTCATAAGCACTTACCGTAATCCTGTCTTCCTTATCATCAATGCGCACTTTATCTTTCTTCCAGTAGATTGTTGGCTCTGGGTGTCCACGAGGGGGCTGGCATTCCAGAATAGCAGGTTCTCCAGCTGCCACAACAACATCAGTAGGGTTCTGTCGGAAGTCATCCCGCAGCACTGTGGAAAAGTAGAAAAAAGTAGGTAAATTCATCAAAGCAAATCAAATCCGGTGTTATTATTTTAGGATTGATGGTGTCCCAGATACTTCTGTCACCAGTATGTGTACACACAGCTGTGAAAATGTCTTATTCAAAAACAATAGCTATTGTGCTTGTACAGTAAGAATCAGTAGGCTAAAAGCAGTGTGGAGTTTAGTCAACAGAATCTCCCCAAAATAGTAATTAAAGGTAAAGTGGACTAGCAACCAAAACAACAAAAAAGTACTCAGAAACATAAACATCTCCTGTTTTTTTTGGTAAACACTTGCACTTAAACAATAACACGCTTAATTTAGGATTTTCAGAAGATTTCAATGTTAATGAATACAGTATTTAAAAATGTGCTAAACACAAAAACAATTTCAGTGTTTAATAAAACATTGTATAAACATTAGGGCTAGAATTCCCAAACTATGATTGAACGAAATCATGTTATTTCTTTCTAACACAGTAAATTCTGCTGGAGGTATTATAAAGATTAGTCTTGCATATGCAGTTGTACAATGAAGGCCCTCATATTGTGCCATCCAAAAGGATGCTATGCCCTGTTTTCTAGAAGAAGCTAATGCAAAATTAATAAGCATGATCTGCCATGTCCCCTGAATTTTAGATCTTCAAGTGAAATCCCACAGAAGTAATCAGAGATGTTTCGGAACCCCACCTGAGGGCCAGAAGCAAATGTGAAAGACTATAAGGAGAGCAGAATACTGTAGATACTTTAAACAGAACATACAAAATTGCAGATACAGTATACAGAAATACACTATAATAATTTACTGTTAAATATTCGCTCTTCTGCACAAGTTATGGAAACTAAGGTTATTATGACCAGTGTGTAGGAGCTGCTATTTTAGGCACAAAGATAAATGCAAAGACAATAACCTACAATGGTCATAAAAACATAAGAACATAATATAAGAACAAGAACATAACATAAGAACATCAGAACATAATGGTAATTTCTTTGGCCATCTTTTGCATTTCTCTGACATTCAGATTTGTTGATTTTTTAATGTGGTTATTTTCTTAGAAACATCCATTCATTGCCAGTAAAAGCCAAAGCATCCCTCCAGTGCTACAGTGAATGCAGGAAAAATTAGCTACTTCTCATCATTAAACCAGTTTTTGGGATGACCTCACCTGCACAGAAAACTTCAGTCTGCAAATACCCCAACATCTAATCCCTGTGGAATAACGCCTTACATTTTCCACAAGTTGTACATTTGAAACTAGTCCTGAGAATTCCAAATCAAAACCAGTCTTCCTAAATCGCAGCCATGAGGATTTGGCTTTGCAGACAAATAGAAGTAAAGTGGAAGTGTTTGAATGCTAAATGAAGAGCTACTTGCCAGGTTCTTATGCAAATCCCATTGGTGTAAAGAGGGATTTAGACAAGCTAACAGGCCCCAGTGCGCTCCAGTGTGATTCCCAATTCACCAAATCCTTAACAAGTGAGGCACACAAAAATGCATACATGTATAAATTACACATATACACAAAACAAAAGCTTTAGCCCCCATAATCCAATATGTATAACAGTTAATTTTGCAATGTATATAAAACCAACACACTATCGTTGTGTCTTGTAAAAAGATGAACATTTTACATTATTTTCTTTTGTTGATTGATAAAAAGTATCTGAGACTCACCCATCCCCCATGCCCCAAAAGCTTAATACACTGATCAGACTAAAAACAATATTAACAGACTGAAGCTAATTGTAATTAAATAGACACATCAGTCCACAGCAGTACAGTACTGTATGTGATTTGTTTTGGCATGATTATTCCAAGCATATAAAATAAATGATTGCTGCTTTGCTACACCAGTATAGTTATAACCTTGGCCATTTAAGGTATCTTAGACAATTAGTAGCTCACTGCAGGCGTGAGTAATCTGTTCAAGAGTTCCTGAATTAAAATCCAACTGACCTACTAATGTCATTACTGTAGTTTTTATTTTTGTATTTGCTTATTTCTTGTTCATTAATGTTTAGATTTTACCTTTGAACAAACATTAGCCAAAAAAAAAAACATTCTGACCTCAAGTGTCTTATGCAATTGTCAGAAACCTCTCATAAAATGTAAATAATGTTACAGAGCACAATTATGAGAAAACACCAACCAATCTTAAAATGATCAGCAAATTAGTATGAAAGTTCTAAAATAATTTTTTAAAATGAATAAATGGTTGTATATCATTTTCACATTATAAAAACAGGTTAATTCTTAAATTGTACCTATAATTTCGGTTCCATAAAAAGGTTGATCAATTTTGGTTTCATTCTCCATACATAACACTTATTTGACTTTGATCATCGTTGTGATATTAAAACATAATACTTCTTGAATTCTAAATATGTACAAAATATCAACTATTTTTAATGCTCCATTGCAAATTTGGGTATACACATTCAAGCAGAATTCTGATCATCAGTACTTTTACTTTACAAATTGTACGTCCTAGGTGTCTTCAGAATGAACGAAAAGAGGAACATTTCTGAAAGGCAGAAGTAGAAATACATACTATAAAGCAAGATGCTATTACATTTTTCAGACAGCAATGTGGCTGCATTGCTGGTGGAATGCTATGCTTATTTTATCCCACAAATCCATGCTGTTTTTTTCTTTTGTGCTACTTCCTCTGTGTAATGAATGAATCATGAGAATACCCTTCATCTAAGCCATACTGGAAACTACAACAGATCCCCACTGCAAATAAGCTTAAAGTAGTAATCTCCTGCTGAGGACCCTTGTCTCTCTGCTTCACCATAGGGCTCCCAGAGGTTTCCCTGCACAGTAATGTCATGTGCCCTTTTTATTAAAAAAATAGTCATTTCTAAAGCAATAAAACCTATTTTGACTACAAATGCAAAATATTGAACTGAAATACTGAAAGTACTGAAAAAAAGGCAGTCAACATTTCGAGAAATTTCTTCTTCTGCCACATTGTTGGAGTTTTTTAAGAAACAGCTGAATGAGATCCTCAGATCAAATTGCTAAAAACTACCAAACAGTTTAGAAAGGCCAAAGGGCCAAACCTCCTGTTTGCCAGGATTTGCCAGCAGTAAGGAAGTACAGTGCATGGAAACAAATAAAAGGCATTGATTGTTTGGTCCACTTTTTAAAATTAAAATAAACTATTTATTCCATAGTTAAATCTAAAATCTAAAATAAAGTTAAATCTGAAATCACCTATTTTAAGACTTATAAGGAATCACAGCTATGCTATGCCTCTACTTCACAGAAAGAAATAGTACTTGTAAACATTCTTCTGATATAATTTGCAAAGCAATGTATCTGCAAATTCCACAGTGTCTCATAGCAGAGTGAGCACTGACTGTAGAATCATCACCACTTACACTGATTTCTTTGCAAACCTGAATAAAATCAAAGGGATTACCGTTTTGATTGATTTTGATTAATGCCTGACTAATTAATCCACCTAACACTTAGTGGGTCCTGAACAAAATCCTGGCAAACAGGAGGAGGCCATTTGACCCATCGAAACTGTTTGGTAATTTTTAGCAATTTGATCCGAGGACCTCATTAAGCTGTTTCTTGAAAGAGTTTTGGCTCTAACAATGTGGCTGGGTTACGTGTTCTGTACTATAAAAGTTCTTTTAGTTTTACAGTGTAGGACATTCCTTTGAGCCCTTTGGTATTCAGTAACTCTTTTCTGGCCCAGTTCCAGAGCAGCAATGTCTTTTTTTATAATGTGGTGACCAAAACTGTACACTGTATTCTAAATCAGGTTTTACTAGTGCATCATAAAATGTTAACATCTCTTGATGTAAATTCTATGCTATTAAGTATCTTAGCAATTTCTTTTAATTGTTTCTATACATTGTCTAGAAGACATACATTTGTGAACATGGATGCCTAACTGTTTTTATAAGTATCCTCTTCAAACATTTTGATTGTTTTTGATATGTGCATCTAATACTTTTTACAGGTGTCTGTTAAACATAATCTCAGGTGTTTGGCCTATCTTGAATTTGATCTATTTAAATGATTTTGCCTTGTATAAAGCATATGCCAGTAATCTTAATTTTGTACTGTATGCAAATTTGATTACTACTTAATAACTACACCAAAATTTAGATACAGTAATTGCCACAAATGAAAAACATCAGTTGTGTTAGTAAAGTTCCCTGTGATACTCACGTAATTACATTGCCCCAAATAGAACTTCAGAGTACTGGAACAGCAGTTAGATCTTTGAATTTCAGACCAGAGGGTCAGAATTGCAAATACTAAATGGGAACCTTTTGCTGTACTGTTGCTGTGCTACAGCAACGTTCTTCATTGAAATCGCTTTTTGTGAATGTCTTGCTGTATAATAAGGTCTCCATGTCAACAGCTCTCAATTGACTCACTTGGTTAAAAAAAAGAATTATGAGAAAAAATCAACTAGTAACTTGAACCTGGAACAGGTTTGAATCTGTCCTCTGAGCAAGTACTAGTACCAGAGAAATCCCTGGGCCATTTTTAAGGCAAAGGAAGACACAAGCACATCTAAATGTTAAAATATACTAAAATACAAAAGCTGTGTATTTTTTTAATCATCATGCTTAAACTTAGAATCACATTCAATCTATAAAAGATCTGCAACTTTGTAGAGACAGTACACAAAAATATTGTTTTATTTTCCACAGAATGTTAACTGGTGTAATTGTAATGCAAAATATTACTATATTAATTGAAATCACTGAAAAGACTGTTGAAAGAAGCAGCATAGACTATCACAATGCAGGGATACCAAATGGCAAACAACAATTGATCAAAAAACCCAATGTGGCAAATTGCTATATTCATCTTTGAATTTCAAATGAAAATTGAATGTTTGTTACCTACAGGACATCTCCTAAAAAGGCACTTGCTTGAGATATTGTTTTAATGTCCAAATTAAACAGGCAAAAATGGTAAAGTCAAAACATTTCTGTGTGTCGGTAAATGCAGCTGACAAAGGTTTGTTGCAGCACAGCATTAGAAACCCTTGCAGTCTGTGCACCTGGCACAGTCGTAGAAAGGTCTCTGCTACCACGGAGACCACCAGCAACCAGCACCTGCCAGACTAGGCCAGAATCCAGACTACAGTCACCAGTGTCACATAACACAAGGCGAAAGGAAAACCAGGTTAAAATCCTCCATCCTGGACTTGTGGTTTCATAACATATTGCTATTTTAACACATAAAATAACCACACTTTAGACTTACCAAAATAACTATAGGCCCCAACATTTCTGCCATAATCCTATGGCCTTCCATGAATATAGCAGGCCTTGGAAACCCATCTTTATAGGATTTACATTAACATGATGATTACAAATAACCATCTGTCTGGTCCTACTTTTTCAATCTGTCCCTTGGTCCCCCGAGTCTCTTACTGATGGTCAAACAGCAGAGCCTAGAAGGAAGAGCTCCTGACCTGTCAGAAGCTACAGAATAATTGCATTCTTATCCCTCCAGAATCCACAGCTCTTTTCTTGAAACATATTGGACCTCAGAGAAAGACCAAGGCCTATTAATATATTTTCCCTTCCTTAAGCAAATGGCATTGACTTTCAGCATAGCTGCATCTGTCATTCTGGCTGGAGGCAAGAAATTCAGAATCCTGCTCAATTGTGGTATTCAGTTTGTTTGTTTTTTTATTTTTAGACTAAGGAGAAAAGCTAGTGCATTTTTGAAGCCATTGGATCACAATGTACCACTGCAGACAAAACTCTGCAGACAAAGCTGCTTTCATTATGTGCTGAATTCTCTTATACAGTATGTGTAAGAAACGCTTGCTACAGTAAAGGTACTGTAGACAATTGAATGATTTTCAGTTAAAAAACATATTGCTGCATATTGATATTAAGATTGTGACAAAGACAATAAGATTATTTTGCTATTACTGTTTCTGCTGGTAACACCTTGAAACTCATAATGACGGACATAGAAATGATTAAATGCAGTTTTTGTGAGTTTGAAAAATACAACACTGTAATGAATGTTACAGCTAAGCACATATACAACATGACCTGAACTAGATAGACCTGTCTTAAATTTGATCTTTTTCACCCACACTCACATATACAGTATGTCATAGGCAACAGTCTAACTGATCCTCATTCTCCATTATCTTTGCCTTGACTTCAGCTCCTAAAGGTTTGCACATGCTATGTAAATAGTATCAACAGTACGGTGCTCTCACATCTGACTCAATATCCTTGAGGTAGACAAGTACACAAGCACATTGCTAATAAAAAAGAAATAAAGTTAGGAAGAACGGGGTGGAGGAAAGTAAAGCAGTTACTGTCCTCAGCAAACATATTACCCATGTAGCCTACTGCATGACAAAAACAGGTTTCTTGAAAAAAAGATGTGTTAGGGAGTATGTTGTCTACATATATTGAAAGTTAAATTGTACATTACATCTGTTTCGCTTAAAAACTATTTTGCTTGAAATCTGAGAAAACAAACAACAGGCTGTAAGTCTGTACATGAATGTTGCTAAAGCCTGGCGAATGGAAATGTTATAAAGGTATCTGGTGTAGTTTTTCATGGTAATGAGAAATGACATTCTTTCATGTTTACAAACTATTGAATACATCTTTTTGGATGAATTCTACAGTACTTTCAAGCAACCACTTAAAAGTGAAACACACTTTTACATGTGTTTTATGGGCAAAAGATCTGCAGATACAATGCTGCTTGGTTTGTGAACCTGTAGGTTTGTAGGTTTTTAAATGTTACACTATGAAATTAAATGTTAAAAATATGAAATATTTTTAATGATAACTAGTCATTACTTTCCAAAAAAGAAATGGATTAAAATGTACCTACAAGTTATGTATTGTTTAGAGAAATTGATGCATGTAACAGAAAAAGAAATGGGTAAATAAGAATTATGTATGTGCAAAAGTAAGTGAGCCATAAGCTCAGTTAATAAGGTAAGTATGACCAGGCGCTAAAATAATTGGGTAGCAAGTTAAGCAATAAAAGAGCAATTCACCAGGACAAAATTTGGGAGCCCCTCTGCTACAGTATATTAAAGTAAGAAACCTAATCAATTTGGTTTTACCCATACAGATTAGTGTAATGCATCATGCCATGATCTAAAAAGACCTCATATGACCTCATGAGGAGTGTTGTACTGTAAGCTCTCAATATTCTTGAAAGCATTATAAAACCAAAACAACCTATTTTGGAATTCATCAGTCTACTTTAAGACAAAAAAAACTACAAATGGAGAAAACTTAAGACCATGGTGACTCTACCCATACGTGGGCTTCCTTTAAATCTATCCCACAGAGCAACAAGAAAACTCATTCAGAATATCCAAATAAACCCTAGGACCACAACCAAGGATCTGTAGGCCTCTCTTGCTGCAGCTGATGTTCATAACTCATAAATATGACAGAAGCTGAATAGCAATGGCATTAATAGAAGGTTAGCCAGGAGAAAACCTTTGATCTCGAAAAAGAACATCCCTGATCATCTTAAGTTTGAACAAGACCATTTGGATGATCCTGTAGATTTTTGGAAGAATGTTCTCTGGATGGATGAGCCTAAAATTGATCTTTTTGGTCACTACATTGTCAAACATAGTGGTGGGAATGTCATGGTTTGGGGCTGCTTTTCTGCCCATGGACCTGGACGACTCGCCATCATTGAGAGAACTATGAATTCAGAGTCATACTAAAACATTCTGGAAGAGAATGTCAGGCACTCTGTCCATGAGCTGAAGTTGAGTCAAATAAAGTGTCCTCCTCATGACAATAACTCTAAACGTTCCAGCAAATCTACCAAAGAATGGATTAAGAGGAAGAAAGTATGTGCTTTGGATTGGTCAAAGCAGGCTGTTCATGCAAGACAGGCAACAAATCTAGAGAAGTCGAAGCAGTTTTGTAAGGAAGAATGAGCAAAAATTCCTCAAAGCAGATGTGAGGGACTGACTCATAACTATAGGAAGTGTTTGGTTGGTGTCACAGCTATTCACACCATTTACTGAATTAAAACGTTCACTTGCTTTTTCAAATAGGGATCATTAGGTTTATGTTATTCTGTTAAATAAACATGTTTTAATAAATAATGAAACAATATATATATTTGTATTTATGTTTGTTATTTGGGTTATCTTCATTAAATATTGGAGTTAAGATAAAAGGTTATCTAAGAAGTACGAAAGATGAAGGCTTCACATGCTTTCAAGCAGCATTATGTTTGAAATGATAGATTCCATATATTTGAATATCTTTGCTTCACAATATACATGGGAAAGACCAGTACAGTATATATATAAAATACTTATATAATTTTCTGGTGTAGTATAAATCTGAAAGAAACACAAATGGCAATTCCTCCTCAAACCCTCCTCACTCATACAGCTGAAAGCTACAAGGCATCACAAGCTAGGCATCAGAATTCCTAATGTTATTTTTTTCATTAAAATTATTAGGTAATATGCAATGCATGTATTTTCTTGTAGGTCAAGGTGGAATATTCTCTAAGGATTGAAAGAAAAGTAAAGGGCCCCAAGCCATTCCAAGCACCGGCAAATCTACTGTACACTTGTCTCTTCTGGTTAAACCAATCATCTTCATCTCACATGTGAGTGTGTTTATCTGTCTGTCCTATGATGGGTGGATGTCCCATCCAGGGTGTACCCTGCCCTGCAACCAATGCTTGCTAGGCTTGTCTCTGGCTTCCCCACAACCTTGAATTGGAAGTAGTGGGTAGAAAATGGATTTTATATACTGTAAATGTTCTCAGTCTGGGGGACTTAACAAACCATTGAAAGTTACAAAAAGTGATGCCATATTTAAACCGGGGGTATATAAGGTAATGCATATATTTAAAAGTGGACTTTTAATGCCTTAAATGTCTTAGCTGGATAATTTCAAACATGATTGAACATATTTAAGTTTTGTGCTTGACATGTACGCATTGTTAGAATTTGTTAAGAGCATGATAGCATCTTGTTTGCAAGCTATATATTTGTTATAAAACTTGTACTAGTGAACTGCTGAGAAAACCTAAATTTGCAAGAGATCATTTATCTGACCTGGTTGCTCAAAGGAGAACATTTTCATTTTTCTTACTGTACTTTCTTACCTTTTTAATACTTTTTATGTTCAATGTGTTTATTGGATTTTTACAGAAGACAAAAAATATTATATGATACCTAACTGGCAAACTGTTCTTAGAATGCTGTTTGCTGTCATCATAATCTTCATCAGCCAACACAGATCCTTTCCATTCAGGGGCTCTTGAAAACCTCTACTGGGTATGTTTTAGGCTCTATAATCCAAAGTCTTCTGGTATGAATCCAGACTATATCCTTCACCAGAAACTCAGATCAATAGCAGCAGCACATAACTTGATCTGTGGTTAAATGGAATTTAAAGTTCATGAGTTTCCTTGGCTCACCATGCTACAGTGACCTCATGTGGCAAGCTGTGTGCCTCTGGTTCAATCAGCCAGAGGCATGTCATTGTCTTTTGCAGGACATCTATTTGTTCTGTGTACTTGAAGTGTCATAAGAAGAAAATGTCCTTCCAGACAAGTGGAAGAAAAGTTTGCATTGTCTTCATTTCGCCCAAGCTATTATAAAACTTTCATGCCTTTTTTATTTGCAGATGATTAATAAAAAATATTTGTGTCAACAAAAAATGGCATTGGACAAAGCTGACATTGGGAAAGTATAAGGAAACTGTATGGTAAAGAAAACATGTATCCCAATATAGGCAAAACACACACTATAATTAAAAGAAAACATTTCTTAACATCTGTCTTAACAAATAATTCCAGCAACCGTGTCTTGCAGGATTGGTTAGTTTATATAACAGCTAAAAGAAACCCTACATTAAAAATGACTGGCAAAAGGAGGACAAACATGGAGTAAGTGAAAGTATCCTGTTTCTGTTCAACAGACATGTGCTATCTCCATTTTACAAGCTCTTACTTAGAGTGGGAATGGGCTTGAAAAAGAAAGAGGATAACACCAGGGGGGGATTAAACCAAATAATGCCTAATCACAGTCACATAGAGAGAACTGCTCTGCTCAATCATAAGATCGACAAAGCCCCATCAGACTGCACTATCAGGTTGTGAACTGATCAGCAGGTTGTCAGAGGGTGCCATTCCTACTGGGCTCCTGGAGGAGCTAAAGGGCATCATTAACAGATATTACAGATAATAGTGGGACAATGGCTAGCAAGACACGCTGTATCTCAAAAGATTACACATTGATTTCACCCTCCCCCAATACCTTTCCTCCACACTTCAGTTTCCCCAACAATTATCTCTCTGGAATGAATTCTCAACTCAATTGTTAAAATTCCCACCAGCAATCTCATTACCTTTCTGCAATAAATCTGTCGTAGTATCAGTATTTCTGACAGTTTAATAGATGAGAATGGAGCAAACTAACACCACATGACTCTCAAATGAAGCCTTTGCTTCTGATTACTGTGACTTTATTTTTTGTATTCACAAGACCATCTTCCTAGCTCAGATTTCAGGAGATTTAGAGAACTATTCGTATGGCCGTGCAAGTGCCTAGAGCACTGTGTGGCCTTGGCTGAGTAATGATAGCCGGCCAATGAGAACGAGTTAGATGGGCTCAGAAAAGAGAGTTACTAACATGTATTTATGCAGGGTATGGGGTATTGGTTTGCATGATTTGGGCTTTGACATCTCTCCCAAACTTTTCTAAGCTCCATCAACCATTAGTTTCCTTAGACAGAGCTTTCCAGTCACGTTTCGATGTCGTTGTGATTCATACATGCTATAGCATGCACATCTTTGGATAAAGTTCAAAGGAAGCAAGTATTATTATTTTGTTTGGCTTATGCTTTCATTCAAAGAGATTTACAGTGCTTATAATTACTTGTTTTTTCATTTTTTATAATTTGGTATCTGGGTTTGCTGGAATATTGTGGGTTAATAACACTGCCTTGTACAGCATCTAGGTTTTGAATCCACCTGCTCCTGACCAATGTTCCCTATAATTTTTAATGGCTTGTGTGCACAAAAATTCATGTTGTGCAATTTTTTTCCCCAGTGACAAAAACTTGTGTGCACTAAATGGAGTGTATGTAAAATTGTAAACCTGAAATTATTTTTGGTTAATATAGTCATTCACATAGAAGCATGGAGATCCAAAAGAATGGAACGAGCCCAGTCATAGAGACTGAGTGTCGAGCGAGCATGAGCAGTGAGGTACAAGACTATGAGAGCATAGATATCGATTATCAAGTAGCAATAATAATGCACACAGGCAAGTTTGGCCTCTAGCAGCCAGTCTCGTGGTCAATTTAGCATTTTTCAATTGACGACCATGTTTGTTTTCTTATTATCATACTTTTTTGGAATTTAATTTTTTGTACGCAGTTCAATTTCCTGTGTGCGCTGACTTCATAACCTGTGTGCTCACGCACACGCACACAGCTTAGAGGGAACATTGCTCCTGACCCAGTCAGGAGCCCAGAGTTCTACCCTTTACTACATTACATGTTAGCACGGTAATTAGTTTACCAACAGTACTGGGAATTCAGATTCAATTCCTGTCTGAGGCTGCTTCCCCCATCAAAACTACAACAACTTGCTTTGCAAAGGGACTACCCAGTTTAAACTGACAAAGTCTCAGAAAATATGTTTACAAACAACTGCAGCTTTACGTTTGATAAGTGTTGTGATGATTATTTTTAATCACCCATGTACAACATAAAAACATTTCTTTTTGAGTCACTTATTTGTACTATGCAGTTCAGTCTAACAGAGAACACTCACAAAGTCTACCAAAGATGAAATATACTTAAGTGAACCAGCAGACCTGGTTAATGAAGTCTGTGTAGAGAGAAAGTTAAAAAAATAATTCAGAAACAGAGTCTCAGCAAGGAAAAAAAACAAATTATAGACTCCATAGACTATGTCAAGCTTTCTTCATCATTAAATGAAGACTTTAAACTTTTTGCTCTCTAGGCTTCAGGAAATGGTTAAAATTATGCTAAATTCAAAACCATTTCTAATCAGATTGAAGGCTTGCCAAAAGCTACAGCATACTGATAACTGTCTTCATAATACACAGTTTCATTAATCACTAGCAGTTTTTTTAAGTATATAAAGCCCTAAGTGCAACAGCACAGTCTAACTTAGACTGAGTTGCTGCAATAGAGATGAGGTCCGACAATGACCTTTTAAGAGAAAATAAGCAAAATCGAGACCTCCAAACTTGTCAAATGTCTAACAGCACACTGCTATTGAGGGATGTCTCCATGAGAGCCTAAACAAACACTCATTAAAGTTCTCTCCTTTCAAAGCTAATTTTTCAAAACGAGCAATAATTTGAGCTAATGAGACCCCCTGGCCAATACAGTAATGACAATAATACACACATTGATAGAGATCATGTTGGTCGCCATGCCCAGGAAAATGTGTGTGCTCATTCTGAAACAATATAATTAACTCTTAATGAACCTCCCCTTCCCCCTTGAAATTCAATTTAGCCTAATCCCTGGTTTATGGTAATGTATAGCTCATTAAAATGTTAGTTAAAAACTCATTAAAATGCTCACTAAGAGGTAATGGCTTCATTATATTAATATGAAGTAAAGAGAAAAAAGACAAGGAATAAGAAGAAAAAAGGACTGCTGTCTAATCACCTATAAGTGACTAAAACAGAATACATTTGCATGATAATAGAAATGGACAGTTTGTAGAACTGTATAATTAACAGTTGTACTGTAAACTAAAGACGCATTTTCCAAAATATTTCAAATTCCCTCTCAACTTTACGCTTCTTCATTTTCTTATAATTGGCAGGCAAAGAGAAGCATAGTTATGTTGTGAACCTGGAAAAAGCTACTGAAAATTCAAGAGGTCTTTGTATCTGAGGAGACAGCAGCATTATATCCACAAAGTGTTATGGAAACAATATGAATCATAGGAAATGTCTTTTTTGCTAAAAATCCAGTTCAATAAATAGTACATTAAACTTTCAAACAATATTCTTGTAGCAAGAACAGTATATTTCTTTCTTTTGTTGTGTATGCTTGAAGATTTGAACATTTCCCCATCTTGCACATGAGCTACTGGTATTGATCTCATTGGAAACCACCACAGTCAGTCAAATTGTCATTCTTTAGTTACAAAGGCTCCAATGCATCCATTGGACATCTGATTTAGATGGTTTTTAGCAACACCAAACCACTGATTTGATACTGTGATTTGGTATTTCTGAAACATTCATATGAATAGTCTTACTGGGATGCAGTTAAAACATTGAACTATTTCAAAATCAGCTGTCTTGGCAGTACTAATATGCTGCCCATGGTTATTGAACCAAGGGGAGCACAAACATTGATCTCCTTGAGTCTAATAATTCGTCTGAGTACTAAATGGACTGAGTTTGGCACCGTGAGAAAACAAAAAGGTTTGTCTGTGTCACTTTGGGCTTTATCATGAAACCTATGAACCTATATGGATGAAGAAATAACAGAGATCTCTGTAAGACCCTGTGAAGTCTCACTGCCACGTAGAAACAGCTCACTGACACTCCATATGGGCAGAAGTGTAAAAATAAATGTTTGTATTGGAAACAATTATGATTTTAAATATTTTTAAAGAATTGTTTAAAAAAACAATACCACAGCCCACACACTGTCAAATTTCAAACTATTACTGCTGGATATATATGAAATAATGCAAATTAGCTGTACATTTTGGGGTATTGTTATGTGTACTTGAGAATTCCTGCTGTAATACTTATGCACTTTTATGTATAGCTGATATATCTGTATAATTTAAGAACTCAGAGAGATGTTGAGTGTTATGTAAATGATGCATCTAATGAGTGAATGGTGGGGGTTGTTTTGTGAATTATTTGCTTTAGAGCAAAAAGCCACAAAGGAAAAATCCAAAAGTGCCCTACATTCAAGAAATTGTAAAGATATTATGTCAGAAAAAAATGTGTGTCTATACACCAGAACAAAAATAGCAAGAGGCATGTGGGATTAAAGATTCTTTTTGTTTAATTGGGTCTGACAACATTCCAGGTGTTTTTGTATGACCTTTGCATATAGTGTGACGAGAAATCCTGGGTAACTCGCTAGACATTAAAATATGCACACTAAAACTGAAACAAAAAGAGGTTTAGTTGGTTAAGGCACAATATGGCTAAAAAGTTACTTGTGAGAGGACCTGTGATGATTTGTGAACCACACAGTTTTAACTTGGTGTCATATATATGGTGTCACAGAATGCTGTGCTTTTATTTTCACCGAAACATGGCTAACAGACAGTATTATGGACTCGGCGATATACCTAGACAGGTTTCCTGCCTTCCGCATGAACAGAACTACAGAGTCCGGTAAAACCAGGGGTGGGGGAGTGTGCATTTTTATTAACAATGCGTGGTGCAACAATGTATCTACCATCACGAAACACTGCTCACCTGCTCTGGAATTTTCAATGATCAAGTGCCGCCCCTTCTATCTGCCGAGGGAATTTACAACTGTTATTATCACCGCCGTCTGCATCCCCCTAATGGCAAAGAAGCGCTAGAGGTACTGTACACTGCCATAAACAAACAGGAATCTGCACCTCCTGATGCAACCTTTATCGTCACGGGTGACTTTAACCAAATCTCAACTCTATTCTCCCAAAATACCATCAGCATGTCTCCTTCCCAACGAGAGGAGAAAACACTCTGGACCACGTTTACACCAAGATTCAGAATGCTTACAAGGCTGTACCCCTCCCCCACTGTGGAAACTCAGACCACATCACTCTATTTCTCCTCCCGGCATACAGACAGCTGCACAGGTGAGTGAAGCCAGTGGTCAGAACGGTGAAAGTGTGGCCTGAAGGAGTCCTGCAGGACTGTTTTGAATGCACTGACTGGGATGTGTTTAAAGAGGCAGCCACACAGGGATCATACACCGACATACAGGAATATGCATCATCAGTCACTAGCTATATCAGGAAATGTGCTGATGATGTTACACTCACAAAAGAAATAAGAACTTTTCCTAACCAGAAACCATGGATGAACAGTGAGGTTCGCATCCTAATCAAAGCAAGGGATGCAGCATTCAAATCGGGCAATAAATCAGATCTAAGGTCAGCCAGGATCAATCTAAACAATGGTATTAAACATGCAAAAAACACACTCAGGAATTAGAGAAACACTTCACTACTAATGACCCAAGGCACATGTGGCAAGGTATACAGGCCCTCACAGACTACAAGAGGAAGAACATCTGTGCATCTGCCCATGATGCCTCCCTGCCTAACGAGCTCAACACCTTCGATGCTCGGTTTGAAGCCAGCAACACAGAACCAGTCAACAGAGCTGCACCCTCCGCAGCTGACCAGCTGTATGCAGATGAGGTGAGGAGATCTCTGCTAAAAGTGAACACACGCAAGGCTGAAGGACCTGACGGCATACCCAGTCGTGTCCTCAGAACCTGCGCCTATCAACTGGCGGGTGTATTCACAGACATTTTCAACATGTCTCTGGCCCAAGCCGTAGTCCTCACCTGCTTCAAGACAACCAACATCATCCCAATACCGAAGAAAACCACAGTGACATGTCTTAATGACTACCGACCGGTGGAACTAACACCTGCCATCATGAAGTGCTTCGAGAAGCTGGTCATGAGGCACATTAAGGAAACCATTCCGAACACACAGGACCCGTACCTATTTGCCTACAAACCCAACAGATCCACAGATGACGCAATCTCCATTGCCATACACACTGCCCTATCCCATCTGGATAAAAAGAACATATAGGCAAGACTACTATTCATCAATTTCAGCTCAACTTTTAACACTATAATTCCAGAGAAACTAGTCAAGAAACTGTGCACTGGGTCTCGACACCACCCTCTGCAACTGGATTCGGGACTTTCTGACAGGCAGACCTCAGGCTGTCAGGCTTGGAAACCACACCTCCGGCACACTAACTCTGAACACTGTCCCCCAGGGTTGTGTGCTTAGTCCATTGTTCTGCTCCCTCTACGCCCATGACTGTAAGGCCAAACACAACACCAACTCCATCAAGTTTGCCAATGACACCACAGTTGTAGGTCTGATCACAGACAATGATGATCTACAGGGAGTAGGTAAATTTAGGGTCTACAGGGAGTAGGTAAATCTCTTTACAATGTGGTGTGAAGACAACAACATCACCCTCAACGTCAGCAAAACCAAGGAGCTGATCATTGATTTCAGAAAACTGCAAAACGGACATGCTCCGATCCATATCAAAGGGACTGAAGTGGAAAGGGTCAGTAACTTCAAATTGCTTGGCGTCCTTATCACCGAAAACCTCACATGGTCTCTCAACTCCACCTGTCTGATCAAAAAAGCGCAACAGCGCCTGTACTTGCTAAGATGGTTGAAAAAGGCTAAGATATGTCCCCAGATTCCCACTAACTTTTACAGATGCACTACAGAAAGCACACTGACAGGTTGCATCACAGTGTGGTATGGCAACTGCAGTATTGCTGACCGCAAAGCCCTACAGCGGGTGGTGAAAACTACCCAATCCATCACTGGGATTGCTCTCCCATCCATCCAGGACATTTATGACAGACAGTGCTTGAGGAAAGCTCTAAGCATCATCAAAGACCCCACACACCCCTGCTACAGACTGTTTGACCCTCTACCATCTGGAAAACGGTACCGGAGCATTCGGGCCCGGACTACCAGACTCAGAGACAGTTTTTACCCCTGCACTATCAAACTATTAAACTCTCTCTCACTTACGAACTGAACCTCACAGTGCCTCCTCTCTTACCAAAACTCAAACACCGATTAAAATCTATCTCTACCTCACATGTCAAGAAGCTCACTCTCCATAATTTTCTATCCTGTTGTTGTTTTTATGTACTTCTTACCGTCTGAGAGCTAGCTAAACAGCATTTCGTTTTACCATATACCTGTAAACGAGTATAATGACAATAAACTTGAACTTGAACTTGAATATAAAAGCATCAGTCTGCAGAACCATGGAGGTTTTGAAAGATTCCAAAAGAGGTTGGAGTCCAATCCAGTCAGTAATTAAGAGGGATGAGGACATGTAAAGGCCTGAAAAATCTTTCACAAGATTTCATTCGTACATTTTCCAACCACTTTATCCAGTACAGGGTTGCAGGGAAGATGGAGCCTATCCCAGCAAGCATCAGGTGCTAGGTAGGATACACACAGTATGGGATGCCAGTCCATCACAGTGCACACACCAGACACAGACATAAACACACCAGGTGCAATAAACCTTAGAAGCCAATAAACCTTAAATCCAAAGGAAACCTACAAGGGGAAAACATACAAGCTCCACACAAATACTGTAGCACCCCAGGAATTGAACTGAGGGCTCCAGTGCTGGGAATCAATACCAACCGCTGTGGCACTACTTCACCTCCTACTGTTTAATGTCTTAGTCAAAACCTTACAGGCTTATTGCCAAAATTGATTAATTGAGATTATTTACAAAACAAATTCATCCAAAAATGTTATAAAAATCACTGAAAGATCCAAAACCCTAGTTTGCAGACATTATTTTTTTATTCTAATATGATTTATTCAATGTGTCCTCCACGAACTCTATCAGGATGAGAAGCTCTGCTATCCAATCTGTTCTGTTCTGCTCACTTGTCTCCCAAGTTTGTCTGAATCCATTCATGTCTGTTCTTCCCCTAGAGAGACAACTGAAAGCACAAGGCTACATGGGCAGAACTGCTTTTTCACCTGGTCATTTTCACACAAGATTTAGAAGTTTGCCTAGTAGTTATTCCTCACTGTAGTTTGAATATAGCATGTTTGAAAAGACATTTCACTTTTAATTAATAACATTAGACATTTTATTAAAACTGAAATTATTTTCCTTATTTATTTTACAGCCAGAGGTTTGCTGACTAAACATCAAGAAGCACTATGATTTTGTATTATCTATCTATCAAGGTCTAAATATCAAAATAGAGTGTAATTGAAAAATTACAGAGTTACAAGAATATTCAGAGGATAACCTACTGTACTCACTAGGCAGACTGGATCCATCAAAAGAGTTCATATGCATGTGCTACAATATATTGGACACACTTTTAAAAAGGGATTAAAGAAAATGCAAAAAAATTGGAAAAAGTGTATCAAAATAGCAGCAACTCATGAGTTTATAATTATGTTTTGTGCCACTATACAGATGAAGGAGTGAAGGAGTGAAAAATTGCTTCACGAACTGAATTAAGGGGGAAATTCAGAGAGTCCTGAATGTACAAACCCAGAGCAAGGTTATCTTGCCTTCTCTTTAACACCTCATATGAAGTATGGCATTTTCTGCACTACAATGTCTCCTGTCACTATACTGGGATTTTTGTTTGGAAATTCTGGTCCAGAAGATAAAAGTGCCTCCTACTGGTTCACCAACCCCACTTTCAACAGCAACCTGGGTTTCCTTAGAAGTCTCCTATCCCAGTACTAACTAGGCCCAACCTTTCTCACTATAGCTTATGAGATTTGACAAGATCAGGTTACAAAGTAATAGCAGTAAAATGAAACATCCATCCACCCATCTTCTAAGTGCTTTATCCAATACAGGGTCATGGGGGAGCCGGAGCATGTCCTGGCAAGCAACAGGCACGATAGTTACACCCTGGATGGGATGCCAATCCCATCAAACATACACACACGAAGGCAAATTTTCCTAGAAGCCAATTAACTTAGCAGTATGTATTTTGGACTGTGGGATGAAACAAGACCATACAGAGGAAACCTACACAAGTACAGAGAGACAAACTCCAAATAAATAGCACCCCAGGAATTGAACCCATGGCCCTGTTGATGTGAAACAGCAAAGCTAACAACTGTTGTATCATGCTACCCTGAAATAAAACATTATAAATTAAAAAATAATAATTTAACAAGCTCAATTTGCATAAATCTAATGCTATAAATTACCGAATTAAATATATATCATATAAAATAATAAATCAAATATAAAGTGAACATACAGGGTCAAACAGATTATAAGTAGTCACTGTAAATAAAGTGTGCCATCCCACCTCTGCTGGAGCCAATAAGTTCTCTGTATGTATTCTGAATACATGCAGCAGTTCCATTCATACGGTTTCCATTACGTTTCCTGAAGTCTGTGGCCCCACAGCTTCTTAGAAAGGTGCTAATGGGACACATCACCTGTTTCTTGGAGTTTTGTGAGAGAATCCTGTGTTGATTAGTGAACAGAACCATAACTTTAGCTTAGAGAGCATCCACAAACCCATTGGCCTGACATCTTTAATTGAACTCATGGCGAGTGCTACTAGGAACTGCCCAAGCGTAGCTAACAGCTAATGACGCCTTCAAGCACAAGCAAGGTCCTGGCACTTGCAGCAGCTGGAAAAGAACAGCAGGGCTGTATAAACAATGCACAGTGTGATGTAGACACCAGGGCAGCAGAGAGGCCTCCACTCATACCCCAGCTCCCAGGACAGAACTTAGGGCACAGCTCAGGAGGAGATGCTAAGATGCCCTCTTGTGGCTTTTTTGTTAGTAGAGAATTTCATAAATTTGAACAGTAATAAGGAAGCTATCCTGGATTATGAATGAGACAGTGTGAGAGAGAAATGCACTAATCTGATTTATTGAAAAATTATGTCAGCAGTACTTGATTGTTGAATATTGTTTCATTAACCAGCAGTTACCAAAAAATCCAAAACAAATAATACAAAATACAAAATAAATTTCTATGGTAATGTAATCCAATTCCAGACTGTTCTTTTAAATTCAAAATCAATTGCTGTCAATGTATTTTAAAGTTATGAATGGCATAATGTCCAGGTATTAAAATAGTAAGATAAAATGTGAAATGATCAATAATTCCAATATGCACGAAAAGAGCAGAGGTACTTTTTATTTGCCATTTATTATACACATGGATCAGGAAACTGATATGTGAAATTATTTTATGTGTAAGGTGCACTGAAGGGGTGAGGAAAGAACACTTGTTTAAAAATGTAAAAGGTCAAGTGAAAATCATGGTGGTATATAATATGGTGATGCATAGTTTGCATTCCTCCCTTGCAGCACTGGGACCTGGGTTCAATTCCACACCTCGGGTGCTATCTGTGTAGAGTTTGGATGTTCTCCCTGTGTTTATGTGGGTTTGGCATCTGGAAAAATTGTTCCAATTGTGAAAATGTGTCTGTCTGTGTGTGCCCTGTGATGGACTAGAATTCTTTCCAGAGTATATCCCTCCTTGCACCCATTGTACAGGATAAAGAGGTTATAGAATAGATGGCTATAAAAATCAATGAGATGCTAGTGAGCTAGTTAATAAGCATCATTTATCAATATACCCTTTTTTTTAGGCTAAATTATGTATAATATATTGTGTATATATATATGTGTTACCACTTATACATTTTGTAGTTTCCTATAAATATTTCATACCACAAACAATGTAAATGTTTGATAACTGCTATACAGTCCAACATGTATGCTTTTTCATACCTTTGAAAGCAAGATAAAGAAAAAAGTAATTAAATAATATCTATGGTTACAAATCTAATCTGTAGTCTACTGGTTCTTACAGTGCAGAAAAGACAATTAGGAGATTAATCTGTTTCTTATGAAACTGAGCTTGTGGCAATGGCCACTGCAGTTCTATTATATTAAATGAGAAAATAAATCATGAAGGACAGCATTATAAACATGAAATGTAAGGTTTCATTTGAATAATCTATCAGCTGGTTTGTGTTATACAGATAATGTACAGTTTCAGTAAGGTAAGACAAATATATGAAAAATCCTATACTATCTTCCTTAACACAGATCTGTTCATTTTGTGTCTCCTGAAGGCAGGGAATTAGTACTCAACAATAAGAAAAAAACACATCATTAACTAATTAAAAACCAATAATCCTTCCTTGTTCTCAACCAGTATTCTGTGGTCTATCCGTATCTTTAATAATATTTAAATAAAAAAACACTCTTACTAGAACCTTGTTAAAGACATTTTTATTCCAGCAGACATAATTGGATTCTCAATAACCACAGGATAAGTGGAATTTGGAGCTTGTAAAATGTGCCATTCTTCCACATCGAACCTTTTTAATTAAGCTCTCTGTTGGAGATGAATAGTTTTATCTACTGTAGTCTGATGAGCAGCCATGCTGCACTACAGTGAGCTTCACTCAGTTCATAGAACAATGGTGTTACGGCTACTGTACCTATATTCATGTACATTTATTATACTCTATTAGTTCCTCTGTGTTGACCTATATCTTATCACGCTTGCTTATCAAGATCTAAATTTTATGCAAAATACGGGTTTTGGAATATTTTACAGTAAAATACATCATTAATGAGTGTGAGTCATTATGTGCAGGACAAAAAGGCTCAATTACGGCAGAAATGAATTTCTATGCCCAGCCCTCAACTTTGTTAAGTATGAGACTTAGGAGTTGATGAAACACAAAATATATTTAGTGCCTCATTTACACACAAGCTTTTCATGGCAGGACTAGAAAATGCTGCTATGCTGCTTTTGTGAATTCCCATTCTAAGCTGCTGGTTAACACCTATAGTCCTGTATAATCTTTCTGTAATAGTAATGAACTAATACAATACAGTTTGTGTATAGATTAACATCTGTAAAAAGCTAGAACACAGTAGAATGGGGATGTACAACTGTCTAAAACAGAACCTCACCTTCATCTCCATCTCCATTGCTTTCCCAGATGAATATAACAAATGAAAGAAGAGAAAAACATTTTCTTTCACAGAATGCAAGTTGTGTAGGTTCAGAAGAACATAAGAAAGGTTAATAAACAATAGGAGGCCATTAGGCCCATATAGCCTGTTTGGCAGAAAGTAGTATATCTTATTAATACATTAATACATATTTGTTGGCCTTTCTAATGCTTCCCCAAACATTGTCCAGGAGAAGTAAATGATGTATCAATATAAAAACCTGTAAGTCTTTTTACATAAGTAGCCTTTCTTGTTTTGTATTTATAGGTCACGTTTAGGCTATCTACATTTACTGTGCACTTGCTTACATTACATATAGTTTGTCAAGTATTCTGAACTTTTGCTATTTTATATTTCATTTACAGCTTACAAGGTTTATATAAAATATCCTGTAAATAACGAGATCCCTGTGATATATCACCTCAGTTTGAGAATTCATCCATTATCCATACTCTCTGTTTTCAATGTATAAACTAGTTCTCAATTGAAGCATACACAATTCCCCAAATTCCTAATACAGGTAATTTGAAAACTAAACTTTTATGAGAAACTTTATCAAAAACCTCTTAACAGATACAGTAGATACACCACATTGTATCTTCTGTGCATTTCCACTATTGTTGTTGCTAATTTGAAGAATCTACTGTACATTTTCTATGTTTACTACACATAGGTTGATATTCCCATATGCCCATAGTAACATACTGTATATTGAATTACTGTAAATCTTAAATCAGAATAAAAGAACTGCACCTCTGGATTTGTGTTCTATTTAGGATATATAAAGCCCAAAAAAATATTTTTTCTGATAGGAGTAATGTCTTCTCTGGTTTTGATTACATTATTCATATGTATATTTATAAATAAGAGGCTCAGACATTGTTGTATAGTGCTATAGTACTGCCTGCATTGTTTATGCAATTATATTACTCCTTTTCTGTCAAGAAATTATTAGAGAGGTGTTCATTGTTACTAAGAAAGCTAGCTCCTACTCTTCTTAAACAGTTCAATCATTCTAATGGCACACTTCTATCGAATAGACTTTTCTACAATCAATATCTGACAACTGGAATTGCTTCACAGAAAAAAAAATATTTTTCTTTTTAGTTTGTAAAACAGAAGAGTCATTATTGATGACTCAGGTGGACTATTATGTTTTGCTTCTCAAAGAAGGAGACCATTCCATCACACATTAAAATATCCAAGTTTACTGCTTTTATAGCCTTGACTTTACTAATATACAGCTTCCATCACAGCCAGCACTGTCAGGAAGTGGGAGGATGTTAAATCAGTCTGCAGAGATGCAGCGACATTAAACTAGATTTATTGATCACTTTATAGATCTTAACTGTTGACAAATAGTGAAAATTAAACAGGATACTAAGATGACCTTTGCAGCATTCTCATTCAATGTGCTTATGTATGTGTGTGTTTCTGTACATGGAAGTCTCATGGTTGGCTCAAAATTCACTGATCAAGCGTATGTCAAGCCAGTTATACTGTAATCACAATTTCTCCTGACAGCATTTAAGCCTAACAATCGTGACCACCCATTGTTTCCTTTTTCTGCTGATAAACTAAAACAATATTCTTGTATTTCTGTAGGAAGTGGGAAACCCCACAAAATGGCAGACTAAGAGAGTACTAGGGCAGTGGGAGAGCTAAGAAAGGCAAGTGCAGCAAAAGACACATCAGAGCCCATAGTGTATAGATGACTGTTGATTTCACGGTTTCAAATATTTCCCATTTTCCTCACCATTATGTGAGTGCAACCATTGTGTTTATAAATGAAGAGTTTTGTATAAATATGTTACAGTCTTGCTAGCTCAGCAAATTATTGCTACATTAAACGTACCTAATCATACTCCACAAGAATTGAATTAGCCTGCATTTAAGGAACCTGTGATGGTTAAGAAGTGGAAAGCTGACTTCATGCTGAACCAAGGTAATTCTGTGGGGTTCACCAGCTGATGTAATGGAATAGAAACTCTCTGCAATTTTCTTGATTTCAAATAATATTTTCAAGTGCAATATTTACTTAGAGATATGGTAAATGTGAGATAACTATCTAATACCTAGTTTTAAATGCTATGAAAGCATTCACAAAGTTAAAAAAAAACACTGTGGCCTACTGAATTATCTTGATTCCAAATGGTAATGTGTAAGGTTATGTTTGTTATTTTTTTAAACCGACATTAAATATTTGCTGATCTCCCAAACACTAATCGTCTTTTAAGTTTTTAAAATCTAGGCACATCCCTACAAATTCTGTAGGGATACTGTACAAAAGGTTTGGATTAAATCTGCTTTAGATTATTAGACTTTAATAACAGCAACAATAATAATCATCATCATCATCCCAGGGACAAGAATTTTTATTTTCATGAAACAGGATGCAAGTACTTGTTCTCATGCTGAAATATTCTGGCAATTTATCTGAAAAAATAACTGTAAACAATATAGCTCAGTTTCACATACATGCAAAGTAGCCCACTTACTACTCTTCCATTTCATGTGTTACATTTGAGGTTGATACCAAGCCAAAGGAAATGTTTTTGATATCTCAAGAACACATAGCAGATGTTTTGAATATTAAAACCCATGCATGTGAGATGTGCAGAGAGACTATCGCTGCACAGGAAAGTGGTTGTGCGACTACGGAAAATGGACCTCACAGTAGACATCCAATATCCCCCTTGTAAGGAACTGTGATGGACTCGGAGTCCATTCAAACAATACCACACTAAACCAGTTTCCAAGATCTGGTCACCTTATCAAATTCTCATGCTAATTCTTGAATCCAATTAACATTAATGGTATTGCTTTAAAGTGGGTAATTCTGTTTGTCAATGCGATAATCAGCTTATTTCACAGATGAAGCTCAAATCCCATGTTTTAATTGTAATCACATGGGATGGGTATGATTATCTATCTCAAATGGAAAAGAAATTGAATTCTAAATAAAAATGCTTTAGTTCCACATGCCTGCCAGATAAAGCTTGGAGCTTGATAAAGCTTGGATTTGTGTTTTTATCATTCCCATACCACCCCATGGATCGCAGCACAGTTATAGATTTTCCATTCCTAATGTTCATGTTCTCACACAGGTGACTCTACACTCTGAGACTTGTTCAGATTGTAGTGGTTGCTTTTTAATTGTACACATGGATCATATTTTTTTTTACAAATTTAGAAATGCACTAAAATTGTGTGAATCTCCAAGTCACTCACTGAAGCACAAGGTACCAGCCCAGTCATTCACTTTAATTATTTAATAACATTATTTAACTTTAAATAATCTTTTTGGTAGTCAGCTTGGACAGTTAGACTGATTATCAAACCATAAATAACTTACAGCATTTTGAGGGATATCTGGAGCACAGTATGCACAAATCTTATTGAAGATGGTGCAAAAAGAACATATAATGTACTAATGAATTACAATCCAAATAACACTAGGTAGAAAATAGCAGGTGAACAAAATAATTTTGCTGCGTCTGGTTAAGATTTATGCCAGTATAAGTACAATAGCTCCAAAACTCATTTGTCATTCCAGGATATTCCAGGATATCATTTGTCATGGGATATATCACATGGTGTGTGTAAAGTACCTACCAAAAACATTTCCAAGTAAGTAGCTGCATTTCACCAATTATTTTGTAGAAGAAGGCTTTGCAGGTGCAATGGATGTTACCGGAGTGTTTAAATTAATGTGTCCAAACATCAAAGACAGCACGCTAACTCACAAACATGAACTGGCGAATATCTCTGCTCTCAAGGAAAATACACACTTTCAGTTACAAAAGCTATGACCAAAGGCAAAACTTCCCCATTGCCCTGATATAGTAGAAATGATCACCACCAAACCATAAATTAAAGAATGTATTTTTCAACCATTCATTAGCCATTGTTTGACATGTCTGAGTCAGCTCTCTAATTAAAACCTATACTATATTTCTAGGAAGGGGTAAAAAGGGCAGGGATCCTTATATAATTTCTGTAACTATCCTGGTTCTAATTGTGGGTGGAGAACATTACACACATCCAAACCAACTTATAGTGAACATATTTCAGCACAAATTTCACGCTTCAGAAATATAAGTCTTATGAATTGCTGTACAAGTCAGTGTAAAAAAAGTTTTGATCTTGTTGTGTACTCTAAGGGAATCTATCCTTTTTTCAACTTGGAACAATTCCTCAGAGGAAAATGGTTGAAATGTCAAGAATAGTTTCCTATTCTAGCCCTCTTTCACACAAAAAAGGTGTTTCCTCTAAACTGTCTACAAATCATTAGGTGAACAATGTCAACCAGAGATTCATTTCTGTAACAAAGGAGGCTCAGTGGATTTTTTTTTCTATTTTTTTACCAGATGGTGATAAGTCCAAAGAAACTTTGGTCCCTAATCAGGTTCACGTTGATCAGTTAAGTAGCCACAATAATGTGACAAATACATACAGAACAGTGTAGCTGGAATTGTCGGTTAACAAGCTGCAATAAATTCTTTAATAAATTCTTCAGTTTACTTACCAAGTTTGCGATGCCATGATGATTATTTACATGTGTTTGTTATTGTATGTTGTACTATGTAATATTCTTTTATTTTCTCTGAAAATCCAATTAACAAATTCAGCATAAAAATATATAGAAGATTAACGTGCTCTAGTTACCTGGAATCTCACTAGACTGCCCACTGGAGCCGGGTGTAACTGATTTTCACTCCAGCAGAACATCAATATTCCTGTCAACCTACATGGGGACACTGCTGGCTTTGATTATTAGAAGTAGCTGTCTCCAGGATGCTTGGTTGACAATTTTCTTCTGTTTCTCATTTCTAATAATGCACTATCCTCTCAAACTCTGCTTGTCTCCCAATATCCCTGAGCTAGTTCACTTAAAGGCATAATAAATGACTACATCAAGATCTTGATCAATGTAAAGGAATTCTTTCAACCTACTGCAATTTGTGGAAAGAAACCAGATAATGTAACATTTCCTAATGTAATATTGTCCACATATTGTATTTATGAATGTGAAACTGTATGTCTCATTCTATCTGCTTATGTAATGGTGAACATGATGACTGTACCTTAAATAACTAAATAAAGTGTTTTGGCTGTTATTACCTCTTCTGTAACTAATTCTCATTCATCCTAAAAAATGTAGTAGTACCTATGCCTAATAAATTAATTAATACACAATGTATATATTGCATAATATATAGCATGTAATATGCAGTATAAAACTGGTGATAGATGACACTTTATAAACAAGCCAATCAAAAAATCTTAAATGTGAGTCAACAAACGGTGCATCCCTATACTTTATTTGCAGTCACTTTGTCTGTAATGAGGTTGAGCTCATTATAGCACAACACCTTACTCTGAGTCACTCTATTTTGTTTCTAAAAATATGGTACTTACATATTATTTTACATTTGCTTTTAATCATGAAAAGTTCCAGGATTGACTCTGCTTGCATGCTGTCTTTCTTTTCTTTCTAGGTGTTTCTCAAACTCATCTCATTTCACTAAATTATTCCAGTGCAATTAAATGGTGCCGAAAAGCAGTTAGTGACCTGATGTATAATACTATTAACATCAGGCAGGGAGGAACAGGGAATCAATACAAATCTTGCTCACAATTAGCAAATAATTCAATAATATCTCACAGGTTGCCCTGATAGAGGAGGCCATTGGTATTTTCTGAGCACCAGCATACCCACCTCCTACCCCAGATCTAATTCAACCATGAGTTTATCTTTGAGTTTGATTAATAAGGATTAAATATTAAATGCCATAGGCTAAGGGAAAGCATGCAATGCATTCAATGCATTGCTGTCTTTTAAAATCTGCAATTACATTGTCTATAATGATAATCCCTTTTTTTTGTTATTTGGTTATTTTTTTGTAATTCTGAAAATGCTTTGGTCTATTGAAATACAGCACAGGAGAACATTAGGCTGTTCAACAGCCAAAAATAGCAAACTTGCGACGTGTTCTATAGAAGAAATTTCAGGACCGTTCCTTCCCTCCTCTCCTTCATGGAAGCAACTAATTATATAAGAAAAAAAGGAACAGAAAATATCATAGTGCTAAACCATCAAATCATAGTGTGTGGCTGATATGCATGCTTACAGGAGCCCACAAAGGACTGAGAATGCTCTCACTGTGTTCAGTGAACCCACAGAGATCTGTGTTTCTAAGAACGCAAATTACACAAATGCTTGTTTGTTATCAAGGTTCACTCTTGCATAAATTCTGGTAGATGAGATCTGAGAACTACTCTTGTGTATGTATGCTTGCCTATCTTTTTGCAGTATTTTCCAGCTATACAACAGAAGCGTGTAAAATACAACCTCGATTACATTAAATTTTAATTTATTTATGCCAAAAAATAAAAAAGGCTAATCTGATTTAAACTGGAGGGTTTTTAGTTTGTTCACATTCATAGAATTCTCAATTGACCGTAGATGGATCAAAAAACATTTATTAAAACTTGACTTTTAACCAGTTATCTCTATAAAATGTTAAATAAGCTAGAGAAGTTTAAATAATTAAAATATCTCTCTGAAAAAGCCTTGATTGTCGCACCCTAATAGCAATGTAATTTTGTACTTGAATTGCTATAAATAATTGAAAATACCTTCTAATAATCCCCACTCCACACAGTAGAAAAGTGCTATATACTGTGTGTAAGTGTAATTAATTATTATTATCATTCTTGTTAGATAGATAGATACTTTATTGATCCCGTGAGGGAAATTGTTGTTGTATTTGTTGTTATTATTATTATTGGTAGATTTAATGTAGGAAGGTTAATTTTTTAATACTTTAATTACAACAATGGAAGGAAACAGAAACATTACAGGAGGACAGCATGTTTTCAGAAACTATAGCTTTTCCACATTATTGGATTTTATTCTGGCCACCTAAGCTGTGAAGATCAACATTCAGTTGTTCCTTCTGACATCTGTGTGAGAATGTCTCTTTAATGTAATGTCACAGTAAATGACCAATCCAAACTGTAGAAAACTGGTAGGGAAGCACTGCAGGAAGCTTCTAGCCTGGCCTTTAACATGTGGCTTATGTGGGCTCTCAAGGATGATTGTAGGCTTTTAGGACATCTACACAGCAAGACAAGACCACAGGGCTCTGACTGACAATAACACATTACAACAGTCCTCTTGCACAGGATCACAAAGGCATAGAGGGGAACAAGCAAACATATCCCTGAAACTCCATTGAAAACCAAACAAAAATTCCCTACAGATGCAGTGACATTACTTTTTCCACGTTTACTAAGAAAACCTTTTCTTGACCCAAAAATCAATGGACATGTGAAAGAACCACAATTTGAAAGAGCTTTACTTTTTCATAGAGCAAGACATAAAATTACAACAGGAACGAATGAACACAAAAAGCCGTAAAAAGCTGCACTTTTATTTCCATTGATTGGAGGCTTTTCATGATGCTGAAATTTCAAAATTTCATACTCATCAACATTACTACATTACTACAGAAGAACAAGCTAGAAAAAGCTGCAAATGTGTTCACACTGTGTCTTCTGGGCATTATGGATTGAAATGCATACCTACAGTATAAAACACATACTGTCTATACAATGCCTATACATGTTCCTCTGCACAAAAGAAAAAGTATGCTCAGGCCTACTAAAAAAATCTAATATTTTTAATATAAACTTCATACAAAATCACAGAAAATCTGAACAACTAGACAAATAATCACCATATATTTTCAGCATGAAACAATACACAATATAAAATAGAAAATATTACAGAGTATCAGGTGTGACCTCCCTGAGCATTAACACTATCCTGACATTGTTGACATTGATACTAGGACTTGATCAGCCTCTGGACAGAAGCTGTAGGAAATTGAACCACTCTTCCTGTATACATGAATCAAACTTTTACTTAGTATTCCTTTCACAGCAGTTTCCCACAGAGCACTTGATTATATTAAGTAGTTTACAAATTTGTACAGCAACAGTAGATTGCAAACTTCCATTAAAGAAAACAACTTGAGGGGGGTACCAAGCCCAGTGGTTGCTCCCCTCTGCTGGCAGTAAGTACATTATTTATAATAAATTATGGACAATCTACACAAAGTCAAAGGTTGGAATCTTACTGTCCAGGCACTGTTTTCAATGTCCAATGTTGCCCCATTAATGGCTGGTCACTGCTGTCTCAAATTGACAACAGTGACAAGTTGGTCACTCAGATGTATTATTGGATTCAGGTCAGTAGAAAATGCTGGCTGTGGCAAGACCACAGTAGTTCTTTCATGAATCTGTGGTCCTGCATTGCCCTGTTGGAATATACTATTGGATTGCTGATGGAAAGGAAAGGAAATACTGCTGGAGAACTTATGTTTGCAGCAATTATCTTCTTGTCTTTAGGGAAATTCCAACTGACACCATCACATTTTAACTGTGCCCCTGGTGGGCTTGAGCAACACAACAGGCAGCAAGATGTCTCCACACTCGTTTTATATAAAATGGCAGAATTCATTGGTGAATAAACTAATCTACTCACTCACTCAAACACTCTCTATTCTTTCAGATGTTAATATGTCACCTCTTAGAGACCTTCAAGAATACAAACCATTTTCATGGAGATGGAAGTCCTACAGATATGTGGGTAATTTCTTTCTGGAATCTCTATTTGTAACCACTACTGTATGAAAACATTTAAGTAGGTGGATTTGAAAGATAAGATATTCCTGAGTCAGAGTGTATGAGACTGTACTGGGCAGGTGTGGTGAACAGAACTTGGTCTGTTCCTCACATATCTAGTTATCTAGTTTCTCTGAACTAATCAGCTGATTGTTGACACAAATGTTATTTCTTTACCTCCTCTCACAGAAACAAAGTTGCGGTTCTTGAAGGCCAACTTCAATCAGGCCATCTTCATTTCTCACGAAAGATATGATTGTATTCAAAATCATGCTACCTCCGAATTGCAGTAGTTTCTTGATGCATTTTGGCAATTTTAACTTAATTCAAGCACCAAACACAGCATGTGGCACTTAAAAAAAACACATGACATCAGCTCAGTATTTTGCTATCATAAGCAATAAGTAATACTTAAACAATAAAAAAACACACCTGCCCTCTATTCAGAGAAAATAACATTATATGTATGTGTTCAATGAACTATTGATGCAAAACATAGTCTGTTTTATTTTCATTATGAATCACTATATACATTTTTAAATATGCATGGTACATTATAATATTTTCTGTTTTTCAAATGAATTGAAATGTCACAACACTGAAATTGCAACATTAGTGGTGATAAGGGGGTTAGGTACCCAATGAAACATACCTGCGAGCTGGTAGCCTCCTTGAAACTGTTGTAAGAACACAGGCTTCAAAGTTTTTACATCATTTTGGGAGTCTGTCATGAGGTCCAAACCCCAAAAGCGCAGTCCATTTATCCTGTTTATGGAAGATGTTTGGCAGCATGTGTACATGCCAGCAATAAGACTGTTTCACAAATCTGGTCTGAAAACTGACATCATTGAAACCCAATTTTTTCTGAAGGCAAGCCCTCTCTAAAAGGAGAGCAGGTTAATTCATTGGCCCACTTCATTGAATTCATACTGTCACAAAGTTTTATTCAAGAACTGCTATGCCTTAGTCATCACAATCAAGATGCAAAGAATTGGCTACAGAAAATACACAAGCAAGCAGGTTGGATTCATAGCAACAACTCTTGGCATTCAAACCTTGAGTGAAATAAGTATTTCATTCTGAACCTATTGTATGGGAGATTAAAGCTTCTCATTTGTTATTTCTGTGTATTTCTATAATGTCTTTGGGCAACTGTACATGTATTACAGTTCTGTAGAGCAAAACTGCAATCCACCAGGTTTCATACATAATTTGTAATCTTCAATGAGTAGAGACCTAGATACAGGATATTATAGCCCACTTACTGTATGTGAACAATTAATTCAGATAATTAAGAGCCCTGGATGCAATGAAACCCAGAAGACATGACCTTCCTCCGGGACCAGGAGAGAATATCAGCACCATATAGGAACTCTGGAATGCCTCCAGATAAACAACTCCCTGCAGAAATTCTAACAGTTCCATAAAAAAAAAATGATAAGTGTTCAACCATATCTGCTGCATATAAAGTACAGACTGTATAAAATCCCACTGTTATTATTGTAGTTTTTGGCATTGTGACTTTATATTTTGACTTCTTTATCACAATCTACATGTGATTAAACAAACAACAGTATGAAAAACACAGCAACTTCAAAATGAATTTTAATTAATTTGACCTTGATTCTTATCCACATCTTCAAACACTGGATCTTTACCTTGCTGAAAGAAACAGTCTGGTAATAATCGTTCCAGTGTTTACTTTCTTCTCTTCATCATATTTTGTTATTGAAATTGTGTCTGAAGTTATGGATGACTGTTGCATTTCAAATAACCCTCAGGCTGGTTGCTACTCAGGTGAATAGAAAGTTTTTTTTGTAATACAAGACCTAAACTGTTTTTTTATTTTCTGGAAATGCATTTTAATTTTGGAGACGTGTGATAGAATTTTAAGTTTCCCTCTTCTAACTGCAAGCCTTGTAATTTTGTATACCTGCTGTATAAACCCTTGGTATTGCCATTGGGTGCCCTGTATGTGTCAGAGTGGCTAATAGCCTCCTAAGTGGACAGTGACATCACATGCTTCTAACAGTAATGAAGATGCCTGCTGTCAAAAACACTCTGAGTGCTGTCAATTTGTAGCTTTTATGTGACAAACACTCCAGAACTTTTTTTTTTCAAAAGGTTCTTGATTAAAAAAAAAAGCTCCCACCAGACATAAACACCTTTACAGCTCATATCTCAGTGATGTGGCTGTGCCTACAAGACTATAATTTTGGTGATGATTTATTCACACTGCACTAGTAACTTATTAAAGCTTGATGTCACAACTTGCAGTTTCAGAGCAATTAACTTGATTCATTTTTACAAACAGACAAAAAGAGAATAGAGTGACATTTAGGAAGGAATATTAGTTGATATAATTCATATTACAAATATGTCTTTAAATGTTTTTTGCTTAACAAAATTAACCATTTGTAAGTATAATTCATATTCTTAGTATTTGTTGCGTTATACAATAGGAATTTAAGCAGTTCCTTGTGCTAGTATAGATAGCATATTTGACATTTATTACACTATTAGAAAATCCTCAGATTCTAAGTTTTATAATTTTTTTAAAATATATCTGACATTATTATGTAGATGTTATTTTAACATGAGTTATTCCCACACATCATTATGTGTAACAAAGGTGTGAGGGGTCAGCCATTTAGGCTAAGATGAACCAAGGGTGTGATTGTGACTGTTTAAGCTCCACATGCCAGTCTACAATTTTTTAGGCTGATAGCAGTTTAACACTTCTTTGCTTGATGCATAAACCAAAATTAACTACTTACACCAATGTGTTCCTTTCATTATTTTAGTTAAGTATTATTTTAGAGTTCAATCAATCTTAAAAGCACAACATCATGTTTCTGCTACCATTTACAAAACACTGTTAAAACAATGCTTTGACAGCCAGACTTTAGAAATCAGTGACCCCAAATGTATCGACTAGGCTTTTCAGATTAGTTTTGAATAATGCATGGTGGAAGAAGGAGAGGGGTGATGAATGTAGCAGTATTTGAATCTACTGTTGTGAAACAAACATCAGAATGTAACTGTTTTAGAGAACTTAATGATCACTACTCTGCACAGGAATCAGCACCTTGTAATTGTCCTAGGATTTCTATAGACATACAGTAGTGCCTACATATATTGTCTAGCAGGTAAAGTGTTGTTGCACATAAAAAGCCATTAAGAAACTCTTGGCTAATTGGTAACAAGTGGCTAAGTGAATCTAAGATTTTATTTCCATTTTTTGAAGGAAACCAAAGTTTGGTCCTTAACCACCTGGCTAAGAGACGTGTTCTAGGCACAAACGACTCCTTGTGTAAAGAGGTGTTTCCTATTCTCCATCCTAAATGAACTGTCTTATTATATATAATAAATTATATACAATAAATGCTACTGCACAGTTTTAAATACTGTGGAGTGAATGCTATGACTCCTGAGGAGACAACCTCACATCACATGAGCACAGAAAACATGCCTTTAGGTAATTAATGCTATTGAAAAGATATTGCTATTAGACCAACCTTCCATTTCACCTACAGCTGATATCAGTGCAGGAGAGTCTCTGCTGTGGGTCTTAGTGTAGGTGAGTCTGTACTCCTGGCCTCATATTTTTATATTGTCCAACAAAGGACCATTGTTCATTTGCTTAACATGAGAGATGATATAGCTGAAATATAATTTGAAAAAATTATTAAAGTCATATTGTAACTTTAATTGTTGACCTTGCTGCCTTTAAAATTCAGAGATTTTTTCATTAACATAATCAGCTCACTTTTGAGTGAGCTTGACAACTTTTTAAATGTATATCAATGCCAACAATTGGAGGCTAAATGCAAATGAATTGTCACCATATCAAATGACAGTGTCCTGTCATACTGACAGCTATCCTCAGCTTCAGTACTGGATCCAGCACTTGGAGGATTAGCACCACACAAACACATTCATATGAATCATTCCTCATTTATTTGCTCATGTACTGTAGCACAATAATCTAGAATGATTTAATTTTTATGCATATTACACTCTTAATATTATTGTCATTCCAACCTAGACCACTTGTTATTGTATGCACATGACAACATATTTTACTATATGGTGGTGTATAATGTACCGGATGTACAGACAAAACCAGATTTAAGTCCCAAAATCCATGATGATATCAATATATGCAGGTTTTGCATATACAGTATACACAAGCTCTCCACTTTTAAGAATGTGCAGTACAATAGTACTGAGAATTACAATTGAATATTTAATTTGTACCATTCAAACATACATTTAGAAAACATATCAAGCATGTAAGACTATATTACCATTACAGCAATATAATAATTCTTAGCTGATCTTTTCATTAACTCACAAAGATTTAAGTACCTTTATTTCTATTTGCCTCAGAATGCCATGACAAATAAATGAATGTACATATTTGTTATTACACAGTCCAACAGGATGTGCATCAATGAAATTTACAGATATAAACTCATCCATGACTTGTTGTTTTGAGTATTTTATACAGCTTCCTCTTCAACTATTAGTCTCTTTTGTCTTGCCCATAGTTTAAGTACTGTGTTGTTCACATCATCATATACAGCAGGAAATCAACTTTGTAATATTTTGTTACTTTGGCCTGTTTTTGCCAATTATTTTGATGATTCTCAATTATCTTTCTGCATGGGATTAAACAGAATGTTGTGGGTTTGAGTATCTGCTGTAGACACTGCTGTTGTACTCTTAAACAAGGTACTGTACTTCCCCCAATCTTTTTGGGCCTTCTGGCTTAGACATGGACTATGGATTTTCTGCCTATGCATGCCTTTTTCTTTATCACCTTATGAAAGGTTTGGTTTATTAATGGAAGTTGTCCAGTTCAGAGATAATTTTGCATTATGGGGCTTGTTGTGTACTGTAATCACATTATGGCAGGCATGCTAACTGGGACCTGGGATTTTGCATTTGTTTATTTCTCTTTGCATTTTAATAAAGACTTCCACAAACCTTTCATTGGGGGCTCACTCTTATTATGGTTCCACCAAGCCCAAATTTTTGATAAGTTCATTCACTCTCTCGGCCTGTTGTCCTCCTGACCTCAACGACCTGGTGTCATTCTTAACTGGCCTATCTTGCACATCTGCATCGATCTGTCGACGGAGCACTGTCACACAGAATCAATATATCATTCCTTCAGTAACAAGACCAGCTGCTAGGCACTTTACTTTCATTTTATTTTTTAAGTGATCAATAGCTTTAAATCGGTACACTGTAAACTGGACTGTAATTAGTCATTTTTTTGCTCCTAGTTAAAATGAATAACAACAAAATGAGTGACAAAGACATAAAAAGCTAGAAATCTCATGATATTCCTTATCTCTGGTTTCCTGACATTTTCCAGGTAGATCTAGGATAGTTTTGATGTGCTACTCAGAATTCCCTTGGTTGAATTCCTATCTGTTCCCCATGAGGATGGGAAATAGATATCCTGCTTAATTACTGTCAAAAATGGCTCTGATATCCCAGTGACCTATGTTTAGAATTGAGTATGGGTTGCACTAATACAGAGAATATTCCATATAGTTTAAAAGATAATTAGTTACATAAATGTAAAATATTCACATGAAGATGAATAATATAAATTAGTTACATTGTTCCTAAATTTATAAGGGAATACTACAGTCTAAAATATTTAACATTTTCATACAGATTTCCCTCAACATTTAATAAAACTCTTGAACACATTGTCAAACTGGTGTTAAGAGATGTTGTAACAAACGTAAGACACAAACTGGTATAACCATACCAATACCCATACAACCATTTGTTCAATGTCAATTCTTAGCAGTACTTACTGAAGTTGCGTCATCTGTTTAATATTTTAAGGACACCTGAATGCACAGTACAAGTAAAAATAAAACTAAAATGTTTAACTCAACCTGTTTATTTACATTGATCACACTCAGCCTCAATCAAAAAGACTGTAAATCAAAAGTAAGGTAAATTTCTATTTAGCATTCTAGTTGCCTGGTGCACAAGTTCCATGTATCACTGTTAATCAGATCTATTGATTTTACCTCTGATCTTCCAACAGGTTAGATAATAAGAGTACCTTTCAGCAAAATAAATACCCATGCAGGCCTCTGCTTTTACAATTTGCACGTTTCTTCTCTTAAGCCTCTTCCTGTGAATCTCATTCCACTGGATGGAATAATCTGGAGTAAATATGCAGGAAAATCAGGTATCTCTGAACGGGAACTGTCATTTGTAGTGAGAAGCAGAAGTGCAGATGTTAGCACCGTTGGAAACATTTCATACTGCAATCTAAAATGGCTTATTACAGGAATCTTCCGATCCATGTTGGATATTCTTTTTTTTCTTCCAAGCCTTTCTTTAGATGTACTCCTTACACAAGTTTACAAACAAGCAACCATTAACCTACAGTTTTCTTTTTTGTATAATGATAAAAATTCAATACAATAATATAAAAATGAAAAGTACTTTGATTGAAAGTAGATGGGATAGGTTATTCTCAGTCCTGATTTCAAGTGAACAGTCCAAGTAACTGGCTCTTGAATGGTCAGAATATAATAACAAATGACTTAACTGCCAGCACCCACATAAAATATGTATATTAGTATTTTCAAGTTTATGTATTTTTAAATAATAAATTTAAATAATGTCTAATCATTTATGGGATACCATTAACCACATTAACCACAAATCTGATTTGTTGATTAAGATGTGGCAGGTGATGGACAGCTCAAAAATATCTTTCTTCTCTATGCAGACATGTTGTGCTCAAGACACATTAAAAACCTTTACTGCTTACAAGTAATATACATGACTGGTGATTATAAGTCTTTGACAGTTTAAAACACAGCATGTAGTCATAAGAAATAAAATACATATCACATAAAATTTCTGAAACTAGGCAAAATTAAAACATATGTTCAGATTATCGAATTTACACTACCGCTGGTATAAAGAGAAACACAGCACCTGTGTATCGAATGCTCTTGTGAACTGCAGTCATCAAATGTGTACGGAAACTGAGGACTGACAAGCTCATTTTCCCCATCAACACTGTCAGCTTGAACAACTATAAATGATTGCATTCTTTCAAGCACACAAGGGATTCAAGTGGAGGCCAATTTGTCACGAACTATCATAGGTAATAAACATGAACTCTGAAAATTGCTACATACACACATACTATGATTATTGTGTACAATTAGCTGAGGCTGTCTGTGCAGGACATTTTACTATTTTGATAGAAACTAGTAAAGACGTGATATACATGTGAATCCTGATATTTATGGACACTTTGTGAGGAATGGAACAGTACTATGTACAAAAATGGCTGCTTTTGAGTTATGGATGTGTATTGTACACATCCATTCATTTTCTAATCACTTTATGCAATATAGAGTCACGAGGTTTTGTTTTTAAATTTCGTTTTAAATTTCATTAAACAAAAAATATTTTTTACAAGATACAGCATGCACCAATTAATAGATATTGGAGATTTATTTTTCTAATAGCTTTCTGACTTACACTTTCTATTTTTTGATCTATCCAGTAATTAAAGATAATATTTAATTGCATTTTTGTGTACTACAAATCAACTAAGTATTCAGTGCCTGTGAAACTATTATATACAATAATAATAATAATAATTGCTTACACTTATATAGAGCTTTTCTGGACACTCCACTCAAAGCTCTTTACAGGTAATGGAGCCTCCTCTCCACCACCACCAACGTGCGGCATCCACCTGGATGATGCAACAGCAGCCATTGTGCGCCAGAACGCTCACCACACATCAGCTATCAGTGGGGAGGAGAGGAGAGTAATGAAGCCAATTCATAGATGGGGATTATAAGGAGGCCATGATTGGTAAGGGCCAATGGGAAATTTGGCCAGGACGCCAGGGTTACACCGCTACTCTTTACAGGAAACACCCTGGGATTTTTAATGACCACAGAGAGTTAGGATCTCGGTTTTACGTCTCATCAGAAGGACGGCGCCTGTTTACAGTATAGTGTCCCTGTCACTATACTGGGGCATTAGGACCCACATGGACCGCAGGGTGGGCACCCCCTGCTGGCCCTACTAACACTTCTTCCAGCAGCAACCTTAGTTTTTCCCAGGAGGTCTCCCATCCAGGTACTGACCAGGTTCACACCTGCTTAGCTTCAGTGGGTTGCCAGTTGTGAGTTACAGGGTGATTGGCTGCTGGCATGTACCTTATCCATCCATGCATTTTCTAATCATTTTATGCAATAAGGGGTCACTGGGGAGATGGAGTCCAGCAAGCAATGAATGCAAGGCAGGATAAATGTTGGATGGGACATCAGCCCATTGTAGGACACAAGCAAACACAAACCCACACGCTCACACTATGGACAGTTTTCCCAGAAGCCAATTAACCTACAGTACTGTACTAGAATGTCTTTGGACTGAGGGAGGAAACTGGTGCACCGAGGGGAAATCTACATGAACATGGGAAGAACATACAAACTCCATGCAGGTAATGAACCCATGACCCCAGTGCAGCAAGGCAGCAATGCTAACATCAGTGCCACTGTGTCACTCACATACCTTATCCTTTTCATTACAAAAATAAAATAAGTAAAAAATAAATAAACCCTACATCACTGATGCATATTTTTTCCTTGCAGAATCCTGACATTAAAGGTTGCTTTAGAAATCAGAAACACTAGGAATTCACTAAGAGCCTTGCAGATTCTTTTCAGCTACAGATGCTTGGAAACTCAAATTGATTTATTCTGTGCCCATTAAGAGACACCTTTTTTAATGTGAAGGAACTGCATTAACAGAATGAAATACTTTGTCTGCCTATAATTATAGCAAATTTAAAAAATTGAAGTGATAATGACATCCCTAACAAAAAATTGTCTTGCATTTGGGATATGTAATAGAGCTATATTTCTTTGTCTTTCCTTAATAAACACATTAACGACAAATCATCAGCACTCTTTGGAATTTCAATGATTTTGCTTCTCTGGGTGCAACAATAACAGCTTATCTCTGTAACTCAACCAGGAAATTTGCATCCGTAATTGGGTTTGAGAAATTGGAACAGTGTTATAGATTGAACAAGGTTAGGGAATGCTTATTTACATTGAGCAGACAAAAGTGTGAACACAATTATTGACAGTGCCAATATGTATCACATCCCTTCTATCAGCAACATGAAGCCTTTGTGCAGTCTAGAGTATACTGTAGAGTGTAAAGGCTTGCATAGGGAACAATATACATACAGTGCCTTGCGAAAGTATTCGGCCACCTTGAACTTTTCAACCTTTTGCCACATTTCAGGCTTCAAACATAAAGATATAAATTTTTTATTTTATGTGAAGAATCACCAACAAGTGGGACACAATTGTGAAGTGGAACGAAATCTATTGGATTTTTGAAACTTTTTTAACTAATAAAAAAATGAAAAGTGGGGCGTGCAAAATTATTCGGCCCCCTTGCGTTAATACTTTGTAGAGCCACCTTTTGCTGCGATTACAGCTGCAAGTCGCTTGGGGTATGTCTCTATCAGTTTTGCACATCGAGAGACTGAAATTCTTGCCCATTCTTCCTTGCAAAACAGCTCGAGCTCAGTGAGGTTGGATGGAGAGCGTTTGTGAACAGCAGTTTTCAGCTCTTTCCACAGATTCTCGATTGGATTCAGGTCTGGACTTTGACTTGGCCATTCAAACACCTGGATACGTTTATTTGTGAACCATTCCTTTGTAGATTTTGCTGTATGTTTGGGATCATTGTCTTGTTGGAAGATAAATCTCCGTCCCAGTCTCAGGTCTTTTGCAGACTCCAACAGGTTTTCATCCAGAATGGTCCTGTATTTGGCTGCATCCATCTTCCCCTCAATTTTAACCATCTTCCCTGTCCCTGCTGAAGAAAAGCAGGCCCAAACCATGATGCTGCCACCACCATGTTTGACAGTGGGGATGGTGTGTTGAGGGTGATGAGCTGTGTTGCTTTTACGCCAAACATATCGTTTTGCATTGTGGCCAAAAAGTTCGATTTTGGTTTCATCTGACCAGAGCACCTTCTTCCACATGTTTGGGGTGTCTCCCAGGTGGCTTGTGGCAAACTTTAGACGAGACTTTTTATGGATATCTTTGAGAAATGGCTTTCTTCTTGCCACTCTTCCATAAAGGCCAGATTTGTGCAGTGTAAGACTGATTGTTGTCCTATGGACAGACTCTCCCACCTCAGCTGTAGTTCTCTGCAGTTCATCCAGAGTGATCATGGGCCTCTTGGCTGCATCTCTGATCAGTCTTCTCCTTGTCTGAGCTGAAAGTTTAGAGGGACGGCCAGGTCTTGGTAGATTTGCAGTGGTCTGATACTCCTTCCATTTCAAGATGATCGCTTGCACAGTGCTCCTTGGGATGTTTGAAGCTTGGGAAATCTTTTTGTATCCAAATCCGGCTTTAAACTTCTCCACGACAGTATTACGGACCTGCCTGGTGTGTTCCTTGGTCTTCATGATGCTCTCTGCGCTTTCAACAGAACCTTGAGACTATCACAGAGCAGGTGCATTTATACAGAGACTTGATTACACACAGGTGGATTCTATTTATCACCATCAGTCATTTAGGACAACATTGGATCATTCAGAGATCCTCGCTGAACTTCTGGAGTGAGTTTGCTGCACTGAAAGTAAAGGGGCCGAATAATTTTGCACGCCCCACTTTTCATTTTTTTATTAGTTAAAAAAGTTTCAAAAATCCAATAGATTTCGTTCCACTTCACAATTGTGTCCCACTTGTTGGTGATTCTTCACATAAAATAAAAAATGTATATCTTTATGTTTGAAGCCTGAAATGTGGCAAAAGGTTGAAAAGTTCAAGGGGGCCGAATACTTTCGCAAGGCACTGTATATTCACACATATGTTTCTGACAAATGACAAATTGCATGAATAATTATTAAATTTTTCAAAACAATGAGATCAACAGGTTCACAATATTTCAGCAAGACCCACAGTTCACCATTTAATTACTAATTGAAAACCAGAGAGAAAATAGACAAGGCATCTATACTTAAGGCAACACTGAGAAAGAGGTGTAGAGCAAAAACAACAGAGACAAAGATGACTAGACCATTCCTGGTATAATGCATGTGGCACAATGTTCTTGTATTACAGAGCCCCATGAATTGGAATTATTGAGATGTCTTCATAGGGGCCAGTCAAGGGTAACATCATTGTTATTTCCTTTTATTGTTATTTCTTTTTTTTGTCTTTGTCTTGCTTGGGTGGTATAACACACAGAGCCTGAAATTATTTTTTTTGTAGATCATCAGCTATCATCAGTCCATGACTCAAATGTATAAGGAAATCACAATCAAATCTATCATTCCTCAGTTTCTCCTTATGAAAACAACTAAACAATTAAGATCACTTCCTAGTTTTACATACATGTACATAAAGAGGTTACAGATAAGAGAAAACTGTTAATCCCATCTACTGTAGCTAATTTGGTTGCTAGTAGCTACAGTTATAAGGATCTTATATACTGTTTCTTGAAAGATCCTTTCTGTGTCTATCATCCAAGCAATACTGAAGTATAGTGTCACTTTGTTATTTCTAGGAATCATCTTAATATTTCTTATGTTACTGTTTTGTCTGAACCCTGACTATACACCTATCTTTTCCCTGAAGAGTTTTATCATGTGTCATTTACTGTAATTTTTAATTTGGAGCATGTTTTACAAAATGATTATGAGTTAGGGCCACAGATATCTGGCCACAGTTTATTTATTGAAAAAAAAAAGCTAACAATCTGCAAAATCACTTTTCAATAGCTGGAAGCACTACTTGCTTAGACATTGAACATTTTAAGCAATCTATCAAACAAATTACAACCTAAATTGTAAACTACCCCAATGAAATGTGTGTGGGGTGGCAGGGGGTCACCCTGGTAGTGGCAAGAAATGACAGATTAGTGAATTTATAGTTGGTTGTCATGGTTTCTCAAAGCTCTGTTGGTTGGGTCATATGCCATCCGTGGTCTGTTAACTTTAAGCTCTGACCTTTGCACTGCTGAGTGTGGGTTCACATCGGTGCCGGCTTGAGGGGTAGTTCTAATTATAATTTTATTATATATCAATGAAAACAAATTAGTCAGCATCATTTGGTCAAAACCACACATACACATATACCCTTTCACACACGTGTATATAATACATACAATACTGATCATCTTGGGACATGTTATATTATGTGATTATATGGGATTATATTTTATTTATATGTGAGAAATATAGTGATACTCGCTATACACTAAAAGGTCTGAATCAAGATTAATATTATTATATTATAAAACAAGTGTTTTTTCATTAAATGTTATTCCATTTCAATTTAGAAAATGGTTATCTATGCAAATAGTGTAATATGCCCAGTAAGATGCACACAGTTTCTTGTAAGAAAACAACAAACGGGACATAAAATAGTTTGAAGAGGAACAAGTAAATGTTTATTTCATGATTAAAAGAAAAGAGACCCCGTTATGCATACTCCTGGACATTTCAGATACCAGCTTCCATGAGTTTTACAAAAAAGTAAAGAGATGTCTTTCTGGTGTCCATATGAGTATACAGTCCCACTTCAATCATTTTATTACAAAGCCAGCAAAATAATCCCACCCACTGTTGATCTTGTCCTGAATTTCATGTATAGCTCTGTTTTTTGTCAGTGAAGCTATTAGAAGAGCAGGGTATTAGCTGACTAAATCTATATAGTATGAACCAACTGCAAATCGATGATGCCTCTAGGACTTTCTCAGTTGTCACTGGAAACTATTAATGATGAACAGTCATTTGCCAGTGAGCTGTCGATTCCTTTTCCACCAGAAAATTATAGACCATGAATCAAGCCAACATTTACAGGAATCTGCAAATGAAACAGCTAAATCCATGATGACAAGGAGCCTCGTAAAAGCTGCCCATTTACTCAGCTCTCAGCACTCATCCCTACTGAGGATCAATAGTCAGGCTTCATATAATGCGGTCCTAAATGTCAGGACACATATTTCCTTTACATTTACCTTGGGGAGAAGAGGGAAAAAGGAATAGGGAAAATTACCCCCACACACACACACAAACCCACACCCACACCCTTATTCCTTAAGGCTGGTATTGAATATGAACCATCAGAAATGTAATTAAAGTTGTTTAAAATCCTAGAAACACAGCAGGGTTTATTTGATCACCTTTACAGGATGTTAATATGTGATGTAAAACTATTTCTGATAATAATAAAGTTACAGTTTTAAGCAGAAAATGTGCTCAATTGAGCTACACGTCAGTATAATTTCATCATACAGTTATAAGCACTGATGCAGACTTATCAATTGAATGGCATGTCATTGGTATGGATTCTATTCCAATAGATGCCTTTTTCTTATCTGCAGCTTGTGTTACAAGTGTTCCTCAAGAGCCAAACGCTGAATACACAAATTCACATTTTCCTTGATCTGACACAGAGACACAAGAAGCTTTAACTGTCTCCAGCCTCTTAGCTGTGCCAAGATGGAACATATCCCTTACGGGTGGGGCATAACACAAGACTATGTCTGGTCTGCACAGCAGTATATCAAATGGAAGTACACAGCGACAATTTAGAAAGATACCAATTAACCTAGCCAGCATGCTTTAGAGAGGTGGAGGAAATGGGAGTACCATGTAGACATGGGAGAACACACAGAATGTCCCCAGCACCTGAAAGAAACCCAGGACCTAAGAGCATTGGGGTAGAAGCGCTAGATGCTACAACGCACTCTCTAAACTACAAACTAGTTATTGAATTAAAGGAGAAACAAAAAAATTAATGTTAAACATTCCTAGAACTTATCATTAAAGAGCAGATATTTAATTTTAATAGTTTTACCTAAAAGGGTTAATATCAATATTTCAGACTTGATATTCTGCAATATATTCAGTAATATTTGAGCCTCTTTTTAAACCTGACATATGTGCAATGAAAAGATTCAATAGATTGTAGTTAATAATTGATCAATTGATGTTGTACCACATTAACACTGTTGCAAACAGTCACAACTGTCTATGTGCTGATGATAGGTTCTGAATTTAACATTAACACCATTACTAATCTATATCCTGCTATTTCTTAAAATTGTTTATTTATAGAAAACATGTTTTGGAGATGTATAGATACATGTAAATAAAACAAAGTACAGTGTAAACTATTACCATAGCCTTTTATCAGTTTTCTTGTTGTCTTGCCTTATTCAATCTGTTCAAAAACTCCATTCCCTGAGAAGCAGGTAGAAGTCATTTTTCTATGTTCAATCAACCAGTGAAGCTCAAAGCCAATGCAGACCAAACACAGATGCAATGCAGAGCAAACAAATCTTGACCACTGCAACTACAGCTGCCATAAAAGAGGAACAGACTGAAACCTGTGCCATTTATTTGAATTGTGTTATTCATGAAATGGGTTATGTTATATACAGAAGTAGTTCAAGTAGGTAGCTGTATCATCATGCGCAGGCAGCAAAGGAACAAGAAAAGGTTTATTCCATGCTTCAAAGAGATTAAAAGAAATACAACATTTCGGCTGTGAAGCCTTCTTTAGGTGTCTTATATACAGTATCACTTATTTATCTCCATCCATATCACTCTGCAACTCACAACTGGTAACCCACTGAAGCTAAACAGGTGTGAGCCTGGTCAGTACCTGGATGGGAGACCTCCTGGGAAAAACTAAGGTTGCTGCTGGAAGAGGTGTTAGTGAGGCCAGCAGGGGGCGCTCACCCTGCGGTCCATGTGGGTCCTAATGCCCCAGTATAGTGAGGGGGACACTATACTGTAAACAGGCGCCGTCCTTCTGATGAGACGTAAAACCGAGATCCTAACTCTCTGTGGTCATTAAAAATCCCAGGGCATTTCTCGAAAAGAGTAGGGGTGTTACCCCGCTGTCCTGGCCAAATTTCCCAGTGGCCCTTACCAATCATGGCCTCCTAATAACCCCCATCTATGAATTGGCTTCATTACTGTCCTCTCCTCCCCACTGATAGCTGATGTGTGGTGAGTGTTCTGGCACACTATGGCTGCCGTCGCATCATCCAGATGGATGCCGCACATTGGTGGTGGTGGAGGGGAGTCCCAATTACCTGTAAAGCGCTTTGAGTGGAGTGTCCAGAAAAGCGCCATATAAGTGTAAGCAATTATTATTATTATTATCCCAAAAATTGGTACACCAATGCTAAGGAGTTCATGAATTGGACTGAAAAAGTCAGTGAATGAAAATATGAGATAAAGTCGTCCAAGGTAAGGTAAAGGAAGGGGAAATTTAGTTTAACTTTAATTGCTTCATCATTCACTCTTAATTAACTATTTATGCAGAAAGTAAATTTCACAGGGTCTGCTAAGACCAGTTATGGAATGCATATCCTTAATAATGAAGTCAAGTACATTTGGAAACATATTTGTCTACATGCACCATTACCAAAACTTGTAAAAAACCTCATACAATGTGGCTTCCAAATGATATTAATGGATATAACAGTAATTACAACAAGCACTTCCTATATCTCTGCCAGTTGGAGCCAATTAGAAACTCCCAATTCCCTCATTTTATGTTGTTCTTTCTTCTGTTGAAACTTACTAGATGTTTCAGAATTTATTTTAATATTTTTCTTATTTTCTAATAATTTAATGCCTATTGGATTACATGGAATTATATTAAGGCTAATACAATATGTTCCCTTCCTTTCTCAATATCAAGGTGGATTTTCTTAAATGCTAGAGTGATGCAATTAATTTATCTTTTTATTGCTTTTCTATCAATAATTTTTGGTGTTTTTCTTTCTTACACACAGACAGATAGGGAAGGAAGGTTAAACTGTATAGTAATGACTGAAAATGAAAATGAAGTTTTAGTGTGGTACACAAAATTTAAATGATTAAAAATTCAGACCTCTTCGGGCAAAAACATAAAAATGTAAGCTTGATGCAGTAAACAAGTGATAACCTCTGTGGATGATGTTGAGATGATGTCACAGTAAAATGTTCATTCCAAAAAGTTCAGAAGTTACCTGTTTGATGACCAATTGTGGCTTCTTTAAATCTGTGGGAAGGATTTGTCAGTTTAACAATTACTCACTCCCCAGATGGTAATGCCTTAGGGAATGTAATTATTGCTGTTGAAGTATTGTTTAACTGGAAATTGTTTGACAATTTAAATGCTTAAACCACTGTAAAATTTTTCACAGAAATACTTTTCTTTAGAAAATCCTGATCATAGCTAACACACCTGAATCTCAAAATTTAAAAACAAGGAATTGAAGAACTCACAGTGAGGACAAAATTTGCTAATCTCACAAGATTGTTTGCCAGATGCTCTTTTACTATCTGCTCATTGAGGGACTTCTTTAGTGCATCACAAGCTGATGTTGGTAAGAAAGTGTTTGAGATCATCCACATCATCTGGAGTTCAAAATAGTGTCTTGTAATCCTGGAGTGATGTCAATTTCAATTTTAACAACTGCTATTGAAAAGTTCAAAAGTTTCAATTCGTCTGAAGGTGGTATACAACTTGATTTTGTGGGTTTGTCCTAATTAAAAATATCTTGAGGTACAGAATTAATTTGCAGAGGTGTTCCATCCTGATTAGATCGTACAAGGTGGGTCTGCAGGTACATCCACTCCTCCCTTACAACATAAAAACCAACACTGTCGACACTCCATGGACACTAATGTCTCCAAACCTGAAGAATAAGTCCAAGGAAATGTTTCCCTGAAGTCAAGCATACAAAGACATGTCAGGAATGGACTGCGCTCTGGCTTCTGACTTGCAAAAATTGTGGTAGAATAAACTGATAAAAGTACCCAGATTATGACAATTTAAGATATTGTAACGCTACGGGGTTCTGGCAGGCACCCTTGCCGTTGCTGCTTACGGTTGGCCCCGCACCGTCGGGGACGCAAACCCAGTCCTCCGGCGTCACTCAACAGGGACCCAGCCTGGTGAGCTAAAGAGAGATCTCCCTTTAGCTCACCAGGCTGGGTCCCTGTTGAGTGACGCTGGAGGCCTGGGTTTGAGTCCCCGATGGTGCGGGGCCGACCTGTGTAGGCAGCAGGCGAGGGCGCCCACGTGAACCCGGTAGCGTTACATTGGTGTCAGAAGCGGAATGGGATAGCCCTTTGCTGAGGACAGCGAGTTAAGTGGGGGAGAGTGTAACGCTTACGGCCGACAGTGAGTGTGTAAGAGCCGGCTTACCAGAGTGGTGACATCATCACCCTTCCCTGTAATAGCAGGACCATAGCCGCTGGGCTGAGGAGAGATCTCTCTTTAGCTCACCAGGCTGGGTCCCTGTTGAGTGACGCCGAAGGCCCGGGTTCAGGTCCCCGACAGTGGGGGGCCAACCTGATGCGGCAACAGGCGAGGGCGCCCACGTGAACCCCGAAGCGTTACAATATGGTGCTGTTCCATATACTCTGCATGAACTTCTCTACAAAAACTAGTTGGAAGGGAAAAGTTAATTCTCAGTCTTACACGTTTCACCCTAAAAATGCTGTTAAGGCACAATCCATATACTGTGAAATTTAAAAAATACAGAGACGAAAATTTTGTGAAGCCCTGTTAGACATTGTCAGTAAAATAAACAATTAGATTGCTCTTGGATGACCAAGTCCTGCATGCACCTGTATGTGTGAATGTGTGTCTGTCTGTGTGAAACTGTCAATGTTTTTCAGATTTGGTCTTTGCTTGGGTGCCTGGGGACCAGGCTGTTTCACATGGGTTGCTCTTCTCTCTCTCTTCAATGACAAGCCGCCACTCACTTGGAGACAGTGTAATTTCACTGGTGACTGGCATCAATTCCAGGTCAGCGCCAAAGAAGCCTGTCCATCCCCCTCTGTCAGCTCCCAGCCTGGACGTAGCCCCAAGCTGCTGACAGCTCCACTAAGTGCACCCTATTTCCCTGGTCCTACCAAGAAAAACCTAGAAGGCCTTTCTGTACAACAGAAATGCATCTGAAATATATGTTAATTGATATTTCGCTGTTTGTTATAAAAATTATTATCTTTATATATTATATATACATTCTCATTAAATTGTAATATACTGAAATTAGCTCTATACTGAGGCTCTATTAATATGTGCCTTTTACACAATAGCCAGATAAAATTAAAAGTTATTTGAATAAGTGTTATTTATTCAAATTCAAGGCTCAGAAACAACACCAGCAAAAAAAAAAACTAAAACTGAGAATAAAAGGATTTTTAAACATTATTCTATACTGCTTTCTAAAGGATTTGTACACATTAAAAAGCTGCTTGCAATATAAATACATTCCATAAAAAGTAAAATTAATGATCAAGTTTACCATAATTGCCACGTATATTTCCACACAAAATATATATGCTAATAATCTGACAGCACTGCTATTACAGTTTTACAATTAATGTACTTTAATGAATTCCAATGTATTTTTTTCATAAGAGGACATACATTTACCATGGTGTATCTTTTAAAGACGGTGGAAAACATTAAAACAAATTTTAACGCCAAATTTTATATATTACGTATCATTTAAAAAACATGCATCATCTCTACAAATTTTTTGTTGGTTTCTAAAAATGGTAAGCTACAGAGTAGCTCATCAAGATTGTTATGTCTATAGTGGTGTGCTGTGAAAACTGGTACAGACTGACAATGATGAAAGAATCCCTTGCAAGATTGAAAGAATTCTTGCAGTCAGCCGGGGATCTAAAGAGTTAACATTGCATTTATTTGCCTTAGAAAGCCAAACACCAATGGTGCAATGAAGACAAATGGTTACCAAGGCCTTCTGATGATTGGCTAAAGGATTTTGTATAAATTGGAAAATCTAAGACATTCATCCTAATTGGCGGCAAACAGAACACTTTAGCAACTCTGGATGACACTGATGGAAATCTATCCAGGCCAAGTGAAAGGGGAAAGGTCACAAGAACAGGATGGTGATGTTATCCTTTGACATATGGTTATGTTTTATAGAACAGAAAAGGTAGCTAATGAGTGTTCGCTCAGGATTTCATCCACTGGGTAAATGCTTCTGTCTTATACTAAACTGAAACATGAAGACAACACATATTTATAAGTGTCGTACAGAATACTGGTAATAGAAAGAAAATCTGAAGTTTAAATACTGGTATAATATATGATGTTTTGTGTAATCCTGTGCACCAATCATTAACTGCCCTTATCAGCACAGTCAACAAGAGCAAATGGAAAAAAAGGAAATTGTAGACTTCATCTTTAGTGTCCTTCAATTCTGTAACAGTGATTTCAGTTACTCTCCTAATAAAGTCTGTTCCACTTGTTCTGCAGGTACTGTTTTTTCTCAGCATACTGTATATATATAGTATATATCTATCTTACTTATCACAGCCCATTGAAAGCTCTGGTTTAAGCTATTACTTGTACACAACACAGTTTCCAATGAGAAATATATCAGCATTTTTGAATAAAAATGCTAATTTCTCAGGCTTTACAAATCAGCTTACCAAGTATGTCCTTACTGAGTTCTGCACACTGCTAAACCACTTAAAGGCAACATTAGACCCCAATGCATTTAAGATTTTCTCAGAGTTTTAAAAAGCTAGGTATGGTGTCTTTGTACTATAACAGCTGGAGGAAATCGATCAGTTCACTTCATTAATATTTAATCAGAGAACGCAGAGGGCTTTTACTGATGACTCAATTCAGCACTAAACAAATAACACTTTGGTTAAGACTTCAGACTGCAGAATATGGTAATTATTATTATTATTATTTCTGTTTTGTAATTTCTTTAAAAGTACATGGAGTTAGGCAACTGCCTCTTTAGTTGTTATATACATGATAAAAGACAGATTCTTGAGAATGCCTAAAAGAGTTTTTATTTGCCTATCTTTGGAAACAATATATTTACTATCAGAACAATAAACATTTTTTTTAAATATATATATCTTAAATTACTATTAATTTTAAACTAAAACCGCACTTCAGCCTTTCTTGAGAGTTGTTTGGTGTCACTGTCATCATGGGACATGAAATTCTACCCACTCTACCCAGATAAAGTATATACAGTAGTAATTGCATGATGGAATAATTTACTGAACCATGATTCCATCTCCTTTACGAAAAAGTCTACTTTCATCAAACTTAAAAAAACATTCCATGACTTCAGTCATTTGTGGCTTTCTCTTGCTATTGATATCTTAAATTAATTGCATGTGCGCATATTAAAGCCATTAAGAAAGAAACAAGACCATCAATAACTTGCCCACTCTGCTAAATTTCCTGAGTGCAGTTTCAGTGGTTCACATCTACCTCAAATAAAACATTGCCAAAGCAATGATTGTTAAATACATTTTACACATATCCTGTATAGATTTGTAGATAGACAGTTGCACAAATAGTCAGATCAATAGATGGATCAATCGACACAAGAAATACCATGAGAAAATATATTTTTTCTGTCCTGATGTATCAGTCAGTCCTAATGAAAACGGTAGTCTGTTATCTTCCTGTCCCAAAAACTCACTCCCCATGCACATTCGAAATGCACATTCCTTCTCAGTGTGCTCAGTGTGGCAGTGTTGTGTCTTTTACTTCTTATCACATAGTAACTATGCCTAGGTTTGTATTGCAGATCAGAGGGTCTTTCAGAAAGCACACTAGGCACATGGTCTAGCTGAATCTGGAACCAAGACATAAACTAGAGAGGAAATCAAAAGGCCTGGGTTTATCTTGCTCGCCATTCGGGAATGAGCTAATCAACACAGCAAAGAAAAAGAAACTCATTCATCTGAGCTCTGGTTAGAGTAGCAAAAAAATAATCCTTCCAACACCCACCGCTCTGATAAAAGGGATGCTTAACAAAATATTACTTTGAAGCTGCAATTTACAAGAAGACAAAGCATTCTGCCCTGTTTATCAGAAGGGAAAGGGTTCTTTTTTATCCTCTGAATGTCCCCATCTGCTGTGTTGTTTTATGGTTTTTTTCACAGTCTCCATGTTTATCCTTCAATGCTTATGTTTCTCTCACTGCAGTTCTCACTTTATTCCTCCCTTTTCCTGCTTTTCAGTCTGCTTCATTCTTTTCCCAAGTGATGGATTATTTATACTCTCCCCCCTCCTTTTTTTTCCTGGAGCTGATCTCTTCTGCTCCTTAAACAGGCTCCATCTATCACTACAGCAGCAAGACTGGCCTCTCTTATTTTTTCCTCTTTTTTTTTCTTTTTCCCTTTCAGCGCTCATCAAGATGAGGAATGGTCAATGTGGGAATGGTCCATTTTCACTTCCCCTCTCTTTTTCCCAACTGCTTTGGGTGACAGTGCTAAATACTGTTATCTGCAGGCAGTGAATGTTCTCTCCATTTATTTCGTAAATGACCCTCGCCTTTCACGTTCATTTCAATCAGTATGTGTCCTGGGAGGGATTACCTGCTTACTAACACTTGTCTCATAGTTCTGGTGGCAGCTTCTAGAAGTTTAGAGTGATGGGATGTATATGGTAACTCATTCCCTGCAAGGAAACCTATCCAGTGTTAGACCTTTTATCTTTTCAAATCTTGCAGTCTATGGTACTTTTAGTATGCGGATGTGATTTTTGTTGATACTTTGAAAAAGGTTTCAGCCACAGGTCTTTAGTGTTTGGAGGAAGTACTGATGGATGACAGATGGTGTACTGTAGCATTAAGCAGCTGGAGAACAGGAGGGCTGCAGTCCTGCATGTGTGCAAATTTCATGAGATTTATTTCTTTATATTAAAAAACTGGAACCAATGATTAATCTTGTTCACTTTAGAAAACAATGCACTCAGTAGGGAACTCAGACTCAGAAGATAAAAAATAAGGCTCATTGATGACTAGAGCTGCACCACATTATCAGAGTGGAAGATTGAGTGTTGAGCAGAAAACTTGAATTCTGCCAAATTAAATTAGAATTAACACACCTTTTCACTTGAAACAAATGTGCATTGTAGCTCCTAAAATCATGCTTGATGACCTGGCTTCATAAAAATTGAGAAGGATTTATAAGTTTAAGTGAGAAAGCTCCAGATTTCACATTAAAGCATTGCATGTCCACTAATGGCATGTATCTCAACTTTTACAAAATTTTACAAGGACTGAAAACTAAGCAAATTAAATTCACCTTAATCAGAGGCTTGCTCTCACTTTCAAAGCAGAACATTATTAATTTATTTCTGATTAAGGGACACATAAGAAGCAATTAAAAATTCTGATACGTCTGGATACATGAAAGATTGCTTGGATTCAAAAGCATTCAAGAAAGATGTTGTTAAATCCAACCTGGAATGGACACTGATTGCGTTGAACATTGATTATAAGAAAAATGGACAAAATGTGAATTTACAAAATATGAATCATGAACGCTATACTACAGAATGAATATATTGTATGATGCACCATTATTTGGCCTTTGTAGATGGTGCAGCAGAAAATGAAATGGCATAGTTGTAGCTGTTTGAAATTTTGCTATGGCATCATAAATGGCCCAGAGCATACACATAGTGGTTGCCAGGGGGCAATTTTTATGAGAAGATGCATTATTTTTTGTGGTTGTGCACTAATTACTACATTTGAAATCCAACAATAAAGCATGCATGATGTCATATATCAGATGGGAAAGGTAGTTGTAGTCATGGATGGATGGATATGATCATAGGTTAGGTGATTTTTTTCTATGTTAAAGTTAAAGTCACATTATTTTTAAACAAGTATACAGTAGGACAAGCTGAATCAATCCCAGATAATGCTCAGTTAACACCACCCCACCTGCCTCAAACAGTTTACAGTATAGTTAGGAACACCAAAGCAAAACTGTTATTGCACAATAAAATTCCACAGTGTTTTTTTAACGTTTTGAACAACACATTATTTGGCCCTTTCAACAACCAATGTAATTCTGATTCACCAAGTCTTCAAAGTTTTTTTTACACAGCTTCAATGTTTTTTATTCTACATTTTGTATTTTTTTTCATTAAGAGCTACTACTATTACTCTATTACTAAACCGGGTCATGAAGGTCAGTTCAATTCACACTCTGTATTTAGATGAAAATAAGAAACAGGAGGTGGCTGTGAATGCTGAACAAAGAGGGCAGAAGGAGCAGTGCAATAGACATACCCAAACATATACCATAAAAATCTCAAAAATATCTGCTGTACAAGATGAAGCACTGCTTCACATCAAAGGTGAGTCAGGTTATTCATTATTAACTATAAACTGACACTTAAGGTTTGGTTTGATTAAATATTTTTTGGACATCATTAATAATTCCTTGAATTATTTGTATCTCTTCATCCAAAAAGATCTCAAAACACTTTAAATATAATAACAAACACTACCCCTTTGAGAAGTCACATGGACTCAATTTAATAACCAAGCAGTCAGGAACTCAGTTTAAAATCTCAAGGACGGGACCTCCTAAGCACAGTGTCACTATTAGAAAGGTACTGGACTACAGGCCCAGAGGAAATGCACTTTTTACCTGTCCACCATTGTATTGGATTTTAGGAAAGATCATAAGATCCTTATTTAAATCCAGAAGCTACCAATTATTGTTTCATGACAAATGAGGGCAGCCAAAGATTGTGTGAAAGTAGAATCATTTATTGAGTTTGTGAAAACTTCAACTTGCTTGGCTGAGGGCCAGACTCTTGGCCATAGGAGGGGAGGTTAGGACCCCCATGCCTGGTGAAAAAGTAACCAAGGGGTAGCAGCAAAAGGGAAGATGGGGTGAAGAAGGGATGCAAAATGAGCGAGGAAGAGGAGAGGGTGACATGTGGTTCATATGGGAAACTAAAGAATTATGTCAGGATTACTTGTGGGTAATTGTGGCAGTAGCTGAGTTTAATTAGTTTTGCTGCCTTCATCCCTCCTGAACTTTTATTAGAACTCCATTAAAACAAGTCTAAAATGGAGTCTAATATTTTTTAGAACAGGAGCTGCTCATTTCGCTTAGTCCAATACTGTCTATATTACAGTCTATATTATTTGTGGTTTATAGATTTTGTAACACTCTACAGAGATTACGACCGCAATAGATATTTGTGAAACAAATAGAAAGAAATAGTTTAAATGTGTTTTATGCTATATTCCAAACTTCCTGTAATCTCAGTTTTTCTTTGTCTAGATATTGCACATCTAGAAAATACATTGTCCCATGATCCACTTTGTTTTCACATTACAAGCCCACAACACAAATCATAAGGAGCACATCTAATGAGACTTAAAATACAGTCTTATGAAAGAAAGCAGATGGTAACTGGAATCTTTTGCAGTTCATTTTTTTTTTGTCTATAAGTTGCATAGCATCAGAAGCAGTTAGTTGTAACCAGTAATAAAAACAAGGAGTGGAGACTTTTTCTGTTAATGCTGTCTTGGCAGCACTTAAAAAGAGTGCATGGCTGAATGTAGTGCTTCTTGCATTTTCTTACAGTGACAGCACCAGATGGAGTTCACAAGCAGTTCAGGTCCAGTCTTTTTACTTTAGCATGTAGAAGGGAACTGGATAGCTCAGTTGTGCTACAGTAACCTAATAACCGTTGAGTGTTGAAACAGCAGAATCTTGGCACTGCTGTTCACTCCACTTGCCAAGACATACAATTCAAAAGACTGTCAGCATAGATGGTAGTGAAACTGCACTTTCTTAAGTTGCTTCAAATCCTCCTGCTTAGACTTGTGTTCAAGCAACACTGTTTCAAAACCCACTTAATCATCTGCCTCTCAAGACATTATTAGGTAATATATTTTAATTAACTGAAGTGCAGTACTGTTGGTACAAGGGTAAATTTAGGCACTCTTTTCTCATTACGCTAACTGCAGATCAACCCTGTAGTCTAATGAACATATTTTCTGCATAACACTTTCAAATGTAAATGCTATTAAAATATGCAAGTAAGGCCTCAGTTAAAAAAAAGGGTCCTTTTGCACTCACTTACAAGGAAGGCAATAAAATCACCACAACTACTGTATGCATTCTTCTAGATACAGCAAAACTGTGATCTCAGAATTGAATGTTCATTTCAAGAGGTTCTGAAATCCTCATTCAAAAGATCAATTCTGCCACAAACAGAATTTCTGTAATCCTCAATTACCACCCCATGCACACAATTAGTAAGACTCATCCACTGCAGCAATTTGTATAATACTATCACTATCAATTTCATACAGAAGGGTCAAGAACCTAAACAAATACTTAGTCTGCAATGATATTCATCTCTCCAGAAATTATAAATTACATCATATAATAGAACCACTTGCATAAACATCAATCCTATCACAGAGATCCTAGGCCCTAAATCATCAGTTGCCATTTGCTAAACCTTTTCATGCACGTCTGAAATTTACTGCATTACCTGCAACCCATTATACACTGCATAAACATTTGACCACCCTGTCAAACATAGGTGAAACCTTGAAATTGAATAGGATTTCCAAACAAGCAAGAACTTTATGGAATGAACATTCTATTGTGATATAATGACAAAACATAGTGTTTTCTTTCTTCTCTTTTCAGCATGGAATAAACCTCTTACTTGTTCCTTTTGCAGCCTACGCATGCTGACGCAGCTACCCACCTGAACTAATGACAACATTGCTCACAGAGGCTTTTAATGGCAAAACATTTACTGCACTGAGGTTACATTTTTACATTTCTGCTTGAAGCAGCCTGCAACAAATTATTTTAATCATTTAAACCTTGTATACAACATTAATACTTCCTTTCCTTTCCTTTTTTAGTGATTTATTTGTACCCTTCAACCCTTTCTCCAAATCTTAGATATACAATATATTCTTCCAAAACCTGAAATCATGCATGGGCACGTGGGTGGTATTTGTTCTGAGGCTTATCTTTACAAATAAATGCTATATAATAGCACATAGATCATGGATATCCAGTTAGCTGACCTAGTTAAAGACATATATAATTGAAATACCTGTTAAAGATGAGCTCCCTGGTACAGTGTCTATAGAAATTATACACACCTTTACCAAAGTAACAGATTTTGTGGCCTAACAACCACATTACATCAGAATGTATTTTACCGTTATTAACACATTGTAACAGAACATATAAGTAAAAAACAATCCTCAAACATTCTGAAAAGTAAAAATGAAAAACCTAGAAAAATGTATTGAAGAAGTATACCCCTGAATTTGTACTTGGTGGAATCAACTTTAGCCTGAATTATAGACATAATTGTACCAACAAAGCATACCTAGATATTCCCATTCCTCCTTACAGAACTGTTCAAGCTCACTAAAATGGCTAGGGAACTGTTCACACCTTTTCCAAATGTGTTTAGACATTCTATAGGCACTATAGCACATTGTTGATACCACATGATGATGAAGCTTTAAGCAGCTATGTGGTTTGTTACTTTTAAAGTTTTATTTTCACACAAAATTATGTAAAATAATAATATGTCACCGTCAGTTGAATCCTCATCAGTTTGAGGTGCTGACGATATAACTTCAGTCACTGTTAGATTGCCTAAAAGAATAGGGACAATTTGTTTGAGAGATCTTTAAAGTCCCTATATTGAGAGCTTAGGAGCTTCAGAATGATTTGACTGAACATACAGCACAAGTTAACAAGATAATACTATAATGATGCTGAACAACCAGACATCAGTGAAAAAATCTGTTCTAAAGAGCTAAACTCCTGTTTTCAAATCAGTAACCAGAGCAGAGTAACCAGAGAAAGACAAAGGAGAAGTAATCAATGGAAAGTTCATCATACCAACTGTTAAACCCAAATTCAAGGGAAATTCCATGAAGGTGTGGAACTGCTTAGGCTCTTCAGTTAAGCATGCATGACTTCAGAAAATTTGAATTAGGCAGAAAACCAATATGGACTATGTCACCAAATGTTAGTAGCACTGCTTAGATCACCATATACAAAATATTACACAGTTCTAAAAAACAAATAAAATTATATACAAAAATAATGGTAGCCCATATTGTTGATTATCTAAATACATTCATTTGTCATGCATGCCTGTTTAGCCAATATTTAAGGGAATATCTGTTTTGTTTCAGCATGCCTTTTATTGAATCTATGGTTTTGTGGTAGTAGCAGACAATTATGTTTATGCCCAGAAGGTATATAACATATCCCAAAATCTAACCAGGCTAGAAATGACTCTTCTGTTTGCTATGACAAGGCTATTAAACAAGAAAAAAGAGAATGTTCCTGCTAATGTGGTATCTGGAAATGAAATTACATTTTTCAGTGGGTTAATATTCTCCCTCTTATCCTCAGAGGGGTTAAAGAGAATAAAACCCAGGAAAATGAAGGTAATATTTCAGCTTGAGGTTTCATCTAAGTTTTTTTTTCTACTAAGCCTCAAAGTGTCCGAGAAAATTACAGTCTCTGACTATAGAGGTACAAGGCTCTTTCATCACACTCTCGATAATCCACGGGCAAAGAAGGGATAAAATCGCACTTCTGCATCTACTGTATTTAAGGCCTCTAATTTTATCTGCTTGTGACAAGTGTATCTGTTGGGTACAGCTGATTGGCTCAGCACTGAGAGGCTAGCTGACCCTATCAGAAGGTTATCAATTCAATTCCCTGTGTTGATTGGTAGGTTTGGTATCTGAGCTCAATTTATAGGTGGGCAGAATTATTGTCAGTACGGTCCAATCCCAGAAAAAGTGTACTTGTTAGTGTAAGGGCCAATTCCTTGTTCCCATGTCTAGAATGTAATTTAGAATGCCTGACACATATTTAAAGGCTTAATTAAACCAGTACTCAACCAGTACTTACATCACACTGTGAGATCTCAGCACTCATACCAGATAACACTATGGGATACCAGTGACATTTAAAATTGTACTGTTAGGTACTATAAAAACTCTTTCATATGCTGGGTATTCTCACTGTTTGGATATGCAATTACGATATGAGGTATATACTAAATTATTCTTAAGATCAACACATTCAGATCTATTGGGTGCTGTAAAGCAACAGGTGGGCTAGAGTTTTCAGGTGCTGTGCTCATTGCTGTTGAAAATCTTCCAGTAACCATTCTGAATGCTGAAATACAGAATACACTTTTTAGTAACTGATTAGAACTATAGACAATTTTGGTCAAGATCTGTTTTTGATATTGTATATTGCTTTATCATATCTTTGATTGATCAGTGTATTATAGAAAATATATTGAACTACACTGTATGATACAATACACATCCTAGAACCTAAAATAAAAACCTGATAATCTGCTGTTGGGTCAGTTTCAGTAAAGATGTAATGTAAATTTGATTAAAGTTATATCATGAATAAATATCATGATATAGCTGCAAGCACCACTGACTTCGGACCAATCTGACATATTACATTTGATGTTCAGAAGAGTTAGAGAAAAGGAGCAAGGTAATTTCTTGACAAAGTATATTAAGTAGGTGTTCTTGTCACGATCGCTACTCCTCCTCTTAAGGGTGCTCCAGCCCTTCCTTGTTCGGCCCCATTACCCTTATTCCAGCCCCTCTTCATTTCCCCCTTAAAAGCCAGATGCAGACGTCATTTGAGGCTCTTCATTGAATTCCATTTCGTGAGAGCCCGGGTCCTGCTGCGTCTGGCTCTGTTATGGTTTTAACTTTCTGTTCGTGATCCCCCCTGCCGGTTCTGACCCAGTTCCTGGTTTTTAATCCCCTGGATGGATTGCCTGGCCATGGACTTATGCTTCTGTTTTGGTTTCCTGTTTGGACTTCATTTTGGATTGTTTGCCCCGGACTCACTTTCCCTGGACACCTGCACACCTAGGACACGCCCCCCTGTCTCCTGCATGACTTTTTCCTAGTGTTTCCTCACTATTCCGGATTGTGTCATCTGCATAGGGCCCGGAAAGAACTGATCGTGATAGTTCTATACTTTATGTGTTGAATACAATGTATGATATTAGCTGCATTCTGAAATACATTATAGAAAGTTCCTGAATTAGATCATCAGCGCATGTCAGATGTTACAGGAACAATCAGCTTTATTTCCTCTATCACTCTAGATGCATGTAAGCCCTTGAAACAAAGCAAACATGGTATAACAACCTCTTTGATGCAGAGTGTCAGAGAATAACATTTTTTTAATTTAAATTTGATCAAAATTCAAATATAAAGAGCAAACCCTGTAGCCTTCTGGAATACTTTCCACTTTGAAACAACTTCCCAAAGGCCTTTAAAATCCTGTCATTTTTTTATTCTTAGCATGTACAGTATACCACATTCAGACATTTTTCATATAATATATGATTTCCTCTAAACACTCCTTAATAACTGCGTGATCCCATGTGCACTCTGTAAAGAGTTAAAAAAGAATTTTGCATTTGACCTTTCAGGAAGATCAGAGGTCATGGGGAAGATCATTTTGTGATAGACCATATAAAGGTTTCTATTTTTGTTTAATTGTTTCATAGTAACCTTGTCCAGCTGACCCTCTAAACACTTGTAAGCTAGTTTTGCATTTCAGCTCAAGAAGAGTTAAAGGGTCACTGGCAAGGTCACTTTTGAACAGAGCCTATACAGATACAGATTCCTACTTGTGTTCCAGAGCAAAGATCACCATATGCAATTTAGCAGGAGCTAAGAGACAGGTGTGCACAAATTTAGGAGCACAAATGAGAGAAGGTCATTAGATCCATGATGCTTATTTGGCTGCCTGTAGCATATTGATCCAAGGATCTCATCTTCTCATTTCTTGATGATTCCTAGGGAATTGTCCTCAACAGCATGGCGTGGCAGCTATTCTTTGAGAGTACAGATTACTTTTGCACATGCCACAATGAATAAAGTGCTTTTGTAATGCTGATTAAGTAGTCTTTTTAAAGACTGTAATTTTGGCATACGCAAATGCTCATGTTTTGTTTTAGGGACTAGTACTGTACAATTATTTAATCATTATGCATACTAGCAAGTTAAGTGTAGTATAATACCAAGTTACTCTGGAATCTAGCAAGGTGTTACTGTAACTACTGCGGAGATAAGATGTGCTCTTGCAGCTAAATAATGTCAAGGAGCGTTCTTAAGGACCCTATGCAGACAACACAATCCGGGGAGGAGTGAGGAAAACACGAGGAAAAAAGCATGCGAAGGGGCTGGAAGGAAAACAGGGGGCGTGTTCATGGTGCGCTGGTGTCTGGGGGAGGTGTGGTCGAGGCAAACAGTCCAAGGGAGTCCGAGGTAAATCCATGGGTGTAGCAAAAGTCCAAGACCGGGTAATCCATCCTGACAGACAAAGTTAAAAGCTGGAGCGGGATCCGGCAGAGGGTCAGGGGAATAAATGGGGGTAACGGGACCAGATGCTCCCTAATCTCCTACTCAGAAGGTCAGGACGCCATGATGAAGCCTGTGCCGTCGAGTCGCTCCTGGACTCGCAGATAGGCGGTCTTCCAGGCGTCCATCTTCCAAAGCTGAGCCTGGATTGGCAGAAACACTTTGCTTTTGTAGGAAGGAGGCAGGTGCAGGGAATCAAGAATAAAACTAGGAAGGGCTGGAGCGTCCTTAAGAGGAGGAGTTTATGAGCGTGACAATAAAGTGTTTGTGATATGTATTTTTATCAATATTCCAAACCCTACCTACTTAGACTGCTTGATTTTCTTAAACCTAACACTTATACTGCCCTCAGTTTGGTAATATCCTTACCAAATGAATAATATTTACTTTAAGAATAAAAAAACTCTACCATGATGCCATCATATCCTGATACTTTATTATGTTGATGCACAACAAAATAGATGTTTTCAACTTTACACAAGTTATAGTGATTTTATAACATAAGGGATGAAACTATCAACTCTTCAGTAGGTGAGCCAAAACATCATCTCCCTTCCCCTCTTAGTGTGAGACCATGAAATTGCATATTATAAAAACAACAGCAAAAATCAGTTACAGGTTTTGTAAAACTTTAACTAACACCTTTCTTTAGCTCTTTGCTGATTAGGTACATTGTTCACGTGTCATTTCATTTAAAGAATAAATCAGTACATGCTCTTTGATCATAGCCATTTGATCGAACCATGGCTCGTCACATACAGTAGTTAGCCTGTAGCCTATAGCAATCTTAGCCTAACATCCAACTGTATCTGTTCTAGTATACTCAACACCTCATTTAACTGGCTGCCCTTCTTCATGAAAAGCAATTGGACATGTGTTGCTGTTCTTTGTCTTCACCATGTGTTTTTGAAAACAACATTGATTCCAAGGGCTTATTGCTGCAAATTGTCTTGAGGGTAATTCATAATTCATAATGTGTTTATCTTGATTCCCTTGAAAATGTTTAATTTTATTTTATTGTTATTGTGTTTACCTTTTGACCAACAAATATATCTTTGATTTCACCCAAATAGGAAAGGGACCATTATGGTGTTTTTTTTTCTTCAACAAGAAATAAACAATAAATTATAACAATAACCATTCATTATAATTACTTCTAAGTGAAATGTTTATCATGATGTGGGCCAGAGCCTATTCTGGAAACACTAGATGCAAAGCAGGACTGAGAGCACATAACGTCTCTCCTCTGTGTGTGACCAGTGCATATCAGTCAAAACCAGTCAGCATGGCTTTGGAGGTGGCAGGAAGCATGGATACATTGGAAAAGGGTAAAACATGCAAGCTCCCTATAGACAGAATCAAACCCAAGACACTGGAGCTGTAAAACATCAGTGATAACCCACCTGCTATCGTCCGGCATTTTTTACTTTCTAATGTTACAACAGGTCCTACTGCACTAAAATGAAATAGGGAATGAATAAAGTAATCTGTTACTTCAGTCTGCTCAGGTTTTTAATATATGTCATAATTTGAGTAAGAATTGGTTTCAGTATGTGAGTTACAAAGAAGAAAGTAGAAGTTAAATCCATACTTAAAAGTAGAAAGAAGAAAGTCACTACTGCTAAAATGTTATGTTATCGCTTCTTTCTACTTTTTAGCCTGGAAATAACCTCTACATGTTCCTCCTTACCAATTATTAGTTTTCAAAATGCAGTAAAATGGCTTCACTTCTCACAAAATCTATTTTGAAACACTGTTTCTGAAACACTGATAGCAACACCAGCTTCCAGGTAAAGACCATTTTTCTTTGGTCACCCTGCCATGTCATTCATCATCTCAGTACATAATCTGTTCCTCACTTTTCCTAAGAGCTACAGGCAAAAAAACAAACTAACTGACCTTTGACCAAGATAATAACACTTAGGAGTAACTCTCCTACATATTGTTTTCATTGAATTCCTAAAAGATTTTCACTGCTTCTTGAGTTTAACGTTTCAACTCTTTTCTTTCGAATAAGCAGTTAAATATGTGGAAATGCCAAGGTCTGACAAGTAGGTCTCTCCTGCTATCAAATGTCACAATAAAAGAGGAATTCAGACAACTCTACAAAAGCAATGTATGATGACAAGTCCTGACAATTTCCTTCCTCTATGAGGACGTAAACAGTCACTGTGCCAAAAAGAAGCCTGATGTCATTGAAGCCTGATGTTTTGAAGGGTTAAGGCTTGAGTCCAAGTTTGTCTGTTATGCTAAACATTAACTCACACTTAGACTTTTTTCCATGAATGTGAAATGCCATCTGCAATGCAAAAAACAATGACAACAGACAGACCCACGGTTACATAGTTCCCTGGTTGATAAATCATTCCCTTCTTCAACCATTTACAATTGTAGTCCTATTCTGAATTTAGAGAACAGATTAACTGTTGTTGGTGTTTTTTGTAGTTTATTTTTGTTAATGGTAACAGAAATTACCAATAACAAAAATAACAGCAAATCACCTTTGCATATTGCCTTGTAGTAAATGTGTTGACTGCAAGCTAGCATCAATCTTTTGTTAGTTCTGTCAACAAATATATTGTCATACATAGTCCATTAAAAAAACATGACATTCCACTTCAATATAGGATTATGTGAAATACTTTTGTTAAATACTGGAGGAATGTGAGTGTTCTAAGACAAAGGATATTAATTCAAGTCATTACAGTGAAAGAATTCCATATACGCCTACAAAAACAGTTTAAAGTAGTTCACTGGTATTATTGGAATAATTCCGGAACTCAACAGAAGAGAGCAAGAAGACAAAGGAATGAAATGCATTTGCTGAATTACAGACAATTGTAATTGAAGACATTGAATGTGACAGAATTGAAGACAAAATGTGATTTAGGGACCATACATTAGATTAAATTTGAACTAAAAGAAAAGGAAATCCCTTTTATTTGAGGCTAAATATACTAACACTAAAAAATAAGCCAGCAGTGAAAGTATTATGTGGTAACTCCTTGTAGGAACAGTAATAAGTACACACCAGATGAAGATCTTTCTGTTTATATTGTCTATTGACCCTCTGCTGACTTTCAGCACAGGTGTTTGGGGAGCATGGCTAACAAATCTGGAGCTGGGGAGGACATTAACAATACCCAGAGCTTTCATTTTCTTTTACTCCCTAGCAATGAAGAACATGGCTTCCTTATGTACTACATAAAACATAATAAACTTTCCAGCTGTTCCTCCCCAGTGGCACCGGCTGCTTTAAATGGAGATAATCTGGGGATTTGCTCCCCAGTAATACGTTGTAATAGGTCATGGAAAGCAGACTGCAGTAAAAAAAATCCAGACTCAAGTGTACCAACTGAAGCAACACAGACTTGCAACAAGATCACTGATAACTTGAAAGATGATATAATGGCTGTTAATTTCACCGTGCAGTAAGTCAATTAAGATGATTTTTGTGCCTTTTTTCTCAATTCAGAATCCCTACCTTGTATATGCAGACAAGGACTTTAAAGAAAATATTAGCAGTTTGATTCAGATTAAAAGGTCTACATAGTCTGTGTGTTTTAATCTGGGAACAGTATTGGAACAGAGGCAAGCCCTGCTAAAATCATTAGCAGGGAAATAAGCAGAAATGTGTTTCAAACAGGCTCCCAGGTGTCATTTCTTCAATACATGCAGTCAAAGCTGAGCTGCATAAATTACATAAATCTAGATAAAAATGTATTTACAACTCTTTGGTAAAGAATATTATTCTGTGCAGGTCTGAGTGTTTTTGTGTATGGTGTTGGAAATTGGCGGACTAAAAATATAAGACAAAAACATTTGCCTACTTGCACAAACTATAGAAATAAGGAAATAAACAGTTGCATTTAATAATAGAGTGCACTTTTGTTGCACCAATATGCACATATTTTCCCCAGAATATTATTCGATTTGAATATTTAAAAAACAGACATGTCAAACTGAAATATTTAAATCTGTCAATAAAAAACTATAAACTATAACTATAATAGTTGTAATAACTATAAACTATAAATAAGCTACATGCAATTTTCAGCATATAAAACAATCAGAATATTTACTCACCTATCACAATTATTAATGCAAAGAACAGGCAGAGGTTCAAGTTGATTTCAAACCAGTCCAGTTCCAGATGGAAGCAGAAATAAAAAAGGAGAGATAATTTAGTTACTTCACATCCTGACTGGTGTTTCCAAAACAAAACAAAACATTGGTCAAAGAATGTTTAACACTGAAATCTTGACCATAACCACTACAGTGCAAACACATTCACCAGTATTATGGATGACATAGATTGTATGTTTTATCATCGCTGGTGAATATCCTGCCTCTATATTTCCACAATCATTGACTTTTAAAATGACATTTAACTTTTAACATTTGGCATCTTGAAATGGTCAGCAGTGTTGATATACTGTACAATGAGTAAAAGACCTAGGACCTCCAAATTAGACTAAATAGTATAGTATGTAATCTGCCATCTAAACACAAAGGCAATTAGAAGAAATGTTAGTAAACACTGCAGTGTGGCTGACATCTTCAAGGCTGGAGAGAAACAATAGCTGACACAGTGGTATCAGCAGCTGCTTTTCTGTTTTTTCCCCCTTTCTTACCTAGAGATGGAAAGCTAAGCCATTTCCTGACACCCTGGTGCAGAAAGCCTTTTCATTAGGGGCTGTGTGCTGCTGATATGAATGAAATCTTTATCAAGATATCAACTGGCCCAAAGCCAGCCTTTAAAATTATGTAATGAGGAGGAAACTGAACAGTTTTGATGTTTCAGTGAAAGAATACGGTCCTATGTTATTCATTTGATTAGGTTTTTATAGGGAAAAAATATGATATTTTGATGCTTTTTCAGAGGGCAGGAGTGGGCTATTTTGACAGGACTTCCAAGGATTGACCAGTTGCCTTTGTTTTTGCAGACCTAAAGGCTAAAGTTACAGGTCCAGTCTAATCAAACACCATGCAACAGTTGTCCATAATTAAGACTGTCCATATCAGATACCATTCAGTGTTAGAAAAATCCATTACTTCAATAAAAAAATACTACTTCTAAAAAAAGGGAAACATTTTATTTTGCTGCATTAGTGTTTCTGTTTTATAATGAAAACTATTCTGTTTTGTAATGGAAACCAATCTAGTTTAGGTGCACACAATTACTGCAGGACCTACAAACAAAAGAATGTGAAACTTCAAATAATGCTTTAAAATATTATTGGTCAGGAGAAACGATTATGCTTTAAATGAGGTGTACATATACATGGTATGGACATATGTTTAGCTAAGTATATGACAGTAGTTCAGGTGGGTAGCTGCGTCAGCATGCGTAGGCTGCAAAGGAACAAGTAATAGGTTTATTCCATGCTGAAAAGAGAAGAAAGAAAACACAACGTTTTGGCCATGGAGCCTTCTTCAGGTGTGTGCCTTCACACATCTGAAGAAGGCTCCATGGCCGAAACGTTGTGTTTTCTCTCTTCTTTTTTTCAGCATGGAAGAAACCTGTTACTTGTTCCTAAGTATATGAAAGGGCCATTGTAGGTACCAAAATAAGGTAAGAGGTTTTCACAGACATAATTGTGTTTTAAAACATGTGAACAAGGTTCATGTATCCAAGCTTTGGGTATGTGGTAGCTCAGATTCTAGTACTGGGCAACTGTATTCATTACACTTGTGTAAAAAGTGTAATGTGGCCTTAATGTGTAAAATGCCCATTTTAATTATTATTATTTTACTGAAGATCAGAAATGGGGAAAAAAACAGCTACTGTAATTCATTTTTGGAATGAATTTATTTTTATTATCGTCCTATATGAACACTCTAAAAAAGAAAGTCACTTAACTTATAGCAGGGCTGATTGGTCATTGGTATTGGAAAATCATAATCCAGAAAGCCTTATAGGTCATTTTTAAGTCAGCAATTTATAAAGACTTTGAAGACTTATGAGTTTTGATCAATTTATTAAATCAATTCATTCAATTAACTCAGGAATGTCCAAAGTCCTCTCTGAACTGTAACTGCACAATCTCCTACTTCAGTGGTCAAAATGAAAGTGCTTAGAGACTTATGTTTTAAAGATGACCTACAAAACTTGCAGGATTGCAGCTCTCTAGAACCAGGGTTGATCATCCCTGATTTACTGTCTGGATTTGTACTAATGTTTTTTTTTCTATTGCAGCACCTTTTCTAATGTTGATAACATAAATTTACATCAAGCACCATTAGGAGATAAGGGGGTCAAATCAATGTATTATCAGTTTAGATTTCTATTCATGTGGGGACTCTACTAGAGAAGGTTAATTTTAAGAGCATTTAAAATAAAATTAATTGAAAATAATACTGTATACTGATGCAGATTTTCAGACACAAAACAAATAAAAACTACCTAAAAATGTTGAAAATTATAGTTACATGCTTGTCATGCTACATTAGTGCTCTTCCTTATTTTTATGGCATGCCTGCAAAAGACCAGACAACAAAACCCACATTCCTAAAAAGATTGTATAGTCATGAATGTGACCCTGTCTTGCACCCAAAGCCTTCTACCACTTTCATGAATACCTTCCCTTACACATGGAGAACTCAGACAGTTTTCTTTTGACAGCTGCTTAATCCCATGACCTTTGAACCGAGGAAATTCACTCTTACAACTTTGGCTGTTCCCAGAATTCTCCATTCCCCATTATCATTTGATTTCTTCAGTGAAAACAATCTAAATCACACAAAACAGATATCCATTCACTACACTTGTAAAAACACAAAAAATATAACTCACTCAGGTAATGATTAAAGAATGGTTAAGTCTGGAGAAGCAGTTTGTTGCAGGTTTTACAAGATAAAGCAAAAATAAATGTATCATACTGGTCATCCAGAAAGCAAAGTCTAAATATGAGACTTAAGAAAGTGCTACAATGAATGTATTATAGCAGTGGTATTGTTCATAGGTATTACATACATATTCTTTTTTCTTTTAATCCTGCCTCAGCTGACAGTAGAAAACTAGCTGAAATATTTTATTTTACTCAGAGTACAATATGTACAATGTTTCTGTATACTTTATGACAATACAAGCAGGTGTGTATATTAAGAGTGTTGTGGAATTCCAGCTGAGCATGGAACGTGTAAGCCATAGAGAGCTTCTAAAATTGTGTAATTTACTGAATAGCAGACATCTACAGAGTCAAGAGTGCTCACCAGGACAGTGAAATTATTTTTATCTAGAAAGAATCAGTATCTTGCAAGATAATGGCACGTGTCTGAGGATAATATTTTATTTCTCTCTTAGAAAGATAAATACAAGACCCAGGGAAAGGGCGATGCATTTTGCTTTTGCATGTATAAACAACACCAACTGTCAGTGCCCTAAAAATGTCATCAGCAATCAGTGGTAAAGGACTTCACAGCAAACCATTAAACAGGCTCCCAGAGGCAATACACAGCAAAACAGAGATAACCTATTATGCTGCCTCTATTAAGGTCTGGATGCACACATTTATGCATAGTTATATCTGTATTTAAGTGTGATTTAAGGACAAATGTTAAAACTAAAACCAGTTCTAAATATCAGATAAGGAACTATAAATATGATTGGCCTCAAGTGAAATGAGTAAGGGAGCTACCCAGGAAACTTAAATCAGGCAAATCTTCTTCAGGCAAGTCTTATTATAGGACTTGTGATTTCACTGAAACAGTGATCAATAAAATACATGTAGTTATATTAAAGTCATAATACTAGTTTATCAAGCCATTGCATTTTTCTAGCATGTCTAAACAGTGGCAGAACCATGTCTACCTTCTTTACACTTTTATGTCAATGTACTGTATGGTTATTTCATATAGTCAAAGTTACAGGAAAGCAACAAGGAAAGCACACCTGAGAGCTGGATTTAAATTAAGTAAGATATGCCAATACTGTGGCTTCTTTCAAGAAACAGTTAAGATAAAGTCTTTAATAGAAAAGTTCAATTAGCCACCAGCAGTGGAGCATGTTAGATGGACTGAATGGCCTCTTTTCATTTGTGATCTTTGGAATTTGTAATTCTTATGACAGAATTGGATATATACAATACATATGTACAGTATATATATATGCACATATGCATAAAGCTCAAAGACACAAACTTGCCCTTACTTTTAATTTATTATTTCACATAACTGCAGGCAAACAAGAAACATCTGAAACACAAACAGGCCTTGCAGACAATATGCATGTCTGACATGGCCAGCCTTAAAAGATCAAAATATCATCATGTATTCCTGTGTTTTGGAAAGGCCTTCAAGGCAATTTTCTAAAACAGTATTAATGCCCCAGCACGAGTCACCAGAGGGAGACGACTCCCCTAGCCTTGCTGTTTTAGGACCCCAGGGCACTCTGGGATCATGACGAAGCTCTTCAAGGATCTCTGCTGACAGCCAGCCCCATGCTCTGGGAGCAAAGACATTTATAATTCATAAGCTTCATGACAGTCCAAAGGCTTTAAACATCCATGGCTCTTTTTACAATTCTGTTACCCCCCTTCCTGAAATCATTGCCCCAGGTTGGTATTATGCAGAACAGGTAATAAGCCAACATCTTACCACTTCACTTGTGTGAACAAAACAAGTTTAATTCTGTAGATGTCTTATCATTATAACAGTGTATAAACGGTGTATAAAGGCAACAAGTCACAAGTTTCATTGTGGTTTCAATATATAAGTTAGCAAGATATTTGTTATTTAATACATCTCTTTCTAGCATAAAATGTATATATTTTCAGTACCTTTGCAACAGATGGTTTGGCAGCTTCATAAAAGAGCTTTTTTTTTTCAAAATGCAATACATGTAAATATAAACTAATGTAACACCAATATTCTAATTGACAATTTTAATTCATGCAAATATCCTGTCAATATTTTGGAAAACCATTGTGTTATAACCATTCCCAACTAACCAACATGGCGCTGGAGAGTGGCGACATGTTACATGTTGCCCCTCGTCTGTACTTCTTTTTCCGTTTCATATTGTGGCCTTTTTGTATCCAGTCTGTCTTTTCAGCAATTATTTATGACCAACAAGTGCTTGTGGACATTGGATCAAGAGTCGTTGACTTAAACACAGATATATCCTATTTGAATCTAAATCATCTATCTTGGGTGCCTCTGCGTACGGACCCCCCACCATCTGACTCAGCAGAGTGAACGTGATGGATGTGGAAGCACGGTAGATGGGGAGCACTTCAAGTGAGAGTGAAGCACAGTGTCTACTGGAACCCATGGTGAACAAGATTGTCGAGCTAAGGGGAAGGTTAAGCCTTCAGCGGGACATAAAGGACTGCTGTATTCTCTGTGTCACTGAGACCTGGCTGACCACCAATACACCTCTTAGCTGTTCAGCTTGACAGATTCTAACCTATCGCACGGATCAGTCTGGTTTGGCTGGTAAGAAAAATGGCGGTGGTGTATGTCTAATAATAAACAACTCTTGTCTGTTCAGACATTAAAATTCTGAAACAATTTTGCTCCCTGGACCTAGAATATCTGACTGTAAAATGCTGTCCTTTCTATTTACCTAGAGAATTTTCATCTGTCATTATGTCTGTTGTGTATATTCTACCCTGAGTGGACATGAAAGCAGCCCTCAGGGAATTATATGCCACCATTAACAGTTATGAAACTGCTTACCCTGATGCTGTATCTGTTGTGCAGGGGACTTTAATCAGGCCAACCTGCGGAAGGTTCTTCCAAAATATTACCAGCATGTCTCCCGCCCAACAAGGGGAGGAAATACTCTTGATCACTGCTACACCGCTATCAAAGATGCCTACCGGTCTGTTCGCCACTTGCATTTCAGGCATGCAGATCATCTGTTGGTGCTTCTCCTGCCCGTTTACAAGCAGAAGCTGAAGCGGAAGAATGTGTTGACAAGAACAGTATAACATTGGACAGAGGAGACAGATGAAGTACTGCAGGACTGCTCTGAATCTGTGGACTGGGACATGTTTAAATGTTCATCAGCAAACCTGCACGAGTACACTACAGTCGTCACTGATTTTATTAAGAAATACATGGATGACTGTGTCCCCACAAAGACAGTTAACTTTTTTCCCAACCAGAAACCATGGTTTAACAGCGTCATCCGAAATAAACTGTGGGTATGATTGAAGGCCTTAAAATCTGGCAATCTGGACCTTTATAAGAAGGCAAGGTATGACCTGTGGAGAGCTATCAGGGACACTAAAAGGCAATATTGTAACAAAATAGAAATAAAGCTGCCTCTTCCGATGTGTGCCAAATGTGGTGGGGTATTCAGACAATAACAAACCATAAAGCTAAAATAAGCAGTGTTAAATCCACTGAAAGTGACTTCTATCTCCCGGATGAGCTGAACGCCTTTTACACTCAGTTTGAGAAGGGAGTCATGGAACTGTTGGCACCGGTGCTCCCAGCCCCTAATGATCCAGCCGTATCTGTCACAGAGGCTGAAGTCAGGGCAACCTTCAGACGGATGAACATTGGGAAGGTGACTGGCCCGGACAGTGTTCTTCGACGGGTCCTTAAGTCCTGTGCAGACCAGCTGGCCATGGTTTTTACTGATATTTTTATCTTCCGTTCACATTTGTTTTAAGAAAACTACTGTTATACCAGTGCCAAAGAAAAGTATTGCAACCTGTTTTAATTATTACAGACTGGTAGCGCTCACATCCACTGTAATGAAATGCTTTGAAAGGCTAGTCATAAGGCACATTAATACAATGGTACCTGAGTGTTTAGACCCCTTGCAGTTTGCATACCTGCGTAACAGGTCCACTGACGACGTTATTTCCCTGGCTCTTCACACTGGCTCATTTGGATGATACAGACACTAACACTTTGCTATTCATTGATTACAGCTCCGCATTTAACACAATAGTTCCTTCCAGACTAGTCAGGAAGCTTAATGACCTGGGCATCAACACCTCTCTATGCAACTGGATTATGGATTTCCTGACTGGCAGAGTGTGAGGGTTGATGGAAAGCTTTCTTCCTCGCTGACTGTCAATATACAGTAGGTGCCCCTCAGGGCTGTGTGCTTAGTCTCCTGCTGTTTTTCTTGTTAACCCACGATTGTGTGGCCACACACAACTAAGCCTCCATACACAAATATGCTGATGACACTACCATCATTGGCCGAATCACCGCTAATGATGAGACAGCCTACAGGGATAAGGTCAGGAACCTGGTGGAGTGGTGCCTTGACAATAACCTATCCTTCAACATCAGCAAAACCAAAGAGCTGGTCATCGATTTTAGAAAGCATGGTGGGGACCACACACCTATTCATAGCCATGGGGTGGCTGTAGAGATGGTTAGCAGGTTCAGGTTCCTGGGTACCTTCATCACTTATGATTTAACATAAGCATGTAACTGGAGCTGCAAAGAAGGCACAACAGTGCCATTACTTCCTCAGACAGTTGAAAAAATTTGGTCTGTCTTCAACTGTTCTTTACAGGTGCTCTATTGAGAGAGTGGTATTACAGTGTGGTTTGGCAGCAGCTTGTTGTCTGACCAGAAGCTGTTACAAGGGGTGATCAGTCAGCCCAGTCCACAACTCGGGAGTGCCAAAGCCCATCCCAGCATGCAACTGACACAAGGCAGGATACACTGTGGACTGAAACCAGTCCATCACAGGACACATACACAGAAACACACACACAAAGGCTATTTTCCAAAAGCCAATAAAGCTACCAGTATGACTCTGGACTGTGGGAGAAAATGGGAGCAGCCAGAAGAAACCCACACGAACACATACACGAAGAGCACTCCAGGAGTTGAACTCCTGACTAATGTTAACCACTACACTGCCATGCCTGTTGTAATGTATAAAATATTTTGAGTATGCACTAAAAAGACACACTGAACTTCCAAGACATATTAAAAGAAACTTTTTATCAAAGCCCAAGTTCATTGACACTTCTAGGAGAACACAGGCTCAAGAAAACATAAAAACAGACATAACACAGGTGAGTGTGTTCTGACCTTTGGGATAAACTCAGCCCAGCCAAGTGTCATTAAAACATGCTTTGCTGGTAATTTAATTTAAGCATGACTTTTTACATAAGTAGAGCCAGGTGCATTCCCTGAAGTCACTGCCTATAATCAATTAATATTTTCATGTTGAATCCATATTTTTCCACTGGTCTCTTGTCCTGACTGGAGCATAGTTACTGTATACACACATCATACCTGTCCAGACTCTAAGATGAACTACAAACAAACATACCTAGAAGTCATGTAGCTTCTTGAAAAAATACAGAAGGCAGGTTCACCAAATAACTCCTGAAATAATTACTGTAGTAGCCTTCCCCAGACCCTTTCTAATGTAGCCTACACAACACCTATTCAGGGTATACAGCATAATTTATACAGCAAAAGGAAGAGCAGGAACATTTCCTATATCCCTAGTGGCAATCTGGACTATGCTCAAATTAGAATTATTTTAAATCCAGTTTTTATAGAGATTTCATTTTATTTTTGTCTCCATTTTCCATTCAGGTAGATTTGCAGCAAATTAAGGGATGGCAGGGATTTTGCCTGCTTGCCTCCTTCCTCCACTGCTGATGCTGTCAGAACTGTGATTCCCAGTGTGCCCTAATTCTAGTGCTGCAACTGTAATTGTAACGCAGCTGTATTGTTCACTGGAGAGAAGAAGCAGTCTATGAGAACACTGACTATGTAAAGGTACAGTATTTTTGATTCCATCCATTTTGTTTTTCACTTCTAAGTTTAAGGTATGTAAAGTAGACTTTACGGTTTTTCAGATTTATTTTGTACAATGAAACACAGAAAATTAAACATGGTCCCTAACCTGCCCCATGCCCCTCCATTGACTAGAGTTCTGTAGAGACCTTGTTTGAGGATCTGAAGTACAGCAGCCCCAAGTTATACTTCTTAAGCAATCAACCCATGTTAATTGTACAAAAATGCATTAAAGATGCAATTTTCTGCCTCACCTGTGAGCTGTGCAATCTGATGATAAATCAAAAATAACTATTTTTCAGTTTGGAAATTCAATGATTTACATGGGGAGAGGAATGAAAAACACAAATCTAATTATCCAGATGTCACCTGCTACTGCAGGTTCTCTGTAGTGCATGTTAAATACTTCCCAACTGTAACACTAACTATTTTCACCTGCTTTACAAGAATTCCACCTGAAACAGTTATTGCATCTTAATACAGCAGCCATGAAGTAGCATTTGGCAGCTATCTCAGGTGCTAAAAATCACCTGGATCAGAGGCTCTCAGCCTCCAACAGAAAATTAAATATAACCTGGAGCCATTCAGACATCAACACAAAACAATACACACTGTATGTTGAGTTCAATCAGAGACCCTTAACCTGTCTTGTAAAATCTAGTCTGTGCATATCTGGTCAAAGTCCACAACACAGTTCAAAATACTGTTACAGACAGTGCCAAAATCAGAAATTATTTCAAGGAGCAGAGTATATAAAATGTAAAAAGGTTTAAAAAGTATATTAAAACTATATGTTTTGAATGAGAAAACATGATCTAACATGTTCTTTGACATTTGGTATAAATTAATTCCTGACGTGTTGTATCCATGATAAAAGAATGAGAGCAAGAGAAACAATTAAACACATTGATCATGAGGTTGGAGAAGAAAACAGTTGCCATTAATTACAATGACATCATTGCAAAGTAATTTTTCTTAGTATTTTAAAGTGAAGCAGTTTCAAATTTAATTGAAATGAAACTTGATTGTGTAGAAAATTAAAATAAATGCAATACATATATATTTGCATATCTCCTGTAATTAAATTTGTGGGCACTTAATTGGATATTGTCATTCAAGAGCAGGAAAAAACACTAGAAACCATCTGTGCCAAATGACACAACAGCTTTTTTTACAAGAAAGTAAACTGTGTCAATATAACAAATTCCAATATAATAAACTCCACAAAAATGAATACACATAAATCCAGCATATGTTAAAGAACAATCAGGGATTTCTATGCTTCATTTAAAAAATAAAATGTGATACACTAAATAAAAAACAATTGGAAATTTAATTATACAACATGTGCAAAGCTAACAGGCACCGAGATATTTAATGTGCTTTTCAAATTAAGTATTGAAACAGAAAAGACTCAGCACAGCACTGCATTTATATTCATCCAGTTTTAAAATAAATTAAATATTTACTGTATAGAAGGAAAACAGACAGAAGAAATAGATGACAAATGTTGAAGATTTCAGAATGAAGAGCAGGCCCAGCTCCTTTTTGATTGAAAGAATATATTTGAAGAACTGACCTTTGCACTTAACAACATTAAAAAGAGAGAGGTCAGAGTTCAATGAGTGTATGTTCATCTGTCCAGTAGTGTGAACCTGTCAATATTATTGCACAGGAGTTAATATATGTAATCCTTAGGTGGTATATGTATAGAAGGCTGTCATATAGCCACTGTTAGTGCTAAGGAAAACTGAAATATGGGCACATTTACATACAGTAATCTATACAAACTATTCGACAATGCTTTCATTGAGGCGTTTCTTTAATACATTTTCTTTAACACATTTCTCTTGTAGGTTGCAGTTATAAAATAACTGCTGTATTCAGATAAATAAATCTAGCATTGTTTATAAGTTTTATCAAATAATTTATTATTTGAAATATGTTACAATAAAATTCAAACCAAACATTCACAAAGACCAAAAACACCAAAGATATTAAGCTCTCTGATATGGTTTAACTAGTACGTCTACACAATAATTAAACAAGGCCCACAATGTGAATCTAACATTTCAGCCTATCTATTAGTCCAACCCCAAATGCAAGGCAATCAGAAAAAGATTTTCACAGGCCAGCAAGTCCCGGTGGTTCTCCCTAAAGATTATATATTCTTTCTAGTCTATTAAATCATATTTATTGTGGCCTCTCCAGGCTTTTTTCATATGAGAATAAAACATATTCTAAAGATCTTGGCTTGAAATCATTGCACAGGAACAGCTTTGGCTTTTTACATTTCAGCATTACCTGTTGTGTTAAGGTTTCAATTTGTTGATCCCAAAAATAGATTAAATGTTATAGACGTGGTGCTGAAAACATGATTTAGTCTGGCAGTAAAACAAAGGGGCTATGAAAAAGGGGAGATTTGCTGCTCATTAAAATCTAGTTCACTTCATGACACATGTTTTCTGGTTCCACAAATTCATGTACATCCACAGATCTGCAAGTCTGATCTCCAGTGTTGTATACGTAACAAATTCTTGCTAAGTACTGATTTGGGCATTTTTTTAAATTGGAATTGGAATTTGAAATTCTCAGTATAAATTTGCCATAAAACTGTTTCTGTTTGAAATCATTTACTTTATTTTTGTTATATTTTGTTCCCTACTTAAAATTATGTTTGTTAACGTATTCTATGTATATTCAAACTCAATGGGTTTGAATGCATACCAAATACACGTGTAATAAATTTGATAATTGTCTAATAATGTTGTATTTGCTTTATCATTATGGTCAAACTGAGCTTTATGAGAGACAAATCTGTTCAAAATGATCAAAAGTCAAAGTTCCACAGTATCAAATACCTGTTAAACAGTTGTTGACATGTAAGTGACATATGATGATCATCCATTTTTATTTCTGAACAACCTCTATTTCAAGCAATATTAAAATAACACATTTCGTCTGAAAACCACTTGCTAGCTACAATGCCATGAGTTCACCCCAATGACACTGCTTTTTGAAGGTCTGAGTCAGAGTGGTCAGTTTTCATTCTAGATGAGTTTGTAATTAGTGAGCTCTACCAGTTAAATCCTTAATTAACATAGGTAAATGTGTCTTTTGACGCCTCTCACCACAGATTAATCAAAGATACCTAGAAATTCTACTGAGAAGGCCTGCCATCTAATCCTAGTTTATGGAATAAAAGGAATCACAGGCAATTCTGATAGTGGCTATTTTGTCAATCCTGTATGTGCTATCACCTCTGCTTTTCAGGACTCCAGGACTCACAGTAGAATAAAGCTCAGTATCAGTTAGTTGTGGGTGTTTTTGTCAGTCCTGTATTTGCTACCATATAATCCCCCTTGGTTGCTCGAGCTTTGACACACTGACTAGAAGGGAGTTCTCCCAGGAGTTTTTGTTCTAATTAATCTTAAAAAACAAGAAGCTCAGCTATTTTGGTCCATCCATTTATCATAGGCTTTAGCTCGGGGATTAGTCTACCCATCTACCACAGGCTCTTGGAATAGTTTCATATTACTTACACTTCCAGTCTGTCACTCCTACAGCAGATAGCTGACCTTATAGCCAATTGTAATGTGCAGCTAATAGGGATTTTCAGGGAAAAGAAAATTCACTATGTGAATTACGCATGCTATACTGTTTTGTTTTATGTGGGATTCTTCCAATTTTAACCACTCAGATAATAAATAAAGACAAGCTCAACAAATAAACAGTTTTTTTTCAATAAGTACATTTAATCATCTTCTTGACAGCTATTGCTCATAGCATCCTTGTTTTTTATACATGCTGTTAAACACAGCATCTTAAAAAGGAAGGGTCCTTAAAAGGGAATCTTAAAACATCAACACAGGCGGAATTCACTGTGGCTTTAGCATAGCACAGATGGAATCACAATTTATGAATGTGAAACCAAGCTTTTGTTCATTATTTGTTAAACTGCCTGAGCTGCACCTTCAAAATTTGTGTTTTGCCCCTTCTTAGTTAATTTTAGGAGCATTGTACTTTAGTTACTCCTCCACCTGTCCTAACTGTATCTTGCACAGTGGTCTGACTTCAATGTTAATGTATTACTTTGGGCTTATAAAGTATCCAAGGTTACAGTTCTTCACTTAACAAGGCATTTTTTAGTCATATGTGAGTTTAATGGGTGGCACATTGGGCAAAGGTTAGCATTGATTCCTTGCAGTACTGGGGCACTGGGTTCAATACAACACCTAGAGTGTTACTGTATATGTGTGGAAATTGCATGTTCTCCCCATGTACACGTGGTTTCCTCCAGGTGCTCTAGTTTCCTCCCACAGTCCAAAAATGTACTGGTAGGTTAATTAGCTTCTGGAAAAATTGGCCCCAGTGTAAGTGTGTTACTGTTTGTGTCTGTCTGCCCTGCAATGTACTGGTGTCTTTTCCTGGGTGTACCCTGCCTTGTGCCCATTGCTTGTCAGGATAGACTCCAACTCCCCTGTGACCCTGAACTTTGTACGAAAATAAGAAAAACTGATGGATGTGAGTTTAATATTTCATTATGTACCGTATAGTGCAGTTATACAGTATTATGATCTGAAAATTAACCTGAATAGAAGAGCCAGCCAATTTAATAAATAACATGAATTCAACTCACAGAAAAGGTAACTAAAACTCTCCTACTTGATTTATGCAACAATCTAATTGTCCATTGGGAGAATTTGTACCCCTGCTATAGAAAGTGTCTCAGCTACCAAGCATAGACCACCGTGTAAACCATAGCATTTGGTCATCAAAGACTTTTTGTTCTTTATTTCCAAGCAATTTACCTAATCCTGTATGAACCACACAAAACATAAATTATTATAATGCATGAATTAGAGGTGGCAGTTCTGATGGGGGAGGTGCAACCTTTAAAACCAAGTGGAGACACAGGAATTAGCCAGCGTTCTGAGAGATGACGTCCCTGAAGAGAACTCGCAGAGCTCTTTGAAGCTGCTTATTCACAGGGATTAGTTTTATCCAATCTGCACTAATCACAGATAAATGTTTTTCATTGTTCTGCATTCACAAGTGCCTTAAAGTCAGCACTCAAAACACCAATGTTTTCAATAGTCAGAAATGGGCCAATCAAACCAGAGAAAGGCTGGCTTATTTTAATACAGTATACAGTATCAAAGTCAAACACAGCAGCATCTTTAAACTTCAAACTCTGAGAATCATCTTAAAAACATCCCACAAGTCCAAAGGTAAAGCCCAAAGACATTAGTTAATGAAAGCCAGTTCAAATTAACTCTATTCTTCTAAACTACAAAGACAATAATGGAAAACTAGAGTTTTCAAATACAGCAAGACACTTGAGCCACAATTCTGATCATTGTGCATTAATAGGATCTTTTCTGATGCATATATTTAACATTTTTTCTATTACCACCTGTAACGAACAGTTCTTTCCGGACCCTATGCGGACGACACAGTCCGACGGAGTGGGGGAAACACTAGGGAAATGTCATGCAGGAATACGGGGCTGAAGACAAGGGGGGCGGGTCCAAGGTGCGCTGGTGCACGGGGGAGGTGTGGCCGAGGCGAACAATCCAAAAGAGTAGTCCTTAGGGAATATCCAAAACAGAAAGGTAAATCCAAAACCAGGAGATCCATCAGAAGAAGGATTAAAAACCACGAAGGCCGGGTCGGAACCGGCGGACGGGGAACAGGAACGGGAACAGAGGTTAAAACCTTAACGGGACCAGGCGCTTCCAGGTCCCGGACTCGCATGATATGGAAATCAGATGCGGAGCCCGGAAGAGCGTCAGCGCCTGGCTTTTAAGGTGGGCTGGGAATAGGGAACAGGTGCAGAGAATAAAGTCTAGTGAAAGGGCTGGAGCACCCTTAAGGAGGGGGAACTATAATCGTGACAGTACGCCCCTCCTTTTCAGGGCGGCTCCGAAGCCCTAAGAAAAAAAAAGGGGAGAAAAAAAAACCCGATGGAATCCAGGCTGCCAGGGTGCCGTCCGCGGGGTCCAGGTGTTGGCTCTGCATTCTGTAACGAACAGTTCTTTCCGGACCCTATGCGGACGACACAGTCCGACGGAGTGGGGGAAACACTAGGGAAATGTCATGCAGGAATACGGGGCTGAAGACAAGGGGGGCGGGTCCAAGGTGCGCTGGTGCACGAGGGAGGTGTGGCCGAGGCGAACAATCCAAAAGAGTAGTCCTTAGGGAATATCCAAAACAGAAAGGTAAATCCAAAACCAGGAGATCCATCAGAAGAAGGATTAAAAACCACGAAGGCCGGGTCGGAACCGGCGGACGGGGAACAGGAACGGGAACAGAGGTTAAAACCTTAACGGGACCAGGCGCTTCCTGGTCCCGGACTCGCATGATATGGAAATCAGATGCAGAGCCCGGAAGAGCGTCAGCGCCTGGCTTTTAAGGTGGGCTGGGAATAGGGAACAGGTGCAGAGAATAAAGTCTTAGTGAAAGGGCTGGAGCACCCTTAAGGAGGGGGGACTATAATCGTGACAGTACGCCCCTCCTATTCAGGGCGGCTCCGAAGCCCTAAGAAAAAAAAGGGGAGAAAAAAAAAACTGATGGAATCCAGGCTGCCAGGGTGCCGTCCGCGGGGTCCAGGTGTTGGCTCTGCATTCTGTAACGAACAGTTCTTTCCGGACCCTATGCGGACGACACAGTCCGACGGAGTGGGGGGAACACTAGGGAAACGTCATGCAGGAATACGGGGCTGAAGACAGGGGGGCGTGTCCAAGGTGCGCTGGTGCACGGGGGGGGTGTGGCCGAGGCGAACAATCCAAAAGAGAAGTCCTTAGGGATAATCCAAAACGCAAGGGTAAGTCCAAAACCAGGAGATCCATCAGAACAAGTTAAAAACCACGAAGGCCGGGTCGGAACCGGCGGACGGGGAACAGGAACGGGAACAGAGGTTAAAACCTTAACGGGACCAGGCGCTTCCAGGTCCCGGACTCGCACGATATGGAAATCAGATGCAGAGCCCGGATGAGCGTCAGCGCCTGGCTTTTAAGGTGGGCTGGGAATAGGGAACAGGTGCAGAGAATAAAGTCTTAGTGAAAGGGCTGGAGCACCCTTAAGGAGGGGGGACTATAATCGTGACACCACCTCTCTAAATTATGTGTAGTGTGGTGACATACCGTATTTGACAATATTTTGCCCACTGCCCCTGGCTTAAACTGAACATACTGTACACTCACCTCACCAGCCTGCCAATTTCTTCTACTTCTTTCCATTTCACTGATTTTGTCACCACTATAAACCTACTATTTTTTTCCTCAATAATCATTGTGGTGCTAATCTGAATAAATTTCACACATTTCCAGCCAGAAAGTATAGCTCCTTGCAAACAACTAATTTCACACTAACACTGGTTGCCTTGCTGACAGCTCAAAGATATGAAATAACGAGCACCGAGTATCAGCACTTTTAAATCAGGCTCAAAGGCCCCCTTGGCACTATGCTATGGCAGCTTGTTACCACTAAGCAAATGTCAGTCCACTCAAAATGTGGAGGAGCTTGTCAGCTCCCCGGTGCATCTCCTTTAATAAAGCAGCCTCCAGTATCGGCTAAGGTCCCCAGTGTAGCAGCACAGCACAGTGCCTGACCCTCCAGGTGAGACCGCCTGGCTAGCAAGGAGTGCAGCACTGAGCACCACTGCCAGCTCCTGTCATCAAGAAATCACTGTCATAGAGAAGGCTCGTGGTCATATGAGAGCTCATTTTGCATCGCTGCCCATTCAGGATGGAATTCTTTTGTTAATCTCATCTGTATCCTTAATAAGGGCTGTCTAGTACTGGTTCTGGAGGGCTGGTTTGTCTAGTGCTTGTTCATTCCAGCTCAACTCTTAGTAAGTCAAACCAGCTGATTATCTGATTATCGGTCTTATCTGGACCACTTTAATAGCTTACCAGCTGTACTGGTAAAGAGACTTAAACTGCAAACACAGTGTCTCCCTGTGAAAAGGATAGGACACACTTGTCTTAATTCCTTGAGAGGTAATGTTCCCAAACAAGAACATGGATTATTTACTTTGTGATTGAGTTCTGACAAGATGAATAACTTTTTACTAGCTGTTTGTTCTTACATAAAAAAATATAAATTATAAAAGGTCATCTTTCAAGTTTGGTTTCATAAAAACTATTAAATAAATTAAAATATATATTTTGTTTACTAACAAGAGTTAGGTCATTTTTTAAGACATAAAGGGAAAACAATAGGTTCCAAAATCATGTTCAATATCTCATCCATCAGAACACATTTCTTGATAGATCTGTGTGAAGATGTATTGCTTCTTAACTTCATTAGATGGTGCTAACTTGAAGTTCATGTTTACAAGAATTTGTCTGTGTTTTTGCACATCATGTTTGCATTTACACCTTCAGAATAACTACAGTGTATGTTCTATGTAAATTATAGTTATTATTTTTAAAGTATCTACGTTAGTAACAGTTGTAAATTCTATATATTGTATGTAAACTCTTACATAATTATTAAATCTTTCTTACAGGTTTAAAGGCAAAACATACTTTTAAGATTCTTTAAATCATTAATGAAGACAACTGCTTATGATCTGCTAGAGGTTAAATTTATAGTCAATATGTACATTGTCACCCAAAAATTCTAACTGTATTTTCTAATTTGTACAGGAAACTTGTAAATAAATATGGCTGTCATTTAAATTTGCTGAGTACAACATTGCTATACTGTACCTTGAGTTTCAATAAAAACATGTTTGTTGCAATAGGAAGGGCAGCCATAATCGCTGTTAAAACTGACCTTTACAATTGGTCCCCAGTTTACTGTAAAAGAAATTGCTAGAGAGCGCTAGCTCCTGTCCTCCATGGCAAAGAGCTTTGCAGACTCACTAAACAGAAAAAAATAACAATTTTTGAGACTTTACAAGTCTCCTGTTCTCCTTTTCATAAGAGGCACTAGCACAATCCCACATATAGCAGCTGTCAGCAAAATGTTTTATTTCACCTCTCATCTCTCTCTATTCTCTTATTTTGTTCTGCCTATCTTGTCTTCTCCTGCAGAGTCATACTTTACTCTTGCACTGTGAATAGACTCACACTCTGCTCCAAGCCTCCTTTATTGTTGGCACCAAACCTATGGTTATTGCTTCACATTAGTTATTGGTTTGTTGAGGCTGAGCCTACAGGTCAGTCTGAAAGCATCTGCCAAGAGAGGGCTCACATACTTTATACAGATATTTCTTCTTGATAATATCCACAATTTTCCCTTACAGTAGGCTTGGAAATGGAAAATATTCCTGTTCAAATATGTTTGGTTAAGTTATATGAAATGAAAAGACATGGTAATTAATTCTTCATAGGCATTAATCATAATTATGTGTTCCTTGTAGTTCAAAGCAAACAATAGAAAACAGGTTTTGAAACAGTACTTAAAAAAAGAGCCAGAGTTTGAGTCTGCCTCATGCAAATGTAGCAAAAATTACAGCCTTTTCAGATTTTTTGTGGTCTTAAAATGTGAGCAGTAACTTGTTAGTGGTGGATGCTGTAACTATGATGGACCAAAATTTAGAACACAAAGCAAAAACATAGCAGGATATGAAAACAACCTCACAGACATTCAATCCACATACCCACTCTGACTGTGCTGACTGCCTCACACTGACAGTATTGCCCAATATTCAATTTTGTCTCTATGAGAACTTGACAAGATTGTTCCTCTCACATGCTAAGCTCTTGTTCTGTAATTATGCTTTTAGAAGTGCCATTTAAAAAAAAAAGGAGACATCCACCATAAAACTCCATGCACAATTGAAGCACACTGTGACAGTTTTCAAATGTTGGTGAGCATTTGCTTCTGTTGTTGTAGTGTGGCCCATGCCCTTGAATCTTGGAGCTTGCAGTCCACCCCTAAGCCAGTGGAGAACATGAAAATGGTGAAAAACACTAATGCCTGTGGACAGAATTGATAACCTCTCTCAGAGGTCTGTTGAATCATCTCACATAGGATTGGTGAAGAGAGTGGTATGTAAACAGATTGAAGGGATATTTCTGGTAGATTACAATATCAGAAATTAAACATTAGTTGCTCATCCTTAACAAAATCCTAGACACCATTGACCTATTAAGTTGTATTTGCTATTTTAAAAGAGACATAGAGCAGGAAAAAACACATATCGATTCTCTTTTGTACCCTCAATGAGGCATATTCCTCACTTCTGCAAAAGCTAAACAAGCAGTAGCAGTACGCTAAACCTTAATTTTATTTAATATAAATAATAGAAGCCTCACTTCTTAACCTTTAGATTTCATGGGGATTTATCAACTTTTCTGATGAATATGTATCAAGAAAATTCTATTTTTATAATTTTTCTTAGAAATGTGAATAAATAATGTTAAAAAAATCCCCTTGGATGTTGGTTAACCTGAATGGTAATTGTCTGTGGTGTTTAAGGACCACAACAGAACAAACAGCAGAAAAAAATAGAGCACAGGAATGTTTTAGCAATTTTCTAGGAAATATGCAATATATTATGTTGACAGAAAGTGAACTACAATAAAATAAAAAGATAACTTTTTAAATGTCAATTTGGTTTAAAGAAAAAGGGGTTTTGCATGCGCTACATTTAGTTGCAAACTAATCTGCCAATATCTTGTCTGTAAAACAGTGCTGGACATGAATGTCCATTTAGAAGTGTCTGGAAACCTTTCATTGTGTGCCAACTTCAAACAGACACTTACGAATTAGAAATGAAATTATTTATGGAGCGAACAGAGCAAACAAATTTGTAAATTAATATGATTCACATAAAAAGATGCTGCTGGGAAAACAATAATTTACATCTATGTGAAACCTGTGTAGGGATATTTTTTCAAAGAGGAAAAAACAAAAAAAACAAAACAAGAGACATACCTTCAGCTCAAAAAGCAGATGAGAAGTAATTGTAGAAATTGTTTAAGAAAACCTACTATATATATATATCAATATCTACTGTTCAAAATTAAAAAATGAACAAAAGGGTAAGTTAGATACACACATATACTGTATACACACACACACTGCTCCCTGCTATAGTTGTGAAGTTTAATTTGTGAAAGAAAGAGAAAAAAAACTGAAACAACATCAATTAAGTTTATTTATTTTAGGTGGGGTGGATGATTGTGTTCAAAACTTTATATCAATAATCAGAAGGCAAAATGACAAAATGTCAGAAAATGCATTATGGATGCTTGTTGGGAGGTTAGGTGCAAAGATGGTTTAAAACTTTGCTGAGGTCAATGACCTGTCCAGGAGCCTCTGCTGAGTGAGAAGGAAACCAAGGGGTGCCAGCAAATGTGGAGAGAGAGTGGAAAAGTGATGCAAAAGAAGAATTAATGTACCAAAGATAGGGGCTTGCTGTGATTTTTTATAGCATTTCAGGAGGACGTTAAAGCAGAATAAGTGAAGGGTAACTTGGTTGCCATAATTTCTCCTTAACTTTCTTTAAAATACAGAATTAAAAAAAGAAGTTAGGACTGTCTTTTCATGAATATAAATCATGATATGTTTTAAATTGCAAATAAATGACAAATAAAAAAAACAATAATGAATTAATTTTGTCTTAGGGGCTTGAAAATAAATTGTTATTCTAAATAAAATCTTATTAGCAGTTGAATTAATTAGGTTTCCAAGCATGAAAGCCTTTAAAGAATAAAACAGTTTTTCCTTTCTTTTTAATTTTAAACTGCATCTGTAAAAGAAAGTTTTATTGTACTGTAGCATTCTAGCAGTATTCTACTGAACACAATAAGCAACTTTATTCTTAATTTTAAAATAAATTTTAAAAATGATATTAGCAGATTATAAGATTTTATGGATATACAGTAGTGCCTTGCAAACATTCTGACCCTTGCACAGTTCACATTTTGTTGCTTTAAAGTTTCAGTCATGTAGAATGTCAAGTAGAATATTTGGTATATTTAGAATCTAAACCACACAATGAAAGCATAAAATAAAAATTAAATGTAAATAGGTAAGTATGAAAAACACAGAAAAATTAGGATTGCATACGTGTTCAAACCCTTTGCTATGACAAACCTAAATCATTTTAGGTGCACAAACGTAACAGAATGAGCTATACAATTAGCTGAGTGGCCTCTTTCTGTGTGCAGTAATAATAATAATAATAATTATTATTATTAACCCTTTACAATTTCTTGCATTAGGAATTATCTTTTCGCATACCCCAGCTTGCTTTCCATGAGACACACAGATAGGGAGAGAGCCTGGGGTCAGAGCGCAGGGTCTGCCATTGTACAGCGCCCCTGGAGCAGTTGGGGTTAAGGGCCTTGCTCAGGAGCCCAACGGAGCAGGATTCCTCTACCGGCTGCAGAATTTGAACCAGCAACCTTCCAGCCACAGGCTCAGATCCTTAGCCACAGAGCCACCGCTCCGCCCCAAAGTAATAAAGGTTTACATGATTTCAGAATAAATACACTAATCATTGTAAGGTCTCTCAGTTAGGTATTGACCTTCAAGCAAAGATTCAAGCAAGAAGACCAAGTGGTTTCTAAACAACTACTGTAAGTGATAAAGTGGTATTAAGGCATAGAGCAGTAGAAAGGTATAAAAACATTTCCTTTCCAGGACCATTAATACCTTTTTGAAAATGGTCTATCTCATAACTCCCAACAGCATAAGAGGAATTCACTTTGTGATAAATTGCAATTACAATACCATTGTAATTCCATGTATCAATAATTTATTTTATTATTTTTCATACATATCTTATGTATGAAAGCAGGTGTTTTGACTTATTAAATGGATTGACCTGCAGTTATTAAAAATGTGAAAAGTAAAACAAAAACATCTTAAAAATCTGCATGATGATTTATTATTATTACTATTCATATTTTGCTCTACAGGGTTGAATGAATGTTGCTATTTGATATACTGTGAACAGCATGTAATGGTTTAGTTTTAGAGAAAGCACAATATGAAAACAGGGCATATAAGTTACGACAAGGGATTTCTGAGTGGTTCGTAAACAGAAGCTCTGGATTAGTACTGATAGAATTAATTTTTCCACTGTCATTTGCCAAGCCAAGTGGGCTTTCTGAAATTGGCAGCTAGCAGTTACAAGTGTCATGAGGGGCTTCTTTTTTACTGGTGCAATTTGCAGTGCTCTCAGGGGGTTCAAGGGAATCCACCACTTTTTTTTTCTCCTAGTTGCAAAGAAATACAGCAGGAACACAGAGAGGGAGAGAAACAGAAAAACGGAGAGCATCTCCCAATTCCCCCTGCTTCTGGGCCATCTGTCACTGCTCCAGCAGAGCCCAGGAGGCCGACTTTGGTAAAGGCCAATGCAGCTAATGAGCAAGGGAGAGTGTGGCCCCAGTGAACAAGAAAACCAAACTGCCCCCGAGCTTCCAGCCGGTTGAACAAGAGACCGGCTCACTTTTGCAGCAGAATTGGTCCCACTGGTGTCTTATTTGAGCCTCCATTAGATGACGCCTAAGAGATATGTGTCTAGTTAAAGAGAAGGGCTTGACATATTGTTTCATATAACTGCACTGCTCAGCTGTACCTGTGCCATTTACTTCTGCACACCCCAAGAGGTAAAAAGTAATAACATTCTAATCTGGGAAAAGAGATGAATTATTGAACTGCTGAGGAGGTTTAAGTTCCATGCACTTCCATCAGCACTTTCATTCTCTTAGCATTCTCAGAGAATCAGCTTAAAATCAAAGAATGTTATACAAGAAAATAAAGTTGCCTATGAGATCATTTTCAATTTATTTTAAATTGCTTTGTCTATACTATTTCAAAAATGATTAAAATTGAATAAGTAGTATTTCAAAGTGTGTCTTTCAACTTCCTTTCAGGTAGTGTTAAAAAAAGTATTTCAGAGAGTATACTCAGAATGGACACCTCAAGAGGGAATATGTGCCTCCACTTTGCTGCTGATTTCACCAAAGATCTGGGTCACCTTTGAAAGTGTAGCAAAAATAATGTTAACAATGCAAAGCTGAAATTGCTTTTACAAGAAATATTGCTGACGATTAATGTGAGGCATGAAGAACCCTAGGTTTTAAAATACCTAGCACATCTACTCTCAGAACATGCACTAGCCTTTGATTTGAGAGGAAATACAATCACCATCACATAAGGCATAAAGATTCTGCTAAAGACTTCTAATGTATATTATTCTGTATTGATTTCCCTTTGTTCTTGTGGTGTTCAAAGTAAGCAAACAATAAATGGTCTCCCCTTGCTTCTAGCCTTTGTTATGTTATCAGATCATTTAAAAACTAACAAATAGGCTAGATGGGCTGAATAGCCTCCTCTTATTAAAACTTTAGATTGAATTTATGTAGAGAAAGGAAACCCCCTCTAATAAAGCAAATTCAGCCAGAGCTCTCCAGAGTGGGGCTCTTGAATAAATATTTTCAAACATTTACACAAGCTAGAGGATGTTCTGTGGTGGAAACAATGAAAAATGCAGTTTCAAAAAAATTATTTTTGTGAATGCATTAGTTTTTCAATTTTATGGCAATTATGACAAATGAACAAATGTACTTTAGAGAACAGAGCAATAACAAGTCATTGACAGAATGTAAAAAATCATGTCCTTTTCTTTAACAAGGACAGTCACAGGAGAGTATTTCCAGGTCTGCTAAAGCCCATATTAAAGAGCATGTGATAACTTATGAGTCTCGCACTTGAATATAACCACAAGGCTCTGATTACCTCTCAAAGTGCAGACTACTTGTGTACTAGTTCCCAATGTCTTGGTAGGACTGGACTGCCCCTCACATTGGTCACTTTTGAACAGCATATGATCTCTCGATTATTTGAAAGAAAACATACTGCTGAGCACTAGATTGTGTTTAACTCATAATGCATTTTCAAACACACTCACATGATGCAAGTAATTATCCCATGTTTTACACGTAATAAATAAGCATGGTTACCTGGTAAGGTGGAATGGGTTTAATGGGTGAGTGGCTTTAAATAATTAAGTCAATTTTAAATCACAATAACAATGATACCAAACTGGATAAATAATTACATTATCCAAAGTCCCTGTAGATCCCACTATAATCCTGAAACCATATTTCTATTTAAATTTGCTTTATTGCTTCAGGGTAATGTTTGTAGTAGAAGACAGTGGCTCCCTAATTCCGTCTTGATGCACAGGTTTTCAAAAATAGGATATAGAACTAATTCAGCTCAATCTGTTCTCAGGAATAGCTACATGTGTCATGACTAAATCAGTGCTTTATATAGTCATTGGTACAAAGATAAAACAGCAAGTATTTAAATATATTTCTATAAACTAACATCTATCCAATAAATATATTAAAGCCAAAAGTAAAAAACTAAAAAGATCATACATTTCTTTCTGTAGCTCTAACTGGCCATCAAGGACATGTGGAATCAAATCTAAAAGTTGGATAAGATCATTTTAAAAGTTAACTATCACTTGATGGTGTCATTCCCATATCATGATTGTGCTAGTGAGACAAATTCCACTTTTCAAATTGTGGAATAATGCTCATGCCCAGAGACCAGGATGGATAGCAGGAACCGGATTGCATATTGAAGTCAAAAATAACATAGTAAACCTCAACAGTAACAGAAAACTAAGAAATTCCTCCCCTTTGCTGCCTGCCTGTGTAATAACCTTTTAAATCATGTTTGACATTTTTAAGTTAAGTGAGACGGCAGGCCCCACAATATCTCTGTGGTAATATTAAACCCTTTCTGGGACAGGAATCTCATTGCAATGGCTAATGGCTCTCACTTCATGTGGCCTGTTCAGCCCCAAGGGACTTATTGGACTCTGCCTTCTTGCCACTGGTTGCTAATGGTCCCTTTTATAAGGAAGTGCAATGAGCCTACAGGCAGTGCGAGTAAAAGGCACACCGTCTGTTGGGCCTGATTAAATATGCATATGCTTTATGCCGAAAAACCCTTTTGTGCTTTACAACCAGTATTGCAGTGCTATTTACTCTGCTCCATTGCTAATCTGACAAGATCCATCTGATAAGTAGACCTTTTTTAAAGTGCTCACTGGTGACATCTGTCCACCAAGACATTATGGCTGCCCAAACAGTTAGGACAGAGAATATATGGCCCTTTTAATAGAGCAACACAACTGGTCATGATAAACAGTTTACATTGGAGTCATGTAATATAAATGACAGAGAGACCTCTCTCAAAGCACAAACACTGTCTCTCATGTTTTTGATAAGCATACTATTTTGTTAAGCATAATAATGCTATATTCTTTTCACTTCCTTCTGAAGACTGAAGCGTTCAACAAAACTCAATCAGTCCTCCTGCCCTAGAGCTTGCCATCCCTCCACAGGCTTGCTTTGTCAACCCTTTCAGGATTTAGGAATAAGAAATAAGGAAGTTAATCTGAAGGCAGTAGGGGAAGGAAATTACCATTCTTAAGCTGTATGAGAAATAAAGTGGATAACCACACCAATACTATTCATCAGAGGCTTATTGGTTTACCATTATTAATAACAATGAATATGTGTATATTATTATTTCATAAATAAGATATGTTTGTTACAGCTAAGTTTGTTTAATAATGCAATTTAATCATTATATATATAACTGCCTTTGAATTTTGGCTGCTTACCTTAACTTACATACACAAAGAGCAATTAGAAGTCTATTAATACAGCTCTGTTTCTTTGGATTGTGAAATGGTAAGAGCTAATGATTATTAATTTCCACAATTCATAGTGATTGCTTGCTCTTAAAAACACAGCATAACCCTCAAAGGTGTTTCATGTAAAATATATAGATACTACAGCACTCTGACATATACTGTATGTTGTGTTATCACATTTTTTTATCTTTTACATTTTTCTTAATTATTTAATTGTAAGTTTTATTTCAGACTTTATTTTTCTGTAAAAATGACAAGCATAATCTGCATTTCACTGATGTAAAAACATTTGGAAGTAATTTGGGAAGGTTAGAAACCCATACCACATTTCATATCATAAATGACAGAATCAATGTCTTGGTTGGAAGATGTCTCCATGGAAACACAAGTTTGGTGTGTCATTGGAGAAGTCAGACAATATTGTAGCCACAAATAAAAGCAAAGCACTATGTGTGCAAGTAATATGCTTTTGTAGGACTGAATTTATTGTTTTGTCCTCTATGTATATAGTCACTAGTTTTTCTTCTCTTAGGGGATGAGATACACAAGATTGTCACTGTTATATGTGTGGGAATTCAGCACAACAGGGCTGCTAATTAGTATAACACAAATGTTGCCATAATGAACCCTAATTGCCTTACCATGACAGCCACCATATGGTAAAAGCATGGCACCAGCCTGTCCACCAAAAGTTATGCCCAAAGCATAAAAGTCACTGCTCCCCACAGACACTAACAAACAAAAGACTTGAACAAATGAGAAAAGAGATGACTTAACCTAGCTGAGCTCATTCCACCAGTGAGTTTAAGAAATAAGAAAGTTGAAGTGACACGTTTCTTGCTCACAAAAATCATGTTTTACGGTGGTAAAATTACTTTCAATACCCATTATTTCTGTCACACTCACACATTACATGAACATGTACCTGAAGTACCTGAAGGAAACTTATGCATACACAGGGAGAACATACACAGTCACACAGATAGCACCCCAAGAATTGAGCAAGGTGCCCCAGTACTGCAAGGGAGCAATGACAACCACTGCACTACCACGCAAGCCAGGGTATTTTCAATATACCATATACTCACTACACGCATCTGCTCAATTTTTTTTTATTTGTCTCTGGTCAATCTGACTGTATCAGATATCATGCCATAATGATGTCTGTCTACTGTGCAAAGAATGGAGGTATTTCTGCAATATAGCCAGATGTAAAAGAAAAAAATGTGTGCAGATTCCCAAAAATTAAACACATATAACTGAATGAATTAAACAAAACAAAAAATGAATTGTCTGGCAAAATGTTTTTCCATGAATCAGAATCAAACATGTTAAACAAGTTTCATTGTTCTGAGAGCAAACAGTTCTCTTCAGCTCTGAGTTTCCTTCCGTTGACTTAAAGGAACTGGCAGCGTGCACACATCAGAAACAAGGGGGAAAAGCTGTGAGCATTAACACAATTAATAACTACTTTTGCCGAATTGGGAATCTTAGGATCCCTACATTTTCATAAGGTGTAGATTTCCAATATATATATGAATGAGCAGAGGGCCTAATCTTTGTAGTGGGGCTTTATACTGTAAAGCTCTGTAAACATCTTTGTGCTGAGTGTAATCAGCTTACCCCTTAGGGAGAAGGATCATGCGGACACATATGATGAGTCTCACTAAGGGTGCTCCCTTGAGCTTCTCCTGCCTGGGCAACCATATTGTCATTACAGAGGCTCGCATGGTTAGGGACTGGGATAATACCCTAGTGCCAGCTCTCAAGTGGAATCCACAGCAACACCCAGAGGAAGCAAACAAGATAAGGGCACAGTCTTCTCAAACAAATGGCACATTGCATTGACTAAACTGACCCAGCACAGGCAAGAAGGAGCACACTCAGTGCTAGTCTTGTGTGCTTTTGTGGTGTGTACAAGTTCCTTAGTGAACACATAGTGTCTACAGAGTATTTATACATATACACACATACAGTAATATCAGTGACTTGAATTAAATAACTGCAGTTTTAAAAACCAGACCAAGCCTTTTAAAGACCAAGCCTTTTAGCTTGGTCACGGTTCAGAATATTAGAGGAAGTAATGTAGAATATGTTTGATTTGACAAAAAATGATCTGTAAACTAAATTATTTATTTACAACTGAACAATCAGCAGGCACTATCAGCTGATGATAAAATGGGTGCACAACACAACCACACAAACCCCCCTTGATTGTAACCTTGTTTGTAATCAGGTAATTTCTAATCTATGTACTGCTACTGCAGAGGTGTGTTTTTGTGTGTAGGTGTGAAGTACTATGTAAAGATGCTAAAGTTGGGTCTTTTACACTATTTAACTATATAAAGAAAAAAACACTGGTATCTATTCATTTTTTCAGTCAAGCCAACACTTACTTTTTTAAATGGGAGGAACAAAGTAAAAAAAATTTAAAAAGTAATACAATATGTGCCTAGACTCTATTTAAACTTTGTGGCATGGTTTCTGGAAGCTTTATGGTTCTTTCCTATGGTTTTAAAAGGAATACTTTAAAGGAATTGTATTATTACTTGATACAAATAAAAAAAAACCATCAGGCCTGGCACAAAGTTTCCTAGGGATGGTTAGATTATGAGCATAACTCAGTTTTTCCACTATGGAAAGTGAAGAGATAAAATAAAATTGTCATTGCTGCATTCTATTTCTCAAATTATCATATTTTTAATATTCTGGAGATTGGGGCAGGGGGAGGAAAAGTCTGGGTGGTCTGACATATGAAAAGATGTTAACTGTTTCAGCAGGGCACTGTTACAAAGGCTTCTCTCTGCTCTGAGCAGATGGACTTTTGTGTGTCACGTTACACAGAACAAATCTCACTCAGAGGTCTAACCTTGTAGTAGATCTGCGCCTTTCTGTGTTCACAGCTTCTTTGAATACTTTTTTTGGATACATTAATTACTATCACAACAAAACATTATGTTTTCTTTTTTTCTATTGATGACAATATAGGGCTATTTGCACCATGAAGAGGATATACAGTGGAAGTTTTACATTTGGAGCGGCTCCTAGGGAGTTACAAGGCTATCAAATAAATCAAGAGTACTTCAAATCCATATGTGTGTCTGTGAATATATTCTTCAAAAATATATGAGCTTCTGACAGCTACTTTTGTTTGATAAAACAATAAATATATATATATAACCTTGACATTATATATGCAAAATGCTGAATTGGATGTTTCTTTCATAGTTCCGCCCGTTGCAAAATGGCCAAGGTAAATTAATACACATTCCCATAATTCATAGTGACTACATGCCCTTAAAACACACTATAAAGATGAAAGGTGCTCTTTTGTTCCTTATGAGATGTGCTGTATAAGAAAGCCCTCAATATGAATTGGCTACATTACCCTGCTCTCCTCCCCACTGATAGCTGATGTGTGGTGAGCATTCTGGTGCACTATGGCTGCCGTTGCATCATCCAGGTGGATGATGCACATTGGTGGTGGTGGAGGGGAGTCCCCATTACCTGTAAAGCGCTTTGAGTGGAGTGTACAGAAAAGCGCTATATAAGTATAAGCAATTATTATTATTATTATTATTCACCAATTTGTGATTTGCAGTTTGGAATATTCACTGTGTGCTACACTACACCATCATACACTCTCTCCTTGTGCAGCACAATAACACTTTCTTAGGCACTCTAATGAGTTGCAGTATTCCAGTGCATCGTATGCCCTTGATCATGACATACATATAATCTTTAGAAAGTGTGTGAATACTAAAAGAAAAGTACAGTTGAGTATTTACATAAGAAAAACTCAAAATTCACAGTTCCATTCATACTGTAGTTGAATGAAGTTCATAAACATCTGAACATTTTTAGATATGTGGTTTTTCTAAGCTCTGCATTTTTGTGTTTAAGACTTTAATTACATCACCTAGTATTTTAGATTCTAATAGATGTCACAAAATGTATTTTAGAATCTTTCGGAATGTTTAAAGGGACAGGTTTTTGCAAGACCTCCTGTTTCTCTCTCTCTTTTTTCTTTTTGACAATGTACAGTGTTAAATTTGAAACTATCATAGACACAATAGAAAATATGTGCATTTAGACCACATACAGATATCAGTGAACCACAGGCTTCCCTAAGATCAGAACAAAGGGCAGGTACCAGTGGTTATGTAATGTCTTTAAAACAATTCATCGTTTTAGCATGCCTATTCTGACAAGCTACCAAGCTATGTTGCTGAAGCAGATTGCATAAAGTCCAGAAATAAATGGTTTGATAAGACCCTCATATTAATAAGAAACCAGTTACCAAATGAGAAAGATTAACCAAATGGGCTAACCATTTGCAACCTTGTTTATATTCCTATGATGTTTCAGCATGAAACATTTTATCAACTTTTTACCATATTTCTCAATACTTTACTACACTCTGCTTTTGCCATATTATACCAAACAGTATGTCTTCATTATGGTAAAAGAGCAGTGTCTAATTTTTTTGATGGAAGGAAAGGGAGTATCAGAGCCGAGATTGGTCTCCACATGTTTTGGATGATTTGACTTTAAAACTGAGGAGTGCATATGGCTTTGAAGGCTTCTTTATTATTTATGACTTCCTATAAAAACCTCCAGTTAATTATAGCATTTTAAGGTTATAAATTACAGATTATGTTGCAGAGGATATAATTAGAGCTATAAACTTGAACTAAAAATGAGTTGAGTAAAACTGATCATTTAGTTTCACAATCACTGTGGTATTGATGTGGTCATATCCTAAGGAAAAGTCCTAGCTGCTTACGACAATAAACCCAATCAATTCAGATACACTCCCTCATCCCCACCCTCATCTCCAGTGGAATTCCTTGATGTATATTGGAAAACAGCTCTGTTAAATTCATCCAGTTAATTCAGATTCAAATGATCTGTTTTCATCCTCAGAGAGAGGAACAGACCAGACACAAGTACAAATACACTTAAACAAAATTACACAATTTGTTCATGAGATCTTTGTTAAGTAATTCTCTCCTTCTAAAGACACAAGCCCTCATGGAATGCACAGGTCTGGAATTAATCCCCTTTTAGCTGAAACAAGAGGGATCAAAACATAGGAATTTGATTAGAGCCCACTGGTGAATGCCATAAGGAAAGGACCAAAGATACCTACTGTACATAAATTAAACAACAGGTGAGGTTATGGGATATTTAAGATATTCCACTTACCTGTCAACATGGAGAAACATCTTAAGCAGGTAGTAATCTAAACACATTAATGAACACTCGGGGATAAGGAACAAAGGACTCCAATGTAGGAGAACCACTGGTTTAATATAGTTAAGGACAAGCAGGTTAGTGCAAAAGTCGAACTTCGCTTTCTTCTTTCTCCAGTGTCTTACTGTTTCGAAACTGATTTTTTTTTAACTAAATTTTTACTATTTTTTAGATGAAACCTCATATTATATTGTTTATATCTAAGTCAGTTTGGCTTACAATTGTCTTACTGTACAGTATAGTCTAAGCCTTGTTTTAATGTTTTAATGAGAGAATTAAAGCAAGAAAAAAGAATATCAAAGGGTTAAGCCTCTGCTAGCCATTAGGTTAAGATTTATTGGTGTACTTAGCAAGTCTCTGGTGCAACATGTGCTGACTGAGTGAGCCCTGTAGGTGTACTACCGAGTGAAAGGAAGAGAGGACTGTGAAATGATGCCTCCAGGGCTTCTTTGCATATAGCCCATCAGTCAAGGGTCAAGCCCCAGCACCAACTTAATGCACTTTACATAGTCATCTACATCAATAAATTAATACTGTCTCTAAGCAAAGTGCTGAGATCCTGTGAGGAGAAGCACCTCAGTGAGAACAACTGTCTTTGTTTGTTTTGTGTTCCCTGTCCCTTTTTATTGACCTTCACCTCCAGTGAACAGAGGGATGCAACCTGCTTTTAGCTTGTGAATAATTAACCAGTGGCACACACAAGAGTCAATATGTGAACAACCTATGCCAACAGAAATGGGTCTCTCTATTTGAACAGCTCTGAGGACAAGGAATTAAGAAGAAACCTATGAACTTTTTGCCCACTCTGCACAAACCATTCAAAGTGTTACTAATCAGGTTTGGCAAGATCACAGGGATTGGAGAAATGTCCTGTTTGTGCTTTGCATTTTATTGGTTTAGCATACTTCGACATGAAAGACTGTAAAACAAAAGGTCTGATGATACTTAAAACTCACTGTGAGGAACTGCTTGTGAAATCGCAAGGAAGGGTTAAATAACAGGTGAATTGTTAACCAGTGTCTTTCCTATTACTTTTCAGTGTGTTAGTAGAAAAGTTTCTGAAATCAAAGCTCTAGCCATCACAGAGGGTAAGTGATGCAAGTCTTGAGGACCAGAGCTTCTTCATTCAAGCTGCAGCTATGCCACTGACTATAACGAGTCACCCTGAGAGCTGTTGGAGCCTCCTGTACTCCATCCTTCAAATGAGAGGTAAAGTCAAGGAAAAAGTGCAACCCCAGTCCTCTCTAGCTGTATTTAATAAAACCATCTGCTAAATGTCTGACATTTAATTCTTTATATCATCCTTTTATTTCAAACTGAACCCTGAACACAGGCCTCCAAGCACTGGACAAGAAAACATTACTCATACTTTATATGCAGGCTTTCACAAGGTTTTGATTTCTTCCAAAGCAAAGATTTTTTTGAGTGAAGAGTGAAACTCACTACAGTGCTTTTTTTCTTTAAAGAATATTAGTATCACAATGCATACTGCTGAGCTCCAGATTACAGCAGTTCCACATTCTGCTTGGTAAACAGAAATGTCCTCTGAATATAACCCACCTGGGGGTTGTTAAGAGTAATCATGTGTTGAGAAAAAGATTTTATTAGCTCACAGAATACACAAAATGGATGCATTAATGACTGCACAATGAAACAGCATCTTTTCAGAAACACTGAAATACTTCAAATATAGTTCAGATTCTTTTTTCACAGCTGTTTGTTTTATTATTAAGACAATACTGACAGATAAATTAACACTACTGTCTCTGACACACACTCCAGGAGAGATTACTGTAGTATTGTGGCATCATGAAAACAAAAAGAGAACAGCAAGTCTGGTGACATCACCCTTCAGTCTTTGTTCTCAGTCTCAGTGGTTCACTTTGATTGGTATGGTGCGAAAATATTCTGAGACAATAGGTGAGTTCTGAGTTTGAACTGCAGTGGAACCATATAGATAAGGTTAAAAGGACCTCCGCAGACACTGTTTTAATGAACTGCAGTGCTTGCAAGCTGTCTTGATAATAGAAGTGGAAAAAAACAGCTAACCTGTTGACCCACATGTTTTAATTACATCAGGATCCAGAAACATGTTGATGTTTTGTTTTATGAATAAACCTTTAGTTTATCCTAGTTCCCAGAGATCTGATTCACACATTTATCAATCCACAGCATCAATACGTCAATGGCTGACCCTGCGCTCTGACCCCAAACTTCTCTCTCCCTGTCTGTGTGTCTCATGGAGAGCAAGCTGGGGTATGTGAAAAGATGAATTCTTAACGTAAGAAATTGTATATGGCTAATAAAGTGAGCTTATCTTATCATAAAGGCTCATCAAAGGAGAATGGGCAGGAAGGGCAGATGGCACAGCAATGCAACAATGCTGGAAGCTGTTCATTTTTAGCACCTCAAATTAAAAACTACCCAATGTCCATCAAGGATGTTTGTACCCACAACAACCATTAAGGTAGATACAGTATAATAGCCTTAAGGCAAGAATGTTGACAATCTTATTTTGTACCAGAATTAAAAAAGAGTATACCCTCCTTGTGTTTAAATAAGTGTAAATGGGTTATAAGGATGATATACATGTACTATAACTGTGCTTTTTATGATAATGTTTTTCATGCATTCTTTATCTGCAGGCCTCTTAGGACCAGAATGCAAAACAAATGACAAGACCAAGATAGAAAACGTAGATTTGTTGCCAGTAATTTATGCACTAATGAAACACTAAAATGATTTAATTCAATTTTGTTATAAAAGGCGAAAAAACACACAGGTAGCCCAAAAAGCCAAAACGTTGAAAAATGGGGAGAAATAAAATCAGAATTTCTTCTTAAGAAACAAAGTACCACTGTAGAGAAGGAAAAAAGCAAAAGGAGAACTTTTCTTAAGGATATGCATCTGTTGTTTGCATTAATTTGGCATGAGGTTAATGAGGTTACCTGCCTAGACCAATCTTTTCCTGAAGCAATTTACAATAAATCATCACAGTGCTTCAAATATTTATGTTTGTAGCAACTTGAAACCCAAACATATGAAGAAAGAGGAGATCATCACTACAAAATGATATGCCAAATTGTGGCAAAAGCATATAATCAAAATATAAGAAGTTATTGCTAGTGAAAAAAAATCTAGTATAAAATAAATCATATTTATACAAAAGAGCAGTATCTGTCAGGCCACCATAAAGCAGCATGATCTGCAAACAAGGACTGCTTATTTACATCTGTAAAACATTGAACAAATGTCATTGACTATAGAACTGTCAAAGTGGTAGAAAATTTTCTGAAGAGCGCACAATAGTATAATGAATTTTCATGTACAATTACAGTGCACAAGTAATTACAAAATACCAGCTACCACCAGGTGGCTGGTTAATGTTTTGATCACCTAAGAACATTTCCAAGGCCCCCAGTTTCAGCTAGTTTACTCCCTTCCCTCCATTCAGTAAGTGCAGGGAACTACCAGAAACTACAGATGCAGCCATTCAAAATGCACGGTACAAACCCACGGTACGGTAAACTACCCACAAGCCACCGCAGGGCACCGCGGTAAGTGATTGGCTGGCCAAAATGACCGACAGGGGCACTCGTGGTGCATTGGTTGGTAGTGAAAAGATTTAATCATTTAATCTCTTTACTGTGCACATTTTAATCCGCTTAGTTTTGAATATTTATATGGAATTTTACCACTAAAGGGAAATTTTAGTAGCTGAGCATTAAAAGAAGAGGAGCATAACGCATCTGAAGGTCATAAACGATATTAATTTAGGAACATAAACATTACTGTATGTATGTAAACTGTACTGTGTATGGCTGGTCTTGGTAGTTTAAAGAAAAAATAAAACTGGCTGGTGACAGCTCAAATGCTGTACAGGAGAGGTTAACCTTTATTAGCTCCACCTGGCGGTTTTACAAGGTGATTCCGGATACTATTAACATAATCTAATTTGCATACGGTATGATGCGGTATATTGCGACACGCCCACCGTGTTATACTGCAGCATACCCCGCTTGTTTTGAATGGCTGCATCTGTACAAACATTCCATTTTGTGACCACTGATATTTAGCACAATCTGCTTATTAACAGTGTAAACTGGCTAGTCAAAGGCCAGAAACTAACTCAGATAAAGTGTTTACAGAAAACAAACAGGAACAATATAAAACCTGTAAATCAGTAAACTCCTTTAAATTTTGCAAAAGTGGCATAAAATTTGAAAAAACCTTAGTGATTTCTGTTTAACAAGAGCACTAGCTTTATAGGTACAGAATCTTGCTACTAGCCTTCAAAAAATCATTAATGCAAATTCTTTCTGTGGGTCTTGATAGATTAACAGTATCAGAGGTTACTCCTATTTTAGAGAGGCTCATTGTTATGCATATTGTTGCTTACTTTGATTGGGGTTTCAAATGCATTTCATGAAGATTTATTGACATTCTCAGCTAACATACAGACAGACTGTTTCAGGGCAAGGCACTTCTTAAAGACATTGTACAAGTTTTATTAATCTCATCCTATATCAATGTAAAGCACTTCAGATTATTTGTTTTCTATCCTTCTGAAAGGATTTCCTTCTGAAATTCCTTCAGTCACTCAAACATGTCAGCAAAGAGAACCTAATCTCAAACTGAATGAAGACAATAGATAGGAAAATTTAGGCATGATACTGTACTACTGTTTTACATATATTAAAAATAATGTTTAAGCATTATCAGTAACACCTCCCCTGATTCTATATTGTTCTTCATATCATAACTGTAATTGTTCATTTAGAAGTAAATGCCAGCTGTAACCCATATATCGATGAGGCAGCACTATGAAATTCCAGGGACTACATTGTCAGCATTATCTCGAGTCAGTTTCTTGCAGCACCCAGTAATATATCAAAACCCTGGGAAATGCCTCTCTATGCCAGTATAAAGTGATAGACTGATTATTAAATTATTGCTTTAATCACAAGCTGGTGAAGGAAATACATAGCATTCTTTTGATGTTTTGCCAGTGTGCATGACAAATACAACTTTTCTTATTGAATGAGTGAGAACAGGAACATCAATAGGTTCTGAAAAACAAGGCAGGACAGTTACTCGATATCCTCAGGACTGTTATGCTTTCCTAATGACATTATCTGCATATTAGCTATCTTTTCCAATAATTTTTTTCTTTGTTCTCAAGGCCTACCAATCAATATTGGTAGACCACTCAATAAGGGTAGAGTTGAGGCAAACAGAGATGGAAAAATCTGACCTTTCATGTTCTAAATGACCTGATTGAACTGAATGGCAACAGGCAGAGGATTATGTTTAAGTGGGGAACTGACACTACTCAAACAGAGAGTGTAAAAGTGGATTGGCCAGCAATGTAACCTTCCAAGAGAAAGGAAAAAGAAGACAAAGCAACAAGATTTTTTTTTCCATTTAAGTCTGCCTGTGCTTTGAACCTCAGTTAGCTGAATAATTAACACGAGGCAAACCAAAACCTGTGTCATGTGGGTGACTATCCTCGCCTCTAATCTTCCTAATCCATGTAAAGCTATTGTCTTTGGACAGCTTTGCAGAGATTTGTGTAATAATGCTACATATATTAATCTATTTTACTTGCTGATGAGCATATTGTCAAAATCAGGGCTCTTGCTTTTGACTTTCCTTTTCCCAGAACAGTGAGAGATAAGAAAAATTAAACAGTTTACAAATGTAAGCATTTCAGAATTCTCAGTAGTTTCCAGTATACAGATAAGAACACAGCCCAATACAATCAGTCTGATCCAGCTGTTTGTATAAAACTTAGGTTAAGCATTTTCTCTTGGTTCACAGCTAACATCTAAATGACCTTACCGCGCCCTTGGTTGGGGTCTCCACTTGCAGTTGAGTAAGCCATGCAGAATTTATCTGTCTGGGTGAAAACACAGCACGGGTTGTCTTGAAAATATTTAAAGCCACATATAATCTCAAAAGCAAATGGACTCTGGTTCATGTACATTTGGCCTGCCAGTTATGAAATTGATGGGGAAGTTGATCTCTATACACTAACAATAACACAGCATTAGATTTATTCAGCTCAGCGTGATCTAAAACACAACAAGAAAAAAGGGCTAGCTGTTCCATTTCAGTCAAGCACAGCATTGAACACCAAGGTATCTCCACCCTGCCAAAAAAAGGCAATTACTTTTCTTCGAATGGCTTTCTGTCTGCACACAAACAACCTCTCAGACTTGACAATTTGGAAAATGCCTTGTTTCAAGTAGTCAGATAAATGCACAGCCCACTTTTTTCATGTCTATCTTAGCTACGCAAGTGTGAAACATGATTTTCTATCTTTCATTATCATGTTGCCGGTCTATCTGCCTGCTTCTCCAGCGATCCGCTCTGTCGGATGCAGTATGAAATCATGTATTCAGGAGTATATTATTTGCCTTGCTTTTGGGGACATCCTATCCAGGCCAGTTTACTGAAAGCTCTTAGGAAAGTCAGTGGTGTGTGAAGCCAATGATGGGATCATGTGGAGTTGTACCCCTTAACTTCAAGAAATACGAAAGTATTGAAATTTCTGTATTAATACCTCTGAAATCAGAGTGAAAATGATGCAGAAAACAGGCTACCAAAGGGCACCCAAACTAATCTTAAAGCACTGGAGTGTTTACTCTCAATTTATAAATAGAATTACACTTTTCTTTAACACCAATAAGATTTGATGCCACAACAGACCACAAATCATGGGAGACTTGTTTTTGGTGAATTGCACCTTGGATCTTCATGATGGGGGCTTTGGGCATGCAAAACTGAAATAAGATTGGGTTGGAGAGGCAACACTGTTTGATGAAGATGGACACATGATTGGACAGTCTAGTGGACAGTGTGTACTATATTTCCTGGTGTCTCTGAGAAACAAAGTAGATTTGGAAAATTAGGAATCTTTTGTGACAGGTTCTGTGGGAATATCTCGTGTTAAAGAAAGATTCCTATTGTGCACCTAAGCACATTGGAATACTGGAATGATTCCTCACATCCTCCTTATATCCATCCATCCATTTTCTAACCACATAATCCAGTTCAGGATTGCAGAGATCCAGAGCCTATCCCTGCAAGCAATGAGCACAAGGCAAGATACACCCAGGACTAGACACCAGTCCATCACAGATTCTCCTTATGTGTACTTCACAAATTTATGGACAGAACTAGATCCAAACACATTTATAAAATCCGGTTTACTCATAATTGATACATTTATTTTTTAATGAAATGCTATAAATCAGATAACTTTCTGTAACCTTAGACTGAATCGATCATTACTTTTGCCATAAACACCCACATTTAAAATCAGACATTTTGTGTTTTTCATTTCTCAAAGCAAGACTACAAACCCCACAACCATACACAGGAAGAATAAGAAGGTTCCAATTAGTAGCTTCAAGGCCCATTGAAGGAGACACACATCTCTCACCAACAGCATTGCAAACCTGCAAGTGGCTGGGAGGCTGCACAGGTCACTGTGTCTTTTGCTGACAGTCAAGAGATGCCTAGCCAACTTATTACACCTTACCTTTGGTGTCACTTTGCCAGTTGTGCACTGCTGCTTGAGGAATCCAAGTCACACGAGTGACACGACCCAGGCTCAAACCAATGAAACCTGGATCACAGACTTCAACATGTGCTTGAGTATGTGTTCTTCCAGTTTGTCCATTTGGGAGCTCTCTGTAAAGTGATATTCTAAATTGTAAAGTGATATTAAAAATTATGAATGTGAAGCTGAGTGCATAACATTAACCATGTCTTCACTTCATGTTTAAATTTATAGTTATTATGTTGTGTGAAGCTGCTGTAAAAATATTTTGGAAATCTGTAACTAATAATACAGTATTACACTAGAAATCCAAAATGGAAACAGTGTGTTTTAATTTCTATAATTTATATATTTCTATAATTTATATATTTCTTCTTTCCAAATGTAATGATAGAAAAAGGGAGGGTTCCTTCCACAGTTTCAATATAGAAGGCCACTAAATATTATCTTTCCTCATGGGCCTGCCAGCACCCCCTCCCTGCTTGCCACTACAGAGCACCCTCTGTCTCAAGACGATACTGACCAGATTGGTTCTGCATGCCAGTCTGTTGCAAAGAAATCAGGTTTAAATACAGATTAAACCCTTCTCTCAGAAGATTTTTTTCTTTATTTTTGGCTTGGTGTGGTTTGAAATACCCTGAAGCTATTAAACAGCTCATACTGCTTTAGGAACATGAAATGTGCTCCTGTTTCAGTTACAGAACTGACTCCAAAACCAAGGAGGTTTCTAGCTAAATTCCTGGTATTGGTGTGTACTCAGTTTGCATTGGTACATTTTTTGGATCCCATTTTCCGGAGTTGGGTATTGCTTCCAACTAAAGAAACATAAATATTTAGTTGTTAATATCATTAAGGTCTAGCCACACTGCTACTTAATAGCTATTTTGGGTCTTTTAATGTGAATCCCAGGAAGCTGTATAAAAAAGTGCTTAATTGCACCAGGAGCTGAGAATTAAAATAACTAAAGAATGAGTGCTTTTCAATAAGCAATTTAAAACATTATTCTATTCTTAAACAGATTGCAAATCCTACATGAGGGACAGGATTGTTTTATATTCCAGTATCTGATTTTTAGTTTTCCATCAATCAAGCCATAATATTAATCAGTTCTTCTTACTCAACTTCAAAAAGCTCATTATTCATTGTCACAGATTTGCAGATCATATCTTTATTCCAGGAAAGTGCACATTTGATCATTATAAATAAATGCACAAAGAAAAAAGAGCTGCACTGAGTCAACGCTCTGAAAAGCTGCCTAGCTGTCCATTTGTTCAAGTCTGTATGTGTTGATTTTATAGGAGCAAAAGTGTGGCCATCGTTTGTTTCAAGGGCATCTTCCATTAAATTGGCAGTAAAGGTTTTTCCGCAGGGACATTAAACAGCTCTGACTTACAAACACTAGCCTATTGACCAGGCTGTGTTTTAAGGCTGATACTGCCTTAAAAACAACAACACTAAACAGAACCACTCCGTCAGTGAGGGTTATTGCCACCATACCATAAGCAGCATTGGAGTCATGGCTCCATACCATCAGGACTTTAAAAATAGATTAGAAGTGACAAATGATGATTAACAAACTTGAAAGGTACACTGAAAGTTGGAGTCTCTCTGAGATTTAAATATATGTATTACATATATTAAAAATAAGCATCTTTTTGTACCTAAAAGAAGAAAAAACAGCACTTTGCTAATAATAAAGCCTATAGACATAGGTCACCACATTAGTTTAAAACACAGAGTCTTAATTAAACCTATTCTTAGAATCTTTACTCTTGAGTGAACTGTTTTTTTTCCACAGCAACAGAAGAGGGTGTACATTTCTGATTGTTTTATGTGAAAAAGGGAAAAGCTACCAGCAGCTGAAATAATTAATTGTTAGAGATTTAACAGAACTAAAAATGTGGTTCCTAAATTAAATATGAATTTAAAGTATTGCTTACTATTCTGTTTATTTTTAGAAAGATATCAAATTATGAAATCAAAAGGAAGAAAAAGAACACTGGTAAGAATGTCTTTCTTGATATAAACTTTATTAAAAGAAGCTTCTGGGTACAAGCCTCCCAGATGTAGCAGACTTTAGATAACTGCAGCCCCCTCAGAGAACAGAGATGCTTGCTCCGGTCTTCATATCTTTAAATATGGGTGCATTCTCCTCAAACATTTATGGAACCCATTTCCTCTAGTTACCAATATTGAGCTCTGCGTGGTTCACCGAGAGGCGGCCTCTTACATTATAAGTCACTCAGGGGTAATTGCCAAGCCACAGAGCACTGCTTTGTTGCAGTAATAATAAGACCCTGACTAGATTACTGCATACAATATAAGCCTGCCTTCTATAAGGACACTCATTTTGCTTCACTTTAGCATGAAAAGCCCTGGAGGTAGATGAGATGGTAATGATGTCAATCACCCCACACCCCCTCATCTCCTCCTTCTCCTCCTATGGGAGGGATGGTAGTTCAGGGGCATGTATCACTCAGCAGCATTAGGGATTGCTTGCCAATGAGTTTCAACATGGACTTCCAAATGAAAGATGAGCAGTTTCCAAACTAACCACAGACAAAGGGCATTAAATATGTAATTTCTAGAGGCAATCGGGCAAACTCCCCGAGCTGTTCCATTGCAGTGCTTAGAATCCTGAGGCTAGGCTGAGAAGGGGCTGTCTCTAATGAGACACTAGAATACCCAATCCATTACTTTAGAGGGGTGGAATTTTAATAATGCAAGAATTGCATACTGTGAACAATGATGTGCAACCTGACTAAGACATTCCAACACTGCTGAGCAAGAACATGTTCCTGACAATGCACAATAAAAGGCTTTTTCAGAATTACAATATCCAAGGAAATGTGCAACTGCTAGCACACCTATTATTTGTAAAGATGAAAGAATGCATAGCTCTTTTAGTATAGCCTGGTATATTTTTTATTTTTAGGTGTTGTGCGTCTTACTTTTTGTCATATTTGACAAAACAGATTCAAAGATGAGAAAAAAAATAAACAGGGATTATGTCTTGTCCTTCTGTTTCGACACCATTCCATTTTGTCAAATACTCGAGTGCATGTTAAGCAACCAACCATAATCCAAGTTCTTTGTACTCCTTTCTCTAATTTATCTACCTCACAAACTAATGAACTGATAAGTACAATTTTACTCAAAGTGTCTATTAAACTGGTTGAAATGCAAACTGAAGAAGGTTGGAGGTGCTTTTTTGCTATTTTCAGAATAACCATATTTAAAGGATACATTTGTGATTTTTAATGCTAGCATAAAAATATACAGTATTATATTTTAATTAAGACAATTATGGGAACTTCCAAAGTTAAGTTATACATCCACCTTACTCTTTGCATAAAACATATGTATTGGTTTGTAAATTGTGTCTAATGTTAAACTTAAGATTTTTGCCTTAAATAGCTACAACCAGAAATGGGCAAAAATGTTGGTGATGTTGTATAACTCAATCAAATATGAAACATTACCTTCTTCTTAAGTGCATTCTTAGATCTCATAAATACCAACAGGCAGGTAGACAAACAGTTCACTTACTAATTGTTCAATTATTCCTGACCCTGAAAATGACATCTGTGAAGTTTTATATAATATATAAAAATGATCCACCTCACAAGAATGGAAAATTTGCCAATAGTTGAGTTATTGATTTTCTTATTTATTTTCAGCATTTTTTTATTTTATTTTTATTTTCAAGCCCAAGGGAGGAGGGCAGACAGGGGCCTGCTGCTTCCATGCTACTGGATGTGCCTGTTCTAAAAACACCTTCTTACCCTCTTAACAAAAGGAGAAATTAGCTCACATTTTGATATTAAGGGAAGAGAGATTCTCATATACAAGATTTAAATGACACACCTAACCCCCCATTGATCATGACTCTAATATTCCTTTAGAGTAGTTTTTCTCTGTTGTAGCCACTAGCACGCCCTGCAGCTTCCCAAACCCAACACACTCATTTGTCCATGGGGAAATCCAGGTTAATATTACATTTGTGAGGTGGACTCTACATATTTTATTTATTGAAAAGCAGTCTAGCATGAAAGAGCACAGGCAGAACTCTGGGATTACCTGACCCTGAATATACGTGCCTCAGATCACCAGGCAAGAAGCACTTCTTAACACAGGCAGTGCACATAACGAAGAAAGTACCTGAACTGCTGCTCTTATAGAACGTACATCTAATCAGTCCCGTCAGCTTGCAGTTCTCACCTCCGCCCCAGCTGTACAAGAGATGGCTTTTCTATGGCTCTGTGTAGTCATATAAGCACTGATTTGTCCAATGTACATTCTAAAGTATAATACTCATAAATCCAGTTGTTTCTTATGAGATTGTCTAAATAGGTCAACTAAACTAGTCTCTATAATACATTTTGTTTCCTTATATTAGCACTGTTGTTAAATCTTTCAAAGTTTTTATTTATTGATTGAAATCTTCAAACTGCCTCTACACCACCGAAGGTTAACACCTTTGGTGTAAAAAAATGAAGGCCAAGACCTCATCCAAAGGTTCAACTGCTCATACGTTCCAGGGTAACCATGCTTAGCCAGACTTGTAACCAGCTAAGATGGTTTTGTTTCAGTGGGGCTCAGCTGTACAGAGTGGGAAACAGAATGCCACTGTATTAAAATCCTGCTTCTGACCTTGGAATTGCCAGGTCTTAATCTGAAAAAAGGACTCCAAATGCTCTCTTCTGTTTCAGTATCATCCTTCACCTTAATTTATAGAGGAGTATAAACCATGACATAACGTCCTTGGAGGTTACAGGCACCCCAAGGACCCAATTCTCAGGGGACATTCAATCACCCCATAGCAAGGAGCTTCACATGGCTTAAAATAAGCAAGAGAAGTTTTGAAGGCAGGCATTTCAAGTGAGTAAAATGAGATAACAATCTCAGCATCTTTTCTTTTTTCTCATTTATAGATCTTATTACTTTATCATTCTTATTTTCCCTCTTTTTTCTATATTTTGCAAAATAAATAAAAATAAATCACAAGTATAATGGAGACTACATTCAATAGTAGGCAGTAAACCATAAACAGTAACATTGCTTCTAGTAAAGGGAATAGCTTCAAGGTAAGACATACACAAGATCAAGGCAACAGTACATGATATACTGTAGGTGCTGAGAGATTGCTAAATGTCTCACAAGTGCTAGCCTTAAATCTCAGGAGGGAAAGGGTTCAGACTGGATTTTTATGTGCATGTATTATATTTTGTTTGATGAATTACATTTACATGATTTAGATACACATATTTATATAAAACATGTCCAATTTGCCAATTTGTGTCTTAATGAAAAAGAAGACTAGGCAGAAATACAGTGCCTTGCAAAAGAGTGCACCCTCTTCATACTGTATAATGTCCAACTTTGTTTCATTATTGTTTAAATTAAATAGTTTTGAAATGTGAATATAAACACTTATGTGGGTGAAAAAGATTACTGTGAGCAAAAAGTGCAAAGAAACATTCAAAACTAAAATATGTTGATTGATTGTGCTATGGCAATAATTATATTGATTCAAGTGCACAAGGGTAATTCAACAAGTCACACAATTAGTTATTCTTCTCTGTGAGTTATATCAGTGGCTCACATGATCAGTAAATTGCTGTGTCTGCATCTGTATTCATCATATTTAACAACAGGAGACTAAGAATCAATCCCACAAAACATACACATGAATCCCTGAAAAGGAAAATATATGTATATATATTGTATATTTGACTCAACTCACAAAGTAAGACAGAGGCTAATGCATTGTCATCCAGGTCTAGAATGTTTGGATTGTTATAAATTCATACGGCTATCTTAGTGTTAAATTTATTGTGAGTTTTAAAATCTACCAGGCAGAAGAGTGCATAATGCCCTTTAGTATGTTCTTAGCAACTTCTCATATTATGAAAAACATTTGCACACACCCAGCCCTCCCTTTATTTGCATATCCTCTGACTGCTCTTCAGGCATGTTCCTTTTCTAGGCAGTCTTAAGTAGCATCTACTGCACCACTGTAAAGTGCATTAATTCAGACTGCAATATTACTCTACAAGCAGAAAGGCTGTAATGAAATGAACGCTCTGAACAAGGCCTTATCTAGATATTGCCATTCTTCCCCATGCACTTAGTCCACAACAATGAATTGAATTTAAATGTTCAAACAACCAACGGCATTATCCACTTACAATTATTAATTCTATTTCCATTGAGGAATTGTTGGGATGTTTTCGTAACAGAGCATGTATTTTCAGCAAGTCATTTCCCTTGGCTGTGGAAAGCAACTCTTTTCCTAATTGATTTACAAGCATATATACTCCCCCTATCTTATAAAGCATCAGTTTTTAATCAGGCTTTCTGGCTCATGTAGCTCTGTTCAATTTAATAGAACTACACTTGAAGGCCGAAATGTTAAGACATTTCTCATCTTGTGTGGGTGTTAGTTAGAAACCAGCATTGATAAAACAAGAAATTAATAAAGAGTAAATGGATTTAACTCTTGAAGTGTGTTCTATTAAATATGACTGTACAGTTTTTTTATGGTGCACTTTCATCCATGTAAGGAATTTTCCAATTAGTGAGATGTGTCTGGAAAAGATATAAAATCTGGACATGTTTAAATGGTTAAAGAAGCTTGCATTACTGACTATAAACTATAAGACTATAAAGTCTTATAGTCTATCTGAATATTCACAGTATTTTATAGCTTATTTAACATCACTGTTTATGTATACATCTATGAATATTTTGCTGATCAATCAGTCAACATTGTGACCTCTGAGGCTCTGACAATAGTCACCAAAAGAAAATAAAGGCCCATACGCTATTTTTGAAGAAGCCAAAATGGAAGGTTGCAGTCAATGAAACAAAAAGTATTTGTTCCTGGTATGTTTATTAATTTTATACATTCAAAGATTTTGTTGAGAAGTATAGTGTCCTGAAGTACAACAATGGATGATTTACAAATATGCAGATGCATCCATCTCAGCTACAGACAATGGCAATACTAATTAAACAAAAGTAAAGCATCAAGATTTGCTGTTGTGAAGGTGGTCTGTTATAGAAGACATGGTTAATGACCATGATTGTGGTTCCTGTCACAGACACATTTGTAAAGTTGAAAATAAGTCCTAATTTACATTCCATACAACAATGAAAACCTAATATACTGTATCTAGAGTAATATTTTCTTCCATTGAGTCCATAAGTCTTTCAGGTTACCCTTTAAAACATTTTCAATACATCTATTTTAAAGTGCACCATTCCTGTGGATCTTCTTGACTTCAACAAACACTATCTACTGCTACTCCTAAAAAAAATACATGGTTAGTGGAGCTAATATGCCTTAGACAGCATTCATCACAACACCAGTAAACATACAGTACTTCCTGAAGTAATGTCTGAATAAAACCTTGAATAAGACACAGAATTGTGAAACACTGAAACCTAGCAACACATTGAATGACATTTCTAATCATTTCTATGTAAAGTATTATCATTTTTTTCATATGTAACTCAAAAGGGTTACAGCACTGACAGTTAGTATACCAGAATACCATCAACATAAATGACCTATGAATGTAGAGCAACCTATTGTAAAGAGAATTAACAGTGCACTATCTAATAATATTGGTGGATTTCCATTCAACCACGACAACACAAAAAACGGGGTTCACAAATAGACTACGGGAAGCTATTTTGACAGAGAGAAGTGGATTAGGTAAACAATGGCTCGTGAATATTTAAACAGGAAGTAAATTGAGCACTTTAGCGTCCTTGGCCCAAACTACCAAGTACACCAGATGTCTCCAATTTAATAGGGGCTAAATGGAAATCAATCTCTTTTGACTACTGAAAAACAGAATCAAAATACATTGTTTTAATAGGCTTGCTGCCAGATCATCCCCAAAGTTATATTTTCAGGGATGCTTTGTGCCTCTGAATTGAGCTATGCTGTTCTATCATCTGCTGGGTAATCAGTACAAAAAAGAGAAAGAAACAATGTTAAATCCTGATTTAAATTTAGCCAGCGTGCCAATGATTTTCCAATTAAAATAATTTCATAAAATAATTTTTATCTATATATATCTTTTTTTTACTCCATGTTGCGTCAAAAGACTTTGTGAGACAACATCAATTAAGGTGGGTAGCTGCGTCAGCATGCGTAGGCTGCAAAGGAACAAGTAATAGGTTTATTCCATGCTGAAAAAAAGAAGAAAGAGAACACAACGTTTCGGCCGTGGAGCCTTCTTCAGGTGTGAAGAACAAACAACACCTGAAGAAGGCTCCACGGCCGAAACGTTGTGTTCTCTTTCTTCTTTTTTTCAGCATGGAATAAACCTATTACTTGTTCCAACATCAATTAAGGTCTGCAAAGGAGCGCTTACAGCTCAGTGGGATGTGAAAGATCGTCTCTGCCATGCTTTCTGTGAAACACCCATGGATAGCAGTGCTTAATTGGCACCTGCTTCTACAAATCGACAGTGTATAAATTTAGTTCAGAGGAAAAGTATCAAGTGGAGAAGAAAAAATACAGAATTTAAAATAGAAATTGCTATTTTCTGCAAACGATACCAGAATGTTTGTAGACAATGGCTCCCTGATGTCTTTTTTATGAGGAGTTCCAGGAGCATATTTAAAATGCACGTAAAATACATACTTTTATTAAACTGCTTATAATTTTATAATTTACTTCAGAATAGCATTTGTCTTTGAAATGTAACTTGTGACAATAATCAAGATTATTATTTACTTGAGTACCAAAACCCGCAGAATAAAACATGAACAACTGGATTGTGTCAATCAGAAAGTTTATTGTCAAACAACAAAACTTCTGAAACATGTAACATCCCCTAGAAAATAAATATTCTGAAACTTTCAAAAACATTTGACCAGAAATCTATCTGTCATACACAAATAAATCACACATGCCAATAAATGGAAAGACAAAGAAAAACAGGGGTGTGGTTTGGTGCTGTGCATTGAAGAGCACAGGCATATACAGTAAAGCAACCTGTTTCAACCTTAACGTGAAGGAGATGCTGGGCACTCCTAGGATTTCCTCCAGCCGCCTTTAAATCTGAGCTGTCTGATTCCACTGCATGAGGCTTAGACTATTGAAAAACCTCCAAAGAGCAAACTGGTGTGTTGGTTTGTCAGAATGGGTTACACCTTTATTCCCTTCTTCAGCATAAAATAGTCAAGTCATTACATTTAATGCAACTTGACACAACATATAACTTCTTGTCACTGGAGACATCAGTGCAAATTAGCTGATAATTTAATTTTTTTCCATTAGGGAAACAGCAAAGTAATAACTTGGGCGCGAAGCATTCAAACTCCATTAATGTCTTCATTTTCTAACAGACATTAATCCCTGCGTGTTAGCCTGTGACGGCTTTATATTATAAATGCTGGGGTTCGCTCAATGGTCACTTAATAATCCATAGGTTTTGCTGCTATTATTTGTTGCTGATCACCATCTTGTTTTTTGAAAGACTTACAGAAGACTGCTTCTGAATAATATCTCAAGAATATCTGGTGTAATACATATAATAATTCACTTTAGGATTTTGTTTCTGTAAAACATTGTTTATACGTTGCACCAGGCAATAGCTGTATCTTAAATGCAGGTTTTGCTCAAAAAAACAATTTATAACAATTTTAATTATTTTTGCTTAAATGGTAAATATGACACACATTGTGTCAGTTTAGCTTTTTATTATTTCGTGGTTGTGCTGCGCTGCATGTTTAAAAATTATTTTTGCTTCATTTTTCAGAATGTGCCTTTTGTGTGTCATATTACATGTGTGTATTTTAGTATAGCAACTGAGATTCATCATGTTGCTTGTTCATATGATACAGATGGTAGGCAAATATCATTGCTTACCAGTAAGGAAAGTACAAAAAGAAAATTGTCCTTCCTTCTATATAAAGAGAATATGATTTTTTAAAATTAAAACAGTATTTGTTAATGACTGCTTTTTATATTTTTATGATTTTATGGATAGTACACCACTGATGGTTGGTCTCGGAACAGTTATACAGAAAAAGGTACATCTTCTGTTCAGGGAAGAATATAGGGGAGAGAACATAAACCTCCGTGAAAACTAAAATATTGCAACATGCCTGGTGTCCCATCCAGGGTGCAGTCCCACCTTGTGGCCTGTGCCTGCCAGGGTAGGCTCCAGCTCTCCATGATGCTCAAAGAATAAAACGATTACTGAAAATGGATGGATGGATTTTACAGTCTTTTAATAGAGGCCTATTTCCTATGCTTTGCTGCAATATCTTGTCAGCCTCTTTACTGCAAATTGTCTCCAACCCTTATAAACCTTTAAACAGCACTATAATTCTAAGACAAAATGTAAACATTGAATGGTATGAAGCAGTTATAATGACAGAGAAAGCAAAAATATATACATAAATGCTCCAATTTTTCAGCAGATGATACTAGAGAAGGAAGATACTGTACATTTAAGCATTATTAAGTATTCTTCTTATTAAGATCCTCTTATGCGCAGACAGACAGAGCTAACCTTCAAATCGTCAGATCCCTATGCACAGCCATGTCTCAATGTCAAGCATACCTGTATGTTAGTCTTTCACTTGCTTAATGTGCTTGGTACTGACCTGGTTGCTAAGGGATTAGGCAAGTCTATTCCCCTACTGCTCACCCAATCACCTTGAGAAAACACTTTAAGTGCTATTGCAGCATAAAAGCATAGGTCATCCTCAAGTGAGTTTTTTTTTTCATTAAAGAATAAGTAAAAGCTTTTGTTTAAAATATACAGTGGCGTCTGTAAGTGTTTTTATGCATAAAGCATAGCAGTAGTTACTGGAGTTGTTGTATTTAAACTGCACATTGTTCACTTATTAATAGAAGCAATTCCACTTTCCAACATTTTTGTTCCTTCACATTTTCTCCATCCACGTCAGATGACATAAAGCAGTCCGTACACATACTAGATTTCCATTAGAATGATGAAAGTTGTTGCACAATTTTTATTTTATGATGTTTGCTCTGAGAAAAAGCCATTTGTTATTCCACCCTTTTTCATGTCTGGATACCATCTCTGTCACAGGTAATGTTCATCATCTCTCTGAATAATTACAAAGCTGTTTTAGGAACATTAGCCCCCCAGCTGTTGGCACAGGAACTTGGCAGGTCTCCACAGCCCCACCTTCATGCCTACTGATCTGGGTAATTATGCTGTCCAGCCATTTGAATCAGTTCTTCTGGAAACCTGGCTTCAGCTGGCCAGCCTGTCATAACGCACAGCCCTGTTTCCAGGCATTGCTTTCTGAAGGGGATGAACAGTCCTGCATGGGGTTGCACAAACATTCTGAATTGACCTTGGAAGGATGTGAAAAGTTTTGCAGAAAGACTGAAGCAGGTCTCCAGTAGCTGTACTGATTCCTGCTGGCAAACTAGAGTTTTCTAGTTTGGTACACATGTACACAAAACTAAATCTGATCTGTTTGTGTGATGGTTGCTGTATTACCGTTGGTTGTGTTGAATCAGGAAAACAACATGGGATATGCAACCAGAGGATGTACCACAGCCCTTGTCTCTATTGACCAATCCATTTCACAGTGACAGAATACAATGACAGCTTCCTGCGCCTAATGAAGTAAGATGTGAATTCTTGGCTCATTTGATAACAAGATACTGTTTTCAATAAATAGGCCATTATATACCATATTGTACAGTAAAGAGGTATATTGCACTAAATCTGTTTCTATAAAACTGTATTACTAGCACACAAAAGTTAATTACAATTTGAATTGTTATTTTTACTTTGACTTTATTGTTTTACATTATTACAGTGCACATCCAACCGTTTAAAAATCCCAATAAAAACTCCTAAATAGTAGTCTTAATGAAATTAAAGAAAACATCACCATGACATTTCTGACCCTAAGTATCCAGGAGACCTGACTTTTCGAATCTCAGCTGCCAGCTGTTCTGAATTGGAAAATTCAGTGATATCAAGTCAGCACGTAAGAACATTACCCCTGTTTAACTTCAGTAAAGAAGCCCGCAGTGAGCTCTGTAAGTGTTTACCTCCAACTAGCCTGGAAGATGGACATGTAATCAAGCACAGCAAATTGGTATAAACTACTGTGAGGTAGAAGTGCTGCATGTTGCAGAAAATGCGCTGAGGCCAGTGTAGTTCTCTTCCCTCTTCAACCCCCCTCCCTCACCATGAACTGAAAATAAAATCCTGATGAGCAGTAATTTCACAGCTGGCTGCCTTCTCTTTTCTTTGATATTATTTGTAAATTTCTTCCTCTGCCTTTTCCTGTGTGGAATAATATTCCATTCACTGGTTGAAATATAGGAGCACTAAGTAGACATTTTAGCAGACCAGAAGAATAAAGAGGAACAAATGAAAATGGAAAATGAAATTAAGACAAACACATGGCCTGTGCTCTAACAATAAATGTGCAAAAAGGGTGTAGGCAAAAAATTATACCATGAAACACTCCAAAAGACTTCCTTATTCATAGGGAATTGTAATTTGTTGCTGGGCTGTTGCAGAGAGAGTTGTGGGACATATTTGAAGTTGACATGAGCAATTTATTTCAGGATTGTTGTTATCTTTTAACTCATTCAATCTTCTTCAAAATGTAGGAATATCAGCTGTGCATTACTTCAAGCTATCACTTTTTGGAGGTCTACAATATGGCAGAAGTCTCCATCTTAAAATATTTTTAATTATTATTATTTCTGTATAATGTTTTTTAATATTATGGATGTATGAAGAAATGCCACTTGATAGCCAAGCAGTTTTAAAAAAAAGAAAACACCGAATGATAACTTTCACCACTCGGTTTGTATCCACTATCTGCACAGTAGACTAGTTCTGATTATGTATAATGTGTATAAGTCAACCTGCAGCTGTGCTTTCCATATTTTTAATTAACTATGTAATTATTTGAAATCACACCCATTAAATTACAGATTGAAACTGGGCCTACGTTTTGAAAATTATTTTTCTGAAAATGACAGCAGAAACGTCTGATGTAATCTGTCGAAACTCTGATGAAGACTGTAGTAAATACTGGATATGAAGTAAAATGATGAAGGTCACTTAAAAGTCTGAAATGTAACTCCCAGGAGTTATAGCAACTCCTATACTGATATACAGAACTCCTATAACTATTATAACAAGGAGATTACAGTAATTTAACTTCTGCACTGTGGACATGCTAGCAGAAAACAGAGGGCTCTTCAGCTCTCCATCCACCCCCGCAGCTGCTGGCCCAGCCCATACCTGCAGCCATTCTGTTAGATCCTGGCCCTCATTTCCAACAAGTCATCACCCTCTTAACTGCAGATGATGCTCCTGCACAGGGAATCAATGCGAGTGAGCCACCTCATAATGGCCTGAATTAATGATGAAAAATTTGTCGTCACCCCATGGGCTCATGGACATTCATCAACAAAAGGGCCTGCCAATTGTGAGGGTTACCTTCTGACCCTACTGGACAGGGCTCTTGCCATTGTTTCAGCTGTAATTGGGGCTTAATGGTGTGTAGTGTTTCAGGAAGCAATTGTGACTGTAGCACTCATTCCCACCTCACACACTGCCACTGAGAATCCCTGGCTCATACAGTATCCATCTGAATCCTATTCAGCCTCCCTTTTTTGTGATCTCTCAAGGCCAGATAAGAGAATGTGGAAAGGTAGTTTATCTGCTCAAGTCTTTTGTTTTCCATGCTGTCTGAGTGTCTACACAAGACAGAGAACAAGTGCTTTATGGAAAAGAATAGAAGCCAAGTGTTTCTATAGAATGCATAGATTCAAGTCTTTAAAAATAGAATGTATAGATTTAAGTCTAAAAATCTATCATCTCAAACATTCAAACACGTTAAATATGTGTTAAATAAAAAATACGTTAAATAATTTTTCTCATTTTTGGTGTTTTTTTTACTTAAAACAGGATTCAAATACGTATTTATTGACTGCAGCTTGAGATTTAATTTATGGCTGCTGTAGGTAAAATAGGACTATTTTTTGGCCATTGGAGGGACACAATTTGAGAAATATGGATTTGCATGCCCAGAAATGGTTGTCAAGTGTTATGTCAGATCTATGTGGCCTTGGGGAGCAATTTACACACAGGGGGGTTACTTACAACAGAAACACTTTCTGGTCATTCTGAAAATTTAATCTTCATGATGACCTGTTCCAGTTGCTACATAGGCTAAACAATTATCAAACACAAACATAGAGGTGATCTCTCTGTGCTGTGTAGGTGATTAATTGCCTGTTAACTGAATACTGCTTAAAAAACAAATAACAGAAAATAAATCATCATTTTGAAGTGTGTGAAGAATATAAATTTTTCAGGATTGTGCTTATTTAATCAAGGTACAGTATACATAAGCATTGCCATGGTTAATTGGCCCATTATCAGCTGTTGTTCATCGTTAACATTGTTTCTCTTTACACACTTAGTTGAAGTTAAAACATCGTTTTCTCTGCAAAATTATACAGATCCTTTGGGATTAACTTTGTTTACAACAATTAGGCTAAATTTGTAGTAGAAGATTGACATAGGATTGTTTCTGAACAAAAAAAACACAATGAAAACAATGAAAAATCTCTTAGACTTTTGCACAGTAGTGCACAAACATTAGCCCCCCTAATGTCTATGCAACAAAAGCCCCACATTTCATTTGTGGATTTTGGGTTTGAAATAAAATAATGCATTTTCACATGCTTTTCAGAATACCTTGTTTCTAAAATAAACCTTTGTCTAGTGCTTTATAAAGAACACTAGTGAGTAGTCTTTTAAGGAAAAAAAAACACAATACCAGAAACATGCAGACACAAATCTTGTTTGCCCTGGTATCCTGGTTACATGCTGCTGTGTAATTACACAAAACAAAGAATGTCAGAAACAATATTCATACAGCCCTTGCAGGCAGCCTAAGCTGTATTTCTGTGTATTTACAGCGTCCCATATGCAGTATATTTATAGCATGTATGAACATGTAACCCACATGATAGTCAATAGCCTATTGTCAAGTTCTACTGTATCTTCACATGAATACAGCTGTGGGAAACAGTAAGATTTTGAATTGCCATCACCTTCTTCTACACAGCGTTTTCACTGCTCTACACTGAAGAGCCAAAGGGCTTTACAAAAAAAAACAAAAAAAGCACCAACATTCAGAACACACTAGGCTCTATCCTGGAATTTCAAAAGTAAGCAAATCCAGCTCATGATAAGAGGAGAGATGAGCAATTAACAGTTGCCTGCTCTGCAAGTGAAGGTGTGTTGACCAGTGATAAGGATGCTTCTGGAGCCATTACTCATCCTACATGACAAAATAAATAGGTTCCTTCCAATTGCCTCTTTTGGCACTTTCCTAAAGGTTCCCACCTCAAAGAATGTTTTACCAGAGGAAAAGAGCAGATTACCCTGAAAATGTATTTCATCAATGCCCAAGAAGTGCATTCCATGTGTCACTCATGGATTAAACCGATTTTTAAAACAATAGCATGATTGCAGGGGCCAGGTTATTAAAACAAGTAAAATGAATGCATCATGTACCCAGTAAGTCTATTTTGGATGTCAATGTGCACAATTCAGTAATTTACTGTAGGTCCTCCCTCACAGAAAAAATACAACAAATACAAACTTCCAGAGAACCCTGCCATGAAACAGAAATACTGTAATTCTCTTTGAGAAATAAAAAAGTCACGTAGTGAAATTTAAAAATTATTTTGCATTTAGAGATTTTAAAAAAATGATTCTCTACAGAAACTAAAATTTTATTTGATATGAAACTGAAAAATGCAGTCTTTTTCTGTATTTGGAAACAAGAATTGCTGCAAACAATGGTGATTCTCTTCAATACAAGAAACCAAGAAATCTCTAGCAGGCTCAGACAGAGCCAGGGCCCAGTTATTACTGCCTTCACCTGCTCAACACACTCAGTACCATTTTAAGTTGTCTAATTCCAAACTGTTTAGTATAAACAATTAACTGTAATTAATGCTTAATTAAGCAAACAAAGGATATTTCTAAAAACCGTTTCACTGAGTATAATTAAAACATTCAGATATGGTTGCTGCTTCTTAAATAGATTCTGACTGTTGGTTTAAAAAATTCTGTATAACCCTGTAGCCCCACTGCCTCATTTATACACGCAGTAGCAGCTTTGGTTTTGGGCTCAGAAGATCAGAGGAGCAGTTTCTAGCTGTGGAGCACAGCCCTGCTTAGTTTCAGCAGACAGAATACCACTGGGTTCTGCAAATGCTTGGAACGTGTTGATTTTGTAAGCCCCCAGGCTTCTGTCATTAACCGCTTCACCACTACACCACCTGATGGTGTTGTCTTAGTATTTGTTTTCCAACACTTGCCATTTAACCAGCTGCTAGAAATCCAAAAATTAAAGATGTCAGGCTGAGTTTGACACTCCTGCACCTGATAAAAATAGATATTTTGCAAATATTTGTTTTTTTATATTATATTTGTATTTGGATTCCTTCTGTTTCATCACCACCTGTGACAGTGAAAGGTCAAACAAGTGGCAACTGTTCAGCCAGTGAATAAAAGACAATGCGGTCCACTGATCTACAACACTTCCTTTCCTGAAGAGTCATTGACCAACTATCTATCTCTGCTTAATGTCTGTTGTTCAATCAATAGACCTTATTGGAGGGGAAATCCTATGACTTGATGCTTCCATCAGTGTTCTTTATCTAATTACAAACTGAGTTCATTTAAGAAAAGATACTATCTGTTCCAGCTTCACCAGACTGGCCTGTAATGTGTATAGGATTAATCATATGGTAAAAATACCCCCCCCCCCTCGCCTTTCTAATCAGAGTGATACTTGAGCAGGTCAGGGAAAGGATAGCCATGTGGGAGCTCTTGGCTGACAAAGGAATGAGCTCTAATAAACATTAAGTTACCACTTTTGCCCTGAAAGCTGAGGATACTGTGGCCTTATACAAACCCAGCCAAAAGCTCAGCCTGTATACTGCTGTCTGACCAACCCCTGACAAAGGAGACAATGACACGGCCCAGATTTAAACTAGGACTCACCTGACTATAGGGTCTGAGAGGCCTATGGCACAGCTCTGATTCAAACAGGGAATTGCCCGACTGTAGGAACGGAAGTGGCTATGATAACAGCCCAAATTAAAAATGGAAATCAGCTGAATTGTAGAGACCAAAGTACACTTTGATCAACACTCTGAGGCTTTTACTCTTAATCCACTTGAAAATTCCTAACCTGTTGTATGATTGAAAAAGAATTGTTTAGTCAATAGGTCTGAGAGTTGATGTGAGAAAACACTGCAAGATAAATTTCAAGAGGCAGTGCTATTGATATGATAGTTTCTAAGAGGGATCTGCACATGTGAAACTGGAGCCTAGTTGCTTTCTAGCAAGCATGCTATTAAAATGATTGTTTCCCTTTTGTGGAAAATAAATAAATCTGCAGAAATGTATTCCTTCTAAGATCAGAGTGACACCAGTGCATGTGAAAACAAGAATAAAGTACATGCAGGAAGGCAGGTAGATCTGTTCCAGCAAAAGACACAAGTCTCACATTTGGGGGTTAGTGGCCTTAAAAGTGAGGAAAACAATGGAAACCCCTGTGTGGCCAAAACCTACAACAAAACAAATTCTTGCAGCCAGCCAAATGCATTTCCTTAAAGTTATAGGAGAACAAGGAATATGAGCAGGTGCTGCCGTTTATATTATGGTTTTTAACACGCCCCTTGGCTGCTGATATCAGCTGTTTTCCTGCTTCACTGAAAACTGTTAAGCTCCATATCCATACATTCCTCTGGGTCTCGAAAAACAAAAGGTAAGCAACGGCCAGGCTTGTAGTGCCTTGCAAGGAAATAATAACAATAGTAATAATAAAAGTATGGATAAATGATAAATGACTGATTACTGTTGGCAGTGACTTTACATTTTCATCTCTAAAACTGTCAGAATCTATAGTATAATACCCTTTGAAGTACTTATCCTATTGTCCCCTTAATCTTCACATCCCCCACACTGCAGTGATTTTGAGCTAACCTAGGTTGCAGTGAGACAAGAGACAATAAATTAATGCAAGATTTATTGTAATAAACTGCTCCCACCACTGTGATGGGCATCATAATATCTACTTTAACATGCATTAAGATGGCTAAAAAGAGAGTCAGGCTGCACCTCAAGCATTAAGACTATGAATACATAAGAAAGGTTACAAATTAGAGGAGGCCATTCAGTCCATTTAGCTTATTTGGTAGTTAATTAATCAGAGAATCTTAACCAGCCATCCTGAATAAGCCAGGGTACTGGGTTCAACATCATGACTGAGTAGATTATTCCACACTCCAACAACACTTTGTGTAAAGAATCACCTCCTGTTCTAGGATTTAAATGCAAGTACACATCACTTCTGCTTGCGATCTCTGGCTTGGTTTCACTGATGATACTAAAGAAATTCAGTTGGTTGATTTTGTTAAGCATTAGCCAGTTTTTTCACAGAGAGAAAAGAAAAAAAAAGACTTTGCAGGGTCTTATCTGCCTTACACAAAAACTTCAGCTGAAGCAGAGGACGATGTCTTAATCAGACTGACAGCCAGAAAAAAAAGCATTACTTAGGAAGTAACCGTTTCAGTGAACTCATTCGTGTCCCATTGTTTTGTATTGTCCCATTCTTAACTGACAAATCTGTACAATAACCTCTATAACAAGAACAGTAAAGGTTTTTACATGCAAAATAAACTTCTTTATTAATTGGAAACTGGAATCAATGATGAAAACCTTTAATTATTGAAATCATTTTAGCTGGATACAATCTAGTACAATCTAGTCTAATCTATAATCTAGTAGTTCCCAGACAAAATTACAGGAAAGAATGAGTTTAATGAGGACAGCCTTAGTTTCCCCCCTACTAAGTCTGCTCATATTGAATGGGTTCTGTAAAGTGACCAAAATCAAAAAGGATAGTCGCTGTCCCAAGGGAGTGTAAAGTCGTGGATTAATCTATCATATCTCGCAGGTTGCTTCAACACTTATCAATTAGCCAAAACTCTTGCCTTTCCTGTCTTTTCATAAGGCTGGACTGGCAAGCATTTTTTTTCCTGAAATGGCTTGGCTCGATAGCTTGTCATGTGCTCCTTGGGCCAAATTGAGCTAGAGGGCCACTGACTTCACTCCCAAGTGTAGCCTAATTACTGCTCTTTCTGAATTGTTTCAGCTGGCTAATTACTACAGATACTTTTGAGACACTCACATTGCTCTAAATGTCTGGTTTGTTCCATAATGTACATGATGATATTGTAAAACCATATTTTGAATTTCAAAGAGTAATACAACACAGATTCGTTTTTAAGGCATAGGTGCAACATTACAACTCTGAGGGGCAGTTGCGTTGATATCATTAAGAACTGGAGCCATGCCATATTGGATGAATGTAGATAAGAATTATGTCCAATTAGATAATTTAGTAAAAAGGGTAATGGAAAATATAGACAGATTTCTCATTCCACAGTGATGCATACAGGTGATAAGAAAAGCAAATAAGAAAACTCTACCAGTGTTGAATAACAACACGGATGAATTTACAGCTGGCATGTTGTTTATTTTTAGTACTATCTTGCTCTTAAAAGAAAAAAGGGCATATCCCTTGATTGAAGTTCTACACTATTGACTATATACACTAAGTATTTAACTTTCGTAGTGTCCCACCACATTATCTAGCAAATTTACATGAAGTGTCAAGAACAATATAAAATATAAAAAGTAGTATCTTCTAGCTCAGAAAAGATAATAGAATAATATTTTTAAATTTAAGAAATCTGATTATTTTTGTTATACCTACCCATTTTGAATATCTGGTCATATGATTTTACATCCTGGCAAGTGGCTATGGACCATATGACTGCACACAGGGGAGAATGGGGAAGTATAAGCAGACGTCTCCCGCGTAACCACCTTTGAGCCTCTCATTTTTTAACATACCACATACTCCACAGTCCCATCCCAGAGGTTCACTGCTAGAGGAAAACTGCATTCATCAGCAGTAGTACTACAAACCTTCCAGTGTCCATGGTGGTAGCTGTGTTGCTGAAAGCTGAGAGAGCCCTGCTGACTGATCCCACTCTATTCCTCATAGTACTAAAACAACTTTGCTTGCCTCCTGGGGAATCCTGGTCACAGCTGGACTGAGACATGACTCACGCTCGAACCCATGATCAAAGGGCTCCACCTGCACTTGAGTGAGCACCTAAATGACATACTGTATAAATAATATGTAATTGTATTGCACTATTATACACAGTGTAAGTGGACTTTTTTGTAGACCTAAAACTATTAAAACATATACTTGTTTTATGAAATCACAGTAATAAACTGAGTAATCTGACATTGTCTATTTATTTATTTTGATATTGAATCAACACAAAGACCAGTGTTTCCTTAACCTTGGGTGTATCAGACCATCTTTCCCCAACCCTGTAGTGTTGTTTAGGTAACCCTGCTCTCCTTGTGTGTGCTGTCACTCAGCCCTACTGACACAGCCTGACTCTTCCAGCCCATCTCCAGTTCATCATGCTCAATCCTTTCTTGACAAATGGCTAATTCTGGACTGGTCATGCAAATGGTTATCTAGAAGGAGATGAGGCAGGCACTCATTTCTGTCAAACAGAATAAGACTTTGATTGAGTGGCCAGAACATATTGTCCCTCAGGAGTCAAGGTGTCATCACCCAAGCATGTAAACTGCCCCTTTAACACCATTCGATCCATACAGGAGTTGTGTTTTCTTCCATCTGCAGCTAAATTAATTAACTTAGGGAACTCCACATGGCTTTCTCTGCATAAAAACAACCTTAAAACAATTCTTATTTTAACATCAGGTGGTTAATCCATCTTTAGTTTTCAATTTTGCGGAAGAAGCATTAAAATGGAAATGCTGATTTCTAGTGTGTTTACTGACCCCAAATGGTCTTATGGTCACTGCTCTGAAAGGAAATTAAAAACATATGTGACTATACATTTATTTTAGTATCCTTTGTCACTTTTTATTGGCAATTTGCATAACAAATAAATTTGCAAAAACATCTGTTTTTAAATCACTTCACTGTAAAGTTATACCACAGAAGTCAGTTTTCTTTCAATGGTAATAATGTTCTTACAAATGTAGCATTTTTTAATGTGCTGCACATCTGGCAGGCCCTTTTTTATTACAGGCAACTTCATGAGGTGTAAGAAGGATAAAAAAATTAATTACTTTTAATTCAAAAATGTGTACTCAATGCTGCTCTGCTCCTAAATGTTGAATCTGCTAGTGGAGTTTTGTATTAGAGTCAATACTGTGATGTAGATCAGTGCTATGGTGAACTTTGTTTTAGCAAAAAAGACTTATACATTTAAAATTTGGTTCAATTTTTTTTACATAAATCAAATACAATACATATAATACAATAAATACAACAGATCAACTTAGACATGATAGTATTTTATCACACATTAAAATACACAGTGTTACCTGAGTACCTGACATCACATGTTTTTGCTATTAAGTCATGTAATGCCACACAAGGCACCTCACTAAAATGAAAATCTTAGTGTTGTGTAGTTGTAAAACGTTTAGTAAATATTAGGGCATGCTCCTATATACTGCACACATTTCAAACACTACTAGCAGTCATCTGAAAATACAATAAAAAGATGGCTCTATTAATTAATAAAAATGTATGATAATTTTGTAGAGACTTTAATTAATTCATTTGTTTTTTAATGCGGCTTTCAATTCATGTTTAGAAACGTCTAGATACAAAACTAAGTTAATTCAATAGTCTTGGCCAAATTATTTTTTTTGGAGTGCTGTTTTACATTTTGGTAAGAAAAAGACTCTTTCCACTACATGATTAAACCAAGTTAATTTTGTTTCTATCTTGTAACAATTCTTTCTGACAGAAAAGCCTCTTAAACAATTATGTTTAATCATGATACAGTTAGTGAACTGAAACAAGCAGTGACCTGTTCTAATTTAAAAACTTTTACCGGAAAAAGGTATTAACCACATTTTAACTCATCCCTTATCCTTCCAAGTCCTATTTACCATGAAGACTGAGGTATATTAGTATATAATAAAGCAAAAAAATACAGAAATCAGTGAAGTTTGCTATAGATTTATTTGTTTTGTACTGCTAGTGTATTTTGTTTACCTGAAATCCATTCAAGTGTTGTTTTCGGCACAGATTCAAACCTTCTTTTTACTGTGTAGTCAAAATCCTGATTTACAAGACATAAATTAATCTGTGTGTAATGTAACATTAGAATAGATGGCTGTAAACTGAAAAAATGATATCTGCATAATGTTGCTTTAATGAGTGATTCATAAGCAAGCTTTATTATTTAGATTATCCTGGTTTACATCCCCTTTCGCCCACCAAAGGTTCCAGCTCTCCCACAGCTGGTCTTTGCCTGGAGACACAGGATCTTTCCCCAGTTAAGCTCAAGTCTTGGGGGAGGATGTGTCTAGATTGTCTTTTTCAGCATCTCTAGGCAAGAAAGACACAGCATCCATCTGTTTCTCCCCTGTTTACCACCCACAATAACCTTTATTTAATGGTTCCAGGCCTTTTCTCAAGAATGTGTTAATCTATCAACAAAAACACAGTGTCTAACTTTATGTAAATTATTTAAAGAGAAGCACCTCTCCTGCTTAAAAATTGTTCCTGGAAAAAAGAAAAACTGATTATTTTCCTTTTCAAACTTGCTTTCTAGGACAGAGCACTAAGCTGCACACTTCAAGATGTCGTGTGGGTGGTGCTGATCCACAAAGGTTTGGAAGTAACAGCAGAGGTCTGTATATCTAAATTATTCAGCAGCGCCTTGCGAGATGTAAATGTTACATGGGTAACAAGGACAGTAATGTTCACTCATCATCCAGGTAAGGCACCAGTTTCTCTGGCTGCACAATTCTTTTGCGAAGATAATGGTGTTGCCTCCACAGAGTATCCCACTGGCTTTCTCGTCAGGCTTGAGTGCCCAATAATTATTGCATTGCAAAATTACAATAATCCCTGTATATAGTTTTCTGAAACATTACCATTCATAAAGAACTAAATAAATACCTAATTTTTACTATGATCCCAAAAACATAAAAAAGCTTCCTGTTTTTTTCTAGGAGCCCTAAATGTTTTCCATATTTTTGCCAGATGTGTGGTTCCAGGCATCACGATACTGCAGGCCTTTTAGTTAGGGTGTTAAAATTTTGAGAGCTTCATAGCAAGAAACAAAGATTATCCTTTTCCTAGATACTAGCTTAATAAACTATAATCTGTTTAAACACTGGCATATTCTTAAAAGTGACTACCTCTCAAAGAGGTAATACAAGATAATGCGCCACATGCTGTCTTTAAATGCACTAGAAACATCAGAGACATAATGGTCCACTTAGTATTTATCCCCAGGATAGACCAATCTAAATAGTGGTTGATATCCCCCAAGTTTGAAAGTCAATTTTAAATGTGAGAATTGTTGTACTGTTAAAATAAAACCAACTACAGTACAGTATATTTTTTTATCCAAGATCAGAGAGAAAAGATAAAATCGCAAGCTTTCTTACCCACAATAGTACTTGTCTAATTTGCATAATGACATAGCCCAGCAAGTTTTGACTTTATCCATTGCTAAAGCACCATAGTATATTGGACATATTTGTTTTCAATGTACTTCATGGGTGTTCAGAAGGTTAAGAAATCTGCATGATGAAGTAGTTTAGTGTATTTTCTATTCCAAAGGGAATCTTCTTGGATGCTTACATTGCAAATGCTGGCTCATCTTCAGTTAAGGAATGATCTTCAATGTGAATTTTAGGTCATTCTCATAAATAAGTAAAACTGATTAGTTTTCAGCAAACTTCAATTGATTACATGTGATTATTTGTTAGTTGTTGCTGTTAAAGAGTGTTCAGTTAATTACTATTGTTTATCTATTTTAGTTATTCTTTTAAAGAATAATTATATTTTGTTCTCTGATCTTGCTTTGAAGAAAATCACATGCTTGAAACACATCAGATGTCTTTGACATGTTTTTAATCAATGAAGGAAAGTTTATTCATAATAGCCACACGCTTGATATTAAAAGACCTTTCTGTCTTATTTCCCTTCATAGCATGAGACTTTTTGTTTCATTGTTTACACTGCATGTTTATACAGTGTCCTAAGAATCAGAAACTTTGCATTTTCTCCTTTGCATTTGTGTCATTATGGTAAATAAGACTTTGTTCTTAATTAACTTATCTGCTCAAATAAAGGATTAAGAATCAGAAGAATGAAATTATATGGTGTGTCTATCATCTGTAATTACATTTTTCCAAAATAAAAATCTTTCATCTTAACTGGATTTGAAGATGCTCTTACATCAGAAGAAACAAAGAATAAAGACAAAGTCTCCTGTGTGTCAGTTGTCTGTTTGCACAATACATGTGGTTTTTAGACAATGCAGTTTTGTCACACAACGTCATAAATTGTATACTATAAAAGGACAGCCTTCAAGTTCCCTGAGCGGGAAGCCATAAAAATGTCAAAACTTTCTGTAGCAAACAGAATATTTTTTATGTAGCATGGGTTAGGACAGCAGGACATTTTACAAATGAGAATAATGGTAGCAACAGTATTGTGTCCTTTAAAAGAAAGAAACATTCCGATAGCATTCACTTTCTTTGTTAAATAAAAGGACAAAGTAAATGCCCTAAAGGGAACACTTTTCATTGAGCTATCACAAACATTGGCCAAATCAACTATCTTACTGCTCTGTGTGTTAATTATGTAATTTATTTTGTTTCATTGAAATAAAATCTGCAACTGTACAAATTTCTCAACTGAAACATGCCTTTTAATTTCTTTAACATGTTACAGGATGTAGCCAACATGATGACATGAAATCATATCACATCTCTTGGATATTGAGGACATTTCCAGACTGGGTTGCCTTCTGTGTGGAGTTTGCATGTTAGACTCGAATTTACATGTAGTCCAGATTTATTGGAATCTGTAAAAAGTCCCCCATATTTCTGTGTGAATCCTGACATACAGTATGATAGACATAGAAAGAGATTCTGTATGTACCTATTCTCTAAAAGGGTAGGCTCTGGTCTGTAACCCTATATTTGACAAAGCAGTTATGGAAAATGGAAAGATCAATATAACAGAAAATAGACAAATTCAATGTTGTAAACAGACACCATGTCACTTTTTTAAGACATATTTTTAAAGGAGCTTGAGAGAAGCCATAGAGATCTCTTTTCACTTTTTTAAGACCAAAGTGTGACACTTATTATGATAAACTATCAATTTTCTCACAACTTATTTTTTCTTGCCAATCTCCATTTTAGAATATTGTTTATCAAAATGAGAATTTGCCAATTGTACTGCTCTTCTATCCCCTACCCATCGAAAACATATCCATAAACACACGCAGACAACACCTTTTGCTGCTTTAAAAGGAAATGACCCCACAGTATTTATATACATATTTATAAAAAGAAAAATACCACTTAACTGTAGCAGCTCTACAAAAGGGATTGGAATGCTAAAGATTAATGAAATGAACAAAAGAAAAAGTAGCATTAAAATTGGATAGGGTTCAGTGCCTTATAAAGCACTGCAATAATGAGTGAACTCTGTGATATCGGGCTGACCTCTGTGATATAGCTTAAGGCTTTATAACGCAATTTTTCTCTCACAGTCACTGTTCCGCTCAGAAGAACTGCCTTTATGACTATTAGCCTTCGCAGCAGTTGGTGTTTGTATATTAATGCATGATCTATACTGTGTAGTGTTTCCACATTCATAATGACGAGGTACTTTGTGGGTGTCTATAGGGAATCTTCAGGAATGGCCTTCTAGTCGGCTCCCCCACCTCATCCAACATTAATGGATGTTAGATTTTTAATGAGGAGGTGCATTTTCAGCCTCTTTGCATGGGCTCTCACTCTCCACTGGGTATTCTGGGACAGTACATGATGTCTGGGTACATTAACCAGGCTCTGCATTCAGTCTCAAATACAGTCTACCTCAGCATGACAGCAGAAGGAGGCAATATGCAGGTCAGAACTGGGTCTCCCTTTCTGTAAATATGACAATTTTATTTATCAAGAAAACAGAGTAAAGGGTCCAGCAGCTATTTCTTTAATGTGTTTTGTACAATCTTGTGTAGTACGGTAAAGATATACTCAGGGACTGTATTTACATAATTTAGTCTTTATAACTTCACCCTGAAGCACTTACTGGTACTCTGCTCTCACCTGCAATCTATTTTCCTAAATTATAACAGCTTGCATATTCTGCTGTTACTGTATATCGTATGTTCACAACACATAATTTACACTAGCCTAGAGACAACTAGGGAAAAAAATCTTGCTTCATGATAAATACTTTATACAGGTACAGTATATATTGCTACTCTTTGCTGAAATTACCTGCAGGGGTATATAACTTTCAGCAAATGAAGATTTTCTATATTATAATTATTTGCAAATATAAATCACATGCTGAATTTCAATGCTTTTTTCTCTCTATACAGTTTACATATATTCCTGTTATCTACCCAGATCTTTTGTTGTTTTTGGTTCTCATGCTGGTGCTGTATATGAAGACACAGAATCAATGGAATAGAATCAATAGAAGAAGAATAATTCAAATGGCTGAGACGGATTTGTATTTTAAATACAAATTATTCAAACTGAACTTTGAATATATACAATTACTCAAAACAGAAACTAAGTGTATTGTGTTCATATTCAGGAAACAATAAGTTAGATCAAAAACAGGAAACAAACAATAAATACCATTAGACAAGCCCATGTGCTGCCTTTGGGACTTCTTATGCACTGGACAGACACACATGAAAGAGCATTCCTTCTAAAGAACTGCCCATTCTGCTCTGCATCAGAGAAGGGAGGTAATTACCCCATGCCGGCACCAAGAGCAGCCCCGAGTAACCCTTCCGCTACCTATTTGTGTAGCCATTTAACCGTTCACTCGTAACAGATTCTTTAATAACTCGTACATATTTACAATTTAATAGAAACCCAGTCAGGCAAATCCAGGAAATGAATTTTCACAAATAACACAGAATCCACATCTGCCACATACAGTGAAGAACAGATCAGAACAAAATGCATGCATTGGAGAGTGGTGGTGGAAGAAAACTTGAACATTTTTACCAAAGACAGCAACCAGACAGAAGAGGAGGGGGGTAGCTGATGTTGTCTACTGATTTTAATGTTTTCTATTAATTTGCCAGATGTGTAATGTAGCAGCACAGAAAGAAGGACCATAAAGGCTGTCCTCTGGGACATGGGAAATGTAGTTTTTCCAAAGGCTGCCAGTCTCTATAATCAAAGTTGCTCGTCATTAAAGGTGTTGATATCACTGAGTCGGAAAAGTGGTGTTTATAGAAACACCTCCCTTAGCGCCACTTGTACAGAATCTATTTATTTATAGGGTTATGATGAATCGGAAAAATTGTTTCATCCTGTCTTAGATAAGCGGTGAACTGGAAGGTTGTGCTTTGAATTTAACATTTATTCTCATGTAAACCTGATACTTTTACAGAATGAAACAGTTTCATTATTCTCCACTGGATCGATCCATACAAATGATATTATCAAGTCAGTCATGCTCAAGATTAGAGATGTCTTATCATAACTTCAGTTTATCTTCACATCAGCACTCCACAAAGGAAAATAATACAGTAGTATCCTTGTAGTGTTGAATGACTTATTGACCATAATAAATAGGATTTTGTAAATATATTTATATTCAAGTACCTTATTATTTTACTAATTCTTCAAGCTGTACTGCAGTAGTGATGTCTGTGAGTGGCTGGCTACTCAACTGTATCAGTGGCAGTGGCTGCAACACTTATTCTTTTAAATTTATAAGGAGGTTTCAACACCCATGCAATCATCCCATATCACTGAAATAAATGTTTCAGGCTTTTTGGTATATTTGATATGACCAAGAAATTCCTTACTCTCCTTGCAGATTCCAGCATGTTCACAGAGTAAGTTAAAGTATAGTCCTGTAGAAAATGCTGTAAATATCAACTCACTCCAAAGGTGCATCAAACCATGGAAGTAACAACAATCAAGAATGATAATGAATCCAGTTAAAAATGCTCAGTTAAATGTCAGAGCAATCGGTTATTTTATTGGATATTGTTTTGACTCTCCAACAGCAAAAATAATTTAAATGACCTTTAAAATGTTACACAGAATCTAACTTCTCAGACGTTATAAGACCAAAGCAAAAAAAAAAAATAAAAAGGCTTTTAAAACAGATTACTAGGCCAGATAAGGGTGTGATAATGTAATGAAGAGATCAAAGGTAAAGGAAATGGATTCAGGAACTGCAAAGTGTGTCCAGAGCCTCTATCTCATGGTATTGGACCTGAGCCACACTCACGTCTGGCTGCATCTCTTTGAAAGGTTAGATGGTCTCAGTCCACATTAGGAATAGCTGATAAGGTAGAAGCTACATACTAACATTACAAGGATACCTTACTTCACTTAATTGTGGTTTAAAAAGCAGCATTGAGGGCTGTTTGGAGTCTAGGAATGTTAGCAAACCTTTAATTCTTCTCACAGCCTCTCATTGAAAACCCCTTTACACTCCATCTCTGCCTCAACTGGATCTCAACACTAAAGGGTTAAAGACAATTCCTTCTCCTATTGAAACATGATCTGTCAAGGGGGGGGGGGGGGGGTTGTGTGCTCTACTCCTTTGACACTACTGCTGTCTTGGTTCGATGAATGATAAAAGTATGGACAAGAAAGAGTCCTACCTCTAATCACACAACCATAGCATCTTTAATTCCCAGGTCCCCCTCCCAGTTAGTTCAAAGCAGCCCAGGAACAGATGGGAATGGAAATAAATAAGTATGCCAATGAAAAAAAATGAACAAAAGCATTCTAAGCAGACAATTAAAGCTGGAAAACTGGCTTAACACTGGTGTAATTAATAGTAAAGTCATTAGTATGGAAAGCTTTTTTTTCTCTCTCTCTCTGTTGTGTTGAAGGTGGATCGTACCCCCTTGAAGTTTGGGAGCTCTGCTGCCCTGAGCCTGTTGACACAGATGAGGGTGTGCGAATGGCGTCGGCAAACCCTGTCATCAGTCTTTCTTGTTTAATAACATTCCACTCCAGATGCAGGCAAGAGCCCACAGAGTGACATGTAGCCAGTGATAAAGTACTGCGCCCTTTAAAAACTCATTTGCAGAATGGTTTCATTACAATCCACAACTGGTCCACGTCCACGAGGGAAAACCTGCTCGCTTATTAGGACCCCACTGCTGCCTGTTCTTAATATTTTTCTCATGCAAATCTGACGAAGCCCAGAAGAATTATGCAAAAATTCCATTTCCTGGACTATCATTATCCTTGTGCCTGGTTTTGAATGCCCCCCCCCCCCCCCAACAAGTAAAAAAAAAAGGTTTTCAAGCACGTGCGGGATCTGTTGATTAATCCCAATTATGTCTTCTGGGTAAATGATAGTAGTGGCCCTTTGCAACCCCAAGAAACCCTGCTGTGGTGTACACAGAGCCCCACAAGGTCACTGAGAGAGGAACAGTCAAACAGAAAATGGAGCAGCAATAACTTTTTGAAAACGTTTTGCCCAAATGAAAAACTTTGTTTGTAAAGTGCCCCAGAGACAAAGGTTCAGTATTAAAACTTAGACTGATGTTTGTATTTTGTTTTGGAAAGTAGGATATGCACACAACTTGACAATACTATTTTGCTTGATGTTTTAAAACTACAGGTCAAAGTACCACAGTCAAAATGTTAAAGCAGAAAACTAATCTGCACATTTCCAAATAGACCATCCATTCGTTTTCTAGCCTTTTTTTAAGCTTCATCCAATTCAGGGTTGCCGGGGAGCAGTATACAAGGCACGATGCCCCCTGGATGCGATGCCAGTCTATCCCACGGCAGGCACAGACACAAACACAGACCCTCATTGTTCATAGAATACATTTAACCTACCCCACTATGACTGTGGGAGGAAAGTGGAGCACCTGGAAGAAACCCACATGAATACGGGGAGAAAATACAAACTTCACAAAGATAACACCCCAGGTCCGGAATTGATTCCAGGGGCCTGGCGCTGCACGGCAACCATGCTTCTAAATCATCATGTTATATAAAATATTATGGTAAATGTATTAATTCTGAAATGTATATAATTATATTATTATAACTAATAAATAATTTCAGTATAGCTCTTAAACTTAGTTTTAAGTTATAAAAGCTCTAAATATATAATGGTAATTATAAATAATTTATTTACAAATTAACAGAGGCACAAAAAAACAATATAAAATGTGTCTGTTGCAATGGTCAGGGCATTTACATTAATTGCAAAACTACATACTCCATTCTACAGCTTGAACTATTGCTCCAGATCTTAATATCTATTAATACTTAACTGGAAACTAAAACCCACAATGCCTTGCACATTGTCAGCCTCAATTAACATCAAGACAGCATAATGTTTACATCACCCCCCCATTCAAAAGTGCTTGTGGGAAAGATACGCCTGGCAGCTAGTTGGCCCTGACTTCCTTTCACTCAGTGGAGTGGAAAAGTGCCCCAGCCCTACTTAATACCACACATGTCTATGGGCAGGGGGTTCCAACAAGCGTGCTCATTACATTACCTTCCCTGTTGCTGTGATCCTGTTTCAGACCAATCCAACACATGTTCTTTAACCTGACACATGTGAATGTATTGTAAAGAACAGGCACATAAGGAGGATAAACTACAAGTTGAAAAATACTATTCTAGATATTTTCTAGGCTAGTGCTATTATTTTTTCACAGTGTACTGTAGATTATTTAGATTGGTGTAGATCACACGTTTGATTTTTCAATTTTATGTGGTACCAGAATAAAATTAGAAATTGAGCAGTGCCAGTCAAACTTCTGGTGCTCTAGACCATGCAGAATCCCACTGTCTATGAGCGATCTTGATTTCTTGGTCTATCAAAGTTAATACAAAAACTAAAATCTACATTTCTGTACTCTACACCAGAGGTGGACAATCGTGATACTGGTGGGCCTTTCATTATTGGCTTAATTGAAGCAACTTAACAGCTTCTCCGTTCTTCAAGTGTTGTTGCTCTAAAAAGACAGAGAAAACCTGCAGATCACCAGCCTTCCAGGACCAGGTTTCCCAAAACCTGCTGTACATTAAAAAAGGACCAGTGCTCATTTGGATCCAAGATGGCGCCGTGTTAGTGGCAGCCTGCTACAGCAGCTCTGTGTCTTTTTGTTTCTTTCAGTTAGTTAATGCTAGTGTGTTAGTGTTTTTTCTTCATACCTTTGCCGGCAACTAGATTTGCGATCACAACATGATGGATACTAGGAAGCTGAGAAACTTTTTCTTGTTTTTTCTGATACTTGGACCTCTGTGGCTATCGAGTTGCAATGCCGATAGCCACAGAAGCATTGTCTACACGCGGGACCAGCTGATCGCGCTAGCGCGTCCGGCTCTACTCACTGGAGAGAAGCCAGAGGAGCTGAGGAGGAGAAGCCGAGGCTGTAGGGCTGGTGCGACGCGAAAGGCGAAGAGAAGGAGATTTAAACCCTACCTTCCTTCGATCATCATGGGAAATGTGAGGTCCTTAGTGAACAAGATGGACGAACTGGGAGCATTGGTGAGAAGCCAGAGGGAGTATCGTGAATGCAGTATCATGTGTTTCACCGAGACGTGGCTGCAGGAACTTATTCCGGACTCGAATGTTACCATCGGCGGCTTTCAGACGGTGCGGGCGGACAGAAACACCGAGAGCGGTAAGAGGAAAGGAGGGGGGCTCGCAGTGCTTGTAAACAACAGATGGTGTAATCCTGGACATACTCATGTTAAGGAGCGCGTCTGCAACCCGGACATCGAACTGGTAGCCGTAGGACTGCGTCCGTACTATCTGCCGCGGGAGTTTACATGCGCCATCTTTGTTGTTGTTTACATTCCACCTACGGCAAATGCAGCGGTAGCGTGTGACGTCATAAACACAGTCACAGCCAGGCTACAAACAAAGCACCCAAGCGCTTTTATAGCTATTTCAGGGGACTTTAACCATGTATCTATTTCCACCACTCTGCCTACTTTCCACCAGTTTGTTAAGTGCCCGACCAGAGAAAACAAAACACTGGACTTATTATATGCCAATGCTAAGGATGCATATAGTTCCACAGCCCTTCCCCCCCTTGGCAGATCAGATCACAACCTTGTCTTGCTTACACCACTGTACACGCCTATTGTCCAGCGCCAACCTGTGACCATGAGGACTGTGAGGAGATGGTCTCAGGAGGCTATGGAGGATCTACGTGGTGCTTTGGAGGCCACCGACTGGGATGTGCTGTGCGAACCACATGGGGACGACATAGACAGCATGGTGGACTGTGTCACTGACTATATTAACTTCTGCGTAGATAACACCATCCCCACCAAAGACGTACACTGCTTTTCCAATAACAAACCCTGGATCACCAGCGACCTGAAGGCTCTTCTGAATGACAAGAAGAGAGCCTTTAGGAGGGGAGATAAGGAAGAGGTCAAGCGTGTACAGAGGGAGCTAAAGCAGAAGTTAAGAGAGAGCAAGGACGCATACAGAAAGAAGATAGAGGACAAGCTGCAAAGGAATAGGGTGAGAGATGTATGGAGCAGCATGAGAGAGATCACTGGCTTCAAACAGGCTGGGGGTGCAACAGAAGGGAACCTGGAGATGGCCAACGAGTTGAACCAGTTCTTTAACAGGTTTGATTCTGGGTCCTCTGTGGCGCAACACCCATCCCCCCACAGCCACATGCTCCCTAACCCTTCACAGCTGCGACTGCCCAATACCTCCTCCATCCCCCCACAAACATGGCCGCCTACAGCCACAACCCCCGACGGCTACTCACCCACCCATCCCCCACAGCTGCCACTCTCCAACACCTCCGCCATTAACACCTGCAGCACTGAAAGCACTATGAGCACCATCCCCCAGGCCAGGCTGACCATCACAGCTGACCAGGTGAAGAAGGAGCTGAAGAGGCTGCACGAGGGTAAGGCCACAGGACCAGATAACATCTGCCCCAGAGTTCTGAGGGCCTGTGCTGATCAGCTGAGCGGAGTGCTCCAGCGACTGTTCAACCTGAGCCTGCGCTTGGAAAGAGTCCCGGTGCTCTGGAAGACATCATGCCTGGTCCCGGTACCAAAGAAAGGGCGCCCCTCTGTCCTCAACGACTACAGACCAGTTGCACTGACTTCTCACATCATGAAGACACTGGAGAGGCTGGTCTTATCCCACCTGAGACCCCTGGTCAGCTCATCACTGGACACCCTACAGTTTGCCTACCAGCCCAGTGTTGGTGTGGAGGATGCGATCATCTACATGCTGCAAAGGGCCTACTCACACCTGGACAGGGCTGGCAACACTGTAAGGATCATGTTTTTCGACTTCTCCAGTGCCTTCAATACCATCCAGCCCTTACTTCTAAGGAGGAAGCTGGAGGAGATGCAAGTCGATGCCTCCACGACCTCGTGGATCACTGACTACCTGACAGGCAGACCACAGTCTGTGAGACTTCAGAACTGTGTGTCTGAACAGGTAGTGAGTAACACAGGGGCACCTCAAGGGACAGTTCTTTCTCCATTCCTCTTCACCCTCTATACTTCGGACTTTAAGTACAACTCAAAGTCATGCCACCTGCAGAAGTTCTCAGATGACTCTGCAATTGTGGGATGTATCAAGGGTGAACAGGAGGAGGAGTACAGAGGACTGGTCAGCAGCTTTGTGGAGTGGTGTGGGGTGAACCACTTGGAACTGAATGTTACAAAGACAAAGGAACTGGTGGTAGATTTCAGGAGGAAAAAGGTCAAACCTACTCCTGTCTACATCCATGGGAGTGGCGTGGAGATGGTGGACTCGTACAAGTACCTGGGAGTGCACATCGACGATAGACTGGAATGGTCTAAGAACATCGAGGCCATCTATAAGAAGGGACAGAGCCGACTCTACTTCTTGAGGAGGCTCAGGTCCTTCAATGTGTGTAGTAAGATGCTACACATGTTCTATCAGTCGGTGGTAGCGAGTGCCATTTTCTACGCAGTGGTGTGCTGGGGCTCTGGGATTAGAGCAGTAGATTCCAAAAGGCTGAACAAGCTCATCAGGAGAGCAAGCTCTGTCATTGGGTTTGACCTGGACTCCTTGGAGGTAGTGGCTGAGAGGAGAATGATGTCCAAACTAGAGGCCATCATGGACAACTTCTCCCATCCCCTCTATGACAGGCTTGCAGGAATGAAGAGCACGTTCAGCAATAGACTGATTCATCCACGGTGCGACAGGGAGCGCTACAGGAGGTCATTCTTGCCGTCTGCCATAAGACTGTACAATGCATCCACCTTGCGTCTTGGCAGAGGCAACATCGACAGTGACCTGTTTCTGGACTAAACGCATCTACACATCTACTGCTACATCTGTTCTCTTTCTTTTTCTTTTTCTTTTTCCCGTTTACAACCACTTTTTGTGCAATATATGCCAGGGACCTGTGCAATACATTTATATTTATATCTATAGTTACATCTATATTTATATTCATATGTGTGATATGAGTGTGATACGATTTTCTGTGTACTGTTCTGTTCTAGTTTGTTCTTGTGCGTCCGGACTGTGAGTAACTCTTGTATTGTATTGTATGTATTGTACCATTATTATATAATTCGTTACACTGTGGCTGTGTTGTGTGTGTTAAGCTGCTGTTGCACTGCAATTTCCCTCACGGGATCAATAAAGTATCTATCTATCTGCTTAATAAGCACACTGGATAGCGGTCACAATTGAGCAATAAAAGATTCCATCTTGCCAGTGTATGCTTACACAGTGGCTGGTGTCTTTGTGTCTTTGTAACTGAAAGACATTCAAGACTCCAAACTCCAGACAGCAAAGATCCATGCATAAGGATACTTCTCACATCCAGAATGAACAGAAGTAACAGAAGCAACAAGGGCTTGCAGAATTGTTTTTCGTACGGGAGTTCATTTTCTCACTTCATAGTATTCACATATTTTGAATCACTTCTTGAGTATCCACAGTGTTCACACAAGCACGACCCACAGACTGCTGAAACCTCAGAACCAAGAGAGCCCATAAAGTTTTAGAACTAGACAATAATGTCTGATAAGACCTAAGTAATGAACGACAGTTGTTTTATTTGTTGTAAGCTTTTAAGAAAAGAAAAGTCAAGGAGAATAACCCATTCAAATCAAAATAGAAGGACCTTATTGTCCTTATCAAATTACATTACAACTGTCTTTACAAAATAAAACCACAACACATATCCCTAGATTCACATACTGAATAGCATGTCTATGTATATGTACAGAATATTTAAAATATTGTATTAAAACACAAATTAATTAATTAAAATGAATATTAATTTGAACAGAACAATAAAAAGTTTAAATATTATTCTACCCTTGGATGTTTTAAAAGCATCCTCATCAGCTATGTCCAAAATTAATGTGAAATGACCCTCTTAAACTGCCCTTATAAAAGTACATATAAGCATTATACGTTGCCTGCTGAAGACAATGACACTACATGTTTAATGATATACAGTTATATTTATGTATTTAAATAGGCAGATAAACTGAGCATAAATAAGCTTTCAGGTCACAATAATTAATGACTTTATGTTTAAACTGAACATGGGGGGGGGGGGGGGATTTGGGTACATGGCATTCAATCCTGTTTGTCCTTTTACGGCAAGACCCCATAATTCAAAAACCCCAATATCCCCGGAGTGTATCTCAGACTTGTCAAAGTGCCAGCACAACCCAGAATGGAACAGGAATCCCGTGCTGCTTTTATTCCACTAATGCACATTAAGTAGAGCTTAATTTCAGTAACTACTTACTGATTTGCATACTGAAGCCTTTCAAATCTTTGGACACGTCATTAATATGTAACTGTTAATAGGTGAAGCTACATACTAATTGTGTGCTGGAATAGGAACATGTTTAATATAAGAGTCTATTACAAACCGGCTGGTGGAAGAAAAGGCAAATGAATTAAGACAACACATTATTTACGATATTGTACAATAAATGGAGACTGACAGCTCAGAGGAGGTTGTCACTAAACATGGCAGCTGTTCCCCACATCTGCTCCTGTTGCAATCTACATTATCACATGGTCTCTGATTTTTTTTCATACCCGATGTTATGCAGAAAGCGGTTTTTAAATATTATGACTTTGAACAGTGCTGGTAGCTTCCCTCTACAATTATTGCCCATTCAGACATGTATGAAAGAACCTTCCACTAGCAACTCCTGTTTGAACTCCATGACACAACAGTAAGATAATAGACGGACAATAGTCAGGTGTGAATATGGATTAAACCTTGTTTGAAGATACATTGTAAAAGATAGACCCTTATTGAAAGTTTTAAGAACTACTCATCTCCAAAATGCTTCATGTCATGTAAGAAAATGTTTCTTAACTTTCTAACAATAAATGTCAATACGAACGTAACTGTTACATTACACCGGCTTTTGTTAAGTGGCAGACTACTTGGTTATTGCTATTGCTCAGTGGCACATACTAAAATATCAAAAAATAGCTTCTTTAAAATCGCTTTTAGCTGTGCATTGGAATGTCAACTTTTTTATCAACTGTGTGAAAATCTGCTACTTTTAGCCTGTTGTACCTATGTTATAATCCATTCTTTCAAGGGGAACATATTCATGCCAACTGTCTCTACTGTGCATCTGGAAGTTAGCACATTCTGGCACAGGCCTAGTTGTCTACACAAATAGGTCTTGCAATAGAGGTGGAAAAACATATCAGATACTGACAGGAGTCAACTTTCATTTATATAGTGGGAATCATGCTGGAAAAAACTGGCAGCACTTGTAATGGTTGAAATTGTTTAAAAAGTAAAGATGGCAATATATTCATGACAACGATGTCACATTAAATTGAGTCAAATAATGTTACATTAGGTCTGTCTCTGGCTCTATGCAATCAGCATGTGAAATCGCAGCACTTTTTAGGTAAAAAGGTCTTTTCTTTGCAGTGCTCACATTCACCTAAAAAGTCAATAAAACAGATTCCAGTACAACACAGCAGCATTACCAAAATGTATCTGAAAAGCAAAACAGAAGATTCATGTACTGTACTGTAGAAGTAAAGGAATTATTATATCTGTCTCATGCTATTATTACCATATGTATAAAACACATACTGGAGTGAATGCCACATCTGCATTACTCCTAGTAACACTGTATATGTAACTTATAATAACATAAATTTGATATCTATTGAATCAGAACATTTATATTTTATTACATTTAGTGGATTAGGCTATATGACTTATGAAGAATATGAAGAAAATAAGTAATGCACTTTTTAGTTTGTGTCACTTTGTTAATATGACAAAAAAAGAGAAACAGGAAAATCCCTTAAACATTTACACCTCTTCTCTTTAGCTGGAGTCTCTAATGAGCTTGTCGCTACTGGAATTAATTTCTTATTGTTTAATTGATCTCCCAGTAGCACTCATCCATCATAAGGCTATTCAATATTTCACAAAGCTGCAGCCGTGTCATTTGCTATGGTGCTCAATTACTACTGTACGGCGCAAACCATTACCCTCAAGACTGCTGTGTTAACAGGGCCTCCTGCAATAACGAAGCCTTATTGCTAACAGAGGCATCGATATAGTTACATTCCCTCCCTGTTTTCTTGCCTGACCTCCATTCAGCTCTATATCATCAGTAAGAAACAATTTGTTAAAGTTATTTTAAGGCAGGCGACAGCTTTAATAGCCCAACCAAACATGAAAAACTTTTATGGAAGTAAGGGGGGAATTTCAAAAAAGAAAGGTAACAGAAAAGGTCAAATGTAAAGTCAAAAGAAACATACAAAAGTGCATATTTTTAACTTTTTGCCAAAGATCCATGTTAAGGCTGGATATGGTATGAACCATTTTGAATTTGCAAAGGACTTAAAATTAAAAAAAGATTTTAAAGACACAATGGATTGGCAGGAATAAGCGTTATTGTGACAACTTAAATTAGATAAAAACTTAAAAATGCAATAGAGTGCTTTTCTGTTCTGTTTTCTAAATGAGGTAACTGTGAGACTTAAAGGATTGGAAAAATAATGCCGACTTTTTACAATCTATTAAATCAATACACAGATTACTGTGTTTTACCTCCTACTGAAATTCAGTGGACTGTTTTAAGGACAGTGCAAAAAGTGCCTGGACAACAATGTTTGGATCTCTTTTTTAATTCAATGATTCATCTAGGCCAGTGCAACTATCAAAACGGGCTTGCATTACCTTCCCAAAGGCAGCATCAGTCCATGGCTTCATTTGCTGACATGCCAAAATAATTAATGTTTTCCCTGCTGAATGTTTTTGAACTTGATTGTGGAAAGAAAACAGCATACAATTCAGCGTAGTGAAGGCAGCAGGAATTCTATGACAGACTGTTCTATTTTTTAATTCAAACTGTACATTTTACTTTTTCACCTACACATAAAAAATTATGGCTTACTTTCAAATTTGTACCCTTCAGATTTGCTATATTTTATATAACTATATTACAGCTATTTCAGTGTCACCATTTTTCAGATACATTTTTCATACACTGTATACAGTAAATGACTTGCTCTTTCCAAGTTTTTTTTTATTTAACAAGCTTTAAAACAAGTCCAATATTTTTAACTTTGTTAATTTTACAGACATGGTCTCTAAGCCATAACCAAGAGCTCTATAATTAACCTTGAAAAGGCTGGTCTGAGGCTGGTCTGAGGCTTCCTCTCCTGGAATGCTCTGTTTGTAATAGGGGCATGTCGATGTTGCTCACCTCCTACTGTATGAAGACAGCTAGTTGATAAAAAAGAAGAAATTACCTGTTTATAGGGTATATCAAGTTTCCAATCTCAGTTCTTGGTTCTATGACTCATGTAAGAGTAAACAGAGCAGATAAATAAGGAGGTGTACAGAACTATGTTGAGTTTGATTAACCAATTATAAGACATTATCAAGACTAAAAGAAACCATTAACAGTTGCCCCTGGACCAGGCACCTCCATTTCCCGCAAGACGATTGGCAGAGTCTCCCTGGACTTCTCAGCATAGTTCTGTGTAGGTCACTTATTAAATCTATGAAAACTCATTTAGATTTTTAATGAACCCCTAATTGACTTTGTAAGCAGACAGTAATCTGACTGATTGCATTGTCTGCTACCTCAGCAAATTAGCAAAGCAGCTCTTGATGATAAAAAATGTGATGAAAAACAATACGTTTAACCCCCCGCCCAGACATTTGGCTGCAGGCAGAGTTGTGTAAAAATGTTATTTTTTTAATTGCATGTCTAATGCAATGGAGCCTGGCCAATTATACTAAGGCAAGTAAATGTTGTGAAAATTTTCAGACTGCAAGACTTATATTTTCTGTTTCACGTAGAAATGTCACTAAAGGCCAGCTATTTGGTTGTCTGAAGGTGCATCTGTATTGTGAATAGATAAAACCAAATGTCAAAGTCTTCAAAAAAAGAGTACCTATTACATGAACGATATGTTTTGCAAAACATCAATGTAAATGTATTAATGGGAATTTGCAAGGCTATTTAAATAATTACGAGGATTCAATAAGAACTTTCACATTAGACCTAAACGTTGTGGCATGTCATCCATCTTGTGGTTTTCCCCAATATGGTAGCAAACATGGGGAGAAGGGCCAAGCCCCTGTGAAAGACAGGAGATCAAGCTGCTAGGAAAATAAGAGGCAAATTAGAAATGAAACGCAAACAGGTAAAATTTCAGCAATGAAGATCCTGGTGCACAGATGTTCCAAATACCTTGCCTGCCTGCGGAGACATGTTTCAGTCAGCAAGGATGAAACCCATGCTAAATGTTAATCTCGGGCCATTTCCATACTTACAGCAGAGAGTGCACTGAAGTGTTTGCAGTAGTGCTCACTACTGCTTTATAGAGTTGCTGTTAAGAACTATTTTTCTTAATATTTTTCTGTATTTATCAGCTATAGATACATGTGCATTTCTAATACTTCAATTTTAATTAAATTGCTCAAATAAAACATAGATCAATGAATATGGCAACATATTCTTTATAGAACTTTAATAGTCTCTGTATCCAGATAAATGTGATCAGTACAAGACAAACGCATTATATTGATATAATAATTTATATAAATAGATGTTCTGCAGTCTTTGATTTCCTAAGATGTATTTCCTAAGAAAAAAAAACTACCACAAAAATCCTTTAGCAGGTTCGATAACGAACCATGTAATTAACACAATTGCTTTATAATTGCCATACATAATAGGGTTTTATGTTTTCAATATTTAGAATATATTTGCTATCCTAATGAGGGCACATGTTTGCCATTGTCGTTTCTGTCGGAAACAGGATGAATAATAAGCATGGTTTTGATTTTCTCAAGCAGTGAGGGGTCCCACTCTCATCTTGGGGTGCTCAGTATGAGGCAGACCCTAATAACAAAATTATGATAATTCAGAATAATTATAATTGAAAAAAATGTGTAAAAACTATTTAAAATTCTGATGGATCTTTCTGTGAGGTTTGGATATTGAATTTCATATGTTAGATGATTTTGAAAACCACAACGATTTACAGTGCCTAATAATCCAATAATATTTTTTTTTCTCCAGAAGTATGATTATCTTGAAATGAACTGTTCTTCCAGAAAGAGGTAGATTTTGTAGTGGATAGAAATGTGTTCATCAATGGCACTACCTGAAACAACTTAATGAAAAAGCACTAAGAAAATGAATCATTGTGCAATGTATTAATTACTATTTAAAACAGAACTAATACGTTACAATCAGTCTTGGAGAAGTAAAGATAGGCTTCTCTTACTGAAGATAAAATCTGCTGTAATGTTCACAGACTCTCATTTCTGTGGATTTATATGGAAAACAGTGCAAACAGAAAAATGAATTTAACAACTCATCAAGGAGGGGTTGAGTCTATTTCAAGGATAGACAGACATCAGATGAGTTTAACAACAGCATGAGATCCACATTCCTGACAGAAAATGAAAGAGATGATTTTCTCTTCAATATTGTTAACAGGACTGGAAAGATCAAGTTGGACTCTGTGTTTTCCAAACATTTCTTTCAAAGATCCACATTGAAGAATCAGCTTGAAGTATTTTACACTCAAAACTCTAGAAAAGGATTCTTTCGTTTAATTGAGTCCTCTGGGTAAAACATACAGTGATAAGAGACTTGTTACATAAATCCATTTTTATACTAGTTATAACAATGACTCAGAAGAGAGTTCTAAAGGGATTCTCATGAGGATGAGATCTTTGTTTTTTTTAAAAAACAGTATGTTTATAAAGAAGGTGGTTACAAAAACCAATATATAGGTTTCTCCCAAAAATTAATCTGCCGTTTAGATATCTAATTAATTTAAGAACATGAAAATTGTCAGTGTTGCTCTGTGAATTAGTAAAAAATCATAGTACCTGAAAACTCCATTACTGTTTTTAGCATATAGTACTAGTCCTAAACATTTTATATGCAATCATCTCAGTGATTTAAATATGCTTACATAGAAGAAGATTACAGATACAGAATGCTTTCATTAGGACCACTTTTGCATGAAAGCATTTTTTAAATAAATATTTATTTAATACAAGTTACTTTGAGACAGAGTAGGAGTAATCAGCCAGCAGGTCTTGCTTGCGGAAGAGGCCTGTCTACTGCCAGCATTTCTATACAGTCACAAAAAGGTGGCATAATTCTTGCTGCGGTCTAGAGTTTGAGGAATGCATTTTGCTCACAAATTTGCTGTTTAAGCCTTTGTGTGTGCAGCTATTTTAACAAAAGAAATTAAACTAAATATAAAAATAAAAAAAAACAAATGAATAAACTAAATTAGCAACTAAATATAAAAATGTCCCTCAGTTTCTTTTATCTATAGCAAATTACGTAAATAATACTCTATGCAAGAAACTTCCATCTTGCATGTACTGTATTTAGCCTTGTCAGGCTGCTTTTGTAATTTAGTACACGTTTTATGTCTTTAATCATATTCTTAAACATTATTAACAGAACACAACTTTTCAGACTTCTGTTAATTGTTTTATGTATATTACTTAAATAATTCATGCTTAAGAATTACAGAGTAATTTCTACTCTGGAATGTGATTACTCAAGGTTTACATACCTCATATTGCTCATCTGGACTGGCCAATCAAAAAACTACTACTAATATAATGCGTCTTCACTTTTAGTTAAGCCTTCTTGCACCCACCCAGTAGGTTCTCTTAAAATCCCCATTAAGACATCTCAAGAGACAGTTCTCTCTGCTGCTAATCAAAGGAATTTTACATTTAAAATTGCCATCTGAACCTGAAACAAAATTCAGGAAATCTAACAAGCAAATAGGGAATAGGGTAGAATGAAAACATAATTGAAACTCTTATATTATAGTACAGCCTCTGTGTAGAACGGCTCAGACAAAAAAATTAAAAAATCTTGCATAAGCATGTTATTAATCAAAACTAATTAACTTTAGCTGGATTCAATCCTTAGTCATATTCTTGATGCTGGAAGGTATTTCTTCATTTTAGCTGAAAGTAACTCATTTAAAAATATGTATTTATATGAATTCATTTTGTGTTTTTAGATACAACTTATTAGCTCCATTTATAATTAGTGTGATGCACAGAACATATACTTAATAGTCCCATTTACAATTAGTATACAACACATTCAGAAGACTACATAAATAGACACTCAAAACTCCATAATCCAAGAACATAGTTGTCTAATGTTACTTAATTACATATTCATCCTACAAGGTAGGTAATACTTAAGTATTGACTGATAAGCTACTAAACCTGCACTCTTTGTTGCTGAAGCCATATGCACACAATATTAGAAAGAATGTCTCTGAATACTACGTTCTAGGTATTTCTAAGCAGTTCCTTACTCCACAGCATATTGTGTTGAAAACAAATTGAGTGCAGTGTGCATGAACAGAGTAGAGCAAGGGTGATGGATGAAATTTGGGAGAACGGTGGTGGGGGAGTGTGTGTAGCTCCCGCTCCCTCAACACAACCATAGATTCAAATGAGGTGCAGAGCAAACAAAGAAGGAACAACTGTAACCAGATAGGGATCCACTCCCCTCACTGGCAATTAAAGAAGAATCTCCCTAATCCTTCAGCAAATACCCAATTCAAGAGCCCTTGGGCTGCTTTGTCTCCCCACTTGAAATCTAGATTTGTCGCATTGATTGCAATCCAGCTGCATGTGATTTCTGAAATATTGCCCTATTGCTGCTCTTCTGTCAGTTATGTTCCATTTACTTTTCTCAATCAGCTTGCCTTCAGACAACTTTCATTACTATTAAACCAATTATTATTTTAATAGATAATGCATACCTATTCTACAGAATGTTAAACTTCACAATCAATTTACAGAACTGCTATATGTCAAGAAGTGAAGATGTAATCATCTACAAACTGCCAACTTAATGTGCCACAGTACATCATAATGAGAGGGAAATTCACTATAATTCCCCATTTCCTCCTCTATTTCTGGGCTCAAGCCATGTTCAACTGAGATGAATAATATGCTAGAAATGAACCTGACAGTGATTCTTGTATGTGGATTTATAGTCCATTTCAGTCATGCCGAGACTACCAAACCTGCTACTGGAAAGTTTACAAAACTCACAAAACATTGCCATGCTTCTTTATAATTTTTAATGATAGGTGCCAAATGACAAAAAGGAAAACACTTTTCCCTTAATTTTTAATGTATGCTTTCAAACTTCATTGAGCAGTGACCCTGTAGTAGTATATTTCATTTGATGTGAAATTGAACTTAAAATATATAAGTAGAGACTGTCTGATGCTCTCAGAAACACTGAAGTAGATCCATGTCCTTCTCCCCACTGCCCAAAAAAATTACTATACTTGATGGGTCTTCAGATTCTATTATAAGACTTTCAAGGAGGACAACATTTTAAACTTAAATGGGCATTGAGTATGTTTATTTGTTTATTTGTTAAATAATAATCTAATGCACCTTAATCTCCTTTACCTTCGAATTCAACTAGAATTGTTCTTGGAAAAGAAACAGAGATAGTGATATACTGTACAGGAACAAGAGAAGATAAATGTAGAATTTCAACATGGTTAAGAAAAGGATCAAGTAGAGGTTAATTCCACATTGAAAAGTAAAAAGACAAAACAGTTTAGGCTTGAAGGAGAATATTTGCAGAGATATAGAGAATTTGATAATACTCTCTTTAAAAAATACAAACAATTTGCCTGTATTTCGGATATAAAGCTGAAAAACATGAAACATGAAACTGAGTAGAAGATTCTTAAATTAACAGCAGTCAAACAAATAATACAAGTGTGATTGTTTCAGGGTTTATTTTGTCATTGTTCCAAGAATACTTTCAGCCTTCACTACCTGTGCTAGCATGTTATCTCTAGGGGAAAAGCTGTAATTCATGGTTCAGGTTTTTTTGAGGCATTAAATTTCCTAATGTTCTTATCTGTAACATACAGTTCAGTTGTTAAACATGCTAAAAGGTGTAAATGTCAAAGATACTTTATTATATCATAACAGGAAACTGGAAAGTTACAAGACAAGTTCATATCACATTCAGGCTCAGAGACACTCGTCCTCCATTGACAGATTGTGCCTAAAAACACCTTATTTTCAAAATATCTGCTCAATAGCATTTACAAAAAATCAATAAACTTTTTATTTAAAACCACATGACCTGTTGTAGAGCAAACAAACTAAAACAATGGGACTGGAAATTGGTAAGTAGAGCTCTAAATTGTATGAGTAGGATGTTGAAGCCTGAGCTATTTTCGTTGAAAGTAAATCTCATGAAAGGATGCATAAACTGATGCTGACCTATGGGAATACAGACACCTCTGCACTGACACAGTTCCACGACCAGAGTCTGAACAATCCACCAAGGGCCCTGATAAATGCATTGTCTTACAGACTGGAAGACATGAAAGTGGTCTGTGTGTATTCATAGCACGCGGGCACATGGCATAGCAAGCCCAGCCAGCACAAGGCAGCTAATCCCCTAGGCATTGTGCCTAATCTATACTAAATATTACTGTCTGCACAAAAATGTTTGCCGGATCTGTAAAATTCATTGGCTTCGAACCTCATGCGTGCAATTTAGTTGGAAGATTATTGGAGATCCGAATCAAGGATTCAGTGCTAGTTCTTTGACTGAATATATATATATGTTTTCCGCTGTTTTTTTACACAATATTTGGAGTATCATGGTTTATTAGCCTATTTCAGTCATGTTTGAATGCATACAAACAACAGTGCCACATTAAAAGTAAATGTTTTCTCTCCATATTCCAGAATTTGAAATAGTAATTACTTGGAATAAGCTTTGCCTCTACAGTGTTTGGCAATAAAATCAAAACTTATCTAGATAAATCTGAGTTTAAGACCCTCCATTAACAATGATTATTTATATGTGACTGACAAAGCCTCAAAACTACAACTTTTAAACAGAAGGGGGAGCTGAGGGTGATAACCTACATTTTAAAACCTTCTTTCTTTTGTTTCTTTAAAAATGCTCCACTACACTATGTGAAATGTTACAGAAACCAGAGAAGACAGGCTTAACTATTTTAAAGATTTCTTAAAAAGCAAGATTTTTTCATAGTTATGTTGATATGTAAAATTGTTGATTGTATATAATTGAAATATAAATATTATAATATAGAAATTACAGTGGTTACATTTACATGTACCACAGCCACTATGGATCCCTTTAAAGTGTAGAAATACTGATTGCCTACCATCGCAAACGGATATACATAAAGTGCAAAATCATTTTTACAGTTTGAGAGGTTTCTATAAGCACTGTGTACTGTAAGCACTGTGTTTAAAGGAGCTGCTTTCCCTGTCAGGAATTACAACAAAGCTCATTTACTCCTTGGCTAGGAAAGTTTTTGCATTTTTATAAAGACACACACAACAATATCCATAGTGGTCCCTGCAATGCTATAAAAGCATCAAAAGCATCTTCTTGGTCACTTTTAAGTGAAAAAATCATAATTCATGAAACTGTAGTTGGTGAACTGTAACACATATGCATACTGTATATACCTGTATATGGACACTAGAGTATAGTATAAAGAGAGAGTTAAATCCATTTTACATATGCATTTTGAAGGGGGCTGTATTTCAATGACAAAAGCATAAGTGTCTGCCACACCATCCTCAGATTAGTCATGCAGGCTCTGCAGATGTAATGCCAACTGTAGTCAAAAGTTCAGGACTGCTCATTTGCTCAGCTCCACATGGGGTGGTGAAAGGGTGACAAACTCACTGCATTAAGAAGGAGAAGTGGGGAAGTCTCCTCCTGAATTCATAATAGCCAAGCATAGTTTTAACAGCTCGTTAGGCTCTCTCTTCCAGACCTGGCCTCTTTATACAGGGCCAAAGAAATGCACAAAGAGAAGCTTACTTCTTCCTGGGATGGCTTTGCCGTTTACAGCACATGGCACAAAGGAGTCAGCTGCTTGGATGACTCATTATTCTCTTCCCTCTGTCTAAAACCTCACAAAAAACAACTTTTGTAAGGTTCTAGGCCTTGAACTCATAAAGGGAAACTTAAATCCACATAGCATCTTGCAAAGGCCAGAAAAGGTTCGTTAACAAGTAGCAGCCTATTAATCTACAGGCATAATTAAAAGGAGAACAAATAATTATACAAAAACAACAGGTCTTGTGATCCACATTATTCAAAATATCCAAAAATGCCCTACCTCCTGCTCTCATGCATGTGAAGACACAGATGAACAAATAAGTAGAGAATTCCAGCTCTGAACAGCTAAAAGGTTCAGTCTGAGATGTGGCATACACTTAATGTTTGAATGGAAATCATACATTGATGAAGTAATGAGCATATAAAATGTACCTTTCAAGTCTTTTGATAATTGGGGGTTAACAACAAATAAAGAGAATCTCACTAAACAAATTAACTGTCTGTAATTATCTTTACTTTTTGATGATGAAGAGACAGTCTTAGTAATTCAAAATATGCATTTGGGAATTTTCTCTCTGTTACTTTATCATGGTTTATACTTTATAAGAAAGATTTGCTATAGTCTAGGTTTCTAGTGATCTTTAACTGACTCTGCATTCTTCCTAGAATATAATTCTGAAATCAATGTATGTGCTACCTTTTCACTGTAACATGCAGAACAGAATACAACAAATTGTACTCAATTTATTTAATTGAGATATACTCCTCACTGTGTTATATTTTTATTCCTTAAGTAAAAAGCCCTTAAACATTCATTAACAATATACAGGATCCCTACATGCCTCCCAGTTTAAAAGTCTTGAACTCAGACTGGACCAAATTATCACACATACAGTACAGTATCTGCTCCCATGTTGAACTGTTGAACATAATGTTATAATGGCTATTACTCGCATTCATCACTGATTGTGTTCCACAATTGAGGAATGGCTGATCAGACTAGTATACATTCTCTGGCAGGTTCATACAAGCTTCACAATAGCACCTCCTGGTTTCCTTCTTGAAGGTCATGGTAATTTCTGACGTCGTGTTAAGCTGTCAGTTCATCCCCAGCCCAGAGGAGCAACCAACCCCTCCTCTACTCCACCCCTTACTGTCTCATGTTTTTTTTTACTCAGAATAAGAAATTCAACTCTGACAGTGTCTCATGCATAAGCAAACAGGTGCGAGGGATGTGAGTCTGCCAAACTCTGAAGCCGGCACGAGATACACTTGTATCATGCTGATTATGGTGTGGCTTAAATGGGACATGACAAGCTTGAACAAAAGGACGGGTCAGTAGGTGGCCTTTTGATTGCCATTGCCCTGTGACATCGCCCCTATGAGAGTTTACCGACAGACATGGGGAGGGGGTTCTGTGCGGTGGGGGCACACTGGGGTGTGGTTACAAAAGAACACAGAAGGCCTGCAAGAAGCTTCCCATCACAACACTGGGACAGAAGGTCTGTTTCTTTATGTTAAAGTGATGCTGTAAGGCACATGAGGCAGAGCTTGCATCTGGAATCCTGAGCCTATTGTCACTGAAAGTAAACCACTACTTACCCCATTTATGTCACACTTACAAATATGTTTTGGAAATGTGCAAAATGACATGGATGATTGAATCTCAGAAAAATACTTAAATATCACTAAAAAGATCTATAATAACTGAAAAAATGAAAATATATACAAATACAACAACAATCAGTACCGTTAGAACTAGCTTTTTTAGCAGTTTGGATTTTGAAGTACTGTATAATTATAAAATATAGTAAAGGAACCTTAATAAAACTGAATTGTCATTCCAAAAATGAATGAGTAATTAGCTAATCGACTTTTTTAAACTTTAGCAGAAAATTCCGAGGTATTGTAACAGGCTGATGCTGAAACATTTATTACAACTGGTATAGGATTCTAGCAGGTGAGTTGCACAACAGAGACGAGATTATCCCAGCTGCCATCTCCGCTTGTAAAATTCCTCCCTACATAAGACAGTAAAGGAGAAACATTCACAAATTAATGCTTCAAATGAGTCTTACAGCTGTACTACTGGAAAGTGAGAATCAATGATACCTGCTTTATCTAGCCAGGAGAAACTCTAAATTGAAGATTAAATTAGAATTTTGTCAAATGTACAAGAAAGAATTACTACCAAAATTAGTATAAGTAATAGTACTATTTGGAATTTATGAAAAAGTCTAGATATTTAAAACTCTTTTTATTGAAAACTGTCTAGAGATGGGTAATAGTGTACTATGACTTTGAGGAGAGTGACTGTTATCAAACTCAAAACTAAAGAATGACATTTCATTTTTAGGATAAAAGACAACAATCAATTAACATTTTTGACTGCACAGTACCTGGAAAAGTATATTAAAAACTTTAACTATAAGTGTAATCATTTAAGTGAGTGTGGACTTCATGGTTTTGATAATTAAGTACTAACAAAATATTTTGTGTTAAATACAGTTTCTTGCTAAATATTATCAGCAAATTTTAAATATGGGTCAGTTTCTTTCCAAAGGCTGCCCAGTCTACAAAAAAAGATTTTCATACAAAAAATGCCATACAGTACCTGTTTGGTGCTGGTAACAGGAGCAAATTATAAAAAGACTTCAAATCAATTGTGTACAATCTCAAAGACAGGGTAATGTTTTAAAAAGGTGCAAATAAAAATCTCATTCAAATTAACATCACTTCCTTATTTTTGCATTTAATATAAAAAACTTTGCAAATGATGTAAGACCTCAGGAAATAAATTGTCCCAAAGAGCTGATATTCAAGCAAATTCAGGAAAGTGTTATAAGATCTAACACAGCTTTTCTCAATATTTATACACTAAGCATGCCTTCTTTCCCTAGCCTGCCAATCAGTAGTGCTAATTCAGAAAATAGTATTAAGGTACAGAATCTTATAGCTAAATTCATTGGAAGTGATGTTTAATCTGTGGTCTGTGATGGCTGTTTGTTTTGGAACATTGTCTTTATATTTCTAAGATTCATCAAAATAAAAGTAATTATAACAAAAATAAGGGAATATTTTTAATAAATTTAGTAGGTTTTTATTGATACTGGCAAAGTGATGCAATAGGATTTAACGCCAGTTAAAAACAATTTATCATAGGGTTAAAACTGTGTTCACCTTTCTCCTCACTGGCATCTAGTAGGGTTATTTACCAAGAACCAGCCCCACTGGATTTTTTTATCCTAAAACACAAATGAAATAAGAAACAATAACATCATTGTCTGTACTATTTTCAAGTGTAAGCCTGCTGCCACTATCCCCAAAGCACATCAGCCTTCAAAGATGATGAAATGTGTTAAATGACAACATTTTGACAGTAATAAAGATAATTTATTTTAGGAAAACCATCTCTTAAAGTCACTTGCAGCAACCTTTCTTCATGTTTAAGTGAATCCTAGGAATTATTAACATAAAAAATACAGTATTTTTTCCACTAACTAAATCCAATTCTTTCTACCCCTGAGAACATAAAGAAACAGCAGAAACATATAATATTACACTGAGTGGTGTCTAATGAAATTCTTGACTGATGCCTTGTCACTGTTTTTCTTTTAATGACATAGGCCTTGTTATCACAAAAAGGGAAAATGAGCAAGTTATCACTCAACTCCTTAGTTTAACCAAAAACTGGTTCAAAAACCAATACACTGTCAGTGGCCTTCAGAGACTCCCACACCTACCAACATTCTCCCAGCCCTACCTGTTCCTACATACAAATACGCACTTGCCTGGCACAGAGAAGACATTACTGAGAAGATGTGACAGAAATGAACAATTTTTCACCGAGCAAGTGACGCCTACTTTCAATTTATCACAGCTTACATCTCTTGCCTGCCAGTGTCGTTGGATTCATACGTTATTGTCCCTTACCTGTCACTCACTGTGATGCTTTTTAATCTTTCCCCTACCGAATTACATTCACAAAGGTCACTACCATCCAATTAGAACCTTATCAAAGATGCACACACTGCCGGGCTCAGTGCTTATCAAGAATGGGTCATAAATCCAGAAACAGAGAATCTCAATGTTCTGATCCCATAATGAAAAAAAACAAAGAATAAACCATGAAGCAGGGAGGAAACACCTGTGTGTTTGACAGCTGGATACAAAGGGCTGCTCTGCATTACTGGTGGAAATTAAGTTCAGATTATGCCCATCAAAAAGGCTATGCCCTACATTAGTTCCAAAATTCAGTAGGTGTTTCTCCCTTTGAATAGGGCTCATCTGAAGCATGCAAAAAACTAATATAATTTATTTTTGACTTCCTGTGTAAGTCAGTGAGAACTCATGGTGGCTTCATAGTTATGGCCAGTTGCTGTGTGTTCTTGCAAGCCCTTTATGGGCTGTATGGTAACATTTTTCCTACTTCTAATTTTAGTGTGACCACTAAAAAAAAGTAAATTCTAACGTGGAACAGATCTAGATCTTTGTCTCAACCTCCTTCACCTACCTAACCTGCTATGATATACATCCATCTATACTTTTTCTAACAACTTTATCCAGTTCAGGGTCATGGGGAGCCAGAGCCTATCTTGGTAAGCGGTGGGCACATTGCATGCTGTTTTGTACCTGGATGGGACGCCAGTCCACCGCATGGCACACACAGACACATAAGACACTCACACATTCATACCAAGGCCAATTTTCCCTGAAACCAACTAACCTTCTGGTATGTCTTTGGACTTTGAGTTTGTTTCAAAATATAAAATACAGTAATAAAAAACTGTAGATATTCAACTAAACAGGATCTTAAATTCAAAATAATGTGCCTAGAAGCTTTTTAAACACACTTTGCTTTTTTATTTTCTCACTCAGAAGTTTTGAACAGGGGTCCAGTAGATAAAAGGGTTACTAAGAATGAAAGGCAACCAGCTGCACAAAGAGTACTTAAGGTAGTACATACATGTATCACTATGAATAACTCTGCAAATTAAAATCAATGTACAGATCATAGAATTTATGTTGAAGCCATTTAAAAGGTCCTTAAAAACAGCTACTGTATATCCTGCACAGTGCAATGGAGGATACCCAATTAAACTTGACTGTATTACTATACTTCTTTTATCACTTCAGTCCTGTTCACTTGGATCAGACTTTCATCTTCCACCAACACATTTCATTATTTGAAATATCCATATATAGGGCATGATTGGCCATAAAGGCATTTAATCACTGCAAGTAATATGAAAAACAAAAATCACAACATCTTGGGTCTGTGCCCTTACACAAGTACTAAGCCATAATAAAACATTTCCACTGGCCACTATTTGATATAAAAAGATCAGCTGGAGCTTGGCTTATGGTTGGTTGACTCTCGCAATTGACAGACCACTTTGTGCTCATGGCACAACTAGACCACATTGCATGAACTGCAAAATGACCCCCTGCTGGAACTACTGAGCTTCAGATTGCACAAGAAATAGAATGAATCTAATAGGGAAAAGCTAAAGCAACAGACTCCTCCCAAGCTAGCTAGCACAAATAATTATCTGCTTGATCAAACTTTTAGAGCAATTTAATAAAAGAAAAGGAAACCATTTAACTTTCACAAGTAGTAACACGCACCTTCATTTGTCAACTGGTTTAAAATGTTTTTTCATCTAAACTTGGCCTGCCGTTTAAACAAAACCAAATGACTCTTTATGAAAGGTCACAGAAAGTTGAACAAGAAAAGCCTTAATGTAGATGAAGCAATGGGAGCTGCTGAAAAGATTAAAACACCTGCTGTAATTGTGCTCAGTAGGAACAGTCACTGGCAAAATAGTGAGGAAATGACTGTGGAAGAAAACACTCAGCAAAAGTAATGCAACTTTAGAACATATCAAAATTCCAATGGCAACTATAAAGCAGAAGATTTCTACAAATAGGCTTTTCTTAAATTTTTGTGTCATTTTAATTTACAAAAAAATATTGATCAAAGAGCATGGCTGCCAGCTTGAATAAGCCGACCAAAGCTGATTGCAAAGGCTTCCTTATCTTTCTCAAGATCTTCTCAAAGATTTCTGCCACTGATTTCATTTGAGCTAAACAGCAATTCCAAAACAAAAAAATAAAAGCTCCCTCAGGGAAGAAGTGCACAATAGCTGAGCAGTGCCATCTCTGTGATTTTTCTTTCTTCCTCCTCTTCTCTTTTCAGACGACCAGCAGGAAGTAGATTTGCACCCTTGGTTTTTGATGTTGACAGGAGTGTCATCTGTGGCCAAGTCTCTGACATTTGAGGCTGTCAGGAGCCGCGGCAATGGCAAATTGATTGACCTTTGCTCACAGTTATCAAAACAAGTGAAAGGAGGAGGCCTCTGAGAGCAGCTGCCATGGCCCTCTGACTACACGTGGGGATTGGCGGAGTGGATTCCTGAAACGCACGAGGCAGCGGGCACCAAGTTGCAAGCTGTCAGGCCAAGTGCATAAGCCTGTGATTAATGAAAGGGCTGATTTCCATAGCTTGTGAGCCCTCAAGATGTTGGAAAAACCTAACCCTGTGTGGTTCACTATACCTGCAAAAAGACAAACATGGACTGTGCTGTTTTCTTATCTGTTGATAGGTTCTCATAGCAAAATCAGTAAATCTAATTTTGAAACAAAACTTGGCTAGTTTAGTTTCAATCTCCTTTCCTCGTGAGATGGTTACAGTGTCAGCATTAGTAAAGCAACAGGGAGATTAAGAGAAGGAATTAGTGGCGTGGGTGCTTGCACAGAAAAATTTAACATTATTGCTGCTCACACAAGTTTAGGGATTGGGAACATCTGTGTGTTGAACAGAGTGGGGCAATGAATAAAAAAACAACCTCAAATTACATTCTTTTATAGACGCTGCTGCATTACAGATCACTCTTTCACTTTCAAAAGTCTGAAGAAGAGCAAGATGTGTTTGGCCATAATTCAGTGAATAATTTTTACATTATTATCTTTTCTTTATATTATTATTATCTTTCTTTCACAGCTACTAAAATTAAACAGCCATATTCTTTTAAACAAAATGTGAAAGATGAGAACCCAGGAACATCAAATTTCATTGCTATCTTAACTCTCTTATTTCTAACTCTGTCATAATTAATTAAAGAAGTGACAATTATAAATTAAATGCAACCCGTCTTCAGGCATTTGAAGTTCAGCTGTCAGGAGAGAATAACTGAAGCTTGGCACTTGGCTCAGCAAGCCAGCAGCCTTACACGGTTCATGTGAAAGGTTTGATGGCCTGGCTGTTGCCACTCACCAAAGTTAATCATTGTCACCAGAAGGGACCTTTCACCGTTTCTCAGAAACAGTCACCGGTGGAGACAAAGAGATGATAGTTTGCAGGGATGAAGAATATTTATAACAATCAACACTCCTCTTGGCTTTTGATGACTTTTTTCTGTTTTTTTTTTCTTCTAATAGAGTCAAGTGAGCCATTATAGCTTATGAGAAACCAGGCTAATTTTGTTAGCAGCAGTCATCCACGCTATCTGATTTTCCATGCCTTTGGTTGCTGGTCTAAAATCATTATCGTCTACAGGCAGCCACAGTGCTGTGATCAGAGAGCAGAGAGGAAGGGTGCTGAAGGGGTGCAGGGTAACTGTTGACAGCACAGACAGGTGGCAGTCACCAGCTATCCTGCACTTAAAGGGGCAGTGTTCTTTTAATGCTGTTTCTGTAGACCATCTTTTTCGGTTGTCCCTTTTTCTTTGTTTAAAGGGAACGCATTCTTACAGTTATTACAGTTTTCACAGTTTTATTCTTCAAGATGGTCCTCCAAGCAAAAAACAATAAAAATTATGTATCTGGGGCCCTTTTAGCCTTTTTGATTTAAGTCTTGTCAAAGATTTGGATCCAATGTAGTTTGTTAATTAAAGTGTAAGAGAAAAGCTATTACATAAATGAGTTCATTGTATTGTTTTCACTCAGCAGTTGGAAGGAGTCATTAGTGATAATGATGCCCTGAATATTAGACTTTTGATTCCAGTGTTAGGAAGGTAGTGGTGCTATTCTGAAACAAAAATCCTTTTGTGCTATTGGTCTCAATGCGGAAAATGTTCTACATTGTTTTAAAAGGAGATAAGACACCTTTGACTGTGGCTGAAGATCAGTAACTCTGGACAATTTATATCTTTATGTTGAATATTAGCTACATTTCCATACATTTCCTTCAGTGGTATTCATTTGTGTACAAAACGTGTAAATGAAAACACATGGCATAACATATGTCTATTACACCTAGTTTGCACAGCTTGAGATAGCTACATGATTATTTTAAAACACAGTGGTAGTATGAATTATATAAAAGCAAAGTAACTAATGCTGCCACAAAACAGTTTTAGTTAAAAGACGAGTGCCTTCACAATACTTTTCAGACTGCATTTTCTGCATTCAACTGGTCAGCTAGATGTGACTTCAGACCATTTTTTTTCCTAAATTAACCTGAACTGCAGAGTAATCATACAGTATATTTCCTCAACTGAAATGCACTTCCATCCTTCTTGACAGTATCTCAAAACTGCAATAAACAAAGTGGGTACGACACAGGTTTGGCTGTCTGTTACACGCTAACTCCAAGTTATTGCCCAGTTGACTGTAATCATGTTAATCTACATTTCCCTGTCACATATAACACTGTAATCACTAAATGTACTGCCATAAATCTTTCAATTAGAGGATATAACTTTATTAGCATGATATTTCTGTGCAGATTATACAACAACGAAGAGGAGCTTTCATTTATTCTGTCAGCCAGGGTCAACCAGTCAAAGGCCATGGAGTACAAAGGTTGCTGCAGCTGTGACGCCCATTATCTGGCCAGGATGAGCCCCTGAGTGGATGTGTAATAAAATAAATGTCAAGCACTAACATTGGAGCTTCAGAGGAAGAGCAGGCTGGTGGGCTAGCCATAGCCATTCTAAGGGCAGGTGAAGGCCATTAGTCAGCCCACTGAGGTCACTTAGGGGGTCAGAGGACAGAGGGAAGAAGACTGCACTGTTTTCCTTTCCCTATTCCACATTTCATCCCCTTTTCCAGTTGAACCCATCGATCAGAGTGCGGAGTGTCTTACTAAGGGCTTATTTTAAATATCAGTTAATCTTTTTATATAAATCAATGATTACCTATAATTGTGACAATAAGAACCCAATCTTTTGCTTATCTGTGCATTGTTATGACTGCGAATTATGCATTAAGTATATATAAAAAAGTGGCATAAATCATGAGAATTTGTAGAAATAACCACCACAAGAGTGCCTCAAGGAACCTCAGAACCCAAAAGTTCAGCTTATAGCATGGCTGCTGGCAATCTGGGAGCACAATAAAAATAATTAAAACACTTTAAATAAAATAAAACCATAAGTGGTGGGTTACAGTAGGTATACATACTGTATTCAGTGTTATAGAGCTCCAAAACATTCTGGATTCCATAACAGTCATTCACTACTTTAGGTAATACAGGCAGTTACAGGAAAAATTGGAAATCACTTAATTTGTAAGGAAGTGGAGTGCAATCCATTGTGAATGGATACATCATGTATACACTATGTATAATTCATTACTGTGTAACAAGGCTAATTAGTATGCCAGCCATCTATATAATTTTGCTAAGTCATGTTTTATATGCCCTGTGATGGACTGATGTTCAATCCAGGGTGTATCCTGCCTTGCTTAATTTGTCCTAAGACCCTGAATTGGATAAACCAGTTAGAAAATGGATGGATGAATGTTTTATATGTGTAAATAAAATGCACATAGACATGCGTGATATGAAATGGCCCAGAGAAAGACATGAAGGACATGTTGAAAGGAACTGTGACTCCCCAGAAGGGGGAACCCATATGTTTGGATTTATGCAGACTGGACCACACTTCACCTGAGTTGTACCTTATGTCAGCAGGGCTCTCTGACACCACTGTCAGCTCTCCTCAAAGTCACGATTCCACTTCAGTTCTGACCTAGGAACGAGCCCTTTCCCCACATCTCCCCTACCAACACCTTGCTTGGCTCCAATGAGGCAGTGTTCCCATTTCCATCAGTCTTGCACACCATTCCCCCTTCTGTCGGCATCCTGTTCCAACCACTTCCTTGTACTCTCCTCTGGGTCCCTGTGCAACTTAATTTCATTTTTCTCTCAGATTCTTAATGATTCCCCAGCAGGACATGCCAGCACTGCGGCACTGCGCATGGTTAAAGTTATACAAGAGCCTTTGATTGCTTAAATATCCTGTCAGCTTGCATCAACAATCCATACTGGTGATGGTGACCCTAATATTGACTGTGTGAGAAAATCAACAGGATTGGATTATGTGTAAAAAGTACCATTGATCTCTTAATAGTCAAGTAGAGAAAGAATCTCTCTGTCAGGTAGCTGCTGAAGTGCTCCCATTTTGGAGCTTATTCAGCTTTTAAGTCAGCACTTCCATATTCAAGCCACAACAGCTTATTGGGGCAGACAGTATCCTGAATTCTGTGTTATTACTGTGACTGGAGCCCCTACCTCACACAAGGAACAACAGCTGTGCCTGAAGTGGAGACTTAAACCCACAACTTACCCATTATAAGTCTAGAGACATACCCACTCTATTATACCCATTATCAGCTTTCAGACAGGCAGGTAAAAGAGAGTACAGTTTTTATTCTCATTTTGGTGGAAAATACTTTTTATCTGGGGTAAACATTGTGTCAAAGGTGAAAAAAGCTTTTATGGTAAAGAAATTTCAGGATTATGCTTGGAGTTCACAACCATCAGCAATATACTGGAATTCTTAAATGGAAATACAGTGAAAATTAAAAATTGTCCTCCATATATTTGGCTTCTAAAATACATTTTTAGATATATCATGCAGATGGAGATCATTATTTTTCACACTTTGAGATTCTGAAACTGATTGAACTTGTGTCTGAAAGCTTAGCATTATGTTTAAATTGTACTCTGTAATTAAAAATATTCAGCTTGTCCATGAAAAGGTCACAGATTGCATATGCTGTGCACAGTACTTTTTATCATCTGATAAACACTTTTCAATGTGTCCTTTCTGTGCTTGCAATCTCTATTGAGGTATGAGCAGTAAAATCGATATTCATACAGTGTCAAGACTGTAATTTATTTGTCTTTTGAAGGAAACTCCATGGGGGCCTTTAAAAAATCAAGTGGTTAAATTTCACTTTTAATGCAAGGGGCTTTACTCATGTACAGCAATTAAGCTGTTTTCAGGGAACTCAGGCTGGGGGCTTTTTTCCCTGACCATGCTATTTCTGATTTATATTTTTCAATCTTGCTAAACCAAGTAAATTCCTCAGACATCCAAGTTAAAATCAGCAGGAGGAATAAACTGTTTGCTAAAGCGGCAAAGAGTAATTGTATGTATTTTTGTGCTGCACATAATTTCAGTCATTTTGATAGCTTCTAACATTATTATGACAAAGCAGATACTGTTCTACTATAAACTTTATTTTAGATTTAATAATAATAATAATATAATATTTATAATTATAATTATAATAATTGCTTACACTTATATAGCGCTTTTTCTGGACACTCCACTCAAAGCGCTTTACAGGTAATGGGGACTCCCATCCACCACCACCAATGTGCAGCATCCACCTGGATGATGCGACGGCAGCCATAGTGCGCCAGAACGCTCACCACACATCAACTATTAGTGGGGAGGAGAACAGAGTACTGAAGCCAATTCATAGATGGGGATTATTAGGAGGCCATGATTGGTAAGGGCCAATGGGAAATTTGGCCAGGACGCCGGGGTTACACTCCTACTCTTTTTGAGAAACGCCCTGCGATTTTTAATGACCACAGAGAATCAGGACCTCGGTTTTACGTCTCATCCGAAGGACAGCGCCTGTTTACAGTATAGTGTCCCCATCACTATACTGGGGCATTAGGGCCCACATGGACCGCAGGGTGAGCGCCCCCTGTTGGCCCCACTAACACCTCTTCTAGCAGCAACCTTAGATTTTCGTCTTTTTTTCGGACCAGTACAGCTGGTGCCGACCACGGGCTCGCGGAGGGCTCAATCACCCCCACTGCGGCCATCTCCCGGATCTTTTCCTCGGCGGGGGTCCGCTTGGCGTGAACCATGCGTCCCGGTGGGATGCGGATGGGCCGAGCTTCGCCGGTGTCGAAGTCGTGTTTTTCTGTAGATTTCTACAGAATTTGATCATTTCAGGTTTTTAAAAGAGTACAAAATATTCAGTGTTATATGACATTTTTAGAACGTCAGTGTAATCTCTATGGCACACATACAGTCAAAGATCTGTTTTACATTTTTTGCAATGACTTGTCATAAGCTGTGACTGTAGCTTTCAATTCACCTGAAAATGAATTACTCACTGCTTTAAAAGATCAACTTAAAATCTACCAGAATCCTGCCATGCGTCCTACTACATACCAAACAGATGCAAAAGTTCATATACTGTACACAATCAATGTATCAGGAAATGTATTTTAAAAAGTTTGGAGAGAGCAACAATTCCTACAGACTTTAATAAAACTTTAGCTCTAAACCGTTTTTAAAGTGAACAGGGGAAACTTATATTGCTGCAGTGCTCACTAACCTCTTTTTCCTGCAAGATAAGAGAATTACTCTGAAAACTATAATTTCTAATTTCCGTGAACCCCAATGGATTTCTTTGTCAGACTCTTATCTGCGGCAGTGCTATACAGAGCATTAACTGAAACAGCAGTATGGTGAAGACTTTATTTCTCTACTCCTTCCAAACTGTTTTACATTTGTCACCCACACCTTCTGCTTTTAACTGCTGGTCACTATGTCTGGAGTCAGTTAACATTTTATACACAGTAACACAAGAAATCGTTATTGTTTTATGTTAACTCAATGAATTACTAATGTCTAAAGGTGTGATTCTGTGTTTATAATTCATTTTCTTGATTATTTCAAATTATAAAGTAATCTGCATAAAACGTAATGATTTGAAATAAGATGCTAATGAGCAGCTGTACTGTATATACAAATTATTACAGCAGGGTGGCCTAGAAGTCTTGCTCCATGGGGATTTGAAACATTACCACTTAGATAATAGCAAATAATTTTCATAATAAACATATAATCCATATACATACAATATATGCACACACATACGCCAATATAAAAGGCTCCCATTTGATCATACATCCTCGTAAAGAACACAGATAAAGGGCAGCTGTTTTAATAAGGTGTGTTGAATATCAGCACCGGCAGCCCCTTCTTTCTTTGTCTAATCTCCAAACACAGAGATGTGTTTGTTCTGTCCGTCCACATCTCTTCCAGCACAGGCTAGCGTGCTTGTTTGTATAAACTGGCTAGCAGATCAGCAGGAAAAGGATTAAAACACAGGGATTAATGCAGTTTTATAAAGTGTTCACACGATAGCATTTTTGTTCAGATGGATACAGAATCACTGTTCAATTTACTGCAACATATATTATATCTTTGGGGAGGGACAACAAGTGAGAGACCTAATGAATCCATGTCTCTCATAGCTAGGGGCCAGACAAACCTCTAATACTTGGTTTTAGCAAGAGGAGGAGAAAACAAAGTAGGTTACAATTTTTAATCAGGAATGCAAGCATCATCCAGACAAAGAATTGCATAATGAAAGAAAAGTAATATACTTTTTGTCACTGTCTGAGAGAAAATTGCATTTAAAAAACAGAAGATTGTTCAATCAATTTCAGATATTTTTTCTTCTTTCAGGTATTTAGTTGAAATTTAAGAGTTGTACCTCCTTCTTCAGGAAATGATGACTGATTATGATGACCTTATTTGTTTCCATCTTGTTTTGAAATTGCTGTTATGGAATACTCACATTGTGTAGTTGATCTCATTAAAACTTGTAGGAGTAAGGCAGACACACAGCTGTCGTGGGCTTGATGTGCACTCCTAATCTCCTTCCTTTAAGGTTTTGTGCTTAATGTAATGCCTAAGCTACTCATTAAGACACGGCCAGGATGTCAGATGTATCAGTTTCAAATAGTCTAGGACAGGGAGGGAGAAAGTGCAGAGCAAGACAGAGCACTCATATTACACCTTATTGTGCAGCTGTTAAGAACCTAATGCCTTATTGGTTTCCATTTCAACAGAAGTAACTCTAGCCAAACATAATATCTTGCTCCACTATTGAAAGATCATTACAAGTCATAACAAATTCTGACAAACTATAACTCTTCCAATGTCATTGCCCAGGGGATTAAAGCAAATGCCTTGAGACACATTTGCAAAAAAAAAGGATTAATAACGCATGGGGCAGTAAACTTATACCCACACAGCATTTATTATGTCACAGCTTTGCCTAATGACTTGGCTTTAAAAATAAAGAAGAAGAGATCAAAGGGTACATTATTTGATTTACTGTGCACAAAATTAAATAATTAAACATAGTATGTAAGGAAATAATCATAATATTAAATGTTTACTTATAAAGAATTTCATGCCCAGTATTGCAAGTCTACTGTATATGAAATTTACATGTGATAATTATATTTAAATGAACAGGATTAATGCAAAGTTTTCCAATCAATTCTAAAAAGAAAATCTCAGTCAATGTCCTGGTTACTGGTGTGTTCTTTTCCCCATTGTCATTCCTATGCCCATGATCACACAAACCAGATGTCCGGTTGCAGAGATGTTCTCCTGAGGGTGATTGCAAGACTTCATCACCGCCTTTTATGTGTGTATAAATAATACTGGGCCACATTTGAATATATAAACAGAAGAACAGCCTGATATAAAAGAAAAAGCAATGGCCAGAGCAACGTCCCTATTATGGATATAAAGGATGGAATACAAAACAATTTAATAAGTGGATTTGTGTTGCTGCTCCTTTTGTGGCCTTAATAGAAAATGTTACAAATATGAAACCCAGGGGGACTGCCACATTGGCCTTTCCCACACTGTCTGCTCCTTTTGTATGGAAACAGGAGCTGGTAATTAGAAGGTGACTTCCATGTGCCTGTGAGAGGACAGATGTAGCTGAGCATGTCATTGTCCGGACAGAGAAGTTATGAATTTGAGTGGAGGATGGGACAAGGTGGAGGGCAGATGTCAAAAGGGCTGAAAATAACAATCCATCAGTGACTCCTGTAGGGTGGTGACAGTTCTGACCCACTGAACTAAATAAATACATTTAATCACTGGTGGTCAGCTTATACTCCACATGCAAGAAGAGCAGAAGAGCCTGCTGTCACATGAAAGGGCAGGTGCTGTCTGAACTATGGCCCTCAGAACAATAACAATCAAATGTTGTTTTGCGGCCAAAATTAACTAACCAGTGGCTGCAAGTGGAACATCATAGCTGTCCCATCAGTGAGCTATACATGATTGATTATGAGCCACCAGTGAATGACAGGTCCTAATTCAAGTCCTGAAAGACTCTGCAGCTTGGTTTGTTCTATGGGAGATAGCTGAAGCCCAGGCAGAACGGTAATATTGTACTCCTCTGTAGGGACTGGTAAGGTACGTTGGAAGAAAAAACAATGTTAAGAAGATGAGGTTGGGAAGGATCATGGGTTTAATCCATGTCTGATGCACATTTCCTCTACATGTGCATTTGCAGTGGACACACTAGGATTGATTGCTTCTCCAATGATATGTTGAGGAATAAAGAAAGGGACAGCTGATGAACTAAGACCAGATTCAACCACAGTGAGCAAGAAAATACAGAACTGGACTGGCAGTTGTGAAAACCCGTCATTCTAAATTCTAATTGGATCTTATTTCAGAAGATCTAATACCACAACTACCCTAACCACAAATAAATTAAAAGAAACTAGAAGCATAGTCCCACTCATGATATTGGATCTCAGATTGCTTAAAAATGGAGCAATGCTGCATAAGTCATTATCAATCCAACAAAGAAGGCAACAGTATGGTTATTCTCTATGTTCTCTGTTCTATGTTCTCTATTTTTTTGCACAATGACAGAAAGCCATTGTAGAAGCATTCTGCTGTGTGCCCCCTTTATATGCAAACAAGGCACCTATCAGCAAGACTGCAATTTCAGAGAGGGAACAGAACAGAAAGCATTGTCAAAACCCAGAAGTCATAAATAACATTGCAGTAAAACAACAAACACTGAACCTGGCACTTTATCTTGGAGCACTAATGGTGAAGTAATGTGTCTGCTCAGCACTTTTGTATTGATGTCTCACTTTGCCACTGTCGACGACCGGCATCCATGACTGAGAGCTCTTGAACTTGTTTATTCACACTTGTTTAATCCTGTTTTCACACCCTGCTTCTCAGCCTTTGGGGCAAAGAAGATGGATGAGGGGAGCTGGGGCCGTCAGAGGGTCGGGGTCGCAGTGTCGCTGGATCTCATTAACTGCACAGTGCTCCACAGTGGGCACACTGGAGGTCACCCCAGCTGAGGACTAGGGGAGCCATCAATGAGAAAAGAACCAGGGGAGTCGTAAATAAAAAAAACATGTGACAGACAATACCGCAATGCCCAATTCGGCAAGGAGTAATCTGTTACACTCCACACCTGAAATAGGAGTTTTATCTATGCCTGCATAAGAAGCAGGAATAATATATTGATGGTGCTACCTAAGGACTTTAACTAGAAGCCATTAAATAATAAAGAAAACATTGTACCACTTAATAGCAAATACCATTAAAACATAACAGACCAGAAATTCTGATCATTGAAACAGAAACACAAGGAAAATTTTGACAGGATGCATTATATGTCAGGCATCTAGTTAACTGATGTCATTATGATTCCCATTTTTGTAAAGAGCCACTGTTTATTGTCTGCACATCTAATCGCCGCGTCTGTTGTGTTTTCTTGCTGAAGTTTTATAAATTGAAGTTTATACCGATTCTTTTTATAATATGGTTGCAAAAAGAATCAAATACAATGACTTTTCAATAAATGAACTAATTAAAGGGTCTCAAAGGTCAAACTCAATTATTATTACATTCATTTACATGGCTTTACAGTCTGCAAAAGTGTATCATCAGGGAAAAGAAAAGATTAAATATGAGTTCTCAATGTCATTTCATTCCTTAACCAAACAAAAGAAATTCTGCAAATAAAAATGATTTTTATGTCAAAATGCAAACGTCCACATTTTGTGTACTAAAGAAAGACTGATAAAATGATTAAAATGAACAGAATACAAAATAAATCCATCCATCCATCCAACATCAGTCATATAAACGATTTAATTTCCATTTCTTGTGAAAATCAAACCAAATTTACCCCTAATATTTTTCCATTTTCCATGCAGAATTTTCTTTGCTATCAGATTTGCCACAGTGAAATGTATGTTGGAGCCTGACGGTAGAGAAAATAAATGTAATTTCACAATTCACAAGCCTCTGGTCAGTAAATTATATACTGTACATATATTAAATATGACAATATAGTACACGTTTATTTTAAATAATATTAAATAAATATAAGAGATTTTGGAACAAGTGAATTGAATTAGGGTGGCATAGACACATGTACGGGATGTACTGGTTCACTAAAAAAAGGTAACGTAAAAAAAAAGTGTGTCATAGCTTGTGTTGCACCACCATCCATACGGAAGTGCTGAATTCCTGTAGAGGATGATTGACTTCTTGACTGGCATGAGAAAAAGGATGCATTTCCGTGCTCTCACTGTATAGTTTATCTGCCAGTTAGCTTATGCTGAGACACCGATATGGACCAAAGAGAAATAAGCTGTGGTACCTTCAAGGGGAAAATGCTTGGTATTCCTGCTTACCTTTATCTGTCAGTTCCCTACTATTTTATAACTTTAGTGTTCTCAATAAACTTCATTTGGAGCAGCACGGCTGCCTTAATAAAACTTTCCCTGATGCCACCCTGGCTTGACCCTATTATAGCAAGGTTATAAACTTGATGATGTTTCTACACTTGAAGTAGAAAAGTAGCAGTTATAGAGTAATGGTCCATGAGATTTATGATCTTTTCAAAGAAGAGTACTAATCTCTTGAATGTTGAATGTGATCATTTCTGGAGTTCCCTCTTATTGTGTATTTCTAAAGAGAGAAAACAGATGCTAAGAAACAGTATTTAGCAATCCAGAGGGAATTTAAATAGTCATAAATCTGATTGAGAATCAGCCAAATTTTTGGCAATAATTTTGTTTGCAATTGGATTGAAAGATATTCTATAATCTGCAAAGCATTCCGCTGGCCATTGGGCTGCATGTTATTAGCTGGAGATAACAGTGTTTTGTATTGAGGTAGCTGACTTGTACACAAGAAAGATATAAACCTGACATATTCAATCAGGTTTTTATCAGGAGTTGCTCAGCGCAGCAGGAGCTCTGCACCTCTGTTATCACACGATAACATTCCCGCCAGTCCACCAGCATTCCTGTACACACTGATGGGAGTGTAATCGCTTTTCTGAGGCAGAATATCCTGGCTCAAAGGTGCAAAGACTTGCCTCTGTGTCTCACCCACTGAAAATGAAGAAACATGTTTAAATTTTTACTGAAATGTTCATTTGTTCTTGAGATTTACAATCCTACCATGTGTTTCTGGTTGAGGTTGCATTTTTAGCATGACATTGCTTCTTGGTCATTAACTACTAACAGGTTTATTCCTGACAAAAACAGTATATGCCAAAAACACTGTAAATTGCAATGTAGACTTTTTTTGTTTTTTAGGAAAACAAGCATTCCTTGACATAGCTCAAAATGAAAACAATGGAAACGATTTTAAATAATGGACTGCAAAGACAAAATGGCTCAGATATTTTGATTTCTTTTACTCTTTTCACTTATAGTTTTTCTTTCTTCATGCAGAAACACAATCCAATCGATCAATCTTCTTACTGATGTTTTAGTCATTTTGATTTAAGTGAACAGCTCATCCAGATAAATGATTATATTGTACTCCAAAAAGTAGCCTTTAAGTTTTAGGGATATGCAAAAAATAATTTTAATGATGAGGACAAATTGACAATGAGCCAGTTAGATTTGATTGATGGATTAGCCACTGCTAATCTGTTGTAATGTTTTAGAAAATTCTGAAAAATTCTGAAAAGCTTGATTTCTTCTCACCATACTAGACTGTATTCTAGTCAAGGCTGTCCCAACAGTAGAAAACACTAGCAGACTTTATGTTGTTGATGTTCACAAAATACATACTGTATAGTGTAGCTCCTGATTCTGTCAGACTTTTGCACAGCAGTGTATATTCTGAGCAAATGTACAATATCAAGATATCATTGGGCTTGCCCACAATAAGTACAAATGAGCCCACAATTCAACATCCACTCTTATTAAGAACTCACAAAGCCCTAATTTTTCTTTTCTGATATATATTCTTCTTATTTTCACTTGTTTCTGTATAAGCATTCAGAAAGCATAAGATGGGTTTCATACTCAAGAGAAAAGATGTGAGAAGTAAAATTTTCCTAGGGATGCACCTGAATATCTAGGAGACAGAAGGACAGAAGATTGGGGATTTCACACAGGAATACTTTTTACACACTTTCAATTTAATGGCTCCATATGACCCACGTTTTGCCTCCTCTTTTTCATCCGAAGTCCACTATGAAGAAATCATATTCTTCCTCGCCCTTTGTAACATAGACTGATGGCGTACTATGATACTCTGGCTGAGCAAGGCCAATCACTTTCAGATAAGTGTACAGCCTATAGGATAGAGGATACTGACAGGTCAGCGCTATGGAGCAGTGCCCTCTGGGACTTTTCATTGGCCTGTCACCCTCCCTTTGATCTCCACGTCAGGAAGGAGACCTGTCACAGTGCTAGGTTCTTGTGAATTGCATATCTGTACTGCTAAGTTACAAGTACACAAAGACAATTTATTATCATAATGAGTAATACCCAAAAACTACTGTAGCATAAACTACACATTAAAGTGTGTTCCTGAGTAGTCTGTTCATATCTCATGATACATTAATAAATTACTTCACAAAATATACAATTATATCGAATGTAGCTTAAGATGCATTGTTTTTCCTCTACTGTTAGATGATATCATATGTCACTGAAAGTCATGGAATGCCTTCAAGTCCACATTTAAACAGAGCACACAGAAGAGTCTAGATGGACTCTCCTTCACTTTTATTTACTTATCTCATTTACATCATTTTTGTAATGCATTTATTTAATATCATCAACTAAAGCAATGTTTTATAAGAATATAAAAAAACAGGAAATAAAAATATATTGTCTTTATTTTGAGAGGTTATATGAAAAGAAGAAGGATGCATAGTGCGAATAATAAGCAATGAATCACATCATGATGAAACATCTTTTAAACTGAAAACAGTAAGATTACATACCTTCTATACCAGAGAATCTGAAAACGATTATTTTAAAATGTCCTGTGAGAAACATAGTCATGTTAGCTACAGAGGAGTCACAATGTTTGCTATTTTTCATTGAAGTATGCTGCATAATATCTTCCCTAGCTCTCAATATGTTTCCCGTAAATATGACAAAATTTTATCTGACACATTCCCAAGTAGCTATATCTAAAACACACCTTAAGTGCCAAAATAACCTCTTCAACTCAACCATGTATTCAATGAGGTTTGAAAGTAAGTAGGATTGTTTTTTATTATTATTATTATTATTATTATTATTATTAGCAGCTAAACAGAGAAACAGAGCCCAATACTGTAGCAATCTGTCGCCTATAAATAATGCAAGACTTTTTTCTCCTTATTTTCTGGCTGACTCTAGCCCAGTTAGGAGTCCTGGAGACAAGTAGGCCTAAACCACCCTGCAGACACAGAATTCAATCTGTTTCAGAGCTGCAATTCAATTATCGGAAGGATTCTGCTCACTCATTTGTGCAAGAGGCCAAGAGTCTGTTTAGGGGGGTCATATTGAAAAAAAATAAGCATAAGATCCACTAGAGAACTCAATTTTGATATTTAAGCTTCTTCTTATTGTAATGTTAAAAGATTAGTAAAGCTCCAGCTCCTTCTGGAAATGCCCACCATTTTGCATTTTGGAAGTTTACGAAACAGAGAAACAACCTGAGAGTTTTTTTTACTATGACATCTGACCCCTGAACCATAACCTCCTAGGCACTAAAGCATTCAACACCTCATTTAATCTCCCCCACTGGCCAGGCACCCAGCAGCGAGGAAGGGAAGAAGGGAAGAATAATATGGAGACTTCATCAATTTTTCATGAATTTTCATTTAGGCCTGAAACCCCTCTTATTCTGATCGATAGATCAAGCTGCTGTCACGTATTTAACACCTGGGGGCTGCAGCTGGACCTCGGGGGATGGCTATAGTCTTCGACAAGATCAGAGGCAGGGCTGGACAGAGCTCACCCCCTCCTGCTCCCCTGTGTTTCTTACAAGCACTACCCAGCTCTTAGACCAGAAACCCAACCTCACAGTGTGTCCCCTGACACTCCCTGTGGTAAATGACTGCGCTGTAAGTTCAAGCAGGTTGATCCCTGTTTTTAAGTATATTTATGCTTTCCTGTTCTGTTCCCAAAGCAGGCTATTTTTCATATCAATGTACAAAAAAAATACCTAAAAATATTGATTGCCTGGATGAAGACACTTCATAAAAGGAGTTTACTTAAGCAGTAAAAATGCTCAGTTGTCTTGCAATTAAATGTATGATTATGCTAATCTGGTGACAAACCTCTTTGTCCTGAAAGACAAATGTACCTTTCATGTAAGATGTATACAAAACACAGCAAAAATCTTAATCTTAAACTATTTGTTACAATGAAGCAGTGTAGTAGTAGAAAAATATAATTAGTTCCAAATATTAACAAAGATACACGGGATACATAAAATTATAAGAGAATACGTTACAGGTAAAATAGGAATAGGTAAACATTAGAGGACATTCTGGACAGTGTGAACTTTTTCAGACCATATACAGTAATTACTTAAATCTAATATGAAACCTGAATTAATTTTAAGCATATATAATATGTTAGATGTTATGTAAGAATAATTGTATTTAAACCTTTGGTGTGCCAGATCCCTGTCTGATGTTAAACCTTACTGTTAGTACTGTCTTAGCCTGGGAGGTCAAATAATAAGTGCACAATATTTGAGATTGTGTTAATGCACTGTAGTCTCCCTTGCTGACACAAGGATTGCAGTTGGGAGTTAACTTTTTTATCAGCTGTAAACTGCAAAACCTAAGATATAAAAAATCTAACCATAACTAGCAGCTGAAAACGGTAAAAAACTGCAGGAGGAAAACAAATATAATGCCATTTCAGATTTCTCTGAGCTCGCCATAATGGGAAAAGCTATCAGGACACAGTATTGTTTGATACGAATCCCATCGAGCTGTGAGAGCTAGATGGTCCAGCTGACTGTGCTGAAAAATGAGAAATCTTATGTCTGCTGAAAGGCACTACATTCCTCCATTAGTGTAATTATAAGAATGTTGTTATTATACTACATAATTTCTCTAATTAGAGGTGTTCCTTAAAATTATTCCAGTACTAGTGGAAAACAACTTTTATTGTAAGAACTATTCTACGTCAGACTCTATAAACCCTACATTTCACAATTATTGGTAATCCTTCCTTTCTGTTCAATTTTAGCTGTTTTCTTCTTGTGATGTTTTCATTCTGGGCTTACATAAATGTTATTGTTTACATTGTTGTGTTCCTGGTATGAACATATACTGTATATTTGAACTTAAAAATCAATAAATGATAGAGACTCTTCTACAAACATAGCAAACATGGAGCAGGCAAACTCGAAAAAGTAGGTAAACTGTAAACAAAACCATGAAGCTCTATATATCAGTTTAACTGTAATTTAATGCAGTGCTCGGGGTTGTACTGTATGTTTTGTTTTATATTAAGCCGTGTTTGTATGAGTCTGAAGGCACTATGTTAAGGTACAGATGATGATATGAATCATATATGAAAAAGATATTTTACGCCACTGTTTCTTCCCAAACCTTTTCACATTCGCTTTTCACAGCAATTCTGTGGCCAGAGCAGGACTTGAACAAGCCTGTTATTTTTTTCTTCTCAAAATACACAAACATAGTCTTCAAGGTCATTCCAGCAGACCCACATAGCAAAACAAGAATCATGGACACCATTAGCAGTAATCTACTGCCGTGGAACTCTTGCAGGAATAATAGAGATGAAGACTTCAAAAGAATTGAACTGTATAACACTTAATATTAAGACAAATCAAACCAGTTTTTGTGAAATAAAGAAAAAGTAGTTATGACAGAGGCTAAAACTGAATTTGGCATTTCACAAATACAATGAAGGGTGTCATGGTGGCACAGTGGTTAGCCTTTTTTTCTTCTAAGTGCTGGAGCCCTAGAGTGATATCTGTGTGGAGTTTGTATGTTCTCCCCATGTTCGTGTGGGTTTCTTTTGGGTGCTCCAGTTTCCTCCTACAGTCCAAAGACATTCTGACAGGTAAATAAACTTCTGGGAAAAAATTGGCTCTGGTGTGAATGTGTGTGTGTCTGTCTACGCCCTGTGATGGATTGGCATCCTGTCCAGGGTGGATCCCACCCTGAGTCTGTTGCTTGCCCGAATAGTCTACGGCTCCCCCGCCACCCTGAATTGAATTATTAGAAAATGGATGGATGTATAAATACAATGAAAGTATAGAATTATTACATTAAGGTGAAATAACCAACGCAATTATTACATCAGGTGGGTAGCTGCGTCAGCATGCGTAGGCTGCAAAGGAACAAGTAATAGGTTTAGAAAACACAACACTTCGGCTGTGGAGCCGAACACCTGAAGAAGGCTCCATGGCCGAAATGTTGCATTTTCTTTCTTGGAATAAACCTATTACTTGTTCTATTGCAGCCTACGCATGCTGACGTAGCTACCCACCTGAACTACTACAGCCTACACCTGCTGTGACCCACTATGCCTTCCTTCAAATCTTTTTCTAGATCTCTTCCTCCCTTGGCCACTTGCCCCCTTCTCTCAGTAAACCAGCATTCCATCTCTTCACAGTGATCTGTTCCAAGACCAGGCTAACCACCTTCTATTCCTTTACAGATGTCGTCGACATAATATCATTCCTAAAGGATTTTGCCTGAAATTTAATACTTTTTTCTTTTGACTCTGATACCACCCAGAGTCACACTCAAAGACTTCTAAAACAATTTCCAACACCTGAAGAAGGCTCCACGGCCGAAACGTGTTTTCTTTCTTCTCTTTTCAACATGGAATAAACCTATTACTTGTAATTATTAAATACTGATTATACAAATGTATAAAACTGCTAGCAATAAGATCTAGACCTTTTCATGTTAGTATTCATGTTATTCCATTGAGATAAATATTAGTCAAACTCATTGTTTAAAATACTATATTTCTTCTTTAATTGAAGTACTTTACAATACCCTCACAGGATCCTTATTTTTCCTTGTGTTGTGTGTAATTCTTTAGTTAATATATCTCAAGGAGAGAAATTAAAATGCCAAAGGCACACATCTGGAACTCTTGTGAGACCTGGGTCTTTATCTTCACATACAGTTCTTGCAGTGCTACAAACTGAAGAGCAATCTGTATTGTCAGGACCTGTTTAACTGACCTGTGTCCAGTCACAGCATGTGAACAGAACAGTGACCCTCAAATATTGCAATGGCAATAATCGGAGAGCTCAACTTCAAAGTCAAGAAAGCACCAGAATCATGGGAAGACAGGTGCACAGCTCAAAATGTTCTGCACTATCGTATTTCATATCTAGGATCTTGCCTACTGTACTGTCCTGGCTGCCAACATTTTATTATTTTTGCAATTTCTGTTATCTGGCTTTAGCCCATGCATGACCCCCCACCAGCTGAGCCCACTAAACTGCAAGCCAAAGTTTTAGGCTGTATGAAACTGTAGCTTTATAGCCGTGTGATGGAAAAGAGATCACAGAGCCCAGGTTTTCACAAAGCACTTTTTAAAAATAGTTTTTGTGTCTCAGTAAGCATCAAACCTTCAGGAAATGTGACTTTAAATGAAAGAAATAGAAAAGTTATATGAATGGTCGTGTCTTTTCTCTTTAAAATAGATCTTTCTTGTATTATCATGTTTAATAATGAAAACATCAGCGGAGTCTTTCTCTTCAAAATCAGAGTTATTAATCACTATTAAATAATTACAGTTAACATTAAAGTAAAAGCATTAGGAATAAATGTCCAAATATTTAATTTAGTTTTGTGTTTTATATTAAAAATCAGCTTCATTTGAGCATTATCTGTCCTTGTTAGGATATATTACTATAGAATATCCAAGACACTGGCTGGTTCCCAGTTTTAATCTGTCTTTCTTGGTCTTCTGAAATTGTCCAAGGTTAAAGCACCATAAATCTTCCTTATGTTTGAATAAAACCGATGGCTCAAGAAGAAAGGACACAAGTTCAGGGAGCACAAAGCATGCTGGGTTTAAAAGGCAGCGAGGTACTCACATGCCACTTCAAGGGATGCATTGCGGCTCACAGCCTCCCCCAGGTAGTTCCTGGCCACGCAGACGTAACTGCCCTCGTCCGGCTTGCTGCGGCGCCCGTGCACGATGCGCAGGAAGAAGAGCGAGCCACTGGGCAGCAGCATGCGGTGGGAGCGGGGGTCGTCCTTGTCGGTCTCCACCCGCTCTCCGTCCTTGTACCACTCCACTGTGGGGGTGGGCCGGCCCTCCGCCTTGCAGTTGAGGGTGGCCGGCTCCCCCTTGGAGACGATCAGGTCAGAGGGGTGCTCCACAATCCGAGGAGGGGAGTCCTCCTGGCGAAGGCGGGATCCTGGCAATAGACACAATGGAGGAAAGAACCCTTTATATGAAGACATACTTGTAGCACATTAATGTTGCTATTTTGATGTCTTCAAATTTTCAGATCCCACTGTTTTAACTTTTAAAAAAGTTGAGTAAAATCTCAAGACAAGGGGATAAATACTCCTGATCACCTTTTGAAGAAAGGAATACTACACCCAAAAGCAACTCAGCAGCACCAGCAATAGCATCTTTTTTTTACTGTCCTAATTATCTTGCTTCCTCATTTTGTCCTGTTGTCTGTTGGTAACAGTTATCTCTAGACCTCGCCATGCCCCACTTCTGAGCCACTTTCAGTTTACACCTGAGGTCTTGCAAACCTTCTCTGAGTTGTTTCATGCATGAACTGAATTCTCTGAATTCTCTCACTATGCACACCACAGTTTTTCCTTTATGCATCTAACTCCATTGATGAACATACTGTATCTCTAAGAGTGGAAGCAAGTTTAATTTATCAATAGGTGATTAAAGGATAATTGTGAACCAACAGTACATATCAGTTAGATTAATTAATTAACTGAAGTGCCTCCTTACTGTATGAACCAATTCATTAGATTCACTGGCCTGCACTGAAGATGATGGAAGATCCAGGAAGGTTATTAAACTACAAAACTGTACAAAAGGTGATGCAAGTGAGTGGAAAAGCATATGGGTGAGCCCATAGCCCATTCATTTATTGTGTAAGGGGGATTCATTTGAGTAGAAAACTGAAGAGGTTGGAAAAGGGAGAAATATACTAGAAACTCATGTTAATAGGCTTTCATCATGTGCTATGATCTTAAAATCCCAGTCCTGGAGATCAGTCTGTTGTGGAAGACTGGCATTTCAACGCTTAGAATGGAAAGAGCGATTTAACCATTCCATGCATCATAGGTCAAGGTATGTTTGCATTACCACATTAAGTTCATATTGTCAGCCTGTTAACTTCAAACAGTGGGTACATGCCTCTCAATATAATCTCTTGAGGGTTTTATTTTTCATGGTAAATAAACACAGTGATATTTGATATTTAAAGCTACTGTAGGATTCCTTCAAAACAGCAGCTGATCATTTGCTCCCTCTTCATGTTAGAATCAAACAACTATATTTTTTCCCTCCATCTGTACCCCAAATATGGTATCTGGTTTTTAAATAAACTAATTAAAATACCAACTTAGACTGCAGAGATATAGCCTTTTCAAAAGCATGTGAAATGTGTTATTTCTTTCAAAGACTGTTACGTCTCAGTGTGTGTTCTGTGTGTGTTTTTTCTATGTTCCACACTGCTGACCCTTGATTGTTCTCCCTTCCCCGTTGGCCCACCATCACACCACTGTTTCAGTATGATGTCATCATCAATTAGCTCTCAGCCAATCAGAACTCATTTTATTCACTATATAACATGGAGGCTTTCAGGAAGAAAAGGCCTTTCGTTTGACTTCGGTCCCGTTTGGTTTTGGTTATCGCTTCGCTTCGCTTCGCTTCTGGTTATTGCTTCGGCTTCGTTTGTTGGTTTGTTTTGCTTTGTGTGTGTATTTTCGTATAGCTTCGGCTTTGTTGTTTTGTTGGTTTTTTTGTTAGTTTCTTTGTATTTTCGTTTGTTTGTGTGTTCATCCTTGTTTTGTGATTACCTTGCCCCAGTGTTACATGTTCAACTTTTGTGTTCTTTTGTACCCTGCTCCTGTTGATTACTCTTGTTTTCCCTTATTTGTATTCCTGGTTCACTTGTGTTTTTGTGTGAACTCTTGTATATAAGGTTAGTTTAGGTTGCTGGGTACACTTTACACACTTAGTTGATTTTGTATTAGTACACTAGTTAGTACGGGTGAGTGCCATTTGTCTTGTATGGTTTTGGGTAGTCAGTGCAGGTTAGCTAGGGTGTTGAAGACGCCGAAGACCGTGTGTTTCGGGTTTTCTTTTGTAGTCAGATTAGCTTTCCCTCACTGTCCTAGCCAGCTCCATTTTGTTTGTTATTTTCTTTCCTTTGGCACCACTCTAGTTCCTTACCCTTGTTATCACGCTTCCTAGTCCCTCATCAAAACCCACCTGCTTCCAAAAGAATTATCCTAAATGTTACACCCCTAGACACTTGGGGTCGTAACAAAGACATTTCTCATCACACTGCCACTGCCACTGCCACTTCAAAGACCACATTGGAGGCTAGGTACTAAAGTAAAGGGGAAGACTTCTGTCATTATTAATTGTAACACAAATATTGATCAAGGAGTGATTGAAGTCACTATGAATGGGAACTGTTACTTGCACTCCCAATACACTTGTGATAATGTGGTATTGCATGTCAAAGAAACCAACTGATTGGCACCTCTAACATTTACAGTAAGGATGAAGCTATCACAGATGCGAGTAGATTATACTGTTTCTAACATACTCTAAATGCAGTAAAAAAAACAATTAATAATTCAACTCAACAGCAGATACTTTGTTTAATAAAAGTCAAGAAATTAAAGATGACAAGTAAAATACTATTGCTCTCTTTTCAACACAGAAATTTAAAACAAAATGTCCCTTCTCTGTTTACAATGGACATTATTTTTATTCTGGATGTGGGACACGCTGTTAAAACATCCGATCCTGTATCTATTAACATTCTTAATTACATTTCATGTTAAAATGCTAATTGACTCAAGTTTAATAAAAGAGGTTCTTTTAACACAGGGAAATGCTGTCCCACAGATAGTCTGGGCATTATGCTAATTGACTCCAATAAAACTGTTTAGAGTGTTTGTGGTTAGATTTTCGCATAGCCGATATGAACTAAGGGCAGCCAGAAATTTACATCACTTAGGCCCTCTCAGAGGCTCTAAGACATTAGCCAAAACAGGGAAATCATGATTATTAAAAAGCTCTTTTGGAAAGCAGTATTATTTTTCCTGTTACAGAGTTTTCTGAGGAAACATTATTCCTACTGAGCTGTCTGTCTGGAATCATTATCTGGTGGATCAACAATGAACTTTGACCAAGGTCATTTTAGTTACTAATACACTGGAACAACAGTGTCTCATTTTAAAGATTCAAGTTAGCACAAATTTTTCCATTCTTTAAAAATGATTACTTCTCCCTGCAAAGTACAGCATATAGAGGTCTTTTTAAAGATATGTGTCATTTCCATTTTCAGCAAAAAGAGGGACTTTTACGTACATTAACATGACTTTTTCTGCAATTCTCCTAATCCTGTTTATTCAATTTCCACCAATCCTGTAGTCTATTACATTTATGAAACATTGTAGAGATAATGTGAGCTCCAAAGTTTTGTTCATTTGTGTAAATCTTCCAACAGATCAGTCAATTTACTTTCCCTGGGGGTTTCAGGTAGTATGAGAAAGCATGCAGTTTAGTATTAACAAAAGAAAGATGTCTTTGACAACTTTTGTTGAAGTACATTCATTGGCCAAAATGTTAAAACCCTTAATATTCAAACCCTTAGGCACATAATAGAGTCTCTTGGTGGCATATAATAAATGTTTGTCTGGGAAATCTATCCCCTCATTTAATTTCCATGCTTTTACATCACTACTTTCTGCCTGTCAATGCACTGAGCTTCCCAGCTCTTCATGCTGATTTCTGTGGTTTTATTGTTGTTTTATGCTACTGTTATATGCACACTTCGGGTCTTCACTAGATGCAATTGTAATTCACTTTAGATAAAAGTGTCGGCCAAATGAATAAATGTGCACTGATCCTGTGAAATATGTAGCTCAATCCCCCTCACCATTTTCCTTGTGACAGCCACAATAGAAGGTACTCTTGCTGTGAGGAAGCATGCGATTGGACTGCAAAAAACTCAAAACCTTGTCACATTATTTGGTGGAGTTGCAAGTGTTTTTTCCCACTTTATAAAAAACATCCCTAAAACAGTCACTGGAATGCCCTTGTGTTAGTGGAACAAAACAGAATGTGCATCATGTTTATTTCACCATTGTTTTTATACTGAGAAATTTACCAACTCATATTTCTTCACTGTATAAATCCCACTGAATTGCGTGAGTGGTTCTGAAAATTTGTGTCCTTTGATACACACTGCGATGGCTCTCACGGAGCCTGAAGGACACAGTAGAGATTGTACAGTCAGCACAAAACTTCCACACTTTCCAAAGTGACTTGGCACAGAGCTGGGTCACATGACCACTGTCACACCTAAGTAGTGTCACAATCTATTTCAACAAAACAAAAAAAGCTGGCATACTATTTCCATTTGTTTTATTCTCTGTACCCACTTATAGAGGATCAGTCTTTTTCACATAATATTTATATTATTCGCTTTCTTTTAATTTGAACTACTCCTGGTGATTAATTACAGTTACTCACCATCCTTCTAGTGGCATTAGAAACAAGCACACTATAATTCTAATGCATTTTATAGATCACGTTGAAGGAATCTGCACTAAAATCCCAGGTTAGTCAGTCTAAGAAAGACTTGTGACCTCAATAAAACATGACTTTAAAAGGGACGGGAGTAAGAAGCTCCATTTAGATACTTGGCACTACACTTTGCTACAGCAGAATTAAATGAATAAAGCAGCTTTTTGGCAAGACAAAACATTTTCAAGCCGGGCTGGAGCAAAGGGGTGAGTTTGTATTCTGCTGTAAGTAAGTTAATGAATGAAGTACTAATTAACATTATGGCATTGATAAATGGAGAGTGAGATTAGGGACGTACTCTGTGCTCTGGCCTTCCCAGATGGAGTGTCAAAGGCACATTAATTCCTATCTCATTGGAGCATCTGCTTCTCCCATAATCCATTGCCCCTTGGTACGCACAACACAAACTGTTGTGACTCAATTCGATTTATATCAATCTAATTTCTTTTAATCCAATTTGTATTCCAATCTACTGCCTTCTAATCACTTAAACCTTGAGTCTCCATCTGGTAAATTTTCTCTCAAAATTAACAGAGCAGATGCCTGTGCAATTGTCCTCCCCCGTCAGGCTAATCAGGTCCCTACAGCCTCTCTCGGAGAGTGCCCAGGCAGTACGTGACTCTCTGCCGTGCCCTTCTTGTTAAAGAAACAAGCCCATCATGGATGGAGGCCTTTTTGTCTTCCTCTTTGCATACCAGTTTTGCGCCAGAAAGAGAGCAAGAATGGGAGAAATAAAATGAAAGCCCATGAGTTATAGGATACTACTGGCAATGTTTTTTTTTCTAAGCCATGCAGGATATGAAAGAAGGAAAAACAATTTTTGTTTAAATGACTTCAGTAATAACCCTATTTTAAAAAGTATTTACATCTGTGTGCCATCAACATACCACCCAGTGTGACAAATGGTGCTTTTTGCAATGCTAACTACTGTCCACTCAAGGCTAGTCACCAAGCTCGGCTTACTAGTGACCACAGACAGCTCTGAACTCTGATATTAAGAAGTGAAAGGCTAATGGATTATATCATCATGGCATTCAGTCTCAAGTGACCATGAAGTCAATTTATAGTTTACACCATTTTACAGTAAGTGGTCTTTCTATAACCTTCTTACTGTAAGCATTGTTTAGCTTATATGCAACATACAGTACTGTATATGCCTTTGCCAGGCATTGATTTTACTGCATCTGCAAAGGAACAGGTAAAGGTTTATTGTATGCTGAAAGGAAAAGAAAAGACACAATGTTTTGGCTGTGGGGCCTTCTTCAGGTGTGAGGAACTGATTTTATCTATTTCTAATTTTCATGCTCATATAAATGAACACCAAAGCAAAAAATGTAATAATGTAATAATCTACAGCCCTCAATCAAATGTGTTCTAAGCAGGTGTCAGCACCTCAGTCAATTCTGAAATACATCTTAACTATTTCAGAATTGAATAAAAAAGACAGCTAGTTATGAATAGCTAAAAATTGTTCTGTGAATATGGGACAGTTCCCATTTCTTTTTTCCTTTTTCCTTTTTCCACATTGAAGTCATTCAAACTATATTCTTCCATTTTTTAGAAAACAAGAATGCTTTATTAATTTAGGATGTATGCCCCATACTAGACTGCACTTTAAAGGTTTGCAAGATTTAAGCAAAATGCCATACTAAAAATGTTTTATCCCTCCCAAATATGGACCTAGTCACTGGCATTAAGCATATTTATTTCAATTTTTTTTTAAATCAGATGGAAAGTGGTACTGTATATTCTACAGCTAAGAGCTTCAGAGAGGCACATGTTCTCGGGTTAAACATCCACACTAAACATTAGTGACCACTTACGGTACTAATACCTGACAAAATTTTCATCATGTCCCATTGTTGTTATATTTAAAGCACATGAATAAGAGGCTTCAGTGACAATTTTACAGCAGCTCTGACAAGATGAGTGGAAATGGAGCTCCTTGGGGACACGGTGTGATTCATTGATTAATTCAGGATTTTTAACAATGGCAGTCTTACTTTGCCCATTTCTGGAATCAGATTCTTCTGCCTTTAATAAAAAAAAACACTGAATATAGAACACAGCTCATATTTTATATTGACAAGTCTGCAGTGAGCAAAAGCACAGCTCAGATTATATTATAATGTGAGAAGAACTATTTTAAATTCTACACATTTTACAAATATGTATTCAAATATTATGCACCTCCAGCCCTGTGCTCTCTGCTCCAAACACTATTTCTTTTCATTTTCTGGGAACTTTAGTATAACTTCATTTTCATTAAGAGGAACACAGAATTCACGTTATGATAGTTCTTACAGTTTCTTTGAAAGAAAATAAAGGAATTTTAAACTCTGGGCTCCTTCAACAAAAGGCTGGATTTAATTTAAAATTAATTTAACTATTAAATCACCAAAAAAACCACCAGATTAATTGTATGTCCTTGCTAAATTGCAGCCTTTCTCATGTTATTATGAATAAACACCACAATAAGAAATTTCAGTTTTCTTTTTATGTTAAGCATGAAAAGTCAAGATTTCTACATGGGCTCTACAAATATTAGCCATTCTTTGATTTCCAATCATGGCCACACAAGTAGATTTTGTTTCAGAAGGTGGGATGCTTTGATCACTTTGTATTACATCCCTGGAGAAATTACATGAACACTAGCTCAACAAGTACTAGATATCCTGATCAATACTGACAAAAAGAATGCTCCCCCAGAAATGTCCCCAAAATGTGCTGTTGTAACTTAAAAACAAGTGTCATTAGACTTAAATATTCCGACCAAGCAAGGCATCCTCAGATCCAGATACAGGTTACATAGAGCGTGGTGTTTTTAAACAACAATTGCTAACCATCATTAGCTAGTAAAGCCGTAAAGCTTTCAAAACTGTTTGTAAGTTGTGGACTTAAACAAAACATAAAAGCATTAATAATAAAATTAATAAATATGAATAAGTTAATAAAACTAATAAGAACCAATTTAATAAATAATATGACTGTATTTATCTGCAGTGTTGGCCAGTGAAATCTCATTGTTCAATCAAATTCTTAGATTTGTTCTATAGACTTATTCCAGATTAGGCTCACTGGGGCCATGGAGAGCATCAATATTTTCCCAATACATTCCCAAGAAAACAGTACTATACAAATGCACTACAAGCACACAGTGACACTGGAAGGAAGTTACTTAATATTCGCATTGACAAGCAAGAACAAGGGATTAATTATGTGAAATTAGCATTTTCATTGAGAAACCCAGTTGAATCACATGTTCTAGTTAGTGTGTGTGTGTGTTTGTGCGTGTTCAGCACAGCTCCACACAAGGCTCTCATTTAAAGACATGTTGCTACCACTTCTAGCTGTCACTATGTAAACTGTGATAAAGTAGTTACTATTTCAGGATGAATGTCTTTACCTTTGTACTGCTTACTAGAAAAAATCTGATATAGTCAAAAGAAGAAATAAATAAAAGTCCTTGCAGACACTACTATGTGCCAGTTAGAACAAACAAATGAAAATTAAATGCACTTTTCAAATTTATTTACAAACCACTTAACACTATGCTGAATTAAATAATTTTCTCCAAAAAATGTTCTCCAAACTTTGAATAGAAACATCGAATGAGTTTCTGTTACAAATATCTCTCTTTAAAATAATATTTTAAAAGGAGTCTTAGTATAAGCCTATAAATGCTTTGAAAACAGAAAAAAAGTATTTGCATTCAAATTAATTGTACTGAGTTATGGCTACATATTTGATTCACATTTACAAAACAGTTGTATTTCTTGTTAACTCCTATTGTTAGAAAGGATTGCTCTAAATATAAAAGGTTTCAGCCATCACCAAAAAAATGAAATAAAACTTGATTATTCTTATTAGTAGTAGTAGTAGTAGTAGTAATAGTATAACCCCAAATTTTATGAGTACCCACTATGCATAATTAAGACTACATTCCAACATAAAGTAGACTAAAACAAAAAGACAAAAGTGTTTATAATCAAGGTTATTAAGAAATAATTATATATTTATTTGAAATGGTTTCTGGTTAATTACAAAACAAACACATACAAATTAAATATAAACTCTTGTGGTCAGTGTCAGTAGCACAGGGGACACAAACAGTCTGTTATTTAATAGCCACAGAAGGCAAATAAAACTGTTGAACAAAGTTGCAGCTAATTACCTGAGAAAGACTGGCACCGTGAACAGAAAATCTGAGGTGCACCTCAGTGGTCACCATAATGTATAATTGTCTACACAAAGACTGAATAAAAACTTTAACCCCCCCTAACAAGTGTCAACACTTAGTGAAGACTACCCTTTAGGTAAAGGTAAAGAGAATTTTTAAAAGCCTCCTATTATCCCCATTGCTCCAGTCGCTGACTGATTGGAGATCATGCACAGAGTGTTTGAAAGCATTTTCCTATGGTCCTGGGATATACAGTACAGAAACAAAAGAATGTTTCCCTTCAATGGGAGAGCAATGACTTAAGTTGCCTGTTGCCCCTTTGAAATGTGAATGCACCTGTATACTGTACTGAATTACACATGTGTTGTGTTTTTATCTTAACAATAACCCTAGCTTTCCACCTTTGGTTTATTCTAATTATTTCCTGACTACCTTCTTTTGTTCTATTTAGGAAAAAAAAATCTAATGGGAACAGAAGATCAGATTGTTATTTAATGGGCTCATACACATACCTAACATTTTCAAATGTTTTTTTTTCTGCCGCTTGCTATCTGCTCTCATCGACAGGATGTGATCTTATCTTATTCTTCAGAACACAGCCTGTCAAAGCAAGAACTGATAGTGCTGATTTGAAATAAAAAATAAAGAAAAAACATTTTAGCAAGTAGCAGCTGGAAAGGGAGTATCTGTGTTGATGAGGGTTTCTTCTTTCTCATTTTTCTCCTTGATGATCAGCAAAAGCATCTTCAAAGCCTGCCTCTCCTATCCTTTTTCTTAAACCACCGCTGCCAGAGCTCAATTGGAGACACTGAACTGTGTGATGCAGATCAAATGATTTCCAATGCGCTGCCTACTCAAGCATGAAGACCTTCCCCAGTCAAAAGGCTAAGAATCAGCTGTAGCAATGGCCACTTGTCTGCTACCACAGGATTCTGAATCAGCCCAGTGACAAGGTAGGCGCACATTGTGTCAGACAGTACCACACTTTCAAACGCACCCCTTCTGTGACTGCCACCCCCTTTCACCATGCACTGTTTAATCTGCTGACTAAAACACAGTACTGCCAAGGACAGACTGAGCCTGTGGCATTCCTGCCCCCGTCATCTCTCTCACATATAAGCACGAATGAGAGTCTTCATTGAGAACGAGGGGGCTTAAAGAGTGCAAATTAAGCGTGAAAACTGACTGATTCATGTGCTTCAGCACTTAAAAGCAACCATGTATGATCTCAGGATCGTGCACCAGAACAGGTAACATGCAAATGTGCAAAAAATACAGCTGGCATCTCTAAGATCAGAAATGCAAATCCTAGATAAATGTTTCTGCTTTAAATCAGATGTTAAAGCATTATTTACAAGTCTGAATTTTAATTGTAATAATGCTGCTGGAGAATGCTGTTCTTTCATGAAGTAAATGTGAACTATTGTGATTTACAGCCAGTAGTTTGTAGAGGGGCTTCTGTGTCTGATACATGGTTAAACCCCTTAAAAAGACTGCTCTTCAGGGGCATACCTCTTCAAGTTGAAAGGAGATAAGTCAGTATATGATAAATGACAAAGGCTAAGCAATTTGTCCCATTGCCTTTCTGCTTTTCTCTTGTTGCTCTGTTTTTTAAACGTTAGATTTAAAATTGAAGCTTGGAATAAAGTCACATACTTGAAAGTATATACAGTATATGTGCACACCCTACCTGTGTTCTAACACAGATAACATCAGTTGTCTTGTGCTGTTTGAACAAGTTTCCAATCTTTTTTTAAATACTTGGCTATCCCAGTCTTCTCTAAACGTCTTAATGAATTAAAGGGAAAGATACAGAGAGGAAAAAATAAAAAAAACATAATGATATGTTGTTTGTTACATGTTTAATTTGTATTATATAACATTTAAATATTTGATTTCTTTCCCGCATAATGCCCTGGACCTTATTCAGAACTGCTCAGTGAATTGTCTCTCACAGTAATACATGCCTTTGTGAACTGCAGTCTTTACCTAGGTCAGACGCCTTTGTTCTCAGTCAAGGAAAACAACTTGGAAAGACAATTTGGTTGTTACTTAATTCTAATTTTATGGATCCATGACAATCCGCCTAGACCTGTGGTGTCAAGTTCTTAATAAGACATTTCTTATTAAGTTTTATTTCCTTCTTATAGTATGTATTGAAAGCTTTTTTGCAAGTTTGCTAGTAAAGGCAAACTGAAATTTGTATTGTATGCATTATATTGATAATTAAAATAATAATAAGAAAAACAGTTCACTATCATAGGCTGAAGGATTCTGTCAAACATCAGCAGGGGAGCCTAATTTGCTTATCACATTAATGATAACACATTAAAAGTCAGAGCTATATGGTTACAGGTTAACTGTGAGATGCTACAACAGAATAGATGCAACAAAATAGTGGTCTTGCTTAGATGATCTTTAACAGAGAGTAAAGATAATGTTCCTTGCCCACCCATAAGTGCTGTTTCCTTTAACATTTCCACAGATCACCTATTTCAGTACAGGCTCAATCTACATGTTTCAGTTTAGATTTGTTTCTATTGAAACTTCACTTCCATTTAGTTTACACACACCACCATCCTGACCTTAGGGAGATGATCATTTTAATGTTTGTGTTGTCATTGCTTCACATAAATGCAATATTTAATTAAACCAACAGTTGATGGGCTAGCAGGAAGCTTTTGCAGATTATCTGAATGCTCTGTAACAATGTTAAAATACACACTGAGTTTACAGGTACCAGTGGCTCTAAACAGTTCAATAAAACACTGCTGTAATTCTCTCTATATTGTTTTAATTTCTTCCCTTAAAGTTCCATTATTGATGAGCACACTGAATGTAGAACAATAAATGGCTTGTTCTAGAAACTAGATTAATATTTTTTTTCAGCAATTCAGGATAAATACAACTCAAAAATCAATACACTATATATACAATCAATATAGCAAAATAATTCTGTTAAAACAAAAATAAATATTAAATGGTACAAAAGTCCAGATTTTGCCAATTATAACTTGTTATAGTCTTTTCAACAAGCACTTTTAGTAATGGACTAAAGTAGTTTACAAAATGGTATATTTACATATTCAGTAGGACTTTGATAAAACTTCCAATAAAAGATTTATTCTCAAATTACAAACAGAGGCCATTTGGAGAAATGCGTGCACTGGCATTGATAATTAGTTAATAGAATGCAGAATACAATTTAATGGTAAATTTTCAAACTGCAATGATGCAATTATTTGAGTATCACAGGGATCTATATTAGGACCACTGCTCTTTATGATTTATATCAATGATCTAGATTCTGGTATACAGTAGTTGAACTATTCAAGTTTGCAGGCAGTACTAAAATAATATAACTCACTCTGTTACTCACTCACTCAGTATCATCATTTCACTCATCAAATCATTATCATATTCCTCCTTTGCATTCTTTCAGCTCCTAGCTATCGTCCCAATTGTCTCAAAACCCCATCTTCAAATGTCAGGCATGTCAAGGTAAAACACAGACACACAAGTATAAAAACCTATGAGATTTATTTGTTATGCGAGAGAAATATATTGTGTAAGACAGATGTTTCTACAAAAAAAATCATCACAAGCCACATACGTGGGGTAAACTGTCCCCAAAACTACCTCTTTACAATGCCGTGTTCAAAACTGACCACTGACCTTATAAAATGATATTCTGCCTCAAAAAATGAAACAAATAAATTAAAGCCTTCTAAAAAATACATTTCTTCATTCTGGAAAAGCACGTAGACTGTGAGATTTATTAAATTCATATTTCCTGAGACACTGTATTAAGTTAAAGGACAGACTATGGGGAGGAGATTGTGGTGGCACTAGACTGAAACATGATGAAATTAAGTTCACATGCAATACATAAAGGAGGAGCATTGGCCATGCAGATTTGGATAATTAATTCCTTTCATCAGCTGCCTTACTAAAATGTCAACATACTCCATTTACTAACTTCTGCCCATATGGGAAAATAAGACTCTTAATACAAAGCTGACTGAGCAGTTGGCTGATTCAGTCAATGGGAATTATTACATAATAATTTCCATTTCCACCACAAACAAGTAAACATCCCATTTGGAGAAGGCTATTTGCAAAATGAAAATAAAATCAAATCAATGGACATTGCATAAGAGCAAAGATGAATACAAAACAGTAGTGCATCAGAAATTTTAATTACTTTTCAGTCCTCAAGATCAAGTTACCTTGACAATAAACACTGATGACTGCAGTCCCTCTTCATTGTACACATTTATTGCAGTAACACAGGGCAGATCGAAACTTGGTGAGGAGTTGCATTTATTGACCAAATTTCAGGCCATAAAACTTTGCCAGCAGTATTCATTATCAGAGAATAATATGTTGTTTCCAATACTATTGGCTTTAATGAAAATACCTGAAAGAACACAGGCAACAAATACTGAGAAGTATACAATTACTGTGGAGGGCAATGCTTTTTGCTTGGGATGGTTCTTGATGATGTGTCTTAATTAATCAACCCCAGAGGGAAAGCCGGACTGGTAGGGCGGTTAATTATAGTGAGGCAGGAAGCAAAAACAAATGTCAGCAAAGATGATCCATTAAGACCAATGTAACATTGAAAATTTTATTCACTGAGGAGAACTACTTTACCATGCATTACCACTATCTTAATCTTGACTAAATCACACACGTCCCTTTTAGTAAAAAGCTTTTCTTGCCCTCCAAGATGACTGGCCCCAGAGATCAGGAACAACTCTGACATTTTCATACCCAGGGAGGGGTTACCACTCCAACCATTAGTGATTTTTCCCTTCATGGCTTTTCCCACTCTTTTCTGACATGATTGTCACTGGAAACTGTAAAGAGACCAAGCAGGTCTCCAGAGGTCTTTATTTCACTGCAAAAATGCTTTGTGACAATGGAGGATTCCAGCAAAAAGCAAGACACACAGTTTAGTATTACCAGCCATGGTATTCAGCTGTTTTCCATCTCCTGTAATACTGTTCTTTAGGATCTGGATACCACATATTACAATGACAAGAATTTGGGAAAAACAACAGCCTTCTTTGAAATGGGTTTTTAAGTAATCAGACATGCCTTCTCATATTGAACTATTTTTAAACACAGCATTAAACGAATGCTTAACTAAGAGAACTACTACTACTGGGAGAACCCCAATCTCTCACACATATAGTTAAAGCTGGTCCAAACATTCACCTCTTATGTGGACTTTCAATATGTAGATATAACTGGTAAGAGTGTATTCAACTTGTTTATGGGGTACTATGAAGATGCTTGAATAGTATGGTGATACTCTGCCTTGAAATTAAATGCTATTGAACCCAGGGTGTAGCATTTTTCCTTTTAAATCAGTGATGTAGTAGGATTTTATCAAGGCAATATTTTTTAAAGAATGAATAATCCTATAGCTATGTCCTTCGATTCTGAGGTGACCGAGGCTTTAGAGCTCCCTTAGGAAGAATTACATTAGCACATCCATTTGTGGACATAACCAATACTGTAAGGCAAGTTTTACTCAGGCAAGTTTTAAACTTTGGCAAGGATATCAATAGTGCCATATTTAAACAAGAAAATCCACAGAGAATCATAAGAATAATAAGAAATCTACTTTGGAGGTTATGAAAACAAACATCCATCAAGTTGAACAGTTTTTCCTAACTTTTTTTTCTTACTCTGCAGCATCTCTGTCAGTGGAATGGGGTTTGGAATGTGAGGTCAACTGCTTAATCCTACAGACTACAGCACAAAGTGCAATATTGCTAAGGAATAATGTTGCAGTGATTTCTTTGTATCTTGAAAAGAAGGCATATCTGGTGGCCTAGGGAGAATCTTTCTATAAATAAACTGAAACATCAGCACATTCATGTTAGTCCAGGCCTATAATCGGTATGTTGTTGAAATTAATAACCTTGAAACAACATTGTGTTGCTGGCCTTTTTTTCATTATACAAATCTATAGACATTTTTAAGAGAAAAAAGAAAACATCTTCCTTAATGAGACTCGCTGTTGTCTCTTGCTTAAATTATCTTATGTGGTTACTCTTCCAAAGCTACCACTTCATCATTAATCAGACAATCAGACAATAAAACACAATTGAAATGAATGCACCAACAGTGAATGGTTTGTAGTGCAAACAAACAGGAAGCCTCTGGGAAAAATTAAAAATCAACTACCTGGACTGTAATTTGTAAATGTCATGTGGGTCAAAATTTCGGTTTAATCTCTCCCTAAGTAGAGAAAAAAAGACATGAACCTTTGACCCTAGTACAGTACCTCATCAAATATGTGAAATGATAAACAGTAATGAACACATATTTTATAGTCTTGAAATCACTGCTAAAAAGAACTTGAAAAGTAATTAAGTGCATCTTTACAGTATGTAAAACCAGAAAAGGTAAATTAATTATAAAACTGCTTATCCTGGTAAGGGTCCCAATAAGCCAGAGCCTCTCGCTGCAGCAGAGGGTGTTGTGCTGAATAACAATATTTCACCTTGGTGGCAGGCCCGGACAGAAAGGGACAATTTAGAATGACTAAACAAAACCAGACATGTTTTTCGGTAGTAGGCAGAAAACAGAGAACCTGATGAAAATCCACACAAACATTGATAGAACATGGTTTATTCAAACTAGGACCCTTAGCTGAAAAGCAGCAGTGCCAGTGATATTGCCAGTATGGTGCCCTGTATACTAAGAATGATTCTAATGCCAATAATCCCAAAAGTTTTAGAAGTTTATATTTCAGAGATAATAGTTTTCTAAGAGACATGAAACAGAACTATATTTCTTTGTTTTAATTTTTTATTTGTTCTTATATTCAGAAAAACACAAATGGACAACAGTAGCATTAAAGTAATCATGATGAAGTGAGATCAACAAAGCTAAGAAATGCTGGACCTGATCCCTTCTGGAATGGGATTTTGAATGAAAATCAGTATTAGTGTAATTAGTTAGCAGTTTAAATGCTAGAAAACCACATGCTGCATTTTAAAATGTAAAGAAATGAAGCTTATGTATTTTATCGACTTTTCTCTAAAAAACTGTTTTTTCTAAACAGTTTAAACTGTTTAACAAGTTTGGCAAAAATAAATTTAACTGAAGCTGTGAAAATGAATTAGCAAGATGGTGTTTATGCTCTTTCTTACTGGTACAAACGAATAAACAAGCAAAAGAAAAACTGCAGAGATTCCCATCAATCTGGCCCTCCGACCTTATTTTGTCTGCCTGTGTTTATCAGCTCAGCGATTACACCCTGCTGCTTGGAGACTGCCAAGCGACAACCAATCAGATGAAAGGCAGGAGCAGCAGAATCATCTGATTGTGCAGGAGGCCCAAATGTTAATCTGGACCCAATGACATAGAAAGGGAGATAATAACAACAATACCACTATGTGCTGAAAACAGTTTATGAACAAAGCTTTACATTTTTTCCACCGTTTATAGCTATCTATTGGATGGAACCTCTCAGAAAGTTAACAGAAACAGCTTGATTCTACAAGTGCTTGCCTTTGAGCATCACAATCTGTACTTTGTTTATTTTTCTCAGAAGGCAGTGCATGAAAGTTCACGGCTGCCTTTTTGTTGTTATTGTTATGATACATGTGCTTTGCCGTCTGTTTCCCTATGGTGTACTGTTTTGGTAGTTTTTTTTCACTTATGCTGTTAGTGAAAACTCTTGAGGGCTACAAGAATGAAAAATATACATACATCTGTAGTGCTATTTCAAATTACATTGTATAACTGGAGATCGAACCTAGACCCTAGACTCACATAAAAAATACAAGTCAAGTCTCTTGACTTCTTTCTGTGTGGAAATAGTAGGAACTGTAAGCTTGATCAACTTTAAGTAATACAATTTAAAAAAAAACTATTTTATCAAAAACATTTTTTAAGAAGTACACATCTTACCAGTATAAGCACATTCGTACTCGGTATTAAATACTTTGAATGTCATATGCATGCGCCAGTCACTAGTCTGTAGTATTAATACCTGTTTTATCTGTTGCCTAGACACAGACACACAAAAATGTCAGGTATGCTTCTGTTCTCATTTATGTATTATCCAATCTTTTTTAAAAAATATTGTTGATAACATGCAACCACAGTAAATGCATAACTTTTTTTTTATTTTATGATGGTGGTAAGGTATTAAGACGCTTTCATGTAAAATGCTGCAGTGAGATTTCTATGCAGGTACTGGTAATGAGGACTCCTGTTTGTGGTGCTGCTCAGATAAGTGAGAGAACTTCACTCAGACTGCCCCCCCCCCCCCCCCCCACACACAGAACCTCTACAATAGCAAGACCTCTACTTGCAAGTAAACAAAATATATTGATATTAATATAATTCTGTCCTGTAGTATTATTTTTAAAACCTTTTATCTATTCATCTATTTTCGAATCCCTTTTATGCAGGGTCACGGGAAAGCTGGAGCATACCCCAAACAATGCAAAGCAGGATACACCCTGTATGGGATGCCAGTCCATCACACACTCACGCCAGGGCCAGTTTTCCCATAAACCAACTAACCTACCAGAATCTCTTTGGACTGTTGAAGCAAACTGTAGAACCTGGAGGAAACCCTAGCCGCTAACTGCTGTGCCTCCAAACTGCCCTTAAACCTTTCAAACATGGCACATATTTCATCCTAAAGATACAGTATATACAGTACAAGTTTTGTGAGACTGAGTCTTTCCGACAGCAAAATTGGCTACCATAGTCTTTAGTTACAGTGTAAATGCACAAACCCACCTTACTAATACTGCAAGGACTCACATGACACATGATCAAATGGTGCTTAAGGTCCAGGACATCCCATTTCCATTACCTGGACCCTTGACATAGCAAAATCTGACCGCCTTTTGGACAAAATGTGGTGTTGATTAGCAACAAGAAGCTCTTCTTGTTCTGGCATATTATAATCCTAGGATCCCCAATCATTGTCCTGAAGGATCACACAATAGCTATTTTTAAGCCAGACAAGCTCTCAGTTCCACAATTGAATCCTTAATTGAGTAAACATTAATTCATGTTTACAGTTCTTAAACATACTGGAAGTTGAATTTTAACTACTGCATAGGTCAAATAAAACGTCAGGCATCTGAGTAGAAAAATAAACTTGCAAATATTCCAAACAAACAACTTGTTAGTTCAATTAAGGTTTTAATTAAGTAATTAAGCAACTAAGAAAACTATCAACTGTGTTGTCCTCTAGGACCAGGATTGGGAACCGCTAATATGATACATTCCTGGCATTCATTCATTTGAATACTGAACTAATGCTCTAAGAAATATTTTGCTGCTTATTAAACTGAAGAGCAGTGACATTACTTTGTAATGGTTTTAAGCTAATTAGAAGTAATTAGAAACTTGTACAATACTGTATTATAACACATCTTCACTACCCTCATAAACTTTGTCGTCTAAGTCCAAATGCAATGAAAGGCCAGAGAGTCAAAAAACATTAGTTAAAAATATGTGACACCAAAAAAGAACTGCATTATTTAACTATCATAACAGAAATAAAACATTATTGGTACTGGTTAAGGCTCCTAAACGTTGCACAGTTCTTTGTAGAGACATTTTCATGATGATTGAACACGTCTTCCTAGACATCTCTTGCACCCTCACTGAGCTATAACACTTGAGAGTGTTCAATCGTCTTAACCAGCAGGAAACTAGAAATGTTATGAGCTTCCTATTACAAATTTATTTAAGAAATAAAGCATACTCAAAAAATATTGTATTACTTTTGAATGATTTTTAGATAGATAGATACTTTATTGATCCCATGAGGGAAATTGCAGTGCAACAGCAGCTTAACACAGACAACACAGCCACAGTGTAATGAATGATACAATAATAACAATAATAATACAATACAATACAATCAGTACAGTGAGGGGTGCACTGAAAGAGTTACTCACAGTCCAGGACAAACAAAGAACAAACTAGAACAGAACAGTACACAGAAAAATTGTATTGCACATATGAATATAAATATAGATGTAAATATAGATATATAATATAAATATAAATGTATTGCATGGGTCCCTGGCATATATTGCACAAAAAACGGTTGTAAACGGGAAAAGAAAAAGAACAGATGTAGCAGTAGATGTGTAGATGTGTTCAGTCCAGAAACAGGTCACTGTCAATGTTGCCTCTGCCCAGACGCAAGGTGGATGCGTTGTACAGTCTAATGGCAGAAGGCAAGAAATGACCCCCTGTAGAGCTCCCTGTCGCACCGTGGATGAATCATTCCATTGCTGAACGTGTTCTTCATTTCTACAAGCCTGTCATAGAGGGGATGGGAGATGTTGTCCATGATGGCCTCTAGTTTGGGCACCATTCTCCTCTCAGCCACTACCTCCAAGGGGTCCAGGTCAGACCCAATGAGAGAGCTTTCTCTCCTGATGAGCTTGTTCAGCCTTTTAAAATCCACATCTCTAATCCCAGGGCCCCAGCATACCACTGCATAGAAAATGGCGCTCGCTACCACTGACTGATAGAACATATGTAGCATCTTACTACATACATTGAAGGACCTGAGCCTCTTCAAGAAGTAAAGTCGGCTCTGTCCCTTCTTATAGATGGCCTCGATGTTCTTAGACCATTCTAGTCTATAGAATTTATATCTACTCCATAGTTGTTATAACATTTAATAGAAACTAAAACAATTTTTTCTAGATCAACTTTAGGGTGTGCTTTTTTCACAGTACTGGATAAATTGTATAACTTTACCATATACTGTAGACCAGATTTAAATGCATCCAGTATGTATAGTACTCTAAAGAAAAGCTCTCCAGAAACACATGCTTTCTGAAGGATAAGGAAGAAACAGAAGGACACTGTTCAAATTTATGATTATGTTTTCATCAAGACAAGAATTTCCACACTTTTAAATTCTGACAGAGATGAGTCATTCTGAGCAGGAATAAAGAAGTGCACTCTAATGAAAGATACCTCTCTGTCTCCAAAGAAATATAATAGAATGAGATGCACAACATACTTGTGTAACAGGGTTTTGTGGCATTTGCAAAATTGCCAATATAATCAGTCTTGAAATACATGTTATTCTATATTGTTAAGCAATCAGTTAACTATAATTGAACTATTGAATTGAATCATAAAGTCAAACATAAAAACAAATACATTCATGAGAAAACCAAATAACCGAAATATTAATTTCTTAAATTCATATATGTGTACATGTACAGTATATGTATATTCAAAAGCCCCCAGGTTGAAGGTCAGTTCTTGTTCTTTTTGTTTGTGGGAAGCATGTGTTCAATTATACTGACATACTTCACATTTGGTGGACTTCAACAGTATAATTAACATTACTGAAGTATTGGGCAACTGGTAATGGTATGGCATTAATTTGAATGTTTCATACATGTTCCACAAAGTGCTCAGCTAACTGTCTTTTGATCTCAAAGACTGAGACTCCTCTAGGGTCATGATTGGATTGAAAGCTAATTTATATTTAGACACATAATTCATTTTAAGTATGGTTAAGGTTAGACTTACATTTTCAGCCTGATTGTTCAAGAAGGCTGGCTGATGTTTTTTAATTACTTAGTAAAAAAAGCCACATGCTTCTTATGGTTTCATATAGCACTGTTTCCATGTCAAGTGACTAGGGGAACAAGCAACACCAAGATCTGTCATAGCAACTGTTTTACACTCCATTCCAAACTAGTGTGTTCAACTTTAAAAATTACAACAGTCTTCAAATACTCCATTTAGCATACTACTGTGTTCCTATATGTCAGTCCTGTTAAAAATAGATAAACTATACAACTTTTTGCCTGCTGAAAATGGGTACACCATGAACAGATTTAGAGCTAGCTCATTCAGTCTGTACATAACAAGAATTTCAGTTGAAAGTACAAACTCCCAGGTAGAATGTCAAATTATGTGCAGCAATGTTATTTTGGAGGCTACAATCCCACGAGTGGTTTCTGCACAAACATGAAAAGACTAGAATAAACACACTACATACAAAGAATTCCGGCATCTGAAATATTGCATTAGGTTCAATTGCATTAGGCACGCACTACCCATCACAGGAATGACATTTCTAATTGTGTTATCAAAGCAGAGCTAATTATTCAGCAAAACACCAAGTAAGGATTTACTAAAACTCTCCACGTGTATTTAATCAAACACAGTGGTATAAGTTAATTACACAAATGTCAACATGTATTTTGTGCTGGCAGGTGAAACTGAATGCATGATGAAACAAAATATAATAATAACTTTTAATTCCTCCATATTGTTTAGAACCAAACAACTGCATATCAAATACCATATTAAAGGAATGTGAATGAATGTACATATAAAATGAGTATCAAAAGACTTTTAACTCGTAGTTATAAATGCAACAAAAATTTACATCCAAAGAACCTTCAACTTATAATCAGAAAAAAATGAAAAACTTTTGTCAATATACAGTAGCTTCATGCAGTCAGCTGGCCATCAACCTCTATAAGTTCAGTTCCTAACTTACTCTACACTGCTGCACTATCACACTTATCACAATTAGTGGATTGTTCTGTACATCTGTGCTACACTTGCTATCCAATGAGTTGCTCTGTACAAAACCTTGATTCTTGGCTAAAGAGGACTTCTCTCCATTGCTATCAAGTCCACCGAACATGTTGATGGTGGTGATCTCTTAATATGTGGAATATGCTAGTTTGTTTCACTATTTTTACTATGGAATTTAGCACGTTAAATCACCTTATCACCTGTGCCCAATCCACACTCTTAATAATGCAGTGATTCAGGGCTTATACAACAGCATCATTTGAATGTATCTTGGTCAGTCATTAATGATCAATTAATCAATGTCCATCCAAAAAATGTAATCAATATCCAAAATATGGCTAATTTCATCAAGGCTTTATTTTCCTTAAAGAATACTGGTACAGAATGATATGTTTATTTTGGTGCTACAGTAGATGTGCCTGTGTATATATACAGATATACAGATGCAGCCATTCAAAGTGCGCGTTACAGACACGTACCGCAGGTGGCGTCGCTCAGTGTGACGCAAGATGACGCGTGGCACCGCAGTACGTGATTGGTTGACCAACAGGGGCACTCGTGGTCCGTTGGTCTGTCGTAGAAAGACTTACAGTACAGTAAACGTCTTTGCTGTGCCCGTTGTAGATATTGAATTTTACCACTGAAGGGAAATCTTAGTAGCTGAGCATAAAAAGAAAAGGAGCATACTGTAACGCGTGTGAAGGCCATAAACGATATTAATTTTGGAACATAAACATACAGTATATAGCTGGTCTTGGTACTTTAAAGAAAAAAATACACACCAGTATTCCATTTCTCCCTAACGATTTTAAGCATCGAAGTATTTAACTAGCATGTGAAATAGTGTGTGAAAAAGTGGTAGTTTTAAGCTTTTCTGCTAATATAATATGGAATCGCGTATCTAAAGAATTTAATAACGGTATCCGTGTACTGCGGCAGGGCTGTGTAGGGCTGTTTCGCCTGCCTGTTCATGCGAGCTGTCTTGTAGCCGACTGGTCTAGGTGCGTGACTACCAGCTGGCAGGTTGTGTGTTCAAATCCAGCTGGTGCTAGACTTTTCTTTTAACAAACATTTCTTCGAAAAAATAGAATAGCGATATTATGGACAATCAATTGACTTTTATATTTCAAAATATCGCAACATGATCGATATTTGCGATATTTTGAACATATCTTCCCTTCTGACAGTGGTTCCTGCTTCTATTGTGTGTGTGTGTGCAACAGAGTAAATTTTTATAGAGAAATGGAGGCTGGACAGTATGCGTTACAATATAAACATTTATATTGATTTAAATCGTGTTCTGATTTAAATCGCAAACGCGTGTTTAATTATATGTGTTTTTTAATTATAATCAGGCTAATGCAACATAAATTGATACAGTATCTTTGTCTTCTAAGTATCTTAATAAACTTTCAGCATAGCTTTCTACCCGTCAAGATTTATATTTCTTGGGATTTTGGGATCAAATATGGAAGGATTAGATTATAATCGTTTTTATTTGTCAAATACGTGATTGTATTTCTGAATGTTATGTGACACCTACAGTAGTTCACTGCTTTAAATACATCGAATTAAGAAAGTTATGTGTAGCACTTTAGAACTTTTTTCTGAACCAGGGAAAATCTGATCATGTTTCTCTATAACAATAATAAAAAACTTTATTTTACATATCGCCTTTAAAAGTGGCATCTCAAAGCAATACAGTAGATCGAAAAACAGTTAAAAGGGACCAAATTAAATACCAGACAATCGCAAACGCGTTTTCAATAAAATTATTTTATTCATTCAGCAGTTTGTGAGAGGGACATCCAGCAGGGAGAGACACACACACTGGTTTTCATTGACAAAATTGTTTTTTTTCAATTCCTCTTGTCTAACAGGAATGTTTTGTTTGTGGACAGACTGTTAGACAAGAGGAAAAGACCGCCTCCTCCTACGAAGCATTAATCGCGTATCTAAGGAAAATTGCAGTATACCTTTGTTCATGCACATCATTATACAGTACAGTATCTCAATTTGTATTTCGATAAAAAAAAATCGTTTGCCCAGCCACTACTGTTGTTATTGTTTTTATCCTGTAAAGCGTTTCCTTTTTCTGCGTTTTCCATTTCCTTTTTCTGATCACTCGCTTTCTGGATACACATCTCACCTGTCCTGTTCTTTGTTTTCCTGGTTTGCTGATTATGCCTGCTGCGGTCCACTCCTACCCTCACACCTAAAGAATACTATTTTAAATTTCTTGGCGCAGTTCATTAACCCTTGTATGTGCTGTCCGCGCCGAAAATGCAATTAAAAAAAAGTCAATTAGCAGAAAAGCTTAAAACTACCACTTTTTCACACGCTATTTCACATGCTAGTTAAATACTTCGATGCTTAAAATCGTTAGGGAGAAATGGAATACTGGTGTGTATTTTTCCTTTAAAGTGCCGATTCCTGGAATCTGACTGGCTGACACCCCTCTGAAGTGGTTCCATAAAATCTGATATACGGAAAAGAAAGCGTTGATAAATACAAGTGTCTTTTAATACACTCTTTGCTGTGCTCTTGAGGATCCTTGTGATATTTTAAGCTCTAGTTGAATGATAGGTGTCGCATTTTAAATCATTTTCGTAGTTAGAAATTATGAAACGCCCTGTTAAAAGCAAGGAAGTTTTTATGCCCGTTGAAGTAAAACAAAATGCCTGACAAAGTATGGCTTGGACAGATTCCAAGTGCTTGTACAAATGTGCTAAAGAAATTATACTTTGAGTATACAGCTTGTCCAAAGTCATCCATTATTAATACTATTAGTAATATCTTCAGTAAAGGCTTTGATGCATAAATATTTCTGATAAAGGTAGGTTGTGTACTTTTGTCCAACTGAGCAATCTTGCTTTCATAAAATATACCAACATTTTAATGACTGATGATTAACATGCTGTAATACACAGTTCAAAATTAAAGGCTCAAATGCTGTACATGAGAGGTTAAGCTCCCCCTGGCGGTTTTACAAGGCGACGCCGGATAGTTAACCACGTGACACCACGTTAACTGCGTCATACCGCGTGATACTGCAACACGCCCACCGGGGTATGCCGCGAAATACCTCACTCATTTTGAATGGCTGCATCTGTATACAGTATATATGAATTATATGATATATACAGTACATATATGAATAATAGCACAATATATGTGAATTATGTATTATACAATAATGTGAGTGCAGAATATGAATGGACTAACATGACATGGTATCAAGAAAAGCTTTTTTATTTTATTTCAACATATAAAACAGAGCAGTTATACCATATCACTTACAGTAGGAAAAAAGTTGTCTTCTGTCAATAGTCTTGTACCTTCCTGTACCACTGAAGTGATTAAAATATATAATTGCAATAGTAAAAGTGTATACTGTATATTCCCTGCAAGTAAATACTGATTTATTGTCTTCCAAGCCAATTTACCCAAAATAAAATGAACATCAACCTTGATGTTGTGCCTTCAGCTAGCTCAAGGATGCAACCTGCTTGAGGAAAACAGCAAAAGAAAACTTGACATCCTAGGCGACACTCCCTCTTTTTCCAGAAATCCCAGAGTGTTGCAAGCTGCTTGGCAAATCAGCAGATTAAGAGGGAAACCTCCTTTGCCTGCCTAAACCCCACCAAAGAGCAGAAGGTATTAATCATTAGGTTTTAAATGCTGCTGACTGATACCATTCATTGAGCCTGTCTTTGTCACTAATGTGGCCCCATGAATGCGACTCCAGATCTTTTTGTCCTCTTAAGTGGACTCTTAGCAGCAGCTCCTCCCATTTTAAGGATGTACAGAGGACCTTTCAAAGGCCTGGCATTAGGGAAAACAAAAGTACTTATGGGGAAAAAAGTTAGAACAAAGTGGTCAGGATTGATTCAGGCCATGATTCATGGATCACACTGCGATTTGCCCCTCTCTCTTCAGCAAAGCCTTTGCTTTCACCTAGCAACCAGTGGCTGGGCAGTAGAGAAATGGTTATATTTTGCACAGGACCAAGAAGCCTAGACTTCACAGAGCATTTACAGTATTCATAAAAGAAAAGTCGTTAATTCAGGTCTGGAAAACAAGACCACAAAATAGCTCTCTGCGAGTGTCAACATGCCAAGTCAATGTATTCTTTCACAAAGCCCTGCTTTGCACCTTAAAAACAACTTTAAAACAATCAGTACCCACTCAGTGTTAAGGAAATGAGGGTCAGACTAATGTGAACTTTTAGTGTGACTGTTTAGCCTTATGATTAGATAGTAAACAAACTCTAGCTTAAGATTAAACCAACAAGAAAGCAATGCTATTTTTCTGAAGAAAGTTTCTGTATTAAAAAAATCAGAGGGTACTGGACACTTAGATCTCATCTTTCATTCACAACTTTACAGATTACCTGGCAATAGACCATATCCACTTCAGGTAGCAGAGTACCTATTTAAGAGGCTTAAGGACAAGGAGGCGGCTCTCAATGACAGCTCTAGAGATTGGTGATTGTGGGGTGAACCATGATTAAGACACTTCTCATGACTGACTCTTAACTCTAGACAATTTCACAGCAGTACACAGGGATCTCCACTCACACCTATCATTCATGGAGCTTTAGAGCACAATGGAAAATATTTTTTTCTGCAGTCTTTTGTTTTTAAATATCACAGTTGTTTTTGTTTTTTCAAAACAGTATTACAGTGCTGCACAAACTACTGTAATACTGCAAATCACATGGAGCATTCCTGGAGACATCTAATACCTATCTATTTATGTTAATGAAAATATGATTTTATGTTCACATGGAAAATAAGCTTTACACATTGTACTCTTACTGGGAGTGTAATGCTTTTATATATTTAAGACACCAAATGATAATTATGGTTGAAAATGAAACTAGACCATTCTGAAAATCACACCATTTCCATATCATGGCAATTTTTTGTTTCAGGTTTGACCTGTTTCATTGTGTTGGTTTGTCCAAAGCAAATACAGAACACCATACTTTTCTATGGTAGATTATCTGTGCACATACTATAAATGTTGTTTTCATACAGTTGTTGTCCTGAAATGTGTGTATTCAGATTCTGATAGTTCCTCTGACAGTGGTTGTTTGCAATCCATTTCATACATAATAAACAACACATGTTTCCATATAAACAACACCAGCATGGATATTAGTGTATCCACGATACCATGATATCGTAGTAAAAGTGCAATTTAGTTTTGATGAGATACACTAAAAAATTACAACCATACACGTTTTGTTTTTGTGTTTGTTTTTTTGGCGTCTGGTGAGCTCAAATGACAAAGCTAATGAGCAACAGTCGCGGCACTCATCATGCTCTGACTATCCACATAGGTGTAAACCAGCTCTGCCGCCTGTTAATTTAGTTCACAAATTAACAAAATGCTTTACTGTGCCTGATGTCAAATTTCAGTAATAGTTTTTTTATTAGATTTATTTGACAGAAATGTACTAATCAATTATGCAATACTGCTACTCTTGACTTTGATACTAAAGACCAACAGAATAATCTACCACGCCGATTAATATTAATATCTAACGCTGCTGAAAGATACACATTACTATTACGTACAGTACTGTAGCACATGCAACATAAGGATAGCTGCATGACTTTGAAAGTATTAGATGGCAGTGACTTGTCTTTGCTCAGAGTTCTTTAAGTATTTAAAATTTCTGGTGTGAACTTGGGTGTCTATATGACGTCTACGACAATCGAAAACAAGACTTTCGTTTTATTTCGATCTGAATGTATTATTGCAGATGACGATGAACAATATAATCGTCTTTATGAAACTGAAAAAGCACAGTAATACGGTTCATTCAATTAGCCTCTAGCGTGAGTTAGAGTTTTAAATTTGCTTTTTTTCTGTAGGAATTCATATTTATGCTCTTCCCTAGCAAGAAGAATACATTATCTCTTGCTTCTATCATTGCAGCAAGCTCGTTAATTGCATTTGTTTCACACACCTCTGAACATCCCCGGACATTAATTACATTCCGCAAGTGCGCTTTCTCGGATTCGCCCTGGCGATTCCGCTCAGCTCTTTCACTGTTTTCACTCTGAGTACTCTCCTTATCTGCTTGTTTTACCTTTGCCTTTGTTAAATATCTCAGTCAAGTCGCCCAAGCAGGTAAGTTTGAGGACCCGCCAATGTATTTTTTTAAGATAATTGAACTTACCATAGTCACACAAAATGACATCCCAAATGGCGTTTAACGTACTGATCTATTACTAAATATAAATTGGAAAATATTTAATCAATTTTATAAAGTGCATGTCCTTAGGAGTGGCTAATCCAGACAATTAAGGTGAGTTAATGGATCATTAATGCTTCTCACAGTGACCCCTTTCCCTTCTTTTGGGATTAAAATGGGTAATGGCAGACTCCTTATCCTAAAGTTCCTTGGAGTCATCTCTCAGAACTACGTTAGAGATAAAAACATGACTGAATACGATTTGAGACGACTATCGAAGCACATCCAATATGTGTGGTTTTTGTTTGTCCTAAATAAATGGTCCTAAATGTCCCTTATTCGTGGCAGTATATACTGTATAGCCTACAAACAGACATATACAGTATAAATAACTGTATTCCGAATTTTAAGGTGAACAGGAACAGCCTAGCAAATACTGTATTTCCAATCCATTTTTAAATATGTTATTATTAATATTGTTATCATCCCAGAAAACTCTAAGTCTCTGAGTCTACGAAGTTGTCCAAAGTTTAGGCTACCACCGAGGCTTAACTCATGCATACGCTAAAAGATTGCCATGGAATCGTCCCTGGACACATATTCACCTACTGGGATCAGCAGAATCTCACATCCTACAGTAATCATACAAAGACAGCTTTTTATGACAGCAAGCAATAAAAGACAAATCAATGACGACACGACAAAGCACGCAGACAAACATAAAACTAAAGACTTAAATCTGCTTTGTGCTCCTTTTCACATTTTTTAAAAGTCCCTAAACTCTAAACGCAGTTATTAAAACTTTCCATTAGGCGCAATAATTAATACTTGTTTAAGGGCTAGCCTGCCGCACACGCAAATGTGGCTGTACTATGGATGTAACGTATTACATTTTCAGCAAGAAACATTAAATTACGTGACACCCATAGTTGCCAAAACACACTGGTGCCATAAATCAAAACTTGCTGGAAATGAAACAGTTTAAATAGAGCCCAAATACAGTTTCAAAACTTACAATGCTAGACGCAGAAGACAGCTCTGCAATTCGTTTAACTTCACGTGCAAGCAATACCGCAGTGTTGTCTCCCTATTTCAATTTAAACTAGTAAAAATATAATAACATTTTGATATTATTGTAAAATAGAAGCTCCCATCACGAAACGAGGTCAATCTGCAATAAACCAGCTGAAATAATATGAACATAAGACAAATCGAAATGTTTCTCAAAACTTACCGTTCACTTGAAAATACAGTAATCCAGAGATAAGGATGTGAACTAGCAGACCCATTCTAGCATAGTACAACAACCCAAGTCGCACACAAATCCTGGATTGATTATCATGTAAATGGGACGAAAAAGGGGAGAAAATCTGTATTTAGTATTGTTCGTAGTAATTGACTGAACTCAGTCTTAAAGCAGAAATGCGAGGTTGATTCATAATAGCATTTTCAGGACCTCTATACTGAGAGAAACACATCCATCTGCACGTTAAGAAAACTCCAGTCACTGAGATTTCATAAGCAATCCAGCATCCTTATCCCAGCATCTTGCCAGCCAAGTTTCCTTTGCATTTGGGCTTTTCTGTTCTTTAGGAAAATCCACCGCAATTCCAAGGTTGATCCCTCAGTAAAAACACATTTTCGGAACTGGCAATTAATTCCTTTTAGAACCGTTTATCCCTCACGATCACCTAAGCAATGTTTTTTCCGAGTACAAGCGATATCCAGTGTCTCAGTGCATATGATTAAAATGATACAATTACTGATACTTTCTTCACGGGCTCCTACACTTGTTTTTTAACCTATAATGTAAATCTGAAGAAGGGCTGTTAATCCAGTGTGCTTAAGTACTGTAAATATACAGTCAGTGGTAAGTGGATGTAGTTGTTAGTTTAACAGAGAGCTTTCCTACCCTTCCCCGTCTCTGAAACACTAACACTACCACTGCCAATATGTGCACTCATGCTGGGCTCCAGCTCCAAATGACACACCAACCAAAAAAGAACTTGAAGGGGGAGGAGAGAGAGAAAAGTCGAGGGAGGAGGGGGTGAAGGGGTGTTGGCAGGCAAAGCCGTAATACTAAGGGAAGCAAAAAAGCGAAGGAAATATTTATTTCGAAGGGCGACGGTGACAGTTCTTATTGTAGAGAACTGCTTTTATCAAAAGTTACGTGAAGGCAAACACCGAGGTAGAATCTGCGCTGAAACGTTTTTAAGATAAGTATCACAGAACTGTGTGTCGCATTATTTCTCTTTGCTGGGACAGTGAAATAAGGGAGATTATTACCACGTTAAAGAACAACGGTTAAGAGGCTACAGCAGCGCTGGTGTAAAGACACTTTTAATTCTGGCGCTCTTAAAACAAAACAATCAAAACATGCAGCCTACAGCGGCGAGGTACACAGGGAAGAACTGAATAAATAGGTATTTAAAAATCATCAACTACAAGTTGTGAATTTGGTTTTGTAGCTTGTTTTAAGAAGTCATTAAACAGGCACAAATACTACACCACATGACTGAAAATAGACAATAGCAAAAAAAAAGAAAATATATTTAAACATGTAAATTTATTATTACTTCAAAGTGACAGAAAGGGACGAGAGCAGTTGAATTGCGATGGATGCCCAGATGAAAGCGCTGGGCGCTCTTGGCCGGTGTGTTTCTGTGTACTGATCACAGGACCGCTGTAAACTGTCTGATGTCTGAGCCGCTGACGAGAACCTGTCCGCTGGCTGCGAGAGGCAACACTTCCATTCGATTCAGGGTGTTAATAATCTAGCAAGCTTTTACTCCCCCCTACTGGTTACATTGTTGCATGTCTGCATGTGGTGATATAAAACCGCCAGAAATGTTTAATAGTGTACTGTACCTTCTGCACTCGCAAAAGAATTCAGACACTTCCCATGGTGTGCCTCTGAAAAAAATGGAAACCTCTGAAAATGGAGGTTTTGAAGAATAAAATATTACAGTTCAGTTTAAAATAAAACAAAATAAGTTAGTTGATTGCATACGTATGCAGAGACATAATCTTAATATTTGGTGGAACCACCTTTTGTCAGCAATTACAAATAATTTCAGTATTCTTGGGTAAGTTTACACAAACTTTGTATACCAAGCTGTGTCGTTTATTTACCATTGTTCTTGGCAGACCGCTCTCTCAAATTTCTTGGAGCTCACTTATGGACAACTGTTTTCAAGGTTTTTTCACAGATTCTCAATAGTATTCAAGTAAATAATTTGAGCAATCCAAGGAGATTCACTTTCTTATTCTTACTCCACTCCAGTGCAGTTTGGTCTTGTTCTTTGGGTCATTGTACTGTAGAAAGGTGTTTTTTTATCTCAGTGTTAGGTTCAAAGCAAGTTTTTCTGTGAGATTTGCCAGTACTTTGTTCCATTTATGTTCCTATCAGTATTGTTAAGTTTTCCAGTCCCTGCTGATGAGAAACAGAACTATAACATAATTCTGCTACCAACATGCTTGACAGCGGAGATAGTGGTGATTGAGTGATAGATGTTGGGTTTCGGATGTAATGCCTTGCATTTAGACCAAAAGGTTCCCCCAAAGTTGGAGGACCTTGCAGGGATATAGGTGCATTTATTGTAAAATTATGATAAACACTGTTATTGCACAAAAGACACAGGTTAATTCATTGGGTAGCTTACTAAGATTATTCTGTGCACCTTCATTAAGTTAGGTTTGCCACAGCAAAAGGTTGAAAATCTTATGTAAACATGGCATTTTTTATGTTAATTTTCAATTTATGTTTTTTTAATCTACAGATTAGGATGTGTGAATTTTACTTGGTACTTCAAGGAATCATGACTACAAGCTTTAATGCAAGAAAATTTAAAAAGGAATAGTTGTAGGGCATCCAGACACATAACAGAACAGATAAGATTATTTTATTGGCCATATATAATTTTTTGTATTAGGAATTTGTCTTTCACATACAGTACCCCAATTTGCTCTCCATGAGACACACAGACAGGGAGAGAAGCTTGGGGTCAGAGCAAAGGGTCAGTCATTTATACAGCACCCCTGGAGCAGTGGAGGTTAAGGGCCTTGCTCAGGGACCCAACAGAGTAGGATTCCTCTGCCAGCTGTGGGATACGAACTGGCAACCTTCCAGCCACAGGCGCAGATCCTTAGCCACAGAGCCACCGCACTGCCCCTGGGTCCCAAAAAAAAGCCCCAAAAGTTGTGGGGCCAAAACCCATGTGTAGCTCTACTGTTGTACTCGAGTGTAGTACAAGAAGCATGCCCAGCTATATAAATGAGCACAAATTTACAGTGCCTTGCAAAAGTATTCACCCCCCATGGACTTTTTTACATTTTATTGTGTTACATGATGTATTTAACTGAGATATTTGCCTTTTATCAACACAAAGTACTCTATAATGTCAAAGTGAAAAACAAATCCAGACATTTTACTAATTTAATAAAAAAATAAAAATCAGAAAATAATTGAATGCATAAGTTCTCGCCCCCTTGCTTTGACAAACCTAAATTACCTCTGAAGTAACCAACTCTCTTCTCCAAGTCACATAATTACTTGACTGGAGTCCACCTGTGTGCTGTTGAGGTGTTTCACATGATTTCAGAATAAATACACCTGTGTCTGGGAGCTTCCCCACTTAGTGCATTTCCAAGGAAACACTACGCCATGAAGACCAAGGGACATTCCAAGCAGATCCGAAACAAAGTTTCTTGAAAAATACCAGTTGGGGAAGGATATAAGAACATTTCCAAGGCATTGAATATACCTCGAAGCACAGCGAAGTCCATCATTTAAAAGGTGAGAAAATATGGAACAACTGTGAATCTGCCCAGAACTGTCTGTCCTCCAAAACTGAGTGTCCTGGCAAGAACAGCCGTAGTAAGGGAGGCCACCAAGAGGCCTATGGCAACTCTAAAGGAGTTACAGTCCTCCATGATGGGAGAATCTGTGCATGAGACATCAATATCTCGCACACTTCATAAATCTGACTTGTACGGAAGGGTGGCAAGAAGAAAGCCTTTGTTGAAAAAAACTCATATCACACTCATATCATATCGGCTGGAGTTTGCCCAAAGGCATATGAGAAACTCAACAATTTGAAGGAAGATTCTATGGTCTGATGAGACCAAAATTGAACTTTATATTTGGCGCAAACCTAACACAGCACATCACACTGAGATCACCATCCCTACAGTGAAGCATGGTGGTGGCAGCATCATGCCTTGGGGATGCTTCTCTGTGGCAGGGACTGGAAAACCCATAAAGTTAGAAGGAAAAGTGGATGGAGCTAAGTACAGAAAAATCCTGGAGGAAAACGTGCTGCAATCTGCAAGAGCACTGGGACTTGGAAGACGATTCATCTTCCAACACAACAATGACCCGAAACATACAGCAAAAGCCACACTGGGGTGATTTAAAACCAAAAAGGTCAATGTCCTGGAGTGGTCCAGTCAAAGTCCAGACCTCAGTCCAATTGAGCATCTGTGGAATGACTTAAAAATTGCTATTCACAAACGCTTCTCATACAATTTGATGGAGTTTGAGCAATTTTACAAAGAAGAATGGGGAAAAATTACAGTGTCAAGATGTGCAACGCTGATAGAGACTTACTCAAAGAAACTCACAGCTATAAATGCTGCCAAAGGTGGTCCTACTAAGCATTAACTATGGGAGGGGTGAATACTTATTTATTCAATAATTTTCTCTTTTTTATTTTTAAATAATGCAGTAAAATGTCTGAACTTTTTTTTCACTTTGACATTATAGAGTACTTTGTGTTGATGAGTGGCAACAATTCTCAGTTAAATACATCATGGTTCCATGCTGTAACACAATAACATGTGAAAATGTTCAAGGGAGGTGAATACTTTTGCAAGGCACTGCAAGTTGTTTTGGATAAAAGAATGAGCTTAGACTCCATTCATCGTACTGTTTGAAAAGTTCTGAACTTAAGATTTGTATTTAAGAAAGTTTGCCATTTTTTACAAATACTGTACCTGGCACATCAAATTATGTAGCATTTCTGTTAATTGATAGCTCCAGCCAGGCTTTAATTTGTTTTACAGGTTTTGGTCACAGGGCTACATTGCTCCATACATACATATCAGAAATAATATTTTTTTCAAAGCAATGAAAATTATCATGAAATATTTACTTGTAAATAAGACACATCTATATTTTATCATGTTGCAAGTGTGAGTATTTGTCCAGCGGTCGATTTTAAGCCTTCTTCACAGATAATAAGATATGCATTAAATGCCAAGATATATTTAACAGTCATGTGTAAACAAAGTTAAGGACATTCAAAAGTCTGTCAGAGCAACTGAAGTGCAGAATATGAAAGACATTGTTCAGAGCTATATCTGGTTATACGTTATTATTGTAATGCTCATGGCATTGTCCATGCAAAACAAAACAAAAACAGTTGTGAAAAAACACCTGTACTGTGACACAGCTATGTTTTTAATGATGGACAGCGATAGAAGGTCATTAAGACAGGCAATATTGATAGACAGCAGGAAAGCGATTTTATTTTTTTACATTTTTTTTCATCCTTGTTGGTGGTAGAGAGGTGACAATGGATGTTACATTAATCAGTTTTGATAGGTTTGTAAATTACTACAAATTTTGTTTCTAAACACCCTATCTGTGACATCGTGCAAAGCTGTATTTATTTTCCAAAAGGAGCTTCCCTGGAAATTGAAGTAATGAAATGTTACAGTAAAAGGGTGAGAGTAATGTGTTAATTCTATTGGCATGGAATCACTATTTTAAGCACAGTTCATTTTAAAAGCATCAATAACCAGCATGGAGGAATTGCTAAATTACAGACAGGTTTGTGGCTGTAAAGTATGCAAGATGGAAATGAGATTTTACTTGCCAAAAGCTGTTCTGTAATGTCTTCCTTTGTAAGTTTAAAGGAAGAATTTGCTTTTATTTCTGAATCTACATTTGATCCCTTTTAGAATGCACATACCAATATATACTGTATTTTGCTCATTTTCTATGAGATGATTTGTTGTTTGAAAAGTAAAAATATGCAGGTAATTTCCTCTCAGGGTAGTAATAAGTTATAAAAAGCTCTTTCATCTCTCAGTCACTCAGTGGATAGAAGTCTTTATGCTTTTTCATCACTGACCCAATACATGTGTTCATTTAATTTTTTTAACAATTTACAGAACTAACACAATATTTAACATAAAAAATTAAAGTGTCATCAGTTTTGCTGAAATTGTGTATTGATGGATTATTTATCTATATATGACATTAAAATCAAAAGGTAAAGTTATGAGACATATTGATGGTAAAAGACAAAACTAGTGAGGGGGCAGTGTGGAGCAATGGTCAGAACTCTAGATCCAGGGGTTGTGGATTTTAGTTTTCAATACAAGTGCTGCTATTGGCTCCCTGGGCATGGTGCTTTACCTTTACCACTCCTGCGAATCAAGTTGTTTCAACTTTTCCAGCATTGCAGGAGCAGGTAAACTAAGGAGGACATTGTCCCATCCAGAGGAAATCCTGTACTTTCAGTTTTCTTAAATTAGGAATAACCTCTCACTCTAGGGAAAGAATCTCAAAAACATCAAAAGTAATAGACTGCCATTGTCAATGACGATAATGTAATTGTAACTGAAAAGAAAGGAAAGAGATGTATGTAAAACTACTGGGTGTTAAGTCTCATGTGTTTTGTGTATACATATATGTATATACATTGTGTATACAGTATATGCAAAAGAAAATCCTAAATGAAAATGAATGAGGGTGAAACAAAAAGTTTCAATTATGCATTTAAGTCCAGGATTTATGCTTAAAGCAAAGCCTTTTCAGCTGTCCTCTTTTATTGTTAAAAAATAAATGCTATCTGACCACAGTTTCCCTACATAGCATGTATCTATGGGACAACATACTTGAAATGCCCCTTTATTATAATCATTAATAATCAGATAAGATCCTGACCTGGAAAAATGAAGAAAGCATTGCCCTGCTTGGTTACTTTTTGGAATGACCCACATTGCTTGAGATTTTCTTGGACCAGAGTAAACATGATTAGTGGATTCATCTCAAAGGATCACAGTGAACCCCACTGCACCCTAGTGAACAGCAGCCTGGTGAATACAGGCAGAAACTTCTGGAACCAAATACCATTCAGCTCTCTTCAATAGCCTGGCAACACTTGTTAATTGGGTTTCTATTTGGTGTCCCTTGAGAGTGTTTAGCTGCAGTGTGAAATTTAAAATTTGAAAAACCCCTAGAATGTATGAAATATTTAAATAGTTTTGTGATGTTGTATAACTAGATTACAATACTTAAAAACAGGAAAAATAAAATATAGTACATTTTTATAATGTCTGAAAAAACAACACATCCATTAAGGGGAATTTTAATAAAAGGGAAAGTAGAAGGCAGCATGTCATTTTCAGTGAAGCAAAAAACTGTACATTAAACAGGAAAAGGAGATTGATGCCATTCCATTAAACTATCAAAAAAATTCTATCCTCAGAAATAAAGATTAAATCTCTGCTGACAACAGCTAAACATTAAGCACACAATTCAGGCTACACACAGGAGATATGGTGGAATGTCCCAGCTTGAAACTGTTTCCACTTCAAAGCAAAACACAATCTAGGTGGTAGATGGGAAAACTTTTGTGGTATTTTTAATTGTAGTCTTGACTGCAGTTATACTTAGCTCAAACATGTCAAAGCGTGAATGTTGAACGTTGTCAAACAATCAAAGCACCTTTACAGTTTACTGTGCTCCAAAAAACTACTATTTTATGACAGTTTACCGTGGTTATCTTTAGTTAAAATTACTCTAGTTTTAAAAAGTGATCCATTACATTACAAGTTACTTATGGAAATGATCACTTTTTCAAATAACAAAATGGTGGAAACTGCTTTTAAGAGAGAAAGTATTTTACAGTAATTACACACTAAAACACAGATCACCATAAGTGAATTTTAAAATGATTTTCCTCTGACATGTTGTTCAATTTAATAATGAATTCTTTACACAAGTAACTTGAATCTAGAAAACATTTCTCCAGCTCCCACCGTTTCCTAAGGTTTCACTTTCTTTACTACGCTGGAACCAGTTTTATCAGGAAATCCATCCGAAAAGCATATAAATCCAGTATGAAGCACAACAAACTGTTGTGTCCTAATATGTGCTATGTTTCCAGATGCCAGAACTGAAAACATACCTGGTACCTTTGTCTGTTTTTAGTGTTTGTGTTTATTGAACTTCAGTAATGAGCTGTTACGCATTCCACACGTGTCAATGTCCCATTTCGCAATCTCATGCGCATTGTGTTTAACAAACGGTCACGCCGCAAGTAATGTACCTATCACCGTTCACTCCCATCGCTATTTTAGTTCCCCTCTTTCCTCACTTCCCCGCTCACTATTGTGGATTCTCCTCGAGCTCCCAAGTGCACGTTATTTCATTACTAGTCTATATTCAGTATTTGACCTTCTAGCTTGCCCCTGGTTTTCGATTTAGTCTTGCATTTTGGATTGTTGCTCTCTGGTTGTCTCTCTCGTTTTCTGAACCTTTGTGTCTGTTTTCTGGAATACATTTTGCTTAGCGAGTCCTGCAAAGGATCCATACTTCCTACCTGCCCTCTGTTACAGAATAGTGAGCCGCAGCATGGATCCAGCGGACCAGAATGAAACTGCTGCCTTTTTTCAACAGCAGTCCCAGGCTCTTTGTACAACTGACCACCGCGGTTCAGCGCCTACTGGACCACACCACCCATCCTCCACCCCGACAGGTGGCCCCTGTGCCAGCTCCTTCCCTGGCTGCAGCCGCTAGCCTGTTACCCCTCCCCATTCCAGAGAAATTTGAGGGAGATCCGGCAAAACTTAAAAGTTTTTTTACCCAGTGCTGGATGGCTTTCCACCTTTGCCCAGAACTATGGAAGAAGGCCATTACAGCATTGCTAAAGACGTCTCATAGACAGAAAATCTCTGCCGATAGACTCTGACGACCCTTCCCCCGACTATGTCGGGGTCAATTTGTCTGGCTTTCTTCCAAGAACATTTCTCTCCGACAACCCTCCTGCAAGTTGGGTCCTCGATTCATTGGGCCCTTCCGAGTACTCTCCCAAGTTACACCCATCTCATACCGCCTCGCCCTACCTCCCACCCACCCTCAGGATTCACCCCACCTTCCATGTGTCCCTCCTGAAGCCTTACCACAAATCCCCACTTTCTGGACGTCAACCACGTCTACCTCCCCCCCCAAACCATGGATGGCTCTCCCACCTATATGGTGAATAAGATCTTGGGCTCCTGATGGCATAGAGGCTCCCGCCAGTTTCTGATTGACTGGGAGGGTTACGGTCCAGAAGAACGTTTCTGGGTTTCAGAAGCGGACATTGAAACCTCATTCTGGACTTTTTTCGCACCCATCCCACTTTGGCTAGTAGGTCGTCAGGAGCCGCCCCTGGGGGGGGGGGGGTACTGTTACGTATTCGACACGCATCTCTGTCCCGTCTCGCATTCCCACGCACATTGTGTTTAACAAGCGCTCACGCCGCAAGTAATGTACCTATCACCATTCACTCATATCACTATTTTAGTTCCCCTCTTTCCTCACTTCCCCACTCAATATTGCAGATTCTCCTCGAGCTCCCAAGTGCGCGTTATTTCATCACTAGTCTATATTCAGTATTTGACCTTCTAGCTTGCCCCTTGTTTTCGATTTAGTCTTGCGTTTTGGATTGTTGCTCTCTGGTTGTCTCTCTCGTTTTCTGAACTTCGTGCTTGTTTCCTGGAATACATTTTGCTTAGCAACTTGGATTGGTGTTCTCTCTCTCTCCTGAGTCCTGCACAGGACCCATACTTCCTACCTGCCCTCTGTTACATGAGCACTATTTTTCACTCTCACAAAGTGTTTCTATTAATCTTCTATTTGTGATTTCCAGTAATAGTCTTCTAGTTTGACAACAGTCTTGTTCTGAATAAGCTCTCAGTTACTCTGTTTTAACCATATTTGAGCTAATAGCTTGCATATTACATATGTGTCATTGTGAAGTATTTACATTGGTGTTAGTTCTGAAGGTTGTCAAGTTCAATTTAATAATATAACTAAATATTCAGCTGTCTAAGAGAAGAAAACAGTAGTAAAAAAGGTAATGGGAAAGCCTTGCTTTAACCTGATCTGTGATCTACAGTGCTAATAAAAAAATCAGAGTTTTTAGGTTAAAGCAGCATATAAAAACTTATGTTGTCACATGATATTTTATTTCATCCTCCTATGACTGTGTAGCATCCAGGACGTTTGTAACAGCACTGAGGAAAGCACGCAGGAAAACAAATGTTTGCTGATATTGCAAGAATCTAATACCTGTGCAAACAGAGCCTGAATTTGCAGTATTGTCAGACTACTGCAAATGTCCATGTACATTTACTCAAGCATTGCACACACAGTGGGGTGGCACGGTGGCACAGTGGTTAGCATAGCAAGCCATGGGTGCAAGATGAAGTACAGCCTAGACAGGATGCCAGTCAATCGCAGGACATACACAAACACAGAGATCTACGTACTTACAACAGGACCAGTTTTCCCGGAAGCCAACTGCCCTACAAGTATGTCTTTGGACTGTGAAAGGAAACCAGAGCACCCAGATGAAACCCAAGCGAACACGGAATTAAACCCAGGACACCAGCACAAGGGAGCAGCAATGCTAACCACTAAACCACTGTGCCAACCTTGTTTTCATATCCCTCAGTGCAATACACAATCATGATATTTTAACATATATACTATAGCATGCAAGACTGTGGATTACACCTGTCTGAAAATATCCTCTTTTATGACCAAATATTTATAGGAATCACTGTTATTGCACAGAAGGCGAATAACTTTGCATACCTGTTCTAACTTTGGTTTGCCATAGCAAATTGGATGAATAATTATGTGGTTAACATATTTTAATTTTTGATGCCTTTGCTTTAAAGTTTTAAATAAAAAAGTAACTTTTTTATTTTGTATCTCCATGTTCAAACTAAATGGAAATGTCTGTTTTAACATGTTACTTTTTTGAGAACATTTAGTGGACACAGCAGATACATTGATGAAAAAAAATGTTCATGATCAAGAACATAAGAATAATTACAAATGAGAGGAGGCCATTTGACCCATCTAGACTGTTAAGTAGTTAGTAGCCAAGGATCTGATCCAGATTTTCCTTGAAAGAAGCCAGGATACTGTCTTCAACAACAGGTCTGGCTAGCGTGTTCTGTACTCCCGTACTCCCACCTATTTCATGAATATCTCAAACCTGCTAATGAATGCTGGTTTTTTACTCTTAAAAATGCTTCTACAGTTAATAAAAATAATAATAAAAAAAAATAAACCCCACTTGTAAATTTGCAATATTTTGTAGTTGTTGTTTCTTCAATCAAGGTCACTAAAGAGTACTGACGTTTGTTGACCAAGAAGGTGCCTAGAGAAATATTTTTAGTCTGTAAAGAAAAGGTATTATGCTAGCTTCTACTTTTTGCTTCCTCAGAAATACTTACAGATGTAGGTTTATTCTAATAAAAAAGCTAAATTCTAATAAAAACTGCATAATTCTGCTGATTAATGATACCTATTATCGACCTTAATTGTGGATCTGGCCAGAATGCTATAATTAACACTTATTCGTGGTGAGGTGATCATAAAGTTTAATGGTGAATATGTTCTTCCTAATATGCCAATCCTAATAAACGGCCTTTCATACATAGCCATCATAAGACAACATTAAATATTAAACAGTCTTTATACTAGCTATTTCCCGGCTGAAGGTTCCACATACAGATTCCTTTAAATTCCATTATAAAAATTCATGAAGTGTCTACTCAGAGCTGGTAGTTCGTTATGAATATAGATGTGAGCTTGAAAGTTCCTGTCAAAGTACAGAAAAAAATCATCTTTCACCCAAACACAAATACACACATACATAATTTAGCAAAACTAGAAAGAAAGAAACATCCTTTCCCCCATCATTCTAACGACATCCATTGAAACACTGCGTCTTTATGGTTTGGTTTTCCCAGTTGGTCATAAAAACAGAAAGGGTGGATTTATTTTAATTAAAAAGACGGTATTAATATTGACATAGGCCTGCTTCAATAGTTCAATAACAGCAGCTCAAAATGAAGATTCTTCAACAAAGAAAGCACAATAACTTATGACATGGAACAGTCTGATCTCCTGTCTCTTCTCCTTAGAAGTAATGTGCTGGTTTTAATTAAGTTTTACAACTAGCACTGGCAATAATTCAAAATGTCTCTGTTAAAAGCAAAGAATGTTTTACATAAAAAATAGGAGGATAACCTGTCTGAAGTACACTTGTAACAGAATGACAATCCATCTCATGTTTGGCATTGTAGCTAACACAGAAGTAGACTTACTTTATTTACACCTTATCTTACTTTGAGAACCTATGTGAAATAATCAAATTAATATGTCTAATTTCATTTTACTCCACTTCTCAATAAGAATGGTGAATGTCTTTGATTTCCACCTTTAGTGTGCTGACAAAATTAATAAGTTTGACATGGTAAGGATCTGTTTTTCAAATGACATGGCAAATGAGGGTAAAATGCAAATATGAGTTTTGAAGACTACAGTAAATTAACCCAAGAATCAGATGAACAGTGAATAAACAGCCATATCATTTTATTTAGTGTCCAGAAAGCTTGGCACCTTAGGAATTAAGGTTAATGTAGTGTTAGCACAAAACAGACTGATGGATTTCCTTCAGCATTTTGAAAACCTGACATCCATCTGCATATAATTAGTCCCAATTTCAATGTTTCTTTCCACTTTTAATCTTTTGTGCACGGCAGTAAGTGGCTGCAATTGCCAAACCGCAGGCTCAAATGGATAATTTATTTTTGCTAAATAGATCAGTGTGTAATTACTGTCAACTTATTGGAATAATTATGTGTATCAGATTAGATCAAAAACAATAATCAATCAGTGATAAGACAATTCAATGGAAAAATAACTTCATAACTGAGTTGTGTATAATGGTCAAGTTTCTCTTTGAAGTTTATGTTTGTGCTATACATACTATGTATATGTATTGTACTTACTGTATATTGTCCATATATTGCAGGAAGGTTTTCATTAAAATATTTTAAGCAAATGATAAAAAGAAAAGAATACCATGAATAATGGAGAACAATGTCAAAAATGCATGTTCACTATTTTACAGTTGTGCCATGCTTTTCATTTCACAAATTTATTTTTATTTTATCACTTTTTATCAATCTTTTTTCTAGTTCAAGAAATTTACTGGGGTTTTGTTGTTATGTAATTTTAATTTAGATGCATGATATTTTATTCCTGGATGGAACAGTGCTGCAGTGGTCAGCATTGCTTCCTCACAGTGCTGGGGCCCTGGGTTCAATTCTGGACCTTGAGTGCTATCTGTGTGGAGTTTGTATGTTCTCCCCATGTTTGTGTGGGTTTTCTCTGGCTGCTCTCATTTCCTCCCAAAGCCATACTGGTAGATTAATTAGCTTCTGAGAAAATTGGTCCTGGTGTGTGCGTGTTTGTGTTAGTGTGTGTTCTTTGATGGACTGCTGTCCCATCCAGGGTGTATCATGCATTGTGCATTAACTTGTCAAAATGTAAGGATTGACAGCAAACCAGTGTTTTTCTAATACATTAAATAAAAACAGTGAAAAAGAGGACACACAGGCACTGACTTACAAATACTGGTCCTATTAATGTACATTTTGTTTCAATACGTACCAGGCTTTCCCATAATCACAGAATAGAGCTGAAATGAGACAAACCCCTTTGAGTTTTACCAGTAACAGAAGTAAGGCTAATCGGTCTATGGATTCCTGGGTCAGTTCTGTCCCCCTTTTTAAAAAAATATGATACATCAGCAATTCTCTAATCTGTGGTGAGTTGAAAATTCCTAGCCTGCAGCCTATGAATAGCCTATGAATAGCTATCCACATGTCTTTATGCATGAAATAAAGAAACAAAAAAGAAAGAAAACACTTTTTTTCTTTTTTGCACTTATCCAGATATAAAATTGGTAAAGTTTACTGGCTGCATTCATAAACTGTAAGACTGAATTCTACCTTAATTTCATTCAGTTAAAGAGCTATTATGAAAACCTATCCTGTCTCAAAGATCTCTGAAGATTACAAGGATGGAACAGACCCCTTGGAGCAAATGTACTGTGGTAAACTACATTAAAACAAGGACTGAGTTAGTACCAGAACATAGGTACACTGGTTCCATTGTTACCCTGGCTTCATATCCAGCTGTTTCAATGATTCTCCCATTTTTCCAGAAAACGTAAATCTATATAGTTATACAATTAACAATTAACTATTGAAGCTATTAACTCCAATGCAGTATAACTGCTTTGCACAAAACCCTAAAGTTAAGTTGAATAAAAGAAGCAGTTTAACTTAAGGTGTTTTATGCATCTGGACACAGAATAAATGAACAGATGGGTAGATGAGTTGACAAAGTTAAAAATTCACCTTATGGTTACGTGACTTCTGAGTCTAGACAACACTGCTTTTAATCCCTGTTTAATTTTGGTACACAGGAAAATGGAAAACCCTGTAGCAAGAAAACAAAAGTCAGATGAGGGTTGTGCAGAAACTAGAATAAGTCAATTTCAGTTTTGCTTAAGAAATAGTCCCTGTTTGATTTTTTTGTGTTGTGATGCTCATATTTTTAACCTGTCATTTTTATTAACCTCTATTTTTGCATATAAAACTTACTTTCTATATATCTGAAAAATTGTCAATGAAAGAATGATGAGTGCAAATACACAGCTCCAATATGTTTATAACCTGAGCAGTCCATCACTATCAAAAATCAATGGCTTACACTATAATACAGTCCTTTCATAATATGCTTTCCTCAGGTTGGGTCTTATATTATAATAATTTGTTAGTAAAAATGGGGGAGAACTAGTAAGTTGTGTATTGACTGATTTATGGAGATGTCATCTGGCATTCTTGCAACCCATCAGCCCAGTGGCATTCCTAATGGCATTAGGGACTGCTGTTGGAGCTTACCTGCAGGCTGACTTGCTCCCATCAGGCCATGATTCTCTCTGGCGATAGAATGTTGTCACTGCTCTTGTCATCAGTTATATGTATCAGTGGATTAATAATGGTATTTTCTGTCAGAGATGTATATTAGTTGCGCCCTAGAAGAGCTTTGCCCCAATTCCACAATAGAATTATATTTTGCATTGTCTGGAGAAATGATTCTAAATTAGAATTGATGTTTCTGCTACATGATTTCTCAGTGCTGATGTAATTTAGTGTGCCTGCTAAATATTTTATTGGGCTCCCTGATTCATTGTTGAACCGCAGGGTTCCAACGGTAACAAAGACAGGGGCAGTGGCCAAAGGGTTGTGCAGTTCGTCTTACTATCACAAGAATTCCAGACATCAAGTTACCATTCAGTGAGCTGTCTAAATCGTAAAATTTATTTTGATGTTGTAAAACTGCTGTGCTGTTTTGGATCATTCCAAATCCAAAGGTCCTGTGTTTTCTTGCAATAATTTTGTTCATTTTTCATATACAGTGAAAGAAAAACATCGAACTTCAATCAGTTAAACAAATTGATGATATAATCATATTGCAAATATGAGTACTGTATGTGAAATTCAAATTCCAATTTTACAACAGGATGGTTGAAGTGGTGGAAAAGCTTTACTGTACTGTATAACTGTACATTCAACTCGGATCCCACTGAAAACCACACCTGCATTAAGCAGTGTTGGGCAAGTATAACCTGAAGTAAAGGACACTGGAATTTAGTGACACAAATATGTTCCACTGTCTTCCCATGCCTCAATTCTCTACTCATTCTCACTATACTTCTGGGGCAGGTTGTTCTTTCAGACTGAAACATGGTTCACAGTTGCACTGAATCTGCCATTGGATGCCAAAAACAATTTATCTTCAGCAAATTTGATGTTTTAAATAATTTAATGTTTATTTAAAAATTAGTTTTAATTGAAACAAAACAAAACTGAAACAGAACTTCATTTTCAATCTGAAAAGAACATTGAAGTGCCTACAGAAATGTGATGTATGACTGTCAAATAAAAGCATAATTTCTTAAGAACCTATTCAAAAATGAACCTGCAATAATTCACTCTCCATGACCCTTTACAAAATACTATAATAGTCTTGATAAGAGTGATTTGAGGTTTTACACATAACAAAAAAGATACAACCGGTTTCTTTAAATATCTCTTCCAATTAATATCTTTTTCTTCAAAAATGCAGATGTAGAGGGTGATGAAGTTTGCGTGACAGTCGGAGGCAGTTCACAAGACTACCTGGTGTAGAAGGTGTTGATACAAAGGTATTCTTTGTGTGTAATAGAAGATCTGGACAATGTACAATTAAATAAAGAACATTGGCTAAAGACATTAAACTTTTTTTTAGCTTAAATGGAAAAACAGGAGAGCACCTTCCAGACATGGTATACTGTTGCTATTTAGACAATCAAAAATGTGCATATGGATGGCACCCCTGTTTCTTTAGTACAGTTGCCAGGGAAATGCAGCCAGTCTAAGATCCAATTTGTTAGATATTTAAGTGCATGACAATGTATAGACACATCTTATCAGGTTTGAGAAAGATGATATCTTGGTATTGTATATTATATTTGATGAAAAATAGGGACATCCCACTTGCACGGTGCATAATGTACTATGAAAATCCAATGATTATGTCTCAACATATAAGACAACTGTTAATTGTCTAAAAATGAACACATTTTTGAATATTGATACCCTACATATCATATAATGTTGTCTTGACATTATTTTTACAAGTACCTCTATACTGTTTATGTAACAGAGCACATTAGGTACAGAAGCTTTTATGGAAGATGATGTCAGTCCCTTGGAACCTGAAGTGTCCTGCAATTAGAGGGCCATGAGTGGTCTGATCTAAGCCTGGATGAGGAAAAATGCAATAGTTATGCTTAATCCAGTTTAAAACATTGAACTTGACTGCATTTCTGTGAAGTTAAATTGTGTAAGGTTACCCCAAATTTATTTCCTATTTGTGATAAATGTTCAGTAGGATGACAGCAGCATGATACTTTTTAAAGTTGTGTTTTATCATGTTGACTACTGAGTGAAACATTTTGAAAAACAAAATGAACTACTTGTTCAAATGAACTTGAGTTTTACTATGTACAGCTGTAGTGTACAGTTTTCCGTACAGTTTAACCATGACCAAACTGATATTCTTCTACTTGTTTTGTTATTGATATCTGATAAATGTTTTATTACTAAATATTGACACTGATGTTAAGCCACATGCTAGCAACCAATTATCAAGCTCAAAGTTGTGGTAGACTATTATTTGCACTTGAATGTGATTTTGGAAAATGTTTTGTGTAGCATCCCAGTACTATCACTAGAACAGCTGTTGGCTTATTAACATTTCCTTGTGAAGTTCCATGACATCACAAAGAGTGCTAGAGTCAGGTGTAAGTATTTTAAAAGATGCACCTCTGTGAAGACCTGAAACGAAAAAAGCTTAAACTCTAAAACATTAACGTGGACTGGAATTATTAAAAAATACTGCGGCTGCAGCATTTACATTTATATATACAATTTATGTAGGCTTTATCTACACAATCTAGGTATCTCTAATTAGATAATGTAATCATAATAGGTCCCAGGGGGGTATGACAAGAGACTATAACATGGATGCCACTGGACCTATCTGGGACTAAATTACAAGACAACGGTAACAAAGACAGGGGCAGTGGCCATTACAAGACAACGGTAACAAAGACAGGGGCAGTGGCCAAAGGGTTGTGCAGTTCGTCTTACTATCACAAGAATTCCAGACATCAAGTTACCATTCAGTGAGCTGTCTAAATCGTAAAATTTATTAATTTATTAAGACAGGCATGAGCCCACACTGATCTAACAGGTCAATGTTATTGACTCCATCATTAATTGTGTGTCACTGCTTTTGCTGTTGTGGTAGAACTCTTATTGTTTGCATATTTGTAACAGTTAAGGTATTTTCTTATATTGTTTATAGGGTATAAGGTTATCCCTACTTTGACCATGCTTGGGGCACAAGGAGTGGGGAGGAACCTTAGTACACTCTATGGCTAGTCTTAAGTTGTACTAGCTTGTACACATGTCCTGCTGCAAGGTGAAGCTCTCTACTGGCATTCACAATCCCCCAAAAAACTCAAATTCCCTTTAAGTGCAAGGATTCTGTCATTTTATTACTCTGATTCCACGTGAACACTTTTAGGTGCTATAATACCAATAAATAGAAGATGTAAGTTAATTGTTCTTTGCAGAGAATAATTGAATAACTCTAATGAAGGAGCTAGGGGGCTCCAGGAGGACTGCATTCTCTGTTGCGTGAAAGGTGACTTCAACAATATCATATTACCACTGGATCCTTTCAGACTGTCACTGCCAATGCAGTTTATACCCATTCATCTGGAAAGTGTGCAGTGTATCAAGTTACCGAAGCTTTAGTAAAATGTGCAAAAGACAAAATTCACTTTTCAGCTACAGATACAAACACGGATTCAGGACAACCACCTTTATTATGGTAAAGGCATGCATTTTGGGTGCTTGTGATTATTAAGTTAGCACATAACAGGCAACTTTCAGCATTAAATACTATTATATATTTGTAAAATGTAATAAAGCTCATTTTCATTCTTCATACTCATTTTGTGCATTTGTATAATTATTAATAGCCACAAAGGTACTTGATACACAATATGTGCAAAACAGAAAGGTATACCTGTAAAATCATCTATCAGAATGATAGAAATAAAGAGTGTGTTTAATACACACTCAGTCAATACTGACCTCTGCTTTGTTACTGATTCTCTTCTGTCAGTATAATCTGCTTCCTTCTAATTTGGCCTAATTCTCAGTCTCTCTGTCACCTTCATAACTGTGGATTACTCTATTTTCCTGTCAACATGGGCTTTCTGGTAATGATTTCACCAGGTTTTTCTTCTTAAGTCTCTTATTGCACATACAGTAGAGTACATATAGGTCTGTTGGCATGGCTGGCTCTCTGCTTTTCACACTCCTCCCGTGTCCCTCAGGGTTCCATCCTAGGCCCTCTACTTTTCTTTCTCTAAACACTCTGCTCATCTTTGGACTTTTTCAATTGTATTTATGCCAATGAAGCTCATATCTTCCTTTTTTAGCCTCATCCTGCATTTCTGCATAACTCACAGCAATGGACTCACACCATCTAAAGCTCAGCCTCTCAAAATCTCCTTTTCTTCCCTTCCTCTGTTTTCCCATCTTTGGACCTCTTTAGCACAATTTCTCTTGACGTCACCACCCTCTCTGCCTCTGCTGCTGTCAATAACCTCTTTGTCTCTTTCTTAACCACATTCGCTCCCCAACACATTTCCTCTCTAGCCTGCTACCGCTCTTCTTGTGCCAAATTCACAGAATCTGCCTCTTCCTTAACAAAAATTATACTCTGATGCTATTCCAGGTGCTAATATCCTACACTCTCATCCAATGCAAAACCTTAGTCCTTACATAGCACTGTCTGTAACACTTTCTTATTTTCTTCAGTCCCTTATCTCTCCCTACACCCACTACACCAAGGGTGCCCAACCTTTTTTAATGCAAGATCTGCTTTTTCATTTGCCAGTCCAGCGCGATCTACCAGTGTGAATTTGAAGCTCCTATATAGGAAAAACATCAGTACAATAACGATACCCACCGCTAAAATGACAGCAAATAAAACAAGTGACTCATGCTACAGTGAACAAGTAATGTTCCCCATTTTAGAAAAAAAGAATATCCCACCTTAATGTGAGAAGCTTGAGAACACCTGTATTTTTTTTTTGGAACGTCTTGACACTGCTGATTATGTCGTTTTTTTTGTCCCTACAGCTCGACATTCAGCTCATTTAGCAGTTCAGTCAAGTCAGTGAGGAATGCTAAATCCAGAAGCCACTGGCCATCCTCTAATTGGGCATATTCACCATGTTTAGATGACTTGAGAAACTCTATGATTTTAGGAAACAGCTGTCTGAACCTCGCCAAAAAAATTTTTGGAAATGTTTTTGAAATCTCCAAACAGCAAGTCAGCAGCCTCAACAAACACTTTTTTACTTCTCGATCTTTGAATGACTTTTTGTGTTTAGCCAGGACATGGCTCACACAGAACGATGCGATGATTGCCGGTTTCCCTCTTGTATTAGGCATCGTGAAAACCGACTGCTGCTATTTGAGATTTTAATTTTTATTTTCCGTAACTTACTTTTATCGGGAAAGTCCACATCATACGTTTTGTGTGCAGTTTTGTTCTATAGTTCTCTTTTTCACGTAGATGCTAGCATTGCAGATTTGAACGCGAAAGGACAAAAAAATAATCATGCTCCCATTCCTTGTGGTAACGGTAAGTTTTCGGTCTCTGTGCTTCATTTTGGCTCAAACACTACAACTATGAAATAGGCAATCAAACTTATCAAACTGTTGTTGAATTTATCTCGGCCAGTCTGTTTCGCTCCACTATGCACACACTGTAGCGAATGTGGGGTTCATACCGCAATAACCAAGAGAACGTTCTTGGGTAGCACACACAACACACTTTATTTACTGTGCTCCTGTAGCCTTTTTTTCCAGTGTCAGACTTAAACAACCTATTCAACAAGGGTTAAACACACACAAGGGCAGTAAAATGTATGACATGACATGCACAGATCTGAAGGAATTTTTAGGCTATCTAAAAAAGTAGACAAATAGCCCATTTATTTTTTACCAAGCAGTCAATCGCAATTGACTGGTTGGGCACCCCTGCTCTACACCTTATCCAACTTTCTAGTCTCATTCTCTTTTCATGGATTTTCACTACTTAGTGGTGCAACTACCCACAGAAATCAGACGTGCTTAATCCCTGACCACATTTCTGGCACCTTTATTATTATTATGATAATAATAAAAATATTAATCATAACAATAACAATAATAACATATAATAAGAATAAGGACCCTGTGTTAGACTCCTGGGTGTATGGATTTTGTGAAAACTCCCTGGTGATAGTGTGTCCTGCGCACGCAAGTTAACAAATTCAGTACTCATAGAGGTACTGTATACAATTTTATACAAAGAAAGAGAAAGGAATGGGATGAAAGGAAAATTATGTGGTAAAACTATATAACACACAAATTCTGATTATTTTAAATTGTGACAGATTTTGTTTCCTTTCAAAATGCAATAAAAAGTATAAAAAGCACAACAGAAGAGTTACATGTTTTTTGTGGTCTTCTGTCTCAGTTTAAAACTGAGATTAACTGAGGATCTGAAGTCTTCTAATTTTTGGTGTACAGATCACACTGTTAATGACATGCAAGGATGATACAGGATCTTCTATATTTATCTTCTATCCTGAAGCCTCATTACATAAGAATTTGCATTAAAGTCAAATGATTATGCTGCTGCTCACTGCCACTGCTATTAAAAGACTTTGGTCTTAAATTCTAGGAAGATTTTTCTGTGGTGATGATCACTTTTTACTAATGTGGAAACAACAGTGTCATATTACTAATGGCTTAAAATATTTCTGCATATTGCTCAAGGGCTGCTGTTCACATGGCAGTATTGTCCTAAACTTGAAACCCATCTCTACAATCTAAATGTAGTAAAATAGTTAGAAGTGGGAAATTTCTTTTAGGAGAAGAATATATGAGATAGCACACAAGCATAATTTAAAAGCTTTGAAGGTAGTCTAAGAGGAATTGACTTGGCCTGGTGTTTTGGCGTGATGGATTTAAGGTTCCAGAAAAGGGCTCTGAGAGAGATACTAACTGGAACCCTAGATTGAAAGCCCACTGAGAACATCTGGCATAAACTAAGGGGAAAGGTCAGTAGTGTTCACCCAACCAGCAAAAGCAAGCCTTGCATATTGCTGTTGGGGAGGAGAGTAATCTGGAGAATGATGAGTGCTAGAAATCACTGTGGTCTATTCATTCGCAGTTACAGGGAGGCTCAGAGGCCATGGGAGGGTGATCTTGCTGGTGGGTCATGCAGTGGTTGATGGTCTATACACCCCTTTGATAAATGAATGCTTCCCAATGTATGGTTTAAACTGTATCCAGGGACAAATGACAAATGAAGGGCTGTTTGCTGTGCAACAAGTCTGCAGTGTTGTGTGATTTATTGTCAGCTCAGTTCTAAAGGTGATATGTCCTTGGGGAAGCTGGAAGGGGAGGACAGTTGTTCATTGCACAGACAGCAGCTGGAATATGTGTAGGCTGAAAGCAATAAGAAGTTAACAGCAGCAAATTCAATTACGCTGCACTCCTTGATTTTATTTTTCCATCATTTATGCTGCACAAAATACAGGCTAAAGGTTTCTCTTGTTTTCAAATAGCAGAGTACCAGCTGTTCTGAAATACTTTCAGCAGCCAAATGCTTTTTAGTTCTTTTGAAAGTGAGAAATCATGCCCAATTACCACAACACAAGATGAACACAAAACTGTTAACCCTCAGCCACTCAGTGTTCCTGACTGTAAAATACTGTACAGACAAGGCTATTCCCATGATTTATTTCAGTTTCAATTTTCTCCACATTTAACAAGTTGATATACCTTTGTTAAAAATGTACAATTATACAGAATAGTTCCTCTATAGTTTCCTATAAAATGAAATTTTTAAAGCATTTTATATGAATTATTTTTGCTTTCCAGTACTGTATTATATCACTTATGATGATATGTGTATTAGAAAAATTTCATATATAATTATTTACCTGAAGAAGAAAGAACTGAAGATCTGAAGGAGAAAGCAGAGGGAAATTCCCCCAGTAACAGTAAGCAGCTGTTTCTGGGTTTCCAGGGACTACCCTCTCGAGAAAGGTACTGTACATCACAGTTTTGCAGGGGATTCCCATACAGTATGTCATAAATGGTTCCAGTAATAAAATCCAGGTGAGTTAGTTGTGTTGGTATTCAGACTACAAGATTCAACACCTACATTTAAATTAGGTTACTGACTTCAGTGGGACAGTTGACTAGAAGAAATGGCAGCATGCCTGAAGAATGTATTTTATCACTTGCTATACGTAGAGGAAAAATATACACAATGAATAATTTTAAAAATCACACATCACACTATTTTGTATTTCATTTCAATCAGGCATAATATTATTTGTGGCCACTTTTCTTAATACACAGAGGTCTAGGTTTTACTAATACTTCCCAGTATTTATGCATATACATTGCAATACCTCTGTAGCTGTGTAATTATCAATTGCAGGGTACACAGGTGGGATCCTGGGCATGTAAATAACAACAGAAAAAAAAATCACACCAAATAATGCTGTCACCCATTTAGTGACTGCTAAGAATATAATTACCTTGCAGAAATGACTTACCAGGAAAGGAAGCATTTGGTAAACATTCATGTGCCTACTATTATAAATGTGCACCCTGTGATTTTTGGAGATAATTTTCCCAGCAGTGATTGCAAGACTTTATAACTATAGTGTTTATGTAAGTGAGCATCGAGACAGCTTGCTTAGTAAAGGATTATGCTACAAATGCAAAGGTACAGGTTTTAGTCCCCATTAGCCCCAACTCATCTGGTCAAAATGATAAGTTATGATTGATTTTGATGTATTTGACCTTAAATAGTCAATTATAGTGTTAATTGTTTAGGTACAATATTAATAAAATTGGTAATGGTACTTTCATATTTTTCATAATCTCTAAAATTAAACTAGCAACAGCGATACAACACTTTTATTGCATATAAAAAGTCAATCAGTGCAAAGCTGGTCAGCTGCTGAGATTTTGAGATTATTGATGGCATTGCTGGAAGAAACAAAGGAATTAGATGGAGAAAAGCCTAATGTAAGCATCACAGTATGTTAAGACCAGAGGATGACAGGAGGAGACAGGAATGTGCGTATTTTAGAAACAGCCAGGCTCCATATCAACAACCCAGGATCACAATGGGTAGAATTACATGCTCAGTTATATGGTTACGTGTTAGAATACATGCCCAGATTGAAACCAGGTTCAAGATGTTAGATCATAGAAGACAATAATCCTCGACTGTGAATGTTGCCATGAGAGAGATCTCTGAAAAAGACAAAAAAATCACTTTGTGTGAATTTCAGCTTTCTGTTCTGTTTGTATAATTCCCCAATGAGTCCTTTATATGATTATATGATTTTGCAGTGAAATCAGAGATCTTTCTTTGTTATAGCATCAATTTAAGCTATCTTACTCAGGCAAAATTGGTACTGAGAATGTCCATATCTAACTGATAGAGGCATAATTTCCCAACTATTTAAGGCTGTTGTAGCACTATTAGGCCACTTTTACAAAAACGTTTCAAGGTTTTAAACAATCCTACATCACTTTCTTGAGACTTACAGATAAGTGGGCCTGCTTTACAAATTCATCTTTGACAAGCTTTACAAACAGAACACACATGTGGTATCTGCTAACACAAATAATGAAGGAGAAGCAAATACTCAAGTGATACAACGGTGAAGAAGAAAGTGACAGCTGGAAAGGGTACATTTAAAAAGTTACAGTCAGCCAAGATTTTTTCAGATTCAGCTTGGTAAATCTGCACTGTTAAAGAGAATTAAATGTATAATCACATCCACTTCTTCATAAGGTATTACCATCTGTTTAAATTATCTCCCACTACTCAGCCAAGCCAACATAATTTTTTTAAGTAATTTGAAAGCCATTAATATGCAAACAAATCCTTTGAAGATAACCTGCAAATTAATTCAAAAAGTTGGGTAGGGAAATCACAGTTCTTATGTGATGTGCCTAAACATAGGTGTTCACATTTATTTATCTTTAAAGAAACTCATAATTACTATTTTTATATCTGAAACCAGAAGTTATTCATACTGAGGAGATTCCTCAAGAATTAAAAGCTTAATTGCTGCAACATCAAAAATGAAAAAGAGTGGATTCTAGAGAATTATTACAGAATGATGTTTGCAGATGCCTAATCCACCAAGTTTCCATCAAATGCCAATTGTCTTGGGAGTAATTAAGAAAGATTTATAAGCAGTGTTTTATTTTCATTTTCCCTAAGATGCAAGCTGGCAGCTTGTTTTTAACAGGCAGTCAAGAATTTCATAATCTGTTAATTACAAAAAGGAAAATAATTACTCAATCCTAGTATAGAACATTTGATCTTCCTCTTAATGAAGCTTCTTCCGTGCCCATGACAGAATCCTGACGTGAATGTTGTTGAACATGTCTGGGATGATATGGATCGAGAGCTATGGAGAACCTGACCTCTGCTAAGCAATACACAAGGGCTTCCCTACATTTGGAAAATTTCAATCGACTGTAATGCAGAATCATATTGATCTGGAGTCTTCCTAGGCTAAAACGCTGTGATATCAAAGTACAGCAACCAGCTACTAATTTATGTAATCCATTGGAGGATAATTGAATCGCAGACTGTTGAAATAAAGATTGTTTAGAACAGATTGATAAAATCAGGAAATTAGATCATACTCATGAAGTTGTCAATTAATTTCCTGGTAATAAATTAACCCTTGCTCCTTTTTGTAGACACTTTTATCCAAAGTATAGGGGTTTGGGGGTAAGTTATACATCAGCACCTGTTGAGTGTTGCCTATGATAATATGACCTTGACTGTACAGTATATCTCCCCAGAAAGATAGAGATCAAGACACTAAGGGTAGATGGTGCACATGTAGTTTGAAGGAAGAACCTTGTAAGTGACAGTCCTTTTTCATTAGCCACTAGGTTAGCAGACTCCTGATACAAAGCTTGTCACACGTCATGGAATCACATCCTGCCACCACAACCAAAGGTAAATTAATGAAAACCTAACTCAATGTTTGTGGAAGCACTGCCTCATTGAAGCAGCATACTGCAGAACTCACATGGTAGAGAGAGGTGTGTGTAAACAGCAGTGTGTCACTTATGAGTTGAGAGTTGAGAGCTACAATCCTCCAGGTACTGGTCCCGAGGTATAATCACTGCACCGCTCTGCTATTAGAGAGTTAGTTCAAATATCTATAAAGAACTAGTATTTTGTATTTTGCTATATTTTTTAAGAGAGGTGCTGTACAGTAGGTAGCAGTTCTTACAAGATCTCCAACAATTATTCAAACAGTATGCATTGGGACACCTACCGCTAGAGGGCGCAATGGGAGAGGATGAGGAAGCAGGATCACAGACACAGGTATGTGCAGAATCAGAAGGACTCTATAGGTGTGAGAGGGAACACAGTGTGTAGAGGTAGTCAAAACTCATTATGGCTCATGAAGGAGTGAGGCAGAGCAGCCCAGAGAGGAACTTTCACCTTCCCTTTCATCAGAGTTGTACTCTACCTCTGTTTCTTAGGCATGGTGCAGCGTAGGATTGCAATGGTGCAAGTGGAGGTTGAAATAACTCCCCTTCTGGGTTGTCCACATATCTGGGTGGCCACTTCTTTTTCACTATGCTTACACTCTGAGACCCCAATGAAGGAGCTACATGTCTTACACAGTTTCACACTGGACTTGTGCCAAAAGAAAAGGGACAGATAACCCCCATTCATATTTTAATATCAGTCTATCCCTGGAATATGTTGACAGTCAGATGTCAAAAATATATTTAATTTCCATTCCAATGAAAGTGGCAAGTCTCAGAAAAAAGAGTTGCCCCACACTTTCTTAGGTAAGCTGTTTATATCACATCCCTTCTTTCCAAACTGCAGTCTATCCAGGAAGCACAGGGTGCAGGGTGGGATCACACTCTGGATGGGATTCTAATCCATCATGGAACTCACACAAATAGTAATAATTTTAAAATGCTAATAGATCTAATCAGCATGCCTTTGGGTGGGAGGAAACTGGAGCACTCTGGAGAAATCCCAATGAACATGAACTAGCCAAACAGTCTGGAATCGAACCCAAGAGCCATGAAGCGTTAGTACTAGTGGCCATGCCAACCCTTTATGCTAACAGTATTTCCATAGTCAGCATCACTTCAGCAAATTACATTTGCATGATTATTTAATAAATAAACATTGTATTATGACCTTCGGAAATGTCAAAATCAATGCCATGTACTCATGTGATCAATAATGCTGGCATTATTATTGACAAACTAGTACATTTACTCCAGCTTTAGAACTACAGAGACGATAAAATAGCACTCTTACAGGAGCTGTAGTTCCATCTTAGAGGAACTTTATGGTATTTACTGTAAACTACAACAACACAGACCCTAATAATATAGTATAAATTACATTTGTTCTCAAAGTGATTCTTTTCTCCATTAAATTAGTAAAGCTATGATATAATTCATTATGGCTTCTTTTGAATTTTAGAATAAATGTTTAGTATAGTACTTACTATAGTACTATTGTACTATAGTTTATGTTAGTTGCTTTAATAAAAAACAAAAAAAATGTAATTTAGTACCACTAAGTATTCTGTAGTAATTAATACCAATTTACAGTAAAGTCACAGCAGGTCATCAGGACAGATTGTTTCCTGGCTTCTGTAGCATGAAGAACATTAGAGACAATGTGACTCCCCTCCAAGATGGGACAGTGGTCCATCACAGGGATAAACACCCGGGAATTCTGGTCCCCACTTATACAGCTGGGTAGACTGGGGTAAAGTACCTCATTCAAGGTAAAACAGCAGTGTCTGTACAGGGGCCTAATACCTATCTGCTATAGTAATTTCAGAGGCTTACAAAATATGCAATTCTGTCCCCGGTCTCAATTTAAATGATCATAAATAAATTAGAGACATGCAAAGTAATTTGTTTCTGGAATTTAAGGGTTTTTTTTCTTGTGCTACCATGCAGAATGACTGTCAGGCAGGTGTTCCACTTTAGTGAGGGATGGTGGGGGACATCTTCTTCACTTTGGGATGAAAAGTGGAACTAACAATGTAAGCAAATGTAATTATGACCTGTTAATGTATACAAAAAGTTCTAATTGCTATATTTGCAGTTCTTTTAAACTCAAATGCTTAGCTGACCTTTTGTGCACCATTTAGCCTATTTAAAAAAAACACTAGTAAAAGCTAAGCAGTACGGGTTATTTTATGTCTTAATAACATAGGCCCTTTGGCCGAACTAGCCCAATTGCTAGTTAGCAGTCAATTGATCTCAGTGTCTCATTCAGCTATTTCTTTAAAGAAGCTTGTGTTTTGACTTAGCTAGGTAGATTGTCCCATATACTCTTTGTGAAAGAATTGCCTTCTGTTCTCAGTTTTAAATGAAGTTCCCTGAAGAAGAATTCAAAAGAATTTCATAGGATTTACATGGTCAATGCTTTTTAGGGATCTGAATAATTGAGTAAGGTCCCCTCATAGTCTTGTCAGTGTAGGACATTTCTTTCAACCTAGGAATATATCTGCCTGCTCTTCTCTGGATTAATTCCAGAGCAGTGTAGCGGCGAGGCTTAATAATAAGGCAGAATTAAGTGTTTCTGAGCTTCCCAAATGAGGCCCCATTTCTCTGTTCATCTCTGTGGTGCAGCCACAGAGAGACCATTAGGGTGATTTAAGGTTTCCTAGGACAGCTCCCAAAGGGGGATGCACTTAGCTAAGTCTGGCTATCATGATCAATGGTCATCCACTGGCGCCTATCAGTCTAGGGAGTGCCGGATGGACATCTGGACTGCATTACTAAGTGTCAGGACTAAGTGACTCATATCTCACCTTGATCAACCAATCAGGGACTGGTAGGGCTGAGTAACCCACGTGGGACTCTGATGCCCATGGAACTTTCAGCCAATCAACGAGCTGAAGTTCCTCCAGGTAAAAACAGGCAACACAGAGAGCCTGAGAGATTCAACAAGATTCAGATTCGGGAGATTCAGTAAGATTCGGGAGATTCAGTAAGATTCTGGAGAGGATTCTGTGGACTGTTCTAAAGGGAATTCAAAGGAGAATTCCAGGGCAGGACGGCCCAGGAGCAGAAGGCTCCCAAGGGCAGGACATTCTCGCAGCGCGCCTCCTGACCATCCTGAGACTCAGCCCGGACAACCACGGAACGGCCAGTGTGTCCGAGTGCCAGAACTTTCCTTTGTTCTAAGAGTCTAGAGTGGAGGTTGCCAGAGAGTAACCAGCAGCAGGCCTCGTGGACAGGTCAGAACTGTGGACAGCTGAATCACTATTCAGAACTAGCTCTTCATCAGGAACGAACCGGTCCTCTTCCTGACTTGCTGGGATCCACAGTCATCTTTTCTCCTGTGCACAAACTTTGCTAGTTAAAGCCAACACTAACTAGCCGGTCAGTGAGCATCAGCAGCGCACCGTCGCAAGCCGCACAGCACAGCCTGGCACGGAGCCAGAGAGCGCGGATTGGACAGCAACAAGCCTGCAGCTGATTGTTTGTGCCTGCAGGAGATCTGAATCCCCAGAAATTGGATGAGTATTCAACTTCAATGCATTACAGCTCGAGAATTCAATTGTTATCCAAACCAGTTGATATCAATTTAATTCCTAAGAGTTATGTACTTGTTTTGAGTATCTAATGTAGAAGTTGTAACCAAGTTCACTTTACGAAACGGTCTTAATGAATGATATACTGAACGTATGTCCTCTTGATGTGTAACACTTCGTAACTGATTGAATATATATCTTTTGTATTCTGATAACCCTCTCGATAAGATCTGTTAGGTTTAAGGCATATTCTATGTATTAATAAATGTATCCTCGTGTATTAGTACCTGCGTGTGTGCGTTGTTTGAGTTATGTCGCATGGTTGGATTCTAAAGCCATCAAAAGAATCAACTTTGTGATTTACTGCTACAATTAATAATTGTCTCAGTAAATGCCCAAACCCTACAGAACTGGTGCCTTCAGAGAGCCACTATGATTACATATTTGGCGTCCCTGAACGGCTATGAAACACTACATTTATGGCGTCCCTGGGTGGGCGTGGCAAGACTGAAATGAATCAACCAAGCGGAATAATTCACATAAAACGCCGCGGGTTTCATACACGACAATACAGTGTGCTGAAAGCCGAAAGAAAAAAAGTTCCACTTGCTCTTTAAGCAGTGCTTGATTGTTTTGTGATCTTTTGCAATCTACCGGGTTGATTGCATACTTGATCTTGTGGTTTTCTGTGGTAAAACTGTGATTTCGTACTTAAAAGTAATACTCTTTAAGTTTAACGATGGTTGCTAAGAGGTCTGAATTCGAGTCGCTATTAAGCACTCTCTCTAGCAGCGACAAGTCTGACCACGATCTCCGTCATATCTCCGTCAGCGGAGAAGCTAGGAGAATAAACCTCCATTCTCTGAGAGAGCTAGCGAAGGACATAGAGAGATTTGACCCCGCAGTGTCAGAGAATAATATCGAGAGTTATATTCAGGACCTCAGGTATACCCTGCAGTACCTGCCAAACGCCACAGAACAGGAGAAAGTGTTTCTGGTCAGGAAAACTACCAGCAGAGCTGTACATGAGTGGATGGCTAGGCAGATGAAAGAAGTCTGTAATGACTTTGAACAGCTTTGTCATGCACTTATCGAAGAATACAGTGCGTTTATTGACCCGACTGCTGCGATAGCCGCCGCTCTTAACATTAAGCACGAGAGAGCAGAGTCCCCTCGCGAATATTACGAGAGACTTAGACGAACTTATTTTGCAGGGCGAAATTATGAGGGTTGCGAAGAGAACACACATTTCAAGGGTTTATTCATTGCGAATCTCCACCCGTCAGTCAGAAAGATGATCTTAATGCATACAGATGCACAGACCATGAAAATGACTGATATTAAGAGATTCGCGCAGAAAGCCTGGGAGTATGATGTCCAAAGTCGCTCTGAGCAAAAAGCTGCTAAAGCGACTGTGTTCGCCGTCAGAGCCAGCAGGGTTAATTCCCCCCTGCTCGAAGGAGCACAGGCTCCTGAGCTGGCTAAGCCCCGTTCCAAAGCACTCACACAGGACCGCACCCAGCGTCCTAAGTGCCATGAGAACACCGGGGAAGGGAAAGGGCTAGAAAAGGCTGAACAAAAGGATTCAGTAGCCGCCCGCCTGGCCAGGCTTGAACAAGCTTTATTAGGACAGGGACAACCGCTCCCCAAGGCTGCCGGAAGCGTGAATGAGCTGATACTCTCCACTGGAGGAGGCGGAGACCCGCCCCCTCTCCCTCCCTCAGTCTATCTGATTGAGCGGAAGGGTTCCTGCCTGGATGAGGTCAGCCACTCCCAAGTGAGTGCTGACTCCACCCCTGAAGTCACAGAGCAGGCAGTAAAACACAGAGGAAAAGCAGGAAGCTTTTACCTCAAGACTGCCATGGGAGATGTCTTACCCAGTGAGACACTGATTGACACTGAGGTTGAAAGGTGTTTGATGTCACACGGCAAGCTCAAACGGGTTGAAAAAGAAAAGGGCATGCGACTCAGAGTGGAACCTTTGGTGGATCACCAGAAAGGCAAAGTGTGGAAACAGGTCAAGGCTCCTAAGCCTTCTGTACAGAAGGAAAGGGGGGCCAAGAGGCAGACTGTGCTCACACAGTGCCCACCGAACACAGAAGCCTATGTGGAGATTCCTTCTGTTCCCTCTGGACAAGAAATAAAAATATTTTCTTGTTCCCCGGATATACAGGGAAGTCGTGTCCCGGCTGTGGTCACAACAGCCTCCCTGCCACAGGAGCGGTGCTCCAAGCAGCCGCCTGATCCACCAGGTAAAGCACACCCCTTTTACATCCCTAAAGAGGAGCAGATCTCCCCACCTGGCGATGAAAAGGAGCTTTCCCTGTGCACCCTGGCACCCAAGAGGGGTCAGGACCACCACCCTGCAGTGGTGGAAGGGATCCAGATGGCAGGAGAGCAGGTTGGTGATGTAGCCCTCACCCTTAGCCCTGAGAGGTCCTCTATTAGTGAGGATCTGCTTGAGCAGCTGTCACGGGGCCACCGCCAGGTGCCCCTGGTGCAACATTCACAGGTTAGACAGGAGGTCCAGCTGGACGCTGAGACTACTGCGCTGTGGACACACCTGATCCCAGATGCCGATTCCCTCTGCTGTGACCCAGGGAACCTGCAGTCAGGTAACATTATTTCTCACAACTACCAGGTAGTGAGTGAGACTGACCTGATTGTTCCTGCCTCAACGGCAGGGTTGCCAACACACCCAGTCCCCCAGAAGGGACAGGGAATGAAAGCCGAGCCGGTTTTCTTACAGCCACCAGCTCAGTCTGTCAGTCTGAGTCTGACCAACAGTGGTTCAGCCAGACTGGAGCTGGATGGTCAAGTCACCCGCCTGCCAGTGCAGGACATCGCAAAGAGGGGTGTCAGAATCCCCGCCTGCACTGACATGGGCCTGGTGGGTGATAGCGAGTTCGAAGACAATGAACTAGCTATCCCAGTGCTGGGGCAGCTCCCTGAACCCCTAGCGAGGGAAGGGGGGAGCGAGCAGGTGTCCTACACCCACGCCCAGCTAACGATTGTAAACATGCCGATAGAGGGATTCCTCAATCAGGAAGTGTGCAGGGTGGACCTGAACAGTGAGAATGGGATAACAATCCCAGATCACTCAGGTGCTCCAGATGACCACTCAGCCGAGGGTCAGGCATGCTCCACCGCTGCACCGCCCCCTGCAGGTTTCCTAGAGCACAGGCATGAACAAATCGAAAAAGTAGATGCCCTGGAAAAGGAGGAGCAGCATCAGCAGCTGCGTCAGATCTCCCCAGATTTCCAGGATGTTGGTGCCCAAGATGCCACATGGCATACTGAGAAAGACACCATGTACACGCTGCGCCAGCTTAGAAAGGCGACAGTCACTCAGAAGGAGATGACTGGGATCAGCCACCCGAAAAGACTTTTGGGAGGACTGATTGCTGCCGCCACTGTTGCACGTTTGCTTTTTCTGGTAGGTTTGTGTGCTACTGGCACTCTCACCCTGACTGCCCCAAGAAGGCAGGTGTCAGAGATACCAGAGGGTAGTGACAGACTGTATCGACAGCATCAAAAGTTGGAAAGCTTAGGGAAAACCCTACAGGCAATTTCCTATGCAACAGGGTTAAACCTTATTCCCCAACCAGTGGACATGATTGTTGGTGTTATACAGTGGGTTTATGCTTGTGTGCAACAGGCCAGAATGTTGACACAAGACCTGTTAAGGGAGCTTAGTGCCACTGTAGCCAGTCTAACCACGGCACAATTCCCAACCCACTTGATTCCACTCTTCTCAGTAGAGGAGTGTGTGACATTAACCCCATCGTTCATAGCTCACCCAGAAGGCAAACCAAGATTGAATTCGGTTCCAAATCTTGAGATGGGTATGGCTACCAAAGCTATCCATTGGCTGTGTCTAAACGATTCACCAATGAAGGGTGTAAAGCTACTAACGAGCAGAGGAAGGTTAATGAACCCCATGAAGAGCAGGTGGGAAGTAAATGGCTGGTCAGCACACCACGTTTAACTGACACTGTGACTTGTGACAGGCATGATGCAGCTACCTAATAAAACAGTTCCTTTAAGTTCCTGAGGAGGCCATAGTACAGCATGGTAACTTAACACTGTACGGTCTAGAACCAGACAACATAAGACCAAACTTGAGGTCATGGATGCCTTCAGATGCCACACTAAGGAATTGGATAGAAATCCAAGAAACAGTAAGCCCTGAAGAGGTACAGGTAGTTTAGTTTGCTTTAATGGAACAAACCTCCAAACCACCCTAGCAGATACCCAACACAGGTGTTGTGGTTTATCGGGGGGCTGGGAACAGGAACTGTTGTTATTGTAACACTACTGCCAGGTAGCTGGATCATGACTGACAGTGTACTCTGAATGATGTACTCTCACATCAAGATGTACTCCGGGTAGCATGAATGAGTCAAAGGTAGCATGTCAAAAGAAAGGAAGTGACTTCTCCCCAAATATCTACCACAGAGGTATCAGATATTGACAGTGAACTTCCTGATGTGTAATTCCTAGACTTAGATAATGTCTCCTACCGTGTTTATACATACTCCAGATGTTATTCATCCTGTTTGTATCCAATGCTGGTTCTGGTATGAATTCTCGAGGAGTAATGTGGACATTTAAGATTAATGTTCTAATGGCAAGGGACATCACTTAACTCTGTTTTTGTTTTGAAGGCAACAACGCCTCAGGACCTCGTGACCTTCAAAAAGGGGGGATATGTAGCGGCGAGGCTTAATAATAAGGCAGAATTAAGTGTTTCTGAGCTTCCCAAATGAGGCCCCATTTCTCTGTTCATCTCTGTGGTGCAGCCACAGAGAGACCATTAGGGTGATTTAAGGTTTCCTAGGACAGCTCCCAAAGGGGGATGCACTTAGCTAAGTCTGGCTATCATGATCAATGGTCATCCACTGGCGCCTATCAGTCTAGGGAGTGCCGGATGGACATCTGGACTGCATTACTAAGTGTCAGGACTAAGTGACTCATATCTCACCTTGATCAACCAATCAGGGACTGGTAGGGCTGAGTAACCCACGTGGGACTCTGATGCCCATGGAACTTTCAGCCAATCAACGAGCTGAAGTTCCTCCAGGTAAAAACAGGCAACACAGAGAGCCTGAGAGATTCAACAAGATTCAGATTCGGGAGATTCAGTAAGATTCGGGAGATTCAGTAAGATTCTGGAGAGGATTCTGTGGACTGTTCTAAAGGGAATTCAAAGGAGAATTCCAGGGCAGGACGGCCCAGGAGCAGAAGGCTCCCAAGGGCAGGACATTCTCGCAGCGCGCCTCCTGACCATCCTGAGACTCAGCCCGGACAACCACGGAACGGCCAGTGTGTCCGAGTGCCAGAACTTTCCTTTGTTCTAAGAGTCTAGAGTGGAGGTTGCCAGAGAGTAACCAGCAGCAGGCCTCGTGGACAGGTCAGAACTGTGGACAGCTGAATCACTATTCAGAACTAGCTCTTCATCAGGAACGAACCGGTCCTCTTCCTGACTTGCTGGGATCCACAGTCATCTTTTCTCCTGTGCACAAACTTTGCTAGTTAAAGCCAACACTAACTAGCCGGTCAGTGAGCATCAGCAGCGCACCGTCGCAAGCCGCACAGCACAGCCTGGCACGGAGCCAGAGAGCGCGGATTGGACAGCAACAAGCCTGCAGCTGATTGTTTGTGCCTGCAGGAGATCTGAATCCCCAGAAATTGGATGAGTATTCAACTTCAATGCATTACAGCTCGAGAATTCAATTGTTATCCAAACCAGTTGATATCAATTTAATTCCTAAGAGTTATGTACTTGTTTTGAGTATCTAATGTAGAAGTTGTAACCAAGTTCACTTTACGAAACGGTCTTAATGAATGATATACTGAACGTATGTCCTCTTGATGTGTAACACTTCGTAACTGATTGAATATATATCTTTTGTATTCTGATAACCCTCTCGATAAGATCTGTTAGGTTTAAGGCATATTCTATGTATTAATAAATGTATCCTCGTGTATTAGTACCTGCGTGTGTGCGTTGTTTGAGTTATGTCGCATGGTTGGATTCTAAAGCCATCAAAAGAATCAACTTTGTGATTTACTGCTACAATTAATAATTGTCTCAGTAAATGCCCAAACCCTACAGAACTGGTGCCTTCAGAGAGCCACTATGATTACATATTTGGCGTCCCTGAACGGCTATGAAACACTACAGCAGCAATCTATGATTTTCAACATTGTGACCAGAATTTTACAAAATAGTAACAGTTTATGTTCCTTCTACCTGCATGTAACACCCTGCTCTCATTAACTCAGTTAATTGCCATCTTCCAGGTCTTTGCTCAATCCTGAATTTGGTCTAAATGCTCTTAATCATTTTTGATTGTATATATAGTGTTTGTTAATCCTCCTAGTTTGTTATAATTATAATCTGTGAATAGAATTGGGAAGGTAGGCATAGAACATAATTTTCAGGTTGTTCTTCCACAAAGGAGAAGAAATATGCAGTTTCTTTGCGAGTCTTAGTTTTGTCTGTGTTATGCTACTTATAAACTGTAGGATGATCAGTTTAATTTTTGTTTTTGTCACTGTGTTTCTATCCCCTTCTAGAAAAACTACATTTTTGCAAAAAGTATTTGTTTTCTTTTTGTGTGAGCCTATACTGTATGAGACAGAGTGAAAAAAATGGTGTGGGGACAACAGATGTGAAGGACTATGCTGACCTGAAGTTTGACCTGAAGAATGTCCAGTCTCTTTGTGACTGTGGTGCATTCATCTTTTCGTGTTCTGGGGCTTCACAATGATCACATTCTGCACAAACGGGGCTTCAACAGACAGAACACCCAGATAAAGAAGGAACTGAAGGAAACATCGTTTGCACAACAGCACCCAGCAGAAGGCTTGGAGACCAAAGACTCTACAGAGAGTAGGAGTGAGCTCTAGGATTGTATTCTCCCCCCAAAAAAACTGTACTTGGAGACAAGCAGAGTAGGGTGGGAGCATCAAGGACCATGTTGTTCGGGACAGACAGGACTGGAGTGGGTGCCTAAGACTACCCAGAGTTTTTTTGCTCTGGCAGAAGGAGACATGCCAGGTCACCAAACAGAGCTGTATTTGGGAGAAGAATGCTGTTGGACTTTTCCCTGGGACATCTGGGACAACTGGGGTTCATGGGGTTGTTGAATGTTGTGTGAGTGACTGCCGCTGGTGGATATGTTATGTGTTCTATGTGTCGGATTGTCAGTTACAGAAATTGTGTGGGATGCTTTTGTGTGATAAGTAGATTGATAAACTACAGTATAATAAAAGGTGTAATTATGTGGGATAACTGTCTTGTCTGGTCTGTTGGTGCACTCGTGGTTCTGGGAGATATAGAAGAACCTGTTGTGAGAGAAAAGGGCTGGCACCCTTAAAATGACTAGGTTGTGTATTCTACAAAAGCCAAAATTATCAGCAAAAATTCAGATTACTTTGTCATATATAAAAATAGACAACGCACCAATCACATTTTAATGTACAAATTAATACACAATGCTTATACAGATCTGTATTTTTACTCATCTGTGGAATAGTATAACATTCTTACACCTGTAGTCTTACTGAAGTTTTCTATGAAATTGGAAAAAGTACTATATTCTCAGAGAACTTCCACGTTCAACTACAAATAACCACAAATTTCACATATTCAGCAAACAGAACAAAGTACACTGATCTCTGCTATTATGCAAGTTTCCAAAATGCGAATTGGCTCATTCGCGATTGGTAAATAGGGGACAAATGTCTGTATAATGTGAAACTGGTGTTGACTTATACCCGATTTCATCCCCAGCACGTTAACATTTTGCATGTTGGAGTAACACAACTGAATGCGGCGGTCCGTGGAAGAATACACATGATGCTCAATTGTCCCACGTGCTTTGTTTTGGAAGTGCTAATTGGGAGGTGCTCCTCAATTCTCGTGCTATTTTCACTAAATCTTCTGCATGGCTGTAAATATGAGTGGACAAGGTGACAAGAATGTGTCTAAGAGGCGTGCTGGTGATAAAATATCAGGTGGTGAACTTTTTTTTAAGGTAAAGTCCTAAATTTACTGTAGTACTCTTTATTTATTATTGTAGCGCCCTCACCTGGTGTCTTGGTGGAAGCACACCTGGATAATTAGTATGTGCTTCGGTGCAGGCTGGGAACCACTGTCGGAAAATGGTATTAGGGCCCACAGGCTGACTGCTAGCTAACCTTAGCTATTTAGTGCTCTTTTAGGAAGTTGTACTTGGTTGATTGATGTTTACCCCTGTTTTCGTCTCAAGTCCCATATCCAACCTAACCTGTACATGTTCCCTTTTCTGCTCTTGTGTGTTTAAGTATTGGTCAAGGGGTTTATGGCTTCGGTTTCCTGGTAACAGGCTAATAGGGGCCTGTAATAAAGATTGTGTGTGATTGCTATTTAAATGTCTTGTTGTTGCCCGCATGAATCGTTCTATAAATGCTACACTATGAATTTAACTGTAAACGTTTTTATGATGATAACTAATACATTTGGTAAATCTTTGGTTTGGTTTTGAGTGGTCTGCCCTAACCCTATTTTTCCCATAAGCCCTGTTATTTTTCTTGCGAGGTTTTACAGGAATGCATTTATCGCGTTAAAGCAGAGACGCCTGTATTTGAAAAGCACTTTAATCTATTGAAATTTCTACAGTTTAATTTCCCTTCAAATTATTGAATGCCCATCACCTTCACCACAGGGGCACATTCTCAGAAATTCAGTGTTTGGAACAAGGGTCCACTTTAAGGATTAGCTTTCAGACAAGTACCAGAGTGTTGCTGAATTTTATGAGCCAAACATACTTCTCAAGTGGATTGAAAGAACACTCAGGGTATTTTGAATAATAAAACTTAATTATTAAGTTAAGAGGTAATATTGAATTATAAAAGACAGAAAGTAGTTGTAGTCTCTTCCTAAACGGTATAAGTGTTTTCTGAATTAGACACATTGTGTTTTACACTGTATTATTTGTCATTTCTACTAGATTTTTAAATACATTTTTATAGGTTTAAACTTATTTCAAATGTTTATATCTGATTATTTATATATTTTTTCAAATATGCAGTGCTTAAGTTCTGAGTGATTTTAATTTAATTTGTCCCTATGCCCATCTGAAACCCTTAAACATATCCACACAACTATTATCTACTGTGCTTTGTGAAAAAAAAATATCAAAGAAGAAAGTCATGTTCAGTTTACCTGCAATATAAAAAAGCACATTACTTGATTTTAGGTTTTAATTATTTTTTCTGTTTATAGTCTAAAATCAGAAGGATGTACACACAGAGGATGAACATTATTGAACCAAAATTGACAAAGCATGTTTTGTTTTTACAAGCACCCATTTCAGGGCACAAGATCACCGATATGAATTTCAGCTAATTAGCCTACTGTGGTTTGTTGTTTTTTCCTTTAGTCTGTTTCTGCTCACAGTCAAATAATAGATGCTACATTATATCAAAAGAACATAATTGAATTATTTGCAGCCCATGCTTTGTTTTTTCCCTTTTTTTATTTTGTTTCAGAAGCTCCCTGTGCCATGAATCTAATTTTTATACCTAATGGCCTTCATTGCAATCATATTTTGTAAAGCCTCATTTCATTTACAAGTGTTTTTTTTTTATTTTGTGTATTATTGTGCATTTCATTAATGCGGTTTAAAATTAAGAAGGCAATAAAGCTATTCAATGGATAAGGGGGGTTTGAGAATTAATTTTTCCTCTGCCTTCAGGTGAATTGGGGAACCTGGATGGGTATTTATTAGAAACCCCTTCCCTGGAAAAACAGCTGGAACAGAATCCAAAACTAAAACTTTTTTTGGGGTTAGTTTCTACAGAATTAGGCATAACTACAATTCCTAATCAAATAAAATTCCTGAGAAATTAGAATACACGCAAATTCAATATTAATTTCAGGTACTTGAGTTTGACCTTTTACATACGTAAAGGGGGGCTGTTGCCTATGGGATATTAATGTTAACTAGGGTTAAATCAGTACTACTGAAATACCACACTTTCTACATACAAGGACAAATAATTCCCTACATATAATGAAATGCAGAGTTGATATTATGCAGAGACTTGTAGCTTTGGTCCTGTGTAACCATAGTCCTGAAGGTTTTATAGAACCTTCTAAATGGTCAGTGAACAAAGATATAGACAGCAGGTTAACCCTTCCTAATTAACCAGTTAGTTGATCTAATTCATTGTTTCAGAGCTTAGTTTGCACAAAAACCAGAAAACACTCTGCTTCCTGAAAGCACACCTAGAGTTGACTTTGCTCATTCATTTTCATAGAAGTGAACAATCAGGGTAACAAACATTGGTACAGGTACAATGGACATATACATTTGATGGCTAATGCCAAAATGCCAACATACAGTATGGAAGAAAATCAATAAACTAAAACTGATATTAAGGAAAGAGAAAAAACGAGGAAGTCTCAGTTTCTTTGTCTTGGTAAATGTACTGCATCTCAAATGATGTGTGAAATTTATTTTCTGGGAGAGAGCAACAAAGAGAAATAAGAAACAGTCTCACATAAAATAATTTGGTTTCTAAGTTTTAATTACCATTGACATAGAAGTTAGAAGTAGTATAATGTATTTTTTAAATATAAGATGTATGGCACTAGATTTAAAAACCTTTTCTATAAAATAATTTAGATGATTTAGATGATTCATCACAACTAAAAGCAACAGCAACTAAAAATGTCAACAAAGTTAGAATATATAGGTGTCATGTATGTAAACAAGAGCTACTGTTGACCAACAACAATTACTACAAATTGGCACAGCAATAGTTCAAAGTAATAGAGCATGATCCAATGTTTTATGCAAGAGAGAAAGTCACTAAAAATAAACATTATATACTAACTTCAAACGTTTACCCAGTCACTTTGTTGAAGCTTGGCTATTGTAATTCCACATTTTGAATTGATATGTATATTAATATAAAAACATAATATATTTCAAAATGTTAGATACTGTTTTTTTGTTATGACCTAGGTTCTCTAACAGGAAATAAATTCATAATCCTTTAAAATTGAAAGTCTGCTGTCCTCAGAGGATTGCTTGTTGAAATTATGGAAAGATTCAATTGAAAGTCATTGGTGTGAGTCTATGTTTTAAAAGTTAAAGTGTGGCTTGTTTTTAAGAGGCGAGCACAACATTACAACAAAAAGAATATATCCATCCATTATCCAAGACCATACAATATCCATTTTCCACAGAGGGGTGAGGAAGACAGGTCCTAATCCAGCGAACAGAGGGTTCAAGACACACAGGGGCAAATGAGAAAAAACAATTAACAAAAAACAACCTCGACTGTATGCTTTTGGAAGGTGAGAGAAAACCCAGAGAAACACCATGCTGACAAAGAGTGAACATGCAAGCTCCACAAAAACAATGCCCTAGCCCTCATTCAAAAACTGTTAGACAACAGATCAAGCACCACCTCTCCAACTCAGCCATTAACCTGCTTACTGTACCTGTCTGAAATTTTTCTTAAACGTTTTGCTTAATGATGAATTCTGAAAATGTCTTTGTTTTTATAATAGGGAGTCTCCTCTGCATCTACAATGGTTATTTAGCTCATGTCTAACAATAACCACACTTAAAGACCAAAAGACCCCCTACTCCAGCTTGTTCCACAAATGCAAAAAATCCCAACTGAAAACTGAAAACTGCCACCAAAGTAGAAAATGACATCTGTGCCAATATCTGCTGAATCTCCCTTTGGGTTGTGAACACTTTCCTTGAAGTCAGCTTCTTTAGATATAAATGTCTGTTGTGTTTGACCCTGAGACTACAGTGTTCAAAGTGACCTGTTCTAGCTAACCCAATACCCAGAGGCTGGCTGTGGCTCACTTATAAATTGACTGCCAATCTGCCTCTTAGCCTGGCCATAACAATGACCTCCTACTAATATAATCAAATCAAACTGCATTTCTATGTAACAAATTTATAGCAATTACTGGGTGCTAAAATAAGTATGTTGTGCCCTTCTTCTTGCAATGTTCTATGCAAAATGATGTTCTAAATAAATGTTTTGCTATTAACCTTTTTTCAGTTATGTAAAAAAATGAATAAAATATTGAAAACTGAGTAAATTGATACCGATTTGAGTAAATTTCTGAGTAAATTTGATACCATTAGAAAATAAAACATTGTGTTCAACATAGTGATGTAACATGACCATAAGTATTGAAAAACATTTAATTTAACAAACTTTCAAAGTGTAACCTTAGTACCTGGATGCATATCTCTTTTAGCCTGTAACTGTCGGTGGCCTACTGAGTTCATCAATCCGTTTGTGCGGTCTTTGAAGAAGGTCCTGCAGACCTTTGACTTCTTGTCTATTCTTGGGCTATTTGGACTTCAAGACTTTTTTCAGCTTGTAAAATGTGTGCTCTATAGAATTTAATATGTAAAATTTCTTGGCAAGTTTAAGGTATTTTGCTTTTTTCTCCAAATGAAGTTCTTTGTTGCATTTATTATGTTTAGGTCATGTTATGGTGCTTGGTGAAGCACCATCCAAAATGTTTGGAAGTATTTTCTTTTACAAAAACAACAAAAAAGTAATTGAAGAAAATCCTGATGTCCCTTACCAGAGAGGGAAGTAAGTGACTGAGTTTTGTGTGCGTCTTAGAGATAGTGGTTTAGTTTTGAGAGTCTTGGAAGAGAGACTGTATGGTGGAACTTTATAGTGAAAAAACTGAAGTGTAGCTAGTAGCTCAAAGGGGGATCAGATTTCTGTTTTTTTGTTTGGCTTGTGGTTTCCTTTACACTATAAATAACACTTTAATAAGGTTAAGAACCTTATTACTGTGATTGTATATTTTCCAGGGATTTGCCTATTAGAATATTGTTTGCTATGGAACCCCAAACAACACAATAGTTTTTTCTTTGTCTGTAAATTTAAAAAGTTATTGCTGCTGTCCTAAATTCTCAATTAAAAGATGAGTTTGCTAGTTTCAGAGATGATTGTGCACGCACAGGATAGACTAGGCTTCACAGATAAGATCACCTTGGAGCATCTGCAGATACTGTATTTTGCCATCTACCTGTGCATGATATTCCAAAGTCATGGAAAGTACAGTATACAGAAGGAAAAGATCTATATCAGAGGTGACTTGTATTTTTCATTTCTGTTCAACAAAAACATTACCTCAAATTCAGATGCCTGATACTTATCTGTTATATAACCTTGTGATAATCCTCCTTCCTTTATTAGCAGATGCTGATAAACATTTTTTGCCACTACTTCACACACAGTAGAAGGAGATTCAAAATTGTTTAACATGCACAGATAATCTACTTGGAGAAAGAGGCTAAATGTTTCTGCTTACAACACTTTGGAATTGGTTAGGGAACCCAATAATTAATCTGAATTACTTATTCAGACAAGACAACTAGTAAAGTACAGAAGCTGATGTTCCACATCTGCCAGGAATGGAAAATCATAAGTCATATTTTGGAATATACAGTTTGTGATAGACTCATGAAATCTTTTGAGTGTGTTGTACTCTGAGTAATGCTGTATGATTCTAAAGACTAATATTTCAAATATTCAATTAAAGAACTAAAAATAAATTAATGCATTTTGAAATTGAATTTTACAAATATATTTTTCTTACTCTCAATTTGGAAATGCCAGTAGAAAGGTCAGTTTGGCTTGCCATTATGACACCCATAGCAGAACAGATCCTTGGAAACCAGTACCTGCCTGAGCATTGTGGGTCCCACAGTGCTCACAGCAGAGTTTGGAGCAATTAGAAGAGTGATGACATTCTCAAGGGCAACACCTCAAACTCACAGGTGCACATCTGTTGCACAGGAAGCTGAAGACACCCTTACTGAATCAAATCCAAACCCAGTGGCACACTGCCTATTCCACACTGCTGCTTGGGGAATCCTGCTTACATCTGGTTATTAACAAGCCCAGACATAAACTAAAAGCCTCAATCTGCACTCCATTAATACATTTGGGATTCTACACAGCATGGATTCTAATCCACTACTCTTGGTGAGAAATTGTGAAAGTCTGGTTTTGTACATCATAAACCTGTGACATCTATTACAATGTATAGAGTACAATGTACAGCACTATTTGATGGAGAGCGGTGTATTAATACCCAAAACTTTAATTTTAAGTAAAAAAAGCAGTAAGATTAGAAATTAGCTGTGTTTAAAATATGAAGGAGCATACTCTACCTTAAACTGTAGTAAACTTGAGGAAACTAGTAACCAGAATGTCTTAGACTGTATATTTAATGTTACCAAGTAGTGTCTTATCTTCAAGAGAATGATAGATTTAATCAGTCAGGGCTTAGCAAAACTGCATATTCATAAAAGCACCAAATGTGTAATGTGTTCAGTTTGCTCTGTTTATGGTTGCCTAAGGTGCAATATACCATCACCCTGAGGATTCATTAACATAAGTGACAGGCCCTGTATTACAAGGTTCATTGCAGCAAATTCAGCAAACACCACATTAATACCGAAATAATACAGGATTTTAAATTTGCCACAGCAAGGAATCTTCATTAAATGAATGTACTACAGTATAAAGGGAACTTGTAGTAATAAGTTTGCAAAATTAGTCCTTTTTTCTTCTCTTGGAGAGGTAATTAAATCAAACTGAAATGCACACATGGATAAAATGACTGAGGTTTCAGTGTTTTTAAGTAGTTCTAAAAACAGTAAACCACATGTCTTTGATCATAGTGGCAAGTTAGTGTGGTATTTTGGATTGTTGCCTCAGAATCCCAGGGGATCTGGGTCTGATTTAGCCCTTTGGTATCTATCTGAAAGGAGTGTGCATGACCCCCCCTTGTTCATGTGAAATTTTTGCCAGTGTTCTACTTCCTGAAGACACGCTGACTGGATATGGTTGGCTACTCTAAATCTACTCTAAATTGTCCTTTTCCCTGTGGCCAAGCAATGGACTGGCATTCTATCCAGGGTGAGGAGTTGCTTCCTGTCAGGTCTGCCTTGCACTCTGTGATTCTACAATAAGTTACAACTTTCCATGACTCTCATTATGATAAGGGACTTTTTAAAACATAAAAATGACTTCAATTTTTACTATTCTTTAAGAGAAGTCATATCTCCTGACAAGTGTTTGGAAAAAATTACTTTAAAAAGTAATCCAGTATGTTGCAAATAACTTAAATAAGGGATTGATTTGATAATTTGTAAAATAATTTACATTACCTCCTAAATGCTATTTCCTACATTTTATTAATTTTAAAATGTAATCACTTAAACAAGGAATTGAAAACTGTAATGGATGACTTTTTAGAAGTAACTCTATCCTGATATATGTTTGGTTAGAGGGTCTGCTTATATCACTTTCATCTAAATTAAATGTTATTTGAAACTAAAGTTTATCACTTTTAATAGTCTTTTGAACTAAACATTGCAGATTAAACTGACTGAGCAATTTTATTATTAAGGAAACAGCTTTGCTTTGTAGTCATGATATTGTAGTTCCCCAAGGTGAAGCTCCATACAGCAGTAGTCTCATACTTGCAGTGCATGTTGACAGCACTGACTGCACTTGAGATCAGGACTGTTAGGGTATCATTGGAGTGGCTTTATTGTCATACTAGAGAGCTAAACAGATAGCTTGTTTTATTGGAACGTTTGGCTTCTGTATTCAACAGAGTGTCAGCTGACGAAGGAAATGTTTAATTGATTATTTATGTGATGGTTATTGATTTCAATGTGTCATGTAGCTTATACCAAACTAATTCTATTCAGTCTATTGAATGTAGGGATCTGGTTTGAGTATAGTTGTTCTTAAGGTTTGCGATACATGTATTTACAGGCATGGTAAATACTGGTGGTGCCTCACAGTGCTGGGGCCCTGGTTTTAACTACAGATCTGGGATGCTATATGTGTGGAATTTGTATGTTCTCCCTGTGTTCTTGTGGGAGTCCTCCAGGTGCTCAGATTTTCTCCTACAAGCCAAAGGCATACTAGTAGGTTAACTGGCTTCTGGGAAAATTGGCCCTGGTGTGAGTGTGTGCATGTATGTGTCTGTCTGTGCCCTGCAATGAACTGGCCACCCGCACGGGCTGTATCCTGCCTTGCACCCGTTGTTTGCCGAGATGGGATCTGCTCCCGTGACCCTATTGGAAAATACAATCAGAAAATGGATGGATACTGGTATACTGTTTGTCAGTCCAAAAAATCATAGTGGACCAGTTAGGTTTTGTTTCATTTTCCAGTTTTATATATCCTCTTATAGTCACGTTTCTTTACTTATTAGTCTTATTTGATTTGTGTGGTTAGTTTCACATAACTGTGGTTTCTACCTGAATCGGAACATTTTTTAACTTTTTCTGTTGAATTAACGCACTGCTAATTTCTCCAATGTCAAGTACAGTGTCCTGGATCATGCCTCATCAATTTGAGCTGAAAATGTGTTTTTTTAATTAAGGAAAAACCTGGATATTGAATACAGCATATTTCATGTGCTAAGAGTACAGTGAGCAAAATAAAGTATGCAGTGTGTGTTTGCCAGACATTGAAAACGATTAAGTCCTAAAATACAGAGCCATAATGATTCTTTCCCTCTATAAAAAAGAAATATGTGCCATGTCTTCCTGAGTCTAGGATAGTTTTTGTCCTGCATAAAACAGACTATAAGAATCCTTCTTCAGTTGCTTGGTCACTTCATAAACAGAAGTAGATATACAACCTGCTGGCTTTAAAAATACATTTATATTTATTCCATATGTTAAGAACATAAAATTGGAAACAAATGACAAGACCCCAATTATCCTAATAAGGTAACAAGTCTAGGAACAATTTTCTGCTGCCTCTTGGTACATTCAGGTAGGACACAATGCTTCATTTTCAAGCCCAGGATTTGAGAAAGAATCTAATATTTTAATTATTTTTTCCTGATTCTTGTGTTATGAGGAAATAGTACTGAGAAATTGATTTTTTTTTACAAAGTAAAGTAACCAAACAGTAAAAGATCTTTGGCCTCACACACTAACAAAGCTACAGTAGCTACTTTGAGTCAATTTTTAGCCAAAACTACCCAAGAGACTGCTTTTTAAATTGAGTGTTCAATATCCTTTCACTGTGAAGTTCAATCATCTCCTCCTGAATGTCATTGCACAGATGAAGCCAGCTGCAAAAAGCTGGATAATTTAATCAATCAAAAGTGTTGCATTTCCTTCAGGAAAATATTTTCCTAAACTGCATCACAGAGAAGTCCACATCACCAGTAGTTCAAATTGTTTCCTCAATAGTGACTGTAACTTGATAGAGGTAGCTACAGGAAAGGAATACTTGAAATGGTTTCAGTCTTTGTTTCCCAGAGATCCTGCTTTCTCCTAAATGCCAACACGTTGTTGAGCAAGTCAAAATATTTTCTTCTCTACCTCAATAATAAGACAATAAGAGAGTACAACAGAAACAGAAAAGGTCCAACTTGTTTCTCAGTTCATAAGAATGTTGGAACACAATTAATACCTGGATAACTGCCTAACATAAGTGTTTAACAAGAAAGTACTATATTTTTCTCCCATTTCTGCACAAACAATTTTCTAGACTTTTTAAAATGACTTCTACAGTTCTAGTACCAGAATGTATGGTATCATTAAGCACTAGTTCATGATTCTTGTTATATGCACTTCGTGTTGTATCATACAATCCATGATACAGTATGTGCAGTATGGAGCAATTTCAAGCAGCAGTGCTTTGAAACCTGCTGTGCCTTCAGACATAAAAGGAGCTCCTGCCATATGTGCAGCTCCTTGTGCTCCTGGTGGTCCCTCCAATTTTATAAGATGTCAGGAAGCCATTTAATGTGTTGAATAGCTAAAATCAAGTTGTAGATGTCTGAATTGCAAACCAAGTCATAATAAAATCTAAGCAAGTAAAAGAGATTCTTTCAGTATAGCTCTTTCCTTTAACCAACTGGATTGTGTGGAAAGCATTAGCTTTAGGCACCTATGAGAACACAGGGAACTGAAATAAAATTAATGCCACATTCATATAACATAATATCCTGCTGACATGTAAAGAATCATTCACACATACTCCTTGCACATTCAGTATATAGAAGACAAATGGCTCTAGAATTTTACCAGCAGTTCTAATAAAAAGGGACCCCACATCTATCATAAAATTCTTATATTGCTAGTGTATAGCCATGAAAAGGTTTTCTCAACTTATGTAAAGCATCACATAAAGTGAAATTACACTCTTATTATAATTCAATTAAACAAAATTAGATTAACAACATAGTATTGTTTAAGCAGAAGGGTTAATCCATGCAATTTCTCATTCATATCCAATTATATTATATCACAATGTGAGGTTATAGGTCACAAAAGGAGTCAATCCATTTGTTTGTGAATAGTTCCAATAACTTACATAAGGAAATCTGGTAGCTGAAACAGATACAAGCAATTGAAGATGGGGCAATTGAAGACAGTGAGCAAGGTTGATGTTAGCAAAAGTTTGCAATCACAGCAAAAGAACATCTGGTATAATTAAAATCAGGTGCTTATTTCGTTGTTTCAACTCTGTGGTTAGAGACATCAAGAGTCTTTAGTTTAGTTCAGTGCTAACATATCATTGGCAATTATTTGGTGACTCTCCCCTAATTGTGGTCAACAAAAGCTGAATTGTTCAGTTAGAATTCAGAAAGTCTCATGCTTAGTGGACATCTAAGTGGACAATTGTTCTATTGTTCTGGAGGTTACTAGAATAGCTAGCTATAGCTATTCTAGTAACAAATAGCAATAGATAGATAACATCATCTAAGCTGTTACATCAGCTGGCACTCTATGTGGTAAGCGTTCTTGTCTCCTGTTGTGACACGGGTTTCCCCAAACTCTACAGGTAGTTAGATTACCTAAATCAGGTTAGTTACATGTTCCTGAAGATGTGTCTTTGAAATAGTAATTCAGTGGGATTATGGATGAATACTAAGTCAGAATTCCCCCGAAAGGTGAAACCCCCCTGCGAGACAGAGCTGTGGAGCAGTGTCTGCCGAGGGGTGCTGTGTAAGTCTCTGCCTTCACTCCCAGTGCACATCAAGCTAAATTGACACTTCTTTTAAAAATAAAAAAGAACCAGTAAAGGAATAAATATAAAAATAATAACTTTAAAATGCAGAGTACAAAACATAATCCTTTTCTGTGAGCCTAACTATAGGCTTGGGAATGCTGAAATGTTTGAAACAGAAGTGAAAAATCAAAACTGCTGCAAAATCCTAGTGGAGCTAGTTTCCAAAGGCTGTATTTTGTCATGCTATCTAGTATCAATTTCTTTAGCATTATTTGCATCAATTTTCCAGTCTGTGTTTCTGTGTGTAGCTTATTAGCATTTATTTTATTTCGTGCTCATGGATGTCATTGACCTTCATGACTTTTACAGCCTTTTAATGAGTTTAAGCTTATGTTTTTCCATGCTTCCACCTGGAAAACTGGGATACTTCGATAAAATACATTTTAAAGTTTTCTCCTATACAGAATGATAAGATCCCAAATTAAACAATACAAAATCAATATTTCTACTGAATTGCTAGTTGTTGAGTTTTTTATTCACTGATTAAAAATTAACGTGATCATAGTTAAGTTATAGTGATTTGTGTGCAGTGCCATGCAATGGAGTTGTGTGTGGTGTTTGGGGAAATATGCTTTAAAACAAGATTCCTTTTGTGAAACACTTTCAGCTTGGCTTGCAAGAATGGAAAAACTGTTGAATGCATCATTGTCCTAAATCTTACAAACCTTACAAAAGGTATTCTTAATTTACCTTAATATTTATACTTAACTTAGGGTGATCTTTAAAATTGAGTGTTTTGTGTTCATCAATGGTAAAACATCACAATTAAATATATTATGATTCCATATTGTAACACAATATAGTCCAAGGAAGGTGAAATCTCTTGATACCCACTGTATTTGGTAGACTTATTAGCTTACTTTTCAGAAGTTTTTCTCCAAGCACAACTGAATGTTGATATACATTAATAAATGTGGAAGGACTTTTTTGATCAAACCAAAAGCCCTTGTTTAATTTATATAACATTCTGTAAGGACTGAGACCTTTCATGTTCTGAAAAGTGTGAAAATACTGTAAGGTATTACTTTATCACAATTTGGTTTAATATAATACCACTTGTGATGTGAACTACATACTGCAGTACAGTAAAAGTACAGTTCTGAGTTGTATTATATTAGCCTCACTACTGGTTGCACATTGTAACACCCACCACATAAAACATCAAAGGTCAATTTTACTTCCAAGCCATGGGTGAGCGCTGCTGAACTCGGCTGTGGCTTGTTTCTTTGTTTCTTCACATTCGCTTAGGAGGTAATAACTCATTGCTGTAGGTTAAATATTTAAACACTGCACACAGGAAGCACCACTGATGCCTTTGTAAGCAGCTGAATATTAAATGAACCATAAAGAAGTTGCATTAATCAAAAACTACAGCCCTGTGGTAATTATGTAGTGCAGGGTTTCCAGGCTCTGGTGATGGAGCGCCCCAGTATCTGCTGGTCTTCATTCCCATTGAGCTCTCATTTACCTAATTGAAACAATAATTAAACCAATGATTTCCATTATACTGTAGTTCTCAGCTGTCAAGGAGCTGGTTATATCAACTTACTTCTAAGATTTACTTGAAATCTCAGGTGGTAGAACTACATAAACATTTTAAAAAGTCTAATTAAAGCAATTATTAGTTTATTCATAGGTTATGAGTAAAAATAAATATGCAAATTATAAAAAAATAACATGCTTTCACATTCCTGCATCTAAACAGAATAATATTGTATTTTACACTTCTGTACTAAATCCCAGGACGTATCCAAGACTGGACGTATAATTGAAAGTCACTAACATACATTTTTACCATTTAAAAGTGATTGAATGTATATTTGAACCAAATATTTTCTAAGATTTATTTTACCTGCTAACACAAGCTAGGACATACTGATAGAAGAGCCTGTGTTACATTTTCACAGGGTCTGGGCACTCCTCTAAACCTATAGGGCTGTGAGCATGTCCATGGGACTTCCTCTCAAGATCTTTGTCACTGATCAGTGGAGTTATGTTATACAACAGTCAATTTAATCACCTGCTTTGAGGCTAAATTATATGTTGCAAAGGAACAAGTAAAGGTTTATTCCATGCTGAAAAGAGAAGAAAGGAAACACAATGTTTCGGCTATGGAGCCTTCTTCCGGTGTATGCTCTACAGCCGAAACTTTGTGTTTCCCTTCTTCTCTTTTCAGCATGGAATAAACCTTTACTTGTTCCTTTGCAGCCTACGCATGCTACGGCAGGTACCTACTTAAATTACATGTTGACAGATGGGAACAACATGTTGGTAGAAGCTTTGGAGGAAAGGTAAGATCAATAAAAAATATCTTTGTGGAAGAACACTGTTCAATGGACTGCACAAAGCATAATCTAATTGTTTATAATTACAAAAAAACATTCTAACCCACTTAATGCAGTCTGAGTGATTTTACCTAACTTGGGTTGGATTGTGTCCCAGATCACTGGCTTTGGAACTGGACCCAGTTTGGATTTCCACTGAGAAATCTGGTCAACCTCTTGTTAGGGTTTAGTATCCTTTCCCCTAGAGGGTTCTCCAAATTCCCGAGTCCTAGTTTGATTGCTGTATTGATTCTCAGGACTCAGTGTGAGGCCCGCCTACCACCAGGCAGCGGAGTCGTCTGAGGGCACAGGCCTTGCCAAAGGCATCAAGACCCCTGAGCCCGGGGTTCTGGAGGACCTGGCTCCGTATGTTCTTGGACTGTTCCTGATTTCCCTGTGTCTGTCGGGTTGGATTTTTTTTGCCACGTTTAGGATTATTGGACTGTGCCCTGATTTACTCCCATGGATTAGCTTGCTGGATGCCTTGTTTTCCCCTGTTCACTGGAGCACCTTTGCGAATAAACCCTTGTGTGTTTTCCCTGATGTCCGCCTCCTATTTGTCTCGGGTTACACTGCACCTCATAGGGTCTAATCAGAAACCCTCCATGGAAGGCTGAGCCCCATTCGTGACACCTCTTAATATTAGGTGGATTTCCATATTGGCCATTTTGGGAGGAATCATTTCCAAATTTATACGCCTAATCTTCAGAGCAAGGTTTCTTATTTTGGCATGAAAGCAATAGAATGTTGGCTGTGGCTATTTCCCTGGACTGGATTCATTTTTGCCTATTTATTTTGACAATTTATTAACAATTTGAAACAGATTTATTTAAAATAACCTATTTTCAGAAATCTATTCAAAATGATCCATTGTGCAAATACAAAAGCTATACTTTTTGTGTTGGTCTAAATTTGAAATTATTCTGTTTATGTGCAAAAACTGAAGATTTGGTAAAAAGCTTTTGAAGGGCTATATGTAAGAATAACATATCACCCACAACAAAGCTTAGCAAATAATAGAAGAATCCAGTTTACCATCAAATATAAACATTTAATATACTATTTTTTTAATATATAATTATATAAAATTGTTATAATCTGATATTTCAGGGACTGATGGTTGTGTCAGATTTTTAACACTTCCTGCTGTTTCCATTAAAAATAATAAAGGTAGGTCAAAGGTATTCCCTATATTTTTTATTGAATGAACAAACTGAGGCAGAGTATATCATTTTGGGTCACATTTTCTAATACTTTTATAACGTATTATAGATTGAACAACCTAGTTTCAGAAAATAACCCTAGATACAGGTATAGTCTGGCTCTGTCACAATTACAGTTCCCAGAGGGTGTTTGAAATGCAGCTGTCAGAGTTCTGTTCATGGAAAGGTACTGTATGGTGTAATTTAATTTTGATATTTTGTTAACCACAAGGCTAAACAAGAATAAGAATAAATAAGCTTCTCACAGCAGGAGGAAATGGATGGAAACAATTGCCATTTGTAAGCAGTTTGTGTATGGTTTAATGAATTCTGTATGACTGAGTCTTTTCAACACCAAGAATGTTTCTCTTAAACACTCTTTTGTTCTGTAAATGTGTATTGATTTTCCCTGTAACTCCTTTTGGGCTGTGACCTGCTTTACTCATAGCAGAGAGAGGAGCTAAATTGAGCTATTTAGAAGCACTGGCTGTCTTTTGCTCTACCCAGCAGCAGTTGCAGATTCTCTCTGCCAATTTATTGGTATCAGGTGCAAGTTTCTCAGTGTAAGAGAATGTCTGTAACTGGAGTCTGTTCGCAATATGGATCCAATCTATGCAAAGCACCCTCAGGGTAGCCTTCAGACCTCCAGAATGTTGTGTGGTTGAGCTAAAACTGCTGTATGATTTCCAAGAAGTTTATTCATTACTGTTGTTAAAGTTCCCTTTTTTAATTCAGGCTTTTTGACAGTTTGGATCTAACACGTGTTATTTCCTATCCTTATCAAAATTTTCCATACCCAAGAATATTAAAATTTCAATATTTCCTGAGAAAAAATATATTCCTTTTTGTTTACCTCTTTTAGAATGCTCTGTGGCACTGGGTGTCTGCCTGATAACCAAAAACAATCCACTGAAATTTACTTTTATGACCATTGGAAGAGACAGAGCTTGGAAGTTACATTTTTATTGTATTGAAGCTCTGAATGTGCTGTTAAATAAAAGCCCACAGCACTAAACAGCCACTCACAGGCATATGAAGGCAATCTCCAGTGCACCATTTTCTGCATTTCTAATTTATTGATGGTGAGAAGGCAGTCAAGACATAAGGCTGGGGAAGCGCCAGTTGGACTGAGTGAGTAGAGGGAGAGAGGTATTTAGATGTGCATTGGTTTACATTATTAATAAAGACTGCAGTTCTGATTGAAGCCTCTTGGTCTCAGAGGTCTTCACAATTGGTGAAAGACCTGGGGACTCACTCTCCTCTCACAGATCTCTTAAGAGATTTAGTCCCATAGATATCCTCTTAGTTTTCCCATATCTCTGTCATTTCCAGCTCTGCCTTTTTAGACTCATCCTTTGTGCACCTTTAGCTTTTTATTCCAGTATTCCCCCAAGCATTTTATATTTCATGTGGTAACATGTTCTCGTTTTAGATCTAAACACAGAAAGTACAGCAGAGATTAATTTATTTCACTCTCTGCAATGATGAGCAGTTAAACTTAGAAATCATTTTAACTCTTTTGAATTTCAGCAAAATTACTAATTAATACACATATTCACATTAATTCAATTGTAGAAACCTCCCAAAAAGAATAATGGGATAACAGAATAGAGCTGAACAAAAAACTGAACAAATAATTTGAAAAAGAATGACAAGTATTCCTTATCTATACCACAGATTAGACATTTTTAGGAGGAAGGTACTGTATGTTCGGTAATTTCAAAATTACGAATTTTAAAAGTTTATGAAGTTATCGTGTGGCATTGAAGAGATGCACTCGTTTGATCAGTAAAGCTTCAGATTTTGTTCAAAATGCATTTGTGACACATAACTTTACAGAACCCCAAAAATCTGGTTTCACAAGAATAAGACTAAAATGATAAATGGAAAGGATTCAATTATTCTTGTTGAACATGTTAAAGAGAAAGAGACTCATTTAATGGCATTGTTGTTAGGATCATGATCCCCACTCCTAGACCTGGAGAACCCCGGGTCCTTCTATATTTAATTCTGCATGAGCTCTTAATGGCTTAATTGAACTGTATATTGACTTAATTGAACTTAATAACAAGTGCTTACAAGTATTTAGTCCTTGAGTAGGTCTGATTTACTATAAAACCTCGAGGGCTGTGGCTTTCCAGGAGCAAAACTGAAGGGGAATGTTCCAGGGTATAAATGGCCCAATGACAAGGGAAACAACAGGCAGACATTCACTCTACTACCACATTTTACAATCTACAGCAACTATCCAAGATAAACTTTTGTGTTCTTCAAAGAAATGGCAAGATTTAGAACAGGGGTGCCCAGGTTCAGTCCTGAAGGTCTACAGCCCAGCAAGATTTAATTCAAGCTCAGCGCATAATGCCCCAGTTTGCTTAATTGGAGAGGTTAACAGCTCTTCCCATCACTTCATCTGTAGCTGATTTAAAGAGATTTGTAAAACCAACTGGACTTGAGCACCTCTGATTTAGATACTTCTTAATGGTCTGTTGTATTTATGGGATTGGGGGAAAAATGAAATTCACATTATATCATTGTTATTTTTATTATTATATTATTTATATTATTTTTGCCTTTAAATAATTATTTATAGTGCTGTTATAATAATTAGAATTATAAGTGGTGTAAAATATTTGATGTGTACAGTAAAAGATAATACAACATTACTGTATAAACCAGGTATTAAGTGACGTTTTTTTATAGAAGCAGGGAATGTAAAAACAGTGGACCTAATAAGGTAACTTCTGGCTTCTTGAATTTGTCAGCTTTTCTTATTTTGAAACAGTTTTGACTATTCAATTTATTTGGATGTCTACTCAAGAACAAAATAGCAGCTATACATCTATACACACTAGATGGATGCTTTTGATACTTTCCAGGCCTTGCATTCTGTTAACAGGGAAAATCATTCTGCCTAATCTTTCGAACAAGTCTTTCTTAGCTAGAGGAATGAAATGCCTTCAGAATTTCCTTAAAGGTAATCTGTAATGTTATTCCCTGCAAAACCCCATAACAATGTTCTCACAGAAGCTATAACATCTGTACGACTTCTTGGATCTAAACTGTAATACCCCTTTGCCACAAATCTAACATTGCAGTGTCTTCTTTCCCAATTTTTATATATTCCGACAGCACTGCTGTCCATTTGGGAGAATGTAATCCTTAATAGAGTTAAACTTTCAAGTAGTGGGGAGCACAGCAGGGTTCCTGGGTCAAGTAATTATCCTGACCATACATACCTACATACATAGGTACATAGTGTAGCATCTATTTGTTGATAAAAGCAGAGTCTGACCATTTTGTAGCAGCTCTCCAGGGGCAGACCTTGTGGTGAGAAGGCCATCTGTGAGAAATGAGATAATCCAGGTCATGTCAACATGGATTTCCACAGTGGCTACAATGGATAAGGAGCTCCTGCTGATTACCTTATCTGATAGTGTATTTTGTGTGTCCAGGGCATAAGGTACATTAGCTGCACAAGAGGAGGATTAAGATTTATTGCAACCCTGAACACAAAGAGCATTTGGGGTCCCCGTGCCCCATTACAAATGTACAAAAGAACAGTCTAAATGTAGCAGTACCAAAAGCATTAATAGTTAATCCCATTCAATGTTTACACATAATATTAGTGATATGGCAAATCATACATCCAAAACACTGTCTCACTGTTTAACTAAAATATTAAAATTAAAATGTTGTAAGAATGTTTTACTTAGATTATCATCTATTGTTTTATTCTAAGTTTTATATCTATCACAGTTTGCAGAAAATAGAGACTTGGACAAATTTATAAGCACAGGAAAAGTTTGTTTTCAGTTTCTTAGTTTTATAAACACTGACATTTAGAAGCCACATGTGTGTATAGATATCAAAGTCTTAATTGTTATAAGACACTCTGTGTGGTTACAGTCTTTTGCTGAAACTTGGCTTCAGACTAGATATAAGCAGGCATTGTGAGAAGAGATGTACAATGTACAATGCTACAGTAACAGCAGCCCTGCACCGTCAAATGACAGCAGCAGCACCACAAAAATTATTGGATATAAACAAAAAAGTGTTCCAAAGGCATCCATTCTCATTTTTTTCATTACATTAGGAAGGAGAGAGTATTAAACAAGGTTGAACTACACAATTTATTTATTTTCATCAAGGTCAAACACATATGCTATCATATGTACAGGTATCTGTTAGGAATTTCTCTTGAACCCACAAATGTTCCTAATCACGTGTATAGAAAAGGTACTTCAAAGGAAAGGTTGCCCAGGTATAACAGAAAAACAATTGAACTGGCAAGGTTCCCTTCTAAGTTCTTGCCAGATTACTACAGTATATGCTTGTTTTCAAACACAAACACATCAGTGAAAAGCTGCTGCATTCCATATATATGAAATACACTGAAATGAATCACTCCTTATTGCTTTCAACAAGCCTTCTATATTATGATTTCTTATTCTCAAAAATAGCAAGGAAATCTAGCAAGGTTACTGTGATAGATTGCATAATTTGCTACAATATTTCTAAGACCATATGCTCTACCTGGTCTTCCAAAAGTTGAAATACAAAAAAACTAACATCTTTTGTTTCTCGTTACATTTGTGACTAAATTCTTACACATGACATTATGTGCTAGCAGCCCCACTGCTCACCAGATCACGTAAATAAGCCAAAACCTTCTGCACAAGATGAATTAAGGGGGTACCTTACATAAGCCAGTTTGTGGAATCCCAGAGTCAGTACCCTTTTATAATCTTATTGTCTCATCTGAAGGACCATCTATGGCATAGAGTCCCTAGTCACCACACTGTGACATTGTTTCCCAGAAATTATTGACCAGAGGGAACCATCTTTTCGTCCACCTACACCATTTTCAGCAGCAACCCAGTTTTATTGGTGGAAGCCTCCCATTCCAGTTGTGACCTGATCGGAACATGGGAAGAAAAAAAACAACCATTCATATGGGCTACAGACTCTAAAACTAGAGCTTTGCCAGTTCAACACACAGACAAAAGGCCCATAATAGTGGACACAGAAAGGACAGAACACTAACATTTTGCACTTGTCAGTAACAACCAAACACAGCAGACAAAATTCAGTTTCAATACAGAATTTACAAGCATGGACTGACAGTGTCCTTTCTTGTTTCTTGTTTCCAAATCCTGTTTAACAGCAACATTCCACATGATTTTGGTGTAGAACCAGGTGAAGAAAACTTTGTTTTTATGTGTTATTTATTCCTTTACATGTCACATGACCTTCACATATATTGACAAGTTTTTAAAATATAAGTTATAATGTTTTCATCTTTTCCTCAAAAGTCCACTTTACTACAGACTTTTAAACAATGTTAATCTGTTTAATGCAAGTTTTTTAAGTATTTCCATAAATTAATCCATTATGAGAAAAGTGTTTATTCTTGCTCATGGTTACAGCAGTACAGAGTCCTGGAATTGTAGGGAGCTCCACCCAGTCCATTGCAAGGCACTGGCATTTTCATGTTTATATAAAGTTTTTATTATTTTATTAACAGCTCATTACCATAAGAAAGCTATGTAGTATAATATATATCATTAAAATTGTGTTTCTCGGTCATGTTGAACATTTAATTAAAACACTTTTAATTTATGTAACTAACAAGGAAAAAAAACTGATCAAACAAGTCCTTTTTCATTCACCACAAATTATTTGCACACCAATATGTTAGGAATACTTATACAGTCTTCAATACCAAAATGTTACTACAGTAACCTTGTGCATCTTAGCAACTTTTTGGAGAAAATGAAATCAAAATCTTAGGATTAAAATGTTGAGTAGCTGAAATGTTGGGTAGATCAATATTCAGTCAGCCTCTACACCAAGTTTCTGTTTCTATATCCTGAGGAAGAGCAAAATGGCATTAATGTAGGCTGGGGTCTTGCTGACATCTGCGGGCTTGATATGCACATGAAGTATTTACACTGCAGCTCTAAAACAGCATCTGTCAAGCTGCAGCAAATGAGAGCCAAGCAGGGCAGCATACCATCTGAGTGCTGTTAAACTGAACTCAAATGCAGTGGAATCACCACAGCTTACAGCCTGAGGTGCTCCAAACAGTTGGGTACAGAAACCATTCTGATTTCTGTGAAGCTAAATTTGCATAATGATAATACAGCAAGAGATAACAGCCATATTTTGAGAGAAAATGCATACTTAAAAGAGAGAAATACCACAGATATATTTTTTTCATATTTCTGTGTAGAACTCGGAAAAAATCAAAAGCACTATGTTTTATAAGACATACAACACATTGCGTTCATTCCCAGAAACAACTTTCCAAAGTGTGTAATCAATGCCTTTAAATCCCTCAGCATATTACAGCTATACTGATATTTGTGACACCAAAAATGATGCCGCCAATCTGTTTAAAATATTTTATTCTAAACTGAGCACTATAATTTATGTGATTTAAAATAAAGTTTTCATTTATTAATTTATTATTATTTCATTCGATTCACACATAGGCTGGTATATGTTCTAATGTCCTTTTTTGCTTATAATAAGTAGAGGTGGCATGACAATTTGCACTCTAAAGAGGGGGAATAGTAAAGCTCAAATGTGTAAGAGGTGAACCTTCATTAAGAATTGTTATACACCAGTTTAACTCCTGGATGCCACACTATATGTTAGCATGGGAGCTGACTTGAATAGGAATAATTTTATTTCGCCACTAGACCACCTAGTCTCTTTCAAAAGATGCCAATCCAAAGCAAGGACAGGATGCTGCATACTTCATCACAAACTCTTAATAAAATACTTGTCTAATAAAAGGTAGCTGTGACCAGGAACATTAATTACTTCTGGGAAAAAGGCCTTCTCCCAGCACCTATTTATTGAACCTTTCTGTAAGCTGTTAAATACCTTTGAATACTCCAGGGAAATACAGGAAAGAGAGGGGAAGGGAAAAACACACCCTGGTTGATCAAAACATTATACTGTAGCAATTTAATAGCCATGATGTCAGCTAGCATATGCATATTCATTAACCATGTGTTATTAAGTATCAAGGCAACAAGCCTTTAAAATGAGAACAAGAATAGCCTTCAAAACAGAATAGACTATTAAAAAATAATATCAAATAGCAATTGTTTTCAGGGTGACCCATGTGCCATTTCAGTTTTCTCAGCCAATTTACACAGGGTATATAGTACATTCCCTAGATAAAGCCAATTTTCTGTTTAAAAAAATCAATGAAGTTGAAATATCACATTTTCATGTCTTGTTACATGTTTCTGCAGGTACTCTTTTGAAAGTAATGTGTTGGGTAGATTAGATTAAAACAGTCTGAGAGTAGCATAAAACAAACATATATTATCAAACCTCTTTTTCAAAAATACTGAGAGGTTGTAGACTGATTGTCAATGTTGCTGTTCTGATATCCAGAATTCTTAGTTATTATCAGCACATTCAAACACTGCTTGCTGAAGTCTGATATTTTCCCTAAAGTAATTATTAATGGTCTGTAACTGTTGGACAATGACCCCTATTGTACATTGACATCTGAATGATCTTTGTAACCTCTCTCTTGCTATATTAATATTTAAGTGAGAATATTTTCTATTAAAAATGTAAGGGAAGAAATTGTTCCAGAAGAATAACTTCATGAGAACCTCCATTTTTAACACCAGATTCCATGTAGAGCCACAAAAGAAAAACAGCAGCTACAAAGCAGAAAAAACATGATAGAAGCATAATTGAAGTTCTGACACTCCACTCAGTAATCATCTTTGATGCAGGTCATGTAACCAATCAAAGTATATGATATTCTATTAGGTTTTAAACAATAAAGCATTTTTTAATCTTCTGAGAGTACTGAAATATTTATTCTTTGAAGAATTACAAAAGAAGAATCAGGATACTCTCTAGAGCCATTCAGAAATATTCTAAATTTCAAATAGAGAAGCTTTCTCTACATTTACTGTTCACCAATTTTGGTTTTTCTCAACAACAATAATAAGAGTTGATAATAACCCTAAAAAACTTAAGGCACAGCCACTATAAACATGCGCTTGGGGATTATCAGGAAAACAGGCATAAGTTGTAAGAGAATGCCCTACATATTGGAGAATATGTACCGTATGATGATTACAGTAACTTTTTTAAATATTCATTACAAATGAATAATTATTCATTTTTCATTGTCATTCTATTAATTTAATATTTCATATTGAATACGGCAAACTATTTTGCAGTACTAGTGAAATTGATGAGCACGCCGACATGTATTGCTGGTTACAAATGGCACTGATTAGCATACAGGTACACAGTTCATAATACTCCATGTTTACTTTAATTACATGTTCATGGACATGCCTGTGACTTATGAGAGACAGTGTGGATATACTGTGTACTGTATATAGGGGACTGCGGAGGAAACTGTGAGATGGCAGAGCTGTAAACAGAAACCTGCATTCTTAACAAGCACAAATTATTCTTAGGAGCTAATATTTCACCTTCTTGCTCTTCCATGCTCAGTCTAATACTTGTAAGTGTTAGACATTCAAGTAAAAAAAAATTACGTGAAAAAAAGCATTGTTTCTTCTGGAATTAATGGGGTATTCCCACAGTACAGTGGTTATTTACAAGGAATGTACAAAGGAAACTTTGAAAATATCAAGGTTAATAAAAACAAAACTGAACCATCTTGTGGGAGGTGTTTTCTTTAGTAAAGTGTCCCAACTTGTAATTTTCTTCATCTTTCATGACTAGATGTGCGTTTGCATCCAGTCAGACAGGTCAATCGAAATTGGGCTACTGAAAGCTGACTACAACGTCTAAAATGCTTGTAGTTTCTAGACAGTTTTGTGTAAGAATTTCTGGAAATTAATGAAGCAAGTGTGATTTTAAGTGAAGCACTGCATCTTATTGCAGCCAGAGTAATCCTGCTTACAGAACACAAGGTTTTATCAACCTTTAAATTTTTTTTTTATTATTTTTTCTTAATCAAATAAAAGCAAATATTGCACACATTGCAACAGAAATAACAATGTGTAACATACATACAGCAAAAAAGGCACCAAAACAATAAGATTGTGATGCATATTATGTTCCACTCTTCTCTAGCTCTGTCATTAAATTATCACCACGAGCAGGGTCATTTTTCTAATTTATGGAAATGGAATCTGGGTCTGGTGTGGTACTAGCCCTACGTGAATTCATTCTGCCCTGAAGCACTGCAGTGATTATAAATCCAGAAGAAATGAAGCAAAAAGGTGAGTGAAGAAGTATTACATTGATTTCTTTAAAGGTTTTTTTTTAAAATGCTTGTCTGACTAGTAGTTTTTTTAATTAAAACATTGAATGCATTAATTATAAAGTGCTCGATATTTTTGACACACCTGGTATTAACTTACTCAACAGCTGACACTGATTTTGTATAGGTCTGTGCAATACAAGATAGTAACTCAGGCTTTGTGTTTCTGAACAGAGTGAATATGCTTGGAATTCTCTTATCTGTAAAAGAAATCTAAAATGATTGTACAACTAGCAAGCCTGGAGCAGCCATTACTTAAGACAGTAAATGGTTTACTATGAAAGGTACGCCCATTTCTATTAATATCAGCAATTCTGTCATTCTAGATTTTAAAGCAAATTAGTACAGTAGAAATATGTTGGCCTCATTAGTTTGATTATCACATCCTCAGTTTTATGATACATATTAATGAAAGGTTAATATCTGTGGTGCAGATCTTTGATTTCTGATTACCAACATGGTGTAAATGAGAGCAGCAGACCTGGCCTGAGGGATAACAATCCATTGTCTGTTCTGGGCTCAGAATCTGCATGATTGAGTCTTGAGATGTGGCTTTACTATGATACATTTAAAGGTACTGGTTAAGAATGATGCTCAAGTAATGCAATCAAGCAGATGCTTTATGTTTCTAAATCATTAACAGCTTTCCACCTCAAAGAAAAATCTTAAACCAGTTTAAGGGCTTTAAGAGCTAAATGACTTTAGCCCTTTTCCTCAGTCCTTAAGCTGTAGATGATTTGAAAATACCAATAACAAACCACTAGACTAATACACCTGAGGACCAGAACTGCATCTCTAGATAATCACAGTATGCTCAAAGGAGTAGCTCCTTTGTAGTAAGTGGCCATGAAACTTACAAAACTCATTTTGATATTTTCTTTTTAAACTACTGTTACATAAACATGATCTGCTTAGCCGGAGCCTATCCTGGCAAGCAACGGGAACAAGGCACCCTTGATGGGATGCCAGTCCATCACAGGACAAACACAGACACAAACACACACATACTCACACCAGGGCCAGTTTTCCTAGAAGTCAGGTAACCTATCAGCATGTGTTTTGGACTGTGGGAGGACATTGTAGCACCTGATAGAAACCCATACAAACACGGGGGGATCATACAGGACAAACACCACACAGATAGCAACTCAGGAATTGAACGCAGGGTTCATGTGCTTAGCACTCTGATTATGTGTTTTGTATAATGTAAATCAAGTATTTAACAACTCTAAGCATTTCATAATATTAAAAATGACCAGCAGCAAACATGAAGCACAGGGACCAAACCTGAACTACAACTTACAAAGGACTAATAATATAAACTGCTGTGTTATGTAGAATTTTTGCTTTCAGATGACAAAGGTGAGAGACAAGAAAAAACTGTCCTGATACATGAAACAAAATAATACAATAATTTTGAGCTTTGTTGCAAAGTATATAAACGTCTGACTATGTTTTCCTTCTTTTCTTCCTTTGTCTTCCTTCTAGATTGTATGTGGCATACTAAATTCAGCAGTAAAATTAGACAATGAATTGCTTATTTTGACAGCTTTCCCGGACTTTCATTTACAGCTGTTTGATTTCATATGCATAATTAATCAGAAGTACAAAAGCAATAGGGTTCACAAGAAACTGGAAATAATCCATTTATATATATATAATCTTGACTTTAAGTGAAGGCTATCTTGAGAGTTGAGGTCCTTGTACTTTGATATTCCAGAATGCTAGTGGTAGCAGCAATTGATTTATCATTCATTTTTAATGTTGTTTAATTGGATAAACAGTGGGTCCAATACCCATTTCCATAAATATTTTATGAGGCTTCTGTATTGTGGTCACACAGCTTTTTCTCTCACAAAAAAATTGTTTCATGGCAAAGATCACTCTTTCAGTTGTAGCACATGCTAGAATATTCATTTTGGCTGCCCTTCAATCATATACAGTATTATTTTGTTATATTACAATGTTTAGGCAGGGGACCACAAAAATATTCGAAAGGTGAAATAGTTTCAATTAAAGACACAGAATAAAGTTAATGATTAATGTGTATGTACGTCGGAAACACAAGATAATGGTACTATAGCTTTAAAATCTCACAACTGAATAAGTTTCATTAGAAGATTAATATTCATATAAATCAGTGATTATACATCTGTACTTTATTGTTTAGTTTGCTAAAGAATGAGCTCAAAATCCAATATCATTCATCCTGCCCACATTTAACCAATATGAGTATCCAGCAATAAGTCTTTAAAATACAACCATCATCATAACTTTGATTTTCTTAGATGACTTAAATTCATATTTGGCTTTAAGATCTTCCTTTTGCTTTTATTATGCAAAATACAAATCTGATCATGAGAGAGTGGTTAATAATAATAATAATAATAATAATAATAATAATAATAATAATTATTATTATTATTATTATAAAAGCACCTTTAAAGATGGAAGTACCTTCTCAAATTGCTTTACAGAAACTAAAATACACAACAAGGTGAGATTCAAGAATTACACAAGTTAAAGGGAGATAGACAGAATTAGATGAACTAAGGCTGCAAGGTGGGGAATAAGACAACAGTGATGCAAACAGATACTGCAAAGCCTTATAGGTGACCATGAGAAATTTAAAGTCAGAACAAGGACTTCAGGAAAGCCAGTGCAAGGACTCCAGGACAATAGTAATGTGATCACTTGCATGTTCACAGAATATGTGGTCAGTATTCTGGATATTCTGGATATACTGAAGTTTGTTCAGCATGGATTTAGATACCCCAGCAAGTACATCATTATAGTAATCAATTTTTGAGAAAAAGAAAGGGTTGACCAGCTTTTCAGGAACATTTAGCCACAACATAGGACATAATCTATCGATATTTCTGAGGTGGAATAATGAGGTTTTTACAATACGTTGAACACGTGGGTCAAACATCAAGCCTGGATCAAATATCACCCCAAAGTTCTTTAATTTAGATTGAAACTCATGTAAGGGAACATCCACGGTTAGGGTTACATACAGTACTATAGTTACAATTGGCTTTACAAAGTTGATGAGGCATTCTGAGAAGCATGACTTCAGTCTTGTTGCAGTCTAAATGAAGGAATTTTTGAGTCACCCTTTTATGTCAGTGATGCAATTATAGAGAAAAGAGACATCCACTTCAATGTCAGGTTTATTAGTATTCAGTTTATATATATTTAAAATGAGTTATGAATTTAACCCCAAAATGATGTAGTTCTACCCAAGTGATAATGTATAAGATGATGTTCCATGTTGTAGTAAGTTTTAAAACAGGGATATTCAATCACCGATCAATCTTTATTACTTGCCATAAGCAAAAAGATTTTGCATTAATATACAAAGATTTTATTTTTATTGTGGCCAATAGGAGATGTTTGAAGGTTCATAATCAAAACTGTAACATGTGGACATATAAACACAGAAACCAAGCATGTTATTCTTCAAACCTTGCTGTGCTAAAGCAATCTACTAGCAATCTACTATATATCATGTTTTGTATCAAATTATTTGAATCCACAGATCAGACTTCCCCTTTAGACTAACTATGGGAAAATTGGCTATCTAATTATTTGCAATAAAGTAGATAGTTTGTCCAGGGTTCCCCTACTGGAGATAAGAACCCTTGATTTTTATTTAAGTCAAAACACTCACCTCAGGGAATTCTGGAATTCTGTAGCTGAAAACATACATTTTTATCGAAACTATCAAGCATTTAACACATAGAAAATACCGTCTTCCTTATTGTAAAACTGATGTGAAAAACAATATCGACAACATGGCAGAATATCCTTTGTACTTCACATGTGCTGTGTTATTGATTTAGCATGAGTTAATTAGCCTGAACTCCAAAGCTAAAAATTCAGAGACCATGGTGATATTCAGTTATCAGAATTTATTATGAATGTGCAGAAAACACAAAAATAAATACCGCCAAGATCTAACCATTTTAAGAGAAAGGTATGCAGTGTTTTTACTTTTCCTGGCAATTAGAAGAACACATTTATTGTATTCAGCTGTTGACACTAGATACTGCATTCTCCAGATCATTAAACACAGCCTAGTATACTAGAGATAAACAAATGGAGTCAATCAAAGACATGGACCCTTATATGTCAGATACTAAAGTCCAACCTCCTTTTTTTCTTAAGTGTTCTCTGGGAAATCTCTGCAGAATTATGTTAGAATTGCATTTTTTTTTTACTTTATACCTATACCTACTGTATAACATACGTTTTAAACAATTAAACAAATATCTGTATCAGGTTGTTTTGGACAAAACTCCTTTGTCATTTGTTAAGAAAGCAATGTGGTCAAATTGCTACTACAGAGTGTAAGATATACTTTCTTTTTCTTTTTATACATTTACTTAATTGAATTGTTTAACAAAATGAGATTTAATCTAGCTAGGAACCCTGGATAATGTGTTTGGAAGTCCTGGAGTTTTATGAAATGTGACACGTGATGTCTCTGTTTGTTCACACTGAAAATCACGAAGCATGAGCTCATGATATTTTCAACATTTATTCGTATAGTTTCCATTATATAACATGACTTTATCATCAACAGCCTTGAACACATATGCCTTAGTATGCATTAGATGTAGCAGCAAAGCTTTTGCACGATATTTGTTCTTGAAGTATCAGATGTCCTACATATTAACTATACCACACACAGTACATGAGGTGTACAATACCATGTAATTTATATTGCATTACATTTAGTCACTTTTTCTCTCTACAGGTCTGTATATTGTTTAAAACAGGCAATTTAGGCCAAGTGAGTATGATGTAGACCTAACATGAAGGTTATTTGAAAGCAAAGCTTATTAACATGACAGTTGGCCTCATAATTGATTCACATAGCACAAGCCTGTATGAGGTCTCGTATTCTATCTGTATTTCTAACTGCTGGTCTGCTAATGTGAGCTATGTGAGTAAAGCCACCCAGTGACCCATCTACTAAATTTGTTCTCCACAATGGGCTGAAGATCAATAACTAATTTTTTTGAGCTGATTAGTTTGCAGCAGGAAAGTAGATGCTGTCTGCATCTTGCCAGAGGATATAATCAACCACTAAATAGTAGTAATATTGCTTTCATAATAACATGGTTTTATAGAGAAGAGGTCCATTCCTGAAAATGGTACACACTGACAGACCTTGTACTTTTTCAAGTAAAGCAGTCAGCAAGGAGATCATATGTGTTTACAAAACAGACATTCAGTTCATTGGTGCAAATTGAAATCACCAATGTTTGTATATGAGTTTCAATGAAGCTGATCAGAAAGGTCCTTAAGTAAATTGAAGAAGGACTGGGGATTCTTTAAACATGTTAGGCTTCACTGAAAACCTGCAATAAATTCCTGGTATGACCAAGAAGACTAATGCGCTGCTCTCAGATATGAGAAAAGCAGACATTAAGGAAATGTATGGCTCTCTTAAACACTAGCTGTTTCCATGGTGATACCTATGTATGGAACACTGAATAAAAATCTGAGGCATAGTCACATACGTATATGTTTCACAGATAACTGAACATAATACATCTTATAGAACAGTTTAAATTACATGCGTAAATTTTGTTTTTAATCTAGTGGTCTGTGATTAATGCCCTGTAAGTGTCAGAAATTCTTAAAACTAAATAACACACATCACTGTACAAATGTGCGTTTTATATCTTTCTAATTTCACCACTCTTGGGAATATTAAAATAAGATACTTTGGCTTTTATTGTCATTAAAAACACAATGTTTTACTACAAAAGTATTTTCTACAGTTAATCATAATATTAAGTGATGGACAGGACTATTAGACATGTAAAAAACAGTAAAAAACAAAAGCTCAAACAACAAGATAAACAAGGAAATAAAAATGTGGGTATAGACAAAGCACTAAGCACTAGAATCTCAATAGAATTGTTCTTTTAATAAAAAAAAATAGAACGTCCTCTGTGGACTTATTCCATAGTTTTGATTTTCCCTAGATTCTCTAGAATTCCATAGTTTTTTTTTCACTTTTATATACTTATCTGGGGCATAAAGAAAGAGACAGTTAAATAGAAACATCATGCTTTTTCTAAAAAGGTTTATAGTTTTATGTGAAAAGATAAATATTTTTGTCTTTAAGTTGTATAATGATATTGTGCAACATATCAAATATTTTCCTGTATTGTATAGCCAACTGTGGAGTAAATTCTATTTCTTTGATAAAGACGTTTACAGTGGAACATTTAAATCGCTCCATCTCAGGACCTTGACAGAGTTACATATGACTCTTGTTTCCATGGCAACAGCAAAGGGGTGAAGGTACGCAGACTATGAAGGATGGCCTTATGAAACAGAAACCTTTCAGTGTTTAAGTGTCAGTGTCCTTAGTTTACATGTAGGCAATAGCTAAAATTCATTTATTTGTTGCCACAAAAAAAATTAAGTGAAACTGGATATCTGCGAAAAAAATAACAGTAACAATAATTATGTTTTATTCTTTGTTATTCTTTATTCTTTAATATTTATTATTTTTTATTCGTCATAAAAAAAGAAAAAGAAAAACTAACAGCTGAACAGTTTTCTGGACCCCAGCATTTTCACTCAGTTGTGCCATTTCCTCTAGGTCCAGGTTATCCCTTGAGGTATTAAGGCTCAAGTGAAAAATAATAAAAAATAAAATTAATAGAAAGAAAGTCCTAATAAATAAGGGAGTTTTTTTAGGGAAAATCTCAGATTTTCTGTTTTACTTAGATGATGTATATATCATTGTTTAGATAACTTATTAAATATTTATGAGATTTGAACATTCCACAGGATTTCAATGCATGACTGCAAGTGCCGTGCCATAAACCACAATAATTATACCAAAGCACACACCACTGCTTATGTGCAGATGGATAATTGCATGGTTAATCATGGTAATTACCTATCTCTCAATGTACTGTTCACCAGAGAAATGGAGGATTGATTCAAGCAAGTAAAATTAATCAATTTGTCTTAGTTGAGAAACATTTAAATGCAAGCTATTTTTCCAGTGTGCAAGTATTTTTGTGGGTGCATTTTTTCTCTGCCTTCATTTCTATGCAGAATCTGTAAGGTTGTGCTAGCCAAAAGGTGGATACAATATTACAATGCTATTAATGTTAATAATGTTACAGTACAACTTAGTAAAAGTTTTAAACCATTTAACCAGCAAATACACACCCACCTAATAACAACATCAGTCATTTTGACCAGTTCTCAGAGTGGTGCACCATGACGTAACTAAACACTGAAGTCATTACATAGGATTGGTCTTAAATGGTACAATCTTAAGTGTGCCACACTGTCCTTTTGGCTAAAACAGTACACATAAGTTGTATCGATGGCTAAAGAAAAGCCATATACCTGCTTACTTACTGTGCACTCCATCTGTAGGATGAGTGGTAAGTCTGACATGCAGTAAGTGCTTCTACACTCCACAGTCTCTCATGTATCAGAGTTGTTTCTTAATTGTATGAAACTTTATTACGAGCTAGTGAATAATTATATATGAACAACGAACATTTGCTTTATTTAAATTTTGCGTTGTTGCACAGTCTTGTCTCTTTCTCAAGGAATAACAACACCCAAGAATTAGATGAATCTGAAGATATTCGAGTGTTTAGTAAGATCCTAGCTGTAAGACAAGGAGGCTACTACCATCATGCAGAGTAAGAAGATAACCTAATGGCATTTGCAAAGGAGGGATGCATGAGATGAAATGCAAAAATAGGTGTTTGTGTATGTATGATATATTTAACCTTCAAGAAACTACATCACTAACGATTGTGATTTAGAATAACTGGGTAAAGTACCTGTCATCATCTCTCCCAAACCTCATTTAAGTTGTTTTGAGTATGAGTATGAGTGACTCATTATTAAAAGAGACAACATTGCTTAGCATTACACTCTCTTACACAGTAAACATTTCAATAGCCTACCAATCTCTATTGAGATTTGCTGCATGGTTATATGTGATTTTAACTATGTAAATTAAATATTGTATGTTTTGGGGCAGTATAAGGATTTCAATACTTCCCCTGTTATCCAGAGGCACATGTTGCACACCCTTCCCTAAAGCACTGCTCTCAAGCTAGATAGTGTATCTCAAGATCATCTCCAAGCTATTGTACACAGCTGAGCAGTTGTTTTCCTTCTGTCTTGATGCTGGGAGAAATGCAGACACAAACACTGGCATGTACACACTCACACCAGGGCCAATTTTCCTAGAAGACAATTAACCTACCAGTATGTGTTTGGACTTTCGGAGGAAAGCAGAGCTCCTGGAGGAAACCCCCAGGAACACAAGGAGAACATACAAACTCCACACAAGTAGTACCCCTTGTCCAGAATTGAACCAAGCACCCCACAGCACTGCGAGGCAGCAATGCTTACCACTGCACCACTGTGCTGCCCAGGGGTCATACTGAGGTGGCATGAAATACCACACTGCATGGTGCATGGTGCTGCATCAGGGAGGAGATGAGCACTAGTGCTACAAGCTCAATATTTCCCTTATTGAGCTGGGAATTCTATATCTTATCCTCCTACTTCACAGTAAGTCACTATGCTTTAGCTAACGAGAAAGCTACTTATTAATGGTGGTACAAACAGTATGTCACATGCTCTTTATTTAAGTGTTGAACCCCGTTTTTCCACAATATAATATATAATTAATGGAAAAATAGTTTTCAGTTGGTTTTAGATTTGTGACCCCAGTTTCTAACATAAAGTAAGACAATAGACTTACTAATCACAAAGCACCTCACATTACAATGTTTTAGTATACAGTATGTTTAAATTCCTTAGACAAAGCAATAACTATTTTACTAGTTGGAAAAAAAATTAAGAAATATAAAAACAATGATATTTCTTCATGATATACTGAATCGTCCATTCACAAATTACTGTTTATTGTGAATAATTAAATGAAAATATTGTCATGCTGTTTGATATATCCAGACATCACAAAAACTTAATTGATTTAGCCCATATACAGTACTATTACATATGTAAATTTCAACTTGCCAGAAAACTATCCTATCCAGATTGAACACATCACAATCTTTTAGTGCAGCCTATTAATATAATGTTTCACTTTTCTTGTTCAATGAAATGAGTTTTCTTGTAATTGTGTCTCCATTCCACTGCCTTTACAAGGGCTTGCAGTCTCACTGGTACACATTTAAAGTTCCTCTGACACTGACATTAATTAGGAAGTGTTTGGCAGGTGTTTTAGTTCCTGACAGATGTGTGCTAGAATGCACAATATCCTGATACAGATTGACTGTTAACAAAATTGTTCTGGTATATGATAAATCATGCATGCACTTTCAGGTAATCTTAAAGGACACCTTATGCCCTTTGAAATGTCATATATTTCAGTGGATATACACTTTGCACATTCGTACAAGCTGGGAATCCTGCTATTGCAATGTTCACTAATGTAATTCAATGAAATAAGAAGAAGCATTTCCAGTCTGTGTCCTAACTTGACCACTGTCACACAAAAGGCAAAAGTCTTCATTTACAGTTTGTTTTTGCAAAGTAAGGGTGAACCAACATGAAGATAACAAAAAATATCTTTATTATTCTGGATTATATTTTGCCTTTGGTGTCATCTGAAATCTATGGTTTCTGATGGTTAATATCAGTGACTTAGTCAGATGGACATAAAAAGAGTATTCCTGTCCTGGGAATACTAGCATATGTGAACCTTATCACCAGCTTGACATTTGCATGCAGTGCATTAAGACTTATCACCTACCAAATGTCTATTTAAGGTTCATTATACTCCATACAGTGCAAACTGTCAGAATTAAATTAAAGGTCTCCCCATCAAAAGTCAAGTAAAAGGATAAAATGTAAGGGATATAAGGTTAAAAAATTAAATTAAATGAAAGTATTGATTTCTAGGACCTAATGTGGCATCTGACAGAGTCATTTCTTGAAGAGTCCCAGGCAATCGAATTCAACAACACCACAGGACATTTTGCTCCACCAAGAGGATATTTGAGGTCCTCCCCACTGAGCAAATGGCCTTTTGATGGGTCACTCTGGTGATGTAATACATATTTTTTAGGAAAGTGACATCTTAATGAGGGTGATTTTGGATAAAAATATTACCTGGAACACGTCTTGGTTTAATTTCACTTATGTCTTTTTTCCATTACAGACTAAATGATCAACTCAGTATTTATGTATCTTTAAGAAGTACAGTATGTCATTTGCATTTTAAAAATCTGTATTAACCCCCATGTGATCTATGTCCACTGCAGTCCAAAAATCCTAGACATTTTGCATGTTTTACCATTTCTCCCAGGACCTTCCTTAAGCCATCTCTGTGGACTTTTTTACTGAAAATTTGTTTCATGCTGACAATTAATCTTGATAGGTCTGTGTTTAATAGTACAAGAACAGTTTTGTAGCTTTATGGATGTGTAGAGAGGAGCAAATAATATTAATGACAAGGAACAGTTCACACTGAGTCAATTTGATTGGACTGGTAAATGAGATTGTTTAGCTACTGTAACACTAATAACATTCAATACTCGAATGCTCATATCATTCATTTATTGGACCTCCTGACTGTATCTAAGATGTCTGTCTTGTGAGTTTTTCGTAGATATGAAATCCAATTGTCTATCTGTGTTCATAGTGGTTTATAGATTGGCTATTGTTAGAAATCTTATGAAGTATGAAGGGATCATCTGGTGGGAGTCAGAATCAAGATTTTCTAATTTGTTCTTTACCACACTTGGAATAAATCACCACTGTACTGCAGTGTGTTAAACCCATCTGTAGACTTCAGTTCTGTAATTATTATTAGTTTTACTTGCTTTATTTCCATTATAATTTTTTTAAATAAAGTTATCACCATGAAATCATGGAGAAAGTATTTTAAAATGTCATTATCCTTGAATATTTTGATAAAACAATTACACACAAAAATTATATTGTATGCTTGTTTTGAGGTACAACCATCTCGGCTTCTTTTTTTCCTGTGAAGAATGAAGTGCTTTTAATTTATTTGAAGAAATTCATTAGCTTACCTCACAGTGAATGACAAAATTAGGATTTCTAATAATTCCAACTCTTCGCACAAATGGATGATAATTTAATTCTATGAAACCATCCAATACTAAAATTCTTATTATACAACCTTGACCTTTTGCATAGTATTGAAATAGTTCCCAGAACTGTATAACTGGCTTTTATCTTTATATAAATTGAATTGTAAAACACTGTGGGTATTAAAGTAGTAAAGGAACAGACCTACATGCATTATTCTACAGCACCACAGTGATTATCGAAAGTCAGTAATCTTATATCATCAGCAGCATGAAGAAAGACATATAACCCTTTCAAAGACCATACAAGTTTTGTTAATGTGTAGCATCAACTCTATTAAGTAATGTTATAAAGGACTTAATAGTTTGGCAAGATATGTGAAAATTCAAAGTATGAATTTTGTTTAAATTTATTTAAAGTTTTCAAACTTGTTTAGTCAGATGTAAAGGATACTGTTGCCTCCTGGGATTTGGACTGTTTCATTTACCGTCTAGTATCATAGCGTCACCTTTTTTCATTTTCAGTGTCAATACCTACAATTAATACCTGCCATAATTAATTGCCATTTATACCAATGATGACATGTGGTAAGCCCAATGGGAAATTCTGGCATTCATATGGCCAGGGGCTAAAGGAAAACACATCATTTCCAAGATTATATGTTTTTCCTTAGACAAAAGTGGCTACTGTATGACTCATAGGAAAAGCCATTAAGGTGACTGGTGTGAGAATCTCAGAGGATTTTGTAGAATTTGCAAGGTAGCCACAATGAAAATGTCAAATTGAGTGGCATCCTGAAATATGGCCTATGACATGGCTAGGGCTGTAGTGGACCACCCCCTCTGGGAGGACAAAGACCATAAAGACTCCTCATCAATTCAGACATGATCCGCAGAAATGGTGGACAGTACCCTTTCCCTTGTCATCCCTTGTTTGAGAAAGACTTTAAATAACAGCAGGGTTATTGCATCTTTCTAGCTGTCCAGATCCTGATCTTGTTCCAGACACTACAGTTAGAAAAGTTGCTACTTAAAAGGTTAAAGTATACTGCATTGTGGAAGGTGCTCTAGATCTCTAGATGGTAACACCCAAGGCCACAACAAGATAACAGTTGTTGCACTGTGGAATTCATTGCCAAATTGTACTCTGAGGATCTGAGTCCTCAGAGAGATCTGCTTGAAGTGGATTCTGACAAGGAAGTACACCCAGGACTTCTGAGGCCAGTAGAGTGAAACCAGCAGGGCTATTATCAGTTCCCTCCAAACTGTTTCCTAAAAGACTGGAAAGAGGGCTACCAAAGGGATTGTTTATAGCCAGACATGCAATTGTGCAGTTGTGCACCAGGTATTGTGTCCTATCAGGCCTCTTAATCCTTTATCAATAACCTAAACAGGCAATAAATGGACTCTTCCCATGTAATAGGATCCATGTCTTCCTTTTAGAATTGAGCCCAAACGGGCTAGAAGACTGCTCTTGACTGGAGATCTGTCACCTAATACAAGGACCTTGGCAGATGCACTGTCTGAAGGGACATAAGAAGTGTCCACAGAAGATGCTGTACAACCATTCACCTGGTCTGAGATCTGAATTCCTCTTGAAAACTGACAGGAAATTTATAATATATTTATATTATATGTTTTGGTTCCAATAAATGGAAGGACTAAAAAGACTGCTCTAATATCCTAACAGTTCATTTGCTCAGATAGTCAACAGCCATTCCAAAGGCAATGTATATTTCTGCCATTCCAGACCACACTCCATTCCAGTTTAGAAGCATCTGTGTTAAGAAATTAAATTGTTAAATAACAAAATACCCAACTCAGGGGTACACAGAAGGAGTGGTTGGTGGGGTTCCTTCACCTTCTGGCGTCTTTGCCAGAGTGCAACATCACCAGTTGCTGCTGTCTGTCACACATTGGGTGCAAGGCAAAGGCATTGAACCACGTCTGAAGTGCCCGAAGTTAATATTGGCCTAGGTACAACATGACTGACATAGTATTATGACAGTCGATGTCTTCACCAATCTGAAGTAGATAGGCATGTGAAGCAATTTTTTAATGATTCAGTCAGTGAGTCTCTCTTTATGGGAGTTCAGAGACCTAGGAATGGTGTCTATTGGTCTAGCAATAGGCGAAAGAGTTTGTCTGTGATAAGAGCTGAATACAATACATCCAGCTCCGTGGATGGTGAGGAAATCAACTAGTCTAGGTATCTTACATACCGTCATAGTAAAGAAGTTTGTAAATTACCACATTGTAAATTATTTTGCAGCCAATTTGGATTAAGACAAAATGAGTAATGTATCAAGGGTAATATCATACTGACTTGTAAAAAGTACTTGGAAAAGTACAACTGTACATTAACAGTATATGTCATACAAAATACTGTAGGTCTTAAGTAAAAGTGTATTGCCAAACTAATCTGTTAGTAATCACTTACACAGAAGACCAGTCAATCAGGTGCTACTGTATGTGAACAAAAATCACCCAGCTGCTGTCCATGCCAAGACATGTCTATAAAATATCAATTGAATCAAAGGGGAAGAAAGATGCACTTACCTTTTTCACAAAGGTTACAGGTCACATGGATAAACATGAAAAAAAACAGAGGAAAAGACTTTGAGTAGTATGTACATGCACTTACAAAATAAAACAAACATAAACAGCATGGTTTGTACCATCTGCTTGTGCTAACTAATGTTTCTGCCTAATTCATTCAAGCATTGTTCATTTTGAAATATGAATTTTCATATTAAAAACATATTTAAAAACACCTAAGGTACTGAATAATTATTAAACATATTTTAATAAATAGTTTAAATTAGACACCCGCTGGAATAAATGAATATAAATACAGTGGATTAATTTGATATAAACAACTGAACTATTAGAAAACACCTCTCATTAATAAAAAAAAGTGTGTACAAGTACACAGCACAAGTGAAGAGAAAAGAAAACTAAAGCTAGGAAGCGAGTAAACTTTGATTAGACAATAAGATTACTTTATATTTTCTGATCAGTCTCCAAACCTTTGTACTTTATATATATATAAATGGAGATATGATTATTTTAACTAAATGTATGAAACAGCAAAATGTAGTAAGTATAATTTAGTAATTCATTACAACTTTTGAATATTGCTTGTTCAAATGTTCTCATCTCTCAGTGATATCCCTTTTAAATTCTTGAATGCTCATTTGTTATAAGAAGTAAAAGTGTTCTAACGAATCGAGATACTACTCCTATTCCTGCTGTTTTAACTTCTACACCATACAGTATATGACTTCAGTGAGCTGACTGTCAGAATACAAGATTGAACTCCTTGGTTCATTTCTGTGGACACCAGGTAGAGCTGAATGCCAAATATGTTGTTTTAGTATATGCTCTACTGTGTAAGTCACTTAATTCAAAAACATTTTACAGTTTTATAACAAACTGCCAGTGTTTCAAACCCCTAACAATGGTCCATATTTTTGGCATCCACAGTATATAACTAACCCCATGCAGTTTTAAGATACAGCTCTCCATGTATAAAGTCATAAAATAACCAACAAAATACCACTACACTTTCCTAGTTTAAAACTGAAAATACTGTCTCAAAAATACAAAGCAATGTTTTGATGAACGAAAATGATCATCCTTAAATAAAGGAGTCATAGTCACAATATATGTTCCTATTTCTTGTTCCAGGCTGACACAATCATGCACTGAAGTTCAAACATGAAACAAGAGCAGGTCTGTAATGTGGACAAAACAAAGACACTAGTTTTCATATACAGTATATTACTTTTTAAAAGTATTCAGACTTCACACTGTGTTCCATTTTTTTTAATTACAAAATTATGCATACTTGTTTTTCTTAATAAATATTTTATTCACAATCTGAATTCGTAAACTGATAACTTCAAAGATAAGGTATGTCACAGTAAATGTCAGCATAAACTAACAAGAAATCTGGAATAATTTGACTGTATTAGTATTCAGATCCATGAAGTCAATATTTGATGGGGCTCCTTTGGCAGCAATTACAGCAGTCTTTTTTTGGGTAAGTCTACCAACTTGGCACAATTTCTGTGCACTCTTCTTGGCAGATTTGCTCAAGGTCCCTCAAGTTGCTTGCAGATCACTTATTGATAGCAATCTTCAAATCTTTCCACAAATTCTCAATAGTTCAAGGACATTCACTTTCTTATTCTTAAGCCACTCTAGTGTAACTTTGGATCATTGTCTTGCTGAAAGATTACATTCCTTCTTAGTATTTAATCAGACTGAAACAGTTTTTTTCTAGCATGTAGTCCCTGTGCATGGCATGGTTGTGCAGTTATTAGCAGTGCTGGAGCATTGGATTCAATTCCAGACCTGAGGTGCTGTCTGTGTGGAGTTTGTATAGGTTTCCTCTGTGTGCTCAAAAACATACTGGTGGGCTAAGTGGCTTCTGCCAAAATTAGGTGTGAGTGTGTCTATGTTTGCATGTAGAGTATATATCTGCCCTGTGATGGACTTGTGTCCCCTCCAGGGTGTGCCCGGCCTTGAACATATTGCTTGTTGGGATACGATTTGTCTCTCCTACAACCCTAAATTAGAAAATGGATGAACGGATGGATGGACGTAGTGCCTGTACTTTGCTCCATCAATTTTTCTTTCAATCTTTACAAGCTTTCCAGAAACACCCCCACAGCATGATGTTGCAGACACCATGTGTGACTCTAGGGTTGGGTCTGCAGCAAACATAATGCAGTGTGGTCTCATCTGACCACACTGCCTTTGGTGCATTTGGTGTATTTTGAGATGGGATGGCTTTCTTCTTGCCATCCTGACCTATAGTTACCATTCCCCAGTAGTTATCATTGGGGAATCATTTATTTTAATTAATTATGTTATCATTAATTATCAGTTATCATTAATTATGTTCTAATAGTGTGATACCACACAACAAAAGCATCTCTACTTGTAGGTGACTTCAGAAACCAGGTTAAAAAACAAGAATTAAACATTTTAACCATATCAAACTCATTTTCTCTAAACTCCATCACAGTATCTCAATATGTATGGAAAACTGAAAACTTCCAGTAGTATCATAGCGCATTTGTTTATTATCTTCCTGATCTCATCATGCAGTTAGATACTCACACCTATGTGTGCCGCCTTTAGAATTTTTATTTTCAAGTTTAACCCAGATTGCTTAGAGCTTCTATCCGCCAACATCAGCTCTCTAGTTTGCAGGTTAGTTTGATATATAGACCCACACCACCACTTCTATCCAGCTGTCTTTCCAAAACAATGTATATCTGTTTATTTTGCCCTTTTCCCCATTATCCTACTCTAGCCATGCTCTATTATACTTACAGTGTCTATGTTGATGCAGTAGCTGCCAGTTCGCAGTCCTGTAATATCCTGATCCTATCGGAACTGGCCTGTTGTGATTTCCCTAAACTTTGGTTCTTTTGTTTAAATACCCCTCCACTACTCTACACATACTCTTCCCTTACACTTGGTTAAAATCTTACAAAGCTTACTTATACAGGTTCCATGTTGTACTTTAGTTTGAAACAATGAAACAAAGAAAAGAAACTAAGTCAAAACTAAGAGGATGTACATTCAGGACTGAAAATGGGAGGTACATTTTTTACAGAAAGGTTGTGAGCAGATTCAATTGACATGATTCTGTAAACAATAAGCTTCTAGTAGCTTAATAAACAAGATAGGATTAAATGTCCTAATCACATATGTACCCTTTCTTATATATGTAGTGTTGCAAAAGTACTTTTAAATTAGTTCCTTATCTGTCATTGGCAAAAATAGAGGAGGGAAGAAGAACAGTGTTGCATTGGATTTATCGTCTTGTTTACTCCCGAGGATCTTCCATCCAGTTAACAGTTTAGCCTGAATTACAAAAACACATATCAATAAAATTAATTGCCGTTTTTCTGTAAAGTCAGAAGGACAGATTTAAATTTCTTACAAGCAAAACAATAAAAACCTATAAAGTGAAGCTCTCCAGTTACTGGAAATAAAATTCCCTTCCCACCGTATCTCCTGTTCTTTTCTAAAAGCTAGAAAGAAAACAGGAAGCACAAGATAAATGAACACAGGATACAGAAGAAAGGAGGAAAAACATGTCATATGGGAAAAAGGTTCTTAATGGAGGAGAGGGGAGTTTACATACTGTAACTGTCAGCTGAGATATGATTGATTTCAAGATCTCAGTTTATCATTGAAAAGACACTAACTTAACAGCTCAGATTTTTCCTAGTCACTATTTTCCATATGTTATTCTTCTCTTGTTTGCTCCTCAAGCTGTTCTGAATAATAATACATAACCTAAGTTTTAGGCATTTGATTGAGTTGGCATGTTGTCTTTCAGACTGCTGTTTATTTTGCACAAGAATAAACTTCTCTTGTTTGCTCCTCAAGCTGTTCTGAATAATAATACATAACCTAAGTTTTAGGCATTTGATTAAGTCGGCATGTTGTCTTTCAGACTGCTGTTTATTTTGCACAAGAATAAACAAAACTGCAACATTCATTTTCATTTAATACAACTTTCTTTATGACCAATGGCAGGAAATGTTTCTTTATGAACAATGACAGTTAATTTTTCTTTATGATCAATGGCAGTAGAACTGACTTGGGACCTAGTTTTTACAATGTAGGATTGAAAATTCAAAAGGCATCCATAAGACTTATACAAAAGTAATGTGAGGAAGCAATTCCTCTAGGGAAATACCTGGTGATTTATGTATTTATTGTTTGCATATATATATGTTACTACCAAAGTACTATATATAATGAGGTACTGTGTACAATTCCTAGGCATTCTATATAATGCCTAGAAAACCAAGGCAGAGTGAAAAAAAATCTTCCACAGATTGCCTAAGCATTTCATATAGTGTCAGTTTTTTCAGATATGTGAGAAACAAGAGTTGTTTTATGAGGAGCAGACGGCCCTTACCTTACATGTTCTGTATGTACTGTGATGTTTTCAGTACCCTTTAGTCACTGACATTTGAAATGGAGAAAGAAACATCTTGTGACCATGTGGTTGCAATGAAAGAACGGTTTTATACCGAAGTATTGCAAAAATGTATTGTTGCATCTAAAAGCAGTGTTTTCCTTATGGATGCACATTATCAACATTTAGATGCTGAAGTGGTAAATACTTAAAGCACATCGCAGAAGGACCATCAACACTAGTGGTTACATAAAAAGTTCAACGCAATGGTTGTACAACAGAAAAATAAGCTCTCATGGCTAATCAAGGAAGGAAGCAGTACTGTCCAATATTAAGTTTCGGACAGTGAATTGATTGACATATTTCAGATGACACATTTATCAGTTGGGCACGGTGGGCATGACATGATCAAGGAGGTCTCAACGAGGTATAAGAATATCACTCATCACAATATTGAGCTTTTAATTCAGCTGTGCGAGCCTAGTCAGCAAAAGCAGAAAGGATGTAAAAAGGTTTTATTGTTAAACAGCTCATTTAATTCTCCTTGTCAAGTTGATATAATTGATTTTCAAACTCATCCAGATTGTGAAATCAAGTTTATTCTAGTTTACCAGGACTACCTTATGGAATTTGTTGTTCTTAAAGCTCTCAAAACCAAACGTGCCGAAGAGGTGGCTTACACCTTGATTGATATACTTACGCTTGTAGGAACTACTTCTGTCTTGAAGTCTGACAGCAAAAGGGAATTTGCTAATGCATTGTTTGAAGCCTCAAAGATTACTGGCCTGCACTGAAATTTGTTCATGGGAAGTACCATCGCAGTCAAAGCCAGGGGAGAGTCGAAAGGGCGAATCGAGACATTGAAAATATGATATGGATGAAGGATGAGAAAAATGGATGTTAAATTGCAGGTCTAAGATTTGTCCAGTTAATGAAAAAAAGTGCCTACTGTGCTGGCATAAAGAAGTCACCTTATGAAGCTCTTTCTGGCTGCAAAATGAAAGTAGAGATCAAATCAAAAATGAGAAGGAATAAGAATTAGAATGCTGATTCTATTCCTAAAAATATTTGTGATGATAGAGTGGATAAGACTGTTTCCCAAGATCAAGCTGAGCCAGCATGACAACTAAAAAACATTGTCTGAAAATTGTACATCATCTAAACGAAGTACTGTATGTCATGTTATTTCATGTGTTGTATGTGCTCATAACCTACTAGTGAAGGCCATCAGTGCCTAGACTGTATTATGTTACAATTATAAGTGGCTATAATTTTAGTGAGGATGAGGAGAAAGAAGGATTTAGCTCACGTTTAGTGCCCCTTATGCGTTAACAAGAGAAATGCTTTTAGTGGTTGCCGAGGTTAATCTGTAGCAGCTAGAAAAGAAAATGATAATACAATCTGAAAAATCATTCCCACCAGTTCAGCGAGGTGCAACAGTTTGAGTTTGTGACTGAGTTTGAAAGAGGAAGAGATGATGCTCGCAATGTTTCTGCTGTCATTATGGATGCAAAAAGTGATGGGTTTTATCAGCTGGGTACAAGACAGGGAATTTTAAAACAACTGTAAACAAGATCACAGTTCATAGAATGTCAGAAAGTATTCATAGGATTAGAAGAGGCCTCAGTGTACAAAGAAATATCTCTCAGATCAGCTATCTACAGGATCTGGACAAGGTTTTGTTAAGTGCATGTTCAAAAGAAAGTGTCAGTCCATGAAATGTTTTTGTGAGAAAAAGAAGATACTTTGCAGTTCCAAATACCATTCTATTGTACTTGCTGCAATAAGCAAACTTTTTTGCAAGTTATTATGTACATTTATAATCATTTTAATTCTTTAATGAAGTTGATTAAAACATTTAATTAATTTATTGACAACAAACAGTATTATGTGCATATTATTCATTCATACTTTGTTATTACATTTAGACTGTCAGGCATTGTATAGAACTTCTGGGAATTTCATACTTTGCCTAGACATTATACTTTGCCTGTAACATGTGTAATCGGTTTTCAGTGTACTAATTGTAAAAGACATCTGCACATTATGTTATGGTGGATGAGGCCTCTGCTTCATTCAGTCTCTGTTCTTCAAAACTGAATGATACACATTCTCTCCAGACAAATTGGGTGAGTTTGTACTTTAATGCAGTCAGAAAACAAAACTGAAGAATTCAATTCATTTCATCAACATGAAAACACTAGAAGACATGAGATTTAAATAAATATATGTTGTGTTTGAAATAGTTTTTACATTTGACAAGCTAAAACTAAACAACTTGGACCAGATAACAGCACCATTCATGCTTGCTGTAATAAACGATGCTTTCTCTTTTTCTCTCTTGTGACCTTGTAAATCCAAGAAAAACATAGGTTCCTAACTTATGGATATTAGTTTGCCTTCCTACAAACCCTTGGCACAGACTAAGGAAAAAAAATATGAGTTTGGATTCAATGTAGGCTATGGGGATTTGACTTTCAACAGTGTATTTGAATTTATTCAGATAGTTTAAAACACTGTAGTACAGAACAAATTTATATACTGTAGTTTAACAGCTGGTCTGATTGGTTCACTGAAATTCACACAGTTGTCCAGGAAATTAACTATTTTCCTGGAATACTTGAAAGCTTTTCTTAGCACAGTGTGTCAATATATCAGGGTGTCTAAACTGTTTATCAGACATACTACCACTATGCTGTAGAAAGATTTTTCATTCCAAGTACAGGTACTTAAAATGGAATCCGGTTAACCAGATATCTAAGTCAGAGTTTGTTTTCATTACATTTTGCTATTGTCTTCATTACATTTTGAAAAACATGTAGGTACAGGAGTGCATGATTGCAAAATAAGTTATAAAATAACTCAATTTCCAATGCTTGTAAACAAAAAAGGAAGATATATTGGAATTTCAGAACTGTTGAAGTAGGGATATTGAGATATTTGGAACAAATAAAATATTACAATTAATCTTTTAATGTTTTTTTTAATAACTGCATTTACAGTATGCAACAATGTAATGTCTTGGAATATCCAATAGAGCTGATGTGCACTTATGTTGTGAAATATTATCTAATAAATTTACAAAGGATGTTGAGCACAAGTCAGGGAAAACTGTTTTTTTTTTCATTAAATGCTCTCTACATTCTATCCAGGTCAGAAAGTCAATATGCAGCATGGGAAGTATTAAAAGAAAATGCAACCCATAAACTTTCCCCAAGCATCTTCAAATGCGGTCACCAGAGTGAAGACAATACTGGTAGGGGTTGGAAGTCAACAGTAAATGTTTAAATCAGAGCTTTTTTTTCTGGCACAACACAAGGAAGAAAACACATTCTTTGCAGCAACATAAGATAATCAACTACACACCCAAACTGAAGAAAGTGTCAGACCCCACTGTGGATTTGGGCAGTGCAGCAAACCCCTGACGTATTAGCCTGGTCACCTGTCATAAATTATGGCATTTTTTATGCATTCAGAAAATTACAATGAATTACCTTTCAGATTTGAGACTTTATGTGAAAATTCATTTTATGTTGAATAAATTATAATTTTAAAAACACAATTACCCATCAGTAGAATTTTTTTTTACTTGAAATCCTTGCATTAGTGCTTTGTAAACCTGTTTTTTAAGCAGTGCAGCAGAAGCTTTATTCATAACAATAGACAGAAGGAAGACCGACAGACAACTATATAGACAGAGAGGTAAAAATACAGACCAGTCAGATAATTCATGGTTATCCAATATAAACAATCACTTTCCTGCAATTGCAGTCTGTAATAAATATAATTATGTTGATGGCACAGTAATTACTTGGTCAATTTTGCAATCTTTGTTTTTACAGGTCTAGTCAATGACAAAATAAAGGAATAAATGGTAGCACACTCACAGAATGGTAATAAGGATTCGCTGAGACACAGTGGTGCTAAGCACTGATGACAGACACCTGCTGTAAGCCACATACAGTTAAACACCAAACAACTAATTCCAGAAAGCAGACTCCAGATTTGCCCTGTTAATATTGTGATATGAATCAGATTTGATCATTTATTTTTTCTTGAAATCAGATTAAATTTTATAATAGGAAAATGATGAATGACAGATTAAAATGAAATGCATAAAAAGTTGGTATATTCTTTTCAGAACTGAGTAGTATACATTTTTCTGTTTTACATCAATGCAGAATTGGGCTTAATATTTTGTTCCAATAAATTGAATTAATATTTTGACATGCTACCCAAAAGCATTCTCTAAACCAAGGGTTTGCGTTGGTTTACAATAATAATTGCACTTTAAGGAAGTAACATGAGGATGAATGCTTTTCTCAAATGCTCCATGAAATACAAGCCAAATCTGTCACTATTTGACTCATCAAGTTTCCCAATGAATAAGTACTCAACTTTAATTTACTTCTACCACTAAGAGAGAATGTGTATGGAAAATTTCTGACTTTGTGAAACCGTGATACTGTACAGCTTCTTTACATTCAGGTCTGTGTAACCACAATTTTCTTTTGGCTTCAAATTACATTTATTTAGCAATTCCAAACCAAAAGATCCTAAAGAGATACAAGTGGACCAGAATGCCAGCTGAAACCATAGTAGTTTGTATTACCAGCTATAAAGTACTATATATTTTTTTGTTTATTAATATTTAATTCAACGCTTCCAAAAAGTATCATGGCTCTGTACAGCTAAATAAATGTTGCTAACATGTTTTTGGTATTTACCATGAATAATTTGAAAAAATGACTTTACTTTGAGTATTAGTAATACTTGTGCAAACTGGTGCTATGTGTAAGGGGTTAACTGACAGTCATAACTGCCTCTGTATTTAAGACAAACTCTTTATTGGGCCTGAGGAGAGTTATAAGTTTTTAATTGAAATCTGCTTTCTGCATGGGCTCTGCTTAATTCAATAGAATATATCATTGGCTTAATGAGAAAGCTAAATTACACCCCAACAACACATTTTTCACAATCCTACTTTACATGCATGTTATGAATATATTAGCTCTTGCTTTACAAATGCAGTGTGCAGCTGACCTAAATTACAGTCAACAAGCATAATGTTAATGTCCCTCAGCCTATTTTGAAGTATGCTACAGTCGCTTTATTCACTTCTGTTTGTGTGGCTTGATGCATTTATTTCAATATGGTGAAGACCATTTTCCCAATATATTTTTAATTTCAACAGCACTACAACAGAATGTTAAAAGCATTGCTTTTCATAGCTCCTGAAAGTATAACCCGCATATAAAAAGTATATAAAATGTAAAGAACAAAATAATAAGTTATTAAATTTCTACTAAATAGAATTAATAAATAAAAAATACAGGTCATCAAAATGAAGAAATGTAACCCCAACAAAACACCCCAGGCCACTTACAGAAAACAGGTTAGTGAGGATAAGAATGTTCTTAAATGTGGGTCAGTGTGAACAGCCCACAGGCTATTTTTCCTGTTCTAATGTTAAATTGTTGAAAAAGCTGCTTTCCTTGCTGAGGTTAACATTGGCATATATAATCTTATCTTGAAAGAAGGAATTTTGCATCTAGATCCTTTGATTGAGAATGTCATTTTGATTACTTGTTTTGAACAGGACATGCAGATATGTGCTTCCGGGTACATATAACTAAATGTATGAATGCCATGCATAAAAGTGGATAGTTTCTTTTTACAGTTTTGAGAAAGCATAGGCTAAAATAAAAACTGGAATAAAAGGAAGAAGGAATTTTATGCTCCAGACTGAATTAATTGAAGGTGTTTTCAGCTGACACAGAGCATTTCTGGGTATTTTCGGCAATTTTGGTCTGACTTAAACAATATGAGCTCAAATGTAACAATAAAATGATAAAAAATCATATTTGCAGTTCATGGTCTTCAAAAATATGGAGAAAAGTTGCTTTTCTTTATACCATAGCATCTCCTTGGGAATCTCATATATCACTGTGGATTTGTAGATATTAAAATAACTATATGGTTTCATTAAATAGTACAAGCAATGATTATGAAATTTTGAAAAAAAGATTAGAAACCTCAGTGCAATATGGTTTTATATTTCTAGAATGCTTTATGCCTTGGGGGTTATGAAGTAAAAGTAATAAGCAGTAACCAGCAGCATCTGCTCCCATGTTGCAATTTAGTTGATAAGTGTTACACAGTTTGCTTTGGTTGTGACTGCTTCTTCATGTAACTACAGTCTTTGTGCTGGCTGAATAAAGGCAAAATAATAAAATTGTATAGCAGCTGTAATATAATCACAATTATATGTTAATATATATTTTTAGGGCTGAATGCCGATGAACAAGCAGGACCCTGTGCGGTGCGTGTTGATATTCGTGAAGGCAAACAAGTCCAAAAAGTACAGTCTGACAGGCATGAAATCCGAAGAACAAGATCTGGGTCGAAAAGTCAAGAGAGCTGATCAGGAGAAAAAGCTTGGAAAGAGTTTGCCAACGGGCAACGCGCTCACTATGGCCAGAGACTCCGATACCAAGTGTGGGAGTGTGGGAATGTGGGACATGAGGGTTAAAAAAGTGAAGGAGGCAGGAGCGATAGATTAATGGGGTGATGAGGTTCAATTAGTGGCAGGTGTGTGGTTGTAACAATATATAAGCACACAGTGAGTGTATATTCACATAATGTCCTGTGAAAATTAAGAGAATGCACCTGACAGCAATTATAACTCCAACAAGTCACAGAGATTCTACTTGATTCACCAGTGTATTCATCAGATATTCACTTATAATAATAATAAATAAGTACTCACACTTACAGTATATAGTGCTTTTCTTACCACACTGATATCAGCTATCAGTGGGGAGGAGAACAGATTGATGAAGCCAATTCGTAGATGGGGATTATTAGGAGGCCATGACTGGTAAAGGCCAATGGGAAATTTGGCCAGGACACTGGGGTAACAAACCTACACTACCTCTTCCTTGTAATATGTCACAGGAACATAAAATAATTATCTTGTCACTTATGATTAAAAAGTCAGCTTTGCTACTGATTTAGATTGAAGTATGAAGGACAAGCATTTCTCATAGTTATGGTTTTGTCATTTGTTTGTGGTGAAATTGTGTTACAGTCTATTCAGGTTCTTCTGCTATTTTGCCCTGACTCTTAAGATATGTATATGTAAACAATTGACCCCACTGTGGTTTTAATTGTGTTACTTCATAATTTCCTCTTTGCTTAACTCCTCAAGTGTTTCAACTGATAATGCCATAATGGAACACAGGCTGTCATTAGCTGTGACCTTGACTCCCTTGGCAAAAACTGGTTGAGCACTGACACAGTTTCTCAGTCTTCTGTCAGATGGGGAATTCTTGTGTTGCCTCACCAAGGTGACTTGATGTTCTGGGTACCTATGAGCTTGCTGTGCTGTCAGTGAGAGCTGTTAGTGTTTCAAACACTGCTCAATCTGCTAAGGACACTGAAATGATAAAGTTGACACTATGGATTTTGTAGAAGGGTTTTCACATTCCTCATTTAAGGATTATGGAAATGTTCTGTGTTAATATTTCTGATATATTTAGTGTGTATAATTGTGTTTAATTTAGTGTGATGACCCATGACAATAAAAGGTCAGAAGATACAAACAAACCCCAGACATAAGTACAATAAAAAAATTCATTAGAAGATCACTTAGTCGTTTAAACAAGGAAGATGGAATCTACTACAGCAAATCAAATAGCTGCTGAATTAGTGTAAAGAATTGACATTAAAAGCACTGCGATATACTAATCTAAAGACATGCATTAAAGTACAGCCAAAAGATTACTTGACTGACAACAACTCAGATTTGTCCTCTTATAAATTCTATATAAACACCAATAAGTTCTAATTTTAAAAAAAGTATCCAGATCTATATCCAAATATTTCAGCAATGGCATAACAACAACAGGCAAGCCTTTGTGGAAAATAAATACAAGTTTTAGAAATACATTGAAAGTGTCACAGTATTGTAGTGTCAGATATTTTGAAAATAATACAGTATATACACACACACACTAAAAAGTGTTATGTGCCTTTTAGAGCCTCTGCAAGTAGTACTAAATGTACTGTGTGTGTTCAACAGAACAGCTCACAACCAAGTGTGGAGTTATAGTCTCTAGGTTTTATAGCTCTTTAGGAAACGAGTTGAAAAAAACAGTCTTCTGAAATGCTCACCACACTATGTGGGAAATTTTCACTTTTGATCTGAGGATATGGTCTGGAGCTCATTGCCTCAGGTTGTTTTTACTTCTAAGGATCAAATAAAACCAATTATGCAATCAATTGGTCCATAAACTTTGAATGAAAGGAGCTATTGAGCACTTCTAAACCCATACACAATGAAAACACAACATATTGCAATAGCTCTATAATGTATTTAGCTTTTAAATGCAATTGAGGAAGCATATGTGTAGTTGAGTATTTAAAGAGTATTTAAGCTAGGTTACTGGGGGGCAGGAAGCTCACAACAGGTCTATTCTGATGGGTTCAAGAAAGCCTATGGCAATACAAAGAACACATTTACAACAAACACCTTTCCATTCTTAAGTGCCTTGTAGCTTGAAGAAATAAAATGCAAAAATGTGTGGCTACTGCATTAACAAGAAACTTTTCAGGATTAACTAAGACATGGCTAGGACGGTATGTGAGAGATTAAAATGAATAGGTACACAGTTTCACAGAAAGACACTCATGACAGAATGGGTTGGTGGTGTGGGACTATAAAAATAACAATATGCACATTGATAAGATTGGATGAAGAAGGTTTACAATATATGTGAATTAAACTGAAAAATATAAATTCTAAGGGCTCAATAATACATGTACTTGGAATAGAAGCAGCTACTGGCAATGATGTCTTATTACATTCCCATTTAGCTGTCAAGAGAGGTGAGAGTTGAGCCACATTGTCTTTTTTAGGGCTCTAGTGGTGACTACCAGAGTTTTAATTTTGAGGATCTCCACTGTCACATATCCTTCCCCCCAGTTCAGACAGGTAGTCTTTGAGTGGCCAGGCGTTGATCTCTGAAGAGGGCATTAACATTCCCATGTGCAGTCTCTAGTTTTCTACCAGAAACCTATAAGGCTGAAGAGTAATGCATCATTGATTTACCCGGATGTTCTTGTCTGTTTGCCTTAATCCAGGTGAGTGGTGCATGGTCTGTCACGTCTGAACCTCTTCACATACAGCTTCAGGGAATCAGTGTGGCAGTACCCTTACAATGACTGCACAGGGCATCTCAATGTGATGCTGTCTGAGGTGCATGTAACTGGCTAGGTTGCAAAAGATGGTTGTGTTTTGCTGGAGCAGTAGCTTCATTCTTCTTTTTTGGAGACAGATTGGGGGAAAGAGTCACCAATATTTCTGTCAGAATATATCAGGAGCAACAGCAGTATGAAGAGGTTCCTTTTTCCACGGAGTTTTCTCGCCATGGTTTCAATAATTTAAAGTGGTAACATTTTTCAGGGTAATATACAGTATTTTATATTTTACCAGTCCTGTCTGTTCAAGGAACACATAGGGACCCTGCCATTAGGCATAAAGTTATGCTTCATGTTGTTAACAACAGCATCACACAGTCCCATGGTTTAAAGGACCAAGGCTATGCTGTGAGGTTATAAATTACTCTGTTGTTATCTCAAGGTGTTCCTCTACTATAGGTTTTAGTTGAGCAAGTCTGTCCTGGAATTTGTTCACAAAGTCAAGAGTATTGTGAGTATTGAAACCTTGAATTTCCCAAATGTCTCAGGCCACATCCAGGATTCCCAGGGGCTGCCTCCCATAAACACAAATGGGGAGAAGCTCATCATGGATAACTGCCCCGATAGCAGATAGTTGGTCCCAGTCCCTGCTCTCATTTTGAGCCACTTTCTTCTGCATTTGCTTCTGGGTTTGATTGAAGAGTTTCACCAAACCATCGGTGTGGGAAAGGTACACTGACGTCCTTAAAAATTTAATTTTAAGAATATCAGCTAAGTCATTCATGAGACCATGAGGTGACATGGTCTGTAAGGATCTCATAAGGAAACCTGACTTGTGTGAATAAAGTCACCAATTTCTTCACTATTGTATTATTTATGGCCCTGCGAAGGGGTACTGGCTCCATAGACTGGGAGACAATCTTCAATTACTAGAATATATTCATGCTCCCTCAAAATTTTGGGGAACAGTCCTGTGAGACATATAGCAAAGTGTGAAAAAGACAGTTATTTTATGGGCAGTGGATATAATGGAGTGCAGAACCCAGATTTCAGGCAACAAAGCTGACAGCCAGGGCAATAGCTCCCATAGTTCCCATTGAACTCGACTACTTGGACTTAGGCAAAGGTGAAGTCCTCCAATTGGTCCAGCTGAAAATGCCTCATTAGGATCATTTCCCAGGCATCGAGGGGTTCAGAGTGAGAGTCTCGATTTCTCTGAGCTTTAGACCTATGTGAGAGGATGCGGTAATCCCAGAATCCCAGGAGCCGTAGATTGAGGCGGGCGCCGGGATGGTTCTTTTGTTCTCCGTGTATACAGGTGATGGAGAAGTGTTACTGCTGTACTATTTGAGCAAGTCTCACTATCCTAGAGGATACCATGCATGGTTCACTTCCTGAGTCAAACAGAGCTTATAGCAAGTGGCCATTCAGGGGGGGGGCACTCCAAATGGGCTGTTATTAGGAAGATGGAGCTCGGCTTGGTCCTCTGAAAGAGGCTCTGAGGAGTTGTGAATTATGTCAGGTCTCCTTAGTGTGGCAAAGGTCTGCCTCATGCTCCCCTCTCACTGCAGTTCCTCCCCAGCTCGTCCCAGATATGAGCCATTCTTGGGGCAGTCAAAAACTCTTTTCATTTCTGCTTTACTCCCGTCAGTGCACAGTCCTCAATACCCCACCCCCTTGGAATCCTTGGTGATGCTGGCTGCTGAAAGATGCTCCTCTATAGTGACCATGAAGTAATCGATTGTCTGGGGGGTCCATCTGCCCAACGGTCTGCTGAATCACAGGGAGTATGTGGCAGAGGTAGGTGTCAAGGACTAGCCATTTTTTTATTAGGTTTGTTGTTAAAGTTTCCGGCTCCAGCCACTTCTTAGCTAAAAAGATTAGATCAAACATCTGGGGATGAGTGGAGAGGTGTGGATCATAGCACTGTGACTGTGAAAGCACTGTGACTTGGGTCATGACTCCTTCTCAGGCTAGGAATTCAGCCTTTAAAAGCTTATAGTCCGAGGCAGTGGTGCCCTCAAGGTCATAGTAAGACTCCTGCCCTTCACCATTGAAGAAAGGAGCCATGATACTTGCCCAGAGTTGCCACAATGTATTCACGTGGGTTTTTGTCCTCTCTGCTTCTATCACCAATTTTTCTTTCGATATCTCTGGAGGAAGTGGGGGTGATAGTCTATCTTCATGGGGTTGCTTCGAGAAAAGATTATTTTTAAGGATGAGCCGAAAGGCTCAGTTAGAGATGTTTATTGAGGCAAGATGGCGCCTTAGGTCATTCGTTAAAGGTGAGGTTCTAACATGAACAGGGGAACATCTGCATGGGCATCTTATATTGCTACTCCTTTGAATAGGAGCAGTTGCTAGCATTCCCACCCGGTTGTCAGACAATGAGAGCCAAGCCAAATACCTTGTCTTTTTAGGCCCTCTAGTGGTGGCTAGCGGAGTTTAGGATTGGAGAATCTCTGCTGTGTCACACAATGCACATGGATTAAAAACAGTAAACAGCATGTTGTCATCTTAAGCCACTAACTGGGTAGGTGTAAGTAGTGGTGTGCCACAGGGATTCATTTAAGGACTGTTGATCTTTCTGAACTAGATTCATTTAGAAGAATTTGAAGATGATACAAAAACTGCGAGAGATGTACACAGAAACAACAACAGAATTGCAGAAAGACAAAATGACTGACTTTGCAGAGACATAGCAAATTAAGCTTAATGTTATTAAGTCATCCCTGTTCCAGTTGAAGGTGAACACTGGCCCATTTGGCTGCCATTCCTCTCACCAGTTTCAGTTTTATTTATTTTTATTTACTGAATATGTTTATTTTCTTCTTCATTTTGCTACCACTATATCTTTATATTCTCCGCTAACTGTAGCCATATTAATTATTGACCTTTACCTGTAATAGGATTACCACCATCTGATTCTACTGCCAACTGCCTTTACAACTGTGCTGCTGAATTGAGGTGCTCTTCAGAACTACCTGTTAGTCCCTGATCCATGAATAATGACTTTTTTCATTTTTTTTGTTGTTGTCCCAGATTTCAACATAAAGCTTGTAAACCTTGTTTCACTTACTGCATCTTAAACTGAATTATTACCTTGAAAAATGTACCTTTCAGTATTGCGAGGATATTGAGATCTTGCAACCAATGAGATACTGTACATCCACCTCAACTCAGGATCCCAATTTCTGCTAGTGGTGTTACAGTGCCAGTGCCATGAGATCCATCATCTCATTCTCTTCACAATGCATGTTATTATTTCACCCCCTCCCTGCGTGCCTATTATAGCTGGTTCCTTTCTTTCTAATTTTTCTCAGCTTGATGCTGCGTGCCTGCATGTGAAATCCACCACTTGTTTAGTTACTAAATCTGACACTGACAGTGGCTGTCTCTGCACTCTTCTAATTGTATCTCTGACACATAAACCTGGATAATTCACAATTTCATTCATTTAAACCATGACAAGACTGAAGTTGGGGGTTATAACTCAGGGTTGGTGTTTGACCCAGATGTTATTGTAGAAACATCATCCCTCCACCTCTGAAATATCACCTATAATGCTCTACATGGCTTGGTACCTCAGTATCTGTCTGACAGTATCTTCTTACTCCCCCTCCTTGCAAGCTTTGTCCATCTTACTCTGGTCTCCTGTTTGTCCCCCAAGCTCATCTACATAATATCAGTGATAGGCCCTTCTTTTGCTATGCCCCAAAGCTCTGGAAATTCAATTCCCAAGGATATTAGAAAGTTGCCTTCCCTGACACTTTCAAATCCAGACTCAAAACCTTATTGTTCAAAAAGGCTTTTGTTTAATTGATGCCTGTCTGCCCTTTGCATCTTCTACTGCATTCTAAACCATTGTTTTCAATCATTGTGCTAATTCTGTTATTTATTCTCCTTAATTTATTGTAAAGCAAATATGCAGGAATTAGGTGCATATGCTGTACTGTACATAACACATGGGCAATACTGACCAGCAGGAACGTACACATAAAAGACATTAGGTGTTTATGTAATTCTTCTACTCATGTACAAAATCTTTTCAAGGTATCGTAAAGCAAATAGATTAGGTAAACCCAGGGCATTACTTCATAATCAGGAGCCAGACAAGGGCAGGGTCACACGTGAGAAATTCACATAGGATGAAGAATAGAATATATTTCTTTACACAAAAGATTGTGAGTGACTGAAACATTTGAGACCCAAACTCCAGGTTCCTTTATGAAACAGCTGAATGAAATCTGAGATACACTTAGGTACTAAACATTCAAAGGAACAAGGCGGGCCTCCTCTCCTCTACAACTTTTCTTATGTCATTAAAAAGTGAACAGTGAGGCTGGTTGATACTTTGAGTAGTAGTGAAAGCCAATACTGTACAACAGGCATGCTCCAATATTACCTAATATTCTCAAGATGATATTAAAAATATAGGTTACAGGCCTCTACTTTAATTCCTATAGTGCCTTGTGTATGTTGGTCTATGTTGTACCTGAGATCTCACATAGCTGGTTTATTTATTTAAATGCATAACAGTTAATAGTTCTAAACAGGCTTAGATATTGTTTATAACAATTATTGTACATTTAATTAAATTTTCAGTTGATTAATCAAAATAATAAAGTCCTAAAGAAACATGGTCTATGTATAAGAAAATACTGGGAGAGTGTTTGATTAACAACTCCAGTTGGAACAAAAACAAGTAGGCGAAAGCCCTCCAGGATTCCACTTTTACACCAATGGCCTTTTTTGTCAGTTCACACAACACCAAGGATTTGCCCAGGCAATAGAAAATCAAGCTTATCTCTCCATTAGCCTTGTTCTGGAAAAATAAAAAAGCATGCAATTTGTGAAACTGCTTATGTCCTGAAATTGCCTTTGTTTGTAATGGCACAAGTCTTTTGTTGTTGGTGTTTTCCTTTGGGGTGGCAGGAGCAGATGGGCAGAAATTAAACATGTTGCTTTTATGCACAGTTTGAGAAAACAATTTGGTTATCAATGCAAGAATATTCCTAAGTGTTTTTTAGAATAAGGCTCATTAATTTCTCTAGACTTATATGACATGATTATTATTTAAGTTATTTATTGTTTAGTCATTTTTTAAATAACAATGGTACATTTAAGCAAAAATATTACAGTCATTATACTATTATTTTATGTAGCCTTGCATTTTGAAAAAGAAGCCTATTTATGATGAGAGCTCTGGCTATATTAATTCTATTCTGGAAACATAGGGTGCAAGGCAAAACACACTCAGGGATAATTTAAAGAGCAATTAACCTAGCTAACAGGTCTTTATAAATAGGAAAGAATGGGGCACCTAGCAAAAGTCCATATAAAATAAGGAGAGTGCTCAAACTCCACACAGAAAGTTCCCGAGCCTGCAATTGTATCTAGGCCCTAAGAGCTGTTCAGCAACAGCACCAGCTAATACTGTGCCACCCCTATTGTTTTAATAGTTGAAAAACAAAAAATGTTCATATTCATATAAATTATGTCTTCTCTTTTTTGTTTAGTAGACAGTGTGCTTACTAGATGTTCACTAGAAGAGATCCTGCAGCAAAAAAGCAACTATAAAAACAACAGCTAGAAAGCACATACAGTACAGTGTCTATAGAAAGTCAACACACCCTTTCCAAGGTGACCTATTTTGTGACCAAAGAGCTTGAAATCAAGACACATTAAGTTACATTATTCTCATTCTTATCTTACATTGTCAATTATAACTGAACTCAGATACCAAACATTGAGCACCTGGCATTTTTATGAAATCTTTATGAAATTTTTATGACTAGATTTCAGTATTTTGTTTCCAAAGGAGTATTACAACTCAACATGTGCATGCCATGAGATTTTTTAAATGTGCGTATAGAAGGACTACTCCTCTACAAAGGAAGTTATATACACAGATGCAACCACTGAGAGCATGCATCAATTCTTAGTACTGCATTGGCTGTACTGCAGCGCAGTACGTTGTGTGATTCACTGACCAAAGACAATCAATAAGTGGCACTTGGTGTGATGTTATGAAATGATTACTTTGTTTAATCTGTTTCCCTACTGTTAATCAGTTTTGAAGCCACTTAATACGAAATATTAATATGGAATTTTATAACTAGATGTTAATTTTGGTAGCTGACAATAAAATGTCTGTAAACGTCATAAACAATATTAATTTATGAAAATAAATATATTATACATATTGTATATAGCTGGTAGCGGTAGCTAAAATTAAAAAATAAAAGTAAATGACAGTATTCCACCTTCTTCATGAACATTTTCAGCATTAAAGTCTTTATTTCAGTTATTTACTGTGGTTATTTTGGAAATGTTTTGATGTGCTCACTCTAACTATATCAAGTTTATATACTGTATAAAAAGCTATAATGTTTTAACCTTTTCCATTAATACTAGCTGTCGTTATAGTTGTAAAAAGTTGTACTTTTAAAAATCCACTTTATAGGAAATATTAATATGTAATCATGTAACTAAAGAAATTTTGGTAGAACATCATTAAGGATATTAATTTATGGATATAAATATGATATATTTATATAGCTGGTAGCTTCGTAAACATCTGCATCGATACCTTTGACTTGCTCACTTGTGGTTATTTTGGAAAGATTTTGATATTTAACTACATTTTATTATTATTGTTATTATTGTTGTAATGTTGCACACCAAGGAATGCTTTGGTACAGTGGTAAAGTGCTCATATATTACCAAGAGTATCTCAGGTTCAATTCCCAGTCAGTGCACAGATTTTACTTTTAACAAATAAAGATTCCTTCTCTAAAAATAAAATAGGAAATAATAATAGTTCAGGTTGGTAGCTGCCTTAGCATGTGTAGTCTGCAAAGGAACAAGTAATAGGTTTATTTCATGCTATAAATTCTAAACCTATTATTCCTTAGTAAATAATATGTACCCTATTTTGACATTTTTTATTTACATATATGTCACAACATGTTAAATATTAAAATAATATTAATAAATTGATAACACGAATTAGTTAGCAAATGTGAATGATGTCAATGGCGGGATTATAAAACAGTTCTGTCACGGATGTCAGAAAGGACGAACCTTAGAATGGCAGGAGAGCGAAAAGACCCTATGTGTAGCGGCGAGACGGGGGTTAGCCCAGGCTCAGCTGTTCAGGGAATGCCGAATAGAAACCTATGCCCTCAGGTAGCGGACGTGGGGCGACCTGGTGCTAGGCGGGTTTCAGGACATCCGAACGTCAATGCTGAGCGAAGGCAGAATGAAAGACCCGGAAATATATAGCCCCAGAGAGAGAGAAACACCGGAAGGACAGCAAAGAACCGGAAATAAGAGACAGGACAGAGTAGGAGCGCCCTCTGGCTGCAGAGGGCTTGACAAGTTCTATTGGTTTACACCCTTAGTATAGTAAAAAAAATGTGCTCTCATATGTAGATGTGAAATACAGTAGGTTTAATAACTTCTAATAAATAACTTAAAATATGTATATGTTATAACTGCAATGGTGAATATACTGTGCTTGCAATTCTATTACAACAAAATAATATGGTAACTATATTCACATTTCTGATAATTGTATGATCATTTTCTAATAATGTCAAATATTAAAATGATATATATTTAATATTAATAATAAAGTAATACCATGAATGAACCTCCAGTCCAACAACTGCAAGGATGGTCCAAAAGAGCAAGGGAATTTAAAGATGTCCTTTAGCAGAAATCGCAATTGTGTTTTTTCTGTGTATACAACATTTACAACAACAAAGTTACACTCATGGTGCTTAGCACCCATTTCAGATTAACTTTTCTGATGTAGCACTGGAGGGGATGTTTCGTGCCATGGTGGCGCATTATTTCCTTGCAGGGGGGAGGGAAACTGGGTGATTTATTTGGGTCTTTTACTTTCATCTCCGTCAATACACATTCCCACACATTCATACACATTCCCACATGTTACTGATGCAGCTTTAGCCTAAGAACTCCAATTCCTGAACTCTACAGGATGACTTCCTGGCATCGTCTACGAGTCCTGGTTACTAAGTAATTCCTGGTATTAATCAGGTCTTTTAAAAACAAAGATTTAAAATGTTAAATAAATAAAGTAATTCTCATGTAAATAAATCAGATTAATATGTATTCTATATTGATGTTTTTATTAGGTATTTACCTAATACATACTCTGTGACAATAGAACTCTGTGACACTGCACCCTTTTGACTGGATATAACACCTTTCTCAGTCTGTTTGGGGGGTGGGGGTTGGGGTTGAAGTTATCATCTCCCTTTCTCAATTTAACATTTGATACATCCCCAGTACAGCTATGGGTTTAAGAGATTGTGAATAAAAACTGAATATTTAATTATTTAAATATTAATATATTATATTAATAATAAAAATCAGTCTCAACAGTTTAATAAGACTTTGAATTAATTCAATATATTTCTTAATTTACCAATAGAGTAATGTAAGACATGTGCAGTACATACACATACTTACTCAAAAACCACACAGAAAACACAAACACCAGTACCACTACAATAATTCTCTTCACAGAAATACACTAAATAATCTGACACAACCCTACTGCTCTTCTTATTAGAGCCATTATACACTTTTTAAAATTTACCTTGTATAACATATTATTGTATTTTTTTCATATTTCCACTATCGACACCTGTTCACAGCCTCAACTCTGGTTCTCCTTTTCACTCAAGTTTTATTGGCCTGTTTGTGATTTACAGGTTTGCCAAAGCAAATGCAGAACAGTATTTGCTGACATCTACAGTGCAAACATATTATTGTACATTTACATACATAAAACAAAACACGTTTTTGAGAGACATGCTCACTGTCTGTCCCTCAGGCTGCCAGCTCTGGTGAGTTTCCTCCCTTCTCCCTAAATAGGACAACAAGTTGTTCTAATTCTGGGAGTTATGGAAATTCTGGGATTAGATTTGTTATTTTAGGAAAGGATGTTTACCTGTGTATCCGAGAGTATTTCTCACAGTGAGAAGAAAGTACATCTCTGTCTCTGCTTCTCCATGCCTGCAGTAGAAGCACAGCCTGCCTTCTCTGGGCAGCCAGGTGTGCAGTGTTGCCCAGTTTATATAGCCAGGCTGTGGTCATTGAGTCTATGCCTTTTGCTGTCCTTTATCCTGTAGTATTACAGTTTGTGTTTCTGTGTTTTGTTTTTGTGTGTGTATGTCACAGTGGGTGAGGTAGTGTTGTCTGGCTTGTGCTGTGTTTTGGGTTACTTTGATTCGTGTTGTTTTAGCTATGCTTCTCTGGAGTCAGTTCATGGCTCACAAGGGTCTTGTGGTGCTTGGAATTCTGGTCACTGTTTTTCAAGTGTAAGCAATATTTTATAGCTCTCTCCTGTATATTGATTGGTAATGGGCATTGGCCTGAACACATTATTGCTATTATTTTCTGCACATGGAGAATGTTGTGTGCAGGGCTTCCATGGCGTGTTTTCCCATGTAGAATAATTCTGATCTTTGATTGGATCCCACACTTCACTACTATATAGGACAATGGACTGGATTACACTTTCAAATATTTGTTGCAATAGTTTCATGGGGGGTGGTAATGTTGTAGAGCCTTGTCCAGATTGACTGTTATTGCCCAGTTCTGACAGTACTCTCTCTTTTTCTGTCAATTTGTTGTTTGCATTCACACATTCTCTCATAACCCCCATTTCACAGAAGTTCAGTCTGTTCAGTCAGCAAAGAAACAACAGCCCCACAACTATCCGAGTGCCTTTTCTCTGTTTTAAATATTCTTTCAAATACTTTCATATTTTATCACGTTATGTTGTCTGCTTTGTGTTTCATTGTTAATTCTGAAGCAAACACTCTTAGTCTTTTTTTAGACACACATATATCAACATAAAAACACTGCAATGTAAATGCTTTATTTTTTCATTTTACAAACCTAATATTATGTCCTGACAACCCCCACCCATAAAATCATAGGATGCGTGTTAAATGGCTGATAAGCCCAAATAAAGATAAAGAATGGATAACATTTTTGTTGAAGTGGAGAAGTACAAAGAGCTGTACCGCCCATGCACTTACATCCTTACTCTTATGTATGGACTCTGCTGCACTACCACCAATGTGCAGCACCCACCTGGATGATGCAACGGCAGCCAAAGCCCACCAGTATGCTCACCACACCGGAGAGGAGAAGAGAGAAATAAAGCCAAATCATAGATGGAGATTATTAATAGGCCATGATTGGTAAGAGCCAGAGGGAAATTTGGCAAAGACACTGGTATCAACACCCCTAATCTTTTTGAAAAAAGCTCTGGATTTGTTTTAATGGACACGGAGAATCAATACCTCGGTTTTACGTGTCATTCAAAAGATGGCACCTTTTTTACAGTATATTGTCCCCATCACTATACGGGGGCATTAAGACCCACACAGACCACAGGTACATGTTCCCTACTGGTCCCCCTAACACATCTTTCAGCAGCAAACATAACTTTCCAGGAGGTCTCCCATTTAGGTACTGGGCAGACTCACACTTGCTTAGCTTCAGTGGATTGCCAATTGTGAGTTGCAGGGTGACAGATGTGGTCAGTAACACCATTTCATCTGCCACTATTGCACACCCTGATCATTGACACTTTGTCTCTCTTGGGGGTTTCAGTTCTGATGTTGGACACATTTAGTCTGGTGTTCCTCAGGGCTTTATGTAAATGGTATTTATATATTGCCACTTGGTCAGCTGTTAAGACCACATGGTCTAAATGAACATTTCTACACTGATGATTCTCAAATCTATATAAATACTAAATCTGACAATGAAGGAGCTATCTCTGCTCTTTCTAATTGAATCCCTGACAACAACAAAAAAATGGATGGCTTAGATTTTCCTTAATTTAAGATGAAACCAAATGTAGATGCCAGCATCTGCAGCACACTAAAACATAAATTAATCATAATCGTAATAATCAGGTTATTTTTAACAACTTACAAGTGATTTCCAATATTTTCTAAAACAAACCATTTTACAAAACAAACTGTGTTTCCATTCCTTGCCAAATTCAAAATCCGCATGCTCACCTACAAGGTATGGCTATGGCTTAAAGCATGGCTGGGCACATCAGTATCTGTCTGATTATTATATTCTTACTCCCCACATTACAACCTTTGTTCATCTAATTCACTGTCTACAAACTCTGGGTGAAAGGGGCTTGTCGTACTATGCCTCCAAGTTCTGAAATTCTATCCCTAAGAATATCAGAAAGACACTTTTCATGAGCACTTTCAAATCAAGACTCAAAACCTTCTTTAGAAAGGCTTTTATTTAACTTTTCTACTGTATTCCAAATCCTAATTGTAATTGTGTAATCCTGCTGTCTCCTCTCATTGATAAGTTTTGATAAGTCATTTTTAAAGACACTATATATAAAATAAAGTTTATTATTATTATTAGAAGATTGAATAAATACTTGAAAAAAGAGCAGAAAATCTTCAACCTGTGCATTACTCATGTACTGTATATGAGACCTAAAAGCAATAGGTAGAGGTACAGAGGTACATATAAAAGAAATATGTTGTGTAGAGAATTTACAGAAAAATTGCAAGAAATAATCTGACATTATTAGAAGAATGTATTTTTTTATTTAAGAAAATAAAATGACAATTAACCGAGGAAAGAAAGAATCAGGGTATGACATACAGGTGCAGATATTCTCAAAAAAGGCACCTATCTTTCCAGTGGGAAATCAAGAACATATTCATACTTCAGGTAAAATCTCTTTAGAGAGAAAAACCTTCATTTCCACAACCTGTAATATGGGAAACAAGACACTAAACAACAGAAAATATCACACATGAAACCCTGATGAAGAAAAGACAAAAAGTAATGCACAATGAAAATTTGAATTCAAAAATGAAAAATTAAAAGAGGTCTCCTGGAAGTTCCAAACATAAATTAAGAAGACTGTGGGAAAGATGTGGATGTAAAGAGCTAAAGACTTGGATCTGTAGAGGGCCCTTGGGAAGGCCTTCATTCAGCAATACTGTAGATTGAAAAGGGCTGCTGATTACTTACAATTTATTACTGTTTCTTGTGTAGCATAGTTAATACATGAATTTATATGAATCTACAGAGATAACACTACAAGCTTGCTTCACAGTGAACACAGATTCTGGAATCTAAACATTTAACATTGAAATGCTAAACAAAACCCTTTAAATGTTTCTCAGGAGTCAACTAGGAGTTTAGAAATTTCAGTGGCATTGAAAATACTTTAATTAAATAGCTCTGTGTATGGCATTCAAGGTTGGCATCTATGCTTTTAAGCCTATTTACAATCTAAATATGGCACACTGATGTGGGCTGACTTTTCCGATCTAGTGCTCTCTGAAATTCCCTGCTTTCACAAGTGAATAAAGTTTATCACAACGTAAAAATAATAATAATAATTGCTTACACTTATATAGCACTTTTCTGGACACTCGACTCAAAGCGCTTTACAGGTAATGGGGACTCCCCTCCACCACCACCAATGTGCAGCATCCACATAGTGAAAGTGAATTCTAACATGTCATTTGCTTTTATATCTTACAATAATTAAATTGGTTAGAGTGGGTGATTGTGTTTGTGGGGAATGGTTCCCACAAATATAACAAAGTAAATATTAAAAGCCTTTGAAATATTAAGTCTGTTTTCATGCTATTTCATACAGAATGGCATAAGCTATACAAAGTTTAAAAAATTTGGTTGTTTTCAAAAAGAATCTCAGTTAAAAAACTCAAACTCAGTGTAGTCATGGTAGGGTGGCACTCACAGGATCTCAAATCCCCCATCTCTATCAATGGTCAACAAATAGCCATAACCGACTCATTTAAATTCCTGAGCACCCATATCTGTAGCTCTCTAAAATGGCACATCAACACAGACCATCTCATCATGAAGGCACATCAGAGATTGTACTTCCTCAGACAATAAAGGAAGTTTGGAGCCACACCCTTGTCTGATTCTACACAGCCATTATAGAGAGCATTCTGATGTCTTCTATCTCTGTGTGGTATGGAAGTACAGACATCCTAACAAGGAAAAGACTTCAATGCATTGTTACGAAGGCCTAAGATTACTGGCACTGCTCTTTCCTCAATAGAATCCTTGTACACCCAACGTACCACCATACGCGCTAACAAGATTATTGCAAATCCATCTCACCCCGCGCACGACTTATTTCAGCTGCTCCCCTCAGGTAGACGTTTCAGATCACTGATATCCAAAACTTCAGGTTTCAAGAAAAGCTACTTCCTGACTGCTGTTAGGCTGCTGAACAAGTAATGTGCCCCCAACCATCAAAAACTTAGTATTGTGCTTTAAGACCTGTATCACATTTATATTGCACTGAATTGTTTATGTTTACATTGCAGGTGATGAACTCAGCATTTTTTTGCATATACATTATAGAGTGAATTTTTATGTTCTGTATTGTGTACTGTTTCTTGTCATCCTGTATTTTAATAATTAGTATTGTATGTTGTGCATTCTGGTCCTGTATTTATGTTCTGTATGTTATTGTCACATGTCAAATGTCTGTAGCAACGCTGTACCAACTACAATTTCCACCGTCCTCGGTCGTGTTGCAATAAAAATTCTATACTATTCTATTCTATACAAATAGAAGAACAAATATTTTCTCCAAGATAAAACAATAGCCTTTACTTAATTGTCTTGTTCATATAAAAGCAGCATCTGACTCAGAAATATATTTGAATGATTCTGACTACTATTTTTGAATTTATTCACACAAAAAATATGCATGCATGAGAACATTATATTGTCAATTGGTTTTCTACTGTTTTTGTATCATTATAAAATGGATATTATGCTAAAGAAAGAGAAAACATAACAAATAACTGACAAAATTAGCTTTGTACTGTGAAAATGTATTAATTACAAGTTTGTTTTCTAGCCTTACATCAAATCAAGCCTTCTCGTAAAAATCAAACCGTTCATTTGGAGGGGGAGTTGGTAATATGTCATTCATTAAGAAACACTCTTGTTGGTGTGAATGGTCATTGTGTTGGTTATTGAAGTAGCAAAAGTAATTATTGTTTATTGAAGTAGCAGAAAGAAATTAAAGAAGAAGCAAGAGAGTAGTTGGAAACAAGTCCAGAAAGAGTTTCCAAGTCTTGTTTTGGAAAAAGCTCTGTTTCCTTAGAATTGTTTCAATAAACTGTAACAATATACATATTGCACATAGATATAACAGATTATAGCACAGTTATAATCAGTCAATGTGAATAAATAAAATGTACAAATAAGGCTTACTCAGTATTCTAATTTGAAATTCAAACATTTTTGTCTTAACAACAGCTACGTTGTAAAAATAGTTGTACGATTTTCTTTTACATCTGTGTCCAGTTAACAGAGTGCAAAATGTGATCTGCTGCCAATGTTTTTTAAGATCTCTTAAAATTGTGCCAGAAGAGCACACATAATACGAAATGTGAATAATCTGCTAATTGTACAACCTCTATGCAGTGAACAGGAACTTTAAAACACCAGATAATTCATTACTCAGAATGTAATTGTTGATATAAAACTTGTAAAAAGGAAAATACATTTCCTTCATATTCTATGTTGACTTTTTGATTACTTACACCAAATAAAGGCAAATAAATTACTCTAACCTTTCCTGAGGTTCAATTTGTTTAAAAAGCAAGGGCACTTTTTAATTTTGAAATGTGCCGTTTCTGGGTTAAACAGATAAAATGTTTATCAATGTTGAGTTTTATGTGGTGAAAAACATTTCAGCAGCTTTCCTCTGCAATGTTAATAGAACCTTTTTTAGGATGCATGCCTTTTCTGATTTTACAATATCTGCAAGTCATTCAGAGAGTGTCAGATAAAGGTTTGAGGCTGCAATACAAAAGAGTATTTACTATGCATATGTCAGGAGTGATTAAACTTTAATCCCAGTAAGAAGACCATATTTCTTTGATGAATTATAGATGACACAGGTTACAGTTCAAAATGAAGACAGCTCAACATACCCTAGCTGTTCCCACAGGCTGCTTTAATAAACTACATTATCTTCTCTTCCCGGAATTGTCATTGTCATGCTGAAATATGAAAATCTAATACTCATGCCAGTTATGTTTGGAATCATCAGGTGCTAAGCAGAACATTGGTGATTAGGTGAAGCCAGTTGCAATTTCTTCAGAATTCTAAATGTGACACAGTGAATAATGATACAAGCTAGGATACATCATGAATGTGGTCTTTATTTGTTGAAGCAAAAATGCTCCCTTCAATCTTCAGTGCATCTCTATTCTTAATCACTGATTTTCTACAGTTTTTAACATGGGCACTGCCAAGGAATTTGGAGATTTGCCACAGACTGTCAAAAATGTAGGAACAAAAACGTTTAGTCACACTCCAATTGTGCCGATTCCCAAGGTTGAACAGGTTACACTAATAAGCTCAATTTAAACAACATAATATCAGAGTGAATTCATTGCTATAAATGTTAGCCCACAATTGCTTAGTCTCCTTAATCATTTTAGGTCCTTTTACAACTCTATTGTTCATTCTTCCTTGTTAAAACATACAGTATTATCCCATACCTAAAGCATCTGTCACTATCTGGCAATATTCACAAACAGGCCTGCAATGACAGCACCTAGTGGAGTCAGGCCTGTCTGTTATATGGACCTTTCAATCCACTCCATTGCAGTACTTTAATATAACCAGCTCCCTAATTAAGAACCTGAAGGACCACAGGTTTAGTAGCCATGTGCTAGCCTAAAAACCTCAAAAGAACTGGGACTGTCTGCAGTTCTGCCCTCTGTGATCACACTCTCAGAATGTACAAATACATGTGGTGTTACTTTAGTAATACAAAACATGGCAACATTCAGTATTAACACTATTCCAATTTTACTACTGCTATATAAGATTCCAGAATATTAAAATGTGTGGTTGCTTATTGACATCTGCTTTGGGTGGTGACATTCACAAAGACAAATTTACATTCCTGTTTTAACAAGTTTATCATAATTTTTAGACATGGAAAAAAAATCTAAATCAAGTATTCATGATGCAGTTTATTTCAAGATGAATCAATGTGCATACCAAGTCCAATAAACCTATTAAGGGCTCCCTCACAAAACAAAAAATCCTAGCTTGGTAAAATGCTTTGATTCCAACTGCTCTGGTATTGGAGAAATACAGAAAAATTTAGTGTAAATTGTTCTTCTGAAGATAAAATATCAGGTTAATTCTGGATAGGAAAGATGCTTCCTGAATTTATATGAAAAAACAGATATCATGGACCAGAAAACAAAAATGTTGCTAAAGTTTTTTTTTTACTATGTTGCTACAATACATGAAAACTTCAGATGAAATAAACTGTGAATATGTAACTGAAGTGTTACAACATAAGAAATTTACTGGAATTCATGTGACACAACCTTGGTATATATGCTGATATACCAATATGTCAAGCATCATGTATCTGAACAAGTTCAGGCAAAGAAATATTAATAAGTAAGACGCAGAAGAGAGCCTGGACTGGCAGAAAAAAAAAACAGTCAGGTACATATTGCATGCTGACCACCTAAGATCTAACAGAGACTGCAGGATCACCACAACTGAGCAGGGCCACAACATACCAGTGTCTAGATGCCAGTTTTGAAATAACTACCTCTTGTGAGAATAGAAATTTAAAATTCAGGTACAAAATGTTACCCCAAGCTGGTGACAATAGATCTGTTTAAAGTGGACTGTGCCAGGACAGGGCATCTAGAAGCTTCTACAGAGCCACAAACCATGACTTCTGAGGAAAATATGGTTTTGATAAGGAGGACTATCAACTCTTCATTCCCTTCATTGTCCCTTTCTGTCTGTCATCATTAACCACAGTGAGTGGGAATTATGCAAAGAGGTCTACCGCTGCTTGGTGAATCGAATTTAAGTAAAGGTAAACTTACTTGAGGGTAGTGAACCTCTTCTAGAAAGAATACTCCTCAGAATACATTATAAAGAGATGCAAACCACAATTGTTCTGTCAGAATGATCAGCACTGCCATCAAATTGAGGGTCTGAATCTACAGGCACCTTTCATAAATGATGCAACATCATCAGCTGGTGTCTGTGTGCTGCATGCAAACAAAAAGTATTGACCTATTCTTGCTGCCTCTGTAGGCGAAGTAGGCCTAGAGGCAGAACTGAGGAAGCAGTTGCCATCTGGCAAAGCAGTCTCTGACACCACATGAAAGTCACCATTCTCTCCAATTTGAGAAGGTAGAAGCATGTGACAACAGAGGTGATCCTGTCTTAGCAGATGGGGTAAAATAAGAGGCTAGAACTTTACTTTTATAAAACGTATACTGTTTAAATATTAAACTGTAACAGTTTATACAAACAAAACAGACAACATTACATTCAGGTAAATTTGCTCTTAATGATTCAGTTAGTGGTCTAAAAAAGTTACACAAGTGATTATGCTGAAACAAATACTGGATTTGAGAAAATGTAATTTTGGATAGATTCAGGAAAACGAACATTGTTTTGGAATTGCAAGCATAGCATGTAAATTATATTGTTTCAGAAATCTACCATTTATCTGAAATATAGAAACACTTATCTATTGTCATTTCAATGACTGGACCGATTTATTATTCATTATAGTCCTGACAGCAATGAAGGCAGAATAAGATAATTGCATCCTTTATGTAGTTGTGTTACAGCCAACCTATTTTGAAATCAATGATTTGACTGTATCTCTCAGAATTAGGGATACATTTCCATTTGACTTGAGGAATGTCTGTGGTCTGCTCAGTTTTCGTTTACCAAATGTCATAGTCTTACAAGTTAAAATTCAGAAAGGATTATGGGTATGCTGTAAACCAACTAATGTAATTTTATTGTTAAAAGCAAATAAAAAGAACATTAAAAATTCAGAAAGGATTTTCTTCTGCTCTAGAAATACTGCTTAATGTTACTATGTAGAAGCTTCAACTGTTATAAATAATACATTTTATAAATAATATAAAATGGCTATTATGTATTGTGGACTGGAAAAGTATTTGAAAAGAAGAAAGTGTGCAGGATAAATATGCTATAGGAGACAATCAGGGATGATTGGGCACAAACGGACAAGAATACACACCTAAGCAGTGGGACAGAAGATCCAGGGTACATGCAGCTGGAAAATCTGGAAAATCCTATCTCAGTTGTTGAAACAATTAATAAATGTTCGGAAAAATCAATAGTTTATGCTCCTATCTCAGATGTTCTCATAGCTGTGATTGCCAATCGATATATGTTTATCTATTAAATATCTGATAGAGGTAATAACTACAATGTTCTCCAAAGCAGTGCCTAAATCTTGTCACATTATAATCAGCAGTACTTACAGTTTCCCACTCTGTCTGAAGGACTCCAGCCAGTAAAAAGATTGCTAAGTTTGTTTTAGATAGAAACTTTATTGATCCCGTGAGGGAAATTCCGGAGAGGACAGAGCAAGCTCTTAATCCAGCTCCCTGTTCCAAAAATCCGTTTAATATGTGGTCCCCCGATGGGAGATGTATCAGATATTAAACCGATAAGAACAGATACTACACTTGATCTTAGCCAAAAGGCCAAGAAGCGATCCCATTATCCCATTAGTCAACCAAAAAACATGTGCAGAAATTAGCTGCTAAAAGCAAATTATTGTGCATTAAATGTTGCCTGTTGTGAAACTCAAATACAACAAACATTTAATCTTGAAATTGAGCTTTCAGCACGTAACATTCACTTAGAAAATAGTGTTTGTAAAAGTAGATTTGTTGTTTGGGACAGCTAGAGTAATGAATGTGTTTCATTCACATATATATTTTTGATTTCTATGAAATGAAAGGCATATAACCAATGAGTTACATATTCCAAATTTGCTTCACAGCTGCTAGTTAGAAATATTAGAATGTTAGAAAAGTTAGAAATGCTGTTATGCAGTCCACACCAGTCAGTTGATTGGGAATTTGTAAAAACTGCATTCATGAATGGTATAATTCTAGGGCTTCCAGTCATGCCTTATTCATTGGAATTTTAAATAAAGGTATTTATAACAAATCACACAGTGCAAAATCATAGGAAATTACAAAGATGTCAACTGAAGGATATTCTGCTTAGATCCATGAAAAGCAACACATGCATCAGCATTTTCTCCAAACATTATTTCTATTTTTTATTGTTCAATTTGACTATTGGAAATTGACAATTTGGAAATACTGTTTGTAAATTAACTTGGACCTGTTACACCAGCAGGGTATGATAAGGACACACTTTCTTCTTAACCATGCAATGTCACTCACATCTTATTCACAATGTGTGTTTCACGGTCGTCATCCTTCCTCTAGAGGGCCCTCTGACTTTTTGTATTTTATGTGCACCCGTTTCCAATTTTGCTGTCCCTACTTAAGTTTGGCGTCTCCGGGCTTCAGGGTTCGGTATTGGAAGATGGACGCCATAAGGCTTGCCTATTCCCTGGGGTTGTGGGTAGCCTGAGGGTGGGTCTTATTCCCCGGCGTCCTGACCATCTGGGTCCGGGACTTACAGCACTAGGCTCCGTTATGATTTTAACTTCCTAGTTCCTGATTCCTCGTCCCCATGTCTCTTTGGATGGATCTCCCGGCCATGGACTTTTGGACTGCTTCCTGGTTTCCCCTTTCAGATTGTTTTGGACTCACTGCCATCACGCCCCCCAGTCATTCATCCCATCCTGATCCTGTCATGTTTCCTTGTTGCCCTTTTCCAGTCTCTATCGGATTTTACCGTCTGCATAGGGTCCTAAATACGCACTACACGAGAGTCTGGACTGGCTCCCGTGACAGTGTGTCTCACGCAACATACAGCAGAGTCAGCTATCAGATGGAGAAGTGATGCAGCTCCTCCAGACACTGAATAATTATCTGAATAAAAGAATATCTTGGCAGACATAGGTTTTGCCAGCCTTGGTAACCCTTGATAAACATTGTAGTCCTATTTGCATTATCAAAGTGTCTAGTAGCTATTGGAAATTTATTAGTATTTTGCCCAAGCTGAGCCCCCCTGAGCAAACTTCTTTACTATTTGTGCCACTGAGGACTCTTTGTTCTTTTTCAACTTATATATTGTAAAAATATGCATATTTGTCTCTGTGTTCCAAGTGTCGAAGACGTTGCTGTTTACTGTATAAACATTGTTTGTTACAGATTGTACATAGTGAGGCAAAAACCTTTGAAAATGTGTCTTACATTGTTACAAAACACTTCCAAAAGCTTAAAATTATTTTTTAAATGTTATAAATTTGTAACATGCAACTTCTTTTTGAGGACAGAACTCTGGGAAAATGGAGTAAGAAAGACAATCTAACAGAGACTGATATACAGATGGTTGATAGGTCACACTAGTCATCTAAATCTGACACTATTACACAGTAGTTATACACATCATTTCATGTCTGATTCTTCTCAGTCCCAAAACAGCTCATTGAACAGGAACTTTATTTGCAACAGGAACTTTATCTGTTGTGTCAATGAGTTCCCTTAGAGATAATAAGACAATTACATTTCAATAAGGTGGATCTGTGTCAGCATGCATTGGCTGCAAAGATACAGTATAAGTAAAGGTTAGTTCCACAATATTTGACTACTGAAGAAGAATGCTCAGCTACTGAAACATTGTTGCTCATTTCTATTTTTCAGTGTGGAAATAATGTTTACTTGTTCCCAAAGAGATTTGTTTTGTAGGAAAGCTGTTTAGTGTAGACAGTAAGTTTTTGGCCTCATACCTGGTGGGCTATGGGTTCAGATCCCTGCTGCAAGCATTGCTGTTGTACATTGAGTGAGGTACTTTATTGTGATTGCTTCAGTCCACCCAGCTGTATGAATTGAGACCAATATTTGCTCGGGGTAATCTCGGAGATGGATGTGTTTCCCATTGAAGGGGGAGGAATCATGTGCTCTCCGCAAGCAAATCACCGTGGAAACCAGGATGAGCTCTGACCTGATGAGCAGTTGTGTAGCTTACTTATTAAGTGTCCCTGCTGTTAGAAGAAATGCTAATTTGAGGGCAATAAATTCAATGTAAACACACAGTATTTTAGATTCATGTCCTAATAAATGAACCCAGTAACCAAGTGAATTTCAAGCTTTATTCCAGTTTTGGTTGGAGCACAACACTTAGGCCTGCTCAAGTGTGGTGGTATGCAGTACTGAGACTAAATTTCATTTTTAAAAATAAAATTAAAAAAATATATTAGTATGTTGATACTAATGTAACACAATTTAAGGAGCTTAGCAATGTTTTATTATTTGTTGTTGGGGGTGTACTGATACATATTATAACTGTAATTAGTCAGTATGTAATAGTGTGTAGATAAATAATATAGAAAGAAAAGGGTTTTAATAAATTATAGCTGGGTCATTACAACCTCTTCCTGCTGATAGCATTAAGTAATAACTTATTTGAGTTATGAAATGGTAAAACATGCTCAACACATTAAGAGAGTCCTGTTGTTGCAATAGGGTAGTACGAACAATATTCACAGCATTTCTTCTCTTGTGCTGGAGTTAATCAATTTTATGTTTCATTAAAAGATATTGATGAATAAAACAGAGATCTGCAATTAATGTGATTATCGATGAGTTAATTTATGTCTTCTTTTCAAAAAAGTATTGTGATTAAAAAATACCAAAACTATTTAACAGTAATGCTGTCCAAGCTGTGGAAGATTCACATGTGGAATGCCATGTGGAAGATTTCTGAGCCATTTCTGGCTTTGGGAACATTCACACTATCAGATGACTTATATTTTAAAGTCCATGATTTCTGGCCTTTATTTAAATAGGGACAAAGGAAAATGCTACACAAGATACTTATAAAAAAAGAAGATAAAAATAATTTTACAAACATAAAAAACTGCTACTATATAATCCAAACCAAACTATACACAAACTCTCCTTCATTCCCTGCTGACCCACATCTACCAAGCTACATGTTCCTTATATTCCACAGATACAGTACACCCTTATCTAAACAGAAACTGCACAACGATGAACCTATGTGGTGAATCTTTCAACTAATTAGACAATAATATAATTAGTCATTAAAGGATAAAAAATATTTAAAAAAATATATACATATTAATTATTTAAAATTTAAATACATAAAAAATATATACATGCTAAAAATTCTCTCCCTTTTTCATAGTTCCTCAGGCTCCGACAACTTAGCAGTGACGACATGGATTTCCAAAATCAAGCCCTCGATATGCACTCTTTTTTCATCAACAGAAGATAACCCACACGTTATTGACGTGGCCCTCACCCGAACCAAAAACAGCCCTCAGATCATCAACCCAATAAGAAACTCCCAGTCTCACAACCATATTCCTCTTGTGCTTCCCTACCACCCTAACGCACTTTCTATCCCCAGGACCATTAACGACAACTTTCCCATCTTTCAGGATGATCCCTCCACCGGTACCCTTTTTCCTGACCGCTCCATCATCTCATATCACCAACCACCTAATCTGCTTAACCTTCCTGTTCACAGCTCCCTTGACCGCCCTCAGCAATCATCCACACCAGGCACTTTCCCCTGCAACAGAACTCGCTGCATGACCTGCAAATACATATCTAATATCTAATACGCTCATTCAAGGCCCCTCTGGACAATTCTGGATCACTCAGATGACATCTTGAACCTCCAGCAACCTTATTTACTGCATCTCTTGCAGAAAATGCCCAGCTATCTACATTGAGGAAACAGGAAGGAGACTGGGAGACCACCAGACCACTGTCAGGGCTGTGAGGATCAAACATTTCTCCAAGCTCATTTCACCTCTTCACCTCTAACAACCATGATCACACTGATCTCTTCGTCTGCGTTCTCAAAGAAGGGTTTCTCACTCCTATTTCAGAAAAATATCCAAAACCAAAATCATCCTGAAATTAGGATCACACCTTTCTCTCAAAAACAGACTTGTTTCCTTCTAGTCCCTTCTATTCATTTGCAGGTTTTGACATCTCTCTTCACTTCTCTCCACCTCTCTTGACTTCGCACCACCTGAGTGCCTACTCTGCTTCCCTCCCGCTCCCATGTTTTATCAGCTGCAGACTTTCCTTTCTTTCTCACACCCTAAGAATGTTCCACAGCCGAAAAGTTGTTTCTTTTCTTCTCTTTTCAGCATGGAATAAACATTTACTTGTTTCTTTGCAGCCTACGTACTGTATGCTGACACAGCTACCTACCTGAACTAATTAGTCAGTAATACAATTAGGAATTGATACACACTGCCAGGTGAAACTGTTTTCATGTACTGATACGCACTGTATCCCTGTACATCATGATTCCTACAGTCATACCACAGGGCTACATGCTGCAATTTCATGTCTTATATACTGTACACAACAGTGTGAAAATGTCATTGTAATTGCATTCTCTCCATCTGGTATGATACAGTACTGAATAAGGGTGGTTATAATGTGCATATACAATATATTTTCAGTACTTTCTAGTACTGAAATACGTTTTTTGCCATTATCATATTCACTGATTCTTGTACAGTTAATTTTCACAGTTCCTTGATTGTTTTGAATGGAAGCTGCCTTTGATAATGATACCAAGTAAATTGAGGAATTAGTTATTAGAGGCTTCCCTTCATTCTGGAAAAAGTTGGAAAACTGTGTATTTTTGTCATGATGAACTCCCTTAGAACTCATTTATACAATTATCAGAAACAGTATCACTAGACCTGACATTTCCTTGACAAGTTCAAAACTTGCCATATTTCATTATTCTGAAGATTAAAATTAAACAAGTGTCATCTGGTGTTTTCCTTTTGACTACAGATAAGTCTTCACACGTGTTTGGCGTTTTTATCAATTTGTATTTATATATGGTATGTTATATATATACTTGACAAATGTGTAGATAATATGTGAATGTTCAGATTGGGGTAATATAAGGAGTGCCTCAAGGAACTATATTATGACTGTGTGCTTATTGATTCAATAAATGTTCTAGATTGTGATATAGTGACAAGTTCACAAATGACACCAAACTTGAAAGATTCATAAAATATTGAAGAGGCTGAAAAAGTAACTCAAGCGTTGATGTAGACACAACACTTTCATGTTTAAGACACTGTGGGGAAGCAATAAAAGACAAGTAGAATGGTGGAATATATAGTTAAAAGTGGAGAGTTTAAATTAAGGGATGTAATGGTAAAAATGTACAGTATAAAGCACCCATAAGATGCATTTAGTATATTGTGTACAATTTTGGTCTCTACAATAGAAAAATTATATTGCAGCTGTGAGTTCAGTCCAGAGAACTGCAACCAGCTATATTCCCTGAATCAAAGGTACTGTACAGTATATCCTACACTGGCAAACTAAAAGAACTGAAACTATTTTTAGTTTTTAATAGAGAAATGACAAGGGGACCTGACTGATGAATTCAAAATCCTGAAAAGAAACAGCAATGTTATCCTAATAGATGTCTTCAGAATCAACAGTGAAACATGAAACATAGGGTTATGCTACAGTACATAAAAAATCTACACTGCAAAGACTTTCCTAAAGATTTACCAGCAAAAGCAGAAACACATTTGAATTGGTAGTGCAATGTAATTGATGCTTTCAATCCTAAAGAGTCACAATGGATTTTTTCTAGATAACACAAAGTAATGGGATAAAGGAGCTTTCTGAATTCATGAAGTCAGTCTCTTGGTTACAGATCTAATAACTATTAAACTTCAGAATGACTGGGGTGTTTTGCTGATTTCAGCAGAATTCTGACAAGGGGACAACAACATTGTTAAATTAAAGATATGTATTTGCCAGCTGAGAAATCAGATTTATTATTTGTTTTATCAATAATTCCCAGTGGCATGATAAGGTTAGCACATGGTTTTAATATTGCACAAGTCAATAATATTTTATCAAGAAATAACGTACACACTGAATCTAGTATCAGTCTCCCTCACATTAGTAGACTATGGTCCGGTTGTAAGCTTTTGTGATTTTAATCAATGTAAAACGGCTAGCAGGCAGTTGAGCACACATTCTGATCCCTCGCGCATTGCTTATTGGAATTAACTTGGCTGCTTTCTGCCAAAATGCCATTATTTTCCCATTAAAGGACAGAGTGCGTTGCTGATGGACTGCACATGAGCTGCAGATAGTGAATAATAATCACAAGATTTACCCAAACCTCAACAGCTATATTAGACTTTGGAAGTCGATCAGTCGAAATTGAGCCATCACAATGGCCACCTTACACCAGGGTGATTGAATAAATTATAAATAGATGAAGTACATTTAAAGAATGGCAGGTTTCAGGTCCTGCCCATCTGATGAGATCATTCAACAAAAGACCTTTAGTGTTTTTGTACCCTATTTTTTTTTACTGTGAAAAAAAAATAATTCCACTGAAAATACTGAACTAGGTTTATAAGATTTGAAGAATAACTAGTTTTATAGATGTAATGGTTTTAATGACCCTTTCTAAATTGTTTGATAATTAATATTTTTCTTTCAGATCAACATTGCTTTCAGCAATCAAATTAACATCACAATACAATTCAATTTATTTCACCAAACTAAGAAGATCCATTTGAGCTTTTTCACCTTTTCTCATGCTGCTGACATATATAATGCATTTATTATTTTTTACAAAAACAACACCACATTACAGCAAAGGTAATGAAATCCTAACTGACATTAGATACACTCAATGACATTGTTTTGCACCCAGCTGATATTAGGGACAATTACAGCTATTTGCTTCAAGTTTTTTCTGTTTACATTTGTGCTATTATTTTAAATGTTCATGACAATTTACATGAAACCACAAGCATTAAATCTACAGTCTCCAATTAAACTATATATTCTATATATACTATACAGTATATCTTCACACTGGTCACTTTTCTGTTTATCTAGTGTTATGTAGGAAACCTGGTAACCCACAGAGAATCAAATAGGTAACGCAAGTGACAGGTGACTTAGTGACGGTAATTAACACCATAAAAAAAGGACAGGGAAAAATGCATTTTTATATTTAATCTTTATATTGGTTATACAATTGAAATGTGGATTCTTTAAGGTAAGTGCTTTAAAACCAAATTTAAATTGCTACTAGTGTGCTTATAGAACATTTTAAAAATACTCATATGCCATTTCCCACGGGTCCTTTTATGATCTACAGGGCTTGATAACAATGCAAATGTGTTTGTTAGATGTGTACTGCACTGTTCAGGTCAGAGCACAAATTATACCAAAGGATGTTCCACAGATGTCTCCGAGGATGTTAAGGTATGGGATGACTAATGTATGAATATTAATATAGTAATTAAACATCTTTCATTGAATAGGTATTTGACCTATTAAGTTGCAATTGAAGTAACAGTTCAAAATGGATGTTTTTTTGCTTTTTGTTTCAAATTAAAGTGAGCTATACAATAAATATTCATAGTACTGGTGTTGTCTTTTCTCGCAACAAATTCAGTATAGACTATTGAAGAATAAGAGAAGTGGTACTAATGAACAATGATCCATTGTTAAAGAAACATTTCACTAATTTAACATTACACTAGGGCCCATAATACATTAGACATTATAAATCAAAAAGGGTCTTTTAGAATGAAATAAACTTGCTTCATGCTGAATTCATTTTCACATGTGAAAGGAAAGAAATATTGACAACAATTGAATGAGACAACATTTCCATCTATGACCCATTACTATATATCTTAAATTATTCAGCATGTGACATATTGGTAACAAATGGATAAACAATCTACCTTTGCATTCACAGCCAATCACATTTACATTTTTATAGGATACAACAGACTGTTAAAGAGACCCTGTCTGAAGTAATGAGATCTTGTTTGATTTAGGTTCAGCAAATGCCAAAGGTATTGTGCTTTACAAAGCAGTAGGCACAGTCTAACCGTCAATATTATCCATCAATAAAATTATTAATACCATTTTGTGCAAAATGTTAATGAGATGGATGACATTAACACAGACTGATCTCAAGGCAAACAGATCCTACAGTATTATTGTGCTGATACGCACAAAATTCAATACAGCAATGTTTCAGTAGTTCGGCCAAATTCTAATTAACACTTCAAGAAGATGAATATAAAAGGATAGGATACTTAATATTTTAGTGTTTGTCGTTAACTCACTTGTCTGAGGAAAGGACAGCTGCGACCCTAAGTCAAAGCTTCCAAAACTCCCCTTACTTCAATGAATGAAGCAGGAAAACTGCTGCAAGGGTGAAGATGGGGTGGAGTAAGGGTTGCTAGAAAGGATGCATGCACAGAGGCTCAGTGGGTGAATATTTATACACAAGAGAGAGGACGCAAGAGATTAAATTTGACTTCCTTCTGAATGTCTAACAACTCCATTCTGTGTATCCTATCCTATTAATCTTGGGGAAAAAATTAATTTAATTGATATTGTATTCATGCTTTTAAAATAACTGCATATATTTCTAACTTTCATAAAACATGTGCATGTGTATGTTACTAGACTTCTGATTTTCACTAATATTAATAATAGTATAGAGTGCTATATCATTGATGTACACAAGTTATGATGTGAAGTGCAAAATAGTCACACTATGGAACTCTATGATACTCTGTGATACTTCTAACTGATTTCTAACTGTTTATGCTTCTGGACAGGGAAAACAAAACAGAGACAAGATAGCAAAATGGTAACAGACACTTCTCTCTTTTTTCCAAAAAAACAGTTAAAATAAAAGGCCAGCACTGAAAAAAACAACTGGAAACTCATAATGCAATTTATTAGCTGGATGTGGTATAAAAAAAGAATCGTCTACATATAGATATAAAACCTCTGACACTTGGATAGCCAATTATATATTTAAGGAAAACAGTTAAAATACAAATAAATTTTATAAAATAAAATAATGTTGTGTACATATACACATTAGAGCTGAGGTGCTAACAGGAACAACATCCTTTATTTTGAAAGCAATTTCTTTTCATTTGTAAGCCTTCAGATACAAATAAGTACGAAACAACTTTTCATTTAAAATTTGTTTTCTTATTTGTGTTGAAAGTCTAACATGGTATTAAAATGTTTATGGATGGTTTGTGTATTGCAATTGCATCAGCGACTGTTAATGCAATCATGCAACCAAAACATAGCATATTAAAAAATAGCAGGGTCTGGAAATTAGAAAGTGAATCTGTACACAATGTCAAATATCATATTAATTTAAGCTCTGCATTTGTAATTACATTGCAGCAATGCCAAGTAGTGTAATTGTAAAGAAAAGAGAACTTATTTAAAAAATTATAGGAAAGCAAGGCACAGCAGAAAATCGTTTTGCCAGCTACTGCATATTCTTACATCAAAAATAACTAATTTGCAGTTCAAAGTCAAACTGTTAAAGCCCCAGTTTAAACAAGCATTGCCTCATTATAGTGTCTCCTTGTATATCATATTGTCTTTTGTGGAATGTGCTTTAAAGCAATTTAAGTTAACATTTATGTTTCTAAATTATTATTAAAGCTCAGTGATTAAAGTATTTTTGAAAAGAGAAGAGAACCTATAACTAAAAGTTGCACAGAAAAAAAAGTACTCTATGTGGATGTATATTACAGGCTATATATTACAATACTGAGAACATTTATAGTAGCTTATTTTGAGTGGTTACATTCAGGTGTTATTATGGCATGTAACCCTCTCATTATCGCGACAGAAAAATAAGAACAAATGGCTGAATTGTATCTTACCTCTGACAAACTGTTATCATCTAAAGCACTGATAAACGTTTAAGTAACCTGATATAAAGGTGAAACAGAAATGTACCTGAGAATTCACTGAAGTTAAAGGACAGTGTGAAATTTCTGGCTGGGAAATGGAAGGCTCCAGAATAACTGTCCAACAAGTAGGAGTCTGGTGGCTGCTTGGAAAAGTCAGAGAAGAATTTCAGTTGTAAGAGTAGGTGAAGCAGGTACCGCAACATCATTCTTGAGCTCCCTCAGTTCCAAGGTCAGCTGTTGCTCATCTCAAGTTTTCCTCTGATCTTCCTGTTCGTGTTGACTACACCTTCTGCACAGGTGAATGTTTCGGTTATGAAATTTAAAGTGCCTCTGAAGACATATGGCATCATTCCTCTGTGTGTGTTGTGGTTAATATATGCCACTGTGCCCTTCTGAATTCTAGCTTAGTCTTGTTTCTTCTGCAGGAGAGCAAATCTAGAGCTGGTTTTTCAACTTGGAATGTGGAAAATTACCTCTGTATACAGTGAGTAATACTTGAGTGGGTTTTTGTCAAATTGAGAGAATGTCAGGTTCAGAAGTCAAGCTGTGATGGAGTCTTTGTATGGACCCCCTAATGAAACTTGCTTCGCTTTCCTCAGCTTCCTGTTGGGCTCATGGGAAGTGGACCACTGTGTATCCAGTGCCTCAGCCAAGTAAATATTTAATTACTGGATTAATAGTATTCCCCTGAGGGAGCAGCAATAAATTAGTGAAAAGTAAGAGTAGGAAACAAGGATTGAATACGGCAGGTACAGGCTTTATTTGTATAATACAGCACATTGCACCAGGATATAAAAAAATATCCTTGCCATACGGTGAGCAGAAGCAATACATGTTTATTACAGAAAAAAACAAAACTGTTCTTTAAAATGTGCCAACATGTTTGGTAAATTATTGTTTTTTACGAACACAATAATATTGTGTTTCCTGAAAAGCAGAAAATACATGTCAATCTTATCTCTCCATGGGACTTTTCCAACTGTCACAATTGAGGGCTCTTTCCTTTTAACATCAGCAGCTGTTTGCAAAACATAGCAGCTGTCTGAACTCATCTTTGTTAGGTTGCTTCTGAAAGTGTCAAAAATGAACGCTTGGGGTTTATCTAACAGTACTGAGTACATATCATTACAAATTACTCTCTGACATGTCAAAATTTCAGATAACATGAAATAATGAGTCTGAAGCACAAAGTAACATTTTGTTTATGTCATATGCCAGTTCAAAGGAAAATGTCTACCAATTAACAAAGTTAGTCGCTAGATTTGTTGTAATAATGTTTAGAAGGTTAGACTGTTACATTTGTTCCCATGTGTTACATAATACTGAATTCCTATTTTAATGGGGTCTTCCCATTGACCATCATTTTTTTAAGTTTACTAACCATAACCATTTTAATAAAACCATTTTAGTTTAACTATTTTTATCCTTACCATCCATCCTAAACTCCACTCAAATAAAACTATATGGAGGGTGAAAATAAACCCAAGATTAATACTTAGGTACTTTCAGATTTGAAAGAAGTTTCCATTTAATTTAAAAAATATATTTTTTTATTGTCCCCACATCACCTGTTTTTCAGATATATGCCCAGATACATTTTATGTCTCTGTCATTGTGGGGACTTCCCTTTGACTGTGTGAAGGAGAAAGATTCTGGGATGCCAGCACCATTGTCCAGCTGCTGGGGGCTAATCGATGGAGTAGCAGGGAAAGGAGGTGCACAGCTGATAAACCCCAATAAGTGTCCTGTCTGTTTCAGACTAGGAAGGCTGTACTTTGGTCGACCTCTGAAGCCATTATCACTGCCCAGTTTGCTGATGTTCAGGGTGGCCACAAACAAGGCAACTCCCTGGAGCCAGAAAGTCAAGATGTTTTCAACAGCAAATCAGTAGCTTGGCTTGCCTTCACAGTAAAAATAGCATACAGAATTTTATTTTTAAATTACCTTACAATTATCACTCTTTATTCTCACTAACTAGACCTGTATAGATATGGGATATTCTTTTAATTATATATAATTATTAAAAATATCACTGACTATTGTGCTATTCATAATGTGTTATAGTGAACCCCATCATCTTGTTCAATAGTCAGTGCAAATAAATGTGCAACCCTATGCAGATATGTCATTTACTGACATATGACTGGATGTACTGAAAATGTGAGAGTTAAACAGCTACCTATAAACTCTAAGGGAAAACTTTCAACTGCTTTCAGGTGAAGGGAAATGGGAAAGACATTTCAAGTTGTTAAAGTTGTATTTAAAAGGACAGCACATGATGAAAAATTAACACTGAAAATGTAGAGTACTACACATGCCAAGCATTATATATTTAATTCAGTACCTTAAAAAACTGAATATCACAAAGGAACCTGAAGCAAATATTTTGGGCTATTTTAGATTTAAAGATGAATACCATTTGATTTATTTCCATTGCAGGGACAACCCTACATTGTCTTTTTGCAAGAAATTACTCTATTTGTGAGGACGTTTCCTCAACATTTGTACATTTATATCAATACATGCCCACACACACCAAAATACAGTCAGTAGAACCATTAATATATTCTGCTTTACTTGGATTAACTCTAAATCTTCTATTTGAAAAGTTACATCCTGAGTTGAGTGAGCTTTTATCATACAATATCTCTGGCGTCTACTTTGAATTGAAAGCACAGGAGGCTGCATACACATACAGAAAATGTAGTCTCAAGGTTAGGTACCATTATCTTTTAAGTAATGTACATGTTGCTATTACTTTTAGCTCTTTATGGCAGACTTTATGCAGTAGAAATGCTAACCAATTCAATGTGATTTTCTACTGTAAGCCACATAACAATTACGCTAACTATTGGCTGCTATAATGGAAGATGCAAAAAAGGTAAATCAATCCTTTTAATCATTTTGTAAGTTCTCAACACTTGTCTTGCAGTGAACAAAAAGACAAGAAATGATCAAGAAATCCATTTTATTTCATTATATTTTACTGATATTTAAAAATTTCTAGTCTTCTTCAAAGGCCTTTTGAAATGAAAGGAGCTTTGAAACTAGTCTTTATTCCCAGTCACAGACAACAAGATATTCTGTTTGAATAATATTATGTAATAATTCTCTATAGGATTTCACTTTACAGAAACAAGCTTCATTTATATTAAGAATCCAACAGAAAATTGGCTGCAACCACAAACTTTAGTTTTACGTCCAAATACTAACCTGGTGACATTTTGCTTAGCATTCGAGATCTTGCGACACACAAGTGTCACAGGTCTAGACAAAGATTAATTCCATTGAATACTCTTCTGCTATAAAGAAATACATTTGAAGACAATACATTTAAACTTCAGTTTCATGATGTGAACCAGTCACTTATAATGAATTGTTTTATGTTAATATGCTATACTAAGATTCTTTTTGTTTGCTGTTTTCTTTGAGGTCATTATCTGCATTAATATTTGTCAATCATTTTACAAAGTCGAAGACATTTGGATGTTTAGGAGATGTATCTATATTAATATTCATTAATAAGTAAAAAGAATATATAAATGTACAATTAAAACTTAATTTCAACAGCTGAACTCAACTCACTCTAAGGAGAGCCTGCAGAGTTGCAAATCCTCTCTCTTTAGAGACCCTGTATCATTTGATTGTGTATCCACCAAAACAGAGAATATTCTGGTACAGTATACAAAAGTTGCAAGGCAAAGGAGCTAGCATCATGCTCTGGTTTGTTTTTGTCTATTTCCAAGGTTTCTGTGGCATTGTTACTGTATTTTAACCGTTCTATTCATACACATCACTGTTAATTACTTACTTGTCATGATGTAATTGCAGCTTCTAATTGCATTCTTCTTTGTGTTAAAAGATGACAGTGCATTCTAACATACTGTAGATGCAGCACCAGTTGCCATCTGTCAGAATTGCTTGGATGTTCTGGACTGTTTGGACATATTTACTAAGAAGGCAAATATGTTTGGTTTTTCTCTTAGGAAGAATTTATTGCTAAGCAGGTTTTTCTTATATTTTTAAGAGACTCCTGTTCTAATAATCAGCTTGTATTCTCTGAAACCATGTGACTTGTGAAGACATCTTACCATAGAATGTGCCATTGCACAGTCAACAGCCCTGTGCTTCAGACAACTTTCCTATGGAAACTGACTATAGTTAGGCTTGTTTATAATTATATATATATGTCTATAATTATATATATATTTCATTTTCTTAAAGCATCTGGTTCTCCATATTTGCATTGTGGTCAGACTTTACTGGCTTTGCATAATCAATTTCATCCATGAATTATGTGTTGACTACTATTTTTGTAAGCACTGTCAGCAATATAAAAGACTGCAGTTAATCATATAAGAACTGTAGGACAGCAGTTCCAGTGGATCTTGGATATTTATGGTTTGCAAGATAAATCAGTTATAAAACAATTATAAACATCAAGTGTGTGTAAATGGGCTGCTTAATATGCTCTTGAAACTTAAAATTATATTATCAGCAAAACAGGCACTAGCTTTGTTTTGAAATCTTAACTAAGCAAACAAGAAATTCTGCTTGTGCCATGTTGATCTTTAATCCTGTTTTGGTTCCCAAGAGACTGATATCTGCCAAATTCATACAGAGCCTAAGTAGTTAAGTGATGCCTTACTCTTTGTAACCTTCTAGCACAACTTTGGTCGGTCCTCATCAGTGGCAGAGTCTGAATTCTCCAAGGAATAAATGGCAGGAGCTTATAGCAGGGGATTTAGCTGCATTTTGAAGCACAACATGAGCAACACTTAGCTTTTGAAGGTGAGAGATTTTATTGGTAGGATGTCTCCTAACTATTTTGTCCTTAATTATATGGGTTAACACATGGAAGCTGCTACATCTAGATGTCAGCACCTAAATCAGAAATACCTCCCTGTACATGTGCAGAGCACAGCTGGAAACTGGAGATAAAGATGGGGTCTTAGGAAGACAGTTGACCCCCCCTCCCAATTGTCCCTTGAAATTTGCTAAAAAGACTTCACACTGAGCCACTTGCACAAGTAATGAGATTAGGAAAGGCCTGCAGGGGAGGGCACACAAAATGATGCCAAGCACTGCTGTTTAACCAATGAATAAGACACTGAGGTAAGTACCTAGGAAAAACTCACAAACAAGGACTGCAATTTCTTCACCAGTTTCAACAGTTGTTTTACATCATGTAACAAAATACATCCATAAAAGGTGCTCAACGCTTCTGAACTGCGGATTGAAGATTTGTGTTACTCACTGCAAAAAAGATACTTGTAATTTTGTGATAAAAATAAATGCATCTCCTTTCATGCTACAGTAACAAACCTAATTTCTGCAGCTCATCAGATTATGCTTGTGATCTTCTGCAAACTGCAGATGCATCAAATAAGTTTTCACAAGCTTCTGCTTTTTCAGTTTTATTTAATTAATCTATAGTTTTTTATGACAGCTTTTATGAGGTATGCAGTGTTGTTATACATTGTTTAAGGGGTGAAATTCCAGGATACACTGTGAAAGGGGAACAAGTCCAATGCACAGCAAATAGACAGACACAGACACACTCACTCACACCAGACAATTTTCCAAGAAGCCAATTGTTTCTACAAGTATGTCTTTGGACAGTGGGGGGAAACTGGTACACCTGGAGGAAACCCACACAATTTATACTAAAATTAAAATATACAAGACTTCATTTAGAATACTGGGCAAGTTTTGGTCACCTTTTCTTTTAAATCAGTTTATGTAGTATAATATATAAAGCAAATAATAATGTTATAAATAATACTACTGTTTTAGAATTAGATCAGAAAAGAGTCAACAGATACTGTACATGCTTGGATTCAACATCAGTACTCTGACAGGTACTTCTAACAGGTAACAGGTAAAACAACAAACAAAATAATTTAGCTTTGAACAGAGCAATACAATTTGTCCTTAAATATGCAAATATTTAAAATCCTTAAAGACAACAGTTTCAGAATAGTGAAACATGAACCAGAGAACACAAGTGCAAACTAGGGATTTAAAATTAACAAGCTACTCAGCCATATTGTTAAATCTTATATGTAATAAATCATTTATTGGTATTTTATATTCTCTGTCATTTTGAAAATTGAGAGGTTTACCTATGATAATGCCACAAAGTGAAAATAATGTATGTGGAGCCACCAGGTGTCGAGGGCCTTGTGATATTAAATTGCATTAATGGGCCAGTGTCACCCTAGTGTTGATGTAGTTTAATGCCTTGTTCTCTGAGTTCCCTGCCCTGATCAAAGACCCTCCGAACGGGGACACCAGGCAATTACCAAATCATTCAGAGTTTGGGTTGCAAACAGGACCCAAACTGGACCCGGAGACAAACAGAGTAGAGAAGGGGAACACCAGTGACATATTGATCAGAAACAGAATTTCACTATTTCTTTGCTGTGGTGTAAGGGACATGCCTGGTTCTGGAGAACGGAAGTGATGGACTACTTATGTGAGACAATTGGTAGTGGTAGCTGATGTACTTGGACTGCTATAGGAGTATGTTGTGTCAGGTGTTCTGCACATTGGGTAAGCAGCCATATAAATGCTGTGCTACAAGAATACCTTTATATAAGGGGAAGATCGATTACCGTACATAAATGGGAATATTATATAAGATGACTGCTTTGTCTGTTCTGTGGATTCAGTGGTGGTTCTGGGAAGTGAAAACCACCCATGGTAGGGGGGAAAGGGTCCTAGCCGAATTATAATTGCAAGGTGGCATAGTTGTGCACAAAACAAAAGTACTTGAATTAAGAGGTAACCATGACAATAAGACTGATAACAGAAATCTCAGAAGGACAAAGGACAGTGTAATTCTCTACCAATTGTTTAACAAGTGGGTGCTAGTCGTCAGACCATTACATAGGAAAAGCTCTGTAATATTGAAATATTTTATCACATTTTATTGACTTCATAATTTGAACATAAAGCTGACTGCAATCTCATATTTCAAACAGGGCTAAACAATGCATTGAAGCTAAAATCTAGAGAGTAACTCTAATGCACAACGCGATGTAGGGGCATCTTTCAAGTCAACATGCAACCAAAAGATTTTTTTTTCTGTGGATCCTGCTGAAACTGACAGTTTCCAGGAGTAAATGTGATCTCCCCTGCCTACTTTAGGGAAGTGGTAATAAAACACAAGTGTATCATAAACAACTGAAAAGTTGTATTGTGTCCTTAGGTTCTTGTTTTAGTTTTTCAAAAGACTACAGAAAAGGGAAACATAAAAAGCAGGAAAAAATCTTCATTTAATGGGAAACAACTGCCTGGAAGTGATTAACAGATGTTCTGATTCTTCCCTTTTATCCTGAAGCATACAAAACATGTGAAAACATCTTAAGCAACAAGAAACAGCACATCCACATCTCATTAATGAGAACACCCTGAAGAAAAGCAAAAAGACAAATTCATGAAAGAAACGACAGGAGACACGGAATCTGTTTGCCGTTCTTAAAGGACATACAAAACCAAAATATATTGTAACGCAATATAATATAATATATTCGAGCCGGCTTACGAGCGCGGTGACGTCACCGCCCTTCCCTGTGAATAGCAGGGACCGCAGCCGTTGGGCTGAGGGGAGATTTCCCTTTAGCTCAATGGGCTGGGTCCCTGTTGAGTGATGCCAGAGGCCCGGGTTCAAGTCCCCAGCGGCGAGGGCGCATAACCAAGTGAAATGCTACAGTATGTTATCACTAAGAATTTTGTAATCACTGACTGGAGGTTCAGTCATTATAAGGGTCAAACAGTTATTTATGACGATGTCTTCTACAGTGACAAATAAGTTACAAAGTGGTTATTTCCTTGTTATAAATGTCTAAAAATGTGTGACTACACATGTATCTGTATATTACTGACAAATGAAAAGAAATACACAACCTTTGAATTCACAATTTATTTGGTGATATGTTGTTGTAAAAACAACATATGCAAAAACACATGTAAAAAACATATTTAACATATGTTAAATGTTTCATCTGAGATAAAGTACTGTGTACTGTGACAGCCTGCCTATTTTAAAGGACCCCTGATACCATTCTATCCCATAGAGTGTTACAGTGTACATTTTATCTTTTGACGAATTGCAAGACAATATTCAGGGTTTACAAGATTAGCAAACGAGAAACTACAGTAGGAAGAAGAACCACTATAGTTTTATAGCATTTCATAAACCATAGTTTTTATCTGCAACGTATGTTTGTACCTGTTTTAAGGCAAAGACCACCAGGATACTGTTAAAACACTGATATAATTTGAGTGGATATCTCACACATTATAACTAAGAACATCTATTATTATGTAACCTTATTTTCATAACCTCAATTTTGTGATTTCTGTGTAAAGACATTTCATTGCCAGCAACTACTGCTGCAGGCTGTATTGTTGTGCATTTGATAAATAAACTTTGATTTGATTTTGAGAAATAGTGGCACAGAGTGAGAAGTTTTGGAGACTATATTGACTTTAAGCATGCTTATAATAGCCAGTGGCTTTGTCAGGGTGGTGCATTTGTCTTTCATCTTTGTTCTGTGAACTTTCCCTCTAATGAAAGGGAAATCAGGCTTCCTATCTTAAACAGGGTGGCAGCTGGCAATCAACAAAGATTGAATGACTCACTTTGCATAAATGCCTGTCAATTACCACACAGTTCAGAGGTGACATGTGGGGTTGAAGGACAGGTTTATCTAGGCCTGAAATGGGTTCAGGGCAGGGGAAGAGTAGAAAATCCATTGTTATACCTTCATATAGTCATTTCACTAATTAGGCCCCAGCAATTAGTTTTGCCTACATCCAGGATGTCACAAGGACACTCCCAACCCTAATTTTTGAGTCATGAGCTGTGACAAGGATAGGGTTTCAAGGGGCCAAGTTAAGTGGCCTGAGACCCCTCAGGGATGAGGAAATCAGCAGAGGAAGGCCCAGGCATTGTCTTCCTTTGCAACTTGAATCACAGAAAAAGGGTTTCTGTGCCAGCAGCCATATCACCCTGCAACTCACAACTGGCAACCCCCTGAAGCTAAGCAGGTGTGAGCCTGGTCAGTACCTGGATGGGAGGCCTCTAGGGAAAAACTAAGGTTGCTGCTGGAAGAGGTGTTAGTGGGGCCAGCAGGGGGTGCTCACCCTGTGGTCTGTATGGGTCCTAATGCCCCAGTATAGTGATGGGGACACTATACTGTAAACAGGCGCTGTCCTTTGGATGAGACGTAAAACCGAGGTCCTGACTCTCTGTGGTCATTTAAAAATCCCAGGGTGTTTCTTGAAAAGAGTAGGGGTGTAACCCCGGTGTCCTGGCCAAAGAAATTTCCCATTGGCCCTTACTGATCATGGCCTCCTAATAATCCCCATCTATGAATTGACTTCATTACTCTGCTCTCCTCCCCACTAATAGCTGATGTGTGGTGAGCGTTCTGGTGCACTATGGCTGCCGTCGCATCATCCAGGTGGATGCTACACATTGGTGGTGGTGGAGGGGAGTCCCCATTACCTGTAAAGTGCTTTGAGTGGAGTGTCCAGAAAAGCGCTATATAAGTGTAAGCAATTATTATTATTATTAAAAAAAGGGTGGAGGATAATAGGATCAAATCGCTCTGGACTGCTTTAATTGAGCTTTCATTGATCAATGAAGTTTCTTCGTTTCTGGTTGTTCATGAGAGTTGTTCATGAGAGTTGCCATAGGTCACAAGGTGCTATGGATCTCCTTTGTTTTGATGGGGCATCCCTTGTGGATTCTTTTATATTCTTGCTTTTTTACTGTGGTCAGCTAGTGATGTACTGTAAATGTTAGCGTAATAAGTGAAATTATGAAAAATAACTGTTTTACACTGGTCTGTGGGGTATGCTGGGAGATACAAAGAATGTGTTACAGGGGGAAAAGTTGGCTTAAGTATCCTGCTTATTGTGATCACTATTCTACAGTGCCCTCCAGAATTACTGGCACCCTTAGTAAAGATGAGTAAAAAAGGCTATGAAAATTTTTTTGTCTTTGTTGTTTATCAGCTTGATCTTACACTGAAAATAGGAGAGAAATCTAACCTTTCAGTGAGGTAAAAAGGAAAAAAAAACATTTTTCTCAAAAACACGTGTCACAATTATTGGCACCCCTGCATTAAGTACTTTGTGCACCATCCCTTTGCCAAGATAACAGCACTGAGTCTTCTCTTTTTATGCTGGATGAGATGGGAGAACACATATATAGGGATCTGAGACCATTCCTCCATACAAAATCTCTCCAGATCCTTTAGAGTCCTTGGTCCTTGCTTGTGGACTCTCATCTTCAGCTCACCCCACAGGTTTTCAATGGGGTTTAGGCCAGGAAACTGGGATGGCCACTGCAAAAGCTTGATTCTGTCAGTGAACCATTTCTGTGTGGATTTGGAGGTATGCTTTGGATCAATGTCCTGCTGGAAGATCCAACCACGACCCAGTCTTAGCCTCCTGGCAGAGCCAGCCAGATTTTGATCTAAAATCTCCTGGTATTTGATGGAGTCTATGAGACCATGTATCCTAACAAGATCCCCAGGGCCTTTGGAAGAAAAAACAGCCCTACAACATCACAGATCCACCATCATACTTCACAGTGGGTATTAGGTTCTTTTCTGCATGACCTTGACTCTTTTTATGCCAAACCCACCTCTGGTGTTTGTTGCCAAAAAGCTCTATTTTTGTCTCATCCGACCAAAGTTCCAGTGATGTTTAGCGAACTCCAGGCGCTTACATTTGTGGTTTGACAACAGCAGAGGCTTTCTTCTGGCAAGCCTTCCAAATAGTTTGTTGGCATGGAGGTGGCATCTAATTGTAGTTTTGGAGACTTGGTGACCCCAGGATGCAACCATCTCCTGCTATTGCCCAACTGTGTTCCTTGGAGAATGTTTTGCCTCTCGAACCATCTTCTTCACTGTGTGTGGGGGCAAAATACACTTGCGTCCTCTTCCAGGCAGGTTCATCACAGCTCCAGTTCTTTGAAACTTCTTAGTTATTGCCCTAACAGTGGAGATGGGTATTTTCAGGTGTGAAGCTATTTTTTATAGCCATTGCCTGATTGATGAAGGTCAACAACCTTTTGTCTCATTTCATTTTTGCATTCTCTGGTCTTCCCCATGTTGATGGATGACTAAGGGTGTTTGGCCTGCATGTTACCTCATATTTATACCCCAGTAAAACAGGAAGTCATGGATGACCACTTAAAAGTTCCTAAAGACTCAGGTGTGGTTAAAAAAGGTAAAATATGAATGTGAATATATGTCAATTAGATTTTGTTCATGGGGAGCCTATAATTGTGACACCTGTGTTTTTGAGAGTTTTTTTCCTAGCCTTTTTTGCTCATCTTTACCAAGGGTGCCAATAATTCTGGAGGGCACTGCATATCTGATACAATAGCAGAGCAAAAACAACAGTGAAATCAGCAGACTACATGCCAAAGTGTGACCTGAAATGGAATGTGAAAGAAAACCAATATTCCTAGCAAATTTCTACAATAACAGTACTTCTGCTTATCTTAGCGTCTTCCGGAAGTCAATTACCATCACAGAACAAGTCAATCTTTACAGATACAAAATGTACAAGTAAATCTTCACATTTGGTAGCAATTACACTACCTAAAAGCACTTGGATCATTACATTCAATAATGTAATTCTGAAGATTTTCACTGGTTGTGTGCGATACAGATTTCCAATTCTAGATACAGTATAAGAGTTGAGATGGCCTTTAGCACTAATGACACAAGGGTCAAAACTATAGGCTTGTATTCATTTCTATACTCACTTTCCTGTAAGCAATATTAAGAAATTCTACTTTGGTCTAAGATACAAAATTTCTGAAAATAATGGTAAACAGTTAAAAGCGAGCATGAAATATATTTTACCTAAAATTAAAAATCAATTCGCATTAAAAAAATGTGTTCTTAAAGCTTAATTACAATTCACCAAAGTGGCTACTATTGTAACTGACTATTCCTACATGCTTAAATACAGTAATGTCTGGGACTGATCTGTCAAACAAGCTTTGGAAGGCAGGATCTGGCTGGCAAGACAAAGACAAGCCAGCTTCAGCTCCCACTCTCCTATGTTCAGCAGCTCTAATGTGCCTGAGAAGGGTCAGGAGTGAAAATGAGCCACGTTAAGCAATGTAATGAGCATTTATTATCACTCCTACACAATTGGAGTCACAGCGCTGAGATGGCACTTCAATTGGGGAAATAAATCAATGAGCATTGTTTAAAAGCTCAAGAGCCTGGACATAAACATTCATCCTCACTGCAATTCTGCCCAACACACTTGGCCAGAGTTTCCCAGTATTTTGCTCTGTAGTCCTACTGTTGTGTTCATCCTTTTATTCTGGGATTCAAAAAGCACTATGCTGATTAAAAAAGATACCCACAAAGTTGTTATGTGTTTATCATATATTTTTATATGTTCTTGCATTAACAAGAAAATAAAACTTATTTTTTTGTAATTCTCACATTATTTACTACTTGCAGTTATCCACAGTAATCTTTCTAGACAGCAGATTTATTTAATGATTAAGCAAAACCTTTTGCATTGCATTTCATAGACTACCTGAAACTAGGAACCTGGAAGCAACAGGAGCCTCAAGACAACAGGTTTGCAGTGCCTCTCTGGGCAACACTTGAAAATAGTAATGATTATCAATACTAATTCCCTTTAGGTAAAGAAATTATGCCAAATGTGCTGAATGAAACCCTCTACCATAATGTAATTTAAGATTAGGAACTATTGTTAATTTGCCAGCAGCCATATCACCCTGCTAAGCAGGTGTGAGCCTGGTCAGTACCTGGATGGGAGACCTCTGGGGAAAAACTAAGGTTGCTGCTGGAAGAGGTGTTAGTGGGGCCAGCAGAGGGCGCTCACCCTGTGGTCTGTGTGGGTCCTAATGCCCCAGTATAGTGACAGGGACACTATACTGTAAACAGGCGCCGTCCTTCGGATGAGACGTAAAACCGAGGTCCTGACTCTCTGTGGTCATTAAAAATCCCAGGGCGTTTCTTGAAAAGAGTAGGGGTGTAACCCCGGCGTCCTGGCCAAAAAAAATTCCCATTGGCCCTTACTGATCATGGCCTCCTAATAATCCCCATCTATGAATTGACTTCATTACTCTGCTCTCCTCCCCACTAATAGCTGATGTGTGGTGAGCGTTCTGGCGCACTACGGCTGCCGTCGCATCATCCAGGTGGATGCTACAGATTGGTGGTGGTGGAGGGGAGTCCCCATTACCTGTAAAGCACTTTGAGTGGAGTGTCCAGAAAAGCGCTATATAAGTGTAAGCAATTATTATTATTATTATTATAATTATTATTATAATTTGCACAAATTCAAAATTAGCTTAGATGATGGTAAAATTATATGCAACAAAGCCCTTTACATCTGAACTTTAACAAGAGTCATACTGATTGAGTCTTCTTATCAAATGTGTCAGGATTAGTCTTGTCACAACATTTTTCATTAACCAATCTATCTAGAACTAATCAATCCAGAATAGCAGTTCATAGAACTGAAAAAAAACGGGAAGGTAAGGAGAACTCTGGCTGGCAAGGACTGAAAGCCCAGATAGCTGAGGAGAAGCTGGACAGAACTTAAATAACCCACAGCACCTGATGCAGACTGATTTCTCACTGCATTTGGGTGCTACATGTATATCTTCTCCTTAGCAACAGGAGCAGGGCAGGCCAGAAGGAGGAGGTGTGGCCTGTAGCCACTACAGCTGCACACGCCCCGCAATTTCACAGAAAGGTGGTCATGACACACAGCCATGTTGTTGAAGCCAATACCCTGGTTTTCTTTCAAGAAACAGCTGGATGAGAATATTGAATCCATTAACTGTTAACTACCAAATGGGTTAGATAGGCCCCCTTTTGTTTGAAAACTTTCTTATCATGATATTTATGTGTATAATTGTATAATATAGAGAAGAGAAACACAATGCAAAAGTAACAACTCACCAAACTGGCCTTTACATGTGTATACTGGCTAAAAAAGCACTTTCTAAACAGCTGTCCATGACAAAAATACTTGAACAATAATGCAATTCTTCTCAGAAACCCATTGATACTACCATCCATTGGCCATTCCAGGCACAACAGCTCAGAGTAACAATAGATTAGCTCGGAAGAGCAAGCTCTGAGGTTATGAAGGCAACATGCGTGTAAGAGAAATCCCAGAAAACCATTTTCAGGATGAAGAACTGGAAAAGTACTGTACAGTATATCACAACATATTAAGCTCATTTGTACATATGCCTCAGTTGTTTTTAAATGTTCCTGTGACCAGCTGAAAAAAAAACTGCACTGACAAAAGCAGTGACGAAAATGGTTGAGATATGAAAAAAGGTGCTGAGCAGCAGATTGGAATGAGATGGAATAGGCAAAACTCGTCTCTTTTAATTGTGCTTTTAACACTAGGTGCAGTACAACAGCTTCTTTGTATATCAAATGAATAGGGTCTGTATTCATGAAGAGTTTAAATGCAAATTCTATTACATTTGGTCACAGGGCATACTGTTTATTTTATAGGTGTTGTGCATGTATAAGTCATTCTTTATTAACTTCTCAGTTTAGACAGATGCTTATACCCATAAACATGTTATTATCAATTTGAAGGGAAATGCTTCATTAATATAAACCTATATTTCAATGGTCATGGACTGACTTTAGTTTAATGGCCCACAGGCATGTTTATTTCACTATCATCATTGTGGTATTACAGTATGTAAAATGAAACATCATACATTATGACAGAAACCTAAATTTAATCGTTTATACCATTAATGCCAAAGCAAACACTTACTCCACAAAGATGACAACTATCACCAAATATCAATAGGGTTTCAAAAGGGTTTAATAGAGATACAAGATTTGAGTAAGCCGTACAATTGTTCATATGTTAAACCTAAAATTACTGAAGAAGTAATTTTGAGAAAAGTCCACAATATTTTAAAATCTTTGTTTCAAGTACATATCATAAATTCAAACAATTGCATACATACAGTATATAATGCATTTAAAGAAGAAAGACAAGCCAACTGAGCATACAGCCATTTTTATAGAATAACACAACAACTTACAAAGGCAAAATGTTGAACACAGAAGTCTATTAACAATTCAGTGCCTTTTCTGCAATTATGATTATTTGCAGTACATAAAAAAATTATGCATAATGATATATAAGATGATATAAATATATCTTCATGGGTCTCTTGCAGTGGTTACCCATTACACAAGCTGAAGTATAATACCCTTTCAATGCTGTGCATAAAAACCCCAAAATTGATTATATTAATCTAGATATATTTTTGGAAATGGTTTTCTGCAATATCTTTATATCATATTGTTTTATTTTCCCCTTTGTTCCCCCTTTCTGGCATTTGTTTATATATTGGTAGGACTGAGGCTTGTCTTGCTTATTCTGTAGCAATTCCCTGCCATACTGGAATCGTGATCACATGGAATGATACCAAAATTCCGCTACATCGAATAAGGAATACAAAAACTCAATGCAAATGGTCCAATAAAGACCTTAAAAATAGTGTTAAATATTAACTCAATAAAGTATGGTAGATTTAATTAGCAAAATTCGCAAAAACTGTAGAAATATACAAAGAACTAATATTAAACAACATTTTTTCTTTATTGCATTTTGTCCATAAACTGAACCCCACTGTTATTACCCTGATTACCTAGAGTGCATTCTTAGTCATGTTTGAATAATCAAAGTGATTACTGCCCTATCACCCAATTGCTTCAAATATTAATACATTTAATAGCTTAGCAAGCGTTGTTCAAGACACCATGCAACAAGAATATAATATAAAACCCAAATTACATGTTTTAAGCTTGACAAAAATTTTCTACTTATAAAATTCAATGTTCAACTTATTTTGTCTTACAACTATATACAGTATATCTATCTATTTAGGAACAAGTAATAGGTTTATTCTATGCTGAAAAGAGAAGAAAGATACAACGTTTAGGCCATATAGCCTTCTTCAGGTGTCACATAACCCATATATTTATCCTCTATATATCTATTTATATTCAGTATATAGGGTTAATGGAGGTTAAGGTTATTGTGAGGTTCTGGTGTAATTTTGTAGCCACAATTAAGCCTGGTTCAATTTAGTATTATCTTCAGAGCTGCATATTCTGTTTGATTTTGTGAGAAAACAGTCCTTAGCCTGGAATGCGCATATAAAGGTCTTTTTGTTGGGTTGTTTCTTATTCATTGTGTTCGTCCTGCAAATCTGCATTATATACTTGAATTTCATAATGTTTGCAACTTCTGTACCATGTGTTCTGGGTCTTTTTCAGTCCTAGAACTGCTGTTCTAACACTGAATGATTAATGAAAACATTCACAAATGGATCTCAGACCCAAATTGTTCCTCTTAAGAACTTTTTAAAATGATCATATTTTTAAATAAATGTATTATGAAAATTGTCATCACCAACTTCACCTCACTGTTTTGGCTTCTTATATTTATCCTCAGATTAGGTTTAATGAAAAATATGTACTGGAAGATGTGTTATAGTAGTTTTCTATGAAGCACTATGTTTACATGAGATCACATTCTTAATAGGGATGTGGTCAGAAAGGGGATTTGTTTAAAGGATGTTATTCTATTGTCTTGACTAACATCACATAATCCAATTACGTTTATAAAGTATATATCGCTCAGAAAATATTGGATAATCCAGCTTTTACAAAAAATAATCTTCCTAAGGCATATCAATGTCTAATGGCTGGTCTAATGACTCACTGGTTGAATTGTAGCTTCTAATCATAAAAATATCACGATATTTTTTTTCCTGAACTTTAAAAATATTACATAGCATTTCACACAGACATGCTAATCTTCCTTTCAATCATGCTGCCCAGCCACCCCCCATTAAGGAATGGGCCCACAAAAGGTTCATTTGCATTTGAATCAACACCGAAATGTTTATGGTGAGAACACATTGTAACGCATTTGTTCTGATTTAAATGATCAGTATATATAGAGTAATGTTTGAATGAAGTCTCTGGTCCTTCTCTGTGTGCTACTAACCAAATTAGAACATTAGGAAAACAGAATCTTGGTGTTATCTCATATCTCATGTTTGTTTTTTGTTTGGTAAAATAAACCATTAAAATTAGAAGTAATTCAGGTGGGTAGCTGCGTCAGCATGCATAGGCTGCAAAGGAACAAGTTATAGGTTTATTCCATGATGAAAAGAGATGGGTGTTTTTATGCCATGGTGGTTTTCTTTCTTCTCTTTTCAGCATGGAATAAACCTATTACTTGTTCAATTTCAAATTAAAAGTTCTATATGATTGTGCTGGACATCTCTTTATCCATGCTCCTGCAGTTTGATTTTCTTTCAAACTAATGATGCTTAAAAGACCTCTATTTGTGATTTGTTTTCACATATTCATTTTAATGAGTAGTATCTATTACCTTATTACATTTTCAGAAAGCTTAGCTTTTTGTTTTTGCACAATAATCAGTTAGCTTAGCCAGCTCCTTTCCAATTAGTAGAATGCATAGTAGGCGCATTCAAAAATTCAAAAAAACTCTAAGGTCTTTGAAAAAGACCCACCTAATGGAGCTCTTGAGAATCAACAATGAAACACAAACTAGAGGACAGAATAGAAACTTCAGGGAAGTGCATTTAAAACTAAGAAAAGGAAGCATATTTGCACAGAAAATATTGTGGAAGTCTTGAATAAGATACCCAGTTATTTACCATCCTTGGAAAAATTATTCATATGGGCCAAATGGGCTCCTCTTGGTTGGAATTTTTTTCTGTTCTTAACAAAAAGGGAAAGTTGGATTACTATTGGTGCAAGGCTTTTACTATTATCAGTTACTAATAACATTTAAAAATAATAAGGCTTTTCCATAAGTAGCTAAGCATATGGGTATGTATGATATTCATGGTGCTTTTTAAATGAAATTGTTAAAAAAAACAATTCAAAACTTCTTTGTTATTTGAGTAAGCTTTGAAAATGAAAAGACTACAGTAAAATACATACAGTACAGTGCCTTGCAAAAATATCGACTCTCTTCCTATAATTCCTATTTTGTTGAATGACAATGATGCATTTCAAGTAGGTAGCTGTATCAGCATGCAGAGGCTGCAAAGGAACAAGTAAAGATTTATTCCATGCTGAAAAGAGAAGAAAAGAAACACAACATTTTGGCTGAAGTAGTTCAGTTTGGTTGTAGTTCAGCTTCTTCAGGTTCCAAACCTAAAGAAGGCTCCACAACTAAAACTTTGTGATGCATACACATTTTTTGCCACTATCTGTGTGAAATGAGTGTTTCACTTCAATTCAGAATAGATACTCCTCTCTCTGTGATGTCCCTCAGTCAGGTTATGCATTTCAAGCATTCAACCATGAAGACCAAGGAACGTTTAAAAGACATCAGCAAAAAGTTTCAGAAAAGCACAGATGAGTAGAAGGGTATGGAAACTTCATAGACATTGACCATCCCTTTGGGCACACTCAAGTTTATCTTAAAAACAACATGTAACATCCAGACACTGTCATAGTGTCCATCCAAAGTGAACAGTTGGGCAAAGAGAAATCTGGTTAGGGATATCAATATGAGGCTGATAGCAACTTAAATCTACAGTGTTCAATAGCTGAGCTTGGTTAAATTGTCTGTTGATCTGCTTTGGAATTTACCTTGGTCTTCAAGGTGTATTGTTTCCTTGGAAATGCACTAAGTGGTTCCCAGGTGTATTTATTCTGAAATCTTGTGAAACACCTCAACCGCACACAGGTGGACTCCAGTCAAGTAATTATGTGACTCAGAGAAGACAGTTGGTTACTTTAGAGGTAATTAGGTTTGTCAAAGCATTGAATTATTTTCTGTTTTTTATTTTTAATTAATTAGGATAAATGTCTGGATTTCTTTCACTTTGACATTATAGAGTACTTTGTGTTGATGAGTAGCACAGATTCTCAGTAAAATACACCATGGTTCCATGCTGTAACACAATAAAATGTGAAAAAGTTCAAGGGGGATGAATACTTTTGCAAGGCACTGCAGAAGACAACGTATTGAACAAAGCACATGCAAATACTAAAAGGAAAGCCTGTTTCACTCCCTTAAAGACCAAAAAAGGGAAATGGAAATTTTCCTTTCAGTAGCAGAATAATACAAAGCAAAACTCCCAAGCTATAGAAGGCCATAAGAATAAGTACATGGATGTTCTTGAGTGCCCCAATCAAAGTACTGTAAGAGGACCCGGGGAAGGGTCATTTATAACCGGTATTTCCGGAATGAAACGCTGAAAATACTCGATATAGACCTGGGCAAGATGGCCACCCAGGATAACCAGCTGACCCGATACTGGGAAAAGCCTACGCCGTGAAACAGGGAGACACAGCTGAACGACATTAGGAAACAGGATATAAATGCCCCAGAAGCGATGAGCCAGGGCAGAAGCCGATAAGATGAAAGCATGTTGGAAGAAGGAGAGATTTAGGAGTGAACTGAAAGGAACTTAAGAATAACGGACTATTGGATACGGTTTTGACTACGATTACGGATTACGGCTTGGATATGGCGCAGAGTGGGGTGGACATACGGATTTAGGAATTTGGATCGTTTAAGGATACTGGCTATGGATTGTGGATCGGACTTGGAGAGACGTACCAACGAAGAACAAAGAAGACCCGTGTGGTGTGAGTTAGATCTCTTTTACACCTGTTTTCCCCCGGCGACACCACAGTACTAAATTTCATGTGATAGAAAATCTGTGACTTTGAAATTTGAAAATCTTGAAATTTGCTCTCTGTCAATTTGCAACTTGTCAGAGCTCCATCAAGTTTTCCATCCTGGTATGCATAGTGGTAAAAACTTTACTGTATCCAGAAAGACTCACAGGTGTAAATGCCACCAAAGGTGTCTCTACCTAATAACACAAACACACACAAACCAATTAAGCTACCAGTACACCTTTGGACTGCACGAGGAAATCAGAGCATGCAGAGGAAACCAATGAGAACAGGGTGAACATACAAACTCCATGCAGATAACACCCCAGGAATTGAACATTAAAAGCAAGAGCTGCATAAGGATAGAAGTTGGAAACGAACAAGTAGACGTTGATATTCCATTAGTTTTTATCCTTTTACACTTGTTCTGGAGTTTGTTTTTTACATTTCCTTTACTTTAGTCACCTCTCTCACTTGCAATTCCCATTCTCACATGTTCCTTCTTTTATTCTCCCCATCCATCTCTGCTTCATATTCCAACTCCCCTCATCCTCCCACACATGAAGAAGTCTCCACATCTCAGTGCTTTTATAACCTCTACCTGAAGCAAAACTGTATATTATATGTAAAGTATTCTCTAAAGGACAAAATAAACCTCAACAAATAATTCAACCCCTGAGAACTTTATGGAAGTCCAAAACTATTTTTTTAAAGCAGGATTCAAATGGGGATGAAATCCCTACCCCGTGGGAGTTAGACATTACTACTTCAAGGCATGATTTACAAATAAGTGGCAAGTTACTTACTATTGATTTCAAAGACTACTGGGTTGGAAGGGCATGAAATATGTGTTATAGTGAGATTTAAAAGATTTTTACAGAGATGGATTAGAAGTAGAGTTTGAAACACTGTGCATGTTTACATGATCACCTGAAATACAAAGTGTTATATATTTGGAACGAAAGCAGCGGGAAGTTACTTTCAATGACACAAACCGGCACAATTGCAGCACTAATGATTGCGACTGGTTTGGTTTCCCTACAACATTGTAGGGGGACTGAGTGATGTCACCACCCCGAGAAAACAAGGCGTTATATCTCGGAAACGAAAGGAGCACAAAGGCTACATTTAATGGCACAAACGAATGAGGTGGTTTTCATCGTTTGTGCTGTCTGTAGGGGGGCCAACTTCATGGAGCTCAACTAGGAGCATAGTGGATGGAGGAAAGAAACATTGAGGGCCAACACAACTCAAGTTTGTCCAGCAGGGGGGGAGAAAAGGAAAGAAGCCATCATTAAAAAACTGTACTCTGAGAGAGGCATGATCATCCTGGGTATTGAGTCCTGTGATTGAGGAGCCCTGGACACAGTGCTGGCTGATGTCATGCTCTTGCACCCACAACATCTATAGGAACAGCAGAATGAAAGATTAGGGAAGGGAAAAATATTCAACTAAAAAAATAAACTAAAATGGAGATAAGGTGGAAAGAGATGGTTAAAATGTAGTGAACAGTGAATGCAGAAGTGGGGGGTGGAAAGGGGAGAAAAGTGCAAAAATCATGGTAGGTACGGGGCTAAATTGGCTAAATTGAGGTCGAAGAGCTGCTTGTTTATAATGATGAGAAAGCTACTCCTGTTCTTATTTCATCATCAGATGTCATCAGATCACCAAGTACAGCTGTGTTAGAAGTCCAGCAAGAGGTAGGGGATTGAGGGGTAGGTACAGGGTAGACAAAAGTTAAGGAGTAGCAAGGTTGATTGTGAGAGTGATGCACAAATGTTCAAATAGTAAGATATACAGTATATGGTACATAAGATATATGAGATCCTGATACTATACTTAGGGGAGCAGAAGTGAGCAAGATTAAGATCTGATCTCCTCTTGAACTTTTGATGAAACCTCCATGTCTGCTGGTGTATAAGATTTTTAACATTTTCAGGTTTACACCCAAAATCATTGTCTGAAACCAGTACCAGTAATCTACCCAAGCTGATTTGTGTGCTACCAAACATATTTAATACACTGCAAAGGAACAAGTAATAGGTTTATTCCATGCTGAAAAAAAAGAAGAAAGAGAACACAACGTTTCGGCCATGGAGCCTTCTTCAGGTGTTTCTTCTTTTTTTCAGCATGGAATAAACCTATTACTTGTTCCTTTGCAGCCTACGCATGCTGACGCAGCTACCCACCTGAAATATTTAATACACTATCCACTATTTTTCACATAAATTATCAGCAGAACATCTCCCTGAAAAATAAGCAAACAAAATAGTTGGAAAGCCACTGCTAGACTGGCCTGATTTATTTGTTCCCTTAGCAGAAAATCAATATAATTATAATACAAATGTGCTAATGAACTCTTTAGTTGTTTTTTGTGTTTTGTATTATGATGTCAATAAGGCAAAACATTCTCACTCAATTTCCTTAATCCAGCGTTTTACACATTACATTTCTGCAGACTAGTCAGTAACCACCACAATAATAGTGACAACAGAAACTATATATAATAATATAGCAGTGTTGCAGGCTCTGTGGAGACCATCATCTGGGCCTGGTCACCTGATGGAGAGCAAACACTCCAGCTGCAGGTCTCAGTAGAGATCTCCCATCTGTCTATCCGGGACGACCAGAGGAACTTGGCTTTGGCATCACCACCAGAGGCTAGCCAGAGGCTGCTGGTCGCTGGATCCAAAGATAAGCACATTAACGGGTCGATATATACCTAGAACTACCACCTCTAGAGGGCAGTGGTAATGCCTGGCAGGGCCAGGCACCGCTGCAGAGCTCAGACACATAGATCACCCATCTTTGCTCACGGTGCGGACTGGGGTCACGGGCCCGGGGTGTTTTCAGCACTGGATTCTGGAACATCATTGCATAGCAAGGTGGCAAAGGAAATCCAGCACTGCCTTGTAAGCAACTTTGTTCTTTCCTTGGATTTGAGGCTGGTAGAAAACAGTCTACGTTATGTTTCAGAAACACACTGTCCTGTCCCAGGTCCTGACAGCAATCAAGTGGGACTGAGTAAAAATGTTATTTCTGTTAAAGGAGTGATGTTATTTTAAAGAAGAGAGATTTTTCTATATATTATCATCTGTCCTTATGTGGAAAAAATTAAAGAATCTCTGATGCTTTTATTTATTTATTTTTTTACCTTTATAAGCCTTCTAAAGGTTTTTAAATATTAATATTTCTTTTTTTTCTGTGTCAATGGATTTAGTTTTTTCTCTATTTGTATGTATACAATTTGTGTGTTTTTGTTTTTTCTTGTCATTTAATAATAAAAAAACAAACAAATATATTTCTTATTCTTTATTTTTCTTTTTTGTTATTCGGTGTTGGTTGTGCACATCATGTAGTGGACATTATCATGAGAAGCACTCCAATTGATGGTAGTTTGACTGCACTGTTGATTTGCTAGTACCTAGAGATAATATTAAATGATTAACACACTGCTATTTAGAAGTAATTTAGCAGGTTGTGGGCAAGGTACTGATGATTTACATTGCTTTTGACTTTGGTGATTTTTTTTCCATGTGTTTTAAACTAATCTGAATAGGCTATACCCTACACCAGCTGTTGCTGAATTTATCTTGCTAATTATGGGGGCAGCCACAGCACTTGCCAATCAAATCCAACACCCAGAAAACTCCCAATGAATTAATAACAATAATAAAGTCACCCGGAGACAATAAAAGCAGATTACATATTGAAAGCCTTTTTCATAATAGCTCCCAAGTAGACAGCAGAGGAGATGTTTTTAGTGAGAATAGTTGGGGTTTCATTAAATGCAAAAAGTAATGTAATTCAACCTTACAATGAATCCTAAATGAGAGATATGTTTTACTGCAGGACCATCTGCCATGTATTTAAGTATTAAAATTAGACGCAAATTGGGCCAGCAGTATAATTTAAAGTAATAGGGATCCACCCAAGGTGTTTTTTAACAGTTTCATTATTGCTACCTTGTCACATGGTGTTATTGAGCAGACCTTGAACACAGGCTAATATATGTTTCAAATAAAGTTATTACATTTGATGGTAAATATGTAAGAATGAACAATTTGCCTTTCTTTCTCTTGCAGTTAAACCCCATGCTGCAGACAAAAAGTAAACAAAATTGTAATTCTTGCTTATTGATATCAGAAAAAGATTAACATAAAAATACTCACAGTACCTTTTATTTCAGACTTTCTTCTTCAAAGTTATACACAATTCCTGAGGTAGGCAAAATTGATCTTTCTATGATTTATATTAAAATAAAGAGTAACACTTATTCATTAATGTAATTTACTCTTTGCAATTAGGACTAAGAAAATGATCAAAATATAATAATTTTATAGAAGAACAATTTTATCATTTTTGTTAACTGTGGTTAACATTGCTGCCTCGCAGAGCTTTGCACTGCTCATTTCCTGGAGTGCTATGTGCATGGAGTTTATATGTTCTCCCCATGTTAGCATGGGTTTCCTCCCAGTGCTCTGATTTCCTCCCACAGCCCAAAGACATGCTCGTAGGTCGGGTAAAATGTGTAAAATGGACTTTGGTGTGTGTTCGTGTCTGTGTGTGTCCTGCAATGGACTGGTATCTTGTCTAAGGTGTATCCTGGCTTGCGCCTGATGCTTGCCAGGTTAGGCTCCCTCTTGACCCTGTACTAGATAGAATGGGTTCTAAGACTGATGTTACAGCTGAAGGGAGCATTCAATCTTCAAACAATAAGTTTCATTTGAGGAGTTTGCCCAGCTACAGGACTGGTAAACACGGATTATCAAAAGGACGTTGCTGGGGGCTTACTCTGGTTAATTTAAACTTAATGGTAAATCATTAGAGGTTACAACAGACAGAAAAAAATCATAAGAAGACAGAGGAAGGGAGTAAAAAGAGGAAAGTAAGGGTAACAGAGAAAAATAAATCCCATCAACCCTCCTTTTCGTCTAAGTTTCTGCCATGCAAAAGGAATTTGGTCTTATCAGTGTTCAGTCATGGAGACCAGATTCTGGCTAAGTAATTTATTTACGAGAGATTTTTGTCCTATTTATTTTAGAAAATTCTGATTTCCTTTACTGTGGAATCCTCAGGCTTAAAATGTTCTCTTCTCATTCACTAACACATTTTTAGAATATATTCCCATTTGCTTCAGGGCATGCGTGTTGTAGGAAGGAATATTTATCCCAGAGTTTTTATTTTTTTAGGATATTTAGGTTTTATTAATTAGGATACAGGTCTGTTTCTCTTGGTTTCCTGTTAAGGCAATGCATTGGTTTTCAGTTTGCCAGGTAGAATTCTATGTTTAAATGTAGTCCTCTGAGACACATTTGTCTTTACTTTCACTGTTTTTGTTTAATGTTATGTAGTTGTGCTGTTTTATCAATAAACATTTATTAAGAAATGTATGGCTTTTTAGTTATCTGTGTCAGACAACAAAGAACTTGTGTTAAATTTACCTACTGATCAGGTTTATTTACTACAGTATGATAATCTTATTTCATTTTCTCTATTTTCCTTAACCCTAAGTTTATAACAATATTTATATGGAATATCACTGCAAATTTCATTTCAGAGAATTCACTTTCATGCAATTTGAAGAGTTGATTGATTTCCAAATCAGCTTTTTTTAGTCTTATATAGCTCTTGACTAATATCTAATGATTAATAGCTGCTGCATTAGCAAGGAAACAAAAATGTATAGATCACGCTGTGGCCATTATTATATCACATACTTTATATTGAAATGAATATCAAAGCTTCAAAGTTCAAGACATTAGTGGACCTGAAGAAAAGTATATCATTTAAAAGAATAAAAATATTTCACTTTTGTGAAATAATTGCCTTTGGTTGGCCTACTTCTATAATAATAGAGAAAACATTTACACTGAGGTTTTTCTTCCCTGACTGTTTAAGTATGTCCAGATAATATAGGAAAGATAGGTTTGTTAGCATGCTAATAGCATAATAATGCCATAGATCCAAATCTCTGGTCAAGCCAGCCTTGTGGAGTGTCAATATCCACATCCCGATAGTGTCATGCAGCACCCTTCAGTTCTTAGGCAGAGATGAAGTATCTGCAGCAAACACCATCAAGAATTAATTTCAGGGTTTGCTTGAGAAGAGTTTGTCAGAGTAACATAATATCAAAAACCAAATGTAGCTTGAATGACTGACAAAGTACAGCAACAAGGACATGATGCTGAGAAGTTAATGGACCAGAAACTGAGAAATATAAAATGAAAGTGGAAGCAAAGTGAAATGAAGCTTTTATCTGTTTTCTATGTTATCGTCACTGGTGATAGAAAAAAAATAATTTGATCTACCTCCAATTCAGCATCTGCAGATATTAAATGTGCTGGAGGTTACAAAGAAAAGTGTTTCGAAATGTAATTTCAAATTATGAGTGTGAATAAAAGTGTGCATGTATGATGATAAGGTTTCAGTAAGTGTGCCAGTGTTAGTGTACTGTTACCCAACTGAATGGCAAATTAAATGCACTACTGGCAAGTAGAGTGCCATTGTCAGACAGCCCCGAGCACTACTTGACCTTACCACAGGCTCTGCACACAATCACAGTGGCATCAAATCCCAGATACCTCAAACCATTCAAAGCTTTTACAGCACATATTTGGACAAATTGCAAAAATAACAGTGTCCCCAAAAATAAGCTAGACATTATTGAGAAAATAATTTGTCAGGGAAAGTAGTTTGAATTAAGCCAGGGCATTTTAATAAAGTCAATAATTTTTTTCTGCCAAATATAACCAAGAAAATCATTCAATGAGACTATCATAACATCCCAAATAAAAATCAAACCAACAAATAAAAAAAGAAGTTTTAAAGCTTTAACACTACAAGAAAAAATATCTAAATATCTAACTTAGACTTTTTCACATGGAAAAGGAATCCTAAACAAATGTACTGGATATACTATTAAAACAAGAATTGCACTCTTTTTCTACCATTGCTGTGAGTAATCAGAGGAAGAGACTGTGATACCTGGTAGGAAATTTAATGATAGTTTACAGTAAAGTAAACACAGGAGTAATGAAGTTCAAAACACACACAATCCTTCATATTGGAACCAGTGGTTCACATATTTATTTTTTATTATAAAACCATACATTAAGTGCTTTAAGTGTCAATAACCTAGCATGTCTAAAACAGCTCTCTCTCATAAAAGTGTGTTTTTTCACTAAACATTTATCATGCATTTGATTTACTGTTGTTTTTTTGGTAGCAGCATTATATGATTATTACATTTTGCATTTTTGTACAATGGCAAACCACGGCAAACAGTTATTGCTAAATCTAATGTTCTAGCATAAAAAGCCTTTATGTTCATCATGAAACTACATTTAAATGTTTTGGAGCCCGGGGTTTAATTCCAGACCTGGGTTCCTCTGTGTAGAGTTTGTATGTTATCCCCGTTTTTACGTGGGTTCCACCCAGGTGCTCTCGTTTCCTCCCACAAACTACAGACATACTGGTAGGTTATTGGACTTATGGGAAAACTGGCTTTAGTGTGAGTGTGCATGTCTCTGTCTGTGTGTGCCTTGTGATAGACTGGTGTCCCATCCACGGTGCATCCTGCCTTACACCTAGTGCCAAAAAAGGCTCCAGCTCCTCTGTGACTGTTGATTGGTGGTTAGAAAATAGATGAATGGAAGGATATTCTCACCTAGACAATGGATCATATTTTGTTATTACAGGAGTTAAATATTTTATCAATTTAATGTTTTTCTACATCATAAAATTTGGGGAAACAAAACATCATACCTGAAAGGATTTATCCTTATGAACGTTATTGATTGTCAAATGTATCATAGTATTTTGTTTTAATTTTAAATGCTTTAACAGTGCTAAACATTATTTATTACTATAGCAAAGGAGAAGTTACGAAATTACCTTAAAATTGCTGCAAAAGTAAGGTAAACTCACAGTTAAAGCATGAAAGCTACAGTATTATGCAGAGCTCCTTTCACCACAGTCTCCCCACTGCTGGGTTTCATTAGCTACTGTATATTACCTCATCTCATCTTGTCTACAGCACGAGACTTTTACTACTTACTCTGTCAAAAATCATCTTTCTGCCTTTTTATCCACAGTAGGCCTATGCTATATGTCTCCGTCAGCACTCACTATTACTGCTAACACCCTTGACAGGTCTCATTAAACCTAACGTGAATGAGTGGGGCAAACGCAGATTTGAATTGGAGGAAAACTGATTAGTTTGTTTCAACTGTACTGACGCCCTTGCCCGGGTTCCCTTGCCCGGCTTCTCTTTTGCTCAACTGCAATGCCAGGTGCAACCATTTTGTTTTTTAGATCTTTGTTTAAAATAGTTAAAATGTTACTTCTAAAAGCTGATGTCTCTGTTAAATTTAGGAGCTTTTTTATTAAACGCATGTTTGTTTATTAGTAACGGCTGGCTTCATCCAGAGCTGAAAGCTGAGACTTCATTGTTCAGTGAAAAAAAGCATTACTGTTTCTAATGCTTACTTTCCAATGCGCCTCACACTGAGCTCCCTGAAACATAATAGATTCACTCTGGCAGAAGACGAAGCTAATTAGCATGTAAACCTGCTTTCACAATGTGAACTCCTGGATGCTTGAAAGATAGAGCCAAGACCACCAGAATTTGCTGTGGTTAATAAAGCACAGTGCTGCCTTCAGATGGAAATTACCTTATGCAGAATGTTTCTTGGGAAGCTCTGAATGGAAAAATTGCTACTGAATGGCTACGTTCAACAGCCAATGAGCCAGTGCTCTTAAGAGAGTTATAAAAAGCATGGTTCCAGTGGGGCTATATTTCCATGTGTAGGCACGGCTACTTACCAGAAGAAATTACCATCCCAAGTGAAGGAACGATGTTGATATCACAGCTTTATGAAGTACAAAATAATTGGGAAGAGATATGAACAGCTTAATACATTACTGAATTGAGAACTTATGGGAAAAACACTTGCTGTGAGAGCACTTGGGGAACCTTTATTGTGAAAACTAATTTTCACTCAGAGCTCTGCCTGAAGGAATTGTACTGTATCACATACAGTAACTACAGAACTGCCTTGCTTCTCATTGCCAAGAATATTATGTGTCCATATTATTTTCTGTTTCATCATTTGAATTGAAAATGTGCATTTTCTTCATTTTTATTTCTATGGTCCTACTCGGGGATTTCTTACTTATAACTTATATAACTGATATTAAATGGTATGTAATACCAGCTGTTATTAAAAATACTTGCAAATGTGCAACACCGAACCTCTGTGCCTTTTGTGAACTTATTAATTTAGAAACTTGTCATTTGTATAAAAGAAAAAATATCTTTTAGTTGTTGATTTGCTCACAGAACTTAAACATGACAGTGAATTAGGGCACCAAATGTGGCAGACTCACTCTGGTACATTTTATTGAACCTAAATAATATGCCTGAAAAATTGCAAATTTCATATACAGTATGCTTCAATAATTGCATATTGTCTATTCTTTTATACAAGTAGATGCTAAGTCTGGAAAACATTTAATAGTTTAATTTGCTGCACTATGGTTGGTCTTCCTTTACTAAATCAATAGAAAGCCTAGTGATGCTTATTTAACAGGGAAGTAACAGGGAAGCTTGTTTAACCATAGTAACAATAGGATCCAAAATCCAAAGCCCAGGCCTACAAATCCATTGGCTGGCAGTTTACCGGCATCTTTAGAAATCTGAAATCTTTGTGATGCTCTTGATCTGTATTTCTATTCATATGCATATATGTAATGAACCAATTGTAATGAAGAAAATATACACCAAATACACACAAAATTCATCTGCTTTTCTCTAGGGGAGAAGATCAGTGCCACTATACGAGAGTCCTGAATTGGTAGCATAGCACCAACATTGTTAGCTTTAAATTGTGACTTTAGCACCTCTATGTGTTAACACCATGCATTTATTTAACAATGATTGGCCTTGACCATGAGCTGCTTAATGTAATTTTATTTACTGTATTTTAGAATATATAGTTGAAGACATATAATTAAATAAATGGATGTTGTATTTAAATTGTATAATGCAATAGTAAGATATCATTTAGAATTTTGTGTAGAATTTTGGTCATTAAGTTATTTTAAGGGAAAGATATTAATATTCTAGAGACTGTCTAGAGAGCAGCAACCATATGCTTTGCAGAGCTCAAAGGAATGCCCAATCCTGACATGATAAATGAATATTTTAGAATTGAAGTAAGAACTCTATATGGGGACCTGTAAGTGGTTAATATTCTCAAGGGCAGTGAAAAAAATCAACCCTGTGGACTTTCACAGTCTACACAGTGAAACATGAACCAGGAGACTCAAGAGGAAACTATGCGGATGTGTGTTTAAAATCCAGTACAGGAGAGTTTTTATGCAAAATGTTGTGGGAGTGTGTAAAAGGGTTCTTTTCATTTGCTACCTTTATTATCAGTACCAGCTGAAATGCATGGCTACCTTATAGAGGGGCACAGACCCCAAGCCATTACCAGAAAAGCATGGGTGATTCCTAATCGTTCAGACAATGGCAGGATTCACCCATTCACCACTAGTCAACAGGAGGTGATCTAGGTGTCCTATAATTTCTTCCACAAATGAGCATCTTTGCCCCATTAAAGGAATGATTTGGAAAGGCAGATGTGGTGAATCCTTGGCTCTAAGAGCTTGAACTGGATTTCTGCTATGCTGGATCCGATGTATTTCACAGCTTGTCACGTATCAAAACACAATACTATGAAAGCAATGTGTACCCTATTTCATTTATAGGTTATATTTGTAGCTCTGTAGGAATAAATCCATTACCATTAAAGCTTTTGTTACCTTTTTATTGAAGCACTCTTGTAGAAACTAGCATTCTGCATCTTGAATTTAATTAATTAGTTTCTGTAATTCACAATAGATTACAGGAGCTTTTTACTAATATCAAGGACAAATGCAGTCACTATAATTTAATAAGAAATATTTTTCTGATTTAATAATTGCCTTAATAAATTAATAAATGCCTACAGCTCTATATAGGAGCTGTGGTAGCTCAAACAGCAAGGGAGAGTGGCTCCTGACAGGAAGGTCCTGCGTTCAATCCAAGGTAGGGGCAAGTAATTTAACTTGCTCTAAATCCTTCCACACGGCCCCCAGGTCCACTCAGCCTGCTGACCACATCACCTCCACCTCCAACACCAGTGTCGGATGGTCAAAGAAAAATAGTGGCTCTTGCCTCCCATTTCCCATAGGCCTTTATGGCCTGAAAAGGAACCTACTGTACCTACCCACGGCTCTATGTACTGTATGTATACTGTATATAGTAGTATATATATATAGAATTGTTTTTAATGATTTTGCACTTTATTGGGAACACCAAGGGTGGTAAAATGTGGCAGCTAGTATTATAACTTATAGCTCTTGGGTCCTGGGTTGAATTCTGACCTGGTGAGCTGAGTTGCATGTTCTCCCAGTTATTTTCCATAGTCCAAAGCCAAGCAATCTAGATTATTTGGATTCTTTTAAGTATTTTCCATATGCATGTATTCTTGTGTATGCATGTGTCCCATCAGGATGGATCCTGCCTTGAGCCCATTGTCTTCTGGGTTAGGTTCCAGTACCTTACTTTGGATTTAATGGCTGCTGAAATGTCTGAAAGTGCAGCCACCCATCCACTTAGGAGTGCATTCTGTAAGACATTGATGCATGGTATAATACTGTACATATCATAATACACAAGCTATAATACAAATAATTTATTTTCTAATTATGGATTTGATGATGAATATAATTTGATATCAATGCATTTATTTCTCAATCAATTGTATTTATAGTATCTGCACAGAAAGTCTGTATCTGCAAGTCCTTCCTTCTATGTGTAGCTATAAGGGTGCCTTATAGAGCTTTTTTCTATTCTTAGTGGCAGATAGGTTATAACAGTTACCAATGGAAATGCTAGAAAGCTACTTTACAGCTATTAATCAGCTAACCCAATTGTAAAATCAGATTACAGGCCATGGTTCAGTTCAACATATATGCAGCAGTGTGTCTTTTTGCTGGGAGGGAGTAATTAAATTATTTGTCATGCCAACCAAGCTTCAGAAGCTGTACTGATTAAAAATAATGTCTTTATTCAGATGAGCAACAGAAGTCCCATGTCTCCCCATTTAATTCCAATTTCAGTGCCGTCTGGGGATGCTTCCTTCTCATTCACCTGCCAATTCCACTATACACACAGCCTGGTCTCTACCATGAATAGCTAAGAAATAAACATTCACTTACTTCCGATCTCGCTGAATTAGTCAAGTGTCCCTGCCTAGTCTTCAAATCTATCATGAAAAACCTGCTAAATTTTAGTGAGGTTATTACTAAACACAAAGTAAGATATTCATACTTTTATTACACTCCTCAAAGGCATGATTTGCCATGTGTTAGGGCATCTGTGTAATCTCCTTAGGATGTGCACAATTTGATATTACGAATATTACAAAATAGTCAATTTAAAGACAAGTCGCATCTAATGAATTTATTCTGTGCATGGAAATAGTGCATTTTCATATAAATGGACTTTTTGCTACATATTTGGTGGTAACCAATATGCTTCATAAAACAAGACAATCTTCAGACTGTACTGTCATTATAAACATAGTATCTTGCTGGGATCCAGATACTTTAAAAATAAAGGAGAGCATCATAATTTGAAAGAGATGCTCCTTAAGGTAAAATATTTTAGCATTGAATTTTAGCAAATTAATGATGCATTAGTTTTCTGCAGAGAATTTCAAATGGGGTTTCATGGAATAGAGATGCGAGTTTGGGTTAAAATACGATTAGTAGTATTTTAACTAATTTTAACAAGTGTCACATATTCATTATTCTAAAGTAAATAATTTCAAATTTATTTTATATAAATTACTAGATCATAATGCAGAGAGGTGTTTCACTTAATAGGAATGGCTTCCTATTAAAAAGTTATTTCCCAAAATATTTTGTAAACCTTAGCACACATAAGTACAATTAAGACAAAATTAATCAGGATTTGAATTTCATTATGACAATCTGAAACAGTACAGTGAAACGTGATTAGGTTGAGGGTGCCCATCATATCCTTTGTGAGATCTGGGACTATTTAGAGCAACCATGAGGAGATGAATCAATAGAACTGAAAGCAAAATTGGACCACTGTCAAATCAACTCAGTAGTTGCTTTTTCAATGAGCCAAAAAGGACTTTGACATGTAGACAACAATAACCAATTAGTTTGGTGCTTAACCCTATCTGCACCAGAAGGAGCTGTGATTACAGTACAATCTTTAGAGATGATGTGAGATTATGCTTTGTAATGCAACCATGTCAACCCAAGAAGAACATGAAAAAATACAGTTCTTACTAAGAAAGAGAACCCTATCTCCCGTCTTCAATACTCAGTTAGCAGGAGGTAACCACATGTTTTAAATAAGGCTGTACCCGTCTTAAGAAAGGGCTTTAATCCATTTTCTAATCAGAAAAAATTCCCAAATGATTCTGGTCATGATTTGTGATTACTGATGTTTCCATTAGCCATTAGGTCAATTGAAGACTAAACCACCTACACTGTTAACCTAACATCTTTAAAATGTGCTGCACAGTTAAATTGTACGTTTTAAATTTCAAACTGTTGCTGTAGACAGAGACAAGAACAGATGCCACAGAGATACATACTGATAATGAATGTACTGTAATTTCTTTTGCATTCAATTAATTTGTGCTTGACATACAGTATGTGTTAGTAGCCAGATAAACTAAAGCTTTATTCTGAAGTACTGAATGTCCATTCCCATGTCTTGCTCAAATTTCCAGAAGAGCCAAGTAACTTACCCAAAGAGAAACTTAAAAAGGTAATATTGAAAGACAATCTGTCAGTTAAAAATTTGCAGAACTCATTTACTTCAAGCTTGCATAAAAAATTCCCTTTATGAACATACAAATTCCACCAAGCCTTGCTGTAATTTGCCATATTTTTACATTTCAAATCTAACAAGACCATTTTGTACAATATTATGTTCATTGGCTCTTCTGATCAGCTCAACAAATTTGTTGACTACAGCTGGAGTACAATCAGTACTCAGGTGAGATCTTGGAGTTGTCAAGAGTTTCAAGAGTTGTGAAGGTAAGATTTAAACTGATACTAATTGTAGTATATTACATTGCAGATACTAATTGTAGTAATTGCAGATACTAAGTTTAGTGGTATCAGCTGCACTAGTTTCTTCCACTGTAAGGAAGCAGGTGATACTGTCCAGTATGAGCATACAGTATATAGAACAGTATCACCTGCTTCCTTGCAGTGACTCCCTTTACATTTTAGAATAAGATTTAAAATATTGCTGCTCACCTTTAAGAGCTTCAATGGTTTGTCCCCTGACTATATCAGTGAGCCTATACATCCAAATGTAATTTGAGCCCCTCTGTTTCTGACCTTTTTTCAGTTCCCAATATGAGGCTCCAAACACTGAAGACACTGGGAAGCTATGCTTTCTGCTCTGTTCCTTTCCAATACCATTTTAAAATGTGATTGTTTTATTGTATTGTGCCTTGAGAGAGTTGATGTATAAAATAAAGATGACGATGATGCTGCCAATTTGGACCCACACTTTAGACGTGCTGTTATTTATTCAATGTTTTTAAAAGGTTCAGATAAGGATTAGTTTTTTACAAAATTTAAAATGAACTTTTTTACTGTTTGCTGTGAATATTTGTTGCACAAGGCTTCATTTTACATTTTCGTCTTTTAAATATTACAGATGCAGGACTTTATTTGAATATTTATTTTGGACTTTTCCAGAAAAGCATAGGCATGTACATATTTTCTTTTCAGTGGAGAAGATGAAGTGCAATATTAAAGTGTGCTGCACCCTGCCTTTGAATTTATTGGTGCTACACTGAAACAAGCCTGTATTACTCACAGAGATCGACCCCTTATCCCTCTGCACTTCAGAAAAAGCTGCTATACAGAAAGTAAATCTGGAATTTCATTAAAACCATAATCAAGTTTTTAAACAATCCAACATAACTTAAAAGTCACTCCTACATGTCAGCTTGATAATTCTTAATTGGAGGCCTCATAAACAGCTTCATTAATAAAGCTCTATGGAGCTTTGTATGAAAACATACTCTGAAGAGTTTCAAGGAAACAGGAAGATGGTCCAAAGAAGTGTAAATAAATTAAAACTATCTCGAAGGAGATCTCTATAACATTCAGGTGCCAGATGCTATTGGGATTTTCAAGCTCTCCATTGTCCTGTCCTGTATTTCATGCATTTTGATTGATCTTTCACACCCAAAAGCATTACTTCCATCCAGCAATCTATAGGAGACCTTGTGAGATATGATACACAGACTGACCATATCACAACGTTAATTGTGATTTAGTCAGTTTGTTAACTTAATAAAGTTAACAAAAGAAAATATATCGAAGGTATGTTGAAAGCTGGAGTTATGAGCAAATCATTATTGAAAATGTACACATTGGAAACACATACAACCAGTTTGCAAATACATATTACCAGCTCATATATATATTTATTTTTTTTGTATAAAACTGAAATTATTTAAAGTTAAAATTAAGTTTAGTAAAAATGTAAAGTTTAAAGATTCATTAAGCCTTTATAAAGCTCTCATGTACGCTTCATCTATTCATTTACTCTTCACACTAGTCCATTGTCAAAGTCAAATGCTTCACAAGCACTTTAGATAACCCAGATGTCAATGCAGAAATGTACCTCAAGAGAACTGACCTGTGAACTGCAGTGAGACAACAGTAACTGACCTACAAAATATAAAGAGTCCACTTTGTGTCATCTGCAGTTTTCTGCTCATTTTCTTGCTTGGTGAACATAGTATTTTGTTTGCAATTTTGTTGCTTTCCCACATTGTCTGGAAGAAGATATAGATATAAATAAAAAAAAAACATGTCAACATATTCACTTAAGTCTTTTTCATACTTAGCCTTGACCAGCTTAGTGTTTCCCATTTTGTGACTATGCTTCATATTTTGCTTGGCTATAATATTCTGCACTTGTCTAAATTAAACATTATCTATTGAATGTTTTGCCAGTCTTAAATTTCATCTAAATTCTTTACAGTTTAATTTTCTGCCTCTGTGTTTTTTTAACATTTTTTTCCATTGTCTCCATAATACACAAGTACTCCAAATCAAAATGCACAGAACTGAAAGAGGAGAAAGAGAAAATGTAGAGGAAGAGCATGAGCATGAAAATGTTGTCATAGTGTTTTAATAGACAATTAAAAGAAAGATGCAGTGTCATTTTTGTTCATTATTGCATTGTTCATTGCAAAAAGGATAAGGAAGCCCAAACATCTGAAAGAAGGGGAATCAGCACAAGGCAGCAGAGAATGTTTTTCTATATAAAAGTTTTTAAATTTTTTTTTATATAATACGCACACATTTTTAATGAAACATTTCTGCATAGAATACATTGCTGAGACACCTTGCAAAGTCATTTGAAAGATATCTTGCATAGGTATCTTTCAAAATCATGCATGACACTATAAAATAGTAGCCCAATGATACGGGACATGTTGAACTATAAAGGATTGATCTCATCATAAGGTTTTCAGGTGTTCTAATGCTTGCAGCATGTATGTCTATATGTATTCTTTCTACAAACCAACATTGAGCTTGTTTCATTTTATTTTTTCTTTTATGCCATCTTCACCCTTCATGACAAGTCCTGTCATTACTGAAAATCCAGCAATTCCCTTTTGTTAGGTATCTGAAACATTCTAAATAGGTTTCCTTTTCTGAAAATAAGTGCAAATAACAGAAGGTGTAAGTGTCAAATCTGAAATTTGTCATGTCAGGATGAATTAAGACACTGGGCTTGAAACATGAACTGCTTCATTGGTTGCGTTATAAACTCCGGTCTGAACTTGGAATGACCAGAGTCACTCATTAGGTACAGATTGACTTCATAATGCCCTAAAGGTAAACAAAATGGAAAATCAGGCAAATGACTCTCTCAGTGAACAGATGCTTCCATTAGAGATACAGGGCTCATTAACCTGTCAGCCACAGATGGTTTCAGGGCCACCCATAACTCTGTGTATAAGAAGAAGTGAAAAAGTTCAGCTGCTGAACTCCCAGACTGCTGTAGGATACGTAAAGAATTTTAAACTTCCTCTTTGCCCCCCCCCCCCCTCCCCCATGTCATCCCCCCGGTTCTCCTCCCTTGTGTGGATCTCAGTACTGTTTTTCGTGAGGGTTAATTAGCTTCCTGTTTCTCTTTCTCTTTGGGACTTATTCTGTTAACAAAATGCTGCATCAGATTCCATTCAAAGTGGCAGCTGGTTTCACTTTTGTGTTTGCCAAGAGAAGTCAGGAACCGGCTTGGCAGGCCACTGCAGAGACTCTTCTGTATTGCTAAAGAAACTAAGGCTGGTAACAATATGGTCTCCTTTTGCCATTACCATCGACAGAAGTCTACAAGCTGCCTTCAAGCTGCATTTAAGGAATCTACCACATGTTCATTTTTTCCTGTGAGGCAAATTAAGCTAAGGCTTTTATCAGTTTAAAAGGTTTAGACTGGTTAGTTTAAAACTTGCATGAATATTCTTTGCATGAATATACTTTAAGAGCAGCACTTATACAAATATACTTTTTTCACTTCATATTGATTATTACAATATAGAAACTTTTTGAGCAGTCATCTTCTGTATATAAGTTTTTTTTAGTTTTTGCAAATAAAATGTAACAAGAAATTATTATCTTTTTCTTTCATAATAATGCATAATCATACTTTTGCCTTTGATGTTCATTTTATACAAACATGAAACTTAAGATATTAACACATGATAAAGCATTCATAATTTAAGGATCAATTCAAACCGTGCTTAGGCTAGGGGGAGGGCATTTTCCTGTCTTAATGTTAAATTAATCGACAGTCTAAATGATTTTGAATCCGATTCATCTTTGCAGTTAAGACTGTTATTGTTGCTTTTTAGGAGATGATGTACAAATTGTTATTTTCATTGTAAATCTAATTGTAGTTTTCTGATCTGTGGTATTGTCAGGTTTAAACAGACAATTTAACAAAAAAATTTTAATACAGCTTTGAATTGGCTAGTCTGTCCATGGCAAGAATCTAAAGAAAACTCCACCTTTTAATCCTGAAGTTTTATATTTACACCTGCTTTATATCTACTGCTGTAAGCAGCTGTAGTGCTGTGTGGTGCTCCAGTTCCATCTTATTGCATGTGTTGCTTTAGTGGTTCTCTCAGTTTGATGTTTATATAAGTTCATCTGGAAAATAATGTAATTTCTATCAATTTACAGTTGAATTTATCATACAATATACATGAATCAGGATTTGAAGTGTGTTGCTGAATATCTATGCACCCAGTCAAATTGCTTATATCTCCTTTCCTGGGGATATACACAATTTGAAACAACACAGAAGTGGAAATGCAAACAGAAGTTCTGTATACGCTCATTATTCTGTTAATTTAAAAGCTATTGTTTTTATTCCTTTACTATAAATTTCATTAGACTAAATTTGATTTATATGTTTTAAAAATAGGAAGCACTTACAGTTCTTATGCCTGTAAAGGTTTAGTAAACAGGTCATATTGCTCTGTACAGTTGACTAATGATTTTGTACATTTTTTAAAAGCAGAGAAAAGCTCTACCTCAATAACAAAAATGTAAAGTGTTTAGCAAAACGGTCTGTAATCATGATCACGGTGTCAAATGGACTGTAATTTAAACAGTATCATCTGGTCCAGAGATATGGTGTTATACTGCACTGTTCTGTGTGCTGCTGCCCCCAACAGGATTACTCCGAAACTAGGCCTAGTTATACATTTTGGCACAAGCAACCTCTCAGTTTTACAAACATGTAAAGCTTTTTCAAGTCTTCAGTTCTAAAAGCTGACAGAACACCAATTCTTTTACAGAAAAAAATGAAAATATTATATATCTAAAATATCTACAAGATTTTTAATCTGTTTTCAGTTGCATCATTAGAAATGTGTGTTTTTGTTACATCCACAATTAATACGATCAAAACCTTGGTTATTTATTAATTGTATTTTACATTCCCCTTGCTATTATTCACCTATAACTGTAAATTTGATTTAAGTGGCACAGGCAAATGACCATATCTGTTTTGTTCTGTTCATCCAATATCCAATATCAAGCCCTCAGGGTTTAACAGTCATGACAAACACAGAGAAGCTTTGGGAGGGGGAAGGGGTGTATTAATACTGGCTTCTTCTCTGGCTTATAAATGCTCCTGTTTTCCTGAATACCATAGCTGTATTTTAAACAGGGCAGTGTGACTATGATTGATCTATAGTGGCCCCTGTTGTTTATGATTGGACACTAATCACTACCTATTCTCTTTCAAGGAATACTAAAACAACGATCTACATAAATGTGTCAATAATGATATAGCACATATAAAAAAAATAAGAAATAGGAACATTTGCATTACCATGTCCTGCAAAGGGAGTAACACAGATATATTTCTTTTTACAAAAAATATGGAACTGCAACACGATTCAGAGGCTCTTGGAAATTCCTGACTAATAGCTATTCGGATTTAAGTTACAAGCCAGTACCTGTTTTTTTAAGCCATCAACCTGAGCTGGATTTGACGTTCTTGAGAATTGCCCACAATTTTCAAAACACTGAAAACAAAACTGAAATATCCTTTCTAGCTAATTTGTTCAAGCTATCAAATCCGCAGTGGCCATTATCTCCTAATCCTGCCCTAGATGTTGGCTCTGCTTTCATGCTACAGTGTGGTACCAAGTTCTCCTACCCCACCATGTGGCCTGAAGCAGATATTTTACAGCTCTCTCCATTTTGTTCACAAAACACAAAAGTCTGGCACTGAAACAACAAGCTATTTAGCTTTATGGACTTCACAATAGTATAGCCTTTGTCTTATATATATGTATAAATGATGAATATTATATTGCAATTTGAGTATATATCATACCACAGTGCATTACTGTGAAAAAACATCTATTCACTCTATTACAGCACTATGTAATAATTCTGGGTCTGCACTCCTTCAGGGGCTTCTCAGTTTTTTTCAAATAAAAATAGAGACAGGAAAAATTACCTCTTCTGGCATATAGAAATATTCTGATCATAAAATGGATATGGTGTACACTCTTCTGAATTTTAAAAGACACAGAAATGCAAAAGAAGCCTTGAATCAATAAAGAACATTTGCATTAGCCCCTGGCAAAATTCCCACATAGCAAATCATTTAATATGAAAACCCCGGAAATGTATAGTGTCATGAATAAAATAACTATTCTTTTCCCAATGTACTTTTCCATCCACTGAAAATCCCCATCAAAATGAATACAGTTTGCTGATATGATAGGTCAGGATTATGCAGAACATCTTTTTAAAATACATTTTATATTAGACAATTGCTACTAACAGCAAAACTGCATCAACATTATACACTCAATGGCAGTCACAGTGACTCAATTAAGAACTTAATATATGCATATCTCAATCTATCAGTCAGCTACAGTACCTTAACAGAAATGGACTTTCTTAGCCAATACTGATAGTTGTTAATTACTGAACCCCATGGGCCAATAGTGATACTGATGCTAATATTAAGCAACAGGGGAGGTAAAAAAAAGGCCTATAAATGAAAACATTTCCATATACAGGAAACAAGCAGAGGTTAATCCAAAACTGAATAAAGAAATTGTTTCAGCACATTAACGCAGCACTTTGTTTAAGTTGATATGTCTATATTATATAAAATATGATTTTATTATATAAAATATTTATATATGTTGATTTATGATGAAACATTAAATAAATATGTATTTATTTTGTGGGTTACTTAATACTGTTTTTTTGAGAAATATATTTTTAACTGTGAAGGACTCTATGTTTTGTGAATAGAACAATATTTGTTTAAGCTCTGGCTTTTCCGCGACCCTGTATTGGATTGTGTTGTATTGGAAGCCGTTAGAAAATGGATGGATACAGTACATGTGGGAGGAGGAGGCTTTGTGAGGTTTTTCAGTGAATTTTTGTAACATTTTTTTAACAAATGTGTAGTTTTCTTCTTCAGAGGAGGGTTTTTGACATATTGCACTTAATGAAAGGCAGTGCTTTTAGATGCTTTTATTGTTGTCTGTAGCTTTAATATTTTTGATTATAAAGGAATTTTTAAATTTGTACTACTATTGATGAGAACCTTTCACATTTGTAATGTGGTTCTAAGAGCCATCAGTCACTTTTGACTACTGTGCAGGAATTAAAAACCTTTTATTAGGTTTACCTCTTTCACGACACTGTAAAACAAAACTGTCTTGTGAGGTAGGGAGATGTAGCGTTGTAAGAAAGCCACCAAATTGGCTGATAATTTAGGGTCAATAGTACAATCTCAAGCCAAGGTGACCACATGTAAATTGGAAAACCTGCAGAATGAGGCACAGCTGGTTTGAATGAGTAATTAGCACTCAGAGCGAGTGAGATTCCATATGAGGGAAAAGAGCTGTTGGGATAGGTTCTGCTTGGAATTAGCCACTCCTCTGGTCTAATTAAGAATCTTTAGAGAAAGATTGAGAATTCCAGGTAGAGATCTCACTAATTATGAATTGGGCTGGTTTACAGGTCTGGGGGACTCAAATGGGTGCCAGCATTTACACACCTCTACATACACCAAACCACCAAACTGTAATCCTTGTTAGATATGTATATGCATCCATTTTACTAGTTGTAGTTAGCCATGTTTCACTGATGAGCACTAATAGGGGTGAAACAGCTGTCTGTGGTTGCTGACTTTGACTTCACATAAGGAAGCAAAATTAGAGTCTGTTTAGATGGTTCTGCATTTTAGTGTCATACTGTAATTTGGTGAAATCAGTCTAGGTATCCCTCTGCTCTCTAGTTTGTATGGATGGATAGATTATTCTAGTGTCAGTTTAACACATTCAGATTTAGTTTTTTCAGTTCTGTAAAAATGTAAAATATAAATTGTGAAATTTAATTTATATACTATAACACAGTTAGCTATAATACTGTGTCCTGGAGCTCCTTGGTCATTAGTCCCTTGTAACTGACTCTGGAAACAAGATCATTTTTACGTTCACTGCCACATTAACAGCATAATAGTATGATAATTGAAAGGCTGCACACAGGGTTTGACACAACTCACTGTCTTTGTGTTTTTGAGTATAAAGGGCGTGTGAATACTGAAAATTCTAACTGTCACAAATCACACAGACCTGTAGCAAGAAGATAACTCACATTTACACTTACTAAGTTACTTCTATACTTAAATAGTGAATTTGTATCATTGAACTTTTTATTTTACATTTTATCTATTTCTGTCTTTACTATGACATTTGAATCATTACTTAACAAATTAATTCAGTTGGTCTGAAAGAATTATGATTTATTTCTTTCATATATTCTTCAGCGTATCCCAAAGTTTCTTTTTTTTCTTTAGTATTTTCATTTCTAATGTGAACCTAAAGAGAACTGCTCTTTAGCATAAATATGTACCCGTTTATTCCACACAGTAAAATAAATTATATCATAATGTTTCAAATTAGCACAGTAATTACATAAAGAAAGGGGCTTACAGAGTAATTAATTAAATTACTTGAGCTAACGCTGACTTTCTATTGAAGGCTATATTTCATTTTATGACTTGCTTATAAGACTTAATAAACCTGAATATGCAGGAAATTCATTTATATCAAGTCACGTACACAGTTTTGAATCATAAAAGTTAACTGACTTTCCAATAAAATATATACAAGACAAAGAATCAGCTTCTTGTTGAGCTCCATTTACTATGTGGGCTGTTGCACAGAACTGTATCAGAGTCTTTTACCAAATATTCAAACTACTGAGAAGACTGCAGCATTGTGAGCGAAACTGTTATTCAAGTTTGATACTGTATATCTCAGCATAGCAGGCTAAGCATTAGAGTTGGAAAGTTTTATTCCTCAATGTAGGAATTTACTTTTTTGTTTTTTTAGTGTGTGTGACATTCAATTACAGTATTTGTAATTAATTCTACAAAATTACTAAAAACTTTGAACTGGAAAGACATTATTAGAATAAAATCGTTAATAGAAGATTTCTATTAATCTTTCTAATATTTCCACAAGACCATAATTTAGCAGCTTAGATCTCAGTATAAATAACTAGGAATGCAGCTGGCAGCTAGAAATGGGCCTCTCAGATAAGCAGCATATCCTTAGTGTGTAACACAGACCAGGACATTGTCAAACTCCATCCATTCTCAAACTCCCTAAGAACGGATTGTCCAACATGGCTTTTCTCAGCCTGTACTCACAAAAGAAGATTCTTTTTATTCAGACAATGGGTCAGAGGACAATTACCCAAAAGTGGACCAACCAATGAGCAAACTGTAGTGTGGACAGAAGCCTGAAGAAATCATAACCAATCACCAGCTGTGATGTACTGGTTTTAACGCTTCGAAGCTCAAAACCCTGAACCAGTCATCTGGAATACTGACTCCCCTGCCATCCCACCCCCCACACTATCCAAGCTAGATGTCTGGAAATCACTAAGAAGAGTGAACACATGAAAAGCTGCTGGACTTGACGGTATCCCTGGCCTGGCACTCAGAACATGTGCCTGGCAGACACCTGATGTCTGTACTGACATCTTCAACCTATTCTTGGCCTAGGCTACTGCACCTAGCTGCTTCAAGACAACCACCATTGTGCCAGTACCAAACAAATCTGCACATACATGCCTGAACGACTACCGACCTATTGCACTCACCCCCATCATAATGAAGTGCTTAGAAAAACTGCTTATACCACACATTAAAGCCAGCATTCCAAAAACCGATCCTCTCCAGTTTGCCTATCGTACAAACTGCTCCACAGAGGATGCAATGTCTATAGCTTTACACACCACACTAACCCCCTTGGAACACCTATACAAGAATGCTGTTCATTGACTTTAGCTCAGCATTTAACACCATCATACCAATAAAACTTGCTACCTGTAATGAACAGTTCTTTCCGGACCCTATGCGGACGACACAATCCGAAAAAGTGAGGAAGAACACACTAGGGAAAAGTCATGCAGGAAAAGGGATGAAAACAGGGGGGCGTGTCCATGCGGTGCTGGTGATCAGGGGAGGTGTGGCCGAGGCGAACAGTCCAGTATAATTCCAAAGGGAGAATCCAAAACAAAAGCAAAAGGTCCATGGCTGAGAAATCAGTCCAAACAGGAGATTGAAATCAGGTGCCGGGTCGGGACCAGCGGGGGGAACAAGGACAGGAGCAGGAAGCCAAAAACATAACGGAGCCAGGCGCAACCAGGTCCTGGGCTCGCATGATGCGGAGATCAGATGCAGAGCCACGAGTAAGGTGAGCGGCTGGCTTATAAAGGCAAACTGAACAGGGGAGAAACAAGGAACAGGTGGCGGGAGTGATGCAAATGAGGAAGGGCTGGAGCGCCCTTAAGAGGAGGGGTTTGCGATCATGACGCTACCAAACTCAGGGCTCTGGGTCTAGATACCACCCTCTGTAGCTGGATCCTAAACTTCCTCACCAGCAGACCCCAGACTGTCAAGATTGGCAACCTCACCTCCAACACGCTCACCCTGAACACCAGTGCCCCTCAGGGTTGTGTGCTCAGCCCAGTGCTTTACTCCCTGATCACCCACGACTGTACTGACAAGTTTAGCACAAACACCATCATCAAGTATGCTGACGATACCACAGTCATGGGCCTAATCACTGACAATGATGAGACTGTCCACAGGGAGGAGATTAAACAACTTGAAGATTGGTGCCAAACCAACAACCTATGTCTCAACATCAACAAAACCAAAGAGCTGACCGTTGACTTCAGGAGACAAGGAAAAGTCCACTCCCCCATCTACATTGAAGGGTCTGCAGTGGAGATGGTGAATAACTTAAAATTCCTAAGTGTTCACATCTTTAAGGACCTTACATGGGCACTCAACACCTCCAGTCTCATCAAGAAGGCACAACAGCGGCTGTACTTCCTGAGAAAGCTGAAGAAAATACACCTGCATCCACAGATCCTCAACATCTTCTACAGATGTATGGTGGAGAGCATACTGACCAGCTGTATCACAGTCTGGTATGGCAACTGCACCACATCAGACCATAAGGCACTGCAGCGGGTGGTCAAAACTGCCCAACACATCATCGGCAGTGCCTTACCATCCATCCAGGAAATCTACAACACCAGGAGTCTGAAAAAAGCCACCAAAATTATGTCTGATCGCACTCACCCATCCCAACTTGTTTGTCCCCCCTATCATCTGGTAGAAGATTCCTGATGCTCCAGTCGCACACAACAAGACTCCAAAACAGCTTCTTCCCCAGAGCCGTCAAGCTGGTGACGCCCCCACTCCCTCCCATCATACTATGATCTCTCCTCACTTCTTCCTGTTCCCACAATGATTGTACTCCTACACCACTACATACACGACAACTAAATGTAAGCCGGAATTGTACCTAAAACTGTACTAGTTGTATTTATTAATCACCATATTATTTTTGCACTGTTCGCCGTATTACTTTTGCACTGTTTTTGTCCTGTTTGTATACTTTTCTCTGCATATTTGCACAGTTTTTGACGATTTTGCTCAGGCACCATACTGTTGTTTACACTGTTATTGTATTTCTGTCTATTGTCTTGTCTGCTGTTCTATTTATATGCTGCACCTGAGAGACTAATGAGAACAGTTTTCACTATACTATGCACCCGTGTAAGTATAATGACAAATAAAGTTGAGTTGAATTGAATCAAATTTAAAGGTGTTGCACTACTCATTCTCTCACTTGCTCACTCGCTCCTCTTTTTCTCTCTCCCTTAAAAATGGTGATCTGCAAAAATTACCAATGACATAAGAACAAACAGTCCAAGAAAGAACTTTAACCTTATTCAAAATCAAAATGACAGGCCAAGAGTGTGAATGCATCACACTCATATTCTGACAAGATTTCCTGCAATAAAAGTAATTTTGTGTCTCACAAAACAATCATTATGCTATAGACATAACAACAGTGCTATTGCCAGCATTAACCCAATTCCCCTGAATGTTATCCTTTGCAGCCAGACCCGAGTCAGATGTCCTTCCACAAAGTGTTTTTAAAGCCCAAAGTTCAGCAGACATCTAAATTCCCGAAGCACTGTCTTTAGCCAAAGTTAAGCAAAGCTCTTTCTACAGCTAAAGGAGACTGGATCACTGAAACCAGCCCTGTCAAGCTCTGTCTTCAATTGGAAGATCAAAACTCTTTAAGAAATAATTGGCCAATGGGTATTTGTTTATAAAACTTCTATATGCACATTATAATTCTTAGATTTTAAACTATTATTCCAAATGCATTTGATCAAGTTTAATTCATGATAGTAAATGTATGTTTACTTTTCTTTGAGAATATGAATGGGATCAACTGCATGAGGCTGATATGACTTATAAAACACATAATAACACGTATTAGTTGATATATTTAAACATTATTAATTCTTGTCTTTGTAATCCCAAAGTGAACGTTCTACAATCTGATCATGACTAATCTTATTACTCGTGTTGGTTTGTTATGCATGTTTTGGTTTTGCATTAATAAATTATATATTAGTATTATTCAGAATTTGTGATAGTCCTGCTTCAGTCAAAAAAAAAAGGCATGGCTAAGCTTTAGAAAACTTAAGGAACTAATGGAAAAAAAAATCCTTCTAAGTTGGGAAAGCTTCAGAGCGCAGAAAAGGGCACAAGTGGAAACTATGTGTAATTGGATTTAAAACTGAAAACAGGAGGCTTGTCATTACACAAGGTGTGGTGGGAATGTGGGAATGTGCCAGAACTGCTGTTCTGACATGTTGTCGAAGCTGATACCCTTAGATCCGTCCAGAAGCAGTTGGATGAGATCCAAATGACCTCCTTTTCGTAAGCTTCATTAAATTATTAAGAAAACAACATAGTGGCATAATAATAATTACATTAAAGAACAACAGTGATAATACACATACAATATTCAACAACACTGATTTTACATCAGGGAACCTATAGGTAGAATAGGAGGATCCTTATGCGTGACCGGAATCCCACAGAACGCAGAGTAGCAAAGGGACGATCCGAAAGACGAAATCCAAAGGCTTGGTCGATAAGGGAGGCAGAGGGTCCGGTAACGAGAGATATCCAAAAGAATCCAAAAGTCGAAATCCAGAAGGCGAGGTCAAGAGGCGGAAACAGAAGATTCGTAACAGGAGATCAGTCGAAAGGCTTGGAAACGCGCACTGGAGAATACTACAAAAGGCTTCTCAATAGCGAGCATGAGAAGGTGTGCGAAGGGGGTTTAAATACTGAAAGGAAAGGGGTGTGATTGGATGATTGGTTAGGGAGTGAGAATTTGAGGAATCTGATGCATCTGAGAATGTGATGGGTTCAATCAGGGATGAGATTGTGAAGCAGAGGTTCCAGGAATGTAACGTCGTTTGCGAGGGAGAGTGTGGAGTGTGACAGGGACAGAACGGCATTTCCGAGGTAGAGTGTGGGGCGTGACAGTACCCCCCCCTTTAGGGTCGGCTCCTGACGACCCCAGAGAGCGAGCACGAAAGAAGTCATCGATGAGGCTGCGATCCAAAATATCTTCTCACAGACCCAGGAACGTTCCTCAGGACCATAGCCCTCCCAGTCGACTAGAAATTGCCGGCGGCCTCAGAGCCAGCAGGCATCCAAGATCTTATTGACCGTGTAGGAAGGTAGACCGTCAATGAGTCGTGGTGGGGGTGGAGGTGGCCGAGGCCAGGAGAGGGGGATCTGTGGTAAGGTTTCAGGAGAGAGACATGGAAGGAGGGGTGCACCCTGAGAGTTGGAGGAAGAGCAAGACGATAGGTTACAGGGGTGAGCTGGGAGAGGATGCGAAAAGGTCCAATATAACGGGGTCCCAACTTATGTGAAGGCTGTCTAAGGGGTAAGTTTCTAGTAGACAGCCAGACAAATTGTCCTTGTCGTAGTCTGGGCACAGGTCGTCGATGACGGTCAGCGGTGGTCTTCTGCCGCAAGGAGGTCTTTAGAAGGGCGGATCTGGCTTGTCTCCAAATTCTCCTGAGGAAACTGAGGCGTGTCTGGAGGCAGGGAATATCCGAATCAGGGATAGAGTCCGGGAGAAGAGAGGGTTGGTATCCTAGAGTGCAATAGAAGGGGGACATCCCAGTGGTGGAGGAAGAGAGAGAGTTATGGGCATATTCAGCCCAGGGGAGGAGAGAGACCCAGTCATCTTGAGAAGCAGAGACGTAAGATCGAAGGTAAGTAAGAAGGTCCTGGTTGGTTCTTTCTGTCAGTCCATTGGATTCAGGATGAATATCTCACGATAGCCAGACGTGAGAGATGTGGAAGTCCCAAGAGATTTGCAAAAAGTTCTCCAGAATCTTGAAATGAATTGAGGTCCTCGATCTGATACGATATCCGCAGGAATGCCGTGAAGTCTGAAGACATGAAGAATGAAGAGGTCGGCCATGTCTTGGGCAGATGGAAGGGCAGGAAGAGGAATGAAATGAGCCGACTTCGAGAATCTATCTACCAAGACCATAATGGTAGTTTTGCCTTGACTCTCGGGAAGATCCGTAAGAAAGTCCACTGAGATGTGGGACCAAGGTCTTCTAGGGGTTGGGAGTGGTTGGAGTAAACCAGGCTTCTTAAGACGGGAGGATTTGGACATGGCACAGATGGGACAGGCCTGCACGTACCCAGTAACATCAGTCCTCATAGAAGGCCACCAGAAATGTCTAGAGATGAATTCCAAGGTACGTTTGACACCGGGGTGACCTGCAAACAGTGAATCATGACCCCAGTGAAGAACAGTGGAGCGTATGGTATCAGGAACAAAGAGTCTGTCTGGAGGACATTGGGGGGGAACGGTTTGGTTGTGAAGTGCACGTTTGATTTGGTTCTCCAGGTCCCATCTAATAGCAGCCACGATTCTCTCAGGGGGTATAATAGGTTCAGGAGGGTCCAAAAAGCCAGGAGGATCATGGAGGCGAGATAGGGCGTCAGCCTTTATGTTCTTGGATCCCGGTGTATAAGTAATGAAAAAATGGAACCTAGAAAAGAAAAGTGACCAGCGGGCTTGGCATGGGTTCAAACGTTTGGCAGTCTGTAGGTAAGAGAGATTTTTATGATCCGTAAGAATAGTAAAAGGGTGTAGGGCCCCCTCCAACCAGTGTCTCCATTCCTCCAGGGCGAGTTTGATAGCCAGGAGTTCTCGGTCTCCAACATCATACTTGGTCTCGGCCTGGGACAATTTTTTGGAGAAAAAGGCGCAGGGGTGGAGGATACCCTTCTCTCCATGACATTGAGATAATATGGCACCAACTCCGTTGGCTGAGGCATCCACCTCGAGAACGAATGGAAGGTTGGGAACTGGATGACGGAGGAGGGGGGCTGTGGTGAACAGTCTCTTGAGATGAAGGAAAGCTTGGTCTGCCTCAGGGTTCCATCTCCCTTGATCAGGACCATTTCGGGTCAGGGCAGTAATGGGGGAGGCGACAGAGCTGAAATTCCTAATAAAACGGCGGTAAAAATTGAAAAATCCCAGGAAGCGTTGAATTTGTTTTAAATTCTGGGGGGTCGGCCAGTTCTGTATGGATTCAGTCTTGGCAGAGGTTCCAGGAATGTAACGTCATTTGCGAGGGAGAGTGTGGAATGTGACAGGGACAGAACGGCGTTTCCGAGGTAGAGTGTGGGGGCGTGACGATTACTTAAATATCACATAGCCTCTTTCACAAGGGAAGCTCTGTATGAATAGTTTATGGCCTAAGCACTAGGGAGTACTGAGCAAGAGAGAACTAGGCTTCCCTTTAGTAGCAAAAAAATGACAATTAATTCCTAAATAACATAGGGAAATTTGCAAATGAGAGAAGGAAGAACTAACTGTTCTGGTTGTTATAGTACAAATTTAGGGTGAATTTTATCAGGTAATTTCTGGAAAAATCTCTAAAATCTTACCAGTCTTAACATCCCTTCTCACACAACCTAAGAGCAGACACATTTGAATAAAACATAATAACCAGATCTCTCAACTGCAAATGGATTTCATTATCTTAACTGAGAAATAAATATAAATTACAAAAGAATAAGGATAACCATTAAAAAGCTTTGAAAAATAATTAAAAACCTTGTGTGTATCAGATGTAAATTCCTAGAATTTGTTGCTTTGTTATGAGCATGACAAATGTCCTATTAAACTACTTGCTCTCAGATTAGAAGAAAAATAACGTTTAGTTCCTATTGAGGCAATTAAGGGCAATATACTGTAATAATGTTGTGTTCTCTAATCCTGCACAGGAGAGCAAAAACCTTTTCTTATTCCCAACTTTAAATCTCTGATGCCTGTGCAGACCTAGATAAGACATAAGAGTGTTTAAAACCATTGTGATTACCATAGTTAACTGCTGAACAGGTGGGACTTTTAGATGTTCTTCTAGCTTTATAAGGATTGAAGGCAGCTGCTTAATACATGTAAACATGGAAATCTGGTCATGATGGCATTTCACCTGTTGGCATTGTGAGATCAGGCTGACCCTTTAATAATAAATTCTAACATTTATTATTGGAACCTCTTTTTAGATAGATAAAAAAACAGCTCTAGTGCCTGTTAAAAATTTAAAGATCTACTATAATGTTCAAGCTACAGGTCATTTGTGCCACTAAATTCCATTATCTTTTTTGAAAATGTTTTGTCTAACCATATAGAAAAGTAATGTACAGGTTGGTTTTCTGAAAGATCAACATGCTTCTGATAACATACAGTAGATTCCTTTTACTTATTAAACAGCACGTCTATCACCAAACAGTCTCTTCCGCAGAACTGTGTTTAGATGTGAAAGGAACTTGTCATTGTTAAGAACTGAATTACCTTTTGGCTGTTCCCCGACATTATGATTATGGTCATTTATAAATATGATTTATATTGATATTGTCACGATTGTAATCCTTCCTCTTTAGGGCGCTCCGGCTCTTTCACATTTTAGTTGATTTTGTGCACCTGTCTCCTTGGATTACCCAGCTTTGGACTTTTAGACTACATCCTGGATTTCCCTTTGGACTTCCTTGGACTTGTTCATCTGGACCACCCCCTCCGAGCACCAGTGCACAGTCGCCACGTCCCCTCGTTCATCAACCTGCCCAGTTCCTCGTCGTCTCCTCCCCGTGTCTGTTTCACTCCCTTCTGGATTCTGCCGTCTGCATAGGGTCCTGACCAATGCACCGTTACAGATATCCCTTCATTTTACACCTAATAGGAGCACTTCAGAGAAAGGTATTATTTTATATTATTTGTCCATATTATTTATGCTTTTATTCAATTCTCTGTTGCAGGCTGTTAAACAACACTAACAGCATTGAAATTCAGGAATCTAAACATCATAGTTCACTTTATGCTGACATTCTAGTGTTTATGTCTGATATTTTTAGCTCAATGATAGATTTAACAATGGTAGATTTTCTGGATGCAAAAATTTTTGAGGATGCAAACTAAAATCACTTATGTCTTAAATTATAAAGCAAACTATTAAGCCAAAACTAAAAGTCTTTGCTATGGCTAATGATTTAGGTGATACCTTATAGCACGATTAAAGTGGTTTGCTTTTAACAAACTGAAATATTATTATTGATCTTTTCTGTTAAGAGTCTTTAGGACTTGATGAATTCTGGTACATCAGTTCCTTTGTGCCAAATTAAGAAAATATAATTAAATCAATTAGACTTAAGGGTCTACTATTTTTCTGCCCCTAGAGATAGGAGTTTCCCTATTTGAAAGGCATATTATAGCACACATGTAAGTCAACTACAGTACTTTCTTGGCAGTACACCAAAAAGTCACAGACACTCACCTGTCAGAGCTCAACTGGAAATTTTTCTTTTACTGATTGGTTCTCTGCCTTTTACTTATTTACCATCAATCAAAAGAGTTCATGCCCCCGCTGACAGTTTTGATGATAACCGACTTCACACATTTCACATACAGTATCTCAGAATGTTTTTAGCCTGTCTCAACAATGGGGTGCTGCAGGACATCATCCTACCTTCACAGCTAGTAGCAGAATGAATTGTTTTTAAATCTTCTTCCAGACGTTTGGTCTCATTGTTATGTTACTTTCTTTTACATACTGTACTGTAGGTCCAGTACAGTCCTTTCCCCATTACATCCATATGGGACAGAGAATTAGACAACTTGGATGGTAACCCAGAGTGGGGCCCTACTAAAATGTTTTCTCTTAAAATATGTTAGATAACCATTTGATTACAATGGCATTTTAGACTTGCTGATGGTTTCTATGCCCTGCCAAACAACTGGTTTTCAGACTGGGACTGCGCCACACCATCTCTGTCATACATGTGCACAGGCAGCTCTTTACATATCTTCTAGGAATGCCCTGTGAGAAAGCACTTTTGACTTTAAGTATTATATTACCAGATATAACTAGAGTGACCAGGAACCCCATACTGCTCCTACTCAATGTTAATTCCCAAACTGCTGTCAATTTCCACATACAACAGCTTTTACTGGCAGTTCACACAGCAGCCACAGAAATCTATTTTACAGGGCCAGATGGAGAGTAAGATATCTCTGACTCATACTTGGCTAAATTGTTTTTTTGAAATTGTGCTTATAGAAAAATATAAAGCTAAACTTCATCATGCTAGTGTACAAATTGGGCAAGCATCGACAAGGGCTTCATTTTAGTTATAGAATCATATAAACTAAGTCCCTTTTTCTTCCTTTTTTTCTCAACTCCCTTTTAATGTTGGTGTTTTGTTCTATACTCATTCAGTATCTATTGTTTTCTGGAAAGTTTTAGAAACAGATAAATGTTCAGAAACAAAGAAATGAAACATACTCAACTTAGTATTTTTTTTCAAAATACACATTTAGGGAAGAAATAGTTGTGAAATGTGAGGCTCCATCATTTTTAATGGAAAAAAATCCACTCACAACACTACTTCTTTTTCATACACTTCACATCTGCCTAACACAATTTACTCATACTTATGAGTAAAACAAATATGGTTTTCTTTTAAAACACAAATTACCTACAGCTTTGCATCTGGCCAGCCTTCATACATACACTATCAGAGAGCAAGGCAACTCCCACTAACCCTATGGTACAGATTTGCAGTTTTTTAAAGTCCCATTTCCTACTCTCTGATCCAACAGCCACAGGCTCATTTCTCTATTGGGTGTCACTACTGTTCAATCACTCACCAAACTTTCTGTTTTTACTCTTGATTACTCTGTGATCCAGCAGCCATAGGCTCATTTCTCTGCTGGGTGTCACCACTATTCAATCACTCACCAAACTTTCTGTTTTTAAACCATCAACAATCACCACACATAGTCGCATAGTCTGGCATTTATTAATATTTGTCAGGTCCCATCTCTGTCCTTGCAGTGGAGCCATGCCAGACACCACTTGCTGTCGGAGAGCCACCAACTAGACAGCATCCTCTGCCACTCCTGACACCTGAAGAAGGCTCCACAGCCGAAACGTTGTGTTTTCTTTCTTCTCTTTTCAGCATGGAATAAACCTATTACTTGTTCCTTTGCAGCCTATGCATGCTGACGCAGCTACCCACCTAAACTACTACATCCTCTGCCACTCTTCCCATACAGTGCTAGGGTTCTTCCAGTCCCACTCCCTGCTATCTGGTCTTTAGCTACTGCCCAGAAATGACAAGAGAGAAGAAAAGACCTGATTCAAAATGAAACCCATTTTTATCAGAACCCCTTGGGACTCCTAGATTCCACCACATTTCTTCCTTTCTGGGGGAGACTGCGTTCTTCTCCAACCTGCTGTCTTCTCGCTTTCCATTCATGCTCTCACAATCATCATGCTTGCTACTGTATACCTCCTGACCGCCTGTGACTGACAGCTATTCAGCCATCCAGGCCACTTCACCTCTTTGGTGTCTCCCCAGCACACAAACCCAGTCACACTGAATACTGCAGCCCACTGCTAATCCATAGCCCAGCCCTAACACAAAACTACTGATTGCAGCCAGCAGCCTCTGGCCTGCTATCATTTGGCTCTTCCACAGCCAGTTGACTGCCATATTTCTGCCGTATTTTTTTCTGTCTCTGCAGCATTCCCAGGCTGACACCTATATATACAAACTGTCCAGCACTTCAGAGGCATTGAGGCCAGCTACACAGGTTGCCTCACTTCTACCATGTCCTTGGAGAACACACACATACAGTAACAATACTTATGGAGGTTTAGAAGAGTTCTCTAAGAAGCAATTCTCCTTCTCTGTGTGCAAAAACAACACCACCATCTTTACAGCTTAAACATTTAAATAGAACTACCAACAGCTGTAGCTCACCAACCCACCAATTCCCTACAGCTATGACTTCCTAAATAGACACCGGCTAGCAAATATTACAACCTCTTCCTATATCTTAATTTAGTTGACTGATTAGGTTTCAGAATGGCACACAAACATATATTGGATGAATAGGTTTGAAAATGGTTGAATGGACAGATGGAAGTGAATGAATGAATTTACAGTTATCACTTCTTACTTGTAATCTGGTTTCTGTTTTGCATTGACCATACTTGTGGAAGTTTTAATTGAAAGTAGAAGGATTTTACTTAATATTAGTATATATGGATGCCAAATAAAAAGCTGAGGCAGAAAAGCAGTTCAATGGACCTAAGGCACCCTCTGACAGATGCCTATGCATCTTAAATTTGACAGACTGCACTTGTTGAGGAGGCCTTGCTGATCAATAGACTTGACATTACCCAGCATGTATCAACAAGTGCCATTTCTTCTTGTGAAATCTGTCTGCAAAATGTCACGGTCTGTGTGCCTAGGAAATCCAAACATCATCAAAGCACAGGTCACTAAACTATCGATGGGCCTCACTCTTGTTAAGCAATTCACAGAGTGCATTGTTCAGGGGTTACACTAAAGGATCAATCTTTTTTCTCTGTCAGTTTAACATATCAGAAAATAACAGATTTTCTGTGTCAACAGAAAACTAAATGTAACTTATTCTGTAAAAGAATGGGATGTTTGAGCTTATCTTACTTTCACTTGGGTTATCAATATCAGAACAGGTTTACTCAGAGAGCAACCTTTAGTTGAAGATCCCACTGCATAATTTTAAATGTCATGAGTTTCTGTTAAAAACGTCATAGATTTGGTATATAAAGAAATCTAAAGGTTATATTTTTAATATTTTAAAATTATTTACGTTGTATTTATATTTAATATATTTTTAAATAATCTTTAAAGGGAAAGAAAACCTTAAAGCAGGGGCGTATACAGTATATGGTGACTGTGAAATGTATGGTAACATGAACTGCTTTTCCCTACATTATTTTATTAATGGATGGTCACACATTACTTAATTTTACATTCTGTTTCTTTCTGTTTTACTATGCTTTTAATCAGCTACACATTCATACTCTCTAGCTCAATTAAAATCATGTTGTCTGTGAAAACATGACAAGCAGGACAGCTGTGTAATCAATTAATGTAAGTAACCATGACAATTAACAAGAATTACCAACAGGGAAGTTTAAAGTTACTGATGTATTGGAAAACAAAATTATTCTAAATTTGGTGGGTTGCATGAATATAAAATAAAAATGCAAAACCTGAAACCAAATTAAATATTATATAATATGCCTCCTACAGTCAGGAATGAAAACCATGGTTCATATTTCCCTGTTGCAGTACCACAGAGGGACAGCAAGCATGAAATAACCTAAAAGACAAGTAAATATTAATTTGCAATACTTGATTACAAATCAACAATAAGCTGTACTTATTATTTATACTAATACTTATATACTAATTATTTACAAAGACTGCAAGTCCCTGTAGTTAAGGTTTTAAAGATACTCTGATGTAACCACTCAAAAAAGGTCAACTGTTACTGTAAATTAATAAAAATACAGCAATCTAGGGAGTTAATGCTGGATTCTAAATAGCAAAACACTCTACAGTACAGTATGTTCTGTGTTGCAAAATTGATACAAAATATTGATAACTTTGTTTAAGCAGATAATGCATCACAAACATATAAGTTATGTCATGTGAGTAACAAATGGAAATAAATCTCTCCTTTAAATAAAAAATCAAAGCCTTTTGTTCCTAAATCTACGTATTATTATAGTTCAGGTGGGTAGCTGTGTCAGCATGCACAGGCTATAAAGGAACAAGTAATAGGTTAATTCCATGCTGAAAAGAGAAGAAAGAAAATACAACATTTTGGCTGTGGAATAATAAGGAATAATAAGGAGTTCTTTATTATTATCATCATCATCATCATCCTGGAGTCTCTTGCTGATGTTGGAACTCACTGACATTGCATTTCTCCTTTAGCTCCACAAAATGAAAATTATGGCCTTTACTGACTTTCTCACTTCATAGTGAGCTATTTTGTTACCTTGTTTGGGCATTTTTCACAGAGGTTTCAGCCTTCAAGGGTAAAGATTCTGCATTTGTGGAATGATTGACATAACTTTTTCATACTCTATCCATTAAAACTGAACTGTTAGGCCATCCAGAGAAGTCCTCTGCACAGTATTCTGCTTGTACCAAGGAATAGGAGAACTGCTTTGAGTAACTACTGTTCTGTTACTTCTGTATGGGCCTGCCTGCCTATTTTTGTAGGCAACTGCAGACTATATCTGCTCTCATTTATGTACTTTTTTATTATCTTCGAAAAGGTGCTTTTGAAAAACACTCTAACAAAACTGTGTAAAATATGAAGAGCATTTCTAGTTTGCTGTTGGTTTTCTTTCTGATGTTTATGAATTGGCTTTCATTATCTCTCTTGAGGTTTGTGTGATTGTGGCATGAAAAGTACTGTATTCATATTAGAGTGCATCACATTACCATCCTATAGATTGTAGAAACACTAGCTTACATCTGTGTTCTCATCTTATTAGTGACTATTTCCATTTGTTCACATTCTATTTTTATTTACTGTTCCAAACTCCATTTTGGCACTCATACATTCAGAAGACGGTATCATTTGGTTTATGAAAATTTTTCATTATGGGAACATTCACATGTACGGAAGATTATAAGTGTGAGAAGGAGAAAGGTTTTTGCATTTAAACAAGATACTTTTTTGTGTTTATATGAGATAACATTGCATTAACATGAAATACTTCATTCGTGAACAATACTGCCTAATATATTAATATCTTGCAATGTTTGCAATAATATTATCCCATGCAAAGTAGCATTGTTTTTAACAACAGAATATCGTCATGTTCCTCTTTGTTAAACAGAATTAATCTAAAGGAGCACATGTACAGTACTGTCTTTTGTATACAAGAAGTAGAACAACCTGTGATTCTTAGTTACATGTGTGTCATTTTTGCCATTTCTGTGAAAAGTAGAAATGACATGGCTTTACAAATGTGAAACTGCAGAAACATGTACTGTACATAGGTTTTGCTTAATCTTCAATCATGAAATGGAATACATATACGATAACTTGACAGTAAGATTTACTGTAAGTTTACTATTACTATTATTGTTGGTTGATCGCTGAATCTTAAAGCACAAAAACCTCAAAAGTATTTAGTACATTTGTATTGGTACATTTAATAATCCACCACTTTCTAGCACTTTTACCCTTTCAGATAATTAAATACAATTCCTAAAAGTTCCATTATAAGAACAAAATAAAACTCCTCTTATGGCTCGATATACAGTAGAAATGACTGAAAGTTTCACATTAGACCAAGGGATTATGAGCAGAAAGGAAGATTAAAATTGTCAAAGTGTGCTGCTGTTGGGATAAAAGAACACTGAAATATGGAGGTTCAGTAGACAAATCCCAAATAGCTTGTCACAAGTGAATTGTCTACTGGAGCAGAAAGGACAGCAAGAGAATGATGGAAGAAGTTACCTAGGGAATTTAATATTGGAGCACAGGCAAAGGATCAGATGGGAGGAGGGAAAAGAGTAACAGACCTGATTACAACAATGGAGACTCTACTGTGGATATCTAAATCCAGCCATGGTAAAAATGTCCTTCATGAGGAACAGCAACATAAACCTGTTATATATAGAATTTGCAACACAAATAAAGGAATTTCAATTACATCTGAGGATGGGAGTTGATAGGGAAACAAATACTTCCATGTACCATGGTTAAGTCAGATAGATTAGAAATTATATTTATTTCCCAACTTAATAGAAGATGACAGTATATTTTTGGAAATAAATCAGAGGGAAATGAACATGACACAGGTTTATCCATCTCATTCTCCTAAAAAGCACCATGTTCAAAAATATTTAATAAGGGGACTTTAAATCTATAAACTCAGTGCTGCTCTTAGTGCCAATATGCCACCCTAACGCATTTTCTACAACTTCCTCATCTTACAGGATGATCCCTCCATTGGAACCCTTTTTTCTGACTGCCCCATCATCTCATATCACCGACCACCTAATCTGCTTAGCCTTCTTGTTCACAGCTCCCTTGACCGCCATTAGCAATCATTCAAACCAGGCACTGTCCCCTGCAACAAAACTTCAAAACTTGCTGCATCATTCATAAATATATATCTAATACCACGCACATTCAATTCCCGATCACTCAGATGACATCTTGTATGTCCAGCAACCTTATTTACTGCATCTCGTGCAGAAAATGTCCAGCTGTCTACACTGGTAAAACAGGAAGGACACTGGGAGACCGTTTCAGGGAATATTTCAGAGCTGTGAGGATGAAAGATCTCTCCAAGCCCATAGTTTCCCATTTCACCACTAACGGCCATGACCATACTGAACTCTCCATCCGCGCTGTCAGAGTGTGGTTTCAGAACTCCTTTTACAGAAAGACACCCGAAAACTCGTTTCCTTCGAATCATCTCTATTCATTTGCAGGCTTTGACTTCTCACCTCTTTCAACTTCACACCACCTGTTTGTCGATTCTGCTTCTCTCCTACTCTCGCCTCCTCTCCACTCCCGGCTTTTGTTCTCTTATGCTGTATCAACTGCTGATTTTCCTGTCTCTCTCACATCCAAAGATGGCTCCAATGCCAAAATGTTTCTTTTCTTCTCTTTTCAGCATGTAATAAACCTTTACTTATTTCCTTTATAGTTTAGGACACCTGGGAGTGGGTATGATGCCTGTAACTTCACTGTTTCTTTGCTATGGTGTAAGGAGGTATGCCAGATTACTGTCCAGAGCTGGTTTCAGAGAACAACAATACCAGATTGTTCATTTGGGCCATTTAGTACTGGTAAATGGAGCTTATGCAGGGATAAATGTATGCCCTTCAGAGATACTTTTCCTGTAGTGTATTCTGTGTTTTTTGGGGTTAGTGATAAATATTGTGATTATTAGAAAATAAAAAGGGCTTTTATACAATACTAGTCTCTTTTGCTGGTCTATGGATACACTGGTGGTTCGGGGAGAATTAAAAGAACCTATGGCTGAGAATAAATGGATCTTAACACCCTTTATAATTGCTAAGTGGGGTAGATCAGCTACAAATCAAAAAGTAGTCCATGAATTAGGGGTCACAAAATTTGACAAAAACATCAGTATAAGTTCTTCAAACACCTGAATCAATACCTCCACTATGCTCTTTTCAAACACATTTAACAAGTCTATGTTTTTTTTTTCTGGTGAAACAAGTGACTTCTTGATTTCAAAGGGAAATAGAAATAATGTTTGATTTGGCTGTTCTTTTCTGTATTTTGAAGATGCAGATATCCTGAGATTCAGTTCAACAACATTGACAGGGAAATCCATGAGAAATATAATTTATGCTGTTTACCAAAAATGAAATTAAAGGCAGCATAATGAAATATAACAAGTCAACCACACTACACAGGCACAAATTAAGAAAATTCAAATTTTCAAATTTTCATTCCTTAAGTGCCAAATCTCCTTCTTAAAGTGCCAATTTCATAGAAGACTGCCAATGCCATTCTGGTATTATTTAACACAGCATCTCTTAGAAATAAGAGAAGCAGCCACAAGCTGTGGATTAATAAATCTGCACAGTTGAACATGGACACATCCCTGAGTAATATATAGCCAATAGTGAAGACAGTGACTATGAACTGTCACTGCCTAATTCGCAAATAGGGCAATCATTTTCAATTGGGTTCCACTTACTTATCGTCTCGAGCATTTATCAATCTGCTCTCGGGTGATAGGAGCTATTTTCCTTCCAACGATAAGTGCCTTAAAATGGTGGATGTCTCTCAGCTTGAATTTATAAAATCCAAGGATTTGAACATAGTGCATATTATCGGAAGGAGAAATGCCTCATCTACCTTGTTTTTACCAGTGAATCTCAGCTAGGACTAAGTTCATGATAGTGTTGATGGCAGTAACTTTGTTAATAACATCTATATAGTCATCAGCCCAAATATTACAAGAAAGTTGCCGCATCAGCATGCATAGACTGCAAAGAAACAAATAAAGTTTTATTTCATGATGAAAAGAGAAAAAAAAAAACCTTTCAGCTGTGGAGCCTTCTTTGGGTGTGACATTTTCCAGCATGGAATAAGCCTTGTATCTTGTTCTAGATAATCACAAGGGCCCAGACATTATTCGTTGGAGATTCATAATATTTTCATGAGTGTATTGATTATCTTAGTTTGTTACAGTATACTATCTTTTCAAATCAGATGTAACATGATATGCATTACTTTTCAATGTGAAAGAATTAATGCTTTTATGGAACAGAAATCTGACTAGTCTCCTCTGTAGATATGTTCAAATTGTCAATGCCAGCTTTAACTTAACCTAGAATGATGTATCTCCTGATGAAATGATGCCTCATAACACCTAACATCAGACTAAAAAACATGAATCAGAAGTGTACACATGATTTTTATCTCTCAGATAAAAAAGACTGTCAGGGAACAACACAGATTAATAAAAGGACTATGTAGCACAACTAAATTTTGCATTTTAAACAGAACTCCAACAGTAGAACCTTTCTATAAACAGACTACTATCTACTTCCCTACTTTGATAGCTTTATTTAATAGATTGTGGTAACAGAAATGCAACTTTTTAAAACAAATTTCTTGTAATTTTGTTCATTATCAAAAATGTCCTTTAAGAAAGGGGACATGTAGTTTATTCTAGTGGCCACACCAGTTAATGGGCCCTATAATTTATTTATAGAGTCTGGTAATATTGCTTGTGCCAAATGGGTATTGCAGAAGAATAAGTACACTGGAGAAGACTTCAATTTAAATTGATAGCCTTGCAAGTGCCAGTCTGCCATTAAAGTCATGGACATGAAATGCTGTCTGTTTTTAAAACGGAAAAAGTTCTAACGGGCAATTACAGAGTCAAATTAAAGTGTCATTGCCACATTACAACAAAGAGACTGGCCCAACATGGCAGTTAAACTAAACAGGTAAACATGAACATCAAATGTGATGCTCTTAAGGGCTTAAAAGCAGAAGTAACAATCAGTATAGAATATGTGCTGTTTTTGATCTTTTATACTGTACATACATGCATCTTGTATTATTCCTGTATAAAATAAATATTTTTTTCCAAAATGTTATTCTTTTATTCTGTACCAATGTCTTGCTTCACTAAAATCACATTATCTGCTCTCTATAATGTCTCCTAATGTTCAGTTTCACCCACCTCCCCAGGGCCAGGGTCAGATGTTACTGTACGTCACTTCTCAACAGTGATGTGTCCCAGCAACATAGGGGGTAAATACAGTTTTATGTTAGTGTGGATCCATATCTTCTGTGTACATCTAGGAAAATATTATTGACAGGCACTGAAAGAAGTACAAAAGGATTTCAAACTCGCCAATGAAATGAGGACAAGAAATAAGACTGAAGGTGCACTAATAAAAACAGGAACTTTATAAAAAGCCTCCTGAGTGGCTCAACTGATGAAGGTGTTCACTTGCTTGCAGGACTATGATATCAGTTTTGAGCCTTGATTATGTCACTAGCTGACTTTGACCAAATGGCAGTGCACAACTGGCACATCAAAACATCTGTTATGCCAGTCTCAGTCTTTTCGTTACAGTCCCTAGGCCAGAAGAGATGTCTTCCACACATAATGTCATTTGTGTTCTGTCTCCTTCCATATTATGATGGATTACTCAAATTTACATGCACAAGCCACAAGCATAGGGTTCTTGACAGACAGAAAGGGGTGTGGGGCCTAGTCCTCATTTTAATTTCAGGTCTTGGCTATTAAATATGTTTATAAGGGAGTTGGAGTATATAAAAGTACATAATAATGTCTAAATAGACCAGATTAATAAATAAGTATTTTATTTCGGCAATATGTTGTATGTGTGTTGTGGAGGGCTCAGAAATACATCAGAAACTGCTCTTGTTATAAACAAGTAGAACCTCAAAAAGGCCATTCATGTTTCTCCACAGTTGTTTGAGGGTGTCTTATGACTGTGCAGTGAGTGTGGCTGTGTGGTCATATCAGGATACATACATAACATACAAATATTATACAAGGACTGAATAGGGTCTGAACTGCAGTTTGGAATATACTTTGTCATTTTTAATGCTCTTGATTCACCCTGAAGGTTTTCTTGATTAACTCCTTATTAATTTGCTTGTACACATTAGTTAAAACAATTGTAATGTCTTTAATGCATGTGAACTATATTCATGATCAAAATTAAGTTTAACATAATTTACCATATCCATAATTTGCTACTGAGCATTGCCCTGAACCTTGTGACATGTTATGTTACATAGACTTGAGTGTTTATGTAATTTAAATTAAAGCTATATATATTAATACAGTGCAGAAACAAAAACGCAATGGTATATCTGCAGTAAAAATGTCATCGCCTTCTTTTTAAAGGCCCCTTCTTTAAGTGTACTGAATACATTTTATGCTTATAGGAATATCCCATTTTTTTTAATCAGGTTACTTGAGTCTTCAACCAGATCCATCAAGCACCCACATGCCTTTCATAATTAAAAGGTAAGACTGACTCTGATAAGCTGCCAACAAACTAATACTTTGTTGCTGCATCATGTTAACATAGCAAAAAAAAAGGTGTCAGCCTATTTCACAGGCCCTGTCTTGATTACTTTGAACCAATTAACAGTGACTTTTTAAAGTGAGTGATAATTGCTGGCATGCATAATGCAGCAAGTTCAATAGCTGAAGTGTGCAATTATGAATATTCACTTAGAAACTGTTTGATGAGGGAACAGAGACTTTTTTTAAGTGATGGAGTGTCCAGTGATATGGATGATGAGTGGAATTCCCCGACTGACCCCTCTTTCAATCAATTTTAAGTGCTATCACTTTAATGCTGGAATTTTGGATCCTGGCCTCTTAAAGTCAGTGATTTATTGCAAGTGGGGAAAAATGTCCACATTAAAAAGGTGGAGGAGATTACATCCATTTTGGCCATTATAATTAATAGCCGGATCTTCAGCAGTGACTAATTGAATGGAGGGCAGCAAGTTGCCATAGTAATGTCCTAGCCAAGTAATTTTACCCATTTTCCAGTCTGCTGCCCCTTTGCTTTAAATGCAAGTTATAAAAATGCTTTAAAAGCAAGTGCTGCAACTGGTGTAGCATCTGGCTCTACATTTACATATAAAGGGATAAGATTAATGGGATTATTAGCATATTTATGTGAAAAACTTAAACTGTTCATTTTAATTACTTCTGGAAAAAATCTCTTTAGCATCTCTTTTGGGATGGGATGTTCCAAATATACAATAGATTCAATAATTATTAATTCATACAATGTTTTAATTCACCATTAATAAAGGTACAGTCTTAAAAGAGACCAGGATAATGTTAATTGCAAACTTTGAGAGAACCAAGAGCAAATGTGTAAGCAAGAGCAAATTTTAAAAGATGAAAAAGTAAACACCTCAGGAGATGTGACAAAGACACAACTGCCTGACTTTTCAGCAGAAGAGGAACAGAAAGAGGCTTACTGGAAGGACAGACTGTGTTTGCAGGTAATCTTTAGAAATATAACAACCATGCGGCTGCTGAGTTATGGCTATTATCTCATTCTTAAAAAGCAGAGAGCTGTAACATTGGAGTTTACAATTATTTGTATTACAGATATGAACAATCAAAATTCTGAACATTAAAGAAACTTCTCACTTCTAATTATGACAAATTCACAAGCTAGCATTGCATTTTGCCTCCTCTGGCAGCAGTGCAATCAAAGTGATGCAAAAGACTTTCTAAAAACATAAATGAATAGATTTTGATGTTTAGTATATACAGCACGAATGTGGTAGAAACATCTAATCTAAACAAGGCAGTAAGAAGGTATGAACAGAGGAAGATCAAAGGAATTTGCCACTATAAGGTACTGGGGATTAGAAAAGCAGAGATGGTATGAAAACACATTGTTAAAGCTATACTGCAGATAGACAACTTTGCACCTTAAACACCACCAGAAAAAAAAATCTTCAGAAATTTGTTTAGTTTTGTGAGTATTTTCCTCATTATGTTTTATCATTTATATTTGGCCAAAGTGGAGACTTCCTCACTAGAATTTAACATGAGAAATCACATCACCTAATAAGAAAATATGAAAGGCACAGAAGGATGTGTGTGAGTGTTACAAGGAACTGGTGCACCCCTCTGAGCTCTATCACCAAGGTTCATTCCCTTCTTCACTTATTGTTATTGTTTGCTGAAGCAAATGCACTTTCTTTGTACTTTTACATTGGTATAATTATTGTAACCCCTTCTATTGTTAAGTATCGGTTTTACATTTGTTTGACCTGTTGTGAATCCACAGTTCTTGTCCTTATCCTTGTCCTTGCCCATTTGGTTGTTACACCATGTTGTTTCAAATTTATCTGGATTAAATGGAATCTTCCTGTTCATCAATTGGAGACAGTGGTGGAAATTAGAATATTTAACACAACACTCATTGTGTAGCAAGTTAGTCTTTGTCTCAGTTTGTTTATTGTACACTGAATGATTAATATAGCTGGGTATTTACAACATTTAAAACTGTTAGTGGAAACAAGGAAGAAGCTTTCTTTGAAAGACAGCAGTTCATTGTTTCTGGATCTTTTGTCTTTTTTCTTGTCTGTTTTTCTTCGCCTTTTATAATAATAAATAAACACTTTTTTCAGTTTTACTTCTGTTACCTTCTCTGGGTTTATTTTCAGATGGCTTTGTCTCTATGAGCAAAAGAGAAAAACTTCCTGTGGTAGTTTTATATTTTTAGAAAGTGACAAAGAATTACACGTTAGAATAGCAGAGATCAGGGAGATCTTTGTTGATGTCATCCCTCCCAAATGTTTGTTGAAAACTCCATAACACAGCATGCAATCTACAGTTCAGTGTGAGTTAAGAGGATATAGCACATTATTTTTATTAAAGCAAATTATAGGTAAAATAACCTGATAATTCCTTATGATATGAAGCAGTACTAAAAGACAGGTGTTATACTGAAGACAGTGGCAGTTGTGTCAAAGGTGTCCACCTTAGAAAAAGTCTCTGTCACAGTGATGCACACTGCTTATTTGTCACACTGTGGAAGCCTTCTGCCAGTTTGCAGTGACAGATTTACATTGTTCTACACACAGACAGCATGACTTTGACATGGTCCTTGAACAGGTTCTTCTATTGGAGCTAAATACCTACCCCTGTTTCTCTCACTACCATGAATCAGCAAATATACACTTCTTGCACAGACCCTGCTGTCAGCAAGGTTAATGTCAGATATGTTTGGTAACTGTTTGTCAGCCAAAATGAGAGCAGAAATTTTTTCTTTAAAAAAAAACTGTTAAACTTGTGTGTTTTCAGTAAGGCCTCAAATGCATGGTAACTTCATTCAAGTTTGCCTCACATAAAAAAGTATTTAAAAAAGCAGATGCCCTGGACATTATTAGGTAGCTATGCAGAAAGTAGTCTAAAATCTCAATTAAAGAAAACATGCTGGAGCATGGCTGATCTTGGAATAACTCCACAACTCACACTAACAATAGTGAACTGCCTGCAGGAAAAGTGAGTTTTAATATATTTTCAGATAAAAATATGACAGATTATTCTATCTTCGTCTCTTTGTAATATGTTTATTAAATAGTAAGCCTACAGATCCTGGATTCCAACAGAGACTCAAGCAGGGAATTCCAAGACTGCAGGCAGACACTGCAGGGTTAAAAAGTAAATATTTCCTCTATATTATCAGTGAAAGGTGGAACTGGGTTTTATAATACCCCATGATAAATTTCCATTTTATTCACATTTCAAATGCTACTAACCAACTTCTATTATCCGGTAAATATATCAAGAAGCATTTGTCCGATCACAATGCTAATGGAAAACAGATCTTTGAACACCTCATTCATATGAAATCAAGTTTTCCAGCCCTAAATCAAGATCAACAGCACTTTTTCAGGAATTTATATATAGAAAGAGACCCCTCTCCCAGTCTAGGTATAGATAAAAACTTGTTTACATATATAGTACATATATTAGAACAACTATCCTTCCTGCCTAGGGTGGAAGAAAAGAACAACAGCTGCAAAAAATGACTATGGAAATTAATGAGCTCTTCGTTTAATCACAACATTACAGGAGACGGATTACTTAGGACTTCTTTTTCCACCTTTTATTTGTTCCAAAATTGTCTACACAGGTATGCATACATATAGAGCAGCCTGCAAAAATAGACTGGACACATGATGAACTTCAAATAAGTATTGATTTCGCGAAATTTTAGAAAGTGCAGGCACGAGTTTTCACATTTAAAAATTATTTGTTGGACATATAAATAGAATAACAGTTAAACAATTAAATGTACTATATTTCTAAGCACACAATGTTCACATTTATTCTCAACCTGCAAATATGTAATAGTATCTCATATAATGAATCACAAAACTTCAAACAGTTTGTAGAATATTCTGGAAGTGATGTTAGTTACCACTGGGTGCTGTAAAAGGCAACTCAGTTTTGACTGTGGTATTCAGCTCTGAGATGATCAGATGGGATGGGTTCTGCCTCACTAAGAAGTGGATTGTGTGACTACAATACACAATTAGGGAAACAATTAGGAAGCTTCAACAATCTGCAAGACTACAATTCAAGATTGATCTCATGTATGTGGTGTCACCATCATAGCTTCAAGACAACATAAAACAAAGACAAAGCTATGAAATATCAAGGTGATATTAAGATCAAACACATGTAGAAATAAAGCCACTCCTTTTAGGCAGAATACAAAATTAGTTAAGTAAGAGGTAATGATGATAAAATATATTATTACTTCAATAGCATAAACATTGATATAATGAAATTTAATCTTCAATTTCCTAAGCAAATAAAATCACGATGATTTAGCCCTTAATTTATGGTGGATTTTAATAATGCAAGATTTTAATAATGTCACTGGGGTTGTGTAAGACAGCACAGGTTATATATTGCACATGATTCAAGGTATACTAACTAATTGCAGACATTTAACATACAGTATACTGGCCACTGAAAGGTGATGAAGCAAGTTCAGCTCTGTCTAATTTAATGTGATGCAAAAGAGGCATTGTAATGTGACACAGCCACATTTAGGATTCCTCAAATCTACAGCAAAAGCCAAATTAATTGTCAGGACCAAACATTCCCGCAAACGCCGACACATTCTCACGACCACAGACAGCCGAACACCAGCTCTTTCCAATTCCCACAAATGCCAACGTATTAACTAATCATCCAATTGCACCTCTCACTCTTCACCGCAGCTTCTGCTTCCCAGAATACTTAAGGGCTCACTACCATCACCACAACGCTCAGTATTGGTTTCACCAGTGGAGCTCCTGTTTCATGCTTTTCGAGAAACTCTTGATTGTCATCCAACTTCTGATCCTCCAGCTTCCTGACCTGCGACTGAACTTAGACTACGATTCTTGATCCCTCAATTTGGGTTTGGTAATGTGATAATTAATTTTTTTTTTAATGTTACAAATTGTTCAAACATAATTTAATAACTTGCATAGGCCCTTATGGGCGTCTGTTGTGTAAAGCAGCTACTGAATGAAATGCAGTACCCTTTGCCATTAAATGCCATAATGTTTTATTGGTGGGGAGTGAGCAATAGGAGAACACAAACATAAAAACATCTCTACCACCATTCCATTAGAAATGCATCACAAATCTGGGTCAAGAGCATAGCCTAACATGCAGTCTCACAGACTCATGGAATGGGGACACAAAGGTTGCCCTTATTTTTCTTAAAAATTAATGCGTTGGGAAATGTAAACAATTCCCAGGAAAGTAGGACTGGGATCTAGAGGAGATGAAGTGAATGTCTAATACTGCACAATAAAATATAAAGGAGTTTTTTTTTTTTCTAGGATGCAGCAAATCACACTGAACTGAGCTTCCCCCATGTCTAACTGCTTTCTTGCCCACAGTCCTAACTTTTTTTTCTATGGATTTTACATACTTGAAACATTTCCTATAGCTCCTTAATTGTATATTACATAAGCCAACACATACAGTACCACTCTAGGGTTAAAACATGTCACAAACACATAGATGTGCAGAGTCATAAAACATTATCTGACAATTTAATTATATGCCAATGTGTTTGACAAATAGCATTACAGCAAGACATCTAATCTAATATTTAACAAAGAAATCAATACTTGAATAAATCATACTCAAGTATGCAAGTCATTATTCAACAGTGAGTGGAACAAAAGAAAGAGGAAAAAAAATGTTCCTGGGATCTTCAACAATTTATTTTCTCGTCAGGATAACTTTGAATTAAATTTTAATTGGGCATCAAGCAACTGTAAATTCTACAAGCTTGTTTGTTCAGGCGTCAGTTAAAGCCAGCTCATTTTGGAAAATTAAGTAGTTTGTAGTGATCAAATTGTAGAAATACCAAATGATGAGAAAAGCCCATGGGAGGAGTTTTGATAGGTTATCTGGGTTGTTAGTTAAGTACATAGACAGATCATTTGGAACTGAATACCAAAAACAAAAAAATATTCAGCACAAACAATTTAATTGTATAGGTGTAATCAAGTAAGCTAGTAATCATAATATATTAATTATAGTAATTCATAATACAGTTATTATAGTATACGTTTATTTATGTTTTACTGACATGGACATCAAAATTGTAATTCAATTTATACATCATATAATACACTCCTGAAATTCATAACAGCAACAGTCACACAATACTATAGTGATAAACCTTACAAAAAAAAGTGAAACAGAATGCTAAGAAAACTTCCATCACATAACTCCTCACTGGCTCTGTGGTTGCTAAGAGTAAAGAATGCACTTTTTCACTGAGATTTACATTTTTATGGCTACCAATATAATCTTAGAGGAGATGATAATTCTTTCAGATTCAGTTCCATTGCAATATTTACTGTGTTGGTAAGACAGAAAAGAAAAGAAATAGGCCACACGTCTAAAAATAGAACAGCCTTCAGTATTAAATGTATAAAATATTAATGTCTGCAAGGAACAATCTTTAGTTCTCTCAAGTAGAAGAATCACTTAAAAAGCGTGTTGCTTAAATAATGAGCTCCCCAAACAAGGTCCATTGTAAAGAGGGAATCAAAACCACCAAACTGACACCTGAATCTGTTGTCTTTTCCTTTCTTTGTGAATATCGTCCTCACAGGGCCTCTTCCATCTAGGATGAGCCACATTGTCTGGAGACTGTACAGTACGTGAGGTTGCTCCCTCTCCTGGAGTAAGACCAATGCTGCATTTTCAGCCTCTCGGGGTTTGTTTTTCTCTCTTGTCAACAGGGTGCGTACAGGGTGCATGCAAATAGCTCAGTTGGTTGAAGAACAGCAAATGGGATGAGGGGTGGCCCATGTTTTTATTCTGTATATGACCGTTATTCACAGCTGTGGAAAACACTGGTTTGTGCTTTAAACAAGAGCATTAGCAGTGCCCTATAATTACAGTGTGAAGATGAATCTAGAAATGCTACTGAAAGAGTGTTTTCTGCCCTCAGGCACTGATATTGCCTGTGGTCAGAATCCCAGCAGGAAGGGTTGTTTAGTGGAAAAGTGTGACACTAGCACAGTAGCACACGGTATTAGTAACAATGTTTCATTTATATACACAGCATCAAATCATCAATCATTTTTTAATTTTATTTTATATGAAAAGTATTTATTTAAAATTAAAAACAGATCTAGTTGAATAAACAGATCATCAAACAAATTGAAATATTAGACAAAGATAACACAAGTAAACACAAAATGCAGTTTTTAAATGAAGGTTTTTATTATTAAGGGAAAAAAAAATCCAAACCTACATGGCCCTGTGTGAAAAAGTGATTGCCCCCCCTGTTAAAACATAAATCAACTGTGGTTTATCACATCTTTGGAAAGCTGAGTTCAATTTCTCTAGCCACGCCCAGGCCTGATTACTGCCACACCTGTTCTCAATCAAGAAATCACTTAAATAGGACCTGCCTGACAAAGTGAAGTAGACCAAAAGATCCTCAAAAGCTAGACATCATGCTGCGATCCAAAGAAATTCAGGAACAAATGAGAAACAGAGTAATTGAGATTTATCAGTCTGGAAAAGGTTATAAAGCCATTTCTAAAGCTTTGGGACTCCAGCGAACCACAGTGAGAGCCATTATCCACAAATGGCGAAAACATGGAACAGTGGTGAACCTTCCCAGGAGTGGCCGGCCGACCAAAATTACCCCAAGAGCGCAGTGACGACTCATCCAAGAGGTCACAAAAAACCCCACAACAACATCCAAAGAACTGCAGGCTTCACTTGCCTCAGTTAAGGTCAGTGTTCATGACTCCACCATAAGAAAGAGACTGGGCAAAAATGGCCTGCATGGCAGAGTTCCAAGACGAAAACCACTGCTGAGCAAAAAGAACATAAAGGCTCATCTCAGTTTTGCCAGAAAACATCTTGATGATCCCCAAGACTTTTGGGAAAATACTCTGAGGACTGACGAGACAAAAGTTGAACTTTTTGGAAGGTGTGTGTCCCATTACATCTGGCGTAAAAGTAACACAGCATTTCACAAAAGGAACATCATACCAACAGTAAAATATGGTGGTGGTAGTGTGATGGTCTGGGGCTGTTTTGCTGCTTCAGGACCTGGAAGACTTGCTGTGGTAAATGGAACCATGAATTCTGCTGTCTACCAAAAAATCCTGAAGGATAATGTCTGGCCATCTGTTCGTGACCTCAAGCTGAAGCACACTTGGGTTCTGCAACAGGACAATGATCCAAAACACACCAGCAAGTCCACCTCTGAATGGCTTAAGAAAAACAAAATGAAGACTTTGGAGTGGCCTAGTCAAAGTCCTGACCTGAATCCGATTGAGATGTTGTGGCATGACCTTAAAAAAGCGGTTAAGGCTCGTAAACCCTCCAATGTGGCTGAATTACAACAATTCTGCAAAGATGAGTGGGCCAAAATTCCTCCACAGCGCTGTAAAAGACTCATTGCCAGTTATTGCAAACGCTTGATTGCAATTGTTGCTGCTAAGGGTGGCCCAACCAGTTATTAGGTTTAGGGGGCAATCACTTTTTCACAAAGGGCCATGTAGGTTTGGATTTTTTTTTCCCTTAATAATAAAAACCTTCATTTAAAAACTGCATTTTGTGTTTACTTGTGTTATCTTTGTCTAATATTTCAATTTGTTTGATGATCTGAAACATTTCAGTGTGACAAACATGCAAAAAAATAAGAAATCAGGAAGGGGGCAAACACTTTTTCACACCACTGTATCTTCCATAATTTAAATTTTAAAAACTCGACTGTAATTTAGGGGAACGTGTAGAGAAATGATAAAACTGTAGGTACTGATATTTTTTAATATTCCATGTGGCATGGAAGTTCTAAAAAGGTTTCAGGTGAGACTAATAAATCCATGATCAAATGCAAATGGAAACCCAGTTTTGGGGATGTATTTCTCAGATTCTTAATATACATATAATCAAAAATAAATGTCATTTGACAAAATTCTGTATTTAAAATCCATCCATTTTCAAATGCTTTATCCAATTCAGTTCCATGGGGGAGCCAGGAGCTTATCCTGGCAAGTGACAGGCACAAGGTAGGGTATACCCTACAGGGGACATCATAAGATAAAGATGAATACATGACAAATAACATTCTCAAAATACACAAATAGACTTAGACTACTATAGAAGAAAGGCAGGAATGAGCTGGTTTTAAATGGAGGTGTTTCACACCACTCCTTTGCTCTGTCCAAGGCTAGGTGTACTAAGACGTTATTTTCTTGCAGTAACATCATACTTGAAAAAGGTGGGGAATACTTTTTTTTGTGAAAGAGGGATTTCCCTACGGCACTGAAAGCTGCATTATGTTGTCATCACAGTTATCTTTATTTTGATTAGCCTGAAAATGATGCACAATGATCTCCATTCAATGTCTAGGGGTAAGACAGCTAAATTGAGTAATATTGGTAGCTTTTAAGTACACACACAAGCAAACACATTAGGCATTGTAGTTAATAGTCCATTGCATTATTTAATTATAATGAATAATATGCCCACTGACAGTATTATTTATTAGGCAATTTACATTTTCTTTTAAGCATTCAAGTTAAATTATGACACTCTGATTGCCTTTGCTTAATGCAGAATGTCCAATTAAAGTATTATTGATAAAACAAACAGTGCATCAGAATAATTTCTAAAGCACCTCAGAATTTTGACTTCTATGTTTTCTAGTGCTAATTTAAGTACATTACAGAACATTATCCCTGTGAAATTGACAGCTTTATTTGTTTTAAAAAATAAGAATTCCTTGACGTAATTCTAGATCATCATACATTCTTTATAAGGGGGTATGAAATCATCATGCTTTAAATGACAAAAGTCTTCAAATAAAAAAACTTGGACGAGTGGGAAGAATTGAAAACCTCTGTCAGGAATGTGTTAAAGATTACCAGATTCACAAGGATGCAGTAATAAAACAATTAAAACATTAATAAGAACGCAGTTATTTATTTAAGAAAAAAAAGTTATACCAGATTTACAAAGAAATACTACTTTGGCTAAAATGACAAGATAACAGAGACACTGATCCAATCTAAAAATGGGGAAAAAAATAAAGTGACACTACTAAAGATAAAAAATTTAGGAAAAATATCTCGGATATGTTTTAATGACTAAGATGTTTTAAACAGACAATGCACATGAAGAAGTTACTCGGACCCAAAGACTGTAAGTCAATATACAAGATGAATGCTGTTTTTGGCATTTTTTCTATTTTTGTCAAATTCCTGATGATTGGTAGTTTGATAATTAAAGTTATGATACACAGAAAGAGGAATACAAATGCAAGATAACTGGTAATGGGAGCAGGATATTGAATCTGTCTTGCTTTTCTTATTCTATAGTAGCTAAGTGAATCTAATATTGTATCCAGCCTTTATTGAAGAATAGTTTGGGATTTAGTAAACTGTCTTGGAAGCCTGTTCCAGACACCCACAACTCTTTGTGTAAAAGAGTTCTTTCCTGTTTTTCTTTCCTGTTCTCCTTCCTAAATTAATTCATTTAAATTTAAAAAATACCTTGTTATTGTTTTCCCTACTGATTTTCAAGCCATAACTATAGCCCTTTGAATTTTACTTGGATTAGATCTTCTCTCAGTCTCTACTTTTTACCTGCAGAAATTTATGCTCTCATAATCTGTCTGTATATAATAATGATTGACCAAGAATTATTCAAGTTGCTCTTCTGTGAACTGAGGCTAAAATAATTTTAATTAACTAACTGGCCATAATCAAACTGTTAAAGATATTATTTTCAATGTACAGAATTTCAGGTTATGTAAAAAATAATAAAGGAAAATTTTAATGGCATAATAATCAGCATTAATTTTGTAAAGAGAGATCTCACTTCTACAAATTGCTCTAGTATATGTAGGGCTTATGATTTGTTTTATTTAGAATTCCAGTCAGTAAAGACTGGAGAGTAAAGACTATTTTCAGTAAAGAGTAAATAGTGTAATTCCTAAAGTCATAGCTGACGAGATTCAGGGTGAGCTGTGCAAATTGATTCATTTCTAGCTAGAGCAGGGAAATCATAGTAATTTGAACATAACCATGTTGTGTAGAAATGCAATCCCATACAGTAAGCTGATGTCTAGTGCTCTTCATAATATCAATGTCTTGATCCAAATACCAATAATACATTTAATTTCCTAAGTATACAGACATAAGTGGAATAACTAACAACTGTAAAAATAAAATGGAAATTACATCTACATAATATTTTTAAAAAGCAAATTTGCATAATTTTCAATTCAATATGTTTTTACAAGTTATAAAATAAAATAAAAAAAAATGTATGATTGGCACAAAACTGATTATGCAAAAATATATAATCCTAAATCTACAAGAACCAAGCACATTCAAAAGCATGTATTACAAGGATAGTATTTCAAAGTAAGCCAAGCAAGCAAAATGTAAAATGTATCATTTTTAGGTGATGCATAAAACTATATCCTATTTAAACAAATATAAGCTAAAATTCCAAAACATATTAAATGTGATTCACAATTACATACTAATTACTGTATATATTCCATCTTTAATTAGAAGCATCAATTTGAGATTAAAATTTCTTCCATATTAGTTTGATGACTGATAATGTAGCCCATGAAATGGGGTCCTCTGCTTTTAAATAGAACAAAGCTCAGTCTCCAAAGGATTGTGACACATCCAGCATCCCAGCTTAACTTTACTTTAATCCTCCGCCTGTCAAAAAACCTATTTTATTAATCGCCTTTTAACTTAAACAAAATTAGCATCTTCTTCAGTCAAACTGACATCAGGCTATAAAAACTGTAAAAACTGATTGACAGTACATTTAATATCTTGTTAATTGTACTGTACTCTTAAACTAATCACAGAAAATGGATGACACCATTTCTGTAGTTTGCTCATTTGCTCTGCCTTTGGAAAACCACAAGATTAAAGTCTTTATAAATACAGAATAATATTCTCTAGAACAGCAAATGCTTGCTCATAACCGAAAAACAAAATTTCAATATTAAGAACTTGTCGCATTTTAACACAGAAAGGAATATAGTGAACATAAACCTTAATCATTTGTCTTTAATTTTCCTAACCATGATAGAAATGTCACCTGCTAGTTCACTAAAATAAGGAAGTAACCTAGTATTTGCGCAATGACATAAGAACTTCTAAAGTAAAGCCTTGAAAAGAAAATAAAGTGATATGAAAACAGCACACCAAAAGGATTGAAGGAAAGATTAGTGGAAACTGCTTCAAAAACATCCCTGATCAATAGGTTTATATGAAATATAAAATGTTTCCATCAAAATTATTTATAAATTGTTTTGAAACAAATGCATAGCTTTTTCACTAAAATTATATTTTGAGGGGTAATTATACAAAAAAAAACAAAGTGAGAAGAAAATATTCTTCATACACTGACACTAGTTCCTCTTCTATCACATCAATACATGGTGTGGTGGGGTATGTGACAGTGCTACAATATTAACATATTTAAACTGTACCCATTAAATTCTCTCTAGCCTTCTAAAGCTGCGACAGCTTTAAAAATACTCACTGGCTTTCCATGAAAGCCTTTTATTTTTCTTATGATATGTCATTGACAAAATTGAGACTGAAATGTCTTCTGCTAAGGCCAAACTCATTAATAGCTCAATGGCAATTTTCCCACTAACGTTGTATTCATTTTAACAGTAGCAATGTTTATTATCATGGACGAAGCAAAGCTCTGTATTTATGTAGTATGGGCTCTGTTTCCTGATATATTTTTCAATGACTGTTTTGTTTCTGAGTGACTAATTTCTTGAAATAAATGGAAAAGTTTGTCTTAATTTACTGATGATTGATTCTAAGATCTTTTTGGATGTACAGTGCACATAGAGGAGGTAACTTGTGGCTAAAAAGGGTATGCTTGCACAATATAAGAACACAAGAGAGGTTGCAACTGAGATGAGACTGTTCAAGGATATTGTTGAGCTATTTCTCAAAAGAAGCCAAGGACCTTATTTCAACAATATAGCTGGTTAGGTTATTCCAGAACCAGCATGATCATGTACAGTATGTAACACACATTTACTTTATGTGTAACTTTCCAGTGCAGTTTTCAGTAATTAAGTAAATGTATCATATTATTTATCCCAAGCTTAAATTGTATTTTGTGAAAAAGGTTCTCATATTTGTTATAAAAAGAAGGAAACATTATTAATCCATAAACCTCAGAACTACATTTAATCTGAATCTAAAGATTTACTGTATTGCTAAATGCAGAGACAAAGTGTTCTGGTAGAGGAAACACTAAAGACAATATCAATAAAAGAGCCTCTCATTTTCCCAAAGTGATCTCACAGTGCTTAAACTCTCTATGAACATTGCCTTTCAACATCAACACTCCTGCACAAGGGTTCTGGACTCTGTTACTAGTTCCATAGTTGATGTAATTATTTAATTAACTGCAAAATTGGAATACTTCCAATCTGGCTGTGAGGTGCTGTATATACTGTAAGTAACCATACCTTTAACAAAGTGAATGTTTTGAATAATCAACTGTAAAACACCTTACATCCTTATACATCTGACCAAATAATATTCATAATTATATTTGCCAAAGCATAAGACTTAACATCAAACTGTTTTGGATTTGCAGCTGTGGTTTGAGATGCCCGCTGGTTTTAATGGGTATATTATGCTGCTCATGTTAATCACTCCCACTCTGAGCTGAAAGGTTATTTCAGGGCTGCGATCCTGACATTGAGGGAACAGTAACAATAAACTGTTTTTTTTTTCAGGCAAGGAGGCTAGTTTGTGCCAAAATAAGTTCCCTCTTAATTCAAACGTAGCAATTTCTCACATCCCCTCCTGATCTGCTGTTTAGGCAGAGGTAGGTGCCACACGTAAGTTTTGGAAGACTAGGATTACCCCTACATGCCTTGCAAACTTATTCACCTTCCTATGGCATCCCATTGTGTGAAATTAATTTATTTGGGACAGCTTACAGTTTCTTTGTACAATCTTCTTCTCATAATTAATAGATAAACAATATAGAATCATAATAAAGCAAAAAAAACAAAGAAAATAAAATACTCAGAAAATATTAACAAAAACATAATATTATATGTAACATTTATAAGATGGTAAAAAGAGAAACGACTGGCAGATTTTGAACTGCTGCATGCCATAAGAAAGCAGTGAGAAAATGCTTCTATACGGTACGTGCATTCCATATGCTACTACATTTGTCACAACAATCACCCAGCTTTGGGGATCTTTATTTTCAGCAGACTGGAGACAGAGGATGTGCTTTGCATGTCTTTTAAGATTGCAGTACACTTCATGATGTTTTTTAAATTGATGCAGTATCAAGATTCTAGCAGCAGTTACAAATGGTTTTACCTTTCTTTTCACTTGGGTAGATACAAGAATCTTAACTACATTCAGTTTCATCCATTTCTTGAGTTACCAACTTCAGTTTCTTCTTGACTGATTGTGCTTGCAATTAACTTAACAATATTTTCTTATAATTGTGGATGTCTGTTTGGTTAAACATATCTGTATTTTAGCTACATTAAGAGCATTTTTGAAACATCAACTTCAATTAATTACCATGGTACTAAGTACTGTACACTCTAGAATAGAAAAGTGAGCTATTTGGTTGTGAGGATGCCATCATTTGTAGATCATTAACGATCTAATTTGAAAGAGTTCTAAAAGTATCCATCTCTATTTTCTCAGCTTAGATTTGCACCACAGCTCTTATGTGCTGATATCACAGCCTTCATTACCAGCACTGGCTCATAACTGGCTCCTGTTTTGAGACACAGCCCTGCAGTCAAATATGTAATCTCAATAAAGAATGAAAAAGAAATGACATAGAGTATGGCAAATACAACTATATGAACTGTAATAAAGACTTTAATTTCTTCATGTTTCCTTTCTTCTGCAAAACAAACAGACATCATGGAGCACCCCTTCAACTGAACAGGCAGTAAGACAATGTCTCCACCCACAATATAAATCTGTTGTAAATCCAGGATGGCAATGTCGCCAGTTCAGGAGGTTTTAACACACTTTTATAAATCATTTGAACACTGTTCAAATAAAATAAAGTAAACTGAAAATTATAAGGAAATACACGGGTGCGATATAGTATGGGTTTGTGGATGGCTAGATTACCTTTTATTGAATTTGTTTACAGATTTTTCCAATAAAATTATCCATACCAGAGTATGTGCTCTGTAGTTGAGAAGGCCAGGATATCATATTCCATCTGTCACACCACACACTTACAAAACTGTTTCCTCACTTGTTACTCATCATAGGTAGTAAGAGCAGATTAATGATGGATATCAAGGTGGTATTTTTGGACATTCTTTGATATAGTAGTTTCTGCTACTATAAACTAATTTACCAGGGAGCTCATGTTTAGTTACTTGTACTATTTAAAAGGTCATACTTCAAATAAAGCACCAGGAAAAAAGTTTGTGAGCCCCCTAGGATGGTCCACATTCTCTTATATTTCAGACCCACACCATAATTAGTTGTTGATTATAAATATTAATAAAAGATTAAGATAACCTGATGTATGGCATGAAGACTTAATATACATTTTGATTTGCTTAACAAAATAATTCAACAGTCAACAGACCTTTCCATTGGCTTACATTATTTTTTTTTCTCAGTTGTACTTACTTGAACTGCTTCAGGGACATTGATGGTTTTCTTGCATGAACAGTTTGCTTCAAGCCCTGTCGGAACATTTTAATGGATATTGGATATTGACTTGGCAAGTCCAAAATCTAGTCTGTTGTAGATCTCATTTGTTTAGAATCACTGTCTTGCTGCATGACCCAGCTTCAGCTGAAGATGGGATGGCTCCAAATTTCTCCTAAAATTTGCCAATATAAATGTTGAATTCATAGTTCCATTAATGATGGCAACCTGTCTAGGAGCTACTGTAAGGGTGCAAAGCAGCCCCAAACCATTATACTTTCACAACCATACTAGTTGGGGTAAGGTTTGGTTTTTGCCACAAAACATTTCTCATTGTGACCACATAGTACAAATTTAGGAACAAGTAATAGGTTTATTCCATGCTGAAAAAAAGAAAAAAGAGAACACAACGTTTCGGACGTGGAGCCTTCTTCAGGTGTGAGAGAGACAGGGCAGTAGGCAAAGGTAAAGTAGCGGGAGAACAAAGGTTGGGAGGGAGGAGGAGTGAGAGGCGGGAGCAGGGGACAGAAAGAGAGGCCAATCAAGAGGTGTGAAGTCAGAATGGGTGCAGAGAGGTGTGAAATGAAACTTCCAATGAATGGAGAAAATTTAAAAGAACAGTAGTCTGTCGTTAAGGGAAGGGAGAATTTAGACTTGACTGTCAAGAATATTCTTTCAGTAGTTTTGGGGATTGTCCAGGTGCTGTTTGACAAACTCGAGATGGGCAACAATCCTGAATCCTGAATCTCTTCCCATGAAGATAATTTCTTTTCAATTGTAGTGATCTTTGCAGAACAACCAGTCCTGAGTAGTACCATATGGTCTTTTTAGCATTTGTGGACTGTCCGACAGTAGGTGGATGGAGCCAAAAATATTTTTAAATGGTTTTGTAACCCTCAGCATAGGGTTCAATTACTCAGCTTCAATTACTCATTTTCTGAGGTCTTCTGAAATGTATTTTGATTATGGTATGACAAGGTTCCACTAACAAGTAACATGAACTCACAAAGGTCTGATCAATATATAGAACAAATCAACCAAACACAATCCTTGTTCACTTGTCACTCAATCATTTAACTGCCTGACTCTAATTACCGCATTAATTGTACTAAACTAGAGGTTCACATATTGTTTCACATGCACTGATTCCTAATTATACATTTATTTTTATTTTATACCCCATTGTGTCTCAAAAGACATATTCCAAAAGTCAAATATAAACTTTTAGTTTTTGCTAAAAACTATAAAGGATTATTTGCATAGATGTTTTATTTTATTATTTTTGAGAAACAAAATGGCCCGAAACTGAAGTACACTTTGAATTCACTGCCTTAGAGTTTTGGGAATAGCATAAAATTGATTGATTTGGGGAATATAAAATGCTATTAACTAGATAGTCATCTGGGTCACATGATCTCTTTCACATGACATTAAAACAAATACTCTAATCATACAAAGCTGTAACAGCATTCATATGATGTCCATCATTTCGAGATGTGCGGTTTCTGTCCCCATAGCAACATCTGGGCTGCTCATGCTAATCGCTTTAAATTAACCTTGATATGAAAAAGCCCAAGGGATGTGACTGTTATTGTGGCAGCTTAGAAGAGTACAATGATTTTCTAATAAAAAAGTCCTTCCAAATATTACAGTAGAATGATAATATGACATGCAATAATTTCTTTTTTTCAATAACTGCACACTCAAACAGTCTTAACTTGTGGTGTAATTAGGACAGGCTGGGATTAAATTTGGTATATTTTCCTCTCAATTTAATCATTTACTCATTACTTCTTTCCATACAGTCACTTGCACAATGATATTGATTAAAAAGCAATCAATGTCTTATGTTACCTCTATATATGTGTGCAGAAGAGAAAAAATCATTTATTACTAGAGTTTCTGTTGCTCTGGTGGGAATTACGAATGCTGTGCTCCTGTACGTAGTCAGGTCCGGAAAGTGTCTGGTATATTTCAAATAACTTACTTATCTTGTTTACCTCAGAAGAAATCATATGTTCAGGACTTAACCAGGAGGAGGGTAGCTGTACTGGCCATTCATTTCATCTGGGACCTGTCCATGGTGTTGAAGCTCAAGGTGTGTGTTTATTAAACTGCAACTAAAAAATATGACAATTCACTGCTATTTCAGCTGTAAGATAATACAACCTGTCTATAAAAGTAATCCTCACTTAAGGATTTCAAGTCAGCCTCACATGAGTTTGGTACTCTGCAGTACATGCACAACATGTTTTCTATCAACAAAAGGTCTTTTAGATGGACACCTTTTCTTATTTTCCTTTGCACAAGTCTTTCAGGAGCTATAGGAACACATACAAGACCCTCATGCACAATTCATTCTGGAAATGTAGTAACAAATAAAAACCTCACACTTGACTAGAGTAGGGCCTGCAATGTTTTGAATTGTATATACTGTACAATGGAAAATATTACTACATTTTTTATCAGTGTGTTTACCAAACCAAAACTGATACACTGTGGTGTCTGCCTTTAAGAGCATTCAGAAATTCCAGCCACACACCACTTATTCACAGAGAACAGTGTGAAGATAGCTGCAGTAGTAATGATAATAAATGCAAAACAAGATGGCCCGTAAGCACATTAAAAGACACTTAGCTTAATGTATCAAAGTTAGGCCTGTGATCCATGAAAACTGTCAAAGACATTCTTTTCCCTTTGAATTTCCACATTAGCGATTCCCCTGATACAGTCAGCTTGACACTATCAATTACTATCAGCAAGGTAAATACATTTCTAATAATGATTAACAGTGTTTGTGTTTGCATAATGTGTAGATGCATTCACAATGTGCTTGGTAGCAAGAATTCTAGGTGTTAAACAGTGATACAATTTTACAACATTATACTGTCGACCAAAAAGTAGAAATATTATATTCTGTATATGATATTTTATTGAACATTACTGTATCTGATCTTTATTAATATATAACAAATCATGAGTTATTGGAAGAGTATATTCAATACACTTAATAAAACTACACATACTTTTGATATTTATGTATATATTAGTACTTAAGATACATTAATTGTGTGTGTCTCTACTTACACATCATATTTTTTTATAAGCTAACACTATCTTTCAAAAACAAATTACATTAAACAAGAAAGCAGTGACCTCCTTGTGTTCACAATAAAATAAATCTGAAAATGTTTTTTTACTGAAAGAATTTCTTCTCATAATAAATTATATGTTGGATCCTATCCTTATTTAAAGCACTAAAACGTAAAACTCATTTTCTCTAAATGTGCAAAATCAAGCCTTATCACTGAAGAAGACAGAAAAATGTTGTGCATATTGTGATAAATATTTGTGTTTGGGTGTTTGTTAGTATCAGTTGTGAGATTGAGGAACCTTACATACAAAAAAGAAATGTGAAAACTACAAAATCATCAGTTGTATTCAAGGAAATCATACAATTACAATGACTTTTCTGAATAGGTCTTCCATAGTTTAACACATGTATTGGTAAAAGTTTTTAAAGCAAAAATAATGTTTAGAACCAAAAGTATTAACAATAAAATAATATTCTATATTAAATGATAAAATCTCCCTGAGAATGGCAAAAAACAATTAGAACCATCTATTTTTTTTAGGAGAAATAGGTATTTTGAAGGGGATTACACAATCTCCTTACTAGTGTTCTAATTTAGAAATTACACTTTCAGATTGTAGGAGTGGTTTTGGATATATTTATTACCTATTGTTGGTTTAATACTATGAATGCCATTCACAGTACTGTCAATGGGGCAGAGCTCAACTAAGTAAAACTGAACTATGCAGTCTTGTTCTAAAAATATTTTTTAATCTATGTCTGAAGAAGACTGTTTTCTAACAAAACCACTGTAGAGGACAGGTAGCTAATTAATTTCTGACCATTACAAAGCACTGATTGCCAAAATGTTTCCATAGTAACAAATCAAGAGGTGACACATTTTGATGTCTTCCCATTAAACATTCATAGCCTCATCTTTCATCTCTGTGTCATAAATACTTCATGTTGCACATTAATCATGCAAGGCAGTTAAATTGTTCACTCATTTCTCTGATAATTGTTTATGGCTGAATATTCTTTATATATCGATGGTATCCCAAATCTTGTCCATCCAAGTGTGAATAAAAACAGTCTTACACAAGTATGCCTTGGAGTGTTCAAAAGTGGTTATTAACATTTTTAACGGGACATGCATTTTTATTGTTCTGAGTATTACGCCTATTCAATAGCAAATGGCTTGATCAGGAATGTGGTGAGAAACCCCTGAGTTCAGAAAATCCACTAGCAAAAGTTCCAGCTTGTGAGGTGTTCAATTCTAGACCTAAAATACAGTAGACAACTATGAGCTGTCCCCACAATTTGCAATGTCACTGCAAGACATTCTTCAAAAATCAAGTAAAATACACTGAGCAATTCTTGAAATAACCTCTTGTATATAGCTCAGAGACTGATGCAACAGGCTAATGAGTTCTATGATAATATTCTTACACTTATATAGCACTTTTCTGGATACTCTATTCAAAGCACTTGACAGGTAACGGGGACTCCATGACGTGATTGTAGCCAACGTTTACCAGTATGCTTGCCACACATGATGCCACATCAGCTATCAGTGAGGAAGAGAACAAAGTAATGAAGCCAATTCATAGATGGGGATTTGTGACTGGAGACTCCGTTTCCAGATCACCTGGCACTCGTGAGGTATCCACATGAACACATACACACACATACGTAAACATTTCACTATCTAAACAAAGGCGATAAACGCTGGTTTCCAATATAAACAAACTAGTCTGGAATTACGGGGATAGCTTTGCTTGCTCTGTGGGTGCACACACAGAGTAAAGTAAGCTTGTTCCCGTATTATCAAAATTAATCATTAACTCAAACCAAACACCTGTTTTCCTTTGTTTTAGAAGTGAAATGAACCAAATTGGTAATCAACTCACGTATCTCAAATAAATAAGCTATTTGGATTTCTCACCGGCAAAATGGTTTCTCCCGCAAATCTATAGGACCCAAACTTTGGCATGGCAACAGGGGCTGGCTTAGTAGTGCCTGTTTCAGGATTGCGCATGCGTAAATTGATTTGTACGAAGACACCATTAAAAGGGGGGTAAGTATTTGCCAAAACAACAGTTATGTACATAAAAGGAGTGTGATGTTTTATTGTTGGTAATAATATGTTCATTGTTTAATTGTATATTAAATGAATAAATGTTTATATCAGAATTCTGATTATTATTTTGTAAAATTATTTTTTGCTTTATAGTGGAATATTCTAGGGGAGGAGTTTAACCTAGAAAAGGAGCTCTTCAAGATAGGAGGGGAGTTAGGAGAAGGTGGATTGTGGGGGTAGAATTGGAGCTGCCTACAACAATCTAGTGGTTTTTTTTATATAGTTATTAATGTATATATTTCGTACTATAGCTTTGTGGTTTTTTTTTCTGGTTAGTTTGTGGTTTTCACTTTGTTTTTGGGTGTGGACTTTGGGAACATAGTTCCTCATAATAAACACCATTGCACATCTTTGCAATTGTGGCTGTGCCATCATTATTGTTATCTTCTATCTACGCCTCTAAACTCTGCAAGGAGGAGACTGTGACAGGATTATTAGGAGGGGGACATTTTGGCCAGGATACCAGGGTTAACAACCTACTCTTTTTGAGAAATGCCCTGGGATTCTTAGACCACTGAGACTCAGGTCTTGGTGGTTTTACATCTCATTCAAAGGACGGTGCCTTTTATAAACTATAATGTCCCCATCACCATACTGGGGCATCTGGACCCACACAGGCCTCAGGGTGAGCACACCCTACTGGTCCCACTTACACCATTTCCAGCGGCAACTTCAGCTTTCCCAGGAGGTCTCCCATCCAGCTACTGGCCAGGCTTACACCTGTAAGCCTTCAGTGGGCTGCCCATTGTGAGTTTCAGGGTGATATACAGTATCTGCTGGCATGTAAATGGTGTGTTAATGGAGTGCTGCCATGAAGCTTGATCTTGATTCAGCTATAGCGATACAGATTGTATGAGATACATGGAATGTGTATCACCACATATAACATGCGATGTACCAATTCCATGAGTTTGTCAATACAAATTGTGGCAAATAGAATTCAAAACATATACCAATATTAAAGACAGTTTTCTAGGAAGTTTCTGACTGATATCAAGACATTTATACTTGTTGAAAATGGGCTTTTCAAGTCATGTTTCTGCTTGAGAGAAATGGCCACATGTAACTTCAAATTTAAAACAGAATACATACATTTACAGTTATTGAAAGGTGGGTAAACTGTACTTGTCCAAGTACGCAATAAGTTGAAGCAGAGGCTCTAAGAAATAGAGACATCTGATGACACCCTTAGCTAGCTAAAGGAACATAGAAAACAAATTTGTCATATCTGCTTCACCCTCACAGAAGACTGACTAAAACAATGGCAGAAACAAGTCTTTCAAAGGAAACAGTGGCATTAAGATTATACTAAGCCCAGCTTTTGTGCATTAGCCAATGTGCAATTAATGGTCACATCTACAGTACCTTGATTGTCTGTAGTCATATAATGTTAAACTGTCTTTAACAAAAGAAAGAGACTTCAACCATTTCTCATTTTCGTCATTCAATGTTTGAGCACATTCTCTGTACATTAACAAGTAAACATTTCCTTTACACTATGTATTAAAGGGTATATATATACATAAATATTTAAATTTTGATTATGAATGATGATCAGCTGAGTTCTTGATTCTAAAACCTTTCTGTTCATGCTTTCGGCACCACCTTTTTATAGCCTGCACTGCCAACACTGATGTTAGTGAAACCCATGATTCTAAAATTAAATTGCAGCACAGAAACAATGATTTGCTCTGAGTTTGAGCTGAATAATCAGGTACTGCGAAGTTTGCACAAGTATTTCCAGACTTAATCTGGTTTATTAGCTGTAGCACAAAAGAGAAGCCCAGAAGCTCATGAACAGGGGGCCTTGCAGAATACAATGTTTTCAGTAGTGGAAAAGAAGCACAGACTATGGGTTCCATGCAATATCCCAAAATGAATTGGGACATAATACACCATCCACTTACTACACCATGTCCATTCTGTATAATTACACCATACCATACCCTCAAAAACATGAACCGTGAACAATTACATGCTCCACTAGGCAATTCTCACTCAGGCATACACACCCTTGGAGTGAAGAATGAGCTTTTTGTGTCACATTCCCACAATATAAACAAACAGAATCTTCCCTTTTGAAATTCTGACAATTAGCACATGATCACAACACATAAATTACAGTTCTAACATCCTCTACCTCCTATTTCCACATAGACATACAAAAATGAACCCTTTTTTCCAGCGATAAATTTCTAAGGTAAATTACAGAAATAAATGGATGCAATTAAAGTAAATTTGGAGGCTAACTCACAAAGCCAAAACCACTTTGTATGCAGCATGTCTGTGTTCTGCTTTAGAACACCTAATTGAACCATTATGACATGCACAGAAGGAGAAGAAAAACGTAAAATTCTGACTAAAATAAACAGAAATAGGATCTCAAGTATTTGAAATTGGATTCTCAGTTGTCTTTAGCTGAGATGTTACTGAATCTGCATGCAGTTATCATTGACCAGGGTTCACTGGGTATTTGCAACTCTAATTTTTGTTGCTTGTCTGATAGGGTCTGTGGTATATAAAGAAACAGCACAGCCACACAAAGAGTGGCAATAGTTGGAAGTAAAACAAACAGAAATGTTTTAAGACAGAAGTGGTGGGGTAGAGTTTGGAAAGAGCATATTGTAAACCAAGAAGTTTAAGAAGAATCATTACCCATTACCTATTTAATAAATCCCTCTACCCTGTTCCGTAAAAGAACTGAATTTCTAAGCAGGTAAGGGAAGAATGATTATCTAATAAATAAGGCTCAAGTCTTAGTAATTAAAAAGACTCTAATAGTAGAGAAGTGAAGTATGAGGCAAGCACACACATCTATGTTTTTTGTTTGAAGGACTCTGTGGGGGACTGGGATCTTGTTTGCCTTATATGAAGAAACTAAAAGAAGAAGAGGCTGTATAATAAAAGCATTGGGGGAAAATACAGTGCTCTTTGCCCCCTGGTCAAAGGCTAGAAAGCAAAGGCTTAGCCATTCAACCTGTTAGATATTTTAGGAATATGTATATAGAACTCTAAAATTAAAAGCAAGTTTATTTTTATTTTCGGGTCTGGTAATATATTAAAATCTTAGCTTATGCTGGAAGTATAAAACATTAATTGACTTAGAGAAAACTGGCTGGATGTCTGCTGCTGTTTTTCCACTCCTTATAGTTGGAGATGCAAACAAGCCTGGTTAGTAATAGCATGAAACAATATACACACATAAAAAAATTAGAAATTCCATTTGGTTGGAGGTGAACAGGGAAAGTAAAATTCCAATGAGCTTTATAAACCTTGCAATGCTATTATCTCTTTTCTTATGAGTTTTATGATAGAAAAGCATCACATTACTCCATCAGTCCTCAGTTTTGATTACATGGATACTATACTGCAAAAACAGAAATGTAGGTTAGCTTTCTCATTTTAAAGGCAAGGTGTGCTTTTCATGTATCTCATCTGCTGCACACAGTAATGGGCTGCTGAGCTGTTTTCATGTTTCTTCATGAGCAAAAGACAAATGGTCAAATTAAACACTGTCTTCAAGCTGTAACTAAGGGGATGTTGCCATTGTGTGGAACCCTCTGAATAGATGTCTGTAGCAGGCAATGTTCTCATAGAAGCAAGGGCCCATTTTCCACTGTGATAAAGTTCATCATTTGAAGTTGCAACACTGCGACACAGCTCAGACGTTCAAATGTAATTGTGCCCCATGACTCTGCTGTACCTTATGCAACTATGCCATAGTGCAATACTGACCTGGATTCTTTTTCTTTTTCCTCAAGCAGGGGAATGTGCTATAAATAATGAATTAATGTGGTTAGGGTCGCCACCAGCGACAGGCAAGCTGACCAGAAAGATGGTGGATTTATATGAAAATTGGTTATTGTTGTGAAGGGTACATACCACTATTATATATATTACTAATAATTTATAATCCTTTTTTTGAGAATCTTTTACCCCTTGGCATTGCATTCTAACAATGTTAACATGTGCATGTGTCCAATTATCACCTTTGTTGTTGTTTACCACATTTATTAAAATATCATAGCTTTGCACTTTGTTATTTTTTCTTTTAACTCCAAAGGGGATAAATGTTTTGTGTTGAACATCATCAGTAAAATGTTTTCTTTTTTTTGCAGGACCAACTATAGATAAAAATGGAGTAGATAGAATAAAGAAATGGAGGCTAATTTTATTTTTTTTATTTTAAAAACAAAAGGTATTTCCTATATTAAAAAAGCTAAAGAATAGTACAAGATTAAGTTTCTCAGACATAATAATAGAAAGTGTTTAGATGATAAAAGGGAAATGAGTAATGTATTAAATTAATAATTCACTCAATTGTTTACCAAGTAAGACTTTTCCAACAGTTACTCAACACAGGGGTAATACCATTTGACAAATTAATAATTAGAACTTAGCTGAAAGGTCTTTTTTTCTGGCAATAGGACTCTAGAGAATAATCAAATATAGGTGCAAAAAAATCTTATGATCGTGCTAGACTATTCTGAACAAAAAAAGTAATAATGCATACAAATAGATCTTATAATATGGTATATTTAGATTTTCAGAAGATATCCAATGAAGTTCCTCAACATTGAGGAAGACCACTGATAATTTATATCAGTGTTCTAGACTCTGGTCTCATTAGTAAGTCAGTCAAGTTTATGACTGACTTACAACGTGCATCACTGAACTTGAAGAAGGATATAAAACAGCAGGTTGAGCAATAAAAGCAATAAGCAATAAAAAACAAAAAAAATTGTTTAATGTGCAGGCTTAAGTGTATTATTTAAGTCACATTTTTTTCTATACCAGAGCAACCAGGTTCATTCCGAGTTTTGAAATGTCCTATACTGACAGGCTAAAAGAATTGAACCTTTTTGTCTTTGTCAGGGAAGATTATAAAAAATGTGAAGTAATGTTTATGTAGTCAACATCCTCAAAGGCATTGTCAAATAAGGCCGTGAAAAACAAGTGTGAATATGCTAAATTAAATTAAGCATATACACCTTTAAAAACCGAGAAGAGGGGGCACAAGAGTCATGGAGCTATGGAACAACCTACTCAACTATGTTCATAAGCTGTTGACCTTGCTTTTTTCAATAAAAGGCTGGCTCAATTAAAATGGTTTGAATAGCTTCCTCATTTTCATAAGCTTTCTTACATTCTTATGTATCCAATGTTCAAGGAGTGATCTTTAGGCAATTCACTGCTGGTGTTGTGTGCTGTGTAGTTCATTATTGAGGACTGAGAGATGGTAAACCAGGGATGAGATGCACATGCCACACAGGTCTGAAACACTACAACTGGGAAAAATCAGGAACTGGTATTATTTTTCAAGTGAAAAGAATTACTTAAAAATCCCTTTTAAATGGGTGTTACCTGTACACAAATGATTCTAGAATATTTGTTTTTGTATTTTGAACAGTTTTAACTTAGAATAACCCATTATGCATTTCTACCTTTCCATATGGACATACTTTACCAATCATTAATCAGTTTAGCTGTATTGTAATAAGAGACAATAATCATCTAAGATGAAGATTTCATTTTATACTGGAATGTGGCATATTAATAACATTGCATCATTGCAGTGATAGCACATTCAAATGCCCATCAAGTAACAGGAATCGCTGCTGTGTAGAGATCAAAAAACAGCTTTGCCAGCTCAAGCCATTCTGAATCTTTCAGGATTTCAGAAACTAAGCAAGGGTGGGCCTGGACAGTACTGAGATGGAGACTTCTAAGAATAAAACAGGTAAGTAGTGTTCATTGTTTCAATAGGTGGTATTCTTCTTCCAAAAAGCACTCTGTACTGTATAGTGCATTTAATTTTATTATGTCTAGTTGTCTTTGCTGTTGCTACTACTACCATATTCTGTTAGTTGTGCACTGCTACTTGGTTACTTGTGGCACCAGGTCACTGTCAGAGAATATCATAGCTTAAATTTGGACCAACAAAATCTACAATATAGGAACATGCAGAGCTCCCAAATTCCTTGGCTTCCTAATGCCAAGGCATGTTTAACTCTGAGGATATCACATGGATTTTTCACTACTGCCATTCAGGAACAGGTCCTGATTAACTAGTTAAGCCACTTAAGTGATATTGTTCTTTGTAATTTCAAGTAAAAATCTTTAATAGCATATTTTTAATCTTTATTGCAACATCTCAATATGCACTGACAATTAAGGTACATTACTTATTTCTATAATTTAGGGAGACTGATGGACTGGAAAACACCCAAACATAAAACTGTAGAGAGCACCATTCTCTATACTTGCTCCATAGCTTCACTGTACAGAGGATGCAGTCAGATGATACTGTAAGTACAGACATTTCTTTTGGCTCATTTTAGTGACACAAACAGGCAGATAAAATTTGTGCAAGCACAAAATAATAAACTGGTGTGAGAAAAATAATATGCAATATCCTGAATTAAAAAAAAGATATCCCATTTCCAGTACAGAGAAGACCCCATAACCCAGACTTAACCCAGGCTAAAACATTATCATGACCAGGATTATCTTAGTGGTTTTGCACAAATTGGCTAAGTGCTGCTAAGTTTGGGTGGGCTATAATTCACCAGGGTTTCCTTTATTTATCATGCAACAGTGATCCCAGTGACCACTGGAACACCACAGTGCATGATAGAAGATGAAATGCATGAAATGTAGTTAATGCACCATTCATTATCGCTATCATCCTTAAATGTATATAATGTATATAAAGAAATGCTCACAAATTAATACATTCACTTTCAAATCAAGTAATATCTCAGTTAAAATACACAACACTTTGTTTTCCATTAAAGACTTGTAGAAAACTCTTTTATGTAGAGGAAAAGCTAATGAAACTGACCTCCATGAAGACATGGTTAAGTTGGTTTCCTCTATTGATCCTTTTTTTGTGTGAATAAAGACCTCCTGGTGACAGGCTTTCTTTACCCCAAGTAATAACACTGTGCTTCAAACTGCAGTGGAATCTGCTGAGAAAGCTTTTCAGGCAGGGTATAATGACACTTTCTGACACTTTCCCAATTTCAACTGGTTAATTAAATGAACCTGTAATATATAGGGGTTGTTTGCTTTCACAACCAGTACCCAGTAATCACTGCTATAAAGAAAACAAGTACAGGACATAATGCAACAGCAAGTTGCTATAAATGGCATTTTCACTCATGGGTATAATAACTTACCCATCCATCAGTCAATGCAGTTCAACAGCACTTTACTTCTTACCCTATATTTTCTAAACATGGGAATCTGTTGCCTCTGGGTACAATCAGATAAGTAGGAGTAGGCAGCTGAAACGAGAGCCTGAAGCTTTTCATATTTCTTTAGGAAATCAGTGACAACCATGACCCTTCCCAGCATGAACTTCACCGGAATGTTATGTTTGCTAAAAAAAATATTCCTTCTCTCATGGTGCAGTACAAATAGAACATATGATCCTAAATATCTACCTAAATTCCAGAATCTTATCTTCTCCTGTTAAAGGTATTGTGATCACTCCATTAGTAAATATTTTTTAATTTAAATACAATCAAAAGATCCATCTCTCTGTTTGGTTAGTATAGCTTGCTCTGCTAGGTGGTTTAGCCACACAGTCAAATACAGTACATATTGATTGCTGTTGTCTCAGGGTTAATTGCTACTGGGATTTCTGGATCTGAGTGACACCTCTGATACTTTTAAAGGTAGTATCCTTCTCTAACTTCTTACGCTCCCTCATGAGGTTGAACTATATATTTGCAGCTTTATCAGAATCTAGTAGGAATTAGACACATGCAAATGAGTATTAGATTGCCTACTACAGAATATTCTGTTTTATTGCTTAATTCATCAAGCATATATTCATATTAAATGAAGATCCTTCAAGTATATTGCAAGATACAATAAATGTAAAGACTATTGTAGAAATTTTATTATGAGGATAAGTTCCACGTAAAATATTAAGTTTCTTATCAGTTCAAGAGCACTGTATTTTTCAGATAGTGAACAGTGATCAAAGTATGATGCCTTAATGTAGAAATTCAGTTAACGCTCAATGAGCTAGCAATCTCAAACTTAACGTGTACAATTTGTGTGAAACCAATATCTTACAAGACCAATTTCAAAAACGCATTCATGCTTTTATTTGCACACCCTTCAGTCCTCCACAGCATTTTTAGCAATCTTGTTTTGTTGTATGGATTTTACAAGAGTAATTGGCAACTCAGACTTGTGACAAATGTTTATTTAGTTTTAAGGAAAGTGATCTCTCACTACCCTCTCAGGGTGCTTCTGAAAGGTCATAAATTAACTGTCTGTAGCCCATCAATAATGTGCTCCCAGTCATACAAGACAAGACGCACATTTCCTTGGCTTCCTAACAGGGTACAACTGTTTAACTCTGAGGATACCAAATTGATTTTTCACTACAGCCATCCAGGATTGGGTCCTGATTGACTTAAAGGCAGGACTTTTCAAAATCTAACTGCATTAAAAAAAACTAAGGAACAAATATAGTACACATGCTGCACTTTGGTTTGCAAACAAGTCAGAGTCAGAGAAATATATCTGAAAAAAGACAAATCTTCAATATGGGATCCAATGCTTACTCAAAGGGTCAATATTATTAGATAATATTATTGTAGTAAGAGAACCAGGGTGTCAAACATACACTTGACATCAAACCTCTTCTGTATCTTTATAAATTAACTCCATTTATCCTTTTTTAACTACTTCATCCAGTTCAAGGGGAGTAGGAGCAAGCAACAGGTACAAGGTAGGATACACCCTGGAAAGAACACCAGTCCATCACAAAGGGCACAAACACGGACATTCACAAGTGAAACCACAGATAGCACAGATAGCACCCCGGGTCCAGAATTTAATCCATGGTAACAGTGATGCAAGGCAGCAACGCAAACCACTGCACTACAGTGCCACTTTATAAATGAACACATTACTTAATTAACACATAACTTTTTGCAAACCTAATGAATTGTTTGCACCAATAAAAACTTTGCAACACATTTTTTCTGTCTGAGAATCATTTGTTTGAGCAAATGTACTGTAGGTATTAACAATACAAATATCACTTGTGTACATAACTACAGTTTGACTAAGGTCTACAACTGTAAGGCTGAATGGTGATTTATATATTATTATAATATATTGGTATATATTGTATAACCCCCCGCTTTTTAACATAATATTTTTTTTTCCAGAAAATGTTAAGGAGTCACCATATGTACTGATGTTCAGACTTTTTTAACAGTCTGCCAACATCTGCATGTTCAAAATTATTGTAACCACACATATTTAAAAGAGCTTGTTTCTATTAAAGGTAGTATAGCAGACCATCATAGTATAAAAAAAACACGACCAAAAATAGGAACTGTATTATGTTATCCAGATGCATCTAAAATATGTCTTAAATGAAGTGGACTTAGAATGCAACAAACATTATTAAAAATACAAAGGACTATAACCAGTCTTCTCTCCATATGATCCTCATTAAGTCTTAGTTATAATCAGCTCTCTCCAGACCCAGGAATATTAACAACATGAAAGAGAAATAAATGACGTGTCTGTGACACAAATCCTTTGTTATGTTTTACCACCTTTACAAAACTAGTGACCTTCAGAATAAAAGAGACTTGTTACAAAGTCACACACAGTGACCACTGCAGCCTCCCAAGCCTTTCCTCGCAGGAGTGTCAGGGAGCTTGTCCCCCAGTTGACTCTGAATAACCTACATTGGGTTGCGTAGCCTGTGATAAGTCAAAATTAAATGGCTCAGAAGTGAGATGATTAAAGTAGTCAGTTAACACATCATCTTTCTTCCTCTGTGAGGCTGTAAAGTTGGTAGCTAGGAGCCAAGACTATAGGAGCAACTGTTGATTCCAAAATGGGTGGGGAAGAATACACAATTCTTTTCTGATTTTTATAATTTAGAGAAATTGCTAAACATACCCATATCTGTCACTACTGAGAAGTACTGTCAGTGAGACATCACAGTATGTGCTGTTTCCTATTGCCTGTGTAAGTATTCCATGCTGGCACTTTCTCACTCTTACAACACAAACAAAAGCAGGAGAGACTGTAGGTGTTTTACATCTATATGTAGTGACTTTGATAATCATAGCCCTCAAAAATGAGTTTTTACATAATATTTACTTATTTAGAACTTATTCAGAATTTTGCCTCAGAACATTTTCCATAATATCACAGAGGATATATAAATGGTTCTGTAAACAAACAGGAAGGTATAGATGTTATTACAATGGTCATAAGATCTTTCACAGTAGCTTCTCTCAACTGCTGATTCTGATAAGAAAGCATATCACACCATTGTCGTAGTTTTTTTGGTATGCATTCACTAGAGCAGGAATCACAGATGTAAGAAACAATAGAGCAGGAATCACAGGTGTAAGAAACCACTAAACAATGAAATGGGTGAGCTAGTTTCATTTTTATCATAAAGATGTGTATGTACTCCTGTGATATAAGTAAGATATCTTGAAATGTCTTGTACATGATGTTTGTTGTTCATGCATTTTGTTGTCCTCTGTACTACAGCTGACATGATTGTCTAAACATCACTGCTGTGTGAACAATAAACTTAGCATTATACTTGCATATGTTGTACATCTCAATTCACTGTTGAGATCAACAAATGGTTAAAGTAAAAGCTTCACTAATCAATTTTAGAACTGATGAGGTGCACCCAGTGACAAGAAAGATATACTGTAAAACCCAAATTAGGGCTCTAGAGTGACAGTTAAATAAACATCCAAGACAGACTCTTAAGAGTCTTATAATGAATTATGTTTGTAGTTTTTCATCCTCCCGTTAGAATTAAACCTTCTCTCACATCTAGTTAGATCTATTTCTATTTTTTCATGAATAATTCACATTTCCTTTATCTTCTTTCTAACCTCTTAAATCATGATTTCACTGCCATAAGTATTTACACTAAAAGCCCATCCTCCCTGTGCCAGCAGAACATGTGCAGATAAGACATGTGCTTCAGAGAAAACTTTACCATCCTACATGAAGAGAGCAAGAGGAAACCAACCTTGTCTGTATTATTAAATTATTTTTTACTTGAAGTTAAATCTTTGTTTTCCGAATTTACACATCTGAATTCTGCAAATTCACCGACAAGCACACAAATAGACAGTACCTGTGTGTATATATGTATATAATTGTTTGTTTCCTGATGGTAATGCTTACGTCTATCAACATCCCTTTGATTTATTGGGTTAATAAAGGAACTCATTTGGTATGCCTGTATGCCATACTTTGGCTTTCATAAATAAAACCCTCTCATTTCTCAGGGTTGCTTATGTGACAGGCTACCATTCCATAACATTTTCAGTGGCTGAGGACACTCATGTACTGTTCATAATGATGAGGACATTGTCACATTTCAAAGTGGATTATATGTCATCACTAATGTCCAATTATACAGGTGCAACAAACAAAGAAGGATTTCTTTAAAAAAACTCACTTTCCCCAGGTCCTAGTGTAGCTGATGAGATGTACTTTTCTTCTGTGGCAGCAAAGCCGTATTTGGAAACAGAATACAGAATAACTTTCTAGAGAATGAGTATGCTTGCTAGTTCACCTATGGGTGAGGCCATTTCCTGCAGTGCTGCTCAGATATTGCTGAATTATATTGGGTGCTTAAAAGTGATTGCAGCTACATGCCTAATCTTTATATTGTGACTGTTAATGATTTAACGTACTCAGTGTATTGATCCCTAGAGTTTTAAATTGAATTACTGTATAGAAAAATACACCCTAAATAACAGTTCAAAACAAAAAGTAAAAAGGATATAAATACTAAATAAATTAAAAAGACTGGATATGTAGAAGGGGAGAGATGTAAACAAATTTTAAAAATAGAAAAGCCTTTGAAGAACCTGAGCAATGTCGTCCCGCTGTGTTATACACAACACTTTTTATTAATCAGGCAGGATGCTGGATATCTCAAACTCCACCCAACCAAGCACAATCAATTTTATTGGTTTATAATACCAATTTACCTGAATATTGATTGAAATTTGGTATTTATCACCAAGGAGAGCAGCCCAGGTTTACTGATATACAGTAGCTTCAGCAATTAAATCAAAAATCAAATCAAGTATACATAACTAAAAACAAATAAAATCAAAATAATACAAACAAAAAAGAAAATACAAACCAAATTACGCTCCCAAAACACACGTGAATTGGTTCTACCCTTAAATTACAAAAAGGGTCAGGAATAATTCCAATCTGGAAACAAAGAATTGATCTCTGTGCAAGTTTGAATGGATGATGCACTAGGTCTTTAGAAGGGTAAAATATATAATCTCTAATCATGTTCCTCTTAGGCCTATCTCTCAGGTCATCTGTGTATCTGGTCCAACAAGAAAAACAAAGAAAACACCAAGGAGTTGATTTCAGATTTTTTTAAAAAAATCACAAATAAATTATATTATATATAATATATATATATTATAAATCAGATTATTAGGCTCCTTGTCAAACAGAATTATTTTTAAAAAACTGTTTTGAAAAGAAAAAGAAATGTTGCATGAGAGAAAAAGACAAATCTTGTTCATTTAGTACTTTAGTAACTAAGTGAAACTAAAATTTTGTCCAGACATTTCTTTATAGTGCACACACTTACCTGGGAATTATGTTCCACATACCCAAGACTATTTTTGAAGAGACATTTTCTATTCTTTGTCCTATATAAATTCTTTATTAGATTCCAGTTGAGACCCAGTGTTGCTACTCTCACTACCGAGTCTGAAATAATCCCCTGGGTTAACCTTACCCATACCCCTTAGGCCCTTATACGGTATACTTGAATCAAATCTCCTCTCAATCACCATTGTTCTAAGATAAAAACCCATTCTTAACCCATTTGTATATCCCTGAGACAATGTACAATAAGCTACAGTAATACCAAGAATCACTGTTTCTTCTCTTTGAAAACTTTATATTCACAATATTCTATGTGAGGTCTTACTACTGCATTGTAAAACTTACACATAACGTGCCTGAAGGCTTCAGATACAGTAGGTGATCACACTGGACATAGCATGTAGTCAGGGATGGTAAGGCAGACTATGTTCACAGTACATTTTTAAGTCCCCCAAAATGGTTTGTATAGTGGATCATAGAAAGGGCTGCTCAGTTGCAGTTGCAGCTGTTCAATTGCACTTTAACCTTAATTCAAGCCCTTGATGATTCACTGTAGAACAAAAAGAACTGGATCCATGCCTGTTCACCACCAGCAGGATCTAAACATCATTATCCTACTCCAGTGACCATTAAAGGTTTTAGTAGACCATGGTGAATAGGTAAAACACTGAGAACAAGTGAATAAAATGGATTACATATCACTAAGAACTTGTGAACTTTCAGAGTCGTGTCAAGACTCTAAAAAATGACCTGTTCATAAAGAGAATTTACTGCCTTTAATTGAAGAAATCAAATACCCTGCAGTCTGACTGGTTTGATTAAAGCTTCTTCAGGTAGGTGATAAGAAACTAATGAACAACCTGGTCTAAAAGGTCTGCAACTGAAGTTAAATGCCAATATTTAAAATTAAGAAAAGCCAAACCATCATAAGTTTTTGGGAACTATAAGTATTTTGATTTCTTTTTAAAACTAGACATGATCGGTAAAAGTAAAATCAGTATAATAGAAATTAAGAAAAATATGAGAAAGTTATTCATTTTAAATAGATATCCTACCATATAGTGTAAAATTTTATTCGTTTGTTAAACATTATTTAACATCCTTATACAGCTGCAAGAGAAACCTAAGCTGCAATAGAAAAGACACTGACACTTCCTCTTTGAGACCATTCACACTGACAGATCCTCTGAGTCTGTGCTGGTTAGATCAGAAGTCAACAGCTGCCTAGCTGTCAAGATCTGTTTTTCCTGATAGATTATATTGCATGTTTACAATCAACAATTCAGCATAATAGCCTGGAAGAACTAACCTTTTATTTAATGTTCATTATTATCTTTCAGAACTCAATGGTTTCTAAAATGTAGGTAGGATATACAAATTGTGGTAACAAGTTCTTACATTTATAGTTAACGAGAACACTGAATTCTAGCAAGGAAAAATTGTCTTTCTTTTCAGAGTTCACTCACATTTCAGCAAGGCAAGACCATCACCTTGAAAGCCCTAACAGTAGTTATATGAATTAGACAAAAATATCATGGTAGTTACTGTAATGACACAAAAGGGAAATCCTATATACGTTTATGCATAATTCTGATTATCTAACATCTTCTTTATAATTGTATGCTTTTGTGTAAGCTCCCTGTAAATGGCCAAACAGTAAATCTGTCAGCATTTCTGTAATTTGTACAATAAGTAAGGGATGTACAGATAATACAAATACCAACTACAACCATTTTAGGGTAACAATTATTCATTTGACATCGGGAATCTGGTGTTGCCTCTCTTGGAGAGTCATACCATGCTCTTACAGGTTCTGTAGGCTTGGCTGATGCTTGTAAAGGTTGCCTTAAACCATGTATAAAAAGAGACAGGGATACTGTAAGATGTCAGCAGCCAAAGTGATTGAAAAATGCCCTTTTCCAATTTGGCATTTTTTCTTCAGCATAGGCAAGGTTTTTATTTTCTCTCTCTAATTTGAGATGACTAAATCAACTCAGCTGAAACTTAATACCAGTATGAGGGGTCAAAAACCAATCAGAGGCGTGTATGCAAGGTTGCAATTCACTGCATAAGAAATGCTGGCTCACTCTAGATCACATACTGTAACTCCTACAGTATCTAACTAATTGTCTGCTACTTGCTAGGTATTCAAGGTATCCCAGACATAGTGGGATATTGACATATCCCAGAATTGAACAAATGGTTCCTTCAAGACTCTGAATAACTACCTTCATTAACTGAGACATTCAAAAGTCCAGTTCATAAAGTATTCATATCTCTTACCATGACAAAATTCAGCAAATATACAGTAAGTCTTGAACATGTTGCATGTTTTTTTCTTATTTAACAGTATCAACAAATGCAGACATTAGTACAAACCTCACAAAACTTTCACAGTCACTTAGACAGTTTCCTCACCTGTCATTCTGAAATTGTTTCTTTGAAAAAGACACACCCTATTTCTTTTGAGCAGTACATGTTTTCTGATAGCTTGTAATATACCGCCACTACTAATGCACTATAATTTGACTATCCTCTGTTGTAAAACCTATCTCTGTAAGTGCTTTATTAAAAAGGGACTCTATAAAATAAAGATGATTGATTCATAAATCCAACGGAGTATTAACAGTCACACAAGGAACATTTTGTACCACAGCAACCACTTAATGAACCTATCTAGAAATTACAAACATTAGTATTATCTGTAACATCACATAGATTAAGATGAATCCATTTTAAAAAATATTGAGAACATTGAGATGTTTTATTTATACATCTAGGATTTTAATTGAACTTCCAAAAATGGCATTTGTCATCAATCAGCATGCGTTGCTTTGTGCAGCTACAGTATATCAAATCATTTGCTGATAGAGAAGGAAAAACATGTTGTGGTGTTTAAACTCATGTATTGTTTGAGCATATAGTCTTTTGGATGAAAAAATAAATGGTTTAACAACATCCTTGTTCAATTTTATTGCATTTTACAATCAGCAAGACATTCCAGCAGCATTTCTCAGATTTACCATTAAGCTTTTGTTTCTCAGTCTACAGTTATACCACTAGGTCTCACTGTTTCCTAGGCTTATATACATTATTTATCCAATTCATGCTTTAAAATCATAAAAGTCTTCAAAAGTCTTAAAGACTCCACAAATGTGTAATACTCCATTGGTACAGGAAAAACTTAAGATAGGGATTTGGTAGACAGTATATACAATCCATGATGGTGTTTGATTCATGATGTTTTTAATGCAAATGACTTTATATTGCACATGATTACTAGTGATTAACATACCAAAAGACTAGATATGTTGACAAAACTACAGCAAAAATCATAAAAAAATTCTTTATTAGGCCTATTGTTTTTTATTCTACCATTTGTATAAACAACAGTTTTAGAGCTTATATACAGTATGTATAATCATCTGAGTTTATTACATTATTCATATTTCAAATTGAATGCTCTAAAAAATGAAAAATCTTTTTTCCCTTTAACAAGCAAATTCACTTGTTTTGATCTAAAAATGTTACTGTAGGTTGTGTAAGCATAAGCATACTTTTTAATTCATTGTGATAAATTCTATAGTTATTCATTTTTAGTTTATATGCTGTTGAGATTTTATACACATTTGCACATGCAGGAAAGAAAAAGTCTAAAATGATTATTTTTCTTTGCATTGAGCATACACACTAAAACTCCTTCACTAATTTTCACCAGAGAATTGGAAAAGGTGTTTTTTTCTTTTGATTTAATCCACTACAACATCTGCCCTCTTGCCATAAGCTCCAAAGAGATCTCCAAGATGCTTGGAAGTAAGCCAGGCAATAGCTGCTATGATACTTCAGCAAAGGATGTGAAGCGTTATTGCCTCAATTTCATTAATGTGCATGCCGAAGCTCCTCATTATTTCAAAAGAGTTAATGGAGAGCTTCTAACCTCTGTGTAGCGCATCTCTCTAATTGCTGCAGTAAGTGGTCTGCAGGGAAGATAAAAGGAAAGGTATAAAGCTAAATGGCAAAGACTATAATGGTTCATTGGAAAAGAAAGACAAATTACCTTATTGACAGACGCTACTGTGGTGGTACAACAGTGTGCGTTGGTGATGGAAATTAACAAGCAGAATTAGTCTTAGCCCAAGTGGTATGCAGGAAAGGTCCATATTTTCATCCTAAATATCAGACCTTCTGCAACTTATCATCCCAGTATAAGAAAATGCCTTTAACTTCATCACACATCCAATTACCTGTATCCTAAAGGGTATAAAGAGAGAAACAGCATATTGCCAAACATATGTATTTGTGTGAATAGAGCCATGGCTGGGAGTACTCTAGAATTAATAGAATCGTTCTTTCAGTAGTTTTGACTTACTGTTAAAATCATATATACTGATGGATAAAAGAAACGCAACACCTCCTCTTCCACACTCTGGCCCTCACGTTTGCATGGAATAGGCTGAAGAGTGACTCATCCGTGAAGAGGACCTGATGCCACTGCTGACGAGTCCATTGCAGCCCCTGTCTTGCCCAAGCCAGTCAGGTGTGACGTCTAGGAGGCGTGAGCAGAGGGCCTTTGACAGGTCGCCTTGCTCTAAGGCCAGCAGCATAGAGCCTCACTGTCCTGTCACTGATGCTAGCATTGTGTCTGCCGGCAGACTCAGCAGCAGTATGGTAGGCAGATCTGAAACGATCTCTCAGATGGACCAGTCTGATGTGTCAGTCCTGCTCTGGTGGGGTCACTCGAGGGCAATTGGATCTTGGACAGTCATCTGTCTGCTGGTCTGCTGAAACCTTCTCTGCAGTCGGGACAATGTCTGGCAATGCTGGCACATGACATGCCTGCCTGCAGAATGCCAATGGCTGGGAAAAAGTGCACCTAACAAGCTTTCATGTGATTGGCAAGTTGCAATGCCTCACTGTACAAGCTGTATTGAGCTGTCAGAGGGCTTAAAACAAATTGGGAACTTTTTGTGAAAGTACATAAGCTATAACTATAGTATTCTCATTCCAGAAAATGTTGTGTTTCTTTTTTCCAGCAGTATATATTATGTTTAGCAGGTTCTGCATTCCCTAACATGGTATGCAGTATTGAACACACACACAATTGCTAAAGGTGTTTTGGTTTTTGGATCCCTGATGATGACAGCATTCAAGGAGAACAAAGATCAATCTTCCTCAGGTTCCTGTCATCATGCTGGAAAATATATTGTAAAAGTGCATTATCATTTAATTACACAAAATGTCAAACAAACTACCATACATACAACTGGCAGAGCTGCAAAGGTATTGAAAGTCGCAGAGAATTTATTAATGTAAAAAAATCCTAAATAAGCTCAAATCCAGTGGTAAAAAAGGTACTGAGAGCCAACACAACATATTTAGTCCAGCTGTGGACTGTATAAACAACCCTGGTACGAACATCTATGGTACCCAAGCTGCACAGCTTACTCAGACATTCCATCCATAAAGTCAAACCAACGATCCTCTGGCATATGGGATTTGAATGTTCTAAAATGACTTGAGCGTTATATCTTCATAACAGGTACATGTGCCCTATGAGCCCTGATACACCAGTATGCATCTTGTGTTTGGGTAAGATTCAACATTATTAATGCAACATAAAGGTCTGGCAATGTACTCTGAACATGTTGAATATTTTCCTAGTAAACACTGTACCTGTCATTATATTGAATACAAATAAAGCGGGAGACTTCTGTTAACTTCTTTCACTACAAGTGACAAAAAAGCTGGCTTTGTCTGCACATTATCATGAAGAGAGGGAATCTGATACCTTACAATGCTGAAGAATGACATTTCTGAGTAAAGGTAAGTGTTGATCCCAGACTTTTTACTATAATAAAAAAATACACAGTTATTGTCTGTGAAGACATTTTAAAATAATATAATGTACTATTTTGAAATAATACAGTTGTCATAAAATAAGCGATTAAGCTTGAGATAACATCCTAGAAAACAATTGCTGAGATTTGTTGAAAACTCCTTAAGGTCACTTCCATGATACATGATCTGCTTCTCATAAACTGCAAATCAGACAGCAAGCAGCATGACAAAGGCCAAAATTATATTCTCATGTCACTTTGTACATACAGTGCCTTGTATATACTGAGACTGATATTTATGGGACCAAAATAAAAAAATCAAGGACTCACTATCTGAGAGGCTGATAACACCTTGGAATCCAAGCCAGAGAATTATAGAGTAACATGGTTGAATCTTGCCCTGGTCTAAATGAGAAAACACTCCAACTATATCTGATCAAGCAGGACAACCAATTGACAAGAGTAGCGTATTTTCAGAAACAAAAAGCTAAATTCAGCAATCTTTCAGTAAATTTTTAGAAACTGGAAACCTTTTTTTATTTGGAGGAAATGTTAAAAGCAGAAAACTCTTTTGTAGTATTAGCTGATTATATATATGAATAGAGACAAAGAGACAAATAGATGGATCAAAATTCACATTCTGACATTTAACTCTTAAATGTATATATAGTCATCTAATCTCTTCATTCTGGTGTCACCAGGGAAAATATGTTTCTACATCACCAAACATTCAATTACAATATATTATTTTGCTCATGTCCATACTGCATGATAGAAATGTAAAGGTGCCTCATTTGAGCAATTGTGTTTTCAAGGTTGTTTGAAGGTTGAACATTGGAATAAATGGGACTCCTTTTGATGGAGCTTTTTTATTCTGACACACAGATAGATCCATCACATACAAATTCAGTCCCGGCTTTGTTCCCAACACATATGTAATGCATCTGAGGTTCAAATACTGGGCCTGACAAGACAAAGGGTAGCCTAAAAGAAAGGAATGTATTTTGACACTTGCTCAACAATTTTATAGGGAAATGGAATGGAAACAATGTCAAATGTAAGAAAGCACTTCCAAATTCACAGGGGTAGACACTGTGATTATACGTGTTCCCTCTGTGTCTTTTTCTTGAGCGCAAACACATTTTTAAATGTTATCATCCCCCTACACAATGCAATACATTAAAACATTGCAATGTAATCTGAACAGCACAATTTCAAAAAGTATTGTTTGTAACTGTTGACATACTGTGACTGGTGATGTATTACAAAGAATGTCCATAAATATTATGTCAAGACACCTTCCCGTGTGTGCTATTAATGCAATATTGTATTATTAGACTGATAAATTATTAACAGCAATTATAATAGACTAGTTGCAAACCAGTTAACAATTTCATAATTCATATTTATGGGGCAACTCTATTTCTGTGAAAAAAAAATCACATTTAGGATTCCCATTGTCTATCACACCTTTTGTGAAAAACTATGTATTTCAGGTGCTGCCCTAGAGGTTATGTTAGCCTTTTTCATTTTTATTTTAGAATCATCAAGATTTTTCCTTTTATTTCAGTTTAGAATGACTAATTGTTTGCCTGATTGCCTCACCCTGCAGCCCTTGAGCCTGCTAAGCAAAGAAAAACCATGAACTTCTTGTAAAAATGCTATACACTGTCAAGTAAACCATACTAAAGGCCTTCTAGGAAACTATGGAGTATAGGGCCCAACCACCAGCAGTCAGAAACTAGAACCACTCAAATGTGAAAGTTCTCATGCAGTGCTAAGCATAAACAAAGTAAAATTCAAAGGGAGGCAAGAAAGAATTCTACAAATCACGGACACATGGGGGTTAAGCAAAATGTGTTAGACTCATAGAAGATAGGTGTCCAGTGATTTCATATTGTGATGCCGTGAGTGGCATCAAGTTTTAGAAGCTTTCCCCCTGACCAAAATGGCTCACCAGACATGCTAGCAACAAGGTGATGTCAGCAATCACTGGAGTAGAGATCAGCTGTAGATCCTGCTCCTTTCTATAGTAAACAGAACACTGAACCAGGAAGGAAGTGACTACAGGGAAGACGCTGAATAGAGATCCCACACTGAAAACATGGAGAAAGCAGTGAAACCAAAACCAACCACTGTGTTGGAATACAAGCCACTATATTGGAACCGAAGCCATTACTGTATATAGTTTGCACTGTAAAAAGTTTACTTTGGACAGTGACCAACCCACCCCTTTACTAAAGGATTTATCCAATGCAGTGTCATGAGGGAACCGGAGCGAATACCTACAAGCAACAGGCACAAGGCATGATACACCTTGAATGAGATGCCAGTTTATCACAAGGCATAACAGACACAAAGACCCATACATTTCAAACCAAGGCCAATTTTTCCCAGAAGCCAATGAACCTACCCTTACGTCTTTGGACTGTGGGACGAAACCAGTGTGCCAGAGAAGTCCATGTGAACACAGAGAGAAAATAAAAATTCCAAGTAGATAGTACCTGAGGTCATAAATTGATACTATCCCTCCAGCAATGCGAGGCAGCAGTGCTAACCACTGTGTTGACGTATTGCTATGGTATCTATATAAAATCACATAAAATTCATACTCATATAAAATATGAAAAGGAACAAGTAAAGTTTTATTCCATACTGAAAAGAGAAGAAAAGAACATTTCAGCCGTGGAGCCTTCTTCTTCACACCCGAAGAAGGCTCCACAGCCAAAATGTTGTTTCTTTTCTTTTCAGCATGAAATAAACCATTACTTGTTCCTTTGCAGCCTATGCATGATGACACAGCTACCTACTTAAAATATGAAAAGATACTGAAATACTTTAAAAGTCAGTCAATCTAAAGAAAGGATTGTGTTATGATGGATAAATATACACTGCACAATGCCCCAAAGAGACTAGACAAACATACTGAGTTTTATCATCTATAATTATTTTAAGTGAGAATGTTCTAATATTTATTTTTTCAAATCAAATGGGTTGAACACCATATTGTATAGTATAAGTATTCGTATTAAACGCATGATCTCAAACACAAATTGGCTGTAAAACAAAAAAATATTTATTTCAAAATGCACATTTTCAGAGGCGCTAGGATGGCGCCGACGGGGAAGGCTGCCGTCCTGCAAGCTCCCATTCGTTCCTGATTATTTATTTTATGTTGGGTTTTTTTTGTACTGCTAACTGCACATGCTGTTGCTCGTTGATTAGATATGACCGACAAATACTTATGGACATACCTGTAGCTGGAAGAAGACGGCGTCGTAGGAAGAGGGGTAAACGAGCGTTCTAGCTAGAATGAGGCAGCGCAGCAATCGTCCCCAGCTCCCGAGTATACTTCTTGCTAATGTTCAGTCACTGGACAATAAGATGGATGAACTGAGAGCAAGGCTTGCTTTTCAACGGGACATTTAGAACTGCAACGTGCTGTCTTTTACCGAAACCTGGCTTGACCCGTCTATTCGGAACTGTGCTATACTCCCGGGAGGATTTTCTATTCACCGTCAGGACAGAACAACGGATTCCGGTAGAACCAAGGGCGGCAGGGTATGCTTCATGGTAAAAAAAAAAACTCATGGTGCACAGACGTAGAGATTATTTCAGTGTAATGCTCTCCGCACCTTGACCACCTGACAACAAAATGTCGCCCTTTCTATCTCCCGAGGGAATTCACATTCGTAGTTCTCAAAGCGGTGTATATTCCGCCGCCGGCATATACAACAAGGGCACTGGATGGATTACACGGACACATAAACAGACATGAGAATACACACCCTGAGGGGGCATTCATCATAGCGGGATTTCAACGGCGCAAACTTGAAAAGAACAACGCCAAATCTAAATCAACAAATCAACTATCCGACGCGCGGAAAAACACGTTGGATAAGGTTTACACTCCTTTCCGGGAGTGTTACAAAGCCCTCCCCCATCCTTCTTTCGGCAAATCCGATTTTACCTCAGTTCTGCTATTTCCCGTTTACAAGCAGAAGCTTAAACAGCGTTAAGAACCATTCAGCGCCGGTCGGATGAATCGGATTTTAATATTAAGTCACTGTTTTGCTACAGCTGACTGGCAGATCTTCCGTAAAGCTGCCGGAAATAATATCAATCTATGCGGATTATGTTACTGGCTACATCAATAAATACATTGAAGACGTGGTCCCCAGGATTACTGTTCGCACATACCCAAATCAAAAACCGTGGGTAAATGGCGAAATACGGGCTAAATTTAAAGCCTGCACTCACATCAGTCATCATGATATTCATTGCCTGACTCCCTGGACCCACTGCAATTTGAATATTGCCAGAACAGATCAACAGAGGATGCTATTGCCACTGCCCTCCAACACTTGGATAAGAAAGGAACATATGTGAGAATGCTGTTTGTTGATTACAGCTCAGCATTTAATACCATAGTGCCCTCAAAGCTTGTCATCAAGCTCCAGGACCTGGGACTGAACACCTCCCTCTGTAATTGGATCCTGGACGTCCTGACAGACATCCACAGGTGGTGAGGAGGGCACCAACACACCCTCTACGCTGACTCTAAACACTACTTAGCCCTCTCCTCTACTCCTTATTTACCCGTGATTGTGTCACCAGGCATAACTCAAACTCCATCATTAAGTTTGCGGACGATACAATGGTCATCGGCCTGATCACGGATGGTGAGGAGTCTGCATATAGGGAGGAGGTTGAAACCCTGGAAACATGGTGCCATGATAACAACCTCTCTTTGAACATCAGTAAGAGTAAGGAGATGATTGCGGATTATAGGAAGCATCAGGGAGGTCACACACCTATCTATATCAACGGGACTGCAGTGGAGAGAATCAGCAGTTTTAAGTTCCTGGGAGTTAACATCACAGAGGACTTAACCTGCTCTCACCACACGCACATTGTGGTCAAAACAACGCGGCAGTGCCTATTCTATCTCTGTAGGCTAAAGAAGTTTTGCATGCCATCACATACCAGACTAACTTCTACAGGTGCACTATTGAGAGTATCCTGACTGGCTGCATCACTGCCTGGTATGGGAGCTGCTCCGCCCTGGATCACAAAATACAAAAAGGTGGTGAAGTCAGCACAGCTCATTACCAGCTGTGAGCTACCAAACATCCAGGGCATCTACTCAGCTAGATGTCTTAAGAAGGCCAGGTCTATTCTCAAGGACCCCAGTCATCCAAGTCGTAAACTGTTTTCTCTCCTACCGTCCGGTAAATGGTATTGAATCATTCAAAGACCAACAGAGCCATATCACTCTGCAACTCACAACTGGCAACCCACTGAAGCTAAGCAGGTGTGAGCCTGGTCAGTACCTGGATGGGAGACCTCCTGGGAAAAACTAAGGTTGCTGCTGGAAGAGGTGTTAGTGGGGCTAGCAGGGGGTGCTCACCCTACGGTCCATATGGGTCCTAATGCCCCAGTATAGTGACGGGGACGCTATACTGTAAACGGGTGCCGTCCTTCGGATGAGATGTAAAACCTGACTCTCTGTGGTCATTAAAAATCCCAGGGCATTTCTTGAAAAGAGTAGGGGTGTAACCCCGGTGTCCTGGCCAAATTTCCCTTTGGCCCTTACCAATCATGGCCTCCTAATAATCCCCGTCTATGAATTGGCTTCATTACTCTGCTCTCCTCCCCACTGATTGCTGATGTGTGGTGAGCGTTCTGGCGCACTATGGCTGCCGTCGCATCATCCAGGTGGATGCTGCACATTGGTGGTGGTGGAGGGGAGTCCCCATTACCTGTAAAGCGCTTTGAGTGGAGTGTCCAGAAAAATGCTATATAAGTGTAAGCAATTATTATTATTATTATAACAGATTACGCTTCTACCTCCAGGCGATAAGACTGCTGAACAGCCAAGCTGCAGTCACCTTCAGCAACCACCCTAATGGTCTTTGTTAAATGGTCAGGCTACATGGACATACAGTTTTCCATTGTATTTGGCACACTACATATTGCACTATTTAGACATAATGTATTGCATACACCCTGGATATGTAGCGGTTCTATTTATACTGATTTTTTTTTAATTCAATATTTTTGTACTATTAAGATGTAACCTTATTCTATACTTTTAATTTTTATACTTTTAATTTATTTTTATCCCCCCCAGTGAGAAAAGATATTTAATTACTAGCAATTACTGCTGCATGCTGTATTGTTGTGCATTTGATGAATAAACTTTGATTGATTGAATAGGGTGGTATTTTGGCAAGACATTAAGAAAGTAGAAGCACATGGATTTTAGCTGTTTAATCCGTATCACACACAGGGATTAGATCAGCAAGTATTTCAGTTGAGCAATTGAGCAGAGAAGTTTTCCGGAACCATTTAAATAGTTATACTTTACATACCTGTAAGCATTCTTATTTGTATATTCTAATATATTCCTTTTCATCTCATCATTAGCCTATTAATTAAAAACATGAAAAACATGACATATAAAACCTCAAATACTAATCTCCCCATACTTAATACACCCCAATTTCTAATAATCCCCTGGGAGTTAGTCACTTTGAAAAATAATCTATCACATTTTGATAATCCCCTGAGCTATTACTGTACAGTATATACTCATATCAGTCAAACAGGCTGTCATGGCTTTGGAAAGGGTGAAGTCTTCTTAACATTTTTCCATTAAACTGGGCATGTAATATAAAAACAGGTATCCATTCAAGGCTAGGCATTTTTATCTGGTCAGAATCAAACTTTACTCAATCTTAATCAACCACATAAATATGTTTTCTCTCACAGCAGGGAGAACGTCTGGCAGCAGAAGTTTTTTTTCTTATTTTGTGTAGTTCAATACATTTCAATAGAATGCAACTGATCGCAGAAACATTGAATAATGTCTAGACCTTTACATTTCTTTAACTCATCCCGTGCTTTCTTAACCATTTTAGGAGGAGATTTAATTTTAGACACACTTTGTAAAGGCAAGCAAAAGAACAATTTAACGGTAAAATCAGTGGACTTCTTGTTTTAAGAAGGTCTTTTACACATTTGGGTATCAGTAGCTGAACAATGGGAATTAGAATTATTATGTATTATACGAAAATCTCTTTAAATGTATAGGCAAATCACTGTCATGCTGAGGGGTATTCTCTGGGTTAAAGGGGGAGTTACACTGGTTCTGTGGTAAGCATGGTAGCAAGGTGCTTCCTGTCTTTAACACAACAGAAAGGCTGTACCAAAAAAAAGGTCCACCAGGTAACTGCAACCTAAATAGTTCAGGCTCTTTGGTATGCTGTAGGCTATTAATAATTAGATATTAATATATGGCATAACTAATGACCATATAGTACCAAATGTTTCTTAGAGATTAAGTGGTAAATTATGGGAAATTGTCTGAAATGCATTTTGTAAGTTTATTTTCATAGGACCAATTTTGGTTTTAGCAAGGACCAAGAAGGACAGTCCACTGTCCCTAAACCATGAAAACTAAAAATCAGTATATTTGATCACTGAATAACTGGCTATTTTGCTGTCTGGTGTTTGTTTTTCCATGAATTCTACATTGTCTACAACATTTGTTTCTGTAGTGTGAACTGTATTTCTGAACTCTAAACAAATGCCTTCCACCTAATTATCTACAATTCTTTACCACATTTGAATTAATTTCCATAGTAATTATTTCTTTCTAACTGTAAACATTTAGATGATACAGTTTGGTGTCCTATTTTTCCCCTTTTCAAACAGCAGGCTTATTAAAAAGAACCTTGAGTTCTCCAGTGAGGTCTCAGAAGTAATCAAACCAGAGAGGACTCAGGGAAGTGGGGGTTGACAGGCTCTCTGAGATGTTTTTTTCTCATATTTAAAAACATCAAAGGTTATCCTTTAATCTTTTAACATGCACATGTGTTAGGTGGAAGCAGAAATGACAGGTGTGAATTCTCTCAAGGCTAGGGCAGAAGGCTGAAACTGCTAGCTTGTAATTTTGTCAACTTATGTACAATGTTTGGATGACAACTTTATGTTTTTAATTTTGAATGTGTAGAAACAATTGATTATATTATTACTCATTAGAGATACCTATTACAAAGTAAATGTACATAAAAAAACCTCTTTTCACAGTTCAAACATGAATGCTCTTTGGGAAGTAGAGATATCAAGAAGGCAATTTACTGGAGAAAAAGAGCTAAAATAAGCTGCAACAGTCGAGAGAAAGGGGAAAAAATCAGAAAGAGTGTGGTTTAAAGAACTGAAGAAGAAAAATTAATTTTACGAATTATTTTCAAGTTTGCTAAAGAAGACACATAGGGTGACATATTTAGTTAGTTCTGTAATAGTTTGTAGGTACTAAGCAATATCCATTCTTTGTAAGTTGACCAGTGTTCCCCCAAGCAATGGCTACAAGTATGTAATTGTGATCACAGCATCCATTAATTTGTATAGATAATTCTTAAAATATTAAGAAAATGCTGTAAAAATACCCTGAATGTAATATATTATTTATGGGGGTGTGATCAGTTTAGTTATGGCTAGATATTGTAATATTCTATTCAACAATAATTAAAGTGACAAGAGTTTTAAATTTGTTTCACAAAATGTGTTTTATAGGTTCAGAGTACCTTCCATGTTTCTTGTACCATACAGAACGTTACGTCTCCAGAGTTGTAGCCAATTGTATTATTAGCAGCAAATGAGAGTGTGTAATGTAAGTATGCCTATTTCTGGCAAGATGGAAGTACTTTACCCAGAAAGCTATGTGAAATGCCTTGCTTCCCTCAGTCACCTTACAAATATAGACGATAATAGGTCAGGTGATAATATAAAAATCAGAAAGCTGGGTCTTCCAAAGAGAGAAAGGAGAAAGAGCAGAAGGAAAGAACAAAGAACCCTGTGTGGAATGGTGGCTAGATCCTGTGTGATTTAATTTTCTGAGAGTCTGAGAGTTTATTTTTGAAATGGGTAAGCAGCTTAGCTGCCCAGTTAATTATAGAGAGGACACCAAAGAAGAGAAGTTGGATAGAAGTTCAAAGAGGAGCTTGGTTTTTGTATTATTTTAAGGAGTCCCAGCTATTTAAAGACTACTTGTATGGAGCCCAAACCCCAAGTGTGCCACAGTAAAGACAAACTAATAGTTTATTAAAATGTCAATATTAACCAATAATGGGAACATTCAAAATACACAGATTGTTAAGATTTCCATTATTGCAAGTGAGAGTATATCACAGTGTTGAACTAGAATCAGTTATGTGCCTATAGAACATGTTGCATCACCGGGGGAAAAAAATAACAGTAGACTATATTGAGGCAGGCAAACACATTCTCACTACAGTGGTTAATTTAATGTTTTGCAGTTGTGAGTGAAGATATGAAAAGCTGTGTGTATATAGTTCATATGAAAGAACTGCCTAATTAAACCTACAACTTAAACATAGATTATAGTAGCACTTTTCATGATTTTCCAGCTAATCAATACTGGGCCTTGTCAGTACTCCAACAGGAGACCTCTTGCACGTGGTTCCCAAGTCCGGTCATGGGGCTCATGAAAAGTGCTGGGTTCTGTTCCATTTTAGCTCTCTTTTCTCCACTGATAATTGCATTTTAAAAAAACAGAATCCTCTAGGATGTAAAAAAGTACAAAAATGCAATACAAAACACAGCAGCCAACAATCCCAGGTAGAATAAAAGAGCACAAGAATAAAAAAAAAACTTTTGCAAGGAAAGGAAGCTGTTTGACACACTGCGCTCATTTGACTGTTCATATCTATTATAATAATCTAATCAAATGCAGCCATTTATTGAAATAAGTCAGGATATCTGCTTAAACAACATGACTGGTTATTTACAGGGGTTCAAAATTTCCACAGTCTTACATATTAAGAATACTCTCCTGTTGTCAGTTTTAAAGAGACTTCCCCTTAATTTCAACAGGTGTCCTCCAGTTTGTGTTTCACTGTTGGTTGTAAGAAAAGTCCTTTGGGTTTCCTTGAATCAGGTCCCTTTGTTGACCTCGCTGTTTAAGAGAAGGAAAAAGATTGTTTTCTTTTAGCCTGTCAATGTAGATCATTTTATCACTAGTCTCTGGACAGACTCCAGAGCACCACTATCTATTTTTGTATATTGGTGACAAAATTGCACACAATTTATTCTAAATGATGTCTTACTAGTGTGACCTCTCTTTTGATCTTACTTCATCCACCACTGACATACAGCACCCATCTAGGCACATGATGGACATTACGCTCCAGAAGTGGGAGAGAAGTGAGAAATTGTTTCACTAGTTGAATAGTCTCCAAAATCCCAATGGAAATGTTTTGTGTTATAAAACTATTTGAAGCATTATTACGATTTTAAAAAAATATTGTGAACTACCAAGATGCCATCTGTTTTCTTCAGTTAAGCCATATAACAAGTGAAAACTAGCATTGAAGAGAGCAGTTTACAGCCAGTATGTACATTGTATTGTTAAACTGCAACAAAATTGTCAGTCACTTTCCAGACATTTTGTAGTTTGAGGCAGCTTTAACATTTGTTTGACACTCCGTTTCAACAAAATGTGAGAAAATTGATTTTGAGTCTTAGACCTTTTTGTTCTGACAAGGCACCTATGCAGATAAAGTTGCTGGAGTTTCAAAAACAATCTTTTTTGGAATAGTAATACAAATCTGGTAACAAGGATACTGACTTATTGTGCCAAGGAATCAAGAAAAAATGTTCAAATATGGGACATGCTTGAGCAAGAATACTCTGCCTGACCTCAGACACATACTTGTCTGAATCTACTTTCTCCATGATGAACGTTTTTAAAAAATGACTTGGAATAGCTTGAGTCGTGACAGTATTATATCAGGACTATTGTTACATGCTTTCAACCAAATTGCATGCATCTTAAATTTCTACAAAAGACACAATATTTCTTTTAGTGCATGTTTACAGTATATATTTGAGCTAATAGAATAAACAAGTATTTCATAAAAATAAAACACAAATCTTTCATAAAATAAACTTTTATACATTAATAGTTATCCAGGAAGTTTTAATAGTATCACCATTAACTTAAATAAATATTGTTTGAAATTGTTTAATATTTTGCAGTAGGTTACAACTTTCACAAATTTTCTCATGCTCTTATTTATGTTTGAGCTCATATTAGTGCTGAGGATAAAATAATTTCCATTTGTTATTTTTTTCTGTGCTTGGGTTTCTGTTTATTGAAGAAGCAAAATCCAAACAGGTCTTATTTGCAGAATGCATGATGAATGATCACACTGAGTTAAAAAGATAATGGTTTTGAAGCTCAGAATCCCATCTCACCTAAACACCATTTATGTTCAATTGCCCTAACCCCCCACTTCCTTTTCCTGGGGCTGTTAGCAGAGCCCCATCCTTATAAAGCCTTGTGGAAATCGTAAAAGCCCTTTTTGAAAAACACTAGATAGCAGCAATTTATATAATATGCCGTTGCCGGTTATTTCACTTCATATCTTACATGGAACACCTTTCTGTGTTGCTGGGTTTATTTAATTTCATACTCTCAGTTTCTTGTGTCCTCCATGATCCCCTGTTGCCATTACAGTTTAGATAGTTTTTTGCCTTCCTGTGTGCCAGGAAAATATACTGTAGCTTTTGAAAAACCTTTTCACCAGAAAGAATAAAACTGAACTTTTAAAATTAAAATCCAAAGAAATAAAAATAAATATACATTTTCCATTCTCTTAAGACACATGCTGTCCCATGCAGCGCTGATAAAAGTTCCAGAATGACTGGGAGAGTATTTCAGAGGACAATTTCTAAAGGATGATGTCCATTCTTCCAATGGTGACTTCTGTGGCCAGGATGGCTGTGAGCTTTCAGATTCTGTAAAGTCCTCCATCAACCCCCTGAAGCTAAGCAGGTGTGAGCCTGGTCAGTACCTGGATGGGAGACCTCCTGGGAAAAACTAAGGTTGCTGCTGGAAGAGGGGTTAGTGGGGCCAGCAGGGGGCGCTCACCCTGCAGTCCATGTGGGTCCTAATGGCCCTGTATAGTGAGGGGGACACTATACTGTAAACAGGCGCCGTCCTTTGGATGAGATGTAAAACCAAGGTCCTGTGGTCATTAAAAATCCCAGGGCATTTCTCGAAAAGAGTAGGGGTGTAACTCTTGCATCCAGGCCAAATTTCCCCATCTATGAATTGGCTTCATTACTCTGCTCTCCTCCCCACTAATGGCTGATGTGGGGTGAGCGTTCTGGTGCACTATGGCTGCCGTTGCATCATCCAGGTGGATGCTGCACATTGGTGGTGGTGGAGGGGAGTCCCCATTACCTGTAAAGTGCTTTGAGTGGAGTGTCCAAAAAAGCGCTATATAAGTGTAAGCAATTTTTATTTTTATTAATCTGATGCCCTCACTCTGCTGCTTGATGCTGGAGGCTCGCGATGTGGAAATGAAGCAGATGGCGTAAGTGTACACATTTCACAGGAAATGTGTCTTGATCCCTCCCCAGAAGGAATAGGGGTTTGTCGTGCCAAACCAATCTGATTAAAACCTGATTAAAAATATTTAGTACACATTGGAACTGTCAGATAAAAATAATAAAGAATGCCAATATCAAATTAATTGTGGGACTAGCTTTTTACCTTCATACTTAATGTACTGATTGTTATCTGACTGATATATATTTTCCAAATTATTACTAAGTTATTATTACTGCAGTGGTTTTGTCAGTCTTCCTGCTTTTATATCCATTATAATCAACTGTCACCATTTCTTTTTTCACATATGAATATCTAGTAGCAAAATACATTGAAATATTTTTTGCAAAATACCTTAAATGAAATGCACCCTTCAAAAAATTCTCTGGATTAATAAAAATGAAGGAAACTAATTTTAAAATAGTCAAAATTGCCTTCTCTCCATCTGAACCAATGCCTTTTTTTCAATTAAACTTGAGTTAGCAGTATTCAGTTGCATTTCAATAAATTGTGTTTAAACCATATAAAACAGGAAAAGATAATGTGAACATTGTGCAAATGATAGTAAAAAATAAACCTAAAAAACTGAGAACATTATATTTCCTTACAAATAAGTTTACAAACCTAAAAAAAAGATATACAGTAACACATATCTTTGCCTTGTGCAATTTCTGGCATTATACTGACATCTTCAAATAAAGAAGTATGAACTTGTTTTCAACCCAGCTTATGCTGTATTGGACCTTTCACACAAGTAGATTACAGCAAAGGAGATAAAAACTCAGAGGTCTGCTGATTGTGGTCAAAATGATGAATGTAATGGTACTGTCAAGCCTTTAAAAAGCCTTTAGATAACCCTTAACTGTAAGTCTGTTGTGGTGAGATGTCTTTGAATAGTATGGTAGTGCCAGGAAAAAACAAAAACAAAAACAAAAACAAAAACTGTATTCCTATCCAGTCCATTTAAAATGTGTTTTCATTTGTTCTCATGTTCTGTGTCATGCAGTGATTTAACTGACTGTAAAGGAGGCAAAAAAAAAACTAATGGATTTTGTAGCAGCCTTCCAGAGGGTCTGTTTCTTTAGTTTACCTTGATGAGTGCTTCAATATCTCTGAAACTACACACTTCAGATCTCAATTTTGTCTGTACACACTGGCAGCAATTACATCTGTGTCACCAAATCCCATTGTATTTTATAACTCCCTCAGTCCCTCAGGATAATATTCTTCTTTAAATTTATATATATATATCTTTCTTCCTGACCTATGAGGTTTATAGAGATAAAAAAATAATTTAATTTTAAGAATTTAAATTGTTCTGGAGCTAGGAAGAGCTTTCATTGTCTGCCATGCAAGAAATACTGTATATACTCTATACCAATTGTAAGGAAATATAAATACACATCCAAAAGCCAAATGCAGGGTGAGTTCCAGTGGAGTAGATTAACACATAGGTATGATGGGAGACCAGGTTGATATAAAAACATTGCTTTTTGGTGTCCTTGGTGAATAATCTTATACCTACTGTTTATGGTCCAAACAGTTACTTCTTAAAATGTGTTGTCAGAAACTGTGTGCATGTAGTGTATAGGGGAGGTCTGTCAATGGAGAGATGCTGATAAAGTACAATTTGTTCTCCCTGATAGCACAAGTCATCAAAACTGTTCACTCAAAATCTGATAGTAACCTTTTACAGGAGGGAGATGTCTACATTAATACAATGGGAAGACCATAACCTCAAAATTCATAAGAATTCTTGAGATCATGAATAGCACATCTTTTCTTGTACGGAAATATCCTCACATCCATGTTTAGAGATAGTGTACCTGCTGTATGTCCCTTAAGCATACAAAAGCACTACAAGAATTAGAAACAAGACCTTCTGATGATGTTTTAGGTACTAAAATGAATGTACTCAACCTTCTAGGTTCTCCTTAATTTGTGCTTCTCTTTTTTGTTTGTAATAAATTTGAACTGACAGGTTGTAGGACCCTCATCATTCAAGGATTTTGTGCAACCATTCCTGAAATCAGATTGTAAAATACTGTGGATAAACAAAACTGCATTGTTGGCTTAGAAAAGGTCCTATGACCCATAAGTAATAGCGAACTTTCTACAGGATTGTAAAACTCTAAGCTGATTTCCTCACAGTCCTGTTAATACATCTACACCACTGACACTCAGTACACTCAGTATTTTTTAATAGATAGCATTTCCTCAATCACCACTTGGAGTTCTTTATTTCTACCTTCATAAGTAAATGATTATACTATATATATGTATATGTATACATATATATGTATGTGTGTGCATGTGGATACATCAATATAAAGCTAGGACATAAATGTCAGTAAATAAATCAAATCTCTTTCATTTATTTTTTGCTTTTCAAAATATACAGTACAAATGTGCTTTATGTATTGCACAGTCTGTCTACGTGTATTGTTATGCAAATCTACTAAGCAAGTAAATGCATAAATCATTAGCCTGTGCACACATGAATTGTGCATTTGAAAAGGAATTATGACAGAGGACACAAACCTTGCTTAGTATTAAATAACTTCAGTCAGAGACAGACATGTGAAAATCAGGGGGTTAGATTCACTGGGAGTAAGAATGCAGGCTTGTAGGAAATGCAGTTTTTAGTTTTTAGAACAAGAAAAGTGACAAGTACAGTGAATGTGTATTTATTATCATCATCCACAAGGAAGTATACTTTCTTCAAGAAAAAAATCAGAGTTGTGTATTATGTAGTCCAAACCATACTAAAATGTACAGAAAAAAAACTGTTACCTACAGTACGCTCTCAATAAGGATTAAGGCAGAAAGAGAATCATTAGAAAGTCCAAGGCTGAGATTAGTTCTCCCAAACAAGTACTCTACTGAAAATGAATATTAATATCTAATAATACATCATCATATTAATTAAAACATGGTACAAAGAACTGCTGCTTACCACCAGTCAAGGTAACTAAAAACACCTAGAATGTATACCAAAACATAACTGACAGGTTAAAAGAGCAATGGAATTGATATTATGCTCAGAATGAAAAAATATTTCAGCTTTTAAGCTTGAAGGGGATAACAAAATGAGAGAAGTAAAAATACAGAGATCACCAGGATGCTGAGCCTCCAATAATGCATGGAAGTGGTATCATGCAAATAGAAGAGCACAAGAGGTAACAGCTGAGAAGAGACCACTCCAATGATTCTGCTTGTTTACAAGTATCTTATTAAATTCAATAATCTATATAATCATTTTCTAGGATTCCAAGAACTCACCTTTAACAATATAGATTTAATTTGTTTCAAACTGTAATTCTCTGTAATGGGGTGTCTTCTATTTTCACTTCTACAGAAACATGTTTTTACTTTTACTTGCGATCCCATAGCTTCGTTTCTTTGTTGATCTGGCTATTTCAATGCTTCAAATATTCTTATACAGTCCTGTTATGAAGACTAAAGTCTTGTAACATGAAGGATACGGGTTATTTTGCTGGTGCACAAATATTGTAAACATGTCTGTTTGTTGAAAGGTTAATTATAAAATTGGCAAACCAGAATAACAAGGCCAGAGTAACATAATTACCCAAATCAGAAAGAAAGAGTTGTAATATTGATGGCTGGATCTGGGACAGATACCTCACACTAACCCTACAGCATTAAGCATCAAAAGAGAGTTAAGAAGATTGGAACATGAAAAGAAATCCTCCTGGAGATGAAGAAAGAATATGATCATTAAAAAGAGAAGACATTTTCAGAATAGAAACATTTCATTACCCCATTAAACCAATAATTTGCTCTGGACATTTCTTTCAAATTATTTTTGTCATGTTAATATTTTAGATTCTGCCATCTCCAGAAGAGCCATCTCCTTCAGCCCTTCAAAATATGAAACAGAAATCTGTTTTGTTGCTTTTTTTAAGCTCTTGAGTCTTCAGTATCCATTTTGTAGTAAGTGACCATTCAGTAACTGCTTTACATACAATATTCTAAAATAGGTTTCACTAGTGTCTAGTGACTATCATACTATGCAAAGACTAGCAAAAATATCAATTTGAATTACACACTGTTTGCTATATACCCAAAACTCCTTTTTGCTTTTTATCTTTTTTCTTCATAAAGATATAAAACAATCTACATAAACACACAGATCCCGTTCATGTTTCATGTGTATATAAATTTTTATCAATTTAGTTCCACCCTCATGGGACAATTAAACAAACTGCTAAGGTTGAACCCCCTTTTGAAGGAGCAAAAGGACAGGTGGATCACTGGTGTCTCCTGTTGGCTAAGAGTTTGTAGTTGGTTAAATAGTAACTCATTAAAGAGCCAAGAACATCCTATCAATGTATCTTACTTTGCCTACAGAGTTTGGAGTCCATTGTAGAAATCAAAAAGAAAATCAGATAGCATTATGTGAAAGAAAAAACAACAAAACTTTAAAGCCAAAAGTAAAATTACTGCACAAAAATGGACATTGCCGAAAAACAACAGTTAATATATACCAAATAAGTAAACCACAGATAAAATTACCAATCAACAAATCCAGGACAGGTACAGGTATCTTTTTATAAGCACTGGAAATTCAGCGTTTTCAATTAAATATTTGGATTTAGGGAAGCATTTATTAGCTTATTTGTTTTCACAAGTAGTCTTTCAAATTCTTCAGATACAAGTAACCATTTTAGGTCTGCTTATTTGAAACACAAATACTCAGAAAATTGTATTTTCAAATAAAAAAACTTAAATACCCATGTATTTGACTCAGGTCTGCACAGATGACAAATGAACTGTATAGTAACACTGTAACCAAAGAACATGACCTGATCTGTGAAATATGGCCTGACCAGAACATGTACTGTATGGATGGACCTGGAAATTGTTTACATATCTTTATTGAAGATGTAACGTTTACAGGAACATTTTGTATGCTAATTATTGTTTGGCGTTTCACCATGTAGCATGGTTGTGATCCAAAACATACAGCCAATGTAACGAAGGATTAATCAGAAGAAAAAACCCAAGCTAATCTCCAGATTTAAATGCAACAGACAATGCTTTTTACATGCTGAAAGAAAGTGAAGTAAAAGCATGAAAAAATAGGCAAGAACAAATTGGCTACAGGAAAGGCCTTGGCAAAGTATCTAGAATGATTCCAAAAAGAGATTGGCGATTGTAAAGGGTCTCAGACTCCATGGAATTTTTGCATTAAAAGGGATATGTTGCCAAATACTGACTTGTAGACTCTGAAATGTACTTAAAGTGAAGAAGTGCCAGTACTTGTGGTCTTTTGAAATCACTTGGTTTAACACAAAGTATATTTTTGTTCACATATAACAAATATATGCATGGGATTACCCTGGGATTAAATATATACAATTTTGCATCTATGATTCATATTAATTTAATGTGATTGGCGTCTTGTCCAGGGTGTACCCCACCTTTCTTGCTGGGATAAGCTCTGGTTCCCCCTCGACCTTGAATTGGATGAAGCAGATAAAAAATAGTTGGATGGAATTCATCTAATGATCATTATTATAAATTGCTTTATGCTACATTTATGTAATAGCAAAAATAATAATTTTGAGACTGCTGTGCCAATACTTTTAAAAGAGCTCTGTATTATGACTTCATCTAATACAGTAAACTCTGCATGCTGGAAACATAATATTTAAAACAGCACTATTTAATTAAATATGTTGTGTTAAGATGAATTTGCCTTACTTCCGCCAGACATCGTGGAAGCATTAATATAGGACATAGCTATATCTGACTTAATAGCGTGCTCATGCTCTACACACACATAAAAAATAAGTCATGCTTGGACTTACTAGATGTTTTGATTTTAGTTTTATTCATGATGACCTAACACAACCATTTTCCTAACACGACCGTTTTTTCTTTTCCCTCAGTTCTCTGGTTTAAGTATTTCTCTAAACACTTCTCTTCAACTATTCTATTTTCCCCATACATTTGTGCTCCCCTCATTACAACCCGTCCAGTTTATACGAGAATCTATGAGCACCATTTGTTCCAGAAGGACCCTTAATGCCACATCAACCTGAAGCTTCGTCTCTGCACCAGTCCATGTGCTGAATCTCCCTATTTTCTCTTGGTTTCCTCAACGGTACATGACATCAGTAGAACTCCTGAGAAAACCATTGCAGATGACCTGCTTCTATTACATTTGTCCTGTAGAACTGTCAGCTGTAAGAACATAAGAAGTGTTACAAAGGAGAAGAGGCTGTCCATTTTGCAGTTAGTAGTTAATTGATCCAAGGATTTCATCCAGGCTGTTTTTGACGGAAGCCTGGGTTCCTTCAACAGCATGGCTGTTGAGTAGCTTGTTCCATGCTCCCAAAACTCTCTGGGTAAAGAAGTGCCTTCTGGACACAAAGGTTTGTAAAAGTATGGAACATATGAAGTGGTAGTAATCTACCCATTCCGACATTAATCTCATGCCCATCTTGGGGGGTCACTTTAATGTTTGGAAGACTTTATAATGGGAGGCACGTAGAATTTTATCTGTTCTGTTTAAAGTTTGCTTAAGTACCATCTTGCCAATTGGGTATTTGTCTGGAGGTTTCAGCGGAGCAAAATAAATTGAACACCAGAATAAGCACTGATTGCCAACCACAGACACTCTCAATGGGTCAGGCATATTCCAATTTAATTAAGATACAGAGTGAATGGTTTTAATTTAAAATACTGTTATCCTAATTAGATTTAGAATATTTGGATTATTCACTTATCATACTTTGGATTCAATTAATATGTGTGGCTATAATTATAAAGTGTGTATTTGTGTGAAAGACCATGCTATGTTAATTTATATCTTTATGTTAATTTACCCTAGGAAAAGAAATACAGAACTGAGAAAAGTGCTCTTCAGCCGAAGCTCTTAATTGCCTCCCCCAAAATATATCTTTTTCATCACAATAAAAAAAACTTGAAGATATCTTGGCTTCTGTTGTCAGAATGAAATCCTTAGATTAGTTAACTATAAGCAACCAAACAAGGTTAGAGTTCTAATCTTTCTTATGTTCCAGTTCCCTTTACATTTGCATTTGCATTTTTATAATATAACAAAGTACAATTTCCTTGCTTGCCTAATGAAATGCAATTCCAATGCTTTGGTGCTGGTGTTCTGAACTACACAGCCTTTACATTATTTGGGTATGTAACTCTGGCAAGACTGATTTCTTTGATTTTATCCTCACAATGTACAAAGTAGCACATGTGTTTTCTTCATCTCCCCTGAGCTAGTATCAGAGCTGTTGTGTTGCCTAATAATGAGAAATTGAACATATGCCTGGATATAAGGAAAAACTGAAACTTTAAAAAATAAGGTACTGAAGGTCTTACTGTAATTATTCAAAAACTAGCAACAGAATAAAATATGCCCGCTTTTTGACAGTTCTGGGAGCAGAGCTGCTTTTGGGCTGGATGACATCAATGTATTACTATAAGCTTTATAAAGATAAAAAAACAGTATGAAATGCAAAGAAAAGTATCCTTAAACACTGTATTCAACTTGTTATACTCACATTACGTTTCTGAGAAATTGTAAGGTAAATGGTGGAAATAAATTTCACATACAGGTACATTGTAAGCAGAGTATGTAACCTCTGCTGTCCTGGCCAGAGTACTTTAACAGTTAGTGTATTTGCGGATAGTATAGTATATATAATTTTGTGTATTTCTGCTTTTATTATTTTTTCTTACAATACATTAAAATACACATACATATACAGGATGTGGTTATGCTGAATTATTACAAAATCACCTTTAACACATTAACTTAAAAAGACTCATATTTCCTGTTTAAGAATGTTTTAATTACTATTGTTACTATAAGAGTGGTACTCTGATCTGAGCTACAGTTAAGTTTGTTTTTCTTAATATGAATTTCCAGGGGGCATGCAAATTACTTTAAAAACACATCAATATCATAATATTTGACATGAATACGTCTTTCAGTTTCAGGTTTATGAACGATGCATCTCAAACAAAACACTATTGATACTGAAGTAGGCACAGAAGTTCCAGAAATTCAGTTGGTTAAGGAGAAATAATGCATTGCCCAAGATAGATAAAATAACCAGTTCAGTCTTGATACCAAGAATAAATGCATTACCATAATATGACATCACGTCTCTTTAATTTTCCAGACGTTAGGGAGTGAGTGACCTAAGCCTTCTTTCAGGCTCCATGACTTAATAACCAGCTGCCCTGATGGCTCAATGAGAAAGCTGTTCTTTCTAAAGAAACAACTCCTAAAAACAAGGTAACCAAGGGCTTCCTTTAAATGAAAAAAAAATGAAAATCTTTCAATATTGTTAACATTTCTACCCTTAATAGCAGGAACACAAAATGATGTATAACCAGCATATTTTTAAAACAAAGAAACTAGCAACAACATGACTTTGCCTCTACAAAGTGAATGCTGAGGAACTGAGCTTTTGTCCTATACTGCTGAAGAATAGCAACATACAGAATGGATGGATCTCCTACTCACAACACTCTTCTTCCCTTCGCTCTATCTGGTGACAATTATAAATTTCCATTACAATCCATGAATGATATGATTTCAGTCACATAAATGAAATAAAATGCAAGAATGTCTTGATTTTCATACATTTCTGTCACGGATGTCGGAAAGGCCATGCCGTGGAATGACTAGGTGAGCAGTAGAGACCCTATGCGTAGCGGTAAAAGGGGCAACACGGAGGTTAGCCCAAGCTCAGGGGGTCAGATGATGTAGGTATAGAAACCTATGCCCTCAGGCCATGGACATCACAACATCCATACCCTCAGAGATGAGTGAGGAGCAGAGCAGACACAGGAAGTAAATAGGCTACACAACAAGACACACCTGAAAGACATGAATAATCCCAGGGAACTAGGAACAGGACAGAAGTAGATCGCCCTCTAGGTGTATAGTGCGTGACAATTTCATACATTTTCATACATCTGAATCAACTCGGAATAGTCAATATTGCTGCCTGTAATATTCCATTACTGATATTGGAACCCAATACATTCAGTAAAAATGTTCACATTTAAACATCTGTAATTCAATACTTTGCAAATCACTAAAGTATAGAATAAAGTATAAAGCATATATCAACAGGTTTGACTACAAACCTACTGCCACATAGAGAACATTTTGTATTCTGTATGAAATTGTCATAATGCAAACAGGGTGGGCCTCAATTTTGAATGTAAAGATCAACTATGACTTCATTTACACGACAAGGTTATGATATAAGTAGTTAATTAATTATGATTTTAAATATGTACTTGTGCACTGTTCACATGTAATTATCAAAATTAGGATGCAAGAAGTTTATGTTATTTTAATGAGTGAGTTGTGTATCAAAACTATCTCTCAATGAATGGTAAATGCACCAGATGGCTCAGATAAATGTGTGCCCAATTTTAATAGGCATAGACATGCTTTCAATTTCAGTGGATTTTTATGATTATAATTGCTGTCTCTATGTCTTAATTTTGTCCTTGAAATTAATGCATGTTTCAGATAGAAAACTGATACCACTTGACCTAGTGAAAATATCTGTTCTGTGTCAGTTTTTAGACTTATTTTGAAAGCTCTAGTGGACATCTGTGTAACAAATCATTCCTTATGTGCTTTAAGATGACTGTTTTGAGTTGTGATTGTGATGATAATACATGAATTGTATTATATGAAATAAAAAGATTTGTGACCCAGAGGTCTCTGCACTTTTAGTTTCCAGGATACAAATATCAGTTCTGAATGTTATCACCCATCTCTGGGCTCCTCTAGAGCTACAACATCATTTTTCCAATGTATTGAGAAGAATTGAGCATCATCTTCCATCTGAAGTCGCATTAGTGCACAATACTGTTTAGTATGACCTCCCATCAAGTGTGTGAATCCTGCAATGTGTAAAATAGTCTGGCAGATAAATAGAGTTTATTTAACTAAAGTTCGGGAGGGATGACAACAACCAAGCTCAATCATTCCCAGCCGTCAGTGATTAGCATCACTCCCTTCGTCCTTCCTCCACCGAACACTATAAATACCAAATGCGATATCTCTCTCCCTTGCGTGCGACTTTTGCATCCCACCTCCACCCCAGCTCCACCTCTGCAGCTCCCCCTTGGTTACCTTGCGGGGGGGGTCCTGGCCTCCTCGTCCTACGGCCAGGAGGTTGGCCCTCAGCCAAGTGGGTTAAGCCAAATATTCACTCCACAATAGTTCGTTATGCTTCGATTTTGGGCCGTTGTCATTCCTCGTGAAACTACTTGATTAATTAATTATCAGTCAATTGTTACAGTTCTGTTCATTTCTGGTTAGTCTACGATTGTAGACTGCCATAGCAGATTTCCTAGAAGTGAAAATAAGAAATCCACACTTGTTCATAGTTAAAATATTTTATTCCTTTTCTGCAAGAAAAATAACACTTATCTACAAGAAGCAGCAAGCATCTTATTTCATCCCCCTCCCCTCAAAAAATAAACACAGATCAACAGAGCTGCTCAAAAGACATCTGAAGTTGAATCCGAGGAATACCATGAAAACTAGGTCATATAACTTTTTTATTCTCCTCACCATTATCATTCTGTACTTCATTCTTACACACTTCAGTTACTCTCAGCAGAGAACACAGGTGAGTTTGCAGTGGGAATACTGTTTCCACCTCCAGGGGGTTTGACTGGCTGGAGAGGGATAGGAGCTGAGCAGCCGAACTGAAGCTCTGAATGAATCCTAGATAGCAAATGCTGGTAAGCGCCCCTATGAAGAGATACTGCTTTGGATTCTATGATGAGAGACACATGAAATAAAATATTTGTATGTCTGCCTGTGTTCTCAACAACAAATAGTTCATATTCAAACATGAGTACCTGTATTTGACAGGGATTATCGGGACAGACACAGCAGCTGCAATTTGCAATTAAGAGTCCAAGTATGTGGTCAGTATACTGAATTAAAAAAAAAAATGTTTTGCTTGACCTGGTCAACCAACCTTGTTCCTGAAGTACCTTGGGTTATTATTTCAAACAAGTTTTCAGTTACATGATTCTACCCTTCTATTGACACTCTACCTAATCTAATCTTATCAATTGTTCTTTTTTTTTTCAAATAGAAAGCCTTTGAACAAGGGACTTAAAATGTTCAGCTTATTTAAGAGTTCAGAACAATGAATATGCAATGACATGAATTTTAGTATAAAAACATTTTTATTTACAAAATTGTATAAAGAAAAGAAATGAATTCAGGGCTCAGTTAGAGTGAACTCCACTATACAGTGTTCCAGGGTCATATTTGATGTTAAAGATAAAAAGGTTTTCAAAACACATAAAATGTACATATACAGTGTATAGATATTATTTATGGTAACATAGTTTAAAGTAATAAGTGTGGCAGGAATGGTGAAATAAATTATTGTTTATTAAGAAAGTGAGACAAAACAAAGTGTACAAACTTTCCCAGACACGTTAGCATATACAGTATGGTTCACCCGTTAGTACATCCATCAATAGTAGATGGGGCATCTTTCTTAATGTCCACTCAACATATAATATTTTAGCATGTTTAATGTGCTAAAGCTGTATAATGCCTGCAATTTCTTCATGAGCCAGTCACATTATCTATTCATGCATAGTTTATTAATGATTGGTTATAAGAATAATGACTTCACCTTTAGGCACACAATTTGATATGTACTGTATATGCAAACATTTGTAAGATTAATGTGTTTACCATTCAGCTCCTATACAGCATGTAAATAACAAATCACTCTTGTGTGAAATTTTTATCAGATGCGATGATATACAAGACTTAGTGTGCCTTTATAAGGAATGTTTGCCTGTTGTAAAGGCAGATATACTGTAGGAACTGAAATTTTAATATCTTTTCTGCCCTTTCTTTGTCTCAAGATGTTCTTAAAATATGAAATCAGTACAATACTTAGAAATGTCAAATTTCCTGATACAGTATTTCTCACTCTCCCATTTGGAATTTCAATAATGTCCATGAATTCACATCATATGCTAAAAATAGAGTGAATAGAGAATGGAGTGGCCAGTCCTAATTCCATCAACTATCTTGCTTAGTGCACAGTTTTAATAATTTAGCAATAATAATAATAATAATAATAATAATTGACATCTTCCTGTTTCAAAGCAGAAAATATCAGAACTACATGGATGTGAGTTTTATTCATTGACCCCTTACTTCCTAAACAGTGTTGCTATAACCTATTCTATATATTATCTTGTGTAAAACCCTCCCCTAGCACATAGTTTTGTGAAACATATTCTTCACAAGAATTCACAAGTGAACAATTATATGTTGAGTTAAAGACTCAGACCTGTTAACTTGAGTTCAGTGAGGAAGCAACATCAGTATTTTTAAAATATGGAATAAAAATGGAGCAGGGCTATAAGTCCAGAAGAACATAGACTTCTGCAATATAAGGGATGGAGAGGTTTCCCAGGTTTGTTTGTATGTTTTATTCTGTTGGACTTCCTCGCTTAATTCCTTTAGTCACAACATGTTCCACTTAATCAACTATAATTCGTGCTCTCCCAGTTCAAATAGAAAGTATATATTCTAAGGAAATGAAACAGAACAAATTATGTATATTCAAGATCCTGTTTCATTCATTTACAGATTGATTCACAAAATATTTGTAATCCTCAAATTATAACAGCAGTTCCCAATCAAAGTCTAGGGGACCCATACAACTGCTGAACTTTTAAAAAATCCTTTAAAGAATTAACATTTTGCTTGGTTGGACCCTTTGCAAGTTTTCTTTTTCTACTCTGAGGTTAAACTTCTTAAGCTACTTCTGAAATGTTATAGTTAAAAGTCAACAGGTTTACGAATTAATTGAATGTAAAAACTAAACCTATTATTAGATTTGTTAAGGATCTAAGGATTATTTACCTGAGTGCTTAGGTGTAACAAAGAGCATTAGGTGCAAAGGAATCACTGTTTTAACTTATAATCAGTGTACTAGTGAAAGGCTAAAATTTAAAACGAAAATAAAAGTACCACTAGTGTTTGCTGGGTGTTTTGGTGAAGGCTTTTGGTTTTCAAGAATAAAAAATAGAGATCTTACTTTATCTCATTGAAATGTTGCCAGAGACATGATTGGTAAATCAATGCCCTTCTTGTCAAAAATACTGTTCACTTAAATTTCTTGAAGTCAGATTCAAATGTCAAATAGACAGATGGTTACACAATTTGACACACTGTTACATGATATAACCGTGCTTTTTCGAAATTTTAAATTAAAATGCCTTTTCTCTTATTGATTTTTAATTATGCATTGAAGGTAACCATTTGTTCATTTAAATGTTAATTAAAAGTAAAATATATTTTTTTTTTTCTGGAGACTGTAATGCCTCTGAGGCATGGGAATGCTGAGGGGGTGAGCTTATCTTTGAGAAATGTGTTTCCCCCTGGCCTGTACCAATCATGGCCTCCTAATAACCCCCATCTATTAATTGACTTCATTACTGTCTTCTCTTCTCTACCAGTAGCTAGTGTGTGGTGTCTGTACCAATGCACTTTGGCTGCCATTGCATCACCCAGGTGGGTTCTACATATTAGTGGTGGTGGAGGGGAGTCCCCATTACCTGTTTAGTCCTTTGAGTGGAGTCCATAGAAGTGCTATATAAGTGTAAGAATTATTATTAGCCTCAGCTCTAAATTTACATAAAATGTAAGATCACAACTCCTGAATAACATGTAGCGCAGTGAGCAACATACCTGGCACAAGTGGGGCAGAAGACCTGGCCAAGCCAAGGTGTATAGGATGCCTGTGTCCTCCTAACTGATGTAGAGTCACATCAGTGAGGATAGGCAGGCTGAAGCTGGGAGAATGAAAAACAGGACTAGAGGGAAAATGTCAAGTTTGTCTATGTGTCGCCAGTGTGCTTGAGCTTCTTCTGGTGTCTGTGTAGAATTGAGCTGGTCTGTGGTGAGAAAACACATGACTGTACACTACGAGCAAGCAACAGCTGCTTATACAGTAGAAGGCTGATGGGTGGGTGTGTGAGCTGGGTGCGAGTAGCCAGCTGACTAAGTAGGCTGCAGCTTCAACTGGAACAGGCAATGTTAGATTAAGGGACCCAGAGAGTTTCTAATAAATCTGTCAGTAATGTGGAGAAGATCTGTGATTTAATAGTTAGTATCCTGGAGGAGATTTTGAATGCTGAATAACAGCCTGTTCTAGAGTTCTGAGGTAATAGGGCTCTTTGAATGTTAAAATTTCACTGTGTGAGTGAGATTTCTGTGAGTTAGTGTGTGAAAACAAGAGTACAAGGGTGTAGTAGTTATAACTCTACACGTGGAGGACAGAGTGATGGAAAGGTGTCCTGTCTTGCTAAGGAGGTAGAACAGCCCTATGGAGGGTGTCAGTCTTCACTGTACCACCTCAATCACAGCCGTTAGTGATTGCTGTGCCATGGTCATGAGACCTAGCCTGCAAGAGCATCTTCTACACAGAGTTGTATTCATAAAGTTAGTTCTTAAGTCCATTTTTGTACAAGTTACAGTATATTTAAAATTTTAAAGGAAGAATAGGCTTTTGCTTTGCTTGATCTACTGTAACTAGTCCCTTCAAACTATCAAAACCATATTATTTGAAAACTCCACATTCTGCAAGCATTTGTTTTACTGATATAATGTATAAAGATAGCATAACATTAGTCATTAAAATATTATAACGGTCAAAACACATAACTTCTCTTGAATGTGAAGTGTACGCTTCAGTAAGGCAGCCTTATGTTAATACTTAACGAGCACTAATAAACTAGTGAGGAATCCAACACATGGAACTCCAAATGGCTCTGAACTGAAAATGAAAAAAGCTATCAAAGTGTTTTTAATACAAGTAGTAAACAAGACAACTGAGATGCTGGTATTCTACATGTCACTTCCATCTCTATAAAGAATTTTAATTTTAATATTCACAAGTGTATGAGGTGGATGGTTTGAAAATTCTGAAAGATACGTAAGAGATAATTAGGCTGCAGATTGAGGACTTTGGGGAGTCAGTGAGTTGATCTTTCAGGGCATAATGATGGATTAATGTACATTACGATATTTTAATTAAAAAGGTTTTTGACATAAAGTATGAATTTAAATGTACATGAAAAGAAGACACACAAAAAATCTTGTCCATTACATAACAGTTAAAGGCCATTTCAGGAATAGTTTATTTTGTTATCAATGAGATGCTTTTGTTTATACTTTCATTTGTGAAACACTAAATAGTATTAAAACCATTTTGTACTTCTCTGGGTACTTAAATTAATACTAGTAATAAATTACTAAAGGTGAGATGTGATATATGGATCATAAACAGTATATGAGCGAAACAAGAACATGATGGTAATTTGACATTGAAACAAAGCTAACAACCTTTTGTTGAATATTTTCTCAATTTGATAATGACCTGTTTTTACTCTTATAATACCTAAGTTTGCCTCCATAAGCATTGCCCCTTAAGATTTCATATTGCACATACAAACTCGTCCCTAGGTTAACCTAATTTCATGACCAATACAACTTATGGTAAACACGATTATAGCAGTGACTGATCAATGTTTAGACAAAGAATTGTGATGCTTTTATCTTTTTTATGCAAAAATGATTACATCTTGCATCTTTATCTCTCTACACTTAGATGTGAGGCTTCACAGTGGATTAAGAAAAAGGGAAATCACTTTAATGCTAGGAACCTCACCAACTGCATTGGTTCTGTTGTATTAAAGATATTCCTCAGGTTTTCTATCACATATGATAGGTCTTTCTTATTGTCTTGCGTCATCTGAGCTCCCTCTTCACCTACAGTATTCTAAGTTATGACTCCACAATGGTGTTCTTATGCAGTAAGCTACACTTATTAATTACTTTAATTTCAATTAGATTTGCCAACTTTATATTAATGTAATGTACAAAGGTAAGTGAAGCACTTCTTTACAAACAAATCATGGGATTCTAGAAATATCTGTATTGCCATCTTTTTTAATATGTTATTCTGGGATCCTTCAAGAAAGAGTTTCATTAATCTTTTGGATTTATTAATGAGCAACCAAGTTCACAAGATGGATTGGATAGCCTCCTCTTTTCTGTAAACCTTCTTATGTATCAGTATTTAGTGTTTAAGCCTAATAACAGTCACTACCTGCACATTACATGGTGCAACATACTGTATAGGACACAACCATTATGGCAGTAACAATGGTTTTAAAAGGGGGCAACATAAACCTTGTTCTCTTGAACATACATTCATTATTCACTCATACTGTCCACCTCCTATTTTTATTGTCTTTGCTTTTCAATAAAATGTACACAAACAGTACCATCACAAACATTAAGTTGCCTCATTTATCATCAGTGTAGCTGCAATATAACTTATTGCTTCACTTGACACTATATATCAAATAGCATGTTTTAAATTATTGAGACAACAATCTGCATAAGGGCAACGTAAGACAAGACAATTTTATGGACAATACATTTTCCCTAATTTAGTTTTAATTAAAAATCTGTAAAATTAATATTCCATTAAATACATGTGCCAAACATCAGAAGAAAAATCTTGTAACTTTTTAGGGAAAATATGTTTGTACAGCCAATAGCAAAAATAGGTTTCTATTGAAAATTTCTAATTTACAATATTAAAAGCAAAACAAGAAAATAATTTTAAACATACTCAATGTATAGTAATATAGTATAGTACTTGCAAAGTAAGCAATGAAAACGCAAACAGTAGAAAAATAATGAATACAATTTTTCTGTGCTCTATCAGTTTTTTCCTGTGAACTGTATAATACTGAATTATTTAAAAAAAATGACCAGTAGCTCAGTGATATAACTGTAATTTATTACAGTTTTATTTATTTATTCACACCTGAAGAAGGCTCCATGGCCGAAACTTTGTGTTCTCTTTCTTCTTTTTTTACAGCATGGAATAAACCTATTGCTTGTTCCTTAACTGTAATTTACCACTGTAAAGACAATGCTGAAAACTTTTACCATGACTTACCACACATTGGGAAACATTTCATGGAACCTAAGACTTTGACAAATTACAAAACTTGAAATCTCACTTAACATGTCATACAACACTGGTAAGCAAAACGATTTTAAGCCAGCTTTGATTAATTGGCCATTGATCAGTCCTGACTACCTTAGTGTGCTGGAGTGATTTCATTATATAAGCACCAAATCAAATCATTATTGAGAGTCTTGATCAGGAGCAAATGATGAGGTGACTTATATCTATACAATATGTAGACTATGGCATGGTGAAAATATAGAAAGAAAAACACAGAAAGTTATCGATATTTCTTGCTCTGTGTCATTGGTACAGTATGTTGGAGAATGGACAGTCAACACACTGTGGTTTGCTACCTCATATACTGTATATGCACTCATTAATTTCTTGCTTAGCAAGATTTAACAGTTAAGTAGAGTGCAACAATGTTAGCAAGATCTGGGATGCCTTGAATTAAGGCCTTTCCCAAGATTGTTGGAGGTGTCCCAGTGTGATATTCTGGGCAGGCATGTCTATTTGTTACAGAGCTCCACTCATAGTGACTGTAGCAATCTGACTACACTGTTCTACAAAGTAGAGATATCACTTGCTGCTTTTCTTGCAGGTTCATCTTGCTGAGGCAACATTCTAGCAGTACAGCAGCAATACTATAGATGTCTTCTTGCTGCTTGTGTAACAATGGCTTTTTTGCAAGGTAAGAAGGTAATACTTAGTTCAGCTGTAAAGCCAGTCTATAGGACTTTGTGCTACATCACAGGTACTTAACAGGTAATCTGCACAATCTGCATGTGCTGTGACTTAAGTTAAGTACATGAGATGCAGTGGAACTGCCTCAATTGTTAAAACACCAGCATCCTTGCAATATTAAAACACCTTTCATTTCCATTTTCTTATTATTTAAGGATAAACAATTAAACATTTGAACACCTTCAGCAGCATTGTGTTAAATCAGTTTTACAATTCTTCTAAATAATGCTTTTTATCAGCCTGGTACCAACACTAGATGCCAGCATTAGCAATGTGATTGGTTCCCTGCCCCAGTGGTATCATGCTTTGGAACCAAATAAATTTAGTTTGAAATTAATCCTAAATCTTAAATTAAAATGGTAATTGATAGTTAACAAACCAATACTAGGATATTTGTGTAATCCCACTGATTCATTAATTAATGGGTAACTAACATAACTAAATTTTGTTACGCTAACGTTGAATTGTTGTGACATCTTAGAGATCCAGGAATCATACTAAAAAAACTCAAAGTTTTTTGGAGAACATAGTTTTTCTCTTTGTTTTTCTTTTCTTTATAATTCTTTAGAGAGATTAAATTCAATGAAGCAGAACACACAGACCTATCGTCTTCCTCTGTGTTCAGATTTTGTGACTTGTGAAACAGGGAAATTGAAACTATACACAAATAAACAATGATTTGTACAGTATTTCTACACTCAACATAACAATACGTTTTATTGCCATAGCATTTACAAAGTTCATCCACATAGCTACATGATATCTTCTTGAGTAATTTATATTCCGAGGAATTTATAGCGTTTACATAGAATAGCACCAGCAAACCTGCACTAACTGCCTTCTAAAACAACTTTGTGGTAGATCCTATTTTTCACCCCCCTTCAAAAACAGAAGTCCAGAGACTGTAATATTGTAAATCCCAGGAGAGCAGGCAGGGCTCCAGTTACTCCCATCAGAACGCAGATACCGACTCCCTAACACCAAAACCAACAGATTTAAGTTCTGATACATACCTGTAGCCATATCCTTACTTAACACTTGACCTTCAATATAAATATGTATGTATATTGTTCCTGTACTGCTACTGCTACTGCTGCTGAAAAACAACTTGCCCCTTTTAAATCTTGTAAATCATGCTTTACTTTTGAAATGTGAATTGATTTGCTTTTGGAAATTCCTTGCAGCTGATAAAGAAATTCCTCTTGCTGAAAAAGAGAGTCCAGCAGCCCACAGAAACAAATACCTTCTGTTTTATTCATTTACTATGGCATAGACATTAATTACACAACATTAGATTTTGACGCATGAGGTCTTGGGGAGGTGTGGGGGATTTGGCATTTTAAAAATGTTCGCAGCCAGGTATTAAAGTGTCAGTCTTGACATCAGCAAAGCAATCAATGCAACTCAACAGAATTCCATAACCTTATCATTTGAAGAAGAGATAGATCACAGCTCTTTCTAATATATAGCTGTGAATTTGATGAAGCATGGAACCCCCTGCTGCTGCTGATTTAAATAAAATACAGTTTGATCGTTCCATTTATCTTCCCCAAAAACATTCTGTGAATTTTATCTCTATGAGACAACAATATCTAATAGGCTTAGATATTATAAAGTAAAACACAGAATAATCCTCTGCAGTTTTATTAAACTTAGTTCTGATATCCTGCACATGTACCCCTTCCTACCCAAACAAAGAAGTCTACAAATTAACTGCCAAAACCATATATTGAATCTAACAAGTGCAGGAACTATTCTGGGTAAACCAGAACTAAAATAAAATTCTGCTCTAATAAAGTCTTTACATTCTGCACAATAAATTTAGCAAAGCATATGATCATTTGAATTACATTTTCACTATACCATTTAGAAAATGAAAGCATCTTTTTGGCACACAGTTGTATCAGGGTGTAACACCATTCTTTTTCAATTTTAGAAGAGAAAATCAGTGTAGGATTTGAGGAACAATCAATAAATATGAAAGTTTACCTTATTTCAAACATAAGGACATAGGAAAAGCTGCAAACAACTTGGTTCATCTTACTTATTTGGTAGCTCAGCAAATCAATAAATTAAAACTTTCATCAAGTTATTACTCGAAGTCTGGACCACAACCACCTAGCTAGGAAGACTATTCCAGAAACTCTCAATTCATATGAAGGAAATATGTTATCATATATGTTATATTTTATCTGCCCTAAATTAATTCCTTTTAAGTTTTCAACTCTGACCCAATGTCCTTGCTTCATTACTGAGTGGGGATTGTCCCCTGATTTGACTCTATCTACTGTATATATTTTAAATATTTATATACTTGATATATAAAATATCAAATCTCATCTCAATCTCTTTTGTTTTACATTTAAAAGATTAAGATAATATACGGTATATAACAATCCCCAGAGACCATGTGTAATTATTATTGCTCTTCTGTGAGCTATTTCTAAAGCTAAAGGTTTTTTTCTCATCATCTGGTGACCAAAACTGAATTCAGTTTTCTAAATTAGGTCTTTCCAGTGCATTTAAAAAAAAAAACAATTTAAGTTGTCTTGATTAAATTTTTTTTCTTCAATGAAAATGTTTTTTTATAATGCACCTTTATGTCAAGGCATCTCAAAGTGCCAATACCCAAATATTCCTGTTTAGGAGTTAAATATCCAAGGAATTAAGGACTGTTTTGATAAGTTGACACTATCATAACCCATCAATAATATTTAATAATTTCCCACCAAATTTAAAGATCCTTTGCATCTATCTTAATATTCCAAGACTACTGGTAGAGACATCTAGAACTAAACTGTACAGTATGCCTTTACAAATAAAATCTGCATTTATAAAACATGTTGAAACAAAAAATATCTTTACCATCATATTAAATACATAGCATTTACAAAAATGATTGTAATGAAATAATAATGAAGTGTGAAATGTAAAAAACATTTAACTAAGAGGCTGCCTCATTTAAATCACATCACATTCAATTGAAACATCATCTAACAAGGAGACGTACATTTTAATTTTTTATTAATATTAATATGATATGTTAATTATTCAGATATGCACAGACTGTGGTAATTGTGTTTACTTTCTAATTATGATTTTCATAAGGCAGTTAGATGGCCAATTCTCTTTGTATAATGTATGTATTTCATTTTCCTTATCACCAAATACAAGGTTGCACACCACACTCTGAGCAGAGAAAAGGAATCTCAGCTGCCCTCATGCCGTTAGATTCTATAATTTTGCTCAAGAGGGCTCTTCGTTCTAATTAGCCAGTGCACTTCAGTGTTGCTGCTTTGCCCCCAATTCCATCTGTATGATCTGCCTCTAAATTACCTCGTAAGCACCTTTCCACACAAGACAGATTACAGACTTTCACAGCGATCCAAGAATATATGCACAGGTCTCTTTCGGGGTCAGGAGCACCTGACCTTGTCTGGTTGAAAGCACCACTCATGTGACTTTATCTACAGCATAAAACCAATAAAGTATCTGCGAGTGTCTGTGGGAAGGACATTCTTTTGTAGGAGTATTGTTTCTACCAATGTTTCTTTTCTTCAGTTTAATGGCCTTAATCACATTTCTGCCTGGGGCAAACAGGGTGGGAAAAATGGCCTGATCCATTGCATAAAAGCAATATATCATCTTAGGTTAAACTGGTTTGTACTGGAGACTTGTGTCTGAGGCCTTGTCTCGCTTATAAATTGTTCATGGCTGCTGTCAATTAAAAGACAATGTTAATGATATAAATAGAAACTGTGTTTAGTTGCCTAAAGACTTGAAAACAGCATTTCTACTAGCATGTAGAAGGTCATTGTTGACTTAATCTCACCTAGACATTCTTTCAGCTCTGCAGTTTGACATGATATGTCTTGCAGTGGATGACGCACTTTTTCTGTTTCACAGTGTTTCAAGGCTTATCTTGCTAAGCCTCTGCTGCATGGCACCCAGCATATCTCAGAGATGCTGGCAAGCTCTTGTTTATAAGATTAGACTTGGTGGGACTCCTGTCTATGAATACTGCTTTTTTCTGCTGCCTAAAACTACTGCGGCAGCTCCGGGACTATCTTGACCGATACTGCTTTTTTAAGGCTTTCCAAACTACTAATAGACAGTCTTGAGCTGCCACCTTATACAAGCATGAATCTTGCCCTGAGCCTCTTCTCCTTCGATTTGGCCCACAAACCCATGCATCTGTTCCATTTTATTGTTACTTTCTTGCATTCGTCAGATGATGGGCCAGGCACTAGCAGGAGTCTCACCCTTGCCGAGTTTGTGAGATAGCCAGGCTTGCCCTACCCATATCAGCCTTTGTTTTGAAAGCAAAACCCACTCAGCAGATCTTCTCTTCAGCAGATGATTATAATTCTCATTATTTACAGATAGTCTCCAACAGAGTTCTGATATAAAATACCAGACTCTTGTCCAAAAGCAACATGAGATAATCATCAATACAGCACTTATACACTTGCAACCAATTATATACTGCTCTCTAATACAAGTGGAAATACCAAAAACATCAGAAAAAAATAATGATTAAATACAATCTTTACAACACCTGAGAGGTGTATTATAATCTTGCTTAATATTAAGTTTTATTCATTTAAGCATTCTACTGGGCCCAATTTAGCTAGTCATTGATCTGAATTATGTGTACCTTTTTCTAGCCTGTGATAAAATAAGCATTTGCAAGTTATGTAAGAAAATCATTCTGCCTCATTTACTCAGTTCTGTTTCCAAAGGCTGACGTATACTTGCCCGTTAACATTTCACTGGGTTATTATTTTAAAAAATAATCCAACTTTTACATGTCATTTAACCATTAGCATAAAGAAGAAAGGAAACACACCATTTATCAAACTGTTGAGCATGAGTTTCATGGATCACCTCTTGTGATGAGGTTTTTCTATAAAAGTTTCTTACATTTTGCATTCTTAAATAATTAAGTTAGTGTTAGTTCCCAAATCATGAAAAATTAATCCAGAAGTTATGTATTATTAATCAATTTAATTTGCAGTATTCTCAAGCATTCCTTATTCAATTATTTTCGTTGAAGATAATAAGAACAGACAGTGATGGGTCGTTTTACAACATGCTAATCTAGGGCTCCAATTCTGATTAAGAAACAGTTGTTCTGCACAGCACATTACACAATCTGATCCATGAAACTGAGAAAGTTTATCATGAACAGAATGTCTCCCGCCCAAATTCAACCTATCCGAAATATTCCTGCCAACAAGGTAATCAAATTAAATTGGTAAAAACATTTATAATTAAGACATACCATTACTCTGCCCTGGAGTTCCTAATAAACAGCCTTTCAGCATAAAAGGATCAAAATCTAAATCTAAATTAATGACAGCCTAATCAAATTTTTGGACATGTTTTTGGCAAACCTATTAAAAATCAGTAATGTAATTGCCACATCAGTCTGCAATTTACTTCTGGTCTTAATTATGAGTGATATAAATGTTATGTTTTTACTGGTTTAAATTAATTTTACTGATTTCTAATTGGGAAAACACCTTCCTATTTCCAATTATTTATTGCACATCTCTGTATAATTCTGCAATATAAGATGTAACACTTTTATCAAACTCAACATCCCAAGGGTAACTATTCACTGGGTATAAGTCATTTTAATTTTTTCCCTGAAATTACTTGAACTTAAACTATAAGTATACAACTTCATATCTTAGGGTGTTTTTTCAGCGGCATTATTAAAGTTTTTTTGTCCTGACACTTGCACTTGTTAACACTGCCATATCATTATGTAGTGCCCACGTGGGACGCTTTAGTAGCTGCAACGTCCCCTTTAGCCATGCGCACACAAGGCGCGCTTGTAACGCTTCCACATGCACCCTTACTCCCACACACTCGCATTCCACTCATTCTCACATATCCATGCACACTCGCTTTCACAAATGCTCACGCCGTAAGTGATTAGCCTCTCAATTTTCCCTGCCTTCACTATTTTAGTTCTCCTCTTACCCCTGCTCCTCGTTCACTATTGTGGTTAGTCTCCCTGAGCTCCAGTAGTGCGCGTACTTCTCCAATGTCTTTCTTTTTAAAATTATTACTGACTTTCGTCTGTTTCCTGGTTTCTTGCTACGTTTTTGGATTTGTTTGCCTTGTTCTACTGCCCTCTACCGGTTTTTGGACTTTTGCTCATTTTTTTGGATTTGGGATTTTTGCCTAGTGCTTTTGGACCTTGCTACAAAGTTTGCTACTTCTGGTTTAGCACTGCACAGGGTCTTTTTATTCTACCATTCCTGATAGAATAGTGAGCCGATTGACATGCACCCAGCGGGACACAACGACCCCTTGGTCATTCTGCACCAGCAGTCTCGGGCATTGGGACAACTGACTGCTGCTGTTCTTAACTTAGTGGATCACATCTCCCACTCTCCACTGTCTCACCCTGCGCCTCACATCCAGGTCCTTTAGCTTTAGCCCTCTGCCCCTCCCTACCCCAGAAAGGTTTGATGGAGACCACACCAAGTACCAGAGTTTTGTCACCCTGTGTTGGATGGATTTTCACCTTCGTTCTGACTGCTTCCCTGGGGATAGAGAAAAGATACCCTTCTTGGTGTCTCACCTCACTGGACAAGCCTTGGTCTGGGCAACTAACCTCCTGTCCCGGAATACCCCAGACACCACCAATATCAACCTTTTTATCTCTACTACTGAATTCCGCTTTCTGGCTTCCCGGTTCCCTGGAACCAGAAGCCCTCATTCATCAGTTCCGTAGTGGTCTTTCCAACGATCTCCTCTCAAACCCCCCCCCGTGGCTATCTACCCCCCCTTACCAGACTTTCCTCTGCTGAGAGGACCCACCGGAGATCTGAAGGTTGTTGCCTGTACTGCGGGGCTTCCAACCATCTTAGAGCTTCCTGTACTCTTTGTCCACCTCACTCCTCACTGCCTACAGCTACGGTCAGTTGCACCTTTACCTTCTCCCACGCTCCTGCTCTTGTCCTCCCAGCACTCCACTCATCTCCTGGAACAAGACTCAAGAGACTTTTTCTGCTTTTGTTGATTTGGGTGCTGAGGACAACTTCCTCGATCTCGGACTTGCCACCAAATGGAACATTCCTCTGCAGCAAGTTTCCCCTCCTATCCGTCTGCTGACCCTTGATGGCTCCCTCCTTACTTGCATTGATTGGCAGATGGCTCCCCTCAACCTTCATGTCGGCGCCACTCATACTGAACGGATTAAATTCCTTCTCCTCCACTCCTCTTCTCACCCTCTGGTTCTGGGATACCCATGGTCACGGCAGCATAACCCTCACATCTCCTGGTCCGACAACAAACTTCTATCCTGGGTTACAATTTCTCACTCGATGTTGCCAACCTCCCTTGAGACTCTCGACGACACACATCTCTCATGAAGAAACTAAGAAGATCTCTTCCCCTTATTCTGATCTCCATCTGGCCTTCAACAAACAAAGGGCATTATCTCTACCACCCCACCGTCCTTATGGTTGTGCCATTGACTTGCTTCCAGGAACTCTAGCCCCCAAGGGGAGGATCTACCCATTGTCCAGGGATGAGTCTAACACCTTGGAATCCTATCTCCAGGTGTCATTACAGTCCGGCTTTATTCAGCCTTCTACCTCTCCGGCTTGTGCAGGATTCTTCTTCGTTGAAAAGGACGGAATGCTCCGACCCTGCATTGACTACCGGGGGCTCAACAAGATCACCATTAAGAACCAGTATCCCCTTCCACTCATCTCCTCGGCCCTCTAAATCGCTTCAGGGTGCCACCATTTTGTCCAAACTCGACCTGCGGGGTGCCCACAACTGGTGATGCCTTTTGGTATGGTTAATGTTCCCACAGTCTTCCAGAATTTTATGAATGACATTTTCAGGGACATCTTAGAGAAATATGTCTTGGTCTACTTGGATGACATTTTAATTTTTCCCCACAATCTTCAAGAGCACATCACCCATGTTTGTGAAGTCCTCTTTCGCCTTATCCACAACAACCTTTGTGCCAAGCTGGAGAAGTGCACTTTTCATGTTTCTAGGGTCCACTTTCTGGGTTATATAATTTCCTCCCTTGGGGTTGGACACTGCAAAGGTGTTGGCCATCCGGGACTGGCCTATTCCCAAGAACCTGAAGCAAGTACAACTCTTTATGGGTTTCGCACATTTTTATTGGGGCTTTATCAGGAATTTTAGTTCTATTGTGGTGCCCATCACTGCTCTAACCCATAGAGACCCCACACAAGACAAGTGGACCCCCGAAGCGGACAAGGCCTTTAACCGTCTCAAACAGCAGTTTTCTACAGCACCAATTCTCCGTCACCAAGACCGTACACGTCCCTTTGTTCTTAAAGTCGGTGCCTCAGCCCATGGAGTTGGAGCCATATTGTCACAACGCCATGGGGAGAAGGGTATCCTCCATCCTTTTGCTGTCTTTTCTAGGAAACTCTCCCCGGTGGAAGCCAACTACTGCGTCGGTAACGGGGAGCTACTGTCCATCAAGTTCGCCCTGGAAGAGTGGAGACATTGGCTTGAGGGTGCCCCACACCCTTTCACTATTCTCACTGACTACAAGAACATGGTTTACTTACAGTCTGCTAAATGTCTCAACCCCCGCTAGGCAAGATGGGCGTTATTTTTCTCCAGATTCCGCTTTTTTATCACCTATACCCCAGGATCCAAGAACATTAAAGTGGATGCTTTCTCCAGCTTTCAGGATTCCTCTGCAACTGTAGCCCCCCCTCGAACCCATCATACCTCCCAGCAGGTTTCTTGCTGTATTACATTGGGACGTCACGGATAAAGTTAGACGTACCCTACAAGGCCTCTCTGTACCCCCTCCCCACCCCGATGCCCACCTAACTCTTTGTACCCAACTTGGTCCATTCTGCTGTTCTTCACTGATCTGACTGTTCTGACTGATCTGACTGTTCTTCTGTCATGATTCCTGCTTTGCCAGCCACCCAGGCACCAGAGGATCCATTGAATTAATCTCCAGGGACTTCTGGTGGCCTTCTCTGACTTTGTACGGGCATGTCCCATCTGTGGCAGGACTAAGACCCCCCGTCAGAAGAAGGCTGGCCTCCAGCAACCCCTCCCAGTTCCTGCATGCCCATGGTCCCACGTCTCAGTGGAATTTATCATGGATCTACCCAAATGCCAGGGCAAGACCACTATTATGGTCGTTCATCAGTTCTCCAAATCTGCACATTTTATTCCATTCCCTTCTCTCCCTTCGGCCCCGGTTTTCTTTTTGTCCTCCATGTTTTCGAACTCCATGTCAGAAAAATATAATCTCTGACAAGGGTCCTCAATTCATTTCCAGGTTCTGGAAAGCATTCTTTAGAGCCTTAGGGTCCTCTGTCTCACTCACCTCTGGTTACCAATACAGAATCTAATGGCCAGGCTGAGAGGATTAATCAAGACCTCCTTACTTACCTCAGAACTTATGTCTCCACCTCCCATAACAATTGAATCCCCCTCCTCCCCTGGGCTGAGTACACCCACAACTCTCTCTACATCTCCTCCACCTCCCCCAGGGAGGGATACGACCCTGAGGAACACTCCTGGATTCCAGATGCTGATTTTCTTGACAAAAGTTTGATCCAAGATTTTCTTCGCACTCACCCTGTTCCTTCCGCTGAGGCGTCAGGAGCCTTTCCATGTCTGTGTACTGTGTAGGTGTTTGGCCAGTCTTCCCTGTGTCCCTGTGTGTGTAACCATCTTCAGTGGCTTTAATAAATGTGCTGCTAACCCACATCAGAGCTGTATGCCTGCTTCATTCCGTACCAGAAACCCCACGGTCATTACAATAATAATTTTATGTCTTAGTTATTTTTAACTTATAGTTAAGTTATTTTTATTGTTTTTATCTTTCCTTCACAACGTTGTCTTCTGTGCAATGGTGAAGCCTCTTGGCCAGTTTGTCACTGCAAATACGATTTTTTTGCAAGGGGCTTCTCTGGTTAAATGAAGGTTCTTGTCTGAAGAATGAATGCACTTGTTCACTATTAATGTTTTTGAAATACGTCCTCTCATGTATTTTGTAGTTTGTAGTGCTTTCCAAAAGGCAGATTATTGCATAGCTTCATTTAGTGCTAACAATTAAATAAAAAAAACCTTTATATGTAGACACCTGCCACATTTTTCCTTGATCACATTATTTTAAATTCTGTTGTTTTTAAACTTGATATGTATGTTAATACTTGTTTTTACTTGCAGTAATGTGTTTTTGCAGTGTATATTGTTGTGAACGTGGAATTACATACATTGTTGTGAATGTGGTATACAGTGTTTATTTCACCCTCCACCAGCAAGAGGCCTCTTGCTAGATGACCTAATAATTGGCCTGTAGGGCCTTTATTTCACTATGTTGCAACCTCCCTGTGCAGAGAACACAAAAACTACATGCCCAGTAATGCTGGTTAATATTCATATGACAACAGGTGGAGTGCTAAGTGACAACATTAATTGTAATAATAAGATTATCATAATTTTACTTTTAAAATTGCTATTAGTATTTACTGAACTTTCAGATACATTCTGTATATATTTTACAAGATGTTTAAAATGTAGGGAAATTATATGAAGTTTGTTGGGCAATGAAATCTGTTTTTACAAATGACATAATTATATGTTTACAAAACTGCTGCCTCCTATTTCTCATTTTTCAGCAAGTTTTATGTTGTTGTATCTGTTAGTCATATTTGTACATTCCCATTATGACCTATTAATTGCTAAGAAAGTGGAATTTTATTTAAAATTTCTTTAGTGACAAAAGAAGAATGAATGCTTATAGACATATAGTAAATACAGTGACAGCAAAACTGCTGTGATAAATTGTTATTCATCATCATTTTCATTTTGTGTCATTTTGGGGGGTACAAGCAGTAACCATGGCCACTTGTGTTATAGCACACTGCATGAAGAGAATTGGTAATAAAACACCTGCATTGGTTGTTGCATGACAGAGCCATTCCAACAATGAGGAAGGGGGAAATGTTCTTTTCAACAGGCAATTTTCCGTTTTCAATTACTGGGAACCACTGCAGGAGTAACAAATGAGACTCCTGTGAGCCAATCCCACCTGTCCTCTGAAGGTAATCTCAGCATAACTAATGTGCCTAACCTGCTGAAATTTAACCTCAAGTGGTATGCTGATGTGTGAGCAGAATGTGGATATCTTAATGTGAAAGATAGATGAAAAATGCCAGCAGGAAAAAAAAGCCCCAGTCATTGTAAGTGTTTTTCCAGAGTTAAGGCAATGGAACTCTGTAAACTTTGTTGTTAAGGTTGAAGCTGTAGGAATGTCTGATCTCACTGTTAGAGATCTTTCTAGTTTATCATACAGTCAAGCTCTTACACTATGTGACCTCAAAAGTTTGGGATGTGATAGGATAAACAAATGATCTAAATATCTTCTCCAAACATTGCAAGTTCATTTTTGCCAACCTAAATAAAATGTACTCTAAGTCATTTTGTGGGTTAAGAGGTACATTTTAGTATTTATAATAACAGTTAATATCAATAATTGGAATATTTTGAGCTCCTTCTTTTTATTCCTGGTGTCCTAAAACTGAAACTCTAATACCAATTAGACTTTCTAAAGTTTTTCCTTAATTGTAGGAAGTGAAAAATGCTACAATATGGTTAAAAACTTTGCATTTTGTTGCTTTAACACTTGCAGTCATGACAGTCTGAAGTAGCAATTAATACTTCTTATATGCAACACCTACTCGACACATTCTAATGCAAAAATTGAAATGCCTTGATTACATACGTATTCATACCCTTTGCTGTAGCAAACCATAATTAATTTAGGTGCACCAAATTACCTTCACCTTCCACACAGTTAGTAGAGTGACCTATGATTTAAATGTTCACGATTTAAGAATAAATACACTTGATACTCAATCAGGTAGTGAATTTTAAGCAAAGATTCAACCAAGAAGATCAAGGATCAAGAATAAAGCGTAAAGGTACAGATAATTTCAAAGAGCCTAAATGTTTCTCTGAGTAAAGTGGAAGTGATCGCAAAGAAGTGGAGGAATGTGGCAGGATTTTTATGGTCAGACAAAACAAATTTGGAACTTTTTGACTGAAAGACAAAGTGTTACAGTACATCTGATGCATAATTAACATAAAGTAGTACATCACTTAGGCAACACCATCACTAATGCTAAGTATGGTGGTGTCAACAATTGTTATGCTTCTCACTGAAAAGTTGTCAAGACTGATGGGAAATGATGGGTTAATTAGTGACACATCTTTGAATAAAAATTGCTTTAGATTTAAAAACTGGGACAAAAATTCACCTTTCATTATGCCAATGATCAAAAGAACTAGACCAAAGCTATACTGGAGTGGCCTAAGAATAAATGAATGAACATACTTCATGGCCTATTCAAAATCCTCAACTCGAACCCTATTGAGAATCTGTGGAAAGACTTGAAAACTGCTGACTATAATCAATCCCCAAGCAACTTAAGAGAGCTTAAACAAATCTGTCAAGAAGAATGGGCAAACAGTGCAATAATCTTTCTTGTGTTCAAAGTTGATAGAGACTGATCCAAAAGGAATTGTGGCTGTAATTGCTGCCAAAAGGTGCTTTCACCAAAGTTTATGGGTCTGAATACTAATACAATCAACATACTGTATTACATTTTTTCTCCTTTGCATTTGCTGACATTTCCTCTAACTTATTTTACCCTCAGAGGACTTCATTTTGACCAAAAAATGTGTATGTATAATTTTGTAATTTTATGAAATGGGACACTGTAGAAGGGTTTAAATCTTTTTATAAGCCATGTGTACATGTGTAAAATCACTAGGTCAGTCAAGTAACAGGCTGATGTTACTTTAGTGTTTATAGTGTCTACCATTTTAATTTTAATAGTGCTGCAGCCATGAGACAAAATGACCCAAAAACTGATCACTACTATTTCAGGCATGTTATCAGTATTCCTTTATTGATACCTGTATCAAATTATTTAAACTGTCCAATTTCTTTTAATCAACTACAATTTCTTCATGACCTCTTATGCCATGCTGGTTGTGACCAGGATTCTTCAAGCAGCAGTGAACAACATGCTGAGTTGTACCAGGGCCAGCTGGGTTTGAGTAAAAACGGCAAGCTCTGATAGCTTTCCAGGCATCCATGTGCTTGTAGTGGTGCACCATTGCACTAATTGAACTTAACTCTCCAGTAGGCACCGTGGGAGTTCTAGCATTGAAAATAGCACACTACATTGAGAAGTGCATGTTTCTGAAGATTGATTACACAGTCCTCAACCTTTCATGCTGGCAGGTGGGTTAAAGTGAAGAGTACAATTGAACAATAATTAGCAGTTCAGGGAAGGGATAAAGAAAATAATATAAAATTCTAATTTTATTAATTAGATTCAGCTGCTTAGAGATGTTTTGAAAGGAAAACAAATTTCACTTCCTACAGCCAGAGCCTTAAGTAGGCAGAACAACTTAAATTCTTCTGGACATAAAGTTTGCATTTATTAAAAGCTGCTGGTTTCTGGCTGCCCAAAACCAGAGCAGACCAAATCCTGAGATACTGCAAGTACAACACGAAGTCTAATGTATCTAATATATCGTGGTTTTAATGACTCCAACTAATTCTTGATTGTGAGAGGTTCATTTTTATGTACAGTACTACTTACACTGTACTGTATATACTACTATATATTCAGTGATTGAAGACAAGTACTTTGCAATTTACAGGCTATGTCAGCACTTTCTACAGTACATCCAAATAGAACAAAGAGATCCAAATAGAGCAAAGAGACGCCCACTGATTGGTTACTGTGAATAAATCCTCAGAGTGCATGGCAGTAATTAGAACCCAGAGGAGGAAGTCAGATGACACAGCTTAGTGGAGCTCTCTAGAGGGTCCAGGTGAAGAAAGAGCTGTAAATCTCACTCCAGGAGTGTATCTGCAAGGAAAATGTCTTTTTCTGAAAATAAAATCTACTAATAAAAAAAAACGAAAGGCAGATATATTTTAAAAAATTCAGATCAGAGAGTTAAAGAGGAAAACACTTTTTCTTTTACTTTCTTCCTTATATAGTGACAACATTGAAAAGTAAAAATAAATGAGAAAAACACATTCTAGAGGTTTTATGCATTCCTAGATAGTTTCCATCATTTCAACTGTTTTTCCCTAAAATCTGATACTCAAAAAACCACAGTGGTACCAAACTTCAACCATAACTCTGCTGCACTAAGCTCATTAGAGACATAAGGAAGTGTCTCCCTATGGCCATGCATCTTATGTACATGTATTCCATTCAGTAACAAAACACAAAGGAATGAAACAAAGAAACAAAACAAAAGAATTAAACTTCATTATTTCTTATTTAGTAAATAAATTAGTAAGCAATCAGACTGAATTGAAAGGCATAGGTGATGCCAGTAGCTTCTGGTTTCAAGAGTATAATGTATATACTGTATGTTGCATGTGTTAAAGCAACAATTTAACAGAATTGTTATCAACTGTATCTATGGAATTTGTTAGTTCACTGTGTAGTCACCTACAGTAGCAATGGCAAGTCACTGTTCATGATGACTGTCAAACCTAAACTAATAGCGTCCAAAGACTTCTGTAGAGAATTGGGATGTGTCTATAGGTGAACTATTGTTTATTTCCATAAAGGATCTCTTTATTAATCGAGAAGAAACAGGGCACATGGTCCATCTCTTCCTCTTACATTTCCTCATGAGTAAGTTCTTAGCTTTCTGTCTTGTGCTTTAGTATACAGTATGCGTATCCACTTTGTAGCTGCCCCTCCATTAAGTGACCCACACTGCACTCTTACTCTCTTTGAGAAGGTTTAAAATAAAACAACTCTTTTCAGAGCTATGTTTTACAAATTGGTGTGGATCCGGCTTCACACTGCTCCTTCCTGGTTTGTTATTCAGGAAATGCTAAAGAGAACACTTTCTTCATTTCATTTGAGTCAGCATTTTGCCAAAAAAGATTTTTTATTCTTGTCTTGCTCATCCCTAGGTTTAATTATTTTCACTGTCTTTCCCTTTGTTTATTTTTTCTGCTCTTTTACTGAAAAACACTTTCCTTTTTTTTATCTTTTCTCTGAGGGCACACCCCTGGCTTCTTTTCATTTCAGTGTTGTCTGTCTACTCTCTGGCTGCTTGCTCTGCCATTTTTTCTTCCTTCCTGCTGTGCTTCTTTTGGGTTCACTGCAGTTAGAAAATGACAGAAGAGAACAAGGAAGGAAATAAGAAAGGGAGAGTCAGAGTCTCAGTGTGCTGGGTTTGTGCCTGCAGTCTTTGCCACTGTCTGTCCTATCTGCTGCTTTGCAGATACATAAATCTGTGGTACCTCCTTGCCCAGTCATATGGTGCACACCCAAAAAAGATTATAGCAAACATCTTGTACAAACTAACATTTGTATTAGTTTGCAAATTTAGTTCAAGCTTGCATAATTTCAAGCATTGCCTTTTTTTAGCCAATGTTATTCAAAAGTCAGTATTTAAAAAGATCTTCTCTGCCATTTTACAAATCCTGGTCATAATGGGTCAATAGCAGATGCAAAAGAAACTGAAGCAGTGATGTGGACTATAGGGCTATCATGTTCTTTTTGTTTATATCAAAAAAGGTATAATTTTGTTTTGGATTTCTTCCAGAGAACACGTTATTAGGAGACTACATCTGCCATAGAGCATGCTATTACTGCATGTAAGATAACTTTATTGGCCATATACAATTTTGTTTATTTGGAATTTGTCTTTTCACATACCCCAACTTGCTCTCCATGAGACAAACAGACAGGGAGAGAAGTGTAGGGTCAGGGCAAAGGGTCAGTCATTTATATAGCACCCCTGGAGTAGTGGGGGTTAAGGGTCATCCTCAGGGGCCCAACAAAGTAGGATTTCTCTGCCAGCCACAGGATACGAACTGACAACCTTCCCACCAGAGGCACCGCACCACCCTAGGTGTTAGGTGTTACAGATGTTAGGTGAAAAGTCACAGAAAGTGACTGAAACTTAAACTTCATTCAAGAACTGGAAAAATAGTTTTTTTATTCACTTTAGATTTAGATGGTAATTAAAATATGCATAGTAAAGGAAATTAAATAATAATTTCTCATTACAGAAGAGATTATTGCTAAATGTTCCCTGACAAGGATACAGTACTATCAGACACAACATATTTAATTTGATTAACTTCTAAATATTACAGAGACAACAAATGTGCACAAAATGAAAAAAAGTTACCATAAGTCAACATTATTTCTCAATATTGTATGTAATTGAGATTAATAACATTGATAATGTTGCAGATAATATTCTTTCTAATTTTGTATGTTGTCATAACAAAGAAATTAAACAAAAATAATTTAAAGAGTTTGCTATCCTTGCTATGATGCACTAACTCAGACCTACAGCTCAGCAATAAAACCAGTATCCAAAACAGCCAATCCAGTTATATTAAATTTACATTTTTCTTCAGCAACTGTTTAAGTGTACTAATCTCATTTGGTACGCCAATCACATAAGTCTTGTCGTACCGCAGAAGATAAGGAAGCAAAAATGCACTCCCTCAAAGTCACTTTTTTGGTTTGTTTTTCACCTCCTACACACAATCCTTCAGATAAATATCCTAGTTCATGACCCAACAAAGCTGAAGGAATAATTCAGTAACAGATGATTATCCAGAGCTGTTTTCATGAGGATGAGAAAAATGTGATCCTCAAAGATAGAGCCAAAGGTCAAATAACTGCAAAGCCTCTTTTGTTGTCCTACATTGAGTGGATTCATTATGGGATGTAACCAATCAATTAATCACAATTACCATCTTCCTTAAGCAGGTGATGGATCTTTAGAAGACTTGTAGGTCTGTGTGTCATCTGACAGCGGATTTTGAGCAACACTAGCATCAGTGGTCCAGCAAAGCACTCTTATCAGTGCCAGTAAAGGACACCTACCTATGGTTACTCTGCAGAAACTGAGGACCAGTGGATCTTCTGCCCTTTAACCTAGTTGTTTAATCAAGTGATTGTTAACAGTTTTCTGAAGATATACTCTCAAGGACTTGATTGTCTTTGGATGGCATTGTGGTTTGGCAGTTTTGCATTGCTGCATCCAGCCCTGGTTCCACACTGGGCTGCGTGTCTTCTGTGTGGAGTTTGTGTGCTGTCCCAGTGATCATGTGTGATGCTTCTGCTTCCTCCTACCATCTAAAAACCAACTGCCTGGATTAAATGTGTATCTCCAAGTCATCCCTAAGTGTTTCCCTGTGAAGAACTTGTATCTTCTCCAAAAGTGTCTATGCTGTGTCTATCGATCTGTGCTCTAATTCACTGCAATCCTATCTTAGATCAGTGGATGGGTGGGTGATTAGAGATATTAATGCAATAATGCATATACTGTAATGCTGTTCAAACTATAGTTTTGATTCTACTCAGTCTATTTGTTTTTTGTTTCAATTTTCAAAGGTATTGGGTTATATTCCTGCTGCTACTGTATGTCTGTTATGATTTCTGCTATTTTTAAAGCAATGCATTTTTTTCTGTACAATAAAGCAGTTATTACTACAAACTAACATTTAATGCATTTAAGTTTGCAGTATATGATAAAAACAAGATGTCTTCTTAAAATCCAAGAGATAAAAATCAGTATGAGTGTGACCAGAATCCCATAGTATATGCTGCACATGATAATATTGTAGCTTTCCGATTCATCCCACTATACTGTATATTGTAATAACACCTGTCTGCTCAGCCAGTCACAAGCCCTCATATGCCTGTTTTCAATATAGTCAGTACTGCTGGGATCTCTGTGTTGGAAACAGTGGATCCTTTGGGATTGTTTCTGCACTTACTGACAGTTTGAGAACTGACGCTGCCCAGTGGAAACTACTTACTCATTTCAAAACACGAGGGAGGCTATTTTCAATTATTCATTTCTGTCATCCTTGAAATGTATCTTATTATTTTGATTTTGTTTTATGCATACATATACTATATTGGTTTACATATCATTCACTTATTCTGAAAACTGAACTGTCCCCACATTCAAACTGAGCTGACAAAAACATGAAGATTGTTCATCTTCACACAAATTCAGTAAAGATATACTGTCTAATGATCTGAGATAAAATCACTTTATTAGCCATATACAATCTATTGTATTAGGAATTTGTCTTTTTGCATACGCCAGCTTGCTCTCCATGAGACACACAGGCAGGGAGAGAATCTTGGGGTCAGAACTTGGGGTCATTTATATGGCACCCATGGAGTAGCTGGGGTTAAGGGCCTTGCTCAGGGGCCCAACAGAGTAGGATTTGAACTGACAACTTTCCAGCCACAGGCACAGACCCTTAGCCATAGTGCCACTGCTTCGCCCCAGTAGTAGTGGTGGTCCAAGGTATATTTTGTTCACTTGTTAATATTATATTTAAAGTTATGTCCAATATTAAAACTATGTATAACCTCAGGAAAAATATTGTAAACATTTGTCACTTTTGTGCTCACAGAGGAGGAAATAAATGATTAGATATGTAGCTAAGGGTAAAATATAAGTAAAGGTGCACAATATTAAACTACAGTTCCAATTGTGGCAACATCATTCTCTACAGAGAACAGAGTAAAGAGTGCTTTAATTGCATTAGAAAGGAATTTTTATATTTGGGGTGAGGGGATGTCAGATTATAGAGGGTGGCATGTTTGAAGACTATTATGTTAGACACTAAATTGCTTTTGTTTTAGTTTACTGTCCTGTGTTGTTTGAACTTTTTCATTTTTTTGAGTAAAACCCACCTTGATGTGATTGTTGGTGCATGTACAAAGCTTAAACTTTAAAGACTAAAGTAGAAGGAGATATATACCCAGCCTCTGGTATCCATGACACTGAACAAGCGTGTGTCTGATCAGGGTGTGGTAGATAGAGTGCCTTCTGCTGATGAAATATGAACATCATATAGCAGAAGGAATTACAGATTGGATGTAATGTGTATGTAATGTATCTCACTTAAAAAGTCTAATCATGTTCAACCATAATCATAATTGCATTTCATAGATCAATATATATTTGTCATAAATAATTGAATTCCAAAAAAGTGAAAACATGTATTTACACATACATGTATACATATTATTTTGAATAAAACTAAACAAAAACAAATGTACAATAACATTTGGAACTACAGTATATAGAAGCCTATTTCCTGTTTCCCTGGGGTGTAAAAGAAGGTAATTAAAATTAATTAATTTAATTAATTAATTAAAAGGGTAACACAAACTTAATTTAGTAATAGTGCATATAATCATGGTTAAGGTCAGAGCGCTCATTGAAATCACCAGATAAATGGTCATTGACCTGCACAAGTTGAAGAATAACAAAAAGTCTGGGAAAGCAAAAGTAAGTGGAAGATCAAACCCTGGAAAGGGCTGGTGTCAGCAGCAATTCCAGAGTGGACAGACTAATGCTCCAGACAGCCTGTTCTGAGAGAGAGAGCAGGGTTGTCTGAGCAAAATGTCTATGTGACTGAAGCAAAATGTCTGTGTGACTGCAATTTTGAAGTACCTTGTGTAGACCAGTCTGTGTGAATTTTGCGTGAGTTTCAGGGGGAGTAACAGCCTCAGTTATTTCCTTGTCTGCTTGCTGTTAAGAAGGCGGTGAGAGGCCAAAACGGAATTGGCTGGGTTGAGGTGCTTGCCACTTCTACTTCAGAGCAGCGTGCAGAAAAAGAACAGTGCTAATTCCAGAAAGGAACCCAAGGCACACGAGTCAGGGACTAAAACTCAGGCTAACAGAGAAAAAATTAACTGTCTTGGTCTAATCACTATTTATTTTAACCACATCTGAACAAAACACCTGGAAAAGGTTTTCTGTGGCGGTTCATGAATGGAGCACAATCGAGTTAAAAATGAGTGCTATAATTATTACACCTCAATATACAATATTGTACATACAGTAAAGGATGTATTGTATCAGACAGATACTGTACTGTATATACAGTAAGTGCCTTAAGTACAGATGATGGTGTAGGGTAAAGAGTAAATAATTGAAGTGAATGGAAAATTCATACCATTTTCTGTACTATAATATCAAAATTAATATGTGGCATTTATCTGCATAGGATCCATTAGTAATACCCTCTGTACCAATCTAACAACTATAATATCTGCAACACACTCATTATTGTGCAGTCTTAAACCTAATATAAATGGATGGGTTGACTGCTGTTGATGAATTTATCTACTTAGTGTGATATTTAGTACTCTTCTAACATAATTTATGTCCTGTGCAGTAGTATCATAAAAATATAAAATTTACCATGTTCTAGAAAGCTATATTAGTATGCAATTTATATTTCTGTGAAGTGAATACATCACAGTTATTTTAATTAAGCCTTTCAAATTGAATTGAAACTAAATCTTAAATCTTAAACTACTATAATATAAAGTGAAGACTTGGCAGTACAAGTGTGAAATTTGACTTCAGCATTATACAATTCCGTGGGAGTGCCATAACAAGATCTTTAGGTTTTGGAGTTAATATTCAATGTTTGCACTTTGTAGTCTTCTCAATAATTACTCACATTTGTTTTGTTTTTGGTTAGTAAAATTTTAAACATTTGAAATTAGTATGTGTGTCCACCAAAAAAAAAAAAGCTTTGAAAGATTTTGGTGCTCTAGAGGCAGTACACACCAGAGCATTCCTGTTCTTTAGGGAATGTCATACTGAGATAGATTTGGAGACATTTGTCTTTTTAGCTTGAAATCAATCTGAAGGAACAAGGTGGAACAAATGGTCTCCTCTCATTTATAACCATTCTACCATTATTATGTTTAAATTCTGTAGTGATCTTTCTGCCTTGGAGCCTATAAAAGTAACAGCTGCACTGTGACATTTGATACCACCCACTATGAAGATCAGGTCACAAGTACTTCTTGCTGAACTCTGTTCTGCTGCATACAATCACTAGTAACTATATTGTATTATGATCCTTCATCCTATTTACTGTGGTTGCCATTGCTGTTTTTTTTGCACTTTAATGTGAGTAGCCTCTGCATAAGACATTTTTACTATCATGCATTTGTTCAAGCTTTCCACTTCTCACTTACTGCAAGTACATCCAAAACAAGATGAGGCTATTTGCCTGTTTGGAATATTAATAAATTTACTTCTTCAGGGAACACAGAAACTGGACCTTATTCTCCCTTCCTTGGAGGTCTGTTCCAGAAACCGATGACTTTGTGTGTAAAAAAGCATTTACATTTCTAAATTGTAATTTTGGGTATTCCTAACTGAGTTCCCTTTCTGGTTTCATTTGTGACCCTACACTATGTCTACTTTTTTGCTAATGAGAATGAAATAATTCCATGGGTTAAACCTATATACTGTATACCTCCTTCAGTATAATTAAATCAAATCTACTCTCAATCTCTTTTGCTTGGACATGGAGAGTAACAGACCTAAAATAGATCCCACATCTTTCATCTACCCAAACAGGAGTTATACCTTTTAGGACAATTAATACTTTTCTACATGTTAACATGATCTCAAATGATGCACTTGACCCTCGGTTCCTAGAGCTTTTAGTTAGAAAATTAACCTTTAATAAGGAATCTAATCAAATTATTCTGGCATACTATATAGTTTATGTGTTTTATTCTATTTTAGATCTATGCTTTCATAGTTTTAAAAGTAAGAGAAGTCAGACTGATTTGTCTTAGGATCCCCAGTTTTATTCTGTCGCACTTTAAGGATTTGGTATTACATTTATAGTTCTGTGGGTGAAGCTCTCATCCTCATTCACAGCTGAAATACCTGGAATAAGTCTATGAAAAGCATGAATAACTGAGAGTTAACATAGTGATCTATGACACTTTAATAAAAGTATTAGCCAAATTGGCTATTTAACAAGTAATACTTAAAAAGGATACATTTTCCAGTGTATACAGAAATACTGTGACCAAGCATAGTACCACATCTGTTATCTGTTGCAGTTGGCATAACAACCTGTAATTACCCCTGAACCCTCAAGAGCAAATACTGTAAATTATACAAATATTACAAATAATTCAGGATTACATAAAACACAGTTTAATTCTTTAGGTCTTGAACCCCAGAGTACTTAATAGCTTTAAAGTCACTCTACATTTGTAAGAACCAACTGCTGGGTTGAGCGGGCACATGAAGGGTTAACTATATTAAATACAGCTGTTATATCTCATACAGACATGAATCATGAATCTAAAGGCACCTGACTTTGTGAAGAAGCCATTTGCTCACAGAATCTTGTCAACACTAATTGCTCTGATTTGTTTAGTGAGTGGCAGCTGATAAGCTTCCTCTATGCAGACAACAGATTCAAAAGGGGCACTGAGAAATGTACAATAACAAATGTACAATAATTGAAACCATATATTAACAACATTGATGTATGCAAATATAGTAATATTTAACATAATAATTACTTTTCTTTGTTAAAATGTGTTTGATATAATAAACAGGTGATATCTCAACCTTTCTATTTCTGTTTTATCCAGCAAACTCATATCCAACAGGGATGTATGTCTGTGCTTTTGCCCTTCAATCAAACAGGAGCAATGAATCAAACAAGAACATGAATGCCACGATTTACTGTTTGATAGATGAACAAGTCTTTCTTTTATGTATTTCTCTCACTGGCACAGCAAGATACAAAAGAGAAACCATATTTGCCAGCACTTTGCATAATATTAGAGAAGTGAGATTACATTTGACTAGCATATAAGCTTATTTACTTTACTGATTTGAAGGCAGATGCTTTAAAAACATTAAATATTTTCATGAATATTCTTTCATAAGAAATCTGCTGAAGCTTTTTATTAGAACTAGTATAAATGGTATGAAAACAAGCTTTTCAAGGTAGTATGTATCACCTTACCTTGTTTGTAATAAAATATTAATTTGTGATCAGGCTGACCTACTTAGTGATACACTGAAGAATTGTACAATTAGTCAATTTTTCAAGAATTTCAAAGCTTGGAAGACTGTGCCTTTGATAAAGAAGTATCCGCAACAAATCTTTCACTTTTATTTTAAACCTTTTACACTTATTTTTAATTTATTTCAATATGCCAAGATAACCAATCTTTATACAAATAAAATAATAAACAGAACTTATTTTAATCTCTTGGCTGAAATCAAATGCTTTCCACATTTGGTCCAGCTTGCCCCTGTCTTGTGTGTTTTGTTGCTGCTAAATTAAATTAAACTCTTAAATGTATTTAAGGGTTTTAAGTGCCTTAGAGGCTTAAATTTATATGAGTTTATTATTTCATTTTTTTAATTTGAACTTTTTATTTGAATTGCTTTTTTTCATCTTCTTCATCTCACAGGAAATTCCAGTTATGTTGGACAGACACTTCTGTTGTGTGGATTACGAAGGTAGGAACGCCATGACTGCACCTAAAAGCAATATTGCACAGCCACTAAACCTAGCAGCATGTCTTTGATAGCTGGGAGGACACCAGAATACTTGAGGAAAATAGACTTATTTATTAGAAAGCGTAATAATAAGTTGTTACTTTATTGAAAATCTAAGCATGACATTTCCATAACAGGCACTTAGAAACCACCCATCCATTTATTTTGTAACCACTTACAAGTGGATAGCTGGAGCCTATTCTGCAAACAACAGACAAAAGGCAGGATACTCAGACATGAACATACAGTACAGTACTCACACCAGAACCTATTTTCCCAGAAGCCAAATAAACTTCCAGTATGTCTTTACACTGCAGGTGGAAACCAGAGCAGCCAAAGGAAAGCGAACATGGGGAGAACATACAAACTCTATGCAGATAGCACCCCAGGAATTGAATCCAGTGCCCTACCACTGCAAGACAGAAATGCTAAACCACTATGCTGCCTTAATATGCACACAGAAACCATGCCATTTTAAATACATTCATAAACATTGTAAATTGTACTAAATTAAATTCTCACACACAAAAATAATGCTTTATCGTCTCTAATAATGGTATGAGCTATTCACATATTTTGTTATTTAGTCCAAACTTTGTTGAATGATTGCAACATATCTTACATTATTGTTTAAATAAAATTTACAGCGCATTTGTGAACCTGAAATACCTAAAAAGTAAAATGTAGAGCAACTTTTGACACTTACTCTACTGTACAGATTTTGGGGGAAAATGACAAGAGTTCGATTTAAGCTACAGAACCTTTGGAAAGAGCAGTGGATAAATTATGACTGAAGGGCACACAGTGCAGTATAAAAGATGAAGTAAAAATTTAAAAGTTGTTTATCAAATTGTTAATTCTGCTTTTAAGAAATTCCTCCACAGCATTTTCAGTCTTGAAGACATCATGTGAGAAAACCTAGTAAACAAAACATACAATCACAAATGTCCTTTCCCATCACATAGTCTGAACCAGCAATATTAATAGATGTCACTAGATTCCCTAGTGGGTTTCTCTTTTAAATTATAGTTTTTATTCTGCATTTTCAGGTTACTTTTCAGCTAAGCATGACAGAACAACCATAACAGGCTAAGTAAGAGTGATTCTGGACTAAATGAAAATGCTGCTTTTTCATTTCTGTAGTATCATAAAAATAAATTGTGAGGAGGCCACTTGTCACATTAGAATAAGAGGAACATGAACACCCACTTTATCATCTTAACCATGAAGTTAGCTTTAAACTTGGAAATGGTAATGCATTTGACTACTGTCATCTTATTTTTGAGAATGTACAGTACACTTAGCTAGGGACAGTAATCTTTAATTAGCCAGAGATCCCTTAACATAAAAGTCTCATAAAGTGTGCCTTAGCCATTAAATTGTAAATCATAAATGTTCTCTGTTACCCTCCATGTCATGTTTGCTAGAATTCCTCTATGAAATGCAACATCCTGATTTATAATAAAATTATTAAAGACTATAATCAGTGCATATCGCGAGCTATACTAATATATATAAATACAATAAAACTGGTTTTCATCAAACCCATTTTAGTATGGTGATCTTTTGAATGTTTATTTAACTAAAATCCTTGATGACTCTTGTTCATTATTTATTTGTGAACATTCATGGTTTGCTGACTAAAGTCCTCACATTGTGATATTGTGAAAATTCAGGAGCAATGGTCTTCTGCATTGTTTGATTGATGCCCTCTTTATAATGCACTTCACTTCATTGGTTTTCTCTCAAATTTGACTTTCTTTTCAGTCAGTCCCTGAGTCCATATTATTTTACCAGATAATTCAATTGAGAAGAAATCACATTTACAACAACAACCTGACAAGCTTGACATTTGGTTACCTCTGAAATTCCCCCTACCTTCTTTCAGCCTAACCTTATTTTCTGAATACTTATAACAATTTTACCAGAAATCTCCAAAGGAGTTATTTCACTTAAAATAGTGCCCTAGATTACATTTACTATATAAGAGGTAGATAGAACGGTATCCTTTCTGGGTATGTAGCTTGCAAGATCCAGGACATCAGTGGCTTAATGGAAAGGTTTACTGTCTAAAGGTGTTTTGCTGACTGATTTCCTTTGCCTTTAATACCCTGAAAAAACTGCCTGCAGAGTTGCACATTCTTATCATGCAGGAGTTGTGCTGGCCCGATCTATAATAAGATTTCACCCCCAGCACTGTGGATTATAAGAATGAAAAGATTCAGCTGTCACACATTATCCTTTCAAATACGAAAGAATGCGTCTGTAAACAGTGACACAAGCATTGAAGCCATCATCAAGTCAGACAACAGCAACTTCCAGATTTCATTTTTTTTAATCAGTAAAAATACGGGAGGAAAATCTCTGCATAAAAAAGGAGTGACTTGCCTTAAAATGTCTGCCTCAGAAAGGTTGAAGAACCCTGGAAAATAGCACACGACACTAGCAGATGTCATTCATGCCATTTAACATGCTGCTGAGAGTAAAAGCAGTACAACTACCCTTGAAAGTTTTCATACTTAGATATAACATCTTTCTTTTGGAATATCTGACTTTAGTCATCTTTCAATGCATGTTCTTTACCAGGGTGGATTTCCTTTTTTCTAACAAAATAAATTACTTTTATCTAAGCATATTTTGGAAGAATGTAGAAGTTGTCATTTTCCCCTGCTGAACTTTACAAAACGTTACAGTTACACACACAAACAACATGAGCTCCACTCACTCTCCACTCACCAGATCCATACAGTATTTCTCTGCTGTACATTGACCTCCTAGAAACGAACAGAAAGACTATCTCTCCTTTTCAGTCTCAACTGCATAGTTTTTTTACTGTATGTAATAAGAGACTAGAAATGAAATTTGGAGTGCTCAATACTATGATTGCATGAAGTAAACATCTAAGATACCAGTGTTGTCGTTTTGGTTTGTGATATTTTAAAGTCTACAGCACAGCATATTATTCTTTGGGTTATAAAAAACAAGATGATCGCTAAACCCCTCTAGTGTTTTGCTGTCTTGTTTTCTCTGGCGATAACCAAGCAAGTGCTTTAGACAAATCAAAGGAAAGGTTGAACAGTGACATTTGAGGTGATGTGAAGGTTAGAAGACATCAAGACTTTTTGTAGAGAGTGACAGGTGATAAATAACCATTAAAATTGTAAGCAGTGCTGTACTAGAACAATCTGAAGAGAAAGCATGCTCTACAACAGTGTTTTATTCTCCCAGTGTGTATGGTCTATTAACTTTCACTTCAAAGCCCTTTTCATTCTGCAGAAAACTGGTGTTAAACGGTAGCATGGAACAAATATTGCTGAAATCTGATCTCATGGTCATCATGTTTTTGTCTAGTGGGAAAGAAATGATTCTATTAAAAATATCATGCTTTATTTTATTTTAGAATTGTTTTTAAAGTTTATGATGGTTCATAATCTTTCTGTTCAAAGTTTCTGTTTTGTAATCAATGTATTTAGATACAAAATAGGGCATCTGTTGACATTGTCAGACTATTTCATTGAACTATATTCCTTAGGGTACGTGGTTTTTATTTCCGTTGATTGGTAACTCAGGAACTATTAGTCAGGAGGGCTTATTTTTACAATCCTTGTACCTGCCTGGGAGAGTGAGTATCTATCTTCTGAAATGTGTACTTATAAAGCCATCTGCTTCTTTTAAATACTGTGTGCCCTACTATGCCAACATGACAACAAGACACCCTAGGAAGGACAGATGCAGCTTTCACAGATAACACTGGATGTTCACAGGTGCTTTGCAAGCCACAGGGATTGCTATTGCTTGGCAAGCTGAGCACATCTTGGTAGAGCACACACTCAAAGCTATTGAACCTCATTGGTGTTTGTCCAAGTGTATGCCACCACTTGGCAAATCCCGTTCACACATGGCTAATAAAAAAGCTCAAACTGGAAATTGTTGACATTGGTTTATAGGGCCAAGCCTATATATGCCATGCTGTTTCTGCAATGTTGTAGCTGTAGCCATTGAGGACATGCCTGGTAGAACAAAAAATCAAAACAATTATACTGACCCATGCCTTTGGATTTTACAAAACAAAATAAGTCATTTAGGAAGGCAGAGTGGTTAGCCTTACTGCACGTCAGTGCTGGCACCCTGGATTCAATGCCATAAGTTACTATCCTCATGGATTGTTTTTGTTTTCCCCCCATGTTAAAGTGGGTTTTCCTCCAGGTTCTCCAGCAGGTTAATTGGCTTGTTGGAAAATTATCCTGAGTGTATTCATGTCTGTGTTTGTTTGTCATGATATGTTCCAGCTCGCATGCAACCCTGTATTGTTAAAGTGGTTAGAAAATTGATGGATAGATTAGTATTTTAAAAGCGTAATCTGGTTTAAAATGTTTCTAGCTGAAACCTTAATCAAGTAATTATTGACAAATACAGTATGTCTCTCTTATGTGTCAGCTGAAGAAAATAATCATTTGAACTAATCTAGAGGATCATGTATATTGAAATGGGTCAGCATACTTTAAAAACAGGTACTGTAGGTCAAACACACTACAGTAGTTGTTTTCTAGTCTGGAACAAATAAGACTAGTCTGGTAGAAGACTAGTACCTGTTCCAAGTATTCAAAATCCTCAAAGACAGCTCGATGGAGACCTTCACCCAGTGCTTCTTCAGAATTAACAGTGAAACATGAACCTGAAGACACTTGTGAAAACTAAATGGATGTGCATATAAAACTGCAGGAGAACAAGAGGCACTTGCTTAAGAAAAGGTTTGTTGGAATATGGAACAAGCTGGCCACCCAAGTTGTTCCAAGTTATTCTGGCTTGGATGAACATTGGATGAGATCCATCAATTAACTGCAAACTACCAGACTAGCTACTGTAGATGGATCAAACAGCCTCCTTTCATTTGTATCCTTTCTTATGACCTTAAGTTTTTAAATGTATCATCTGACAACTGTGACTACCCAGGCTTAGCAGGATTAGATGCTGAAGACAGGCCTCATTTTGTGCTCCAGACTGCAGTTCAATCAATCAATCAAGCAATAAATCAAAGTGAATTTATCAAATCCACAACAATTCAGCGTGCAGTAGCAGTTGCTGCCAATGAAATGTCTTTTCTATAAGCTCACCGGTGGGGGGACAAAAATCACTGTGCTGTTTTAACCACGATGTTGGTATGGTGGGTCCAGGTTAAGTCCTCAGTGATGTTAACTCCAAGGAACTTTAAACTGCTGACCCTCTCCTCTGCAGTCCCATTGATATAAATAGGTGTGTGACCTCCTCCCTGATGTTTTCTAAAATCCATGATCATCTCCTTAGTCTTACTAATGTTCAGAGAGAGGTTGTTCTCCTGGCACCATGCTGCCTCCTCCCTGTACGTCTGTGATCAGGCAGATGACTGATGCATCGTCCGCAAACTTAGTGATGGAGTTTGAGTTATGCCTGGTGACACAATCATGAGTACATAAGGAGTAGAGGACAGGGCTAAGCACAGAGCCTTAGGGGGCTCCAGTGCTTAGAGTCAGGGTAGAGGATATGTTGGTGCCCACCCTCACCACCTGCGGACATTCCATCAAGAAGTCCAGGATCCAGTTACAAAGGGAGGTGTTCAATCCCAGGTCCTGAAGTTTGATGACAAGCTTTGAGGGCACTATGGTATTGAATACTGAGTTATAATCAACAAACAGCATTCTCACATATGTTCCTTTCTTATCCAGGTGTGAGAGAGCAGTATGGAGGGCAGTGGAAATAGCATCCTCTGTTGATCTGTTCTGGTGATACGCAAATTCTAGGGTCTACGGTGTCAGGAGGTGAGGAGGTAATGTATGCTTTGACCAACCACAGGAAGTACTTCATGATAACTGATGTGAGTGCAACAGGGCGGTAGTCATTTAGGCAGCTGACTCTGGGAACAGGGACAATGGTGGCTTTCTTAAAGCAGGAAGGAACTATGGACTGAGCTAGAGAAAGATTGAATATGTCCAAGAAGACATCTGCCAGCTTGTCTGCACATGCCTTCAGAACAAGGCCAGGGATAGCATGAGGGCCAGGAGCCTTGTGTGGATTGGTCTTTTAAAAACGTTACATACATCCGCTCTGGATATGATCAGTGGGTGTTCACTCAGGATTTTTGGAATCGAGCATAGAATGAATTTAGCTCATCAGGAAGAGAGACAGACTGTTGTGTGATATAGCTGGGTTGCATTTTGTAGTCTGTAATGGTGCATATACCACTCCACATGTTCCTTGTGTTGCAGCCATGATCATATGACTCTAATTTAACTCTATAGTCATATTTTAGCTATTTTGATGGCTTTCCTGAGATTGTATCTGGATTTTTTGGATCTATCCATAGCGCCATAATTGAAAGCAGCTGTCCTAGCTTTAAGTTTGGCACGTATCTTGCCATTTACCCATGATTTTTCAAAACTACAAGATCAATAAACATGTCCCAGTGGTTGACTGAGTATAATAGAGTAAAAATATATAGCACATCTGAACAAAATAACTAATAAAGTCACAGCTTAAAATATAAATCTTGCATGTAGTGGAGTTTTTTTAGAAATTAAAAAAGTGTTGGGAGATTGAATGGAGCTTTGCAAGGTAGGAAAAAGAATTCAGATAGCCAAAGATGGCAATTCAAGTATTTGTCTGGGGAAAACGAGTCACTCACCCCTTAACCCAACTAAGGTCAATCAACATTCTTACAGTTGATGGTCTAAATAGACAAAGACTAAAACTGCAAAGGAACAAGTAATAGGTTTATTCCATGCTGAAAAAAAGAAGAAAGAAAACACAACGTTTCGGCCGTGGAGCCTTCTTCAGGTGTGAGAGAGACAAGGCAGTAGGCAAAGGTAATGTAGCGGACTAAAACTGTTTGTTAATCATTTTTTAATTATTTTTTAGACTGATGCACTGACCTGTTCCACGTTATGAGCTGGACTTGATAAAAGTGAAAACCCAAAAATCTACATAGAACACTGTTAAAGAATATATTATAAATTATTTTTATTAGCTGCTGCTCTTCTCCATCACTTCCTATGTAGCCAATTGGAGTATATTAGTTCAATTACTATTTTATCACTAAAATAGCATTTTATTGACACAATCTGTGTGAAGCAGCATGATCAAGGGTACATGAAGATTTTGATAAGAAACATTTGCAGTAAAATAACAGCAAACTGTCTGTTAAATTAAGTTCTGAAATGGGTAATAGATGTTCATAAAATTCAATGATTTATGTTGGTTTCTCATCACTTTTTTACATTCCAATAATGATATTCTAATATTATTAACTTACATGCATTCATCTAAAATGGCTTATATTTATAACCATTTATACAGCTGGGCATTTTACTGTCATGATCTAAGTAAAGTACTCTTCACAAGGGTACAACAGCAGTTCCCCAGAATTTGAAAGTGCAACCCATAACTATTACTCTGCTCTTGAACCACAGCTGAATGACATATATCCAAGAACTCAAAAATTCGCCTTTTGCCATTAACTGCTTCGTCTCTGTCCATGTCATAAAAGCATATCAAGGCTTTGAGCTTAAAACTTGTTAGAAGTAACAAATGGCTTTTCTGGACTGCATTTAACAATATCCAAGAGCAACAATTTGTTACATGTGAGCAAGTGCTTGAAATAGGCATCGATCAAATTGACAAACTAAAACAAATTACTCAGAATACACCCCCTTTTTCTTGAGAGTGTATGTCAGTCTATGTTCCAACTACATACATTCTCTGTCTCTCTTTTCATCCTAGTGCAGTTTGTATTAGCCTTTACATGGCTAATTTTGTCTGAAGATTCCCAGAGCACACATGAATATAATGCAAGACTAATGTATATATGGCAACTGTTTAGGATACAAACTAACAGACATTAGTATCACAAAAGTGTTAGTTTTGAAAATGCTATTAAATCATTTAATAGCATTTTTAATAGCATTTTCACTTGTGCCAGCAGCCATATCACCCTGCATCTCACAACTGGTGACCCACTGAAGCTAAGCAGGTGTGAGCCTGGTCAATACCTGGATGGGAGACCTCCTGGGAAAAACTAAGGTTGCTGCTGGAAGAGGTGTTAGTGGGGCCTGCAGGGGCCCCTCACCCTGTGGTCCATGTGGGTCCTAATGCCCCAGTATAGTGAGGGGGACACTATACTGTAAACAGGTGCCGTCCTTCAGATGAGACGTAAAACTGAGGTCCTGACTCTCTGTCATCATTAAAAATCCCAGGGCATTTCTCGAAAACAGTAGGGGTGTAACCCTGGTGTCCTGGCCAAATTTCCCATTGGCCTTTACCTATCATGGCCTCCTAATAATCCCCATATATGAATTGGCTTCATTACTCTGCTTTCCTCCCCACTAATAGCTGGTGTGTGGTGAGTGTTCTGGCATACTATGGCTGCCGTTGCATCATCCAAGTGGATGCTGCACATTGGGGGTGGTGGAGGGGAGTCCCCATTACCTGTAAAGCGCTTTGAGTGGAGTGTCCAGAAAAGCGCTATATAAGTGTAAGCTATTATTTTTTATTTGGTGTGTCACGGTAGCAATTCAGCAGCTGAAATGAGGGTATTTGGTGTTTCTTAGACATAGCCATACTTTACATAATGGGAATTTATACAATTTCTTTGAATAGTCATTTGCTGTTATAGGCATGTTGAGAAAATAAAAAAAGAAAGCATTTAACAGCCATTAATATAAAAAGCTCAACAAGACAACACACAGAACTACAAAAAAACACTGTTTGTCTTCAGATATTTTGTAAGGCCTTTACACTGAGCATTTTTATAATTGAATGATAAAAATCACATTTATAAAAATTATTCCCAAGGAAAGAATGTAATATTACAGTGACAGAGATACAAACACATGCATAAACTATTTAGATTGTTTCTATAAACATCAAGTTAATACCCAACTGGTGGCTAATAGTGTGGATTTCAGGTCAGTAGTGTTGACGAAAGCTTCAGGCATTCATCACACATCAATAGACGACAGTGAATTATTAGCCTGAATGAGCATGAAGAGATCACAAGGCAATGAGTCTGAAGACATAAAAAAATATAGCACTGACCTATTAAATTGCATTTTCAACAAAAGGGGGTGTTGTCTCTTATTCAACCAGTTCATGAGAAAGTACTTAAAAAAATCTCTAGACCATCACAGTAAAAACCATCCACAGTGGTCTCTAAAAGCGGGGAGCTATAAAATAGGAAGAAATATACTTCTTCCTTCTTATGGTGCATTATATGTATGCTTAAAAAAATCTCTAAAATCTCTAAAAAAATACCAAATATACTTATGTGTAAAACAGGGTTTTTCAATTAGTATAATCACACAATGTTTTTGCCTAATTTACACATTTTTATTCAGAAAAAAATAGGGATAGAAGTTTCTTCTAATGTTCAAGTATTTTCTTCATGAAAAAGACAGGCTTGTTACCCGTACCCAATGTAATTTTGTAAGTAACTTAGCCGTAGTAACAAGATCAAGGATTTTATGTGATAATGTCACTATTGTAATTTGAACTTGTGAAAGAAAAGCCAAAATTCTACATCTATGAGCTTAACATTCTTATAAATGACTTGGGAAAAAAAACAGCTATGATCACAAATATATTGTACACACAGCAAAGACAGGAAACTATGTCAGTGTTGTCTTGGAATTTCTATTAAGAAGGTGTTTGCAATGGTATTGGATATTCTCATTGTGTTTCAACACAGTTATACAGTTTCTCCTGAAATGTTCATTGGATTACACTTGTCACATCCTTGTAACCTCGTTATGCATCTATGGGAATTTAATCAGTTGTTTACTTATATTGGCTATCTTTTTATATAGAGAAAAATACATTAAAATTCTGTTGTTTTTTTACAAGAATGGATCTCACAAAATTATGAGGTTTAATTATGCTGTTATTCCCCCAACACCTGAAAGTAATTTAACAAGCTTTCCCAATTGAGCTTCAATCTTCTTATCTCAAATCTCATATATTCACATCGGCATCTCTGAGCTCTGCAGCACTGTACTGATGATGTGTCTTAAAAGACCAGTTCACTGTTCTTCTGGATGACATTAAAATGAATGAAACACCAACCTTTCTACCGATTTTCAATAACAATATTTGAAATAGCATAGGTACAGGGTTCAAGGCTGAATGATTCTTTGAACAAATTCATTCACACATAAATACACATATTAATATAAATACATGTCGATTAATATGGAAATACTGAGCAAATACATGGGATGTTGTTAGAAACAGGGGGGGATGGCAGTATGCAAACTTCACACAGAAAAATCCCAAAACTCACAAATCCTGCACCCAAGAGTTGTGAGAAAATCAGCATTAACTACCACACCATCATGCTTCACCAGTCATAAAACAATTTGTGTTTTATGAACAGCACCATCATTAATTGTTATGGAAGTGTGGTGTTGAAAGAATCTAGGGACAATATTCACCACCTGCCTGTCGTTAACATTTGCAGTTCTCAGGAGCTTCAATGCAAGAAAGGAACAGAGGTGTTTGCTGAGCGTAGGGGGTCTGAGACACAATGTTTAAAAGACTTCATTACTTAATTTAGGTTCTCGGTAAGTCATCAACAGTCCAAAAACAAAGGATAAAAAGCTAGGTAAAAAGAGAGGGATGCAGAAAAGCAGGGAGAAAAGGGCAGGAGAGAGAAAAGGAAGCGTTTGAGGTGAGAGGTCCTTGGTCAGGATCAAAAGTAAAAATCCAGATTCTAGTTAAGTACTGTCACGATTGTAATCCCTCCCTCATAAGGGCGCTCCCGCTCTTTCAGATTTTAGTTGATTTTCTGCACCTGCTCCCTGTTCCAGCCCACCTTTAAAAGCCTCCATTGAAAAACGGACGCCTGGAGGCCCGCCTACCACTGAGTCGCCCTATGTTCGTGGCTCGGGAGGGCATTTGCCTCCTCTTGGTGTCCCGAACCAGCCGAGTCTGGGACTTGGAGCGTCTATTCCTATTTCCCCTTTTTCTTCCTGACCCTTCGCTGGATCCCGTTCCGGTTTTTAACTTTGTCTTGTCTGTCTACGACCCCTTGCGGGATCCTGTTCTGGCTTTTAACTTTGTCTTCTTTGTCTTGGATTGATCATCCGGCTCTGGACTTTTGCCTGTACTGGATTTCCTTTCGGACCCCCTTTGGACTGTTTGCCTGGACCACGCCCCCCCTAGCACCTTCGTCACCCTGTTCGTCTACCAGCCCAGTTCCTCATCTCCTTCCCGTGTCTGTTCACTCCCTTCTGGATTGTGCTGTCTGTGTAGGGTCCTGAAAGATGCATCATAACAAGTAAGAGAGCTTTTAAGAGAGCTTGCCATTCTGTTGTTTTTAGGAAACTCTGAGTTGATTTTTTTCTGGTTGGTCAGGACATATAGACCTCTGAGATGTCTTGTTTGTAAATACAGCAGCTTGTATGTTTTATTTTCTGTTTTTAGTGTGTGTTATTGTCATTGTTAATAAATATTTGTTTAACCTAGCATGCCTGATTTATTTCTCTTTCGACAAAGCTGTGACAGAGAACAAAGAAATCTGGTGCCTCTAATTATCCCAACTGCTCGGATGTATTCTTGGCATCTTTTACAATTTGGGGGTAATGATAATTTATTTTCATTACTGATTATTGTGCTTGATTTATTTTGGTAATTCACTATATGTGTAAACCCCCTATTTTGTAACAATTTAATACATTGTTTTCCATATTTCCATGTTAACATAGAATATTTTTGTGTACACTTAAAGGGGAACTGCAATGCTAATTTTACACATTAAAAACATTGTTTTTAATTGGGGTTACAATGAATTGGAAATGATGAGAGAATTTCAAATCACAATGAAATTTACATCACAAAAGAGACAAAGTTGCTGTCATTGTCTGTGATTCAGAACAAGGTATCAAAACATCAGGTGATACGAAAGCAGCCCTATTACACTGTAAACATGCTTTAGACGAAGCACATTTTTCTACTATGTTAATTTTAGATATTTTCATGAAACCTACACATACTGTACAACATGTTTTTTTAGATGTTTGCAAGTATTGCAAAAAAGAGAAACTTATGAACTAAAATACACTCATATTCATTTTCAAGTATTATAAAAGTATTTATAGTACATTAGTGGTTATTTTATGGTAAACAATTCTAGCAGGACCTATATTTTTGGAAGACTTGCTACAATATAGCCTGTGCCATCCCTTGAACAACTGATTTAAATGTGTGCAATTGAGTCAAATTCAACATATTGACTTTGTGATGGTTTTGCCAACCACTAACCTGTAAACACAGCATGTAGATCATGTTCTAACATTTCTGGGTGAAAAGTCTGCTTCATAACCTGTACATATTCGATCAAATCTTGTCAATGGAACCAACTTCAGTACCTATTTTTATTACCCATCTCTTGGCTAGTTGAATAGGAAACAGCTTGCCTTTCTACTGATCTGATCCTGTGTGTGACCACTATGCTTTGAACAGCCAAATGTGTGGCACTGAGGCATTGTTTAAAACTATATATGTCAGTTCAATAAGACAAATGATTGGATTAATGTTGTTAGGAGACCATGTTTCTTATTTGCTTACAATGACTAGTAAGAAGGAAGGGCCTCTTTCACATCACAATTTGTGAAACCTCTCACACTGGCCCAAGGCAAGACCATCACCTTCTTGTCTGCCTGTGACAATATGGCAACTGTAAAGTACTTTCATGAAGTTAATGATTTTACACTTTATTTAAAATTTGTTAAATTTTGTGATTCTGTCAATTAATTTATGTTGTTTTCAAAATGTAATGACCAGTCTGAAAAATTGGGTATGTGGTTCCCCTTTATATGTGTATTTTTCAAAACTTGCTTTATATATTTATAATACTCAGATCATATATTTCTACAATGTAAACATATAATCTGTAAAGGACTATTTAAATTGATTAGCATGTCTTAGTCATTTTAGTGGTTGAACAGGTTTTCAGATATGCCTTTTTCCTCTGCCTCCAAACGTGATTAGAAGTGCTCATGTGTTTAGAGAATGCCTTCAGTAAGTACAACACTGGAACACTTTGGAGAAATGGGGAAACTACCTGCAATGATATTGCCCCACTCAGAAAACAGCAGTGAGAGGCTGTCATTTTACAGTGCAGGATTATGCTCCTAATGCACACCACACATTGCTGACAGCTACCCAAAAGATGATACCTATTGAATTAAAAATTGGCTTAAAAAGGCCTCATAACAAAACAGTTAGGTTAAAGGATTATATAGTTTAATATACAATATACAGTATGTGGCATAGAAAAGTTGTAAAACTTAAAATTATAAGGTTTTATAGTATACCCACACTTGCATGCTTTTTCTCTAATGCATTATTTCAAAGTAAGATGAAGATGCTTAGCGAAATGTAGGGTTCATTGGGGCTGATTTCACTGAGCCCAGCTGTGTTTTTCAGAAAAGGGCACACTGGTGTATGTCAGTGCATTTTGAGATTACATACTTATTAAAATTCTTTGCATACATTTCGAACAGCAAGATGTAATGTATTCAGAGATACCAAGATATTTTCTAGGCAGGCAAGCTGAAAAAGATAAATTGGACAATAAATACTCTGCTCCAACACCACAGACATGAAATGGTATCTAATTTGGTGGTAAATATGAGCTTACAATACGAATAGTGCGGACATAATCTTAATGTGACAAATAGTGATTCAAGGATTATCACAGCCATAGTTAGATTTTCATTTTTACATAATTGTTCTTGTAATTGAAATCTGTCCAGTTAAAAAAAATATAATTTTGAATTCTAAAGAAAGAAATGCTCATATAATATATACATGCAATAGTTTTTGTGAAAAATTTTAAGATTCTAAATAAAGATTCTCCATTTGATAGATGAAAGCAGGCAGGAGCAGTACAATGACATTGTACAAAGTATTGCATCACAACCAATTCACCTACTGGTTCTGGAGTCACATGAAGAGCAGACATTCTGATATTGTGATTGAGAGCAATAGTCGCTTATTGAATATAGAAAAATGATTGCGATCATGAGACAGAGTGTTCAATAAAATATTCTACCTAAGCAATCTTTAAAAGCAGCATAATGCCACTTGCTTTACTGTATCAGAATGGTTATGCACCCCAAATATGTGTGCAGTTTTGCATATGTATACATATAGTGTGCATGGAAATGCAACAGAAAAGTTTCAATGAAAACACTGCTTAATGAAATTCAATATAATGGCTAGCTTCAGCCTCAGTCAATCCAGTAAACTAGTAACTATTAAGTTTTCTGACTGTCTCTTTAGGACTCTTTCATATCCACATCCTAAACTATTGTTGTTTACACATCTGCATTGTTAGAAAAATGCACAGTCCAGATATAATGGTGAAAACCAGGGTAATCAAAGTTGTGATTGGTAAGATGGCTTCAACAAGTACCATAAACAAAATTCCATTACCCATCTTGATACCATTTCATTCTCTAAAAATCAGTTTAAAGGAAAATTAAATAATACAAGTGTAGACCTCTGATTGTGATATGTCCTCATTTAATGAAGTAATCACTTGACCTGCATCTTTTGTAATATCATTTGTCTTTCTTTTTTTTCTTTGAATATTAGCTGTCATATACATACCTTTCATTCATGAAAAGGGTGACAAAGACAAATGAACAACCTAAATATTTTTAATTTAGTTAACTTTACAAGTGCAATGTGGAACAATGTTGTCCTTTGTAAAAAATACAGAATTTAGACTTTTTCATGTTCTCCTCGCTTAAATTTGGAATTGCTTTCCATTTCTTGGCTATGAACTCTGAACTCTGTGACCACACAGGGGAGAAAGAGGAAGTGTAGGCAGACACCTCTGGTCTGTCCACCTTTTAGTTTTTAAAAATGTCAACAGGCAAGAAAGCCCCATACTGGAGGTACAGTTCCAATTAGAGGATATGTGCATTCTTCACAAACAGCAGCACAAACTGGTGACTGCCTAGCAGGCCGCAGAGGTCACTGTGTTTTCTGACAAATGACCAACATGGCCAAGTATTCCCTCTCTACCCTGGGTGGCACTCAGTCATTTTTATCGCACTGGTTGGACAACCCTGGTCACAGTCTGCTAGTGATAAGATCCAGGCTTGGACCTGTGTCAGTCCAATCACAGAGGTTAATATGCACCTGGAGCCTTTACTAGTTGAACCACTCAGGAGGCTTAGTACTGTATATGATTCTGTTTAGGCATGTGTTTAAACCTTTTAACAGTAGTTTTGCAGACCCCATTTAGCATTAATAATTGGGTTACCTAATATTATTTGCCCATGAAATTAGTCCCAAATGTCCATTGCATACAAAGTGTTTCCAAATTAGACAACACCCTTCAGCCAGAATAATGAATACATTCAAGCAAAGAAAGTGAGAGAAGATTCTCTCATTGACAAATGAAGCAGAAATGCAGCTCTTTGCAGAAGGTAAACACACCTGTCACTCAGGCTGTGATACAGTCTAACAGATGACTTTCTAGTGCTGACATTAGGACAAGAGCATAAGGAGAGCTGACTTAACTGCCTGGGCAGTGGATTACAAGTGTGAAAACAATATAGGGGATCTCTTAAGGCTGTCTATAGCAACTAAATATATACACAGATTAGTGTGGTGACAAATAGAGTATATTATGGATACAATATCTCACACTCTGGCCTCTACAAAACCAGTCTCTTTAGTTGCTGCTTGATAAAAACTACCCAGAGGTCACCCTTAAATTGTGCCTACATTGGCCGTACTGCACACAGGCTTGAGCAGTGACAACTAGACTGCTGTTGCTTTGAACAAAATATTGGACAAGACAGATACATTGAACATTTAGTGAGATAGAGAGTTAAAATGCCACGCTAGGCTTGCCAGCTGTGATAATGATGTATAATTTAATTGAAGCTGTGCTTCTATCCTCAATAGAACTCCAACCCTTTTCCCATGTTTATGTATTATTCAGACTAATGGTGACCCTGAAATAGAAAAAAGCTTCTTATCTCTTAAAAGTTTTATTGAGGAGAGCAGAAAAACACACAAAGCATATCGGAGTGGAAGCATTCTGCCTGCTCTAATGTGAAGTGAAGGATTGCTGTGTTTGGCTTTTACAGCATCATCTTCCTGGCAACAGGAGAAAAATCTAATTGGCTGAAATAGAAAGTAGATCCCAAGGACTTCTTTATGTTAACCCCTCCTTCTGGTACCTGCGTGTATAATTAATATCAGCAAAGCTTAATTTTGAAAAGATTGTACAGCTGCTGGGTTTCCTGAACTAACATCTCTATTCAGAGAATTAAGAAAATAGAATCATCCTATTCAGTCAAGAGCTCAGAATCATACAGTAGATTTGGTAATAAAAAAGTCCAGTCTTGGAGAACTCATGCTGCATGAAGTTAGTCAAGCCTTTTTTTCTAAATCACATTCTCTGTATTACACAAAATATTAGGTAATAATGAATTATAATGTAATATATGTAATATATTTTTGTTAATATACATGTCATCTTATTAAAGATGGCTTTAGAATTGCCCTACTAAAACAAAAAAAAAACATATTATGTAGTTTGTGCAAGTATTCACAGTAGGAAATATTGTATGGTGAAATGTTGGCTATTAAGCAGCATCTGTGAATATCAGTATGTGCAAATATATCTTAAGCAAGAACCACTGAGAAGGAGTTGTGCTGAGCATATTAAACAGTTCCACAGGGTACATCTTCAGACAAATATCACCAAAAGAAGGAAAAAAACCCTTCTTCATTTGCCTTATTAAGGTGTAGATACAGTAAGTGTTCCTGTTCTACATATTTTTAGATATGTTTCATTTGTAAAAACATGAAACTTCAAGTTGGATAAAATGTAAAGTTTACTCAATTTAAACAGAAAGGATTTTTTGTTATATATATTGACACTTATGTCTAGGAAATTGTCAGTCATTATTCTAAGTGTTACCATAATGTTCCTTCCCACACTGTTTTTCACATGTAGTAATTAACACATATACCACTTTGATTAATTTTATATATTCATATTCATCCATCCATTTTCAGTTCACTTTTCTTGGTGAGGGTCATGGAACATATTAATATTTTTTTGAGAATTATGGAAGTGATCCTTACCATTGGCAGTGGTAGTGATTGTAATTGCTTTGGCATTAACAGCACACAAAGAACCCTGTATGGATGCAGAATGAGTCATACAAGTTAGGGTGAATGGGGTCGTGGACTATAAAATTTGTCTTCTACTGTATATCAAAAGGCTCCGTCTTAAACTATTGTTATTTTTAATATTATTCTCAGTGCTTAAAACACAACTTTATAAATTAGAATATGAACATAATGCAATAATTAAATGGTACTATGTGAAGGCAGAATAAATTCAGACATTGACTGCTGAGTTTCTTATGAATCAAGTAATCAATTTAAAAAACATCACTGCTAATATTCCGAACAATGCTTTTAGAAGACTTTTTACTTTTTAAAAACAGCTTTTCATCATTCAGTAAGAAGATTCTTTCTTTGGTCTACACCTCAATTAGTTAAGATAAAAAATGTTGCCTAAAGTCAGCTTGGGCCAAAGCACTTGAGTCATGACCACTGCTTGTCATAAATCTTGGCAAAGGCCCTACCAATCTTAAGTTTTACGAAATGTGTTATGCATTAGTTAAAACTTGGTATGAAAATGCTTTGGAAAACTAATCATTTAATCATGCCATAACATTTGTACAGCAGCAGTGGGTAAACCTAAACACATTTATATTGCACACCAGGAACAAGAGAAAGATAACCTAACTATGCTGTTCATCAGTATTTGACAATATTTTTTTAAATCCTGCTTGGGATGCATTTCAATGTACAATGTACAATGGTTGGAATGTACAGTACTGTAATGGCTAATGTGGCTGCAGATGTCCATTAATCCACATCACAGATAAATAAATGAAATATAAAAATACAATATTTTAATAAGTTTCTCCCATATAAAAAGAAAATCTTGGATCTCACATAATTATTCACATATTGACTGATAATGTCCAGTGTTGCTCATTTCCATCCTGCTCACCCACACACCAGGCCTAGTACTTTGTTTTAAAAGCCTGAAGGAAAGCAAAATATCATTATTCAAACTGTTCCAAATTGCTGAACAATACATGTCTTTAATAATCTAATTAGTGGTTTGTTTATTAAAATATGCTTAAATTACAATCACTTTCAATTATTTTAATTTATTAATTTTGTTATAAGGTGGCACCATTTTCATCTATCTATACGTAATTTAATCTAACGTAGGAAAAAGCAAGGAAATTACAGACTGTGAGGTATTAATTATTAAACCGCAAAATTCGAGTCTCATATTTTAATATTTAGATAAATTATTATTTATACACGAATGAAATTAGCTTTTCATGCATAACTGCCACATAGAGTTGATCCTTTTGGTACTGTTTTCCCACCTCTGGAAAACTTAGTTATAGTAACATTATTGTGCTTTAGCTTGTGATTAAACTCTGAAGAAGGGGGGGTGCGTGTGAAATAATTATTTTGAGAAAACTATGCTTTTATTATATTTACATTCCTCTTAATACATAAAGAAAGCTAAGGTCACCTTAGATTGAAATATTTCTTTCCTAATTAAAGAATTAATAAGGATGCAAACTCTGATCTCAAACTCTGCACATCTAATGACATTTGATGATGGAAAACTTGGGCAGAAATTGCTGAGCATTAAAGTAATAGTTGAAAAGCAGCAAGGCATTGAGATCAGTTCACAAAATGCAAATTGTGAAATGTGCCATTCATACCTGGACTCACTGTGGCTAAGGATCTGTGCCTGTGGCTGGAAGGTTGCCGGTTCAAATCCCGCGGTCAGCAGAGGAATCCTACTCCGTTGGGCCCCTGAGCAAGGCCCTTAACCCCAACTGCTCCAGGGGCACTCTACAATGATTGATCCTTCACTCTGACCCCAAGCTTCTCTCCGTGTCTGTGTCTCATGGAGAGCAAGCTGGAGTATGCGAAAAGACGAATTGCTAATGCAAGAAATTGTATGTGGCTAATAATAAAGTGATCTGATCAAAATCAAAGGAAAACATTCAACTATATATACTATATACTGTACTTTATCTATTGTTCAACTAACTATACAGATCATAATTTGAAGCATGTTTAAATATACGTCTTCTATATTGTTATCATTTGTTAATAGTCTCTAACATGACTCTGGATAGGGATACTGCAAGCATGTCATGATCTTAATAAAGGACTATCTTCACAGTGAACATAATGGCAGAGAGAAAAAGAAGCATGAGTAAGGTTTAAAGAGACCAACTTCAAGTGAAGTAACAGCCTCATTAGATTCATCCCAATGTGTCAAGGTTCACTTCAATTTCACCTTCTTCACACCATGTAGGCTATGTATAGGAAAATCTTTCATGGGTATGAAAAAACAAAAGGACAAGCAGTCATTTTCTTTAGGTGTTCAGTAATGCCTCTAAGAAAGAGAATGCATTACAAAGACTCTGCAGATCTTTTCAAGAGCAATTGTTTCGAATCACTGCTGTCCTACAATTGTCCTACCTCTTGCCCGACCTGGATTGAGTTAGGGAATTATATCAAATGTAGCCCACTACAGCTCTCTTATCACATGGTACTCCAAGTTTCTTTGCCATCACCATCACCTCCAGGGTTTCATCCCCATAATTACCATGGTACCACACTAGTGATTTATCTTGTTTAACTTAAATTAATTACTTGTGTAGAGACAACTTTGGTGTTCCCTATGTGGAAATATTGGTGAGAGCTCAGCTTGTCAGCTTGTGAGTATGCTTTCCAAAGGTTCTTCTTCAAATTTCACAGCGTCACATAGTAAAGTTTCAGTACAAAAATGCATCTGGACTTAACATTATCAGGAACATTTAGCTATTATTTCAGACTAATCAAAGTCCTTGCAATAAATAGATTATCTTAATCATTTCATATTTTGCATCACAATTTATGGAGGTATGTTCTACAGGTACCAACTTATTCAACATATAGTACTGTAGCACACAAGGTTCATTACACTAAACTATTTTTCTGCATATGCTTAATACTTAATACTCTATATTGTTCATATGAGGAAGTGAAAACATCTGTGCCTTTTGTAGAAAGGCTATGTTTATACCTTCTGGTGTTGTCCAGTAGTTAGTAGTATAGGAAGAAAACTTTAGATAAGATATCTGACATCTGTGCTGTTACAATCCAATCTCCCTAGCTTTTCTTACTGAAGATTTTTCATCTACTGATTTGTCCTTCACCTATTGCTTGTTTTTACTTTTAGTCCTCAAATTGAATCTTACTGAAATGGAAGCATAGACCAAATATCTCTATTAAGCAATGGCTTAACACACTCCTTGAAAGACTAATTTTATAGTATCTGAAATCATTTATCTTTCCTACAATCATTTCAGGGAAAATTCAGGAAAAAAATAAACTAACATTATTGTGTGCAATATGCAATTTCTTTCTATATTTAATACAAATACATGTAATATTGAAACATTGTGTTTCTTTCTTTCTCTTTTCAGCATGGAATAAACCTTTAATTGTTCCTTTGCAGCCTACACATGCTGACGTAACTACCTACTTGAACTACATGTAATATTACTCATAAAATCTGTAACTGTCGATGACAAGTCCAATTATTACTTCATTGATTATCGTTTTATTTTTTGCATTACGTATTTAAAAATATAAAAAATGTATATACTGCGCACATATTGTGATTTTAGTTTTGTAAACTTCTACACATGTATAGTTTATTTTGAATTAAAGTCAAACTATTTGTTAATATTGCACAATATAAGACCAAACAGGCTGGCACGATAGTGCAGTAGTTCGCGTTACTGACTTAGGGCCCTAGTTTCAGTACCTGGGGTGCTATCTGCATGGAGTTTGTACAGTATGTTCTTTGAATGTTCTGTGTTCATGTGGGTTTCTTCCGGGTGGTCCGGTTTCCCCCTGCAGTCCAAAGATGTACTGGTACGTTAATTGGCCCATCAAAAGCTTTAACTTGGGTCCCATTAGAAATTTCAACAGTTCAAAAAATTCTGAAAGTTTTTATCCTAAACCATTTTTGTGGGTTATTTAACCTCTAACAAAGGTAGAGTTGCATACAGAGCTCTAAATACAATATTAAAAGTGATATACTGTATCTTCTACTTCTACTTTAGAAGGAACAAGCACTTAAATATCACTCAGAAATTGAGAATTGTACAATTTTGTACAAGGCCTTTAACAACACAGAATTATTTAATTGGTGGCACTTTTATTGTATGACTTCTACAGAGTAGCTTCCTTGTTCCTGTACAAAAGCATTCATATAAGTCCTGGCATTTTAAATACCTCAACACTCCAAAATTAACCTCGATTGATATACAGTATGGCATCCTCTTCAGATATAACAATCTGGCCTTGTTTCACCTACAGTATTCTTCTACTGCAAAAAGCATAAGCAACTCTGAGATCGGACATGGTGATTTTCCAGAATCCTGTTCACTGGGATTAGGAAATACTGTAGCTGAATCAGGATGAATCAAGAAGACTGTTAAAATGAAATTTTACTTTGCACTTGAATAACATCCCATTAAAAGTTGCACAGATAATATCTACCTATCTAGTTTGCACAGCTTCACACCTTACTTATTGTTTATGTCAACAGACAGTTGTTCAAGAGTAATTTATAAACTTAACAGTACAAACCATGAATATCGCTTTTGTACCAGATCATTGAAAATCGAAAACAAATGTGTGATTGTCTGATTATCCTTTCCATAAAACATTAGAAGTAAGTTTTTTAAAAATATTTTTTAAAAAATATTTTAATTAAATCATCAAAAAATAACATGAACTGAACATTTTATAGCAAATGCAAAAGCATGAAAAAGGAGAACTCAGGAAACAAGCACAAAGGATGGGGGGTGCTTCTAGACAAGAGAAGTCAAGAGAAAATTAACAGATTGATACAGTTTGTGCACTGAAACAGTGTGATCTACCTACAGTATACAGCACTTCAGTAATTCTTTCCATACGGACAACTTTTGTAAATGAATACAACCAGGTATGGTTCAAGGGTATTTCAGTTCCCACCCAGTCTCTCAAAATAAATTGTTCCACTTCAGTTAATCCCACCAGCAAAACACCTTGTGCTGATGACTGACAGTAACCTAGGAATTGACATTGAAATGGAGCTTCTGAAGGTCAATGGCACAGTCATATTAGTCATATCCAAAAGCACATTAGTTAGGTAGTGATAAGGCCTATTATTTCACTTTGTGTGCCTTGACCAAGCATCCAGGTGACTCTGTCTAAATGCATCAATTTGTTGTGTAGATACATAAATGTATCTCTCTAAATGCACAGAAATGTAGCTAAATAGGCCCCCTTAGCCAAAAGATCTGGTGGTTATTTGCTTGTGGAAAAGTAAGGGAGGTGGGTTTGTCTTTTGGTTAATGGCTTTCTCAAGGACAGTGACAATCTAAACTCCCATGGTGGATGTCTACGTCTGGTGCCTGGATGTCTAGCAAAGAGATGTAAGTACATCTGGACTTGATCTTAAAGTCACAGGGCATTATCCATTGGTAGTAAGATCTACCAATTGAGGATCTGTAGGGTGGATTCCAGAAACAAACCTGATGGTATCTCAGCCAATCATCAAACTTGTGATGTCGCCCTATACTGTATAAACCGGAACACAAGTTATTTTTTTCTCTGTTAACTACTGATTTGAAATCTCTCTTTAAGTTAGCAAGCTGAATTTTAAAACCACTTGACTGCAAGCAGTCCAAGTCAGGACTTTTTTCCAGCATTTTTCCAAGACGTCATTCCAAGTGATTGAGTCAGTAACGTGCAGAATTCTTTTAGCAAGTTCCCATCTTGTCTAACTTGTGGCAGGACCTCAAGAATACAAACTTTGCACAGTCACTAAGACACTACTTTGGCAGAGCTTCCTAAACCCAATGCAAGCTCCTAAGCAACACAAGGCAAAAGCTCTTACCAGGACCTTCCCAATACAGAGAAGCTGAAAGTTGGATCAAGAACTAATCCAAACAGAATTAATTTACCAGGGCAAAGTTTAAATTTATCAAGAATGTTTGGACAATGGATGTTTGAGTATATTAAATTTCATTATTCACATTATAGTCCTCAAGAGCTGAATCGTTACCCCAAATGCATGTTTAATGTTTAGTCCATAATAGCACATCTAAATGCATATTTACTGGTGTCAGAGAATATAAATGTGACCTATGAGATTATATGAGATTGATAAAACCTATTAGCTAGACTGTAACACATGACAGTCAATGCATATTTTAACTGTGAAGTTATTAATTCTGATCTTTGTAATCCTTGAGTGAGGAATCGGCATTTGTGTTCACATCAGAACATTTCACATATATATTCTATTACATTGTTGTTTCTTATGAATGTTTAGGTTATATCAATGTATGATATAAAATAAATTGTATATTGCATATTTAGAATGTGTGTATGAGACTTAATTTTTTTTTTCCTAAACGTCATCAAGTACTCTCACAATTTACTGTTAAAATGATTGTTACAACAGATTAAAACCCATAATCTCCTACAGTTACATACACCCAAAAGCATTTGTCACTTCACAAAACATGTTTAATTAGGTAGCAATGACACCCTCAATATGACTGTGAAAGCTGTTTGGTGAAATAGCAAATGTACTAAACATTTAGAGGAAGATAAATTATTATGCCAGACTGAATCCAAATAAGGACTCCCATAGGAGACTGAATTTAGATAAGAGAAAAAAAACAAAGCTTTTGTTCCTAATAATGACTGTTGAAACAATTTCAACAATGAGTTTAATGCTCTGTAGGCATGAAGGGTTGAGTGGAGGGTAAGATACAAATGCAGCAATATAGATTGCATGAGGTGTCACTAGGTATACCTCAGTAAGCACCACGGTATCATGAACTTCAGCGCATCATCACTTAAAACACAGAAAAATCCATTAGCAAGAAAGTTTCCCTTAGTTCCAGAAGTACTAAGTTCCTTAGTGCACAAGTCATTGTCTTCAAAGATAGCACTAAGCGACATCATAGTCTTGTAGACAAAAGTGTATAGAAAAAGGGTTGAGAACTAGTGAATAAAGAAAATGATCCAAATCAGTGAAGTTTATGACTTTTTAAGAGAAAGCAGTTGACTTTCCTTCTAATGTTTAGGTGAACTGCAATTTTAAGGGAAACAGTCCTGCCTTTGAGAGAGAAACATGAAACATGAAAAACCTGAAAATACTGGAAATAAAATGTCCCAAAGTCTAATTGGTTTAATCCCTCCTTACTTTCTGTAGAACTCAACCAAGTTCTTTCAGCCTCAACCAAAAAACCCTGTATAAATACTTGACATTAGTAACAGCTACAAACCCAAAAGGTTTAGATCACTTGGTTCTTTGGTTCCTTTGAAGTGTAACTAGTTAGAATTAATTTGCTCAAAATATGGGTGTGAGTGAAATAGAATTTATTGTACATCTAAAGGTTCAAATTACTGAAGTTAACAAATATCTTAAACATTTTCAGATATATCATAACAAATAATTGAAACAGGGGGATTGAGTTAAAATAATTAAATTAAATCAGGAAAATGTCATCAGCATATAGTGAAATTTGATGATTGGAACACTCTGTATACCAATGGTAGTGTATTCATTTGTCTAGTACCACCACAAACATGTCTCTTACTGCTACATTTAACCACAACTGTTTTGAACAGATGGAGAGTAACAGTTTGTATCAAATATAGAAACCGAGTAATCAGTTAACATTAAGTACTACAAAATAGTCCAATTATGTACATTACTAAAAGTAAAAAATCCTGCAAACTAAATCTACAGTATCTTTTCTAAATCCATTCACCACCGCTGAGGAAATAATTCAGAAAATACACCACCCACCAAAGCTTGCTCAAATTATGTGCTATTGCTGGCAGCGGTAGACCTGCTTCCTAGAGAGCCCTGCTTCAATTGTGCTTAAAATGCTCAGCATGATCAATTTAGTAAAACAATGGCAAAAATCGAGAAAATGGGTTTCATCATATAGATGACTGTAAAATGTTCCATTGAGAATAAGTGTCTGATTAGAGTTTAACTATTCCAGTAAAATGCTGAAAATGTCTCTGAGAGTTACATGATTGAGAGAAACTGGCAAGTGGTGTGAAAATACCTGTCATGAGAAAGGGCTTTGTTTTTTAATCAAAAAAAGGAGTGAACTACACATTCACAGATCAGAATATCAAGATGATTTTATGGCACGTGGAAAAAAACAGGATTACATCTAAAATAAACCACACCCAGGAAATGTAAGACAATTATTAAGATTTGTTTACTTATTTTAGTAACTGTTTTTTGTTATGTCAGTATTATCTTTCTAATTCTATTGCAAAGTCTTGTTTTTCCAAAGAGTGGGAAGAAAACCTTTGCTGTAGGTGAAAAAATGGAATTCAGGTCTGAAGAGCAAACAATAACATGATAGTGTGACAGTGATATGGAAAAAAAGATGTATGTGTTTACAGTGTGTATGTGTATTCAAATTTTCTTATATGATTAATCTCAATACACATACAGTATACTGTAGATGCTTTTTACTGTATACAGTATATTGCTGATGCTATGTATTAGTTTGTTTTTCTCTACACAGACTAAGTGAAATATTTTTAAAAATGCTTTTCTGGATTTCATATACTTTCCTTACTTTTGTTTCTATTATAAAATTAATAAAAACAACATTTTACTATAATGTCTGCCTACCCTTTAATCTCAGCTTCTTACCCTCCGTACCTCTTGTGGTGTGCTAGCAACCCAACCACTGGACAGACAAAATGTCATTTTGGACATCACTGATGATTATTGGAATAACACCAGCCCTGAATTTCTTATTTACTCCTTAAAGTCATTAACCATCCCGTACCTCTCATAGAGCTTTTAAGCAACTGTTTTTTTTACTGGAATATCAAGTCATCTAGGCATATAATCTAAGTAGACATGAGCTGCACTAACTCAGCAGAACTCATGTAATGGTTACTTCAAGTAAGGAATGATCAGGTAAATTGCATATTGTCAATTATGGCATGAGCAGATTGTTGCTCACCTTCATCTTACCTGTTTTTGTTAACACAAACACAACTGCAAATACACAAGCACAAACATTGTCTTATTCAAATTCAAAATTCACTGAGTTTCTTTACCATGCATCAAACAGCAACTTTTCAAAATTAGATCTCCAGTAATGTGCAGGATTACTGATTTGCCTCTGTCTTGCTTAAAGAACATTAGTGTGAACCAATATGTATATATATCTCAGTAAAAATGTATGTTAAGCATGCCACTGGGAGCCATAGAACATCATTTTACCTGGGGCCAAATATTACAAGGCTTTGCCATTTCACAATACTGATCTGAATTTATTAATAGTGCTTGACTTAACCTCCTTCATTGTTTCAAATTGTGGCATCAACCTCACAAATCAATTTCCAAATAGCCATCTCTATACGATGACTGTGATTGAATTTGGTTACATTAGGTACAGGCATTCATAAAAATATATGTAAAAGACCATGCTTAATAATTTTACATTTTTTCTCAAATTATAACTTTACTGTCTGTTATCTATAGTACATTCCTCAACTTGGCACTTGGCACTTGATTAAATCTACTAAAATTACTTATTTAACTGATCTCAGTTTAGCTGTTGAATTGGCAGACTCCCCCAGGAGTCTGTTCTCAGAACAGCATAGCTCCACTATATCAAATGTATTTTAAATGAAAATGGTAAAACAAATTTGGGTCTTGCCAGATTTAAATAATTGTTCAATGAGAATTCAAAATGAAGAAGTGAGTTGCATAAAATTTATGTCTTTGGCACAGCGTGAGACTTGAGAACATGCCATTGTGAGCAAGTGGACAATGTCGCTAATTCCCAAATCTTCTGAATTAATGATCTTCGATCTTTCGGAGGAAAGCAAAAGCACTTGGAGGTAGAGACCACAGCGCACACATCACGAGCAAAAGACTGAATTAGAAAGTGGTGACTTAGAATCTTATTAAATGGATCACATTCCCAACACACTCTTTGAAGACAAGCAGGCTACTTAGCATGAACTGCCTGTGCCAGCAACGTAGAGCCGCTGCTGGGAGTTTTCCAATGGAAAAGATTAGAACTGCCTTTAATCCAACAAAAGGGATTATATGGAAAAAGAGGGGTGAAAGCCTCCTACAGAGGTGCTGCAATAAATTATTAAAACTCTCTTTAGAATGTTGATCTCAGTCTTTAACCTAAAATCCCAACACTGACAGCCGACAGCAAAACACCGGGCTGTTAAGGGTTAGATTAATTCGCCAGACTATGTGATCGGCCTGGATTTCCAGGGTCTCCCAATCAGGGGGAGGGAGGTGGGATGAAAATCTGTTTTAAATAGTTCACAGCATCCAGAACAAAACCTGCTACATTACTGACCAAATGACCTCTGTTCCTGAACTTCAAAACATTTCAACACAGTTAGTTGCAGTATAAGCTTCTTTGAATATGCATTCTCATATCTTGTAAGCCATTTTTTTTAATTAAAGTTTATCATTAAATAAAATAAAAGTTCTGAAACAAAGAATCCTCCCATAACATACAACAAAAGCTATATAAATCAAAGCATGAAGCATAATACAAAACATGAAGCAAAATGTACCACTTAAGCCACACCAGAGCACAAAAAGAATCATTCACAACACCTGTCAGGGAACTCTGATGCCCCTGACCCCAAATCCTTTCATTTGGCCTTCAGGGTATTGGAAATCAGCATCCCCTGTGGAGGCTTTTAGGTTCACTCTCCAGTGCTTTTTACACTGTTCTGTCTTGTGTATAATTAAGGTGCAAAGGGTTAAAAAAGGTCAATGAACAGACCCAGCACTGAAAATGTGAATCATTGTGGTTCACATTTTCACCGAGGAGACAGCAAGTTATTTTTTTATGTTTGAGGAGGAGAAAGGTAAAGAACTGATGAGAAGCAAGCTGCACGGGCTTAGGTAGGATTTGACTTTGCTCACTTACCACCTTTCCAGTGTCTTCCTTTAGTTCTACTCTGCTTGGCGAGAGTTGGTTCCCACAACAGGAGAAAGAGAAATAAAAGAAGTTCAAACACTGAAAAAAATCCTGTTTTTGCCCTCGAAAACATTTCCAAGAGTTACTCGCACCTCATCTTCACATCTTTATTTGCCTCCACTCCACATTCACTTTGGACGATGTCATTAATCACTGGGAAATGAGAGCAGGGGCTTGCTTTGCCATCCTCAGCTGTTGAGGTAATATCTCACTGATATAGCCCTAAGGAAAGCTACATTTCTCACTGATCCAGCATCGCCCACATCACATCCAGCCGGCGTGCTACACTGATGCTGCTGCTGCTGCTGCTGCAAAATTATTTCCTGCTCTCTCTACTTCAGGTTTCACTGGGAATACATCCTTCAGCTTTCACACTGCGAGTGGGATGGAAAACATCCACAGTTTGTGTCCAGCAGAAGAAAAGAAAGCAATGCAAGAAAGGAATGTCAAGACTGTAAGGAAAAAAGAAGAGAAGCAGTTGCAATGACAGCTCTAATCCTCGCTGCCTGATCCTAATAGCCGTGCAACCAACCAAATTGCTCTTTAAAGAGTAATAAGGCTTCAGCAAGAGCCAGTGTCAACGACACTTAGGTAGGTAGAGCTAGCTTTAAAAAAGCAATCACACAGGAACCTGCTGGAGACAGCCAACGCAGGCTACCACATGGTCCCAGTTCAGACTGTGCTGTGCTATTCCGAATGTGCATTGTGCACTCAAGAGTTTTTCATGTTAATCACGGCTCTGAGAATTACTAAGATGATAGACTCTCTAGCCGGGATGCTCCTTTTTTAACTGTGTCATTGCTTTCTTGCTTTTATCAGTAAAAGCTTTCTACTGGAAGTTTTTAACCCTCAAACAACTGTACTAGATTTTCCAGAAGCAGCACTAAATAAAGGTTTGACTTTTTTAATCATTCCTGACTTTTAAGGCAGTGTTTTAATCCATCTCTTTCACTGATTTTTTTTCTCTTATATTGAGCACTTTAATGTCTGTAAAAGATGAGTGAGTGATAAATAGCCTCAGTCACCTTCATATTCAGCAGGTATCAGAAAGCTTCCTCTGTACCTCCACTGAGCGTCACTTGCTCCATGGTTTTGGATTGTCCCAAACGAGAATTCTAATGTCTGTTCTATTTCAGCTTTTATAATAGTATAATATTAATTCCATAGATTTTCAGCAACATTTCAAGTTAGCACTAGACACAGTGATTATTGTTTGAGACTTTTAACAAATATTACAATTATATTATATAAGCATGTATTTTTATATCAGCCTTTTGCATTTCCAACTTGATGCTACAGTTCAGTTGGATTGTTCACAAGTATAGTATAGCACCGTTTAGGTTAGAGGGACTTGGGATCTCTCCTAATTATCAGAAATTAGGAAGGGAATAACATCAGGGTTAGGGACCCTCCTCTTGTTATTTAAAATTGTAAAAAGAAAAAATGTTTAATAATAATTAAAATAAAATAGATACAGTAAGTATATATTAAATATATCTAAAATAGTTTTAAGAGTAATAGCTGTCAGATTTAGTCCAATAGGCTGGTTACAGTTACTATAGGTCAGTAACAAAAACTGAATTTCCATCAGGACACTTCAGAACCGTTCTCATTGTCCCATGTAGCAGATATAATTTTACTGGCTAGTTATGCTTGTCAGCATGTTTATTAGTTTTATTATTAATTCATCATTAACATTCTTTCTCTTTTCAATATTGTGTATTTAAAATAGTTCATTAGGTTTCAACCTCATTAATGGCTACAAGCCCCATACCAGCCCCGGAGAGATTAAGACAAAATAGATGACTCTGAGTCCTCTGAGAGATTGAACTAAACCATCTCCTTCTCTCTAAACAATGATCCTAGAATATAAACAGCTGGGTTGCCTGGCATGGGGATGACTGAAATAGGCTTTACTTGTAATGCCCTGATCCCAGACCAATGTGTTGGGGATCCCACCCAGGTCCAGCACACCAAAAGTAAACTCTGATGCCACTTGGTCAATAGTCGTTGAACCTGAAAAAGTCTGAAAAATAAAGTTGAAAAACCTTGAGGTGGATGCTGGGCAGACTGTGTCTCCCTTTCAATCACATTCTTACTTTGTTTTACACAAAACAAAATATAGGTTAAACCATGTTTGCGAGGTGAACTTTTCACTCAGACCTAACACTTTTAATATTTTTCTGAATTAGATCTGTTTAACTGTTTTCTGAAGATCAGTGCTGCAGAATACCATGCCAGGAAATTTAAATCTTGCTTGTTGCTCCTCTATATCTCTCTATTTGCTTCAATAGATTACCACTTAATGATGTACAGATACACGGGAGATGTACTGTACAGTAAATCACTGAGTCATAATAACTAGTTTTTGTATCTCTGCACCCTGATATAGAAACAATATTCCTAAATGAGAACGAAGTTTTCAATCCAAGCACTTTATTCTGAGTAGTTTCTGTTTCTAAACCTTTTTAACTGAGAGAACTGACAAAAAAATAAAAATAATTTTCTTTAAATGCTCATTTAGCCTGAAGAGATATGTTTTCAAGGTGTGTGTTATAGTGACCATATTTTTATAGACCATCTTCACAATGTTCATTCTGGAAAAATTAAACCATTTCTGTAGTTTCTAGAAAATAATCTTTGGTTTAATTATTGCCACATTGCAAAGGTAATATTAAAGTAAAACATGATCTTGATTGATAAAAAACATTCCACAGAGAACGTTTAAAAGTAAATTTAGTATTAAGTGATAAACACATTAAAGGCATTAAAAAGAAAAAAAAATTCTAGATATACTCAAATACAATGACCAGTAAAAGGTCCTGATATTCAGTACGTTTGTCCAGAGATAACATGATTAGAATCTTGTTGTAGGAATAGTAGTTTATTAAAGATATATTCCAAAGTTTTAGTTGTCAATGACTAAAAAAATAGTAACTGCAGCTATAAATCCATACAATTATTTTCTTTCTCAGTCATTTGTATAAGACTATAGGAAATGTCATTCCTACTGTTTAGTGTTTGTAGGAATACATTCTTAAAATTATTCTGAGAGATTAAGCCAGTCTGTTCACAGTTTTAAATTACCACTGCTAGCAAGTATCTTCATGAGTAGAAAAGAGGTTCTTGCAGTGCTGACATTGACATCAAGTAAAAAAATGGTACTCCCTTCCCCCTGTCCCCCTTCCCACCTGAAGAAGGCTCCATAGCCGAAATGTTGTGTTTCTTTTCTTTTCAGCATGGAATAAACCCATTACCTGTTACTTTGCAGCCTAAGCATGCTGACACAGCTACCTACTTGAAGTACTTCCCCCTTCCCCCTGTTTTTAATATGTAGACATAGATTTCCTTTTTGTTTCTCATAACTTGTTTCCTAGTGCTAAAGAACACTGGGATGCTATGAAGTCATTATGTAGAGTTCATAAACCAAATGCCTCACTAGGGTAAAGCTTGCACAGGCTGGCTAATACGCATGCTGTAGCTTTAATGTCCTAATTACAGCTTCTAAAGGAATCCATGATTAAGTCCATAATTTTTCATACACTGTGCAAATTAATAATCAGGATCCACACAGAGTTATGATCTGTTCTTTTCCAAACAACAGAATGAAACATCATAATCATCCTCAGACAGTTATTTATTTATTTCTTTAAAGGTCCAGAGAAGGCAGGAACATGCTAATGCATCAATCGCTAAATATGCAATAAGAACACTGTTTATGTATCTTTTGCTATTTTAGAGTGTGTTTTAGATACTCTATCCATACTGTGTGTTTATTAACAACTGACCTGTTAATCTGAAAGTTTTTATATATACAGTATGGACAGAGCATATTAGTAGAATTTGCATCAGATTTTGCATCAGCAGTATATCACAATTCTGTTCAGCATGTCGAATTTAGCCCTTCGCTGCCCAAAGAAGATTAATAGGTCATGTTTGTGTTGTGTTAAATACTACTGAAACTGCTGCTGAAGTTTTTTTTCTTAGTCTAATAATCATATTTCTTAAATAATAACATATATTATAGAAACATATAAAATACAAAGTCTAGCTACTGTTTTAAAATGTAACATGTAGCCTGGATTGGACCAAGTTTTTTAATGTGCCTGATTTCATGGAAATTCTCAGAAAACAATGAATTTCATGAAGTGGCTTTAAACTAATCAATACAACTGAAATTGTTAATATTGCAGTTTGCCACACAGTGAATACTTAAAGTACAGTACAGCTGCATGTGGTTGTCAGACAAATCAGTACAGTATTACATGTTTATATAGTGCTTTCTTGCACTAATCATACTGTATGCATACAGTACTGTAATAGCGACAATTTCATTAAGCACAATGATTTTGAGATCATTGTTATCATGTTGCTGCCACAACTCCAAATTATATATTGTATGTCACAATACTGTATAAAACTAATTATTGTTTTTTTATTGCATACAGTATACAGAAGATTTCGTAATTGTGTATGAATAGTAATTAGAAAACATAATATTATTTTAGATATTAATTATATAAAATATATTATACAGTAATAAGTGGCTTAACATTTTGTATTTAAGAGCAAATAAAAACATAAAAAGACACAAAAAGTAGCCATATTAAAATTAAAAATAGTTTTGAGTAGTGATTTGAATGACTGTCAAAAACAGTACGGTGATACAGTATGTATTATAGCTGATAAATGTCTGAACTATATTTAGATCAACATATTTAAATTCCAGCATGACTGAAAGACAGATTAGCACATCTATGTGAAACACTACATAATAATTTCTGTAATTACAGAAAAAAATATCTTTGTCACTAGCTGCTACCAAAAACCAAATGAGATGCTTCACAAACCAATTAGTGACTACTCAGCTCATGAAAGCGTTTTACACTATTGTGCATTATCATTTATATTAGGGATATATCAGATATTAAACTGAGAAGAACATATTGTAATAAATGGAGGGGGGAATTATGAAAATAGTGAAGATCAGGAATTGACTTTGGTGAAAAGAGTAATAATCCAGGCACACTGTGTTAAACAAATGTTTATTAACAAGGACAGGACAAACACTATGTTACAGACAACAACAACACACAAGTTACTTGTATTTACAGTATTTACAAACAAGGCATTTCAGAGGCCTAACATCCTAATCACCCAGAAAACTCCTAGACTTCTACAAAGTATTAATAAATATTTAATACTGTCCCAATTTGTCTGACAACCACAAATAGCTGTGGTACTTGAAGGCTTTACTGTACTACCTGGGAAGTGTGTACAGGGTCATATGGTTCTGCATCAGATTATTAAAAAAATCAGTTCCAATGTAATTTGAACAACAGATGTGCAAAAAGTTTGATCAGTCTTTTTTGATCACTGTTCTTTTTTAATTTGCTGTATTTTTTTCCAATTTCAATTATATGGGCCATTTTCCCATTTTCTAAGAGATTGTTTCTACTGCATGTTAATTAAGTATTACATTTAAAACACCTGAAAGGACTGCTCAGACCCCATTTCAGGAAATGAACTAAAATGTTATCAGTGTCCTTGGCTACTATAAACATTCAAGAAACAAAATACAATATAAAAACTGGAAACAAGAGTAAGTCATTCAGTTCATCCAGCCTTTAGGAGTTTAGGAGATAAATTAAACTAAAACTCCACACAGGCCTTTAAAAAAAAACGACCTCAGCTAACTGGCTGTTCCAAACACCTACCTGTTAGTGTAAAGAAATATTTCTTATTTTCTGTCCTAAACAAATTTCCTTCGGATTTACAACTGTGACCCGTGTATCCTTGGTTTGCTAGTGAGTTGTCCCTTGAATGAATCCAATCTATTAGGATCTTATATACTTTAATCTCCTTTCAATTGCTTTTGTTCTGTACAAAAGAACTATAACCTTAAACCTTAACTTGTTTATGACAATGACCAGAAATCAGGAGAATTTTTAGTTTGAACTCATTTTAAATCTATTATATCCTTTTTGTTGTCTGGTAACAACTGAACATAATATTCATAACATAAACATCAGTGGGGTCTTACTAGTACATTGAAAAGCATAGCATTCATGCATTTAAAATCCACACTTTTTGCGATATCCCCAAACTTTCTGGAAGCGTACTTGTATAATGTTGTAGGTATAGTACTATCCACGTTGGTGTTTACATCTAGCTGAACAAGACCTTTCCCTTCACAATTAATGTTGACTGTCGCTTAAAATTCCTTTCTTGAAAGAAGCCAGCATCTCCACTTATAATGTGGCTAGGTATCTTGTTTTCCCACATATATTCATCTAGATAAATTCTATAATTTCTGATACTTATAACAGAAAGATAATTAATTGGTCTGGTTTCCTGGCTTACTTCTGTCACCATCTTACATCTGCAGTTTATCTGTAGGTATTGCTACTATTCTAAAAGTTGAACTATAAGTTTTGTAGAATTTTTGCAACACCTATTTTCTTAAGTATGACTTGAGACATACCATTACACTCTTATGATTTATTGGTTTACCTGTAGATCCTGAGCTCCTTTTGTAACATGGGCATTGACAACTTCTATTGTAAAAAACTATGTGAAGTGTATTCATTTACAGTGTTTACTATTTATTACTACTGTATTTATTTTTATATTTATTTATCTAATTTTAATGCAATATTAACTCACAAACTATATACTCCCATTTCTACAGTTTCTACAACTGTAGTACATGAAATAAAGCTTTGCATCTCTTTCTAATTATCTCTAAAGTCATATAATTTTCTATCATCCTTTTATTAATTTTAATATCTTTTTAGATAATTAGCTAAATGCTTCCTTCCTTTAGCTTTTTTCTTAATTTCTCCATTAAATATTTTAGGTCATATTTTTCTAGCTTTGGGCTAAAAGCCATGGTAAACATGTTTTAAGCCTGCAACTACTGTAGGTATTTTGAAATATCTTTCTTCCATTGACTTTCTATCTCTTTATTGCTCAATTCCTCTATGCTTCAATTCTCTGGCACATTCCTTCATAGTCACCTTTTATCAATTTAGGAACTCTAATTTACCTTTTAGAGATTAAAATTGGACAGTATATCAAAAGATACCATATTATGGTCACAGCTTCTCAGTGACTCTTTAACATGTGTTCATCTGACTTATTACTGTATATGAATTGTTTGGAACAGCTAAGATACTGTAAGATTATGTTTTATAGTTAATGTTTTTACAAAGTTGGCTTAAAAGCAATCAGTAAACATTTAACCATATCAACAATATCAATTTTAGATTCTCTGTTTCCCAATAAAATTCTTCTGTTCAAAGATGAAATCTCACAGTAATATAACATCATGTTTTCAGTATACCTTCCTAATTTAGCAGTCATATAGTAAGTGACCTGAACCTCTTTGAATGTTATAAGATAATCTGTAGGATACAGCTATTGCTAGCCAGTAGATGTTTTATTTTACAAATCACTCCAGAAAACTACCATAATTGCACCAATTCTACAAATCTAACTTGAAGTTTGATTTTTATAATACTGTATAGCGCCATGCTACCAACCCTTCTGTTCTGCCAATCTTTTCCTTTTAGTAATATTTCTTTTTATTAAACTAACAAGGCTTCAAGAAGTAAATGGTCACAATATACAGATGCAGCCATTCAAAATGCGTGAGGTATTTCGCGGCATACCCCGGTGGGCGTGTCACAGTATCACGCGGTATGACGCAGTTAACGTGGTGTCACGTGGTTAACTATCCGGCGTCGCCTTGTAAAACCGCCAGGGGGAGCTTAACCTCTCATGTACAGCATTTGAGCCTTTAATTTTGAACTGTGTATTACAGCATGTTAATCATCAGTCATTAAAATGTTGGTATATTTTATGAAAGCAAGATTGCTCAGTTGGACAAAAGTACACAGCCTACCTTTATCATAAATATTTATGCATCAAAGCCTTTACTGAAGATATTACTAATAGTATTAATAATGGATGACTTTAGACAAGCTGTATACTCAAAGTATAATTTCTTTAGCACATTTGTACAAGCACTTGGAATCTGTCCAAGCCATACTTTGTCAGGCATTTTGTTTTACTTCAACGGGCATAAAAACTTCCTTGCTTTTAACAGGGCGTTTCATAATTTCTAACTACGAAAATGATTTAAAATGCGACACTTATCATTCAACTAGAGCTTAAAATATCACAAGGATCCTCAAGAGCACAGCAAAGAGTGTATTAAAAGACACTTGTATTTATCAACGCTTTCTTTTCCGTATACCAGATTTTATGGAACCACTTCAGAGGGGTGTCAGCCAGTCAGATTCCAGGATTCGGCACTTTAAAGGAAAAATACACACCGGTATTCCATTTCTCCCTAACGATTTTAAGCATCGAAGTATTTAACTAGCATGTGAAATAGCGTGTGAAAAAGTGGTAGTTTTAAGCTTTTCTGCTAATATAATATGGAATCGATATTGATTTAAATCGTGTTCTGATTTAAATCGCAAACGCGTGTTTAATTATATGTGTTTTTTAATCATAATCAGGCTAATGCAACATAAATTGATACAGTATCTTTGTCTTCTAAGCATCTTAATAAACTTTCAGCATAGCTTTCTACCCGTCAAGATTTATATTTCTTGGGATTTTGGGATCAAACGTGGAAGGATTAGATTATAATCGTTTTTATTTGTCAAATACGTGATTGTATTTCTGAATGTTATGTGACACCTACAGTAGTTCACTGCTTTAAATACATCGAATTAAGAAAGTTATGTGTAGCACTTTAGATCTTTTTTCTGAACCAGGGAAAATCTGATCATGTTTCTCTATAACAATAATAAAAAAAACTTTATTTTACATATCGCCTTTAAAAGTGGCATCTCAAAGCAATACAGTAGATCGAAAAACAGTTAAAAGGGACCAGATTAAATACCAGACAATCGCAAACGCATTTTCAATAAAATTATTTTATTCATTCAGCAGTTTGTGAGAGGAACATCCAGCAGGGAGAGACACACACACCGGTTTTCATTGACAAAATTGTTTTTTTTCAATTCCTTTTGTCTAACAGGAATGTTTTGTTTGTGGACAAACTGTTAGACAAGAGGAAAAGACCGCCTCCTCCTACGAAGCATTAATCGCGTATCTAAGGAAAATTGCAGTATACCTTTGTTCATGCACATCATTATACAGTACAGTATCTCAATTTGTATTTCGATAAAAAAAATCGTTTGCCCAGCCACTACTGTTGTTATTGTTTTTATCCTGTAAAGCGTTTTCTTTTTCTGCGTTTTCCATTTCCTTTTTCTGATCACTCGCTTTCTGGATACACATCTCACCTGTCCTGTTCTTTGTTTTCCTGGTTTGCTGATTATGCCTGCTGCGGTCCACTCCTACCCTCACACCTAAAGAATACTATTTTAAATTTCTTGGCGCAGTTCATTAACCCTTGTATGTGCTGTCCGCGCCCAAAATGCAATTAAAAAAAAGTAAAAAACCGCGCTCAAAATGCAATTTAGAGCTTAATAAGATACACTCCACAGGCAAAATTAAAGACAAAATTAAAGACGATTAAAATCTGTAATCTTTCCACTTGTACTGTGAGTCATCGGACAGTTTCTGCTTTGTGTAAGGATGGTGAGAAAGCTGTGTTCAATGTATTTAAGGGACTCAGAAGTAAAAGAAGATGCTTCATATTGCTTGACTAATTTTAAAAACCAAGTTATAAATGCAGACGCTCCCTCGGTGCCGCGCCGGGTGTAAATATCAAAGTATACATTCCCAACAAGAATTGTACCCATCTGTCAAACAAATAAAACACCTTGAATTGAATTGAGGGAGAGATGGGGGTAGTGGGACAGAGATACTGTAGACAGACTCAAGGCAAATAAGATACTTATGGGTACGCAGGCATTCACGACAGCAACATACGAAACGTTTGCACGTACTGTATAGTTAAGTTATTACTTGGTTTTCAAAGTGCAACGAAATACAATATTGTTGTTGCTGCTGTTCTGGTTGTTTTTATCCCGTAAAGCGTTTTGAGAAGCCACCTTTAAAGGCGATATATACTGTAAAACCACTGATTCTTATGGAATGTGCTCCGCAGGAGATTCAAATTTTTATTTATTTATTTTTTAATCGCGTATCTTAGGAAATCTCAGTATAACTTTGTTCATGAACAGTGGCATGTTACATTATCATTCGTTTTTTTAACAAGGCTCGCCAGCTAATGTGAATCGAAACCTGTCTTGCTAGCTTTTAAAGTCGTGCATGTGTAAACTGTACTAGAGGGCATGCAAGTTACTCTGCCCCTTTCAGCGGCAGGGAGTCCCTCTGCTGCAACACACAGCAGACAGAACGGGAGACTATTGCCTTTCATATCTGACACCAGTGAAGTAAAAGGGGTGTCTAAAGGGGTGATTTTAGACCACATTTTAGTTACTTTATTTTGTTTACTTTTAACATTTCTGTAATTTACAGTAGATGTCACAATAGAAGCCCGAAGCCTATTATACTCAGTCTAGCCTTGGATCCTCTGAGTCCCTTGACTCAGTTATTGCATATTAATTTCTTGAGATACGCGATTCCATATTATATTCCCTTTTAATCAAATTCTAAAAGTATGCTTGTTGACTCCGGTATCGCGTTACTTAAAGACTTCGATGCTTAAAATGTTTAGGGAGAAATGGAATACTGGTGTGTATGTTTTCTTTAAAGTACCGAGACCAGCCATATACTGAACGTTTAAGTTCCAAAATTAATATCGTTTATGGACTTCACACGCGTTGCAGTATGCTCCTATTCTTTTTATGCTCAGGCACTAAAATCTCCCTTCTGCTTTGTGTAAGGATGGTATCAAGAGCAATCTTAAGTGGTGAGAAAGCTGTGTTCAATGTATTTAAGGGACTCAAAAGTAAAAGAAGATGCTTCATATTGCTTGACTAATTTTAAAAACCAAGTTATAAATGCAGACGCTCCCTCGGTGCCGCGCCGGGTGTAAATATCAAAGTATACATTCCCAACAAGAATTGTACCCATCTGTCATGCAAATAAAACACCTTGAATTGAATTGAGGGAGAGATGGGGGTAGTGGGACAGAGATACTGTAGACAGACTCAAGGCAAATAAGATACTTATGGGTACGCAGGCATTCACGACAGCAACATACGAAACGTTTGCACGTACTGTATAGTTAAGTTATTACTTGGTTTTCAAAGTGCAACGAAATACAATATTGTTGTTGCTGCTGTTCTGGTTGTTTTTATCCCGTAAAGCTTTTTGAGAAGCCACCTTTAAAGGCGATATATACTGTAAAACCACTGATTCTTATGGAATGTGTTCCGCGGGAGATTCAAATTTTTATTTATTTATTTTTTAATCGCGTATCTTAGGAAATCTCAGTATAACTTTGTTCATGAACAGTGGCATGTTACATTATCATTCGTTTTTTTAACAAGGCTCGCCAGCTAATGTGAATCGAAACCTGTCTTGCTAGCTTTTAAAGTCGTGCATGTGTAAACTGTACTAGAGGGCATGCAAGTTACTCTGCCCCTTTCAGCGGCAGGGAGTCCCTCTGCTGCAACACACAGCAGACAGAACGGGAGACTATTGCCTTTCATATCTGACACCAGTGAAGTAAAAGGGGTGTCTAAAGGGGTGATTTTAGACCACATTTTAGTTACTTTATTTTGTTTACTTTTAACATTTCTGTAATTTACAGTAGATGTCACAATAGAAGCCCGAAGCCTATTATACTCAGTCTAGCCTTGGATCCTCTGAGTCCCTTGACTCAGTTATTGCATATTAATTTCTTGAGATACGCGATTCCATATTATATTCCCTTTTAATCAAATTCTAAAAGTATGCTTGTTGACTCCGGTATCGCGTTACTTAAAGACTTCGATGCTTAAAATGTTTAGGGAGAAATGGAATACTGGTGTGTATGTTTTCTTTAAAGTACCGAGACCAGCCATATACTGAACGTTTAAGTTCCAAAATTAATATCGTTTATGGACTTCACACGCGTTGCAGTATGCTCCTATTCTTTTTATGCTCAGGCACTAAAATCTCCCTTCTGCTTTGTGTAAGGATGGTATCAAGAGCAATCTTAAGTGGTGAGAAAGCTGTGTTCAATGTATTTAAGGGACTCAAAAGTAAAAGAAGATGCTTCATATTGCTTGACTAATTTTAAAAACCAAGTTATAAATGCAGACGCTCCCTCGGTGCGCTGCTCTGGTGCGCCGGCTGTTACACAGTGCCTGTCTGCCGTAAGCGTTACAATATACATACCCAACACTGCTTGTACCCATCTGTCATGCAAATAAAACACCTTGAATTGAATTGAATTGAGGGGAGAGGGGGGGAATACTAAAGCCAATACTGGCTCAATACCCTCAATGGGCTTTGACGTGCTAATGCGTTGGTTTAACAGTCCGGGTGTGGCAGGCTTCCAATGTCAACTCGACTCGATTGGAAGACAATGAACGTATTTTAGCCCTAAATGAATTAATAGCAAACATGGTTTACATAAAATACATTTTTCCAAGAAAGTTTATAATAATACGATCTATAGTTGAAATCTGAGCCTACTTTAAAAATAAAGGAAAAGCATTTTCAGAGAGTAATCATGCTGTGTTTATGTAGAAAAAGCGATTAGGTTTACGAGCAATCTAATTACCTATTCGCTTAAAACGCTATTAAAAATTTACTCTGTTGCACACACACACACAATAGAAGCAGGCACCGCTGTCAGAAGGGAAGATATGTTCAAAATATCGCAAATATCGATCATGTTGCGATATTTTGAAATATAAAAGTCAATTGATTGTCCATAATATCGCTATTCTATTTTTTCGAAGAAATGTTTGTTAAAAGAAAAGACCAGCACCAGCTGGATTCGAAAACACAACCTGTCAGCTGGTAGTCACGTCTACAAGACAGCTCACATGAACAGGCAGGCGAAACAGCCCTACACAGCCCTGTCGCAGCACACGAATACCATTATTAAATTCTTTAGATACGCGATTCCATATTATATTCCCTTTTAATCAAATTCTAAAAGTATGCTTGTTGACTCCGGTATCGCGTTAGTTAAAGACTTCGAAGCTTAAAATGTTTAGGGAGAAATGGAATACTGGTGTGTATTTTTTTCTTTAAAGTACCAAGACCAGCTATACACTGTATGTTTATGTTCCAAAATTAATATCGTTTATGACCTTCACACGCGTTACAGTATGCTCCTATTCTTTTTATGCTCAGCTACTAAGATTTCCCTTCAGTGGTAAAATTCAATACCTACAACGGGCACAGCAAAGACGTTTACTGTCTTTCTACGACAGACCAACGGACCACGAGTGCCCCTGTCGGTCAACCAATCACGTACTGCGGTGCCCCGCGTCATCTTGCGTCATACTGAGCGACGTCACCTGCGGTACGTGTCTGTAACGCGCACTTTGAATGGCTGCATCTGTAGATGGGGGAAGAGTAGACAATGAATGGCAACAGATATTGATATGGTACTTGAAACAACAGATCCCATGATTCATCTCATGAGTAAGTAAATCAAAGTTTAGAAAGCAGAGGCTTAAATAATGTATTACTGTAAGTGATTTAATAACAGTATTGTATAAGGAGAAAGAAAACACTTTATAAAATAATTTAAAATGAGAAAGGATTTACAACAGTTTTAATCCACTTATAATGAAATGGAAGCATGACTAAAAAGGGATATTAGAAATTAAAAAGAGAGATTGAAAGAAACACTGCAATGCAGGCAAACATGAATAATAAAACTATTAGGCATTTACTATACACAGTGCATTATAAATATACTTCATACATGTATAGATAGATTATTAAATCTACTTTTATTAAATCTCATAACTGCAAGAGAACAGTAAAGGATGAAGGAAATATAAAGGAAGAAAGAAGGAAAACAAGTGTCTATTTTAAATACAACTTATAGAAATTATCATTAGAACTAAACTAAAGATTATCGGCAAGAGAATATTATTCTAGGGGGTAATCAACATGAATTCAGAAAAAGGTAGGTCTTGCTTAATTGACTTGTTATAGTTCTTTGAATAGGCAATAGAAATATTGGATATACACGGAGTTAACAAGATGGCATATTTAAATTTATAGGCTTCTGATAATGATTAAAGATAAAATCTGAAATGGTGGGTCATAGGTATTTGAAGAAATACATGTATTTGGATTTGGTAAAGCAAACAGCTCATGTAAAGGGTATGTGCTCACACTGGGGCGATGTAATCAGTGCAGTACCATAATATATTATTAGGACCACTGTTCTTCTTAATTTATATTAATGATCTATGTTTTGTTATTAGTAAAAAAGTAAAGTTCACCAAAAATGCAAAATCATCATTATTATTCTCAGGAGTTAAACAACCAAAGATTGATAAACAGTGTAGACGGGGAAAAGAAAATGTTAAAAGAAAAAAGAAGAAAAGGGAAAATAAATGATTTAAATTACTTCTTCGGGTACAGTACATACTGTACTAGTCACTGATATTTGCTATTTCTTTGGAAATGGAATTCCTGACTACAAGTGTAAAGTGCCTTGGTACTCTGCACAGCACACATTTTATGCTGTATATCTATTACAATATCATGGAATCATTAAGTCTTGTTTCTCAAACCAACTGTGTCAGGCTACACTCTGAACATAGACTAAGGAACACAATCTCAAAGGGGATGCCACTAGAAGATGACCTTGTTCCTTTTGAATAGCTAACTTGTTGTATGCAATTAATTGTTAATGTATTTATAGTGACAATTTTCAGAAACTATAGTCAACACCACCTAACTACTTAAAAGGCGCTAGGACCATTTTCTCCCAGAGGGAATAGGCTGTTTGATCACGGAATCACCAGTGCACCCAGAGACCAGCACAAGACAGGTAGATTACATATAACAGCTTTATTCTAATAGCTACTCAAAAGTCTAATAAATAATCCTATCTCTCAACACTCATAAAAAGGAACAAAGGGAGAAAAAACTATCCTCAAGGGACACACAAAAAGAAAAAATAGGTCTCATAAAACCTCATTAAAGAGTAGAAAAAATGCCAAGGAACACTTTCTAATCTCTCTCTGTCCCTTGTCATGTTCAAAACAAAACAAATTCTTCCTGCATCCACCACTTTGCCAAACTGGTCATCCTTAAATTAAAAACCTCAATGCCAGTGTTCTCTTCTGATCTACATTAATATGTTCCATTGGACCTCCTTTGCCATGGCCATCTGCAGCAAGAAACAAGGAAAGGTACTGTATAAAGAAAAAATGCTTCTACTTTCAAAGATAGAGGTCACTTTCCAGGAGCTTGACATATGAGCTAGGACTCCAGAATGAGATGTCTAGATGACTAGTGGAGAAAGGCAGATGTAAACAAGTGGGAGCTACTTGTGAACCATGTTTGCATGCAAATAGGCAAGTATTTTGGTTTATTTTTTCTGTTTACTTTCTGTCTCTTTGTTCCAGTTCCAATCCCCACCAGCCCAGTATTCCCACACATATTATGTGGCACATCAGACTGTATGGTGCTTCACGGTTGTCTAGGCAAACAGCGTGTCACTCAATCCATGAAGGTTTCAGCAGAAAATTTTTTAAAAGGAATGAGATGCAGACATGAAAGTTAAGAAAAACATCAACACCTAAAACTCAACAAAAGAACTGCACATTATGTTTATCACTCAAAAAACATAGCCAACAAATTGATGCCCCACTTTTGTCACTCTATGACACTACTGTCTGGAATGTACACATTTTCACATTGGTTTGTCTTTGTTTATATTTTTGGAGTAGACAAGCATGATTTGGTTGGAGTCTAGTTGGTAAACCATAGGGTTTGTTAGGTTAGCATAGTGTTGTCATGGGAGAAATAGTTTTTCCTTTAACGTCAAAACCAGGAAACACTGTGAACATTGATTTATAGTTTGTGTAAGTACAGGATGTCTTTTATGAACAGAGGAGCCCAACTCCTATATAAGATAACTTACACATAATAGATTTAAAGACAAAAACATACAGTACATGTATAATATATCATTTGATAACAAACCTGAGACCAATAATCACTTCTTGCAGGAAAAAAGGAAGGTTATTATTGTTGTTGATCATCTTCATTTAATGTTTGACATAGATGTTTTTTTAACAATTACATTGCAAAGCATTTGTAATTTACATAAAGTAAAATTTATGTTTGAGCTATGTGTTTTGTTTGGAGTTCCCAAAAACCAAGGAAGGCTACACAACCGAAATGTTGTTTCTTTTCTTCTCTTTTCAGCATGGAATAAACCTGTCTTATTTTCATTGATCAGGCAAAAATAACAATTGATTTGCAAAACATAAGACTGCTTGCAACAACGTAGTTGGTTAAGTCAGATTGCCAAGTCAGATAGATGGAGAGAGAAGAGAAGCGAACCAACAAGCTTACCAGTGAAAGCAGGAAATAACAATTAGTTATTAGTTATGCTGTCATCAGGTATAATCTTGATATCCACTCATTAGTTCCTCATTAGTTTCTCATCTTTTGAGTGATGCTCAGTGACCTCTGATCCATTGTTTTGGACAAAAGGGAGATAGCAGACTGAGAGGAGCCAGGCTGCACCATAATAATTAGGGAGCTTCAGAATAAGCACACCTTTACAATGTCCCTATGACCAGGTATCATTCGTATCCAAGTCATGGCTAGGTATTACTGTAAAATTGCTTTGTTGAGGACAGTATAAGAGATTGAAGTTTATTATGGCCAGATTTAGGACAGGCATAGATATGAAATTTTGCTCAGAGATTGGTGAAGCTTTAAATACCCAACCATACAGATGAAGCAAAAGGCCTATTCCTGGTATTGACTATTATTTTACCGTTCTTTTCTAACTTTTAAAGTTCCTCAAAATTACCATCTCCATCATTAATACAATGTAATATCTGGTCTGCTGATCCAGTTTGTCAGTTTCTGATGGCTGTAAAGATTTGTGACTCCCAACGAAGTGTGTAGAATTAATTAAGATAATATCCCATGTGATGGCAATCCAGGACTCAATGAAGACTATAATTGCAAAAGTGAATTATAATAACTGTGTGTTAAAGAAGAAGTAAATTGTATTGTCTTGTCATGGATTGTATAACCTTACTGTTGGTTATGTGGGTTATATAATTTTCCTGGTAAAATTGTTAAATCACCTTGAATGATAAAATGTTAAATGTTGAAATCTGAATTATTTAAAAATATTTAATAATTGACTAATATCAGTCATTGCAAATAATAAATAAAAGCTGTTATTTTTTAAATGAGCTACAGTATACCTTTCATAGGGGTGTAGGTGTTAGCATATGCCAGTAGACAATTAGTGAGCTCTGTTTGTTAACTTGCTAATGTGCAAACACCAGTTATGGAAGAAACAATTCATTTCATAGTTTATTTTCAATGTAACTGTCTAATGATGAATAATTATGTTGTTCTGTGCAATGAGCAGAGCTGTCTAATGTTAATGATGACTACATCTTCAAATTCAAATTCAGCTGCACTCATTTTTTCATTGGGGCCTCATATGACTGCAGAGAGTGAAATGGATAATGAATGTTCTCCCACACAAAGGTCGTTATACAGTACATGGATTTGACCCTATAGCATTCACTCATGACCACATGTATCCTGTGTCACTGCAGATATTTTGTGTTGCTAAAGAACAAAATCCCAGCAAAAAGACAACTTGTCTATATTCCTGTGTCTGAGAGGAAAACTGTCAGGCACTGGTGGCGTTAAACCAGCCTAAGTTCTTGGTGATAGACTGGATTGGAGTCAATTTAGCAGACCGGCAACAGGCCATCATTTCCTGTTTGATCTGTTTGACCCCTAGAAATCTATCTATTAACTGTATTAACATCCAGGTAAAGGGAGAAAACGTTGAAATGGAGAGCTATGCAACACACATATCTCAATGTAGTCATAGATGTTCTCTTTAATATGTAGAAGTCAAAGCGGTATTATAATGGAAAGTCTGAAAAAGTAGCTGAAAAGTGCAGCATACTTATCTCAGAACTCACGTTCAGCTCTTATACTCAGAAATCAACTTGACAAAACCACTTTCAGATTAATTGTGGGTCTGTATCTTTTTGCAGATTTAGGTATGCATCTTTTTCTTTAATGACTTTCCAGCACGTAGGAATATATCGTTACACCAAAAAGTGTTTAATGTATCCATTGTTATTGCATATTAGATGGTTTCAGTGCTTTTTGGCAGAAGAAACTAGTTGACATAGAAGAATAACTTATTCTGAGAGATGAACACTAAAAGAATGTTTTGTGCATAATGTGAAGGGTTTCAGTAATACTACACTGTATATTTGAAATAGGAAGCAACATCGGTGGTGAAATGTTCAGTGATCATCCATTGTAGACAAATTATCACACATAACACTAAAATAAAATTACATATGAGGAAAATGGTCTTATGGTCCTAAGGGAATTTAAATGGTGGATAGCATTGAAAGAAATACTATATTACAAAGCACCTGCCAGTCAGTGTTAAATAAAAAAGTTCCTTCATTACAGTACTTTATTTTTACATACAGACCAATGAACATACAGTACACATAACCTGATGATATCAGAATCTGTGGAATATCACCATCATTCACTATAATCCTGAATGATGTAAAGATATTAATAAACATATTTAAATAGAGTTCCAATATGGGGTGTAAGATGAAATGCAATCTCAATATCTGGTTTCACTATTAAGCTAAAGCTGGATTCTCCTCAGAGTAAGAAATTAATACAGCTACCTATGCTGTTAAATTCTATTTATTCTGTTAATTGTTTTGTTATTCATGCTTAAAATGTAAAGACATTTGCTTCTTTATTACAATTATTTTGAAGCTATTAAGTGTAATTCCCACTATCATTTTATTCATTTACATTTACATTTAAATATAGTAAATATTGTAATAATAAAACCAGGAACACTAATGAACAATAATAATTTTTTCCCTTTGCTGTATGTATTTGATGCTAATGCTCCTCTAGAGTAAATTGTTGCACAAATCTGCCAAATACCCCTGCTAGTTAGTAAATGGAATTTTGAAATTACTTTTCTTTTTTGATAGTCCCTTAATTGAAATCACCAGTTTTCAACAAACATGACTTGATGCTAATAGGTGAGAACAATACTCATTTTTGCTAATCATGCAGCAAGTCCAGCTGTGCACACAAAAACCATGATCCTATGCAGAACTGGTTCTATATCACCCTGCAACTCACAAATGGTAACCCACTGAAGCTAAGCAGGTGTGAGCCTGGTCAGTACCTCCTGGAAAAACTAAGGTTGCTGCTGGAAGAGGTGTTAGTGGGACCAGCAGGGGGCGCTCACCCTGCGGTCAATGTGGGTTCTAATGCCCCAGTATAGTGATGGGGACACTATACTGTAAAAAGGCACCGTCCTTTGGATGAGACATAAAACTGAGGTTCTGACTCTCTGTGGTCATTAAAAATCCCAGGGCGTTTCTCGAAAAGAGTAGGGGTGTAACCCCGGCATCCTAGCTTTCCTGGCCAAATTTCCCATTGGCCTCATAATAATCCCCATCTATAAATTAGTTTCATCACTCTGCTCTCCTCCCCACTGATAGCTGATGTGGGGTGAGCGTTCTGGTGCACTATGGCTGCCGTTACATCATCCAGGTTGATGCTGCACATTGGTGGTGGTGAAGGGGAGTCCCCATTACCTGTACAGAGCTTTGAGTGGAGTGTCCAGAAAAGTGCTATATGAGTGTAAGCAATTATAACTATTTCTCAGCAGTCCTTCTCACAGCAGACTAATGACACGTTGATTAAGAAAGTACTCAACGTATACTGTATGTCTGCCATTTTAGTTTTTGCCTTGATATTCCAGCAGGCTTTTTCCAGTCTGTGAAAGTTTACATTTTTGTAATAAAAATTGACTTCTTTTGCACATAAACATTTAATTTAATTAACATCTGCATGTGGTAGTGTATGGCATATTCCTTACTATACCTTTGAAGAAGTTCAAGTAGTGAGCTGTGTCAGCATGCATAGGCTGCAAATGAATAGGTAAAAGTTTATTCCATGCTAAAATAAAAGAAAAGAGACACAAAATGTTTAGGCTGTGTGGAACCTTCTTTAGGTGTGTGACAACATTCTTTCGGCATGGAATAAATCTTAACCTGTTCCTAACTATAACTTTGGAATGTTGTGATTCTGACCCGTATAGTTTCATATCAACCATATGGATTATGAAATTTCTTCTTCTTGGTTTAGTTCTGGAAACTCTGCTTATTAGATAGTGCTACACCTCCCCATCGTATGCCATCTTTATGCCAGCAGCCATATCACCCTGCAACTCTCAACCGGCAGCCCACTGAAGCACCTGGATGGGAGACCTCCTGGGAAAACTAAGGTTGCTGCTGGAAATGGTGTTATTGTGGCCACACGGGACTCTCACCGTAGTTTTTGTGGATCCTGATGCCCCAGTATAGTGATGGGGACATAGTAAAAAGGTGCTGTCCTTCAGATGAGATGTTAAACCGAAGTCCTGACTTTCTGTGGTCTTTAAAAATCCTAGGGTGTTTCTTGAAAAGAGTAGAAGTGTAACCCCGGTGTCCTGGCCAAATTTCCCATTGCCATTTACCAATCATGGCCTCCTAATAATCCCCATCTGTCAATTGGTTTACTCACTCTGTTTTCCTCCCTACTGATAGCTGATGTGTGGTGAGTGTACTGCCATCGCATCATCCAGGTGGATGCTGCACATTGGTGGTGGTGGAGGGGAGTCCCCATAAAAAAACAAATCTGAAACGCTTTGAATGGAGTATATAAGTGTAAGCAATTATTATTATTATAGCTTACACTTATATAGCTCATTATTATTATTATTATTATTATTATTATTATTATTATTATTTTAAGATATCACTGATGTTATATTAAGTTCCATCATTTTCAATTAAACATGTTTCTATGATTCTGATTACATCATTATTGCCTGCAAAAGTGGTATCATTTTATGAATCTAGAATTAATTATCCTGCCTTTTTTGTTTTTCCTTTTTGTTCTCCTTTTGATTTACTCAATCTTCCTTTTTGATTTTTTTTAACTTCTCCTCCTTTCCATTCTAGTTTAAATGTTTACCTGTCCACAATTTGAAAAAGATAATGTAATTAAGGACAAAAGGATTAGAAGACCCTAAATGGGAATATATATTCTAAAAGTTAACATACTTTACATTGATCATATACACCACACCCAATCATCAATACTCACAATAAGGGGATAGCATAGAAAAACAACAGACAGTATTTATACTGTATGAAGTACTTTAAAGAAAAACAAACCAGTTAACAGTTCCAGAGCAAAAACATGCAAAATCCAATTGCAATATGTAATCCACAATCCTGATTGTGAAGAAAACAATCTTGCCAAATCAAAGCAGCTACTATAAAAACTGTGAAAATAATATCTTCTGTACTTTGACAGTTCTCCATAAGTACTTTTAAAGGCAACAGTAGAGAAAATATATTTGCACCATTTCAGGAAATGTATACTGTACCTTTATAAAACCATTCTTAGCTCTAGAAAGCAATACTATTCCACCATTTAATAATCTCACCTCTTCAAAACTCTTCTTCTAAATTTTCAATTTCTTGGCAAGTGTTTTCTCCCTCAAGAAGTGAATCCTCCCTATAATGTTCTAGAACCGGGTCTTTAAAGGAATAATCCCTGGTTCTCTTAAAAGGGAAGTCTCAGGCCAGCATGTAATAGTCCTTACACCCATTAATACTAACATCTTTTAAATGTGAACAGTTCAACAAATAATGGTCAGACAATAAGGTGCTGCAAACTAAAAATATACACCATATGAAACAATATCACAATTTATTGTTAGTCTAAATTGTCAGTGATTGCAATATGCATGATTTTTAAAAATGACAAAAAGATTCCAACATGCTGTGTTTATGCCCATTGGCAATAAGTCTTAAACTGTCTTTGTCACCATCGAGTAACAATACATCACAAGTGAGACTATTCTGTGTTTTTGGATGATGCCTCCGCATCAGCTCATTACTCCCATTCTCTGCAAAATCCATTTCTTTAACTGAAGTATACAGCAGATCTGACTGACCCTTTATAAGGGACTAAACTGTTTGTTTGTTTATTTTATCCATTATTTAATAGACCATGTTTTAATCTCAGATCAGCGGAAGAGAAGGCTGTATTTTATGCACAAAAAGGCTTTCTTGTGTCCACCACATCTCTGTAACTCACTGTCCAAATTCATTAGTGACTCTTAAGCTCTTAAGCATTTCAAACACTTTTAAAATGTGCTTAAAGAAATCTTGTCTTTTCAATAAAGATTTTAATACGTAACTTAGTTGAACAATTGGTTTCACGAAGTCAATTTGTTAGGAAATTGTCCCCACAATTTCTTTCCTCTTCCATAGTGTTTTCTACAGTATGTACTATAGAGCACATTCTGTTTCTTGATAAGTGCTTATTAATAAAATTATGATGTTAAAATAAAAGCCTTAAGAAATACATGATAAAAAATCACCTCTAAATTATTGCACTTACCAGCGAATAACAGCTTACCAGCTCCACTCTCTTCTGTATGGGGGGATTTAGACAAGACAAATTTACTGCAGGTCCTGAGCTGACACAGGCTGATTAACAGCTGTTGCCTTCCAAAAAGTTCTTGTTTCAGTATTGAGTCAAGTATAAGCATCGAGAGAATGCATAGCTGCACTTCACTCACTTCTTTTGGGCAGCCTTGAGTGCCTATCACCACTTGACAATGGCCCTGGCTCAAGCTGGCTGCAAACGCACTTCATCATTCCTGCAAATCTGGAAGGAGTCTGTCTCTCAGTGTTGACTGAGGGAGTGCTATGTGGAATCTTAAATATATATTTAATAAATTATGAATCAAAAGAAATAATTATTATATTTAATATTGTCATTAACAAGCTGATCAACAGGGGTAGCACACCAACACCATTGCTAGCAATACAAGCTCTACATTTGTGACACATGCTTTGCACCAGGTTGGTGATGTTGTTTTGTGAAGTTCTGTACTTCTTCATTCAAATACACTGGACTAGCATGGTCCTGCTCACTAATAACTGAACTCCAGATGCCGCATTTGAAGCAAGCAATGTTTTTTAAAATATTTGAAAGGATTTTTGGAAAGACTTCTGCTTTACCAAAACACATGAACACAGGATGTAGTGTGTATATAATTGTGGACCTGTGTGTGTCCTTTGTGTGAACAGTACATGCATTACTGAATTATTTCTATATTTTTGCTCCGAGACACCAGGCCAATTCCTCATACATTTACTGTATCATACTTGGCAAATAAAGTGATTCTGAATTCTGGTTCTGATTCTGATTTATTTTTATATGTGTGTGTTTTATCCTATGACAGGTCATTGACTCCAGACAAGATGAAGATTCATGTCTGAATCCCATTCCCCAACTGTGGGGATTGAGAAGCTGAATAGTTGATCCAAGACAATTGGTCAGGTAAAAGTATGAGAAGCTGAGGCTGAGGCTTCAAACTGTCAGTCATTATCTGCCAAGTGAGAACTGAGCTGCACCAGAGAGGGTGAAGGAAGTAAGCAACAGACTGACTGATCGATTGGTATAGATAAACTGTGCTTTTTAAGATTTTGGAAATGTTTTGTTAAGTGTCTCAGAGAGAGAGACTGTTAAGGAAAACTGGTAAGCAGCTTGCTGTCCAGGTTATTAGTTAGGGACTGAAAAAGCCAGTCAGAAGTTTGAAGAAGAGTTAGATTTTGTTTTAATATTTTGGGTCCACCTGTTAAAAATCCCACACCAGGGAGTGTCACAAACCCTAATAACTTTGTATCTTTACAAACCATTAAGTGAAAGATCAGTGATTTTTATCCAGCTGATTGTTTTATGTATATTCTTAAATTTGTTGGTTTAATATGCTTATAAGTATCAATAAAATCATATATAGTTTACTTTGACTGCATGTGCAGAAACTGCTTGATGTCCTATCAATTGATTTCTAATAGCCAGTAAAAAGCTAATGCACTTTACTGCTCATTGTAGCAGTAAATTCACATAATCCTACATGTTATCCTAGCTCATCTCACTATTAATAGGTTTCTACTTTGCTAAACTTGTTATCAATGGCATAATAGTTGCATTCTTGTATTTCAATAAAGTCATAGTTACATGAGCGCCACGAAGGCATACATGTTCCTGCTACAATGCTATCACAACAGGATGAGGCTGTATGAAAGGCAGCAAATGAGGCCCCCGGATGTGATCAATGTAGTGCCATGTAGTCAGGTTACCATCGATCACTTGCAGCAACCTTCAATTTCTGATGAAAATTGCACAGCAAAATAATATACCACGTGTTGAGCTGTGGTATTTTGACTCCTTTTGCTGTCATTGGTTTGTCATGTCAGAAATTGCTGGCTGTGAATACCCAAATTTAGCATCAACACTTTTTATTACACTAAGAATTTACTTTAAAAAAAACAATTCTGTAGCCTTGAATGGACAATAAATCTGCCAAAAGCCTTGGGCTTCTGATTTTAGCCCATTCTGGTGATGGACATCTCTGATAAGCAGAATGTCCTGAATCTTATACAAACCAGGACATTGTAAATTGGATCCCTCGTTTGATATTTCCCATGAAGGCTCCTCTCAGTCTGTAACTCCAACAGGGTGGCTTATCTGGAGTTGAACCCTAGCTGGAGGTCGTCATTTAATTATTTGAAAGGTGACAAGCCAATGAGAAACATGCTGGGTGGAGAAGGATACTTCTCTAGAACCCAGAACCAATCACCAGCCATTATTAATCGATATTAAAATATATTGTAAGGCTATAAACTGTGCTTACTATTTTTTTTTCAATTCTCAATTGAAACCTAGAAAAAGGATAGACCTTGGACTGCAACCACTCGGAAAATTGCACTTTATTTCAAGAGAGTAAGTCCTACATAAAGGGCATTCTGCCCAAGAACTCTCCCGATCAATGTTTTTGAAGTTTTTTCAATAAGCCTGAAACATATATTCAGGTGTAGCAGCTACACCCCAGAATGAACCAGATTTCTCCCTACACATCTATTGGATTGCAACTGAATCAGTCTGCAGGAAAACCAAGCTCAGCACGATTCTGGCCAGGATCTTTCCTCTTTTTCCTGCACCACAAGATACCCTTGGCATACATCCTGTATAGCAGATTGGACACAACTGACATGAACCCAGCCCAGCTTTACTTCTCTACAGGATTTCTAAATCTATTCCTAGGACTCTTTGGAAAAAGAGTTGATGTGGGCTGAGTAAAACCCACATTAGAACTCATGAGAATTAAACTATTATTCCAAACACATATTTAACTTATGGGGTTGACCATAACCAATGCCATAGTTTAATAACATAATAACATAGTAGATGTTATTAATGAAAATTAATTAAATTGACCCTAAAAACTTGTAACCAATATTAAAAAATAATTACAAAGTAATTACAAATTTAATTAATTTAATTAAATTAAATGATGTGTTATTTTTTTTGTCTGCCCTGTATATATTCAAGGATGATTGACCTGATACACGTTTTTTTAAAGTCAGTTTATTTTCATTGAAGGCAAAATCAATATCAATTTAGGCAATCTAAATTCAGTGATATCTGAAGATACAGTATGTTCTGCCAAGATCTTGTATCAACTGCATCGCCCAGATCGCTGTGAAGATTGACCTGCTATCCTCTGTCATCAGACTAATTAGAGAAAGACAACTGATCGGGTGATGACTTTAAAGAACAGGAACGAAGGCCTACAGGGTTCTGCATCTGCCATTTGAAGACAGGGTGCAGGTCCGCTGGAGTGTATTGCGCCAATGGGTGAGAGAGTCCAATGAAACTAAATGAGAGAAAGAGAATGTGAACACAAGAATCCAGATAACATGAGTGGACTGTTAGTCTGTGTTGACAGTGCCAGTAAGCAGGTTAGCTGCCCAGGTGCAGTATGTATTTAGTAAAGGACTCAAGGAGTTTTTTAGAACTAAGTTAGTTAGAGATCTAGGGTGTTGTTTTTTCTTAGTTTTTTTATTGTGTTTTAGACTGTTGCATTATGTCAGATCATGTGGTGAACGTCCACAGAGCATCACAATGTAGTTGTTTAAATTCCCGTACAAGGTAGCAACACATCACTTTCCCAATATAAGATGGGATAGCCAAGTAAGGCATCTCTAGGGTTGACATTGTCCTGTATCTTAAACTGCCAGAGAGATATTTGGACTTCATTGTGGCCAGATCAATTGTTATACACTTAGAGGGTGACTTCAGGATGAAGGAATTAGAGCCTAATGTACAGTACATGTCCAGCATGATGGTCAATAACCGGCACTGGGCAAAACGGACATGAAAACATTTGAACAGATAGTGTCCAACAAACTGGAACAGTGGGCCACAGTTCAATCTATACCAGCACTACAGTTGGCAGAGACGTTACCATAGACACTGAGAAAGTTACTGTCCCTGTTGTGTTGCACAACAGCTGTTGGGGGAGATTTGATTGTATGGGCTGTATGGATTGAAATGATATATTGCTGAAAACGCTGTATATTGATGCCAAAACAACATAAAACATGTGAGGATTGTAGCTAAACTTGAAACACTGAATTTTAGAACTGCAAAGTTTCAGACATTTATTCTAAATCCAAAATTATAAGCAAAGGTCATTCCATAAACTGCTTTGCCTCTGTCTTTTGCTTTTGCAAGTAAACGTGGCATACTACTGTATTCAATATGTACAAATTCAAGCAAAAATGGTGCAATGCAATAGCAAACACAGGAAGGTTTTTCTTGGCAAACCAAACCCTTTAGTATTTCACTTTGTGAGGTTTCAGAGTTACATCCAATTCATAGTTTCATAAAATTAATTTCTCAGAACAAGTTTGTTGCTCCATCACCAATGCCATCTGGCCTGTGATTTTAAGTCTAATTATAATTCACAAGCTCATCACTTGGTTAGGACACTTTTCTAGTTATTTTTATAATTAATTAATTTTATAATTATAAACACCCAGCGTTATAAATACAATTGATACACTTATTTATTTTAAATATCAATTTATTTTCATTCAGATTTTTGTTACAATTTCTATCAATCCATATACTGTAAATGCTTGTTGCAGTAGATATGCATTTCTATTTATGATGACTAGCATCATAATGGACATGATCATTATAGTGACTTATATTAAACTGTTAAAGAAATTATTGGCATATGTAAGCTGTGGCTTCAAATGCAAATATAAAATATGTAAAATCTTAACAACAAGCACAGTAGAACTATATTTTTTAGACATACTGGTGCGTGAATGTTATGCTACTACCATGTACAGTAGTAGTACTGTAGGTGGTTTTGTCTGCATGCATACATGTGTGTGTTTATTCGGAGCAGAACAAAAGCAGTGCTTCTGAAGTTTAATCATAAAACGTACATATACATCTTTTCCTCTTTAACCCTTTTATATCTAGTACCAAAGGTAAATATTTAATAATTCACAGGCTAACCAGAAATGAAAGTCACACAATGCTGAATATTTATGGCTCTAAAACTGATTTGTCTGACGTTTTCATTGCAATCACTTAAATAAATATTCTGATTCCAAGATAATTATCAGAGAAGACTTAAATGTTGTTCTAGATCCACTGTTGAATAGATCAAATAATCTGAATAGCACCAAGCTAATTAAAGCTAAGGAGACCATACAGTGCTATATAACTGATTGAGAATTAAGTTATATAATACATTATCCAAGTATTAGTATTATATTAGGGAGTATTAATATTTTTAACATAACATAAACCATATTCATGTATTGATAATTCTTTAGTTATCTTTATTATAGTTTCAGGAATTACACAGACAATAATACAAACAATTTTATACCACACCACAAATTCAATTCACCTAACTTTAAAATGCTTGTAACTATAAAACTAATAGATGGAAATTCAATATTTCCTTATAAACTGGCTTGAATTTAAAGGGGAACCGCAGCGCTATTTTCATATTTCGGGGTTAGAAAGTATCAGCATTGATGAGTGCATTTCAAATGATAATAAAAGTAAAATGTACATAGTAACTTGGGAACCTCTAATTTACATCACAAAACAGACTAAATTTCTAGGTACAGTATATGCAGCGCCATATTCCGCGATTCAGAATGAGGCAACAAAACCTCCAGTTTGTTGCAGCCTTATCACATTGTAAACAAACAGGCTTGTGAATACATCTCTTTTAATCCAACAGAAATATTGCTTTCAATTTCGAGACAGTTTTGCCAACAAACACTACCTAATTGTTAACTCTACATGCAGAATCTGTATTAATTCACTAGTACATCACATTACAGTACATAAGTCATTACGGTGACTAGTGAGCAGGAAGAGCTGCATCATGTTGCAATTCATGGGAACTCAAATTTTGAGTTCAAAGTTTGCAACAACATGGAGACTTACAGCACTTTCACAATGTTCATGATTCTCTGCTTTAATTTGCAATGTGTAATTTATTTTCTATAACGTCAATTAATTTATTCTGTTAATGAGATTTAATAACCGGTCTGAGAAATTTCACCTGCAGTTCCCCTGTAATATCGTTTTGCAAAGGAATAGACAGAATTTTCATCGAAAAATAAATGGTATGATTGTTTTCCAACTTTTCTTTGAGAAACTGGTATTTAGGGGTAAGTTGAATTTATCTGAAAAGAAAGAAGGAAAAAATGTAAATTACGTACTGTAAAAATAATATGAACAAACTGCCTTTATGCATCAAACTCCTACAAAGATTTATACAAACAAGTATTTTTTAAATCACAAATTATTAAATTAATAAGTACATTCTTTACAGATTAATTAAACATATTCATACATGCAGAGCACAATGCTAAACAAACAGACAAGAACCATAGCTAAACAACTTGAAAAGAACCATCAAGTGTGTCAACATCTCTGGACAGGTACCCTTAAATAAAGACTATCCCAATTTCTAAAATATAATTTCATTAAATTCAAACCATTAACACTATGCTATACTGTACATCCCCAATTGCCTTAGTAATCACTAATGTAATAATTATAAGGCAAATTTGTACTCTCTTGCATTTTCTGTTTATTGACCCTCCCTTGCCACTGACATAACCTAGAACAATCAAATTATTAAAAAACACCAAATAAACCTTTACATTGATGACATTCTATTTTATATTCAAAATCCTGAAAAATCACTCGTAGCTGCAGTATATTAGAATAACTGAACAAAGTCAGGGTAAATACCATTCAACCTGTATAAGATGGATGCCTTAGTTTCAGAGTAGTCATGAAATGACATTAAAAGTGTTGGAATTAATATATATTGCCACAAATTTCGAAATTGTTTATTAAAAATATTACCCTCTTAATGAAAATAATTAAAGACTTCTCTTCCTTTCTAATTTATCGGGTGTATAGCTGCAGTTCAGACGAATAGCAAATTGTATTTATTTATCTTGTTGGGTTCCCAAAAAGCTGCAGTTTCCAATTTAAATGGAAAAAGAAATAAACTAGAAACTTTTCAGAGTTTAAAAATGGTAGTTTGAATGCACCTGGCTTACTTCTGCTGATACCTTCTGTTTTGCTGCATCTAGAAGATTTAAATTGTGGCAGTGACCTTCTATATATGGAAAAAATAAGTTAAAGAGACTCATTTTTGAGTCAGTCATCTCTGCAACCATAAAGTCATAAAGCACAACTAAAATGATTAAGTTACACTACAACCACTAAGTTCTCACCAATTGGTTCAAACAATAGTGTTGCAGGTAAACCATTTTAGCTGAAGTCTTGGAGTTGAAAAGGCATAAAAAAACTTAAACATATTTTTCAAATATGATTGGAAAGCTCTTATCCATCGAAGAAGTACAGCATCATTTTACCAACCACATTCTTATTTCAATATCTTTAAATAAAAGATTATTCTGTTGTCAAAATAAATTATTCTGAATAGAAAATAACTTTCAATAAATTTTTAATGAAATCTGTGTATGGTAGAGGATTTGGAAATTGTTATAACAAAATAAAAGTTCTGACTTATAGTCCTTCCAATTGCAAAATAACAAAATTATTTTAAACTGGAAAGAATAATTTACAGTATCACTTTCCCAATGGCTTTATTTTTATTTGAGGCTTTTTTATGCAGAAAGACTGACAATCTATTTAAGGGTGAATAGAATCCATTTTATTCCTATTTGGGCATGGAATTATAAATTGGATTATTGATTGTGGTCCGCACAGTGGTTAGCATTACTGCCTTAGAGCTCTGGGGCTCTGGTTTCAGTTGTGGCCCCAGGGTACTATATGTGTGGAGTTTGGATGTTCTCCCCATATTCACGTGGGTTTCCTCTCGGTGCTCTGGTTTCCTCCCACAATATGAAGATATGCTAGATATGGTGGGTTAATTGACTTCTGGGAAAATTGGCTCAAGTTGTGAGTGTGTGCATGTCTGTGTATTCCCTTTAGTTGATGTACCCTACCTTATGCCCATTGCTTGCTGGGACAGTCTCTGGCTCCCCAGTGACCATGAATTGGATGCAGTTAAGGATGGATTATTGGTTCCCTATAATTAACCATTACTATTACAATCAATATTCTGTGTATATTGTTAGATTAATATTTACCCTCTAACATTGTATGTGTCAATATAAATGATTTTCGTTTCCAATTACTTTATAATATTGTAATTTAAAATTATTTGTGCATTTACATTCCTTTATTTTATTTTCTTAACAAGCTTAACATTTCTTAACTTATCATGCAAAATGTGAATTTGCTGTGCATTAACAATAATTAAAAACTCACAATTACACTGGTTCATTAAATACATTTCATATAAAGTTAACCCCATTGCGTATATATTTCTTTTTATTTGCATATTTAGAACAAATGACCTGGTCATTAAACAGAAATACTGTATACCCTTAACTCTTTCTCATCCCCTTTTCAGAGCAACTGAGAATTTTTTTAATCATGTCTCAACCCTTTCTTTCACACCAAATTGGCAAAGAAACAACCAGGAATGTTAGGTAATGTTAGTTAAGGATGCACTGGTTTCTGATGGTAAAATGGAAATATCATGGATAAAGTGAACACCATTAAGTGCCAAGTACAATGAATAGAACTACATGGATAGTTGAGTAAACCTGAGAATATTTGGTGTGTGCATTAGGGTTGTAGTCTGAAATGACTGAAATATCTGTCATCTGAATTCACCTTCACAGTCAGTGAAGTTAAGTAGCCACTTTGTGTTATCTGTGTTGCAGTACCATCAATTATCCCAATTAAACCACCACAGCGTCAGAGAAATCTGACAACAAAAAAACAAGAACATGCAAATAAGCCTGCAAGATTTTTAAAGGGGAATTAAACAAATTAAATAACAGCTGTGTAAATTTACAGAAAATTCCTTATCAATCAACAAAAGCTTTGGAAGTCCCATATGCTTTTCTCTTTCATTTTGAAGAGCAGCCACCAAATAATGGAAAATTGCCATTCACATGGGACATAAGCACCATGGCATCTTAATTTTGCTTATGCTGCATGGACACATACATGTAAGGGTTGCAGGGATTCATTTTAGTCTTTTATTTTTTTATGGCAGTGATTGAGTGATTAAGTGATTGAGCTATTTCTGGCTTGTCTTGCTTCATTGCATCCCAGGCCTCAGGCACCTAAATTTCTGTGCACTCTAAGTTTTGTATTCTCTGCTCTGCATGTATTTAGAATTTCTTTAAGGATTCTGAGCACCCTCTTCTCCATTGTGTCACTTCTTTGTTGTCAATTTACTGTTTCAAATCACCTTTTGATTCTTTTGACCGAGATGTTTTATATACAGCTTTGATCTTTAATCATGATGATGTGACCATCTCTGTTTTATAGAGTAGTAACCTGAGCACCTGATTTCTACATATTTAGGTTCTGGGCAGTGCTAATCTTAAAATGTTTGTTCCTACATTTCAAAATGAAAGTTAATGACATGTTACTCTTTAGGACCCTAAAATAACTGTAGCCACCAAACTCCTCCTTTTTTTCCACTGGGAGCACCTTAGTGTGTTTGTCATCAAAACCAAAAGACACGGACCTGGCAGAGTGTTATAGTTTTGGATTGTTGTACCAGAGACAGGTTATCCTGCTCCTTACAGGAGCATCAGTGGTATCCCTGGGGGATGATGACTGCTCTTATCTTTCATGTAGCCAAGGCTAAAGGACTTAGCTAAAATATCTTTACTTGCTGCTAAGGTGAACTTCAAAAGATGTTCATGCTAATCTAGTCATTTGTTATCCAGTGATTGATTTGAAAACAGTTTTCACTCTTGAAATTATGTTGTGCTCTGATATTTCAGTGGCATGGAAGGTCAGTGAAATGTTGGAAACATTATTGATCTAAATGTTAAAGGAATTGTGAATGCTGAACAGGTTTCTTTAAAGATGGATGAAGTAACAGCTATTTAAGTTGTTAAGTGACTCAGTTTATTCTTTATGTAGATTCAAGAGGAATCACTAAACATGTTTTATTCAACTTAAATGCAACTCTGCATCCAGCAGAACTACAAGTGAAGATTTTTTTCTAATGATTGAGAGTTTTTTTTGGAATACAGTAATGGCATACCATGGAAATGATATGATTGGGTTTTTAAGGAGAGTACTGTTTTGTTATATATTTGTTATATATTTGTTATATATTTACACACAAAATTGGTTTCCAGTGCCTTGAAAAGTCTTCAATATATTCTTCTTTTGTCATCTCCATAACTATAACCACCACCACCTCACCCTCTATGGAGAGAAAAATGGTGGCACATGTATTTGTATGGTTGTGCATTCAAATTATGGACAGACCACTAGGCCCTAACTGCGCTGCTCGCCACTTCAGGAACAGGGCACCAACCATTCAGACTCCACCGCTGATCTAAAAGGCTCCGGCAATACAATTTTACATTACAGTTCACTCAAGGACGTGAAAACGTAATGGCAGATTTACTGTACTGTAATGCTCCTTTCCTAACCTGCCCGGAGGCCCTGATTCAGACACACTTGAGCCTGACCTTATCCAGATGTTCCACAAACCACTTCAGGCCACAGTCTTTCTCCAGGAATTCCAGAAAGCCTCAGAACAGGACCCAGTGCTCTCCCAGCTCTGTACCTTCATACGCTTGGAGGCTGCTGAACTGGTCCCTTTCCATTGCATCAAAGATGAGCTCTCTTGCTGGAATGACTCCTGAGTTGCCCAGGGAACCTTCACATTTGTCCCAGCCAGTCTCTAAGCATGTGTCCTGCACATGGCACATGAAGGCCACCTGGGCATTGTTAAAGTCAAGCAATGGTGCCGGGATCTGGTGTGGTGGCCAGGAATTGACCAGGACATAAAGACACCGGTCAGAAACTGCGAGGCTTGCCTCCTTAGCCGGAAAACAGGAGGGCCTCTGCTGCTTCAGTGCCTAGCTGGCCAAGACCTGGGATCATCTACAGATGGACATCTCTTGGGAGATACATGGTGTTCTGCCTCATCTTTAATTCCTCATAGTGGCCTATGATCTACATTCAAAATGCCCAGAAGTAGCCTCTACAGGATGGGTCACAACCCAGGCAGTCACGGACTTTCTGGAATCTCTTTTTGCCCACTGAGGGCTGCCAACCATCATCCCCACAGACAACATGCTGCAGTTTATGTCTGGAGAGTTTGAGTTTTTCTTGACTGACTGAGGCATTCGACATATCCACACTGCGTTCTACAAACCAAAGGCAACTGGGGCTGTGGAGTGACTGAACCAGACCCTCAAAAGCGGCATCAGAGCCCACCTGTCTGAGGGCTGCTCCTTCTCAGCTGCTTCTCCGCATTCTTCTCCACTACAGGGCCACCCCACACACCACACCACACACAGCTGGCCATGAGCTACAAATTCCCCTGGACAGGCTTTGGGCATACTCAGCTCTGACCCCTTTGGCATGAATGCACAGCAGGGTGGCAGAATGCCAGTGTCAAATAAAAAGGCGATATGACAGGTCACACACAGTGAAACCGCTTGGAATTGCTGTCCAGGATTGGGTCCTGAACCAATGACCTCATCGGGAGCACAAGCTCCAGTCTTTTTGGTCTTATCCTTTGCTGGTCCCACTACCTTTCGCCTCTCTGATCTGATTATCCCATACTCTGTCTTTAAGCCTGCTACCACCTTTGGTACCTGTTTCTTACTTTCTGAATTTGCATGTTTGCCACCCATGGTTCACTTAGCCCCCTCTCTGTTTACTTGCAGCTCTCAGCGCCAGAATCCATGTCACCCTTCTATAACCCTTCTTACAAGATGCAAACCGTATTTCTCACTGTGTTTACATATTGCTCAGGTTGTGTTTTGCTTTGTATTGCCAATGCTAAATTTCACTGTTGCCATCTTCCTGTGTCTCTGGCTTCTTCTCTGCCATCAGCCTGAGCTGCCCTGTTATCCTGGCAGTCACCCTTAGAATCCCTGTCCTACTCATGACCACAGTAACAGGGACACTACTCAGCATGTCCCGCCACTTACAGTACCATCATCACATCACTCTTTTCTCCTTTGTTCACCAGGTTCATCAGCCTTCATGCAGCCCCATTCATCTTCTGTCTTTCTGTTTCTTCACTTACTGTTCTTCATTCAGTAGCTTCTTCACATTTCATTTTTAGTCACTTCTATGAGAGAAGTAAATTTCTATTTGTTTCCTTATAACAGGGGTTTTCCTGTTTTTTCTTTCTTATCAGCAAGTATGCAATTCACAAATTAATCAGTAAATGGTGATTGGCTAAATTACACATTTGTTTCAGACAAATATATGAATTTGTAAATAAAAATGAATATAACTTCAAATATGTTGAGTGTATGAAAGAAATTTTCATCTTCAGTCACTGCACATTCATGACTGCCTTAACCCTTTAATCTCAAATCCCAGAAGAATTGCTCCAGTAAACCAAAGCACAAAAAAGAGATACAAAAATTGTATGTAAAAATAATAGGCAATAGTAACCTCTATAACTTGATTTTCATTAAAAATATCAGGCAGAATTAGTTCATTATTGTATAAATTTAAGCTACATTAGGAAAAAATCCAGCACTGAGCAGAACAATATTTTGCTGGCAGTTACAATTTGTAACTTTATGTTATATAGCAAATATGTTTGCATTGAGGTAACTCAGGGCTGCCTTTTATCTTACTCATTTCAGTATTAATAACTGGAATGCTAATTGTTTGAGACTTGAAAATTGGTATTTGAAAAAACAAAACATGAAAAGGTTGAAAACCCTAGAAGCTACAGTCTTTCTTCAGTGTGCAACTCTATGGACATTAAGCATGCTATCAGGAAACACATACACAAGAAGCCTTGATAAGTATTTTAACCGCTGTGGTTCAAAAGGCAATTAGGCATTGATTACAAAATCTATACATTGACAAAAGTCCACTAACATTTCAAGTGGATGAAAGTAGTGCAAATGAAGACCTGTACTTTTCTGTAAAAAAACATCAGGGTCTCTGAACTCAATTTGTCAGTGGATATAATTGGTTAGACATTTATCACAGTACACATTTTTGCATGGTTGTTTTATAAAGCACAAAAGAGCTGTTAATTTTGTAAAAAATATAAAAACCTGCAGTTGTGATTGAATAAATCACTTGCATCTCTCCCAATTACAGTTTCTTCACACAAATTTTATATTCTTGCTTTAGTTTTCGATGCATGTTAACTGTCTCAATAAAGTTTATTATAATTGGTTTTTGAACATTTATGTCTTGTAGTGCCAAAAAGATATAATGAGATCTGATGCCCATAAGTTTATGACCACAGTCTGGAAGAGGAATGAAGCTAATCAACTTTAACAACTAACCAAGAACTTCATCTTCTGTTTTGTTTAGGTGTTGGTGTATTTTTTCAAAGGACTAACATTGAACAGTGTTAAAATTAATATTTTTGTGCAAAAACTGTCAAAGATAAATGTCATATTGTATGTCAATTAGTAAACATCAGGAGTGAAGTATGTGATTCAGACTAGACTATGTGATTCACGAACAGTACCACCAGTAAAATGTGCCTGAGAGACTGATGAGGCAAAACATCCAGTGGCTGCAATGTTTACATTTAAGCGTAAATCTGTTCGTCTTGTTGACCATGCCTTGTAATGATTATTAATGCAATTAGTCATCATGTTTGTTTTACATCATTTACCACCATTCATTACACTCTACTGTACCTACAACCTTGACCAAGGGGTCATCCCTCAATTCCAATACAAAGAGACCATACTGTATATAAAAAACAAACCTTATATACATTGGTCCTTATATAATATAGGCAGCATGTAAGAATATCCCATCATCCCTTCTTTAAAAAAAACTCTTAAGAGAAATCCAGGCCTATTTAAATTAGTTACATTTGTTATATTACAGTGTGTTTAAATCTTAGGTCAAAACAAATGAGTTGGTCATTTTTCTTTATCACAATGACTAAAGAACTTATCCAATCTATTGACTTATCATCTCCCTTCATTACGTCCTTACTCCATTGCTTCCATTGTATCCATGTATTGAATTTTTCTCAGTCTGCCGTTGCAACTGGTGCTTTCCTGCAGTAATGTTGACAGGTTTCAGCCTTTTCATTTATTTTATGGTCCCAAGGTAAACACCCTAAACTCTTGAAATCATCACTGTAATCAAAAACATTCAGCTTCTGCTTGTGAAGTCACCACAAAAAAACTCTTCTGACTAAATTTAATCTTCTAACAGGCACTGATGCCTAGAATTGGTTGCACATCCTTCTCTACAACCTTCAAGGAAACGTACTGAGGATCTGTGTACATCACAATTACATAATTTTTGAGTTCACATGTAGTAATTTGCGGTCTTGAAATGAAACCCATTTCTCACACCCTTATATCAGAATTTGTTCTTTGTGCTCCTGGTTTGTGCTTATTTATATATTTTCTACACTATTTCCATGTGTGGGTCTTACTGGTTTGGAAAGTGTCTTTCTGTGTGTTTCATGTTTGTTCATTACATATAGTTTTAATGCATTTTCTTCGCTGCTGATCTTGCACTTTCCTCTGAATTATACATGTTCTCTACTCTGTCCAAATTTAAATCTAGTTCCCTCTGCAAACTCTATCTCAGACTGTTGTCTGTGATTTCAAAATAATTCAATTTGTGATGAGTAAATCTTTTAACTTTCTGAATTTGCATGTTCCTTTCCTTCCTTCCACAAACGGAAAACTTGCATATCTCACACACATCCTACCTGATCACATGTATGAAAACAAAATTATTTTTTTTGTCTGAGCTGCTTGCAGTCAAATAGATATTAAACCTGTGTTTCAGAATATGAGAAAGGTTACAAGTGAGAATAGATCATTTTGCCTTAATAGCCGTTTGGCAGAGGATTTCATCTAGCTGTTTCTTTTTTACAATTTGTTATTTTATTTTCTATAAAACAACACACGATCCTCTTCCACATAGACATATACACAAACATAAGCATGTCAAAATAACAAAATCCCAAACAATCGCACTGCATCCCCCTAAAAAACTGTGTGGAGTTTGTTTCTGACCCCATATCTCCCAGACCCACTCTTACCCAAAAGACTTCCGTTCTCAACAGCCTCTAGGGACCTCTGGCCAGTGACAACTCCCTCTTTCAAAGGGGCAAGATGGATCACCTTTCCTGGGTAAAATATTCTGGAATGACGCCAGTCAGCATTCAGGTTCTGAGCATTTGGGTCACTAGAATCTTATGACCTTCAAACAGCCCTCTGCATAGTGCATCCAAGGGCAGGCACACCTCCAAGAAGCACATGCAGTAGATCTCAACATCCTCAACGTGTGATCTAGCTGTTTCTTGATGAAAGGGTATCAGTTTCAACAACTGGGTAGTTTCCCAATAGTCTTACATTGCTTCCAACCACTCTTTTACACCTGGTGAGTGCATAACTTCTCATATTTTTTTACTTGTTTTGTTCCATGTTTTTTTAATTATATATTATAATAGACTATTTACATCCACTTACCACTGTTCTTTATATACTGTAACATTATTTATGTACTGTATTACTATTCCCATTGCCTTAATTTAGAGATTATATTTTTTAAGTCAATCCCAGTCTCTAGTACTAAGAGACTTCCTTTCTTCATTATAGTGCACGAGATGTAGGCTTATTGTATTTAGTTGGAATGAGTTTGTAGTTGAATATTACTATCTATGTCCCAGTGAAGCACACTTAGAATCATTATGCAGTGATAATATGATTTCACTAATATGCTGAAAGTACAATATGGAACTTTCCCATGTGATCCTTTGTTCCACCTGGTACAACAAATTCGTATTCTCTTGCAAAAGTTGGATGTACTTTATTATCCTCTGAAGGGCAGCACTAAATGGTAAAAGTTATTACTTTGGGTTCATTCGTAAATGAGAACATTTTAGATTGAAGCTGCAGTGTAATTTCTGCAGTCAGTATTTTTGGGATTGGTATTTACCAATCATACATATAGCCCAGTTATTATGCTGCTTTAAGTTTGTTGTGATTAACCTTGAATGTTACTAGTATTTTGCATAAGATCCCCTACATTATATTGTACAGTACATAATATTAATCTTTGCATCATTTCCAGATCAGACGTTGCTAATGATATAGGCAAAAAAAGTTTTAGTTAGCATGTTCGTCTCCTGTTTAAAAGTTAGAGGTTGTTAATAGTTATTCATGTAGAACAGTTCCTTTGCAAAGAAATCAATGTGTAAAATGAATTGGCTTATGAATTGGCTTCATCACTCTGCTCTCCTCCCCACTGATAGCTGATGTGTGGTGAGCGTTCTGGTGCACTATGGCTGCCGTCACATCATCCAGGTGGATGCTGCACATTGGTGGTGGTGGAGGGGAGACCCCATTACCTGTAAAGCGCTTTGAGTGGAGTGTCCAGAAAAGCGCTTTATAGGTGTAAGCAATTATTATTATTATAAAAACCAACCACCAACAATTAAAGAGATGAAGAGAGAAAAGAGAGCTTGCCAAGGACAATATTAGCTAATTTTACAGCATATTGAAGATATTCAAAAATACTGAAGAATGGTTTTGAAATTCATAAAAAGTCCTTAATGTTCAGCTCCTTAAAATAAAATAGCTCTGTCCTCAAAATCCTATTTAAAACTCATATTTATAGTCAGCTATTTTCAAATACACATTTTCGTAGATTTACCATACATACATTAAAGAAAATCTGGTGTTATTTCCCTTCATGCATATAAAAATTTCCATTGATGTCAATACTGCATGTTACATGTGTAATTGCACTACAAATACATATCTTTAAAATCATAGGTATATACAGTACATACATGATAGGAAAAAGAATTCCAAGAATGGTCCCAGTTGCTAGAAATTGGAGAGTAATAAGCAGCTGAATGAGTTAGTGATGGCTGTCATAAAATGTGGCAGGGTATTCTATTTACAATATGTAATAAAACTGCCACAGTCAGGATTTATAACAGTATTTGCCTTAGGAAGCTAAACCCTTGTGCCAAGGGCAAGTTAATAACCTCTACAGTCCATTTGAATATATTGGCAGATGGATATTTTGTCTAATAGAGCATTGCAAGCAGAGACACAGGCACTAAAAGAACTCTTGATGGATTCCTTGTAAAATTGTTACCTTAGCTACAAACAACAGGGATCCAGTCCCTGCCCCCACAGACAGTAAAATTTGCTCCTGCATCACAGGAAAATAATGATGGTGAACATTAAAGTAGACTAAAATGCTAACCTGCTTTTGAGTTTTAAAGTTTTATCTGTTCTAACTGAAGACCCTGACTGAGAAAAAAAAAGCTGTACTGACTAGTCTCAATACATCTGAAACCTTTTTTGGGTTTGAAACTGCGATTTCAGAAAAAAAGAAAAAATCTAAAGGGATCAAATAATATTATACTACCTTTGAAACACAAGATAGCCCAAGAAATAGGAGAAAATATATTTGTATTTATATCCTTTGCTTGTGGGAGGCTAACAGAGTTATGGTGAAATACAACATTAGGACACAACATTACCCACTGAAGAGAGAAAAAAGATGGCAAAAGGGAAGGAATAGCAATATACATTATAAATAGCATTCAGGTACATGAACTTCATTTATTGAAATAAAATATCTCAGAAAACATTTGGGTTAAAACAGAAAACATTTAAAGGATATGATGTTAGGAGAATACACATACAAACACAATCAAAGGTCAATTATAATTCAATCTCACATGATGAAATTAGTTACGTGTAAAGGCAGGACTGACTTTCATGGGAGATTTTAACTTTCCTCACATAGATTGAGAAAAACCAATAGGAACGACATTAGCTGAAATCAAATAGATAGACATGAATAATGACCATGGTCTTAAACTGTTTGTCAAAACACCTACTAGAGAGAGTGCTTGCTTTTATCGTTTTTTTCTCAAACAGTGGGAATCAGATATGAGATAACCATTATGGACCTGAGATCATAATATGTTACGTTTCGTAGGTTACTTTGAAACTGTACAGGAAAAGACAAATCAAAAGTATACTGTTTATTCGCTGGACACTATGACAGAATGCGACGAGCTTCAGAGAAGAAGAAAGTTACAGGATAGCCATGGAATGACTGAAGAATAATAGCAATGGAATTTGCTCAAAACAAAGAATAGATTTATTCAATAAATAAGTAAATTAGGCGGCAGAATACTGCAGTGGTTGGCACTATTGGCGGAGCAGTGGCTGTGTGGCTATGGATCTGCACCTGTGGCTAGAAGGTTGCTGGTTCAAATCTCACATCTGGCAGAAGTCCTGCTCCATTGGGCCCCTAAGCAAGGCCCTTAACCCCAACTGCTCCAGGGGTGCTCTACAATGGCTGACCCTGTGCTTTGACCCCAAGCTTCTCTCCCTGCCTGTGTGTCTCATGGAGAGCAAGCTGGGGTATGTGAAAAGATGAATTCCTAATGCAAGAAATTATATAGGGCTAATAAAGTTATGTTATGTTATTGCTTTTCAGCACTAGGGCCCTGGGTTCAATTTTTGACCTGGGGTGCTATCTGAGTGGATTATGTATGCTCTACCCAATTTCACATGGGTCTCTTCCAGTTCGAAGACATGGTGGATTAATTGGCTTATGGGAAAATTGTCCATTGTGTGAGTGTACTTTGAGGTGTACTATACTTTATGTCCTTTGCTTACCGGAATAGGTTCTAGCACCCTGAGACCCTGAAGTGGTCAAGTTGGTTAGTAAGCAGATTAATATTTTACCTAGAATGTTTTAAAGCATCATATTTTAAAGAAATGGTGTTCATAGACCAAAAATTGAGAAAAATGCTAATAGCGCCCATTCATAAGAAGTGAGACACAACTCAACCATTGAACTATAGAGTAAAATATACAATAATAATAACAACAACAACAATTATTATTATTATTAGCTAAATACAAGATTAGATATAGAATAACTAGAATTAAGCAATTTACTGGACATAAGAACCTAATGAAACATAGATTTTGAAAAGTTATATGTTCCTCAAATGTTATCATGTGTCAAGAAGCTCTCTGAACAATCGACCACAGACCAAACAGAACAACCAGTATGGTATGTTTAGATTTTCAGAAACCTTTTGATAAAGTTTCTTATAAAAGATCTATTCTCAGATTGCATGTTGCATTTCAAAATGTGTTTTGAGGTACTGCTTGTAAGTTTAAAGGATAGTTTTAGTTGAGTACTACAGGGGTCTGTATAAGAACTAGTAGTAATAGAAATTCCTATTTATTACCAGTGATGTAGATTCTGGTAAAGCTAGTCAAATTTGCAGATTATAACTAATGATTTGCAAGTTTGAAAGCTTGCAGAATTAGCTAACTAAAGACTTTGCAAATTAAATTTTAAAAAATCATAATTAGAACTAGGCAAGCACCTGGCAGATGTCTTTTATTGTAGATGAGCGAAGGGCATTGTATGCAGGATGTATCCAATGCAAAATTGGAAACATTAACATTTAAGATGGTTTTAAGAGGGTATTTATGAGAAAGAGCTGTTTATGTTGATATGCCATTTTCATCTTGCAAGCAACTTGGAGAGGCAATAAAAAAGAAAAACTGAATGTCGTGTAGTTAAAGGAATAGAATATACAGTAATTAAGGAATTAAGGAATTTACTGTTAAAACTGTACCTTGCATTATTGAGAAAAAGGGTATTTCAGTTCTTACTGTATATAGTGAAATATTACTACAGTGGAATTCTTTCCGAAAAGACCAACTAGGTACATTACCTGTTCTAACAAATGTTCTACACTGACAAGCTGACACTTGAGTCCTGATTCAAGTATTCAAAATCATCAGTATTGACTAAATCAACCCATTTTAGAATCAACAGTGGAACATTATCCAAAGGACACAAGAGAAAGTACTATATGTGAAATACTTTAAAAATGAGAGCATAAAGGCACCTTATGCTCTCTTTACAGAAGGTGTTGTAGGAGTGTGGTTTTGCTGTAATATTGAAACTTGTACCCTGAATTGCTTCAAGAAACATCATGGGATCCTTGTATCAATTATCTAGTGAAAAAATTAGCGACAGAATTCAAACCACCTCCTCTTCGTTGTAACTCTTATGTTTGTTTGTCTAAATGAAGCCATAACAATGATTGAACTAGTGGCAATATCTCAGTTTTGGTGTTTCAGGCTGGAAACTCATAAACCAAATTCTTTAATCTTTCATTTCAATTAAAACCTTGGAAGAAGGTTAAAAAATTTGGTGTAATTTCTCATAAAATACACCTCTGAAACTAAAGCTCCAGCTTTGTTATAACTGATATAAAAATAAGTTGTGTTATTTTTTTTACCATGGTCCTTTGAATTACTCCATAGCATGCTTTTGCCAGTCAAGGTAATACAAGCACCGAGAGGTGCCTCAGTAACGTGACACACACCACTACATGTTCTGTGATTATGGCTTTATCTCTAAGAGGTACAGTGAAGCAATCTAATTTCCTTATGAAAGCAGTGTGGTTCTCAATAAATTGTATTGTGGATAGCACTGGAAATATGTTAGCATTATTAACCCAAGGCAACTTGCATAAAACAATCACAGTTACTACAGTGAACTATGACAATTTGACTAATAATTGTAACTTAGCTACATGGAAAAGTGGACTGATTTAATGCAGCTACAGATTCAACATCTGTCTCTCTCTGCATCCTATAATTGATTCCAAGAGCAAAGCATTGAGATCAGAGACCCAGGGGGACAAGGGACTGAAACCCAGGAAGGACAATTTAAAGAAGACAATCAAACTTATCCAGAATGTCTTTGGGAGGTGGGGATAAATCAGAGTACAAGGAGAACCCAAGATCCTAGAGATATGAACCAGAAGTACTAAGTGTATTTTCAACAGATCTCATCTGACAATGTAGTGAATAATGAGAGGTGACAATACGGTGTCTGTCCATTGTGCTGCAGAATGCAAACTATTTTTATTATGTTTATGCTAAGAAGCTTATCTAAAAATAAAACTACTTTTTTAAGTAAAGTATACATTTATATACAGTATACTGTATGCCAGGGCCAAAGTGTTCAGTATTTTTGTTCTTGTTGTTACATACTGTAGATCTGAGCCTCTAAGGACCATCTGTGTTGTGATCTCTTCTTCTTAACTTAAAAGTTGAAGTACAGTACATGATTGCAAGTCTAAATACAGTACATGATACCTATATACATAAAAATGCTGTAATGAAGTCAGTTAATTAAATAAGATTTAAACATGCACTGTATTTAAAGAAGAAAATACACCAAAACAATTCCTTTCTTTTATTTTTTTCTTTTGTAAATTATTCATTTATGAATAATGAAGCAAGAAAAAGATTAAAAAAGCATGTTTATTAATGGATGATTCTCAAACCTTTTAATAAAACTTGAATTGAAAATTCAACATTTGGCTGATAAGAGCTACTGTACAGGTATATTGAATTGTTTGGGAATTTGTTTGTTACCAAAAATTGTGTTTGCTATCATTTGTCAGCCTGTTCCATCTTTTGGCTTATTTTATTAATTAATTAATAAAACTTAGACTTGGAATGAATGTTTAAGGACCTTATGCTGTTTAGTGTGGTCTGTATGACAATGCAGGACCTTTTATTCTAGATATCACTTTGGAGGCCTTATCCAGAGAAAGCATATTTAGTGCATGGGGTTGATATGGGTCTGTCTCATGTATGCACCTCTCTAGTAGCATGTCTGAGATGCAGGGAAGATGGCAGCAACAGTACTTTCACCCATTCGTTAGCACAGCTACGTATTGCTTTCGGCAACTCAAGGAAATTGACTAGAGAAGACTGACACTGTGCATTTTCCACTTGTCTAATGACTAAAACTATTAATCTATAATTTGGTTAATTTTACATATTTCTTTGGTCACCTTCTCCTTGTCTCACATCCCAAAATGCACACATCACAATAGTGATGAATTCTATTGCTTCACCCCCATTGTGGTTCGTTTGCATCCTACACTACTGATGAAAAGGAGGGTGCAGCTCATCTCCCCAAATGTAAACAAAATTCATCTGCATTCATTAAGTATCAATATGAAAAAATGCTTCAAAATGATATTAGGATACTGACACTGAATCTACTGCATGGAATTAAAGTCATAATGTTATTAAAACCAAAATGCAATGTAAAACAAAAGACATTCTAAATGCAAAGCAAAAAAGAAATGTGCAAAATATGAGTTACTGTATTAGCTGTGCAGAGGTCAAAGTATTACAGCATTTAATGTGGCAGAATATGTTTGAATTGTTTTGCCAATAGTTCAGGCTGAATTTCTAACAAGTACTTAAAAGCTGGTCTTTTGTGTTGATGTAAGTGGAAACGGTCACCAAGGAGTAATTGTTTGGAAAAATTACAATTGCCACTTAGAGAGCAGATTGTAGACCTTATGTTTAGAACAGATCCCTGAAGGTCATTCTATTCATCAGTCTAAAGTGTTGGAAATGTCACTGTGACTTAGGCATGTCACAGCTATTAGATAATGAAGAAATAAGAATCAGTGCTGGGAAGAAACTGAGAAATCACATTTCAACAGTTATAAGTTTGCTTTTGCCTTTCAAAGGCCAAGTAGAAATACAGAATACCAGTAACATGGTCTTTATTTAAAGCTACAGCAGAAGCATAAAATATTAACATATTTATACACTTTTGTATCATTCTAGGTGAAATATTTCAAAGAGAAATGTTTTTGTACTCATTTATTTGTTGGGGAGGTAGTATCACACTGTACAGCTGTTACTTAATTTTTATTTTTGATTTACAGTGGGAGAGCAATAAAGAAAATTTCATTATCAGAATCAGAATCAGAATCTACATTCAGTGGAAATTTTTCTTTGACTAACACAACAACAAATGCATAATGCACAGTACATAAAACATCCAGGGGATGTTACAAGATGTGTACAAATATACTGTAAATCAGTGCAATATAAGTAACAATACAAAGCATTACAATACAGTACAAAAATATAAGAGTCAAGTGTGACATAAATACTGTATATATGTTGTCAATTCAATCCTGTGAAGGAGCTAATACGTCACAGTTTAAAAAAAGTGACTTCTTAAAAATGTTTTTTATCAGCCAGCATATTTGCAGGCAGTGTGAGGTTGCAAGATTAGAATGGGCCAGGTGGTACATGCTACACCTCCCAGGAAATTGAATGGTTCAGTAGGGATCATTCAGTTGTACCACCCATTGTCATTTCATGTAAAGCTGATACCACTTTCCCCAATTCCAGTCTGATCGCAAATAGATTGGGTGTTTTTATAGCTTTTAGCACTCTAAAACAAATGTCAGATGGTACAGTAGTTTTTCAAAATGGGAATAGAGTGGTTGTTCGTGAAGATCTGGTGCTTGGTGAAGACAAATAGTTAACAGTTGAAAGAGAAAGAACAAAGATTTGAATGAGCAATGATCAGTTAAGTGAGGATTGGGATTAGGAAACACAGAGTGAATCAGATGAGATACACTAGTATCTGAAACAATTAGACACTCCAGATGCTAAAATGAAAAGTGAAGATTAAGAACTAGGCATGATGAGTATAACAGAGTAAAGAGTGACCTAAAAATAAGAAAAGCATGCAGACTTCCCTGAGAGGTGAACAATAAGTGAGAGCTAGGACCCTGGGGGGTGACATGCTGACAGCGCTGGGACTGTGGTGTGTGCAGTAGCTGATAGAGGAGTGTTTTTGTCAGTTGGAAGCTCCTATTCACAGTTTTTAGATGCTTCTTTAAAATTTCCTGGAATGTGCACTCTGCAATATTTCAATACTTTTTTCCTGTAGTTTTAACTGAACAATGACATCATTAGGAAAAATACAAAGAAGAATGAGCATTGACTCTGATTTCAACAAACTGTGACAATACAGTATATCAATGGCACTTTATGGCTTCAGGTTGTGAGTCACTCTCATTCATTTTACAAACATGTTTGCTGTCAGTCAATCAATCAATAAGTACCTTCTAGCCACTTTTTCCTCTCACTTTGGGCTTTAACAAGAAAGCATAATTAATTACCAGGACAAGTTGCCCTCTTCCTCAATTATTTGTTAATATTAAAATGTCTTACTATAATGAAAAATAAATAAGGAAGATTCCTTTAATTTAAAAAAATGGTTGCTGAAATTAAGCAGCTTTTCCTTTGGTTCTGGAACGAGCTAATTAAACACTTAAAGGTTTCGGTGCCGGTTAAAAAATGGCTAATGCGTTTTATTCTTTTTCATCTTTTCCCTTAACCTACTCTCCTTGACCATAGGAACAGAAAAGACACATTTTGAAGGAAAAGGCTTGACAACACCTTTTTTATCACTAATCTTATCAGCCCTTAGCTCCAGGCTTTACTAGCTCCTCAATATCATTAAGGACAAAAACTCTCCTTTTAACTACAGAAACATCTGTAAAAATATCTGGATCTTCTAGCTCCTCAGTATCATTAAGGACAAAAACTCTCCTTTTTACTACAGAAACATCTGTAAAAGTATCTGGATCTTCTACCAACATGCCTCCATGCCTTCTAACTTACCTAAAAAAAGGATTTGTGTCAGTTCCCAAGATATTGTATATACCTACTGTAACTGTTGAACCCAGTTGTAGCTGAATATAGTAAGAATTTTTATTGTAAGATTTGTCTTTTCAAATGAGACTTCCCCATCCACAGCACAGCAATAATTAGCATTTGCAAAAATAATCACAAACAGAGCAGCTGTACTCCTCCCTTGAGTCTAGTGTTTCAGTTGATTTATATTTTACAATATTTCTGATTATGTTATTGTTAAAGTAGGGATGAATGATTTAAAAAAAGTCTTACAAAATAAGAACAAAAACCCCAGTGTCTGTATTTAATTGATTGGCTTTGGACAGTCATGAGCTTAATGGTGACAAGGAAGCCAGTACCAATTTTGGAATAAACTCTAAAAATCATTTCAGCAAAAAGTAATCATACTAAATATATGCCCAATCTCCCAAACCAAGCCTTGTATTTTCTTTAAATGGTCTTTCCTACCTCCAGGTCATCCTTGACCAGAAATGTTATTTCTTCAGCCAGGTGAGTTAATGCCAAAGTATACTATAACTTTTTTTTTTATTTGATTTGTTGTTATTGGAGTTTGACAGAACTTCTGAAAAAGTTTGTAAGGAAGTCAGATTATAATGACGCATGTCCACTCATTTAGATATACTGTATACATTTCCTGGCTGCACACAGATCTGTGTCCAGTACATGTTTTATAGTACTCCTCTGTCCACCCCAACTTCACCATTGTAGTATTCTCTCACTGGTGTATCCATTATAACTCATTTATTGTCATTTCCTCATCCAGCCAAGTAAAGTACATTAGCCCTTTATATTCATTGTCTCATTTCAGTGTTTTTGACTGAACGTCCGAATTAGTATTTATATAGACTTATTTTAGGCCAAAGTTCTATTTATACAGGTAGATAGAAAACCAAACAAGTCTGTAGTTTTTGATGATCATGCTAAATTATTCAGTAGTCCATTAAAGGTGTGAACTTAGTATTACTGTATAATACATTCTTGAAGTATCTTTGCCTTTTAGTGTTTTTCTTCAGCATCGTCTGTTTACTGTAAGTCAAGCTTTATAGGCAAAAAAAGGTAGCCAAGTTCTTAATTGATCCTTTTTGAAATCATTTTCTCTGAATAGATAAATAATGAATTGTCTGATATCCACTATAAACCTAGCAGTGCAACACCAATTAGAGATATCAGTTTTCCCCAATTTCATCATCTCCAGTTTGTTTCAGATACAAACCTTCATCAGTTTATTAGTGTTGACATCTCAGCATACAGTTGCAGTGAGCCTTGTGTTGTGCGTGACACTTCAATAGCACTTTTGATCACTACAAATTGAATAAGCATAATAACTCAGTCAATATCTAATTTACTGGTTCACAGCAGGTGGAAGATATGATTTTCAGGACCAACAGTATGAAAGAACAACACATAAAACATAGTGTGTCTTTTTAAATGAAATATGTTTTTTTCTATAAAATGGGATTCCCTTCAAAATTACTGTATCCAAGTCTGATCCCTATATTAATCAGTTTTTATATTAAAGTTTTATTTTATCTGTGTTAAATGTAATTCAATGTTAGTTTTATGCTTAGAAAATGTTTATTTGATAAACAAAAAGGGTTCATTTTTTGTAATAAAGTGGTGAGGTGACAGAGGTGACAATGATTAGATTCTCTCAGATTCCCCTTGCACCATGAGTGGCACTCAAAACAAAGTCATTAGTCTATTCATGCATTTTAGAATGTTCCAGAAATATATAAAGCATTTAATCAGATGATCTTCCATTGGTGCCTTTATCAAAGTTGAGCCTCATATTCACCAATGAAGTGTCTTTTTTATCGTATGCAGGCATGAAAAAATTACACATTCCAATAGTGAATTTAATGTTGTACAGTGGTATACTGTAAATAAACTGCCAAAACAACAAAAAAAAGACATGAAACTGGATACACTTATGTATTTATTTTTAATTCTTCACTACATTTTTTTCTAATGAAGTTCAAATTTCTGTTTCCAGGATGTGTAAAAAGTGGAGTCATGTACTGAAACAGGATCTATTAGTTCAGTTATTCACTCATCCAAATAGGTTAGATGGTTTCAATTTCCTCTCAATTGTAACCATTCTTAAGTTGAAGTAGTTCAAGTGGGTAGCTGCCTCAGCATGCGTAGGCTGCAAAGGAACAAGTAAAGGCTTATTCCATGTTGAGAAGAGAAGAGAGGAAACACAACGTTTCGGCTGTGGAGCCTTCTTCAGGTTCACCCGAAGAAGGCTCTACAGCCAAAACATTGTGTTTCTTTTCTTCTCTTTTCTTGTTACTTTGCATTCTTACAGTATGTTGCCTGAGCCTTTAAGGCTACCATAGTTTAGAGGCTCCCTCTGTAATTTGTCATGTGTGATTTCCAAGATAATAATTGCAGAAAATAGAATAAAATATGAATTTCCAATGCAAGATAAAAATACTAAAAATAATATCAAATACCATCATACCTCTTTTATTATACAAATGTAATTTAGGCAAAGGATGCCTTATAAAATAGCCTGTAGTGTGAGCCTGATATCCTTCAAATAATTGGAAAAGCATTTAATCTTATTTAAACAACTGTAGTGATTAAAAATGCAGACCAGCACATACTTTTGTAAAGATTATCTTTAGAGCTTTACTAATCTTTTAAACTTTTTTTAAGTGGTTGACTGCCTTCTAAAGAATAACAGATATTTGTGAGAATGCTCCCAGAAAATTAAATCCTTTCTGGCTTTTACTGTGAAGTAAATTTATTTGAAGTTTCAAAACATAGGAAAAGCTTCCAGAGACAATACTTTGCTCAATAGTTGAATATCTACTGTTGTTTACACCTAAACAAGTGTATCCCACTAACAGATTTTGCTCAATGCATTTTCACTTATGTATAGTGCTTCTCTTAGAACAGTCCAAGCGCTTTTGTATCAGCACTCAGTTGTTGATAATGCTAGAGCAATGCAAATTGGCTACAGCCTGTGGCAGAGCTAGTGTCTCAGCCTGCAGGGAGGAAATCTTACTCTTGGGGTCCACTGATAAGAGCTGTCTTTTAATATGTTGGTATCATGAGTTTAAAGAGGCAGATCTAGCAGAAGAACTGCATATGGTGGAATGCTGATGTGTAAAAAAATAGACTTTTCAGGACCATGAAAATACTTAAGTAAAAGTGGGCAAACATCCAACAAAACACTGTGAAATTCTTTTTTCAAGGCCTACAGTATGCTTGATTCTGAGGTGTTCATGAAATCTCTGGGAAGAAGCTGCTAAGAGAATTACATCAGAAAACCAAAGTCAGTACCTTTCTTAATTCTTTTTATCTATATTTTCCATCACCTGATTTATTCTTAATATGTGACCAAAAGATACCTATTATATACATTATACCCCGGTGCACAGGTTAACAATTAAATCAGGGCTGCTCAATCCACATCAAGGAAGGCCAGTGTACCTGCAGGTTAGCCTTCCAGCTCAACACTTAATGAAATAATTTGGTTGACTGGTTACTGACTTAATGGACGAAGCTTCTCTCAGCTTTTCAGGTTCTGCTGCTTTAAAAAGATCCAAAAAACTGCATGAACTCTGGCCCTCCAGGACCAGAATTAGATAGCCATGATCTCTAGAATTTAAGTTATTCTTTCTAATACCTACAGTATCTGTAATGTTTTTGTCACAGGGATTACTATCTCAATGCTGCCCTTCGAAAGGGAGAAAAATGCTCTTACTTCAGCAAAAGTAAAATATTTTTCTTATGATGCCATTAAGGTCCAAAGCCAGTATCAATATAATATACTGTAGTATAGTGCAGTGCAGTACAGTAGTATAGTATAATACAGTATGCTATAAAGGTAGGTGTTTCACTAAATTAAATAATATTTTTGGTCTTAATTTTTATTTAACTACAAAATTTCATTACATTTCTGTTCATTTAAAAATAATTGAGAAAAAAATAGGACAAGTACAAATGAACAGCTCACCAATGACATATACTTTGCTTGTAGATAGTCAGGATAGTCATTGTTTAATTGAAAAATTATTCATAAATAAACATTATACACTGTTTTACAATTAAAACTACACTTACCATTATCATTTATATTACCCTCAGAATGTTTCAGTGAAAATCATTCACATGGCACTTAATCTAACAGTTCCAATTTTTGCTCTTGAAAAATACAGAATTATCAATAGCTTTCTCAATTTCTGCCATGAATTCAGAAGATATGCTTTCTAGGCCATAATATTTACATTTTCAATTCCTTAATTTCTCATTCTCAGGCTTATAATATTCAGTTTTAGGGCAATGGCTAATACTTTGTGTCACGCCCTCTGCAGCCAGAGGGTGCTCCTGCTCTGTCCTGTCCCTAGTTTCCTGTCCTTTATTCTCCTTCCGGTCTCTCTCTCTCTGGGGCTATATATTTCCGGGTCACTTATTCTGCTTCGCTCAGCTTTGATGTTCGGATGTCCTGAAACGCACCTACTGTAGCATCTAGGTCTCCCCACGTCCCCTGCCTGAGGCCATTGGTTTCTATCCGACTCCTGTACTGCTGAGCCTGGGCTTTTTCCTCGTTCCGCCCCTACGCATATGGTTCTTTTTCTGCTCTCCTCCCTCTCCACAGTTTGTCCTCTCCGACATTTGTGACACTTTGCTCATTGTCCATTGCTCATGGAAGTTATATTTTCATTAATTTTTGCAAGATAGGGTAGAAAACTAGAGACAAATGCAAATACTACTGAACATCTGCTTAGTTGAGATCAAAAGTACAGTTGTCTTGAGTGCCTACTAATGACAGCCTCCAGAAACGTCACAAAACAGACAACATGAGAACTGCACCAAATACAAATTATTTGACGAAATCTTTTATACCTTTGATGCCTGTTAACATGATACCTAGATAGGAAAATGCCAGTTAACATAGTTTTTACTGTAGTTATTGATTATAAATAAATATGACAATTAAATATTAATGAACAAGGTGTGGTAGTGATGTTTCAAATTACGATAATACTAATCATAATAATAATCTGTTTTTCATTTACCAGAAAACAAATTTGAACATACAAATTCGAACATACATACTGCTAGAGATTATAATCCTACACGTCTAACACAATCTCAGAATGTTTGATCTCATGACACAGCTATGCACAACGCACTAAATCCTTCAAGCTGCATGGAGGACAAAGGAACGCAGCTATATGAAGCTATTTTTGTGTTTAGTTATACAAGCATAATTGAATGTTTCAGTCCCTGGTAGAAAATGTTCTTGCTCACATGCAGGCATAAGTTCTTCCTATTCTGAGAGCTTTTCACTGTGTTATAACTGACCATGTGAACACACTTGCCTAGTGTTAGAATGTGTTTAGAAAACACATCCAGACTGACTCAGGGACATCACTGTTCTCTTCTCATGCCAATAAAATAAAGCTAATTCTTGTCTTTTTAACCTTTTAAACATCACATATTCAGAGAGAGTCGCATTACGATCTATGTTTAATTTATCAGTTTTTGTTTCAAATATTATGTTTATTTGCCAGCAAACACTGTCATAAGTGCTCAGTTATTTGCATGCCAGTGAAGGCTGCAGCACAAATTCAAAGTCGAACCAAGGTGATGAAGAGTGGGTCAGCTGTGAGAATACCACAGACAGCAATAGATCTTGTGATTATACACAGCCACCCCTAAACACACTTCAGCTTTCAAGAAGATTTACTGGTTGTGACCTACCTGCACACTGATCTAAAATACATTAAACTGCTGTCATTGACATTTCTGCAGTTGATGACACTTTTTCTCAACGGATATGCTCTCCGACAAAGTTTTCTTAAATTACAGTAAAATCCTGGCAGGCTCCAAAACGTAAGGCTCACTATAGGGAATTCAGTCTAGTCCAGTACAACAGAGGATCTACAGTATCTGCAAGTGTATAGAGTATTGTATAGAAAATGCCATGTAAATATAGCACAGAAACTACATTTACACCAACTGTAGATGTAACTACATTTACATAACTGTGAAAAGAAAGGGAAGCAACATGCAATCACAAATACTGTAATTGAACAGGGATGAATTTTCAAGGATTCTGGGACTGACTTTTCAAACTATAACTTGCAGTGATAAAATATGAGTTGTAGAAATAATTTGAATGTACAATGGTAACGCTCAGAAATGAACAAGCAACACATACCTCTCATTTTATATCTGGAAAAAAAATGGACTATAAACTACACAATGGACTCTAATAGTTTGTGTATGGTTGTCAAGTCTGAAGCATACAAAGTGTGTCTTCACATTGTTCTTGTTTAAAACTTCTGTCACTGCTGATTGTAGCTAACAGATTGTTTTCTAACCAATTGTTAAATCAAAGATTAAAAGAAATATTTAAAAAGGAGGCAAAATTATTAGTTAGGGTCAAGAAGAGTATACCACTGTGCCTCCATAGGTTAATAATTGTGATTTAATTACAGACAGCATTACAAATTAGCTTGTGCTATAAGGTAATTAATGGGTAATAAATCACATTACCTTATTTTCTAACCAAGCCCTTCAAGCCAGCAGGCTAAGAGAACCACAAATCACAAAGACAGTACCACACTGGTCGCTAAGTGAATAGAAAGGAACCCATGCTCAGCAGCATTTCAGTCAGCAGAGAAGTACACTATTAAGCATAATAGCAGCATACCATCTGTGAATCTTTTATTTCAGATAACACTGATCCCTAGAGGTTTCAAGAGAAGGAAAACTGTCTGGACAGAAATAATGATTCTGTCTTTATAGAAACTTCAGAGTTTTCTAAAGCATTTCAATGTATTTATACTTTCTTCCACATTAAAGACCTTTGAAAATCCACATTTATTAGTAAATCCAGATGAAAGCCTATAATAGATGTTACACCAGTAAAACATAGTTTTTTAAAATATATGTAAAGGCAGTCTTAATATTGTAGTATTAAAACTAGGTAAGTTTCAGTATTCAGTTTTTCCTCTCTGGGGGTGGTCAGCAACAGCAGTTCATCCTGGAAAATTCTGGAAAATGAATTCACCACTGTGATAATGAGCAAAGTGACAGATGACACCTAATGCATTTTCTCCATGACATAAACCTTGTTGTTTCTGCTTGTTACAGTGACGCTGTAAGTCATCTATTATAATGAGTAACTGTTACATCAGGCTGATTCCACCACATGTTCTACCACATGATCCTACTTGTTAGCACAGTTATTTCAAGACTATACTGTATATATACAGTACAGTATATGAAACTTGACTCAATAAAGCACATCACAGTATGTGTGACTATACAAATAGCATTGCCAGTTAGTTCTCAGTTTTCCATGACACTAGAAAAGAGAAGAATATTAGACCAGCAATTGAGTTTCATCGCGGTAAATATCTAGTGCTTATACACTGTTAAATGTTCCACTTACAGCACTTCCAAAATTGGTTTGATCCCATTCCCAGAGTTATTTCCACCTTTTCTATACAGGCAGGCAGGTAAATGCACCAGAGCTCTGACTTTACTAAAACTAAAATGCCCTGCTAAAAGTAATTAGGAACAAGTAAAGTTTTATTCCATGCTCAAAAGATAAGAAAAGAAACACAACATTTTGGCTGTGTAACCTTCTTCAGGTGTGAGAAAGAAAGGAAAGTCAGCAGCTGATATAGCATAGGAGAACAAAAGCTGGGAGTGGAGAGGAGGCGGGAGCAGGGGAGAGGCAGAGTGGGCACTCCGGTGGTGTTGAGAGAGGGGAAGAGAGGTTTGAAGCCAAAACCTATAAATGAATAGAGAGGATTAGAAAAAAACGAGATGGTCATTGAGAGAAGGGGGAAGGTGTGATCCTAATCTCAGGATAACTTTGGTTTTCGATGTCTTTCTGCAATAGGGGTTTAGAAACCTCTCTTTGAGAGCACAGACAGAGAGATCAGTATGATCATGACCATTAGAGATGAATTGAGAAACTATGGGCTTGGAGAGATCTTCACAGCCCTCACATGTTCTCTGAAGTGGTCTCCCAGTCTCCACCTGTTTCCCCAATTTAGATACAGTAGCTGAGCATTTTCTGCAAGAGATATAGTAAATAAGGCTTCTGGAGGTACAAGATGTCATCTGAGTGATTGGGAATTGTCCAGAGGAGCCTTGAAAGTCCGTGGTATTGGATATATATTTACAGGTAACACAGAGAGTTCTGTTGCAGGGGAAAGTGCCTGGTGTGGATGATTGCTGGGGGAAGTCAAGTGTGCTGTGAACAAGAAGGTTACGCTGATTAGGTGGTTGGCGATATGAGATGATGGGGTGGTCAGAAAAAAGGGTACCAGTGAAGGGATAATCTTGTAAGATGGGGAAGTTGTCATTAATGGTCTTGGGGATAGAAAGGGCATTAGGGTGGAAGGGAAGCACCAATGGAATGCGGTTGTGAGGCTGGGAGCTCCTAATTGAGTTGATGATCTGAGGGCTGTTTTTGACTCGGGTGAGGGTTCTGTCAATAACATGGGTGGGGTATCCTCTGTTGATGAAAAAGGAGTGCATTTTGAGGGCTGCTGACTTTTCTATCTTTCTCAAACCTGAAGAAGGCTCCACAGCCAAAACGTTGTGTATCTTTTCATCTCTTTTCAGCATGGAATAAACCTTTACTTGTTCCGTTGCAGCCTACTCATGCTAACACATCTACCTACATGAACTACTATAAGTAATTATACTATAGCAAAAAAATACAGATAAAATATTCTAACAATTCACAACATTAGTAATATAAAGAGAAGTGAACATATAAAAATGGAAGGTCAAAAAGATAAAACAATGTAAAGTTCTAGATTTAAAAGCAGTTTAAGTAGCAAATAAAGTTTCAGGGAATATACAGTATGCTATATTTAACCCCCACTTCTCCCTCTCACTGAACTGGAACTCCACCATTGCCTCCTCTGCACTGAACCTCCACACGATGACCTTCAAAACAGACTGGAAAACAGGAATTATACAACACGCCTGCTTCCCTCACTAAAGTAAGAGTGTAGTCTCAAACACAGAATCTCCAAACCCACACCACTTTGGCTATCACAGATACTTGACTTGAACAGGTGGAGCACTAGTTACTTTTCTAAACTTCTTATTAAGTTTAAACTCTAAACTATAAGCATACTCTTATAAACTTCTCAAAGAGATATTGCACACAGGTGTTTGAAAGAAAACTACCTTTAGTAGATGAAGAAAGATGGCTCTATCTGCTGCAAATAGAGATCCTAGGTTAAGCGGCAGCTGCATCTAATTTGTTTTGACATTGTTAGCTTTAACCATGAGAACAAACTACCTAATTATCCAAACTAAAATTGATTTTATCAATTCAATAATTGACTAAACTGACATTTTACTGCCTGTTTTAAACCATACTATTCTGTATTCTTGATCTTTCCAATTGAGCAATGTGTTTTATGCAGTTAGGTGACCAAGCATAGTAGCATTCTAAATGTGGCCATACAAGTATTTTGTATAGATTGTACATTGTAAAATGTCTGCATCTTCATACAAACAGGCTGCTAAGAGGTATAAAAGGCATTGCTTTGATAAAATAGTCTTGTAAACTCATGGACCAGCAGCAAAATCTGCTGCATCGATTGTACATGATTGATAGAAGTGTGGAATGTGGGGATCAATTTTGTTTTAAAAATTTATGTTCTTAGGCAGTACTGAGCACCATAATATAGGAATCAATTTATTAACTGTGATAATTGAAGTATTACATTAACTACCAGGGAAGTACAGTTTGTGAGTGTATGTGTGGGAAAAGGTGTGTGTGTGGGGGAGGGTAGAATGTAAAAATGGGTACTGGGCTTTGAATTATGCCTTGAAAAGAGAAGGAGATATTGCACACTATGCCCATCTTCATCAGCCAGCCATTGGGACAATAAAGGAGATGGATGAAAAGTGTTGAAAATTGGTTGACCCTACAGAGCAACAGAGACAGTAACATGATAATCCTGTCGAAACAGCAAAAACAGAGATCTGAGCTCCACCTTCAAATACCAAGGTTTATAACAATCTACATTCTGAAGAGGATTTGGCTCACTAACCAAACTCTATTAAAGTCATTCATTCCAGCCTTCCACTGCCCTGTGTCCCTTGTAATTGGATTTTTTTTCTAAAAACTGTATTAAGTTATTATTATTGTAAGGTTATTACTTTAGGATTCAATGTGACACATTGCTCTGGAGAATAAGTGTTCCTCAGGGTAAAGTACATTTCAAATTCTATTTTCGAGAAATAAAAAAATATTAGGTGTGTGCCAATGTCTCTTCACAACAAAGATGCAAATAATAACTTAGTTGTTTGCACCAATCCAAAACTAGTTTCAATATTCTGACTCTATATAATTTCCCAAACAAAGCTAATGAACAAGGCTGTGAGTGGATGTATTTTGTTTTCTTTACTATACAAACTGTATGTGGGTTATCTGTTACAGCTGTTTTCACAACATAGGAAGAAAGTTTTTCTTTTGAACCAAAAAAGCCTGGGGTGTGTGCCTCTAGATGTAAATGTGATAATAAAAGTTATTATTTAAATCCCGAATTATGATGTTACTATAATGTCAAAGACAAACATGTGTATGAAATTCAGTCAATGCTGTTGTCTTCTCCTGTGGTACTACTGCTCAGTTTCTTGGTCTTAACAATATTAATTCCAACAGACTTTGCCTGGTGTCATTGAACGAAACATCCTTTGTTTTGGCACTTCAACAGAGAGATGTAACATTCTTGAATGCTCCTCTGAGAGTGTGACGGAACACATTTGAATTAAAGGGAAAAATTAATAATCTTTCTCATTTCTGTAACATATATCTCTTTATAATATTTTAGCATATTATGTCAGCTTTTACCACCAGTTTATGAAATGTATAACTCTATTGTGGAAACATAAAATTTCCTTAGTATTGATTATACCTAACAATCAGATTTTGCCCAGTCCTTATAGTTATTAATATAAGATGGAAATAACCCCTTGTCTCTAACCCCTTGTCTCTCTGTATGCCCACTGTTTACTTTTTATTGTCCACCTAGTTGTATGTTTCGCACTGCTTCCTGTATCTTGTGTTACCTCATTTTCCTTTCTTATGCCTGTGGAGGAACCATCCAAAGATTTCCATCCCCAAACACTAACATTTTATCTTCTTCATGTCATAGCCTTTAGTACAGTATATGTCACTGACATCAGACCAAGACCATCATCACTTGATGTTCAATAAACAGTAGAGTATAGTACTGTATAATATAGTATAGAATAATAAAAGATAGTAATTCTGCACCCTACAGTATCTGCTGTTGTCTGCTAAAGTGCATGTCCTGCCTAACCTTTCCCAATTGCCCGTAAGTTGATAATTTTCCATTAAATGTAATAGCATTGTATAGAACAAGTGAATTAACAGTAAATTATCAACAAAATTAATGAATAGTAAAATCAGTAACTTCAGTGTTAAGTGATGAAATAATTACTGTTGTGAACTAAGGAAGGGCATTATGGAGCAGATTAGACCAGGTATTCTACAATCCCTCCTTTAAGAACTGTTTCATTTTCATTCCATTTGAAAAGCACTTTGCAGGTTCAGTGTAAATTAAAATAGTGTCACTGGTGTATAATTTAAATTTATGAACAGATGCACAATGCAGACAGCTCCTTATGGCTTTCTCTAAAATAATATCATTATGTTTTTATTATTTTATATAAGATTTTTTCCACATAACCAACAAATATTCAATAAATGATGAAGGTAGACTAATGTGCAATTGTATTTCAGCACCATAGCGAGCTGAATAAGTATAAGCTCTTCTGTATAATCATATACTCTCAATCAGTGTTTGGATTTATTGTTAGTGATATAGGGATAGTTGCCATGAATGAATATCAAGGGACTGACAGACAGATCTCCAAATGAGATGTAGTATATTCAGATGGTTGTATGATTAGAATTGTGGCTTGACATACAATCGGCAAAAAGATAGATCTGTGAAATTTGTGAATTTGTGACCTTTCTTTCATCAATCAAAAGCAAGCAGTTCTTTCCTCAGCATAAGCTTTTCATTATTTTAACACAACAATTACCATGAATCGGAAAACATTAAGCATTTAAAAAACTGGACTTTTCTCATTTTAAAGTCTTCAGAAGGCCAAAGCAAAAAACAAAACTCTAATAATTTTAGAACACATGAAGGAAAACACACAAACATTATGTCAAATTCACAAATTCTGGCATGCATTTGTGAAAGAATATGTGCATACAAAATATGTACTGCAACTGAACTGAACAACATCACATGGCAGTCAAATTCCATTTGTGGAAGAGATCCATATACTGCATTAGAAGCAAAAGATCTTGGTGGGAAACAGAGAATAAGAAAACTGTGCTAGGGAAAATGAAAAAGACCTATATAAATAAGTTACAGAACCACATTTTAGGAGGAACAGTGAAGAAAAAATAGGTGGATCACATATCTGTAGACATTGAAATTGTTAGTGAAGGTTCCAGCATGCTAAATGCTGTACAGGCTTGTTGAGGTCTTTGACATTTACGCTTTTGGTCTCCTTAGGATTGTAGGCTTGAAAACTGTTTGGTAATAGTACCAATTTGCATTTGAAAAGGAACCTATATATAAACAATAATACTTGAGTAAGGTAATTTACATATTTATTTAGTAAGGTGGATAAAATTACATTGACTCAGGTTTTACCAAGTACTGTGTTCCTGCATGTACTGCATGTACTGAGTCTTATACTTTAGGTAATTTCTATAAAGAGCTCTGAAAAGACAGTTCTGTTTTCAAGTGATTTGTAGATGGAATAATGAATAAAAGAGTGAATTGTTGCTCTTAGGCTCCCTTGAAGTTGCGGATAGGATCGCATTAATATTAAATATTTTCATTTAACATGAATGTTTCTTCTTCAGTAACCAAATCATACAAAAGAAGTGAGAGAAACATACTTTTTTTATTATACAAAACTATTCATGGATGCTGCAATGTTTTCTCTTTCAGATCCTCCACACATTAAAGATAAGATGCCATTATTTTAAACATTTCTCTGAATGCATGACTTGACCATGTTCACATTAAAAAACATAATACTTAATTTCCGCCTCCGTTAGAGAAATCTGATGCAGCACTGATGCAGTGTATTCTCATTAATAGATTTATCATGACACAACCTTTTCAGGTTATGCACAACCTTATACACAAAATATACAAAGGTAATGGTATTGTAAGGCTTTAGGCATATTGTATTTAATGGCACAACTCAATATGTTTCTTAAACCATAATAGTCATATTTAAAAGTGATTCAAAATGTCTCAGAACCCAACAACTCTGATAAAGGAACTGATTCGTTGTAGAAAGTAACATTTGCCTTCAAGTAAAAATATCAAAACAGTAAAACTTCAAAAATACAAAATCTGTTGACCTTGTTTGCCTTAGTAACCAAACACTCCTGTTCCCCTAAGATAGATTTTGCACACTTCATGACTTCATGACCTATAATAACAAACAACAATCAACAAACAAAAGCAAAGCAGAGCTGCAACAAACTAATTTTTATGTTTGAATGTTCAGTCAATAATATACAAAATTTTAAAGGACAAACGTGGGAAGGTCAGTTTAAATGAGGGATTTTCAACAAATCTTATTGGTGTTTAGACCAATGTAGAGTTACTGCATGTTGTTCAAAAGGAAGTAAAACCACCTACAAAGCACCGGAAGATGGAGAAATAATTATTGAATGGAATTTTGAAAGAAGATGAAAAATAGCTGTCAACAATATTAACGTGGGTGTGACACTTGTGTTGTCGAAATTCCAGTCAAAAATCCAGTTGATGGCTGTGTTATCATTTTTTTAGCATCCTATCTACACTTCCTCACATTTCAATAACAATGTGGGTATGACAACATGTTTTTTACAGAATGTATAAAACAAGAATATACCAGATGATTTGAAAAACTCTCTTAATAACTTGTCGTGACTCTTAATGTTAACCATATGTGTATAGAATAAAGATTTAATCATGTTTTCCTATCATGACCAGTTGACTTCTGTCTCAGACAGTGAAACACATCAGGACTACTTATTAAGGAATGTTTTTTGTAAGCAAGGATTAGTGGTATTCTGTTGACAAGAAATCTTCTATAACCGTTGGGGAAAAACACTTAAGAAGGATCAGTCTGTGCATTTAGCTGTACTTTAAAAGTTAAGGGGTGCATAGATCACTGGTGAAGCATTTGTGAAGTTTTGCCTTGATTTGCCTTACAGCAAAATCTAAAAATGTCCTCCAAAAGCATGCTCAAGAGATACTGTACACCTTGATAATAAACATGGTAAAGTAAGTGTGGTTATGCATCATCCTTATTAACCTTCCAGGTATATACAGCCTCAAGAGACTAAGAGTGCATTTACTTGTCTGAATTACAAATAATGAAAATCCTCAGATGATTTCTTACCGGTGGTAGGTCCTCTGTAATTAACCTTTTTCAGGTCAACAACTCATTTTATAAATCTTTTTTTACCAAATAAGTCAATTGACAACAAATTCTAATTTAAAATGACAAACTGCAGAGGATCCACTTAATAAATCTAAGGATTTACCAGAACAATCTGAAATATTGAAATAATAAGTTAAATATTCTCAGTGGTATAACAACAGAAACCCACTCAGGATTTAAACCCACAGCCTCCAGAGTCTACTTTACTCTTCACTGTAGCCCAACACTGTGATCTATAAACTTTAGTACATAGCTTTCACAACTTTACAGGTTGTTTTCTGCTTGATCAACTCTTTTAGTGATTTCATTGAAAAAATTGCTTCTAAATTTTACTATACAACTGCAAATCTGAGAATATGTTAAAAAACCTTAGCTGAACCACGCTTGATGAACTTATTCTGTAATTTAATACACCTTAACAGTACCAATTGTACCAAACATCTGTCCATCCTTTTCCAACCACTTTATTAATAGAGTCGTGGGAGAGCCAGGACCTTTCCTGCAAACCAACGGAAACATGGCAGGTTACATCCTGAATGGTACACAAGTCCATTACTGGGTGCATGTAGACACAAACATGCACACACTCACACCACTAGTCAATTAACCTACCAGCATGTCTTTGAACTGTCAGGAATCTAGAGCACCCAGAGGAAACCCACATAAATGAGGGGAGAACATACATGTACAAACTCCACACAAATTGCACCCCAGGAATTGAGCCAAGGGCTCCTGAACTGCAAGTCAGCAATGGTACTGTAGCTGCTCTGCCATCTGGGACCAAAAATATACATCACATATAGAGACTATAGCTCAGTGATGCACAGCTCCACTTGATCTATTGATATTCATTTCTTCTCTTCTATTAACAACCTAACTGAGCTGATAATTATCTTAGGTGGGCCACTTAACACTTTTCTTCAGTTGTTGACGATTTAAAGGGACTAATAAAACCTGCTGAATTGTAGCCTTAAGGAACTGATCATGCACCTACCATTGCAAAAATAGTATTATTACAAACAGTGACTTATGTATGAGCAAAATTTGGGCAGCTTATTAGTTCATGACAAGAATGCAAGGACTGACAAATTACAAGAACCTGGATTTGAATGTTAAACAGGAATCAGTGACTGCTACAAATCAGTGACAGGTGTGGATAATCACAAGTCAAAATCAAATTCCTTACATGAACTTTAGGGTGGTGTTTTACTCATGCAGAATCACATTATAAAAGTTTATGTGGTACTTTATCTAAAGCATTCTAAAAGACAAAATACAGTATATAATCATATGTCCAAAGGTTATCTACTGTAGAAATCTTGTTCTAAGTTAGACTCAATCTACCCTTACTAATTCCCTGTTATCTCCTAGAATTCAGTTTTTATTTAGATATTCTTTTGATTTGATTCTTTCAATTTTATCCATACATTTAGATGTAGTAATTTATTTGCAAATGTCCCTTTTTTCTAAAGAAGGCAATCTGTAATTCTTAAATTCCTAAATGAGATCACAGTGATGCAAAACATACTGTATATTACAATACAGCAGCCCAAATGTATTGGCACCTCATCACCATCACTGTACCTGCTGCACACTGCTGAAAGTAGACCTCCTACACACACCTCCAAATTAGGGAACACCTCATTTCTTCTAACAATGTATTTCTTCAAATGCAAAAGTTATCATTTTTGTGTTTTCAATACCACAGTACTTAACAGTTAATCGGTAAAAGGTTTTCAATCCACATGGACAAGGAGGTTTTCTTTATGTGCTACTGTTTCCATGGTAACTAAACTTTTATCTTTATTTTAGCTTTCTTTAAAAAACACATATCAAGTGTGGAAAGATATACAGCCTTCATATTGGTCTCAATGTGGCTACTAACTTTCCAAAACACTTAACTATAAGAATATACATATAAGAATATACTATATACAGTACAGGTAAGTTTTTTAACTTAAAAAATATGTAACAATACTGTTTAAAAAAAACAGCTGAATAAACTGAATAAACCAGCTGCTTCATTTGTCTGGTCTGAATCACATGTTATTTGGTTAAGGTTGGCACTGTTAAAAATGTAGGTGCAAATCAAGCAGTAGTTCATTACTTCATAGAAAAGATATCTTGGTACGATCATTCTGAGTCTCTACAATGCAAATCCTTTATCTATTTAGACATATGTTTCTATGTTAAGCAAAAATACATAAATTGAGAACAGTTTTACTTATAAAATACTTTCTATCAGCTCAAAAGTGTAAAGCACTGTTGTGATAGCTCATGTGTGCAGTTCCATTTAGTAATTATTTGTATTTTTACATGAACGTAAATCTTGTAGGTTTTATTCTTTTTTCCTTATTGAATACCGCAATATATCTGGATGACAGGCTTCCAATATTCTCATTTGTTTGCTGTGCGTAAGACCATATATACTGCACTATTGTCATTACATTTATAGGTTTGTAAATGTATATTTAATGATTTACAGAATATCTAATTCAGTATAATTTAAAGGCCTATGAGTATGTTTCATGTAATTTCTTCATCAGTTTGCAATAGTAGCTTTACTGTAGAAGTAAAGCACATTGCATTGCATACGAATACATTTCCCCTAACTGCAGTGCATTTTCTAGGTTTGCGGGGTGGGGGAGGAGTCTCCCAGGATAAGTCTCCCACTAACCTCTGATGAATTTGGCTCAAGGTAAGGAGAATGTGGAAAGATAATTTTCCCGTGCAGATTCAAAATGTGAATACATAAGAATTACTACCACTACTACTAATAACAATTGCTTTCATTGAATGCTTTTCATCCCAAAGGGCCACAAAATGGTTTGAGATCTAGAATGGGACCCACTTCATCCAACATTAAAGCACAGCTCCCGCCTGTATGACACACAGTAGCCATTATGGTACCAGGAGCACAACTACACAGCACATTGGGAAGATAAGTGAGAAAAAAGACCAACAAGAATAATACAACTGCCACATACTCTATGGATTGATTCACGGTGTTAAATATCTTCAGTCTAGAACAGTGGAAATGGAGAGGTTTTTCCCAAGTATATAAAGTCCTAGGGGGTATACAGTAGATAGGATTAACCTCATAGTCCTTTAAGAAACAACTGGATTATTTGGTCTACTGACTTTACTAGTAACACCATTTTCAAGCCAGACAATTTGTTTCTGATACACACAACCCTTTCTGTAAAGATGCCTCATGTTTTCAGTCTAAAAATATATTTTTAAAATTTTTTATTTGCTTTCTTAGATTCTCCTTTCACTCTTTATTCTGACGTACAAAAGTCTATTGAGTTACAGTATCTTGTAAACAATTTGGGTCGATTTTCTATCATGTACCTTCATAATCTCTTCTGTTTCAGAAGGCTTTATATTCTCTTAGTTTTACCATTTGCCTTTAAGATTAAGAATTAATCTGGTTGTTGTTATTTGAATTAAAGACTTGTAGTGTATTGAGAAAACACAAAATTTATTCTTAAAAAACAGCATTTTAAATCGTACTTATTTTAAGGCAAGTAAAAGGCACAATTCATAATACATTTATTACAAAAAGAACCTATTATTTATTTTTGGTTTACAAAGAAACATACAGTACATGTATATAATGAGAAAAGCACATCAGCAGCTTTAAGTAATATTTACAATTTAAAAAGACAAAAATGAAGGGTCATCACTATGTGAAATAGATACTGTACAAAAAATACATTCATGATAGACAAATACAGTAAATGTGGGTTCAATTACACACCTGGAGTCCTATCTGTAAGACATTTGTATGCTCTCCCCGTGTTCCTCCAGGTACTCTGGTTTCCTCCCACAGTCCAAAGACATAGTGGTAGGATAATTGGCTTCTGGGAAATTTGGCCCAGGTGTGAGTGTGAACTGTACGTGCCCTACAATTGGACTGGTGTGTGGTGTACCCTGCCTTGCGTCTGTTGATTGCTGAGATTGGCTCTGGCTTCTATGCAACCCTAGAATGGATGCTTTGGGATAAAGCATTTAGAAAATGGATTGATAAATAACAAGTAAATTCTAACATTTAGTTGTCCATAATGGGTACACAGTGGCATAAAGGATAAGTATATATATGAATTCTATTGCACTTAAATGTAGGTAGTCCAAATTGACACCCTGATGGTAAGAGCTCAAATTCACTGTGCTTAAGATGGTCAGACAGTCAATGATTATATTGGCCTTTCACATTATATGTTTCATTCCTCTCCTAGAGGGCGCTCCACTACTCCTGTCATTAGTTCTGTGATTGTTGCTATGCTCCCCAGGTGTGCCCTGTTATGTCTACCATTATTTAAAGTCTAGCTCCTCCAGTCCTTGAGACCCTCCTAGCACCAGGATATCCTACGTCCATCTCCTGAGGGCATAGGCCTCATCCCCAACACCTCCCGTTTCCTGAGCCCGGGGTCTGGAGGATCTCACCCTGTCACCGTAGTACCTCCATGTTCTCCATGTGTTCGTGTTTTTTCCCTTCCCGGGGATTTTAACCTTGTCGTGTCAGAGGATGAATTTATTGTTGACGGACTGTGCCCTGCACCTGCCTTTGGATTTGGATGCCATTCTTTGTCTTCCCCGCTGACTGTCTCACGGACTGTCACTTTTTTGTGCACCATTAAACCTCTGGGTGTTCTCCCATACTGTACCTCCTGTTTTCTTACCGCATCGCAACAAAACCCAACACCGACTTCAGACCCTGTCTGTAACAGATAGCTTTGTTGACTATCTTTATTATCCTGCTCAGTTTGTTTACTAGTCAGCCTTAAACATTTTTGTGTGGTGTATTCCAAAGATCTCCTTCTTCAATGATGGAATTAGTAACTTAGTGCATGGTTAAAATTCAGTTCTCTCATGAATATTAAATACGAATACTGAAAATAAGAAAGGGGCAGATTTAACAGTTTAATACAAAAAGATGGCTCCTTCCAGGATTCACAACATTTACAAACATTTTCATGTGCATTAAGAAAATGTCAAAGAGAACTAAAAAGTAATTCTTTTTATAAATATTATAATCAATCAAATATAATCAATCAATAGAAAAGGAGACTTTTTGCAGCAGAATCTTGTAATTGGATGTGTTTGTCAGTATTCATCGTTTTTTGGAGACCATGCAGGAGGAACACAATTCCTGCAATTTTTTTTAAGTGGTTCAAAATAATAACAATAACAATTCCTTACACTTACACTAGTGCTTTTCTGGATACTCCACTCAAAGCTCTTTCAGGTAATGGGGACTCAGTGGAGAACAGAGTGATGAAGCCAATTCATAGATGGGGATTATTAGGAGGCCATGATTGGTAAAGGCCAATTAGAAATTTGGTCAGGATGCCAGGGTTACACCCCTACTCTTTTCAAGAAACACCCAGGGATTTTTATTGACCACAGAGAGTCAGGACCTCAGTTTTGTGTATGATATTCACATTACATCAACGTTTTCAAATAATCACCTGTGTAATGTTATCAAAGACTACAGTTATCATGCACCAGAATTCTGACAAACCATTTTTTAGCCTGACAATTTTAGGTTTTAAACTGTAGGGGAAAACCGCGTAGCTGAAATGTAAACGCAGACATTTTGGACAATTTAAAAGTCCTTAGATCACAAAATCAACATTTGATCTTATCAAAGTAAACAGCATAGACTAAAACAAGGACAAACGTAATATATTGAATACATGTATATTGCAGTGATTAGCAGTGCTTTTCTGAAAAAAGCATTGTTAATTTCTGTTTTGCTTTCCATGTGTTACGATGAGATGGAAACATAAAGATTTAATTTAGATGGGTGATAATCATCAGAGATAGAATATATGATGATGTACTGTAAAACTTATAAGCCTCATACTTGTTAATTAGTTTTTTACTAATGACAGTTTTGACATTGCTTAGAAGAAATGCCTGGGAAGCTGCAGAAGATTGAGGTCTTGGAAAGCCGCAGTTTCACATCATAGTAAACAGAGCTGAGAAGGAGCGCTGCACTTTAAGTAAAGTGCCTCATGTCTCATACTGTCCTCCACGAAATATTAATCATTGATGGTAGACTTCTTATATATTATATATTATATATTATATTAACATATAATATATATATATTATATATTATAAAAGGTTATAATGTATAAAGATCTTTTTTTTAAGCAAAAAAGAAGAAATTGGGCCTTTTCTGTTACCTACTGTTCTGAAAATATGAGGGCTGAGAAATGGTAATGTACAGTAGTTATTTACAGTGCTTATAATACAATTGGATTCCCTTACTATTAAATTGTAACAGCAAAAAATCTTCATTTACATTTTGTCTTTTATAATGTCTTTTATAATGTTTTTAATATGTGCATACTATACAATTACAAGAAGCTATGTCAGAGAAAATTTGATTTTTTTGCATGTCCCTTCACTAGTTTCTTAATGCAGGTCTGGCTTTATATTTTTGTAAATTTGTCTACCATTTATGTCTTAATGTTTTCAGGAGTTATTTGCAAAATAAACTTTATTAAAATGTCTGTTCCATAACAAAAAAAAATAACATTACTCCTGAGGGGAAAAAATAACTTTTAGTGTTTGAAGTGAAGGAATGTAATACAGTGGGATGCTTATAAGATTGCAACACACACTTCTGCTGAGTTACTACAACCCTTACCGGCAAGGATCAAGACATTAAACGATTCCAATGTGGAGTTAAAAAATGAAATGAATGAAAGGATGGAATACTTACTATAGACAGTTTTAACCCTGTGTCATAAGTTTTTAGGTCTTGTGGAGAGTGAAGAATGACGGGTGCAGAGAGGCTGAGAACCTGCCAAAGCAGATTTAGATGGGACTGGGAAACACTTCATGACAGGTGCACCCTGGAGGATTCTCCAGTCAGGCTCAAGCTGTCATCACAAACTCCAATGTATTCCTTTAAGAACCAGTGAGTATTAAAGGATTTGGGGAGAGAAAATAATTTACATCTCCTGATTTCTTTCCTAGCATCATTTATTACTTTCTATATGCACATTGCATATACTGTACAGTACAGAACTACTGTACATACAGTAAGTATATATATTGTTAGTATACATTTTCTGTATTAAACGGGGTAAAGGATTTGTCTGAAAGCTAGAGAGTTAGCAGTCTTTTTAATTTTTATTTATAATAAGGAGGATAAAGTAAAACGTTAAATTCACACTGTGATTTTAAAATCCATAAAAATGAGCTAAGCTGTTATTTCAGTTCATGACTGAATTACTTTCAGCATGTTATGCAGTACAGTGTGTACATTAATCCCAAAGTACATCACAGAGATGCAAAATATTAATTCCCTGGTGCAGAAGAAGAAAAATTATCACAAGAAGATTACCATTCTTATGAGAAGTTCAAACTGAAATATACCAATGAATATTATGATTTATTAGGTATTTATATATTTTTCAAGATAAGGAATATGAATGCAAGTAATAATAATTAGAATAAAGTGCTCCTGCAGCAAAACCACTATAAAACACCCAACAGTGATGTTCAGTTCTTACATTTCTTGCAGTTGCTATGAAGCTTTCCACCAAAGTGTTGTCTACTACAATATTTATAGCTTACTTTCCAGGGCTGTGGCTTGTAAGACAGCATTCAGATTTTAATAAAATGCATGGCAGTGAGGCAGCTGAGGTGGTCTGGGGAAAAAAAACTGTAGTGAACTACAGTATAGTGGACAAAGACCTGCAATTTGCTTCTTAAGTGTTAATTGTGTAGTAAACACTTTCCATTCTAAAGAATGTGCCTTACTATTAATATAGTGGACATTTAAAGTCAAAATGATGTGCATTGTTCAAATAAATTCAGACTCAGATTGGAGTGTTTAACAACACAAAGAGAAATTACATCTAGTTATGTACACAGATATTTGTGTCTTGAAGATTATATGATGTTTTTCATATCCTTCTTAGTATTTCATCATGAGATTTAAGAAACAAATTTTTTATTGCAAGGGCTTAAAATCTAAGCTCTGGGCACATTATAGCTATGACCACAGGCTACAGCTGTCTTAAGAACACTGATTTCTGAAGCCCCACAATACACTCTGTTCTTTACGAGAAAACTGTTTTGCAGCGTGCGTGTATTGTATGTCATTTTTCACAGCAGTGCACCCTCTTGTGGTCATCAATCAAAACAACAATTATCCACATCTGTTCTCATCAGAACAAGAGGAAACAACCTGTCCAGAAAAAATATTACATCCATTAGAGGACTGACCAATACAGACTTTTCAAGATATTCAATTCAGTCTCCGCATATCACTTGACTATTGTTATATTGTTTATTAAGTTCAGCTTTACTGTGCAAATATTTGCTTTGTTTTCTTTTGTCCTTGCATCTTTGTGTAAAAGCCGTTTGTGAAAGGAGTGATATCACATTTGTGAAGATGAATATAATTTCCTAAAATTTTCATCTTAGAGTGGTAATGTAAATTATGCTACTAAAAAGTTTACCTCAAAACCGAATTACTGCTCTGAAATCAGTACAGAGAAGGCTGAATACATATATTCCACATTCAAAGTCATGTCCTGTACTGGAGAAAGTGTTTGTTCCTGAACAGTTAAAACTAGATGAAACAGACAAAACTGGAAAGAAGAGAAGAGACATTTTATTGAGATAATTTTTGACAGTACATCCACCCTAGCCCTTCGCTGTTTCCTTTTGTAACACAACCATAGTGGCGGTATTTCCTCTTGAATGGTTTTATACCAGTATGCAGCTGTCCCTCTTTTTTCAGTCCCATGTAACACACCACTGCCTTCTATTGGGACTAAAGCCTGTTAAATTGTGGAACAAGGATTATAAATTTCACATGAGACAATACATTAAGAAAAACAGTTGCTTTTTTTAATGGTTTAATAATATAACTTTTGTTCTAGACCTGTAAAGCACTTTAAAAGGATGAGAATTATTTTCATTCTGTGGTGATTGGCAAGGCATCAGTTACATATGCAGGGAAAGGAAAAGGAACAATTCACAAAGGGATAATTTTAAATGTTCTTAGCATTTCACACTTTCACAGCTCTCTCTGTAGTTTTGTCAGTGCATGTCAGTACATTCTCTGAGGCTGGCACAATAAAGCTCAATAACAAACTAATTGAACACACAGATGCACTCGGAACTAAATTAGATTTGGTTGCATCAAAAATACAATTTTTTTACAGAAAAAAACTACTCACTATTTTCTCAAAAATATGTTTTGTAAAAGGGGGTGACACTGTGATGCAGTCTTTAGCTTTGTTTATTGCAGTGTTGGGGCCCTGCATTCACACACTGGGTGTGGAGTTTGTATGTTCTCCCTATGTTCACGTGGGTTTCCTTTGGGTGCTCCATTTTTCTCCCACACTAGTTAGTTTGCTTTTGGGAAAAATTGACCCCTGTGTGAGTATGCATGTGTGTGTGTGATGTCCTGTCCAGGGTATATCCCACCCTGCACAAATAAACACCTCCAGTGTCCGTCTGCAACCCTGTATTGTATAGAGTGCTGAATTGGTGATGGAGGTATTGAGAAAAGAAATGGCTAAACACAGAAAACCTTAAGCAATTGATGCTAGATAATAATCTAAAAATTACTGTGGGTCAACACAAAAGTAAACAGACACACTAAGTCACATTTAAACATTACCCTTAATTAATCAAGTAACTAGTCTTTGACAAAAAACAACACATTAAACATATTCCCAGTTCATAAGCTAAAGGACAGACCTGCACCAGAATGTACAGTATAAGAACTACATAGAGAGCCTTTGGATAAAATACATTAAATTTTAGTCACTGCGGGAATGAAAGTTAGATTGAATTTAGCCAAAAAGACAAAAAAGTTAAATCATGGAGCAAAAAATACACTAGAATTGAATCACTTGGAAAAATGGTTTGTGAAATAAAAGTCATACAAAAAGTAGATCCAGGAACAAATAATAACAATTGTTAATAACTATGAACTACAATATTTGTAAACTATGTTTTGAGAACTATTAAAAGTATACCCCTAAACTTCACATAAAATAGATTGTGGTAAAATATATACTGTATATATTTCTTTCTGCATAATGAAACACGAGGATTTTGAAATCTGAATGCATGCTTTTGTTCAGCTCATAAATATTTAAGAATGTCAAGCAATGCTCAAGTCCCCAGAAGGACTCACTGACACATACAGATGCTTGCACTCCAGTCTTGAAGAACTCAGATGTTGCTTCTCTGTTTCAGAAACTTTGGGGCTGAAGCTGTATATTCTGAATGGTATTAGACTGCTTAGGTGAACTTGTATTTGCCTGAGAACTCTTCAAGTAGTCTTTCTTTATATTTCATAGCAAATGAAACATACCCTGTACAGTACACTGGCAGATACTGCTCTAAAAGAAAAAAAAAACTTGTTAATTACAGATGCAGCCATTCAAAACGAGCGGGTTATGCCGCGGCAAAACACGGTGGGTCTGTCGCGGTATAACACGTCATAGCGTGGGTTACCGTATAAACCGCATAATACCGCAAGTAAGATAATAGTATCCGGAATTACCGCCAGGTGGAACTAATAAAGCTCAACCTCTCATGTACAGCGTTTGAGCTGTCGCCATCAAAGTCTTTACCAAAGATATTACTAATAGTATTAATAATGAATGACCTTGGACAAGCTGTAAACTCAAAGTATTACCCTGGTCCACATTCTTTGTAACCGTCTTTGTAACCGTAAACACTTTATTTTTTCATTGACAAAAAGTAACATCACAGCATTTAGTTGATCTGATCACGCATTTGTTTCCAATCATACAAAGTAATGCTTGAGAATTTCCAATTCACCATGCCTTCCACATGCTCATAAAAGATATTAATTTAGGAACATAAACATATTACTGTATGTAGACTGTACTGTATATGGCAGGTCTTGGTATTTTAAAGAAAAAATACACACCAGTATTCAATTTCTCCCTAAACATTTTAAGCATCAAAGTCTTACATGTGGTTATTTCGGAAACGTTTTTACGTGCTCCTTGCTCCTTCTGACCATGTTACTGTACATTTATACAGTATACAGTACTTTGTGAGAAAAGTGATAGTTTTAAGCTTTTCTGCGAATACGCTCGATATCAGAGTAAACAGAAGCATACTTTTAGAATTTGATTAATAGGGAATATAATATGGAATGTGTTTGTCATGTGACAAACACATATCAATGGAAAGTCTTATACTACTGTTTGTGCAACAGTACATGAATATAGTTATACCATTATTAATTTCTTTAGATACGCGATTCCATATTATATTCTCTATTAATCAAATTCTAAAAGTATGCTTCTGTTTACTCCGATATCGAGCATATTCGCAGAAAAGCTTACACTATCACTTTTCTCACAAAGTACTGTATACTGTATAAATGTACAGTGACATGGTCAGAAGGAGCAAGGAGCACGTAAAAACGTTTCCGAAATAACCACATGTAAGACTTTGATGCTTAAAATGTTTAGAGAAAAATGGAATACTAGTGTGTATTTTTTCTTTAAAATACCAAGACCAGCAATATACAGTTTACATAATATGTTTATGTTCCTAAATTAATATCGTTTATGACCCTCAGATGCGTCATGCTCCTATTCTTTTTATGCTCAGCTACTAAAATTTCCCCTTAGTAGTAAAATTCCATATTAATATTCAATACTAAGCGGATTAAAATGTGCACAGTAAAGAGATTAAATGATTAAATCTTTTCACTACCGACCAATGCACCACGAGTGCCCCTGTCGGTCATTTTGGCCAGCCAATCACGTACCGTAGTAGGGCGCGATGGAGCACACGTAGATGCCCATGGTACATGTTTGTACCGTGCATCTTGAATGGCTGCATCTGTAGGTGTACATTTGCACTTTATCTTCCATGAGATGGTGTTACACCCAAAGAAAAAGAATGGAAACCTTGACAGCAGTCAGTTCAAATGTGACCAGTTTTCTTCTTGACAAACTAATAGCCTTCCCTTACAAAGCTTAGGGTACTAAAGCTATGTGATATAGTAGAGGCACCTGAAGACTATCTTGTGTTGCAGTGAAAAACGTATGGCACAAGTATTTCCATATAATTATGTCCCCAAAAAAACTGATCCCCAAATGTGCCTTTGTTCTTTTTTATCTTTACAGTCTAAATTTGCATTGTCCAGAATTGCAGTGGAATACATAAGACTAATGGGATTCACAGGAACCTCCAGGGGATACCTTCATTAATGTGCTAATGAACATGCCTAATCCTATAAAATAATACCCACTAACTCCTCTGGAGTCTGCAAAACTTCTGCTCTATTGGTCCACAATTCTGCTACAAAGGAACAAATTATAACTGCAACAGCCAATTGGAAGATGTTAGCACATACTGGAGGTACACAAATCCAGTCCCCAAAAGACACACTCCAGCAGGTTTTAACGGTCCCTTTAAGCAATTGACAGCTAAAAACCTTTGAAAAGTGTTAAATCAGTCCACACACACTAATCTGCAAACACTGTAGCTCTTCGGGACTGTAATAATAAATGTATCTTGTAGTTACTATATTTATAAGGGGTTTAGATGTATATAAATTTCTATGTTTTTTTAATATTTATTTTAAATTCTTTTTTTAGTTATGTCATATTTTATTGTTTGCATTTCACATCTTATTGCAGTACAGACAACCTATGAAACAATAGGTAGAAACTGAGCTGTTTGCTTACAGTATATACTGTACAGATGATGTTAGAAGTTTGGTAAACACAGAGGATCAAAGATAATTTTCTGGTTTACTCTAATTAAGTTCTTCGTAAATCATTAGAGTCTTCATCAGTCCTAGAACACAGCATAATAGCGACAGGGAATAAAAGAAAGGAGATGGGAAAGTGACAAGGAAGGAATGTAAGGAAGGCATAATGCAGAGTAAAACTGAAAAAACAACATCACCAATCAATCTCTTTCTCTTGTTCCCTCATCATTTCCCTCGTTCTGATCAGTCTTGGAGACCAGATTAGCAGGGGTATAGTTTCTTATTCTCTTTTGGGCTTCCGGTTTATAGGAAAGGAGATTTAGTGCTGAGTTATATTCTTATATTCAGGATGCCAGGTACATTTCTTTGGCCTGTAAAAGTATTGTATAGGATTTCAGGTTAAAGAGTTATTATCCTGGGTTTTGGGGTGTGTGGAATGTAGGCCTTTGAAACACCTTGTTTTGTAAATAGTACAAACTGTGTATGTGTTTTTGATTAATGTTGTATTGTATTATTTGGCGTCATTTAGCAGTGTGATTAGTATAGAAAATTGTCCTAGTTTACCTCTGATTGGTTGCTGTTAGCCAGAGCCAGAACACACATGACTAAATTAAACCTACCTCTTGAGTATTTTAATTATTCATTTTATTTTGTTTACCATGTTTTCCTGACAACTCCTAGTTTGTCACAATATGAAGACTGAAAGAGTGCTGTATTTGGTTTTTTTTTGTCATGTTTTATTAGCTTCTAAAGGGAAAGGGAAACCTCAGAGACCAGTGAACAGGCAAATGCTTGTCCAGGCTGTAGGAGAGGAATGGGATAGAATCCCACAAGACAGCATCTGCAACCTGGTGCAAAGCATGAGTCCCAGATGTACAGCTTGGATTGCTTCCAACAGTTGATAATCCCCAAACAAAACTAATAAATTGTGTGTAGATACAGTGCTGCGTGAAAGCATGTGAACCTTTCATCATTCATAAGCCTTAGACAAATTATTTTAAAAAAATCTTTTATCTTAACTCCAATGTTTAATGAATATAACCTGAATAATAGACCCAGTGCAAAAATCTATATTGTTTCATTATTTATTAAATAAAACATGTTTATTTATCAAAAGCATAATGATTCCTCCGTGCAAAAGTAAGTAACTTAATCCAATAAGCAGTGGCACATCCTTTAGCAGCTACAGTATAACAGTTCAAAACATGTCCTATAGTTACTAGTCAGTATTTCACATCTGCTTTGAAGAATTTTTGCCCATTCTTCTTTACAAACGCCTTCAACTGCTCCAAATGTGTTGGTTGTCTTGCATGAACAGCCGGCTTCAGGTCTTGCCACAAGTTGAGAATTGACTAGCAATTCTAAAACACAAAATTTTGACTCAACTTCAACACATGGACAAAGAGCACAACGTTGTCTTCCAGAATATTTTGTTATGACTCTGAATTCATAATTCCCTCAATGATGGCGAGTCATCCAGGTCCATGGGCAGAAAAGCAGCCCCAAACGATGATACTCCCACCACCATCTTTGACAGTGGGGATAGGTTATTTTTGTGGTAGGTTTTCACCAAACATGGAATTTTTTGTTGGGGCCAAAAAGATCAATTTTAGATTCATTTGTCCAGACAGCATTCTTCCAAAAACTCTACAGGATCATCCTGATGGTCTTTTTCAAACTTAAGATAAGCAGCGATGTTTTGGGGAGTAAAGGTTTTCTACTGGAAACCCTTCCATTCTATTGTTGAGGTATGAACTTTGACATCACCTGCAGCAGGAGAGGCCAGTAGATCCTTCGATGTATCCTGGGGTTCTTTTGGACATCCTGTATGAGTTTTTTTGTTGCTCTGTGGGGGAATTTCAAGGATGTCTACATCTACTGTAGATAGAGTCACCATGGTCTTAAGTTTTCTCAATTTGTATTTTTTTTTGTCTTAAAGTAGACTGATGAATTCCAAAAAGTTTCGCTATTATTTTATAACTCTTCTCAGACTATTGAGCACTTATAACATTCTTCCTGAGGTCATATGAGGTCTCATTAGATCATGGCATGGTGTATTACACTAACATTTATGAATAAGACCAAATTCACTAGGTGTCTTACCTTTATATAGTAGAGGGGCTCACAGTCTTTGTCCTGGTGATTGGCTCTTTGATTGTTTAACTTGGTACCCAATTATTTTAGTACTTGGTTATACTTACCTTGTTAACTGTGCTAAGGAACCTTATGGTTCACTTTTGCACATGCACTAATTTTTACTTACCTATTTATTTTTCTATTACATGCATCAATTCTTCTGAACAATACATACAATTTGTGGATATAAATCTTTTCGAATAATAGCTAGTTTTGAATAAACAAGGATTTCATAGTAAAAATGTAACATTTAAAAAACGACAGTTGGGGTTCACAAACTTTCAAGTAGCATGTCTGAGTATCAAAATAAACACATTGCAAATACACTTACAGCACAAACACATATGCATCTATATTTGTAAAACAATAAAATCTATTTATCCACTTTCTAACCACTTAATCTAATGCAGGGTCAAAGGCAGAAACACCCCGAATAGACACCAGACCATTACAGAAATTGATTGATTGATTATTCAGGACTGAAACATAATACAATCAAGTAACTTTGAGTGTTGTATAAGTACAATCACCTCATTAATTTCAGAAAGTGAATAATATTTGCTGTACTTCTACACTTTTATCACAGTAGCAATTTATTTCTTTAAAAAGAAATCTGCTGGTTTTATCATACCAGATAACATAAAGGTGCATTACTCTCACTACCTAAAATATTGCAATACCAGAAAGTCACATTGGACCACTATGAGAAAAAAAGGCATGAACAAGACAAAGTACATCTTGAACGATTGTTAGTGTAATAAAATATTTTTTTAAATTTTGCTCAAACATGTGACACATTTCGAATGAGGTTACAATAAGGGTAATGAAGTTTGGGATTTAAAAGCAAATTCCACCCATTTCACTGGTTTTCAAAAGCATTGATATCTGGGGATTGTTCTGGGCAGAGGAGGTAATGGGTATCTGCCTCATGCTTCTCAAGCCTGCCACTCAAGAGTTTATTCATCTTAATGGAAATACCTAATGTTTTGGCAAGTGAGGTTAACTGTGTTTATCACTTTGTAAGTTTTTTACTGCCTGATATACTTATTTAAAGAAGATGTGTGGGCAGCACAGTAATGCAGTGACTAGCATTGCTGCTTTGTAGCCCTAGGGTGTTTGGCAACTCCTGGGCTGCTATCTGCATTGAGTTTGTATGTCTTTCACGTGTTCAGTTGGGTTTCTCCCAAGTGCTCTGCTTTCCTCCCACAGTGCAAAGACATGGTGTGTGAGTGCAAAGACATGGCTGTGGTGTGAGTGTGTCTATTTTTGTCTGTGTGTGCCCCATTCAGGTTATATCCTGCCTTAGCTATGGCGGTGTTCTGCAAAAAGCATTCTAGGACTGCTATTCAGAGGCAATTTAGCCAATTATGAAGGAAGAAACTATCGATTGCTTTTGTTTTAATTGTATGCATTGTACTGTAAATCACCCTGCAACTCACAACTGGCAACCCACTGAAGCTAAGCAGGGCTGAGCCTGGTTAGTACCTGGTTGAGAGACCTCCTGTGAAAACCTGCAGTTGCTGCTGGAAGAAGTGTTAGTGGGACCAGTGGGGGGTGCCCACCCTGCGGTCTGTGTGGGTTCTAATGCCCCAGTATAGTGGTGGGGACATTATACTGTAGTGGGTGCTGTCTCTCAGATGAGATGTTAAACTGAGGTCCTGACTCTCAGTGGTCATTAAAGATCCCCAGGCATTTCTTGAACAGTAGGGAGTTATTACAGTGTCTGGGTCAAATTTCCCCCCTCAGCCATTACTGTGGCCTCCAAGTTGTCCCCCATGTATGATTGGCTTGCACTTGCCCTGTGATGGAGTGGCGCCCTGTCCAGGGTGTACCCTGCCTTGCACTTGTTGCTTGCTGGGTATGCTCCAGCTTCAACGCAACCTTCACCAGGGAAAGCAGAAGTGAAAATGGATGGATTAATCACATGATAACTTGTCTACGATTAGCACCCCTACAGTTCAATATAGCTCAATCACTGAAATACTCGTTGAGAATAAAAAAATCATATGTCTAACCACCAGTTTGACCAAGTTAGAAGAAAACCAGAAGGTTTTCCCTCTGGTTTGAAAAATTTTAATTTTTTACATTGTTAACAAAAGAAAAAAACGAATAGATTTATAGAACCAGATGACATAGGAAAAGTTATGGTAGCAAGTAAAACACAGTGAGACAACAATACATGAGTTTTTTTTTAAGAGTACTGATAAATTTAATCAACATTTACTTCAAACCAGCAGAAACAGAACAATCTCAGTGTGATGAGTGAGTTGGCCTCTTACTTCTACAATTTATTTTTAGATTTGTGAGTTATGGATGTGAGTTGCAGTCTCATGTTCAACTCTGCATCCAATCTGTTGCGATACTTCATTTTTGTGGACATGTACGACAACATCCGGTTTCACACAGATAGGTGGTCAGAAACGGGAGAAGAACAGAAAGAGCTTTCTCTGATTATACTGGACAATCATTTTTGGTGTTGCACCAAAACTCTGCCAACTGCACTTCTCTAAAAGCTGTAAGGAACAGTCTGCAATCAGGTTAATTAACTTCATATTCTTGTGACATGAAGTCTTGAAGTTTTTTTATTGTTTTTCATATTTTTCTTTTTTTTTCTCATGGTTGCAGTAATTTCTAAGCGATCTTTCTACCTAGTAACATGTTATTTTCTCTCATTAGGTTTTTGAGATTTGCCGGATGGCGAAATGGTAAACATTTTTATCTCAAACAAGATAGAAGAGCAGATGGAAGAGGAAATGTCATCCGACACCTTTGAGGTGCCTTCTGGCTCTAGCAGCGAAAATACAGAAATGTATTCAGAGAGTGAATTTGGAGATGACGTTTCAGAAGATATGCCGAATTTTTCTCACTTCTTGGAGCCACGCAAAGCCATCATAACTCACATTTTTTATTGATAGCAAATTTGGATTTTTCATGTAGCCTATGTGATAGCTCACAGAACCCCTGTGGATGTCCCGTGGAACCCTTGGAGTTTGTGAACACAGTTTGAGAACCACTGGACTAAAGCATACATTCACGCTTCACAATTTATATAAAAATGGAACATGCAGTAATGAAAAAAACATACAATTGTGAAACTATTAGATAAAGATTTCAAAGCATATGCATAGGTAATTGAATTGCCCTGAAAAACATCAAATTCACGGATAAACATGTCTCCCTAGTAATAGCATGATATCCATAATTTACCTTATCATAACTGAATATTGGTTATGGACAGCTGCAACATATAGTAAAAAATAAGTTCCAGAAAATAAAGTTGGTGCACGATAACAGATATTAAAATATTTAAAGATCTAGCTGTTGAAGGCAATAGTATTTTGGCTGTCTTACTTTATATTACTGCCTGCATAATCATGGAGTATTTAAACCTGCAGTATTTATGAGTTGACTAAGACATAAAATAATTGTTTTCAGAAAATATGTCTTGAAATAGTGGACTGTATGGTGGTACAGTGGTTAGCATCGCTGACTTCCAGCAGTGGGGCCCTGGGTTCAATTCCTGTGTATGTGTTTATGTATTTGTGCTGTGCAATGGTATACACAAAAACACACAATCCCACCCCCACCCATGGTGTATCCTGCCTTGTACCTGTTGCTTGCTGAGATTCTGACTCACCCACAACCCTGTAATCGATAATGCAGTTAAAAAATGGATTGGATGGATTTTCTGGGATATTAGGTGAAAAATGGTTAATCTCTAGAGCAATATGATACTACCTTCAAAGTTGTAGTTAATAATTGTTAATCATTATTTTTGCCTGATTCATAAATCAATGCTCTCTACACTTTTCTAAATGTTTCAAATGATGCTAAACTTGATAAACTTTTTTTTTAAAAAATGAAATATTTAACAAATATTTATAATAATAAAAGTTATAAGAGCTTTAGAAATTTAAACTTAAACTCATTGTTCAACAATGTACAGTATTGATGTTTTAATCTACAGGTTAGATATGAGGACATGGTGACATACTTTAAAATGGACTATTTTACTCTGTGATTTAGGTTTGAGAACTGAGTAGAAAACATTCATTGAATTTAGAGTTCAGGCTATAACAGATATTGCTATTACTGAACTTCACTGCAGTCTAGGGAGTGGGAGGCGATATGCTCCTGTGAAAAATAGCATTACATACTCGACAGCACCATTTTATTTCTGTAACCTTTCATCACTATCATTATGTCAGTCTTGTAAATGGGTCTTATAACCTGTCTTTTTTTATGCTCCAAATGTTCATATCGTTCTATTGCTCTTGCCTTCAACCCAGCAGAGCTCCCATTATAAACAAATTTAAAACAGGCTTTTCACTCTGTCCTAAAGGGCTTATTTAGGAAGGAGAAACTGAGGTAGGGAAAAATTATTAATAAAAACAAAATGTAAATACAAAAAATGTAATTTAACAGCTGGCATTTTTACAATTACATTAAGTAAAGATAGGCAGTCCAGGGAATGATCTTGTTGCTAAGATCTTTCAGGCTAGTTTTGCTCCTGACTCTCTGTGTTTTCCAAAATAAGGTACAGAGTTTTCTTGTGCTCCAGCCGTCAAGCCTTTGAATGATAACTTGGTGGTGATGACGCGCTTGATTATTTTTATTATTTCATTGTCTACTGTAAGAACAACAGCAGCAAAATACAGTTAAATGTAGTTAATATTTTCCAAAATAACTACAGTAAGTGACCGAGTTAAAGACTTATTTTAGTTACTACTACCAGCTCCATACTATGTACTATATATAATATATTTATATTCATAAATTAATATCATTTCTGACGTTCAGAGATGTTATATTTCTGTTATTTTTATAGTCAGATACCAACATTTCCCTTTATTTACAAAATTCCATATTAATATTCCGTATTAAGTGGATTAAAGATGATAAACAGTAGAGAAACAGATTAACTAAAGCAATTGTTTCACTAACATCAAATGCACCACAAGTGCCACCTATCCATCGTCTTTGGCCAGTCAATCATGCATCCTACCACAGCAGTGCGGTTGTAAAAATTAATGCGTGTTCTGACTGGCTGCATCTGTAGTAACCATGGGATCATCCCCAGTTAGTATACAAACTTTCTGTTTGTAGCTATTGACCCCATGAATTTAGAAACAATAGGTTTGGCTTACCTTAGATTTCTTTGAACAAGCAACATTAACAAACAGAGCAAAACATATGGCTTATTTAAAAGTTGAAATTGACTTTTCATAAACTATCGAGGCAATGGACCAGCTTCAGTTCAAGATGCCACCTCAGTAAGTAGGTTTCATTAAAGATTCTTCATATGAATTCTCAGCTGTTAGGCATTAGTGTGGGGAAAAAGGCGAACGAAATATTAGGATACATAGTTAAATGCATAAAATTTTAGTCCAAGGTTATGCAAAGGGTGGCATGGTGGCACAATAGTTAACATTGCTGCCTTGCAGCACTAGGGCCCCGGGTTCAAATTCACTTAGGGTGCTATCTGTGTGGCATTTCTATGTTCTTGTGTTTGTTTTAGGTTTTCAATGTGTGCTCTGGATTTCTCTCACAGTTTCGAAGACAGTAGGTTAATTCACTTCTAGGATAATTGACCCTGGTGTGAGTTTGTGCATGTCTGTGTTTGTGTCTGTTTGTGCCCTGAGTTGGATTGACATCCCATTCCCATCCCAAGTTTCCTGCCTAGCACCTATTGCTTGTTGGGGTAGGCTCTGGCTTCCCCATGACCTTGATGAAGCAGTTAGAAAATAAATGGTTGGTGCTATTTTAAAATTGTACAATGCTCTTGTTAAAACACTATAAGAATATTGTGTACAATTATCATTACTTTGTTACAAAAGGATATTACCGCTCTGGAAGCAGTCCAGATAATAGTTTTTAGATACATAACTGGGCTTAGTGGAATGCCCTACACACTGAAAGGCTAAGCCTGAGGCTAGACCAACTGAAGTGGTAGCTCCTCCGTTTGGGAACATGTTTCCTGACCACACTAAAAATGCTGCTGCTGCTGTTTATAAATTGGTGTATCACCATTTACTGTATTCAATAGCCTTAAATTCTTAACCAATTGCTTTCTATTCATTTATACACATTTCTGTTTCATCATCATCCTTCTTCTTCATCTTCTTATTACTATTACTGTACTTCCTTTGTATATGATAATTTATGTAAATAGACAAGAAGAAGCTCTCACATAGAACAAGCTGTTGATGAAGATGATATGGTTGATAATGTTCCTTCTTTGCTTTTTGTTTCTTTTCTCTCTTGTTCTGTTTCAGTGTTTCTGTATTTATGTTATGGTCCATTTCTATGTACTTTTATCTTAATGTTTTAATGATCTCATTAAGAATGGCTAAATCACTTCTGAAAATTAATTCTTGAATATGGAGGTCTTAATTATCTTACAATGACTTTGTTTAACCCAACTTAATTATTAGGGTCTTTTAATAGTTGGTCTTTTGACCAACTGTATCGTCTTTAATGTATACTTTCTCCATGACCCAGGAACAGCTACTTAAATAGAGCAAAACAATACCCATTGTTTCAAACATTCAGAATAATGTAACTTTGTTGGGAACTGTTACAGTACCAATAGTTTCCTTCTTCAGTTCTCTCAATTGGTATTACAACTGTAATTCTCAGAGCTGTGGGTTCTGCTCCCATTCTAAGTGAGAGCTGAAATATTCTAGCGGTCTCTAGACTTGGACAGTCCTATTGGGACCTGGCGATTTATTGTTTTTTAGCTACCCTAGCTCTTGTAGAACCTCAGTGTCAGATTTGTTAAAATTACCCGATACTGATGTATTTTGTTCTTTAACATGGAGCAAGCTTTGTGCAAATATTCATTTAGTATGTTACTATATCTTTATCATTGTCAATTATTAATCTCTTATTATCTTGATTTTAGTTTTTTTGTTGTACTTTCATTTATTTTTGCCTCAAATGCAATAATTTTTGTATCACTCTTGGCAATTCAGATAATTTTTTAAGATGCACTTGAAAATTCTTATGACTATTACTTGATTTTCTTAATCACCTGCCTTGCAGGTTTGGTTGTTCAGAAATTTTAAAATTAGATGCTGAGACAAATGTACAGTGATAAGTAAAAAGAAAAGATGATGATGTTTCTTAATGTGCAAAAATAATGTCCAAACTATTACCACAGAGAAAAGAATGATGTTTAAATAATCTCGGAGTAATGTCAATAAATTATGTCACAGATTGGGTGACTCCTAAAAAAATATTATTTTTGTTTTGGTAGCAGACTACGCCACGTAGGTAGAAACCCTACTGTATATACCCTGCTAGAAACCTTTATATACTTGCCACAGTTTTTTTTTCTTCTCCCAGAGTCACCTGTGCATGTACAGTAAAGACCAGTAACAGACAGTAGTATTGTTTAAGTGCCCTTTTTATTTTCTGGTGATACAATAGTTAACACTGTCTGCCTACCACTACCCACACCCAGGGCACATTGTACAAAACCAGCTCCAAAGGAGACACATTTCCAGACCAGCCACAAATACCTCATTGGTGCCCCAGTTACCAAACAAATGTCCCAGAAAAATGCAGTCTGGCAGTTTTGTCTTCTGTGTAGTTCATTTGGTGGTTCTACAATTATGGCTGTCCTGAACAATGTGGTTCCCTTATATTCCCCCTCTAACCTTGATTTCTCTGAGTCCAATGTCAGGTAGAGAGGAGAAAGATAATGCCAGAGCCTTCCTCAGCTGCTCCTTATAGAGTCCCTGTTATCTTAGTTGTCTTCTGGGTTCCGTGCTGTAATTTGTCCCACAAGCCTTCCTTCTCCGAAAGAACTTCTCTCCGCCTGGTGCTTTTTGTAGCTTTTTTAACAAGGGTTGTCGACACATCTCCCCTGGGGGGTGGGAACATCCCTGGGATGTTTGAGATGTGGGCAGATCCAACTGCCTGGGGCTTGTTCAGGAAATGGCAGTATGCAGATGGCCAGGCGTGATGATGCATTGTTCAATCAATCAATCAATCAAGGTTTATTTATCAATCGCAAAATGTCTTTAGGAACTCCACCCTCTTGATAACAGGCACAGCCAAACCTGCTTAGCAAACCCAATGTCACCATTAATTGCTCGGTGTCTGTTGTACTAAGAGGGCCTTTGATCAGGGTAGGAAACACTGAGGATAAAACTGCATCAACATTAGAGAACCACTATCTCGTCAATATGACTTAACATCCGTACAACCCTTGACACCTGATGCCCTCCTACACCCATTCTTTTCACTCTGTGACACTTACACTAACTTTACTATTCTTACTCTTATTATTAATCTCCTAAAGAAAGGTGTGTCACAATCTAAATATTTCTTATATTTAATATTTAATTTTCAAATGATTTTTTATAATCAATCTTTCTCATGATTCTTGTTATTTTTTCTATGTTGTTTTTTTCTTCAGTACCTGCATGCCACTTCATTTTGTATTTCTTTCAAAGTTCATTGGCAAAAGTTTTCAATTCCTATTTTTTTCATGATTATGCCTATGGTTAACCATCAAAAAGAGTTAACAAGACATTAGACATTTAACATAATTAAAAAGTAATTAACCTCACTTTATCACTTTAAGTAGTTATTCTGTTATTGGTTGGAGGTGTAAAGGTGTTAATTAAGAAAGAGGTGTGTGTATTGACCTCTGCAAAATAGAAGGTTTTGTTGCTGAATTAGTTCAGGAGTTCAGGAAACACAAAAGAAATAGTGGGGACCTTTTGGAAGAACAGAATTCTGAGGAAAATAGTGAAAATAAGTTACGGATATTCTGAACTTTCATTTTTTATGTTTTTGTTTAATTGAAACTCTTCTCCATTTCATCTCACATTCTTAGAATTGGTTTTATTTATGTATTAATTTTTTCTTTATTTTATCCATGTTTCACTTGGCATTTTGTAAGGAAACCTACAGTACCTAAGCTTTTCTTAATTTATTAATATGCAGAATTAACAAGTTTTGAATTTGTCCTTTAGACAAGCTAATTTGGGATTCATTTTTCTTGTGCTTATTAAATCATGACCACTTGTTATGACCCTTGCCCCTTGTGATCAATATAGATGCCATAATCACATCAAGAAGTGATTTAGGGCAACTGGGGAGTTTCATTTAATGGATTTGGAGGTACAAAAATTCAAATCAAGAGCTATGATTGTGTACTCAATTTTAATTTTTACTAGAGCTAATGTGCATTGCCTTACTGAGACACCACGTCAGGGGAATAGTGGACCCTGTTTTATGGTAGACTAACAGGTAACATTTCTCACCTTTGTTTTGTTCCTTTGTCCTTTGTCCATTTTGGATCCTTTGCTTACTGAAGCACAGAGACTAAAGTCCATAGAACACAGATTGAACAGTAAGAAGAAGTTAGAAATTGTATGGTTTAATGCTGAATGGACTGACAAGTTTTGACAAGTTGTTTTTTTTTTTAGTGTGCTGATTCTAAGTCTTGGGACTTGAATGGTTCTTGACTTGTATTCTCTTATTTTAAGGAGAGATTTAAAGTTACTTTTACCATTTTCCCTATAAAAAAGGATCATATGTTCATACATTGTTAATCATATTTGCTTTGTGTTCTTTGTGGTGAACTCCTGGTCAAAGAACCAGCTAGGGAGTAGAGTAGAAAAAATGCCCACCAGGTGATATAGTATGGAGCAATGGCTCATTAAGAAATACTGTATTGTAATATAACACTGTAGTCTATAAATCAGAATTAAACTTATAAAACAATAACTGGCATCAATAATCTGTCACAGTTAACACCGTGCCAACCATTTACGTGACAGTTATTCCTCAAATATTGAGAACTACAGTACATAGAAAGGAAAAAGTAAAAACCCCTAAAATTACAGTGTACAGCTAGTGTGGGTACTGAACATTAAGCAAGAAAGGGGAATAATTTCTTAAGTCTCTCCACAAACACAGAAGCGCACACAAGAAGGGTTACAAACAAGAAAGCATTATGACCCATTCCTCTTCTGATTGGAAGTAGTTCCAAATTTCATCTAATAATTTCTTGAAAGATCCCAGAGCATCGGATTCAGCAACATGGTTGTTGAACACCCCGCATCTCTATGTATATTAACGTAGAGAAGTATAGTACATCCTACTCACTATCTTAATAAATATAGAGATGGGAAGACTGACAGGTGAATTAATGAAGGAAGAACTTGTCATGCCCAGTACAACTAGAGGGAGCTCTACTTTTCTCCTGTTCCTAGTTCCCTGTAATTATTCATGTCTTTCTGGTGTGTCTTGTTGTGTAGCCTATTTACTTCCTGCTTCTGCTCTGCTACTCACACAGCATTGAGGTTCAGATGTCCTGAGACCCGCCCAGCACCAGGTCACTCCTGTCCATGGCCTGAGGGCATAGGTTTATATATGGCATTTCCTGAACAGCTGAGCCTGGGCTAACCCCGCGTCTCGCCGCTACGCATAGGGTCTATTTTCGCTCTTCTGCCATTCTACGGTTCGTCCTTTCCGACATCTGTGACAGAACTTCTGTCCATTTCACATATGTTTTGGGGACATTCTAAATCACATCAGGGACATGAATGGACATATACACATTTAAGTAGCATTAAGTATGGACTGTTTAGGAATGAAAAGAAAATTAAGAACATACGAATGGTCTACAAATGGAAGGGACCGATGGCAGTTTTTTAGTTCAGTGAATCTAGTTCAGGTCCATCCAGTTGTTATTTAACAATCTGGCTGGGAAGACAGATACCAACTGCTCTTTGAGTAAAGACGTGTTTCCTATTCTCTGTCCTAAATGATTTCCCTCAATGTCCTTCACTCATTGCTTAATAACATATTTGTTTTTTGTATTTTGTGAAATATTCTTTTTGGTCCAATCTTACCACATAACAAGTGTGCAGTACAGTATATGCATGAAAAGAATCTAAAATCCCTGAAGTGGTGAAGTGTAATCTATGTAGACCATGCCAAACTAGGATCAACAATAATGAGATGTGCAATTGTTCAGGGTGGATGTCTATTTTAAGCAATATTAAAATAAAAAAACAGTTACATAAAATTAATATGTTAATAAATACATGCCACAATCCTTCCAGTGTTGCAAAGTATTGCAGTTTCTCTAGACATTCTCTTGCCTTTATCTTCCTTTTACACACATTTTACTTCATGCTGGTGGGAAATACCAGTGTACCACATATGGTCATATTTATGTTTGTTTTCCTTTTTATTTCCATTGGCACTCTAAGCATAACTAATGAGCAAATCCAGAATCTTATCCAAACTAGGAATAAACATATGCCTCATTCATGTTTAACCTAGCTTTCATCAAGACAGCCCCCTTTGGTTTTTAATCACTGTTCAGCAGAAAGATGGCATGCTTTCCAACAGATTCAGTAGAACTTCCCTTAATGGCTGGTGGCATGCTTCAAAGAGATACCAGCAGAGCTGGTCCCTAAAGTACGTTAGCTGGTGATGTCTCATAATTATATTCTTTGGTCAAGAGGAATGCACGCAATTATTTGTGAAGACAAGTGAGTCCTTTGGTGATACACATTTAGATCTGTAATTGTGCAAACTCTTCAGTTAGCAAATGTAGAGCAAACATACAAAATGGAACAATACATTTTCTTGGAATATAATTTTAATACAAATGAAAAAAATACTGAAGATTTCTTACAAAAGAATTTAATGATGTCTGTTTGACTTTTATTATTTTAAGCCTGAGGTTTGCCAGAAGTCATTAAAGAATGATGGTGAAAAGCCACAGCATGTGGTCTTTCAGTATCTTTAAACTCCAAAATATGTCTTTCTCATTTTTACTAAAAAATTATCTATTCCTTGTTCAAAGCAAACATCATTCCATGTATAACTGCTTTGTTTGGGAAAGTTGCATTCTTTAATAATTCAGGGTCCAAGATTTCCATTGATGAATTAGCACAAACATCACTCTTTTGATAGTGTTGTTTTATTTTAGTTTCCTATTTGGAAATAAACTTTCCAAACTTTCATAAACTCCAACCAATTAGTACTTTTATCTGAATTTTAGAAATTAGATTTTCAGATTCTATTGACCCAAACATACAGTACATGATCACTCACCTCTTCTAGACTGATACCATTTCTCTTCATGTGTATACATTATGTGTGTTTTTTTTACAATCAGAAATAATGTTTTTACTTAATATTGCATATAGGAAGTAAAACACATAGGTTTTAATAGAGTGGATAAAGAATGTATGGCGTATAGTATAATCTCAATGTATGCAGGTGTGTAATTTAATATTGCTCAACTATTTAATGCATTACACAAGGGTGCTATGCTAGATCTGACGAGATTAAGTTATCAAAAGCTATTTTTCAGATCATTACTAGAGTTGAAATGCTGCCTTTTGCATTCTACCAGCATGGTCTCCAGTGAGTTAAACCCTGTGTTAATGCAATCAGTCTGAGAAAATATGTTTACCCAGGTGAAATAAGCAGGGAACCATCTGTCACCAATAAGATGAGAGCAGGTGGGTCTTTTATAACTTATTAATTTCCAATAAGGGATTTCTCTGCAGATTTAGGCAGGGGTTAAAGTGAGTTGTAGTACAGCAAATTGGGGTACCAACATATTACACAATTCCTACTATTCATTTAAAACTGTGTTGAAAATGTTCAGAAATAATTTAAAGGACAGATTCAGTCACTGTCAGTTCAGCTTAAACAGGCCTTCACCAAGTGCTGTAGTATATCAGTATCTTGCACATTAACACAAACACTTTTTTTATCTGTTGCACGTAATATTCTGACAAATATGAATATCAGAATATTATATATATTGTATAACAAATATTTTACACAGCACAAAACAAAATATATTTTTTATACAGTATAAATAATACATTTACAGAGACAGTGCTGCTTATTTATATCAGAGATAAGTATAAATAAGAATATATCAGAATTAATAGTTCAGGTGGGTAGCTGCGTCAGCATGCGTAGGCTGCAAAGGAACAAGTAATAGGTTTATTCCATGCTGAAAAAAAGAAGAAAGAGAACACAACGTTTCGGCCGTGGAGCCATCTTCAGGTCACCTGACCTGAAGCCTGACCTGAAGAAGGCTCCACGGCCGAAACGTTGTGTTCTCTTTCTTCTTTTTTTCAGCATGGAATAAACCTATTACTTGTTCCTTTGCAGCCTACGCATGCTGACGCAGCTACCCACCTGAACTACTACCGCCTACAGCTGCTGCGACCCACTATGCCTTCCTCCAAATCTTTTTCTAGATCTCTTCGTCATACCTTCTCTTCCTCCCTGGGCCACTTGCCTGCTTCTCTCACTAAACCAGCATTCCGTCTCTTCACAGTTATCTGTTCCAAGACCAGGCTTTCTAACCACCTTCTATTCCTTTACAGATGTCGTCGACATAATATCATCCCTAAAGGATTTCGCCTTAAATTTAATACCTTTTCTTTTGACTCTGATACCACCCAGAGTAACACTCAGAGACTTCTAAAACAATTTTCTAGGAAACTAATGCTCTCTACCATTTTCTCCCTCAAAAAACAGATTATCCTTTCCGACAACAACATCAAAGAGGCTAAGGAATTCCTACGGCTGACAGCTCCACATCATCTTCGCTTCATAACTAACCTCATTAGATCTCTCAACTCTAAACTTTACCAGTTTCTCACTACAGAGAAGGACAAAAAACTCAGTCACCTTCTACAGAAGAAAACCATCAACACCCCAAACACCCTCACCAACCCTAACCTTGTTGTCACCATACCTTCTGACCTTTCCCTTTCACAGGATGAGCGATCCCTCCTCAGCAAAGGGCTCAGTTTTGTACCAGTTCCCAGGAAGCTGGACATCCCCCAGACCAATGTCGACCTTAACCGCTTTTACCGCAGGATCCGTCTCCTAGCACATTTTGCCGACGATTCCTCTTCACAGGCAGCTGATAACAACCCGGTTATTGATGTCATTAACAACATTAATCCCAAACAGAGCTGTTGGACTCCCCCCTCTGGCCGTTTTCCACCAGTTGATTATTTCATCAACCAATGCACTAATCAAGCTCCCAAGGCACTCTCTATACCCAGTAAACACAGGTCTAACCTCACCCAAGGAGAAAATCAGGCGCTCCAGTCTCTCCGCCACAGGGATGATATCATCATCAAACCAGTGGACAAAGGAGGCGCTGTTGTGGTGTGGCGTAAGGATCTATATATCTTTGAAGCCTCTAGACAACTAACTGACACTTCTGCCTACCTCCCTCTCCAACAGGACCCTACCACTGACTACCAAAAGGAAGTGGTATCCACCATTTCTCTTCTTATCAGCAGTAATGAGCTCCCCCAGGAGGCAAACCGGCTCATCATGGAACATCCGCAGGTATCTCAATTTTACCTCCTTCCCACCTGAAGAAGGCTCCATGGCCGAAACGTTGTGTTCTCTTTCTTCTTTTTTTCAGCATGGAATAAACCTATTACTTGTTCCTGTCAGAATTAATTATTCATTACTGGTGGATTTTTCTTTCCAGATGCTTTGCCATTCCGACAAGGAAATTCACAGAAATGCTTTGTTTGTGATTGTTGACAAGAGGTATTATAAATGAAGTGTACATAAAACACTGTCTTTTACAGAATATTGTAAAATGTTTTATTATGCATTCTGACAAATCATATGTTTATCCATATTCCACCTTTCAGGATTGTTGTTCAGTAACATTATACAGGTATCCCCAGTAAGCTTGAGTGCTATAAAATGGGTTTGTAGCAGTCAATAGGTGCAGACTAAGTAAGTGAAATCCGCACAAGGGAGTTCTGGAACTTCGACAGGAAGGATTGCTGATATTAAGTCAAATATGCAAAGATTAATGGTTAAAGAACCTGAGGCTTCATACAAGTTCATGTTTTACAATGCAGAATACAAGCTATAAGGGTCAACATAGGAAAGGCAGTATCTCAGTGTAAGAAAGGGCATGAGGTCATTCGAATCATCATGTTCATTGAACCCAGATTACAGGGAATCTACCATAACAAAATGTTGTATTCCAGAAAACTATTTTACCCAGTGAATCACTGCTAAAAATCCTAGGTTCCAATTCCAGTTGTTGAGTGCCAAGCACACCAGCTCAGGCTCAGGGAGAGTATCTCTCTCGCTTCTTTTTCTCTTTCTGGTGTGGGAAGTGTCCCTCTTTCCGGAGAGGATGAGCGCCATTGATGTTAATCATATGGAACTACTGCATATTATTAAAATAAACAATGGTCATATTATCCTGTTACAAGCACCAATGACTGAATAAACAAGTCCCTTAACTCTTTGTTTCATTGCTGAGTACAGATGCAAAAGGAAGCGTAAAACATTTCCTTTAAAGATTACAATATAGTGTAAGGCATGTGGCAATGAATACATTTTAAAATGTTCTCTGAGTCTTAGATTCCACCTGGTACCTTTATTTCAAAAACAACTTTTGCTGATCAGTATAATTCAGAACCCCATCCCACCCCCAAGCAAACAATAATTTTAGAAGAAGAATGAGTTATAATGAGTTTCAAAAAGTAATTTATTAGGTTCAAAAGCACAATGTAATTAATTAAGGGCTGTTGATTCACAGCTCCTTTTAGCTGAGAAGGGGAATGCAAGTGCAGAAGGGTCAGTGAGCACTGCCAACAGCAAGCCCACGTGCTGCACTGAGCAGTCTCTCTCTGACAGGGCACACCTGGATGCACATGGAAAACTCCTTTCCCATGGGAGTGACTGCAAATTCTTGGCTGGAGCAAAGCGAGGATATGAACAACAGATATGTAATGTACAGTATTCAATCATATGAATGAGATGTAGCCTCTCAAGATAGTGTTCCCATCAGAAGACATGCTTCAATGATTTTGTATTCCATAGAGCTGATCAAAAATGGCACTGATTTAAACAAAGATTGTTACAATAGGATGTCCACCCAACCAGACCTGAGCTTCCAGCAAAGTTTCACAGTTATAGCTGAACACATTAAGACTGTGATCAATCTTACACATATTCTGGTATAAACACCGCAATGACATATCTTTAAATAAAGCAGACTATCATTAACTGAATGTGTCACTAAATTATAATTAATAATTATTTTCTCTTCTTAACTTTGAGTGGAAAATGTTAGTTTTTTTAAATATATTTCTAAATGTTTTTTTCTTGAAAAAATACTATAAACATTAGCATTTGTTTTTTTAAAAAAACAAGCTGTTGTGTTGCTTGAATTGTATGGAAATAAAAGGTTGGTCTAACCAGAATGCTTCCTATAAATGCTTCAGGCATTAAATGTCTTTTTATAGCTTGTAAAAAATACTTTCTTTTTTGTTTTGACAAGAAATGGATTATACAAGAAGAGTGTTGCTCTAGATGTTCATCCTGCAAGTAAGTCATTTCCAGTCAGTAGCAGAAAAAACATGTTATTTAAAAAGTTACTTTTAAATAAAACATTTTAATCATTAAGTAAAAATATACTTGGAATGGCCTATTGTATAATTATCTGACCTCTGATTTTCCATTACTGATATTGCCTTGAAATTTGTATAAAATATAGAGAATTTATGTAAAGAGCTGTTTTATTCAAAGGGAGCCATCATTCTTTAACCACCATTAATTTAATGTGCCTTTGGTTGAGGCTAGGACTTTCATTAAAAGAGTCAAATAGGGCAAGATGTAGTTCTGGAATCACCTGATATGCAAAATCAGTTGTGTCACAGGAAAAAACCTGTGACCTTAATTACACTGATTTTAATGACTTTCAGCAAGGAGACTGCAAAGCATAGGTGGGTGGTCAATTAGAACTGTCGTTCCTTCTCCTCAAGGCGCACATCTCAGTATATTTGTAATACTATCATTCTTCTCATGCTTTAAATGGGACACTCAACTGCATAGAAAATATATTATTGCCAACATTAAACAAATGATTTTCTCACAAAGTTTTACATTCTACATTTCCTTTCTAGCTAAATACTTAATGAAAAAGGCTATTACTGTTTTTTTTATGAAAGATATTCTAGCATGTTCACCTGATATATTGTGTCCCTTTCCTTGCAAAATGTTATTTTCCAAATTCAATATCTAAATGATTGTCAGCTTACTACAGTATGTCCTTATATTTCTACATTGTGATGGCACTGTTTGGATACACTCATCCTTGGAGTAAACCCACTATACAGTAAATGAACACACTCTCTCCAAAGTGCCTGGAAATGAAAAATATCTTTTTATCTTTTCATGGAGCACTTTGAAAATGTAAGTAGGTAATGAAAAAGTTCAAAAGGGGAACTGTGTCATCATACGGGCTTCAGAGAAACAGAAAGAGATTATTTCTGCACTAAAATGTTGAAAAAAATGAAAGGAAAATAAGTATGTTTTGGCTCTGGATCCTTTTCACATGTGTCTGAAAGAGAAAGGTAGAAGAAAAATAAAGCCAAGGAATAGAAAGGAAGAACACAGGATGAATGTGTTATATGGGCACAGCAGGTAACAGAGTGGGAAGGCTGAGAAAAATATAAAAAATTAAAGATATGAAAACTTTTTTTATTTTTTTTACCAATAAATAAAAAATACCAAAAACATCAAGTACTAATATTTCAGTTGTGCTAACCTTTGTGGATAGTGCTTTAACATATAGAATGACCCAATACTTTGAATCAGTAAATATTCTTTTAACCTGGTATCAATCAGACAGACCATGCAAATGCATGAGAAGTACTAGATGCAATGTACTGTATCTGTTTCTTGCATTATGTCTCTGCACATCTCTACTGCACAGTCCCCACCCAAAATGATCAGCCTTAGTGAAAGTTCGGTGAAGAGCAGAAGGACTCAGTTCTTGCTGAAGCAAGTGCATTATGATTATGAATAGTAAATATATACTGTATATATAAATATATGAATAGTAAAAGCTATCTGAACCTAAGTAATTTAATTAATTATATTAATTGAAATTAATTTAGTTAATTGAAATGTATATTCACTACTGTATATTCACTACTGCAAGAGTAGAATGGGCAAATGTTTAATAGTCAACTTTGCACTTATGTTTTTACAGAGATTGTCCAAGAATGTCATAGACTTGTAAATCTTATTGCCTAGATAGTGAAATATTTAAAAACTCCAAATGACACTGTGATATCTTGTCACACTGGAAAATGACAAGTATCCACATCTTAGAATACAAAATAGAATAGAACGACAGAAAAGGGTGATCTATAAAGCCATAGAATAGTGTCTAGTCTATTTGTGTTTTGAACACATTTAGGAATAAAATATAATAATTATAGCCAGTTACCACAATTGTAAATTAAATTATTTTTAATATTCAGACCACCTATTATTTCGTGTGAAATAAAATGGAATAGTACAGTATCTCAATGATGCAGAAAGAACAAAATGAACTGATAAATCATAATTCCAGCATAACATTTTATTCATGATAATGGCATAAAATAAAGACTTTAGAGCTTTGAAATATAATTATGATTATCTTTGGATAAACTTTGGAAATTGCTTTAAAAAAACTAATTAAAATTAACGAGCTCTGTGTCCAGAATAAGACATTACAGAGTGGTGCATTCAAAACATATGATCAAGACAGTGTTAAAACTTCTTGCCCCTAAGTTTATTTGTGGTCATTTGAAGCACAGATCAAAATGAGGTTGCTTCAATCTGGGAGCTGTGAATCCCATTACTAGTGACAGCCAGAACAGAACAACGATGCACATTGGCAAAGGAAGATACCCTGCTACTACCCAAGTAGATCTATTACCATAATTCATGTACAGAATGCAAAAACTGTTGTGTACACAACACAACTATGTTACTAGTGTAAATTTTTGATAAAGTCATTCATGAGGGTGATCAAGCAAACTTATTGTATCAGTCCTTCCCTAATCCTTGAGCTAGTTCAACTAGTTTTTTGCTGCATTCAATAATGGTTTCAATAAATAGCAAATGAAAAATAAAATGAAAATTACATGGAAATGTATCATACATTATTTATTGCAAGCATACAGTAAAGTGGGTATATACATCAAATTTAAAAATCCAAACTTTAGCTTTAGCTTTGTCCCACTCTGTACAGTATCTTAAGGAAAATCCGTATGAGGCGTCAGGCCATTAACCTGAACAGTGGATAAGGTGTTGCAATGATTTGAAAGAGAATTCTATAGCAACTTTGCATTAAACACATTTATAGTAATGTAAATTTTTGTGTAGATTAAGCCGCGCCCTTTATCTGGAAATGTCAAATGAAGAGTGCTCATTTAAAGGCTGTAGGTTGCATTAAATTGTAGTTTTTAAAAGACTGACATGTGTCCAGGTTATCAGAGACCAAATTTTCATAAATGATAGAATCATCCACAATATACTAGCCATTTGTGACAGACTTTCCTTGACTTTCCAAACTTTACCCTCTGGTTTATGCTTATTTTTTAAACAAATAAAAATACAATAGGACCACAGCCAAAGGAATGCTTCTAAATTGTGCAGAGACAACTGTACAGTATGTGGAGAAAAAGAGGAACAGGTGTGTTAAGAAAACTTGGAATGATTGCTCTGATCAGACCTAGATGCCTTCCTCATTGAGCTCTTGCAAATGAGAGATGATGCCAAAGAACAAAAAGCTCTTGTGCACTGGTAGATTCAGGGGTAACAAGCAATGTTATGTGTATTATAATGTAAATATTACAGTTGAAGCCTCAAGCACAATGGGGGAGAAAACAACAATAACAAGGACTAAACTTCCACTACAGGCACAATTGTGGTAGCAGTACTCAATTTCTGAAGTAGAAGTATTTAGCTATATGAAATTATTTATCTGACCAATTACAAGATATACAACACTTAGCTTATGTTTCTACATACAGGGTGGCCAATAAACATCATCTTTAAAGGAAAAAACATAAAAGGCTATGTCTTTTGAATATTATTTTCAGCTGGTTATGTACTGTGGCCTCTATGAAGGTGCTGTGCTGGTTACATGATACCACAATCAAATGAAACTTCATTAAGCATGACAAATCCATTTGTATATTACACTGAATGTTCCTCGGTTAGTCATACAATTTTACGTTAAAATAATATATTAATATTCCATTACTTTATGTAGGTGAAACATATTAATCTGTCTTTTCAGTCAGTCTTTTTGATGTACGTATACAGCAATACAATAATGAAGATACTGCTGTACTTTACATTATATTCCTAATTCAAACATAAGTAGGATAATATTATACTTATTAGATTCCAGAAATAAATTAAATAATTGAAATTACACATTTTATTGTCAACTCTGAGAGACTTATTCCAGTATTAGTGAAATAAGAGGTGATTCAAGCACAGCATATAATTGAACATTTTACTGAGCTGTAAATGAAAGAGATATACTATATGCAATATTAATGAAAACATGGTGCAGCATCATCATGGTATAGATGAGGGTTTAGCGGGCAAGGGTTTCCACACCAGCACTACACAGGACCTTCAGAAATAGCTTAAAAGTGCTTGGAGGTCTATGCAGACTATTCCTATTTGGAAAAACATATTGCTGGAATGCTAGAATACACAGCACAGTTACTATACTGAAATTCTGGGTGTTTAATGAAAGAAAAAATTGCAAAGATAATTTGAAAATGCAATGAAATTAACTGCTGTATATTACTAATTTTGAGTACATTTTCTGAATTACTCCTCTCATAATTTTCTAAGTAAGAGCTTCTAAACATCTACAGTACATATCCATGCTCTTATACAAAGAAACCCTACAATATATTTTCCAAATATGAGACCATTTATTCCGATACTGACTTTCAGATGTAATTTTAATACTGAAGCTATTCATTATTTTGGAAAATCTTTATATCTTAAAGAAACCAAACAAAAACAATACCACAATGAAAGCTAGGTTATCAATTTAATGCCTAACACAGGATAGAGAAGTTTTGGCAGAACTCATTAAACAACCGCATACTCATTTGCCTTATTAAATTATGCTGCATAAAATTGCCTAAGGGGGTACAATTTTTCATGCATTTATGCTGAAAGCCAAAATGTAGTTAAGGCAGTAATTCAAAACTACAAACTAACAAGAAAACATATCTGAACTGTCTTCACAAATGGCCTAAAGCAAGCAGGCACCTGGGATGGCTGTCCTGAAGGATAAAAAGTTTTTAAAAAATCAAGGATAAGTTTGATAAGAGATTCCTGGCATGTTTAAACACAATTTCACTGCCAGGCACTCTGTCTTCTGAATAAGGGAGCAATTGTGGTGAAACTCTCAAAGATTTATGATTTGGAGGGCTCATAACCTAGTACCTGTTTTCCTGTGGGAATTTACCATGGACAGAAAATTGAAATCTTTCTTGCAACAGCAATTTTCAGTTTTAACTCAAAAGGATTGATTTGTTGTGATGGCCTTGAAAAAGGATACAGTTTAACCTGACAAACTAAAAGTAGTTTCTGGTCACTGTATTTTAAACAGATCCAGTCCATACCCGAGTCAGCACTAACAACTTTATAAATTCAGGCAGAAAAATCTCTCTAGTTACTATACTTGTAACTAAACATGAAAGAATTCAAATGACCTTTCAGCCTAAATCCTCAATATTGTATTCAAAATGGAACAAATGTGGAGAACACAAAGTAAATCACACATAAACAAACAACCAATGGTACAATATTACCTAATGAGAAATAATTATGACCATTCCACAACCGATGAGTTTAAGGTCAAAGGTTAAGTTTAACAGGCCAATTTAAATTTGATATTTAATGGATAAATAATCAAAAGGAAACTACATGGATTCGCAGCTGACATTACAGAACTTTACATTCACACTTTCCATTGTGAAAAAAATACAAGTACAGATTTTGAAGAAAGCCAAAGGAGCTTCAGAAAATAACAACAGATACACAGTAGGTTAATTTGAAGTTAGATGAATTTGAGGTGGAAGGTAGTAATTAATGTTGTTGGTTATCTACTGCCACATTTAAAAATTCTGATCTTTATCATACAGCTCACTTCTAATTGTGCATAGATTAAACAGGAGAAAAATAACTGATTCTAGAAAATGTTCATCAACAAACTGAAATCCCTTCTAGAGTATATCCTGCCGTGTGCACAGCGTCTTCCAGGTTAAGCTCACGATCTTGTACTGGACTAAGATATTATTGAAAGTAAAAGAATTTTCATAAAATTCTCTGTTTAGCTCTGGGCATTTCTGTTTTAGGTAGTGTAGTTCCATTTTGGATGAAACCCAAAATTTCATGTCTATTTCACCTATTTTCTAATCACTTTATCCAATACAGAGTCACGGGGAGCCAGAGTCTATCCCAGCACACAACTGGCACAAAGCAGGATACACCCTGGATGGGATGCTAATCCATCACGGGCTACATACAGACACAAACACACATGCACTCACACCATGGCCAATTTCCCCAAAAGCAATTAACATACCAGTATACCTTTGGACAGTTGGAGGAAATTGGAGCACCCAGTAGAAAGCCATGCAAACATGGGGAGAACATGCAAGCTCTATCCAGATAGCAAAAGCAAAATCTTGTTGAAAATGTGGATGAACAACTCCCTGTTCGACTTGATCAAAAACATAAACCCAAATCCTTAAACGGTTGGATAAAACCTGTTCATCAGAAAATATTGCATAAGCTCCATACCTTCTGTACACAACATATTGGCTATGTTCCATTTTGAGACTTTATCACCTACAGAAATTTACATTTTGTTTTAAATGATCTTTTGAGTGTCAAGCATTGAAAAAATTGAAAAAAGGTTGTTTTTTCTGTTCATTTGTCAAATGCACCATAATTAATAGTCTGTAGCCTGTAGCTGTTTTTTTACTTGCTGCTCTGATGTTAATCAAAACTCTTTTTATGTTCCATTGACTCATGGGCACCCTAGGCAATACAAAATAAATCATGTTTCAATGTGTGTTCAATAGTTACACCTTTCCATACACAAAGGGAATTTTACGAATCCCACGCAATCTTTTTCTGAAACCTGTCTGACATATTGTTTTTAAAAATCCAAATGTTACCATCAAATAACCTTAAGTGTCGTCACACATAAATTATTCAGCCATAATAAAATCAGAGGTTGTGCCAGTGTGAGACAGCTTCTTGTCATATCCAGTGTCTCCTACGCATCATGCTACCTACTGTAAGCATCCTGTTACACCAGACAATGCTTAACTGCTGACCTTTCCATTGTCCTTTGTCTCTTTGTTTTATTCAGGGAAAATTGCCGAAAATAACCCTGCAGTCAGGAACATTGTGCAAACATTTGTAACGCATTAAATGACAGACTTCTACAGGTACAGCATAAAACTCAATTTTTCTTGGACCACTTTAACTATATATATAGATTGCAATGTGTACTGTATATATCACACATCACCATTTTGATGCATAGGCTGCCACTGCATCATTATTCAAGCTGCTTGGATAGAAATGTTTCCCTGTTATTCAGATTCTTTTGCTGAAGGCAGCATGTCAAAATATTAACTTACTCCGCAGGTACCAACTGTTGTAGCCCTTTGACATTGATTAATACAGCACACACACTTCAGAAAAGTCATTTTTAGTTTTTTTTTTCCTTTCCTGCTCCTGTCTACTCCATTCTTGACAACAGAAAATAACTTTTGGCTGTAAAGAACTTTGCTGTATAAAAGCCAAAAAGATATTTCTCTGTACTCTTCAAGTAGAACTTAATAGCAAATGTACTGATTTTAAAAGAAAATACACATTGTATTGAAAGGCCTTGTGAATTGATGAGGCTTTCATGGCACAATGAGTCTGCTGCTTGTGTCATTATTAATGTTTGCAAAAGCTTTAAAGGTAATACAAGTAAGACTTTTAGTTATAGTCTGTTACATTTTCATCTTTTCTACTTTCTGTGCATCGTCAGTCAGGCTTTGACCTATGTATACAGCAGTGCAGTAACGAAGACAGGGATATATTAAACCTCAGTTTAACATGCTGAGATCAGAGAGAAAATGGTACATGACATGAAAAGCAAGAGTATACCAAATTCGAATAGTAACATCAAACTCGTTTGGGGCTCTTTTGCTTAATAAAAACAAAAAATTACAAAATCCTTACATTGTCAAATGTGCATAAAAGTCAGGAAGTGGGTTAAGTATTTACTATTAATATAGCATAAAATGTAGTTAAACTAACCTGACTGGGTGAAATCAAAGGAAGAATGAAAAAACTTTAAATCTGTGATTTATAACTGTATTACTGAAAATAAACAGCAGTGATTGATAAAAAAAAACTTTCAAAGTTTTTCCAGATGAAAGCATGTCACATGCTGCATTTCCTCTGGACATGGTTAATTATCATCAACTGTTTATGTTGCTACTTTGTTCCTCAGCTGTATTGCATTAAAATTGCTTTACTGTCCTCTTACTGCTTGACCATAAGTTTGTAACTCTGAAGGTCCAACTTAAATCTAAATAAAAACAAGCTTCTGTCATTAGCACTAGGAAAAAACGTCTGGACAAATACATCTTGTGAAATATGCATCTCTTTGGGATTGATGTCTCTCCATCTAATATTTCTTAAATAAAATTAATCAGTTGGGTAGGGCAAATTATTATTTTTTAAGGAAGACTTTTAATAGGATTCACAAGCAATTATAATTACATTGCAGTAATATAAAATTCCATAAACAAGTCTGGAAATTGTTTTGTCTGGTAAATGTCCTGCATAAAACTGCACGTCAGTGCAATTTCAAACTGTTATACGGAAATCCTATCATAGTTTTTCATTGGTGAATACATTAGAATGTGTTAAAAGAGAAAATTATTTGCAGCTCCAAACTGCAAATCTTGTTATCCAAAAAAATATCCCAAAAAGTGCAATTCACATGTTATGCACAAATTGGCTTTCTAACTCAGCTTCTGCAGATGGAGATGTATAAGATATACTGTATAAGCTCTTCCTGTAGCCTATTTTGGCAAAAACAGATTTGACATTTTGGCCTGCTGATCTTGAGTTACTGAGAGAGTTTAATAGCTCTTTCATTTTGCCATTTATCTAGTAAAAAGGAGCATGGTAATTATGTAAATTGAATTATCATATAGTTTCCTACAATATAATACATTTTCTATAGTTTCTATTTTGCAATCAGATCACATTACAAGCAATTGTGGATGAATGCAATTTTGAAACAGAAAGTGAACATAAAAAAGGAAAAGGCAGGACAATATCTTCAGTGTTCAAATATTCAGTAATTACACATTCCTTTAAATTTCTTACAGCAACTGCAGAGCAGCCTTCTTCTGACAAACTGAGTTCTATCCTTAGTAAAAGGTAGATGATAATATACAATGAGACACAGTTCAGGAAGCATATTTGGGCACATTCATCACCACATACAATGTATTCCACCTAAGCCATTGCAAATGGATGTTTAAACTGGCTAATTACCATTTGTTATTTCCCATTCCTGTTGATGTCAGTAATAAGTACAATACTTATTTTATTTTTATATCTGTTTTTGAAGCTGTCATTATCTATGCTTAATATGCAGAAACTGCTGTCTTTTCAGCTGTGTGACCTAGGCAGCCCCAGACAGAGCTCTACTTAGAAAACAGCAATGAAGAAAAACAAGCACAGTGCAAGCATGACATACTGTACACTACAGTATATGGTACAGTATATGACCATGCAGAGCAGGAGTCAACAACAGAAAGGTACAGAGTTTCCTTCATTTATGATTTTATTATTAAGTTAATGCTTGACAACTTTGTTATATCAACATGTAATAATAATAATAATAATAATAATAATAATAATAATAATAAAATAATTACTTACACTTATATCTTGCTTTTCTGGACATTCCACTCAAAGCGCTTTACGGGTAATTTAGAAATTTACAAAGTAAGTGGCATGGAATTCATTTACAATAAACTAGAGAAATACACAATATATATTATAAGTAGAGCAATCCCCATGAGCGTTACAATAAAAAAAGAGTGTGTCAAATTTCTGCCTTGTTGAGTCTTATACTCCTTTTATTTCCACCACGCTGCCTGTCGGTTAATATTTTATTTGCTTCTCTTCCTGATGCACTGACTATAGCACACAGGCTGCAATTCTGTTTAAAAAGGCAGATGGCTCATCCCAACAGCCATGATCTCCAAACTGACAATTTGCACACAGACTGCAATCCTCTATATTAAAAATCAGCAGTGGTGAAACTTGAACAGGGTTTTATCAGAGATCAGACTACATAAGCTGCACTATAGGAGAGTTAGGGCACTTAGAAGGTGGTTAGGGTTCTGGGCTCCTGGATGGAAGGCTATGTGTTTAAATATCTAATGGGACTGATGTTAAGGTGCCTTGAGTACTGTGGTTGCCTTACCAAGGTTAAAATTGTACTAAACATTTAGAAAAACTGTAATGTGAACATTTTCTCTGCACTAAGAAAGGGACTTATATTTTGCATTCTGCTTATCTATGATGAACTTTATAAAAAAAACACTGCTTCTTTTATAACATTATTGCATCACTTCTCAATCTAGAAGTTTGGGTGAGTGCTCAAAAACTCTAAGGTATATCATCATATCTGTCACCATTCTCATCAGGACAAGCAGATTGAAAAAGGGTATTTCTGTATTTTTTCTGCACTGTTTAATACACCCCTGACAATATAACCGCCAACAGACATACATTAATATTAATTAATATTTTTATAAGGTGGTACTGAAGAGCCAGAGCAACCAGAGTATAAAATGGCAACTCATACTTGTCAAATGACATATGAATTACAATTGTCTTATGGAATAAAATGAAAATCCTTTTGGACATGCTTCACTGTATGTTTGGTGGAATAAAGATGATGCTTGTGTTGAGAAAACACTTACAGTATATCTACTGTGAAATATGGTGGAGGGGGATCTTTAATGTCTATAATATTTTAGGACTGTTTTGCAACTATGGGTCCTGGAGCCCTTGTCAAAGAAAAAATCATAAACTCCAACATGTAGCAGAACATTTTGGATAAATAACTAGACAACAATCCAAAGGTCATATCCAAATTGAAGAGGGGTTGGTTAACTGCACCCAAAAAATAAATGTTCTTAACTGGCCATCTCAATCACCAGATCTCAGCTGCAGATTTGAGGAAGTTCACACCTGGAAACCAAAGATTCTAAAAGATGTAGATTAATTCTGCCTGAAGAAATGGTAAACAAATACCCTCAGAAGTGTCAGGACTTCAGCACACACTGCTGGAGGCATCTTCTCAGTGCAATTCATATCTTCCTCTTTTTTTTAATAATAGAATGTTTTTGTTTTTTTCTATTTCATTGTGATATCACCAGATCTGGAGAGCATTATATTTCTATTCAGTAGTACTAATCACTCACATGGAGATATACAGTAGCTGTGTTTAATAGGTGCAATACTGACTTAACATAAATGGGATTACAAGTTGTAAGGCAAATTGATGTTGATCCTGAAGCCCGAGTAGTTTTTTTATTAATATTTTCTTCTGGCTTGCTTTCTCTGTGTCTCCACAAGTCTCAACATTTTTAAACCAAATCCTTTCAGTTAGTTATTTATTCCTCCTCTGTGTACTGTTTGCAGGTGCATACTGACACAATGTGCTATTCACCAGTGCTTATATAAATCTACTTAAAAAACTGTAATTTCATGTATAAAGTGATTCACTAATGCTGTCCTTTCCCTTGTGCAATTGAATGTGCAGTTTTGCTAAATCGTGACCTACATGTCCTTCGAAGATGGTATACTGTAGTATGTGGAGTATATGAAATACTCCCCACAGACAAAGGTTGATTTAATTTACATTATGCAAATGATAGCATGGCTGCCTGAACAGTGGAGGAGAATGTTCTGTACTCCCACTATGTATTGCAATATGTTAATGTGCAGGGAATAATAATCAGTGAAGACAAGTTGCTAAATCTTAGATAACTGTTTTCTGGTATGTTCCCATGGACAGCTTGAACATATAAGATGATATAAGGAAAATATTTGTTTTGCTTTCAAAGCATATCTTCTGTGTTGTAATGGAAGACTGTATTTATCTGTACACAGATAACAGAGAAGTTGAAAATACTGAGTTTGGCTTCATTTAATTTAAATTAGAAAGACACTGTTTAAGCATAAAAACATAAATGTTGAACATAAGGCAGCTGCCATTCATGGAAAGGAATGCAGTCTGGCACTTCTCGGGTTTCTACAATAAGCTGAACATATCAGAAGTGACTGAAAGAAGCTTTTATGGAAAGGAGCAGTTCAGATGAGCAGGCCTGGGAGGAGAGTGGAGGCTGGGGTGGGGGATGTTTGTAAATTGTATTTGCCAACAACAAAACATTTCTATATATAATATTTACATTTCTAATCAGCCCGGGGGAAAGTGACAGTTTTTCAAATTACCCAGGTTTCAACAAGCAGAGAGAGGGAGCAACCTTCCCAGATCTGTCAGCCTTGGTGGAGACCGGCAGAGGTAATCAATAGCTTCCTCAGCCACTTGTTAAAATGCTATTTCCATCTCAGCTTTCTGAAAAGACCCCTTCACACAGAAAACTACATATCATTCTCTCCTGCTGAATGCTGAAATGAAAAATAGGTGCCCACTGTCACAGAGCTATATTGATTATGAGTGAAAATGTGATCATTTTGTATTAACTTGCCCCTCAGCACTGCATTCTGTCAAGGCAGCTGAAGGAAATTAATGCTTTCATATCACGGTTAAGAAAAATATGGGCTGCTGTTCATTCTGCCCTCCAGACAAAGAGGTATATGCCACTCACTGAAAGGTAATGGCTTTCAGAGGGGAACATGATCCCAAGAATTATATTAAAGCCATTATTTAAGACAGATTTTTTTGGATATTTATTATTGCTGACAAAGCTTTAATGAAGCCCCAGACCTGGTGTTTAAAATAATAATTTGCAGTAATTACATTTTGGGATCTTAAAGTTACATTAAAAATAGTAAAACATACAGGGTGCTATCCTAATTCAACACTCTACACTCTACAGAGTTTTTATTATTTGTTATGATAAGTTGAAAATGGTTTTTAATCTTTCATTTGGCTTCAATGGGAAATATTGTACTGAAAAAATGAAATTTCACAGAACCTGACTTTTAAAGTATTAAAGAAAAGTCTCACATCAGAGGGTGTCTTTACACAATGAGATATTTTTAAAATATCTCTGCACTTTGTAACTGCTTTGCTTATTACATCATATACTGTACACAATGTATTCTGTAATCTGCTATCCATAAATTCAAATTCAGCCCACTACCTTAAGGTCATTGTCTACTTATTAATTAGTTATGATGATTTTTATCAACATCAATTTTTATCCAACTCAGCTTATGTTATTATATTTGCAATTTATACTGCTGCACATTTTTCTGAAGCAACCTGAGTGGTGTTCCTTGCTCAAAGGTAGCACCAGCTGGAAAGCTGGAAAGTGTCTTTATTGAGAATAACTGTAACAATATTCTAAATTTACTTTCTCCTTACTATAACTTTCTCTTTTGCAAGTAGACTAAAACTCTAACTATACTATTTTTTTCTGTTCTCAGTTGATCTTTCTTGATCTGTCCACCACCTAATCTCTTTTGCCATAATTATTTGTGTAAGAGTTTTAGAACCTGCAAGAATACCTGGAAAACATGTTTCACTGACTTTAGAACTAATATATATTTATATAACTAAATATATTAATGTATTACTAATTAAGAAAGAGAAACAACAGTGTAGCAACAGTGTAGGAAGTCTATAGTGATTGTAAGGCCTCTTATTTTCATTTCATTAACAACATAGCTTTCTCTAGTTTGTACCTCAAAGGTTTCTACAATGTTTAAGCCTTAAATGGGTCAGAAACCTGTTTAGAGAAACATAGTCCAAAGTGTTACATAAGACATATTGTTTGGCTAATTAACTCTAAATGTTAAAGGTCTAATTTTAGCATCAGCAGGGTGAATATGTGAGAAAATGGGGCTCCGACCATCATTTATTTTTCTTTGTTCATGATACAATGACTATTACATTGACTTTTGCTAGTTAGAAACCATAGAGGTAATAGACTCTAAAGTAAAAAATACTATAACATTCTTGTGAGCATAACATTATCGTTTGACATATTATCATCCCTGTGTATACCAAGATGCATGACTTTGTTCTAACAACTCAACTTGACAGATTTTGTGAAAAACCAAAGCTGCTCCTTATTTGCACCTCACAAGTTGCTGTGACAATTTTTCCACCCACACTGGAAAAATTGTCACAGCAATAGCTGAAAAAAACTGCTCCTGTTTTAGAATTGTTTGGCTAATTGATGTACAATAGTCACAAATAATATTGCTGCAAAGTGATCGTATAATTAACTTCTAGTGAAATTGGACCCCTGGATAAACCAAAATTGCTGAATGTTCTAGTTTAATTTTTTTTTTGCACAAATCAGACCACCTTTGTCTTGCATGCGACCACACTGATTCACTTGAAACTTGACAGATTAACTAACACCCAGACACACATCTTAAAAGTTGCAGCAATATTTGAATGTGCACACTGGGTCACACCAGCTGGGTGAAGTGCCCTGTAAGATTATCTGCACTTCATTAGGTCAAAAACTACTATTGGGTAGATATCATTGTAGTTTTGTATTAGTTTGCTCTCACTACACTCACATTGTTGAAATACTGTATATGGATAAGAACCTGACTAGAAGCATTCAGATAATCACATTTAAAAACAGAATTCCTTGTCCTTTTTTTTTTTGCTGTACTGTCTTCTGATTTACTGCCTCACACCTTCTCCTTTAAATGTGTTTACAGAACAAGTCACCAGTGCTAATATACTGTTTTAATGTCTTGAAAAAACATTTAATTACAATGGAAATGGTAAGAATCCAGACTATAAAGGAGATACACAGGGCATAAAAACTAAAAAATAACACAAAGGAAAAATGCCTGGAGTATGAAGAACTAAATGCAAGATGTAGAAGCTACAGCTAAAGTGTAAATATAATATGATTTGAATCGCAGAAACATGGCTAATCAAGACAGATGGCAAAAAATACAAGATGATAGACAAAAATGCATTGTAGAAACAGATAGATAGATAGAAGACAGAAAGGTTACACTTAAAAACAAATGCATTTAGTGAGAAGTGTGTTATAGACAACCAAATTCAAATATATTATTAGAATGCAGTCTTACAGTTGTCTGCAAAAATTGCAGGCACCCCTGGTCAAATTATATGTTTCAGTAAATATCTAAGTGAAAAGAATTTGACACAAACTGTGCGTGGTATAAACTTAACTTTCTGCAAAATGTAAGGCACAACTGGTATTTATTTACAGTTTTGTAGATAATCAAAATAATAAAGCAGTGATTATGGAACATGCAAAAGTTAGGACACCCTGTCAGTCAGTACTTCCTAACATCTCTTTTGGCAGAAATTACAGCTGAATAGAACAGAGTCTTTCTATTCTTGCATTAGGAACTCTTCCAGCTCAGAAATAGTTTTAGGTCTTCTTGCAAGCAATGCATATTTGAGATCTCCCCAGATTTTCAAGTCTGGGGACTGTGAATGCCAATCCAAAACCATAATTTTTGTCCCTGTAAGTACTTCATGGTTGATTTTGAGATATAATTTGGATCATTGTCTTGCAGAAATATCCATTTTTTTCAGCTTCAACTTCTTCACTGACTGGGACATTTTTTACTTTTTTAGTAGAATCCATTCTTCCTTCCACCTACTCAATTTTTCCTGTGCCACTACATTTCCTCCCAGTACCAAAGAATAATAGATACAGTACAACTCATGCTTAACGAATGGCAAGGTGTTCTTTTCTCCAAATGCATCTTCTGAATTTGTGGCCAAAAATTTCAATTCTTTTATCAGCAGACTTTTTCCAAAATGTTTTAGGCTTATCAAGGTTTTGTTCTGCATACTTTAGACATGAAATTTTGTGATGAGTTCTTAAGAAAGATTCCCTTCTGTGAATTCTCCCATACAGATCAACTACTCCAGTCATAGATATACTTTTATGCAGGTCTTTTGCAGTGATCTGTGGATTCTGCTTTGCAGGCCTTACTACAGGTTTTCCTGGGTCTTCTGGAACTTGCCTTGACTTTAACAGTTCCTTTCAACTTCCATTTCATAATGATGTTTCTGACAGTTGAAATGTGTTGGGTTGCAAACAGGTTTGACTGTAAGATGCATCAGTACACCCAGCTATATTTGGACACCACTACCTGAAAGAGCCATTTTTAAAAGGCATAAAAGCCCCAGCCAGGACAGAAAGTGACCCTTTGGATAACAGCACTGGGCCCTGGAGAGGATACTAACTGTCACGAAGCAGTTCTTTCCGGGCCCTATGCAGACGACGCGATCCGGAATTGTGAAGATACACTAGGGAGAAAGTCATGCAGGAAAGGGTCAGGGTACAGGGGGGCGTGTCCGAGGTGAGCAGGTGTCCTGGGGAAGTGAGTCCGGGCGAACAAACAAAGCCAAAGTCCAAACGGGGAATCCAAACGGGAGAGTAGAGTCCAAGGCCAGGAGATCCATCCAAGGGTTAAAAGCATGAGCCGGGTTGGGACCGGCAGGGGCAGGGAATCAGGAAGAGAAGGTTAAAACCATAACGGAGCCAGACGCAGCAGGACCCCGGGCTCTCACGATGTGGAAATCAATGAGGAACACGAAGTGAAGTCTGCGTCTGGCTTTTAAGGGGGAGCAGGAATAGGGAACAGGTGCAGGTAATGGGAGAAAAACACGGAAGGGCTGGAGCGCCCTTAAGAGGAGGGGTTTGCGATTGTGACAGCTAACACCAGGGACTCTACAGTGAGCAGCTGAGGAAGGCTGTGGCATCAACCACTGCCTCTCCTACCTGACATTGGACTTAAGGTCAATTAAGTCAATTAAGGTGGTAGCACGAAGGAACTATGTTGCTTGCAGTGGCCGGGGTGAGGGAAGATGCCCAAGAACTACCAAAGAGCTACACAGAGAGCAGAACTTGAATTAACTTGGGACATATTTTGGGTAACTGGGGTCCAATGGGGTGCTTATGGGATCTTTATCAAATAAAATCTGTTGCACTCTTTAGGAAATAAAAAGGGCATTTATACTGCACTAATGCGGTCAGCCTACTGTATATGTTTACTGTTGATTCTGGGAGATGAAAGGAACTAGTGTCAAGGAAGTAAGGGGCCTTTTGTCCTTTATAATTGCTACTGTAGGTGGAGTAGTCACAAACAAGAAAGTGTTTAGAGACCTTTTTATAGCCATTCCCTGCTTTGTAAGAGTGAATTTTCTTCATTTTCAAGTCCTCAGACTGTGGCTTAGAGGAGCCCATGGTTTTTGAAAGTAGGCAGAAATTACACAACCTGAGAAGTTAGAAAGGTCAGAGTATTTGTTCAACCCTGGAATTGTCTTCCCTTAATTTAAGGCCAAATGAGTCAATCAGTTTAATAGATCATGATTAAAATAGATGATTGAAGTATTCAACAAATGTAAAGAGATCTATATTGGAGTGACTGCTCTTCCTAGTTCTTATCACTTGTCTAGACTGTGGGAAAGTTGATTAACTAGTCTGGTTTGCAGATGATGACAAAATAGTTCAGGTGAGTAGCTGCGTCAGCATGCATAGGGTGCAAAGGAACAAGTAAAGTTTTATTCCATGCTGAAAAGAAAAGAAAAGAAACACATCCGAAGAAGGCTCCACAGCCACAGTTTGCTTGTTCCTTTGATGACAAAATAGCAAAATTAACAAATGTTAGAGGAGCAGAGAAGGAAATTCAAAAAGACCACATTCAAGGCTGACATTTAATGAAGAGAAAGATTTAAGATATGGACTCCTTTAGTCTCAAAACAGAGAAGACTATGATGGGACATGATTCAAGTATTTAAAATCATTGCTGCCAACCCAGTGGACTTCTTCGGAACCAACAGGTTAACACTATCCAGAGGTTGCATTAGGAAACCATAAAGAAGAATATTTGGAACTGAGCAAGGGAGGGACATATTTCTCCACAAAAGATTTCAGAAATCTGGAACAAGCTGAAAGCCTGGTTTCTTTCAAGAGCCCTTAAGATCACTTAGCTGCTAGCAATGAAACAAACTAGATGGGCTGAATGACTTCTCATTGAGATCTTAAAGTTATAATGAAAAAGTCCTGTTAAACCTTTTTATTCAGTGATGAGGTGTAGAGTATGTTTTTCATGTTTTTTGCTCATGTTAAACTGAGAAATTGAGCCCAATGAACACACCACTTTTTCCAACTAAGTTAAAAAAGAAGAGAATGATTTAATGTTGACCAGTATGTTGTGCTAAATTATGCAGAAAACACCAAGTAAAGGAATAAGAATATAACTTCAACATCATAGCCACTTTAAAATTAACCTTAGGAAAAGCCGGAAAAACTCTTTGGATGTGGTCATAAAACAGATAGGTATAAAAGACAAATTTTTTTGAAATGTAGTTTAAAGATGCAATTTAACAACCAATCCTGTTAATACCTCCCCAGCAAAACTCTCTGTAGATGCTTTTTAATTATAGCCCATAGACATACGTATTGCTTCAAAACTCTGGAGCATAATGTTATTGAACTTTTTTTGTCTGTAAGAAACAGAAGTAATGAATACTGGCCTATAGGACAATAACCTACGGCATTATATTAAGAACAGAGATATTTCGTTTCCTATTATATATCCAATAAATGTGTAATATTCCTTCCAGGCAGTCATTTTTACAGCATCTTCCCAAATTCCCTTTAAGGCATTGAGTTCTCCAGTGTCAAGTTATTTCTGTGGCACTTTTCTTTAATAATACTGTGACTGAGCTGTGCACATCATAATTTTAGTTACACTCTGGTATAATAATACATTTTGGTTTCACGTGGCTAATAAATCACAGTTTGGAAGCTACAATAAATAAAACATGAAAAGGATAAAGTCTGAGGTATTTTGAAACCATTCTCATTTATGAAAATGTAACACATTTTCTTCAAGTAAAGCTTTCATGTTGCATTTTTTATATTACATTCTGGAATAAATGAAAACTGCTGCTGGCTCTTCATAAGAGATTTGAATTTGGCTTTTCATTTCTCCCAATAGCCCCCTTTAAGGCACACACTAATGCCTGATCTTTACTTTCATACTTTGTCATGAAAATAAGATCTTCATTTTTTCTGTGTTGCCCAGTAGATGTGTGCATGTGGTGTTTCACACTTTACTGTCTCAGTGCAATTTGAGTGTAATTCCAAAGAGGCAACAATCATTGATATTCAGTAACCTAAAGATTTAGAAATGTCTATGACTATATCTTCTGACACCACTTCAGCTAAATGGTCCTATATTAGTTTTCTATAAATTGAAGTAAACTAAAATGAAACATTAGATAGATAGATACTTTATTGATCCCGTGAGGGAAATTGCAGTGCAACAGCAGCTTACCACAGACAACACAGCAACAGTGTAACGAATGATACAATAATAATAATACAATACATACAATACAATCAGTACAGTGAGAAGTGCACTAAGAAGAGCTACTCACAGTCCAGAACACACAAAGAACAAACCAGAACAGAACAGTACACAAAAAAGTTGTATTGCACAATATAAATATAAATATAAATGTTTTGCACAGGTCCCTGGCATATATTTCACAAAACGGTTGTAAACGGGAAAAAGAAAAAAGAACAGATGTATCAGTTTACTGTTCAGTCCAGAAACAGGTCACAATGTTGCCTCTGCCCAGAAGCAAGGTGGATGCGTTTTACAGTCTTATGGCAGAAGGCAAGAATGACCTCCTGTAGCGCTCCCTGTCGCACCGTGGATGGATCAGTCTATTGCTGAACATGCTCTTCATTTTTACAAGCATGTCATAGAGGGGATGGGAGACGATGTCCATGATGGCCTCTAGTTTGGACACCATTCCTCTCTCAGCCACTACCTCCAGGTCCCTTTGCAGCATATAGATGATTACATCTTCCACACCAACACTGGGCTGGTAGGCAAACTGTAGGGTGTCCAGTGATGAACTAACCAGGGGTCTCAGGTGGGATAAGATCAGCCTCTCCAGTGTCTTCATGACGTGAGAAGTCAGCACAACTGGTCTGTAGTCATTGAGGACAGAGGGGCGCCCTTTCTTTGGTACCGGGACCAGGCATGATGTCTACCAGAGCACAGGGACTTTTTTCAAGCGCAGGCTCAATTTGAACAGTCGCTGGAGCACTCCGCTCAGATGATCAGCACAAGCCCTCAGAACTCTGGAACAGTTATCTGGTCCTGTGGCCTTACCCTGGTGCAGCCTCTTCACCTCCCTCTTTACCTGGTCAGCTGTGATGGTCAGCCTGGCCTGGGGGATGGTGCTCATAGAGCTTTCAGTGCTGCAGGTGCTAATGGCGGAGGTGTTGGAGAGTGGCAACTGTGGGGGATGGGGGGGTGAGTAGCTGTTGGGGGTTGTAGCTGTAGTTGGCCATAATTGTGGGGGGATGGAGGAGGTGTTGGGCAGTCACAGCTCTGAAGGCTTAGGGAGCGTGTGGCTGTGGGGGGATGGGTGTTGAGCCACAGAGGGCCCTGATTCAAACCTGTTAAAGAACTGGTTCAACTCGTTGGCCATCTTCAAGTTCCCCTCCATTGCACCCCCAGCCTGTTTGAAGCCAGTGATCTCTCTCATGTTGCTCCATACATCCCTCGCCCTATTCCTTTGTAGCTTGTCCTCTACCTTCCTCCTGTAAGCGTCCTTGCTCTCTCTTAACTTCTGCTTTAGTTCATTACTTCTGTTCTTTCTTACAGGCAAAAAAAGTTCAATAACATTATGCTCCAGAGTTTTGAAGCAATACATATGTCTATGGGCTATAATTAAAAGGCATCTACAGAGAGTTTTGCTGGGGAGGTATTAACAGGATTGGTTGTTAAAAATAATGGTAACTGGAACTGTGGCAATGATCAAGAAATGTTGTGAATAACACATTTCAAAACAAAGTAAATACATTGTTAGCATGGTAAAATGTGGACAAACTGAACATACAGCACAAATATACTATGGATAGACATTTATAGTAGAAATTTGAGGTTTTCAATCAAACCCTTGACAAAGAATGTGAACAAACATGAGCAGAAAGCATAAAATAAATTAAGCATCTTTTCAGTTATTCAACAGCAGAAAATGGGACTTGTTCTCACTGACCATATCGAAGTTATTGTTCTTTCTCAATACTTATGTGTTCTGTTGTTATGCAGAAGCAGAGGTTAGTAGCGATTCAAGCCCAGGGCATTTCTTGAAAAGAGTAGGGGTGTTACCTTGGCATTCTGGCCAAAATTTCCATTGTCCTTTACCAATCATGGCGTCCTAATAATCACAATCTATGAACTTCATTACTCTGTTGTCGTCCCCACTGATAGCTGAAGTGTGGTGAGCAGACTGGCACACTATGGCTACCATCGCATCACCCAGCTAGGTGCTGCACATAGACATAACATTGCAACACTGCACATTGATGGTGGTGGAGGGGAGTACCCATCACCTGTAAAGCACTTTGAGTGGAGTATCCAGAAAAACACTATAGAAGAGTATTGAATTGTTGTTATTATTAAGTGTCAAAACAGGGTATTTTACAGTACATTGATAGCAATGGCCCTTTTGGAATTTCATTTATGCTAAATGACATCTGCCTTTATTGACTTAGTTTTAACTAAGAGGGGATGATTGCCTGTCTGCAAATTCTCAAAATCAAGTCTGAGGAGCATTTTCAGTACATACAGCATGCCAAGAGAGCGCTTTTATCGGACAAATAATGTAAAACAGAAACAAAAGGTCACACAAATCTGTGTCTATTGAGTTTTTAATCACATTGGGTGTTGAGTTAGTTAGATAAAAAACATGACCAGCTAAAAACACAGCTCAAACAGTAGGAGCTGAGAAAAATATCAGCAGTCCTTTAGGTTTTATTTTCTTTGAGTATTTTCACCAGTCTTCACATTCAATAGGACAGGACTAACTTTTTAAATGATCAACATACTGTACATTCTTGGGCTACAAAAATGTACTATATAGTATAAGGTCTATACTGACAACATAATTCAGATTTAATCCTAGTCCAGTCTTTATTCAATCTTATGGAGCCATGGATGAAACATTCCTGAGTTGTTCTGTTGTTTTCTCCATACAGAAGAGGTGGAATTAAGGTTTTTGTGTACCATGTATGCTGCAGTCAGTCTGAGTGTTAGGTGCACTATGTTACATGTATGTTTGTAGTGTGGAGAAGATTGTGAACTCTAATATAATTATGGGAATTACAATTTCCTACCATAATACCCCATTTTAATTAAAATGGTTTTTTTTCTTAACTAACCAAAAGGTTTTATATGAACTAATTCAATGGGTTTTGAGATGCAATGGTTTATGAACCAGAATCGAATATTTAATGTGACAGATATAATGCAAATACTTTATATGTATTATGTCTTTGTGTTATAATAGATAAGATAATAAGATATAATTATGCTTTAAACTTTTTTTCTCACTGTTGTATAAGGGTGTGAAAGCAAAAGCTTTCATTTTTATATATGTTTTATTTGGGAAATTAAAGATAACAATGTGTAATGTGATAGCCGTATGTATATATTGCAAGTATTTACTTGAAATTTTGAGTAAGAATGCTGCCATGACTCATAAAGAACATCCATCTTAAATATCCATCTTAATTTCATTATGTCAATCATGTTTTAAAGATGACAGCTGGAAGCTGTGAAACTTTGCTTTTTTTATCCCTGAACCCTTTAAAGCAAGAAAAAAGGGTGCAAAGTATGATAGTGTCATATAAAATAAATATACAGTATAAGATATATAAACAAATTGTTACAGCTTTGGGTTTCTTCTTAGATTTTAGATAAAGTTTGTGACACTGGGAAGAGTAAATACTTCTAACTTCAAAGGAGAGAGGATGTTTGCTGAGGTCTGGGGGGTTCCTTGAGCGGAAACAATGGTAAAGTTTATCTAGGTATACCTAGGGATGTTGTGGAATAACAATTGGCAAGGGGCAGCACAGAAATAGACAATATAAGATCACATTAAGAGCACGAGAGAAAAGGGGGAGGAAGAAGGAAAAGACAAAGGGAGCAGGGAGAACAGAGGGGAGTCCACAAGAGTTGTGACTTGGGACTTGAAGCTTGCACAGTCGAGAGCCTCTACTTCATCATCCAAATCAACCTGACTGGAGCTAAGTATCTGAACCTTTTTAGAGCGTGCTTTTCTGTGTTTTCAAGGAACTTGGGTTTCCTGAGTAAAACATAGAAATGTCTTTCCTGATTAGGGTGCATTTTATGGATAGAGATATAGGCTCCCATTTATTTTGTGGCATCCAGGGTGCAGAGAGACAGATGTAACTGCAGGTTGCTTTGTATTTAGTTAGAAGGCAGCTCATCTCTTGTATGGCCTCTGTAGGCATATTAAGAGTTTAGTGGTTAGCAGCAGTCTGGGGTTTTCTGGGTGACCAGAATGTTAGGCCTCTGAAACGCTTATTTGTAAATACTGTATTTAATGTAACTTTGTGTGTTGTATGCTTTGTGTATTGTGTAGTTTATTGTAATAAATATTTGTTTTAACCAAGTGTGCCAGGATTATTACTCCTCTCAACAAAGCTGTGCCAAAGAATAAAGAATTCCTGTGCCTCTAATTATACCAGCCGGTCAGGTATATCATTAAAAAAATATCACTTAAAAGCTGGGGGTTATGAATAATTATTTCACTGACTGACTAAACCACTCGGTCAATTCCTGATTTTCACCAGTTTCGTAACCCCCCATTTGTAACAATATATATGTTTTTTTACACACTGTGTCTTCAGGAGTACCAGAAAGCATGGTGAAGTTAGTTCAAGCAACCTATAGAGATGCAACTACGAAGGTGGTCACACAACGGGGAGAGACAAAAGAGTTTGAAATCACAGTTGGAGTACACCAAGGATCAGCACTAAGTCCTTTCCTTTTTATAAACATTATTGACACACTGACAGAGGAGGTAAGAACAGAAGTGCCTTGGGAACTCATCTTTGCTGATGATGTGGCACTGATGGCAGATTCAGAAGTAGAACTACAGGATAAAGTGTTCAAATGGCAGAGGAGTCTGGAAAAGGGTGGACTGAAAATGAATGCAGAAAAATCTGAAATAATGGTAATGGAGAGAAGAGGAGATACTATGACCAATGTTGAGGAGACAAATGGAGGAAAACTGAAACAGGTTGATGGCTTTAAATACCTTGGATCAAAACTGGTAAAGGGAGGAGAAAGTAATGAACTAAAGAAAATATAATCTGTGACAGGAAAATTCCTAGAAAGTTAAAGTGCAAAATGTACAAGACTGTGATTAGACCTGTACTACTATATGGAGCTGAATGCTTGGCAGTTGGAAAGAGGGAAGAGAACTTGATGAGAAGAACTGAAATGAGGATGTTGAGATGGATTCTGCAGATTTCAATGAAGGATAAGATCAGAAATGAAGAAATCCGTAGACGATGTAGGGTGGTGGATGTGGTTGAGAAGATGCGAGAGGCGAGGTTACGGTGGTATGGACATATCATGAGGAGGGACGTTGAGGAAGTAACAAAGAGGGTAATGGAATTTGAGGTGGAAGGTAACAGGGGAAGAGGCAGGCCTAGAAAGAGATGGATAGATTGTGTGAGAAAAGATATGGAGGTATGTGAAGTGAGTGAGGAAGATGTGCTCGACAGAGACAAGTGGAGAAGAGCAACCAAAGCAGCTGACCCCAGGACAGTCTGGGACTAAGGCTTTGAAAAAGAAGAAGAAGAAGAAGATGTGTCTTCAGGATTGTTATATAATTTAAATCTTTAAAACAGGATAAAGATTTAAGCAAAACCATTTCAACAAAATTCTTTGTTCTTGTGATTTGTGAGTAAACATCAGAGAAAAGAAGTATTTCGATTAAAGCTTTATTATTTCAACAAACTCAACAAATGTATGTCTGTTCAAATGATCACTTTTTTTTAAGCAAGAAATGGTATGCAACACAGAAAAAACGTGTTTGTATTCTATGTTTGGTATACAAAAATAGAAAGAAGTGTTTGTTTTTTTCCCTGGACCTGAACAATGCTATGTGTCACACCTTGGAATGCAAAATCCTTATCAATTGCTGGATGGAAGTGACTGAGAATAAAAAGTAATGTTCATTTTAGCACAATTAATTATCTAGAGAAACCACAGCAAATGTCAGTGGCCTTAAATTTAATTTTAATAGGTAGGGATTTCTTTGATTTCTTAGAAACAATTAATAACTGCAGAAAAAAATGCCTCTAATGAAGTGAGTAAGACTATGTTGCAATAATGTTCAAGGCATTTAGTATTGCAGTGGTTATTTTTTGGCAAGTGTGTATTTTATTCCATCTGTCAGTCCACAAAAATATTCTCCTATTTTTTATTGTGAACCTGTTACATCACATGCAACTGAACCATTCTTATGGGTCCAACAGGAATAATTAGCAACTTCAGAGGATTAATCTACCAAAATAATATGTCATGTGTTAACAAAACTAACACTTTTAAAACAGCTGTATACGGAAAAGGTGAAAATGCAAATAAGAAGTTGACCATCATCTGAGGCATATAAAATAGTTGCAAAGAAATAAGCAATAGATTTATTCCATGCTGAAAAGAGAAGAAAGAAAACAGAACGTTTCAGCCATGGAGCCCTTTTCAGGTGTGAGAAAGACAGGGCAGTAAGCAAACGTAATGTAGCGGGAGAACAAAAGCTGGGAGAGAGGAGGAGCGAGTGGCGGGAGCAGGGGGCAGAAAGAGTGGCTAATCAGGAAGTGTGAAGTCAGGATAGGTGAAGAGAGGTGTGAAATGAAGCCTACAATGAATAGAGAGAATTTAGAAGAAAAGAAGTATGTCGTTGAGAGAAGGGGGGAGGTGTGATCCTAGCTGCAGGATAATTTTGGTTTCGGTAGTCTTTCTGATGTATGAGTTCAGAAAACCATCTTTGAGAACACAGACGGAGAGATTAGAGTTGTCATGGCCATCAGAGATGAAATGAGAAACAATGGGCTTGGAGAGATCTTTAATCTTCACAGCCCTAACATGTTCTCTAAAGCAGTCTCCAAGTCTCCTTCCTGTTTCTCCAATGTAGATGCTGGGCATTTACTGCAAGAGATACAGTAAAAAAGGCTGCTAGAGGTACTGTACAAGATGCCATCTGGGTGATCCAGAATTGTCCTGAGGGGCCTTGAATGAATGTGGTGTTAGATGTGTACTTGCAGGTGATACAGCAAACTCTGTTGCAAAGGAAAGTGCCTGGTGTTTATGATTGCTAAGGGCGGGCAAGGGAGCTGTGAACAAGAAGGTTGGGCAGATTAGGCGGTCAGAAAAGAGGGCCCCAATGGAGGGATCATCCTGTAGGATGGAAAAGTTGTTGTTAATAGTCCTGGGGATAGGAAGTGTGTTGGGGTGGTAGGGAAGCACCAAAGTAATGCAGTTGTTACGGCGGGAGTTCCTGATTGAGTTGATGGTCCGAGGGGTGTTTTTGGCTCATACAAGGGCCCTGTCAATAACTCTGCTAGGGTATCCTCTGTTGATGAAAAAAGAGTACTTGGTTCTGGAAACCGATGTTGTCGCTGCATAGTTGTCGTAGCCGAAGGAACTGTGAAAAGGGGAGAGAGTCTCTAGTGTGTTTCGGGTGAAATGAGCTATACAGGAGATAGCCGTGTGAATCCATGGGTTTGTAATAAACTGAAGTGGAGAGTCGGGGGTAGTTGATGGAGAAGTTGATGTCTAGAAATGGAAGAGTAGTGGAAGATATGTTAACTGTATATTTGAGGGACGGGTGGAAGTTGGTGAAGTGATGCAGAAAGTACTCAAGCTGGTCGTTAGAGCATGTGGCGGCACCGACGAGGTCATCAATGTATCACTTGTAGAGGTCAGGGACACCTTCCAGTGTAGGAAGCGAAAAACTACTACATCTGCAAGTGAAGATCTACTACAACCCACCTGAACATATAAAATAGTTGTCCACTAGTCCTCCTGTCCACTATTTATGAATTATAACGTATTTTTTAATAACTAGACTGACAAAAATAGTCACAAAAATGCCTATTTAAACAGAAAGGGTAAATCTTTGCTGCATAGCTAGTGGACTTCATCTTTATTTTTAATATAAAGAGACATTTCTTTAAAGAAAATGATTTTAAGGCTAGTACCACATCTAACCTACCAACAAAGAATATAGCTAGTAAAACAATATTAATATCCAAAGAAACACCCTCCACAATATACTGAATGTATTGAGTCTGCCTGTAAATATGATTCAGTTCTGACAGTAAACAACTAATAAAAACAACGGAAAATTATTATGAGATCTGCTAACAAATAAACCTGATGGTCTTAAGGCAAGTAGGAAGATACTGTATAATGCACATGATCAAAATTCCAAATGGAAATATAATGCAGCAGTTTATATTCATTCCCAGAACTCAAGAACACAATAAGGGCTACCAATGAATAGAGGTCATCACCTGATCTAGCTCACTTGATTGCAAGTGGTTACATGATAATATCATTCTAATCCAGCTACTATTTAGACCATTTCAGGGTTTTACCATCAATATCCTAGGTAGCCAGTTTTCCCGTTCATGATCCCTCTATAAATAAGTGCCCCCCCTTAGTCTTAAAAACACTTTATTGTCTTTGATTTTTTCCTAGGTTCTTTGTTTCATTTTCTTTCAATAACAAAAAGAAAAATCATACTTGTTTCATATAATTTTCCAAATACTGTCGATGTACTATACTAAGATAGGACAATTCTGAAGTACAGTGTGTTTCAGAAAACGATTGTGCTGAAATTGTCATTTTGAATAGCAGCACAACAATAGGGCATGATTTATAATCTGCAAAAAATATATTTGAAACAAAGATGTTTTGATAAACTCCAAGTGACTGCCTATTTACAGGTTATGAGAACCAACCAGCAACACAGCCTAATTCCACTCTCATCCAAAAATAATTTCTTATTTCAATGATGGTATTTTCTGGAGATTATAGTCTGCCTAATGTTTGTAATATCAATGACTCATGCACACTATCTGTAAAACATTTTCTATGACTTAGTTGCATATGCATTTTATTCCTTTCAACAAATGTGTGTGTAATAGCAACATTATATTAAATATTTTCTGAAGGACCCTATGACTAAATGCACCCTTAAAATGAAAATGATTGACCAATAATATAAGAATATAGGAAATTGAACATGACACACATACCTGATGAAGTTAAAAGCCTTTTATATTGTTTTGCTAGTTTTGACACACATTACCTTTGTTACATTTAATATGTACATTTGTTACATGTTATATTTGTTTACATGATTACCATTACATTAATAAAGCAGATGTTTCTACAAAGATGATTTGATGTGAAAATCTTTCATTTCTTTATGCTAGCAGATATTTGTTTTGACCAACCTAAAAGAGGTGGAAACTGTAAGGTATTTGTCTTGGAAAATAGACCATTTTTACTTCAAAGTACTGTATATCATGCACGAACATAGTCAGCATAGTCATAGCCAAACTGTGAGACAGAATCCCTTCACACTTTCAACACAAAAAAGTTATCTGTAAAAAGAATGAGAAAGAGATACAACACTGACACAAAAATATATTATATACACTGAAAACAACCCCCAGTGTATTCTCTCTAAAATTAATCCAGATAAAATGTGTCAATTGCACACAGGCAAACAACATTATTTGTGTCCTTGTTTTGTTTTTCTGTCTAGAAAAGTGAAATACTTTCTGTCTACAATACAATAAGACCAATAAGACAGCAAAAGCAGTCCTTGTGTGACTTTTCTCTCATCTTTCCAATGTGCTTCTCAAAGCAGTTTTAAATACCCACCCAGGAGAAAAAGCTTGAATGTTTCCTCATCTGTCTGTAAAAGTCTTACAACCCAACTTCATACTTTTATGTTTTACTTTTTATCCCCTCAATGTAATTTCACACAGCGGTTTTGATTCTCCCCAGTGAATATTCAATTCAGCATGGTTCATTAAAGTGTTAATTATGCACTCTCATTTGGCTCCTACCGAAAATTCCTGTGCAGGCAATTCCCTTTTCTGTGACGAGAAGTGAATTTAATTTGCTACGCGATTTACTAAATACCAGTAGGAAAATGTTTTGTTTTGTGAACCCACTCAGATATATTTTTTATAAAATTTTAATAATTTTGGAGATGTGAGACAAAGTGCATCTAAACATCTACTAAAGGCTCCTTTTAGTCTGCTGTGTCTCTAAAACTGAGACTTGTCTGATGGTACTTCATATTAAGGAATTGTAAAAATACTCAAATTAAACACCTTTTGATACTTGTCAGTCTTTAGAATTCTCTTTTGATACCAGGACCGTATTTTTTTTCACTGGGGAAAGATAAATCTATTCAGTTACTAAAATACTACTGTGGCACCCTCACCTGGCTTTGCGGCCAAAGAGCCCCCGGCTAGAGTGTGCGGTGAGGAGCAGGATGGGAATGACAGCCAAAGCGGGGACTAGGGAACCTCCGCTGACCATCCGGAACGGCTGTACATGGTTTGAGGTTGCCTGGATACTGTAAGATAGTTATCCCCCAGTTTTGCACCCCTTTTCTACCTGTGCCCATTTACCACCCTATACCTACAGTACAGTATGTACAAAAATGACCCTTGTGTGTTGGACCCTGTTTTTGTTGGTCTATTTGCTTGTGTGGTTGCTGCTGAGCTGGACTCCCATCTGACAAATAAAGCGCTGACTGTTTGTACTAGAAGAGCCTGAATTCCTGTCGCCATCCTCACTGAACCCATCGCACTACACTATCAGATCTGAAAAAATCATATTCTCAATTGTATTACAATCAATATGATTCGACTATGTTTCTACTAGTAGTTCCTACTATGCTCTACCATGCATTAAATTAGATGTTAGTGAAACGATTGCTTCGTTTAATCTGTTTCCCTACTGTACTTCTTTAAATTTTCTTAATGTGGAATATTAATATGGAATTATGTAACTAAAGAGAATTTTTGGTAGCTGGAAAAAAATGAGAAGTATATAATGACTCTGAATGTCATAAATGATATTAATTTATTAATATAAATATATTATACATATCGTATATACAGTAGCTGATAGTGGTACAAATAAAGTACACACCAGTATTTCTACCTTATTCATAAACATTTTCTGCATCAAAATCTTTAACTCAGCAACTTACTGTGGTTATTTTGGAAAAGTTTTGAAGTTCTCTTTCTAGTTATATAACACTGTAATGTTATACCCTTTTCTATGAATACTTATGGTTGTTATTGTTGTAAAAAAAGGTGTAGAACTTTTTAAAATGTGGTTACTAGGGACTATTACCATGGGATCATGTAACTAAAGGGAAATTTGGGGAGCTAAAAATAAAAATAACTGAAGTATAATAATGTCTCAATATTATTAACAATATTACAATATTAATCTATAAATAATAAAGAATGAAAAATAATAAACGTATATAGTAGGCAGTGGTTGCCAGGAATCAAAATATTTTAGTATGCAACAGTATTCCATCTTCTTCATGACCGTTTTCTACTTCAACATCTTTAACTCCTTCATTTGCTGTGGTTATTTTAGAAAAGTGTTGACATGCTCCTTTAACAAATTGTCCATTGGGTATAAGAAAGACTTTCTCTAATAAAATACAATATAAACTATAATCGCAATTCTGTCAGTTTTGTATATCACAGTGTAATAACATGAATGAACCTCCAGACCAGCAATCTCCAAGATACTAGGAAAGAGAAATGGAATTTAAAGATACCTTTAACAGAAATCGCAATTAAATTTTTTACATGTACAATATTTAGTTTTAAATTCAAATTTTAAAGCCATTATGTATATTTTTAAGTTCCAAAATTTAAAAAATAAATTTAAGTTTTTATGTTTTTTGCTGCCCTTTTTCTTCTTAGTAGTTGATATAATTATGACAGTCTCTACACTTCTGTTTGCTAAAGCACTTTAACATAAGGCAAGTTACAGAACACTACACTCTCTCATCCTAGCGTTAATCCCGCATCAGCAGGGTCCGCTTGTCGGCACGCCCGTCTCCATTTGGTGGTTTGAGCCAAATCTTTGAGCTGACGTTGCCATTAAATGCGACTGAGAATACTCCAACCGGTGCGCTGCTTCGCCTGCCGTCGGAGTGGGGAGGAACAAAGTAATGTAGCCAATTCATAGAGGGGGGATTATTAGGAGACATAGGAAATTTGGCCAGGACACCAGTGTTACACCCCTTCTTTTTTCAAGAAACACCCTGGGATTTTTAATGACCACAGAGAGTCAGGACCTCAGTTTTACATCTCATTCGAAAGATGGCACTTGTTTACAGTCTAGTGTCCCCGTCACTATACTGGGGCATTAGGACCCACATGGACTGCAGGGTGAGCACCCCCTGCTGGCCTCACTAACACCTCTTCCAGCAGCAACCTTAGTTTTTCCCAGGAGATCTCCCATCCAGGTACTGACCAGGCTCACACCTGCTTAGTTTCAGTAGGCTGCCAATTGTAAGTTGCAGGGTGACATGGCTGCTGGCTAAGCTACAGAACACTACAAATTAAATTAAATGACTATTCAAAATTATTGTTTTTATTTCTGGCATTTTATGTTAATTTACTTTTAGATATTATTAAAACTAAAATTAAACTAATTTTCTAATCATAAAGTCTAATTAACATACTATAAGTTTTTATTATTTTGTATATCACAATATGTTAAATATTCATTTCACATTCACGATCTAATAATATATAGTGGCTGTAGAGGCTACTAGGTTCTGGGGGTATATTAGATTCTCACTGATACTGTGCTCTACTTCATGTACTGTATACGAAAGACAATACACATCCTCCTTTACATTATTTTTTTCCAAGGGAGGAGTGTAACAATATTATTCTTTTGTTAAAGGCAATGCTACTTTGCAAGGGACAATATGATTGCATATATTATGGACTATATTAATATAGTATGCAACATTGTTCACAGATTAACTATTGCATTTAAGCGTGATAATTTTCTCCTTTAAATGCAACAATTTATACAAGTATAACTTGTATAAACAAGATTTTCTTTTTCTGTGATGCTAATAACTTTCTATAGAAAATCTATTAAAGTCAAAACTAACTTTTACTATTTATCCAGCTGAGCAATCTCACTTTGTTAAATAGTGTCCTGGTTCTCAATGAATCTTTACACCCTCTGTATAATCAACACATGCTTGGCACACCATGCTGTCACATGCAGGTGTAAAATACAGTAGGGTTAATAACTTTTGTGTTAAAAGATTTCAGATTTGTTTCAACATTTTTATCTGTTGTAGATATTAACACAACGGCAAATACTGTATGATTTCAATTCTACTGTTTTTCGCCTAATATTGCAAGTTATACGAATACAGATATAGATATAGATATGTACTGTGCATGTGTGTTGTTGTTTGGGTGTACACTATTACTCACAGGGGGTGAGTTTCCCGAAAGCATCATAATGCTAAGACTTGATCCTAAGTGAGTGTTTCCCAAAACCCATCATAACTAAAGTAGTACGTTAAATCCTTCGTAATCTAAGTGCTCCCCGACTCACTCGCCAACCTTAGTGACAGAGATCGCCAGACAGAGCACATTAAATTCTCATTAAATTCTCTGGACATTTAGAATACTAACATTTTATATTATGGATTTTGATATCTTGTTATACTACTGTATGTAAGAGGAAATTTGGAAAAAGAACATGTATTTATACAGTAATGAATTTATTAGTCATCCAATAATAATCCCTCTTTTAGTACTTTTGAGGTGGAGTTGAAATTTTATTTAAATTCTATAAAGAACATAAAAAATGCTAAAATAAGGAAAACATTTGATACTGTATATGTAAAAATATAACTTGGTTACATAAATATTTACCTCATTACCGCTGAAAGTTAATTGTTTTTTTTTGTTCTGTTTATGTTTTCTTTCTTTTATCTGTATTTTCTCCTCTATTTGTATTTTTAAACTTATATTGTAATGAATACGCCCCTGCACATACTGCAGCAAGGAGCTTGGCCACCCAGGCTGACAGAGATCTCTTTTAGCTCAACCAGGAAGTTCCCTGTTGTGTGACTCCGGAGACCTGGGTTCAATCCTATGTGGTAGCAGGATGAACTGGGGTGGGAGCGGTGAGGGCACATGCCCAGAGAACCCTAATACATTACAATACATTTAATTAAAAAAAATAAAAAATGCTAAGATTTATACTTGACTAGATGATATGATTTTCATGATGAAATGCAGTAATGCATTATTTAAGTTAAGTCATTGGGCCTAATATTTATTTATATTTAAAGTTCGAATACCATTTTATGTTCTGTAGTGATTGTCGACGGTAATGCTTAGACCTACTTAAATTTAAATTTGATTATAGGTCCTGTATTTGTTGAGTGACACATGCTTAGCTTAGTAGTTAATTTTTCCAGATGTCATGTTAATAAGACATATTAAAATGTATTTCCAATACACCCAATAACTATAAATAACAACAGCATTTTCTCATGAAACACTGTAATTCTTAAAAATGTCAGTGTGGCAAAAAATTATTGCTTTAAATCAAAGACGCTGTGCAGGATGCATACACCGTCCATGCAGTCAATCTTGGTTTTCTTTTACGGCGTCAGTCATTTATTTTCTTTTCTCTTAGAAACAAAAGGTGTCCAATTTTGTGCCTTTCGCTTAATTGGCTGTTAAATTATGGTGTCATGTTTACTTCATATTCCTTTTCATAACTTTATTTCATCCCACTAAAGGACCAGAAACTACACCACATAATGAAAATATTGTCAATCGATTTTTTTTTAATTGACTTGTGATGCTTTTTCCTAAGTGACTTCAGGGTCGGGATTAACAAAGAAGTACTTTATACTCGCTTGCAAAATTACTGATTAAGGAGGGTTTTGGGAAACACTCAAAAGGGTAGCAGTTAAATTACCTACGTACATTGCAAAGTTGCTTGTTAATCTCTAAGATTAATCATTTTCGGGAAACTCACCCAGGTTCAGTCTTAGCATTTTCAATCAATCAATCAAGGTTTATTTATCAATGCACGAACAGTACAGCATACAGTGGTGTTGTCGACAATGAAATGCTTTGTCTGCGAGCTCGTTAAGAGGGATAGAAGAGTAGAAGGACAGGAATTTATTGGGATTAGATAAACAAAAAGAAAAAAATAGGATACAATAAATTACACAATTACAATACAATTTACAGATTAAAAACAGATTTTCTCGTTACAAAAAAGTGCTTTGTTGATGTTACTGATTTTATAAAAAATCAAATAAACATTTTTATTTAATTATGCCAAAATTTCTCTAATTGTTGTCTAACTGTCTAATTGTTGCTAACTGTTGACAAACTTTGACCGATATTAAAGAAAGCAATGGAACACTGAACAAAACATTAATTTAAACCTTTTTCCAATAATAAATCCATAAATCCATGTGTGGTTTAGGTAAGTCATTGTTACTATTCTAATAGTTAATTGACCAAATTTATCAACAGGTTTTTCTTATTCAATTTATTGTGCTGAACGTTGCTTCTGGGAGACCCTCAGTAATTTTTAACTAAGTTAGTTTATTAGAGAAGAGGCTATAAGCTTTCATTTGAACAGTCCGGTGCAGGACCCCAATTCACAGTCCCTAAAGGTCAACAAGTTAAAGCAGTTTTGTAAAAAAGAACGACCAAAATTAGTGCAGAAAATGTTAAACTATAGGAGATGCTTAAAGTAATTTATTTTACTTAGTATTAACAATGTGCTCCTTCTGTAGTGTAAAATTTAGCATTTGTACTGCTTTGGTTCCTGTACCCAAGCATATTTCTCTGTAGATAGGATTTTTCTCAGAAATGGTTGATTACCCTGATGATGATTAACTGTGTGAAATGCATAAGTCCCCTCTGCTGTAGTAACAGTATCATCTGTTTTGCTGCCAGATTTTACAAAATATTGGTTGACAAACTCTCTCCTCGAATTGCCTTTTTGTGTTTGTCTGAGTCAACGTGAGCTTGCAAGTCAAGTACAGCTGTATCTGCCATGGAGACAAAAGTACCAGGCTTACACACCAAACATTCAGCTTCCCAGTCTTCTCTGCCACTTCGAAAACATGGAAATTTAGTTATGCTGTGAATTTACACTTTTGTTTTGGCATTGTGTTTGAGGGTTGGAAAACGAGAAACAAAATAGGGAGCCTTTTCGAAGGAATGCTTCTGCACTACACAGACTGAGTAAAGACACTGATATTGGCACCCAATGTCGCTCTTTCATGACTTAATCATACACAAACAGGACAAAAACTGAATGACGACGTAGGTCGCGAAGCTACTATCCTTAAACGTTTGTTAATTATTCTTCATGGTGAAAATAATGAGGTCGAAATCCCAGACATTTCTGGATATTTGAAAATTACCCCCGAACAGAGATATAAGGATCAAAATAGAGGACATGTCCAGGAAAATCCGGACATATGGTGTAACAAATACTCACAAGTCCCAAGAAACATATTACAATACTTTGTGAAATAATTTAGAAATAGAATTCTAAATCACGTCTGAGTAGTAATTGCAAAAAAGGTGGTTATAAAAACAGCTTATTTAGAATGATAATACCACCCAAAATTACTTTTAATAACATGCTGCATGACATTGTGGTTCTTAAAATAAAAAAGGATTAGTGGGTGGTTTGAACTGTCCTGAAAAACTATGTAACAAAAGACCTGGACTGTGGTTATTGAAGACTAGGTGCTTTATATTGAGTTGCCTGTACACAGTTTGTTCAGAAAGCTTTAGAATCATAGTGTGCGCATGTAGTAGTTAAGGTGGGTAGCTGCATCAGCATGCGTAGGCTGCAAAGGAACAAGTAATAGGTTTATTTCATGCTTTTTGGCCTAGGAGCCCACTTCATAGTGTGTGCATGCTGGGGGTTGACCGAAGGGCTATGAAGTTGTCACAAACCCTAAGCATGATTATCTGAAATAGGATTACTAAGGCAGTTTTGGAAAGACACAAGAAACTTCTATGTGAGTTCTTGAAATAGTTTAACTTATTTTTGCTTATTACAGCTCACCATGACTTCACAAAATACATAGCAAATATTAACAGAAAATCCTAACAGAAATGTAGAGCATCTTGAGTGATACACTGAATAATTACATTCACTATATATGTAGCGGCGAGGCTTAATAATAAGGCAGAATTAAGTGTTTCTGAGCTTCCCAAATGAGGCCCCATTTCTCTGTTCATCTCTGTGGTGCAGCCACAGAGAAACTATTCATGCAAGATGATTTAAGGTTTCCTAGGACAGCTCCCAAAGGGGGATGCACTTAGCTAAGTCTGGCTATCATGATCAATGGTCATCCACTGGCGCCTATCAGTCTAGGGAGTGCCGGATGGACATCTGGACTGCATTACTAAGTGTCAGGACTAAGTGACTCATATCTCACCTTGATCAACCAATCAGGGACTGGTAGGGCTGAGTAACCCACGTGGGACTCTGATGCCCATGGAACTTTCAGCCAATCAACAAGCTGAAGTTCCTCCAGGTAAAAACAGGCAACACAGGCCTGGAGATTCAGAGATTCAACAAGATTCAGATTCGGGAGATTCAGTAAGATTCTGGAGAGGATTCTGTGGACTGTTCTAAAGGGAATTCAAAGGAGAATTCCAGGGCAGGACGGCCCAGGAGCAGAAGGCTCCCAAGGGCAGGACATTCTCGCAGCGCGCCTCCTGACCATCCCGAGACTCAGCCCGGACAACCACGGAACGGCCAGTGTGTCCGAGTGCCAGAACTTTCCTTTGTTCTAAGAGTCTAGAGTGGAGGTTGCCAGAGAGTAACCAGCAGCAGGCCTCGTGGACAGGTCAGAACTGTGGACAGCTGAATCACTATTCAGAACTAGCTCTTCATCAGGAACGAACCGGTCCTCTTCCTGACTTGCTGGGATCCACAGTCATCTTTTCTCCTGTGCACAAACTTTGCTAGTTAAAGCCAACACTAACTAGCCGGTCAGTGAGCATCAGCAGCGCACCGTCGCAAGCCGCACAGCACAGCCTGGCACGGAGCCAGAGAGCGCGGATTGGACAGCAACAAGCCTGCAGCTGATTGTTTGTGCCTGCAGGAGATCTGAATCCCCAGAAATTGGATGAGTATTCAACTTCAATGCATTACAGCTCGAGAATTCAATTGTTATCCCAACCAGTTGATATCAATTTAATTCCTAAGAGTTATGTACTTGTTTTGAGTATCTAATGTAGAAGTTATAACCAAGTTCATTTACGAAACGGTCTTAATGAATGATATACTGAACGTATGTCCTCTTGATGTGTAACACTTCGTAACTGATTGAATATATACCTTTTGTATTCTGATAACCCTCTCGATAAGATCTGTTAGGTTTATATGCATATTCTATGTATTAATAAATGTATCCTCGTGTATTAGTACCTGCGTGTGTGCGTTGTTTGAGTTATGTCGCATGGTTGGATTCTAAAGCCATCAAAAGAATCAATTTTGTGATTTACTGCTACAATTAATAATTGTCTCAGTAAATGCCCAAACCCTACAGAACTGGTGCCTTCAGAGAGCCACTATGATTACATATTTGGCGTCCCTGAACGGCTATGAAACACTACAGCAGGTATAGTAAAGTAAGCAAGGTTTGACTTCTGTGTGAAAAGATGCAAAGCCTTACATAATGAGACAGGTGACGTCACAGAGAATTTTAATGTTAAGCCTTGCAGTTTTGTTACTTGTTCTACGTTTTCAATATTTCATATTCAATTTTTGTTAACATCAGCAGAAAGACCGAGTCATTTTACTTTTAGACACTTAATTCAACATCCCTAGTGCTGCTTTAAGATCAGTAAGGCCATGCTGTCAAAGTCAAAGAATGGCCTGCAGTAGATTGAATCTGATGCAGTATATAAATACAAGTAACTATTCCTTTGTGTGTGTTCATGTGTATGCATACTGCATGTAACCACTTCTAGATTAGTTTTTTAAATCACTTTGATGAAATACTGTACAAGTCTTTCTAACCTTGTAAAGTACAACAAAAACTATTTTACATCTTTGGTAGCTTCTTTGACATACTGTATTTGCTGCACATGATTGCTGGGACTGATTAAAAAGCTAAAAAAAGACAAGAATTGTGTCTCTCATTTAAGTGCCTCGTTATTCCATGTTTTATATTTCCTCTTTTAAATGTCTTCTAAGTGTGTGTATTTTGCCCCATATTGATTATGCTATATTTATTGTGAACACTGGTCATAAAATTAATGTTAATGTCTACATTAATATATATTGCCTAACACGTCAGTATTTTGGGAAAACTGTATGCAGGAATCTGATTGCATGCCATTACATCACTCTTATCAAGAAAATTTACAGTTCTGCTTAGTCTCATTTGTCTACATCTCTGTTTTCAGAATTGTATTAACATACTTTACACTTACTGGACTGAGAGCAAGGAAACTAAAACTTTTTTCAGCACAAGCATAGGTAGAGATGCATGATTAAATGTGCATGCACCGTTATTTTGGTAGGGCAATGTTAATTTTGTGGTACAGAACATAGCAATGAAAAAACCACAGTCCTGTTTTCCCAGCACCCTTGCCTACTAGTGAAGGAATGCTAACTCCCACCTAGTGACTCATTACCATGTGACCATTTTTTTACTTCAAGGAAGGGGCTTTATTGCTAATATTCTGTGCTTGGGTACGTGCCACAGGAAATTCACACAGCAAGATATGTAGGCTAAGTACCAGCTCTGAGCATTCAAGCATTAATTTCTTCCTTGAGAATGTTGTGTTGATTTCCATGTGCAGCATACAAATGCACATCTATTCTCATATAGAAACCAAACAAGGATTCTGACCCAAGGTTGATGTTACTGCTGCTGTCTTTGCCTATTCTTAAGTGTTTTTGAACATTATATTGATGTGAATTTGCAAAGATTACCAGAAGCCATCCAGGCTTTGCTGATCTCCATCATTGCATTCATTATTCTTAGGAAACCTCAGTTTTTTTGGTATGATATTGCATTTGTACCAGGAATGTGATTATTGACCTGGGTTTCAAGAATGAGATGTGGCTGATGCCACATGTATTGCAATGCCAATGAAAGCAATGCACAATTCTGTTACCCTCAGTTCTTGTGCCTCTCAATTTGTGAATCTGATTATTGTGATGAAGGTTCAGCAAAAATAAATTGCTGTTCAGGAATGAGCACATGAGTCCCATCAGGCTATAAACTAACAGTATTGTGTGGGTGATAACAGCGCTGTCAACAGAGTGAATTGGCACCTTCACCTGTAGCCATGCCAGTTATTCCTCCCTCTCCAGATGCATGTTTGCCTTCCCAGATTGGTGCTGTATAATAAACAAATGAGTGACAAACTGAACTATCATAAATGAATAAAACATTATTTTCGTTTGGGAGTACAGTTCTTGGCATGTAAAAATTCTCAATAATAACTCTATGAATGCCAATAGACAGCCAAACATTGCAATCTGTGAAGTTAAATGTAAGCCAATATATTTTTTGTATCTGGATACCATTACCAAACCAGAAAGACTCATAACCCATGTTTTTAAACATGCCTACAATTGTAAGTCCTGTCCTGACTGTTTAGTTTTGTTACTCATTATTTGTTTCACATTAAAAGTTTCACTCTTGAAAGCAAAACTGTAAAAATGCTTTTGTCAGACAATGCATTTGCTTTCTATAATTCCATTAAAATGGGAAAAAATGTGCTAAGGAGCCTGCTGCTAAGAGATGAATCACTTAAATCATTCCAAAGGAAGCACACATTAGAAGTTTGTCATACAAATTTAGCTTTACAGTATGTCTCATTGAACTACATAACGTAGTCTGAATAACTATTTGAGATCATCTTACTATTCTATATCATTAGCAAAAAATTGGGGAACAAAGTACTGTATCGAATGTTTGCAATAGACTTCAGCACACCTTTGTTTAAAATACCACATTATCTAATGGTTTTATGGTGTCCTTCACAAAAACAATGTGTCAATACCGTACTATAAGAAACAAGGCCAAGTTGTTACAATGTCACGTCCACACTGAAACCGAAAGTACTCTGTTATGACCACGGACTAAGATCCGTGTCAGGTCTTGTAGTAGACCCTATGTGATGCGGTAAGAGCTGGAGAAAACAGGAGACGTGGTAAAAGGAAACACACAGGGGTTTAATAGTGCACAAAATAATAGTCCATGAGACAGTGAACGGGGGAGATGAAGAACGGCATCCAAATCCAAACAGGTCCAAAGTCAGGTCAGGGCACAGTCCTGGAGTCCAGCGGCGACTAATCTATCCTGGGACATGACAAGGTTAAAATCCCCTGGAGGGGGGAAAACACGAACAGACAAAACATGGAGGTCCAAGGGTGACGGGGCGAGCTCCTCCAGACCCTGGAATCAGGAAGCGGGAGGTGTCGGGGATGAGGCCTATGCCCTCAGGAGACGGACGTAGGGTTTCCTGGTGCTAGGAGTGCCTCACGACATCCTTACCCTAATGATGAGCCCCGAGGAATGGAGGAGCAGGTCTTTAAATAATACACATAACAGGTTACACCTTGGGATCTTAACAATCACAGGAACAATAATGGGAGTAGTGGAGCGCCCTCTAGGGAGGGATGTCAGGCGTGACATACTCTGGAGTATTGATACACACAGAAAACTGAATAGTGAGATCAACAAGATGTCCACCTACTGCTCTAAACTCGACTGTCACAACTGTAACTGTATGAATTCTCATGTGACAGTTACAGTAGCTTGTGGGTGACTAACCTGGTATACAGTATTCTCCCCTGATGTGTGACACAAGGGCTATCCTGTGAAAGTCTCTTCAATTACAGAAATAAATATAATTATTTTGTCTTTTGGTTCTCAAGTCTAAGACTGAAAATCTTTGAAAGGTTGTTAATTCCATAAATAAATGTGACAACTGACAATAGCAAGCTCTGTGGCAGAAACACACAGCACTTGCTGTTTCCTGAAAAATATACTTTAAAAAATCAATTATGCCTATTGATTCTCTTCAGCATATCAACCACATTCTTGACTGTAAAGAAGATTGAGCTTCACTTCCCCTTTCACCATATATAACGAGACGTAATTAGAGAAACATCACCACACATATTAGAAGTGGATTTGGATATGGAGAAAGTATCAATGCAGTCAAATGGTTGAGGATGAGTATTTTGACTTTTGCTACTCTGCTGTCAGTGGCTGAATGACTAATTACCTGACACTTTGTAATCAAAGTTTATACTTCACCTCAGGGTTTCAATTAATTCCACAAAAGTTATTGCTTTTACATCTGATGGCACATTCCACAGTGTTCAAGCTCCCCCTATGGTGAATATATGGATCTGCAGGTAGTTTTCTCAGGGACTTCTCAGATTCATAAATGAGCAAATAAAGTTTCTTCCATACTGAAAAGAAAACAAACACAATATTTTAACTGTAGAGCCTTCTTCAGGTGTCAACACCTTCTTCAGAAGGGTCTACAGCTTAAACATTATGTTTCTGTTTTTTTTTTTCTTTTCAGAATGGAATAAACCTTTACTTGTTCCTTTGCAGTCTATGCATGCTGACGCAGCTGTCTACTTGAACGTCTTCAAATCAGATTTATAAATGTCTGCTATCTAGAATTAAACTAAACACATAAAACTAAAAACTAAACACAGAAATATTGAAAAAAATAATGATCTAAATTATTAGAACAACTACTGTGCAAGACTACACTGCTATGAATTTCTTAGACATTTTATACTGTTCTGCTATTTTTACTAAGTTTATTTTTACCTGCTATTTTTCTCCTGAGAGCTGATAGAGCTGTGTTTTGTAGTACAAAAGTTGCCATTTTGATAGAGGACAAATGATGTCAATGGTGAGGGATAAATGACATGGATTAACTATTAAAACACTTCACTGGTTTCTTCTAATCTTAAATATGGTATGTTAATAACAGTAGAAAAATTTATAGTAGTTTTAACTCTAGTGGAGGTTTTGAGCAAATGCCTAATACTCATTACACACATTTATTACAAATCTAAATAAATACAATATGTGTATTTTCTGAAACTAAAAAATCATTTTTTCTGCACTGCAGTTTGAGGGCCACTGTGTTAGACTGTACCAGGGTCCATTGTGAGATTTTGTTTTGGCAAATCCTTGCATGTGACATCACAAAAGAAATCTTATAAGCTAGCCTTATTTCTCTTTTGAAATAAACTATATTTTCATTTTCTTTATTTGGGAAGACTTTGAAAGTCTAAATGGGTAATAATGGGTACTGCAGCATTGTCAACTTGCCAGTTAATTATCAAACACTTTTATATTATCTCTGCATAGAATTGTATGTGTCACAGTCCTATTACACAGAGGAAAATATATTGAGCTTCAAAAATTGTAATCGCATTAGTACATGGTCATTTGTGAAAAAGACTCAAAGCCTAAGAATTGATTTTGTTGTATTTCCCATCACTGTGAGTGAAATATGCTATAATAAGGCATGTTAATGTATATCCAATTGAGCTAAATGGCTAATTGAGCTCAGTGTACTGTGATGGAACTGATTGTCCTGCTGTGGTATTAGACCATGCACTCATTAAAGCAATAGAACTATAAGAATAAATTTGAATTGATAGATGAAAGTCTGTACATATGGCCAAAGAAGAGTGAAACAGAATTAAAAACCTTTCCATGAGTAAGTATTAACTGTATCAAGTATTTGTATTAAAATATACTGACTCCTGCTTATGGCAGCACAGTGGTGCAGAGGTCAGTATTGCTTCCTTTGAGTGCAAGGCCCCTTGGTAAAATCCCAGGTGTGCTGTCTGTGTGAAGTTTGAATGTTCTACCCGTCTTCGCATGGGTTTCCTCTGGGTGCTCTGGTTTCCTCCCAACGCCCAAAGACTTACTGCTAAGTTAATTGGATTCCGGGAAAACTGGCCCCAGTGTGAGTGTATTTGTCTCTGTGTATGTGCCCTGCGATGGACTGCCGTCCGGTTCCTGCCTTGCACTCATTGCTTGCCAGATAAACTTTTAGCTTGCCCCATGTCCCATTGCTGTATAAGTATATGAATAAATGGACAGATGGACTTCTTATTTTTCTCCATAAAAGCTGTGATTAATTTTGTGTGACCTGCAGCAGCCTAATAGGCATCAGTTTGAAATCCTAACCATTTTTGAAAAATCATGGCTTAGCTATCTGTTTGCAGGAGATTTGAAACAATACTTTGGCCCCAGAAGCAAAATCTGACACCTAAATTCACAATTAAGATTAAGAAATGTGATAAAAATGTAAATATTTGATTCCTGTAGGCTCCTTGTGCTGTATCAAAGATAATCTTGTCTAATCTTAAATGTCTAATCTTAGAGTTCTCCACTGGCATGACTGCCACAAATGAACTCTTCAATTGCATTAGTATAATGCTATTTTTAAACCAACTTCTTTAAATGATAATGTGAGAATAACAGTTATTCAAACAGTGCCCAAAATGTTCTCATGACACAGTCCAATAACACATGATACACAATTTGCTTTACCATTTCCTTTTCCTTCTGTCTTAAAAAGGACAGGCAAAGCTCTACTCTGTATATGAGCACAAAGCTGTCTTTTAATCTCTCAAAATCTGCTCACTTCTCATAACTACCTGTATAGATTCAAAATTGTATTATACTGGTTAATTACATCCCTCTCAATAGTAACATGGCTAAAATGTTATTCATATACTGTATAATATTCAACATTGGTGTTTCACAGACATCTACTACATGATGTTGAGGACAACTTTCCTATTCAATTCAATCGGTCATGTGATGTCATACCAATGTTGATATGTCATGATATCTCCATGCAGCAGAACCAGAGCTTATCACAGGTAAACACATTGCTGCACCACTTCAGCTTTTCCTTGAAATGTGGTCTTGAAATCTATACAATAAAATGCATCACACTGCCTAATGAACAAATAAGCTACTTTTGTGTTTTAGAAATTTGCACTGAATGTTGTTGGTGCTCAATTAAACCTACCTGTAATTCCTCTGCATATTTTTTTTTAAATTTAAATACTTGCATAAAGAATTTCCGTTGCAGTGTATTTGTTATGGGATATCATGATTCCTCCAGGGCACTGAGTTTGGCCTTGTGTTAACATGCAGCCTGGTAATGTCCATTTCTTAGGAGGCTTGAATACTGGTTTGGTTCTCTGCACTCATATTTTCACTTCCCACGATTATTGTACTCTTGAATATCTAATTTTCCTAGTTTGTTTCAGCAAAATCTAATCAGAGGTATTTCAGATAATTATGTTAACTAAATTAATAATAACAGGACTTGGTAAAGTCAGAATGGTAAATTCTCAAGAACAGAATCTCAAGAAAAAAAGGCTCTGTCCACAACAGCAACATTTTTTTTGGCTTCTGGGCACAAATGAAGCACATGTTAGGAATTCCAAGGCTGTGGTAAACAGGTGCACGAATGATTTGACAAGTGAAATTTATTGGCTGCTCCAAAGTCTGAAAATGCATTCAATAATCTGCCTGGATGATTAATATATCCCTCATGTACAAGCATGCATAAAAGGCCAAGAGATGGCTGTAATTTACACAAGCAGGTAGGACAACTCAGCAGTTAAAACCTTCAGAGTTGTAAAATGGCCATGTATTAGTAGTTCCAATCCATTTAATTACAGTTTAAACTTTCCAATCTGACACAGTAATAAATTAGATAGAGGTTGTGTAACTGGCTGTTTTAAAACTTGCATTTCTCTAATGGCTTTTCTCAATACCTTTTGTGAAATGTTACATTGCCTGTAATATGAACTCTGTTCTATCTAATGAAAGTTCATTGCCTTTGTAAGATAAGGTCATGTTGTTACCTGTGGCACACTTCCTTTGGCTTAATAGCACTAATGCATACTATAATAATACTCCAAAACTTAAAGTTTGTTGCTCATATATACTCCTGTATAAAAAAATCAATATTGTATATTGGACACAATATATTTACTATGAGCATAATCTGTGCTAGGCTTCCACTGGTGTCTTCTACTATTAGAATAGCTTTGACTTTTATTAATACAACAAATACAAGGTTCAACAAATTTGATCACAATGGCTCAAGGTACAGTAAAATATACATAGAATAACTAAATTATAAAAACTAAACTAAACAATATAAAGTGCAGTATTAGCTAATTTATTCCAGTCAAAACTGTTGTCTCATTGTCCGGTGCTCTTCAAAATTAACATATTTTTTTCTTTAGACATCTTCATAGCTAAATGTTCACATTACAAAATATAAATCTGTCAGGATTAATTCCTAGTCTCAGGGGATTTTTATATACTGTACAATGCAGAACATACAGGTTAAGGGAACTAATTTTCTTCAGACAAGAGCAAAGCAGAATGACAGGTGAATTATTTTTTTCATAAAAGATCCTTAAATGTATACATAGGGTCATTCTAGAGTAAGTGTCACCCTCGGCAGCCAGAGGGCCCTCCCACTCTGTCCTGTCCCTAGTTTCCCGTGCTTTGCTGTCCTTCCGTGTGTCTCTCTGTCCGGGGCTATATATTTCTGGGTCACTCACTCCTCTTCGCTCAGCATTGATGTCCGGATGTCCTGAGACCCGTCTAGCACCAGGTCGCCCAACATTCGCTGCCTGAGGGCATTGGTTTCTACTGTGTACGACTCCTGAACTGCTGAGCCCGGGCTAACCCCCATCCCAGCCCTACGCATAGGGTCTTTTTCCGCTCTCCTGCCATTCCACAGTTCGTCCCTTCCGACATCCATGACAGTATGGTTACAGTTGGGAATTTAAACCACATTCATAAAGGACAGCAAATGGGAAACATGCCTTAACAAGGACAAGAATCTATGAATAAATTCAATAACTCTTGGAACCACAAACTCTACAAAGTGCAAATAGAATGGAAATGAGAAAAAAACTTTTTGTTATATCTGCAAGACAGATACAAAGTAGAATCAGAGTACAGTCATAAAATCCAAGAACAAAACACAAAAGACATAAGATATTAAATTCACATGTACTGTATGATGCAATTAGAATTTGAATCACAGAAACAAAGCTAAGAAAAAAATGATCATGACAAATGCATAATAATACTGTATATTAAGCATTCCACAGAAACACAAATGCTGAAAGGTGAAGTATTAGATACAAAAAATATTCAAAGGAACAGAACCTGAACTAACCTTAATGTACTGTATGTAGGCTGTTCACAAAATAAAAATAAGTAATACAAAAAGTGTGAGAAAAAACTAACAGAACTATAATAAGAATAGGGTAAGCTTTGCAGTATACTTAAGACTGTTTAGAATTTTAGGATAGAAGACTTTTAAGAAAGAGTCAGCAGCAGGGAGGGATAGAGGGATAGAGTAAGATGTGGTATCATCAGTAAAGAATACTCAGTAGACAATACTTTAACGATATTCTACTTGAAGCACAGAACAGATCTTAAAAGGAACTAAATCATAGTAAAAAAAAATCATTCAGATTTTTTTTTTAATTTAGACGATTAAAAGAAAATGACTAATGTATCTAATAAATATTTCACTTAGGTGTTCACCAAAGAAGAAAATTACAATTTGCTTCAAGCTGAGGAAAGACAAAGCTTAATACTGAATATAATTACCAGAGAAGACGAAATGTCCATTCACCCATTCATTTTCTAACTTCTTCTTCCAATTCAGGGTCATGGTTAGAAAATGGATGTGTGGATGATTTATTTCATTATTCAGACTAACACATATTAACTGCGGAGAAACATATTTCTATGAATCAACAGTTGTATGTCAACATTCTGCTGTCAGTCAGAAGCATTGTAGCCTGTTGCTGTACAGACAGAATGAACTTTCCAGTCACAAAAAAGGGATGTGGTTGTCTAGGACATGTGTTCAGTAAGAATGCTTGACTTTACAGTGAATCCCACAGACAAAACAATCATGATGGAAACAACCTCTGTGTACACTGTTTTCTAAATCCTACAGGGCTATATCAAGCACATTACAAAAAAAACTTAATGTCAAAATTAGCCTGGATCTTGTGCTGACAGATAAAGTAAAAATGTGAAAATTAAACTGCTGCCTAACATAAGAACATCTAATATTGATACAATTTTTATCAGTTGTTGTTTTCTTTGGAACAATCCTTTTCCTAAACATAATGCAGTCTCTCTTTTGTTTAAATGTAAGCAGTATATTGGTCCAAAGCAGAATGTCAACCATTTGTTTTTTTATTCTTGATGCTTCACAGCACACTGGAAAATTGATTTTAGTTATAGGCCAGGAATGTGTTTTTTCTGACTGGAATATAATCACAGTGAGCTAAGGCTGAGCTATACAATGGATTGTTTAGCTCTTTGAAGTAGGAAAGTCTCATGGCAGCCAGGATAAATGAAAGCTTGGCCTTAGTTCTGCCTATCTTTCAGAGTTGCTTATTCTTTTATTGGGTGGCACAGAGGCAGCCTCATAACTCCTAGGCTCGATACGGTCACTGGTGTTTGTCTGTTTGGAAGTTGTATGCTTTGCCTGCATTTGCATTGGTTTTCACTGGACACTTGTTTCCTTCAATCTCTAAGACAATAAGTTTAAGTCTGCTTATATATTCTGGATCTTCCATTTGTACTCCCTAATCCCCATTATTATTATTTTTATAGATATAGATTTGTGTTTTATATCCCCATAGATATATGTGTTTTCACTGGTAAGGTCACTTTGGCATCTCTGACCTCTTCCTAGCTCTGTCTAGCTCTGCAATGATTTATTCAGAAAGAAGTTCATACTTACCTACTATACAAAGGCATCAAATCGGAATTCCTTTAGTAACAAAGGACAAACAGTTCATATTATGATAAAACACAGAATCTTGTGTTAAAAGGAGGTGGAAAATCAAAGCATCGGAATATTGTGTTAACTTCAGTTTTCAGCTTGTCGATATATTTAATTAAATTCTATGAAAGACAGTCCTTGCGTTTATACAGCACCTTTTGTTCCAGAGGATCACAAAGTTCTGTTTTAAACATAGGAGTAGATACACTTCATCCCTGCTGCTCCGACAGAGTAGGCAGAAAAGTGAAAAGAAAAAAATTGAAATTTAGAGAGGTCTAAAGTTGAAGTTGAAGACAGAATTTAGTCCAAACACGGGGGTTAACACCTTTACTCTTGTGAAAAATACTGTACAATACCATGGAATCTTTGGTGACATGTCTGGAACATGATTTAACATATACTGTAAACATAGTTCAGGTGGGTAACTGCATAAGCATGCGTAGGCTTCAAAGGAAGTAATGCTGAAAAGAGAAGAAAGGAAACACAACGTTTCGGCTATGGAGCCTTCTAGCATGTTATAATAATTAATGTGCAGGCATACATCACATTCGGTAAACTAAAGATCAGCAAGAAGAACTGTTTAAAAAACAGTATGTTTTCAATGTAATTTAACGACTTTGCTGTTGGCTAAGGTACATCTACTGTACGTACATTGTTTAAAAAGCAATAGTGATGAGTAGATATTTTACCACTCTGACATGTGGATTCATTTGTCTCATAGCCTCTTTGTTTAAAACAGTAGCAGAAAAGTGAATGGACTTAATAAAAGAAATGAGTGGGAATAACAGCAAATAGTTTGTAATCAGAACAATATATTGATCATAAGTTACTCTTTTCATGGGAAACAAACATATCGAAAGAGAAGATTAAAACTCTAAAAGTGACAGTCCAACAAGGAGAACAAACAGGCTGATGCAGGGAGCATTTGTTGAATATTAGCAAGGAACAGTCTGCTGTACCGACAGCAATGATGTACAGCACTGTATAATCAGCTCCCAGCCCCATAAATCTGGGGCAGGCTGCTGTGCTTGATGAGAACGTGATATATTTGTAGAAGTTCCTTACAAATGTCACCCTGAAGTCTCTCTGAGCACAAGACCATTCTAAATGTCACAACATTCTCATGTGACCTTCTGGCTGTGCTCTCATTGCTCCAATGAAAAAATGAATCCCAGGTGTTTTTCAGAAAAATAAAATATAATTAGGCAGTTTTGTTTTATACATTTTTTTGTTTGATTTCACATTGGGCCCTTTTGTATACTACATGATTAAAATCAGCACAATAAAGAACATTGGCTATAAATTGTTTACAGTATATTCTGCATACAGTATATGAAATTATTAGCATAATGCACATACTGTATTTGGTTACTTTCAAGCACTGGTGAAACATAATGCACACAACCCATTATTGTAAGTAACTATGACAAAATGGTTAAAAATGTAAAATAGCCATTTTCAGATGGTGAAGCATGCCACACTTTTGAGTAGCTGGGGATGTTAAATGTTACCAAGAAGGTATAAACAAAACAAACCCTAAAGAGGTTGCTTATTATCGTTAGCATTACACTGCAAAGCTATTCTTAACCACCTTTTTGAATTGTAATACAAGGTTTCAGGTTTTATTGCACAAGATGTTTTAAAAAGGGGGGATCAGTCTCATCAATTGTGCTTTTTGTTAAAGAAAAAAACTTTGATTACGTTACAAACTGCAAAGCATGTACTATCTTACCATTGTCACCATTCAACTGGGTAATGGTTACAACTGCCAGATGTGACACAGTCACCGTTAGAGGGCCTCAAAGAACGAGGAATTTGGTTTAATTCTCATCTCCCCATTGCATGGGAATGTATTCACAAGATTATTGCCAGCAGCTGCTACTACTCAGAGGAGCAGCGATATGAGATACCCAAGCGGATGTCTCTCTGTTCATTCCAGAACCGCTGGCACTCCAGCCAAAGCGCAATTTTTCTTTCTGTACCCAAAAGTGCATCAGATTATATCCATCCCTCGAGCCTCACAAACTTGTATTAGAAAAAGACATTTTACCATAGTGACCTCACACCCTACCCCTGTCAGAGAAGAATTGACTCAAAATGGCAACACCCACAGCTTCTCCTGAACCTCCACATTGTGACACAAAAAAGTACAAACATATATCTCACATCACACAGTGTATCATATCCTCTATTCAACAAATAACTATTGTTTTGTCTAAACAACATCGCAGAACATCTTGCAACTTCAGCATCTCCTTGGAGTTGGAATGGAATTCTGGATAACTCTGAATAACTCCATCTTAAATGTTTGTTTATAAAGGTAATGGAAAAGTATGAATTTATTAAATTATTAATAATTGATTGCAGATACCGGGTAGTTAAAACACTGGATATTTTTCTCTGTGTAATAATGAACAGTTCTGCTGTAGCTCTTCATTAGAAGTGGAAAACTAAATGAGTACAGATCTTTTGTGATGCAATCCTATTCTACACGGGGAATGATGTATAATATTCAAGTTAATGTTAATGTTTGCATTTTGATTAAGCTTCAATTAACAATGTACTGTCATCTCAATTGAGCCTTGCAGAGATGAACCGAGAAGAAACATCACAGCCAGCAAAATCTGTGATGTAAATGGCCCGTAATGCCTTAAAGCATGATAGTTTTGTGTAAACCCCAACAAAATGAAATTAGGTGGCCAGACAGAACCTATTAGCTTACAGATTAAGAAAGAAGATATTGGAATAATATAATAATAAACTGATCCTTGTAGTTATTTTAATTATTACAAGAACAAATGATAAAATGTACTATGCATTATATCAGGAAAAAAAATCTCAAATTCTTAGAGTATGCTCATTTTCCATTTGATAATGTAAGCCTTTCAGTTGCATTAAATATTTTAAATTGAGGGCACACAATTATTTGAAAGGTTAAACAATATTTCTGAAGAATTTATGTAAATGTAAATTTTATGTTCGGTTCATTTTGCAGTATTGTGATTAGTCTTCAGTTGAAAAACTGTAGTTAATAATTAACTGCAAAAGCAATGTATATTAACATATGGCATTAAAATAAAGAATGACCCTTGTTTCAAAACATTTATTTCCCTGCAAGGTTAAAATAGTTTTGGTATTGCAGTACCTAAATATATTATTTTTTCTGCCTTTTCTTTTTTCACAGACACAACTATTTTATAAATATTCATTTATAAAAATAAATTTCCATCATATAAATCATGCAGAGTTTCCTTGTGATTTAAAAAAAATTATAGCAGTCTGTTTGGAGTACATATTTCAATTTGTATTTCTATGACAGTGTATGGCAAGAGTATGCTTCTGTCAGCTAATTCCAGTACTCTAAGAAAGAGGGGATTTGAGCTTGTTTAGGTCATGTTAAAATAAAAGTTCAATACTTTCTTGCCATAACAATTGGATTCATGGAATTTGGTCAAGAAAGACATCTGAATGTGTGAATCCTAGAGGCTTCAGGGAGCCGTGATCTGATTAACACAGAAAGACTTAGAGTCTTTGGTTACACAAAGAAGACAATCCCATAAATATGGCATTTGCTACAACACAAACCTTTTCTAACTGCAGAGGGTCCATGACTATAATGGGACATTAGCAGTCCAACTGTAAAAATAGAAAATGCAACACACAAAAAAGCACAGTCATTGTGTCTTGAACTGCACAGCAGGGTTATCAAAAACAGGTGTATCATTGCTATTTTTTAGATATTCCTGTGCCATATAAGCAGTCTCAAAATGTGTATTTCTAATTGACTTTGAACTTTTTTGGACTTAAGCTTTAAGAAAAACAAAATAAAGAATCCCTGAAATCTGAAATATCTTAATGTGTTTCTAACACTGTTAGTAAAGATTCTATAGATTATCAAAGAGAAGAATCACAGTTATATTACCTTTAATCTTTCTGTCAACTTGCCATTCACAGTTTATTATTGTTATAGAAATTGCAACAATGATTAGAACATAAATAAGACAGCTGAACAAACAGTAAGCAAAGATTTAGAAATCAAGGCACCTCTCTTGAAAGCACTCCACTGCATTTATATGCAGTGGTTTCACATGATTCATGCATGCAGCCATTTTAATCTAACAGGCTGCACTTTTCTATTTACTGAGAATTGCAAAACTAGAAGATAATTTTGTAATGGTCAGAGGACAATGCCATAGTGTTTGTCATCAGTAACGCAATGTTTTCTTTTTTGTAGCTAATTTGCATTATACTAACTCAGTTTACTTTCTGTTTTCCAAAACATCATTAGGGATTAGGGATGCATACCTTCAGAAATGCAATTAAATAATATGGTACATAATTTCAGGCTGTTGGTTTGAATGATTAAATGGTAATTTTTGCATGAGTTTTATTATTGTACAAGAAAAAAGCAACATAAATAACTAGTGGGAATAAATATGAAAAGTGTTAATGAGCCTCATCATTTGTGTTTTAAGTTTCAAACTCAACACTGAACATTGTAATATCACCCTTATATACATTCTACATCATCCTGTATATAATACATTTTTATATTCATTAGCATAATAGTTTATGAGTCCCATCTACACAAAATAATGGAATCATTACACTGTAATGTTTGTCTGAATGGAAGGATGAAAAATAGTCATGCCTGACCTGACTTTTCCTACACCGTAATGAGAAGGTAGAAGCAGGAAAGCCTAACCTACAGTAATGTCATCTTCCCACATGACAAGTCCAGCAAGAAGGAACAGTCAGGTGCTATAATAAACATATGAAAGAATGCCTCCTCTGAAGAACTGGTAACCTGCTACCAAGCAGAAGGTGAGAAGAGCCTTCTGTATTATACTGTACATGCGAAAGGAAGAGAGATGACTGGGAGAAAACAGAACTAAAGAGCGGGACGTTTTTAGCATCATCTTTGGAATTAATTTTCAGTGTATTAAGTTGGTTTATGTCAGGGAGAAGTTCAGATGTAATATGTTGGGCAATAAACTTCACCCCAAATGTAAATATTCATTTTTGGGCCCTAACCTTTGTATTTAGTCTATTCATATTTTATGTTTTAGTCCATTACCTTTAATTCTCCACCTCCAAATAAAAGTAATTATGTGACCTGACTCAGCATTTGTTGAATGGTGGGAGTGTGTTCATTTTAGAAATTGCTTTCTTCTCTTTCAATTTCATTGCAAATGACAGAGAGCACTTACAGAGCTATTCTTTCTTTCAGCTTGGCCTGCATGTTGATGCCTGACTATGTAAAAGAGGTTATTGGACATCATAAAACAATCAAACCTAACTAGTTCCCATTAGTTCACACAGAAAAAAAATGGACCTAAAGAATGTTCATTAAAGTAAATTTTAAATAGAGGAATAACATTTAGCAGTGGCAAATTAATTCAATGTATGGATCCAAAGAGGAAGAAGGAAAGTCTACAGATCCTAAAAAACAGCATTTGTTTAGTCTTTGCATACTTTGAAACATAATGAGTATTTCTGATTATCTATAAGACAGGAATTAAATTTAGGGGCAAAAGGCAGTGTTCATTATATTTGATCTTTTTCCTTTCCCTAAGGCTGAATGGTGGTGAAGCTTGTGGGTGGAAGTCGTGTCAGTAGCCATTGAGCAGGAGGAATCCCATAGTAAGCAGACAAAAAAGACAGGGACACATCAGCTATTGTGTATTCTTTGTATGTGTAGCATCCTTGACCAGACAGAATGAGATGTGCAGGATAAGATTTAGGGGATTAGATTCTTCTTATTACTAGTTTTAGAATCAAGGAAGAGAACAAAAAGAGTTATATTGTATATATTCCACATTGGTATGGGTTTAGAGACTTCCAGACCTCTTGTTTGACCAAGGAAGGGAAACTGCAAAGTAATTATTTGTAGTACAGCAAGACAAATAATATCTTCTATTGCTCTTGCTAGCATTTCAGAAAAGTCAAGAGAATTGGTAAGCAGTGTGGAGCATTGGTTAGGGTTCTGGACATTTGTTGTGGATTCAAAGACCAGGTAAGTCACTGCTGTTGTACCCTTGAGCTAAAGGTAATTAGGAGTAGGATTTGGTTTCATTTCATGTTTGTTAAATTGATGTTTTAATATTCACACATTATACAGTTCTCATTGTAGTGTGTATACTTTTTGTTCAGAATTTGAGTTTAAATAATAACATATGTGTGGCCTTGGGTTGGTTTTTCTATCTTTTAGTCAAAAGTTTCCCAAACTTGGAAAAAACAAGTTTGACCAAACTGAAAGTGAACAAATCAAAGTGAATACACTAGATGTATTGGCAAACATGGAAAACTAACTAGCTTCTTTAAAAAATAAAAGTGAACATTGAGGTTGTAATGATGAAGGCAACATACTGTAATACTACATGAGTGGAGCATTGATTTGGTCAAAACAGCCATTTTAGCAGCAGCAAGTTTCTGGCAGAGGAATTAAGCACCAATAATAAAATAACATTTTAAAGACTTTGACACTAAAGTGATCGAAAAACTATTCATGATTAAATATTCCATCCAATCAATAGTTCCAACTCTTGTCAAGTGTTGATATGTTCGTATTCTGAAACTTTTGGAAGTAACAAGAATGACACTGAATACTTGAATACTTGAATCTCAATTGTTTCACATTTTTCATAACACTATAAGTCCAAAATCCCAAATTAAATAATTTTAACCATTGATTTTAAAATTTGATTGTGCATACATATTTGTTTTTTTCCATATATTATAATTACTTCTCAGTATTTTTTAGATAATGCTTATTGTAAATATATAACGTGAATATGAATATAGATTTACTTAAATACTACAGCACCATTTATTTATTAAACTAGTTTAGTCTTACAATAAATAGAATATTTGAATCATGTGTTTGTAGTAATGTAATGTAGTAATTCTGTAATGGGGCTACAGTACATTAATAAGAAAATAGTTTTGTTTTTTTTCACAATGCACATACTGTACATGGAATTAAGAATAAAGTTTCTGAATTTAACCAGTATTGGATACCTGGTATATTGCATTTTTATTGAAATCATCATATTTGAAGAGGTAAAAACACCCAATCTTAACAAATGTTATACATTTTTAACTACAGTATGTAACTGCTTTTTAAATTTAAAATATGTGAGCCTTTTACATTTTCAAAATTTAAATTTCAAAACAGGTTCAAATAAGATCCTTGTTTGGATCACATACTGTACTGTACCTCAGAAAGCTTTAGAGACTGACCTTAGATGCCGCCAGACACCTGACAAGTTTTGAAAGACAATTGATTAGGTGACAGTTTAAACAGCAGGAGGCAGAGGCTTTCTGGGTCAGTCATATCTACTATCTGGAGAACAGAAGGCAGATCCTCTGTGTGTTCCATTCAACAGAAAGAAAAGGGCTGATTGTGGAATGTGGACTTCAGTAATGTGTGAGTTTTTTTAAACTGAACTAGTGAGTTTATGAGAGTTTGGAAGTTTTGAGGCTCAGGGGAGACTGAGTCATGAAGAATAGTTTGTTTTGAAGCTGGAAAGCAGCTTATCTGCCTGGTTGCAATAGGGAATTAAGTCAATCGGGATCAGGACCTCAAAAAGGAGCTAGACTTTTGTTTAGTCCATTTGGTTTTGGTGTTTTTCCTGGTTTTTCCTCATTTTCTACACTGGAAATAAATAGCATTATTTTAGAGCCTTACAGCAGTGTATCTTTGTGTCTGTTATCCTGGATATGCCTAATTTAAAGATTAAGTTATCCTGAGCCCAAAGGTGTGTCACATGTTAAAATTAAAATAGGAAATATTTTTAAAGAATTACAATGATGCTTTTTTTAGTCTTGCAATTAATGTTGACTTATATTTGAACAATTCTAAGTCCTTAATTACACCATAACATTTGTTTTTATGGTGATGTGTGAGAAGCTTTTTTTTAAACTGCAAGAGCCATCTGTAATCCAAGTAGCCATAGTTCCACTGCAGTGTTGTGGACTCCAAGGCAACTGTGACAGAAGTCACCACCATTTCTACCCCCTAATTTTCTGAAAGTTGTATGCTTACCTCCAGGCCCTTAACAATAAAGGTGTAAGATATGCCATGAAGCAAACCAATAACAAGCTTCACGGCCAGTGGCATGATAATAATAATAATTGCTTACACTTAAGCAATATACCGTATGAGTGATACAGTATAAGTTGAAACGTTGAAGATTGGAAGTAAAGACGTGGTACTACAGCTACACCAGCTTATCTTGTAAATTTGGCATAATAAGTAGGTTTTGGAACCCAGGGGACACTGATATTATTTTATTTTCAAGACGTCTGTGGCATTGCCTTGCTATGCACCACAGGAACAAATATATGTATTTATGAGTTTAAAACGTCTTTCTTTTCTCTTTTCTACTAGGTTTTATACTATCTTGTGGGACAAGCAAAATGCTCTCATTATTTGCTAGATCCAACCAAAATTTCAGGACTTTCAATAACGAAGAATTTTAATTTGCTAAGTCTTAAAACTTTGAGAAAATTCCTTGAAGATCTGACAGCCCAACAAAATTTTACAAGGTCGTAAGGCTCCTTTACCATCTAATGAATAGGTCTGGAGATGGATCCTTTAGTTACAGTAAAAGAACTGGAGTGAAGAAACTGTTTTCTATTATTCTTGTCAAATACCACTACCCCACTAGAGTAAACAAAATACAAAATGTATGGAAGTCACATTGTTTCCAGAATGTTTTGGGCATCAGTACCCTGACAAATATGCATATTGAGAATGAACTTCAGTCTGCTCTAGAGCTCCTTGAAGAAGCCTATCAAAGTCTGAGACTCTCATAAAACACTGATAACACCAAGGTAGTCTACCAGCCTTATTCAACCTATCCAAATGATTGTCATTGTTACCATGGAGAGAGAAATTTTAGAGACCGCTGAAACTTTCCTTTCCTTGGTAGCACATCTCCCAAAGAGCAAACATCGACAATGTAATTTATTCACTATGAAAATACCCCCTTTGAGAAATCTCTCAGGTGTGTCTTCACTGACCATGGACTACAGAAAACACCAAAATCCATGGCTGTAATTCAGAATCCAATTATTTCTATTAGGAACAAACACTTCCAACATTGGTGAAGATCTACTTTCAGCAGGAAAATAGATTGGAGGTCAGTAGCATTGAGCAGATGATCTTCATGCATCAATTCTGCTGGAGTGGCCACTGTGGGGAGATTCTCAACAAAGTTGTGTACTCTAAGAAGCTCTCACACAGAGGCCCCAAAATTGTCAAAGAAAATACCACAAAGAAATTTCCAACACAACAGAAGAAAACAAATATTTATTTACCCTAATCACACCATCTCTATCTTTAACGAGAAGCACTTTTATGAAAAGATACTTATCTTAAATAGAGAAGAGAAACCAAAATAAAGGAAAAGGTAAAAGGTAAAGGAATCCTGACCAAACCACCAGTGTGGAAACATTTCCGACTTCTACAGGTGATTTTGTTTTATGGTCCATTTAAAAAAAAAGGAGCATTTGTACATGCTCAACTGCATTACGTCTGGTGTAAAACAGGTGACAGTCATTTTGATAAAACACTAATGCCTGCTTCGAAATATGGTGGGGGATCTTTTATATTTTGGGGTTGCTTTACAGTATACCTACAGGTCTTTGAGCTTTTGTTAAGATCATGAACTTCAACACATATTAGGACACGCTAGGATAAAAAGCTAGGATGAAAATAGACATTCCAGCTCCACAATCTGATCTGGAGCATACGTTGAAATTGACAAAGAAGTTATCTGCACTCAGAATAAATGTTCTTAACTGGCCATCTCAGTCTCCAGACTTCTTTGATTTGAACTCAGTTTATATAATTGGAAACCAAAAGGTTTGAAGGGCCTAGAGTAATTCTGCCTGGAGGAATGGTCAACCCCCAAGAGACACATACAGTATACTTCAGAAATGTCAAAACCAGAGGAAGTCTTAGAAAATGTAAGAATGTATGTGACCCTAATTTATTCTGGAGTTACAGGTATATTGATTATTAAGGTCAAATGTTAGGTCAAAATGCATTTTAGATTACAGTATATCATTTTGGATTTTTTTTAACAAAACCAGTTTAAGCAAAACATTATTCAGTCTGTAGATCTTTTTTTGTTGTATGATATTTTTGTTCCTGATTCATTTAAGTTATTGAGGGTATTTTAAAGGTCAATTCAGTACTTGTGAACCCTAAAAGAAACTTATTATTAAGGTGTAAGACTAAGGCAGAAGAAATCATTGCTGTGGTGTCAAAAAAACATTAAAGTAAAAAGTACAATAGTGTCTCTGAGAGAATAATGGATTAAATTGTGGAATATAAGAAGCGGAAAATGCACTTATTTTCCTAGATAACAGGTTAAATATTGTTAACGAAGGGTCCTAATTTTTATTGAATAATCTAAGTATATCAAAGTCAAAGTGTTGTATACATGCTGCTCTTTTAAAACATTTTAAGCAGGGATTAGCAGCGGATCTTGAAGCACAGAGTGAACTCACATGCTGGGCAAGTGGCAAATGAGACCGGAAAGCCTGCAGGCAGTGTGCAAACGGGGAAACGGGTGCTATAGCCAGCTAGGGACTCAGGGAGATGGCAACATAAAGGAGTCAGGGGGCTGTAGCCCTCTTGGAGTTCAGGAAATCGATGTTACAGGGCACGCAGGGAAGATGTGGTACTGTAGCAGGCTACGGACTGAGATCGTGGTTGAGCAGGTTGGGAGTCAAAGCCAGTGAAAGCGAAATGAAACAATCTAAGGCACAACAGGGAATCCACGAGGAAAGGTCAGAGCAAAGCAAGGATCAGATACATATTAGTAATAGCAAACAGGCTCCGGCTCCAAAGCTCAGAGAAGTAACCAGCACATGATCCGAGGGATGTAGAGGTCAGGATTATAACAAGGCTAGAAAAACACAAGAACAGCACTCAAAGGGCTCAAAGACTAAACTCAATGATAGAGCCCCAAGCTCTGTCAGATGCGAGTTTTTATTTTCTGAATCACCTGAAATGGGCAAGGTCATACTGTACATTGTTTCCAGGTGGTCTGGATCTCCTGAAAAATTGGTATCTGTGGCAACTGGCTCTGGGAAAGGATTGGAAGGTTATGTAATCGGCTGTTGTATTAATGCTAACTGCAGCACGTGAGTGACGGTGAGCACGACAGTATAACAATATCACAGTGTAAAATATCTATATGCCTTCAGGACTGTAGCTCTTTCTTATAAGCACATTTCTGATACTTTAATGTTTAATGCAATATACTGTATTCTTTTCCTTCATATTTAATGTGAAATTGAATTTAAGATTTACTGTATTTAAGATCTTCTGTGCCAGAGTAAGTTCATTTGTGCCAACGGCACAATTCCTTAATTCATTTGTTTTTTGTTCTCATACTTCTTCATTTTTGCTGTATAAAGTACTATTGAAATTTGTATTTCAAATTAAAAACTTAAAATGAACCAAAAAGTATATTATTATATTATTTTGCATTCATATTTAGCCTTGTCAGATCAATGTCATTTGTTTTGTTCACTTCCCTCAATTTCACATTGACAAATAGCTGAAAGGTGTTTCTAATTGTTCAGGTGTTCTATGCTGCATTGATTGTGAAAAAAAATAGGAGATATAAACATATTGACAGCACAGTGGTTATCATTGCTGCCTTGTAGCCCTGGGCCCTGGGTCCAATTTCTGGAGTGCTACTGTATGTACATGGAGTTTGTTTGTTCTCCCCATGTTTGCATGGGTTTCCTCTGGATGCTCCGGTTTCCTCCAATTGTACAAAGACATACTGGTAGGTTAATTGGCCTCTGTAAAAATTGGACCTGGTGTGAGTGTATCCATGCTAGTCTCTGTTTGTGTCTATCTGTTCCCTGTGATGGACTGGCAACCTTCCAGAGTGCATCCTGCCTTGCACTCATTGCAAATGGGGACAGTCTCTGGGTTCCCTGTGACCCTGTATTGGATAAAGGCATTAGAAAATAAATGGATGGGATGTAAAGTATATGCTTAGCTCCTGTGTTTTCATTTAGTTTTTTTATAAAGTAAAGCTGGTATTGTATAGTTCTTTTTAAATAAACAACCATTTAACTTCAGGGCTGTGTTGGGGCGTCATAGACTTTTGGTCACAGACTTGGCATGGCATTGGTAATATGAGACCCTATATAGACACATGAATTTCTTCTGAAATCATGTCAACCAATTGAACTGATCACTGGCAGACTCCATTTACATTTAAGGAAAGGCATTTCTATAACTTGTTCTCATGAATTACATTGTTTATTTCCATAGCTAAGAGTGGTACTATACTGTATGTGTAAACTGAGTTAGAATCAGCTACATGTTGTTTATAATAAATGTTTATCCAAGTGAATGAAAATTCTGTTTTAATATGATTCATCTCACAAACAATTTTAGTCATGTACCAAATGAAGTGTAATCCAAGACTTCCAGTGCAGTTGTGAACACAACCTCACTAAGAATTCAAATTGTCAAAAGGTTTCCTTTTGGAATTCAAGGTGCTAGAAGAAACCTTACTCTCTTTAAAAGCAATTCATAAAGTTTATTTTTAAATGTGCCTCTGTGTGTTCAGTGCATGACTGAACTTAAGGTTTTAGACAACAGAGAAGAAGTTATCTGAAGCAGAGAAGAATTTATCGGAATATTTTTCTGCATGAAATGAAAAGTTATTTTGTAATCTACAATCTCTGGATTATAAATCTTATACAGTATATGGAAAGAAAGGGGCAAACAGATTACAAAATCTTTTCAAGACATCAACATTTCTTAGTATGAAAGTGAAGAATCTTCTTTTTCTATGTCACAGTCCATCTCCACCAAACACTGCTGCAGCTAACAGAAGTAATATTAATCTTACCAATATTTTCAGATCTGAATGTGCTTTTTGAAGGTATTTGTGTGGAGAGTAGGTTAAGCCTTGTATATAATGCACATTTTCCAAGATTATTATCTGAGTGTGACTAGGATTACCTTTGTGGTAGTCCAAAATGGCCTTCTGCCATCAGGGATGTGTGGGCTTGTGGTGAACTAAGTATCCATGGCTTAATCCTCAACAGTAATCCCTGTGTATTGCCAGATGCCTTGCAGTATCATCTGTGAAACCAACATCAGTCTTGCATGCAATGCACCTGAAAATATTATGCACATTACTGAACTGGTAAAAGTGTTGTTGTTAGTTTTAATGTTTAGTAGGATTTCCTGGTAGTATAGTTTTGTTGCTAGAACTGGACCATGAAGAGATACAGTACATTCAGCTCAAGCTGTGTCAGCTTGAAATTTTATTAAAAATGTATGAGCCTTCTGCACATGTTGGGTATGTCTTGAAAGTGCCATTCTTTAAAGTTTGAATAACGGTTGGTCTGGTTCATCATATAATATAATATCAGGGCTGTAAAATGTTGTCAATTAATTTACCTTCATACTAGGAGTTTTTGAAAGGAAATGGTATGTTATACTTTATGATATATTGTTATTTATTGTTATAAATAGTATAAATAGTAATTTATTATGCCAAAAGTGCGTAATTTTTGCACCCTTTTCCATGTTAGAGCCTTGATAAACCAGATCGTAATGTTGTGTGCTTGGAAAAGGTATTTGCAATGTGATCCATGGCAATTCTCTTTATCAGAAAAAGCAGTGCCCTGATTTGATTAAACAGAAGTACTCAGGCAGACAACCCTGTTTGTGGAAAAATGCCAGCTCCCAAAGAGTCTGCTATTGACCCCTGCAAGAGGGACTGTGCTGTGACTGCTCAACTGCAAATCACAGTGATGCAGTTAGCAGTGCTCCATTACTTAATTACTGCTGTTTGCTTGACTGTTTTCTTTTCATTTCTGGACCTATGATTTGAAGTGCACTGCAAATGAATGAAAACATTCTACTAGCATGAGTGATGGTGGTGTTATTGGCCAACACAAGCGTATTGAGTCTCAGAAGTGACATGCTTTTGGTTGCATGATTGAAATCAGTTCTGAATCTCTGCTGTATGTTTTATAAACCTTGTATGCAATCACACAACTGATTGACTTGGCTTTATAGCTACAGAACACATACTGACATGCTTACTGTTACCAAATAGCACATGTCAGAGGGGAAGGATCTGATCTGAAGTGGAGAAGATTTTGTGACAAGTTCTAATATGAAGATGGGAGACTGGGGTAGTGCAGTGTTAAGGGATTCATATAAAATTACACCTTAATATTGAACTGCTCACAGAGGTGAGAGCAAAGCCATTCTGACACATTATCAGAAATAGTAAAAATACTACAATAACAATGAAAAATTGTGCTTATGTAATAGAGAAGAGATTATATTCCTGAAGATCTAATATTTTAATGTTGCTTTTTTTTAGCAGCTGCCCTTGTATATTTTACAAAAAGGAAGACGTAAAACCCCTAATATTACAATTTCAATAACAAATTTTTAAAGTTTTAGTAAATTAGCACCCTGAAAGTGAATTCTTCATGTTTGCTAGTCTCTTGACATCTTCATTAAACAGAAGTATATGAAGTGTTTCAAATAAACTACAATTTACTTATACATTTTATAAATTTTTAAATAAAACTATTTTTAAAACAGATACAGTAAAGTTATAAACCTTATATACAGTATATATACAGATTTTACATTTATTAATTTGGGATCATTAATTTGAATGTTCATCGGACAAGGTTAAAAGTACATTTGTTCAATATCAAGGAGACAGCTCCATCCAGTGGCACAGTGAGTGAAATGTGACTGTGGTTGAATACAATGCAAAAGATTAACAGTCATAACAAAAACATCTTTCCCAGGAACCTAAAAAACAACAAACTTCAAAAACCCACAGTATATGCATGTTGGCAGTTAAAATTATAGGGACACCTACAGTAAGTGATCTCACGGAAATTTGACTGACAAAGGAAGAATCAGCCCACTATTGATTTGATCAGCCCACCTGTCTCTCTCACACCTGAAGAAGGCTCCATGGCCGAAACGTTGTGTTCTCTTTCTTCTTTTTTTCAGCATGGAATAAACCTATTACTTGTTCCTTTGCAGCCTACGCATGCTGACGCAGCTACCCACCTGAACCACTATTGATTTCTATGAAAATAACCATCTCAAAAGAAAATTCAACAATGTTTTGTTTGCATTTCCTTGGAAACATTTTTCCTAGGCATTTGTACCCACAGATGCACTTATTCTTGAGTAATATTTTACACAAAGTCTGTAGTGCAGCACTATGTATGTTCTTCCATTCAGTCCTCATCCAAAGTGACAGTATAAGTAGTCTTTTTTTCTCACCCTGTGTCAATTTACAATTTGTATGTAGTAATAGGTTTATTCCATGCTGAAAAGAGAATTGAGAAAATACAACGTTTTGGCTGTGAAGCCTTCTTCAGGTGTGAGAAAAACAGGGCAGACAGCAAAGATTAAATAGCAAAGAAGAACAGCTGGGAAGCTGGGAGAGGGGAGGAGGCAGGAGGGGCAGAGAGGCCACTCAGGAAGTGCAAAGTGGAAAAGGGTGAAGAAAGGTTTGAAGTCAAAACCTGCATGAGAATAAAGAAGATACACAAAAATAAGTCGGTCATTGAGAGAAGGGGATGGTGTGAACCTAGTTTCAGGATGAGTTTCGTTTCTGTTGTTTTTTTTTGCTATGGGAGTTGAGAAACCCTTCTTTGAGAACAGAGACAGAGAGATCAGTGTGATCATGGCCATCTGAGGTGAAATGAGAAACTATGGGTTTGGGGAAATCTTTAACCTTCACAGCCCTAACATGTTCTCTGAAGCGATCATCTAGTCTCCTTCCGGTTTCCCCATCATACAGTAGATACCATTTTTTAACTGCTTTATCCAATAAAGGTCACAGGTGAGATGGAGCCTATGCTGGCAAGCAACAGGCGCAAGGCAGGATATCTCCTGGATGCCAGTCCATCACAGGGCACACACAGACACAAGAACACATTCACACCAGGGCCGATTTTCCCAGAGCCAATTAACCTACCAATATGTACTGTACCATGGAAGGAAACTAGAGCACCCAAAGGAAACTCACACAAACACAGAGAACATACAAACTCAACTCAGATAGCACCACAGGAAGAACCCAGGGCTAACCATTATGCCACTATACTGCCACATTTTTACTACTCCAATAAAAACAAAAAGTATTTAAAATAACTGCATGTGCTACAAACTATTCCCAACCATCCCAGCCACAGACTGTTCTTCCCTCTGCGCTCTGGCAAGCAGTACCATACTATTAAAGCAAGGACCACTAGACTCAAGAACAGCTTCTATCCCACTGCAGTATGCATCCTCAACAGCTAACTGCAATGCCTCAGACTCAATATACATCAGCACTTTGCACTTTTTGCATGGTCTAGCATGTTTTTTTCCTCACTATTACAATATTTATTGTCCCACAACATATTAATTGTTTCTGTTATTATTTATTATGTTTTTAATGTACTGTCTACATTGTGTGGAGATGTCTGTTGTACTCTGTACAGTAAGTCTCGAGAGATGAAGAATTCCAGTGTACGTGTACTATCCTGACAGAGGCTCACCCCTGGATTGGAAATACTTTCCAATTGTTCCTTATGCAATCTTTTTTTGTCTGATCCCTCTGGATGTTTTAATGCTTCTTATTTATGAAAAAAAGTATGTGCTATAATTCTTTACAACACAACATCTTCTAAAAGATGACAGTTTCTTATTTTAATTTTTAGTCTATTCTGATGTCTGTTTTTGCTTGTCTTGGGCTGGGCTGCTGTAACACCTCAATTTCCCTCAATAAAGTCTTATCTATCTGTCTTTATGTGGTGACATTTGCAATGAAATAGAAATAGGGTTACTACAAACACCTGAAGTTTCAAATAGTCTGCCTTCTCTTAGTTTTTATTCTTTATTCTTCTCCTTCTCCATCTCTTCACCCCACTCCCTGGGGTCTTTACAATCCTCTGGGGTCATACTTCAGAACTAAGTGGAGCCCTCTCAGCCATCTCCTCCTGGAGACTATGTCATGTGACCTGTCAGACTTCCTAAATCTGACCTCACTTTCATCCTACGACAGAGAACATCTATGTGATACTTCATTGCACCCTCTCTCCCCACATCTCTTCACTTGCACAGTCTTGTGGCTGCTTTCCTAAAAACACCTGTAAGATTAACCCTTTTAACTCTATTTCTGGCACAGGAGGCTGTGTAGTCTGTTTCTGTGGAGGGTCATTTCCTCCTGACCACCCTTTATTGTTCGGCTACAGTGTCACTCTTTCACAGACAGTGTTCAGAATTCTGTTCAGAATTCTGACGCTGTACACCCTCTTGTACAGTACCCAAAAGAAAACTCCTGATCTTGGCGAGTGCTTTTTGACCCTCTGCTCCTCCTTTATATACTTCATTGTTTCTTGCTGTAAATCTATTTTCCTTTTCACTCTTTCACTCTTGTTGGCCCCTCTGTGGTATAACTAGCAAGTTGCAAATATCAGTGTTGTGCTACCTTGTGGCTTCATCTTAGAACCAACTCTTAAGTCTGCCTTTGCCACTCAGTTTCCTAGCCTGATTCAGTGTTAATACATTGAAATACATTTTCACTTCATTTATGTGACATTTATTTATTGTTCATTTATGTAAATTATTGTATTACACAGAATCATTTGCTATTGACCTTATGTGTCTGTTCAGAAGGGTTGTACCATGTCAGATCAGCCCAATAAATTCCTTGAACCCACAGATTTTTTATTTGTCATGAGCTTAATGAAGGGTGGTACAGTGATAAACTTTCTTCTGTGTGGATCTTTATAGAGTTCTTCATGTTAATATGGGTTTACTCTGGGTGTTCCAGTTTCTTTTCATCTTTCAAAGGTTAAGTGCGACTAGTTAGGCTAGTTTGTGTCTCTAAATTGTCCCTATGTTTGTACCCTTTGAAGGACCATGCAGGGTATAGTCCTGAACAGAATGCTATGCTTCCTGGGTAGGCTGCAGTTTGCCGCAGTCCTTACCAGGAATAAGAGACTTTCTCAAAATGGATGGTCAGACTCGATGAAAATATAAATTCTACTTCAAGTTTTTTTTATAGTCTCACTTTTAAATATTTTACAAATAAAGGTCTAATATATAAAATATATGATCCAATTATAAAACGGTGAATATGTGAGATCTCTTATTCATGCTGAATGAGTAATAAGTTTTCCAAGGCTGAAAAATGGTAAAAAAGTTTTGAGCATATTTCACACCCAAAAAACATTGACATCCTTAGCTTTACCATACAACATTTAGTAGTCATAAACCAGAAAATCTGTCATATCAAAACCTTTAAGTCTTAGATATTAAATAAGTTAGTACTTTGTTCTCAATGTTTAAAATCAGAACTTGTAAAGTGTTTGAATTATAAGTGTTAGTATAGATCAATTCTGTAGACTATAAAGTTACTAAATGCATTCCGTGCCTTTATTATTGTAGCAAGTTTCGCATAAATCCTCAGGTTTAAACGTTGACACATACTGTATCTGAAGGATTCAAGTGAAGGATTGTTCCACTAGAGGGTGCAATTACATCCACTGTTGCAGAACGTCATTCCTATATGAGGAGAAGCACTATTTGCAGGTGCCTTAGCAGGCAATCTCTCACATTTGAAAGGCGTATTAGCTCATATACAAAGGAAGAAAACAAGCTACATCACACAGCTTGAGTGGCTGCCCTAAACTTTTAGACTTGCATAGCCTAAAAAGAATAAATTTTCCATGACCTTGTGAACACAAATACAAGAAATGCACCATTATCTATAACAGATATTGGCCTTTTGTCTGCATAGCTCTTATTCTGATAAATTTGAATGGCTGTATGAGTGGAAGAAAGAACTGTCTGTAGTCTTAAAATTGGTGTTAAATTTTCTGTCAGTACTGCATCTGAGCTTGAGTTAAGTCAACACAAACCTTATACATATTATTATAAGACTACTGTGACAGACAGTAAATAACCATCTGAAATAAAACAGCTATAGGCCATTATGCTTCTGATATCTGATAGCTATAACCCTCTCTAAAAATGTGATTCCTTTAAGTAGGTATATGTGGTAGCCAGAAAAGGGTTAAGGATGATGAGCACCAGGGCTTTGTGGGAATAAGTCCAGACTCCAAGGTGGGGTGAACATTTTAACAGGTGGAAGCACTGCTAAAATTAGATGGTTGAGAGGAAGAATGATGAAAAATAATTAGTGCTGCCATGCCAGTTTTTGTTCCATCCACAGATTGGTGTTGTCCTTTTTACCAATCACAAAGTCTAACAAATCGTGGTATAGAAAATATTGGCCTAACTGGTTTAATAAATTAGAAAAATATTTTACTAAGTTGCAAAGACAGGTGAAGGGGGATATCAGAGAGAGAGAGGGAAAATAAATTATTAGAGTTAAAAGTGATGTGAAAGGCATTTTTTTAATTGTATTTGCAAAGGGTCAGTAAGGTAAGACTATAAGGAAGAAAAAAGTCAAGTGTCCTAGGGTTACAAACAGATCTATTATTGAAAAAGAGCAGGGAACTTAAGATGGTTTCAATAGTTACTGTACTTTACACCAATGGTCACAAAGGAGGAAATTAATATTCCAGAGGCAAAAAATATAATCTCCCTCATTTCTAAACAAGTTTAGTATACTTCAAACTGATTGTCTGATTTTCCACACTGTATTTACAAACATGCACTCAAAGAAAAGTGGAACATGATTCTTATAGCACTATCTTGGATATCCTGAGGAAGGAGATGTGCCTACTAATTGAAACATTACAAAAGCAAAACCCAGTTATAAAAAAGGGAACAAAACAGAGCCAAGGAAATCAGTCTTACCTCAATTACTGCTTTTAAAATATTAATTTAACTAGATTTTATTTCCTACAGCAAATAACTAGTGTCAAAGATGTCATCAGGGTATATGAAGAAAAATCCTATACAGTACATTATTTTAAAATATTCATTTTTTTGCCTTATAGCCTGGACTTAAAAAGCATTCATATATATATATTTAATTTATTTACACATTTTATCCACAAATTCCACGTGATTAAACATTCGAATCAAAAAAAGAAATAATTAAAAAAAAAATGAAATAGCTGTTTTAAACTACTGTATAGTGATTCACATGATTTCGGGACAGATCCAAACATTTCTACAGGTTCTATTTGCTGGGTAGTCCATATTAAAGTAAAGACCAGAGACACTAAGGAGTCCAGGACAAAGTTGTCAAAATGATAATTTTAGAATGGGTATAAAAGATCAAGGACTTTGAATATCCCTTGAAGCATGAACTGGAAAATTTGTTGACCATCAAGATCCTGCCTAGATCAAGCTGTCTTCCAAAATGGATGGAAGAGCAAGGAGACTGATCAAAGGCTGAAAAGAGGTCAATAGCAACTTTGAAAGAACTATAGGGTTTATGGCCAAAACTGGTCAAAGAGGGCATGTGACGATAGTATTCCAAGCATGCCCAAATTTGGCCTGTAAGAAAGAAGGGCAAGAGGGATGACATTATTGAAAACAACAGCAAGAAAATGCTGGAAACATTTGGCAAAATATTTTGTGATATGCTAAAACAGAATTTTACAGCCTCATTATAAAGCTTTATGTTTGGCACAAAAATAACAACATAACCAAAGAGCACCATCAGTGGTGGTGGCAACGTCATCTTATAAGCATGTGTCATCTACTAGACTGGACAATTGTCAGGATAGAAAGGAACATTAATGTAGCAAAGTACAGAAAATCTCTTTACAAAAACCTCCTGCCCTCTGCAAGAAAGATTAAACTGGGACAGAAGTTCACCTTTCAGCATACTGTAACAACGACCTGAAACACACAGCCAAAGCTACAGTACAATGAAGTGGCTAAGTTACAAAATGATAAATGTCCCTGAGTGGCCCAGTCAGAGATGTGACCTACTGTAAATTCAAAATTAGATTGCTCTTTCCTGAAAATTGCTTACTGAGGAACATGACAAAAGAGGACTTTTTCAAGATTACACAAGTGGAAAGAACATTGACTTGTGGCATAACTTGAAAATTGCTGAAAATCACTTACTGAGGAACTTGACAAAAGAGGACTTTTTCAAGATCACACAAGTGGAAAGTACATTGACAACAGGAGAAATGGAGGATTGTCGGATTCTGGAATAAACTTCCAAGGGTTAAAACTGTCTCCATAAGTTGTTATTGTGTATGAAAATGTGGATGTAATTTATCTGTCTGTAAAAACATTTGCCATCATTATTTGCCACTTTCCAGTTTGAAAATGTTCATACAGTCAGGGTCCTGCTATAACATTCAAATAGGTAGTGATTAACAAAGATGGCACAATGTTTTGTCAGAGCAAATCTTCTCATTAGTAAGCTGATAAGTTAGAAATCAAGAGGAATATAGACCTTTCTTAAGAATCTTGAAGAAAGCTGTACCCTTGGTGGTGTGGTGGGTTGATGCTTTGGAGCTGGTGAGGGGCACTATAATGACAGTGGGACTACCAAATACATCTTAAAGTCTTCTCTTAAAAATACTTCATTAATTGTAATTTAGCAATTGTTTAACTGTTTATATATATAGGAACAAGTAATAGGTTTATTCCATGCTGAAAAAAAGAAGAAAGAGAACACAACGTTTCGGCCGTGGAGCCTTCTTTAGGTGTGAGAGAGACAGGGCAGTAGGCAAAGGGAAAGTAGCGGGAGAACAAAGGTTGGGAGGGAGGAGGAGTGAGAGGCGGGAGCAGGGGACAGAAAGAGCGGCCAATCAAGAGGTGTGAAGTCAGAATGGGTGCAGAGAGGTGTGAAATGAAACTTCCAATGAATGGAGAAAATTTAAAAGAACAGTAGTCTGTCGTTAAGAGAAGGGAGAATGTGTGATCCTAGCTGCAGAATAATTTTGGTTTCGGTGGTCTTTCTGATGTATGAGTTCAGAAAACCGTCTTTGAGAACACAGATGGAGAGATTAGAATGGTCGTGGCCGTCAGAGGTGAAATGAGAAACAATGGGCTTGGAGAGATCTTTAATCTTCACAGCCCTGACGTGTTCTCTGAAGCGGTCTCCAAGTCTCCTTCCTGTTTTTCCAATGTAGATGGCTGGGCATTTACTGCAAGAGATACAGTAAATAAGGTTGCTGGAGGTACAAGATGCTGTCTGGGTGATCCGGAATTGTCCTGAGGGGCCTTGAATGAGTGTGGTGGTGGATGTGTACTTGCAGGTGATACAGCGAGCTCTGTTGCAAGGGAAAGTGCCTGGTGTGGATGGTTGTTGAGGGCGGTCAAGGGAGCTGTGAACAAGGAGGTTACGCAGATTAGGTGGTCGGCAATATGAGATGATAGGGCGATCAGAAAAGAGGGCCCCAATGGAGGGATCATCCTGTAGGATGGAAAAGTTGTGGTTAACGGTCCTGGGGATAGGAAGTGTGTTAGGGTGGTAAGGAAGCACCAAAGGAATGCGGTTGTTATGGCGGGAGTTCCTGATCGGGTTGATGGTCCGGGGGGTGTTTTTGGCTCGGGCAAGGGCCCTGTCAATCACACTGCTGGGGTATCCTCTGTTGATGAAAAAGTAGAACATTTCGAGGGCTTGGTTCTCGAAGTCGATGTCGTCGCTGCATAATCGTCGTAGCCTAAGGAACTGTTTATTACAAACCCACGGATTTACACAGCTACCTTCTGTACAGCTCATTTCACCCCAACCACACTAAAAACTCTCTTCCTTTTTCACAGTTCCTTAGGCTACGACGATGATGCTGCTTAGCTGTCTGAATAATGTCTACATAACGTACAGTATAATCTGATGGAATAGCAGAAATTGTGAAAGAGTTATTTCAAATTGCAGCCTAGACATGTAGGGAAAAATGTGGGTTTGGAATGAGAACTGGTTAACGTACAGTATAGGGGACTGAGTATGAATAAGGGACAAAAACTCTGGTTCAGGTGATGTAATTAGTGGAAAACCACAACAATATGTATTAGGACAGAAGCTTTTGATTTATGTAAAAAATGTATATAAGTTGATCTTTATCAATGATCTAGATTCTGGTATAGTTATATTGAAGATAAAATATAGATTGAAGATAAAATGATTAGCAATGGCTATTAAACTATATGTATTAGTAAATTTAATACATAATCAGTACTCTAATATTCAAGGAATACACCACTTTTATAAAACAAAATTGTTTCTAAGCTATTGTATCAATATCCATTGATTTTAGAAGGAACACTCATCAATGCTAGGGTGTGTATTAAAACATACTGTATGTTCACAGTGAATTTTGGATATGAATAATAACTCCTTAAAATCCCAGAAATATTGCATTTAAAAAAATATTTTTTCCAAACATCTAAACTTCAGGCAACTTCTGATATCAACACTGTTTTCAGAATATAAGCACTATCTGTGTGAAATTAATGCCTATTACCCTTTAAATGGATTTGTTTATCTAAGTGGAGACTTCAATCAGACCACAGAAAATTAAAACAAAAATAAATGAAGTATGGAACATGGAGGCTGATAGCTTGTCAGTGTAATCTCTCAAAGTTAATTGGAAGCTAATTGGTCACCTCCCCTGCTGTTGGAAATAGGGCATCTTTTCCCTCAATGTTATATAAAATCTTCGGCAGTAATCTCTGAGCCATTACCTCATACACCCAGGTGACTTCATAGTAGTATTTGTACCACCTGTTTGTTCTTTTGTTCTGTTAAATAGTCCTTAATCCCAGGATCCCTAGTATAACTGGCTGGGTTTCTAATGCAGTTGTGGATTGATATATTAGTCCTACCTTCTCAAAGCAAGCAAATTAGTGGAAATACAAGGTGTGTACCCCTAGGGACTTTCTGATTGTTTCATCCAATTTCATGTTTCATACAATTTCATGTTGATGCTGAGTCCTCTTCAAATGTTCAACTCCCTTCTCACATAATTGTTCCCTTTACCAAATGGATGTGAATATGAAATAAAATGTGAAGGTGTTTGATAAAGTTCCTCACAAAAGATTTATTCTTAAATTTCAAATGGTACAGTAGGTATTTTGAAAAATACTGTACATGTTTGTATTGAGAAATGTACTGTATAATTAATTGAAAAGAGAGTACAGGTTAGGAATGATGGAGTGATATACTGTAATTATGGGAGTACTGTACTACAGGGATATGTATTTTGACCACTGTTCTCCCTAATTTATATCAAGTGATATAAAGTCTAGACTGGTAGAGTTAACAAACTTGTTACTTTTGTATATACAATACCAAAATAAGACAATAAGCAAACATTATCATACAGTATGTATTACTTATACAGTGTCATATTTACAAAGGCAGTTTCCCTATTTGACTTTCATGGATTGTTTTTAAAAATTACTTAAAATTAACACTGTTTTAGTTAAACATTATTTGATATTTTTTTCACACAATAGCTTAATTTGATTAAGGGTTTATTCATTTTATTTTAAATTGTAGTAGGATAAACTCACCAGTACCTGTAGGTTCCCTCTGCAGCATACTGTAACTCATTTCAAAGACTCAACAATGAGCACCAAAGAGCTTTCAAGGTCAAAGTGTAGGACAGCAATAGCTGCCAGCTATATCACCCTGCAACTCACAACTGGCAATCCAGTTGCCAACCCAAGCAGGTGTGAACCTGGCCATTACCTGGACGGGAGCTCCCCTGGGAAAGCCAAGGTTGCTGCTAGAAGAGGTGTTAGTGGGACCAGTACGAAGGACTCACGCTGTGGTTTGTGTGGATTGGAATGTCCCAGTATAGTGATGGGGACACTAAACTGCACTAGATGCTGTCCTTTGGATGAGGTCCTGTGTCCCTGTGGTCATTAAAAATCCCAGGATATTTCTCGAAAAAAGAGTATAATCTTGGGGTCCTGACCAAATTTCCCCTGGCCTTTAACAGTAATGATTCCTAATAATCCCCATTTATGAACTGGCTTCATCACACTCTGTTCTCCTCCCCACTGATAGTTGAGGTGTGGTGAGCATACTACTGCACTTTGGCTGTCCTCACATCATCCAGGTGCTTCACATTAGTGGTGTTGGAGGGAAGTCCCCATTACCTGTAAAACACTTTGAGTGGAGATTCCAGAAAAGTGCTCTATAAGTGTAAGGATTATTATTATTGTCTTATTAATTTGTAAGGCACAAATCAGTGGATGGGTATAAAAAAGTTAAAGGTCTTGAATGTCCAAGGCGCTCCATCAAGTATTAATGCAGGAGGATGCAGACTAATCAAATTATAATATATCAGTTTATATTTAAATAGATTTATTTTACACAATAAAATCATTTTTCTCCTTAAATGTGTAGAGTTTGATATGTAGATAAGAGGAGAAAAACATTTAAATGCATGTATGATTTTTTTCAAGGTGGAAACAAACATAAAAAGTATTTTATACATTTCACATTTCAAGCCATTTATAACATAAATCATTTGAAGTGTTTACCAAAAACAATGAAGCTTAAGGAGTAAGTGAAAGAGGAACGTGTTCTAGAATCACTTTTCTAGTTCAATGGTTCCCAACCAGTGACTCTTAGAACTCCAGGGTTTTTTAATGACAGCAAAGAAAACTAAAACTTTGAGATTAATAACTTCTAAGAGTGAGAGCAGTGCAGTAAAAAAAGGGTTATAATAGTTCATCAGTAAAATGCCTTCCTCTTTAGAAGAAAATACGTCATTTGGAGGACTCTAATAGCCCTATACCATAATCCTTCTACTGGGCAGCAATAATAATGTTGCTTTCATAATAAAGCAGAACTCAATGCTTAAAACTAAAAAAATGAATTTATATGACACTTCATTTCAAAGGATTCCATAGTTCTTGGCATATTGGACGTGACCCACTTCATCCACCATTCACGTGTGTGATGATGTTTTTTATATTGTTTATATATACCAGTTGTTTATATATACCAGTACACCTGCTATACAGCATGTTGGGTGGAGAAGTGAGATATTTCCCAATTGGAGAAAGGAGGAGTTTTAGAGAGGTCGGATTGTATAAGACCAGAAAGGAATTTTGCCAGGACAAACAGTCTCATTGGGATCCTGAAAAACATGCACTCCTACAGCACAGTGTCCAGGTCATTGGTACAGTATGTTAATTCTGATCAGTAGGGAAAAGTGCCACCAACTGGTCAGCCAACACGATGTGTAACAGAAACCTAATTTGTTTTCTAAAGGAGGGATTGTTTATATGATTGTTTGGGGTTAATCCACATAGAATTACCAAATTTCTTAAATATAACTTTAAAACCAAATGGTTTTATAACCAGGGGGCAGTAAGAATGAATAGATTTGAGCATTGGACACCTCATCAGATAGTTGTAGATTCAATATAACAGATATTGGTCTTGTATCTTTGTGCAACATACTATATCCTGATTGCTTCCACTCACCCAACATAATATTACCAATGATACAGACAAATATAGGATGGATAAACCCACTTAGTCCATTTGATGCTAAAGAAACTACAGTAGGAGTAGCTCTGACCTGATGAGTCCTGAGCTTATTGGGGTTTTATTTCTGTCATTTTTAAAATATATAATAATTAATAGTAAATCATAATTGATTATAATACATTGTAATTTGAAATAATGCAGAGGCTGTGTAAAGTGCTAAAAATCCATTCTTTATACATTGGCAGATAGATATCATGTGTGAATTTATCTGTTTTGCCCTTTACCATCTTTACGTTTTACAGCTTTGCAGTTGATTATTTTAATGTAGTTTCCCTGTGTGTATGTGTCTTTGAGTTCTTTTTTGCCTACAGCACTGTGTTGCATGTGTGTTGTTTTCCCCTGCTATTCAATGGTGTCTGAGGTTAACACGTTATAATTGATTGTATTTTTTAGGAATGCTGCCTTGGATAATAGCATTATTAATTAAAGGGAATATTAAATTAATGATAATTAAAAGTTAAAAAAAAACAAATTAGATTTAGACAAATATTACAGTACAATTTTTTGTACAATCTGTGTATCCTTCTTTCTCTGTTTCAGGATAAACTATAGCCATTAATGAGCTCTGAATTTGTAAGCTTTAGAGATGCAGTGAAATCATTTAAAATGTTTCAAAATAAAATTGATGTAATTTTAATGGAAGTTAAAATGAACAGTAATTCATGCAGATACTACTCTGAGACAGGTTGATTTATTTACATGTAAAATCATATATTAGAAGAGATGCAGTAAGAGCCCAGCTTTTATTAAGCACAGCTATAGTTGCTTTTATTAAGCACAGCTATAGTTGGGTTAGTTTGAAAATAGCTTAAGAACCCTACTGTAAGGTAATTGCCATAGCAAAGAGAAGCAGATTCTTGGATCCAGCCCATGTTTAGTAACTGAAGTAGCTTCTGACAAAAAGCAGTAAGCCCTTGATGAAATGGGCATGTCAAATCTGCAGTTTACTTTTTGAGACAGGATTCATCTCACTTATGGACAATATCCACAGAAAGTATTTGATTTCCTAAGAGGAGTTGGGTACCTTTTAAGTTTAAATGCTATCTCTCTGAGTGCTCCTGGAACATGCTGAATTCTTAACATTATGACAATGAAAACAAAACAAGAGTCATTTCACAATACAATCCTTTGGAGAAAGTGACCAACATAGACATAACAATGTAAAGACTGCTGCAGCTTCAAATAGATAAAAAAGTCAAAGAAATACTGCCAACATATCTGGAAGTAAAAGTGTTTGTGTACAGTGCCCTCCAAATGATTGTATGCTCTAATGAAGTGATAACATATCAACAAAAAATATTTAAAGATTGAATAATGTGTCTTAAATAAAATGTATAAAGCTTATACTGCTATCATAAACACAATTAAGTAAACAAACAATAATTAAGTATTGAGACTAATGTAAATCTCCAAAACATGAAGGTTACATTCCTCCATACTGTTGAATTATATTGTGAGTCCTCCTCTAGCACGGATTACACTGCCAAAACATTGACGTTGAAGTGACAAAAAATGGTAGTTCTTAAAACTTAGCATCCTGAAAATGCCAGTTTATGTTGGAAATATCCAGCTTTTACCATGGATTTATAGTTCCTGGATGTCTTGTCTCAAAATACAGTATGTGGTGACAAAATACTGTACTGTACATCTGTGTCCTGAATTCATATATGAAATCTTTTATAGCCATTCCCCATTCGACAGTGTATAATCTTCAAAGATTTCTCTGACCTTGATGATGCATGCTCCTACTGAAAGTCATCCTTGTTACCTCCTTTGATACCCCAGGGAAACAGGAAATCTTCAGAGCCCTCTGTACTGTTTGCTTCCTTTGTACTTCCAAATAGCAGAATTTTTTTGTAGATTTGCAATTGTTGGATATAATTACTATTTTTAGTGGTGTGAATAAATATGAAGCATATTGTATGTAACCACATGGTTGTGATAGAGATAGAGATGTGATAGAGAGTAATGGAGCTCATAATGTATAAATATGGAATTACTGTAGCTCTTTTTGGATAGGAAATACAAAAAAGAGACTTCACAGTGCTAGAAATCCAAGAGAACAGCACTGCTCTTTAACAAGCACTTTTAACCAGTACTTTTTGTTACATGGTAGTCAAATATTTTAATTCCAGAAAAGACTACTCAGCATTCCTTTTACCTTATTGTCAATATGTTTCCTACTTTATTCTTCCAAATAACACAAAAGCCATGGATATTGAAATAGAAAACTGGGATATGAATAAGGGATTACTCACTAAAAAGTGGAACAAAATTCAGTCTGCCAGCAATCCAGAAATCTTGACAAAAGGGTAAACTGTCTTTGCCTTAAAATGATTGCTGATGTAATTCTTTCTACTGTTTCATATTAGACTGACTTTCTCAGTTTCATGTTTCATCTAATCATTTTGAAATGTAATACATTATATATGTTTACTATTTGTTATTAAACTGTAACCTCAAAATTAATGAAAACAGAAACAAAAGATCTGTATTTTTGGGGAATTTTCATGACCCTAGACTTTCTGTGCTCTCAGCTCAGTTTATCTGTGGTGTGTTAGGTCTGTTAGACCAATACAATCACTATTATTTTTTAACATACTGTAGCCATCATTTTCCTGTGTTACCCATTTCTTTGTATTTGCTTAAAATAGCTTTCATCATTCTTTATTATTGATCTTATTGTGGATTTCTGCATTGCAAACACTTTAGTTTCATTTCATATCTGGATTCAGCATGTGGTTTTTAAACGTAGCTACCTCTTTCTACAGTACCCAATTGTAAAAAATACACAGTGCTCCAGATTAATCATTCAAACTTGCTCCAATTAGACAAAACTTTGGAAACTTTAAATAAAAGGTTTCAAACCTGTACATTTGCCAGGCAAAACTTTTAAATGGACTTCAGTTTCCACAAAAATACAACATTTTGTGTTTTGCTTTGCATCATGATCATAAATGGATTTGGAGAGTTTGCCACATGTTTATACCAATATGATTTCTGATGTTTTTTATATATACAGTATATAAATAATTTTATCTGTGACTGTATGATAGCAAATCTATCCGAATATTTTTACAAATGTAAAGGGATCAAAAATATGTAGACTACACCTCAAATTGGCAATGTTTTGTCAGTGAGCACTTTGCATGTTGTAATGCTGACAGCATCCTCAGATGGGTGTTTCTTCTCTCAGTCTCTCAAACAGCAAGTTCACCTTGACAATCTGCCACAAGTAAAAGGGAAAAGACTTTGGGGAACAGACAAAGCTAATAAACAGATGGTTGCCTGTAGCATGAAAAAAAAATGAACTGCCTGTCTATGAATAATTTCAAAGCAGAGTTTATCTATATCGTACAAGATGAAAATAAATGATGAAAACAAAATTTACATACATGAGGATTAGATTTATCACAATACAGAGATTGGCATCTGTACCAGGGTGACCAAACAGATCCTTTCCAGATGCTCTTACCTACTGTAAGTACTGTAGGTGCTGGTACAAAATCACAAATCAGTGCATCATTGAATGTTTTAATACACAAGTAAATTACCATGAGTCAGGTTCAAACAAGTCATCTTATTTCTTGATTTGCTAAAGCCTATTTTACAATACCACATAAAATAAAATTTGAATACGATATATATTTAAAAGCATAAGTCTCAAATAAGCAAAATCTGAAAATCAGAGAAATTATAATTTATTTCTTTCAAGAAGGGAGGCAGCAGGATAAATTTAAAGACAACTTTCTACCCAATTTAAAGACCTACCTTAACCTTAAACTGAAACAATTTCAGTCTTACGAAAATGCGGGCAAATGCATGTACCATTCTGTCAAAAAGTAACAATAAAATCTGCCTACAAAATATTACTGCCTGAATTTCTATTCTCTGTACATTGTATGCTGTATCTAGGTGAATCACTTCAAAGTGATTTCCAAAGCCTCATCAGAATGGAAGAAGAATGAGGTGATTTATTTCCTGCCAGACTACCTGCCCATAAAGATCTACATCATTCTCTAGCAACAAATGAACTACCAGCTGTAAACTTGGAAGACATGTGTTTCTGTTTCTAATTAATATTTACCTTATGCAGGTGTTTATTTGGAAAACCATGTTTACGTCTGTCATTTTTCAGAGAACTTTTGCCTGTAGTAACATTTTCTGTTCAACTAATTTCTCCAAGTTGCTCTTCATTTGTTCCTAACTTGTATGTAGCCTGATTCACAGACAATGTTAAACTAGTATTCTGTAACTATTATTATTCTGCAACCAAAAGAATCCACTAATTCAGAATAAGATGCAGAATCTAATAATGTGTTGCAGAAGACTAGTCAAACAATGTTGCAATTCTGGCCTGGTAATTAATGTAGCTAGAGGTATAGCATGTTAATGTCATTAAAACACAACATGCTTTAAATTTGTAATGTTTTCAGCACCCTATTTAGTAAACATATGCACACACGCTCTTGGTTCTCAAAACACTAGAGGATTGATACACCATTGTGCAATATGCCTCCCTCTAATACGGTCACAATGGACCAAAAACTCTACTAGAGCAACTACTAATTATCAAATATACCATACAGTGTCAAGATTAGGACATTCTCCTCCCTTCCCAAAAACTTCCATTCTCCAAAACTCCATGCACCTTCATCAATCAAAATCACATATTGACACACAAAAGACACACGTCTTCATATTTTCCCTAATGTTTCCATTATTTTTATTTTACAGTAAATTTCAAATGGAATAACATGTTGATAGTCATGTCAGATTGATTCAAGACATGGCTCATGTTAATATTTAAGAAAAAAAGTGTTTTTATTTATGTATTTTTGAACAATAACTATATTGTTGAATTTAAATTTAATATTAGTATCTTTATTCAGAGACTTTGAACAGAGGTGACTATGAGGAAACTGACATATGCTCAAAATTCAATTCAGCAGATGTCTCCAGAATGAATAGTAAAACACAATCATGAGAATCATGAAGACAACTTCCACAATCCAAAGGGCAAAGTATATGGAAGTGCATTTAAAAATTTAAAAAAACCTTGAACAGGAGGAACTTCTTTACAAAGGGTTGTGGGAGTGCAGAACAAGTTCTCCAATCATGTGTTTGGAGCCAATACCCTGGCTGCACTGAAGAAACACCTGGATGAGATTCTAAGATCAATGGACTGAATAGCCTGCCCTCATTTGTAATCATTATGTAGAAACATTTTTTGCATTTTTATTTAAAGTAACTTTCTAATAACATCCCAGACGGAGGATGAAGTTCAGGAGGAGGGAGCTGAGTGTTTCCAGAACAGGGAGCAGAGAGTAGTAATAATAATAATAATAATAATAATAATAATAATAATAGAAGAGGGAGGAAGGCGTTGAGGAAGGGAGGACAGTCTCCAGTAGTAGGTCAGTTGCTACAGCTGATACAGCTGGCCTATTGCACACTGAATTATGCAACCCAACTAGATTTAGAATTCAGTTTTTACATAGCGAAAAACATAGTGAAATAGCGAATTAAAGTTACTGTACAGAACTACATAGTGAAAGCACTATGGTGAAGTAAGATTACAACCAATAAAGATTCACTATTTCCTTAGTTAGGAGAATGTATAAATACTTACTCCAAAGAACAAATTATGAAAAGCATGGTTATGGATGGGTGGTTTAAATAGTGATCACCACAAAATTCAAAATCGTAGATAAGGTCCTTCCGCTATGTACTTTATGTTCCATGGTTGTATAGAAAAACAGACAAAAACTACAATAAAAATAAAGATGACATGGAAATCCATGGAAAACCACATATTTTAGTTAATTGTCTCCATTAATTACAGTTAACTTTTCATAATTGTTTGCAGCTAACACCTACTGTATTGCCAAGAGAAGATGGTTATCTACACTATTTGCATTACTTCAGATAAGGTGTTAATTAAGTAGAGAGCAAGTTCTTGTGGACTAAACATCTAAAGACACATGGAGAAACATACTTAAGTTCCCCTTTTACATAAAGAGTTGCAGCTAATTTTCATAATACTTTAGTCTAGCTAGCTACTCCATAGGTATTGAATCTTACCAAATTGAAAACTATTGAAAACTTCCACATTTCTGTTTGTTTCTGGAGTTCAAGAAAGAAATATATATTTCATACATGAAAAAACATCTTACAATGAAACTCAATAGCAATTTGTTAACCATGTGTAGAAAAGAGCCAGGTTGGGAGAATGACAATTTTAGGACAAATTTTTAATGAAAAGCAGTCAAAGAACATTCGTTTAGCAATTCTTCTCTTACAGGCTCATGAGGTGCATGAAAATACCTTTCGGCTGAACCTCAGAACCTTGTCTAAGCCAAGAGAGGAAAACTAAAATAATAAATCAAAATGGCAGACTCAGTAGCAACACTGAGGGTTCCATCAGCTACCAGGGCATTTATAGCTTTTTTGATGTTGAATGTGTTCCAGCCAGTGAGTCCATCCGCCACTGATGTGAGAGATGGGTAAATAAGGAGTAACAGCCATAGAAAGTTAAATTAATTGCCAATAAGGGGTTCCACTACAGTTCAGGTATGTTCTAGCAATTCTGATAGGTACTGCTCTCTAATTCATTCAGTGGCTATCCTTCTTAGACACACATGATTGTTTTGTGGAATTATTTTTGCAAAACTGTACAACTTATAGTTTATATTTCATTGAGATTTATTTTTTTTTTAAAAATAGGCATTTAGATTTTCAAAAAGTACTTTGGATTGAGTCCTGAACAGGACCTGTGGCTTTCTGACATGTGTGTAACTATGTATTATATATTTTCTGCTTACCCACTCATCCACACTTTTACTGGGCGCAATTAAAGATGTTTTGAAACACTCTAAGATGGTGCTTAGTATGTAAAGCCTCTCTAGAAACATGAATTAACTGTAAAATTGGAACAGGAAGCAGAACTATATAATAAGCAGAAGTTATTTAGATATTTACAGATATTTAGAGTGTGTTCAGAGATAAGTATATCTGTCATTGGACACTTCATAATTGATTATAAGCACACAAAATCAATTACACAATCACTGTTAGTTTCATATAACCAGACAAATAATACATTTTTGAGTTATTTTTCTTGGTGTATAAATATTTACAAAATTTAACATTTCAATAACTCAAATTCAGATGATACCGCTATCATCCAATGAGTATACAGGTATAGTGCATTTAATACTGTACATTGGTATTAACTTGCCTGCCTGAGGAAATGATAGCACTGGATGAAGAAAAAACACAATTATGGTGAGAATGTGTAACGGGAGCCGGTCCTGACTCCCGTGTAGTGCGTAGTTTAGGACCCTATGCAGATGGTATAATCCAGAAGAGACTGGAGAAGGACAATAGTGAGGAATAAATGGGACGGCGAACAGGGGGCGGTGCCTACGGTGGTCTGGGGGGAGCACAGGCGAACGAGACCAAAAAGGGAAGTCCAAAGCGGGAAACTAGGGCACGGTCCAGGGTCCAGGTACTGGGAGATCCATCCAAAGAGAAAGGTTAAAACCAGGGACAGGAACAGGAACCAGGAGATTAAAAACAGGATTACGAGGCCAGATGCTCCGAGCCCCGGACTCAGCTGGTCAGGACGCCGTGGTGAAGCCTATGCCATCGGGTCTCTACTAGACCTGCTGGTAGGCGGGCTTCTGGGCGTCCATCTTCCAATGCAGAGTCCTGAGCTCCCGGAGCACCGGGTTTAAATAAAAACCAGGAAACAATGAACAGGTGTCCATAATAAACTAGAAACAATATGAAAAGGGTAGGAGCACCCTCTAGAGGGAGACAACCGTGACAGAATGGTTTGGAGGGAGGGGTGCTGGAAAAGATGCACACAGTTGTGGGCAGCCAGGGAGAATATATACAGCTGATCTGAAACCTCCATCCAGACTGCTATTAAACAACACCATTTTCAGCATCCTGAAATAAATATTTACAGTATTTGGTGGAATGGCTACAACTATGGTACCATTAACAACTTTCTAGAATTTGAAAATGAAAAGATAAAGAAAACTGACTGAAGCAAATTTAAAAATGATTAAACTTGAAGAAATAAAGTTGAGCTGAACATGCACATAGTGAAATGTATCTATGTCTGTATGTAGGGATTTAGGTGCAGAATCAAAAAGATGAGTATAAAATCACAGGAGCTAAGTAGACAGCTTAGAGGAAGAAAGGTATTTGTAGGCAATTCATGTCAGGCATAACAAATTGAAGCTTTATAATGATGTATGCAGATAAAAACCCTGAAGTGGACTTTTAGAAAATTGCAAAGCACTTCAATCAAATCCATAACACAGCCATTAAAAATAACTAAATGCATATCCATTTAAATCATTTAATTGGCAAAGTTCTTAATGGTTCTGTCCTCATTACTTTCCTGGTCTTGCAGGCATTGGTCAGGAGCCCATGGTTCTTTTGTCTTTTAGTATACTGACTTTGCAAATCTGTGTATTTCAAAGGGATATTACTTTATCACAAGGCTATTTAGATTACTGAACTAAACAGGATGAGTACTACAGTACAGTACATCTAGATCCAAGATTTAATCTTACCTGCAAATCCACCAGTACTGCTTTCTTTATGGAAGAAACTGACCTGTTCATCACTTTCTAAAGTTGCACAACTGACTGTAATTTTTGTTATAAATTTAATTTACATAGTAAACTGTACATTTATTGTTTGATGAGCTACCATTCTAATCTGTGTTTAATCTTAAAGTATTTGTTTATCACTTGGCGGTAGTAATCACACAATAACTGTAGTACAGTGACATGAATCTGTTTTTCAACTGAGTTTAAATACAAACAATGACTTAATTTTCCTACTCCAGTCACCTCTTGGAGTCCAATTTTAAGTAACTGCAATGGTTGACTGTTTTTTTTTTGTTAATTCAGTTGCCTTCTATTTCTTTTTTGACCAATATTGCATTATATTTTTTAAAAAGAATCACAACCAATATAGACACCACAGCATTCAAATACAATACATCATAACAACCATCCATAAAACTTGAAGAATGAAAACTAAAATGCACAATGACTTTATATTAATGTAAGTTTTGAGCATCATGAAGGATATGTGTCCTTTATTCCCTGGCACAGTTCGGATGATAGAGAAACAATTATGCCCAATCTTGGAAAAAGCAAACTCATATTTCTTCTAATAATGTGCACAACCATACAAAAGTAACCCTATATACTGTACAACTACTGTATGCACAATTAATGGGTTTCAGAGTCCTACTTATACTACACCTAGAGAATATATACTTTATCACTATAATTTAAATACACCACAAAACACCTTAACAGGCCAATGATATGATTGAATACCAGTAGTCAGATGAAAATGAATCCTACTCAGGACTAAATCTCTTTTTCTGAAAAAAGCATGCTTACAGTGCAAATGAATGGGAATCCATCTCCCTTTTCCAATAATGCATCCATGGATGTTTTTAACCTGAAGACTCTACAATATGCTGTTGGAAATCAAAAATTCCTAAAATAGAAAACATAAGATGGCAAGATCTCTTGTATAAATACTCCGAATCTGGTACTTTTTATAATATTTTATTCACCTGTGTATCTGCTCCTGTGTTTCTGCTGTGGACAATTTCTAGTAATGGCCCAGTGTCACTATTTGCTTCAGCTAATTCATTCACAATGGCTACAATAGGAAGAAGAGAGAGGGAATGGGCGCAATCTACTGTAGACATCCAAATCTCCAAGGAATCTTTGCCTACAGTAGATGCTCAAATCTTATAAATTAGTAAATGGTGTTTTCAAATATGCCACAAAGGCTCTGTTTCAACAGCTGCAGGCACCACAGTCATGAGTGGCTTTGCTCTCCATTAAAGTCCAGTATTTCTCAGGTCCACACTGTTTATTCACAACAGCAGCTAAGATTAAAAGACTTGTCATTGCACTGTTCCCTGCACATTAGCTTCGATTCAAATCAGTCCAGTCTAAAGTTAAGACTGAATACTCACACTAAGATAGCTTCTTTAATCTTTATGCCACTCACAATAAATAAAATGCTGAATCAGCAAAGCCCCCTCCCCCAACAGCTCCAAGAGTCAGAGTTCCCCTGTCTGTACCACTCAGCTATTAATATTTGCTGTTCATATAATGTTTATACATCTGCAAGCGATCGATTACAAAAGGTTCACTTTAAAGGTTTCTCAAAATTTCCCATTCAAATACTGGTGTGTGTCACAAATTGTGATGAAAGAAGCTGAGAAAGAATTAGAATTTCAATCAATTGCCTTCAGAAGAAGCAAACGTCCTTCGGGAAAGTCTTAAACGTTGCATCATTGCTGTTTCTAAGGTCTTAGTGCAGGCTTTGGGGACGTTTAGAATCTTAGATCTAATAAGTCGGTGTTGATGCATTTGTTTTGTATGAAAGTTGAAAGCAACTTTCTGCTCCCAGAATTTACTAATATCTTTGAATTCTCAGTCTGCTACTGTATTCTAAAGCATTTTCTCTGTGTTCACTGCTCTATTATGAGTAAAAATTAACTACATGATTTTGGATGTATGTTATAGAGTAAATGATTCAGAGACGCCACTGTAAATTTTTAAAGTGGTTCAGATAGTTCTTAATATTTTTAATTTGTTTTTAAGAGCAATTATTTGCATTTCATCCAGGACATTGGGTTCAAATGCAAAATATAGCACCTTACTATAGTGAATGGCAAAGTCCATTAAATTGTACAGGAATTTTGATTCTGGAACAAGAAAGAGTAACTTATAAGGATTATAAAACTTAATTAATGTTAGAAAATAATGGATACACTTCAAAATATAGGTTGATTCCAGTGTATATACAGTACACTTTAATTACCTCATAATTATTTGTCATTTACACTTTGAAATGCATGTATTTACATATAAATCAAATGATCAATATTGTAGAAGCATTTTGTAATTAAGATTAATGAGTTACAAATATAGATTGGCATGCTGTGAAAAACTACATTTACAGTGCAATTACTGGTTCAGTCAGGAGTATTATGTGCAATTACAGATATTGTTATATCTGACAGTGAAAAATCTACAGTCTAGATGCTGTAACTGGAGTCAAAATCTGTTCGGACAAAGCCTACACATCAACTACCACAATTTATATTATTCATCTTTTTCATCCAGGTGGTGCTGTACATTGGTGGTGGTGGAGGGGAGTCCCTATTACCTGTAAAGCGCTTTGAGTGGAGTGTCCAGAAAAGTGCAATATAAGTATAAGCAATTATTATTATCTTAAAAGATGTGAGAATATTATGACAAGAAAAGCCATTCAACTATTCAGAGCTTGTTCATTTCCTTTACACTGAATGTTTCCCTAGCATTAAATCCAGAGTTCTTAGTAATTATTTAGTTAATAATCCTCTGTATAAACTGTAAAATGTTTCATTGCAAAATGTTGATAGTTGAAAACTCTAATGGGAATTCTGGTCAATTCTTTAAACTTCAGTTAAATTGAATTTTAAATGCTTTATCAAAACCGAGATTATATTAACATAATAATCCCTTAGATTTTGGAATCAGCAAAGCCCCCTCCCCCAACAGCTCCAAGAGTCAGAGTTCCCCTGTCTGTACCACTCAGCTATTAATATTTGCTGTTCATATATGTTCATATATATGTTCATATATGTTCATGCAAAATGTTGATAGTTGAAAACTCTAATGGGAATTCTGGTCAATTCTTTAAACTTCAGTTAAATTGAATTTTAAATGCTTTATCAAACCCGAGATTATATTGACATAATAATCCCTTAGATTTTGGAATGAGCAACACTATTCCAATTTACCTCTTTATCTTAAATACTGTACATTATATCGATCCATTTTCTAAACCACCTTATTCAGCATAAAGTCATGGGGAAGCCAGAGCCTATGTTGGCCAGCAACGGGTGCAAGGCAGAATACACCATCACAGGACAGACACACACTCACAGCAGGGCCAAATTTCCCAAAAGACAGTTATCCTACCAGTATGTCTTTGGACTGCTGGAGATAACTTTTTGCTTTTTTTTCTTTTCTAAACCCAACTCCAACCCCCCCCCCCCCCCATCTTTGTTTTCTTATTTCTCTTTTTCTCACTCTCTCTATTTTTTTCTTTTTTAATTTAATTTAATTTTTTAATTTTCTTTTTTTTAATCTTACGTTCAGAAAAAATAATTAAAACACAACTAAAAAAAAAAAGATTAATTCAAAAACTTCCTACTGATATTCTTAACATTCAGTGCCATTCAAGTATGTCTCTAATGGGCCACAAACATTCTTATACTCATTAAGTTTCCCTTCTAAATTATATGAAATCTTTTCAAATTTAACTTGTGATACAGCCTCTTTAATCCATTCTTTGTACGACGGTTCTGTACTGTCCACCTATTTCCGCAATATTATTCTTTTAGCAATAATACAGAGAGTCAAGAAAGTAATTTTATATTGAATTGCTTCTTTAACCTTTGATAAATCACCAAGGATACATGTAATGGGAGTAAGTGGAATTGAGATATTTAGGTACCTGAGAGCTTTCCCCACTGTGGAGATCTGAAGTGAGACATCTTAAGACTTCTTAAGACATCTAGCTGAGTAGATATCCTGGATGTTTTTCCCTTTCCAGACCAAAGATGTAATCATTTTATGCAGCTCCTCAAACCATTTCTTATCAATCTCTATATGTAGCATTCTCAATATATAATTTACTTTAGGTAATATTGACATCTTAACTATATTAATTCTACCCACATGGAAATAGGTAAACATCTCCATCTAAGTATGTCTCCATTTATTTTATTTAACAAGTCTTTTAAATGTACATCTCTGGTAGCTTCTAAGCTAGAATTTATTCACAGCCCCAGATACCCTATCTCTGTTGTAACGTACAGTGTAGCCTGACATCTTACCAAAACATTCAATGACATCTACTACTGCAGAGACTGATTTGTACACATCTGTTAAAAACAGTATAACAGCATCAGCATATAGAGTGATCTTATAAACTTTTTTATGAACACCTATACCTTTTATCTGGTATATCTGATGCTCTTATTTTGCAGGCTAAAGGTTCGAGTGCTAAATTAAATAGTGAAAAACGACAACCTTGTTTGGTGCCTCCATGTAAACAAAATGATTTGGATATACAGTTGTTAATCACTATAGATGCCTGTGGACCACGATATAAGATTTCAATCCATCTAATGAAATTTGGGCCATAACCAAACAATTTTAACACATTAAATAAGTACTTCCATTCAACTCTATCAAAGGCCTTCTCAGCATCCTGTGTGCATATACAGTAGCTGATGTTGATTTACTGAGTTTATCATGATTAATCAAATTAAACAGCTTTCTTGTATTATCTTATATTTGGTAGCACCTAACCGATTAGCGAGTGCTTTAGCTAGAATCTTATTGTCCAACTACTGCACAATGATGGGTCTTTACCCTTCTTAAATATGAGGGATATTAGAGACTCCCTAAATAATAGTGAAGTTGTATCTGTTAACCACATATTATTAAATGTTTGCAGTAAGATTGGACTCATTATGGACTGAAATACCTGGTAGAACTCAATTGTATACCCATCGGGTCCAGGTGATGTTTTGTGAGATAAGAAGGCAATAGCTTCTTTTACTTCTGACAAAGTGAGAGATGACTCAAGAATGTTCCTATTTTCTGTACTACGTTTTGGGAGCTCTGTATCTGCAAGAAAGCACTGCATATCTTTCAATGTGCTAGAGGCGTCAGATGAATATAATTTTTCAAAGGTTGAATTTCTTTTTCTGATCTTGGGTAATTGACCCATCCATTTTCTTGATGCTGCTAATAGTATTGCGAATAAAGCGCTTTTTTAACCTGGCTGCAAGCATTTTCCCTGGAGGAAACTTGAGAACCTGGAGGAAATCCACACAAACATGGGGAGAACATATAAATTCCCCAAGAATTGAAACCGGGGCCACAGCTCTGCAATGCAGCAATGCTCACCACTGTGCCACTGTACCATCCAAAACTGTATACTGTATATGTAGTATGCATTTTTTATGATAAGGAAATTACAACTTAATGTGGCATTTCATATGTGAACTAATTTGAGCTTCTTACAGTTGTATTTGAACAATTTTATGCCTTCTTCTAAGATTGTAAGCATGTGTAATGTAGCAGTCCCTTGTCTGAATACTGAAAAATAATAGCCCCCATACTGTAGCACATAGGTCTTTAATCCATCATGCAATTTCTACAGAAAGAAGCAATAAAAAGAACAAAAGCTTGGATAAATAGTAAAAATATAGTTAAAAATATAGTTTATTTTTCAAGTTAAATCAAATACTTTTGAAATGTCATGCACTCAGTAAATCTGAGATAATACTAACAAAACCCCTTTAAATTCAAATACATGATGGCACAAGTGTAAATCAAATTTAAGTGAATTGATGCCAGAAAACATATGGCTCTTCCTTCTGTTAAAATATTGAATCTACATAGCTTGCCACATATCTTTCTACTTCTGAATCGTACCTAAAGCATCTACAGTAGCATTAAGATAGATGCTTATAGTTCGGACAATACACTCTAGCTTTGAACCATCATGAAACGTCTGTAACATACTGTGAATTTTCTTTCTTATTATGTCTTTCTCTTTAGTAAGTACAATAAAATATCATAAATATTACTATGTGGTAAAAGTGATCAAAGATACCCTACACTGTATATTGAATTTAGCTAAAATGCTCATTTCCATTTGCAGTCCTCAAGCAGACAGTGATGTACAGTAATCTCAGTATTCCTTAAACACACACTGTTAAACAAAAATGTTTATTATCCAGCAGTTTACAATACAATGCAGTACAATACAGTCAGTCACTTGGGACCATATGTCTGCTGTTATGGTATATTGTTAATTTAAAGTTAATACTAATAAATCATAGCTCATCATTAAGAACTCACATACAATATAATTCATAATAAGGAACTCACATAGCTTAAATGCATACCAGTTAAGTGACAGCTCATAATTTTACAATTTACTGTTTTTTACACATAATTCTGGCTGAAATCTCTGTTCATGAATTACAACCTAACAAAGCTAAACTAATGATTACTTATCTGTTTACACCATAATGTATTTATATGGGCTATATCTCAGTTTATATTCAAATTAGACACTTTTCCACTCTACCCCACACAGATTATGTTCTATTAATCCATTCTGGTTTACTCAATGCTTTATTTTCACTGTTCAGCCAAACCTCTGGCCTCTAGCCACCTTCAGATGGTCTCAGACTCAGAAGAAAGAACAGCCCCCAGCAATGCCAGGGGATAGGCTACCCAGAACAGACAAATGCCAAATGTCACATAGAGTCATAATTGCATAGAGTATGTTGACCTTTTTCATAGCCTATGTCATGTCAGCATGCCCAGCTACATTTAATATGCAGTATTTTAACTTTGTCTTGTTTCTGTCATGCAGGCCAACAAACTGACCTTGAGCGTCATAGTAAAGAAAAACAATAAGAACAGCAAAAACTGAAAAGCACTAAAATGCTGCCCTCCTTTGTAAAAATATATTTGAAACCACAAGTAGTACATAGTATATGAGTGCCAGCTTTTTTATACAATGAAAACATTATAAATCTGCAAAAACGTACCAATCTAATCACCACAAATATTCTGCAATGGAAGCACAGAAAATAGAGTTTAAATTGATTGAAAGATTGGTTAAATTAAAAATGGTTGCCTACACTTACATCCAGATGGATCCCAAAGTGCTTTCTCATTGGAGGGGATCCATAGATGAAGGAGGAGATGGTGATGATATCAAAAGAAGGACTTTTTACATTAGAGGAGCAGTGGAAGGGCTGAAAACATTTCCAATCCATCCAATAAGAATTGAGGGTGTGAGGTGCAACTCTAAATAGAATAGTATTTTGAGCCAGCTGGAGGTACTGATGAAGAGGGTTTACAGGAGTACTAGATTTAAAGGAATATTAGATCTGAATAAGGAGGAATTGCACAGGGATCCAGGTTGGCATCTGGGGCCAAGTTCTTGGAAAAGTCAACAATATTTTTGAGATGACTGGGGATGTGAGCCGCAACAAATAGAAACTGATTTATTAGAGAAAGCCATTTTAAGCAACGGAGGAATTTCATGATGAGTTCAGACAATGATTTTCCTATGTTGATTATATGTACAACTACTGTGTTGTCTGAATAGATAAGGACTGATTTCTGTTTCCAATTGTGGACCCAAACAGAATCAGCTATGACAATTAGAAATAATTTGAATAAGGCAGATGAATAACTGGATGGACAGATAAAAGACAACTCAGAAGGCCAGGGTGCCATGAACCATTGGCCTCGATAATAACTTCCTAAGCCAATGAAAGGGGCTGCAACTATGAAAAGCTGGTCTTCTGGAAAAGACAAGAAATAGTTGCAGAAAAAATATAGCCGATTCCAGTTTGACAAAAACAGGTACGACAACCAAAGTTTTGCCTTGCAATTTGGATTGAGAGTCACATGGTGGGAAAAAGATTAGATTGATGACGCAATAATTCTCATAGTATAGTTGAAGGGGCCCAGCAAAAATAGAAGTTCCTTTTTAGTACAAGAGCTGACAGGAAGTTGGGTGTATATAATGTAATTTAATGCAGTCAAATTTGTTGCTAGTTACAAATAGTGTAATCTTGGAATTGAGTATGATTCTAAGGAATTCCAGGACTGCAGAGGGACCAGATGTTTTATCTAAGGCAAAAAGACTCAAACAGTTTTGAAAACTGATGTCAAGATGGAAGAGACCTATGGAGGGGAAACTTAGGGAAGATCAATTGTAAGGAAATCGTCAGAGAGATAGAGGAGAAATTGATGCTTGTAACTGTTTAAAAGAATCCAACAGAGGGCTTCAGCCAGAGTGTTGAAGATTTTTGGGCTGCTAAGTAGCAATAATGTATTGCCCCAACACACTCCAAAGAGATGTCAGAAATCAGGGTCAACAGGCATTATTTTAAGTGTTAGAAATATCTGCTTTCGAAAGCCAAGCTCCTAGTCCTGCTTTCTTATTTAAAATGGCATGATCAATGATAGCATAATGAAGAAAAAAATCGGAACAGGGAATAAGAGAATTTATGCTTGGTATGGAGGAATTATGGGGGGTCCGATAGGTCAATTATCAGGAGCCTTTTTCCAGAATATTTACAAATGGCGATTCTGATGTTACTGATTTTTTTTCTATCAAAACAAACTTTATTTCACAAAAAACATCTCACAATAAGTACACGTTCTAGCAACACATTACACTCCAATCAGTTAAAAACTTTTTTTATTCAGTGATTGTGCTTTTTCAATCAATCAGATCAAGTGGAGGTTGGAGCTGGATTTGCACAATGAAAGAGTCCCTCTAAGCCCTACCACTTGCTGTTTCCATGCCTTTTCCTTGTCCTGGCTCTGAAACTGAAGTCTTCCAGTCCCCCGCAGGAGCTCAGGGAACAGGGATTTCTTCTTTAGTCCCTGTACAGGACCCAAAGTCCCTTTCAGCACTCCTTTGCCATTGAGAAGCCCCATTTGGCAACGTTGCACTTCATCTACCCTTTGAGATTTGCAAAAATTCTCTGCTCCAGCCCCCTCACTCCCCACTTTGTGTCAGTGCCGATGGGGATTGTAGTGGCAATGCTTATTAATAAGGATAGAATTAAGTGTTGCTGTGCTTTCCCAGTGAGGCCTCTCTCTCATCTTTGTGGTCCAGCCACAGAGAAGCCATTCATGTGCTTATTGACTTAGGAATGTTGTGCTTCTGGTAAGAAGAGCTCCCAGTGTCAGGAGGCAACCAGCTATCATAACGAAAGGCGCTGGGATGTCTAATCAGAGCTACTCGGACCCTACACACACCTGGTTTATGGTCCTAGGGTCAGATGTCATGGTCAGTCATTCCTCAAGGTGACCAACCAATCAGGAACCTGTAGGGCACGTGGGTCTCAAATCCCCTCCAAACTCTCAGAGAGAAACTCTCACTGCCCGTATGTGTTAAAAGACAGAATTGGCAACTTGGCTCCTCTGTTCTCTCTCGCGCTCAACTTAAACTCAACCACGTGACTGCCAGTGCTGAGTGCTGGGACTTCTTTCGTTCTAAGAGACGAGCCGGGGGAAGACCATACGTAAAGACAGAATTCTGCCCGAGGTCAAGCTGCAGCAAGACTTAGTGAATCGCTTGCACCACCGTGAAAGCCTGCCTGGAGCGAGGAAATGACTTCATTATTAATTATGAATTACGGACAGCTGAGGATGATTGAACTTGGCGGTTATCCTCCCACATGAACGTTTGTTATAAACTCAATTTCATAATAAAAGTCTTGTGCTGCTTTAATCTGTCAACAATGAGATTTGTTATAGTATTCTTAATTGCACTCAGAATCAAACAATCCAGAGTTTTAAAAATCTGTTTTCAACATACAGGACCATAAAACTAAAAAAACATTTTTAATCATAAATGCTGGTTTTCAAAAATGAATATCAACATACAACAGCATACCGTAGAAATTCAAAAATTCCTTTGCATTACAATTAATGCCTCCATGGATTTATTCTCTTCAAAAGACGAGGCTGCCACACATTAAGAAGATAATAGTCATTCTGCAAACATTGGTTGTTTCAAATCTCCAAACAAATCTAAACAGCTAGCATATTTGATAAGACTATCATAAGCCAACTCTGGTGTTAAAGTGTAATAAATAATGCATTGAATGAATAAGTGCTCCCAGCAGTTACTTAGTAAAAAGAGAGACAAATTAACAGGAACATAAATGAAATCTTTAATCTAACTCTGTAATGGAATACCACTACCATCACCATACACATACTGCACACTCCTAGTTCCAAGCAACAACAAGAACCAAAACATCCTATCCATCCATTTTCTAACCACTTTATCCAGTACAGGGTCGCAGGGCAGCTGGAGCCTATCCCAGCAAGCAACAGGTTCTGTACAATTTATAGTACACCCTGGATGCGATGCCAGTCCCAGGGAAACCCATGTGTACAGGGCAGAACATTCAAAATCCACACACATAGCACCCCAGGCACTAAACATGGAGAACCAGTGCTACAAGGCCACAGAGGTAACCACTGCAATATTGTGCTCCCCTATTTTTGCAAAAGATGTTTGAGTTAAGTCAGTTTTGTGTTCTGTATTCTTTTACCCAGCTTGCTTCAGCTTCCCCTCTTGAAATTTGACTACTGTAAACAAGTAATTCTTGTTTAAGTATAGTATACAGTTACAATGGTGCATTTGCTTTGATTTGGGAATTAAGTCTTACCTGATGAGGAGCCAGTTCACTGTTACTTTTAACATACAAATCGAAACATAGAAAATTCTCTTTCAAGGTCAATATATGTTGTTAGCCTTAGTCTAACTGTACAGTAAGAGCTATGTCCAGTCTGGAAGTGGCTTCCATCCCACCATTTCCAGGCGCATCCCAAATATTTGCGATTCTCAGCCTTCCTCCGACCCTGTACAAATGAGATCAGGACTATTAGACTGGCTGCCTTCGAATTACAAGTAGGTGGCTATTCTTCCTCCCAATCATCTTCTTAGGCTTGCTATTCAAGGCATCTTCCTTCACTTTCTTCTGACATTGAATTACCTGAGTGAGTTAGTATTTGCTAAATCTATCCACTTGAAACATCTTTTTCCTTATTGTTTTTCAAGCACCAATCCAGTGGAGACTCACCTTCACTCCGACAAGCTACTGCCAGCTCTCCCAAGTCATAATCTGCTGCTCTCCACCTTTATTGCAGCTGGTTCAACTGTCTTTCTCCCTAAGGCAATTTCACTCCAGCATCTCTGCTGCAGCTAGCCAGGCAGCCTTTATCCCATTTGACTTCCTGTCTTTTTCTCTGGCAAGTCATCAGCCAACTTTCTCACCACTCTATTCTCCCTCAAACATTCTGCCTGCCTGCTTCTTCTCTCTCAAGTCATTGCTCTCAGCCACACTCCCAACAGATCTCTCCAGAAACTCCCAAAGAGCTCCTGAGTTCTGCACTTGGGTTTAGGCCTGTCAGGTTAACTTCTGTTATTAAAGGAACAAAGGAGATTGTAAGTGGATTTGATTCAACTATCTGTTACTCTGGAAGATTTTAAAGCCAAAAGGCCTTTGCATCATTTGCATTGATTAGTGCATTTCAAACCACAATGAAAGTAAAATGTACACAGTAACATCTACAAAATAGACAAAACTGCCCAGGTATGCCCAGTGCCATATTCTGCAATTACAAGACAACCAAAAACCAGTGAGGTGAAGCGGTTGTATTACATTGTAAACAAACACACTTAATCCAATAGAAACATTGCTCTCGACTTTGAGCTATTGTTACCAACAATACAACTTACTTGTTACCTCTCGTTACAATCACATTGGACCACTTCTGTAGTGATATGTCAACTGCACAACCTGTACTTGTACATTGCATTACATTAGTCATTAAAGTACTAGTGAGCAGGAAGGGCCCCTTCATGTCACAATTTATACAAACCAGGGTTTGTGACAGCATGAATACTACTCTGTACTTTCACAAAGTTAATGATTTTGTACTCAATTTGAAATTTGTCAAATTTTGCAATGCCATCAATTTATTTTATTACCAAGGTTTAATAACCGGTCTGAGAAATCTGGACTGTAGTTTCCCTTTAAGTACAATTACTAATTATCCTAAGTGAAGGATGGCTGTTATTTAACACTAACCAACTGTTAATGTTAACCAGCTGGACAATACTGCAGTTGTCAATTCCTCCAACTCCCACTTCTCCTTTCCAAAACTGTTGCCACATCTATCCTCAACTTAATTAACGAGTATTGTGTCTGAATTTACCACTTCAGTTATAGGTGCTATAGGAGCTGTGCCTGCTGTTGGTTGTTAACAAATTCACAATGTCTGAGCACTGGATATAAGTCTTTTGTCATGAGGCTGGACCAGAGGAGGTTTGACAGAGTTCTAAATGTTTCATTATAACTATTGGCCTATTTGAGACATGTATACATTCTTATATATTTTAGATTTCAAATGCAATTTAATCTTCACTAAAGTCTTAATCTAAGATAAAGACAACTTAATTAAACACAAATACTGTATAGTGCAAAAACATACTGTACTGTTTACTTGGATTATTCAATTAACAAAATCATCCAAAGGTAAATAACATTATGTAAATACTGTACTGTACATTCCTTATAGAGCTGCTTCTAGTCAACTTTGAATTCTCACAAGAGTTTTCTTGCATGAACAGTTTACGTCAGATCATCCCATAACATTTCAGTGGGTTTATTGTTTATATGGACTTTGACTTGGCCAATCCAAAATGGAAATGTTTCCTTTTTCATTCATTCTGTTCTAGATCTGCTTGTATGTATAGGATCATTGTCTTACTGCATGACAAATGAAAACAAGACATTTTCATCTAAAAAATGTGGATAAAACACTGAATTCATGGTTCTGTCAATAATGGGAATGACAATTCCACCATTGTGCTTAAGGCTGGGTTGGATACTTCGGTTGAAAGGTAATGTTTATTTATGATTTATTTTACAGAGATTTTATACATATCATGATGTATTAGGTCAATAATACAGGGTGATGGAAATTCAGGAGTTGTCTGGCAGAGACTCAGCAAGAGGAAGGCTCCCTGTGATCTATGAAAACACAGCCCCTCCTGTGATTTTACATGCAGTAGGTGAGCTCCTGCTTCAGAAACAGTGAGCACCTGCAGTCAAGTCGCGATACATCACTGACATAGCATCTGTCTCTGGGAGCTAAAGACCTCTGCAGTTCTTTGAATAAGCTTTAATTAGCCTGAACCAGAAATGATGCTGCATTAAAGCACCAGTGAATTAACTGCAATTTCATTCCACAGGGAAGCAGAGGGTTTATGAGGTCCCTAAACAACAGCACACATCAAAGTTCAAACTGCAATATGCTTAAACATATTTCATTTTTGTTCCAGTATTTTTGTTAAGTAAAATTTGTTTATAGTTTAGAAAATCATCACTGAGGTTTTCTTTGTATTCTAACTGAATTGAAAATCCTTGAACACCCACAGTGGGGGGTTTATTTAATTGTGCAGGTAAAACCCCTATCACCTATTGGTGCATTTAATTATAATACTAAAGATGAGGATTAAACTGTATCTACCTGTAAATGGACCCTAGCCAACTTCTTAAGACCTGTAACATTTACTGTCAATAGGCCATACAATTCAATGTGATATTACTGTTGCATTCAATATGGTCTAAGTATGATTTATAGGAATATATACACCGAGTTGCTTGTTTTCACAGCATCTTCACTGAAATGGCAAATAGATCTTAAATTCTGATCCTGCAGTGTGAATCCATGTTACAACAACCTAAAGCAGGGTTACAGAATACAGTCATTAATAACAGTTCCACAATACTCTGTGCTGTACAATAAGCTTTCCTTCTAACAGAGAACTTTTAGGCATGGGCAATCACAATCTGCTTGCACATTTCAAATTGTAAAATATAGTTAGGAAGCAAAAGTAATAGAATCAATGCAATGAGAGTACTGTACTTATAAGAATTGTAAGATGAAAAAGCTAAAAATTGTATTTATAACTGTTTTTCATTTTGCATAAATTAGGTATGCTTTTAAACACGAACAAACTTAAATTAAAACAAATGATGATGTGCAGTCACAATGAACACACAATGAGCACATTAATTCCTGTAATAAGAAATTGTCTGTGCATCTGTGCTGATGAAGACAAATTATTAATAATATTATTAGTGTCCAACAAAATAATAAGTTTACCTGCTACTTCATCATCAATGGCTGTACCTAGTAGTGAGTCATAAAGACAACTTATACTGTCCTTAAACATTTTTTGCAGTATAAATCCTCTAAAGTACTCCCCTTGAACTTTAGAGAATAACATAATATGTGTTTTTCAAGATCAATACGTGACATTATCAAAGGTCAAGCAAATCTAAGAAAAAATGTGCCTCAGAGAACATCACAGGACAGATCATTAAGGACATTTATTACAAACTGATAAAAGACCTTGATATTACATCAGAAGTATTTTTATGGAATTTATGGTATTTTCTCTCTGCATAGACTCATCATCAATTAATCTTGGATTTTGTGTCCCTGAATCCGAATAACAAAAATGTTGCTTCATTATTAGAGAATATCCTAAGGTGGCCATTTTGTATCTGTCACCATGCAACACCACCCATCCATAATGCGGGCAGTACCTAGGTTGTCAATATATACAGTACATGCAAGCTACATCTCAGTTTTTGATCTGAGGCAATTTGTTTCTTTTAGACAAATTACAAACAGAGCAGGCATTCAACTCATCTTGTCCATTTAAATGTTAGTAGTTTATTAATCAAGGGATTGTACTCTGCTTTATTGTCTCAGATATGCTCATACAACTTAATAAAGCAATTGCATATGAAAAAACGAATTACCCACATCTAGAAATTATTGCTGCTTATATATTTCACATATCATAACACACCAATATGTATACATATGTAGTGTGCTCTCTGAAGGCACCAGTTCTGTAGGGTTTGGGCATTTACGGGGACAATTATTAATTGTAGCCGTAAATCACGAAATTGATTCTTTTAAGGGCCTTAGAATCCAACCATGCGATATAACTCAAACAACGCACACACAGGTACTAATACACAAGGATACATTTATTAATACATAGAATATGCATATAAACCTAACAGATCTTATCGAGAGGGTTATCAGAATACAAAAGGTATATATTCAGTCAGTTACGAAGAGTTACATATATCAAAAGAACATACGTTCAGTATATCATTCATTTAGACCATTTCATAAATGAACTTGGTTATAACTTCTACATTGGATACTCAAAACAAGTACATAACTCTTAGGAATTAAATTGATATCAACTGGTTGGGATAACAATTGAATTCTCGAGCTGTAATGCATTGAAGTTGAATACTCATCCAATCTCTGGGGATTCAGATCTCCTGCTCTCTGGCTCCGTGCCAGGCTGTGCTGTGCGGCTTGTGATGGTGCGCTGCTGATGCTCACTGACCGGCTAGTTAGTGTTGGCTTTAACTAGCAAAGTTTGTGCACAGGAGAAAAGATTACTGTGGGTCCCAGCAAGTCAGGAAGAGGACCGGTTTGTTCCTGATGAAGCGCTAGTTCTGAATAGTGATTCAGCTGTCCACAGTTCCGACCTGTTCACGAGGCTTGCTGCTGATGCTAACCTCAGGTGGATCCTCGGGTTACTCTCTGGCAACCTCCGCTCTAGACACTTAGAACAGAGGAAAGTTCTGGCACTCGGACACACTGGCCGTTCCGTGGTTGTCCGGGCTGAGTCTCAGGATGGTCAGGAGGCCCGCTGCGAGAATGTCCTGCCCTTGGGAGCCTTTCTGCTCCTGGGCCGTCCTGCCCTGGAATTGTTCTTCCCCTTTAGAACAGTCTTTCGAATAGTCTTGGAGCTCTGTGTTGCCTGTTTTTACCTGGAGGAACTTCAGCTCGTTCATTGGCTAAAAGTTTTATGGGCATCAGAGTCCCACGTGGGTTACTCTGCCCTACCAGTTCCTGATTGGTTGATCAAGGTGAGATATGAGTCACTTACTCCTGACACTTAGGAATGCAGTCCAGATGTCCATTTGGCACTCCCCACACAGATAGGCGCCAATGGATGACCATTGATCATGATAGCCAGGCTTAGCTAAGTGCATCCCCATTTGGGAGCTGTCCCTTATCAAAAGTAAACATCTTTAAATCAGCCTGCATGAATAGCTTTTCTGTGGCTGCACCACAGAGATGAAGAGAGAGGTGGGGCCTCATTTGGGAAAGCACAGCAACACTTAATTCTGTCTTATTAATAAGCATTGCCGCTATACATATATACAGTATATACTGTATATAGTACTGTAACAAGTAATAGGTTTATTCCATGCTAAAAAAGAGAAGAAAGAAAACACAATGTTTCAGCCGTGGAGCCTTCTTCAGGTGTGAGCACACACCTCAGGTGACTCCGACTGTACAAGCTGACACCAGAGATGTTACAAACCTGACAATGCTGAGCCCCAAATACAGGGTTAATCAACCAAGGAAGCGGCAGTAAACCGATTCTGATTGGCCACCGCATAATCAGTAATCAACTCCTACTGTACCACTGCACCATCGAGAGCATCCTCACCAATGGGATCACTGTGTTGTACGGCAACACCTCTTCTTGAGAGAGGAAGGCACTGCAGGGAATAGTGAACCTGACCCAGAAGATCATTGGCTGTGGTCTCACAGAGATTAAACAGCTGTACAAGGACCATTGCGGTAGAATTCTGGCCATCACAGAGGACAGTCACCACCCCGTGCATGAGCTTTTCACCCCACTGCCCTCAGGCAACAGATACCACCAGATTCCTCAATAGCTTCTACCCACAAGGGTGCGATTGGCGAACACACTTGGCCATGCACCTCGGACCACACCTACACCATCTACCTCATTGTAATTTTATTAATTTATTGCACATCTGCAGTCATGGCTGCACTGTCTACATTCGAACTGTTTACTTGTATATTGTCTAAATGTACTTTCTGGACTTTTTGTGTTTTGGGGGGCTTTTTTTTTACAATCGAGAGACTTTCCGTAAGTAATAATTCCATTGTACCAGTACATGTACCAGTTACATATGGCAATAAAGTTCAAGTTCACTTACTGTACCATTTAACAAGTAATTGGGGTAATCAATTGTCAAATCAAATCAAATCAAAGTTTATTTATCAAATGCACAACAATACGGCATGCAGCAGTAGTTGCTGGCAATGAAATGTCTTTTTCTGTGAGCTCACAAAAATTACAAGAATCACAAAAATCACAAAAACACAAAAATCACAAAATATGTGATTAATATGTAATAGCATATTAATTACAATGAACACCCTAGAACAGTTGGTGTTTTAAAATATATTTTTTCTTAATTTTACTCTGACAATACAAAAACTCTTCTCTGACATAATATCACTGGCAATGTGGCTTTCAGGTAGAACAACATAGAGGTTCTGGATACTGCAAATTACAAAGCACAACCTGTCTGCTCACCATGATGAGTCCCAAGCACAGTTTCCTATATTTAAAACAGAAACAGACATGAGGAGACTTGGAGGGGAGAGTTAATTACGTATAAACCCCCAAAGTGTTTCCAGCAGCCACAATTGCATTTTCTCTCTCTCCCAGCCTCTCTTCTCAGCTACATTCACAGCACTCACAAGTATATTTTACTTTGGCATGTGCCCATTAATCAGGTCCAGTCTATGAGCACAGAATGCTAAAATCTTGCATTTTCTCCTAGTCCAGTAGCAAAAGGACATCTTAACCTTGCAGTTTTTCTTCAAAAATTATTTCCAATCTGAAACTTGGCAATTCAAGAAAAATATGTTTTTTCAGCTTTTCCCATTAAACCATAAGCTAGAGATCTGTTATGAGTGGCATGAGGAGACGGATATGTTTGACAGTTGAGGACAAGTAGAAAGGCTTCATTCTGAAATCTTATCTTGAAATCTTGGCCTGCAATAGTGCAGGATACTTGCAACCATAACTCCTGCTTTGATGTTTATCATCAGACACCAGGACACCGATAATTTTCACATTCTGTCTTTGCTAAACCACTAATTCTACTCTGAAACATAACTATAATGTGATATGCTTTAAACTTCTTTTTTTTTCAATTACAGAACAATTTATAGAAAAAAATAATTACAACACATTTCCCAATGAATAAAGGTTTTGACAATTGCATAAGGACACCTTATTTGGTGGAGGAAATTTGTTTTTCAATTTAATTTTACATTGAGACTTTTTCATTAGGTGTGTTTAATAAACAATATATAATACAATATTATAAATGACTAATATTTATAAAACCCTAATATTTGCCCAATACTGAATATTTTGTTTTCCCAGCATAGGTTGCCCACAAAACCCATGAAGGTCTGTGTAGTTATTTCCTTCTGTCCATTTTTACTTTATAAATCGCCATCTCTCCAGAAATGGATTTGAAGAGGAATTGCTAAATCCTTTATAGTGGGACTTATCATGTTTATAAACTATATACCGCAGGCAAAAACTGGATGGAAAAAAACGTTTTTTTTAAACTCCCCAATCAATATTTCAGTAAGTATAACATACAGCAACATTCCAAAGATTACATCAGTTTTTTTTCTGGCTCAAGGCAGACATTTTATCAGACATAACTTAAAAACAAATTTGAAATCTTTCCTGTAGGTCACGGGCAGAAGAACCATAAGGAAGTTAAAACAATGTCATAGAGTCCACATTAATTTTTTACACTACATTTTACCATTCTGCTTACACATTTAATGCATTAAAGCATGAAAAATTCTAAGGAGTCATAATCATCTAAATTTCCTCCCTATAATATTTTGTCAAATAAATACTGTGTGTACTGGGGTACAATGTCAAAAAAAATTGTAAACTACTGTACACCCCTTGCTCATAGGATGCATGAATAAGGTAAAGGCAAGAGTGACCAAAATGTCTTGCATCATATCCTCATGAGCTTAGAGTTTTTTCTTTGTTTTGTTTTTTAAACGTGTTCACTTAATATTTGTCTTTTGTTCTTAGCTACAATAATTGAAGAACTAATACATATAGAACCAAAGAATACAGATATTTATAGGAGGTATTGCAAACAATGTTTTTGATAATTCACAGAAAAATGCAGTGACATGGCCTTAGTGTTGGTCAGTTTTAAGTTATAGTAGAATTACAAAACGTTACAGAACCTGATCCTAAATTATGTTTACACATAGAATGAGTGACATCTGAAGATCCCCAGCAAGAGACTCAAACATGTAACAAGAAATACATGCCCATGGTGTTATGAATTAGCACATCCTTGAGAGTACTGAGTCACCTCCTATTATCCAGACATTAGAATTTAATCAAATTTGTCAGAAGAGTCTTGATGTAACCTGAGTGCTCTAAATAAAAACTTGTTCAATAGCTTGAAGCACACATTATCTCAAAAGCTGTGTGAAAGCATAAGGCACATTAAGGAGCAACAGTAAATGATACCACACAGCATGAAGAGGTGTCAGGATTTACTCTATAATTCAAATAATTGTCACTCTACACCTGTACAATAACCCTCAATACAGAAAATCTTGAAATTTCAAAATACATCTCAATTTTCCCTCAACTGCATCTTTTCATTTTTACAAAGTAGCTATTCTATTATTATTTCTACATGAGGTACTATAATGGTGTTATACTGTAGCTTTTATGTATATGTCAGTAAAGTGTAATAATTCAGTAAGTACAATATTATGATAGCATTACAATCACCAAAATATTTTAAATTCTCTCAGTGATTTGATACAGTTCTAGAGATACCCATTCTTCACCAAAGTTCAACCATATTCACAGATGAGGTGATGTTTCTTAATGCATCTGAGTTCATTTTTTCCACTTTTTCCAACATTTTGGTAAATGGAATCTTCATCTGTCTATAAAACCTTGTCATAAAACTCCTGGCTCATCTTTGCATTTCCAATCAAATTCTAAAGCATTTTGGAAGTAATGTCATGACCAGGCATGTATAACTGCCTTTGGAACTGGTTTACTCATCTTTATTGATGATGTAACTATTGATGGCAGCAGCAGAAAGAATTTCCATAAACATTTTGTCTGCTTATGCTAAAGAAAATGCTTCCGTACTAACTCATCGGCACTTTACCATGCATCATTGACCCAAATGACTCAAAGCATACAACCAGTGTAACCAATGAGGAGAAAAAAGTGGAAAGTCAATTTTCTTACTTACTTTTCTTACTTGAAGTCAGAACTCAAGGAAGAACAAGCAAGGATTGGCAAAGTATCTCAGAGCACTACATAGAGTTACACAAAAATACATCTTTGTAAGTATTGTTCCTGATCTCATCTCAGTCTGTCAAACACAGCATACATTCAACTTTAACTACCTGTCCTCACCTCAGTCTGACAAACACAGCGCACATCTGATTGTGTAACTACCAACTCTCATGTTTTTCTGACAAACACAGCATATTTGACTGTAACTACCTGCCCTCACCTCAGTCTGACAAACACAGTGCATACAGTATCTGATTGTGTAACTACCTGCCCTTAACTCAATCTGACAAACACAGCACATATCTGATTGTGTAACTACCCACCCTCATCTTGATCTGACAAATACATCACACAACCTATTGTGTAACTATCTGCGCTCACCTCTGTCTGACAAACATGGCGCTCAGGTGACTGTCTAACCATTGCCCTTACCTTGGCCCTGACCTCGGATGGTCTGGCTCCACAGCAACAGCAGGATCAGGTTGCCCAGCAGCAGAGCAGGTGTTCTGACGCTTTCCTGTCTTCCAGCCATTTCATTATTGGGAACTAAAACACAAGTAAAAAAAAGATGGAACATTTCTGAGCTCAATGTAATGTGATCATTAAAATCTGAAAATTTCATTTAAAATTTGTAATGTGTATATATTTCAAAACTGTGTGTAATGTGTAAAGTTGACTATTTCCTTGTACTAAACACTTTCAGCTTAATTTAATAAAATATTGAACAGTTTAGTTGTCCTAAGAAAGGTTGTCAAAAAGGCACAAAAAATAATTCCATAAAACTAAGAACAGCGTTAGTTGGATTAATTCACTGATTCTACTTTGGAAATTTAATGACAAGGAAATCATGGGTTATTCATATTCCTGCACTATTTATCCAGCAGTCTTAATCTCATCTATTCAGTTCTGTCCAAAACTAAAACACAGTTAAAAAAGTCAGGGCTGTGTGTCAAGCCACATTAATGCCCTTAATCATTATTATACATTTTCCTTTAGGAAATGCTTTATAAATATTTTTTCTGACCACACATGGCCTGAAAAGTGTGTTTTTGAAAATGAATGCCCTACACTTACTGTATATCTAATTTTTCTGAACAGTTTTTAGATGACTTTATCTGTTTATCTGTTCAAAAGAGGAAAAGCTTGAACTACTTGTAACAAACTTAATTGATAGCATCTATAATAAAAAAAATATTTATAAAGCATTTCATAAAGGAAAATGTATAATAATGATAAAGGGCATTAATGTGGCTTGACACGCAGCCCTGACTTTTTTTAACTGTGTTTTAGTTTTGGACAGAACTGAATAGATGAGATTAAGATTGCTGGATAAATAGTGCAGGAATATGAATAACCTTGTCATTAAATTTCCAAAGTAGAATCAGTGAATTAATCGTAAATGGATATGTACATGAATGAGAATTAGGTTTGTAGTGAAGGAAGCAAGAAACTGAATAGGAAAAATTACTGTCTGTAGTCTGCTGGATTTACAATAGATGAAGATATATGCCAAAATGGCCCTTACATAGCATGGCCATCAAATGAAAAGGGCTGTTGTAATCATGCAAGAAAGGTCTGAAAAGCAAAAGCTTTCTTATATCCAAAAAATAAATAGGAAAAGGAATGTAAACTCTGTTGCACCAAAGGGTGCCATTTACAAATGAATCCCATTTAATTATTGGCAGGATTATCACAGAGTAGACCAAGTAGGCACTGAAGGGTTGTGCTGGAATTCAAATTAGAAAGGTATTTTTCTTTAAAAATATTTTTATTTTTAAAGCACAAGAAAGTTTAAACAAGAAAACAAAAATAATAAAAAAATATTATTATTTTGTAATTATTTAAAGACAATTTTAATGTCTAAAATAGCAGGAAGTGTCAACAATGATGGCTAACTCAATACAAAATACAAGAGACATGGTTAGTGAGAAAACTCAGAGAAGACATCACTGCAGCTAATTAAGGGCTTGTCACGATCATAAACCCCTCCTCTTAAGGACGCTCCAGCCCTACCTTGTTAATTCTCATCTCCAGCACCTGCCTCCGGGTTCCAGCCCCGTGTGTTATATAAACCAGACGTTCCTGCCTATCAGGGCTCAGCTTTGGAACATGGACGCCTGGAAGCCTGCCTACCCGTGAGTCCAGGAGCAACTTGACGGCATAGGCTTCACTACGGCGTCCTGACCATCTGGGTCCGGGATCAGGGAGTGTCTGGTCCTGTCACCCCCTTTTATTCCCCCAACCCTCCACCGGATCCCGCTCTGGTTTTTAACTCTTCTGTGTGTCCGTCAGGATGGATTGCCCGGCTTTGGACTTTTGCTTCGATCATGGATTTGCCTCGGACTCCCTTGAACTGTTCGCCGGGGCCACACCTCCCCCGAACACTAGTGCACCATGGACACGCCCCCTGTTTTCCTTCCAGCCCCTAGCATGCCTCCTTCCCCGTGTATTCCTCACTTCCCTCCGGATCATGTTGTCTGCATAGGGCCCTGAAAGAACGCTTCGTGACAGGGCTTGCACTTAAACAGGCACAAAGTCGATTTGCATTTACATGAAAAATAATCTTCAGCTTTGAAATGTTGGATTTTGGGAAATTGAAATATTTTAGAATAACTTTAGAGTGAATATGATAGTGAGTGTTTAGGATTTGTGACTACCTCAGTTCAGGAAAGGGAGTTACAGTATGCCTCCTTTTAGAGGTCCAGGTAAGGAGTTGCTTTCGCATGTTGAGAAAAAACACTGCAGCTGCTTGGTTTCTACTTTTCACTGCAGAATTAACTTCCACTTGTTCGTGTTTCCTATTGCTTTCATACCAGATTATCAACATTTAAATTGGTTTTAGTCAGGAGACCAAGATGCCCAACAGAGAAGAGTATTCAGAAAAACTATACAAGGAGGGCTGTGTAGTAAGTCTAGATTCTAATAGGAATGCATTTTACAGTGCATTCCAGATGTACAAAGAAAGATGTGCTTTACTGTTAGAAATGTTTCTGCGGTCTATGGGAAGTGTGCGTGTGTATGTTTGTGTGTATATGTGTGCATGTCATACAGGGCTTAGGGGCTCCCTGGTACATGAACAGGGTGTTTGTACAGTATATGAAGTAAGAAGACTGTAGGTAAAGACAGATGGTGGGAAGAAAAAGAATGAGCATGTCTATTGACAGAGGAATCTACTGTATATAACTGTGGATAGAGAAACCGCATACTGTACAGAGTGGTGAATACAGAAAATTGGTGGACATTTTTTTCTTCACCATTGTTTTTCTGTTTAACCAAATTTAATATAGTTTAACTAGAAATTCTATTAACCTGCGGGCATCTGGGTTAGATACAGTAATTCCCAGGGCCCCCCTTATCAGATATAATGATGGCCATACAGTAAATGTAATTCTAAAAAGAGTTGTGTTCTTTTCCAGAAATGTCCCTTGTCTCCTATCTTTAAAATAACCTTTAACGTTTAGCATTGACACTATTTTCTTTACAATAACTGAAATATTTCTTACCAAGGGATTACGAAAAAAAATAAAAGTTAGAATTATACAGTGGCTATCAAAAGTATTCACCCCCCTTGGACTTTTTCACATTTTATTGTGTTAAAATATAGAATCACAATATATTTCCTGATATGGAATTTTTTGCCATTAATAAACCAGAGAAAATTGGATAAATTTTGCCAACAAGAATGGACAATATTTGCAGTGTCCAAATGTGCAAAGCTGATAGGAACTTATTCAAGACTTGTGGCTGTAATTTCTATCAAATGTTGTCTCAAAGGTACTGAATACTTATGCAGTTATTTTCCATACTATACTTTGACATTAAAGAGTGTTTTCTGTCAATCGCTGGCAAAAATCCTGGTTAAAAAAATTATGATTCCATATAGTTACACAATAAATTGCAAAAAAGTTCAAGGGGGTGAATACATTGGATAGGCACTGCACAGTCTACTTAACTCGGATATGCTGAGCAACTCTACAGTTCCATTAATAAGCACACTAATTAATTCATGCTGAGTGGACATGTGTGTCTCTTAGTGAAAAAGGCATCTTTATGAAATCCCTGTCATTTATCAGAAGTATAATACAAGTAAGGCAAAACAACACTGATTAAACTAAAATGTTCTGGAAATAACTGCAACACGTATTAATTCTGTAAAAGCAAGCAAGTTGTTTTCCTGTTAAAAAAATTTAAATGGCTTGTTACAAATTCCGTGCTTCCAGAAAGTGACTTGATTTCTCTATACAGATTTTTGCATAGTAGTTGCAGTAGTAGTTGCAGAGCCATAACAGCTAACCTACAGTATTAAACTCTTGTCAATATACTATCCTCATATTTAAGAGTGTGAAGAATGACAAAATGGCATACAAATGTGTTCATGTTAAAGCAAGTGTGTGTAACGTTCTACAATCTAAATGATCAAATTAATTATAACTGTATTTGTTTGGTAATATATCCTAGTCATTTTCTAGTAAATGTACTGTAATACTGTTTGTCATTATGTCATTATTATCAGAAAAGAGTTGATGCTTATCTTTTAGTTTAACTCTTTATTCAACAAAAGAATTACACATTGCTATGGATTTTTGACAGCAATTTGATAGATTTCATAGATCTTTTTGGCATCCCTTGACATTAAGGCAATTGGTGCAAACATAAACTCTATGTTATAAGAGAGCAGTTAATTATGTGTTCCATATTTAGATACATAGATTTTCTTTAGGAACTGGGTTTGATTCTCGACTGGGGTGCCTTCTGAATGGAGTTTGCACATACTCCCTGAAACTCCCAGCTACCCAGTGTCTAAATTGCAAGTATGTGCCCTGCAATGGGCATCCCATCCTAGGTGTAGTAATGATAGGCACCCTATGTTTCCACACAGGCTCCATTAGTCCCGTCAAATGTGTAGTTTTACAAGTTAATGTCTTTCAATGTAAGGTACTGTAAGATGATGTTAAATGCAGGTCTCTCTATTAAAGTTTACAAGAAAGATGTCTCTCTCTCTGTCGCATTTGGACAATAATGTGAGAGAAAGCCATGCAAGAAAAAGTTTTTTCAGATTAGAATGGTGAAATCTAGAATACATAGGAGATTTAAAGAAAAAAACACAATTTCTCATTGAAAATTAACATGATATGAAAACAAAGCTACTGTATGAATATCTTATAGCTGGTTTGAAAATATTTTAGAGAGGATTAAAAAAGAGCTACAATATTGATATTGTTCAATTTACTGTATCTTGGATGCATGTGGATTTCCTAAAGCATTTCCAAGACTAATTAATGGATGGGAGAAAGTTTGAAAGAGTGTTTAGCAGTTCCACAGTAACTACACTATATCATTAGTTACAGAAATGATAACACATAGAAAAAAAATATTTTACTGTATATTTTATACAATATACAGTATACAGACGCAGCCACTCATTGCTGCATTAGAGGTATACAGTATGTACTACAGTATGTCACGGTATACTTCACTATGTGGTTCACTGGTAAAAGACAATTGATAGGTGGTACTTGTGGTGTGTTAGATGTTAGTAAAACAATTGTTTCAATTAATCTGTTTCCATGCTGTGCATCTTTAAACCTACTTAATAAGGAGAATTAATATGGAATTACGTAACCAAAGGGAAATTTTGGCAGCTGACAATAAAAACAACAGAAGTACAATATACTGTCTCTGAACATCATAAATGATGTTAATTTAGGAATATAAATATATTATACATAATGTATATACAGTAGCTGGTAAAGGTTGCCAAAACTAAGGAAAAAAATAAAATACACAACAGTATTTCAGCTTCTTCACAAATATTTTCTGCGTGAAAGTCTTTAACTTGGTCACTTACTGTGGTTCTTTTGGAAAAGCTTTGACATGCTCATTCTGTTTAAAATGTAGATACTTTTATAAAAAGCTATAATGTTTAATGTCACCTTTCTCTGTGAATACTTGTTTTCGTTATTGGCATAAGAAAAGTTGTAGTACTTTTTAAAACCCACTTAACAGGGAATATTAATATGGAATAATGCCACCAAAGAAATTTTTGTATTTGAAAATAAAATATAAATAGTTCTTCCGGCGCCTGCAAGATGGCGACAGATTACAGAACGCTCTCGTTGTGTGACTGTTTTAATGTTTATTTATACGTTAATGCTCTTGTTTTGTGTTGGAGGCTTAATGGCTGTCATAACTTTTGACAGACAAACACTTTTAAACCTGAGGACAGACTCCTTAGAGTCATCAAACAACTTTTTTCACATACCAGTCCCCATCTGCTGGACTGGACAGAGATGCGGCAAACAAAAACAACAGGAGGGCAGATGCCGGGGGAGACGAGGTGGTGTACTAGCGGATCTACGGAGGCATCCGCACAGGCCACTGCTGTCTATTTTGTTAGCTAATGTTCAGTCACTGAACAATAAGATAGACGAGCTACACTGTTGGATCAACGTGGAAAGGGACCTGAGGCAATGCTGCGTGTATGCCTTCACAGAAACCTGGCTGAATGCATGCCTCCCGGACACCGCCATCCAGCCAAAGGGGTTCATGGTTTACCACATGGACAGAAACCACCAAGCAACCGGCAAGCACAATGGAGGATGCATTTGCTTCCTGGTCAACAGCAAATGGTGCACCGAAGTGGAGGTAATCTCTCAATCCTGCTCACCGAATCTAGAACACCTGACCATAAAATGTCAACCCTCTTATTTGCCAAGGGAGTTTTCTGCCACCATTATTACAGCCGTTTACATTCAACCTCAAGCCTGCGTGGAAGCAGCACACAGCAAACTCTATGACATTATCAGCAAGCACAAAAACTCCCACCCGGAAGTCGTCTCAATTGTAGCCAGGGACTTCAACCACTGCAATCTGAGGAAAGTACTGCAAAAATACATTCAGCACGTCACTGTACCGACAAGAGGAGGCAATATTTTGGACCACTGCTACACAACAATAAAAGGAGCATGCAAAGCCTTTTCTAAACCAAGTTTTGGCAAGTCGGACCACATCGCTCTCCTGTTGCTTCTGGACTACAAACAGAGGCTGAAGACTTCCCCCATTGCGAACAGGTCGCTGTTGGTCTGAGGAGGTGGAAAGCAAGTTAATGTGGTGATGGAATGCCTGGAGAAGCTGGTGTTGTCACACATCAACTCCTCCTTCGCAGAGTCTCTGTACCCCTTACAGTTCGTCTACCAGAACAACAGATCTCCCTAGTTGTGTTTACAGCCTTGGAACAACTGGACACTAAGAACTCATATGTGAGAATGCTGTTTGTGGACTACAGTTCAGCATTCAATTCAATCCCAATACCCAGCCAACTGGTGTCAAAGCTCAGGGGACTAGGACTGTACAACTCTGTCTGCAACTGGCTGCTGGACCTAATCGAGAGACCACAGGTGGTGCAGATAGATAATAAAACATCAGCCCAACAAGGTCCAACATCAACAGTCCAAGGTTGTACTCCCTATTCACTCACGACTGCACAGCAAGACATAGCAACGATCACATCATTAAATTTGTGGATGACACCTACTGAGGTGGTGTCATAACAATAACCTGGACTTGAATGTGAATAAAACAAGAGACACAGGCCGCACACTCACAGCCCACTCAGTATTGATGGAACGGAAGTGGAAACAGTCACCAGCTTTAGGTTTTTGGGAATTGACATTTCTAATGACCTAACCTGAACTGTGAACACGGACATTATCTTGAAGAAGGCTCAGCAGCTCCTCTATTTTCTGAGGTGCCTCAAGCAATGGGGGACGTCAGTACCTGTGTTGGTAAACTTCTACTGCTGCACCATCGAGCATGCATGCGTCTGCTTTGTTTACATTTGAACTGTTTACTTGTTTATGTTAGGTGCCGAAGTAGAAGGATCCTATGGAGGCGAGAGAGTAGAGACAGCAAAAACACAAGTGTCTGATCCAAATCATCACACAAGTTCGTGGTCAAAGAGCAAACTAAGTCCGAAAAGCCAAAAGAGGTCGTTCGAAAGGGTTTTCCAAAAGGGCGAGGCAGGAGCTCCCGAGGAGAAAAATCAATACCGAGAACAGCAGGAGATGATTAGTTCATGCGTGCGGTGGTGTCTGCTGTAATTACGTGGCTGCTCAGTCTGTTTAACCTGATTTTTGATGGGTGGAGGATGTGACAGTTTACTTGTACAGTCCACTGTTTATTTGTATATTATCTTGATGTACTATCTGCACTTTGTGTTTTACACTTTTTTACCAATCGAAAGACTTTCTGTAAGAATTCCATTGTACCAGTTGCATATGGCAATAAAGTTCAAGTTCAAGTTTCTGAACGTCATTAACGGTATCATTGTATGGATCTAAATATAATACATTTCTATACAGATCCAGCCGTTAAGAACGTACAATAAATAACGTGTCATAACTTGGTGTACAAAAATATCCCATTACAATGCATTTTTTTAAAAATTCTGTTGCAGGACTGCACTATTTTGTAAAACTGCCATGTGCATTCCATAATGCCTCAAATGTCACCAGAAGCAAGGGAAAGGACTATTGGCATGCTGCAGGCAGGCATGTCATGTGCCAGCGTTGCCAGACAGTATGGAGTAAGATGCTCCGCTGTGCCCCGACTGCAGAGAAGGTTTCAGCAGACCGGCAGGACAGATGACCGTCCAAGATTCGGTCGCCCTCAAGTCGGCCAGACAGAGGCTGCGATGGACTTGTCAGCAGTGACATCAGCTCATCTTCACGGATGAGTCACTCTTCAGTCACGTCCTTTAGACAGGAGGGCCAGAGTGTTGAGGAGGAGGTGCTGCGTTTCTTTTTCCCATTAGCATATTTGAATTTGAAATGTATACAAAGGGTTGTGGAAGTATAGAACAAGCTAACTAGCCATGAAGTTGAAGCCAACAACTGATAAGAAGAGATCTTGAAATTCATTAGCTACTAGATATTGTCAAATGTGCTAGTTGGGCCTATTCTAATATAATCTTTCTTGTGTTCTTTTATAATAAAAAATATGCAGTCTGATAGGGAGAGATTAGATCATTTCAGCACAAGATATTTTTTATTTGTAAATATGATTTCTTGACTTTTAAACCTTAGAAGGAGATACAGTATTTGAACATTTGAGCCTTCATTTTTTCATTATTAATCTGTAAGTATAGTACATGCTGTAAACAAGAATTGGGAGGCCAGAACAAGCAAAAGTTCTATTTGACATCAGAAGCATATCCTTTACATGCCACCATTTTTTAAAGATGGAAATACTGCCAATGTTATACTTAATCTAACATTTATCTTACTGGGAAATTTCATACATTGCAATCATATAGATATAACTCTTCATTAAGCATATTGGTAAAACCCATAAATTTTATCTCCAAGTGTACTCTTAAAAATGTATCATTAGAATTTGATTAATTGTTAGTTCATAAAAGCTTTATGTATAATGAGTAGCTCCTATGGGCTGGAGGGTAATGTTTATTTGTGTTATATCCTCAGTATTAAACTAATCCTATTACAAAATTGCTTCCCCAAAGACTAAAAACAATCTGCAAGTACACAGGTTTTTAATTAGCTTTAGTAGCTAAACAATAGATACAGTATATTAATCTTACAAATTGTATGCCTCATAGCCATACAGTATTTATATTTAGATGTTTTTATTTCTTCCAAATAGAAATTTATTATTCCATTGCTTCCTAATTAACAACATACATGCTAGAAGGGAAATCATTAAGACCATCATCATTGTAAGTAAGTAATATTAAATCGGCATTGTGCTATGATCCTGGGTTCATTTCTAGTCTTAGCTGTTTAGATGTATGCAGGTGTTTCGTTTTCCTCAGACCTTCAGAAATTTGCTGGCTAAGTTTGATTAGATAATGCAAGTTGTCCCTTTCTCCTTGTACCTGTGATGAGAAGGAGAGGAGGTACAGTAAGTGTTCTCAGCCCTCCCTTGTGCCCCGTGCTTCCCTAATAGGCTCTGATTACATGAGGTCGGTACATTATGGAGCAAAGCAATTGTTTGAATTACATATGGAAGAATGTTTGCAAAGTATTGAGTCAGTGCCCAGATTAGCTTTATTGTCCACATGTGCAGTTATTTTGCACATTGTTCAGTTTTAGATACTTCTGCTAAGATTGTACTGTAAGTGCTTTGCCAGACATCATTTCCAGATGTAGATATTATGAAATTGTGGTGAAAATCTGTGTTGAAAAGGAACGAATTCCATCCACTCATACAAAGCCTATCCTGGCAAGCAATGAAGGCCTTGTGCCCATTATACTGTATACACTGTGAATAGGGCGCTAGCTCATCATAGAGCATAACAAACACTAACACGCAAATACTTACACCAGGGCTAACTTTCTTAGAAGCCAATTTAGCTACCACTATAAACGGTAGGTAGGGGAATACTTCAGACAATATAGCATGGTGTGGTTTGAGGGGCTTTGCAGGTGCTAGACAGGAGGCCAGGTTGAGTCCCGAGTACTCTCTGGATTTACCATTTAAAGGCAGGTGCCCTTGGAAAGCATGAAAAGTAAGAACTACAAACAGTTTGTTGTGTCACAGGCGCAAGTGTTGGTTACAGAGGTGCCCCTTGCCAAACAGGATCAACAGGTATAGTGTGGACAGGTTACTAGTTTAGTGAAGATGTGGTTCTTGGTGAAAAAAAAGAGCAAAGATTTGAGCTGAAGTAAACACAGTGTAAATCTAATTGTACACTCCAGTGCATGGTTGTCAATGAATAGTGATTAATGAAGATTAGATTTGGGCAACAAGAATTAATTAGGTTGAATACTACAGGGCTTGGTGATTGATGAAGATGGAGTGTGAAGAATTGTCATCTCATAACTGTAAGCATTTGCAAGTCTTTATAACTAATGAAGGATGCAGTGAACATCTAGTGACCTTGAGTAGAACAACTAATGAAAGTGGAGTTAAGATCTAGTGACTTTGTGTACAACAAAGTGAACAGCAATCTAAAATGAAGAATACTGTGTAGATGTCCCTGAGAGGGCAACTAGCAAGAGCTAGGATCCCGGAGGGAGTCCGAAAGATAATTGACGGAAAGTGGAAAACATGCTGTCAGAGTTGTGATTATGGTAGTGTATGTGTTTGCTGTGTCACAGTCCATCAATTATGGTGTTCTTGATGTATAACAGATGTGATATTTTCTGTTCTATGGTGGCATTAGTGCAGTTGCTTAGAGAGCTATGGGCTCTGTTTGCTTCTATGTGATGTTTGCATGTTCTCCATGTGGATTTCTTCTGTGTGCTGAAGTTTTCTCCCGCAGGTCAAAAATACTCTAAATTATCCCACATGTGCACTTTGTGTTGGTTCAGTATTTCATCCAGGATGTGTTCTGTCACCCATTGCCTTGACTTGTGCTGATGTGGGCTGTGGCATACTGTATTGGACTAAGCAGTTACTGAGATCTGATTGATGAAAACATGTCTGAATTGCAATATTATATTTGAAAGAAAATGTAATGAACCAAATAAACACTTGCCCTTACCAATAGATTCTTGTTTCTATGTTTCCACTTTTAAGTCAGCACGGACTGTAAAAAGAAAGTACTTTACATTCCACAAGGAGAAATCAATAGGGAGTGTTCCTACCTTTTAGTACAAGAATATTCAATCTAGTTACCAAGAATACTCCAGAAGCTTCTGTGTTGCAGGAGGACCCTTCTCTTGGATATGATGTCAAACTATTCACATTGTGGACTTTTAAGTCCTCATGGCTAGAGCTGAGGTGTGAATCACTTTGGAATTTCCACAGCCACTCCAAGCCAACAAACCTATCCTGCTTAATTTTGGTTCTATCTTTCTAACCTCCTCATTCTATGTACAGTATACACACTGTCATTGACAGTAAAGCAAATACAAACCTGTAAGATTGTCTCTATATCTTCTTCTTGTCAGTAAAGATGCAGTGAGTGCAAGTCTGTCACTTGGAATTAAATAATATGACCTTGTACTCTACACAAAAGCTGTTTCACTACATTAATACATATTTTACTGTCTGTGACACTCATTACCACAATTACCACAATTCTTATGATGATTTTCATGACTTAGGATCTTTTTATGAAATGTCTTTAGCAATAAAATCATTAAATATTGTTAAATGTGTTTTTCATTGGTGACTTCATGTATCTTTTAAAAGTCTCTTTTCTATCAATCTCTATTAATCTAAATTATGACCACCACTGGGGAAGTGTGTGTATGTTCACAGGTCTGTATATAGATTTAAATATTCTTTTTAGTACTACAACAGTTAAAAAACATTTAAGGATAAAGAAAATATATTTGGGACAATACTTGAAGCTTCTAACTTATGAAAGGAAGTGGTTGACTTGCTAAATAAATATTTTACTAAGGAAGAACAGAAAAAAATAAAGTGTATCAAATAATATTAGCAAAGAAAATGTACTGTACAGTGCTTCCAGTACAGAAAGCACTCAAGTTACATAAATCCCCAGAGCCTGAAGATATTTTGACAATTATTAAAATGATCCTAAGGACATGTCCTAAGGACCAGTTAATGTGCTTTTGTAAAAAGCAGTTTTCACCTGAAAAACTTAGTGTTCCTCAAACAAGCAACAAAAAAAAATAATGCACATGTAGCCCCTTACGAGGTAGGGGGTTCAGATGTCGGGAATAGCTCCTCACGCAAGGCAGGTACTGTAGTTAGATCCTTGCTACCAGCTTGCTGTCCTCCCATCTTCTAAATATCTCTAGAAACCCTCCTATGGGTTTTTTTTTAATTTTTAGGTAAAACCTGTAAACCTGAAGCAATAAGGTTTTTAATGGTCCGTAGTTTTATTTGTAGTGATGCCACTGTTTTGTTGTTTAAAGTTCAAGTGTTTATATTTGTTTTAAAAGGTATAAAAAATGTACTTGGGGCTGCAGGATGTCAGAGACAACTATGGGACTTTAATATCTGAATATGTTTAGTCACTTCAGTAGGTGAAATGTGTCCCTGTGTTAAGTGTATTGTGATAATAATGTTAGAAATTATAGTGTTATGTCATGTTTAAATGTGTTGTAGCATATTAAAAGTTTCAAACAGGGGAAATAACATGTACTGTATGAGGTGGGTAATTAGATACTCGCTACCAGCTTTTTGCATTCCCAGTTTGTAAATGCAGTATCTCTGGAAACTCTCCCATGTTTTTTTTTTTTTAGAAATTTAACTTTTAAAATGGAATCCTGTGTGAATTCCTTCTGCATTTACCAGTGACAAGAGATGATCAACCATGAAGATGCCAGAACCGGAAGTGACCTGCAAGACATCACCACATCCAGACAGAACAGGAACTGTGAAGTAGATACAGTACCATCAGGAAGTTGCTCAGTGCGTTTGTGGGAGTTGTAGTTCGTAAGCCAACGCTACGTCTGTGAGCAACTATTGCCAGTTTTACTGACCTGCAGCCTTTAACATAGGGCTACACATACAGAACATATGAAATGCTTTGTTTAGGTTCTCTGAAGGCTTTACATAAATTTCCCCATTAAAGATAAATTCTCACATGAATATGTATGTTAGGATAAATACTGTAGTAAAAAAACGTAACAAGAAAACATGAACCAGAACCAGATAGAAACTACTGTACTGAGAACAGTTTGTAGTATTTTATCAAAAGATCTGTGAGAATCTGGAACCAGCCCTGTTCACGAAGCTACAGTAATGCTCAGTTCCTTTGGGAAACAGCGGCAGGAGACCCGTGGTTCAATTAGCTACTTACTACCAAATTGGCTTCATGGTCCGAATGACCTCCTCTCATTTTTAACTTTTCAATGGCTAGTAAGCAAAAGTGCTGATTGATTTAGTCTAATCCCCATTGGCTAATTTAAGTGTTACTCCAGTAAACCACAGTCAATCAATTATGATCATTCAAATAAAACTACTTCCACATCCATCCATTTTCTAACCACTTCTTCAGTGTTTACACAGTTTACCATTACACAGTTCAGTGTAATGGGGGAGCTGAAGCCTGTCCTGGCACACAACAGGTGCAAGGCAGGATGCCAGTCCACCGGAAGACAGACACAAACATGCACACACTCACACCATGGCCAATTTTCCCAGAAACCAATTAACCCACGTCTTTGTATGTCTCTGGACTGTGGGAGAAAATCAAAGCACTTCAAAATGTTTAAAATCCAAAATTCATACAGTATGTCACATATAGTACAGGAGAAAAAAATAACAGAGCAATTATTTATTAAAAATTATTAAAGATTCAGCTGTGCAAAGGTACAATTCAAAAAAATCCAGGACAAAAAGTCTTGAGAGCTGACTACCTGTCAGACATGTACTATATTTTTCTAAAAACATAGAGCGATACATTTTTTTATGTTCAGTATATTTTTTTCAATGTCAATTATGACTTTCAATGAGATTTAACTTGAGGAACTTGTGAGACTGGTTACAAATAGGAGTTGTGTAATGAGGGAATGACATTTTGAAAGGTACTGTATATTCAAGAATTTTGAATACTTTGTTCAAGTCCCTTTGTCTTTGTCTGAGCTAAGGATGAGCTAGCTTTGACGCAGCAACTGGTTACATCATCAGTCAACCTTGTCTCCTGTACTTTCCCTTAGTGCATTAGACTCTGTTAAAGTTGCGTTCTCTTGCTTTGACCCGTGTCCATGATCTTGGACTGTGGACCCTGGTTTCCTAACCTGCCACAACACTCCACCTTAGCATAGCTCCCTGAACAGTTTCCCTCAGGGAACACAATCTGCTCAGCCCAGACTTCCTTTGACTCAGCTGTTTTTTTTTCCCAAATTTTGAGTTTTCCCTAAGCTTCAAGATCAGATGCTAGCCCCACCTAAGCACATCATAACAATTATGCATTATTCATTATAGTTAACATGCATTATAGTTTAAAGAACATTTCAAAACACCCCTTTGTACTTCTAAGGTCTATTACTGACTGTATGTGCAGTTGGAAAAACATGCAATTGAAAGCATCTGCATTTTCCTGGTGACTATGCACCCACTTGCAAATGTCCAGTATTGTGTTTTGCAATACTTGTGTCTATAGTTCATCATATACACCTTTTTCCAGAAAGGAAATAGTGAATTATACAGTGAATAGGAGGGGATATGTAGTTAGAATTCTGTTAATGATTTAATCTTCTTGTAGTGTACTGTGCTGTGCAGATACTGTACTTAACCACTATGGCACAATCTCAGATTACACTGTCACGGGTACTGAAGTACGGTCAAGCTATGGCTGATGTCAGTGGTTCTTTCTGACAACCACTTGTTAAGCAAATGGAATACAGTACATGCAATGGCAGACCTGAAAAAAAACAGTGGAATCCATTTACTGATTATTTCATGTTGGTGTCTGCCACTTCCACTTTAAAGCATTTTGTATCAGGTGCTACTGTTGTACTCCTTTCGTTCATGGTTTTCCTTATTTACGCAGAAACAGAACAGTTAACCATGTTGGTTAAAGTTAACACTAAACTCTGATTGATATATATATATTGTAGTACAAACCTAAAATTATTTTAACATTATTGATATGTTAAAGAAAAAAAAATATTCCTTATGAGGAATGCAATCAATGACTTGATTGGAAATTGTGTTGAATTATCTACTTCACTGATACACATTCACTGTCCTTCACTGTAAAATTTTCCCTGAGTTATTGTGATCAACTTTTTGAAGATTATAATCAATGTAAATCAAAGATTATTAAATGAGAAGCTTGATTTCTTCTTACCTAACCTAAACTATATTAATAACAAAGTTGTTATAATAGTAAAATTAGAATAGTAGAAATTGCCAATACTGTATGAGTATATTATTGGAATAATATTTATAAGACACAAATATTGTATCTCTATAATGTGTCTATGAAGTCACAGTCACACTTCACTATGACTATGACTATGAAGTCACACTTGTACACAGTATTGTACTGTATTTAATTGCTTTTGCACAGTACATTGAGCATGGTTGTTCTGTTATGCTGCTCCCCTGTCTCAATACAAGTATTTAAAATTTCTGCTCTCTTGTTATACAGTGACTGTGAAATTCTGTCTCAGTCCCCTATATCTACAACTGTGGAAAAATGCATTTACAGGAAATGTATGTATCTACAGAGAAATCTAATGGTTAAAAACCTGAAATGTTAGTGGTGAAAATGAGAAATTTACTACATTTTTACAGAGAAGGTCACAAACACATTCTTTTTAATCATTTCAATTCAATATACTGTACCAGGGTCATGGACGATCTATTTGGGATCTATTTCCAGAACTCTATCAGTTAAATCCTAGAGAAACCTAGATGTGAATGACAAAACAATGTAGATTATCCTCCTAATCTGTTTGTAAAACAGAAGTTGCAGAACCCTCTTAGGATTCAGTTTACTGCTGATCCAAGCATATCCACAGTAAACTGCAGTTCACTAAGTGCCATTATTCACACATGGGTTTCACAAGGTTGTACAGGAAAATCAATAGCCTTTACTTACAAATCTCCCATTTGCTTCCCTTTTTAAAACACCTTCAGCTGGGATATAAAAGAGCAGAAAATTAAGTGTTGCTATTGGATTTTGGTAATAAATGAAACAAAGACATGATTACATGTCTCAGTAAGCAGAAAAGATTTGAAAAAATCTTAGATTCTGTTTGTGGGAATAAACATACAGGTAACACAGCTATCTTATCGATTTATGTTTCTTCTGTTTTATTACATGATAAAACTTTTTGTTACCTTTTAAGGGTTAATGGCCACTAATGTCTTTAAAGGTACAATGTACTGTATAGTATATGGTGGCAAGCTGAAAAATCCTTAAATATGCACTTGAGAAGATAGGGTAAGTGTCAGATAAGTGAACTATCTAGCACAAGAAAAGAAACAAAACCTAATAATTAAGAATGTGTATTTCCCAACAAGCTGATGTTTTTCATCAAGTAGATAAGGCTGCTATCAGCAAAAAATAGGAATATGATTCAGAAAAGACATACAGTACAGAATATAATACACAAACTATATACAGAACCAAAACTAAGGCAGATAGAATAAACAGAGAAAGAAGGTCGCATGGTGGTTATCACCACTATCTCACAGCTCTGGGTCCTGGGTTGGATTCCAGCTAAGGACACCTGTCTATTTTTTTTTCATTTTTTGGGGAAGGCATTATTTCTAGTCCAACCAGTACTGCTTATTGACTAAAGAGGTCGTTCTGATAAGATGAAAAATACTCCCACACACTACAACATTCAAAACTCCCATTCAACACAAAAAAATAAGATGCCAACACAACATAGATATCATTCTCCTATACATTCTCCTATGCCATGCTCCTATGTGTCTGCAGAGACAGTTGAAATGTGCAGACCTTGTTTTGCCTTTTTGATCAAACAATTCTGATAAGTGCAAAGGCATGCAGCTCATTCTTCAAACCAAGGTATATTATTTCCTAACAGGCCTTCAACTTCAGTTCCACAGTGTTTGTCCTTCTATCAAAAAAAAGAGAAATATCTTTGAAAGCTTTGTTATGCCATAAAGTTCAGGATGGTAAATGTCTCCGTCCATCCATCAAAACAACATTTCAATTTGATTGAATTGTGGTACATTGTTTACATACTGTAGTTAAATAATGTTATTTCTCTAATGCCCATGGAACCACTGATATCATTGTTATTGAGGCATGTAAACAATTGTTGCACAGATTAAAATCTGAACTAGCAGTAATTGTGGCACATTAAAAAGGTGAGATTAAATGAAATCTGATATTGAAGGACATCTCTAAATGGTCAGCATGTCTACTGTTATAAATTATTTTAGCAACACAACATTAATTTCCTGAAATACACCTACGGTATATTTTATCGATCATTAGCCAAGCTTTAACAGATCATTACAAAGATGCACATATGAGTGTATTAATTTCTTCCCATTTTCAAAGAATGCTAGCTCAGATTTCCAACAAGGAATATGCATTGTTGGAAAAAATACATATTTACCTCAGTGCTGGGGCCCTGGTTTCAGTTCTATCTGTATGTAGTTTTTATGTTCTTCTCATGTCCATGTGAGTTTCCTCAGGGTACTCAGGTATCCTCCCACACTCCAAAGACATACTGGTAGGTTATTTGGCTTCTGAGAGAATTGGCCCTGGTGTGAGTGTGTGTGTTTTAGGTGTGTGAACTCTGAAATGAACTGGTGGCCCATCCCAAAAAAAGCATAAGCAAGTATGCAAGAAACATAAGGAAAAAGTAATGCTTTATTCCATGCTGAAAACAGAAGAAAAAAAAACAATGTTTTGGCTTTGGAGCCTTCTTCAGGTGTGAGAAAGAGAGGAAAGGCATCACCTGTAAATATATATCCAATACCCCACATATTCAAGGCTCCTCTGGACAATTCCGAATCACTCAGATGACATCTTGTACCTTCAGCAACCTTATTTACTGCATCTCTTGCAGAAAATACCCAGCTATCTACATTGGGGAAACAGGAAAAAGACTGGGAGACCGCTTCAGGGAACATGTCAGGGCTATGAGGATCAAAGATCTCTCTAAGCCCATAGTTTCTCATTTCACCTCTAATGGCCATGATCACACTGATCTCTGTCTGTGTTCTCTGTGTCTGAGAGGGGTTTCTCAACTCCTATTGCAGAAAGACATCCGAAACCAAAATTATCCTGAAACTAGGATCACACCTTCCCCCTTTTCTCAATGACAGACTCGTTTTCTTCTAATCCTCTCTGTTCATTTGCTGGTTTTGACTTCACACCTCTCTTCCCCTCTCTCGACTTTGCACCACTGAGTGCCCACTCTTCCTCTCCCCTGCTCCCACCTCCTCTCCACTCTCAGCTTTTGTTCTCCCATGCTATATCAGCTACTGACTTTTCTCTATTTCTCACACCTGAAGGAGGCTCCACAGCCGAAGTGTGTGTTTCTTTTCTTCTTTTTTCAGCATGGAATAAACCTTACTTGTTCCTTTGCAGCCTACGCATGCTGATGCAGCTACCTACTTGAACTGCAAGAAACATAATATTTATAGATATAGATAGGAGAAAGCGGATAAGGTGAGGATTTGACTACCTGTTGAACATTTGTTTTTTTATCATATTAATACTCCTAAATTGTTAGGTACTGTAATCCTGTGATTCTACAGTATAATAATTTCACAGATACAATGATGTCCCACTTCCAAATACATTTAGCTGGTGATTAAGTGTATAAAGTAATAGCACTTTAAAACAGCCCCTTAAATCTGCATTGCTAACCTCTGTGCTTGGTTTTCCAAAGCCTTCTGTTCTGGTAGTACTCTTTGTGTTACTTACTGTATGCTTGTTCTCTTTGAACATTAAAATAAAAGTTGGCTCTGTGGCCGCATTTCCTGTTTGGGAAATTATTATCAGAGGTGTAAAAGTCAATTGTGTCAGCATTAACTTTAAACATAGCAGAATGTTCCTTCATCAGCACGTTGTGAGAATAAGCAACATCTTGGAAGATTAATTGCCTACGTGCTAAGCTGGTGCATAAACATTAATTAGCCAGCACTGGCAAAGTACAGCTCAGTATTTATTGTGGTGTGTTGCCACAGAAGTTGCAAGTCTGCTGGGAGGTACTCATGGGGTTTCTCTGCCCCCTAACTACAAGTGGAAACCATCTAACAGTTTAGAGTACATCTTATTGGCATGTGGAAATGTCTTCTGTTACAGGCAGAAAACAAGTTGTGTGAATTTAGTTGTATGACTGCATCTATTCTCCAAGTTTCAGGTTATGAGTTAGGAGTTCAGCTTCCTCAAGAATGTCCTCTCTACAACCACAGTTTACATTTATTATGCTAGCATGAACAGTGATTTAGGAAATTCATTGTATTACAAAACTTCAGCATAAAAAAATATTTGTAGATGCTTAAGATGAAGACCTGCAGGACAGTGTACAGTATATTCATTTTAAATATCCACAGTTAATCGTGCTGCCATGTTATTTTGACAAATTACTTCCAATTTTTATGGATTGTAATTTACCTCTGAGTCATGCTGAATTTTGTAGTGCCATCCAGGATTATATAAAACAGCAATAACTGAAATGTTAAACTTAATAAACACATTATGATGTTTTGCTTTACAAGCTGTTTTTTAAATGATCAGTAAAAAGAGTGCAAATCTTAAGTGCTCAGTAGCTGAATGCCTAAGTGAGATACCAGATTAATGTGTAATGTGCAATACAATATTCAAAATTTCATAAACAAAATACTAATTGATGTAAAAATAATTATATATATAAAATATATAATTCAGAAAGAAGTTATCTATTCAATCAACATTCTTAAAAATTCAGATATTTCATTATGTATGTTTTTAAAAATGTCAAATTCTAGTATGTCAAGTACTGTATGTTCTATTTCTACCCAATTGATCCCAGTTCAGTTCTACCCAACTGAACTGTTCCCTTTTGTAACCACCTTCAATCAGTGACAAAAATATGGTTATAGATTATAGATTTATTGTAATGTAATGCTTAGAATTATATGTGGCTAAAACATTTGTTTCATTTTCTTTCCGTATGCACATAACTGTAGATGTTACAAGATGAAACTTAAATCATGTTGTGCAAATGGAAACAAAAGGACTTCAGATGTACTGTATGTTCATCTGTTAAACCAATGAACTAAATTCTTTTGCAAGAAAATAATGCTCAGAAAATATACTGTACATTACCTTACAAAACTATTTATACCCTTCCTATAATGTCCTATTTTGTGAAATTATAAAAAAGATTCATAAACTTCTTAAAAATAAAAATTTAATCTTAGCCCAAATGCTCAAATTGAAGACTTCTAAGAATAAGATATTGTAAGCTACAATAAATGTCAGCAAAACCTAAAGGAAAAAAATGAAATATCTGGGTTTCATGAATATTCAGATCAGTAAACTCAATATTAAATGGAGGCACATTTGGAAGCAATTACAGTCACAAGGTTTTTGGGGTTAATCTCTACAGACTTTAAATGCTGGCTTACTGCAGTTTTGTCTATTCTTCTGGGCAGGGTTGGTCAAACTCTCTCACTTTGCGTAGGCATCTCTTATGGACAACAGTTTTCAAGTATTTTCAGAGATTCTAAATTGGATATAAGTCAGAAATTTGACTGGGCCACTGAAGCACATCCACTTTTTTATTCTTAAAACACTCCAACATTGTTTTTGCCTTGTACTTTACATCATTGTCCTGCTATAAGGTGATGTTTGTCCCAGACTTTGGTCTGAAGCATGTTTCCCTCTAATATTACCCAGTACTTTCTCCTTCTATGTTCCTATCAGTCTTGACAAGTTCCAATTTTGTTGTGTCTGACCACAAAACATTTTTCCACTTTTAGGTATCCATATTAAGTACCACTTTAAAGGTTTGCAGGATTTTAGATGTATTTTTTTCATTTCCATACCATACAAACATTCTTTATGGATCTGGGATATTGCCCGCCCACGGACATTTTTTCCTATCTCGGGAAAGAAAGTGATGTCACTCTTTCAAAGTTTCAAATTTTTGGTCTCACAGTTGCATCTCTAAAAGTTTTTTTTTTCTTTTTTGCCTAGCTTCTCTGTTTGGAGAGACAGCCTGATCTAAGCAATGTCTGTCTGTCTCCTACATCTCAATGATTAATTTAATCATGCTCAATGGATATTAAGGGGATACAGTATGTTGAAATGTGTTATAACTTTCCTCTGGACTGTGCCTTTACACAACTTTATCCCTGAGTTGTTTTCAAATATGCTTTGTCTCCATGGTTAAATCTTACTTTGAAATTCAATACTTGACTAAGGGTTTTAAAGAGGTACTGTACGTGTATTTATTAATACATGTACAGTAGTGGTAAGAACCACAATTTTGCACACAGAGTAATAAGCTAATTGTGTGGCTCATTAAAGTAATTTTGTGCAACTAATTTAATTGAGGTTTGCCAAAGAAAAAGGCTTGAATATTTATTTAATGATGACCTTTTCATTTTTTTATATTGATCTTCCTTTTTTTCTTCCTTTTTAACTTGACCACTTCAGAGTGTCATGAATGCAAGCTTTCAAGCATCAAATTGTGAAGACAGTGCAGGATCTGAATATTTTGAAAGGCACTGCATTATTATTTTAATAACAAGCTTTACAATAACATACTCATTGTATCACACAGTGCAAGTGAGATCATTTTCTACATCTGATATGAAACTCTAACTAAAAAACATAAATTGACAATAGAGGCCAGCACACAAGGGATGGGAGAAACGCTGTTATTGCCAGGAACACTGCCATGGGCATTACATGTGGTTTAATGCAACTGACATCCCATTAAAGAAAATCACGACATGGAACAGTAGTAAAAAACACTGTTGAATAAAACCTGGAACTAAAGTTTGGCTTGTCTGTGAATAACACTGCAAGTTCAGTCAGAAGTAAAATAGAAATTTCATATCCATCAAGGTTATAACCATTCTTTTAACTTGATATTTACATTCACTACTCACAATACTAGTAACTACTAAATAAATGTGTTTAAATAACAGGAAAAGTTTCAGAAAGTGATGACCAATTTGATTCAATTTTTCCATCACATCTATATTTAGTTGAGGGTAATTATTTTGATGCAAGTTCAAGATGCAATAGTGGAATAAAACTTGGGACTAAAGTGTGACTTGTCTGCACATGACATTGAACGTTCAATCAGAAATAAAATAGTAATTTGGCTCGGATTAAACTAGGAAGCAAAAACTCATTAGGCAAAGCAAATCTGTTTGTAACTAATCAGTGCCAATAAAATGAACAGCAACTGTTAGAAAAAAGAGGATATAACATAGAGCTAAATTCTTCATTTTATTCTTTTGTTTCTTTCAATATCATACAGGCGTGAAGGTAACACTTGTGAATTCATTAATATTTCAGAAAATACAAAAAAAAATAAATGAATTATTGGAGTGTTTGAGCAGATGTGAGTCTTCTAAACTTTCCAGTTAAAGGAATGAACCTGTGGCGAACACAGTGCATCCGTTCGGTACTGATGCCATTCCCACTGCCTTGTTGGCAGTCTTTGCACTAACAAACCCTTCAGCAGAGACAGATAGGAAGCTTCAAAAGTGCCAGGCTATTGCATTCCTGTCTGGTTCAGCACCTTGACAGAGTGAGTTGCATCTGCTGAGACAGGAGACTCTGATAAATGGAAGTCCAGTGGCCTGTACCTTTTGATCACATTGGCCTTTTGGAAATTTATATTTTTGTCATTTTGCTGCAAAGGCATTCTCCATTAAAAGTAATTAATAATACAAGGAAGAACAGGACAGTCAGTGCTTTAGTTCTCTTTTCCTGCTACACCATTGGTCATTTTATTGGCAGGTAGCCCAGAAAAGACTGACTGGAAAGAGTGTGCTGTAATATTCACTTATTACTCAGAATTCCTGCCCTTATCAGACCAATACAGTATTGGTACACACAAATACTCATCCTACAGTATGTCCAGTAAACACATTCTACAAACATAAATGTACAAGCATTGCAATATTTTCACAATAAGCTTAAAAAAATTACATTAGAAAGTTAATCAGACACTTTGTTCCATCAACAAGTAACTGGACAAAAGACTGAACAAAATCCAATTTAATTATCAAACAATGTTTCTTTCACAGTCCTTTACAAGATCTATGTCTTTGCAATGCACAAATAAAGTGACAAGATGTTATGTAGGAAAATTGCTTTAGAACAGCTGACGTACAGTAGCGATTGATTTGTAAAACATCTTGCATGTTACTTGCAGAAAACATTTGCTTGCATGCCTTATTCAAAACAGACTGAATACTTGATTTTCTGAGTGTTTAATGAAGTAGTGAGTACCATTTATGATACTAGATTTTTTAGTGGAATTAACAGGTGCTAGAAAACCCAAAACAGAACTTTTAGTGCAAATGTAATATCCTTGAATATGGTTAATGTGCTTAAATTCTGCAAACAAACCCACGACTAGAGCAAGAAACACTTTAAAAAGGTACATCTTATCTCTTAAACTACACCAAAGTGTTACATTACAGGCAGCTTCACTTTCAACAACAGATGTGTCATCAACAGGAGATCCCAATTCCAGTTGTCATGCCTCATGCTGTTTGATTGCTGTTCTAATTTATTTTCACTACATGGTCACAAAAAGTTTAAGGGAAGATACAAATGTCATTCTGAGCTGCTACATTATAAAAGTTACCTGCTGATAAAGCCCTTTCTGTCCTCTACAACACTGACAGGGACATGACTACTTGATGGCTTTTTGAATTATAGGATAAGGCAGGAATGCTGCTTAAACCTACCTGCTATAAATCTCTCTTCTAAGCTTTATCTTTTTAAGGAATCAAAACATCCTTCTGTTTTACCTCTACCTAAGTGCTTGAAAAGAGATGTGTCAGGGCACTAAACAGTTTTAGCACAAAGGGCAAGCACCCCTAAAAACTGTCTATTACTGGTAGCACTTAATGATGGAGATTAATGTCAAAAGGCTGTATCAGTATACAAGCTGTCTTTTTCCTCATTGAATAGTCTACTTTACCTCACACTTAATGAAAATCAAAGAAGGTCCCTCACTCACCTCTGTCTCACCCCCTCATAAAGCCAGATGAGATTTATCTGCCTGTGCACTCCTAGCGTAATCCAAGTGAAGAGAGAGTAGAGTCCTGTTTCAATTGATCGTACTGGGAGCTGCTCTTCAGCCACAACTGGCAGTTCACTCTTTCCCGGCGAGTAAAAGCACAGCCCCTCAGCTCACACAGCGAGAGATTGCCTGGATAATGGAGATTGTCATAGGTTGCATTTGAGGTAATCCAATACATATAACAGACTGCAAGCACTCTGCTTCAGAGTAAAAGCCTCTGTCATTTCAACAGACTCAATTAAACTGGTTTTACTCATTTGAAGTGATGCTTAATTTTTTTCATACTCTTGCAAAGTACTGTAACTGCTTCTCTGTTCTTGTCAGTAGTCCAAACAGCACATTTTAGCATAATTGTTTCAACGATAGCTTTTTAATTAAACAAATGGATTGAACAGCCTACAAGAGACTAATATTTCATGATAAAAGTCTTTTGGATTTGTCAGAGAGGGCATATTAGGAGATAATAAGAAATTAAAAGTAGCTCCACAACAGTAAAAGATAAATAAAAGAGCATTCCAGATCTGTGTTTTGTAGCACTGTATTCTCAATGAAGTGGACTATTTTTATGAAGCAGTCTTTCTTGAGGTGGCTTACTGTTCCCGATTCCTGATTCCTGTGATCTTCACATTCATCGCATTACAATGTATAGGAAATGATACCAATTAATTATAAGCAGTGTATGATTCTGCAGTTTGAACCAGGTGAAGTTTAAGTTGAGTTGCTAAGAAGTTTCCTGATGTTTTCTGTCCCCAGAGAGGCTGTATAAAGACTTAAAATATCAGCAGACATATTTCTGCTGCTGGTCTACAGATGTGGTAAATTTCCTGGATTTAATACAAGAAAACTCTAAAACTCGTTAGCAATTTCTGAGTACAATACCAAAAGAAATGAACTGCTATATATGAGTTTTGAATCAAATTTGATAGTTACTGTGCCAAATCTAATTCACTTTACTTGCTAAAGACCAATAAGTAAATAATAATTATAAACAGGAATAAGGAAGGTACATTCTAAAAAAATCAGTTTAAATAATGTATTGCCTTCACAAAAAAGAGGATTTAATAACTTGTATTGATGTCTCTTGCTTTGTGCACATCAGCAACTTGCTTACACAATACTGATATGATCAGTCTGGGAGATTCATTAGCAGAAGGAAAGCTGGACTGTGTGACTGGTCTACAGGACTGCATCATTCCTGGCCTAGATTCTTAATGGAACACTTTGTAGATTTTGGATGTTAATAGCAAATACACATTCAAAGGGGCTGATGGTTAGGGATGTTTTAACAATGACTGAATTGCAGTGCCTTTACATTCATCAAATTACATCTATGCACTGAACAGATGGTGTGAGCTGGGGAACAAGTTTCTCTAAGAATACTAACTTCTTTAGACAGACCATTACTAGCATAAACGCGTCAAAATGTTTCCCAGAGAATTTCGTAGCACATGTTGAATCTGTTCTTACTGATAAGAACCATGTACTTATCTAATGATTGTAACAAAAACTCAACACAAATTTAAAAATCCTTTAAACCTATTGGTTAAAACTCATCATTGAAACATCAGAGCAAAATCTCAAACTTATATTATAAGAAAGTGGGCTTGCACTCACATTAGTAACCTCTTCATTTCTTATTTATATTTTTGCCCAGGGATTCCACAGTGAGTGAGAATCACAAGCAGAACAAATACATATCTGTGCCTCTGTTTTCCCTTCATAAAAAAGTGAACCTGCATATTTATCTGTCCTCATTTACTATTATATTCATGCTAATAAACCTGCCCATTTTCTGTCACTTTCACTAGCTTCCATCTTTTTGTCAGGTTAGTGAATGTGTTGCCATACAGTATAAAGTAGAAAGCTGTTTTTCTTGTACAATGAATGTTAATCATTTTTGTAAACTTTACTCATGCAAATGAAAATATGGAAAGCAAGCACCTTACCAGAATTTGAAACAAGTGTGCATTTCTTTATTAAATTACAGTGATTTGTTATAAATTATTTAAACATACATCAAACAACTGATAAAGGTTTGAGGAGTACATAATGACTATTTCAGACACTGACAGACTATTAGAGTAATACTCATTAACATGCAGCAGGGACTTGGAATAGAAGTTGCCTCAGTTCTGGTGGCTAGGTGTCACGGAAGCCAGGTAGGTCTCCCGTGAAGGGTGGAGTTTAGACCCTATGCAAGGCGGTGATTCAGAAAAAAGGACCATAGACTGGGTTCAGGGAAGACACACGGGGTTTATTGGTGCTCACAGTGAAGTAGGGAGGTTCATGCAGACATGTGGGTAAAATCTGTAGGCAAACATATCCAGGGAAGTCAGGAAGCAGTCCATAAGTCCATCAGGAGACGCAGAAAAACAGGAATGATGAGACAACAAGAATCCAGGAAATACGGGGCTCTCTTCCAAGGCTCAGTGGGTCAGGGAGCAGTAACAGGCCTGTGCCCTCAGGCACAGACGTGGGGCGACCTGGTACTAGGTGGGCCATCAAGCTACCATGTACCAAAGCTGAGCCCCAAAGGCAGGAAGGAGTAAACTAAAATAGGGAAACTTAAACAAGGCACACCAGGAAATAATGCAAGAAATTAAAAGAACTAACGTGAGGAGGTTGGAGCGCTCTCTGGAGGAGAGGATGGTGACCGTGATACTAGGATTCAGTGACTTTTAACTGCATACAGTAGGTCAGTCAAGGTAAGCATATTCTGTTAGTAAGTCATTTTGAATAACTAGCACTAGATAACATAGAAAGGAACCTTTGATTTTATAAAATGATGTACAGTATGCTATGCTTCCTTCAGTTACATCAAGAAGTGACATTGTTGATGAAAGAGTCTCTGTGTTTAGATTTTAATAGGCCACAGCCAAACCAAAGTAATGTCATTTTTCTCTCTCTTTTGTGATGTTTCCCTGCACTGTGGTCATTCCTGAGTTATGGTTTCTTCACTAAAAGAAATACTTCAGTATCAACCATTTCATATTAACTATATTGCAGCTTGAAGAAGTGACTTCATTAGAGCTTTTATTTTAAGAAACACCAGGATAGAACATCTGCTTGAACATTATATTGTTAAAAAAACACAAAAATGTTTTAAACTTTTTTCTTAATTTGAAATCATCAGCTACTAACTTTTTATACCTTTTCATTTATATTATTAAAAGCAGACTTGATTGTAATTGTTGATCTTAATTTTCTGATACAACCCTGATATTAATTTGGGAAAACTGATGGTGCTCCAAAACATTCACCTCTTCACACTGTTAGAGCTTCACTGGACGTTGATTAAAATAACACATCTCTCACTGACTGCACTTAAAAAGCTCAGGAACCCCTTAAGTCACACACGTACTGTATCATTCACAATTAACTGATGACATGGCCTGCACTTCAAGTGCACTATTCTGGTTGATCTAAACAAAAGGAAACTGGTTTAACTAAACAATGTTTCATATCATTGACCCAGGACTTCATCACTGTAGCACCATGCAGCCAGCCTGTCATCAATCTTTACAAGTGTCTTGTAGTGACTAGACACTCCTTCCCTGACCTTCTGACTTGGTAATCCCCATTGACTGGTCTGTTGTTCGCAACAATTTGATGTCATTCTGCACTTCTGCACTACACTCTGATGCATCACTAAAGAGAACGTCTGCTGGAGAGTCCACCTGAGGTGACTTAATCTGGCCTCCAAAATACTAATGGCAGAAAGTTATTGCTCATTTGACAAGTGGGGCATATTGTTTGCTTTCTGTGTTTTGTTTTATTGATCTTCATCAGGCTTGACATTCCTCAGGTTAAGACACTTCATCATATGTGATTTTAAAGATGCTTTTATGTTTATGCAGCAGCAGCAAATCTGGGGCATTCGCAGATGGTCATGGTATTGGCTTGTTTGCACTTTTTTCCCACAGAAACAATTCATGCATTAGTCTAGTGTAATGGTGGGGATCAGTGAATTCTACTCTCTTGAGTAATTGCCTGAAAAACAGTTTGTAGGAAATGTCTCTGCTAATGCACTTAAAATAGACACTGTAACACCTAATATCTGTTCCTGGAATGAAGTATGAGGTTATATCCCACATAAAAATGAGATACTTCCAAATGGTTTTCTTTTCATGGACTATTTGTCTGCAAGCTTTTGAAGGTGTGACAGGAGAGTTACTATATTATATCTGGGTCCTCCGCATCACCCTATCCTGCATGATTCATGATAAGTCTGGTCTATTTCACTTAGTTCATAAAAAACATGTATTGTATGTCACAGCCATGGCATGATTTAATAGATACTGTAAATGACCACATGGCAAGAGTTCACTATATTTCTCTATGTATCCTGTAATAGTCCATCAGTGTATGCTCAAAGTCACATATTTTAGTGCATTTTACTGCCAGTTTTAATACATGTTAAAACTACACCAAATGCTAAACCTCTGCTTATTTCATTAAGCTATGTATCATTAGCAATAATTCTACTTACAGCTAACTATTATTAGTATGTGCATTAATAATAAGATAAACAGTGATGTCAGTGGAGTATCTGTGAAATCTATCTGTTTAAAGTTTCAAGCATTATTGAGATGCACAGTAATCAAACTAGCATGTAAAACTAATAATAAATGTGTTCAAATAATGTGAACTGTGTACTAGGTCATTTGACTTCATTATGGTGTGTTAAACATCTGTGAAAACTGTACAGATTGTTGAATCACAAAGATTAGATCTAATTAATACTTTCTAGCAGCTTTATATTTTCAAAGGTCCTGTACATTTTGATGGTCCCTCCCAATATCCAAAAAACACAGGCAAGATGCAAAGCTGAGATATTTTAATAAAATTAGCATCTATTTTTTTAATTAGAGAATAATTCATTACTTGAACACTGGTACTATAAGCAATGCAACAGATCTTAAAGTTATTGCTTATATAACCTTTAATAGAAACACTAATCCATTGATATGCTGTGGGGTACCTTAGGAGCATGACCATACATAATATTTGAGAAACTTATAAAAATCTCCAGACAGTTCTACACCAGCATACAAAGCACCCCAATGTCAAATCCTAAATCTGGTTTCTGTCAGATTTATAGTTATTTTATTTTATCACCATAAATGTATTGATCTGTATTGACAGCAGATTTGTGACACTGTCTGAGGATTTCAAGGTCAGACTAACTACAGAATCAGTCTGGTAGCACAACTAAATAAAACAAATATTCAGTCAGGTTTTACCTATCAAATCTTAGATTTACAGCACCAGCATTCAGGATTCACCAGTTAATTTTTCAAAGGAAAAGTCTTTGGACTGAGAGACTGTTTATGATCCAGGAAACCTAGCTCTGTGAACTGTCTGTAAATTAAAAGTAACAGCATAATCTAAAAACACTATGGCATGCATTCAACTGTATTGGTGTGAATTAACAGGTCAGTACAATCAACAAAGTTGCTGGTGGAACAATGGTTTGTTGCAAATGTAAAAAGGTCATAATAACATATACTGATGGAAAAAAGAAGCACAACATTTTCTGGAATGGCAATACTATAGTTATAGCTTATTTACTTTCAGAAAAGGTTGTCAATCTGTTTTAAGCCCTCTGACCAGCTATACAGCTTGCACAGTAAGGCATTGCAACTTGCCAATTACACCTTGTCAGGTGCACTTTTACCCAACGAGGTCCAGGTGTAACAATACCTGATCAGGTCACCTTTAAAAAGGCCTTAATTCCAAGCTTAGGTCACTGCAAGAAAAATGCCACATTTAGTCAGTTTTCTGTGCATTCCATAATGCCTCAAATGTAACCAGAAGCAAGGGAGAGTGCCATTGGTATGTTGCTGGCAGGCATGTCATGTGCCAGTGTTGCCAGACACTATGGAGTAAGTTGCTCCACTGTTTCCCAACTGCAGAGAAGGTTTCAGCACACTGGCAGGACAGACGGCCATCCAAGAATCGGTCACCCCCGAGTGACCACACCAGAGCAGGACTGACACATCAGACTGGTCCATCTGAGATATTGTTTCAGATTTTTCACCCGTACTGCTGCTCAAACTGCCGGCTGGACAGGACAGTGAGGCTCCGTACTGCTGGCCTTAGAGAAGAGCGACCTGTCAGAGGCCCTCTGCTCACACCTCCTAGACATCACACCCAACTGGCCTGGGCCAGACAGAGGCTGCGATGGACTCGTCAGCAGTGGCATCAGGTCCTCTTCAAGGACAAGTCACTCTTCAGCCTGTTCGACGAAGATGAGAGGGCCAAAGCATGGAGGAGGAGATGTTGCGTTTCTTTTTTCCATCAGTATATTTTACATTGTAGAGTCCACTTCATCTAACAAACATCTACATTTAAAAAGTTTAGAAACTGTACTAGAGATTAATTCCTATAAATACAAAAGCACTCACCTCATTCCAGTCTCTCCCTTGCCATTAATGCCTGCCTTCTTGTCTGAGAGCAGCTACAGCCAAAAACATATCTGGGGAGCTAGTACAAATTTTCTCTAGAGTGGGAATTCCTAAGGAGATCTAAACCAATCAAGGAACTCCTTTTATGTCAAAAGTCATGAGGGACTTAAGTAAGCTTTGGGGTATTCATCAGATCAGAACCTCGGTATATCACCCACAAACAGACGGACTAGTGGAGCACTTTAATAAGACCCTGAAAAGCATGCTGAGGAAGGCCATGCAAAAGGACGGCAAAAATTGGGATCAACTGCTCCCTTATCTAATGTTTGCTATTGGAGAAAACCGCAGGCCTCACGCAAGAAAACACAACGTTTCGGCCGTGGAGCCTTCTTTACCTCACACCTGAAGAAGGCTCCACGGCCTAAACTTTGTTTTCTTTCTTCTTTTTTTCAGCATGGAATGAACCTATTACTTGTTCCTTTAAATTATTTATTGACAGGATGAAAGCTCTTCCCAGATAGATACACTGGAATTCAATATATTGTAACGTAAAGTTTCAAAATGCAGTTCTGTTTCTTTTACTCTTTCATGGACTCCGGACAACGATTCATTCAGTTCAATTCGAAAAACTTGTCAGTGCTTCCTGTCTATCCAACACTTAACCTTCAGGTCTCTTGAGGTGTGTCACTTCCTCTGGTTTATTGTGTTTCTTATATGTCTTTGCTTGTCTGTTAAATTTTGTAACAATATTTTGATTTTATTTGTGGTAACTTATTTACATAGGAATAGCTAGCTATATTTATCTATTTATAATTTAATTATTCATTAATTTATACTGTGACAGGCTGTGAAGGAGTCTTCATTCCTGAGTATATCATGCAGCTGAGATGTCCCTTGGAGGGTTCTGTAGGAAGTAGCCATTTTGGCACATCTGGGAAACAAGGGCAGTTACTGAGCTAAATGGTGACCAACAGTGCAGTAACTGCATACTGTCCACCTGCAGGCAGGTATAATGAGGCCTAGTTGCTTTATAAACCCAGTGAAACAGAACAGGACTGTCTTTCTTGGGAAAAGGCAAAGGGGGAAAACAAAAGCTACAGTATGCAAGTACAAAAGTTAGATGAACAGAACCTACTAAAAAAGTGTTTGTAAATGTGTTTTGTAGCAGTTCTGTTACATTTCTGGATTTCAGGACTGTGCTGAGGAGTTAGGTTTTTGCTTTGATTTTAGTATTTGATTTTTCTATTAGTATTTGATTTTAGTATTTTAGTTTTGTTTTGAGTTTAGTATAAACAATCTGAATATGAAACTATCTCGAATATACTGTAGATGCATTTTTTGTCCAAGAAGAGAAATTTGCTTTTACAGACAGGTAAAAGACATAAAAGAATACACAGTACATTTAACACAACCCATTTACAAATACGATACATACTGTACATGTAGGATGAGAAAGAAAATAAATACACACTATATAAATATACTGTAGTAAGATATATGTCAATTACCCAAGTTAATCAGGTTAATAGATGTGGGAATAAAGGGTAACTTGGTTCTATTGCATTTGAAACTAGGTAGTCTAAATCAACACCCAAATTGAAAAAGCTCAAAGGGGTGGTCATGAAAGTCACTGATTATATTGGCAATACCTTGCATTCCTTAATATTATTCAGCCATCTCACACAGACCTTAAGCTGAGGCTTAATTGTAGCCTTTTTGTACAAGACAAAGATCTTCACTAAAAAATACAGTACCTCTATGCCTTTGCACGTCATTTATATACCAAACACATTTGAATTAATACCCATGTGAGCATACATTTCCAGAACCAATACCAATAATTAAATAATTGACACCCAGTGTGGCTATTTACAATAACGAGTTGGTATGGGGATGGCATGGTGGAATAGTTGTTAGCATTGTTGCCTCATAGTGGTGGGGCACTGGTTTCCATTCTGGACGTTGGGTGCTATCTACATGGACTTTGTATGTTTTTCCTTGTTTGTTCGGGTGTCTTCCGGGTACTCTGGTTTCTTCCCACAGTACAAAGATATACTAGCAGGTAGTTGCCTTCTGGGAACATTGGCTCTGGTGTGAGTGTGTGCATGTTTGCATCTGTGTGTCCTGTTCAGGGTATACCCTGCCTTGTGCCCACTGCTTTCCGGGACAAACTCTTCCCCACACCCCCGATTTGGAAGCAGTTATAAAATGGATACATGGAGGTTGTATGGTGGCCCCTAGTGGCAGATTATTGGTGACCGCGGCCCCATCTTAAGCCTAATCATATTTCCATCCTGGCAACAGCACAGAAACAGTATATTTTTCAATTAATAAGACACATTTATTGAAATATTTTAGGAATCTAACTAGGATAGTAAGACGTTCTGTAGAATATTTGTATTAAATTTCAATCATATTTCCAAACTTCAACAGCACTACAAATCTCTTATGTCAGACCTTCTTAGAAACTTAATAGGCATATCCAGCCATTTTATCTAATCATCTAATTTATATTGGTATGTCCAGATTGATAATGCTTCTTCATACTTTTCCACTGTAAAATTGGAGTGGATCAACTTTCATTCTTGGCCCTGTACTGATTGTGCTCTACTTGCTCACTTTAGGCATCAATATTCATAAACATAATGTGGACCTCCACTGCAATGCTCATATCTCTGAAACCTAGTGCCACTGCATCAATGACTTTCCCATCTTGGTGATGTCAAAAAATTTCTTAAAATCTTCAAGGCTTCAAGTCCATCAAAACTACTCATTACAAAAAGGGAGTACAGTACATGTTCATTATCAGATGGCATTTTTCACTGTTAGTCTGCCTGACTACATCATTATTTCATTAACGTTCATTAGGTTCATTAGTTTCATTAGGTACTCAGTACATCACTAATAAAAAAAACATCAGTCTAAAATATAGATATAATCTTCATCCTGATCTGACATTTGAAAATTACATAAAACATTTTTCCATTCTTTCACCTTACTGACATTGCCAAATTAAAACATTTCATTTTAATGTAAGATGCAGAAGAAAATTATACAGTATCTGCAATACATCCAGTCTAGCCTTTTTTACCACTACTGTTATGAAGCCCAAACTGAACCCTGTACAAACATCACTTAATAGAAAACACTACAGCTGCAGTACTTATCAGGCCTAAGATACATGAACACAACTGTAGTATTGGCTTTTCCCCATTGGGAATACCTAAAGTATACCTAAAGTATCAAGTCCGAGAAGGGCTTGCATTTTCCTGCCTGAGTGGGTTTCAAAATCTGCATATTCTAGCAAAACAACTCTGCCAGTTGTCAAATCCTTATTTTCACTGGCTTACAATTCAGGCTAAAACTTCACTTCTTTGGAATTGCATAAACTTAGATACCCATACTTCTCTTGCTGCCAGTGTACAGTATAAATTGCTATACATATAAATATATATTCATATTTATACTGTATAAATACAGTATATATTAAATTGCTATGCAAAATATATATAGTATAAATTGCTATGCAAATACTGTAGATTGCAGCTCTCTGTCTTTTCTACATTATCTCACACAATCCAGAAACAAATTAGCCTATTTTTATCTTGTAAGGCCTTCAATATCTCAACTTGATAGAAACCCTGCACCAAATATAAACCAAGCCTTACCTGATAAGGAGCAGGCCTGACACTGTGGACCTGAAACCCTTAAACCCCAGCCTGCCCCTTCTTCAGCAGCCCCAGACACAGATTCTGTCTTTCCAATGGGGACATAAGTTCTCAGTTCTAAGAACCAGGGAACCATACTTAGAATTCAGACTGACTACTAAAAACTTACTGAGCTTTCTTCACCAACTCATCAGCCTACAGTTAGCACAGTGAATTTTTGTGAATTGTTATGAGCAAGGTGTTGATGGGCTTGTATTTTCACATTCTACATCATTATTGTATTCTGCAGGTTGCTTTGTATTTAGTTAGAAGGCAGCTCATCTCTTGTATGACACCTGAAGAAGGCTCCACGCCTGAAACGTTGTGTTTTCTTTCTTCTTTTTTTTCAGCATGGAATAAACCTATTACTTGTTCCTATACAATAACATTGTATATATGTAATGTTATTGTATATCTACTGAGAATACAACATTTGTATTGATGTTCAAAAGCCCGCAATGGTTACAAGTCAGTTACACAATACATCCTAAGCATCTCAAGGTGCTGTATCTAATAGCATTATTAAATGACAGATTTCTAGACCTTTTATTTTTATTAAATTATAAAGAAGATTGTCACAAAATATTAGAAAGCATTGACAGGTATCACATTAGTCATTAGTGTCAAGAAGATTAACAATTTAAAAAAATAATATTCAATCTTCCCTAAATTTTATTTTAATTTTGTGTTATTCAAATGGTTCAATGGTTCACCCTGCAGTATTTATTATTTAACAAATAACATGTGCAGCTGAAGTCTTCCATTAAACAGTGTGTTGTTCTGAAATCTATGACAAAACATTGAAATATAGTTATTGTCACACACAGTTAACTGAAGGATTTGCAGACTGTCTTTTATTATTTCTGTCTAGATTTCAGTGTGATTGACAGTGCATGCAAACTTGAAGCTGCAGTAAGTCAAACAGGAGCTGTGGCTGTAAAATTTGCAGATGGAACTGATCACAAAGGTATTAAAGACACTGTTCCAGAACAGTGCATACATACAGCAACTGCTTCATGTTTGTTAAAACTGAACATAAAGATGATGCCTCAAAATTATTATTGGCTTACGAAGACATATATAGTATATGAAGTTTACTTTCAAGTACAAGTACATATACTGTAAGCAACAATCATGAAAGCACAACAAGAATAAATTAATAAAATGGTAATGAGGTTAGGAAAGCTGTACAGTATGTGCAATACAATGCTGCTTTAAGTAAGATGAAATAGCAAGAATACATTAAATAGTGTGGATGAAAAACAATAGTCAAAACAAGCTATTATTACATATTCTTACAGTGGATAAATACGGTATACCACATTGCCAGTTTAAAAGTATAGAGACCTTTCAGTCTGAGAAGACAGAAGAATAGCTGACAAGGACAGTTGGTAGAAGACTGGATGCTATTGAAAACAGGCATGCCCGGTACAGGTGTTAAAGGTGCTAAAGAGAAGATTGAGAGTGGGGGAGGACAGAGATCCAAGGCTGAGAAAGATTTAGGTTTTCTCAATTTCCTTTCTTCTGTATCTTGGTGCTAACAGAGTGGAACATAGACCCAGAGATGGACAGGGGACAAACTAGCAGATTGAAACAGGAATGGACATACAGTACTGAGCCCAGGAATGAAATAAGAGCACAGAGGAGAGTGGAAGCAGCAGAGTCCACAATAAGTTTTGGAAAGTAGTTAAGAGGTAGAAGCAAGGTGTAGGAATACAGTGAGTGAAAGCTATAATGGAAAATAGCATAGGGCATTAGTTGAAGATGGAGAAATGGGCATGATTGAGAGTAAAAGATGAAGCAGCGATTTGAGTAGTCAAAGGGTGACTGAGGTCCTGGAGAAGATACGTCTGACAGCCAGCTTAAGTGAGTGAGGGGAAATGAAGAGGGAGGAAATGAAAGAATGCAGTAGAGAAAGTGGTTGTCCAACTGAATCAGTTGTGATTGGAGAGAGTATTGTAGAATTCACCTATCAAGAACAATGAGGCAGAGATAGATAGAATTCTTGAAAGGAAGAAATTGTGTTCATGAAGACATTGCTAAGAGGGACAGGGTAACTACAGAGAACAATAATAAGAAATAAAGTAATGGAATTCACTTCAACCGTGAAGGTTACAAACAAAAAGAGGCTGTTTGGCCAATCCACCACATTTGCTATTTAATAAACAGTTCATCCAAGGATCTCGTCAAGACATTTCTTGAAAGAAACCAAGGTATCAGCTTCAGAAACATGGCTTTGTACGTATCTTGTTCCATACTCCTGCGACTCTTTCAATAAAGAAGTATCTCCTGTTCTTGAGGCCTGGAGAAGGCACCACAGCCAAAACGTTATGTCTCTTTGCTTTTCAGCATAGAATAAACCTTTACTTGTTCCTTTGCAGTCTACGCATGCTAATGCAGCTACATACGTGAACATCTCCTGTTCTTGGTTTTAAATCCAGTTTCTTGTAGATTACACTTGTGACCTCTCATTTGTGTTTTACTGTTTATTCTGAAGAATTGCACTGGGTGACTGGGTCAAGTGTCCTGTAGTGGGGCAGCATGGTTGTCACGATCGCTAACCCCTCCTCTTAAGGGCGCTCCAGCCCTTCCTTGTTCCCTCCCATTGTCTGCACCTGTTCCCTATTCCCGCTCCCCCTTAAAAGCCAGACGCGGACCTCACTCCTGGTTCCTCATTGATTTCCGCATCGTGAGAGCCCGGGGTCCTGCTACGTCTGGCTCCATTATGGTTTTAACTTTCTGTTCCTGATCCCCTGACCCGGCTCATGGTTTTAACCCCTGGATGGATCTCCTGGCTTTGGACTCTTCTCTCCCATTTGGATTCCCCGTTTGGACTTTGGCTTTGTTTGTTCGCCCGGACTCACTTCCCCAGGACACCAGCTCACCTTGGACACGCCCCCCTGTATCCTGACCCTTTCCTGCATGACTTTCTCACTCGTGTATCTTCACTATTCTGGATCGCGTCGTCCGCATAGGGCCCGGAAGGAACTGCTGCGTGACAATGGTGTTACAGTGGTTAGCATTGCTGACACATAGTGTTAGGATTCTAGGTTCAGTTTCTGGGGTGCTATCTGTGTGGAATTCTCCCCACGTTTGCATGAGTTTACTCCCAAAGTCCAATGACATGCTGGTATTTTAAATGGCTGTGTTTAACCTTGGCCCTGGTATGAGTGTCTGCGTGTTTGTGTCTTTACATATAAAGACATAAAGCCATAGCCTGTGATGGACTGGCGTTCTGTCCATGATGGATTCTGCCTTGCACCCACATCTTCCCGGGATAGGCTCTGTGTCACCATGACCTCGAATTGGATAAGCTGTTATTGAAAATTATGTTATGAAAACAATGTGTATGAAATTCATGTCATGGATGGATGTATCTGGTTTATTCTTTTCTGGACTTATTCCATAACAACAATATTTTTTTTTCCTGTAATGTGGTGACCACATACAGAATTTAGATAATTGATATACATTAGGAAGAAGCAATGGTCAGAGTCCTAGAATCCTATTGTACTCCACTAATAACACATGGCTCAAATTTAGGTGTTCACCCTTTATTTATACTGATTTCCATTTGCCAAATCTCCATAGAAACATATGAGAAACAAAAGAAAATTATTCCGTGTCTTTTACTGCTATAAAGTCATTTAGGCAAGACCTACATTTTCTAAATTAATTTGGACTTTCCCCTAGAATAACATTTGCATATAGGTAATCATCTGATTTAGGTCTAATTGTTCTCATGGTCTTACATGTAATTTATTCTATTATTGTCTCTTATCTATAATGATGGTTCATTTTTTTTCAAACTGTTTATGGACAGATTAGTATACAAATCTATACTGACATACAGTAAGTACAGTAAGTGTCTGTTGAAAGTTGTCAATGGCCTTGGCATAGCATCTTTCTTTTCCTTAAGTACAATTGGTAGAATTCATTGGCATCCTGATTAATTGAGAGATTCTAGTATCATTTTGTGTCACATCTATGCTAATAGAATCTGATAATTACATGCTTAAAAGCTATTAAATATAAAAGAGGAAAGAAAAGACAAGACAGAGACCACAGAACAAGAGAGCAGCAATCTAATATCAAAATCTTGTCCAGAAAAAAATTCATGACGTTGTGAATTTGTCTGGAGGCATGCACGTCTTTGTAACAGCAAGGACATCCAGAGAAAGAAGGGAAGAAAAAGCAGAGATTAAATCTATTTTATTTAAAGCTACCTGGGAGGCCCAATGAGAACCTCAAAAGATACAATGGATGGGGGAAGGGAGAAATGTAAACTGCCTGGCACTGGTTCTTGCTATTGGTGCTGCACACAGTTCCAGTAAAAATAACTGGACAGGTTAAACCACCTTTGTGAGGCTGAAATGGGCAGGGATATACCTATGAGCAATTGCTACCTTCTTACAACAAGAAGCTCTCAGAGCAACCAATTCACTAAAGAAGCAAGGCTACAAGCCACTGAATACAGGATTCATTAGAAATGGGTCATACAGTAGGTGAAAAAGCAGGCCAGATTTCAAAGTAATATCTCATTTTAATGAAATCTGTGGTTTTACTTTTTGACACTTTAATTTCAGTGTTTTAAAATGTTTTGCTAATCTAGATAAACCACAGTTTAAGATCTCCAGTTTTCCCAATAAGAAAATGAGTTTATTACAATCCAAGATACAGTAGAAGTGTTAAAACACACAGGTGCTGGTATATGTAAAACAGAAATGAAGACCAAAACCATTAGTGTAGCACAGACCATTTTTACAACTATTATCTCTATCTTTCAATTTAAAATCATAAGAGAATACTGCAATTACAGGCTTGTGCTGCAGCAGCTGCAATTCCACTGGCTAGTTCATTCTTTCTATTTAGGGGTATATTGAAATAAGACCCACTTCAAAACATCATGCTCCTAAATTATTGAAATTGTAAGAACATTCAAATGAGGCTAACTTAGCCTGAACCCTAAGTGTAGACATTATTCACACCACTTAAGACAAACAACCACAATGTTTTCCCAGAGAGTTTCAACTTAATTAACCTTTATTAGAAATAGGATAGAAATCCACATCCTTATTAGGGCAGAATTAAGGCTTAAGGCTCTGCAAGTACCATTAGTGGGTACATTAGTGGTGTAGTTGTTAGCATTGCTGCTTCAAACTACTAGGCCCTGGGTTCAATTCTGGACCTACAACACTACCTGCGTGGCTTTTCTTTGTCCCCATGGGCTTCTTCCAGGTGCTTCCTCCCACAGAACAAAGACATACTGGTTGGTTAATTGGCCTCTGGGAAAATTGGCCCTGATGTGATTGTGTTCTTTTCTGTCTGTGTGTGCTCTGCAATGACGTGGCATCCCAACTAGGTTGTATCATGCTTTCTGCCCATTGCTTGCTGGAATAGGCTCTGGCTCCCCCACAACCCTGTATTGGGTTAAGTTGTTACAAAATGGATAAATGGAAGTACCAGTAGTGAGGTAACAAGATGAGGAAATTGAGTTTAATGGTACAGCAGGTTTTGTTTAGTACTGTACATATATTACTGTATATTTAACATATAACAGCCTATACAAACTAAGTTTTGTTTATAGACTCCCATTAAGAAATAAGAAGGCTGTGAAACCATATATTTTATGTAGCACTTTAAACTCACCTTCAGCTTTGAAAGGTACAGCTCTGTAAGCAAATGCAAAAGATTGAAAGTAAGATTTGCTTTTGGACATCTCTAGACTTCATTAGCAGATAAAAAAACACCCTAAATCACTACGCTCAGAGCAGTAGCTCCATATCCCACAGTACACAAAGGAGATCGTTACTAACTGTGCACACACAGCCATACTGTAGGCTTGCATTATGTCCTGCAATTCTCTGGAGTCAAGGTTACAGAGCTGTGTGACTGTGCAGAAGGACCTGCTGAATCCAATCAACTTGGTGCCACAAGCAAATTAACATGCTTCACCTGATTAATTAAAACTACCTGCTTGTGAATGTCGCCAGATGTGTCACGCCTGGCTGAAACCCACCTGGTGTGCACTGATAAGCAGTTTCATCCGCACAGTCACAAAGCTCATCCACTCAGTCTCTTCTGCTGGGAAGGCGAGAGCAGCCCATGGGTAAGAGGCTTAATGTGCAGTGCACATCATCTGAGAAATTGTTACAAATTCCTAATTTCTTCTCTCCACTCCCTTGTGAAGACAACTCTTCATTCCTGACTTTCGTTCAGGAAAAAAAAAACATGCCCTTGCCCTGCCCTTGGTTTCTATCCTTCTGGACACAAATTAACTTGCTAATTCTTCTACTAGACTATATAGAGAGTAAATAATAATATATTGCATCTGAGAAATCAGATCAGTGAAGTCTCCACATTTCAAAAGTCTGCTATCTGATTTGAGTTTGCTGAAGAGCTTTTTATTTCATTTGGAAGAGATATGTTGTCATTCAAAGGCTGGCCATAAAATCTACTTTAACTGTATTTTTCCTTAAACCTAGAGAAATGTTTCAAAAACCTCTGAACCACAAAAAGCATATGTAGTTTTATACTTAATTTAGTATGTAATGCACATTGTAAAATTCAGTAACAAACTGACACCTTTGTTTATTTATTGTGTCACATCTAAAGGATTGCATTACAATGACAAATTCCCCTGGGGTGTTGTACAGCAACAATTTTACTGCCAAATGGGCTAGATGTGCTATGTTCACACCAAATGCTTAAGCACACAGCTCATCAGATAGAGAAAATATGAATGAAATAAACTACAGAGGATTTTGGTAATGTACAGTAAGTAAGAGCATTGAAATAGGATACTGAATAGCAATTCAAATGAAATATTAAGTTACAAAATTGGGAGTTTTTCCCCACATGCAGCAGTGAATTCACAAAATACATTAAACTTGAATGTACCTTAACTAATGAACAGGAGAATTAAGACTTACTTTTCTCCTAAATCAGAGTTGCGCATTGTGGCATTAAGCAGGGGTGTGTTCAGTATAAAGGAGGAGCCCTGGATGAAGGGCGATGAATTACTTTAGTAGCCACAGCTGTACTGGCTGCTTGAGGAAGAGTCACAGCTGAGAAAGTGCTTTAAAAACTGAACACCCCCCGAAGGGATGAGCAGGGCAAACACCCAGAAGGGGTGGAACTTCCACCGGCAGTCCTGGAGGGGATTGTACCCGGGCGTATTCTTTTTTTATTTTGTTTTGGCTTTGTGCTCCCTGCTCTTCCAGACTGGACCCTATTAAATAGGATAAGTCCAGTCTGGTTACCGCTGTGCTAAACTGTTCTATTTTCCCAAGCTGGGCCCCTTTAAATAGGGTAAGCCTATCCTGGATGTCTCAGTTCACATTTTTCTTTTCCCTTTTTGTTCTTGTTTTTTTCCCTTTCTTGTGTTATTTTTGGTTCTCTCTAACCTCACACCCTCAGTCGGGGCGTCGGCTCCTCCCACTCCCACATTCTTATGGCATCTATTCAATCTTAAACCTACTTTGAACCAAACACACTCATTTATTCACAAGTCCTGTGTGAGAATGCAAATATTCTAAACAGATTTACGATACAAAATGGTGACTTATTTCACAGCAATAAGCTGGAGGTCTCTAGTGGCATTGTGTGGTATAAAGACACTATAGTCCTTTCTGCCACTAGCCTTACACACTGCTTACTGACGTTTTAAATTGGTCAGTTAAGCAAATAGTGATTTGATAATGGTCATTAAGATCCCTGTATCACCAAACGCATGTAGACACACTAGTCATCAAGACCTGAATTATGTAGATCATCCGAATAGCACAGATCATCTTTCCATATTTTCATTTGGTTTCAGCATAAGTATACATACAGTAGGAACAGGTAAAGGTTTATTTTATGCTGAAAGGAAAAGAAAAAAGACACAACGTTTTGGCTGTGGAGCCTTCTTCAGATGTGTGACGTACAGTATCTACCTACTTAAACTTCTTCAACCCTTAAATATACAGTACATATATGAATTGTTCTTTTTATACTACCTACTGTAGCATATACATTGCTGTGCAAGTGTACTGCACACGATTGACTGAGGAGCAACTATTAAAGCTTTTTAAACACATACAGTATATTAATTAGTGGTTCCATTCCTCACCCCAGCCATTGCTGTAGCTGTAGCTGTATGCCCAGAATAAAGGGGTAAGTAGATATTTGCACAACCAAAGTGGTAAAGTCCTAGAAATCATCCATATCTGAGTACAGACCAGATAGTTGGACTGGTCACCAAGTTAGCATGAGGTATACAAAAGAGACAGAAAAGAGCAGGTGGTACTTACAGAAGAAGGCGAGAAGTGACAGGAAAAGAGAGTAAGTACTGTATGCTACAACCTGCAATGCCCCTGATTTCTGCGTTGTTTCATGCAAGGAAGTTCCTTCCATTATATCTAGTCTATATCCCTGGGACAGACTTTATTTAGAGAAAGGACTACATTATCATAATAATAGAACAATACAAGTATTTTAAATACACCAAGTTACTCATGTTTATTTGGATGCATTTTTATTTGGGGGAGAAAAGGGGTAATTGAACACTTTTTACTTTTGCACTACTGGAAAAATGTGTTGTATTACTTTATCTCAAATGCATTATTCTTTTCAATTTCCAAAATATTAATTCTATTTTTTTTAGCTGCAGTTGAACCTTTGTGTATCTTATCTTTGAATCTTGGGCCTTTTACATAGCATGAAGAGTGCTTATTTCTTGTGATTTTTCTTTTCTGTTTCTCAATTAAACCATTTAGGTACTGTAATATTTGCCTCGTCTTGGATTTAATTGTGGGATGAATTTGTTTTGAGGCCTCTAGTATTTGTGAAGTACAGTATTACATATATTCTTCTTACTGTATATTCATTTTGTATACAATCACTTTGTATACTATTACAAGTTTAGTACTGTACCTGTAAGTTTTGACCCATATTCTTTTTTATGAAATTATAAACACTAATTATTGTCATATTTAAGGGAGAGCATATTTACATAAAAAGACCATTATGGTCACTATTCCCAAGTGGATCCATCATGATTTTTCTTTTAATTACAGACTGGTTGCTTGAAAACATCTTGTAAACCTAATCTGTCCTAGGTATTTTTACAAACTGGATTAGGAAGCAAACATTAAATACAGTATATCCATTTCAGTTTCTATTCCCTTTCAGTTTCCCAATTCATATTCATTAAGCCGAAATCCCCTGGTGATAAAAACATCACCATAGCTACAAACCTCACTAAACATTATATAGAGAGCTACTTGTGTATATATAGACGGACAGGTACATACTGTATATACAGAGTATTGTGTGTAGATTTTTGCAGAGACAAATGTATATTTTGTAAGACATATTGCAGCTTGTGCATGTCCAGGTCAGAATGTTTAGAATTCAGAAGTGAGAGATGCTGGGGTTGGCATGTTGTATGAGTCTCAACTTTCGTAGGATGCCACAGGAGGCAGTGCCTTAAGGAAACAGGCTTGGTCTCAGGCGGAAGGAGTCTTAGCAACTGTCTCCTGCCAGTAAGGCCCCTCCCACAGGGTCTGCAAATGAGGGTGTCCCTCTATGTCTTGTGTTTTAAGATAAATTTAGTATTTTAAGATACTATGGGATTGATTTACCGATTTATGCTCACTCAAGAGGCTGTGGGCTAGACCTTTACTGCTTTACAGGCAATCATACAGGAGAATGTCAATTTATCCTGAATTGTATCTTTAATGAGCTTATAGTGAATGAAATTGACAAATAGTGTGACATGACAGTTTCTATATACCTGTATATTATCAGTTGTATACCATTGAAGTATTTATCTCCTCAGTGATGCAGGGATAAAAATCTAGGGATTACAGTGAAGAAGGAACAATATAGTTCTCTCCCTCAGCCTGTCTGTACATGGCATATTCTCATCATCCTTTGTAGAACAGCCCATAATAAGTCATAGCTAACACATTGCCATACCCATTGCTATGTACATTTATTCTGGTGCAATAATGCTTAATTTAATACAGCCAGAATACAAATACGAATACTTATGATGGAACCCCTGCTGTCTGAGATTTTTATATCAATAGCCTCATGAGTGACTGCACTTGGAGGAATGGACAAGTCATATTTACCTGCTGCTGATATATTGTAGATACTGTAACCTTGGTTTGCTTAGCCCAACACAAAAAGCCTTAAAAATCCTACTAAAATTTGTCCTTCAGGTGTGCCACTGAATATGATTCATACAGTATGTTATCTTGAAAAAGGCTGTACTTTGTATAACCACCAGATGGAAGCATTACACAAATTTACACTTGGTCATGTACAATAAGGGTTGTTATGCTCTAATTCTGTTTGTTTGGTCGATTGTATGTGAATATTGTTTTTGTCTAGTAATATTCCTTAATAATAGTTACAGCAAAACATCCTAGAAAAAAATAATCTTTTGTAATTATCCCAAAATATATTCAGGATTTTATATTTAATTCAAACTCTCTGGGTTAACTGGCTAAATGCCCTTCCCATAGAATGCTCATTTAAAAAGGAAATGGCAGGTGAGTTATAAATGATAATAATTCACACAATTATACTGTAACTGATTATTTTCTTGTCTTCAAAAACATATCCTTATGTTTTCTGTGAAAACATATTCAAGCATATTTCTAGTGCTTTTGACTTATACTGTTTATTTTTTGTGTAAATATTTCAGAGAAAAAAGTACATTTTGTAAGACATATTGCAGTGGTTGCATGTCCAAGTCAGATTGTTCAGAAGTCGGAGATGCTGGGATTGGGCAGGTTGCATGACTTGTGCAGGATGCCACAATACCTTAAGGAAAAAAATGCTTGGTTTTCCGGTGCCAGGAGTCTTAGTAGCTGTCTCTGCCAGTAAGCCCCTCCCTCAAAAGGTCTATAAATGAGTGTATCCCCGAATCGGCTGGTTGTTGGAATAGGGGGACTGCCTGCTGGGGTGACCTCCGTAACAGTCATTAAGTATTAGTTGCAATGCCAGTGTAGCGGCAGGGCTTATTAAAGTACAGGAACTAAGTTTGCTGCTCCCTTGCCAGTCTTTCTCTCCTTCATCTCAGTGGTGCTTGATACAGAGAGGCCATTCCATTTGGTTCACACTTAAGGTGTTTTTCTAGCTGATAGAGTGTCCTGATAAGGAACAACTCCCAATGCTGAGATTCCCCAGCAACTCTAACAAATGGTCATCTCTGGCGCCTCAAAGTCTGGGAGATTCTGGGAGAGTCTCATCCCAAGTTGTTTACAACTTTAAGGTCAGAGTGCATTGTTACTCATCATCAGCCAATCGGGAACTGGTAGGGCAGGTTAACCCCACGTGGGTCTCGAATGCCGATGGAACTTTCAACCAATGAACGATCGCAGTTCCTCCAGGTAAAACTCAGCGCGCCTCCTGGACATTCTCAGACTCAGAGCTCCTCCTGAACATCCTCAGACTCAGCCCAGACCACCACATAACGGCCAGTGTGTCCGAATGCAGGACTTTCCTTTGTTCTAAGAGTCGAGAAAGGAGGTAGCCAGTGCGTAACTAGAGGATCCACCTGAGGTTAGCCCTTGTGAACCCACTGGGAACGCTCACCTGATCAACGAGTAAACTACGGTCGGAACTGTGGACAGCTGAATACAAGTGTTCAGAACTAGCGCTTCATCAGGAACGAACCAGTTTTCTTCATGCCTAAAGAGCGTGACCTGCTGGGACCCACAGTCACTTTTCTCCTGTGCACAAACTCTGCCAGTTTCAGCCAACACTAACTAGCCGGTCTTCAGAGAGCATCAGCAGTGCATCGCAGCAGAAATCTCTCCCTCCTTCTCCCACGTTGCAAGCCGCAACAGCACTGCCTGGCACAGAGCCAGAAAGTGGCGATTGGACATAGCAACAAGCTTGCCACTGCTTCTTTGTGTCAGCGGGAGATCTGAATCCACACAGATCAGATGAGTATTCAACATTCTGCATTACAGCTCGAGAATTCAATTGTTACCTCAACCTGAGTTGATATAAATTTAATTCCCATGAGTGATACACTTGCTTTTGAGTATCTAGTGTAGAAGTTGTAATCCAAGTTCATTTACGAAACGGTCTAAATGAATGATATACCAAATGTATGTCCCTCTTGGTATTTGTAACTCTTCATTATTGAATATATGCCTTTTGTATTCTGCTAACCCTCACAATAAGATCTGTTATGTTTATATGCACATTTGATGTATTAATAAATGTATTCTCGTGTATTAGTATCCGTGTGTGTGCATTGTTTGAGTTATCCCGCAAGGTTGATTCTAATAGCCATTAGAAGAATAATTTTGTGACTTACTGCTACAATTAATAATTGTCCCAGTTAAGCACAAACCCCTACATTTACTGGTGTCTCGTGAGAGGATGCCTACACCAGTCTTAGTTGCTGTATAAAAAATCTGGTTAAGGACTTAAACATTCATCAGAATAATTTTTATAGAACTATCTAGTGTAATATTTGGTGTAATATTTCTGTATAGCATTGTGGTGCAGTGGTTAGCATCACTACCTTGCAGCACTGAGGCCCTGGTTCATCCCCAGACCTGCAGTGCTATTTGTGGAGTTTGTGTGGTTTTCTTCTGGGCACTCCTTCCATACTCCAAAGACATACTGGTATGTTATTTGACTTCTAAGAAATTTGGCCCTAGTGTGGGTTTTTGTGTGTTTGTGTCTGTGTGCCCTGCTATTGACTGGTGTCTTGTCCAGAGTATACCCTGCCTTGTGCCTATTGCTTTCCAGGATACGCTCTGGCTCCCACGCAATCCTCAATCGGAACAGTTAGAAAATGGATGGATATTAATATTTCTTATTAATACATTAGTGCATGATAGAGAAATCTATTGTACAATGTAAATATTATTCTGTACTCCAAAAAACCTAGGGGTTTTTAACGAAGCATTCAGACGTAGCTAACAGAGTGTACACTTGTTTCAGCTTATCATATTTAATAAATGTACCTGTATTTTATTTAGCAACATGACTGTTACTGCTAAAGAAAATGTGCCTAAAGTTCCCACTGTCATTTAGACCACATGTTAGAAATCATATGTTAGAAATCCTACAAAAGTCTTGGCAAGGGTGTCTGCTTTAAATACATTTTTCAATCTAGGCTAAGAAAAACCCATTGGCACTTGTTGGCTTTGATACCAGTACTATCCTTTAGTATTCACGTGTCCAGCATTAGATTATTAATGGGCCCCTAATAGCCTCAACACCATGCAATCTTTTATTTGATGGCCTGTTCTGCAGCAATATAATTTAATAGGGTTTTCTCAAGGTGGAATAATATACAATATATACTGTACTGAATATGTTAGTGGGAAGCAATAGGAACTACTGTGAATTGCTCAATTGATTATTTTACTATCAGCTGTCTAAATCTTTTGTACCCAAAGCAGTGTTTAATATTTATTAGTAAGGCACTGCTTTTTCATTTCTTCCCACTCACCTTTCCTGGCTTCATGACTGCAACTTAAATACATGCCATTACTCAGAAAAGGCATCTCAGGATTTTTGGCAATTCTTGGGAAAACTGTGCCGCTTTTTCTGATTGAGGCAGTGTTTTCCATATGCCTCCCATACAATGCTTTAAAAACAAATTTATCTCTTCCTTCCTGAACAATGGCTTACCAACATGTGGTGCAAAATACATAGAAATTAGCCTTGAACCTGGAATGTGAAGTATTACTAAAAAATGCTGAATCAGATCAAACTATTGATTTGACTTAAATGCATTATCAATACCAAAAGAAAATATAACAGGAATGTTTTGCTGTAATTTTTTAAAAAATTATTATTACTAAACATGAACCCATAATTGCTTGTTTCCTTGTATCCTTTTCCAGCACAAATACCTGGTCTCACAAAGGACAGTTCACTCCACTCTGCCACACCCTTATATACCCTGAGCACATGAATTTATCTTAATTAACTAAATTATCTAAATTAAATTTTTCTTTTTCACCACAAAATGGGAAAAAGGGGTTATAGACTATGCATTTATTAGACTTACAGTAGAATTACTTCATATCAATGGTTTTTAAATCAGGGCAGATGGGAAAGTAGATCACTTTTTGAGAATGTTGTGTTATTTTTACTGGCCTCCAGTTCCAAATTTCTGGGTTTCTGGTTTTAAGAGAAATTCCTCCTTATGTTTTCTCACTTCTAGTGCCTCTATAGTTACATTAAACTATGCAACAATCAAAATAACACTCATGCCAATGCCTCTACGTAAGTAGGTACTGTAGGTTCCTTTTCAGGCCATAAAAGCCCATCAGGAATGGGTGGCAAGGGCCATGCTCCAGCCAGCCTATTACCCCCCAGACGGATTAACCCCCAATACTCACTTGGAAAGCAGGCTGAGTGGACCTGGGAGCAATCTGAAAGGAATTAGAGCAAACTAAATCACTTGCCCCTACCTGGGATTAAACCCAGGACCTTCTGGTCAGGAGCTAGACACCCTTGCCATCTGAACTACCATGGCTCCGGAATGCCTCTACCTGTATGTACATTGTCAAAAATCAGCTTTTTCAAGGAAAAAAGGAAGTATATTTAATTCATTTGTAAATAAATAAGTCCAGTTTTCTACCTTAAGAAACACAGTAAGAAAAGGATAATTTAACCAATGATATCCCTACACGGCCATGAAGTATGCATGTCATTTTCATGCAATTAGCCAGTTTCATTCTGCTGATGTGTAATCATGCTGGAGTCACTGCAGTCTGAAAACTATGCTGAAAGATCAAACAGATCTGGTCCAGGGCCAGCGTAGTGATCTGGCTTGTCCTCACAGAACTACAGATTGCTGGAGCTGATTATCTCATTTTCTGGGCATTTTCTTTCACAGACAGGTCATCACAAATCATACTGAAAAGACCAGGCCTTCAGTCATGCTATTGGCATCCATGTCATCTTCAGTGTTTAAGCAGGACTCAAGCTCTTATCCAAGCTGTTCTTGTCTAAATGAAAACAAAGTCTCTTGAAAGGCTTTTTATACAGATTCTCAAATATTTTTTGTACATAGCATTTCTATAAAATTGTATGACTTGATATCCTAGTGAGCAAAACCATTCAGTCAACAAACCTCTAATGTAAATGACTATGTGCCTACTACCTTAGACTGCTTTGATATGCATCAGTACATTTGTTTACAGATTCTAAATCAATATCTTTCAAGAAAATAAGGAATAAGATAGAAAACAGTTTTTGATTATCTAATACAGTATATACATAAAATTAATAAATGTTGTGTTTTCTGCAATGCTAAAGAGTTTACTTCTCTGAATGTAAGAAGCCAATCTGATTGTACACGGTGTTCACACTAAGGGCAGCAACAGCACATACAGTATGTCCAGTAACTCACAACTAACAACCCTCTGAAGCTACTGTAAGTTGGTGTGAGCCTGGTCAGTACCTTGGTGGGAGACCTCCTGGGAAAGCTAAGGTTGATGCTGGAAATGGTGTTAATAGGGCCATTAGGTACAGTAGGTCTCGGATGAGACCTATAACTGAGGTCCTGACTCTCTGTGGTCATTAAAAATCCCAGGGCGTTTCTTGAATAGAGTAGGGGGTGTTACCCTGGCATCCTGGCCAAATTTCCCATTGGCCTTTACAATCATGGCCTCTTAATAATCCCCATCTATTCTCCTCCTCAAAGATAGCTCTGAAACTCTTATTTCCGTTGTAGTTTTCTCACTCTAATGAGGCTTGAGTTGAGGCCTAAAATAGAAGGATCTCATCTGCACCACTACTTGCACACCTAGAAATAAAGGAAATGAAAAACGTAACAAAAAGTACTGTATATCAGAAAGCTTTTATAAGAGGAAGACCACTAAGAAAACTATGCAAGCAGGCAGACACTGAGAAGGAGGATGGATAATAAATCCTGATTAATTGAACATCCAGAGAATTAAAACAGAAAAGACAGAGAGGCCATAGAACAGAGCATTTAAATTAAAAAAAGTATTGCAGACTAGCAGGATGGTTGCTGAAAAAGTGACATAGCATGAAAATTAAAGTTGTAGAGTCTTGTATTAGTTGTACTGTATGTACAGTATTAGCTACTCACCATTTGTGAGACTTTGGTGTTTGCAGTTAAAAGAACTGAAGAATAGTTTGGCTGCTGTAAGAAAGTGGCTGCGAGTATCACAGTGTTTGTCAAAGGCACTGTAGAAAAGATGACTAAGTCACTTGCAAGACAGGGTAAAATAGCAACTGCTAAGTATGTTAAGATCTGAGCGAAAGAGGAAGTCAGTAGGGTGGTTGGTTCAATTCCCAGGGTGCTATCTACATGGATTTTCAGTTCTGTCCCCTTATAATAATAATAAGCTTGAAATGATTTGAACCACCAAGATATCTTGATTCACAGTGTCGAAAGCAACACTGAGATCAAGAAGAATGAGGATAGAAAGAGAACCAGAATCATAAGTTATTAGAAGTTCTTGTTCCCTTGTTCTTGTGGGTTTCCTCTGGGTGCTCCAGTTTCCTCCCACAGTCCAAAGACAATGTTAAATGGCTTCTGAGAATTTTGGCCCTGGTGTGAGTGTGTCTGTGTCTGCCTTGCAATGTACTGGCATTCTGGCCAGGCTATATCCTGTCTTGTGCCAATTGCTTGCTGGGATAAACCATTAATTTTTTTCCCCACATTGTAACAACTGAAAATCAGCTTTAATATTAAAAAAATACTTTGCCGCAAAAATCATTCTGATAGTTTTATTTAGACAAACATTTTAAAACAAATCATCGAAAAGGTCTATATGTCTATATAGGTCTATATGTCCAAGAGGGATCAAACATTTATTATTTCCCTTATTTCACTGTCTAAATAATTTACTAACATCATTTACTAACTATCCTGCTAGAATAATGGAAAATTACTAACTGCAACTTAAGTGTGAGCTGGCTACGCGCCTGGGATGTGACGGCAGAGCCAGCTTCGGGCAGCCTGACCAGAACTGAGAGTGCCTGATATCTGCTTAAGCCATGATTAACAAAATCAAGTAGTACATAATGTCTGCTTAAACGATAATTAAAGCAACCCAGGAATATTCTTACAATTCTTACAGTTTATCACGTACCAAGGTTAGCAGCCTTGGCTTTACGCCATATATGGCACGGAATTGTGCTGAAACTGTTCTGGGTGGGTTTTCTGTTTGTGATTTTATATAAAAAGCGTCCTTTTGTATCAATGAGTCGAGTCAGTGCTTCATCGGCTTTGGCTCTTGTATACGGGATACGTAATAAAGGAAACGCCTGCTTCATACACACAAGGATTGCATCCTCTTCAGAAGGTGACTTTCTGATATCCTTTGGGAGAGAGCTCCAGAGCTTTGAGGCATAACAGGAGATGGCCCTGTCCCCCATAGAGTGTAGAAGGGCATGGGGGACAGTTACGAGACCAGAATTAGAAGAGCAAAGGTTGCGAGATGGGGAGTAGGGCGATAATAGCTGACAGGTACTGAGGTGTCAAGCCATGCAGAGCCTTATAGGTGAGCATGAGGATTTTGAAGTCGACACAAAACGTGACAGGAAGCCAGTGCAAGGACTCCAGGATAGGAGTAATGTGATCACTTACACTAGACCTGGTCAGGATTCTGGCTGCTGAATTCTGGACATACTGCAGTTTGTTCAATGTGGATTTAGATACCCCAGCAAGTTGTGCATTACAGCAGTCAATTCGGGAGAACAAAAATGTGTTGATCAGCTTTTTAGCCACAGTTAGTGATAATATAGGGCGTAGTCTAGCGATATTTCTGAGGTGAAAGAAAGATGTTTTGACAATATTCTTTACATGTGGGTTGAATGTCAAGCCTGAATCAAATATCTCCTCAAGGTTTTTCAATTTAGACTGAAGCTCAAGTACAGTCCCATCCACAGATAGGATTACAGCATTGGCTTTACAGTTGATGGGGGGTGCCAATAAGCATGACTTCAGTCTTGTCACTGTTAAGACGAAGGACATTTTGAATCATCCAAGTTTTTACAGAATGTCAGAGATGCAATTACTGTAAATAGAATAGAGACAGCCAAATTAGTATCAGGTTTGGTATAGATGTATATTTGAGTATCATCAGCATAGAAATGATAGTTCATGGCCATGTGATCTTAAAAGCTGACCAAGTGGAAACATGTAAATGCTGAAAAGTAAGGGGCCCAGTATTGAGCCCTGAGGAACACCAGACATAGCAAGACCAATTTCAGACCTAAATCCACCAAGAGCAACAAAGTGACAGCAATTGGTGAGGTACTGTAAGACTTGAACCATTTTAGAGCAGTGTCCGAAACTCCAAACACAGTCTCAAGACAAGAAAGTAAGATGTCATGGTTAACAGTGTCGAAAGCAGCACTGAGATCAAGAAGAATGAGGATAATAGAGAACCAGAATCATAAGCTATTAGAAGTTCTTGTTCCCTTGTTCTAGTGGGTTTCCTCTGGGTGCTCCAGTTTCCTCCCACAGTCCAAAGACAATGTTAATTGGCTTCAGAGAAATTTGACCCCGGTGTGAGTGTGTCTGTGTTTGCCCTGCAATGTACTGGCATTCTGTCCAGGGTATATCCTGTCTTGTGCCAGTCGCTTGCTGGGATAAACCATTAATTTTTTTCCCCACATTGTAACAACTGCAAATCTGCTTTAATATAAAAAAAATACTTTACCTGCAAAAATCATTCTGATAGTTTTATTTAGACAAACATTTTAAAACAAATCACAGAAAAGGTCTATATGTCCAGGCACAAATGGAGAGCAAATGTTCAGAGGAGTCCTGGAGAACAAAATAAATTAAAGCTGTTATTTCAACATTTTCATGCCAAATATAACCAGAGAAACTTCATTTTGTAAAAACGGACTTTCATACTTTGCAGTTGGTAATATGATCAAACTGTTGCTTAATCAAGTTTTCAGGACATATTCATTTTATCACATCAGTTTTGGAATTAAGGTTATGTACTGTAGGTATTAGCTTTTTCTATTGCAACAGCTCAATGATGTTTCTACTGTACATTACATTTTTGCCAAAGTATTATCACGAAAATAAAATACGTCTTAAGGATTTTTTAAAACAACATGAAAATGTATTTGCATTTATAAATATTAAGAAAATAAGTTCTTTTTTAAATTTTACAACTAATTTGTTACTTTCACTATTTCGTCTTTCAACAAAAATACATCACTTTGAGAACTGAAATAAATATCATTGCATGAACTGTGAGTTTTAAAATCATATTTTGACACAATAAATTTATATTGTTTAGAATTTTTTTCATTACAAAAATAAAATCATATTTCAAATAAAAAAACAAAACAAAAGCTACAATACAGTATATACAGTTTGAAGTATTCCCCGGAATATATGTTTCCTCTTAAATACATCTATCATGTTCAAGGCTATGCAGCAAGATTTTCCCGATCTTTAAAACTGCATGTCCTGACAAGGAATGGGTCTGAATGACACTTCAGAGTTTTCCTCCAGAATAAGATCATATCTGCACAGGGGCATGCTGAAATGAAAAGAAAACACAATTAGATAGTAAATGTAGTCTATTTACACTGACTGTAATAAACCCATAGATACAAAACTTTAATATGTCCATATATAATTGATGTTCACTATAATAGTAGGGCGAGAAAAAAAATACCTTTTTGGAATGACAGATAACCAAAAACTCCAAATGACACAAAGGAAACACACATTAACAAAAGTAAGAAAAGAAATGTGATGCACACTAAAGTGAGAACAGGAAAGTAAGCACTCTATTTTCCTTCTCCAGGAGCACTGTGTATTGCCCTCCGTACTCACAAAAATCAGATTAGTTTTCCCAACAGAGTGCTCTGTTGTGGTCCCTTTAGTTTGTTTCACACACCTTTTGCTTTGACGTGAATCAAAGATTAACACCATGTCCAATGAACAGAATTGTCCAAGACAAGAAGATGGTGGCACAAGACAATGTTATTTTCAAGAACATGATGTAGTATAGTTTATTTTTAACTAATTTGTCCTTGCTCATGGAGACAACCTTGGTTAGATTTGCCTTTGTATGCAGAACAAAATCTACCTTTAATTTATTTTTCTTTTCTATCAGATATCATGACCTAACATATAGTGCAGAAATGGGAGCAACTGAATCTTAAACAATAGTTAACAAAAACCAGTAATGATTGGACTTCTGTTTGGAGAAATGTCCAAAATGATTATATGTTTCAATTTATTCTCATAATCGCTGAATGCGTGGAGTGGGAGATTTATATTTATATTTATACTGAAAGACACAAATAAGTGTCTGTCACAGTTTTATTGTAAATTCCAGCAACATAACAGGGTTACTAACAACATGTTAGCATTTACTCCATCTATCCCATTTGATTTCTAGTAGCTGATTAATTTGAGGATCTCATTCAAACATTTGTTGCCAGATCAATTTTAACAATATATTGTAGCTCGGTAGCTTGTTTCATAAAACTAACACTTTGAGCTTTCTCTTTTAAAGCTTGTGCCCTTTGATTTGTGTTTCAGTGTTAATTTTGAAGATAGCTGGGTTGCTTTATCAGTACCAGAATCAGATTCAAAACAGAGAGACATTACAAAGCAGTGTGATACACCACATACCATTCTACTGTAATAAGACTGACCTGTAATGAATAATAAATATAATAGTTTTGCTTTAAAGCTTGTGGCAGGAATAAAGACTTCAGTTTCATTTTAGGTGTAATTGTGGTCATTCAAATGTAGAGTCTAAAATACAATTCTCTATATTTTTAGGGAAGTGAAAATATCAGACTTTAGGGCTGAACGTCTTGTTTCCTGAGATGTTAAGTAATGCGGGGGCTTGCAAGGAATGTCTTTTTTAGAGAACATACTGCCATTTAATTATCTGTTATCGCCTATGTTTGTGAAAACAGTTTGAAGTTGTAGCTGTTTCTGCTTTTCTGGATTGGCATCTATGACCACAGAATTTTGAAAAGAAAGAAAAGAAACTTGTTCTAATAAGACAGAGTTCTGCCAAAGTTCTTTCCAGGCAGGTACTGTATACAGTACTGTATATGCATTTCTACAAACAAAAATGATACAAGTAATGGCTAATAAATTATTTAAAGATTGATAAAATAAATATGCTCTACTCTAAAGCTGTACAAAATTAAATATACTAGGAAAACTCCTCTGCTAGTGTATAAGGGGACATATACTGTAGAACCAATCAGAGAAATATTAGGAGCTGAAGAGCCACTAAAAAAGTTCTGTTTTATGGCAACAGTCATGAGTGTGGTGGTTAAACAGGCAGCTGATTCTAACCAGTGACTCAATTCAGAAGTCCATTTTGCCATCCCATTATAAGAATGTGTATCATTATGAGCATGACAATATTATCAATTAAATAATTAATTACCGGTTACTCTTTTCCAAACGTCTGAGTTTGAACCTGATGACTCTTAGCTTGTATCTTGGTCCAATCATGTTTCCAGTGGAGAACTTCAAAGAGATCTTTTGAATATTCTCGTAGTCTTCATCAAACTGTGCTAGCAGGCGTGTCTCTGTGTACTGCTCAAACTTTGCTGCTTTACTGAAAGACAAATTAAAATATTTCCACATGATCAAAACAAACTGCCCCCCACTGTTTTCATTAGAAAGTGTAATAAAAATTATTTCTTGAAATAAAATTATAAGTTTATTAAACATTAAGATGTACTGTAAAGATTGCTTAAAATCACCTGGTTAGTTCTTAGTTCCTCTCTACAGTATATATTAAAATATACAGAATTTAAATAAATGTGTATTAATCTTAAATGTTTGATTTATTATTAAGATAAGTGAAAACTACAAGAAATTGTGTTAAAACTGTGAAAAGGGGACACTTTTTTTAAACAAAAGAGTTTTAGAGTCTGGATAAATCAATCGTTTTGTATATGCTGACACCCAGGCTTCATTCAAGGAATAGTCATCTGAGATCCTCAGTTCAACATGGACGGATGAAACTTGACTGGTATAGTGATAATAGGGCCACCAAAAATGGCTTCACACGTTAACCTGATACTCAACTGCAGTACTGGAACTTACTGGTCTATTTTGGCCTCTGTGACATTTCTGCCGCTGAATAATTTTATTGTGACGAATCCCCACCGTGTGTTTTGGTTCCATGTAACAATATCCACAAGGTAATTATGCTCTTGAAATAGAAAACATAATTTTCAGTCAATTGTAAGATATAGAGTATGATGCAACATGAACACCTAGAGAGACAATACAAGGGAATTTCCCTCAGAGTAGATTTTTTTTTTAATTTGCTGAAAGATTTTGTAAAAGTACAAATCTGCTGGAGAATACTGTAAATGAGTGTTAAAAACAAATGCAAATCTAACATATTTTCACATCAAACAAAGTATATATTTATAATACAAGACATAAGGGATATTAGGTAACATCAATTTAGTAAAGGGAACTGATTACAAATTTCGCACTGGAGCAAAATGCCTTGAAAGTTCTGCCATTTATTAGCAGTATTAGCAGTTTAGTCAGAAATTAGGCTGTAAACTTGTATTAAAAAACTTTAGAAGAGACAGCTTATGATATATAATATATCATATAATATATAAAGCTTCATATGTGGAATTGTTGGAAAATGTCCACATGAAGTAGAAACTTTTTTAGACATAAAGTCTAAACAAGTGAGCAGATCAATTAAAAGCATCAATCAACACTGGTGATTAAGAGATCATCTGGAATGTAAACCAGCAAAGATAGCAATCCTACAGGAGCTGGGGTGGGAACATACTACAGGGAAGGGAAGTTGAAAAAATCAATGTAAAAATAGTCAAAATGATTTCACTTACTACAAAATGGATCTTTTGCCGTTGTAGAAAAATATGTTTTTGTTTGGCCAAGTTTTAAAAGAACATCTTTCCACTTATTTACATAATAGCCTGAAAAAGGAACAAACCACAAGTATATGAATATGTTTACACACCTACCTTCAGCATTCTAGAACTGATGTATACTACTAGCCTATCATTTAATGCAGAAATATAAAACAAAACAAAGTAGCAATGTAGTATTATAAAAATGCTCTATTATAATTGGTGTAGTTGTCTTCATTACCAGGTTTAAAATAACTACAGACATTTATTCTCTTAGTATCCTGATCCATCAATTTTTAGTAAGAGCTTCATCATTGGTGGGTCCAAGTGAACCAGAGTCCTAGCCAGAGGGTAAAAGGTGGGACTATAGCCGGGTGGGACATGCAGACTCCACACAGAAGGTGCCCTAGCCTACAATTGAACCCAGGGATAGGCAGAGCTAACCACCATGTCCATCTATCTCTTTTTAGTATCTATATTGTTCTTAAAAATAGAAGACACAGTTAAACAATTTAATTATATGTGTTTTTAACACTGAAAATAAAAGATTTGGAATAAACATTATAGAGTGAAAAATTGCTAGACATTTTAGGAATAATCATTATTCTAATATTAACCTGCTTATAACTTGCTTATAACTTGTATCCTTTGCAGTTTCCAATTCAAGGAATGATTTGAGAGATAATTTGATCATTAATTACCCAAATATCACTGTTAAATTACAGTTTAAAATACAAATACTTATACAGAATCACCAGGTTTTCTGAGGAACAGGAGCATATTCAACCAGTTTGTTTTGTTCCCTACACATTAACTGGAGCTTTGTGATCCTAGATGGTAGAAAACAACCTACAGGTATATGACAAGAGAGCAGAACCTTCATGGTGTCTTTTGAAACAATTAGACTGAATGTTACTGAATGGGATGGTAAAGTAGCATCCCACGGAACTCCATACAGTAGCCGCGAAGGGAGAAGCAGAGTCTGAGACAGGACTAAGTAAAATAGGAAACCCTGGGCAAGTAAGTTTCCCTCAAGATCCTGAAACATGTATGGACCTGTACGATGTCACCAAGAGTGCAAGCATTTCTTAGTAACTAAGGTTGGCAGTTAAAGGGATGGGATTTCGTCATCATGAAGAAATGAATCCAATTTGTGAAAGCTTATTGATTCCTGGGTGGGACTGTCAAGAAAACCAATGTTTTTCCTCCAAATCTCCAGAAGTATTTGCAAAGATTGGCCTTATTTGAAGGGAATTGCTTTGCTCTTAGCAACACTTTAATTAAGGAGTAACTTTAGTTAAGTTACTTTAACTAAAGAGCAAGGCATGTTTGCACTGAGGTATAAGCAGCAGCACATGGTGTGTATCTAATGTGAATCTAGTTATTTTAGCAGTAGTGCACACAGGTACTTACTGTGGAAACAGAAGAATAATTGTAAGTATGTTTGTGGTGTCTATATATTGTACCTCTACCACTACTGTATACAATACTGTGAAAAATCTGAAAAAAATGTGTTTATTAGGAGGTATTCAGTTACAGAATACATCTTACCAAAGAGTGGACAGGGTGCAGGATGAAAATCCTTACAATCCAAACATTTTCCGTCAAGAAAATCCGAATATGATGAACAGGGGTAAGCAGTTATATCACATGTCTTATTTAGTGAGCTCATAAATAGGAAGACTGATCTCTGATGGTCACACACAAAGTATTTTTTACCTGAAACAAAAAAAATATCAAAAGTAGAACATTTGAATATAATTTTTATTAAATATTCCCTCCCTGTGGGTGAACAACCCAATGATACATTAGGAACTAACGTGTTGTCGCTTGACTGGCAATAATGAACTGACAAAAAGGTAGTAGGATTGCTTACAGTTTGTGTGTGGGTTCTGAAGTGCCTTATAAGTAGAAGAAGAAAAAAAGATTTACAGAGCTGCTAAGGAAATTAATTAAATTTAAGAGAAAAACAAAATTGCAAACTTCGTTGTTCTAAATAACCTGGCTTGTCAACTATATTCTAGCTCAAATATTTTGCAGTGCTCTGCTGACACAGTTTGCTGAATTCCACCTGATTCCATAGGCATGTATTTCCTGAGGATCACATACAATGAGTCATACAATGCAAGCATGCTTCTGTCAAAACAAAGTAAGACGCATGACAGGTCACTTGATATTGAGGAATATTATCACAGAGCTTCTAACATTTTGGAGTCACTTTAAACATTATCTTTAAATGGTTATATCAGAGCAGCCTTTAGTTTTCTCGAATGTATGATCTTAATATAATTGATAGATGATTTTTTTTGCTTTTTCAAAGGATCAATTTTGTTTAAATAGACTCATTTTTAAATGGATAAATTATCGCCAATTCAGACGGGATTCTTTTATTCTGTTGGGAATTTTGCAAGGTCTTATGAATGTGAAATTGTTCCTTTACAAGCTGTAACAGGAAAGGCCACAAGTTCAGAATCCTCAAATCACACACTTGTCTTTACGGGAATAAAGTACAATAACCAGTTCTCCAGAAAAAAAGCTCACCAGAAAAAATAGTTTTGGGGCAGCCAGGCTGGTCTGCTCCTCCGTTGGCATAGAAGTCGATATGACCCAAAGGAAGTCTGAATCCTAGAGCTGAAGGTTAGAAACAAAATTGTGTTAAGATTCCCTGGAAAAGCAAAAGGTAAACAAAAACATAATGGAAAGAGTAATAGATTGGATGTGTCTTGCTTGAAAATAGACTGTAGATAGTATATGATTTGATATTGATATTGTATTCAGCACATGTACAGTAGTTCTTTTGGTTGATGGTAGCTAATTAGTGCAGCAGTTTCATAAAAGAAGTCAAGGTATTGGCCTCCACATTTGTTCCATATTTCCACAACACTGCTGTTTTTTTTTTATTTGGCACTTCAGTGTACAGTACCTTCAGCTTTTGTGTTACACTGCTGATTCAGAAAATGTCCTCTGGGTTGATGAGCGCACAGAGGATAACACTATTAATGTATGCCTACCTCCTTTCATCTCCTTTGTATCTCCATTGTATAATTTTATTTACTTTTTTTCTACTGTATTTATATGTCTTTTGTTTTTATTTTATGTATAAATAGGGTGGCGCGATGGTGCAGTGGTTGGCATATCTCACAGCTCTCGGGCTAAGGTTTCAATTCCAGATCTTGGTAATGTCTGTGTGGAGTTTGTACTGTAAGTTCATGTTTGAGTGGGTTTCCTCCGGATGCTCCATTTTCCTCCCACAATCCGAAAACATACTGGTAGGTTAATTGTCTAATTAGGAGTACATATGTGCGTGTCTGTGTTTGTGCCTGTGTGTCTGCTTTGTATGTCTGTTTGTGCCTTCCAGGGTATATCCTGCTTTGCACTCCATGCTTGCCAGGATAGACAATGGCTTCCCTGTGACCCTCAATTGGAACAAGTAGTTAGAAAATGAAAGAATGGATTATGTACAAATATGTTGTTGAAGGTGAAACCCCACCGTTCTCACTTTTGTAGCCTTGTTTTAACTCTGTGTTTATGATAATACAGTAGGTCATAATACGTTGGTCATGATATCAAGTGAATCTAAGGCAGGCATGAGTTTACTTGGAAAGGATGTTTTTCAAGAGAGAATCTTAAAATTTGTTGCAGTGATGCAAAGAGAAAAGTACAGTGAAGTTTGTTTTTCAAATCATTGTGGCTTCCTCCCACAGACACTATAAAACAGGGTTAGCTCATGTCCTGCATGACTTAGTGCAAATGGGGAAAGAATGACTATATAAAAATATAATAAAAATATATTTTATTTCTCTTAGCAACTATTTTGTGCTTGCATTTACACTGTTCAATACATTGTTTTAATAAATCCAGCCTGTTTTTACAGCAAAGGTGAATGATTATAGAGTGGTTGACCAAAATTATTAAAAAGCAAGGAAGAACTCAAAATACAACAAAATACACCATAGCTGCTAGCAATCTATCCCTAAAAGAGATCAAGAGATCAAGATCCAAACAAGATTAGAGTTGTTTAATCACATATGGGCATTTTAATCGATAAGGAAAAGGTTCATAGCAATGTAATTAGTAAGTCAAAGATAAAATAAAAAGAGAGTAATGTAAAATGAGATCTGTCATGGTAAAGTTACAATGGTGAAGGTGCCTATTCTATCACTGCAGATGGATGTTCGCAAATATGAGCAGCTGCTGGATGTGTGGTGCACAGCTACAGAAATGTGTAGTAACACAGTGCTCACACAACCCAGCATTACAGTGTTTTCAGACCAGCCTAAGGTTGTATTAACACAGTGCTTATACAACCTAGTGTTACATTCTTTTTAAAGAAACAGCAGGATGTATTAATATGTCCCTAATACAACTATTATTACACCCTATCTTGTATAACCAGATCCATACCATCCATGTCGGTGTGTAAGACATCAACAAACTCTGCGTCACTGCTGTCCAGTCTCTCCTCTGGGGGCTTCCCAGTGAATAATGGGCCGGCAGGGTCAAGCCCTGAGGAAGGACAAAAAGGAACATTATAAAGGAATGGCATTTACAGCATGAAGGATGATAATGTAACAAATAGAGGTTATGAAAGTAGTGAATATAAAAAAATGACCAAGGGGGTTAATAAATAAAATAATCATAATCATTGTAAATAATATGCCAAAAATAACCCATTAGTATAATTAGAGGCACCTGAGTTCTTGTTCTCTGGGTCTCACCTGCACAGCTTTGGTGAAAAAATAAGAAGTCAGGCAAACTAGGCTAAACAAATGTTTATTAACAATTTGTAGTGCACACAACAATGACAACACACAACATAAACACGCAACATACAAGTTACACTATATACAAATAAGACATTCCAGCAGCCTACATCCCACAAAAAACCAGACTGCTTCTGGATATTCAAATCCTAAAAAACACCTACACAGGCCAACAACTTGAATAAATAAGCCTTCTAAACTACAGTAAACAGTATCCGACCTACAATTAAATCTCTCTCTAGATAAATCTGAATGCTACAAAGTGAATGAGAAACATATCTCCCTATTCTAAAAATGCATCGGCAACCAGGAGAGGCCATTTTTCAAATAATTGAATGGGTCTTTATGGATGATCTGGATGTGGCATGCACTTTCTTCTCTCTCCTTGTGTCTTTCTGTCTCTTCCTGTGACCTTCATCTATCTGCTCCTTCTTTCCCCATGTCCCACCTCTGTGTTCTTCTCTCTCTCTCTATCTGCTTGTTTTGTCCTCTCTCCTTCTACTGTTGATGACTCTTAATCATTTACCCATGACTTTGGTCAAGATAAAACAGACATTTCCTTTGAATGTGTCTCATACGCAGGACAACTAAATTAACACTTTAATTCCTTTCTTGCTTCTTGGCAGCTTCCAAGAACTTCAGATGTTGACCCTAGACAGGTGTTAACCAGTTTTATCTAGATTCATAAGATTCCTCAACAACCACTTCCAAATACTGTACATACTGTAGAGTACACTATTGATCAAAAATGTGAACTGGTTAAAAATCATTTTAAATTACCATACCATCAGAATTTATTTGCTCTTTCTTGCCACTGAGGTAAAATTATTTCATTGTGAAATAATGAAAGTAATACAATGGAATTCAAATATCATTTCATTAATTGAACAGTTTTAGTTTTCATTTAATTTTGTCAGTAAATGTGCTATAGTGTTAACAACAAAGAAGGAAATGGTGAAGAGGGTGAGAAGCTTTTTAGGCAGCTGAACAAGTTACATGTTTACCTCCTCACTGACACTACATTGAGAGATGAGACTGTTTTCGTTAGTACCAGTTGCACTGTGATGTGTGAAAATATTAATTTAATACAAAGACATTTTGCAGCAAGCATCAATCTTTCATGCTTAGGAAATGTGTTTTCACTTGCCTGCACCACTACTTATTCCCTTGCTAAGAGCTCTTTCAGGAGTTCTCTCTTGTTCAGTAGGTTTTGGAAAAGGAAATGAAGCTATCCACCCCTTGTGAATCTTACCAGTGATTCTTCCAATTTTTCCATTCAACATGCTCCCCACAAATCCAGACAGATGAGCTCCCAGACTGACTCCAATCATGTGAATGGAGCTCAGCGATGCTCCATTCTCCTAAATCAACAGGACAATAGACACACAAGGGAAAGGCTGTGTCAATCATTGTCAATTCAGTCTTTGACCACAAAGATGCATGGTTCTGCTGGAAAAGGGACAGTTCTCAGAGAGCCTTTAATGTTCTACATTTTGCACTTATGCAGCACACTGGGTGAGAAACATACCAGTTTCCAAGAATTTGAAATAAATGAGTAACTTGTGTCAAATATGTACAGTAACTTTACCATCCTTGCATCCATAATTAGTGTTAGTAGCTGGAAACTAAATTGTAAAAGTTACTTAAAGTAAGTTCTTATGTAATTAGGTCTAATCTACACTAGCCATAGTTTTGACATGTTTTTTTCCACACATCTGATGTGCCCATTGTAGTCTATGCTGCAATATACACTGGCAGCATGCACAGTGCATCTCAGCACATAAGCCCCTGAATCTTGATCTGTATGCTTCAAATCTATTTTCATGCTTTTATGCTTGTAAAGAGGAGCATAAAAAGGCATAAATCAGATGCAGTGTAAAGATCTTCATCATATCAACTCAATTGGAAGTGCTAATGCCTCACTAACATCATCACCCCACACTGTAGGCAAATACTGTACATACAGTATTAGGCAGCTTGCAGGAGTGCTGCCCATCCCAATTGCCCAATTTCCATAGAGCTGTCATTTGCAAGCCTGTGGCTGAAACGAATGACCAGCTCATGAGGTCATGCACCAAGTTAACAATGAGGTATCAAACCACATCTGGGATCTTGTTTTTTTTCCAGTGAAAAGTTATTGTAAAACTTATTGTTGAGGACAAAGAGCTCTACACCCCCACCAGTCCTTCATACAGTGACAACAGAAAACAGCGATATGGAATACATTGCTGATGCACAGGCTGAGTACTGTGTCCAAATACGATTCCGTTAATAGAACTGTATCATCAGTTGTATAGAAATTGCATAAATGTTGTCAAAAATGTGGTTTTGTCAATATCCGTGCTATCATGTTGACAAGAAAGAAAAGAAGAAGTACTAAGGGAGCTTGTGTTACTCTGCATGACAGGCTTAGGAGCAGGCAACACTTCAGACACAGAACTAGTGTAGATCAGCAGCTGCAAGCAGAATGGACACAATGGAAACCAAGTCATGTTCTTTAGAGAAGAATATACCATTAACAGCTTGGGTGATACAGTATGTGCATCATTTGTTTTCTCTTGCATATAGTACTCCTAAATCCTTAATACAGTATATACTGTAGAACTTGTGAAAAAGGTCATATGAAACAGATATTGTATAATCAGTATAAAAAATGTGGATATAATACAGAGAAGTATCACTGGGAGTGTAGAGTATAATCTGACATGTAAGTCTTCCTCAGTGATTCATTACTCTTCATGCCCTTGTCATACATCACAAATCAGTGAATCTTCCTATACTTTTAATGTCCAATTTTTTAGAAACTGGAATATGGCTGGGCTGAGAATGTTAAGATTCAGAAGTGTCATTGATAAACATACATTTATCCATCCATCCATTTTCTAACCGCTTCTTCCAATTCAGGGACGCAGGGGAGCCAGAGCTCAACCCGGCAAGCAACAGGTGCTAGATAGGGTAGACCCTGGACAGGATGCCAGTCTGTCGCAGGTCAGACAGACACAAACAGACACTCACCAGTATGTTTTGGACTATGGGAGGAAACCAGAGAATCTGGAGGAAACCCATGTGAACATTGGAAGAACATACAAACTCTATGCAGATAGCACCCCAGGTCCAAAATCGATCCCAGGATCCCAGCACTGCAAAGCAGTAATGCTAACCACTGCACCACAGTGCTGCCCTTATATACTGTAGTTATATTAAATATAATTATTCTTCATGTTCTGTATTTAATTGAATGCAGATTACACTTTACGAAACCATAGAGGTTAATATGGCACAATTGCATCATGTTTTGTTAATATTAAGAATTATTCAATGAAAGTTTTAATCATTGAGAATGACTTGATACTTAATTTAAAAGCCACAGTTATCTTTGAGATTGACAATACATCCACATGGCCTGATTCCAAACAACTTCAGAAATCAGTGACAAGAGGAATACAGGTTGTAGTCCAATAATGGTACTGTATGTAATAAGACAAGAATTAAATTTCACACTTTTAGAAGCAGATACAAAATAGAAGCATAGATTTGCCCTTACCTTCATCAGCCTAACAAATTCTGTCAGATTCTCTGCAGCTTTCTTTGTGTTGGTCACAGCTGTAAAGTAGTTGAGATTTGCAGCCCCTCTATTCCAGTCCACTACAATCACGTTCATGTTATCTGAGTTCAGTAGCAATTCGATTGTTTTATTTACCCAGACTGGAGGGGCACCAGTGGGCCTGTATCCATGGATCACAAAAGTGGTATTTCTTGACAAATCAAAGGATTTAGAGTGGGAAATGTTTGTATGACTAAGTTCCTCTCCACAAAGCTGTGTTTCTTTGGTGTACAGCAAGAGTCTCACGTGCAGTTTGGTCCCTATAAAAGAGTCGTGGAAATCCAAGTCTGTGATGGTGTCACACTGCATGTCCTTGTCTACAAATGGAAAAAATACAATGGCAATATTAATCAATGAACGGTAATCATTGTTATTTTATCATTACAGTATGTACTTCATCATATCAATCAATAACAAAAGAGTACACTATGAGGCTACTGTATATACTGTACACTAGGGTGAGCACATATCCTTTGAAGTAGTGCAGTCCTCATTCTTTTAAAAAGAAATTCACAGACACAACCCTTCAAAGTCAACAAAAACATTGCATGTCATTTAGAACTATGAATGGCATTTCTAGGTGTAAAACAAACTATTAACACAACTCTAATTTCATTTACCCTGTAATACAATGGTGTAAATTAATATTAAGCAAGTTTTTTTTTAAATTTATATAACCATTGAGTGGACTGTATTGTTGAAATACTGTCCACTTATATTTTATCTGGTTTTCTTTTTTTCCTAAATGCAACATGGTGCAGGAAGAGATTATCTAGTTTCACATTTATGAAAACAGTTTCTCACCCATGTGTCATGTGTTACATTCACAGAGCTGACAGTTTAGGTTCCAGTTTTAGGTTTTGGGTAAAGGAAATGTTTTTTTTCACACCTCATTCTGGTGAAGTCTCAAAACATCAAAACACCTTGGCTAGATATATTTATGAGTAGATTAACAGAAACCCTTCATTATGAATGAGCAGTAAACTTGCTTAGCATTTATTTATGTTTTCCACGATTGTACCATATTTTTCTCTGCATTTAACTTACTTTTTCCATTTTCTTATTTTACAAAATAATTTTAATGATTCACTGTGATTTCATACACTTTATGTACTCTTACATTGGCATACACCAGTAAATGTATGTAAAAATATGTAAAGTGACATAATTTGTAAAGTAAAACATCTCCTATCTGTCATGGTGAGTCCCTGGTTTAAAATTTTCATCTCAAAGAACTGGATATTTTAGAGGAATCATCATGCAGGTTCAGTATGTATAACCCTAGATGATAACCACTACTCATGAAAGATGCTGACATATCTTAAACACACATTCTTTAAAATAAATTTGCTGTGCTGAAGGTATGTGCAGGATGCTTTAGGTCATTTGTGTTAAAAACACCCTACTTCAAGGGTTCTGTTTCCAACACACAGCCTCTCCTCAACTTCCTTGCCCTTATTTCTGACTTAATCAATTGATGATGAACAGACACAACTGGGAATGGGAATGACACAGTATGAGTGAGTGTGTCCTTCCTCCAATTGATTACATTTCAGTCAAGACACCTGAATGAGGACAGTTCTGAAGTCTCATAAATTGGTACAGTGCTTTTACCCATTACACATTTCCTTTTACCTCTTATGAGTTGAAAACAAATTTACAAATATACAACAAATAGAAAACTGAAGTCAATTAGCCTGTGTTTAAGAATCAACTTGAGCAAAATCCAGAAGACACAGTACATCCCCAGGACTGAGTTTGGGAAGCACTGTTTCAGGTGTTCCACTGCAAAGTACAGTACATACCTATTCACAAGGATCCACAGTGGAATCAGAGGTTCATCCTTAAGGGGCTTATTGTTCTGCAGCTCATGTCATTGCATAATAGGTCTTAGCAGTAGGCTTAGTTGTTTGCTTAAGGCTAATAGCAGGTAATTGTAGTGATAATCTTGCTGCTGGCTAGTATCAAATACCCTTCACACAAGAATACCAATGATGTAATACAAATGAGTGCCATTGGAATATAAACCCAAAACATTCTGAACTCCAAACAGTTAAGGTTTTCTTTAATACTCATAATCTGCGTGAAACGTTTTTAGACGTTGATGATTTATGATACAGTATGTGCATATTGTGCAAATTGTGTAAATGCAACAAATACATCAAGGATGTAACAAAATTATCAAGCAATTTTAGAATATAAAGATGTTAATGTTCTAAAAACCAGCCATCAAATCCCATGAAACTCCAGTCTTGATGGGGTGTAGGTACTCTGTGAGTGTTAGGATTATAGTCCCATGTGAAATAAATATTTTAATTTAATATAATCTATTAATCTACGTAGGTCTTGATAAACACAAACATTGATAATAATGAATGTCCTGACAGCCGTAGTGTTAGTAAGCAAACACTAATTTGTCTCATTAGAATCAATTATACATCCACCCATGTTCTAACTTCTTTATCAATAGGGGGTACATGGGAGCCATATCCTATCCTGGCAAGCAACAGATGCAAGAAATAATACACCCTGGCCTGTCCATCACAGAGCAGACATAGGCACAACGCTACCAGTATGTCTTTGGACTATGAGCAGATAGTACCCAAGATCCAGAATTGGCCCAGGGCTCCAACACTGTGAGACAGCAATGCTAACCACTGTACCACTATGCCACCAATAAAGTTGTGTGATGGAAAGTGAATCCAGAGAATAGCTTTGTGTAATTAAGACATGGTAAATTACATCTGTGTTTTAATTTGGATGTTTTTGTTCCTGGGATATTTTTATATCTGATATTATTTATTTTTGTTTACATTGTGAATGAACAAACAACAACAAAATATACAGTACAAAACAAAATACAGAAGGAAATATGCTGTTACTTTTTCTACCCTCATATAAACCGTGGCTTGAATAAAAAAAGAACATTTTCTTCCAGATACAACTTCAGCATTTCAACTCTGAAACAATTAATTAATTATATAACAAAGTTATGAACTTTAAAAAGTACATTCTAGATTTGTAGAAAATAGGATCCGTAGTTTAGAATGATTACATAGATAGAAAAGAATGACTACTGATAAATAGAATGATTTTGGTTTTGCCTATAACATACATTTGTAACATTCATATATTTTTCCCTAACCAAGGATTTACTTATTGGACCACAATAACATGGATTTATTAGAGATGGATAATGCAGAAGTAGAAGTCCTTCAATTTTAATTTTATATTTTTTTAGAAAGCACATTTCTGTTGGAATATCATTTTCATAAAATATTTATAAAAAAACAATATAAATATATATGATATATATATATATGATATGATATATGAAGACAAGTTAATAGTGAAACTAAATGTCCATATCCCTTTTCTTTGTTTTTCTTAACTTATATTTAGAAGCTGTAAGGTTATTATGCTTTCCAATGCGCATTGCTCCTTATAGTCTCTATTCTTGGAATTCCCCTTGTTCCTTTTAAACAGATTCCAGACACAATAATCCGTGATTTGCATCCTAGTTCCTGTGTCAACATCTAACATTTGTTCCCTTCCTCGATACACTTACTAGTGCAGTGGAAGGAATGCTGTGTGCACAATTTAGAGCACATATTTTTTTCTTTGATATCAAACCTTCAAGGCTGTTCTGTTAAGATCAGCTTGTTGATGTTATGAGAAAAGGATGACATTTAAACAAAACAGTCATGAGCTCTAAAGGTATTTTGTGTGCCTTAATTGGTCCACACATTCAAAATTGGATCATGCTTCTAAATTAAGAAGTTGTGTTGATCCACACTGCATATAGCAGTTCTCTCAATGATGTGAAATTTGATGTGATTAAATTGTGTTATACTTCAGGATTGCATTAAATTAACTCTTTTCTAAACCAACTCAAGACTAATTTTTTTAGTTTTGTCTCAGCCTGGTCTAGGTTGTTACACATTCTGGATGTTTCACTGTTATTATCCTTTTTCATTCACTCATACATTCTTAACCTCTGATCCCTTTATATAAGAAAGAGGCTACTACATGGAAAACCACTGAAAGTTTGCAGTGAAAATTGGATTTAACATTTTAGCTTCTGTATTATGTTTTCTTCAAAAATCAGTAGCAGCCATAACACATGGGAAAAAAGATCAAACATATTTTTATAGAACTAGAAAATATACAGAACAACAAAAACAATTCGAATACCTACTGTATCTATTCTCTTCTAAATTACTTTTTTTGTTGTTTTTTACTTGTGTTGCTCTTTTTGTAGAACTTCGAAAATATCCAAATTCGACACACTTTGTTAAACACAAAACTCAAACATAAAATAAGTTACAAAATAAATGAGATTTACCTTCACAGAAGACAAAAGTGCCGCAGAACACCAATATCCACCACTGGAACATCTTGCCTTGTGGTGGAAACCTAAACAAACAGAGAGGCTTTCAGCACTAAAGCACAGCCTGCAAGCACGCAGTGACCCAGTGAACACTCATCAATGTGTAGTTAAGTGCCAAGCAGAACCTGAGGTCTCAGAAAGCTGTTCAGGACAAGCTGCTTCTGAGGATGAGGGTAAAAGGATTATTGCAAGTTAATTCGAGTTGAAAGTATCTCCAGAATGTGATTCCTCCAGCTTGAAAAAATGGAACAATAAACACAGACCTACAGTATGTGAATGCTTTACATTTATGATAATGTGTAAGAAGTTGTACTTTGCTTTTGGTAATGTATTAAAGCTATTATAAGGATCCAGTGGTAGGGCTAGTCTGGAGTTCTGGGTGTTATTTTTACTTTGACACTTTAATGAAGTTGTACAGAACAAGCATTAGGGTGTAACCTGATTGGCCTTACACAGCAGTATCGACCACTTTTATGTGTGAGCAGCCAATACATTCAAAGCTTTTGAATTTGAAATAATAATACATAATTTAAATCACAACATGACTGTTGTATAATTTCCAGACTGTGCTTGAAATCTCCTGAACCTACAAAAAGCCCAGGAAAATACAAATAAAGAAACAATACCTATAGCAATATTTTTTTTTCTCCACTATATATTTTCAGAATTATCCATCAGCAAAGTGTCCCAGCAAAGCATTGTCCATATTACAAAAATAATGATTATTTACTATTAGCCAAAGTTTAGAGTGTGTCACCATCTGCATACTTTGTTTAATGTATCTTTATTATACAAATGTGTCAAATCTTTGTATTATTTTTATAAATGTTTAAATTGTCTGGAACTCTTCTAATCAAAATAGCATCTCAAAAACCTAATGCCTGAGGGAAGAATGCAGTATTACTGTATGTAGTCAGACTTTGGCTGATTGCTGTAAAATAATTACTCAAAAAACTTGTTTTGCAGCATTATTATTTTCTGGTTTTAAATTATTTTTATATATTATTTTGAATGTTCTACTCTGTTTGGTGGCCTAAATGTCTGCTGCATGGCATATTTCACTGAATAATTTCAAACTCAGATTTTGCGGTTTTGGATCTTGGTTATTTTTCAAGGAGTGTCCCAAAAGTCAGTCTTCCTTCCCACATCAATGCCATGTAAAAGAGTTTAAAATATCCATTACAATTCAGCGAGTTTGGCATACGTTCTGCTAATGCAGGGGCCGGGAACCTCATAAAATATAGGTCTTCTGCTTCAACTGAACTATTAATAGCACTTGGGAATTGTCTGTGGCTTTCTAAAATATATGTCATTTCAGTGAATTGCATATTATTTTCACAGGATAATTCTAAACAGAAAAATAAGAAAAACGCCAAGATAGATGCTGCTTCTATTCATGAAAGCAGTAAGATTCTGACAGAAATTAAACAAAAAAATCAATACAGTATATGAATACACGAATACTGTACATGCATCATTGTGTTAACAGGATTCTTGCACCATTTAAAGTTTTATCTCAGTAAAGTAATGCACAACCAAGTAATGTGAGATGTATTGACAGGACCTTTTACATATTGAATTTCATGAACTTGTGAGCTCTGCACACAAGGAAAAAGGGCAATAATACAGTATTTTGTAACATTGTGTGTTTGAAGTTGTGGGAGCTGCAGTAGGATATGTAGTGTTTGGTCTAAAACAAAGCACACAGTTGTTCAGGAAGTAAGGAAAACGCAAGGAAAAAGTAAGTACCTGTGTCAAACAGAACATAATCCATCCATCCATTTTGTTAGTGCTATATCGATTAAAGGGGAACTGCAACACTATTTTTATATTTTGGGGTTAGACAGAATGTGCATTGATGAGTGCATTTCACAATGAAAGTAACATGTAAAACCTCAAATTTACTTCACAAAAAAAGACTAAATTTCCAGGTATTACATAGTAAACAAGCAAGGTTGTGAATACATCTTTTTAAATATAATAATAAAAATTCCTTACACTTACACTTTTCTGGTCTATCTACTCAAAGCACTTTACAGGTAATGGGGACTCCCCTCCACCACCAGTGTGCAGCATCCACCTTGATGATGCAACGGCTGCCAATATGAGCACACCGCACATCAGCTATCACTGGAGAAGAGAACAGAGTGATGAGGCCAATTCATAGATGGGGATAATTAGGAGGCCATGATTGGTAAGGGCCAATGGGAAATTTGGCCAGGACTCCAGGGTTACACTCCTACTCTTTTCGAGAAATGCTCTGTGATTTTTAATAACCACAGAGAGTCAGGACCTCAGTTTTACGTTTCATCCAAAGGAGGGCGCCTTTTTACAGTATAGTGTCCCTGTCACTATACTGAGGCATTAGGACCACACACTGACTGCTAGGTGAGCGCCCCCTGCTGGCCCCACTAACACCTCTTCCAGCAACAACCTTAGTTTTTCCCAGGAGGTCTCCCATCCAGATACTGACAAGGCTCACACCTACTTAGTTTCAGTGGGTTGCCAGTTGTGAGATGTACTGTAGGGTGATATGGCTACTGGCCAAATATTGCTATTGACACAAGACGGTTTTGCTGAAAATACTATTTACTTGTTTCTCACTCTGCATGATCTGAGAAATTGGAACAGCAGTTCTCCTTTACAGATATGAGGAAAGATACACCATGACAGGATTACAGTCCTTTGCAGGGTACATGCTGACACAAACGTGCATACACTCACACCAGGACCAATTCCTGGCTGTGGAGCCTTCTACCATTCAGATCCATGGTGCTGGGAACAGGATGTGGAGGCTTGGAGTGTTGCTGCACTTTTAGCACAGATTTGTTTTTATTTTAGGGGTTCTATTGAACTTAGAGAGGGGAACTCGTGGTGACCTTTTTTTTAAGGTGGTATTTTAAAAACACATATGTGCTCGGCACATTGGTTCAATGGTTAACATTGCTAACTAGAAATGCTATGGCCCTGGGTTCAGTTCTGCACCTGTGATGCTATCTGTGTGGAGTTTGTTTGCAGTGTCTCCACATATTCACGTGAGTTCCCTCCAGAGGTTCCAGCTTCCTCCCACAGTCTAAAAAAATATGGTAGGTTAATTGCCTTCTGGGAAAACTGGCCCTGGTGTGAATGTGTGCATGTTTGTGTCTATGTCTATGTCCAGCTATGGGCTGGCATCCCATCCAGGGTGTACCCAGCCTTGCTCTGGTTGGGTAAACTACAGTATGTTGTCATTGGCAGCAACCATATCATCCTGCAACTCACAACTGACAACCCACTGAAGTTAAGCAGGTGTGACCCTGGATGGGAAACCTGGGAAAAATGTAGGTTGACGCTGGAAGAGATATTAAAGGGGCCAGTACGGAGTGCTCACCCCTCTGTGTGGGTCCTAATGCCCCAGTATAGTGACAGGGAAACTATACTGTAAAAAGGTGCCGTCCTTCGGATGAGACGTAAAACTGAAGTCCTGACTCTCTGTGGTCAATAAAAATTCCACAGTGTTTCTCGAATAGAGTAGGAGTGTTACCCCAGCATCCTGGCCAAATTTGCCACTGGTTTTTACCAATCATAGCCTCCTAATAATCCCCATCTATGAACTGACTTCATCACTCTGTTCTCCCCTCCACTGGTAGCTGATGTGTGGTGAGCTTTCTGGCGCACTATAGCTGCCATCGCATCATTTAGGTGGATGCTGCACAGGAGGGGAGTCTCCATTACCTGTAAAGCATTTTGAGTGGAGTGTCCAGATAAGCACTATAAGTGTAAAGAATTATTATTAGTAGCAGAGCACCTAACCCTCCAGATAGGATGCCAGTCCATCACAGGGATTACTGCCAGTAATTTACACAGTACACCTAAATTAATTTATAATTGAGCAAACCATCTGGAGGGACTTGAACCCAAAACCCACTTATTCAGAATCTAGAGATTAGACCACTGTGCTACACCACCACCACTATAAATGCAAGGGTTTATTTATGATTACTATTAAAACGTAAAGTGTTCTGTTTTTAGAAAATCTAAGATTGGTTCACAAAATACAAGGCTTTCCATATGAAGTCTCACATTAAGAGCCGCTGCTGTCAAAAGTAGTTTTTTGAAGTGGTGGGTGGTTTTCTGCATGACTTACTAATGTGAGAGCATCTGTTACAAATCATCATGAATGCCATTAAAGTAGTGAGGCGTAAATAACATTACACAGAAAAAGATTGTATTTAGAGGAAAAATAACAATTTTTTAATTTTTTAAAATTACAGTTTAAATTTTTCTTTATAATGTTACAATTATGTTTTTGGGGGTGGTAAATAGAGTATGGGAAAGAAAATAATCAAAATTAATTATTAAAAATCCCAAATGCCAAAGATATATCTGAGCAGTAGGTATAATTTGAGGCATCCAAGTTTCTTATTCGCTGACACATCTCTGGCAAAAGAGTGATAAATCAGAGGCACATTACGACAAACAACTATTTATTAACAAATGACACAAAACTAAACAACACACAATGTAACACAGATAAAACATAAAAACTATTACACTATTTACAAAACAAAGTGTCTCATAGACCTACTGTATACAGGTACCTTTCCATAAATCCCAGAATTCTAGCCCTGTAACCTCAAATATCCGGTTCCCTAAATGAAAAAAAACAGAATATAATCTAGCGCTAAATTTCACTTTCTATAAACTGGATGTCCAAAAGTGAATGGAAATCTCTCTTCCTCTTCTAAAATTGTTAGCTAGGAGATAATCTTTTTAGCATTTCACAATAAATGAAATCTGATTTTCCAAAAATAAAGGACAGCAAGCTCTCTATAACAAGATTCAAATTACTTAATCAAAATCACAATTTTGCTGCTTTCCAAGACTCCAAAACAGAATAAAGTACCCTCATCTGGTACACTTCTCCTCTCTTCTATTCCTTCCCTGTCTCTCTCTCCTATCTCTTTATGATTAACCAGAATAATTCCCCAGAAGACCCCCTTTGATCATCTGTGTTTACTGTAAGCCTAGCTGCAACAGAGTAAAGTTCAGTAAAAAGCTCAACTCTACAGCTTGAACAATAACATTTAACACATTTTAGGTGTCACATAATTGATCATTTAAAGCTTAGTTTAAAATCTTATAGACTGGTTGTCTAAAATGAGACCCCCATTGTACAAAACACTTGTTGTATTGGATATGTATTTCTCTTTCCTTAACAATTCAATTGGTTTCATTGTTAAATTGTCACACTTCACTTGAATTATCTTTGATTCGTACCTGTTTATAAAAGGTCCCTGTATTAAGGAAGCCTGTGTTTTTATACTGAGCACTAAGGCAGAAGACTAATTTTTTCATTTGATAGTGTACTGTATTAGGAATGTATTCACTTTGGTATGCCTGGAATAATAAAGGTACTACTGTATATGGGCAACAATATATAATGCTATATATATAAATAATATGCTATATTTCAAGCATACACTTCTGTGAAATAAATCATGAGACATATTTTTTCTACTTCCTCATCTGCTATCTGATTAAAAGAAAAGTTGTTCCTACTTTAGAATTAATAAAGTACTAAAATAGTTTTATTGATCTATCTCTGATTTTTTTAATATAACTGTGGTAACAGGGTTGTTTTGTGTAGGGAACTTCCCTTACACCTGTCTGTGGTATCTAGATTTATTGGTTGATAAAAGTTATTACAGACATCGAACGTGAAAAGTGGGTAACGTACACATTTGCAGATCTGAGCTGAGCAAAGACAGCTGCTCTGTTACAATAAACCGTGTTCTTCTTGTTTCATGATCAAGACATCTACCAAGTAACAGAAGATAAAGTAAGCACCATATTCTGCAAAGAATCAAGACAAAAAAATGGCTGTATTGTACTTCAAATATAACAGAACTTCACTATTACAGTAGAAAAGATAAAAAAACAAAAGAAAGGTAGTGACACTCGGAAATGTGTCAGATTTTAAGACTCTTATACAGTATTTGTGTAATGGAAAAGCATGGACAGTGCAAGCTTGCATCTGACATTACAAAACAAATTACAATTAATCTTAATAACAGCACTTTCTCAGGGAAAACAAAAAAAGAGCAGATGAGTGTGTTTGTTTGATCATAGCAAAGTAAGACTTTATGTTTGAAGTCTGAAACGAAAGCAAACTAGTTTGTCACAGGTAACACTAAACACATTTATCTTAGTGAGACAACTTTCTCTGAATATAGGTTTCAATAATGTTAATATACCTACTATTGTGAAGTGGAGTTACAATAGACAATGTAAACATAAAGTAAACCATAAATTGAAGGAGGGTATACTGTTACTGTTGCTTTATTACAAAGGAATGAAGTCAAATGCACAATATATCGTAACCTAAAGCCTTTACTGGAATCTGAGGACATTTTTCTGTAGTGTTTATTTGTTTTTTTTCTGTAGATTTTATTTTATTTTTTTTGTTTTGTTGTCAGAAGAAGAGCAGGAAAAGATAATGCATTACCTCTCAAAATAGCACAGTGGGAAAAATACAGCCAATACAAATACATTTTGGTAATACTGCATTCCCTATCTTCAGAATCAACACCTTCATGTATGCAGAATTCAAAGTGGATATTTACATTTTTTTTAATTTAGATTTCTTTGCCTGCCACCCAGAATTTCACAACTTGTCAGCATTCTCACATACTTCTCAGTTTAACAATCAGTTGCTGAAAGAATTTGCCTGAGGTCAGTTGTGCATGGGAGTATCTTGGTATCCAGGTGATATACAACATAATAAGTAGTCAGACTAGATTTTCAATACAATGTATGAAGTCATGTAAGTCCTTAAAATGCAGACCTGAACTAACAATACAAACCTGTTTAAGGCTGGCTGGTGTACAGTATATGAAGTCACATGATAATGTCTCTGAATCCAGCAGTTCTTTTCAAAGATTCTTTTCAAAGACAACAACACTTTTGTTGCCTTTTTTCTTATTTTTCACAGCTGTGGATTCATATTTCTCTCTAGACACTACCAAAATTATTAGCACTACAGGCAAAATAAAAACAGCTGTTTATAACTCTATTAATAACTCATTAATGTAATGGAATACCCTGCGGGTGCATTCTTAACAGCTGCTTCCATCTGTAAAGGGAAACTTAGGTTTGCACAGGAATGCTTTCATTTCAGAGCACAGCTTCTAGTGGAGTAAGAGAATAGAAGAGTGCAAAGTCTTCTCTGCACTTTCATCCCTGCAGTGATTTCCAGTGCTACTGCTTTTGAGCTACTTAACTACACTTAACTGTCCATACTGACAGGAACTAGCCACAACAGGACACAGATTGTCTTTATATTGTACTATGCAACTACATGTACACACTTGTTTCACAGAATGTGGCCTCAGGTACAATCCCTCACTAGCACAAGGATAAAAATGGATTTATATGTTGGAATTATAAACTCCTGGATTGTAAAAAAAAACTTTGGCTCACCATTGGCTTATGAAAATTTAAATTTATTTGAAAATTAAATTTAATAATAATAACTACCAGCCTGTCAGAACTTGAGCTAGCTGAAACAAAAGAGAAAAGTGACAAACTGGGTTAGTTGAATAGTTTGAGACATGATCACTCTCAGATGTGTGTCCCTGACACTGGTGTCCCTAATCTCCTTACCACAGTCTACTGAAATATCACAATAGAGTATTTCCCCTTACCAGCTGCCATATCACCCTGCAGCTCTCAACTGGCTACCTACTGAAGCTAAGCAGGGTGGAACCTGGTCAGCACCTGGATGTAGAGACCTCCTTGGAAGCTATGGTTGCAGCCAGAAGTGGTGTTAGGGGGACTAGCAGGGGGTGCCCACCCTTCAGTCTCTGTGGGTCCTAATGTCCTGGTATAGTGGCAGGGATGCTATACTGTAGTGGGTGCTGACTTTCAGATGAGATGTTAAACTGAGGTCCTGACTCTAAGTGGCCATTAAAGATCCCCAGGCATTTCTTGAGACAAGTAGGGTGTTATCCTGGTGTTCAGGCCAAATTTTATTTTACTGTGGCCTCCAAATTGTCCCCATGTATGATTGGCTTGCACTTGGCCTGCGGTAGACTTGCACCCTGTCCAGGATGTACCCTGCCTTGCGCTCGTTGCTTGCCGGGTAGGCTCCGGCTTCCCGCGACACCATATGGTACATTATAAAGCAGTTTGGCAAATGACATGACAGTATTTCTCCTCCAACAGCTACAGTGACTTGCTATACCTTCAAGTACTATAAATGCACTGCAGTGCAGGATTATTTACATGACTTTTAATGCAGGCTCATACTGCTAATTATGCGGTCAACTGCAATTTTAAAAACAAAAAAACAGTAAAAAAAATAATACCTACAGTACACCAGAAGTCAATGATCACTACATTTTAATGTAGTTCAGTAAGTGTATCTTGTCTCCTTAGCATACTTCACATGGCAGGTCTGATCGGCTTTGTGAAAATACACTTCATCTAGATACATATTTTCAACAGACATGCTACTTTGTGTTTAGCAGCTAGAGCAACACAGAGGAACTGATGGAATTAAAATGGGACAGTGGCCTCTTTAAATTATCTAACAAACGTTTCTTTAAATGCCCCAAACCACAGATGAATGATTAACTAAACAATTCTAATGAAGTAATATTAGTTTATTAAGCAATTCTGAAATTCTGGGCAAAGCAGTAGGTTTACAGTAGCTGGCCTTGCCTTGGTTACAAACATAACTTAAATATAACTATAATACTAGAATTTAAACTACTACTACTGGTAAGTATTGTGTTCTGGTATAACATGAGGCCAAATGATAAATAACCTTAAAGCCTTGATAAAGTAAGCTCAAATTTGCTTAAGGTAACACAAAAATCACATTTTGTATTCTGCAGTTTCTATACAGTTTGGCATCATTAGCAACTGAATGACAGAAACTATTTACACATGATTGTAGTGCATTGACAGATTGAACAAAGAAACATCTCACTATGTCTGACAGTTATTAATTCTGTCATACTGTACATCCCCCATCATGAATCCATAATTCTACCAGGACCAAAATGTATTATATTAAATTTATTTAAAGTATTTTAATATATGCTATAAAGTATATTAGCAGCTTTATTAAAACATTTTTGTAATCATTAACACATTTTCATAAAGCACTGAAAAAAAATCATTTGGTCATGATTAAAAATTCATAACTGGTCATTACAGCTACTGCCTTTCGTTGTTAGTGTTGTGCAGATCTTCTTGTGTATGCTATTTATTTGAGTAAGCATGGATTAAAAAGGAAGAAGCAAAAAAACAGCAAAGTTCTTTTTCTCTTGCATCATTGAAGTGAAGTTTTGTGTTTCACACAGCACAGAATTAAGCAAGCCTTACCTGTCAACATAGAACACCCAGGAAACTCCAGCCAGGAAAGTGTTCCCCAAAACATGTGTTCCAGGCAAACAACTAAACTGTACAAAGGTACTGTGAAGTAACTCTCACGATTCCAGTGCTTTCAGAGGACTTTTCTTGTCTTTGCGAGGAGCATGTTAAGATCCCACTGATTCTCAGTTTGAAAATAAGGAAGTGGGTGAAACTGAAACTACTGACTCCTCCCCTGTGCATACCTACACACACAAACACCCCTGCGTCCTCCCCAGCACCAACACTGAGGCAGAATGAGCTGAACTGCACCCACACTCAATGTTTGTTTAGAACACGGTCAGGTTAAACTTTTCTTGCTGGTGTAGAAGCTCCAGACACACCTCTTAAGTTCCTGCATGAATCTTCTATAGAATAATGGGAACAGCTTTATACATAAAACAGGTTTTTACAAAACTATAAAAATCTTATATACTGTACATGTATTGATAGTTTGTCAAATAACTTCTATTACACACAATTAAATGAATGTCTTTATTGAGTTTCTGTTCATCTGTATGTACAGTAACATGATATTATTTTCTACTGCTATACACAAGCACATATTTTCTCTTTCTTTCGCTTCTCAATAAGTATGGTTCACATCCTTTTACTCTGAGGTAGTTTCAGAGATACAGTAGACTCTTAAATACAATTTACAGAAATGTTTCTTTTGTGGGTCTTCAGTGACAGACATGAATAATTATTAATCTTCCCCAACAACAAAAATTAACTCATAGTTTAATATCAATATTTCTTTAACAAATAGCAAAAAAGCTATACTTTTTCTAAAAATACACTGTACTAACATGTTTAAAAAATACCAGTACTTTATAGTAAATAGTTATGTTCCCAAGTGATAAAAACACTTATTATATTGTATTATATATTTCTCCTCATAAAAATCAAATCAATGTATGTTAAAGTTTCACAGTGTCAACCCAAACCATCACTTCCAGCTCAGGAGCAAATGTAGGAGCCGAGGACCCTTAGAATGGTTATAAACAAGAGGAGCCCAATATATCCATAATGCTCAGTTGGTTGCTTGTCACTTATTGATTCCAATATTTCATACAGTTCTCTCTTGAAAGATTTTAGGAAATCAGCTTATTCTAGAGACCCATCAGCCTCTCCGTAGAGACTATTTCATCAGTGGTGAAATTTAAGTGGAGAGAATTGAAGACGGACAGAAGGATTTTTTTGCAAAAGAGTCCTGGGATTCTGGGATGAACTGTCAAAGTGCAGAAGTTGGATAGCAGAGATTTTTCAATCAATAAGATAAGCATGGTCAAAGTGCTCTTTTTTATCTGAAAACATAGTACAATTAACCCCTTTACTCTTATCAGAGTTGCATGAGAGCCAGGCCAGGCTGTCTTGGGGGGTGATGCTCATTTCTGCTTCATAAATGAGGACATGAAGTCAATGGGAATAGGAAACAGGATGGTGGAGTTCCTCTCTGAGGCGATCTCTGACAGAGTCTGCAGGTAGCGAAGCTGCAGGGCAGAAGGAGCCTCAGACATGACTAAGGCAGCTTCCTTCAGTGCACGAGATGCATTCATCTCCCCTTCTGCAGCGATGACCTGCAAGGAGGATCTTTTTAGTTTTTCCCCAGGCCCAATACAGGATGTTGTTTCTATCAGTTTAGTGCCTTTTCAGCAATATCATTTTAAGGACCTTGACATGAAATAATATCTTGTTTTTGTTTAATTATGGCACTAAAGTAAAGTGGTTTAAGCAATTCAATTCAGTCCCACTCTCTGCGTTTAATGTCAAGTTGATACACAATTCCAGTCACTCGTTTAAATTGGGTTTCCTGACTATTGTTGGCTAAAATCTGTATTTTCATAGCAGCAGAAGCCAGCATCTGTTTTTCATCACATAATTCATCAAGTCTTTCTGAAGAAACAGCATGCCACAGGCATTAGCCCAGAACCTTGAGTGTCATATTCGACACCTCAATAACAATATTTGAGTACACTGACGTACAAAGACACTGGTACAGTACTTAACATTAATTATGTTTTGTTTTTATCATTTCTGCCACATCTGCAAATGTTTGAACAAGTAACACTAGTCATTTCTAGTAGTTTTTTCCTAAATATCACCCATGGTAGAGTCAAAACAATAATAAAACTGCAAATTATGAATGCAAATTTTCCTGTGAATTTCATGAGCACAAAACAATAGAACCTGTTTCCTCATATTTTTATTTATACCAATGTTATAACTGTCATAAATAAATTATTAACATGCTATTAAGGATTTTAAAAACATCATTAGAAAAGTATTACATATCTCAAAAGCCTACCGTAGTAATAGGTTCTGGATTCAGAGTATGATTAATTTTGTGGTAGGAAGTAGGGTTTTTTAACTTACAACTCCATACTTATATTGGTTATTATCACTTTTATGTAATTGTATTAATACTTGCTCTATTTGTCCAGCTTCTAACCCCTTTATCCAGGGTCATGGGGGAGCCGGAGCCTATCCTAGCAAGGAATAGACACAAGGCAGAATACACCTTGGACAGGATGCTAGTCCATCACAGGGCAAACACAGATACAAACACACACCAGGTCCAATTTTCTAGATGCCAAATAACCTACCAATATGCCTTTGGACTTGTGGGAGGACACCAGAGCACCTGGGGGAAGCCCATGCAAACATGGAAAGTATATAGAAAATCCACGCAGACTGGAATTGAACGCAGGGCCCCAGCACTGTGATGCTAACCTCTGCGCCACAGTTCTGTCTTCTATTAATACTATTAATAGAAGACAGAATCTATTAATACTGTAGATCTATTAATACATCAATGCATTTTACATCTAGTAATCGAATACCTTACAAAGACACGTTGAGGGGGGTTTGATTACATTAATTGACTTTCCATCCTGATTGGGATGCCAGGCCAAAATGTATTTCTCTAAAGTAATATGTTTTCTGCTTATTATATACTACTCACTCTGTAGCATATTGAAAAAAAGGAAGTGGAATACATTACTTTTGCACGGGCCTCCCGAGAAGCCTCTGCTTCAGCAGCCATAGCTCTCTGCAGTGACGTTGGGAGTTTGACATCCTTGAGCTCCACTCTTTCCACCTTGATGCCCCAGTCCTTTGATGCATCATACAGCACATGCTGCAAAAGAAAGGACAGGAAAATGGAAGTGACAGCTGTTAGGTCTGCTGAAGGCTTGGTTTCTGTTCATTCCAGAACCGATGTGGCCTGTGTGGATGTCCACACATCATCCTTAGGATATTAGGGACACGACACATTGTTTAGCTCAAGAGGTGAAACTGTCCGGATGCAAAGAACCAAAAACAGAAGTGTTTCCCCCACTCTGCATCAGTGCTCTGCAGGAGAGAGGTGAGAAAATGAAAATCTGACTCTCTTAGAGGCTGTTAGTGCTTTACCTCTTATGTTACTCAAAAGATCTCTTAGATTCCCTATGCACCTTTGTTAATTGTTGAAAAGAATTAAATGATAAGAGGACAATTAGAAGACATAGTGCGTTTGTTTATATATACTTTTCGCAATTTCCCACGGACCAGCGCCCACTCTGAGCTACTGCACATTCCTAAACACTGAGTCAAAAAACTCAGAAACATCTCCTTCCCATTGACCTCGGGGAACTGTATGGACTATATTGAGGTAAAAACCAAAAACATATCTATATAGAGAGAACCTACAGAGAGAAATCTTTCGAAAGCTTAGCCAAGCTTCTCTGGTTTATTGATAGACAACAGTTTTCTCAAAGAAAACAGGAAATCCACTCATTCATTCTGTTGAGGGACCTGTACTGCTTTTTTACATGGATTATAACACCAAGAATGGATATACATTTTAAGAGTGGAGACACCACAGAGAGAGGCTGCCACACATTCCTCTTTATTTAATCCCTTAATGGTCAAATGCTCATGGACAGCATACTTCCAAAGAGTTTTAATGGGATCAAACATTGAAAGTAGACCTTATATATTATATTATATAATATATTAATATTCTCTACCATCTTCCTTCGTTATCACTGAGTTTTAGTTCCATGGAGTAGAACTCTTATTTTTGGTAATGTGTGTGTCAAGATTTCTCTCTTTCTACCAGGCAAGCACTGATTTCTAAATGTTCTTTTAAAGTTGCCCTTTTGTGGCTTGTAGAACAAGTCTAAAAGTTATTGTCTGAAATTCTACTGTAAAAATGTTAAAGGAAAAAATATTTTTCACTGTGCTATTTCAAGCCACTGCTATTAGAAAACGAAGTAATATATTCACTGTGCTATTATAAAATACCATTATTAGGAGAGAGGTCACCACCTACTCTTCACCGTTGAGTCTAAAATAAACAGCCCCTTCTCAGGAAGATAGCTACACTTCTGTGTTGGTCCATTAGATCCATGACAACTGTGTTTTATTGCAATTCCCACATGGGTCATCTCATTTCCCTAATTCATTATGTGAAGATCCCTGGGGAACAACAACATAAAAACATAAATAAGGATACAAATAAAACAAGGCCATTAGGCCTGTCTGGACTGTTAGATATTATTTGATACTGGGGTACAGTATCATATTGATCCAAGGAACTCATCCTTCTTGAAGAAGCATAAAGGCATGGGCTTCAACAACATGGCTGGGTAGCTTGTTTTGTATTCCACAGCTTACTATGTAAAGAATTGCCACCAGTTCTTGGTTGTAAATGTTCCACATTGGTTCCATGTTTTTCTCTGGTTCGTGTTTCACTTCATTTTTCATTTGCAAGAAATCAGCTGGGTTTACTTTGTTAATGCCTTTTAAGATTTTGAATACTGTATTTGAATTAGACCCCTCCTAGTCCTCTCTGTCCAAGCCTAAAAAAGTTCAGCTCTTTCAACCTGTCAGACATTCCGACAAAATTATTTTGTTAACTTGTTTACTAGATATGGCTTTGTGGCCCTCTGGTGACTACACATGGAATTACAGTGTTCATTTCTAAAGACCTTTTCACATAAGGTAATTGCAATTGGAAACTGACTTCTCACTGAAAGTATCATAATAAAAAATCTTTAATCCAATAAAAAAAGACCCCTTGTATTTCTTCTGATAATGATTAAATGTTTTTTACAAGCAAGTTCTTAATTTTGTTTATGTATCCAGAATATTTTTAGGAGTCTGGAAAAGTGAGATTCATTTTTCTTCTTTTATTTTCCTGATGGCTGTTGACTGAAAGGATTAGCAGTTTATTTGACTATATGTGACTTTATTGTTCTCTGTCGTTCTGTCTTACATTTTGCTCTGCTGTTTTTGCATGTATTGTATGGAGGGGACATTAGAGTTTTAATTGTGTTGTGGGGTTAGAAATGTTGCTTGTTCTGGGATTATTCTCCCTCTTCCTGTAGTTCTCAGGGATGCTGCAGAGCCGAGTGTGAAGGTGTTCACAGTTAAAGAGCAAATTTAAGGTATATTTCTATCACTGTCATTTTATATAGTTATAGGTGATGACCTGGGGAAAACCTTACAGACAAAAATACTCCATTTCAGTTTATACCCCTTCACATTTTCCATATGTTCATAAGAAATTTTATGTCTAATATACAGTAGGACTGATAGAAAATATGGTGTTTATAACCATTTAGCCACAGTTTCACCTGATGTAAACCATACTACAGAAATGTTTTTTCTCCAGCTGTTTTTTCTGTGGTGCGAAGTAAAGAAACAGTACCTATGTTGCAATCAGATCACCATTCTTACGTCTACAGATCTGTACTTACAGTATACATCATTATGTAAAAAGCTTTATGAAAGATAGTTCTATTATATTTGCCTCAGAGGTGAACAAAACAGATTTTAGTAAAATTACTGAATTCCAACATATATTGTCTGATGCCACAACATTGAAAACAACCCTATTAAAAATGAAAAAAGTTGCTCTTTAATAAATTATAAAATTATATAAATAATACATGTTATTTATATACACCCTGCTAGCCAGATTCATGGCATCTTTGTAATGGTTTGGGTCAGTGATGCTGATGCACTGAATTTCGTATTACACAGTATATCTATCAAAACTGTGTGTGTGTGGTTGGGGGGGGTTGTTTGTTTTATTGTTCTGGTTCAGAAAAGTTTTAATAAATAAAAAAATGGTTTGTGAAGAAAAGATTGGTTTGTGTGGAAAAGTCCTCACCTCCATCTGATCTGCCATCTCCTCCCGGTCAGTCAGTATCTCAGAAAGGTTCTTTGTCCCCAGCATGTTCCTCAGTGTTGTCTGAGCAAGCATCTTGGTAGCCTGGTCTGCATTCTCTACCTTCGTGATGGCAACGGAGGGGTTGAAGATACGATAGTACACAACAGCATCCACCATGATTGTCACAGAGTCTCTCGTTAAAACCTGTGAATAAATAAAAAAACAGGGGAAGGATTAAATTATATTTTAGTTTTGTTGTAGCACTACATTCCTCACTAAAGGACCACCCCAGCTGTGTAATATTTCTAATGATACAAAATATTATCATTATGTTATAATGTTGCATGTCCCTATATGGTACATATTCTACAATTTATTAATTACAAAGCTCCAGAATTACTTTGTGAAATAAACTTAACAATTATGTGCCTTAAACTGGTTTAACAATAATGATAGTTGAAGCAACATTAGAAGAGTGAAGCGATGAGAAAAAAGCATTTTAACTGATTATCTTTACAGGATTATAGATTCTAAAATTTTTAGAAAACTACTTAAATCTTGTAATGAAAGACAAAAATTAAGACCAGATCAGCAGTAGGCAGACACACATCGGATGAAATATCACATGAACAAGTTATGTTTAAGTTTTACTATGCACTTGTAAGACCTTTCTTAGAGTACTGTGTTTAGATTTGGTCTCTCTACCGAAAAAGTATATTACAGCTTTAGAAAGAGCTCAAAGAAAACCAAAATGAAATATTTCTAATTGCAGGGGATTGTCATGCACAAACAGGTTTAGGGACCTAAATCAAAAAAGATCTATGTGATATGAGAGGAGTATAACATCTCTCCCGAATCAGACTTGTTCACACTAGTTTGCAACATCTACTATTTTTTTTACAAAAGGTAATACTCTAATAACGTCTGATGTCCCATTTCCAGAATTACAAATAATGCATACACATTTTTTAAACAATTTTAATCAAAGCTTGAATTCTCAAACTGAAGTCTTTTATGGGTAATAAAAGTTAAATATCAACAATGAGACGTCATTGGAAGGGGTGAATACTGTACTTTTGCAAGGCACTTTATATATATATACAGACATATGATACTGTACTTCTCACTGGCTCAGGGTGGCCAACTAGAGATTTATACATTATACAAAGGGCACAAGCTCATATGGCTCACTTTTTTATTTTTGAGTGGAAACACCTGGGCTAACATTTTAATTTCATCCACAATAACAACAGAAAACTTCTGTCTTTAGTACAGTAGGTTTTAGAACTGTAATGTTGTAATATTGAGTTCAAGCTTTGTTAAAGTTATTCCAAGTTAGGTTTTCAACTGGGTCAACAACTCCACCTGCACTTACTTACAGATGCAGCCATTCAAACTTCACAGTACAAACCCGTACCGTGTGCAACTACCCACAAGCCACCGCGGCATACCACGGTATGTGATTGGCTGGCAAAAATGACCGACAGGGACACTCGTGGTGCATTGGTCGGTAGTGAAAAGATTTAATAATTTAATCTCTTTACTATGCACATTTTAATCCGCTTAGTATTGAATATTTATATGGAATTTTACAACTAAAGGGAAATTTTAGTAGCTGAGCATAAAAAGAAGAGCAGCATAACACGTTTGATGATCATAAATGATATTAATTTAGGAACATAAACATATTATGTAAACTTAATTTGTTTTTGCTGTTATTTTGCTGGTATTGGTAGTTTAAAGAAAAAATCCACACCAGTATTCCATTTCTCCCTAAACATTTTAAGCATCAAAGTCTTACCTGTGGTTATTTCTGAAACGTTTTTACGTGCTCCTTCTGACCATATTACTTTACGTTTATATACTTTGTGAAAAGTGATCATTTTAACCTTTTCTGCGAATACGCTCGTTATCGGAGTAAACAAAAGCATACTTTTAGAATTTGATTAATAGGAAATATAATATGGAATCGCGTATCTAAAGAAATTAATAACAATATAATTATATTCATGTACTGTTGCACAAACAGTAGTATAAAACTTTCCATTGATATATGTACTTCTGTTTCACTGTTTTAGTGCATGACTGCTTCTGTGGTGTGATGGCTTAATCGACTGACTTATAAGGCTGAGATAGGGTGTTCAAATCCAGCTATTGCCATGAGTTTTATTTTAACAAATAAACATTTATTTGAAAAACTAAAATAGCAAATATTATGGGCACTATATTGACCTTTTTTATATTTCTAAATATCACAAGATGTTCATACTGTATGTACATAGCAGTACCGCAGGGTGTAGGGCGCAAATCCACGTGAGCCCAAAAGCCCTACATTAATGTAGTGCATTCGCCAGCACTGCGGCCGAAGAGAGCCCGGCTGGGGGGCGTGGCAAGGGGCAGGACAGGAGTGGTAGTGGTCAGGGTGGGGATTAGGAAAGCAGCTGACCAGTGCAGCTGACCCACTGTGAAACGGCATACAGTCTGGGGAGATCGCCCGTTTTCATGTAAATAGTTCATGGGTGTTGTTTTTAATAAGCTGCTGAGTAAAGAATAGGAATTTTCCTGCTGTCAGCAGTAATGTGTATATAGTTTTATATACAGGCTGTGAAAAGTTTCACAAGTAGAGGTCTTTAAAATTAGGCTGAGCAAATGATTTTTTAAATTTTTTAAAAATAAATACAAAAAATGAGATATAATGATGTGTTCCTGCTTAGACATTGCACGACTTTAAGAGCTATAAAAACAGGCTTCGATAGTTAATAACCACTTTTTATGCACGAAAAAACTTTTCTTCCTCGTGATCAGCTTAGAATCTCTGTGTATGCTGTAAGGTTTTTACTTCTTAATTAAACGTTTAAAATACACAAATTTCATAAAGACAACACACGTTTCGAATAGAAAAAATCATATTCTGTTGTCTTCCTGGTATGTAGAACAGATCAGCAGGTCTTTTGTTCCCAATCAGAGGCTCTGAAAATAGCGTGCCGCCCACTGCGCTGCATCAGAGGGGGAGGCAGCACCAAGAGAGGGAGGAAGCGCGGAGCTCAGTATTGCACAATGGCCATTCTATAGCCATTGTGTCTGCATTCATAACTTAGTTTTTAAAATTAAACAACGTTAATCATTTTCTTTGACTTCTAAGTCCCTTAATTATCATTAAGCACAGGTTTCTCACCACTTAGACTACTTTTAGATACCATCGTTAGACAAAGCAGGAACTTATTGTACTTTCTAATGACATTACACGTGGAAAGATTACAGATTTTAATTGTATAATTTTGTTATACATTTTAGAAAAGTTTCATCTATACATCACAAAACTATTCTCGATTGTATTTCTGAATGCTATGTTACACTTAGTTCATTGTTTTAAATACATCTAATTAAGAAAGTTAGGTGTTAGCATAAACTATAAGTAATCAATAATATTAAATTTAGCACTGTAATAAATTGTTGCACTTTTCCCCGCATTTTGTAAAAATATATTTTCATTGTTCAAATATACATTAAATCTGACTATCAGAAAATAAGTTAAATACACAATTAAAGAAAAAAACAATTAATAATAATAATTATTTAATAATTTAATAATTCAAAATATTTTGCTAACAATGTTAACTGTTTATAAAAATAAAATGTATTAACTAAGGAATAGGATGGCACAGTTGTTAGTATGCTTTTTGTATGTTTTTTTTTTCATAATTACAACAGTAGTACCAGATGTCTCAGTGGCTCTCAAAATTAAATTATGCACGCAAACCGCTGAACTAGAAAGATAAGATACCCATCCATTTTTAATGGTGGCGAAGTGGTTAGCATTACTTTCTTGCAGCACTAGGGCTCTAGGTTCAATTCCTGCCATCCTGTGTGTGTGGAGTTTGCATGTTCTCTCTTGGTTCCGTGGTTTTTCTCCTTATGTGTGATATGATTCTCTCTTGCACTCCAAAAAATACTGGTAGGTTAATTGGCTTACGGGAAAACTGGCCCTGGTGTGTGTGTGTTTGTGTCTGTTTGCCCAGCCTAATTTTAAAGACCTCTACTTGTGAAACTTTTCACAGCCTGTACATAAAACTATATACACAATACTGCTGACAGCAGGAAAATTCCTATTCTTTACTCAACAGTTTATTAAAAACAACACCCATGATATTCAAACTGATTTTTTTACACAGAAGACTGACACAGCTTCGCGTTGTGAATCTCCTTTTCTAAGAAAACATTTGTCAGTCTGTCCATGGGGGGAAGGGGGACTGTCTTTCATTCGAAGGCTTGCCTATTCTATTTTGTAAATGTAGAGGGTGAGAAAAGACTTGTGAAACCGGTTTGTTTACAAACAATGTAGGCACAGAGACTCAGACTTTGTGGAGTGAAATTCAGCACAACCAGCCAGCCAGCCGAGAGAGAGAGAGCACACGGGTGCGAAACCAGGGAACTATTTACATTAAAATGGGTGATCTCCCCAGATTGTACACCCGTTTCACAGTGGGTCAGCTGCACTGGTCAACGGCTTTCCTAATCCCCACCCTGACCTTTTGTCCAACTGAGCAATCTTGCTTTAATAAAATATACCAACTTTTTAATGTATAATGATTAACATGCTGTAATACACAGTTTAAATGTAAAAGTCTAAAGAGTATACAACTTAAATTCTTAATTGAATAAAAATTGTCCCTCAGCAGTGATCAGGATTCGAAACCAGGTGTTTTCTGGTGACAGTTCAAATGCTGTACATGAGAGGGTTAAGCTTTATTAGCTCCACTTGGCGGTTTTACAAGGTGTTTGGATGCAACACACCCACCGCATTGTACTGAAGCATACCCCACTCCTTTTGAATGGCTGCATCTGTATACCTAACTATAATTTGTTTACATAATAGTTAATCATTCTCTCATTTTAAATAAAATAAACCACCACCTATCTGTTGAACTCAATTCTTCTGTGTCTAGTTTCAGTTACATTTTTTCAGGGGCTCAGTAAATGTTATTTCTATGAGGGTTTATCACTGAAGTACAGTTGTTCCATGTTAGGACCAAAAACTCAGGGCTTGAATACTAAACCTCCCTTTACGCTGTGTTGAACCTCAAGATTTGGGAACATTGGTAAAATGAAAGAAATAGCTATTGCTACAGTACATCTTCAGTACCTACTTTATAGAAAATGAAGTCCAAATCTAGGGACATACTGTATGGCCTAAATTGTTTACTAAGTATGAGAGCTTTACAGGCTACATAAAAGACCCCAAGATTCAAAACAGAAAACACAAGGTGATTTACTGAGCTGGAAAAACATATTAGAATTGCTATGAGGGAGACAAAAAAGAGTATTGTATATTGTTATTTCAGAAATAAAAAATAATGTATTTTTTCAGTGTTACAACAGTAAAACATTGTTATTGTAGAGAGTAAATTATTTTAATCAAAAGGTGTTAAAATAGAAAATGATAAAGATAGATTAACAGACTAAATTAATATTTCATAAAGGTTTTTACAATAGAAGATGATATATCTGACACTGAGGTTCTACAGGGGATGGGGCAGCTAAAACATTAAATCACTGGATCGAAATGGTTTTATCCCATTAAGCTCAAGAAAACTAGGGATGTTACTCATACACCCATATCTAGGATATTTCACGTACATGTACAATTGGAGCAGTACCCACCACAGCTTGGGGAATTGCAGATGTATCACAAATTTATAAAAAAGCAGGAACAAACTGAACCAGAACAACTATAGAACAATTAGTCTTAATTAATTTACAGGTAATGGTATTGGAAATGACATTTAGAGCTAAATTATTAGATGTTTAAAACAATAAGATTAAAACAATGTTTTTTAAGAGCCAGTCAACATGGATTAAGAAGAGGGAGGTTTTGTTAAACCATCATGCTAGGACTTATAAAGCAAGTAGCAAGGATAGTAAAAAAAGCATAAATTAGATTTCTAAAAAGCTATTGATAAAGTCTTTCATTTAAGGAAGATTCTCAAGCTAAACGTGTAGTGAATGTAGCACATGGATCAAGAACTGGCTAATGAACAGGAAACTGTGTCACTTTAAGGGGCAAAACTTCTAATTGGGCAGATATAAGGAGTGATGTGGTGCTATGTTTTAAATGTGTTTTAAACTTGTTACACTTTCTGATGAGAAATTACAAATGAATTACAGATAGGGTGTGGGAGCTACATCTCTTCACAAAAAAGGAGATTAATTTCACTCCGGTACTATATAGAGGGACGAGCTGTCATGATGGAGAGGGGGGAGGAGAGATAAATGTGAGATGAAGTGTGAAAAATAGGGATTTGTGTATTATACTGTATACAGTATATACATCTATCCCTTGATTTATGAGACCTCAGTTATACGAGCAATTACAATTAATACCCAAATTTCAAATAACAGACATACAACTCGATATTACGGGCAAGGCTACAAGCTTCGAGAATATATATGTTATTTATGCTTGTATGTTGTTTATTTTATAGATTATGACACAATACTGTACATGGGATATTACAGTTTAACATTGATTTAAGTTATTGTTTCTAAAAGTGGTATTTATGATAATTAGCAGTTTGTCCTTGTTTATGTGAGTGTTGTTATTTACAAAACACCTACCATTCATCGCATAACTGTTAATAAAAAATGTTCAAATAGGACTTAATAATGAATTTGTGCTTGTAAATGTTGTGGGGTGTATTTGGAGCATTTACAGGTGAAAATGGGTGGAGGTTATGGGGTCAGGAATGCATTACAATTTTCCCCATGTTAATTAATGGTAATTAAGTCTTCAATTTATGAGTTTTCTTTATATGAGGATTTTATTTTCAGAAATGCATTAAGCTCATAAATCAAGGGATAGGTGATTATATACAGTATCTTTCAAGAAATGACATAAGCTATGGTTATTACAGCTAAGGCAAAAGTGGTTTTGTTGTTAATCCTTCTGAACCATCAGTTAAGAAATTCCATACTGTATATAAGATGCTATACAAACATAGGGCTAACCCAGGGGTGTATGCAGTCAGTATACACTCAATACTGAAAGGTAAGCATTGCAAGGTCACAGTAACTAAGGAAAGGGTCACAGCTGGAATCTAAATAGAAATATTTAGGATGGAGAAGAGGAAACACTATGTGCACAAAGAGCTGTGGGTAACCACCTAGTCAGGTGGTGAAAGCTAAATATCTTTAAGAAACAGCTGAATGAAATTTTAGTTTCCCTTTCAACTTGTTCAATCAAGCAATCGCCCCCCTCCTGTTTGCAACCTTTGTTATGCTCTGACTGACACACTGTGATGACCTGGCTGTGTGTCTGCGTCAGGCAGCTGGGATGAATGATAGGCAATTGAAGAGTAAGTTGTAAATAAAGCAGACAGGGCAGCCTGCAGTAGCTAGAACAGGCCGAGCTCAGCGTGCGCAGAGCCCTAGCAGACAGGGCTGGAGCTGCAAGCGCATCACACTGATTAAGGGATTAAACAGGCTCCTGGTCAAAGTGCAAAGTGCAAAATGCAAAGTGCAGAGTTTGGTAACAGATAATCAGAACATAATATCAGGCCAAAGGGATAATCCAAAATCTAGGTCAAGAATGCAGGCGGAAAGTCAAGAAAACAGGAAGAACTGAAAAGAAAGACTGAAGCGCTGAAAGCTGGTGAACAGACTCAATGTCAGAGAGCCAAACGCAAACGGATAAGATTTGAGTAAACCTGTTGGCGAGATTAACCGGGGGCTAATGAGGAAGGGCAGCAGCTGGCTGGAATTCAGCAGGCAATGGGCCGATGAGCCCCAGTGTGGACTGACCCCAGTGTGACACACACTGTAAACCGGAACACACTAAAATAACAATGGGTCAGATATGGCAGGAAAACAAGACCAAAATATTATTATTGTTTGACTTTTACTGCAAGAACTACTCGACTCAATCCTAAGAGACCACAAACACCTCCGATAAGAAAACAAAATGCAATTTGTATGTTTGCATGTTTAAAGCTGAATAAAGATAGTTCAAAGCCAAAATTCATAGATTATTAGTAAGATGATCATCCAGGAGAGTACAAAAGCTGAGGATATTGCTGAGGTACACATGCAGTATCATCATTATCAGCTCCTTTCAAGGCCATCCCAAGGTCTCCCCTCAACTCTCCATCATTACAATCTGCTATTGTTATCTTCTTTATTTTCCCATCTGTAAGGTGTCACTGTTGGACTCTGCTTGTTCTCTGAGGTCAAGTTCAGAATCTCTTGGTCTGAGATTGTATCTAGACAACTGTCATTTTAATTCCTTCTTTCTAACAACAATTATAAACCCTTGGTTGCTCCTATATAAAATATCTTATTCTACAGCTTCTGAATATTGGTTATGCTTACTTCCTGAGGAGGAATATTGAATGATACTGTCCTCAAATCAACTCGACGGAATGTGTCCACACAGGGGATGATCCAGAACATTCCTGCCAAAAAAAAAATTTCAATGAAATTAAATCTACCTTGTAAAATATTTTTTTTATTTCATTTATATTTATTTTATGCCAGGAAACTGCTTTAGTGTAGTGTAAAGAACTGCAGATTACCTTTTAGAAACACAGAATTAATTTATACCCTCCCAGCACTGAATTTCTAATAGTTGGTTAGCTTGGCCTGTCCATTTTAATTGCAGCAACATAGATGGGGCAGGAGGATAACAGTATTCTGCAAGATGCCCCTGCTACACAAGGAACACGGTGATGCATCCTAAACTAGCAACACTGCAGATTCACAGGTACCCAGCAAGTCTCTGGGGTAGCTGCTGCATCAAAAACCCAGGATATCCCAGCAACACAAAACAAAAATATGCATCACCACTTTGGGATTCCTGGATTCATTAGCTGACTAATGATGCAACAAAGGCCCACAATAGAAACACTTGAGCTCTGGAGCTCAACCTACACTTTTATTATTATTTTTAGAGCTTATTATTATAGATCTCCGTGTTTCAGTCGCGTCTTACTTCCTGGTGATCCTAGGCGATCCTACTTCTGTTCTCAGTCCAGTCCTGCTTTACTGATGGTCTGTGCAGTCCTGTTCCTGTTTTCCAGTTCAGTCCTCCTTCCTGGTTTTCTAGTCCAGACTGCACAGAGATACAGGACACCTGCCTACATCATTCCAGCTGCTCCTGTCTGTTCTTCCAGATCTGCCTACAGTCTTCCATCAACCCTTGCCTGGGAGGTTTTGGATGTTTCCGTCAGACCTCATCCTTTCGGCTACATCAACCCTTTGATTCTTGTATTATTGCCTCTTTTCAGTAGACCAGCCTATACCATGCACATGGATACCTTCATTTCTCAAAACACCGCGGGCTAACTTACACCAGGCTAAGGCCTAACATTCTAATTGTATGTTAGCAAAATGGTTAAGGGCTGTGGAAGGTTCAAGAAATAAAATGTCCTAAAACAAAAGGTCCCATTTACACTGAGTGAGAGCATCAGATTTCAGCCAATGTAGTGTTATCATTTTTTGGCAGTTGTAGTACCTGTGAACCATATGTATTTTTGCAAGATAGACAATTTCAAAGCTGAATTGTCATTCATTAAAAGTAACAGTGGTGAACAGGGGATATCTTCCTGTAGTATTTTAATTAAAGAAGAACATATTTGTATTAAAAATGCAGTATGTGGTACTACAGTATATATTCCCAAACCTGGTGAAAGAAGTTTCCCACTATGTCCCGGATACACAACATACAATGCAAGGAATGACAGTAGGTACTCTAGATACATTAAAAATGTTTTGTGGGATTACAGTAAATTCATCATATAAATAAATAACATAAAAATGTTATTTGATGATTAGCAGTTTTTCAGGTACTGTATGTGTGGTGTTTGGTATACTTAATTATATTATGAAGAATTTGAAATGCATCAAAATTCCTTTTAAGTTAAAAAAATCAAAGCTTTTTATCTGGATGCAAATTAGCTTGTTTAAGTGAATAATATTCTGTAGTAAATACACTTTGCAGAACTGTTGTGATAATCCTATTAAAAATAGTACTGCTCATCACAGTGCCCTTCATGTTATCTGGAAGAAAATGTGTCATCTCAAGCGTGTATTAAATCAAAACCCAGGCAGACGAAAGTATTAATCCATAGTAACCAGTGATATTGCCTGTATCTTTATGAAGTCACATCTTCCACACAGTAAATCTGGCGGTGAATAAAAGTCCCTGATTGAAATCCTCATACAGTTACAACACGTGGCTCCTCCACCTCAGAGTTGACAGCACTTTGGCTAATCTACTGAAAGTTGAACCTGCTTTACTGAGGAGTCAAAATGACTCCCAATACAGTCCACATAGAAAAAAAAATTGGTGTTCTTCAGAAAGGAAGAGATTATAAATTATGCTGTATATACCAGGTCCTTTGGCTCCTCCTTTGCTTATCCTCCCAAGTCGAAAGATGACAGCTCTCTCATACTCTGACACAATCTGGCCAGAAAGAAAAATGTTGTCAATATTTTCTCATCTTCAAGCTTCCCTTTAAAGGCTTGAACATCCTATGAACATACTCCTAACCCACAGCCCAACCTCAGAGGAAGGAATTAAGTACAGTCACATTTGTCTTTGCCATCCATGCATAATCCAGGTTTTAGCTTTTATTCATCAAACCAAATGAGCAGATTTAATTCTTAAACATGAACATGATTAATCGCTGGCATTAGACCCATTCATTTGCAAGGATGTAGATTTGTCATTGGAGGACTTCTGTTGGAACATTAAGAAGTGTTTAAATTGATTGAGCAAAGCATTTGTTTTTCATGTTTAATGTCACAATGTCATTTAATGTCATTAGACATGAAAGGTGGCATTGGAGGCCCCTCTGCTTCATTTGGCTTCCAGTTTAACACCACGTGGTTTGATAATTATATCAAAAGCCCATACTTCTTTGTGTAAAGAAACCCCTCCTAAGTACACTGTAAAATTCTTTTCACTGAGCAAGCTTAATCAATTTCCTTTCACCAGCCAGACTATGGTAGTCACTCACAGCCGCAAGTCTATATTTCAGGCTAAAAGGTTTCTTTAGGTTGAATTGTCAAGTGTCCTTCCCACATGAAGAATTATTCTGGTTAACCATCTTTCACTCTTTTTAATATCACTACAATGTTCAAACCTGGATTCAGTGCTCTACCAAGAATCAACTAGTTTTAACATCTCATCTTTTCCTTGAACATGATGAACAGTTTCTCAAAAAGCTGTCTAAAAGAAATCACTGCTGGGTCAACAAATAAAAATAGCATTACATATTATTTAATTAGACTGTAATTATTAATTTACAGTGTTTTAAGTAATTTAAAATAAGGAATTTAAGTTGAAGTAATTTTAAAATACACTAATAAATTCTGGGTGTTTTAATACTTTAATAAGATTATCTACATCTATCTTTATTCACAACCAGATAAGGGTTGTTTAAATAAGGGAACAATAATGTTAATTAAGAAGACTGGACAAAACATAGTACATTAAAACAACAAAACATACTTCCATAACAACAGTGTTGTGAGGTACTGTAGTCCTGGGAACTGTGGCAGATGTTCTCATTTTGTAATGGTGTCATCCTATACTAATTATTCTATTTACAGTCTCTACAAAATGAACCTGTGAATGCTGAAATGACTACAGTATATCTAGCAATTTTTCCATACTACGTATAACAATAACCTATCTGAAAAGTGTAATAAGAACAAACTGCAAACTGCATTCCTCATAATATTCAGAATAAGAACATCAATGGTAAAACTGTATTTTCTCATAATCTTTGCAAGGCACTACGGTATTGATTTTGTTCCTGGGCATTGCAAGGTTTTGACATGATTAGGCTGCACTTACCTTTATGCAAAGCCAGATCGATATTGGAAAAGTCAGGATAATTAAAAGAAAAGAACAGGCTATCAGGATTATTCCACAGCAACCAACACCACCTGCTCCGCCATCTGCATACAGTAAAATAATGTTAAGACAAATATTATAGCACAGTTCTTCTACACTTCATTTATCTATGTTCTTCAAGCTTAGATCACTAAGCAACACATTTGAATTGCAGTTTTCAACACATTGAAAATGTGGAATGGAATTTCCTTTACTCAATTTCCCATATACAATGCCTTAATCACTGGCTTATTTATTGACTCACAGACAGATTTCTTTCTTTCTTTTAAAATGTGCAGTCTTTCAATCTTGATCGTCCCTTGTGTCTCCAATCAATAGACAAAAGTAGTCAGTTTTTCTTTGACTTCAGTACTTTTATTGTTGTTCACTGCACCTGATGCAGATGTTAGATGTACATTTTTATAATGTACAATTAATAATTATGTGCAACCAATGATTATCTACAGTATGAAGTTCAAGTAGGTCAGCATGTGTAGGTTGCAAAGGAACAGGTAAAGGTTTATTCCATGCTGAAAGAAAAAGAAAAGACAACAATTTCGTTGTGGAGCCTTCTTCAGGTGTCAAGCTGTGAAACGCTGTGTCTCTTTTCTTTTCCTTTCAGGGTGGAATAAACCTGTACTTGTTCCAATCATTATCTATGCCTATTGTTATAATGTTAATGCTGTTATGTACAACCAAACTTTCAATTTTTACACCATAGTTTATCCTCTCATCCTGGCCACTAGCCCTTTGACGGAAAATTTCTCTAATGTTGAAATATCCTTCATGAATGTCTGGCTTTGATGAGATCATTTCGCAGCTGAGCTCAAAGAAGTGACTGAAAAAAAGCATTGTTTTTTGGTTCAAAAGCTCTCTTCTGATTCCAAATTACATGTGCAGTACTGTAAGATTATTTTAATGTGTTGCTAACAAATTTGAACATACTGTACAGTACAATGCATTATAAGGTACATTCATTAAGTTTTGTTTAATGTGTGATGTGCGCTATGGTTGATTATTCTAGGAGCTGCTATTAATAGATCAAAATCACGTAGGATTTAACATTTAAGGCTGAAATCAAGACTTAAATTACTTTTTCAAACCATCCTGAACTGTACGGTAACATTGTCGGATTTACAACGTAAAGCAGAAATGTTGTTTCTTAACAAATAAATCAATTTAAAATTGTGGTTATGAGTTGCAGACACTGGGTGCAGTGAGAACACCTCAGGTAAGGCAGGAAGGTCTGCACCCACCTGGGATTCAGTCAGAGGTGTTTACTTTGTCATGAAACAAACAAGGTTCTCTTGCTTTTGCTCCATGAGTCCTCAATAGCATTAATATATGTGTTCACATTTTTATGGAAGAAATTACCTTCATAATTTTCCACCCTTGCTCTCCCGTTGTCTGCAGCTTCTATGTTTCTTGAGTGTTGCTTTTCCATTTCAGGTTCCACTTTATTGACTGACATGAACAAATATATCTTTCTACTAAAATAATGGGTTACCTTTCTGTTACCTTGACTCTGACTGTTCTCCAAAGAAGTGTAATGTGTTCTAGGAAAGGAATGGGCCAGGTGTCCGTAGCTACCCTGTCTGTGGCAGCCACGCCTCAGAGAGCACAAGCTGCAAAAGAAAACAAAGGTATGTTGCTGCCTAGTAACATGAGATCATTATGCGAGTCTCTGGCCGTGTCCCAGTTGTCACACTAACCCCTAAGGCCTTCCTCCAAGTCCTCACTTCTCTGACGTAACGCAAGTGTGGACTTGAAGAGGCCGAGGATTCGGGGGGGGGCGACATTATAAAAATGGTAATGGTACGCCCTCGCGTGACGTCACTCGTGGGTTTCTCGGCTCAGGGGCGAAACGCTTTCGGTTGTTGATGTTTCTTTTCTGATGGTACAGTATGTCAGCGGATAATTTTAAAAATATTTTTTCATTCTCCGCTCGCACTTTGATGAAATTGAATTTCATTTCGTTTATCCCTGCACAAAAGTAGTGACACATTGTGTTCATTCATGCTGAGCAGGTTCGACTCAAAATGGGCGAAGTAAGCTAAGGAAAACATGATAATACCGCTTTTATTTAAAGCCTTGTACTACCAAATACATTTCATATCGTCTATCCCAGTACAAAAATGACAGTACGAGGAACATAACGCGTTCAATCACGTTCATTCAGTAAACTAAGTAAAGTACACTTGGCAATACCTCAAAGCTTTGTACTATTAAGTACGTGTAGTAATTAATATTCCGTGTACAAAATACACTGCAATAATAATACTAATTCCTTACACTTACTGTATATAGCGCTTTTCCAGGTGGATGCTGCACATTGGTGGTGGTGGTGGAGGGGAGTCCCCATTACCTGTAAAGCGCTTTGTCCAGAAAAGCGCTATATAAGTGTAAGCTATTATTATTATTATTATTATTATTATTATTATTATTATTATTTTCTGGACACTCCTCTCAAAGTGCTTTACAGGTAATGGGGACTCCCCTCCACCAACAGCTATGTGCAGGATCCACCTGGATAATAATAATAATAAAAAACTTTATTTTATATAGCACCTTTAAAGGTGGCTTCTCAAAGCACTTTACAGGATGACAACAACAATAAATAAGAAGAATACACAAGATAAAACACAATTACAATATAAAGAGGAGACTGTGGATGGTGGTACTAAGAAAAGCAGAGGAATGAAGAATGAAACCAGTTAAGTAAAGGCTTTTCTGAAGAAGAGGGTTTTAAGTCTGGATTTGAAGGAGTTTAGAGAAGGTGACTCTCTGATATCCTTGGGGAGAGAGTTTCAGAGCTTGGGGGCATAACAGGAGAAGGCCCTGTCACCCATACAATGTAGATGGGCTTGGGGGACAGTAAGGAGAGCAGAATTAGAAGAGCGAAGGTTGCAAGGTGTGGAGTAGGGTGATAATAGTTCAGACAGGGACTGAGGTGCCAAGCCATGCAGAGCCTTATAGGTGAGCATGAGGATTTTCAAGTCTACACGGAATTTGACCAGAAGCCAGTGCAAGGACTCCAGGATAGGAGTAATGTGAACAATTTGCAATTTGTTCAATGTAGATTTAGATACCCCAGCGAGTAGAGCATTACAGTAGTCAATTCGAGAGAACACAAATGTGTTGATCAGCTTTTCAGCCACAGTTAGTAATAGCATAGGGCGTAGTCTAGCGATATTTCTGAGGTGAAAAAAAAATGTTTTGACAGTATGCTGCACATGTGGGTTGAATGTTAAGCCAGAATCGAATATAACCCCAAGGTTTTTCAATTTTGATTGAAGCTCAAGTACAGAACCATCTACAGATAGGGTAACAGGACTGGCTTTACGAGGTTGATGGGGGGTGCCAATAAGCAAGACTTCGGTCTTGTCGCAGTTAAGATGAAGGAATTTTTGAGTCATCCAAATTTTTATGTCAGAGATGCAATTAGATAGAATAGAGACAACCAAATCAGTGTCAGGCTTGGTATGGATGTATATTTGAGTATCGTCAGCATAAAAATGAAAGCTGAGGCCATGTGATCTTAAAGCTGACCAAGTGGAAACATGTAAATGCTGAAGAGCAAGGGGCCCAGTATTGAGCCCTAAGGAACACCAGACTTAACAAGACCAATTTCAGACCTGTACCCATTAAGAAAGACAAAGTGACAGCGATCAGTGAAGTAAGATTTGAACCATTTGAGAGCAGTGTCAGAAACTCCAAACACAGTCTCAAGACGAGAAAGTAAGATGTTATGGTCAACAGTGTCAAAAGCAGCACTGAGATCAAGAAGGATGAGTATAGAAAGAGAACCAGAATCAGAAGCTATTAGAAGATTGTTAGTGAATTTGACCAGGTCAGTTTCTGACCAGGATGATGCGACGGCAGCCATAATTTGCACAGTACATTCACCACACATCAGCTATCAACGACGAGGAGAACAGAGTGATGAGGCCAATAATAGATGGGGATTATTAGGAGGCGATGATTGGTAAAGGCCAATGGGAAATTTGGCCAGGACACCAGGATATATGTCAAAATGTTGTACCTAGAATACATACAATATTGTAACGAATTCAGGTTGCGGTACGGAATAGAGCAGGCATGGGACTCAGGGAATAGGATTGAACACATTTATTAACTTGAACTTGAACCGGGAAAGGTACACACACAAGGACAGGGGTTACAGCGCTGCACCTTCACTAACACACAGACACGAAGGAAGAGGCTGTCTCCCAGCCTCCGCCCTACTATAGTATAAACAGTCCCGTAGTCCCGCCCCGAGGCGCTGTTCTCAGCCTGCCTTGCGTGCGCATGCTAAAGCGCCCCGCGTGGCGCTACAGTATGAATCTAAAGTAACCTAATGAAATTTTGCAAAGGAACAAGTAATAGGTTAATTCCATGCTGAAAAGAGAAGAGAGACAACACAACATTTCGGCTGTGAAGCCTTCTTTGGCAGACTTCAGAGAAGGGAGCATTGGTGGAGCTTGTGAGCAACCTTGTGAAACACAAATTTAGAACCCTAAGCCTTTACAGACTTGAGTGGGAACGTGTATATGAAGGCCGCAAGATCACAAGTGTGTCACAAGTGAAACCTTGGACACTGCCAGTGTCTGTTCTCATTCTTGGTTTTCGCACAATCACAGCCATCCCTGCTACCAAGATGCAGCCTTTTGTGTGCCAGTTTGTCAATCATGAGGATATCAACTGTTGGTAACATCACAAAATCTCTACCAAGAGAGTAGCAGGTGATATCTTTAGTTTGACATTGGAGTTAACAGCCCTGACCTTCCTTTCAGTGTTTGTTCCTAGTAGAAGTGAACAGAAGTGGAAAAAATACTTTTTTTGCTGGAACTAAACTAATGGGGCACTTACAGTACCTTGAAAAATTATTCACACACTTTCAGTTATGCCCTGTTCTTCCGGATTTGAAATAATATTCTTATTAAAATGAATATTTTTAATCAGAAATTCAAGTAAGGAACACAGCACTTTTATGGTGAAAGCAGATAAACCTCTGTTAAAATAGCAAGAAAAATCCCCAAATCCCAAACTAAAGTATGGGCATTGCAAAGCAAGGAAGAAATCACAGACACTACTTACTACCCAGTGTATCTTGTACATGACTGTAAGCTCTCACACAGTTGTTTTTCCAAGCACACATTCCTCACACTACTGAAAATCACTCCCACATGTGTTTACACATTAGCTCACAGCACAGGACTAAATGATTTTCACAAGCAATTACCTAATTAGCAGATGTCTAAAGACTAGTTTGTCTTTTCACAAATATTATTATTATTATTATTATTATTATTATTATTTTGCAGTCATAACGTATGTCAGAGAATATTAGCTGAATCAAAGATGTCTGCAGTGGTAAGACACATAGGACCAATTGCAACAAACTGAAAGTAGCTTACTAACTGGAGTTCATCCCGTGGTTAGTACACAGCTAGTTCATTACCTTAAAGACCAAATACAACAAACTTGGCTGCTGAAATTAGTCTGCAGCTTCATACTAAACCTGTTTCTTAATTGCAGTGAACCAAAAGTGAAGCTGCTGCCCTCTAGAGTTTACTGAAGTAGGAGACTAACTAAAATCACCTCTTCATATGGTTAAACAACTTTGTCGAGTACTAAGCAGAACACTGAAACACTGGAACGTTCCCTGATATAGTGGACAAATACTGTCACTATGTCATGAATCTGTTATACCTCCATCACTTAGAAAATGTAAATATTGAACTGATAGCTTTCCAGTCACACCACATTTATTAATAATGATTTTTATTAGGTGTTTATTAATAAAAGTGTCATTTTAAAATTTTAATGTTTATATTTTACTATAATGTTTTATTAGTTGCTGTATTAAAGATAATGCATGTAGAGTCTTTAGTATATGACAGTGAATTTTCAGACATCCTGTGGCGTGAAGAGAACTAAAATTGTCCGCAATGAACTGTGTTCTGTCATATCTGGGTGTTGATTAAAAGATCTATTGTATTTTTTATTGTGATGGGACTTTACACTTGTAGTTCTCAGGGGATAGTAGGGATATTGACAAATTGGGGATACAGAGAATTAGTTGTGTAGGCAAATGTAAGGGTGCATTGAAGAACAAAAACTCTTAGATGAAGTGCAAGAAATGTAGCCCTGAAAATGCACAAGACTTAATTTTATAGTACTGCAGACACAAATGTAGCCTACTGTATACAGTACATAAAACCAAAATAGTGTTCATTTATTCATCTGAAGGATCTCCTCTTGAATCTACAGTATATCGTTTATCAGTGGAAATAAAAGCTGCTGCATTACATGTTCAAATTCAAACCTGCTGGTGTAGTTGTTTGTTAGACGACTAGTTGCAATTGAGTATTGCATTACTAGTTACTTACTTTCATCTGGTATATTTTGGTATAAATGCAGTTCTTAAAAACTAACATTAAACAAACAGCTGGAATGACTAATGAGAAGATTCCATCTGTACTGTATTGGTTTGCCCTGCAGAGTGATTTTACCATCACTCTCATCCTTTTTTATGGGCATGTTGCTCTCAAAGCGCCAGGAGGGCTCCTGCATCAGAGAATGGAGACTGACTTTTTTGGCAGTCAGACAACATTTCACCACTAAGGTAGGCAAAACCTTAGTGATCCTTTAAAAACAAAAGGCCTGAGGGTATAATCTTAACAGGTCCTTTCTATAATGTGTCTTTAAACAGGATCAGACTCAGGATCTCATACCCTTTTCAGGTATCACTGATTACACAGAGGCTCTGACACTTTCATACACTGTTTGTGCTAACTGGGTAATCAACTGTATCTTGTCACACAGTTGTTTCAACCCAGTGCTGCCTGATGTGCAGAATACCTTACTGCATATGTGTGCAAAGGCTGTGCTCACATTGTCTCCAGAGGATTCCAGTGTGCCTGAGCCCCAGGTAAGGAGTGATAGACTTGACTATTTGACACTAAGTAGGACACATGAGACAGTAAATGTATTAAGAATATTGTTTCTTTATGGAGTCTTTCAGGATTCACAGATTGGAAAGATTACTTGAACTATTTATTTCAAAGCATAACCTTTGACAAATGCACTATATACTGTATGAATCTTTCTGACATCATGTATTTTAATGTCTGTGTCTGTGCTATCGTGTGTGTACGGTAGGTGCTGTACAGTGACTTTGCTGAGTCTCTCCTGTACCTGCTGCTCCACACACTGCAGCAAAACATCAGCCCAGCTGGACTGCAGGGAGCACTTGAGGTCTGCACTTTATCCTACTGTGAGTTGAAAGCTTGGTATCAGAGTGTTTCAGACTTTCATTCTGTCTGCCAATTGCTGTAGATGTCTAAAAAAAATAAAAAGTTACAAGCTACAGTATATATTGTAAGAGTTCAAGAATATTGTAGCTCAATGGACAGAAGTAAATATATAATATTTTTGTAGTTCATGCTGGTAAATGTGTATGAATAAGGTGTCAAAACTCCCATATTTGTAAACAAGGTAAATATAGAAGGGGTGTGTGAGCATTTTATATTAGAACAATCCTAATTGTGTTGTTGGTTTTAACACTGTCATTTGCTCTATCACAACACTCTGTCTTTTCCTTGTTTTCCTCAATCTGTGCAAGCCTGGCTCACCTCTGCCCATACCTGGGAGAGAGTGAGAGCCATTGAAATCACAAAAACCCTTCTCCTGTTCTACCTTGAGAACTTTAATCCCATGGTGAGACAGGATGTGGTTCTTTCTGTATGACACAGCAGGAATATCATGAGGAATTGAAGGGAAACTATCAGTTCATGGTTGCCATAAATGTAATTCCGCAGCTGAATCAGACTCATCAGACTCATCTCTGGAATGTGTTCTCTGTCCCAGAATAACTTGATGTTCCCTGTTGGGGAGCTCCTAGGACTCCTCTTCCCCCGTTGCTGTGATACAGAGCCATCTGTCAGGGAGAAGGTAATGGAGTGTGTCATCACAGTACTGGACATCTGGATGAGCGGAGAAGGTAAAAATGAAGCAGCTCACAGTACAAACAAAAACAACTCAAAACTGACAACAGTGTGGATTGATGGTGTTTCTGTACTGTATATTCAGAGACTCTGTACTTCAAGACTATTTAAAGACGGTGACCTTCTATCTGATGTGGACTGCTCAGCACAATGAGATCTTTGTCTAGCAAAAATTAATATCTAAAATATCTGTGAATCTCTAAGAGTTTGTATCCTGTGTGTTAAATCCTTGCTGTTTCTCTGCAGGTCGAGCTCACAAAGTATCTCAAGGCTCTGAAAGAATCAGTTTTCATAGAGTTTGACCAGGGCACAGTCAGGGGCTCTTGCTCTGCTGTCACTCAGGTAAGGCCAGTGTCTAACACAGCCATGGCAAGGACCTTGGTGTGCAGTCTGAAAATTATAGTGCAAAGCAGTAAATATTGAAAACTGCTTTGCTTTGGTGTTTCTTAGTGTGTCTGTAATTACTTCATTATATTGTTTAATTATTAATTCGAATATGATTGAGATTTTCAGGTAGTTGGTTTAGTTCCATCACATTTGAGTTCTTTCAACATAGTGGGGTGGCAAAAGGTTCCTGCTTGTTAGTGTGTTGTTAGTCCCAAGACAATGATACCTCCTGCATTGTTTTGTCCTGAGGAGATGGAGTCTGATACTCTCTCTTTCTTTGTTTCCCAGCTGGTGAGTCGATTGCTCCCTCTTCCAGACTCACAACAAGGAGCTGGCCAGCATGGTGAGGACATAACAACATTGTCATCTTTCATGGACAACAGAACCTTATACTTTCAGCACTCTGATGTGGTCTGTTGGTGTACTAGAGAAAGAGCATGCTGGTAACTCCATGAGAGCTGCACTGACCACTTTTTGTTTTCTTAGAGTACCTTTGCCTTTTAGTAACTGAGAGACTCACTGTGCTGGATCTGTGAACAAGGACACAGCTGCTTAATCATAGGGTCTCCTTCAGAAATGCCCTTTAGCTCCTGAAAAGAAAAAGTGGTTTTGTAATTTAAGATACCAGGACCAGAACAAGGATATGCCAGCCAGAGAAATACTCAAAGTCTTGTGCCAGCTTCCATAGCAACAAAGTGATTGACCCCTGGTGTTTTTGTTACCTCTAGTTTCCTGACATCCTGCGAGTCTTTGTGTGAGTGTGAGGGAGTGTTTGAGGGATGGGACACAACCTCAGATATACCGCCAGCGTCCTGCTGACTTGCACATCTCTTCGTGAGAGGTAACGCACTGGGACACTGGAGTGCCAATACAATTCTTACTAATAACTGTGCTGAAATGTTCAGACCAGCTGAAACATTTGAACTGGATAACCCTACTAAGCTTCAGAATGTAGTTAGATGCTGGATCCTGTATTTAATTTTTGTAAAATAGTCACACTAAATTTCTCTTTGTAGTAACAAAAGCAAGCAAACACAAATATAAAGAGTGCTACAGTAAGTTGCCAGTTTTGCTGTGTGTTCAATTCCAGATATCATTTTAATTCATTGCCCTGCAGCAACAGCAGGAGAGTGAGACTGTCTCTTTGTGTGCCTTTCAGCTCACTCAAGGAGGTGTGGCAGGCCCTCAGTGCCAGCCAGGTGGCACCCAAGATTGTGAAGCTCCTGGCTGATTACCTCTGCCTGACCAAGGGAAAGAAGATGGGTGATCTGGCCCTGACTGTAAGTAAACATAGAGTCCATCACCTGCCATTTCAAACTGGCAGATTAAATAGCAATACTGTGCTCAGTATACAGTGTGGTAGTTCTCTATACTGTATATCTCTGTAACACTTGTCCCAGCTGTCAAATACATAAAATCGGCACAAATCTGTCCCTCCTTCCTCAGGCTCACACATACGGCAAAGACAAGCTGGCAGCACAGGATTCAAACCTGGCACAGCAAGAAACTCAAGTGGAGCCAGGTGTCCTGCGGGCTCTATCAGGGCTGATGACCATCATGTCCGACTGGGAGAAAAGTCAGGCCAAGTTGCTGCTGCCCTATGTGTACCAAAGGGCCAAGCTCTGCCTGGAAAATGTAGGTTTTGTGGGGTCCATTATTCAAATGTGTTTCTCCATAAATCCAAGGAGAACAATTGTTACATGTAATAATTCAAATTTATCAATCACAGTATTTGCACAGTGAGCAACAGTGACACTGAAGTTAACAGCAGGTATCTCTTGCATGTAAAAGTGAAGAGAAGTGGAAGATAATGGATTGTGTTTGTAAAATACCCCTCATCTCCTGCATCTTTCTTACAGGAGGGCCATGAAGTCCGCAGGGCCACTTTGCTTCTTCTGGGGCAGCTGGTCAGGCTGGGTTCAGAGGATGCTGACATGAAAAAAGACATCCACAGCTGCCTGGTGATCCTGCTGCTCAACCTCTCTGACCCCATTCCAGAGGTCACCCAGGTAAAGACACATACCTGTACCACAGAAGATGACTACAGTGGCGTCTCTGGTCTTTCTGCTGTGCAAGACACACCTTTGGGTTTAACAAAATTTCAGTACTTCTTACAGGTGATGCTAGAGCTAACAGTTTCCATAAATTGTCAGTCAGTTGTGTCAATATGCTCTTGACCAGTCTGAACCTGTAGAGATTTGTGCTTGTGAGAGATTACAGTATTCATTTTGAGAGGTAGAAAATACGTGTTGCCAAATACTGTAAAGATTTTGTGGCACCACGGAATAAACAGAAAATGTAATTTTTCTTTGCAGTGTGTTTTCAAAAGAATTCAAACAACAAAGTGATCTTATCTTATCTTACTGTAATGGTGGTACAGTATGTCATAAAAAGTAATTTTGGACTGTACACTTTTTTCTAATTTCTGAATACCATGTGGTAACTGTGAGAATCTTTGAATTATGTCCCTATGTTTGAAGTGAATTGTGTAAAGAAGTATTTAATTTTAGCTGTATTTAATGCTTTAGCTGTACAGACCATATACTAGCAATGAGTAAATTGAAATCACAGTCAGACATTTCTTTCATCAGGTCGGTGCATACGTCCCACATTTGTGAATCAAATAACCAAATGGCTTTTTTGAGCAGTTTAGGATATGAGCCATGTTTCACAAAGTACATGATTGCTTAAAGAGTGCTTAAAGGTGTTTCTGTGAATGTGACATTTACCAATTTTCAGTTCACCAGAAGTTTAGAAATCCAAATACTTCTTACAGGTACTATCATTGTTGTACAGAAATATTTGAGTGCTAGCTGATTTTTTTGATGAAGAACCAATCTTATTCTTTCAGTTTTTCTCCTGTGTGAAGATTAACCCTGGTTTTAAAAGGTCTGGATTTTTCTAGGCCTGCAGGACAGCTCTGAGGGCCTCTGTTCCATTGATGGGCTTCCCAGTTATCTCAGCATTTCTGGAGGAGAGCTTAAGCCAGGACAAGGAGCTAAATGTCACCCAGTTCATTAAGGACATGGATTCCTTCTTCTGGATTGATGGAATGTGAAGAGGGCACTCATGAGGCACTGACTGCTGTGTAGCATTTCTACCTTTGCATCTAGTATTCTGCCTGATTTTTACAGTTATTTAATAGTAACTAAGATAAAACAGAGTTATTTGGATCTTTGCATAAACAAAACAGTGTGTGTCCCAATTTAAAGCATACCGTGTGAAATGTCTGTAGATGACTTCACATATAACAATTTTCTAGTTGGGAGTTCAGACATTATGAAGTTCTGTTGATATTACCTGAAATTGCCATTATTGAGAAGATATTCCATTCCAGAGTTTTCCCCAAAACACTTTGGCACATTTCTGTCATATTATCTCATGCTGGTAAAAAAGACTCTTGCACAAAATTCTGAAGCAGAATTAGAAAAAAACACCAGTATAAGGCATGTTCCAAATCTCCGTACCAGATGCCTTCAGTGTCTTTACTGCAGCACCACTTTCTTCCTCTCCAGGCTTATGATTATCACCAGGAAACAAGCTGCCGTGATGTTTTGTACTTTCAGTGTCACTGTACCCAGTAGCTCTGATTGTTAAACCTCTGTGTTTCAGGCCTCCTAGTGCAACAGCAACAGAAGAGCCTCTGCTCATGCTTGGCCATCAGAAGAGCCCAACAAGGTGAAGAAACCTTCCTGTTTCTCTTTAAATAAGGTCCAATAGTTGAGCTGAAATACATTTTTAGGATATTATATTACAAACCAGGTACCCAGAGTGAAAAGATGTGAGGGTCTCACAGCATCAATGTGCAATTGTTTGTATACTGTCTGAGATGTACAGTTGATCGGTTGAGGATGTTTTTCTTTAAGTAAATTATTCTACACACAAATGGGGGAACCCCAGTGTAGCATTTTAGCCATTTCTCTGTTTTGTTTTATTTCAGATGTATTAAAAAAAACAAAATGCACAATTGTTATAATAAAAAGGTAATAAGAAAGTAATAAGAATTATTTCCAAAGAATGGTTTTATTTTAGTTTTTAAACCAATCCAATTGCCAAATTGTAATGCACTTGATGGAGTTCCTTCATATTTATGTCCTATGAGCCTTTTATATCAATATTTTTATGAAACAGTTGTTCTTCAGCAATGAAAATTAAAATAATTGTTTCTTTCACAGTTAAATTTCAGAGAAATCAGATCTTAAAGGTTTTCAAGAGTAAGAGGGTTGTTTAATTTCTTCCACAGGGCTGAGGGTTCTCTTGCAGGACCAAGAGACCCGGGTGCAGGAGAGGGCTGCTGAATCCATGCGGTTCTTCAGCCAGACCTGAGCAGTTATGAGCTGTGGGGTTCTGGAGGCTGCAGCCAGAGACTCCCGAGTGCCCCCTGTTTTGGAGAAGAGGACAGTATGGACTTTGTGTACTGATTTTAAGAGGCTTGCAGAGTCCATCAATTTTTGTATACAGGTACTGTATATATGTAGTACATTTAATATGTTGTGTAATAAAAGTATACAGATCGTCTTTATTATTCAAAATGCTGTGACTGATAAACCTGGCTGGAGGTAAAGTAACAATGTCCTGTCCTTCTGTTTTGATTAATTTGAAATTATGTATATGCACTTTATTAAAGTTTCTCTCTGCTGAACCAACTTGGCTCACTGACAATACAACCATGTGTCTGGCAAACTTTGGGACTTTTTCACAAAATGTTCAGTTAGGGAGTGAGCCCATACATAACAACAGAATTCTGCCCGAGGTCTAGCCTGCAGCACCAGCTAGCTACTGTACCACCATGTGCTGCTTGATCACCGGAGCAATTTGAAACACCTGATTATAGCATTATTCAGCAGTAGCTGCTGCGCTGGGAGCAAACTAAGTATCTCCCCTTTATGTGTGATTCCTATTTAGGATCCATGTTTGAGACTGTAAATTACTATGTTTCATTGATTCTTAACAGTCATCAAGAACTTTTGCAATTTACGGTTCGAATTTCTAATTGTTGCTGTAAATTTAAACCCTCATATCACTACACTGTGCACGATAAGAAAACTCTAAATGTAGCTTTTGTGTCTGGGTAGGACAGATATTGTTGAATTCTGTCAAAACTCTTTTGAATCTATTTTCAGAAATAGGCATTGGGGTACCCCTGTATGTGAAGGTGTGGCAGGATTGTCTAACTGTGTATCTGAGTGTCACAGATGTAGTATCAATTACCAACATGTGGCATTCAAAATACCTCATGCCCATAGACAACATTCAAACTCCTTAATAAATAGAAAAGGCATCTGTTCTGCAAAAGTACAGTTAACTGGTAAAGCATGATATATTATCTGCTAGGTGCAGAATTTTCTGGCTGATCCTGATTCTATATTTGACACAATTTGTAATCAATTGTTGTCAGAGGCCAAATATTCTGAAAAATGTGATCCTTATTACTGTAACCTGCTCCGAGGTTAGTTAGATGATCATGGTGCCTTGTGGACACCTCTCAGGTACAGGTACGTGCTGAGATCCAAGTCTCTCCAGAAGCTGAACTACTTCCTGGGTCCTACTTCTTCGGGATTCTTCGGGATTCAAGATCAAACAAAGCATCAGCATCTGACCCAGGTGCAACATGAGCCAGAGGAAGCAGAGACCCATGTCTGCAGGTACAGTATGCTCTGTTGCCTTTCTGTTATCTTATGAGGTAAAACAGTGAAAAAAGGTTATTTATAAAGGTGTACAGTATATGACCTTTACACATACGCTTTATTTGACTGTACTTAATAGCTAACCAAGAAATCAGCATGTATTTTGTTTGAAACTGGATTTGGATTTGACCAACTTTACACACCAGATTGGTGCATACTCAAGCTTCCTCATGTGGCTTGAAGATCACTTATGGACAGCAGTTCTCAAGTTTGACACCCGAAGAAGGCTCCACAGCTGCAATGTTGTGTTTTTTTTTCTTCTCTTTTCAGCCTGGAATAAACCTTTACATATTCCGTGGCATCCTACGTATGCTGACGCAGATACCTCCTTAAACTAGTGTTGAGAGATGGTGACTCTTCACCTCACTGACTCAGAGACTATGTACTTCATTGTATTTATAGACAGTGACCTTCTATCTGATCTTGTGGATTGCTCAGTACAACAAGATCATTCTCTAAATAAAATTAATATCAAACATATATGAGAATCACTAAAAGACAGTTTGTTTCTGTGACTTACATCCTGTGACCCACAGGGCTTGTGGAGGAGAACTTCAGCCAAGACAAGGAGCTGAATGTCCCCCAGTTCATTAAAGACATAGCCAGCATCCTGGTGAGTGAGGATCACCTGGGATTGTCTTCTGTATTGACAGAGGGAGAAGAGGCCAGTCCTAAACTGCTGACTGCTGTCTAGCAGCAAACACACTAGGATTTCTACCTTTGCAACGAGTATTCTATCTGATTCAGGCAATTAATGAATACTTGGATAAAGCGAGGTAATTTGGATCTTTACATAAGCACAAATTTGTAGTCTGTGATCCAACCGAAAGTGTATGTCTGATTGTCTGCAGGGGACTTCACATACATCACAAATGTCAGCCTCAGTTCACACTAGATGGTGCCAAACCTCTTCAGTAGATTAAGGTAATCCTGAGATGGCTGTATGCTCCAGCCTGCTGCCCTGTAATGGAGTGCTGTCTGTCACAGGGGGGCTTTTTGCACATAGTGGAGTGGAACTACACACACCTTTAAATATTCTCTATATAAAGATACAGAGATTCCCTGGCCATGTCAGCCTTTACCAGAACTGTGTCCACAAGTTTGCAAGGATCAGATGGGCATGCGTTCAAGAGTGCTGTCATCTTTCTTGACTGGTAAAAGAGTAGACATTAAAGGGTAGACATGAGTTTAGACATTATAAAGTTCCTCTGGTTTTACCTGAAATCGCTTTGATTCAGCAGGTATTCCATTATAATAATTTCTCCTAGGTACTTTGGCACATTTCTGTCATACTATCTCATGCTGGTAAAAAGGGCTATTGTACAAAATTGGTCTTTCTCTGCATCTCACATGATGTAGAATAGCTGAATTAATGTAATTTTAGTTAGGCAGCCTGTATGAGACATCTTTTTAGTACTGCAGCAAACTACTCAGGGCACCAGTTTCTTCCTCGCCAGACTTATGAAAGTCACCAGGAAACAAGTTGTCATGATGTTGTGTCCTTTCAGAGTCTTCTGACTGTTGTGTATCCAGTAGCTCTGATGTTTAAACCACTGTGTTTCCCTCTCTCAGGCCTCCTAGTGCAGCTGTGGCAAAGAGCCTCTGCTCATGTTTGGTCATCAGAAAAGCCCGTCAAGGTGAATAATCTTCCCTCTTTCTCTTAAAAGAAGGTCCAATATGTTGAGCAGTTGTTCTGGCTGAAAATCAACCAAAATCTACCAGGAATTTTGTCTGTAACCTTAAGCATAGCAAACAAGGTACCCCAAGAGGAACAATCTGAGTGTCTCACAGTATCGATTTGCAATTGTCAACACTAGACAGTAGATATATTAAGAAAATTCTATTTAAAGTTATTTTTACCCGCAACAGAAAAAAAAGCCCTGTACACCATTTTAACCGTTCTCAATTTTGATTTATTTCAATTTTTTTAAAACCTAAGTACTCAACTGCTGTAGTAAGAAGACGGTTCCATAAGTATTGTTTTTATTTAATTTTTTAAAGCAATTCAAGAAAACTGAATTGTAATCTTTTTTATCTTTCCATTTCAGTAGTATAACCCTTTTAGCAATGGTACATTACGTGACAGAAGTAAAAGGTTGAAACATGTTTGGGGGTTTTTGAGCTTACTGAGATCTTTTTAAAGGTATATACATGTATAGCCAAATCAAGTGGGATGCATTGGCCCTGTATGCTAGACAGAGTTGATATGATTTCAGTGCATTTCCAGAAGGCATGTAGATGATAGTTAGGTACTTTATCATTGCAAGGATGACATAATTTAGTGTCAGCAAGTCCCATAAGAAAAAGCTTTCCTTTAGTAAAATGTACATAATATAAAACTTGATTATGAAATCAGGATTATGCCAAATGGGAGTTAAAAGAGAAAATTATATTTTCTGTATGTAGATTTGATTAATCTCAAATCATTCTTCAATTGTGGATGAAATACATGGATTAAAAAAAAAACATTTTGTAGCCACATTACCAAGCAAAGGGAGGTGTTCTAAAAGCACCAGGCTACAAAACTCTTGCTGTAATTCCAACCAAGAATACATATCTAAATGACTCTGTTTGACTCTGTTTTTTCTTTTTTTCCTTTTATTATAAGCAGATGAGATAATTTTACCGCTTAACACAGCTTTGCTGGTTTCTTAAAGTAGCAACAATCATCAGAAAATCATCATTATTAACTTAAAACATATGCCATTCTCACTGGATAAAGGAACAAAATGAATTATATTAATTCATAATTAATAAGTAAACACCATCTTATGTCTTATAATTTTTCTCATATGGACCTCCTAGAATTATTTTATGAAGCAGTTTTTCTTCAATTTAGTGTTAACAACATTGAAAGTTAAAGAAATGATGTGTTTTCACAATTAAATTTCATTCAGAGAAAAGAATCTCTGAATTCTCTCACACAAAATATACTCTCAAGCTCTTTCTTTAATCTCACTGCATGGTCTTTACAGTCTATGGTTTGATCACCAGTTCTTGTCTGAGAGTCTGGAGGAGCCCTGCAGTTTGTGCTTGCCACTGTGCACAATGAACAGGTTTTCAAGAGTAAAAGGTTCATTTCATTTCTTCCCCAGTTAATGAACAACTTTGTATTATAATTAACTAAATATTAATAGAAGTGTACAGTTATCTGTATTATGCAAAATGCTGTGACTGATGAAGGTAAAGTAACACTGTATTGTATGGAACACTAACAGTAGCTTGGAAAATCATTCACCAACTTTCAGTGATGTCATGTCCTTCCGTTTTGATTGATTTAAAATGATGTATACATTTTTTATTAAAGTGAATATTGTTAATCAAAAAATGAGTGCTGCATTAGACAATATTGATAAGGGAAACCAAATTAATTTCTGGTTAGAAGATAGGAATAGCAAACAGCTAAAAGGATATTAGGAAACCCTGAAAAGAATCTGGAAATGGAACATGGCAGACAAATAACATAAAAACGAAGATGTTCGCAATCTACTGTAATCAACCATTATGATATGTTTCTGGAAGAACCATCTCATAAAATAAAAAAGAATCATTTACACATCTTCTGAAGAATTAAGACAAAAACTACAATTTTTGAAAAAAGGCCCCTCTCAAGGAAGAAAAGAAAAATCACTTTTAATGTTTTAATCCCTTAATCATAAATCATCAACGATGCGCATATTTATCATTTAATGGTCATGTTACACATTCACATTATTTTTTTATGTTTTGAAGTATATATAAAAGGCTTGGTTTGAAATACAAACATAACTTACACCTAAAACAGCTATATTGATGATTCAATACAAAATGATTATTAAAAAGATAGTACAAAATGTAACTTCCCATTCCGTCCGAAGGAAGTTATTGTATTTAATTCATGAATTTCAAACCCATCCTCTTTTAAAATTTAAATTTGGCAGTGCAGTAGTTAGCGTGGCTGCCTTGCAGCACCAGAGCCTTGGGTTAAATTACCTGGGGTGCAATCTGTGTGGAGTTTGTATGTTCTCATGGTGCTTGTGTGGGTTTCCTCTGGGAACTTTAGTTTTCAAAACACATTTTAGATTAACTGGCTTCTGGGAAAATTGTCCCTGGTATCTGAGTGTCTACGTGTTGACTGTATGGACTCACGCCTGTTGCTTGCCAAGAGGCCCCGGCGCACCAGCAACTCTAAATTGGATGAAGCGATTAGAAAATGGATGTACAGTATAGATAGATTAACAATCTTGTTCTTCTTGCTTAGAAGTACAGCAGAAAAATGTTATATAACACAATTTTTTAATCCTAAGTAACTTTAAGGGAATAAGTGTGATAAAGATATTTATCTTCTTAAGGAGAGTGACTAGTAATTTATTACTAGTCTAACACAGTATTAATATCTAATATTAAGCTGTGTTAGCTTAATATCTAACACAGTAGTACCAGAAAGACTATTATATCCTCCCTGGGTCTGTTCCACATCTAGGATATTTGAGAATTTCACATGAGCATCCTCCTGTGTTCATTCTCCTGCAGAATTCTCTCCACTAAGAGAATTAAGCATTTTGTTGCAGAGGGAATCGGTGCCCTCCAGTGGCTTACTCCAAAAGTCATTTTGAGGAGCCCACATCAGCTCCTTTTTACAATAATTGGACTCATTTAACTTCTCCCAGGTGCAGAAGCATTAAGGTTTTTTCTAGGCCTGTGGTTCCCAATTCTAGTCCACCTGAACACTCAATCAAATCATTGAAGTCTTAATAGAATTAATAATATGTTTATATTGAATTCTTTCATTCCTTAAAATTTGAGTAGGAAAAGTTACAAAAAGGGTCAATCCAAGAAACCCTTTGTACATTGGTGAAATTAAGCATCATTTAAATAAAGAGCTCAACTACAATGAAAACCAGCAGTCATGTGGGTCCCCTCAACCAGGATTGGGACCCCATTTCTAGGTCACATTAAAGAAACAACACCTGCAAAGCTGGAAAATGCTGTTAAATTGGTCCATTTAAGAAGCTACAGTAACTATCTGAAGTGCTTGAGGCCCAGGATTGGGCAGCCCTGACTTCCACTGTTTTGGTAACTAAGTACAGGTCTGCTCTAGATATCAGAAAAATAGATACAGTATAGAAGTGTTAGGGCATTGACTAGGATACTGTTGAAACTAAGGGCTGAGTAAAGAAAAAAGCTAAACAATCCCTGGATTAAAGTACTTATAGTAAAGTGACTGTGATGGCCTGAACTATCTTTTCTCATCACAGTTTGTCTTCCTATATTAGATATATATTCAAACAATATCAGTATAAACTAGGGGCCTGCACTCCTGGTCCTGGAGGGCTGGTGTTTCTATTTGGCTTCACTCTTTCTTAATAACCTACTTCAGCTCCTTTTTGGCATAATTGGATCAATTTAACTTCTTTATCTTCCAGTCATGCCTTTCTGCTTTGAAAATCCAGAGCACCAGCAGTTTAATGATACAGCCCAGATACTGCACTCAGGTGCAGCTGCTTTAAAGAGACTTAAAAAAGCTGAAGGCACCGTAGTTGTCCAGCCCCAGGACTGGAGACTCCTGTTGTAAATGCAAGAGGGTCTCACTAAGGAGCCATGAACAACAGGTCTGCAAGGATCTGCAAACCACAGACCTTCATGTGAAGAGTGATTATTGGAAGAATGACACAGAAGTTGGTGTTATTATATTCTATTTATTATTTCCTTAAGGAAATCAAATGCTGTGTTAATGAAAAATAACTTTGGAACTTTACATTACCAGTTCAAACAACTCTGAAATAACTTGTCTGTCATGCTTGTCCTAGGTTTATGCATGATTTTCTATTCCCAGTCCTAACATGCAAAACAGCATGCAGCATTTTGTTCATGGCCTTAAATGCAGAAGGCTGACTCTCAGACATACCGTTAACTCATTTGGTTGTGAGATGGTTCCTAGATGTTAATTGTCCTCATGTCAGGTTGAAAGGTATCCCACCGAGAATATTTTCTTAACCTTAATGAAGTATTATGTTTTATTTAAATCAATTTTTTTTTGTTTTAAAGATATGTGCTCCTCCTAAGTCTCCAAATTAACTTTTGTAACACATCTTTAATCAGGAGGAGTAAGAGACAGACAGGGACATGTGGTTCACAATGTGTACTCCTAAGCCATCACACTCTCCATGCTGGAAGCTGACAGCATCAAGAGCAGACCTAAGACATTGCATTGAGGACTATCAGCACTGGGGAAAACTAAATATTTTCTTGTATCATTCCAGTCATGCCTTGCTGCTTTGGAAATCCAGAGCAGCATCAGTTTAAAGATACAGCCCAGATGCTAAACCTTCATCTCTGGACAATTTTGTATAACTATGCACTACAGGCAGGCACAGAGCTTTATTAGTTACTCAGACATAAAGCACAAAACCAACAAACTCCAATTGTATCCAGAGTTGAAATCATGGATTTCACCATGAGAAAATGAAAAAATGAGAAAAAAGTGGACAAACAGAAACAGAAAATCAGGAAACAGAAATAAATAATTTTGTAGTACTTGCAAATAGGATTTTGTAATTCTGAAATCTCATTTGTTAAAGATTTTTATCAATCAAGATGTCCCCTAATTCTGGGGAAAGCTGATGCACTTACTGTATACAGTAAATATATTTTTGAATAGCCAGAAGCACAGATTCTATGGACACCACAAAAATATCTATAATCCAACTCTTCCATATCGCATTAACGTTATTAAGCTCATTAAAAGTATCAAATCCTCAATAAAAAGCCCAACTATAAACAACAATTATTTTCTGTAGAGAGCTGCTCTCTGTGCTAAAGCTAGCGAACCCCCCAAGAATACACCTTAAGAGCTCTTAACCCTTTCCTTCTAGGTTCGAAATAGTGTCGCTAAAACTGCTCCTTCCGTCCTGCCAACAAAAACATTCGAGGAAGACCAACGTTTCACTTCGTTCGGGGCTCGGCTATTCCATGCCACTAAGAATGGCCGATTCTTCCTTTCAGTGGAAAGATTGAAAAAAGACTAATTATTTCTCAGTAGAAATCAGCGATTTCTCCGCTAAGACTACCACGCTAAACTCTAAAAAATTACCAACATCGCGTCTGTAGGCAAATAATTGTTACGTCACAGCCATTATGCCATTTCGCAACGCACCTGATAAATTATTATTATTATTATTATTATTATTAATTGCATGTTATTAGTACCTTAACTCACTAATAGCAGCAGTGATTTTCTGCAGAATGTATGAGCAACAGTTTTCGGAAGACGAAACGCAATGGGATTTAGAGCATGTCGTAATTTCTCCGAAATGTACAGTATACCACTATTCTTTTTTTTATAATAAGCAAAATACACCTCTTCACGCGACAAAAAACATCAGAGCTATATCTTGTATCGCTTAATAATAGTTTTATACAAAACTATCTATCTTCATTATTTACAGCAATTGCTATTTCTTCAATATTGTGATGGACACACAAAGCTCTATTTTTAAATTGTACAGCGTTTTTGAGTTCGCACAGACCAAAGAACAAATAAAAACAAAACAAAGAAACAAGCAACTGCTTTTTCTTTTCTTTTACAGACATCACCAAGTACTTTTCCCACACACAAGCTAGGGGACCGACGGAACACGTACACAGGGTTAGGGTGGTAACTCGTTAACAGAAGACTACGCACTTACTAAGCTACACAGGACACTTAAACTAACATAACCATTTACATAAGCAGGGTCAGCTGCTGGTCATCGTGCTGACCCTCAGACTCCCCCCGTTTACAACTCTCAGCCTGCTTCGCGGTACCCTGAATGCCTAGGTGCGCTTCCTCCTCACCACCGGGCGAGGGCGCTACACCTGCGTATCTTTCCCAAAGGTAAAATTTGCTTTTATACTTCGTTTTAAAACACCACATCACGATAGACGTGTTTACTAATTAAGCAATAAGGCACGAGAGGCAGCGCAGAGATTATAGCATAGCTTCGAACGCGTGTCAGGGAATCAAGTTTCAATACTGGAATTATCCGTTTTATGAACATCGTTACAGTACTGGGCTGTTTTAATATACTTCTCTAACTCGGGTATGAACACTTCATTGTAGGTACTAAACTATAGCCGTGTTTTGTAGAGTATAACAGCCAGAGTAAAACATTATACAACAGATAGTGTATTTATTCACAAAAATCAGAAATTGTTTACATGCATATTCATGGGATTATGATACTTATGAGTTCATGCAGAAGAAAGAACAAACAGAAACAAAGTAGGCACACCAGCAACAACTTTTATTCTTTTTACAACGCCAACCGCAGGAGTTACACACACAGATTAGGGGACCTAGGGAACAGGTACACAGGTTTAGGGTGGTAACTCTTTAACAGACTCTACACACTAAGTTTCAGAGAACACTTAAACTAACACAGGTCTATTTACATGAGCAGGGTCAGCTGCTGGTCCTCTTACGGACCCTCTGACTCCCCCTGGCTACAACTCCCAGCCTGCTTTGCAATACCCTCAGTGCCAACTTGCACTTCCACCTCACCACCGGGCAAGACCCCTACACTGCCCCCACCTGCAGTGTCTGGTGTCCCAACGACATCGAACACCCCCCTCAGGCTCTACTCAAAGTCAGCTAATGGCTGTGGAACCCTACGTGAGCAGCCACTGCTCCACGGTGGCAGCTGGCAACCTGTGACCACCCCCTTATTGGCTCTGGCCTTAGCTGCTCTTCTAGAGCTTCTACATGGGGTTTCTTCTACAGGACCCAGTAGGGTACCAGGTGGTTTAGGTGTAAGACTACCACTCTACCTTGCTTTTGTAACTGGATACAGTAGCAGACTATGCCCACCACCCATAGTATCTCAGCAGGCCTCTCCCACCACGGCACCAGCTTAGAGCTAAGGACCTTGCAGTAGCGTGGGCTGTACACCCAAACTAAGTCCCCGAAATGAAAGGCAGGCCCCTTGCACTGCAGATTGTAGTGCCACTTCTGCCAGACTCCCGCCTGAGTCAGGTGAGTTCGGGCAAAGCTATGCACTCACCACATTCGCTACCACAGGTCCGACTCGTCTCTTGGAGGCAGCCCAAAGACCAGGTCCACCAGGATTCGCATCTTCCAGCCCAGCGTGAGCAAGGCCAGGGTGCACCCAGTAGATTCCTGGAACGTGGTCTGATACACCCAGAGTGCAAGGGGGAGGTGGCGGTTCCAGTCTTGCTGGTGCCGGGACACCAGCGTGGTGAGCGTCCAGTTGAACCGCTCTACCAGCTCATTGGGAGCCCCCACCTGCCATTGTTGGAGAGGAGCCCAAGAGCGCTCGGGGGGGTCCTTCAGTGCTACGCACACCGTGCACATACGGCAGTACTGCTCTACATCCCGGTAGCAGAGACCCCAATAAAAGTGCCCTCATAGACACTGCAGGGTTTTCTTAGAGCCAAAATGCCCCATGCCCAGCTGGCCATGCACCGGTCCGAGCGCCACCAGATCTCGCCACCGGGGGTACCTGCCCCCACTGCCACAGCACCCCATCCCTTGCCTCCAAAGCCTACCACAGGGAGCAGAGGGCCTTGATGGACTTTGGGTACAGGGCGAGCTCCTCCTGTGCAGGGAACGCTTCTGCTGTTTTACAGCAGAGCACCGGCCCCACGTCAGGATCAGCTACCTGTTGCTGCACCAGGTCCGACAGGGCTACCCCCAGTGGCCCCTCCAGGGCTGTAGAAGCAGCACTTGCCTCCACGCCAGTGCAGACGGCCCCCCTCACGCTGCTCCCACCAGGTGCAATAGTGCCAGTCTGCTGCCTCACAGAAGCAGTATGAGAGAGCGCTGGCATTGTGATGGCGAGATCCCACACAGTGCATGACAGTATTAGCGCAAGTCATAATCCTGAAGGATCTCTATCCATCATGCCATTTGCCCCTCTAGCACATTAAAGTGGAGCAATCAAGTGAGGGATGCATGGTTTGTCTGAAACCAGAACCAGTTCCTGAACGGCTACAGCCTGAAGTGGCAGACTACTGCTGCTGCCACCACTGCCAGTAACTCATAACAGGTCATACAGCAATTCTGGTCAGCCTTCCTCAAAACCCTGCCTTGCATTGGTTTCCAGAATGTAAGGTAACCGTGGGTCGGGGTAGGCCAGCACGGGGAGCCCCCACCAGAACATCGCGTAACCACAGCCTGAATCCCAGTCAAAACGGCGGCCCTTTTCGGCAGTACAGTGGGGGAGGCGATGCTGGTGAAGTCCCGGACGAACCTCCGGTAATATGAGGCCAACTCCAGAAAGCTGCTCATCTCCGCAACAGTGCAGGGTGTCAGCCAGCCCCTCATGGCAGCAACCTGGGTCTGTAGCCACCCCTTGCAGTCCAACAACGTGCCCCAGAAAGGTCACCTGCTGCAGGAGCTCACACTTGCAGGGGTTTCAGTTTCAGACCAGCACGGTGGATGTAGGCCAGCGCTGTCTGGAGGTTCACCAAGGCCTGGTCGAAGGCCAAAGGGCATGACAGTGAACTGTCAGAGGCCCTGGCCAATGGAAAAGGCCATCTTTGGGCAACCATCGGGAGCAAGCGGTACCAGCAGCGGAGGTTGAGGGAGCTGAACCAGGCTGACCCGGTGATGTAATCTAAGGTGTTGTCTATCCTCGGCAGGGGGTAAGAGTCTTTCCAGGTGACCTCATTCAGCTTGCGGTAGTTGACACAGAAACTCCACGAGCCGTCTTGTTTTAAGGACCAGTACAGCTGGTGCCGACCACAGGCTCGCAGAGGGCTCAATCACCCCTGCTGCAGCCATCTCCCTGATCTTTTCCTTGGCGGCGGTCCGCTTGGCGTGAGCCATGTGGGATGCGGATGGGCCGAGCATCACCAGTGTTGATGTTGTGCTGGACAAGAGTAATGCGGGTGCAGGAATTTGCCAAGCATTTGACCAGAATTGTCTAAATTCTGGATATGGCACACATGACACCAAAATAGATGCACTGAAAAAATGATAAATCTCAGCAACTGTAGTGTTGAGATATGTGCCAGTGGTAGCCAGTGACATAGCATTTGTACAATCAGAAATGAGTTTCATTAAATCTAAATCAGTGTACTGTTTAACATAGTCCAACAGATCAACAGAGGTATCATCTCCAGCCTGGAACTGAACTAAGTCAGGAGTGAATGCACCACATACCTAACGCTAAACACGCTGACGGGCATGCCCACTGGGTCCCGGCTCATCGTCACTGTCGTCAATGTTTCTGATGTTCTGGTTCTGGTGAATCTGGTGGAAAGTAATCATCAGTTGAATTGTCATAATCACCTGGCTCAACATCTTCACCATCTGACAAATCCTCCAAGTCTGAGTTATCGCCTACGATTGCATTCAGCAACTTTTTGGCTAATGACTGATCAAGCTGAGACCCTGAAAACATGCTAAAATCAGTGTAAACTAATTTTATCACATACAATATAATATAAAATAAAAATAAACACATTCTGGACAGTGAGTGTTGAGAGCGGTATGGCACTCCCACTTCATGCATGAACTTCATAGGAATGTTATCCCACTGTCCTCATACGAGTATTGCGTGATTGATCACTAAAACACATCAAATTACAATGCCAGACCAAACAACAAATATTGTTAATTGTAAATAAACATATTTCAACATCAAAACTTGATGTAGTTTCTTACCATGTCTACATTTGCTTGCACTTCTCCTGTAAAATTATTTCACCGAAATCAATGCCATTTTGTTTACATACCATATCGCAGATAGTACTAATGATGCCACTAGATGGCAGCAGAATGTGTTCTTATTTGAGCAGGTTTTAAGTTAAGAGAAATAACGTACAGGGCACAGTGAAGCCAAAATCTAATGTCCTCATATGAGGACGTGGGGGTCGCACAAGGCTAGAAAAGTCTGACATATAAATTTTCCTTCTTTCTCTTGTAATGAATAATAATACGAGAATGAATATGATAGGCTGGAGGCTTTTCTGGTCTCTAGCTTAGTGATGTGTTGAGCACTCTCTTCTTTAATTTCTGTCTTCTACTTTGGTAAAGGCTTTCATTCCTAAACTGGTACGTATAAATAGTGATGCAGCTTAATGTCTATTTTTATTTGCTTACTTAATGCTTGTGGTGTACCTACCCTTTCCTTTAATGTAGTTGGAGCCTTGATAAATATTATTTACCAAGTTTTTTTGGCTGCTGACTGTAACTTCCAACTTCCAGGACCAGGGTCTGAAACCTATCAGTTTTATAAGTTCTTTATTTCCTCTCTAATTCCTGATTTCAATTTGTCCACAGAACAAATTCCAGTCTTTATCTTCCTGAACATGCCCTGATTGTCCATTGACTAATGTGAACCAATACTATTGCACACAGAGGCCATCCAACTACTTGTGTGACTTGCCACGGTATTTTATACACCAGAATTAATTTTCAAGGCACATTGTCAGGACAGCCCAAATGAACCAGATGGAAACAGCAGTGAGATTAATTTTCTTCTTTTATTCACAATGTGCACACAATGGACGTCCCACAATACAAGTAAAACTCAAAGATAAAACTTAAGGAAATTAAACCCAAATAAGAAAGTTCTCCATAGCAACCCCTGGACACGGGGATGTTGAACTTGGTGTCCCCTTCTTGAATCTGCAGGGGTAGTACATTTCCCCCCCCTAATGTCCCCTGAAAACACACTCATGGCTACTCTTATCAGGATGTCGTAGTACCACGATCCACTAGTTCTCTCCATCAAGGTTGTGTTACTTGTATGTCACCCTTGAGAGTTCAATAAACTATAAATAAATAAAATATTCTCAAGATATTCTGTGGGATGCTAAGCAGGTGGTTCAACGGTGTCAGCCATATGAATATTCGGCTTTTCATATAGTTTTAACCAGAGGTTCAAGCTAGGGTGATTCAAAATGATTCTAATACTAATGTGTAGTTACATACAGTATGTATTAGCAATAATATGTAGGGTGTGTGAACACAACCAAAGAAGGTTCCACAGCTGAAACCAAGAGCCAAGAGACCGAAAAAAGTGAAAAGTGAAGGGTGATAATGAAATAATTGATTACTGGCCGGCGGGGCTTGATCAGCCCAGGGCCATCAGTAGGACCCATGGGGAGGAATGACTATCCAGGGAGAACCCAGACTAACTGCATCCCTGGCGAAAAGAGGCTGCTAAACTTGGGCTGTCGGTTGGAAAAAGGGTGTCTCAGGTATGAAAAGAAACCAAATAGTGAAACCCTGAAAAGGGATCCACACAGGCTTAAAAGGGCAGCCCTCGGGAGTGCCAGGATTGTAGGTTGGCAAACCCAAGGCTCGATGCAGTGACCAGTGAAAGAAAAATGTGGACTGGAGTGCAGGCTAGATTCTGAGACCGCTGCGTCAGGTGGCGCGAAGAGCAGGGTAGGAGCTGCAGCTGGTTTGCCAGGCGATGCAGAGAACAGGCTTGGAGCTGAAGCTAATGCACTGGACGACTCTGAAAGCTGAGGCTGCTGCACAATGCGATGCGCAGTCTTGAAACCGAAACTGCTGCCAAAAACAGTCCACTGGACGGGTATGGGAGAAACCGAATGGTGAGCCTCTTGGGAATGGAAACAGACAGATTTGAAGGGCAGATTTGAGGCTGCTGTAACTGATGCACAGCGCGAAGCGAAGCTTTCTGCTGCTTTGAAACAGGGAGCCTCAGATATGTAGTAACCAAATAGAGAAACTCCTGAAAATAAGAGAAAAAAGGGAGTCTTTTTCTTTTGACAACCTGTTAATTCTGCTCAACAACAAACAAAAACTACAGGGCTCCTCCAGGCTCTCAGACAATAGCTGATGGTCAGACAAAAGACTGGCTGCAGCTTAGAATTACATGGGCTGAACCAAGTGAAGTGAAGATGCATTAAAGAAAGAAAATGAGATTTATTGTGCGAGGTCGGATTTCTCTGAATTTCTCTTTTCTAAGAAAAAGACGGTATTTCATTAACTTTCATTATTATTAACATTAATTTGAAGACGAACTGTTTCATAAAAAAATATTAACCTATAAAAGGCACAAAATACAAAAAATAGAAAGAACCTCTCAAAGCATTTACAAATCACAGTTTTCTTTCTTTAAAAACTAAACCAATAAACCAATGCAATTCTAACTGCAAATATTATATTGTTTATGTTTTAAATAAATTTTAAATGAAGCATAATTAATATTTGGACAAAATGGTACACAGCAGTTTCTTCAATTGTGGGTGAGAATAATTTACTTGAAGAAGAATTTGCTGAACAGAATGACTGTGATTGACAATAGATTGACAGTTGTACAGTACATCAATACTGAGACCAATAGATCTTTCCTTTCCTTTCTGGTTTTGGTTCCTTTTTTGTGTTGTTAAAGGTTACAGCCATATTTACTGGTAGATTTGGAAATGTATTTTTAGCAAGAACAACTGCTCAACATATTGAATCTTCTTCAAAGAGAAACAGGAAAGTTTCTTCACCTTGACTGGCCCTTCTGATGACCAAGCAAGCATGAGCAGAGGCTCTTCTGCTGCTGCTGCACTCAGAGGCCTGAAACCCAGAGGTTTAACAATCAGAGATACTGGACACACAACAGTCAGGAGACTCTGAAAGGACACAACATCGGCTTGTTACCTGGTGACATTCATAAGCCCGGCAAGGAAGAAACTAGTGCCCAAAATAGTCTGCTGCAGGACACAGGAGGCAGTCAGTACGGAAATATTTGCAACATGGAACACGTTTCATAGAGACATGTCTCATAGAGATACAAGGACGCCTCCATGTATTACATGAACTCAGAAATGCTGCATAATATGAAATGCAGTGAAAGCTTGATTTTGTACGAGAGCCTTTTTACCTGCATGAGATAGGTAAAGATAGATACCTGCATGAGATGTGACAGAACGTAAATTGTGGTGAAATCTTAGTGATGAAGAACCTTCTTTTGCTCCAAGCAAATGGGAATGCACAATTTGGGTAGAGACTAATCTTTATCTGTTTACAGAAAATATTGAAGGGTCATGTGAAACAGCACTATACTAAAAACTAAAAATCCCCTCTGTGAGAAACAACACTCCATTACTGGGTAGGAGGTAAAAATAGGTAAACTCCCTTCTAGTCTACCAGCGAATACTGAGGTTTGGCTCCACCTAGTGAGGACTGAGGCTGACATCTGTGATGTTGTACTATACTGTGTGTGAGCTAATCTGCAGACAATTCACTTACACTTCTGGCAGGGACACACAATGTAGTATTTTTATAGTTTACAGGTATTTAAAAATAAAAATGGCGCTGATGTATCCCAGTTGCTATTAATTTATTTCCCAATTCAAACAGAATACTTATTGCAAAGGAAGAAATACTAGTATGTTTACTGCTAGACAGGAGTCAGTGCTTTATGACTGCCCTCTTCTCCCTCCATCAACCCAGAAGACAACCCCAGGAGATCCTCCTTCTTTAGGATACAGCCCATGTCCTTAATGATCTGGAGGATATTCAGTTCCTTGTCTCGACTGAAGTGTTCATGCAGAAATCCTGAGATAACCGGGGATGGCAGTGATAGAACAGACACACACAGAGCTGACCTGTAGGTCTAGAGAAATCAGATATAAATGAAGAAATGACTAAAGACAAACATTATTCTAATGTTTGGTTTCTTTACACCTTATATACATTCTGCAATGCCCTAATTGCTATATTGCTTTATTGAAATATTTAATAAGAGTAGAATTTTCTTGGTTGTCTTTGTTGCTTATTTAGTAAAAAAAAACATACTTCTTTAACATTGTATTTTGAAAATAAAATTGATTCCACAGAAAAAATAATGCCATGTAATGCCACATTTTAATTATTTTTTAAAGCCATAAAAAGGGATCTGGGCTGGGGTATGTATGATTGAGCAGCAGACAATCCATTTTACTGTATAATGTATATTGAATTTATAAACAATATATCAAAGACGGGGCAACCCTATGCATGAACTGTCAATGAGACTGAATAAAGATCTTAATCATTAATCTGGGGCAGAGTGGTGGCTCTGTGGCTAAGGATCTGTGCCTGTGGCTGGCAGGTTACTGTTTCAAATCCTGCAGCTGCCAGAGGAATACTGTTCTATTGGGCCCCTGAGCAAGGCCCTTAACCCCAACTGCTCCAGGGGTGCCATACAATGGCAGACCCTGTGCTCTGACCCCAGGCTCTCTCCCTGTGTGTCTCATGGAGACAAAGCTGGGGTATGTGAAAAGATCATTCCTAATGCAAGAAATTGTAAAGGGTTAATAAAGTGATGTTGTTATTATTATTATTTTTATTCATTTCCTGAAAATGTCCATGGTTGCTCTTTAAATGTTAGCACATCTGTGTAGCTCCAGATGGGTCTGCTTATCAGATACACCTATACCTGTACATTTTTTTCAAAAATTCTCTGAAACTGTGAATTGTATTAACTTTACTGAACAGAATGTGATCTTCTCTCCAAAATCTATTGATAATAGTAAATATTGGCTTCATACTATTAAAGCACCCACAGTTTTAAATTAATTTTCCATTATGTTTTGTAAATGTAATGGGTGTTGTCTGATGGAAAAAGTGCCTTTTCATTTTATTTTATCGTGAACTGGTAGTACCCATTGAATAGTTTTTTTCTTAATTGCACTTGTCTCCACCCTGCAATGGTCTGCTGCCCTCTCCAGGGTGTACCCTGCTTTGTGCCAGTTGGTTTCCAGGATAGGCTCCAGCTCCCTCACGTCCCTGAATTGCAAGAAGCATTTAGAAAATAGATGGATGGGTAGTTTGGCCAAATCATTCTAGGAATTTAAGAAGATAACAGGGAGCAACAACTTCTCTTTCATTGACTTGTTTGTGTACAATAGTGAGTTGTTCTGTATCTCCTCTCTCTTGTCTCTTCCTACCTGTCTGTCTGTCTATCTGCTTGTCTGCCTATTTGCCTGTGTGTCTACCTGTCTGCCTGTCTTCACTCAGCAGCTCTTGGGCTCTCATGCAGCACCAAGGTGTGTGGTATCAACAGCCCAGTTTGCTAAATCACCTGCTGTTTAAATAAAGGCTTATCTGCTAAAGCAAATACCACAGTAATGGCATAGAGCACATTTCATATATCCAATGAAGGGGAGAGTTACAGTACATTCCAACTTCAAAAAGAAGATTAGATTAGAATTGTTTTGATTTACCTTTACAAAAATGCCAGAAATGTAAAAGGTAAAAGACATATCTCGCCTTTTTTTACAGTAGCACGGATTTTATTTTTTGTAGTGATTTTTTTGCCATCACATAAACATCGTGATCAATATTTGTTCTCAATTATTATAAGTAGTTTTCTGATAATGCAATATACTGTATATAGTCCCATGCAAAATTATTCAGATCTTTCATATTGTGTCCCATTTTATGAATTTACAAAATGATACATTCTTGTGAACTTGATGTTGTATTTGCATTCTGAATGCTCAAACTTCAGAGTTCTAAAGGTAAGATTAGTCACAGTAAATTTCAGGAAACACTTAGGAGAAAATAATGTAATTTGCGAGAGCAAATTATCTCGTAATTACGAGTAAGCAGAATGTCTCAGGATAATGAGATTGTAACGATCATTTGAGTGTATGAACAACCTTTTACATTGTGCAATGACAGGACCTGCAAGCTACTGGTAGCTTTGCTGAAACTAAGCATTTAGTGTTCCTGACAATTTCCAACACTGCAAAATACACACTGACTTAATTTCCCCTGGTATGTTGGTACAACCCAGCAAGCTCGCCCTATTCATCGGCAGTGCTTTTCATGCTATTGGGTCTGGCAAACAAACAACCACACGTCTGCCCAGAAACTGTGATGTCCATTATTACAGCCCAGGCTGCTTCCCTACCTTTCTGAGTCCCACAGTGTAATAAGCCAGTCCTGTAACAAGCCGCGTTGTTGTTCGAGTGAGGAACCCTATGCAGAGCAGGGGAGCCGAGTCAGGAGAGATTTCTGACTGATCCAAAACGTTGGGTAGAGATATAGATGAGGGTGAATTCCAGGATCGATACCCAAGGTTATTCAAATGGAGAAAGGCAAACAAATCCAAAGTGCTGGACGAGATCGAAGTCAAAAGGTAAGATCCAAGTTGAAGTATCCAAAAGGGCAAAAAGAAGTAAATAATGCAAGGCAAGGAGTTCCGAAGAAGCTATCAATACCAAGCAGTGTTCAGTGAAAAGAAAAGGCTTAAGTAAGTCTGGAAGTAGAGAGTGTATTAACTAGTGAGGTGCTCAGATTAGATGAAGGGATAGATCATTTGTGAGGAGGGTTCCGATTAGCAGCGGATGTGATAGTACCCCCCCCCCCTTCATGGGTGGCACCCGACGCCCTAGATGGTCGATCTAGATAGGTCTGATGGAGGTCAAGAGTCAGCGTTTGATCCAGAATGTCCTTCTCAGGAACCCATAGCTTTCCCAGTCAACCAGGTGCTGTAGTGATCCACGGTGCTGCCGGGAGTCTTGGATCTTATTTACCATCTCTGCCGGAAGTCCACCTACCAGACAGGGAGGAGGAGGTCGAGGTTGGGGCTTCGAAAGGGGGGAACGATAATGAGATTATCGTTGGTGACAGATGACAGGTTTTAAGACATGGAATGTGGAATGAATCCTGAGTGATGGAGGAAGTTAAGAGTTAAGGGAGGAAGATAAGATACAGGAGTGACTTGAGAGAGAATTCAGAATGGACCTACGAATCGAGGGCCAAGCTTCCTAGAGAGCTGGTGTAGAGGTAAGTTCTTGGTGGAAAACCATAGAAATTCGCGCCTTCTTAATCAGGGAGCTGGGTGCCAGTAACAGTTAGCGGAGTGGATCAAAGTTGTGATGTTTTCTTGAGCGCTGATTTGGCTATTTTCCATATGCTACCATACATAGTCTTGAACTAAAGGTGTGTCAGAGACTGGAAGGTGTTAAGGGATGGAAGTCGGTTGATACCCTAAAGAGCAGTAAAAAGGCGACATACCTGTAGTAGATGTGACCAATGAGTTGTGGGCATACTCTGCCCAAGGGAGATGCGCCACCCAATCGTCCTAGGCAGAGGAAGAGTAGGCTCTCAGGTAAGTCAAAAGGCTTTGATTAGTCCTTTTGGCCTGACTGCTGGCCTCCGGATGGTAACCAGAGTTAAGGGAGGTGGAGGTACCAAGGGATGTACAGAAAACCTTCCAGAATCTGGAAATGAATTGTGGACCTCTCTCCAAGACCACATCCTTAGGGATTCCATGAATTCTCAAGACATACAGAATGAATAACTCTGCCATTTCCTGAGCAGTAGGGATTGCAGGTAGAGGAATAAAATGGACCGCTTCCGAGAAGCGGTCTGTAACAGTCATAATGGTGTTTCTCTTGGCTGCTGGGAAGGTCTGTAATAAAATCCACCGAGATGTGGGACCAAGGGCGGTTTTGTATGGAGAAGTCCTGCCATCTTACAGCAAGGAGTCTTAGTTCTAGCACACACAGGGCAGGCACAAATATAGTCCACGACATCTTTCTTAATAGTAGGCCGCCAGAATTCCCTAGAAATGAGATCAAGGGTGCATCTGACACCTGGATGTCTAGCCGAGCAGGAATCGTGACCCCACTCTAAGATTGCAGAATGCAGCTTACTGGGGGGGATACTGTGAGGGGACTGCAGTTGTGGCAAGGGTGCGATCAAACAGCAGCGATGATTTTGCTGGACGGAATAATAGGCTCCGGAGGCTTATCCTGGTCTGGAGGGTCATGTAGGCGAGAGAGGGCGTCTGCTTTGATATTCTTGGAGCCGGGTGTGTAAGTAATGATGAAGTTGAATCTAGAAAAAAACCAAGACCACCTTGCCTGACGTGAGTTGAGTCTTTTGGCGGACTGGATATATGACAAGTTCTTATGATCAGTGATGATCAGGAAAGGGTGTTGAGCTCCCTCTAGCCAGTGTCTTCATTCCTCTAAGGCCAGTTTTATGGCTAGTAGTTCCTGATTACTAACGTCATAGTTGATCTCACCAGGGGACAATTTCTTTGAAAAAAACAGACAGGGGTGTAGAATGTTCTTTTCGTCACGATGCTGGGAGAGTACTGCTCCAACTCCATATGCAGTTGCATCAATTTCAACTACAAAAGGAAGGGAAGGGTCTGGATGCCAGAGCAAAGGGGCGGTGGTGAAATGTCCCTTTAGACGGAGGAAGGAATGGTCAGCCTCACGGGTCCATTTACCAAATGCCAGTCCCTGGCATGTGAGTTCAGTTATAGGTGCCACTACCGAGCTGAAATTTCTGATGAAGCATCTATAAAAATTAGTGAACCCAAGAAAATGCTGGATTTGCTTTAAATTACGTGGGGAGGTTAATCTTTAATCGCAGAAAGCTTGGGGTGTCACGACCGCCAGCCAGTGGAGATCTACTCAAAAGAGAACTAATTAGCACCAGCAGTGGGTTAATAATAACAAGCGCGTGTTAATCCACCAGCACACGCTTCCTGCTACTCGGTATTGAATCTTCTCATAGAGAGCTCTACTTTGTGTTTTCTGAACCTCGCTTCCTCTGGATACTGAACTCCCCTTTGCCTCTCGACCTTGGACCTTGCCTTTCGATTCGGATTGTTCACCTCAGTTAGTATTTCCTGGATTTAGAACCACCTTTCACCTTTCGACCACGATCTTGTACGTTTCGGATTGTACGCCTGTCTCGACATCTACTTACTCCTGCGTCTGCACAGGATCCACTCATCTCTTCATTGGGGATTCCATACAGAAGTAATCCATCTCTACACCAGGGAGGGAGATAACATATCCAAGAAAATGAATATTCGTTACATGAAAAGTACACTTTTCAAGCTTAGCATAAAGCTTATTAGGAAATGAGATGGGATAGAACGCCTCGGACATGTTTAACGTGCTCCTGAGGGTTAGTGGAAAAAATAAGGATATTGTCAAGGTAAACTAATACGTACTTCTGAATAATATCCCTAAAGATGTCATTTATGAATGCTTGAAAAACGGAGGGGACGTTGACAAGACCAAATGGTATAACAAGGTACTCATAGTGACCATGAGTGGTCATGAAAGCCGTCCTCCATTCATCCCCATCCCTTAGTCGAAGAAGGTTATAAGCGCCCCTGAGGTCCAATTTAGTAAAGATTGTTGTGCCACGCACAGATTCCAGAGCTGCCGGTGGCAAGAGATATCGGTTCTAAACTGTAATCTCATTCAAGCCTATGTAATCGATGCAAGGTCTCAGGGAGCCATCTTTCTTCTGTACAAAAACAAATCCAGCGCAAGCAGGTGACGTGGATGGGCAGATGAAGCTGGCTTTCAGGCAGTCTTAAATGTACTCTTCAAGGGCCCCCGACTCCGCCCTAGTGAGGGAATAGACACGCCCATTGGGTGGCAACGTTCTAGGAAGCAAGCTAATGACACAGTCATAGGGGCGGTGAGGTGGGAGCGACAATGCTTCCTGTTTACTGAATTCTTGTAGCAGATCGGTTTACTCTGGAGGAATCCTGGCAGGGGTGTCGGAGGAGACAGAGGCTGTAGAAATGGAGACTGGGAGACGGCAACACACAGAGTGGCACTGAGGTCCCCAAGCCAGGATCTCATTGCAGGTCCAGGAAAAATAAGGGTCATGTTTAAAAAGCCAGGAGTGACCCAGGAGAAGGGGGTGAGATGGAGAGTCCAGGAGCAGCAATGGGAAGCGTTCCTCATGGGTGACCCCAATAGAAAGGGAGAGGGACAGTTTTCCAGCAGATCGGTCCAGGGGAGAGTGGTGAGCTGTCAAGGGAGGTGACTTGCAGAGGGGGGTGACAGAGGTACACATGGGATCCCCTGATCCTTGATTAAAGAGGCATCTATGAAGACTCATCACCTGAGTCAAGAAAAGCCGAAAGTTCGAGTTGGCATTCAGCCCAGGAAAGACAAACTGAGAGAGAAGGGCCGGAAGTACGATGGGAGGCGGAAACGATACTAACTGTGGGAGATGTACCATGTTACACAAAAGATGTTGTTATGATAGAATCAATCCAGTGAAGAGTGATCAAGTACATTCAGGAGCTCAAAGGATCCTCCTATTTTGATATGTTAAAAACTAACCTTTTTAGTCTTGGATAAAGACAACTACAAGAGGACTCGTTACAAGTATTCAAAATTTTCAAAGGCCTAAGGAAGTCAACCCAGACAAACTCTTTAGAAAACATCAGTGAAACATGGAGTAGGACATACAAGCAGAAACTGTGTGTGGACTCTGATTCATGTCTCAGTCTCCTGTAGAAGGGTTATCCTTACCTATCTGCCTTCAGTTTGATCCTGAAATATCTGCAAACACAACAGGGCAGTTCTCTGATATCCTCAGTTAATAAAGCAGCGAAAGAGTTGTCCATTCAATAAACAACTGTCAAATCTTCAGTACTACTGTATTGTATCTGTATTCAATACTTCTGTATTGAATATTTAGTAGTTTTAATTTTCACCAACTTTTAAATGGTTTAATTTTTACCATAATAAACTAGTGCAGTCACACTAAAATTACACCTGGTTGTCATTGGGTGTGAAATATGTTTACAGTACATTTGTGAAATTATTTTTTTTGCAGTGTTCGTTACTGGAACATATCTTGTGAACCTTTTTAGTCCTGAATAAAGACAACTACAAGAGAACTTATTACAAGTATTCAAAATCTTCAAAGGCCTTAAGGAAATTAACCCAGACGACCTCTTTAAAAACATTAGTGAAACTTGAAGCAGGAGACATGAGGGGAAATTGAGAACAGAAGGCACTTTTTTACAGTTTTAAAAGGCGCAAGCTAACCTGCCATATTTTTTGATCTGGTACAGTACTCTGGGTTTCTTTAAAGAGCTATCTGTATGAGATTTACTTAGCTACTAGTACCCTCACAAGCTAGATAAGCCAAATGTCCTACTGTACTCTTTTTTGTACGTTTCTTAAATTCTGTGATTCTTCAAGAAATGGCAGCATGAGACTATTGCAACAATGGAATACCAGAAACCAAGCAAAATAAATCCAAAGGTCTGTTCTTTAACCAATAGTACTGATGGCCAGAGCATATTGAGTATGAAATGTGAGGGACATGTGTATCCTGTATGTCACTGTGAAGTTTGCAGCATGTCAAACAAAGTGTGTGTCTGATGTCTGGGCAATGTATGTCAGATGACAGCGTGCAGATTCTACATTCTCACCACATGCTACAGTCTTTGTGCATGACTAGTCGTTATTGGATGTGACACTGCACTTCTGTAAGCTGTCAGGGAGTATTTTACTGAAGTTGAGTCAAAACTGGATTTGATCCATAATTTGTTGTAGTTAAAGTTTCAGAAACTACAAAATATAACTGAGGAAATATTACAGCTATTACTTCAGTTAATCATACAAAAAGTAAGACATTTGGATTAGAAGTATGTCAGATAAAATAAACAAAACCGCTCACCAAGTGCACCCCATAGAAAAATGATACTTTTTCTGTTACACCAGTCTGTGCCTGATACCATGAGACTCTGCGTTCTCTGGCTCATATTCCACCTCGGTGAGCTCCTGAAGCTTTGCTTTGAAGGATTGTTTTCTATATATCTTTTATATAACCCCACGATAATCTCAAAACAATTATAACCTAATTCCTGTACTTTCTGTGTAACTCATTGGTTACTCAGAGTACTGATCACCATGCATGTGTAAAAAGTTGTTTATGTTTAAAATGTCCTTGTAATTCTGACATTATACGTAGACTGCAGGTATTGTAGTTAAAAATTAAGTTTTTAAGGCAAGAATGGAAGGTCATCTACCGTAGCTGCTGGAAGAGAGGGCTGAGTGGAATGAGAATTGTAAATTCTTATATTTGCTATAAAAAGAGCTCTGCCTGGGAAAATGGGCAGAGAAAGAAAAAAAAGAAAAATGTTTTCTTCCTCTCGTGCTGCTGTATGGTGCCTTAACATCAGCTGAAATAAAGGCCTGATGATTACTTCAACTCTGTAGCCTGGACTCTGATTATTTCTCGGTCTCCTGAAGAGGGGCTACCCTCACCCATCTGCCTTCAGTTTGATCCTGAAATATCTGTAACCAGTGAAAGAGTTGTGCATTCAATAAACAACTGTCAAATCTTCAGTACTACAGTGATCTTGAGTAGCTTTAATTTTCACAAACTTTTAAATGGTTTAGTTTTAGCATAATAAACTTGTGTAGTCACACTAAAATTACACCTGTTTGTCATGGGGTGTGAAATATGTTTAAATGTTTGAAATTATTTTCTTGCAGTGTTGGTTACTGGAACATACTGTATCTTGTGAAAGAAGGGAAACAAAAAGTACAACTGTTTTGTACAATATGTGTACTGTATGTTATCACAGTATGTCTTGGGGAAATATTTAATTGGAAGACATTTGGGTGGACTATACTGTATGTAACTTCATTTTAAAGAATGCACACACAATTAAATTGAGAGCAAAGTTTTGTAATCAGATCTGTATGAATGTGATTAACTATGATTATTTTCTGTTCAGTTTAAATTTTTCTGAAATTTGTGTATCTGACTACCTTAATAATACAATCAGTCACTAAAGATAAGAGTGTCATTGATGTCGGAAAGGACAAACTGTGGAATGGCAGGAGAGCGTAAAAGACCCTATGCGTAGCGGCAAGACGGGGGTTAGCCCAGGCTCAGCTGTTCAGGAAATGCCGTAAAGAAATCTATGCCCTCAGGTAGCGGATGTGGGGTGACCTGGTGCTAGGTGGGTCTCAGGACATCCAAACTTCAATGCAAAGCGAAGGCAAATGAAGGACCTGGAAATATATAGCCCCATAGAGAGAGAGACACTGGAAGGACAGCAAAGCACCGGAAACAAGAGACACGACAGAGAAGGAGCGCCCTCTGGCTGCAGAGGGCGTGACAAAGTGAGGTAATTGTCTTCATAAAGAGTTGTGACATTACAGTATGATCACTAACTTGTGTTATAACCCACATGTAGGGAAAAAGTTCAATGTGTAAGCTTAGTTCTTTATAAATATAAGGCTTCTATTCTTTTAGACCTCTGATCCTTTTTCCTTTTTATGAGGGTCAGTACCTCCAACTCTGAGGGCATTATTCTGTCCTGGAAAAGAGTGGCTTGCTCTCTCTAGGTGAGGTAATACAGTACAGTATATACAGTATGTATTAATTGTCAGAAGGTCTACCAGTGTGTTCATTATCAACCAAATTAAAGTCCCCTGCAAAGGTAAGAGAAATTGAGGACCATTAAGTAATATTGTAAGAACAGAATTTAAGGTGCTCTGACCACTATTAGGGAATAACCATTAATTATACCTAATCCCATGTTATGTGCTTTTACTCGTATTCATATTAATCAGCCTTCTGAAATTTATCTTTTAACTAAAAAATAACTTTTTTTTCCATGAAGATAAGATGTTCTCTGAAGATGAAAATATGTCCCACCCAGAATCATTTAAGTTTACAGTATTTGCTTCAAAGTAATCTAAGTGTGATTCCTGAATTAAAGCAATTTAATTCTATAGAATTAATCAAACTTTTCACATTCTATAAGACAATCCTTAAACCTATAGAAGCACAGGATTTTAGTATGCATAAGAGGATTTATTTTCTCATACACTTCATATAAAAAAATGCCAAGTTAAATTATTTGAGGCATCATTTTGTAATCCTAATAATCATAGATAGTTAAAGTAGTTTAAGTCAAATTTCAACTGAATACCCTTATTTCAGATTCAGATTTTTAAAATAATTCTCTTAAAAAAACTCTATAAAAACATGTACACTGCTCAAAGTTTCCCCAAACAATGTAAGAATTTTTAAAAGATTAAAATTACCCCATATTTCTGAACAACAGCACTTATTGTTGGATACCCCAGTTTTGGATCAAGAAATCTGCAATCACTTCCCTCCCTCTCCTGATAATCTCCAGACAACTATGGCCCACTGTCTGGATTCACAGATTATTTTGATTGAATAGAATTGCCTTTTCTTTTTAATTCACTACAAAGAATGTGGATTGATAATACATACCTTGACTTAGTTAAATATTGTACCATTCACGCAGTGTTTCTGTCTCTACTGCATTATGTAATGGATGTAGTGGTACAAAACAAGGGTGTGCTCTGTCCCAACTGCTTTTAATCTCAGTTGGGAACTTTTAGATGAAAAATTTAGAACTTGATCCAGGGAGTTGGTCCTAATTGCATATAGAAAATAATATTATACTGTATATAGATTTCATTTTACTGACAAATACCAAAACCCTATTGCCGGAATGAGTCACATTATTGAAAGTTATGGTAAATTGTCAGGTTAGTGTAATAGTTAGAATAAATCAGTAGCTATACCTCTAAGTAAAAAACAGTTTTCCTTCATAATATACAATTTTCCCTTTTCTATGGAAAAAACAGGACTAAAAACTAAAAAGTCCAAAACAAGAGTCAGATATGGTGGAGTAATTATTCCAAAATGTGCTGAAAATGAATACTTTAAATTTTTACTGGTCTACATAATATCAAAGATAAATTAGACCTTTAGAGTAAACTACCCTTATCTTTTTATGGGAGGTTGGAGAACAAATGAGAATTTTGTCTCAGTTTTGACACCTGTTGAGTATGCTACCCCTCCACATTCCCTACATGTATTTACTTAAACTTTGTAACTTCTTCAACTCATTTATTTCAAAGGTAAAAACCTAGAATTAGTATTACTAAACTTTGCTTCAGTATTGAAGAGGGTGGCCTGGGTTTACCTAACCATAGTAGAAAATTAGCTTTTCAGTTTTAACAATTCTTCAACTGACTCCAGCAGTTATATCACTCTACAGCTCAACTGGCTGCCCATTGAAACTAAGCTTGGTCTGTACCTGGATGGGAGACCTCCTGGGAAGCTATAGTTGCTGCTGGAATTGGTGTTAGTGGGACAAGCGGTGGGTGCCACCCTGCGGTCTGTGTGGGTCCTAATGTCCCAGTATAGTGGACGGGACACTATATTGTAGTCTTTTGGATGAGACGTTAAACCGAGGTCCTGATTCTCAGTGGTCACTAAAGATCCTCAGGCATTTTTCAATAAGAGTAGGGAATTATCCTGGTGTCCGGGCTAAATTTCCCCCCTCAGCCTTAACTGTGGCCTCCAAATTGTCCTCATATATGACTGATTTGCACTTGCCCTGCGATGTACTGGTGCCCCATCCAGGGTGTACCCTTGCCTTGAGCTCATTGCTTGCCATGTAGGCTCTGGCTTCCTGCGACACCGTATGGTATTAAGTGGTTTGGCAAATGACATGACAATTCTTCTTTTGGCTGTGGAGCCTTCTCTGGGTGTCACCACCTCCTATTCCTTTATAGCTGTTGTATTATAATATAATTCCTAAAGGATTTCAACTGAAATGTAATACCTTTTCCTTTGACACCCAAAGAAGGCTCCACGGCCGAAACATTGTGCCTCTATTCTCTTTTCAGCATGGAACAAAACTTTACTTTTGCCTTTGCAGCCTAGGCATGCAGACGCAGCTACCTACTTGAACTACAATATCTACTGTACAGTATGTATGTAGATCAATGATTCAGAAGAAATGTTGGAAGAGTTTGCAGTACCTGGCCTCATGCTACATGACACAGAGATCAAGATCTTACTCTACACTGATGGTATGGTCCTGCTGTCATCCACAAAACATGGAATGCGGCACAGCCTGGCACTGCTGTAGCAGTACTATCAGAACTGGGTACTGACAGTCAGTCTAAACAAGCCCTGAGTCATGGGTTTCCAGCAGAAAGCCAGATTTCAGAGGAATAGGTACCACTTCACACTGAACAGCAACACATTGGGACACACAACTATTCTATAGTTACTTCAGACTGACAATCACAGATATTCACGGACTGGGAGTTTGGACCTGATAGTGAGGGCACTGAAAGAGAAGACAGGCAGCACTTTCTTTGCTATTATAAGAAGAATCTACTACTGTACATCAACAGCCTATAAAAATCTGGCTACGAATACTTGAAAGTGTATTCCAACCCATTGACTCAGAATCAACGTTGAAACACGAAGCAGGGCACATGTGTGGAAACTGAGAACAGGAGGCACTTTTTTACACTTTTAACAGGAGCAGGCTAACCCACCATATGATTGAAACTGATGCTTTGGCTTCCTTCAAAGAACTGGCTGTATGGAAGTTAATTAACTACTAGCAAGTTACAGTAGATGTGCCAAATGGGCTCCTCTTTTTTGTACATTTCTTATGTTTTACGATTCTTCAAGAAAGGGGACCATGAAAATCTTGCAACAATCAAATACCAGAAACCAAAAATTCAATCCAATGGTCTGTTTTATGAGCATTAATACAGATGGTCAAGCATATTGATAGTGACAGGTGAGGGACATGGAGACCATTATTCTACTAGTGGTGGCTTTGGCAGGTTTTAGACAGTCTGAGATAGCCGAGATAGGCTGAAGCCTGACAGAGTTTTCTGTGGTTTGGATCTGTAGGCTGGAAGTGAGTATAGCCATCAAGAAGGAAGACAAGGGGGCTGTGCTGCTGTGTGGGGCACTCTGAGAAAGTTCAGAGCCACTACTGTAGTGCAGGGCAGAAAACTGGTTGATAACAGACAGATCAGGAAAGCAGGGAGTCTTTCAGGCAGAGAGGCAGAGTTTCCTATGGTGACACAATTTCTTATTGTAGGTACTGTAAGTGAATGTCAAAGCACCAGATCAGTGACAGCACAAGGTTTAAGTACTGTGGTCTTGATGGTTGAAACACTCATTAATTAGATGAAGGTGGCTAGTATAATCAGACTGAATGAGTCCAGATAGCTTTAGGTAGAATGTGCCCAGTGGGCAAAAGACGTATAATATACGTCTATTAAACGCATACCTTAGACGTCTAACTGTGGTCCGCAATTCGTCTAGAATGAAATTCTAATATACGTCTATGATTAGATGTTCATTATACGTAAATGGTTGGAGTTCTATTATACGGATAAATTTAGAGGACTATTATACATATATGGTTGGAGTTCCGGATAACTTTAGAGGTCTATTATACGTATATGGTTAGAGGTCTATTATACGGATAACTTTAGAGGACTATTATACGTATATGGTTAGAGGTCTATTATACGGATAACTTTAGAGGACTATTATACGTATATGGGTAGAGATAGGTTTTACAGGTGTAGAAACTAGTAAATCAAGCCAATGATTTGGTTTAGAAATTTATTCTGAAAATACACATTTACACCTGAAAAATATGTATTTCAAATTATACATTGTATACAATCAATCAACAATCAACATATGGGCAATAATCATAAAAAACACAACTAGTCTTAAACTTCAGCTACAAATTCTGGTAACATGGCAATATACAGTATAGTAATGACAAACACAAACTAATTACATTAACACACTAACTCAAAACCACATTTTGATTCAAATATAAATTTTTAAAACAACTTCTATATTTCCAAGAAAAAAATATTACAGTGGAAGTTAAGACGATTTTTGTCCACCATTTGCAAACCCTGTCTAATTGTCCTAACAGTTAGAACCAGAAACCTATTATTTTCAGTGTCCAGATCTCCTGGCCCCCTGCCTTGTATATGCATTCTTCAAGTAACGCATTGCGTGCTCTTTTATTTCTTTTTCTGTTGATGTAGGGTAGGACTTTAGCACCGCAGCTAGGAGAAAATTATATCATATTACTTCCCAAATAAATGATGATTAATATCTTCTTTAGTATAATCTAAAAAATGAACGGTTTACTAAGCTCAAAGCTGAAATAAATGTATAAAATTTGGCTTGCATCATAGCAGTTGAGCAATAAAGTCTGTCCTAATTAAAGAGTACCCAAAGTTTGAAAGTACAACTTAGAATAAGAATAATCAGAGAAACGGCAAAACGATTTTGTGTCATCTTCCCCATTCACACTATTTTTATGTGCCATTTTTTGCTTATTCACGTACTATTTTAATCAAAATAATATTAAGAAAGATCTGTATGTATTCAGATAGTATTATTATTATTCATACTTACTCGTCAAAAGAGGATTGCTGAGATATTTGCGGATAAATACTTCAATCTTCTACGTTTGAAAAACGTGTCCAAAATGGTGACCAACGAATACTAGCAATGCATTGTAGTATATAACCGGAAAATATGCTGGGTTAGATATTGTAACGCAACGGGGGCCCAGGCGGGCGCCCTTGCCGCATTAGGTCGCCCCCCCACCGTCGGGGGCTCGAACCCGGGACTCCCGCGTCACTCAGCAAGGACCCAGCCCGGTGAACTAAAGAGAGATCTCTCCACAGCCCAGTAGCTGTAGTCCTGCTATCACAGGGAAGGGCCGTGACATCAGCTGCTCTTGAAGCCGGCTCTTACACAGTACCTGTCGGCCGTAAGCGTTAGAATATCTTCTCAACGTATGCGTTTATTAATGTTGTCAATATTATGGTTGAAATTTAACATTGATAATACATCGCGGCTATGTGCCCCCTGCTATGTGCTGATGTGCAATTTAAACGCATGCGGTTAGTAAGGATCGGTCACTGTTGTATGGTATTATATATAATGACATTATGGAATAGGATGGGGACAGGCCTGGCATCAAGGGGGGAGGGAGAAGTGTCGCCCCTTCAGTTTTGGGCAAAAAGATTTACCTAACTTAATTTGCGCCCTAAAAAAATAGTTGTACTTTGTCAATGGTCAGACAACACTAAATGACACTAACAGTCACTCGGACTGTTTGATGTGCAGGAGGGCTATCCGTCCAGGAACTGCACATATCAGTGTCGTTATTGAGTGTCAACATTACGATCCTGTTTGCTCAGGTGGACCGATTCCTTGCAGTAGTTTATCATTATACTTAAAATCGTTATATAAATAGGACTAGTTATAGCATTCTGTGCTTTCTGTTGGTTTTACAACAATTTTTTCTTAACGATTCAGAACCTCCATCGATGTAGCTGCAAAAATGAACGCTTATGGTACTTTTCGCTCCAGGCAATACAAACCACGAGAGTGACGAAAAATGTGAAACTGAACTTCATCGCAAATACCAGATTGCTAGTCGTTATCTTCTATCATGAAGCACTAATCAATGGCATAGCTGCGAGATTTCATTTGGGTAGCTGCACCGTACAGCTCCGTTTCAACCGAAATATCACCCCCCTCAGAATTTCAGACACCCCCCTACAGATTTTTCCCCGGGCACCGCGCACTGATGGGGGACGGGGTGTCCAGGAAATGGTATCAACTTTTCTCAAGAAAATAAAAATAGAAACTCTATAGGCACTCAAACATTTTACTGTTTTTTTCAGACAGGTGGCAAGACCCCCTCCTCAAAACCCTTGTATGCCAAGCTGTGGGCAGTGATTCGTCGAATATACGTATATTCACGGCGAAAATACGGCTATACGTATATATACGTCGCCGCGACGTATAATCAACGTCGAATTGCAACCGTAAAATCGACATTAATAAACGCATATATAACATCGAAAACACATCTAGCACAGTGCCTGAGGCTTTTTACTGTATATATCGTGTGTGCCGCAACTAGGAGTATACGGCACTCTGCACAGCGTACGAAGTAAATTATTTTCGCAGTAATTAATTAATTTATTATATTTATTACTATATTTATTATACACGTGTAAATAAATTAATTAACCTGGGTTCTGAGTGAGGGTGAACTGCCCCAAGTGGAACAATTTAAGTACCTCGGGGTCTTCTTCATGAGTGAGGGTAGAGAGGATCTGGTGCATTTGTGCAGTGGCTGCAGTAATGCGGATGCTGAACTGAATCATAGTGTCAAAGCAGGAGCGGAGTTTAAGGACACAGTTCTTGGTTTTCTAGTTAATCTACATCTCCATCCTCACCTATGGTCACAACCTTTAGTTCGTGACCAAAGGCATGACATTGCAAGTGGTAGTGGTGGAAATGAGATGTCTCTGTAGGGCTGCTCAATTTACTCTCCATGACAAGGAGAGGAGATCAATTAAATAAAATAGTTAATGTTATGCATACACCCATGCAATTCTTCTATACATTTAGTATGATACTCTGTAGGTATGGTATGATTTATTTAAAATGTCCTTTAAGCTACAATCAAGGCACTCATCAAGCCTCACTTTTGAAATTCTTGATTACAAAAATTTGAGCTAATTTGGAAAAGACTTTTGAAGTTTATACTACTATTTTATTTGGAACAGAATTGCATTATTATATTAGTTTATTATATACATTAAAATTGAATAATTAATTTGTGACTGAGTTTAATAAATCTCTCGCAAAATTCTGGCAGGACTAAATGCAGACCATTGCCATGACAGCTGAGCAATCAAGATAGTATATGCTTCTATATTTGGAATTATCTGACAATTTCGTCCTGACAGACCTCCAATGTCACCAAAGAAACTTTTTTCCAAGCACTTTTCTGTGCATTTGGGTTTGATAATCTGTAAAATATGTGGACATACCCTGTTGCAGCCATTGCGAAATTATTAATAAAGTAACTATTGGGAAGTCATTATCACTGTTTTCTATCAGTTCCTTTAAGAAGTCCAACATTTGGTGGTTTTATTAAATTTGGACCAGTAGTTGTTTTTGTATTTGCACAGTATTTGTATTTGTTAAATTGAAGAATTGCTCAGTGTTTCCTTTGAAACAAGTAATAAGCTGCCATCAGTTCATTTGTGCATTGTGAGTCCAGATAAAATGATTAAGAATCCATTCATGAGTATGAAGAGAAGCAAGAAGTCACAGCACAGTTCTGTGAAGGTTTGAAATGAGTTTAACTTATGACAAAAAATGGCCATTTTCTTAGAGCACCAAAGTAGACAAACACAAGGTGTATCCCCCATGATGTTCTGAATCGTAGTAGTTTTACAGTTAGTTTTATAGTCCTACTACAGCTCTGCTAATCCTCTGTTATTATCATGAATGTGTGCTTAGAAGTGACCATTGCATATGCATTAGAATTACACAGTATACAGTAATTCCACACATGGCACAATGGCTGTTCCTGAAAGGTCACATACAACAAGTGTCTGTTTAAAATGCACTCAAGTCCATTCAGGAATGAACCCATGTCAGGTCAGGTATCTACAGATGTTACAGATTCCTATTAAATCATACCTTGTGTCACCTGGCTTCAACTAAAACTTGTTTACAGATATACAGATATTCCAGGTTTCTTTAATATTTGATACATTAAGTCATTTTCACATAAAGAAAAACCTGTTTTATTTTACATTGTTAATGGTGATACTCATCTGGTACCTATAGATCTAATTGTCTAGTTCTGTCCAGACACATTTCAAGTATGCAAAATGTACACATTATACTTTAATATAAACATGTACTGTGTTGCCACCTGCAGAAAGGTGGTCAGGGACAAACCTTACCACCAGAGGGAATGACCAGACATCAATGATGGCTTTTAAGTATTCACATATCTCAGAAGCAATGCCATGGAGCAGTTCTCCAAGTATATGGAATGCCACATGTCAGTAATTGATGTCTCTCTCTCCTCTTACAATCAGACAGTCAGAAGCAAAATACAGTAAAAGAATACTGGCAATACTAACACTTTCACATCTGAAGGTACACTGAAGCCCATTTCTAAATACAGATTCAACAGAGATTTGACAGAAAGTTAAATATAAGAGCTTCTTGTTACTTCACAGATTAAATTTAAGCAATGTTCAGTGATAAATTAGAATACCCTTATTAACCCATACCCATATTGGATTCTGCATTAGGTCATGACTGGAATATTTTTGGTGAAACCAAATGAGTAAAAAAGGATTCCTGTAGCCAGTGCTTTGAGTATCTTGCAGACTGAACACACTGAATGCAACATGTGTTAGTATTGTCCTATCCTGTGCTCCTAACTAGCCTGTCTTGTGCTCTTGTTGAAGGGTATCTATCTCCAGGGTTCCTTTCTCTTCTCATGTTTGAAAGCAGTGCTGTGTTATCAGCCTCTACTTCTGTACCCTTTAGATTGAATACTATGTAAATTTTGGTTTACAGTTTCAAATTATAGTTTGAAATGCATTTTTATAGAACAAAACAAGGAAAACACAAGAACTGCTTCCAGCTTACTTTCAGTTGCTTTTCAAACAGGTATTATCACTGTGGGTGGCAATGATCCTGGGAAAGAATGTATCTTCCCCTTCAAGTATGAGGATCAGATGTACAGATGAAGCCATTCAAAATGCACAGTACAGCCCCGTACCGCATGCAATTACTCACAGTGTACCACAGTGTATCACCGTATGTGATTCGGCTGGCCAAAATGATCGACAGGGGCACTCGTGGTGCTTTGGTTGTTAGTGAAACAATTCAATCATTTAATCACTTTACTGTGCATATTTTAATCCACTTAGTTTTGAATATTTACATGGAATTTTACAGCTAAAGGGAAATTTTAGTAGCTGTGCATAAAACGAAGAGGAGCATAACGCATCTGAAGGTCATAAATGATATTAAATTAGGAACATAAACATATTATGTAAACTGAATATGGCTGGTATTGCTAGTTGAAATAAAAAATGCACACCGGTATTCCACTTTCTTCCCAAACATTTTAAGCATCAAAGTCTTGCATTCGGTTACATACTGTGGTTATTTTGGAAAAGTTTTTACGTGCTCCTTCTGACTATATTAAGTTTATATATTTTGTAAAAAGTTATAATGTTTTAACATTTTCTGGGAATATGCTCGTTATCGCAGTAAACAAAAGCATACTTTTTAGAATTTGATTAATAGGGAATATAATATGGAATTGCGTATCTAAAGAAATTAATAACAATATAATTATATTCATATACTGTAGCTTAAATTATCATAGTAGTACACCTTTTTTGGAAATCTCTGCTTCAGTTTCACTCCTTCCCCCGTCCTTACGTCTGTGGCGTAATGGGTTAGGCATGTGCTTTCTGAGTTGTAAGTTGGATATTCAAACCCAGCTGTCATCATGAGTTTTCATTAACAAATAAAAATTTATTAGAAAAACTAAAATAGCAAATATTATGGACACTATATTGACATTTTTAGAATTTGATTAATATGGAATATAATATGGAATTGCATATCTAAAGAAATTAATAACAATATAATTATATTCATATACTGTAGCTCAAATCCTGCTAAACTAAAAATTAGACACAAGAAGAGTATTATTGGACAATGCTGTGAGGCTCTATCAGAATTTCTCTAAAAACTGAAGAGTTATAGAGGAGACACATTGTGTATCCCCTCTTTTTACACTGTTAAAAAAGAACATTCCAATGTTAATGCAACACGGAATATATTATTAATAATGTAGCGCTTTCAGGCTCATGTGGGTATGTGACCTACCAGCTGGGGTATCAGCTGGGAAAAAAGTGGAATACTGGTGTGTATTTTTTATTGAATCTTCCAATACCAGCCATATACAGTTTACATAATATGTTTATGTTCCTAAATTAATATAGTTTATGAGCATGTGAAAGGCATGGTGAATCAGAGATTCTCAAAATTTACTTTGTATGATTGGAAACGAATACGTGATCGGATCAGCGAAATGCGGTGGTGTTACTTTTTGTCAATGGAAAAATAAAGTCTTTTCGTGTTGCAACAGTTAAACAGATGCAGACGGTTACAAAGAATATGGTAATACTTTGAGCTTACAGCCTGTCCAAGGTCATTCATTATTAATACTATTAGTAATATCTTCCATAAAGACTTTGATGCATAAAATATTTCTGCATAATTAAAATATCTGTGATGAAGGTGGAAGGTTGTGTACTTTTGTCCAAGTTTTGTACCGACTTTTTAATATTTAATGATTAACATGCTGTTATACACAGTTTAAAATGATTAAAAATCTAAAGAGTATAGAACTTAAATTCTTAATTGGAAAAAGATTGTCCTTCAGCAGTGTTTTCTGGCGACAGCTCAAATGCTGTACGAGACGTTAAGCTTTATTAGCTCCACCTGGCGGTTTTACAAGGTCTTACAAGGTCTTACAAGGTGCTTCCGGATACTATTATCATAATCTAATTTGCATATGGTATAATGCGGTATATTGCGCCATGCCCACCGTGTTTTACTGCAGCGTACCTCACTCATTTTGAATGGCTGCATCTGTATTTCAAATGCATAATCAAGAACAATTACAACATTCCCTGGTGTGCAACGACCAGTGATTATGCCAAAAATACCAAAAGTGAGGAAACTGTGCTTTCACTGGTAGGTAATTAGCTTAGAATCTGTAAAACCTGTATTAAGTCAACTAGATCCTTTTTATATTTGTATAAAAGGCCAGTTGATGATGCATTTATAAAGTATTACAAATAATATAACTTGTGCAAGTAACCCTATGGTTAGGTTCAGATTAGTTGCTGCTTTAACAGAGGAGATAATTACAGTGTCATCATATTCATTTAAACTATTTATTAAAATATTTAACTAATGGATTGCTTTTACAACCCATTACGCTGGACTGAAACTTTTATTCACAAGTTAAAACTTGTTTTCCAATGTGCAAGAAACCTGTCATTTAGAAACTTCTGTCATATACTTGGTTTCAAATCTACAACTGGGTCTACATCCTGGAGTCACTCTAGGTTCAAATTAATTTTTTATCTTGTGTTTTCTCTTACCTTTTGTGAAATTCAAAGGTGTCTTGAAAAAGTGGTTTCTTATGGAATTTTTGATAAAACTAAATTACATGTATCTTTTTCCTATAATGAAACAAAGTGCTAAATTAAAGGGCTCATATGAAATATTTCAGTTTTCATCTTGAGGTTTTATCTTCTCCACCCAGGACCTCCTACTACTGGTGGAAACGGCGATGGAGCTCCATGCCAATTCCCCTTTATCTACCAGAATAAAGAGTACAACTGCTGCACTACACATAATGAAGGATCAAGACTTCCCTGGTGTGCTACTGTCTCCAATTATGATAACGATCCAAAGTGGGGATATTGCCCTACATCAGGTAAACTAGAGCTATGTTATTTAATGGACCTAATAGACCCAAAAGTCCATTGTGTTTTATTTTCTTTTAAATGTAAACGGTTTCACAGTATGTTTAGAGATGCTAGCTCACAGTTTTTGTGTCCTGGTTTATGACTGGATTATTTTTGTCCAGGTGCTCCAGTTTTCTCTTACCTCCCAGAGATGTGCTGGATAAGTTCATCTCTGTGTTTAAATTGTCCCTGAGTGCCTATGGGCTGAGTGAGCCCAGCCATGGACTACAGTCCCATCCAGGGTGTAGTCCTGCCACGTGCCCCGTTCATCTGGGATACTGTCTGCATTGCCGCAACACTAACCAATAATAAGTAGCTCTCTGGTAATGAATGGCTGATCCCTTGGGAGTCACATATCATTCTCTAATGATGTCTTTGAGATTTGCCTTAGCAGTCTGTAATCTTCTGTGAATCCCCTAAAGTAAATCCTATTTAAGTAGGCTATGTTAGATATAAAATTGAACTTCAGATATCATAAATTAATCACAAAAACTGTATCCAAATGACACTGAAAAGCCAATCAGACTTGTGTACGTGGAGCAATAAATTACTCATAATGTAAGATGATTCTAAAAAATATAAGAACCTATGGTCTTGTTTCTAAGATTAGAAACAAAGTTTCAAACGTTCAGAAATAAGAAGCCATTCAGATCATCTGGCCCATTTGGTAGTTAGTAGCTTATTGATCCAAAGATCTCATCCAGCAGTTTCTTGAAAGAGACCAAAGTATCAACTTCAACTATATGGTTAAGAATCTTGTTCCATTTTCCCACAATTGTTTGGGTAAAGAAGTACCTCCCATTCTAATTTTTAAATGCACTTCCATGTAATCTCAATTTAATCTAATATAACCTCAGCTTGTGTCCTCTTTTACTCTTTATTCTGAAGAGGTCCACTGTGTTGACATTGTCAGTGCCTTTGTTGATTTTGAATATGTGTATCAGATCCTCTTGTAGTCTTCTCAGATCAAAACTAAAACATTTTTTTTTCGGACTCAATCTGCACAGTTTCAAAATGTATTTCAAAACACACCATATTGTGGTCTCAGTTTCCTAATGGTTCTACCATCTGCTTGCAATTCACTGTCTCTTTCCCATACAGGTATATTTATTCGACATTATTAAATCACAGCAAAGAGTAGTTTCTTTAGATATGAAGGACAAGAGTAGATAAAACCTGCTTTATTGACAGTGTTGCTTACAATACACTGTCTCTCTTTCTCATACAAGGGTGGTAAAGACCCTTCTACTATGAGGACCAGCTGTATTTCAAATGCACAACCAAGAATAATAACCACATACGCTGGTGTGCAACTACCAGTGATTTTGATGCTGACTCGAAGTGGGGAAACTGTCCTGACAGTGGTAAGTGGTCAGTGTATAATCAGTAGGAGAAACATATACTAAGTATCAAAAGAAACATTTCATTTGTAGCTTAACAAATTCAGCGATTTATTCTCATGTTTTTTTGCTGTTTTGTAGCAAGTCCACTGACATTTTTTTGATCATACATTAAATAAATTAATTATGCTGATTAGCATTTGTCATCAATAGGGTTGGCCAGCAGTGGGTCTACCAGAAGTTATAGGGTAGTAGTATTTGTGGGCTGTGCTGGAAGCAACACAAGCTGTAAATCTGGAATGCTTTCTTTGCACCAGGTTGATGATGCTGTCATTTGTGATTCTGTAACTCTCCTCTTGCAGAGATTGGACAAGCATGTTCTGTACATGTTCTGACACTTAGATGTCAAATTCTGGCTCATCCCATAAATGTTCAGTGGTTCTCAAGTCTATCACGTTCATATACAACATAACTATATAAGTATTACAAGAAAGCCATTGTTACTTAGAGAACATGTGTTGGCCTGATGCAATGAGCTCCAGGAAGGGCTTCCAGAGTGCCAATGCAGTACTGTGCAGTCAGCTTGGACGATCAGTCACTACAAATGGAGAAACCCCTACTGAAAACCATCACACTTGTATCTCTCCATCATGTCTTTTCACAGCAATTATTATATTGTTCTGTACATAAAACAGTAAGAAATGTTACAAACCAGATCTTTAGTCTATATTGGTGGTTTGGCATTGAATAGCTAACGAATCTAAGCAAGCATCGGCACTATAGCAGTGGTTAGTATTTCTCCCTTACAGTACTAGAGTCCTTTAATTCAAGGCCCAGGGTCCTATTTGCATGGAGTTTATATGTTCTCCTTATGTTCATGTGGGTTTTTTTTTTCTTGGCTTGAAAAGACTAACTAAATCCTCCAGATTTTTGCTTCCTATGGACATTGTACGGTTTTGTGTGTGCAGAAACTTGGGACTACCAAGCTTGAGAGTAGGGTATGTCTCAGTAATTTCAGTGCGCTTAAATGTGCTTCTTTTTTTTCTTTAAAATATTGAAATATAGCAGTTACGGCTAAAACACTGAAACGTTTAGATCATGTAAGTTGAAACGTGACATTCCCCACTTTTCCCCTTCAAGTTGGTTAAGGCAATATGCACCTTGTTCCAATAAATTTGATGTATACACAGAAAGCAAATTTTGACAATCACACTCCCCACAAGAAAGGCCCGAATTGTTCATGTTGGCTAAACGTGGCTTGTAACTGAGCTGATCACTGTAGTTGTACTGTGGCATAAGAAAATGAAACTCCTGTTTTAATACAGAGAGACACATTGTTTTTTTTTAGTGTAGCATATTTTGAAGAAAATACAGTCTATATACAATGATCAAAGACATTATGCAATGTATGCTTTTGGGTTGTCTTTAAGCAGTTTACAATTGATAGTAATACAGGTATAAGCATTATATTGCAGTTCACTGTGTCTCTTTCACATGCAGGTATTGTCATAGTAGATTATAATGATCCTGGAAAACACTGTCATCCCTTTCTACTATGAGGACCAGGTGTATTTCAAATGAACAACCAAAAACAATAACCACATTCCCTGGTGTGCAACTACCAGTGATTATGCCACAGACAAGAAGTGGGGAAACTGCCCTTACATTGGTAAGGGATCTGTTCAAATGTAGCAAATGCCCCATTCTGCCATTTATGTTTCCAAAAAAAACCTGTTGATTTCAAACCAAAGGGTAGGATTGAAAGCTTACTCACCCACCAATTACCAAAAGTGCATGAAACCTCTCAATTAGAAACCAGCCATCAAATACTGGGTTTGAAATCTGTACTGGGTCTAGTGCAGGATGTAGGGAGTTACTCTGGGTCAAAATTATTTTTCTCTTACCTTTAGTGAAATTCAAGTCTTTCAAAAGAAACTATGGGGTCAGTGCAACTATATGAAATAAATTAAATACTATATTTCATTGTTTTCATTAAAAATCCATCTTATTCTATTTCATATACTAGTACAAAGTGTTAAATTTGAGAGCTCATATGAATTATTTCAGTCTTCCATCTTGAGGTTTTATCTTCTTCACCCAGGAACTCCTACCACTGGTGGAAACAGCGATGGAGCTCCCTGCCAGTTTCCCTTTATCTACCAGAATAAACAGTATAACTACTGCACTACACATAACGAGAATTCAAGGCTTCCCTTGTGTGTGCTACTGTCTCCAATTATGACAAGGATCCAAAGTGGAGATATTGCCCAACCTCAGGTAAGTTACAGTTGTGTTCTTTAGTGCATAGGTCATTTTCCTCCGTTATGTGCTGAATAACCTAAATAAAAGGAAATGAATATTACAGATTGAAATAAAGGTATTTTATATGAGCGCATGGGTGGCCCAGTGGCATGGGTCTTGGCACTGTTGACATACAGTTCTGGGGTCCTTGTGGAATCACTGACCCATTCTCCAAAATCCTTACAGTGCAAACCTGCCACCTTTGTTTTTGTAGTTTGAATTGTTCTGTCACAGTCTTGCAAAGACTGAATGGACTCCTCCCATCTTCAGGTCTTCCTGGATCTCTTTTCATAACTCACATACTGTAACACACAACTCATACAGTACATAACCCCACACATCCTTCACACCACTGTTTATCACCAGGCACTGGAATATTCAAACCAATTAATTCGATGTTACATAATTCTCTGTCTTCTGGGCTAATTATGCTATATTTGCCCATACTCTACTAATCATACGCCACCTTCACTAAATTTTCTGGCTGATCTTGCTTGGCCAGGGATATGTTTCTATATCCAACACGTGTTAACCAAAACACAAAGCAGAAGCCGGGTTTGCTGTTTCCACTCTCCGAGACTGCCCATCTGTCTACCCATAGAAAGGCACAGGGAGTACTATCTAGAATTCTCTATTCTGTGCCCTGTTCACAAAAAATGGTCATCCAAAAACTTCCTAAAACTCAACTCTACAGTTGTACTCAGTCTAATCCTAAAATAAACATCCTCAGCCTTATAATTGCTTAGTCTATGGTCAGTCCTCCCCCCAGTGGTGAAGAGGGCTTGCCCTCTGGCCTCAGGCCCTTAGGGGTTAGGCACTCACCCCCAAGAAATGCTGTTTCCTGAATTTTAAACAGTCAACTGACTAATTGTTTTCCTGCTACTGGTGACTGAGAGCAGCAACTCATTCTCCCAGAGGATTCTGGGGAATGTGGTCCTGACAAGACTATACTCTCACACTTATTTTTATTGGTCTTGTCTTCTCTTGTGACTACAGTCACTGCTTCTCTTCTTTATATTTATTGTACATTATTAATTTGCGGCAAACTGCAGTTTCTTCAGACATGAAAGATAAAAGTAGATCAAACCTGTTTTTTTTGTCTTTTTCATACAGGTATTGTCACAGAGGGTGGCAATGATCCTGGGAAACAATGTGTCTTCCCCTTCTACTATGGTGAGGAGCTATATTTCCAGTGCACAACCAAGAACCATAATCGTCCCTGGTGCGCAACTACCAGTGATTTTGCTGCTGACTCGAAGTGGGGAAACTGTCCTGAAACTGGTAAGAGATCAGTGTAAAATCTGTTGGATTTTCTAACAGAAACATGTTGTTATGGGAGTAAAAGGGACAATAAATGGAATTTCTTTTAAATGAGCTTCAGTTTTCAGTTATGAGTTACCACTTGACCTATCAAAAACTTTTTCAGAAATAATTTCTGTTGTGAACTATACAACTGCATCTCTGTGGTTATGCAAAGAAGCAGCACAAGTTTTCTCAGTTGTGTTCTCAATTAGCCCAATCACATCTGCTAACCACAAAGCCCTGAACAACCTCTCCACGTCAGGAGAAACCTGCTTTCTTGAAGTGATGCTTGCAGTTCACTGTGTCTCTTATATACAGTAGTTATTGTTACAGTGGGTGGTAAAAACCCTTATACTATGAGGACCAGCTGTATTTCAAATGCACAACCAAGAATAATAACCACATATGCTGGTGTGCAAACACCAGTGATTTTGCTAAGGACCAGAACTGGGGAATAGCTCAGAATCAGCAAAAAACAAATTGATTAATTTAGACTCAATTAGAAGATGTGGGTTCCATGACAGAAAATGTTAGGGCTGGGTTGATTCAAAACACTGACCTGTTCAACAATAGCAAGTTATGAAACTAAACCCTGATGGTGGCTTTTCTGAGGGAGTCTGTGTCATAATGAAGATTATCTTAATTGGCCTAAGTAAACTTTATCTCTAAAGCTGATGTACAAAAATAAATGAAAGCTTATTGAATAAACCATTATACATGGAAATTTGAAGAACTGAAAGTTTAGTGTTCATGTGATGAAAACACATCAGTGAAGAAACTGTGCATACTAATTTTGATTTACAAAAAAATATTTGATTTAATTTTTCAAGGAAAAAAAGGTATCTAACATGAAACACTCAATTCTAGAACTTTCTATATACGGAGCAGTTTTTCACAGCAGGGGTTACTGGTAATAAAACTACATATTTTTTGCAAATACACAGAGTTTTACACATAAGCATCTTTAGTTGCAGCTCACCATAATGAACTGTGCATTTAAAATGGAAAAGTTAACATTTTTTTTTTGCATGTCCTGTTCTTCCCTTAATCTATCAACATCTTGGTTAGAAGCACCTTTTTGGAAAATAAACAGTAAAAAGACGCCTGTTACTCATGAGACTCAATCAAATTTTAAAATAAAATGTGGTCTGCTTTGTTGAAACAACAACAATATAGGTCTTATGCGTTAGAGATTAGCTTCACAAAATGGATAATATTCTAAAAGAAAATTTATGATGATGATTATTGTTTTTCTTTTTTCTTCACAGGTGAGGAAGATACTTTAGATAGATAAATCGAAAGATGATAAATGATACAGTAAACACTGAGTAACAACCAAAGTCTATCTTATTTTCTACTGTTCTTACTACCTGTGACAGAAACAAGATGAGCATGAGTCACTGTGAGTGTCAGATGAGACAAAGCAATTGGGTCTCCTCCTGTCTGTCCACCCAGACAGAGTGCCAGTGCCCTGGGCCAGGTATGACACCTTGTCTTCCACACAAACCATGCATTATTTGTACACAGTCACGTTTCATTACTTTGTTAAACCCTTAATTTAATACTTTCCAGCTCCTAAGAGTAAGAATATTTTAAGTTTTCTTTGATACTATAGAGAGAACTTAAAAAGCAGTGATGAAAATATTAAATCAATAAATAATAAAAACAAATTAAGAAATGATCATTTCAATGGCCTAAATAAAATGATGGTTAAATCAAAATCTAGGATACATGTCAGAGCAAATTTATATTATTCCATACTGTCAAAAGTTAGGTCTTAAACAGGTCCTGTTTTATTTGTGCTGTGCTTCAAATACAGTTTTAATCAGTTTAGGTTGTTATTAGAAAATGCTAGTTAATTGGTGCTCTTGTCCCTCAGACGGCAGTTTCTTTTCAGGGTTATCTGACTGGTAGCTTTAGGGGAGTCTGTGTTGAAGCAGCACCAGTGTCTTCCTGCTGTCCTGATGACTTTGTATCTGTTGCAGATGAAATCACAGCAATAATGGAGGCTATGAACTCTGAGCCAGACACGCAGGAGCTTTACACCCTCCTACAGCGAAACACAAAGGGGGCACTGCCGGTGATCTTCAAGTTTCTCAGCAGCACACAGGTGACTCATCCGTACAGAACAGCCTGAGAAATTGAGGTACACTTTCCCAAACACATTTAAGAAGTACGAAAAATTCAAATTTAAGAAGTGCAGTTTAATCCCAACCCCAAAATAGGCTCCCTACACCCTGTGGACACTGTGTAAATTAATAAAAAATATGTATCTTGTCATTTGACAGTATTTCTTCACTACTAACCTACGAATAGTTTCTCTACGAATTGTTGACAATCATCTCCCTGAAGGATCCCTGTGAGCTTACACCACTAATGCTGTGACGAGAGCAGCAGTCTCACCCCTTGTTATCGTTCTCCCCTTTTCTAGATGACACCTGCTCATCACACTGCAGTCCTCCGGGCAGTGGAGAGGCTGCTGTGTGAGACAGGCGCAGCTCTATTGGATGAGCCACTGGCTAAGAGCACCGTGTCATTGGGCTTAAAAGAGATGACTATGTCATCAGTAAGTAAAACGTGCCTTTTCGTAGACTTGCTGTGTTCAAAAGGAGTAGTTTTAGTACAGTCAAGACATAAAGCTGTTTGCATGAACCAGTGGTTGGAGGAGATTCCTCCTGTGTTAAGAGACCTGGCTTTATCCTGCCCATTGCTCAAACTCCAAGGCTCCTGACATGACAGATGTCATTAAAATATTTTTGTGCTTGTTTCAGAACTGGCTGCCTGATTGGCAGCAAGGAGGCAGCAATATTGTCGTGTCTGTGGTGAGAGATCACTATCATACAACCATGGACATGGTGCTGTCATACTGTATATACAGCCTGGAGAGCTCCCACACCATGCCCTGCTGCAGGCTGTGTCAGATACTGTATCTCCCGTAACTGCAGTACAGTAAGTTCAGTGCTTGTAATGGTATGTGGACTGTCTAGAAACGCACACCATCTGATTACTGTGTTACAATTCACTCTCTTCATTTCAATGTTCTTTTCAGTAAGTGAAATTCTGTCTGTCTCTCACTACCCAAACCTTTTGTGAGTGGCCTGATTGTGGGGTAATTAGATGAGGTTGAAGAGGTTACTGTACAAAGAATCATTTTAAAGACACCGTTATTTTACTTAGCCAGGCTTCGTACCTTTAGTGTAACAGTAAGTAACTTGGCCCCTGTCCAGTTTGAAATGTGTTTTTTTTTTCTTTACATTTCCAGTACTTGAAATTGCCACTGACATGGGCAAAATATTGGAGCTTTTAGTGCCTCTTCTACCTTTGGCAAAAAACAAAAAGATGAAGGCAATGATTTATTTTGGTAAGTGTGAAAGCTACTGTACTACCTCGATAAGGGAGATATTAATTTAACATGTCTTTCAGACGTGTGAGAGGGGGATTTCATAATAGATCCTGGTGTAAGGCTGCTGAGAACCTGACTTGTCTTCATTCCCACTGAGCTACTGTACTGTGTTTCAGAATCAGATAGTGAAGCAAGTAAATACTCAACACACAGCTGTATGATAAGATGAGCATCTCTTGTGTTTCCAGTATTAGGAAGCCTATGTGAGAGCTGGACTCAGTATCAATCCCAGGCTCCAGCTGACAACATCCTGGACATCTCACAACACTTCAACAGCAGCTATGATATTATGTCCAGTGGCTGCCAACAACGGACTTAATGTTATGAGATCTTCATTCCTCTATATTGCTTTTTGACATCCTGTTGATCATTTAAAACATTAATTTGTCCTGGAGAGAACAGAGGATTGTAAACAAAAGGTAAAGAAAACATGGCAGGTGTGACTGTGCAGGTATCAGGTAAGACCAGCTGGACGAAGATCACCAGAATCAGGATAAAGTGCAGGACACACAAGTTATATTTTTGTGTCTATCTGATGTTGTGGAAAGGTTTGCTGTCCTCTGATTGGATTGCTTGTTTGAATATTGATGTTCTTGCATCTCGTCTTTGTCAGAAGGTGACTGAGGCTGTCGTTTTGGCATTTGGACCCATGTGTAGGTTTCTGTCAAGGGACACACTTCAAAGCAACCTGCTAGGAATGGTTTATGCCTTCCTGCCCCTGTACGCTGTCGAATGTAATTTCCAGTACAGCAGAATCAACAAGGTGGGACTGTGTTGAGCTGGAGCTTTGTTACTTGCCAGATAGGAGGAATCTAAATGAATGTGTGTTTAGAAGTGGTTTCTGTTTCATTTGAGATCCTCACTCACTTGTCTAAACAGATCACAGAATCCTGCAAGAGAATTGTCTTATGAAGTACGTACAAGTCATTGTGGACAGTTGTGAATTGAAAGTATCTTCCAACAGCTGACACCGGACACCAGAGAATGGAAAAAGGAAGAAACATTGTCTTTTGCTACTTTGTTTTCTTTGCAATAGAGTTAAAAAGTTCTGTTAAAATGTAGATTGAGAGAGTCAAGCCTTTTCATTTAGAATCTCCAATTTGACATCCGTGTGCTCTTCATTCAGAGTCTCAGTCTGATTGTGGAGGCAGGACTTCAGAAAGCGAGACAGGTTCCGTATTGCCATCTGAACTACGTGATGATCGTGATGCACTCAGAGGTAATGGGGAGTGGAGTTTGAGGTGACGACATGGTACTCTGTTCAGCTTCCAAGGAAAGACATCACACACTAGCAATATACCGTACAATGCATCATATACTGTATTTTATCAAATCTTGATAAAACTCAAATCTTTAATCCACATAAGTGTGCATCTATACCAGTAACTTTCTAATTTGAAAATACTTCTTTATCAAAGCAGCACAATGTCTGTCAATAATGTACCGTATCTGAATAGCTAAAGGAAATGTCTGTTTCTCTCAGATCTGCAAGTCTTTTGATCCTCCAGAAGACAAGAGATACATATACCTGATCCAGAGCTTCATTGACTTAGGTGAGGACTTAAAGCTTTATCTCAAATTTGTTTCTTGTGACACAGCCCATGACAAAGGTGGCTTGAAAAAGACACAGTTCTCCTAATCTAGGACCATGCTCTAAGCACTTAGGTGGAGGTTGATGGGGAATGTTGTCCTGTGAAATTTACTTCTGTCTTGTTTTTTTTTTGCAGAAAAGGTCTTTCCACAGAAGGTCCTGGAGTTTGTCTTGGAGTTGGTGGACAGTCCAGTGGAGTAGAACCAGCTGGGGAGCCTTACTCTGCTCTAAAATATTGTACATCAAGGTGCATGTGTACAGATGCTTTCATTTCTAATGAGGCTCCAACATCGTGGCCGCTACAAATCTGGTTGTCTTATTTTGAATTGGAACAATCCTATCTAATCACAGTGGTTGTGTGTTTGTGATTATGTTTATTCAGATTATGTCAGCAAACATGTGAAGGAGTATGTCCTGAAATCCTTCACTGAGACCCTTGTAAACCCCAGCAACAAGGTACAGTCAAGCCTACAGTGATATGACCTCACTCTTTCTGATGTGTTTGTGCTCTGTATCCCCACTGCATCTGTGAATATGTGGATAATTCTATGGAAGTACTCCAGGATTTGTAAGTATGTTTTTTTTTGTTTTTCATAATGTGTTGAACCTGCTCTTCAGTAATAATGAGCTGTGGTTCCTATTCCTGTCCTCAGGTGAAATGTCTGCAATCCCAGGTGCTGATGGAGATGGAGAAGAGGGCACAGTTGTCGCACTGCAATATATTGTAAAGAACTGTGCCCTTGCCGATGACACCACCAAGGTATAGAGCTGTGTGTGGAAATCAGGTTTACCCCTATTGTGGTTTGGTGTAATAATGTTTTGCAGTTACACAATTGTACATGTTAAATTTATTTTTATTTGCACATCATACTGCACTTGACGGATCAGAAAAGAATGTGGGTTTATAACTGAATATATTTATGATGACTGAGGTGTAAAAACAGTGAATAATATTTGTGCTTCTCTGTCTTCAGAGCTCCAGGGACCATTTAAGTAACAGCACTGTGAGACACAGCTTTGAGGCAGTGCTGTGTTGCTGGTGTGCAGCTGATACTGTGACTGAAGTAAGTGTCTCATTATGGTATCTGTCACAGAGTACAGTCCTTTTCTAGTTCTGAGGCCACAAAGACTGTTCTCTCCACTAACTGATAGATTTTATTTCGGTATGTATCCGGTTTCCTCACAGAATATTCTTTATAATGTAGAGCAGCTTTCTAGTGAGGGAGCTGATGGTGTTGAGATTTAAGTGACCTCTGTTTTATGTTGTTCTTGTCAGATGCGGTGGCCCAATCTGCTGAAATTCATTTCCTGGAGAATATGCAGTGATACTCTGCCTGTATTATGCAAAAACCTGAATGTTCTCTACAGCAGGCTAACTGAGAAGGGCTACTCCTTGATCTCTAACTTTGAAGAGCTGGGTTAGTACTGAGATTGAAGTAAAGTGAGCAAGTGGCAACAGTACAGCTCAGCATGAATGTGACTTGTAGCACTTGTTGAGGAAAAGGGAGAGGATATTGTCCACTTCGTTGATTGGATTATGACCAATTCAGTTTAAGAGTAATGGACAGCCTTGGTTGAGAGGAAATCTTAACTTAAGTCTGTAAAAATCTGCCATTGGCAAATTGCAATCATATCTTTTTTTAATTGGGTATTTCTGTGACTGTGACCCTTGTTAACCACATGTAATATTTCCTGTCCAAAGAGTGACTATAGTTCACTGGGAGTGACAGTGCAGTAAAGTTGAGTTTTCCAGAATCTTTTGACTCCAAAGTGTGTACTGGTACTTGATTTTGTTGTCAATATCTGTGTATTTCAGACTACCCAGCTTCACCAGACAACATGCTGATCAGACTTCTGGTAAATCAGGCGATAGCTGCCAGAACATAAATCACCTGACAGTAGCACAACCGGCTTCTCCCAGAGCAAACTAGAGTGGGAAAACAGGGCAAGCGGGGAGGTGATTAATAAATTGATCTACTGTGAAGTGGGGGCCAAATTGAAAAGTGTTGTATTAGTTCTAGATGCAGTGTATACAGCAGTGAGAAAGGCATGGATTCTGAAGCTTCATAATTATCAGTGGTCCTGAGCTGAATTTCTGTGGTAATGTCTGTTTCCCAGCTTGGAGCCTCTCAGTCGCTCAGAGGTGGGCATGAGTACCTGACACTCCTGCACTCCCTGAGCCCAATCATCCACCCCAGGCTGCACAGTGTGTGGGAGTATCTCATTCCACCCCTGGCCAAGAGCCTCACAGGTACCCCCACACTGACCCTAGAGCAGAACAAGACCTGCTCTAATCCAGCACTGTGATAGCAGTATCCCTAAAGTATGTAGACTTGCTGCAGGGCTCAGGGTTATTTAGTAGTTGGGTAATGTATCAATTAATTAAGGGTACGTTTAATTTATTTTGGCAGTTACATATGTGACGGCATCCTTTAGTAAAAAACTTAATAAAGATTAAATGATATGTTTTACTGCTGCTTTGCAGAGCCCCTTTATGGTTATAGACATTGTGCTCAATACTAGCAAACAGCACAGACAGTACACCATTATACATCAAGACATTTAGCAGGGTTCAGTTAATCCTCAGAATTAGACCCACATTATCGTAGGAGAACATAGCAGATGTGTCCACAATCTGTGTTGTTGTTAGTTTTATTTATAGAATTGATCAGATATGAATCCTTAAATTTCAGAACATTTTCTTTTTTTAATATTAAATGTTCCAAACATGTACATGTTTTAAGAACACGAGAAAAACTACACAAATGGCCAATATATTTTGCTCTCTGGCACTTAGATCTGATTGATCCAGGGATTTCATCTAACCAGTTCTTGAAAGAAACCAGGGCATCACTTCTTTCTGATCAGCTTTCTGATTATTATATATTATTCTGTCCTTTTGAATCCAAAATATGACGTTATCGTCATCTTGTCCAGAACTGTGCAGGACTGCAGCAGATCAAAGTGGTTGTCACAGTTGTAACTTATCTGATTTTCTGGGTTGACTGCCTGAATCACACCTGTTGTGTGCTGCTCAAGTCCATACTGTATATGACAGTGTTAAACTCTTTCTCTGTTATGTTTCAGAATCGCAAGGGGAAGAGATTCTCCTGGAGCAGTGGCAGGAAGGGCTGTATGCGGTATGGGGGGATTGATAACATACTAAGTGTGGGAGGTGGTAGGGAAAGTCATCTTTTTCCTGTTAAAGGAATGTCAGGCAGCTGTCAATGACGAACAATGACAGCTATCTTATGTTTGAGCACCTGAATGCCTGTGAATACATTTTCCTTTCTTCACCTGCTGAGTAGGAATTGCAATGTTGTAGTGTGAGAGATTCACTGCCTGTGTTACTACCTGTGCAGTTGTACAACATTGTGTCTGGGTGTGTCCAGTGTGCATCCTGATATGGAACTGAGTGCCTCCCCTGTATGTGTTCAGCTCCTGTCTAACACTGAGTTCAGTGGCAGATGAGGCCTGGGCCTGCAGCCTCACAAAGGCCATGACCAGAGGCATTTGCACACTCATCTCTCTCTACCAGTGAGGAGAAGGTGAGTCTGAACAAAGAGAACCTCAAAATGTTATGTATTGTCTTTAGTGGAGTGATTGGAATAGTTTTCTGTGTCTGTAACATCCTCCTTCTGAATGAGGTTCATCCCCTGGATAATGATCTCTGGAAAATCTTTCAGAAAGATTCCTGATGAAATCTAGAGTTTAGATATGGCATAGGTCAAAGACTCTTACTAGTAATTTGTTCTACATTAGAAGTTCTAAAGACTGAGCTTTCAGGTAGGCAGATAGCATGGTGATGATGTATGAGTGATCTGTTATATTAGATAATATAGCAGAATATTAGATAACTTATCAAGTACCAGTTGCAGTTAAGTAATACTACAGTCAGTTGTAATTGTAATATTATTAATTGGTAATTAGTAATACTTCAGTACTACTTTATGTACACTGATACCACCTAATATTTCTGTAATAGTGGTATATCATAACAAGTAATTATGAAATATATACTTTTCAGCTAAAAATTTCTCAATACCATGTGGTAACTGTCAGAATCTTTGAATGATATCAGTATGTTTTAGAGAAATGTGTGAAAAATAATTTAACAGAAGGCTTTAGCTGTACAGACCACATACTAGCAATGAGTAAATTGAAATCACAGTCAGACATTTCTTTCATCAGGTTGGTGCATAAGTCCCACATTTGTGAATCATAACCAAACCAAATGGCTTTTTTTGAGCAGTTTGGGATATGAGCCATGTTTCACAAAGCACATGACGGCTTAAAGAGTGCAAATCTTAAAAAGATGTTTCTGTGAATGTGACATTTACAAATGTTCAATTCACCAAGCTTCAGTGATTCACAAGAATTTTGGCCTCACATTAATTGGCCTTTTTGTCCCACGATTCATGACAAAACCTGCAAGCTATTCTCGCCAAGTCTTTTACGAGGGGTCTTTTGAAATTGAGGAAGAAAAAAGTCATTAAATTCATTGTTTTCTTGCAAGTTTAGAAATCCAAATACTTCTTACAGGTACTATCATTGTTGTACAGAAATGTTTGAGTGCTATCTTATCTTTTTGGTAAATTACCAATCTTATTTTTTCAGTTTTCTCCTGTGTGAAGATTAACCCTGGTTTTAAATGGTCTGGATTTTTCTAGGCCTGCAGGACAGCTCTGAGGGCCTCTGTTCCATCGATGGGCTTCCCAGTTATCTCAGTGTTTCTGGAGGAGAGCTTAAGCCAGGACAAGGAGCTGAATGTCACCCAGTTAATTAAGGACATGGCCAGCATCCTGGTGAGTGAGGATCTCCTGGGACTGTCTTCTGGATTGATGGAATGTGAAGAGGGCACTCATAAGGCACTTGACTGCTGTCTAGCATTTCTACCTTTGCAACTAGTATTCTGTCTGATTTTTACCATTACTTAATTGTAACTAAGATAAGCTTTGCATAAAATGCATAATGTACTGTGTGAAATGTCTGTAGATGACTTCATAGATAACATCAGAAATGTCAGACTCAATTCACAATAGATGGTGCCAGTAGTGTTCAGTAGGTGAAGTTAATCCTGAGATGAGGGTGTGTACTCCCACCTGCTGCCCTGTAATAGAGTGTTGTCTGTCACAGGGGGGTATTTTCCACTTAGTAGAGTGGTATTTCACTCTCTGTTTAATTTTCTCTGTGTACAGATAAAGACATTCCCTTCCCAAGTCAGCCTTTATCAGAACTGTGCCCTCAAGTTTGCAAGGAGCAGATGGGCATGGGTTCGAGAGAGTGTTGCTATCTTTATTGGTAAGAGCATAACTAAACTAGTGATATTTTGTTTTCTAGGTAGGAGTTCAGTCATTATGAAGTTTTGTTGATATTACCTGAAATTGCCTTGATTGAGAAGATATTCTTCCAGAGATTTCCCCAAAACACTTTGGCACATTTCTGTCATATTATCTCATGCTGGTAAAAAAGACTCTTGTACAAAATTCTGAAGCAGAATCAGAAAAAAATGCCTGTATGAGACATATTCCAAATCCCTGTACCAGATGCCTTCTGTGTCTTTACTGCAGCACCAGTTTCTTCTTTGCCAGGCTTATGATTGTCACCAGGAAACAAGCTGCCATGATGATTTGTACTTTCAGTGTCACTGTACCCAGTAGCTCTGATTGTTAAACCTCTGTGTTTCAGGCCTCCTAGTGCAACAGCAACAGAAGAGCCTCTGCTCATGCTTGGCCATCAGAAGAGCCTGTCAAGGTGAAGAAACCTTCCTGTTTCTCTTTAAAGAAGGTCCAATATGTTGAACAGTTTAGAAAGTACAATTTAGAATGTAATATTATAAACAAGGTACCCAGAGTGGAAAGATATGAGGGTCTCACAGCATCAATGTGCAATTGTTTGTCTATTGACTGAGATGTACAGTTGATCGGTTGAGGAAATTCTTCTTAAAGCGAATTATTCTACACACAAATGAGGGAACCCCAGTGCAGCATTTTAACCATTTCTGTTTTGATTTATTTCAAATGTATTCAATGTGTTCAATTTCAAATTGTAATGCACTATGGGAGTTCCTTCATATTTTTGTCCTGTGAGCCTTTTATATGTTAATATATTTTACAAAACAGTTATTCTTCAGCAGTAAAGTTAAAATAATTGTTTCTTTCACATTTAAATTTCAGAGAAATCAGATCTTAAAGGTTTTCAAGAGTAAAAGGGTTGTTTAATTTCTTCCGCAGGGCTGAGGGTTCTCCTGCAGGACCAAGAGACCTGGGTGCAGGAGAGGGCTGCTGAATCCATGCAGTTCTTCAGCCAGCCCTGAGCAGTTATGAGCTGTGGGGTTCTGGAGGCTGCAGCCAGAGACTCCTGAGTGCCCCCTGTTTTGGAGAAGAGGACAGTATGGACTTTGAGTACAGAACTCTGAGTCCATCAATATTTATATATATATGTAGCATATTTAATGTCATGTAATAAAAAATAATAAAAGTATACAGTTATATATGTTGTAACTGATAAAGCTGGCTGGAATTAAAGTAAGAATGTATTGTATGGGGCACTTACAGTACCTTGGAAACTTATTTACTTCCTTCCAATGTCCTGTCCCTCTGTTTTGATGAATTTATAATGATGTACAGTAAATGCACTTTATTAAAGTGAATATTGTTCATCAAAGCTTGAATGTTGCATTACACAATATTGCTAATGGAAACCAAATTAATTTACAGTTAGAGGAGAGGAATGACAATCAGTATCTGGAAATGGATGGATACATGACAGATTAAATAATGTAAAAGCAGAAGTTCACATTCTATAATCAACCAATATGACATGGCTCTGGGAGAACAAACCCATAAAATGAAAAGGAATATCCCGGGACACATGTTTCATCGAGGAGACTCAGGAGCACATGTTCTGGAGCTGTCCCTTCGCCAAAGCGGTGTGGGGCAGATTGGACAACACCATGCAACTCCTGGGTATGGGTGAGGTACTCAGTTACCAGTACATTCTGCTGGGGCTGGCACCTACCAGATTGGACAAGGGGACGCAGTTCCTGATGTGGCTGCTGCTGTCCCTCACAAAAAAAGGCCTGTGGGACGCAAGGAACAATCTCATCCGGCACAACATAAAGCGGGGAGCGAGGAAGCTGTAGGAGAGGATCCTGGCGGACCTCAGGAGGAGGATGAAGCGCGACGTCACCAAATGGGGTTTCCCTATAGCGAGGGAGCGCTGGAAAGGACTTTGGGCCCTGTACAGGGATTAATGGACAATACCAAGTTGTAGAGTTTGGAGGGACTCTCATAATAGCGCAAATCCACCCCCACTTGTAATGATTGATAACGAACAATCACCGCCGTTCCGCCGTTGTTTTTATTACATGCAGTGTTCATACATGTGAGAATGCTTCCTTTTGAGATGTTGTTTTTTGCGAAATAAAGTATATTTTGCAGAAATAAAATCTCCTCTTTATAGTTTCTTGATGAAGTGAAGAAGTATAGGAAGGGCTGCAGTGTTTGAGAGAGAATGTGTATTTGCGGGTGCAGGTTAAGGATTAGAATGAGGGAGGGATGTTGTTTGTATAAGGGGTGGGATGATGGGAATGAGGTTTATTGGGAAAAGTTTGAGTTATGTGATATGACTGTTTGTGATTTATTGGAGTTAAATATGGAGGTATGGAGTTATTAATTCTGCTGTGTTATGGTTTACATTGAAGTTTGGAGGGGATTGTGTTGTTGAATGGTATGGATTTCAAAGGGGGAGGGATTTGGTTTTGCATAAGGGGCGGGGTTATGGAAATGGAATTTTATTTGGGTAAGGTTGGAGATATATGGCTTGATTGTTTGTGAGCTAGTGGAGTTAAATATGGATGTACAGAGTTATTAATTTCACTGTATAATGGTTTTACGCTGACGGCTGAGATGGATTGTGTTTTTGAATGGTATGATGGTTTGTTATCGTTTGTTACATATGGGTTTGGTTGCGATTATGGTCTTTGTTTTGGTTGACTGGAAAGGTTGTCATGGGTTCTTTATTAATGTTTGTCATTATGTAATTTTTATAGAACAGTTTTTCAAATAAAAAAAAATATCTTTATATACTGTACGCCCTCTTTTGCCGTTACTTGTTGTTATATACATTGAAGCGTACGCTCGTTTGGTATGTACAGTATAGATCCGAGAATGGATGGTGTCTTGGTACCAGGGAGTGGAGGAAAAAGGGCTAAGATAGCATTATATGCCGATGACCTCACCTTGTTTATGAATTCAGATGCTGACCTGCATCTGGGGCTACATTAAACAAAGAGAAAAGCAAGATCAAATTCTTTGGAAGGTGGAGAAACAGGCAGGACAAGGTGGGTGGTTTACAAGTTTGCAGGGATTCTATGCGGATACTTGGGATCTACTATACGGAAGAGGAGGCAGCCAATTACAACTGGCCAGTTAAATTGGAGAAAGCAAGAACTCGCCTAGGCCAATGGAAGGACAAAAGCTTAAGTTGCATAGGAAAGGTGCTCATAATAAAGATAGAAGTCGTGTCTATGTTGAGCTATCTGGCATCAGTCTACCCTATGCCCCTAAGACTGAATAGATATTTAACAAGAGAGATCTTTTGGTTCATATGGGGTAAGAAATATGAGTATATTGCACGAGTTGAAATGTACAGACCAATATAGAAAGGAGGAAGGGCGGTACCACATTTGCCCATGAAAATCAACTGTATCTTTGTGTCCGTGGTGTGTGTTGCCTTTAAAAAGCCAATTGAGCATATGGCTCAATTTTTTGTGTGTTTTTGGTTGGTTGGGAAATTGAGGGGATTGTTTAAATGGGACAATAAGCCCCCCTCATGGGGAAGACCTGCCCTGGCATTACCAGCACACAATGACCTGGATATGGAGCGGTAGCTCTGTGGCTAAGGATCTGTGCCTGTGCCTGGAAGGTTGCTGGTTCAAATCCCACAGCCAGCAGAGAAATCCCACTCTGTTGGGCCCCTCAGCAAGGCCCTTAACCCCAGCTGCTCCAGGGGTGCCATATACATGGCTGATCCTGTGCTCTGACCCCAAGCTTCTCTCCCTGTCTGTGTCTCATGGAGAGCAAGCCGGGGTATGCAAAAAGATGAATTCCTAATGCAAGAAATTGTATAGGGCTAATAAAGCAACATTATCATTATTAACATTTACAAAGGCATGCCAAGGATGTGGAGGGTGGGGTGTTATCTAATCACAGGGCACTCTATGAGGACACCATGGCCAAGGACAGAGCGGAGATGGTTGGAGGACTGCCAAACGAAGTATGGAGATGGATCCAACACAGAGATATACAACATGATATAATGGATTTAAATTGGTTCATAGCTTGGCAGAGGCTTCCAGTAAGGGATGTATTGTACAGGCACAAGTTGACGTTGCAGAAAGAATGTCCAAGAGCACAATGTAACAAACTGGAGACTATTTGTCATGTGTTTTGGGAATGTGGGTTTGCGAAAAAGATGTGGGGAATGTGCAACTCTGTGTTGGGGATGGTGGTACCAAATTTTGTAATCACTTTGAATGTAACATTGTATGGACTAAAAAAAGGAACATATCCAAAACAGACAACTTTGGTATTATGGGTACTGATCAGTCTTGTGAAAATGGAGTTATGGAAGGCACGAACCGTTTTGGTTAAAAATGGGGTACATCTAAGCGTGGTAGGTTTATATAACCGACTGTTATATAGAATTAGGTGCAAGGTACTATAGTATTGGATGTAAAGAAAAGGGGTTACCACGCAACTAAAGAGAGATGGAAAGGTTTATTTGTACATTACATGTCCTAATTTGTATTACTGTATTTTGGATTGACTGACGGTTTTTGATTTTGTGTTTCCATCAGATGTAAGATCTTTGTAAATAGTGTGTAAATATGTTCTTTGAGAATAAAAATAAATCTCCTCTTTATATGTGATTCTCAAGTCGAATCCATGTTTGAGACTGTAAATTACTATGTTTTATTGATTCTGAAGAAAGATATAAGATGTGAAAAAAGGGTTAACTGACTTCTTTCTGCACAAAGACTTTTTGTGATAAAAGACATTCCATGCTTAAGCACCTTTGAGTTAAGGCAGGGATGGGAGTTAACTGATAAGAGAATCCAAGTGCAAGACAGAGACCTCCTAACTAAGGAAAGATAAAACTGGCCTAAGTGGTCAAGGTCCTGGGAATGTCCAAACACAGGTGACCTCCCTCCCATTACCAATTTGCACCAGAAACAGCTGGTTTGCTATATAAACTGGAGTTTTGGACCAATATTCTGAACAATACTTTGATCTTATGGTTCCTTGCATGCAATAAACTCAGTTGTTTAAACTTCATCTTGGGATCCAGAACTTATTTGTCTCTTACAACAATTCCAAACAGTCATCAAGTATTCTGGCAATTTACTGTTCGAATTTCTAATTGTTACTGTAAATTTAAACCGTCATATCACTACACTGTGCAGATAAGAAAACTAAATTAAGCTTTTGTGTCTGGGTACGGCAGTTGAGGTGATAATAGTAGGAGTTAAAACACTTTGACTAACGAGTTATGATTTACTGCATAGGTTTATCAGTCTCATATAATTACATCGTATTTATATTCTAAAATACAAGTAAATATGCATTTGCTGTCATAAACTAAACATAAAACTTGTGTTTGGAATAATAGTTCAACTCTCGAGAATTATAATGTGAAGAGAGAAGTTTTGGATTGAATATTATGCTGGTCAAACGTTCATGATTTAAACTTCCTGCTGGTAAGGCAGAGCTTGGCGGACTGGTCCATGGTCTAACTTGCATCTGTTCTCTCTACTGTATATCTGCCAGAGAGAGAGAAGAAAAATGCTTTGCCTTCCAATGCTGGGTAGCCTGTATTGGCTCTCAGGCAGCTTTGCTAAAGTAAGCGTGCCTGAACTTTGGTCTTTGGAACTGTCTGTGTACACTGTCTTCTTGTGGTCCAGCTGCAAGTTAGACATGTTGGGAGAACTTGGTTGGTCCCACCTATAGCTCAGTGCTAAATATACTCAGATAATCAGTATGTTCACAAAAAAAAACAACAAATGTCTAATTTTGTTGATCAGGCAAATATACAGTATATGGGTTCGCGAACAAAGATTTCTTTTGTTTGAGGAAGAATATCTTGGACTTCTTCACTTTCTGCACTTTACTGACTTTCTCTCTTGGACTGGTGTCAGTTCCTAGTTCAGTTGGAGAGATAAGCATCCAGCAGGTTAACCAAAGAAAATGAGCTGGGTTCTGGTTTTTAGGGTATTAAAAATAATTTGGTGACAGGCTGAGATGCCAACGTTACGATGTCTCATCAGAAGGGCCTATTAGCACACTCCTGTGCCCCAACACAGCGAGGCACCAGACTGCTTGATCAAGGAAGCACAAAGATTATTAGAAATCGCTAATAATCCTTAATTCTAAGTGTAATAATTAGCCTTGTCTCTAGAATACTATCTTTGTTAGTGTTACTTTTGTTAATGGAGCACATTATAATACAATTGTCACGATCGCAACCCCTCCTCTTAAGGGCACTCCAGCCCTTGTTTGTTCCCTGTTCCTTGTTCCCTGTTCCCTGTTCCCTGTTCGGGCTCTGCATTGGTTTCTGCATCATGTGAGCCTGGGACCTGGATGTGCCTGGCTCCATTATGGTTTTAGCTTCTGTTCTTGTTCCTGTTCCCGTTTCCCCTGCCGGTCCTGACTCTGGATTTTAATCGTCTGTCTTGGATGGATCACCTGGCCTTGGACTTTTGCCCTGTTTTTGGATTTCCCATTTGTCTCATCCCTGGATCGTTTGCCTCGACCACACCTCCCCTGACCTCCGGCACTCCATGGACACGCCCCCCCTGTTTTCATTCCTGTATCCTGCATGCCTTTTTTCCTCGTGTTTTCTCATTCAACCCTGGATCGTGTTGTCTGCATAGGGTCCGGAAAGAACTCTCCTTGACAATAATAAACAATAAACAGCTGATGAGGTGATTGTCTGCTGTTGTTCTTGGTCCCTGACATCCTAGAAGACTTTATCACTTGCTGAAATCTACTGTACATGAGAGTGTGAGGGAAAGTTTTAACTGTGCTAAAAGGAGTAAAAAGATTTAAGCAGACTAAAAGACCTTAGCTTTATAAAGGTACTGAGCTTCAGATGTAGGTAGATGCTTGATCCTGTATTTACATTTTGTAAAATAGTCACAATGAAATTCTTTTTATAGTAACAAAAGAAAACACAAAATATAATGAGAGTGTTATGTTGCCCACTGTTTACTTCTAGAGTGTTTTAATTCATTGCCCTACGTTAATAGCAGGAGTGTGACACTGACTTTGAGAGTGTGTCTTTCAGCTCACTCAAGGAGATGTGGCAGGCCCTCAGTGCCAGTCAGGTGGCACCCAAGATCGCAAAGCACCTGGCTTATAATCTCTCTCTGACCAAAGGAATGAAGATGGCTGATGTCGCCCTGTGAGTGACCATAGAGTCTTATCATCTGACATTGTCCCAGCTGTCATGTACATCAAATCTGACTTCCGTCCCTCGTCCCTAAGGTACACAGATACAGCAAGGTACACCAGGAATCCCAATTGGAGCCAGCTGTCCTGCTGGCTCTATCAGGACTTATGACCATCGTGATTGACTGGGAGAAGAGTTAGGCCACACTTCTGATGCCTTTTGTGTATCAAAGCTCTGCCTGAAAAGTGTAGGTTTTTAGGCTGTTCATTATTCAGATATGTTTCTACATATAATCAAGTATGGCATTTACAATAAGTAGTTACCTTTAATGGCATTTACAATATGTTTCTCAGCCACAATGTTTGTACAGTAGGCAACAGTGATATTCGAGCTAACAACACTGATCTCCTCTCTGTATTCTGCAGTCTGCAGAACAGAAGTGGAAGCATTATGAGCTGTGTGCTTAAAATGTGCCTGTTGTCCTTTATCATTCTTACAGGAGAGCAATGAATTCCACAGTACCATTGTGCTTCTTCTGGATAGCTGGTCAGGCTGGGCTCAGAGGATGCTGCCATGAAAAAAGAGATTTCCAGCTCCCTGGTCAGTCTGCTGCTCAACTTCACTGGGCCCCAGCCTAGAGGTCATCAAGTTAAACAATCAAAGCTGAATTTGATTGCAGTCAGGAGATAACTGTTAAGAGCACAGAAGGAAGACTCAGTGATTTTTCTGCTTTTTTTGTGGGGCAGGGCACTCGTTTGAGCTTAAAAAAGATTTCAGTGCTTCTTACAGTCTAGAAGTTACTGTGTCCATAAATTGTTCTCTTGTGTCATTCTACACTGAACCAGTCTGACCCTGCAGACCTTTCTGCTTGTGAAAAGTTTCAATATTTATTTTGAGTGGTAGAAAATGTGTTGCTATTTTATAGTATACATTTGGAGAAATTTTATGGTACCAAAGAATAAAGAGAACAGGTTTTGTGGCTTCAAAAAAATTACCAAAATAACATGGATTTAAATGTTGTATGAAATGATTATTTTAAACATATTGTGAATATTAAAGTAATACTGGTGTTTTTACAAAAAGGAAAACCATGATACCCAAGTAAGACCACTTCATTAACGATATGGCCTGCAAGTGAGGATCTTCTAGGATTGTCTTCTGGGTTGATGGAGGGAGAGGAGGGCACTCATTCGGCACTGACTGGTGTCTAGCAGCAAACACTAGGATTTCATCCTTTGCAATTAATACTCTGTCTGATTAAGGGAATTACTTAATTGTAATTGAGACACAGAAGGTTATGTGGACCTTTAAATAAACTAAAAAAAAAGAAAATATAAAAAAGTGTGTTCCAACCAAAAGTGTAAGTCTGAAATATCTGCAGATTAGCTCACATACAACATCACAAATGCCTGCCTCAATTGTCACTAGGTGAGGACAAAAACTGGAACAATTAAGATAGGTGAAGTTAATCCTGAGATGAGTTCACGTTTTTAAAGCCATTGCCCTGTAACAGAGTGCTTGCTTACACAGAGGGGATTTTTACATTTAGTAGAGTGCTGATTCACACAACCCTGCAATATTTTGCATGAACAGAAACAGAATCTCTTGCCAGATCAAAATTTACCAGAACTGTATGGAGCAGATGGGCATGGGTTCGAGAGAGTGTTGCCATCTTCAGTGGAAAGAGAGCAATGACATTAGTGCTGTATGAGTGTAGTAATTAGGTTTTTTTTCTGGATGAGTTCAGACATCTGTTTACACAGATGGTATTTCATTACTGAAATTTCTCCAAAGCTCTTTGACATATTTTTGTCATATTATCTCATGCTGGAAACAAAGGGTCTTACACCAAAGCAGTCAGAATATCTGAAATCATGTGATGCAGTTAGGCTTCCTCTATGAGACATGTTCCAAATCTCTGTACCAAGTGCCTCTTGTATCAGTACTGCAGCTGGCTATTCTGAGCACTACTGTAGGTATTACAAGGAAAAAAACTGTCAGGATGTTGTGTCCTTTCAGAGTCTTCTGACTGTTGTGTGTCCACTAGCTCTGGGGTGAGTTCCCCGAAAACGATTAATCTTAGAGACTAACGAGCAACTTTACAATGTACGTACGTAATGTACGAGCTACTTTTTCGTGCATTTCCCAAAACACCTCTTAATCGGTCATTTAACGAGCGAGTATAAAGTACTTCTTTGTTAACCCCTCCCCTGAAGTCGCTTAGTAAAAAGCATTACAAGTCAAATGAAAAACAATCGATTGACAATACTTTCATTATATGGTGTCGGTTTTGGTCCTTCAGTGTGATTAAATAAAGCTGTGAAAAGTAGTAAGAAGTAAACATGACATCATTTAATTACCAATTAAGCAAAAGCATATAAATAGACACAAAATCTGACACCTATCGTTTCAAGGACGAACGCCAAAAAAAATGACAGATACACGGCGTAAAAGAAAGTCGCATTTTTCTAAGGAAGAGCTTGCTCTTCTTTTAGATGAAATTGAGAACAACCGGGTGTTATTGTTGACAAAGGCATGTGGCAGCCTATCCAACACTGAGAAGAGAGTTAAGTGGAATGAAATAGCCGAGAGAATGAGTGCCTGCACGTCCCAACCTCGGTCAGGCTCTGATGTGCGAAAAAAAAAAGAAGAGCGGCCGAATTGAGGAGAGAGACGGCCAAGACTGGAGACGGGCAGATGACAACATTGCCCCTTTCCCTGGAAGAGGAAAGAGCCCTGGCAATCCTTGGGCCTGTTGCCGCAGAGGGAATATCTGGAGGGATAGATGTCTGTGGGAATGAGTTTCCATCATCACCACCCCACGCTTCCTCACCCCAGCATCCATCCCCTTGTTCCAGCGAAGATTCCACCCCTTGGCCATCTCAGACAGGCCCCAGTCGACGGCCACCTCCTGAACCACAGACACAGGTGAATGCCTGTGTCTGTAGTCAAGAGCTAATAGCTCTTGAACGGGAGAGTCTCCAACTAAAGAGAGAAAAGCTCAAACTCCAACGTGAGCTTCTGGAGCAGCGAGAAAGGCACCACACAGAGCTAATGGAACACAAGAAGAGGAAACTTGATGTGATAGTGAGAGAGCTAGCTGTGTCGGAGGCACAGTATGACCGGCCCTCTATATCAGTGCCAATAATACTGCCTTCTGAACAGGGTGAGTTACAGTGAACATGTCTGGGCTATACTCTTCTATTGTAGTTTTCTATTTGCAACCTAATGTATACATTACTTTACTTTCTTTTCAGGCACTCGGACACCGCCTGGAGGCAATATATAAACAAGTTACCAATGTGTATATATATTCAATTTATAAAGAATTTCCACACTCCTTCAGACTATGAAAAGTGTGTTTATTTCTCAAATATACAGGGAAACTGAGAGAAAAAAACTGAAACTGAACTGAGGGGAAAAAAAATATGTGAAAACAGTAGTGATGATGGTCTGTCTAGCCTCCACACCAGCCTCATATACACCCTGTGCTGTAAGATCAGGAATTTGGACATTTCCAAACTCCGTCACTTCTTCCTCCTCATCGTCTTTCTCATCATCATTGGGCAGGGGTACGTGTGCTCTAACAGCAATGTTGTGCAGCATCGCACACACAACTATCACTGCGCAGCACTGCTGAGGTGAAAATCTGATGCCACCTGACGATTTATGAAGACAGCGGAGGTGCATTTTCCAAATGCCTATACTGTGTTCCACCACGCTGCGGGTTTGCTGATGGGCTGCGTTTATTGTTCTTCGGCCGCTGTCTGGGGGTTACTTACTGTACAGGTGTCAACAGGTATGAACGAAGGGGATACCCGCTATCACCCAGCAGCCATCCACCACCAAACTCGCCGTGTCTTGCCTTCTGACACACTGCCAAATTGGCCCAGATGAAGGCATCCTGGGTACTCCCAGGACACTTTGCCACAATATCCGTAAAAAGTCCTTGGTGATTGCAAATCACCTGTATGTTCAATGCAGAGAACCCTTTACGGCAGGTGTAACTAGGCTCCAAGAGGCTGGGAGTATGAATCGGTATCAGCGTACCATCCACCGCTCCCACAACGCGGGGGATGTGGCCGATTCTGTGGAACCTGATGTTAGTTTCACGCAGCACTTCAGGGGTGCACGGAAATATGATGTAGGTTCTTGCATGGCGTAGAAGCAGTCTGGTGACTTCATGCACACACTTACACACAGATGCCTTGCTGAGTCCATGTGCATCTCCGACAGTCTGCTGGAATCCTCTAGTAGCATAGTATCACAGCGCTATGAGGAGCTGCACCAGAGGGGTTAAAGCGTAGTTTCGTCGGGTGGGTCTGGAAAGGTCTTCCTCCACTAGATTGAGAAGTGCCAATATTTCTGCTTTTGGCAACCTGTATCTTTCAATTATTGCCTCCTCACTGGAATGATCATGTGGATTGAAGTTTGTTCGAACCACTGCATTAATTCACACAGCTTGACTGCGCGGTCATCGTGTGCATCCTGGAAAGCGTCTTTGATTTAAAGCAATAATTCTTTGACGCGCTGCTTTTGTTAAGATTCACAGTGTTTCATGAGAATATACTGCTATTTTATATAGTTACTGGTTTTATTGGAACTACATTTTAATTGGTCAAATTAACGTGACATCTGGGAAAATGAGCTACTAACACTGGCGTGTGTCAAGTGCACAAATTAGGATGGTCTCGCAACACATACAGGACCTACAATCAACTTTAAAAGCAAATAGGTATAAGCATTACTGACAACAATCATGACACAACATAAAACAGTATTCAAAATTTAAATATAAATATTAGCCCTATAAATCACAAATAACAATAACCCTCTGCAATTGTAGCCTGTATAGGCTAAAGATACAAGCCACCGCTACAGCCCAATGATATATGTAAATAAAGCATTACTGCATTTCAGCATGACAATGCTGATATAATCTAGTCAAATATTAAGTTTAGTATTCCAAATTTCTGTCTGGCGATCTCTGCCGCTAAGGTTGGTTCAAAAGGTAGCCAGTTTAAGAAGCACTTAGTGATTAACGAGTGGGTCGGGAAGCACGTAGATTACAAATGATTTAACGTGCTACTTTAGTTACGATAGGTTTTGGGAAACACTCGTAAATTAACGATCGATCTTAAGATCGAGTTTACGATGTTCTTAGCGCTACGATGCTTTCAGGAAATTCACCCCTGATTATTAAATCTGTTTCAGGCCTCCTAGTGCAGCTGCGACAAAAGAGCCTTTGCTGATGCTTGGCCATCAGAAGAATCTGTCAAGGTGAACAAACCTTCCCTTTTCCCTTCAATGAGCAGTTGTTCTTTTTGAAGATATACTGTAGAATTCTACCAGGAAATTTGGCTATAACCTAGCTATGAGGTACCCAGAGTGCAAAGAACTGAGGATCTCTATTGAATGAGCTGTATTTTTGCCCTATGGGCCAATAAATACAAGAATATTTTTATGAAAGTTTTAAATGAATATTAACAGCACTGAAAATTTAAATGTTCTCAGTTAAATTTCAGAGAAAAAAGGTGTCTTTAATCGCACTGCACTGAACAAAAAAAAATCCAATTTTGAAGTCGTTTTTAGTTAAGTGTTGAAATGCAAGCACCTACTCCAAGTTCAGAAAGAGAATAAAGAATATAGGAAAAATGATTATGAGTATTTAAATTAGACTTCATATGCAATGGAACCTACAGTGATCCTAAACCCCAATGTGTTTTGTGCTAGACGTTTTGCCAAATTAAAGCTTTACAGCTGCATTTTTGCGTCGCCACTAAGAAACAAAACACGCTGACTTCAGAATTAACCCGGAAGATTTTTTTAATTAACGAACTTCGGAGAGGGAAAAATAATTCCTTAGCTGGAATTATTTCCTTAGAATGAAAAGTCGTCGAGAGTTTAATATTTACTGATTTTTTTCTTTCGCAAGCAAGTGCCCTAAAGGACTACTGCAGAACACATTTTACGACTCTCGATACGTACTGTACATAATGAAAATAAAACTGACTGTAAATCTAAGGCTCGAATCCAAGAGAGTTTTGCACACCGAAGTTCGTTGTCTTTCCAGAGGTTAAATACAAAATTATTTAGTTTTTGCCCAGAAGTAATGTTATTCTTAAAAAATTCAAAGTTTGAGCATTATATCAGCCTTACCGATAAAAAAACAGCTCATTACACTGCCATAACGTCGAAATTGAACGAATTAAATCTACAGCATGAATGGCCGGCAAAAACTACGGTATATTTAGTGCAAATGATAAAGGTCCTGGTTTTATTAGCTTGCTTTGTTGATTGAACAAAAACACAATGTGGAATATTTTTTCTGCAATGGAATCCTTTTTAGATTAAAATAATTTAACGTTTGCTTTGGATATATCTGCGAATATGTGCTCTCTTTTGTCTTCGCTTACATTACTTTCCGGAAAATTATGACTCGGGCAATTGGACCCGCAATCTATTGGCAACTATAAAACCAGAACATTTGCCAGCAAGATTACAAGAAGATTTAAATTAAATTTCTATTGATGGCGACCTAAAATTGGAATTCCAAAATGCACTTTAACTGTTTTCTGGATTCAAATTCGAGAAAAAAAAATCCAGTTATCAAACATTGCACTAAAAATGTTGATGCCTTTTCCTCCCCGTGTAAGAAACCGGATCTTCAGCTTTAATATCAATAAAGAATAGGTACAGGTCTCGACTGGATATAACATAGAATATGTGACTGAAGATAAAAATAAATCCAAATCTAACATCTTTCTAGAAGAAAGCAAGTGAAACTGTATAACATTGAAAATAGCGTTCCTAGTTGAGTCTGCCTTTTTTACGTATGTTTTGTTTGTTTATAGTATGTACAGTACAGTATTTGCATAGGTAAAAAATGTTAAGATGGATAATTTTGACTTCTTTTAAAATTACCCATACCAGCGGTGCACCAATATATTTTTTCTTGGGGGAATGATGGAGAAAAAAGGTTGTAAAAAATAACAAAAAAATCCAAAATCTTTTAGCCCAGAGCCCGAAACCAAATTCACTTTGATCCAACTTAAAGAAACTGTAAAGAGTTTTAGAAGGGAAAATTATTTTTTTTCTTTTTTTCCTACTCCACATTTTCTTGGGAATATGTACTCGATGAGCAGATCATTTGTAAAGATAGATTTTTGAAAAAAATCCAAAAAAATCAAATAAAAATCCCGTCCGTGGCCTGGGAATGAGCTCTAACTCGCTCCTCCATCCTTCACACACGTAAGCCCATGCTTTCTGCTGTTTTGTGAAACATGGTCAGTAGAGGAATATTTAACGTTGTCCGTGGGTGACAAAAGGTTCAGAATAACTGATCTAGACTATGCTGTAATGCTAAATTGAAGTTTCCACCAATTACCAAAGTAGCTTTAAAGTATAATTAATTTCTGAGCAATTATATGAATTCTAAAACTAATTATGTAATAATTATTATAAATTGTTTAGTGTTTATTTCACAATGAATTATAATAAATCTCCCTTCATGTTGTATTATAGATTTAGAGAGTACAACACGAACAGATGTATTAATCAAAACTGTTACTCCCCTACTCTGAGTTATGTGATGCAAAACTAAATTTTGAAATCCATTTAAATTGCAATATTTTGTCGTATTGTGATCCTAGAAAATGTGTTTCTTGCAGATGACACACATCAACCTTCAATTTCTTCAATTAGTGCAATATTTCTCATTGTAACAGATGACTTTATACCATTAACATTTCAAGGCACGAGACATACAGTAACTACAATTTGTGGCATGATAGGGAATTAACACAAGTTTTGGCACAACACTGCATCTCAGTAGACTTTAAATGGAAAATAAAATTTAAAATACTAAACAGAAGAAGGAGGAGCAAGGAGAGGCAGTGGGTAAAAGGCGTAAAGGGAAAATGAAGAAGTAAAACCAGGAGCGAGAGAGTAGATTTTTGAGCACACTGGCTCGCACAGTTGCCTTCACACGACCAACCCGCAGATATCATTATGTACAGATGCAGACACTCAGAACACTAGCTGTGTTATACAGTACAGTACATACAACAGCAAGGCGCAGTATTATTTCTCAATGTGGTTTACTGACCAAAGTTGATCGATAGGTGGAACTGTGGTGTTAGGTGTTAATGAAAGGATTGCTTCATCTAATGTTTCCTTATTGTACATCTTTAAATCCACTCAATATAGAATACTAATGAATTATGTAACTAAGTGAAAGTTTTGGTAGCTGACAATAAAAATAACTGAAGTACAATATCTCTATATGTCATAAACAATATTAATTTAGAAATATGATATTCATACTGTATATACTGTAGCTGGTACTGGGAGCTTAAAATTAAAGAAATAAAGTACACAACAGTATTCCACCTTCTTCATAAACATTTTCCCATTTAGAGTCCTTAAATTGGTCACATGCTATGTGTATTTTGGAAAAGCTTTGATGATGATAAAAAGCCACAATATATTATTTTTTTCAATGAATATTGAATCATGAAAATGGAAAAATGTAACTAAAGACATTTTCTGAACCTCATTAACAATATTAATTTATGGAACTAAATATAATATAGTTATATAGCTGGTAGAGCTACTGTATTCCACTTTGAAAAACCTGCATCAATTTCTTTAAGTCATTCACTTGTGGTTATTCTAAACATTTTGACATGTTCATTTCAACTACATTTTGCTGTTGTTATTGTATTCCACATGATATTAAATATTCACTTTACATTCGCAATCTTTTAAGGGTTAGGCAAAGTCTTGGTAAGAGGTTACTTACTAAAAGTATTTTGTATACAAATATACTGTAATTGCTACTATTCCTAATAATTGTAATACCAACATTTTCAATGAAATATTGTATGTGAAGCACTTAATTTTAATTTAGTATTGTGTAATTCACATGCTTTTTTTATCATATTAGTTATCTCCAAGTTACTATCAGTTACTATCTGAAAATAGTGGTATATTTGTTAGATGAATTACAACTTGCAGATTGACTGGAATTGGACCCAGATCATTTGGTATACAGTATATATGGTCGGAATTAAAGCCTAGTTCTACCAGCCTGATCAAACCAACAATCTCCAGCTGTTTAATGTCTTGAAGTGAAACAAACTGAAATACAGTATGTGTTTGCATCTACCTTGAACACTAGGAAGCACATACAAAAATCTACTACATTATTCTAGGTTATCTGTTTTCACCCACTAACTCCCTTTCCCAAAAAACAAAAACGATAGTAGTGCTGAAAAAAGCACTACCATTCCACACATCTACTGTAACTACTAACACCCACAAATCAAACAAGATACTCAGATAGATACAAACAAGACTGCCTGTTCCAATGAACAAACACAACGAGACATACCACCACCAACTTTAATAACATAATATTTGTTAAAACAAAGTAGGCATCTCACAAGATATTGTAACTCCACTATAACTCTTCAGATTAAAGAAAACTTCCCCCAAATCTAACCCTCTAACATACGTGACCAATGTATCAGTTGAACAGTTCTGAAGTCTCTCACAGGGGAACTGCAGTTACAATTTCTCAGACAAGTTAATAAATCTCAGTAATAAATAAATTCTTTGAATTATAAAACATTTTCCAAATTTCGAATTAAGTGCAAAATCGTGAACTTTGTGAAAGTACTGTAAGTTGCCATGTTGTCACAAACTCGCATTCAAATTCCAACAAATTACAACGTGATGCGGTCCTTCCTGCTCACTAGTCACCATAATGACTAATGCAATGTACAAGCAAATAAGTACAAGTTGTGCAGGAGACATTTCACTGTAGAAATGTCCCAATGTGATCTGCATGCAGAGTTAACAAATAAGTAGTATTTGTCGGCAAAAAAGTCTTGAATTCCAGAGCAATATTTCTATTGGATTAAAAGAGATGTATTCGCAAGCCTGATTGTTTACAATGTAATAGGGCTACAGCACCTCACCAGAGGTTTTGTTGCCTTGTTCTGAATTACAGATCAAGGTACTGCGCATACCTATAAATTTCATCTAGTTTTGTGATGTAAATTGAAAGTTTTACAAGTTACTATGTACATTTTTTTTATTGTGGTTTGAAATACACTCATCAATGCTGATTGTTTCTAACCCTAAAATATAAAAAAACATTGCAGTACTCCTTAAAATACCACACCAGTACTACAGTAGGATGCACCCCTACCTTAACAAAGCCAGTAGTTAAATGAGACCGTACAGTAAATTCACAGTATGTATTGGACCCATCACATACCCCATCTCTATGGATTGCAGTAATACACTGGAGTCATAAGAAGTCTGGTCCGAAAAAGGGAAATGAATTGCAAGATTAAAAGACTGAGCAGCACCAGTAGCTCTCAAACTTTTTATAAACTTCTGGTCTTTCACAGTAAAGCTCAAATCATGCAGGTTTTCAATGAAAAGTAGTATAGATCTTAACTTTGTATTATTTTGGGATTTTGTCATAAAAACAACTCTGACCCCTCCCTGTCCGTGTGTCTCATGGAGAGCAAGTTGGGGTATGTGAAAAGACAAATTCCTAATACAAAAAATTGTATATGGCCAATAAAGTGATCTTTACAGTTATAATTATAATTTTTTTTGTTATAAGAGGCTTTTGAATGCCTGAGGTGTTGTGGAATTTGTTGTGTTCATGCTCTTCAACAAGGTCAGGACACTTTCTTATTCTTGATAAATACAATCTTATTGTCAAAAGGTTCCTTTTTACATCCTTTGTAAAGAATTCCTAGCTGTCCCACACATTCATCAATTCTTGATTTGTTAAGTGATGTTTTTTGCCATTTAGAAACACTAATGTTGTATTTTTTAAACTTACCTCCCAAATAGATGTTGTTCTGTCTGATGGAGTATACTTTCCATCCTTTTTTTGTAGTTGCTGTACTCAGCTTGTTAATACTGTACTGTATGTCTGCCTGTATTGGGATTGATGCCAGCAAATGTGACATAAAAGTGTAAGTTTCTGAGCCAAAATATTAATTATGCCCATTATTTTCTTTCTTTATATATCAGGCATTGCTTTGATATGAATATTGTGAAATTGATCAAGAAATGGTGATTTTAATTTCTATACATCTTCAAAATCAACATCAGAGCCCTCAACATCTGTAACAGTTGTAACATTACTAGTGTTCAATTGTAACATTTACTTCTGAGATTCGAAATGGACTGTGTGACAAGTGTTAATCTCTCTCCTGCAAGATAATGCAGGTGTCATAAATACGAGGAGACAATCTTGTAATCTAGTGGAAAGTACTAGGACACTGTGGTATTGTTGGAAAGATTTTCTCTGTCCTCCTCTCAAGATACAAGATGCAGTGAAGGTCTTTTTAATTTTCAATGCATAGGAGTTACAGTATTTTTTAAAGTATCACACCTTTTCCTTTGAATTTTTCATCCATTATTAGATATCACCAGTTAAAGACCAGTTTTACTTGGGTTATGGTGGTCTTGTGTCTGTTAGTCTTGAATTGCGGGCGCACGTTGCCCTCTCAGAACCCTTGCCTGTAGTTTACTAGTTACTATGGTGATCACGTCCTGCTTAAGCTTGCCTTAAAAAACTAGTCACAAAGTTAAAAACTTATTTTTACCTTTTTTACCTTCTCACTATTGTAGAAGGTACATAGAGGCTCCTTCAGACGATGTTGGCGTATCAGGCTTCCAGAGATGGCTTGACAGAATTTCAAGGTGCCTCTTGTCTGAGTTTATCGGTTGTGTCAACAAGCTTTCTTCCAGAAAGGAGGTACTTCATTACCTGCCTAAGGGCACATTTAACATAAAAATATAATTCAATATACTTTTACTTTAATAATACTTTTCTTGAGAGACCTCAAGAGCTACCCAGGGAACGGTGTTTAATCAAGAGTGCATGTCACAGTAAGGTGAACCCTACAGGCGAGGAATGTTCCTGCCTCATGTACGACTACGCCACCTAGCAATACAAACGGGGTGCTAGGGCCCCTCTACATTACCACAGGTTCTGTTTATCTCCCAGAATCACCAATGCACACACAGACCAGCGACAAGCATTTGTATTGTATAAGTGCCCTTTTTATTTTCTACATACATCAACACAATCTACTATTCTAAGAAGCATAAAAAAGGAACATCCACAACAACAAGAAAATAGTTCAAAGGGGCGCAATGAAATCCAGAGGGACAGCAGTCTTTTCTTCTGTAAAGTACTGAAAGGAGGCCACTACCACATTTCTTCTTAATATTGGTGAAAGTCGTTGATGGCCTGGAGACAAACAACCACTTTAAGGAGAGGGGTATCACCCAGTTCTATTTCCCGATCTCCGTTCAGGTTACATTAGAAATCCTCCCACGAGCTGTACTCTATTTCCGCTCAGTTTGTATCCGTTAGCTGGGCCAGGTTCCTTGTCCTTTGCCTTCAGGTATTAAAAAGTCTCTGTACAGTACCTCTGTTACAATGGCAATGTCTCCCGTAGTTGTCAATTCCTGGATTAATAGGTCCTTGCCTCCATGGTCTCGCACTCTGCAGCTTCCCCAGCGCTGCCTGTGTCCTCTCCAGGGTCCAGTGGGAAATCTGAGACACCTCTGTTCTGTCTCAGGTGTGTTTTTATGCATAGGCCAATCATAAAACATGGCCTCTCCTTAGCCAATCCCCTTCAGGGGATTTTCTACAGTTCCTGGCAGAATCGGGTTTGCCCAGTAGTTTTCCAGGAGGAAACTTGTGTTGTTTGAGGACTGTGGGGGTGCCAAGCTCCTGTAGGTGTCATGGGACCTTATCAGTTCATTGTTCACTCTCCAGCTCTCTCTCCTCCCTTTGTCTGGCTAAACTGGCTCTGCGACTCCTCACACCTCCAAGTCTCGATACCTAATTGTTCCTGCTAGGCGGTATTCATTGGGACAACTGCAGTTGTCCCCCCTGAGTGAGAGGCAACATTGACACCACCCTGGAAATCAACATAACCTAATCACCCAGCCTTTTACTGCCTCAATGGCCCACATCCTGCGACATGTACTGTAGTTTTTTTTTACTTTTTATTTAACGATGAAAGGATTTACAAATACAACAATGCAAAGTAAAATAATTTACTGCTTTCATCTTTAGGACTGCGTCCGTACTATCTGCCGCGGGAGTTTACATGCGCCATCTTTGTTGTTGTTTACATTCCACCTACGGCAAATGCAGAGGTAGCGTGTGACGTCATAAACACAGTCACAGCCAGGCTACAAACAAAGCACCCAAGCGCTTTTATAGCTATTTCAGGGGACTTTAACCACGTATCTATTTCCACCACTCTGCCTACTTTCCACCAGTTTGTTAAGTGCCCGACCAGAGAAAACAAAACACTGGACTTATTATATGCCAATGCTAAGGATGCATATAGTTCCACAGCCCTTCCCCCCCTTGGCAGATCAGATCACAACCTTGTCTTGCTTACACCACTGTACACGCCTATTGTCCAGCGCCAACCTGTGACCATGAGGACTGTGAGGAGATGGTCTCAGGAGGCTATGGAGGATCTACGTGGTGCTTTGGAGGCCACCGACTGGGATGTGCTGTGCGAACCACATGGGGACGACATAGACAGTATGGTGGACTGTGTCACTGACTATATTAACTTCTGCGTAGATAACACCATCCCCACCAAAGACGTACACTGCTTTTCCAATAACAAACCCTGGATCACCAGCGACCTGAAGGCTCTTCTGAATGACAAGAAGAGAGCCTTTAGGAGGGGAGATAAGGAAGAGGTCAAGCGTGTACAGAGGGAGCTAAAGCAGAAGTTAAGAGAGAGCAAGGACGCATACAGAAAGAAGATAGAGGACAAGCTGCAAAGGAATAGGGTGAGAGATGTATGGAGCAGCATGAGAGAGATCACTGGCTTCAAACAGGCTGGGGGTGCAACAGAAGGGAACCTGGAGATGGCCAACGAGTTGAACCAGTTCTTTAACAGGTTTGATTCTGGGTCCTCTGTGGCGCAACACCCATCCCCCCACTGCCACACGCTCCCTAACCTTTCACAGCTGCGACTGCCCAATACCTCCTCCATCCCCCCACAAACATGGCCGCCTACAGCCACAACCCCTGACGGCTACTCACCCACCCATCCCCCACAGCTGCCACTCTCCAACACCTCCGCCATTAACACCTGCAGCACTGAAAGCAGTATGAGCACCATTCAATTCAATTCAATTCAAGGTGCTTTATTAGCATGACCGATGGGTACAATCAGTGTTGCCAAAGCAAATGAAAGTAATGATATTTACATGAAACAAAACAAAAATAGAAGTAAAATAAAATCTACAGACATATTACAGACATTTACAACAAAGACATATTATACAATATTGACATATTCTGTAGGCGGCTGGAGCATTATTGGGAGACAGACTCACTGTTCCTCAGGCTGTGACAGGAGATCACATACTGGGCTGCCAGTTCAACTGAGTTCCCTCCTCCCTCTCCCAGTAGGATTGGGACCCGTTGTGATTCTGGCAGGTGTGGGAACTCTGGGATTAGATTTCTGAATTTAGGGAAGAATGTTTCTCTAATCCCAGAGTATCTGTCACAGTGCAGTAGGAAGTGCACCTCTGTCTCTATTTCTCCCCGCTGGCAGTGGGAGCACAGCCTGTCCTCTCTGGACAGCCAGGTCTGCCTGTGTCGCCCAGTTTCTATGGCCAGGTTGTGGTCACTGAGCCTGTACTTCGTCAGGGTCTGTTTCTGTTTGTTATTTTTTATTTTGGTCAAATATTCAGCTAGTGTGTATTGTCTGTTTAAGGTTCTGTAACATTCCAGTTTATGTTGTGTCTGTGTGTGTGTGTCCCAGTGTGTGAGATATTGCTGTTTGATCTGTGCTGTGATGTGGTTGAGTCTGGGTTGTGGTGCTCTAGCAGTGCTGTCCTGAGGCTGGTTAGTGTCGGTGTGGCTCAGGTCGGTGAGCCTCAGGACCAGCTGGCTCAGGGGGCTCTGTTTTGGGCTCAGCTCTTGGCTCAGCAGGGCTTTGTGGTGGTAGGAATTTTGGTCACTGTTTTTTAGGTGTAGCCAATACTTGAATATTCTTTTCTGTATGTTTATCAATAGTGGGTACTGGCCTAATTCGGCCCTGCACCCGTTGTTAGGAGTTCTTCTCTGCACACGGAGGATGTTTCTACAGATCTCCATGTGCAGAGTTTCTGTGGGGTGTTTGTCCCATTGGGTGTAATCCTGGTCTGTGAGGGGACCCCACACTTCACTGCCGTATAGGGCAATGGGTTGGATTACACTTTCAAGTATTTGGAGCCAGATTCTTGTTGGTGGGTTGATGTTGAAGAGCCTCTTTCTTATTGCGTAGAAAGCCCTGAGTGCCTTCTCCCTCAGTGCCTTCACTGCCAGGTCAAAACTCCCGGAAGAGCTGATGGTGAGACCGAGATATGTGTAGCTGGATGTGTGCTCCAATGTGTTGTTGTTCAGTGTGAATTTGTACCTGTTTCCCTGAGGTCTGGCTTTCTTCTGGAAAACCATAACTCTGGTCTTGTCCAGATTGACTGTCAGTGCCCAGGTCTGACAGTACTGCTCCAGCAGTGCCAGGTTCTGCTGCAGCCCCTGTTCTGTGGGCGACAGCAGGACCAGGTCATCTGCGTAGAGCAGGAACTTGATTTCTGTGTCGTGTAGTGTGAGACCAGGAGCTGCAGACTGCTCCAACATTCCTGCTAATTCGTTGATATAGATATTGAACAGTGTTGGGCTCAGGCTGCAGCCCTGTATGAGCACCATCCCCCAGGCCAGGCTGACCATCACAGCTGACCAGGTGAAGAAGGAGCTGAAGAGGCTGCACGAGGGTAAGGCCACAGGACCAGATAACATCTGCACCAGAGATCTGAGGGCCTGTGCTGATCAGCTGAGCGGAGTGCTCCAGCGACTGTTCAACCTGAGCCTGCGCTTGGAAAGAGTCCCGGTGCTCTGGAAGACATCATGCCTGGTCCCGGTACCAAAGAAAGGGCGCCCCTCTGTCCTCAACGACTACAGACCAGTTGCACTGACTTCTCACATCATGAAGACACTGGAGAGGCTGGTCTTATCCCACCTGAGACCCCTGGTCAGCTCATCACTGGACACCCTACAGTTTGCCTACCAGCCCAGTGTTGGTGTGGAGGATGCGATCATCTACATGCTGCAAAGGGCCTACTCACACCTGGACAGGGCTGGCAACACTGTAAGGATCATGTTTTTCGACTTCTCCAGTGCCTTCAATACCATCCAGCCCTTACTTCTAAGGAGGAAGCTGGAGGAGATGCAAGTCGATGCCTCCACGACCTCGTGGATCACTGACTACCTGACAGGCAGACCACAGTCTGTGAGACTTCAGAACTGTGTGTCTGAACAGGTAGTGAGTAACACAGGGGCACCTCAAGGGACAGTTCTTTCTCCATTCCTCTTCACCCTCTATACTTCGGACTTTAAGTACAACTCAAAGTCATGCCACCTGCAGAAGTTCTCGGATGACTCTGCAATTGTGGGATGTATCAAGGGTGAGCAGGAGGAGGAGTACAGAGGACTGGTCAGCAGCTTTGTGGAGTGGTGTGGGGTGAACCACTTGGAACTGAATGTGACGAAGACAAAGGAACTGGTGGTAGATTTCAGGAGGAAAAAGGTCAAACCTACTCCTGTCTACATCCATGGGAGTGGCGTGGAGATGGTGGACTCGTACAAGTACCTGGGAGTGCACATCGACGATAGACTGGAATGGTCTAAGAACATCGAGGCCATCTATAAGAAGGGACAGAGCCGACTCTACTTCTTGAGGAGGCTCAGGTCCTTCAATGTGTGTAGTAAGATGCTACACATGTTCTATCAGTCGATGGTAGCGAGTGCCATTTTCTACGCAGTGGTGTGCTGGGGCTCTGGGATTAGAGCAGTAGATTCCAAAAGGCTGAACAAGCTCATCAGGAGAGCAAGCTCTGTCATTGGGTTTGACCTGGACTCCTTGGAGGTAGTGGCTGAGAGGAGAATGAGGTCCAAACTAGAGGCCATCATGGACAACTTCTCCCATCCCCTCTTTGACAGGCTGGCAGGAATGAAGAGCACGTTCAGCAATAGACTGATTCATCCACGGTGCGACAGGGAGCGCTACAGGAGGTCATTCTTGCCGTCTGCCATAAGACTGTACAACGCATCCACCTTGCGTCTTGGCAGAGGCAACATCGACAGTGACCTGTTTCTGGACTAAACGCATCTACACATCTACTGCTACATCTGTTCTCTTTCTTTTTCTTCTTCTTTTTCCCGTTTACAACCACTTTTTGTGCAATATATGCCAGGGACCTGTGCAATACATTTATATTTATATCTATAGTTACATCTATATTTATATTCATATGTGTGATATGAGTGTGATACGATTTTCTGTGTACTGTTCTGTTCTAGTTTGTTCTTGTGCGTCCGGACTGTGAGTAACTCTTGTATTGTATTGTATGTATTGTACTATTATTATATAATTCGTTACACTGTGGCTGTGTTGTGTGTGTTAAGCTGCTGTTGCACTGCAATTTCCCTCACGGGATCAATAAAGTATCTATCTATCTATCTATCTATCTTTAATTTCTTGATTATATTCATTTTCATATACAATTAACTATTTATAATATGCCAACATAGATGGGAGGTTACAGTACATCTAGGAATATAATCAGCAAAAACACAACAAATAACCAACAATCTAGACAAAACACTGTTTCATCCTCTTTCACACAATCAGGTCTCAATAGGACCACAAACCCAAACCAGGCTTTCCAGTATTTGCTAAACCTTTCCACTTGTTACCTAAGAGAAAAGGTGATCTTTTCTATAATATAAATCCCCTTCATAACATTGATCCACTCTTCCAGTATTGGGAGCACTTCAGAAAACCATTTTCTCATGATAGTTTTCTTACTGGCAGCTAAAGGAATTACTAGTACTGTATATACAGTATCTATCCTTTAGTTCCATGTAGTCAAAAGTAAAATAACACAAACACATAACAGAGAATTCAAACAGTACTGAATGTCTAGTTTCACTATACTAATAAGCGCAAAATGTATGAATTTCCAATATTAATGTATTTTCGGAAATGACCAGAATATGTGTAAATGAGTTGCTACTAATTCTCCACATAACCTCCAATATTGTGAACTATTGCCTCATTATTTTGCTTGAATTTTAGGATTGATAAAAAACAAGTCACATTTTTCCAACAGAAATTTCTTCAGGTTTGTGAACTGGTGGAGCTTTGTTGAGGTCTGCTGATGTTATTCAACTGTTCTGCATAAATTGATTTATCTTTTTCTTTTTACCACTTCATTTTAATATATTCTGTTGAATCTTTTTTCATATTTTCAAAGTTACTATACAGTTTTAATATTATTTGTCTTCTGGTTCCTTTACTTGTGTGAAGCTATAAAATTATCAAACAGTTTATTAGTTTACTCTGTATTTAGTTGTTTTACTCAACTTTTTACACTCCGTCTAATTTGGAGGTATCTGTAGGTCTTTTTTTCCAGTCTTTTTTAAGGTTTTTTACTTGGCAGGTAAGACGATTTATTTTACTATTGGATCAATTACCTGAGAAGCTAATATTATGCAGAAAATGTGAGTGGCTTTCCCCAGATTACATAACTCCCACTGTATCGTACAGGATGATGTCCTTTCCCCTACGATCACGATAGGGGATCAGGGGGTCACAGAGGGTCTTCTGATGGGAATCTCATGTAATGCCCTTCTAGGAGAGACAGAGCAAACAGAGCAAACCAAGCAGCATCTTATACTGTAGGTCACCCAGGGTTAGAAGCGCTGTCGGGGGTACCCTTGTGGAAAGAAAAGTGTTAGTTAAGAGGAAGATTCACATCCTCACAAATCTCTTCTCCTGCAAGAATACTTCCTTCCCCATGCACTTATTTGACTTCTGATCAGTGCCGTTATCTCAACCCCCCTTTCATCCGCAGGCATACTGAGGTGTGTGATGTAAGAAGAAGTTGATATGGCCCGTTCCATCTGGGCTCCAAGCCCCTCTGACAGACCTTTTGGTTAATGCATAATCGCCTACATCGGGGTAAGGTTTTTGGGCACCCTTCCCATTTCTCTTCTTCCTTTCTGTCACTTTCCTCTTATCTCTCTGTTGTTTGCTCACTGTCTCTTCTGGATATATTGTTTAGCTCCTTCAGGAATTCAATTATTTTTTCCATGGAAGAATATGTTCCCCTCCCCGGCCACTACTGGTGGTGCGTTGTGTGGTAACCTCATAAACTGTCCCATCATCACTTTAAATGTTGTCTGTCCTGTCAGTCAGTTTGACACTGCCCTAATGTTCCATGGGATGGCAGGCGGCAGCACGTGCCACCCCTTGTCTATCTCTTGTACTTCCTTGATAAGCTGTGTTATTTTTCTGTCCGGTTCATGTGCTCTACCATGCCTGAGCTCTGGGGCGGTATGAAATATAGAACGTTTGCTTTACCCCGAATAATCCTAAAACTAATTGTGTAGTTTTCCCATAAAGTGTGTACCCTGATCCTTAGTTTTCCCCACCTTGGGAAAACGTCTGTGGCTAGCAACTTTGCTTCAACTAAAGCTACAGTATACATGCTCTACACGGGAATGCTTTGACTTACCTACTAATTAGATGATTTATCACTGTGTGGCAAAGCCAGTGAAGTCCATCTGGAGGTGTGTCCACGACCCTAAGAGTCAAGAAGCATGCCCCAGTTTAACCTTAAATCCCTGTCCAACCTCATTCTTCAGACATATCACACACCATCTGGAGAAATCACTAATGTTCCTGCTTATGCCAGGCCACCACCATGTTTTTTCTATCTGAGCTTTCATTCCCCCCCTCCCTACATGTCCTGGTCCATGGTATGTCTGCAGGAGGGGTTGTCACAATCCAGTGAATACCACCACATGATCCCCTCAACTCTAGACTCCTTCCGTAGTGAGCCCAGCTACTTTTTCTTCCTAACTCCTCAGAGTTTCTGAGGCCTCTTTTTCATACCAGGGCACTAGGTCCCCAGTCTGTTCTCAGATATAGATAGCTTAAGTTGGGCAACGTTCATTCCCAGATCTAATGTCTCCGGTGTGGACCTTTTGGCTGCCTTATCTGCTGCTGTGTTTCCTCTGGCTTCTTTGGAGTCTTCCTTCTGATGTGCCTAAACTTTGATTACAAAGTTACCCTTTTGTGAAAGGTAGGCGGTATTGATCAATTGCTGTATGACTTCTGAATGTTTAATTTCAGTCACATTAATTGTTATTATGCCACATTTTTTCCACATAGGGCAGAAGTCACGTACCACCACAATTGTATTACAGGTAACTTGGATGAAATAACAGGTGTTTTGGCTGTCACTTGTGTTGCTTAATGTTGCTGTACTGGTCACTGAAGGACTGAAGGACTTTACTTTGATGGAAATGTCATGGTTTTTGTGTTGCATAATATTGCTAGTTCATGCTACTTGTGCAAGGACACTACTCCTTTTCCCCCACATTATCACCTGGTTACATGTTTTGAAACTTAAACTGTGTGATATACTGAAAGTGCACCGTATTAACATGCACAGCTTAGAAAGGTAACTGTATACACAGATATACTGCTTACTTTTTGAGGTTATCGATGATTGGTCATTAAGAAAATCACTTCGCTGGGGACCTCAGTGCTATATGTGTGGAGTTTGTATGTTCCACCTCATGTTTTTGTGGGTTTTAATATGGTGCTTCCATTTCCTCCCACAATCCAAAGACATACTGGTAGGTTAATTGGCTTCTGGGCAAATTGACGCTGGTGTGTGTGTGCCCTGCGATGGACTAGTGTCCAGTGCGTGGTGTATTCAGCCTTGTGCTTGTTGCTTGCTGGAATGGGCTCTACTGTAACCCTGAATTGGAAGAAGCGGTTAAAAAAAGAATGGACTGAGGTGCCCTTCTGTCGGCTGTTTAAGGTATTCATATCCAAATAAAAAAAGACACAGGTTGACAGATGACCTAAATAAAGGACATTTTTCCTTGAAATAACAATACAAAACAACAATTAAATAATATGATGGAATTAAGAACAAAGGAAGCCACAATAATGTCCCTGATATAAGCTTTACCAGTACAGCTAGAGACCTACATTATAGAGACCAACAACTGAACAGACCAAAAGAGTGCAAAACAGCTGCTGGAGTGCCTGGAGTGCTTTCAGCCTTTTGTATTTTTCACAATTATGTTGTAAATTCAGAATAGATTTACGTGAGATTTTTTGCTATTGACCTACTAAAAATTACACTTTAAGCATCCATTTTCTAAATTGCTTTATCCGGTACAGGAGTGTGGGGGACACTGGAGCCTAACCGGGCTGCATGAGGTGAAAGGCAGTCCATCACACTCGCACACAGAATAAAACATGCAAACACTCACTGCATGACCAAGGTTACAGACGTCCATTAACTTACTACTGTTTTTGAGATGTGCGAGGAAATTGAAGCCCCTGGATGAAACCCATGCTATCTTGGAAAGAACATGCAAAATCCAAGCAGACAGCACCCCAGGAATTGAACCCAGGGCCCCATTGCTATGAAGCAATCCAACTCAGAAACCCTACTGTATATGCAATATAATAAAAAGCAATTGCAAATAGTCCATCTCTATAATTTAACACCATAAAACAACTCATAGCCCAGGTATTGATTGTGTCTGAATTTGAGGGCTGTGTTTAGATATTTTTGGCATGTTATTTTAGTCAGATGAACTGATTAAACTTTGCAAAATGTAATAAAAGTAATATTTATAACAAACCTTAGACAAGTCTACAACAGAAGCAATGCATAAATTTGTTTATATATATTTTGAATAAAGTGTAGACAATGTCTGAAATCACAGTCACCCAAATTGGGTTCAGTTTAATAGTGTGTATATCTCAGACTAGATAAATAACAAAATGTGTTAAATAGTAGGTAGACAAATAGTAAAATAGGTAAATAAACTAAATTTCATGTTGCTGAGTTTTACATTACCATGCCACTGTTTAAGAATTAGCTGATAACCATGATTTGATGTGTTCAGAAATAAGAATTTATAAATTGTCATATTACTGTTTATTTTTTCTATTACTTCTCTATTAATATTCCCCCCTTTCCTTTTGTTGAGATGTTTGTTTATGAATACAAAAATCACTATTTCATTTCACGCAGGCAGGAAACCCCAAACTGGAGTGGTCCAGCTGGAGAGCACCAGGAAATGGGTTGATTCAAGGTGTATGCCTAAGAGCTGTCTCCTCCAAAGACTAAGCTGGGTGCTGTTTGCGTGGTCTCTTGTAAGGTAGGCCTGGAAGAGGACAAAATTAATTTTCCTGCTATCTGGTCCAGGCTGAGAGAGACTTCTGCTGAGGCTGGGTTCTTGCTTCAGACCTGACTGAGCTCCAGTCTGCTCTCAGCCACTGGAATCCTCCAGACAGCACAGCTGTGGGTAGAACTCTCAAGCAGAGCCTAAGGGAACTGGAACCAGCAACAAGAAGGGCTCAGCTGGGATGTTGGATGGTGGCTCAGAAGGGAAGAGATGTTAACAATGGCGGATCGCCAAGGAGAGACTGAAGGGTATAAATACCGTCAGAGTACCTGCTACTGTGACAGCTCTTATTAAATCCAGGTGCTCTGCATCAGCTGTCTCTATGGTGATCGGAGCAGATACAAACGCTGTGGAAAATGCAAAGCAAGCAGATGTTACCTGAATGACAACACCATCCTGCCTGCAGTCTCTGTAAGGGGGGGAGGACAGCCCCTACTGTAGGTGACAGTGCCACCCTCCCCACAGTTGTTTAAACTGTTTGCCTTCGGCCTGTCCTTTATCTTGCCACAGGCTAATACTCCCCTTTGAGTACGCTGAGGAGGACGAAATGCGAAGTGCTGCTTTATACAAAAACCTGCCTATAAAGCTGCCACTAAAGGCTGCCAGGGGCTTCTAACTCTTAAAATTTCACTTTCATTGTTAATTAGCGCATTATTAGTGAGGTGTTCTAGTGCACATTTTCACATGGGTGTTTTTGTGTATGAAAGATAAATTCATACTATTAGTGGTGTTTGGAATAGAAAGCAGTCACAGTTGATTAATTGGGAATGTGTAGTAAATAAGGAGGAGTTTCTTCAGAGTCTCGGGTATGCAAGACCAGGTTATAACCCAAAATAAAGCCTCCTGCATCATAAAAAACATTATTGTGAAATTTGTGCTCAGAACCCTAGAGGCCTTGTATCACAAGGTGGCATCTGTCACAATTATTATTTAATTTTGAAATAGAAGATTTCTAACATTTTATTTTCATATCATCTGTTGAATGTGACCATTTGTGATGGGCTTTTCATGGCAGATCGGTTTGGGAACTCCTGAAAAGGGTAAGCAGAACTGAAATACAGTAATAATGTATGTCCTTAACGAAATTCAAAAGCTTCTTTTATTTGCTTTTGTTCTTTGCTCACTTTTGGGAATGTGTAAATTACAACATACAGTAACTCATAAAATGCCTTTGAGGTCTGAATATGCAACAAACTCAGTGTTCTCTAATGACCTGTTGTATTTTAGAGACTATTCTGAGTATCAGTTAAATGCTGATTTATGAGAATAATTAAACTGTTGCTTTGATATGCAAATAAAGCCATAAAACCTCAATTCAAACCCCATTTGTTTCACATTAAATGTAGGACCAATGTTAGTCAAGGTGAACATTATGAAATGCCAGACTAGAGTCGTTATGCCATCTTGCTACATTATATACAGAGAACAGTGACCTAAACATCATCCAAAGAATCAAAATGAAAACTATGGTTCTATATTTTTATTAAATGTACAGAAATAAAATACAATTGAGCTTGGGGTTATCACATATATACAACTGGATAACAAAATTGCTTTCAGGGAAAGCAATTTACTGTTTCATTGAATTGCAATCATGAAAATGATATTAGCAAATCTTATTTGCACAATTAATCACCCTTTATGCCTGTAATTAAAGTAATTTTTTTTTTCAAAATAAAGCAAGGAGTTTTACAAAGCCTTCTAGGAAGTCTTCATGACAATTTCTGCTAATCATATACAGTACAGTAAATCAGCACTGATTACTTGAATTTATAGTAAAAACACAAAATGAATTGAGAAGGCTGTATGGCGCTCCCTAGCAGCCTTGAGTCTCAATTCATTTTTGGTAGCTTTAGCCAATCAAGGTCCTTATTGGTAACCAGAACATTCCAGTCACAGTATCCACTCTCATTCTTGGTAGTTTTTGTCCAATCACAGCCATCCCTTCTACCAAGATGCAGGCCATGGTTTTAGCCAATCGTGTTCCGGTTAGTCAATCACATGGCTTTTCAGCCTAGAAGCACTAGGAATTGTGGGTGTAGAATGTTCCTTCTTTGTTCACTTTAATTCTTTTCTTATTTCCAAAATAACTTGTTTAACAGCGTTATTGATCCCCCTTCTCAAGGGTATTGTTTGTAGTTGTGGTATGTTAATATATCTGCTGTTTGAATGAATACAGGGACTGCACCGTCTGCTTTGTAATTCAAAAATGTATAAAAACCATAAAGTCAATTAAGTACTGAAGCACAGAACACCCTTATGAGGCACATTATGACTGAGAAACGTAAATGCCATATCACCCTGCAACTCACAATTTTCAACCCACTGAAACTAAGCAGGTGTGAGCCTGGCCAGTACCTGGATTGGAGACCTCCTGGAAAAAAAAGATAAGGGGTAAGGGGTGCTTTCCCTGAGGTCTATGTTGGTCCCAGTGCCCCGATATAGTGACGGGAACACTATACTGTAAAAAGCCACCTGCGGATAAAATTGAGGTCCTGACTCCCTGTGGTCATTAAAAATCCCAGGGCATTTCTCAAAAACAGTAGGGGTGTTACACCACTCTCCTTTGCTGGTGACCCCTGCTGTTGCATCATGTAGGTAGGTGCTGCACATTGGTTGGTGGTGGTGGAGGGGAGTCCCCATTACCTGTAAAGCATCTCTCCTTATAGAATGTAGGCAGGCATCCATATCTGAATTTTCCTGTCTTGCTGAATATTTTTTTAATCAAAATCAGTAACATATTAAGCCTTATCTTTGAAATTATCCGTAATACTACCATCAAGTTTTAACTTGTCAATCGATTTGTATTCTAAATTTATTTTTTCTAAATGATAAAAATATTTAGTATTTTTTTTCACCTTCTTCCATCCACTTTCTTCTTGATAGTATAAATGCACCTTTTGCTTTTTCTTCATAAATCTCGTCTAATTGCAATTGCAATAGATTCAATTTTTCTTTTTCTTCCTGACTGTAATCAGTGGTTTGAGTAAGGTCAATTATAGCTTTAATAAGAGACTCTTCTTTTTTTCCTTTTGAGATAACTAAGACTTTACTCCTTTTAATAGCTTGTTGCCTTATTTAATACTTCATAAATTCCCAATAACTGCTGCAAGTGTTGTTGTATAATGCCTTTCCATAACAATCTCTGATAATTAAGTTAGCATGCTTTACAAAGTGATCATCTTCCAAGAGAGTTTTGTTAAATTTCCAGTAACTAATTGTTTTGGCTTTTAAAGAACCAGATGTATTAACCAACAAAAAAATACCTTTGTGATCTGTCAAAACAGCAGGACTCATATATACATCGGTGGTAAAATTTTCCAACTCTTTTTAAATAAGCCACAGATCAATTCTTGACTGTTTTGAGAATTCTTGATTACTCCAAGAAAACCGACTTAGTCCTGGGTTCAAACATCTCCAGATATCAATTACACCCAATCCCAAACACAAATTTTCCAAAAGAACAGACTCGCCGCTATAATTAACCATTTAGGTCCATCTATCCAAGCTCTCATCAAACACTGTATTAAAATCTCCACCCAAAATTATTTGGGCTTCAGATAATCTATTTAAAATCTGTTTCATATTATCTTCTAATTCCTGAAAAAGAAGTCTATTTTGTGTTTTATTATTGGTGAAATTAACAATTATATTTTTTTTCTCAATGTCAACTGTTAAAATTATCCACCTCCCAGAATGATGCATAATACTGAAGAATTAAGAATTTAATTTTTTAAATTAATGGGAAGAATTTTTCCCATTAAAGTTCCCCTTCAAAACAGCAACACCGGCTGAGTGTGTCACGGACGTCCAAAGGGACTAACCGTGGAGAGCAGGAGAGCGGAAAAAGACCCATATGCGTAGCGGCGAGACGGGAAAAAGGCCCGGGCTCGATAGTGCAAAGAGTTCAGGAGTGCCGTATAGAAACCTATGCCCTCAGGTAGCGGACGTGGGGCGACCTGGTGCTAGGCGGGTCTCAGGACATCCGAACGTCAATGCTGAGCGAGGGCAGAGTGCAAGACCCGGAAATATATAGCCCAAGGGAAAGAGAGGGACCGGAAGGACAGCAGGCAGGAAACTAGGGACAGGACAGAGAAGGAGCGCCCTCTGGCTGCAGAGGGCGTGACAGAGTGGTTAGTACCATTGGAAAGCCAAATATCATCTCCCCACTGATTCCTCTAAAAGTGAAAATCTGATTGGCATGCATGTGTTTCTTGTATAAAATAAAAATCAGCATTCATTTTTTTTTTACAAAACAAAAAAATCGCTTTTCTTTTTACAACATTTCGAATACCCCTGGCATTGATTGAGAAAAAGACGTACACAAAAGCACATAACTAACTCTCTAAGACTGTCTAAATTATTGTGTGCTTTTCAAGAACCAGAACTATAACAATCCTTAAAACATGACTACAAAATTCCAAACCCAGCACTAAATAAACACTAGTATATGCTGCTATAAAAAATATAACATAACATTCATTAACTGAACAATCATTGGGAGCGAACCTCCTTCCCGTCTACAAAATCCCTCACTCCCACAAAGTAGGCTCTCCTCCCCTCTCTTCTGGCAGCTTCAGCCTGGGGCCATAGCAGGTTCCTGGTGCTCCTGTCTGCGGGGGACAGGTCCTCTGCAAATATCAGTTTATTATCCTTCTAATATTCATTCTCTCGCCACTTGCAATAGCATGTCCCTCACCGTCCTCCTTGTAAACTGTATCATGATCACTCTAGGGCGCACTTTCTCAGACATGTTGGTTCTCCCGAGCCAGTGAACAGTGTAGAACAGTTTATTCTACCCATCAGTCCATTTTTTTCCTGTCATATTCTTAGCACTGTCAGTAACACATTTCAGATTCTCCCACTTTAAATCAAACAATTTGATTGTTTTGGAGAAACTCAAAAACAGTTCTTCTCCAGTAACTGTGCCTTTCAAATTATAAAGAGCAGCTAGCTCCTCAGTGAAGTTGAATGATTCATAAGTGCCCCGAATAAACACAAGCAACTGTGCTGTATCCACTATATCAATACTTTTATCCAGAGCGAAAATAAATAAATTTCTGGGCATTGCTTTTAAACTGTTGCAAGAGATCATCACCCATTTCCTCCACTTGTGTAATAACTGTTCTAGCCGATAAACTCACCGACTGGAATAGGTTGCATTTCTCCGGGCACATTTTCTCCGCTTAATAAACACCCCTGAAGCGACTTTTTCAACTGTTCTACTTTTTCCCTCATTTCATCTCCTGTGTATTCCGAATACGTAGCCTGATGTTTTGTCTCATAATGTCTTTTTATGTAGTATTCTTTAATCGCAGTGATTGTTTCCTGACAGATAAGACACCTTACCTTTTCTTTCAAAGGGACACAAAAGTACTCTTCTGACCATTTGTCGTTGAATTTTCTACCTTCTGCATCGATCTTTTAGAACCGTTTGAAATCATTACCTGCTTTCAAACAAGATAGCATAAACTAGACGTCATTTGCGTGACTGAGCCAATCACAGTAGGCAACAAAAAGCCATATTAATTTATGGTAAGAATCAGTTGTAGCAGAGGCATATGTAACCTAGGCTAAAAGTAAAATGGATCGTGCAATAGATGTTGTTCATACAGGTAGCCACATAACACAACAATTCTTATGACTGCCCCCTTAATACACAGAACACATGACACAAATTACTCATAGAGAACCCCAGGGACCCACTGACTGTTAGTGTTGAGAGAAAGCAGCAGAGCTAATAAGTAGAGGCTAGATTGGGGGAAGATTTTCAATATCTGATGCAAAAAGTAACCCTCATGATTCAAACAGTAGCGAGCTGCAAGCCACTTAGAAACATTCAGCAAGCCAGATTTGGTCCGCTGTCCGTAGTTTGCTAACCCCTGGACTAAAGTGTGCATTACTGCAAGTTGGTAACGGTAGAAATCTGTTCATATCAAATTTTATATTACCTGTAGTGTTTAATTAATCCTGTAGTTTTCTTGACTCCAGCATCCACATTTTTATGGTTTAAGTATCACAAACGATCAAGAATGTTATATGTTGTTAATGATGTACTCAGCTGTCCTGGTTCAGGAATAAATCTGGATTACAAGCACTTAAAAAATCCTCCTTGGACTGGACTGTGATTGCACATCTTGTAGTTGACTGTACATTCTTTTTAAAATGAATACTGTTATACTCGCTCACATAGTGAAGCCCATTTTTGTCCTGTGGTTAGTTATGTAAAGCAAAAAAGGAAAAGCAGCCTTCCTAATCTGAAGACCGGTCTATTGCAGGTGCACAACTCCAGTCCTGGAGTGTCTCTCTGCTCTTAATGATCTACTTGAGTTGGGTATTAAGAGAACCACTCTTTCTATGTGTTTCCAGCTGTTGATGATATAAAGAGGCATAGAGATACACTGTAGATAGATAAGACTTTATTAATCCCGTAGGGAAATTGATGTGTTACAGCAGTCCAGCCCAAGACAAGCAAAAACAACAGTTCTAAAAACAAAAGACAACAAAATAAATATAAAATACCTAAATAATAAATACATAGGTGTGTGCAAAATGTGATGACCATAGTCACTGTAGAAACAATAAAAATATGTGAAAAATATGCATGTTTATACAGACTGATTGTCCAAAAAGTACAGTGGAGCAAACATGCTGTCCATAGACGAGCAAATGAAGGGGTAACAGTCCTAGCCTAGGGCAGCGTTATACACCCTGACAGCCGCTGGGAGGAAAGACCTGCGGAAACGTTCCCTTGAACACTGTAGCTGGAGCACTCTGTTGCTAAAAGTGCACCGCTGCCCAGTAACAGTCCCATGAAGCGGATGAGAGGCGTTGTTCATGATGGCTGTGAGCTTGGTCAGCATTCTCCTCTCAGCCACCACCTCCAGGGGGTCAAGGCTCACCCCAACACAGAGCCAGCCTTCTTGATAAGTTTATTGAGCCTATTTGCATCTCTTGTCATGATGCTGCTGCCCCAGCACACAACAGCGTAGAAGATGGCTGCCGCCACCACTGATTCATAAAAAATGTGTAGCAGTGTTCCACACACACCAAAGGACCTGAGCCTCCTAAGAAAATAGAGTTGGCTCTGACCTTTCTTGTACAGGGCGTCAGTGTTACCGGACCACTCCAGCTTATCATCCAGGTGTACCCCTAAGAACTTGTAGGACTGTAGCCCCTCTATGTCCTCAACCTGGATGGAAACAGGGTTCAGCGGAGACTTATTCCTTCGGAAGTCCAAGATCATTTCTTTGGTCTTGCTGGTGTTAAGCTGGAGATGGTTAAGATGACACCACTCCACAAAGTTGGTAATCAAGCTCCTATATTCCTCCTCCCTCCCCTCTCTAATACACCCCACAATTGCAGAGTCATCCGAAAACTTCTGCAGATGACATGTCTCAGAGTTGTACCTGAAGTCAGAGGTGTAAAAGGTGAACAGGAATGGAGCAAGGACAGTCCCCTGTGGAGCCCCAGTACTGCTAACAACCTGTTCAGACTCACAGCTCTGTAGCCGTACATACTGTGGCCTACAGGTCAGAAAGTCTATAATCCAGGACACCAGGGGAGTGTCCACCTGCGCCGCCCTTAGCTTATCTCTCAGTAAAGGTGGATGGATGGTGTTAAAGGCACTGGAACATAAGTCAAAGTCAAAGAACATAACTCTCACAATGCTCCCCGTCTTCTCCAAGTGAGAGTTAGCTCTGTGTAGCAGATAGATGACTGCATCCTCCACTCCCAAGTGTGGCTGGTAGGTGAACTGCAGGGGGTCCAGTGCTGTACTCACCAGGGTTCTGAGGTGGTCCAGTACAAGGCTTTCCAGAGATTTCATTAGGTGTGATGTCAGTGCCACTGGTCTGTAGTCATTCAAGACTTTAGGGTGCCCCTTTTTGAATACTGGCACCAGGCAAGATGTCTTCCAGAGCATCGGAACCTTTTCTAATCTCAGGCTGAGGTTGAAGATGTACTGCAGCACTGAACCCAGTTGGTACGCGCAGATCTTTATATCTTTAGGGCCCTGGAGTTGACACCGTCAGGACCCGCTGCATTCCCTGCATAGAGTCTCCTCTATGACCTGGTCAGCTGTGATGGATAGGCCGAGGAGGGCAGGGGAAGATGGAGGGATCTCATGATGGGGTGACTGGGGTGAAGGCATGTGAGGTGAGTGGACAGTGGACCCTGTATCGAATCTGTTAAAGAAAAGATTCAGCTCATTGGCCCTCTCCAGGCCTCCCTCACTCTGTTGGTCACCAGACAACTTGTATCCGGAGATCTTCCTCATGTCATTCCACACTTCTCTCAGATATAGACAAAGAGGCATAAAGAAACCTTCTGGAGTGTGGTTCTCAAGGGATTAGGGTTGTGCATGTAAATGATGCCATTGAAGTAGTTCACAGCAGTTTCCTCCTCCATTACAGTGTCAGTACTTGTTATTTTAAATGCTTTTCCAGTGTCCATTAAGTGCTAAAGTCCAGGTTCATCAGAAAGGTTTAGAGTTTAAATCTTTCCCTTGCTTCAGGCCAAGGAAATAGGTAAAATTGGTCTAGTTTAGTCAAATACAGAGTTAAATGAGCAGTTAAGAACAGAGATAGACTGCAAATCAGGAGCACCTGGGGCCTCCAAGGACTGCAATTAAAGCCTACATTAATATAGGCAACAGAGACTAACAGAGATAGATTAGACCACTTCACAATAATTGCAAAGTCCTTATTGTAATTGTAAAAAACAAATATGCTCACAAATTAGAGCCACTGAATCGGAGAAACAGAACATTACAATCATTGTATTTCTTTTGACTTGAATTATACATACACTATCCCAGATTTACTTTATAATTTTAAATCAGTTTCAAATAGCTTTTTATCCTTTTGTTACTACTCATAGTTTCTCAAGTGAAATCCACTAAAAGTATTAAGCTCTGAGAGAAAATTCTTCCTGTTAATTTAGTTACATTGCATTAAACCCTTTGAAAAAGAGGAAGGTGAGTTAGTTTCAGATAATGCTCTGTACATTTAATAAGGATGTGTCAATTTGCATCTGAATTCTTTGGGAATAATTATTTTGGAAAATTTCAAGCCAGATTGACAGAACGCACTTAAATACAAAAATTCATTAAGTTGGCGTTTTCATTCGATTTACAGTCACCTCCAAAATTTGTTAACCTTGATGAAGATTAGCAAAAAATGCTGTATAAAATAAACAACACGGATAAGAACCTACATTTACACTCAAAATGAAAATGAAAAAAACAAAATTCTTGTATTGTAATATATGTTCAGAGCAACCAACAAATGCACAGTAAGTGCCTGCAGCTTGCTAAACAGCTTTGGCAGTTGGTTTGGATCAGGTTGCTATGGTCAGATGTGTCAAAAATAGGGCCCTTTGTCAGGAATTCCAGTCTAAAAAAGGATGTTTATGCAGAAAAGAGCATCATACTTCATGTGAAACAGAATGGTGGATCTTTAATGTCATGGGGCTGTTTCGCTTCCACTTGTCCTTGGCCCTTGATAAGGTCACTGGCATTATGAACTCTACAAAGAACATTTTAGCCAAAAACCTGGTTGCCACTGCCATGGGGCTTCAAGTTGGATTTAAGTGGATCTTCCAGCAAGATAATGACCACAGGCACACATCATTATCCACAAAAAAATGGTTAATTGACCTCCAACTCAACATTTTGCAATGGCCACCTCAGGCCACTTCATCCCCATTGAAAACCTGTGGTTTGAATTGTAGATAGTAATCAATAAGCATTGCCTGAAGGATAATAAGGATTTGGAAAGATTCAGTATAGTGGAATATTCTATGATCCCCCCGTGATGTGTTCTTCAATCTAATAAGGCATTATAGAAAAAGTCTCAGTGCGCATAGCCGTGCAAGGGGAGGGTGCACAACATGAACAACTGAAATCAAGGGTGCCAATAGTTGAGGCACTTATTTTTGTGAAATGAATTTAATTTGCAAAATTTGTGTTTTGTGTTGATTCCATTGAATTATTAATAAAATATATTCCATGTACTGGAAAATTACAATTACAAAAAATGTTTTAAAGGTGGCTAAGTAGAATCGTAGGCCAGTCTGCTTATATTTCCTCAATCTACCCTGCGTGTGTCTGCTGGGCACTAATGCAGATAAATGAGAAATTGATTCTAACGTGGGCAGATACAGTATATAACAAAAAATAGATGAACATACAGTTCATTGAGGTGACTCCCATACAAGAGCTTTACAAAATCTAGACAATACTGATATTACATTAAGAAATGTAAGAAATGAAAACACTGTCTTCTCCAATTTCACTTTTGTGTTTTTTAATAAAAAAACAACTCTAAAATTAACTCACAAATAAACCACATGTCATGTTAATCTGAAGATCACCAAAAATGGGACAGCTTCCTCTGCTTCAACAGTCATACTGGCCAACATTCTGCATCCATCTGGAGGAGTTGGGTTCCAGAGAAGCAGAGCTGCTCTTCTGAACCCCCTGTCTTTCTCAGCCTTGCCCAGCAGGCCATTGTGATCCACTGCTGACACTGGATTGTGTCTCTAAGTGTCTCCACACAGGCTATAGACCAGGGCTCTGCTGGGCACTGTCAGTGGATGTGTCTGGATTACCCTGTCCTGGAAAGAAGGTGCCCTCAACAGGCTGAGGGGTACTCGGATCAGGAAGGGAGGCTGCCTCGGAAGCCTGTGCCATCTCTTTCGCCTTGGTCTCGTATTCCGACACTCTCCGCTGCACGATGCCGGGCATCACCTGAAGGTAGGCTCCCATGAGGCGGTGATTGGAGCGAATCAGCTTGCCAGCACAGCTGTCCAGACAGCGCTCCTGGGAAAGTTCAAATAATCAGATTCTGGCACCAATCACCTGGCCTGCTCTCCCAACCACTTTTCTAATATTTGCGTTGTCTGAATCTCTTTCTGAAGCGTGTCCTTTCAGATCTCAATAATGTCTTCACATGTTTCACAAGCTTAGACCAACTGTTGACATCTGAAATGACACCTGAAGGAGAATATTCTTTAATATTTCCTTGTAATACAAAATGCTGGTAGGCTGGGTCATAGCACCGTATCTCTGAGTGAACAGTCATTTAGTGTGTACTCTTTCTCATGCCCTCACATCTAACAAAGTCAGGTGCAGTTTGTCACACCTTCAAATGTCAGTAAGATTAACAGTAAATGCAATTAAAACAAAAGCTACCCATTAGGTACTGCAAGATCACAATAAATGATCATGAATATGCAACCATCATATTTACAAAACACATCACATTTTGTAAATTCACATTTACAAAACAATAAGGACAATTCATTTTTAAATAGTGTTCCTTTAATAATTTGAAAGCAATATTTGCAATGATTAATACTTAGATTTCGCCTCCAAATGTGAAGATGGGAGAAGAGATCACATACAGTATAGTACACATAAACCACCCAATTCCAGAGAATGATATCGTACTGATTGTGGAATTTGTCATTTGTAATAACCTCAGAAAAATAAGTGCATTACAATTATATGTACTACAATTTTTTAAATGTACAGATGTATCTCATAGCAGACCAATCTGGAACTGCAGAGAAGAGCTAATGTCAAGGGTTCAGTGACCCCTAAATACAAGACTTGCTTTTGCTACTGTATGTAGCTGACTACACCAATTACTGTAGCAATTATAAATGGATGTTTTTCCTCTGCTGCATTTTATTTCCCAGAACCATCTGTGCATCTGCAGACAGGCAAGAGATTTATCATACACAATATCCCATTTATTCACAGTATTTCAATCTGTCTTTCACTAAAGGTAGCCACATAACACAATTGTTACGACTGCCCCCTTAATAATGCACAGAACACATGACAGAAGTTACTCATAGAGAACCCCATGGACCCAGTTACCAGAACCAAATGTTCCAAAATAACTGTCCAGCATTGCTGCTCCCCAAAACTATCTCTGGTCGGTGACTTCGTGTGCCTCTTGGGCAGCAGCAAAGAAACTGTATAGTTTCATGCATCCCGAACAATGTTTCTTGCTATTCCTATTTTATTTCTCACACAATAAACACACAGTGAAATAATCCTTCCTCACTCACCACCCTTACCTCATCCATTGTGAGTGTCCTGTAGTTCAAATTACTTGTGCAACGCTGGAAGCAGATTTCTGTCATCTTGTTATAGACAAGGAGAAAATCCCGTAGCTAAAACGAGATACAGATTTGACTTACTTTTCCATCCCGTCCTCAGTATTGTTTAGAAAAGAATCGAAAGTCAGTCATCCTGATTTAACGTACCAGCACCCCCTGACTGACACAGCAGAGGTCAACACGAGTTGCCTACTGAACTGATAATCTGATTGAGTAGTTCTTTTTAATGTTTTTTTGCTCCTAAACAAATGCTGTTTTCACAAGTTATTTACCCATATTTACAAGAAACTTGGAAACTCGTACAGAGAAGAAAACTAGTCAAAGGTGCCTAATTAGCTAATAAAGTTATTTTGGTAAAGTAATGTTTAGTTAAATCTGGGATTATATCAAAAGATCAAGAACTTATCTGCAGAAAAAAAAACAGAAGGCATTGAGGGCAGGGGAATTGGGTTAGGAAGTTTGTGCTAACAACCTGTAACATTTAATTTTGATGGTTATAAAGTCAATGCTGCTTTATCACAGCTCATTTCCAATGTTTACAAATCCTCCAGGTACATTTTAGCCAGGGGATCTAGTGTGCCAGTCCTCACATCTTCAGTTTGTGTCCTTAAATATATGAATGAAAGATATGATATAAATTACTTGAACAATTACATTAATTGTTATTGTTATTAATTGTTATTAACAATTACATTAAAATTATACACAAATAAAGAAATTTGTGTAATTGAACGTGGAAGTTGTGAAATCCAATGGAATATCTCAAGATAAGACAAAACTATTTAAAAAATTAAGCAAGCACGCATGTATTGGTATAACCTAACTTATGAATTTTACGGCACTTAAGTGGCGCTCCTGTTTAAACCATTGTGTAGGTGTACAATACCATTTTTATACAACATTAACTTGTTGTATTTTACAGAATCTGGACCACTCGGGTTTGTGACAGGTGACCTCCAGGTATCCAGTACATTTGGGTAGTGTCAAGTTGAACTCAATTTATAATGTCCTGGTTTGTTTTGAAAGTCAGTGTCTTATCAGAGAGCCACATTTCAGATATATTCTTAAGGTAGAAGAGGAGCTAAACCTGGGATATTGTCCATTAAAGGCAACAAAAATCTTTCTGAAAAAATAATTGTTACAGTGGTTATCTGCTCACCTGGCTGCTACTGTAAATTTTAAAGGGTAGTCAAGGTAATAAAAGGCACGTTACACTTCTTAATGATGATCTGCACCTGTTTACATTGTTTGGGATCCTTCTCCTGATATGAGTTTCTCTAACACTTTATCCATAACGTGTATTAAAAAGTCAATGGTCTTAAACAGATTTATATTAATAAAATATAAAATCATACTTTAATCATGACTCTAATAGCTGACAATACAAAACTGAATGAATACTCAGGGTACCAAACATAACCCGTTTTAATAGTTTTTTTTTTACTAACTCAATGTTTGGAAAGTGAACATATAAGCATATTCCCCCCCAAATGATCAGCTTCCTTTGTTGTATCTCCAGTGGTTCTGATATTCTATATCGAATAAAACACCGCCTTTAACGTCATTAAGGAAATTCTACTTTTTAAAGCAACTTACATTGCGTAGTTGTTGATCGCGATCCATGATGCTGTATGTTCCAAACCTCAAAGAATGCTAATACGTTGTTTTTAAAAAGAAAGACGATTATTTTAATCCACAAAAATAAATAAGATCAGAAGATGTGAACTCCTCAGGAAAAGTAGTCTATTTCGTTTGGCTACTGCTCAGGTTAATTCGTTCAATTTTGATAGCTGTAAAAGCATTACAAATAAAGCATGGGACGCCTTCTTCCAAACATTTCTATAAAAAAAAATAATTTAACAAAGTAGCAACATCTAACATGACTTTGACATGGGCGCAGCCATTTTAATCCTAAACTCCACCTACTAGATGTCACGAGGAGTGTGCGTCTGTATGTCTGAGGTGTGCGTGTGCAGTATTAGGTCTTTGTCATTACATTACATTAGTGCTGTGTTTTCATACCCTCTTATAACCTGATAGATTTCTGAAGTTTCTTTAGTCCCATTTTGTTTAATTTTTATATTATCACAGAGGATTTTATAATCATATGCAGATAAAACATTTTATTTTTTTATTTCTGACAAAGTCATTAATTTATTTGCATCATAAAACTCCATGAGAACCAAATGAAGGTAGTATTTATCAAAGACGGGTAACCCTATGCATGAACTGTCAATGAGACTGAATAAAGATCTTAATCCACTTGTCGAAAAGTGGCAGAATTCAGTGAGGTCACAATGATGTCATACCAGCACCTGGGTATGAGCTGGCCATCCTGTTGACTGGTGAACGTGTTACACATCTCAACAGTGTAAGAGACTAAAAAGACAGAGCCATTCAAACCATACAAAACAAAGTCTTGTCTTTCTGCTCATATGCTTATTATAAAGTGCCCTGCTAACATCTTCAGACCCCTGCTCAGTTTTCACATTTTGCTGCTTTAAACCTTGCAGTAAAGAAATGTGAAGTAGAAATGAATGTGCTGTGCTGTAAACACTGTACATTCAAAATATTCTCATTTAAATAAAAATACAAACAGAAGTAAGTAGATAATTAATATGAAAGAACAATAGAAAAGTTTTAATTACATAAGTATTCAATCCTTTGCTGTGACAAACCCAAAACAATGTTTAGGTTTCTCAAAATTTGTTGAGTTGCCCCTTTCTGTGTGCTATAATAAATAGGGGCTCACATAATCTTATAACAACACCTACTGTATCTTTTCAAGGTTTGCTCTGTTAGGTAGAGAATTTGAAGCAGATTTAACAATGAAGATCAACCAGCTTTCAAAACAACTCAGAGATAATGTTGTGTAAAAGCATAGATTGGGAGAAGTGTATAAAAACATTGCAAAGACCCTTAATATCTTTTTGATCATGGTGAAGCTGTTCATTAAGAAGTGCAAGGTATCCAGATACTGCTTAGATAAGTCTGCTCCTCCAAACTGAGCATGTGGGAAAGGTGGAAACTGGTTATGGATGCCACCATGAGACCAACTGTGATTTTGAGTTACAGAGTGTAGGGGCTGAGATGGGAGACATGGATCAATAATATCCCAATCATTCCACAAAGGTTTTTTTTTTGTAACTGAAAAAATCCATCCATCCATGTGGGGTTTGCCACAATGTATTTAAATGATTTGACAAGACAAAACTCATACATTTTGGTATAACTGCAAAGCATTACATCTGACACAAACACAACATAGTGCATTTTGATGGTAAAAATACTACTGCATACTGTATGTTATTGTTCTGCTTCTCATCACCAGGGACTAGGAAGCTTGTCATTACTGGCAATTCTTACCAGAAAATCTGCTATAGACCTTAAACTACGACAAAACATTCAGCGGGAGGATTTTCAGTAGAACATGATCAGAAGAGCAACAGTACACTGAAGAGTCTTAAGAAGAAGGTTAATGTCCTTTAGTGGCCCTCGACTTGAAACCTATTGAGAACCCACAGAAAGACTTGAGAACTGCTGTCCATAAGTGATCTTCAAGCCACTTGAGGGAGCTTGAGTATGCACCACTCTGGTGTGTAAAGTTGGTCAAATCCAAATTCAGGTTCAAACAAAATACATGCTGATTTCTTGGGTAGCTATTAAGTACAAGTAATTAAAGCGTACGTGTAAAGGTCATATACACCAGTATAAATATCTTTTTTTCACTGTTTTACCTCACAAGATAACAGAAAGGCAACAGTGCATATTGTATCTGCAGACATGGGTCTCTGCCTCCTCTGGCTCATGTTACACCTGGGTCAGATGCTGATGCTTTGTTTGATCTTGAATCCTGAAGAAGTTGGAAAGGGGACCAGGAAGTAGTTCAGCTTCTGGAGAGACTTGGATCTCAGCACGTACCTGTACCTGAGAGGTGTCCACAAGGGACCATAATCATCTAACTAACCTCGGAGGAGGTTACAGTAATAAGGATTGAATTGTTCAGAATATTTGGCCTCTGATAGCAATTGATTACAAACTGTGTCATATAAAGAATCAGGATCAGCCAGAAAATTCTGCACCTAGCAAATTATATATCATGCTTTGCTTTACCACTTAACTGTACTTTTACAGAATGGATACTTTTTCTATTTATAAAGGTGCTTGAATGCTGTCTATGGGCATGAGGTATTTTGAATGCCAAATGTTGGCAATTGATACATCTGTGACAGTCAGATACACAGTAAGACAATACTACCACACCTTCACATAAGGGAGTAATGCCCCAATGCCCATTTCTGAAAAGAGATTCAAAAGAGTTTTGACAGAAGTAAAAAATATCTGTCCTTCAGCTGACTCAAAAGTTCAAATTTGGAGTTTTCTTATAATGCACAGTGTAGTGATATGAGGGTTTAAATTTATAGTAACAATTAGAAATTTCAAACAGTAAATTGCGAGAGTTCTTGATAAATGTTAGGAATCAATTAAATATAGTAATTTACAGTCAATTAAATTACTCCAAACATGGATTCTAAATGGGAGTCATGCATAAAGGGGAGATACTTAGTTTGTTACCGGGGCAACAGCTACTGCTGAATAATGCTATAAGCTGGTGTTTCAACTTGCTCCGTTGATCAAGCGGCACATGGTGGTACAATAGCTACTGTAGCTGGTGCTGCAGGCTAGTCCTTGGGCAGAATTCTGTCGTTACGTATGGGCTCACTCTCTAAAAACACTTTGGGAAAAAGTTTAAATGCCAAAGTTCGGTGCCAGACACATAGTTGTATTGTCAGTGAGCCAAGTTGGTTCAGCGGAGAGAAGTAGAGTTAGAGGTGATGCACTTTTTAACGGGAGAAAATACAGTTGGTCAAGAAGTCACCAGGTGGAGTGGGTCCCCACACTCATCAGGTTACTGGTTTGTCGGTCATCTTTTTGGATGATTGACCATGCCTTTTGACTTTTAGGATTATGTCCAGATGTATCTATTCCCTTCTGGTAGACATTCAGGCACCAACAGTGGACATCCATCTCCAGGTTATCTGTGGCTATGATCACAGAGCTGTGCTTTGCTGGGGTTTCACAACAACCCCTCTTTCTGAGGCTCATCAATAAGCATTGCTGCTGGAAGTCTATAGCATGTGTTATGATTTATCACACCTACTGCCCTTAGGATTACTTAGGATGAAATACAGTGTTTGGAGAACATTGTTCTTTACCATGGGAGTGAATTTTAAAATGCCTGGTCATCCTGTTTCATCACTGAGGTACTGTATTTGGTATTGAAAATGAAGATCTGTATAAATATGATGGTAAATTTATTTATTGAGATTTATTAGATAATTTTAGAACTGATTGAAAAGTAATATTTGTACCAACTTATATAATTGTTCTTTTTTACTAAATTGTTAGTTTTAGGTGTATGTTAGTTTTATATTACAAAATGAGCCTTTTATGCAGTATATACTTCAGATAATCATCTTGTTTTCCATTTATTGTAAACAAATAAGCCAATTGATAGATATGGTCATTATTATTTGTGAATGTGAAAAAATCTATCTTTTTTCATCCTTGAGAGAAGGCTTTACCTTTTATTTCTGAAGATGCACAGCAATTCCTTTTCATTTTATGGGTTTGTTCTCCCAGAATCATGTCATATTGGTTGATTAAAAACTGGGAACTTCTTTGTTTTACAATATTTAATCTGTCATGTATCCATCCATTTCCAGATACCGACAGCCATTTCTCTCCTCCAACTCCAATTAATTTTGTTTCCATTATCAATATTGTGTAATGCACCATTCAAGTTTTGATTAACAATATTCACTTTAATAAAGTGCATATACATCATTACAAATTCATCAAAACAGAGGGACAGGACTTTATTGGAAGGAAGTAAATATGTTTCCAAGGTACTGTAAGTGCCCCATACAATACATTGTTACTTTACTTCCAGCCAGCTTTATCAGTTACAACATTTTGAATAATAAAGATCTGTATACTTTTATTATTTTTTATTACATTACATATTAAATTTACTACATATATATACAAATATTGATGGACTCAGAGTTCTGTACTCAAGGTCCATACTGTCCTCTTCTCCAAAACAGGGGGGAATTAAGGAGTCTCTGGCTGCAGCCTCCAGAACCCCACAGCTCATAACTGCTCACGGCTGGCTTAAGAACCGCATGGATTCAGCAGCCCTCTCCTGCACCCGGGTCTCTTGGTCCTGCAAGAGAACCCTCAGCCCTGTGGAAAAATTAAACAACCCTTTTACTCTTGAAAACCTTTAAGATCTGATTTCTCTGAAATTTAACTGTGAAAGAAACAATTATTTTAACTTTCATTGCTGAAGAACAACTGTTTCATTTGTGACATATAAAAGGCTCATAGGACAAAAATATGAAGGAACTCCCACAGTGCATTACAATTTGGCAAGTGAATTGCTTTAAAAACTAAAATATAATCATTCTTTGGACAGCCTTCTTATTACAACAATTGTGCATTTTGGTTTTTTAAATACATTGGAAATAAAACAAAACAGAAATGGTTAAAATGCTGCACAGGGGTTCCCTCATTTGTGTATAGAATAATTCACTCTAAAAAGAATTTCCTCAACTGATCAACTGTACATCTCAGTCAGTAAAAACAAACAGTTGCACACTGACCCTCACATCTTTCCACTCTGGGTACCTTGTTTGTAATATTACATTCTAAATTGTATTTTCAGAAGGAACAACTGTTCAAAATATTGGACCTTCTTTAAAGAGAAACAGGAAGGTTTCTTCACCTTGACGGGCTCTTCTGATGGAAAAGCATGAGCAGAGGCTCTTTTGTTGCTGTTGCACTAGGAGGCCTGAAACACAGAGGTTTAACTCAGAGCTACTGGGTACAGTGACACTGAAAGTACAAAACATCACAGCAGCTTGTTTCCTGGTGACAATCGTAAGCCTGGCGAGGAAGAAACTGGTGCTGCAGTGAAGACACAGAAGGCGTCTGGTACGGAGATTTGGAACATGTCTTATACAGGCATTTTTTTCTGATTCTGCTTCAGAATTTTGTACAAGAGTCTTTTTTACCAGCATGAGATAATATGACAGAAATGTGCCAAAGTGTTTTGGGGAAATCTCTGGAATGGAATATCTTCTCAATCAAGGCAATTTCAGGTAATATCAACAGAACTTCATAATGTCTGAACTCCCACCTAGAAAACAAAACATCACTAGTGTAGTTACAGTATGCTCTTACCAATGAAGATAGCAGCACTCTCTCGAACCCATGCCCATCTGCTCCTTGCAAGCTTGAGGGCACAGTTCTGATAAAGGCTGACTTGGGAAGGGAATGTTTTTATCTGTACACAGAGAAAATTAAACAGAGTGAAATACCACTCTACTAAGTGGAAAAAGCTCCCCTGTGACAGTTAACACTCTATTACAGGGCAGCAGGTGGGAGTACACACCCTCATCTCAGGATTAACTTCACCTACTGAACACTACTGGCACCATCTATTGTGAATTGAGTCTGACATTTCTGATGTTATCTATGAAGTCATCTACAGACATTTCACACAGTACATTATGCATTTTATGCAAAGCTTATCTTAGTTACAATTAAGTAATTGACAAAATCAGACAGAATACTAGTTGCAAAGGTAGAAATGCTAGACAGCAGTCAAGTGCCTTATGAGTGCCCTCTTCACATTCCATCAATCCAGAAGACAGTCCCGGGAGATCCTCACTCACCAGGATGCTGGCCATGTCCTTAATGAACTGGGTGACATTCAGCTCCTTGTCCTGACTTAAGCTCTCCTCCAGAAATGCTGAGATAACTTGGAAGCCCATCAGTGGAACAGAGGCCATCAGAGCTGTCCTGCAGGCCTAGAAAAATCCAGACTATTTAAAACCCAGGTTAATCTTCACACAGGAGAAAAACTGACAGAATAAGATTGGTACTTCACCAAAAAGATAAGCTAGCACTCAAATATTTCTGTACAACAATGATAGTACCTGTAAGAAGTATTTGGATTTCTAAACTTGCTAGAAAACAATGAAGGTAATGACTTTTTTTTCCCTCAACTTCAAAAGACCCCTCGTAAAAGACTTGGTGAAAATAGCTGTTAGGTTTTGTCATGAATCGTGGGACAAAAAGGCCAATTAATGTGAGGCCAAAATTCCTGTGAATCACTGCCGCTGGGTGATTTGAAAATTGGTAAATGTTACATTCACAGAAACAACTTTTTAAGATTTGCACTCTTTAAGCCATCATGTGCTTTGTGAAACATGGCTCATATCCCAAACTGCTCAAAAAAGCCATTTGGTTTGGTTATGATTCACAAATGTGGGATGTAGGCACCAAACTGATGAAAGAAATGTCTGACTGTGATTTTAATTTATTCATTGCTAGTATATGGTCTGTACAGCTAAAGCCTTCTGTTAAATTATTCTTCACACAATTCACTTCAAACATAGTGACATCATTCAAAGATTCTGATAGTTACCACATGGTATTATTAGAAAAAAAGTGTACAGTATATTTCAAAATTATTTACATAGAGTAGTACTGAAGTATTTCTAATTACCAATTAGTAATATTACAATTACAACCAACTGTAGTATTACTTAACTGCAATTGGTACTTGATAAGTTATTGAATATTCTGCTTTGGTAAAGTCAGAAAATGTATGTAAGAGTCTTACGTAATCATTTTTATAGGCAAATTATTAACATTTTAATTAAAAACAAATCTGATATGAGGGAAAAAATTCACTGAAGACACAAAATACTCTTTAACATCTGTATTTTGAAGCTTAAAAGTGAAAATAATAAATGTGACAGTAATGTGACATTTATTGTTTTAATTATTTTGAAGACAAAAAAATACCGTTTCTGTTTATTCCTTGGTACCACAAAATCTTGACAGTATTTGGCAACACACATTTTCTACCTCTCAAAATGTTCAGACTGGTCAAGAGAAGAATGGCACAACTGACTGACAATTTATGGAAACTGTCAGCTCTAGCATCACCTGTAAGAAGTACTGAAATTTTGTTAAACCCAAAGGTGTGTCCTGCACAGCAGAAAGACCAGAGACGCCACTGTAGTCATCTTCTGTGGTACAGGTATGTGTCTTTACCTGGGTGACCTCTGGAATGGGGTCAGAGAGGTTGAGCAGCAGGATCACCAGGGAGCTGTGGACTTCTTTTTTCATGTCAGCATCCCCTGAACCCAGCCTGACCAGCTGCCCTAGAAGAAGCATACATACCCTGCGGACTTCATGGCTCTCCTGTAAGAAAGATGCAGGAGATGAGGGGTATTTTACAAACACAATCCTTTATCTTTCCACTTCTGTTCACTTTTACATGCAAGAAATACTTGCTGTTAACTCCAGTGTCACTGTTGCTCACTGTGCAAATACTGTAATTGATAAATATGAATTATTACATGTAACAATTGTTCTCCTTGGATTTTATGGAGAAACACACTTGAATAGTGGAACCCACAAAACCTACACTTTCCAGGCAGAGCTTGGCCCTTTGGTACACGTAGGGCAGCAGCAACTTGTCCTGACTTTTCTCCCAGTCGGACATGATGGTCATCAGCCCTGATAGAGACCGCAGGACAACTGGCTCCACTTGGGTTTCCTGCTGTGCCAGGTTTGAATCCTGTGCTGCCAGCTGCTCCTTGCCGTATGTGTGTGCCTGAGGAAGAAGGGAAAGATTTGAGTCTGATTAGATGTATGTGACAGCTGGGACAAGTGTTACAGAGAGATATAAAGCACTACCACACTGTATACTGAGCACAGTATTGCTATTTAATCTGCCAGTTCGAAATGGCAGGTGATGGACTCAATGGTTACTTACAGTCAGGGCCAGATCACCCATCTTCTTTCCCTTGGTCAGGCAGAGGTAATCAGCCAGGAGCTTCACAATCTTGGGTGCCACCTGGCTGGCACTGAGGGCCTGCCACACCTCCTTGAGTGAGCTGAAAGGTACACAAAGAGACAGTCTCACTCTCCTGCTGTTGCTGCAGGGCAATGAATTAACATGCGATCTGGAATAAAACACACAGCATCAATGGGCAATTTACTGTAGCGCTCTTTATATTTTGTGTTTGGTTGCTTTTTTCAGCATAGTTACTGTATTAGTAAGGACTGTACTGGCACTCCAGTGTCCCAGTGCGTTACCTCTCACAATGAGATGTGCAAGTCAGCAGGAAGCTGATGGTATGTTTGAGGTTGTGTGATACCAAACACACAATCCCGTCCCTCAAACACTCCCTCACACTCTCATCCAGAGTCCAGAAGCAGACAAAGACGCGCAGGATGTCAGGAAACTAGAGGGAACAAGAACACCAGGGGCCAATCACTTTGCTGCTATGGAAGCTGGCATAAGACTTTGAGTATTTCTCTGGCTAGAATATCCTTGTGCTGGTCCTGGTATCTTAAATTACAAAAACACTTTTTCTTTTCAGGAGCTAAGGGATCATTTCTGAAGGAGACCCTGTGATTAAGCAACTGTGTCTCTGCTCACAGCACAGTGAGTCTCTCAGTTACTAAAACCCAAACTTACTCTAAGAAAATAAAAAGAGGTCAGTGCAGTTTTCATGGAGTTACTAGCACTCTCCTTCTCTAGTACGCCAACAGACCACATCAGGGTGCTGAAAGTATAAGGCTGTTGTCTATGAATGATGACAATGCTGTTATGTCCTCACCATGCTGGCCAGCTCCTTGCTTTGAGCCCGGAAGAGGTGTGTGATGGTGATACACGCTGCACTGGAGCAGCTGGGCTGGGAGTCCAGCAGCAGCCTGTCAAACAGACCTCTTACCATGATCTTCAGCTGGTGCTGAGGGAGCAATCGACTCACCAGCTGGGAAACAGAGACAGAGAGAGTATCAGGCTCCATCTCCTCAGGACAAGCTAGTGCAGGAGGTATCATTGTCTTGGGACTAAGTAAACAGGGAGCACAGAGGTTCAGACGAGACAAGACCTTCCTTCAGGAGGTCACTGCAAATGTAACAACGCACTAACAAGCAGGAAACTTTTGCCACCCCACTATGTTGAAAGAACGCAAATGTGATGGAACTAAACCAATTACCTGAAAATCTCAATCCTAATCCAATTAATAATTGGACACACTAAGAAACACCAAAGCAAAGCAGTTTTCAATATTTACTACTTTGCACTATAATTTTCAGACTGCATGCAAGGTCCTTGCCATGGCTGTGTTAGAGACTGGCCTTACCTGAGTGACAGCAGAGCAGGAGACCCTGACTGTGCCCTGGTCAAGCTCCATGAAGACTGATTCTTTCAGAGCCTTGAGATACTTGGCACAGCTTTTGTGAGCTCCACCTGCAGAGAAACAGCATGGATTTAACACACAGGATACAAACTGTCTCTTAGAGATTCTCAGATATTTTAGATATTAATTCTTGCTAGACAAAGATCTCACTGTACTGAGCAATCCACATCAGATAAAAGGTCACTGTCTATAAATAGTCTTGAAGTACAGAGCCTCTGAATATACAGTACAGAAACACCATCGATCCACACTGTTGTCAGTTTTGAGTTGTTTTTGTTTGTACTGTGAGCTGCTTCATTTTTACCTTCTCCGCTCATCCAGATGTTCAGTACTGTGATGACACACTCCATTGCCTTCTCCCTGACAGATGGCTCTGTATCACAGCACCGGGGGAAGAGGAGTCCTAGGAGCTCCCCAACAGGGAACATCAAGTTATTCTGGGACAGAGAACACATTCCACGGATGAGTCTGATGAGTCTGCTTCAGCTGCGGAATTACATTTATGGCAACCATGAACTGACAGTTTCCCTTCAATTCCTCATATCATGTTGTCACAGGTGTGTTTAATTAAGAAGAGATTTTCCCTAAAAAGAATTTCACTTTGTTAATATACAGTATAACCCCAGTTTGTCAGGCAAAGCTATTTGTAATATTTCCTAGATCAGTCCAGTAACAGCAGGTCCCATGGTAACAGATGACACACTGATGTTGCTGTTCTGTCATACAGAAAGCACCACATTCTTTCTCACCATGGGATTAAAGTTCTCAAGGTAGAACAGGAGAAGGGCTTTTGTGATTTCAATGGCTCTCACTCTCTCCCAGGTATGGGCAGAGCTGAGCCAGGCTTGCACAGGCTGAGGAAAACAAGGAAAAGACAGTGAGTGTCGTGATAGAGCAAATGACAGTTTTAAAACCAACAACACAATTAGGATTGTTCTAATATATAATGCTCACACACCCCTTCTATATTTACCTTGTTCACAAATATCGGAGATTTGACAAGTTATTCATACAAATGTACCAGCATGAACTACAAAAACCTTCTGTCCATTGAGCTACAACATGCTTTAATTTTTATATAGCTTTTAACTTCTGTTTTTTAAGACATCTACAGTAATTGGCAGACAGAATAAAAGTCTGTTATACTCTGATACCATATTTCCAAATCACAATAGCATAAAGTTCTGACCTCAAGTGCTTCCTGCAGTCCGGCTGGGCTGATGTTTTGCTGCAGTGTGTGGAGCAGCAGGTCCAGGAGAGCCTCAGCAAGGTCACTGTACAGCACCTACCCCACACATAGCACAGACACAGATGTTAATCAAGTGCTTAATTAAGAAAGGAATTAAGAAAAAAGACATCAAAATACATGATGTCAGAAAGATTAATATATATATATTTGTCAAAGGTTATGCTTTAAAGAGAAATAGTTAAAGTTACCTGTCCAACCTGTTTATCTTAAAGGACACCTTAAAGACATTTACTAACATATGTGTCCTACACTAAATTCAACACAGTTGAGTGTGTCACTCCTTACCTGGGGCTCAGGCCCATTGGAATCCTCTGGAGACAATGTGAGCACAGCCTTTGCACAAATATGCAGTAAGGTATTGTGCACATCAGGTAGTACTGGGTTGAAACAACTGTGGGACAAAATACAGTTAGAGCAGACACAGTACTGATCAGTTATCAACTTTTAGCTATTGTTTGTATATAAATAGCTGGAATTCTGTGAAATCATGTCATTTTACCACTGTAATGTGATATTAAATGAAAATCATAACGTTACCAAAGTCTCATAATAAATGAGCTTGGGAGTTGATGTACAACACATAATATTCTCAAAATGTGCATTAGTGAATTAAGCCTAATTCCTCTTGTTTCAAGGACATTTAAAAATGTAATTGTTAGGCAGCTGCAGTAATGAAAGATTATTCAAGAATCAGTACCTCAGTGTCACACAGGTGCGCAGGGCCAGCAAGCGGACTGGAGAGCTCAGGGGGTCACTGGGCTCCTCTTTAATAAATGTCTGTAAAGAGATGGAAGAGGGGAAATTTCCAGAACCTCAAAAGACCCTTTAGCTCCTTTTCATTGGAGTCTCGCACTACTGAAAGAATAAGACTGTGTGGGACACCAGCAGTCTCACTGCAGCAGCTGACACTGACCATCATTGTCTCCAGGAGCTGGGCCTTGGCTGGGAAGCTGGGAGTCTCAGTGTGACTGGAGCTCAGCACGGCCTGAGAGATCATCCCCACACTGTGGCACAGGATCAGTCTGATGCTGGAGTCCTGCAGGGGGACAGACAGTACTTCACTCATTCAAAGCCCAGGCACTCCTACAAGGAGAATGAACACTTCACCTCCACCAGCCTGAACTGTGTTCTGCATTCAAGGAGTCTTTCAGAGCATGTAGAGATTCAGAGAGTGAAATGTGCACAACTGTTAAAACTGTTTTTGTTTTCAGTGAGATATTATCATTCTAAAAGTGTAAGTACTTTCTTGGCTTTAGAAGATACACTTTGCACTTTCTTTGTCTTGAAAAGTTTACTTGTCTTAAAGAAAAAATATGTAGTGGCTAACATTTCATCAGTTTGAAATTTTGATTACCCAATTACCACAAACAGTGTATGAAAGTGTCAGAGCCACTGTGTAATCAGTGATACCTGGAAAGGGTATGAGATCCTGAGTCTGATCCTTTTTAAAGGATTATAGAAAGGACCCATTAAGTGGACTATGCCCTCAGGCCTTTTGTTCTTATAGGAACACTAAGGTTTTGCCTACCTTAGTGGTTAAATGTCTGATTCTGCCAAAAAAGTCAGTCTCCATTCTCTGATGCAGGAGCCCTCCTGGTGCTTTGAGAGCAACATGCCCATAGCAAAGGATGAGAGCGATGGTAAAATCACTCTGCAGGGAAAACCAACACAGTGTAGATGGCATCTTCTCACTAGTCATTTCAGCTGTTTGTTTAATTAGAAAGAACTGTGAGCTTCAGTATGAGTCCTCATGAAATGTCCATAGAGAAGAGTCCTCAATGTAAACTGAGGAATTATCCTGCACTGAGAGCTCCTATGCTTACTGAATGATTGAATTCTTTCACTATGCACTTGCAATTAAAAACAAATTGTGTCCAATTTAAAAGATCAAAAGAGACCTTTTGTAAACACAAGTAATACATGTACATCATGGAATTAAAAGAATAAAGCATGTACAAAACTCATTCTGCTTCTCACTAAGTATGTAATGTTCTTAATGATTCTACAAACAACACGGTTAATATTTTCAAAAAGAAAAATTTAGAATTAAGTCAACATAAATGACAAAAACTATTAAAAGTCCAAGAAGCAGGGCATTTCAACTATATTAGCTCCTAAGAGTATTGCTGTAGTAGTGCTGAAAGAAAACTGTAGGCAAAGGCTGACATTAAAGAAGAGCTGTGGTTTGTCACTCAGGACTCTGAACTAGTGTACTTACCTCAGAGCAAAGCTCACTGCAGTAGATCTCCGGATCGGTCTTCTCTACTCCCTCCAGCACAGACAGCACCACATCAGGGTGGGCACTGGCACATAGCCCCATCAACACTGCCAGCCCCTGGGACACCCGACAGGCTCTCTTAGCGACCCTTGTACAGTGCACATAATTCCTTCTACCATGGTGTGTTTCTTCAGATTAATTGAAAATACAGCTCAGTTACAGTACCAATATCATTTTAGACAAATATCGATTAGTAGTCCAATAGATACACAACACTTTTATGTTACAATGAGCCAAGGAGAGAGAACACATCTCAGACTCCGCTGGCACTGAAGAAGCTCCTGTCGGCTTCTACCCTCTGACTAACAGTACTACTGCAAGTTTTAAAAAGAAACTTCACTGGGAAAATGCTTCCCTACATTAGGAATGGACAAGTCCCTTTGTTATACCAAGAGTGGGCTTTATATTGCTTTATATTGCTTGCCGAACACATCAGTTCTATGCCATATTTGTGGAGACCAGGTTTCAAGAAAGTGCCAACTGACAATTAAGTGCTCATAGTTAAAATAATAACATCTATCCATTATTCATCCAATTCTGCGCCGTAGAGGAGCCAAAACCTACTGTATCACAGCAAGCAACAAGCGGAAAACTAATATATCACTTTTTAAAATAATATGTAGAGAAAGATTTCCAAGCCTTACTTTGTCAGTATCAGTGTTTTCTCCTCTTCTTCAAACAGTCATTAAAGTAAACCAAAATTACAAATGCTTTTTAGCAGAAAAAAGTTTCATTTAATCTTTTTTCACATTAATATGTTGTCTCTTGCTAAACTGACACATTTCAGTCCTCATAATGACATTTAGGAAATGGAAGGAAATGATCCTGCGTAGAGCAAAACTCTGAAATTGGCCAGCAGTAGTCTTTCCAAAACAATAGATGTCTAAACTATGAGCCTTTCAGAGTGACTCAAGAGTCGAATCACTTTACCTCTCTCTCTACAGGCCTCTCGTACCGAACTCCTAGGAGAGAGTCCTGAAGCACATCCCTCACAGTGTCCTGGCGAGAGACGTGCTGGACTGCCACACCCACACACTGGCACAGGAAGGCCTGTGACACCAGTGGAGAGCAGAGTGAACACTGAGCTCAGGATGCTGCTCTGTACAACAGCACCGAGAGGACATGACAGTGAGGGAAGTGTGGATCCCCTAACAGATCATTCATACATCATCACCATACTATCGGCCTACCTGAACACTCACTCTTTAGAACTTCCCATGTAGAACAAATTACTAGTAAGAGTCTTTGACCTATGCTATACAGTATCTAAACTCTAGATTTCGTCAGAAATCTTTCTGAAAGATTTTCTAGAGATCATTATCCAGGTGATAAACCTCATTTAGAAGGAGGATGTTACAGACACAGAGAGCTATTCCAATCACTCCACTCACAGACAGTACATAACATTTTGAGGTTCTCTTAGATCAGACTCACCTTCTCCTCACTAGTGGAGATGAGTGTGCAAATGCCTCTGGTCATGGCCTTTGTGAGGCTGCAGGCCCAGGCCTCATCTGCCACTGAACTCAGAGTGTTAGACAGGAGCTGAACACACACACAAGGGAGGCACTCAGTTCCATATCAGGATGCACAGTGAACAAACCCAGACACAATGTTGTAGAACTGCACAGCTAGTACCACAGGCAGTGAATCTCTCACACTATAACATTTCAGTTCCTACTGAAGAAAGGAAAATGTATTCACAGGCATTCAGGTGCCCAAACATAAGACAGCTGTCATTGTTTGTCATTGACAGCTGCCAGCTGCCTGACATTCCTTTAACAGGAAAAAGATGACTTTCCCTACCACTCCCCCACACTTAGTATGTTATCAATCCCCCCTCTCTCTCAGTACATACCACATACAGCCCTTCCTGCCACTGCTCCAGGAGAATCTCTTCCCCTTGCAATTCTGAAACATAACAGAAAGAAAAAAAACAGAGAAAGTCATATATGGCCTGGAGTAACACAGAGATTATTGATCAAGAACTGGGGTGATTCAGGCAGTCAACCTAGAAAATCAGGTAAGTTACAACTGTGACAACCACTCTGAACTGCTGCAATCCTGCTCAGTTCTGGACGATAACGTCATCTTTTTGATTCAAAAGGACAAAATAATATATAATAATCAGAAAGCTGATCAGAAAGAAAGTGATGCCCTGGTTTCTTTCAAGAACTGGCTAGATGAAATCCCTGGATCAATCAGATCTAAGTGCCAAAGAGCAAAATATATTGGCCATTTGTGTAATTTTTCTCCTGTTCTTAAAACATGTACACTTTTGGAGCATTTAACATTAAAAATGTTTTGAAATTTAAGGATTCATATCTGATCAGTTCTATAAATAAATCTAACAACACAAATTGTGGACAAACCTGCTATGTCGTCCTACAATAATGTGGGTCTAATTCTGAGGATTAACTGAACCCTGCTAAATATCTTGATGTACAATGGTGTCCTGTCTGTGCTGTTTGCTAGTATTGAGCACAATGCCTATAACTGTAAAGGGGCTCTGCAAAGCAGCAGCAAAACATTTTATTTAATCTTTATTAAGTTTTTTACTAAAGGATGCTGTCATATATGTAACTGCCAAATAAATTAAATGTACCCTCAATTAATCGGTACATTACCCAACTCTAAGATAACCCTGAGCCCTGAAGTATGTCTATATACTTTAGGGACAGTACCATCACTGTGCCGAAGTAGAGCAGGTCTTGTTCTGCTTTGGGGTCAGTGTGGGGGTACCTGTGAGACTCCTGGCCAGGGGTGGAATGAGATGCTCCCACACGCTGTGCAGCCTGGGGTGGATGATTGGGCTCAGGGAGTGCAGGAGTGTCAGGCACTCATGCCCACCTCTGATCGACTGAGAGGCTCCAAGCTTGGAAACAGACATTACCACAGAAATTCAGCTCAGAACCACTGATAATTATGAAGCTTCAGAATTCATGCCTTTCTCACTGCTGTATACACTGCATCTAGAGCTAATACACCCTTTTCAATTTGGCCCCCACTTCACAGTAGATCAATTTATTAATCACCTCCCCGTTTGTCCTGTTTTCCCACTCTAGTTTGCTCTGGGAGAAGCTGGTTGTGTTACTGTCAGGTGATTTATGTTCTGGCAGCTATCGCCTGACTTACCAGAAGTCTGATGAGCATGTTGTCTGGTGAAGCTGGGTAGCCTGAAATACACAGATATTAACAATAAAATGAAGTACTTTTGGAGTAGTACACAAATTGACTCCCAGTGAACTACAATGACTCTTTGGACAGGAGATACTACATGTGGTTAACAAGGGTCACAGTCACAGAAATCCTAAATTTAAAAAAAATATGATTGCAATTTGCCAATGGCAGATTTTTTATAGACTTCAGTTAATTTTAAGATTTCCTCTCAACAAAGGTCTTTTGCTGTTCATTGCTCTAAGACTGAATTGGTCATAATCCAATCAATGAAGTGGACAATATCCTCTCTCTTTTCCTCAACAAGTGCTACAAGTCACATTCATGCTGATCTGAACTGTTGCCACTAGCTCAGTTTACTTCAATCTCAGTACTAACCCAGCTCTTCAAAGTTCGAGATCAAGGAGTAGCCCTTCTCAGTGAGCCTGCTGTAGAGAACATTCAGGTTTTTGCATAATACAGGCAGAGCATCACTGCATATTCTCCAAGAAATGAATTTCAGCAGGTTGGACCACAGCATCTGACAAGAACAACACAAAACAGAGGTCACTTAAATCTCAACCCCATCAGCTCCCTCACTAGGAAGCTGCTCTACATTATAAAGAATATTCTGTGAAGAAACTGGATACATACAGAAATAAAATCTATCAGTTAGTGGAAAAAACAGTCTTTGTGACCTCAGAACTAGAAAAGGACTGTACTCTGTGACAGAGACCATAATGAGACACTTACTTCAGTCACAGTATCATCTGCGCACCAGCAACACAGCACTGCCTCAAAGCTGTGTCTCACAGTGCTGTTATTGAAATGGTCTCTGGAGCTCTGAAGACAGAGAAGCACAAATATTATTCACTGTTTTTACACTCAGTCGTCATAAATATATTCAGTTATAAACCCACATTCTTTTCTGATCCTTCAAGTGCAGTATGAAGCACAAATAAAAATACATTTAAAATGTACAATGGTGTAACTGCAAAACATTATTGCACCAAACCACAACAGGGGTAAACCTGATTTCCACACAACTCCATACCTTGGTGATGTCATCTGCAAGGGCACAGTTCTTTACAATATATTGCAGTGCGACAACTGTGCCCTCCAGCCCCAGATAGCCCCTCTTCTCCATCTCCATCAGCACCTTGGACTGCAGACATTTCACCTGAGGACAAGAACCACAGCTCATTGTTACTGAAGATGAGGTTCAACACATTATGAAAAACAAAAAAAACATACTGACAAATCCTGGAGTACTTCCATAGAATTATCCACATATTCACAGATGCAGTGGGGATACAGAGCATGAAAACATCAGAAAGGGTGAGGTCATATCACTGTAAGATTGACTGTACCTTGTTGCTGGGGTTTCCAAGGGTCTCAGTGAAGGATTTCAGGACATACTCCTTCAAATGTTTGGTGACGTAATCTGAATAAACACATAATCACAAACACACAACCACTGTGATTAGATAAGACTGTTCCAATACGAAAAAAGACAACCACATTTGTAGTGGCCACGATGTTGGATCCTCATTAGAAATGAAAGCATCTGTACACACGCACCTTGATGTACAATATTTAAGACCAGAGTAAGGCTCCCCAGCTGGTTCTGCTCCACTGGACTGTCCAACAAGTCCAAGACAAACTCCAGGACCTTCTGTGGAAAGATCTTGGCTGCAAGAAAAAAACAAGACAGAAGGAAATTTCAAATTTCATACATTCCCCATCAACCTCCACCTAAGTGCTTAGAGGACATGTGTCAAACTCACGGCCTGTGGGCCACATTCGGCCCGCAAGTAGTTTTAATCCGGGCCTTGCAAGACTTTTCCTGGTCTATTGTATAAGTCCCGCAACAGCAGGAACTCCAATTCCCATGACCCCTCGGCTCCAATCGCATCACGCATCAACCGAGTATTAACGTCCTCCCCTCCCCTCAGGAGTAAAACTGCTATCATCTTCCTAGTAACACCTAACTGTGATATAGGCAAGTTTTATCGTGGCTGAAGAAATAGCTAAATCAGGGAGACCATTCTGTGAGGGCGATTTTCTAAAGCGGTGCCTATTAAATGTCAGTGAAGTGGTGTGTCCAGAGACAGGGTCTGCTTTTGCAAACATCAGTCTCACTAGAAATACGATGGCTACTCGAGTGGACTAGATTGCTAACGATCTACAAGAGCAGCTTTCAGAGAAAGCGACCAAATTTACTGCAAAATCACTTGCCGTTCGTTGCAATTCAGTATTTTATGCCCAGATTAGACTTTCTCTCATCAAAGAAAAGAGCTCAGGTTTCTGGCTTGTTAAAGCAACAGTAGGCTAACAGTTTGTGATGTAGACCTATCCTTATTTGTGTTTGTCTGTTTTTATTTATTTCAATTCATGTATTTATTTAAATTCATTTTGTGCAATATAGTTACATTGCCAAAAATTACCTAAAATGTTTGATCTTATTTTTATCTTGAATACATTTTCTTTTATGAAATTCTCAATCATATTCTTAAATAGTGGAATACTGAAGCAATATGTTGTTTGTATAGGCTACATTCACTTGCATACTGTATGTGAAAGAAATTATAATAAAACTCTAATCAGTGTTTATCTCTGCATGTGTGGCCCGCGACATGATTAAAAGTTTTTAGTTTGGCCCCCCTATAAAATGAGTTTCACACCCCTGGCTTAGAGCATAGTCCTAGATTAGGAGAACTGTGTCTTTATCAAGCTATTTTTGTCATGGGCTGTCTCACAAGAAACAAGTTTGAGATAAAGCTTTAAGTCCTCACCTAAGTCAATGAAGCTCTGGATCAGGTATATGTATCTCTCGTCTTCTGGAGGATCAAAAGACTTGCAGATCTGAGAGAAAAAGACATTTCCTTTACCTATTCAGATATACTGTAGTACATTATTGACAGACATTGTGCTGATTTGATAAAGAAGCATTTTCAAATTAAAAAGTTACTGGAATAGAAGCACACTTATGATGTGGATTAAAGGTTTGAGAAATACAGTATATGATGCATCGTACAGTATATTTCCAATGTGTGATGTCTTCTTTGGAAGCTGAACAGAGTACCATGTCGTCACCTCAAACTCCACTCCCTATTACCTCTGAGTGCATCACGATCATCACGTAGTTCAGATGACAATACAGAACCTGTCTAGCTTTCTGAAGTCCTGCCTCCACAATCAGACTGAGACTCTGAATGAAGAGCACACGGATGTCAAATTGGAGATTCTAAATGAAAAGGCTTGACTCTCTCAGTCAGAACCTAACAGAACCTTTTAACTCTATTGAAAAGAAAACAAAGTAGCAAAAGACAATGTTTCTTCCTTTTTCCATTCTCTGGTGTCCGGTGTCAGCTGTTGGAAGATACTTTCGATTCACAAATGTCCACAATGACTTGTGCGTACTTCATAAGACAATTCTCTCGCAGGGTTCTGTGATTTGTTTAGACAAGTGAGTGAGGATCTCAAATGAAACAGAAACCACTTCTAAACACCCATTCATTTAGATTCCACCTATCTGGCAAGTAACAAAGCTGCAGCTCAACACAAACCCACCTTGTTGATTCTGCTGTACTGGAAATTACATTCGACAGCGTACAGGGGCAGGAAGGCATAAACCATTCCTAGCAGGTTGCTTTGAAGTGTGTCCCTTGACAGAAACCTACACATGGGTCCAAATGCCAAAACGACGGCCTCAGTCACCTACCGACAAAGATGAGATGAGAACATCAGTATTCAAACAAGCAATCCAATCAGAGGACAGCAAACCTGTCCACAACATCAGATAGACACAAAAATATAACTTGTGTGTCCTGCACTTTATCCTGATTCTGATGATCTTCGTCCAGCTGGTCTTACCTGATACCTGCACAGTCACACCTGCCATGTTTTCTTTACCTTTTGTTTACAATCCTCTGTTCTCTCCAGGACAAATTAATGTTTTAAATCAGGGGTGGGGAACGTCCGGCCCGCGGGCCGTATATCATTTGGTCTGGCCCTGCCAAGGCAACCGCAGGCGTAGAGCCTGGCGATAATTCGATAACGAAAATTATCGCGATATAATTTTCCTCGATATAATTTTAACAAAAGTTCGATAAATGTTCATGCTTTACGCACTAAGTACGGCGCGAGTGCGCGTGCGTGTTGCAGACCGGGCAGCTAACAAATTTATTTAATGTTTCTACTGTTTGGCAGGTGTTGTGTTCTTAAAATAAAGAGTTGTTTAATTCACCAATTAACTGTCTGGTTTCTTCAACTTTCACTCAGGAGAACAAAATCTGCCTTTAAATTTGAAAGAAATAATGATTTGACATTTATCGTGATAATTATCGATATCGATTGATATGAAATTTTTATCGTGATAATGTTTTTGGCCATATCGCCCAGCCCTACGCAGGCGGGACTCGAAATTCAATAAATCTAGGAGCTTTTTTCATAGCAACATAAATGTATATTAAGTGAATCAGAATAATAACGTAAATTGTGAGGGACAAGCAAGGAACGTCCATTACGGGATAGACAGGACACATACGAGTACATGACGGGACAGACACGCATGCTTCTCGCCGGCTGCCCGCTGCCCGTCTGCCTGTATTGCGGTGACTCAGAGGACAGTCAGTGCCAGGCAGGCTGGGAGTGTACACGTTGCGAAAGTGTTAACACACTGTGTTTTACGAACTGCGGGATGAAGTCAAGCAGTTCATGGAGGTGAAGGGAAAACCTGTCAGGGAACTCAATGATAGCAAGTGGCTGTTTGATCGACTGCGCTCCAGACTGACGGACGCAAATCTGGAAAAGCAGTTGCGAGTAGCAACATCATCAATACCAGCTAACATCACACGCCTCACCAAAGAGAGGCAGTTCCAGCTATCACATTAGGGGTGAGTTAATTAAATGTTTGACCAAATATAGCAGGTTAATTTTCACATCGATAATTTTGTATGGCCCGCGAATGATGTTATAAATATCCAAATGGCCCTTGGCAGAAAAAAGGTTCCCCACCCCTGTTTTAAATGATCAACAGGATTTCATAAAGCAATATAGAGGAATGAAGATCTCATACCATTAAGTCCGTTGTTGGCAGCCAACTGGACATAATATCATAGCTGCTGTTGAAGTGTTGTGAGACGTCCAGGATGTTGTCAGCTGGAGCCTGGGATTGATACTGAGCCAAGCTCTCACATAGGCTTCCTAATACTGGAAACACAAGAGATGCTCATCTTATCATACAGCTGTGTGTTGAGTATTTACTTGCTTCACTATCTGATTCTTTTCTATAGAATCACAGTACAGTAGCTCAGTGGGAATGAGACAAGTCAGGTTCTCAGCAGCCTTACAGCAGGATCTATTATGAAATCCCCCTCTCACACCTTTGAAAGACATGTTAAATGAATATCTCCCTTATCGAGGTAGTACAGTAGCTTTCATACTTACCAAAAGGAATCATTGCCTTCATCTTTTTGTTTTTTGCCAAAGGTAGAAGAGGCACTAAAAGCTCCAATATTTTGCCCATGTCAGTGGCAATTTCAAGTACTGCAAATTTAAAGAAAAAAAACACATTTCAAACTGGACAGAGGCCAAGTTACTTACTGTTACACTAAAGGTACGAAGCCTGGCTAAGTAAAATAATGGTGCCTTTAAAATGATTCAGTAACCTCTTCAACCTCATCTAATTACCCCACAATCAGGCCACTAACAAAAGGTTTCGGTAGTGAGAGACAGACAGAATTTCACTTACTGAAAAGAACATTGAAATGAAGAGACTGAATTGTAACACAGTAATCAGATGCAGTATAGGTTTCTAGACAGTCCACATCCCATAATTAGCACTGAACTTACTGCAGTTGCAGGAGATATCTGACACAGCCTGCAGCAGGGCATGGTGTGGGAGCTCTCCAGGCTGTATATATGACAGCACCATGTCCATGGTTGTATGATAGTGATCTCTCACCACAGACACGACAATATTGCTGCCTGCTTGCTGCCAATCAGGCAGCCAGTTCTGAAACAAGCACAAAAATAGTTAAATGGCATCTTTCATGTCAGGAGCCTTGGAGTTTGAGCAATGGGCAAGATAAAGCCCATTAACACAGGAGGAATCTCCTTTTGTCGCACCATTGAACCAACCATTGGTTCATGCAAACAGCTTCATGTCTTGACTGTACTAAAACTACTCCTTCTGAACACAGCAAGTCCAGGGAAAAGGCAAGTTTTACTTACTGGTGACATGGTCATCTCTTTTAAGCCCACTGACACGGTGCTCTTAGCCAGTGGCTCATCCAATAGAGCTGCGCCTGTCTCACACAGCAGCCTCTCCACTGCCTTGAGGACTGCAGTGCGATGAGCAGGTGTCATCTAGAAAAGGGGAGAACAATAACAAGGGGTGAGACTGCTGCTCTCGTCACAGCATTAGTGGTGTAAGCTCACAGGGATCCTTCAGGGAGATGATTGTCAACAATTACTGAGAAACTATTCGTAGGTTAGTAGTGAAGAAATACTGTCAAATGACAAGATACATATTTTTTTTATTAATTTACACAGTGTCCACACAATGTTTTAGGGGGAGTGTAGGGAACCTATTCTGGGGTTCAGATTAAACTGCACTTCTTAAATTTGAATTTTTCACACTTTTTTTCAATGTGTTTAGGAAAGTGTGCCTCAATTTCTGAGGCTGTTCTGTATGGATGAGTCACCTGTGTGCTGCTGAGAAACTTCAAGACCACCGGCAGTGCCCCCTTTGTGTTTCGCTGTAGGAGGGTGTAGAGCTCTTTGATGAGCTCCTGCGTGTCTGGCTCAGAGTTCATAGCCTCCATTACTGCTATGATTTCATCTGCAATAGACACACAGTCATCAGGACAGCAGGAAGACACTGGTGCTGCTTCAACACAGACTCCCCTAAAGCTGCCAGTTGGATAACCCTGAAAAGAAACCGCTGTCTGAGGGACAACAGCCCCAATTAACTAGCATTTTTCTAATAACAATTTAAACTGATTAAAACTGTATTTGAAGCACGGCACACATAAAACAGGACATTTTAAGACCTATTTTTTGACAGAATGGAAAACATAAATTTGCTCTGACGTTTATCCTAGATTTTGATATAACCATCATTTTATTTAGGCCACTGAAATGATCATTTCTTAATTTGCTTTTATTATTTATTTAATTTTTTCATCACTGCTTTTTAAGTTCTCTCTATAGTATCAAAGAAAACTTAAAATATTCTTACTCTTAAGAGCTGGAAAGTATTAAATCAAGAGATTAAAAAAGTAATGAAATGTGACTGTGTACAAATAATGCACGGTTTGTGTGGAAGACAAGGTGTCATACCTGGCCCAGGGCACTGGCACTGGGTGGACAGACAGGAGGAGACCCAATTGCTTTGTCTCTTCTGACACTCACAGTGACTCATGCTCATCTTGTTTCTGTCACAGGTAGTAAGAACAGTAGAAAGAAAGCTAGACTTTGGTTGTTACTCAGCGTTTATACAGTAAATATATTTTTGAAAAGCCAGAAACACAGATTCTATGGATACCACAAAAAATGTCTATAATCCAACTCTTCCATATCACATAATTAACATTATTAAACTCATTAAGAACATATCCTCAATAAAAAGCCCAACTATAAACAACAATTGTTTTCTGTTGAGACCTGCTCTGTGTGCTGCTAAACTCTGCTAGTGAACCCCCCCCCGGAATACACCTTAAGAGCTCTTAACCCTTTGCTTCTCGGTCGGAAATGGTGTCGCTAAAATGGCTCCTTCCATCCTGCCAACCAAAACATTCTAAGACCAGGCCATTCCCGTACCTCGTCCACTAAGAATGGCTGATTCTTCCTTTCAATTGAAAGATTAAAAAAGACTTTAATTATTTCTCAGTAGAAATCAGTGATTTCTCTGCTAAGACTATCACGCTAAACTCTGTAAAAACTAATAATCAACATCGCGTCTCTAGGCATCTAATTGTTACGTCACAGCGATTATGCCATTTCGCAACGCACCTGACATATTATTATTATTTAATTGCTTGTATAAATATCCTAACTCACCAATAGCAGCAAAGATTTTTTGCTGAATTTATTAGCGAGTTTTCGGAAGACGAAACGCAATGTGATTTAGAGCATGTCGTAGTTCCTCCGAAATGTACAGTATGCCACTATTTTTTCCACTATTTGTTTTATAAGCAAAATACACCTCGTTTTACGACAGAAAAAGAAATCGGGGCTATACTGCTTAGTAATAATAGCATATAAAATCTCCTACCATACTAATTTACAGGAATTGCTATTTCTTCAATACCGTGTCCGAAACAGAAAGCTCGATTTTTAAAGCATCTTTCCCAAAGTCAGGTTTTGCTTTTATACTTCGTTTTAAAACACCACAATACGATAGAAGTGTTTACTAAACATCGTTACAGCACTGAGGTGTTTTAATATACTCCTCTAACACGGTTATGAACACCCCATTGTAGGTAGTAAACTATGTCCCAGTTATCGAAGCGTGAAACAACCAGAGTAAAATTATACAACAGAGGACACGCATTGTATTATTTCACAAAATTCAGAAATTTATAACATGCATAAATATAAGTTATTATAGATGTAAATATACACGTTTTATCTAGAAAAGTCTGCCTTTTATCAATATTCCTTCTTTGTCTTCTGATGAATAATAATACGAGAATAAATATGATAGGCTGGAGGCTTTTCTGGTCTCTAGCTTTGTGATGTGTTGAGCACTCTTGTTTCATTTCCGTCTTCTACTTTGGTAAAGGCTTTCATTCCTAAACTGGTACACATAAATAGTGATGCAGCATAATGTCTATTTTTATTTGCTTACTTAATGCTTGTGGTGCACCTACCCTTTCTTTTAATGTAGTTGGAGCCTTGGTAAATATTATTTACCAAGTTTTTTTTTTGGCTGCTGACTGTATCTTCCAACTTCCAGGACCAGTGTCTGAAACCTATCACCTGTTTTATAAGTTCTTTATTTCCTCTCTAATTCCTGATTTCAATTTGTCCACAGAACAAATTCCAGCCTTTGTCTTCCTGAACATGTCCTGATTGTCCATTGACTAATGTGAACCAATACTATTGCACACAGAGGCCATCCAACTACTTGTGTGACTTGCCACAGTATTTTACACACCAGAATTAATTTTCAAGGCACATTGTCAGGACAGCCCAAATGAACCAGATGGAAACAGCAGTGAGATTAATTTTCTTCTTTTATTCACAATGTGCGCACAATGGACGTTCCACAATACAAGTAAAACTCAAAGATAAAACTTAAGGAAATTAAACCCAAATAAGAAAGTTCTCCATAGCAACCCCTGGACACGGGGATGTTGAACTTGGTGTCCCCATCTTGAACCTGCAGGGGTAGTACATTTCCCCCTGTAATGTTCCCTGAAAACATGCTCATGGCTACTCTTATCAGGATGTCGTAGTACCACGATCCACTAGTTCTCTCCATCAAGGTTGTGTTCCTTGTATGTCACCCTTGAGAGTTCAATAAACTATAAATAAATAAAATATTCTCAAGATATTCTGTGGGATGCTAAGCAGGTGGTTCAACGGTGTCAGCCATATGAATATTCGGCTTTTCATATAGTTTTAACCAGAGGTACAAGCTAGGATGATTCAAAATGATTCTAATACTAATGTGTAGTTACATACAGTATGTATGAGCAATAATATGTAGGGTGTGTGAACACAACCAAAGAAGGTTCCACAGCTGAAACCAAGAGCCAAGAGACCGAAAAAAGTGAAAAGTGAAGGGTGATAATGAAATAATTGATTACTGGCCGGCGGGGCTTGATCAGCCCAGGGCCATCAGTAGGACCCATGGGGAGGAATGACTATCCAGGGAGAACCCGGACTAACTGCATCCCTGGCGAAAAGAGGCTGCTAAACTCGGGCTGTCGGTTGGAAAAAGGGTGTCTCAGGTATGAAAAGAAACCGAATAGTGAAACCCTGAAAAGGCATCCACACAGGCTTAAAAGGGCAGCCCTCAGGAGTGCCAGGATTGTAGGTTGGCAAACCCAAGGCTCGATGCAGTGACCAGTGAAAGAAAAATGTGGACTGGAGTGCAGGCTAGATTCTGAGGCCGCTGCGTCAGGTGGCGCGAAGAGCAGGGTAGGAGCTGTGGCTGGTTTGCCAGGCGATGCAGAGAACAGGCTTGGAGCTGAAGCTAATGCACTGGACGACTCTGAAAGCTGAGGCTGCTGCACAATGCGATGCACAGTCTTGAAACCGAAACTGCTGCCAAAAACAGTCCACTGGACGGAAACGGGGAGCCTTGTGTATGGGAGAAACCGAATGGTGAGCCTCTTGGGAATGGAAACAGACAGATTCGAAGGGCAGATTTGAGGCTGCTGAAACTGATGCACAGAACGAAGCGAAGCTTTCTGCTGCTTTGAAACAGGGAGCCTCAGATATGTAGTAACCAAATAGAGAAACTCCTGAAAATAAGAGAAAAAAGGGAGTCTTTTTCTTTTGGCAACCTGTTAATTCTGCTCAACAACAAACAAAAACTACAGGGCTCCTCCAGGCTCTCAGACAAGAGCTGATGGTCAGACAAAAGACTGGCTGCAGCTTAGAATGACATGGGCTGAACCAAGTGAAGTGAAGATGCATTAAAGAAAGAAAATGATATTTATTGTGCGAGGTCGGATTTCTCTGAATTTCTCTTTTCTAAGAAAAAGACGGTATTTCATTAACTTTCATTATTATTAACATTAATTTGAAGACGAACTGTTTCATAAAAAAATATTAACCTATAAAAGGTACAAAATACAAAAAATAGAAAGAACCTCTCAAAGCATTTACAAATCACAGTTTTCTTTCTTTAAAAACTAAACCAATAAACCAATGCAATTCTAACTGCAAATATTATATTGTTTTTGTTTTAAATACATTTTAAATGAAGCATAATTAATATTTGGACAAAATGGTACACAGCAGTTTCTTCAATTGCGGGTGAGAATAATTTACTTGAAGAAGAATTTGCTGAACAGAATGACTGTGATTGACAGTAGATTGACAGTTGTACATCAATACTGAGACCAATAGATCTTTCCTTTCCTTTCTGGTTTTGGTTCCTTTTTTGTGTTGTTAAAGGTTACAGCCATATTTACTGGTAGATTTGGAAATGGTTTTTTTAGCAAGAACAACTGCTCAACATATTGAATCTTCTTCAAAGAGAAACAGGAAAGTTTCTTCACCTCGACTGGCCCTTCTGATGACCAAGCAAGCATGAGCAGAGGCTCTTCTGCTGCTGCTGCACTCGGAGGCCTGAAACCCAGAGGTTTAACAATCAGAGATACTGGACCACAACAGTCAGGAGACTCTGAAAGGACACAACATCGGCTTGTTACCTGGTGACATTCATAAGCCCAGCAAGGAAGAAACTAGTGCCCAAAATAGTCTGCTGCAGGACACAGGAGGCAGTCAGTACGGAAATATTTGCAACATGGAACACGTTTCATAGAGACATGTCTCATAGAGATACAAGGACGCCTCCATGTATCACATGAACTCAGAAATGCTGCATAATATGAAATGCGGTGAAAGCTTGATTTTGTACGAGAGCCTTTTTACCTGCATGAGATAGGTAAAGATAGATACCTGCATGAGATGTGACAGAACGTAAATTGTGGTGAAATCTTAGTGATGAAGAACCTTCTTTTGCTCCAAGCAAATGGGAATGCACAATTTGGGTAGAGACTAATCTTTATCTGTTTACAGAAAATATTGAAGGGTCATGTGAAACAGCACTATACTAAAAACTAAAAATCCCCTCTGTGAGAAACAACACTCCATTACTGGGCAGGAGGTACAGTAAAAATAGATAAACTCCCTTCTAGTCTACCAGTGAATACTGAGGTTTGGCTCCACCTAGTGAGGACTGAGGCTGACATCTGTGATGTTGTACTATACTGTGTGTGAGCTAATCTGCAGACAATTCACTTACACTTCTGGCAGGGGCACACAATGTAGTATTTTTATAGTTTACAGGTATTTAAAAATAAAAATGGCGCTGATGTATCCCAGTTGCTATTAATTAATTTCCCAATTCAAACAGAATACTTATTGCAAAGGAAGAAATACTAGTATGTTTACTGCTAGACAGGAGTCAATGCTTTATGACTGCCCTCTTCTCCCTCCATCAACCCAGAAGACAACCCCAGGAGATCCTCCTTCTTTAGGATACAACCCATGTCCTTAATGATCTGGAGGACATTCAGTTCCTTGTCTCAACTGAAGTGTTCATGCAGAAATCCTGAGATAACCGGGGATGGCAGTGATAGAACAGACACACACAGAGCTGACCTGTACTGTAGGTCTAGAGAAATCAGATATAAATGAAGAAATGACTAAAGACAAACATTATTCTAATGTTTGGTTTCTTTACACCTTATATACATTCTGCAATGCCCTAATTGCTATATTGCGTAATTGAAATATTTAATAAGAGTAGAATTTTCTTGGTTGTCTTTGTTGCTTATTTAGTAAAAAAACATACTTCTTTAACATTATATTTTGAAAATAAAATTGATTCCACAGAAAACGTAATGCCACGTAATGCCACATTTTAATTATTTTTTAAGCTATAAAAAGTGATCTGGGCTGGGGTAGGTAAGATTGAGCAGCAGACAATCCATTTTACTGTATAATGTATATTGAATTTATAAACAATATATTAATAAGCTATCAATAAGCTATCAATACCAAGCAGTGTTCAGTGAAAAGGAAAAGGCTTAAGTAAGTCTGGAAGTAGAGAGTGTATTAACTAGTGAGGTGCTCAGATTAGATGAAGGGATAGATCGTTTGTGAGGAGGGTTCTGATTAGCAGCGGATGTGATAGTACCCCCCCCCCCTTCATGGGCGGCACCCGACGCCCTAGTTGGTCGATCTAGATAGGTCTGATGGAGGTCAAGTATCAGGGTTTGATCCAGAATGTCCTTCTCAGGAACCCATAGCTCTCCCAGTCAACCAGGTGCTGTAGTGATCCACGGTGCTGCCGGGAGTCTAGGATCTTATTTACCATCTATGCCAGAAGTTCACCTACCAGACAGGGAGGAGGAGGTCGAGGCTGGGGCTTCGAAAGGGGGGAACGATGGAATGGTTTTAAGACATGGAATGTGGAATGAATCCTGAGTGATGGAGGAAGTGCGAGACGATAAGATACAGGAGTGACTTGAGAGAGAATTCAGAATGGACCTATGAATCGAGGGCCAAGCTTCCTAGAGAGCTGGTGTAGAGGTAAGTTCTTGGTGGAAAACCATACAAATTTGCGCCTTCTTAATCGAGGAGCTGGGTGCCAGTAACAGTTAGCGGAGTGGATCAAAGTTGTGATGTTTTCTTGAGCGCTGATTTGGCTATTTTCCATATGCTTCCATACATAGTCTTGAACTAAAGGTGTGTCAGAGACTGGAAGCTGTTAAGGGATGGAAGTCGGTTGATACCCTAAAGAGCAGTAAAAAGGCGACATACCTGTAGTAGATGTGACCAATGAGTTGTGGGCATACTCTGCCCAGGGGAGATGCGCCGCCCAATCGTCCTGGGCAGAGAAAGAGTAGGCTCTCAGGTAAGTCAAAAGGCTTTGATTAGTCATTTTGGCCTGACTGTTGGCCTCCGGGTGGTAACCAGAGTTAAGGGAGGTGGAGGTACCAAGGGATGTACAGAAAACCTTCCAGAATCTGGAAATGAATTGTGGACCTCTGTCCAAGACCACATCCTTAGGGATTCCATGAATTCTCAAGACATACAGAATGAATAACTCTGCCATTTCCTGAGCAGCAGGGATTGCAGGTAGAGGAATAAAATAGACCGCTTTCGAGAAGCGATCTGTAACAGTCATAATGGTGTTTTCCCTTGGCTGCTGGGAAGGTCTGTAATAAAATCCACCGAGATGTGGGACCAAGGGCGGTTTGGTATGGAGAAGTCCTGCCATCTTACAGCAAGGAGTCTTAGTTCTGGCACACACAGGGCAGGCACAAATATAGTCCACGACATCTTCCTTAATAGTAGGCCACCAGAATTCCCTAGAAATGAGATCAAGGGGTGCATCTGACACCTGGATGTCTAGCCGAGCGGGAATCGTGACCCCACTCTAAGATTGCAGAACGCAGCTCGTTGGGTACAAAGAGCTTACTGGGGGGGATGCTGTGAGGGGACTGCAGTTGTGGCGAGGGTGCGATCAAACAGCAGCGATGATTTTGCTGGACGGAATAATAGGCTCCGGAGGCTTATTCTGGTCTGGAGGGTCATGTAGGTGAGAGAGGGCGTCTGCTTTGATATTCTTGGGGCCGGGTGTGTAAGTAATGATGAAGTTGAATCTAGAAAAAAACCAAGACCACCTTGCCTGACGTGAGTTGAGTCTTTGGCGGACTGGATATATGACAAGTTCTTATGATCAGTGATGATCAGGAAAGGGTGTTGATCTCCCTCTAGCCAGTGTCTTCATTCCTCTAAGGCCAGTTTTATGGCTAGTAGTTCCTGATTACCAACGTCATAGTTGATCTCAGCAGGGGACAATTTCTTTGAAAAAAACAGACAGGGGTGTAGAATGTTCTTTTCGTCACGATGCTGGGAGAGTACTGCTCCAACTCCATATGCAGTTGCATCTACTTCAACTACAAAAGGAAGGGAAGGGTCTGGATGCCAGAGCAAAGGGGCGGTGGTGAAATGTCCCTTTAGACGGAGGAAGGAATGGTCAGCCTCACGGGTCCATTTACCAAATGCCAGTCCCTGGCATGTGAGTTCAGTTACAGGTGCCACTACCGAGCTGAAATTTCTGATGAAGCATCTATAAAAATTAGCGAACCCAAAAAATGCTGGATTTGCTTTAAATTACGTGGGGAGGTTAATCTTTAATTGCAGAAAGCTTGGGGTGTCACGACCGCCAGCCAGCGGAAATCTACTCACAAGAGAACTAATTAGCACCAGCAGTGGGTTAATAATAACAAGCACGTGTTAATCCACCAGCACACACTTCCTGCTACTCGGTATTGAGTCTTCTCATAGAGAGCTCTACCTTGTGTTTTCTGAACCTCGCTTCCTCTGGATACTGAACTCCCCTTTGCCTCTCGACCTTGGACCTCGCCTTTCGATTCGGATTGTTCACCTCAGTTAGTATTTCCTGGATTTAGAACCACCTTTCGCCTTTCGACCACGATCTCGTACGTTTCGGATTGTACGCCTGTCTCGACATCTACTTACTCCTGCGTCTGCACAGGATCCACTCATCTCTTCATTGGGGATTCCATACAGGAGTAATCCATCTCTACACCAGGGAGGGAGATAACATATCCAAGAAAATGAATATTCGTTACATGAAAAGTACACTTTTCAAGCTTAGCATAAAGCTTATTAGGAAATGAGATGGGATAGAACGCCTCGGACATGTTTAACGTGCTCCTGAGGGTTAGTGGAAAAAATTAATTGTTATGATAGAATCAATCCAGTGAAGAGTGATCAAGTACATTCAGGAGCTCAAAGGATCCTCCTATTTTGATATGTTAAAAACTAACCTTTTTAGTCTTGGATAAAGACAACTACAAGAGGACTCGTTACAAGTATTCAAAATTTTCAAAGGCCTAAGGAAGTCAACCCAGACAAACTCTTTAGAAAACATCAGTGAAACGTGGAGTAGGACAGACAAGCAGAAACTGTGTGTGGACTCTGATTCATGTCTCGGTCTCCTGTAGAAGGGTTATCCTTACCTCTCTGCCTTCAGTTTGATCCTGAAATATCTGCAAACACAACAGGGCAGTTCTCTGATATCCTCAGTTAATGAAGCAGCGAAAGAGTTGTCCATTCAATAAACAACTGTCAAATCTTCAGTACTACTGTATTGTATCTGTATTCAATACTACTGTATTGAATATTTAGTAGTTTTAATTTTCACCAACTTTTAAATGGTTTAATTTTTACCATAATAAACTAGTGTAGTCACACTAAAATTACACCTGGTTGTCATTGGGTGTGAAATATGTTTACAATACATTTGTGAAATTATTTTTTTTGCAGTGTTCATTACTGGAACATATCTTGTGAACCTTTTTAGTCCTGAATAAAGACAACTACAAGAGAACTTATTACAAATATTCAAAATCTTCAAAGGCCTTAAGGAAATTAACCCAGACGACCTCTTTAAAAACATTAGTGAAACTTGAAGCAGGAGACATGAGGGGAAATTGAGAACAGAAGACACTTTTTTACAGTTTTAAAAGGCGCAAGCTAACCTGCCATATTTTTTGATCTGGTACTCTGGGTTTCTTTAAAGAACTATCTGTAAGAGATTTACTTAGCTACTAGTACCCTCACAAGCTAGATAAGCCAAATGTCCTACTGTACTCTTTTTTGTACGTTTCTTAAATTCTGTGATTCTTCAAGAAATGGCAGCATGAGACTATTGCAACAATGGAATACCAGAAACCAAGCAAAATAAATCCAAAGGTCTGTTCTTTAACCAATAGTACTGACGGCCAGAGCATATTGAGTATGAAATGTGAGGGACATGTGTCTCCTGTATGTCACTGTGAAGTTTGCAGCATGTCAAACAAAGTGTGTGTCTGATGTCTGGGCAATGCATGTCAGATGACAGCGTGCAGATTCTACATTCTCACCACATGCTACAGTCTTTGTGCATGACTAGTCGTTATTGGATGTGACACTGCACTTCTGTAAGCTGTCAGGGAGTATTTTACTGAAGTTGAGTCAAAACTGGATTTGATCCATAATTTGTTGTAATTAAAGTTTCAGAAACTACAAAATATAACTGAGGAAATATTACAGCTATTACTTCAGTTAATCATACAAAAAGTAAGACATTCGGATTAGAAGTATGTCAGATAAAATAAACAAAACCTCTCACCAAGTGCACCCCATAGAAAAATGATAATTTTTCTGTTACACCAGTCTGTGCCTGATACCATGAGACTCTGCGTTCTCTGGCTCATATTCCACCTCGGTGAACTCCTGAAGCTTTGCTTTGAAGGATTGTTTTCTATATATCTTTTATATAACCCCACGATAATCTCAAAACAATTATAACCTAATTCCTGTACTTTCTGTGTAACTCATTGGTTACTCAGAGTACTGATCACCATGCATGTGTAAAAAGTTGTTTATGTTTAAAATGTCCTTGTGATTCTGACATAATACTAAGACTGCAGGTATTGTAGTTACAAATTAAGTTTTTAAGGCAAGAATGGAAAGTCATCTACCGTAGCTGCTGGAAGAGAGGGCTGAGTGGAACGAGAATTGTAAATTCTTATATTTGCTATAAAAAGAGCTCTGCCTGGGAAAATGGGCAGAGAAAGAAAAAAAAGAAAAATGTTTTCTTCCTCTCGTGCTGCTGTATGGTGCCTTAACATCAGCTGAAATAAAGGCCTGATGATTACTTCACCTCTGTAGCCTGGACTCTGATTATTTCTTGGTCTCCTGAAGAGGGGCTACCCTCAACCATCTGCCTTCAGTTTGATCCTGAAATATCCGTAAACACAGCAGGGCAGTTCTCTGATATCCCCAGTTAATTAAGCAGTGAAAGAGTTGTTCATTCAATAAACAACTGTCAAAACGTCAATACTACTGTGATCTTTAGTAGTTCAAATTTTCATTAACTTTTAAATGGCTTAGTTTTATCATAATAAACTTGTGTTACTAAACTTACACCTGTTTGTCATGGGGTGTGAAATAAGTTTAAATGTTTGAAATTATTTTTCTTGCAGTGTTGGTTACTGGAAAGTAAAACTATTTTGTATACTGTATGTACTGTATGTATTCACAGTTTGTCTTGGGCAAATATTTAATTGGAAGACATTTGCGTGGACTATATGTAACTTCATTTAACAGAATGCACACACAATTAAATTAAGAGGAAAGCTTTGTAATCAGATACTGGATGAGACTAAATATGATCTCTCAAAATAATTTTCTGTTCATTTTCAATTTTTCTGAAATTTGTGTACAGTATCTGACTACCTTAATAATGCAATCAGTTACTTAGGAAAAAGAGATGCAATTTTCTACATAAAGAGTTGTGATATTACAATACAACCCTCACTTTGTGCTATAGCCCACATGTAAGGAAGAAGTTCAAAGTGTGAGCTATGTTCTTTATAAATAAAAGGCTTCTATTCTTATAGACCTCTATTCCTTTTTCCCTTCTTATGAGGGTCAGTATCTCCAACTCTGAGGCCATGGTTCTGTCCTGGAAAAGAGTGGCTTGCTCTCTCTAGGTGAGGTAATACAGTACAGTATATACAGTATGTATTAATTGTCAAGAAGACTTTGGAAAGAAGCCTGTACTATTATTGGACTATTATTGGACCTATCAGTGTGTTCATTATTGACCAAATGAAAGTCCCCTGCAAAGGTGAGAGAAATTGAGGACCATTAAGCAATATTGTAAGAATAGAATTTAAAAAAAGGTGCCCTGACCACTATTAGGGAATAACCATTAATTATACATAATCCCATGTTACTGTATGTGCTTTTACTCTTATTCATATTAATCAGCCTTCTGACTCTTGAAAATTATTTTTTTAACTACAAAATAACATTGTGTGTGAGGATAAGATGTTCTCTGGCCTTTGAAGTATAAGAAGATGAAAATATATGTCCCACCCAGGATCTTTTTGGTTTATTTGCTTCATTGTCATCTACAGTAAGTGTGATTACTGAATTAAAACAATTTAGTTTAATAGAATTAATAAAACTTTTCACAATCCATAAGACAATCCTTAAACCTAAAGAAGCACAGGATTTTCTTTAAAAAAAATACACATTTAGTGTCATGTCCAAGATGGCTTTGGGAATCCTTTAAAGTATGGATAAGAGGATTTATTTTCTCATATACTTCATATATGAAATAAAGAGAAATGCCAAGTTAACCTATTTGAGGCATAATTTCAAACATCCTAATCCTAATAATTATAGATAATTAGTTAGAGTCAAATTTCAACTGAATCCTTTGCTTTTACAGTACATCACAATAAACCATTACAGCATGAACAAACAAAGGAAAAATATTTGATTTTTAAAAAGCATTTGATTCAATTTGGCACAAAGGACTTCTTCAAAGTGGTTCAGGAAGTAATGGCTGTTCGGGCCTTCTTCGGGTCCCACCACCTCCTACTCATTTATAGATGTTGTATTATAATATATTTCCTAAAGGATTTCATCTAAAATTTAATACATTTTCCTTTGACACCAAAAAAAGACTCCACAGCCGAAACGTTGTGTCTCTGTTCCTCTCTTTTCAGCATGAAACAAACCTTTACTTGTTCCTTTGCAGCCTAGGCATGCTGACAAAGCTACCTACTTGAACTACAATATGTACTGTATGTCAATGATTTAGAAGAAATGTTGGAACAGTCTGCAGTACTTGGCCTCATGCTATATGACACAGAGCTCATGATCCTTCTCTACACTGACGACCTGGTCCTGCTGTCACCCACAGAACATGGGATGCAGCACAGCCTGGCACTGCTGAATCAGTACTATCAGAATTGGGTACTGATAGTCAGTCTAAACAAGCCCTGAGTCATGGGTTTCCAGCAGAAAGCCAGATTTCAGGGGAATAGGTACCACTTCACACTGAACAGCAACACACTGGGACACACAACTATTCTATAGTTACTTCAGACTGACAATCACAGTCACGGACATTCACGGACTGGGAGTTTGGACCCGACAGTGAGGGCACTGAAAGAGAAGACATGCAGCCCCTTCTATGCCATTATAAGAAGAATCTACTCCATCAACAACCTATAAAAATCTGGCTTCAAATACTTGAAAGTGTAATCCAACCCATTGAATCAGAATCAATGTTGAAACATGAAGCAGGGCACATGTGTGGAAACTGAGAACAGAAGGCACTTTTTTAACATTTTTAAAAGGAGCAGGCTAACCCAGCATATGCTTGAAACTGATGCTTCGGCTTCCTTCAAAGAACTGGCTGTATGGGATTTAATTAACTTCTAGCAAGCTACAGTAGATGTGCCAAATGAGCTCCTCTTTTTAGTATAATTCTTATGTTTTACGATCCTTCAAGAAAGGGCACCATGAAAATCTTGTAACAATCAAATACCAGAAACTAAAAATTCAATCCAATGGTCTGTTTCATGAGCATTAATACAGATGGCCTGAGCATATTGACAATGAGAGGTGAGGGACATAAAGACCATTATTCCACTCGTGGTGGCTTTGGCAGGTTTAGTCAGGTGATGATAGCTGTGATTGATTAATATTCTAAAGATATCAGAAAAATGTGTATGAGCAACTTTTAAAAAGTACATTACTAAAAGAAAAGTGAAAAATGGCGAGAGATCAAGAAAATGTATGTAAAAACTTTACAAATATACATTTCACATTTGTACAGAGCAGTACAATTCTAGCTGTGAACAGAAGAATACCAAGAAATACACTATGTGAAAGGACTGTTAAGGAGAAAATGTGTGTGAACTGTGAGCACACATTTAGAGGTGTCATGCACACGTTTATTAATAAGCATACACAGAGATGTAGAGATCAAAGAAGAGTAGGGTTCAGTTCTGTGAGATAAATCAGGATTGCAGAGAAAAGGAAATAGAAAATGAGATTGATATTGAGACTAAGAAAGAGATGAAGAGGGAGTGGGAGAGGATGGGGGATGCTACAGTATTTTTCTAGAATTTGGACATTTGAATACCGTAATAATACAGTGTACCAACCTATGTTATGCTCCTGTAAACTACTGTCAAAAGTATCATACTCCTCATTAAGCTTTTGTAGGGATACAAAAAGTCGCAATTAAGTTTTGAAATGAGATATATCTTATGGAAGGCCTTTTAAAAGAACAAAACTGTGACAGAAATATATTTTCTGCTATGCTTTGAAAATCCCTATACTGTAAGACACTAAGACACTTTCTGAAACATACACAAAGCACAGCCAATGTTAGAATGATGCTTTTCAAAAAACAGATCAAGTCCTTCTATACCCTTCTTATTCCTTGGACAATTTTTCAAAAATGTTTTGTTTTATATATGGTAATCTTGTTAGGGTGATTATCGTGATGCAACCATAAACTCATTACCAGTGAAGGTATAAATACACAGACAAACTTTTGAAAATTTTGTCTAAAGATTTTTAACATTTTCCATAGCATATCTGGGTGCCACTCCTAATCTTAAAATTGAATAATTAATTTGTGACTGAGTTGAATAAATCTAACCCAAAAATCTGACAGTACTAAATGAAGACATTGCTATGACAGCTGAGCAATCCAGATAGATATCCAGATATGTTTCTGTATTTGAAATTATCTGACAATTTCGGGCTGAATTTGCAATTCCTGACAGACCTCCAATGTCACCAAAGAAACTTTTTTCCAAGCACTTTTCTGTGCATTTGGGTTTGATAATCTGTAAAAAATAAGGATATACCCTATTGCAGCCATTTCGAAGTACTGGTTTTATTAATAAAGTAACTATTAGGAAGTCATTATCAGTTCCTTTAAGAAGTCCAACATTTGGTGTTTTTTTTTAATTTGGACCAGTAGTTGGTTTTGTATTTGCACAGTATTTGTATTTGTTAAATTGAAGAATTGCTCAGTGTTTCCTTTGAAATAAGTAATAAGCTGCCATCAGTTCCTTTGTCCAGATAAAATGATTAAGAATCCATTCATGAGTATGCAGAGAAGCAAGACGTCACACCATAGTTTTGTGAAGGTTTGAAATGAGTTTAACTTATAACAAAAAATGACCATTTCCTTAGAGCACCAAAGTAGACAAACACAAGGTGTATTTCCCATGATGTTCTGAATCGTAGTAGTTTTATAGTTAGTTTTATAGTCCTACTACAGCTCTGCTAATCCTCTGTTATTATCATGAATGTGTGCTTAGGTGTGACCATTGCATATGCATTAGAATTACACAGTATACAGTAATTCCACACATGGCACAATGGCTGTTCCTGAAAGGTCACATACAACGGTGTCTGTTTAAAATGCACTCGAGCCCATTCAGGAGTGAACCCATGTCAGGTCAGGTATTTACAGATGTTACAGATTCCTCTTGAATCATAGCTTGTGTCACCTGGCTTCAACTAAAACTTGGTTACAGATATACAGATATTCCAGGTTTCTTTATTTTTTTGGTACATTAAATCGTTTTCACATAAAGAAAAACCTTTTATTTTACATTGTTAATGGTGATACTCATCTGGTACTTATAGATCTAGTTGTCTAGTTCTGTCCAGACACATTTCAAGTCTGCAAAATATATACATTATATTTTAATATAAACATGTACTGTATTGCAGAAAGGTGGTCTGGAACAAACCTTACAAGCAGAGGGAATGACCAGACATCAGCGATGGCTTTTAAGTATTCACATATCTTAGAAGCAATACCATGGAGCAGTTCTCCAAGTATATGGAATGGCACATGTCAGTAATTGATGTCTCTCTGTCCTCTTAAAATCAGACAGTAAGAAGCAATGTACAGTAAAACAATACTGCTAACACTTTCACATCTGAAGGTACACTGAACCCCATTTCTAAATACAGATTCAACAGAGATTTGACAGAAAGTTAAATATAAGAGCTTTTTGGTACTGCACAGATTCAATTTAAGCAATGTTCAGTGATAAATTAGAATACCCTTATTAACCCATACCGATATTAGATTCTGCATTAGGTCATAACTGGAATATTTTTGGTGAAACCGAATTAGTAAAAAAGGATTCTTGTAGCCAGTGCTTTGAGTATCTTTCACACTGAATACACTGAATGCAACATGTGTTAGTATTGTCCTATCCTGTGCTCCTAACTAGCCTGTTCCTTTCTCTTCTCATGTTTGAAAGCCGTTCGGTGTTATCAGCCTCTACTTCTGTACCCTTTACATTGAATACTTATGCAAATTTTGGTCTACAGTTTCAAATTACAGTTTGAAATGCATTTTTATAGAACAAAACAAGGAAAACACAAGAACTGCTTCCAGATTACTTTCAGTTGCTTTTCAAACAGGTATTATCACAGTGGGTGACAATGATCTTGGGAAAGAATGTATCTTCCCCTTCAAGTATAAGGATAACATGTATTTCCAATGCATAATCAAGAAGAATAACAACATTCCCTGGTGTGCGACAACTAGTGATTATGCCAAGGACCAAAAGTGGGGAAACTATGCTTTCACTGGTAGGTACTGTAATTAGCTTAGAATCTGTAAAACCTGTATTGAGTCAACTGGATCCTTTTTATATTTGTATAATAGGCCAGTTGATGACGCATTTATAAAGTATTACAAATAATATAACTTGTACAAGTAACCCTATGGTTAGGTTCAGATTAGTTGCTGCTTTAACAGAGGAGATAGTCACAGTCATTTCAACTATTTATTAAAATATTTAACAACACAATACAACCCATTAGGTAGGACTGAAACTTTGATTCACAAGTTAAAACTTGTTTTCCAATGTGCAAGGGACCTGTGATATAGAAACCTCTATCATGCACTCGGTTTCAAATCTGCAACTGGGTCTACATCCTGGAGTCACTCTAGGTTCAAATTAATTTTTTATCTTTTTTTTTCTCTTACCTTTTGTGAAATTCAAAGATGTCTTGAAAAAGTGGTTTCTTATTGAATTTTTGATCAAACTAAATTACATGTATCTTTTTCCTAGTATAATGAAAGAAAGTGGTAAATCAAAGGGATCATATGAAATATTTCAGTTTTCATTTTGAGGTTTTATCTTCTCCACCCAGGACCTCCTATTACTGGTGGAAACAGTGATGGAGTTCCCTGCCAGTTCCCCTTTATCTACCAGAATAAAGAGTACTTCTTCTGCACTACACATAATGAGAATTCAAAACTTCCCTGGTGTGCTACTGTCTCCAATTATGATAAGGACTCAAAGTGGGGATACTGCCCTACATCAGGTAAGTTAGTGCTGTGTTCTTTATTATCCCAACAAGTCCATTGTGTTTTATTTTCTTTTAAATGTAAACGGTATCACGGTATGGTTAGAGATGCTAGATCACAGTTCTTGTGTCCTGGTTTATGACTGGATTATTTTTGTCCAGGTGCTCCAGTTTTCTCTTACCTCCCAGAGATGTGCTGGATAAGTTCATCTGTGTGTTTAAATTGTCCCTGAGTGCCTGTGTGCTGAGTGAGCCCAGCCATGGACTACAATCCCATCCAGGGTGTAGTCCTGCCACGTGCCCCGTTCATCTGGGATACTGTCTGCATTGCCGCAACACTAACCAATAATAAGTGGCTCTCTGGTAATGAATGGCTGATCCCTTGGGAGTCACATATCATTCTCTAATGATGTATTTGAGCTTTGCCTTAGCTGCCTGTAATCTTCTGAGAATCCAAAAAGTAAATCCTATTTAAGTAGGCTATGTTAGAAATAACATTGAACTTCAGATATCATAAATTAATCACAAGAATTGTATCCAAATGACACTGAAAAGCCAATCAGACTTGTGTACATGCAGCTATAAATTACTCATAATGTAAGATGATTCTAGAGAACATAAGAACCTATGGTCTTGTTTCTAAGATCAGAAACAAAGTTTCAAACATTTAGAAATAAGAAGCCATTCAGATAATCTGGCCCATTTGGTAGTTAGTAGCTTATTGATCCAAAGATCTCATCCAGCTGTTTCTTGAAAGAGACCAAAGTATCAACTTCAACTATATGGTTAAGAATCTTGTTCCATTTTCCCACAATTGTTTGGGTAAATAAGTACCTCCCATTCTAATTTTTAAATGCACTTCCATGTAATCTCAATTTAATCTAATACAATATAACCTCAACTTGTGTCCTCTTTTACTCTTTATTCTGAAGAGGTCCACTGTGTTGACATTGTCAGTGCCTTTGATGATTTTAAATATGTGTATCAGATCACCTTGTAGGCTTCTCTGTTCAAAACTAAAAAGTTAATTTCCTTAAGACTTTCTATTTGGACTCAGTCTACACAGCAATATATACAGTACATTTCAAAACACACCATATTGTTGTCTCAGTATTCTAATGGTACTCCCATCTGCTTGCAATTCACTGTCTCTCTTTTTAATTAATTATTATATTGTTCTGTACATAAGACAGTAAGAAATGTTACAAGCCAGAGTATCTTTGGCCCATATTGGTGGTTTGGGTTGAATAGCTAATGAATCTAAACAAGCAATGGCACAATAGCAGTGGTTAGTATTGCTCCCTTAAAGTACTAGAGTCATTCAATTCAAGGCCCAGGGTCCTATCTGCATGGAGTTTATTTGTTATCCTTATGTTCGTGTGGGTTTCCTCCTAGTGCCCCAGTTTCCTCCCACAGTCCAAAGACAATTGGATTCTGGGAAAACTGGCCCTGGTGTGAGTTGGCACCTGAACACATTGAACTGTGTATTTTTTTTATTTATATATTGGTGAACATGGAAAATAATATTGACATTTCATTTGCATGTCCTGTACTTCCCTTAGTCGGTCAACATCTTGGTCAGGAGCACCTTTTCGGAAAATAAACAGTAAAAAGACACCTGAGTCGAGAGGCTCTATCAAATTTTAAAATAATATGTGGTCTGCTGTGTTGATACAACTACAATATGGGTGTTATGTATTAGAGATGAGCTTAACAAAAAAGATAATGTTTTAAAAGGAAATTTATTAGGATGATTATTTTCCTTTTTCTTCAAAGATGGTGTGTTTAGGACAGAAATTAAATTTAGGAAAAGTGATTTTTCAATCTTCACATTATATTCTTGCATATACTGTATGGCCCAATACACTGCATTTCCCTGAATGGGAATATTCAGACATCTTGACTGATAAAAAAAAAATCTTTAACAAATGAGATTTCAGAATTACAAAATCCTACTTACAAGTAAAATGATTTTTTTTTGTTTCCTGATTTTCTGTTTGTCTGAATTTTTCTGATGTTTTAATTTACTCATGGTGAATACTGTGATTTCAACTCTGGATACAATAGGAGTTTGTTGGTTTTGTTCTTTATGTCTCACTAACTAGTAAAGCTCTGTGCATGTAGTGCAGGTTATACAAAATTGCCCAGAGATGGAGGTTTAGCATCTTGGCTGTATCATTGAACTGCTGGGGCTTCTGTCTGGAACTGCAAGGCACGGCTAGAATGATACAAGAAAATAGTTGGTATTCTCTAGTGCTGTTAGTCCTCAAAGCAATGTCTTAGATCTGCTCTTGATGCTTTCAGTTTCCAGCATGGAGAGTGTGATGGCCTAGGACCATATATTGTGAACCACTCATCCCTGTCTGTCTCTTACTCCTCCTGGTTAAAGACAAGTGTTACATAAGTAAATTTGGAGAATAAGGAGGAATACATATTTGTAAAGTTATACTACAAAAGCACATATATCGTTAAGAATTTTTAAAGAATGGATTTAAATAAACTGAATACTTAATTAAGGTTCAAAACTTCTTCTGGAGATACCCCTCAACCTGACATGAGGACAACTAACAGCTAGGAAACAGCTCACAACCAAATGAGTTAACAGTACTGTATGTAGAGTCAGCCTTCTGCAATTAAGGAGTTGAACAAAATGCTGCACGCTGTTTTGCATGTTAGGACTGGGAATAGAAAATCAAACATAAACCTAGGACAAGCATGACAGGCAAGTTATTTCAGAGCTGTTAGAACTGGTAATGTAAACTTCCAAAGTTATTTTTCACTAACACAGCATTTGATTTCCAGCACATGTCAAGGAAATAATAGAGTATAATAACTTCTTATACTTCCAATAATCACTCTTCATATGAAGGTCTGTGGTTTTCAGACCCTTGCAGAGCTGTGGTTCACAGCTCCTTGGTGAGACCCAAGGCAGCCATGCTGACTACTGCCAGTCTATATACAATGATCAAAGACATTATGCAAAAGTATGCTTTTGGGTTCATCATCCAGCCCCACCTGGATGATGCAAAGGCAGCCATAGTGCGCCAGAACGCTCACCACATGTCAGCTACTGTATCAGTGGGGAGGAGAGCAGAGTAATAAGGCCAATTCATAGATGGGGATTATTAGGAGGCCACGATTGGTATAGCCCAGGGGGAAATTTGGCCAAGACGCTCCTTTTGAGTAGCACCATGGGATTTTTAATGACCACAGCCATGACCCCAGTTTTATATCTCATCCAAAGGATGGTGCCTTTTTAAAGTATAGTGTCCCCATCACTATACTGAGGCATTAAGACTACAAGGTGAGCACTCCTTGCTGGTCCATCTAATACCAGCAGCAACCTTAGTTTTGCCTAGGTACTGATGAGGCTCTCACCTGTTGAGCTCCAGTGGGCTGCCAGTTTAAGCAGTTTACAATCGATAGTAATATAACCTCATTTGCATGTTTCACTGTTTGTTGGTTTGCTTGGTATGAAATTGGTACTTTCTATGACTCAATGTTTTAATGAGATAATAGGATTTAATGCCTTTAATTTATTTTTCAGCCTCTGGTCATAAACTGCCACTTTACATGTATTTTCTTCAACAATGCTTCCATTTCACCTATCGACAAGGAAGCTCATCACAATGGCAAAGCACATGGTGGTTCATAATTAGGGCAGCAAACTGGTTTAAAATGTTACTCTCTTCTTCATATCTCAAAATACAGTACATTTCACACAATATGTGAAAAAATATGTGAATAAAAAGACTGTTAGGTCCAGACAAGTTTAATTGTATTGTGTGAAGTCTTTCCTTTTTTGGTGTTGGAATAGTTATGCATATTTGACAAAAGGAAATTCAAATATGTTTTCTTAAAGTGTTATTTGCAGTTCACTGTGTCTCTCTCTTGTGCAAGTAATGAACCAGTGGGTGGCAATGATCCTGGAAAAAAATTTGCAACCACCCGTGGTAATGCCACAGACAAAAAGTAAGTGATCTGTTCAGATGTTGTAAATGCTACATTGTGCCCTTTACAGTACAGTATATCCCAAAGAAATACTGATGATTTTAACCAAAGGTTCACTGATCCATACTCCAAAACCCTCAGAGTACAAACCTGCCACCTTTGTTTTTATATTTTGAATTGTTCTGTCACAGTCTTGCGAAGACTGAATGGACTCCTATCTTCAGGTCTTTCTCAATCTCTTTTCATAACTCACATAAAACACAACTCATACATAACCCCACACATCCTTCACACTTTATCACCAGGCATTGGAATATTCAAACGAATTAATTCCATGTTACACAATTCTCTATATTCTCCAATGGCGAATTATGCTATATTTGCTCAGACTCTACTAATCATACGCATTCTTTGCTACATTTTCCAGCTGATCTTGCTTGGCCAGGGATACATCTCTATATCAAACACTTGTTTACAAAAACACTGACAAAGGAAAAGTTGGATTTGCTGTTTCCACTCTCCGAGACTGCCCATCTGTCTACCCATAGAAAGGCACAGGAAGTACTGTTCTCTGTGCCCAGTTCACAAAAAATGGTAAAAAACCTGATCCTAAAACAAGCATTTTAAAGTCCTCAGACTAATAATTGCTAAGTCCATGGTCAGTCCTTCCCCCAGTGATGAATAGTGCACACAAGGGCTTGCCCTCTGGCCTCTAGGCCTTTGAAGGGTAGGCATTCACCCCCACAGATTGACCAAGGAAGCCCTTTCTTTCCTGCTTTTTAAATAGTCACTTGATTAATTGCTTTCCTGCTCCTGGTCAGGTGACTGAGAGAGGATTCTGGGGAATGTAATGAAGTAAGATGTGAAGACGGGGTTAATTTTAAGTCCTTTCTGCATGAAGATTAGACTTCTAAACAACAAGCTGGAGTTTATGGCAGGAAAGGGGGTTAACTGATAAGGATTCCAGATGCGAGCTTAAACCCCCTGGGGACGTAATCTTAAACTGACCATTTGGCCAGGGTCTCTTAACTGGCCAAATACCATGACCCCCCTCTTTACCATAACACCGAATGACATCCGAAGCAGCAAGGAAGGACTATATAAACCAAAAGTTCGGTTTTGTTGTTTCTTGCGGGAAACAAGACTTCGACTTTATTGTTCCTTGCATGCAATAAACTCATCTGTTTTACTTCATCTCGGGATCCAGAACCTTATTCTTTCTGTTACAACAGTAGTCATGGAAAAGCTCTACTCTCACACTTGTGTCTGACAATGGGAAGCATCTGTATTTCAAATGCACAACCAAGAATAATAACCAATGATAACCTACAGCATAGATAACTTTTTCAGAAATACTTTCAGTTGTGAAATATACAACTCATCTCTGTGGTTATGCAAAACAGTGATTTTGCTAAGGACCAAAACTGTGGAAACTGGCCTTTCTCTGGTAAGTGTACTCAAAATCAGCAAAAATCAAATTGCTTAATTAAAGCTAAATTAGAAAATATGGGAGCGCCATGACAGAAAATGTGAAAATGTAGGGTTGGATTGCATAAGCATATTTAGTTGCAGCTCGCCATAATGAACTGTGAAGGAACAAGTAATAGGTTTATTCCATGCTGAAAAGAGAAGAGAGAAAACACAACGATTCAGCTGTGAAGGTGACCTGAAGAACCTTCACACCTGAAGAAAGCTTCACAGCCAAAACATTGTGTTTTCTCTCTTCACTTGTCAGCATGGAATAAACCTATTACTTGTTCCTTTGCAGACTATGCATGCTGACACAGCTACCCACCTGAACATAATCAACTGTGTATTTTTTATCTATATATTTTGGTGAACATGGAAAATAATATTGACATTTTATTTGCATGTCCTGTACTTCCCTTAATCTGTCAACATCTTGGTCAGGAGCACCTTTTGGGAAAATAAATAGTAAAAAGACACCCGAGTCAAAAGACTCAATCAAATTTTAAAATAAAATGTGGTCTGCTGTGTTGATATGACTACAATATGGGTGTTATGTGTTACAGATGAGCTTAACAAAATAGATCATGTTCTAAAAGGAAATTTATTAGGATGATTATTTTCTTTTTTCTTCACAGATGGTGTGTTTTAGGACAGAAATGAAATTTAGTAAAAGTTATATTTCAATGTTACAGTATCTTCACATTATTTTTCTTGCGTATATGGCTCAATACACTGCATTTCCCTAAATAGGAATAATCAGAATTAGGAGATATCTTGACTGATTACAAAAAAAATCTTTAACAAATGAGATTTCAGAAATACAAAATCCTATATGCAAGTAAAATTATTTTTTCTGTTTCCTGATTTTCTGTTTGTCTGAATTTTTCTGATTTTTTTATTTTGTCATGGTGATTACTGTGATTTCAACTATGGATACAGTTGGAGTTTTTTAGTTTTGTGCTTAACTGTACAGTATGTCTCACTAACTAGCAATGTTCCTTCTAATTTTTAATGGCCTTTGTGCGCAAACATTTCAAGTTGTGCAATTTTTTCTATCTATACATCCATTTTCTAATCGCTTCGTCTAATTTAGAGTTGCTGGTGAACCGGGGCCTCTCGACCAGCAACAGGCATGAGTCCATACAGTCAACATATAGACACTCAGATACCAGGGACAATTTTCTCAGAAGCCAGTTAATCTAAAATGTGTTTTGAAAACTAAAGTCCCCAGAGGAAACCCACACAAGCACCGTGAGAACATACAAACTCCACACAGATTGTACTCCAGGTAACTTCTATTAATATTTTGTTCATTATAATACAATAATGTTCATTAACTGGGGAAGGAATGAAATGACCCTTTTACTCTTGAAAACCTGTTAATTCTGCACAGTGGCAAGCACAAACTGCAGGGTTCCTCCAGACTCTCAGACAAGAGCTGGTGATCAAACCATAAACTGTAAAGACCATGCAGTGAGATTAAAGAAAGAGCTTGAGAGTGTTTTTTGTGTGAGAGGTCCGTTTTCTCTGAATTAAATTTAATTGTGAAAACACATCGTTTCAATGCTGTTAAGGTTAATTTGAAGAAAAAACTGCTTCATAAAATAATCTTAGAAGGTCCATATGAGAAAAATATTAAGACATAAGATGGTGTTTACTTAAAGATAATCAATTTTTTTCCTTTATCCCGTGAGAATGGCACAATTTTTAACTTAATAATGATGATTTTCTGATGATTGTTGCTACTTTAAGAAACCAGCAAAGCTGTGTTAAGTGGTAAAATTATCTCCTCTGCTTATAATAAAAGGAAAAAAAAGAAAAATACCTTGATCTAGATCAGAGTCAATTAGATATGTATTCTTGGTTGGAATTATAACAAGAGTCTAATAGCCTGGTGCTGTTATAACACCTCCTGGTAAACCCAGCTTAAAAATGGTTTGTTTTAAAAATCCATGTATTGCATCCACAGCTGAAGCATGGTTTGAGATTAATTAACAGAAAAATCTTCTTTTCTCTCTTCATAATCAAGTTTTAAATCATATACATTTTACTCAAGGAAAGCCTTTTCTTATGGGATGTGCTGACACTAAACTACTGTATGTCATAATTACAATGATATATTATCCTGACAATCATCTGCATGCCTTCTGGAAATGCACTCCAATTGTGGTCTGAAATTATATTAACTCATACTCATACTGGGCCAATGCATCCCACTTGATGTGGCTATATATGCCTTTAAGAAGATCTCAGCAAGCTCAAACCCCCCAAACATGTTTCAACCTTTTACTTTTGTCATGTACTGTACCATTGCTAAAAGGGTTATATTACTGAAATGGAAAGATAAAAAAAGATTTCAATTCAGTTTTCTTGAATTGTTTTAAAAAATAAACTAACACAATATTTAGCAAAGTCTTTTTACTACAGCAGCTGCATATTTAACATTTCTTTTGTGGGCAAGAATAACTTACTTTCAATAGAATTTTCTAAATATATCTCCTGTTAGTAGACTGACAATTGCAAATCAATACTGTGAGACACTCAGATCGTTCCACTTGGTGTACCTTATTTGCTATGCTAAAGGTTACAAATTTCCTGGTAGATTTTGGTAGATTTTCAGCCAGACCAACTGCTCAATATATTGAATCTTCTTTAAAGAGAAACCTTGACAGGCTTTACTGATGGCCAAGCATGAGCAGAGGCTCTTCTGTTGCTGTTGCACTAGGAGGCCTGAAACACAGAAATTTACCAATCAGAGCTACAGCACACACAACAGTCAGGAGACTCTGAAAGGACACAACATCATGACAACTTGTTTCCTGGTGACTTTCATAAGTCTGGCAAGGAAGAAACTGGTGCCCTGACTATTCTGCTGCAGTACTAAAAAAGGAGGTGTTTAGACCAATTGTATACTTTTTTACCATCATGAGATAATATGACAAAAAATGTGCCAAAGTACTTATCATTATTATCATAATGGAATATCTAATAGGTTTATTCCATGCTGAAAAGAGAAGAAAGAAAACACAACGTTTCGGCCATTGAGCCTTCTTCAGGTGTGGGAAGAATGGAATATCTTCTGAATCAAAGCAATTTCAGGTAAAACCAGAGGAACTTTATAATGTCTAAACTCATGTCTACCCTTTAATGTCTACACTCTTACCAGTGAAGAAAAATGACAGTACTCTCTTAAACCCCTGCCCATCTACTCATGCCCATCTACTGCCCATCTATTCCATCTACTCCTTGCAAACTCCTTGCAAACTCGAGGGAACAGTTCTGGAAAAGGCTGACAAGGACAGGGAATCTCTTTATCTGTACAAAGAGAATATTAAATGACTTTGTGAACTTACACTCCACTAAGTGCAAAAAGCCCCTCTGTGACAGTCAGCACTGCATTACAGGGCAGCTGTTGGGAGCACACACTCATCTCAGGATTAACTTAATCTATTGAATATTGAGGTTTGACACCACTAGTGTGAATTGAGGCTGACATTTGTGATGTTTTATGAAGTCCCCTGCAGACAAGCAGACTTAGATTTACAGTTGGGACATGTTTGTGTTTATGTAAATATCTAAATTATCCCGCTTTATCCCAGTGTTCATTAATTAAATGAATCAGACAAAATACTAGTTGCAAAGGTAGAAATCCTATTGTGTTTGCTGCTAGACAGCAGTCAGTGGTTTAGGACTGCCCCCATCTCCCTCCGTCAATTCAGAAGACAATCCCAGGTGATCCTCACTCACCAGGATGCTGGCCATGTCCTTAATGAACTGGGGGACATTCAGCTCCTTGTCTTGGCTGAAGTTCTCCTCCAAAAGCCCTGTGATAACAGAGGAGCCCATTGATACAATAGACTCGCGTAGAGCTGTCCTGCAGGCCTAAATAAATTCAAACCATTTAAAGCAGGTTGAATCTTCACATAGGAGAAAATTGAAAGATTAATTTTACTATTTATGTTCAATTTTTTATTAGTTTTTAGGGAAAAAAGAATATTACATGGCCTGATATACAATAATGAACACATGAGAACGATCATCATAGCATGACAGACTTGATACCTAAAAACTGTGTAAATCCAACAATAATATAAAAACAGGAAAAAAGGAGTAGAAAAAAGGAAACCAGAGTTGTGGAGGAGATAGGAGAAGAAAAAAGAGAAAAGAAAGAAAAGAAGGTAGCAAAAGGACAGAAGAAGGAAGACACAGTCAAGGTCATTCATATGTCTGGGTCGAACTCTAAGTTCTTAAGTTTAAAAAGGGTTGCCAGGCAGAATAAAATTTCGCAGTTGAGCCACAGAGGGAAAACCTATTTTTTTCAAGGTAGAGAAAGTACATCCCTTATCCTATGAGTGACGGTGGGTGCAACCGGTTGTTTCCAATGGAGCAAAATCAAATGTCTCACTAGAAGAGTGGAGAAGGCCAGTGTGCCTAACTGAATATTTGATAAAATGTGATTATGATGGACACCAAAGATACCTATTAGAGGAGAGGGCTCGAGGGGCGCATCTAAAATTTTTGAAAGAGATTCAAATATAGACTTCCAAAATGAATCCAGTGCTGAACAAGAGTACATGTGGACGAAAATAGCAGTTTGCTATTTACCAAACAAAATGAGCTAGAACAGTTTTGGTACAGCAATGATAGTATTTGTAAGAAGAGTTTGGATTTCAAAACTATAAAATAGTGAGGGTAGTGATGTTTACTTCCCCAATTTCAGCACACCCTTTGTCAAAGACTTGGTGAGAATTAGTGGTCTGGTAGGTTTTCTAATTTATCCTAGAGCAAAATGACCAATACATCATTGCAGCCTGAAATGCATGCTATATTGATTTTTTTTCAGGATTTTGTCACTGGTCTCCTCTTTAATAAACTTCTGTAAAGAGATGGGAGAGAGGAAGTTTTCAGAACTCCAAAAACACCACTTTCCATTGGAGTCTCACAGAGATCTCCACATGATATATGGTTCCATCATGTTGGCAGCAGAGGGCGCCTCAAGCTCTAGTTGCAGATCCAACTGCGCAGCAGAGGTGCAGACCAAGCAGATGTCTGTAGCCAGTTACTGATTGACTAGAGTGCCCAGAGCTCCAGACCTCCCCTCCTCTGGCCTCTGCTCTCAGACCTTGCAGAGCTCAATATTGTTTACCTAATTTTATTTTCGTATTCTCTGATCTTCCCCATGTTGATGGATAACTAAGGTTGTTTGGCCTGCATGTTACCTCATATTTATACCCCAGTAAAACAGGAAGTCATGGATGACCACTTAAGAGTTCCTACACTTAGGTGGGTTTAAAAAAGGTAAAATTTGAATGGGAATATATGTTAATTAGATTTTGTTCATAGGAATTTCTAGGGGTGCCAAGAATTGTGACACCTGTGTTTTTGAGAAAAAATGTTATATTTTTCTTTAATTATTTTACCTCACTGAAAGGTTAGATTTCTCTCATATTTTCAGTGTAAGATCAAGCTGATAAACAACAATGACATTTTTTCCTAGCCTTTTTTGCTAATCTTTACCAAGGGTGCCAATAATTCTGGAGGGCACTGTACACTGTGTGTTAGAATGAGCTAAGGAGAAAATACATCTCAGACTCCATTGAAACTGAATGAGTTTCTGTCGGCTTTTCCCCTCCGATTAAAACTATTACTGTAAGTTTAAAAAAAAACTTCACTGAGAACAATGTGCCATTACATTAGGAATGGGCAAGTCTATTTATCAAATCATTGAAATACAAAGAGCAGATTTTTTACTGATCACTGAATACCTCAGTTCTATGCCGTGTGGAGACTACAGTAATTTTCTAGAAGATTGAGCCAACTGACAATTAAGTGTTCATAATAACATCTATCCATTTTCTAGCCACTTCATCTAATTCAGGGTCATGGAGGACCAGGAGCCTATCCCAGCAAGCAACAGGTGCAAGACCGTAGAATATTTTAATTAGTTTCTTAAATAATATTTTGTGATTTTGAGAAAGATTTCTAAGTGGTTAAAGTCAACATTACAAACTTTTAGGAGAAAAACAGTTTCCTTTAATTTTTTTTCACATTCACATCTTGTCACTTCCTAGACTGACACATTTCCATCCTCATAACTCTGAGCCTTTTGGAGTGACTCAAAAGTCAGATGACTTTACCTCTCTCTCCACAGGCCTCTCGTACCGAACTCCTAGGAGAGCGTTCTGAAGCACATCCCTCACAGTGTCCTGGCGAGAGACATGCTGGACTGCCACACCCACACACTGGCACAGGAAGGCCAGCGGAGAGCAGAGTGAACACTGAGCTCAGGAAGCTGCTCTGTACAACAGCACTGAGAGGACATGACAGTTAGGGAAGTGTGGATCCCCTAACAAATCACCCACACATCATCACCATACTATCAGCCTACCTACACACTCACACTCTTTAGAATTTAATACAGGACAAATTACTAGTCAGAGTCTTTGACCTATACTATATCTTAACTCTTATCTTTCTGAAATATTTTCCAGAGATAATTATTCAGGGGATAAACCTTGTTTAGATGCAGGATGTCACAAACAGGGAGCTATTCCATTCACAGACAGTACATAACATTTCAAGGTTCTTTTGAAGCTTAGTCTTTGATCAGACTCACCTTTTCCTCACTGGTAGAGATGAGTGTGCAAATGCCTCTGGTCATGGCCTTTGTGAGGCTGCAGGCCCAGGTCTCATCTGCCACTGGACTCAGGGTGTTAGACAGGGAAGGCACACAGTCCCATATCAGGATGCACAGTGGACACATTCAGACACCATGTTGTAGAACTGCACAGGTACTGTACAGTGTTAGCACAGGCAGTTCCATGAGCTCCTGCTGAGTGCAGGAGAAGAAAGGAAAATGTGTTCACATTAATCCACAGGTACATAATGTAGGTGACCAAGCATAAGACAGCTGTCATTCTGTCATTGTTTATGTCTGACATTCCTTTAACAGGAAGAAGATGACTTTCCCCAGCTGTGCCACCCCCACATTTAGTATGTTATCAATCCCCCCTCTCTCAGCACATACAAAACACGGCTAATTTTGCCATTGCTCCAAGAGAATGTCTATCTCTTGTGATTCTGAAACACAACAGAAAAAATGTTTAACACTGTCATAGTATAGAATGGAACTGCACAAATATTATTGATGTATAAAAGACATGATTCAGGCAGTCAATGCATGCTAATATAGTAAGCATACCTAATCTGATCAGCTGCAATCCTATAGTACAGCTCTAGAAAGTACACTATGGTTCTGGACATGATATGAAGACACCCTCAGATCTTGGATTCAAAGGAAAAAATATATATAAAATCATTTGGAAGTGTCGCAGAAACAAATGTCACAGTGTCTTTTTCCTGAACACAAGTTGCAGTGTAAATTCATGATGATCAATAGCATACTGTACTTACAGTTCCTTACTTTAACCCAACTTCAATACTAACTCAGCTCTTCAAAGATCAAGAGAGTCAGAGATCACTCATAATAGAACATGTACAGGAAGGGCATTACTATACTGATGGAAAAAAGAAACGTAACACCTCCTCCTCCACACTCTGTCCATCCATTGTGTGTGGAACAGGCTGAAGAGTGACTCATCCATGAAGACGACCTGATGCCACTGCTGACGAGTCCATCGCAGCCTCTGTCTGGCCCAAGCCAGTGAAGTGTGACGTCTAGGAGGTGTGAGCAGAGGGCCTCTGACAGGTCCCCCTGCTCTAAGGCCAGCAGCATGGAGCCTCACTGTCCTGTCACTGATGTGGGCATTGTGTCTGCCGGCAGTTTCAGCAGCAGTATGGGTGGCAGATCTGAAACAATCTCTCAGATGGACCAGTCTGATGTGTCGGTCCTGCTCTGGTGTGGTCACTCGAGGGCGACCGGATCTTGGACGGTCATCTGTCTTGCCGGTCTGCTGAAACCTTCTCTGCAGTCGGGACTCAGTGGAGCACCTTACTCCATAGTGTCTGGCAACGTTGGCACATGATATGCATGCCTGTATCTTGCCAATGGCCCTTTTCCTTTGCTTCTGGTGACATTCGAGGCATCATGGAATGCACAGAAAACTGTGTGGCCTTTTTCTTGCAGTGACCTTTGAATTAAGCTTTGAATTAAGGCCTTTTTAAAGTGACCTGATCAGGCATTGCTCCACCTGAACCTCGTTGGGTAAAAGTGCACTTAACGAGCTTTCATGTGATTGGCAAGTTGCAATGCCTTACTGCGCAAGCTGTATTGCTGGTCATAGGGTGTAAAACAAAATGACAACTTTTTGTTAAAGTACATAAGCTATAACTATAGCATTCTCATTCCAGAAAATGTTGCGTTTCTTTTTCTCATCAATATATATATATTCTCCAGAAAATGAACTTCAACAGGTTGAGCCACAGCATCTGACAAGAACAACACAAAATAGAGACCAAATAAATCTCAACCCTGTCAGCTCTCTCACTGTATTGTAAAGAAAATTAAGTGGAAATGCAGGGATAGAGACATGAAGGCCATAACAAAGATATGCATATTAAAATATAATGTGTATATTTTGCAGACCTGAAATGTGTCTATACAATTAGATCTATAGGTAGCAGATGTAAAATAAAACAGTTTTTTCTTCATGTGAAAATTATTTAATGTGTCAAAACCTGGAATATCTGTATATACTGTATGTAAACAAGTTGTAGTTGAAGCCAGGTGACAGAAAGTACGATTTAATAGGAATCTGTAACATCTGTACAGTAGATACCTGACCTGACATGGGTTCATTCCTGAATGGACTTGAGTGCATTTCAATCAGACACCTGTTGTATGTGACATTTCAGAAACAACCATTGTACCATGTGTGGAATTACTGTATACTGTGTAATTCTAATGCATATGGTCACTTCTAAGTACACATCATGATAATAAGAGAGGGTGAGCAGAGCTGTAGTAGGACTATGTGTTTAGTCATTATTGCTGGAATACTTCACCAGTATAGCTTGTTGCTTCTGAAACCTCAATTGGATCAAAATGATGATTCAATATAATTTTTACCAAACTTTCGTTAATCTTCTCTACTCTCTTTAAACTTGTCTCAACCTTAGCATTTCCCATTAAATCTTATAATTACTACCCCCCACAGGATCGTTATTGTAACCTTAACCAGCCCTTAACAGGGCAAGATTTTTCTTACACTTAACATAAGATCTCATCATGAGACCTTACTGCAGAATCTCATGGTGGGATTTGCCTTGTCATTGTCCCCTGACACTGAGGTATTATGCACAACCTGAAGACGAACAGAGTCCCACGGTCAGACTCCGTTACTCACTGCCCCACCTGACATGGAGGGTCTAGATCCCCTGAGCCAACCAGGAGCATATCTCCCTGAACCCTTATATAGGGAAATTCTGTTCTTAAGACAAAGATTAATAGTAAACTACAGGTATCAGTATTAACACTGTTGATTTTACTAATTCTGAAACATGATCTAGACACTGATATCATTAAGAAATTGCTCAAAATTCCAGATAACACAAAAATAGGCAATGTTATTGTTTCAGCATCTGGATAGACACCTAGCAAATGATCACATCAATATGTGTTATTTATCTACAAAGAAATTAAGGAAATATCACATCACACAGAAAATGAAAATGAATTATTTCAGCCTGAAATGGAGAAGATTGTTTGGAGACATTAAAGACATGATCCATCTAGTTCAAGTACATTTTCAAGACCAGCAACAATACAAGGACCTGGGGACCAGTGGAATTTAACATGAAGAACATCCATGATGTAAAGCAGTATTTATTTTTTACACATTAAGTTGTGGGGGCATGGAACCAATTCCATAGACACTTTAAAGATGACAGTGTGGGATCCTTTAAAAATGATTAGATGGCATTATTGGATTATTAATCTACTTGCAAATAAAAAGGCAACATGGGCCAGATGTCATCTTTCTAGTGACTCATGCAGTTGAAGTTAAAGAACAGTGTGGTCACAGACCATCAATGCTCTTAAGCACTGTAATGTACTTTATTTTAACTTCAGTTCTTTAACCTCTCTGCTTGTTTGTGTTTCACTGCATCAATTTTGGTGAATTAAAAGGGCATTGCTGTGTCTGTCCCGTTTTATTGCATTTGTATTTTTTTTTACCATAATGAGAAATGAAATATTGTATAACGTTTTTCTGTGTGACACAGTCATGAATTTCTTTGCATCAAGAAGTTCCATGGAAAAGGAAGAAAAGTTGTGCATTCATAAAAAAAATATTTATCAAAGGCAGTGACATTTAATAAAATACTCAGGAACAGAGAGTGCGTACATTAGTCCTTGAAGTACAATACTGGAAGTCAATGCTGTAACTGCTGTAATTCACTGGAAATGCTGCTCCTTTTAACTCTATTTGAATGTTTGACATGGGTGTGTAAGTAATAACCTACTGTACATACCCAAATAAAACGAATGAGTTTATTTAGCTGTGTACAATACTTTGTGTCAGTTGTATGTTTTAGGGCTTTATTATCTCTTTATTTATGGCTGTTTTTGACCTCTGTTGCTCAGAAACAACATTCTGAGTTTATTGCCCCTCTCTGCTAGCTGTCTGTGGGAGCTGTCTTACTCCAAGAGTAATTATTTTGCACTGCAAACCTGAAAGAAGGCCAGAACTCCTGCTTGCCTGCCTCAGTGCATGAACTGTCACTCAGACTCTTAATACAAATTTCAATTCAGTCGCAGAAAGGCAGCCTTACCTACTTGTGAATTTATTGTGGCACGAATTTAACATATTAGCAATTGGGTATGACACTTTGAAATTGCAATTCATATTTCTAATATACAGCCCGCTCCACACATACGAAGCAAAAAACAAAAAGAAGTAAATAATATGAAAGAAAAATGGAAACTCATGATTATGTAAGTATTCAACCCTTTGCTGTGCCAAACACGAGCAACTTTTTAGGTGCACAAAATGAGCCACATAATTAGTTGAGTTGTCTCTTTCTATGTGCAATAATAAATAGTGTTTCGCATAATCTTAGAATAAATGCTCCTACAGTAACTTTCTAAGGTCTCTCCGTCAAGTAGAGAATTTGGAGCAAAGATTTAATCACGAAGACCAAGAAACTGTCAAAACAACTCAAGAGATAATTTTGTACAAAAGCACAGATGACAGGAAGTCTGTCCCTTCCAAATGAGCAGTTTGGCAAGGTCAACATAATCCTTTTTGACAATTTAATCTACTGTATATTCAAGCTTTATTATCCTCTAGGGGAAATGTATTTTACAGCACAGTCAAATACAACAATGAAAACAAGGAAGATAAACCTTACCATGAGAAACCAGTACATCAGTATTTTCATGATATAAGAGAGTTACTTTATATTGTTTGAGAGGGATATTGCAGCAATTATGAAAGATCCCTTGGTATTTCCCAGATAGGAGTAGTGTGAATTTACAATGGAGAGGTTGAGGCACACTCTCCATAATGCTCTTGGCCTTCTTTACAACCATTTGTTTTAGAGGATATTTAAGTTGTTTTGATTTGTCACAAATATTTTGCTACTGTAGATATTTTCACTACTTTTACCAACGTATTACAATTAACAGTACTGATTTTCTAAACCAACAAGTGAGACAGCATATTTTGACACTTTCAATAAATTACTTATAGAAAAGTCGTTAAATAGTTCTATCTGTCTTGAAATAGCTGTGTTGCCTAAGAAAAAAAGTGCCTCCTTTGGCCTTTTTTATAAATGGTAAAACAATATTTGTTCCATCTCAGGTTTTTGGCCTTATGTCCTAAGTAATTGTATTCATTAACAATTTCTACAGTTGACCATTAATTGCAGCAGGTTGGACGGGTGTGGAATTGTTTCTAAAATTAATTAAATGTCCTTTGTTTTAAAGACACTTAACTTTTTAAGAGTTAACCATTTAGTAAAATCATGTACAACGGGCCCATGATATTTTTCTAATAATATGACAACAACTTTCCATAAGAAGACTTAATGCAATGTCTTGTCTGTGTGTTTGCTCTTACAAGTATAGGTGTACAGTACAAAATGTACAAAAGGAACTAAACACTGCCTTGTAACTCCACAAAGCGTTCTTTTAGGTAACTAAAAATGTTTCAGTTCCCAGAGGTGGTTTGTAACAAAGTATTTAAGTGATACTGTAAACATTTGGCAAAAGATTTTATAGTCAGACAAGACCAATTTGGACCTCTTAGGTGTAAATCCAAAGTGTTACATCTGATACAAATACAACATAGTGCATCACTCAATCAACACCATCCCTACTGTCAATTATATTGGTGGCAACATTGTCATTGTTCTGCTTCTAATCAGCAGGGATTAGGAAGCATGTCAAGACATACAAAAGATGGAGCAAAGTACTGGCAATTCCTAGAAGAAAATATAGACCTACTGTAAAACTAGGACAAACTGTCCAAGAAGACTTTCTGCAGGTCAAGAACAAGAAAATTAATGTTCTTGGGTAGTTGACTCAAAGTCAGTAAATTGAATGGGAAGACTTGAGAGAGCTTGAGCAAATATATCAAGAAGAATGGGCAAAAATTACACCAAGCTGGTATGCAAAGTTGATCAAAATCAAACTGAAATCCGGTTTAAAATACAGGCTATTTTTGGCTGAGCTATCAGGTAGGGTATAACAAAATAAATAGTATGTACACAGTTTATATACGCCAGTATAAATATCCCTCCCACATTATCTCATTCTTACACACAGTATAAGGGATACAGAGCAGTAGCAGAATACATCTGCAGACATGAGACTCTGCGTTCTCTGGCTCACATTCCACCTGGGTGAGCTCCTGATCCTTTGTCTTGAAAAATTTTTTTTATATGACTTTTATACACTATGAAAATCTCAAAATTATTGCAATTATAATGCTTATAACCTTATGCCTGTACTTTCTGTGTTATTTATTGGTTACTCTGAGTACTGATTACCTTGCGTCTGTAAAAAGTTGTTTATGTTTAAAACGCTTCTTTTACTAACAAAATGTTATTGTGTTTCTGACATAATACGTAAACTGCAGGTAGTAACAAAATTAAGTTTTTGATAACAGAAAGGTATGAAAGGAAAGTCATCCAGCTGCTGGATTATATACAGTATCTGGCTATAAAAAAGGGGAAATGTGTGGAGAAAGAAAAAAAATACTGTATGCTACTGTATGGCGCCTTAACTTCAGCTAAAATAAAGGCATGATGATCTCTTCAACTCTAAAACCTGGACTCTTGATTTGTTTCTTAGTCTCCTGAAGGGGGTTACCCTCAATCATCTGCCTTCAGTTTGATCCTGAAATATCTGTAAACACAACAGGGCAGTTCTCTGATATCCTCAGTTAATAAAGCAGTGAAAGAGTTGTTCATTCTATAAACCATTGTAAAGTCTTCAATATTACTGTGTTCTTCAGTAGTTCTAAAATTCTAATTTTTTTATTTATCATAATAAATATGTGTAGTCACATAAGATGTGGAAATTTTAAATGTTTGCTATTTTGTTTTTGCAGGGTTCATTACTGGAAAATCCCTTGCAGCAAAAGGTAAAAAAAGTTTAATTATTTTGTATGTGTATGTATACAAAGTATGTTTGGGAACATACTGTATGTAATTGTAAGACATTTAGTGGACTATATGTAACTTCATTTTACAGAAGCCAAATAAAATAATATAGAGAGCAAAGCAATCAGATATTAATGTGAGGAAATACTGTATGATCTCTCAACATTTATTTCTATTCCGTTTAATTATGTAATTTGTGTTTATCTACCTTAATAAAACAAACAGTAACTAAGAACAGGAGAGGAAATGTTTTACATAAAGAGTTGTGACATACAGCACAACTCATATGTTGTGTTACAGTACAACCCACATGTAAGGAAGAATTGTGTGTGCTGGCTCCTGCCTAAAGAAAAGAAATCTGGCATTTATTTTTATGAGAGTCAGTGTCACAGATGGGCCTCAGCCTTCCACGGAGGGTTTCTGATTAGACCCTATGCGGTGCGGTGTAACCTGAGACAAATAGGAGGCGGACATCAGGGATAACACACAAGGGTTTATTCGCAAAGGTAGTGCTCAGTGACAACAGGTGCTCCAGTGAACAGGGGAAAACAAGGCATCCAGGTACAAGCTAATCTATGGGGGTAAATCAGGGCACAGTCCAATAATCCTAAACCGGGCGATCCATCCAACCAGACAGACACAGGGAAATCAGGAACAGTCCAAGAACATACGGAGCCAGGTCCTCCAGAACTCCGGGCTCAGGGGGACTGATGCCTCTGGCAAGGCCTGTGCCCTCAGACGACTCCGCGGTCTGGTTATAGGCAGGCCTCTGGACATCCGTATCCTAACACTGAGCCCTGAGTATCGGAAGCTCTAGGCTTATATATCAACACTGATTCTTAACACCTGGAAATAATACAGCAATCAAACTAGGACTCGGGAATTTGGAACACCCCTTAGGGGAAAGCATGCTAAACCCTAACAGTCAGTACCTCCAACTCTGAGGTTAAGGTTCTTCTGAGTGAGGGAATGGGGAATAATGATGAAGAAGTAGGAGACAGGTTTTTAGACAAAGCTCTAAGTTTTCCTGACAATCTACCTCCCTCACCTATAGTCATGAGCTTTGGGTAGTGACCAAAACATTGAAATCATGGGACATTTTGGTAGAAGTTAGGTTTCTCTGTAGAGGTGCTGGGCTAACTCTCTGTGATAGTAAGAGTGGCCTGAGGAGAATTAGGAGAGCCTGGGAAGCTAGAGAGGTTAATTATTATACAGTACAGACACTATTGATTACATTTAGTACAATGTTCCGTAGGCATCTTTAATTAACTTAAATTGTCCACCGTGCTAAAGTCTTGAATAATTGAATAATTTATAGCTTGGAAATAAGTATTCAAGTTGAAACTAACATTTTATTGGAATAGAATTACATTATTTTATTAGTTCAAAGTTATTTAATATAAAGACAGGAACATACATGGATATTGTTGCACATTAATTCCAAAAGATTATTTTGTCAGGAAGTGATAGTTGCAAGGAATCACATACAGATGCAGCCATTCAAAATGCGCGGTACAAACCTGCGGTACGGTAACCTACCCACAAGCGATTGGCTGGCCAAAATGACCGACAGGGGCACTCGTGATGCATTGGTTGGTTTTGAAAAGATGTAATTATTTAATGTCTTTACTGTGCACATTTTAATCCGCTTAGTTTTGAATATTTATATGGAATTTTACCACTAAAGGGAAATTTTAGTAGCTGAGCATAAAAGGAAGAGGAGCATAACGCATCTGAAGGTCATAAACGATATTAATTTAGGAACATAAACATTACTGTATGTACGTAAACTGTACTGTGTATGGCTGGTCTTGGTAGTTTAAAGAAAAAATACACCAGTCTTCCATTTCTCCCTAAACATTTTAAGCATGAAAGTTTTATGAAATGGTACCCAAATATGCGATTGCTGTATAGAATGAATTTTAATTTTAAAAAATTATTTAACACGAAAATTAAGCTGTTTACATCTTACGCCTGAGAACAGTCACCCGTTGCTACCCAACGCAGAAACACAGCCACTAACTAGCAAAGAGAGGACATTAGCTAGCCAATATGATAAAGAAATAAATGATTATTTTGTTTATTTCTTTTGCACATTTATTTGAACATTTCCATCGATTGTACAAGCACTTGGAAACTGTCCAATCCCTAGTTCATCAGGCATTTTCTTTTACGCTGCGGGCATTCTCCCGGTCTGGAGCCGGTCTGTGTCTTCTAGGATATAATGCCAGCGAACTCTTGTTTTAATGTCCACTATAACAGAAAATCTCCTTTGCTTTTAACCGAGCGTTTAATAATTTCCTAAAATGAAAATGATTTACTTTATTTCCCTCACGGGATCAATAAAAGTATCTATCATCTGTCTAAACTATGGGACAGAATTCTGGGGTCTCCCCATACCAGAGATTATGGTAGGGCTTCAGAATGGTGATTGGCTGACACCATCTGACACCCCTCTGATTGGAGAAAAAAGACGTGCTGGTTTGCTATACGTACATACTGTACCAGGAAGAGGATTTCTTTCTATTCGAAACGTGTATTTTAAAAGTTTAAGAAGTAAAAACCTTACAGCCTACACAGATTTCTAAACTGATCAGGATCGTTATCTTTGTCTTATGCATAATAATGTTCACTGCTCTGTCCAGCAAATTAATAATAAACTTTATTTTATATAGCGTTTTAAACGAATAAGTAATTAGATTGCTCATAAACCTAATCACTTATTCTACATAAACACAGCGTAATTGCTCTCTGAAAATGCTTTTTCTTTTTATTTAGGCTCAGATTTCAACTATAGATCGTATTATTATAAACTTTCTTGGAAAAATGTCTTTTATGTAAACCATGTTTGCTATTAATTCATTTAGGGCTAGAATATGTTCATTGTCTTCCAATCGAGTCGAGTTGACATTAGAAGCTTGCCACGCCCGGACTGTTACACCAACGCATTAGCATGTTAAAGCGATTTCATTGAGGAGCCTAGCTTTCTTAACTAGTAAGTACTGTACTTCCTTGGTTTTGGAGGGGGGAGGTGTCTTTCGCCCCCTTCTACTTTGAAAATACCTGTGAAACCGGTTTAATTCGTCACAGCCAACACTCCCGCAGAGAGGGGGGTTGTACTCGTTAATGTCTTAGCCGGAACACATCATTATATCTCATTTTGTATTTCTATAAAAAAATCGTTTGCCCAGCCTAACACTATTGTTGTTATTGTTTTTATCCTGTAAAGCGCTTTGAGGAGCACAGCTTTCTCACCACTTAGATTACTTATTGATACCATCCTTACACAAAGCAGAAACTTCTTGTATTTTCCGATGACATACAAGTGGAAAGATTACAGATTTTAATCGTCTTTTTTCTGAACCAGGGAAAATCTGATCATGTTTCTCTATAACAATAATAAAAAACTTTATTTTACATATCACCTTTAAAAGTGGCATCTCAAAGCAATACAGTAGATGTAATCTAATTTGCTGATTATGCCTTCTGCGATCCACTCCTGCCCTCACACCTAAAGAAGACTGTTTTAAATTTCTTTGCGCGGTCCATTGTGCAATTAACCCTTGTATGTGCTGTCCTTAGGGTGATATCACATAAAGGTGATATCTAAAATAATGTTTTTTATTATTGTTATAGAGAAACATGATCAGATTTTCCCCGGTTCAGAAAAAAAGATCTGAAGTATACTAGTTTGTCACTAGTATACTTTTAATACAGTCTTTGCTGTGCTCTTGAGATCCTTGTGATATTCCGAGCTCTGGTTGAATGATAAGTGTCGCAGTTTAAATCTCTCTCTCTCTCTCAATTCAATTCAAGGTGCTTTATTAGCATGACAGATGGGTACAATCAGTGTTGGGTATTTACTTTGCTTTGAGATGCCACTTTTAAAGGTGATATATAAAATCAAGGCTTTAACTTGCTTTAACTACGCAAGTCTGAGTTCTTGTGTCTGTCCTATCCGAACCCGAAAGTATCACAATATGTATTTTAATAGCAGGTGGTGTACAGCTTTTTAGTATAGATTACACTTTTCTAAAATGTATTTAAAAAATAAAAACGATTACAATCTAATCTTTCCACGTTTGATCCCAAGATCCCAAGAAAAATAAATCTAAACGGGGAGAAAGCTATGCCGAAAGTTTATTAAGATACTTAGAAGACAAAGATATCAATTTATGTTGCATTTGTCTGATTGTGAATCACAAAACACATATATTTAAACCCGCTTTTGCGATTTAAATCAAAACGCGATTTAAATCAATATAAATGTTTATATTGTAACGCCTAGGTGACTACTGTATTCATTGTTATTAAAATGACTTAAATTCGATCATGTTGTGATATTTAGAAATATACATTTGTTTGGTGCGAGCGAAGTTTTATTTAATCTCTGAGCCATACTGATTCTTATGGAAGCCAGTTTCCACCAGGGAGTAAAAAAAAAACACACTATGGTATTCTCTCCGATGCAGTGCAGTTAAAAACATATCTCTGATGCTGTTCCTAAATGAATATCGTTTATGACCATCAGACGCTTTATGCTCCTTTTCTTTTATCCAGTGGATTGAACAGGGAGAGGCATTTCATGATGTACTTTTCACTGATGAAACAACAGTGGCTCTGGAACAGTTTTCAACCATGTCGTTTTATAAAAAGGGGAGATATGTACGCGTTACTGAAGCTAAAAGTTTAGCCTTTGTCACTAATGTAACCACTAAATAAAGACATATAGAAATCCCTACGTTACAGACTGTATATGGCTGGTATTGGTAGTTCAAATTAAAAATACACACCAGTATTCCACTTTCTCCCTAAACATTTTAAGCATCAGAGTCTTACATGTGGTTATTTGGAAACGTTTGTACGTGCTCCTTCTGACCATGTTACTGTTTACTGTTACTGACCATATTAAGTTTAAGTGCCTGTGGGCACTTTTCCTGTCCGTGGGGGGTGGACCGTCTTTCATTAGAAGGTTAGTCTGTTCTACTCTGAGAATGTAGAGGGGGTGGAAAATAATTCCGTGTCGCATTAACTAACCTCTTCAGTTTATTCCGCCAGACAGTACATGAATATAATTATATTGTTATTAATTTGTTTAGATACGCAATTCCATATTATATTCCCTGTTAATCAAATTCTAAAAGTATGCTTGTTGACTCCGGTATCACGTTAGTTAAAGACTTCGATGCTTAAAATGTTTAGGGAGAAATGGAATACTGGTGTGTATGTTTTCTTTAAAGTACCGAGACCAGCCATATACTGTATGTTTAAGTTCCAAAATTAATATCGTTTATGGCCTTCACACGCGTTACAGTATGCTCCTATTCTTTTTATGCTCAGGTACTAAGATTTCCCTTCAGTGGTAAAATTCCATATAAATATTCAATACTTAAACGGGCACAGTTAAGACATTAAATATACATATACATACTGTATACAGTACAGTTTGCATACGGTAATATGTTTATGTTCCTAAATCAATCTCTTTTATGAGAATGTGAAAGGCATGGTGAATCGATTCTCAAAAATTACTGTACTTTGCATGATTGGAAACAAATGCGTGATTGCGAAATGCTGTGGTGTTACTTTTACAAAGACGGTCAACGAAAAAAAGAATGTGGACCAGGGCAATACTTTGAGTTTACAGCTTGTCCAAGGTCATTCATTATTAATACTATTAGTAATATCTTCGTTAAAGACTTTGATGGCGACAGCTCAATCATGAGAGGTTGAGCTTTATTAGCTCCACCTTGCGGAAATTCCGGATACTATTATTTTAATTGCGGTATTATAGGAGAATTTACGGTAACTCGAGGTAGACCGCGTAAAGTGCACCGCAAAATAATGCGGTATCGCCCGCGCATTTTGAATGGCTGCATCTGTAGCAATAATATTCTATAGAGATGAGGAAAATGTGTGTGAAACATGAATTTTCATGTGTACATTAAGCAAGACACTTAAACATGACAGCAGACAGAATATTACTAAGTGATATGTGAAAAGCCTAATTACGAGAGATCAGGATAATGTATGAAATGAGTTGTGTACAGAGCATAATAATAGATTATTTAATTATAGATTACAGCATAGACAGTTGAATATTTAAAGAAATGTTCAATATACAGTAGACATTAAACGTAGAATTGATTGTGTGTTAATTGTTTAATTAGACTGTGTTTATCTATTATTATGACAGATATCAAGATCAGATCACATTTTAGGAGTGATTACTGCAGGAATACTGATAATTCTGAAGGGTTCACAAACCTTTTCTCACAAATGTACATGAGCTCACATCCGTGATCCATGCATCCTCTGGTTTGGGGATGCAACCGAACCTGAGAACAAGGAAAGCTTTGACTTGGTGGATTGACCATCTCTCTAACTAGGAGAGAGTAACTGAGAAAGTCCAACAGTCTGTGCACAAAACCTGGAAAGACCTACTGGAACAGTGGCCAGGGAACTTCACACATGGCCATGCATCAACTACAGCGGAATAGCAGCTGGTTGAGGTCACGTTTTTTGCAGAAGAAGTCCAGAAAAGTTACAAGCCTGTCACGGATGTCGGAAAGGCAAGCCGTGGAATGGCAGAAGAGCGAAAAAAAGACCCTACGTGTAGCGGCGGAACGGGGTTAACCCAAGCTCAGCTGGTCAGATCGAAACCTATGCCCTCAGGCCATGGACGTTGGGCAACCAGGTGCTAGGCGGGTCTCAGGACATCCAAACCTCAATGCTGAGCGATGAGGAAAGAGGACCTGGAAATATATAGCCCCATACAGAGACACACTGGAAGGACAAGCAAAACACTGGAAACTAGGGTCAGAACAGAGTAGGAGCGCCCTTTAGCTGTAGAGGGCGTGACACAAGCCTGGTTTGGGGTGTTACTCCTTGTCCCCAACATGTAACCAGGTGGTTTCCTCTGATAGCACTCAGTGAAAATTCCAGGTCTTAGCTTCAGGTTACCACATGATTACATAACGGGACAGCAGAGGACAACAGCTAGGAGCTCAGATGGAGAAGATGACAGCAATAGCTACAGCAATGCATGACACAGCCCTCATAAGGGCTAAATTCAGGGTATCAGGGGATACCTAGGAGCGGAACAGAATAAAGTTAATGGGACCAGTCATGTTGCTACCCTAAAGTGTGACATAATCCCTATTTAGGACTTTGGTTATCCCACTAGGGAAGGAGTGCCAGAGGCACTGACTGTTGGAAAGGAGGACGACCTGGTGAGCCAATGCCAACGCGAACAACTGTGGGCTTGTGGTGTAGCAACCATGCTCTGAAGCTCCTTTGAGCTCTAGGCTATCTTTAACCTAAAACACCCTAAGGGAATGTGGTTCAGATTGACTCAGTTGAGTCTGCTGGTCTCTTTCTACTCAAGAAAAGGATCAGAGGCCCAAGGATCAGAGGTACAGGTACTGTCCATCACCCAACAGACAATCAACCAATGAGGGGACTGCAGGGTGCCTATCAGGACTATACCTAATAACACCCTAACCAATCTACAACTGTGATGTTGTAACTTAAATGCTAGCAGCATTTTCATTGGATAACTCTCATCTTCTCTATCCAACTAAACTTGCAATCTGACTTTACCAACCCCATAACTGCAAGCGCTTCATGTCAGGATTAAACCTTTCTTCTAGAGGCCAAAGCAAAAGAGTAAGTCAGTAAAAAGCGGAATTCTGCTCATGATATTCTTTCTGCAACAGAAGACAGCTGGTCTATTTTTGTTGACATCTTAAATATCCAGGTATATCCAGCAAACAGCTATACTGTAGCTGGGATACACCATTACTGCCAACTGTCTCACTTGCAGCCAGATTCAAGCCAACAGCTCTGCAAAGACTGCTTTAAACAGACTCTTTCAGTGACAATAACTTCCCAGCGCTTATCCACAGCAAGGCTAGGCAAAGCTCTCTCTCTTCTCTCTGCCCCAGAGGTTTTATCAGGTTTGAATAATAAAACCTACAAGGTATACCATAACATACTGTACATTACAGTCATTGTATTTTGTCTCTGAAGTTATGAACTCTGATCTTTGTATTCACTGAGTGATGAGTCAAAATATTCTATTGCTTTTGTTATTTTGTTATGCATTTTTGGCATAATATCAATAAATAATATATCTAATTGTTACAGTAAATTAAAAACTCTTACATTGCTGCAATTCTAACGGTTGTGTGACCAGGCCATGGTATGTGGGGCACAGTTACAGAACTGCAGAACAAGCAAGCCTTTTTCATAATGTTTTAACAACAAATATTGCATTGTCTAGGTATATTTCAGCACATATTAACTTATTAATATCTCATTCAGAGTATTTAGCTCCTGACAACAATTGAATACAGATTGCATCAAAATACAGAATCATAATTGGCCCAGAAATTCTGCATCTAGGTTATGTAGATTTACCAATTATTTGCACTTTAGCAGAATGGATCATTTTTTTCTGTTTGTACAGGAAATTACTTGCATGCTCTCTAATAGCTGGAGGGATTTTGAGGGCCCCATGTTAGCACAGAAATCAATGTCTCTGTGACCTCTTAAAATCAGACAGTCAAAAGCACAGTAAGACGATGATGCCATACCTTTACATATGTTGGCACATATTTTACATAATAAATATGTAAAATAAATTACCATGATCCCCAACTTGTAAAGATTTTTGCCAAGAATATATCCAAACTGTCGGAATAGTTAGAGACACATGAATTCTTTGTTCTCTGGCACAGCTCTGGTGAAAAGAGTAATAATTCAGGCACACTGGGGTTAAACAAAAGTTTATTAATAATGACAATAAACACAATAAATTACACACAACATAAACATATAACATAAAGTTACGCAATGAACAAACTTTCAAATAAGGCATCCCAAAGGCGAACGGCCTTACCACCCAGATAAACTCCAGACTGTTACAAAGTATTCAAACCCTTATATAATGCCTACAAAGGCCAAAAATAAGTCATATGCTGCCTTCTAAACTAAATAGAATAAACCTATACTTACATCTCTCTTTGTAAACCCAAATGCTATAAAATAAATGGAAACTTATTTCCCTATTCTAAAAATGCACTCACTAACCAGGAGAGTCCTGTTTTTAACTGAGGGGTTCTTTACACAAGAAATCAGAGATCCCTAAAACTGATTAAATGCAAACTTTTGTAACAGGGTTCCTGTCCTTACTTTGGCAAATGGACCTGTGCCGATTGCTGACTCCGGTCAATACCTCTTCTTGTAGGTAGAAGGTCAGCGATAGGATTTCTTGGGATATTCTCCTTGAAAAGCAGTAACTGGAAAAATTCCAGGGAATAAACAAATTCCAGGGAATTATCTATAGTGCTTGGGCAAGGTTCTGTAGTGAACACTGAACAGCTGCTTGAGCATGTTATAAGGGTGACTCTATTAATTGGAGCAGCTGTAGGCAATGAAGTTACTATTACATTCCCATGTGGCTGTCTAAGCACTAAGCACGATTCTTGGGCTGAGGGTGCCCTCCAGTGGCAGTTGGTGGATATTTGGGAGTGAAAAACGTTGGCTGTGCTACACTCTCTTTACAAGGTTCAAATACTTAGCTCCAATCTAGTCTTCTCGGGTGATTTGGAACAAGGAACTCTCTCCCTCTTTCTCATTTTTTTCTCTTCCCCTTCGCTTGACTTTATCATCCTCTTATATGGTGTTTTTTCTGAACTGTTGATTGACCCATAATCATTTACCTGGAACTTAATTAACTAAGGTAAACCAAGGTAAACATAACTTAGTGTTATGATCACTGAAACTGGACCCCCTACATCTCAGCCAAACATCCCCTTGCACTTGTAAAGTTGTAAATGGTGAGACTAGCCAGATGTTACCCATCTAGATTCTTAGAGACACTTCTGTAGTCACCTATAGCTGTAACAATATTTACTGTACTGTATATAAACATTGTTATTTTTTTCACACTCTGAAAACCAAGTTTTTGGACATGGAAAACAAGGAAAACACAATAACTGGTTCCAGTTCACTTTCAGTTATTTTTCATACAGCTATTATCACAGTGGGTGGCAATGATCCTGGGAAAGAATGTATCTTCCCCTTCAAGTATGAGGATAAGATGTATTTCCAATGCATAATCAAGAACAACAACAACATTCCCTGGTGTGCGACAACCAGTGATTTTGCCAAGGACCAAAAGTGGGGAAACTGCGCTATCATTGGTAGGTAATCTGTGGATGCTGTATGAATTCAACTAAACTTAAGTGGGTCATTATGGAGGTTACAAAATTACACTTTACAATTGTATAACAAGCCAGTTGTTGATGCATTTACTAAGTGTTACAAATAACATAAATTATCTTTTGCAAGTAAGCATATGGTTAGGATCAGGGTGTGGTCCAGACTATGGGCTGAATTACCGTAGTTACTAAAATATTCATCTCACATGATTAACACTTTATTAATATTTAATTCATTGTTTTTACAACCCATAATTTAGAACTGAATCTTTTACTCACCAATCACAAATTTCAAACTAACTTGCTTAATGTTTTCCGACATACATAGAAACCCCCCATCAAGTACGAACTCTGGGTCTAAATGAGTTTTTTTCTCGAGTGTTTTTTCTCTTACCTTTTGTGAAATTCGAGAAGCCTTGCAAAAGTACAATTGGCTCTTATGGAATTTTTTATTAAACAATGACACACTGGTACACAGTGCTAAATTAAAAGGGCTCATATGAAACATTTTAGTTTTCACCTTGAGGTTCTTTTTTCTTGACCCAGGTTCTCCTACCACTGGTGGAAACAGCAACGGAGCTCCCTGTCAGTTCCCCTTTACCTACCAGAATAAGCAGTACTACTACTGCACTACACATAATGAAGGATCAAAACTTCCCTGGTGCGCTACAGTCTCCAATTATGATATAGATCCAAAGTGGGGATATTGCCCTACATCAGGTAAGTTAGTGCTGTGTTCTTTATTATCCCAACAAGTCCATTGTGTTTTATTTTCTTTTAAATGTAAACGGTATTACGGCGTGGTTAGAGATGCTACAGGAGCTCACAGTTCTTGTGTCCTGGTTTATGACTGGATTATTTTTGTCCAGGTTCTCCAGTTTTCTCTTACCTCCCAGAGATGTGCTGGATAAGTTAATTTGTATGTTTAAATTGTCCCTGACGTCCTGTGTGCTGATTGAGCCCAGCCATGTACTACAATCCTCTCCAGGGTGTAGTCCTGCCTTGTGCCCTATTCTTTTGGGATACTGTCTGTGTTGCCGCAACACTAACCAATAATAAGTAGCTCTCTTGTAATGAATCGTTTGCCCTCTGGAGTCACAAGTCATTCTCTCCCTTCATGTCTTTGAGCTTTGCCGCTGCAACTAGTAATCTTTTGAGAATCCTGAAAGTAAATCCATTGTAGGTAGACTGCACTGAAAATTAACATTAAAATTCATATCTCACAAATCATTGCAATCATAAGTATTGTAACAATATGGCACTAAAAATCCAATCAGGCTTGGGTACATGATGCAAAAATCTCAAGGACTTATAATGTAAGACCTTGCTTGTAGTGGACATAAGAACCTAAGAGGTTAGAAACAAGAAGTCATTCCGACCATCTGGCCCATTTGGTCATTAGTACCTAATTGATCCAAGGATCTCATCCAGCTGTTTCTTGAAAGGGGCCAAAATATCAACTTCAACTACAGTGGTGTGAAAAAGTGTTTGCCCCCTTCCTGATTTCTTATTTTTTTGCATGTTTGTCACACTGAAATGTTTCAGATCATCAAACAAATTGAAATATTAGACAAAGATAACACAAGTAAACACAAAATGCAGTTTTTAAATGAAGTTTTTTATTATTAAGGGAAAAAATAATCCAAACCTACATGGCCCTGTGTGAAAAAGTGATTGCCCCCTAAACCTAATAACTGGTTGGGCCACCCTTAGCAGCAACAACTGCAATCAAGCGTTTGCGATAACTGGCAATGAGTCTTTTACAGCGCTGTGGAGGAATTTTGGCCCACTCATCTTTGCAGAATTGTTGTAATTCAGCCACATTGGAGGGTTTTCGAGCCTTAACCGCTTTTTTAAGGTCATGCCACAACATCTCAATCGGATTCAGGTCAGGACTTTGACTAGGCCACTCCAAAGTCTTCATTTTGTTTTTCTTAAGCCATTCAGAGGTGGACTTGCTGGTGTGTTTTGGATGCTTGTAGCCTGCTGCAGAACCCAAGTGCGCTTCAGCTTGAGGTCACGAACAGATGGCCAGACATTCTCCTTCAGGATTTTTTGGTAGACAGCAGAATTCATGGTTCCATTTACCACAGCAAGTCTTCCAGGTCCTGAAGCAGCAAAACAGCCCCAGACCATCCCACTACCACCACCATATTTTACTGTTGGTATGATGTTCCTTTTCTGAAATGCTGTGTTACTTTTACGCCAGATGTAATGGGACACACACCTTCCAAAAAGTTCAACTTTTGTCTCGTCAGTCCACAGAGTATTTTCCCAAAGGTCTTGGGGATCATCAGAGTTTTCTGGCAAAGCTGAGACGAGCCTTTATGTTCTTTTTGCTCAGCAGAGGTTTTCGTCTTGGAACTCTGCCATGCAGGCCATTTTTGCCCAGTCTCTTTCTTATGGTGGAGTCATGAACACTGACCTTAACTGAGGCAAGTGAAGCCTACAGTTCTTTGGATGTTGTTGTGGGTTTTTTTGTGACCTCTTGGATGAGTCGTCGCTGCGCTCTTGGGGTAATTTTGGTCGGCCGGCCACTCCTGGGAAGGTTCACCCCTGTTCCATGTTTTCGCCATTTGTGGATAATGGCTCTCACTGTGGTTCGCTGGAGTCCCAAAGCTTTAGAAATGGCTTTATAACCTTTTCCAGACTGATAAATCTCAATTACTCTGTGTCTCATTTGTTCCTGAATTTCTTTGGATCGCAGCATGATGTCTAGCTTTTAAGGACCTTTTGGTCTACTTCACTTTGTCAGGCAGGTCCTATTTAAGTGATTTCTTGATTGAGAACAGGTGTGGCAGTAATCAGGCCTGGGTGTGGCTAGAGAAATTGAACTCAGCTTTCCAAAGATGTGATAAACCACAGTTGATTTATGTTTTAACAGGGGGGGCAATCACTTTTTCACACAAGGCCATGTAGTTTTGGATTTTTTTTTCCCTTAATAATAAAAACCTTCATTTAAAAACTGCATTTTGTGTTTACTTGTGTTATCTTTGTCTAACATTTCAATTTGTTTGATGATCTGAAACATTTCAGTGTGACAAACATGCAAAAAAATAAGAAATCAGGAAGGGGGCAAACACTTTTTCACACCACTGTATATGGTTGGCTAACTTGTTCCATTTTCCCACAATTGTTTGGGTAAAGAAGTACCTCCCAATCTAACTTTTAAGTGCACTTCCATGTAATTTCTACTTGTGTACTCTGGTTCATGTTTTGCTTTTTATTCTGAAGAAGTCCACTGTGTTGACATTCTCAGGGCCTTAGATGATTTTGAATTTGTGGATCAGACCCACTTGTAGTCTTCTCTGTTAAAACTAAACATTTTGTTTTTGGGGGCTGGGGGCTTTTAATTTGGACTGAATCTGGACAAAAAATATGCTTTCAAACACACAATTTTATGGATTCAGTTTCCAAATAGTTCTCCCACCAGCTTGCAATTCACTGTCTCTCTTTTTCATACAGGTATTGTCACAGAGGGTGGCAATGATCCTGGGAAACACTGTGTCTTCCCCTTCTACTATGGCAAGGAGCTGTATTTCCAGTGCACAACCAAGAACCATAATCGTCCCTGGTGTGCAACCACCAGTGATTTTGACACAGATGGGAAGTGGGGAAACTGTCCGGAAAGCGGTAAGAGTTCAGTGTATAATCAGTAGGCGAAACATACTGAACATCAAAACAAACAATTCAGTTGTCCCTTAACAAATTGTCCAATTTATTATCATGGAAATGTCTGTCATGCTTGTAGCAAGTCTGTCACGCCCGACATCCCTCCCCTAGAGGGTGCTCCACTATCCCGTTATTGTTCCTGTGATTGTGACTAAGCTTCCCCAGGTGTACCATTATGTGTTCTGTTATTTAAAGACTAGCTCCTCCAGTCCTCGGGGCTTAACATTAGGGTACCCTACGTCCATCTCCTGAGGGCATAGGCCTCATCCCCGACACCTCCCATTTCCTGAGCCCCGGGTCTGGACGATCTCGCCCCATCACCCTTGGACCTCCATCTTTTGCCCGTGTTCGTGTTTTACCCCTTCCTGGGGATTTTAACCTTGTCACGTCCCAGGATGGATAACTTGTTGATGGACTCCCAGACTGTGCCCTGACCTGCCTTTGGACCTGTTTGGATTTGGATGCCATTCTCCCCCGTTCACTGTCTCATGGATTATTTTGTGCACTATTAAAGCCCTGTGTGTTCTCCTATAGCACGCCTCCTGTTTTCTCCAGCTCTTACCGCATCGCGTAGGGTCTACTACAAGACCCGACACGGAGTTCTGTCCGTGGTCGTAACAAAGTCCACTGATATTTTATTAATCATACATTAAAATAATAAATTCATTATGCTGGTCAAGTCTTCTAATCATGACTCATAACCGAGCCGAGAGGTGCAGTTGCATTGTTGCCTTAGGAAATGGCCAGTTTAATATACAGAAAAATTGATTTATTCCATTATAGCATATTTTGAATAAAACACTGTGTATATACAGTACAATGAGCAAAGAAATTTTGCAAATTCTGCTACTAGGTTGTCTTTTAAACCATTTACAATTTATAATATAACGTATTTGCAAAGTTTCACAGATTCTTTGATGATTTTCAGTACATGCTTTAAAACTAGTATTTCCTATTTCTCATTGTGTTTTAATGAGACAATAATGTGAAATCTCTTAAAAGTGTCTCCAGCCTCTAAGCTGACGCCAGACATGTATTTTCTTTAGCAATCCTTCCATTTTAAAGGCCAGCAATGAAGTTCCAGCACAGTGGTCAATAATCATGGTAGGAAAAGGGTCTTTAATGCAAGTGCATTTTTGAGCTTTTGTGAATCCCAAAAGCAAAATCCATGTTCTAAACTGATCTGAAAAGTCTCGCTGTTCTTTGATCTCACAAATCAATGCACAATGATTGTAAAAATCCATGTGTGAATAAAAAGATGTGTGGGGTCAGGACAGTTTGATTTGTACTATGACAGCAATCATTTTTTTTCTGGTATTCAAACAATTTTATTTGCCAATACTTTGTACTTTAGATTTCTAATCTGTAAAGCAGTTTGTTTAGACATGAAGGATAAAAGTTAAATAAAACCTGAAGTGTTGTTTGCAGTTCACTGTCCCCCTTTCACATGCAGGTATTGTCACAGTGGGTGGTAATGATCCTGGGAAACATTGTGTCTTCCCCTTCTATTATGAGGACCAGCTGCATTTAAAATGCACAACCAAGAAAAATAACCACATTCCCTGGTGTGCAACCACCAGTGATTTTCCTAAGGACAAAAAGTGGGGTAACTGCCCTTTCTCTGGTAAGTTACTATAGAATTGCCACATTCTGCCCTTTAGATCCCCCAAAATCTGGGGTTTTCAAAACAAAGAGTAGAATTGAAAACTTTTACGCACTCACCTATCGCAAATGTCAAAACTATAACTTGTTGGATGGTTTCCAAAATGTATGAGACCTGCCATGAAGTACTCGATTTGGGATCTGAAACTGAGTCAACATCCAGGAGTCAGTCTGGGTCTAAATTAGTTTTTTTCTCACGATTTATGTCTTACCTTTTGTGAAATTCAAAGAAGTTTTATCAAAGAAACAATGGGCTGTTATGGACGTTTTGTTTAAAACAATAAAGTTCCATATATCTTTGTTATATAGTAGTTCAAAGTGCTAAATTATACAGCTCACATGACACGTTTGAGTTTTCATTTTGAGGTACTATCTTCTCAACCTAGGATCTCCTACCACTGGTGGAAACAGCAACGGAGCTCCCTGTCAGTTCCCCTTTATCTACCAGAATAAACAGTACTACTACTGTACTACACAAAATGAAGGATCAAGACTTCCCTGGTGTGCTACTGTCTCCAATTATGATAAGGACCCAAAGTGGGGATACTGCCCTACATCAGGTAGGTTACTGCAGTGTTCATTAGTGCACAGATCTAAATGGATGGATGGCATTAATACTATAGAAGGACATAAAGGTGCATTATACGAGTGCAGGGTGGCACAATGGAATGAGTCTTAGCACTGTTAGCATACAGCCATACACCTCCTGGGTCCCTGAGGAATCATTGATGCATAAAACCCCTCTAAAATCCTTACAGTACCAATGTGCCATCTCTATTTTTGGAGTTTCTTCTGTCTCAATCTCAGGAAGACTGAACAGACTCCTCCCATCTTCAGGTCTTCCTGGGTCTCTTTTAATAACTCACATAACACACAACTAGTGGTCCATAACCCCTCACACAATATAGCACCAGGCACTGCGATATTCAGTCCAGCTTACTCTTTATAAATCACCATCCTTCTTCACTAACTTTTCTAGATGATCTTGCTTGGCCAGGGATACTTCTCTATATTCACTTGTTAACCAGAACACTCTGACACAGCAGCAGTTGGGTTATTCTCTGAGATGGCCAATAGAAAGGCATAGGGACACTGTGCTGTGAGGCGAAGATACATTGGTATCTTGCCAAGTGATGGCCTGTTATCAAGAGGATCTAACACTTCTGATCAGCCCTGGCACACTAAGCCAGCCCTGTTCCTTCATTGCACAGCACGTCTTTCCAGAACCTGGGATTCCCCGCAGTACAGTCTAGGCTACATCTTCTTCAAGCTGCCAAATAGCACACTAAGTCTTACAAGTCTGTAAGCCCAGCCAATTCATTGCTGGCAAGACCTCTCCTGAGGATATCTCACTCTCTTTCCTTCCGGGCAGGAGTCTAGATACAGTTTGAGACCTCTTTTCAATAAAGAAACAATACAACATGTCAACAAGAACATAAAATAAATTAAAAACAATAATTTTGCCACTTTTTGTAGTCAAAATGCACATTAAGCATAGGCAAAGACAATATTGTCATACGTTTACATGCATACAAGACTCTACATTTTGACTAATCAAATATGAAAAGCCAAGTTCCATGTTAAAAAGTAGAAAAAAAACTGAATATTTTTGTTGAGCCTTCTTCTTCTTTCATATGGTATTATTTTGTTTTTCAGCACAGAATTAACCTTCACTTGTTCCTTTGCAGCCAAGGCCTGCTGATGTAGCTCCATACTCAAACATGTTGATCAATCTCTATATCAGAATAAGAAAAGGTTAAAAACTTGATTAGCAAAATTAGCTGTATTACCCCCCATGAGTGGGTTAATTCTTCATGCAGAATCTATCCAACTGTAACTGTTCCTTTTCCTCATGTGGAATCTCACATCTCACAAGACTCTTTCAGACCACATTTTGCAGCTTTTTACAATTAATGGGAGGCCATCTTGGGTCAAGGATATACCAATAGGGATGGATTTTGAGCCACCTCTCAAAACACCAAAGCACTGAAGTCAGTTCTAGATCTGAGTGAATGGAGTCTATATGTTCTCCAAGTGTCTGCATGCTTTTCTCCAGATGGTCTGGTTTCATCCTAACTTCCAAACAGATGTTGGCTACGTTAACTGCTGTCTGTATATTGTCATAAAAATAATAAGCATCAAACAGCCAAGTGGTAGAGTAGTTAGCACTGCTGCCTCAAATCTTCTGTTTTGTGGGTTTAAGCCCAGCCTGGGATGCCTTCTGCATATCATTTTTATGATTGTGTGTTCCCCAGATTAATATCCTCCCATCTTTCAAAGACTGCTTTAATTTGTATTAACTGGTGTCTACATTGTATCTGTATGCTTGTGTGCTACGCAAGTCCTGCAAAGGATTTGGATCCCATCCAGGGTTCAGTCCTGTGTCCTTTTCTTCTAGGATACAGCTTGGGTTGCCAGTAATAAGTGGCTCTCCAGTAATGGATGGCTGATCATGTGGGAGTCACAAGTCATTTACTTGCCTTATGTGAAAAATTGACTGATGTGCCTTGCCATAGCAATCAGTGATCTTTTGAGAATCCAAAAAGTAAATTCCATTTATGGAGACTGCACTGAAAAGTAATATTGAACTTGATATCTCACAATTTACTCACAAGCATTTTAACACATGACACTGAAAAGTCAAAAGGTCATTCAGACTTATTTATTGGGTGTATAGTGTGAAACATTGCTTCTAGCGCTCGTCATCTCTTGTTGCAACATAATATTGTTCTTTTGAATACTGTTTCTGCTTCTCTTCTTAGTATTCTGTTATTAAATTGCAGCAAGGCGTAGGTTTTAGATACTGTATGTAAGACAAGAGAAAGATCAAACCTGCTTGCAGTTGCAGTTGCTTGCTTGCTGTTTACTGTCCCTCTTTCTCATACAGGTATTGTCACAAAGGGTGGCAATGATCCTGGGAAACAATGTGTCTTCCCCTTCTACTATGGCAAGGAGCTATATTTCCAGTGTACAACCAAGGACCATAATAATCTTTGGTGTGCAACTACCAGTGATTTTAACACAGACCCAAAGTGGGGGAACTGCCCTGACAGTGGTAAGCAGCCAGTGTATAATCAGTAGAAATTGATAACAGAAACGGATTCTATTAAAACACCTCAATCCACTTAATGATGTAACCTGTTAGTACACTATCAGTTTTTATTTAAACCATACTCTACACCAAAAACAGTAAAACTAAATATTTATTAATGTTACTGCATTGAGATGAAGATCTACTGTAAGTAGCGTGGTTGGTGAGGACAGGTCAGTTTAAGGGTGCCTCTGATTCTTCTTCCTTTCACATACATTGAAACATAATACTGTAGATAGGACTTTAAGTAACACAGAAACCCTTACATTATCAGATTTTCCCCTTATTTTGAATATTCCCATTGTTTGAGAAAAACAGCTTCTGAAGATCAGGCTCAATCTAAGGAAAGGCCACTACCCTTCAGTTGCACTAAACATGATAGTTAACCAAGATGATTAGTGGAGGTGTGGTGGACCATTGATACTGAAAATGTTTTTAAAATTAAGGTATACATCATTGCAACATATCTGAATACACTTCTGGACATAAACAGAGCAAATAAATTATCTTGGACAAATGTCCAGCTATTCTCCCTGTAGTGATGTGAGGGTTTTACTGCAATCACTGGAAAATTAGAAATTGGACCAGTAAATAGAGAGTACTTGACGACTTCTAGGAACCAATCAAACATAATAATTTACAGTCTCACATATGGATTCTAAATATACAATATACTGTACAATTTATTGATATACAGTTAACAAAACATGCATACTGTAACACACAATAAATGGAATAGAATACAGTACATATTGTGAAACAATATGCTGTGAACACGGAATGCTGATCGTTCACTTAGGGATTTCAAAGATCACAGTGTAGCAGTGTAGCTCGTTGGTTCTATCGGTTTCATGTAATCTCATATAATTAAATCACATTCATTCTCAGATACAAGTTATTATGCATTTACTACCATGAAATGTCAATAGTGTTGGGAATTGCTAAATGAAGTGTTATTTACAATTCACTGTCTCTCTTTCTTATACAGGTATTGTCACAGTGGGTGGCAATGATCCTGGGAAGCACTGCGTTTTCCCTTTCTACTATGAGGACCAGTTGTATTTCCAATGCACAACCAAAAATAATAAGAACATTCCCTGGTGTGCAACCACCGGTGATTTTGACAAGGACCAAAAGTGGGGAAACTGTCCTGTCTCTGGTAAGGGTTGGCTCACAACCAGCAAAAGCTAAATTAATTCATTTAGGCTCAAGTGGTCCAGTGACTGGGCCAACTCTAGGACTGGACTAATTCAAAACATTGACTCGCTCACCAATTGCAAATTCTGAAACTAAACCCTGACCTTTTTGAGTGAGTTGGTCTCATAATGAATATTATCACTAAATCTCTTGTCTTTCTTTACCTCTAAATGAGATGCACAGAAAGAACGGAAAGCTTATGAAATAAGTTATTCATTCCTGCATAGAGTATGCTGTCTTTACACAGAAAGTGCTGAATTGAAGTTTGGTGTTCATGTTATGAAAAGTAATAATCTATGCATTCTAATTTTGATTTAAAAAAGATTTTGATTGTATTTTGTCAAATTGATCAAAAAGCTAATCTAACACTAAATGTCTAATTCTTGAATTTTAAATACAGAGTAAATTCCCAGATCAGAGGTTACAGATAATGCAACCCAATATTTTTAACCAAATTTTTACACACAAGTGTATTTGCAGTTTGTCAGAATAAACTAACTATACTGTATATTTTTGTTATATCGGGCTCAGTCCTCTGTGTTAATACAACTATAATAAAAGTCTTATATATAATGTTGTACAAAATGGATTCTAAAAGGACATTAATTGTCATGACTATTGTTGTTCTTTTTTTCTTTGCAGGTGGTGAAGAAGATGCACCCTGCACAGCATAATGATTAGTGCATCAGCTTGTGTCAGATTTAGAGGACATCTTGAATGCTAAAAAAAACTTTCTACATATGAAATCACTGAATCATAAAATCATATCTGGAAGTTATTTTTTCCTATTTCTTGTTCTTTACCATTTTCACGTGTATCTTTAAAAACTTTTAAAAATTGGAGTTAAATAAAACAAGCTACTTCATTGAAGTTCAGATGTTCTTCTGTTGAGATTCCCTACAACCTGACATGAGGATAGCCTCACTAATAGGAACCAGATCACATCAAATAAATTAAGAGTTTGTCTTAGAGTCAGCCTTCTGCATTTAAGGACAGTTCTTGAACTGTGTACATTTTTAGAACTGGAAATAGAAGACAATGCATAAATTGAGGGCAAGCATGACAGACAAGTCATTTCAAAGCTGTTAGAAAAAACTAGTATTGTAAAGTTAAAGTTATTTTGCATTATAGTAGAATGTGATTTCCAGCACATTTTAAGTAAATTAATTGATTACAGCAGCATCAGCTGCTGTGTCATTCCTCCAATAAACACTCTTCGCATGAAATTCTGTGGTTTGCAATGGTTCTAGTGGGCACAGAGCTACTGAGTGAGAACTCCTTGCATTTAGACTAGGTTTCTCCAGTCCAGGGGGCTGTTTTTACTCAGTTAACCGGGTATCTTTTGTAAACATGTTGTTAAAAGTCAGGATTTTCAGTTTCATGAAGCAGAATTTAATTCTATCCAGTTAAGTAACTACAGCAACATATCCACTATTTTTAACCAGCTCAGGGACAGGTTAAATTAATCTGAACCTGAAGTTAATCTGAAGTTAATCTGACTTTGAAGTTAAGAGCTAACAGACCAAAAAATGTCGCCTTTCTTCAGGGATCCAGTTGACATTATGATGTTATGACGTGTCACAATCTCACTACTATCTGTCCATTTTCCAATTGTTTCATCCAAGTTAGTGTCTCAGGTGTGTCATGGAAATATAACTACCAAGGAAGCCACAAGAGAGAGTTCTCACCTGAGTAAGGTCTTTATTTCAATATTGCAATATTGGGAGCCCTGATGCCACTTTGCAAAGTGCAACCAGAGACTCAATTTGTTACAAGCAGTACAGGGTTTTTATAAGACGTTGCGCTGTAAAAAGTTCAGCACTTGGTCCCTTCTAAAACTTCCCCTTTCTCTAAGAGAAAACAGATTACATCATAGAGCGAGAGAAGAAAAACTAGATTTGTTATTCAAAGCTTATCAGTTACTTTCAGCTAATTCTAATGACCCAGACAGCATATATTGTTTTGGTACATTGTCTTCTAAACTAACCTAAACCGTGTACTTTGTTGACGAACTGTTTTCTAAAATTCTGCACGTACTGTAGCACAGCAGTTACATCCTTGAAATATATTATCTAAAAGCACCAATATATTTTTTTCAAAGCTCTCTACATTTTTAAGAATCAATTTACTTATTAGATTTCCACTTCAGGTGTCATGCATACACTCACACCAGGACCAGTTTTCCCAGAAGCCAGTTAACCTACAAGTATGTCTTTGGACTGTGGGAGGAAACTGGAGCCTCTGGAGAAAACCCACAGAACACAGGGAGAAAATACAAGCTCCACACTGATAGCCCCCAGGTAATTAAATCACAGGGCTCCAGTGTTGAGGCAGCAATGCTAATCACTGTGTCACTGTGCAGCCCCACAGGATAGTCCAATAGGAGTTAATTTTAAGATGGCAGGTCATTCTGTTTCATCACTCGAAAAGGTATACCTGTCTGCTATGGAGATTAATTTAAATTTTAAAATAGGACTGGATTGAGACTTATGAATTATATAATTTAATGCCTTTTGGACTTGGACTGAATGAGAAATTATATTTGTACCAACTTATATTAAAATATTTTTGTTTTGAATTGTTAAGAACTTTTTTAGGTGTCAGTTATGTTTGAATTTCAAAACAAGCCTTTTATATACTGTATACTGTATATATCAATACATCAGAAAATGAACTTGATTTCCATTTAGAGAGTACAAATAATTTCACTGATAGTTATGTTCTTGGTTGATCATTTGTGAATGTATAGAAAGTGATCTTTTTCTTCCATGAGAGAGAGCTTTTACTAAAAGGTTAGTTTTTGTCTTAATTCTTCTAAAGATGTGTGAATGAATCTTTTTTTATTTCATGGGATTGTACTCCCAGAAAACGATTATAAAAGATGGTTATAGATTTTGAACTTCTTTTTTACAATATTTAATTTTCCATGTATCCATCCATTTCCAGATACTGTCCAGGGTTTTTCTAATTTCCTTGTAGCCTTTTGTCATTCCCAACCTCTTTTAACTGTAAATTAATTTGGTTTCCCCTATCAATATTCAGCATTCAGATTATGATGAACAATATTCACTTTAAGAAAATGCGTATACATCATTTCAAATTCATCATAACAGAAGGGTGTTACGCAATTAAAACAGGGGTGACTAATTTTCCAAGGTACTTTAAGTGCTCTACAATACAGTGTTACTTTACCTCCAGTCGGCTTCATCAGTCATAGCATTTTGAATAATAAACATTAAAAGTAGACTTTTATTAATTTTTTGTTTATTATACTACATCAATAGTGATTGACTCAGGCCTTTTGGGTTCAGCACACAGAGTCTCCAAAGAACAGGGGGTTCTCATGTATCTCTGGCTGCAACCTCCAGAGTCGGGCACCCCTGTAAGCCCCAGCTCAAAAAAACAACATGGCTGTTCAGGGCTGGCTGAAGAACCTCATAGCTTCGGCAGCCCTTTCCTGCACCCTGGGCTCTTGATCCTGCAGGAGCGCCCTCAGGCCTGGGGAAGAAAATAAACAACCCTTTTACTCTTGGAAACCTGTTCATTCTGCACAGCAGCAAGTACAAGCTGCAGCTGTAAAGATCACAGATCAGAATGGCATGGCCAGAACCAAGTGAAGTGGGATTAAAGAAAGAGAATAAGATTTATTGTGTGAGATCTGTTTTCTCTAAATGAAATTGATCTAAGAAAAGACACCATTATCTCAACTTTCATTATTGTTAACATTCATATGAAGAACAACTGCACATAGGACAAAACTTCTAAGGCATAAAACAGGAAGAAACTCTCAAAGCATTACAAATCACAGTTTAGTTGCTTTAAAAACAGATATAAAGCATTACCAAGGGAAGTCTTCTGACTGCAAATATTATGTATTTTGAATTTGAAATTAAACATAATTGAGATTTGGATTATATGGTGCCCAGGGGTTTCTTCAGTTGTGGGTGGGAATGATTTACTTTAAGAAGAATTTGCTCAATGCTGAGAGACCCTAAGGTCTTTGCACTCTGGGTACTCTGTTTGGTATGCTAAGGCTTACAGACAGCAAGAACAACTGCTCAACATATTGGAACTTCTTCAAAGAGAAACAGGAAGGTTTCTTCACCTTGACGGGCTCTTCTGATGGCCAAGCATGAGCAGAGGGTCTTTTGCCGCTGCTGCACTAGGAGGCCTGAAACAGAGATTTAACAATCAGAGATACTGGACACACAACAGTCAGGAGACTCTGAAAGGACACAACATCATCATGGCTTGTTTCCTGGTGACATTTGTAAGCCTGGCAAGAAACTGGTGCCCCGAACAGTCTGCTGCAGTATTGATATGGGAGACATCTGGTACAGAGATTTGGAACATGTCTCATACAGGCTGCCTAACTGTAGCACATGAACTCAGCTGTTGAACATCATGTGATATGCAGAGAAAGACCAATTTTGTCCAATAATCTTTTACCAACAGGAGATAACATGACAGAAATGTGCCAAAGTGTGATATTCTGTAACGGAATATCTTCTGAATAAAAGCAATTTGAGGTAAAATCAAAAGAGCTTTGTGATGTCTAAACTTATGTCTATGCTCTGTCAACACTCTTACCAATGAAGATGGCAGCACTCTCTCGAACCCATGGACATCTGCTCCTTGCAAACTTGAGGGCACAGTTCTGGTAAAGGCTGACATTGCCAGGGAATCTCTTTATCTGTACACAGAGGATATTAAAGGGCTGTATGAAATTCCACTCCACTTAGTGCAAAAAGCCCCCTGTGACAGACAGCATTCCATTTCAGGGCAGGAGGCTGAAGCCAGGGCTAGCCCTAAGCACAGGCAAACCAGGCAACTCCAACACAATATATTTTTAATTGTTACATTCAAATGAGAGTGAAAAATACCCTATAGCAGCTCTCTCTGTTGCTGCTGTTGGTTATACTAATGAAAGCCCAGTAATGTAATGTTTCTGAAGCACAGAAAAGAAGAGCAGGATAAGCAACCTCAAAACAGAGGTATGCCAAGTGAAGTCAGTGTAATAATGCACAATATGAATAACAATGTAATAATGACAGGCTTTGAGTCAGTCAGATCCACGTAACTAGTGAACAGTAGACAAGTCACATTTTCAAGCTAGACACATAGACTACTTAGTTCAGGTGGGTAGCTGCGTCAGCATGCGTAGGCTGCAAAGGAACAAGTAATAGGTTTATTCCATGCTGAAAAAAAGAAGAAAGAGAACACAACGTTTCGGCCGTGGAGCTTTCTTCAGGTGTGTCGTGAAGAAGGCCTGAAGAAGGCTCCACGGCCGAAACGTTGTGTTCTCTTTCTTTTTTCAGCATGGAATAAACCTATTACTTGTTCCTACATAGACTACTTTATGTGTTTTATTAGAAGTTAACAGATTCACAGCCAAATAAAGTGTGAAAGTCAATGTACAGTGACAAATACTGTTCATTTTTTAGTAATCAGTATTAAAACACATTGTTTTCCTTGCAGTTTCTCCTGTGTTCTCCTTGTTATTGAGAGCACTTTTTTAGTTCTTAATTTAACATATATTTCTACAATTCACTTCTACAAAGTTTCAGTTCAGTACTTTGTAAGTTATGATTTGCTAAAATTTGGAAGTAAGAGAGATCCTGTTTATCATTATTTGTTGTTATTAATCCTCCTTTTTATTACCTTCAGTCAAATGTGTGCCTGTGTTCTTGTTTATAAGTTATTTATTATGTGTTCTTCAAAGCTGGTTAATAAATGTTTTCTAGTTATATAATTCATTTATTTTATTATTCTAAGTAGTAAAATAAGGTTGTGTTGGGAGCTGACCTGACAATAAAAGTGTATGTGCAAATCTTGATCCGGAGGGGCCCTTTCAAAGGTCTTGTCTAGGGCTCCCAAAAAACTAGGGTCAGTGCTGGTTGAAGCACACACTCATCTCACACTCATACTGAGGTTGGGCACCATCTAGTGTGAAGTGAGGCTGACATTCATGGTGTAGGTGAAGTCACTTGCAGACATTTCAGACTTATACACAGTTGGGACACAGACTCAAGTTTTTGTTATGTAAAGATCCAAATGGCCATGCTTTATCTCAGATAGTATTCATTAATTACCTAATTCATACTAATCGCAAAGGAAGAAATCCTAGTATGTTTGCTGCTAGACAGGAGTCAGTGCCTTATGGCTGCTTTCTTCTCCCTCCATCAATTCAGAAGACAATCCCAGGAGATCCTCACTCACCAGAATGCTGGCTATGTCCTTAATGAACTGGAGGACATTCAGCTCCTTGTCTTGGCTGAAGGTCTCCTCCAAAAGTCCTGTGATAACAGAGGAGCCCATTGATGGCACAGCCTCCCACAGAGCTGTCCTGCAGGCCTAGAGAAATCCAGACCATTAAAACCAGTGTTAATCTTCATATAGGCAATACATTGATGAAGTTCAGTATTTACAAAAAATTAGGCTAGATCTGAAATATGTCTATGCAACAATGATAGCATCTCAAAATCGTTTTTGGATTTCCGAACTTGATACATACAGTACAATGATGGCAGTGATTTTTTGCTTCCCCAATTTGAAAACAGTCCTGGTCAAAGACTTGGTGAGAATTGCTGGTACTGGAGGAGTCTGGTGTCAAACAATATTGCAGACTGGGAAAAATGAAAATTGGTAGATGTCACATCCACAGCTGCACCTGTTTCAGATTTGAACCTGACATCATGCCGATCTGTTTAAGCCATCATCTGCTATGTGAAACATGACCCATATCCCAAACTAATGTTAAAAAAGATGCAATCAGCCATTTGATTCACAAATGTCGCAGGTATGACTCTAGCACCAACCCAAAGAAAATGTGGCAAAATACAGTTCTTGAGTCAGGGATGTCCGATTCAGACAGTTACCATTTTGATATGGTATCAAAATAATATAATATAATAAAAATATAATATAAATAATATAAAAGTTTAATAAATATATTTTTGATTATTGCGTGGTAACATAAAATATTTCCAAATTTATACTATTTGACAACACACTTGCCACTCCTCACATGCACAAAGGTCTACAGGTTCACTGGTTCAGTGTAGAACCACAGTTTATGGAAACAGCTTTAGGCATTCCTGTAAGAAGCACTGAAATCTTGTTAAACCCAAAGGTCTGCCATGCACAGAAGAAAGACTGAGTCTCTCTTCTGTGCTCTCCAGTCTCACAGCCTGACTCCAGCCAAGAGCAGCTGTGTGTCTTTACCTGGTTAACCTCTGGGCAGCAGTCAGTGAGATTGAGCAGCAGACTGACCAGGGAGCTGTGGACCTCTTTTTTTATGGCAGCATCCTCTGAACCCAGCCTGACCAGCTGCCCCAGAAGAAGCACAGTGTTGCTGCGGACTTCATGGCTCCCCTGTAAGAAGGATACATGGGGCGAGTGGTACTTTACACATACTGTACAACCCATAACATTCCCACTTCTGTTCATTTCTACATGAACAAAATACATGTTATTAAATATAGTGTCATTGTCGCTCACTGTACAAACATTGTGACTGATAAACATTAACAATGGTCCTACTTGGATTTTACGTAGAAACATATCTGAATAAGAAACACCCCAGAAACCTACACTGTCCAGGCAGAGCTTTGCTCTACGGTACACAAGAGGCACCAGCAACTTGATCTGACTCTTTTTGCAGACAGACAGGATGGTCATTAGTCCAGACAGAGCCCGCAGGACAACTGACTCCACTGGGGTCTCCATGGTTGAGTTTTTAGTTGCCAGATGCTCCTTCCTGTATCTTGGTGTCTGAGGAATGAGGACCAGAAGTCAGATTTAATGTACACAATGGCTGGAACAAGTGTTTTAGAGAAGGAAAAAGTACCTCCACATTGTAAACTGAGCACAGTATCCCTATTTATCTGGCTTTTTGAAATGCCTTGAGACAGACTCTATGGTCACTTACAGCCAGGGCCAGATCACCCATCTGCATTCCCTTTGTTAGGCAGAGATAATCAGCCAGGTGCTTCACAATCTTGGGCGCGACCTGGCTGGTGCTAAGGGCCTGCCAAACCTCCATGAGCAAACTGAAAAAGATACATGAAAATATCATTGTCACTATTGCACAAAAAATAAATCAAGGATCCAGCATCATTCTACACATTAAGGTATATAGCTTTACCCAGCTAAAGTGTTTCAGTTTGTCTGAGAGAAACAGAGACTCTTTCAGCACAGTTACTACTGTAGGGCTGTATTGGCACTCCAGTGTCCCAGTGTGTTACCTCTCACGGATAGAAGAGCAGGTCAACAGGAAGCTGATGGTGAGTTTGAGGTTGTGTGATGCCAGACACACAACCCCCTCCTTCAAACTCTCTCTCACACTCTCATGCAGATTCCAGCAGGTCATAAAGACCTCTAGCATGTCAGGAATCTAGAGGGACCAAGAATAACAGGGGTCAATCGCCTCACTGCGAGGGAAGCTGAAATTTATCAAGTTGATCTCATGAACCCTTTATTGTTTTTATATTACAATGTGCTGCACTAAACAAAAGTTACAAAAGGAAAAGTTAAACAAAGATTTAACAAAGATTGTAGAGACAAGGCCAATTGTTACACTTGGAATTAAGCGTTATTAAAGATTTCTAATAATCTTTGTGCTGACTTGACCAAGCAGTCTGGTGCCTCTCTGTGTAAGGGCACAGGAATGTGCTATAGGCCCCTGTAAAAAGAGACATCGTAAAGCTGTATCAAACCTGAACTGTGTAATGATATATAGCGCAGATGGACTGTATCAAAACTGTAGCCTGTTTCTTCCCAAGACTACAAGTCCAAGGTCACTATCCATCACCCAAAGGAAAGTTCACCAATGACAGATCTGTAGATCTGTACCTGATAGGATCTCAGCCAATCACCAACTTGTGATGTCTTTCCCTAAAAACTAGAACCCAACTGATTTTCTTTGGTTAACCAACCTACTGGATCCTTATCTCTCCAGCTGAACTAGCAACTGACAAAAGGCCACGAGAGTGAGTCAGTAAAGTACAGAATTCTGTCCAAGATATTCTTCCTGAAACAGAAGAAATCTTGTGTTCCTCAGCTGCCTGAGGGCCAATGCGAGCTACCCAGCTATGCCAGGCAAAGCTCTTTTCTTCTATCTCGCTGGCATGGTGACAGATATAGAGCGAACAGCTGAAAGTCAGACCATGGACCAATCAACCAAGCTCTGCCTTACCAGCTGGAAGTTTAACTCATCATGAACGTTTGCCCAACAAAATTTTCAGTTGAACTGTTATTCCAAACACAAGTTTGATGTTTACTTCATGACTGTAAATGCACATTTTCTATTTGAGCATATAAATAAGATGGAAGTATTTGAGACTGATAAACCTATGAGACAGATCACACACATTTAGTTGATAAATTTAAAATCTTTGAACTCTACTCTTTGTAATCCCAGCAGATCCATTCAGATATATTCTATGACGTTTGTTGATTGTTACGCATGGTGTAATACCAATAAATTGTATATACTGTATTATATTGTATATTTATAACCTATGTGTTAGACTGCAAATTGTTATATTTGATAGGTTCCTAAAAGTCATCAAGTACTCTCAATTTACTGTCACAATTTTTGATTGTTACTGTGAACTAAAATCCCACATCACCTACAGTATATTAAAAGAAACTAAGAGGCAAATATGAAAGGGTCCTAATGATCTGGCAGCTGAGATATTGCTCACAGATCAAGTACCGACACACAGAGACTCTCTTGGTTCCTAAGAGGTAAAGGTACTCGAGGGAACACAGACAGAGTTTAGTGTAACTCTCATGGAGTTACCAGCACTCTGCTTCTCTAGGAAGCTTTTAACACACAAGATCAGAATGATTAAAGGATAAGTCTACTGTCCGTGAAATATGACAATGCTGTTATGTCCTCACCATGCTGGCCAGCTCCTTCCTGTGACTCTGGAAGAGGCGTGTGATGGTGATACACGCTGCACTGGAGCAGCTGTGCTGAGAGTCCAGCAGCAGCCTGTCAAACAGGCCCTTTATCATGATCTTCATTTGGTGGTGAGGGAGCAATCGACCTACCAGCTGGGAAACAAAGACATAGATAGATCAGGCTCCATCTGTTTTAGCACCAGCCAGAAGAGCAGACATCCAAATCTTGGGATTTAATAAACAGTGAACAAAGAGGTTCAGACAAGAAAACACCTTCATAGACATCGTCCTTCAAGAGGTTAGCGCAAATACAATTATAACCCACTCACAACCAAGAATCTGATGTCAACCCACTACATTGAACACAAAAGTGATGGAATGAAACCATTAAGCCATGTTCATAAATAAACAATGTACAGTTCTAGAGTAATCATAGACAAAATAAGAAACACCAAAGCAAAGCAGTTTTCAGTATTTACTGCTTTGCACTATAATTTTCAGACAGCACACCAAGCTCCTTGCCATGGCTGTGTTAGAGACTGTCCTTACCTGTGTGACAGCAGAGCAAGAGCCCCTGACTGTGCCCTGGTCAAGCTCCATGTAGACTGATTTTTTCAGAGTCATGAGACTCTTGGCACAGCTTTTGTGAGCTCGATCTGCAGAGAAACAGCATGAATTTAACACACAGGATACAAACTCTTAGTGATTCTCAGATATGTTTGATATTAATTCTGTTTAGAGAAAGATCTTGTTGAACTGAGTGATCCACTAGATCTGATAGAAGATCACTGTCTATAAATACTCAGAAGTACAAGTCTCTGAGTCAGTGAGGCACAGAGTAACCATCTCTCAATACTGTCAGGAACAGATCCACTATCTATCCACACTGTCAGAATTTTAAATTGTTTTTGTTTGTACTGTGAGCTGCTTCATTTTTACCTTCTCCGCTCATCCAGATGTTCAGTACTGTGATGACACACTCCATTGCCTTCTCCCTGACAGATGGCTCTGTATCACAGCACCGGGGGAAGAGGAGTCCTAGGAGCTCCCCAACAGGGAACATCAAGTTATTCTGGGACAGAGAACACATTCCAGAGATGAGTCTGATGAGTCTGCTTCAGCTGCGGAATTACATTTATGGCAACCATGAACTGACAGTTTCCCTTCAATTCCTCAAATCATGTCGTCACAGGTGTGCTTAATTAAGAATAGATTTTCCCTAAAAAGAATTCCACTTTGTTAATATGCAGTATAACTCCAGTCTCACCATGGGATAAAAGTTCTCAAGGTAGAACAGGAGAAGGGCTTTTGTGATTTCAATGGCTCTCACTCTCTCCCAGGTATGGGCAGAGCTGAGCCAGGCTTGCACAGGCTGAGGAAAACAAGGAAAAGACAGTGAGTGTCGTGATAGAGCAAATGACAGTTTTAAAACCACCAACACTATTAGGATTGTTTGAAGGTATAATGCTCACACATCCCTTCTATAATTACCTTGTACACAAATATGGCAGATTTGACACCTTATTATTACAAATTTACCAGCATGAATTACAAAAATATCATATATTTATTTCTGTCCATTAAGCTACAATATGCTTGAACTGTTTTATTGTTTTAACTTCTTCTGTTCTTCTGAAACAGAAGTCTGATACCAAGCTTCCAAATCACAATAGAATAAAGTTCTGACCTCAAGTGCTCCCTGCAGTCCGGCTGGGCTGATGTTTTGCTGCAGTGTTTTGAGCAGCAGGTACAGAAGAGCCTCAGCAATGTCACTGTACAGCACCTACCCCACACATAGCACATAGACATTCATAAAAAAAAACTTTTTTCAAAGGTTATGCTTTGAAATGAATAGTTCAAGTAATCTTTCCAACCTGTGAATCCTGAAAGACTCCATAAAGAAACAATATTCTTAATACATTTACTGTCTCATGTGTCCTACTTAGTGTCAAATAGTCAAGTCTATCACTCCTTACCTGGGGCTCAGGCCCACTGGAATCCTCTGGAGACAATGTGAGCACAGCCTTTGCACAAATATGCAGTAAGGTATTGTGCACATCAGGCAGCACTGGGTTGAAACAACTGTGTGACAAGATACAGTTTGAGGAGACACAGTACTGATCAGTTATCAACTTTTAGAACTGAGTTATCATATTAAAAGAGCTGGAATCCCATGACATCAGGTCATTTTACACAAATAATGTGGCAATAAATGAAGATCATACACTACCTTACAGTATATTCTAAATTATAGTATACAGTGTAAGAATGTGGAAGTATGGGAGTTGATGTACAACACTTAAACTTATTATGAGGGCATCAAACCTAATGTCTCCTCTTGTTTCTCTTGTTTCAAGCACAGCTAAAAATGTAATTGTGAGGCAGCTGCAGTAATGAAAGATTATTCAAGAAGCTGTACCTCAGTATTACACAGTTGCGCAGGGCCAGCAAGCGGACTGGAGAGCTCAGGGGGTCACTGGGCTCCTCTTTAATAAACTCCTGTAAAGTGATGGAAGAGAGGAAGTTTCCAGAACCTCAAAACACCACTTCTTTCCATTGGAATCTCACAGAGATCCTTGTACAATATGTGCAAAGGAACTCAGAGTCAAGAAAAGGAAGTGAAGAATCAGTGATGAAGAAGGTCACTGGAATATCAGAATATTCCTGATAATTCCCGGTATTCCTGATAGCATATTCTAAGAATCACATTATACCAAAATCATTTCCAGCCCTTAATCATGAGACAGAGCTGGCCTGGTGCACATAAAATGATGTAACACAGTTTTGAAAGATTGGGATCATCTGCAGGCAGGGAAAGAGTAATACCACTTCGCTCCCAGCTCATTCATACTGAAAGAATAAGACTGTCTAGAACATCAGTGTGTGACACCAACAGTCTCACTGCAGCAGGTGACACTGACCATCATTGTCTCCAGGAGCTGGGCCTTGGCTGGGAAGCTGGGAGTCCCAGTGTGACTGGAGCTCAGCACGGCCTGAGAGATCATCCCCACACTACGGCACAGGATCAGTCTGATGCTAGAGTCCTGCAGGGGGACAGACAGTAACTCACTCACTCAAAGCCCAGGCACTCCTGCAAGGAGGATGAACACTTCACCTCCACCAGCCTGAACTGTGATCTGCACTCAAGGAGTCTTTCAGAGCAGGTAGAGGTTCAGAGAGTGAAATGTGCACAACTGTTAAAACTGCTTTTGTTTTCGGTGAGAGATGATTATTCTAACAGTTTAAGTACTCCCTTGGTTTTAGAAGTTACTGTATTTGTACTTTATTTGTCTCAAAAAAGTGTATTTTACTTTGATTGCCCAATTAGCACAAACAGTGTATGAAAGTGTCAGAGCCACTGTGTAATCAGTAACAGCTGAAAAGGGCATGAGATGCTGAGTCTGAGTCTGAGATTCTTTTTTTACACACATTATAGAAAGGACCTGTTAGGATTATGTTCACAGGCCTTTTGTCCTTCAAGGAACACTAAACCTTTGCCTACCTTAGTGGTGAAATGTTGTCTGACTCTGCCAAAAAAGTCAGTCTCCATTCTCTGTTGCAGGAGCCATGGTGCTTTGAGAGCAACATGCCCATAGGAAAGGATGAGAGCGATGGTAAAATCACTCTGCAGGGAAAACCAACACAGTGTAGATGGCATCTTCTCATTAGTCATTTCAGCTGTTTGTTTAATTAGAAAGAACTGTGAGCTTCAGTGTGAGTCCTCATGAAATGTCCATAGAGAAGAGTCCTCAACGTAAACTGAGGAATTATCCTGCACTCAGAGCTCCTATGCTGACTGAATGATTGAATTCTTTCACTGTGCACTTGCAATTAAAAACAAATTGTGTCCAATTTAAAAGATCAAAAGAGACCTTTTGTAAATGCAAGTAATACATGTACATAATGGAATTAAAAGAATAAAGCATGTACAAAACTAATTCTGCTTCTCACTAAGTATGTAATGTTCTTACTGATTCTACAAATAACACAGTTAATTAGAAAAATTTAGAATTAAGTCAACATAAATGACAAAAACTATTAAAAGTCCAAGAAGCAGGGCATTTCAACTATATTAGCTCCTAAGAATATTGCTGTAGTAGTGCTGAAAGAAAACTGTAGGCAAAGGCTGACATTAAAGAAGAGCTGTGGTTTATCACTCAGAACTGAACTAGTGTACCTACCTCAGAGCAAAGCTCACTGCAGTAGATCTCCGGATCGGTCTTCTCCACTCCCTCCAGCACAGACAGCACCACATCAGGGTGGGCACTGGCACACAGCCCCATCAACACTGCCAGCCCCTGGGACACCCGACAGGCTCTCTTAGTGACCCTTGTACAGTGCAAGTACTACCATGGTGTGTTTCTTCAGATTCATTGAAAATACAGCACAGTCACCAATATCATTTTAGACAAATATATGTCTAAATATACTCCAGTAGATACACAACACTTATGTGTTAGAATGAGACAAGGAGAGAGAACACATCTCAGACTCTGTTGGCCCTCTAGAAGCTCCTGTTGGCTTCTACCCCCTGACTAACACTACTACTGCATGTTTTAAAAAACGTCAATGGGAAAAATGCTCCATTACATTGGAGCAAGAATGGAGAAGTCTATTTATTAAATCACTGAAATACCAAGAGTGGGTGCTCGCCAGACACCTCAGTTCTATGCCGCGTGTGAGGAGACCAGTTTCTCCAGATTCTCCAGTTTCTCCAGTTTTGACCACTGTCAGTGTCCAACTGACAACTACAGTAAGTGCTTATCATCTATAATAACATCTATCCATCCATTTTCTAACCATTTCATCCAATTTAGGATCGTGGAGGAGCCGGAGCCTATCCCACCAAGCAACAGGTGTAAGACTGTACTGTATAATTATATTTTAATTACTTAATTAAATGATATATAGTCAACATTACAAATTACATTTTTTAGGAGAAAAAAGTTTTCTTTAAATTATTTTCACGTTCATATAATATCATTTCCTAGACTGACACATTTCCATCCTCATAACTATGAGCCTTTTAGAGTTACTCAAGAGACGGATCACTTTACCTCTCTCTCCACAGGCCTCTCGTACCGAATTCCTAGGAGAGCGTCCTGAAGCACATCTCTCACAGTGTCCTGGCGAGAAACGTGCTGGACTGCCACACCCACACACTGGCACAGGAAGGCCTGTGATACCAGCGGAGAGCAGAGTGAACACTGAGCTCAGGAAGCTGCTCTGTACAACAGCACTGAGAGGACATGACAGTTAGGGAAGTGTGGATCCTCTAACAGATCACTCACACATCATCACCTTACTATTGGCCAGCCTGCACACTCACAATACAGAACAAATTACTAGTCAGAGTCTTTGACCTATACTACAGTATATCTTGAGTCTTATCTTTCTGAAATATTTTTCAGAGATCATTATTCAGGGAATAAACCTCATTCAGAAGCATGATGCTACAGACACAGAGAGCTATTCCAGTCACAGACAGTACATAACATTTCGAGGTTCTCTTATCAGACTCACCTTCTCCTCACTGGTGGAGATGAGTGTGCAAATGCCTCTGGTCATGGCCTTTGTGAGGCTGCAGGCCCAGGCCTCATCTGCCACTGAACTCAGGGTTTTAGACAGGAGCTGAACACACACAGGGGAGGCACTCAGTTCCATATTAGGATGCACAGTGGACACATTCAGACACCACCTTGTGGAACTACACAGGTATTAGCACACAATATAATACAGCAGTTTCAGCTCAGGAAAATTTATTTACATTAATCCACGGGTACTCAGGTGCTCAAGCATAAGACAGCTGTCATTGTTTAATGCCTGACGTTCCCTTAACAGGAAAAAGATTACTTTCTTTGCCTGCCCCCCTCCCTTTACTCTGAGTATGTTATCTATCCCGCCCTCTCTCTCAGTACATACCACATACAGCCCTTCCTGCCACTGCTCCAGGGATATCTCTACCTCTTGCAATTCTGAAACACAACAGAGAAAGAGTTTAACACCGTCATATATGGACTGGAGCAGTACAGAGATTATTGATCAAGAATAGGTGTGATTCAGGCAGTCAACCCAGAAAATCAGGTAAGTTACAACTGTGACAAATAAATGCTGACAAAGTTAATCCTGGTTTGATCTGCTGTAGTCCTGTACAATTCTGGACAAGATATGAAAATGGCATCATATTTTGGATTCAATGGACAAAATAATACAGTATATAATAGTAAGGTACTGTAGCTTCCCAGCAGTGTTGCTCAAACTGATGTCCTGGTTTATTTCAATAAATGGTCAGATGAAATCCCTGAATCAATTAGATTCTTACTACCAAACAAGCAAAATAGATTGTTCTCTTCTTTGTAACTTTTTACATTCTTAACAATTCATATCGGATCAACCCCTATGAATGAAACTAAATATCTCCATTGATTAAGGGCAAATCTGCTATACTCTCCTACAAAAATATTGCTGTAATTCTGAGGATGATTAGAACACTGCAACATATGTTGATTTCCAATTTGTGTCCTTTCTGTGCTGTTTGTTAACAAACATCCCCGAACTATTCAAACACACTGCAACAATGAAAGCAGCAGCAAAACATTTCATCCATCTATCCATTTTCGAATTTGCTTCTTGCAATTCAGGGCAGGGGGACAAGTCAAGGTACACCTTGGGCGGAAAGCCAGTCCATTGCAGGGCAGTGGGGTCAGTATGGGAGTACCTGTGAGGCTCCTGGCCAGGGGTGGAATGAGATGCTCCCACACGCTATGCAGCCTGGGGTGAATGATTGGGCTCAGGGAGTGCAGAAGTGTCAGGCACTCATGCCCACCTCTGAGCGACTGAGAGGCTCCAAGCTGGGAAACAGACATTACCACAGAAATTCAGCTCAGGACCACTGATAATTACTAAACTTCAGAACTCATGCCTTTCTCAACTCACTCAAGGTGACTTGTGTTCTGCCAGCTGTGGCCTTACTTACCAGAAGTATAATCAGCATGATATCTGGTGAAGCTATGTAATCTGAAATACAGAGACATTGACATAAAAATGAAACACAGGTAAGCACTTTGGAGTGAAATGATTCTGGAAATACCAAATTTATTACACCGTCACTCCGAGTGGACAGCGGAGGGCCACTCCCATTGGAGTTCCTAAACATAGTACCTGTTTACAAGTAAAATTAATGTTGATCTGTCACTTACTCACTAGATGAGCCTCTATACTAACCCAGCTCTTCAAAGTCAGAGATCACAGAGTAGCCCTTCTCACATAGCCTGCTGTAGAGCACGTTCAGATTATTGCACAATACAGGCAGAGCATCACTGTATATTCTCCAGAAAATGAACTTCAACAGGTTGGACCACAGCATCTGATAAGAACAATACAAAACAGAGGTCACTTAAATCTCAACCACAGCAAAGCAGCACTGTATTGTAAAGAAAATTCAGATGGAAAAAATGGAGGGATAGAGACATGAAGGCCATAACAAAGAGCAAAGTCAGTGAGTGGAGAGGACAATCAGTGTTACCTCAGAGATCGAAAAGTAATGTACTGTGACAGAGACCATAGTGAGACACTTACTCCAGTCATAGTATTATCTGTGCACCAGCAACACAGCACTGCCTCAAAACTGTGTCTCACAGCGCTTATACTCGCAGGGTCCCTGGAGCTCTGAAGACAGAAAAACACAAATATTTTCCCACTGTTTTTACACCTCACTCACTCAAATTTAAAATGTACAGATGTGTAACTACAAAACGTCACTACACCAAACCACTACCGAGGTAAACCTGATTCCATACACAACTCCATACCTTGGTGATGTCATCTACAAGGGCACAGTTCTTTACAATGTATTGCAGTGCAACAACTGTGCCCTCCAGCCCCAGATACCCCCTTTTCCCCATCTCCATCAACACCTGGGACTGCAGATGTTTCACCTGAGGACAGGAACCACAGCACATCATTACTGAGGATCAGGTTCAACACATTATGAAAAACACAAACCCTACTTACACATCCTAGAGTATTTCCATAGAATTATCCACATATCCAAAGATGCAGTAGGATATACAGTAGAGCATAAACACATCACAACAGAGTGAGGCCATATTATTTAGGCTGGACTGTACCTTATTGCTGGTGTTTCCAATGGTCCCAGTAAAGGACTTCAGCACACACTCCTTCAAATGTTCACTGAGGAAATCTGAACAAACAATCAATCATACAGTATGAGTGCAGTTTTAGTGCAAACAGATGAATGAGACACAGCAGAGACTGGAGGAAGAGCTGACTAGAAAATAGAGATCACCTCATTAGTAGATAGACAAAATGCCCATGCTCCATCAGCACTGATTTTTAATTCCTATTTCCTAAATAATACAGATGCTGTGAAGAAATTGAGACGTTACTAGTGGCCATGATGTTAGAGCTTCATTAGCAATGAAAGTGGCTCAGGACCTGCGCGCACACACCTTGATGTACAATATTTGAGAGCAGAGTAAGGCTCCCCAGTTGGTTCTTTTCCACTGGACTGTCCAGCATTACCAAGACAAACTGCAGGACCTTCTGTGGAAAGACCTTGGCTGCAGAGAAACAAGACAGAAGGAAGTCGCACAAGTCAAGCTTACACACACATTCCATCAATGCCCACCTGATTACAGCTCACTCCTAGATTCAGAGAACTGTATCTATTCCTCAAGCTGTCAAACTGTCTTTGTCTTAGACTATGATTCAAGCATCAAGTTTGAGATAAAGCTTTAAGCCCTCACCTAAGTCAATGAAGCTCTTGATCAGGTACATGTATCTCTCATCCTCTGGAGGATCAAAAGACTCACAGATCTGAGAGAAATAGACATTTCCTTTACCTACTCAGACACATTAGTAGCAGAGATTGTATGAATTTGATTAAGATGCATTTTCAAATTGGAAAGTTATGCAATATGTTACAGACTTTAATGTTAATGTGAATTCAACAGTAAACACATGTATCATTCATTGTACAGTATTTTGCCAGTGTGTGATGTCTTCCTTGGTAGGTGAAGAGGGATATGTCATCGCTGCAAACTTTAGTCCTGATTACCTTTGTGTGCATCATGTTCATCATGTAGTTCAGATGACAATTCAGAACCTGTCTAGCTTTCTGAAGTCCTGCCTCCACAACCAGACTGAGACTCTGAATGAAGAGCACATGTATGCGAATTTGGAGAGCCAGCCAAATGCCTGACTCTCGCAATCTAAAGTTTATCATAAAGAAAACAAAACAGTATCAGACAGAATGTCTCCCTCTTTCCATTCTGTACTGGTAGATTCATCTGCATGCAACTACTGATAGAACAATCTGTCTTGCAAACTTCCACAATGATATTTGCAAATTTCTCAGCATAATTCTTTCTTAAGGTGTTAAAAATCTTCTGTAATTTGATTATATGAGTGAGGAATTCAAATGAAACAGAAACCACTTCTAAACACATATTTCTTAAGGTGTTAAAAATCTTCTGTAATTTGATTATATGAGTGAGGAATTCAAATGAAACAGAAACCACTTCTAAACACATATTCAGTTAGATTCTTCCTATCTGCCCAAGCAGCAAAGCTGCAGTCCCAGTGCTTAACACAAACCCACCTTGTTGATTCTGTTGTACTGTATATTCCATTCAACTGCGTACAGGGGCAGGAAGGCATAAACAATTCCTAGCAGGTTTCTTTGAAGGATCTCCTCTGACAGAAACCTACACATGGGTCCAAATGCCAAAACGATGGCCTCAGTCACCTACCGACAAAGATGAGATGAGAACATCAGTATTCAAACAAGCAATCCAATCAGAGGACAGCAAACCTGTCCACAACATCAGATAGACACAAAAATATAACTTGTGTGTCCTCCATTTTTTCCTGATTCTGGTGATCATCCCTCTGTCCAGCTGGTCCTACCTGATACCTGCACAGTCACACCTGCCATGTTTTCATTATCTTCGGGACATGGAGTTATAAATGATCAAGAAATCATAAAGCAATATACAGAGAGGAAGATGTCATACCTTTAAGTCAGTTGTTGGCAGCCAACTGGACATAATATTATAGCTGGTGCTGATCTGTTGTGAGACATCCAGGATGTTGTCAGCTGGAGCTTGGGATTGATATTGACTCCAACTCTCACACAGGCTTCCTAATGCTGGAAAGTCACAAGTGATGTTCAATTTATCACATAGCTGTATGTTGAGTCATTAGCTGCTTCACTCTCTGATTCTTTTCTACAGCTGTACTGTAGCTCAGTGAGAATAAGTTAAGTCAAGGTACTCTCAATGCAACTCTGCAGCCTTAAACTATGAAATCCTCCTCTCAAACATGTTAAATGAATATCTCACTAATCAATGAAGCTTTCACACTTACCAAAAGACATCATTGCCCTCATGACTTTGGTTTTTGCTAAAGGCAGAAGAGGCACTAAAAAGTTCAAAATTTTCCCCATGTCACTGGCAATTTCAAGGACTGCAAAAGTAGAAAAAAACACATTTCAAACTGGATAGGGGCCAAGGCTCACTGTTACACTAAAGGTGCGAAGCCTGGCCGAGTAAATAACCATGTCTCTTTAAAACGATTCATTGTTTTTCATCTTTAACCTCATCTAATTATCCCACACCCAGTCCACAAACAAAAGATTTGAGTATTGAGAGCTCTAAATTTCACCTACTCAAAAGAACTTTTGAAATGAAGAGAGTGAATTGTAACACAGTAATCAGATGCAGTGTGAGTTCCTAGTCCACATACCATTACAAGCACTGAACTTACTGCAGTTGTGGGAGATATCTGACACAGCCTGCAGCAGGGCGTGGTGTGGGAGCTCTCCAGGCTGTATATATGACAGCACCATGTCCATGGTTGTATGATAGTGATCTCTCACCACAGACACGACAATATTGCTGCTTGCTTGCTGCCAATCAGGCAGCCATTTCTGTAACAGTCACAAAAAATGTTTTATGTTAGCTTTCATGTCAGGAGTCTTGGTGGTTGAGCAATGGATAGAATAAAGACATCATGCTTAACAGATGAGGAATCTTCTTTCATTGCCAAGTTCATGCAAACAACTTCATATCTTGACTGAACTAAAACTACTCCTATTTAAGACAACAAGTCAAGGAAAAGATTCCTCCAAAGGCAGGACCTGAAGAGGGATCACTTACAGACGACATGGTCATTTCTTTTAAGCCCACTGACACGGTGCTCTTAGCCAGTGACTCATCCAATTTTAGAGCTGCCCCTGTCTCACACAGCAGCCTCTCCACTGCCTGGAGGATTGCAGTGCGATGAGCAGGTGTCATCTAGAAAAGGGGAGAACGATAACAAGGGGTGAGACTGTTGCTCTCATCACAGCATCAGTGATGTAAGCTCACAGGGATCCTTCAGGGAGACAGTCACGATTGTCAACAATTACTGAGTCTGAAACAGTGGAGAAACAGTTCTACTACTGTAGAACAAACCAATTCACCACATTGGTGAGTAAATAGAATATACAGTAGAAAGTATTCCCTGTTTAGTAGTAATAATAATAATTAATAATTGCTTACACTTATACAGCGCTTTTCTGGACATTCCACTCATCCACCTGGATGATGCGACGGCAGCCATAGTGCGCCAGAACGCTTATCACACATCGGCTATCAGTGGGGAGGAGATCAGAGTAATGAGCCAATTCATAGATGGGGATTATTAGGAGGCCATGATTGGTAAGGGCCAATGGGAAATTTCGTCAGGACGCCGCTACTCTTTTCGAGAAACGCCCTGGGATTTTTAATGACCACAGAGAGTCAGGACCTCGGTTTTATGTCTCATCCGAAGGATGGCACCTTTTTTACAGTATAGTGTCCCCGTCACTATACTGGGGCATTAAGACCGACATAGACTGCAGGGTGAGCGCCCCCTGCTGGCCCCACTAACACCTCTTCCAACAGCAACCCTAAATTTCCCAGGAGGTAGTAGTGATCAAATGCTGTCAAATTACAAGATATATATATATTTATTACTTTAGTAATAAAAAATAAATCACAGATCACTAGGTTGTCAGTTAGAATACAGGTTCACACAGTGTTTCAGTGCAATGAGCTCTCTCTGTAGTTCAGACTGAACTGCACTTCTGAAGTGTGAATGTATGGATGAGGAGGTATTACCTGGGTGCAGCTAAGAAACCTCAATATCACTGGCAGTGTCCCCTTCGTGTTTTGCTGTAGGAGGGTGTAGAGCTCTTTCATGAGCTCCTTTGTGTCTGGCTCAGAGTTCATAGCCTCCATTACAGCTATGATTTCATCTGCAACAGACACACAGTCATCAGGACAGCAGGAAGACACTGGTGCTGCTTCAACACAGTCTCCCCTAAAGCTACCAGTCAGATAACCCTGAAAAGAAACTGCTGTCTGAGGGACAACAGCCCCAATTAACTAACAGTTTCTAATAACAATCTAAACTCATTAAAACTGTATTGGAAGCACAGCACACATAAAAGAGGACCTGTTTAAGACCTAACTTTTGACAGTATGGAATAATAAAAAACTGCTTTACCATGTATCCTAGATTTTGATTTAACCAACATTTTAATTAGGCTATTGAAATGATCATTTTCTTAATTAGCTTTTATTATTTATTGATTTCTTCTTTTAAACACTGTATTTTAACTTCTCTCCCTAGTATCATGGGAAAAAAATATTCTCACTTCTAGGAGCTGGAAAGTATTAAATTAAGAGTCTAATGAAGTAATGAAAAGCTGATTGTGTAAGAATAAGACGTGGTGTGTGTGGAAGACAAGGTGTCATACCTGGCCCAGGGCACTGGCACTCTGTCTGGGTGGACAGACAGGAGGAGACCCAATTTCTCCCTCTCTTCTGACACTTACAGTGACTCAAGCTCATCTTGTTTCTCTCACAGAACAGCAAGAACAGCACAATGAAAGGTGAGCTAGACTTTATTTGTTACTTAGCGTTTATAAATTTATTTCTGACAAGCCAGAAGTTGGTATTCGATGTCTATCACTCAACTCTTCTATATCATATTGACATTATTAAACACATTAAAAAGAATTGTTCCATAATAAAAAGACAAACATGAACAATAATATTTTCTGTTCAGTGCTGCACTGTGTGGTAAACGCTGCTAGTGAACCCCCGAGAAAAATAGCTTAAGACAACCCTTTCCTTCTCGGTACGCAGTGCTGCCATTAGAACTGTTTCTTCCCGGACGAAAACATTTGAGTAAGACAATCGCGTCAATTTGGGGCTTAGCTATTCCCTACCTCGTCCAATAAGAATGGGTGATTCTTCCTTCCAATAGAAAGAATGGAAAAAAACGACTTAATGTGTTTCTGAAATGAAATCTGTGATTTCTCCGCTAAGTATATTAGCTTTTTACAAATTAAATTAAAAAGACGCGTCTCTAGGCAGCTAATTGTTACGTCACAGTGATTATGTCATTTCTAGACGTGTCTAAAAATTTATTATTAAACACTAATAATAACCCAGATAACGTAGGTTTATTCTCTGTACTTAGTAGTGCTTTCGTACACATTTGTACAATCTACTATACCAAATCAAGCAATAAATAGAGGCAATAAAGCAAGAAATGCAATGTTTTCTTGAAAACGGTGTGCGAAACACGTTTTTAACCTGTTAATCATTCCCAAACTGAAATGGTGCTTTTCTGCTTTACAATAAAACACCACTTCACGTTATTATTATTATTATTATTATTATTATTATTATTATTATTATTATTATTATTTAAAACATTCCTGTGGCTTGGCTTTACTACTTGCGTCGGCCAGATCTAACGGAAGCATATTCGCTTCTCTTTTTTATTTGCCCTGAATAGCAATTTTTCTTACAAAATGTAATCACTCTACAGGGATTGTTTTAGCAGTTTTTCCTTCAAACAGAGCTACACTCCACTGCTCTCTGGCTCAAAATCAGCCTCCGTTGTTGTGGAAAAGGCAACATGGGCATTAAATTTAACTTAACGATTTCATTCCGTTTTATTGTCTTCAGACCTTCAGACTCATACACTTGATTAAAAAGAGAAAAATATATATTTTTAAAAATACGGATATGCTCTTCTGAGAAAAATTACTGTCATCTTGATAACATTGCGGAGATCAAAGTTGTACTGGAGATTAAGACGACCATTTAAGAATATTTAATTTACCTCAAGTCCTGCAGGAATGTCCATTTTAACCAGACTTGTGCGTCTTAGCAGACAGAACCTGTTGTTAAAATATCCTGTTCAAAACGTGATGTTAAGTGTTACAGTTCAATATTACCCTTATTTTAACGTGGACCCAAAGACCCATAGATGCTAAACAACACCAAAATATAATACCCTCTACTCTACTTGAATTTATTTGAAAGGACAGGAGCGGTTTTTTTTTAACATAGACTTCTTTTTATGTCATTCGGGTGTATTTTTTTAACTAGGTGGTCTATTTTTGTGCTTTGCCTTTGGAAGAAGCTACTTCTTTCCATCCTGGCCAAGGATGTCACATTCACATAGGCAATACTTTGTAACTTGTAACAAAAAACATTCTACCAGTTTTATTGGTTTCTGGAAGAAATTGGCCTAGTCGTGAGTGTGCATGTTTGTGTCTATGGGTACCTTGTGATGGACTGGCATCCCATCCAGGGTGTATCCTGCCTTGCACCCATTACCAGGTAAGGCTAAGGCTCCCCCATGACCCTGTATTGCTTAAAGCAGTTAATAAATGACTGGATAAAATACACACTCTGGACATACTTGCACTTTTCACGACTCATCATTTTCTCAACACACTACTTGCCAAACCTGTTTCATGACACCATGCTTGTAAATCAAGCCAGGGATTTTATAGAATGAGAAAGCACCTTGACGAATTAACCTGGCTTTAGGATCATGGAGGTGATTACTCAAAGTCACCAACTCAAACACAGAAAAAGAAAGAAAACAAGTCTTTGCTTAGAAGGGAAACAGACTGGCCAAAAAGGGTCAAAAGGAGACATCTAAGGCATTTCACACCTGAGGCCCTGAATTACTTTGTTCACACCCAACCCAACCCACAGCAAAGAAACCACCCAAATGAACACACTGAAAGGAGCAGGACAGAAGTGCCTCACTCATTATTACTCTCCTATGATGTATTTCCAGCATAATAGGAAAATAATGATCTGTGAAAGACAGTGACAAATGAATGGGCTGTGCTAAAGTTTTTTTTTTTATTTTGTATTTTAAATTTGCAATTGCAGGAACTTTTTTCCTTTACTACTGTATATCCACAACGGCTTGTTAAAAAGGGTTGGAAGTTATGGCACCATTTTCCTTGAAATGTGACCAAAACAATCTGCAATGAAGGTTTAACTTGGTGTATTTCATATGTCAAGTTAATGTTATAATATGAAGCCTATACAGCAGCTTTAGCCCTGTGCAAATTATTAAGAGTTTTGAATACTTTAGGTTGCAAATAGTTTTTTTTCATATGATTATCTTTATCTTGTGAGAAATGTCCATTCCAAAAGACAACTTTGTACCCCTGTGGAGAATCCCCATAGAAAGAAAAAGTGAATCAATCTTACCAGCAGGAACACTCTATCAGTACATTCAATTAAAAACAGAAGTGAAGCCTATTAAAAATGAATTTGTAATTGTCAATATAATTTTTGAAAATACCTAGACAAACAGTATATAAAACTTTTTGCGACATCAACATGAACTGTAAACCCCCTTGATCTTAGAGAATATGTTTTCTGCTACAGATGCAGGCTGGTCAATCCTGGATTGGATTGTTTTCATACAGACCTTAGTGATCTAATTGAGCTGATCAGGAACTTTTCCAAGGTCTTTTCCTGTTGAAGATTTAAAGAAAGCTAGAAAACCAGCTGGATTCTCACTCTCAAGTGAAATTGCACCTGTAACCACAATGCATCTCCCTCAAAAAAGTTTATTGTCTTGTTAGACAAGATAGACATAGACAAAAGTTAATTTGGCTACTTTGACATTTTGCTGAATGTTTTTCTTTTTTACAGTTGAGGTAAAAAAAACCAAAGTGCTGAAGATGAACATGACCAGAGAGTCTGCTGGTGTATACAGTACACCAAGGTTCATGGACAGATCAGGTAAGACTTTTTGTCTAACATTACAAAATTTAAAAAAATCAAGGTTACTGGAAGATTAGTGATAGAATACCAATTACAAAAAAATATAAATCATACATTCACAGGAAACTGTGGGTTAGGAGGCTTAATTATCTCATATAATATAATTACATCATATAATTATAGTAATAATTTCATGAAACACTTTACAAAAATGTGTACAGTATTCAGTATAAATACAGTAGTTATGCACACAGCATAAGCACATTAGAGTCATGGATATATTATACAGTAATGGAGTATTCCCAGTATAGGTTCTATAGATTCATCTTGCTTTACAAACAGTAGATTTCACATGTAAACCTACCACACACTTTTAAAAGTAAACAGGAATATCATGGATATCCTCTTTCTATAGATGTGATAGTATGATTGATGCTGGATGTGTGAAAGTCTTCATCAGAACAGCAGGAGACAGTCTTGTGTTGTTTCACTCTTTACTGAACTCAATAAGTACACAACAATGTTGTGTTTGGTCAGCCCTGCAGGGCAGACACATTCCACGGCCTTCCCAGTTTCTCTATACTGTACCTGCTCTGAAAGACAATTTGTCCTGTTCTTTGATACTATATGTAACAGAAGCTGATTTATTTGTCCTGTTGTCTGTAGCTCTTTAGAGTTTGACCTCATATGTGCACCTCCAGACTGTGCTCTTTCCCCATTACTTTACTCCCTGTACTCCCTATTCACGTTTGCAGAGAACATCACCCTAGTGGGTCTTATCAGTACTTTGTCCAAGGCCAGATACAGAGGGAAAGTTGTTCATTAGCATGGTGTGAGTATGGTAATCTTTTAAGATTCTAGGAATAACCATTTCTAGCACCCTCAAATGGGATGCTTAACCAGAGATTCTATTTCCTGCATCAGCTGAAAAACCTCAGTGTTTCCCAGACTATTCTCATCTAGGTTTATGAAGCCATTAATGAGAGCATTCTTACAGCTTCTATTACTGTTTGGTCTGGCAACACGTCTGTCCATTCTAGAGGTGAATTACAACCCATTGTCTGCTGTGCAGAGAGAGTCATTGGCTGTCATTTGCCATCTACTGAAGACTTGTTTAAGCTCAGAATTAAGAAGTGAGCAGGAAAGATTGTCGATAACTCCTCTCATCGAAGACACCATCTGTTTAAAAACATTGCCTCAGGGAGACACTACAATCAAAACCAAAACCACCCAGCATCTGAATAGCTTCTTCCCCATCACCCTGCTTAACCAAAAGACATGAATACAGGATGTAGTGTGTACAGTATATAATTGAAGACCAGTGTGTAAAGTTCATATATTATTAAATGGAGGGCATATATATTATTGAAAGACACCAGATAAAATTCCTTGTACACGTAATGTTTTGGGAAATAAGGTGATTCTGATTTTGGCATCTGTGGGTGTTTGGTAAGGCCTAAGTCATCAGATCTCAGCACTCGAAATATCTATATATCACATATATATGTGTTATATATATATGTCCCACTTCAATGTTTGAAGTGGTAGCATGTAATAAATACTTTTCTGTCTTTAACTGATAAAAAATGTTTTTTATAAATGAATTTCAGTTTAAAAATTAATTTCAATTTCTATTTAAAAAATCGAAGTTTTTGATAATAACACCAAGATTATAGCATAAGCAACGTTGAAGCAAACACTACATTGAGACTAAAACTAAAATTTGGGATAATCTTGCTTCCAAATAGGCAAATCAGTTCTTCAGTCAACAATTACAGCTTATTTCCAGAAGGTGGAACTGTAGCAGGGCTCCGTCCGCGGTCATAGTCAAACATTAACAAGAGGCTTCGCTGGTGATTCGTTACAGTGGCTTCGCCGCTTGAGATCAGTTGCAAACATTGCTGAGGAGTAACATGAGCAGCATGTGCAAGTGAAATCGAAGCACGCCAAAAATTTGCCAAATGCTTTATTTTTGTTGCAATCAAATTATATAGGACGCAAATACTCTGTGCCATAGTGGCTTTCTGAGTGAGAGGGAACTTTCTTCATAGTCGGACAAACTTCCTGTGAGTAGAGACAGTCATGGCGGCGTTCAGAAGGGGAGTGCAGTCTGTTGGCTTGTTCAGGTACTGTCCATAGCCTGGGTTTTGAGCTATAATCGACTGCTTTTTCACATACGCGCGCAAGTGCAACTTTGAGACATTCAAACTTCTTGTTGTTAAAAAGAACAGCACTCGGAAGTAAGAAATAACTTTCAGGCTTGCAGGAGCAGTTTTGAGGAGTGAGTAAACCAGCAACAGATAGTAACCTGTGTACTTACTGTACAGTATGTGCTCTAATCGACAATGTGTTGTCCAGTAATGTGCGTTCCCGTATGTATTCGGTATGAACAGATACATAATCACTAACATCTTCAGCAATAATACCCTTCATTGTCGAGTTGGATGTTAAACAAGGTGCCAAGTATTGTTGTTCGAAGTAATTGAGTTGACAGATTAGTTTATTTTTATCAGGGTTATTAATGTATTTTACATGTTAGTTTGTTCTAAATACTTTCCAGGAGTCTAAATGTGTTTATAAATCTTGCATTTGCAAAAATTGAAATTAACGATTTTACCTCTTCAAAACGTGTGATTTACCATTTTTAGAGAAAAATTGAAACGCTTCGTGTCTAGACATCAAGTCTAGTATAAAAATATACAGAGGATAGTGGTCACTGCTATATATGCAGGCAGTTCTTACTACACAGAGTAACGTCACTAGATTATTTAAATGACTTGTTTTTGCTTTAGGATCCATAATTGTTTGGTACAATAAAGTTAAAAAAACATTCAAGATTTAAAAGAAAAGTGCAACATTTCAAAGCTTGTCTTAAAATACCTGTGTAGTAGTCCTAGTGAAGCATTGTCCCAAATACAGAGTGGAGACTAATGTGGTGTATTTAGTACTGAATACAGGAGGTGCTTTTTTTCATGAAGAATGGTGGGTGTCTGGTAAACCTGATTGCCTAGGGTCTTCTGGGAAATGGCACAGATCATGGGATCAGTGTACGTGCATTAGTACCTTTTATGTCCTTTCTTTCCAGGTGCTCTTGGAGCGTGCTCAGTTCGAGCAGACACAGGATTGTTCGGATTCCTTTGCTGCTGAGGAGTAACTTCCTCTCTCTGGGAGCGGGCGGGGGGCTCTGTGCTGTCCCCTTTTCAAAGGTAGAATGGTCCTCACCAATTGCTTTTCTACCTAGCTGAACCCTTAGGCTTCAGGCTTTCTCAATTCTAAGAAAATGCAAGAGATGTCTGTATGGAAAGTGTAAGAGTATATATATTTTTAAAAGTTCTGAGCATTTTGCCAAGAGTAAAGACTCTCCATTCCTTAAGCGCATTTCTTTAAGTGAGCAGGTCAGACTGAGTTTCCTGACTTGAAGTAAGGATGTTTCATATGGAGATTGAATGATCTTTGTAATAGCTTTAAAAAGTTATTTGTCTAGGGGATGCCTTGCTTTTACTGGGCACTTGTTTTGCTTTCAGTACTTGTGGACTTTGCTCTGTTTTCACTTTGAACTCAAAAAGTAGAAACAGGCTGTTGTTGTTTTTTTAAACTTGCCAGTCTCCACTTTGAAAATATGCACTGTAGGTTTAACCCCTCAGCTTCTCATTGGTGTCTGACTTCAAGCTCAGTTAGCATTTGGGCTTTTTATTGTATACTTTTGTACATGTTGAAAAGAGACAAGCTAGCTAATGCATAGTACTGTGTAAATGTGTGACCTTTAGATGAATTTCCACAATAGGTCTTTTTTACAGCTAAGTCTACAATATGTAGTATTTTGTATAGTAGAAAACAAGCAGGTAAAATAGTTGCTGTAGTTGACAATGACCACCCCACCAACTGAAAAAGCAATTGTGCATGGGCACTTTTCATTCTTACATCCAGTCCCATCTTCAGCACCGAAGGACACTTGGCCCACAGTGAGATTCCTCCTTTTAGTGAGCTCTTAAAAGATGCTTTTCCTTTTAATAGACCTAGATGTACTATCTGCCTGTAAGTTCTGCACAGATATTAGAGGCCTTATATCATGAGCCACAGTACATCACCCCTCGATTCCACATCTCGAGGAATAGTCTATGACATTACCAAAGTTAGATATACAAAGTAAGATAAATGAACTCCATGCTAATGAGATCACATACAGAAGTAACAGCTACAGTATGCCTGTCTGCTAGGATTGACTTTACAGTATGTGCACCAAACCAAAATTAAAGCTATAATCCTGAAACGCTTATTCACTATGTTTACATTTATTTTTGTACACTTAATTGGACTTGAACATTTATCCATAATGTCTTGAAAATATATATTTTTAATTATTTAATACTGTGTAAACAAGACCAAATCCATTCCAGTTTGAGATATTTAAGATTAGGTTGAACTACACTCTATGAAAAATTATTTTTTGTTTGATTTACACACAAAACTTTTACATTATTAAAAAAATAATAATCTCAGGGTAAAAGCCACTCTTAAGTGTGTAGAAAGAAAGGTAAACAGTGCACAAAACGTATTTTCTGTGGATGATGCCATGATGTTGAAATGAATTGTTTTTTCCAGAAGGTTCCAAAGTTTCTAGTTTGAAGGTGAATTCACTTTACTTTTAATGCATACTAGACTTCCCAATGCGCTACTTATTTGCTACTTGTATTTGTACTCCTTTCATATTGGCAAATTGTTGGCGTGAACAAGACTCCAGAAAATATGGGCGTCCAATATTATTCCTCCATTTCCTTTCACCTGAAATTTTCATGGACCAACTACTGTAAATCCACAGTTGCTGGCTGCCTAATTTCTGGGCATACTGAAGTTTGGTCAGTGTGGATTTAGATACCCCAGCGAGTAGGGCATTACAGTAGTCAATTTGACAAAAGATTAAAGTATTCATTAACCTTTCAGCAACAGTTAGTGACAACATAGGATGTAGTTGAGCAATATTTCTGAGGTGGAAGAATGATGTTTTGACCATATGTTGCAACTGATCACCAGTTATGAAACATAAAAATCTAGATTTAAAGAGAATAGCGAAGTGGTCAGAGAGGCCTAGTTCAAGATAAGAGAAGTGAGCAACAATAGTGATTTGCAATTGCTAAATCCAGGGTGTGTCGTATATTATGAATTGGGCAAAGAACAGACTGGGTTAGATGGTGAAGTTGGAAATCTGGGTGTACAGGTATTGAAATATTGAAATAGGAGAATTCTTAAAATTGACTGATAATAGATGAGGAATTATAGTGACTTTGCTAAATCTCGCTAAATTTGGTCAATCTCTGTGAGAAGAATTGAACTGTGGACTGTACAGAAGGGGGCCACTAGAACATCTGGGACCCCAGAGGGGTTCCAGTCACAAGACTGTGTGACAGGCCACTGAAAATCGTGATCTGAAAATCCTGAACATTTTAAACTGACACTAATTAAGAGATGTAGTTTGTGGTTCATGCAACTGCATTATCACAAAAATGTTACATCAAAGCAATGTTTGATCTAGGATTAAAAACCCTAAATATGAACAGTCTCTTCGCACGTATATGTTGGATTTCAGCCAGGTAGTCTTTTTGGTTTGCTTGGAAGAATCCACCATAACCTGCTGCTGTCCATTGCAGTTCATTTCAGAATTTCAGAATTTCAGAATGACAGGGGGGTGCATCTAAAATCATGTGACGTCCACTATGAAGTTGTCAAGTTAAATTTGTAGGAATAATGAAAAGCGCCTCTCTAGTGAACCCCGGGTGTTGGGAACTTCGACCCAATAAATCAGCTGTATTATCAATGCTAAGTGACATCATAGTATATTACTGAAATAGTAATTTGCCAACAAATAAGTGGTTAAAACTCTTATTTTGAAGCTGTTTTATTTGTCTATGTCTTTTTTTTTATTTATGTTTCCATCTAGCAAGCTGAGAATCTGTCCCATGAGGCACTGATCAGGCGAGCCTCCTCCTTGGTGACGGACAGTGCCAACACCTATCTCTCCCAAACTACCCTTGCCTTAGTCGACGCCCTGGCACAGTACGCTAAGGTGAGGAATGTAACTCATTGCAGAAGGGAAGTGGGGTTTTCAGGAATCCAACAAAACTGTTCTCTAGCATGTGTGAATTACTATGACTTCTCATCTCCTTTACATAAATGCTTTATCAGATTCCCATGGCATCACCCTAAATTATTTCTAATAAAGTGAAGTCAGTGGCCTCCTCTGTGCCTGTTGGTGTTATGTGCAGTGAGAGAGCGAGTAAATCCCTCCCAAAGGCAATCCCATCATGCACATCATGGACCCTCATCTTTTCTGCCAGAGTATTTTAGCTGAACTTGTTATTGAAGTGCTCTAGTCATTAATGATTAATTCTGTTTATAACTAACAATTTTTGACACAAAGTTCTGGGTGGAAATGTATTGTGAAAGCTAGTATTTGACTTTCTCCACATTATACTGTATGGCAGTTTTTCAGTTTCTGTCAGATGTTAACTTTCAGAAACCATTAAACAGCTCTTCGAGAAACATAGTAAGAGGCAGTTCTTTTGTGTGTTACTTTAAGCCATTCTTGCCTAAATTTTTGTTTTTGGGTAATGAGAAGTAACACTCGCTCATATATTGTAGGAATGATCACATTGATAGAGAACTAACTCAGGTTCTTGTTGTTGTAGATCAGTATTTACCGGCAGCTGCAGTTAAAAGTCCAGGCAGAGATCTTTTTGCACCCATGTGATGTTATTAGGTTGTCAGATGCTTTTAATACAAGGTTTAATGCGATGTATGATAAAGGACTGAATGATGATTCAGTTTCAAATGTACAAATGTCAAGTGTAGTGAAAAACACTTCATTTCATTTCTGTGTGGAGAAACAAAAAAAAAAAACAGTTCCATTTTTATTCTCACAAAAGACAGCTTTGCAGAGTGTGCACCTTGACTGTGGCCAAGGTTCATTTGTTTTGGTGGCAGACAGTTAACATTTGGCTCTTTTAGATGAACTCTGGCCTGTGTTCAACTCCATTCTGCAGTCAAATGTCTTTAGACATGAGTTCATAATACTAACCAGACCAGAAGCCCAGATTAATGTCCTGACAAGCCAGAAAGAGTTAAATTCCCATTTGCATTTCTGTACATTTTCTGTATTACTTTCTTCACTGAAGTTTTCTTTTTCCAGTTCACATATACCACCACACACATATACCAGATGCGTCATTTACACGTCAGATACAGAACTGAAACTGCTGGACTGTTCTGGCCTCATGTCTTAACTTCTTGCTGTTGATAGCAAACTCTTTGGTGCCTGTTTTTCCAATACATTCAGAATTGATTATAGTGGAAATGGGGTTAATGGGGACCAAGAGGACATAAATATTCCCTGGAGGGAGTTAAGTATAGCACATTCTCTGTAAGGATCAATGTGTTTAAACTATAATAAAGCCATGACACAATGACATCAGTCTACAGTAGTGTACAATCACATTGTCTGTGTATATACTGAATGATTACTGTAATGACCCATTAAGTTGAGCACTTAAATATATTTGAACTTTGAAACATTTTAAAAACACAAGATAGCATATCCAGCATATTAAGTACACATGAAGATGAAAGGAACACAAAGCCAAATACTTTTCAATTCAACTTTAATGTACAGTATAATACTTCATATAGTTACATTAAATACTGTGCATATGATTATTAAGTGTATCTAATACCACAAAGACTACTAGCAACAGTATGCTTGTGCTTCTTGGTTCGCTGAACTTTTTAGGGTGCTTTGCATTCGTAATGTCAGGGCATAGAAAAGTCTTAAGAAATACGAACATCTCAAATAATCAGTTATAAAACAAAGTATAAATATTTATCAGTAATGCTTTTGATAAAATACAAAGCAATTCTGCAGTGATTTAACTAAAAAGTGTGCAATTTTTTTACACTTTGGACTCCGTTTTTTAGAGTGGCATTTACGTCTGGGAATTTTTACATCCTTGGTCATCAAAAATCTGGCATAAGAGCATAGATTTGCAAGAATTCGTTGCATGTTTTTCTTAAAGTAGCTATCCAAGATAACAAGGACATAAGTCATCTGCTGGTTGCCTTACAGATAACAGTGGATAACGATGTTATCTGAATAGAAAGACATTGTTCGTTTACTGATCTACATAGAGTTGTCCTTGTATCTCCTGCCCATGTCTTGACAAAAGAATCGCAATCCCTCACTCTGCACCTCAGTGTTTTCAGGTGCTATTCATTGTGGTTTGCATTCCATTAAGTTTTGCTTTTCCTCAGTTCTCCCTTCTTCCTAGGGAGAGGAAGCCTGTGCATAGACATGTACAGTGGTGTGAAAAAGTGTTTGCCCCCTTCCTGATTTCTTATTTTTTTGCATGTTTGTCACACTGAAATGTTTCAGATCATCAAACAAATTGAAATATTAGACAAAGATAACACAAGTAAACACAAAATGCAGTTTTTAAATGAAGGTTTTTATTATTAAGGGAAAAAAAAAATCCAAACCTACATGGCCCTGTGTGAAAAAGTGATTGCCCCCCCTGTTAAAACATAACTCAACTGTGGTTTATCGCATCTTTGGAAAGCCGAGTTGAATTTCTCTAGCCACACCCAGGCCTGATTACTGCCACACCTGTTCTCAATCAAGAAATCACTTAAATAGGACCTGCCTGACAAAGTGAAGTAGACCAAAAGATCCTCAAAAGCTAGACATCATGCTGCGATCCAAACAAATTCAGGAACAAACGAGAAACAGAGTAATTGAGATTTATCAGTCTGGAAAAGGTTATAAAGCCATTTCTAAAGCTTTGGGACTCCAGCGAACCACAGTGAGAGCCATTATCCACAAATGGCGAAAACATGGAACAGTGGTGAACCTTCCCAGGAGTGGCCGGCCGACCAAAATTACCCCAAGAGCGCAGCGACGACTCATCCAAGAGGTCACAAAAAAACCCACAACAACATCCAAAGAACTGTAGGCTTCACTTGCCTCAGTTAAGGTCAGTGTTCATGACTCCACCATAAGAAAGAGACTGGGCAAAAATGGCCTGCATGGCAGAGTTCCAAGACGAAAACCTCTGCTGAGCAAAAAGAACATAAAGGCTCGTCTCAGCTTTGCCAGAAAACATCTTGATGATCCCCAAGACTTTTGGGAAAATACTCTGTGGACTGACGAGACAAAAGTTTAACTTTTTGGAAGGTGTGCGTCCCATTACATCTGGCGTAAAAGTAACACAGCATTTCAGAAAAGGAACATCATACCAACAGTAAAATATGGTGGTGGTAGTGTGATGGTCTGGGGCCGTTTTGCTGCTTCAGGACCTGGAAGACTTGCTGTGGTAAATGGAACCATGAATTCTGCTGTCTACCAAAAAATCCTGAAGGAGAATGTCCGGCCATCTGTTCGTGACCTCAAGCTGAAGCGCACTTGGGTTCTGCAGCAGGACAATGATCCAAAACACACCAGCAAGTCCACCTCTGAATGGCTTAAGAAAAACAAAATGAAGACTTTGGAGTGGCCTAGTCAAAGTCCTGACCTGAATCCGATTGAGATGTTGTGGCATGACCTTAAAAAAGCGGTTAAGGCTCGAAAACCCTCCAATGTGGCTGAATTACAACAATTCTGCAAAGATGAGTGGGCCAAAATTCCTCCACAGCACTGTAAAAGACTCATTGCCAGTTATCGCAAACACTTGATTGCAGTTGTTGCTGCTAAGGGTGGCCCAACAGTTATTAGGTTTAGGGGGCAATCACTTTTTCACACAGGGCCATGTAGGTTTGGATTTTTTTTTCCCTTAATAATAAAAACCTTCATTTAAAAACTGCATTTTGTGTTTACTTGTGTTATCTTTGTCTAATATTTCAATTTGTTTGATGATCTGAAACATTTCAGTGTGACAAACATGCAAAAAAAATAAGACATCAGGAAGGGGCACTTTTTCACACCACTGTATATCCTTCCTCTGAACTTGTTCAAGCCCAGAGAGGATTTCCAGTTCCTCCAACAGCAGTGTCCTGAGTCACCATAGTGGGGCAATGGTCTGAAACGTTTGGTCCAGTGGGAAAAACGCTACCTACTGGTCTACCAACACTACTTACACAGCAACAACCACATTCTCCATGAAGGTCTAATTTCCACCTCCAATAATGACTAAGTACAGCCTTATTGAGCTTCTGAGGTCAAACAAAATCAGACTATGAGACTGTAACATTGCTGTTATATCTCAGCCCTGGAAGTTGTCTACATTCTTTCCTAAGCAGTAACTGTTTAAAGTAACTTGTGCTTTTGAATGTTCTACTAAAGTGCTAAAATGTTGTATTAGCCAGCGGTTTACATCTCCCTCTGTAACAGAAATTCTGTAACTTCTGGATAGCCTTCTGGATGTCAATTTTATCTGTCCATTTAAATCATTTCAAATTTCAGTGTTGCACAATCCTTCATAGGTCAGAACAAAGGATGTTTAAAAATTCCTTTTCCGTCACCATGAATCAACTCATTTGTGCTGTAAAATGTGGAGAGTGTTGCAAAATCAAGTCCTGTCACAGACGTGTCAAACACACTGGTAGATGCTGGGCAGCTCTGAGGCCGCTGTGGCTCTAGTTTGATAGCATTTACACTGTCACCACTAGAACATCTCACTTCCAGACAGAAACCGATTAGACCTCTTGGGACCACCTGTGAATAACCAGTTATTACATAGTAGATTATGTCTGCCATGTATCATCAATCATTAGTATCCACTGTTTTACAATGGCTAGTCTTTGATATTTGTCCTCATTTACTCCTCTGTATGCTGATGCAGCAAATAAGGAAATACAGACATACTTTTAAGGAAATACATACTTTTTCAATACAGACCTGAGATGTAATCTGCAATTTGTGTTCTGTTGCTCAAGTTATTCATTTCATTGTTTTATTTCTAGGATTTTTAAAGCCTGATAGAATTTTGCTTGCAAAAAAGCAAGGAAGGATATGTATTTATGGGTATATGGGGATTTCATCAGCGTCTTGGGTTTAATTTTTGTTGGCATAGAGAGCACAAGGTTCTTGATGGGTCAAAAGAGCCTTGATTGCCCTAAAACATTATTACAAGAATAAGAATAAATAAGAATGCCTTGTGGTTGAATTACCTCCCCAGACACAGTTGGAAGTAAATTGGCCAAGAATAACATTACATATGAAGTATTTTTCAATTTTACAATAATGCAAAATTCAAATAAATTCTAGTCAATTTCTGTACACGTATGTAAATAATGTAACTTGGGTACAAGCCAATATAGAAATACAGTAATTGACAGTGTTTCTGTTGTGTGTTATTTATAACTTTGCATTTTAGGTAATTTTTCTGTCGCCCCTTATCAAGAGACAGAGATCTGTTCTGGCATCAATGTTGTCTCAATTGCTTGACGGAAGGGGATAAGATCTTTTCAGAGCTGGATGTGATCTGATTAGGTTAAAGTTCATAGAGCCTTATTGGCATGATTGAGCACTAACAATTAGCAAAACATTTACAAACATTTAAGAACAATACAAATATTTGAAAAGCTCGCTGTCTGTTTCTCAGGCTGTGACAGGATATCCCATGCTGTCCTCCCCTCTCCCCCAGTATGATGTTCTGATTTCTGGTCAGTCTGGGACTGGATTAGTTGTTTTAGGGAAGAATGTTTCTCTAATCCCACAGTCTCACTGCAGTGTAGCAGAAAGTGTCCCTGTCTCTGCCTCTCCTTGTTGGCAGTGGGAGTACGGCCTGTCTTCTCTGGATTACCAGGTCTACCCGTGTTGCCCAGTTTTTTTGGCAAGGCTGTGGACACTGAGCCTGTCCTTTGTAAGGGTCTGCCACTCCTTTTTGTACACAAGCAGTGTCCCATTGAGTTGAGACCCCAAACATCTGACAGCGTCTGAGGCTGAAATTTCCCAGGTTTGACCAGCCAAATTCATGTGACCAGTAGTGTATTTAAAAGACAGACTGTAAAAGAGGATTAACAGAGTAGCAGAGAGGTAGGTAGGAGAGAAGGACAGGTGAGTGAATACCCTGGTACTACAGATAGTCTTCACTATTGGGATTCCTCATGAACAAAACCAGGTATCGGGCACTGAAGGGACTTTAGTGTAATCTAATGTAGACTTAAGAGCTGCATTATTCCATATTTGTAGAACTATTAAATTTCCCTTTGTATATCTGCCAAGTGGATTTGGCACTCTTTCTTTTATTTAAATGTTATTTGAGGGGGCAAATATTCTCTTTTAGTATTATTTTAAAATGTGCCTTTATCTACAGAGGTGGATACAGAGGTATTTTATGACACAGCTTACCTTATGTAGATTTGTGTGTGTAAAGATTTTGAGCGTCAGTTGACAGTTGTGAGTACTTTAGTGGGGAACATTTGGATGCAGTGCTTTGAGCTAAGAAAAGTACTCCACATACACATATATTAAAATATAATATAAATGTATGAATGCATTAGTTTTAACACACTCTTTTTAACCTATTGCCTATTTATCAAAAGCATAATTGTTCACAGAAAATTAATTACATCACCTAATCTCTCTTGATGTTTCCTGATAAGTGGGGAAGTTGTATTATCTAACTTAATTTGATCATAGTAAGGCAAGTCCCAGGCCTGATTGATATTTGTTTTTATTATTTAGCCGCTATGTGCTCCATAGCATCACTGCGTTCTCATTGCACTATTTCTTATTTGAGGTCTTATAATTTAAACACAAAGGGATGCTTAATTATTATTTTAAAAAAAGATTTATAAATATGTATTACAATAATGTATGCATCCACCTACAATGCACACCTTTCCTGTGTCGTTAAGACATAACGACTGTGGTTTGGGACTGGTGTGTGAAAACCCATTATCTGCGGTGATGATTCCTGGATAGTTTTCTTAGAACTTTATATCTCTCGGGAAGCCGACTGGATGGCGTCCGCCTCCTTTTGTTGTGGTTTATCTTAGTTTAGCTTTAAATGTGAATGCAGCTGAACTCCTTCAGGAGTGTAGTGAGGCTTTAATCCTCCAGACGAGAGAGCATAAAGCTTGACAAGATTGTACTGGTAGAAGAATCAAGCATAATATAGTCAGAAAGAGCAGTCATCATCCATAAATAAGACATCTGTTTGATTTTGTAATACCTGTTAAAGATGCAAGATGACAGCATAAAATAACATTCAAATCTATTTATTATGGTCGGGAATTAGATGTTAATGTGTTGTTTGAAGCTTAACATTCTAAATTAGTGAATCTCTAGTTGGTTTGTGCTGTGCTTTACCTAAAACTATTTGCATATTTCATGTCACTGAAATCTAAGGAATGTTAATTGGCAAGCATTTGACGTCCTGTCACGTCAGGTGTTGTGTTGGCCACTGATCCTGTTTTGTGTTCATAAGCAGACAGCTGTTGCATTTAAAAGAACAACAGAGATGGAAATAAGTGTCGCATCCATGTGTTATCAATGGGCTAGGGGTACATGGAAGAGCCAATTCTTGGACGTTGTTTTTCTGCTGCTGTCTATTGGTAGTTCTCCGCAATGAATTCCTGAAAGCCCAGGGCAGTCTGTACTGCTAATGGAGCAATCCCTCTCTCTGGTGTTGACGCAGGCTTGTCTGTCTCTGCAGGCAGTGCACACGCTGATTGCCCTGCAGAAGCGCTACATGAACTCAATTGGTAAACTCACCCCTGCGGAGGAGGATGCCATCTGGCAGGTTATAATTGGAGCTCGTGTGGAGGTAGGCTCTGCGTTCCTTTCTGTCAGCCTCGTCTGAGGGTAAAGGATTCTTTGCTGGTGTCCATCGACAGATTCTCTTTGCAGCTGAATTTCAAGTCTAAATATTCTCACCACTGTGTTTTGAAGAAGCCCAGCCCATTGGCCTGTTCTTTAATATGTGCTCAGAAGGATTCCACATTTTTATATTACTACTTACTGTGTTCAGAATTTCCAAAAAATAGTTTTTAATGTGTTTATTCAGAGTGTACAGGCAAGGTCGGAAGTACATTGTGCCTCATACAAATCTTGAGTTGATTCCCTTTGTCATCTTTGGGGAGACCGTGAGTCATGCTGGAATAGATAAATTATGTTGGCAAATTTCTAAGCAAAAAAAAACCTTGATTCAAAGAGAAGTAAGCAATGAAATTCTTTAAGCTCTTCCGCAGTGATCCACTGAAAGCGGAGTGGCAACTGATATTGTTAATATTGTTAAGTCCAAATTTTTTTTTATTTATATTTTACAATAAAGGTGCCTCATATCTTGCAGGTCATATATGGGGAAAAAACTACTGGTTTTGATTTTTTGTTCACTGACAAGGCAAAACTTTTTTTTTACTCCCATCTCTTCAGCCATGTCTGATTTCTATCGCTCAATGTGATAGAGCATCTCAGGTTGTCATTTTGTCTCCTCTGTGCAGATGAACGACAAGTTGGACACATGCAGGCACTTTGAATCAAACTGGATGAATGCAATAAACCTGTCAGAGCTGGCTGCTGAGGCTGCCTATAATGCAGGTGTGCTTTGATTTGGGTTTTCATAATGGTACTCCTTTAATGTGACAGTGCACAGGCTGTATGGAACAGTGCTCTATTTATAGATGTCTTGATTGTTCTTTTTCCTTAAGCCCTCTCGAACTAAGCACTCAACAACAGTGAGCGACAATCAAAATTGTAAGGGGGGTTAACATTCAGATGGCCAGATTCAAATTCAGGAACTTAAGAGTAGAAGAATGAAATCATGATATTTACCTTGGGTGGGTGGGGATTTATCTTTGAAATCAGGAGGTGGAATTGGTTAACTGGGGGTAATAAAAACAAGCTAAGATAACTTTATACAATTTCTTGCATTAGGAATTTGTCCACAGACGGGAGAGAGAAGCTCAGGGGTCAGAGCACAGGGTCAGCCATTTATATGGCGCCCTTGGAGCAGCTGGGGTTAAGGGTTAATCCCCTGCCGGCTGTGGGATTTGAACCGGCAACCTTCCAACCACAGGCGCAGATCCTTAGCCACAGTGCCACCGCTCTGCCCAGCTAAAATACAAATATTTTAGCCATTTAAAAGCAATGAAATATAACTAAATGAAAGTGAGATATTTTATGGAGATTACATTTCCACATTATTTTTCCTTCTATTTTTATTCCTACAAGCAATAAGTATTTCTGTTGGCGTTTTATCTGTCTGAACTCAAGGATCAGATGTCTGTATAATGCTGAATTGATTCAGTGGAAATGAAGTGAATGTCCAAAGAGAAATGTAGAACAGGCCTATGTCACTGACAGAGTGAGAGAGTTTCCTCTTACATGTTTTACACAGTAACCCTTCTAAAAAATAGTGGTACATCCTTATTTTTCTAGATTACCGATTATATAATCATTATATTAAGCAAGTTGGAGTTTTTAGAGAAAAAGAATCCTTTGCAGATTACTTAATTCCCATTATGATTTTTTTTCCTTAAGCATTTTTTAAATAACTGTTTTTCAATTTTGGTTGTACAGAGTAAAAGAAAATGAAGTCTTGCTTAACATAAAAAGAAACAAATTCTAAACAAAAAAGTGGATTAACGAGTTTTAAAATAATCTTGTAGTCTGTAAAATATGTTGCTGTCTTAAGGTATCAGAAACTGTTGACGGCAGAATTAAAAGACGTCTCTCTCCAGCTAAAGTTTCTTTGAAACTGATATCGTATTATAGCACTGTCTAAGTGACAGTGGTTTTCTGTTGCCAATAACTGTTACATGTCTTCTTGGCATGTAAATGGTCCCACACTTAATTTGTAATGATCCATCTCATTGACAGGTGGAACTCACACAGGCCACAGTGGTTTGTTTTCTTTTGTTCCACCGTGTAAAGGGAAGGACAGGGTGGCTGTCAGCGCTCAAGCGTCATGGTTATGGTTGGTCTTTCAGGAGCAGACCAGGCCTCTGTCACGGCACGCACCAATCTGAACGTGGCCCAGACGCAGGTGGAAGAAATGAAGCGGCTTTCTTCGGAGGCTGAGAAGCAGCTGGCTGAAGTGAAGGTGGAGGAGATCCAGAGAACTGCGGCACAAGCTGCAGCCACCAGAGCCTTTGAGAAAGCTGGGAAAGGAGATGCCCTTGATGATGATGTTCCCGAGGCCTACCTCCGAGAAGACTAGCCTAGCGTTTCAGTAATGGAGTGCATTGGCCTGGCCAGTGTAGGGCCCATGTATCTCCTATTTGCTGGATAGACAAATTACAAAAGCTTAATTGCAAATGTAAGCGAGATAAATATTCAGCTGGAGGTGACTATGAACCTTTTTCATTTGAAAAACAGCTTAAATCCAAAAGCAAATTGTGAATGTTGAAATTAATACTTTTGTCTCAGCACAAAAGTAAATTGCACCCAACATAAAGCAGTTTGCTTTTCTTAACCTGCGTAGTTCACCCAAAGTGTCTGCTTAGTGTTTAAGGACTAGGACTTTAATCTCTGGCACGACAGTTACATGGTTGTAAAAGAGATTTTGCATTTCTGGAAATGGTAATGTTTCACAAGGTTAATAAAATGGACCCTAAAGTATTGTTGGGGAAATGGTTATACTTATGTGTTTTGGGGAAAGAAAGGTATTTCTTCTTAAAGATTTCATCGGGTTGTGGCGAGTTCCATGAAGTGGACACAGACAGCCTACACTGGAAACACCTCTGTGCACATAGTGATTCATTGTCTTTCCTCTGGGAAGTGCCTGGCTGATGGAAACAGGGCGATAGAAACAATGTGCATCCTTTGATTGAGGAAAGGGTCTGTTCAGAAAGCTTTAAACTAGTGGAGTATAGCCAATTCTGATACAGTATGCAGAAGATGAAAAAACATCATGGTAATGCTACTGTATGTCATGAAAATTATCTGCTTGTGGAAACGAGGCTAATGTTTCTGTGATTGTAATTTTTTTTTTTATCTGTGAAAAAGTGGTCCATAACCACTTGTAAAATGTGAAGTTTCTGTTTGGAAGTCAAATAACAATTGTTTCTTTTCTGGGTGTGAGTTATATTTTATTTACAGTTGTGTTGGGAGTTGGTTTAAGCCAAGGTGTTATACTGTGGTGTAATTGAATAGTTAGATACATTTACATGTGTGAAGAATAAAGTCATGTCTCACGTCTGTGTTTCATTTCCCGGCTCCAGGCACTTCTCTACATTCCTGTGGTAAAAGACTCGGAACTTGAGTTTTTCACATTTTACTAAAACATGATCTCATCACTAGGAAATCTGTTTTTTTCATTTTTAAACTTTTTTTCTGAAAAAAAAAATAAAGCAGAGTTGAAATTTTTTTGCACTTTCTTTGGTTTCGTATGGAGTACTTTTTAATAATTTGATTTGAGAATCGCAGGAACATGAAGTCCAGTTTAAAATGCACATACGAGTAGGTTAGAAATACAGCTGTTCATTTGGTGTGCATTGGTTGATCATTAGAGGACCATCTAGAAACCTCATCTAGCTTTGTCTTGAAACATCCCAGGAGTGAACTTCAAGAACATGGGTAGATCTAAATGCTCTTGTTCTCCATGTCTTGAAATGCCTCCCAGTTTTAGTCCTGACTTTTGTTAACGATTTTTTCTTCCTTACTCATTGTTAAGCCTGAATTAGCCCTTTGTGATTTTGTATGAAGTCCTCACTTTTTTCATTGTCCGATAAGCTCCTGCCACTGATCCAGGATTCCTGTATTTTCACTGTGAGTCAGGAGAATGGAGTGAGTTAGTGGACTGGGCAATTTGCTTATATTTTTTGTAAGTAATGTGAAATCTAATAGTTTCACAGTTTAAAGCAAAGCTCTAGTTTGGAAATTACCATTGGGGGAGCATCAGAAGATTTTGGAATGAGAAAGGTCGGGCTGGGTGAGGCCTATGCTACAAGTGAGACTGCTTTATCCAATACAGGGTTGCAGGAGAGCCAGAGCTTATCCCAGCCTGCAATGGGTGCAATCCTGGCCAGGACAGGCTGTCAGTAGTTCACAGGGCACACACTCACAGCAGGGCCAATTTTACACAAACCAGGTTTTGCACTGGGTGGAAATGAGCATCTGAAGGAATCCAAACTCAAACATGGGACAAACATCCAAACTGCATGCAAATGGCGCCCCAGGAATTGAGCCCAAGACCTCAGTGCTGTATGGCAGCAATGCTGACCACTGAGCCAGCACTGCCCGTGTAAATTGTGCAAAATTCCCAACACACTGAAATGTGCAGATTCCTTTCATTTTCATTACTTTCCATTTTAGTAACTTGGCATGAAATGACCTACAGGTGCATGTTTTTCGTTTTGCAGCTTTGTTTTTAGTGATGGCTTTCATACAAGGAGGTGTAAATGAAGTTGGTCATGTAAACAACACCATTTACGGAAAGATATCTTAAAAGACTATTTACCTACAGCAGGCCAGTAATGACATTGGTGTTTAAACCCTGCAGCCCCATGCTCTGTCCTTGTACAATGCACAGCACTTCAATTTGGCAACAGCCCACCAGTGTCATTCTGTAAACTAGGCACACCCCCAAGGTCATAGGCCACAAGCTATTTACGTCAGTCAGATGTGAAAATCCTTCGACAGCCAGAAGTCAAATCAAAGAACAAAGCTGTTTTCTACCACAGACTGATGAACTGTTTACAAAAGGGGAAGAGAGACACAATGCTACATTTTATCTAAATGAGTGCAATGCAGTTAAACTGAAAAAGCTGACTTTATTAAGAATGCCCTATAAGGATGGCTGTTTCAGTCATCAAAACACTTGTTTCTGTTGATCTGAAACCTGAATGTTTAGTTTGAGCCAAAGCATTCCTTTTAAAGGCATATCAAATACTTCAACCATTACAGAATAGTGCAAATGTATGTGCTTCTTATTATTAATGGACATCTGCTTGACAAAAAATGTGTCCTTCCATTTATGTAATTAATAAATAATGCTGTGGTGTAGATTTGATCCGACTGGATATTGTTTCTGGGAATTGGGAGATCTTTGCCAACAGACAAAAACTCCTTTTAGTTGGAAGATGTGTTTTCAAACTGTTCTTTTAATGCTGTAGACTAGATTAAAGATGAATATGCTACACTGCTATGCTTTAAGTGCCAGTGACAGCTTTTGTAGTAGCTCAGGCTGATTGAAAGTGGTTACTAAGCTGATAAAGACAGATGTTCCAATGTCTGGCTGTGTTAAGTTTGATCAGACCAGTATGAGGACAACCATTAATGCCACCAATTGTGAACACGGTCTAAGTGATGAGACATCATGGTTGAGTTGACAGACGACATTGCAGTTGTCAGTCATGGAATTTTACAGATAAATGGAAGAATCCATTGTTCTGCAGGACTGGAAAGTGAACAATGCACATGCATTATGATGGCCTCAACTTGAAAGACAGTCCATTAAATTTACACACCCGTGTTTGCTGTACACCTGTCATCAATTCAGAAAGAGAAACAAAAATCACACAACAGTATATTCCGTAATCATTAATTTTGCTTGAAATTGCCATCAAGTGACCTCAAGCTGCATTGCATGATTTCACTTACCAGGATGTCATTGGGTTTTCAGTACAATGATAAAGTCAACAGATCTTTAGTAATATTGCAAAAGCTGCTCAGGCCACAGTTGCTTGCCTTTTTATTTCAGTTATCTGGTGTTCTGTTGATGATATTATTTCCAATGCAGAAATTTTTTACTTGCTTTGGAAAAGTGTATTTGTTAAACAGTAGCTACCTGAAGGGTTTTTTTTTTTCACGTGCTTTCATACCAGCGTCGCATGAAAAAAATTCTTTGCCTCGATTTCCACAAGTGTGTTTATATGACAGGAAATGTTCAATTGTGTCAAAAAGACACTTGAGTGACCAAACGTCTTCCAATTCAGGTTCGGATGCTACCTGGAGAAGTGTTGTGATTGCTCCTGTCTTCCTTTTTGCCATTTTCAGGTTTCCTGAGATTTTTGGTTTTTTTGCAACTTTATCCTCCAGGTCAGTTTTGTTTATTTTTACTCCAGCTCCTCTTGGCCGTGTCCACCCGCTGTGCTTTTGTCTGACAGACACTTGAGATAATCCGAGCTTTCACTCCATCCTCAGCACCTCTTCAGGACTGACAAAGCACAACGGCTTCCTCATCTCCTGCCACTCCCACACCCTAGTCTCCTCCATGCCTCCTGTTGCTCTGTCACTCTGTCATCAGCTGATCCAGCCCTGAGAGAAAACGTCAGATCGCCCACAGATTACTCACAGACACACTCCGGTTTACTTTCAGCTTGAGAAAGGCCAGGAATCAGTGGGGTTCTTTGTTTCCTGAGGGTTCTTGAAGGTGCACCTGGCTTTAAAGCTGTAATCAAGTCTTTAAGAACAAGTAGAGGTCAATTCCTTGCTGAAAAGTAGAATGAATGAAGGAAAAACAACATTTCTGCCGTGAAGCCTCTTTCAAGCACACCTCCCCAGTCAGGATGTTGTTCTTCTCCCTGCTTTGCAGAGTGGAATTGTTTGCTGCTTGCACCCTCACATAGCTCCCCACTTGAACCTGTCATGTCATTAGGCCTTCTTCATTCCTTAAGCAATGTAGCATGGTCTGTGAATAGCAACAGAACCTGTAGTATTTTCACTACATAAGTTCAAACTATGTCAGGGATTGGCATCTGCTAAAATGAATGAATAGAATGAATTAAACACAAATTGGTCAAATTTTGGCAATACTATCTTATTTATAAAGAGGTACCATTATTTTATCCTGAACGTGAAACCAATGAATCATTCTAAAAGTCATGAGCCAAAGCTTCTCAGGACTACAGTGTGTCAGAGGACAAGCAGAAAAATATTAGAGAATGAAATAGTTCAAAACAGCCTTCATTTATTTAAGTACAACTGGGAAATAACCACCAGTGATGAATTTGTTTTCAGCCATCCTAGTTCCTGTAGTACCTCATTGCCAGTTAAACTAAAATTACCCCATGCTGATGGAGCTCAATCTGTAACCTGGGGCAGTTGGGGCTGTTGTAAATGTCTGCTTGAAATATTCATTTAGCACTTCAATAATCTTTTTCAGTATGAATCCTTTATTACTGTGAAATTATAAACATATTTTTTACAGTTGGTGTACCATTATGGCAGTGCAAAATGTATTATTTTAACCTCTTCTGTAATACAATTTTCTGTTGCTTTCTCAGGAATTCTTATATCTTTCAGTCATTTACTTAAATGCTAATTAAGATGGAGTGAAGGTAGAGTTTGCTTGGCTGAGAGAATTATATCCTGTCCAAGAGGACTCGCCTGTAGGAATCCCCCCACCCCTTGAAGAGGAATGAGCCAAGAAGCTGCTGCGTGGCTTGGGAGTGGGATGTAGAATGAAACATGCAAGTGGGTTAACCTGAATCATGACTTTTTATATGAAAGTAAGCACAAGTGGGTGAGATTAGGGTTTGACCTCCTCCCAAAATTTTGTTTTGGTAAAGTAATTCTGTTAAAAGGAAACTGCAGTCCCAATTTTTCAGACTGGATTATAAATCCCAATAATAAAATTAATTAATTGACATAACAAAAAAAAGACAAATTTTGAATTTTCAGTTAAGCACAAAACTGTGAACCTTGTGAAAGTATTGTAAGTCGCCATGTTGTCGGAAACTCACATTCCAGTTTCCACGAATTACGATGTGATGTGGCCCTTCTTGCTCGCAGAACATGGCGCTGTGCATACCTGCAAATTATATCTGTTTTGTGATGTAAATTGGAGGTTTTACAAGTTACTGTGTACATTTTACTGTTATTGTGGTTTAAAATGCACTTTTTAATGCTGATTCTTTCTAACCCCGAAATACAAAAAAAAGCATTGCAGTTCCCCTTTAAATCCTAATTAAAATGGAGTAGAGATGTGATTTAAATCAGCTGGCATCATTATCTTTATGATGGAGTATGCTGCAGTTTCAGTGGCCAGAGGCCATAAGTTTGCTCTGCCTTGATCACCGTGAGACAGCTGATGCAAAGCATGTGGCTTTAGTGGGTGCTTTCACTGTAGCAGGTGCTCTGAGGGTTTTTAAATCCTGTTTAGCCTCTGCTTGGCAGTCTGGCATTGACGTCTTCTCTGCTCTATGAAGCCCCTTCTGGTTTCCAGTTCCCTCATGCTCTGGCGGGGAGCTTTGCCCAGGGCTGTGCCAACTGGAGGATTCCAAAACTGAAGAGGAAAGTCTGGCACATCTCTGCTGGCCCAGCTCCATCCTTGGTTCCATCCTCCTCCTGGTGCTTCTCTAGAGGCTAGTCTTTGGAGGGGACACCCCAAGGGCGTGGTCCTTGAATTGGCCCTCTTGCCAGAGCACCCAAGAATTACCTGCCCATCCTGGAAGGTTGGACCCCTCTGCTCTGTGATACCCACTGGACTTGAGCCCCATGAGGAGAATGGGGGGCAAGAGCTATCATTTTTCACAACCAATCAACACTGGAGGTGGAGGTAATGTGGTCAGCATCACATTCCAGCCGGCCTATTGCCCCGGTACTCATTTGGAAAGCGGGCTGAGTGGACCTGGGAGCCATCTGGAAGGAATTAGAGCAAGCTACATTGCTTGCCCCTACCTGCGATTGAACCTGGGACCTTCCGGTCAGGAGCTCGACGCCATTTCTGTCTGAGCTACCACGGCTCCTAATAACATGGTAACATAACAATAATATTAATAACTTGATAATAATAACATCATCATAAAAAAGACTCTCTCTCTCCACTTGTGTGGCATCCTTTCCCAAAGTTCTGGCCACCAGATTTCTCACCTAGGCAGAAGAGAACAACACCACAGGAGTCTTTAGTGGACAGCTTGCCATCCTCTCTTCTACATCCAAGATCCGAGCTGGCCATTCCCAATGAACTGTGGTGCTTTTGCTCTTGGGTCTGTCCCCCATCTCTGAAATGGCTTCATCACTCTGCTCTCCTCCCCACTGAGAGCTGGTGTGTGGGGAGCAGACTGGTGCATCATCCAGGTGGGGCTATACACTGGTGGGGGTGGAGGGGATCCCCATTACCTGTAAAGCACAACATCAATGTTGCCCCATTTCCTGCAGGGTGGTTCTAGTCATGAGACACTCAAGACAGTCTGGCTCGGAGAACAATAACCTCTTTGGGATAACAAGAGTGTCAGAACCCTCAAAAGGTGAGTGGGGATCCCCATAATGCTGACAAAGTCTAAAGTTACGGAGTTACAAAGTTTAAATGAGAAATATGAATGGGGATGCAGTTCAATGTTTGAATTTGAAAGGGTGGAATGAAAGGTCTAGTAGAAACCTTGGTAGCATTTCGAAGCCAACTCCCGTGAGAGTGTAAATTGCAAGTCACAATGCTTTTTTTCCCAAGATAATTGTTTTGAGTGAGGGTGGTGAAGAAGTTACTGAATATCACTTTTGAACAAGGAGGTGAACAGAACGTAGAGAACAGAACTCCCAAAATTAAAATAATGATGAGGAATCCAAAAGAGGAATGGGAGACATTTCACAAAGACAGGTGGATACAAGCCATTTCTTCTGAGGACAATATTTGGATCAGTAGGCAGGGGGCCAAGGACACAGGTGGAAAAGATTAGGAGAGAAATTCAGAGGCTGTAGAATGCCATTAGGCTAGCTGGGAGAGGGGACGTTAGCTTTCACTTCCACCGACAGGACCACGACCAGGACACCTGCAGAAATAGGCAGTACAGGCATCTTGGACGCTGAGGCTTGTGAATGCAAATAAATCTTAAAATCACATTTTAAACAAAATTAGTAGGTCGTCAGTTGTATAAGTATATACAACTTATATAGCACCTTTATTACTGCAACCCTCAGTTGAGGTGTAAATTAATAACTTTTAAGGTCACAGGATTAGTGTAACGGTCTTTGCCCATGTGTAATCAAAGTGGTTCTTCAAAGTAAAGTAAAATCAAAGTGACTTCAAAGTAAATGCATATGTCTGCACATTCCTTGGACAGATATTGAATCTCAGGCCACAACTCACATAGTCATACTACAAATTGACCATGAACACCAAGGAGCTTTCCAAACAAGTCCAGGATAATGTGGTAGAAAGGCCCAGATCAAAAGAAGTGTACTTGTCCCTTTGACAAAGAAGTCCATCATTAAATAAAGGAATGTGCACCATGTACAACGCAGACATAGCCTACTGTATATCAGGTCTCAATTCCAACCTAAGCAGTCAGGCAAGCAGGAAAATAATTAGAGAAACTGAGGGTGTCATTGAAAAATTTCCAAAATTCTCTGTCTGAGATGGGGGAACTGTTCTTTCCTTAACAATATCCTTGTTTGTGGTCCTTACACAAAGCTGTCCTGTATAGTTAAGTGCAAGAAAAGAAGCCTTAAATAAAAAAAACATATTAAATCTCATATGAGAAGTACTGCAGACAAGCTGTGGAAGGCTTTGGTCTAAAAGCGAAGCACCATAGCAACTGTTTATGCTGGTGGCAGCATCATATTATGGAGATGCTTCTCATTAGCAGGCACTGGGAAGCCTGTCAGGACAGGGTGTAATGGGAGCCGGTCCAGGCTCCCACGAAGCATAGTTCAGGACCCTATGCAGACGGTATAATCCAGAAGTAAGTGGAGAAGGACATCAGGGGAGGAGACGAAGAGGATCAGGACGAGTTGACAGACAGAGGGGCATGAATACGGTGATCCGGTGCTCGGGGGGCGTGGCAATGGCAAACAAGTTCAGGCAGCCCAAAAGGGGGAATCCGGGATGCAGTTCAAAGTCCAAAACCGGAGGATCCATCCAAGATGGTACAGACAAGACAGATAACAAGGCCAGGTGCTCCAAGCCCCGGGCTGAGATGGTCAGAATGTCGTGATGAAGCCTATGCTGTCGGGTCTCTCCTGGACCTGCTGGTAGGCGGGCTTCCGGGTGTCTATCTCCCAATGCTGAGCCAGGAATAGCAAGAGCGCCAGCCTTAAATAAGGAGACAAAACAGGGGGCAGGTGCACTTAATCAACTAAAATAAGGGGCTGGAGCACCCTTAAGAGGAGGGATTATGATCGTGACACAGGGAAGAATGGTTGGTGTCAAGTACAGATGAATCGTGGAGGAAACCTGGTTGAGTCACCCAAAAATCTAAAATGGGTAAAAAAAAAATCAGCAGGATAATTACCTGAAGCACGTGGTTAAAACCACACTGAAATGGTCTGACAAGAAGAGATTGAATATCATTGAGTGGCCCAGGGAAAGCTTTGACATACAAAAGAAAATACATGGTGAGACTTGAACATTGCAGTCTATCAACTATCCCCAATGAACTGGTCAAAACTGGAACAACGTTACCAGGACAAACATACAAATTTACACCATCGCACAGTGCACTGTTGGTAGAAATCTATCCATAAATACTGCACTAATTTCTGCCAAAGGTCTTTTCACCATGTACTCACTTAGGGGGCTGAATACCTATTAATGTTTTGGTGACATACAGCCTTCTTTTCATATAACACTTCAGTTTGGAAATTGCAGTTTAGAATAAAAAAAATGAAGGAATTGATGTTCATTACTTGCAATTCATCAAATGTATTATTGGCAGGAGTGAATACTTTTTCAAGGCGCTGTATAGTTCTACCCTACCATCCTTTCTATCTAGCCTGTTTTTCTGAAACAATGTTTACAAGTAATTTTATAATCATCCCCATCTGCCTCCCCTGGGCATACAGTATATCATGAATCCTTGCAATGTCAAAGTTACCTGATAATGCAGTTCTTTCAATTCATTCCATTTTCTTGTACCACTGAAATATACGTTTTTAAGAATGGTCTTATTTGATGTCTTATATGTTTTGAACATGTGTTGCCTTGGGCTTTCCTGATCCCACCACATTTGTTCTGTTACAAAGTGCTCAATTCCCTGGTTTTAAATACACAACCACTATAAAGAGGAATTCCCATGTGAAACCAAGCAAATAATTTGCTACGTCTCCGGACAACAGGAGTGTCACCCTCCCTCTGAAGCAGAGGGTGGATGATGGATGTGAAAACAAGAAGCAGAAATTCACATAGAAGGGTCATGGGTGTGTGGAAAAAACTGCCTCAGAAGACTGTGGAAGCTGATTCAATGTGATTCTGCAAAAACAACTTGATTCTGGATCATGAAGGAAACAGCAATTAGACTCTAGGAATGGTTTCCTTTTTGTGACTTTCTGTGTTCTTCACTTTATTTTTTATTGAGAACAGTTTGGTTTTTCTGCTGTTCTTTTCTCAGTTGTCACATGCCTGTGACCCATGTGTGACCAAGAAGAGTACTGCAAGTTCACCAGTGTGGCCTGGACCCTGTCATCTGGATACACACTCTCTACAGCTGTTCGCCCTTTGCAAAGCCCAGAACACAGAGCCACAGAGCTCAAGCCCTGCCACCTCTCCAGGGCTGAGCAGCCAGCCTGGTGTTTGGTCTGGCTGGCATGGATGGGTTCTGGCTATACTGAATGGCCTTGTTGCAGGACCGTCTCTCTTCTCTGGTTTGGAGAGGTTCAGCACTGATTAAAAGATTAAAATTAGGGTGATTTGGCTGCACCTTTGATGATTCTTGACAGAACAGTAAGGTGGAGTGTCTAGTGGAAGAGATCTTCATAACCCTGTGTTGTAATGGTGCAGTGCAGTAACTGAGGCAGGGCTGAGTTCAGTCAGGATTAGTTGAGACTCAAGACTTTGTTGGCAGCAAATGAGACACAAATTATTCAGAAGTCTGGCAGCAACGCTCGAGAGGCTTCAGAAGGGAAGATGTTTGCAATTAAAATGATAAGAAAGCCCTCTAACTCTACCACACACGATTAAAGGAACTGGAAGATCTTCAAGGACATGAAAGTATGGGTTAGAGTCACCTAATTTATGAGTTGCTTTTAGTGTCTAAAAGCACTTCAGAGTTGCAGCTTAGTGTCTTTAGGTCTCAATAAACACTTTCATAATAACAGTTTCCATACCCTTCTTGTTCTGAGACTGCATGTAAAAAAAGAACTTCTGTTTTAACCTTTTAAATCGTGTCTTGATTTGTACTGTTTCTTACATTAGTGGAAGATGTGTCAAGATGTCATGTGGAGAGAATGCCTGATGTGTCTGTCTAAAGAAGGCTTACAGTAAGTCTAAAATACATTATGTAACTGCGGTGCCAGAGGAAAGGCATGCTGTAGCCAAAGGTTACTTGCAAGTCAATTATCAGCTGATAATAACAATAATAACTAGATGTGGAAAATGATTGGGACAATTCTGATTTGTAACTTTTACTTGTGTAAGTCTTATTCCGGGATATTTCTTTCCAAAAAGAAAGTTCAATCTTGTGCAGCGCTGAGCGCAAGTTCACCAGCAGATGGAGGTGTGCGCTCATCTACAAACGTAATTCCTCAGTGTTCTCTGACAGATATCCTGGCACTGTAAGCCTATTAATGCCTTTTTTCGTTCAAGATTTTTATCTTTTTTCAACATGTGAAAGGAAAAAAAACATTGCCACTGGAGAGCTGTCAAAAAATAAAAAATGTGCAGCAGGCGTCTGGATGACATTGTTATTCTGTCGCTGTTTCTCCAGTTTCAGAGTTAACAACGTCCTGTCACAAGCAATACAGATATTCTTCTGAACTGGGGGACGGCAGAAAACAGAACTGTTTGCAAGTGCCCTTTTGTGGTTTGTTCTGTAATTGAGTTTTCAATCTTTATTTGAAAAAGGTTACTACACTACAAACAATTCCTAAAACATACCAGTATGAAAACGATTGATGATTTGTGATTAAGCCAAAAAAGAACTCTTCCTTTAGCCAAGGTAGTTATATAAATCAGTTTTAATACTGGTCATTGCCAATATTGTACTGTACGTCTTTCAATATAATCTCATTCCTTTGATAATGTTTTAATATAACCAAAAATAAAAGGTTTCAGATATTTCAGCATACCTCAGTAAACTTAAATAACATTTTTGTTAATTGTGCAGGCTGAGTGTAGCATTACTTACTGTACTCTTCATCACAACAATTTTTTTCTGTAAGAGTCAGCTCTCACTGCCTTCTCTTCTCGCCTGTGTTTTATTCTGTGCAAGGTATTGATCATCAACCACACTCAAGCAGTAATCATAAATGACTACACTCACTGGCCGAAGATCATGTTAATCATAAATAATTAAGTTACTCATTGGCTCAGTTAAATAGTTGAAGCTCATTACAACCTTTTATGGTAACAAGGAGATCCTGCATTTTGTTTATTGCAAATCACTGTAAATTACAACATACAGTACCAAAGAAAAAAAATGGATTCCTTGTGGAAATATATATATTCTCTGTGTGCTGGGAACAGAGGGAATGACAGCAAAAAATAGGTGCTCATTTAAGTTAGCAATCCATTCTATTGACAAAAATACTGTAGCATGACACCATTATGATCCCACTTTAAAATAAACAATGACATTTATTTACAGTTCATACAGAATGCCACACACAGCTCCTAAATATTCTATTTGCTCCTTCTGCTTTCTGGTACTGATGATGTGTTTGGAGAGTAGGATTAGGGTTGATGCCCTGATGTTATTAACATTGAAGTTTATTTTGAAATTATTTGAAGGCATTGCCACAGTATCGTAGCGCTCTCGGGTTCAAGGGGGTAAGCGCCCTTGGCGCTGCCGCCTCAGGTCGGCCCCCACCGTTGGGGACTCAAACCCGGGCCTCTGGTGTCACTCAACAGGGACCCAGCCAGTTGAGCTAAAGGGAAATCTCCTGTCAGCCCGGCGGCTGAGGTCCCTGCTATTCACATGGAAGGGCGGTGATGTCACCATGCTGGTAAGCCGGCTCACACAACCTGTAATGTCGGCCATATGCATTACAGTATTGTCAATGCTTTTACTCCTGTAATCAACCTGAAAAGGATTCACTTTCTCTGTGAGCAAGATGCCAACACAAATCAATCCTGCAACATTCCTGCAAGACACCTCATATTGTTCCTTCAAACAGTTGTTTTTTTACATTTTCATAGGTTTTAATTGGGTAGATGCAGTGGTAAGCATTGCTGCTTCACAATGCTACGACCCTGGTTCAATTCTCTGCAAATGGACAGACATCCCATCCACGGTGTATCCTGATAGGCTCCAGCTACCCTGTGTCCCTGTAATAGATAAAGCAGTCAGAAAAAGGACTGATGGTTTCCATTAGGTTATCTTCTCTTTCCTCTAGAATAACTAAACAATTCTATGTTTGAGTCCTTCAAAAGAAACAGAAGAGAGTTCTTTGCCTTGATGTTCACTGATGACTGCTATTGAAAGAAAAGCTATATTAGCTCTGTGATTCATTGAGGATACTGGATAATGTCTAAGTAAGCACCAATGCTGACACACTGTGCTTTGCTGACGCACACCCTGAAGACATACTGTAGTGATAGCAAAGTTCCTGCATAAGAATGTTTGATAGAATGCACGCAAGAGGCAATTGTCCAGTCTCCCATATAGAGATGATTAATTTGGGACCAGTATATAAATTAATAAAACAACAGATTAGCATGCCATAAAAAATTAAGGTAATTAACATTTTGGTCGTCAGTGAAACCACAGTCATAAAGATTGACATGCCAATTAGCAATTGCCAAAAGCAATTGTGTGTGGCTTTTTTGCAAAATGCAGGCTCAGCATATACTGTAAGCAATTCATAATTAATTTCCACAGGCTAAAATAATTGTACTGAGGTATAATTTTAATTTCTACAGCTATTGTACATGGTTCTGGTGGAGGGGAGGGGTGGAAAGTAGAGTCTTGGAGTGCTGCTGCTGCATGGGGACTCCATTGTAGCTGCTTGACCATAGTTTAGTAATCCTTAGTAATCCTTAGACTTAGCCACTTCAATTCCTCCCTCTTCCCTATGTTTCCTTCCATGTCTCTTTGCTGTCCAGCATCCTGTTATTGCATTATGGCACACAGGAACGTTAATGGAATTGAGAAGATCAGCTGTTAACAATGACTCTGAATTGGATCAGCAGTCAAGAGCAGAAGTGTGAGACAGGGAGAGCTCATGAAAATGTGGGCAGTGAAGAAGGCTGAAGGTGAATAGACCAGACTAGCATAATTTTACAGCATTTCTAAAGCATCTGGGAAATGTCAGTATTCTTTTTCAAGAAAGACTCTCAAGAATGCACATACTGTATATTTACACTGCCCTGCCAAAACATTAATAATAATTAATTAATTGCTTAGACTTATATAGTGCTTTTCTGGACACTCCACTCAAAGCGCTTTACAGGTAATGGGGACTCCCCTCCACCACCACCAATGTGCAGCATCCACCTGGATGATGCGACGGCAGCCATAGTGCGCTGGAACGCTCACCACACACCAGCTATCAGTGGGAGGAAAGCAGAGTAATGAAGCCAATTCATAAATAGGGATTATTAGGAGGCCAAGATTGGTAAGGGCCAATGGGAAATTTGGCCAGGACGCCGGGTTTACACCCCTACTCTTTTCAGGAAACGCCCTGGGATTTTTAATGACCACAGAGAGTCAGGACCTTGGTTTTACGTCTCATCTGAAGGACGGCGCCTGTTTACAGTATAGTGTCCCCGTCACTATACTGGGGCATTAGGACCCACATGGACTGCAGGGAGAGCCCCCCATGCTTGCCCCACTATCACTATGTTAACACTAACATTAAAAGTGGTGTGTTCCATAGCACTGACCCACCCAGTCCACAGTAGTTGACATGGCCTAATTTGTACTGCCCAAATAAGAATCCTGATGACTGTGTAACAGTAGTAGGTCAATAGTAGGTTATTTTCTTCAACATGCTCAAAATCTGTTATGATTGACTTCACTAAAGGCATGGCTGGCATCATACATATGTCTGGAGCATCACTGGCAACAGCACACCTGGCTAATGTAAAGAGTATGTAAAAGGGTATGTAAATAAAGAAATAAAATGTAAATGGAAAAGTAGTCAGGACCTCAATTTAATGTCCTATCCAAAGAATGGCACCTCCCACAACGCGGTGTTTCCAGTCACCAAGCTGGAGCATTGGTTTGGAAATTCTGGCCGTGAGAGAAGAGCGCCACCTTCTGGTCCTCCAATTCAACTTACAGCACTATCGGGTGCTGGTTTCTCTTGGGTTGGGTGTTCCATCAAAGTGTTGACCAGACCCACCCTTTTGAAATCTATGGAAATCAGGCTAGAAGGTGGTAATACTGCTGCTACTGTATGTATGTAGACAGTGCAAACTCTACTATATCTATTTAATGACATAATTATTACAGCACTTTCATTCTTACAGGAGGTGGAGAGGGGTTTAATGTTCTGTCAAGGGGTGATTAATTTACTTTATTAAGGTCACTATAAACACTGATTTACATACAGGCCTGAAAGTGAATGAAAATCATATCAGTGATATTAGAGTTTGAGTAACTGCCCTGAGGTTTCATTATTTAGTTGAATTCTTTACGATGGGTGTTTCATATACGACACATATGACAAAAAAGGCACAGAAACAATTGTCATTTTCTGTGTTGATTGTAATTATGAAGAAAGTTTAAAATCCAGTATGCATATAATATACAGTATATATGTCTCATATAATAGTGTATTTTGTGCATAAAAAAACATTAATTGTGATTTAATGGACATTTGTCAATAACGGACACCACTTCACCCCTATTAGTTTGTTAAACCCAGGGTTTTCTGTATAGAAGCAAATAGTTTATTTTTCTTTCCTCGAACATAACCTTGTTAATATAATTTTAATTTCCAAAAGATTTATTTGTATTTTTTAATAAAGCATGAATTAAAACTGTTTTATTGAGATCTATTCTACTACTAAAGTACTTTCTACTGTATGCTGGGATTGTTTATATGTACCGTACACGAATTTCACACGTTTCCAGAACATACGAATGAACATACGACTGAGCAGAACTTCTTACAGTAAGTCTGCCTATTACATAGTCTATCATTCTGGAACAGGGGAAACTTCTCACGTCCACTTCTGTGATGCACAGTGCTGGCTGCTACTGGCTTGAACGATGATTTAATTCCACCTGTCCAGTCAGCGGCGAGCAAGCAGGGAGATCTGTTGCTGCTGTCAGGTGCTGTCAGATTCTCATCATACTGCTTAGCGCTCCTCTCTGGGTTGCAGTCTGAGGCGGACACAGGCCCTTCTGGAATCCCTGGCTGGGAGCCAGCATGCTCTCTTGCTAGAGCTGGTAATTGGTAACACTTCAGTAATCTTCTGAAACTACAAAACCACAGCAGAGACTGGGCACAGCAGCCAACAAAGAGCTTCACATGCCTCACTGCCACTTACAGAGCCCTGAATTTGATTTCCCCACTGAAAGAAAAGTATAATGCCAAGTCTAGGTTTTATATTTAACTTAACCTTTTTTTTAGTTTTTTTTTAACTTTGAAATTTAAATGTAACTTTACCTCTTTAGTTTTTTTTTTCTTTTTCTCTAGTGTTGTTTTCCCTGTTATGGAATCCTAATTCACCTTTTTCTTCCAGATCTTGGCTGTATATTTATGAGAGTAACAGCACTTGACAGGTGATTAATATGTTTTGACCTAAATGACTGTCCAGGGTGAGGAGATATTTGAACCAGCAATGTGCATCCATCCTTTAAACAACAGGCTCAGACTGCAGTGTCTGACATACCTTCGAGATTACTGCTGCAGCACCGCACGTTTTCTCCACTTTTCTTCTTCACATTCTCTCTCTCACACACACACACAAGTTTCTCTTTCTCGCTGACTAATTTGGTGATTTATTTCATCGTGTTGGTAGTTTGGTTTTCTGCTGTAATGAAGGACTTTTCTTGCAGTTTTGTCAAACAACTTCTGAAAATGAAATCATGCATTAGCTTTGTATTTAAACTTACTAGCATGCAAACAATCCTCCTAATTTAAGAAAAAGTGTGTGTCTTTAAAACGATATTTTTTTGTGAAAGTTCCATTGTCCATATTAGTGAGTTGTAATGCTGCAGTAGAAAATGGCTTGCAATTGCAATGGTTGGCAAATAAATGGGGGAAGGAGTGCCCTTCCCAGTGTTTAAAAAACTCCATAAATTCTGTAGATCTGCAGAAACTGGATATCAAATGTGTCAGCTTCTATGTTATCTTCTATGTTGAATGGTACTACATATCTGCCACAAAAGAACTGAAACACTCACTTACCATCCACCCATTTTCTATCTGCCTTATTCAGTACAGAGTCATTAGTGAGCCAGAGCCTATCCCAGCAAGCAACAGTGACAAGGCAGGATGCACCTTGGACAGGATGCCAGTCTATTGTAAGGCACACACGGACACAAACACACAAGCTCATCGTTACCAATTGTTCAGAACCCAGTTAACATACCAGTATGTCTTTGAACTATGGGAGTAAACTTAAGTGACATACAAACTCCACACAGATAGCACACTAGAAACTTAACCCAGGACTCTAGTGCTGTGAAGCAGCAATGCTAACCACTGTACCACCATGCCACCCAATTTACTTAATGTCTTTTTTCATTATAAACAAAAAGAAGCTTTGACAGAAGCACATAGCCATATCATGCAGAAGACTGTGGTACCAGAGCAGGTGTCTGAAGTGATGCCAGAATCTTCTATAAAAGAATGAAGGATCCAGGTGGAGATGGAGCCATTATCTGGATAAATTAAGGCAATTAGCAGAACACTAAAAGTTTTGTGAGTTGTGAGAGGGAATGTGGAGAAAGATTAGTGTGAGGAGGCATTCAAGAGGCCTTATTTAGCACAGTCTGTGGAAACCTCTGGATTTCAACAGGACCTGCTGTGTTCAGGCATTGTAGCGTGTTGTGAGAGCAGAGCTGCCACCCTGAGTTGGCATTATAGAAAGAGAAATGTGGAAACACCCGCTAAATGGAGATTTTCATGTCAGTTGTTTCACATTTTTAAATCTTATTTAACCACGATGTCCCATTGAGAAAAAGATGCCTTTTTCAAGGGAGACCTATGGAGTGAGGCTGAAGCACAAAACAGCCTTTAATTTCCTACAGGGAGGAAGGCTGAACCAGGCCGTTCTTAAAGCCTGTTTGAGATTCAGTCGTGACAATGCAGTTAACACTCCCCTTCCTGCAAGTGCTATATGTTCGTTGCTAACTAAAATTAACTTTTATTAGCATGACTTTTACAGTTTATGTGTCAATTGTATTGTAAAGTTGTGTGAATTTCCAGAGAAGTTTAATGATCAATGAAGTGAAATGTGAGTATTTTTTGGAAAATGCAGTAAAACTGGAAGAAACAAATTTTGTATGAAATACAGTTTGAGCTACTGCAATAATTAAAATTCACAATCAGGAAATGTTTGTGACCAGTCCCTGTTTACCAGTCACTTGGAAGATAGCATTACCATGGTTGTGTCATCCGGTCTTGGAATTTCGGATCAAGATGGAGAAATGACAGAGAGAGTCGGAGAGACCTACCATCCCCCCTGTCCACCAACACCACTCCGAACCTTTGAATCTGATTGTCCTGTGATGTCTCCCAAAGTGCAGACTAACTTAGCTGCTCGACCTCAAAGACCAGAAGTGAGCTCTCAAATTATAATGCCAAAATGATCAAATTATTGTTGTAAATGTATGTAAATATAGGATTTTGCTAATTGTTATTTTTTGGCAACATTGTAATTCATTAGTCAAGCAATAAAGCTAATTAAATTGAAATTTATTGGTAACCCCAAGACTCTAGGTTCAAAAAGGCAAAAACAAAAGACAGAACATACTGTATAATTTCTAGTCAATATAGCCAATGTGATAACCCCATACTTGGGCCTTTTAAAATTAAATTTAAGAATAAAAGCCTAGCCATTACACACCTTTTAATAAAAAAACATACTGAAAGAAGTTTAAGTGAAATAGTTTGAAATTACTGGTGCTGTTGAGTCAATATCATGAATAGGAAGAGGTCTTAACACTGTGGTGTGTGGAAACTGATGGGTCTACTGAACCAAAACTAACCAGACTAACCATTCAGACAATTAATTGGGTTCCTACTTAGCAAGCCTGTCCGAAAGTGCAGGAATGCATAGGATTTCTGGCATTATGCATAGGTGCACATCAGTTCTATAACCATCTGCTTTGTAATTGTTTTATTCCTGCTTTTCTGAAGAGATGAATTAGCTGGTATTTATCTGGACACCAAGAACGCTTTCCATTACACTCCAAACTTAAAATGTGATGCAAAACTTGGAACAAGGTGTACGGTGGAATTATTCATGTGGTGATAACCGGTTTTTAAATTTGGAATAGCCATTTTTTTGCAGTACCCATTCTGTTTGAAATCACTAACTGTGGGGCTCACGGAAAGAAGTGTATTCTCTGACCCACTTCAATCTAGTCATCTTTTAATGCATCAGAAGCTATGCAGCCCAGTGCAGGAGCTCCAGCGCCACACAGAGGAGGGGTACACCCACAGCAACACGCCTGGGACTTGTGCAGGGTGCAGAGTGTCAGAGTGTCACCCAGAGCTGAGAGACTCCTCTGCCAGTTGTTCACTGGGAACACGGTCCTGTCTCAAACCCACCTGAATGACAGAGGCTCAACTAGTACTTGAGACAGGAGCTCTGCCAGTTGAGCCTCAGGTGCTTGAAAAACAAGAGAATTATTTTCATTTTCTCATATATTTAGATTTTTAAAGTTTGTAGTCTTGACACTTTAAGTAGCAATTAATATTTATTAATTGAAAAAACAGCTTATCATTAAATGGTGAAATACCACATTAAAACTCGCAGATTCATACTGGTTCACTGAACCAGTTTTTTGCAGAAATCCTATACAGTATATATATATGTGTGTTTGCATTTTGCAATCTACAGACATCCAATTTTTCTTTCTTTGGAGGGATGGATTCAGACAAGATTCTGTGTGAAACACAATGACTGTGACATTAACACAGGTGTTAATTGTCTTGTTGAAGTGTAGTTGAAAGTTCTGAAATTCTTTGCCATGATGACTAGGAATTTGGTCTGTATGTTATTTTGCTCACTGATCTGCAAGCATACTTGTCCCATAATACTAATTCCTCTCCTCGCATCAACAGTAATGAGTACACACTGCATCTGCAGTATTGTACTTTCCAAAGTTCAGCAGAATGCTGTCTGCATAAAATGTTTTTGGCTCTCAATGCTGTGTTTGTATTAACAGAACTCAGCCACACTTAAAAGCATCCTAAAATTAAAAATGCGATTTTATTAAAATGGGGGCATAATCAACATTTAAAAAAGTGAGACGGGGGTATTTCTGTCTAAATATCTATTTGTTTTTTGTAGTTTGTCTGAGAATATTGTCAAATAGCTTTTAGAAGAATCCTAATAAATGAGCTCATGATTTGGACTGTTTCTTCCTATACCCAAACAGTTCCCTGTAGAAAGAAATGCTTCCTGTCTCCAATCCAAAATATGCATGTTTTCATTTGCATTTGTGGAGTATGTTTCTATTTATATTGTCTCAAAATGATTAATTAGAGAAAGAAAATAACTAAAGATATTATTTTGCTTGTGAATAATTTCCAATGGAGAAGCTAGGGAAAATCCAGTCGCTCACTATTGTTCAGAAACACAGCCCCAGGAGTCACGTTTGGCTTCACACACCTGGAGCTTGCAAACTTTCAAACAAAATAAACATGAGTTAAAATAAAACAGCCATCCCGACATTCTTGCAGCTCAGGCCTGGACTGCCAAATGCATAAAAAAATCAGAAATGCAGCATTTTAAAGATCACTGAAATTAACACCAACCCCTGATCAGGCTATATAATCGCTTTAATATGGGAAGACATCAGGCTTATTTGCTTTAAGTTTCATCTTACTGTGATGCAAAATAATTGTTGACTCTATGTCTTGACATACAGACATACAAAAGAGCTGTTGTATGAGCGAAAGGGATTGACTATAAGATGTTCTTTTAATTAACGCCCCATGTGATCAATTTAGGAACATAAAAAGCAATTAAATAGTCCAATTAATCAGATTACGAGTTCAATTTAGATTGGAGTAACTGAAATTCCAGGTGGACTGAGAATGATCACACAGCAGTCACCAGATTTGGGGAGTTGGCCTGGGAAACCCAGATGTTGGATGGTCTTAAAACCATGTTCAGGTAGAAGGGAGGTATTGCTGCCACATTTAATGCCACGGGTGTCAAAGAGCTGTAGCAATGTCTGAGTGGTTTTATCCTTTCATTTTCTAACTGCTGACTGGTGAGGGTCCTGGTGGTAACAGGCTGAGCAGAGTAGACCAGATTTCTTTCTTCCTGTTTGCACCATTTAATGACATTTTTGAAACATTAGCACATTATTCTTTACATCTCTTCCACAAAAGACTCCACTGAGCTATCCCCTGGTTTGTAATGAGCAGAGCTCTTGAACTGATTACATCTGAAGTGAATTTTCAACCCCCCTGCCCCTTTAAAACAAATGGCTAGAGAGATGCAGTGGTTGAGAGGGAAGTGGTTTACCTCAATAAGTTGCCTATGTTGAGATTTGAGTGACAGACAGAGAGAGAAGAACCTCCTGGAAAGCAGTCTTGTGGTGCAGGAGTCATAGTTTGAGAGACAGTGATGGTGACAGTGGCAGCAGAAAGTAACAAAGAGCGAACGGGGTGGCAAAAAAAGAATTTGCTGCAGGAAAGTTCATTACTGGGACCATGAAGACACCAAACAAGTCAATGCCCAGATGACACATCTGGTGCTGGAATCAGGTATACTAGACTGTGGACTGTGGGCTGCACATATTATCTTAATGACAGGGCATAAAAAGAGTCTGTCAAAATACAGGGCATTACAGACACTTTCTTGCAATCCTACTGTACATGTCAATGCTACGTGTCATGTATATGGGTATCCTGTTCTCCGTTTTCAAAAGCAATAGTGCTGAAGTTAACTCTTTATCCTAACCCTCATCCCTTAACCCTTAACCCTTTATCATTGCAGAAGAGTACATTTATTTATTTATAAGAGTACATTTATTTATTAATAACATTTGTTGAAACAAGAGTACAGTTGTTGAAACTTAAAGAAACACAAATTGCAAAACAAAATATCAGTTAAAACTTCTGCGAAGCTATAGCAAAAGTCTGTCTACTGTCTGCCAGTGAGTGAGCAGTTAGATAATGCACCTTCAGAACACCAAACATTTAGGCAAGCGGTATGTATTTTTTCATTTTCTAATTTCAAGCCAAGATGTTGTATTTTGGCCCTCCTGGTTTCTTGTTTTTCAGAAAAAGTCAATTGCCCTCCTATTCTGCATTGCATTAGAAAGTACACTGAATATTTAAATGCTACTAAATTATACTTCTGAGGAAAGGTCCACAGCAGTCATAACAGTGTTTGAGTCATGCAGATTCGTGTCTTCCTACTCACTCACTCTCTTTTCAATAGATTTTTTTATTCCACAGATATTTTTGTCAGTTTTGTCAGTGTCTGTTATTATGCTTTTAATAACAATGACTCTACAGCTAAGCGATTACTTTTTTCTAATTTCCCTCCTTCACTAAGTAATTCTGGTGCTGCTCTGTTCACATCCTGGCTCAGTTATGCTGTTTTTATTCCAGTCATCAACAGTAATTATTATTTGAGATTTTCAGACGTGTTTAAACTTATTTTTTGACGCTTGTGCATTAAATGGCACTATAACTGCACTATGGGAAAAACAAATTAACGGAAGGATGTGTCTGGAAAAGCCTGGGTCTAATGTACAAAGAAGTATCAGGGTTAATTGCTCCTGCAGCTCTTTGTAGCCAATATTGAGTGTACTCCAGCATCAAAGCCACATTGTTGGGCTCCTTACTCGGGATTTGTGTTTTGCAGGTACAGTAGCTACTAATTTTACAATAAAACAAACATCAGCATGTAGTCAGATTTTGAATATCAGAGGACACTCGAGTTTGGCTTCACTTTGTCCCAGTGTTTTTGGTGGGCAGAAAATGATGCCATTGTTGAATTATTTTGATGTTTGGTATCCTCTTTGGTGTACCTGCAGAACTCCGATTACAACTCCAGCTGGAATAGTGTGCTTTCGTTGTTTAAGCAACATTAGGCTCCAAACTTCTAAAACCATCCTTGTATGTTTCTTGATTTTCATTTTTCTTGGCACACAGCTTGAACTGTTGCCTTCAACCATATTCATAAACTTGGACCTAATTAAGTGAGATCAGGTCCATAGTAAATAAAGGAAAGAGGGGTGTGAAGGAGGATGGCTTTCGCTAGGATCAGAGACAGTGGGGCTTTCTCAGCCAGAGGGAACAGCAGGGGATTCCAGTGTGACCTCTGAGGAATGCTGGCTTTAATTATGCTCCACTGAGAAAGGCTATAAAACTAAATACTCCAGACAAGAAACAGTTTTGTGCTACAGGTTAGGTCAGAGGGTCTGTGCCAGAGACACAATGCTGCCAAATTTTAACATACACACTGGAGCGGTAAGAAGACGAAAGGGCTATGGGATGTCAATAAACAGCCTTACCACACAAACTGTTCTCTCACAGAAGGAATTTATCACTCACTTGGTGGCCACTCATTGCTGGGTTTGGACAGTCCCATAAATTGGTACCAAATTGTGTTTAGTACATGCAAACTAAAATCATTGCTCAATACTGCTGCTCTCAGTGGGTGTTGAGTTCAGCAATGTCAACATTCACATATTGTTAATCATTTGTTTATTAGATACTGTTTTGTTTGCTTTTTGCACATTCTGAAGTTCAGTTTATAGAACTGCAGAAATATACAAATGTCTCCATCTCCAGTACCATCCTGTCCAGTTATGTGACTTAAGTTTCTCACTCAGACACATCAAGTCACAATGACACAGGAATTGGACTGAAAGCTAACCTCTCACTCAACTACACAACTCAGTTTCTCATCATGTTGTGGTGTTTGTGTAGGATATTTGTAGTATGTATGTACTGTAAGTGGTGTTGTTGGACCAGTGGGAAGCACTATTCCCTCTTGACCGCAATCTCTAAATGAAAGCCCAGTATCATGACTTGGAACATAGTGCTCTATGTGGGGTAGTCTTTTAGACAAGATGTCAATCTTTGGTCCTGGCGAGTTATATGTATGCAGATTTGTACTGTGTGTATTTGCAAAAAAATTCAATAAACAAAAACAAAATACTGTTCCATCCCTCATCAACCCATTTTCTAGCCACTTTATCCACTACAGGGTTGCAGGCATGCCAGAGCCTATCCTGGCAAGCAATGGGTGCAAGGAGATATACACCTGAGACAGGGCACCTGTCCATCACAGCGCAGATACACAGACACAAACGCACACACACACCAAGGCCAGTTTTCCCAGAAGTCAGTTCACCTACCAGTATGTCTTTGGACTGTGGGAGGAAACCGGAGCACCTTGAGGAAACCCACACAAACATTGTAAGAACATACAAGTCCAACACAGATAGCACCCCAGGTCCAGAACTGAACCCAGGGCCCCCGTGGGGCAATGTGCTCACACCCATGTCACTGTGTCTCCCAGTACTTGTTTCAAATTAATCAAAATATGTCCCTTCCATGAGATCTTTAACAGGAATACGAAACAGTTTGTACAGCCACACACTCTGGTCAAATATATATACAGTATATACAATATATTATGTACAATAAGAGTCAACATAAGTTAAAATTTAATTTTTTGCAAATCAGATATTACATCACATGTAAAGAGATGAATCGAGAGCAAGATATATATTTTTAAAACAGTAAAATTGAATGTCTTCAATATTTAGCACCAAAATATTTATTTTTCAATCCAGTGATACAGATAAGAAAAGCACAAGTGGAGACAATCTTTTTTCCTTTATACTAACAGTACTTTCTAATAACAGAAATAATTTACATTTGTTTTGTCTCTCCCATAAACGTTTATTCATTTTTTTCATGTTGGAACTGTTAGGGGTTCGGTAATAGGGACCGAACCAGTGAATGAACCCACTTGCAGGAGTGAACAAATCCAAGTCGTAATCCGAAAGCAAACCGTAATCGTAGGAACGAGCCGAGAGTCCAGGGGAAGCAAGAAATCCGAAGGGAACGAGTACCGAAGCCGAAGCGCGATCCGAAGTCGTAGTCCGTAAAGCAATCCGAGAATCCAGAGGTAGCCAGTGATCCAAAATAGAGCGAAAGTACCAATCCAAGCCGAGATCCGAAAAGCCGAAGTCCGAAGGGAAAAACCGCAAACCGAAATCCAAGACAAACACAGAGTAGATGAAGCGCAACCAGGAAGCTCAAAAGGGAAAACCAATACTGAGCAACGAGGTAGGGAAGGACAGGTGTTTAAGTAGGATGAGACGGGGGTGTGGTGGTGAATGGGAAAACTGATAGGTGAACTAATGGATAGGGGCTACGCCTACTTCTGCCTCCTCCGTTGCCGAGAGTTAGGGATCGTAACATTACCCCCCCCTCTACGGGCGGCTCCTGACGCCCTAACTGGACGATCCGGGAAGTTAAGGTGGAAGTCTTGGATGAGGTTGGGATCCAGAATATCCTTCTCCGAAACCCACGAGCGCTCCTCCGGACCGTAGCCTTCCCAATCGACGAGATATTGTAGGGCTCCACAAGACCATCGGGAATCCAGGATTTTATTGACCGTGAAAGCAGGGAGTCCATCGATTACTCGAGGCGGTGGGGGTTTTTGTTGCGGTTTAGACAGGGTGGATCTTCGAAAGGGTTTAAGGAGGGAAACATGGAAATTAGGATGGATCCGAAGGGTAGGAGGCAAGGCCAGTCTGTAAGTTACAGGGGTGATCTGGGCGAGGACACGAAAAGGACCAATGTACCTGGGAGCAAGCTTGCCAGATGGTTGCTTAAGAGGGAGGTTACGAGTAGATAACCATACAAACTGACCACGTCGAAGTCTGGGTGGGATACGACGGCGCCGATCAGTCACCTTCTTCTGCTGAGCGGAGGTGCGAAGAAGGGTGGCTTTGGCCTTCCTCCAGAAGGTCTTCAGGTTAGAGATGTAGTCCTGAACCGAAGGTACCTCTGTGTTGGGATGGGAGTCAGGGATAAGAGGAGGCTGATAACCTAAAGCACACTTAAAGGGAGACATGCCAGTAGATGTGGTATACAAAGAATTGTGTGCATACTCTGCCCATGGGAGCAAGGACACCCAATTATCATGGGTAGAGGAGATATAAGTCCGTGCTGATCCAAAGCCGAGCGAATCTCCTGTTGCTCCGCTGGGTCCATGTTAATGGCTCAGTATTCTGTTAGGGGTTCGGTAATAGGGACCGAACCAGTGAATGAACCCACTTGCAGGAGCGAACAAATCCAAGTCGTAATCCGAAAGCAAACCGTAATCGTAGGAACGAGCCGAGAGTCCAGGGGAAGCAAGAAATCCGAAGGGAACGAGTACCGAAGCCGAAGTGCAATCCGAAGTGGTAGTCCGTAAAGCAATCCGAGAATCCAGAGGTAGCCAGTGATCCAAAATAGAGCGAAAGTACCAATCCAAGCCGAGATCCGAAAAGCCGAAGTCCGAAGGGAAAAACCGCAAACCGAAATCCAAGACAAACACAGAGTAGATGAAGCGCAACCAGGAAGCTCGAAAGGGAAAACCAATACTGAGCAACGAGGTAGGGAAGGACAGGTGTTTAAGTAGGATGAGACGGGGGTGTGGTGGTGAATGGGAAAACTGATAGGTGAACTAATGGATAGGGGCTACGCCTACTTCTGCCTCCTCCGTTGCCGAGAGGCAGGGATCGTAACAGGAACTCAATCCGGGCTCATTTAGTCTATGATAATCGTTATTATACACAATATGATGCAAAAAGACTGGAACAGCCATATTGCCCCTGCAGCTCCAATAATCTAAAATAAATGTTACAATTGATAATCCATGCATCCATTCATCTTCTAACCACTTCATCCAATTCAGAGTTGCAGGGGAGCTAGAGCTTATCCCAGTAAGCTATGGACGCAAGGCAGGATACACCATGGACTGACATCCGATCCATCGCTGGGCAGACACACGCACAAACATGCACAAACTCACACCAGGGTCAATTTTCCCAGAATCCAATTAACCTGCCAGTACAGTATGTAATAATAATATTACTAACATTATAAGTAACATTAATGGAAAGCTATAGATTGGTATACATTGTGAAAACGAACGCTCTCCCAGATTAAACTCCAGGAGAAAATGAATGATTTCATTCAGTTAAAACAAAAGAATAGCACCTGAACATAGAACTGTATAACAGTTTAACCCCTAGGATTATAAATCTTAATTTAAACAATGAAGCATTGCTCACTGATCATTAAAAAATCCCCTGCACTAAGCATTTAAAAAGTAATAATGCCTATTTTCAGGAGATCGCTTTACAATTCACTTAGCAGGAACCACAGGAGAGATCACACTACTAAGCCATTACTCAAAGCAACAACGCAGCACTGTCTGAGAAGAAAGCAAAGAACGGACTTGGTTCTGTTATTCATCCGTGCCTGCACTTATCTCATTTACACATAATAAATAGTTGAATACAAAATCTCTTGCCTTGAGGGTAAATTCAGTTTGTTGTTTAATAACAGCGACTTGCTGAGTTGGTATACTTTCGGCTGACATTGCATTTCAGGAAAACGACTCCTTTTCCAAACTACTACGTTCAGAGATGATAAAGACAAACAGTTTTGTTGTTGTGTTTTGCAATATAAAGGAAACAGCCAATACAAAATAAATTCAGTCAAATCATGTTATTGTAAAACCATTAACACGGTCCATTCCAGAAAATCCCCTGTCCAAAACCCATCAGCACTACTATGTAGCGTTCTAAATCAAATCCAATATATATTAATAATCGACAGAACTCATACATCCAGGTTTGCTGTATAGTTACAGTACCATGATTCACTCTTACTAATTTGCAGATCAGCAAAACTGCAGATTCCCCGAACGTCCGCATCTCAAACCTAACCCCTAACTGCAGCTCCAGCTCAGGTGAGACAGGTGTCGGAGTCTCGTATTGGCTGTCTGCTTACAGTAGAAACTTTACACTAAATTAAAGTCCATATATTGAAAAGGTGCAATACATACTGTACAGTAAATAAGGATGAGTACTTGACATTGATTCTTTCTGGAAATCAGTCAGGTTCAAATTTTCATTATCATTATGGATTTCTGGGTTATTCCAGCCCATTTTCACCACTGCTCTGATTGATCTTTTCTGTTATCTATGTGTAACATTTGGAACTCTTTCAAATTTTGCAATCTGCCAAATGGTTGCTTTGTTCTATAGCTGGACTGAAAGTGCAAAGTGGTGGCCCGGTTCTGTGGCCTAAGTCCTTCTGAATTTCTTTTGCAGCTTCCTTTTGCAGAACTTCAAGCCACTTTAAATGAAGGTCATGTACAACCTGGAGAAAGCAGCTATAGCAGGGGGCTGAGGTCAGGAGTCAGGGAAGTGACAGCCACTGTGAAGGAGTCATTTGGCAATCACAATATTCACAAAATATGTTGTTCTCTCTCATTTCTGGTATTGAAAGAGAAGGGCCCACTGGGCTTGGTTATGCTAGCTGACCCAGTGCCAATAAGTATAACTTGAACACTTGAACCCAGAGGCTCTGGCAACACTTGTCTGGAACAGGTAGGAATGGAGGTGGAAGGGATATACAGACTTCAGCCATTGTTGTCACCAAATGTTATGACCAAAAAAGACATGATGTGTGTCATCCATTTGAACTCTTTTATTCAACATAGAGCTAAAGGAGCACCTCTAGCATGTAGCACCCACAAAACACAACTTTCTAGTGATTTCTTGGGGATGTTCCTTTCGTTCCTCTCCACTTCATGACAAAAACACATTAACAGTCCCCTGTTGTACTATATCTAACCAATGTTGCCAAAAACCAGAAACACAATCGTAACACCATCTTCTTCAAATCGGAGAGAGGAGACAACACATAAGAAAGGCTCATCTTTAGGAACTTAGTTTTCATTTTAAGATCATTTCTGTCTGCATGACTTGAAAATGGATATGAAATAAATTATTAAGGCTATAGCATCATCACAGGACCGTCGAAACCATAAAAAACATGCTTTTAGAAAACTGCATAACAGGAAATATTAGCTTTTAAGTGGCTTTACCAACTTTGAACAACTACACTACTGTGGGAGAGCAGTTGAGGTCTTACAAAGTATTTCATTAAAATTGCGTGTATGATGTAGGATTGAGAACATTTGTTTTCATGATTATGTTGATCCATTTCTAAATCCAACAAGCTGAATATTGTAGAACCGTGACTTAACTTTATAGAATTCTGCATTGTTTATATAACAATTATACATAAGGACTGAAAGTACTGCTCCATGCATTATGGGAAGGTGAGAAAGATGTACTGTATGTAACATTTTTATACAGTAGCTACCAGGTCTTTTCTTCTCAGAGCCTCTGAATATTCATCATATTCTGAATATTTGATTTAAATCCTTTTAGTGCAGCACTGGTGACCTCTGATAATGCACTACATGCATTAGACCGGGTGAAGCCATACTAATGTGTCATACAGGACTCCTAATTGCTTGCAATTAACTGAAGCCCATTTTGAGGATTAATGGCTGAAGGTCTGTGGCAGCTGGCACTGTTTCTGTGGAGAGTCTGTGTCTGTTCCAGTGGTGTCTGGCACTCTCTTGGGCAGATGGACTGGTAGGGATCAGAGAGGAATCCAAGAAAAAAAAAACATTGAGGGATGTAATAAAAATATGCATTTCAAAGCTGTGTGAAGGAGTGAAAGACCATGCAAAAACAAACAAATTTAGTGAGGGTGTGGTGTGAACCACTAATGGCACCTCTTAGACTGCCCTTGGAGATGCATAGGAAAAATAAAACTATAGATTCCATACAGACACACAGCACTTAAAGAACTTTGAAAAACAGCTTTGGCAATGTGGGAGGTCATCCACTGGCAAATCTCTTTTCTTCTGATGCCCATTTGGTCTGATTTGGTCCCATTTGGTGCAGAGCTAGGAGCACAGCGTCGTAGTGAATGCGGACAGGCTAAGTCTTTTTTCCAATGGATATACAAGTTATTTGGCAAAATGTAAGGAGAATAGTGTTGCTAGGTTTCTAAAAATAAAATTAACTCTTCCTATGATAATAATGAATTGCATCAACACCACACACTGCTCAGTGCATGTAACAGATCTTATAATACCTTTCTACTTTGTGTTATGCAATTAATATGTGAGGAGGCCTCTATAACATTTCATGGTTCTCTGCCATGAAACAGAAATAGATTCCTGTCTCAGACTAAGGCACAAATTAATAAGACTGTGGTTCTGAAAATGGGACAAAGCAGAAGTAAAGTTAAACTGTAATCGCTGTGAGTCTGGACTACTGTGGAGTCACTCTGTGGCAGTATGATAAATTTTTCAGGACTTGGGGTTCCTGCAGTGGGCAGGATCCCAGCGGGAGTGGTGAACTGCTCTAAATATTACATAATGAATAGATGTGTCATGCCAGATTGAAACACTGAGCTCAATTAAAAAATAAAGTATTGATTATAGGACACACAATGGCTCATTATAGAGTGTTGACATAAAACTTTGCATATATTCCTTTCCTTTTACTAAATGTGACTCACAAAATCAAAAGTAAGACCAAAATGAAGTAAGAAAAACATGATCATGTACAGCCATACAGTTAATAACAGCTCGTCATCTTTCTGTACACTGTGGGCTTTCATCATAGCCTCCAGCTAAGCTTTGAAAGATGCCTGTGATTTTGCCTCCATAACGTGATTTGGTCATTTATTGCCTATGCTAATTCTTCTCCTTTTTTGGTATCAGCATTCAGCATTCAGAGTTTGCTTCTATTTTCTGTGCATTTAAGCTGCTAAAATGCTGGTCGCCCTCAGTGTCTAATACTGTGTGTCAAAATGGTGTCAAATATTAACTTCCAAAGCTCCTGGTGACCTAAGAAGGCCAAGAGGGATTGTGGGACACTTGCTGAGTAGCAGAAAAAGCTTGTCCGGGGTGAGGTTGCGTGTGGAAATCCAACACTAATGCCTGTGATGGCAGAACTGGTTTGTTGGGGGGAGTGGAACTATCCTGATGACAGATACAAAGCCAGCGGTGGTGAGACTGTAAGCCTTGATGGCTTACAGGTGCTCTCTTTGGTTTTAAAACATGAAAAGGCTCAACAGCTTGGGTCACTGGTGGGTTATCAAGTTGTGTACATAGTGCTGTGAAACCCAACCACGACTTCTTGTTCTCAGGTCTCATACTACAGTTTCATAATATGAGGCATTGTAACCAGGCTATGTTTTTTATTATCTGTGTACATTTCCCTTTAAGGGGTGTGGGATGTCTTTCAAGCTGCATTGCAGTCTTGCCCTAAACAAACAATTTTTTACAGGAAGCATATTAGTCTTTTATCAGGAGTAGCCTGGAAGAACCCTCAGAACTCTAGACATTGCTAATGTATGTAGAACATGAATGTACAAATTTGTACACACTGGTGATATGAATAAAAATATATACAATACTGTATGTGTTGTATAATGAAAGTCTATCATGGATGAGATGTGACCCAAATTAGAAACATTCAATGTTTAATTTTCCAAGCAGAAGAAATTAGGTCTTTGATCTCTCACTCTGTAAATTACTTTAAAATATGAACCATGTAAGAGGACACCATTGGGTTAGTATAAATCAGAGAGGGGCATTTCAATTCAGTTTACACAGTCTGGCCCCTCTGATATTTCTCCTTTATTCAATTGGTGCAACAATTTCTCACCTCTGTACCTCAAGTTCTGCTTCCATTGGGATATTGGTGCAGACTGCTTCACCCAGGTACAGTAGATACTGCACATCAGTGGTGGGTGAAGTAGGTCCCATCCTATACAGTATGTAAAGTGCTTTGCTATCCTGTGGATGAAAAGAGGTATACAAGTGCATGGAGACAGGGCAGTGGTGGGACAGCTAGCACTGCAGCCTTGGAGGTCATGAGTTTGATTCTAGGTCAGGGTGCCTTTTGTGTGGAGTTCGGAGATTCTCCCCATATGTGGTTTCATCAATCCTGACAAATACACACTGATCAGCTACTGGGTGAGCTCAGAGTAGGACTGAGGCCATTTTGTCATTGTTCCTCCCTCCCTAGGGTAGCTCTGAAATGATTCTGATTCCACCATAGGTAAGATAAGGTTCAGAGGAAGAAGAATTATTTTCATTTTAATTTAGTCTCTGAATTCCCAATTTGAGCAAATCAGAATATTAAGCCCTTTGAGACTATTGCTTTTAAAGGCGCTACAGTTTATACATCTATGAAGATTCTTGGCTGTTGCAGTTTGTGTCTTGTCACAGTACGTTAGTGAGGAATCCAGCACCAGGTCGTGAATACTGTGCACATCTGCTACACCCTCCACATCATTTTACTTCACTTGTTTCCCACTTCAGTGAAACCCAGATGACTGGTTCATAGTTTTTGCTCATCCTCCCTGTAAATTGCAGCCATGTTTTCTGCCTGATGGCACTTGTTAAAACTCATTTTGTGTTAACATGCCCATTCATTGAGAGAAAAGGGCCAAATGTGCTGCTTATCAAAAATGTGGTCCTGTTTATACAGTAAGGCCAAATTAGAAAGCAGCTTGAAAATGCTGTTTTATATTTGTTTTTGTGATTGAATATTTAGATAAATCAGCCTCACAAAAAAGGAAGCTTTGAATAAAACAAAATGACTCTCAGAGCACTTGCTAACAACTATATAAGAGGAAAGGATTTCTTCATTTAAAGGAGGGATAATTAAGGGGCTTTCCTTGTCATTCAGATTGTAGCATCGAGTGAAGATCTTGTTGATAGTAACCTCCAATGCAAAGATACTATGAGGTGCCTTGCTCAGTTGTTGCACACTTGGATTAAATCATTTAATACCTAAATGTTCCAATTAAATTCCAAAAGCACTATTGACAAACACTGCTCATTGCACAGATTGGCTTGTGTGGATTAGCTTGTTTTGTGGGAGGAAGGCTGTGGATTAGCTAAAGAAAAGAATTAACGCTGATATTCAGTTAGAAATTAGCATCAGCAAACCCGTACAAGTACCAGCAACTCCCTTTGAGAAAAATTAAACTGATGAAAAGTGTCCTAAAAATCTTTGCTGCACAGCAGAAAATGTATTGTGTATTTATTAATAATGTGTTGCGTATTTTATTATTTATTATGAGCCACAAATAAAAAAAATAGAAACAGAGTATTCACAGATTTATTTTAAATTCTGATTAAATATATGAAATACTAGTTATTTGTTTTATTATGACACTAAAAAAAACATAACTAATAATTTTACCACTTAAAAACAATGTGATATTTATTTAAAAAATCATCTTGGATTTGAATAATACAAATATTAGCACAAAGCACTTTCACAACAACCTCAAACATAATCAGTTTACCTGTTGCTCAACACATACAATTAAATACTCTTACTGTATGTGTTAGTACTGTAGGTAGCTAGGTAACTAATTACTCAGCGGTTTGTGTGAGTTTTCTAAGGTTCAGCACTTGTATTCTATAAAGTCTTGTATAGAATTAAGAGAAGGGTTTAACATATGTGCAGTTAAATCTCAGTGATTTGTCCAAAGTGTAGTTAACTGATACCCATAACAATTTATTAAAAATCTTCTTAAATTATTTTTTATACATGTAATGTTATTTTTTTCATCTGTGTGCATTTTTAGTCCTAAAATATATAGAAAATGACAAGTAGGTATAAGATTTCACTTGTCCTGGACAGTTTTCAATGGTGATTAAAAGTCTTTCTTTATGACTGATTTTGCTTTACCAAAACAACATTGCTTTTACAATGGAGCTGCACCTACAGTACTTCTCTATTCTGTAATCACTCTGAAGACAGGAGTTTGGGGATTACATTCTTTCCTTATAAACTGTCACAAGATATATGCAGGAGGAGATGGATGCTGTCTTTGTATGTTACTTTAGCTGCTTTTGTTGTTGTTGCTGTTTCCATGGTATTTTTTGTTGTATTCATATTAGTGTACACAGAGAAACAGAGGGAAACACAACAGTCTTAGACAACAGCTTGTTTAAACTCTTCCTTGCCTGTTTATCCATGTAACACATTCCTTTTGTCTGGCTTTTTTCCTTACTGTGGCTATTTTATTTATTTACTGAGATGGCAGCAGTGGCCATTATGGTTCTCCTCTCCTTCTCTGTGACACTGCAAAGGTCCCAGAAAGAAGAGGCAGGGTCCAGACTCCTTTAACACACAGAGGGACAGTGTGGAACCGTGGGTAACCCCGGCGATCTCTTTCAGCAATGTGAGCCAGGGGAGGCAATACAGCCATCCTGCTGGCCTTTTGTAACAGATTGGCAGTAAAACCCTTAAGGCATCAATAACTTCAAGGACGTATTTACTTTGAAAATTTGCTGGACAATTGGCCTCACCCCTTTTAAACATTTTCACCATGAGTAGGTGGGGGGGTCAGCCAAGCCTGTTCTTCATTGTCACATGGATGGCAAGAAAAATCCTATTTGAGGATACATTAACTTGCACAGCACTTGTAGGAGATCACTTGCAGCTTATATCTACCAATTCAGACCAGTTGATTCATTGCTTATGCAGAATCCTGGGTATTCATTTGACCAGGAAGACAAGGAAGCAAAGCACTATGATATTAAAACCTAGCATGAATACAGTATGCACCTATTATTTGTTTTCATATGCTTCACCATCTTTAGAACTGCACACACAATTTGGAGAAAAACACATTTTGTCCTTTAAGTCTTAGTTCTTTTTGTCGGGACTGAGGATAATAATTGTATGTTTAGGGGACTAAAGCCCTGATGTCATTAAATCTTGAAGCCATCTGCCAGCCCCAGATTTCAAATCCAGTGGTCTGTTAACCTTCTTCTTCTACCCAATAGAAACCTGCTGACAAGGGCTTAGCTTTTGATCAGAGACTGCTGAATGGACCCAGGTTTTCAGTTCATCTAGGATTGTATGGAGGACGGGCTAGAGGAAATCAAAGACATTCAATAGTAAGACCCAGCCCAGAGCAATTTTGTCCGTTACAATTTTTTTCCATCTAACTGCTTTATCCAAGAGGGTGTCCCATCAAGGGTGTATCCTGCCTTGCACCTGGATAGACTCTGGCTCCCCCTGTGACCCTGAATTGGATTAAACTGTTAGATAATGAATGTATGGATGCTGAAATTCAGTGCGCATTAAGATTATTTAGCAGTATTTGGAATATCAAAATATCATTCTATATCTATGTTCACATGTTCTGTGCACCCCAGAGTGGTTGCATTTTGAATATCTTCCTTTATTCTAATTTTGATTCTTTAACATTCTAATGTTGAAGCACAATACATACAGTAATCCTAAAGGGTCATCAGGTTGGATCCTATTCCACTTTCTGTAGCTTCGAGTGGGGTGGTAATATTTTACTCTCCCCTGGATAGGAGATTAAAATGACCTCATAACACACCAATACACTACACTACCATGTAATTTTATGCCTTTCTTTTGGCTACATAATTTTCTGCTTTTAACATGAAGCTTGGCAGTCTTCATAAAATAAAGAGAAATAATTACTTCCACTCCAAAAGGTTACACTGGGTAAAGAAGGATTAAGTTAAAAGAGAATAAGGAATAATGGACTTCTGTTTGCACAGACTCCAGTGGCATACTAACTCTTGGCCTTCCCACAGACCAGAACTGTCTGATGGACCTCTGAAAGGTGGGCACACTGAAGGAGAAACACTAAAACATGTACCCCAGAGGAAAGCTTCTGGAGGTACTTGGGTGGGAGGGGCAGTTCAGGCAGCTGTTTCACCAAGATGTGCTGCTTGTTAATAATAAATGATGAAGAGCCTGCAGAACACAAATTAAACAGCCCAGGATATTTGTGAGCACCAGCCTCCTGGACACGTTTACTGACAACTGCTGTTTTAGTAAGCAAAGATGACAGCTGGTGTATTACTCCTTGGTCAAAAAAAATCCTTTGCTATGAAAAGAATACAGCTCCGGTGTAACGCCAGAGAAGTTACCATGAAATTCTGGGACTTCCCTTCCTGCACAGTCTATACTCCAAACCAGCTGCCCTGAGCATTTACAACTAGGCTTAGAGCAGGGCTGTAGCTGGCTTTGTCTGCCTGCTTTTGATTTTAGATGTCTTTGACAGGTCCCATTGTTACAAAACCCATTCCTCAGTGTTGATTTTCACCCCAGCAGGCACCAGTTCCCTGAAGGTACAGTAGGAGTAGTTTGGCTGCAATGCCTCTCAGGCTGACTTCAGTACCATGATCAATTCTGTTCATGACTTTAAGCATTGACCTGTCTTAGACATACATTATTTTAGAATCATCCAGCCCATACACCTGAAAACACAAATTGTGCTTTATATTTGAACAATTATATATGCAACACCATGTTTTAGAACACTCTCAGTACTTAGTTTATTAACATGTTGAGATAGATGTTGAGAGTAAGGAAATTAAAGACTTTTGAGATGTTTTTTTAATTAAACGTGGGGTGTGGTCCTATTTCTGTTCCAACAGCATGGAAGAGGCTTCGAAGTTGTGCTCATTTTCGAGACAAGGACTGTTTGAATAAAAACACTTCGTGCGCTCTTCCCTGTTCCGCTTTTTGTACAAGAGTTTTCTCAACTGCTAAGTAATGCTATTACTTAAAATAAATCAGTCAACGACGCTTTCACTTTCCCTCAATTGTCATTGAAGCAGCAATAAATCAGATATCACGCACCGGGTGCACGCCCGTTATTCAGATTTTTTCTTTTTCCTGATCTCCAGAAGGAGCAGTTCAAGAGCCTGCACGATTGGATGTAAGCAAACCAAACTAGGACACAAAGTAAATCGTCTATATATACACTTTCCCATAGAGATGTATATTTCAAATAAAGTAACGTAAATGCAAATGCCTATGAAAGTATGTAGTGCGGGATGATGAGTCTGCTTGTTTAATAAACGCTTTCTGTAGCCCGAGTGTCCTCCCCTGCTCTAGTAGTGGTGCAGTCCAGGGACTCTCTCCTTATGGAGCGGCTGCGAGGCTCCAGAGTTCGGGAGAGTTAGTTGGGAATCATGGCGGGTAGAATGTCATTTCATTGCCACAGGACTACTCTGGGTTTCCCGGGAACGAATGCGATATTTTTGTTTATTATTTGCATCCTAACGGGTAAGTTTTGAAGCTCATGTGAGGTACGTAAATTTGGAAGGACCATGTTATGTAGTGCTGGGAAAATAACTTTGACCAGCTCTGACTTGTGACAGCGAGGATCTGATGTGTAGCGGTTTCACTGAGGATGTCATACAAACCAGAAAAGTTGTTTTTTAAAGTTGCTGTAGCTTCAGCGTTTAATGCATGTATATGGTACATACCCTGTATAACCCTTGGATTTAACGGCTTTGAAGGCACGTTTAAAACTGCAGCTGAATTAAGTTCACGTTTTCGTAGACTTTACTGTAACGCAGCTGTTTCAGAAAATGAAATGCTGCGAGGGAAGACCGAATTGGAACGCACTTTTTGTTTTGGTGATGGTGGAGGAACTTTACTTCCATTTCATTTTAAACAAAAAGCCGAGAGACCATCGCAATTTCGGTGGTGTTTCGCCTGCAGGTAGCGCAGGGTTTCTCTCATCAGCATTGCATGTAGCGGCTTTACGGTGAAGCGTGTGCGCCCCAGGACTCGCCGTTATGGAAATAGTGCCCCATAGTGTCTGGCCACTGAAATGGAGCTCGGCGTGCAGTTGTGTTTTGAAGTGATTGATTGCAGCGGCCCGGTATTATCTGCGGCGGGTTCACTCGAGTGTGCAGGAATAGTAGCGCTGGTGGGGTGACCTGTGGCTGCCATGGAAACCGCAGTCGCCCTGAAAGAGCAACAAGGAGGCGCGCAGCCGGCGAGGTCCGGACATCAAAGCCCAGACCGTAAAGCGCTGGTGCGATCAGCGCCGAAAACCCGAGAGAAGTTTCGTGTTTTCAGAAGTTGTAAAGCGTAAGCACGCCAAGGACAACAAAAACACGAACACTGGATTTTGGAATGAGGCTGCAACATAAAGTACTGTATATCCCCAAACAAAGTGACTTTTTTTTATCGCACTACAGTGATTGCAGTGGAAACAGACTTTGGTTTAAATGTGCTGATTTGTGGATTAGGAGAGTCTACGGTTGTTCTTGCATGTTGGGGGAAGGCGTGTGTCCCGTCGGCAGCTAATTGATTCCGATTATCCATTAAATGCTTTTCAATTATGGTGTTTTACGGTTTAAGTTAGATTACTGTGTGTTCGGGTGCGGCTGTTGTGAACAGCTGGTGTATAACGCTAACCCTGTAATTTACCCCACGAACCCTTTCTAAGTGACATTTGATAGTATTTAAAGGTCTTGGCATTATAACAGCCGTCGGTATTGAAACGTTACTATGAGCGTTTCCTTTACAATTATCTTTTAAATTGAGCTCTTCTGCCTCTTCTGACTTTGATATGGTTGTGGGGCAAAAACGCAGTGTTTAAATGTAATCATAATAGTGCTTCTGATTTATACTGCACGGAAGACTGTTTTACGTTGCATACAAACCAAACTGCAGTGTATTGAGTTTGTCACAGTACGCTGTACTTCGGAACAGTACTATTCAGCCTGGAACGATTCCTAAATGTAGGGCCTTCAGTTTTGAAATGTTGTTTAACAAGTCTGTTTATTAAACGCAATTATTGAATTTTAAATGCGATATGGAACTTTTTTTTTTACTCTGTGGCCTTTATTCAGAGTTTAAGAAATACTGCCGTGTGAACAAAAGGACAGGGCAGGTGGCCGTTTGCACAGGACACCTGTTGCCGTGTGTCCGATCGGCGTCTCATGAAAGAGCTTGTTGAGACAGTTGCTGCTGGAACACGGCGGTGTTCCTCGGGTTTCTCGGGAAAAAATGTGCGGCATCTTGCTTTATGTTTGACCTATCCAAGCCAGTGACTGGACCATTTACCCTGCATCACCCTGTCCAATTTTGTGCCCTATTTCTGCGGAGTAATAGATGATTTGTACTGGAATAGGTTAGCAAATCGTCGTACTCGGTTTTAATCCTCATACTGTATATCGCTAATAGCAAGAGTAATAACCTAATTTTAGTTTTTTTCCCCAGCTTTGTTTACTTAATAGGGTCTTTATCATACTGTTCACCTCATTTTAGATCTCTATTTTGAATGCAGAAAGTGAGTATGTTATAAGTGAAATAATTAAAGATGAAAGACAAAGGATTTAAATTTAGAAGAGCTACTTAAATGATTTTGTATTGTCCTTTCAACCTGTCAGCCAAGCTTTTTTTACAGCATATTTTCTCACAGTAGTTACAGTTTCAGAATATAACTTTGGTAAACTGCACCCAATCATCACAAAGTAATTTGACTTTCTGCACTCCTGTAAGTGTATATGACCGCCTGTGCTATAAATAACCAGACTCTCTGCTACATATGATGTTATCCCCTCACATAATGTTGTTTTAGGGGATCATTTTACCCACAGGTACATCCAAGTCAAAGGCATAGTCATTAGCTTGCCTCTGTGATTGACAGGAACAGAAGTGAAATGTTGAGTTTGATCACTTTACAATCAAGTATTTTTTTCTGTTCTTTGTTTTAATGAGAGACCTATGCTCTGTCATTGAGTTCCTGCGTTGTACCACTAATACATTTTCTCAAATTAGTGCTGATGTGTTTTTCCATACAGGTGTTTATGGCATTAAATTAGATTAATGGGCATAGGGTTGCTCAAGATGAACACTCAGTGTACTGGGCACTATGCATTGCTTTCTTCTGTCAGTATCAAAGTGTGATACGGACATTTGAAAGTGCACAGCATGAATTCTGTGCTGTATTTCCTTGTGTGTGGCTTTGGGGGTGCCTCTGCTTGAATACAGTATGTCCTGCAGTTTGAGAGGTCCGGTACCCTCCTTACAGTACTCGCAGCCCGGTGGATGATACCCAAGTGAAAGCCAATATCTCCAGATTCCTCGGCTGCATTTTTCCTTCCTTGCTAATTCACAAATGTATCTCCATTCAAGCCTCCACCCCTGAGTGCTGTAAATGAGCCCTGTTCTGTGCTGCCTTGTTTATTAATGGGCTGACATTGACTGGGGAATTTAAATCGACAGATATCAAATATCTTTAAAAACAAAAACCTGCATTGTCTCTAGTCATTTGTTTTACCTCAGAGGTGCTTGTTTTGACTAATGTTGAGAGATGGACTGAAAATAATCATGATAGTCCATGCTTCTTTCTCAGGTGGATGGTTAGGCAGGATTAGATGCTAATAAGCCACATTTAGTGGTCTGTTAGGAGTTTTCTTAGATGGAGAGTATACAACATGATTGGGTAACATAATGAAGTTGTTTTTTTTCGTACATTACTGGGTTAAAACATTGTAATGTGTATTGTATGTAAATGACTGTGTACAGTTAGTTTTTTTCATTTTTGACTGTTCCACAAGATTAGGATATTTAGAAAGTTGGAGAGAAGGAGCTCAGTAAAGGTCTTTATACAAATAAAAATAATTGAATTTTTAAGCCTTAAGTTAATGTTCTGTAATGAAACCTAGAAAAAAGTCATATTAAAGGGTGGCTTTCCCTTGAAAACCAAAAAAAAAAACATGGAGCCAATGTGCCAGATTGTCTGTGATTGGGCAGGTCACAGGATCTCCACTGTAGAATTATCTGTGCCATGAAGGTTAAGGAGTTATTTCGCATTTGTATTGCCTGTTGAAATTTTGATGTTGGAAGACATGCTGTGCAACCTTTTCAGAAGTCAAATGAACGGCAGAAGAACTGTGAGCTGCATCTGAAAATTCTGAATGTAGTTTGTGCGGCATAAGGCATTCAAAGGCACTATTCCATTGCAGTGGCCATAAAGGACCAGCCCTGTACATTGTTATAGCTACGGATCAGGAAAAGCATAACGTGATCAGCGTGACTGTCCTGTCTCTGGTAGACCTCTGAAACAGGATTTTGAAACAAAACCATTTTGTGTCCATCAAAGGGATTTAATCATAATACAGAATGCTACTTTAATCTTCTTATTTCTGTTCTTTTTATGTGTGCAAGCGGACCACATAATCCATTCCTGATTTCAAAGCCACACCTATTCAGCTAGCCTTTCTCAGGAACCTCATGTGTGCTCAGATCAGCCTGTGTGTGGGCAGTGCGAGTCCAGAGCCTTTGTTTTGCACAGGCTTTACTTTTAAGTCATGTGTTAAACTAACTTAATTCCCTCTGGTAGAAAATGACTGGTTCTGTGGTTTACATTTCTTTACAGTAAGGATCTGTTTTTATGCTTGGTAAAAAATTAAAATATCTGAAAGAAGTATCTCAAACAGACTGGCAGATTTTTTTAATGCTTGATGGTCTTATAAGGGGGTTGCTTTATGGTGCTGGTTTAGGCCATTCAGAAATAGATTCAGGCAAAGTAAGTCAAATCAAACATCTTAATTACAGGTAGTCATAGTCTCTGACAGCATTGAAACAAAAACAAAGGTTATCTCATTTATCAAATACGATGAGGTAAGCTTTCTTTCTGTTGGAGTCTTGGCTCTGCATTTAAGCTTGTTATCCTTCACTTAAATCATTGTCTAGTAATGACAAAAATTTAAACCAGTCATTTTGAAAATTGAGTGAATAAAGCTACATTTTTGGAAGCTGATTTTCTAAAATCCTTAAAACACTTTGATAAGGGACTTGTATTAAGAATCTGTTTTATATCCAGTCTGACTGAATGAAAGACTGAATGGCTTTTCTGCTTTGTCATATTTGAATTTCTGTAGTATTTCCAAACACCACTGTCTTCAGCTGAAGCAAGACTTTCTCGATATTCTTTGTACAGTATGTTGTAAACCCCAAGACATCGGTACACATGCTGTTATGTTCCTGGTTCAAGGCACAGTTTGTAGTTGTCTATATTTTTACAGTCCTGAAGCTCGCATGTTAATGTAAAGTGCACAACGGAAAGAATCCTCTGCAGACTAGGGAATACTTCGTGTGTAACTGTGCTCGTAGTTAAGTGGTGCTGTAGCTCTGAAATGGACTGCACTGGTGTGTTTGAACCACATTGAGGGGATACATGCATTTGGGGAAACTGCAATGTTGGCTTTATTTGTTTTTAAAAAAAACAAATTAAGCATCTTTCCTTATTCATGCCCTGTGTTGATGTTTTTTTACTGTAACTGATGATAGCTGAAGAGCTACATTGTCCTACACATTTACTGCACATTGGTGGTGGTGGAGGAGAGTCGCCATTACCTGTAAAGTGCTTTGAGTGGAGTGTCCAGAAAGTGTAAACAATTTATTATTATTACTGTATTGGTGTTTATTTTGTATCTGGTTATATGCTTACTCGTCATGATTACATAGTGCACTTTCAGGAGACGCCACATTAGTGTTTCACAAACATCCCACAGACTACAGAGATGTCTTCAGCTTTAACTAAAATATGCCATGAGTGGCTACATTTGACTTTTTTACTACATTTGTAGTAAAATAAATATATTTCACTGAAGATATTTTGAAGACAATACTGTAGTTTTCAACATTGCAGTACCTGTTTTGTTATCACTTATTGATGATTGTTAATCTTTAACATTACCAAAAAACTTTGATGCTTATCAGCTTTTCTATAACAATGCAAATTTTACTTGCATGAAGATATTAATAAATGTATTTTCAGCAGATCGAATGAATGAAAACATCTCACTTGATTCACAATAAGCCCTTTTATACTTTTATTTTTTTATTATTTATATAATAATCTTAACCTTGGAGACATAAAAAACTGTCACTGTAGGCTGAACAATTGGAGGGGTTAGGCAGCTGTGATTGACAAGATCAGAAGCATTAATAGGGATCCAGAAAGACAAATGGAGCCGTCTTAACCTGACCTTTGCCAGAGCTGCTGCCTAAACCACACTGTGGAGGGACACGCGCAGGACTGAAAAGCAAACACAGCTGAACAGTCACACTTTGAAGGGTGAGTGACAAGCTGACGGAGTTTGGGGAGTCTGTAGGAATGTTCATTTGTCTTCTAAGTATGTAGAGCACAGCACGGGGCAAGTCAACTCTATAAGTAATGAGATTCCACCAATAACATTGCTGTTCATAACCTGCTGAAGAAGGACCCATAAGAGACTATATTTATTGCCTGGGACAGAAAGACGCAAGGACCTGGGCTGTTAAGGATTTTATTTAACTTAAATGCGTAACTCGTAACTAAAAAAAAGTTTACAAGAATGGTCAGGAGCAACTTAAAAACCCTGTAATTAAATGGCTGAGTTGTGGGTTTAGTGCTTGAAACTTGATGGCAGTCTGATTAAAAATATAAAGGAGTGCCTTTAATTACAGAGTAATAATACAAAGTAAAAGGAAAAACAGAATAGAATAAATTTGGTTGCTCATTAAGTTGAGTTTCCAATAGAGTCTATTTTCAACTTTATGTACTTTTTAGTAGTAAAGTTTAGGAAGTGAAGATCAAAATGTATTTTTGATTTTTGCCTTTATACTACAAATTAAATTGCTGAGCCGGAATTTTATTTTGGGCATTGCAGAAGGTATTCCATATTGAATCTGTGAAATACAGTGATTTCATATGATAAGGTCTAGATTACGCAGGGTCTGAAATAAGCAGAAGAACCTTAATGTCTTCATACAAATGATTACAGACGTATCTGCACTGAGTAATGACAGCAGGCATTTCAAGATTTAAAATCCAAACCATCCATCCATCCATCCATCCATCCACCCGGCCATTTTCTGACCAGTTCATCCAGTCCTCATCCAGTGTAGGGCTGAAGGAGAGCCGGAGCCTCTCCTGGAAAGCAGCGGGTGCAAGGCAGGGCAGGGATACAATGACAGACACACAGACATCCCACACTGACACTTGGGGCCAGTTTTCCCAGAGGCCAATTAACTACCAGCATGTTTTTGGACTGTGGGTGAAAACTGGAGCACCCGGAGGAAACCCATGTAAACATGGGGATAACATGCAGGTACTGTAGCACACCAGGTCTAGAACTGGATCCAGGGACACAGTGCCATGAGGTGAATACTGTGCCACCTGCAGCCCTTCATATCGGTGCAGGTTAAACATTTTATTTCCTAGGCCAGAGATTTTCACTTAAATCTCTAACGGAGAGTTCAGTAGGAATAGAACCGACTTTTTCTCAGTTTCGGTTGCAAACCACATTTACCATTATTAAAAATCAGCATTCTCTGCTGATCAGCTTGGAAGCTGTCATGATTGTTTTTTTTTTCTGTATGATGGGGAATTAGATTTGGAATAGCCTTACATTAATTGTACATTATATGTACATCCGGTTTATAATGAAAATGGCAGGGAGGTCTGGAAAAACATACTCATTTATAGTACTGCAGTACTTCTCCGACATTGTCGACTTTTGAAGATCTTGCTTCGGGCACTTACTGAACATGGGGATCAGCTGTGGGTACAATCTTCAATAGGCTAATGTGCTCTTTTGACGGAGCCCATCAGGAAATGACTGTGCTGCTGGGGAACTATAAAATGCAAGCTGTTGCCTGTTGTTGCTGTTGTTTAAGCTTCTCCTGGCAGATTTGTAAACAACAAGAGTTTCACCCCTGTCCATTAGCAAATATACTGGTGTGACCTCTGGCTTTGCCAATTGGCGTAGATGGAATGTGTGTGTTGTTAATACAGCCATCACAAAGATTAAAACCTTGCTGTGGCAGGACCTTCATGTCTCCCTTGCCTTTGTTTGCAGACCTCAAATGCCTGCCAGAAAGTAGTGATTAATTGCAAATGTTTTCTCTTTCTCCTCTGTCTTGCCTTTATTTTTTCATCTTTTTTTTTTTTGCACCATTCAAGGAAGAGAGAAATATTGGCATGTGCCTTACGCTAAAAACTGGGCAATCTCTCTGTTTTTTTCCCATTTTTATTTCCTGGAAGTAAAAGGAACCCAGCCCTGTCGGTGAGCTGATCAGTATTGAAGATAGCTTGTCTCGGCCTGTGTTCACTGAATCAGTCAGCAGGAACCCGATTTTTGTTAGCAACTGCCTTATTACAGACATCAAGGCTGTGAGGAAGTGTGGTGGTAACAGCAGTTGCTGTCTCCGTGCGTTAGGACACAAGGCTGTTCTTTAGCCCATTTGCCATTGTCTGTCTTGTCTGAAGTGTGGTGTGGAGCACGACAGAAATGAGGGCATCTGTCTTTCACTTAGGGAGCAGCTCAGTCACTTTATCAGTGCCCCTGCTAGGAATCGAACATCATTCTTATTCAAAACATATCTTGTTTTTGTGTCTTTTGGGATTACCAATTTATTTTTTAATTGTTCCTTTTTTTTGGCCACTGAACTAAGCAATCTTATTTTTTCTTGTTCATTATTGAACAAATGACACTTGGTTTCTCTTCAGTTTACAAATGATAAACAAGTGATGTACATTTTTATTCTGTGTTCTATGTCAGGGGAAGTTTCAGGTTTCAAATAAAGTTTTTATTAATATTTCAGCATGACATTTTCCTATAAAACTTTCAATTCAAATTGATTTTTACACTATATCATCATGTATATGACCATGAACTTTATCACCACCATTGGATAACTGTATTCCAAGTCCTATTTCAATAAGCCACAAAAGATGAAAAGATGTACATTGTACCCATTAAGGAATTTATTGGGTCATTTTAAAAAAAAACTTACAGTAGTCCCTGCGAAAGGTCCAGTTTTTTCACCAGTGGGTATGTCATATGAATATGGATTTGTTAGACAGACTTGCCATGGTGAAATGGTTCTGCTTGTAATAGTTAAGAAGCCGCACTTCTGTTACTGAAATTCTAGTACCTAAATAACACAGCCTACCATTCATCACCATCAAACACACAGATTATAATTTTTGGCATCCACTGATGAGCCTTGGTTGCTGTGTCTTTGTTTTGGTTATTGTCATGCTGCATGAAGCATCGCCCAAGAAGTTGCATTTTCTTCTACTGTACGTACATGGACATGTTTCTGTAAATTTCAGAATTCATTCTGCTGCCAATGCTGGTTACGTCGTCAATAAAGATGAGTGGGCCAGCTCCAGAGACAGTCGTGCGACAATCGCACCTGATTACGCTGCCCCTAACGTGGACTTCCTCAATGACAAGTACAAATTATTCCTGACTAATTTAAAAAAAAAAGCTTTGAGGTACACAAGTCATCCAGCTCCAGTTGTGTTTAGCATGTAATATACACCTTATGGAAAAATTTGTAATTTTGTACTGTTAAAAATAGACTTAAGTGTAGGCATGGTCATAGTAAGTGAAGGGTTATTTCTGCAGATTACAAAGCTAAATATCTCAGCTATGTGAGAAAGCATTTTCTGAATAGCTCACGGAATGTGAATTGCCATTTGACTCAGTAACTTATCACTTGCTATTTGGATACAGACCCTCAACAGAAAAGAAACTTAAACCAGTTCAGAGAGTTTTTTGGCCAAAAAAATATAGTTTATAGTGAGGTGCTGCAATACATATAGTTTTGCTGCATTAAATGGAAAGCATATTTGTTATTTAAATATTCTCTTAGCACACCCCTAATGGATGAATAAACTGTAGATTGGATGCTTTTTACCTTTCCTGTGTATTGCCTTCCTTTTAGCAGAAATATTGTGACTGTTACTTTCTTGGGCTATTGCTTACTAAACTGCTTTATTTTAACAAACCTGATCTTTAACTTTCAGGCGCGAGGGAAAAACTCCCTGGAAATGTAGTTGACTTCATACCAGGACATCAAAGTTTCCGTTTCATCCATTGGTTATGACTCAATATCCACTTCGCTGTGCCAAGACTCAGCAGAGAGGAGTCCTCTCCCTGAAACCTCATCCTTTTGCAAAGTTAAAGCTGTTTTCTTGATTCGTGAGTCATTAAGAGCAAGTGGCAGTCTGAGCACTTCCAGAGACTTTCCCCCAGCTTTGAATCTATAATATCTGTATTTGCATAATGAAGTGTATGATTTACTTTTTATTGGTATTTTTTACTCCTAACAATGCAAATAAATTAATCAGCTGAAAGCTTAGCTCTTGGTGTAATTAAGTGAGTGTGAAAGAGAGCAAAGGCAAACAAATGTGGGATGATTACTGGAAAATATTGATTGATGATATGAAATTAGTCTGGGCAGAACTGATAAAATGTACATCATTTACCGGCTGTGGATTTTTGACGGAAGAAGAGTAGCCGAAGCGAACCTGCCTGATTTGTTATTCTAGGTATTCAACTTTGAATAACTCCATATTGTTACCTGAACATCTTAGAAAATAGGAGATGCTTACTAAGAGGTAGCAGTCTTAATTTGAGTTTCCCCATGTATGGGACAGGGGTGAGGAAATTCAAAGGAAGCTGGAAGTGCCATTCTGCAAGTGTGACAAGCCTTTCAAATTATATTTCAAGCTTGCAGCAGACAAGTTTTACTTTCACTTGAAAAGGTGCAACGAAAATTGGTCTACAGAATTCTCAGTACACTTATTTTTCTTGCAGTTTTTTGCCTTTGCTTGAAGAATAACATTCTGTGATAAGCTGACTCGACAAAAGGAAGAAGGAACTGAAATTAGCTATATTAACTTGTAACTAAATGACTTTATTAAAACCCCTAACTGGGATTTTGGATTGCACAGTGATCATTAACCAGAAATAATTGGTCTTTGTGTGATTAATGTTAAGCAGTTAAGCAGTTCTGAGCATGGAACAGTACTGAGATTTACTAGTGTTTTCATGCATGAGTAGCAACTCAGGGGAGCCAAATGTGTGGGTGTGATCACTCATGGTCTTGAATATGGAAAGACTAGAGAAAAGTAGGCTAGTTAGCATTGCTGCCTCACAGCACTGGGGACCTGGGTTCAATTTCTGGTCCTGGGGTGCTATCTGTGTGGAGTTTGTGTGGGTTTCCTCTGAGTTATGTGCTTTCATCACACAGTCCAAAGACATACCGGTAGGTTAATTGGCTAGGAAAACTTGGTCCGGTGTGTGTGTGTGTGTGTGTGTGTGTGTGTGTGTGTGTGTGTGTGTGTGTGTGTGTGTGTGTCAGTCTGCTCCAAGATGGGTGTCCTGTCCAGTCCAAGAATCGCATACGTGATGTAGGATTTCTTTGCTCACAGGACTGCAATGTGTTATCTTATGGCCTTCCACAGTTCTTTTATGTTTAATGTAACTTGGTTCCATTCCTCAGATATGGCTCAGATGGCTTTTCTAAATGTGTGGATTCACTTTACACCTTGGTTTTTTTTAACATTCAGGGGATAGCTGCTACGAACTGAACTGGGGTCATTTTTTGGTAAGATAGTTCAAATGACTGTCACAGATGGGGGAATAAATACTGTGCTGTAGTGGTGTAAAGAATTGTTTTTGATGTTTGACGGGTTCAACAAGCTTAACTAGAGGATGTATTGCTCTTTTTTTTTCCTGTTATAGCTTTCCAACTTCAAAATTCAAAACAAGCAAACTAAAACTTTGTTTTAGTTGGTTATGACCTACAGAAACTAAAATGTGAAACTATGGAACTTGTGTTGAATTGATTTCCCTTCTGCTCTAATAAATTGGTTCCTTTCATTTCTCTGACAGATTGATTAATCAGTTGAAACTGTTCTTGTATTAATCACCTCATTCATTGCCATTATAACACCATCCCGATAAGCAGACTTGTTTTGAAATCTAATTTGGACATGGGTTTCCAAACCAGTAAACAGTAAAAACAGTATTTATGAAGCTAGTTAATTAATAAATTAAATTCCCTGTCTTGCTGTCATATGGAGAAGGCCAGTGCTTCTCTGTAGGAGCCTTTTTTCAGTTTGAGTGCCGTGTTAAAAATTAACTTGTATAAAAGTGAAAGAGTAAAAATGGTAAACTATCAGCATTTTTTTTTCTTTTATGTGAAGCACGTTGAGATTCACTGTAATGAAATGTTCTATACAAATTAAATGTATTATTATAAGTAGTATCCAGTTAACTATGTGCAAAAAGAGTTTTAAAAGCTACTGAACTGAGTTTTGTTTCTTGTGCTCTGATATTTTTTTCTCCCAAAGCAGTCACTTTTAACCTGGTTCATAAACCGCTTCAAATAAATTGCCTTTCTTTGCATGGGCAGTGTCTTTGCCCATGTTAAATTGCTTGATGCCGAATTTAGTATTGTACTGTTCACGTGTCACTGCCTCTGCACCATTCTTCAAATCTGCATTCTCGACCTACAGTATACTACTGGAGCAGCATCCTACGGCTCTGTGAAAGTCTCACTGGGCGGCTTATTATGAACATCTTTTTGCTATAGTTCAAGTAGGTCCTATAGCTGCATCAGCATGTGTAGGCTGCAAAAGAACAAGTAAAGGTTTATTCCATGCTGGAAAGAGATGAAAGGAAACGCAACGTTTCAGCTGTGGAGCCTTCTTCGGGTGCTACCCATCGTTTCCTTTCTTCTCTTTTCAGCATGGAATAAACCTTTACTTGATCTTTTTGCTATAATGTGTAAATTCATTTCAGTTAAAAAAAAAAGATTTTGAGTGTTTACAAGACTTGAATATTACCATGATGAAGATTTTATTTTGGAAGAAGGGTGTGGCTTTGAGAGGCACGGTGGTATACTGGTTGTCATTGCTGCCTTGTAGCATTCTGGACCTGGCCCATCTCCGTGGGGTTTATATGTTCTCCCTGTTCATGTGGATTTTCTCCGGATGCTCCAGTTTCCTCCCACAATGACGTACTAGTTGGTTAATTGGCTTCTGGAAAACGTTATCCCTGGTGTGAGGGTGTTTGTGTCCGTGTGTACCACTTGATTACACTCGTGTCCCATCCAGAGTGTAACCTGCCTTTTGTCTGTTGCTTGCTGGTATGGGCTCCCCTGTGACCCTGAATTGGATGAAGCAGTTTGAAAATGGTTGGATGGATGGTTTGGATTTTAATTTTGTATTGCCTACTGTCATTCCTCAGTGTAGATGCATCTGTAATTTAAGTGGACATTAAGGTTCGTCTGCTCATATTTAAGATCTTGAGTAACCTGGACCTAGATCAGCTTAAAGCTGTTTTTATGAATATAGTACAGCTCTTAATCTAAGATTTGTTTCTTCCCACCATGAACTACTCAAGACCACATAGTTGGGTGATGTTTTACAGTTGATGGTTCACAGTAGACATTTCTGTGGAACTACAGTACATTTCTAAATCTGTCAGTAGTCAAAGAGCCATTGACATTTTTAAATTTGAGCTATAGTTTATAAACTAGAAATTGTTTATTGGGTAAATTTGCACTGCTTTTTATGTGCTTCTGTTTTTGTGAGTATATTCAAAATGTGCTTTTAAGAATTATACTGTACATCATTATGACGATTTGCTATGAATGAGTGTGATGTGATGTATGAATGGATTTCAGACTACATTCCTGGAGAGTTCATGTCTCTGGCTTTCATTTTGCCTGTCATGTACTCGTCTTGACTTATCTAAAGCATTTAGCCAGCAAAGCACTATTTTCTATGTCCAGTCTCTTTGCCAGACCAGCCTATATCAGAATGACACCTGTTTAACCCTGATCGCATTCAATTAAAACAAATCTGACTTCTCTGCTTACTGTTGAGATGCAGTACTAGAGCCTTGGGCATTTGCAGTATGGAAGAATTGTGGTTCAAGTGGGAAATCACTGCTGGAGATCGATATCAAATCATGACATTTTGGGCATTTTGCGAGCAGTGCACAAAATTCAAAGTTAAAGGTTAAGATAAATGTATCTTGTTGAAAGATGGACTCAACCTACAATCAAGCCTTGTTTTTTTTTAGTAAATCTTTTCAATGGCAAGGAAGATTTAGGTCCGAGTTGCTGTCTGGTTCTGACCATACAAGCCGATGAGTAAAGTGAAGCACTCTTTCCGAAGCTGAGGTCCTTAGTGGTTTGGGCCATGGAGCAGGGCAAGAAGACTTTCACGGAGCTTTACACAGGGAGGTGGGCTCTCTGGGTTTTCATTGATCATATTCCAGGCTTTAAACTGGGGGGAAAAAAAACATTTCCGTTCACACAAGTGTTGCATTTCATTGCCAATGGGTAAAAGATATTATAGCTTAGAAAGATATAGACACTGAGTATTATTTTCTATTTGTACTTTTTTCACTTTGTGAGAAGTCTACTACCATAAAAGAAAAGACCATTTTTGAGGTCTGTTTTCACTGTAGCATTGTGCTTTCAGGAAAGGGGATTGGCAAAGCAGGTACGTAACCAGTTCAGGAGAACTCATTACTAACACTTGCGTTTCTCTCCATTTCCACAACTTCCTTTCTTGGCTAGCATGTTGATTTATTTTAATGCGATATAAATCAGGTTTTTTCTTGTGGCTGCTCCAGTTAAGCTAATCAAAATAATTAAGAGTGAACACAGAAACAACTAATCAGACAAAGAAAAAGTACTTGTGGCCATTCAGTATGTTAATGTGTTTAAAAAGACAGACAAATAGACATGCCGACTGTATTGGAAAGAATTTAATTGAGTAAACGCGTCATTGACATTCTGAGGTGTAATGTTTTATTTACAAACTCAGTTTATCTTTGAAACTTTCTCAAAATTGATACAGAATACTCTGGGAAAGCAAAATCCAAAAGCAAAGAGAGTTTGTTGTTGGACAGGTGTTAGTGTGTGTTTTAATATTAAAAATTGAGAGCATCAGGCTATGGACATCTTTTAAATACAAAATAAAGGCAGGGGTGGTGTTCTGTAGAAGTCAGCTGAGGAGGGAATACTTACTCCAGATGTGGAAAAGAAGATCCAAGAAAACAAACCATCTCACTGAAAGATTTTTTTTCATATTTTGTTTATTCTACTATTGCTATCTCTGAACTGTCTCTTGCCAGTAAATTCTAGACAAATTATTTCCTGAAAATCAGACACACTGATGGCAATCTTAATTTTTTTAAACCTTGTTCAAGCAAGAACCTGTGTTTTGAAGACTGTGTGAGAGAGATAATGAAATAGGATGGCTGTAGTCGACTATGTACTGTACCACTTGGTATTTTTCTGGTGAATACCATTCCAGATACTTCCACTTGTACCCTTGCTTTATGGAAAAGAAATGTAAAAGTTAACAAATACGGTGGTGTAAAGGAGCTGAGAGAGATTTTACAATAACAATGCTAAGAAGACATTATTAACCCACTGATGATCAAATTTTATAATACAGTATAACTTACTTGAGTGTTTCTTTCATTAAACTATACCACTTAATTTTTTTGCAGTTTCCCCCTTTTATTTTTATTTTTAACACTATACAGTTATATATGTTGTGCATGTAGGTAATTAAATATTCACATTACATTAGGAATCATTTAATATACAGTAATAATGTAGAAAGTTAGTTTTTTTTCTAGAATTGCCTAGGTAGTTTTTGTTTTTCCATTAAGTAAAGGGAAAAAAAGTTATATATTTTTTTTTTACATCATGAGTGTGGCCAGGTGCGGCAGCTTAAAGTAACCTAGAGCAGTGACTGAGCATATTTGTACTGGTATAGCTGAGTGAAATGATTTTTTAGAAGCCAAAAAAGATCCAGGTGTCAAAGGTATGATTATTGATGGTATGATTATCTCATTTATGGAGAACTTTATCTCGAAGGATCACGAAGCTTTTTAAGACTGAATTAAGTGGCAATTTTAGGGACGCAAACTTGTGTGGAACAAGAACATCAAGATTACTGTAACTCCCTTCCACACAGGGCCCCAGGATCTACAGTATAATAACCCATTTGTCAAGAGTTTAGTCTGACATATCATTTGAAAAATGGCACCTCCATTTAGACAAATCTGTTCAGTGCAGCTTATCGAGCTCTATTATGTTGGAAATATTTCAAGTCTTTTTGAAGCAGAAGTACGTGTGGAACTGGAGTTCCAATAGGCATCAATATACTAATTTCAAGCCATTTATTTTGTGATCTGATGTGCTGGCCCCTCCGTTCCAGGTTTGGACAACCCTTGCTTAGACTGCTTTGACCTTGTTTAGACCTTTTAGATATTTGTGTTATATAGTGTATTGTACAGAGCAAGTGTACAAGGAATGGGGTGAATTTAAACTATGAATAATGCTCAAAGGCAATAGATGTTATATTTAAATAGAATTGTGAGTTTTACAAGATAATCACAATATTAACGGTGTAGTTTAAAAGAAGAGACAAGCAAACCACTTCACCTTTGAGTTCTTGTGTCTGGATTAATGTTTATAATATCTTTTCACCTTTCAGCAAGGGAAGGTTAATTGTTCTGGTTGAATTCCACCAAGTCCGATTTGTGTACTTTACGATAATAAAATGCATTCCCTATGTAACCTGACTTCACAGTTAAAGCTTTAGACCTAAGAGTAAAGCACTCATTACGTGCATGCATAGTTGTCTTCAGTCCACAAACGCAACCTCGATAAACACGTTTTTGGAAGACGGACCCTGTGGCAGAGTTGCTTATCCATTGGAGGCTTATGGAATGCTGGCTGTTGTCTTGTGTTCTTGTGTTTTTGAAACTGTGTAACTCAATGTCAAGGCTGTAATCACTTGGCTGTGATGAATGCATTGCTTGATTATAGTAACCTTGTCCATAAATACCTGGGCATCATGCTGTGGGCTACAACTATATTTAGTGTGCTATTCTAGTTCCACATGAAGTCAAATGGGCGAATACATCCATTAAGCCATTTTAAAACTGCTTTACCCACTACAGAGTTGTGTGGGGTGGTGGTGCCGAAGCTGGCAAGTAGAGGGCACAAGGTGGATGGTACAGTACTTCAATTCATCACAGGGCACATACAGTCAAAAATGCAGTCATATGAGGGACAAATATTCCCAAATAGCCAATTAACCTACCAGTGTGTCTTTGGACTGTGGGAGGAAATCGGAGGACCTGGAAGACACCTATGTGAACACAGGGGAGAACATACAAACTCCGCGCAGATAACAGCCTGGGATTTGAACCCAGGGCCCCAGCTCTGCAAAGCAGCAATGCTAACTACTGTGCCTCCGTGCTGCCCAGCCCAAATCATGTTTAACTAAAAAAAAATCTGTACTTTAATCATCTTTTGCCAGATTTGGAATGAATCCTTGCAAATTGGGAGTAAATCCTCACCTTGGCCGAATAAGTCTTTACCATTGGCTGCTCTGTCTTGGGCCTGCCCATCTGTGGAGACTGTGGAAGCACAATCTGATGTCTTCTCAGAGGTATGCTCCTCATCTGAGCACTGCTCTAAGCTTAGGATTAACATCCTGTTTTTTTTTTAGTTCAAGTAAGTAGCTGTGTCAGCATGTGGAGGCTGCAAAGGAAGAGGTAAATCTTTATTCCCTACTGAAAAGAGAAGAAAAGAAAAAAACGTTTCAACTGTGGAGCTTTCTTTGGAAATGTTTTTTTTCTTCTCTTTTCAGCATGATATAAACCTTTACTTGATCTTGTTTTTTAATCTAGCAGAGCATCACCTGTCCAAAATACACCTTGCAGTGGTTCTAGCCTGAGATGAAAATATAAAGCAGTCTGTATCCTGGCTTTTCATGGACCTGAACCAGCCTGGCCTCCTTTTGGATCGTGACCTTTAATTCTTCATATTGATGTTACAAATACCCTTGGATCCTCAGCCACTCATAGCTGTTTTTGGAGATGTGCTGGATGATATCTCGCATGTATATAGGGCACTCAAATATCTTGGCCCGGGTAACGACATTAGTTGGAAACTTAATTCTGCTAGCTGGCAGCAGCCTGACCCACCCTATGCCTGTGATACAGGCCTGCTTTAGACCTACCCTGTGGTGGATAAAATGAAATTTTATTCCCAAGTGCTGACTGAATTTTATTGCACCACCTGCCAGACTACTCTTAACCTTTGTATATCCATTTAGTGTTCCATGTGACTCGAGTTCTTCATTAGTTATTCTTTTCTTTGTTCGTTTCTGCACCCATTCAAAGTTTTGAGAAAAAAACTTGGAAACTCATCTGGTTTCTGTTTTTACATTCCAAACGATTTAAATAAACGTATACAAATAATTTTTGTAGCAAAAATGGCATCTTTGTATTACTCCATGGCCATGTGAGTGATGCACGAGAGAGTTATGTGAAGTATTTGTTAGGTAAACGTCAGTCAGACTGTAAATATATTAGTATCCAGTTACTAATTACAGGAAAATGACATTTAGAGCAGACCATGCAGAAGGCCATTTCAGATTACTTTGTCATGTTGGTGGACATTGCTTGCTGTTAGCTGGGTGTTAAAAAAACCCCATGAACCTGTAAAATAAATACCTGCTGTGACACTTCAGGGTTGCTGATCACAACAGCCAAAGCCTTTTTGTTCCAAATCCCCCAGTAATCTTAAGGGCAATGTAGTGACCATCTCTGCCCCTCACAGTGCTGCACTGTAGTCTGCAAAAAAAACTCTCATTGAAGGCTTTGCATTGTTATACTGTAGATACACAGGCATATCCAGCTCGGAGATATTCATTTTTCAGTGAAGAATAAACATTTTACTGCGTTTGTATTCTTGATGGTTGCTGATTTCATTTGCGTTTGCAGTGCCCACATCTAAATGTTAAATGTAAGCCATGAAACTGGCCATGAGGCTTTGTTTTTTAAAACTGGGGTAGAAATTTATGGCAGACATTTACTGTATATAAACTACTTTAGGTTGTTTAATATTTTATCTGCGTAGTCTAGTTTAAAATGAGCTGTAGCACAGCTAACCTACATAACATTGTGCATTATTTAATGCATTTAATTATACTGTAAATCTACATCTAAATCTATCATCTAAATACAGTATAATATCTTACTTCTGATTTCAAGGATGTTACACAGATTTTATTGAACAAAGAAGGCAATTGTCTTAATTACAAAACTAAAATTGCTTTACTATTGGGACTTGGCACTACAGAGTGTTAGATAGTCCCCTGGGTTGACCAGAGCTACTGTAATACCCCTTCTGATTTTATATACACTCATGCTATACGAGTACAGTTGGTTCCAAAATTTCTGCTCGTAACCAAAAACTCTTAAAATCAACTCTAATATGCCCTTAAAAAATGTGTAAAAGTCTTGGATTCATTCCAAATGCTCATAAGTTGAGTTTATGACCTTTTCTCATATTTAAAAAGCTTGGTATCACAAATTGCAAATTAAATTCTACAACGAATAGAAATTATCAGCACTTCCTTTTTTTTATGCAAGCCAATATGTTTGAATGTATTATGAAACAGTTATGTGGCAAAATTAAATTGGCATGTTCTTTATAGTGCATATGAACAATATATGAGATGATCTAATCAGAATTTCTTACTAAACAAAAATGAATATACCTTGTACAGTACATTCAAAATGAAGTAAGAACATCAAGCTGTCTGGTGCTGTAGTTATTCTGCATTCATCGTGCTAATAATAAAAAATTGTGTAAAATGTTAAAACTTGGATTCAGTATTATTTTTACAAATTATGCATTCAAAGTATTATTTTACACCATAAGTAGTATAAATACCCTTACAATTTCTGTGACAATTGAGAGGAGTAAAAAATAAAAATTAAAGATCATCTACATGTTTGTTTTTTGTATTGGCAGGGGACGTTCACTTACCTAAAAAATAGGTATGTACTGTATATACATAGCTAGTTTTAGCAAGTACTTGAAAGTAAAGTGCTTTTTTTGATGAGGGATGACTGTACAGTACTTGAATGTTGAGTTAACTGTACAGTATATGACAATTCTGTAAAACCAGGAATCATTGTTACTCTTCTTCCCAAAGAGGAATGCCTGGGATTTAGAGTAAATCCTGCAGCTTCAGCGTCTAAATAGTCATACTGTATACTGAAGCCGAGTAACTGCCTCTGCTTTCACTGGTGTACAACATATCGGGAATTGGGACCTTTCCTCAGGTGAACTCGCTCTTCTGGAGGGACAGAAGAAAGTACACAAAACAAGATGAGACCATCTGGCCCATTGTGCTCGTTTGGTAGTTTTAATAGCTAAATGAAACTGGAATTCCGCCTTGCTGGTTTGTAAATGTGCCTAGACTCTGAGCTTCGACCACCTGGGGGGGAAGCATGTTTCTGGATATCCAGACTTATTTGTGATAAGAAGAATTTCTAAAAGGGAGTGCATTTAGGTAAATAGTTTCCACCTTTTAATGCTTTTTGTAAAGGAGTTTGATTAATAATTAGTTTAGTAATTGCACTTTTCTGGACACTCTATTCAAAGCGCTTTACAGGTAATGGGGACTCCAATCCACCACAACCAATGTGCATTCCCACCTGGATTATGCGATGGCAGCCAGAGTGCCCCAGTACAGTCATCATACACCAGCTGTCAATGGGGAGGAGAACAGAGTGGTGAAGCCAATTCATAGATGGGGATTCATTAAGAGGCCATGATTGATAAAGGCCAGGGGGAAATTTGCCAGGGCGCTGAGGTAACACCCCTACTCTTTTCGAGAAATGCCTGGGATTGTTTTAATGTCCCGACTCTCTGTGGTCCTCTGTTTTATGTCTCATCCGAAGGATGGTGCCCTTTTACAGTATGGTGTCCCCATCACTATTATGGGGCGTTGGTACACACACAGACGACAGGGTGAGTGCCTCCTCTTGGCCCATCTAATGCCTCTTCCAGCAGTGACCATAGTTTTTCCCAGGAGGTCTCCTATACAGGTACTGGCCAGGTGCCCATCTGCTGAGCTTCAGTGGGGTCCCAGTTATAAGTTGCTGGGTGATATGGAGTTAATGCTTTAGTGTCTCAAAGAACCACCTTCCCGCAAAGCCCCATGAGTTCAAGTTTGCAGACTAATTTGAGGAGGTAAAGTTTCTGTTCAGTATGGACTGAGTGTAAAAGGGTGGGGCAGTCAATGTTCCTTTGATTTTTAGGTAACTGTCTTTATGGTTGGGAAGAGATCTAGGTTTAAAAGTATAAGTAGAGGTGTGGCTGCCACTGATTTATTGATGTCTGAAAAAACCTTCTGCACGTTTGAATGAGACAATCTACAAAACCAAGATTTACAATTAAAATGTTTTTAAAGAAAAGTTTCATTTGGATTAATTATGATATTACTTATGCTGTTCAGAAACACAGCAGTATAAGTTTGTATTCATATTTATTGGGATAATCCACAATGGCACAACTATTTTGCATAGTGTTAAAGTTACAAAAGGTTTTAGACAAGTTTCCACGATGTCTTGTATTTTCTTTTTGCTGAATAAATATGAAATTAAACAATTTTAAATTTGACCAGAACTATACTGAAAATGTGGATGTGGTATAATTTCAGGATCTACAAAATACAAAAAAGGGGAAAAACTGCCTTGTATTTTCTCCAATATTAAAAGACAGCATAATGTAACCAGTAAAAAAAGCTATTAACATGGAGGATCCTATAGGAATGTCTTAGTTCTTTGTCTATGAATATAAGAAAAGCAGGTGCTATGTAATCCAAAACATGCACAGAAAGGCCCAATAAACTTATTTCACAATTACTTATTCTTTATGTTCTAATGTAGTGTGCTGTAAATTATTGTAGTAGAGACTTAATAAAAGCATTATCTCAATACTGTACACGAAAGCTACATATCCCACTTACCCCAACACCTTGGGGAGGACCAACCCAGCTCATTCACTACAAGCTGAAATGGATTATGTTAAGAATGTACAGCAAAATAAAGTTTATTTTACACAAAAGCTTTCCCAGGAAATTATAAAAAACCTCTCAATACTCTTGGCCCAAAATGTACCCCATTTATAACACCCCATTCCCTGTCCCACCGAATATACTGTGATGTTATTTTGCCAATTGCAATTATCTTGAAAAGTCTATTGACGGATTGTTCTAATTGCTATGTAGTGCTTCTGAGCTGATGATTGTTTTTAACCTTTATGTCCTGGTTGTGCCGTAGGCATTGATTGTTTTCTACACAAATTGTTATTGAATTGTTTTGCTGAGGAAAACACTGATCTGCAGTTATTTGTGCTTCGGAAGCTTTATTGAATCAATAAATTGTAGAGATGGAAAGCCTTCAAAAGGAATGTTTACACCGACTGCAGTTCTCTGTTCTACAGGTACTGAGTCGCTGCTTCTGCTGGGCCTCCGTGGAACATAGTCATCACTATTATTCCTCATTGAATATGTAACCGTTTTACAAAGGAGCAAATTAGTTTAGGCTTTTAGTTGGCACTCAGATTTCTTTTGTCTTTGTGTGGTGCCCCAGAAATTTTTAACAAGGTTCATCAACATCTATAGATAGTAAATGTGCCTGAAGCTATCTGCGATGTATGAACTAGCTATGCTGGTATTTCAGTTTGATGTAAGGATTTTGCTAGAGGTATAGCAGCGGTCCTGTTTTGTGCATTATTGCATAAGAAAGCAAGCAGTGTGAGAACTGAGGGAGCGGGCTTGTCGCATGTGATCGGCAGCTTCTTTTCCAGATGGAATCTGCAGTGTGTGCGGATTAAAACTCCTCATGTGAGTCCGTGCTTTTGACTTGATGTGCCTCTAAAAATGATCCACTGTGACTGAAAACCTTTGAGAGGCTGTCAGAAACATTTCCTGATTTTTTTTTTTTGGTTGATGAATGTGTAACGGTAACAGTTGTATTCAGTATGTGCAATACGTAAGTAAACAGTAAGGCAAATGCCAATTCTGTAGCCTGATACAGAGGACTAATGTAATTCTTTTTGGCCTTCTTTACAGAAGAGATGGAACTGGGTGCCAGTGAAGTTTTCTGACACTTACAATTTCCCTCACGGGATCAATAAAGTATCTATTTTAAATTGTCATACTATTCAAGCTGGAACGATGCTGACTGTATACAATTACATGTTTTGAAGCCCAGCTGCATGAAGATTTGTTTATAATCTGCATTTTTTTTGTTATCGTTATGTTTCACTTTGGAATCTCCAGTTGTTGTGTTTTGTTTGGTTTGGCTTGTGGCTATGAACCCTGTGAGACCACCTGCCCACCTCTAAATCATTGGTCTTTTAACATGTCACACTGGCAACGCAGCCCCATACCGGAGGTTCGGCACTAGTTGGAGGAGACCCCAGTCCCTCGCTGACCTCGCACTCTGTTGCCGACAGAGTGAAGGCCGCCTCATCTCGCAGGACTCTGGTGGTGCTTGACAACTGTGCGCCTCTGGTTGGAGAATAATGGTCACAGTGGGCCGGTGACCTGGCCCAGGCTTGAACCCACCACTCCTGGGGCACAGTTCAGCCTTTACTCTTGGCAAGTTCCTTTACCAGGTTAGCCACTCAAAAGGCTCCAGATGAGTTCTTCCTAGTTTGATAATGAGACTCTTCTAGTCCAAGGGTGTGGAAAAATGTTTTTGTTTTCTATTGCATTTCATCTATCCACTTATTAGTGTGGTTTCTTTTATCGATACTGTATGCTGAAGGTGACATTTTGTGTACCTCTTCTTTGGTGCCTCAGAACACATTTTCTTATGTGTAGAAGTGGGAAATACCAAGTTATGTATTAAGTGCACATTGTGTTGTTGGCCTAGATACCACTGTACACCTTGAATATCACGCATGACAAGAAACAACTGGCTTTAGGGCATGTTGGTTTCTCTGTATCTGGTGCTGGCTGAAATCTGAAGTTTATTATTTAACCTTCATGTAAGATTAACATTTGTGTACTGTAGTTCCTCTACTACCATGATTTTTCCTTGTTTGCAATGGACAAGAGAGGTGACAATTGGTCATATGTGGGATGACAGGCCTATTTTATCTCTGGGTTAATCCCAGAGTTTTTTTTAGTACATCCCTAGAAGCTGTATGTGAATTTTACGTTCAGTAATTGAGAAAAGGTTGAAAATCCTGGGGCGACAGTAATTGCTACATTTTCAGCTACCCCAGCCCTCAATGACCTGTACGAGTCACAGTAAATGACCACGCATTTGTAAGATTTGCAGCAGCCACAGCACTTCCCAGATTTCAGACCACCTTGGCCTTGCTGGTGTCTGGCCAACTGCCTGGTGTTTTCATCTGTGAGGTTTGCTGCTTGGAGAGAAGAGAATAAAGAAACTGATACTATTCCTGTTTAAAAACTTACTTCTTGCCCATTCACATCTGTTTCATTCACAACCTGGTTAGCAGGAGCAGTCCATGATAGCAGGCTATTGTTGCTTAAATCTCATATTTCTGTGGCCTTTATTTTTAGACTCTGAGAACCTGATTTCTCTTTATTTAAATGTGAATTGCGGTTTTACTCAAGCTGTTAGTGTTTCTCCTAGATGTTATCCTGTTGTATGGTTTCTGTCAAAGTTGGAAAAGAACGGTACAGGTTGCAGGAATATAGGCCCACATGGTAAATTGGAGATGCTGAAATTGAAGCACCTATAAAAGCAATTCAGAAGTTTCTTTGTCGTCAGTAGTGAGGGCGTGATGGAAAAAGCTAAATGTTTTGATATTCATTGCATCCAGCAATTTAAAGTTATCTATAAAATGTATTTATAGTAAAACTTTTTTTGTTTAATTCTGGATGCCTAAATAAAGGACTTTGAAAATTGAAAATAATGTGAAACTTTTTTTGGTCTTAAAGACATGTCGTACATGGTCAGACTAATAGAACTAATACAGCCACATTGCTGAAGGGACTCTTTGGGACTTATCGAGAAATACCAGGATGAGTTTTTGAATTGCCAAACAATGAAGACAGGATAGAACTAGTTGCTCTAGCTCAAAACAACATCAAAAATTAAGTTGCTTACTTTTTTTTTACCCACTTTCCTTCCTTTTTAAGCTGAAAGAGCCCCCCCCCACCCAGTGATAAGGTGCTGCTACTGTACTCTTTATTCTGTATCGATCACTTAATCAATGTTTTCTTAAATAGCAGATTTCAGTCCCGAGCCTTCTTATGGTACTTTACATAAATTCTCCATATATAAAACCTACAGTGAACAGCCTGCGGAGCGAAGTGAACAAAATGGGAGGTGAGGGGATAGTAACTCTGGAAGTTGCACTAGAGACAGACCTGTATGTAGATGGAATTCTAAAACGGACTACAATAACAAGTAAAAACATCCAGAAATGCACAGTAAGAGAAGGGTAGACGACAGACCTGCATTTCCTCCCAAAACTATTCAAATTGGGTGGCGATAATCCAGATTGTTTTTTCTACAGACACACTGAGAACAGCTGTAAACATATTCTGAGCTAGAAAATTCTGGTAATCTGCCATACCAATTTCTGCACTAAGTAAACAATTTAACTCCTGCGATTGAAAAAATAACAGATTTTTTTGGCTTTCTACTAACCCATCAGTTCAAGCTGATAACTTTGATTTTTGACCAATTTGTTTGAGAATGCTTCACGTTTGTTTAAACAAAGCTGTAAGATTCCACACTAAGAACGGAAAAAAGTTTCAGTTTCATGATTCCTGGCAGTTGACGTTAAGTATGGCTCAGAAACAAGACGGGAAGTTAATCACATTGCATTATTGGAATTGGAGACACTCCCAGCTAAATTATAAAAACTGTTGTACTGTAGTTAACTCAAATTTGTGCCATTACATATTTAAAAAAAAAAGATTTTTAAAGTTTGTACACTCTTAAAAGAAGGTGAAATATTAATTCCTTGGTATCAGATAAAAGGGTGAATTATCTGCCCCGCATTTATTAAAAATTATTCTTGGAGTAGTTGAAAGAAGAGCAGCATGGACACACAAAGTCTTGCATTGGCTTACCTGAAACATAATGATTAAAATTAGGGTTTCTTCAGTTTTTCACTGCTCTCCTCTTGGACCACTGTCCTTTTCTTAAATTAAGTATTAATGTTTACCTTAATACATTATTTTTAAGATGGGATTTAAAAGTGTGTGTTAAAGTTAACAATAGACTTACAAATTCTGGAAGGCATAGGTTTATCAAAGTACTTGAGAACCTTGTGTGATTTTCTGAGTTTTGGTCAGGAAGAAAGGGGTGGGTGTGCTGTTTCTCCATTCAGGGTGAGTTTGAACAGACAAAGGTTTGGAATAAGACACAGAAGAGACTATTCAATAGCTGTTTGTGTACTTTCCTCTCATGGCACTTGGTATACACAGACCTTTTTTTGACCAATTATACCATATTAAACAGTCCCTTTCTCATAAACTATTTCATAAACACCCTGCTGCTGAAATGTTGATAAGAATATTGCAAGAACAATTTTGCATAGAAAAAAAACCTTGGCAAATCTTATGTAGTGTTGTGATATGTTATTTGATGTTTTTTTTCTGTAATTAGAATGTTCTAGTCACTAAAACTGACTATTGTGCAACTGCCAGTATTGCTTTCCATTTTAAAGGGTGCCTTGACATTGGATTAGGACATATCATTTAACGAATGTGTTCTTCCGGTGTTTTTCACTTCACAAATCCACTTCTCCTTTTGAAATTGATCACTCTGTAAAGAAAATCGCCTCATCTAATCTTTCTTCGAAAGTTCACTGCCCTTTGCAAAAGACAGTTTAGAAAGCCCTGAAGACAACTTCCTAAAACCTTCTCAAATTCTTTTTCACTTCTGCATGAGGTTAACTTTTGCTTTCACACCACTGCGATCTGGTAAAAGTTGAAAAACGTTTTGTGTTTGTTACTGAGGGATGATTTTGACCCTCATGAAATCATTTTATTTAGGATGAAATCAATTATTTAAATTGAGTGTTTACATTTTATAAATAGCTGATTTTGCTTAAATAATTCCAGTTGTTGCCTTATACTCTTGGGATTGGCGCCTGGTTGCTGTGACTATTTCCAGGAATAAGAGGCTTCCTAATGACAGAAGGATGGGAGAACGTAGAATAAAGAAGAGGCCATCTCTCTCCTCTAGATTCATCCTGTAGCAGCATATTGATTCAGAAGCCCCTCACACCTCTCTTAATATTCCTATTAACTGAAGTTCTTGTTTCATTATTGATACTGAAGTTTTTTTTATCTTTTTATGCTTTATGCTAGGTGGACCAGAAGAATAGAATGATCCACAGATAAGAGAAAATATTCCAAGCTTCCATAACTCATTATCAGCCCATCACTGTTAGGTGTCTTCTGAGAGAGCCACTTTATAAATCTATCTTACATTTTGAATTGTAATAAAATTGTTGCATTTTATTTTTGACATGGAAAGAGATGGATAGAACAGCCTTCATAAAAATTTAACTTCTATTAATAAAAACAAACAAGGGGAAATGTGAACTTTGGAAACCAGTAATTTTGAGGAGTTCCCAGATTTGCTTTTCTGCTGCTTCTTGGCCTCGCAAATAAGTTCACATTCTCTGGACTATTCTGTGCACAGTAAATTAGGACTGTGGAATTCCAGTCTTCAAATGGTGGACAATAGTATTATAAATTATTTCATTTTGTATGGTATAGTTAATTCACCGCAAAAGTACTTGGATTATGCAGTTGCAATGAAATTGCACTACTGTAGTTCTTTCCTTACTAAGAAGAGTTAAGGTCATTTGGACTGTTGAATATCTGCCAAATACTGTACCTGTTAATAAATTAACAGCTTTGCTTAAGGGAGAAGTGTTGAAGTGGAAAGTCAAGTCAATCAAAAACCACCTGGCAGTGAATTCACGGAGCCTTTCCACTCTACCCAATAATGGCCATCTCACCCTGTATGATTCAAAAGTTGCATATAGGTTTGAGGTCAGTGGTAATTTTACAGTATTTTACCACTATGGTAGGCAGTATGTCTGTTTTCTTTTGGTGATTGTTTCTACAGCAGCATCTGTGGCATCATATGTACCATGGTGCAGGATTTTACCTGTTCTGCAAAGTCAGCATTTGTGTTACCACACAGCTTTTTTCATTAAAAATCCAAAATCACTTCCAGTTAATGTCTTTATGTGAAAGTGTGAACAACCCACTTGCTGCTGTTGTTGGGATAGTGCAATCAAAAAGTCTTCTTAAGGTTCAGATGGGTTCCTTTATCTCCTTCCTGGGCTGCACTAACAGGCCTTTCATTGCTTTGGAAAACTGTTCTTCAGTGGTTGATAGTGGGATTGAAACTGAACGAATCACCAGGATGTTGTTAATGTCATTTCGATGGCTACAGGCAGCATATGTTCCTTGCTAGTTGGGTAAGGGTTTTCCACTTTTTTTTTTTACCAAGTAAACAAATAGGTGTTTCAGTGGTTAGCTTTCCTGCCTTGCAGCTCTGGGGTCATGGGTTCAATTCTTGGGGTGCTGTCTGCATGGAGTTTGAGGAAACCACAGCACCCAACAAAAACTCACACAAACACAGGGAGAAAATATAAACTCCAAAGACATACTGTATGGGTACATGTAGGTTTATTGTCTTCTGTGAAATTTTTCCCTGCAGTAAGTATGTGTGCCCTGCATTGGACTGGTGTGCTGTCCAGGTCTATACCACCTTGTGTCCATTCCTTGCTTAGATACCCTTCTGCCACCCTCCGTTGGATGAAGTGGTTAGAAATTGGATGATGAATGAAAAAACTAATGGGTAGTCAAAATATCCCAGGGCTCAATACTGTCTTGTATGCATTGCTTAATTCCAAAGAACTTACTATACTGTATATGAACCTACTGTATGGCATAGTTCTGGTACAGCCTGCGTTACCAGACTAGGGGACTCTTGTACTGAGCTATAATTGGGGGCCCTGAAGTTTTGGGCAGTTTTCTGTTTCCACATAAGTTTATATTTTTCTTCCTGCTGTGTAATGTACTAAAGGCCAAACTGTAACTAACGGCTATACAAGTTGAGTAAATTGACTATTTAATTGAGATAATGTAGTTTTTATTTGAGTGGAAGAGTCTGTGTACCTTGTCCTTTATAGAGTAAAGCATACACACTAATGAGGACCACAGCATGTGGGCTTTGGTTAGTTTAAGAAGGATGGCTTGACTTGATGCATACTGCATTGCACTTACAGAGACTCCTTGAAATTGAGTACTTTCCCCAATAATAGGATTATCATATTTAACTGTAGTAAAAAAGAATGATTGCAGTTATTTTAGGTTTAAGTTTAGATTTTAATCTATCTTTAACTGTGTCCTAAAAAGTGCTCTCAGGAAGAATTTTTAGAGGAAAAAACATTCTGAACAGGTGAAATTTAGATTTCTAATCCCTTCTTTAAGGTTTCATTTTGGGGAACATATAAAATGGACACAGAGCTCTTTACAGAAAGGTCTCAGGATCTGGGGGTCAGTTGCCCAGATATTCACTGATTTTACACAGAAAAAGTGCTTCAGCACTCCAGTTAGTGGAATGTAATGAAAATAGACTTTGAATGACAAAATTGTCGCAGCCCTCGGACTTCCTTGGTTACTTGGGTCTGTCGCTCATGCTGCCTTCAAACCTGAAAGCTCCATTTGTCGTCAGGAGTTGACATACAAATGCTAATAAACCATTGTTTACCCAGATGATTTCAGTTGAGAGTAAAATTCACATCACAGTGGTCATTGGACAATTGTGTTCATTTGTTCCCAAGGGGAGCTCTTGCCACACGGGGAGAATAAGGACACCCTGGCTCAGGCTGAAACTCATTAACTGACCACCAGTCTTCATTTCACATTGTCTTTCCCTCTTGCTCTGCTTTTCAACTAAATTCGCCTAGAGGTGGGTTCTTGATTAAAGCCCTCTTCTTTTCCTGATTTTTTTTTCTTTCCTCAGTGACATTTGCCTGCTTTTGAAGATGAGTAAACGTGTGGCTTTATGTTTGGTTGAGCATAGCAGTAATATTCAGCTCTTGTTCAGAAATGTCATTACTTTTTCTTTCTTTTATGGGACAAACATTTGACCACCAAAAGCGATATTAAGGAAAGTGAATGAAACCCCCATTGGTGTAGTGTGCAGTAGTTCTGAGCTTGTGCTGATCTGCATATGTACTGTATATGGAGAAAAAATAGGTTAATAAGATGTTGCATTTAAAAACACTTTCCCCCTACAGTTGTTTAACAATGCACAGGACCCTCCAAGAGAATTATTAAGATGTTCAGATGAAAGCATCAACTATTTGCACTAAATATGGAAGTGAAGAGGAAGTAGTAATTATCAAAATGACATCCCCTGTGTTGCACATTCTTCAGGGTCTGAGAATTTCCCCAGGAGGTCCTCTGCATATTTAATATGAAATAATTTATTAATTACTTCATTAATAAAATCGGAGAATCAGCTTGTTAGAGACAGAAATCTGTACTCGATTGTCTACATTGATTTCTTCAGTTATTAGCACAGTTTTGAAATCCCAGGTAGGGAGCCTGAATGTACAGTGATTTTTGTTTCTCATCTGGCAGCACAGGGAGTGCATACATGTAATATTCCACCTTTCCTTATTCATGACAGCACTGCACAGCTGGGGAAAAAATAAACTTTGGAGCCTTGTCCTCAGAGATGGTCTACAGCGGAATTCCCATTTCCTCTCAGACCTGGCTGAAGTCAAAAGTATTTGAGAAATGATGCTGCTGCACTGAGGGGCTTTCTCGGCAAAAGTATTTATTGAATCATTTGTCTCCAGCAGAGACTGCACTAATAAGTATATATATATATTCAGACAGTGCACTGTATGTCTAATGCTCTCCTCAGGAAGCAGATCAATGTTGTGCTTTTAAGTGCCCGGGATAAAGTGTATTTTAAGAAGGCTTTCATGATGATGGAATACAGGACTAGTATAGGTAAAGAAAAAGGCTGTTGCTGTCTGTGCTCATAAATTCAAGCTTAGCTCTCAAGTCATCTTAGTCCAAAGCATGCCCACAGTTGTCAGCTAAGTTAAAGTGGGATCCATTCATCCATTTTTTAATAACTTTATTCCATACAGGGTCATGGGGGAGCCAAGGCTTACCCTGGCAAGCAGCATGTGCAAGATGATACACCCTGGATGGGACACTTGTCCATCACAGGGCACACCAGGAAGTTTTCCCTAAAGCCATTTATCTTACCAGAATGTCTTTGGGCAGTGAAAGGTAACTAGAGCACCTGGAGGAAACCCACTTGAGCATGGGGAGAACATACGAACTCCATGCAGAGAGCACCCCAAGAAGAAGCCAGGGCCTTAGTATTGTGACATAGCAGTGCTAACCACTGCACCAACGTGCCTCCCCAGTTGTGTTCAGCGCCAATTTTCTATCTACAGAAGCCTTTATACAGTATATTAATGATAAGTTATTTAGCCAGCACTTTCACCCGGAGTAACTTGCATAAGCGTAGCATATAGCTATACTGTACCTTTTGACCCTATAATACCTCAGACACCAATTCCTCCGTATGGTCTCCTCTAGAGGATTTAGAAGCGTGAGATTAAGTACCATATTTAACATAGTGTGCCAGTGCCGAAGCATGGGCTCAAACTGGAAACTTCTGAACAGCGTACCAAGACTCCATGCAGGCTCCATGTTACAAATTTCATAACTTTATTTTTTGTGTTAAAATGTTTTGCCATTTTGCTTTTTTTTTAAACCTTTTGAGAGTGAAAAGAACCTACTACATGAGATATGGAGGCATAACATTCAGGTAGAGTTGCATAAGTTTGTGATGATAATCCTTTGGGCATTTTATTTCTGTCACTCACTGTTTTTCTTTAAAAACAAAGCTTGTATTGTGTTTTAAACCAAGTGACAATTAGTGAAAAGGTTTTTGCTGCTGATTTCTATGATTGAAATCCTGGATGAATTATCTCCTTTAATCAAACTGCATGCTATCATTAAGGTCTTGATGCCCAGCATGACATCTTGTTTTATACAGCTAAATATAGAAACTGACGTTCTTGAAGTGTTCTCATGAGTGGCAGCATCTGGCACGTAAACAAGAAGATCCAGAAAATCCTTATTTGAACACGAAAAGCTGATTGTTGAAAACAGCCGAGCAGCGCTCTAAATTATTACATTTTCTCTCTGTAATCAGCTGCTCAGCTAATACTCGGCAGCAGAAGACAGCTGCTGTGATCAGGCGAGCCCCTGTTTTGATCCTCTGTAAACAGTCTCCTGTGGTTCAGTGCTGTGCTGATGGGTGGGTGGGAGTAAGGCAAAAAAAAAACATGACAGCTGAAGCACACAAACCAGAGATGGAGAGTGACAGTTTGGGAAGAATCCGATCTATAACTGGCCCAGACAGACAGCTGGGAACCCCCCCCCCCCCTCCAGAACAAAAATGTGGTTAACATTGTTTTCATATTATTAATTTCATTACAAAGTCAGGTTTGGGAAATTCATGAAGAGAAAGGTACCTGTTATGCCATGAGAAACCAAAAACTGAGGCAGACGGGTTTCACCGACGTCTGCTCTTTATGGAGCACGTCATAGAACTGACAGTAAACCTGTCAAAGCACCTTGGTGCCGTACCGCTGTAACTGAAACATAAGCATAACAGTGTCGTAACCAGAAAAGGGCGCTGTGTGCTGACATGACCCCCCCCCACCCAGAACTCTAAGAAGTATAGCTTTTTATTTTAAAGAAAGGACTGCTATAAGTACATGTAGATCAGATAAACACAACAAAAGACATTACAATTCAGTGATAAAGTCCTTAAACGGGGCTGGTCTGGACCAGACTGCGACTGGCTGTGGAGAAGGGACTACGGGCTGTTCTCCCACAGGAATGTATAGCCCCATTGAGATATCGACCTCACCTGGCAGTCCAGCAGGGGCAGACAGGGTGTATGAGCATCAGCACTCTGCGGAGGTGGCCTGTTGGAGGGGTTGCATTGTACTAATAGAGATTCTTTGACTTGCTCTACGACCTGCCGAGCAGACAACCAAAAAGACTGTAGCTTGTGCTCCTGATGAGGTCGTCAAGTGATGTCAATCTTTCCCTGACTTTTAGGTGATTTATATGCTGCTCTAGTTGAACTTGTTCTGTATCGTGCCAAATTAACAAGGGGTGGCTAGGGCCCACAGGTGACGCTCATACCATGGCCTATTTCCATGAAGCCAGTTAACCTTCTAGTATATCTTTGGATTGTGGGAGGAAACCCACACAAACGTAGAGAAAACATACTGTACAAACGCCATGCAGATTGCAGTCCTGGAACTGAACCCAGGGCCTCAGCACTCCAAGGCACTAAACACTGTGCGACTGTCACCCTTTTGATCTCATATGTTTCAACAAATGAGCTGTTTGATTGATCCCAGTGATTCCCAGTTATTCTGTGTCTTTAGAAATTGATTTAATGGAGATCTATATAACCAGGAAAAGGGTTGGAGACCTCTGTTTTAGTGCAAGTTAGCATTTTTTTGCTAATTGCATTTTATTAATGATTGATGCATACTTTTAGATTCTTTATATTTAAAAACATTTACTAGAGGTCCTAAAGAAAAGGATGCACTGATGATACACGATAAAACATGAAGCTAGTTTTCCACTGAGAATGGGATCGATCTGTCTTCTGAATTAGACTTCTTTGACTCTGTTTCTGTGGAGAAGTTCTTATTTTATCTGGTGTCTGGGAGCTGTGGTATATCAGAAATACAGTATTTTGATTTTTGTTGCCACTTTCTGAATGAATGTTTCTCCGAAAATGTTGAAGTTCATTAACAGGAATAGGTGTGGGTTTTATAAAAGTTGTAAAGCGGTACAAAAACAGCTACAGGAAATAAGTAAAGAAACTTCCACCCCTCCCCGTCTCCCCTGTTGTACTGGGACAAAACTTCACATCTACGCAAATCAAGAAGACAGTGGCCTGTTTGATTGGCTTGTTTAGCCCGGTCAAGGCTACGTCTTAGATTATGAGGTTGGCAGACTGGAGCATTTAGGCTGGTGTTAAAGAACTAGCCCTTAAATGTGTCTGGGTTACCTTGACAACTCTAAAAAGTTAAATGATGTCCAGACTGCACTGAGTTGTTCTGTTTTGTTCATTCTTCATTTGGTGGCAGATATCCTGTTCTGTGGTGCTTTGGTTGAACTAGATTATAGTTAAAGTTTTGCCAGTTCTGTCAGCTGGACGGCTGGGAGGACCATTAAGAATGCCATTTGTGGTGATATGAATCAGATTATCTAGCCATAATCATAGTTATAAACTCTACTTAGTGCATTGAAGCAGTCTCTCTTTTTCTCCAGATCTGTTTTAGCACTCACAAGTGCTGATTGAAGCAGAACAGCACCTTCAATACCTTGTACCTGTTGGCAGGGTCAGGCGCCTTCAGAGAGAAGGAGGCTGATTCCTCCTACATTTGGAACATTACAGTGCAGCTTCAGACATAGCACAAATTGGAGCTATTTTTCCTTAATCTAGTCAGACAGTAATTAGTGTACAGACTCAAAGAAATTGCCAGACAAAAAAAAAGAAAAACTGCAAATTTAGAAGCAGTAGTAGCTTGTAGACAGCTGAGTTAGGCAGGTTCTGGTAGTGTGCTACGTTTCTGTGGAAGGTTTGAATGGGCTGTTGGAGAAAGCAACAATTATGTGGTCCTTAGTGCTGGTGAATGTGGTGTGAAAATGGTTGCTCTGGTTGAAACAAGGAAATTTTTACGGTATGCAGTAAGGTCTATGAGATGTTACAGATAAGAGGTCTTTCAGCTTGTCTAACCTGTGTGGTTGCTAGTAGGTCAATAGATCTAAGGATCTGTTACAGCCTTTTCTTGAAGAAGCCTAGGTGTTGACTCATACCACCCTTTCTATTCATGTATGGTACGCGTGTAGATAATAGGCTTGTGTATGTGTAGCAAAATATCTGATTATCTAATTTGCCCTGAGGGAAAGTATTACAAAAATGTAAAAAATATGAGCCCCTGGGGCCCTTGAAGTTGGGGTGCTTGGTTAGGTGGGGACCTCAGAACATCCTGCTGTAAAAAACACAAATCCCGATAAACTTAACCACATTAAGTGGGAAAATATTAACCACATTCTGATAGAAGTGAGCCGATAATAAAAAACAGATGAATAAATAAAAATACATCAAATGAACCTTTGCTTTTCTTCTGAATATATTTCTGTTGTGTAATACTCCTTTCCGATGATGCAGAGTTTTTGTATATTTATAATGTTGGTTAAAATCCTGTGTTAGTTTTTAAGGGTGCATTTAACTAGTCTTTGGGCATGCATGTACTCCACCCCAAAAACATTAGTGAACACCCCTGTTCACTAGCAGTTGCAGGTAGCAGTTGAGTTGATCTCTGGTGGAAACTAGGGCCACGGCATGATGAGACAGTTCGGTATCTTTTGGTCGCCTGAACTACACATACTGTTTTTTTAACCTTTCGGCTGTCTGAACTGACATACTGGCTAGGGTCTGCTGTTGCCACAGGCATGTGTGCTAGCAGTTAAAGGGCAGCGAGTGGTTCAGTGATGAGAGTTTGACCATACCTGGTTGGACTTACTACACATGCTTTTACCATTTCAATAGTATTAAAGATAGATTTAAAAATCTGTACATTTTTGCTTCTTTGATACGTTTTCAATTAACATAAAAAGCATTGGACAATAGCTCCCAAACACTGGTGGTCTTGGACATTCTCTTGTTTGCAGATCATCCTCGTTTGCTTTTGTTACCAAGAATATGGCCGAAAACAACAGATCCACAAAAAAATAAGCGTTGCAGTCATTTTATAGAAGAAATGTAAAGCAGCTGTTTCTTTGAGATCATGACAGCATAAATCATGACAACTATATTATCACTCAGTCTTTAGTTAAAAAATGAAGCCCTTAACAGTGTTCAACTCTATACTGTAGATCATTTCGCTCAGCTTTGAATCAACATCACATTCTTACTCTGCCTTTTCTCAACTTCTCAAGAACATACAGTACAAATGGTTGCGAATAAAAGGAAGCCCTTCCAGTTAGTTATTAGTATCTTTTGATCCAAGGATGTCATCCAGCTGTATCTTGAGCCAGGGGATTGTCTTTATTGGGTAGCTTGTTCCACACTCCCATACTTTGAGTAAAAAAGCACACATTTTATTTTTAAATGCACTTTCATGTAATGTCCACTTTTGTCCTCTGGTTCAATTGAAGATGATTTGATTATTGATTTTGAAGTCCATTATGTTAACTTCGTCACTGCCTTTGAGGATTTTAAATGCTTGAATAATTTGAATGTGTTATATTCTCAGTTTATGACTAAAAAGGTTCATTTCCTCTAGTCTGTCAGTATAGGACATTCCTTAGAGCCTGGGAATTTATTTGATTGCTGTTCTTGGGACTAATTCCAGAGTAGCAGTATATGTTTTGTAATGCCAAGATCAAAATGTGCACAATTTTAACATAATGACCCTTGATGTCTAGACTTATGACTATAATATTTGTTTCCCTTTATGTTGTCACCCCATATTGTCTAGAAATGATAAAGCATGTGACAACATAATGAGCTAAGTAGCTTCTTAGGATTAGGGTTTCCCACTTTTGCTCTTTACATGAAATGCCATCTGTCAGGTGTTTGCCCAGCTATGAATTGTCTTTTTGAGCTTCACTTTTCACATCCTATCCACCTATTTTGAGTTTATCTGAAAACATGACTAGTTTACTAACAGTACAAGACTCTAGATCAGTGATATCAATTAGATCAGTAGTCTTTCTTAAAATCTAAATACTATATACCATATTGTATTCTCAGTGTGTCCATTACCATTGTTACTTGAAAAAAGCTAAGGCCTACTTTTTCTTAAAACCTTTCTGACTATTCCCTTAACTCTTCCTTCCATTATTCCATATACAGTAGATTATCTTCTAGGTTAGCACTGATGTAGATTGTTTTATTATGACACAAATGACTGGTTGATTGCTGTTATTGAAAGTTTGCTTAAGAGGCATCATCAGTGTAATCTGCTACTGTGTGCGCTGTATAGAGATTTTGCTGTTCTTTTGATTAGGAAGTTATTCTTGCTAGGTTTCAAAGGCTGGCTGTGCTTCTACGAGCTCCGAGATCTACAGTAGATGCTCTGAAACCTGTTCAGACAGAGAAGCAAAATATAGGGTGTGTGCCCATGTGCCCATGGTCTAATTTCTTTCAGATGATTTCAGAGGAGCCTTTCGTGTCCTCCTCGTTGAGCCAGCTCAACTATAACCTGCAGCTAGTGTCTAGCTGTGCAGGGGTCTTGAGAACCATATGTCAAGAAAATTTTCATGACACACTGGAGTCCCCTGTATACCACAACTGTGCAGAATCTCTCAAATCCAGTATAGAATTTGTGCAGGTGTTTGTCTGCAGAGATGCTAAACTCCCACAATATTAGCAGTTATTATTCTTCAGCTTTATATTTTTATTGGCAATAACATTAACATAACTGATTAGACTAAACCCAGTTACTTTTAACTTGCCAATATTTATATTAACAGCGGCTAATGACTGCATGTCAATGAAATTATGCTTACCCTGAACTTCAAGTGTCTCAGACTCTCTCGAGATGTAACCTAACGTCTTTGTTGGCAAGTGGACTTGTCCAAAGTGGAGCTAGTAATTGAGTTTAATGAGCTTAAAATCCCTGAGCTGCATTTGAATCCAGACATCAAGAGAAAAAGGCTTGGAATTATAACTGCTAGTGAGAAAATAAGCTAATCATGGGCATCTGAAAAATTCCTGTACTCTAGTGTGAGCATGCTATCTTGTGAACACAAGTCTTGGTATTTTTAAAAACATTTAGGTACTGTAGTGCCTCCCTTTTTTTCTGCACTTTCTTCAAACTAAAGGTGCTCTAGTAGAAAAGCAAGCATGTTTCCCATGTCTCTCTAGTTATCATTAATAAAACGACACATCTGTCTCACAAATGCAGCACTGACGGAGCAGCTGGCCTGTTCACATCCACGTCTTCAGGGTAAATAACCATCACCTCATGGGTAGTTCTCTGATGAGCTGCCTTAACCTGAAGGGCTCAATCAGCAGTCCTCTGCATGTGGATGCACATTAGCGTGTCACGCCTTTTCATTGTGATTATTCTTCTGATTTGCTGTGTGTGTAATAATAGTGTGCTGCAGTCTCCCTGCCTTCTAGATTGCTGAAGGCCAGCTGTTATTCCTAGGTTTTGAATTGCCACTGTTCAGAAAATTAATACAGGTAACCCTCCAGTCAGGCGTGGAAGTAATTGAGACAGTCAGAACACCTCTTCTCTGATATCACGCCAGAAGATTTGCTCAACCTGGGTTGGGGAGATTTGTGAAACAGCGGGGTTGTGATGATGGTCCTTATGAGCAATAACTGTGGTAACTACCGAGGGGCTGCTTAATCCACAGCACATAGTGTTCTGCTTTGTCTGTGTTTGTTCTATAGCAGAATCTTTCCTTTTAAAAAATAATTAGCCACAACTGCATCTTCACTGCATGCCAGCTTATCAATACCTGTTTATTATGCTCTGGGTGTAGGACATTTTTGCCAATCATTTTAAAAAATGTAGTGTCCCAGCTATAGTTGAGAAACTAGAGGGCTGAAATAAAAGTTAAATGGACTCTGAGATTAGTGATTTGCAGCAGCAGTAAACTGTGCCTGAGGGACTGATGAGGCTGAGATGTTAATTTCTTTAATTAGTAGATTTAGACTTAGAAATAGTAGGTTTCAAGGAAAGTTATGAGTTAAAATCTAAACATAAAATATGCAGTACAGTACCAGCAAGATGCCTTGAAGGCAAATTGCCTTCATTAATTGTTAGTTGACAGCTATTTCTACTTTGGAGGTTTGATGGCATGCCTCTAGGCGTTCACAATCTTGCCGCACGTTTTGAGGGGAGCCAGAAAACTCTGGCCCCTGGCTAAAAACTGTTTTCTGCTGGCGCTAAAATGATGTACTGAAAGTGCTGACACAGGCTCAGTTGGAACCGTTTTACTAAGCAGAGTTCACATTTCTGACCTTTAAAGACCTCTTTATTTGGAATTTTTTTAAATGTGCCTTTCCTGTTCTTTTTAAGGGTCTGTCCTTGTGACTGATGAGGTCTACTTACCCACGAAGCAGTGGTTATGTTGCATACCTGGGAAACACTGACAGCACAGCTTTTCCTCCCTGAAGCAGCAATGTGGTGTAACCATCAGTCTGCTAGGTCACCATGTCCTTTACAATGTCTTGGCATGAAAGTGACATGTTTCAGTGCGCAGGTGGGGCTTGGTCCCTGCAGAGAGTGCTCTTGTGGAGCTTTGGCATAGAGTCTATGAGAATGGGTAATTAATTCAGGAATTACCCTTTTCGTGATGGTTATGTTACTCTTTCTAGAAACCGGGGTGAGTGAAGATAATGAAATGTCATTGATATTACGTACAGTATGTTCCAAGACAGTAGGAGTACACCGCTGAGGGTTCGATTTAAGCAAAAACAGCTTTTATTGTTTTTGTAAAAGTGAAAGTCAGCTTTTTTTTGCAGTCCTATTCCCCCAGCTTCATGATGTAGCATCTTTCACATCACAAGAGGCACCTTGTTAGGACATCCTAGATTGCTTATTTACTGCTCTTGGAGACCAGCATAAAAGCAACTGTAATCTATGCTTTTGTTGTATTGTGTACTAGTGATCCTTAGAGAAAAGCCAGTTTAGTGTTGCAAAATCCCTGAAATCTTTGCATTCTATTACTGTTTCTCAATATCCTTTGAGTACCTAATCTACATTATAATAGTCCATTGTAGTAAGGCTAAATTGGCATAATGCTTGCAGGCAGTCAGTTCTAATAGATAGATATATTTAATTGAAAATAAAACACCCTAGGCCCTGCTTTGCAGGTCTCACATGAAGTGGTTGTGGATCTTTTAAGCATCTACAGTTCTTTACTTTGGTAAAAGTTGTCCATGGAACTGTTCCAAAATACACCTAGTTGACCTTGAGAGCCCATTCTGCAGCATGGTGGATGAAATGTCATAGCCTGGTCACGCTGTCCCGCTCATCTTTATTGATGGATTACCATGAGTTCAGCAGTAGATTGAATTCCTGTGTTTAAAGAAATGAAGATTGACCTTGCTTGCTGTTTTGCATGTTTAAGAAACTGAACATGAACTCTAAGTGGCTGCAGCAAAGCATCTTAAATGATTTCACCATTTGGCAAGCTCAGTGGGTTCTTGCATGACTTTATGCAGTTTGTTGTCTCAAAGGGATGTGCAACCAAATACTGAGTTTTACACCCCTAAAGTGAATGTTCACAAATACTTTAGGTTACTTGAAATCACATGATTGAGCATAAAGTATGAATGTGATCTAATGTGTTTATAGAATTACCCAAATATAAAGTTATATTCACATCATTCATATTGTTTACAAATGGCTTAGCTGTAAAGCAGAAATAACTTTAAATAACATTGCTGTTCCAATACTTTTTAAGGGGACAGTGTCTGTGGAAGTAGGCTGCAGTTTACTGGAAAATGATCATTGCAAGAATGTATTTTATGCTTGCATGAACAAAATGTCAAATCTTCAGCACTATTTTTCTGATGCCAAGCATCACACGCATATCAATCCTGTGCAAAGGTCTGAAAGTCTCTTGAGGTCAGGGACTGTGATGAACTGGAAGAAGGGTCTTACACTGGATTCCTGTGCAGATTGAATCTGCCCACATTTAAGTTTCACACGATTGAAAAACTAGTTCGAAAGCTTTGAGTGCATAAACAGATCATAAGCATAACTTTAGCTCATTTGATGGGGGAATTCAAGCTCCAGTATGTACTTTCCAAGATAAAACATTATAAACCATAAAATATTTACCAGCATAGCTGTACTGGAAGGACATGCATAAAACAGAGCTAAAAGTAGGAAAGAGAAAGAGTAGCATATACCCAGTGCTCAGCAGCACATTAAGAAGATTGTAGGGGGGGGAAAAAGAAGAGGAGAAAAAAAACTCACTTGCTCCACAGCAGTATGGCCCTTAAGTTTTCTAAAACTAAATGTAAATTCAGTATTCTGTCTAAGAAACAGAAACAAAGTACTTACAATACTGACTAGCTGAATGATGCAGCAGTAGTGCACTGCTCCACTGTGTCCACCATTTCTAGACTCATTGCTAAATAAAAAAAGATGCTTCCAAGCCCAAAACGCAGCATACAGCACAGCAACCCCTGAGCAGTGGTGCTCCAAAAACACTACAGAAACATACTGTACATTTCCACATTCAACACACAACTACTCCATCCAAACACCAGGAGACTACTGCGATTCATTTCTAACTGCTTTATACAGTACTGGGGCTCGATACAGGCACAACAGAGGGTACACCCTGGGTGGGGTGCCAGTCCATTGCAGGGATGACGGACACACACAGCAGAGCAGTTTTTGGCCTGGGGGAAGAAACCAGAGCATCCAGAGGAAACCCAAGCAGGTACAGTAGGTGTACAAACCCACCCAGCGCTGAGAGCTAGCAGTGCTAATCACTCTGCCACCGTGCTACCCAAGGAGACTTCGACAAAGTTAAATCACAATAATAGCATTTCAGATTAGGTTCTTCTGAGAGAGTATCTTCCTTTTTAAAAAGGTTAGTACTTAATGTAGCAACAGTAATATCTCAGAAATGAAAAGGAGGCAAAACAGTTTGAAAATATAAGGCATGAGGTCTGTCCTTATGTATACTGAGGACATTATAGATTCCGTGAGCTTACATGATTTCAGTAGGCCTAGTGATAGCCAACAATAGTAGGCATTTTCATAGAACGTTCTGTACAAAGTTAATCATTTTCCCTTCAGGCTATCCGAATCTAATACAGTATTTCACCGATTAGAACACTGGCCTCTGTCTTCCAATTCTGATAGAAAGTAAATGCCCTTTGGTTCTGTCTCTGAATTGCCTCTTTCACATCTGATTCCTTGTCCATGGAGAAGATGGAAGCTGTAATCCTCTCCTCCATCTGAAAGTAAGACTGGAAATGTCCCAGAGAAGGACAGACCAGTTTTTAAACTGTTAAGGGTTGGTTATTAAGGAATCGCTAACTGCACTGACCTACTGTACACTGAAGTCCCTTGTTGATCAGAGCTGTACAGTCAAGGCAGTGCCCCCTGGGGGTATCGTTGCAGGACGGCATGGTGTCTGTGGCTTCTATGCTGTCTTTTTGCCTTTAGTCCTTGTAGTTGAGGTGCCTGACACCATTACTGATAATGCAAAAGCATTATTTATATTTGTCCTAAGTCAAATATAAAAATCTCAAAAAGGAAGAACTGTATCAGAGCATTAGTATGCAGATGTTAAGAGCAGTTTTGGAAAGCAACATTTACAGTAATAGCGTGCAAGAAAGAGACAAGAAAGTCCTTATTAGAATTCTAATAGAAGAAAGCACTAGAATTCTCCTGTGCTTATGGTTGCTTTTCTAGATACTGCAGCTATTGTGCTTGGAATAATTTCACATCTTGTAGTACATCCTTTCAAAGAGGATTCTAGTTTAATTTTCTCCAAGCAATATTTTTATTTGTGAGACATGGGTTTTAATGAATGAAGTAGTGCATGGGCAATACAGAGTATACAGAGTATTGTTTTGTTTTTTTTGAGTTGGGGAAAAAACTAACCTTTTTATAAAGGAGAGGCTCCTCGGTTTGGAATTTCTCAATTGCTCTTTACGTTTTTGCCATGCTGTTAGTGAATGTTTTCATTCTTATTGAAGGATTTTCCCGACAGAAATACTGTAAATCCAGGCATAGCCCTGCAGTTCACCAGAGGCTCTTAGGTTGTTCCTGGACATTTGTCGCGGTCATTTTCCTCTTCAGAATTATTTTCAGTCATAAGTGCATTCCAGTGCTAACCCCTGTGAACAGCTGTGTGCTACATTAAAGTCCACACTTGCTCAAGGTTGTACAAGCAACAGGGCTTGTACAGTAAATAATGATTTATTGTTCAGCCCTCCCTCCATGTTCCCAGTGCTGTGGCAAGGCTATTAATAATTTAATATCAACCTCTAAAAGTTAAAGTGCTGTGTTCTGTTCTGTTCTCTGAGCACAAACATGATAATAACAGGCTTTCAAGATTGCAGAGTTACATTTAAAAGTACACAGTTGTTACATATTAGGTGCAGTCCTTGAGGCTAGGTAACAGTGGTTCTTGACATGTACTGGCTGCAAGACAAATCTTTGAGATGTTAGAGGACACTTCTTTGCACACATGCCTGCAGTTTAGATTGCTCATTCTGAAAATTTACTAAATTAAAAATATATATATATTAATCTGTTTACTTATGAAGGGGGGCTGTTCAGGTAGGTAGAAGTCAGAAATAATCAATTCCTTGTGGGTCATTTAATTTAAACGCGGACAGGGTTTCCTACCTAGAACTTTTGAGTATGGCTTGTCTCGTGTAGTGTAAATCACAGGTTGAGCGCATAACGTGTAACATGGACATTTTATCGGTGTTGTGTGTATCTGCATCTCATTTATTTTGAATGGCATCAAACATTTGGAATCTCATTGTATGTGGTGATTATAGAGGTACCAAAACTATGTAGAATTTAAGTAGCCCTTACAGGCCATGGTCATGCATAGTATTCTTGCAAAAAATGAATAACAGGTTTTTAAATATTGAACAGCTTTTAAATTTTGAAGCAATACAATCATTAAATTCCTGATATCAAGGCAATAATCACCATCAAATTGCCTATGCATTATTGTAATGTAATTAAAATACTTTATGTAGCTCAGAATTTATTTGCCCAGTTTGTTGTCTGACTTGAATCTTGCACAAAATCACTTCAGGATCAAAATGTAAAAAATGCTCACATGTGATGGTCTGAGCTGTTGTGAGCTTCTAGATAGTGTAACTTGTAGGCAAAATGATGACAGGGGACTCTATATGTCTTACTGTACTTAATGTATTTTGATTGTGCTGTTCATACCAGGTAAGATGTTACTTGAACATATATTACAAAGCATTGACAAAACAAATTTTTAAGTTATATGGAATACTACTACAGTATGTACAAACTAAACTTTGTGACATTACTTTATAGCTACAGGTATATATCACAAAGCAACTAAAAGAATAGCATCATATATACAAGTTAAATAACTTTAGTTGTTAAATAAGTGTTGTTTTGGTGTTCCTTGGTATATAGGGAGGTAATATAAGCTGTTTGTTCATATAAGCTGTTTGTTAAAAAAAAAATGCCAGACAAAAAGGAAACCAAACACTTCCAATTCCTTTATTTCGGAATGGAAAAATAGTCCAGTATACTTTATTTCTGTGTGGTCTTTGAATTAAAACTGAAATAAACTTTGCTTAAAAAGTTTGAGGATGAACTATTCTATTTTTCTTCAGTCTAACTGGTACTGAAGTCAGTGTCACACATTTGACACAGATTTCTAGACTGCAGCCTTTTAATTGAAAGACGTGTGGCATTGAAAGAGATAACAGTATTTGTTTAGTTAGGTAGTGGTATTTAATCAGCCATTAAAAAGATTTACTACTTTTTCATGTGCTATGAACTTTGAATGTTGACAGATTAACGAATAGACCACCCATGTTCTAACTGCTTTGTACAATTTAGAGTCGTGGTAAAGGATGAAAGAATGAGTTTACATATTTTTGTTTTCAATGTTATAGTTTTATAGAATACAGTATCAAACAGACAAGAGCTAATATACAATACCTGTTTGCATCAAAGAATTCCTGTTTGGCACTCTTCTAGTCCTGACAAGTAACTAAAATATTCATTCTCATATTAAACTGTTAACAGCTCTGTTCATTATTATTTTTCTCAATACCAATGCTCACTGTCCTCAGATTTACCAGCAAACAGAAACACAGCTAGTAAATGTTGATTGAATAAAGTGTCTACTAGCTAACGCTATCAAAGAGTTAATGTGTCATCAGTTAAAACTGTTGTACACTATGTCCGTGGTCCATGTGTCAGGATTTGGACTGGCTCCTCTTGTTTCAGCTTGCTTCATTCAGATACAGGGTACAATAAGTTTTGGACATCCATACCTTAGGATGAAGGCTGTAAAAGATTTACTTGTATTGCCCAGTAACATTCTCCCAAAAGCAAATGGCCAGCGCTGACCCGCCAGCAACAGTAAGTAGTAAACCTGAAATGCAGGCTTTTGGTCTCTATAAGAATTTGTTTTAATTTGAAAATGTTTTTATTGCATGTTGATTTAATGTAGTTAAATGTACTTTGTTTAACACGAGGAGAAATATTATTTGGGAGTTTTTGGACTTGATCAGAATAGCGGTGAGGAACTGAGAGATGGGATTACATTTGAATGTAGTGATACAGTACTTTTTAAAGGATCCTAAGGCAATTTACATAGAAGGAGGAACTTGCTTGATCCACTACTGAAGTGCAGCCCTACCTAGGTGATGCACTGCATCCATTATGCACCAGCAGATCAGATACGTTTTTATTGCTTTAATTTTTAATTCAGTAAATTGGAATCTCTGGGGAAGGCAGTTTTCTGAGACCAAAGTGGAATAGCAGGGTGACATCGCAGTTCTCACCTCCAATAGGAGGGATTGTCTCATGTCATGAGAGATGAATGTATCTGAATGAGGTGCTATAGCACTCTGTCCCCTTTCAGTTCCAATTGTGGAACTTCTAGCCCAGAGGGAAGAGCACCACCTACTGGTCCCCCACCACTTTGGAGGTCTTGAAGATTAACCTTAAGACTTAGCCTGAATAAAAGGAAACACGTTAAATTTGAAATCAAATGGGTAAAAACTGGCATTGTAGCCAACAAATAATGTCTAAAACTTAAAATATATAATCTACATACAGCCCTGTGCAGTTCTGCATTTTGCCACTGGGGTGCATTGGAGTCTGGCCTTGACTTCCCTCATGTAATGTTAATGATGCAAGAGCTACAGCAAACGCAGATTCTTTCAGTATTGCAATTTGCGATAACTCATTACACTGATCGTCGGCTATTTACTGTATATGCTTGGATCAATCTTCCAGAAGAGCCTGGGATCTTCCTTCAATTTTTCCCCTTTCCCTGCTCACATGTCCTCGTAAGTTGGGTTCTGGCTGTTACCATTTTAAGGCCTTTTAAGAAAGTTCTTACATGACCTATGTAACTTAGAAAACCTTCAAGAAAACTCTAAGAATTTATTGGTAAACCCCAAAATTTCAATATGAAAAATAATTAATTTTTTTTGGAAGAATTGTTTGGTATTGCTTGTTCCATACTTCCACCACCCTTTGTACCTCTAATCCTCCCTTGCCCATTTCCATTTGGGTCCTCTAGTTTCCACTTCAATGATTGGGCATTTATCATTGCTTGTGAGAACATGAACATTTTGAATTGGCTTCTTTTGTAATCTTTGTTCAAGAATAAAAAGATCCAGTTTGTTTAGCCTGTTTGTGAAGGATATCCTGTTGATCCCAGAAGTTGCTTCTACGGACTACTTCCAGAGCAGTGGTGGCTTTTATTTTTGTAGTGGTGACCTGAATTGTACTCCGATATCTTTACTAGTGCATTTCAAGCAGTCTTAGTGCAATTTAACATGACATCCCTTAAATTCTCCACACAACTACACTACTAGTGTTTTTTAAAATAATGTGAACAGAGAAATCCAATTTCTCATATTATCCCCAGTTCCCCAAGTTCAAGTTCAAGTTTATTGTCATTACACTCATATACATGGTATATGGTATAACGAAATGCTATTTAGCTAGCTCTTGGACATAAGTAGTACAAAGAGAAAAAAAAACAACAACAATACAATTGTGTAGCAAAAGAAAGACAGACAACAGGCAGTGTGCAAAAAAACAACAACAGGCGATGTGCAAAAAACAACAGGCAATGTGCAAAACAACAAAAAGGTAATAGGTTATGTGCAAAAATATGCATCAACAGAATAAAATAAAGGGATAGAAATTATGGGGAGTGAGCTTTTGACATGTATGGTAGAGGTAGATTTTCAATGTGTGTTTGGGTTTTTGGTAAGAAAGAAAGGAAGAAGGCACTGTGAGGTTCAGATCATAGGTGAGAGGTGAGGTGAGAGTGAGAGAGGCTGGGAATTTAACAGTTTGATAGTGCGGGGGTAAAAACTGTCTCTGAGTCTGGAAGTCCGGGCCCGAATGCTCCGGTACCGTTTTCCAGATGGTAGCAGATCATAAAGTCTGTAGCTGGGGTGTGTGGAGTCTTTGATTATGCTTAGAGCTTTCCTCAAGCACCGTCTGTCATAAATGTCCTGTATAGATGGGAGGGTAACCCCAGTGATGGACTGGGCAGTTTTCACCACCCGCTGTAGGGCTTTGCGGTCAGCAGCACTGCAGTTGCCATACCACACTGTGATGCAGCCTGTCAGTGTGCTTTCTGTAGTGCATCTCTAAAAGTTAGTGAGGATCTGGGGACATATCTTAGCCTTCTTCAACCATCTTAGGAAGTACAGGCGCTGTTGCGCTTTCTTGATCAGACAGGTGGTGTTGAGAGACCATGTGAGGTCCTCGGTGATATGGACACCAAGGAATTTAAAGTTACTGACCCTTTCCACTTCAGTCCCGTTGATGTGGATAGGGGCATGTCCGGTTTGCAGTTTCCTGAAATCAACGATCAGCTCCTTGGTTTTGCTGACGTTGAGGGTGAGGTTGTTGTCATCACACCATGTTGTAAGGAAATTGACCTCCTCCCTGTAGGCCCTCTCATCATTGTGTGTGATCAGACCTACAACTGTCGTGTCATCGGCAAACTTGATGATGGAGTTGGTGTTGTGTTTGGCCTTACAGTCGTGGGTATAGAGGGAGTAGAGCAATGGACAAAGCACACACCCCTGGGGGACCCCAGTGTCCGGAGGTGTGGTTTCCAAGCCTGACAGCCTGAGGTCTGCCTGTCAGAAAGTCCCGAATCCAGTTGCAGAGGGTGGTGTTGAGACCTAGTGCACTGAGTTTCTTGACTAGTTTCTCTGGGATGATAGTGTTAAAAGCTGAGCTGAAGTCGATGAATAGTAGTCTTGTGTATGTGTTCTTTTTGTCCAGATGGGATAGGGCCGTGTGTGTGACAATGGAGATTGCGTCATCTGTGGATCTGTTGGACCAGTAGGCAAACTGGAAGGGTCCACTGTGTTTGGGATGGTGTCCAATGCATGTGCATTGGTCTGATAATTGTCTTTATTTTAAAAAGTTGGCGTTGTGTGTTGCTTTGCCAAGCTTCAGGGGAAGCAAAGGGTAATGTCTTTCTGACAGACTGTCTTTGATTAATATCTTCCCGTATGCCTGTTTCAGACTTCTATTATTTATTAATTGAGAAGAATATTTTTCATTCACTCTGGATATGAGGTTTAAAAAAAAATCCTCTTCAGAAAAAAGGAACATACAGAAGAAGCTACTTTTGGTGCTTCTCATAAACAAATTCAAATTCCTGGTATGGCTTTGTAGCTGTTTTTGATAAGAATGAGATCTTGATTCAGAATCTTTAGATATATTTAGCAGGTCAAATCACAGAACTTACACTAGTTCAACAGCAATACCAAGACCCAGGGACACAAGTAGCAGCTTATTGTAGGAACATATTAGACTAAATGCAAGAGACGTCTTTAAACAGAGGATTTTAAGGATTTGAATCCACATTGTTGAAGGTTATACTGTGGTATTCTTCGAGGAAATTACTTATTATGTTTAATAATAAGTAATTATGTTACTTATTATGTTACTTATTATCCAAAAAAAATCACAGCCAGCTAAGAAATGTGCCTCATTTAACATGCTGCCGATCTCTATTTGCGAATAATTGCGTTTTATCACACAGGATTTGAAAATCTCTATATAATAAATAATGTCAGCAAGCATTAGCTGTGCATTTTGCTCTTACATTTGAAGAAGAGTGGTTTGTGCCAGTGCTGATCACCTTTGCATCATCAGTATGATGATGTTATCCGGTCAGTCGGATCTGACTCTCGGCGATTCTATAGGCCGTCTCTCGCCACGCTTTCCGGTCTTGGACTTTCCCTTTCAGCTGTTCTATGCCTAAGCCAGTGTCCATTTTGATGGCATCGAGCCACCGCGTTCTTTGACGGCCTCGTCTTCTTGTTCCACTGACCATTCCAAGCATCATTGCTTCCTCCGATGAATCTGATTGCAGTATAAAGGCAATTAACTCTTAAAATTTGCATTGTTTGGTCTCTATGCAACTGATACCTCCGTTATATAAGCTGTAAGATGATTATTACAATTGGTTTAGTGAAAAGGACGTTCAGTTTGAATATTGGGTCCTTTGTTTAACCATCACTGATCCTATTTAATTGTAACTCGAGCTTTTCTTGGGCTTCTAGGCAGTAAGGAATGGATATTGAATATGGTATTAAAGAGAATCATAATGCCATTTTTTTCATGTTGGTGTGGGTAATTGTTGTGTGGGTTTGACTTACAACATAAGGTTTTTATTACTCCTTTTAAGTTTGTTAGGTTTAAATGATCATAATTAAAAATATTCATTCTTGTTTTATGTATTCAAAGTGTTGCAGTGAGACTTTTCAGGTTTTCTGTTACAGAGCAAAATGTCCTTTTAATTTTGTACCAGCCACTATGAAAGTTTCAAGTTGCCAATCCATTTTTTTTCCAGAGGGAATCAATTGGATTTTTGTTTAAAGGTATGAAAAACAGGATTATGTTGTGGCCAGGAGCTGAGAGTTTGTGAAGTCACCCCTACCCCATCTTCCCCTGTCCGCTTCCCTGGGCTGTACATAGAATGCACTGTACACTCTACTGTTTGCACCTTTCTCTGCTGTCCTGATTCCAAGACTCACATCGCTGTCTTAGGAAGAGTGTGGCTTGGTGGGCGTCTGGTGGGGCTTAACCACTGGGGCTCCACTCTCTCTGAGGCCTGCTGACTCGGGGTACACTTTCATAACCCCCCCCTCCCCCCCAATGTTGATTTAATTAGGACTAGACTTGATTGTCCTATGCTGTTTACATTAACGATCTATCATTTTTTCACATCCACAGCCATGCCACAGTACATTTCCCAGTTGTCCCTCTTGGTATTTTTGTCTCTGGTATAAATACATGAGCTCTCTGCATGGCATTGTCCTTCTGGCCCTGTCGCTGGTTTGTGCTTTTTGTGCTTGGCACTGCATCACTTTTGTACTGACTGTTAAGTCAAGGCTACACATTTTCACATAGCAAGGCTCTGTGGTTCCAGACTCTCCTCCAGCCAAGTTGAGGGTTTCCCTGCTTTTGTACTTTTTAGTTTTTTTCCCACAAGTCTTCTTTTTCACTCTGGATTGGTTTGGCACGGCTGTGTGACTGACTGGTTTAAAGCTTTCCTCTCCGGTCCAGCAAACGGCACTCCCAGTGACTTCATACTGTAGCCCTGCAGTATGGCTCTCCAGCGAGAGCAGAAGCCACACAGGAAGCATGCTGTCAGATTTCAGTGCAACAGAGAGAATGTTTATAGGAAGTTGCTTGGAAATGTGGAGTTTAATAACCATTAAATTGATAAGCAGCTTGTAATTGTCTTTTGTAAGCAGGGGGGGGTTCTTCCAGTTTTTTAACTGGCTTCTGGAACGTAAGAGAAATTTAACCTAAGCACCAAAAAAGGATTTTACCATCCTTTGATCTACTGTACAAGCTAGAAAGGAAGAGTTAGCACTACTACTGAACACCACAGTACACGGTGGCCTTGAATAGGAACATCAAAGAATGCTTATCTAGGTTTGCGTTGTCATGCATGTTTGCACTATAGAGTCCTGCTATGTTAAAATGGGCGTAATAAAGATATGATGTGTCTGACACAATGTCCAGCACAAAATGGAGCATCAACAAGCAGAACAGCATCTGGCTTCCTGCTCCTGAACCTGATGCAGATAAGGCACATAAGCTTCATATGCAATATCTATTCACCCGTCAGTTTTCTAACAATTCTTCTTCCAATTCAAAGTTCGTTCATAGTTAGAACATACAAACTCCATACAGATAGCACCCTACTGTAGGTCTGGACTTGAACCGAGGGCACCAGCGCTAGGGGTAAGCCACTGCGTCTTTGTGCCACTTTTCTTTTTAGAAGTTTTTATGTTTCATTTTTTGCTATCGCTAGGTTCATCAAAGAGCAATCTTACCTAAATGTCAATATAAATTGAGAGTTTGAAGAGAATCGGCATGTCTTTATAAAGAACACACATCTCTTTACTCCATCTCCAAACCTTGTCAAACAGGTCTCTAATGAAATGACTTCTGGTTGATTAAAAATGCAATGTCATAGGACGTTTATTTTGCACAGGGGCTTAAGATAATTTGCCTCATTGGTCTTTTTTCCTTTTCTCACTTCATATCCTTGGCAGTCCATTTCGCCCTACATATTCAGAGCTTCTAAATGCATCAGAAGCACAGTTAAGATGGTTTACGGCTGAAGCTGTCTTCCACAAGCTGGGGGCTGGGTGTGGACCGAAGCTCTGTTCTCGGTGGGTACATGTGCCCATGCAGTGACCATCTGGCTTGCTCTTCTGAAATACCCACTTATAGCTGTTCATTCTAATTAACTTAAAATGACAAATGTAGGCAACTATTGTTATCCCTAAGGCTAGCCCAGATTTTCTTGTTGCTTCTATTACAGTAGTAGTAAGTAGTACATCCTTTTTGGCTTTGTGTACATATTAAGGTCAGCTGAGCCAGTGCCTGCGAAAGGAAAGGAGCAGGCAAGACTTGTGCTTGTATGGTGATATTTGTTAAAAAAAAAAGTCCACATCAAAATGAGCCATTTTAAATAGACATTGTTAAATGAATAAAAATGAGTCAATGTACATTCCATGATTTATTTTTTGTAATGGTCAATCAAAATAGATCTGACAAAAGATGGTGTTGGTATAAAATCTTCTTTCATTAGTTGTTCATAATGAAATAAGGACATATGATTACACTGTGAGTGCTTTGAACGTGCAGAATTTAAAGGGGGTTAGCGGGAGTTTCGTTTGCTGTGCTGTTCTTATTTGTTTAATAATTTATTGGTACCAACGGTGCATCATTTTTAACAGCTCTTTAGCTGAATTGAGCAAATGTAACCTGCACTTTTCTTGGAATGAAGCAAGGTGTAAAAAATGTTTGGAGTGTGTCTGCAAGCCATGAGCAGGAAAATGTGTTGAAATGGAGCATTTTGTTTGTTTGTTGGCATGTTGTAAATGTTCTCAGTGGGGCTGGGGGCAGGGCGGTATTCAGCAGGACCACTGTCTAGCATGGGGCAGCTGTCCGGGCCATTAAGCTACACTGGGATGCAGCTTTGTTCGACAAATGAAAGAATTCATTAGTCTACAACACTTTGTTCAGAAAGCACCGAGCTGTACGTAATGAGGAGAAAAATGTGCTCTTGAGAAAAGTCTTTTGGTATGAATAGTTTCCAACTATTAGAGCTTTCAATGGGAAAGTTATTCCTCTTTGACACAGTTCTGTTACAGTTTTCCAAAACAGAGCTGCATTGGCAGTATCTCTCAGGAAAACCGTCATGTAAAATGAAGCAAGCAGGTGCTGTAGACATTAGGACACAAGATGTGAGAGTTAGACATTTTCGTTCCTCAAAGAGCTGAGAATGTTTAGAGAAGTTTTTAGAATTCAATTCACTGGGATCCTACAGAAAAGAATCAGCTTGATGATTTTCTTGGATAAAACGCAGTAAGCTTCTAACAACTGTAATCCTTTTACTCAACATTTTATTTTGCGTGTCTGTACAGCCTTGGTTCAGAATGTAAGCAGCATTCCTTCTGAATTCTTCAGGTTTTCTGAAGATCATACTGCCCTGTAAACACTGCTCAATTACCACAGAGCTGGAAACAGTTTAAAGAATTCTGGTGTGTATCCATTATACGATGTGCAGCAAGGTTCTGAATAAACTTTTGAGGTCATTGTCATTGTTAGGCTTTCGCATATATAAAGAAAAAACTGCTGCTATGAAGATGAACACCGTATTGTTCATGAAAAACTTTGAGATGGCTAGGTCATTCTGTGGCTCGTTTCATGGTGGGCATCCGGTTTGGTTTCATATACAGTATAATTGTTGGCAATTGCAGTGGAAGAGTGGCAGTGGAGTGTGGAGGCAGGAAAGCTTGCCTGTATTTTATTCGGCAGAGAGATGCCTCCCAATAGCTGTCCAGGAAGGTGTGTGCTACTATGACTTACAGGGTGAGTCTGCTGACTCTGCTCAGTTCCTGGATAAAAGGGCAAAGCAGGGGTTTGTAATTATTCACCTGCCTCAACCATCAGAGCACAGTAACCAGGGAAGCTGGATGGATCCCAGTTAAATGAAGCTATGAACAATGTCACATTCATACACAGCATGTCTAATCTATTCATGTGAGAAAAGTTCAAATGGTGATTCACAGCTGCAGATTTCCAAATTAATAGATTTAGTAAACTTAAATCTCAGGATTCAGGGTGGTCGGTATTATACTACACCTTTACTGTATTAAAACTTTTTGGAAAGAAAATGGGAAATACTTGATTACTTTATTAGGAGGTAGAATTTTTCTGTTATTGTCTGGCATAATCTTTAGGACAAACAGCTTGATGAACAGAACCTCTCGGTTCCTTTCAGGTTCACTTTCATCAGTTATCAAAAATTGATTTATAGTGCATGTCAAAGTTTTTTTTAATCTTATACCTTTTTTCCCCTGAAGGCTTATGTATAGTACTGAATATTCATTTTGTCCATTTTTCAAACCCTTGTGTAATATTTGAATTAGATTTTGTAGAATACTCAAAAACAACTAAGTAATTTCATTACTTTTTCCTGTTTTTTGTAACCTCCAATAACAAGGTGAAAGATAATTTGCCAGTATTTTATAAAAGCTTTTGCCTTGTGCCTTGATCTACAGTATGTGTATTCTGCTTATTGGTAATTTCAGCAGTACCTATTCAATATGTTATGATCTGTTGGCAGAGGACTATAATACAATATTTCATTCATAGAAAAAAAAAGCAATACTGCTTTTGTTATATACTGTAAATGATGAGGTCTTCAACACAGCCCTTAAGATTTGGTTTGTCAGATGGATGATAGCCTTCCTGTCACACCATTAATGTTGTTGAGTTAGTGTCACTTTATCACAATGCCAGTGCATTGTTTTTGCTTACAGGCTTGGAGATAAATCCTGTCCTTTTAATCTCTGTTTTTTTAGCCCGTAGGCTGGACTTATTAGAAGAGTTGTTAAGAGTGCATTCAGTGTAACGTCTGCACATCAATACACTGTATAGCAGGCATACGATAGAAGATGTCTGAATTTTGTTTGGTCCCCTTTCTGGTTATCAAATCTGTTAAGCATCTTGACAGGCCCTGTTGTGACATTTAAAGTACATGTATTGCAAGTTGTCTAATGTGATGTGCAGCCTGGACTCTTGCAATAATAACCCTGGGCTATTGGTCATGTGGGGTATTGAAGGCAAGGATATGCTAGCTAAGCATTTCTTTTCTCTTGTTTTGTATTGCACACCTTTAGCCAATTAGTGGCAATACAGCAGACTCCCATGTAAATAATGTTTACACATTAGAAGCATGCGTTGGAGCAAGCTGAAAATAGCTACAATATGTTGAAATGTGTTTTGTGGGCAAAGCCGAGATTAAAGCAGCAGTAGAAGGGGGGGAAAAAGTCAAATAATTTGTTGTTTTATCTCGTTCCAGAAATGAAATTTGTTTCATTTTTCATTGTTGGCAAGGTGTTTGTGTAAAACGTCCTGGGACAGGGCACTATAAAGTTATTCATTAAAATCTAAACACAGAGGGGTGGCCCAGACAAGACTTTTTGCTGCCTTTTGCACTCAATATGTTTCTGAGCTGCACTTAATTATTGTCTGGGATTAAGGCCTGCTTCGCTGAGTATAAAACAATCTCGCACAGCATGAAGCGCTACACTAAAGCGAGCTTGCCCTGCAGCTCTCTGCAAAAACTGCTGAGTTTCCTCTATTCTTAAATGCTAGTGACAGTTCCACTAACAAGGAACATCTTTGACGTCTACCAAAAGATCTTAGTGCACTGAGAACAGGTAGCGTTTTGAGTCTTTGATATGCAGTCTCATACCAGCAGCTCTCTCTCCCGAATCCACAGTGGAATGGCAAATCCATCTTTTGTTCTGAGTGACTGACAGGCAGAATTTGTCAAGCACAATGTGTTTAACAACAGTAATCGGAATGGTCCATTAGCTATTGTCTTATGCCATTTACAGCAACATTAATCTTGAAAGGGTGATGTGAACAAAAAAAACCTTAATGTCCTAACAGTTTTAGTTGTTCCTAATTCTGCTGAAAGTTCAGATGTAATTAGAATGCTGAAATTATCCGAAGTGAAACTAGCAATAGGGTTTATTTTTGTTGCTAGAGTACAAGTCCTTTGAACTAAGGAATACTTTTATTATAGCGTATGTAAACTACATTTTTCATCTCAACCACAAGTAACCTTCATTAACAGACAAGAATTCTATCTAATCCAACTTGAATTTCTAAGACACCAACTAACATACTGAAAAACCTGCCTTTGATTTATATTAGCATTCTCTTTTATAACAGATGTTCATCTTAAATCTTTGCCACATTTCATGCTGTTTAAATGACATGAGAAAATGTCATTAAGACTGCTGCACACATCCTGAATAGTACATAACACTGTGTACATGTAGCTTTCAAAATAGTCATCTTTTTCCTGTGTGACTTCATACTGGAATGGGCAAAGTTCCGCCATGTGCAGGAGTTACTTGTGCTAAACTGACCCACTTGGTTTGAATTTAGTCTTTGTATTATTTAATATTCTTCTGTATTGTAAAAATGCTTTTTCCACTAATTACTTTTGTTGAAATTTATGGCTTCATATTGATTCTTTAATTTGTAGTAGTAGGAAAAATAAGAACATTTGCAAAGCTATCTCATGTTTTCTTCACTTAAAGAGCAAGTGGATGTAAGATGAAAAGAACCTAAAAATGTTCTTTACTCATTTCAAAGATTTTTTTATCCTAAAATTAAGGTACCCTGTGCTCTGTACAGGTGTGCTGTGCGTCTCAGCCAGTGAAGTTACTGATTTTGGAGCAGCTTTCCCCAGTTCAAGCCTAGTCTCCTGCGTGTCGTTAGCGGAGTGACTGGGAATCCCCATGCACATGGAGCACATTTGCCAAGCAGCGTCAGGGTTGGATTAAGCCTGAGAGGTTGCCAGCATGTTCTCCGCTTGCTACACAACAACAATCCCTGCAATGCCATGGCCTTCTGTCCTGCAATTGCAGCTCCATTTCTTGCAGAGATGTAGAGCTTGCAGTGTAACATACAGTAGACAACAGTGGGTGCATCAGAAGCATTTGCTATCCCTGTTCTACTTGTACTGGCACAGGCACCCTAATGCTGATGTTGATTGACCGTTCTAAAATCAAGGCCAATTTTCAATTTGACATGAACACAAGAATATTTGTTATCCTTACACCATGGTGTGATGGGAGAGCCCCTGCTGGACACTTTTCCCGCCAGTATTGTTAAACAGACACAGCAGCCTCTAGAATTCCCCTGTGCTGCACAAATGCAAGCTGACATTGAGTTTATCAGGATGAACAGTTCAAAGAAAGATCACAGGCTTGTAGCTAAATCTGTTTTAGTGTTTAATTTTTCCCTGTGTCTTTCTGTGTTCCTAGGTGTCGGCTCTAATGAGGTGATAGTAGATCCCCGAGTGACAGCCGTGTTGGGGAAGAACATCACGCTGATGTGCACGGTGGAGGTGGGCCGGAACCTGAGCTTGACGCAGACCTCCTGGGAGAGGAAGCACAACGGGAGCACCCTCACGCTAGCCGTCTTCAATCCCATCTACGGCATCTCGATTGCAGAAGACTACAAGAAGAGGCTGTTCTTCAAGGACCCCTCCAATGAAGATGCCACCATTGTGTTGGAGGATGTGGGCTTTGCTGACACTGGAGTGTACACCTGCAAGGTGGCAACCTTTCCTCTGGGCAACACGCAGGCCTCCACCATGGTCACTGTGATGGGTATGTACGTTACAGCTTCATGACAATTTATGTATTTCTAATCCGCTTCTCTTAATTAGTTATCTTAATCTTAATCCGTTATCAAGCTCTTTGTAAATTGTGTACCCATTGAAGTAATATTGAACATTAACTGAGCAACAGTAGTCGCAGGACAGACGCAGTTGTCTGGGACATCTGAAGACAACAGCCGCTTCTCCTTTGAAACTTGTGAATCGGTCTGCTTCTTCTCAGCTTTTCATTAACACCAGAACTCCGTAGGATTGGTGGAGAACTCTCATTGATAGTGCCTCCCTCAGCCTTGCGTAGTCCCCAAGTCAGACCGAAGTTTCCCCGAGTTTGGCCTGACCATCTGTATACTATCTTTCAGAATGTGTCGACCACAGTGGACAGAAGGCCTGGTCCAGTTTGAGGCCAGCAATGTCCAGGTTATACAGTAGGACCCTGTCCACCCTGTGAGCCAGAGGTTGTAAACAGATTAGCTGATCAGAGCCTTCCCAGACTTTTATTTGCTGCAGAAACATAAAAGTCCAAAAAAGAATAGCTTAGGTCACAGCAGCAAGCCAAATATTAAAATACCAGTTGTATTTATCTCTTTAAGTGCAGCAAATGCATCAAAGGACTTTTAATTATGAACTGATTTTCATCTTCATGAAATGAACAGTACAACTTTTATTACTGTTCTAGAAATGATCCTCAGGATGCATGCTTTGCCCACTTGAAGAAACAGCTAATATAGTGTTTCTTATAGTGTCAGAACCACCCCAACCTTTAAAATCAGTCTGAGGTCCTAAGTATTTTTTTTTTTTAGTTTTTCTGACTGTTCTCAATATTGTCACACTGGGATTCCTAGTTGACGTTCTTATAGAAATCAAGCCTGTAAAAGCCTGTTTCAACACCTTTAGTGTAGGGTGTTCTTTCTCATTCAGCCATCTACACAATATAGATTATAAATGCTGTTCATGCTTCCCCTTTTCTCTCTGTCCACCACACATCTGGAGTGGTCAAACCTCAAATGTCAGACTGCACTGTGCGTGAAATTTCACCTGAATACAGATCAGTTATAGCAGTTACAACTGTATTACACAGACACTTCCTTGCAAAAGTATTTTTCAATATTTGTATAGTGTCCTGTTTTTGGAAACTACAAAGGTGATACAAAACTACAAAAGTACAAAAGCATACTGAAAGTGAAGCACAAACTCATTGTTTGAAACACCTCTGGGAGCAATCACAGCCACAAGTCTTTTTGCTTAACTCGTTACTAACTTTGCACACTGGCTTAATATAATGTACAGGTATGCCCATTTTTCTTGGCAGATTTGCTTAAGCTCTCTCAGGTTGCTTGGAGATCTGTTATGGACAGCAATTTTCAAATCTTTATACAGATTATCTGTAGGATTCAAGCCAGAACTTTGACTGGGTCATTTAAGAAGATCCATCCACCCAGATTCTAACCACTTTGTCTAATTCAAGGTCATGGGGGAGCCAGAGCCCATCCTGGCAAGCAGTGGTCACAAGGAAGGATACATCCTGAAAGGAATGCCAGTCCATAGCAGGGCACTTTTAGGATCATTCTTTCTTATTCTTAAGCCACTCCAGTGTAGCTGTGCTTTAGATCATGTCCTGCTGGAAGTTTTCCTCTAGTATTTGATGGTACCATTTATCTTCAGTGCTTCTAGTACCTGTAGCACTTGTGCCTGTTCTGTGCTAATTAAACAGATCACTGTCTATTCACAGCCTGAGCCAAGTGGTCAACTTCTTCCTTACACTTGAGTGAAATACTCATTTAATAATCAGCCATTTCCTTTTCATTGTCTGGAAGTTCTCATTATTCCCAATACGTTTACTTCATCCTTTTAAGGAATCGATATTGCCACCGTAACCTTCAAGATGAAGCTTTAGTGTCTCCATAAGTAACTACTAAAGCAGTTTAGACTTGAGCTAGGGGCCATGGCCTGTATGTTGGACTGCAGGAAGAAACAGTTCCTGCATGCCCCTGACGAATGAAAATTATGTCTAAATGAGTGGATCAAGATTTAAGCACACTTTAATGTGTTCTCTAATAGTAAAAGGCTACAGAGTACAAGTTCTTCAACAGCAATTGAAACTATCTCTCATTGCATGCTTTATTTAAGGTTTTTAAATCCACTGATTCATACGGTTGGAAAAGCCATTGCTTGCAAAGTCTTTACTACTTGAATGTGCTACACTGAAAGAGAGGAAAACAAGTCAAATTTTTAGAGGTTTCTTTATTTCACCTACACTTAAGCCACTGTCTGCGGAGAGAGGGTAAATAAGGTATTCAACCTGTGAATCCTCATGTTCTGCTGCAATGAGAAGACACTAAATTGGTCAATAAATATTCATGACCTCTAGGTTGTTGGTGGAACAACCTCTACAGCAGTAAGCAAGTAGAGGGAATGTCACAATTGCAGTATTATTTGTGTTTGTGCCAGATTAATAATAACATTATTACAGTTACAAATAAGAGATGAAAAAAGGGTTGGAGATATCCTGTATGTAGTCCGTTTCTGGAACACACAATACTTCTTATATTTAACAAACATTGTGGACTGTCCACCCTTGCTATATAGTACAGACTGCAGAAAAAGTGGGATTTTAGGTGCCATTAGCCGTGTCTGTCTGTGGATTATTTTCTTTCTCAGTTTTAAATTTAACTTGTAAAACTAAAACACTTCTTCTCAATGTCCAGTAATGGTCCTGCTTAGTCTCTTTCCGTCAGGTTTATTTTGTGTCCTCCATGCTGGCAACAGAAGTATATGTATATTCCTGATTCTCTGAAAACACTTGCAGTCCTAGATGTCCAGTGATGGACTTAACAGTAAGAAAGGGTTGGAAGTAGTCCTGTATCGCAGATAAACTCTGGCTGACCACACTTTCCCTGAAAAACTACAGTTTGACAGAGGTGGAAGGGATGTGGCTGGATAGAGAGGACCGCTGGCTCAAGGAGAGGGGAGCAGCATAGAGACGTTCAAATTTTTTCCAGATGTCTGTGCTGTGAGCTGGCGAGTTTAATCTAGCTGTGTTGCTGAAGAAATCTATATTGACAATAATAAAGGAGTAAAGCTGAATGGACCTGTTTATAGTTTTTACCTGATAGACTAGCATTCCATGTCATCAAAGAATAAACAGGAGGACACAAACCAGAGGATTGGGAAAATAGAAGTGTGTAAACCAGGTCAATGTGCGCCAAGTGAAAGCGATATTTCAGAATGGGACTCTGAAAGCACTTGTTCCTGTCTGCGTGTGCAGTGCGTCGGCAGCACACAGACGCGCACAGAAGAGAGCTGTGTGCTGCAGCTCATCGCTCACTTTAAGAACTGTGTAAATATGCGGAACAGTGTCTTTGCTATTTTGTGGTTTAGCTTTTGAAGAATGTCTCAAGACCCAGCAACCTGTCCTCACACTGCACATGTGCTGTATCTGTAAGCCATCTTATAACAAGATGAAAATGATGTTGAAAAGTGCACAAGAATAGACAAAGCTGAACATTCAGTTTAAATACACAACCCCACATCGGTACTAGAAAGTATAGCAACACTAGAATTTTCAGGTGATTCAGGTACAGACTGCTCTGAGTAACTTAGCTGGATAGTATCTCTTTTTCTTTTCTACAGACCTTCCATCCTAAAATGGAACAGAATTGGGAACTATCCTATTTGACTTGGAATGTCCACAACTATTCTTCTCACACCTGTGTCACTTACTGCAGTATTTGTGTTTTCTCCGTGCATGCCTGGTGTTGTGCGAACTAAGTGTCTTTCCTAATCTAAAAGACCCTATAAATGGATTTGATGTTACGATATTGGTTTGGCTTCTGTGAAGCTCTGTGTTAATGTTTGTGAAGTAAGATTAATACTGAAGTTGTAAACAAACTTTGAGCTCCTTTTTTATAAACATGGCCATGTGACCTCTTTGTCATGGTTTGTGAGCTTAATGTGGCACAGCTTGTATGCCTGTGACTGCAGAGTGCAGCTGAGAGATGTTAGTGTGTGCTGAAGGAAATAGACAGGAGATTTTTACTGTGAGTGGTGGCAAATTATTGCACCAGCCAGCAAGTAGAATCATTTGGTAAACTCCCTCTTTGCAAGTCCTGGTGAGTGAGTTGGGTCTGGGCTGGATATCCTGCCACTGCTGTCCTGCATCAGCAGAGGAACAGATTAGAGGGGACAAGATTTCCTATAATTAGAGTAGGGGGAATGCAGAGTGGGTTCACTCACAGGAGGTGAAGAAATGAGGTGTGTGTCTTGTCTATTTTTGGGAGCAGTCTGTGTCAGTTTCTGGGACTGTTGTTCCTGGTGGAGGGATCAGGTTAGAAAAGCTGTGGATTAAGTTGATTTTCCATCCTCTTGAAGTTGCTCCTTGACAGCCACTGTGACACGAAATACCACAGCTGTCCTTTCATCGAGATTGTCTTGGATTAACACTCAAACGGCTTATAAGGACAGACAAAACAAGTTTGGATTTCATTGGATAGGCCACCAAATACATTTTTTTTGTAACCTTTGCTTTTACAGGCCGTGCTGTAGGTCTGATACGTAACCTTTGATACCCTCAAAACCTAAATAATCCTGAGGAAAAGGGAAAAGAGCATGTTACAGAGGAGCTCTACCAGGCCAAAGCTGAACATATTACTTCATAGAGTGAATCTCAAGACACTTAATACAAACTGTAGAAGTGAATTAAGGGTCACACTCTTGAGGGCTCAGGCTCTCAGGTCATAAATATTTATTAAAAAAATAAATATTAGTTGTCTTGGCACAAGAATCCACAAAAAAAACCAGAAACACACAAACTACAATGGAAGGGGGTAGAAACTAAAGATAATTTAAAAGAAAGTTATATAGTGAACAAAGACCTAGGGAGAGTTAGAGTGTTGAACAAGTGCCCAGGTAATTAAGAGATAAGATTTGATCACTTTATTAGCCATATACAATTTCTTGCATTAGGAATTTCTTTTCACATATCCCGACTTGCTCTCCATGAGACACATGGGGACACAAGCACACAGACGGGGAGAGAGAAGCTTAGGGTCAGAGTGCAGGGTCAGCCATTCATACAGCGCCCCTGGAATCACAGAAACCTGACTAACTGAAAATGGTGCAGATAAAATTTAACATTAATTAATCCACTTTTTTTTTTTAGATTTTAAGAATCAAGCATCACTGAATCTGTGGGTGAGATTAAAAAGTTCCAAAGGTTTAGTTTTAGGAGTATGCTATAAACTACCAAATGTACATGCAGATTATAAATCAACAGTAATTAAATTAATATTTTCTGTGCAAATGTAGTAGTTTTTAGTTGAGACTACAGCCTTCCCAGTATAGATTGGTAAAGACCTATAGGAATACAGGCAAAAGAAGCTGCAATGATAGACATGGTTAATAACGGATTTCTTACCCTGTTTGTCAGAGGACCTGCAAGAGGAAATGCTTATATAGATCTCATGTTTTCAAACAGTCGAGGCAGAATGAGACAAAGAGGTGAGAGAACCATTGTTAAGGAACTGTAATCATAATATGGTAATATGGTGTGCTTTGAAATATTTTTTTAAAGTGTTCAGTTTGAGTCCAAAGCCAAAGTTGACAATTTCTGGAAGGTGCATTTTGAATGAATGAGAGTTTAAAACAATTAAAATGGGATAGAATAGATATGATATCTCCATATAAAATGGAAGGCAGTAGTTTAAATAGATTTTATCTTGAAGCACACAGTTTATATGAAAAGTAGCTAAAAAGCATCTTAAATGGTTCAATAAAATCGGACAAATATAAGGGTAAAGACTGTACATCCTAAAATTATTAAAAGACAACCAGATCCATCAGTTTTCTAACTGGTTCTTCCAATTCAGGGTTGCAGGGGAGCCAGATCCTATCCCGGCAAACACCGGGTACAAGGCAGACCACACCCTGAATAGGACACCAGTCCATCACAGGGCAGAGAGACACAAAAACACAGACATTTACACACTCACCCTGGGGCCCATTTTTTCCAGAAGCCAGTTAAACTACAGCTATGTTTTTAGACTGTGCAAGGAAACAGGAGTGCCCAACGTTAACCCACACGACTATGGGGAGAACATACGTTGGTTTGCACCTCTTCTTTGTTCACTTAAGGCTGAGAGTCCCACTTTCTGCATATTTATGTTTCATTGCTTTGCTGCCCCAGAGTAGTGTTGAAAGCACCATCAAACACATTGTCAGCCCCGGGACTGTTATCAGTTAGCACTGAGCTGCCATTCATTCCCAGCCCTTCTCTTGTGCTGAATACAATTTCCCTTGGGCTCTTGTGCCACAGAGAAGACTTTTGTTGTGACAAGTGCATTCATTTAAACTGTTTGAGTATAGGAACTCTGAATGCATTAGCCAGGAAAGCTAGTTTCATATTGAATCCACAGCAAACAAATTAAACTCAATAAGACCTTGTAGTTTCAAGTACAACTAAAACGTTTCAGGGTTTTTTACAGACTGTTTAACGTAAAATATAATTTCATTTAATGGACTTTAGTTTTATTTGCTACACAAAACTTTTTTTATGCTTTACAGATCATAAATGATCGAAGCTGTAAATTATTATAATTTGTTTTAATACCTTTTGTCACACGTTTGTGTACTAACTTTTTTTGTCAGTCTACTGTAAATAAAACTCTATGCAATGAAAATGCACCATAGGAACTGATCAGCCAACCTGACATCCAAGCAGTTCTTCACAATTCTGAAAGAAACCCCTTATCCCCTCATTACTGCTATTGCCGCCAATAACAATAGCGGTTTTCTAATACATTAACGTGATTAAAAGTGAATAACGAAAAAGTGTGCATTAGCAGAGATGCTTATTTCTGGAGTCTAGCAGGTGGATCTTAGTCAATTTACTTGTACTTGCACAGATAACAGTGCGGAATGGTGGTTAGTTAGTCCTCCTTTGCTCTCTCGCTTTGTTGCAGCAGCCTGCTCCAGGGGTACTTTTTCATTTCACACTATATAGTTATACAGTACCTGCTATCAAAGGAAGTTAAGTTTAGACCAAGCCTGTTGGGGTATGGAGACGTGCAGACTTTGTGGGCATCTGTAAACAAAAATTCTAATCACTGTATGTACAATGATTTAGTGTTTTCTGATGAATGTCTATTAGATAGTTTCAGTCTAGGTCTGCTTAGGATTTTGTAATAACAGTAATAAATCCATTTTTTTCTTTCTGTTGAAGGCTGTGTGTTATGATTAGTTTCAAAATCAAATATAAATTTTCATTTAAAATCCACTAGCATTATTTGTTTAGTGTGACTAAAAAGTAACATCTTGGCTAATTTTATTCTTAATAAAGAAAAATACACATGAGCTGACCATTCTGTTTTCAGAACATGAAAAATTGTAATAGACTTAATCTTTGCTTAGTACCTGATTTAGTAATATAAACACACCAAAATGTTTTTCAGCTGTTTTGAGAGGGAAAGAGACTTTTTAACAGACAACTGGTTAAGACAGATCATGTTTTTGTGTTGGATTTCAAAGTCTTTGATATACTGAAAGGCACACTGAACTGGTTTATACAAATGGTTGATACCTTCACTATACTTCTGAATTCAGCAGGGGCTCTAAGTACTCAACAGAAACCCCATCATGTTGTCAGGCGTTGACATACTGTATATATAAAAAAAACTGACAAGAAACAAATCTGTGCCAACTGAATTATTTGAAGTATTGTAACTGTAAAGTGGCAGAATTTTCTTATTTCAGCTTCACTAAAATAATCAAATGTAATGTAAAACCTAAATACAAAATTCTAAACAAAAGTACTGATTTCTGTACACATGATTTTCATTGTATTGTTCACATTTCTGTGAAAGTAATTAGATCAGAGGGGTCCTTAAATCCTTTATTAGAAGTTGATTTGCAACATTATGGCTTTGAACAGGTTGTTTTATGCGAGATTATTCAAATGGCTTCCTTAAGTCAAATGCTACAATGTGCTCATTTGATTTGCCATAGCTTACCGACTCAGAGATCTCATCAGGTTATTTCTTGAAGTTCCCCAGGGAAATGGCTTCAATAACATGACTTGGGAACTTGCTCTAGATGTTGACCCCTATGTGTGAAGAAGCGATTCCTATTCTCAGTCCTCACCACTTCCTCATAATGTAGTTGTGCTCTCATGTTCTTGTTTCGCTGTAGTTACCCATGCCTTGTTAAGTAATGCGTAATGGCAAAAAAAAACAATTGCCTACAAGTTAAGGAGTCTTAAAAGTTCTGTTGAATGAAGACACGGGAAAGCTGTATGGTGTTCTTTATCAGGTGGATTTATCTTCACTAGAAATAGGAGACGCCCGACCTTGTTTTTCATTGTGTGATCCAGGATGAGAAAAGGCATTGTACAGGTGGTTAGATTGTCCTCCTTTTCTAATCTCGCTTTGTTGCTGAGGCCTGCTCCAGGGACAGTTTTAATCAACTTGATCAGATTGGCAAGGTGAGTGCTTTCTAGTGACAGTTGCATGACAGTTGTGTTCATGGTTCATTCAGGCTCATTGAAGAACTTGGGTCTCCGTTTTAACATCACCTGAGAAACGGAAGGTTCAGGAAGTTCCTAAAATAACCCTCCTCTATGGCAGTGCTTCCTTTCCAAAACGCAGTACTAAGCTTCTTTGGTCTTTGTCCCCTTCCAGTGGAGCCCAAGGTGTACGTGTCAGCAGGCTCTGCGCCCCTGATCGACGGTGGCAACGAAACGGTGGTGGCGACGTGCACGGCAGAGAGAGGCAAGCCCCGCGCAGAGGTGTCCTGGGAGTCTGATCTGTTTGGGCGTCCGGTGGTCAAGTACATCGACGAGGCCAATGGCACCAGCACGATGGAGGTGCAGTACAGATGGAAGCCAACGCGGCTTGTGCAAGGCAGGAAGCTCACTTGCGTGGTTCGGCACCCGGCCTTGGAGACGGAGTTCCGGATTCCTTATGTCCTCAATGTGCAGTGTAAGTCGACCGACCTTTTTTAATTGCAAAGTGTTTCAGCTTATTTGTCAGCTTCTTAATTGGGAAATAATAAAACTGGTTCTTAAGCTTGCAAACCACACCTTAAAGAGAATATTTGTCATATGGACTGTTATTTTTTGATGTTTCAGGAAGTAATAAAGTATTATAAAAATAAACATTACAGAAAAGTGGAAATATTTTGCAAATCACATTATAATTTAATAGCTGTAGTGTAAAAATTACACAATAATATTATTGTGGACTATTAAAAATTCTGGTGATCGCTATGGCTGCTGAGAGGAAATCCTACATGACGAGCTTTGAAATTAAACTTTTAGCTAATGAAGGGTATCGCTGTCAGCAGAATGCAGCTTAACTTGAACTTTAACATTTCACCCGATGCTGTATTTGTGAGGAGGGGGTTAAATATAATTGTTACGTTATGTATTGACATTTAAAATTTCAAAATTGTATCAGGGTCTATACTTCTGCAGGCCTTGAGGTGGTGTGACATTTTCCATATAAAGTGGAATTGGCATGTGTACTTTCCCATCATTATATCCCAATATTGTACATCTTGCACCCATTTTAACTACATTTTTTGATTCATGAGTTTAAAAATCATGATTAGAAAACTGAAAAATTGAATTTCCATTGTTCTTTTTCATTAAAGATGCAGTATAAAGGTCAGCTACCTCATTAATACCTTTACCAGTCCTTCCACATAGCAGTTTGTTTGTTGCATTTAAAGAAAATCCTCTGAGCTCTTTTGGCTTAATTAAGGCAGTAAAACAAATGAATTCAGCATCCCTGAAATTGGATTACATTTAGCCATCTAATCTGGAGAGGTCTTTTGTTTTACCAACAGATCCCACATTTGTTGCTCATTATTTTGCAATTAAAAGTTTCTTTCTCCAATTTCCCTATGGGATTAATAAAGTATTATCTATCTTTCTTTAACTACAGCAAGCCTTTGATCGTATGCACGATTTTATAATGTTGATAGAATGTTGCTCAAAATAACTTTTTTTATTGTACACAGAGAACTCCTTCACTGAATGCATTGCCAACAACACAAACTGTGAGCACAGTTTCATCAAAAAAATACTAACAGAAATCTTTCCTTATAGAAAATGATAAAACTGACACTTACTGTACATGCTGACAACCAAATCATTAGTAAGTTAGTAAGTTGCTTAAATTGACATTACTTCATGTAATAGATTTCTATACGAGTTGTAAGCACAAAGCCTTTTTCTCATTAGGTGCTGTAGCATGACAAACCTGCCAATCACAGTGCCCCTACCAGCACACACTGGATTTTAGCCAATCAGCATTGTTGCAGAATGGCAGCACAGCCTGTCGGCCAGCTCTTGCCTTCCCTGTGATGATCACAGCATACTGTATGTGGATTTTTCAAGCTTACAGTATGGTACTGTATCTTTGCAGTCTTAAAGCTTAAATTGTTCTTTATACTTGTAATAAAATAGTAAAATTTGATATTCCTATTTGATACATGTTTTAACATGTTCTTAATGTTAACAGTAGACTATAATCCTGTAAAGTGATTTTTTACATCTCAGAATACATACACTACTTCTAAAACATAGAAATGGTGCTTCTGTTTTTGTGCTTCATGCAGAAAATGGTCAGTGCAGCATGCATCAGAAAAGAGTGCAGTTCCCCGTGCACGTGTTCCAAAATGTGCTTAATTTTCCTTCCCTGTGGATGTCAAACACAGGCACTTTTTCCTCCTGTAAAACTTTCCATTAGAAAATATTTTTTTAACATTGGAGTCATTTATGCATGTACCCACTGACTCGGGGAATGTATCTGTTTGCACTGTTTTAGACTGTAATGAAGGGGTGTTATTAAATATTGATTAAGCTGTGCTTAATGCTGCTAGAGAACTGCATGGGTAATTCACAAGGGTGAGGTTATGAAGGAGAATATCCTGACTCTTTGCAGTTGCTTATTAAACAGTGTCAAGTGTGAGGCAGGTCAAACCAGCACAACTCTGGTAATGGGCTAGACACTAGAAATTAAGATGTGAATGTACTGCTTAAAAAACCTGACCTGATGCTGTGTGGGTTTTCTCTTGTGATTCATAACATGTGCCAAAGGAATTAAAATTCCCCCTCAAAGCCACTCATCTGTGTGAACTGACTATTTACATACAGTTTTCATCGGCATTAGCCCTTGTGACAGGGACAGGTATGCTTGTTCTGCTACTTTGAGGCGTTTTCTCCAAGCTTTACGACATGCTTCTGGTAGCCTGCATAATATCTGCATTAATTATGAGTAAATGTCTTTACTAAGATTGTTTTATCTGTCCCATCCCCCCCACTAGATTCCCAAGCCAGGATTTTAATTTATTGCTTGCAACATTGTCAACTACTAAGGTAGCATAAGGGAGAAAATGTCTAATTAAAATGTGCAAAATTTATGGTAGGAAAAAGAATTCTCAGATCAACATTAATATTACTACTTATAATGACTAGGCAAACTCTGATGTGGTTTTGGCCCATAGAAAGGGCACAAATAATGTTAAAAGTAGATTCTAAAATAGTGGAAAATTGCCAAAATTCAGGATAAAAAAACCACTATGTATGTGCAAAGAATTACTAATATTGTAATTGTGCACTGGTAATCACTTTTCCTAAGTATTACAAGGGGTTATGATGTACAGTTCTGGGAATGTTAACTAGTCTTTTTACATGTTCTGTTACTTTTTACAGTTACAGTTTTTAATCATACTGAAGTGATGCCATGGCTTAAACACTGCTAGACTGGGGTCCATCTGTCCATCGTTTCCTAGTTTTAGATATACAGTACCTGGTGTTGGTCCCAATTCTGTAAGCCATGTAAATCATTAGGTTAGGCCACTTGAGGTGTCCTTAAAACAAGCTCCTGTGCTAGCAACAAAATGACCAAGATGGTTTGGGTAGGGTGCTCGCTTTTGTAACCTTTCTTGTTTTCCAGCAGCATTTCAGCTTCAATTTAGTTTTGTTATGTGGAGTCTGAAGGGCGCAGGATGCAGGATCAGAAATCAATGTATCATGCTGTAGATTGTCAAAACATGTTTGTAAATTTCATTGGTTCATTTTTCTTAAGTATCCAAAAGCTGATGACTGCACAATCCTTGTTTTCAGCAAATATAAGTTACAGGAATCTAGAATAACACTTTGAATACAGTTGACATAAACAACAGGAAGTGACAGCAGCAATCTGAGGCTTTTGGTTCTTAAACAGACAAAGATTTCCAGCTCCTTCATCTTTATATAGATGATCGATGTTCAGTTACATAAGAGTCTAAATCTAAATGTGATGTAAAACAAATGTCATTTTTTAGTGCAGCAGAGCTACGTTTCTTCTATGTGTGATTGTATATAACTGTGTAGAGGAGTGGAGGGTGTATGCAGTCTGCACGTCAGAATAAGTTTTTTTACATGCAGCTTTTACATTACAGCAGATTTGATGGTACCACAATGCAATGTCTCCCTCAGAATCTCTATTAATGTTTTCTGACAACACATGTAATTTGAACATAAAGTAATGTTTTTCTCCAACTCTGTCATATAGAATTACTTTTTTAGAAACATTGTCCAATGTCTTAGGGAATTTGTCGTTTGCCAGCCTGTGTTTTGGTTGAGTTGTGCAACAGCAGCAGAGAAATTGGTCCTTTTATGATGGGGCAGGGATGCTGTGCTTCTGCTAGGAAAGTGTATACACAAGTGTATAATGGGCCATGCCACCTAAAGGGGTTCGACTAAGCAGGTCTTTGAATTATGTCGGTGGTGCCTGTGACAGCACAGTGATTTCACATTAGGTATTCATTCTCAGGTACCTGTATGGTGTGTCTGTTTTATGAACATTAGGAGCTGTGCTTTACCATAATTAATTTCCATATCCACAGCAGGATTCTCGCATACTCTACTCAGCTGTGAATTTTTTTTTAGGCATTACCCCAAGAGTCACGGTAACTATGAAGCTATGTACAGTATGTGACTGATCCCTATTTTTTTACTGCTGTACTGACAAGTAACTAAATATTTTCCTTCCAGATGCACCTGTTATTCAGATAAAAGGGTATGACAATAATTGGTTTGTTGGCAGAGAAAATGTTCAGCTTGTGTGTCAAGCCGATGCCAACCCTCCACCAGCAAGATACATCTGGACCAGGTAGGCAAGAGGCAGGGGAACTTACAGCAAACCGTTTCGCTGAGTAGAAGTGTTTAACCACAGCTTGCACTCCAAACACGTCTGTGATGTGCTTGTAGGATTTCGATTTTTTGTTTTAGGCTTTGATTGGTGGGTTGATATTGGCAGTTTAAACAGCAAATGTAATACAGCTGGGACTACAACAGCTAAATTGCGAAAACAGGAGCCCAAACAATGGAGAGAAATAGTCCATGACCATTTCTCTGATATTGTGCGTCCAAGGTTTCTTGTTCACCCGCTCCTGCCAATTTTAAATCAATATATTTACTGGGGTGAATTTCACTGCAGCCCATGTCCATCACTTCAGTGATCCAGATTAATCTGCATTTAGAAGTGGTTTTTCTGACATTTATATAAGGACAAAAAAGTAAAAGGGACAGGTGACAAAAAATTAAATGTTTAAAGGACAGTTGTTGGTGTACAGTACATCCAATATCTTTTTTGAAGAATTTGATAGAATTAATGTTTTACTTACCACTGTACTGTTATATACAAGTATCCTTCACACCTGATGGTTACACTTTTAATCTATGATACATTAAAGTACTTTACACTGATTTCCTTATGACTTGTTGTATTGTGCAACCCTGTATGCAGTCTGTGTAAATAATTGTGAAAGTGCTGTGTGACAACTTTTGAAGAGAACTATACAAAATAAAATTGATCTGAAAATATAAGAACAGTAGATTTAATCTTTACCCCTCCAAAACAAAAATTCACAACTGACATTGTGAAGTATAGTACGTGTATGTATCTATTGTGCAGTGCATTGTTGTTTTAGAGGGTGCAATCACAGGATGATTTTATCCTTTTCAACAGCCTTATGAAAATACAAGCATTCAGAATATTAATCATTTTCAGACCAGTGTCCAGTTGAGTGGGATTCTTAAGCACAGTATAGCTGCATTTTTTGGTTATGTCCACCATTTCATCACGCAGCTTCAGGCATTGCTTATGAAGAAGGTTTTCAGAAGATTGTTACAGGGCACTATGCAAGTTGATATTCAAAACTTTGTCCCACCTAAGCAGCACACCACAAATTTCAACAGGAGGCTCTGGCTCCTCTGTGACCCTGTTTTGGATAAAGGGGTTAGAAAATGTGTGGATTTAGGTATCTGTATGCCCCATTATGGTTTAAAATGGACACATCTCAAGTCTCATCATCAGGAACTGAAATTGCTGTCTTATGCACCACACAGCTAAAATGCCTTCTGAATTGTCTCAGAATGCTGCACTTGTGTAGTCATCTTCAATTTGGTCTGTGTTATTGCAGCTAGATGTACAGTACTTGTTTTACTGACACCTTGTTCACTACTGTGTTGTGAATTCTGTTGTACAGTAAATTAATTTTTATTTTTTTCTATTCTAGGCTAGATAAAGACTTGCCTCCGGGTGTGCAAATAGTTAATGGTACCCTGAGTTTCAATAGAGCACTGGACCGCAATGACTCTGGGATATACCAGTGTGAAGTGGCAAATGATATCGGACATCAGCACAAACAGATGGATATTAGCATTCAAGGTGAGTTAACATTGAAGAAGACCTTTTTTGAAGAAGCTGAATGGTATTAAAGGACTCACTTTAAGCCCTTGACTGAGAGTCTCAAAAAAAAGTTTCTAGAATTGTTTTCTGTCAGACTTTTTAAATGAGATTGAAAGAACTCTAGAACAATTCTAAAACTAATTTATTCCTAAAATTAATTTATTCTCAATACATGTTCTTAACTGACCTACAGCTTAAGTTTTTCGCTCACAAATTAAATGAAAGATATAATATTTTTTGTATGGTGGTTTTAACATTTAATAAAATAAATGGGAGTTTTGGAATAATGGGGTGAAATGGAACATATAAATATTGTTTCTATAACTTAATAGAATAAAATCTTGGTTGTATTTAAAAAAATTCACTGCAGTTATTGTCATTGCTTCCTAATCAATTACAGTACTTGAGTTTGCCATTAGTGATTTAGTGTAAAGGGTCATTACCTTTTAAATCTTTTTAGAGTAGCAGTTGTAACTACAGCAGTGTAATTCTGAAAAAGTGTGCATCTCCCCAAGTGTGACTTTTCTTTCTCTAGTGGAAGCTTATATATAGTCAAAACAAGGCAATTTTCACTTCTCCAAAAATAAATGTTTTGGCTGTTCATTTCTTTCATGAGCTTTCAAAGAATTGCACGACAGCTGGGATTAGCAGCACAGATGGACGGTGGCGAGGGGCTGGGGGTGTTCTTGCGTCTTGCCTCCCAGTGCTGCTGAAAACTCTTTAGTTTTCCAGCTTTCCTGCCTCCAGCCTCCTACAGAGATGTGAATTCTGATTCGCTGCTGCAAGAGAGAAATTTCCCTCGCAGGCTGAGGTGCAGAAGATCCGTACACTTGCCCTCTAAGCTTCAATACCCGTTAAGCGTTCTTGATTAAATTTTTGTTTGCTAGGCAAGAGTCTCTGCTCGTACAGCACTTATGAGCTGTTTGGGGAATTGTCGTTTGTCAGCGTGAAAGGTTTCCTTTTCCTTGGGCAATGTGGGAGGCAGCAAGCGTACTTCAGTTTGTCTGGTTCTTCCTTGTGCCTAATTCTGTCACATGTTCAAGGTTTTTACTGCATTATCCTCTCCATCCCACACACACCTGCACACACTCACGGACTCTTTTCTTATCCTCCCTTTTCCATTGCTTCTGAAAAATAGCTGAGAAAGCAGAGGGCACGCTTAGTGATTATTTAAAAAAGCATGCTGACATGAATCACACTGTACTGCCAGTTTATTCTTCAGATGAGAAGTACGTACACTGAGTTCTCCAGTATTTCGAACATTACTTTCTTTGAAATATTTACTGTTTATTTTATTTTCATATATTACTTTTGTCATCTGAACAGAACATTACATTAACAAAAATATGCACTGTAAGGCTTTGTTTTTTTTTTTTGTAATTGCCGTAAAAGATACCTTTCTACAGCAGATATACTTTTAGAAATAGGATGGTCTGAGAAATCTTTCAAGATATAGGATCTGTTATATATTGGTAAGAGTAGGGAGCTGTGTACATGTGAAAGATGTACTTACCTGAAGAAGGCAAAGATACTTTTCCTTCTATTTACTTTTCATTGTTGTGGTCAAACCCAGGATTTAAGAACTTTAAGGCAGTAATGCCAACAGCTACACCACTGTGCTGCCCCTCACAGGGTATAGACGAAAGTATTTAAAAAAAAAAAATTATCTGAAACAATCATTTGTGTCTGACTACCGTGTACTGCAGTGCTGAAATGTCTGTCTCATCTCATGATAGATTGGGCTATGCAGCTAAGGTATTTTTTGCTGAGTACAGTGCAGATAACACATTCAGGTTCTAAATGAAGGGTTGGCACTCCCCACAATCATAACAGTGGCATCACTCTGATGTGAATGGAGGAGAGGCAGAACAGCTTTGCTGGCTTTTGACAGCAAGTTCTAAGTGCTCAGTAGCACAGAGGCTGGGCTCAGCCAGGACAGGAACTGCTGCTGCAGGGGAGGGGCCCTCTTGTGATCAGGCACTTTTCCTTCAGTACTCTGGCCATATTTGATTCGTGTGTGAAGCTGTGAGCGCAATGCAGCCTGTGGTGAATGCACAGCTGGACCTTGGCAGTCCTGATCCAAAGCCCAAAAGTGTTTTGTTTTGTTTTTTAAATGACTGCATAATTTAATCAAATGAAGTACCTGATTCCACTATCCAGGAAAGGAAAAGTTGAATGTGCACAGATTCTTCCCTGAGGCTCCATCATCCTTTTGTTGTGCTGCATGAGGTCATTTACCTTTCCTAAAGAGTTAAAATGCTGTTATATTACAGATTTGGCTATGTTATTTTTGAGAGGAACATTTTCATGTATTTATATGATTTTTTTTATAGATTTGCAGTGGAATGTAGTATTTTACAAAAATATTTTTTTTAGGTCAGTGTAGAACATTTTGCTAAATTTCACATACGCAGTAAGACTTTTAATAATATTGTTGCAATACAATATACTGTATAACAGTTTCTTGGGTAATTAAAAAAAAAAAACCTCCATCTGCAATTTAACAAGAGGAGGAATCCTGTTTAAAAAAACAAGACAGTTTTAAAAAGAAAAACTCCAGTGCTCAGCCCTTTTTTGATTCGTGTGTGAAGCTGTGAGTGCAATGCAGGCTGTGATAAACACAGCTGGACCTTGATTCAGCTGGGCTGATTCAGAGCCTTCTTTATATTCATCAATCGAGTGTTTCTGCAAATCAAATGACTGCATCATCCTTGCATCCAAGGTTATAAGCTTAATGGTTTATAATGAAAGCAAATTCTCTTGCTCTGCATTAAAATAAAATTGAATCTTTTTTGTTTATCCTTTTCATTTGTGCCTTCTGTCTTTTAGTGTAGCTATTTTTTTCATATGAAGATGATTATGCAATGGAAAGAAATCATTTTCCTTTTCTGTATCTCCCAAATTTTGGATGTCTCCCAAACCAGTTTGTCCCTCCCCATCTGTGTGGATCTGAAATATCATTAAAATTTCAAAGACTAGTCATCCTTGACATAGACCTGATTCTCAAGTTCCATAGCAATTATCAGATCTGTAGCGTATTGAAGCTTATGTTTGCTGTTATTGTAGTTCTAGTTACTGTACTGTATGTACCGTACAGTATGCATGGGGCTACTAGTTTATTTCACCCCAAGCTTCTATTCATATGATGTACCTGTCAATGTGAGTAGCCTGTCCTTTGTCAGCTGCCCCCAGGAGCAGCAAAGGTGAAATTTCCTCCTATGCATCTGTTTTCTGTGTTTTTTTTCCCCAGACTAGTTTTCCATTTGCAGACTCAGGGGAGAGCAGTTTAACGTATGACCTTCACTTGGGTTTCATTCGCTACATGTGCTAATGAGGGCATTCAGGACAATCGACTGTTAGGAAAAAGAATCTGCCCTGTAAATTACCAGGATTTTTTTATACTTCATTTAGAAGAAGAACCCTGAATAAATTTCCTGAAAGGTCATCATTAAAATATTTTGATGTTTGTCTCGTCAGGCATCGCTCCAAAATATCCCATAAATGCTTGATTGTGTTTGGATCCGGCCATTTCATATAATACAATAAGATCAGTCTCATGCTCATCAAACTATTGGGGAAACCACATGTGCTCTGTGGATAGGGGTAGTATCCTCTTGAAAGACACCCCTCTCTGCATGAAAGATGCTGCAGTGTGGGCTGAAGAATTGCATTAAGTATTATTAAGTAGCGATTAACATTGACCTTGCGTTCTAAGGGGATGAGTACGCTCATACCATGCCAGGAGTCCTTCCCTGTTTGCACAGTGCTGCAGAGTTCTTTAGACTAACGCCACATGTGCACTTGTTCTTTTGTCCAGAACATGGTGAAGGGTGATTCATCTGACCATATCAAATTTCTCCATTTCTCGGTTGACTTGTCCACTTCCTGTGCTTTTGGTATCACTGGACTTGCAGTCGTGCATTGTCAGGTGTGCTGAGTGAGTGCACTGAAGCCAGACTGTAGCATCCTGTTCTGTGCTGTTCTCGGCAGAATGTTTTTGAAGAAACTGGCTGCTTACACCCAGATTGAACTTGCAGCTGCTCGCCATTTTTGTCTTAGGCTTTGAATTAATACATAGAAATTACAGTGGTGGTGTATGCACTTCACCTTAGATAACAGTGTTTCCTTACATACCGTTCTCATAACTTTGCGAAACTTCAGCAGTGAAGCTTAGTCTTTGAAGCGCCTGCCAAACACCCAACAATAACCCTTTTTTGAAGGTCGCCTCTTGCAGCCATTCCAGTCATAATTAATAGGCAACCAGGCCTGTGCAACATATTTGACGTGGAAGCCAAACCTGTGTGGAAGCCCCTGCTTTCAATATCTTTGGTGTCCTTTTCACCCACATTTTTCCATTTTTTGGGCTACTGTCTGTATTTGAGGACTTTTTGTTCCACTAAAAATTGCACTAGTTTTGTGGTGAGAGAGCTCATTATTTCACAGAAGAACATATTTTTTTATACATTTTTTCTTATACCGTGTATAAGATATCAAAATCTAAAACCACAAAGCCTTAGGACACGTAAGATATATTACCTTTTGATACTACAATATAAGACCAACTCATCCTACCCCTGCCTGGGAAATGGCACCGATTCCCTTGGGCCTCTGTTTCCACTCTCACACTTCAGAGATCCTGCGACATGAGGCGTCTAGAGCTTAAATCCCAAATCCTGAAATTTCAGCATGAAGTGAAACCCACCTAATTTCATTCTGCCAGGAGACCAAATGCGATACAGCAGCTTTGCAGTAGGGAATAATAACGGAAAAATTATTGCTAAGCATTTCAGGCAAGTACTTCCTTCACTTAACCAGAGTGGGGCTCTCCATCTTCTGGACTTTTTTTCATTTGAGCTCATATTTGCACAAGCATGCTGTTAGAGGAAGATACACATTTCAATTAGTGCTCCTATGCACGTAAGTGTGTGTGCATTCTTTTGTGGGCATCCCTGCACGTCTATATGGTACAGTATAACTGGAGTGTATGAACTGTAGCAGCTGTGTATGCATGCATGTTATTACATGTGTTAGTTATATACTTGTATTAGTATATACTAGACATGTCTATATGAGTTTTTGTCTCTATTATACACTTTAAGTAATGTTTTTTTTTATTTAAAATCTTTATATTTTACTTATTTTTCCTATTTGTCTTCTAAGCTTTTTTTTCATTTTCTGCATGAAAATCTGCTCAAGTATTTATTTGATACTTAATATGCAACACCTGTAATTTTTACATCCAGCTATTGGTTGGTGTTCTGTTTTTTTCTCTTCTCATACTTTTGCAGTGAAAGTTTCTTCACTGGCTGACGAAACTCTGTACTCTTCACAAATCTGCTTCACTAGAATCTAGAATTCAGTCGTGTTTCCCTGCTTTTTTTGGAATTCACTTTCTCCAAGAAGGCAATCCATTATCCACATTGACGTATGAGCATAGTAACGGACTTGATTATTTTAGATTTTATTATTCAAAATACATCTGGTACAATATCTCCTGATCATAAATTAAAAACTTACTCTTAGCGACTTAGCTTAAGCTTTAAGCCTGACTTTGACTTTCAGTCTTCAGCACTTAGACTGTAACTGCTGACATGACCTGTCTAAAATTGATGCCAGTATATGTCAAAGTAATTCCAGTTCTCTGATTGCTCTCAGGGCACTATAAGAGGAGGACACTGGACTTGTCTTCTCAGTTAACGAGATCTGCGAGATGTGATCCGATACCATTTAAGATTATTAATAATCTCCATACTGTATGTCTAAAACCCAAATAACTAAAATGGTTTAATTCAAACTGTCATACCATACATGTAATGAAGTCCCAGTCTCCCTGATCATGTTCAAGATCGCTGGAATCTGGTTTTCTATTCAGACTACTCTGCTTGCAGTACCTCCAGGAGACCTGGAGCTGTCAGAATTACACTGGGGCCAATATGTTTATTTTTACAATAAACATGATTAACAATAACTACATTGTCCATGAGGATCCCCTGGAGTAGTTCATGTATATGTTTTTTGTGCATTATTTCCCATTTCTTCTGAGTTGGGCTATAAAAGTGGGAGTTGGTGTTTATTATTGTGTCTTCTGTTTGATATAATATGGATTATCCTATACTTTTTTTCTCTTATAGAACTAATACACAGTATTAAGAAAATATCTTATTTACCAGTATGATGAAAAAGCTTTGATGAAAAGCATAGAACATAACCCCCTGCACACAGGGATGTCCCTCTGACATTTACTGCAGTGACTGCACACTGGCTTGCCATGAAATTTACTGCAGTTGTGCGTATTGATCCCATTGTAGATGTCTAGCATTACAAATATTACCAGAATGGCTTGAGTAACATAGTGTACAGTTTTGTAATACTAACCACTACCTTTCTGTTGTATTAATAGTGTCACAATAATGTAGGAAAAGGATGCTGTACATACAGTACAACAGTAATATAGTATGTTGTCTGGAATAGTTGGGTAATTATCAGGTTTTAGTGATTGACAGCTGTGAGAGTTGTAGTTGGTACAACATATCTACACATAAGGACAGTCACTGTATTGAGAGAGAATAAACACTCCCAACCTGTACTTAAAGTATTTCCAGATGTTCGATAAATGCTCTTAATAGTTTCTCTTAATTTTCAGCAATCTTAATAAAAGGCAAGCAATACAAACGCAGCACTTGCCCTGTTGTTTAATGTTGAGGAATGCCATGGCGGTAACGAATGGACCTTGGGAAATAAACAGACTGGCTAGGCAGGGTAAAGCACAATTGTGGGCCAGAAGGATGCAAGCCCCTTCCTTCTCAGTGCCTGTCCTTCTGTAGCTAGCATGTGGCTCCACCCTGCATTCCATCACCTTGTGTGTGAACTCTTCTTTCCACCCTAGACCCTAATTGTAGCTGATAATTCGGATCACCGTTTCTCACAACACTCCTCTGGCTAGTGAGGCAAAGGACATGGAAACACAGTGTGTGTTTTTATGCAGCAGCTTCCCATTTTTTATCTTTGTCTTTGTAGAAAAAATATAAATTTAAATTTAAAAAAAAAAGAAATATTCTCCTGTCCAATAATAGAATATTTCTGGAATGTCAATGCTGTTTTTATTTAATCACAGTGAAACAAAAGGGAGATTTTCAAAGCTTTCAGAGTAAATTGCTCTTGAATTTTTTGGAAGTAATTGAAAAAGTTTAGTTGCAGTAATTGTAGTAAGGCGACGATGTAGTCACAGTAGAGTGATGCTAAATGAGTATTTTGCCTGACTACGCAATTGGGGGGGGGGAATTTGTTTAGAATGATAAAATAACAAGGAGGAACTACACTGGAGCCAAAACCTTTAAAGTAATCTTATAATTGATAAGAGCACAAATAAATGGAGCCTGCTGGATATACATTCAAACCTAGAACTAGTATCTCTAGTTAGAGTAGTAATGGGAAATGTGCTCATGTGATTGTCACGCATAAGTCCTGTACTGATGTAGCTGGCATTGACATTCTGTGCTTTTTCCTGTCTGTCTGTCCACCCCTCCTCCCCACCCCCTTCTCCCCTCATTAGAGCCTCCTCCTACTACCACCACACCACCTACAACCCCTCCGCCGCTCCCCACTGCTGCAGCCACAATCTTAGTCGCCACCAAAAGGGTACAGTTCACCTCGCCCACTCTGGAGTCCCTGCCTGAGGGCAACCTGGGTACCATTATCGGAGGCGCGGTGGGCGGCGCCCTGTTCCTCATCCTGCTGATTGTGCTGGTGGGGGTGTGCTACATGAGGAAGCGGCGGACCTTCCGCGGGGACTATTACACCAAGCAGTACATCGGCCCGTCCGACATGCAGAAGGAGTCCCAGCTGGACGTCCTGCAGCCCCACGAGCTGGAGATGTACAACGAGCCCAGCAAGGGGGACAGCAAGCCCAAGTCAAACGACGGCATCTACCCCGAATTCTCAAAAGAAATGAAAAATGATGAGTGGGGCCACGTGGACAATATGAACAACAGGTGCACAGAGAGAGATGCTGTGCCAGTGAGTTACTATGGGGATTCAAGAGGGCCCTCCGGCAACACATACCTCCCAGATGACTATTATGAAGGGAATGACAGTGACTATGTGTCACACTTGGACGGTTCGGTGATTTCACGAAGGGAGTGGTATGTGTAAGGTAGAAGAAGAAGGAAAAAAAAAGACGCTCCAAACGACGGGTTTCCTCTTGCGGAAACCTTTAGGGTTGTCAGTTTCAGTATAGCATCGTACACGTCTTTCCTTGTAAAAGAGTAGACCATGTAGGTGAATTAATTTTGCGACTTCACAAAGAAGAATAGCAATTCTTTTCAGCTTTATGTTGGAATAATGCAAAGAAAGTTTAACGCTTAATGAATCTGACATCCATTTGAAGCTGTGTATGTGTGATGCCTAAAACTGAGGTGATGCGCTGTATGTGTACGCTCTGATGACCCAAGTTATGTGCCTGTTATTTCAAGTCCACATTTATTGATATGTGGTACTTTCTGTGGAAAGTTTGCTTTAATTTCAATGATTGTATGTGTTATATAGGACCATCTTATTACTGTAATTCAGATGCAATAGGGAATATTTCTTCTTTTTCATAGGAAGATCTGACAGGCAGTAAATATGAAGAAATTAGTAGACCACTGATAAGATACTGTCTATAAGTGAAGCACTGTGCATGTTGACAATTGGGATAGGAATAACCATCACATTTTTACAAATGCTAAAGAAGCAAACCTGCTGTCTTTTTTGTTTTTTTTCTTTTTTTCTGTTGTATATGCATCTGATCTTTTACAGATTTACCTCTGACTTCCATGGAGCTGCTTCTTCTGGTATTGCATTAACCTTAAACATTAATGTTTTTCTACGCTATATGTCAGAAGAACTCCAGAATTATTGTGTGCCAAAATAATTAACTTTGTAGTTTCTTCTTGAGTCATTTAGTATTGACATGGTTATTCTGGGAGAGAACATTTAAAGTCATTATACTGTATGTTAGTTGCTCTTGACAGTAGGGAAAAAATACAAATATGCACAGATTTGTCTAATTTCCTGCAAATTGATTTTTTTTAATTGTTTATCTGCTCTGTCTGCAGTGACTGGGCCTCGAATACTGTTTTCCACCTTTATCCTCTCGATGAGCTCTGTTCTCCCCCTCGTTTTTACAGTTCTAATTTATTGCCAACGTCGAGCACGGCTTTGCATGTCTTTGAGCCAAAGGAACCATTGTGGGGGACGTCAAATTGTTGTTGACATCTCGGAAACGCAATAAGAAATTAAACTTCTCTAAAGGCACGGGTTATTACAGTGATTTCAGCACCCGATTAATCTGTGTGTTTAGGCTATTAACTGTAGTGCTTGTGCATTACAGAACAATTTATTGCATTATGGAAGGAATGTTTTGAGAAAAATACTTTCTCTAATCTGTTGCAGTACAGCAAGTAAGGGATTCACTAGACTCCGGGTATCTTGTGTTGCTTGTGGGTGGGGTGTTTGTTGTTTTTTTTTTTTACACTCATTACTCTTTAATCTGTGTAGATGTTTATGTATCCTCGAATAGATTTGTTTACAATTCAAACATTTTTTCTACAACCCTTCTGAAAGGCCAGCTATGCCTCAGGTTTTGTTCGATTTACAATCTGTGGCAAAGGATGATTGTATTTCTCAATGGCATTTCTTTGACCGTGGAGTTCTCTTTTCAAGAACAGAACACCCTTCTTTTATGTTTAACAACTGGAAAAAGTATGTTATTCTGATTTTCTTTCCTTGCTTAGTGAGAATAGATGGTCATGCATTTCAATGGCATCTGTCAATTAAACAGTAAGTGAATAGCAGCCCTGACATTAAAAGGTATTCTTACAAATAACCTGAACAGCACCTTAGCAGTAATGACAATTTCTTTCATCTTGAGTTTGACAGTTTTGGATTTTTCCCTGTTTTGAAACCATTCAATGCAATTAAGACATGACACAGTAAGCTGCAAATCTACTGTTACCCTAAAAGTTCAGCAGTCCCCCCATTTTTGTCTTGAAAGGGTCTAAAGTCATGTTGGATGGATGGCTGTCACAGCCCCTTGTGAAAATTAGATGATCATGACAGATTTATATCTTAACTTATATCTTTGTGTCTTCATAGCTGATGTCGGGCTCTTCTCTGTGTTCTCGCTCTTCATTGTTTGTTTTAATTGGTCTTCATCATCTCTTTTTTTTTTTTAAGAGGCTCATACTGTCCACTCTGGCTGTGTAGTTCCTAAACGGTAATATCATACTGGACTTTCTCCTTTTGGAAGCTGTTGGTCCTATCCAGTGGCTAGATGTTAAACCGTGTTAATACAATTAGTTTGCCATAAATTTTTATAAACGGACATGTATGTGATTACCGACATTGATCTTTTTGCCCTCTTTTCATTCATCTGTGTATTAAACATAGCAAAAATAGTATTCTACTAATATTGTGGGACACCTTTACATTAATTTAAAAGACAGATGTCTTTTCTTGAATGCCAAAAGTCAAGCATCTTGAGATTGGAATGTTGAGAGTGTATAAAAGGCTGTTCTCTGGTTAATGGGCTGTAGTTTTTGTCTAGTCTGAAAGTCAGTATCTGTTATTTCTGTGCAAAATACATTTATCTGCTTCAGTAGTGTTAGTTTACCACAGGGAAAAAAATCTTTAAATCCACTGGAAGTCAGCACAGGATGTGTTCCCTTTATTCAAGTCTTGTGGCACTTTGCACATTCTGCCTTAGTGTATGGTATTTCACTTAGCAGCTCATAGCAGTGTTCCCCAATAGATGGCTAATTTTACAAATAACCGGTGGTATGTTGACATTTTGAGCCAACAGATATGCTTACAAAGGAAAATAAATGATAAACACCTGTTAGTTTCAAGATTGAACTAATCTTTTCCTTTGTCTTCAATCTGTACAATATGCTGTAGTAGCAGTTTATGATGGAAATAGATGTCTGATGGTGTGATTCATTCTTGGCATTTAACATGATGTTCATTCTTTTCTCATTGAATCTTGAATTTATTATATGTTAATTTTGTAGTTTGGGGTAAGAGACTCATATCGGATAAAAAAAAAATACAATTTTAAATACCCCTGTTACAAATGCACAATTTAAACACTGTTAGCTTAGATTGCTGTGTCCAAAGAAAACGAGCCATGTTATGGAAAGAGGTCTGTGAAGTCTTTGGATAGCCCGAGGAAAATACAAGTAGATTAATAATAAATAATAAAAATCTCATCTTGGAATTAATGTTGTTCTGCACCTTTCGTTCTGGGTGGTTACCATCAAAATAAAACATGGTAGGAAACTAGAAAACAACGGGTTATGAATTTCTGCATATAATTTATGAATTTATAAAATCTCTCCTTATTTTTGCAATTCATGAAGTGAAATACACACCCTCCTTTGTTTTGTTTTAAATTGCAAAAGTTTTCACAATGAACACCTTAGCAGTCAGATAACTTAAGAGATCATGGTGGACCCATTTTACAATAAATCACAATGCACTCTGCCTTCGTTTTAAATGTTATGTTCTTTTTAAATGCCTTTTGATGATCTCCTTTTTTGAGCCACTCCATCATATTTCGATTAAACTTCCTCATTGTCACTTCAGTAGCCATGAAACTTACAGTGGGTATAGAAAGTTACCACCCCGTTTGTTGCCCTAAAGCCAAAAAAGATGACAAATAAAATCGAACTTTTTCCAGTTTTATTTACAAACTGTACCTTGCAAAAAGAAAGTACCTTGAAAAAGAGCAAAATTTCTGGAAAAAAAATAAAGTAGAATAACTGGGTTGGATAAGAGAACACCCTGAGTTAATACTTGGTGAAAGTACCTTTTGCTTGAATTACAGCCTGTCTGTTTGGATATATCTCTATCCTCTTTGCACACCTAGAGGGAGGAATATTTGCCCATTCCTCTTTACAGAATTGTTCAAGCTCAGACAAACTACATGGTGACCGTTGATGGACTGCCCTCTTCAAGTCATTCCAAAGATTTTCGATGGGATTTAGGTCGAGGCTCTGACTAGGCCACTCAAGGACATTCACCTTCCAGTCCTTCAGCCACTGTATAGTTGCTTTGGCAGTGTGCTTTGGGTCATTGTCATGTTGAATGGTGAACCATCTTCCCATTTTCAATTTCCTGGCTGAGGGCTGCAGGTTTTCTTCAAGTATTTGCCTGTATTTTGTACCACCCATCTTCCCTTCTGTCCTGACAAGTGCCCCAGTCCCAACTGAAGAGAAACCCCCACAACAGGATGTTGCCCCACTGTGCTTTACTGTAGGAATGGTGTTCTTTGGATGGTAAGATGTGTTGGGTTTTCACCAGATGTACTGTTTTGCATTCCAGCCAAAGAGTTAGATTTTGGTCTCATCCGACCACAGCACCTTTTGCCACTTGGCCACAGAATCTTTAGCAAAACATAAACAAGACTTGATGTGGCTTTTTTTAAGGAGTGGCTTTTTTCTTGCCACCCTCCCATACAGACCAGATTTGTGGAGCGCTTGTGCTATTGTTGTCACATGCACACAATGACCAGTCTTTGCCATAAAGGCATGTAGCTCATTCAAAGTTGCCATCGGCCTCTTGGTAGCCTCTCTGATCAGTCTCCTCCTTGCTCTGTCATCCAGTTTGGAGGGATGGCCTGACGGCCTAGGCAAGATCTGGGTGGTGCTATACACCTTCCACTTCTTAATGATGGTCTTGAGTGTGCTCCATGGGATACTTAAAGCCTTTGAAATCTTGTTATACCCATCTCCTGACTTGTGCCTTTCCACAACTTTATCTCAAAGTTCTTTTGAAAGCACCTTTCTGCCCATAGTGGATTATTGACTTTGAAATGCACTTCCAAGCAGTGGAATCCTTTAGAAACAAAATCAGATTAGGAACTAATCAAAATCACCACAATTGATCACAGGTGGGAGCCAATTAGTTTGTTGTGTGATCTGTAAGGTGATTGGTTATACCTGAGCAAGTTTACAAATGCAATTGTAAGGTGTTCACTTATCCAAATAAGGTATTTTACTGTTGTAATTAATTAATTTCAGAATGTTTTGGATTTTTATTTTCCCTTGGCTAATGTTGTGTTACTGTATGTAAATAAAAAATGGGACAAGCCTAATTTAATTTGTTTTTATTTTCAGAGTGTTATACAACAAAAGGTAAACATTTTGAAAGGGGGTGGTGACTTTCTATACCCACTGTATATGTGCAAAATCCTGAGTCAAAACAAGTTACAGAGCATTCAAGATGAAGGCTCATGATATTGAAGGCTGTAGGGTCTTCTAGTTATATTTCATTATGAGCTCTGCTTGACATTTTTCATTTAACTGCATGATTCAGTTGAGAATTGCTGATGTTTTGTTTTAAATTTCTGACTTGAAAGAAGCTTTAGATTCATTTGGTTAAATGAACAGTCAGATAAAACATTGAGAACTCAGGTGAAACAAAATTTGAGACTGAAATGTAAGAATTCCTTTCTTCAGAAACTTTAAAGAGGTTTAGCCACATAAGCAGCCTTAAAATGAATCCTTTGACTTTGGAGTTGAGGGCCCTGCAAGATCTGTCATTACTCTAGAGCTGCTATGCACCTGAAGTGTTACTTCTCACCTCGAAGCTCTTCCTGTATGTCTGCATTTCTTCCTCCCCTTCCCTATGCGGTGAAATCAGTGTTTCCCTTCATGGTTGTTAGCAGTTTTACTGTCATGTCATCTGTGGCATAATTCTGGAGATCCTGGGAGAGCTGTCTTCTCCGAATTACCTACCATAGGAGGTGCCTAGTAGCACAGATGGGTGTGAAGGAGACTGGTGGGTATGCCCCCTTGCCCATTTCTAAATCATGTTACACTGGGCTGTTAACGACACCTTTTAAAACTCCAGAATATTAATGGACTGCAAACCTTTCAACTGTCCAATGCAATCTGAGAACTAGTGTGTTGTGATATGAGTTATAGTTTACTTTTTTGCCATATTGTTTGGTAAGGTCTTGATCTTAGGAGCTTTAGAGCACTGCAGAATGTTTTTAGTGTGTCCACTGGAGTGGAAAACATTTAAGCTTTTGTTTTTGTTGCCTTCTCTTATCCTTTTTGTTGTTTGCACATGTACCTGTGTGTACACCTCTGCGTATACATAGATGTGCTGATGGACTGCTGGAAGCCAAATTGGCACATTCCTTGGTTTTATGAGACTGGGGCATGAGCGGATTAAGGACTGAGGCGTGACCTTCTTTCATTTCCTCACTGATCTAGTTTCACCTGACACTGGGGCTCTGTATGCTGCACAGTCTGCAGCCACTTGTGGGAGTGAGCAAGATGGAAGAGAGTTCACAGTGTAAGGCCTGGCTGTATTAGAGATATACCTGAATCATGCAAATTGACTGCAATGAGGAAGCATTTACTGCCTTTGTAAAACTGCTCTCTGTTTTTAGAAAAATCACTAATGTACCAATAGTCTATAGCCGCTCAAGTTAGTATCCTGAAAAATTTGTCACATCTTTTGGGTGGGGGTTTGTTTTACTTTTGGCCCACTTTATTCAAAACTATTATGCAGTAATGTTCAGTCCCGGAATTATAAAGAAAGGTTTGAGGTAAACCCCAAGTGTCAGATGGATTTAAACAGCAGAGGTGAAAGACGCCACTTGACTTCATTTATTTCAAATGCAATCACTGTCCTTATAATATAGTAGGGACGTTTAGGTGGTTTTATTAAGGGACAATGTCTATCTTACGTTTGATCATTTTTCTCTTAAACTGTAATATGATATTATAAGTCTTCTCTAACAAATGACATTTGTAACCTGAACGTTACAATACAACCTCAAAGTGTAAAGCTCTCACCGAGAGACAATGAAAAGTAACGGCTTGCAAGAGCTGAAGGAAAACATGAATATGTGTATATACAGTACATGCTGGCTGAGGGTTTTTTTTTGTATGTTTGCTTTCATCCTTGATTTTGCTTTTATGTACAAATCCTTTTGCGAAAGCCAAAATAGCCACACTGATGTTATCAAAAGGGTGTTGTCTAGTTCTACAGAGTTTATTAGGTAAATTGTTTGCTTGTTTTGTACATACGATCTATGTAAATGATTGATTTACTGGGTAACATGATCTGACATGATCTGAAATGAGTTTTGATACATTTTGTTTGAATAAAGCACCATTTTCTGTGTCTCTTTCCCTATAGGCTCAGTGTTGTAATTTTCTGTACTCAATTCTGCATGTGCAGGAGACTCATAAGCACACAGGGGAGACCTCTCTTAATTGGGCTTCAAGAGCAAGATTGCTTGAGCCTCTCCACTGAACCCCCGACCCTTCAATTTAGTGACTAAAATAAGAATCCAAATGTCAACCTCAGTAGAGAAGTATTTTTTTCTTCTGGCAGCTTTGGGCTGTCTGGGTTGTGGGAGCACATGGTGTAGGAGTGACTAATTACAAGACAATTCCCCCTTCTGAGCAGAGATCTATACAAACCAATTGGATAGAACTTAGAAGGATGCAAGTCAGCTAAATGGGTGACTTTTGAAGCCTCTTGAAAGTGTTTTTAATGAACAAAGTAACTGGGTTTTACTCTATTCTTGTATATTTTTCATTTCTCAGAGGACAGAATTGGATATTTATTTTAACAGGAGAGACAAGTGCACTTGAGTGTTATAAGAACCAAAGGTTTTAAATAGAATTTGAATTCTAATTCAGTTTCATTCCATTCCTGTAGTACTTTTTAAATTTAGATCAAGTTTCTTCTAAAGAATAAATAGTATGTCTTCACAATGCATCATCCCCCATACATAGCACTACCTAAGATGTTTGCTCTGTGCTGCAGGATGCAGACGCCGGCACCTGTGACTTCAGAAAAAGTGTCCCTAAGGTGTCAAATAAACAAGTGGCTCCCAATTGAGAAATGGCAAATAATTACAGCATGAGCCAGAACCGATTGCAGCCTTCTGGAGTCAAAGAAGGTGCTACCACTCCAAAATGAGTGGTAGTTATAACCTAGGGTTTGTCCATTCCTGTCCCTTTAGGACAGGTGTATAGTATATGCAGGTTTCCATTACTACTCGGCTCTTAATAAGCCACACCAGCTGGTTATCTTAACTGGACACATTTAGCAGCTTATCCCAGCTCTTCAGGTTGGGATCATTTAACAGCTTATCCGAGCTCTTCAGGTGCTGCTGCTTTAAAGAGTCATTGAAAACCTGCAGTCACACCAGCTTTCAGGAGCCGGATTGGACAGCCCTGTTCTACAGTATTGTCAATCTCTACAGTTCTGGAGTTTTTCAGTGAGTAAAGGCACTTCATCATTAGGCTCAGTTTCTTTTATGAAGTGTAAGTGCTACTTTGACATTATAAATCCCTGAGAACTTGACAGTGATTCTTGATACATGGTATTGGCTCTGGTACAGACATGGCACTACCTGTAATAAATTGACACTAATTACCATGAAAGAGGCAACATAGTGTATATCACTGTAAATTATGTGCAGAGAACAAACTAAAAACTGGGACCAGTACAGTGTTGTTTTCTGTGATGATACCTGCACCAGGTAAAGGCCTATACGAAACCACAAGACAAGAATGTTTTGTGTTTAAAGAGAAGGGAGATTGATTATTTTTGGAACAAGGGTTTATGGCACAGAAACTTGTCATGTAGAAAAAGAGGGTTGGAAGAAGAAATGCACAACCTAGATATCATAACAGTAACCACATCCTGACAAGGAGCATTGAGTTCAAACGTAGTATTAAGAGTATGACATGAAGTATGTAGTTAGGCAGTGGAGTCAGTTTTGGCATCACTATGAAAAATGCTCAACAAGTGGAGGAACCTAACCTTCAGAACCTTTTGGAACCTACTAAGTGGGTTAAACCCAGTCTGTTTTACTTTAACTACATTAAAGCTATGGATCCAGCAGGGTTAATCTTGTATGGTGTATGACTGTATGGTGATATTTCTTATGCGCTATAAAATTAAGGGTTTTGAAAGTGTGGATCTTATTTGTAACCCTTTCTTGATTTGTTTGAACAACCTAAAGAAATATGGTATCGCAAAAGCTGATGACAAGATATATGTAAATATCCAAAAATCCTTTTTCCACAAAAAAGGTTACGAGTCACATTAGAATATACTGGTATCCAAGACCATGGATGTATTATCAGGTATTATTTTTCCACACACCTGCAGCCATCCATGTGCCAGGACAGAGACCATCCTTTGTTTTTGTGCAAGAAAATGAAACAGGATTTACTTGGCGTTATTAAAAATTGTATCAAGATGACAATATCAGGTGATGGGGCTTTTATAACACTTTACTTTGAGATTAATAAAATCTGTTAAACCAGATGTTAAAACCAGATGTTCATATTATTTATTAAGCTTTGTATTTGAAATAGAGTTTATTCTATTTTTGTTTTCTAAAAATCATTAAAAAATTGTCAAACATTTCCAGGTATTCAAGGAACAGACATTATCTGTAGTGCTTGCTGCATGTCAAATCGTGCTCTGCATCATTCTCAGGTGGCCCTTAGAGGATTCTTTGTGATAATATTGATTCAACTGAAGGTTTTCAAGGACAGAGTGCTGAAAGGGTATAGAGGATGCAAGGAAAAGTAGAAGATATTAAAAAGTTTAAAAAATCGCTTAAAATTCAGGACAGGGTGTGAAGTTGTCAGCTTAAAGATTCTATTTCACCTCAGACTTTTTAGCATTGTGACTTTATTACTACACTTATTAAGACACCTTATCAGAAGAACACATGATGGATACAGTACCACTCATTTTCTAAAAATGGAAAACTTTTCCTTCTTTCCAAAATCTTGCACATTAGTCTTTTAAGATTGTGAATATGTAAGTATGCAGATCTGAAACCAGCTTTATTGAAAGGTCCATCTTTAATTCCATTATGTTTTTAATCTAGCAGCATTACAAAAAATGGGAACCATCTTTGCTGGAAAGTTTCAGACTGTTTGTAAAGCTTTGAAAGACATAGGGTTAAGCACAGTAGTTGCTGCCTTGCAGCGGTGGGGCCCTGGGTTCAGTCCTGGACCTGGGGTGTTATCCTCATGGAGTTTGTATGTTCTCCCTGTGCTCACATGGGTTTCCTTCCACAGTCCATACTGGTAGGTTAATTTTCTTTCTGAGAGTGAGTGTGTATGTGTCTATACCGGCTCTCTGTATCCCTAAATAGGAAGAAGTAGTTACAAGATAGATGGATGAAAGAAATAAATGCATTTTCAGTTGCACTGAGGATTTTCGAGAGAATTTCAGCCTACCTCTGTCTTAGTCTTAGATGTCTCTGGCCAGCTATGACATTTATGGACCCCAGCCATTCTGCCTCACAGTCTGCTCATTACTTCTCATCACTAGTGGCAAATCTTGATTTCCACTGAGCTCCCCCAGGCATGTTTGACACCTGCTTCCTCCTGTCCTATTGAGTTCTTGGCACTCTGTATCCTAGACCATTGCCAAAATCCGTTTTCAGGCACCTTTCAGGAAGCTGATTATATTCCTCTCTGTGATTCCCCCTGCCACTGGAGTCAATAAGCCGATCGCTCTGTCGTGTTAAAACATCACTGCCAGACATGAAACCCAGTCTCAGTCCCCATGGCAACAGCCTCATCATTGATCTGTAACAATGACATGTCCTCTGACAAGCAATCCAATACCTTGAATTCCTGCTCCAAATGTGATGCTTACAAGAAAGCTGTGTGCGTCGTCACAATTGCTGTTTTACTAGGTGAAATGTTTTGCAGTTTGTAAAAAAAATCACTTCAGCTGACATTATATTTCAGGTTTTTGGTAACAAAAGTTGTAATCATTTTTAGTTCTTGTGTGTATTTTCATTGTTAATATAATTGAATTATATACTGTATATAACATTGTGAGTAGGCAGCACAGTGGTTCCCATTGCTGCCTGGCAGTGCTAGGGCCCTGGGGTCATTTCTGGACCTGGAGTGCCATCTGCGTGGAGTTAGTGTATTCTCTTTGTGTTTGGTTGTGTTTCCTCCAGGCACTCTGGTTTCCTTCCAAAGCCCAAAGACATACAGCACTCGTAGGTTAATTGGTTCTGGAGTGAGTGTGTGTGCCCTGCAATGGACTGGTGTTCCCATCCGGGGTGAATCCCTACTTGCACCCGATAAAGGCTGGGACAGGTTCCGGCTCTCTCTGTTACCCTGTATTGGACACAGAAAATTGTAAATGGTTAGAATGGATGGGTAAAATTGTGAGTACAATGTTGCCCCTTTGATGTCTCCTATGGCCCACTATATTTAAACAATGAAGTGTGATGATAAATGTCCTCTTTATTGTATCCTGATACATCCCCTGTGTTGACATAATGATATTTAATGAATGATGCTGAATACACAAGAGCCTCCTGTTTTTAAACTCTTACAATTGCACGTAGCAAGAAATATCAGTCGTTTGCAAATATTTTGCTTTGGGGAAAAAACTATTTCGCAAAACATGTGTTCTGAGACCTGCAAATCAAGCAGGGCTGCCTCTGAAGCTTAGATCACCATTGAAATTTATTCTGGGAAGACCAGAGCAGAGGCCAAAATTCTACAGTGATGTGCAATAGAATTACTGCTCTATATGGAGTACTGAGGACCAGACCCATTTGTATATTGATACTTTACCTTGCTCAATATTTATTTTGTATGTTTTGTATCAGGATATGAAACTAAGAATATATACTATATATAGTTAGTGTATGTGGGATGGAATTGAAATTAGAACTTTCTCTTTCAAGGGGAGAGCAGAATCAGTTCCCCTCAAGTTCTTTCTTCCAGGCCTAGTAAAAGAATACCTAACTGATTGCACAACAGTGTATTTGAGTTGATTTTGCCAGAGTGTCTCAGTATACAAGGTGCAGTGCGTTGCGCAAGGATGTGTAGCTCTTCAGTTTCTCTGTCTGTGGGTGATCTGCCTGTGAGAGCTGAATGAGTTTCGGAAGGTAAGATGTCAAAGTTTAACTTTCTGTTTTAAAAAGAAAATCTTCAAAGTTTAAGTTTCCAAGCTCTTTGCTGAATTTCTTGAAAAAACATATTTTCCTTTATTCCCTCCTGCTTCATTGTTTAACTATCCAAATATGTTATACTGTAATTCTTTGGTTCAGAACACCTCCAAGTTAACAAAGATCCAGGTCCCTTTAAACTCTGGCTTTCCGTTCACAATATCACTTTTCAGCAAATGTTTTTTTTTCCTTTTCTTTGTCTGCATATGTTGAGTTTTACCTGTTTATCTACTGAGACCACTAAGATCCAAAAAAGAATTCCATTGTCTGTTATGGAGTAAACTGAAGGATGACCTTCTTGGCCTGTTGGAAAACTAAATCATGAAATGTCCAATAGAATGACTTCTTGTCAACACTTTAGGAAAGCTGGGACCTTCTTTTCTAATCCCTCCTTTCTCAATATAGTTGACCTGCCACTCAGTTTCAAGTAAGCCAAACAACAGGGAACTAATCCGTCTTGTTGTGGTATTCTTGGGTTTGTGAGTTCGTAGTGTAGGTAAATCACCAGGCATGTTATAGGTAAAACGAGCTCTATTTCTCTGCCGCTTCTTGGCTTCTTGGCGGCCTTGGCTTTTAACAGCCTATTAACCAGCTTTGTCACCTCAGAATGAGGACTGAAAAAAAGTTGAATCTGTCAACATACTGGTTTCTCTGCATGTATTATGTTTCTCAAGTTCTGTTTTGGCATCCTGGGTTTGAGCCTTGTGAGTTTTCAGCCAATCTACTCCACTTCAGTTAAAGTAGTTCAGTTTATCTCCCTGGTTTAGAAATAGCTTAAAAACCCTTTATTGTTCCTTTCCCTCTGTTATTAGAGGACTTTAGGATTTTTATGTGCTTTTTCTCCATTGTGTAGCATGTGGAGTGATGTCTGCCTTATAAAATCGGTTATTGCAATATTATGACCCGACTCAACACTTAAGTGTTTGGATTCCCTCATTCTGATATGCTGTCGCCTCTGAGAGCCTCCACTATTTTGTTCTCATTCATTTTACTGGGTAGCAAGCTGTCAGTTTATAATGACAATTCAGAGACCCATTTGTACAACTCCACAAAGTAATTTGCTAACAGCGATGTTCCTCCAAAGTGGAGTCCAGATCTCTAAGCGCTGCTCTGCTCTGCTGAGTGGTGGTATTCCAAGCTCGAAGCGCTAGAGGCCAAAGGTTGAATTTTCACATGACTCCCTGGAATAACATTTCCTCCACTGCAGGGGAGTCACTTCACTTTGGGTCACTCAGGCAGACTGGCGCACCCATGCAGAAACTACATTTAACTCAATACTGGATCTGAGAGAACTGAAACCCAAGAGGGAAAAGAGTTACAAGCGTAGTATGTAGCACTGGCAAGGAAATGCAAAACCTCAAATTGTACCTTACAGCTGTTTATTTTTAGCCATGCAAGTAAAGTATGTCAACCACTATCACTTTGTCTAACTGGATGCTTATTTGTCCGATCTTTTGTCTCCTTTTAAAGCTGAAACTCGACGCAAACAAAAAGATGTTATCACAAACAAGCTCCTGCAGTGTAAAAGCTGGTCTCACTTTACAGTTCATCTAGTCACTTCTTCACAACAGCCTGCTCCTTTTTCATGACAGAGTAATGTGGGGCAGCATTGTAACTCAGCTTTGTATTTGTACCTGATATTTAATACCAGGATCAGAAGCCCAAAGATAATCTAGTTTCTAGAATACTAACAATGTTTGCTACAGTGCCTGCATCAAAAGAAATTTTAAAACAAAGTGTTGGAGAACCTGCCCAGGGCTAGTTCTTCTCTGAAATTCATTAGTATGAAACAGGTTCAATCAGAAGCTACACCCCTAAACCTTTACACTGTGGAGGATGAAGGAGAGGATTTAGAAATCAGATGAGTTACTGTAGATAATGGTGGCACAGGAGCATACTCTAGCACTGCTTCAGCTCTTGGGTCCTGGGTTCCAGTCCGGCAAGGGGTGCCTTCTGTGTGCAGTTTGCATGTTTTCATGCTCCCTGAGTTGAATGGCTTCTGTAGATTATTCTGTGTGACTGTACCCTGTAACAGACTGGCATCTTGTCCTGGGCATATCCTGTCTCATGCCCATTGTGTCCTGAGCTAGAGTGCTGAGGATTGGTCATTTTTCCCGAATCAAAAACATTTTTACTAACACTAGATCACCCTCCAAATGTATTCATACCCCTGAAGAACTGGAAAAGATATTTTACCATATCCAGGTATACACTCATTTCGCATTACACATTACTCAAAAACTAAAATTTATGATTTTATGATCTGTCAAAAACAGATAAATATTTCTAAATAAGTCACGATCAGATTTTTTCACACCCTAACGAAGTATTTCATGATTGCATGAAGGAGGCATTCCTCCATGTAGAACCTCTGATTTCCTGTTTGGCTATAATTGTAAGCAGCTTTTTCATCTTAAACCATAAATATGCTACCAGAGCAGAACTCTCCATACCTGGTCTTGGAGAGCCCCAATCCAGTTTTATACTGTACTGTAGGTCACTGAAAAAGAGCAGTTGGATCTATACTGTTAATACTGGTTTAGGCCACTAGAGGGTATCTTTAGGAATCTCTAAAGACAGTGCTAAATAGTCTAGTCTTTCACATTTGCACACAGTTATGAGAGGAATCAACTCCAACTGATTTTATTCCTCTATAAAAAGGTAAAACACTCAGGATAAAGTGGTGATTTCATGGAGAGAATGCAGAGAACGTAAAAGATTCAGTCTAATTTTCTGTAGTCTGTATTATTGATTGGCAACACCTGTAAAGAGGATTATACAGTACCTTAAGTATTACAAGTAAGTTATTATTCTGGTCTTTGAAAGCAAAAAGCATCCTTAGATTTAAGTCAATATTTTAGTTTAATATTAAAATTAGGGTTGGCATGGTGGCACAGTGGTTAGCATCGCTGCACCTCAGCGATGGGTTCAGTTCTGAACTTGTGGTGCTATCTGTGTATGATCTTCTTGTGTTCACATGGGTTTCCTCTGGTTCCCATCCTGGGAGGTTAATTTGCTTCTTGATGAAGTGTGTTTGTGCCCTGTGATGGACTGGTGTCCTGTCCAGGGTGTATCTCGTCTTGTGCCCATTTCTTCCTGAGATAGGTGACAGCTCTCCCGCGACCCTTAAATACACAACCTGCTGAAGTGGGGCTCTCCAAAACAAGGGTTTGGAGATGCCTGTGCTAGAGACTATGATTACCAATCAAGAGCACTAATTTTTATGTTCTCTTAGCCAATTGTCATTGATCATTTGTCATTAGTCAATTAGTCATTCAGTTTAATGGTATTTTAAATAAAAAGCAAGCTAATGATGCAATACCTACAAAGTTTACTATAACTTTTCTATTCTATCATAAAATATGTTTATGATTAACTTTGAACGTCTTCATTGTATTCTGGCTAACTTTGGAATCTTTTTGCCTGTCAGTTCCATCAAGGACACCAGAAGCAGAGAATGTAAAAAAAGTCACAAAACTTTATGTTCTTCACAAAATATATGACGTTCTTCTCAACATGAGCTTCCCTTTTCTGCGATAATCACACCACTGGTGAGACTATCCAAAAACTCAGTCATTGTTTTATCCAGTCTCATGTTATGGTTCCATTTGACTTGGGAGCTGCTGTTTGGTAAATCTGTAGCTATTCATTTTGTTGCCATGGAGTTTGGCCACCGACCACAAATTCAAGTGGTCAACCTCAGATGGTAATTTTGGAGACATTGTAAAACTGAGGTTTTTGAAGATTCTCAATTGTTTCCCCTGGGTATCAATTTACCTTCCAATATACTTTTCTGACCAGACATTAGGGTAAAACCTTCATCTTGGTACAGAAGGATCCACCATATTGATAATAGATGCCACAATCAAAACTTCTGTGTCTTCTGGATTTCTGGAAGCTGCTAGAGTTTTTGAGGTTGATAATATTTTACCTTTAAATCTTTGAACGGTCCTTTGCCTCTAGCCATGACTACATGGTGCTGAGTACTTCGCATTTGTATTCAGCCTCATGTAATAACCTGTGACTATTAGACATTCAATAGAGAAATTAACATTAAATTTAAACACTGACTATTCTGATATATATAATTTTTACAGTAATGCTGTTGATGTATTCAGTAGTACTTTTCAAACATTTTTATCACAGTTTAATTAATCAAATTGAAAAACAGTTAATAACATTTTTCAGATCTAATGCTGCATTTTGTTATCTAACCTCATAATCAGACCTCGTTAAGGAAATGTTTGGAAGAAAATGAAATATTTGCTTAAACCCCAAGAAACTAGGAAGATAAAGAGAAAGTTTTTCATAGAAAACATTTTCAACCACAAATATTGCAAACAAACCCAATTCTTTGAACTTCCATTTTATAGCTACTTCTTTCAATTTAGGTTAAAAGGGAGCCGGAGCCTATTAAGGCAAGCAATATGCACAAGGCAGGATACACCCTGGATGGGATGCCAGTCCATCACAGTACATACACAAACAAGCATAAACTCTCAGCAGGGCCGATTTTCCTAGAAGCCAATTAACCTGCCAGTATGTTTTTGAACTGTGGGAGGAAACCCACGCGAACATGGATGAAGATGCAAACTCCAGAAAAATAGCACCCCAAGTCTGGAATTGAACACAGGGCCTCGGTGCTGTGAGACAGCAATGCTAGCCACCGTGCCTTCTTTTAAAACCTAGAAGCAAAAAACATTCCTCGCAAATCTGAGAGAAGTAATTGTGTACAGAAGAAGAGCGTGTCAGTGAATGAGAACATGGGCACAAAGGAGACTTTGTCTTCTTCATCCCTTATGAGTGTGGGAGGAATAACAATGAAAGATCTTGATTTAAACTTTCTATTATTACCTCAGATGAGCCCATCATCTTTGTACAGATTATTTTAGCCTATACGTCACTGCAACATATTACAGTCATTGTGGTGTGCAGGACCTTAATTTTTTTTGGGGAGGCAACTCCACCCAGTGTTTTAAACAACAAATCAATCCACAGAGACTGAGCCTCTGTCACACAATGAGGTACCAAGATCAAATTATGTGTACTTATGAAACACATAATGTAAGCATGGATTTCACTTGTATGAAACTGAAAACTTAAAAGTCCAAAAGGGTTGGAAAACAAAACAACACAGAATTCACTGACTTCACAAAAGATGCTGCTCAGACGTGTTAACACTTTGTTTTCAATGTGGTCAGTACAGCACAACTACAGTATTATATATACCAAAATATGTGGGGGAGTTACTGCAACTTTTATCCTATTAACAACAAATATATCAATAAATATATACAGTGCCTTGCGAAAGTATTCGGCCCCCTTGAACTTTTCAACCTTTTGCCACATTTCAGGCTTCAAACATAAAGATATAAATTTTTTATTTTATGTGAAGAATCACCAACAAGTGGGACACAATTGTGAAGTGGAACGAAATCTATTGGATTTTTGAAACTTTTTTAACTAATAAAAAAATGAAAAGTGGGGCGTGCAAAATTATTCGGCCCCTTTACTTTCAGTGCAGCAAACTCACTCCAGAAGTTCAGTGAGGATCTCTGAATGATCCAATGTTGTCCTAAATGACTGATGGTGATAAATAGAATCCACCTGTGTGTAATCAAGTCTCTGTATAAATGCACCTGCTCTGTGATAGTCTCAAGGTTCTGTTGAAAGCGCAGAGAGCATCATGAAGACCAAGGAACACACCAGGCAGGTCCGTAATACTGTTGTGGAGAAGTTTAAAGCCGGATTTGGATACAAAAAGATTTCCCAAGCTTCAAACATCCCAAGGAGCACTGTGCAAGCGATCATCTTGAAATGGAAGGAGTATCAGACCACTGCAAATCTACCAAGACCTGGCCGTCCCTCTAAACTTTCAGCTCAGACAAGGAGAAGACTGATCAGAGATGCAGCCAAGAGGCCCATGATCACTCTGGATGAACTGCAGAGAACTACAGCTGAGGTGGGAGAGTCTGTCCATAGGACAACAATCAGTCTTACACTGCACAAATCTGGCCTTTATGGAAGAGTGGCAAGAAGAAAGCCATTTCTCAAAGATATCCATAAAAAGTCTCGTCTAAAGTTTGCCACAAGCCACCTGGGAGACACCCCAAACATGTGGAAGAAGGTGCTCTGGTCAGATGAAACCAAAATCGAACTTTTTGGCCACAATGCAAAACGATATGTTTGGCGTAAAAGCAACACAGCTCATCACCCTCAACACACCATCCCCACTGTCAAACATGGTGGTGGCAGCATCATGGTTTGGGCCTGCTTTTCTTCAGCAGGGACAGGGAAGATGGTTAAAATTGAGGGGAAGATGGATGCAGCCAAATACAGGACCATTCTGGATGAAAACCTGTTGGAGTCTGCAAAAGACCTGAAACTGGGACGGAGATTTATCTTCCAACAAGACAATGATCCCAAACATACAGCAAAATCTACAAAGGAATGGTTCACAAATAAACGTATCCAGGTGTTTGAATGGCCAAGTCAAAGTCCAGACCTGAATCCAATCGAGAATCTGTGGAAAGAGCTGAAAACTGCTGTTCACAAACGCTCTCCATCCAACCTCACTGAGCTCGAGCTGTTTTGCAAGGAAGAATGGGCAAGAATTTCAGTCTCTCGATGTGCAAAACTGATAGAGACATACCCCAAGCGACTTGCAGCTGTAATCGCAGCAAAAGGTGGCTCTACAAAGTATTAACGCAAGGGGGCCGAATAATTTTGCACGCCCCACTTTTCATTTTTTTATTAGTTAAAAAAGTTTCAAAAATCCAATAGATTTCGTTCCACTTCACAATTGTGTCCCACTTGTTGGTGATTCTTCACATAAAATAAAAAATTTATATCTTTATGTTTGAAGCCTGAAATGTGGCAAAAGGTTGAAAAGTTCAAGGGGGCCGAATACTTTCGCAAGGCACTGTATATATTGACATTTTCTACTGTATTTCCAAATCTTAGAAATCCTTTATTGATGAGTCAAAATTGTGTGACATTGGAAACAGTAAAGCTATAATTGTAAAATATTATTTGAATATAAACTAATTGTTAGAATCCCACGTAAAAGCTTTCAGGCATTCAGAGCTTAAAAGAAAATGATTGGCAGGCTGCTCACCAGAGATACAGTAGCAGCTCAAAACTCCCATTGTTCACCTTTGTTCAAGCAAAACAAAGAATTTAATTTCAATCCAGTAAAAGTGCTTTAGTGTTCTGTGCAAATTTGAGACTATTCAGACTGCGCCTGAAAAGAGTTTTTCTTTTCAAAAACAAGAAACAAATACAGAGAAATATGTGAATCATGTGGGCTGAAATACCACATTGGTTTCTCAACTCTACTGGGCCAGGTTACTGGTCAGGTTACCGGCCCTGGCGTTTCTGACTTGTGTGACAGAGTGCCAATGTTTAACCACCTAATTAACCTGTCAAGTACCTTAGAGGATATTATCTCTGATGGAGGCACCTTTCTTTTTTGTTCATTGTTTAGTGATCCATGAGTGGACCAGTCTTAAAGGCTTCAATCCTTAAAGGCACTAACAAAATCATTTTGTCATTTTTTCTTCAAAATGCACAATGAAACATGCAACCAGAGGACACAAGTGGAAGTAACATTTAAAACTGTGAACAGGTGGCACTTCCTTACCCACAGGGTGGTTTGTTGGAACAAACTCCCAAGCCATGTAGTTGAAGCCAGTACCATGGTTTCTTTCAAGAAATGGCTTGATGAGATCCTTGGTCATTTAACTACTAATTACCAAACTGGCTAGATACTAAAAGCCAAATGGTCTCCTCTCATTTGTAACCTTTCTTATGTTCTTGAACGCTTTTCATCATTCCATGATTATACATAGTAAATCCTGATTTATTTGAACAAACCATGAATTTCATTTTAAAAAAAGCAACATATAATAAGCTACTGATTTAAGACTGACCTGTAAAATAATAGTTATTAGGACGGACAGGTCCTGCTCTGAGAGTATAGAAACAGTCAGAACAACTGTGTGAAGGAGAGAAAAATATCTGAGGAGATTAATTTGAATCCTTTTTATTTCTAACTTTGAAAGCAAGTGAGGGTCCAGATGGTACGAGTTTCTGTGGTACTGCAGTTCTCCCTTCGCTGTGGTCAGACATGGACCTGTGCTAGTGTCAAACACCATCTGGTCAGCTATTGTACTACTGTGGCTGAGAGCTTCTTAAAATTCAGATTGTTTTGTACTTCTTGGTTCTTCATCTCCCTCTAAGGACTTCTTCAAGGACAACCTAGATAGCGCTCCTGAATTTAAATGCATTATCTGGCCTTGCCACTGGAGATATTAATGCTGTTGTTCTCAGTGTCAATTTACCACAGTGAAGGAGATAAAATGAAGATTTTACTTCAAAGGTGCGAAATGACTGCTGAGAACACTCAGGTCACTCAGAGATAGGACATGGTTTTAAAACTGCAAAATATATTATCCTGCTAATTAAGTGGTAAAATTAATATTCTCACTTCCTGCAAGACAGCCTTAACACTGCTACCTCCCAAATATCAAAAAGCTGATTTTAGTACTTTGATTGGTAGGGTTTGTGCACTTCAGAATGAAATATTATAGAGGAGTTGTTTTTTAAAAAGCAGCATTTTGAGCAGCATTGGTGTGATTAAAAACTACCTTCTTTGAGATGCACACATGTAATTTTGTCTTTCCTCTCAGGACTATGCATAGTTTATCATATGTTAATCTATTGTTCATTTAAAAGTAGTTGGTGTGGAAAGTGTGAAGACTATGGTCTATGACCGCATTCTGCATTTATAAGAGCCTGCAGTAGCACCTCGCACTACATTCACTACATTAGATGTATTAATTGGTTTGTAATGTATACGTCACAAATTGCCTGTTTTAGAATAGCTAGAGTTTGTTTATGAAAGGGACATGATCATTTGTAGACGTTGGTGTAGGATTAAGCTAGGAATGCCAGAAAGTCCTCCAGCTCGCCCTGTCCAGAGTTTGAGAGCTCTGTACTATTAGAAGTTTTTCTTACATTTTGTGACGCCCTGCTTCATGTGTTCAGGTGCTGTACATGCTGAGATTGAAGCAGATGACAGTACTATCAGCTGCAGTGAAATTTTACAAATTTTTCACACCCACCTGAGAAAGTTCCCATGAACGTCTACTGTATGTGTACTGTACATTAGCAAGTACCTAGCACAGTAACACTGAACATGTGAAATTTACTGTATTTTTTAGAGTTTATAGGGGATATATAGGGCTTAGAGTTTATAGGAGTTATAGGACTGAAGAGTTAAATTTGAAATAGAAAGCTTTTGTACTTCAAATGTTGCTATTTTATAGTTATTCTAAGTGCTTATAGAATGTTCCTATCAAGAATTAGTGTTAAAGGAATATACTGTACTGTATATTGTATATTGAGTGGAAATGAAAACTTTTTCTGTTGTACAAAACATAAGTGTTTAAAAAATATATAATCATTTCAGAATTGTATGCAACTGAATGAATGTTTTCTATATCATTCTTTTGTACCCTGTATTCCAAACCTTCTCTGAAATCTTGTCTATGATACGGTATATACTGTATATTAATTTGACCATTGGATCAGAACCCAGAGCTTGCTGGGGGGAAGGAAGAGGGTGTTCCTCCCAACGTTTTGCTTCTTGAATTCCACTCATACTGTAAATATTTCCCTTTACCAGACACTGATGTCTGTATGAGTACAATGCGTGAAATTTAAATAATATTGATATCAAATATTTATTTTTGATTGACGCTATGCAAACAACACCAAAAAATAATAATACGACATTTAAGGTTTTTATTACTCTTCTTGGGAGAGTTTAGTTAGTTAGAGGTTCGTAAGATATCTCTCATACATTTGGGCTCGAAAATGCCATCTCTGGACATCTCTGGACTCTGCTGTGCTGGTAAAACGATAAAATAAATATATCAAATTGAAAGCTTGTTTTATATTTTATTGATTTTCCAATTAAATTTAACACTCATAGCCCATATACACTATATTATTTTAGTGGGCAGTTTTTAGTACAGGATTTATTTGAGTTGAAGAGCTCGTAAATGCCACTTTTCTGAACTTTCAAGTGATGTAATAAACAACTAGCAACATGCAAGCAGAGTCCTTGTTTTTTCTCAAGGGCAGCACTTTAAAGATTGATGTTGTGTTGTGTGGTGCCGCTGCCTGCACTCCCCCGCACCTCACTATAACACCACTCCCCCTCTCTCTTGTGTGGACTGGAGCCTTTACATCGCTGCTGAACAGAGCAGACACGTACGTCTGCGTTCTGTGAACAGAAATAAAAGAAACCGAAGTGTTGCTAAGCTTAATAAGCAGGAGAAAAAAAAAACTTAAAGGACAGCAGCATGAAGTCCTAATTACAGGGCATTAGCTCTGACTCTGCTGTTTTCATGCTGTGCCGGTCAGGAGTTAAGGCCCTAATCAACCTACCGTGCTAAGTGGAATGAGAATAAATGGACTCTCTTTAACAGCTAATGGTTCTCTAGGTTTTTATTGGGAGCGTATTTTGATTTGGGTTCATGGTACATAAACCAATGCCTTTTATGAAAGGGCTTACACCTTATCTTGGAGGTGAAGCTCTGTAAAGCATTATCAATTAAACATAATGGCTTCATCGCCTGTGCCTGCTTAACTTTTTCTTTTTTGGTGTTAATAGAAAAGCTTGATGGAAGAGTCTGCTTAATTCATGGGAACAAACAACTGAATTTTGACAAATCATCAAAATTAATTGAATTGATGTACACTTATCAGATGTTTAGTGTTCCCATTTCTTTTTTGGACTTCCTGGCCTGGTCTTAAACAGGAGGGGAAAATTGAAGTCCCCTGGAAAAATCCTAATTAACGATTAACAGAATTACTAAAGAGTGCTGTAGGCTGCTCTGTACTGACGCAGGTAGGAAGAGCTGGTGACATTTAAATCAGAGAGCTAAAGTAAATGCGATTAATTAATAAAATTTAATTTGTCTACGAAGAAAGTGGAAATGGTGAGCTGCGGGTGGTCATGATGCAAAGCGATAAATTACAGGAACTGAAACCACGTGTTGAGAAAGAGTGGGGTTTGTCATGGCCTGCTTGAAAGCAATGCAGAATAGTTAAAAACAGGATGAACTTTTGAAAAAAAATTACATAAGAAGGGATCATTCCATTTGATGTATCATCGTCTCACTCACTCCAGCTTTCCTCTGAAGAACGGTGAGAGACTCAGCAAAACCTCTGCTGGTGTACATGGCACAAAAAATATGATGAAAAATGAAAGGAAAGAAAACATAATCAATTCACTGATAAGAAAAAGTGTTTCCCCAGTGTAAATGCAAAACAGCGGCTAAATAAACATCTGGGAGCACTTTGCTCAGAGGCCCTGTCACCTCGTACAGAATGTGTTGATCTTTAAATTCAGGCCTTTCTCTGTCTCTTCCAGATGTGCCCTCTCACCAGACATCCTCTGTGGCAGTTGCTGGTGCTGTGATTGGAGCTGTGCTTGCACTCTTCCTCATTGCTGTTTTCATCATTGTGCTGGTGACACCCAGGAAGAGAGAGCCTTCGTATCTGGACAAAGTGTGAGTAATGAAACCCTAATGAAATTAATCTGAATTACATTGCTAAACCCTGGTGCGCAATGAATACCTATTGATCCCAATGTATCTATTAAAATAATGAGGGTGTGTTCATGAAACCTTTATCTTCATATTAAATTAAAAGCATCTAAATCGTTCTTTATGAGAAAGCAGCACAGAAAATGTTGGGCTGTGAAACAAACCTTTTAGGATACCAAATACTAAATGTATTAAATTGCTAGAAGACATTTAAGTTTTACATTTTGTAACATTAGTGGTTTTGTTTCTTCTATTTTGAAAAACAAGTGCTAATGTGGGTGGCATGGTGGTGCCGTGGTTAGCATTGCTGCTTCACAGTACTGGGGCCCTGGCTTCACTTCTGAAACTAGGGTGCTATCAGTGTGGAGTTTGTACTGTATGTTCTCCTTGTGTTTACATGGTTTCCTCCCACAGTCTGAAGACATACTGATAGTTTAATTGGCTTCTGGGAAAATTGGCCCCGGTGTGACAGTGTATGTTTTTGTCTGTCTGCCCTCCGATGGACTGGGCAGCCTGTTTATAATGAAACCTGCCTTGCACTCATTGCTTGCCGAGAAAGATCTATTAGTAGGAATGTGTTCTGTAATGTACTATGATCAGTCAGGAACTGTACTGGAGATCTGATGAATATTGTTGGGTCCTAGTGCTTTTTTTCCTGTATTGTGGGATTCCATACTGACCCTCAGATAGACTATTGAATACCTGCCTTGAGACAGCAAAAATAAAACACGACAGCTCCCTGTTATTGAGGTTTTTAAAACATTTCAGCCATCCAGCACAGTTGGAGATGTCTGTAGGTGCTCCAGACTGTTTCAAGGTCACAGGTTTAGTCCTTGACTGAAAGTTGCATCACTTCCCAAAACCTGTAGTCCAACTGGAACCTGGCCAGTGCCTGAGGAGTTCCAGACAGCACTTCAGCTGAGAAGAGCAGAATCATGTCTGTGCCTCAAAGATTTCATATCAGCCTTCCTGTACATGTGGACAGAGTTGACACTCTGAAAATCAAGTGACCTACCAGCTTACTGAAATGACAGAACTGAAGTGAAATTACAGTGAATGATACTGCCAAGAAACAGCTGCGAGATATTGTTGAAATGTTCAGGGATCCAAAACATTGTAGTAGGGAGAGAAGAACTGACATCACACCTATTTTAATTAATAAAAAATGAATTGCTTCTAATTATTTCAATGCTGGTAAACACTACTTTATAGTTGTCAATTACAATGTAAAAAAGAAAAATTGCACTTAATATCCTATTTGGACAAATGAATGAATAAATAATTGAAAATATTTAGTCTCTAGTTTGATATAATATACTGTACATCACAATGATTATTTCGCAAAGCTATTTTCTGTAAATATTCAACTAATTAAAAAGATTGTTATGACTGCACTGTGCTTCACTTCTGTAACAATTAAAAAAAAAACTTCTAGATATTTTCTGATGTTATTTGATGCCTTTACAAAGCACTCAAATTAGACCAAATAGTATAATATTCCAGAGGTTTTTTGTTATTTATTTTAGTTAGGAATATAAAATTGTAACCCTCCTGCTCTAAGTGTCATAGGAAGTTCTGATTAATAGCTCTCGTTCCTACTCTGCACACTGCTGTTGTTATTATATTTCTCTGCATCTTTTGTACAAGGATAGAGGAGAATTTTAATTTCAAAGTTCAAACAACAATTAAGGACCTAATGTTGTATATATAGAAGAAATCTATCAGAGCACAATGCTATGAAATGCAGATTCTCGTTTCCAGTTATAGTTAACCATCAAGTCTACCAAGGACACTCAGTTTCCAGGTGTTTTGACAAGGGGAAGTTATCAGATATTTGCTAAACTGAATTAATTAAAAAAACAGAATCTCTATATCCCTGGGCCGTTCTTAAATGAATTGCTATTTTGGGTGTGTTTTTTAATGTCAGTTCCAATCCAAATTAAGATTAGTCTTTTTTACAGCTCTAGAACAAGTACTGCTGGTGAGATTTGTTTAGTCACTCTGCAGTAATGTGATTTGGACTTCTTTTTATTGGATTCAGCCTCAGCCTTGCTTCATAAGGGATTTGTATTACTGTTATTGTGCTGAAGAACTGTGTGGTTGTCCTTTTTTCAGTTCTGTAAACTGGCAGAAATTTTAATTGCAGTAATGCTGCCTTGTCATGATAGATTTTATGTAGTTCTTTATACTGATTATACTTGTTGTACTCCGTTTTCTTTACCACTTTTTTCTTAGAGTACTAAAGAAACCATTCCCATTTTTGCTGCTTACTATTAAATAACATATATAATGTGTTTCCGTTTTACACAGGAGTAATGATCAAGAGAGAAACTCAAAATGCTATTAGATCATCAGAAACAAGAATGTCTTGTTAAAGCTCACCTCAGAATCACATCTGAGGCTTCTAATAGAATATTTAATCAAAAGCAATATAATTACTACTACAACAAATCTAATCATTATCAAAAGTTGCTGTTCCAAGTCAGGGTTGTGGAAATCCTGACTACCAGAATCATTGGTCGTTTGTCAGCACTGACAAGGCAGCAATCTACAATAGCACATATTGTACGGGGACAATTTAGAGACACCAATTTGCCTAATCAGCTCATCTTTGGAAAGTGGGAGAAAACTGTAGCCTCCAGATACAGTGAAAACATGCAAACTCCACACAGAAGGCACTACATTTTGAAACCTAACACAGGGAACAAGAACTGGGAAATAGCAAAGGTAACTACAATTAATTAGTTAATTGACTTTTGCAAAAATTGGCCCTCCTATGAGAGTGTGTGTGTGTTTGTGTCTGTGTGTCTACCTTCCGATGGACTGGCATCCCATCCAGGGTGTATCCAACCTGGCCTGACCTTTTGTTGCTAGGATAGCTTCTGGCTCCCCTGTGACCCTGAATTAGGAAGAAGTGGTTAGAAATTAGGTGGATATTTGTTATAGATATATTTCCTCTGCTTCAAGGTATAGTAATTTTGACTTTCTGTTGTAGAAGCTGTCTATGGAGTAAATGCTTAAGTGGAGTATAGAGTTTCAAAAGTGTGTGCTGTGTAACAGTGTAGAAACACAGCATATATTATTCAGACAATTCCGTAATACTAACCAGTTAGTTTGAGTGTATTATTATGAAAAGCTGTGAAGTTTGTATTTACCAGATAAAATCTCCTGTTGCCCTTTTGTATTCCTCATTGCATCTAGAATATCAAATGATGAAGAATATGGATGATACTGTAGGAAGATGTGCTTGTGTGTTTCCATGTGCAAAGGTAACATGCACACTTAAATGACAAACAGGCATAAGCTTTATAAGCTTAGTGATGGCATAGCTGAGTGACAGATTGAGAGAGTGTGATCTTGGGTCATTGCTGACAGGATTGTCACAATGTGAAGGCACTACAGAGAGGGCTGGCAGCTTCATCTGGCACAATGTCAGACATGCCCCACAAATTTTGCTTTTGAGATGCTTGAGTGTCAAGTAAATATTTGGGGAGGGGGTAAGGAACATTGTTTTATCAAGGCTTTCTTATTTATTCCTTAAATCAATTCATCCTGTGTTAGATATTATACTCATTTATTAAAACTCTATTATATTTTTCCTTTTGGGGAGTTTTAACTGTTTAAATGTTTTAAATACTGGGACCATAATGTGTAATATAGAAGGGTGAAGATTTAGCTTATTAATATATAGTAAAACGGGGGATTAAAAATAAAAACAGAATGCTGAAATGTGTTCTGTGTACAGAGCTGACAGACAAAATTGCACAGTTAGGTTCTCACTTCCAAACAAAACTATGTAATTCTCTCAACACTGAAAAGAACATTACTGAGGCTGACACCTTCTAATTTACTAATGTAGTTAAACCATTATTAAATACGGTACCCATAGCAGGTAACACCCTACAAGTTAAATTACTGTTCAAATACCGTGAGATAATTTGCTGCTGTAGTACAAATCCATCTTTTTTTCTTTGTATGTTTTCTCTGTGTATGTTGTATATAATGCATTACCAATACATGAAGAAGAATTTTGGGTGAGCACTTCCCTGTTTGTTGTTGGTATTATTTAGGAGTTAGACTAATATTTATAGCCGAGCAGGGGATGCACAATACAGCTGGCCTGATCAAAGGCTCAATGCAGCTAAACAGGGCAGATCAGGACAGGGAAGCTGTATAGCCAAGCAAGGCTGGAGGACTGGGATATGGCACAAAGCTGGAGCTGTGAAGGAGACAGGTGGGAAGACACTTGGTCGTGGGGTTCTCAGTCTGGTCAGACAGACGTACTGAATCTGGGACGGTCACCTTCTCTAGTCAGGTTCGTTTTGTTAAGAGCCCTTTCCTGGTGCGGAAGGAAGCTCAATGACAGAGCACTGGACCTCAGGCAGACCTGGCAGTAATGAGATGAACTGGATTAACATATGTGCGATGAGTGCGTGGTTGTGTCCATGGTGTGATACAATGGATACCAAGTCAGGGCAGAGAGCAGCATCTGGATGGGTCTGTGACAGTCTTAGAGCTGTTATGACGCCCAGTGGACTCAAAACCTGCATTGTCCAACTGTCCATGGACAATGTCATGCACAATGCTCAGAGAAATGTGAAATTAATTTGCACTCATAGCAAGTTCCAGGTGTCCATCTTAATGGAAAGAATTTTCTCACCTGTGGAATAGGCTCCAGACACTTCTCATCTGTCCTGTCACTATGAACACAGTGCTCTTTGATTTTCTGTATCTCATCAGAACTTATTGAATTCATATTTGCCATCTTAGATGAATTAAAAGAAAGGTGATTAGATGATTTAAAAGAAAGATGTTTAAAAATAACTGAACAACAAAAAAAAGTGAAAATGTTTAGGTGAATCAAGAAACAATATATCTGGGGGAGGCTGGTTTGAACCTTGGTGCTGCCTGTGATTTGGAGGTAAAAGCACAGCAAGTTGGCATCTTAGTTCTAATCCCTCTATGCTCATGTCACCTTCATGCTCTGTGTCAAGAAAAAGCCAATTTATTAGCTATATTTCTGTTCTGTTAAGTTTAGTTGCCATTTCTGGTTTGATTTGAATGAGGTGACTATTTGGTTAAACAGTAAAGGATTATTTAGCAATAAATGTAAGCAGCTCTTCATTCTCTTGCACATGTTGAAAACATAAGACCATTGATGTTTAGTTTTATTTGCTGAGACTCTCTGTTGATTGACCAATGCTGTTCTGCAGATTGTTGTGTGCTTTTCATTGAGGGCCTGACTGGTGATAGTTGACTGTCTGAAACTGGAAGAAAACATTGCTCATTTGCAGTGGTTTCAGCACTGATAGCTCCTGCTTAATTTAAGATGCTTTTTCATGCTAAGAAGAAAATGTCCATTGTTATTCCTACACCATTCTACGTAGAATAAAATATCTATATGACCTTGGTCACCAAAGCTACGCATGGAAGTGTCTCTAAGGAATAGTTGCATCTGTTTCTATTTGTTGCTGTGTTTATTACACTGTATAACTTTTAAAACTTTTAAAATAGACAATGTTCCTAGCTGCATTAAATCACAGAAGCGGAGGTCAGCTTCCTTTTGTTACAGTTTATCTCAGTGTTCACCTGAACTCTCCATGTCTCTTGGCCTCATTGTTGAGATTTGTAATAGGGCAGCTAACCACAGAAACGATTTAAAACAGGTGAAACATTTAAGAACCTAAGAAAAGTTATAAATGAGAGAATACCATTCAATTCTACCTATCTAGCCTGTTTGTATCCAAGGATTTAATTCAGCCATGTTGGGTAAGAAGTCAGGATATCAGCTTCAGCAAAATCGCTGGATAGCTTGCTTCATATGACCACAACCCTTTGGGTATAGAAATGTTCTTGGTTTTAAATGCATTTCCAGTTTCCAGTTTTGTCTGAATGTGAACGTCCGTCTATCTTATTGCTGTGTAATACTTTTCAGAGCCTTTTTTTCTCTATAGAACCTGCTATGAAAAAGAATACAAGTTTTTTCCAGAAGGCGTTAAGATGCTGAGAAAAGGAGACAGTTATCTTGGTCTACTCACGCAAACAGTAAAAATCAATATCTGTGAGCAGGTGCAACAAATTGATTATATAACCTTTGGTAGAAAAGCAGTCCTATTGTAGTTACAACATGGAAAAAGCCCCTTGCTTTCATGCTTCCATGAAAAGTTTGGAAACACAAAAATACAGTACTGCATGAGACAGAGAAGCATTGCTTTTAATTTGAGGGGAAAACTATCATGCAAATGAGCAAGACAGAACAGTCCCCTTCTTATTTTCTGCATTCTTGTTATTAAATTCTGTCTCTAACTCTGCTACTCTCTGTTCAATATGAATTTAATTACAACTCCCTGCAGTTTAAATCTCAGATGAGACAGTGTCTTCTAAAGGGGTTGCTGACATTCAGGGGAATTTATCTCTGCTCATGTTGTTGAGCGTTGACTGAAAAACCTGGTTTCAGTCAACGCTCACAATCAGCAAAAGTCTCACAATCAGCAAAAAATACACAGTAGATGGGTTAATATACATGCAACATCAAAGCTGTAGCCAGACCAGTCAACATGAAACAAAATGACCTTTGATAGAACTTTGAAGTCCATTACATTTTCCAGCACTGATGGACAGCTCTCTCCTGGGAGAGAGAGCAAGACCAGTCTTTTAAAGAAATAACTCCCTCTGACCTTGGTATAAAGCCAAGCCTGATATTCAGTGGCATTTGTTGACATTCAGGTAGAGACATTTGTATTCAGCTGCTGTCTGTTTCTAGTTTCTGTTATTCTCCTCCTGGTGCAAAAAGACTCTTTCTGTTGTACTGAGTAGAGCTGCCAACTGGCCCCATATCAACCAGACACTTTAAGACAGAAGAGACCTTAAATGTTACCTACTGTATAAGGTGAAACAAATTAATGTGTAAACTACACAGAAGAACTGTAAAATGTTGGGGGTTTTTGCCAAGCAAAGTTCATTACTAAGCTTAACATTTATCTTGTAAAGATTATATATACTGGAGATCTGAATATTATGTTTTTACTATTTGTTTTATTTTTCTTATTTTGCAGTTACCCATGAAGATAGAAAAAATGCTAAATAAAGATTTTTTTTATATTCTGACAAGAATAAAGAAATTCTAGCTTTAAAGGGATAAAAACATATTTACTACACAAACACATGAGGTTTATTACTATTTTTTACTAATATTTACAAATCTGGGAGTCCTAGAATCCTATCTACTACAAACACAAAAAACAGAACTCTGTTTCTGTTGAATTGAGACACAAGTGCCATAGAAAGAGAAGAAATATGTAAAACGAAGGAAGAATTATGTGTCCTGTACAAGAAAAGACCTTACACAGAACTAAATCCACAATTGTCTAACCATTTTATCCAATACTGGATCGGGGGGGTTAGGGCCAATCCCAGCAAGCAACGGGTACAAGGCAGGATACACCCTGGGCAGGATTGCTGTCCAACACAGGGCATTCACAAACACAAAAATGAACACATTCATGCCACGGCCAGTTTTCCTAGAAGCCAGTTAACCTACCAGTTTGTCTTTGGACTGTGGGCAGAAACTCATGTGAACATGGGGAGAACATACAAACTCCATGCAGCAAGCACCCCAGGAACTGAACTCCTGGCCCCAGTTCTGCAGGGCAACAATGCTAACTACTGCACCACCCTGCCACCCCAGGACTAAATTGTGCTCTAAAATGGATAATAAAAATATGGGAACCTATTTTCCTATTCAAAAAAATAATCTTTAATGAAATGAGAGATTTACTGTAGCCTGGTGGATAACAAAAATTAGCTATATCACCCTGCAACTCACAACTGATGACCCACTTAAGCTAAGCAGGTATGAGCCTGGTCAGTACCTGGATGTGAGACCTCCTGGGAAGATATGGTTGCTGCTGGAAGAGGGGTTAGTTGGAGGAGCCAGTAGGGGGCACTCACCCTGCAGTCTGTGTGGATCCTAATGCCCCAGTATAATTATGGGGAAATTATACCGTAAAAATGCGCCATCCTTCAGATGAAACCGAGGTCCTGACTTTCTGTGGTTACCCTGGTCCTGGCCAAATTTCTCATTGGCCTTCAGCAATTATGGCCTCCTAATAATCACCATCTATGAACTGGATTCATCACTTTGTTCTCCTCCCCACTGATGGCTGATGTGTGGTGAGCATACTGTGTGCTCATACTGGCTGCTGTCGCATCATCAAGGATGATATAGCACATTGGTGGTGGTGGAAGGGAGTCCCCATTACCTGTAAAGTGCTTTGAGTGGAGTGTTTAGAAAAGAGCTATATGCAGTATATTGTACTGAAACACTGTGTGAACCCGTATTCTAACTGACAACCTAGTGATCTTATTACTAAAGTAATCAAATATATATGGTATACTGTATATATATCTTGTAATTTGACAGCATTTGATCACTTCTACCTCCTGGGAAAGCTAAGGTTGCTGCTGGAAGATGTGTTAATGGGGCCAGCAGGGGGCACTCACCCCACAGTCTATGTGGGTCTTAATGTCCCAGAATAGGGACGGGGACACTATACTGTAAAAAAGGCACCGTCCTTTGTATGAGAAGTAAAAGCGAGTAGTAAAAAGAGTAGGGGTGTAACCCTGGCTTCCTGGCCAAATTTCCCATTGACGTTTACCAATCATGGCCTCCTAATAATCCCCATCTATGAATTGGCTTTATTACTCTGATCTCCTCCCCACTGATAACTGATGTGTGGTGAGTGACTGGTGCACTTTGGCTGCCGTCGCATCATGCAGGTGGATGCTGCACATTGGTAGTGGTGGAGGGGAGTCCTCATTGGCTGTAAAAGTGTACACAATTACTAGGAATGATTTAATCAGTGTTTTCACAAATATAAGACAACAAATCCCTTTCTTAAAGCCTAGAGCCTTTGGGTGTCATATTTCTGCGACAGGTTCTGGTGTCTTGGGCTGTTGAAGGAGGTGCTCTTACAGTTTCTTCTTTTTGTGTTCCTTTATTATGTCTTCCCTACAGATGCTCTAAGAGGGCTGACATAATAAGATGTAACAGAGAATAATCTGGTCACTATTAAATATTAGTAAAATTGTTTGTTCACCCAGATCTTTGGATCATTGTGACTGCCTCATGTGACAAAACATTTTGATATTCCCAGACATGCAAAAATATAAAGTTTTCTGCAGTCTCCTGCCAGCTTCCTGAATTTGGGGAACAGCGACTTGCTTTACGATTAAAGCCAATATAAATATGTTAGTGTATGAGGGAGATAAACGAGATAAAAATAAAAAAAATACTATATTTGATTCATGGTATGGGAGTGGAGACTGTGTCATGTGATGCAGAGAAGAACTGTTACCAATGCCCATAACCAGTTCTTCCTCCCATTTCCTACAGTGTAACATAAGACTTGTATTTAGGAAACTTAGCAGAGTGGACAAAAGGACAGTTACTAAGTAATGCTGTTAGTTTAAATAAACAATTGACAAAGAAAACAATGGAACTAACTGTCTCCTCTCAATATGCTTTATTTACAGTTATGGTGTAACCAATATCCAATTTCTTTAATGCCGGAACTCATAATATTAGTGTAAACCTGGATAGTGATCCTGGATAGTGGGATCCCTGAGTTCTGTTGCACTGTTTGCTGTTTAATTGTTCGCTTGTGCGCTGTCTCACTCTGGTATGTATTTGTGTCTCATTGAGGCTGATACCCCAGAATGGGACAGATGGTAGGATGTTCAGTGGAAAGAGTATGAGCAGCTCCCTGTGCCAAAGATTTGCTTGTACGTTGAGGTTTTCTACAGTGGCCTGGTCATGGCTTTTTAATCTATGAGAGTTGGACCAGAGCAGTCTTCAAAGCTGTCTCTTTTTTATGCCTGCACAATAGCAATCCTCCAACCCAGCTTCTGAAAATCCTTCAGGTTTCATCCAGCGGTTAAAGATCACAAAAAGTTAAACTAACTAAGCCAGCAAGTCACATTATACTGCTGTCATCAAAAGCTTGCATGACCCAATTAAAGTCTATAATTTCTTGAAATAGTTATCATATTTTTACGTCAATATTTTTGCAATAATCCAGTACTCTGATACATATAATATTAGGTCACAAGACTGCTTATGAACAGTTCCTCTATAATTATAATTTGTCTATTAGAACCCTCTTCAATAGACATATCCCTCTGGAAGTCTTGGGTACTTCAGTCATATACTGGAAGTCCAGTGCTATTTTAAAATACAGGCTGAGGTAATATGTTATACTTTTATAGATTAGATTTTTATTAAAATACAGTATTTATAGATTTTGGATAGGAGTTTCTAAAACGTCAGATTTTAGAACATCAAAAATATCAGATCACTATCAATTGGATTTTTAACACAATAAGGAAAGATTAAGGCAAACAGCACATTTTGTCTATCCAGCAAAGTCTTTTAACTAATTCCTTTTGTATTGGAAAAACATGAAGATCAGAAAAGTTGGCTCGATGGTGTTTAAATGCCATCACTTGAGTTTTTGTACACCTAACACTGTGAAACTGTCTCCACTGTAACTTAATCACAGTAATCTCCTTTGTTTTCCCATTTTCCAGTGAAGGATATTATTTACTGCACAGCTGAACACTAATATGAAAGAAAATGCTGATAAAGTCTTTAGGTGGCAGCAGAGAGCTAGAGGAAGCCAATTTTACTACAGAAATGACATATAATTTTAATCTTAGTTGCAGTGTTCAATCTATCTTTGCTTAGCAAAACAATCAATGCTTCTAATATACTGCATTTGTAATGCTGTTCAAAACAAATTTGACATCAACAAACAAATATGCAAATAAAGTTGATAACTGATTTCCAATAAATGAGTTACAGTATTAGTGGTTCTTCCAGTACTTGCTGAGACAGGATTAACTCAGTTAAGGAGAATTTGCTAAAGAAAGGCTTGAGACAAACATCATTTTTAGTGCAGAGACACTTACTGTACTCTTGGTTCCACTCCTGAAACAATAGACTCTTTCTAACCCCCAGACAGAATTTAATACCAGGATTCTACTACAGTATGTTTGAATCAGTTTGTTCAGGTAGTTGCCGAGGGAACAAAAAGTCTCATTCATACATTATCATAGCATAGCAAGGGCACTTTTTCAAACACAAAACAATTGCACACAACAATACCATGTTTAGAAGTCTCGGAGTACTCAATGAGTACCTCAGTCAGCATTTCGGGGGAAGGCCAGTACAAGTCAGACAACAGCCATTCATTCATTCACCTACGTACTTAAAGTGACTTCGATTTGTGTGTGCGGGTGCTTCTTCTTTAATCAAAATCTCAACAAGGCTGCCCATATCTCTACCACAGGTTACACAGCTCATAAAACATTCAGTAGTTTAAAAAGTTAATGTGTCATACACTACACTGTTCCCCCTGAAGCGATCGCTATCTGCCCAAGCTGTTAATATAGTTTAGATGGATAGTTTAGGGATTTCCTACAAATATTTAACTGCAGTATATTATGTTTTTTAAACATACTGTAGCTGGTTAACAGTTAAACCCAATAACAGCAGCTCAAATAGTGAATGTGCAACTGACTCTATGAGCAGGCCTCTCATATAGCATCAGCAGACGTTGTTGGGAAATTTAGGTTGTTAAGGATTAAGCAAATGCTATTATGGAATCTAATTAAGAGAATATTACACAGTGATCCTCGAAAGTCCTATAATACAATATTGCATAAAAATACAACTAGGCAGTATTCGTTTGGAGATTTCGTATGGTTTTTATACCAGCCCAAAACACTGAAATTAAAAAGATTTTTTTTCTTTCACAATAATATTGGCATTATTATTATACTGCTTCAGTAACTGATTTTTTTAAATGTGTTTTTTCAGAGCTGGAGCAGACATTGTTACTAGTCACAACACCATAGCACCCTGACTTTATAGAGCAAGAAACATTACATAAGTTATAGATTCATATGAATTCTGTGAGATGGGAAGCATCCCAATGAAATTTCAATTTTGGACAGGAAGCAATCTAACACCAGAACACATAATATGTATTTCTGCTCATCTATTGTATGAGTCTCACATTGGCTGCTTACAGCAGACAGAAGCTAGTTTTAGCCAGTCCTCCCTGCTAATGACACCAATCAGATTCCAATATAAGATGACACGTTATGTAAAGTTCTTACACTAAGTAGGTACTATAAGATCAGTCAGGCATTAAGATTTTTAATTTTTTGCTTTTTGTTCTTAATTTTGCCTTTTTGTTTTAATTCATGAGGCGCGTGAATTCTTTTAAAACCTTCAGGTTCTTATCCTACCTTCAAGAGGCCTACTGGTCGCCTACTGTAATTCAACTAGTCATTAGCTTAAGTGTACCTGACTAACAACTTTTTTCTAGTTCTTTTGATGTTGATGATTTAGGGATCTGTAAAACCTGCACATTTGCACCCATTTCAAATATAGTGGCAGTCGATTATGCTAATGTTAACTATTTTAGCAGTGTATGATATTCAATAGACACTTTTAGGGTCAAACTCAACTCAGTCTGGGCCTGAAGCACTGATTGCCATTGGGTGAACAGATTGATTCTGCTAATGTCCTTAAAGGTTTAAGATTGAAATACAAAACACATAGAAAAGGTTCCATTATACAAGTGATAGGATCTTTATACATCACAATCTAAATGCTAGTCTCAAGCCTGTCTAGCCATAACTGGTTTCCATCTATTCCAGAGCTTTGTGGTGTAGACGTCCTTCCTTATGTGGCTATTGAATAATGAGTTGCAATTTTAGGCCACCTAGCCCTGCCTCAAAATTTTGTTTTATTTGAAACGCAAGGAAAAATATAATATGCTACAAGTCACACTACAACAGTCATGCCCACAAGAGCATTACTAAAGCAATTCAGAAGTTCAGAACTACAGCCAGGGGAAATTAAAATGCAATTGGTCTCCTCTGAAGCATCATAGTTACTTCCAGTTACTGCTGTTAGCTGGTTGTTTTATATTTAGTGACAGACATAGCCTGATTAATAAATTTGGTATATCTGCAGAACACTGTTTCACAGGGCTTATCAAAGCTGTCTTGTCTATCATTAACACAGAATTGATCTCCCGCCGACACACAAACCCCATCCCACATACATGGAGAGGACCGTGTCCATTCCCCTGACTGCCAGCACAGTTCCGGTAAGTGTCTTCAGTAGGGGAATAAAGAAAAACAAATAGATTGCACAAAACCTCTCTGGGTTTCTAAATGGTTGTTCTGTTGTTGCTGCATATCTTGTGTAGGCACAGTGATAGTGGTTGAAATTAAAACTCACAAAATCAGCAGATGAAACTGGGGTAAACTGCCTCCGTAAGTGAACATCTGCCCTGCTGTGGGACGACAGCAGCACTTTATAACACAGCGTTAAAGCCACAACAGAAAAGAGGTGTCTGAGCTGTTTCCCTTGCATTTAATCACATTCACCACTTCATTCAGAGAGTGCACCAGCAGTAACACTGTGAAGAGACCCTTTAATAGGTTAGTTTCATCTGATTTCTTACTCAGTTTAGATCATTGAGTTTTTACAGGCTGCAGCATCTGCAATTGCTTCTTTCTTTAAAATTAGAAATGTTAGAAATGTGTTAGAAATGTCAGGATGATGTTACTGTACTGTTTGTTCATAGCTAGTCCACTTTCTTCACTTCATTATGGATTATCAGCGCAGGTTATCACATCACTGAATAGATTGCTTATCACTCCACAAATACTCATTCCTAAAAAAGCCAAATGTGCTAAATTAGTCCAAGAATTGTTCATGACATGCTTGAAAATACCTATAAAATAATTTCAGCCTAATTAATACCATTACTGTCTTTGGCCAATGCTTTTGCATTTGCAAGTATGAATTTTCACTTGCAAATCAAGTCTTCGTACTGCTTTCAGATTATTGCTCATTACATCAAAAATAAGCATTAAGCAAAACAGTTATTGACAATAAAAAGAAATTACTTCAGAAGCACATCGGAGAGTATCTTAGCAATACAGCTGAAATTGATGATTGCATGTATGGACTTCTGGAGCTTCAGAATTGTATTGCTGTGTTACAAAGCAATTTGAGAAAAACACCATTCTAGTCACCCAATACATTTCATCACTCCACAAGGGGAACTGACATTAATGAATTTTAAATTAATTTTCAGGCTAATCAGACAATCCCTTCATGTGTATGAAGTCAACTTCTCTTCCCTAGCCTCTGTCTACTTTCCTGGCTCTATTTTATCAGCGACAATGACAGCACACAACTCACTTCCTCTGGAATTGCCTGTGGTCAAGGGAGCTCAGCTACCTAGTGTGGCTGACCAGGCTGAAGAAAATCAAAGAGCTACTGTAGGCCACAGGCCAGTGATGCAGTGTTTGAAGGAGTTCTCCTGAACAATTGTCATGTTCACATGCTGTAGATCCCAAAGGAACAGTTTTACTTGCATATTTTGAATGCAACCTAGAACAAGTATTTTTTAATACTTATGCCTCACTTTCCACATGTTATTGCAAGTTCACAGTTTTCTATAATACTTTAACTTTCCTTTGGTAGACATTGAAAGGAGGCTTCAGGACAATTTTATACAGAGCCTTTTCTGCTGTCCTGATGCAGCTGACCTTGTCCAGGCCAGAGGCTCAGAAAGACAAATCCAGCTCAGGTGGTGTTCAGAGGGACTTTTGAAGACATTGGTTAGAAATCAGACCATCATTGAACTTTCACTTTCTAGTCACCCATTGAGAAGAAAGATAGAACAGGACAGTGATATGACATAGCACAGGAATTATGAACACCCACAAATGCAAGTCAAGAATGTTTTTCAAATGCTATCAAAGTGTTAAGAATGGCCACATCACTCAAAATTACAATGGATTGCAGGCACGCTCCTCCAGTTAAAGTCTCTAACTGCAGGTGTTTGCTTTATGTATCAGTTTGCGGCAATCTTTTAAAAGTAACTAAAAAGTTTTTCCAAATATTGTGTATACAATATTGCAGCTTCCACTGGGCCTAACAGTATAAAGCAGAGGTGATCTAGAACAGAGAATTTCCCAGAAAGAGGCAATTCATTAATAGAAGGTGAGGATGCACATTTGCTGTTCATGCTTTTCTTTACATTTCAGTCCAGGGTAATGGACAGACATTGTATAGTTCAAGATACAATGATCCCAGACTTCCATGAGCATAGAAGTCCAAAACTTGAGCAACTCTCATACCACGAGTGGATCTGTCACAACAGTGGCTCCGAAAGAGTATACATCAATCACCGGGAGCATTATGTGTGAAGACCAAGGAAGATGTTCCTACAGTGGACATTCAGCAGAGAGAATCAGATGGGAAAGAACAGGAACATGCCACTATTTGACCTGTGACTTTGACAGTGAAGGCTCAGCACAGGGTACAGGTGTTAGCCTAGATGAGTTTCAGTATTAGATGTTAAGTTCTAGAGTGTACTGTAAAACGTAACTCTTTTATTTTTGTAACGAGACAATAAGAACTGCCAATTCAACTGAAGCTTTGTACATATTTTATATTTTTTCATTTTAGTTTTTTTCTTCAGTCATGTAAATATGTTTTAGACTTTAAAAACCTTTATATTGTTTAGGAAGCTTAGAACACTGAATATTTTACCATGTTTTTTACTGTGCACAAAGTAGATTATAATGTTTCAGACAGAATCCTGCAACCAAAGCAACAATTCAATAAAAAATGGAGGATGACAACAAACCTTGATCTGTCTTTGAAAGCTTAATGTGGATCCAGAGGGTCTGGCTTGTCAGCTTGTTGTTGTTCACTAGGATCTCTTCAAGATTAAAAATAAGAAATCAGGTTGTTCCATGGTGAAGGTGTTTGTGCAGTGCTTGATAGCTTGACTCCAGAATAGCTCATACAGTAACTGCAAAACCGAGGAGCTCTGTCATAGTAAAATGAATGACCTTTGCATAACTGTAGCAAAACACTAAGCACGAGCACATCCATACCGGGCATTAGGGCCCTTTGCAGAATTTAGAGTCTGGAGCAGAGAGTCATGCAGAAGGTCACTGTTTGTACCATGAAACATGAAAATGTTGGGGGGGAATCATGTTTTGAAATGGCAGGATCCAGTATTCTCATTGAAAGATACTACAGCAATTTTAATAAGAATACACATATTCGATTTTTAAATAAAGTAATACCAGTATTCAAGGAGCCAGTACCTTGGTGAAAATGTATCCCTAGTTGTACTGTCTTCTTTTGGGACAGGTTTTATTTGACTGGTAATGGAGGTACAGCTTTGAATTCAGGTGTGTGTGGCTCCCTTTCTTAGTAACTCTATCATTCATGTTACATAATTGTATTGAGTTAGTGTAGTTTTTGGGTGTCAGTGGAATGTAGTGTAGCTTGTTGAACGATGTTGACTGTGTTTAGCCAAAGGTCTGAAGAACACTGAGGCGCAGAATGGGAACTGCAGGATAAAGAGAAGGGAAGGAGGGTGATAAGATATTTCTATTCTAATTTTATAGTATTGCTATTGTATGTTGATGTGATTTTCTTCATCTGTTTTTGTAAATAAGCTTTGGAATCCAGGGAACATAATTTCTGAGCAGTTAATGATGTCCGCTGATAACCTTGTGGCAATTTAATAGAATTATAGCTGAATTAAATGGGGTATAAGGAAATGGTAATAAAACTAAATCAGTCAGTCAATTGTCATTATTATTAAGTTTAAACATGGTTATGACTTAAAGAGTGGTTGAAATGGCTTCTTGGTACACACACATGCAGAATAGATTTGCTGAATTTTCAGTACAGGAAAATTAAGCAACAAATTTTTCCTTCAAACGAAACCTCTAAGCAATTTTTGTCAGTTCACTGTAGGTGGTACAATATATAGATATCACTCTATTCATAAAATTCTCTTTTAAATGATGCCAGGAAGTCTTAGTTTTTTTTTTCTTGTAACCTGCCATAAGATCAATCTATATTACAAATGCTACATAAACAAAAAAATATTATAAACTACAAAACTGCATAAAATATGTAAAACATAAAATATATTGTGTTGTTTCATATATGTCGTACATGAAAAGTTACATGTAAGACGAGGCTATTCACGTGTTTTAGAAAGCTGATGGCAATGGTTTATTTAAAAAGAGAATCTCGTATTTTCACATCTTTTCTAACAAAAGAAATGGTATGTTGTTGATTGTTTCTTAATTTGAAATTGGTCCATTGAGTTTTATTTCTTCCAAATAGAAATTGCCAAAGCTCAAAAAGCTTTGTTGAGCCATCTGTTGTTTTCACACTTTGAGATTAAAGTTGCTCACAAGCATAGTTAATTTCACTTGATGGAATGATCTAGTCCTCATCATTACTATCATATTATTCACTTAACAAATAGTCTTATCCAGGATGACTTACACAGGATACACATTCTGCGAGGCACTTAAAACACAGTGTCATCTGCTTATGTGATCATGCAGTAAATCATATGATTTTTGTTGTCAATCTAAGGTTTTTTTCAGTTCTGTAACTGCCTTGATGACAGATGGACATAAAGCACAGCAGTTCACAAATTGCATAGATTGCCATTGTTTGGGAACATCATGATGAATATGTCGACACTGTAATAACAATACTCTAGGGACAAGGCCTATTATTTCACTTAAAATTAATTGTTATTTAAGATTTCTAACAATCGTGTGCCTTGACCAAGCAGTTGGTGCCTTTCTCTAAATGCAGAGGAATGTGGCTAAAGAGGCCCATCTGATAAGAGACATTGTAAAGCTGAATCAGTGCTGTACATTTAATGACATGTAACACAGATGGACTCCAGCAAGTCTCAAGGTTTCTTCCCAAAACCGTAGATCAATTGTCACTATCCATCACCCAAGGGAAGTTCCACACCAGTTCCCCAACTGGGGATCTGTAGTGTGGGTACTAGATGTACTGTATGCCTGATAGCATCTCAGCCAATCACCAACTAGTGATGTCATACAGTACCTTAAAAGCAAGAACACAACACATTTTCGCCAGTTAACTCACTGACTTGAAATCTCTCTCAATGTAAACTGGCAAACTGACCTTTACAACGACAAGACTGCTAGCAGTCCAAGACAGGACTTAAACATTTCTCCAAGAAGCCAGGCAGAGAGAGGAAGTCAGTAAAGTATAGAATTCCAAGATATTTTTCCTGAAACAGAAGAAATCCTGTGTTCGTGAACCCACTGTTATTTTCGCCTGATCAACAAACTTAGAAAGCTGGTCTCTTTGTTGACATCCAGAATATTTGTGCATATTCTGAAGAAAACTATAGTTGTAACAAACTGAGTCCCCTTGTCTACTTTGTGGCTGGACCCCGAGAAGAAAAACTGTTCACAGACTGAAAGACTGAAGTCTGCATGACACTACTGCAGCAGGGCTGCCTGAGCTACGGCACAAGGCAAGGCAAAGCTTTCTCTCTCCTCTGTCTGCACCAGGACCCACCCAGCACAGAGACACTGCCACAGATAAATCCAGCCCAGCTCCATCTGTCAGGGCAAAGTTTAAATTCATCAAGGATGTTTGGATAATGGATCTTTGAGTATAAAACTTCATTATTCGCAGCATAATTCTCTAGAGGTCACCATTCATTGCTTGTTATGCATGTTTTGGTTATATCAATAAATTGTATATTGATTATTTAGAATCCATGTGTAATATTATACATTAATATGTTTGATTGGCTCCTAAAACTACTCTCTCAATTTACTGTTAAAATGTATGATTATTAGAGCAAATTAAAACCCCCATCTCCTACAATAGAGTACCATCCATCCATTTGGATGTTAAGCTATTGATACCTACTAAATTTTGAAGGAACCTAAACAATTGGATCATTTGTTACTGCTGTCCCAGAAACAGATTTTAAGAAATGGCCATTTTAACTACACTAAGCAACAAAGCCAAAGTAAAAGTTTGCAGAAACATCCCCCATGGAAACAGGGTTCAGACACCTAAATATATCTGCAATTTAAATCTAATAAATATATTTGAGATTAAACTACTGCTTTCCAATCATGGGCCTGAACCCCCCCCCCCCCCCCTGTCTTGTTGCTTTATTCCAGCCAAGTCTTAATTACTGCAGCAAACTGAACACCTTAATTGATCTATTTGCTTGATTATGCTTTTCTTAGGTTTTCAGCTTTCGGGAAATTGCATAAGACTAGAAATTACCATCAAGCAGGTGTCTGGAAACTACACAGCTGGACCTGTGCAAAACTAAGAATGATAATTCTAGGAGTGTTTGATACAGTGTATCTCCCAGTACATCATTAATTAATTGTTAACCTATTAAGAGACATTTAGGCTGCTACAGGGAAGAAATAATTCATTATAAAACATTACAAAACAGACTAAACCACTGCTTTCCAGTCCTGGGCCTGAAATCCTCCTCTGTCTTGTTGTTTTATTCTAGCCAAGTCTTAATTACTACAGCATACTGAACCCCTTATTTGATCTATTTGCTTGATTATGCCTTCCTTAGGTTTTCAGCTTTCACGAATTTTCATGAGAATGGAAATTCCCTACAAGCTGTCTGTTGTAGTAGGTATCAATGAACAGGTGTCTGGAAACTACGCAGCAGGACCTGTGCAAATCTAAAACTAAAAACACTTATTCTAAGAGTTTAAGAGTCATTTAGGCTGCTACAGGGAAGCATGAATTTGTTAAAAAAATAGAGAAAGTTCATTAAAGTATTTTGGCATGTGTAAGGTATTACCAAAACAAGGATTAAACACAGAAAACCCTTTAAAATAACTGAATAAGTAACACTTCAGCTTGTCTTTGTGATTAAGTATTCAGCTGCAACATAAAACAGAAGACATGGGATCCAACTGAAACTTCAACCTAAATGTAAGGTTTTAATAGTTAATGGCAAGCTTCCATGTGGTAGAAAGGAGGAGCGCTGCCGGCAGGGACTGAGCCTGGAATTGGGGTTGAGCTAAAGGATTAAAGTTTTTAATTACTGGAGTTGAGAGAGGACTTAGGACTGCGCTCTAGAGGTTAGTTTTATTTTACATTTCAATGCAAATTTCACCATTGAGACCATATCCATGGTGACAGAAGCTCACTTTTGCTGAAGTTGGGAGCTTCCAAAACTAGGAATTTTAAATGAAAGGAGTAAAGCTCTTGTTTACCACATGACACATGATGAAGCATCTCTTAAAGAGAACAAAGAGAGCACAAAGGAATGTGAAACTCAATTACAATTCTGTCCTAGTCTTAAGTTAACTTGAGTTTGAAGAGTCACTTTGCCAGCCCAGTAACTCTGAGACATCAGAGGGAACAGGGTAAATCTGGGGTAGCAGAGCTAAACATTAGGTCAGAACTCTGAACTCCACACTACAGAGTCACACAGGGCTTGGGGACACTTCTGTACCTACAGTATGGACAAGGTATCTGAGTTCCTAGGTATCTAGAAACGTGTATACTGCAGTATCATCAGTGTCAAGATTTGTATACAGGCACATACTGTAGTTGGGCGACATGTGCAGTGGTTAATATTGCTGCCTTGTTTGCCTTGGGTTCAATTCTCCTGTTTGCATGGGTTTCCTCCAGATGTTCCGGGTTCCAACGACATACTGGTAATTTACTTAGCTGTTGGGAAAACTGGCCCTGGTGTGAATGTGTGCGTGTTTGTGTCTGTGTGCACTCTGTGATGGACTGGTGTCCTGTCCAGGGTATACCCTGCCTTGCACCCATTGCTTGCAGACTCTAGCTCCCCCATGACAAAGTGGTTAGAAAGTCGATGGATGGATATACACACAGTTTAAATACAGTTTGTAAGCTTTGAATAAAAGCATCAGCTGCGATAATATAATACAAAAGTTGGCACAAAAATTGAATCAACAGTGAAATACTAACCACTGGACACAAGGGAAACTAAGGGGAAACATGCATTTAACTGATAGGAGATGTTTCTTTACACAAATTATTGTAAGAATATGAAACAAGAAACCGAGCCATGTTGTTGAACCCGATACCCTGGTGCCTTACAAGAAATGGCTGGATAAGATCTTTGGATCAATTAGCTATGAAAAAACAAATGAAAAGCCTGACCTAATGGCCTCCTTTCATTTGTAATTTTCTTGTTTTTAAATCTCAACACAGCAAGACCTTTCTGAGATTAAATGCCATGGTCATAGAAAATAATTGGACCTGACTGGCAGAGTTAAGCTGTTTGTCTGATTATTTGCAGTAACCTGTATTACACACATAGAGCATAGAACAATGCTTTAGTAATTAAGCCAGGCATCCCTAACTGTCAAACTAATGGACTGAAATTGAGTTACCTGCCTGAACTCTGATTTTGTTTCATCTCCCAACAGGTAGCAGATTTTGTATTGTGTGCAGGGCTTCTGGTGATCAGATGTCTTTATAATCAAATTATTCACAATTAGCTTACATGACAAGTGCAGAAGTTCTATGAGCTAAATGGATTTTTCTCCCATATTGTGGTTTTGTGAATATCAAAATCATGTGTGCTCTTGTCATTTTGCCGAACCTGATACCCTGAAGCTCATAATTTCTTTAATTAGCAATAGTAATACAAATATATATAGTCATACAATATTAAGAGCAATAAATAAAGTCCACGCTTTACAGTATTTGGAAAACATTTATGTAAGTCCTATATGTTTTAAAATACAGTATGTGGTTTATTTAGTGCCAGCAGCACAGCAATATTGAATATACATTTAGTATAACTGATATAGAAAACATACTAATTTCAAAAGCATATACTGTATCTAAGGGGAAAAGAACTGGGAAAATTATGACTTTTTAGATATGGTAAAAGACTTTCAAGACTGAATATACATTTCCATTCCCAAAAGCTTTTCTTACTTTACAACTTGAACTCCAGCTTAAGCCACTTATCCCTTACAGGTTGAAGGTTTGATGATTTGAAGCTGTGTTGAAGGTGCCTGGCTCATAGACAGCTCATCTGAAGACAATGTGCTTTTCCACCCTTTATTCTCACAATGCAGTGTAACTAATCTACGTGTTTTACTCCTTTTAGTATTTAATATTTTTAATATTTACTATTTTTCTTTATCTTAACATAGAATCAAAGGAGACTGAAGACCACCTTCCTGTTTTAACCCTAAAACTCTCATCGTGAGTTAATAAGACAGTTAGAACAAAACATTAGTGCTCAATGAAGACAACATTCTCCTGGGAATTTATAGCAAAGATCTTTTGCTGTTTGGTCATCCAAATCTGACCTTACTAAAATGTACAGTACAGTGCTTTACTGTAATAAATACTATACATATACAGTATGAAAATATACATACTGTATACGTCAGAATTCTAACCATAATTGGTGTTTGTCACATACAGTATATTGAAGCATTTTGAAATGAGTTCATTCAGAAACTAACTATGGAGAAAACAAAACTAACAATGGGGGAAAAAACAACCTTTTTCTATCACATAAGCACTAAATTACCAGAATGGACATCCTAACACTAATAAAAACATTAGGCAAACACAAAACACCTACTGTATAATATCCATTGTGGTAATGTAAAAGTTTCAACCATGTCAATGCAATTACAGCTTCATATTTAAAAATGAAACATTTGCTTCCACAAAATATTGATATTAGATCCAGTATTATATACCACCCGAATCAGTGTTTCTCTTGTGCTCTGAAGAATTTATGAATCATAGTGCTGAACGACTTTATGGCTTATATGCTCATCCTTCAGTTTCTCACCTTTCATCATAGAACGTCAATGGTTTTGCTATCAGCCAGGTTTGTGGGGGGGGGGGGGGGATAGCCGCCACTTCCCTACTTGGATCTGATGGTGGGGTGGAGGAAGTACAACTGAACACACAGAAAGAGCACAATGACTGAGGTAAGTTGCCATCAGCAAGATGTGGTTTGCTTATCAATTATCAGCCTGATACTGGCTACTCAAGGCAAACAGATACTGTTTGAGCTGTAGTCAGTTCCCTGTGAAGACATTGTATAAGGTTTCTTGAAATTGATTCTGTGAGTTAAGTCATTATTGTGAGAGATGTGCTAAACATTTAGAAACAGAATTATCTTCTTTCAAAAGTCTTCATTGAGTCTTAAGCAGTGAGGAGGAATTACGACTCAAGGACAGAACAATAACTTTCTAACCTCTTCTAATTTAGGGCCACATGGGAGCTGGAACTTATCCTGGCAAGCAAAAGGCACAAAGCAGGTTACATCCTAGATGTGATGCCGATTCATTTAAGGAACTTGAAATTCCTATAGAACAGCCATCCATTATCCATTAATTGGGCACAACATCAAGGAACATAGAGTTACAGCTTAACCCAGAAGACAGAGGGCGCAAGGCAGGGGTCACCCCGTCAATGAGACTCCAGTTCATCACATGGCAGATAGATACTGTATACTTTAGACATATAATAGAACAACTGTGTCCTCAGTTATCTTTGACACTGCACTGCAGGAGTGTGGTTCAGAGAGCAAAGGCAGAAGTATTTGCATAAGACAGACAGACAGAGTAAGGTCACATTGTTGCAACTGTGCTCAGCACAGAGGTGTAATTGTCAAGATGTATACTAATTAAGGGTTCCTAGGAAAAAGGACAATGTTCCTCATAGGCCAAAAGAGAGAAGCAAATTGGCTCTCTATAAGTTAACAGAGAAACACAGGGTTAGTTTTCCCTTTGGGTTAAGGTTAGAAGGGAGAGTCACAAGCTCTACTCTCCCGTAATTTGAGACAAAGGTTTTCATGGAATCCAATGAGGTAAAATCAGGTTAAATAGGTCAGGGTGGGAAGGTTCCACACCAGGATTGGGGCTGCCTCATTCCCCATATTCCAATGAAGGAATAATGAACATTATAACAGGAGGTTCATGTTTCTGGGCCCTTCATGCCAAGCTTCCAGATCTACCACAAGAGACAATTAAGAGACATCACTAAATCTAAGCAGTAATGTGGGAGGAACCTGGAGCATCCAGAGTAAACCCAGGCAGACATGGGGATACATGTAAACTCCACAGTCTGGAATGAGGACACAGAACCCACAAACTGTGAGGCAGCAGTGCAAACACAAGTTCAATAAGGCCTGATGTTAAGGGTGGGAGGTATTGTATTTTTAATGTTATTTTCTTGATTCAATGTGGCATGTTGGAAAAAAAAGCCAGAAGATGTGTTTTTTGTTTTCTTTCAGGTCATAAATAACCATTTTATTCCTATTTTCTGCAGTAAATCTTGATAATATTTCAGCACAGCTTGCTGAGGCAGGTTTTATCATTGCTCAGGGTGTCTGAGGTGGATCACAACAAAATAATTTACTCACTTCCTATGTACATACTGAGTTTAATACTGATAAATTAAGTAAATTCGTGTAACAGCATGACTAAAGGACACATATACCCAACCAGCTTGTCCGCTATTTACCCTAGAGGAATCAACTACAATGACAAAGTGCCCTTCTTCTTCGCTGCTGGTACACCTCGGAATAGGACAGGACTCCCTAGAGTCTTCTAGGCCTAAACAATAGACAGCTAATATGAAGGAGGCGGTCATCATAGTGTACAGAACTGTATTAGAGCACAGTTTAGAGCAAAATTCTTCTGTCTTTCATTCTACCTGACATCCAAATTTTAAAAAGTTAAAGAAAGCAGTTTAAAGCATTTTAAAGGTTTAGAAATCATACAAGGTTGCAGACAACAGGAGGACATTCTGCCCATCTTGCTATATCGTTTCTGCAAATTGAACAATTTTCCACAATAAGGTCTTACTAGTATATTTTGTGTCATTGTCTAGATGAAGACAACAGAATCTAGATGATTACCTTTTTACTGTATATATTGTATAGGTTCCTATTCCCTTTTTGGATCTTTCCTTTTTGGGTACCTACATTGCATTTATTAATGTCATACTGTATTTTATTCATTGCAGCTCAATAATATGCACCCCTATAATTCAATCCAAATGCATAAACTCAAGCATTAAGGGTCTACAGAAATAAGGGTGTCAGTTGATCAGGAAAAACTCACAGAGTTTTATGTTCTCTCCATAATTTACTTTGTGTCACAAAGATGCTCCCTGCCTTCTGCAGAAATTTCCATACAGCAGCATAGCAGGAATCAGCTGTCACCCGATCAGAATCGCAAATTCAGACAGCTTGGAGGTACTGTTTAAAAAGACAGACATCCACATTTTAGGCAAAATGAAACAACAGAATGATAAAAAAATGCATTTTATTTTCAAAACAGCTGAATCCAAGCACGCAGAAAAACGGTGTAATCATGTTTAGAGTGTTTGTTAATTTGTTCTGAAACGCAATTGTTGTGTTCTTCAATTAAAGGTGACCACTTCACTATATTTTTTCTTGTTAATTAATAAAGATGCAGCCTACAGCCTGTAGAAATATAGCACCATCACCTCACTGCTCTTGTGATTCTAGACCTGAACACCTATTAGCTTTCCTGTTTCTTTTTTGAACCAATTTGTATTGGATCAAATAAAATTTTTCTGAGCACTCCAGTTTCCTCCCACATTCCATAGATATGTTAGTTTGATTAACATTTGTCTCTATATACATGTATGTGCCCTGTGATGGACTGAAAGTCCTGTCTTGTACCCTGAGTCTCTGGGATAGAATCCATGTTGTCATGTCAATTACTATTACAAAAATGCTCAGCTTGGGGTCTCTCGTTTACTATCCATGAGTTTTTAATCAGATGGCACATTGTAGATAACATGAAGAAAAATAAAAATATCACACAAGAGTAAAAAGTGCAAGGAAAATTAAGGGGCATAACAAACAACCCAGCCTGACAGTACTGGTGACAAAAAAGTGTTAGAATTGATTAGAATTCATGATGACTTCTCTTTGTGGAAGAACGGTTATTACGTTAAGAATTGAACCTCAGTTCTGCAGTACTGCCACCCTCTTTATTGTAACTTCAAATAACTTAAGTTAAAATACAGTGAAAAAACATAAATCCGCCTGTTCTCTTGAACTCATTTACAAATTAGTGGACAATTTTGGTCAGAAAGTTATAAAAAGCTGCTTTTACTTTCAAATCAGCCCAGAGAAGAGCAGAAGAGTCACATACATTCTTGGCTTTTCAGGAATTGTCTTACACTGATAGGCTAAATGAACTAAACATCTTTCTTACACCTGAGGAAGGCTCCACAGCCAAAACGTTGTGTTTTCTTTCTTCTCTTTTCAGCATGGAATAAACCTATTACTTGTTCCTAAATGAACTAAATGTTTTAGTCGAACAGAGAAGAGCAGGAGGGATACCAATTTATGATGTCCACATCTTCAAAGGAATTAACAAAGTAAACACCTTGGACTTCTTCAGAATCAACAATGAAACAAGAGGATCCAAGTGGAAGTGTGTTTTAATTTTAAAACAATCTACTGAGACACATTGTTGGCAAGACCTGTTGGCAACTGTTTGAGGTGGATGGGACATATGGTCTCTATTCATCGTTGACATTTATTTTCTGAAGTCAACTGTTTTGTTGCATGTTTGGGGATTCCAGATCTCATGATTTTGAGTTATGAAATGACCCCTACCTTGGTCATTGAGTACCCCAGAATCTCAGACCAAATTATTTTTCTGTCTTTGATCACAAGTAATTTGGGCGATCATGCAGGCAATAGATTAACACATAAAATAATAAAAATGAAACAGGGTTATGTAGCCCGCTCACTGGGTGCTTTAGTGGAAGCACACCCGGATAATGTATGCGCCAAGGTGCAGGTTGAGGCGCTACCCAAAAGCTTGTCCTTCTTTTTTTCCACATTAACCCCATAGTCGCTACACTGGTGTCAGCAGTGGGACATCAGCATGGAATGGACATTGAGTGGCACTGCCTACCGAACTCTGCAAAGCGCCAGCTAGCTCCAAAGATGAGCGACCTTGTTGAGTGCCTCCTGGGAGCGAATAAAAGCGACCATTGGGAGCCTGAGCAATGCCCCAGCACTATATCCAGCCACAGCCCTTGCAAGGGCTGCCAAGTTGTGGCCCGCCCGGTGGATCCTGAGCAACTCCCCAGGACACCCTGCCAGCAGATGTCTGGCCTCAGCTTTGAGGGGAGAGTCTGCCAGGCCCTCCTGGAAGTTCCCGGTGCCTGGCGGAGTGACTACTCAGTGTTGGCGGCTGGTATCTGGTTGGAGGCACCTGAGGTGATGAGGGAGAGGCTGACCCTGCGGCGGCGCCGATGGGGGAGCGACTGGGCCCTGTTGCCGCGGACATCACATACCTTGTCCGCCAGGCCTACCCTTCTTTCCTGGAAGAGATGCAGCGGGAAATGGCCCTCCAGGCCTTTCCTTTCTTAAGGCCATTTTGCCGGAGGAGCTGCGGGAAACAGGAGCGGGGTGGCCCAGCAAGGGGACGGCCGTCCTTGAATACCACAACCCCCACTTTTGGCAGCACTGCAGAAACCTGCGCTCTCCACACCACCGTGGGGCTGGTCGGCCAAAGCCAAAGCCTTTACCTTCTGTGCTGGATCGTGGACCAATCCTGCCTGGCTCTGATCGACACCGGCTCGTCTGTCACCCTTCTCCGGCCCGGTGTCCTTCTGGGCACCGAGGGGGCCGGTGCCCTAAGATGGGAGGCCACTGATCTGCGGTTGTAGAAGGCCACTGGACAGCTCGCTGCCATCGAAGGGATACGGCCACTTTCCATCCGCCTGGGAGCAGTAACAGTGCGCCACCCCTGCTACCTCACCTCCGTCAAAGGACTGTATCTTGGGGCTGGACTCGTTGAATAGGTGGGTGGCAGTCCGGACTTGGGCCGGCAGGGAAAACGAATCTGCCTTGTGGAGTGCAGGCTGGGCGAAAGCCAGAAGACATGGACTTGCTGGAGCAGGAGGCAGAAGCGGCAGCAGCAACGTGCTGGATCCTGCCCCTGAGCTACCTAGAGGGGCAACCAGGGGGACGGCCACTGTCGGGAGGAGACGAGTCATGCCTTAGAAGACCTGTTTCAGCGCAGCTGCGTGGGCCTCGACCAGAACCAACAGCTGCAGCTACGGACTCTTCTCGCCCAGCATGAGGACCTCTTTGTGGTGAGGGATGAGGACTGTACCCACACAACCCTCGTGCAGCACGAGATTGACACTGGCAATGCTAGGCCCATGCTCATGCCCAGTGCTCCTTCTGGACCCGGTTCCAACTGTGGACAGACCGTGCATCCCTTACCTGGCTGCTAAACTTCAAAGAGACAGAGTGCCAGATGGTGCGGTGGATTGAGATCCTGCAGCAGTACAACTTCACTGTCTTGCACCACACGGGGTCTCGCCACCACAACGCAGACGATCTCTCTCGGCGGACTGCCACTAATGCATCCGGCGGGATCAAGATGAGGGGGCCGTCTACATCGGGGCAGAGGTGAGTGTCGCAGCCACGGCCCCGGAGGGCTGCTGGGGGTGGACCTTGCGGACCTGGCGCAGCGGCAGGAAGCGGACCCCAACATCGGGCCGGTGTGTTGCTGGAAGACAGCTTGGACCCGGCCCACGTGGAAAGAACTCGCACCCCACCCCAAGTCCGTCAAGGCTCTCTGTTCATTGTGGGAGACCTTGGAGGTAAAGGACAGGGTGCTGCGCCGGGGGAAGTGGGTGCCCTCCAGTGGTGAGATCCAGTGGGGGCTGTGCCACCGGGATGTAGAATGGTACTGCCAAACATGAGGCTGGGAACCGCTACATCCTGGTGGCGGTGGACTACTTTACAAAGTGGCCTGAAGCCTATGCCCTGACGGACCAAAGAGCCTCCACGGTGACCGATGTTCTGTTGGAGAGGATGTTCGCTAGGTTGGGGGTGTCAGAGGAGCTACACAGTGACCAAGGGTGCAATTTCGAGTCCCAGGACTTTGCCAGGATGTGCCAGTGCCTGGGGATCACCAAGACGCAGACCATCCCCCTGCATCCCCAGAGCAGCGGGCTGCTGGAGCAATTTAACCGAACACTGTCCACCCAGCTGGCCAACCTGATCTCCTGGCCCTACCTTCCCCTCACACTCTTGGCGTCCTTGATGCACTCCAACGTCCCTGATGTTGGGGAGGGAGATCCGCACTCAGATGGACCTGGCCTTCAGTTCACCGGCACCGCCAGCTGGACCAGACTATGAGTGGGACATGCAGCAGTGGATGAGGCGTGTGCACAACCTCACCCGGACCCACCTGACACTAATGGGAATACAGCAGAAGCAGTACTACAATCTGCCTTTCAGCCTGGGGACCTGGTCTGGGTCTACAGCCCATGCCGCAGCAAGGGCCTCAGCCCTGTGAGGTCCTAGAGGCAATAGGCAAGATCTGCTAGTGGGTCCGGCTGAAGAGGCGGGGGAGAGTGAGGGCCTACACCGGGACTCTCTGGCACCCTTCGTGGCTCGCGTAGAGGCGCCCAGTACAGTGACTCTGGAGGAGCCCGGGGAGTGTCCAGGGTCAGGGCCTGTCAGTGGCAGTGGGGCGGACTGCCAGCCATCACCGTACTGCAGCTGTGTAGGGTCCCCTGGGAGCTGGAAGATTACGAGTACAGCCTGCACGGACTGTTCGACGTTGGCGGGATGCTGGATGCCTCAGGCGAGTGTAGTGTAGCACCCTTGCTGGGTGCCTTAGTGGACGCGCACCCGGATAATGTATGCGCTACAGTGCAGGTTGGGAACCGCTGCTGGGGGATGGACTGAGGGTCTGCAGGCTGGCCGCTAGCTGACCCTGGCTGTGTAAACAGTGATTAAAAAGGGATATGTTGTGTTGTGTTGTTGTTTACCCCTGTTTCTCCCCAAGAACCATATTGTGACACCCTAAACTTGTGTACCTGTTCCCATTGCTGCCCTTGTGTGTTCAACCCTTGTTCAAGAGTGTTTATAGTTTCTGTTGCCTGGTTGCTGGTAGGTGGAGGTCTGGAATAAAGAGAGTGTGCATGACCCAAAAGCTTGTCCTGGTTTTTTTCCACATGACCCCCATCGTCGTTACAGTTATTACAGACTCCAGTGAACAAAGGATGTTGTACTGTTTCCCAAGACAGCATTTAAAAGACACCTAAAAGGTAAGTTAGTCCTCCATCAAATGGACAGACCATCTTTACTGCAACATTGCTCTTAATTGCAGGTGCAGTTAATAAGATCATAATTGTACAAAGGCAGGCTGATTGTACTTTATCATCTGTAGGGAACAAAAGCATTTCCAAAAACAATTTCTTTGCAGCAGGTATGTACTGTAAAAGTATTTAAACTACAGATCTGCTGAGTGTGTTACAGCCAGATTATGCCTATGCCTATTATACCAGAACCTGCTTTCATGTTTAACTTCTAAATATTTGCACAAACTTGGGGCTATTCAGGAACTATATATATATATTTTTTAAATGTCCGATGTATTGTGTGAGACCTGTGACTGCTGCTGCTCCATTTAGAGAACCACCGGGGCTCCTAAATTACTAGTCTCTAAATGTGTTTATAAGTCTAACAATGGCTGAAAAAATTGTTCACGCCTGATTTATTCAGAGGTAGCCCTTAATTACATCTGGCAATATAATTTTTTTTCTTTTACATTTTGCTAGGCCTAAAACTGACTGCATGTTGCAACATTCAAAATCTCTTTGTACTGTATGTGTTTCAGTATTGGTGCTTAGGCAACCAAACACTGCCCTTCGGGAGCTCCTGCCCTTCCCTTCTGAATGGTGCTATGAGATCATTAATGATCTTCACGGCTGAAGGAAAGAAGTTCCAGGTAGTCCAGTAAATGAGAAGAGCAGTTACGTGTTATAGCAAATTTTGTCATGTATGTGCTAGCACTACTAAAAAGAAACAAAGTAACGGGAGGCAAGGACTATGTTGCAGGCTGCTCTTCCAAATAGACGGAGCCATGGCTTTACATGTCCACTGAAGGACACTCCTCCTACAGCAGGGTTCTTGCTCACTGTGCTGTGGCATTGCTTTGGCAACTCTCATTCAAATGGAAGAGTGACATTTACTGGTCCTACAACACTACGTAGAGTACCAAACTGGTTTCCCTTAGTGTCTGCCACCGTAGTACCGACCAGGTCTAACCTTGGATAGTTTCTGAAATCTGGCAACATTGGGCTACCCGGTAGTTACAATACTGCTCCTAAAGACAGTCTGTTCTTTTAACCTTTTTTGTAACCAAGAATTATTACTTTACTGGAATTACTGGAAGTGCTAGAGTCATTGCTGTATTTTGCCTTTGAGTTTTACTAGGCAAACTTCACAGAAACCGTATCCATCTTTTGTAAGTTCTTACTTGGTCACTTCTAATATAATGGTGATTACAGAGAGACCTTTTCCAATTTTTTACCTCTCCTGAGGCATTATCATGCCATTTTATTGGACACTGTTATTTATAAATTTTAGCATTAATTGTAGTATTTTTTTATATGTAAACCTCAATGCTGGTCACTATATATACAGTACACATTGGAAATCATTTCCTTCTAATATCTGGCCTGTTATTATGCAAGATATCATTCTATTCTGTTAATTAGTACTTATTTTCTCTTACTGTGTGACCCATGCATTAATAACTGAATATAAATGTTTTTGCTAATATTGTGAAACTGTCATCTAACCAGTTGCCCTACATTGATTGTTTTACCAATGTGCTCTATCTTATGGACTCCTTTCAAAAAATTAAAAACTTAAATCATGCTATATTTCCCCCTCAAGTGGGAAGACTTGTACTGCAACCAAAAAGATTAAATTCCTTTTCTGATGTCCTTGCTGCTGTCCTCTGGGGTTTCTTCAGTGCCTCAGTTTCCTACTATGTCATTGCACCTCAGCTTTTATTCATGTGATAGTAACCTTCATAAAAGCATGCTTACTTTTTAAAAACATTTCTTTACAGGTTTCCCCATGCAATAGCAAAAAACTGCATTGAGTTTGTAACAGGAGGCTGTGGGCCTAGGTGGATTCACTTTATCATGAAATAGAATAATGACTCTAAATGAATGCAGCTTTAATCTAAACCTATTCTCCAATTTCATTAAGTGCTTTAAAGCTACAGGTATAGTATGTGTTGTATTAACTGTGTTTGTGTTTTCATTATTGTAATGCATGCAGTTTAACACCTGCATCTTTCTATTGAAACCCCTCAGTGATCTAAAGGTTTATGGTTTCAGCTAAATACCATTTTTTTCAGTTTGTAGTTAGCTATAAGCTCTTAGTTTGCAGTTTCATTTTCTATTGGCTGTAATTACATGAATGAAATAATTTAGACCACATTTTCCGAGCGAATTAGGAGCTGCTCCTAACTTATCATTAAATACAATATGTGCTTAAGTCTGCAATACAGCAACATAATCAATACAACTGTGACATTTATAGGAAAGTCAATTCAATTTAAAACATTGAATCTCAAATTCCAATTTTGATCTGTTAAAAATGACACTTCATTGCAAAATCAGACTGATCTTCCTGTTTACTTCTGAGACTGTCACTCTGTGGTTTTTGGTTTTGAGGTTGTCTAGATCTGCTGAACAATTAGTCTGCAGCCCTGCGTTATTGACAAAGTACAAAGAATTGATTACAAATCTCAGATCATCCACATGATGTGTTGTACGTAACTCTTGTAAATTGTAAAAGTGATAAAACAGAAATTAAAGTTTTAACTAACCATAAAATGAGCTGTATAGTTGAAGACTCCTTTTGAATGTTCTTAAATCAAGAATAATCAAGAGTAGAAGAGATCTGTTAAGTTTTTGGGCAATTATTAATAGTGTAAAATACATTTTTGTGGGGAATGTTTATGTACATGTAGTTACAGTATTCAGTTATTTGTATACAGTCTATTTGTAAAACAATTCAACTGTATATATGATACCATGTAATTTTGTGTTAAATCTGTGAAAAAATGTACAAATGTTTGAAAAAGTCATTATTTCACTCTTCATGCTATTACCTCCAAAAGAGTACTGTTATGTTTTCTTTTCATATTCTGTTTTACATTCTGTGCATGCACAGGGTAATATGTTGCATATTTGTATGAACTGTGCATTTCTATTTTGGAATCCCTCAAAACATGGCACAATTGCATTCTTCCCGAGCAGGTTATTTGTTTTATGCATGGATTTTACTGATCATCTGAAGTGAAGACCTGAACTTCCTTTAGCCTACAGGGTCTGAAACAATGGTCACTCCTGACAGTAGATAGATAGTATAGTCAGATAAAAACAGAGAGTATGAAGACAGCTCAGGAAGACTGATACATTTGTGTGACCTACAGTAGGATGCCTACCAGAACATGGCTGTCCAGAACCGGGACTAGTCTCCACTTTTGTCCAGGAGTTGTTTTCACTTTTTCCTTCACAGTTCCTTTGCAGCCCTGGTGAATCCCTGTCAGTTCAGTTTCATTAAGTAATCCCCCGTAGTCCTTTGGCCCAAAATGTCTTTTTTGTTTTTGCTAAATTGACATATATTACTTAATTTGATAACTGACTCATACCAATTTTAAATTGCTTTATCTCATAGGGGGTCATGGGGGAGCAGGAGCCCATCCTGGATGCACCCTAGATGAGATGCGAATCTCAGAGCACATAATGACACACACACTTACATCAGGGCCATTTTTCAAAGAAGCCAATTAACATAACAATACATTTTTGGACCATGGGAGGAAACTGAACCAACTGGAGGAAACCATGCAAACAGGGGAGAGCTTTCAAACTCCATGCAGATACAGTAGGACCCCAGAACCTGATCCCACCTCTGTGAAAAAAAAATGCAAACTACTACACGACCATGCCTCCTGTTACATTTAGGCATTTGTCATCTTGCATCATGTAAAAACAAAACAAGATGAAATCATTCTCCAAGAAATGTAGGCTGATATTTTAACAATCTCAGAAATGAGGTTAACCATTTCTCTTTCTTAGCTCAATTACAGACAACTCAAATCAGAATATATCATAAATGTAGACCTCCAGGTGAGAAACAATTTTTTTAGACATTCACTTGGCAGCTACAGTACCTTAACTTGTCCTAATACTCTCAAATTGATCCTTTTCGCTTCATAAAGACGTGCTATCAAGTAACTCCTCCTGTAAAGATTCTCACATGAACTATAGATCAGCATGTTCCTGGTTGAAGCACAAATATCCACCAGTGACCAGGGTTCCTAAAGTTGGATGCAACACTGGATATGTTTTCAAATGAAGGGGTGGCATGGTGGCATTGCTGCCTTGCAGTGCCTGGGCTCTGGATTCAGTTCCTGGGGTGCTATCCATGTGGAGTTTGTATTTTCTCCCCTTGTTCATATGGGTTTCTGCTAGGTGCTTCAGTTTACATCCACAGTCTAAAGACATGCTGGTCGCTTAACTGGCATCTGTGAACAAAATGGCCCTGGTGTGAGTCTATGGAGTCTGTGTTTGTGTCTTTGTGTGCACTACAGTATGATGGACTGGCGTCCCGACCAGTGTGTATCCCACCTTGCACCCAGGCTCTAGGTCACCATGAATTTGAATTGAATAAGTACTGTAGTGGTTATTAAAAGGTATGTGATGTATTCTAATAAAATAATTCCCATTTTGAATTTTAAAAGCTACGGATTAAAGTTATGGCATATCATGGTTTACTCTGCAGCAACATAACTACCATGTTAATTACTGTACCATATTCCCTATCACCTTGGTAATACACATACAGTATACTGTATAACATTAACTATACACTATATTCCAGGCTTTAGAAAATGTCTAAAGGCCATTTTGAACTACACAAGCATTGCTGTGAAAATGTCTGTGACTTGAACTAGCTCTCCACATGCTACAACAGTTAAAGCAGGTTTACAGAAAGTCTTTTCTGTGTCCTTGGCTGCTTTGCAATCTCCCTTTTGGTGTCATTGATTCTCTCATCTCATCATCTAAACCAGATCTCCCTACCTCACCTTTTTTGGTGCTTATCTTGAGTCTTTTTTTTCCTAAAACATAGAGTTGAGGGAAAACAATTCTGAAACTGCTTACTCATACTCATTGAATGAGTTGAGTGCTGCCAGCCGTTAAAGTTCCTCGCAGCGGAACCTGAGCCACCAATCATTTCCCCACAAAGGGTACCCGTTAGATAACGATTTCATCATGGAGATAAAATATTTGTGTCAAGGCAGATTACTGTCTGCATATTCTTCGAATGTGTCATAAGCAGCTAATGAAAGGAGAAACTTGCAGTGAAAACAAAATTACTCAGACTGAAAAACTAGTTTCCTGCTCATCAAGGAGAGGACAATGTCTGCCATGCACACCAGGGACAAGGCTAAGCACAGTCAATATTGTCTAAGTTTTACTGACTGGCAGTTCACAAATGAATAGCAAAGGCAGACTAGAAAACTGAAAAATGAACTTTGGCTAGGCTGTCAGCCTGCACCATTACCAATTCATTTTTACTGTCTTTCATAAGTAATTGCTAGAAAGTGAACACTCTTCTGTGTGTGCAGTAATTTGTGGCAATACCTGAGACAGCATTTCATGTTTTTCAGGACAATGTCTAATTTAATTTCAAAACTCATGGATTTCCTTTTCTCCGATAAAGGTGTATCACTAGCACTATTCTAACGCGTATCATCCATGATTATGTTTTCAAGATTGCAAATGGAAGGAACACAATGCTTTCACTCAGAAGGTAGTGAACAAGTATTTAGGAAGCATGTACTGCACGTGCACTAAGCTGCTACGAGCAGGTCCATGAGTGATGATTTGTTGACATGTGCAGACTGAATGTATGTATGTTCAAATTATTAAACTAATGTATATCTCACCCACTTGTGCTCTCCTTTATTTTTTTACAATTATTCACAAGCACCCACTCGTATATTACCCCACTAGTATTAAAATTTTGCATTTCTTCCTTCACCTCCTCATCACTTTTGCAGCAAATCACTTGAAGAACTCGGGGGGGGGGGGATTCTGAGAACAAGGTCTGTCAATAAAAGAAAATCTTCAAATCACTTCTCTATTCCATCTTAATTAAGGTTTCAACTTAACTAACCTACTAAAGTCAGCATTCCCTCCTGTTACTAAAGTGTGCATACATAATGCCTAGACGCTGTCTTTGTTAAGCAATATTTATTAGCTATTGAGTTTAGTAAAATCAATAGAGGGTCCAACATCTTCAAGTAACATTCTGCTTTGGAGATGTTTCTCAGTTTGTCAGCTTGGGATCTCCCTCACCAGAAACACAAGTTGTTTGCACAATGCTCAATCAGGCAAGATGGCTCCAGCAATTACAGCATCTGAAATCTGGGGTGCATCCATACATCTATCCATTTTCTAACTGCTTCTTCCACTTCAGGGTTGCAGGGGAGCTGGTATCTATCCTGGCAAGCAATGGGTGCAAGCAATGCCAGTCTATTGCAGGGTAAGACAGACGCAGACATACACAGTCACACCAGGGCCAAATTTCTCGTAAGCTACCAGTGTGCAAACACAGGGAGTACATACAAACCCTGTGCACATACTGTAGCACAACTGGTCTGAAATTGAGCCCAGGGCCCCTAGTGCTGTTGAGGCAGCAATGCTAACCACTGCACCACCATGTATCCTGGGACTGCATCCAAAAAGCAATTAACTGACTGAGTGACCGGTGTGCAGGAGACTTTCCTGTCAATATGAAAATCCCACTAGGGTAATACTTCAGGGCTTGTGAACTGTTCTCACAAATTTTTAGGAGCTCCCCCAGTCAAATCTCTGAGACAATACTCTCTCAGTGGCAATTAATGAGTGCCTGGCTTGAGGAGCATGGGACTGATTGTCATGAACATCCCTGGCTGGATCAATTCCATTGTAATTCAAGTGTAATTCAGTGGCTACATCGTCATACCCAGGGGGTGTAAATGATTTCAACACATGCAGAGTCATGCGAAACAACACTCAATGAAAAGGTGAATCAGTGCACTTTTTCTACTTCAAAACCTGTATCCAAAGGTTTTGCAGTATTTTGTGTGTCACAAGTGAAAATACCTGTAGATACAGGATTTGAAGACTTTTACAAAAAGAGTTGGGTTTTGGCCGGCACAGTGGTATAGTTGTGAGCATTGCTACTTTGCAGTGCTGTGACCCCAGGTTGAATTCCAGACCTGGGGTGCTATCTTTGTGAAGTTTTTATTTTTTCTTCATGTTTGTATGGGTTCCCTCCTACAGTCCAAAAACATACTGGTACAGTAGGTTAATTTGCTTCTGGGGAAACTGGCCTACGGGTGTGTGTGTCTATCTTCACTGCAAAGGACTGGTGTCCCATCCAGGGTGAATCCTGTCTTCTGCCTTTTGCCTACTAGAGTAGGATTCGGCTGCCCTGCAACCCCGAAGTGGATGAAGGGATCAGAAAATGGATGGATGGATAATTTATCTAGTATTGAATCAATAAAGAAAGTCTGTTATTGTCTAGGGACTGACTTAATCACAGTGTGGTCTGTACTATCGTCTGAACTCTTCAGCTTCTAGATGAGATTTCAGAAACAAGGAGCAACCTAATGCCCAAGCAAATAAAGAGCATTGCAAATACTGTCCAGAAATCAGTAAGGAGATTCAAAAATGAGTTTCACATATGCAAATCCACACATGAAATATAAAGATTTTCCCAGGAGATGTAAGTGGTACAAGAAATATTCCTCCTGCATACTGCACTGCTCAAAGAAAAGAATTGCATCTGTTAATGATGGAGTCACTGTAACAATCATATACTGTATTTAAGGCGAAGAGCTTCTTGGGACAGAAAGATGGAAAGGTGGAATTCTTCCAAAAGGTACTGTAATTTTAAAAATGCAAAAATATTAGTTTTAGCTGAAGTGAATATGCACATTTTCTTTGGGAATAAAAGCCTGTGGAGTGAATGCCTAGGCATACATTGTGTTGTAACAGAAAAGTTCTTGCTCCAGGATGAGAGTGAAAACAGATAAACTTTATTGTATGCAAACAAGAAACACCTCAATAGCAGGGATGTTCAGGGAATACAAAGCAAACAGTTACCTTTGACAAGGTGTATGGTTAAGATCATGTTTCAGAATAAATCAGCTATTAAGAGAAGTTAGCTGTCTTGCCAGAATTTCCAGAGGTCATGTTGCCTTCCCTCCCTCACAGCCTTGAGATAATCTAAAGTTTCAGAGATAAACAAAATATATGATATGGCCAGTGGCCATATCACTCTGCAACTCACAACTGGCAACCCACTGAAGCTAAGCTGGTGTGAGCCTGGTCAGTACCTGGATGGAGACCTACTGGGAAAAACTAAGGTTGCTGCTGGAAAAGGTGTTAGTGGGACCAACAGGGGGTGCTCACCCTGTGGTCTATGTGGGTCCTAATGCCCCAGTATAGTGATGGGGATAGTATACTATTAAAAGGTGCCGTCCTTCTGATGAGATGTAAAACCGAGGTCCTGACTCAGTGCGGTCAATAAAAATCCCAGGGCATTTCTGGAAGAGAGTAGAGGTGTCCTGGCCAAATTTCCCAACAGCCCTTACCAATCATGGCCTCCTAATAATTCCCATCTGTGACTTGGCTTCATTACTCTGTTCTCCTCCCCACTGATATCTGATGTGTGGTGAGCATTCTGGTGAACTATGGCTGCCGTCACATCATCCAAAGGAATGCTGCACATTGGTGGTGGTGGAGGGGAGTCCCCATTACCTATAAAGTGCTTTGAGTGGAGTGTCCAGAAAAGTGCTATATAACTGTAAGCAATTATTATTAAAATTCTACAGGACTAACAAGGAGTTTCATCAATTGAGAGAAAGAATAAGGAAAAAGGCTTGAGTTTAAAAATATAATGTTTTAACTGTTTAAAAATATTGTAATGGTCTTAATAATCAAAACGAATGAGAAACTGTTGCACTACTTCAAATTTATTTTGATATAAAGGTATAGATGTAACCATCAAGTATCTCAATAATTCAAAACTGCCATAACACACTCATCTGGGTGAATGAAGACGACTTCTGATCTCTAGATATTAATGTACAGTATACTGTGTGTAAATACATGGGCCAATTAAGTCACCAACTTTTAATCATAATATGAAAGTATTTCTATTCTGAATGTGTTTTACATCAATTTCTCTGGGGTGGCACAATGCTGCAGTGGTTAGCATCACCATCCCATTGGGTTCAGTTCTGGACCTTGGATGCTATTTATGTGGAGTTTGCATGTTCTCCTCATTTTCCTCCTCTGGTTTCTTCCCACACTCCAGGGAAATACTGGTAGGTTAGTTGGCTTCTGGAAAAAATGGCCCTAGCTGTGAGTGTGTGTTTCTGTGTGCCTGCCCTGCAACGGACTGGCATCCTGTCTGAAGTATACCCTGCCCTTTGCCTGTTGCCTTCCAGGATAAGCTTCTGCTCCCCAGTGACCCTGAATTGGAAGAAAAAATTAGAATATGGATGGATGGATCATTCTCTCTGTTGTTTTAAAAAAACTCATTAGGGCAGAGGTCTCAGACAGTTCCTGGAGGGCTGTGTGTTTTCTATTTTTTTGTTTTAACCTGAGAAGTCAATTGAAAAACATGATTTAAATAAATCCTCAGAGCTTGGTAGGAAGTATTACAATTACATAATTAGGTACAATGTACATAATTGTGCAATGACACCTGGATGTACAATTATGTACATTCTGTATTGTATGAGTACATACTGTAATTAGGTACTATTATGCTTCTAATGAAATAATGAAATTACAGCATGTAGATTGTGGGTGGAACAAAGAAGATACAAGACTCTTAGAACTGAGTTTGAAGCCCTATATTAAAGAATGAGACCTTTATCTTGATATTGTACACTGTTGTTGAGTGTGAAAATGTCTTGATTCATGAACTGTGTAATATCATTCAATTCCCTCACTACTTTAGTGAATTTCAGAGAAATTTCAAAGAATTTCAGAGTACAACTTACTTCATTGCTGCAATGTAAAATGCTTTGCAAAGTGGCCTGATTCTAAACATGCTTTTCATAAGCAACTGAATGAAAAGGATTTATAATTGTGTTATACTGTATTTATATTTCAGAGTTTACAAGGACACACTCAATAGAAGGAGAATGGGCTTCAGGGTCACTGAGCAGGAAATTACACTGCATTAAACCCTGGGGCTCTGCGCTGTGTGTTGGGAGGGCAGGGTTGGGGAAATGTTCTGCTTAACTGTCTGTCTTTTGTTTAATGTTTCTGAGGTTAAAGCATTCAGGTGATGCAGACACTGGCCCTGGATGTGATCAATTTATGTGGTTTGTTTGTAGGTACCCCAAGAGGTAGGGGATACAGTATGATTCGGCTCAAAGCTGTTTGAGGGACAACAGCCTGACCATGAGGATGAGGTTAAGTGAGCACATTGGTTGCCCCCCAGGACATTGATGAGGTGAAGCAGGGGGATGTAAATAAAACAGGTACAGTAGGTCACAGAGGTGTTCATTCATTTGTACCAAGGCAGGATGCCAGGTCTGATGTTGTCTCTTCCACGTATTCACTTCTGTCACCATGAATCTTCAGCCTCTATCAGTCCACTGCTGGAAGAGAAATATCCCAAGACTCTTCTCCAAAGTTCTGTTGTTCTCTCTCTGAACAACAAACCCACTTTATCTTTTCATCTTTCAGAAGACCTGTCTCTTGGCTGCTCTTGGTCTCCTGGGAGCCAATAACATATTCCTTTGGCCTAACAATAAACCATCCTATTCAATATGTGTCCAGCTTTCACCATTTGAGTGTCTTGACTCTTGTAATGATGCTCTTGTTTGTGTACTCAGACTATCAATTATTTTGCTGTCATCTTTTTTTTAATTTCATGCATATATCTTATATTATATCCTGTGTGTTCTTTGAGCTGTCTGTGGTTTCCAAATCAAATTTTAGTCATGTTTCACATCCATATGTTAATACAGGCAGCACTTATTAGTCAAAGATTCATTATTTAATAAGACAAGGGTATTAAAAATAGACCCAGGCTATTTAAATCTGTTGTAAGAGTGATTTCTATATCAGGATTTTTAAAGTGTAAAGAAATTTGCAAAGAGTGATTAATATCATGAGTGATGGCAACAATGATGTTTAAATAAATTTATGGCACACAGAAATGTTAAGCAGTACAATCCAATTAATTTGGAACAGTGTGACATGAGGCATCCATGGAGCATTTCTGAACCTGTGTCCCTGATGGTTTTAAATTAATGGATAATGGTTGATCTTGTCAAATATTCTTGCCAACACTACATTTTGAAAAAAATGTCACTTCCTCAGACACAAAATAATGCATTGACATCTCATGTCATATCTAGCATAATTCCCCCAAATATGCAGTAATTGTCATAGCGGAGAATATGGTTATTTCAACTGCAGCATTAAATACTACAGTATGTGCTGATTGAAACAACAACAACAACACAATGATAAATCGTCCTGGAACACTCTTGAGTCACTCTTAAGGGATATACAGTATTGAGGAATCACTCTTGTGCACCACTTGTGCAGTGGTGTTAGAGTGACAAGTGTAGTAAGTGTCAACAGAAAGAAATAAGACAGAGACAGAGAAATAAAGATGGCTGTGAGCCCAAGAGGCAGGGCATGAGCGGGTATTTTTTATTTTTAATTAAAAAATCATAATTCCCAAAGATTTGTACAAAGAACAGAAAAAGTTTAACATGGGGCAAAAGATAATTTTTGTATTTCCAATTGCTCTTCTTACATGACATTCAAAAAGGTATAATAAAACAGAAACAAACATCTCTACTCTATTTCTCATAGTAAACACCTTAATCTTTTGTCTATGATAGACTTTGTCATCTTCAAAATTAATACAATATATTGTCCGGGCTATAAAAGGGAGACTCAGCTTTTCAAACCTACAGTGGCACATGGCTGCCTGTGTAACACAGGCCTTATGAACTGATGCACAGCAGCAAATTACCACATGTCAATATCCCTACTGCTTTTCACAGGTGATTTATGCATCCAAGTCAGCCCAATATTGACAGGTGATGTAGTTTTGTATAGCATGCAGTAGGCTCTCAAAAACTCTTTTGAATCACAGAGAGGGAACAAATGGAAGTATCCATGCAGCTGGAAATCTATGTAGAGACACATACAGTAAAATTCCAGTATAGTGAACAGGCCAGGACAGACTGGAGAACTTATGTGTGCGTAAGTGCTTTGATGTGCACTAGTCTGAGGAACATTTTGAAATGCACCAGATCCAGGATGGACCTTGAGTGGAGTCTGCTATTCTTTTTTAGCACCATAAAAGCTTTCTGAATATCAGCTCTTCTACAGCTGTGGGAACCTGTGTAACCTCCTGGGTAGTGAATTTGGCAGAAAGTGCTTTTATCTTCAGGGTGAGAAAAGAGACAGGAAATTGAGACTGAACCATCTTCAATTGTAGCAAATGAACATTTTCCCTATTGGAACAATTTTCAATGAATGCAGATTAAATCTGATTGTGGACTTGATGCAATCTACCACTTAATATATTAATGCAATGTAAAAATGTGTTGATTCATAGATTCATAGTTTTCTATGAATCTGTCATCACACAAAGCTCCCAAGCACAAGTCTTCTGAGACTGTGAAGTCCCCCCACTTCCCCCAAGTAAAATGAGAATTGTGTAGCTTAGGTAATTTGATTAAGAAAATTTGAATATAATTTTGCTTTTGTACATGCCCAGGAAAGGTAGAAAGGGCAGGGCTAAGACATAAGGATCCTCCAATCAAGAGGTGGACCTACACTCCACATAAAAAAAAGTTAAAAGGACATTTTAATATGTAAATGACATGCTGGCTTTTAGGGTTTGAACAAAAACATAAAAGCTGAGCTATTGTGACTACCAACATGTTCCTGTTCACATTACTGTAGATCAACTCCAAGGCTGTACCTCACTGTGAACACAATCAATGATAAAAGATGGGTTTCTTGATATTTCTGCTTTTTGGTATTTTCCTAAATGCAAAAGGTAAGTCTGCTAACTTTGTTGCTGGATTTTTACAACTAGTCATTGAGTCACATCAGGTGGTCTAGTTTCATTTCTCCAAATGTACATTTGATATGTTCACCTCAATGTTCTACTGTATTTCAAGCTTTGAGCTTTTATAGCCTAGAGACAGAATTGTATTCTTTGGATGAAATGGAAAACAAAGACAAATATTCCAAAAACCTTTCCAAGCCTTAAAATATATTTGGAGCATTTTAAATAGCAAAACCATTAGGCACTTTACCATTGTTCATATGTATAATTTATAAACTTGATACTGTAAATGCTGTACTTTATATATGTAAAATGGTATTAATGGTACTGTAAATGTGTGTCAGTTAGATATTTGGCATGGTTTTAAGCTGCTATATTCTATAATATAATATAATATTAAAAAAAGAGAAAAGGAGACTGAAAATGTTTGACCTACAGTCCAATTACCAGCATGTTTTAAGAATACTGTAAATTGAGAGATATAGCTTAATGTTTGTAGATCATTGAGAATTAACATGAATACATTTGATTAAGAAATAAAATGCATCTGAAAATGAGTCAGTACTTGTGGCTTGCATATTATTTGTGCTTTTTTGGTAAGCAAAGATCAGACTGAACCGTTTTCAGGCACCGGCGAAGAAGTGAAATCGCTTTCAGTGATTCTCGCCCCCATCTTTCTGCTTTGGAGATTCGTTTTGAACTTCAGGAAATACCACAACAGAGGTGTTTATGGGTTTTAAGACATTCCTTGAGAATAGTTTCAGTATTAGTGTTAGAATAGTGCACAGTCAAAAGAATGCCACAGCTGGTCTGCACATCACAGAAATGCTGTCCGATTGCCTTGGACAGTAGCACTGGAGATGAATCCTTTCCTTTCTCTCCTTCCATCCATCCCACATCTTCCAATTCAGGGTCATGGGATAGCTTGAGCCTATCCCAGCAAGCAACAAGGGTCAACGCTGGGATTGCAGTCCATCGCAGGACAAACAGACACAGACATGCACACACTCACACCTACCAGTATGTCTTTGGAATGTGGTAAGAAACTGGAACCCCCAGGGAAAACCCTTGCAAACACAGAGAACAGCATCCAAACTTCACACAGACAGTGCCCTAGGTAAAGGTATAGGTATAGGCCCTAGCTCCATAATAATGAGTGATTTTCTGGACACTCCACTCAAAGCACTTTACAGGTAATGGGGACTCCCCTCCACCACCAATGTGCAGCACCCACCTGGATCATGCAACGGCACCCAAAGTGCACACAGTATGCTCACCACATATCAGCTATCTGTGTGGAGGAGAACAGAGTGGTGAAGCCAGTTCACAGATGGGACATATTAGGAGGCCATGATTGGTAAAGTCCAATGGGAAATTTGGCCAGGACACCAGGGTAACAACACTACCCTTTTTGAGAAACGCCCTGGAATTTTTAATGACTACAGAGAGTCAAGACCTCAGTTTTACATCTCATCCGAAGCACGGCACCTTTTTATAGTATACTATCCCCGTCACTGGGGTATTAGGACCACATAGTGAGCACCCCCTGCTGGCCCCTCTTCCAGTAGCAACATAAGTTTTTCCCAGGTGGTCTCCCATCCAGGTACCGACCAGGCTTACAGCTGTTTAGCTTAAATGGGTTGTTAGTTGTTAGTTGTTAGTTGCAGGGTTATATGGCTTATGGCAATTAAAACCTACGCACACTCTCCTCTCTGCTCTGAAAGGTAATTGGTAACCATTCTAGTTATGAAAGCCAGGAGCTAATAATAATCAAGTCCCAGGGACCTCTTTAATACTTTAAGTCCCAAAGGATGCCAAAGTGCTTTCCACTCACTTCAATCCCACCTGAAGTGCTGAACCCCCCAGGGTGACAGACATTGTGTGCCAGCAGCCCCACTACACAAAAGGACAGAAAAGTGAAAAAATCCTTAACCCATCGAATTAAAAAGTAGCCTACAGTATGTTAACATCCCTATTTTTTCAAAAAGTACTATTTGATCTATACTACTGTACAGTACTTACAATAGTAATTTGGTTTTTCCATCTCAGGTCTGAATAGGCCCCGTATTACCTACAGTAGCTTCTGGAATCAAAAGGCTACAAAGTAATAATGCTGCTGTCATTTAAGATATGGAAGGGTGAGGCAACTAAATCACCTTGTCTATTAATAAATGATCAGATGTGGGCCTAATCACTTTGAGACAGAGTGGGGAGATGGTGAATGAGTGGTCAGGCAAACTGTGCACCAATCTTTATTTGACTCTATGCTTTATAGGACTGTAAACTTTAATGACTCTTAAAACTAAAGGTTACTTTTGGATGTAAGATGTAGCCTTTGCTACCAGGTGTGCATTTTAGTCCTTGACATATTTTTTATCCAATGACATAGTGAGTAAATCTAGCTGTGGGCTACACAGGTAAATTCTGAATTACTTCAGTTACATGACAGTTTAAAGACCTTCTAAAAGACCTTCAAATGAGAAGTCAATCAATTATTGCAGAGTAACAAGTTATTTATATGGACTCGGAGTAATGGCTGAAACAGTCTATATACAGTATGCTTGATTGTAAATCAGAAATCGCTGAAGGTATACTTGAGTGAGTAAGTGAGGCAGTATTGAAGTAAGAGGCCTGTTTGTCCCTGACTCTGACAAGTGGTGATATTCTACCCAAGAGAAGAGGGAAGCCGTCATTTGATAGTAAAGGATATTTTCTGTACTTTATGTTTGGTTAGATTTTATTACTTTAAATCTGTGGTTATTGGCCTATGTTTCTGTTCAATACTGCAAACTATTTACAGTTGTGAGAAAAAGTTTGTGAACCCCTAGGAATTATATGGATTTCTGCATGAATGACTCCTAAAATGTGATCTCATCTTCATCTAAGTCCTAATAATAAATTGTCACGATTATAGTCCCTCCTCCTTAAGGGTACTCCGGCCCTTTCACTTCAGACTTGATTATGTGCACCTGACCCCTGTTCCCAGTCCACCTTAAAAGCCAGGCGCTGACGTTCATCCGGGCTCTGCATCTGATTTCTGTATCGTGCGAGTCCGGGACCTGGAAGCGCCTGGTCCCATTAAGGTTTTAATCTCTGTTCCCGTTCCCTGTCTGCCGGTTCCGACCCGGTTCATGTTTTTAATTCCTTGTTGGATGGATCACCTTGCTATGGACTTATTCTTGTGTTTTTGGATTACCCTCTGGATTACTTTTGGATTGTTTGCCTCGGCCACACCTCCCCCGTGCACCAGCGCACTTTGGACACGCCCCCCTGTTTTCATCCCCGTATTCCTGCGTGACTTTTTCCTAGTGTTTCCTCAGGACTTTGGATTGTGTCGTCCGCATAAGGTCCGGAAATAACTGATCGTTAAATAAATACAGTCTTATTTAACAAACAACACACTAAACATTTTACATTGCTACAGTATATCTTAATTGGTTTAAACAGTCAAGGTCATTGATGGACAAAAATGTGTGAACCTCTAGGATAATTACATCCTGAAAAGAGGGTACTTGGAGTTGGGTATTCCAATCAATGAGTCTGGTGTTCAAATCTAAAGAGATTTCAGAGGACCTCAGAAGAAGAGTTGTTGACACTCATAAGACTGGAAAGGGATACAAAAGGATTTCTAAGGACTTGGGCCTCCATCAGTCCACAGTCAGGCAGATTTACAAATGGAAGAAATTCAGCACCGTTGCTACTCTCACTAGGAGTGGGCATCCTACAAAGATCAGTGCAAGGGCATGCCATACAATCCTCAAACAGAACCCTAGGATGACAGCTTAGGATCTGCAGGCATCTCTTGCCTAATAATGTCTGGTGTTGTGTGTTGTTTGTTAAATAAGACTGTCTTTATTTATTATTATACCTTAGATGAAGATCAGATCACAATTCCAGAGGGTCTCAAACATTTTCTCACAACTGTAGAAAGCATGGTCCCAATTTTCCCTGATATTGCAAATAATGTTTACCTTACAGGCCATAAGAGGAACGTTTTTAAACTAGTTAAACTAGTTAAACTAGTTGTATTTTCCATACCCAAGACCTCTCTGGCACTAGTTCAAATTGTACTGTTGGAGGTGATAACCTGGCAAAGGGTCATCCTGTTTTTAAAAAATGGCTTGTTAAGAGACAGCAATTAGAATGTCTCCTGTCAGAAATGTGCACTTCACAATTTGCAAAGACAATTTCCAACGTTTTTAAAAGATGACGTGGTGAATGCAAGATTATGTTGTTATTCCTTTTTTCTTTTTCGCATTTATAAATGGCAGAAATAAACTAAATGTAATGGAGCAGTAGTTAGTATTTACGCCATGCAGCAATGGGGTCTATTCCTATGTTTCTCCGCATGTTCTTGAGGGTTTCCTCTGGGTGCTGTGGTTTACTCCTACACTATAAAGATATACAGATGGGTTAATTGGTTTCCGGGAAAATTGGCCCTGCTTTGTGTGTGTGTCTGTCTGCTCTGCAATAGACTGAAGTCTGGTCTGGGGTGTATCCAACCCTGCACCTGTTGCTTGCCAGGATAGACTCTGGCTCCCCGACAAGGTTAGAAAATGGATGTAATGGAACTTAAAGCCTTTCCCACCCAATTACATTTTAAAAACTTGATTACATCAAAAACCATGCATGTTACATTTTCAAATTCCTGCCTACAGAATGAGCAATGATGGCAACCTGCAGTATTTTTAGTTAATCCTCTGTAGGGTTTTTGCTAAAAATAAAAAGAGTTTTGTTTTGAAAACTGGATGGGGGTTTAATTAACCCATAAAACTAAATATCACATTTAATTTAACATGAGCGCACTAATCCAAATGAACCCTTTTTAATACTTGTAGCAATTTTCCCAAACCACTTTTCTTGCTGTGCAGTAAATTTACATTTTGTCTCATATATGACAGGAAACTGATATTGTTAAAACCCATTTTCTGTTAATAAGTGACACTTCCCATAGTTTATATTCATAAAGTTGAAAGTGTCATTTTTAACGGCTATTGTGGCTTTAGTTACACGAGAGGAAGTTTACCCCGGGTTGCCTGACTCAATGACTGCAGTCAAAATGGAAAGAAAGGTTCGGTTTCAAAATCTGTCATGAACTGCTGCTTGGATTAAGTTTTTTTAATTTTTTTAAAAAATTTCTTGTGAGAACTGAAAGATAGATTGTGGGTGGGGTTTCTATGCCAGACATGCTAATAATATTTTTTTTCAATGGCTTCAATTTTTCTAAAGGCATGATCGGCTGTGGTTTACAATGTGTGGCAGAGTAGAGGTAAATGATGGGGCATCTCTTCTAGTTTTACAAACCATTAGCCTACTAAAGCAGAAAAACACTAGACAGAAACTTGAAAAACTACCTGTGATAAAAATCTTCCATGAAGTTAATGCAGTACAGATTTAAGCTCTTTACTTGTTTGATGTTGTTTGCTTTCTGAATGCGACTATCATTTTATCTTTATAACAATTTAAACCTTCATTTATTTTTTAATTGATTTCAAATTTAGATGGTGTTTTAGATGATGTTCAGTTTAAATATCCTGTTCATTTTTGCCACAGGAAAAGGAAAGAGGGCTTTTCTGTGAGCTCATTTTAATTAATGTTTTCTGCAAACTAGGGCTTTAATTTTTAGATAGTACAAATCATCCAAACAATGATGATTCCATTCTGCCCTTTGATATTGTATCATCCCCACGTTGCAATAAGGATTTTATGGTGTGTGACAAAGCTATAAAAAGAAATCAGTTGAAGAGCAGTAGTGCTATGACTGAAGAAGGAAAATGATTCAGAAGAGCAGATTTAAAAGAATGAAAAATATATGACAATAAGGAAACTATAGTGCTGATGAAAAGTTTGTGAACCCCCAAAATAAATGTGGAAATTTTGTAGCTTTACAAACCACTTTTTTTTTACCAGCACCAATGTTGCCCTACAACTTACCACAGGCAACCCACATAAGCTAAGTAAGTGTGAGCCTGGCCAGTACCTGGATGGGAGACCTCCTGGGAAAAACTAAGGTTTCTACTAGAAAAGGTGTTAGTGGGACCAACAGGGGGCGCTCACCCTGCAGTCTGTGTGGTTCATAATGTCCCAGTGTAGTAACAGGGATGCTATACTGTAAAAAAACTGGACCTAAAACTGAAGTTCTGACTCTCTGTAGTCATTAAAAATCCCAGGGTGTTCCTTGAAATGAGTAGGGGTGTTACCCCAGTGTACTTGCCAAATTTCCCATTTGCCTTTACTAATCATGGTCTCCTAATAATCCCTAACTGAAAGCTGATGTGTGGTGAGTGTACTGGCGCACTATGGCTGCTGTCACATCATCCAGGTGGGTGCTGGTGGTGGAGGGGAGTCCCCATTATCTGTAAAGTGCTTTGAAAAAGTCCAGAAAAGCACTATATAAGTGTAAGGAATTATTATTATTTATTTTATGTAAATAAATATTAAGTAAATTAATTAGTTTTATTAGCTCAAATAAGGGGAAAGAGAATCAGATGTTTAAATACAGTAGGTAGATTTTAGGGTCTTGGAAGGCTAAAGATCAGAAATGTTGTGAGTTTTGCCTTCACCATACAGATGTGTGGAAACATGTCATGTCACAATCAAAGGAAATCTCTTAGGACCTCAGAAAAAGTGTTATTGATGTTCATCAGTCCAGAAAGGTTTACTAAACCATTTCTAAAGACTTGGGGTTTCACCAATCCACTGTCAGACAAAAATACAAATACATTTCTCTACAAATCGAGAAAGGTCAAGACCACAGTCACTCTACTCAAAACTGGTGATCATACCAAAAGAAGAAAATTATCAAGGGAGTTACAAAGAACCCAGGAGTAACAACCAAGGAACTGCAGTCCACCTTAGTTAATGTGACTATCAGAAAACAACTGAACAAGAATAGTGTTCATAGAAAAGAACAAGGAGACAACAACTGCTCTCCAAAAACAATATAGCTGCCAGTCTGAAGTTTGCCAAGGAGCAAATATACAGTACGGTCCACAATGCTTCAGAAACAATTTTCTATGAATAGATATGTCAAAGGAAAAACTCTTTGGCCTCATTTGATGAAAACCAAACACTGCTTTGAAACAGAACCTCATCCCAATCCTCAAGCATGGTGGTGGGAGTGTGATGCTTTGGGGCTATTTCTCTGCCTCAGGACCTGAAAGATTTGCCATCATTGACACAACCATGATTTTATCAGAAGAGTCTAGAGGAGAATATCAGGCCATCCATCCATGACCTGAAGGTTAAATAAAAGTAAGTCTTTCAGCAAGAAAGTGATCCTTAATTTACAAGCTCGTCTACAAAAGAATGGTGTCAGAAGAAATAAAAATTCTGCATTTTACGACTGCCTATTTAAAGTCCATCCGCATTTACATTTTGTGTCAGGACCTGAAGCAAGCTGTCCATTCAAGTCGCCCTCATGTGTCACAGAGAAAGAGTTCTGTAAGGAGGAATGGGCCAAAATTCCACAAAACCAGTTTGAAAGACTGATCAATGGATACAGAATACAATTGCTGCTCAATGGGGTACCACCAGTTACACAATCTAAAGGTTCACATATTTTATCATACATGGATTTTTAATGTTACATCATTTGAGGATAAATACTGTACATGTTGAAAGAGTATCATGCTTTGTGTGATTTGTTTAATCAGGTTAACATTATCTATTAGGCTTACTAGGACTTGATTAAAATGTAGTAACACTTTACGTTTCAAATATGTGAAAATCCAAATGGGTTCATAAACTTCTTTTCAGCACTGTACTGTCTATGCTTAATCTTTCAGGTGATATGATTGTTTTTGGTGGTGTGCTTCACCAACTGAAAGTGAAATCATTATATAAGAAATATAAAAAATTAGGGGTTTACTTGTTAAATCTAGAATTTTGTCCAGCCTCTTCTCTTCATTAAGATTTTTCTCATCTCTATCCTAAAATTAAAAAAATAATTCTCTTTAAGGCCGTCTTAATTCTAACTGTAGTTGCTACTGAGTGTGAAATAGTCAGCCAGGCTGACCCTATCTTTGCCTCTTAAGATTTTAAATACTTGGATACAATCTTCTCCTTTGTTTTACCCTGAAGAAATGCAATTATTTTAACATTCTTTATATGAAGTTCATATTACCTGAGACAATGAATGTTTCTTGTTGCTATTCATTGAACTCTTTCTAAGGCTATTGATCCTTTTGGTAATAAGTTGTCCACAATTGAAAACAGTGTTTCAGGTGAGATTTTATTATAGCACTGTAGAATTTGAACACAAATTCCCTGGATTTAAATTACACTATTTTTCCTTTATGTGCAAACATTGTTTACTTCTGGATTACTTTTCTACATTGTCTTAATGAGGACATGCAAGAAGCCACAAATTCACATACTGTAGGTCACCTACTACTGTATGTGCAACTCAGAAGCTCCCAAATTATTGCTCATTAAAGTTGGGATATGTACAGTATATTGTAATATGGATACACTGTGTGTTCCTATACTATGTGGATTACTTGCTTACCAATATTAGGTGTCATTTGATGAGTGTCTTCCCAGTCCATGCATTTGTCTTGCTGTATTTCCTTTACAGCCTTTTTTGTGTTGGTCACTCTTCCTATTTGCTCGGCATCTGCAAATTTAGCTAGTTTGTTGTTTGATATCATTAATCTAGATCTAGGAAAATATTAGGTATAAAATGCATCGCTGGGTATACCATAGTTTAGATGTACAGTATTACATGTTATGCCCTTTAAAATAACATTCTGTTTCCTGTTCATTAACTACTTTTCAATCCATGTGCACACATTACCTTGATATCCTTTGGGTTTTATTTGAAAATTAACCTTTTGTGAGGGACCTTATCAAAACTTTCTGGAAATCTATTTATATCATGTCATACTCTTGAGAGATGTCAACTATCTTAGTTACGTGGTCAAAGAGTTCTAGTAAATGAGTTAAATGAGATCTAAAATATGTTACCCATTTCTTAGGAGACCATCATTTGGTAAATGTTCCTGTATTTTACCTTTAACTAATGTTTCCATAGTTTTACAAATAACAGAACTGAAATTGATTGGTGTGCACTTTTCCTATTCATTTTTATCCTTCTTCTAAACCTCATATGATCATTGATATTCCTGTAATTGCTCAGTATTCCTTCTCTTTTTTTCTTTTCAATCAATTGACAATTGTTGCCACATTTTTAAACCCCCTCACCTCCAATATGAAAATTCAACTCCATCGCGATACTCTCACTTTCACAATCCAGGTGTGGGTACTTGCTGTCATCTCAAATGTGCATTATTCAGCCATCCCCATTTTCAGGTTCCATGTGGCCTACAAGACTAACATCAGTTAGTGATGCAGGGAGTTGGAGCCTACCCCAGCAAGCAATGGGCACAAGGCTGGATATGCCAATTAACCTACAAGTATGTCTTTAGACTGTGGGAGGAAACTAGAGCACCCAAAGGAAACCGGCATGAACATAGGGAGAACATACTCCACACATACAGGACCTTAGGAATTGAACCAGGGCCTTGCAGCAATGCTAACCACTGCACCGCCGGACTACCCAGGAAGACAATCCTCTCTCTTCAATCCTGATGTCATAGTTCTTGCCAATATAGAAAAGGAATTGCCGTCCCCAAGATAAGGATTACAGAAGTACCCTGGAGTGTTTTTCAAGTGTTACTCAAGAGATTGGTGCAGTGTCACCAGTGCTGCAGACCTGTGCCAGCCTGAGATGATAAAATCAAAATAAGCTCCCGAGTGAAGGTCTCGTGATCTACGACCCCATCCTTAATGATAGTGGGTAATGCAGTGGGAAATGGCCAAAAAGACATAACCATGGATACATGTGGAGGAAATGAGGTTTCTTTGTGGGTCTGTTGTGCTTACTCTCTGTGACAGGGTGAAAAGCTTTGCTACAGTATGTAGGAAACAAAGAGCTGAGGCACTGCCTTTCTAGATCAAGATGAGCCAGAAGAGGTGTTTCAGGCACCCAGTAAGGATGCTTCCTAACACCTAGGTTGGTGTTGACGCTATACTGGGCATGGGCATGTTCCCCAAGACAAATACTCAAGGCCAGCTCAGGACACATGCAGAGAGTATATCTCTTTGTTAGCCTGAGAACACTTGAGAGTCCCAGAGCAGACATTGAAATCTATTGCAGAGGAAAAAGATGTCTGGTCCTACCGAGTCGACATGATGTTTCTGGAGCCTCCACCAGGATAAGCAGATTGAAAATGAATGGATGAAAGGATAATACTAAAAATAGTTCTGACAACTTACATATATCATCCCATAATGCATATTTTAGTTGATAAATTCTTGCTGAATATTCCCAACAAACCTACTTTGAAAAATTGATATCAGACATTTGGGGGGAGATTTAGGGCAGTATGTGGAGACAAGATGGAGGTTCTTGTCTGATTCACTTTTTCCAGACAGCAATGGCCATCCTCTGTCACCTGACCAATCAAATGTCAACAGGTGATTTAGTGACATTTAAACACTAGGAAGCAGAGCTTCCAGTGTTGGTCAACATCTGCAGTCTGTCATCAGCTTGCAACACAAGGAGAGAAGGAAGGAGAGCATTAGTCTGACTGGCCAACCAAAGGACTGTGGAACTTGGGACCCTGACTCCAGGTGGTCCCCTCTTCTTAACTAAACAATTTCAATTCTATTTTCTATTTTCAAGATCATATTATATTCCCATTGTGATTAGAATATATTCAGTGTCTCCTAGTCAGAGAGAGAATAATAATATTTCTAATTGGTTTAGATTTTCAGGCCTAGGGGTCTTTGGGCCTAAGAACCCCAAAAAACATTCAGGAATCTTTCTTTAGTTGTTAGGGAACTTCTGGCCAGATACTTCTCACTACCTGTTTGTCTGCACTGTCTGAATATCCTGTTACTAAGGTTACTTGCAGTACTCTCCCCTGGAAAGAACTCCCACCTTGGTCCCAGTGTGTCTCCTTCCAAACATCCACCGGGGAAATGGTGGCTGCTACAATATAATTTTTAAAATCTTTTACAAAAAATCTATATATGCACAAAATTGCAATAGTTGAACTTGGTCTTTAATTGCAGACAGTGTCTGAGCTTGTCATAAGCACCTCAAACAGAGAGAGATTTGTCTTTTTAAAAAGTATATTAAGCATTAAATAACTTATTTTTCAATCATATCAGATCCTTAGCCTTCCCAGCTCTTGCTTATAGCACATTCTGCTATAGGTGAATAGATCTTATAGCCTGAATGCTGCATTTCAGTTCCAGACATGGACATGAATGTTTCTGGTAGATCTATTCTGCTCTCTGCTTCAAGCTTAATAAATAAGAACCTGAGGTCAAGAATGGAATGTATATGCTGGTGCCTTTAAAACTGAACACAAGGGCACTTTTTAAGAGCCATGACTGTTTGGAACAACCCATCCAGCTAAAATGTTGGTGCCAATTTCCTGAAATGCCATAACAAAATCTGTTAACACAATTCTGGGATTGGTTAACTAGAAGCAATATGAGCCAAATGGTATCTTCTTGTTTGTAACTTTTTTGATGTTTTTAATAGTAAAGGAAACAATTTGTGGCAAAAAGCCATAAAGTAACAGTCTGCTATTTCATTTTATCTGCTGTGAATCAATATTTTATGGATTTCAGTGACACTGTTCTTGAACCCTATCTTAATTGTGGAGCGCTCTTCTTGTAAGACATGTTTTATGTATGAAACCTTTGCTTTAAATTTTTGACATGCTCCAGCTTTTTCTTGCTTGAAATTTAAAAATAATTTGCGATTAGTAAAATACTTTATAATTAATAGATTTATTACAAATTTTGGGGAATTTTCTGTTGTACTGCATATTCACTGTACTTTGACTGCAATGTGCCCATAACAAGTTCTCACTAATAAGAAGGTACAGTACAATATAAAATACACAAAATAACTGATTGGCAACTGTTCTCTTTCTCCAGCTGACAATGGACACATCCTATTTCAGAAGAATATCACAGGTGTCTTGGGTGAGCAAGCTGTGCTCCAGTGTGAGTACAAAGGGATTGTGAAATTGGATGGATCCTACTGGCAGACTCGCTATGATGCCAACAAGAAAAAAAAAATCTTTCGGTTCGTCAATGGTAATCTCCTTAAAAACACAGAGGACTTCAGCCCTCCATCTTCTGCAGATAACCTCACCATCCTTCTGAACATCACCAGCCTGGAAGATGAAAAGGAGTTTACATGTGTCTTCCAAACTGAGGACGAAGACCTGGCAAAAACTATTTACCTCACTGTTTTGGGTAAGAACATAATTTAACTAAGAAGCAACTCCTGCTCTGTTCTGCGTTTTTGGAATGGTTACCATTCCAGCAGTTAGACTGTTCGATTGATTCTATCTGACACAGCTGACACTCAAACCTCTGTAGAAGCCTCATTAAACTTTTTATTGACACCTTTCAATGTCATCTTCAAAAATCAAAATCATTTGCAATTACTCATTAGTAAATTTTATTTTACCAAATGTCAAATGGAATAAGGAAAGACACATGACATGTTTTTCATATATTGAGTGATCCAGAAGCAGTAACATTGTTCTGCAGAGTGACCACAGGATAACTTATTTTATATGAAGATGGGTAAAGCAGAACCACCTTCTTTCTGAGAAGAAAGCTTTGAAAAGAATTCTGGAAATTGATTTTTTAAAAGCTGGTGTGCTCAGTGTTGGCACAACCCTACTTCCTCCTGCTATCTTCCTGATATTGGAGAACTCTTCCAAGATTCTTCTATGAAACATTTGCAACAATAATTGAGAATATCACTGCAGTAGATTCTATCACAACATTTATATATGACTAATACTAAATGAGAAGCAAAAACATTGAAATTTGGAGAAAACCACAGGTGACATATTCACTTAATATTGCAGCTGAAACATACTGTATTCACTTGTCCTGGCATTTGGAATGTGTGAAAACCGTTAATGATCACAGAACTGTGAAATGAAATCTTTATTTTTTAGTAAACGCACACGGCTTGACGGTGGTTTGATTTTGCACTTGTTGCAGGCTCTTCTCATTTGGTTCTTTGTTCCATAAGTAGAACAGCTCCTTCAGTTATTTGCATACCTGCTGTTTCTAAAAGGTGGTGAATACTTATGCCCCTAGTTGCACTCTGGTTGGTTTTCCAGAACAAGAGAAAATCAGCCCCTGAGTTCTTCTGAGATCTAGGGACATCTCTACAGGGGACATATTTAAAGAGAGTTTGCTTCAGGACGTTCTGAAGATGTTGCAGGTACAAAAAGAGCTGGCAGTACTTCCCTAGATACAAAAGCAGTGTAGAGTAAGAGAAAAAAGCAATGTTCAAACAGCCAGCAACGTTTAAGCATCCTCATTGGGGTGGTGGCAAACATGACATATGTAGTGCTTTCTGGCAGAAAACAGATTTTAAGACACCTAGTATTGTTTTACTGTCACAGTGTATACAGTATATCATTCCCTGACCCAGAATTGCAGTATGGCTTGAGTCCTGGCCTTGGTGTGACCACTACATTTGTCCTATCTAATTCCTGCACATTCTTGTCAGGCATCATTGAAAACCCCAAACAACAGTAATTGGCAGCTGTTGGAGAGGCCACCAGGAGCAGCCGGGATTTGGGAAGACTTCCTCCTCAGCCAGTGGCAGTATAGCGCACTGTTGTAGTAGTGTATCTCAACGTGAAGTCAATGTTTTTACTGCCTTAGTGTTTACCAATGAAAGCACAAGTCAGGGCCTCTGGGCACTGTTCCAACTAAAGGCCCCAGGAAACATCTGTACAGACTTCTGCTTGTTCACGTCATTCTGTTCCATCAGCTGGAGGTAGTACACTGATTTAGGCTGTCAAAGTCAAGACTTGTTGGGCTGGTAGGTGATGTGTTTCCCCAGACATGGCCTCTCTGCTTCCAAATCCATCTGAGACCTCATCTTCCACAATCAAGCCCGAGGACACACAGATCAGGGATAGGTGTCAGCCAAACCATGTGCTGCTGTACTCTTAGTCCATCTTGAACCTTAAGCTTTTCTAATCTTAACACTGACTGCAGCTGTATAGTGACCAACTGTGAATGACTGGGGCTGCCAGCTGTGCTTCAGGTAACTAACAGGACGTGCAAGCTGTTCCTTTGACCTGAGAACTAAAAGCTTTTATGGTTACAAATAAGAGGAAGCAGTTTGGTCTATCTAGCTTGTTAGGAATTTATGTTATTGGCTTCAACAACAATTGCTGGGTAGCTAACAGTCTTAGTCAGTGTCTAACACTGACATACATGCAGAGTTAATAGATCACCTTGATTAGACTGCTACTCTACCAACAGCCCATGCAAAGACATTCCTTATAGATTCTTTTGAAGGTGGTGGCAAAGGAGTGCGGAGTGTCCTCTGAACCTCCAACTATATACAGTGTCTTGAGAACATTTATAATATCTATATACAGTACAGGCTCATATAAAATACACTGCGCTTTCTTGTCGGACATCACTGAAAATCCCAAACAACAGTTATTATCATGTACAGTGTATAATCTATACCATCCCTCAAGTCATCTTCTCCAGATCACAACCTATACTATACATGTACATACTCTTTAATAACCTACATACCTGTAGTAGTACATAACCTAAAGTATACAGTACATGACCATTGCAGTATCTACAGACCCAAAGTCTGAGTGTTGTATTTCTAGTGACCAGAGATTGTGACTGCTACAGTATTCAAAAAAGACCCGCCATCGTAGATACACTTTATTAGAGCTCTTTGAAAACTGAAATACTCCTAATGTTGTAATATATAAAATTTAGCTGCTATATTAGCCTCGTGAAAGATATATGAGGTAATTTACACTTTCACAGTTTCCATTGTTTAGGAAATGAAGAGCAAAAGTAACAAGATTAGTGAAGATAGCAAACTATGTTCACCCTTTATTTTGGAAAATAAAATAAGTGCAAAAATCAGTTTGGAAGAAAACCTTTTATCTATGTTCTATAAAGGAAAGCTAACAGACAGTTTGAGAATCAGTAGTAATTTTGCTTCTTCAGACAGCTTCACACCTGGCAGCAGGATGTGGTGTCTTTTCAGGCAGCAGATGTGCCCCCCACCATAACCACATGCACTGGGCAAACACGTTCTGCAAAAAACTCATATTGTAGAGGAAGTTTAAAGATCCTGTTGTTTTCTAAAATCGTCTGGTTGAAAGCTAAAATCCCTCAAACAGTTAAACCCCATTGCAGTACTGCAACGTGTCGAAATCTCTTGTTGTCCAGGTTCCACTTCATCACACTGTTTGCTCAGTGATATACAGCTTTTCATTTGCTTCAAAAGAGTAACTCAGTCAGGCTTATACTACTGTAATGCTGACGTCTGTCTTTTTTCAGCTCCTAGACAGTAAGTCTAGACAACAAGTGATGCACTCATTAAAATAAAACAGTTTGATGTAATAACAGTTTTTGGTTTTCTCTGTGCTTTTACTAAATTGCTGCGAGAACATTATTCTAGAGAGAATGGAATTGACAGATTTTAAAATAATTCTCAAAAACAAACCTTTGCACGCAAGTTATGCTAAGCATTGCATTAGGCCCTATCAGTTCAGTGAAGCATAGGGCTGTAAAATGCATCTTTAATATTTATGGCTTGTAAATTGTGCTCTTGCTTTGTGACAAGCAACTTTGAGAGCAGGTTCAATGACCCATCAGTTTCTTCATTACAGAGACTCATTTACTTTAGAGCTGTATTCAAACCTCTTTTGTCAATTCCAAGTGCTAAGAGACAAGCCTCAAATCCAAAGTAACCAAATCTATGTATTTCAGCAGCACTTTCACATTGGTGATGTATTTCATGCAGAAAATGAACTCTGAATTTTGCTGTATCCATCGACAAAGGAGTGGTTCTGGAGAAACACATTCAACATGTTTTATAGTAAGCGAGCTTTAGCACCACTCCTAAATGAACAATGGCTTTGCTGAATTGATTTCTTTATATATCAGGTCTTTTTAAATAGATCAATAAGGGTGACCTGTCAAGAACTGCTGAATTTCCAAGGTCATAGCTTATAAAGCTTGTAAACTGCCAGGATACGGAGTTATTGGCCTACTTCACATGTCATGTTTATACTAGTATTTCCAGTGCTTTCTTTGTGTGCTGAGTGAAGCCCCTTCTGCCACTTACATTAACATCCTGAGGGTTTCCTTTGCCACACTCTCAACAGAGCTCCCAAGAACGTCCTCTCATAGTCAAGCTGAAGTCTCTCAGCCCTGTGGGTCTACACTGAAGTGTCTGTAAATCAATCCAGACAAATTTGTTCTGAACTCACATGAGGAGAAGAGTTTCCTAACTTGGGAGTTTTAGATTTTTCTCTTTTAAATCTAATTTATTTATTCAATACAGATTTAACCTTTTAGTCTGCTTACAGTAATTCTTTGTGCAGTAGCTTACAATATCCTCCTCTTTCCTGAAGTCCCCATCCTTATTTACTATTAAAAAATAAATGCTGTTAAGCACGTGGTCCTTAGATATGCTTACATTTAAAGTTGAGTGTTTTTGCCTTTAGTGTGTTTTAATTACATTCTTAAACTGATGAATGAAGTTACCATACGGGTCTTGAAAAGATCAACCTGTATAAACAGAAAAGCTGTGATGAGTGAATTAGGTCAGAGGAAAGTAAGATCTTTGAAAACTCCTCCACCTCCATCCAAACGACAAGTTAATAACTGAAATAGGCCCCTCCGTGATTTCAGAAAATGAAATCTTTGCTTGTTTGAGCTTTCTTCTTTCACTTTCATGCCTTGATCTTCTTGAAGGGGAATTCAATACCTCATTGCTTGAGGAGTGGCTTTGCAATTACAAATGTCCATGTTTACTGTGATCAGTTCCCAGAAGGGACAGAAGTGCTGTCCCAAACACACAGAGAATGAAAAAATTGATCTGGAAAAAAACCCCAAAATACTATTTACTAAATTACCTTTTCTAGTCAATGTGCATGCATCATTTTGTGTAAACTATGAAACTAATGTTACACAAGGAACCTACTTTTTGTAAGGAAGGATACCTGCCATTTCTGAAATGCCATTGTGACAGTGAAAGCAGCTGAGTGAGGGACAGTCCCAGATTCAACATGCATAAAGAGATTGAAATGCAGCTTGGTGAAACATGAAGTTGCTGTATTTAAAACCTGTTAACATAAAAAAGATATGAAAAGCATTAAAAAGCAAAAATAAACACTTGTTTCTGCATTTTCTAAACAGAAACAAGCACTTTGATTAAAAATAGTTTAAATACAAATAAAGACATATTGTATGTTCATCAGCTCTAACTTTACTAGTATTTTTTTTCAGGGAGAATTTTTCACAGCTTCACCAGGTTTGTAAACTACATTGGCTTCCAGGTTTCTTGAAAACTGGCAAATGTAACATAAGACAACATATACTTAGGAAATATTTGTTCAAAATAATTTTTCACAAGAGTCAAAAAAAGTGGAGCAAATCGATTTGTGTGTCCACAATGAGAGCTCAGTCAAGAACCGATTGTGAAAGAGCAAAAGATCATAAGTAATGGCAACTGAATGACAAAACTCTTTATCTCTTAAAAGTTCGACCAGAACTCAGCATTGTGTCCATGGGACAAGAGGACGAGGGATTGAATTATCAGTCAGTCATGTGTTCGGCCTCCAATTCCAAACCAGCAGCCAGCATCTCCTGGATGATATCTGGTGATGCCCCTAGCAATGTCTCTTCCATCACCTCCACCACAGTGACACACCCAAATGGCACTGTGACCCAGACCAGTGTGTACAAGTTTCCCACCTATCTGCAAAAGGAGGAGTTTGTGAGTTGCATGGTGGAACACCCAGCTTTTGCCAAGGCTGTGAAGATGAAAACAAACGTGTACACCTATGGTAAGTATTATTTTAAGTGGCTACCTGCAGAACTGAACAAGGCTGAAAGCTGTAATCTGGAGCTATAAGATAAGATAAGCTATAAGCATGAAAAAAAATAAATCTGTAGGAAAATAGCTCCTAAGGGATTATTGTACAAAGCCAAGATACAAAATAACCAATCTCATTTTGGCCTTCTAGGCAGCATTAGGACACAAACAAGAAAATGTATGTGACATAAATAAAATGTATTTATGTCAATTCTGAACAAAAGCATTAAAACAGATCTTTACTTTTCAACATGTCCAAGCACCAGGCACTTAACCTTAATTGCAAAAAACACTGCACTCAATATTTGTTTCAAAAACCATGTTTTTATCTTTTTACAGGTCTAAATAACAAATGGTATCTTTATTTATTTAGTGAAGCACATACATTTAACCACAAATGACAAACATATTCATATCATTCTGTCTAAGCAAACAAATATCTACAGTATACAGTACTGTATATACAACAGTATACAGTATGAACAACATAAACAATGTATACATATGAGGAGTCCAGAAACAATCAAATCAATGCATTATTTCAGCATTTTGGTTTTAAAGTTTCAAAAATTATATCAAATGTGTCTCCCTGTGTTCTAAAAGCATGTTGTCATCCACATTGTAAAAAAATAACAAGAGAAAAGGCTCAGTTTGCTCCAGAGCAAGACAAGCATTTTCATGTGGTGAACACAGCATCTGAAAATGAGATCATTCAGGTGTGTATGTACAATAATTTGTAACTACGTGATGAGATGGGGGCACAGGAGTCAGGAGCACAGGCGAATAGTTAAATCCCTGCTACCAGCTTGCAGTACTCCTGACCCGTGAATACCTCAGGAAACCGTCCGATGTTTTTTATCTATTTCTTTAGAAAATAAACTTAAAAAAAAAGGATCCCATGTGAATACCTCCTGTTTGTGCCTGTGACAATAGACCACCAGCTGTGAAGCAGTCAGTACTGGGAGGAACCTGCACCCACAGCCAGGCAGCATAGGAACTCATGACGTACAGTAGAAGCCATCAGGAAGTTGCCCCATGGGTCTTATGGGAGTTGTAGTTCTTAAAGCACTTTGAGAAGCCACCTTTAAAGGCGCTATATAAAATATTATTATATTATAATTATTATTATTATTAAACCCAATGCCATGTCTGTGAGATTTAGCCAGTTTTTATACCCAGCTCCCCTGTGATTGACATTAACTAGTGAGCAGTTGACAGGCCGAGTAAACTATTAGCTACTGCATGACAAGAATAAGTATAAAGACACTGCTACATTTTTTTCACTTGGTTCCCTGACCAGGAAAACTACAGTAGCTTAGCTCAACATAATGGAAAGTTAACAATATTGGAGATTCTCAGAATTCAGAAGAAGAAGCCTGAAGAAGGCTCCACAGCCAAAATATTGTCTTTTCTTCTCTTTTCAGCATGGAATAAACCTTGTATTAAACTTTGTTCCTATGAAGCATGTCATTTATCCCAAGTGGAGAAAAAGATACCCTGCCCACAAGCCCTCTTATTGACCAAACTCTCAGATACCTGGTTACCCTCTCGGTAGTGCATCTCTGTCAATAGGATGAGGTCTGACAACTAGAGTTTCTGCACCTCCTGCAGAGACTTTCCTAGGATCATCTCAGTGACTTGAATGGCAGAATGTGAAACCAATATGCTTCTGTGACCTACAAATCCAAAAACAAAATTTGTTATTAAGTATCCTCAAAGTTAATAACAAACTACTCTGTCAAGGAGGACTTTGGACCAGTTTAAGAACAAGGAGATGGGGTTCTAAATGAAAAGGAAATGCAGTGAGAAACAAAAATGCAAGACTTTACATAAAGAGTAGTAGTTGTTTAGAACAAAATAAAAAAGCCTAAGCTGAATCTCAGGTAACTTTCAAACAATGCCCACAATTTCTGACTCTTCAATTCTTACGTTTGTTCTTAAACAATAAATGTATTCGACCATGGTCTTTTTCCCAAAGCTGTCCCAAACATGACTATTGAAACTCACAACGTTCGTGAAAATGGAATCGAATACAAAGAAGTGAAATGCACGGCAGCTGCAGGCAGACCGGCCGCAAATATTACATGGGTGCTGCCAGGCAACAGCTCTGGAGACATCAGAAACACCACTGAAAAGGACAACAATGCGAAGACAGTTACCAGCAGGTACCGGTTTCTCCCTTACCTGCATGAAGGGGAGGAAATCTCCTGTGTCATTCGCCACCCCACGCTCTCTGTTCCAGTGGTGAAGACAGCATCCCTGCCAGCATATCGTAAGTACACAATCCACATCTGTGGGCTTTCCAAATAAAGACCTGTTAATCCATTAATTCATTCAATTTGTGGAAAATATACAGTATAGTTATAACCAAACCAATAAAATTAGGACTATTTGATTAATTTTGCATGATGGTTGGCACTGCTGAATCACATATCATGGGTCCTCAGTTCAGTTCTGACTTGACATGACATGTTCTGAGACAAAGGACATTAGCTGCTTTTAAAGCTTAAGCTTTAACATTTCCTTATAGTACCCCTTTAACTTTTCATATGATTTTGATGCAGGTGATTGAACAATTGTAAATACATGGATGTTTCAAAACTTTGAGGAATGCTAAAGGTTAGGAGAGGAATCACCAAATCCCTCTTAATGAACTGTAAAAGTGAGGACAGGCACCGACTTATTTGACCCCAGTCTCTGTTACACCACTGTGATTTCATATGCTATACTGTATGTGGCTAAATTAAATATTAAGAGTCAACGTGACTTTATGTACATGTATACTAATTAATTAGTCATGATAAAGACTTGAAAACCAGCTTCAATTTTTAATCAACCTTTGCAGAAAATACATATTAAGAGCTAGGGTCTCCTTTGACCTTAATTAAAACACAGTTTCAAAAGCTTTTTTTCTCCAGTGAGCTGTTTGCAGTTCAAAGCACATCATACACACGCTTGCTTTTGAAGCAGCACTCTTCCGCTTTTAAAAGTTCATTCAACCTACGTCAATCTGCAAACACCAAATAACATACAGTAGGACAAAAGAAACAGTTCGCGTACATTCATTAGAGGTTGAATTGTGAAATTCATATTTCTTCTACAGAACTGTGAATTTTTCCCGGGATGTCCATGACAACTTTGACATATTCTGATATTCCTAATCTCACCCTTACAGAGCTGTCCTCCATACGGGTTCTGAACGGGGAGAGGACAGACAGAACAGTGGACATGGGGATACAGGCCTTGTGGAGAGTGCTGCTGGAAACAGGCCAGTACAACCAAAGCATTGTACTGGAAGTGTCTGGGAATGTTCCACATTATGAAGTGAAGTGCATCAAGTGAGGATTATTATTATTATTACATTTTCTAATCTTTTTCCAATTCAGGGCAGTGGAGGAGCTGAAGCCTATTCTAGCAGGATACAGGCATGAGACAGGATACATCCCTGACAGGATCCCAGTCCATCACAGGGCACACACAAAGAAACAGACACGCACACACTCACTCCATAAGCAATGTTCACAGATGCCCATTAACCTATCTGTATATATTTGGGGTGTGGGAGGAAGCCAGTGCACCATGAGGAAAATCACACAAACATGGGAAGAACAATACAAATTCCATGGAGATAGTATCCTAGTCATTGAACCCATAGTTAATTGACTTGTGGGAAAATTGTCCCAAGTGTGAGAGTGTGCATGTTTGTGTCTGTGTTTTGTCATGGACTAGCATAATGTGCAGGGAATATCCCACCCTGTGCCTATTGTTTGCCGGGACGTTAAAAACATAGAATATACTGTAAATCAAGGCATGTTACATTACAATTGTACACACACAAATAAGAACTCCTTTAGAATATTTTGAGTGTGCTTTTTAATTGCAACAGAGAAATAAATATTGCTGTGTTGAAGGACGTGGACTTCAATTATTATTTCAAATACTGTACATCAAAGGCATTTGCAATGTTATTCCAATTGACTTGTGAAATATGAAGCATATTTTCAAAACATCTTTTTTTCACCTCAGAAATATCACTAAACTACTCCCTATGCTATCGCTACCTTTGGCCGAAAAGCTGATCAACACATTTGTGTTTTCTTGAATTGACTACTCCTGTAATGCTCTACTCGTTGGGGTATTTAAATCTACTTTGAACAAACTGCAGTATGTCCAAAATTCAGCAGCTAGAATCCTGACCAGGTCTAGTGCAAGTGATCACATTACTCCTATCCTGAAGTCCTTGCACTGGCTTCCTGTCAAATTCCATAGGGACTTTAAAATCCTCATGCTCACCTATAAGGCTCTGCATAGCTTGGCTCCTCAGTACCTGTCAGAACTCTTCTAATTCTGGTCTCCAAACTGTCCCCCAAGCCCGTCTACATTGTATGGGTTAAAAGGCATTCTCCTGTTATGCCCCCAAGCTCTGGAACTCTCTGCCCAAGGATATCAGAGAGTCACCTTCTCTAAACTCCTTCAAATCCAGACTCAAAACCTTCTTCTTTAGAAGATCCTTTACTTAACTGGTTCCATTCTTCATCCCTCTGCTTTTCTTGGTACCACCATCCACGGTCTCCACTGTATATTGTAATTGTGTTTTATCTTGTGTATTCTTTTTATTTATTGTTGTTGTCATTCTGTAAAGCACATTGAGAAGCCACCTTTAAAGGTGCTATATAAAATAAAGTTTATTATTATTTCTCATTTTTATAGCTATGGTGTCGCACACTGGAAGGCTGTGCTATGAATGTGTTTTTGCTTTGCACCTTTTCAAAGTAATTAAAATGGTTAGTTAAGGCTAACTAGAGTCTGCATGTTCTCCCTGGGTTTCCATGGGTTTCCTTTGTGAGTTGCTTTTTCCAGTCTGTCCTGTGTGTGTTTGTGTGTGTGCTCCCTACAATGAACTGGTTTCCAACCCAGGGTGTGCCCCCTCACTTGTGCCCAGTCCATCTGGGAGGTTTACTGAGACACTTAGCAGGAATTAACTGTTTTCCGACAACATTTGGATGAATCTGTTCTATCTGTTAGCTTGGATTCTTGTGCTGCACATCAGATTTACTTATCACCTTGTCATGACATAGAAAATGACCGTTCTGTGCTGAAAAATAAAAAAAAAACAGAAGTAAGAGATAACGATCTGCTCTTCCCTTGTACACTCATCTGTTATCTCTTGTGAACCCCATCCTTTCACCGTCCCTTCTAGTAAATACTGTGATCTTATCTTCAAATGAACACTAACAAAACAAGTAATGGAAAAAAAACACTTGTCCTTGTTTCCAGAGGAGGATTGAAAACATTTTGTGCCATGCAGCATTACTTTTCCAGATGGAAATAGACCACTGTATGAAAATTCAACTGTATAAAACATGCTGTTTGTCCTATTTGGCACTGCTTGCTTAATGTGTTTTTAAACTTAAAAAATAATTTTACTTGATTCCCAATTACCAACATAAATTGTCAGACTGCCTTGAAATTAATTTGACCCAAATGCATAACCCTGATTAATGCTGAAAGTGGTTTTAATGTAGTTTGGTTAAAACTGTTGCTGATTGAAAGATACTGGGTCTTAAAAACACATCTAAGCACATACAAAAAAGCTCAATGGCATGGCTAGTTAAGCTTCTTTTTCAAATTATACCGTATTATATTTCTATAAATCCAAATGTTTCTTTGACCACCAATTGTACTTTTCAAAATGATATATCTTTATGACATTATTAGAAATAATAATTATTGAAAATACTTAAAATAATCATGCATTTATATGTGTTTTTAATGAACAAACTGTAAACAAAATTGTCTGAACAGTTACAGAAATATTTTTACAATATTTGAGGGTTCAGCTGCTCATTGTTTTCTGTAAAATATTTTATGGGGGGGTAATTGTGAGATAAGTAAGACAACATATTTGAAGAAGCTTAAATGGCTACCCAGGCTTGGGAAACAACATGCATGGGACACTTTCTAATTTTGTATATTAGCTAGCATACTGTATGGACACAAGACAATGCACTGACATATAATTAATCATTAAACATCTCTTCCAATAGTTGATGTCCATAAGTGAAACAAATTGTTTATCAATGTTTATAACATAATTGTAATTACATATCCTCCTGTTTTGGAATTTCCTGTGCCCGTTCTCTGGTTCCTCTAATTCAGAAGATCCATTAGGGTAACACAAATTTGTGTTCTTTTTTCCCTAGAGAAAACAGTTCTTTTCCTACAGACATGGAAGTGAGGAACAGCACTCTGTGGATTAGGGGACCTGTGGGGAAGAACCATACAGGAATTTACAGGTGTCAGGCTACTTACTACAACCATCGAGTATCTGTTCAGTTGGAAATAGAGGTTACTTCATTCCAGCCAGGTATTTAACTTCCTGTCACTGTTGTTTTTGACACAATCTTTCTTTTTTTTCCAAATCTGATTCCAAAGGTTAGTTGTACATATAATAAGAATTGTATCATTACATCACTAAACCCTTACAACTAGTAGCACACAGACATCACAAGTACCCCATAAGAGTTCAATAAGAGTTTTGTTTTCTCAGGAAAGTTGGTCTTTTCCTCTCAAATATCAGCTTCAGTCTGCTGTTTGAGTGAATCATTTTGTTGTTTGTTCATTCTTTTGTTTGCTGATTTATAAATCTTTTACGTACTGTATAATGCTATATTATTTACATACTGTATGCCTTGCTTTCTTTTGCCATCTCATGTCTTTATCTTCCTGAAGTGAGAAGTGATCCTGTCAGGCCCCTGTATAATCAGCTTTGGTGTTCACACTACACTTCAAAGACAAACAGCCTAAACAAGTACTTTCAGCTACAATTTTAACTTCAGAAGAAACTATGCATTTGGTAATCTGTCTAAAAGTCCTTGGTAACTACACACAGTATGACACAGGCTCTCATGATAGCAGATGTTTATTTTATTTGTATTTAAAAGCATTTTCCTCCCTCGGTTATAGTACCTCCCAGCATCTGGACTGTGATGTCAGACAGGACGGATCACAAATTAATTGAGTGTTCAGCCCTGAACAGCATTCCGGCAGCCAACATCTCTTGGCTGCTGCCAGACAGCCTCACTGGCCACGTCTCGTACAACAGCACGGACAACAATGGAACGCAGTCAGTAAAGGCATTTCTTCAGATCCCAGCATGTTTGCACAAGGAGCACACCATCACATGTGAGATCGAGCACCCAGCCCTCAAGCAGAAAGAGATGAGAAATATCACTGTTCCCCCATGCTGTGAGTACAAACCAACAGTCCCACCTGCCATCAGACATAAGTTTGTTTTTTAATGTTGTCTAAGCAGTCATGCGAGCTAAAGTGTGATAATAAAGAAGACAATGCCAATTTTAGCTTCAGGAGAAATTATTCTGTAGTTGGTCATTTGTCTTAAAGTCCTTGGTAGATAAAAACTGTATGACACAGGCTCTTATGATAGCAGATGTTTATTTTATTTGTATTTAAAAGCATTTTCCTCCCTCGGTTATAGTACCTCCCAGCATCTGGACTGTGATGTCAGACAGGACGGATCACAAAGTAATTGAGTGTTCAGCCCTGAACAGCATTCCGGCAGCCAACATCTCTTGGCTGCTGCCAGACAGCCTCACTGGCCACGTCTCATACAACAGCACGGACAACAATGGAACGCAGTCAGTAAAGGCATTTCTTCAGATCCCAGCATGCTTGCGCAAGGAGCACACCATCACATGTGAGATCGAGCACCCAGCCCTCAAGCAGAAAGAGATGAGAAATATCACTGTTCCCCCATGCTGTGAGTACACACCAACAGTCACACCTCCTATCAGAAATATTTTTTTTAATTTTGTAAATATTTGAATAATGCTTTTTTTTCCAAAAAACTTTATCCTATCATTAAACTACACTGTACCTTTTTCTGGTCATGTGACATGAATGCAGTATGTAGAAAAATTAAATTGCCTGACATTTGGTTTTCAGACCTCAAGCTTAACATACAATTAGTGTCGCAGGCGATGTGTGGTTTTGACTGTGGCTAATGTGTACTCAAACCTGTTAGAGAACTATGTCAGTTTTGGCTTGTGGGGGACATGACAAATGTCTCATAACACTGCAAGTGACAATATTTCACTAAACAATATCACAAATGCCTTGGAAAGAAAACAGACAAGGTGTATTGGAAAAAAAAAGAAGTGGGCATGTCCAGTCATGATTGGAAAGAGCTTGAATCTGACATAAATAAAGGTTTATCAGTTTAAAAAAAGTAGTAAAGCATGTCTAGTTAAACTGGTGCATGTAGCTTTCTGTTTTGAGTTGTCTGTCTGTTACGTCTGAGAATACTTTATATATGTTTCTCTTTGAAGTTGCCCCCTATATTACTGTACAGACCAGTAAAGCTTGTGAAAAAGGAAGAGAGTACACAACTGTGGAGTGCATAGCAATTACCAGCAAACCAGCTGCTAATATCTCCTGGACTCAGGTGAAGAACAGCACCGAAGAATTCAGAACAGGACACGTCACTCATCAGAATGGCACAGAGACAGTCAGCAGCACCTTTCGCGTTCCCACACACTTACTCTCTGGACAAGATATAGTCTGTGTGGTAGAGCACCCTGCCCTTCTTACTGTAGAAAGAAGAATGATAAGCCTACCATCAACAAGTAAGCAGAAATCACTGGTATAAATTTGCATAAAGTGTCATCAATTCAGAATATGAATCTTTTGTTATCTGTGATTGGTGCTTCACATGCAGAGAAATTGTACAAATTATGTAAATAAAAGGAAGACTGCTACAATACAATTTTATGCGATATGACAGGAATATACCTTCAGCTCTTTTGATATAGTACACCTTAAACAGGAAATTTGCTGAGGTTGCTCCTGTTTTTTTAAGGGGTTGATAGGATTATCTCATAAAATGCTTTGCTATATAGGATGCATATCTGGAAGTGGGGGCAGCTACACTGTACCAGGACAGACAAAATTAAGTGCACAGCAATCACAATCAAAACACAATCAAGATCATAATCAATATAATAATTGCTAAACACATTCACAAAGAATGAGGTATTTCATGATTTAATATAGGTTACCGTTACAATTAACCTTTTTCTGCTAATATCATAAAGAGGCTTTAGCTAGTCCTAGTCTCTGGTACAAGAGAAATTCTAAATAGTTCACAGGAGTGCTTTGTTTCAAACAGAGCTTTTGGTTTAGGAATTGAAGAATATTAGTTCAGTGCCTTTGTATTTAACACATATTTGTATTTAACATTATACTCTTTAAACTCCTCCACTCATACTGTACATGTCTGCATCCTAAATCCTAGTGTACCCTAAGTTTTCTGTTCAGGTTTCAATAACTCCCTGAATTTTTATCTTCAGCTTCCCCGGCCATTAAAGTCTTTTTGCTCACCCTAAAAAGCACACCACGAATGCTGGCTATATGTGAGTATGTCGGGAGTCTGGATGTGAACATTACTTGGCTCCTGCCAGGGAACAACACAGGTGTCGTGAGCTTCACATCTACGTGTGAGAATGGAATGATCAAAGCCAACAGTACCTATGAGTTTCCCTTTGCATTACATGAAGGGCAGAACCTGACCTGTCAGGTAGAACAAGGAGAGCACCTTTCTGCTGAGAGAAGAGCCATAAGTGTTCCCCAGTACTGTGAGTACACCTTACCTACTTGTTGTCGAATTATTTTTTTTCTTTTTAAGGTTTCCTCACATCATGTCCTCCTAACTGACCACATGCAACAAAAAACTCAAACCACTTATACACTTTATATGTAAGAGTTATGAAGCTATTAATATGGATGTGCCAGTATGTCACACAGAGTACAGGTGTTTTTTTTTATTATCGCCAATAACCAGTGTTATTTCTATGTGTTATTTGCACAGACATTTCATCCATCAAAGTATTAAATAAAAGCACAACATTTCCCAGTATTCATGGTGCAGATTCTGCTGATTACAGAATCATGTTGATGACAGGCCAACAGAACCAAAAAATTGTACTAAAAGTAAATGGGAATGTGACAACCTACCAGTTACGCTGCACCAGGTAAGCTCATGCCATTTGTTTGACTGCCATGAGAAAAGCAAATAACTTTTTTTCTAATAGAGCTCAGAGATGCTTCTTCATTGCATTAAAATTCAGCCCTGGGCTTGAGATGAATCTTGTTGATCCAGTGATCATCTCGTTTTCTTTAAAGAACAACAAAAAAAAATTAAATATACCATACACCTGTAATGTAATTTGAATATTTCCATGTCGGTACTTTACTGGCTTTAAAAAGATAATACAGGCTGAGCCCTATCACTGTGCAGAACTCTCCTATACTAATGTGCTGTAGCAGTAAAGTGATTTAATATCACTAATCGTTAATATTTAGCCTGTCAAGATTCTAAATGCAAATGAAAATCAATCATGAGTTCTACTAAAAACAAATATTTCACATACTCTTGCCATGCTAAGTACAAAATTATGTTTGATGACATTTTTAAAGCAGCCCTAAGAGAATTTTGTTCTGAACTTTTAGCTGTGCAAAACAAAATAAAAAAAAAACTTTAAGCATCATATGTGCTGACTGTTTAACAATTCTAATAGAACAGCTTTTTTATTCCTTTTGCTGAAATACTTCAGGTACAGTGTCCTTGAAACATTTTAAAAATATTTTGCACTAGAAATTCCACCTCTCATTCAAAACACACTCAACATATATATTTCATTGAATTATGTCACATTCCTGCTATCCTACAGTCCTATTTTGCAATATGCACCGAAGTATGTCAGCTGGAATTGAATAGGCCTTTGAGCAATTGCTCCTCTAGCTTGTGAGTCGTCCTCAAATAATCGATTTATTTAGTGTCAGTAAAAGCAAAAATTGCATGGATTCAGTTAACATAGGGTCTGGTTTACGCAGGGTCAAAATAAGGAATCTGTATGAAGTAATGCCAAAGTGAATCTTTGTGGTAGTGTATCATAAACATCAAAAAGTGTCTTGCAACAAACACAACAGCTATGCCACAGATAACAGTTCTCACAGTGAACAGTTTTTCAATTGAGTTCAGGAATACCACTTTTGGAGCATAACGTTCTTCACATTCTTAAACTCACAGAAAAACCTCTGCTTCTAGCTTCAGACCTATGAGGGCTGGATTAATAAAAAATCTTAAATGTTTAGTTTAATTTTATTGACTTGAGTGAAAGCAACATAATGTCTATCACGTGGTATCAAACTAAACAACATCTGACATCAGCACAGCTCTTCCAATGAAGATTTCAGTGCCTGAGGCTTTGAGCTGTAACCACAAAATTAATTTCACTTAAAATTCGAGCAGCCTCTGGTAATGAATGCAATTCATTCAAAACCAATAAACCTTTTAACCTCATACACTAGAAATAAATTACATTGGACACATCTTACACAGCTGCATGTATTTATTGTTTAAAAAATGCTTGTAGCTAGGGGCTCTATTAAATAGCTTGTCATGAAACTATCATTAGCAGCAATGAAATTATTAGGCACCTCAGAATCAAGTGTGTTTTGTATTATTTATTTAATTGTGTGCTCTTTTCATTTGGTGGGAATTAAAAAGCAATATAATTTTCTAAAACTTTATCAAAAGGAATCCCAAACATTATTTTCAAATACCAGGAGTTTATTTCTCCTTCCCAGCTTCGCCTCCTTCTGTAAGGAGTTAAAAATGAACAGAAGTCTTCTCCTTGCAGCTCTGAATCACTCGTTAATCTTTTGTTATATCAATCTATTTTTATTCTGCTAATGAGGTGACAGGGAAACTTATGTTTTTCAATCAATAAAGAGAATACATTGATCTTTTCTCATTTAAGAATGAGTCCTGCACGTTCACTTACAGTTGGTTCAAATGAATATACTGTATAAATTGTTCACTTACTATGTCCAAGTCTTTTACTTCAATTATAATCTTGCCAAGGGCGTTATACTCCAACATCCAGGTACAAACGTTTTTGACAAACTAAATGTTACTGTTACCACCCCAGCCATAATAACGTAATTACAGTACATGGCTTTAAAAAACATTCCTGCATAAAAAAGTGGACTTTCAAAAGTGGAAGTTCAAATAAAGTATTAAGGAATTTTTGAATTTACATAATTTTAGTGCAGTCTATTACAATATACTAATATTACAAAACAGCTTTGTCTTTCATTAGGAAAAGCAAATAAATCCTGAATAGAGTAAAAATCTTAGAAAGTTTTGATCGGTAATCAATACTTATTCGTACAGTTCTTAAATTTTAGTCACTCTAGTCACTATTGTTTTAACTTCCTCCCCAAAAAGACACTTCAAATTAATGTGCGCAGCTTCTTTTTGGGTCTGTCTCCTATTTTCAGCTTGCTCTGTATTCTGAGCTTCAGTTTTGTTGGGAGTGTTAACTTTCCAGGTTAATACGTTGCATGGTTCAATGATCTCTCAGGTGCCTCTTTATTGCAGAATTCCCTAATTCAATTCTCCCAACCCAACCATGCATGTTGTACATGCCCTTGCTTTAATGATGGAAAACTTTGATAATTTGAGAAGAAGTGAGCCTGTATTTCATTTAAAATGTCTCTGGTGGTTCTTATTTTCAATGCTACTGTACGTAAAATATAGGGATGGCAGCTCTGCCAAGCAGAAAGTCGTGGGGGATGCCCTTATCTTCGAGGGAGAAGTCACAAAAGAGCAGGCCGGACTGTACATTTGTGAGGCTTCATACCACAATCACAGAGCATCTGTACGGATTGAAGTGGAAATTGCATCAGAAGACATGATGTTCTGTGAGTTGTTGTCTTTGTTATATAAGACTTTATAATATAAGACTTTTACCACACATCTATGTTTTTTGCCAAGAACATCTATGGAAAACTCTTCATTTTCATCAGACTCAAGTTATACTCTTGGCCATGGTGATGATAAAACAGAAAAGGTACTGTATACCTAGATAACAAAGCTCCAGATTTATGTGAGTAAAATTGCCTTTTTTTGTTGTTGACATTTTGCAGGGAAGTACATCTTGATCTTGGTCTCCTCAGCGGCTGCTCTCGTCATCATTGTCACTCTGTTTCTGCTCATCCTCTGGTGAGTTAGAAATCAAATCTACCGCAAAGGTGCCAGGTACACCAGAGTAGTAAAGGTTCTGCCAGTGTTCAGATAAACAGGAAACCCTTATCAGCTCCATCTTTAACCATATAGACTACAATTCATAAACAGGAAAGACTGAGGGTAGGAGAGTCACGTACTGTAGCGACTACAGTATAAATGATCATTCAATTAGTAATAAAGACAGATTTCAGTACTGTACAGTGCCTGGAAGGATTTATTTTATATTTCATGTTTTCTCTTGTATTTTATTCACAAAGGTTTTTTTTTTTAAAGCATCTGAATTTTGTGAGAACAATAAATGGAATAAAAACAGAACCAATTGTTCATCACTCACTCAGTAAGGACATGTCAAGTTTGTGGTCACTCTTGAGGTAGTCCTCAATTGCAAAGAGGCCATTTTATTTTTTTTGTTTCACGTTTGTGCTGCGTTTCCCAAACCATGAGCCGTTGGGGATTTTCCTTTCTCTTTTCACTAATCCTGAGTTTATAGTACAAGGTCATCATTGCAAACATGAAACCATCACACTGCTTTGCCAAGGTGGGTCCTGTTGGAGTCTCCAGATGTTTGGCATTGGATTGACAGGAAGTGAAGCAAATGTCCTCTTTAACCCACTGCCTGATGGGGCCCATCAGTAGTGTTGAAATTTCTCTAGTTTTTACTCCATCTTTAATGAATCTGTTAAGTCTGTGCTGTTAGTCAGACATTTAGATAAAACGATCAAGCTTAGTCCAGTATTCTGTTTAAAAAGGATCCTTATGAGGTTGTTGTGGGAAATTCTTCATCAGAGGAGCAGGACACAGTCTTATGCAGATTCAGTTTTATTGAGCTCAATTAGTCCGACAACATGCGCTGGGTCTGCCCCACAGAACAGACAAACTGCAAGGGTTTCCCAGCTCTTATATACAGTCAGAAGACAGTTTGTTTCATGATCTGAGTGTTTGTCCTGTTCTTTGATATGTAATTACCTCTTGTCCTACTCTGTCTTGCTCTATGTTCTGTCCTTTGATATGCAGCAGACATTGGTCTCCTTTATCCTGTTTGTGGGTGTTGTTCTTGTCTTTTATTATGTAGTGTTGTCACTGAGGTTGCTAAAGCAAGTCAGCTTTATGGAATCTTAGCATAACTTTTGGTGAAGGCTAAATTAACAGACCCTATCAACACCTCTCACAATGCGCTTAAGTGGTGTTTGTGATGCTGGATAAGTCCCACAAGTGTATGTCCCACTTCAAGGTCCACTGAGAGATTAGATTCAGGGTGGGAGAGGCTGAAGAGGGTTACAAGGTGAAAACCATACAGAATGTATGCTGTGAGCCTGAAGTCCACTCTCAAAACATTGTAAAACTGCAGTCAAAGAGAACCCTTGTCTCATAAGTGTGTAAGGTGTGTGACACATTTGTGTAGGAGGAAATTGATGTTGTGATTTTGTCAATGTCCATTTGTAAAGCAAAACTGCTAACAACATGGCCACATTTTCTGTATTGTTGAGAGCTAGAATACCTTGAAAAACAATAAAACATAGTAGTTGTCTGTCCCTATTTGAGTATTTGATTTTTATGTAATTCTTAAATTATTAAGAGCCCTGTAATTGAAAAAACACATGTGACCAGCAGTGTTTTGGGAGGGACACACCCCTGCATATTTTAAGGATCACACTTAAAACATCTGTTTCAAGGAATACAAATAAAGAAACACTGCATAGTTATAAAGTATAAGACCAGAGATGACCACCTTTTTAGTAATGATTTAGAGGGTCTCAATCATATTTCTATATACTGTACATAATAGATTACTTCTAAATTGATCAGCAAATAACATTTCCTTCATTTCCTAACACTGAAGATGACCTCTGAGTCCACTGAACAGTGGCCTTCTATGGCCAAGATTGAGCACCCTTTGTGTGAAGCTTTGTGAAAGGTGAAATTAAAGGTGAATTAGTTAAATATTCTGCAATATGAAATTAAAGACAATGCTCTTGGATTAGACGTTCTGTATGAACAAACAAATCAGATTTAAAAAAACACCCAGTCTTTTGATTTCATGAGTGATCTGAATCTATTTTGGTCAATGTCTTAGCTTAAAACTAACAAGTGTGAATCAGTCATGTACTTTGTGAACGTGGTTTTCAGACTTGCATTGTGGTCAGACCTCTGCCTCTTTCACTCTAGTACTACGCAACACAAACAAAATTTCACATTTCACTCTTATCTACAATATCAAGCACTACTTCACCAAACATACACATTTCATATCTTACTCTCTTATCTGCAATATCACACGCTACTCAACATGAACACATTTCATATCTCACTCTCTTTTCTGCAATATCAAACACTATTCAACACAAACATTTCATACAGTAGCTCACTCTCATATCTGCAACATCAAACACTATTCAACATATACATATTTTACATCTCATACTTTTAATTACAATATCAAACACTATTCATTACAAATTTCACAAATCATTCTCCAAGCTACTCAACACAGATTTCATATCTCACTCTCTTAACTACAGTATCAAACTACTCAACACTTTTAGACTTTTAACTACAATATCAGTTTTGCTTAAAAGTAAATGCACTATAGGTGAAAATCTCAGGACACTTCCAATATAATTTGTAAAATAAGTGTTGTGTCCTCAGAAGACAAATATGCTTTTTCACTCCTCTGTAAAACATTGGTGGGCATTTCTTTGATGACCACACTAATTTCACATAGTGCAAGTTTAATTTCTCCCTGAGGTTCTAAATGATAAATATTGTACATGTATAACAGGCAGGTGTTGTTCCATTAGCATTTCAGCCACATGAACCATTTTTATAGAAAAATGAATGGCAGTGACTTCTGATAGACTATTGGGTAATCCAATTCATCAGAGGTACAGTATAAATCATCCATTCATCTATCCATTACAGGAATGAAGTTGAAGCCTAATCTGGTAAACAACAGGCACAAGGCAGGATATACTCTGGAGTAATCACACCCACACACAGACACAAACACACACACACTCCTGGGGAAAACCCACATGAACACAGAGAGAACATGCAAACACCAAACAGATAGAAATTGGGTATTTGGACACAGGGCCTCAGAACTACAAGGTAGCAATGCTATCGACTGCAGTGCCATGCTGCCCACACCCAGTTATGAAAGTAAAACATTTGAATGTCCACTGCATTCATTTACATGGTGATTCATTGAAGTAGAGTAGTGGGATAAATATTAAATGAACATCTAGTCATAGAATTTAAAGACATCAGGTTTTTAATAATATGTGATTTATGTATGGGCTTTGTATGTTTTAAAGTATCCATGTGCAGTAACGTGTATAACAGATTGGAGTGATCGGAAGGTTTTAAATACTTTGCGGACGTTGACCATTTCACCAAAGCAGAAGGCCAAAAAATAATTTCTGTTGTAGCCTAATACAGTGATAATGGTATTATAAAAAATAAGGAACAGCAAACATACTTATAAATCAGCAGCAGAAATACAGTATGCTTCATGGTGCAATTAACAATTTTAAATATTGAGGAGGTGTGAGAGTAAAGATCTGTTAATTAACAAATTTGCCAAATACAAAATCTGAGCCTCTCTCTTCTAAAGCCCTTGATTCTTACAAAAAATAACATCAGTTCAAATATAAATGTCTATTCCAGAACCATCTGAAGCACAGCAGGTGTGTTGTTAGGGTTCCCACAGGACACCATCACTCCCTGGTATACTGCATGCACATTTATCAAGCAGTGTATCAAATACTTGCCATGTGATAGGCACTGCACACCTGTGCTTCTTAATTACTCCATCTCCTCACCAGGCATTAAGATAAGCCTACAATTTGTGCCAGACACAGAAAGTACTGAGATATCCAAATTAATCTAATGAGGTGGAGCTGCAAAATTGTTGTCTTCTGTTGGTTGAATTCAAACACAGGGGTTTGTGTACTGTTGCACCTGTTGCAGCCACTCCAGAATTTACCAATTGATTTTCTTGGGCATCAGATCCACAGTATCCTAGAAGACTCCAGGTTTTAACAGCCCACTTAATATCTTATTTCTTCTGTGCTGTCTGAATAAACTGACTTCCGTTGTTCAAATGCAGAATGCGTGATAAGAGTATATATGTAACTAATGGTGAATGTACATGAGTGTAAATAAGATAATATCTTGTCAGACACTCGATCACTCTCCACCTGTAAACCTTTGGCAAAGAAATGCTGTCTAATGGAGCTGTACAAAGTCTTGTGTGTGTACTGATTTGGTGTTGAAGGTTTATTAAACTGAAATCAAGCTGAGCCAGGCTGCCTTTGTGCCGATGTGTTGCCGCAAGGTGGAAGAGAAATAATCTATTAGCTAATGTGATTGGAGTTGACTGTGAAACGGAAGCTCGGTTTTCCCAAGGGATGAGCTGCTTTCACATTAGCCTCGGAGTGGAGTTTCCATCATATGGGCAGCAGCTGTGATTGACGGCATGTGTGCAAACGCAAATGGCAAGGCATGGATGTAATGAGCCTGATAATGTTTTGTCTGGCCACTTAGAAAGGAGATTAATGTCTTGTTGAAATTGAGCTGCATTAATGTTCAGAATCTAACAGCCACTTAGACTTTGTCACTAGTGTTTCAGTCAATACTGCCCCCCCCCCCGGGATGAGTCATGGTATAACTGCAGTATCACTCACTGAAGGTACCACACTCCAACAATCAGTGGACTGAACAGCACGCACAAGCAAGAGAGAGTGGGTATCAGTGTTACCCAGGGTCACAGAACAGCAGGGTTTACAAGCCTGATTATATCACTGCCTGATTTAAACCTGGAAGTGAAAAGAGTAAAAAGGAAAATTGTTAAATTACCTCATTAAGAAGTCGATAGAATGAAAACCAGAAGACCTGGTATAAGTTGTGCAAGAATTGAAAAGTGTTGATGATGCAAAAGAAATGCAGCACAAATAGCAGTGAGAAAGACATTGCTGAATATTCCTCAGTTTAATTCCTGCTTTAATAACATTTTGGTAATCTCAAGACATTCATGAAGAAGTTTTTTTCAAAATAATTTTTCAATTCTTCTGCCTTTTCTACTAAATGAAAAATAGTCCAGTTGGAAATTTGGCCTGGTACAGATTTACAGCCTTGGCTGTGCCAGTTCCTTCTTACCCACACAATCCCCACAGCCCACACTTTTCTATGCCACCTTCAATTCATCCCCAGGGGCTCAAGGCATGTACATGTTCTACAGCTCTTCCTGACAAAGTAATTCAATTGAACTTAATAAACAGCTTGGACCTCCAAGATCCAGAGTCTAGCATCTTAGCTTTGATAACTGTTATTAGTACTTTCCTTTGCTCCAAATAATTTTTTTTCAAACATTTGCATTCCAATCATCCATCATTCCATTTTTTAAGCTCTTCATCAAATTCAGGGTCACATCCTGGCAAGCAATGTGTGCAAGGTGTGATACACCCTGGACAGGACACCATTTGTGGCACACAAAGGCACAAACACTTACAGTACATTGGGCCAGTTTTCCCAGAAGCCAATTAACTTACAAGCATGTTTTTGGACTGTGGAAGAAAACTGGAGCACCTGGAGGAAACCCTTGCAAATATGTAGAGAACATACAAATTCCAGTCAGAATGGTGCCCCAAGGATGAAATTAAACCCAGGGCCTTGAGATGCCCACATTCAGATCAATCATATTTTAATTTTAACCAGATACGCATTACGGCACAGATGTATTTGTAGAAATTTGCACAGACTTTGGTACTTTTCACATTCCAGAGAGTCCCTTGTCTTGAATAGCTGCATTCAGAGGTGTGCATAAAGGCATTAAAACTGTGAGTGAAAATGGCCTTTTGATATCTTAACAGCCAGTAGGCTGTATTTATTCTCTGCTACTTTTGTGGTGCATTCCAAAGACTGAGACTAAAATAAAAAATACGGTTGCCAAGGTAACTTTTGTAAGAATGCGCTGTGGTCAAGGTACAAACAAGTGTTTGCTGCTAGTGAAGGAATCAGTAAAATGGAAAAACATTAAGGGAGAGTTCTTAAATAAAGTCATTGTATGAGGGGAAGATATGCAGCTTTATTAGGTCAAATACTGTACCTTCCACATGCACTCTTATAAAATATGAAAGTTGCATGTCAAGAACATTGTGGTTAAAGGAGAAAGTATTTAATTGTTGACCCTGAGCAAATGATTCTGAATGCTGATTGTGAGCCAGGTTAAATGAGCATGGTCATTTGCTGAGTGTGTGCCCAGCCACCACACAGACATATTATCATTCAGAAAAGTACATCTTTAGAGCCTATCTGTCCTTTCCCAGACAGTTTCTGTGAAAGATTAAGTTCAGTTGCCCTTTTCCGCATCTTTATCAATTTTTTATTCAAACTGAAATAAGATATTTTCTACTTTTTGCACTGTCATGATTAAGATTAGAGTAGGGATGTTGAAGAAGGAGAGTGTCAAATTCACAAGAACCATTAGAAGAAAAGGAAGGCCCTTTGTTGAAATACTTGTGTTTGGAATAATACAAAAACGTAAAACTTATAATTTCATTTGTCTTTGGCTTTGCAGCAAAAAAGCTGGACAAGATCTTTCTACTGCTAAGGTAATCTTTTTGTTTTGTTTTTCTCTTTTCAATTTATAATTTTCAGACCAGGTCTGGTGTCAGAGCCCTAGCAGTAACAGTGCCCTGGCAAGGAATGTACTGTATCTGAGCTGGCCTTGTTGGAGTTCCAGTGGCAGAGAAAGGGGGATGCATCCCTTTCTATAGTGAAATATAGTCATGGGGTAACTCCCCCCTCCACTATTGCACACACCTATAGATACTGAAGGGGAGCCCAAGAGGGACCAAAAATATTTGAAGGTGACTCCAAAATGCAAATTAATCCTTAATAACAACATGAACCTTGGCCTATATAACTCATCTGTGTTCCAGACTGACAAATGCATACTTTGTGTAATATAGAAAGTCTTTTTTAGATTTCTTCACTCTTTTCATTGTTTTTATTCAGAACACTTCCAACCGAAAAACAGGAGATTTAATGGAGCAACTCACTTCTCTCGTGCATGACCCAAAATCGCCAGAGTTACTCAAGAGCCCAGCCAAAGGAAATGGGGAGGAATACGCAGAGCTGGTGATGTACAACATTGTCATTGATATCAAGACAACAGTCTGAACACCCAACCAAGGCTGGCCACTACAGACTGCTTCTCTTGTGCGGGCTACTTAGATTACAGGTATCTCCCGTGAAGGCTTGACACAAGGTTTAATCATTGAGCAAGGATGAAGGGGTTATTTGAAAGAAATCAACTGAATGAACAAATTCCTCTTAGAGAAGCAAGTGGCCTTATTGAAGGGTCTTTGAGGATATCTTTAAAACTTTGATTAAAGCTTCATTCTCTGCTTATGTTTTAAGGTGGCATCATAAGGAGCAGTTTAGAAATTAGAATAAGAAATAAAAATGATAAATATAATGCAATATTAATGGAAGTATCAGTGTCTCAGTTTGTGAACTTTGATTTTAGAGAGTATTTTACAAACGTTAACAAAAAGTCTATGTTTGGAAACAAACAAGTAGAAAATTAGACCTCATGTTAAAAGGTCAGTTCTGTGCTTGTGTACTAAAGGTCATATCTCTCTGTACACCTCTCCTGAACAACTGATCCATACTTCACATATTATTTGTCTGATTTCCAATTACATGCCATTTTGGTAATACTGTATGTTGTGTCGTGATCCACAGTTTTGAATGGGCAGTTTTGTTTGTAGAATGTGTACAAGAACCTGTCTTAAAATCTACATATCCAGTTAACCTGGCCTATATGGTCACAGTAAGTACCAGATGATGGCTGAGTATTACAGTACTGCTCATGTCTCTTGGTACAGATTCTGCTTAATATGCAATTAAGTCTTTATTAATAATTACAGTAGGTTATTGATAGGGTGCACTAAAAAAACTTTTACAAAGACACAGAATACTGAAACACTGAGGAAACAGAGATTCCCATGGAGAAAAATTGGGAATCAAAAGATTGATTTAATCATTTCAAATTACTTGGAACACCCACTGTACACCCATTTTAAAGTCATAACAAAAATATTGTACAGTTTTCTTACACTTAATTGGATTATCCTTAATTGGATAATCACAAAATTGGATATTCAAAAATCTTGCTTAATAGACAAATAAAAAATACTGTAATGGCTCAGGTGAATATGTTAGATCACTGGCATCTAACCCTTGGCTTGCACAAATATGACAATATCAGTAGAAAACCGAAAGCAATTAGCCTGTAATTAAAAACTCAGCTGGAGCAAAAAACAGGAGATTGTGTTTCCCAGGACCAGGGTTAGGAACCACTGTCTTAGAAAATGAATTTCATTTAAATTAGTACTTCAGACATTTGGTATTAAGATTTAAATGGGTACATTTGGTTTCTCATTCAATGTATTGAATGAGAATCATTGTTTGCTGTTTAAAGAAATGTTCATTTTTAATTGTACTTAAATCCACAGTAACACTTCTTCCCATTAATTTTACTTTGTTGTTCTTGCGATTGTATTGCGATTGTATCACAAATTAACCATTTCCATTTCCATTTTTGTTCTTGTGATTGTATAACATACTTTCCATAAAGCGCACTTTTTCACAAATGTTTATATGATGAAACAGAAAGAGATTAACCTGCAATGTTGTGTTGTAGGAACAAATCATGGTAGAAATATATGTTGAACAAATCTGCCAGTGACAGCACAGAAAACAAAAGAAAACTGAAGGTCTGGGACTACAGAACAGGAAAATACATGTTGTATTTGTTTTTCCTTTGGCACCACATAAAAGATTTCCTTTGGAGAAATTAGCATTCCGTTCAATTAACGTTAATTGTATTTAATGGCTTTGTGAAAGTTTGCATTTTAAATTTTTGACAAAAGCATTGAAACTCTTAACAAAAGTACTGTATTTGTTTTTTATTTGTTTTATTTCATTTTTATTTTGCTTAATATGTGTATGTAAAATGTAAAATTCATAGCATTACCAAAAACCTCCCAGCATTATCGATCTCCATGTTTTAACAGCATTTTACTGTTGCTTTAAAAGTATTTTAATAAAATGTTTCTTCTAAAAGAATGTATTTTTCCTATGCTTATTTTTTTCACACATATCTCAAAATATTTACAGTATATTACCTTTTATATTGAGGAAGTAGATGAACAAGTCATCCTATAATGATCTAGTTGCGTGCACAATGGAATTCATCAAGCGTACATCAAATGCCTTTGACATGGAGAGGAATATTACTTGCTGCCCCAGAGCTGAAGTAAATTACCTCAAATCATGTTCATATAATGAGGGCAGAGCATCCTCCACACAATAATCTGTTTAATTGAAATTCTTGAGCTGGAATATTGTTCAATTCTGGGAAGTGAACATTGTAAAATTAGCCATTTCCATTAGGACTCTCTGATGCCACCTCAGGGCTGACAGTCTTTAATTCTACCACTGGAACAGCTACCGTGCCTTGACGTAAGTATGAAAATTATCTATTTTGAAAATAGTTTTCCAGTACATGATTATATTTACTCTCTGCTCCCCAGATCCGCAGCTTAGATGCTCCTCTGTTATAAGTGTGAGTCGACCTGCCGTATCAGTGCCTCTTTGGTTCAGAAGCAGCCCATTACAGCTGTACTTGCCCTACCTGCTCCACATGGTAGAGAATGTGTCAAACATTTTAAAACAGCTTTATTTTTCTCACAGTTGTATTGGATTTTACAGCTGGAATGTAACAAGTGCCTCACAGCACTGGGGGCCTGGGCTCAATTCCTGGAGTGCTATCTACATGGAATTTACATGTCCTCCCCTTTTTTGCAGGGGTTTCTGAACTCTGAGAGCTCCAGTTTTTTCCAATAGGTCAAAGCCATAATGTTAGGTTAATTAACTTCAGGGAAAATTGGTCCTAGGTACAAGTGTGTATATGTTTGTATCTGTGTGTGCCCTACTTTGGACTGGAGACCTGTGCAGGGTGTATCCTGCCATGCACCTGTTGCTTGCTGGGCTAGACTCCAGTTCTTCAGCAACCAGGTAGAAAAAGTGGTTAGAACGTGAATGGATAGTTGGAACTTAACAAGCGCAATGAGTGTTGGTGACACCAATGCACTTTTAATTTGGTGCACTGTATTGTCCAAGGGGTAAAAATCAACTAATCCATGATGCCTCCATGTAAGTAAACAAGAGGAGTTAGTGAAATCTAAGCTTACTCTTATCCTTAACAGTGGCCCATTAGCCATTCCTGTCTATTATACTGTACCAATGACCCTGAAAAAAACGTTTTTCCAAATGCTGTTTGGGCCATGTATAAATCAGGCTGAGGCCTACAGTACACTCTCTTTTAAACTTCTCTGTGTAATCTTAAATCAATAAGCCATCCCTTCACTGCTGATGTACTACTTTTAAGAGTTATTTATTTGCTTAGGAGATGCATTACCCAAGGCAACTTGTGGCAACCCAAGGCAAATTATATTAAGTGTAAGTCCAAGGAACAATCATGTAGGTATAATAAAGTGAAAAAAAGAAATAAATTCACAAAATGCCATTAAAGCACAAACTGGACAGGCAATGCAAGAGAGAAGGGGGAAATGTGGTTTGTGAAGCACATGAGCAATGGGACAAGAGGGTGGCGGAGAACAGTAATAAGAAGTGAAACAGGACAATTTACTTAGTGTGGAACTGAAACGGGGTAACAGAGAACAAGAATAGGGAGGACGGGTCAGAGAATAGCTATGATAGGAAGAGCAGCAGACTGTTGTTTGTTGAGCCACCAACAAATCCAGGCAGATGAAGGGGTGAGACAGGCAGGAGGAGGGGGATGCTGGGGAGGCACCAAGGGAGAACGAGATCCTATTTCTGTAAGAGCAAGAAAGTTCTGAGCAAAATGGGAGACAAAAGTAGAGTCAGTGTAACGGAACAGTTCTTTCCGGACCCTATGCGGACAACACAATCCAGAATTGTGAGGAAACACTAGGGAAAAAGTAATGCAGGAATATGGGAAAGAAAACAGGGGGGCGTGTCAGAAGTGCGCTGGTGCACGGGGGAGGTGTAGCCGAGGCAAACAGTCCAGTAGAAATCCAAAGGGGAATTCCAAAACGAAAGCAAAGGTCCATGGCCATGTAATCCATCCAAAAACCAGGGATTAAAAACAGGTGCCGGGTCGGGACCGGCTGGGGGAGCAGGAGCAGGAGCAGGAGCAGGAGCAGGAAGCTAAAAACATAACGGGACCAGACGCTTCCAGGTCCCGGACTCGCACAATACGGAGATCAGATGCAGAGCCAGGACTGACATCAGCGCCTGGCTTTTAAGGAGGACGGGAACAGGAGACAGGTGCGGGGAATGAGGCAAACAAGGAAGAGCCAGAGGCCCTTAAGGAGGAGGGACTACAATCGTGACAGTCAGAAGCTGATTGGCAATGTTGACACCTGAGAGTGGAAGAGGCAGGAGTGAGAAGAGAGGACAAGAAGACTTGGGAAATACTGTATGTCATAATGGGGAAGACCAGAGCAGTGAGGGAGCAGAAAGGCAGAAGGGAAAATAACAGAAACAGGAGTAGATACTGCAGACAGGAGAGGGAGAAGGAAGCAGTCATGTCTTTTTGGTCAGGCTTTTAGCCTCTTCTCGTCTGCTGACTACCTGGGACTTCAGTCTAGTGACACTTCACTATTACTGGTGCTGCAATGTGCACCTATAGTATGGATTTAATGCAAGTAACAGACCTGTGTGAGGCTGAGAAAGTGTATGGGGTTAGGGACAGGGCAATGAGCAAGTGATTCATTTCTTTCATTGAGTAGAGCTCATACAGTATATACCAGTTTACTCTATGTATCACTGTATTCTTGCTATGGACTAGAAGGAACTATTACAGTTAAAAACACACAAGTTATTGACATCTGATAAACAACAAAGGAAACACTGCTGAAACAGTAAAATTAATATGTATGTAGCTTATTCATGGAGTTTTCTCTTTGCTTTAATATCCTTGCTGGCAGATGGCATGACTGTTGTTAGACTAAGGTGGAAATACTGGCTTTTTTATGCCTTTACACTAGTCTCAAAACACTACTGTTTCCATTTTCCCCGCAACCCTTAATATGCATTTATTTGTAACATCCCAAACGACATGTATGGTGTCACGATTATAGTCCCCCCTCCTTAAGGGTGCTCCAGCCCTTTCACTAAGACTTTATTCTCTGCACCTGTTCCCTATTCCCAGCCCACCTTAAAAGCCAGGCGCTGACGCTCATCCGGGCTCTGCATCTGATTTCCATATCGTGCGAGTCCGGGACCTGGAAGCGCCTGGTCCCGTTAAGGTTTTAACCTCTGTTCCCGTTCCTGTTCCCCGTCCGCCGGTTCCGACCCGGCCTTCGTGGTTTTTAATTCCTTCCTCTGATGGATCTCCTGGTTTTGGACTTACCTTCATGTTTTGGATACTCTATGGATTACTCTTTTGGGATTGTTCGCCTCGGCCACGCCACGCCTCCCCCGTGCACCAGCGCACCTTGGACACGCCCCCTTGTCTTCAGCCCCGTTTTCCTGCATGACATTTCCCTAGTGTTTCCCCCACTCCGTCGGACTGTGTCGTCCGCATAGGGTCCGGAAAGAACTGTTCGTTACATATGGTTGGTCACAATGATAAATATCGTGCATTTTCCAGTAACTTTCAGTCTCTTTCTGCTTTCTTTTTCTCCAGCACAGACTCAGTGCATAAGGAAGCACAGGAAAACCTCACTGAAAAAGACAACCTGTGATTTATCCATTGTAAAACCAGCTCTGTGATCAAATGACTGTATGCTATTTACATTAGAGCAGACAGAGAAAACCAGTGTAAGTTGTCAACTACTAACTGATTTGTATGAATTTAAGTTATGTAAAATAATAATAATTACTAGTAGTAATGATAGTAATAATAACTAGTATTGTGATGATATCATGAAGGTATTTTATGGAAGACCTAATTCCTTGCTGCCCAATTCCCAGCTCTGGAGCTGGAGGAACACTGTGTCTGCTAGTTTTCATTTTACCTGTGCTCTACATCTCCAATGCTTTGGGTCAAATTCTAGACCTGGGGTGTTTTCTGCAGGGAGTTTGTATGTTCTCTTCATGTTCATATGTGTTTCTTCCAGGTACTTTCATGGTCAAAAAACATACTGGTAGGTTAATTGGCTTCTGGGAAAACTGCCTTTAGGTGTGTGTGCATGTGTGCCTGCCTGTGTGTCTGCCCTGCAATGGACTGGCATCCCATCCAGGCTGTATCTGTCACGAATCACTCTCCCGTGTGCACCTCTCGGCATACTCACCTGCGTCGTGTTTAACTATTTGCACCGCACTCACCCCATTTTCCTATTTAAACCCTTCACTCCTCTCAGTCCACTCTCACTGTTGAGATTGCCATAAACCTTCTCTTGTGCGCGGTTTCTTCTTCTTTTTCTTCTTCTTCTACTGATCTCTGGATTTCGACCCTGATTACTCTTCGGCAACGCCTTAACCTCTCTCTCTTCCACGGAATTTCGGATTTGGACACCTTCTGGCTTGACTACTGATTACCGACCCTGCTTCGTCCCCGGCTTACGTTCGTCTCTCTCTCCCACGGATTTTGGATTTGGACACCTTCTGGCTTGACTTCTGATTACCGACCCTGCTTCGTCCTCAGCTACTTCCTCACTCTCTCTTTCGGACTACGGATTTGAATACCTATCGACCGGACACCTGTAACCTGACCCTCGCTGACTACCCGACCTCTCTCTCTCGCCCTTTTGGATTCCTGACATCTACCTTCACGACACTGCATCGGGTCCAACCTCTTTTATCACTAGTCGCTACGGATTAGTTGTGACAGTATCCTACCTTTCACCTGTAGCTTGCTGAAATAGGCTCTGACTCCCCCACAACCCTGTACTGGATAAAGTACTTAGCAAATGCATAGTTTATACTACGTGTTAGTTTTCTTGATCCATTCTTAATAACAGCATTAAAATTCCTTTGGATTTCCATTAGGTACTAAAGAAATAAAGATTATATCTTATCTGTTTGATACAGTAGGCATCAAAACTGTGGCACTAGCAAAAGGCAGGCATGTTTTGAACCATGAATTAGAAGAAGCTGTTAGAAAATAGAGGGGTAATCCAATGATTTATAATTTTCCAGTGAAATTTATAAATCAATGTGAATTTCTGATGCTCCCATACTTTTGATGTACATATTGCTGCCTTGTGGTTAACAGCATTTCCAGACTCTTCTTTTAGTGCTTTTGAAAGCTCTAGATTTTATAGCAGGTGGATTTCCACTTGTCAACAATTTTTAGAGAATAATTTCCACTGAAAGGCACATTCAGTACAGCTCAGAGGATTGCTCAGCAACACTTGCTGAACTCATCCGGTATAGAATTTTAGTGTGGGGATTGTAATAGAGAGCAGAATCAGTTTATGATGCACAGCATTTTGCCAGACCTAATTTGAGTCTATAAAGACAGGAAAAGGTAGGGGATTGATGCCTGAGTTTTTAGTTCCTTTAGGAAAATAAAAAAGCAGGAAATGAATTTCAACAGTATACTCATTTGGGAAATGCTACTACTGTTGTGTCGGTGAATATCCTTAGTTTTAATAACAGCACTGCCACAAGACAAAAGGAAATAAAAGGGTAACATATTATCTCAATAATTACCAGCTTTCTCACCATTTCAAGAGTGAGAACATTTCCTCCTAGTGAAAAATTGTAGCAATATCTGACTAGAGGATGTCACGGATGGATGACCCCTCAAACAAAAATTATTATTGCTTTGTGTACGACTATGCCACCTTGCAATTATAAAGGATGCTAGGATCCTCCCTTTCTTGCTACTGGTTCTATTCATCTCCAAGAATCACCAGCGCATGCTCAGACCACTGAAAGACACTAGTATGGCTAAAATGCCCTTTTTATGGTCTAGTGATTAACAACATTCATCACTATCCCCTCAACACCCTAAGCACATTATTAAAAAACCACAGCGCTAAAACTCACACATTCTAGACTGGGTACAGGAACCCTATTAGACCCCAGTTACCCAACAAATGTCCCAAAACAATTCAGACCAGCAGTTCTGTTCTCTGTGTAGTTCCTTAGATGGTTCTTAGACATCTTCACTGGTCCCGGATCCCCTAGACAACATGGTACCCCCATTCGATGTAATTACAGTGTAACACCTGATGCCCAAACACCCATTATTTTTTACTCAGTGAGAAGGACATACTGTAAGTGGACACTATGGGAAAGAGCATTAAAAACTATGGAAATGAAGCAGTGTTTCACACAAACAGGTCTGTGGAAGCTTTGTCTGGCTTCTTTCAAAAGGCATTGGCTGAGATCCTTAGATCAATTAGTTACAGTGTAATTCCATCCAAATAGGCTAAATAGGTTTAATGGCATCTACAGTACGTTGCAATCTTTTTAAGTTCTTAACATGCACTGTAATACAGGAAAATTAACAAACATAAATCTTCATAGTTCAACAAAAAGAAGGAAATTATACTATTCCCCATTAAACTACAGAGACCAATGTACAGTAGTTTAGCATAAAGTTCCAGATGGTTTAGTAAGTGAAAAAGGATCAGAGTTTGAGATCAGTCATCATCAAAATGATTTGTAAAGCTGGTGCTTAAAAAAACAACAGATATGCTATCTGGAAAATTATTTCTAAACTCAAAGGTATCTACTTCGGAAACAAACGCCTACACAGTAAAAGTGCAGGTCTGGTTTATGTATCAGTCAGTGCATTTTTTTACGTTTTCAGAATTATTATTGACATGTTTGTATAAGGTCTGTGTGCTGGGAGCATGATTACCTAGATCTCTGAAGATTAAACTGAACCTTTAATCATTGCCCTTAGTGTATTTCACAATCACAAGCTGACCTATATACACTGAAAAGCGAACTGGGACATGGATATGCAAATAATGTGTTACACTGTGCCTCTTCCTTGATTTAACACTAGTCTCTTTGCCAGGGACAGGCAAACATTTTGATAAAGAAAAATTACAACGAAGAAAATGTGAGGGTAGAACAGTCATAGTGAAGTGGTGCTTACCACTTACTTCACTTCTTTGCTTGCCATTTTACATTCCAACCCTCAACAGCTATCACTCCACTTCAGGGCTGAATCTTCTCTCACTCCCACCCCACATTAGAGCTCGGCTCTGGTCTTACAGCTTCCTATTGTAGCCTATAGTAGCCTTAAAACTACAGTACTGTATGTCCTGTGCGATACAGGGCAAAGCCATTTTAAAAACCAAGATGTGACACAAACCATTCCACAAAGCGGAGGAATGAAGAATGCACCTGCTCAAATGACAAATACATTTCAAATATCTTTCCCTGTGCCTTACATGTGATTTCTAACTTGTCTTCTCAGTCTCAGGCCCTCAGACATGCTGCCAACAGGAGGCGTATGTTACCAGATGGAATATTTTCTGCTAATTCTCCCCTTCTTAATTCTCTTCAGCTCTCTTGCAGTAAGTTCTCTCACTCTCTTTAATACATGATGTTTTTATTAAGGAAAAGATCATGTACAGATAATGCATTACATGTCCACAAAGATATTACATATTGTACATATTATTTCCCCTTCTCTGTTTTCAATTAAATTCTCTTCCTTTCCCATATGCATTCCAGTCAGAACTGGAAACAAAGAAGAGTGTAAAAGAAGAAAGGTTAAGTATGGAGGCAGAAATGCATACTGTATTAGCATTGCAGAGGGGGTGGAGAAATCTTACTGATCATCATGTTAGGGCCTTTAGGTTGAACAAATCTGCTTTTTGGAAGTTCATTAGATGTTTGACAGAGTACTACAGTATGTTAAAAGTGCTTAGTATTGCACATGGCCCTGTGAATAAAAGAATTTGAATCAGGCCTGAAAATGTGTCTCTTTTTTTGAGTCACAAAAGTGTGTCTAAAAATGACTGGCTGTGGCTTCACTGTGAAGAAAATACTGAGTGTTGCAAAACATGTGGAATGCACTTACTAACAGTTTTTGAAAGATAGCTTTTATTCAGGAAATTCACCTTCAAAAAGGAATTCTAAAATGCTATATGAATGACTTTTCAGTACTAAAAATCAAGTCTGGACATTCATTACTTTCCTCAAAGTTGATGTCATATTTCAAATACAGGGGTCTCTAACTCTGGTTCTGAGAAGTTCAAGTCCTGTTAGCCTTATACATGACTTGTTTATAAACATTGGGAACACCTGTGAGACAGTAATGAATTAATCAAGTAATCTGTTCAATGTAGAGAGTATTGGCCTTTGAAGGCTGAAAGGTATTCAGTTTTAAGTCCCAAATAATTTCTAAATTACATAGTTTAACAACCGATGTACAGTACTTAACTGGTCAGAATGAGTTGCTCCAAGTAGAAATGAAATATTTAATGGTGAGCTACTGTATGAGCCCTTGTACTGGGCAACAGGATTGGAAAATTAAGCTTCACCTCACCCCTGAGTGTGTGAAATCGAACACCATTGCAACATATTCTACCACCACACCTAAATATACCCCTGCGATCAACTGTGACATTTCTCGACTTTCAAACAGCCTCACAATTCAAGCCATATAATTATGCAGATATAAAAGAAAATGGCTCAAATCATAAAACATTGAATTCCAACCTCCTTATGCTGCCAAATTGAAAGTGTTCCAGGAGGAGAATGAAGATGAAGACTTTTGCTCCAAATGGGAAGCCAGAAAAGGGCTATCACAGCTTGGAAATCCATAACAAGAAGAAGAAACTCTACAGATCTCATACAGTTGCCCATAACAATATTAGATTACATAAATTAGTCTAATAGGGCAGCACACTGGCCTATGATGTAAATAATCGTATGTAAAAGTGTTATTACAGCATTATCACATGAAATAGCATTACCATTACTTCCTTGCAGCCCTAGGGCCCTGGGTTCAATCCCACACTGGAGTTTATGTTCTCCCAAAGGTTTGTATGGGTTTCCTCTGGGTGCTCAAACTTCATTTCCAGAGGGACCCTGAATTGGATGATGTGGGGGGAAAATGGATGGATGGATTAATCTAATACAGTGACAAAAAAGCAAATAATTCAATTCCCTAAAACTAATCGAAGTCGTTAAAGTTCTATGCAATACCTGAGTTTTAGAAATGCTGCGATGACATTGGCTGTCCCTTGTTTTCAAGACGAGAAGAGTTTTAATGAGTGTTTGTGGGTCAGCCTACTTCTTCGAGGAGTCAATCTGATTTGGTCTTGGTACTAGCTCTGTTATTGTCTCAGATAATGTACTCCCATGGTTAATCTGTGCAAGTGCTCAGTACTCTAGTTTCTCTAGGCTGGACAGGGAAGATCAAAATGTGACAGTAGGCAAAGGCAAAAACATAACTTGCCCCTATATGGTGATAATGAGATCCTTTTGCATTTACATAGAGCTCTGGATGTAATTTACCCACACACACAAATTTAATTGTACTTTTTGTTTAAGTGACCATAATTTGGCAGTTTTTGGGGGATTCTAATACTATCCTTGTTAGATGAATTAATTTTAACAAATCATACAAAATGAATTACTTGTTTCACTGGTCCATTCCACCACTTTCTGTGATCAGAAAAGAAAAAAACTTTCAGAATCAATATCTTTCCTAGACTACTATATCTACTTCAGTCATTGTCTTTGAGTACTCGTTTATATGTTTGACATACAAAAAATTTGCCTGATTTCACATTTTGTTTGCCAAGGGAATATGACTTTTAAAACATGATAGCTCTTGATCACCTCAAGTAGCCTGGCATTGTCAGATTTAAAATTATATTCTTAGGCTGCTCTGTTGCAGCCTATAATTTCAAGACTGATGAAGTTGTTAGACATTAGTTAAATATGAGGAAATAAGTAAGCAGACTTGTTCTGAGTTCTGATTGTACTTGGACTATTTCTATGTTTAAATCTTGAAGAAAAACTTGTGCATACTATACCTCCCACTGGGAGAATTTTGTGTTTTGAAGATGGTTTGGCTAAGATTTACTCTTTGTACACTAATTGCTGAATGGCAGTCTCATGTAAACTTTTGAACAGCCGCAAACAGAATTTAAGATTTCCAAAATTGACCCTTCCCATTGTTCTCAAATAAAGTATTTCCTTTTCTCAGCAAGAGAACTGCAATTGGATGATGAACGAACCCATTACAATTGAATATTTTTTAATTAAGTACCAAAAAAGGCTGACCAGCACTAAGCTAATGGTAGATTGTTTCCCTGCGTTCACAAGTAACTGCTAGAAAGACTGTGGTGAGACAATGGGAAATGACTTTCATATGTTCTGATCCTGTCCCAAACTGAGTGACTTTTGGACATCGATCTTTGAAACCCTTAATACAATATAATAATTGTGTTCATTGTGGATTTGGAACAGGACCTCGGGTTAAAATATTGGTTGTGGTACCGGAGAATGTGAACAGCAGAAATCCTTCTAGTGGCTGCGAATATAAAAACACTAAACTTACTTAAACGGATCCCCTAAAGTTCTGTCCAATCACTTTTTTAAGTCTGGGTTTCAACCACTTGATAAACAAACCTGTTTCAGACACCCACAACTCTTAGTATAAAGAAGCATTTCCTATTTTCTCTCCAAATTAATTCTTATTTAGTTTCCATTTGTGACATGTAATGACATGTCTGTGTTTCACTACAGATTGTGAAATAGTTTAATTGTTGCATTAGAAGTTGCATTCATTGATTATCCTCTACTGAAGATATTGAACTCCCCTGAGATCAAGAACCACTCTTGTTGCTCTTCGTCAAGTTCCTCCTAAGGATGTCATATCCTTTTTGTGGTATTGTGACCAACTGAACACAATATTCTAAATGATTTTTTAGTTATATTATAAATGGGATCTTACTAGTGCTTTGCAAAGCTGAAGCAAAACAAAACTTTTCCTGATTTCATGTTCATACTTTTCATTATATACCTAGGAATTCTGTTTGCTTTGTTATTCCACATTGTCTTAAAGAAGACTGAAATAATCTCCGGACGTACCCAGATGTCTTTTGTGTATAATTTCCAGGTGCTCAGAATCACCCTTGTAATATATTACATGTACCTACCTCCTTAATGGATCACATTGCATTCAGCAACATTGAATTTCCTTTGCCAGCTGACTGCCCAATCAATGATTTCATCAAAGTTTGTTTTGTCATTTTTCTTGCTGCTGCTTCTGTTCCTGTCGCCCCTTAATTGTTGTATCGTCCACAGATTTATCTAGTTTTCTAACTATATGATAATCAGACAGCAGGAAGAACAACTAGACCAGAATAGATCCCTGCAGCACACTACTGCTTACCTCTGCTCAGAATGAGGCACTGTTTACAGCTAACTAGTGCTTACCTTGGATTGCTATGGCTTTTGATTTGAGAATCAAAGCAGTTCTAAAAGTTTGTTTTTTATTTTTTCCAAAACATTCTAAAAAACTAAACATACTGTATGCAAACGGTGCCCAACTATTTGAGTGTTAAACCCTCTTTTTTAATTTCCAACATTTCTTAGATTATAGCATAGTAACTAGTTGTTGTTTACATAATGTGATATACTGAAATCTAACATAAAGAATCAATGTACACTCATGTGCATACCCTAAATCTTGTTAAATACTTACTCAACAAATATATTAACCCAGTGCAGATAAACATTAAGTATGTATATGAAACTTAAGATGGCTGATGTTGTTTTGTTGTCTTCAAAGACAGGATCTCAAGTTGGAGTTGTCACAGTCGTCATCCCTCCTCTAGAGGGCACTCCTAATACAGAAAAAGTATCCTTTTTCTGTATTGTTCTTAGTTTAGTAGTTTCACCTGTGTCTCATCCCCTTTGTCTTATTTAAGCCTGGTGTCTCCGCAGTTCCGGGCTCAGATTTGGAAGACGGATGTCTGAAGGCTCGCCTATCCACCGGTCTTAGGAGCAGCCCGAGGGCAAGGCCTTATCCTCCGATGTCCTGAACTCTGAGTCCAGGAGCACCTTGCCCTGTTATGGTTTTAACCTTCCATGTTCCTAGTTCCCCGTTTCCTGTTTTTAACTGTTTTCGTCTTGGATGGACCTCCCGGCATTGGACATTGGACTGCACTCTAACTACCCCTTTGGACTTTGTTGGATTTGTCGCCTCGGCCTTTCCCCATGCACCAGTCACCACCCCCTGTCTGTCAACCCGACCGAACCTTGTTGTGTCTTCCCTGATGTGCTTCTCCAGACACTTCCGGATTATACCGTCATGCATAGGGTCTTTAACAACACACTCCACAGGAGTCGGGTTCGGCTTCCATGACGGGAGTGACGACTCTTTTAGCCTTAAATGTGATTCCACTCAATTGACAGTACTTCACTGCGGACCCCCATGCAGTAGTAGTAGACTGTCAAGTCTCCATGAACCCCAGCCTGGGAACTGCTGCCCCCTGATGTAGTGTTCACAACAACACTCCGTGCTTGTTTGAATAATTCTAGCATGTTAGTTAAATAAGACTTTGCTTTTCTAAATCCACATTGGCTGTCTCTTAAAATGCCATCTTTTTCAAAGTGCTCATCTCTTTTAGCTCTAACTATTGTTTTGCTTTACCTGTAATGGAAGTCATATGGAGATGGTATGACATATCCTAGATACGGGTCTATGAATAGCATCCTCCATTTCCTTAAGTACCCATTCATCCGTCCATAACTGCTTTATCTAATTCAGGGTCACGGGGGATCCAGAGCACATCCTGGCAAGCAATGGGTGCAAGGCAGGATACACACTGTGCAGGATGCCAGTCTTTTTCAGCACAGACATAGACAGAGACACGCACGCACCAGGAAACCAGGAAACTGGAGCACCCAGAGGAAAGCCCTGCAAACACAGGGGGTACATACAAATGTTATGCACATAGTACCCCAGGTCGTGAATTTATTCCAGACACCAGTGCTGGGAGGCTGTAATGGTAACAACTAAGCCAATGTGCTGCCCTTCTTTAAGAATGATTAGAAAAATACCATCAGGCCTTAGTTTTATTTTCGTATTTAACCATTCTAGCCCATTTGGGACCTCAATTTCAGTTATGCTAAGACTGTACAATACTGAGCTCATTCTCCATCTATCTCAATGGAGAAAAATATATAATTACTACTTAATGCTGTGGATTGGGCCTTGTATATTTTCAATTTGTTTTGCACATTTTTATAATGGGGATGGATGCATATTTCATTGTTATTAGTTCTCTGATGGCTTTCCTTCTTTTCTACAGGTTTGTTTACAATAATTGCATGCATCTGGTACTGCTTGCATTAATTCACGTGCGAAGTACACCTGGATGGTATAAGAAGAGCCTTTGCATACGGGATGACTAACCTTATGTTCTGTGAATTGATTAATTTCAGAGAACACAGTGTGACGCACTGAAAAACATCCCACTAATGCTGATCCTTGTACCTGTTAGCCTTGTTAAGTTTTAGATTTTGTTTGTTTTTAAAATTGCGGATGTTGATTTAGCAAATTCTATACTTGTATAATTAGGTTGAGAGTATGTTGTAATAGATTGAATTGAATTTAGAAGTAAGATGCCACGATGAAGCAAATTCTATGATCCACCATTGTTTATAATTAGTTTTTAAACTCCTTTTATTATTTTTCACAACTACTTCTCCATGTTATATTGCCATAGCTTTTCCCGCTGTAGATTTCTCAAGTGTGGTTTTGTAGCAGGAGCAGGCAAAGGAAATTTTGCCAATAATTATGTGCTTGTGCTCTGAATTTAATAGGCTTCAGAAGCCAAAAAGGCAAAAAGTGTTTTAGTCTGAAGATTTAAATGCACACTGCCAACACAGTAGGCAATTCTTACGACAAACCCCAGGTGGGCTAGGACACTCACCTGCCTCTTTAAAAACAATTCTGGGACATCACGATGCAGAGACATTATGATCAGAAGATGAATCAGTGGAAATTGTAAGCAGGGGAGAGGGTCTGTGTCTTTAGCCCCAGAAGACACAAAGCAAAGTGCCCCAAACTGAACAGTGTATGGCTAGGGCCACGAGAGCTGCAGGAGAAGTTGGATGAGATGGTCTATTGGGTCCAGACATCTCACAGGAGCAAGAGGGTGGACCTCTGGCAAGACTGACCCCTATCACTTTTGTCCCTCGTCTGCCAAGACCACCCCATTAACTCTGCAACATATGGTGTCTGGCAGCACTCTCCATGGGCCAAGGAATTCATCATAGTCCCAGAGGTGCTACATGAATTAAAACCCCCTATTGTAAAATAGGCATGAATGGGTCTTTGTTAAACTACAGCCCCCCCCGTAATGGCCTGACTGCTGTTACTACAGGATACATATTCTGAGGTGCAGCCTGCAGATCAACGCTAATGGCCAGCACCTATGGCCTCTTCTAGTTCAGGAGAACTCACTTAATATGTAAAATGTACATTTTTGCAGACTGCATGGTTTCCTGGTACTTACGCACACATGCATTAATTTGTCTGGTATCTGGTCCAATCTCAGTAGCATCTGATTGGTCTTGTTTTACTTGCACAGCCACAGGAGAATGGTGGTCCTAACACTAAATCCCTGGTGTACCCCACTAAAGACCCTTAGTGTGAGAACATGCCTATTATCAATCAATAACTTCCATTTTCTGCATGTTAGCCACTTATTTATTCACTACCACTCAGTCATACAGCTTTTAGTTTGAGTGCTAGTCTTCACATGAAAGATTTTTTTTAAGTCCAAATATATCAAGTCATACAGTATCTTCTAAACTGTCCACTGTAGTAGTTCATTGTTTAATGAATTATTAAGACAGGATCTGCCTCTTGCTATTTTGTTAAATAATATTGGGCTTCATACTAAAATATCCATGGTGTATCCTGCCTTGTGCCTTTTGATTAGGGGGTTACGCTCTAGCTACTGGAACCTACTGGAGCATTTTTGGACACTTGGATGATGAAAATGCAAGGAATTATTATTAAACTATTATCTAACCATATTCTGGAAGCTGGTTTGCTGATATATCACAGGGCTCTTGGTCTGATAAATTCTTAAGCAAGCAGACTGGCAAGGTGGGCAAATTGGCTCCCTGTTGAGGAAATGTCTTGTGTTCCTACAGTACAGTATGTTCTGAAAGGAAAATCAGATTTCTGACCCAGGTTCCCAAAGATACATGTACTGATACTTGGTGAAAGAAGTGATTATGATTCCCTTAGCGCTTCCCGGTTTTTATATATCACTGTTTAAAAAATGGATTATCTGATTCCATACAGTACTTGCTTCAATAAGTAGACACAGTCTAGGTTTAATGGTGACCAATCTCAAAGGACAATTGAAAAATGGTGCAAAAAGTAGACAGTACTGTAAGTCTTACTTTACTATGCAAGGGCATTGTGTAACCAAAGGGGCTACTGTATATTAAAGATCCTAGCTGTTTTGCCACTGTTTTATAACACAGTAACATACAGAGTCTTTAGAATTAACAAGCAACTTGAGGAAAGTACATCAGTTCAAAAATATTGTGGGAAGCTGTAATGTTCTGGTGACTGGTGGATAAATAGCTATAAAAGACTAATTAAACTTAAAATGTCTGTCATCTGAACTTTGGCACAATGCCTGTAAGTGAAATAAGTGGGTCTTACTTCCTGTTTACTCAGTGTTCAAAGTGTGTGTGGTTATATATTGTTTATTTGTTTGTTTCTTTATGTTGACAGTCACTGAAAGAAATACTAAAGCCGCAAACACCTTCCTCTCAGTTTTATCACAAAGCCATTGCAATTGAAATACTTGCAAATTTCTTCTTTTTCCACCTGATATTTTGACTGAATAAATCTAATTTTCATTTCTAATCCAGCACTTTTAGATTCAGGAATCACTGAGTCAGAAGATGCATTTGCATGGAAATGGGTGTGGTTTTTAATTATAACCAGCCACAAAGAGCATATTAAAAGCATTAACTATATTTGTGCTGGCACAGATGTAATTCTGTGGAAAGTTAAATTGTTGACCTTTGATATTTAACAAGCCACTTAGCTATTTTAAAATAAATAAATAAATTTAAGTAATTATGTTCTGAGGGGGTGCTCCTATTGAATTAGACTATGTCCTCTTTTTGAATTAATCAAAATGTATTCAAAAGAAACTGAAGAAGAATTAATATTCAACCACACCTGTAGTACAGCACTGAAAAAACAGCAAGTGCCAACAGTCGCAAAGATTTCAGTATAATGCTCATTTTCTTATGGTACACAAAATGTAGGACTGTGTCCTCCAAAAGCATCTCATCTTATGGATACATTTTACAATATGTAACAATGAAGTTATTTAGAAAGTTCAGATTACAACTGCAAGAAATGCGCAACCTGATCATCTTCATCACAAAATTCAGTTTTAGCTACTTCAATTATTGATACTGATACTGTTGCCACAGTTATCACCTTACTCCTGTCTGAGCAAACGTCTTATCTGCAGGAAATTGAAAATTGTGGTGCACAATCTCACTGTCACATCTGCTGGTTCGGCATTTGATCTTGCCTACTTTTCGCTATTATTTTATAGATAGATGTTTGCTACCTTGTTTTGTTTGATGTGGTCCCTTTAATAATTTATCAGTAAAAATATTTTCTCGTGTTTTGCATAGTAGTTTGAGTAGCAGGGTGGTGTGGCAGCTAGCACTGCAGCTTCACAGCTTTTGAATCCTGGTTTGATTCTGGACTGAGGTGTTTTCTGTGTGGAGTCTGCATGTTCTCTACAGGTTTGCATGGGATTTTTCAATGTGCTTCTGTTTCCTCTTACTTTCCAAAGGTATGTTGGCCAGGTTAATTAATTAATCTTAATTAACCGTGTGTATGTGTGAGCATGTGTGTGCATTTCTGTGAATATGTGGGTGCCTACAATGGAATAAGCAGATTTCTGATACTGGAGGAATATAAGGTCCTTCATCCTTAGCTGAAATACATTTTAAATGCTCAAGTGGTTGAGTTTCATCTCATTCCACTTGAATGACCAAGGTATCAAAGGTGACTATTGTATTCTGCATTCAGAATAATTTGAAGGGATACAGATAAAGAAAGCAATTTCACCCTTGTTGTTAGATTTCTGAAGTTAATATGTTGCTTAATTATGCTCTGAAAGGTGTTCTGTGTGCTTAAAGAAAGTGCTGCCCAGAAATGCACTATTTATGTTGCTGTTTTTTCCTTGTTGTAAAGTGGCTCAATTGTTTTTTTCCCCTCGCTGTCTTTGCCAGACATGATTGAACATTTTCTTGAAGTTGTGATATGATGTGTGTTTCAGTGTATTTCTCCTTTCTTAACCGAAGATGGAAAATCTCTCCCATGGTGCAAAATTCCCTTACAGCTACCTGAGCTTTCAGTCAGTTCAGAAGAATGTAAAGGAACATCCAAAGTCAAGTAAATATTTGACCAGACTAAGATGAATTAGTCATGATCTATTCAGACCCAGGCAGGTGTTTGAAGCACACAGAGTTTTTCACCGCCTGTGTCCTATAGAGAGAAGCCACAATCTATTCATGGCTCCAAAAAAGAACAGATTTTCTTTCTGCTATGCTGTATATACAGTAGCTAATGGGCTCCCTGGCTATTTTCTTTAGCTGGAGTCTGTTTTAAGGGTCAAAATAGTCTCAGAACCACGTAAGCACATAATAATTTTGTGATGATTACATCTGGGACACCACCAGACGATATTTTACCAGCTAGTTATAGAATGCTGGCAATGTCTGTTCTTTCAGTGTGACTTCGGTTCTTCACTCCTCCTTTACTGCTGCCCTAAACCCTTCCCTGCCGACTCCACTCCAGTCAGTTATATTCCGGCTGATGTCTATCCACAAGGATGGATCTCATCCAAAGTTTTTCTTTACATTGCCATTCATAGTTTAAATCATAGGCTACCGAATTCCTACAGAGCTCTACCAACTGTCATGACGAAAGGATTGTCTGGAAGGTAGTCTTTTCAAAACCCTTTTTTTTTGCAGGATATCTTATAATCTAAAACAAATCTGTAACACACATGTTAAAAGATCGAAATAGAAATCTGATCATTGTTTTCAAAAACTTTCAGAGACCCAACGGCATAGGCTTCAAAACAGCGTCCTGACAATTTGAGACCGGGGCTCGGGCGCCTGGCCTCGTTATCTTGTTTTTAACTTCCTGTTCCTGTTCCAGATCCCGTTTTTTAACTTCGTCTGTCTCTGATGGTTCTCCTGGTACCTGGAACATGGACTGTGCCCTGGATTTCCTCCTTGGACTCTTTGAACTTGTTCACCTGCGCCACTCCCCCTGAGCACCAAATCACCGTTGTCACGACCCCTGTCTGTCATCCCTAAAATCTTTTCCCTGTTGTCCTTCTCCACTTACTTCCAGATTATACCGTCTGCATAGGGTCCTAAACTATGCTTCACATGTAACTACACATACGTTACTCATACATGCACCTGTCTTCTAAATGCTTCTTCTAATTCAGGGTCACAGAAGATCTGGTGCCTATCCTGGCAAGTAATGGGTGCAAGGCAGGGCACACTCTGGATGGAACACTAGTCCATTGCAGTATACATATTCATGTTTATTTACATGTATATAAATGTAAATATATGAATAAACAGAAATACAGTTTCATCCAAAAGAAAAAAGCAAGAAAACGTATGTACAAGGAGGAATACAGAGTGTTTAAAGCTGCTATCCTCCTACTGTAGGTTTTGATCACTGTACCATGAAGAACCTGCTGGGTATTTAAGTGGAGGTGACTCCTGAGCCTCAGCCAAGGACAGCCTTCTTTCTAGGTAGGGACTGGAGCAGTTCAGGGTGATTTTGCAATGCCCATACCACATTTCATTGGCTCATGGAGGGAGTTGGCTCATCTGTTTCATTCTTTAACCTTTGATGGTATCTTCTACAGCTTGTACCTGGTGGATGGCTGCCCCCTGGCATCAGTGCCATCCAGCGGTGTAGTTTGAGAATGTATTTCCTTTCTTTTTATTGTCCCAGATGTGAAATTTGCTTTGGCAGGTAAAAGACATACCATAATACATATTACATTTAACATAACATGAACTCATTAACTCCAGTTCTGCGCTCCTGCAAACCAAACAAGAGACATACAAGTATGACGAGAAAGAAAAAAAATAACTATATAAATAAATATACATACAATCAATTGTCCAAATTAAGCAGGTTAACAGCTGTGGAAATAAAACAGAGCTTAATTCTATTGCTTTTGAATCTAGGTAGTCTAAATCAATGTCCAGATGAAAGGAGCTAAATTCACTGTACAAAGGGGTTGTCATAACGATCAATGATTATATTGGCCTTCCACACTATTTGCTTCACATACAGTCTGAAATCTGTAGCTGTTGTGCATCAATAATTATGCTGGCTACCTTCACAATCCTGCTCCGTCTGTTTTAATTGTGTGTATTACAGTTACCAAACCAGGCTACCATGGTGAATGTTAGGACAGATTCAAGGAAAATTCTATAGAATAAAGTGATTCATGCAGTCCACACATTTAAAGAGCGGAGATTCCTTCTAACATATGACATCAGTGTTTTCCTCAAAGCTTAGTTTGTAATCAGCAATATTTGTAACAGCTGACAATTTCAAGTTCTTGCTCCTCAGTGACTTGATTTTGCAGCTGGTGGTTGCTTTCTATAATCAATGACTATGTGTTTGGTTTTTGATACATGACGTTAAAGGAAGGAGTTGTTACACCATTCAACAAAATAATGCACCACAGGCCCAGTGTCTACGTCGTGAAGGAGACTGACTCCAGACAGAGTCATCCTTAAAAGCCCTTCTACAATTGCCTTTATAAAGAACATACAAGATGGGGGAAAGTACAAAACCCTCACGAGTTTGTGGAAAAACAAAGCTGCTCTCATACGAAACCATTTAAACTGTTTACTCCATGGTGCCCACCAGAATGGTGGGGGTGGGCCAGAAGATGTTATGGGCCTAAGAGCAAGGGAGTCACAGTCCAGAGTTAATGGCTGGTACTCTCCATTAATGACTCTGCTTTTCCAGGACAGAAACAAGGAAGAAAATCAGGGACAGGACAAGGCAAGGCTAGCCGGTCCATACTGGAACTGGGACTAACAGGGCACAGGTCACCTGGGCGGTCCACCAGGAAGTACTTGATGCACTTGTTTTCTTCACACTCTTCAGGGGACGTCTCCTCCAGAGACCAGGCCAAGTGCCCATTGTAAGGGCGGACTGGGAAGGTATATTAGGGACAAGGCCAAACGATGGCCACACTGAGGTGCAGATCCAGCACTGAGTCCTAGGGACAGGACTGGGCATGTAACAGGCAGGAAGGCTGGCAGGTCCAGAGGGTAACCAGGAGTGAGCAGGCTGAGAGGGAATGAGGGTGGAGTGTGGGGAGGAGACAGGGCAGGAGTGCAAGGGAAAGGTCACCAGAGCCAGCAGCTGTGCAGAGATCCAGGGTGCAGGGCTGAGCTGACAGGCCCCCAGCTGGCCACAGCATCTGATGAGGACTGTGAGTCCAGCACAGCAGCAGACCCTACTGCCAGAGCTCACACCAAGGGATAAGTATCACTCCCGCTGTAGGGAAAATGCAGTGTGATGTGGACACCAAGGAAGCAGCTCACTCCCACTGTGGGAATAGTCCATTGTGGTGTGAATGTCCGGGGAACAGAAGTGTGTGTTCTGATAGCAGGAAGCTTCAGGACCACACCAACAGCCCCAGGTGGCGCTGTTCCCAGCCAGAGAGCCAACTGCCAATCGCACACTGCAGGCTAGAGTGGTGTAGAGCACAGCAAGGGACAGGTTACCCAGGAGGAGTTCAGGGGTGTCAGGATACAGGAAGGTAATGGGAAAAATCCAGGCAGGAAGGGAACAGGATCAAATGGAATTTGGGTGGACTGTGAAAGGGAAGAAGGCTGGGAGAACGCGATGGTTGTAACAGCCTCACCATAGTTTTCATTCTGTTCCTTGGAGTTCTCAAATGATTAGAAATGAATTCACTTTTGATTTTTTTCCCTATGCTTTAATTTTGCTTCTCCAATTTCTTCTCTCACTTATCCTCTTCCAGTGGGAGACCAAATTCTCCCTCCATGTCATTGATTAGAGTGGTCTTCAAGGTAAAGACCTAGTCGGGCCCTGCAACATCAAGGGAATGCGGAGCCTTGTGGAATGGGCTTGTTGAAGGACTGTTTCAACACTCTCCAATCCATGCACCTGACTTGAATGGCTGAGCTGAGAACAGCAGCCAGGCATTTGTTGACTTGCGGGAGGCAAACTGTATACATGCTTCCAAATTGAGAATGCTGTTCAATTCACACCGTTTCCTGCCTTTTGATTCCCATGTTTACTGTGTGATTGGGGAGGGTAGGGTTCTTTTTAAGAATTTACTCCACCTGGACTTGCTGGGGTGACTCAAGGGTGAGGAGTGTGGTTTCGTGTCAGTGCTCTGCCTGTAAAGATCTGTGCGCATAAACCCTGTCTTGAATAAAAGGTAAGTTGACAAAGATATCTGGTTCTCATCCTTGCACCGACAATAGCACTTATCAGTCCTAAGTTAAAATATTCTACCTGTCTTTTATTTCTTTCCCACTTACTTGTTCATTCTTGTAGCTTCCAGTGCAGGAGACGAGAGGGGTATATGGGTAAGTAATGGAAGGTGTCGGGATGTACCCAGGATGTACATGGGTACAAAGGAGTCAAATAAAATTTTTTGAATTTTCCTTTGTGCCTCTCGAGCAGTGTCCTGAGAGCAATATCACAGGTACTTCTTGGCATTGTCACACCTACATGTGTTATGTAAAATGATGTGTTATATGTTGTGTGACATGATAAAACAAAAAGCCTAGAATAATTATTAATAAAGAAATTATTAATAATTATTCTAGAATAATAATAAATAATTATATTAATAATTGTGAAATAATTATTTTATTCTTAAAAATATACCAATGAGGTTTTTTTTTTACTTGACAAAGGTCTATGAAATCAGATTCAGTCTGGGAACACATGAAAGCTACAGGTACTCTCAGGGTTATTGGTGGGTTATTTGTATGATAAGTGCTCCACCTTGTGGACGGACAATCAGACCATAAAAAACACTGTGATTCAGGGCAATGTATCTATTTTAGTTGTAGAAACTATTTTCGGTTAATGAAATACTATTCAATATCTGAATAATATGAAAATAGTAAAGTATTTGCAAGACACCCTTATATAGGTTGTGTGTTTGTTAAATTTAGCACTAAAAGCTTGTACGGTGGAGTCATTGTGACGATAGGGTCTCTATAAATAGAACTCATGGTAAAGGTACTTTTTCCAAAGATCTCCAATTTACAATTAAATCCTCTTATTGAGTAAGAATCCTCATATTTTTTTCTGATAATTAAAGGAAGCTTTAAAGCTCACTAAAAAATATTAATTTACTTCATACCTTTAAATTATGATGAACAGGGTTCATAACAAAAGTTTAATAGAAAGACAATACTCTTCCTCATGTCAATAATCTATTCTTCACAGGGCTCATTGCTCAGGTGCCTGTCTGCTAATGCATGTGCTACCTTTGGGTCCTACACCTGCTCATAATTCTGCTTCTCTCACTAATTCATCCTCTTTCATCGTTGTAAGAAAACCGGCTCAGGGACGCCAAATATGTAATGTAGTGGCTCTCTGAAGGCACCAGTTCTGTAGGGTTTGGGCATTTACTGGGACAATTATTAATTGTAGCAGTAAATCACAAAGTTGATTCTTTTGATGGCTTTAGAATCCAACCATGCGACATAACTCAAACAACGCACACACACAGGTACTAATACACGAGGATACATTTATTAATACATAGAATATGCATATAAACCTAACAGATCTTATCGAGAGGGTTATCAGAATACAAAAGGTATATATTCAATCAGTTACGAAGTGTTACACATATCAAGAGGACATACGTTCAGTATATCATTCATTTAGACCGTTTCGTAAATGAACTTGGTTATAACTTCTACATTAGATACTCAAAACAAGTACATAACTCTTAGGAATTAAATTGATATCAACTGGTTGGGATAACAATTGAATTCTCGAGCTGTAATGCATTGAAGTTGAATACTCATCCAATTTCTGGGGATTCATATCTCCTGCAGGCACAAACAATCAGCTGCAGGCTTGTTGCTGTCCAATCCGCGCTCTCTGGCTCCGTGCCAGGCTGTGCTGTGCGGCTTGCGACGGTGCGCTGCTGATGCTCACTGACCGGCTAGTTAGTGTTGGCTTTAACTAGCAAAGTTTGTGCACAGGAGAAAAGATGACTGTGGGTCCCAGCAAGTCAGGAAGAGGACCGGTTCGTTCCTGATGAAGAGCTAGTTCTGAATAGTGATTCAGCTGTCCACAGTTCTGACCTGTTCACGAGGCCTGCTGCTGGTGCTAACCTCGGGTGGATCCTCTGGTTACTCTCTGGATGGTCAGGAGGCGCGCTGCGAGAATGTCCTGCCCTTGGGAGCCTTCTGCTCCTGGGCCGTCCTGCCCTGGAATTCTCCTTTGAATTCCCTTTAGAACAGTCCACAGAATCCTCTCCAGAATCTTACTTGAATCTCTCCTTCTGAATCTCCCTGAATCTTACTGAATCTCTGTGTTGCCTGTTTTTACCTGGAGGAACTTCAGCTCGTTGATTGGCTGAAAGTTCCATGGGCATCAGAGTCCCACGTGGGTTACTCAGCCCTACCAGTCCCTGATTGGTTGATCAAGGTGAGATATGAGTCACTTACTCCTGACACTTAGGAATGCAGTCCAGATGTCCATCTGGCACTCCCTAGACAGATAGGCGCCAATGGATGACAATTGATCATGATAGCCAGGCTTAGCTAAGTGCATCCCCCTTTGGGAGCTGTCCTAGGACCTTAAATCACCCTGCACTAATGGTCTCTCTGTGGCTGCACCACAGAGATGAACAGAGAAATGGGGCCTCATTTGGGAAGCTCAGAAACACTTAATTCTGCCTTATTATTAAGCCTCGCCGCTACATCGTGAAAACCTTCTACCACCAGCAGTGCTAATCCTGCCATTTCCTGGTGCAGCGTGTGATATTGCAAACCAAATACTGTAGTTTCAGCTGCTCATCCACCAAAACAAACTTGTCAGCAAAATTCGGATTAAGCTCCAACATTCATGAGACTTCAGACCTCAAACAGCATATCCTGTTGAAAAACACCTTGGTATGCACTGTGATGGCACACGCTGTGACAGGATAAAATGCCGCTCAAGATTCATCATGCATTTGACTGCCAGTGACTTGACACTTTAATTAAGAACATACTGTAAGAAAGGCTTCAAATGAGAGAAGACCCATTTGGCCCATCTCACCTGTTTCGAAGTTACTAGCTAATTTGATCCATGGATCTCACCCAGCCATTTCTTGAAAGACGACAGGACATTGGCTTAAACTCTCTGTTTGGGGAATGAAGTGTCTCCTGTTATCATTTTGAAATTTACTTCCACATAGTTTCCTCTTGTCATTCTGAAGAGATCCTCTGGACTCATTGCCTTGGAGGGTTTTGAATACTTGCATCAGATCAGCTCATATTCTTCTCTGTTCTAAACCAAAAAATGTTTCTTTTCCTGTAGACTTGTGAGTGTAATTCATTCCCTTACGTCCCAAAATGTATAGAGCTGCTATATTTATTTTCTGTAATGTGGTGAGCAGAAACAACATTTCTTGCAGATATCAGACCTAAAATACCTTCTACCTTTCATGAAGAATGCAGGTAACCACTGCACAGCCTTAGAAGATGATGGCACTGTAGCTTGGTTAATTAATGACTTTCTGCAATTGCATTGTAGCAAAGGTCAGCATGCTGGACAGATGGTAGACTCAAGGTGTTGAACTAAACGATCTAATTCACAGATGTCATAATCCAGTCCATTAACCACAGTGCTAAACAGAAAGGTTAAAAGTTTAAGTATGTAGTTAAAACAGAAGATTCCTTAATTAAACATGCCAAATCATTAAACAGGCTCTAACCTAGAAAGGTAAATTCACAAAACTGTAATATATAGCCATACTGACATCATCTGTAAGAGCTGTATAGCTGATTTGAGTAGTAGCTAAGGACAGACCACTTACAAGACAGTTCACAGTTGGACACACCATGTGCAATCTGGTCCTAACTTAGAAGATACGTAAAACAGCAAACTGGAATTTTAATGAGCTAGTACTAATCAAAAAACACAAAATACCATTTATATTATGACCATGACAGTTTAACAGAAAGTGAATATTAGAATATTTAAGCTTAGAAATATTACCTATAGCATGAAATAGCTTTTTCTTCAGTACTGTTGAGTAATGTTACTGCATGGCATGCATGTAATTTTATGATATTATGATGAATTATATTTCAAGCATGTTAAATAAATGTTGTTGGAATGTTGCACACATATTAAAAACCTACCTAATGGTAGGTTATGGAAACATAATGTAAACTTTGTGAATTATCACATCTTTTTTTCACAGCATTGTTAAAGCAATGTTTCCAAATGCTGCTGCAATGTCCAGTTGTTCACTAAGAAGTCTATAACCATTTTAAATGCCAATAAGTCTGTACAATATCCATAGGAAGTCTTAAAATTCATTTACATAAATTAAATGTTTTAACTTTTGTAAGACTTCTGCAACAGGTACATCAGCCATAAACAATTAACTTCCTTACCTTAACATTTTGAATGTAAGAAACTTTGAAACATTTTAAGATAGACTTTTTTGATACTGCTTTACTCTTTGCCCAGCTGCTCAGTTTGGAGGGACAGCCTGATCTAGGCAGTATCTTTCTTGCTTGTTACTACAGCCACATTATTTTGATTTAGATCTTACTGTTGTTATTTCTACCTCCTTATTGCACTTATTGTAGCAGCCACACAGTGGAGATGCAGGACAGAGATACCTCACACACTTTATCTGAATGAGGGGATCCTGTGTGTGCATTGATAATCTGCTCATATTATCTACAACATTATCGGGACATGTCTGAGTATGTGTTTGAGTGGATAACCCATAACGTGTCTTACTGACCTTTTCAAATCTTCTGTTATAACTAATCTTAATTTAGCAATGCATTTGCTTTCATAGTTATAGGTGTTCAGCTCTGTGAACACTGTGCTGCTACCTGCTGCAGTTAGTTCCTCAATCAGCCTGTGGTGTCAGTGTTATAAATACTTCTAATGCTAAGAAATTATTCTATATTAGGGGCCCCTTAGATCAGTCTCAGGGAGTTTTGGAGCTATCAAATTTCCATTCACATGTAATAATTCAAATAATTCCCCTTTAGTCTATAGCAATGTTAGTGAAGTAGTAGAAAACAGACCTCCCCCAATCTCTTGATAAACTTAAATAGAAGAGTTTTCAAACTTAAGATTGATCCCTCTGTCCCAAAATGTGTTGTCCTTTAAATCTTTTTCCAGTGACAAAAAAGTACTGAAAAGTCTACTAAAAGCTTCACTCCAGTTGAATCCATTGTTAACCATGTTGCTAGAGGCTTCAGAACTAATACGAACTGTCACGGCTGCTGGGTTTGCCTCCGTGACAGTGGAAAGTGCAGTTAAGACCCTATGTGAGGTGGCAATTCTGGAAAGGAAAAATGATAGAAGAGTCAGTAGCAAGGGCAAATCCAGGAGACAATGTCATGATGTCAACAAAGAGAACAAGCCAAAGGCGGATCTAGGAACAAGGTAAAAAAATGCCGAGGTCAAGAAACCCAAAAAGACAAATCTAGGGAAATGGGAATAATGAAAAGCCAAAGCTAGGGAGAACAAGGACAAGCTCAAGACTTGGGAGGTTAAAGTACAAACATTACAAAGGCTGGAGAAAAGTCTTTCTCTCTTTAAAAATCATCTGAAGCAGGAGAGATTGTAACTGACTCCAGGTGATCCAGGTCTCCTGTTGAATTGGTGACCAAGGTAACAGGCCCTGAGTGTCTGGTGGGTGGAACTAGCCAAGCAGCATAACAGGGATCAGGTTTTCCCTTGGAGCAAAACTAAAAAGTAAAATAAAAAAATAATTAAAAAAAACATTTTGCTAAACTTCACCAAGTGTGTTTTACATTCTACTGTTACATACAGTATATAGAATGCCCTTAATCAGCCATACTTTAGTTTTGATTATTTTAAGTTTATTCTTCCATTTTTGTGTACTCTTGTACTCAAATCTTTCCCCTTGCTTGACACTTGCATTGATCACCTGCAACCTTGTGATTTTTTAAATAATTGTCAATTGAATTGTGTATGAGGAACTTGAAAAACCACCATCTCAAAGCACTTGTCAATACTGAAAAAATGCATCCATCCATTTTCTTCCTGCTTCTTCCAGTTCGTGGGAGAGCCCGGAGACTATCACGGCAAACAACGGATGAAAAAAGGGTACACCCTGGAAGGGACGCCAGTCCATCACATGGCAGACACACAGACAAAAACACAGACACACACACACTCACACCTAACATACAGACAATGGACATAAGGTATTGCACATGCACATGTTGAGGGAAAAATTTAGAAACACCAACAGCACATTAAAGTGCTGGAAAGAGAAACACCTGAACACCCATGCAAACTCCAAACAGCAGGTGCCCCAGGCTGGAAAATAAGCCTTACAAGAAGTGCATGGAGACAATTACCACATACCATTCAGCTGGTTGTGTAGACTTGGCATGCCACATACTGGAGACTTACTATACATGAATGTAGCTCCTCCTATCAGTGCTCAGTCTCTGGTCAGGCACTGTGGCGCTTGCAAGCTTGGTGTGTCAGAGTTCACACATGGATCCTCATTCTCCCTTTGGAGTACACTTGTTGCAGTGGTATGCAAAACTGATTAATGAAACAGAAATAGAATAATAATTGTTTATTCCGAACAAAAGGCAACATTGCCAAATCGAGCCTGAAATGAGCTAAGAAAAGTAATTGGATGTATTGCAGCATCCAGCTGGCTGATAAAAACACAAAACAACTGTTGTTGTTTTTGATCCGGATTAAGCACTGAGGTACTACACGTATAATTGCTAATTATTGTTCTTACAGTGCTTTTGTCATGATCACATCCATAGGTCATCTTTGTATTTGGTTGCACAGAAAACTGCCCACTTTTGAGTTAATTAACATAAGGCACAAAATCCTTTTGAAAGCCTGCCTGCTGTCAGTGCTACAGCTTGGGTACCTACTATTTCAAGGACTGAAGTAATTAATCTTTACTTCTTGAGTTCCTGATAGAAATCCAAAGGAATTTCAATGTGGTAAATAAAATTAGATAAACAATAATTTGCAAATACAAAAAAATTCACATAATAAACTAAGAACAGTGCTTACAAATCAAAATAAAAACTATACCAATGCATAGTACGTAAAGAACAATAAGATTAAAGGAAACAACAGAGAATACTAACACTAATAATAATACTGTTACAGCTTTAGGTGAATGAGAAGTGTCTCTTGGATTTTAGATAAAGTTTGTGACATTTAAACACTTCTGACTTCAAAGTCGAGAGGATGTTTGCTGAGGTCCGGGGTGCCTTGATCAGAAACAAAAAGTTTACCTTAATATACCTACAGTGGGTAAATTGCGGGTTAATGATTGTCAAAGAGCAGTACAGAAACACACTATATAAGACGACATGAAGAGCACAGAAAGAGCGGAAGAAACAAGAAGAAGCAAATAAGAGAGAGGAGTCCAGAGGAGTGGGGACTTGAAGCTTGTGCCAGATGAGAGCCCCTACTTCATGATCATCCAAACCAAACCTGACTAGAGCTAAGTATTTGAACCTTGCTAGGGAGAGCATGCTTGTCACGCCTGACATCCCTCCGTAGAGTGTGCTCCACTACTCCTGTTATTGTTCTTGTGATTAAGCTCCCCAGGTGTACCTTCTTAGATGTATTTTTAAAGACTAGCTCCTCCAGTCCTCGGGGCTCATCATTAGGGTAAGGATGTCACGAGGCCCACCTGGCACAAGGAAATCCTACATCCGTCTCCTGAGGGCATAGGCCTCATCCCCGACACCTTCCGCTTCTGAGCCCGGGGTCTGGAGGATCTCACCCCGTCACTCTTGGACCTCCATGTTTTGTCTGTCCATGTGTTCCCTCCTCCCGGGGATTTTAACTTTGTCGCGTCCCAGGATAGATTACTCGCCGCTGGACCTGTTTGGATTTGGATGCCGTTCTTTGTCTCCCCCGTTTACTGTCTCACGGACTGTTACTATTATTTTGTGCACTATTTAACCCCTGTGTGTTTCCTTTTACCATGCCTCCTGTTTTCTCCAGCTCTTACTGCATCGCATAGGGTCTACTACAAGACCTGACACGGATCTTAGTGCTATTCTGTGTTTTTAGAGAACTTGGGCTTCCTGGGTAAAAGATACCTCAGAAACGTCTTTCCTGCTTAGGGTGCATTTCTGTGGATAGGGATATAGGATATAGTTAGAAGGCAGCTTATCTGTTATGTGGACTCTGTAGGCATTAAGAGTTTGTGTGTAGTGTAGTTTGTAATAAATCATTGTAATAAATATTTGTTTAACCAAGTGAATTGAATTATTACTCTTCTCACCAAGACTGTGCCAGCGAACAGAGAATTCGCGTGCCTCCAATTATACCAACCGTTTGGGTATATTCTGGAGAAATCACTTACAAGTTAGGTATTATTAATAATTATTTCACTTATTGACTTAAACTAGTTGGTCGAATCCTGATTTTCACAATTTTTGTAACCCCCCATTTGTAACAATACACAAGACAGCAAGAGCCTTACAGAATACTTCTTTTCCCTAGTTCTCTTTCGGATTTCACTGTCAACCTCTTTTTGCCTTCCAGCTCTGTTGGGACAAGGGTACTGAAAGGGGAAGTTTAATAATAATGAAAAACACAGCTACTGTACTTTATTTTTAATAAACTGCTATAACATGTATGTCTTGAGGCTAGATTTAAACATGGTTAGAGGATGAGCTCCAAAGTAGGATCTCCAAAGTTACAGAGCTTGCACATTAGAAATGAATTCTTCTTTCTTCTTTAATTTCATTGTTGGAATATGAAGAAGTTGCTATTTGATCACTTCAAAGCACTTTGGGGAAAGCATTGTGATGATATAATCTGGCATCGTTCTGTTAAGTGTTTTGTGTTTGATCAATAAGATGTTAAAATGAGTTCTGTGTTTCACTGGCAGCCGGTGAAAAGATGCCAGCATAGGAGTGATATGGCTCTTTCTGTTGTTTTAAAGACAGGACTCTAGCAGCTGCATTCTGCATCAACTTGATTTTTGACACGATTTGACTTGAAAAAAGTATAAATAGCATTACAATAATCCAATGTAGGAAAACGTTATTAAGATGACTTAATGCAGAAATGTACTGCGTTAAACAGATTCTGTATCTACACATGCACTCATCACACTAGTTTTCACCTTGCCCAGCCATGTTTAAAACTGTATTAACAACACAGAAGATAAAAACAAACTGCTGTGGCTGAGGGTCATTCAAGGAACATGTTACATGAATCCTTTAAGCCTTGTGTACAGTACATTAAAAAATATTTTTAGACTAGAGTAACAGTTAACACTTCTTTTATCTGATTTTCATTTTTCATAGTAAAAACGGATTTTCCAGTGTGTTTATAGAGTTGGTAATTCAAATCAAATATGATTTTGAAAAAATCAAATCTGAAAAAATTCTTGAAATACACTTGTGGGTTGTTGCTCAAGCATTTCGGCTTGAACCTGTGATTTTCATAAATGCAAAGTGACTTCACGTAGAGGCAAGTCAACTGCCATTTTCACAAGAAGCCAGGGATAAGAAATGAAAAATGGCTCTAACAGCTTTTCTATTCTTTGCTGTCATCGCTGAAGGCAGGCTTACATACTGTATGTGAGATAAAATACAATCAAAATGTTGTTTTACTTTTATTATTTTTTCTTACGTGGTTTACTGTCACTGCATACTTAACATTGCACCATGAACAGATTAGTATGGCTTTATCAAAGAATTGGAAAGCTGTTAATCAAAATGAATGTTTTACTTTTTTTCATGGTTTTACGTGGTTTAAAGTCACTGTATATTTAAAACAACTGCAACAAACCACAGATTAGTATTTGTCCATAATAGAACTGGAAAGCTGTAGAGGAACAAAGTGTAAAATAATATATTATACATGACAACTTATCGCAAATAACATTGACTACTTTCTCAGCTGATATTCAAAAATAATATTTGCCGTCTGTTTTGAAAATCCCCTTGTAGGCCTTGGTAATACTAGGAAATCAACAAAGATTTCTTACTTTTGTTTGCAGTATAGCTTCAGTCAAAAGGTGGGATGTGTAAAGAAATCTTGACAGAGAAAATTCTAGAGTTTGGTTTTTGTCATTGATAGCCTTTGGATACTACTAGAGTTGGAAAGATACTTCAATATGAGTGAACCTGAATCCTTTCATCAAATTGTCACTGATTACAGCTCCAGTGAGACTAATGAAATGAAAACATTGTAGATGAACCAGTGTGGACTAGTGGCTACAGGATCTGGATTAAAACTGGAAGGTTCAAGTTCTGGGAAGCTGTGCTGCTGTTGACCAACAAGCTTGTCTCGGATTGCTCCAGCAAATTGCTCTGTACATACTGTTAATGTCAGTGCTAGAGAATAAAATAATTAGGCATGCTTTGCACATTTGATAACAAGTTTTCAATGTTTTAAACCATTAATAAATGATTCACAGGTAACCCCTAAAATTAACTGCTACCAATGTTTGAATGTTCACTCTGAATGTGTGTCACTTGGTTTCTTCTTTATTCCTAAAGTCTGGATGGATACTATATGGAAACAAATGAAGTTATCAATGTTATTGTGGGCCAGAATGTCTGCATGTTATGGAAAAAGAAGAAAATTTAAACATTGCCCAGATCGAATGGAAAAAGGTTAAAAAAGGAGAGGAAAATAGAATTGTAGTTCACAATCCCATTTTTGGGACAGTCGATATGAACAAAATTCTACATTTGATCCTTTGATGAAGGGGAATCCTTCCAGATTGTATGATTCAGTTCTACACTTCTACAACGTCAGTTCTTTGGACATGGGCCAGTTTGTTTGTGAGCTCATCGCTTTTCCTTTGGGATCGATAAAAACCATCATAAATATCTTCATAGGTACAGAGCACTTTCTGTCGTTGACACTTTGATCAAAAGTGTTTGGATTCAATATTAAAGACAAACATTTCAGTTCACATAGCCAATCTATAGATTTTACCATAATTCAGGACTTTATCCTCAATCAGGTTACCAAATGGAAGCAATCAACTGGACAGATTTCAAAATACACTATGTATATAGAAACTTGCAGGACCTTGGTCTTCAAGAAACAATTTAGCATCACCCTAGAAAGGGATCCTTGATATGCTATTAAATATGTCTATTATAATTGTCTTCTCCTACTGTCTCTTATAAATTATTGTAAACCCTCTTATGAGTGAGGGCGGATAGGGGAGGCATTCCAGGGACTGGGCCAAATGATGCAAGAGTTTTTTTTTATTTCCAATTTAAATTACATGTCCATATAAAGATGCATCAGAAACTTCCTTCTTTAAAATAAACTGTTTTGCCTATCCTTTCACTTTCAGTAATACAGCAGTAGTATACAGTTGTATAGTGATTTCTGTGCCTCACAATGAACCTTTTTCTTTAACCAAGCCTTCAAAACAAATTTAGTAACTCTAGTAAACCTGCTCAAGCTTGGTCAGGGATTGCAATGGACAAAAATTCCCAAGGCTTTATACAGATTTTCTGTCAGATTTAAATCAGGATTTGATTGAACTACTCTTAGCCATTCACCTTACAGGTTAAGCCACTCCAGCTTTACCGTGGTGCTTTGTGTCATTGTCCTGCTGAAAGGAGTTTTTCTTTTAACTGATGCACTTTTTCCTCTTGAGATTTTTCTGTACTCCTGTACTCTCAGTCCCTGATAATAAAAACAACCACCATGCTTGACAACAGGGATTGTGTTGACTAGTTGATGCACTGTATTGGGTTTGTGCATGATCTGATGCTTTGCATCTAGACCAAAAAGTTTATTTATATTTATTGATTAGATTTGGTCTCATCTGACTGCAAAGCCTTAATCAGTTACTGTAAATGCATTTTTAGTTTTTCAGTAAATGTTTCTTCCTACTTTTCTGCCATACAAAACTCTGTATGTCCAGAATATTGTCAATCCATGGACATTTTCTTCTCTCTCAAACATTAAACTGGAGATATTTCAAAGTTGCCTTTGGCCTTGTGGTAGCGTTCTCAACCAGAATGCTCCTTGCCTGGCTCCTCAGTTTGGAGGGATAACCTGATATACTGTAGTCAATACTGGGTGGTGTGATTACACTTTAATTAAATTAATTAATGTCTTTACCATATTCAAGGGGATTTGGTTTCATATTTCATGTTCCTGATCTGTGTATTTCTATAACTGTTTCCCTGAGCTGCATGAAATCTCCTTGGACTTCAAAGTCAAATCTTTCAAATTCACTACCTAGTTGAGATATAAGATAAGATCACTTTATTGGCCATATACAATTTCTTATGTTAGGAATTTGTCTTTTCACATACCCCAACTTGCTCCCCATGATACGCACAGACAGGGAGAGAAGTTTGAGGTCAGAGCACAGGGTCAGCCATTTATATAGTGCCCCTGGAGCAGTTGCGGTTAAGGGCCTTGCTCAGGGGCCCAATGGAGTAGGATTCCTCTGCCAGCCGCAGGATATGAATCCTTAGCCACAGAGCCACATTTGGTCTATTTATTTAGAAATCATTCAAACTATAGTATAAAAATACCATGTAATCTATCTGTAAGCAATATATTTTAACTTATATTTAAGTTATTTTTCTTTGCATTTTTTGTGGACATTTTCTTTCACCTGTAGAAGAAAGACCAACTGGATAATTGTCAGGAATCCTCAATGAAAAGGTATACAGATCCTGTGTAGACGCAGGAGTAGGTAGATGACGAAGCAGGTGAACAATCCGGTACGTAAGGCGAGTCTTGTTAGGGATTCGGTACGAGGGACCGAACCAGTGAGTGAACCCACTTGCAGGAGCGAACAAAGCCAAGCCGTAATCCGAAAGCAAGCCGTAATCGTAGAAACGAGCCGAGAGTCCAGGGGAAGACAGATATCCGAAAGGGAACGAGTACCGAAGCCGAAGCGTGATCCGAAGTCGTAGTCAGTAGAGCAATCCGATAATCCAGGGGTAGCCAGTGATCCGAAACAGAGCGAAAGTAACCAAGCCAAACCAAGATCCGAAAAGCCGAAGTCCAAAGGGAAAAGCCGCAAACCGAAAGCCAAGACGAACACAGGGTAGAAGTAGGAGTAGCGCAACCGGGAAGCTCGAAGGGAAAAACCAATACTGAGTAACGAGGTAGGGAAGGACAGGTGTTTAAGTAGGATGAGACGGGGGTGTGGTGGTGAATGGGAAAACTAATAGGTGAACTGATTGGATAGGGGCTACGCCTACTTCTGCCTCCTCCGTTGCCGGGAGGCAGGGATCGTAACATTACCCCCCCCCCTCTACGGGCGGCTCCTGACGCCCTAACGGGACGATCCGGGAAGTTAAGGTGGAAGTCTTGGATGAGGTTGGGGTCCAGAATATCCTTCTCCGAAACCCATGAGCGCTCCTCCGGACCGTAGCCTTCCCAATCGACGAGATATTGTAGGGATCCATGAGACCATCGGGAATCCAGGATTTTATTTACCGTGTAAGCAGGGAGTCCATCAATTACTCGAGGCGGTGGGGGTTTTTGTTGCAGTTTAGACAGGGTGGATCTGTGAAAGGGTTTAAGGAGGGAAACATGGAAAGTAGGGTGGATCCGAAGGGTAGGAGGCAAGGCCAGCCGGTAAGTTACTGGGGTAATCTGGGCGAGGACACGAAAAGGACCAATGTACCGGGGAGCAAGCTTGCCAGAAGGTTGCCTAAGAGGAAGGTTACGAGTAGATAACCAAACAAACTGACCACGTCGAAGTCTGGGTGGGATCCGACGGCGCCGATCAGTTACCATCTTCTGCTGAGCTGAGGTGCGAAGAAGGGTGGCTTTGGCCTTCCTCCAGAAGGTCTTCAGGTTAGAGATGTAGTCCTGAACCGAAGGTACCTCTGTGTTGGGGTGGGAGTCAGGGATCAGAGGAGGCTGATAACCTAAGGCACACTTAAAGGGAGACATGCCAGTAGATGTAGTATACAATGAGTTGTGTGCATACTCTGCCCATGGGAGCAAGGACACCCAATTATCATGGGTAGAGGAGATATAAGTCCGTAAATAGGTCAGCAGTTCCTGATTCATGCGTTCTGTCTGACCGTTGGCCTGAGGGTGGTAAGCTGAGGTAAGTGAGACTGAGGCATCCAGTGACTTACAGAAGGCCCTCCAAAATCGGGAGACAAACTGAGGGCCCCTATCTGAAACAATATCCTTAGGGATGCCATGCAGTCGGAAGATATGCTGTACAAACAATTCTGCTAGTTCTCGAGCTGTAGGTAAAGATGGTAGGGGAATAAAATGAACAGATTTGGAGAAACGGTCTACCACTACCATAATAGTCGTGTGTCCATGGCTGGGTGGAAGGTCAGTAACAAAATCTACTGAGAGGTGGGTCCAAGGACGATCCGGGATGGTTAAGGGTTGAAGTAGGCCCGCTGCCCTCATCCTGGAAGACTTCATTTGGGAACAGATAGAGCAGGCCTGGACATACTCCTTGATATCCTTAGCCATAGTTGGCCACCAGAAGTCTCTGGAGATGAAATCCAAGGTACGGTGGACTCCAGGGTGTCCAGCGAAGCGGGAGTCATGACCCCATTGTAAAACTGCCGATCGGACGGGATGAGAGACAAATAACTTGTCCTGAGGACACTGAGGAGGTACCGTCTGCCCAACCAAGGCTCGTCGGACAATCACCTCAATGTCCCATCTTACCGCAGCCAGGAACTTACCAGACGGAATGATGGGTTCTGGAATCAATTCGGCCTCAAGGGGGTCATGGATCCGTGAGAGGGCGTCTGCTTTGACGTTCTTAGAACCTGGAGTGTAGGTGATCAAGAAATTAAACCTGGAAAAAAAAAGGGACCACCTAGCCTGGCGAGGACAAAGACGTTTGGCCGACTGCAGGTACTCCAGGTTTTTGTGATCTGTGTAAATCAAAAAAGGGTGATGAGCACCCTCTAACCAGTGCCTCCATTCCTCCAATGCCAGCTTAATGGCCAAGAGCTCACGGTTACCCACGTCATAGTTCATTTGGGCAGGGGATAACTTCTTAGAGAAGAAGGCACAGGGATGAAGAATCTGTTTTTCTCCATGACGTTGAGAGAGAACAGCCCCCACACCATGGCCAGAAGCATCCACTTCGACTACAAAAGGCAAAGTCGGATCAGGGTGTTTTAGGATGGGGGCTGTTGTGAACAGGTGTTTCAGACGCTGAAATGCTTCTTCGGCTTGAGGGGTCCATTTGCCTTGTCTTGGTCCTTTACGGGTCAAGGAGGTTATGGGAGTGACCACCGAGCTGAAGTTTCGAATAAACTTCCTGTAAAAATTAGCAAAGCCGAGAAATCGTTGAATGTGTTTGAGGTTCTTGGGTGTGGGCCAATCAGTAATCGCCGAGACTTTACTCGAATCCATTTCCACACCCTCTGGAGAGATGACGTAACCTAAAAAATGAATCCTCGAAGCATGGAAGGTACACTTCTCCAGTTTGACATATAGTTTATTCTTGATGAGCCGGGAGAGTACTTCTCTGACATGGAAAACATGATCCTGGAAGGAATCAGAAAAAATTAGAATGTCATCTAGATAGACCAAGACAAATCTTTGTAGGAGATCACGAAAGATGTCGTTAATAAAAGACTGAAACACCGCTGGGGCATTAACCAAACCAAAGGGCATGACCAAATATTCGTAATGTCCATGGGTTGTCATGAAAGCCGTCTTCCACTCGTCCCCTTCCCGAATGCGGATTAGATTATAGGCCCCTCGTAAATCCAGTTTGGTGAAGACTTTGGCTCCATGCACCGACTCAAGTGCTGCTGGAATTAGAGGCAAAGGGTACCGATTCTTGATTGTGATCTCATTGAGGCCACGATAGTCGATGCAGGGACGAAGCCCACCATCCTTCTTTTCCACGAAAAAAAAAAACTGGCACATGCTGGTGAAGTGGATGGACGTATAAGTCCAGCCTTCAGAGAATCCTGTATGTAGACTTTCAGGGCCTCAGACTCAGAATTGGAGAGCGGAAAAATACGACCTTTAGGAGGGATAGTACCTGGCAAAAGGTCAATGGCACAATCATAAGGTCGATGAGGTGGGAGGGCCAAGGCCTCCTGCTCATTAAAGGCTTCCTGTAGATCGGAATATTGAGGGGGTATGGTAGGAACCCCTGAAGGGGACGTCGCCGTGAGTGCAATTCGTACTGGTAGACGACAGCAATCTTTAATACATCTGGGTCCCCAAGCTAAAATTTCTTTTCGGGACCAAGAAATGTTAGGGTCATGCTGTTGTAGCCAAGGAAAGCCTAACACCAGAGGATGTGTTGGGTCTCAAGGAGATAAAACCAGATGTCTTCCACATGGGTGGCGCCAATCTGCAAGCTTATAATTTCAGTTTGCCATCTAATAAGTCCTGGAGATACGGGGGAGCCGTCGATCGATTGAACACGAAGTGGTGTAGTCACCGGGGTCAAGGGTAATTTCCAAGTTCGAGCGATGGAGGCGTCAATAAAGTTTCCTGCCGCCCCTGAGTCTTTAAAAGCTAGAAGAGGTCTCCTTTCATTACCCCAGAATAGTGTAGAACGAATAAAAAATCCAGAGGAAAACTGAGGGGATTGAGAAATCTCACTCACCGTAGGAACTTGATAAGGTGAGCTGCGCCTCAAGGATGAGTATGAGGCAGGGCAGGCCGCTTTAAAGTGTCCTAATTTCCCACAGTACATGCAGCGACCCTCTCGTTGGCGCCTCTCTCGTTCTTCAGGGGTTAACTGGGTGCGGGCTACTTCCATGGGTTGATCTGAGTCGAAAGATCTGATAGGAGATAGCCGAGGAGCCTTTAATATTGGGGTCCGAGATCTTTCAGCACTCCTTTGACGAATTCTGATATCCAATTCCAACACTTGTGAAATTACTTCCTCCAAGGTACTGCCCAATTGCGGCATATTTACCAGACAGTCCTTTATTTCTTCACTGAGTCCTTGACGGAAAAAAAAAATAAGGACCTCGTCGTTCCAGTGAGTCTCCGCTGCTGCTACTTGAAAATCTATAGCATAGTCTTGTACAGACCGGCTGCCCTGGTGGATGGAGGAGAGGCGGAAGGCAGAGTCTTGACCAACTACGGGATGACAAAAAACCCCCTTAAATTTTCCTAAAAAGAGATCATAATCCTGAATTTCAGGAGCCCCGCGATCAAGCAGAGCAGTAGCCCATTCCAAAGCGCGGCCGGTTAGCAGTGAAACTATGAAGGCGATCTTGTCCTGAGGAGAAAAAAAAGTTTCCGGATGGAGCCTGAAAACCAGCGCACACTGTGCTAAGAAGCCCCGACATTTCGTAGGGTTGCCGTCAAACCTGTCAGGTGGAGTTAGTGGAAGAGGCCGAGGGGCAGGTGTAGCAGCTGGCGGGGGCGGAGCCGAAGCGGCAGCTCCAGCGTTGCTTCCTTGATCGCCGATGGGCGGCATTGCAGACAGGTGCGCAGAGATCTGTTGGACAGAAGCCTGGAGCTGGAGTAAGGCTTGTCCGTGCTGATCCAGAGCCGAGCGAATCTCCTCTTGCTCCGCTGGGTCCATGTTAAATGGCTCAGTATTCTGTTAGGGATTCGGTACGAGGGACCGAACCAGTGAGTGAACCCACTTGCAGGAGCGAACAAAGCCAAGCCGTAATCCGAAAGCAAGCCGTAATCGTAGAAACGAGCCGAGAGTCCAGGGGAAGCCAGATATCCGAAAGGGAACGAGTACCGAAGCCGAAGCGTGATCTGAAGTCGTAGTCAGTAGAGCAATCCGATAATCCAGGGGTAGCCAGTGATCCAAAACAGAGTGAAAGCAACCAAGCCAAACCAAGATCCGAAAAGCCGAAGTCCAAAGGGAAAAGCCGCAAACCGAAAGCCGAGACGAACACAGGGTAGAAGTAGGAGTAGCGCAACCGGGAAGCTCGAAAGGAAAAACCAATACTGAGCAACGAGGTAGGGAAGGACAGGTGTTTAAGTAGGATGAGACGAGGGTGTGGTGGTGAATGGGAAAACTAATAGGTGAACTGATTGGATAGGGGCTACGCCTACTTCTGCCTCCTCCGTTGCCGGGAGGCAGGGATCGTAACAAGTCTGCGGTCAAAAGGAGAAAGGTGGTTCGAAATCCAGGAAGTACAAATAGTGGCAAACAATCCGAAATGAGAGGCGAGGTCCGAAGTCGAAAGGCAAAAGGGAATTCCAGAATCCAGAAGAATGCGAGGTACAGAATAAACGCCAGGTAGAGCTCTCAAGGAGTAGACTCAATACCGAGCATCGGGAAGTGGGTTAGGATGGTTTAAATAGTGCTGCTTGCCGCACGGTAGAGCACGTGCTGATGGATTAACACGTGCGGCGGCGCTTGTTATTATTAACCCGCTGCTGGTACTGGTTAGTTCTTTCTTTTGTGAGATGATTTCCGCTGGCTGGTGGTCATGACAATAATATTATGCAGGTTATGACAAAACATGTCAAAAGTAATTCCAAGGCTTCTAGATTCCATCATAGTTCACTACATTTCAAAATTATATACAAAAACATTGATGTCATCAACTTTATAAACCTTTGAGCGTAGTCAACTGGCATAAAGTCACAGTCTTGTCACAGTTTAGATGATGAAGGGTCATTTTATTCCATATCTTAATATCAGACAAACACCTGTGAAGTGCAGTAAACTCCAGCAGCAGTATCTGATTTGGTCAGTTAATAAATCTGAATGTCAAGACCACATCAGTGAAAGACAAATCCACGATGGTTGTGCAACACCATGAACAAGTGGAAAGATGTTAGATTTAGAACACATACAAATCGACTCCTAGTAGCCAAATAGGAACCATATGAATAAATACAAGAATACAAGTATCAGTGATCTCTATTGAATTTTATATATGGTCCAGTAGGATGTTATGATTGGCAGAAATTGAATGGCTTGCTTATATTAAGCACTTCTACTCAAAATTTCTCCAGCTCCGTTGTGTTTTGTTTTTGATTTCCTCAATGTCTCTGGACCCCCAGATGCAGACACAGACATCCTAGCAGACATCTTGGGAGACCTTTTATCATGGTCACTCAGTCTATCCTTGGTATTTCCAATCCTGGCTCATCCTTTTGTCAGTTCTATTTTACCTTACAACATCAGTTGACTCATTACTAATCCAGATTGCAAAATTACTGACCATGTTATTTCTTTATTCAAAGCAAGCAAGCTGCCTAGTTGACAAAACAGATATTTTTAATTCCTTCAAATCCATAACAATTCCCTCAAGTCTCTTAGGTCTGTGAAACTGCTCTTTGGCACTGGTACATGACTGTGATTAATTGAGATTAACTTTAGCTTGAGACTAAGTGAAAAGAAAATTGCTGTGGAACAGGAACTCCCATTATTACATGGTACTGATTTACCATTTTCTGCCATACAGAGACCACAGTGTGTTTGGAGTTTTCCTTGTCTACTGGTTTTTGTTCTTTAACTTTCTATCCTCAAAGATAGAAAATGTTCTAAAGTGAGAGCTTCATTAGAAGGGCAGGTCAATGAACTGCATTGCAATCAATCCATTATCTAACCACTTCTTGCAATTTAGGGTCAGGTGCAACCTACCTTGTTAATAACCTACTGTCTCTATCAATCCTAGATTTTAAAATGATTATTTTTTATTATGATAATGTAAACCGGCTTCTTACTGCCTTTCAAAGTTTCTGCATCATTCATTATCATTAGTTTTAATTAATCATATAGTCAAAAAAACAACTTTTCCTATACAAACTATTGTAGGACTTTGACAGCCTTTTCTTAAATTATTCAGTAGATGTCTAAATCATATAACTGTCTAAATTATAAGTGAGTGGCTGATTGCACCAAAGATGTGGTCTTGAAAAAAACCAGTATGCAATAGTGTTGGACAGTCATGATTCGTTAATTGTCAGGTTATTTATATACTGTAGAGCTTTCCAGCCACAATGATCCCAAAAATCTTTACATACATGAAGGAGCCCGCTTCATCTACTACTAACATACACCCACCGTTGTATTTCACTAGTTTAACTACACATACAGCAGATCAGGAAGATCTGATGATTCACAAATGAGATGTTACTTCATCAGTTTAATTAACAGGGGCCTTGAAGGAGGCCAGACTGTATATCAGCAGTCTGGTCTCTGGGGTTAACATTCCTACTCCTTTGGAAAGTTCCTTGAGATCTTTAATGATCAAGTAGTCAGGAATAATGTCTAATTTGAAGTTTAACTGCTGCTTTAGTAAACAACCATGCTGTTGCACTGGTTTGGAAATTCTGGTCCAGAGGGAAGAACTGCTAGACAAACACACAATCATTTTCTGTCCCTTTAAATAAAGACCCTTTCCAACTGTTAGGAGACCCCACTGGTTACTACAGGATACTTATATATAAAGGATATATATGATTGCTAAAGGTTTTTTTATAAAACTTTTCCATTCCATAGACAGTCATGTTCTCTTACAACTGAAATTAATGTTTGAATGTGTTTCTAGCCTGCTGAATACAATCTAAATTTAATCTGGTTCTACTCTGATTCTACTCTACTTTGAGTCATTCTACAGTCTCAATTCAGTGCTCTACCACTTATCAATTCAGTGCTCCACTGTGATGTAATATCGAGCTTTCTATCTTCTCTGTTTTGTACAGTATATTAAAAAGGCTTCTAAATTACAATTACTAATATTTGTATTCAAATATTCTTCTGCATTCTTATAGCTCTTGAAATAAAAGTGAAAAAGTTTTAAAATAAAAAAAACATTTTGCTTAACTTCACCAAGAGTGTTTAACATTTTAAAGATACAATGCATAGAGTCATTGCTACATACAGTATATATGATGCCCTTAATCAGCCATACTTTAGTTGTGATTATTTTAGTTTTATTTTTTCATTTTCATGTACCCTTGTATTAAATCAAATATTTCTCCTTGCTTGACACTTTTATTAATCATCTGCACCTTGTGATTTTTAAAATAATTGTCAATTGAATTGTGTATGAGGACCTTTAAAAGCCACCATTTTAAAACATTTGACAATACAGAAAAATGCATCCATCCATTTTCTTCATGCTTCTTCCAGTTCAGGATCGTGGGGGAGAAGGAGACTATCCCGGCAAGGCAGGATACACCCTGTCCAGAATACAGGACACCAGTCCATCACAGGGCAGACACACAGACCAAAACACAGACACGCACACAGTCACACCTAACATGGCAGACAATAGGCATGAAATAAGGTTTTAACATGCACATGTTGAGGGAACAATTTAGACACCAATTCATCTAGACAGCATGGACTGTGCCTGGAAAGTAGAATACCTGAACACCCATGCAAACTCCACACAACAGGTGCCCCAGGCAGGAAAATAAGCCCTATAAAGCAATGTAGTGCTTGGAGACAATGACCAAATACCATTCATATGCCACCAGTTTGAGTCTGAGCTGGTTAGTGTAGACTTGGCATGTCACATACTGGAGACTCACTTGAACGTAGCTCCTCCCATCAACATCACCAAATCTTGCCTGAAATGAGCTAATAAAAGTAAATTAATGTATTGCAACGTCCAGCTGGCTGATAAAAACATAGAACAGCAGGGGTTCTTTTTTCAATCCCTATTAAGCATTGGGATAGTACACATATAATTGCTAATTGTTGTGCTTACAGTGCTTTTGTCATGATAACATCCATAGGTCGTCTTTGTATTTGGTTGCACTTTTGAACTAATTAAAGTATCGCACAGATTCCTTTTGAAAGTCTGCCTGCTGCCAGTGCTACAGCTTGGGTGCCTATTGAGATAATTAGTCTTTACTTACTGAGGTATTGATAGAAATCCAAAGGAATTTCAATGTATTAAGAATAGATCACAAAAAACGATTAGTTGCATAAACTAAAAATTCAAAAAAATAAGATCAGTGATGAAAAATAGAAATGAAAACTATATTAATGTAAAGTACTTACAGCAAGATTGAAAGGAATAATAATAATAATAATAATAATAATAATAATAATAATAATAATAATAATAATACAAAAGACATCAAGAGCTTTGCAGAATACTTCTTTTATCTAGATTCCTACACAGCTACATTATTTTTAAAAAAAGCTTGCACTGAATGACAATTAAAGTAGAACATATCCAAAGTTGCAGAGTTTGCACATTTGAAAGTACTTGTTTCTTCTTTAGTCTCATCCTTGGAATCTGAAGTATGCTATTTGATCACCTCAAAGCACTTTGAGAAAAAAATTTTGATTATATAATCTGGCACCGTTCTGTTAAGCATTTTGTGTTTGATCAATAAGAAGTTAAAATAAGTTTTTATTTTTCACTAGCAGCCAGTGCAAAGATGTCAGCATACAAGTGATATGGGGTCTTTCTGTTGTTTTAAGACAGGACATGCATTCTGCATCAACTTGATTTGTGACGTGGTTTGACTTGTAAGACCAGTATAAAGAGCATTATAATAATCCAATGTAGGAAAACGTTAAGATGACTTAATGCAGAAATGTACTGTGTTAATCAGATTCTGTATCTACACATGCACTCATCACACTAGTTTTCACCTCGCCCAGCCATTCTGGCTTTGTATAAAACTGTATTAACAACAAGACAGAAGAAAAAAACAAACTGCTGTGGCTGAGGGTCATTCAAGAGACATGCTACATTAATCCTTTAATCCTTGTGTACATTAAAAAATAAATGTTTATTTTTAGACTAGAGTAACAGTTAACACTTCCTTTATCTGATTTCCATTTTTTATAGTAACACACTGAGTTTCCAGTGCGTTTAAAGAGTTCTAAATGATCTTCAACACATCACATAAATTTCAACAATACAAAATTAAATTTGGCAATTCAAATCAAATATGACTATGAAAAAATCAGGAATAAATCTTGAAACATGCTTGCAGGCTTTTGCTCAAGTGTTTCAGCTTGAACCTGTGGTTTTCATACTAAATGCAAACTGACTTCCTGTACAGACGAGACAACTGCCATTTTCACGAGAAGCATTTATCACCCGGGATAGAAAATGAAAAATGGCTCTAACAGCTTTTCTCTTCTTTGCTGTCATCGCTGAAGGTAGGCATAACATATGTGACATAAAATGTAATCGAAATGAGTGTTTTACTTTTTTATATTTTTTACATGATTTAAAATCACTGTGTATTTAACATTGCTGCCATGAACCACAGATAAGTATTGGTTCATAATAGTACTAGAAAGCTGTAGAGGAACAAAGTGTGAAATAATATATTATACATGACAACCTATTGCAAATATCATTGACTCCTTTCATCTGATATTCAAGTAGAATATTTGCCATCTGTATTGAACATTCTCTTGTACTTTTTTGTTAATACTAAGAGATCAACAAAGAGTGGATATTCCTTTTGTTTGCAGTACACTGCAGTCAAAAGGTGGTCAGTGTAAAAAAATCCTGACAGAGAAAATTCCACAGTTTTGGTCATTGATTGCTGGAGACTATCAGAGACAGATGCTTCATTACGAGCGAATCTGAATCCTTTTATCAGATTGTCAAGATTACTATTCCAGTGAAACTTGTTCCTTCTTTATTTTTACAAATAAAGCAAAAGTATTTTTAAGTTTGCAGATACATTCTTGTAATGGTTTAATGGTCCATGCTGTGGCACCAATTACACATACTGTATATTGCTACAGGTATTCAATCATCTGCTTTCTCACTTTAAGCTAGCAGTTTGTAAGCAGTTTACAGGGCTCTGTTGTGTTCAATGGTGTTATTGCAATGATTTTAGTGTTTCATCACGGTTAGTTTTAAGGATTTGGTTAAAATTTCTCTGCACACAAAATGTGCTTTCTACTTTAAAAACTTCATTCAAGTGCTCAAACTGATGAGAAGATTTAATATAATGATATAAAGATATGATGTTCTAGGTACCTCGCATATTAACAGCCACAGTAAATTCCAGACTAGAGTGTATTTCTTTTCTTGCCAGAAAATTACAGCTGACACCTTGGGCTCTTACTTTCTATCACACTGTGAAGATCAAGCAAACTAATCTGTTTTTATTTTCTTTTTGGATAATGACCTACAACGAAAATGCAAACAGCAACATCAGCTTCATGCACAGAGGTGGTTTGTGTTTTTATGCAGTTGTGTGTTCAACACGCAGCCACATTGCTATGTATGCACTATGTTTACCTCTAACCGCACCAGTTAAGTGTTCCTATTGCCTCGATCTAATTGTGTGTGATATCTTCACCTTCCTGTTCAACAAAAAATAGCCCAAACCACAATTTCATTTCTTCACATATTCATGTGCTTTAGGATTTTCTTCGGTAACTTCCACAATATTTAATATTTAATTTTTTTAGAATTCTGTTAGATATTGTTCCTTTATGTCAATAAAGCAGGCAGATAAAACAGATTTTTTCAATGTCTTAAACACACTTAAAAGCACAAGAGCTGTGCTTAGGCTATAAAAGGCCCTTGCGGTGAATGTATGACAAAACGTGTCTGCTTAGCTCTCCAGATGGGCATCCATGGCCGTCTACCTACTTCACATCTGCAGTGATCTACACTGTGACTTCTTGCATCACTACACTTTGATCTGTTAATGTTACTAATGTTACTTCCATACTCATAGAAGTCATTAGAACTAAATAACAGGTCTCTCTTCCAGTCTGTGATACTCAATAAACAATGTGAATATGTTACTTGTCAAAATAAGAAATCCTCATAGTAACTTAAAAAAGTTTTACAAAACCATCAACATTTTTTTTTCTTTATACACTAATCTGATGTATCCATCATTTATAATTCATCATTAAGCCAAACTCACATTCACATTCCAATCAGCTCAGGTACTGTTTACATAAACAGAACAAATCATATCCTTGTTGTGTTTTTTCAATTGAATCGTTTGAGAAGTGAGATGCTTTATTTTAGGCAAAATCTGGCTTCTAGTATGAATCTGGTGAAAAAAACATTTAATTTTGAAAATAAAAGATGCATTGTGAAAGAATAGATTATATTATAGTAACACATAATGAATGGGGCTCTCTAGAAGAGATAGAAAGGAGATTTTAATTAAGATCATACAGGGCTACACTGTTTTATAAGCCCAGAAGGGATTATCATTAATCATTTCTGAAAGATAGTGGTCTGCAGACTCTGTAGATCTTTGCTGATGACCCAGCACTACATTTGCCAAAGCCAAATACATATAATCAGATTCCTGGGCCCTGTTGGCAGATATTTAAAATGTGAAACTGTGGGACTGGTTCTCCACTGGAATATGGAATTTGAAAGGATTCTGTGTCTTCTATTCTCAAGGCAGTGTTGGAATTCCATCCCTCAAAACTCCTTTTTACAATTGAATGTAAATGAATCTAATATATTGTCCTCTCCTAATTAACTAATTGTGAGTTAACATAAGTGGTCACCATTTTTCCCCAATGGAGAGATGACTGAAGCAAAGGGATGTCCAGAATCCCACTGTACAATTTTGTCAAAGGGAGAAATAAACAACATTATTTTTAAACTAGATGACATGTTTAAATAACAGAGGTGTTTCTGTGTAAGCAGACACATACGTTTTCAAGAGATAAAACACAGGGTACTACTGTATATACAAACTTCCCTATAGTCTTATACCACAATAATACAACATTTTAAAAAAGGAGACAAAAAGGACAAATTTAGTTTATTTTTTTTTATTTTTCTTTTCTATTCATTCTTATTTTCTTTTCAAAAGCAATGAATTTTGCTAAATGGGTTCATCAACCTAAACTGCAACCATCTCCACTTTTGTAAAAGCAGAGAAACACGACATGTGACTTATGCCGATTAAATACTTTACTTGCAGAACATTAAAATGCAAAATCAGGCTTTACTGTCCACAAATTAAACAATGCTCTTGATCAACAGCACACTATCCAGCATTTGAATTTAAACTTTTAACTTATTGGACAGAACTACTTTGATTCTTATTTAAGATGACCTTAAAAAACCTACAGTATTTTTTTTTCTTGCCCCCGAGTCTCTTGTCATGCATTAATAAAACTAGTAAGGTCAGCTACAGCTACTTCTCTCACTGATTTTAACTTAACACCGGAAAGTTCATATTTTTAGATGCATCAGTAACTGCATTCTGTGTTGCAGACCAAGACACATCATGCTGAAAATGCTTGAGAGCCAGTGTCATTCCTAATATACACTCTCCTTCTTAATGACGTATTTTATACTCATCTTCTTACTGACAACATTCTGTACATTGTGACCTTAGGCCTTTCATGTTGTCTTTTTTAGAACAGGATTTAATTTTGAACACAGAGATGTATTTTATTGTTTTGTCCCAAAAAGTGATATATTTGGTCATTGGTCACAGGGATTGCTGATAGTGGAAATGCAGCTACAGTATGTACACAATTTTGTTGACAGGTATACTGTACCTTGTAAACCCACATAATGCAGAGCAGTTGAAAGAAGAATATTAGGGAGGTCCATAAAGCAGACTTAAATCCTAACAAAAACATTGGAGATGGGAACAGTGTGGACTAATGGCTACAGGATCTGGATTAGAGCTGGAAGGTTATGGATTCAAATTCTCAGTAGCTCTGCTGATGTTGAACAGCATACTCATCTCAGATCGCTTTATAAATGTCAGTCCTAGTGGATAAAATAATTAGGCATGCTTTGCACATTTACTAGCAATGTTTCAGTCACACAATTAATACATGGTTAACTGGTAAGCCCTGAAATTAACTTCTGCCAATGTTTTCTTTAATGTAAATTTTGATATATTCAATCTACATTTCTGAAACACCAGGAAAGTTTAAATGTCTATTCAGTGTGAATGTGTATCACTTGGTTTCTTCTTTATTCTTAAGGTCTGGATGGATACCATATGGAAAACAATCTCGTTTTCAATGTCACGGTGGGCCAGAACGTCAGCATACCATGTGTTATGGAGGAAGAAAAAAATTTAAGTATTGCCCAGATCGAATGGAAAAAGGCTGAAAGAGGAGAAGAAAATAAAATTGTAGTTCACAATCCCACATTTGGGACAATCTATATGAACAAAAATGCTACATTTGAGCCTTTGAGGAAGGGGAATCCTTCTACATTGTATGGTTCACGTCTACATTTATACAACATCAATTCTTCAGACATGGGCCAGTTTGTTTGTGAGCTCACCACTTTCCCCTTGGGATCGATAAAGATCATCATAAACCTCATCATCACAGGTACCGAGCTCTTTCTGTTGTTAACACTTGGATCAAAAGTGTTTGGGTTGTCTATTCAAGACAAACATTTCAGTTCACATAGCCTATTTATAGATTTTACCATAACTCTATCCTCAATCACGTTATGAAATGGAAGTAATCAACTGGACAGATGTCAAAATATATATACACCTCAAGAAAAGACTTAGCCTCACCTTATAAGGGGATTCTTAATTTGCTATTGAGTAAGTCTCATATCATATTTGTCTTCTCTTGTTGTCTCCTTTATAAATTGTCGTAAACCATCTTATGAGTTCTTAAACATACTCTGAAAATACCTTTCCTTTTATCATGGAAATATAATTTTGACCTATTTTCTGCCAGATCTGAAAACTCTCCATTAGCTTAGATCTTTCCTGTAAGAGTGGCAAAGATGCACTTTTGCTCTTCTGAAACAATGTATTGTGCTGGTGTGCCTTTTTTCTTTCAGGGCTAATTTTCTAATAAACTCAATAATGCTCTATAGGCACCCAATTTATTTATAATGTTTTATAACAAGATACAGTTTGAGGCAAAAGCTGAAGTAGAGAGAAGGAAGGTAAGTACTGTAAGGGAAGACACCATTAATGACTTGAGAAATGATAATGACTTCATGCAGATGCAGCTGTAGCGACAGTTATCCTGGTATGCTTATGGGAGCTTTTATTGTGCGATATAATTGTTACACATTGTATTTTATCATATTGTGTATTTGTTGAGACTGCATTTTTTAGCTTCATTCAAGTGAAGCATTCATTAGATTAATTCTTTCTTCTTCTTGGTTTCAGAACCTGTTTTCAAATTATCCATTAATGTGACTTGGCCAAAAAGGTCTATAAAAGAAGGCGATGACGTGAATGTCCATTGTGAAAGCAATATTCCAGTAGAGCAGTATTCCCTCTGGCTTCTAAACGTAAGATAGCAGAAAGTCTGGCTTAATACTTCTGCAGCTAATTTAATCATTTCTGATTTTCATGTCCAATCAAATCAATAGACTCCCCATATTTGTTGCAATAATTCTGTGCAACTTGGTTGCATTTTTCTGTTCTCTAATTTCAGAATAAAACTTCCATCTACAAAAGCAAGGATGGCTTGTTCATCTTAAGGAATGTCAAACGAGATGAAAGTGGCCTGTACTTTTGCAAACCTGACTGGCTCCATTCAGACCCTTTCAATGATAAGAACATCACAGTATACATTCAAGTTCATTGTAAGTTGAATCCTTCCCTATATGAATACCTTTTCATACATTATACAGTATATACCAGTGTATTTTACATTATCATTTTTTACATAATCTTTGCACTTACACAAAATTTTGTTATCTGATACATTTGTAGACCCAGAATCTCCCAGGTGACAGTACATACTGTAATTGGCCCAGGACCATCAGGGTGGGTCAGCTTTAGTCAGTCAGATTTCCCTTTTTTGATCATTCTGATGGATTGTCAGATCCATGTGAATTGGATTGTCAGTCTTTGTGCTTTGGAAGCTTTAAGAGAAGAAGAAATTAGCTATGTTTTTCACAACTGTCCTTTTCACATCGTAAATTGATGTAAACTGAAAACAATCTACATTTCAGTAGCTCATTAGGCACATACTGTACTGTACAGCAGATAGTTATTTTCATTTGAAGATTTCTTGATTGAGTAGTAATGTTCTTTGGAATAACAAAATACTCAACTTAAACCATGTGATTTCTTACAAAATTGGGTGCTCTGGGTTTTGTATTTGATTATTTGGGTAAAACTCAGCAAAACCATTGACTAAGAATCTGTAAAAATACCACTCAAAATGACACTATTTTAGTTCAGTCAAGAAAAGTAAAAGATAACACTGTGCCTTGTTTGATTAATGAAAACACCCTATCTGTAAGAGAAGCTGCCATGTCAGTCCTGCATTAACTAGATCCCAGAAACCAGAAAACTGGTTCTGTGACAGACTACCGTATGTTAGCAGAAGGTCACCATGCCAGGCCAAGACCTTCGCAATCATCTGATCCATCTGTAATTGTTTTCAAAACAAAAAATGTCAGGGTGAAAAAGCCCACACTTCAGCAGAATGGCAGAATGACTGTATTGTTTTTCTATTTTCATTTTAAAAAATGATCTGTATCCTCAGTGGTTATTCTGGGGTAACATTGATAGCTGAGAAGCAAAATCACTATCATGTGTGGGGTAGAGAAAATCTGAGGTGGCAGGTGAGATATTGCAGGAGTGTTTTTTTCACAGATGTATGCTGTTTTGTACTTGACCTCCTTGATGGAAGAAAACATATGTAAAGATGTCATGGTGAGCATATGCTGAATGTATCAACAAAGACATCAAATGAACAGTTTTTCCCTTCCTGTAAGCCATTTTGGAAATGTTGATTTTCCATCAGGACAGTGCAAAACAACACAGACCTGGGATTACAATTACACATCTTCAGAAAAATAATTTCAATTTTTTGTGGGCAGATTTTTTTCCTGGCCACAGTGTCTCTGTAAAGTAGCCCCTCAAATAATAATTATTCTTGCTTCATGCATGACTACACTACCTAGCAATCATAAGGGATGCTAAGACCCTTTGCCCTTTGCCACAGGTACCATTAATCTCCCACAATCCCCAGAGTACACACAGATCAACAACAGGAATTAATATGGTATAAGTGCCCTTTTTATTTTAAGGATACAACAGTTAATAATGTCCACCCAACACCCAGGGCACATTATACAAAACCCAAATCCAAAACACACATTCCAGTCTGGCCATAAGCACCCCATTGGACCCCAGTTACCCAGTAAATGTCCCAAGTTCATTCAGTCCTGTAGTTCTGTTCTCTGTGTAGCTCTTTTGTAGTTCATAAGCATCTTGTCTGGTTCCGACTGTCATGAACTATGTGTCCCTGGTGTTCCCCTCCTCTACCGTGTTTGTCTCTGCCCTCTCCAGGGTCCAACTACCACAATCTGTCCCTTGTAGCAAAACTACAAGGAGCAAAGTTTCCTTCTTCCATAGGTCCCAGTTCTGTCTTGACTGGTGGTTTGTAGGCCTTCTAGACAAAGGAAAAAGCTGTCCAAAGATGGGCAGGTGTACTGATGCGTTGATTAATTGCACCCTGTTCTTCCTTAGGTGTGCTAATTGCCCAGCATCTGTATTAAGAGGACTTTTGATAAGGGCAGGAAATGCAGAGGATAGAGCATACAGCTAAATCAACAATAAAGGGTCACTGGCCCAACAATGTAACTAACATCCATACTGTCCTCAACAGCTGGTGCCCAACACCCATTCTTTTTACTATGTGACTCCGGCCAGAGTCCAACAGAACATCAGTGGGAATGTCTCAGCAGTGTCATAACTGGTCTTCTCTGGTTGTCTTAAGTTGGACAGGAAGTACTGTATATCATCCTACAGCAGTCTGACTATAGGCTGATCAGGTCTATGCATCAGTACTTTGAGTATTGTGTTCATTCTGAGGGAGGTCATATCTGATGTCATGTTCTTGTTCTGACAATGTGCCATGTTTCATCCTGAAAGAGTATCATGATTTTCCAATATATTTTCCATTCACATTTTCCATAACTTAACATAAGATAGATACCTATGTTTAAAATGTTAATTACATTTACTAGATCTGAGTGTTCCATTTCTTTTTTACATTGTAAAATGACAAAATATAAAGGGTCTCAGAAATTCCAAGATTAATACTTTGAAAAGCTGATATGTTGCTCTTTACCTTTATCTTCTTTAACAGATCTGGATAAAATTGAATGCGATATTCAGAGTCCAATAGAAGCTGATCTAGGTACAAATCTAAAGATTGACTGTCATTCAGAAGCTTCTCAGCCTCCTGAATACATTTGGAAAAAGGTAGGGTAATGACAGTACAGCATAATATTGTACTGCTGTGTGTATGAAGATGAAAATATAAAAACCTGGACAGTCTCAAAAGCAGCTGTATAAGCTGTACTGTATATAATAAACTTGGTGACCCAGATTTTAATTTTTGGGCAATGCCAGTGCAACTGTCTTAGCACAGGGTTTCAGCAATAATGTCTGTGACATTACAATTGCTGGAATAACTTCTGAGGTTTGTGCTCCTTACAGTTTCTTTGTGAAGTGGCTCAAAGCACATTACTGTCTTGCATTTGGCTTGAAAACAGGAACATCTCAGGGAAACTGTTTCTCAAAGCTATTCTTAATTAGTATTAAGATACTAATAGGGGACATTGAAAACTAACTGAAAATTCCAAGAACAGAACGAACACATGTGACGGGGGAAATTATTATAGACAAAACCTTAAGTTTGGATTCTGTGTGTGGAAATATTTATATACGATACATATGTATATATATATAGGGCTTGATTAGAAGAATAGTCCACATCTATAGAAAATGTATACATCCTTTCCAAAGTAACACATTTTGTGGCCTAACAGCATAATATTAAGACATATTAAATCAGAAATTATTTTACCTTTTTTTTAAATATTGTATATATAACGTCCAAGTGAAAAACAATTGCTCGAACATTTTGGAAAGTAATTACAAAAGAAAATGGGTTGATTTGAAAGGGGTCCTGATTGTGTCTGATACAATGTCTGAGATATTTGCACAATGCACATACAGTTGGGCTTCATAATAAACTGCAAAAAGTCTACTAAAGCTTTAAATACAAATTGAATTCTAACTAGTAATGTTTAACTTTTTATCCTTCTACACAAAAGGACAATATGACTGTCTCACATTCCCGTATTCTACAAATTGAAAATGTGACCAGTGAGATGACTGGAGTCTACAAACTGACAGCTACAATAAAGGATGCAGTCCTTGAACGTCAGAGAGAGTTTTATATAACTCTAACAAAAGGTATGTCTTAGCCACATATAGACATAAGGCTTATATTTTTGGCAGTTAAAATATGGACAAACCACAAAGAACAGCTTAAAAGTGTCATGTTTTAAAATGATTTAAAGGCCTATGCTTCTATTGTCAACGTTGATACTTTATGTAACCTGTCTCTTGTAATCTCATCATGATTACATTTTAATTTCTGTCACAAGCTGAATCAAGCAATTATCATACCAGCTTTTAATACTCCTAAAATACCAGGCATTACACTCCCAATCTAAACGGTTCTCAAATGCATTAGACTCATCCATTTGTAAATTCATAAGGAATTTTTAAGTGTAAAATGTTGACACACTCCAGAAACACAACCCCATTGTTTAAAAGAAAGCTTACACAGGGCAAAGTTTGCTTTATCATCCAAGTGTTTGCTTTGATCTCATTTCATCATGAAACCATTAAAACTGATCTGTGATATGGTGCTTTAAAATCAAATACTCCGAAGAAATCAATATTGGATGTATCCACCATGATCTTAAATGCAAGTAAGCAAACAGCTTGGCATAACACAACAGGGATCTTACAAATGGACAGTTTGATTTACAGATGGAAAAGAAGACAGGCTAAGCTGAGAACAGTTAGCAGTGCATGATGTTAAATATCTAATCAAGAAATATCACTGGTTCAGCTCTGAGTCATGTACCTTAACATACTGACTGTAACAACAATTCCCCAATCACAACTGGTTGTTAGTCTGCCAGTGCATCCCTGTCTTCCAGTAAAATAGAAACACTTTATTGAGAGGTTTGCAGGTTTACAGTGACAACAGCAAGAGATGCACTACTTATCCAGTCGTCAGTAACTCTCCTACCAGGCACTGTGGTGGAAGCAGCATGTAAAATGACTATTGCAGGTGGGCTTGTCAGAGGTGCATGTCTGCCCTTTTCTCATTCTCTCCTTGGGGGTACAGGAGTCACAGCTGTGAACTGAGTCCCGATCATTGGACACATACTGTAGGACAGGTGCATAAATGACAAATATGGGCAATTCCAAATCTCTCATACACATTAAATATAAAAAATGTCACGACTTTGACAACAACAAGCCAGCAGCTAGTGTTTGCATTAATGGTCCCCTACAACCATGTAGGGCTTAATCTCCAAGCTTTGTGACGAAGATGTCCCAACAGAATTGCACACCAAATCTTACCACTTTTCTAATTGAATATCTTCCCATCTTTCTCTTTTTCATGAGGAACCTGTGAAACTGGGGTTTAAACAAGGTCTACATGCTACAAATCCACAAGAAGGCAGCCTTTAATAAAGTATAGATTATAAGGCCATTATTTTTATTTCACACTCACTGTCAATAAACAAATCTCTCCTAAGCCCGTGCTTTCATTACCTCTATGGGCTGTTAAGGAATTCTTATATTTTTTTAATCCAGAGTTCCTGTGCTGATTTGATGCCTTTTTAGGAGCAACACACTAGTAAGTCTTAAATGAGGTGGTATGCGCCCTGAATAAAATCCTTACTGGATCCTCATCTGCCACACAGAGAATTTACTCCTTATCAGTTAAATCAGTTTGGATTTGCTTCTATTGTCAATAGCCCAGCTTTGAAACACCTCTTAAATGTCTTACAACTTGCAAAATGTGAAGCTGAGCTTCATTAGCTGAAACGTTCCATTTTGGTGGAAATAGATTAATACAGTATGCTCCTTTCACATTATATTTCTGTCCCGGGAGCTACAGTGTTCACCACATTTTAAAACTCTATAATAGCATTCCTGTCTGCTTTCATTAAGGCCTTGAGGCAGTGTGGCACTTTCTGATGAATTTCTTGACGATCCTGGGAATTGTAGCATGCCAGTAGCCTCCAAATATATTCCCACTGTCAACTATTCTGACAGCAAAAAAATAATGTGCCCTGGTTAAAGAAATTATTCTCTTTTGCTTCATGTATCACACTTTGTCATAGAAGTACTCACATCTTTCTAAAAGAAACCATATGGAAATTATTTTTGTGAAATATTATTCATTTTCATTTTTATATTCACCCCACTCCTTACAGAAATGATGAAATGATAATGCGTGTGTGATAGAATTCACAGTGCAAAATTTTCAAATGCACCGTAGTAATTCTGTGTCTGCTCAGAATTAACCAAAGAGAAAAACATTCAACAACTACACGTTTCAACCACTGATTTACTTGTATAGATCCGTCTTGGAAGGGATCCGTTTATCATCAGAAATGTGCCACTTTTACTTCAGGTTCTGATGTATTTGAATTCTGAAATCTTACATTTGAAAATGTTTACTGACAAATACTAGAGTTCCTCTGGATTCATAAAAACTGAAGGAATGGATAAGTGAACAATTGGTGGGAAGGTCAAGGATGATGTTTTAATTGACTTATAGCAAACCTTAACATTAGAGTTCACTCTCATTGTCTTTTCAAAATATAGGTTAAATCCTCTCACTGCAGCAGAGCTGACTTAAGTCTGTTTCTTGGTGCTATGTGGTTTAAAAACTCCCCATATTTCCTTTGTATGTCTAACACAAGGCATGTTGTGGTATTTTGCATCGAAATGCTGTTATGCTGTTCTTGCATTTTAAATAGGCTCTCATTTCTTTTGCTCAGCAAGTTGGCCTGGCCAGACGGAGATGTGTGTGAGAAGAAAATGAACTTTTGTACCCTAATTGTGATTTGGTTATTGCTCTCAGTGTCTGAGTAGAACTGGAAAGTCTTAATATAGTGCTCTACTGACTAATGGGTTTAAAAAATAATAATTCCAAATTGCCATCTAGAAAACTTTCATAGATTGTAAAAGAGTAATGAGGGAAAACTAAAAAATATCCTATATATGTTTACAGATCTAAATTTGGTTTTAATTACCTATTTCTGTGTATTATTTATCTTCTTTGTAAGACTCAAAATGTGCAATAGTGGTAGCCTCTGACAATGGGTACCCTCAGTGCCTGCCATCTCAAAATCAATCAAGTCTAGCAGTATTCCATATTAACCAAGTTCTGTAAAAATAAATTGTTTTTTTAAAGCATTATACCTTATGGAAATAATAAAAGAATACCATGTCATATTTTCTTTTAGAACAATTTTGCTGTACATGTCATAATGTTCTGTAATCTATTATTATTATTACTATTATATATTATTACTATTATTTTTTTTCAAATTTCAAATTTACTTTCTAAAACTGTACCTAAATCACAAGAGAAATAATTACAAGAGAAATAATTTGGTTATAGAAAATCATAGTATTGTATGATTCAGGCTGGGAACATGACAAAACGTTGGATTTTCAGAAACACACAAGCAAAATGAATGGGGTGTGGATAGTTGTAGACTAAGACAGATAAAGTGCTGCAAAGACTTCAGAAAATGTTCAGATTTGCACTAATTCTGTTACGCGGCTGCAACTTCTTTTTTGCTGGTACTTTTGAGTGAGAAAGATTATTTTACAGCCTTGCTATTTGTTGTACCTTTAATTCCATCCATCCATTTGCTAACCACTTCCTTCAACTCAGGGTCATATGGGAGCCACAGCCTATCTTGGCAATCAACAGGTACAAGGGAAGATACATCCTGGCCAGGATGCCAGTGAATTGCAGGGCACACACTCACACCAGGGCCAATTTTCTGATACGTCAAATAACTTACCTGTACAGTATGTCTTTAGACTATGGGAGGAAACCCACACAAACATTTCAGGAAATTAAATTATGTAGAGCGGTAAAATTGTTGTTCAATTATTTTTAAACACTTTTCTTTTTTATTGATCTCAGATGGCAAATATGAATTCAATACGTTCTGATGAGATACAGAACATCAAAGAGCATTGTGTTTTGGGTTTTTTTTCTAACAATGACACAGTTCCTTTATTGGTAAGTTTTTTTCAGTAGGAAAAAAGTCTGGGACATACTGAGCCTAAACTACCACACCCACACCTAAATTACATTACGTCTGAAAGTCGTAAGTCTAAGGTGTATGTTGCCTTATATAACCAATGGCAGTTGATTTCAACTGACCTACGAAGAAATCTAATGAAATTATTGCATTGCACTTGCTGCAGCAGACAACGGTTCTATTTCCTCCCATCTTTCAATGACATGCTGGCTGTGTTCACTGGTGTTTCAAAATTGTGCTTCTTTGCCTTTTCAAGGAAGGTCTCTCACCTTGTGCCCTGTTCCTCCATGATAAGCTCCGGTTTCCCATGACTCTTGCTGGGGATAAGTCACTGCTGATATTGGATATGGAAAAAATAATAATTTTAAGTGATGTGCTACAAAGACTTTATTTAAAATTTGTTATCTCAAAGACATTCTTTACAGTGACATGTTATAGGTATTGAAGTACATTTGATAAGATTAGATGTGATACAAATGTTTTTGCTTGGAGTAGTGTATTTGTTCTTATATAAACTGAGCTCAAGTTTTACAGATTTGGTGGTTTTCTTTTCATTAAACATCATCAATGCTTTGAAAAAACTGCAGGAGCTTGAATGTACAGTATACAGATGTCCTTGTGTTGATAATTCCTTTTGCTGGGCAGCTTAGCAAAGGAAGTTTACTTTCAGACTGACAGAGCAAAAATATTAAGCACAACATCTAGGAACTATATCTCTGTCTCTGTTGGAGTACTGACAAGGACAAGAAGTGTTCTAGAAAGGGCCAGGTTTTGTGTGCTGAATTGGTCTGGTGTCTACATTTACCATCCCCTATAGATTCTGCCATTACATTACATCAGGACAAAACTATTCTAAAGAGGGGGCAAATGTTTTGGAAAATGATTTTTAAATGACCTAATAAAAACAAATGAAGACTTTGAAATCCCAAATGAGAGCAGCCATGTGTTTGAGGCTTGTTAACTCTCTCGTGGATATCTATACTTAATCTACATGAATGTTACTCACTCAAGACTCATTGTCTTCAGTGAGGTGATGAATCTGACAAGTGAACTGTGTCACCCAGCACCGGCTGACACTGTGGTGTAGCTTCCTGTTTGCCTGCACTGAGGTTTGTCGCTTGTCTTTCATAAGGCCCTCCCCAGTAACAGACGAACACAACATTGGGCTTCATGGTTAAATATATTAGATTTTTTACACTTTCTGTACATTGTAATATGCTTCATAGTTCAGTAGATCATAGTCATGTGTAACTAAGCAGTTGTCTGTCAGAGCTGTCTATGTCACTTTAAGCCACTACTTAAAGTAGTACTTAAGGAAACTCTAGACTCTAGAGTCTAGAGGATTGCTCTATACGTGTCCTAACCCTTGTCCTGGAGTGTCCCAGTACAGTAGGTTTTGCTGGTAAGCATTAGTTCACCAGTTTCTAAACAGATGGAACAAGTCCACTGTAGTCAATTAAGCAGGTGATTTACTAAAATAATGTATTAATGGACCACTGGTGGCACAGAGGTACAGTGGTTAGAACTGCTGCCTCACAGTACTTGGGCCCTGGGTTCAGTTCCTGAGATGTTAATGTAACTTCATGGATATTGCATGTTCTCACATGTTCATGTGGCTTTTGTCCAGATGATCCCATTTCCTCCTGGTGTTAACAAACATACTGCTAGGTTATTTGGCTTTTGGAAACAATTGGCCTTGGTGTGAGTGTGTGCTTGATTGTGTTAGTACAGTATGTGCCTTGTGAAGGATGGGTGTACAGTCCAGTGTGTATTCTGTCTTGAACCCATTGCTTGCTGGGATAGGCTCTGGCTCCCTCACAATCCTGTATTGTATAAAGTGGTTAGAAAATGGATGGATGAATTATTAGATCATTTATCATTTAGGAGTACCTCCAACCCAAGGATTAGAGTTCTCTTAAATGAACAGAATACTTGCTGGATTAATCAAATATCTCAGGGTTGGAGAACCTTCGTCTACAGAGAAAATAAGTACAGGTTCTGTACTTGCATGAGATTATCAGAGGAATCTAATGCTGCTGGTTTCAATTAAGGTTTAATTATTAAATTATTATTTAATTAAGGTTTAACCGCATTAAAGTTTTTAAAAAAGGGTTTCTCTGTAAATAGGTATAATATAAATAGGTACAGAACACAGAAGGTGTCTAGTGTTGTGATTAGTCTAGTAAATTTAGTTTCAGAGTTGGCACTGATGTGGGCATCTAATAAATCTCATCTGTTGATCCAGGGTTAGGCAAAACAGGTATTCCTATTGGAATTTCCTACAAGTTAGGAAAGAATTGAAGAGGTTTATTTATCACCAACAAGCTCACTCTCTTAGGAGCTACTGCTCCACTTGGAAAGAAGGTTTGAGTTCTCAGCAGACAGAACAAGTTCAGTGCCAAGGTCAAGCTGAATGAGCCCCATTAAGGTTTTAAAAAAGGGTAGAGTCATAGGATACAGATCTGGGAAGGACAGTGGTTTATTACACTATAATTGGTCACTGATTTCCCAAATACTTTGTGGTCCAAACTGTAATCTTGTTGTGTGACTCACCTTGCATGAAGATGTACAGGAAGCATATATTAAATTAAATCATTTTATATATTGTAGGTCAGGTGGGTGGCACAGCTTCGTAGTGGTTAATCATTGTTGCCTTACAGCCCTGGAGCCTTGGGTTCAATTCCAGACCTGGAGTGCTATCCATGTTGAGTTTGTATGTTCCATTTCTTCCGAGCACTCCGGTTTCCTCCCACAGTCCAAAAAACACACTGGTAGGTTGGTTGGCTTCCGGGGAAAAAAACTCTGCCCATCCAGAGTGAACCCTGCCTTTGCACCTGTTGCTTGCCGGTGACCCTGAATGGGAAGAAGCGTTTAGAAAATGGATGGATTGGAGACCTGGCAACTTAATCTTTGTGTTGTAATAATAATGTGTGGGTAAATTACTGAAGAGAAATACTGTAATTAAAATTACCCTCATATATAACTCTCTGAAAATCTCTGTCACTGGTCAGAATCAAATTTTTAAACATATTCTGCCATTGCCTTATTGAATTTGAAGTTCTTTTAAACTTAACAATTTAAAAATGTTTTTCTAACCTTTAAAGAGGTCTTGTTCTTTTCATTATATTCATGTATGTCACCAAAAAATATCTAATTTCAGTCTTTCTGATTTGTAGGGACAGTAATTCCTTCATTCAAATTTACAACCGCTTCTCCTGGTATTACTCCAAACATAAGCCAGACTGGAGGAACGGATATGTACACTGATGTTACTGCATCAACACAAGTAGCATGGACCACTGATAGCCCTGGGCAGGTTACCAACATTTCCATGACCACAATGACAGAACAGGAACGTGACACAACCTCTTCTGTGAATGCTACTCATGGGCAAGGCTACTCCACGCATCATTCAGCAAGTACTAGCTGGCAGAACTCCAGCATGTCTTATAATGAAGGAAACAGCACAGACTTCGCAACCAAAGGCAAAGTCTCATATCCAGTCCCAGCCACTCTCAAGTACAACATAACATCCTTCACTCAAACCCCTTGGGATTTCAACACATCTGTAGCAATAGACACAGGTACAGTATGTTATCTTGTTACTTCATCTCCTATTTTTTATGTTTGAACTACCAAAGTTGTGTTCCAGATAGACTTCACCAGTAACCAAACTCGTTACAAGTGCATGTTGAGCTCCACAGCCCAGACACCATAAATTCAAGCCTATGTCCCTGCCCTTTGTCAGCTACAGGTGGGATTTCTCAGGTGGTGTTGCACAATTGGGATTGGGTGGAGATTAGTTGAATAAAGCTCTCTAGGCCCCCAGCACAACACTGACTTCTGGATAGCCACTGCTCCAGCTGACATGAGCACTCCTGTGTGAAAGTGAGTGGTTGAATTGGTAGAACTTATTCTGCCCACCCCCATTCTGAAGAGTACATGGAATCATTGACTCCAAATATGGGCATTTGAAATAATAAAAGTATTAAAATAAATGGTTTTAATGACCATGTTATAGTCATAGTTTGTCTGTATACGAGTGTAAAAAGTGCAGCATAGACATCCAGGTCTTTCTTCTAGAAATACACAAAGCTGAGTATCGTTGACTAGCTATTCAGGTTCATTACTATCTATATTTCAGCGACTGATTGTTTCTCCAGGTGCCACAGGAGGTAAAGAAGGCCACACAACAGTAGTGTTTATTATCCTGCCATGTCTGGTATGTCTCATTCTGATTGTGGTCCTGGTCAGAAGATACATACAGCAGAAGAAGTGAGTGCATTTGTCCTTTTAATATCTATTGTCACCAATTTCAGTAGTTTGGTTATCACTTCCGTTACTTGTTAACATTTATTTACATTTAGCAATGCATTATAGCTTTTCAATGCATGTTTTTTCTTGTCACATATTGTTACTTTCATCATATAATAACATCACACATGTACTGTAACTCCGGATGGGCTGAAGGTGAGTTAAATTAAGTTAATTAACTCAGACAAAGACTTTTCTGCAGCACGGTGTTGAATTATTTTTAACTTTTGCTCTTTGCAGAGGGATGGGTAATTGGAACTGTGTGAGTGGATTCACTATTGAACTTGAACACTGATACAGTGGAATGAAAAGCTACTTTCAAGATTGCAGCTTGTGAAGTGGCTTAAAAATTACTAAAACAATATTTACACATAAAGTTACACATATTGTTCTAAAGAACCATTTAGCTCCAGCTCCAAAGGTCACTAGACAGTTATCAGTGGCCAAATGCTGTCACCTGTCTTTTAAAACCTCCTGTCAGGCTCTTTACATGTTTTTCTTAGCAGACAATTCTCTATAAAATGACTTTGCAATTACAATGTAGCCATATTGTTTTTAACATTCCAATCTACATGCAATATCTTTTCAATTTACGTTTCATGGTAACTCCGCATTAAGAAAGAAAAATACTGTAATAGTACAGAAATAGTATACAGTGTCTTTCCACCACTTTATCCCAAGCTCTCATACATTAATAACTTTTATTTATAAAACACCTTCAAAACCCAATGACTCTGTACATTGTGATAAAGACAAAAAACTACAATAAAAAACAAAAGAAACAAAATAACAAAAACACATGGGATAGAATGTAGGGAAATCGGATGTAAGCCTGAGCAAAAGACTTTACACCATAGAAAACATTTATTTGGAGTATAGATTTGAAGACAACGTTTTTGTCTCTCTACAAATTGGAGGAAGGGCATCAAAAGTCTAAGCTTTAATCCCAGCTAAAATTAACAAAGGATCAACCTCACTGAATGTAAAGAATGTAAATGGAATGTAGAGTGAGTGTAAACTTGGAGGAGTACAGTACAGTATGATAGAGCTAGATTATCATATCATATTCTATTAAATGCAATCTCATATTGTTGAAGTCCATTCTCATTACTAAGCAGGAGTGTATTTAAAATGATCTGAGTATGTTTATTGTTTTCAAACTACCTTTCAGATTGGATGAGCCTCCGTCATTTAAACCTCCTCCCCCGCCAACGAAATACAAGACAATTGAAACACAGGAAATGGTGGAAATAAACTTCAAAGATAATGCAATTAAATAGACAAGCAGCACGGTCAGCTCTGAAATGAGGCTTTTCTTATGAGTCTGAAACCCTTGCTACCCATTTTGAGAACTTTTAGCCTTTTTCCATTTTAAATGCCCTTCAAACATCCTGTGGTAGGTTGATTTAAGAGGGGTGACTTTGGGGGTGGCATTTAAAACTCACTGCCACAAGAGGGCAACATTTGACCTCTAATTAACTGTAAATAGCCACACTAGGGTGATTTAATTATTGGGTAATTGGTAAAGGCTTTAGAATTTCATATTCTCACAGAGTGTTTTAAGCTTTTTCGGTGTTTAAAAAGCATGCAAGGTGCTACTGTTTTTTTAGTGTTGTTTTGCTGTGGAACTGAAAAGCCCCTTGGATTTCACTACTCTGTGGCTGTTGTGAGTTTTTGTGTGTGCAGTCTCTTGGGACTGCTCTGGTTAAGGGATGGGTCTGTCACAATCCCTCATTAGCCAATGAGAATAAAGCTCAGTATGTATCTTCAAAACTGAATTATTACATTCAGGCAGCCTATTTTATCCAACTCTCTATTGTTCAAAACTGGCCACTGTGATGTACAAGAGAGATCACCCTCAATCAAATTCCAATGTCTAGAATGGAGTGTATACCTAACGTAAACATTCTTCTGTCAGATTATACAGTATGTCTACAAGGAAAGCACTACTATTGTGGTTTCTTAAACTGCACCAAATTTTAAATTGATATAACAGTTGAAAGAAAATGAACAAAGTACATTATAACTTCTCAGGTACTGAAGATAATAACTTTCCTCACAAAACATACAGAGTAAATCACTTCTCCACCACTGGTGTCATGTCCTAGCTAGGACTCGCTTACACGGTTAGGTAAATTGACCAGCTGTATCACTAATTAATTTGCAGACTGGAGGTGAACAGAGGATTGTATTGTACTACTTTTCCTATACTCTTAGCCAATGGTAACAGTAAATTACTTGATGAAGTGATGCTGGTGGAATTGGGTATAAGTCATAAAAGATTCAATGGCAAAGTGTTTTTAGTTACCACTAACACAGCCTTAATTTAATAATTGTATGGAAACAGTCATCCATCCACCACTTCTTTTGGTTTAAACAGCAGAGAGCTCATCTATCAGGGACCAGAATAAGAAACACTGACAGTTAGGTTCCTCCAAGCAATCCTTAAGGCTTTCTGAGGATCAGAGTAATACATATATTTCAGAGAAAATTTTAAACTGAATGATTCATCGATGAGGGACTAAATAGTTAATAAGAGCACAAGAATAGTTATGAACAAGTGGAGCCCATTCACCCCCTCTAGTCCTCTGGTAGTTAGTAGTTAATTGATCCAAAGATCTCATCCAGCCATTTCTTGAAGGAAGCCAGGGTTTCTGTCACGTAGTATCTTTCAGGACCCTATGCAGACAGCCCAATCCTGAAGGGAGTGAACAGACAGGGGGAAGAGACAAGGAACAGGGCTGGTAGACGAACAGGGGGGCGTGACGAAGGTGTTGAGGGAAACATGGTCCAGCCAAACAGTCCAAAGTGTGTTACTTAGGGAAATCCGTAGGGAGGCAAATGTCTAGAGCCGGGTGGTCCATCCATGACAAAGACAAATGAAGTTAAAAGCCGGAACAGGATCCAGCGAAGGGTCAGAGGAATAAAAAAGGGTAACGGGGACAGTCGCTCCAAGCCCCGGACGCATATGGTCAAGACGCTGGGGAAAAGGCTTGCCTTCGGACAACCCGGAAAATAGGTAAGCCTTGTGGCGTCCATCTTCCAATACTGAGACCGGAATAGTGGGGGCGTCTGGCTTTTAAAGGGGAGACTGGAACAGAAGGTAGGTGCAGGAGATCAGGTAAAATGTGAAAGAGCAGGAGCGCCCTTAAGGAGGAGGGATTAGAATCGTGACAGTTTCAGCTTCAACAACATAGTTTTGCAGCTTGTTCCAGTCTCTCACATCCCTTTTGGTAAAAAGTGCTCATTGATCTCAGTTTCAAATGCACTTCCACATACTATAGTTTCCATTTGTGCTCTCTGGTTCAGTTTTCACTGTTCTTCCTGAAGATGTGCACTGGGTTGAATCTGTCAGTTCCTTTGAAAATTTTGAATATTTGGATCAGGTCCATTCCAAGTCTTCTCTGTTGAAGACTAAAAGGATTTAGTTACTTCAATATGTGTGAAATATTCACATAAGACCTGGAATGAGGTATCTGGTACCTAATCTCCAGGTTTATTTTTAATGACACAAAAATATTAATTCTCATGAATATTCAACTGTACTCTTTTTCAAAATTAACACCAAAGAAACATGTTCTTTAATCATGAAAAGTAATTAACCCACAGGCTCAGAAGTGTACAGTAGAAAATATAATGAGGGTGGTCTAAACTAATAAGCTGCTTATTCCTTCTCATTTTAATTGCTCGTATTGTAGGGATAATGTTTTATTTGAAATACTATATTTGAAATACGTTTAATGTTCTGTTTGAAATAAGGGTACTTCTTTATTTGAATGCTGTCCTATGTTGCAGAATAATACCTTAATGATGCTATAATAACATTCAGAAAGCTTTATAACCATTTTCCAAAAGACAAAACAGCTGTATTAATATCCATAATTACATGAATCAGAACACTTATACATACGATTATCTTTACAATGACAAATGTTATGTATTATTAAAAGCCTCTTGAAGGTCAAGTCTTATATATGCTTTATTAAATATCTTAATTTTATACGTTCATAAAGACAAAAGAAAACAGTGAACAAAGATTTAATCTGAAGTTTTTAGTTCATATAAATTTCATATGCCAATGTAAAATACATGTGCTTAATAGTGTATATTTTGTAAATTCTCTACATTTATACCTTTAGATTTGTTCACATACATTAAGTACTGTATTTCTAGTTTCTTAGTTGTATTTTAGTTAAATAAATAAAGTATTCCTGAAAGCTGTCAAAGTATAATTTTACAAGTAATAGGTTTATTCCATGCTGAAAAAAAGAAGAAAGAGAACACAACGTTTCGGCCGTGGAGCCTTCTTCAGCCTTCTTCACACCTGAAGAAGGCTCCACGGCCGAAACGTTGTGTTCTCTTTCTTCTTTTTTCAGCATGGAATAAACCTATTACTTGTTCCTTTGCAGCCTACGCATGCTGACGCAGCTACCCACCTGAAAGTATAATTTTGATTGCTAATATCGTTTTTAAGCACTGCAGGAATTATTCTTCCTATCTGAGAAGTCTCCCACGCATACTGTATAACCAGCTCTTTGCCTTTCAGTGAAGAGACCTGTTCTGAAATGAAAGGTCAGAACTGGGTCCATCATCAGGTGCTGTTGGGATGTGAACTCTTTCCACACTGAGAGAAGAAGCACTTGCTGCTTGGATGACATGCAGACATTCTGGATTAATCATCTGCCATGCCATTCCAATCTTACATGCATGAGCAAATTTGTCATTTGACAAATGATTTTTATGTTTTAACAGTGACCGTTACTTTATATGTATGTTTCTATGTCTGAACAAGTCAGGCCCACGCACGTTCACGTGGCAGCAGTGTAACATAGCAGAAGGTGGAAGTGAGGGAGAAAACCCAAGATTTTAGCTGGGAACCAGTATGTCTGGAGGGTTTTGAGGTTAAACTTGGACCTGTTGGAACTGAAGATGTACAACTACACCATCTAGACTGGACAGCAGTGGTCAGTAGAGAGTAGTGTCCAAAAGCTATTTCAGTTGAAATTCCATTGGCAGTGGATGTTTCCAGGCCAAACTGGAGTCAAGCACAAGCAGATCCAATGACCAAGGGTAACGCTAACATTCTTGGAAGTGGGAAAGCGAGACAAGGTGACAGAAACTAGAGAAACAGAGAGAACGAAAAATTAGATGAGAAAGGAATCTAGAGCAGACCACACATTACAGACTTAACTGATGTGAGGGGAGGAAATGGCTGCCAGTTAAGTATCCACAAAACAATGACAGATGTTTAAGAGGAAAGAAAGATCTGAGCATTATAATGTAGTCAATGTTAACTTTGTATATTTTGTAAGCTGTTCTGTTTAAGGAAAATGCTAAGCAAATAATAATAACAATCACAAAGTGTTGACAAAGACATGGAAGGAAATAAGACAACCAAGAGTCTGAGTATAAGCAGAGGACAGAAGGTGCCTTTCAACTACTGATGCTAGAACCTGTGAATGTGATGCAGAGGAGGAGAAGAGAGTCCTGAAAGAGCAGTCAGAGAGCTACAAGCTGAGCCTGAGATATCTTGTTCACAGAACAAAGATAGGGGAGTTAACAGCATCAAACAGCATCAAATTAAACAGTAGGAATTACTGAACTTCCCATCAGTTTGGTGTCAATATTAATGATGGGGTCCTCAGACATCTGCTTCTGTACATCTGTACGTTTAGATTTTAGGAAATACGAGATCTATGTCATTATGAGCCTTATGTGAAAGATAGTACTCACTGTGAAAAGCGCTATAGATATTCTACATACACCCATTATGAATGTGAATCCATTTGCAGCAGGGTGCGCTTTTGGATGGAGGGCTTTGGTTTTCACAGTTTTAAGTGTAAGTGCCATCTTCTCATGCTTCAGTAAATATATTGACAAATCTCTGGAGATCCTCTTCTGACAAGGGATATCCTCAATTTTATTATAAATTTATTGGAGCTTCATGAGTGAAATCAGGGTAGTTTTAGTTTTAGATGGGATTCCAGGGAGCTTAAATAATTTATTGTCCATTTACTAGGTCTGTTGCAATCCAGGAGGGAGCCTGTCTATATTTAAATGAAATATTTAAATAAAAGTCAGGGAATGACTCTCCATTGTTGGACTCTCAGGCTACCAGAGGTCTATATCACATTTTTACTATATGCATATCAAGAAGCAAGTAAAGGATGCTGACTTTTTTTCTAGGACGTTCATATTTTGTGAGGTATCTTTCAGAGTGCTTCATACTTAACAGAGTCAACTGTCGTTTAAAACAGAGAGGGTGGTGTTGCTCTTGACATTTTTCCTGGAATTGGGGGACTCGAGCCAACACTAAGATTCTGGGAGATGAGATTTAGCAAGTTGGCAGGCTGTGAATAGCGTCAAGTGATGTCACTCTACAGAAGTTCAGAAAACAGTATGTCTTTGCACAGTGTGTAAAAACCTTGGGATGTACTTGTAGAAATAAATAATAATTTTCTTCAAGGAACATAAATGAAAATGAAACCTATGGATCTTCCAATGTTTCTGCTTCTGAGCTGCCTGCTTGAAGAAAGATACATCCTTTTTAAAAACAAAAAAAAAATATTTAAGGCTGCAACTCACTTTTTTTTTCACTAGGCGTCACCAATGTCCACATAACTTTCACCTCCTAATGTGTTTCAAAGCTAAACTCAAATTCTAGATTAGAAAAGCAGTTTTCCTTTGCTTCTGTATATCTAAGATTTAGCAATATTTACATAAAAGAAAATGGTGCTGGAGATGCAATGATGTGTGCTGCCTATCCACTTCAGTTTGGATCCCAGTTCTAAGTTATTAATACTAAACTTACCACTTAATCTTATTTTCAGATGTACAGAATTTGAAAGTAATTATAGGTGACATAATTCATCAAGCTAAGCTAATGAGATAAGATAAGACAATGACCTTGTAGCATTTTGAAACTGACAGGTACTGCACCCGATTTTTTGCCCACTGAACACGAGGGTGTGAAATAAGAGCCCCCCAGAATTCCCTTCAAAGACTCAGGTTATGGTTTTGGTCATTTTAAATTTAAAAGTTTGTCACCAACTGTCCAACGAAAAAAACAGTAGTAGTACTTGTGGCTACAACTACGTATTTACTTAGTTTGTATTTTGTTTTGTGATGACACCAATGTATTGCTAAATAGGTGCTTGGAAGAGCGCTGTGCTTGTATTTTGTAAGTAAGCAAAGAAAATACAAAGCCACTAACAAGCCGATGCACAAAAGCAAATAAAAAAATGGTTTCAATTTCAATTCTAATGCAAGTCCACCCCCCAGTGGTAAAAGGGAGAAAAGATTGGTGTAACATGGAGAAAAAATGAAACAGAGCTCAGTGTGCAAGAGCCTGTTACTAAATGTGATGTCACACTTAGACACTGCAGAGGTCTCCCAAGCCAGCAGTAGACTTAGTACTTCAGCCCTGCAGAACTTGCTGCTTTTGAGGGTCAGATGCTGCATATGTTCTGAGTCTGGCTGTATTTTTCATCAAATCCCCGCAGGTGTCCACATTTCTTAGAGAGTGTCACAGTGTCAGTAAGTGCTTTATCCTTAAGGGGGAACTGCAGTCCCAATTTCTCAGACTGGGTATTAAATCTCAGTAACAAAATAATAAATGGACAGTATTGCAAAAAGACTAAAATGGTAAACTTTTGTGAAAGTATGACATGGTTGTCATGTTGTCGCAAATTGTTGGTTTCGCCACGGGCAAGAGCGAGAGTTCCCATGAACTGTGACATGAAAACAGCCCTTCATGCTCACTAGTCGTGGTAAGCAAATGAAACATGGTCTCTTAATGTTAATTATTATGAGTGTATATTGGTTGGCAGGTTGCTCTTTTTATGAAATGCTTAAAAGTGGTTAAAAACCATGTTGCCTTGTATGTGTCGACCTAAAAAAATATTTACTAATAATATAGTAGCAAAATTTGCTTGGTCTAAAACATGTTTATAATGTAATAGGACCTCTTTTGCGTCACCGGATGTTATGTTGCAATATCGCGCTACGCATACTCTTTGTGATGGAAATTAGAGGATTGCATGTAACTATGTACTTGTTAGTTTCATTGCGGTTTGAAAGGCACTCATCATTCCTGATTCATTATAATACCCTGAAATGTCAAAATAACGCTGCAGTTCCTCTTTAAGAGGGTTGCAATAAGCCAGAACCTGACTACACACTTGATGGGACTGCAGTCATTCGCAGACAATGGATAGCATTAAATAACATGCAGGTTTTAAATAATGTGGAGGATTCAACAGCAGCATGTAGTGGTTAAAGAGCAACTGTGGTTGGCAGAAAACTCAAATCAGGAAGTAGGAAGCATTTAGACCTGAGAAGATGAAACACTAACACTGTTAATCCTTTCAGGCAATCTTGGGGACTTTAATAAGCACATTGACTCAAGGTCTTCCAGTTTGGCTAAGGATTTTCTAGCTCTGTTGGGATGCTTTGATCTAAATCAGTTTGTTCGTAGCCCTACACATAACAAACGACACACCCTTGACTTAATCATTGCAAGTGACTCTTTTGTTTCCCAGTGCTCTTCCCTTGATCTAGGCCTCTCTGACCACTTAGCTATTCTTTTCAATCTGGAATTACCTGTTTCTAACACTTCCTGCTCACACTCTGTGAATTTCCGCAACTGGCGATCAATTGATCAGCCTAAGTTTGCAAATTCTGTTCTGTCCTCCTTATCTTGTTTCCCTTCCTCTGATCCTCTAGGCATTTGCTTAAAAGTGCCCTTTTATCTACTCTTGACACGTTTGCTCCTCTAAAAACTCGCACCATCTCTTTTTCTCGCTCCGCCCCGTGGTAGACTGACCATCTGCGATCTATGAAGGTAGTCTCCCGGAAACTTGAGCATAGGTGGCGTCTTTCTGGCCTAAACGTACATTATCAGGCTTGGAAAGATTACTTGTCTGAATACAAGGATACGATAGAATCTGCTAGATCCACCTATTTCTCTCACATCATTGAAAATAACCATAACAACCCCAGGCATCTTTTCTCCACCATCAACAGACTGCTAAAGCCTAACTCCCCCACCACATTACCTCCCTCATCGCAACTTTGCAACAGATTTTTACATTTGTTTAGCTGCAAGATTGACAACATCCGGCATCACATTCTCTCCACAACGCATATCATTCCCACACCTCCTCCCTGCTTGTCGTACTTTTCTGGTTTCCTTCTCTCCAACTTCTCTCTTCTTCTCTCTGCATCCCTCAGTAAACTAGTTTCACATATGAAATCCACCACCTCTATATTAGATCCCATTCCCAACACTTTATTTCAGTCCTGTTTCACTTCTCTCTGTCCCATTGTCCTCAATATAATAAATGAATCCTTGAGCACTGGTGTTATACCAACAGTCCTCAAAACTGCTGCCATGACACCCGTGCCAAAAAAACCTAACAACCTAAAAACCTAATCTCCAACTTACACTTTCTTGCAAAAATTCTAGAACATGCCGTCACATTTCAATTACATAACCATCTCATTGTAAATAACCTTTGGCTTCTGTCAACTTCACAGCTCAGAAACTGCCCTGATCAAAGTTACTAATGATCTTCTAATAGCTTCTGATTCTGGTTCTCTCTCTATCCTCATTCTTCTTGATCTCAGTGTTGCATTCAACACTGTTAACCATGCCATCTTACTTTCCTGTCTGGAGACTGTGTTTGGAGTTTCTGACACTGCTCTCAAATGGTTCATGTCTTACTTCACTGATAGCTGTCACTTTGTCTCCCTTGGCAGGTTTAGGTCTGAAATTGGTCTAATTAAGTCTGGTGTTCCTCAGGGCTTGTTACTGGGTTCCCTATTTTTCAGCATTTACATGTTTCCACTTGGTCAGCTTTTAAGATCACATGGCCTCAACTATCATTTCTATGCTGATGATACTCAAATATACATCCATACCAAACCTGGCACTGAAGTGACTGTGTCTATTCTATCTAATTGCATCTCTGACATAAAAACTTGGATGACTCAAAATTTCCTTTATCTTAACTGTGACAAGTCATGCTTATTGGCACCCCCCATCAACTTAAAGTCAATCCTAAACGTAAAGCCAACCCTGTCTGTGGATGTCAACTTCAAAATCCTCATGCTCACCTACAGTATAAGGCTCTGCATGGCTTGGCACCTCAGTACCTGTCTGAACTATTATCGCCCTACTCCCCATCTCACAACCTTCACTCCTCTAATTCTGGTCACCTATCTGTCCCCCAAGCCCATTTACATTCTACACTCTGTGGGGTGACAGGACCTTCTCCTGTTATGCCCCAAAGCTCTGGAACTCTCTCCTCAAGGATATCAGAGAGTCACCTTCTCTAAACTTCTTCAAATCCAGACTCAAAACCTTCTTTTTTAAAAGAGCCTTTACTTTACTGGTTCCATTCTTTACCCCTCTGTTCCTACTGTATGTAGTACCACCATCTACTTCTCCTCTGCATATTCTCATCGTGTTTATCTTGTGTATTTTTTATTGTTTATTTTTAATTGTTGTTGTTGCTGTTGTCATTCTGTAAAGGGCTTTGAGAAGCCACCTTTAAAGGCGCTATATAAAATAAAGTTTATTATAATTATAAATGCAATCAAGCCATAATTGAGACTCACAGGTAATGGGTGTGAAATGCACTGATCCAAACGGACACCAGCCAGAACATACAGGATTGAAGAGCAGGTGCCTGCAGTCTCGACAGGACATCTGTACCAATAACAGGGTCCAGGCTCAGGAGTAAGAGCTAATATTTTGTAAACTTAGTACTGCTTATTTCCAGATGGTTTTGTCACCCATAGATCACTCCTCTTGATCCATGGTCATCTTGAGGCTCTTTCTGCAACCTCTGTGGTGGTTTTGATGGCCTTCCTCTTGCTCACCTATGTTAAATCCAAAAGGTTGTAGGCTCTACAGTGGGATTGACTGGCAAATCCTCTGCAACTCCCCTTGATGGGCTCACACCATGCTCTCCACCTCTTCCCATGACACTGATTAACCAGGTCTTCATACTTGGATCTCTTCCTTTCATAGGTCTCCTCCATCCAGTCTTCCCAGGGAACCATTAGCTCTAGCATGACCACCTGCTTAGATGCCTTGGACAGAAATACTATGTCTAGCCTAAGTGTGGTTGTTACAGTCAAGGAACTTAAGCTTCCTCCCTAGGTCGACCTTCAGCTGCCAATGTCTTGCCAGGAGACCCGCTGATTCTCTGGGCTGTGGTTGTGGCTGCTGACCGATTCTGATGAAAGCAATGGTCTGATTTGCTGTATGGTGATGTTTACTGCTGTTGATGCCTCTGCTTATAGTGTCTACTAAGGCCTTAAGCACCTGGTTGTGGTGCCATCAATAGCAGCCTTCTCCAGGGGCTTTTGGGCAACAGCTGAGGATGTGCTCCAGTCTCTCTCGCCCTTGGCACAACAGGCATCCTGGTGAATCACTTTGCCCCATCAGTAGAGTTAAGATGGACTAAGGAGCTCATATTGTTTTCCAAGAACATATAGATATGACTCGTGGTTTTGAATTAAATTATTTTTTGGAATGATGACTTCAGCTCCGTACTTTGGTTCCATCAGTGCTGGAAAAAATGAATGTCAAAGGGATCTCTGGAGAGATTTCAACTGATTTAATTTAAATTATTCATGAATACATGAATCAAGTCCCCTCTTAGTCTTCTTTGTGCAAGATTAAACAGGTTCTTTTAGCTGTCAGTGAAGAACATTCCTTTGAGCCCAAAAATGTATCTGGTTTGATTCCAGAGCAGTATTGATTATATCAGGGTAACCAAAATTGTCTGAGCTCACATGAGTGCATTGTGCCATTTTATTTCAATGTGTAATTTTAGCTTTGTGTGATTTAAATTCTATGCTTTTAGCTATCTATCCTAATGTGTAGTTCAAGTAGGTAGCTGCATCGGCATGCGTAGGCTGCAAAGGAACAAGTTAAAGGTTTATTCCATGCTACCTTCACACCCAAAGAGGGCTCCACAGCCGAAACGTTGCATTTCCTTTCTTCTCTTCTCAACATGGAATAAACTTTTTACTTGTTCCTATCCTCATACGTTATGCCTCTTAAATTGCTTCCCTAAAGTGACAATGATATGCCTACATAAACCTACGGTTTTTTTTAAAGTAGCCTCTTCAAGCTCTGCATTTCCCTTTTTGTATTTGTAATTTCCAAAAGATAATGTATCATTACATTAGAGGACTCCAATCCTGGCTCAAGAATGCCACTGTGTCTGCAGGTTTTCATTGCAGCTCTGTTCTTAAATACTGATTTCCAACAATTATGCTAAACTGGACCTTTCCCAGCTCATTGCATGTTGAAGATTTAAAGAGGATTATAACACCTGCTGGACTGTGTCCCTTCAGGTCCAATCTTCAAAAGCACTGCCTGCTTTAAAGAGTTTAAGGTCATCCATTCTATATCAAATAGTAATATGATACTGTCTGTCTTGATTGGAAAAGGCAAGAAATAACAGCTGTTGGCAGGAAAATTAAACACCCCCCTTTCCCCTGATTCCTTTTCATTTACCCATTAGTCATGTGTGACTCATTCAAGTTCTACAGCACCACTGTTCGTGTTAATGAGTCAGAGTTCCTTAGAGAAAATATAGGTACAATTAATGCTTCTTTTCTATGACGCAGAAACCCTTTCTCTCTGCTCACAGCTCTCAGGCCCATTAATTACAAAGAAGAGACAGGCTGTCCTTCCAGCACAGATTATCCAGAAATAAAATTTGAAAGCTCTCTCCCTTCACATATATATTTTATATGTTTGATTGTGGGTGGCATGATAGCGTAGTGGTTAGCATTTTAGTCTCACTAGGGTGCTATCTGTGTTGAGTTTGTATGTTCTCCCCTTGTTCAAGTGGGTTTTAAGATAAGATAAGACTTTATTGATCCCGAAGGGAATTTTCTCTGGGTGCTCCAGTTTCCTCCCACAGTCCAAAAACATACTGGTAGTTTAGTTGGCTCCTGGGAACATCAATCCTTGTGTGTGTTTGTATCTGTCTATGACCAGTCCATGGACTGGTGTATCCTGCCTCATGCATGTTGCTTGCTGGGATAGGCACCAGCTCCCCTGTGACACTGTATTAGAAAAAACAGCTAGAAAATTGATGTATGGATGGATGTTTGATTGTATGCTTCTAGCACATATCATTACCCTTAAATATATAATATATTTATATATATTCCACACATTTTTAGATTTCTTTAGCACCAAGATCGACAACATCCAGCATCACATTTTCTCCACAACGCATGTCACATCCACACCTCCTCCCTGCTTGCCTAACTTTACTGCTTCCCGTCTCTCCAAACTTCTCTCTTCTTGACTCGCATATGAAATCCACCACCTGCCTATTAGATCCCATTCCCACCGCTTTATTTCGATCCTGTTTCACCTCTGTCTGTCCCATTGTCCTCAATATAATAAATGAATCCTTGAGCACGGGTGTTGTACCAATGGTCCTCAAAACTGATGCCATTACCCCTGTGTCAAAAATACCGAACATGGTTCTGGACAATCTAAGCAATTTTCGCCCCATCTTCAACTTACCCTTTCTTGCAAATATTCTAGAACATGCTGTTAAAATTCAGTTAAATAACCGTCTCATTGCAAACAACCTCTTTGAACTCCTGCAGTCTGGCTTCCAAGAACTTAACAGTACAGAAACTGCCCTGGTAAAAGTCACTAGCGATCTTCTAATAGCTTATTATTATGATTCTTTTTCTATCCTCATTCTTCTTGATCTAAGTGCTGCTTTAAACACTGTTAACCACACTATCTTACTTTCTGATCACTTTTATCTTACTTTAAAGATCACATGGCCTCAACTATCACTTCTATGCTGATGATACTCAAATCTACATCCATACCAAACCTGACATTGATGTGATTGTCTCTATTCTCTCTAATTGCATATCCGACATAAAAACATGGATGACTTTAAACTTCCTTAATCTAAACTGTGACAAAAACTGAAGTCATGCATATTGGTACAACCCATCAACTTTATAAAGCCAGTGCTGACACCCTATCAGTAAATGGCACTGTATTTGAACTTCTGTCTAAATTAAAAAACTTGGGGGTGATATTTGATTCAGGCTTGACATTCAACCCATATGTGCAACATATTGTCAAAACATCATTCTTTCACCTCAGAAATATCGCCAGACTATATCCTATGTTATCGCTAACTGTTGATGAAAAGCCGATCAACACATTTCTCTTCTCCCAAATTGACTACTACAGTATAATGCTCTTCTCTCTGGGGTTACTAAATCCACATTGAACAAACTCCAATATGTCCAAAATTCGTCAATCAGAATCCTGACCAGGTCTAGTGCAAGTGATCACATTACTCCTATCCTAGAGTCCTTGCACTGGCTTCCTGTCAGGTTCTGTGTTGATTTCAAAATCCTAATGCTCACTTATAAGGCTCTGCATGGCTTGGCACCTCAGTGTCAGGAAGAGTTCTTTCTGGACCCTATGCAGACGACACGATCCAGGGTTGAGTGAGAAAACACGAGGAAAAAAGGCATGCAGGATAGGGGGATGAAGGGGGGGGGGCGTGTCCATGGAGTACTGGTGGTCGGGGAAGGTGTGGCTGAGGCATATGATCCAGGGATGAGACAAACGGGAAATCCAAAACGGCGCAAAAAGTCCAAGGCCAGGCGATCCATCCGAGACAGATGATTAAAATCCAGAGCGGGGTCGGTACCGGCAGGGGAAACAGGAACAGGAACAAGAAACAGAAACTAAAACCATAACAGAGCCAGGCGCATGCAGGTCCCAGGCTCACATGATGCGGGAACCAATGAAACTAACAAGGAAGGGCTGGAGCGCCCTTAGGAGGAGGGGTTGCGATAGTGACACTCAGTATCTGTTAGAGCTACTATAGTCCTACCCCCCCCCCCACCTTGCAACCTTTGCTCTTCTAATTCTGGTTTCCTATCTGTCCCCCAGGCCCATCTACACTCTATGGGTGACACTCCTGTTATGCCCCAAAGCTCTGCACCTCTATCCCTAAACTCTTTCAAATCCACAATCAAAACGTTCTTCTTTTGAAAGGCCTTTACTGATTCTGTTATTTACTCCTCTGCTCCTACTGTATTCAGTACCCCCATACACTGTCTCTTCTCATTGTGTATTTTCATAGTGCATATCTTGTGTATTTTTTGTAGTTGTTGTTGTTCTGTATTGAGAAGACACCTTTAAAGGTGTTATATAAAATAAGTTTTTTGTTATTATTATTTATTCTGTTATTTTTTGTGTGAGACAGCAAGCTCTGAAGATTAGTTCTGAATGAGCTTCAGACTGCATAAAATTGAAAATGCAGAATGCATAGCTAAAAGGCTGTTTTCTCCCTGTAGTTTTGAAACAAAATGGTTCGATCAACCAAAGGATTTAATACTAATGGTAGAGAACAGACTTTGCAGTGTGATTCATAGGAATGTATAGTAATGTTCTTGTTTTTTTTTAAACTTAGTGAAGTATTGGAATTTAAAATATTTTGACTTCTCCAGAGGTATTATATTCTGCTTATGAATGACTTGTCATTCCTGTATTTTAGCAATAAAGGTAGGTCATATTTTTGTCAGTGACTTATGAACATTTTTAGCTTGCTTTCAGTCTTCTATAAAACATGTCTCATATACAGAATGCGAGAAGAACATCTTTTCAACTTGTACAATACGCAAATAATTCATAATACATTTAGATAAGGCTAAGGTAGGCAGTTAACGTACACTTATGTATTATAGGAGTAAGACCAACTACTTTTTCTGACTAGACTGAGGATTGTTGTTCATTGATAGGACCTTGCAGTGGTGGAGAGGCTTACATGTTCTCATGAACAGAACAGATATGTTGGAGCCTACTGCTATTGGAAGGGTCTCCTTTAACAAACAGGTATGAGATGAGGTCCTGAAGAAAAAACATCCCCTGCAAGACCCTTATGTTGGTTTGAAATAAGACAGAACCTTGCCCAGAATATGCATATCCAGGCTTATTCCAGTAGCTGTGCCTGTGTGGTCTTTCCTGTTGTGCATTTGGTAGCTCACCCACCATCATAGCCCAACAAGACTCAGACCAAAACACCGGCATGGAGCTGCTTTGTAAGCTGACCACCTATGAGGTGAAGCATGTGGTTCAGGTTTGATGCCAGTATGTCAAATAATAAAAGTAATAATTCCTTACACTCATATAGCACTTTTCTGGGACTCCACTCAAAGCTCTTTACAGGTAACGGGGAATCCACTCCACCTCCACCAATGTACAGCACCCACCTGGATGATGCGACTTCAGCCATAGTGCGCTAGAACGTTCATCACACATCAGCTATCAGTGGGGAGGAGAACAGAGCAATGAAGCCAATTTTTTTTATAAGATGGGGATTATTAGGAGGCCATGACTGGTAAAGCCCAATGGGAAATTTGGCTAGGATGCCGGGGTAACACCCCTACTCTTTTCAAGAAACAACCTGGGATTTTTAGTGACCACAGAGAGTCAATACCTCGGCTTTATATTTCATCTGAAACACGGCGCCTTTTTGCAGTATATTGTCCCCGTCACTATACTGGGGCATTAGGACCCACATAGACTGCAGGGTGAGCGCTCCCTGCTGGCCCTACCAACACCTCTTCCAGAAGCAACCTTAGTTTTTCCTTAGGCTCACACCTGCTTAGCTTCAGTGGGCAGCCAGTTGTGAATTGCAGGGTTATATGACTGATGGCAGTAAAGTCAAAGAGAGGGATGTGTCACAGTGAACTAGACCTTGACAATGGAAGCTACTGGGTTGTGAAATGTCACTTTTCTGGTGGGAAGTTCAAGCTTATTGATGGAATGGTACTAACTAGTTATAGTCCTTATCATCTTCACATACAGCAAACATGGCTTTGGCAATGGAACCCAATGTCTTGATTGAGAGTGGTGTTGTTTCTTCTCCAGAGTGGTCTTACTGGAGTAGACCTTGGCAAGATACTCACCTGCCCCTGGTATTTGAGCAACAACTCAAAGAGACTTTAGGTCTCAGAGAAGAAAATCTCTCGCTCCTTTTTGCATCTAATGGCAGTCTAGAATTGAGACTTTAGTGCCTGATGACGTGAACAGCTACTGATTCAAAAGGATTTCAAATCCTTACATGTGGAATGATGCAGATATCTTCAAACACAAGGTTGCTTAGAAATAACTGGTATCAAAGCAGTGTAGGTGGAGGGTCAGTGATTGACATCATAATATTGTCAGTGATTGACATTATAGTATTGTCTGGCCTAAAGTTGTATGTTCTGGGACACTTGGGTGAAGACCCCAACAATCAGAACAGAGAGGCAACCAGAGGTTACCATTAAGGAACCATTAAGGAAATTAGATGATAATTTGATGTGGCTTTGAAGTATATTTTGAAACTGTACAGGTTGAGCCTAAAAAAAGAAAGAAAGAAAGAAGATTGTCACGACTCATTCCTTCTCCCTTAAGCTCCCTGGCATTCCCACGTGTGCTAAATTCCACACACGCTCATCCAAGAACTAATTATCCAACCATGTCTCTCTCTCTTTAATATTTAAACACTCTTCTCTGGCTTACCTACGCTCAATATTTTGAAGTCTTTCACAGCTTTCTCTTGTGTGTGCTTCTATTCTCGACCTGACTCCTTTGACTACCTGACCTAGTTCTCCTACTTTTGTCTTCGCTCTTGCCTAATGACTTGGATTTGGAATCTTGGATTTACTTTTGCTCATACTTCATTCCTCACGGCTTTGCACAGGGGTCCAACATCTCACCCCTTTCAGAAATCCTGACAAAGATGGAACAGGGATGAGGGATGGAACAGATATGAAATTAGTGGATACCAACAGCTTCTACCTAAACACATAAGAAATTTATCCCAAAAACATGCAAAGCAAAAACTAAAAAACAGTATCCTAAATGGTTCAGCAAATCAATTTGAAATAATAAGGGGAAAAACAATGCTTTATAAAAAAAATAAAAACAGCAGGATCCAGTTAAAAAGAGAAAAATGAATAAAAAAAGGCCAAAAGAGAAATTGAAAGGAATAAGCAATAGAGGTTAAAAGAAATAAAACGTTATATTGGTACTACAATGGCAAAAGAACAGTCAAGTATCAGGTAAAATGTAGTATGGACAAAAAAAGTAAACTTCTAGACAATTAAAAAGAAAAGAGTATTTCAATCAGGTATTCACAAAGTAAGAAGTTAACAATATACCTCAGATAGCAGAAAGAAAAAAACTGTATTACAAAGTATCAGCATAGAAGAGGGAAACGTTTTTTCAGGTACAGGAAGAACTCAAGATGAACAAATCCACAGCGTTCAATGGTATTTTACCACTAAAAAAGAGATGTTTTTAAAGAGTAAAAAATGTCAGTTTCTTCAGTCTGTCAGTGTGGGATATTCCCTGGAAAGTATTTTGTGACTCTCCTTTTCTATAATGACGCGAGCAGGTCACCAAGATTGTGCACAATATTCTAAACCTGGCCTTACTAGAGTGTTACACAATATCCATTGACTCAAATTCTATGCTTTTAACTATATATCCTAGCATTTTGTTTACCTTTTTATTTGCTTCCTATGATGTGTACAGTACATGGTAACATAAACACATGAGTCTTTTTCATTACTAGTGTGTTCTAGTGCTACTTTTCCCATTCTATATTTATAGTTTATACTTTTACTACAGTACTGCATGCAAAACTATGCATTGGTCTCCATTAAACTTAAATACATTAAATTAATTTGATCTAAATTGTTTTGTATTGTACATAATAGTAATAATTCCATAATACATAAAAATTGTATAAGATCCCATTTTTGAACCTACAACACATGAAAGTCTAGTCAAGCCCGACTGTGACTTAGAGTGACTGACAGGGACTAGTCGTTTGACTGTGGACTTTCTTAATGGTTTGCCTACAGTGTGTACCAGGATAATGAGAGATATTGGTACAAAAATGCCACATAAATGTAATAGAATTTGTATAAACTTCTAGAAAGAGCAAAAAAAAATCAGGTGGGTAGCTGTGTCAGCATGCGTAGGCTGCAAAGGAACAGGTAATAGGTTTATTCCATGCTGAAAAGAGAAGAAAGAAAACACAACATTTCGGCCGTGGAGCCTTCTTCAGGTATGAAGGTTAAAAATGGTTAAATACCATTTTTAACCATTTGTTAAAAAATGGTATTTAAGGAACTAAATTGAGTGTAAATGGTTCCAGGCCTAATGGCCTAATGATGTCAAATAGTTCAAAACAAATGCCAATATTGCACAACACATGCAAGATACACATATACAACATTATATTTCTCATAACAGATGTTCTTTCAGAATGTAAAAATAGACACATTATACAAGAATAATAAAAGAAAAAAACTTTAAAAAATTTTATTACCTTCACAAAAGTTGGGAAGAAAATTAATTTTCTAGAAGCAGACTATACAGACATTAAATTAATTAAACATATTTAAAGAGATTTAAACTGCTGATGAACATTTGTTATCAAATAATACATCTCATTTGCTGTTCTATTGGCAGGTGATGTGCTTTTGTTCTAAGGAAGACAGCAATGTGGAGACGTCACACATTTTAGCCAGTCATCATGATGTTATTATAACGTACTGACCCAGGCTGTAGGACAGTTCCACAAAAGCTGCCCCCTGTCGAACAGTGCCATTGTGAGAAAGGCGCTTCTGATTCGTGAATAACTTAGCCATAGAAAGCGCCCATCTGGTGCTTCCTATTTGAGTAAAATAGTTTATCCTCTGGTACCTTGTGCATATATGAACTCTGGGGGGCGGCACTAGCATTCTGTACTGTTATGTGTGCGTGTGGTCAGAAGTTAGTTTCTGGAAACCGTGATCATAAGGAACCTTGAACTTTTTTCCAATTAGATGTGCAGACTTTACGGGAAAATAGCTCACCCCCTCCAAAAAACGCGCATGCGCCGGGGTTTTGTGTACATTCCTCATAAAGATGGCGCATTTCCAGTGTGATAAGGATCCCAGAGATCTTGGATGCGCACCGGGACAGGAGAAAATATGATCTGCACTCTTAGCTTAGAGTAGGCGCGCACTGTGTGTAGATAAACAGGTGAAAACGGACACGTCACGCTGCCCGAGTATCGGAGCGTCTTCTTCTGACGGCCGCAGCTGCGCGCTAGCTGAGGAGGGGGATTCCTATCTGTACAGCAGCAGCAGCTGGTCTGTGCCGCTTTGGGTAAATTACAGCTTCCGACGAGCTGCCAGTTCTGGTGAGTAACGTCTTCGTCACAACAAACTGTTCTAAGACAGCTCTTTCATCTGCAAACGTAAGAAACTGCACCAGGACTTTGTTTGCTTGAGGTCGGTGGTTTCGTTTTCGCTGCGACACGTCTAATGTTCCGTCTGCGAACTGAGCGCTAGAGCAGCTCTGGCTTTGCAAACAGGCCCTGTGTTTGTTTACGTCACAATACAGCAGCTGGTAAGCCACAGCAGTTTCTGAGGAACTGACTTAGGGAGAAAATGAACAGTTTTTCCAAAATCCCATGAAATCATACTAGAGTTGTTCTAGTCGCAACTAGCCGGAATTTCAGGGTACTGCATAGGTATTGTTTTCTTCTTTTAAGTGCTCGAAAACTTAGATTTATAGTAAAATCCTACGAAAGTACCTTTTTGTTCAAGGTGGAATTCACAAATGAGTCAGTTTAATAAAAGCGTTTTCAATATATTGCAAAACCATCTACTAATGTAGATGATAAAATATATCATATTATAGGAAGACGAACAAGTACCAAGTATCTACTAGTAATAATTGAAAAGTAGTTTGATCTCATGGTTTCACATTTTGACTGAAGCCATTAATTCAACTAGCAAGTGGCTTGATTGGAACTTTTTCATGTTCTTTTCTTGCTCAAAAGCTGTAGATCTCAGGTTATCTATGAACCACATTGCTAAAAAGAGGTTTCATAGCTTAAATAAAGACTTCAAATTAAACCTACTGTTGGGGGTTGGGCAGATTAAGGTTCTGCTGTAGAACTGAGAGCTGATCCACAGAACCAGGGTAGGGACTCCTGATCCTAACAATGTGCAACAATGCAGCAGTTGTTTTATGTGCTTGTAGTTGTAGGAATGGCAGAAGTCTGTAATCTTTATGACTGTTGACTGTAGCTAAGCTGTGTTTTTTTTGCAACAAGCTGGTGGTCAGTTGAGACATTGAGAGGGATGTAAAAAGGTGTGTGTGCTGCAAGCCCCCCCCCCCCTTCCAGAAACAGCAGGGACAGAAGTGTATGTCTGATGCCTGGATAAAGTTTTCTACCTCCTGGACTTTGACTGGAACTGTCAATCAGCTGTGGAAGACATGTCCATTTGAGCTGGTACTTTGACCGGTTCTATGAAGAGTGCAGAAACAAAAAAAAATGGCTTGTGTGCTTGCTTGTAGCACATGGATAGAATGATATGGCTCGATGTCTTGTTCCATACACCCAGGAATCAGCCTGACCTGGTCACCATTTCTTTAACTAGTTGGAGCACTTCATTATCTGTTATGTAACACAGGGACCGGAATGGAATGCAATATTTTTAACAAGGCTTTGAGATGGTGCAAGTATCTGATGTTTTGTACTGATTTTCTTTGACTACCCCACTGTTCCTGCTCCCTCCTTCCAAGAAGAGTGCATGTTGAGCACTACCTTTGACTTTTACTGGTGCCGTTGCTGAATTAACCTCTGCTTTTGTGGTCTGATTGCTTTGTGTATGTGCTCACAGTTAATATCAGGACTGTTGCTTATTCCTGGGAACTGTTGTGACAACATGGAGCCTAACCCAGAAGCAAGGATGCAAGCTGAGACCTTGGATGGGACATCATTTGTACGCACGCACACACATGTGCAAATAGGCACAAACATGCGTGCAAACAGGCATGCTGCCATGCACATATATGAGCAAACAGGCATGTGCATACAAGTCCACACTAGCTTGCATTCCCTTGCAAGATGGGAGGTGTGAGAAGGTGGCTGCTGTAGAACAGATAATTTGATAACTTGGAGCCATGATCAAATCTGGTTAATTTAAGGAAGTTTTTTTTTTGCATATAGAACCTCGAGTCAAAATGAAGACCTTTTTGATCTATACCTACTTTTAAGAAACAAAATGAGCCGTGCAGTGGGGAGCATTGGTTTCCTCTGGGTGCTCTGTTTTCCTTCCAAAGTCTAGAGACATACTGGTAGGTTAAGTGGTTTCTGGGAAAATTGGTAATGTTTTTTGTGTGTGTGTGTGTTTGCAACTGGGTTTTCTCAGGACTGGTGTCCCATCCAGGGTATATCCTGCCATGTGCCCATTGCTTACTAGGTTAGGCTGCAGCTCGCCATGACCCTGTATTAAATTAGCTTACTGTTTCCTCACGTCCTGATGTTGCACGCACTCACTCACAACAGGGCCAAATTTTCCAGGAGCCAAGTAGCCTGCCCGTAAGCCTTTTGAGGAAACCAGAACACCCAAAGGAAACTCATGCAAACGCGGGGAGAACATACATACAAATTGCACATAGATAATTCTCCAAAAATTGAGCCCAGGGCTCCAGTACTGTGAAGCAGTAATGTCCACCACTGTGCCACTATGCCACCCTTAAAGAATCTCATCAAGGTATTTCTTGATTGTGAGGGTCCACTGTCACTTCTGTCTTCAGATAGGTGTTCCCAGTCTCAGTCCTGGAGGCTCATAAACCTTCTAGTTTTTGGGCCAGCTGACTTTAATTACGTCATTGAAGCCTAAATAGAACGAATGAGTTGCTTAGGTGGAAAATTTGCAGTTTTTTTCTACTCAGTAGTGTGGGATTTTACTTTATTAATAAAATCCAAAAGTTAAAATCTCACTTTCAACATTTTTAAGAGCTGAAAACATTCTAACAGTTTGAATTTATCCTTTCATTAAACCATATGGGGTTGAACTGTGTAACTGAGAGGATAAAAACCAGCGGTTGTGTGAGCGTTCAGAGTCAGTATTACTAACCATGGACATAGAAAACAGAAGGACTTTATAGGCCTGGAGAACTGTAGTGCAGGTCCCCTGAGCAGGAGTATATAGTATTTAGTATACCATGTGAAAACCTGGTGTAACTCTACACCTTCTATGTCTTGTATTGGGGTAACAACATGACCCAGTACAGTAGTTCTCTTGGGACACTGAGACAGGATATATTTTTTCATTTATACGTGATCTGCAAATAATCAGAAACGTTTAAACCCTGTGGGTAATGGGATTTAGTAACTTAAGATGCTTAGATATAAGGAAACTGGATATACATTTGCATTCCTCCTAGCTTAGAAATTTGCTTGCAACTAATACTGTTTTTTTATTGTCTGTCAAAAACGTCTGTAGCCTATCCTGTGGTTATAATGCTCTAAGAGTCATGTTAATATCCTGTACTCTTCTGTGTTGCTGTGTGTTATTGCATGCTGTTTTGTCATGGATATTTCTTGTGTTTTTTTTTTGAAGGAAAACATTTTACCCAGTAAATGCATAATATTTACAAACAGGAGGAGGCCATTTGGTAGTTAGTAGCTCATTAATTCGAGAACCTCATCTAGCCCTTCCTGAGAAGAATCTAGTGTATCAGCTTCAATAACATGGCTGGGCTATTCCATACTCCCACAACCTTTGTGAAAAAGTACCTCCTGTTCTTGGTTAGAAATGTGCTTCCACATCATTTCTGCTTGTGTCCTCTGGTTCGTGTTTCACAGTTTGATTTTAAGAAGTCTGACGGATTTATCATTTAATTCCTTTGGGAAATTTACTATTAACTTTACTATAAGGAGGTAAGACTTCAACCTGCCCTGTTTGAACCAAATCTGATCACAAGAATACTGGATAATCACAACTGCCTGTGTCCTGTAACTCTTGGGGAACTCCAGTTACTGGTTAATGAGCAACTTAGTGTCCTGTTGATAAAACCAGGTCATTTTGTGATGCAAAAGTAAAATATGTAGGACTAGATATTTTATACTTTTTAAAAAAAAATTCAGTCGCTAAACATCAATTAAGAAATAATTGTAAAAAACAAAACAATGTGAGACTGAGGATGACAGTGATCTAGAAACCCAAAGAGTTCCTTGATCTGTGTCAGCTCTCACTGGGTTAAACAGAAAAAATAAAGTTTGTGGGGTCACGTAAAGAGAGGGCGAACACTTGGAATGGAAAATAAAGTGACAGGACAGTAAGGCTTCCTTTACCAAAAATGTTCCATTTTAAATCCAAAGGTTGCAGTATTTAGCTTGGACCTATTTATCAATCTCTCCCAACCCCTTGAGCCTCTGGTGCGTTAAAGAGATTTTGAGAAATGTATAAAGACACTATAGTCTGTTATTCAGGAGCATTGGTATATGTGGTGAGACAACCTCCTGAATAATCCTCAGGGGTTCAGAAACACTGACGTTTTTCTACTCATTTCAACTTTTCCATGCCCGATGCAAAAATGTATTTGTCCAAAAATTAATTAGAATGAAGCCTGGAACTGCCTCTAAGGGCTTCTTCTTATGTGGTGTTAGAGCAGGCTGTGTATGGAAGGATTGCCAGCATATTATCCAACATATCAGAAAGGACACTAATAAGTCAAGTAGAACAGGACATGGGGGATAGTGAGGGTACAGAATTAATAATTTAGTGTTTTGATAGTTTTTACAAACATAATTATTTCCAAAATGTATTCAGCACTCACAAATGAACACAAGCAGAAAGTGGACAATGTAGATATCATCCGTATTTCTGAGATGGTGTATATCCATAATTAGGCATTGTTCGGAATTTTAAATAACATTTCCTTATTGTTATCGCCTCTCTTCAGGACTAACCTGTCAAACCTTTGAAGCCAAAAAGTCCTTGCAATACTCTGTAACACCCTCCCCTACAAAGACTTCCTTGTCCAGAGATAGCCCATATCACACTCCTGTTTTGAATGTGGTCGTGTTCTGTATTGTGTAATTTTAACGTTGCATCAATCGACTGTACCCAATTTGGCTTTGTAAACCTTTCTCTGCGTTAACTATGTAAAGACGGTGTTGAATCCACATTCTTGCTTTCTGTTGCTTCCTTTTCCAAGTTCGGTGACACCCTTGCAATTTTGAAATGCGTGTCGTGTCATGCTTTGTCAACAGGGCATTCCGTTTGCATTATGTCTTTGTGCGTTTCATTTGCTGCCGATTTGAAATCGGCGAATCTTTGATGGCTGGGTGCAAGCTTGCTGTCATTTTTACTATTTTCACCAAAAAAAGCTGGGCACCGCTGGCTGGGTTTCCCCAGGTTTTCCATTGGCAGGGATTGCCCCTGGACAGTTTGCCTCTGTAAGCTCTAATTTTTTCTCTACCGTTTCAGCATCAGGGCTTGATCAGCATGCCACAGTGCACTGTCTGATCGCTGCCATCATTTTCTGTCTTGTCTGCCACAACAGAAAAACAAAACTCCGCATTTGAAGAACCCTGCCAGAGGCTTCCTCTATGATACCTTCTGGGTTTCAGTGATCATTATCAGGTGCACTGGTTAAGCTTTTCCTCTCTGACAACACATCAGCATAATTTAAGCACAGTGATAAAGAGATAACTGGTAAGCTTCATTTTTTCTTCCGTGTTCTTGACATTGTAATCCTCATAAGTGGAGCTCTGCTGGTGCAGTGGTGGGGAAGGTTTAGTATAGTGATGCAAGCGTGGCTAAAACACTGAGCACAAAAAGGAGAAGGCAAGAATGCAGGCCTACCTTGGCTTAGTGCATCATCCTTTTGTAATAATCCAGTGGCTCTGTATCGGTGTGTGTGAAGGCGCAGAGTTGCCAGCTGACATTTGCATTTGTATTGCAGCTTTGGCTTGAGGACAAAGCTCCTCATGCAGAAGGCTGATGGATACTCCTGTTAGCTGTTGGCAGAAGTACTGGGGGAAACAGGGTGTCACATTGTTTTGGGGGTGCTTATTTTTTTTTTTAAAGGGAGTGGAAGAAGGGAGAATTCTTACTGTCAGGAGCCTGCAAAAAAACTTTTGCAATGTTAAAACTCTGCGGTTATATGCTATACAACTGATTATATTTATTCTTGCTCATAGCATATACACTACTTGAGGCCAATAGGTAGGTGGGGGAAAAAACTAAAAAGAGAGACGTAGGTAATGACTGGAAGTTCACCGTGACGTTGTTTAGTGTATTGGCTGTTATACAGAAATAAAGGGCTAAGTGACCTGAATTAGCTTTCATTAGTTCGTGAAGTTTTGGTTTGGGTCATACACAGCCCAACTAGTGTGACACCAGAGCACCGAGGCACTGTGATTTTTCTGACAGTGCTGTGAGACCAGTGTTCTGAAATATTTTAGAATAAATGAAATCGGTCACAATGCAGCAGATTGAATTTTGTTCTTGGAGTGTTTTCCACAGAGACTCCACTGGTGCAGCCGTGCTGGTAGAAAAGTGTATTTATTGCAGGTTTACATTTTGCAGATGAGAAAAGAAGCAGGGGTTTAAACTGTGTGTGTTGGGACTGTTGTTGTCCGTCAAGGAAAACTCTTGTCTGACAGAATTCCCACTGAATTGCTTTGAGTGGTGCTGCTCTGATGACTCCTCCAAAGAACAATTTGAATCTTGACGTATTATTATTATTACAGGGTGTGTGTGTTTTTTTATCTTACCTGTTCTTGACTGACTATGCATGGGTTTGTGACATTTTCGAAGCACACCATCCTTTCTGGAAAACGGAGTAATTTTGTTTAAAATGAGAACTGACAGCAGTAGTTGATGTTGTGTGGGCTGAATTTTTCATTTACTATTGTTTGTAGGCAGAAGCATAATATGCAGTGTTTCACAACAAGAATAAACATTAGTCACGCATGTGCATATTCAGCGAGGGGCTGCTGTAGAGGTAGCTTTGAGCAAATGAAGTGTGTTTTTATGTTTGTGACTGCCTTTGAATATGTGCAGCCCATTAGGAAATGGAGCAGAATTCCACATTATTCCACAGTTTGATGTCATTTGTCAGTGATGTAAAAACAATCACATGTTTATGTTTTGTAAGTGCAGCACATAGGCCTGCACCATACCTGGTATTTTCTGCAGTTGTGCAAGACATATAGTGTTGCGTGTTGTTATAGTAGTTAACTGAGTAGTTGTGATATTAGGAAAAGAGCTGATGTACCTCACGTGTCTCTAATAGCCAACTCTTTAGCATGTAGGAGGCAATGAGGTTAATTGAGTCTGCTGCTTGTGATTTGAAAGCTGCTGAATCAACTGGGAGTATGAATAACTGATGAGACGAATTTCAGGAATCATTCAAAAGTTAATAGAAAATGTTTTTTTCGAAAACGAATGTGAATGATTATTTTTCCCCAAGGTGCTTAAATAACACTTGATGAAAGTGAGTCACTTTTTTTGCCGTAATTATCAATTGGATAAGGTGGCCCTTAAAACTCTTTAATCTATATTGCAGTGTTGAGGATGGGAAAGCAGTGTAGTTTTTTCTGTCTGGTTTCCTACAGTCTGTGTGCTTCAGATGGGGGCAGTTTGTGTCATCTTTAACTGTGGCACCTTCTGCCCAGAGTATGTCACTACCCTTGCTTGGTGTTGATAGTGGTGTGGAGAATGGTTTTATTACAGTTTCATAATTTTCAAATGCTGAGCTGGTTTTGTAGCAATATTTCAAGCCTGAACAGCCTGCAGGTGGTTCTTTCACCTGAAAAAAAACAGATGCAGCTCTTGAGTGTTTTGTTAGGGTGCAGAATACTGATCAGTTTGTTTTAGCAGCTGTTGACTACCAGAAGGCTGCAGTGTTTTCTGGTTTCATTCCAACCTGGACTCTTGATAACTATATGCAGTGCTGGGGCTCTGGGTTCACTTCGTGAGGTGCTTCCTGGGAAAATCAGCCCTGGTGTCTGTGTGTCTGTGCCTGTGTGTGCCCTGTGGTGGACTGGTGTCCTATCCTGGGTGTACCTTCCTTTGGCCTGTTGCTTTCCAGGATAGGCTCCCCCGCACCCCTATAGTGATATATGGATCGACAAGTGGAGATGACATTTGGAATTAATATGGCTTTGTCAATTAAAGTAACTTTTTTGTTTTGCTTGGAGATAAGTGCCTCTGTATCTTGAGTAAGACTGTATTGCTGTGTACTCTTTTCATGGTGTGTTACAGCTGTACGATGCTGTTGGGAGGCTGAACTTCAGTAGTCTTTTTTTGGCTTTTTTTGTGTTGCTTTTTTGCAATGTATAGATGCGCCTGCATGCTGGCTGTTAGATGTCTGTAAGATTGAATTGTCCTCTCTTGGCTTATAAATTGTGTTTATGGAAGCTAGTTAGTTCTCAGCTGAAGGTCCTCATCTGCTTGATGGAGATAAGTGTTTCTTGTGGGTTTTTTAAAAAGAAGAATGGGAGGTGACTGAGACCCACTCGATAAGTATGGCTGAATTGCATTCTTACCTGGCTCAGCCCCCATTGGTGGTTTGTACAGTGTGGTTAGTGATAGATGCCACATTCTTTTAGTTTAAAGGAAGCTGTTTGTTTTTTTTGAGCCTTTAAAAAGAAGAGACTTACCATGAACCATTTCACAAGACACATGAATATTCAACTCCGTTGTGCAATCAAAAGCATTTGGACAACATGATGTGGAGGTAATGACACTTTGTAAGCATTGCATATCTAGTGGTTTTGGCAAGACATGGAAATACATTTGGGTTACTTAAATGTTAATTTCACGCATATTAAGTTCTTATTAATTAGTTGTTCTCCCATCCCCACAGTGGTATCTCCTTCATTACAGAGAAAGCACTGCTGCTACTCAATTGATAAAAAACTTACATGTTTCTCGGACAGTCCACCAAAATTATACTTGCGTACAGGAACTTTGCAAGCATTTTTTTCTTTCTTCATCAAACAAAATTCTTAAATATAATGTCAAATACTTTTTTTCTCTGTGGGCTTTTCTTCAAGCAGTTGTGCGTGGTTGCCATTATCGAACAGGCTGTCAACAGAGTTTATTAGTGCGAAAGCATGAAGCATGTTTTTATCTTTGGTGGAAACTGAAAATATCACATCCTGTATATTTTGGGTGTTTCTTCCTACAACAGGAGAACAAACTCCTGGAGGGCATCTGTTCATCAAACTGTGCCTATCTCAAAATGTCACAAGTGCAAGTCTTCATTTGTTAAAATATCTGAAAGCAATTGAAATAAATGCTTGGTGTGTGCCATTTTATGCTCATGATTTTTGATTTTTTTTGATCCTTGATCCTATTTTTTTGATACTTGTATGCAACACTGTGCAATAATAAATTAGAAAGAGTGGTGGTCCTAATACAGATCCCTGGTGTACTCCACTGATTGCATCACTCCAATCAGAACATTCACCACTTATTTGTACCCTGTGTTTTCTATTAACCAATTTTTAAATCCAAATGCACACATTGTCCTGAGTACATACTCCTTATGATTCTAGAATTCCTCATACAAGAGTAACTTTTGCCTCTGATAAATTATCTACCTTTTCTACAACTGTAGAATTTCCCCTAGAATCCTCTTAACATACAGATGATCCTGTTGTTCTTACAAGTGCTTTGGGGCTATCTACTCCTGCTGTGCTATGTGCGTGCAGTTTGTATGTTCTCCTTGTGTTGGATGGATGGTCTATAATTACTAGTTCTAGTTTTGTTGCCCTTTATATGGATGAGTGTTACATTACAAATGATGTACACAAAGGACAGGTTTGGTCTTAAAAAACAGTCTATAATAAAGAGAATGAAACAAATTGTATAGTTTAATTAACTTGAGACATCAATAAATATCAGATTAAATAGAAAGTTTGAACGTGAGCGTCAGTGACCTTTGGGATTTCAAAAGATCGCCCCTAGTGGCGAGACAGTGGGACACCTGACATCCATGAAAAAGCTCCTGATGTACTGCAATTTGAATCAAATAGCAACTACTCATGGCTTAAAATAAAAAAAAAATGAACTAAGTGAATATGCTAACTTAAATCGTCAAAATATGTAGGTGGCAAATGAAATTCTGTCAAATATATTACTAAGCGGTAAGAACAATGTTTCTTTAAGATGCTGCAGCTGTGGAGCAGCAGCCGTTAGAACAGAAAGCACTGTTTTCGCTATTGAAAAAGTCTTTTTTGAGCTTTCCCTGAAAATGAAACTTGCACAGAACTCGAGGGAAGAAAACCCCAAAACTCTTTGAAAAGATGGACTCTTGTTTCTTTTTCTTTGTAAGACACCTTTACAACCTTTTCCCTGGGTTATAACTCTCCTTTTTGTGTCTTTCAGGCCTGCTTAGTAGTAGAGTCTTTCCCTCAGGATTCCTGCCTTTCGGTTTGTGTGTTTTGGCAGGAGGGAACTGCTGGCATTGCTTATTTGCTTTTTAAATGCTCCCTAATCTCAAGGGCAAGGCACATTTTTTTAACACGCCCAGAGCAGGTGGCCTGTGGGAACACGTTGTTTACAGCTGTCAAAGCTGTTTCTCTGTTTTTTGTCTCCCACTGTCCTTGTTTGGTATGTATTTTTTCTAACAAGCTCCCCTAACTATGAAATGAATAATCTAAATTAAAGTTTGTCTCATTACAGCGTGGAGTTTACTCTGCGCTCTCTGCTGTGGTTGCCGCGGAGTGACTTGTTGTTGACAGCTCGGGGGCGTCTGTGGTTGACTGTCTTCATGTGAGGTAGGGCTTTGAATTTTCTAGTCTGCAGTTGCAGCGGGCCCTAATTGATGGGGAAATGGATCAGATTAGAGCTTCTTTAAAGTGCTCACAGGGAAGGAAGCAAGTGGAGAAATGGCAGGGAGCCATCAGGAGATTACAGACTGAGCCAAAGACTGGAAAAATGGTCCAGACCAACCATTTGGAAGTAACCACAATGTAATGGGTTTGTGCAGGCAAGTTTGGGCGCAATTATTATGGAAATTAGGGTGATTAGAGGTGCCCTTGCTGCAGCGAGAACGTTTCTTTATGTTTGAAGTGTTTTCATGTGTTGAAATGGGTTTAACAGGGAACATTTGTCACAGGGTCATTGTAGTTTCTGGTTTAGTTCTTCAACGATTATGACCCACAGAGGAAAAATGGTTGATTGCCTAAGAAAAAGGAATTATTCCAAAAAGTAGTCATGGTTTCAAATGGGATTAATTCAGATAGCTCCTAGACTTCTTCCCTTTAATTCTACTTTCATTCTACTTTTTTCTGACTTGGAGCCAAAATCCTGTTGCTAACTGCTAGTTCCTGAAAGACTGATGGCACTTCTGGCCTTGACCAGCAGGTCGATAGGGACAGGCAGTCTGAACTGAAGAATAAGTGTTTTGCTCACCAGCAGCTGTGGGTTTGATGGCTTCACACACTTGCGAGACCGTGTTCCTTAGTGCCAGTCCCTGCAAGCCTCAGTCTAGAGTTGTTTGTGATCTAGAGCAGTGGTTATCAAACTGTGGTATGCGAACCAGGAGTGGTACGTGGAGCGCCACCAGCTGGTACGCCATATGACCCTGGAACTTTGTTGTGTGCACTGAAAAATCGGGACGGGTTTTCTATTTTCTATTTTAATATGTGTTGAATACACAGCCTACGTACTACGATACAGCGCGCACTATTACTTGAGTGGACACAGAGCTACAATGTAATTCTATAGGAATGCTTGCTACGAACGTAAGTGACAAATTGTATTTAAAAAAAGCTATCTCCAGCAAATAGGGAGGTAGGAGAATGTGTGTGATTTTAGAACAATGTCAATGTTGTAAACACAGGAATACATAAAAATGCATGCTACCAACGCTGGTAATCTTGTAAGCACAGGAAAGCATGATAGGTAACAGAAAAATATTTAAGAACTGTTCTAGGTTAATTTGAGAAAACTACACCGAGCGTCTCTGTGTTTCGCTCCCATGCACATGAAATAAAAACTTCTTTTAACTTCTGAGACGGACTCCTGTAACAGAAATGGGGAAAAATACAAGCTTGCAGATTGCTAAAGCAGGTAAGCTCCACACTATTTTTGAAGAACCTTATTTATCGTTGGCAAAAGAGCTGACACGTATTATGTGTGGAGAAAAAGCTGCTAAACAGCTCGACTTGCTGCCCCCTCTGAAAGACACAGTCACTCATAGAATTATTGAAATGGCGGATGATATCAAAAGTACGCTGGTAGAGCGCGTTAAGATGTGCAGATGCTTTTCACTGCAATTAGATGAGTCTGTAGTCGATTTGGCCAATTTGCTCATTTACGTTAGATATGAGTTTGAGGGTATGTCCCATGAGGACTTTCTGTTCTGTAAGCCACTACCAACAGGAACTACAGGAGAGCACATATTTCAGCTTTTGAATTAATTTATCGAAGAGAATGGCATCGACTGGATAAAATGCGTCGGAGTTTGTACAGATGGTGCTAGAGCAATGACAAGCTGAAACAGCGGTGTGGTTGAACGAATTAGAGAGGTTGTCCCAGAAATGAATGGACGCATTGCAACATCCACCGCGAGACCTTTGCCGTCAAGAAAATGACGATTTAAAATCTGTTAGACTCTGTTGTGAATTGTATCAAGGTTCGAAAAATGACTTCACATCTGCTTTGCTCGACTAAACAGGCTCACCCCTCTCACTGAAATGGTGCTTTTTTATTGTTTCTTTTTATTTGTTGTTGTTCCTGTTTTTTTCTGTAAAGCACTTTGAGAAGCCACCTTTAAAGGCACTATATCAAATAAAGTTTTTTATTATAATATTTATTATATGTGTATGTGAGTGTTTGCACACACGTGTGCTCATATTGGTCATTGAGATTTTCTGGGGTTCCTAGGAGTATTTGTACTGTAGGTGGTACTTGGATGCTTTGGTTTGATCAGGGGTGGTACTTGGTTGAAAAAGTTTGAGAACCACTGATCTAGAGTGATACAGGGGTGTGTGGTGCAGGAGGAGTGAGGGGTGTGTGTGGAGTGATACGGGGGTGTGTGGTGCAGGAGGAGTGAGGGGTGTGTGTGGAGTGATTTGGGGGGGTGTGGTGCAGGAGGAGTGACGGGGGGAGTGTGTGGAGTGATACGGGGGGTGTGGTGCAGGGGGAGTGAGGGGGGGGAGTGTGTGGAGTGATACGGGGTGTGTGGTGCAGGTGGAGTGAGGGGTGTGTGTGGAGTGATACTGGGGGTGTGGTCCAGGAGGAGTGAGGGTTGTGTGTGGAGTGGTACGGGGGGGTGTGTGTTGATATGGGGGTGTGTGGTGATAGGTGTGTGTGTGTGGAGTGATACGGGGCTTTGGGGGCACGTTGAGGAGTGTGTGTGCGGTGTGAGAGGAGTGTCTGTGCCTCCTCTGTGAAATACTGTGGGAATTTTTGTGACTTCAAACATTTGGCACTATTTGAAACTGTTTGAAACATTTGCATAATGGCAGGACTGAAACCACTCACTTTGACTCGATAATGTTCTCACTAATGTTGGGACATGTGCTATGACGCTGTAATTTCATATCTGCCTTTCTGCATTGCATGCCTATAATGCATCTGTTTTTGAGCAGAGCAGCTGCACCTTGTCTTGTTCGCATCTCAGGATATCGGTTTGGTATTCCCCCCCTCTCAGCCTTTTTGGTCTGGTTTGTGTGTTGCAAATATTCGCATGCAGACCCTTGAACGCAGTGGAGCTTTCCTGTTAGCTGTGTAAATATAGTCCCATGATGGACTCTAGAGTCAAGACAAAACCGTTCAATCCCAACCCATGACTGGACATAGCAGAGTGCAGTAAATTTCATTCAGTGTCACCATTGTCTTGGGTTGTTATTAAAAGGGAAGCTAAAATGGACTTCTCTATTTTTAAACTCATAGAAACTTTGATTGACGTTCCATGTCCTGAAGCTGAATTTAAATCCACTTGAGGATATGCTGTTGCCTGTTCCTCCTCAGCCTCTCACCTTGTTTTGCAGCACAGAATTGCTTTGAAGTAGCTGTGTTGTTTTTGTAGTGATATATCCAGGGCTAAAATGTCCTTCAGAGTCGAATATTGTCTTAATGTTACTTTACAAGTGAAAGGGGGAGAGAGAGGCACTTGTTGGTTTAAGTGAGATAAATTAGAAATATACTGCAGGCGATGCCTGTGCTCTCTGTCTCTGGGCTGTACCTCCAGGTTTGGCACCGACACGACGCCATGCTGTCTGTTGGGTAGGATGCGTTTTGCCTGATGCCTTCTTTTCTTACTTCCTAGCCTGTGTGGTTAGGTATCGTATGGTTTAGCTCGTGTAACATGTGGTTTTTACACCATTAAATAGGAGCTATGCAAGCACTGCAGTGGCAAGACAAGGAGAAAATGAAGTGCAGTAGGGTCCTCACAATGACCGACAGCCTGTGAGATGCTACTCTTGTGCCCTATAGCAAGGTTCTCTACTTGGACTGCCCCAGCAAGTGCGCCGCGTTGTGTGCGGGTACTCTCCAGGTTGCCAATAAGACGTTGTTCTTTTGAGACTTACCTGGTTAAATAAAAACAAAGTTAGCTAAAGCAGTAAATGGAATGGCTGACTTCTCATTGTGGTCTCCTGCCTACGTCTGTTTTCCATTGACGTTAAGACCATCATTGACTAAATGGAATAACACCCTAGGTGACGCTTAGTAGCATGAGAGGGGGTGGCTGTTGTCAGTCAGGCCTTCCTGGTGGTCATTAGCTAATTGGTCGTTTGTTCCGTGCACTCACCTCGCTCTTTTGTATGGTTAGATTGTTTTAATTAAGGAAATGTTTAGTTCTCAAGTGGGTGGGAAACAATACAGCAGCTTTGACTGTCTTGATTGGGTCAGGTGAAGTACAAACCATGTAGTTAGTGCTGAACATAATGCTGTACATAATATTCTCTAATAGCAGAAAAGTTGCAGGAGTGTTTGTCTGTGGCTCATTGGTGAAAATACAAGTTATATGTGTTTGTACTTTCACAGAGCACTTTATCTGAGCTAGTTTACAGAACTTTCCATCTGATTGCTTTATCACTTTTACCCAGGTATATATCCAAGGACATTAATGACGGTGTGACCCAAATTACCATGTAGCTATATTAAAGTGTAAATACTAAATGCTTTTGAGTGAATCAATATCATAGTATAATATCCTAAATGATCAGCTTCTTATTCAGGATCATGTGTAAGTATAGTATGTAAACTTTCTGGATAATTTGAGATGTATCCCAAATGTAACAGTGCACTTCATCAGTGTTCAAAGAGTATAATCCCCCTTGAAATAAATACTTCCAAACATTCATCTGATATCAGAAAGTCACTTTATTCTGCTAAAGGTTGTGGATATCTTGGAAAGGAGTTTATCGTAGAGCCATAGGGCACAAGGCAAGACTACACCCTGGATGGGACATCAGGCCATCTTCTATACAGTTAACTAATTAAGGCATACATTAGGGCAGGGTGGGTAGTCCTGTGTGTCTATAATTTTTCAGTTCAACTCTGAACAAGCTTTATTAGCTCAGTATTAATTTGATGGGACCAATTTAACAGCTTCTCTCAACTCTTCAGGTGTTGTTGCTTTGAGGAGACCTGCAGGCACATTGGCCCTCCAGGACCAGGATTGGCTGACTGTGTGAGGGATGGGTAATGAGTTATTTCACAACGCCATGAAATATTACTTTATACAGCATTGTGTTGATGTTGCATTGTTAGTGCTGGGCAGGTAACACATTAGAAACTGTCACACTGCTCTCAAGATCAATAGGAACATCAGCAGGGTAGCTTTTTAAAAATAAGGAACTCACTATGGACCCTGGGAAGGTCAAATGAAAAGAGGATTAAACTCTATTTTTTGGGTAATGCAGGCTAACAAAACAGGTACTACTCATAAAAGGAGAGGCTGAGGGGAAAAAAAATACAGACTCTTCAAAGCTGATACAAACCTCATTGTAAATTCTCTACAGTGTATAATTCAATAATTATAATATATTCAATAATTCAATATATCCTCCTAATAGACAATAGGAGAATAGCCATGCAGCCAAGTACAGACATTAATGTTTCCAGTAATGTTAAGACCAGTAAAGATCCGCAGTACCCCAAAATGGTCTTAGTGGGTGAATAGCTGCTCTGTTAACTTGTCCTTTAGCCATGTTGTGTTTGCTGCCTCTCCTCAGCAAAAGAGTTGTTTTCCAAAAACATGTTATACAGCATCAGGGCCAGTGCCCTAGAGCTGGCAGTTGGCATGTATTAATAGTGCTGAAGAGAAAAGCTCTGATCAGACACGGTCTTTCTTCTAAATGTGAAGTGAGCGCAGGAATAAAGACCCCGTAGAGACTGAGCTGGGCCTGTGATAGATGGTGGATTGATTTTGAGGGGAGGAGAGCCTACAAGCCATGGGTCAATTAAGGCAACAAGTAAGACTATAATTGAGTCCATTCAGGCTTTACCAGCTGTTGGCTTTTGTGTAAGCAAACTGATGGTGGACATTTACTCCATACTTTGTTACTTCACTTTCAGTAAATTTGTGTAGATTTATAGGAGTAAAAGCCTTAAATATTTTTGCTTCTGTGCTTCAGTAGTTCGCTTTGTGCAATGACTTAGGTCTCATGGAAAGGAACGGCAGCAGATCACACTGTGGTACAACGGGCACCTCATTATTCTTTGCTGTCGCCTGTGCCCATTTCTAATTAGGCAGCCAGACAGGGTGTGTTCGTCTCTCCTTTGCTTCCGTTTTCTGAAGCATGCAGTGACTTTTATTAAAAGCAAACGTGGCTGGAAAGCAACTGGGTGCACTTTCCTTTTGAAATCTTATCGTTTCCACTCTGTTTACTTAGTATTTTTCCTCTTAGTCTTTCACACTAAATACACAGCAGATCGTGCATTTTGTGAGCGGGGACGGCAGATATCAATCCATAAACACCTGTGCCAGCCCAGTAGGTGCACATGTTGAGTCACACAGTGTAGAAATGGAATGGTTGACTTCAGAATTGACATGTTTATACTCAGTGCCTCCAAAGTTATTTTGCCATTGCATCATGTGCCATGTTTTTTCCTATTTTGTTCGTGAGCTTGTGGTATAAGCTGTTTTATAGGTTGCCAGACAGTTATGTCTGCTTCACTTTATCTTCCCAACTTCTTTCACTCTGTTTCCAGTGACCAGCCATTCATGTTTTCTAAGTTCTGAGTATGAAATAGTTCATCCCAACTTAATACTGCAGGGTGCTAGAGATATTACTTTGCTCCTACAGTAGGTGACCTCCTAAGGAGGCTCTCACTAGCTCCGCCTTATGACTGTAATTACACGATGAAGCTGTTTTTTTTAATCACATGCTCCTCTCTATAATGATGGACTCGAGGGATGTCTCTGCTATGAAGCCTTGTGCTGGAGTAACCCAAGTAAAGTGTCATTCAGGCACTGAGGCACAACAATGTGAAATACAGGGCTGACCAAAAGTGGACCCTGAGTGCTTTACTCCCTCATCTTGAACAAGCTCAGTGCAAGTAAAATTGAACGTTTTTAATGAAAAAGATTTGAGTGCTTTTCAAGAAACTCAAGAGAGAACTGTGCAATGACACACACATTTAAAAGAAGTAAGAAGAAGGGGAAAAGGAAGCTGCACACCAAGATGACCAGGTAAAACCAAGAGTAAAATTGAACTATATGATAAAAATCGAATGGATCTTTTCTCGTGGAAAGATGGGTCTTTATGCAAGTTTTAAGGATGACTCTGAAGTCTCTGGTGGACTCTGTGAGTTCCACAAACACATCATGTGGACCTTAGTCTTAGCAGAATAAGAACATCAGAATCATTAGCTCTTGGACTGATTTTTTGTTGTACCCTAAATTAACCTTCTGCTAGGGCATTCAGTGCTTCATATACAATCTACTTTGAATTACAGGGAGCCGGTGCACTGTACAGAGAAAGGGAGTTGTGTGCTGATACACGTTACTTTTTAGCTAGCATTTGCTCTGCAGAGTTCCATACACATTGAAGACTGTTTGGTGCCCTAGAAAGTGTACAAGGGAGACTTCTGCGTAGTCTAATCTTGATAATGTCCAGGCACGTATTGCCATTTCAGCATCAGATAGGCAGACCAAATGTCTTAACTCAGAAATATTATGCAAGTAGAAGAAGTGCTACTAATGACAACACAAGTTCAAATGTAACACCAGGGTTTTGTAACTTTTATCAAGGGTTTTGTTTCACATAGTTCTGTTTCCACAGCAACCAACTAAATGAAGACAAGACAGGGGCACAAAGTTTATAAATTGATGTATACTCTAACAGTGTAACTCAATTCCTTCTTTTTTTGCCTTTAAAACTACTTATAAAGGCACTGTATTCCTGGCTGCAGTGTTGTGGGTTAAAATTCAGGTAGGACACTGGACGCATTCCAGTGTTTCCATTAAACTAATCAAGTAAATGACCTTGTGCTTTAGAGGTACTCTTCAGGTAATCATTGCAACTGAGAATTGCACTCCCTTAAAAAGGATCAAATAAAATAATGTGCTTGGGAAATACATACACACAAATTGCAGATATAGTCAGGGATGATGCATCATTTCCAGCTGTTGTACTTATAATAATGCACTTTGATTTTTAAACGTTTTATGTGAAAACTGAATATTAAACACAGCTTACTCGAAGGATGCTTTTTCCATCTTGCAGTAACTCCCACATGAAACTGCCACTCTAATGTGGTCTGACTCACATGTTAAATAATGTCATTCATTTATTTTTCTTTTGCATGTTATGCTTTATTGATGCTAAATTAAAAGCTTTTCCTCAGAGCAGTTTGTTCAAATTGTTTTGAGAGTTTCCATCTCACATTGAATTTTCTTTTTTAGTTTCAGTACAAATCCATAGGAGTTTCCCCAAAAGCAATGTCTGAGAAGCTGAGGTGGCGTGATTTTTATGATTTTAAGGTTAATGTGGAAGTTTGTGTTTTTCCGGGGATAAACAGTGCATTTATTCTGTTATAATAAGAATGTCTGCTCTTCTAGAGAAACATGTCATCATTCTAACTTGCAACCTGACCACAGCTTAAAAAATAATAATATAATATAATAATAAACTTTATTTTATATCGCGCCTTTAAAGGTGGCTTCTCAAAGTGCTTTACACAATGACAACAACAATAAATAAAAAGAATACACAAGATAAAACACAATTACAATTTTCAATGATGTGAGAGAAGTAGGTGGATCTAGATCTGAAAAAGGATGTGGTTTATGTGGTTGTCATCAAAACTTCAATGAATTAAAGATGTACGACATTTCAAATAAGAGGTGAGTTTTTTCTTCCTCAAATGTTATGTCAGAAATAATTTTAATTGTTTTATTAAGTATTTATCATTATGTTGTACAGAGCTTTGGGTTACTATGATAAAACAGAATTCCTGTAGGTGATTACATGAATACTGCCATGCATTTATCAGCTGCTGACACAGGTCATTTCTTTGTTGATGATACAGTAAAAAAAGAGTAAATTAGTGTCTCATAAGAAAGAGAGAAAAATAGATCTTAAGAATGATCCATTTCTTTTGATTTTAGGAATAAAAAATATTTTCAGAAATGTGCGTTGTTATGGCAAATGTTCTTCAAAATTAGAATGGATTTATTTTTTATATTATTCAATGGCTTTAATTTTTTTAAAATGGGTGATGATAAATGAAGCTCTGTTCTGTGGAAGGGGTTTGTTTTTCCTTTCTGTGCAGTGTCATGGATAAAGAGCACTGTAGAGGGTACTGCCAAGGGTAGTCAGGCTTAATTTATGTCACTTATTGACAGGAAATACTCTTTTTCTTATCATATCTTGTCTTGGTGAGCACCATTGTAAACTATCCCTGCATTTTCTAATCACTTTGCTCAATTCAGAGTCAGAGAGGAGCCAGAGCCTATCCCAGCAAATAATGGGCAGGATATACCATGGATGGGACGCCAGTCCATTGTAGGGCACACATATGCTTACAGCAAGGCCAGTTTTCTCAGATAGCATTTAACCTACCAGCATGTCTTTGGACTGTGGTAGGAAACTTGAGCACTCGGAGGAAACCCACGTGTACATGGGGAGAATATACAAACTCCACACAGACAGCAGCCCAGGAATTGATTGATTCAAGGCAGCAATGCTAACCACCATGACAAAGGTGCTATGAAAAGAACACCTGAATGACATGCTGTTAGGGCACAAACTGTTCCTTATAGTCCAGATGTTGCTGTCTGATAATAGGACTAAGTAAAAAATGAGCTTATTTTCACACCAGCAAGTAACAGCCTTTGCTCTCTGCTTATCTTGAATCGCGCGTTTATGGTCATAAATATTGTAACGCTTACGGCCGACAGGCACTGTGTAAGAGCCGGCGTACCAGAGCAGGTGATGTCACCGCCCTTCCCTGTGATAGCAGGACTACAGCTACTGGGCTGTAGAGAGATCTCTCTTTAGCTCACGGGGCTAGGTCGCTGCAGAGAGACGCGGAAGTCCCGGGTTCGAGCCCCGGACAGTGTGGGGCCGACCTGATGCGGCAAGGGCGCCAGCCTGAGCCCCCGTTGCGTTACATTGGTGTCAAAAGTGGGATGGGATAGCCCTTCGCCAGGGACGGCGATTTAAGTGGGGGAGTGTAACGCTTACGGCCGACAGGTACTGTGTAAGAGCCGGCGTACCAGAGCAGGTGACGTCACCGCCTTTCCCTGTGATAGCAGGACCACAGCTACTGGGCTGTAGAGAGATCTCTCTTTAGCTCACGGGGCTAGGTCGCTGCAGAGAGACGCGGAAGTCCCGGGTTCGAGCCCCGGACAGTGTGGGGCCGACCTGATGCGGCAAGGGCGCCCGCCTGAGCCCCCGTTGCGTTACAATATTATTCTCCTTCCAGAGTCCAGGGACAGCTGGATGTGAAACATCAGTTGCGCATCACATATCAAAAGACAGGTCGGATACATCCTTGCTATAGTTTATTTCCATGGATTAATAAAAATGTACTGTAATCACTGTAAAAATGGTTATAAATTCTAAGAGTGCATCATGAAGGATAGGTACGACAGATCATTATTATAGAATATTATTATTTCATTGCAATTATATATTAATACTGTACTACTAATTAAATAGTTGAGCTGTAGTGAAGGTAATACTACTTATTAGAGAGCACTCACTCTGCAGTCTGTGTGGGTCCTAATGCCCCAGTATAGTGGCGGGGACACTATACCGTAAAACGTGGTTGTCCTTTGGATGAGATGTAAAACCAAGGTCCTGGATCTCTGTGGTCATTAAAAATCCTAGAGCGTTTCTCAAAGAACCTTAACCAGTCATGGCCTCCTAATAATCCCCATTTATGAACTGGCATCATCACTGTGTTCTCCTCCCCACTGTTAGCTTATCCGTGGTGAGCATCCTTGTGGTGGTTGGAGTCCCCAACACTTTGTGTGGAGTGTCTAGAAAAGCACTAGATAAGCATAAGGTTGTTGTTATTTTTTTTGCACTCATTAGTGTTTTATGAACATTTTTGAGGAATAATTACTTTTTCCCCCAAAACAATCACATTCTTGTCAATTCAGAGAAGGCTGTTTCATCTGTCTATCTTGGCTCTGCATGTATTGCACACTGTTGAGAAACTTGCTTTCTTCAAATGTCGCAGGTGAATAAGAATCTCAAAATCTGTGTCTTTAAGACATTAATACGCAATGGTACAGCCACCCTGTCCATACCTCTAAGTCCTGAATAGGCATTCAAACAAGATAACAGAATCAAGATTACACTGTTAATGCACTGCACTGTTTGGACACCTCCTTGGACACTGTATTTTGCAGTAGGGGTTGGGACGGTATAACAGGGTGGTCAGGATGGGTGGTGGGTGGGACAGTCCCAGTAACACATTCTCACAAGGAAGTTAGGCAGTTGGCTGTGCTGTTCTCTATAGGAGCACTGACTGAGGAGACGGAGGTTGTCTAATCAGACCCTCAGAGTCACTCTGGACAATGAGATAATACAATCTATGGGTGAGATCCTTTGTGGGGTCTATAAAAAGCTTTACAAATACTCTCTTGACTTAGCTTTTATCCCAGTAGTATCTTAATTAGAAGCATCCTCTATTGTTGCCATGCCACGTAAGAAAGAAGATGGGTGAGAGCAGACCGGCCTAATTGAGTGGTAAAGCTTTTCTGCTGATACTCGGTTCTGACGTGGAGTTAAATGTGTGTGTTTAGAGGTGACTTCAGGGCACGGAAGGAAGAGTAACATCAAGCTGGCTCCTTGTTTAATCTTCCATATAATGGTTGGTTTCATGTGCATGTTCCCCTGCTATGCTACCATCAAAGGGGGATCTGTTACAGGAGGTTAGAGCTCAAGCTTCACTGCTTTTTTTTAATGCAACATCAAACATTAGTCCATGAAAGTAGGAAAAAAAAATCCTTTGTCTTGTTTTGAATGTAAATGTGCAAAAATGAAAATCTGAACTATACAGCAGTTTTTATTTGGTTTTATTTATTATGATTTCAGGTTAGGCATAGAGATGGTTTACTTACATCTTCTAATATGCATTAGGATAAGAATAGGAACAACTTCTATTTTTCTGCTTTGTTTTGTAGTTTAATATTTGGAAATTTAGCTCTTTATGGAATTTTCACTAATTCCCTATCTTTTCACTATATTTCTAATAAAAAAGCAGGTGTAACTTAACAATAGCATTTTAAGAATACCATTGCTCAACAATTCTGTGCCACTAGAGGTTGCTCTAGGAGTTTAGATTGTTCGCACACAGGAAGTGAAGGATAGAGAATAATCTGCTTGTAAATATACGCTGCTTAATGAAAATGTATTTGGCACCTGAATTCCTGTCTCATTATTTCACATTATTGCCAAGACATTGACAATCGGAATGTTTACCCTTGGTGAGACCCCACTTGATCCTTTCCTCCCATCTGCAGGCGAGCCTGTCCTTTCAGTTCTTGGGTGAGAGTGTTCAACTTACCCTTCTTCATACTGGCCAGAAATAAAGGTCTGATCACTGCTTAGGTGCAGCAGGCCTATTTTCTACATACTTCCCCTGTGAGATGCCTTATGCACAACTGCTCTCAGTTCTCTAAAGGAGTTCTTCACACCCAGAGGCAATACTTTTGCTGAATACTTCCATGTTCAGTGGAGTGGGAGATGGGGTGCATTGCGGCAACAACGTGTCAGCAAAATGAGAAATGGGGTGCACCCTGCAGCAGTACATGATGGCCTTCAGAGAGATGGTTGCTACCTGCAAGTTTGAGAGCACAACAGATATTTTTGCCTCACAGCTGCAGCTGCATATCAGTCGCTACCTGCCTTGGATGAACAGCTGCAAAATGACATGAAAGTTGTAACATTCAGTGACCTATGTCTGCATGTAGATAGACAGCTGTTGCAGTCTCAGAGCTGGGTTTTTATTCTCTGACAAACACCAATGGCAGGCGTCTCTGCGCATGCCAGCAAAAGACACACCTTATCTTACAGGGCCAGAAGCAGACGCTAATGGAATAATTCTGCTATTTGCTTAGCTGATACTCTTATCCAGGCCCACTTGCAAAATACACAATGATATATAAAGTAAATATAGCACTAAAAATACAATACAAGTAAATGGGAAAACAATTTAAATTCAGTAAAAGAAAAATGTTACTAGTAAAAAAACTGTGAGGCAAGTACACGAGGGCATCGTGTGGTCAGTATGGCTATAAAGCGGCTAAACTGGTTTATAACATTGTGAATGCTTGTTTCGATATGGCGGGGCTTTGTTGTTTGGGACCTTGAACACAGGAAGAGGTCATTCAGCGTGCCAACAAACAAGAGTAGCTCAGTGGACTTTCACTTGACTTAAAATGGCTGTCCCTGAATTCACAGCTAGTCTCCACTCTTTCAGGTCACCCTTTGCCAGATGTTCCCCTTTGGTCACATTTGTTCCTGTGTTATGGTTTGCTTACATGCCACGTGTTAATGTAGTTGTGGCCCTGTCTTTTAAAATTTTACCCAGGTTCTTGCAGTGAAGATGAGACGCTTGCTGAAATCAAACCTACAGGAATGATTCATTTGCATTAAAAGCATTATCTGTTACAAAATCAGGGTTCTTCTTCTGTGGTTTGCTTTTAGATGGCAGATTACTTCCAGAATATTTGAAAAGCCAGGCTGGGTTCTAACAAGAGCTCGATCCATTTTATATTGTTTTTGTACTGACCATGAAATCTGAATGTTAAGGTGTCTTGACCACATCACGTCAGATCTTTTGGTTCTGTTAGAGAGCTGCATGTCCTTCTGATTTTAATCCCTGTCAAGTTTGCAGATTCTTTACAGAGCCACGTGTGTGGCTTAATTAGAGCAGGCGAACATGAAGCACATCTTTCTCTACTCATTGCTACCGGCCCCTATAAAAGCTGAAAGACTGTCAAGGAACCAAGAGCTTGTAACTGTGCCCTTGAAGGGTGTCAGAATGAAGCACACAGACTCGGCCTCTGCCTTCACTCTATTCCTGAATCCTCACCTTTGCAGAGCTGCTTTGGTCTGGTACTCAGTACATAAAGAAAGACACTGCATGAACATATTTTCTCAACTCCTTGGATGCTAAGGGAAGCATCTCTTAGGCTGGACAGATGTTGGCCTGTACTCTGCTGTAAATGATGTCTTCACAGTAAGGTACAGACGGTAGTGTCATGTGCTTTTAAGTTTAAGGGTTCCACCACACACTAAATTAGTTGCCTTAATCTGATTGAAGTTGCTTTAATCTGTTGTGTTGGAGGTGCTGCTGTGTCTAGTTTGCTGCTCATGGGAAATCGGTCCAGGCCTTTCTGATGTCAAGCTGATCTTAGCGTTGTCCTTTATAAAGTATTGTAAGTTTCAATGGAAGAGATTAGGGAGCACAAAGGAGAAATTAGCTACATGCGTATAGTTGAGATACAAATCAGTGAAGGAGTGATTGGATTTGCCTGTGTGGCACAATTGTCAAAAGGGAGCCAAATTCTTAATGATGAGGATTCTTAATAATGATCATCCATTTTAAAAGCTGAATTTTATATACATTTTTTTCAGACTGTACCCTTAGTTTTTGGCATCGGGTAACTGGTTCTAGTTCCCGAGACATTTTTTTTTTATTTGAGTTAATTTGTTATTTTAAATCTGTAAGTTTTTGTAACAGTCCATTTTCAGTGTGGTCATCAGGAGTGCATTTCTGCCTTTGACAGAAAAATAGTGTTCTCATCGCGGTGTCGGTTTGTGAGTCTTCATTAGGCAGCGGTATGGTGGTGCAGTGGATAGTATTGCTGCCTTGCAGCTGGAACATGGGTTCAACTCCTGGAGTGCTATCTGCGTGGAGTTTGTATGTTATCTCCATGTTCACATGGGTTTTCGGATTCCTCCCACAGTCCAAAGACATACTGGGAGGTTTATCGTCCATTGCTTGCCAGGATAGATTCAGGCTCCCCTGCTACCCAGTTGGATAAAGCAATTAGAAAATTGTTTCCTTAGGTGGCATTGCTAAAAAGTCTTTTTTTTAACTTATGTATAGTATTCATGAGATTTGCATTTTAAGTTATTATTGAAAGAAAAAAGGGAATAAACATTTATACTCGAGTGTTTTTTTTGCTTCTCCACTGTATGAAGCTCGCAATTTGATCTGTAACTAATTGATAGCAATTAGATGAACTAAAATGCTGTGTATTGCACACTGTCCTCTCCTGACACAGTTCTTAATGGCACCAATCAATTTGCTGTAGTTTCTTGCCACGCAAATAGCGCATATGGATTAGATGTTCAACAAAATTTGTCTTCTCTTTAGTGTAATGATTGTTTTTCAGAGAGAGACACATTTAAGCGTTATTACCTCTGCTGAGGCAGTGGGTGGCTGGGAGAGATATACGGTTTCTTCTGCTTCCAGGAGCTTCCAGGAGCAGCTCACAGTACATCACCACATGCATCCTCCTGCAGTGCTGAGTCGTTGCGATAAAGACAGAACGATATGACTTCAGTAGTGTTGCATTATTTAGGATAGGTTTACTCTGCAATTCTAATGATGAAATAATGTCAAGTGTCAGTTGCTCATTTAAGTAAATCTCTGCGTGGACCACCAAATATAGTCTGAAAGTGAAGAGGAATATTCATTAGTATCCTCACATCTTGATGAGTTGCATATTTTATTTCTTCTTCCTATTTTATGAAGTGTTAAATCGCTGAACTTTGACATCGCCTCCCAGCACTGGGGCCCTGGGTTCAATTCCTGAGGTGCTATTTGTGTAAACTGTGTATGTTCTTCCCGTATTCACATGGGTTTCTTCTGGGTGCTCCAGTTTCCTCCTACAGTCCCAAGATATGCTGATAGGTTAGGTGACTTATGGAAATAGGCCCTAGTGGGAGTGTGTGTCTGTATTTGTGTTTCTGTGTGCTTTGCAGTAGACTGGCATCTCGTATCCTGTATCCTGTTTTGCACCCTTTTCTTGCCCAGTTACGCTCCAGTCCCTGACCCTATACTCAATGAGCGGATGAGAAAATGGATGGGTGTTTAGACATACGCAACTTAAGTACCAGCTGCATGTTCTTGTTTTTTATTATTCAAATACCTATGGTTATACTGTTAACATACCAAGGACTTCTTTCGTCTCTTGAAGCATGATTGGGAACTGTAGTGCATTATATGTAGTCTGCTAGAGAGCGGTAATTAACAATGAACAACTTTGAAGTGCAGTTTTAAAAGATACGTACTAAATGGGTAGATTGACCTGGTAAAATAAAAGGCCAAAATTAAAACCCCTAGTATTCATACACAACACAATGGCAATCATAATATCTCTAGTCATTTATGGCTGGGGCAGAAAATGCCTCACTCATGCATGAACAAAAATAAAACTTGCGTGCTAAGTGATCTGACATATGTCCTAAGCCGACCTGAAACATTAGATTTGATGCCAAGATAGTTGTATATTAAGTGTCGGTGCAGGTCATCAAATGTTGAATGGTAGCTCGAGACATTGGTGTGCAAATAGGAAAGAAATTAACTTTTTTTGTATTTATCTTTTTATCTTTTGAAGACATTCTTAATCTTTATCCACTCTCCAACATTGTGGGAGTAACTAAAGAATGTGGCAAGATTTTTTTTTTAAAACAATGAATCCATAACATTGGTGGCTGTAAGTGTGGAGCCGGTAAATAGCATACTAAGCAGTACTTGGTCGGGTTCAGGTGAGCTTTTCCAGCATAAGAACAGTTGTTGTGATGCATGGAGATTGTTAGGTAGGTTAACAGGCCTCACTGTATTGACTGTGCTGATTTGAGCGTACCCTGGGCTGAGCTGTTGGCCCTGGCTTAGTCCTCAGTGGTAAGATGAGAACATCAGAAAGGCTACCAATGAGAGGAGTCAGTTTGGTCTATCTGCCCCTTTGATAGAAGCTAATTGATCCAAGGATCTCATCCAGCTGTTTCTTGAAAGAAGTCAGGGTATTGTATTCATCAACATGACTGAATAGCTTGTTCTATACTGCCACACTCCTTTGTGTAAAGAAGCGCCTCTTGTTCTTGTTTTTAAATGGTCTTCCATGTAGGTTTGACTTGGAATCATGTGGTTCATCTTTCATTGTTTGTTCTGAAGAAATCCACTGGACTGACTTGGTCAGTGCCTTTGAGGATTTTGAATTCTTGTATCGGATCATCTTCTCTGTTCAAAACTAAAAAGGTTCTGTTGCCTCAAAATGTATTTGCTGTATTTTGGACTAATTCAGAGCACAATAAAGATTAATAAATGCCAAGGCCTGTGTTTTAGCAATTGTACTATAATTGCAATTATTCAGATGTTTTGTTAATGTTAATCATAACCTTTACTGCATCTCTTTCAACAGTTAAGACAGAGGTAGTACTCAGGGACTGGAGAATTGCCAATGTAGTTTCTATCTATAAAAGGGTGAGAAAATTGAACCGATGAGTCTGACTTCTCTTTCATGCAAGATAATGAAAACAATTCTTAGAACCAGAGGATTACCTATCTGGAAATAATATTCTAGGAAACAGCATGGATTTAAAAAAGGTAAATCCAAGCCTAACCAGCTTGTTGGATTTTTTTAAAACAAGCAGCAGTAGTAATGGAAACGCACAGGGCACATGATATGGTGTATTTAGATTTTCAGAAGGCTTTTGATAAAGTTCACTATAAGAAGTTAATGCTCATGTTGCAGGGATCCAGGGAAACAGAAAAGAACATTACAGCAATGTCTCCTACAGAATGTTACTCCAAGCAAAGCAAGACGTGGAGTACATTAAGTTGTGTTGTTGTGATTTTTTTTGTGGTTGCAATTAATTTGAAAAAGTTGCAATTAGTTTGCAAAAAGTTGCAATTAAAAAAACATTGTTGCCGCTAGATAATCAAATTGAAGCTGGTGTAATGCATTACATTGTGTTAGAATAAATAGCATCATAAAATAAATGTTTATGGATGAAATAATATATTGGTTAAAATAAGATGTTATATTATAGTCTTAATAGCATTACGCTTTGTTCCTTGCTATTTTTTTGGGGTGGGCAGTCTATACCTCCTTCAGACTGAATGTGCATTGTGCCCATGAGTACTGTGTTTTTGTTCTAGGAGCTGAAGGAGACCCGTGTTAGCGTTGGAGGCCATGGCTGACCACACTCCTCCTTTGGAGCCCAGCCCTCGGATCAGCGGTGACCTGTCCCTCCTGGCCCCCCCTCCGCCACCCTCCATGGTCAATGGAGATGGAGCTCAGCAGGTAACAAGAAACACTCAGATGGTGAGGGGGTGCAGAGGGTGGGGGAGACCGATTAAACTGTAGGGTTGGGTGGGGGTAGAAAACTTGTGTGACAGTGTCAGTTACTAAGTTTCTCTTAGCCTGACACTAAAGACGCCTCCTTAACAATAGAAAGAATTCCACTTAGATTTGGTAGCTTTCCAAAGGTTTTTGCAGTGTTTCAGGTTTGTGTGCAGGTGAGACTGAAGTGGGGGAGAAACTCAGTTCACACATCCAAGTTGTATCTGCTACTTCTGAATACACATGAAAATTCAGCATTGTCACCAAAAGCCCAACTGTTAAAATTTCACTGATCAGGTCAACTTACAATTGGCTAGCTACTTTCAAGATTTCTCTTCTTGCAGAGAAAGTCTGTTTACATATGAGCTCACTTCTAAGCCTGGTGTTTTTTTTTTACTAAAGTTCATTTTCAAGCTTGGGCAACAATTGTCGGAGTCACAATTTGCCAGATCTGTGGCAAATGTGCAGCTTTTTAAGTCCCATATTCACAGTCGGTGATTGGTTGTATAGTGTTTCCCTTCCTTGCCAGTTCCTTGTTGGTAGGTTGTTATCTTTGGATTCTTGACTGCTGACCCTCCAGCTGGGGTACCAGTCCAGATGGGTCTGACCTTGGTGTTGCAGATAGAGACACTGAGGTGTTGGGAACCCCTTGTTTATGATACTTGGTTTGTGTTCTACACTCTCTGCACCCTCTATACCCTCCTCTGCTGTACAGGATCTCTCATAGCTGTAACTGAACATAACTGAGACCACCATGTGCCCCAGCCAACCCACTGCCTAGCCATTAATCCATCACTTAGCCTTATGGTGTTCGGCAGATAAGCAGGAATGTGCTTTATACACAATGTATGGTGTGGAGACGACAGAGCAGAGTTACGGGGTTGTGAATTATCTTCCAAATGACTTCACCCACACCTCCTGCACATTAGTACTGGAGCTCTCTGTTATCTGGCACTGTTACTTGCAAAATTTCTCATTTAACTTACTAATGAACATTCTTGGTGTCTTACATTTCCACATGTAAGATCCACAGCTTTTTTAAACTGTTCCATTTAAGGTGATAATTAGATCAGTTACAGACTTAAGAGCAGAGCTGGATAGTAAAACTGTACAAACAGCAGCCCTACAGGACTAGAAATGGACATCCCCAATTTTACACAGATGAATTTTACCTTTGTACATCACTAATATAATGAAATTAGTACATTCTTTCATCAGATTCCCATAAGTAAAGAGTTGATGAAAGAATTAAATAAAGTTAGAGCACTAATCGCAAACATGAGGGCTTTACTCCTGGTCAAGCTAGAACAATAGTCTCATTAATGTACAGGTTTTCTCAAGGCTGTTGCATCTGTGTTTCTATAAAATAACCTAAAACAGTTTTTTTTAAGTATATGGCGACATGCTTGGAAATTGATGGAGAAGTATTAAAGAGAATGAGTAAAACATATCAGTGTGGGCTTCATGATGTTTTTTGGTGAATGTAGATCTCGTTTAAGCCTGATGGGTGGCTCTTCACTTCTGTCCCCATCTGTAGAGGATTTATTAAAACTACAGGGAGAAACCATTAACACTTAATAGCTTTCTGCAGTCTGGCAACGAAGCTGCTGAGGGTGAAAGTCTATTAAAAGTCAATAAAAAGAAAATAATCTCTATACTCATCCCATCATCATTACTTCTGAACAGAGATACTTGGATCTACAAGAGAAAGAATAAAGAGGTTTTCCTTCAAAAGCAACCAATCTCCAATACAAGAGCACAGCCCTGAGATTGTGTGATTCTGCAGCTTAACATAGGACAGTATATATTCACAATGTAGGCTGAGTAAAAATAAGAGTCTCCTATTCATTAAAATCCCACTCTAGGGTCATTGCTGACGTAAGAGCACAAATAGACTGGGTTTGACGTGCTTATAGCATTTCAAGCACAGGCTACAAAAAACCACACCAGGGAAAGAATAGCTTCCACTCGGGTTTTTTTTTAAAGGAGGGCAGCCTTGATGTTAATTTTCATTCAAGCGCACTGAAAAGCGTCAAAACAGGTAAATAAAGACGTCATTGCTAGCAAGCTCTCTCTGATTTTTTTTCAAAGGTTATAAGTATTTTCTGTAAAGAACTGCATTGTTTTTTGCCATAATTTTAACATCTTATACTCCAGAAGCAATGCAATAGGAGGACTGTCTCTTTCCAAGTTGGTCCCAGAGATGACAGGCCTGTGTCTCAGTCATGCATCATATTAATTGAGGACAGGTATCGATCGTGATCATCATCACAAGTACTGTACACAGCTTCTAAAATGAATAAGTCTGTTAATACGTCACATTGTTAGCCTCATGGAGTATGGTTGTAAAGACTTCTAGCACTGGTGCATTGGCAAAAGGAAATTTTCTCCTTTTCTGTGACATATGGAACTGTGCATACAGGCAGTCCATTGTACGTCTCAGTTGGGGGCCAGAAAGTATAGCTTAACAATGTATAACAGGCCATTGCTCCCAAAAGAGAAATACGGAGAGTTCAGGACCAAGAGCGTAAACATTGCCCATGCGCCTTCAAAGTCTGGGGGGGGCTCTTCCCATAGGAATTAATGCAATAAAGTCAGGTTAGGGACCACAAGTTACGGGGTGTTGCTAAACAAATAAAGTGGGTTCCGTTATAAGTCCAGGTTACATTCCTAAATAATGAAACTATTCCTAAACAATAATATATTTAGCTTGGAATATGTTTAGACATGAGTATATATGTTTAATGTACCTATACACTTTAAAAAGCAATAAATAGAATTAGATAACATTACTAACTGCTTTCGATTTGTGGTCTTGTCAAAACCAACAAAATAATTTGCTGCTTCAGGAAAGGCATTTTTTTCCCCGCGCACTGTTCATGCATTTAAAGTTAAGAGGCTACACCTTAATCCACTGGCTGGATTTGAGATGTATTATGTGGTGGTAAGAGCTCAATTTAAATGCTTAATGTTGGGGCATTGTGATTCACAATCTAAGTCAAGTGTAACAGCAGTGTGTACACGAAGAATTTTTAATGTTCAGTTTTGCTCTTCACTATTTTTTTTCATTTCTGAAGGAAAATCCATGAACCACCTACGTTGCTGGCATTTGGTGCCTTGAAAAGCAACGTACGTGTGGGGATTTTTGTGGAGGGAATTGTCGAGTTCCTCATTTCATCCACAATGTATGTGGGAAATGCTCTGTAGCAGGGCAACTTAAAATGGGGTGCGCACGTGACTTAAGTTAAAGGTTTAAATATTGTGCAGTGTTGAAAGATTGTGTGCTCTGGAAATGCATTGTTCTCCATAAGGATAGTGAATTCAGTTTGCTATTTTTCACTGTATATTCAAGCAATTTGGATTTAAGATTAAAAGGTGAATATGAGGCAAAATGTAATCTTTTATGTCTGGATATTTCTGTGCATATATGCATTAAACGTTTAAAAATAATAGCAGTTTTTGTATTCCTTCACCCCTTTTAGGTGAGCAGTCAAGTATATCAAAGAAGTATAAAACGTTAGGTTGCAATCCTTTATGCACAAAATAACTGCATGAAGTCTGCAACCCACTGCATGCATAACTGAAACCCACTGAAATGCATGCCCGATTGGATTAAAATCAGGAGATTGACTTGGCCAGTCTCAGACTTTCAAAACTGTAAGGTGAGTTTGGCGACTCTGCTGGAATCTTTAGATGCCAGCGTGACTGCAGTTGCATTATGGGAATGATAGTACTTTTGATATATAGCAAAGGGAGGGGGCGTGAATGTGATTGTTAGACTCGTACAGAGAAGAAATGAAAATCGGTTCAAAGCTAATTTGAAATTCTTCTGCTGATGCAAGGAACTGTGCCTGTGGAACATTATGGTCTTCTGTGTACAGCATGGAGGAGGTGTAAACATTGTTGTGAAACCACGTGGGATTTCAAGTGGGTCTTGCTGAGGTGGAAACAAGTGACTAAGCCTTTGTTTATCCTTATAGTGCCTGTTAGCCAGTCTGGATTCTTGTCATTGCTAAGTTATCTCCTCAAGTGTGTTTTTCCTTCTTATACACGTTGTTCACTGCCACCCTTCCTTATCCCTTGTCTGTTGGCATAGTTCTATCTTTACTTGCACTGTTTTTTTTTATAGCCATATAAGGTTTATAATTTCAAGTCTTAACCCACTGAATTCTACATGTGCCACATCCCACTTGAGTTTATAATTGCTGAAAAGTTCAAAAAGGGGGTGAGTACTTCAGGCAGAAGCCATTCTGGGGGTGAGCAGGATCACACAGCTCTCCCTGCTGCTCCTGTCATGGGGTTCAGCACAGGAGCGCAGCACTGAGGAGGACTGGCCAGCAAGTTTTTGTCTTCTAAATGGCATGACCACAGACGAGGTCTTTGAGGCCAGACCTCTACTGCAGGATGAAGGGCTTTAACAAAAGGTGTGAAATGTTTTTTTTTTTCCTCACAAGCATGCCTCCAAAAGCCTAACTTCATATTTTGAAATGCCTCTTTGTAGAAAACTCCCCCCTCTGTCACGTTAGCCGTTATCGCCAAAATCCTTTTTTTTTTACTGCCGCATCATGGCTTTCCTACAGGCTCTGAGTATGGCTGTACTGACCTTTTTGTAGTTCAAGCACAGGGTTATAAATCTCTTCCTGCTTTGAACCCCTCTAGTATCCCCTGCCCGGCATTGCAGTGTCCCTTAAATGGCCACTACAACTGACGCTCCGATGTGTTTTTCTTAGTAAAAGCTGGTCTTTTGTAACTGGACAGTAGTGCCATGAAAATCTAAAGCGTCATTATTAATGCAGTAGAATTCCTCCCTGAGGTCCTTTTCTTTTTACTGTCTTGCAGTGTTCCTGGGTTGCCATGGTAATGATCTCTGTCATACCCATTGCAGGAATACAGTATTGGTTAATGGAGTGCGGTGTTTTACTTTGCCTCCTGTTGATCGTGTCATTGTTTTGCTGTGCTCGGGGCCTTTACCAGGACCACACCTGTACCCTGTCTCAGTGGAAACAACAGAAGGTCTGGGGCTCTGTGACAAAGCCAGGCAGAACTCTTCCCTAGTGCCAAATAAGAAATGTTGCAGTCTGTGTTTTTCTAGGCAGTTTTTGTATCTGAACCCCAGACCCAACAAGCAGGCAAATATTGATGCCTATTTTACCTGCTGTGGGTTATTTGGAGCAGGTGGGGATGATTTGTCAGCTTTGTAGCATTTTACATTTAGAAATTGTAGCATTATAGCTAAGGGCAGCTATTAACTTAAATAGTTCAAATTCTATTTGTGGGCCTGGTTAGCTCAAATGATGAATTCAATGCAAGACTTTGGTTTGGAACTCAGATAGATCCTCTTAACCCAGATATTGCAGATGTGAGACTGGGGCTTGTCAGTATACAACCAGGTTTCCCCTAGTTAAGTATCACCAGAGAGGCAGTTGGAATGCGAGCAGCAAGGATTTACTTCAATGTCCACCCAGTGGGAGCTGCCAGGACACTGTGATCTCTGACTTATTTAAGAGAGATACACCACCCCTAAAGGAGATTGGAAGTAAAAGTGAAAGAAAGGCATTGTAGTTCTCACAGGGTTTAATTGAACTTCTTTATGTGAAACACAGTTAAATCTCTGGTAATTTCCATATCACAGTGTCTTGTTATAGTAACAAATACTATGAGCAATAACATTTTAACATTTAACATACTGTCAAATAAAACAAAAAAAACAGAAACTTTCAAATTAGTAGAGAGCAAGATTGAGTAACAGGACAAGTTTATCTATAAGGTCTAATTAAAACTATTGTGATTGTCGGAGAACATAGGAAATCTTTTTTTGTATTAATAAACAGGACCTAAGTTTTACATAGTGTAACAGTGACATTTCCAATTCCAGATGAAAACCATTGAATTATTACTTCTCATATTGGACTAAATCACCATTTCTCAGATGCAGCTAAACAGCTGTTTTTTTTTTTTGTTTGACCACAACAGTATCTTCAGAATCATTGTTCAGGCACTTTTGAATATGTCGTAAAATGTTGTTGATGCTGGATACTTTCTCTCTGGAGATAGCCCTAGGGTGACAACTGAAATGCAAACATTTTGTTGCAATGATGCGTTTCTTTTGAAGCGCAATACAGGGAAAAGAAATAGCTGTTTAATCAATGTTTGTTGCTTTTTGTAATGGTACAGTGCTTTTATACCAAGACAGTTCACATATATTATCTGCAATTTTGTATTGAAACATTTCTGTGTAGCTCTTAAGGCTTAATGTCACTCTCCTTGAACCAAAGCATTGTGCTTCTCATCAGGAATCAGTGGCACTGTTTTGTAGACAAAAAAAAGACTGTAATATGGTCTGTGAATTATCATAGAAATTATCGCAGTTGCTCTTGAACTTAGACCCTCCTTTCTCTACAACCACTGAGAAAACATACGTATGACACATCTCTGAAACTTGACTGTTCTTTAGCTGCGTAGGCAAGTGTGTGTGTGGAGGGGATTACTAGCCTCACGATCTGGCTGGGCAGCTTTTCCTTTATGTCGGTTTAATAAATCTCAGTATTTACTGTGTGGGCTTGCAGGACTCCTGGGTCGTATTTGCCTGCTGTTCGACTGACAGGTATAATAGCTACTATCCACTGACTGGCAGGAAAGAGAACAAGAGACACTCCTGGGAGGGCTGCAGGATCAGTGAATAAGAAGCACTGGGCTTTTAAGGCCTGTGCTATTCTATGTGTGCCTGTTCGTTTGAGGATCTGGAGCTTGAACAGGTTTATTACCGTAATTGACTGCTTTTATGAACACTTTCCATGGCCAGGAGTTGGTATTACAGCCCTCTAATCTCACTCTTCAAATTTTGTAGCAACTTCTTCCATTATTGACACTAACTGAACTTTTTTTTTGCTTCAACTCAATTTGTTTTTGGGTTTCCAATTTCAAATGCATTCCAGTGCCTTACTTAGGCTTTTGTGTTAAGTTTGTAAAAATCGGTACTTTCTTTGGCTTCATTTGTACCATCAAATTCTGTGTTATTTATTGGAAATTCTTTTGGTCGTGTATTGTTTAAAAACCATCATCGAGACATCCTTCTTGGTTTTGGGGACACTCTGTGTTTTGTTTCATTGTTTCAGCAATGTTTCTCTTAATTTCTTAAGCTTAGTCGATCCTTTCATAAAACGAATGGTTTAATTGATCAAATGGTTTTCGGCTGTTAAAAGTTGTGAATGGAGTTAAAAAAATATAACCAATATCACATGGATTTAAGATTTTCTTTGATGTATTTTTTTCTGTATACTACATTAAGATTTTAAACAAATGACACTATACAAAATGTGCATTAAGGGGTATTTCAGACTTTCACTCTGTTCAACTGTAATTATTTACGTATTGAAAGTTATTTGACAAGAACATAACAATAAATCATTAAACGGAAAAGGCTGGGGACAGACCGAACTTATCAGAGTTGTTTGTTCGTTACCTTGGCAACCCAGGTATGGTGTAGTAAACAGTTAAATAAGATCATATTTAGGAACAGAAGAAAAATGATATCATAGAAGGGCCTATTCAGAACATTTTATTCTTTTGGTTGCTAGTAAACCATTTGATTTCAGCGTTCATCTGCAACATCATAAAACAGAGACATTTGACATTTTTTAGTTCTGAACAACCCCACTATGCTGAGGCAATGTCAGGAACCCAGATGTCTCTTAGAAAGGCAAACAGTGCAGAAGAGATTCTCTTTTAAGCATAGTACTGTAATTAGACTGAGCATCAGAAGAACCTTATCACTCTGTGTTTTTAGAAACATTAAGTATACCACTTTGGATATTGATGTTTGGAACCTTACTTACTGCCTTTCCTGTAAGTTCAACCTGATGTGACACTATTCGAATAGGGCAGAGAAGGTCCTCATGCTGCTCATCTTTCTTGCAAGGTGAGAATGTGATAGTTACGCCATGCATGCCCCCGATCACCAGACTTGAGCCCCACTGAAAATTTAGGAGACAAACTGGGACTACGAGATCTTAAGTTCAGAAACAACGTGTTTATCCCACAAGATGGTGTCTGTGACCTGATGTAAAAGACAGACATTTTTTTTTCTTTCAAGAAAATGGCCATGCACTTGCAGCCCAAAAAATACATTTTATGTATTTGTTACAATTTTTTGAGTTTATTGCAGTGATGTTTCATTTCATACTCGGTTAATGTGATCGTAATGATAATGTGATCAAACTGTTTGTGTCTTTGATCAGCAGAGATCCCAGCAGCTAGCTGTTACAGTGTTGTGAAGATTTTTATTTTATCTAGGCACCTGCCGTGCGTTCTTTTGTTTTGTGTTGCCTGTGGTCATTAAAGAATTAGCATGTGCTGGAAATCAAAGTATGAATCACTACTAAAATTTCAATCCAGTGATCCGAGAAGACTTTGTCATGTGTAGAGTGTCAGATCACTGTTAATCCCACAAAAGGGTTATGGTAAGTCAGAAAAGCACCCTGCTACATTAACGTTGACCTTTAAAAAGTCTGTTTAATATAAAAATATAAAAACCTGTGTGCACTGCAAGCTGTCAGGCCATTTCAGTCTTCCTTTTTTATACTTGGTGAAGCTGACAGGGGTCAGCAGAAGCTTGCTGAGTAAAGGGGACCAGACTACAGTTACTCGTGTGGGACTCCCTATCATACCTTGGGCAGCTGAGAGAAGGCGTTCTACCAGTGTAACCTATAAACCTAGAGCTTCCTCTGTAAAACTCAGCTCCCACCATAAACCAAAGTCTTGCCAAACCATCAGCCCACCACTCACGGACCATTTGTATTTCCCGGTAAGAACATTCTACTTATCTGGGAGACCACATTGACTTTGGATTTGAAAATGCAGATTCTTCTTCCCTCCCTTCAGACTTGCCACTGAAATGTTCCTGTGCAAGTCAGAATATATAGATCAGGCTAGAAGGACAACATCAGCACACAGCAGAGATGCCACCTCCAAGCTCCCATACTGAACATTGTGCATTCCTTATGTGTCTTAATAATCCTGTCCATGGATCTTATAATCAGTAGCAGGAAAAACACACCCTTGGCAGAGTTCAAACAGGCTTAATGCCCAAAACACAAGCACAGCACTCAAAGAGTAGAGTTGATACCACACAAGAAGTTACTTAAATTCTGTTTAAGTAGCTCAATAACTTGGCTTATTTTGAGACAACGAAAGACTTTGAGGAGTCCTAGGAAATGAAAGAGTTCAAACAAAATGCTAAAAAAAAACATAGAAGCAGATATTTAGTCCTGTGAGTCTTTTTGTTTGCTTTTCACAAATGTAGTGTGAAGAATTAGAGTTTTGTTATAAGAAGTACCCTTGAAATAATGGAACAGATACAGCAAACCATCAGGGTACAGACTATGCATCAAGGCAACAGGTATACAAGTATTTTGAAAAATCAGTATAAATTACAGTGTAAATATTTAAAAGGTACATGAACAGGTTTTGAGGAACTGATGGCTGCGTGTTCATTTCTCACATCGCTCACAGTCAGCCAGATGAAATTTGAATATAGTCATGATTACTGGTGAAAAAGGTGAACATGTTTTCTTCCACAAGAAAAGAAAAAGAAAAACTGTGTGTCAAGTAACTAGAGTTAACAATTGCCATCCAAGACCAGTTATTGTCTCTCTCACTCACAGATAACATTGCTAGCTGGGCTTTTGACGTCATTGGCCTAATTTGTGGGCCGATTAACAAAAAAAAACATTGCGTGCCATTTCCCCCTGATTTAGGTCAGTGAGTTTGACAAAAGCATACTTGCTCCTTCTACGTCTTTGGATATCACGCGCTGCTCCCTATCAGACTCGAACACCAAGGGGCTCAAAAAGAACATTCTCAAAGCAAACGTCCCTGGGGCCAGATGCACAGCAAGGGTTACTTTGATACTGCCAAGGGACATACAGCGCATTCAAACTAAAAGGCAAAGGGAACCAAACAATCAGGTTACGTGAGGAGTAGAGAAATTCCACTGATTATGTGCTGCATCTTCAGAATGCGTGCTATTTGCTTATCTGAATGAAGGAACTTTTGAACCCGAAGATATTTTTGATCTGAAATTATAATTTTGAGAATACTCCAAGCTAAAATCCTTGACCTGTTTAGCTAATTCTGCATTTCCTAGTGATCCAGAGAATCTTTTTGCATAGCTATATTGTCATTATGCACCTGCTAGTATTGCCCTTTTCTCTTCTTGTGCTGGGACTTTGGTCAGCTGCAATCCAGTCATTTAAACTACTCTTTCATACATTGCTTAAATATTCCATGTTGTGCTAAAAATTTTCATTTGGTTACCTGACTGTTTGACATTAATATAACAGTGTGGGCCAATTCTAGATCATACGCATATAAGTGGGCCAGGCAGTCCATTTCTCTCCAGGATTACTAAATGTGCACAACACAACTCTTGTGTTCCAGCACCCTTTTAAAAGTTTTGTGTTGGAATCTGAAAGCTAGAAAACTCTTAAATACATATTTACCTATTATCTAATTCTCATTCACAATTTAATATTGTAAGGTAGATCCATGGGTAGGTAAGTTGCTCCAAGCAGCCTTAAAAATTGACTGAATTGATTTTGGTAGGTAAATTGCTTTCTGGTTTCCGGTCTGCATCTGAAACATGGTCTATGTTAATGGACCTTGTTAATGTCTAGTGTGATGCCGGAAAAGATACTGTATATTTGTAGAACCACTGCACTTACGTGCTTGAGTGCAGTGGTCTGAGGCAGTGAGCTGGATCCAAGAGCAGGTGAGGTAGTCGGAGGTGAGCAGCAGACAAACAACCGGAAAAAACATGGTTCAAAGATGTAGTAAAAAAACAAGCAGGGGCTGTAGCCAGGAGGATTTGAGGTCAAGGTACCTGGGAAGTCAGTGAGTAAAGTTGTAGAGAGCAAAACCAAGTTTAAAACCAAGAAAACAGTTCAGAGAACGCTCCATAAGCAAGGTCCAACGAAGAACGTTCAAGAAACAAGGTACACGCACTGAGAATGCTAAGAAAAGGAAATTACTCTGAGCGTCATAGTAGTGCAGAGCAGCTTTTAAATAGCCAGGTGGAACTGATTGCCTACTGGATGCCATTGTCACAGCAACCCATTGAGTGACCAGTGTGCTGGTTGCTGTGGTGATTATAGTGCAGTTTCCAATTCTCTAATATGACCATCATATTAAGTAGTGTAGCAGATTATCTTTTCAGGTAGTGTAGAACTGTATTCTTTTGAGTATATGGGAAAGTTGCTAGTCTTCTGTAGACAAATCAACCTGATATTTCAACCCTTCCCTCCCTAGTTTGATCCTAAACCTTAGCCATGCAACTTTCCCTGTCTTTTGTCTTCTTGAGTTCTCTTTGGCCAGGGGTCATCTTAATCAGGGTAGTTTTCTTGACAGTCTGACACTGCAACCATTGCCATTTTACATTTTGTTTTGCAGTAAGGGAACTTTTCTGTCTCATAGTAGTAGTGTTACATGTCTTATGTCTGAGTATCCTCATGATTCCTTGATATGTGAATGTATCTGTCTAGAGAATGCTCCAGAGTTGTCTGGTGTTTGGTTCAGCTCAGCTAACACATTGAACCAAGCCAATGGAAAGTATCCTGCGGTGGGGAACACATGCTCAGAAGCTATGCTGACCTCTACTGCTGCTGCTTCTTTTTGACACTGGTGTGTCTTGACATTTAGGGAAAAATGAAGTGGGGGTATTCAATCCAGTTTGTGAGTTGATTGCTGGTAGGCTATTGACCTAAAATTCTCATCAACTTAAGGTTTTACACGTTACTGTGTACATTTTACTTTTGTGGTTTGAAATACTCTCATCATTGCTAAATTCTTTCTAACTCCATAATATGAAAATAGTGTTGCAGTTCCCCTTTAAGTCTACAAAAACAAAAAAGGACTTTTCAGTTTAGATGTAAAATGTAGCATATTGAGTTTCAGCCTGTGAGGAAAAGGCATAGTCCTGATAAAGATAGTACGCTGGTGCTTTTGGTGCCATTGGAAACGGTCACGCCAAGTGTCGAGTCCCCTACTCCTCAAGGCCTCATACAGAAGATAAAGGATATTGTATATCTGTAAAGGAGACATGGTTTATTTTTGACAGATTATGAAATCTCACCTTCACAGCAGACCGAATATTAATCAATAGCACAACAGGTGTTACTCTGATCAATCCAGGACAATTTAAGTTATATTTAAAGAAATGTTTCTAGATATATGGTCATCCTTGATACTGTAGTGCAGTAGCAGGAAACAGAAGTTCACTGTCTGTACCTGCATACGATAAGTAACATCCATTTGTTAATAAGAATATCATGAATATCCCTAGTCTTTTTTGTTTGTTTGTTTTAAGCCATGTCTTGTCAAAATTCTAGACTTCTGTTCAGTTGTTTGAAGGCACCTGCTATTTCCCTCCTCACGTGGCACTTTGCTTATCCTTTGTCAAAGGTGCTGTTGTGACCCGAGCAGATATTAACAGTAACCCGTTTGCCTTGTCCTGGGGGCTATTGATGACCATATAAATAGAAGGTACTGGGGCGTGAGCTCTGAATGAGAGAGCGAGCGAGGGAGGGAGAGAGAGACAGCACTGCACTGCATAGCAGTACACGTCAGCCGACAAGCGTAGATGGATTTGGCTCAGTCTGAACAATTCATGTGGAAGTAGAGCTCCTGATACCTCTGGGAAACCTGTTACCTTTTCTTTCTCTCTTTTTTTCTCTCACCGTCTTTGGTTTTCTTTAATAGCCTCTGGCTGCTATTGGGAGAAGAAAGGAGGGGGAAACATAAGCGTTTTCACTGCGTTAGTGAAGAAGGCTTTTTCCCCCCCTGAAATGATTGACATTGATAGTTTTATCTAGCTGCAGATGCGGCTGCAGCTATTTGTTGACTCAGTTGCCATAGAGACGCAACATATTCATGTGCGCTAGCTGGGGGAGAATGCACTGTACACAGGGATAATTTAATAGGAGAGGCTCGGCTTGAAGCTCTGCACTATAAGTGATGGCTCCGATGATAATTGGCTGTACCTGCGGCATCCCATCTCCACATGTCATGTAAATGAGGAATGTTTCAGGAGGAACTCCGGCCGTGATTCTTTTTTCCTTTGGTGTGGGGGCTCGGAGAAGTCAGGCCTGATGCCTTCGATCCTGGGTCGGATTGCCTCGTTGCTTTGTGAGCGGGAGAGGTTGGGTCCTCCTGTGTGTTGTGACTGCTGAAGCACTGAGCTGCCTTTCCTGCCTGTAGTAAAAGCATCTGAATGAAACCAAGTGATGCGGGCGACAGTAAGTGGCTGTTTTCTTCAATGTGCTGTTTTTTTTTTCCCTTGCGTATATGTTTCTCTTTAACATCGAGTGGACATCAGTTGAGAGCTCAGGTTGGAGCTGGCCTGCTGAAGAAATTGTAGGAATTAATGAGCTGGTGACAGGGCTTGAGGAAAAAAAAATCGGCAAAACAGAAACCACAGATGGGGGAACAGCTTAAATTTAAATTAGACAAGACCTCATTCACTTCAACCCTCACACACGCACGCCCAGCACAGAGACACGCTCATCCCTGCCCACAGAGTGGGAGCTGCAGATGCCCTGTGGCACAACAAACCCCCTCACCAGCCTTGCTCTTCATCTTCATGAATGGGGATTCTGATGGAGAGCCTGGTGCCCGTGGCAGCGCAGGAGGAAAACTGCTGGATGTTGTGTGGAGTCAGATACTTCACTGTAGCTTTCCGACAGAAAGCGGAGGTAGAATTCGATGCCTTTCAGTTATTTTGTTGGGGTGTGCCAGGGTTGCCTTTGTGTTAGTGGAAACAGTTAGGGAAAGAAAAAAGGTGGCATTAATAGCCCCAGAGCAGCAGCCAGCAAAAATTACCTTTTGTTTTAAGTTTCTGTAGAAGAGCAAATTTTGTTGCATTAATAGTACACTGTATTACTTTACTCTTCTAACAATAGTCTGGATGCCTAATTTAATCAATTTAAGTTCATTTTTGCTGCAACTGCTTCTAAAAGGATAAAGGGATTTTGCACAGGAAGAGGGCTTCGATTCAAGTGCAGCAGATGTTGACTGAGTCTCCTTAGTAGAAGATTAATGCGGTGCTAATAGCTCATTAGCAATCTGCTTTCTCATTCAGGATCCGTCTATTGTGGCGTTTTTTTACTCCGTGGTCGTTGGAGAGGAAGTGCATGCTGTTTGCTAATCCAGGCTTTATTGCAAAGGGCAAGAAGAACTGAAACATTGATTTTTGAGTCATTTGAACAATACCCAGTGCCCAGTTTCCTTTTAAAGTTAAAAATGGTGTCTTTTAAATCTGAAGTTTAGCAGATTTAAAACTGTCCTGCAACATCTTTTGATCTGTCAAAGTGTTAGGCTTTCTATGCTAATTAGTACGGTGGTTACAGTGAAGTGCTGTTAGCAAGAGGTTCCTGGTTCAAAACCTTGTTTTGCCACAGACTCACTGAACCATTTTCCAAACCTACATGGAAGATTGGGACACAGATGTCCACCCCTCTTACTACATAATGTTAAAATTTGTTTATCACTAAAATTGCAAACAACTGCAGAAGAGCTTCCAGCAGTACACTGGCTTTTACTATGACAAATCAGTTTTTTTTCATCTTTAACATATTTCTAGATAACTTGTGTTGCTTACCATGCAAAGGCAGCCTGTATGTCCAACTGTTACAAGAATTGTCTGTCAAAATAAAAGCAATATTTAGGGCTTTTTGATATAGCCCTATATTTTGATATGGAATATAAGAAAAGTTACAAATGAGAGGAGGACATTCAGCCCATAAAGTAGCTCAAAGCAAATATATCTGAGGTTCTTATCCAGCTGTTTTCTTTAACGACTAGTGTATCAGCTTCCCTCAATTCTTTGTGTAATCTGTGTAACTGTCTCTGTAGTTCAATTTTGAGGCATCTGTTTTTTTCCAAAGTCCATTGAGTTGACATTGTTTTCTTGCAGTCTTCTGCAAGTAGTCTGTTTAAGACTAAAAAGGTTCAGATCCATCAGCCTGTCAGTGGTGAACATTCTCCCTTTTTCCCTTGGAAAGCACATTCAGTGTTCATGTGGTTACTTTTCTCTGGACTGATCCCAGAACAGCAATATCTAATATATACATTATTTACTGTATTTTCATTGTACAGCAAATTCTAAATTAGTCCTTGCTAGTTAATTTACAATTTTAACAGACTATCCTCCATCCATCCATTTTCAAATCACTTTATCCAATACAGGGTCGCAGGGGAGTTAGTCTATCCTGGCAAGAAACAGGGAAAAAGCAGGATACACACTGGATGGGACACCAGTCCATCATGGGGAACACAGACAAAAGCACAGACACACACACACTCACTCACATCAGGGCCCATTTTCCCAGAAGCCAGTTAACCTATGAGTATGTCTTTGGACTGTGGGAAGAAACCCCTAAAATACGAGGAGAACATACAAACACCACAAAGAGGCAACTAACTCTTGCAACACCATTCTGCCCTACAGAATATTCTTTGATTTCCATTTTTTCCTTTTAACCATATATACTTACATTCTTTTTGCCTTTTTATTGCTTCATCACATTGTCTAGATCCTGTAAATGATGTGTCAACATAAATGTTTTTTTCCCCAAAGTGTTTTGTTTAAATTCTGGATTTCCTATCTTTTTCAGGATTTAACCTTAACCAGAAGTAACCTTGAATTTTGTTTGCGGGTTCTAGTGTTTACCAATCCTCCTATTTACAGACCATGTACAGACTTCACTGGTTTTCGAACTGTACCTGAGTAGTGGTTCTAATACTGACCCCTGGAGTACTCCGCTAATTGCACACGTGTTTCCTTGAATACCTTCTGCTTGCAATTTTCTGTGATTCTAAATGCACCACATAGTATGCTCTGTATGTCCATTATTGTAGCTACTTGTTCACTAACAAGTAAGGCCCCAATTTAAAAAATCTGTAGATTTGGTCAAAGAACCTCAAGCAAAGACGTACAGCATTTTGGCTTGGTTAAATCAAGAGTAAGACTGAATTTACATGTAAATTGATTGGATCTGGGCTGTCTGCTTATTAGACGTGGAGCTGCACACGAGAAGGATCTGTTGCTCTGGAGCCTGGTTTTCAGTTGAGAAAGAAGTCTTGAATCAACACTTGCAATTTTATAGTTTTACAGTACTGCAGTTATGCAGTCTTGTCACACCATCGTCACTAAACTTAATTTTGATCATTGCATCTGAACTCAAGGACTATTGAGACATTTGTCTTATTACTAAAGTCATTATTGTTCTGCATTTTTATTTAGAAAATAGAAAAAAAATGAGTGGAATTTGTAACAAAGTACAGTGAGATCTAGCCGTGACATCTCCGTAAACCATCATATGAGTGGGCACACTAAGGCAGCTTGTGGTGCTCTGTGCAGAGACTGGCGTAGCTACAATTCTGTGTAAATAGTAGCATGAGTGTACTAACACATGCCTAATCCATTATTTCTTTGTGAAACATTAGGTATGATTTATTTATTAATGACTGAAACATAACTACTTTGTTAGTTTTGGGGCTAACAAAAAATAGTTAACGGTGCTAATTAAAGCTAGTTAATTGTTAATTAATGATGACTTCTAAAATAGTGTCATTGAGTCCTCTGACTCATAACTTGCTTATATTTTAGTCAAAGTATGCGTATCCTATGTTAAGAACTAAGGGTACTCCAAGTGTCTGACTTTTTTTAAAGGAATAATGTTTATCGACTGTGCTGTTATACGGTTTAGATTTGTTGCAAGTGCAGTTCGTGAGTACTTATCAAGAAGAAAGGAGGGTGTCATGGTGGTGCTTTGGTTAGCATTGCAGATTCACAGCGCTGGGGCCCTGGCTTCAATTCTGGACCTAGGGTGCCATCAGTGTAGAGTTTGTATGTACTCCCCACATTCATGATTCGTTCGGGTGCTCTGGTTTCTTCCCATAGTCCAGAAACTTATTGGCAGGTTAATTGGATTCTAGGAGAATTGGCCCTAGGTGTGAGAATGTCTGTGTGTGCCCTGTGATGGTCTGGTGCCCTGTCCAAGGTTTATCCTGCCCTGCTCCCCTTGTTTGCCTGGGTAGGCTCTGGCTCCCCCATGACCCTGAATTGGAAATAAATGGGAGCAAGTGTTCCCAGGGTCACTCTTTTAACATAGTGGGGTTTGGCACTCTTTTGGGCTTTGTAGGTATGGTAGGTAGTGTGAGGTAATTTGTCCATACTTGAGAATTCAGCTGTAGAATGTGCTGTCTTAGCTGATATATCCTGACAGAAGTGAATAGTGCTCACTTGGATGGTAGCTCTGTCAGTCATTAATTATATGTTAACGTGATAATAGTTTCACTTATGGTTGAGTTTGTAATTTTAAGACCATTTTAAGTGTTTGTAGTAAATACAGCTCTAAATAGGCAGAACTGTGTTATGATGTGTTGGAGCCTCAACACCAATGTGTTTGTCCCCAGAAGAGCTTTATAAGTCCTGCCTGGTATATACCATGAATCACAGGCTTGAAATATATTTCCTTTTTCGCTGTGCGAATTATTAAAACTGATGAGCAGAAAAGTTTTGACCTCTTCCTGTGAGTAAAAACATCAGACAGTCATCTTGAAAGTCTTCCTGGAAAAGTGTCTCAACTTCTTCAAGAAGAAGCTATAGATGGCGCAGCTGGAGTTCTCAGAAGGGCAAAATTAGCTAAGCTTATTCGTTCCTTGACAACCAGTGAAATTATGCATTGAATAAGGTTTTGTGTCGTACACTTTATCATCTTAATGCTATGAACAATGCTATATAGATTTAACACAAATTTAAGCAATCGTCTATGAAATTAAAGGTTATTTTTATGTATTAAAATTGATAAGTATTTGTACATCTGCAGCTGGAATATCTGCATCTCCTTATGATTATGTTAAATGTATTTGCATATAATCATAAGAAGATGCACATCCTTTAGTAATAACTGTCAGATTTATTGACTGCATCTCTACTGTGTTGTTTTGTTGTCATTGTAGCTGTCATTCACACTGATTTATGTTATTCATCTAGGAATGAAACGTCTACCAGTTTTACATGAATTGTAATATCACCTTACAAAAAGCCCCTATTGATATATTCAGTTTCCTGCAGCATCTAATATATAGTTTTTCGCAAAGTGGAATCAGATTTCAATTTTTGAAGGACATGCATAACTGTCCAAAAAACTGGCATGAATAAGAACCCGTTGCCGAGCCATGGTGACCATTTCTGATTAATGATCTATAAGGATCTCCAATTAAAGCCAACATCAGATGTTAGATACCTTGTTTTGTGTTAGTTTGCTGGAAAGTAGAAACATTAGTATGTGCAATTTGCCTTTTTGCTTCAGCAGTGCAGTTGCACAATTGAATAAACTGGATCTGAATTCCATGCAGTAAGTCTCATTTCCTCTCCCGCTGTGAAAACAGGGAGGGATCGGTCTTCCCCCAGCTGTATCCAGCTGTATAATTGCTTCATTAGTATTCCGAAGGTCTGCCTTACCTCTTCCCAGGGCTCTGTCTCCTTAGCTCTTCCGGACTAAAAGGGGGGCATGGACCACCATCAGCAACAGGATTCTCTTCCTCTCCCACGCAGATTGTCGGAGAGCACTATGGGTTTATAGAAAAGAGCATTCCCCCACCCACCCACTCCTCATGAGCTCCGCAAGTGTTCGGAAATTTCTAACCAGGGTGTAAAAACGTGCATGAATATGATACACCCACACAATGTGAAGCTGGAAGCAGCCAGCTTTTTTAATTAAAAAAAACACAGCATCATTCTTTTCCTCCAAGTGGAAGACTCAAAGGAGACTTGCGCTGTCACGTTTCTTGTGTGCGTTTATTTAGAAGCGTTCATGGAAAAACCTTGGCATGTAGCTGAGTTTGGCTCACAGCTTCAGAGGGCTCCTTCTCACAGTCATGTGGAAGGTGCTTTTCTCGAAAGCTGCTTATTGTGCATAGAATAGGGAATGAACTGCTGTTGCCAAGTTATTTGCCATTATGACCAGACCATAAGGCAGGAGGCAAAGGCCCATTTAGATCAAGTTCTCTTTCCAAGACTAAATGGATCAGTTCTTTTGGCCTGTTAGGCTAATCCTGTAGGACAGGATTAAGCTAAAAAATGTAAATGTTAGGTCTTCTTTGGATTTATTCTTACAGGTTTGTAATTTTGTGATCAAAGCTGTAAATAATTCCAAATAAGGTCTTATGAATGCACTGTATAATTTGAACAAAACCTCCCTTGATTAAAATCCCTTGTTATTATTCAACAAGCACAACATCCATTGAATTTGCTTATTGCTGATCTTAATTTCTCTTAATTTCTTTTTTCTTGTCCACATTCCCAAGAAGAGCAAATGGCTAAATGTTGTTCATAGGTTTGCTTTTTGAAGTTCATCACTGCCCCTTTGATATGTATAATAAATATTCCTACAATGTGTTTTTTCAACATTCTTTTTAATTTTCCAAGCATTTTAATTGTCTTGAATTGAATATTTTTGTTTCCTTAGTTGCTGCTATAAAGAAAAACACTAGTGAAATGGGCAAAATTGGACAGAAAAGTGTGCGTAAAACACTTACCTGTGATACCATAATTAATTGTCTCCCATATCATCGCTCTTTCTTTTGTCATTGTTGTAATTCTCCTATCACTGCAGTGCACTTCTTTAAATTTGCTGTTTTAAGTTTAGACTTCTGTATGTAACCTTACCAGAAGTTGTAAGTAAATATAAATGTGCCATGTGTTCTATTTGTATTCATTTGATGCATCAAACAAATAAATCAGATTAGGACTTCCCCTTTTTCCCCTGTAATTCTGTGAGTATGTAGATCTGGGCTGGGCTGTCCAGACCTGGTATAATAATGTTAGTAATAATATTTCTTTATTAGCCCTGTACAATTTCTTGCATTAGGAATTCATCTTTTCACATACCCCAGCTTGCTCTCCGTGAAACACAGACACACAGACAGGGAGAGAAGCTTGGGGTCAGAGCGCAGTGTCAGCCATTGTACGGCGCCCCTGGAGCAGTTGGGGTTAAGGGCCTTGCTCAGGGGCCCAACGGAGTAGGATTCCTCTGCCAGCCGCGGGATTTGAACCTGCAACCTTCCAGTCACAGGCGCAGATCCTTAGCCACAGAGCCACCGCATAACTGGCATAACTGGTTAAGCCAGTAATAACCTGATTTACATTGATAAGAAGAGATAAGAGATCACTTTATTAGCCATATACAATTTCTTGCATTAGGAATTTGTCTTTTCGCATACCCCAGCTTGCTCTCCACGTGACACACAGACAGGGAGAGAGAAGCTTGGTTGCCTCTGGAGCAGCTGGGGTTTTAAGGGCCTTGCTCAGGGGCCCAACGGAGTCGGGGTCCTCTGCTTGCCACGGGATTTGAACTGGCAGCCTTCCAGCCACAGGCGTAGATCCTTAGCCACAGTGCCACCACTCTGCAAAGAGCAAAAGGTTGAGCTGGAATGAAAACATGCTGACACACCACTCCAATCCTCAGGGACCAGGATTTCCTTTCTGCAGTAATCAAGTTCCATTGCTTCCAGAACGTGGAAGACCTTGACTCCTTGCAGCATGGTTAGGACGTACACAAACCCTTGTGTGTTTAGAAAGAGGACTAGAGTAGACTAGAAGTTCTCTGTGAACAGGCAACCTCCTGTAGAATTAAAGTTGAGGTCCACACTTTCTCCCCCGTGTTATTTAGTATCAGGTGAACTCCAGGCAAAAGCTTATATTCCAGACATTGTATAACATGTTACAAATCTGCACTCTCGGAAAACAAAGCTGGTTTTTATTTCTATTTATATATGCAGGGTCTGGAGGCATGTTGAGTGTGGCAATATTTCCCATTCCAAATGCAGCATAAAACTAGCTACTGATACTTTGTAGATGCCATAACCAGGTGGATAGGTAACCTGGAACCTCTACCTCAAGTCAGCTGTGAACCTCTGAAATGACTCCGAGGGACGTAAGCTGTCCAGGCATTTGCATTCACCCCAATATTTTATTTTGCTTTTAAACCAATGCACAGGTTGTTGTTTGCTGCATACCCCTTTTTCTCATTAAAATCACCCTTTGTCAGGAGCAGATCAGCTCCTAAAAATGATGGAAGTGTAATTCTAATTTCCTTTTACATTCTGGTACAAAAATTTTAAATGGTTACGAATACTACGGATTGGAAACGGACCACTCAATCAGCATTAAATTGGTGATTCGGATTTGTGGGAGTCTGCCTTTTAACAGAGCACTCACATAATCAATTAAACATGTCAAATTCACTCTTAAGAAAAGGTTTTTGTTAATTGGGATCGTCTCTCTCCCCTCTTTCCAGGTGATCTTAGTGCAGGTGAACCCCGGCGAATCCTTCACGATACGACGCGAGGATGGTCACATCCAGTGTATCACAGGTAGGCCTACCCCCCATCCCTTCACTAGCTAGTCACTACCCTTGATTACACACAGAAAAGAAATGTTTTTTAATGCCGTGGGATTTTGTGTTCGTTTTCAGTTTCTTATTTAATGGGAGGTTTGTTATTTGGGAAGAAAAATAAAAGCCCAAAAAACTGAAACTGGTAATCTCTTTGCTCTTCTGACATGTGTCAAGTTAGTTCCCTTGGAAACGATTCCTACACAGATCCATAATTTGTCTGCTGTCGCTTTGCCGTATGGAGTAGGTAGCTATCTTTTTTTTCTTTAAAAAATGGAATTATAAAATTAAATAAGAATTTTTAAAGGGGATTGGGAATGTACTTTGTTCCGGCATGCCCATTAGAACGATCCTCTGATGGTAGTAGTGAAGAATGAAAAGCTGTTTTTGTTGAAGCTGAGCTAATGCTGAAAGTGTCATGTCCATGGTTTGAGCCTTTGTTCATGTGCTCCTTTAATTTCATTTGTTATACATGAATGGAGACGTCTGTCTCTGAATCGGCTGAATATGTTCTGGGGTAGCGATTGTTAATTATTTTGATTTGTGCGGACAGTTCAGAATCACAAATGCTGCATTATTGTTTATAGGTGAAAGCACGTTGCTATAAGTGTGTTCATGTTAACTATTTTTTTTTAAATGCACGGAGACTAAGCAACCTTTTTTCTTTATCTTATCAGAGCTTCCTGTGCAGTGGTCAAATGCTGCTCATTGCGAAGTGATTGTCTTTGTGCTGTAAATGAGTGATAGCCATGTACTTTACATTATTTAGATTAATTAATTCAACTTAAATAAATGATTGATGTGGAAAAACTGAAGATAAATGGTATGATGTAAACAAAGAACCAGAACATTCCTAGGAAAATCGAGAGACGTGACGCTTAACTTTACGTCAACTGACATTGAGCCTTTGATTTTATTGGCTGTTGTGCCGAGACGGTTGGACTACAGTACTTTACTAATTTTTAAATACACTTCCACCTAGTTTCCATTTGTGCCCTCTGGTTCATGTTCCGCATTTGAAATAATAAACTGTTGTTTATTATTACTGGTGCAAACACAAACATTGTTAGAATTCCTCAGTGCGCTGGAGTTCAATTCCTGGTTAAGATTTGCATGTGTTTAGGTGGATCTTAATTAAATTGAGTTGTGAAGAAGTATTAGTAAATATTCTCTTCCCAATCACTGAGGTTGAGTGAATCAATTTAAATTGTGTAAATAAACCTGGTAATCCACAAGGTTACTGTATATGTGATTTCCTACAGAAAAATACCATACAACATCAAAACCAGAGGTCATTATTCAAGTTCTCCTTATTCTATGTTTGCTAATAGATAATTTATCTGTAGACGAAAGTTTGGTCTAAAGGACTATCGGTGTGAAAAAGTTTAATTTTTTTCTCTACATTTACCTTCACCTCTTTTTCAAGTCTAATCCTGTGGTCTGAGTTTATTATTGGTTCTGGTGGTGATGTTTATACTGGTGGTAATATTGATCCATTGTTTTTGTGGAGCAGTGTCTCCAGTACTGCACATGATAAGTGAGGAAACAGATAAGAAAGATGGTTGCAACAGCATATGAAATCAGGAAGAGGGGGAATTGTATCATGTTCACACTTAAGATATTTATTAGGAATCTTTATTGAGTTGGGAGGTCATCTGCCCTCTACAGTGGTTCAATTATCTATGAAAGAACCTGCAACTGGCTTAGATTATTGCATTTGCTTATTAGTTTCAACTAAAAACCATACATCACAACTATTATGCAGTAAAACCTATAAATATTGGGCATTTGTGCCTCCTCAAAAGCAAAAGCATGGATGTAGGAGGGCTTCGGCTGCTTCTTTATGATCCTGTTTGTCCGTTCTTGATGGGTTAAGCTTGTTTCTGTGGGCTTCTTGATCTCAGCAAGATCCTGCGATGATGGTTTATAAGGTTTGAGTCAGGGCTGTATAGTCTGAACTTGTACCCCTCCTCCTCCTCGCCTGGGCACCAAACTCATTATCAGTAAACTAAGCGAATAGAAGCTGTTCAGGTCTTTCTGTTCTGCAGACTGGAAACAGCGCCATGAAAGAAGCCTGCTCTTGAGTGCCGGAGGTAACAAGCCTGTCAGCATGTTCTCATCTCCCTGACGCTGATGGAGGATGAGTCACTGAACAGAGCGAAGTGACACAGGGAGACAGAGAGAGAATGTTTTCTGTTGAACTGTTCGGGGGGGTGCAGGAGAACGTAATCTCAAAGAGAGGCAAAAACTGCACCATTTCAGCAGTAATATCATTCTTGATATAATGAATTTAGAATGAAAACATGTCTCTACAGCATGTTCATGTATTAGATATTCCCGTTCTTAATGGTGAGGTTGCAGCAAAGGATGCTGGTGAAGGAAAAGTTTTAAGGATGTCACAGTGTATTGTTTATATGATGATAACCACAGTAGCAAAATTACAGCCTGTACTGAGGTTTGTTTCCAAGTTCACTTTATACCATGAAATGCTAAAATGTTACATTTATTTGCCCCCCTTCTATCTTACTATGGTTCAGAACCCTTTTTTACATATTTTGCTTGCAATGTGTTTAATGAATTAATTACCCATCCATCCATTTTCTAGCTGTTTCTTCCAATTTAGACTCGGGGGTTATAGCCTTGGCCAGCAAGTAATGGATACAAGGCAGGGTACACCCTGGATAGGATGTCAGTCCATCACAGGGCAGACAAACACATAATAGCTGGTTTTCCTAGAAACCACTTAACTAGTATGTCTTTGGACAGTGGGAGGAAACCAGAGCAACTGGAGGAAACCCATGTGAACATGGGGAGAACATACATACTTCGCACAGATAGCACCCGTTATAGAATTGTATCCATGGCCCCAGCACCCAGCAAGGCAGCAATGCTAACCACTGCATTGCCATGCCATTATTTGGAAATCATTTTATTTGACAGCTAATCCACAGAATAACTCAGTACCATCCATCCGTTCTTTTAAATCTTCTAGGGAGCTGCAGAGGTGATGCTACTGTAAATCAGTGAGAAGGGGGGTCAGTGGTCTGCTTGACACTTGATTCTTGACATCAGATGCTTTCATTTTTGTGAATTTATATCAGTATGTAAAAAAACTGCACTGTATCTCAATTGATATAGAACATGAAATCATTTTGATTTGATTCCACTAAAGCATTCTTCCAATAACTACAGTTTTTTAGTGCCTTCCCAAGTCATTTTGAACATGTCCACCACATACCTTATAGAGGAAACCTGGGTTTTGAAAACCAGCAGAAAAAAAAATGGTGTTCCATTGTAGTATTTTTAAGAAGGATGGGTCTCCAGTTTAGGAATGTATGAAAGATCAGAAAAGAGCATCACATTCAGCTGTTTTTTTAAAGACGTCCAGGTACCTGCTTCAACCTCATGGCTGGGTTGGTTGTTTCTCATTCCCATAGCAATTTGTGTACAGAAGGGTCTCCTGTTATCAGTTTTAAATGCACTTCCACATAGGTTCCACTTGTGCCTTCATGTTTGTTAGAGGAAATCTGAATTTCAAAGATTTCCCGCTGTTAGGGACTAAGTTTTGTTTCAGTATTCTGGTTGTGTAGAAGCACCACGGCAAGGATCTTGGCTTCGTTGTAAGCAGGGATTGAGAGATCTGACCTAAATGAATGGGAAGCAGATGTTACAGCCCCCTCACCACAGCTGCTTTGTGTGAGACAGACAGGAGGCCTTGTGTGGTCAGCAGAACGCTATGCCATCTGTGACAAGACAGACCACAGTGCTGCCAGCAGTAGAAACATCAAAGAGACTGACAAAAAAAACCCGAACTCATCCGTCTTCATTGGTCTTTTAACACCTACCAGATTGTTTGTTTCAGAGACGCAAAATCAAAGTTTGTTCAAAGATTCTAGCAAGCTAGAATACAACTATCCCAAAAAGTTGAATATTTCTAATTTGTTTTTTGACTTAAGCTGCATTGCTTTAACATTAAATGGGGGGGGGGAGATACATTATTTTTTAAAAATATTTAATATTGAGTGTTGATTTTAATAGTTAAAATTTGTCTGTGACCTTTTCTCATCTCTTTTGACTGGATACTATGCATGACAGAACAGTAATATAAATTTTGCTTTATGTTGGATCTCTGGATCTCCTCTGTCAGAACATCATAACCATTACCTGCCACAAGTAATCATTGGGTTCTAAACTTTGAGGAGATATACTGGCTCAATTAAACAAGAAATCACATGGGCATATGTATAAACTGGTCTTTTAATGCAGGTGACTGAGTGGCCTGTGTTAGCTTTAATAGTGCATAGGAATGGAAAACTGACACTGCTGGATCTTAATTCTGCTTCAAGCTCATGTACTGAAGTAAGATTTTTTTTACCACATGCATAAGTGCATGGTGACTAAAACTGTCCTGTTCTATCATTTTTGGAGGTGACAGGGATCTGTGTAAGACTTCAGTAAGTCCATTGAGGTCAGTGTCCTTCACATCATGCTTAGTGTAGTGCTTGAAACAATAATGCATTTCAGTTGCTGAAGCAGGCAGAATTTCATCATTATTTGGGGAATTTGGTTGTATGAGAACCATTCCCTTTTTTAACACGGTTAAAACACATTAGAGAATGGTCAGTCTGTAGCAACCACAAAGCGGTGTGCTGCAGCAGACATAATGAACTGAAGATGCTTTGCATCTATAGCTTAAAAATTAGTATTTGTAAACTTGCAGGGGAAAATTGAAAATTCGGATTGTTTTTGAGCTATAAATAAAGCATTGTGTTTCAGCGGGTTTTCCACACGATTTCAGCTGTTGCTCAAGGTCATTTCAGCCTCCCGCTGTGTGGGCGCTTGGTGCTTCAGAGAGCTTTGTTTTCTCGTTGTCGCGACGACGCTCTTCACAAGGAAGATCTGACTCTTCACCGAAGTGATGGCAGCGCTTGCGATGTCACAAAACCCGAGGACGGCTGACCGGCCTCGCAAGTGGGCGACAGCTGAGAACATCCAGGCCGGCCACATGCTTGAGGGAGGGAAAGTGTGACAGTGTGCTTCTGCGGAAGGTCAGCAGGGGCTGAGTCATGCCGTGAAGACCATTTGGAAATGGCAGGTAGCCCGTTCTTCAGATAGAAAACTTGAGAATAGCTGCCATGAAGAGCATCTTTCTTTGTCAGCTTGACGAGGAGTGCTGGGATGCACGTCCGATAAACTGTAAGGTGACGAAGTGTTTAATGTGAATGAGTGCTCACTGGTGGCAGGAGGCAGGCGCTGTTCATTGACAATTCTGCAACCTATTTTAAGAATGGGCTTGAGGAGATGAGTCACCCGCAGTATTTTCAAAGCAGTCCTGCACTACCGGGTGACAAGCTGAAAACAGATTTTGACAAAAAATAAATGGCACAATTCAGATGGTTCTCTGGAAAGCAAACATTTGCCGTCTTAAGTGACAAATGCATAAATGCTCTTCTCGGATTCACATGTTTAATAAAGTTTAAGATCTGCAGGAGTGGGTCCTAGGTTGTTTGGCAGTGGGTGTTTTTTTTTTGCTGTTTTCCGTACCTAACTGAAATGCTGAAACCTTTTTGAAGTTTTTGAAGGTGTAAGATATGCTTTAGCCAAAACAAAGAACTGAGATGTTTTTTTAAAACCTTCCGGACAGAGCCTTGAGATATTTGGATAAAAAGCTTCGACAGCGAGACAGTACCAAGCACAAAATGGGAGTAGCTACTAAACGCAGTAGATTCTGGTCGCTAGACGTTATGCATCATGCAGACTCTATTACAGAGGCTTCATGCTGAAGGATGATACTAACACCATGAATTCTTGAATCACAGCAAAGCAGTGGTCTGTGCAGCTTCTCAGCCATGTGTAAATGAAAAATCCCTAGTGGTTTCATATGTGGTATATAGTAAAAATAACTGGCTTTTTTTAAATTTCTAAAAAAATGTCCATCCCTGGTAGCATGCAGATATTCATATACCTATATATATTGTACTTCACATGTTCACTTCAAATGGTTCTCTTCTAGCAAAACATTTGAATGCCACATTCCCACCATTGTTAGTAGTTCAAGCCAAATGTAATGGTGAAGAGTAAAAGCATATATTTTGTGCATCTCCCAGTCTCAGTGCAGAGCCGGATTCATGTCAATATTCAGAGAACCTTATTACTGGGGCTTCCCACTCTTATCAGACCTGGGGGCCGTGACCCAGCCTTGTAGGATGCTTGCTAAGCAGGATTATGGTGGGGGGGAAAAAAAGGGGGTTCACAGTTTAAGATGAAGATAAAATCCTTTGAGATGCGAACAGCCTTTCTTACGTATTAATGTTCTGATCTTGCTTTAAAAGGGAAGTTGTTTCTGTTTTAAATGTCATTTTCTGGCAAATGAAAGAGAATAGTAAGATGTTATGTTAGTTTAGAACCATGTGGCCTTTTAATTCCTCATGATTGATATTTGTTTCTGTTGCATTGAGTGACTGGAAACCTTTAAAAAAGATATCGGTGAAAAGATTGTCCAATGAGTGTATTATACTGACCATGGGTTTCCCCCATCCCAATTTTTTGAGAAGCGGCAACAAGCAAGCAACTGCACTTTCATAGTTCTCAAACTTCTTGAAATCAAAACACCTTATACTGTCGGAATGATGTGACCAGAGAGTAATCATTTTTTAATGTCATTTTTCCCATTTTTTGTGCACATATCCCAGCTCTTTATAAAGAGCCCATGGGACAGACGGCTCAGCTGAGCTTTGCGGCTGATGAACATGAGATTAATTAAATGCCCACAGAAGGATACTGCTTGGGGCTTGCTGTGAAGTTTGGGTTCCTGACTGTTCTGCAAGCTGTGAAAAGATTTCTGGACAGAAGCCCTGTCAGGAGGCCATTGCTGCCTGTGATTACTCTTCTCTGTGTGTCATCCTTGTGAATATTTCATCCCGGATGCATAGAAGAACATTAAATATGCAGACAGAAATTTGAAAAGCAGAAGCATATCATAATCGGTGTTCTTTGCTGAACACTCGGAATGCTTGGGCTGTCTGCCCGTGGTCTCATCCTGCATTAAGGCTGCAGGTTGCACTGACATGACATGTATTGCTGGGAGTCGTCTGCAGTGAGAGCAGAACTCTTGAAGAGCACTTTATATCATTTCCATTTTCCTGTCATGCCGTTTCTCGTTACAGTAACCCATTATGTGTGCCTTGAATAATTCACAATGGGTTCTGCTAAGATCACCATGCCAAGCAACTAGACCAGAAGAAGCCTGTATACACAGCAAGGAGCAGATCAGTGTGACCCCCTGGTGAAGGCCCTGGCTGTCCCCTGTAATGACTCTTTCACTTCAATATAATGTCAGACCCTGCCCTCTTGTAGATATCCCACTCACATATGAAGGGCACTTCTCAGTGCTTTTATACTCAAATAATATAAAGTTTTACAAGCATGGTACACTTTTTCTTTTCACATCGTTGCTTTATGATGGCAGAATTTGAGACTTTGGAGACTTGAGAGGCATACTCTTCATGCGGTCAACTTGGTCTTGTGTGGGCAGAGAGTGCAGGGCTTGTTTTGAGAGAGACAGCCCTTTAAAACTAGAGCCTGAGTAATGCCAGTGCTGATAAAAGACCTCATTTTTCTGCCATCCCGTTCAGAGAATCCTTTTCAAGGGTTGTTTCTGTTGGAAGGGAACTTAAGAAAGGCAGTGCGTGAGAAGTGGTAGAATAGAAAATTCTTGTGGTATTTGCCTTTTCTAAAGGGGTTTTAGCATTGGTGAAAGGCCAATAAAGTTGTTGGTGAATGCATGCTGAATAGTGAGAAAAATCAGTGATTTGGCTGGTTACTGTTGTACAAGAGTAGGCAAGTGATGTTTAAATGCTTCAGGAAATCCTTACCTGATGCAGTAATGTGAAGTAAACAGACTATGAATGCATGGCCATGAAATGTTTATGAATTGTGCTCTTTTGGAGTGGATATGGAAATATTGCTTTTCAAAACACCTTCAGTCCTGAAGCTAAAGTGTGAAAGCCGCTGTAAATGTCATCAGCTTCAGTGGCCAGTTGAAGTGCCTCTTTCTCATTGTCATCTAAGTGGGTATGAAGAAGACTCCTCTTAGTACTGCATACATTAACAGTCGAGCCTTCATTGTGGGCTGTCTCCGTTATACATGGGTTGACACTGACATTCTCTGTGGGATGCTTGAAAATGTATAATGAGGAAGTTGTGCACTTGTCTCCTGTAATTCCTCATCCTAAGCAAATAAAAAAAACCTTAAGGATGGACTTAAGATATTAACAGTAAGTTCACATAATAAGTCAGATGTACACTATGCAGTTTTTTTTACTCCAATTATTAATGCTTTCTTTGAAAAGGGCAAATCTTTTTAAGTAGAAAACTGCTTCATCACAGAATGTATTTTTTTTAGTTTGGTGTCTTATGTCTAATGTCTTTCTGGTGGAGTAAATGGTAAACAGCTGCTCAACAGCAAAGCAGATAGACAAAACAAAGGTGATTGAGTAGACATGTCAGGAATACTGTATACAATACTGGTCTCCACATCTTGAAAATATGAAATAAATGTTAAGAGCAAGCAGTCTCATCCAAAACCATGAGGAACGTGGAAGCATTGAAGTTAGCGTCTCCTTCTATTTTTGTATTAAATGCAAAACCAGCTGAAGAAAATGTTCCTCCCTGACCCTAGGAATATTTTTTACAGAGAATTAATGAAGCTTAATGTGTGGAATAAATGTTTCTCAGGCTGCGGAGGCTGCCATAGTGGAAAATCTGTGGGATATCTCCAAGATCAGCTTGATGCTGTGTTGTCAAGTGTGGAGATCTGCTCACAATATCAAAATATGCTCTTTAGTAGGTAGCTGAGGGGTGGACGTGTCTTGGGGTCTGTTTGAAGACATCTGAACCGATTTTGCAGGGAAGCTGCTTTGGACCTGAACATAGGCCTTTGGGGAATACAGGCTTCTTGAAAAACAGGATTTTAAATTAAGTAACGTAGGACCTTGGCTTACTCTGGGATGTGAGTTCTGGACAACCACAAAGCTAGGTGGCATACAGAAAGGTGAGGTCTAATAATCCTCTTTTACTACGCATTTCTTCTATGTGTGTTTATCTAAATGTGAGCCTAATCAGGACGGGAGACATTGTGATCCTGTTAGAGTGAGACTGCGAGTCATCCTTTTGTAGTGGGGCACTCGTCTGCCTTCTGGCACCCACACCCAAATTCCATCTGTGGTTGGACTGAGGGGAGAGGACGATGACTTTTCATGTTTTGTATTGATGGAAAACAAAAAAAAAAACTGGAGGAAAAGAAAATCCTGCTGGGAGCAAAAGGCCAGCAAAATGCCAATTAAGAGAGATGCCCAGCAACACAGGCCTGGCCCAGTACAGGAGCACGCACCGCATCCTGGGACCTTTTCGTGAGTCAGCCCCAGGATGTGGGGAGTGTATCTCCCCTATCGTAACACAAGCTGGAGCAGCTGAACAAACGCCTTAATTTGTTTGCCTTTCTTTGTATTTATATTCTTTGATTGAGGAAGCTGGCAAATAGGCAGCTGTCTACCGTGTTTGCGGAGCTGTGCCACAGCCAGGAGGGGGCCTGGGTCAGCCCTCCAGCCCTTCAAACTTCTCTCAGGATCGCCAAAAGAGCTGGACAGGCCAGCGTCTCCGGGCTGCGCTGTGTGGTCTGGTGTTTCCCTTTTCAAGGTGTGCTCAACTGGCAGACAGAGTGCAGCTCTTGCTAATCTATCCTTCCAACCCCTGTGGGGAAAACCACGTCCCCTGAAGGAGGGTGGGGAGAAGAAAACACTTGTCAGTAAAGAGTGGGTAGGAAGTTGCCTTGACCTTTTCTCTCTCAACTCCCCCAGCCAGCGAGTGGGCCTCTAAATATTGCTGGTGACTTGAGGTTCATCAGTTCTGTGGCTATTTCTAGCAGCTTGCTTCTATTGATTGATCTTTTTTTAAAACCACAGACTGGTCATTGTTAGCCGGCCTGGCTTGCCACGTCAGTGATGTTCTTCCATCATTCGGACAGGCTGTGGCCTTTTGTGTTTGATCCTGTCAGGGCTTTTGCGTCACTGATGTCTATCGCGTTCACTCCGCGTGATGTCAAAGTGTGGGTGTTGTAGCTCTAGACATGGTTAACCTAATGTGCCGCAGTGAATCCTGAGCGCTGAGCTCTCTGGGGAACAACAGGGAAAGAATGATTCATCACTGCTCACATTAGACTAATTCTAAGTATAGCTGTGCTCTCGACCTGTGCTTTTCTAAAAGGATTTATTGAATGCCCCCCCCCCAACAACATCTCTCTGCTAACATGAGCAAGCAGGGAAAGAGGGGGGGCATGTCTTTAGTTAAGAAAAGCAGACTTGCTTTGGAGGAGAGGTCCAAAGTAAACTGCATCTTTTTCCACTTCCCCAGTGTAAGTAACCCCTTAAGTTTCTGTTGTCATGCACACTTAGCAGTTTTGTCTGATGCTTTGGTTACAGTGAGGTGGTGACGTGTATATGTATTACACATCCACAGTGCTTCTGGAGCTTTCACTGTCCATACTCCTCTCAATTCAAATGTAAAAACAGGCTAACTATATGTTTTGATATCAGAAATCTGGAGTGTGTATGTATACAATTACAATGGTTAGATATTTTCTCCAGCGTAATATGGTAGGCCAAGAGTAGTAGTGGACAAAAAAAGTGGGAACACCTTTTTAATCCAGGGATGCCAAGCATATTGAAATCAAGGACTCTCATGTGTTTTGTTTTGTTTTTCATTCTTTTAAAACCACAGTCCTGGAATCCAAAGAGCAGGGCTTGGGTATGAAATAAACAACTGACTGACTGAACCCTTGCTGATAATGGCCACGCTCGCTCATGGGTGCCCAGACAGCCGTGGTCTCCGGAGTGGAGAAAGTGGCTGCTCCCTCACACGACTTCCTTCTGTTCAGCCACAGCGGTGCTTGGTCAAGCCCACTCATGGCAGCTTTAACCCACGTTTGCCCTGTGGCACAGCCTAGTATAAACATATATACCACATTGGAATATTTTCTTGAGATCCAAACTAGTACTCCAGATTCCTCTATTTTGAACCTGGCATCTCCCCTCCATAACAATTACACTTTATTGTCTGTAGAAAATTGTACTCGCCATTGGAGATGTGAAGTTTTCTGAGTAGAATACTTTCTGCTCAGATTTATCTGCTTGTATGAGGAATGGGAAAGTAGCAAAGAGCCCACAGATATTGATTCCCAGTCCAGCTTGCTTCCTGTTAGTCCAAGTCCCTGCTTTACCTTTAAGTACTGATGGTATTTGTACAGCCTCTGGTTAAAAGTTAAAATATTGGATTCTTATTTTCCCTGTTCCTCCATGGGAAAATCTTTTAGGCTTCAGTAATTACAATTCACCTTCAGACTCCCCCGTTAGTCCCTTAACGAGATCCTGTCTAGTGTTGGAGAAGAGCAGAAACAGTGAATTTGGCAAGTTCTTCTACTCAAGGGTGCATTCTCATTCATCCTGGTTAAAACTTTGCCTTTTTTTTTTTGCTTCTCATCTCTATTGCATTAATTCAGCATTGTTCTCTTTATTAGAGATGTGCAGTTTAGGAAGCTACCAGAATATGTAAAACATTGCTAAAAATTTGAGTCATTTGCTTAAATATTATGGGCTATGAAAATATTTTTAACATTGTTAACAGCATAGGTATTTATATTCGGTATTAGGTTATAAACTGTTTTTTTGGGAACCAATATGACTTGTAACTGAAAACCAAAGTATGCATATTATTTAAAAATAGCCAGGAAATTAATCAGTTTTTATCTTGGTCTATCCCTCCAAGCTTACATTGAAATTAATAATGTATTAAAAAAAAAGCATTACTTGTGATTACACGCATTACATATGATTTCTATGTGGTTGTCATTTTGCTGTTTCCATAATTTGTCATCAGAATTTTCAAGAAATCTTTCTTCTGCATTTGGGATTCTGGGCCGTGATGGGCAAACAGTTTGAGAGCAGCAGTTTTGTATTTGTATTTGTACAGTTTTGTTTTCTGACAAATTAGTGGTTAAAACTGAGCTTGATATTTTAAGGAGTTATTCACTGTTTTTCAATCTTTGCTTTTCTCTTAAGCCAAGGAATGGGTGAAATCAACATCATTGACCTTTAAACATCCTTTTTCTGCTGTGAAAAATCTTGTTAAATAGCCTCCCACTGAGCATTCAGCACGTTCTGTATAACCTGAGCTTCTTCCAGCCTGTGTGGTGGTGATGGTTCTTTACAACTGTTGTGTGAAGCTTGCATGTTCTCCCTCGATTATGTAGGTTTTTGCTGCAGCTCTGGCATCACTGGGCAGAGAAGCAGACCATTCAAAATCAATCATTTGTGGCATTAAAAAAGATGTCTTGGTACCCAAGTCAGAGATATTAACAACATCTTTCTAAACCGAGTGGTATAGGAAAAAAGGCATTGAAAATAATCTGCTCTGGTGTAAAGTTAAGTTGAAATAGTCCCCAATTATGCTTTAGCTTACATTAATAAGAACTAATTACATTCATTATTTGCCTACATTAATAAAAGAAAACAAAATAGACAACCCATACCAAAAACATTTGCACTTCAGATTGTGATATATCTCCTTAATAAAACAGCCACGTTTCCATATCAGGTGAATAACTGATAAGTTGCTGCTGCTATCTGAAGTGTAAACGCCTGGGTTCCTTAGAGGATTTTAATATTTGCTCTACACGTTATGCAAGTATTGTCTGGGAATGCTAACACTTGGACAGAAGATATTTTTAGCTCCACAGATGATGCACTCCCGTGTGGGGTTGCGACAGATGCATGTGTTACACATGCGCACAGAAAAGCGCTGAAGTTTCCATTTGTGTTTCCCAGGTCCAGCTCAGGTACCGATGATGTCCCCAAATGGTTCAGTGCCTCCAATATATGTGCCTCCTGGATACGTCTCGCAGGTAAAACGGGCTGTCCTACCAAAAAAGTCTTATTTCCTTTTTTTTTCTGGATCCGGTGTGTTTTGCGTGCTGTTTCATTTTCTTGAGCTCTGGATTTTTTGTGACACGACAGCACTGACGATGTCTCCACTGGCAGACCCAGTTGAGAATCCTGAATCTTGATTTTGTTTTCACTGAAGCACATACCGTAGGGAGAAAAGCAGCCTCCATATCCCGGAAGAGTCTGAAAAGGATGTTATCCGCAAGCTTGGCTTACACTGGCAGAAACAAAGTAACTTGTCAGAATGTGCCTAGCTTCCAGACTGCACAAGTGTCAGGAGGATGCACCGGTCTACCGTGATTTATTTTCATCGTGTGGTCCCTTTGCTTTGGCATCTACAGGTTTTTATTTTAATTAAGTCACAAGATCAACTTGATTTTTAGCTTGGCTTCAACAGTGTTGTGCCTAAATTGATATACCTTTAAGCTAGATGAGAAGAGAGACCTTAGATGAAACAGAATCTCTTTTTATGTATGATGTTTGTGGACAGTGATACATACTGTAACCTGTTCATTTGGTCAGTATCACAGTATCAGCAGGTATAGGTATCTCATACCCCAGGTTGTTAATTTTCTGTTCTTCATCTTCTGTTAACTGTTGTATAAAGTTAGAAGCTGAGAAACCTGATTGAAGGAAATTCAATCTTTGTTCAATGTCAGCATATATAGAGACAGGCAGAGCAAGCAGAGGTGTAAAGAAGTTGATCCATCCAAGTCTCCCTAAGCTGTCTGTGGAACAGAGCACTACCACAATAAAATAAGCATAAAGCCCAACTGCCAGATCAGGTCCAGTTCATGGTGAGTCAGTGAGCAGTTAACATGTTTTCACTGCGCAAGTATTTGGTTCCTCAAAACACAGGAGGAATAACATGTTGAAGACCAGGGTTTCAGAGCCCTGACAGGACATTAATCTGTCCACCTCTAGCCCCTGACATGGCATTTCTGCCTGCTTTCCTCGCCTCCCGCAGATCATCGAGGAGAATGGCGTGCGGCGTGTCCTGGTCTTACCTCAGCCAGAGTTCCACCCCGGGAGCCACTCGCCGCTGCACCCGCCGCCCCACCCGCCCCTGCCCGCCTTCATCCCGCACCCCGCCATGATGCCGCCCCACCACCACCTGTACTCCACGGTGAGCGGGGCCGGCGACATGGGCACGCAGTACATCCCCCAGTACCACGCGCCGCACGTCTTCACCGAGCAAGGTGAGGCACCGCGCCGCCCCAGAGCGGCTGACTTCCGCTTCGCGTGGGCTTTACCCCACGAGAAACAGGACGCCATGAAGCAGTGAGGTTTCAAGGAAATCTCGGAATCTAATTGAAGAGTCCCAGCTGGCAGCCTCCACATTTTTAAACATTGAGTTTGTTTTGCCTGTGTGGCGTTCATCTTTTCTAAACATGGCCACTGTTGAGATGGGTACAGTGAACCTTACATACATGTTTGTAATCTGAGTGCTTAACCATTCCTTTGTCATGAAGACAAAACAGGTATTTTCACTTCTCTTTCCTTGTTTGTTGTAAATCCTGTATAGCTGAGAGAGCTGTGTTTTGAATTTGAAAATTATTAATATTTTTGAAGGTGTCACTGAGCCAGAATATAAAGGGTGCTGTGTGTAAAATATATTTATGTGACCCAAGACCACATTCAGTAATCCTGGTCAAGTTTTGGTTAGGTTTCAGTTAGGGTTACATATAATTACCCCACATTTATATGACCTCTTTTAGCTCTGGAGGATGTCAAAAGTTAATAAACTGTGCATGAGGTCATGCCTATTTGGAAATGTGGTAAGAAAGTTAGGCATTAGTAAAATACATATTGTTGTAAAAAACACTTCCTTGTTCAATAGCCAACCCTGAAGTACCTGTCTTGTTGCTGTTCTTTTTGAAGTCGGTGTTTAGACGGATAAAAAATTACCGAACAAGTGAGCTTGCCACTGTATTTGTAATGGTCTGGATTCCTTTTCTTAAACGATGCAAGCGAAGTTTGGAGAGCCTCTCAGTTTTGATCCCGTGACGACAGCGTTTTTTGTTCCCTTGACTCACTACTTTCCCTCATTAATGGATGTAAAACCTCAACCTTTGGAGAAGGAATGTAGAAAATAGCTTCTAGATCCTTGACTTTTAAATCTGTATCTTTTTAAATCACCGGGTTCATTGATCCTGTTCTTGCTGTGATGTATTTGTAGCATACAGCTAGCTGGATGATTCACAAGCTGACTTTCTTTCTTTTGGTTTTTGTCCTCAGAATCTCATTCTCCTCATGGAAGACCGGCCTTCGTTCACCGGGATGAAAGGACCAGTAAAACGTACGAACGTTTGCAGAAAAAGCTCAAGGAGAGGCAGGGGGGCGGACAGACAAAGGACAAATCAAGCAGCCCCCCCTCGTCCCCACAGAAGGATGGCTGTGACTCCCCAGTGGACATCCAGAACGGTCTGGCCAAAGGACAACAGTCGCCAAGTACAGCAGCAGGAGAGGCCAAAGTCAAGCAGATTGGCAAAGTGAAAGGCAGCCCGCGCATAGACCCAGAATCAGAAGGTATGTGCTCATGCTTACGGGTTAGTGCGAAATAAGCCTGGAGTCAAAGAGCCTCAGCCAGCAGAGAATCCATTATCAGAAAGCAGGTTGTTCTAGGTAAGGATCATGGCTATCCTGGAAACACAGAGAGCAAGATGGGACTGCTCCCTGGACAAGATTACAAGACAGGACATGCTTACGCAGAGATGGACATGCCCTTTAACCTAGTCAGCACGTCTTTGTTAGTAGCACTAGTTGCCACACCACTATACTGCCCTCATAATAGTGATTTGACTTTAGCTTTGTTTTCATTCATAGCAAGACAAGCAGGTGATTAGAACAGGCCCCTCATTTAAAGGATAGTACCCCTAGAACATGCTGCAGAATCGTGCTGTACGCCTTCATCCGTCATCATTGCAGACTGAATGCTTCAAGACATGTTTCTCTTTTCTGCCAGCTGCATATTTTCCTTTTTTTGGCTCAATCTTCACAATTGCAGACAAGCCAGCTAGCAAGAAAAGGCCTTCAGAACAAACACCTGTTTCCAATGTTCAGATGGGGGGAGTCATACTAGTGCCTTCATTAGTCTTAATTATATTGAGTCAAACAAAGTCATAAATCACAGAAACTCACAAGATTTTCTGTAGCCATCTGGGTCTAGGAATTGGAGCTCAGACGTTAAAAGTGGCTTAGGTTTACGGCCTTGTCTGTGGGCAATGCAGGGTTTTTCACGATAACAGGGAAGCAGATGGAGTTCTCTTCCTCGAGGATCCCACAACACTTGACTGATGAAGTTTCAGCTGAGCCAGCACTTGCACATTGAAACACAGTACAGGAAAAGTAGATCTTTAAGGGTGAACATGGAGGATTTAAGTAGGCCTGTTTTTCTAATGATCGAGCTTTTAGTTTTTACCTGTATGCTGATAGCTATGACTCTACCTAATTGACATAATAGTTTGCTTGTGTAATGGACATGGTCTGTTTTTCTTCGTTGGAATGAAAAGTGCTGTATCAATGTAATGAATCAATTAATTAGAAATCTCCAAACAACAATCATAAGGTGATTTGTATCAGGCTAGCAGGTTTAAGATGGCAATTCAAAGTGAAATAATTCCAAATGCCTCTGCTGAGTGTTGTGCATAGTCTCTTGGTATTAAATCTAGCCTACTCATGTTATTGTGCTGATATGAAACATTTTGATTGAAGATAGCTTTAAGAGGGCACATTTTCTCCAGTTCAGACGTAAATTTTTATCGAGGAACCTTGCCGTAAAAGCAGTTTTGTGTGGTTTCTTTAAAGCTTTTGTTCATATTGAACATTATTTTTTTTTAATGCTGGGATTTCAAGACCTTACAAATGCAAAACCCAAACCCCCATGTATTGCTGGATATTTCTATTTTGATTTTAATTTTAATGAACCTATTTCTTTCTAAGGGAACATTTACCAGCATTCGTATACTATATATTGCATTAATATTGTAACTCACGAGTAGACTTTTAGAGGTTTTTTATTGATCCCAAATGTTTTTGGTTATTTTTACAGTATGAAACTCCCCTTCCAACTTTTATTTCAGAATAGGATTTATATAAAGCCTGTGCCCCCTGGGGCTGCGGGGGGCAGGGTGCCATTGGTGTACATTGATGTTTCAGCAGTGTTCCTGTCTGTTATTACAGCAAAGGTCAGACCATATTCCTCAGGCTTTCATTTTGTGTGTGCTGTGCAAACCAAGTGAATGCCAATCCATTTGTGGCAGGAAAATTGAAGTTTAGAGCAGAGTGGTATGCTCTGTTTTGCTAATGTAGGTCCACTGTTATAATACTGTTTGCCATATGGACTTAACTTTGCGCCCCTTTGCTTGGCAGTGGAAGCCTGGTCACACCTGGATCTGGGTGATCAATTAGAACAGCCTCAGGGGAATTTCAGCCTCGTGTCAAAAAATAATCATGGAGGATTAATGGAGCTTCTTTAAGTATGAACTCCACACTGCCAGCAATCATAAGCAAAATGATTTCTCAACAGGGGGTCTGCTGTGAGAGTGGGTCGTTACTGTTGGCAGCAATACAAGGTTGCAGGCACTTGAGATTCGGTCCCATTCACATTTAGAGCCTGTTCACTGGTCTCCGAGCCATTGATTCCATAGATGTTATAGATCGTCCCAGCTCATCCCAGAAATGTTCAGTGGGTCTCAAGTATCCCACATACGTCACGGGTCCAGTATCCGCAGCACAACTCTCACATTCTCTTCTCAGGAAAGCAGGTTTTACAATCTTCACGAAGAAGTGTGTCATTCTGATTAAATGTTTTGACATCCGGGTGAACCTGCAGGAAAGGCAGCAAGTGAGGTCCCAGGATTTGATCCATCTAGCACCATGCAGTCAGGGGGCCATCAATGGCTTCTGAAGTTCTGTAGTGGCTCCCCATTGTCTGGGCTGATATGCACAATAATTGGCATATTGATTTGTGCATCTGTGAGCCACACTCACTGACATGCATTACAGTGGTTGACCCAAAACCTTGTGGACTTGCTCCTGGGGAGTCCATCTGTGGTGTTGTTCCAACACATCAGTGGCACATTGTTCATACTGTATTGGGTCATTTCTGTGGTTTTCTTGACTTGATTTGCACCGGGCTTGACATTCAACAGGTTCAATAACCTCATCATGTTTGCCCAGTCTATCTGTATCTATAGGTGATTTAAGTGCGTATCCCACAATCGGAAGTGTATCATGGTCAGTCATAAACAATCAGTTAATGAAAATGACACCAGAAACATTTAATCAGTATGACTAAAGCTGTATATTTTTTCTAGAAGCAGGGGTCCGTAAATAAAATCATAAAACATTTTATGCTCAGAATATAATTGCAGTCTAATCATAGTGTCAGTTTTGTTCTTTATAATTGGATCAGGGAATATTTTTTTTGCAAGCTCACTTGTTTCCATTTACACCTGCACTCAGATCAGTCTCAGTTTACTTTGCTAGTTTTCCAGCATTGAAACTGTCCTTTTAAGGTGGTTGGGCTTTATGGCCTCCTCTTCTCTTTTTCAAACTTTTCAGAGTTCCCATGGAGGAAAAAAGCATAACAAAAGTATGGACCACAGATGGCCTTGTTTAGTGTTTCAGAAGGGGGAAAAAAAAACATGTTTAAACCTAAATGACTTACTGTAGCCATGCTTTAGTTTTTGGGCAGGTCCAAAGGAATGTAGCTGAAGCACTAGTATAACAAATGTGAAAAATGATCTGTCTCTAACCTGGTGTTTATTTTTATAGAGCTCGATGAAGAATCGAAGGCCCTCCAAGCCCTGCTCTCCAATATAGCCAAGCCAGTGGTGAGTAAACCTGCAGACTCTCAGCACGGGGCTCCGGTCTTCTAGGTACTTCGTGAGGCTCTGGACAAAACTGTGCAGCAAAATAAGACCATTCATGTTCATCTACTTGGGGTGCCAGTATGAACTCGTCAGCTCTTCCTCTGGTCCATCTTGTGATTTCAGTTCTCCAAATTGGGAGGAGGGGGGGGATGTCTGCAGATTGTGATGTAGCGTCAAAGTAATGTGGTTGTATTGCTCAAAACTAATTCATTGCAAGCAGGAATGTGTGTGCACCTATGTACACAACTTATTTTCGTCCATTTAGATCTACAGCTTTAAAAAATCCTTTGTAGATTTGCCAAAAATGTGATGGAACAAATCACTATTGCATAGAAATCAGGGTCAGATGTTATTGTAAAAGGAATGAGAGCACAGTAGAACACTGAATTATTTTCCCCAATTCAGTGAATAGGATTTTTTGAAGCGGCTTTTGATTAAATTGCTTTTTGAACTAGCGTGCAAGTTGGGGAGATCAAAAGCCTTCAAATAATCCAACTGCTAGAAATTTAACCAAGGAGTACAGATACTGCAGATGGCAGTAAAGAAGTGGTGTTAGGGTGGCTTAGGTCTGCTTTTTAATTATTTTAATCAAGATTGAGGTCTAAACTAGCTGTTTTTTCTATTAAATGCATAATGATAACACAAATTATATTTTGGTTCTAACATTTAATTAACCTGAATACCAATGACACCAAATATTGCACATCACAACATAGAGTTGTGCAGTTGTCACGTGGCTGAAATCTCTAGGGTGTGTGGACACAGACTAAAGAAATTTTATAATATCTTCAAGCGGTACAAAACCTTTCACACTGGATCAGTTTAATTTGGATTGAGTTTGCTTCACCTGGTTAGGAACAAGGTTTCAGTCTGCATGATTGTCAGACAAACCAACAAAGAGGCCAGGATTTCTGAATGAAAACCAGGGTTCATTTCTGCTGCTACTGTTTTGTGAACGGAGTTTGTTCCCAGGTGCTATCTTGATTCATTTAGTCAACTGTTTGGGAGGCCACTGTTGCATTTTTGTCTGTAGTGTTTTCATAGTTCACAAAATTGCAGTTTCGTATTGCTTTTAATTGCAAAGTGCACCTTATTATTGGAATGTAAATTTACACTTGTGTGAACCTATAGCGATAACTTTATTGTCCTTTAGTGCTGACACCTTACACCATGCAGGGTTAAACAAAGAGGAGGTAACATATAAGTTTATTTTTTTTAATTTTAAAGTTAGATTAGTTGCAGTGAACCCAGAAGCACAGTTCATCATATTGGAACTTAGGAACTATTGCAGGTAAATTCAAATGATAAAAGACAATCTAAAAAAGTTAAAAATAAATCTCAGTTGTGTCATCTGCTGCATCGTTTCCCTTTTTTTTCCAAATTTATCAGTGCTCAAATTGGAAATTCAGAAATAGACTGCCTGGAGGCCTTGACGTAGTTAAAGGCACATTTGCACAAGGATATCATTTGTAATGCCAACGCACATGAAGGTTATCTAGCTCAGGGTAAACGTTTTCCACATTAAACCTGTGTTTGAGAGAGCTAAAAAAAAATTCGAAACAAAGCATTTGAGAAAACCTTTGCCCCTGAGGCCAAATGGAGAAGAGCCAGGCTTCTTTCTTTTTACCATCTCCACAAGGTCAGAGCTAATTTTACCTTAAAAGAGATGCCAAGTGCACGTACATTTACTGACCTATTAGAAACCTATTCACACCAATAGAAATCCATAGTACTTTTTCATTTTTGTATATGATTTTGCAAGTCCCCTGAGTATAGGAAAACAAGTATCATCTGTCTGTTTTCTAACCACTGTATCCAATACAGGGAGCTGGAAAATATCCTGGCAAGCAACAGGTGCAAGGCAGGGTACACTGTGGACAGGACACCAGTCCATTGTAGAGCTAGTTTGCACACTAACACCAGGGCCAGTTTTCCCAGACGCTAATACTAGTAGGACAATTGGCTTCTGAGAAAATTGGCCTTGGTGTTAGAGTGACACAGTATGTCTTCAGATTGCAGGAGGAAGCAGGAATCCTTAATGAACACAGGATTAACATATAAACTGCACGCAGATAACACCCCAGGTTCAGAATTGAACCCAGGGCCCTGGCACTACGAGGCAGAGTTGCTAACCATTGTGCCACCGTGCATCTCTTGCTAAATGTGAATAGGCAAGCCCAGACAGACATTGTAATTGTCCTGTTTTCCCCAAAATGCTCCCTTTGCTCTCTTTGTATCGTAGTTGTTGCAGGAACGCCTTCTTTACATTCTGCATTTAGAGCAAGGTCCAGATACCAGATATGTTTCTTGTAAGCTGGGATTCACTGGTTGTGTATCTGTTCTGCACCCTTTGCCTTTGGGTCTGCCAGCTGTGAAAGAACTCTGCTGTTTGTTACAGACTGTGCAACACGGGGAGGGCGAGGCCCTGCATGCTCACCTCTCCAACATGCTTGCTTGTCACCACCAGTTGATACCCTGTAGGCTCCATGGTGCCTTGCAGGAAGGATGGAACTGAGGGGACCAGCAAAACGCCTCTTGTTGATGACCATGGCAGGCATCTGGCAGTGCCAGGAGTCTGTGTTGCGCAGCAAACCATGGCATCCTAGCTGACTCAAGCCTGCGCCCTCACCCACAGGCCCTGGTGGAGCTCAGCTAATTGTGTGCTGTTGGGAATTATGTAAAAGCCATTCTCAGTGCGATATGAACATGATCCACACTTGAGTCTGCAAGCATCTTTGCTGGTTGAAAGACAGATGAATTATGCTCAGTGTTGGTTACTCTTCATATTCTGGGTCTGATTTTTCCCATGTAAGCACACAGGAGAAAAAGGAAAAACAATTTATCTGTCAAGAACTATATATTTTAATGTGGGAGAGATTATGAGGAAAGTTCAGGCCCACCCTAAAGCAGGAAATTGTCATTTTAGAGTTAGAGTCCAATTTAAAAAGTGTAAGATGGCTATTGTTCATTTTGATGTAAAAATCTGTACACATTTATTTGACTAGATAACTTGAGAAACCAATCTGAATTTCCTTAAGTAAAGGTTTTGTTGCAGATCGGGGCCCTCTGCTGTTTTTCTTCTTCAGCAGGGATTCCTTAAGTGATACTGAATGACTGGCTGAGTAAAAAAACACAGAACATGTAAAAAAGGAGAGGTGGCCATATAGCCCGCCTAGCCCCTTTGGTAGTTAGTTGCAAATGGATCTGAGGATTTATTTGAGAAACATCAGGATATTGGCTTCAGCAGCAACATGATAGGGTTGCTTGATCCATACTCGGTTTACCAGGTACCTGTGAGCTTGTATTCCAAATCGGTGAGATCTCAGCCCTCCATCCAGCACTTTCCTCTGCATGTGCATGGCAGCAGTAGCAGTGTGGAACTGGTGTGCATTGGTGAATGAGCACACATGTAAGGACGTGCGCACGTTGCCTCCGTCTTGGTTCTTGGTATTGCAAGGGTGGGAGTATGATTGCAAAATTAGAAGTGTGGCTTGGTGGCTCTGAATTTAAGTCAGACCTTTTTACACTCAAGTTCTGTGTAATGGGCTCTCTGAATTTGGCCTCCTCTGCTTTGCAGGTGTCAGACATTGAGGCTCGAACTGCAGTCCTCACTTGGTCTCCACCTTCTCCAGAGGTGAATGGGGACAGCGACATGGCCAGTATTCCTGAGGTTTTCTCTTATGAAGTTACTGTTTCTTACAGTGGGAAAGATGGCAAATTCAAGACCGCATACAGGTGAGTGAAAATTGTGCAGGAATGTGAAGCCAGGAACAGGCCTCTTAGAAAATTGTTGTTGTTATGATATGTCAATGACTTCCTTTCAAAAGCAAAACTTACAACCAGATGCCTAATGGAAAAATGATTTGAGTTTCAGCATTTGGTATTATATACTTCCAAAATAAAGGAAACACTTATGTAAATGAAGGATACACAGTATATTGAAAGCAGGTGCTTCCATACAGGTATTGTTCCTGACTTAATTAACATCCCATCAGGCTTTGGGTCATGTATGAAAATGCTGGGCAGGCCCAGTTGCCCATTATTTTGGTTGCCATGGCCAGAAGAAGAGATCTTGGTGACTTTGAGAGAGGGGTGATTGTTGAGGCACATTTGGCAGGAACTTCAGTGGTGAAGACTGCTCAACTTGCTGATGTTTCACGAAGAACAATGGCTAGGGTGATGTTGGCATGGAAGTCTACCCCTTGTGCATTGGTTTGAGATACAAGGCAAACAGAGCAGCAACTCTGAATGAGTTAACTTCAAATGTCAATTTAAGACGTAAGCAGGCAGCTTCATTTCCTACAGCCTGTCAAGAACTTCACAGAAGGGGATACTATGGTCAGGATGCAGTACATAAATCCCTTATTAAACCTAAAAATACAGTAGACAAAAATGCAAGTGGTGCAAAGAACAAAGGAAAGTGGTCCAGTACTTACGCCAGTACTCACGCCAAAGGAAGCCTACAGGCTTGTGAGTGCTTGTTTCCCCATGGTGAAGGGTTCTGGCAGCTCTGTAATGGTGTAGAGTGCTTTTTCTTGGCATGATTTAGATCCACTCAACCCCTTAGAGAGCAAGGTGAATTGCAAGCAATACATAACCAGTCTGAGTGTTCATGTTTATCTTGTGGTGAATCAATTCTATCCTGATGGAAGTGGAATCTTCCAGGATGACCATGCCACCATCCACAGGGTAGGAGTGGGCACTGTGTGGTTTGATGAGCATGAAAACAATGCAAGCCATACGCCATGGCCTTCCCAGTCACCAGATCTTAACCCAATTGAACAGTTATGGGAGATTCCTGTGCAGCACTTTCCCCACCATCAACAAAACACCAAATGACCGGATTTCTCATAAATGAATGGTGTTCCATCCCTCCAGTTCCAGACACTTGCAGAATCTACACCAAGGTGCGTTCTGATAGCCCTTGGTGGCCCAACACCATATTAAGTCACTTTATTTAGGTATTTTCTTTATTTTGGCAATTCTGATAGCCCTTGGTGGCCCAACACCATATTAAGTCACTTTATTTAGGTATTTTCTTTATTTTGGCAATTACCTGTACTTCATTAGCTTTTTTTATTACACTCAAGGAATCAATAGTTGGAGCCCTACATTGACATCACCTGCTCAGCTTATAACCGCCACACTTTTCATTTATTTCTGCTTCATTTAAGTGGTGAAGAGCTAAGTGCAACCTTAGAAGACCTTAGACCAGCAACAGATTACCATGCAAGGTTGGTACTGCTTACTTCATTTATTCATTTCAGCCCTGATTTTTTTGACATTCTGAAAGAAATAGCCTTTCTAGTTTTGTGATTCTCCCACAACCGGATTCCTTAATTAAAGGTTTAGTATACTAAACCTGTCATCTTAGGTCTTCAGAACATTGAGATAAATTGACAGATGTGTAAAACTTGCAGAATTCAAGATTTTGTTTTCTGATTTCTGGTTTACCGTGAGACAGGTCTCTTCCAGCCTGCTTCCCATGTATACCAGCTCTGCTCCCTGTACCCACTTGTCAGTCACAGGCCTGAAAAAGTATTTGTTCCCTTTAATTTTTGACATTTTTCACATCCCTGAATGTTATAAGAGCTCATGTGGCTCAAGAGCCTTAGTGCAAATGTAACACCAAAGTTTGGTGCTTATTTATTTTATCTCATAAACAATGTCTTCCAGCATCCAATATCCTGTGCAAAAATGTTAGTGCCCTCCTAGATTCAGTGACTGGTTTCCCGACCTTGTACAGCTGTAAATAGATGTACACCAGAAAATTGCTGCTGTTGCTTTGACATTACAATGCTCTGCAGTGGTCTTGGTCCTCTATGAAAAAATCAAGGTATCTTCTTAGAAATTGTTGAGCATTGCGATGATCATGATGAAGATACCATCACACTGCCTCCTTTACACTGAACAATCTGCACAGCACTCAGTGGATGGAAGCAGTCTGTGGGACTGTTGCTGTAGCCAGATTTTGCCATCAGAATCAAGCAGTGTTCAGTGGGGCTCATCATTTCACAGGCTGTGTCTCTACTGTCTAGTTCTCACTTGGCAGTCTTGGAATCACTCTGTCCATGCCTGTGCCGCATGCCTGATCGGTGGATTGTGGACAGCTGCTGTGTCAAAAGACACAGACTGGATAGACTAAAATACTGGATACGCCTACAGACAGACCCGCACAGTCATCAATCTCATGCGTTCTGGGTTTTGGGCCAAATTTGCGGTTGTCCTCTCTTTTCTGGATTCAGCTCTGTTATATCCCATGGTTTTTAACAAACATTTACTGCAGTTGATTTTATGAAATGTACTCTGTGCAAGGTAGAGTTTAATTCCTTTATGTGAAGAATTCAGGCAGGATACCTGTTTGACTTCAGCTGTGACAGGATTAGCTAATGGAATAAACTTGTGATATTCTCCTAATATATTCTGGATAGTAGAACATGCATTTTGTGGTTGGTGCCTAAAATAATCCTATGCCTTGTACACCCTGTTACATTCTGTTGTCAAACATGTTCTGTCTTTGTCTTGACATTTATGGTAACACAAGTATGAACAGCCACTGAATGTTAAAAGAAGTCTTTCCATTTCTTTTATGTAAATAGGTTATAAAAGGCTTTTGAAAATGATTGTATTTATATGACAGTTTTGCAGTGCTCTCTGAAAGGGACCCAGCCTTCAAATAAACCCATTTCAAAAGTTCACTAAGCTGCACTGTAAATTCTTGTCAAGATATACCAGCCTTGGGGATACAGTGGTCTGGGTCAAACCCCACTTTATTGCACAGGTTCCATATTCCCTTGGAATTCTATGCAGGCCCTCTGCATAGCACACAATTTGTAATATAATTCATCACTGGCAGATGGGGGCTTGTCCCAGTTCTTCTGGTCAGACAGTGTAGAGAAAAAGAGCTGTTGCTTTTAACACAGTATACAGTAATACAATCTCACCATGTTGTACTGCTTTGTCAAGGACAGAACAAACTATGTAAAGACATTAGAGTTTGTTTTATGGTAAGTTAAGGACAGTTTTGGAGGAATCATGCTCGAAATGGCATCCTTTTTGAAGAGATACTACAAAGCACTTTAAGGTACGATGTCCATTGTCTTCGTTTGCCCTTAGAGTCCAGGTGTTTTGCAACTGTTTACAAGGGAGTCCGTCTGAAGCTGTGAGTTTTACCACTTTGAGCTGTGAGCCGGACACTCCCAGCCCTCCGCGGAAGACCAGCGGGACCAAGAATACTCTTGTTCTGCAGTGGAAGGTAACAGTCGGTCCATCCCACAAAACTGCAGCAGGACCTGTTAGGTGACCGCAGCTCAGGAGCAGCGTTTAGTTTCGGAGTTTCTTGCATGTTAAAGTGCCATTAGAAGAAAAGAAGAAAAAACCCTCCTTTGAAAGATATAAAGGTGACGGGGGTTCATATCATGTACATTCTTGTAGCTTCCAGATCTTTGGAAGAATGGGAAATTATCCCACTAGCCAGTGAGGGATATATTAAAATTGGTGAAAATAGATTTGAAGGACACAGGACTTCTTCATTACTCGTGTTACTGAAACACCAGCATTCCAGTATTACTGGAAGTTTTGCTGAAAAGGTAAAATAAACTATACAAACGTGTTGTATGATACACACCCTGTCCATTTATGGAAAATGCCTTTGACATTTGCCCTCTCCAAATATCCCTGTCCAGCTTTTTAGCCTTTTGAAAAAACATGCAAATTATTTTATTGCACAGAAAATAAATGGATATAAATACTAAAATAATAGAATATGAAACTGATGCAAAATAGTAACACTCGAGTGCACTGTAGCAAAGAGTATTCATTATAATTTTCCTGAATTAGACACTTCATCTCAAGTGTTAATATGTGAAATGTGTTCTCTATTATGCTTGATAAACCACAGGTTCAGCACATTTGTGAGCCTTTTTTTTACAGTTTCCTCTCATTGTAGCCAGAACCTTTTATCACTTCACTTTTGCTTGAAATAGGATCCGTGGGCCTAGGTGGTGCTTCATTTGGTTTCCTCTGGGATATATTGTGACTGAGAATGGGGTCATGTCTGTTCTCAGACGCAGACCTTCATGGGAAATACACCTGTAGAAGACGAGTCATGATCCTTAGTGTGCGGGGAAAAAAAGACCTCAGCTAAGCTTCAGTAAATGAGAACGTGGAGATTAGAAAAGCATAATACATCCCATGTAAAGGACTATTTTATTTTAAGGAAACTCCTTGTTACAGTATCTATGTGATACATCATGTAGCATACTGTACTGGATGTAAAAACATTTTTAATGGGTTTTAAGATTACTGTAACACCAGCAACATAAAACCAGACAAGATCTTTGTGCTTTGATCATGTGTTTTCCCACCAAAACTAGGAGGTCAAATAATAAAAAAGGAAAGGAACAGAGGGTTAATTAAAGGGGGATTCAAACATAAGAATAAAAAAATAAGGAAAACTGCCACAAATTCTGTCCTAGCATAAAGGTTTTTAAAGTGTTTTAGCATAAAGTAACCTTTTTGAATGTCTTTCCATTTCTTTTAAGAAGAAAGAATATCAGCTTCAACAATGAGCTACTCAACCATTATTCAGTGTGTGTCAAGACATGATTATTATTTATTATTATTATAATAGACGTCATGCCTTATTAGAATCACTGAAGCACAGCTTCTATCAGGTGTGTCACACAGCAGCCATGAAGTTCCTTGCTAGTTCTGTGGTTCTGTGTGCAGATCTGTGGTAGAAGAGAGAACTTGCTTCAGCAGGAGAGTTGATTTAGGGAGCCTGTTGTACACCCAGAGAGGACATGAGCTTAACACCCCTACTCTTCCCAACAGTGCTACAGGGTCTTTAATGACAAAGTTAAACAATCTCAGTTTAACATTTCGCCCATAGCACAGTGTAATATTTGTACGGTTACCACAAGCTGACAGGATATTGTGGTGTCCCAGTACACCACTGTAGGCTCAGAGGGCTCTTCTTCAGATATTGACACTTGCGCAGACTGTGAACCTCAAAGGTGCTACCTAGAGCAGGGGTTCCCAATCCTGGTCCTCAGGACCCCCACACCTGCTGCTTTCCATTGCAGCTCAGTCCTTCGTTGGGCCAGCAGGTTGCCTGGTTAGAACACTTACTTAACAAACATGTATTTAGGAACTGAAAACAATTACGAGAGTTCAAATTAAACCTATTGCTAGTTGTCTTGAGGGTTCAATTATGTGAATTGGAACAAAAACCAGCAGGTACTATATGTGGGTACCAAGGACCAGAGTGGGGGAACTTCACCCCATCTTTAGAGTATAAAAAGACAACTAGGAATGTGACAGGAAAAGTTTATTCCAGCATTAGTGAGGGATTATGAAATCTCAGGGGCTGACAAGAAAGTAGTTGACTGCCCTCCAAATGTCCAGGGAGTTTGTAATGACAGGAGGTCTTAGAATGAAGACAGTCCTGAAGCCTAATTGACTTATTTAACAGTTAAGATTTGGGGGATGTCATGAACTCCTTCAGCTGAAAAGCCCGTAATATAGTTCTACTCTAATTATAGTAATATTATAATTCGGTACAGGCAGATCCTGAAACCCTGGAAGCTCCGAGATTGGCAGCAGGACCCTTGGAGAATTACCAAGTGAAATAAAACCAGTTCTGATGCATGTCATCTGTTGCATAATTGCTGGGGGGAGTACAGCTGACTTCAAGATAAAATGAGAAGCAGTATAATCATTTATAATATTGTAAATGATCTGGAATAGGCCAGAAAGGTGGTGCAGTGGTGAGCATTGCTGCCATGCAGAGGCGGGGCCCTGGGCTCAATTCCAGACCTGGGCTGCTATCTGTGTGGACTTTGTGTGCTCCGATTTTCATCCAAAGTCCAAAGACATACTGGGAGGTAAAATGGCATCTGGGAAATTTGACCCTGGTGTGAGTGTGTGTGTGTCTGTGTCATCCAAGATGTACCCTGCCTTGCGTCCATTTCTTGCTGGGATGGGCTCCGGCTCCCCCGTAACCCTGTATTGGATGAATTCATTAGAAAATGGATGGGTGGTCTTAAATGCCTAATGAATTTCTGCAAAGAGTAACAAACCCAAGTCTGTGTAACACCACTTCACAACAGCAGGTGAAAGCTGTTTATTTTGCAAAGGTGTCTTTTTACTCCTAAGGTTGCACATTTCCTATCAGCTGTTGACTATGAATATAATCAGAATAAGAAAATGTTATCCATCTCTATCAGATAAAAAAAACTAAATCCTTTCAAAGGAAATAACGTCTTCATAATTTTAAATATCCTCTTAGTTTCTTGCTGGTTGTTTTAATTGGTTACCACCAGGCATTTTTTGACTGACTTAAAGTTATAATTCAGCTGGGACCTTCTGACTCTCTTATAGCTTCCAAGGTTCTTAACACTTTCATCCAATTTAAACAAAAAAGTACGCTTCTGTGCGTTATCACAGGGGTGTTCTATAATCATGTCAGGCCTCATGGTAGACAGTACTCAAAGCTGCCAGGCAACAGAATGCTTTTTCCCCAACACTTTTAAGTGCCAAAGTGACAGTAAAAGAACCAGACAACTACAGATTTTCTTCAGGATCATCACTTGGACACAGAAGAACATGAAGTACTTGTATTGAACTTCGTAAGATTTCCAAAGTGTCATAGCAGCTGCTTCTACAGTGCACTCTGAGAAGTCAAAAGTATTAATTTTGCTTTACAGTCCAGTAATTTATATTTGTGATAATTAAAGTAGTAAGTATAATTCATGTTTTATTTTTGGGTAATGCCAGGCATACATTTGATTACCTAAGGACAAAAACATACCTTGTGTTCAGTTTCAAATGACCATCTGTATCAGGGCACATCCTTTTACATTTGCAATGTCTGTTTAAATGTCAGTATTTGGTTGTAAATCATTGAGACAGTAACTGTTAAATCTGCAACCTGTCGTCTTAAACGGATCCCTGTACTTCTCCACAACTTCCTCCACATCATTCTTTTGGTTTTACCATAAGGCTTTCCTTATGACAGTTAATTTACTAGGTTAAACTTTATCAAAGGTCCTCTAGGAATGAAAATATTAAATCTGAATATATTGTCTTCTGCAGTTGTCATCTTTCTAAGCTGTCTGTCAATAGGTGAATAAGTAGTTTCAGGTTTAGCTCAGTTGTGTTAGGAAATGCTAACCGATTTCCTTTTTTCTTGAAGGCTCCATGTGACAATGGTTCCAAAATCCAAAACTACGTTCTGGAATGGGATGAGGTAATAAGTTCAAGTCCATCGATCATACTTTTTGCTGATGTATACAGAGACAGTTTAGGGAGACCAAGATAATTGAAATGTATTCCTACCAGTGCAGTGCACAAAAGTGTAATTTTTAATTCTCTGTTTACCACATGATTGAGACAACATTGATTTAAATTGCCCTGTTGTGTTTTGACAATTTTCAGTTGTCATATTTGGTAAGTTAAAGGGGAACTGCAGGGCTATTTTTCATTTTGGAATCGGCAATGATGAGTGCATTTTCACAATGAAACTACCAAGTACGTGGTAACATGCACAACATCCAGTTGACTTCAGAAAAGAGAAAATATTTTTCTATATTGCATATTGCTGTCATTGTCCGCAATTCAGAACGGGGCAACAAAAATTCCGGAGATGCGGAAGCAGGCCTGTTACATGCTTTAGCCCACGCAAATTTTGTACTATATTAATTTGAAATATTTTCATGAAACCAACACATAAAAGGCAACATGATTTTTAGGTACTTTTTCTAATTTTTGCAAATAAGAGCAACCTGCCAACCAACTTAAATAGATAATTTTGGTCATTCCTGAGAATGAATACATCACTTACACTGGTGATGATTTTATGGAATCACACCTAGAAGATAAATTCTAGCAGGACTTATATTTTTGGAGGACTTGCTGCTCCGTAGCCCTTGCTGTCGTCTGAACAGCTCATTTGCATGAGTGAAACTGAGTTGAATTCAACGTATCGACTAATACTACTTGCTTGTTATCTCAGCATGCAGCTTGTGTTAGACCATTTCTGGGGTGAAATATCTGCTTCACTCCCTGCTCAATCTTTCATCATGCTGAATCTTGCAATACCGTCAAATAATTTATTTTGATACCGAGATTTAATAACCGGTCTGAGAAATTGGGACTGCAGTTCCCCTTTAAGAATCCGAGATGACATATAAATTATATTAAAGCATTCTACTAAAGGGTTCCATTGAGGTAAAAGTCTCCAGAAAGGCCAGTGTATCATAAAGATCCGGACAGCGATACATAAAGCTCAGAGTCAGGATCACATGTGAATTGTAAACCGACATATACACTGTGTAGAACTGATGTTCATGTTCTCACCTACGCCTTTGTGTGTTCAGGGAAAAGGGACAGGGGACTTTGAGCAGTGCTACTATGGGCCTCAGAAGCAGCATCGAGTGACCAAGCTATCACCAGCTTCAAAATATTCCTTCCGTCTGGCAGCCAAAAACGACATGGGCATAAGGTAACAAGGCCCCCACCCAGCTGAAGTGCTTGTACACCCAACAATACATTCATTATATCGCACCTTAAGGGCAGCTCAAACCTCTTCAGAAAAATAAGGATTAAAAAACAATGTAAAGCCAAATGGATTAAAAATGAGATTGGGTAAAGCTAAAGTCTGAATGTCATAACCATTGTGTGACTTGCATATACTTCTTTTGATAGTTTCACTTTCCATCTTTATATATATTCACAGTTTTCCGATGCTGGTAGTTTACGAACATGGGCTAAATTGGTCATCAAGTATTTAAAGCACGGTTTGGTGCTTGTATGGAAGCTTACCGATATAATCAGGCTGTAAACGTTTGGGGGAGTCAGCAAATTGAAGTGGGTCAAGTAGAGGGTCAGCTGCATCAAGCTGCCAATGAACAAGTAAAGCTTAATTCCACCCTGAAAACTAGTCGAGCAAAGTTTCGTCTGTAGAGTCATGTTCAAGTGGAAGGGAAAGAGAGGCATGGCATATACGCGCAGGGTAACCCAGGACAGAGCAGGTGAGAAATAGTATCCAAATGAAGGGAGGTCTAGGGGAGAGGTGGGAAGAGCTAAAATCTCAATGAATGGAGAGGATTTAAAAAGGAATTAGTCTGATTGAAGTAATAATTTAAAGTAAAGGTTAAGTTACAGTTGTAATCTGCACATTTACGACTGCATTCTGTTGGATCTCAGTTCACACCTGAGTATAGGATGATTCTTGAATATGCATTCTCCTCCTCCACAGCGGCTTCAGTGAAGCCATCGATTTTTACACCTCAGGCAGCGTTCCAGCTACACCAGCAAGCCCAGAGCTCATCAAAGCTGGGGTGACCTGGCTGTACTTGCAGTGGTGGAGACCCCTGGGAGGCCCCTCCGAGGATGACATCTCCTACATCCTGGAGATGGAGGAAGAGAGCTCGGTAACGGCTGCTGCTACACCCACCCTAGACAGGATTAACCCTTTCAATCCATCAGTTACTCACCCTTCTCGGAGCAGAAGCAAGGTTACAAAAGCAAGTACAGGTCTCATTGAGTGGAGTGGCTAATTGATGGAAATGTGTCGTCCATCCATTTCTTAAGAGGAGGCAGGACATCCACTTCAATAACATGGCCAAGTAACTTGTTGTGTGCTCTCAAACTGTTCTTCCCTAGGCTAGCACTGTATGAGAAGTCACATGAAAACAAGAAATGAAATGTAATAATGTAAGAAAGGTTACAAACAAGAGGAGCCCTTCTGGTGTGTTTGGGAGTTGGTACTTAATTGATCCAAGGATCTCAACCAGCCGCTTCTTTGAAGAAACTAGGGTATAGACTGCAACAACATGGCTAGATAACATGGTTCCAGACTCCAGCAACACTTTAGGTAAAGAAATACCACCTGTTTTCAGTTTTAAATGTACTTCCATGTGGTTTACACTCCTGCCTCTTGCTCCTGTTTCCATTTAGTCACATTCTGCAGCTTTGTTAACCAGATTTTTCTCATATATGACGATTATAGTGCATACATTAAGAATGGATACTCTGCCTTTAAAAGCAGGAAGATTTTCAGCACAATAGCACTATACCTCTGTATGTGTTAAGCATAGCTGATTAAATCACATGCCGGTACAAGAAGAGCTTTGAAATAAGCCAGGGGTTTGGATGTGTTTTCCCCACATCGGTGACATCAGGGCTTTGTCCTGTTTTTTCACCAGTTCGGATTTCCTTGACAGTAATAACAAGCCAGTGAACCTGTTGCAGTTTTCATTTTTAGAATTGATGATAACCTGGAAAATATATGAAATTATTCTAGAAATGTGCAGAAATGTACAAATCAAGTATTTCTGTGCAGTATATTTCAGAACTCTGTTTCTTATTCTTAGAGACGTAGAAATGTAGGGCTGTAACCCTGGCGTCCTGGCCAAATTTCCTATTGGCCCTTGTCAATCATGGCCTCTTTATAATCCCCTTCTATGAGTTGGCTTCATTACTCTGCTCTCCTCCCCACTGATAGCTGATGGGTGGTGAGCTTTCTGGCGCACTATAGCTGCCTTCGCATCATCCAGGTTTGTGCTGCACATTGGTGGTGGTGGAGGGGAGTCCCCATTACCTGTAAAGCGCTCTGAGTGGAGTGAACAGAAAAAGTGCTATATAAGTGTAAGCAATTATTATTATTATTAAAAAATGTCTTGTGACAGAATATTAAACACATCATAATGTTCCTTTTAAACACAAGGTGGCAGTAGCAGCTAATTCAACCAGACTATCCTAGTGCAGAGGTGGAAGAGGGCCAACAGGCTGCAGTTTTGTACTTGAAGTCAGGCTCCTGCAGTGTTTCTGTTACACGGTGTCTAAAACTTTTTCCAGAACTTTACCTTGTAAAAGCAGTGAAATAAGAAAAGGAGGGGCCTGACCTGTTTGTTCTGTTGTTTAATAGTAAATCTGCTAGTTTTCATTTACCATCTTGAATTTGCATTTTAAACTGAGAACAGGAGGCACGTCTTTACCCTAAGTGTTGCAGGAGTCTGAAACAAGCTACCCAGCCACATTGTTGAAGCTGATCATCTGGATGAGATCTTCAGATCAATTAGCTACTAACAAATAAGCAGGTCTCCTCTCGTTTGTACAGTAAGCTGTTGTTCCTCCATGAAGGGTCCCCCTAGTGGCACAGCCAAGAAAGGCGCTTGCTTCAAATCTAGATTGTGCTCTTAGCCTTGGTTTCATCAATCAACAGAGGTGACAATAAGCAGAGTGCTGACAGGAATAGAGTTGGGATTAGCTGGCCAGGGCTGTCTTGGCTACTAGCAAATTCCTAGACTTCGAATTGGAGTGACGTAAGTGAGCCAAGACTATAATAACTGTTACTTTTGTCCCATTTGATGAGTCTAGAGTCTAGAATATGTAAAACCTTGCAAGACCAATTGTGAATCTCTGCAAAGTTGGAATTAAAGCTATTTGCTGTGAGCATTCTCAACACTGTTTTTGTTTTTGTGTTTTTTGGGGCAATTATAACAGATCTGATGGATGTGAAGTACAAAACAGGATTATGGTCTCGTCTTGTCTATACACTTTTAATAATAGTCTTTTCCTTTATTCCATTTCTTTGTGCTCTTTAGGGATATGGGTTCAAGCCGAAATACGATGGAGATGAACTCTCTTGCACAATAAAAAACCTTCGCCGTAGTACCAAGTACAGGGTTCGGGTAAGAACACTCCCATAGATTTTCTTTTCGTGACGTTCGTGCACACAGTGTAAGCATTTGATCATGTCTGGCATTTAGCTAAATTTAATTTACAGTCCATCTCAATATAAAAATGCCAGGATGAAGAGTGATCAGGTTCTGTGCTCCCATTCATCATCTTGTGAGTGACTCACACTTCTCGATGGCTAACATCATTAGACCTCTCCCTAATAGTAAGGGAGTCATCTCACAGCAGCAAAGAACATTGGGTTTTTTCAAGGGCTGGCATAATTAGAAAGCACACAGGTTTTCAGTAGGGGACCTCCTGGATTACATAAAAAAATAAAAATGGCAAAATAAGTTAAGTAATGATGATAAACTTAGTGATACATGCTGATAGAAAAAGTAAAGTAGTCAAGATGTTTTTGTTGGGTTTAGAAAAATTAGCTCTGAGTGAGAACATTTGGTAGCATGTGTGTTTTATGATGGTATATGGAGACACTCTGAACTTTTGAGGCTCACTGAGTAAGAATCAGTGATTTAGGAAGTTTCAACAGAACCCTGCTTTTCTCCAACATTTCAGAGTGATAGTTTACAGAACTGCGGTGCTCAGTCTTGGTCCTGAGGGGCTGGTGTGTCTGCAGGTCTCTTCAAAGCTGCAGCACCTGGAGCTGGAAGAAGCTGTTAAATTGGTGCCATCAAGCCAATAATGAGCTAATTGAGTTTAAGAGCTGATTTGTTAAAGAAAACTAAAGACACCCAGGCCCTTTAGCACCTGGATTGACCTTCCCTGCTCCACACAATTGCCAATTCCCAGTAATTTTTCTAAGTGTGCTAGAGCTTTCTACTGCTTGTGGGTATTTTTTAGTCAAAGCAGTTCAGAAGTGACTGATATGCTCTGCTAACGTTCTTCCTATTATGCGTTGCTGTCAGTCTGTGTAATGCAGGGATTACAGAATAATGTGAGAATCATGGCTGCTGGTGAACAGGTTTCAGACAAGCCATTCATCTGGGTAATCCTTTATTGACAATTAAAGTTCATTACAACCCAGGAGTCTGCCTGCTTTATATTTCCTCTGCTTAGCAAGATTATGTGCAACCCCATCACTGAAACTGAATTAGGCTTCAGAGCGGGCGGAAAAGCTCATTACTCAAATGATATTGCTTTGAGGTATTTGATGTTTCACTCAGCACCGGACACCCCAGCTTCCTCCGTGCTGCCAGTTTAGCTCCAGAAGTAATGAAATTTGCATACAGGCGTTTGTCTTGGTGTAACTTAATGATTTTCAAAGCACTTTGGAATTCACTTGCCATTCACAAGAGTCCCAGCAGGGAAATGCAACCGTGCAACATGAGATTGCACTAACATTGTCCAAGGCTTAGAGATTGAGTTTGTTCCTTTCTTACAGTGGGTTTTCTGTATCACTTCAAGTAATAACCTGGGATAGGAGAGTGAAACCCATTCAAGTGAGGTTTAACTGGACCATGTTTGCATTAAACGGTGCGTGAAGTTTCCAGAAGGTGTCCTATAAATCCTTTTAGGGTGATGTTTGGAATCCCTGGGACTGTCTGCAGCCATATTTTATTGACATTTCAATTCTAGATCTTTTTGCAGCCTTGCAGTTTTAAAATGTCCTGATTTGATATTCATATATTTCACCAGAGTAAGACAAAGTCCATACCAGAGTACAGTGACTCATTAGTCGAGAGCTCATTCTGGTTTCTGCAGCTTTTAAAAAGAGCAGAAGCTGGTCCATTGCAGGTCACCACTTATACAGCCAGGTGAACAGAAGCAATTGGGATGAAGTATCTCTCAAGGTACTACAGCATTATCTACAGAAGGGACTCAAACCCACAAGCTTATCAGCTATGTGAGACTCACTGTACCTACTACTCTGAATTTTCTTCATGACTGAACTAGTAAAGGTAAATTTCATGCTCAAACGTAGTAAAAAGTCATAGAAAAAAAGCTGCAAAACATCCCCCAGCACATACTGTAACTGTACAGACAAGCACATCAGGTAGATGGGCCTTGTGCATGAAGGCAGTTTACATTGTTGTGGGTGTGAAGGTACTAGAGGAAATCTAGAGTAGTCTTGTATTTTACTTTTTTGGGGGGTTTTATAGTTCTCACTCGTTCCATTACATTTTTTTGCATTAGCTTCTGTCCGTCTTCAAGTGCTCCTAACACAACTTGACCACCAAGCGAGAGATTCCACTAGGAGCAACTGAAAGAAAAAGTCAACAAATATTTTTTCTATATATTTTGCCCGCTGAAGGTGACAGCGTACAACTCGGAAGGGAAGAGTGGAGCCAGCCAAGCAGTGGAGTTCCACACCTGCCCAGACAAGCCTGGAGCTCCCTGCAGGCCAGCCGTCAAGGGCAAAGTTCATGCCAACAGCTTCAAGATGACCTGGGGTGAGGCTTCTGCTGTTATCTTCCCTACTCCTTGAACCATTCATAATTCACAAGACCTCTGGAAGAAAGAGAAGCTAGTGACTGTTACCCAAACACTATACCTGCCCATTATACAAACCAGCAGCCATATCACCCTGCAACTCACAACTGGCAACCCACTGAAGCTAAGCAGGTGTGAGCCTGGTCAGTACCTGGATAGGAGACCTCCTGGGAAAAACTAAGGTTGCTGCTGGAAGAGGTGTTAGTGGGGCCAGCAGGGGTCGCTCATCCTCAGTCTGTGTGGGTCCTAATGCCCCAGTATAGTGACGGGGACACTATACTGTAAACAGGCGCCGTCCTTCGGATGAGATGTAAAAATGAGGTCCTTACTCTCTGTGGTCATTAAAAATCCCAGGGCGTTTCTCGAAAAGAGTAGGGGTGTAACCCCGGCGTCCTTGGCCCTTACCAATCATGGCATCCTAATAATCCCCATCTATGAATTGGCTTCATTACTCTGCTTTCCTCCCCACTGATAGCTGATGTGTGGTGAGCGTTCTGGCGCACTATGGCTGCCGTCATCATCCAGGTGGGGCTGCACATTGGTGGTGGTGGAGGGGAGTTCCCATTACCTGTAAAGCGCTTTGAGTGGAGTGTCCAGAAAAACGCTATAGAAGTGTAAGCAATTATTATTATAATTAATTTTCTAAACTTTGACATTTTCAGATGCTCCCAAAGATGATGGAGGATCACCAGTCACAAAGTACGTTGTGGAGATGGCAGAAGGGACTAACGGTATGTTCAAAAGTATATTACTCTTTAAGATTTATACTATACCCTGTTAAGTATTTATCCAATTCATTTTTACACTTCTCAGCCACGGTTGTTACTCTCTGTTTACCTTATGAATTTTTTAACCTGTTTAATGAGAAGTGCATGCATTTATGCAGTGCTTTTCATCCCAACGTACATTATATATAGAAAGGGAACCAATTCATGCACCACTGAAGTGCAGACTCACTTCACAGCGATTCAGGGGAAAAAAGAGAAACTGCTTCTAACTTTAAACTCACCATAGAGAGCCACAAGTGGAATGCAGCCTTAACAAGCCTACCATTTCAAACAGTGCCATGGAACAAAATAGTCAGGATCTCAGTTTGACATCTCATCTGATAGATGGCCCCTCCTTGCACAGTGTCCCAGGTCCCCATACTGGGGCACTGGTTTGAAAATTGTTTCAAGAGGGAAGAGCACCACCTACTGGTCTATCATATTTGTTACATTTCATTTACATATTTTCTTACATTTTTTTACATATCATTTTTGTCTCAATTCTTGTATTCATTAAATGATACGGTTTCATGGTCTATCTACAGTCTTTGTAAATATTAATGAGTGTTAATATAGCTTTTAAACATTAAGCTTTAAGATTAAAGTTTTTTTAAAAGGTGTAAGATTTTCAATGTAAATGACAAAAAGACACTTGTCTCGCAACCAGTTTAGATCTCAAGAAGTAGTAGAATATTCGCTTCATTAAGCTCCCCATGGTCCTTTGTGATTCCCAAGTCCAGGGTTGTACATGTGTTTGCATGTGTTCCATTTTGTGCTTTTCTTTGAGGTTGTTCAGTTCAAAATGACAAATTGTAAAAAGCTGGTTTGTGTCCAGGGAAGACATTGTCAGATTGATGAGGTCTTGGTGGAGGACATCCCTGCAGTGTCCATCCCAGACTCCCCATGAGGAGAATTAACTTTCTTTTGGGAAAAATGAGGCTGCATCATTCCTGCAGAATTCCAGAGGTTTGCAGACTCGATACCATGGTGCATACTGGCCATACTGATGGACCATGGTTGTCCAATGCCCGTTTAAGGGACTTTACATTGAATTTCCACTTCGTTGTCCACTAGCTGTATGTCGTTGCTTACCTGCCAAACTGACAGCATTTGCAACTGGAACTACCCTCTGAAGTCTCTGCTCTGTTTAGCTGCCAAAGCCATTAGAAAGGGCACACTTGAGTTTAGAGTTGTTTGTTTTTATTGAGTTTAGAGTTGTGTTTTATTTGCATCATTTGTACAGTATTTATCTGTCTTGACTTTATTTTCTTTATATCAGGATTGATTAGGTCTTTTTTCATGTCTAATTGTACAAGTTTTGCCAGTTATGCTTTTTCATGTCTCAGCTCAACATTACAAACCCCACAACCACGCAAAGGAGAATGGGGACATGTAGGGATACTCCTTCAAACCGCTCAGTTAATGTAATACATCATAGACAGCTCAGTCTCATGCTAGAGGTTTAGTGCCAGATGGAGAAGAGGTGTGTCCTTCATCGAAGGCATAGCAGGTATCCAGAAAGTCACAGAGGTCACAGTTTTCCCAAAGCCAAGAGAGCCCTGGCCTACTAATAGCACCCCTAACTTTGGCTCACTCAGTAGTGTGACAGCAACATGACCCAGGTTCGAACCCGTGCTAATAAAGCTCAGCCCATGCTCAGGAGAGTATCTGTACCAGGTTGGACTCTAGGGGAGCCCCTGATTAGGTTTAATTTTTAAAGACTGTTTGCTTTTCTCAGCACCTGAAAGGCAGTAGTTCCAACTGTTTGTAACTGGAATGTTTCAGGGAACACGTGGGAGATGGTGTACAGTGGGTCCATGATGGAGCATACGTGCGATCACCTGAAGCCAGGCAGTGCCTATCAATTGCGAGTATACTGTATCAGCAAAGGAGGCCAAAGCCCGGTAAGAATCTCACAGAAAAGTAAACAAACAACACACAGATGTCTAGTAACCTACATAATTTATGATCATTTTTTTTATTTCATTACTAAATAAAATGACGACCTAGACCTTAAGCACAGGCAAGTCTTGCATTGCATACAGTGTTTTATGAATGAGACTCATCTGTTTTTACCTAAGGCCCTTTATTACTGCAAACATTTTTTTCCCTATAGGATTTGAATGTCTTTTTGAGTGTCTTGTATGATCTTCCCACATCTAAGACATATCCCCCTTGATTCATCTTGTCAATACATTTGCTTCCTTCCCCTATGTAGAAAGCTCTGTACGTTTGGGGCAAATTTTAGGTAGCTTTACAGCAATATGTCTAGAGTTATTTGTTTTTAGTATGTTTTTTCACTTCCTAAAACCCCGGTCACGACAATAAGCCAGAAATATGAATCTCTACATTGCAAGAAATTGGGGTGGGAGGGATTGATGATAATGATGGTAAAGTTGTTTGTGTCATTTTAATGAAAATATGCTTGTTAATCTTTTAATTTTAATTTTTCAGCCATAAGTTAACCAAGCACTCTGTTTTGCTTTGGAAGCATGGATTATCGAGTAGCTCAGTCTTTGCTAGATGTAAGATGCACATGCTTTTATATTAGTTTTCCACCCTTTTTCAAAATGTGGTGAACTGAGTTTACAAAGCTTTGCATCATCTTTTATTCTATATGGTGACAGAATAAAAACTTGCTGATGATGCAGAGCTGAGGTGGCAGCACCTAAAGGTTTAGTTTATCTCCATCTTAAGTATTTTAGACTAGGCCGCAAATGTAAAAAGATTAAATAGACTCTGAGGTCCATCAAAGAGACTTCTTGAGAATATTTGGGTACCTGAATTGTGATAGATCACAACTTCTGAAAATGCAATGGTGTGGCATGGCTAGCAATGCAAAGTTTTAATCCCCTTTTTCGAAAATCTGTTTCCTTGTGTCCTTCTGCCTCTGCTTTTTGCAAGGTTCCACCTGCATATTTTCTTATTCTGTGAGCTAAGTTTAGAATAATTTGCTGGAGTTATGTTAAAAAAATGAGATGTGCTATGCCTGCTACAAGTTGGGCGTTTATTTCTGCTGTCTTGACGACTGGTTAGTTAGGGGATTGGACCACATCCTTAAGGGTCCACCTTGTTCACCTGGTCCAGCTCAGTGCTTAGGCCAGTCAGTTCCTGGTGGATTTAGGCCAGAATGCCTTCCTTGTCTTTGACAGCTGTCCGAGACCCTGCTTGTTCAGACTCCCGCAGTCCCTCCGGGCCCCTGTTTACCCCCCAGGGTTGTGGGAAAGCCGAGAGCCCGCGAAGTACAGCTGCGCTGGGGTGAGTCCTGTGCTCAGCTTTCCTGAGGGCTGTTCACGCCGTCTAATGAGGAGAAAGTTCTCTTGATCAATGTGGCCATGTTTTCGCGGTTGTCCCCATGTCCATTCTTACATAGAAGCCTTCCAGAATAGTTAGATTTCTCTCTGCAATTACAATCCTGATTCTGCAGAGTACATAAAGTCCGTAAAGAAAATTGCCCTCGTTTTGGCTGGCTGTAGCCATTCAAACTACTAGGTCAACTACATTCACTTGTTAACCCTCGGTTTTGATTTCCAATGAATCACTTAGGTTGAACTCGTATATCCTTCAGATCTGAGCTTGCCTCAAAAGCTGCTTAGTGGCAGAGTGTGGCTCTCCAGGCTCAGGTAGCTTGTTTGGCTAGTTAATCAGTAATCAGTTACTTGGATGAATTAAAACCTATTGATTTTAAATCAATACGCCTTATGATCAGATAAGCCTAATGATCTCATAAGGCCCTTTTAGCCTAATGATCAGGTAAATTCAGGTCCCAATACACTCCTTCAGTTGTGTGGGAAGAGCAGCCAATATTCTTCAGGCACTAGCAGCAGTGTTTTTATTTTTGTAAACAATTAAAAGATAGCACTTGAAAATGAGAGCAAAACAACTGTTTGTGCCTCCCATCCCTCCCTACAAGAACAACCTTCCACCTTTTAGGAGTGGGAGAAACCACACGATAATCCCACGACGATAATTATACGAATATTTAAACACAGGAAATAAATGCGTATGAAATCTATAGGCCGCAGTATTTTGCTTGCATACGGTGTATCTGTGTTATAACTGTCTTCCAAGAAGCTGTTGAAACTGTTCTGAAGGCAAAGGCAGCCTAACTCCTTATTAGTTAACAAGTATTCTTATATTGCTGGGTGTTTCCATTATTGCCTCTACCCCCTGTATACACAAATACAAGCTACACACAGCAGTCTTTAGAAGAGGATTTATGTGTGGTGCGTCTGTGTTCAGGGGCTCCGCCGGTGGATGGAGGGTCTCCTGTGTCTTGCTACAGCCTGGAGGTGTGTCCAGCACAGACGGAGGAGAACAGGGAGGTGTACCAGGGCCCGGAGCCGGAGTGCACCATCGTCAGCCTTCTGCCAGGGAGGACCTACTGCTTCAGGCTGAGAGCCGCCAACAAGGCTGGGGTGAGAAGGCTGTACCACTCCCATGAGTCTGTACAAAGCGCCACTAGTGCTCCTTTCCTGACGAAGCACACTACCACACAGCTGTGCTCCTAGCGTGGGGTATCCCTTGCAGGCTTTCCTTCCTACAACTCTGTGTATGAGCAAGGTTGCCTGGTTAAAGGTTTTGGAAATGCATTCATTAACTTTTGATCTCAGCAAGATGTTCAGCTTTTCTTGACCTTACTGAAGTGTATTAGTAAGCAAAGAGTGGTGTCTTTTTATGTTTGGAGAATAAAATTGCATTCCTTAATGGAGGATATAAAGCCAGCACAAAATTAGGAACAATAGGGCAGATTTAAACTAAGCTTAAGACGTAATTCATGTCATTTCACTCAGCTCATCTTTTTGAATTACACGATATACTGCTTGAATTCTTATGGGAGTTTTCACTGTGGAAAGGAAACAGCTGGTAAAAAGCATATTGGCACATTTCTTTAACAGGCATAATAGTTTGCAGTAAGTATGTTTAAGAACACAAGTTTTACTGTACGTTTACCTGACAGACTTCCTTTTTTAAGCAAGGACTGACCAAGCCTGGAGAAGTAATAAACACAGAATTTTTTTTTTCTCAATTGGGTCTCACAGAAATACTGCAGTTTTTCTGTGTCATATTTACAGCTTGGCTGTTGACCAAGATAAATGACTGAACTGGTCCAGTTAAACCTTACATGGATCAATTGTGACCCATGTATCAGTTGTTAAACTGATTAGAACTTCAAGATGCTTCAAAAGCCTGCTAGATTCTGACTGAATTTGAAAAATCAGGATCAGGAATTTTTGCACTATACAAAACGACAGATTCCACATGAGGCTGTACTCTATGCCCAAACAGTATTTGTTCTACTGACTGTGCTGCTTGTTTTTCCCTTTGGCAGTACGGGCCCTTCTCCGAGCGCTGTGAACTGACGACGGCTCCAGGAGCCCCGGATCAGTGCAAGTCTCCCCACGTTGCTTGCAAGTCCCCCACATGTGCAATAGTGAGCTGGGAGGTGAGTGACAGTGTCAGTGCATGGCAGCACAGTGGTATCATTGTGTTGAGAGAACTTGTGTTCATGAACAAAACAGTTTTTAAAGGGACCAAGTTTTACAAATGGCAAGGCAAAAACATATACCCAAGACATTACCAATATTGAATAGGAAAATAATTACTGCAGCTCGTTAATGCTGATGTGATTTTACATTCCAAGTCAAGTCACATCGGAGTTCCTGATGTCATCCAGTGGCCTCTCTTGTTCTGAGGCTGAAGCTGGTCCTGGTACATCCATGACGAGAGGTTATCCTCTCTGTACTGTTAATCTTTTGTATTCCCTTCAGGTGCTCATTGCAAAACAGCAATCCAGGGATACCTAAATCAGCGTTTTCCTAAACCAGTCAGTCCTTTTAGGAGAGGGAATGGTTTTTCAGGGCAAGACAGGAGTCAGTTGAAATATTAATGTTGACTTGAATCCAGTACTTTTGAGCTCTGCTGCAGGAGAGCTGGTAGTCTCAAAGAATGTGCAGTTATGCTAACACTAATAATAACAAGAAGGAAGGCTCAAGAGATATTGGTAATCTAGGTATTTTGTTTGAGTTAAATCCGATGTAAAATCCAGCCTTGTCTAGAAACATGTCTCTATGGATAACTTGTGAATCACCTGTTTAAGATACACTAATTTGCCTGCTCATGTTTACTGTGTGCTCAGTGGCCACAGTAGGCCCTGTTAGCATGACTGAAGCATGAAACTTGTTCCCAAGCTGACTGACCGTGTCATGCGGTCAGATCCATGCTTGCCCACTGTTTCCAGCTGCTGATGTTCTCTCTTCTGTTCTCTGCAGCCCCCAGCTGGCAATGGTGCTAATGTCACAGAGTACCGCCTGGAGTGGGGAGCAGCAGAAGGCTGCATGCAGATCTGCTACTCCGGACCTGCTATGTCCCATGAAATGAAAGGGCTTTTGCCAGCAACTACCTACTTCTGTAGAATACAGGTAAGGAGTATTGGTGATTATGAGTAAGTCATTGGCAGACTGGGGACTTGAACTAGGACTTTGCTAGTCCGGAAATAACTTTACCTTGGCCATTGGACCATGCAGCTCTGGTGTTTTCAAGCCAATGACTGTTTGAGGACTCTGAGTGCATACTGGTGGTAGGCTTTCCGATTATTCCTCACAGTTTAGATTGTCATTTAATTTATCTGTTATATCATAGTGTGAAATCTGCAGAGATTGCTCTTTGTTATATGTTATTGTAAAAACTCCAGAGGCGTTGCAGTGTTCTTCATAACCAATGCAATGTGTGGCTATGAAAAAGCCATTTAAAAATACACATCTGAATATTTTTATTTCTGTAATATATAGGTTACAGTAGAGTGATTCAGTGCTCAGTATATGGATGGATGACATGATGTAGTATGTACCAGCTACAATAACCTTTGATAACCCTGTATATCGATCCATCGATCCATCTATTAGCAAAAATACACTTATTTCTGGTAAGGGTCGTGGTACCTCAAAGCTTGTCCCAGAGCAATAAGGCTTCCCTGGGCGTCATCACAGGGTGCACATGCTCAATAGCATATATGGATAAATTGGACTCACTGATTAACCTAGAGGGCAACACAGTGGCACAGTGGTTAGCATAGGTGCCCTAGATTCACTTCTGGACCTTGGGTCCTATCTTTGTGGAGTTTGCATGTTCTCCCTGTGTTATCATGAGTTTCCTCATGGTGCTCTGGTTTCCTTCTGCAGTCCAAAGACATACTGGTGGGTTAATTGGCTTCTGGCAAAAATTGGCCCTAGTGTGTGTGTGTGTCACTGGTGTCCCATCCAGGATGTACTCCACCTTGTGCCCGTTGGTTGCCAGGATAGGTTGTGGCTCTACCACGACCCTGAATTGGAAGAAGCCATATGAGGATGGATCGATCTGTGGAGCGTTGAAGCAGCTTCTGTTAAATCACTGAGTGCGGAGGCAGTTAAATCGCTGGGCGCTGCTGTTAAGACACTCAAAGGTTGTGAAGACAAAAACATTAGACTAATAAATTTGCTAGACTAAATAAAAAATGTTGGCAGTAAGTAACTTTAGTACGTCTCCAGACTGAATACTTTGGTTTTTACTGTGTCCTGCTGTTTGAGACCTCTGTTAAAATTGGGGCACGTGTTTGCAGCAAAAGCAGATAAGATGTGCAGTGAGATATATGCGGAAGGAAACAAGAATGCCCATTTGTTGCTTTTGGTTGCCCTTTGCAGGCAGTAAACGTTGCTGGGGCTGGCCCATTCAGTGAAGTGGTGCTGTGCATCACTCCATCCTCTGTCCCGGCAGCGGTGAGCTCCTTGCAGGCCGCCGACGAGAGCGAGATCGACAGTCCGCACTACTGCCCTTCCACCTGCCTGGCCCTGCAGTGGGAACCCCCCTGCGACCATGGCTCCGAGATCACGTCTTACTGCATCGACCTGGGGGACAGGCAGCCCATCACAGTGGGCAGGACCAACAGCTACATGATCGAGAACCTTCAGCCTGACACGAGTTACAGGTGAGATCTCTCCCATGTTGCCAGCACCTGACAGAAGTACAGAGGTAGTTAGGTTTCCCTGTTTCTGCTAGAGTCCTGCTTTTATACTTGCAGTAACACTGACAACCAACCTGCTAACTATTATAAATCCCAGTTTGCTCCATTCCATGGTTACTTCTCCTCTATTAACATTAGAAACATGACACTTGTAGTCCTAGTTTAAGTCTGTCCACCCATTCAGATGCAGCTTCAAATTTTGTTACCTAATACTTGTATGGAAACAAAAACCTTTTGTAAATTGTATAGGTGCAGTTTAGTTGCCAAAGACCTGCTTGATAGTGTTACTGTCACATAAGTTTAGAAATATTTGGCCTGATAAACATAAGAGAGGTTTCAAACAAGAGGAAGCCATTTTGTCTGTCTATCCTCTTTGGTTGTTAATAGTTAAATGATCTAAGGATCTTATCCAGCTGTTTCTTAAAAGCAGTCCGGATCTTATTTTCAACCACATGACTGGTTGGTTTGTTCTACAACTCCCACAACACAAAGAAGTGCCTCCTGTACTGATTTTTAAATGTCCTTCCATGACAGTCTCTCGATAAAAGAGCTGTACCTCATTCTCCCCAGGATGTGATACAGTATGAGGAAAGTACCCTTCCAGGTCGTTTTTCCTGCTGTCATGAAATCAGCAAATGCAGAAGTTCCACCATGTTGTTGAAACTGTTACCCTGGTTTCTTTCAATAAATGGATCAAAGATGAGGGGATCTGAAGTATTCAAACATCTCAAACAGTGCTGAAAAAGCCAACCGAGCGGTTTTCCTCAAGTGGAAACCATATTTAAAAATGAAACCGAGGCACATTTCTTTACACCAAGTGCTGTGGGAGTATGGAACAAGCTGTGTGGCTGAAGCCGATTCCCCTATTTGTTTCAACTTACTTCTAACTACCAAATGGGCTGATGAACCGAAGAGCCTCTTCCCAATTGTAACTTGTCTTGTGCTTGCTCAGAGCAACCTTTTGTGATTCAGCAACTTTTTTGTTTCGGGTCATGCAGAGCTCTGTTTATGTGGTGGTGAACCGAGCTGTCGGCTATCTTTCAGGATACGAATTCAGGCTCTGAACAGCATCGGCGCAGGGCCCTTCAGCCACACCATCAAGCTGAAGACCAAGCCTCTGCCGCCCCAGCCCCCCCGGCTGGAGTGCACAGCCTTCAGCCACCAGAACCTGAAGCTCAAGTGGGGGGAAGGCACTGCCAAAGCTCTGTCCACAGACTCCATTCAGTACCACCTCCAGATGGAGGACAGGAATGGAAGGTGAGGCAAACACCTGGCGCTCCCCTCCTGCGTCTCATGAGTCTCGGGACTGTGGGGGGGGGGGGGCGCTGTGCTGCACGTTCACAGAGTCCACATCTGTTCGCTAGTTTGTCATGCAGAGAGAACAGTTTTTAGGTTGGTTAGTCAATTGGATCAAAGACCTTTTCTGGGATTGGCTCATAAATATTATGTAGTCTGATTCTTTAGGATTCTGATTTTCAGGAGATTTTATATGCCTGAATTTGGAAAAAAAAAAGTTTTAAAAACTTAGAATTCTTACATTTAATAATGTGGTGTACAAAGAGTGTGCTGGCTTGGCAGCCAGTTTCCAGTCTTTTTGTCTCAAGAATAAAAAAAAAACAATTGTACTGTAGCTTATATAATGACCATTGACATACTGTCATTTTCTTTTGATATAATGAGAACTTTTTAGTGCACTTTGATCTTTGAATTTGGGCAGCGTATTGAAGAGACACTCTCCCGTCACATCCATTTGGAGAAATCGTACTTGGATAAACTGCTTCTTAAAGTTGCCATAAATTGGCATTCATAACACTGCTGAATCATTTACTTTCTATAACGTCGATGTTCTTTAAAATTTGAGTATTTGATTTAGTTTCTTTAAGAACCAAAATATTAGAAAGAGAAATTGGCTTTTCTAAGTTCCGATGTCTGTCTTATGTATCGGAATCATAGACAGCTGTGCATACTTTTATTAATGATTTAGGCTTTTGCCTGTTTTAGGGTTTAATCCAAATTCATAAACATTTAGTAGGGGTAGTAATCAAATGGGGTAAAATCCAAAAATCTGAACTGTCAGTTTTTTAACTGACATGCCTGCAGTTGTTCTTTTCTTTGTTCAGACTCTGAGTTTTAAGTATTTTGGATGTCTGTCCTTCAAGGTGCTGGCGTAAATTCAGCACAGCAGGATCCATCCTTGAGGCTGCTCTCTGTCAAGAGTCATTTGCAGCTGCTAAAGAAAGGCCTTTCTCCAATCCTTGATAAAATGGAAGTGCCTATAGATGCCATTTTCTTTCATTAGTAATGTCAGGCAGAGGGTGGCCTCAAAGACACACCTGTGCTAAAAATTGTGAGCTTGATGCATAGCCTCATGGTCAGAATGTGAGCAAGAGGAATTTTCAGGCTGGTTCATAATACATTTTTTCAGAGACAATATTTTCTCCATAACCTTTCTCAGTCAAGTAAAGACCACCACAGGTTTTCTGTATATATGTATTATATTTATACTTACTGAGCTGAAGACAGATACTGCTTTTAGTCTCACATTCTTTACGTTGCTGAGTGTCAGTGAGGTGATTCTGGTTTCTTGTTTTTCCCTTTGCTCCCTTTGGAATAACTACAGTAAATGCATTTACTGGCCATTAGGCCACTCACATCTGTGCCTGAATGGACATATCTCTATAACCATGTTCAGAAAAGACCCAGCACTCCAAACTCCGAACTATACACTAAAATTGAACTATTTTTTAGATTTTTAGGTCAATGTACTCCATTAAACATTTTCTTTGGTTTAGAATGATTAGAAACTGAGAAGTCTTGAGCCATGTTGCAAACCATTATCATTGTGTTTTATTTTTGTTGTAAAGTAGACAACTTTTGAAAAGTGAACAGCACTGTGAACAGTAGGCTGTTTCACAGTCTTTCTTTGAGGTTTCAAACAAAAGATGTAAAACCTGCCTCGTACTTTCTAGTGAAATAAGCTTGAACTTTTTTTTTGTTTTGAAGGTAAATTCTAAGTCTGGAATCATCTTTCAAATTATTAGTTTCTAATGTGGAATCGAAAATGTTAAATAATAAAAAAAAATAAACAGAAGGCATCTCTCCAATGTAAAAAAAAATGTCCTGGGATGGGATTGCTGTGGAAAGTTACTGTGTTAGGTCCTGCGTTTCTCTTTTTGTCAGGATTGTTTCTGCATCCTTGATGGTGAAACGCTCTTAAAACATGAGAGTCCAAGTTGGAACCTTATTAGGAGAGGGCTTTTTGATGTTTGGTTTTAAAAAGTGTGCCTTTTTTTTCTCTTCCTTTTGTTGTCAGATTTGTATCCTTGTATAGAGGACCATGCCACACTCACAAAGTCCAGAGGCTCAATGAGTCCACCTCCTACAAGTTCCGCATTCAGGCCTTTAACGAAGCAGGCGAAGGGCCCTTTTCTACTGTTTACACTTTCACAACTCCCAGGTCCTCTCCTGCACCTCTGAAAGGTACAACTGCTTATACGTCCTCCTGTTCCTTTCCTCTGACAGTATCGTGTCACACCTAGTCCTTTCTTTCCCAACTCTTACAAATCCTCTTTGTAGATATTTTCCAAAGATGTTATCACACAATAGAAAACAAAACCAATTCTATAAATAAACGGAACAAAGTATTGTTTCAGGATGTATTTTACAGTGCCCTTTGCACACCAAAAGTGTGACCAGCTCAGGAAATAATAACTAACTGAAATGCAAAAAAACTTTGCATATGAAGTTTATTGAGTCCAGCAAGGCTTTAAAACTGATGTAACATGAATATTCATGTGAAAGTATCAGAATAGCTGTAGTGTCAGAATATGCCATATGAATATTAAGTCTTGAAAAGAAAATGACTTATGGAGGATAGAAACAGTGCACAGCGTGATAATTTCCTTAGTAAATTTTGCCTCTGATGTAGGTAGCCTGATAGATTATTACTGATAGGGACTGGTTTTCAAATACCAACAGGAAAGCCTTAAGTAAAAACCTGAGGCTGCAGCAATACCCCAGATACCCTCACAAAGATTAAAACAGAAATAAACCAGGGGAACAGGCTGTACTTGCAAATTAGGAGTTGTCTATGCTCAAAAAACATTAGGTCTCCTTTTCAGACGTACAGTACAGTACAATAAATCTTCCGTGCAATAGAGTTGCATTTTGAGTGGTGTACCAACGTTGTGGCTGTGCAGCTGGGGTAGAATAGGAAAACTGTATTTTCCTATATTGTGCCTCCTTTTATTTAATTATAAGGATGGCATTCATCTTCAGGAACTGGCTAGTAACAGTGTAAGTCCTATCATTAACACTTTCTGACACAAGCACACATTGCACCAGGAGTACAGCTCCAGCAGTAGGTTCCAGTATATGCTTTGCTTGTTGCTTGTCATATTAAACAGTCAAACACCTCAACCACAGAAGTAGCACTGACATCCTATATAACAAAAAGGAAAGTTTAATGTGTGTTATTCATTAGATTTCTAGAAATTCAGTTAGAGTTACAAATGTCCACTGGGTAAAGGAAATCTTTCCAGCCGGTGTTCAGACCTTGAGCACCCAGACCAAATGAGTTTTTTGCAAACTAAGAAGTCACAGTTGAGTGATTTAGAGTCAGCCAAGTCTCCAGCAGTTAGGCAGGATTGAGACAACCAGGCATTATCCTCTCAGGTCAAAGTTTTCATGTGGCAAAACTGAGGTGCCAGAGCGCTGGAGCACCACCATCGGTGTTTCTGCCCTCATATAGCAGCACTGTGTGAAGTGTAATCTTAATCTTAAAACCCATGGAGACTGCAGAAGTGCCAGATAATTTAAAACCTTACATGTAAAGCAAGCAAAGAACTACAATCCAGAGTGTGTTCATAGAGCTTTTAATGAGAGGCTGCCATACTGCTGCCATCTTTCATCAAATGCAATTGATATTTATGTTAGGGGTGGCTCTTTCAGGACTGTGTGTTAATCATAACTGTATTCTGTAAATTTGCACTTTTGGTAGTCTTGTGCTACTGTTTCATACTGCAGGAACCAGAAGCCCTTGAGAACAGATTGGTTGAGTTTCGGTGTTCAGCAGTAGCACATGACAGGTTGTGCAGAAACAAGTCACACTGCACCTTCTGGAAATTGCACAGATGACAGGTTCTTCATAGACAGGGAAACAAGTGTGTGGCAGGCACAGGCATCAGCTGAGCCCAGGAGGAGAAAAGACTTGTCATTCCTCAGTGTCCAAGCAAAGCTTCATTGTCCCTGTCTCAATGTTTTCTTCATTGAGGAAGACCCATCAGAATTAGGAACAAGTTATTCACACTATGATTTTCCACATTCAGATGCGAAGACACCAAATTATAGAGAGTAGGAGCTCACAAGCCACAAACTCATCAACCTATTTGATATAACTGAGTAAGTCCCGAAACCTCAAACCCAGAATTCATTCTCGGATTCCAGTGGTGAAGCTGATACTGCATCTACCCTACATTTTCTTCTGTTGAGCTTATTTCACTGGGACAGTCACTCATTTTGAAGGGTGCTGCAAGTTGTAGGGGTCCACAGCTTACAGGCTCATTGTGTGCAGATCTTCTGTCCCAAGAACTTCTTGTACTTCCTTTGCTGGCAACACACCTCAAGAAAAGACTCCTGGATTTTTACTGTCACATGGCATATGTCTGTACTCATACAGAAAATTCAGTTCAGGTTAAACTCATACATTGGGCAAAAGCATAAGTTCCATACAAATTCAATAGTCTGTTAACCAGTCCTGTGTCTGCATTTGAACTTTTTAATCTTGGCTTTCAGTATATTTCTTTTTGAATATTATATGAGTAACATATCATATATGAAAAAATGTTAGATCATATGATGCAGTCAGAAAAGCAGTTATACACAATGTAAATAATAATGACCCCCTCAGACAGGCAGCTAAGTGTCCCATCTCCAGCTCAGCAGTGTCCATTTCTTCAGTTCTTGAATTTGTTTCTCAGTTGATGTCAAGTATATCGTGCTATGTAGGGCCACCATGAGTCCACACTGAATTACGTTACATGTTACAATACCTCTTCTTTAGGGTACTTCTGATTATTACAGCAGCACCAACTGAATTGATGTTTTAGTCATGTGGTAGTCTAGAGTTTATTCCAAGCTTGTGACACAGGTAAGTCGTGCACAAACACCAAAATCTTCAATTTTGGCAGCCAAATGTAATTTTCCACTTTCCCACTGTCTCATGAGTGTCTCATTAGAGGTTGCCCTCTTCATGAGTAGCCCTCTTTTTGCACATTTATGTGACAGGTGCAGCTCTGCTCAGTCCCTGCTTAGACTCGATCACAGTGACTGTGTCAGAGCAGAAACTATTCTATCCCCTAGACAGCAACAAACTCTGCTCTGCCAAGAAACCAGGTCAAACTTTTAATTTTTTTAAATCATGACTTATTGTTTCTGATTCTTTTTCAGTTAATTTTTTTTATAAAAAGATGGTTCTTAAAATGATTCTTTTACGTTTAGAATTAAAAATAAGTGGTTACACCTGGAAAAGGTCTTACAAAACCGCTACCCTTAATTCTTAGACCAGTACTTAGATTTTCCATCACTTATTTCATAAATTCATTTAATCTGGCTGTAAAAATAAAGGGTAAGGTATAACATGCATACAGGTAGGTTCTTTATCCAGTGGATAATAGGTCAAAAGGCAAAATACAGCTTATGACAGGATGTGATGTAACTGGAAAGACAAAGTGTGAGTTCCTTCACAGTTTTCAAAAAGGAGGAAAGTTCAAAGTGAAGCACAACTCTCGGGAGTTTAGCTCACCTGCGATGTTCAGTTTAAATTTAGGATTGGAGCATCTTTGGGCGGCTGCTGGGAGTTAGTAATTATTTTAAAGATTTCATATATGTACCTGAGCCTGTCCAGGTTATTCTAATAGACTGTACCTCTCATCCATGGAAATCTGGTAGCCTGCAGAAACCCCTTTTTTTGCTGACATTCGTGTGATGGTGTTTTAGATTTGGGAATGGACGTGAATGGGGGTTTCTGATTGAACCTGTGTGGTAGTCGAGGGAGGTGAAGCTCCCTGCCATTTTGTCCTGAGGGAGTGTCTATGAAGATAGTCTCTTATGGGAAATACCTTGCTTCTGTGCCTATTTCTACCCAGCTCCCAGAATAGAGCAACTGGATGACCATTCCTGTGAGGTGACGTGGGAAGCCGTCCAGCCTATGAAGGGGGACCCTATTATTTACAGCCTTCAGTCCATGATTGGGAACACGGAGTTCAAGCAGGTATGGCATCTCCCCTTGGGGTTCTGGCTCTCTGCCCTCATCTCTGTTGGGAATGAAGGGGAAAAGGCTGAAACAGCAGCAGAGTTGAGGAATCTTTGACCTGCAGGGAGTGAGTGCACTGTAGCAGGCCAGACCCTGTGGTTTGCCGAATCTATGGCACTGCATGTAAAACATCGAATTTTCCCAAAAACGCTTTTATAGAATGACTAGATTTAAATAAAATGCTGTAAAAATAAAACACATCAACAAATGCTTTTAACTGAGGAGGCAGAAAACTATCCCACAGACAGCCTTTTTCCAATGTGAAAAGAACCAGATTCCTGTAATTAACTTAAATATATGGTAAATCACCTATTACATGCCAGAAAAGTAACATACCTAAGCCTCGAAACCAATATTAATAGTCTCTTGCTATCAAAATGCACAGGTGTACTCTATTACTGTACAAGTGCATGATGCTCATACAGGCATATTAGGTTTTACTGAGTGCAAGTATTGTATGCAGTTATGTACAATTAAATCTCTTATTATAAGAATTGTTCTAAAATGTTATTGTTCAGCAGTTACATAAGAAATTATATCTGGTCCTTCTTCCTTCAGCCAGTGCTATTTCTGCAAACTTTCCACCAACTCTAAAGTTTAAGTTCTCTCCTGGCTGTAATTAATTAAAACAAATGCTTTCTTCAAAGAAGAATAATGACTGTATTTTTAAAAACCAATGCAGTAAACTAAATAACCTCTGTTAGTGTCTTGTTAATGTAGTGAAGAAATGTTTCTGGTAACCTTCTCATAGAATTGCCTGCTTTTGTGATTTATGATTACTAAGTGGGAAGATTTTTTGTGTCATATCCTAGAGTTTATGATGGAGTGAAGAGAGGTCTTTTCACACAAGGAGAATCACCATCTCTGCCTCTCAAATACAGTTGTGTCAGCATGGCTCTTGCTGTCAGGTCTCATTCTTCAGTCTGCCTGACTGAAACTTTTTATTGTCAATGCGGATGACTTAGTGATTTATGATCTGTGTGCTGAAACAGAAGTCTACAAACATGGTTTAGAATATTAATCATCATGAAATGTACTCCATAGTGCAGAATTCCTGTCTTGTTTTTCTCAATGTTGAACAAAACTTTAATATTTTCCGAATTTGCCTCAGTCCTGACTGCAGGACGCAGTTGGCCATCTCTTTGTTCTTTGTGTGCATTCGCCTCAAGCAGGCACCTTCCAGAAACATTTGTGAAAAATGTTTGAAAAATAAATAGTCCCGCCTTTAAAATAAGTTCATAACATTTAAACAGGAACTGTTTTTTAAAGCTGCTGCATCACCTGTGCATTCTTCTGAACTAGTTTGAGTAGGTAGCTGCACACCTGAAGAAGGCTCCACAGCCAAAATATTGTTTCTTTTCTTCTCTTTTCAGCATGGGATAAAGCTTTACTTGTTTTTCTGAACTCAAGATTCTCAAGTATTGCTTATATGCAGCTTAGTAACCCTGAAACCTAAGTGGTATTGGTTATGTATGTAATATCCAAATGATACCTGTATGGTTATGAACAGGTAATAGATAAATTACTGAAACTCAAAAACTCAGGTTTTTCTCTTTTGCGGTTTTATGACGTGGAGTAGGTTTGTTGGACAATAAGATGCAAATCCTACTAGAATTCTTAGTGCTACTTTATCCCGCTTTATACTGTTTTTAAAGTATAAGTTGTACCGTGTTCAGAAGTGAGACGTTTAAATTTTAACTAAAGTGACCATGAATGAGCATGCAGTATATGCTTTAGCTTCCTTGTAATGGTTTCCTGTGGATTTCAGAATCACCTTTAAAGGCTTGAACAGTTTGGCTCCTGATTTTATAGGTGAGCTGGTCTGTTGCTTTAAGATGATGGAATTATCAAGATTGTATTTCTTTTGATTGTACTGTATTAATTATATGATACCTGTTCTTTCTATTTGTAAAGCACTTTTAATTCATGCATTTTTGTTCATAGCATTTTCTCTTGCATCCATCCTCATAATCTAGCAACCGCTGCTTCAGCAGGCCTTAGTTTGATATGAGAGGCCTGTCCTAGATTAGATAAAACAACATTGTCAAAATATTTACACAAGTACACAATTTGAAAGAAAGGTAATCCTTTTCAGGCAACATCAGCTGAATCCAAATAGTTTGGTGGTTAACAAAGGAGGCTGTGGATTTGAAAGTTACAGATTTATAGGTTGATCCCTTGCATGTTTATTTATCTTTATTAATAGTAAAAAGTCCTTAAACCTAATGTTTTGCCACAGATTTATAGAAAACAAACTGTGGTTGCCTCCACACATACTGCTTGATATCTACTGTGCTGTATTTCTCTACACGGTGCAAATATTGAACATGGTTTAATTTTTAGCACGATAATTCAAGGGTTAAGCCATCTTTCTGAAATGCCATTCATAACCATGCACCCTTGCTACAATGCAACTGAAGGATTTCTATTTCTGATGTAGCAATTTTTAGCATAATCTTGTGAGCTTTATACCAGAGACCATTTTGAGTGCTTTAAGTGTCTTCTGTATTTTATAGCTTTGGATTTGTGTTATTTTATTCACATGTGGATAACACACCAAACTTGCGATCTTCAGGATCTGCAGTAGTCAGAGGCACAGCCAGGTGGTGATATTGAGAAGCAGTTAGATTTGACAACAGCAGTCCAAATAAGGGATGTCTGGATAATGTACTGTAGGTAGTCAAGACATTCCTTGGGGATTTCCTTAAATTACCAGTTAATTTATCTCCCGCTGTTCTGAAACACAGGTGAAGCCAAACGATTGATTGCTTTACATTGCTCTTTGAATGACCATAAAAAGTCTTTTGCCATTTTCTAGATCTTTACAAGTTTGTCAGTTCTTTTTAAGATCTTTACTACCGTATAGTGAGAAACAAGGTTGTCGAGTTTGTGTTCTCGTTCCACCAAGACACTACTACTGAAGCGTTTGAAAGTCTGAAGCAGGTCTTAGTGAATCGAGCTGAATGGTAAACATAGCCTTGCAGCAGAGGGTTTCAGACTGTGATTGAGTAAGTCTTTTTTGGTTGTTTACCTTACTGCAAGCTTTTAATAATATCTTCTGGTTCAGTGTATATAATTTAGGACTACTAAAACACTCAGTTGCTGACAGGCATGTGATTTCTGTGTCTTCATGGAAAGTAACAAGGGAAACAGGAGAAGGGGTCATTAAACATTAGATTGTTTTATTCCAGCCAGTATTTTGAGCAAATTTTTTGCACTGTTTTCACTATTTCGTGATTAATTTGGATGGTTTTAGAAGTTAATGGAGGTCTAGAGATTTAATAAGTCTTTTATAAGCTGGTAACATATAATTAAGCATTACCAGGAGCTTAATCTTACAAAATGACTGTTAAATATAAAATATTAAATCAGATTATTAATGTAATTTTAGTAGAATTTATCTCAACTTGCCTACTGTGGTAAGAACATAAGAAAATTACAAAATTAAAGGAGTCTATTCAACCAGTTTGGGACTACATAATTTATCCAAAGTTCTTATCCAGTCATTTCTTGAAAGGAGTTAGGGTATCAACATATCTGGGTAGCTTGTTCCATACTCCCACAGTCCTTTGTGTAAAGTGCCTTCTGTTTTCATTCATTTCAACATAGCTTCCACTATTGTCTTCTGTGTCATGTTTAGCTGTTGATTCTGAATTGACTTTGTCTGTTCCTTTAACTTAAAGTTTAAGATACTTGAATTAGGCCTCCTTGTAAACTTCTCAGTTCAGCTTCTTCAGACTTTTTATCAAAAACTTTTTAATTTTATTTTCTTCTCAGTTTTTTCCAATCCTCCTAATTTAAGTATTGTCTTCAAATTTCACTAGTTTACCAATTATCCCAATAATGAGATCGATTTAATTAAGAAGGGCAGTGTTTCTAGTGTAGATCCCAATAATTACATCATCCCAAGTGTTACTGTACTGTACATTCAAGTTTTTTGAACAAGTATTTTAAACTTTGCCTCATCATTCACAGCCTGGTTAAAATTATTTACTTAGAAAGATATTTCTTCTTCCTGATTGCCGGCAGGGAGGTGTTTGCTGTTTTATCTACTAGAAGGACGAGTGTAGGATAGCTCTAAGGTACAGCACTCTTGGGAGTATTCTTTGTTAAACCACTTTGTGATGACTTTAGATACTGTACATTTGTGCGCTGTGCTCAGTGATAGTTAATGCGCATGTTTGGCTGAGCAGGAGTGGGTGGGCCTGAGAAGACCAGAGTGTTTTTGTCTTGCCATGAGTGGTGATCTCGGGAGATTTCGCCATGCCTGTGACCCTCGTTTTTAACAGCTAAACATGTATTGCTCCTGCAGTCAGCTCTCCTCCAAGTCACTTTGGAGCTTAAATGTTCATGTTAAGGAACACTACTTAATTGACTTTCCAGTGCTCCGGGGAGGAAGGATTTAAAAAAATGCCAGATTGCATGTGCAATTTTATCATTTCTTATTTTTACATGTTGTTTTGGAATGTTGTGTTTTTGTGGGATATGTATATGAGTGATTTAAATTTATCTTTGTTGTATAAAATAAACAAATCATGGCATACTTAAAAATCCACAAGTAGACGACTTTAGAAAATACTATGTGGTATACATTCAACAGATCAACTATGACCACTGGAAAATGTTGGAAGCTGAATATTCAGTCACTTAACCAGAACAAATGTATGGAAAATTGGCCCTCCGTTTGCTCAATTGGCTTCAGTTTCCTTTTTATCTTTAGAAAAAATGTTTTTTAACCACTTTAAACTCTCCACCAAACATGACTATTTGTTTTGTTTGTATCACTTCTAGCTTTCAGAATAAAGCACAAGTAGCGGATTAGTGTCTGGCAACAAGAATCTGAATACCATATTCATACAACGGCCTGTTCGTTTTCTTTTTTCATATGCCCTCTGATAGATGGTATACGCTAATTAAAACATGAGGGACTTTCATTGCAAAAGTTATTTTCTTTCTCAGAAGCTTAAACAAGCTTTTTAAGTAACAATGAAGCTCAAAAGAAAAGAAGTGAGCAAGGTAATTCCCCCCATTGTGAGCACAATAGTTTGTGAAATTGCCTCCCATGTTTTCTTTTCATTTATTTTCTTCATTTTTTCATTAGAAATTTCATCACAGCTTGTCCTATTTCTCATGCAACCAGTGTCAGAAAAGTAATGCTGAATTAACACGGTTTCCTACACATGAGCATTGCATTTGCATAGCGATTATTACCTGCTGGTTCCGTCTCTGAAGTGTAGCCTGTTCCTCATGCATTCTACCAACGGTAGATGAAGTGGAATTCCATTAGTGATATTCTCCTTTTTATTCTGTGGGTTCTTTTATAAATGTATCCAGAAATTCATATTAAAACAGTTAGAGTTGGAAATTGCTGTCCTTTGAAATTCATTTTTTAACCTTTGTAGACCTTAGCTTAAAATGTGATTCTCCTCCCTCCTGCAGCTCACTAGGTGTTATTAGAAACTCCCTTCAGATAAAAGGATACAGTAACCCAATGGTGGAGTTCTGTTGCAATGTAGGTACAGTACAGCCACAGATTTACAGTAGATGCAGAAAACCGACTCCAGTAGCAAAATTTCCATATAACCTCATATCGTTGTATGGTACTACAGTAGATATCATGTATGGCTTAAAGTTGAGTAATCCTACCTTACATAATAATTAAAGTACTAGTGTATTGTCTTCAAGTTATAGAGCACTGATCAATTAAAAGAAACAACAGTAATCCCAAATTCAAAGTAATCAGGTAAAATAACATGAATACCTTCTCTGCATGTAGCCTGCCTAGCACACCCCACTGTAGTGAAACGGGCAATAAAGCTGTCAGTGAGCCTGTAAAATCGTCTCCAGTCTGTTATTTTCCATGTAGTGGACACAGAACCGGGAGAGATCATTACAATACAAACACAAGACTACTCTGAGATGCAGATGCTGGGTAGTGGGTACTTGAGCAGGTTGCAGGAAGAGGCTCACTCATTCGCTAGATTCATCTTATGATACTAGTCTGTCAGATCACCATTCAGCTCTGCTCTTTTTCTGTCAGTCCCCGTCGGACAGACTGAATAAGCAAATTCACGAATGTTAAAATCGCAGATGTTGTGATGTTATTGTATATGAAACTAAGTGGTCACCTGTACATTAGTGGGATAGAATTGAAGGCTTGGGTAAAGGAAAAGGTTCCTTTTGAGGAGCAGAAATAACCATACTATAACTCAAGGTGAAAAAAAGAAAACGTTTATTTTCAAATCTAAAGAAGACCCTGTGTCTCTCAGAATTCGCGTGAAAAAATACTTTTCTGAAAAACAGGCAGTGTTCAGTGTATTTTTATATAGGTGGATGATATACAAATCACAGTGAATAGCAAAAGCCCCTTTTATGGCATAAATCTATACTACATTTTTAATCTTCTTGTCAGTTGCAAAGCTACAAGTTGCAAAACTCATGATTTTATGAAAGCAGCAGTCACTGCCCTCAACAATCACTACCCTTTGCCCGCAATTAAAATGTTTTTTTTCTCTCATGACCAGATCAAGTACAGTGGATCTCTGCTTGAATCTTCCAAATGAAATTCATTACTATCATTCCTACTAGGAGTTGCAGTGTTAATACTGGTGACGGCTAATTATTTACACTCTGCTTCAGGTGTTTACATGTTTCTCAAACCCTGCTTTGAGTACTGTATCCACCTGAATAATTGACTTCATAAATGGGCTTGTGCTATTTCTGTTTATTCTTCCACAGCCCCCTTTCCTGCACGTGTAAAATTTGCTTAGAAGTTTCCAGGGTTTGTGTGTGAGCACTTTCTCCTACATTCTTCTCAATGGAGTGTACGGGCTTCATTAGCTCATGTTGTCTTCCGTTTCCCTGGCGAAGGTGTCCTGTTTACTACTATTGTCAGCGTTGCTGTGTCTGTTTAACGGCATTTGTTCCAGCTCTTGTCCAGAAGTCTTCGTTAATAAATGACATTTGTTTAATCACAGAGGATGTCTGCTGATCAGATGTCTTAGCAGTGCTTGCAACTTTTTTTGGAACATTCTGAATAAATCCACCTTTGATCAATGTGCTTTGGACACTTGTTTAGTAAGCACAGCTTTACTAGTCTCTGGTTAGTCTTGGACAGAATGCATCCTTTTGCACACAGTATCTTCAGCAACAAAACAAATTATCTACAGTGTCCCTGTTACCATTCTTAGATGTATTTCCTGTTCCATCCAGAAAACTGAGACGCATGTTCCAGTGCCTCTCAACATAAATTTGTTCCAAAACATTTTTTTTCCATCACTGACTCATTCAGCATGAATACTGTAAGTCTGATTGAACAGGGTGGGTTTATAAAGGCCTGAGAAGCTTTAAATAAGAGAAAATTATTCCATATAGGGTAAAGCGAAAATGTTTAGGTGGGGCTGCCCAGACATTCAGTTTTATTGTTGGGCCCATTTGAAATGAGACAGTTTTGCCTACGTAACCATTAATGATTACAGCTGATGTACAACCTTCCTCAATTAAAGTCAGTTCAGATTTGACTATCTGAAAAGCTCTGAAATAATTATTAATTATACCCAAGAGCTCTTGCAAGTCTGTAGCCTTCAAGGCTGTGCACTGAACTCCCTTGGTTCCATACTTCATGAAATTAAACTGGGATAAATAATATTAGATTAAATGTATTTTGTTGTAGGTAATCCAAAATTGAATGCAGGAGGTGTGTTCATTTTCCATTTTTTGACTTCCTGCCATGAAATATAGCCTGCACACATTATCTAGTCCAATCTGCTTCAGTTTCGTTTACTGTAGGACATCAAGCTTATTCTCTCTGTGAATCTGATGGAAATTAGAGGAGATCTTCAGAGCTGGCTTCATTTTGATGAAGACCTCGGGCACTTTAGCCTTTGGGCCCTCCTCTCCTAGCATATGTCACCAGTACTCACTGACTGTGTGAAATTCTGTTACTTCTTTGTTTGGTTTCAGCTTTTGAAATGTTTAAGCCAGATAATAAAATTATTAATGTTGAATTAAAATTGTAATAACTGCTATCTCACTAGTAATACAGAATATGATGTTGACTTTTTTATCGTGCATGTTTGATTTTACATGAATTATCTATTGGACAGGCTACAGTTTGATCAAAATTTAATATTAATATAATAATATTAAAATAGTTATGTAAATGTAAAACAAATGAAGAGGACTTCACTCTCATTGTTGTATCAACTGTTTAATAATTTTTTACACTTAGTAGCTATGCACTGTTGCTAAAATCCAGTTTGTGAAGCAGGTTAAACTCGAAGAACATTTGATAATCTAAATTTGTTCATCCATACTGTATGTGATCTTTTTCATTTTTCTCTAGGTTTTTACTGGCACTGTCAAATTAACAAAGCAGTGGACCAAGTATAAGATAATTCCATGCTGAAAGGTTGAAAACAAGAAACATTTTGGCAATTGAGCCTTCTTTAGAATCTTTAGTTTAATTTAGCTTAATCTTAGTTTAATTACACCTGTGGCATCCAGGTCAGGAGTGTTGGTGAACATTGTTAGTCTTTGTGTTGTTGGTGTTGCTTCAGGTTTAAACGTTGTGTTTAAATGTGAATCTGTGTACCATGTTAGTTGCTTAATCCAGCATTTTTCTGCACTGTGCAACTTCACATACATGTCAGGAATGAATGATAAAGCCACTGTCTATAAGCATCCCCTTTTTAATTCAATGCACAAGAAATTACTTATCCTTTTAGATCTGTAAGCATCTAAATTTAAGATTGGTCTCCTAATGTAAAGAAGTTTGAACATCCTTGCAATGGAACCAATCTAAATATTTAACTCTTCTGGTAGTCGGATTTAGGCCATGCCTGTTCCAGGATAAGAGTCCAATGACACTTGGACACCAGGATCATCCAGTCAGGAAAAAGTGCCGAGCTAAATCCTTAGTGTCCTCATCACTTAATTTGGGACTAGCAGTGATCCACAAGGATAGCCATTTGGTCAAAATCAATCCATCCATTTTCTATGCTGTCTGTCAGTGCTGAGGCCCTAGGTTCAATTCTAGGAGTGCTATCTGTGTAAAGTTTGTACAGTATGTTCTCCCCATGTTTGAGTGGGTTTCCTCCAGGTGCTCTGGTTTTCTCCCACAGTTCTGGGGGAATTGGCACTGGTGTATTTGTCACAGTCAGATGGGTTCCCTGGCAACCTAGACACGGATGAAGCAGTTAAAAAGCGGATGGATGGATCTTTTACTGTTCGGATGTCATGACAGATTAAACTCACTAGAGCTCGAATAAATGTGTCTAGAATTCAGGTTTGAGTTTGGACTTATTTGATTCCATATAATATGGCTAAAGAAAATGTGCATAAAATAATGCAATACCAGTTTTAACGCAGTTTTGTTTTTCTGTTTTGTTAAATCTTGGAATTTACTATGGTAACTTTTAAGACCCCTTGATACAAACTAATTAACAGCCTGCAAAATCTGGTTGGGCAACAAATGAATGGCAGTATAACAGCTGAGGAATGATGCTGGGTCACTTCAGGGTCCAAATAGTGGGTCTTTAAATTTGAGTTCACTTGAATTCTTTTTCCTCTGCAGATCTACAGAGGCCCGGCCACGTCCTTTCACGTTTCAGGGCTCCAGGTGAACTGTGAATACCGTTTCCGGGCCTGCGCCATCCGCCAGTGCCAATCTCCCTCGGGGCCGCAGGAGCTCGCAGGCCCCTACAGCGCCACCGTCTCCTTCTCCTCGCCCAGGAGCGACCTGCCTTCCAGCGGCGCCAAGAACACTGTGGAAGTGGCGAGGACCAAACGCACGCTCAGCGACGAGCAGTGTGCCGCCGTCATCCTCGTGCTGTTCGCGATCATATCCATCCTGATTGCCTTCGTCATCCAGTACTTTGTCATCAAGTGACGTGCCCGCCACCAAAAAAAAACAAACAAAACAAACGACTTTGACCTTAATCACTTTCCCTTCTCTCTCACCCCTCCCGGCTTTAAAAACATTGTACTGTGATTCCAACTTCTGTTAAATTCACACTTTGCCAGTGTAGGCGTGCTAGGCCATCGTTTCCCCACTGTTTTCCTGAAGACATAGCGCTTGCATTGTGCAGTAGAGGACCCTGGCAGTTTTTGAAGAGGAACCTTTCTTAAAACTCGGTAGTCTTTCCCAGGTTTGGGGGTGGATATCTGCATTGCAAGGCAAAGTTAAGCGACTGCACCTTCCGAATTTCTTTTAATTTGTTGACAGTTAATAGCACCATTCCATTTTGTTTTTCTTTGTGTGTGTGGATTTTTTTTGACGAAAGGAGAAGAAACCGTTGATCTTTTTTTTTGTTCCCTTGTTTTTTTTTAGATTTGTTTTAATTTTCCCCTGTGAAATTTAACAAGGAATCCTCTTTCACCGTGGCCAGTGAGCATGTAAAGTAAAAAAGGATGCCGGCCCAGATTCAGTGAAAGCAGTGTGATGGCCTGAGTAGACATGCAATTCTTTATTCTTAAGTGCCAGAGCTGGAGTTTCTTTTTTTAAGATGAAAAGCAGAAGACCCATGAAGTGTACAGCAAATATATAGGTATATTAATCTATTATTAGTATTGTATAACACTCATTTAGCACTTTCGAATACTTTTGAGTCCAGAGTGTGTGAGGATGCAAACGTGACTGTGAAAGGTAATATTTGATATATTTTTGTAAGAAACATGGACCTGTTTATCAGGGCTTTGTGAAGGGGGGGCAAGAGGGAAAATGGACTTTGCATTTTTTAACATGTAGCTGCTTTAATCCAAACTTTTGAGTTCAGCACAAAAGCTTGTCGAAGTCTCCCTTGAGTTTAAGAGAAAAAGAGAATTTGCACCTTGTACAAAAAACGGCTGACTGCATGTGGTGTTTGTGATGCGTTTCTAGAACACTTCTTTCAGTGTGCAAAGCCCTAACTGTGTATTGTGAGTTTTTTTGCAATGTTGTACCACTGAATCTTACCTGTTAAAATCTTTCATCTTCAAAGTCTGAAAATTAAAACCGCATTAGGAAGCTTAACAGTCTGAATGACTCTTAACATGAGGGTTACCAGAATTTAATAACCTGGAATTCATTCACTCTTAATGTGATCATCTGTGTACACTTCTGCAGTTTCAGTTTCTTTTGTTTCTTGTTTTTATTTTCTGAAGATTTTCCTGAGATTTTTGTCTCTTTTGTTTTAGTGATATTTGTTTTCGATTTTGTTCATAGATTTGTGTAAAACACTTTTTAATTATGAAATCATATTTAGCACTCAGTATTCATTCTGTTTAATGTCGTCTTCATTATTTTTAAGTTAATTCTTTTCTGAGGGGATAATAATAACGGTTTCTTGCCTGTTAATTGTCTATGTTGTTACACGTACTTCCTATAAATTCAGAACTTGACACTTTTTGTGTTACATTCTTTCTCACTGACCGCAAACAGCAACCTATCACAATTTTGCTGTCTGACCTTCAGAGTTGATGTTGTGTTTGGCTGTTGGCCGATGTGTTACTTGCTGTTGCAGCAGTTTTAACAATGCTGATACCTTGTCAAATGTCTTTAAAATACACAAAAAAATATCATGTTGCAATGAATCTGCTGCCCTGCAAATGGCTTCTGTTTGTCATAGTAAAATTCAAATTCCTATTTTTGATAGTGCAAAATGTAATTGCAAGTTGTGCCATTCAGATATTCCCCTTTTGCAGTTTGCTGCATTGGGGAAAGAAAAAAATTTTATGTAATTTTAATGTTTGCAGTTACCTCATATACTGTACATTCCAAAAAAAAAATCAAAACTTGTTATAAATATTACCAAACATATCACTTTAAAATTGTACAATGTCAGACTTCGTAATGAAAACTGTATAATCTCATAAATATGTATCTAAACTGTAACTCTATAGCCATGATATCTACAAAAAAGATCCATGCACAATAAAAGATCTATAATTCTTATTTTTGTATTTGTGGTTTTAACTTATTCGGGGATTTGTTTAATCTGTATTTTTGGTTGTCGCTTCACATGCTGTTACATAGCCCTAATGTTAGGAAAAAATGCCTGATCTTTGCACAACACCTAAGAATAATTTAAATGCATGAAAGTCAAATTGTTTGGTGTCACGCTCCTGCTAATGTAAGTTCTCTCAGGCTCCTTCCTGTCTCAGGTTCACAATCCTCTTACCACCTCTATATGACAAAATCCTGGGCAATTATCAGCCTACCAGAGCCATTTACCGATTAGACTTGCTCGGAGTTTCACAGCCTGTGACGGGAGAGCTACCACTGATTGGAGGAAGACTGGGTTTCTCGGTGATGACACTGCATGTCCTCAGACACCCAAGAAATTGGAGACTCTTTGGCACAAAGGATCTAGAAAGCTTTCACAGGCTCAAGTGCACCCATTTACATTCATTCAATTGCTTTTCTTTCTCCATCCATTTTCTAGCCAAGGTCACAGGGGAGCCGGAGCCTATCTCAGCAAACAGCGGGTGCAAGGTAGGAATATGCCTTGGACAGGATGCAAGACCTTTACAGGGTACGCTCAGGCATGCACACACTTGTTCCAGGGCTGATTATCCCAGAAGCCATTCCAGAAGAAGTCTTTGGACAGTGGAAGGAAACCTGAGCACCCACAGGAAACTCATGTATACCCAGGGAGAACAGTGCTTTCAGGCAAAAATGCTAAACACTGTGCTATCATGCCACCCTGTGTCTCTTTAAGGAACCCCAGCTTTAGATGACTAATGACAGGCTGTAGCCAAGGTTTGAACACGTTCTATGTGAATTGTAGTTCTCAACATGACTGAACTATTTTTGGGTTAAGTTGGGTCCGAGATCACTGTTTTCCTTTAATGTTAACTGTACCCTGTTGTTTGTTTAAAAGTGTCGCTCTTTGGCTGGGGGCTAGCCCATTGGAGGATATGTGTTAAATAAGAGGTGACATTAAACGGCGTGGATACTTCAATATTCTTTTGAAGCTTGTTCCCTTTTGCTCTGGCACTGGCGGATTTGCTCTGTTTTTGGAACATAGAATAGAACACCTGCTGTTACTGTACATGTAGGAAATGTTCAATTTTGCACCACAAAAAGAGAAACGTAAAATGTTGAAAGTGATGCTTTGCTTTCAATGTTTTCTTTAACAGTTGATTGCATCATGTACATAAATGTGGTGCGGTTGTTTTTATTTTAAACATTCTTTTCAGTTCATCTCAAGTTTTTATTTAAACCGGCAGCATCAAACAATGGTACCATTGATGATTTCTCATCTTATTCCTTGTTAATACTGCAATGCAGCTTGCAGTTTAGGGTTCATAGTCTTTCCTTTCCCATGTGAGGAACATATACTGTACTGAAGAGTTTGAAAGTAAGTCAAAATGTTTTCATTAGTTTTCAGCAATTTCATTTGGTTGGTAGTAGCTTATTCATCCAGCCTTTTTTTTTTAAGAAAGCAAAACTATCAGCTTCCACCACATGGCTGAGTAACTCACTCCCACAGTTCTTTGGGTAAAGAGGTGCCTTGTCTTCTTAGTTTTAAATGCACTTGTAGGAAGTTTCTACTTCGATTTGTGTCTTAATTATGCCTGTGTCTGTGTGCATGCCCTGCAATAGACTGGCATCCTTTCTAGGATGTAGCCAGTACATGTGCAAACTTTAGAAGAAATAAGTGATTTTATGATAATGGATGTATTCTAGGACTACACAGTGGAGCTACCTCGCAGTGCTGGAGCCCTGGGTTTACTTCCTCCGATACTGTCTGTGTGAACTTTATACTGTACGTTCACCACATGTTCACAAGGGTTTCCTCTGGGAGCTCTGGTTTCCTCCTACAGTCCAAACATAAGCTGATAGTTTAACTGGCTTCTGAAAAAAATGGTCCTGTTGTAAAAGCGCATGTGTCTGTGTCTGCCCTGTGATGGACTGGTGTCCCTTCCACGTTGTATCCTGCCTTGCACCTATTGCTTGCCAGGCCTCAGTTCTCTTGCAATCCTGAATTGGATAATGCAGTTAGAAAATGGATAGATACTAATATTCCACTTCACATTTAAACTAATTCTAATCGTCAAAAATGCTCTTATTCAAAAACATGTAAACTGTATGAAACAGTTCTAATCTTTATTGTTTCAGGAAACCTATTTCAGTTTCAGTGCTGTGCCACCCTTGTCTCAATTGTCTGCATGTACAGTACTGTTTTATTAATTTATTAACTGTATTATGTTTGATAAAGTGCATTTTATGGTTTTCAAGTCACTGTATCAACACATTTCTCTTGCCCCCAGTTTGAGCAGCATTAAAAATCCTTAATTAGTAAGAAGAGAAGCGCTTCCAAGAGTTAGTCTATAGGCAATTCAAGACAAATGTATGGAATTCAGCAGGAGCAGGTCTCAGCTCCCCCTACTTACTCTAGATTATTTACTTAATTTTTTCTAAGTAATAATTGTGTACCTTAGAGCTCAGACAAGAACCAGTGACACTTTTGAAATGTGTTTTTGAATGCATTAAAAGTTCAGTTTGACAGGAGCCTGTGCCCTGCTCCCCTTATTGTACAGTACCTCAAGTAGGTAGCTGCATCAGCATGCATAGGCCGCAAAGGATCAAGTAAAGGTTTATTCCATGCTGAGAAGAGAAGAAATGAAACACAGTGTTTCGACTGTGGAGGCTTCCTTGGGTGTGAGACACCTTCAGGTTTCCACACCTGAAGAAGGTTCCACATCCGAAACGTTATGTTTCTTTTGTTCTCTTTTCAGCATGGAATAAACCCTTACTTGTTCCTATTTTATGAGGAATCTGAATATCTTTGGATTATGCATTGGTTTCCTGGGGGATGTTATCACAGACTAATGCTCATCTTAGCGTGAAAACCAAGGCTTCCTTTTGCATTCTCCTATTTTTATTGTAAGAGAAAATTAAACATGAAGCACAACAGAAACACATGGAACTACTGTATATATACAAGAGCTCCTACACAAATACAGGAAATGAATAAAGTAAAACTAATAATGCTGCTCGCTGATAACTCGCAATCTCTGCCACTCTGCAGAAAAGCAGAGACCCAAACTCATGCTTCCAATGGACGTGACTTTGCGTTGTTGGCTGGTAGTTTTCATTGCCCAAGACAAATACTGCAGATCAGGTCCTCTGTGAGCAGCAGTACACTGCTTGTGTCATTTTCATTATTTGTTGAATTGCCTCAAAACCAGGCCTAGACTGAAAGCAGCATGGATTGTCCCAAGATAGATGATAGTACAACATACAGTAAACAGTCCTCTGTTTGTGTTCAAATCCTGCTGGGAACAGCGCGGCAACCCTCCAAGTGTAAATGAAGTTCGCAATCCCTTCTTACAGCGGTGGTGAAAAGTGGGCTTTCCTCCAGAGGATGGCAGAGATGAGAGGGTTCAGCTCTGACCACAGAACAATAAGAAAAATGAAACAAAGGGGCCCGACAATCATTTTATTTTGACCAGACTTTAGTTACATTTACAGCATCCATTACCTTTGCAATGACTTTTGCAGTTTAAAATGAAACTGAAAAATGCCAAGACTAAAAAAGGGTCACATTCTTCAAAAGCTTTTTTCAGAAAGTCTGAAAGGTTAAGTTTAAGAGCCTGTAATTTATATTAAATTCATATTAATTTTCAGTTCAAATCAGCATGACAGGATCCTAACCCAAAATTGAATTCTGTAAATACAGTATTTAATCTACAGAGCCTCGAAACAAACATCACACAATTTAAGTAGGAGTAAAGGAGCAAGTAAAGGTTTATTCATGGCTGAAAAGAGAAGAAAAACACGTTTCAGCTGTGGAGCTTTCAACTTATGCATGTATGCTTTTAGAAAAGTAAATGTTTTTTGTATATTGATTAAATGATTTGGGCTTCATTTTGATTGACTGGTCATTCGTGACTGACCATCATTCATTCGGGTTGCATAAGTACTTAATCGCCTTGTTAGTGAGAGCTTGTGTGAGCACAGATGAGGAGATTTAGATGAATGCCAAGCCTGGTAAAAATCTAGGTCTTCTAGCATCTTTAAAAATATGTTTCATTTTAATAACTGTCCAAATTAAAAGGATTTTCAGGAGCAGCGCTTAATATTTGCTTTAAGTGGAGCTCTAATGAAATCAAGTACTATTCTCTGCCACCATGTTACAGTTAACTTCATTAGGAATAGGCCTGTGGTCTTCAAGGAAGCAGATAAATCTAATTTAATTGTGGGAGGTACTTACCCATTCTCTTCCTTGCATACACACTTAATGTGCTGAGAAGAATAACATACAGTACAACAGCAGACCAACCTCAAAAGAGAAAAACAGACTAACAGTAACTGTAGGGGCTTGAGAAAAGTGAACATAAGCCTAAGTTATACTCAATAACATGCTGTAGCTGTACAAAGCAGTGCATCCCAGATAAAGGCTATGTCAGCAATCTGAAGAGACTGAAGAAAAGCTGATGGATCTTTAATTGCTAGTATGTCTTTGGAGCATGGGAAGAAAACAGGGCATGCAGGAAAATAAAACCCTGAGAGAACATGCAAACCCCATACACAAGGTTCCTGAGTCCAGAATCAAATTCAGTTGGAAAGACATGTCAGACAATGCCACAGCACAATGAATGTGCAGGGACCCCATTAGGATAGAGGAAATAATGTTCTCACTGTAGTGCATAAGAGAGTACAGTCTAATACAATACAAATAAGGAGATGGGGGTGTCTTTGGGGATTATTTACTAGATGAATGTGGTTGATAAATGATGTAACATCTCCCAGCACTTTTCTAACAAAGGAAAAGATGTAGAAAATCATGTGGCTTAAGAATTCCCTTATCTTATATGTTGACAATTGCTTAATGTAAACTGAATCTCATTTTGGGAGTTGTGTTTTACTGGAATGTGCTTCTTTGTTGCACTTGGTTTGAATGGTCACCCTGCAAATACGTTTTTAATTTGCCACCACAAACCACATCTTTTTTGGTGTGGAATATTTTGTTGCTAAATAGGTTTTTGGATGCATTGTTAACTGTACTTCAAATTAGTTTGCTGAACTGTTTCATTCAAGGTTTTGTCATGGTCAGAAGAATGAGGAGAACACAAGCCAGAAGAGAGCAAATGGAAATAAGTAAGAGGATTATTGTGATATTGAATACTCTGATTACACAACCACCAGTACCAAACACAGCAGATACAGCAAATAAAAGCAGAAAGACTTTTTATCAGGTCTTTCATTCAACTTGATGTGGGCACAACTAATCAATTAATTTATTTAAATAGGTAAAACAATTGTTCAAATGCTTGATTTGATTATTATGCAAAGATTGATTCTTAATTCATCACTTCCAAAGCATGCCTGGGAAAATTTAAAAAAATAGAATAAAATTTAAGTTCGAAAGCAAATTTAGGAAGCATGTATTGGTTAAAAATGAATATATCACTTTTCCAATATTATATATATATATACTTATATTTCCAATATATACATTTATGACACTATATACAAAATGCTACACACAAGAAAAGATTATTTTCTGCAAAGAAATAAACATTTCTTCAGATAATTATTTGCTTTGCTTTTTGTTTAAATTGCAGATTGAAACTAAATTAGTAAGTTCAAAAATGAATTACATACATTTTGCTTCCCGTTCATCTTTTTCTTTTCCATGAAATGGAAGATAATTATTTTTGAAAAACTGTAAATCTTCACTTCAACGTCAGAAGAGAGAGGCTCGGTATCCTTTACAGAGTCCTTGCAGCCTGCAGAATGAGAGTTCAGCTGCAGAACCGCTCCCCCTCTCCCCTCCCTTCTCTAGCCCTCTCAGTATTTGATAAAGGATCAGAGTCAATGATGGACTCAGTGCAGAGCAGTGCAGCCAGGCTACGGAGCTTCTTGGCTTCAGAAGAGGTTTAACTACAACAACAACTGTTAATGCCCCAGCTTCTGGACATGTGGATCAAGCTCTTTCTTTGAGATGATGAGGACCTGTCTTGGAAGTGTTTCTCCACCACCTAAACTGATTTTTTCTTCCCACCTTGTAGTCTTTTATCTGGAAAATCACAACAGCAGTAATAAGTAATAAGAGTCAGTAATAAGAGTTAGGGAAAGTGAGCCAGAAAGGAAGGTGGAAATCTTGGAAGCCTGTAAACACATTTCGTATAGGTCAAACAATGGCTTTGGAAGTCCAGCCTGCCTTTGTGGAGACTGACACTAGAGCTGTAACAGTAACATCCAGCTGAGACTTGACGGTGTGCACTGGAAGCATACACTCATGTAGTTCCCCCAGAGTTTTTTGGCATGTAAAAACGCAAAACCCAGGAGTTTTCTGGACAGACTTCAAACTATGGAAAACTACCATGACTCTGGCTCTTTGTTCCCTGTCTCCACTCTCATCCCCGTGACCATCATCTTCATCTTGCTTTTCTTGGTTGGTGTCACAGGAAACACCATGACCATCTTGATCATCCAGAGATACAAGGACATGAAGACCACCACCAACCTATACCTCTCCAGCATGGCTGTGTCAGACCTCGCTATCTTCCTCAGCCTTCCATTTGATGTCTACCGCCTGTGGAAGTACATCCCTTGGGTCTTTGGGGAGGTTGTGTGCCGCATGTCCCACTACATCAACGAGGGGTGCACCTACGCCACCATTCTGCACATCACTGCTCTCAGCATCGAGAGATACCTGGCCATCTGCTTCCCTCTCAAAGCCAAGGTGGTGGTGACCAAGAGGCGGGTGAAATACATCATCCTGTTCCTTTGGACCTTCGCTCTGCTCTCTGCAACTCCTGTTCTCTTCATGTATGGGGTGGAGTATGAGAACAGCACCAGCCCTGACTACAACACCCAGCAGTGCACCTACACCAGTTACGCCGTCAGTTCAGGGCTCCTGTACACCATGATCTGGCTCTCCACTATCTATTTCTTCTTCCCCATGCTCTGCCTCACCTTCCTCTATGGCTCTATCGGCAGGAAGCTGTGGAAAAGCAGAAATGACATCCAAGGACCAAATGCCACCAACAGAGAACGGACTCACCGTCAAACACTCAAGATTCTGGGTGAGTTATGATGCTCTGACTGGTTTACAACCACATTTCACAGTCCAGTCATTTATGACCATTTGGAGAGCCACAACACAAAAAAATTATATTGGTGACTTAAAACCTCACGAGCTGCAGACTTGGGAATCAGGGGAATTTAGAGAGGTTAAGTTAATTGAAGTTGAGGTTGGACTGAGTCTTCAAAAGCTCATATTGACTCTCGATGCTCTCCAGAGTCAATTTAAAAGAAATTTGAGTTGACAGTATTTAACGTCTCTGCACAGTGCAAAGTGGGGTTGCTCTACACTAAATAGTAGTAATTAAGTAATCTGCTTAAATTAAGAAAAACATCATTGTAATATTTTTTTTAATGGTGTTGTCTTGCATCACATGAACTTTATTGATGTTGGCACTGTGTTAGCATGTAAAGGTCAGAAAAACAATAGTTTTTTTTAAATAACTTTTCTTCTTCCCTCTTCCTGAAGTAGGCAAATAAAAGAATGTCAAAATATTACAACTATTTTTTTGCTGCATGAAAAAACTTGCATGGTTTGTCTTGCCTATAGAGTTTATTTTATCACACTCTTCACCAGCTCCTATTTGTGAATGGACAGCCTAATTGTTATACTCTTTTGATAATAAAAACATAGTACATGTTCTGTGCTAACCTGTTGATGATATTGAATTCTGAGATAATATCTTATTTTTGCTATTTTACATAGTCTCACAGTATACTATGAGTTTTCAAAATAATTCAATGTGTAACGGTGTATTTAGTCCATTTGGTTTTGATTGTACTTGAGTACAGATCTCTTTAGCAAAAATTCATTAATTGTTAGTCCTTTCTGACTTTCATTAATGAAAATACAAGCAAAAAACCTGTGCAGACATATTTTCATGTTTATATTTCATGAATATAAAATATACCCTCACAAGGCTGAAAATCTGAACTGTCTAAATTAATTTCTAATTCCCCATCACATAGACAAAGTGAGACGTCAAGGACAGCTGTTCTGTCTTTATTAGGATCATCTGAGCAGCATAGCTAACTCTAACCAGTGAAAGCTTAGAATAATTGTATGGTTTTTATTTAAGAACAAGGATTCACTATAAATAATAGGAATTAATATTAATTGCCTCTCACCATTTCACAGCACTGAAAAGCACAGCTGTCTTTGATGTTTCCACTGTGTTCCACTAATAAGCACTTATGAGGGTTCTGAATTTGACTTCAAGAATACAAATTGGAATAAAAAACCTGTTCGGACAACTTTGATTCCTAGAACTGCAAAATAGCCAGAGCTATGTAACATTTCCTTTCCCTTAATTTATAGTGACCACTTACTCTTAGGAAAAACACACACAGCATATCACTGAAAGCTGTTTCATGTAAAACTCACAGATAGAGTGCATTTAAAATTTATCTCAGTGTTAGAAGCATACAGGACCCATTATAGACTCCAATTAAGTTATTTTTCATATTTTATTGTACTCATCTGTGACCCGGATACTGAGAAAGACAATATGCAGAGAAAACTAATTGTCCTAACTGGGCAAAAAAATAGTGTTCTAGTGAACCAGTGTTTTTTCACATCATTGTTTACAGCAATCCTGAAAAACACAATTCTGTTGGTTTATTTCTTTCTGTTTTTTTTGTGATTTTAAATTAAAGAAATCAAAGGTTACATAAAAAGATACACAATATACATGATGTAATAATAATAATAATAATAATAAACTTTATTTTATATAGCGCCTTTAAAGGTGGCTTCTCAAAGCACTTTACAGGATGACAATAACAATAAATAAGAAGAATACAACAATAAATAAGAAGAATACACACGATAAGACACAATTACAATTACAATTACAACAATACAACAATAACAATAGAGGAGACAGTGGAAGGTGGTACTAAGAAGAGCAGAGGGGTGAAGAATGGAACCAGTTAAGTAAAGGCTTTTCTGAAGAAGAGGGTTTTGAGTCTGGATTTGAAGGAGTTTAGAGAAGGTGACTCTCTGATATCCTTGGGCAAAGAGTTCCAGAGCTTGGGGGCATAACAGGAGAAGGCCCTGTCACCCATACAATGTAGACGGGCTTGGGGGACAGTAAGGAGGGCAGAATTTGAAGAGCGGAGGTTGCGAGGTGGGGAGTAGGGCGATAATAGTTCAGACAGGTATTGAGGTGCCAAGCCATGCAGAGCCTTATAAGTGAGCATGAGGATTTTAAAGTCTACGCGGAATTTGACCGGAAGCCAGTGCAAGGACTCCAGGATAGGAGTAATGTGAAGACTTGCACTAGACCTGGTCAGGATTCTGGCTGCTGAATTTTGGACATACTGCAGTTTGTTCAGAGTAGATATAGATACCCCAGCGAGTAGAGCATTGCAGTAGTCAATTCGAGAGAATACAAATATGTTGATCAGCTCGTCAGCCACAGTTAATGATAGCATAGGGCATAGTCTTGCGATGGCCTGTTTACATGGGCTGTTTACTTGGTCTGACACTAGTTCTAGAAATATCAGCAGAAGTTTTAAGAAAAATAATGTTGAAATGGTTCTTTCAATGTGTTAATGAGACCATGTAAACAGGCCTTTTGTACAGCAGTCTCTAGAATAAAATAAAAATAGTAGTTGTTACAATATATTTCTTTATCTGTTCATTACAATTACTTAGAAAACCAGAAAGTTCTGCTAGAATTGAGATGTTTGTCTCTAACACAGATAATAGTTTATCAAACATTTGAAGTGGCATAAATCAGCTTTTATCTATGCTCAAGACTGCTTCATCAATTGTAAAATTGTATGGAAATGTCAATCTGTGCACTGAACTATCTGTTCTGCGTTTCTAAAGAATTCAGATTAACCAAGTGAAATAAGCAACAGTTTTTACAAGGTGATTTTACTGTATTTCAATCTCATTAATACATTGAAAGAACCATTTCAACATTATTTTTCTTAAAGCTTCTGCTGATATTTCTAGAACTGGTGTCAGACCAAGTAAACAGCCCACTAATTAATCTGAAAGCAAATACTAATTGTATTTTTTTCTTTGTAGTTTTAGCCAAGCAATAAGTAAAGATTTTCTTATCATAATAGCCAGATACTTAGAAGACATTGTAAATGCAGTCAAAGTGTGACAACTAGAAGAACTTAAAAGCAAGACAAACAGTTTATTGCTTTGTCATCAGCTGCTTTTATCATGTAGGATCATCTATTCTTTTATTTTTTGCCAGATGATTTATAATGTTTGTTTTACCTATAAGTCTTTTTCAATCTCTTATATTCCTATTTTCGTTTCTCTGTTTATTATACATTTACAGTAAGTTTGTAGGTTATAGTGAGGTTTTATTTCCCTCAGCTGGTTAAACATTCACATGTGCCATTAATTGTGTGTCTCATCACTCTGATGCCTCTCTTAAGAGATCACTTTATTGGCCATATACAATTTCTTGCATTAGGAATGTGTCTTTTCACATAGGTATAGCTTGCTCCTCATGAGACTCACAGGCACACGGATGGGGAGACAGAAGCTTGGGGTCAGAGCACAGGGTCAGCCATTTATACGGCACCCCTGGAGAAGCTGGGGTTAAGGGCCTTGCTCAGGGGCCCAACGCAGTAGGATTCCTCTGGGCTGCGGGATTTGGACCAGCAACCTTCCAACCACAGGCGTAGAGCCTTAGCCTCAGAGCCACCACTCCGCCCCTCTTGTATTTATGTTGAGAGGATGTTTTTTATCTGTGCCTAGCAGTTAATCTTGAATGTATGAATGGATATCTGTGTATGAATAAAAGGCATTGTTCATATTCACAACTTTCTATTCACATAAAGCAGCAATAAGCTAATGTGAAGAACATACATTAAGCGTTCGTCACTTCTGTTGAAAGCATTTGATCAGCCTCAAAATTGTTTTTGACATATCTAAGTTTCTCTTCCTCCCTTTGATCTATTCCTCACTTTGAAAATTCAAGGTGTACATAAAAGATTTGTAAGTGCTCCAGTTTTCTTCCCGAGTCCAAAGACATACTGGTAGGTGAATTGGCTGTCTGGGAAAATTGGCCCTGGTGCTAGTGTGTGTGTTTGTGTCTGTGTGTGCCATGCAATGGACTAGTGTACCATACAGGGTGTATCCTGCCTTGGGCCTGTTGCTTGCTTGGATAGGCCCCAGCTCCTCATCTACTCTGTATAAAGCGGTTATAAAATGGATGGATATATCTGTATATGAAAATAAAGCAACTTTTTTTTGATTTTCCAGCTGTTGTGGTCCTGGCTTTTGCAATCTGCTGGCTCCCTTTCCACATTGGGAGGAACCTCTTTACACATGTGGATGATTACTACTCGGCCAAGCTCAGCCAGAACTTTAACATGGTCTCCATGGTACTGTTCTATCTCAGTGCCTCCATCAACCCTATCCTCTACAACTTGATGTCCAAGAAGTACAGGACTGCAGCCCACCGACTTCTGCGCCGTCGCCAGTCCAGTCAGAGGGCCTTCTCCACCAGGGAGGACACTGCGGCCTGCACTGAAACCTTCACCGGAGTTTAGACCACCAGCATGGTGGTGCCAACAGTAAGATGAATGGCTTGCAGCAGGGATAAGGCAGGGGGTACTTGCTAGAAAGACTTGTGCTGCTTACACACCCTGCCCAGCTGAACATAGTCAATATGCTATTTGAGGTGTCTTCTTGTCAGAAATGAAAATTATTATTAGTTTTGTCAAAATTAACTGCTTCCCAACTCCCTGGCTGTTTTCAAATACCCTGGCCAAAGAGAACAGTTTTCTCTTGTAGTGTTATGAGCTGTTAGCTGAGGGATTATTACATTCTATGGGCATTTTTACTTCACAATAAATGCTTTAGTAGGAATGAGAAAACATGCTATTAAAGACCTTCTTCTCAGGAATGTTAGTCAAATATTAGATTGTAAGGGAAGACATACTGTATTTTGTTTTGCATATGTGTAATATTCTGTAGTCTGTTACTAGTCAAACATAACAATGTTAAGTAAATTCAGAAATAAGATGTACACAATTAAAATAATGTAAAAATTGATTTTGTATAGAGTTCATTTGTCAGCTGGTTTAGCCTTATGGGGAATGTTATGCTGTCTCCTACTCCAGCAGACATCCAGTGATGAGTAAAGTTAATAAACAATGGATGGATTATTTAAGTGCATTCCAAATACCCACAAGGCCAATGGCACTGGAGGTCACGCTCCCCTTCGGCAAAGAAAAAAGTAAAAGCTGTGGAATGAGATGTGATGTGTACAGCGTTTTGACCATAATGTATTATTAAAATCATAATCTCCTTTCAGGTTCCATAGAAATTCTTTGTCTCATTTTCCAACCCAGTCAAAAGCAAGCAATATATAATATAGAACCAGGAAGCGATTATATTGTCTCGTTAATCTGGTAATGTTCCTGCCTCTACCTGGGTTTTCCAAATTCAGCTCCTATTGATGTTGTCACTGTGTGTTTGACACTATGTGCAGAGGTGGTTTTCTTTATTACTTCTACAGTATATGAAAAAGCATGGATTCAGGTTTTCTCTGGAAAATGAAGCAGAAATCTAAAACTTGTTTTACCAGTTTATTTGGGGTATTTGTGAGGTCAAATAGCAAGGTACAGAATTGTGGAAATACGAGCAGTTGGGTGCTAATTCCCTGGTAGACCATTATGTGCTAAAGGCAAATCTATTGTTTCTTTCCTTCAAAGAGAATGTGTGACTGAAAGCTTTGAGTCATTTTTTAGGTTTAAAAATCAATACAAGAGGTCTCCTTACCTGTTTTCTGCAGTGAAATGGGACAGATTTTTTTCTGCCTTTTTTTTTTACTCCCTGCAATTTTATTTCTCTGGATGTCAAACATTTCTACTTTGTTACATGCTCCTTAAACTGTGGCACAGTCACTCAGTCAAGTTTGCACAGCTTCCTACAGTGTGTCTTCAGTCCAACACATGGTAATTTGTGTTGCTATTATGACAATTAGGAAACACAATGCAGGAGTAACTTCCTCTCTGCTCCTGTACTTCACCAGAACTGTGTTGAAACGTGATCTAAAAACATATGATAAAAACACATGAAAGTAAAAGAGAAAAAATCATCATGAAGCTTTTTAATTTCTTCATTGCTTCATTTTACATTTTACAACTACAAAACCACAATTTGACATAGTACAATATCTATCTTGATGAAAGTGTTTACTGTTTACAATTCTGTTTTCACTATTGTTCATTCATTTTCATCCAATAATCTGACTAAAGTAACTACAGTTGAGTATTATTTTAATATAGTATCCATCTATATCGGCATTTATAGGAGTGTGTCCAGTTGTACACGTGAGTGTATTACGTTTTATATGTATGTATAGCATTGAACTTTTCTTAGTACTTTAAAGGGTGTCTGCTGAGATGACTGCTCGAGCTCAAAGAAAATTACCACACCGATTTATTTCTCCTGGTGTGACACTGCTAAGATATTTCTCCTCCTGGTTCTTGTTTTTATTCCATCTTGCCAATACCGTCATATAACCCACTTTTCAAAAGGTGAAGTTCCACCAGTAATTCTGGTGATAAGTGGAGCCAACAATTAGACGACAGAAAACATTATCAGTCTAGAAACCAAAAACCCAGAGTTATTTTTCTTCCTCACAAATCTTCTTTGTCTACAAGGGCAACAATCATAAAGGATTAACCACCTTGTCATATTCGCATACATTTTTATTCAATCCATCAATCATCTGAAAGCATCCTAAAGGTTATCCTTTTCCCTTAAAAGAAAACAACAGTCAGTGAAATCGATCAGGATGCCTATTTAATGCTGATTCTTTTTAGACCTGTTTCTTACTACAGTTGTAAGAAGATATTTTTACGTTCTGTTTTTAAACAATTTGACTCAATTTGAAACAATTTGAAAAGGACATTTTAGCATGACATTGGTGAAGACATAAATGTATCACAGCTACAAATTATGACTCCCTCTGTTCTCTGTTCAATATTACCCTCATGGCTGCAAATGTTTGGCATGTGGTGTACATGAAATTTAAGATTAATGAGCCACGTTTTTTTTTTTTGGAATGCCTTTCACTGTGGCTGTTCCCACCTTGGTCTGGAAAGGATCAGCCAGACAAAAAGTTTACTTTAATCTGAGAAAATGACATTTTTTTCTTGATTTTCAACACATGAAATGTGATAGATTTGATTTTGATTTATTTAGTGGTCACAGTTTCCTTGCTGGCTTTAGATTTAGTTACTCATCTGCTAGGCTACATACTTTAAAGTGTTCCAAAATTAAATCTTCATTTATAAAGCCTTATTTATGGTATTCAGCATTTCTGCCTGGTTCATCTCTGACAGCTAAGAATTCTTTCAAAGTGATGCTTCATTTGGCTTCCCAGGAAATGTAAGTGGTTTGTTATTTTGTAAGGAGATTGAAATATTGCCATGCAGGTTCCATACCAAGACTTTAACACCACAGATATGCAGCAATGCTTCAATGACTTTACATTATTTAAATGATAATTAAACAGAACTAATGTCCTTATAGTGTTTCCCAACAATTTGTACCAGTTTGTGCTGTGCATTGGTGTGAAAGCACAAGGTTAATCCACAGGTTCCTTGGCTAAATTTCCTATTAACCCAAGCAGGAGAGGGTAACAGTGCCTAGTGTTGAGTTCAGGTAATCACTTCTTTCTTTACAGAATTAAAAACAACAGAAATAAATGAATTAGAATAACAGTACATAAGTAAAATGCAACCATGGCACTTTTTTAATTGTATGTTTTTGCAGTATTATTTGTTTTTGGTAGCTTAAAATATGGATACATCATAATAATATATCAGAGAATTTCATATACTGTATACTGTGAACCAAGTGTTAACAAGCAGACCAGGATTTTAGTAGACATACTGTAGAGTTTTAGTAATAACCAGCCACCCCCTATTTAAAATCCCAGTTAATGTCTTCAAGTAACAAATCCCTGTTGTTTTTATGCTCAGCAGTATAGGAGATAGGGGTTTATGTTTGCTGTAACAATCAGAATTGGAAATTGCGAGAGTGCTTGACAACTTTTAGAAACCAATCAAACACAATATTTTAAATCTCCCACAGAGATTCTAGATATACAATATACAATTTAGTGATATAACCAAAACATGCATGACAAACAACAAAGATAATATATTTGTGAAATGATCTGCTGCGATATGAAAGCTGATTGTTCAAAATGAAGTTTTATATTCAAAAATCCATTTTCCAAAGGTCCTTGATGAGTTTGCACTGGTAAACAGAGCTGGGCTGGATTTGTCTGTGACAGTTTCTCTGTGCTGGGAGGATTTCAATGCAAACAGAGGAGAGAGAGAAAGAGATTTTGCCTGGCAGTTGTCTAGCTCCTTGTATTGGGGCTCAGGCCATTCTGCCAAAGTAGCATCTTGTTGACTTTGGTCTTTAAAAACAGTCTGGACACAGTTTGTCTTCTTGAGGTCCAGCCACAGAGACAAGGGGGGACTCGGTTTGTTACAGCTATAGCTTTTGTTCAGAATATACTTCTATTCAACAAAAAGAAAGTCCAAATGTCTAATTTGTTGATCAGACAAAAATAACAATGGGTTCGAAAAGATAAGATTTCTTCTGTTTCAGGAAGAATATCTTGGACAGAATTCTGTACTTTACTCTCTTTCTCCCTCTCTCTCTCTTTCACTCTCTCTGTCTGGCTTCTTGGAGAAAAGTTTGAGTCCTGACTTGGACTGCTTGCATGTGGTTGTAGAAGTAGGTTTCCCAGTTTAGATAGACAGAGATTAGAAGTCAGTTTTATAATACAACATCAGAAGTTGGTGATTGGCTGAGTTACTATAAGGTTTTCATTCTGGTAACCACCCTACAGATCCCCAGTTGGTGGACCTTCCTTTTGGTGATGGATAATTATGGAAGAAACCAGCCTGGAGACGTGCACCTGTGCTATATATCATTAATCATTAATATCATCATGTACAGCACTGATACAGTTTTGCAATGTCTCTTCTCAGATGGGTCTATTTAGCCATATTCCTGTGCCATCATATAGACAACACCAGGCTGCTTGGTTAAGGCACACAATAGTTATTAGAAATCTTTAATGACACTTAATTCTAAGTGAAATCATAGGCCTTGTCTCTACAGCACCTGTTATTGGGGAAATGTAGCAGCCAAGTGACAAGCCTTGTACTGTACCTGTAACTCACAGTGCCAAGCAAAAGAGAACTACACTTTTTTGCACAGTAGCACTTACAGTTATATATCAGAGGAGTCCTGTATTCATTTGTCCAGAGCACATGAGCTCTCCCAGGTGCTGCACACCTGTGCTTCTCTGATACCTGAGCTCCACTCTCATGGGGCTGCCTGCTAAGCCTCTCCTCTAAAGTAACTTTCTTCTTGGCAAGCATTGCTCATGGTTACCATACTGATCCAGCTCATCTGTTGGTGACCTCCATATGTGCCCCCCGTACTCACATATTCAAAGACAAGGCGATAATCCATCCTTTCATTCATTCATTTTCGAACTGGTGCTTCAAGGTCCCCAGCACTGCAAGACAGCAATGCTTGCCACTGTGCCACTGTGCCGCCCCACAAGGAGATAACTTCAGAGAATTATTTACCTAGACATCCAGTCCACAATACTGTAGGTTGTACTGTATGTCTCTTGATATGTATGAACAGATAGCTAGACATATACCAGGAAAATTAATAAACAGCAAGACTGATTATGTACAACTGCTTCTTTAATCCACCCACAGAGGACATTAAGAGGACTAGGGAGCATTTGATTTTATTATTTAGTTTTTCACATCACCTTTCAGCTACATCCATGCCTTTTGCAAAAAGGGAATATTGGAGAATTTGTATTTTTCTCTTCACTGTCATTTTTTTTAATTCCCATCTTTCGTAGAGGGACAGTTAGTTCAAGTTGGAATGAATCATAATCTTGGTAAATCCACATGAACAGGTTAACATTGCATGTAAACCCAACTGTGTAGTGACCACAAGTAACAAAAGCCATACATCTTTGTTTGGCTTTTTTCTAGTAAATTTCAGAGTCTTCAACAGCAGCATTTTAAAACGACACTAATTAATATAAAATTTGCTGCTGACTGTCTGTACCTTGTGAAATTCTCTGCAAATATTTGCTCTCTTCTAACAATACAGTCCCGTGCTTTGAAAGTCTGTGTGACTGTGTCGGTGGTGGTGGGGTTATGTTTGCCTTAATTCTGTAGCATGGATAATGGATAATTAATCATTCCATTAAATGAAGAAATAAAACAGGAGTGAAAATACAAACTGTTACTAGGCAACTGCACTTAAAATTACTGCCTTGCAAATTCAGACCTGCTTACATGAGTGATATACTTAGGGCTATGAAAAGATGAGGCCACACGTATCTCAGTTTCACAGAAGCTTGGTGGTTCCCTCAGGACGTTAGTTCACCATACAGTACCACCATGCCATGTACTGTAGCCTGTGTGTCTTGGATGAGATATTCTGAAGCTTACAGATGAAAATCAAGCTAGAGCTTTAATATCCAACTGCTATACTTTGCTGGAACCTAATCCTAGTCAACTCTCAGAAGCCCTGCGAGACTGGTCTTTGTCAGTATTTGGGTGGCAAACACAAAAGAAAGAGGAGTTTGTTAATGGAAGTAGTCTTAGTGATGCTCTTCCCTAGGGATAAGGATTTCTAAATCAGTGGGACAAAATGGCAACTGTGGTTTCTACTGTAGGTCTCTAAAAGGGCCGTTGTTTTTTAAATGAGATATTAAAACAAGATCCTGACTGCTGAAGTCCATTACAGATCCTTTGGTACAATTAAAAAAAAGATTAGATGTTAAGCTTGGTGACCTAGTTTCATTTCTGTCCAAGTTTTCTCAGACAATATTTCTTCCATCCCAACATGGTAGATAATGTCACTCATTTCTATTCTGGTCTTATGAGGTGTCTTATGAGTTGCTGGTTGCTGTGTGCCAATCCCAGTGGGGAACAAAAATATCAATATTGTCTATGTTTCCCCAAACTCACACATATGAAATAAAACTGTGACCAACATGTACTAATTCTGTAGAAAAATATCGGAACATATGATAACATAGGAAAGTAAAAATGAAGAGTCAGTCTGTCTTGTTCAATTTCAAATCACAAATCAGCAAGAACATATAAAGTAAAAAATTTACAAAACATAATCTTAGATTTCATAAAACTGTTTTTGGTTCGACAAAATGTGACTTATTTAAAAGTATATTTACTCAATCTATTAGTTTTCCAGATCTAAATGATCATTTAAAACAAGCACATGGCTCCTTTAAGCTACTTTAAGAGAGCTATGGTGTAATTAACCTCACCTGCTTACAATATATTTCAAACAGTTTTTGTTATGAATTTACTGTATATTTTGAAAGAGTATTTTTTGCTATATCTAGTTTAATCCACAAGCTATGATAATGATCAATTGACTCAGTCACCTAAAATTCGAATCTATTTAAATTCTCTGACAATTACAATCTGCAACAAGCAGCAAATAAGCAATATGAATGGACTATGTAATTGATGATGGTCTAGGGGAGACCAATTGACATATGGTGGTCAGTTAATTAATTAACCAATTATAACTGGCTTCTAATTATCCCACCTGAGTTGCCAATTGACTGGTAGTGCTAGCCTGTATCTAGAAGGGTTCAGATTACTACTGGAAATGCACTGTACCATTTGTCCTTTGAGTAACTGAAACAGATTTGGGTGCTTATTTTCTGTGCTGGTTGTGTGACAGTTATCAGTTTTGCTGTCAAATTTCAGTGCCAGTAAATGTGCTGTATCCAGGAAGGCTAAGAATATTTTCACTGATGGGTGGCATTAATCACCTGAGCACCGACTCATTGGATAACGCATTAAGGAATCAATTGAATATTGACTCATCAGATTTTCTCCATAATATTAAAGAATCAGCTGAACAGGGAAGCAGTTTGGGCATGCAACTGAGCCAGGTGGGCCACAACTGTGACCAATGTATGCGTGATGAACGAATGGATGTGAATTGAACTGTGACAGAAAATTGCTGTAAAAACTGTACAACAACAAAAAACAAAAATAGCTGGCTTTAATGAGCGGATGGTAAAAGAATGCAAGTTTGCCTTTGTTAATGTCAGCTCTTGTCTAACTAAAGATGCCCCAATCCGCTTCTGGTCAAGTATCTTCATTTAGTAGAATTTGTAAATTTGCTTCAAGCTCTTCACACGAAAAAGGGGGTTTCGAATTGGTTTCAACAATATACAAATTTTGGAGATTCACAACTCTTCCATATCCAGGTATTTTTTGCTGAAATGTATCCAACTGGACCTCTGGAGAAGAAAAGAGCTAACTGTGAGAGTGTCATCAATCCTCTCTCGGTAAAGTATTTTCTGCCCCCTGAATTTGTCAGCTAGTGTTATGGGTGGGATAAATACATTTCGTCTGAATATATGCTTTGCTCTGTTATATCCGGGGATGCATTTAAAACACAACAATTGAATAATGAAACCTGTAGACAAAGGGAATACATATACAGTAAATATATAAAGTGAAGAGGAAGCAGTTCTTTACAAACAAGCATGTGAAGGTCTGAAACCACCCAAAAGTCAATCCTGATGTACTGACTTCTTTCAAGAAATGGCTGGATGAAATCCTTAGGTCAATTAGTTACCAGATCCCAAACAGGCCCTGCTTGGCTAAATGTCCTCCTCTTGTTTGTAATGTTCCCATTGCTACTTGTTGGGGGTGACAGAAGAGGGTGACTGGAGAGGAATTACACTGAACTTTGATAATTGTTTTATTTTTCTAAATAATGTCTTTAAATGTCTTTCAAAAAATGAGGCAAATGATGCAGATATTGCAAATGAAGAAGATATTGGATGCCCAGTATTATTTTCAATCAGCATATTAGAACACATTTGTTAATAACCTCTTATGATTTACAAAAGAACAACAGAACGAAAACATGGGAATCTGCCACCCAATGGCAATTTTTAATCACATTTTACACAAATATTTGACTTGGTGATCAAATTTCCATTGGCATTGGCAAATTTCCATAGGCAGCCTTACAGTCTGTACAATACCCAGTAACAAATGAATGAAGTGCCATCTGAATTCAAATCGGGTTCAGATTCATAATCCATATTTGTTGTTGAATAAATTACCAAACTGATCAAAGATCACTGGGTCTGACTACGCAACAGGCTAGATGTTCTGAATGGCCTCTTGTCATTTAGAGCCTTTCTTATGTTCTTAAACATTAAGGCAAGTGATGCCAACATCAAAAGTATTGACAGCCTAAAGGTCCAATGCACTATTCTGTATAATTTTGTATCCAGAACCAACCCCCTAACTAAAGCACTGCCAATGTTTAACCCACACATAACCCACAATACACACACTCGTTCATGCAAATGCATGTTTCTGGCAACAACAAAAAAACTGGCATCTCATTCAGTTTCACTAAGTGCAGATGAGTTTTGTAAGGAGAGCCTTGATATGAAAGAAGCTGGAAGCGACAAACTTACTGTTTTCTCATTTTGAATTGGAGAGATTATTGTATGTTTTATGTAAAAACAACGTTCTGAGGCAAAAGTTGAAATGTACAGAACCTGTCTTTTTAACCTTTTAAGAATGAATACAACAACTATCAAGGAGACTGCTGTAAGAGTGCCAGTGTTTCATCTACTTCAAGTATACACAACACAGAACAGAGCCCTTGGCTGTCTTTCTTGCGCTCAGTTCTTGTGGTTTAACGCCCTGGCACAGAAGTGAGCACATATGAAGTATCACCTCTGTCTTCCCATCTGCTTCATCCCCAGGTGTTTTGTTCTTTCTCCCTTTTAAAATTCAATTTCCTCAGGAAATTCTCTTTCCGTTCGTACCTGTTTATGCGGAGACGCTGGGATGTATTTATGTGACGGAGCTTAAGGAATCACATTAGGCCCATCTGTGCCGTGAGTGAAGCCAATAGCCACGAGTGTCCATCTTCATGGCTGTCGAGGTTTTTTCAGGATTTCATCCATAGGTAGATAACGTGAGACACCACTACATCAGCCATTATTGAATCAATATCTCTTAATGCGATTAGTGTAAATAACGACTCTGTGGATTGGACACTAACACATGTCACATGTCAGTGTTAGCTAAATAACATTTCCCTTAAACAGTATTGAAAACAACATTTGGGGTCCCTAGTAATGTGACTTGGGGTACACATGCGAATCTGTAAAGAAGCAAATGTGCTAACTCTAGCATCAAAGGTTTTATACATTTTCATTCCCTAACATTTTTCAAGAAACAAAAATGCGCTAGATAGACTGATTGGTCTCCTCTATTTGTAACCTTTCTCACTGTATACTGTATTGTTTTGACTGTAACCCTCTACATGGAGCTTCATTATTATCCAGCTGTGTGGACATAATCCCAGATGCAGCCTCTTTTGGACACTTGCATGCTGTTGACCAGGTTTGGGTTTCTAAAGTCCAGTGACGCCAGATGAATGAATCCTAAATAACTGAAATCTAGGTGATTTCATGCTGCAAAAAAGTCCCATCTGCTAACCCCTCACACTGTCGCAGTCTAGTTTTTGTCATTTTTACGTGATGTGGAGAGCAGAGAGAGGATATACGTACAGCCTGTCATGGCAACACCGACAGGTTTGACAGAAATCAGTAAATCAATTAATAGGAGAGAAGGTGTGTGTTGTAGTATAAATTAATGTACAACTCAGTTCACTTTGTATTTTAAATACATGAATTCATTGGATACACCTATAATTCATTTTAAAGCACAAAAAAAACATAGTATATCTGAGGGTTAAAAGCTTTGAGTGGGAACTGTATTTTTGAAGGAGATTCAAAGAAATTATATCTCCACATGACCAACTCTGGTGTCACCAGTGAAGGGATATGTGAGACTAGGCTTACTTAAACATTGCCTTTTGCCTTCTGCATTTACAGTACAGTATTTATTTTCACACTGCCAAATGCATCTGATAAGTAACTGTTAAGAAAGCTGCGCTTTCTTTGTAAGTCTGCAGTCATTGAACAAGAGCACTGTGTCATCAGTGGTTTGCATATTTCAGTACAATTTTGGAGGGGGTTTCTGTGCTCTTGTCAATATCAAAACTCCTGTGCAGATATTACTTCATTCACAGTTGGTTAACACTGTCTTGTATCCAACTGGCATTGTTAACATGTTTCCTGGTCCTGCTTAATTTTATTACATTAACAACATAATTGTTTCCATAGAAAAAAAATATTAACCACATCCCCAGGCTTAAAAATAAAATGACTGCAGCAAACTATAACTACTGTATATAACTGCTATAACAGCTGATAATAGGTTAAATAATGACTTCAGAATTACTTCAGTAATGACCTCTTGGATGTACTTTACCGGTAGAAATAAAGTCTAAGTACAATTTTAAACGTATTATTGTTTTGATTAGATGACCAAGTAATCTAAATTCAATATTTGTGATTGCAAGTGAACTTTAAAATAAACATCAGCGGCTACTATGCACGTATCTTGAAGTAGTTTTTTTTTATAACCAGTAGGTGGCACTGCAGTTTAAAGTATAATCTAGCTAAAAAAACAACAGGGCAGGAACAAGTCTTGTGTTTCATTTTCAGTGAAGTCACAGGACGAAATTTTGTATAGCTTTCAAAGATGAGGCTGTAAACATAACTGACAGCAGGTCTCCACTTGTGTGATGTCAATGAAATGTTCTCATCTGTGCAAGTGCACTTCATACTAGTAGAAGATGATGTATTTTATATTATTTAACTTATTTGAAAAGCTCATGAGTTGATTTTTAAATTTTTGGCATTAAACATTTACAGCACACAAAGACCAACATGATGTGACTTTAGACTGCTTTCCATTGACTTTACCTGTACAAGATGCATTGGCATTATCAATAGTCAGGCAAGTGAAATGTTCACATTTTTAATTAAGATTTTTTCCATGCCATTTACGGTTCAGGTTAACTTCAGGGAAATAGTGTGCAAAACACACCCAGCAGAGAAGCCCACCACACCCAAACAAAAGTTTGTGAAACTTCAGTGGCATTGCTAAATCCTTGTGTGATCAACAACCTGAAGTTGCAATAAAGACGATCCTACTCACCAGAAACAAGAGTTACATGTTACTGTGAGAGCTTGGGACGGTTCCAGGTTGACCTGCAGCTTTGACAGAGTCCTGAGCTGCCCTTGGCAGGCTTTTCTCTCTTAACCCCACTGGCTGAAATACAGTATAAGGAATCCCCAGACAAATGAGTCTCTCAGTGAAAATCCGCATATGGTTTGCTTGAAGCTGCTGAGGCACACCTCCCTGCCCAGGGTACTCACCAAAACTGAGTCCTGTTGAAAGCAGGTGAAAAGGTGGAACATGCAGTTAAGTCCCACACATAACTACCTTCATCCACTTTAACGAATTCCCTCCTGGCCAAAGAATGGAATGAAATTGGGCCTTTTTTTCAGAATGATATTTCCTGTTCAAGCTGTTCTTGCTAATCAAAGAGAAACACGATTCAGTGGGCTGCCCTAATAATATTTACCCATGAATTTAAATGCCATCGAATTCAGTTTGAATAAAGCAACATTAGTTTTGTGCATGGTCTCTAGCTGATTTTTCTGTTCTCAATAGGAACGGTCTCTTCACTGCAGTAATCTGTGTAAGAAAGGGTGTTAGAAGGGAGACAGACTTGTCTCAACTCCTAACAAGTTTCTTGTCCTCTGATCAGCATCCTCACTTTGCTCTGAGGTCCTTGCAAAAGGCTTTCGTCTAAAACATTCTTTGAAAGTTACACAACATTTGTTATTCCATCAAGTGGTTGTTGTCTAGGGATGCCACCCTGTTCTCCAGCAGCTCTCATTTTATCGGTTTTCTTCCTATCTCATCTATCAAAAAGGTGGTTAAAAGCATTATGTCAGCGCTAGACAGAATTCTCATGTATCCAAACACCCATCCATTTTGTAACTGTTTTATCCAGTACGGTGTCACGGGGGAGCTGGAGCCTATCCTGGCAAGCAGCAGGCGCAAGGAGGGATACTCCCTGGATGGGACACCAGTCCATCACAGGGCACACTCACACACATACACGTACCCAGAGGAAACCCACGCAATACACGGAGAACATTCAGACTCCACCAGATAACCCTCATCTACCAAATTAAAATTATTTTAGTAGATTTATCTCCACGTTTAGCAGTGAATATTGCCTTAAAATGTGTGAAATAGGGATTTGTAATCATAAAACCAAATAAAAAGTCATATAATAATAGTATGATTAGGGGCACACCCTTTGTATCTAAGACTCTGTATCAATTTGTTGGAATGGGCTGCAAAGTCCTCTATAGATTGTCTACTTTCAAACAAGGGCAGCAGAAACTGCACAAGATGGTGGTCCAGAGTGTTGCTCTTTTTCCGAACAATTCACAGCAACAGGCTTTGAATGTGGTGTTAGGAAGGCTCATTAAAAAATTAGGTCTATTATGGGAATTTTTGTTTCTTGTAAAAATGACAATACAAAAGAGATCCTTATTTTTGCATACAAACACATATCCATTTAAGTCTGTTATATATATTTTATTTTATGAACATAGGACAGAATTTGATTTGTCAGGCACTGTAAATAGTCTGCATTACTTCTGTAGAAATGTTTGTTAGTAACAGAATTGAGAACAACATTTATTTTAAACAGAAGATAACTTTGTGTGTATTTGTACAAAAGGTGAATATTATGACTTTGATATTATGGTATGTTGCACTTTCTGAATGTGTGGCCTGTAAAGCATCCTAGCAATGACGTTGACTGAGGTATTCAGTTTCATAAGAATGTGTGAAAGATTACAAATGTGTGGAGACCTTTCAGCTCATCTACAGGCACAGTAGTTCATTTGGCAGTTAGTAGTTTATTAAACAGAGGATGTTACCCATCCATGTCTTGAAGAAAGCTGAGAGCTACTTTTCTGTTTGTCTCTACCATGACTCCACCCAGTTTGACTGAGATTCAGGGCCTGTGAATTAAACTTTCAAAACCAGAGACAATTATTTTGAACGTTGTATTTTGGTAACAACGAGCAATGGAAAATACTGGTACTGGTTGTTGTCAACACCAAGTTACACTGTTCTTTGGTTTGAAAATGAACTCCAGATCATAGAAGCATGGCGGCTAAATCCTTAGCATCTTGTCTTTGCAATAAAGGCTTGAAAACACAATGAAATATGCAGAACAAGAGATGGATGAATACAGAAAGACTACCTCAAAAAAACATTGCAAACATCCAGTACAATTTTGTACAAATTTTAGTCCAATGGCAACCTTCAGAAAATTTCAAGAGGTTTAGTATGGTATAGGATTTGTTTATTAAATCTAAGTAATAGGTTCAGCCAATATACTTCTGGCCAGCAGACAAAAGAAGACCATGAGATTGTAATGATATGTGCACATCTGGCAGGTATCCAGCTCACACTTTTCTATAACTGAGAAAGCTGGGATATGTCGCAATTGCATTTGTTTTAGAAACAGTCTAATCTAGTGCTGTTTTTTTCTCCATTAACCAACAACTCACTTCCTTATACATTTCAGCTACCCACTATATTGACTTCCTGTTTTTGACCGACACCTCTTGGTTTTGCCCAACAGCGCACTTCTAACTGACAGGAAGTGAGTGTCGACATCGCTTTGTAGGCGCGCTGCTTCCTGAAGGCACCAGCTGCAGAGTGCGCGGCCCAAACGTTCCTCACGTTTATCACTCGCACCCCCTACCCCCCCCACCGACTTCGCTTGGCTTCAGGCTGCTTTCCTCTTCCCCCGGGAGCTGCACAACAGGATGTGAGCACATTCAGCAAGTGAACTATTTCTAAATAAAAATAGGAGAAATATGTACTGTCCCCGAGTTTCTTAAAGCAGGAGTGTTAGTTTCTTACATGTTCAAGAAACATTTTTTTTTACCAGAGCTAATGAAGCAAACCCCTTCAAGGTCTTTAACCAAAGTGAAGCTTGAAAGCCTTTTGATTGACTGAGAAACTGTGTGGGGAGGGGTAGGGAGCTTTGCTGGTTTGAAGATGTAAACAATATTTTTTATCTTGATAAACCAGACCCTGCAATTTCTAACAGGAAACAAGTAACTTACGTGCAGTAACACAGACTATAGAATTATCTGCTGTGAGACCTTTTCACACTCCAACTACATTGGAAAAGTCTTCCTGGAGGCTTTACACTGAGCTGAGCTGAGCTGGACTAATGTGGCAGGAGATAAAGGAAGTTGTTTTGCATGCTTGGCTGATATGCAGTTTTATCTTAGGTAATCAAAAATGCTGTGTGTTTCTGTGATGGTCACTGTTTGCACACTGGAATTTGCCTTCGGAAGCTGCTGCGCTCAGAAACGTGGGCATGTTTTGAAGAGCCCTGTGCACTGACTCAGATCTGGGCTGCTCCACAGGCAGCTTCCACAGCAGTGACAGCACAGGGTAGCTGTGGTTGACTGGGTCTGAATTAGCCAGAATGCAACGGGGAGCTTGCAGAATTCCTGTCCTCCAGCACTCTCATTGTACTGTGAGCTCAAAGCTCAGGTTTCAGAAGAATAGAAAGGTTTCTTTTCTCCTGAGTGAGAACAAGGGTTAACTTCGCGAGGAGCAAAAATGGACAATTCCATGGTTGGGAGCAATAAAACAGAAAAAGAACAGTTCATGATTTTAAAATGATCAAAAAAATCCCATTACCTTAAGTATTCCTTACCTCAAAGGAACAGAGAAGCTGCAGTGACTGTCCTTTTTTTTGGTAAAGAGGAAGTCTGACAGAACTGAGGCAAAATTGATTTTTCAGATCTCATGGAGGCTGTTTTCACTTCTGAGTGAATAGCTTAGATTTATTTATCAACTAGAGTCTTTCCCATTAACACCCCCTCTCTGGGAAGCACAGGGCTTATCTTTGGCTTATTGCGTGTCACTGCCTGTGAAACCCAAAGAGAGGGGATCACCCAGTCATGCCCAATCTGGAGACTGAGCACTCCTGAGGAAGTGGAGATATCAGATATACATGTATGCATTGAAAACCACACATTGCTTTCTTCCTTGGCCTTGGATATTTTGTTGCAGTTTTGTTACAGTCTAATCAGATGAAGGATCTGACATTTAGTGAGGACAAAGTGTTTTTCTCCATTCTTTCTTAGCAATGATCAACAATGATCGGATATTTGTGAAAGTGTGGGCTGCCCATGGTGTGAGGAAGCATTGTTTTTGTTTTGGATGTGTTCCTATATCAATTTACTGCAAATGGTGTATTTAGGCGTGTTTATAATGTTGTTTGCTTGTAGGAGGAACCTAGAAATTACATGTATGCTCTACTACTTTGCAATGTAGTATGTAGCATCAATGTAGAATCAATGTAACCTCAGTTTTGTGATTTTTGTGTTTTTGTGAATTTTGTGATTTTTGTGATTCTTGTGATTTTTGTGAGCTCACAGAAAAAGACATTTCATTGCAAGCAACTACTGCTGCACGCCGTATTGTTGTGCATTTGATAAATAAACTTTGACTTTGACTTTGACTTAGAAATAAGGCATCTACTCTCTACTGAGTCTCAGGTCTACCTCCAAAAGGGACCAATGTGGAAAGAAATGAAAGGCGCACTGCTCATCATGGTCACATCACTGGCGGTGCCATACATCTACTCTTTATTCTGTGCCATCACAAAACAAGGTTAAAGATGCATTGAGGAGTTTTACAAACAAAAAATATATAGAGAGATGATTGTTTCACAGTAAATGATTAGCTATGTAATATATAGTTCCTGAATATGGAAAAATCATCTTGTTCTTCTAAAAAAACTGCAAAGCTTCTTTCCTGCAATGAATAAAAAAGTCCTCCTATACGCAAATCCCAATTTATGTGTAGAAATGAAAAGATAAGGGAATAAGAGGAGAGTCAGCTATGTATTGTCAAGCGATGTCCCCCCATTGGCAGGATACCCAGATGAGAGAGAGATGGCCAGTGCATGATAACTAATAGGCTTGTGATGTTCATGTTGAAAGGTATTTTCTTCCTTAAATGGAGTTTTCTTAACATGCGTCACCTGATACAATCTCTAACTGTCCATTTCCTGTCTCAGCCCCTCCTTGCCTTTTCAACCTGCAGTTTCTCTTCTTTGATTTCGGTCTGTGGCATTTGACTACCAAAAAGCAAAGTTAATCGATATGACCTGTCTTTTAATGCTGACTACCCAAAGTTGCAAATTAAGCATTTGTTCAAAATCAGCATTTTTCTAATTCATTTTCTTTTTAGAAACTGCTAATCCTGGTTTGCATTAAAACTAGGGTGAAATAAGCTTCATCTTCTACAGCAATTGACATATTTCTGGAAAATCTGTCTATCCACAAATGGAAAGCTGCTCATCCACAGTAAAAGTTGTGGCATCCCAGACCCTGTCTGAGATGCACATGGGAACAAAGAGGGACTATACCCTGTATGCGATGCCAGTTCGTTACAGGGCATACACATGCAAGTACTCACACACACAATGCACACAAATACTCACACACACAATGACTACAGACAGAACAGGTCTGGAAAATAAAGGTAAAATTCATGTAAACATAGCTTAGGGATTGAGGTTCTTCTTTGGAGAAAGACAACTTTGAAAACTGGCACATAAGCGAAGGATGTTGTGTAAAATTACAGACTTCATTATACAGATCCTTAACACCTTCTCAGAGTAGGCAAACTATGGATATTGCCGCCCAATTTGTATTACACTTTGTTATAAAGCAGCAAGATATACATACAGTAGCAGGTGGGTAGCTGCATCAACATGCGTAGGCTGCAAAGGAACAAGTAATTTGGTTTATTCCATGCTGAAAAGAGAAGAAAGAAAACACAACGTGAGGACACACCTGGAGAAGGCTCCACGGCTGAAACATTGTGTTTTCTTTCTTCTCTTTTCAGCATAGAATAAACCTATTACTTGTTCCATATATACATCTCTAATACTAATACATGTACAATGTTACTATGACATTACTCCATAGGATGTAATAATCTCAGGTGGATGTCTTGGAAAGAGCAATGTTAAGGTGATTGCTTTAATACTTAGGGTGTTTTTTTTTGACTGTATACTAAAAACAGTTACAGCTTGGGATTCCCCCCACTTCCTCCTCAGAGCACTGCACATGTACCAGCAGATTGCCCACACAGAGCACGAGAGGGCAGCTCGGTCCCCATGACAATCCTTAGCCTGCTGTCTAAAGTCTGCTTCTGACTGGTCCTCAGTTTAAATGGTTTGTGAACCACAGTCATGTTTCTTTAAACAGACTTTTAAAAAGACACAACTGCTTTGTTTAAAATATAGAGTTAAGAAAATTAATTATCATCTTTTGTGAATTATTTTATGGTACTTTTGAATGACTGTGCATCACCTCACTATATGATGCATGCCCTGGGCCTTATTTCTTACTTAACATGCCCTTTTTCCATGTAGTGAATGTTATTCTCCCACAAAATTCCATTTTGTTTTATCAGACATTTGCAAAACAATACAGTACATCTAACCTTCAAAGCCTGGCATCTTCTGTGTCCTCTTTAGAATTGTGTTCCTCATGTTATTGGTGGTAATAGCATCAGCTCTCTTCTATTTATTCAATTAGGAATATGTTGCCTGTCACGTAAAACATATCACATAATGTATCTGCGATATAAATTATCCATCTATGCGAGTCTGTGTCTGGGCCTGCTCCAGCTTGTGCTTTATGTTTTGTTAAAAATATGTTATCTTCTATTCAGGCTTGTTCATTTTAAGTGGTCATTAGTGGTCATTAGTTCAGCATCATGTCTGTGATATATTGTTATAACTGTATGGACAGATCAGCTCAAGACCTGTTAGATCACATAGTCACCAGAGGTTAGACACAGGGTGCTGTGTTTTTTAATATCAGCTTTTCATTTTTTTTTTATCTAATCTTGTCAGCAACAGCTTGGACTCAGGGCGGCACTTAGCATTGCTGCCTCACAGTGCTGTAGCCCTGGGTTCAATTCCTAGGGTGCCTTCTGCATGGAGTTTGTGTGTTCTTTCCGTGTTTCCTTAGGGTGCTCTGTTTTCCTCACACTGGCCTAAAGGCATGCTGTAAGTTAATTGGCATCTATACAAAAGTGAGCTTGTGTCTGTCTGTGTCCTGTCTGGCTTCACATCAAGGGTGTATCCTGCCTTGAACCCAATGCTTCCTGGAATAGGCCACTGTGACCCTGAATTGGAGAAGTGGCTATTGAAAGTAATGTGATGATGAAGTGATCTTTGTCTCACAATGGAAATGTGATTTTTACTCAGTTTATACAATTTGTACTCCAACAGCAGATTTCAATATTACCACTCAGGCCAGGTCATACAGAAACGGGCCCCACCCCCCAACAATCTGACCTGGCAGCTTACATGAGCAGACTCTCTCCACTTAAACATCATGCCGCAAAGAAGTCATTGTTCTGCAAAAGAGCTTGAGCCATTCTAAGACAAGTGACCCACTTTCCTAATGACCTCCCTACCAGGAATTTCAAGTTTCTTGCTCTAGGGGAGGCTTTTCGGAACAAAGAACAATGGAGAAAATCAAAGTGCGGATCAAAAGGAAAAGAAACTAAAACACTGGCTGGCTGGAGCATGGTGCTCAGCCTTGAACATCATCCAGGGGACCTGACTGGGATGAGGCTGGCTTTAACGTCTTTTTGCAACACAGCTGTTTAAGAGAAAAAAGCATTTCTAACACCAATTACACAGTATGTACAGCACAGCAACAATGGCCTTGGCTGTTTAGAGAAAAGTGTTGAATTTAAATGAGGAGAGGTTAATTATGGTCACAAGGTGGCGTGATGATTAGTATCGCTGCCTTGCAGCACTGAGGTCCTGGGTTCAATTAGGGACCTGAGGTGTTATCTTTGTGGAGTTTGCAAGTTCTCACTCTGTTCATGTGGATTTTCTGGGTGCTCCGGTATTCTTCCATAATCCAAAGACATACTGGTAGGTTAATGTGCTTCTGGAAAAATTGGCCCTAGGTGTGAGTGTGTATGTTTGTGTCTGTATGTCTGTCCTGCAATGTGCTGATATTGCATCCAGGGTGTACCCTGCCTTGATCCTGTTGCTTGCTGGGATAGGATCTTGCTCTCCTGCCACCCTGAATTGGAAGAAGCAGTTGGAAAATTGATTAATGGAATTTGTTTTATATAAAATTGTATCACATAACACATGGTGTCCTAGGTGGTTGTTGCTCCCAGAGGCAGGCCCTTGCTAGCTCTTCTTTCTTCAAGCAGGTGTGTCACACATCTTTCTTCAAGCACATCTGTCGCTGTGTGCTGAAGGCACATTTTTAAGGCATATCCCACCCTTCCAGCCTCCTCAGCCTCATCATTATCTCACTTGAACTGGGCACTATGCCTCATGTCTCACTGATTAGCCAAGGAGCTCGTTTGGCTCATTTAGTAGTCAGTAGCTAATTGAGTCAAGGATCTCATCCAGCAGTTTTGTGAAAGAAGTCAGCATTTAAGCTTCAACACCATGGCTGAGTATGGACCTGTCTCCAGTTCTTGTCTTCAAATGCACTTCATTGTAAACCTGCAACTTAGGATATTGTGTTCAGCCCACACAGCCCCATCTTTTTACTTTATACACCTTTGCATGAAGAACGTGCCCCATACCTGCTTCTCATTTGCCCTGAAGCCTTGTACACACTGCTGGGCTCTTGCCATGAAGCCATTCTGACTGGTAGGAAGAATGTAATGTAAATTTTTCCCTCTACCTAGAAGAAAGGTTAGCTGAGGAATAAATTAGAATACATTTCATTTTAGGCACTATGCTGAAAGGGATTTCATGGACTGGAAAAAGTAAATAAAAGAACAACCACACTAATCTCAAGGCTCTGAGGTATCAGTGGGTTAAAGGTTTTGATCACAGACAATAACAAAGGAACTTGATCTAAGCGCTTCAAACTCCTGAAACGTTTTGATAGAGTCAACACAATGGAATTTAAGATCAAGCATAAAAAAGACACATAAAAATTATGTCCTAAAATTAAATTATACCTGAAATGTCAAGGGAAACCAATGCATCACAACTACACAGTTGTCTACAGCATTGTATAACAGCCTCTGAAAGCTTAAAATATTTTGCCAAAAGCTGCGTTCTCGGTGATCAAGTAATGCAGTATCCATTATAAACAGAAATTTTGGGCTACTCTAAGTGAATAGTTTACTAAATGTATTATACTTCTTGCATATGTTAGGAAATGACAAAGATAATTAACAATTCATGTATCACGTAACAGATCTTAAAATGATAAGATTAAAACCACCCAGATTTGTTCAGTGACAGCTCAAGGGCTGTTTGGTTTCTTCACACAAGAGGTCTGGTATTTATCTAAATAAAGTTGGAATGTTTCAAACTGATTTGTAGCTCATGACCTAAGGTTATTTATGACATCTGTAATAATTTCACAAGTGCTCCACCAATTTTCTCAGCACCTATAGGCAATTTATAGGATGCTTCATGTCTAGATTTCACGTCTGCAGGATAAAAATGAAATTTACCCCAAATATAACTAAATAGTGAGATTGTGTTTTCTGGTGTGAGGGAATATATCAAAAGATAAAATAGAAAAATTCAAAGGAAGTGAGACTCCTTATCCAACAACACGTTATGATTAAAAATTTTGTAACCAAGCAACAAGCCTTGAGTTAGACCATGAAGTGGATTGATAGTGGTTTATCATGACTTACAAAATGGATATATAAAGTAATTGAGAGAGTTTCTCAAGACTCTGTTACCTGTCGATTAGGAGGCCTAAATGGATTCTAAGAAAGAAGTCAATCAGTCCACAAGTCTCTGTTTCTGCCTGAAATGTGCAGCCCAGGTCAGGTGACATACTGATGCCTGTAGTTGATATCTAATTCGAAGGGGACAAAATTGTTCTGTTCACCTCAAAGTAAGAAAATGACAGAGGGAGAGCTGCTCTCCAGATACATTTCACTGTGAGATATTTGTTCCATCTTCTTTGATTGATCAATACTTTTTTCATTCTTAATTATCAAAATCCCAGTTTTGGTGGAGAAAATTCTGTCTGGCAGAATATATTTTTGTAATGAACAAGCAAAACATTATTTGCAATTGGAGAGGGGTTTAAACTGCTTCTATAGCATGTTATTTCTTTATTAATAAATGCTTACTGATTCAAATAGCCTGAGGTTGTACAATGAAAGGTTTGTGAATGAGAAAATCTCACCAGCTGCTCTTCTGGGATTTTATAATATAATGATCAATGGTTAAGTCCTACAGACAGCTTATTCTGGATTGTAAATCTTTACAGCAGCACATTCACTCACACAGCAGACTTTACTCAAAAGTGACAAGATGATGAGTAGATAGTTTTTCTCTGATTTGTGAACTATGTGTTTTTACTGCTGTGCTACTTTTAATACAGCAAAAATAGAAAAACTTTGATGCTTTAATGCTTTGAAATTAATTGCTATAGCAATGCAAACACTGTTTTCATGCATACGTACAGTATCCAGGAACACATACTGTAGTAATACTGTGGCTCTACTGATCTAGTTTGCTCTAGTTGATAATGTAAACTTAACTTGTATTTTCTTTACACTTCCCTTAAACTTCACTGCTGTGAAAAGACAGTTCATGAAACTTCGTATTGCAGAACTCTGCAGTTTCTGCCAAGCTGAGACAAAGATGGGCCAATGCAAGATACAGAAACACGAAGTGATATTAAGCATGATTCACATTGTATTTATGTTGAAAGACAATGATCATTTCACCTTTAAGAGAATTCTGATGAAAAATAATTAAAAGGGCATCATTACAGTCATTACTGTTTGTGTAATAAAGAAACAAATTCATTCAACAATCAATTTTCTTATAAACACAGACACTAAGCATGTCCCTTTAATTATTTTTAATCAGAATCCTCTTAAAGATGAAATGATCATTGTCTTTCAAAATTCATAAGACATTTGTTGTTTTTTTTATTTTTTATTTTGATTCATTTGTTTTGTTTGCACTAAAGTAAACAAACTGGCTAGCAGTAGTTTGAAAAAAATGGTCACTTCTCCCTGCAGTTAGTCAGGATATTTCAAAACTTCCTGAGTGGTAAACACGAAGCTTCACAAAGAAAGTGATACACTGGATTTAAGACAGAATACAAAACAAGCCTGGTTTTGAGAGCTAGAAAAATATTACATTTGTCCACCAAAGAGAAGTGGAGTTTGACACTACTCTTGCTTTCTGAAATAGGTTTTCCATCAATACATTTTCTAACTATTTCATCCATTTCAGGATCACGGAAGACCAGAGCCTCTCCTGGCAACCAACGGCTTCAAGACAGGATTCACCCTGAATGGGACGCCCGTCCATCGCAGGGCGCACATATACAGTACACAAACACACACATTCACACTGGTGTCAGTTTTTCCCAGAAACCAATTAACCTCCCAATTTTATTTTCAAATACCTCGCTGCCTAAAACCTTATAAGACTCAGTTACAAAATTTAAGGGAGGAGCAGCTCTGGCTTGGATTGCTGCAAGTGAGTGTATTAAAAACATGGTAACAGGGTGTGATTTATAGAGTGAACCCTTGGGGCAAATTACTTCATCTAGCACTTGAGAATGGCCAGCTGTAAAACCTGGGTCAAGATGTAAACACGTCCTGATGTCACAGGCTGACTGCTCTGGATTCAGATCAGACAGAGCTGGACATGGCGGGACACTACACTGGAGCCAGACTTCAGAGTACATGGATAAGAGGGGCTAGAATCACTTCTCCTTCGAGCCATTGGAAAGTCCCCTAAACACTTGCAAGACCCAGGCCAATTAATAGAAAAACACAGTTCATGTTCTTTCGAGGAACAATGTCTGACTGACACAATTTACAATAACATTGACGAGAGGGCATTACAACAATGTTTAACCCTTTCCTGGGAAGTAGTGACCTTCTTCCTCAGGAGGCACCTGGGAACCAGAATGATTTAACTAATTGGAAGAGCATGACGGGATTCTGACATCCTGCCAGATGACATTTTCTTCATGTGGGAATGTGGCCTTTCAGGACCCAGTAACTTTATGCCTGCTATCAGTAGCTCATAGGGAATATTATCAGGGAACGTGTTCCCAACATCAGACTGTCTTTCAGATCCCGTAGGCTGTGTTAGTTATAGCAATCCTGCTGCTGTCTGGCACAGACATTCACAAACTTGGCTCACTTCATTGCTCCAGAAATCCTATCCTAAAAGGCCAAATATCCAGCAGTAAACCTCTTACTCTGGTGGGGCTCACAGGGGCCTGTTCTTTAAGCCCAGGGTGTCAGGTGGAACCGAAAGCACTGCTGCTCTTTTACTAGATGTAACCCTGGCACCCATGGGACACAGAAAAGGACAATCACACCTGCCCAGCATGTCTTTCGAAACTCCCGCATGGACATGTCACCCTGTCTAGCGAAATACTGAGCTATTAACATTAATGCACACCAAGTATGAATATGCTGTCAAAAACATAAGAAACCACTTTCATTTACGCAATTCTTGGTACAGTATTAGTATTCGAGGAAAAAAGTTCAAGGTTATCGGCGATTTATTTTGCTATGAAAAATAAATATACTAGGGATTTAAAATCTCTTCAGATAATCTTGCTGAATCAATGAAAAGGGCAATAAAAGCATCGAAAGCTGCGACATATTTGGCATTGCGGGTGTCACCATCACAAATTTATTGTGCAGGTCTGCCAGGAATCCCCCGTTTGATTTGATTTTTTGCTAGTTTAAATAATTACCACGATCCTGTAAATGAGCGAAAGCGAAGACGGGTGTCATTAAAACGTTTTTCTCCTCAAAGAGATCTCCTGAGGAGCTTCTGAGAACGAGTGTTGAAGTGTCACACAATTACAGAAGATGTATTTGAGAAAATATGGGGAGTTACATTCTGATCATTTTCACTTCTGTAATTCTGCACAATTCTGCTGTTATTTGAGAACAACCCGCCAAAGAAACAAAAGGGAACGAAATTTATAATATTGCAATAGTATTTATTTTATGCCTGGGAACCGAAAGGGCGGTTTCTTTGCTGAAGAGACATGATCAGCTTCCCCAGCTATCCTTGCGTACGTTTTGGGGATCTTAATCGGTTTCGTCTCGCCGTTAAGAAAAGTTTGGTCAGGTCTGCCTAATGTACGTCTATCTCAAATATCAGCGCAGCACTTCGAGCTTGGAAGAGCAGCGTGCGAGTCTAAATATAAATGCAGACCACCCCCTTCTGAGACTGTTGCGTGGACCGCTCAGTTTGTGTCATTCAAGCACAGCACAGTTAACTGTTTCACAGGGTGTCATCTACGGGAAGCGAGTACCGTTGTGCAGAAGTTCATCCAACTCAAAACAAGACACTGAGGAAAGAAGGGGCGTACAAGTTAAAGGAGGAGCCCTCGAGGATGGAGGTAAAATGTTCTTATACAACGTTTTGTATATTTCATGACTTTAAAAAACGTGAAGTTGTAACTTTTTGTCCCAACAGCCTTGCGTCGTCACTTTAACCGTTGTGTTACTATATTAATTTATGCCACAGCTAGTTCCTTTTCGGTTTAGCTTTGCTTGATTTTAAGTGCATTTCCTTTCAGCACAATTTAATTGAGTTGTTAATGGTGTCAGTCTTTCTCTGTAACGCGTTCTTTATGTTTTGTTTAATTCCCGTATGTATCTTTGAAGCTTTCCTTTCATTACATTCTTTATGTGCCCTAACTTCCAAGAGTACAGACATGGAAAGTAATAAAATGGAAATATGCAGTTATGATTACGTTACAGCTGTGAGCTAATTAAAAAGTAATTTATTTTAGTGCACTTCGGAGAACTTCTATACAATACTTAGATAAAAGGTAGAGTGAACTTGCTTAACATTAGAGCATTCGACTCCCCTTCCACTTCTGTTAATTAAATGCAGTGAAAGTCGTGAGAATTAAAAGTGGGAAAGGGGAGTCATTAAACTAAGAAAATGTAGTCCTTGTAGGTTTTATCTTCAAAATCACGTTACATAATTTGATGATGTTGCCTTGCTAATCTACGTTTTCCCTTACTATAATTTAGTACGTGTTCCTTGTAGACTACTTGTATTGTATGTCAGGAAAAGGGCTTCTCATTTGATGAACTAGTCAAGCATTGATTAATAATAAACGCATCACCTTGTGATGCACGGTGTGCTTGGCTCCCTAGGGGGCGCACTTTTATTAAACAGAGTGGCAGTGTCTGTTATTCTTCAGAACCAAAACTTTGCAGAGCTTGATGTTCCTAAATTCTAAAGGCGCATATCTGGATTGAAAACAGCAGTTTCAGTGCTTCAGTCCATATTTTTCTGACCAATCACATATCTTCTCACATGATGCTCTGCTGTGTCTGCTAAAAATCTCAATGCCACATTGGAGCAAAGAAATGAGAAGGCATTTTGCCTCTTTTTTTCAGTGCACAAAATTGAACTATCATCTGGGGATACTGAATCTTTACCTGTCACAAATGAGGCAACACTTTCTCAAACTTGTGCAGTATGCCCTTTTTTCTGCAGGGGTGATTAAGATAGGAGGTTCTGTACCTTGTTATCTCTGGGGTCCTGATCCCTGACTTATGGGTCAACATGAGGTATCCGAGATCTGTTGCTGAAGTCCTTGGTTGCATGTAGAAATGATAATGCAACTTATATGATACATAAAGAGCGGTAATGTGGCATAGTGGTGAGCATTGCTGCCTTGGACCGTGGCTTAAATTCTGGACGTGGGGTGCTATCTGCATGGAGTTTGTATGTTCTCCCAGTGGAAAAGTGTTTGTTTGGGTGTACTCCTACTCTTCAAACACATACACTTGATCCTAGCCAAAAGGCTGAGAAGCTGCATACTGCTAGGTTAACTGGCTTCTGGGAAAATTGTCTCGAATGTGAATGTGTGCATGTTTGTGTCTGTGTGTACCCTGTGATGGAAAGCCAGCATACTCAAGGTGAATCCCATCTTGCACCTGTTGCTTGCCAGGATAGGCTCTGGCCCCACTTATAACCCTGTATTGAATAAAGAAGTTAGAGGATAGATGATCCATAAAACTATGAAAATGTTACGTTTGATCATATTGTTTTAAGAATACTGCACAAAATATGCCATAGTCTGACTGCACACAGTATTAGTGTGTATTACTGTAGTTTATCTATTAGTTCAGATGGATGAGATGTTTGGGTGGACAGGGAATCTGCAAGTGTACCCAGGTGACGTAAAGAAGCAAGTACAGGCGTTCATCTGAACTGAGTATGTACTTCATTGTACAGTACAGTCTGCTGACATGATAGGTCTAAATTAAAACATCTGATTCAGTAAACTGAATACGTCTGATCCATTCCTATCATCACATGACTTAAGTGCTGGGAGCTCTCCAAATATCGTTTAGTTATTAGACATTTATGGGTGAGCTTGTAAGCACTCTGCAATTAATTCTAGGAAAGCATAAAGTTTTTTGTATTTTTTCTGTTCAGTACTGCATGGCCTAGTCATAAATATCTTGACACATGAAAGAAAACTCTATGTAAAGGGCACACATTACAGTACAGTACGTGGCAGAATCTTACATTCTGCTGTGCTTTCAAATGCAGTTTACTGTGGAGGTTTAATTTAGAAATGTTTGTATTTCTTTGAACTTTATTCCTTGACACGTGACTCTTCATGGAAACATGAAAAATATTGGAGATAATTTAATCAAGTCCAATCCAAGGTGTTTTTGTTTTATTTTATCACTTCATATTTTAAAATGCTACCTGGGGAATCAATTGTAGATCAGACATCAGATGACATTGAAATCTAGAAATGTTCTCATTGAAAGCCATTGGTTTTTCTAGATAACTTTCCTTTGTTTTGTCTACAATATTCTTTAATGAAACAGATGCTTTTATTCAGAAGGATTTTAAAAAATGTTATAATATAATATTGAATTGACTCGCATGCTTAAAGCAGAACACATACCGTATCACATTAACAGAGATAGAATATGTTGTCTGGTGGCCACATAGTCATGTTAGATGTACAGTAACTAACTGCTCCCAGCAGTGTAATGTCTGTGTATAGTATTGAAAGTGCTTTGCTGTCAGTAAGTTTTTAGGCCTTGGTTCAGGGTATTTCAGCTTTCATTTTTAGTCAGTATTCATTTGTTGTAGTTCCTTTTTGTATATTTCTCTGTGCATGTGTTTATGGAATATTAATGACTGTCTTTAACCACTTGCCTCCTTTAAGCTAAAACTTAAGTTAAATATGTTTCCCATTGGCTTTGAGATTTAGATTTAGAAAATGTACAGTGAGATTTAGTTCTAGGATGTATAAATTAAGATTTAGTTATAGGATTTAATTCTCAGATGTATATATTGAGATCTAGTTCTTGAATTAACGCAATTTAATTTTCAACTAGCAAATACAACAAAGTGTTCTCAAGGGAATGAATCACTAAAGCACTCACTCAGAGCTCAGGGTGAGCTCTATGACCCCCAAACATTCCTTAAGCAGAAACACAAGATTGGCAGATTGTAAGGAACGAGTCTGCAATAAATTTGGGATTAGTTAGCCAGAGACCTCACAGTTTAGACCTCAAGTGACTCATGGAACTTGCTGATCACCCACAGACTTGCAGTGACACCAGTGAGGGAGCCACCACCTTCAGCCAGCACTAACTCTCTTATCAGGCACTCTGGATCTTGGAATGTGTCAAGTAATGAATCTGTAGATTTCACCTAGAAAGTCGAGTTCTAAAAATTATTTGTTCTAAGTTGGGTAGATAAAATAGAAAAATATGGAAAACTAAAATGTAACTAAAACCCTAAATAATGCCTGATAAGTGCAGACAGAATTTTTTTTTGTCTTTTTTTCATATGTGATGGATGGACAATATATCTGTATGACAATCTTACAGTAAGCCTCTAACATCTATGTAACAGTACAGTCTATGGAAGGTTGTGTACTAGACTGACAGTGATGAGCTGTAGGATAGCATACCTCTCTATTACCTGATCTGAATGAGCTGATGAGGACTGAGGACACATGGACCTCCTCTGATTCTCATATGCTCCTGTTACCTTCTTCAGCTGGTGAAACTAAAAGTGTGTGTTGTGATTGGAAACAAAAAATCTGTGCCTTGAGAGCTTAGATTTAAATGTGCAATATAAAGAGAGTACCTCTGAAAGTGTGCAGCACAGTGGCACAGTGGTGCGCATTGCTGCCCCAGTATGCTAAGACCCTGGGTTCAATTCTTGGGGTGCAATTATGTGGGGTGTTTATGTTCTCCCTGTGTTTATGTGGGTTTCCTCCCCCAGTCCAAAGACATACAAGGAGGTTAACTGGGTTCTGGGAAAACTGGCCCGGGTGTAAGTGTGTGTACTTGTCTGTGTGTGTTCTGCAACAGATTGGGGTCCCATCCAAGATGTATCCTACCATGTGCCTGTCGCTTGCCAGGATAAACTCGAGCTCCCTTGTGACCCTATACTGGATAAAGCAGTTAGAAAATATATGGATGGATCACTGAAAGTCTATTTTAAAGAGTCAGAAAAAAGTACTTCACTGTGTCTTGCTCTTGTTAACATATGGCTCTTTTTTCATTGAAGGGCATCTTTATTTCTTAGAAAAGAGCCAGTGTAATGAACTGATGTTAGTCACTTGATGTGGGTTTTACTCAAAAGACTCTGAGACCGAAAAGGGCAAAAAACTGTCTGATCCTGGCAGATGCTGCTTATGTGCACAACTTGTCACAGTTAAAAAAGATCTAGCAATGGCTAGATATAGGGGTAAATAAGAGTATTCTTTCCCACAAAGCATGAGTCTTCATGAATATCGTTGTCAGCCAGACAGATAATGGTTGAAGAGAACATAAAAATTTGAACTGGAGTCCTCTCTGCTTTGTTAGCATGTGTCAAAAAGGCTTCTTTACGCAGTAGTGCAGTTGTGATGGTTGTGGCAAAATGAAGTGCAGGCCTTCCTAATTCTTGGAAAAGCTGTCTGTTCCTGCTGCATGTTTTGCGTTGAGAGCTATCTTGAAATTAGTGACACATTCCACCTCAAGAGCTGTAATGCTTTTGATTTTATCTGAACCATACATCTGCAGCACTGCTTGAATATGTAGACCCATTCATGTAGTTCAGACATCCATTTTATAATTTCTGTAGTGACGTAGCAGGAGTAAATTACATCAGAGCACATGGGACGCTGCTTTTTTACAAATGGCATACAACAACTTTAAAACCTTAAAAAGGTTAAAAACCTTAAAAAACTGAGATCGCAGGCCGTATGTAGCAGTCAATTCAGATGATTTTATGTTTGTTAATACATAAATACAGATTTTGCATGCTGAGGGTGTAAAAACGTAGTGCTCTGAAATATTTGGTACTGCAAACAGTTATCTCTGACTAAAATGAAACAGGATGTGGTAAATGGCTTCATTGGTTCAGTGCCAGACTTAATGTTTGTGCTGTTGTCACATTCTAATGCAGTCCTCTGCACACCATCTAGCTTTCCATGCTGTACTTTGTCTCTCTTCAAACATGTCCACTCTAGGAAAAATCACAGATGACAGCAAATTAAGTCTTTACACATAGGTCTATGACTGTAAGCATATAGACCTAAAAGGAGAATTTCTTTCATGCACTGTACACGATTAATGAATATTGACAGCTCTATTGCATTATGTCCAGTATATCAAAATCCAAATGTGATCCAAATCTTTGGGTTTTAATTTGAAAAAGAAAGAAAAAAAAACTGCAACCATTCCATTTTTATTTTTTGTAGACAATAGAATAAAAGTAGATACTTAAGTCCAATCACATGTGACGTTCAGCATTAAAAAGATGCCAGTTGTATTCCTACTCAAGACAGAAACAGAATGCTGTATAGCCTTGTAGGTCCAACTGAAACCTTTAGTTCAGGGATAGTTACTGTAATGTGTAGAACCTCCAGTCTGTTCCATTACACAATTGTAATTATTTGTCATGTAAAATGTAATTGTTTAATCGATGTTAATTACTTTAAGTTAACAAGAATGTAATGTAAATCTCCAATTTATGTTATGCCAATAAAGTTGTTTCAATATAACTTTAGCAAATTAGCTCCTGTTATTTCATTATTTCATTTGTACAGTAAGCTCTGCTCAGTCTATCGGCAACACCACTGTAGCATTTCCTGCTCAAAAGTCAAACACGTGTATTTATAGCAGGGAGGATTTCGAATGGTGCTCCCGTTTTGTGACAGTTACAAAAAAGATATTGTCCAAGAAAGGCAAGGCCACTTGTTTAGAACTTCTTTAGAACTACCATAGAAGGGCTGTGCATATCATTAATAGTCAGGGGCATGGCTTATTGTGTTGATAGAAATCAGGTGTTCTTAACTGTGTATTTTTGTATTTTATTTTTGTTCTTTGATGTTTTGTGTAGTATTTTGTAACTTCAGTTTAGGTATTTAATGCTTTCATTATGTAAAAGCAAAGGAGGCGATTTTTTGCTGTAATGCCAGATTTTGTTTACCTGTTTTAGAAAATGTTTTATTTTCTCATTACAACACTGATACTTGTTCCTATTTCTGCAAAGCCTGTGTGTCTTCTGAGTTTTATTCCATCAGAGGTCCTAATGTCATTGAAACCTATAGCAGCTCTATTAGTCTAAAAGTCTTTCATCTTCAAGGTTTTTAAATTAGCTGTATAATATTGTAGCACTTTCTTTGTCCCTTCTGGATTATGAGCACACATGACTGCTTTGTGTAATTAAAAATAATCACATATGGATTTTCTACTATTAATTTAGGAATAAAATTTGACAATCACTATAAATTTTCCCAGAGGCTATTGGGAGATCTGTAGAACCAAGCAATATGACATAAATGCTCTTTCATCAGGATTAGACTTGAGCTCGAATGTCTCAGTTTAAGTGCTAGTGAACATCGGTCCAACTACAGACACATTGGGTCTAGACACAGCTGTGGTTCCAAGGTTAGTTCAAAATGGAGTAAGATGGACTCAAAGCATGCATTAACACCTACAGTATCAATGGTCTTGGCATTCACTGAACAAAATATGAGGAAATCCCACCAAGTAGTGTTGGGATTCTGAAATAGGAAGATCTGCTTGAACCAGACATTGTTTTAAGATATATGTGCTGCCCAACCATACCTATTGATTCTCGTGGGATTGCATTCAGAAGAGATTGCGATGTGGATAGTGGTGTATTGGCTTTAACTAAACAGGTTGCAGCTTCCATCAGCTTACAACTGGATTTACCTGTATGTTTGTAGAAGACAAAGTAAGTGTTTTATGTTCCTTATTTCATTAACATTATTCAGATGAATTCAGGCTGGAATTGTTTTCACTTAGAAGCTATTTTTATGATTCCAAGCTGCTGTCTTATGGCAACTGCAGGCCTTCATTGTCGGTGATGTTTAAATTGCACAGTGAATGTGTTTCTTTAGCTTGATTTATGCAAATAGTCTTACAAATAGAAAAAAAAATTACAATATGCAATTCAGCAGTCATCCCTCCTCAGAAACAGATGGTATCGCTTTCCTTGCTGTCTCAGACTCTTACAAAACATAGTTTCATCGAAAAAATACAACTGTTTTCTTTAAGATTCTAACAGGTGTGTGCTATGAGAGACAGAGTTTTGACATCAGAGGAGGTATGCAGAGAATGTTACTGGCCACAAGCAAAGGAAGTGGTGTAAAATTATCTTATTTCTGGTTCTGGAGTATCTAGCTGGTGTTCATACATGGTGGGAAAAGAAAAGCATTCTACCAACAGCTATTTCTGCTTAAATATTAAAATACCAGTTACAAATCAAGGAAGAGTAACTCGGCAGACGTAGCAAAATAAGCATTGAGAGACATTGTAAAATCACCTTTAACACTGTGGTAATAACACAAATAATATAAAATGGAGGTCCATTCGTTTTTTAACCTTTAATTTAAAGCATGTGGAGTAGATTTAAACTGTTCCTTTTTTCTGTAGTCTACTACAATAATTAAACGTCTTAAATGTTTTAAAACGTTTCAGCTGGCTTCAGCAGACTGTTTATTTTATTTTTAGTTATTTAAGGCAAGGCTAATCCCTCTGTGAGCACTGGTTCACATGACAAGATCACCACAGTTTTCAACAGAAAACTAAAATTGACCAAAAGGTCATTGTTGTTGTTTGCTGTCTGGATCTAGTTCATTTATCTCTTTGCTTCTTGTTTTGTGTTACATTTGTTTTTGTCATGTATGCAAATGTATATGCTAGTAGTTGATTGTATTGTTTTGTTTGTTTTGTATTGAATTGTTTTCAAAATATCTTGTTAAGACATTACTGGTGAACAGGACCAAAGGCTATAGTTACCATTCACTATTCCGAAACCGTTAGTTATTGTGGTTGCATTAAATATAGACACCACCTCTAACACCACACCCAGCCCTGCAGTTGAAGGGTGAGAGGCTTGTAAAGCCCCTGTGATTCCGGGGTGCTTGTATGCTGAGTGAAAGTGTATGTGTTGCAAACAGTTAATTGCTAGAGAACGTGGGCATGGTTAGTGGTTTATCGCAATCATTCCATTTGGTGCAACAGTTGAGGCCACAGAAGGAGACATACCACCACAGTGTGGGAAGCACTGGTGAAACAAACCTACTGCCCTTTCACAAAACACGCACTGGTGTGTTTGGAAAAGGAGAAGAGAATAACTGAAAACAGATTATTGTTTTTGCACATCTTGCAGAACTCCTACAGTACCTCACAAGGGCCTTTGCATTGTAAAATTGGGAAAAATGTGTATTCTTTCATTGTATATTGGCGGATATTTATGAAATCTAACCTATTTTCATACTGGGAGGCACAGTTCATGAAGTCTGTTTTTGAGAGGGATTTGTCATGAAATGACCTGTATCACTTAATACTCAAAAGAGTTTTTTAGTTGCCAGTGCTTTTTCCAATACTGTGCAGTGTGCCAGGCCTCTCTGCAATGTGATTTCATTATCTATTGAATTCCAGATATGTGTGGCTGCTGCCAAGTCAGTGTCACCCAAGCGCCAGCAGCTGCTTATGCAGTAGGCAGCCCACCTCGGCCCAGCCAGGGACATTGACAGGCTTCTTCACTTCCAGAGTCATTCCAGCACCAGACCTAAAACCCTTCTAGTGGCTTTTGGAAAAAAAGGGGGGACAAACAAAATGACGATGTCAGAACTTTGGGTGCAACTGGACATGGCAGCCTTTTCTGTGTGTCTTGCCTCTGTCTGATGTTTGGGGACTCCAGAGAGACAATGATATCAAACCCATTGGAAAAATATGTCATTGGTGGAAACATAGAATAAGGCTTTTTTTTATGATCACAGTTCTTGCTCTTAAAGCTGAGGCAGTTAAAGAAAGATATTGGATTCTTCTTTATTTCAAGGCACCCAGACACCTGGTCTGGAGATCAAACACCTGGAGATCAGGCACTGTTCCAGCATTAGTAACATTCTTTTTTGCATTCTGTTGCATTCTGTTGTACCACTCCTCATGCCTTCATCCCTGTGATGTCATAACTTTCATGCCCCTGATGGAAGCTAATGGTCAGCAATGAATATCAAAGCCATGGCGAAGGGAGGTGTAGGCTTCCTGTTTTTTATTGGAAAGGCCTTCTATGGTGAGGCTGGTGATGTTGCTGGTGCAGAGAGGGCAGTTTATTTTTATCCCACATGTCTGTGTGCGGAGCATTGTGACACTGCCTGTTCCCAGGTTTTGGAAAAATGAAATAACAGAATCAATTAACGGTGCCAAAGAAAATACCAGCAGCTCATAATGGATGCTGTGTCTATTTATTAGGGAGTTCCACTGCTCCTCGCTATTGCAGTTGAAGGTCTGGTCAGTTTCAGTAATGGAATTCCTGAGCAAATGTGGAAAAGGTGAAAAAATATTTTAGATGTTACAACAGCAAGATAAGGGAATTTATTGTGGCACGCTTGAGATGACAATCAAAGGAGTGTAGTCTCAGAACTGCAAACTGGGTGTAATCTATAGCATTACTGGAGCTATGGTATCGTCTTAGTGGCCTCTGTGGCTGGTAAATTTGGCAGTCGGCCTGCTGTCCCAGCTGTATGCCAGTGTTCTGTAATCTTTGGCATTCTGAAGGAGTTTGTGTACCTATATTCAAATACATACACAAATTTGCTCTTGTAAAAAAGTTAAATGGAAAAGTAGCTGAAGGAATGACCTCAACATTACCTCATCTGTTCCTGGAACAGCACATAAAGACACCATCTGTCTAGTCCTGCCTGGTGGCTCAACTTTACATAGGCTACAGTAAAGTTTGTCCTAGTTCATACAGCCAAAGATCACCTGTTGGGGTGGGAATTATAATTGAAACCTGTTATTCATGGTACTGCAGTATGTTGCTTTCAGTCTTAACAAAGTCCAGGTCTTTGCAATGAACAGCCTGGGCAGAGTCGTATTCCTACATATTCCGACATTTACACTTCATTATCTCACGAACTGATGGACGTGCAGTGCACAATGCTGATCAAAAGCAAGAAGAAACTGCTATGGACTGTGGATAGCTGTATTCTCCTGTCAAAATGTACTGGCCCAGGAAGTTCTGTCATTGCTCTTACCTCATTCTCCTGCCTCATCTCCTCTCTCTACACCCACTTTCTGGATCCTCTCATCTCTTCTCTTGGCTGTTTGTGTCTTTTCTATGCTTGTGATGCTCAAATCTTCGTCTCCTTTCCTCGCTGTCATACTCACATCTCCTCACATATCTCCTCCCGTCTCACTGCCACCTCCTCCTGATGGGTATTTTCAGTACCATCATTTTAAACTCAATCTCTCAACATCTGGCCTCCTGTTTTCCCTTCCTCCCTGCTCTACCTCTCCATCTCTTTTCCTCTTGATCTACTGTACCACCTTCAAGGTATCCTATTATGTATCCTCTTAATTTTCCATCCACAACACTTTAACTTAACGGCTACAAATTCCTAATGTACTGTGTCCATTACAGTAGCAACAAGTAGTTTGCTTGTTGCTTGCACCCTAATGCTTGCCTTTTGATTGTGCATGTGATCATCATGAGAATTGCATAAGATAATCACTTGTTATTCTTGTGGTGTTCAATTAAAATGCATTCAGGAATTTTGGCCTTTCGTTAAACGTGACCACTTTACGGTTCCGGAAAATGCTGTCAAAGGAAACGAGTGACCTGTGAAGTGTGTCTAAGGGGAAGCCAGCATTTCCTCTGAGCACTGGGTTGAATCAAGGTCAGTATCATCTGCTCATTCCTAACCAATTACAAACTGGGTGCCAAGAAGTGTTTACATGGGTCTCAGTGATGAGATGATAAGTTTCTGCCTGAAAACTCATGTGAGCTGTCCAGATTTCTGGTGATTTCGGTGACAAAGATATGCTTTGTTAGGGTATTTCAAGGTCTGTTTGTTGCTGGGGCCATACAGGAGGTTTGCTTGTATGCTGTGGTTTGCTAAGAGCAGCAGAATGTGTCCATTTATGAAATATTTTTGGAATATTTTACTCATAAACTTTTTTGAGCATTATAACTGAATCAGGAATAAGGTAGCTGGAAGAATCTAAGGATTGGAACTGCCAAAGTTCCCTGAAAGAACAGCGTATATATTGTAACTCAGAAACATTCTCATATTAATTGTACATTGAGCAAAGGGTGTTTTTTGTATGTTAGGGCTAATTCATAGTGCATTGTTTATTTGTGGCCTTTGTTAACACAAAAACCTATGAAACCTATTAACAACACATTTAGTTATGAAAATTTCATGTCACATTTGAGCACAATCATTGTGAAAACCAGTTTGATATTCACTTGGGTGAAAAACGAAGGCAAACAATGTAGTGCATTTTGCAATTTCATGTTCAATCTCAGTCCTGGAGACAAGATTGATTAGGTACAAGCTGCCACTTGGGTCCTGATTCAAAGAAGAATATACTGTAGGGAATGAGTTAAAGATGTATAAAGCTTAGCCTATAAAGAAGCAACTGAAAGCCATTGGGCAGCGCCACCATCTTGTCAGACAGATGGATATGGATTGCAGTGTACGTATCTCTGGTACACCATAATAAATCCATCCTTTTTTCTAATCCACTTATCTAATACAGGGTCACAAAACAGGATACACCCTGGATGGGACACTAATCTATCACAGAGCACATACTGTACAGACAAACACATATTCACACAGAAACAAATTAACCTACTAGCATGTCTTTGGGCATGTGGATGGTAACTAGAGCACCCTGAGGGAACACATGCAAACATGGGGAGGACATACTGTACAAACCCCATGCAAATAGCACCTCAGGAATTGAACCCAGGACCCCAGTGGTGCAAGGCTGCATTGCTAACTACTGTGCTATGGTATACCATAATCATTTAGAGCAATTTTTTAGAAAGCTATGTGTGTTTGTAGTGATACATGGATCCTCACTAATATATGTATATTCCTGTCTATAGTATATTTTACCAGTACTGACTCGTATTAAAATAAGACAGATACATCCCCACACCAACAAAAGCATATATTAATTCTGTTTTTATGAGAGTCTCGGCTACAGCAGACATAGTAAAGTCCTGGTACTGTGAACAGTGGTTTAACGTCTTTAGAACAACAGTCACATACGGGAGGTTGACTTGGCCTTTACCTGTTCACGATATTACTTCTGCGGTTTGGTAGAAAGTTACTGGCAGGTTATACAATGAAATTCCAACATTTATATTCAAAAGCTGGTAGCACGGTGGTGCTGTGATTAGCATTGCTACCTCTCACCTCTGGGACCCTGGGTTCAATTCCTGGGGGTGTTTTCTGCATTTGTTTTGTACTGTATGTTTTCATGTGTTTCCTCAGGGTGCTCTAGTTAGAGTACCACCCAAAGACATGCTGGTAGGTTAATTGGCTCCTGGGAAAATGTGCTCTGGTGGGAGTGTGTGTATTTGTGTTTGTCTACCCTTTGATAGACTGGCATCCTGACCAGGGTGTCTCACCTTGTGTTCACTGCTTGCCCCAGTGACTCTAAGCTGGATAAAGCAGTTAGAAAATGGATGGATATATATATTGAAAGCTGATTTTTAACTGATGAAAGACTAGGGTGTTGATACCAGGAAGTAATAGCCCAAGCCCTGTGCTATTCCATAGTTTTTAGTGTTCCTAGAGATAACACAATCTAGACTGAAAGTATGACCAGTGTTCTTGTGAGTACAAAAATCATTTACCTCACTGTATTTACACTTTTCTGTAGTTCAAACAAACGAGAGGAGGCAAATCCCTTCAAGTTGTTAATTAAGTGTCTTAATATTCAAAGTATTTTTTAGAGCTAGTAAGTGTAAGCAGTGTGGTTGAGGAGATGGTTACAACAATGTAAACAAAACGTCTCCTGTTTCCTGTCCTTCAAATGCATTGGGACAGTATCTTTCAGGATTGTGAATACTATCAAAATTGTGTAGAATTATTGCTTCCTCTGTGTCATGACATACAGATGAAAAGAGGTTTGCTGTGCTTTGTAAAAAAAATTGGGAGCTCATAACAAGTGTGGTGAGTCCTTTTTGTAGCAGAACCTTTTTTCAGCTGGATGTTTTGATAATGGGGCAGCATATTAGCATTAAGGCTAGTGTCTTAGTTTGAACCCAGACCAGTGTGCCTTCTGTGTGGAGTTTGTATGTTGCTCTTGTGTATTTGTGTGGGTTTCTACGGGTGTTTTGGTTTCTTCTCACCGCACAAAGACAGGGTTGCTAGGTTAATTGCTGTCTCTAAATTGTCCTCTGAGTAGATGCAGCCCTCACCAGGATTTTCTGATGATGCCTAGATGTTTTGGTGTTACAGTAAAAGCACAGTTGTGAAGGAAATCCAATACAAAGGTATTATGCTTAGCATAAAATACACAGAAAATAACATGTAATATGATGGACATTAAAATGAGAATCACATTGAGAAAAAAATAACCTGCAATTCTGTTAAGCATTCTATATCTAACAGGGTGTCTTTGAAGCTTACGTTTTACATTGACATTTTTGTCTTCTCTGTCCTTGAAGTGTAGGTCTGTGTTTATATTGGTGCATTGGCCCTCTAGTAGTGTTACTTTCCAGAAATAGAAAGGCCACGTGTGTGATTGTACGCGCATGTGTGGGAAACTGTAGCAGCTGAGGCAGGAGTAAAGACCCCTGTACTATGTCAGCCGCAGACTGACAGTTAAAACCAGCTGTAGAGTTGTGAGAGGGATACATCCAGGATGAGGGGCTGAGGAATTTTTCTGAGAAAAACAAATATCCCATAATATTTTTTTACTGTTTTTTTTGGTTTGCTTCAAATTGAAACGCCAAGGTTTATACATTTGTAATTCCAAGAAGAGGGTCTTTTAATCATTTGTAGTGATTCCCCCTCAGATGTCCTTCAATTAGTTCTGACCACGTGTTTTGGGTTGCCTGAAGGCTACAGTTCTTTTTCTCAGGCCACTACACCTTAAAATAGAGCAGCACTCACTGGATTTACAGCAGCCTTTTCCACTGTTTATACAGTACTTGCGATTTTTGTTGAACTAAAATAGATCTGTTTTATGTAATTCAAGAGCCTAGGTTTTTTTTTACTCAGATTTGTTTTTATGCTTTCTGCTGTGTCAGTTGTTAACTGTGCTTTTAATTCATAGTATACTGTTCATATTCTATAACATTGATGATCAAGTGTCTTAGTATTGTACTGTTTGCTCCACAGGAGTTAGTTTGGAGCTGTGTCCTGAAATGGCTCAGTCCTTGGGCCCAGACCTTGGCCCAGTTTACTTACTTCTGCCTACCTGCTGCAGAGTCTCAGGGGATTTTGTACTTTTACCTACAGTGTTCAGGACAGAGGAGGTGCTCTGTACATGCTGGCTGATACTGGGAAGCTGTACTCTACATAATGTGCATATAATGTATACAGCACTTCCAGGTACTTCACATGTTCTAAAAATGTTAACATTCTGTAAGTATAATAACCTTAATCTCTCCTCAGACATGGTTCCTGACTCTTAGATGCTTAACTGAATATATCTAGTGATATAAAATATCTGATTAAAATGTTAGCTGTGAGTATCCCCCTGGTCTTAAGCTGTATATTTTCCTTTCTTACCTCCATTTTATAACTGTTTCATCCACTTCAGTGTCAGAGGGAAGCCAGAGTCTGTCCCAGCAATGGTTGCAAGGCAGGGGTACCCCAGTCCATCGCAGGGTAGACAGACCCAGACACAAACCAGGGCCATTTTTCCACAGAAGCTAATTAACCTACAGTACCAGTTTGTCCTTCGCTTGTGGGAGCAAGCTGGAGCACCCAGTGGAAACCCATGCAAAACACAGGGACAACATACAAACTCTATGCAGATAGCACCCAGGTCCAGAATTGAACACAGAGCCCCAGCACTGCAAGGCAGCAATGCTAACCCCTGCACCACCACACCACCCTCTGTATATACAATAAGATATAAACAAGATATTAGTAAACGGTCCTGCTGTCTGACAAGAAGATCCTTGAAGAAACAGCTGCATTTGGTCCACTGATCAAAAAGCTACTGGCAACAAATGAACACAAATGGCCTCACATCATGTTTAACCACACTTGTGGTCTTGTGTCCCTACGGATTCATGTTTGTAGTTGTTTTTCTCTGCTTTGTCACTTTCTCAGGCAGGAAGGAGTTAAACAATTGTGGCAAAGGGCCTGAGGCCATTAGAGGGTTATAATTATCAGCGAAGAAAAACAGAGGAAAGGGGTGGGATGGGAATTTCATTCTGAAACGTCGCAGCAGTGGCCAAGAGACAACAGGGTTGCACATGGGTGTCGGAATGAGATCAGCTAAAAAAGCACAAGTGAGTGCCTATAGAGCAATTAACAGAAATAATGGGAGCCCAATAAAAACAACTCCTTATCTGTGAACCATCGGGGAACCAGCCCCATGCAGTATCAGTGTTTTTGTGGCCATAGCACAGTGGAGGGCTGATAAGATAACACGGGTGAGAACAGGTTGCTGATGTCACCAGCCTCAAAGCGATGCTGCATGCTGACAGCGTACTGGTCTTTCCCGTCTAGAGGAAAGAGGTAAGGCCTTCTGTGTGTTTTAGCGTCTCTGGTGGCTGTCCTCTCTCCCAGGGCCATTTCAGCGTTCTCTTTTTTGTTCAAAGCTTTCAGCTCCAGTGCGTAATGGGTTTCACATTTTCCTGCTGAAAAGGAAATAAGCTTTCTTTAAGAAAAGCCGTGCATAAAGTTAGAAACAATGTACATCTGGAAGCAGACAATGGCAGACGCCTTTGCAGATAACTTTGGCTTTTCATTAAAAATACACTATTGTGCCTCACTGCTAGACTTATTATGAATGTTGCATGTTGGCATAAGTTTCCTAAAAGCACACATGATAAAAGACACACACTCTTTTGGTATTACAGGACCTTAAGCTTTCCTCCCACTTATGTCTACAGGGTTACATAAAAAAGACTGCATTGGGAGTTTTATGTAAGCATTGAAAATGGTGTATGTTTCAGTTTTCTGCTAGAAAAGTACACATAGGAACCATTTTGAAATGTCTCCCTAAATTAAAGTTTTTCTTGTACACAAAATGTTGTGTGTTGTTACTTGGAAATGCTGTATTTTGTACCAACAGCCTTGTGAAGAAAAGCACTGTCTTTGTCGACATATTCTAATGTATTCCCTGAACCGCAGAATTCTGTGGTCATCCTGCTGACCACATCTGCCTTTTAGTTTCAGGATGAGAATTTCCTGAATGGAAAGTCCAACAGTAAGAATGGAGATAGTGAGGGAGTCTGTGGGAAATTAACCATCACCAAGAGCACCCACATCTACACCAAACAGCCAACAGCATGACTTTATTTAGGAAATGTCCTGCAGTTTAATCGGCTTGGCTTGTACAGAAGCTTTCTGTTGGAACTGTTGGAATAACAGGCTACCAGCCAATCCAAATTGCAGGAACTGAGTATGATGCAGACATCAGATTAGCCCAGACATTGGTCACATGCGAGCATCAATTTTGAACACTTAAACAGAGGACTTAAAGAAATTTGGAGTGAAAACATCAAAGATCGGTGGCTCATTTTCATTCTATTTGAACATGTTATGATCTAAATTGATCACAAATGTGGATTTGTTTAAAAAATATCAATGAAACGTGTGTGAGAAATGTAATGAGCAAGTTGGCGGGCCATGTGATAAGCCCGGTGATTGTGCAGTTGTTTGGCAAGTGTTGTCATTGTTTCTGGTTGGGCTTGGCTTCACAAAATCTGTCTGAAGGGCCAAGAACATCATAGTAAATCACAACAAACAGTATTAGTGTATTAGGAGAACTTCACATTTATGCTTGGAACCAGTGGTTTCTATCCCTGGTCCCGGCAAAACCCTGTGTCTTCTGTGTTTTTTTCCTGAAGCTGAAGCTCTTCACTGAAGCCGATCGATCCCTTTAATCGAACTTATTAATTGGACTGTGATGACTGTTTTCTACATTTTTAGTCTCTGGTTTCATAAATACTTTGCTGAACATGTATCGCTATGTAGAAATGTAGAAAACAGAACTCTGTCCAGTCTCTCTTCAGCTTGTGAATGAAGTGTTTGTACCATTATCTCTGTCATACTAGCTGATTGGTTTGTGATGAACACACACAGGCATGACTGACACTGTCTCCAACACTCCCCATTATGTATAATTCCACATACCTGAAAGAGGGCAGGTGTGAACCTGGTATTAACAGTAATCACTAGCCCCCTCTGACTTCATCATTGCTGAGTAAAGGTCTTAATAAGCAACAGGAGATCAATTAGCCCCATCAAGAGTTAAGTTGGAAATAAAAAATTGAAAAGACAGGGGTCCACTAGGAGCATAGCTTATAAAAATAGTTATAAACAAGAGGATGCCATTCAGTCCATCTCATTTGGTAGTTTGTACTGTAGATAATTGATCCCAGAATCTCATCCAGCCATTTCTTGAAAGAAGCCAGGGTATGATATTGCTGGGTAACTTCTTCCATACTCCCACAGTCCTCTAGGTAAAAAACCTGTTTGTGTATTTTCTTACATTACATGCGATCAACTTTTCTGTAAAAGATACAAGTGCAGGTCAAAGTTTTGTGAATTTCAAATTGGTTGTTAATGAGTTTAATAGAAGTCAGAAAGTAAGCTGTAAAAAAGTAAACATGATTGCACTGTCCCACACAAGAGGAGAAGCCATTACAGCTCCCTGCCTAGGGGACATAGCTCTTCAGGGTCGGTGAAATAGTATTATCTCAACTGAGACACACTTTTCAAGCACGTACACCACATCTCCATGCTTAGAAGATCACCCACATGGGTATCTCTGAGGAAAGCAAAACTCTATTGTGAATGCTGCCCTGAACACTGTTTGTGAGATAGTACAGGCCAGTGAATTGTTTTTCTTGGGTCACTTCAGAGACCAGCTGCAGTTCTTCAGTAGTTAGTGCCAAACCATAAAGGAGTAAAGTGTAACAAGACAGATTCTCAACTCTACATTCAGTTTATGTATTAAATATATATTGTATGTGAAACACATGACCTTTACAACCTCCATTTGCAGGCATCACATTTCCTGGTGTCAGATGTCAAATACACAAGGAGGTTGCTGCATTGTAACCAAATAATACATTTCCTAATTGAAAGACAGTTGTTGCCAGTGAGTCGGGCTTATCTTTCTGTAGTCTTCCTTAAGGTTTCCCAATTCTGTAAACCTTGAGGATTTGGTATTTAAAGTTAATACAGAAATGAAACCAAACATCTGTTGTTTGGCTCCCTTAAAGCATTTAATGAGCTTAATTAATAGTTCGGGTTCTGTTGTTTTGGTTGTTATTGTTCATTGATCTTTTAATTTTTTTGAAGGACTGTGGCTTCTCTGTTAAATTTCTAAGACATTGTTAAATCCTTGTTCGGGTCATCTCTTTTCACTCAATAGATGAGACACAAAATTATAGATGAGGGTGAAAAACAATCTACGGATGGTTCAATACAGGTTTTAGGAAAATGAGCTTTCAAAAAGGCCTCACATGCAAATTCCTAGTATACACCAGCCCTCCCTTTATTTATTTTCGTTCAAAAACATTGTAGTTTCCAAGGGTGTGGACATGGCGTGTCTTCAGCCAGATGTGCACACCAGCACAGGTTGTACTCTGACTGCATCACTACTCAGACCTGTGATGGACTTCAGCCTAACTGTCCACCACATATAGGAGAAATTCCACCTGTCGCTACTCTAAAGCTGGGCTGCTGTAATCTCAGTCATGTGTCTGGTTTTGCAGGACCGGTCAGTGAGTGCTATGGAGGCGGTGGAAGACAAACTGGTCAAGACATCAGTGGCAGAGCTGGCAGGAAAATTCAAGGGTCAGGTCTTGCCCCCTCCTGCAGGAATTCAAGGGGTGAGTTTTTTAAATGTTTTGTGCTTCCACATTTCGCTTTTTCACATTTCACCTGAAAATGTTTAAGTGCATGGAAATCAAGCAAAGAAATGTTTCAGACAGGGGAATGCGTTCTCTTTTTATGGTGGCCCAATCAGTCGTGCTGGGCGTTTTGAATTTGCCCCTACCTTCCCAGCCTTGTCTTGCTTCCTTGACTCTATTCAGTGAGGGTAGAGGCAGGCTGCTTCCTCCTTGCCTAGGAATGACAGCTTCTTAGGCACACGGTGCTCAAAGTGTAGCTTAGGGAGCAGGAGTATCTCAAAAGACAGGTGATAAAAAGTAACAACCCTAATGCTTAATAAACACCAATAATGTCTTAAATGTGAAATGGATGACCTTTGCAAAGGGGTATATAAGTAAAAAGGAAGGATTATATCAGTAGGTTCTCTAAAAGCTGAACTCTGTATGAGCTCAGCTTTTTTCAGTGCACTAATATCTTTTTTTAACCAAACTATTCACTCCAAGTGCTTTCTGTTTTTATTGAGATTCATGGTGAAGCGGGGTACAGAATTGTACAAAACAGAGAAATAAAGAAAATCTAAAATATTCCAAACAAAATATAATAATAATAATTAATAATTGCTTACACTTACATAGCACTTTTCTGGACACTCCACTCAAAGTGCTTTACAGGTAATGGGGGCTCCCCTCCACCACCACCAATGTGCAGTATCCACCTGGATGATGCTACGGCAGCCATAGTATACCAGAACACTCACCACACATCAGCTATCAGTGGGGAGGAGAGCAGAATAATGAAGCCAATTCACAGATGGGGATTATTGGGAGGCCATGACTGGTAAGGGCCAATGGGAAATTTGGCCAGGACACCAGGGTTACACCCCTACTCTTTTTGAGAAACACCCTGGGATTTTTCACAGAGGGTCAGGACCCCAGTTTAACATCTCATCCAAAGGACGGCACCTGTTTACAGTATAGTGTTCCTGTCACTATACTGGGGCAATAGGACCCACATAGACCACAGGGTGAGCACCCCCCGGTGGCCCCACTAACACCCCTTCCAGCAACAACCTTAGTTTTTCCCAGGAGGACTCCCATCCAGGTACCGACCAGGCTCACATCTGCTTAGCTTTAGTGGGTTGCCAGTTGCGAGTTGCAGAGTGATACGGCTGCTGGCTGCTAGCAAGTAGCATTGCTTATGTCAAAAACAGTGCAGTAGTTGTCGACTGTGGTATCATTAAGCCCAGTGCAGATACCTCTGCTGTGTCTTTGAGTGTAATATTTAACTTCAGTTGTTCTAGGCTACCCAGATGTATCAATGAATAACAGCAACAACCTAACCTAAAATGAAGAATCTATCATTAGTTTTAAACTGGTCACTTAATTCTACACAACCTGGAATATATTCTGGTACTTTGAGGTGGCAAGTTCCAGCAATACTTTGAACCAAAGATCATGTCAAGTTACGAACCTATCACAGGCTCTTAGCATAATATTCTATACAAATACTCTAGTTCCCACTGCTATCATTATGACTTAGAATTGGTGAGTTGAAAATATATCATATACTGTACAAATTCTACTCAACACCTGAACCCTGCTGTTAAACTAATAATTATTCTGTAATTAGACTTCAATAAGACAATCGCATGGAACACACTTAACAAAATACAGAACAAGTGAGAAATTAAATATAGGGAATTTAATTAAGTATAGGGAAGTGCAGATGGCACAAAGCCATCCTTTGACAACATTTTGCTCTCATCAGAGCACTTATCTAGACGATACTCACATGTGCCACAGATATTAAAGCCTCTGAGAAACAAACCAGTCAGCTTCACAAAGGTCAGCTGAATGCAGAAACAGGAAATGCAGAGCAGGAAGTGAATAACAGTCGTAACCACCTGCTTTTCAATTATTTTCTTTAGAATCTCTTTCTCCAGTTCATCACTTTGTCCAAAATGAGTCAAGCTTTTAATGTGCTGCTCCATTGATGATGGTTTTCTGTTTTGTTCTGAAAGCAGACAGGCAGTTACAGTATAAGAAACTTTAATGCTCTCTTGAATTTCAGGAAATTCAGCACCCCTCACACTGACTTCATTTTTCCTTTTGTGCACTTTCTGCAACCATCTGTATGTGTAGCCCTCAAGCAGTAGTATTGATTGCACTGATTTGTTTAATTGTAGACCAAGCCAGGCCGAAGAAGACCCCCCTGCTCTCTGCCGCTCCATGGCAACAACCTTTCTTTGAAAAAGGAACCAGGGCACGGTGAGGAGGAGGTAAGGCTAGGCCTCTGTAGAAAGGAATGTGTTCTGTGGTTCACCAGTGAAATCAGCCCCAAGAACCAAAACATACCAAATTAGACTTTAGGCCACAGAATCTGAGTTTTGCCTGCTGATGCTGTGTTTACTGTAGCTTCAAGACGTCACTTCTTTTGCAGACAAGAAAGGTATTGTTTTTTTCTTCAGGAAAAGTTCAGCAAAAGTACTGCAATACTGCAAAATAATCTATTACCCACAGAATGTACTTAAATATGTGAAACTGCAGTGAGAGACAGACCCTGACTTATGGTAAAAATGAAGAAACATTTTTAAACTACCAAGGGAAGGAAAAAGTGAGAAAACATAACAAAACAGGTAACATTCAAGCATGAGGCCATTAGGGAATTCTGACTGTCCTGGGTCTGGTTCTGAAGGGGGTCCTTCCTATGTTTCTGCCTCCTTTTCCATGCCTATGAATATGAAATTTTCTATTTCAAGAACTATTATAAGGTGAGAATCCCAGTTTGCGCCCTGAAAATAATACAGTGATGCTTCTTCCGAAATGTTCTTAGTACTTCAGATAGCAGCACCAAGGTGTGGCAGATGAGTCTTGGAAGCTACTGATATTACCTCTTAATAGACACACCAGGTGGTAATTGTTTAATAAATTAGATTATTGCTGGTGGTTAATTCCACATTCTCACATGGGGTTAATTAGTGGAATGGTTGGGCTACAGTATCTAATAGGCTTTCTTTTAAGTTGGTGGTGGTAGCATCATGGACAGATTGTCTCAGATAGATCGAGTTTTGTGGGTGTAAGGTCTATAGAACTTGGGTAGTAAAGCCTACTGCACTGTCCACTATTTCCATTTGTATTTTTTATATGATTAGATCCCTAGAGCCACCCTGTTAAAGCCTACAGTCTGTTGCACATGGAGGGGGTGGTACAGTGTATTAACATACTGTTGTCAGGAGACCTTCCCATGTCAAGACCTCTAAAGAACTACAGTAGATGTGATGCATATGTAAGGATTCCTACAAGAGCCGTGAAGCAAACCTGTTCTATCTCATGGTAACCCTGCACTGTGTGGTACAGCTTGGCCTAGTTTCACACTTTTTCTTTTCACACAGAAAGCACACCCTGCCAAGGTGAAGCCCAAGAACTCTCCACTCATTGAAAAGCTTCAGGTAGGTCCCAAAGCACAGTGTCTTATAAGTGCTTTGCCTTCTTAATGCTCATTTTAACTGCTCTGCACTATTTTCAATGAAACCCCATTTACAGCCAGTTAAGGTGATTAACACAGTGTTACATGTTTTATACCCCCTCCTTGGGTAGGTAACCTAACATTTGTTTGAATAAATCAAACTGGAACTTTTTGGCGATGCAGTCTTTATTATTTATCAGGTGAAAAATCAAGTCTAATTAAACGTAGCACCAGCTTTAACATCGGAAAAATGCAAAAGGGAAGGGAGAGATCCTCAGTGAAAATGACTTTGACATTTTAGGCAAAGACTAAAATGTAAGGCCATGCAAAAGGTAAAAAAGAAAAGCAGGCCATTCATTCAGGACCATTATGTTTTTGTGTTGTACTCATACATATTGTTCTTGAACAATCCCAGTGATTTGCTTCAACAGTTTGTTTGTTATAAACCCGCAAGGCTTGATCTGAAGAAATGCCTCCAGTTTTCAGTTTTCAAAATTCACATCAACATCATCACACTTTCCATTGTTGACTTCGGGATCTTGTTTCACAGTTGACCCCAATGTAGTTCTCTGGTTTGACTTCATAAACTCCTCTTAGATTTTATTTTTAAACCATTTAAGTTCCCATGTAGTCACTTCCTTTTAAGGTAAAAGAGATCCAGTTCCTTTAACTTGTATCTGATGTTAACTCATTACGTAAACGTCCAGGAGTTCACCTTGTCACTGCTCTATGAAGTGATTGTAAACCAGGTCTTACTGGCAAGTTGTATTGTCTTAATATAATTCCTTGTTTTAAATATCTCACTTTTCTTTCTGTACCATGATATCTCAACCATTAGAGTTAGTTGTGGTGGTCCCTAAGTTCACATGATAATGAAATAAATGGGTGATGCTCATACTTAGAACAAGATGGTGAAACAGGTGGATATGTGTTGGTGGAGAAGGGGGAAAATGGCTTGTATTTGTACATAACTGGTGCCTACCTGTATGTATTTTAAGGGATTTAGTCTCCCTTCAGCAAGGCAATTGTTCAGAAAAGAAACAGAACAATCCCAAACAATGGAGCCACTTTTGGTGGATGCCATTATTATTTTGTGTTGTGGTTTCATTCTTTGGCTGCATTTAAGGAATACTTCATTTTTATGACAGAGCCTCAGTGCCTATAGAGAAGTCTTCATGAACCTGTACTTTGATCATTTGTCCTCAATAAATATTATTGTTGACTGTTTCTGTAGTAAGGGTGGTTATCTTGACCTCAAAATGAGATTTGTTTAGCTTAAGATAGATACAATGGATCAAGCCAAATACTAACCAGCAAGTGAATTGTGTAATAGTTTGTTGATGTTTGGACAGATTTCAAAAGCAAACTGTTGTTTAAAAAAAATGTCAGCTCAGACCTCTTTAAATATCTTCAGTTGTGTTTTATTCAGTCCCAATTTAGGAGCAACAGGTTACTGTGAATGAGGTGCTGTTGCTTACAACCATCTCTCTTAAAGAAATTAAATGTGATATATATAATTCTATCAGATCATTGGTGTTTTCTTCTGAGATAATGAAGAGGGCCTGGGATTTAGATGTGAGTCATGCTTTTCATGGTGATCCGTAGCATGCAATTTGTGAAGATTAATTTATTGTGCATTTCTGTTATGAACAAACTATAAGTTCTTTAAAAAAACTTTAACAAAAGTGAGTCTTCATAGAATGTCTTCAGATTATGCACAAACTCTTCAATGCATATTTTTTATGATAAAATGTAGATCCTCTAAAAGGGAAGGGAGTCCACTCCACCAATAAAAAAACAAAAACTAAGATTTCAAATGTCACCAACTTGCACCTTCTAAACAATGAAATAAAATTTACAGTTGATCGTGACTCAAAAGTGTGCCTTTTGTTAAAGAGTGGCCTACACTGGCTTCTGTTCTTCTTCCCCTAGAGAAGTTAACATGAGATTGTCACCTGTGCTCTGGTTTCCTCTGTGTAATTCCTTCGAGTGTAAATTAACTGCTCAGCCCTCTTCCGTTTTGTGAAATGTTTATCCTATAGATAGGATCTGATTTTTCATGCTGTTTGATTTGTTCAGAGGAAAACAATTTGCAACTTTCAACAAGAAAGCGCAATTTAAACAAGTAGAAGACTAAGGAGAAATGAATTCCAGCTTCTTTTCTTAGGTAAGACTGCCATCTAGTGTTGTGGCACTAGATGCAGCACTTTAGTCCCTTTCAGATTCCGTTCAAAGCAGCTCGGGTTAATTGGATTACTGTGTGTCAGCTGCTACCAAACTCACTGCCTGTCAGATGGGCTGGGAGCTGAGCTGGAAAAGTTGCAACTTGTGGAATCTCCCCAGTATGGGCCAAAAGGGCTGCCGTTTGTCTCTTTTCTTCTTTTCTCCTGTGCAGGTATGACCCGAGTCTATTGAGATTTTCAGTGAGTGCCCAGGGTTGTGCACTCATTCACAATTTCAGTTTATTTAACAGTGTTTTGCATGCCTCTGCAAAGAATAGCACTATTTTTCGTCTACGTGTACATTCCTTAGCAGTATGTATGTGGTTCTGTCAGGTGGCTATAGAAAAATTAGTTATTCTTAAAGATATTGACAATTACCTTTACATTTATAGCTCCTTCAGTGTATCAATATTTTTGATCAGTTACAAAGCCTGTAATTCTATATAAGATTTGGACCGTCTTAAGGACTGGCTTAGCTCTTGGTAAGCTGAAATGCAGCCCAGTTAACAGCCCTGCTGCTAACTGGAGAAATAATTCTGAAGTTTTTTCACAGTTTTTTTATGAGCTGTGTTCATCTCCTCACATCTAATCAATTACTTTTAGTATGTCACATATCTGAGCAATATGGCTCATTTTGCTTCCTCACCTGCCAATTTTATATTGTTTTATTATCCATCCTCTTTTTTAAAAGTGGACCTCAAACAGAATACCCTGCCCAACCTAACAGTCTTCAAATGTGCTAAATTCTACATTTTGTTCTCACCTTTGATGCAAATGATCTTAATGAAGAACTTTAATTTTTACTGCATAAAATTGTGATACTGTGAACATACAACTGTTTTATGTTCCCAGTATTACATAACTAATTTTTTTTTTTTAAATGTGAATTTCTAAGAATATACAGTAAGTGTATTGATTATGTTTGAGAGTTTTAGTCATAGTAAATTTGGCTTAACACTCTTGGCTGGAGACCAACCTCCTTGCCACAGGATGAGGAGTCTGGGACCCCCTTGCTGTGCTGTCTCTATTGAGGGATGTCTAGTTACCTTTCAGGTTTTGCTTTTGAACATGAAGAGTGAGAAGTTGTCAAAGGGGTAGCTGGAAGTTTATGTATAGAATTTGCAGTTTTTTTTAACTTGACATCAGTAAATGATAATGGTTTAGAATGGGTATCCTCCTGAATGATCGTTGTAATCTCCACTTTTTAAATTTCATCTTAGTAGTTTACCTTTCTACAGTACTTGCTTTATGTCTAGTAGCGCTAATGCCTGCTTTTTTGTTGCTCCTGAAAGCCATGACCGACTCTCCCCGAATCTGGTCTCTTTTCAGGCCAACCTTGCACTGTCGCCCACTGCCCTGCTGCCCTCCCCCAAGAGCCCTGGGATCAAACTGCAGGCCTCGCCCTTCACCAGCCCCCCTTCCACGCCCCACAGCCCCACCGTCCGCTCTCGGTCCTCTGAAGACGAAGTTCCTGTTAGCTTCGAGAAGCCTGTGGAGGGGACTGTGCTACCCAGCATCAGCAAGGTAACGTCCGAGATGAAGAGGGCCTGTGTCAGTGCTGGACGATTGCAGTGCTCAGTGGGCGCCCTTTTGTATCTGTCAGAACAGAGCCTTGTCATTGCAGCCTCATTTCAGGATGCTTCCAAGCAAAAAGCTAACTTGATATAAATGCATTCAGATCTGGTAGCTCAGGCCAGAGAACTCTGCTGGGTATTAATACTGTACATAGTACAGTATGTGTCAGAGAATTATGTCACATACTATGTATTAGTAAAAACTTTCCAGTTTCCACCCACGTTACAGAGATGTGCTGCCTAGGTTAATTGCGATCTCTAAATGGTCAGTGTGGGTGTGTGCACTCTGCTAAGGATGGCATTAAGCTTTGTCTTGCAATCCATGCTTCTAGCAAAAGTTTCTAGTCGCCATTACCCACATCTAGAATGGACAGACTTCTCATAATGGATGGATAGTTTCATTTTAAATACAACAAGTTTCTCAACTGCTTAAAATGTAGAAGGTGAAGTATATCAGTATATCAATAGAACAGTTAGAGAAGTTTCCCTGGTTAATCAGCCTACCTTAAAGTTTCTGCCTTGGTGGATTCTTACTAAAAAGATCCAACATCATTCCACAGAAGTCATTACTTTAAAAATGCCACAAATACCAAAGTGTAGAAAAAGCCTAGTATTAAAAGGATCAGAGCTCATCTACACATTTACTTTTACTACAATAAATTGCATAAACAAAACACTTACACTAAAAGACTGCAGAGCTAAATGGGGAATATGATTTATTGTATTATTATATATTAAATACAAAAAGGACTGCTTGTGAAATTATATAATCATATATTGGTATTTAAATATTCCTTATTCTCTACTGCCTTAATGTAGCACAAGCCTCAGTCATTGTTCAGTGGTGAGCCCTAAAGAAACTAGGAAACAAGTGATTTAAGTTACTCAGGGGCTTTACAAATGCTCATTCATAATATACTTCAATTATGTACAGTAAAGCAGTAAAGCACCCTACCACACTCTCTCATTGAACAAAACCCATTCCATTCTGAGACTTGTATTGAGAGAGAAAATAATGCAGTTTTATATTTTTATTCTGGACTTTTGTCCTTACTTACAGTATATTGTATCTTCTTCTTCTCCTTCTTCTTCTTCGCATTTTCCCACTTATGCGGGGTCTGCTTGTTTGCACCGATTTTTCCACTTCGTACGGTCTGCGGCGTCTCGGCAGGTGACTTTTGCGAGGCGCATGTCGTCTTTCAGCCGATCCAGCCAGCGCGTAAATGGTCGTCCACGGGGCCGGCGGCCTTCCACATTCAATTCAGGGCGGTCTTTGCCATTGATGTGTCATTGCTGTGGAGCACGTGTCCATACCATCGCAGGCGCGATTCCCTTATTTTCTCAGTGATTGGGGCGACTTTGAGTGTTTTTCGCACCTCTTCATTCATGACATGGTCTAGTCTTGTCAAGCTGAGGGTCCATCGCAACATCTTCATTTCCATTGTATGGAGTTCCTGTTCATGTTTCTTTGTCGTTGGCCAGCTTTCAGTTCCGTATAGGGCCACTGGTCTGACCACTGAGCGGTAGACTTTGGATTTTAGGCGCAAAGGGATCTTCTTGTCGCACAGTACTCCAGTGACCTGCCACCATTTCATCCAAGCGGCACTGTTTTGCGTCTTGGAGACTAGTGCAGTCGGAGTTGACACATGAGCCTAGGTACTTGAACTGGGTCACTTTGTTCAGTTGGACCCCACCAGCTGCGATTGTGAAATCGGTTTGATCACCGCATTCCAGGTACTCCGTCTTCTTGATGTTCAGTTTCATCCCGAATCGTTCAAGGCACGTCTTCCACTCCTGTACTTGCTGTTCGAGGCCGTGTCGCGTTTCACTTGCTATCATAACATCGTCGGCATACAATAGCGTCCGTGGATGCCTCGTTTGGATATCTTTGGTCACTGTATCCATGCAAAGTATGAATAGCAGAGGAGGCAAGGCTGAGCCTTGGTGGACGCCAACATTGATCGGGAAGGTGTCTGAGGTTCAAGCTGCGCAATGTACTGAGCTAGTGGCCTTTTGGTACAGGAGCTTTGTCCAGCTGACATAGGCTTCGGGGACGTGGTGCTGTCGCAGCGCCAGACAGATGAGATCATGCGGTACCCTGTCGAATGCCTTTTCCAGGTCGAGAAATGCCATGTGGATCGTTTTCCTCTTCTCGTAGTGCCATTCCATCAGTAGGCGGGCTGCGTGTATGGCGTGTGTTGTTCCGCAGTTTTTCACAAAGCCGCATCGGTTTGGCGAGATATCGACAATGGTTCTTAGTCGTGCGTCCAGCACATGCTCAAATCTTATAGCATATTGTATATCTAACCCATATCAAAACAGCCTGTGCAGTGACATTTTTTGAGTTCCCTTTATCTTTCATTCTTCACTCTGCTGGTTGTCTGCAGGTAACCCAACAGCATGACAGATGCTGAATCTACAAGAGCTTTAAAGCCTGGACATTGGCATCCTCTTAGTGCAACTGGGTACTTCGTTGGCATTTCTGCAACTATATACACTGTAATACATTATTGAAACCGATATTTATATACATAAATACTGTATATCTATTGCAGCACGCTGGTGCAGTGGTCAGCATTGCTGCCTCACAGTGCTGGGGCCCTTGGGTTCAATTCCTGGGGCGCTGTCTGTATGGAGTTTAGATGTTCTCCCCGTGTTTGCAGGAGTTTCCTCTGGGTTCTCCAGTTTCCTCCCATAGTCCAAACACATACCAGTAGCTTAATTGACTTTTGGGAAAACTGATCCCTGCCTTCCACCTGTCAAGCCTATATTGGATAAAGCAGTTAGAAAATGGATGGATGATCCATATAAGAACCGTAAATAAAAAAGGAAAGGTCTGTATGCATTTGCATTTATTCATTCATTCAGGCCAGAGAGCCATATCACTCTGCAACTCACAACTGGTAACCCACTGAAGCTAAGCAGGTGTGAGCCAGGTCAGTACCTGGATGGGAGTCCTCCTGGGAAAAACTAAGGTTGCTGCTGGAAGAGGTGTTAGTGGGGCCAGCAGGGGGCGCTCACCCTGTGGTCCATGTGGGTCCTAATGCCCCAGTATAGTGATGGGGACACTATACTGTAAAAATAGGAACTGTCCTTCGGATGAGACGTAAAACCAAGGTCCTGACTCTCTGTGGTCAATAAAAGGGCGTTTCTCAAAAAGAGTAGGGGTGTAACCCCGGCGTCCTGGCCAAATTTCCCATTGGCCCTTACCAATCATGGCCTCCTAATAATCCCCATCTATGAATTGGCTTCATTACTCTGCTCTCCTCCCCACTGATAGCTGATGTGTGGTGAGCGTTCTGGCGCACTATGGCTGCCGTCGCATCATCCAGGTGGATAGGGAAGAGGCTGTCTCACAGCCCCCGCCCCACTATATACATTACAGTCCTGTAGTCCCGCCTCCAAGTGCTGTTCCTAGCCCACCTTGCGTGCTCATGGCTAAAGCGCCCCACGTGGCGCTACATTATTATTCTGTACACTGACTACGTCCAGATATTATAGAGATTTAGGCAGTTATTATGCTATTTGGTAAATTATTAGTGACATGTGCAGCAGTATACATTAAGGTCAGTGTCCATATCCCAGGCACAAGAGGTGCTGTGTCATCAATTTAGCCAGTAGGTCATTGACAGCCCCTGCATTGGATGTGCCAAGTCCTGATTCTGGAGGGCTGTGTTCTGCAGGATTTCAAGGACTAATTAAAGCAGGAGCACCTAAAGAGCTGAGAGAAGCTGTTAAATTGTCCCAGTTAAGTCAACAATCTGTGGGATTAGGTCATTAGGAGCAGATGTATTCAAAGTGCCATGATTCATGTACTACTTAACTAATTTAAATACACAAGAGACTGTTGTGCATAATAAATATCAGTACACACAATAAATAGAACACATTTTCATATGACTTCCACAACAGGTAATAAATAATGTCAAATATGCAACACATAAAAATGCATAGATCAGAATTAATAACAATTTAAAGCGATGGGATCTTGTAGTAACTAGTGGTATAAATTTCTCTGCAATTTGTTCAATGAGTAGAGTGCATGTGCGCTCAGTATACATACATTGTGTGTACGTTTAATAGCATCGCTTATAGAAAGTCATGTGGCTTTGACAAAACAAATGGCTACATATGTTAAATTAGCTGTGTCCAATCCTGGAGTCTTCAAAGCACCAACACCTGAAGAGCTGGGAAATGTTTTTAAATGTGTCCAACTGAGCCTTTAACAAGCTGATTTAGATCTTTGAGCTGAGTTGGAATGACAACCTGCAAAGACGTTGGCCATTTAGGACCAGGATTGGATACCCCTGGACTAAACCTTTAAATATGTGTTGTGTACAGTATGTGAGATATGTACTTGCATAAAGAAGGGCTGCAGTTAATCTTGTTAAAGTCTTACAGGGCATTTCACTCAGCTTTTGTTACATGCATGGCTAATCATCTTAACCTCCTTTCTTGAACTCATTCAGCTGGAACTGTAGCACTGTTCAATGCAGCATTGTTCTCGCCTTCTGCATTATGAATCCTTCCTTTGGTAGATTTTGGTGTAGGGGTATCTTTTGTGTATTAAAATACTTGGTCTTGCTTTTTCACCGGGAGTTTGGCTATTTTTGTGTTTGACACCTTTGTAGTTTGGAATTGCCAACTGTCAAATCTCAAATCAGCTTATCTCTGCTACCCCTGTACTGCATGGAGAGAAGGAGAACCTGTGTAAGCATTCTTCTGGCTTGATCTCCTGTCAGAGGACCTCACAGGAGCTGCTGTTGTATAGTCAATTGAGGTTATCACCCATCACATGACCAGCTCTAGCCTGCCCGGTCCTGGTCATGTACCCCAGAGAGCCAGTAGGGTAGTGCATGCTGTGATAGAGTGTAGTGAGAGTGACCACCCCCTTGCAGATCTGCAGGTGCATACTGGTGACACAAGAACACAAGTATTATTACTTCATAAGAGCACTAGTATCCACAAATAAAATAAAACAAGGACCCATACAAAGCCACATCCGGTAAAAAAAAAAATTATATTCATATTTACGAGTAGTGGATGGAAAATATTGAAATATAGTACATACAAGAGTTCTCTGCATAGAGCATATGATTTCAACACAATGGTAGTTTTACTGTACTTGATACAGCAGCTATAGATAATGCTCACTTTGTCCATAGTCCTTATGTACTCATAATCCTATTAGTAGTAGTAGTTGTTTATCAGAACCAGAACCAGATTAGTGAAACACAGTGAAATCATAGGAAGCCATAGCAGAACATTGCTTCAAGTGTCAAGGATGAACAGGTCACTATAGTGCCTCCTTCTAGCTGTTTTTTTTATCCAATCAGGGTCGAGTGCGTGTGTCTATCAAGCGCAGACCCCCCACCCGACAGCACAGGAAGTCCACATCAGAGGAGCCCACGGGCAAAACTCCCCAGGAGAGCCCACAGCAGAATGGGGAGGATGACGTGTTTGAGGTGGCCAAGGAGCCCAAAGATGTGCCTCCCAAAGACACAGTAGGACAGATCAAGACCCCTGAAGAGGGGATGGAGCAGGATGGCTCTACAGCCAAAGACACGCAGGACAAAGTGGACCCTGAAGTTAAAGATGCACTGGACAAAGCTCAGGTGATCTGTGACGCTGCCCAGGAGGCCCCGGACACGAAGAAAGCAAGTGAAACAGTGAAGGGGTCTGGGCAGGATTCCGCAGTCGAGACCCAGGCTGCAGAAGGAGCACCAGAGGGCCTGAGCGAGGCCAATCCAGAGCAGGGCAGTCTGAGCCACAGTGACAACAAGGTCAAAGGAGAAGAAGAAACACAGGCACAGGCCAAGGAAGAGGAGAGACAGAAAGACACAGGGGATGAGAAGGTAATGATAAAATTGTCAGTTCTGCTACCATGGGGACTGTGATTATACGGTGTTATGTGGGAAAGCCAGATGTCATTTGCAAGCTACTGTAACTACTTTTAAGTACTGTTAGCTGAAAACGTTGGTTTCCTTTGTCTAATTTTTTCAGCCTTTTTCAAGTGACTAATACTCTAAGTGCCTTTCAGTAGCACTTAGAATCCGGCAAGATGCAGTAAATCATAATCACTGCTTATAAGAAGGACTGGTAAGACAACACTTCACACATGTAGGCATGGTGTTGCCTAAGAAACAGCTTCTGCAGTGTCTTCTATTGCCTATATCATTTCTTCATTATCCTTTTAACCTTTAACCTTGGAGCAGGAGACTGTATGTTCCTGTCTTATAGTTCTTCTCAACTCATTTGTAAAAATACTGCATTTTAGAGTTACAAAACAAGATTTTTTAATTCCATAGCTGATGCCTTTGGCAAAAATCAACTACTTGAAAGGTAGGGATCAAGGGTAACTCCAAGATCCTTGGCATCTGAGGTAAAAGGAGTGCCTTCAGCAAGAGCGAGCTGATAGCTACATAAACTCGAAGGACAAAAGAGAGGAAGATCTGACTATTATTAGGGTTGAACTAGAAGGAAAAGCCATGGGAACAAATAAGGAAACTTGAAAAGCAGTTGTAGAGTGAGTGAAAAAAAGTCCCCATCAAGGATTCATGGGAAACATCTGTAGAATGGAGGTGAGGTGCAGAAAAAGAGCTACAACATAAAATGCGAAGTGATTAGTCAGTGATCTTAATATTAATTAAATCATGGAACAAGTTAAAGGTTTATTCCATGCTGAAAAGAAAGGAAACACAACATTTCAGCAGTGGAGCCTTCTTCGGGTGTGAGCTTTTTTTTTTTCTCTGAAATAAGGAACTGGTAGAGTTTAGAGTTGAGGGATCTAATGAGGTTAGTTATAAATGGAAGATGGTGTGGAGCTGTTAGCCATAAAAATTCCTTAGCTTTTTTGATGTTGTTGTCAGAAAGGGTAATCTGTTGTTTGAGGGAGAAAATGGTAGAGAGCTTTAGTTTCAGCGAAAACTGTTGTAGAAGTCTCTCAGTATTACTCTAGGTGGTGTCAGACTTAAAGGAAAAAGTGTTCAATTTCAGGCAAAATTCTTTAGGAATGATATTGTAATGACGACATCTGTAAAGGAATAGGAGGTGGTTAGAAAGCCTGGTCTTGGAACAGATCGCTGTGAAGAGGCGGAAGGCTGGTTTGGTGAGAGAAGCGGGCAAGTGGCCCAGGGAGGAGGAGAAGGAACGATGAAGAGATCTAGAAAATGATTTAGCGGAAGGCATAATGGGTCGCACCAGACGTAGGCTGAAGTAGTTCAAGTACATACTGTAGCTGCGTTACTGTGCTTAGGCTGCAAAGGAACAAACAAAGGTTTATTCCATGTTGAAAAGAGAAGAAAGGAAACACAATGTGTGACACCCAAAGAAGGCTCCACAGCCAAAACGTTGTTTCCTTTCTTCTCTTTTCAGCATGGAATAAACCTTTAACTTGTTCCTTTGCAGACTACACATGCTGGCGCAGCTACCTACTTTAATTAAAATGTCTCTCTCTCATGTTGATTGCACTGATCTTTTCAAATATTAATCTATATTACTATATACAAAGGAGCAGATTTAATGTAAAGCTCTTTCTTTATCTCTGTGGCAGGAGACGCCCAAAGGCACAGGAGAGTGAACACTTCCTTGACGAACCCAAATCTGTCCAGTCACTGAAGGCTGTCATACCTGTGATAGCCAATCCCATTAAAGAGAAAAACAGCTTGGATTCCAGCCAGTCACCGTTTCAGCAGTCTCCTATTCTCTCATGATAGTTCAATGAAGGCTATGTTGCTGCTCCAAAACACTGGTCTGCCCACAGGCACCGGCCCTCCTTGGCACATGTAAGTACCATGGAAGATTTCCATGGAAACGCCATCCAAGTCAGATACATGAATAAAGTCATTGTTGGATTACAAGGAACAAATAAATGAGCAAATACCAAAACATTGAAAACACAGAATTCAACATTCCTCAGATTTTAATCAATTCTGATTAATAGCCCCCTGATTACTGTAAGGACAATCATGAAGGAATGACCTGATGTGCAATTTTCAATTTTTTTATTGTGTATCCCCTCAGTTTGGAATCCCCAATTATATCTTTACATCTCACCTCACAGTGAGGAGCCCTATACTCACACAGGGAAAACAATGAAGTACAGACAGACTCCCCAGACTTGCCCACCTTCCTTTAATTTTTTTACATGCTACTGGCATGATGTTACCATGAGTCACCCCAAAAAGCAGCAGGGGTGAGTATTTGGCAGTAAAGAGAGCTCTTATCTTATCCCGAGCCTCCCCACAGTAGCACTGACATGATCTGGATTCAGACTTCCAACTCCTGGATTACAGAGCTCAATGTGCGCTTGGATCAAGCGTTTCAGAACGATCACTAAAGATGAAGTATAGCTTGTGGATTGACCAGACCAAAAAAAAACAAATCCAAATGAACTTTGTGTACCGCGTTGTCCACTGACTTGGCATGTTTTGATTTGGAATGAATGCCTCAGCCTGTAACTCCAAGATATTCTCTGCAGTCAGCATTGGCGGCAGATAATGCCAACTTGCACTCAGACATTACAAGCCATCAGAAGGCTGAAAACATGAGAGTGGAGACAGCTTGCTATTCCAAAGTTGAGATACATTGCTACTGTATATTTACATAGAAAAGCTTGATTTGTAATATTTTGCAATATTTATGCATAATAAAATATTCATAGAACATGTCTGGAGGTTGTGTGTCATTGAAACAAACTGAACCGGTCAAATTAAGTTACAAGATGGCTTCACTAAATGTAAAGGAAACTATAATATAGTATTTTAACATCTTTGCACTGTTAAAAGAAGCAGATTTGGAGATCCCAGAGAGACTGACTGAAAAGAGACAATGGTGAGCATTTTTGTTCTTTTAGTGATACTTGAGTCAATGGAACTCTATGGCTGTGAATTTTACTGTGACTCAATGCCAAAATGTAAAAAATGAATTACAAATAAAAAAATATTCATATTGAACAGATGTGTAAGAGTGCTGGAAAAAACACTCCAGCTTGCTGCGTAGAGAACAGAAGATGCTTCATTGTAGAGATAGTTGTGATGATCTGGAACCTCCCTTCAGCACTGTTGAAACTGAGGGTGTGTGATCCCTAAACTATTGGCTTCATGGGATTCTTCTTTCATTGAGGTTTGAACAGCAAGAAACAATTACCTCTGAATGGTCTGTACAGGTGCTAAATAGCTTCTTTTCTTTTGTGAGACTGCATTCTGAAATGTATTCTGTTCCCCCTTAAATATTTATAACATCACTTTATTAACCCTTTACAATTTCTTGCATTCTTGCATACCCCAGCTCACTCTGCATGAGTCACACAGATAGGGAGAGAGCCTGGGGTCAGAGCACAGGGTCTGCCATTGTACGGCGCCCCTGGAGCAGTTGGGGTTAGGGGCCTTGCTCAGGAGCCCAATGGAGTAGGATTCCTCTGGCCTTAGCCACAGAGCCACCGCTCCACCCCGTATTAAAGCTTTCTTGAGAAAAGGTTGTTAACCTAAACTTAGCTTTAACCCTCCAGTTAAAAAGAAGGAATATAACATTTCAGTAGTTTTGCTCAGAATTAGTGTACCATTGGTGAACATCTTATACAGTCTCACAGATTTAACCTGGATCTACATATCGCCAAGGTTACCATTCTGTGTCGTGATTTGTCTGACATTGGAAGCAAAGCATGGTTGAGTCTGGTCAATATTCAGATGGGAGACCTCTACGTAAAACCAGTTTTCTAATGGACCAGTAGGTGGTGTACTTTCTTCTGGCGTGGAAGTTCCAAACCAATGCCCCAATGTAATGTTGTCCTTTGGATGAGGCATTAAGCCAAGGTCATGACAGTTTTGGTCAATAAAAGCAACTATTCCAAAGAGCAGAGGTGTTAACCCAACCTGCTGACAAGAGAAAACAAATTCTGTTTGCTCATGTCAAGTAGCTAATACAATCACTGCCGGTCTGTTTTGTGAACTGTTTTGTTTTTACTGGATTTCATAGAAAATTCTTGAACATAAGAAAACCAATCCAGTCAGCAGAAACAGCAAAGGGCAGTTATCTTCATAAATGACTAAACCTTCTAGAAACATTGTACAGAGGTAGAGTACACCCAAGTCATAAAAAGTGGTGTAATATCTTAAAGCATAAGCGAAGTGCATATAAAATATTAGAAGCCACAATAAAGACCAGGAAATGCTTAATATTAGTGTTAAGAAAAAAATAGTATTCTGTTCACCATGGCAAAGCTAAACCTAGTGAATTTTGAAAGATTAGATTCAGGAGACAAAAGTAATGGACAGTTGGAATCTGATTTTATTTCTGTATACTTCAGTAGAAAATCAGAATGGTTCTTGCTTATATGTATGGTGGTGTAGTCCTGTTGCCTATCCTATGTTTTGTGATATTACATTCACGCTCATTTTTATTTCTGAACACAAGAGGGCACCAATTGCACAGTTTGAAAGGAGCTTCAAGCTGCCTCTACTGGGAGTGTCCATTCCTGGTCCTCGAGTGTCGGTGTCTCTGCATGTTTTCTAGATCATTTTATGGCAGCAGAAGAGCTTTTTAGAAGCTGTTAATTTGGTCCAGTTAAGTCAGCAACCAGCTGGTTTTGTTCTCAAAGAGGGGATTTGGAAAGTAAATCTGCAGACACACCAAATTTCTAGGCCCAGGGCTGGACACGACAGACTTAAGTAAACATTGATGCCAAAAAGAAGGAAAATAGCACTCACAGGAAATTGCTCAGAATGTAGGATTATAACCTTTCAGTACAGATCGCTGAGCTCCATAGCTTTATAACTATGCCATTTTCTCAGACCCTCCAATGATAAAGGCATAACCACAGTACAAAGTCCATGTTTTCTTATCTGGTTTATGGTTGTTTTAGTGGCTCTTACCAGGTTGTGACATTAGCAATGTACATATATACGGTCAAGAGGTGGCGTGGCAAACCCTGCACAAGTCTTCCTTTCAATAATCCTGTAGGCAGCACCGTCCCCACATGTGGGGTCCACTCCCACAAGCTTCCGACTCTGAGCTGAGGTGAAAGCCAAGTGCATCCTGTGCACACCAGAGGAGAAGTGTTTCTAGGCTGAAGAACCTTGGACAAAAATGACGTCGTCTCAGAATCACATCCTCTTCTCTGCAAGTTGTTAGGTTAATGGGTCACAAGGATATCAGTTAAAGCTTGGTTTGATGCCTGACTTGTATTTTTCTGCTCAGTATTTTATGCTTTGTTAACCATTTGGTGAATGGTCAAACTGAAACCATTGCAAGGGCCTACCAGATCGCACAAAGTCCATCTTGTTTATTCAGAATCCACATTATGTAACTTGCATATATTTATAATGGTGCTGGTTGATTGCAGTTTGTTTTTATTCTCATTATGAAACAGTTGCATCAGTTCCTCCTTCTTAGGGGAAAATTATAATTTTAATACTGTATAATGCATAATTTGCCTGAAGTTACTATACTGATTATGTATAAATTAATAAGCGTTATTAAATAGGCTGTTGTCATTTTGCAGGGTCCCTGTTATAGATGCATCTAAATGTACCTCTGACTGCCTATTACTATTTATTTGCTTACAAGATTTCTTGCCCAGATCCAGAGCAACTTTGTCACACACAATCTACAGGGTTGGTGGATAACCAAAATGGAAATACATTACAGGCTTACAGTACATCCACATAAATATAGTACAGGGACAGATAGGCCAGATAGCCAGCAGCCATTTCACTCTACAACTCACAACTGGCAACTGGCAACCCACTGAAGCTAAGCAGATGTAAGCCTGGTCAGTACCTGGATGTGAAACCTCCTGGGAAAAACTAAGGTTGCTGCTGGAAGAGGTGTTAGTAGGGCCTGCAGGGGGTGCTCACCCTGCGGTCCATGTGGGTCCTAATGCCCCAGTATAGTGACGGGGGCACTATACTGTAAACAGGCGCTGTCCTCCGGATGAGACGTAAAACTGAGGTCCTGACTCTCTATGGTCATTAAAAATCCCAGAGCGTTTCTCGAAAAGTTTAGGAGTGTAACCCTGGCGTTCTGGCCAAATTTCCCATTGATTCTTACCAATCATGGCCTCCTAATAATCCCCATCTATGAATTGGCTTCATTACTCTGCTCTCCTTCCCACTGATAGCTGATGTGCGGTGAGCGTTCTGGCGCACTATGGCTGCTGTCATATCATCCAGGTGGATGTTGGTGGTGGGGGAGGGGAGTCCCCATTACCTGTAAAGCTCTTTGAGTGGAGTGTCCAGAAAAAGCGCTATATAAGTGTAAGCAATTATTATTAATTGTAATTGCCAGCATCTACTAGCAGGGTAATTGCAGCAGGCGTAGAGGGGGGGTGGTTTAATATTACAAAGTAAACCACAATCCAGAAAATACAGAAAAATGCATATACAGTACAAGGTAAACAGTGTGTAGTGCTAAAAAACTAGCACTACAGGTAAACGGAGTGCAGATCTGCTGGGTGGCCTTAGTTATTTGATGCTGTTTTCAGTTATTTGATTGCAAAGGGGAAGTCACAGTAGTGGTTGAAAGGGGGTGAGGAAAGCTGAGTTGAAAGAGATGATCAGGGGAGCTTTCAGAACAGGTGAGTCTTAAAGAGGTGATCGGGGACTGCTCAATCTGTGAAGGCTGGTCAGTTCACCGGAAAACAGCAAGATTAGAGAAGCAACAGACTCTGTATTCTTGAACAGGGAGAGTGGCGGGGGGGAAGACAACATACTATAGTCTGTTAGTAGTCAAACTTAACAATGTTAAGTAAATTCAGAAAAGAGATGTACACAATTTAAATAATACAAAAATTGATATTGTATAGACTTTATTTGTCAGTTGGTTTAGCCTACTGGGGAATGTTATGTTGTCTCCTACTCCAGCCGACATCCAGTGATGAGTAAAGTGAATAAACAATGGATGGATTAAGTGCATTCAAAATACCCACAAGGCCAATGGCACTGGAGGTCACCTTCGGCAAAGAAAAAAGTAAAAGCTGTGGAATGAGATGTGATGTGTACAGCGTTTTGACCATAATGAATTATTAAAAGCATAATCTCCTTTCAAGTTCCATAGAAATTCTTAGCCTCATTTTCCAACCCAGTCAAGAGCAAACAATATAAAATATAGAACCAGGAAGCGATTATGTTGTCTCGTTAAACTGGTAATGTTCCTGCCTCTACCTCGGTTTTCCAGCTCCTATTGATGTTGTCACTGTGTGTTTGATGCTATGTGTAGAGGTGGTTTTCTTTATTACTTCTATATGAAAAAGCATGGATTCAGGTTTTCTCTGGAAAATGAAACAGAAATCTAAAACTTGTTTTACCACTTTATTTGGGGTATTTGTGAGGTCAAATTGCAGGGTACAGAATTGTGGAAATATGAGCAGATGAGTGCCAATTCCCCGGTAGACCATTATGTGCTAAAGGCAAATCTATTGTTTCTTTCCTTCAAAGAAAAGCAAAGGGAGTGGAGTAGCAGAGTTTCGGGAATGAAGCAGGGAAGAAAGAAGAAGAAGCAGCGGTGTTTTCAATGAGCTGGCAGAAGCAGGGAGGCCAGCTAAGAGTCTAGACAAGGCAGAACTAAGGTCTGGACATCTCTGAGGGTTAGTTGGGTCACAGGGGTGTGTATGAATGGAAAAGGTGGAGGAGGAGGTGAAGGTAGTTTGAGAACATCCAGGAGATGAAGAAGAAGTATTGGAAGCTGAGGGTAGTACAGAGAAGTACATAAGGACATCACTGGCAGAGAGATGGTGTGAGGAGCCAAGAGGGTAAAAGCCACTGGCAGTGACTGTAGACAGAGAATTGAGGGGTCACAGAACTGAGCCCTTGGGACACCTGGACACTGGCTGAATTCTAACATTTAGGAGATACAGCATGAGACACTGTATATCTGCATTATTAACAAGGTGCAATGACTTCTTTCTAAATATGGTATTATCTGTAATTCTGTTACAGAAATAATATTTATATTTGTAATATTTGTATTAAAAAATTGGGCCTGTTCTTCCTCTGATAGGACATTGAGAGAATATCCTGTGTCAATCAATATTAATGAAGGTTAAAGAAGTACTGGTCTTAGGTCAACATTGTTAATCACGGGCATTTAGACAGAGAATGGATATTTATATATATATTCAAGTAGTTGGAATTATTTTCTATAAATATCTCTTCAAAAGCTTCTTTGGTACACAGGCTCCTCATTTGGATGGGGGTGAATGCTGAATATCCTGACTAACCTGGACTAGGAATGACTGGATCAATAAAACTACCATGAATGCCTGCTGTTTGTTGACAGGAGTATCAGACACCGCCAAACCTTCCCTAGCAGTTCTGTTTGCAGTGAAACATTTAGCGTGTTTGCAATACAATCTAACCATATGACAACAGCAAAAATTAAAGAGAACCAAGAAGAGGGCAATGTGAAAACATATTTCTGTGACATTACAAATTGAAACAAATGTGGATATCCTACCAGTTAATGATGACTTGGTGCATAAGGGCAGCACCTAGGATTCTGCAATACTTGATAAGCTGCTTAGGTAACGTGAAATCACAGTATTTATTGGCAAAGATGATTAGCGAGGTCATCCACGCTAAGAGCCCTATGTTCTGGGAAGGGTTAATCCTACTGTAGATTTTTTAAGTGTTACTGCTCAAATGGAGTTCCTTCTTCTAGAAAAAAGGGTCCGGCTTCTTCATTGTTCTTTGTGGTGCCCTGTTCAGTGTTCCTGCCCTTTACTGTAAAAGCACCGGGACATTCGACACAACCCTTCCGTCAGAATTCCTTCTGGTATCGGTTCCTTAGTATAGAGAACAAAACACATATTAATGCTTGTTACTTAGAGAAATGATGAATGTTATGAATGTGTCATAATTAACTTAATACAATATATATTGAGCATTTATTATTGGCTAAATGTAACACATAGAGTACTGGATGTTTTATACATTTGCTATACCAGATGTATTAAGTGCTGGTATGTCCATCATGAAGACTAGTACATGCCTTTTTGTTGACTCATATAGTGTTACTGAGGTCTAGACCAAAGTCATTTTATCTTTGCTTTGGAAAACTTGACTTGTTCCCTTTATCTATGTCCTTCTGCTGACATTCAAGGCTCTGGGAAGCACGACATTCCTTTAGCCTTCTGAATTCGTGCTGCATCAGATTTCCATATATGAAACAACAGAATGCTTTATTCAGTCTGGCTGTCTAGTTCTTTTGTAAACACAAGATTTGTCCACACCGCATGTTTGTTTTATAGCACACAGAAAATGCCTACACACAGAAATCACATAAATCTACAAAATTATTACTTTCAAGGCTTATTCTTTCAGTAGTTTTGCATTCAATGGCAGGCACTCAGAGTACCAGACATTAGAATGTTTTCCAGTCTGCCTTTGTTCAAACTTAAAATGAAAAGTTTTTATTTCAGCCAGGTTTGTAAAAATTCCTCAAAAAGATTCTGTTCATACACTAGTCATTATACAATTACGATAACTGATGAACTCCTGAGATGGGATGAATCCTGAAATTATTGCATTAAGACTTTTTTTCTTGTTTTTTTTTAATAACATCAGTGCAGTTGGTAGAAAATGTTCCTTGATTTAATGTGGACAGTACTAAAAATGATCTGCCAGAGCCGTGAAAACAAAAGATAAGCTGGGACTGAAAGAAAGCTGATCAGATCGTCTTGTTGGCTCATGAAGCTATGTGAAAATACAAATCAAATGCTTCTTTGATCAGACCATAGCAACATTTAATATCACTCGGAATTTGTAAGCATACAATGTCCTCCCCAACTTTCAGGCTGCTGTCCAATTGTTTCCTTTTTCTCCAAAAAAACAATGTCTTAAGCCTAGAAAAGAATTTATAAATATAGCTTGTCTGCCTTTTTAACTATGGCCTGAAAAGCGATCCTTGTGACCCCTTCACATTCAGGGTGACGAGAGCGGAAGCTGAGCTGTTAAACCGCTGCAGCTCTTTTCACACCGATTAAAGAGAAGGGCTCAGAGCAGGCGCGTGGAGTTTGGATGTGGTTAAAACCTTAAACCTTGTTACTAGCACCAGCCCCAACGTGCACAACAGTTCTACAATAATACAGAGGAAATAATGGCGGACCAGCAGGGCTAACAAAAAAAAAAGTTATTTCGGCAGTCCGTTTAGACACATTTCAGTTTTCAAGATTTGTAACCCTGTAGCTGTTAATTACACATTAACATTTTGTAACAGTACAACAATGACCGCAATGTTTTTGTCTTTATAACACTTTTTTGTCTTTTTGACATTTTTTGTCTTCATGCCCAATCCTCTGTTCTTCTGTAATATGTACTGATTATCACCACCTTGATCTTTGGTTTTCCCATCCCACTACACACTAGATTGTAAATCTGAAAAACCTTTTCAGTAAAATAAACATGCTGACGAGTATGATCTGACATTAATCCATGTAACATATATCTACAGTAGATGAAGGTGATGCTGTTTTCTAAGGTGTACATATAGTATATGAATACTAATGAACTTCACGTAAGGCATGATAGCACTATCTAGTACTCAGTATAATGGTGAGTATCTTCAGCTCTAGATACAAAGATTTCTGAAAAAAGTGGGTGACTTCTTCCATGAAGAAGGCTCTACAGCCAAAACGTGTTTCTCCTTTTTTGTTTTTTAGCATGGAATTAACCTTTACTTGTTTCCAGCCAACACATGCTGACACTCACTGACACAGCTCCCCACACAAACATCTTCAGTCTCTCCTGTCATGTTAATCACTTGAACAGATACTCGGTCTCTGACCACTTGTGAAGCTAAGATTCTTCTGTTTGTCACGATGTGATAAGTGGTGAGCACACAGCAGCTTGTGACATGTGGAAGATTTGCGAAACTCTTCCCCACACCTAACCTGTGAGAGCTATGCCACCTTTTCCCTGTGAACTCTCTTAGACTTCAGCTCTCTTTCAAATTCCAATCCATCTGAACATTGGTAAAATGGCAAATTATTGTCACACAAAAACAAGCGCATCTATCCTGTAGCATTGGAAAGTTAAACAGGTTGAGCCTCAAACTGCTCTTTCAAATCAGTGGATTCAGAAATAAGTCTGCACTGTTAAAATTAAAATTCCACAATACAGAACTAGAAAAACCAGTGCAGTAACTACTTTTTAGTTTTATTTCCTTTCACAACTTCACTGGTGAACCCACAACAAAAAGCAGATCTTAATACTTGTGGGTTTCCTCCAGCTGTCAGGAAGGAGAGAATCTGTGGGCAGTATTCCTGTACCCTTCCCAGAATCTGTAGTTGCTCAGAGCTGATTCAAAGAGTTTTTAAGAACAAAAGGGGAACCCTGAAGAAAGGGCACAGGCTAGCCAAGACTTAGCTCACACTACAGATGTGAAAAGCAAGGGTGTGTTTGTTTTGTGATGCCTGCTTAAAAATAACAATTTCAAAGAGTTGTTGCTTTTACACAACACTTTATCTGCTGGTATTTGTTCTGGAAAAAAATGTTCCCTGAAATCAGTGTACCGGTAAAGACTTGAATTCCTACTAAATGTTTCTCATTGGCTCTGGAAAATTACAAGGAATGACCATGTTTGACTTATTTTTTAGTCCAGCAGCTGAATCAGGGAAACTAAAGGAACAATTGGTTTGAAGTTTCAAGATGATATTGTTTTCCTTTCACTGTGAGGTCCCAAACATCATGCCAACCGCCACATTCCTATACTGCCTTTTTTAACTTGTATTGTTTGCGTTACTAAGTCTATTTTGTTGACAGTGAACTGTGAGGAGGAAAAACAACTGTGCTCTAGTTTGGCTCTTTCAGAGGAGCCGTGTAAACACTGTAACCCAGAGCACAGGAATCTAATTAAAATACCATCACTTTACATAAAAGAGCGCTGGTACAGCATATTCAACTGTTAAAAGGTTCTGTCTTTGTAAATTGCACAGGGGGGTTGTTGGTTTTTTCCCTCTTAACATACACTCTGTAATTAAATTTCTGCTCCACTTGCCTTTCGATGAAGAGATACAGTGGGTACCTGTAAGCCACCACTTTAGTAGTGCTTGTGGAGTTTGGTTAACACAACCTGTTAGTACTACAGTACATCCGCAACCCATACGTTAGTTATGAATCATGCAATAATTTTAAATCACCCTGTATTGATTGTACCTCGCTAGCCATTATACAGACGTTGTTGCTCATCTCAGCGCATAAAAAAACATTGACACATGGCTTTCAGGTGCCTACTAACATTACGTGCCAGCCAAAGGTTCTGTCACAGAGCTGTAATAAGAATGATCAGTCATAGAATAAGATGTCTTTAGGGACAGATGCTTGAGAACAGGAAGCTAATGTATGTAAAGCGATCAATGACGCATCGTGTAATAATGTAAAGCTTTCGGTTTGTTTACACGCTACTTGTTAACAAAATTATTCGGGTTTTATTTTAGCTATTAAAGTATTAAGGTTCAGCGAGTCCAAATGGGAATCTCGTGTGCTGCATACAGGTGTACCTAACACGTTTTTACATTCGGAGATCTGTCCTGCGGAAAACTGTTCAAGAGCGTCTAGCGACAAAATGTTGTTATCGTTTTTTAAATTGTTCGGATGCCCAAAACTGTACCTGCCGCGCGAAGGTTTCACTTTTTATTTTTGAGCTCCTTAACTCGTTCATTCTGAGTCATTCGCAGGCACCGATCTCAGGCGACGCCTTGCAAGTGTGCGCTGAAGTTCACAAGTGACGGCATGACTTTTGGGATTGTCCAATTCTTTTACCTGAGCAAGACAAAGCACGGGTCCCGGATCGTAAATTGATCAATGTTCTAGAAGTGTTACGTGTCGCATTATCTAGGCATTACTCTAGATTCTTGGTCTGTTAATGCCAATCCTAAAGTTACAGTTTAAGCTAATCGATCGTTTTTTGGAGTGCAAAAGAAGAGTTAAGTGGTAGAAACTCTTCTTTTCCTTGACGCTTGCTTCCGGGTACTGGACGAAATTCCTCAAGTTTTAGACAGAAGTGAAACATGAGCGACGAATTAATAGAACTGGACAAAGTGGAACCGAGAGGAAGCAACGATTCTTTACACTTAAAACACCGGGTAAGCAACGTGTTTTTATTCTTTCAGAGGGGAAGCTTGTTTGTCATTTTGCAAAAACTCGCACAGATGGTATCTTACCGGAGTTGTACGTCTATTTTACAGGATTTTGGTACAAATAAAGTTGTTATGGTTATACGACCTGTAAGAAGAAATGTTCAGGTATCTGAGTTTATGATTTTGTAGATTTCTTTTAATATTTATTGTAAAACAATTGTATTGACACTCCCACACACGAACAGCTCCTTCTATGGGTAGTTTGAATATTCAATATATTGACACACAACCTCTATAACTTGTGATATTTGTTCTCAGGTATCTTCTTTCATTATTATAGTGGCTTTAAGTACTACACTGTTTACTTTTTAAAGCTTTCAAAACTAACAATACATGCTTAAAAGCGAACTCTTATGTTGAGAGTCTATATATTTTTAAAATGATAAGTTTTTGGGCGTTCTGATATATCTTGTGAGCTTTTGCTAGTGTTTTACACACTGTAAGATTCACCGCGCAGTGAATCCCCTAATTGAAAGGTGTTAAATACGTGTATATAAGAAAGGAACTGAACACTGAAAGTACAGACACATCCTGCACATCCTCATCAGAGTGTCTGACGCACTTGCCTTCGTGCGCTTTCATCTGGAACTGGAATGTTTTGTCATAATGAAATGCAGAAGACAGCTCGTTTCAGATTACATCCAATATTATTCTTCTGAATGAAATCGTCTGAGCGCGCTTCGAAAGAGGCACGGGTTGCCTACAATATTAAAGCCACATTTTCATACCAAACTGGTTTCTGGGTCCATACATGGAATTTCTGAATTCAGTGTTTAAAGCACGGCGTTTTTGAGACGTGTTAGGGCTCAGAAGCAGATTTTGAAGCGTCACATGCCCTGACAAGTGAGGGACGGAAAAGCCTGGGAAAATGTGATTTGCTACCCCTGGGGCAGTCGACTTTCCTTTGGCTATGTGCTGAAAACAACTCAGCATCTAACAACGTAAACATACTAAAATAGAAGTCAGTAACATTGGTACAATAAATAAACTTAAGTAAGGACATCAAGCTATATTTGGGAGGTATCATCAAAGATCAAAGACCCCTAGGGAAATCACTGCTGTCACAGATCTCTTGGAATGAAAACATGCAAGTTTACTTCCTGACGCTGACCAAGTGTGGTGTTGCCTTCATTGAACTGTACAACAATGACAGTGATAACATCCATTCATTTTCTAACTGCTTTATCCAGTACTGGGCCATGCAGGAGCCATAGCCTAACCTGACAAGCAATGGGCACAAGGCAGGATACACCATGAACGGGACACCAGTCCATGGCAGACAAAGACATACTCACACCAAACCAAGGTGTCAGACAGCAATTGACCTATCAGTATCTTTGGACTATGGGATAAAACCGGAGCACCTGAAGAAAACCCATGTGAACACTGGGAGAGCGTGTAAAACGCACACAAATATCACCCCAGAAATTGAACCTAGGGCCCCAGGATGTATGGAGTAATTCAGTTAAGCAATTTGAAGTCCAACTTGATGGAAAACCAAAGACACTGAAGTTAAGACCTTAGTACTGTATAACATTCCATGATTTACACAATATAATGCATTAAGAATATAATTGCTCAAAACTGACAAAGGATGGTATAATTGTGGTATCCCAGGGTTTTCTTTAGAAAATAAACTACTACTAACAGCAGGTTACTACAACAGGTAACTATGGCAACCGTACTGTATAACAGTTTAGGTCACAATACTTTCACATTGGTGTGTTTTATAAACAGTTTATAAACAAATTTCAGTGCTGTTCCATGGCTTGCAGATGTCTCTGTGTTTTTCTACCATTAGTGCTTTTTCACCTGGTTAGATTTTAGGTCAAGGGAGAGGGACCTGATATGTTTGGGGATTTTTAATGCTTTCCGTTCCATGTCAGAGTGTCGGCCCTGCAATACTGCAGCACTGCTGTGGGGAGTGTAGCAGCAAGCAAACAAGTTTGTTCACAGGCCCTCAGAGCCCTCAGGGCAGGGTGGAAAAAGATATCTAATCCATTTGAAGAATAGCTTTGTGTAGCATGTGAATACTTATTCCGATACACTTACAAAGGGGAGGACACGCAGACGTGTGTGTGTGGGTGGGGGAGTCTTGGACTCTCAATGACTCTATTTGAATACGTTTCTCATTTTAATTGGTTTTATTACCACTGTTTCCAGGTCTTTATTCAGTGCAGATTGTAAATTACCTACAATACCTGGTGGATTGTGGTTAAGAGTGAAGATCACTTGCTTGCTAAGTCCTTCCTTGCTTCTTGAGGTTTTAGGGTTTCTGGTTGTTACTTATGTTGCGACTATCAATATGCCCACAGATGCATTTCCAATGACAAGATCTCAGCTGAATTACTACTCACACTCTAAGGCCTGTTTCAAGAAGGGACAGTTAACTAAATAAATATTCTGAAAGATTCATGAAGTGGAAAGGAGATTGCATTTGAAAACTAACCTGCTACTCCAGGAAGAATTACAGTATAGTTTTGGGCATGACATTGAATTACATGCTGTGTTTTCCCCTATGGAAGTGTAGCTTAGTGAATTTACTGAGTGGGTTCACACTGTTTTTGTCATGGTTTTATCATAGTTTTGTGACTTCCTATAATTTTAACATATTCACTGTATTTTACTACACTGGGCTTTTAAAATACAGTACATTAGTATGCTTTTATAAATGTTTTATTATAATACTGCAGATTATTCCTATGGCCCATTGCAAAGGTCCTTACTCTAGGTTCCAGAAATCCACAAGGTCTTTAAGATTGCATCCAGCCTGTGCTCTTAAAGACTTAATTGAAGAAATTATCACTGTTCCCCAGTGTTCAGTCTCTGAGGAGTCACTGGTCCAGTGTAAGAACATTAAATGAAGTAAACTACAGCAAAAGTACAGTAAAGTCTCAGTGAAATTGTGAAAGCACTCTGATAAACTTTCATAAGGGTTTTTCCGAAGAAGGTCACTTGCTTCTTAATGCTCAATATAAATTAGGCAGAACCAGACCTCCTGTCACACAGTAACCACCACTACACTGGTTTAGATGAGCTTATTGAAAGGGAATATTGTCAACTCCTGCTACAAAAACAAAACTACATGATAATGTTGTTTTTGTGTCACCTTTTCAGGTAAGATTAGATCACTTTATTAGCCATATACAATTTCTTGCATTAGGAATTTGTCTTTTCGCATACCCCAGCTTGCTCTCCATGCGACACACAGGCACACAGACAGGGAGAAAGAACTTTGGGGTCAGAGCGCAGGGTCAGCCATTTATACAGCGCCCCTGGAGCAGCTGGGGTTAAGGGCCTTGCTCAGGGGCCCAACAGAGTAGGATTCCTCTGCTAGCTGTGGGATTTGAACCAGCAACCTTCCAGCCACAGGCACAATGCCACTGCTCCGCCCGTGGTATAAAACAAACTAAATCATTATCTACAATAATTCTTAATGGTTCAGTATTAAGTTACAGAAGTCACATTATTGGAAAAACCCAGAGGCTCTAATAGCACATTAGAGAGTACATCAATGCAGGAATGAGTCGTAGGATGTACAGTAAAGGGGCACTGTGGGCAGAAGGTCCTCAGGGAAGCACTGGAATGTGGACAGGGGTGCTGTAGTCAGGAGCGTGTAGGTGTGGTTCATCCCCAGTGTTGACAGAGTGAGCAGAAACTGGCAGGAGACTGAACAGCCAGGCAACCAGCAGGATAAGAGCAGAAAGAGACAGGGTGTGAGGAGATGCAAGGGAATGCAGGTGATGTAGGGAGTAATAGGAAAAGACAATTATCTTGAATTGGCTGTAATTTGACAATGCAGACACATTAGCTAGCCTTTTTGTTGAAAGGTGAACATGCTGAGCTTGTTTGCAATTTCACACATAAACCATGGTCTCATCTCTGATTTACAGTGCAATCAGTTTACTTTCCTATCCTTTCATCATGCATTGCTACACTAGACAATACCAAGGCATATCACACAGTAAACATAACAAGAAAAGTATTACAGGTTATTTAAAATAGTTCAAAGTAGTAATTTAGTTTAAAGTGCTTAGTTTAACCTTATTAAACTTACAGAATTACATGAATGGATTTCATGAGGGCTGGCCTTCATTTTTTCGCCATTAAAAGTCCAGGTAAAGGTTCTTCCTCTCCTTCAGAAAGTTTTGGAGGCTCCTCATCAGCCTCTCATATCTTCCTACTGGAACGACAGCACCTCCATTAGAGAACATGGCATGAGCCTTTAGGAGGAAACCAGAGCACCAGAAGAAAACCCACGCAAACATGTGGACAACAGACAAACTCCATGCAGACCACATGCCAGGAATTAAACCCAGAGCTCCAGCAGTGTGGAGCAGCAATGCTGACCACCGTGCCCCTTAGCCATCGCACAGAACTGTATTTCTCACTTGGCAAAAGGAAGAGGACTCTTTAAAACACAGGTTTACTTCTTTCCAGGCGACGTCAGGAAATGGGACGCAACGAAACAGTGAATCCGATGACGCCACGGAAATCAGTCCGTTTGTCCAGGATGGGACCAGCCAGATCAAACAGGTAACCTAGTCTCCCACTTTACTGTGCTTCAAAACGTGTGTTTCAGGAGACAGTGCCCTTTACATTTCTCGGGCAAGATTTATTGCTCCAAGCTTTACGTTTTCTGCTCAATAGTGATAATAGACTGTGTATTTTTAGGGTGGCGCAAGAAATGGGGACCAGTTTTCTTCAGAGACTACCGGGATTGAAGCTATAGAAACTATTACTTCAGAGGATGGTAGCCTACAAAATGAGCAGGTAATCATGTTATCCCTGTTTAAAAATCATGGTATGTCCAGCGTGTGGAATGGATTTTTCACTCTGGGGAACTATCCTTCTCATTCATTTATAGGAGTTTGACCCAAATGTTTCGGTGCATAAAGAAGACAGTGGTGTGAAAGCCTTGTTGCATGGAGCCAATGCAGATATGTTTTAACACTGCTACTGTATATTCTCTCAACAGAAAAGAAGGTCATGGCGCCACCTGCTGGATGAAGCTGTCTTCTGGAAGTGCAAACTGTGGATGGTCATTTTGCTGGTTTTCATAGTACTAGCTGCTACTTTTGCACTAAGCCTTGTGCTTTATTCAGGTACTGCCACATACAGTATGTTGAAATGGGCTCTGTGCACGGCACGGTGTTCAATGAGCACCTTTATGGTGTCTCTGGAACAACTTAAGAAGTGAACTGGCTGCTTAGCATTTAAGAATGCAACTAGAATGCAACAGCCTTGTAGGGCAAATCTCCCAAGATATTGGGCAGCAAATATTTAAGTAAGTGATTATTTTACTCTGGTGAATCATTTAAAAGCACAGGCCTTTGTGCTTCCTTGTGTGGAATGAAAACTAGTGCAGGATAGGTTTTGCTTCTGTTCTCAGATTAGACAGTTTCTGGTTCCAGCTTTTAAAATACAAATGAAGATGGGTTTGGGGAAAAAAAGTGAAACAAAAAGTCAGTGTTTATTAAACTAGCAGACTTCGAAATGTATTTGTGCAATGCCATGGTAATATGAAACAGATTATGACTGCTGAGATGTCAGTTTAGGCCTTTTTTCCACTACAGACTTTGAGTTACATATTTTTTGGCTTCTTTCTAAATTTCCACAACAATATTTCAATGGAAAAACAATTCTTCAGAACTAATGTTTTCATTCCAGATTCTCACTCTTAAGTATCAAGATTGTGAAATTCAGAATTTTGTCCTTCTTTAAAACAGGTTTCAAAATCTCCTATTTCATGTAAGAAACAACACAATTTTGATTGTAGCACTGTCAGAAATTGTTTCCCTCCACACCCTGTGACTCACAGCTAGCAACCCACTGAAGCTAAGCAGGTGTGAGCCTGGTCAGTACCTGGATGAGAGACCTCCTTGGAAAAACTAAGGTTGCTGCTGGAAGAGGTGTTAGTGGGGCCAGCAGGGGGTGCTCACCCTGCAGTCCACGTGGGTCCTAATGCCCCAGTATAGTGACGGGGACACTATACTGTAAACATTTCGACGCCGTCCTTCGTATGATTCGTAAAACCGAGGTCCTGACTCTCTGTGATCATTAAAAATCCCAGGGTTCTTCTCGAAAAGAGTAGGGGTGTGACCCCGGCGTCCTGGCCAAATTTCCCATTGGCCCTTACCAATCATGGCCTCCTAATAATCCCCATCTCTGAACTGGCTTCATCACTCTGCTCTCCTCCCCATTGATAGCTGATGTGTGGTGACTGTTCTGGCACACTATGGCTGCTGTCGCATCATCCAGGTGGATGCTGCACATTGGTGGTGGTGGAGGGGAGTCCCCATTACCTGTAAAGCGCTTTGAGTGGAGTGTCCAGAAAAGCGGTATATAAGTGTAAACAATTATTATTATTATAACCTTATTGTGACTCCTGTCTTGTAGTTGTCTATGAGGATGAAGATGAAAAATTCAACCTGGAGTCATTTGTGGTGCCTCTGTGTTACGATGGGACTCTTAGACTGGTCAACAAGACTTTTGCAGATTCTGAGCAGCAGCAGGCATTATCAAGAGTCCTTGAAGAAAAAGTAAGACAGATGCATTTCCTTAAAGGTCAAAACATTACTAGCAGAGGGTACTTCTACACTGAAAAGTAAAATGAGAAAACACTTTGTTTTGATGTCAGGTGTCAGGAAACCTCTTATATACCACTAAGAGCCAGTATTCCAGATTCCTAAATTCTCCTCTGTGTCCCTCTATCCTTTAATGACAGATGGGGTAGTGGTATATACAGGGGATATGTGTAGTGCAGTGAATTAGGCATCATTTGGCAATCAGTGAGATTTGAGTCTGGGAGGATACAGTGATTATACAGTGACCTACTACTTTCTGAACAGAACAGTTTGTTTTGCACATTATTTCTGCTTTAATTTATGTTATTACTGTACATCTTATTACATCTGCTTCTTCCTAATTTCTGTCACAAACACCTAAATAGCTGATCAGTTAATAAGATGGGAACAATGCTATTAAACACCGTGTTTGGCAGCTGTCTGGAGACTTACAATTCCACACACCTGAATGAATAAACCCATTCAAACTCTGAAGAGTCTGAGTAATCCTCCAGATCAATTAGCCTAATCAGTAAACAGCACAAAAATAGAAGAAATGGGTATATACTAGGACTGAAAATAAGAAATGTATAACCATGTTATAAATCATTGTGGAGTCTAAATTATACTGGGAAACATTGTAAGTCAGGGACTAGTCATTTTATTGTTGTCTATCAGTGGGCAGCACAGCTGTAGTGGATAATTGTGAGCAGCCCTGGGACATGCAGAGTAATTTACAGTATTGGAAATAAAAAAGTAGTGTTTCTGTGTTTTAGAGGTATCACTAGATTATGTTGGAATGTTCACCAGAATGTCTTTACTGTATGTGGGCTGTTAGATAGCTGTGGTTTAAGTTGTACAGAAAATCAAAGTACAGTACATTACAGAGCATTTATAGTGACACTACTGTGGTTTTGTGTGAAGACTTTGTCAGTTTTTACCTTGACTTTTCTGTGTTTTCTTAACCCTATGTAATTACTATGCTATTATGTATTATGTAAGGTTATTGGTGTAGTATAGGGATGTCCATCTCTGGTACTGGAGGATTGCTTTGTCTATCTCTTAAAAAAAAAAACAGCATCTGAACATCTGTGAGAAGTAGGTTAATTGTTTCAGATAAGCCAATTAGTTGATTTAGTTCTTTAAGAGTCAGAATGACAGACATTAGACTCACCAGCTCACCAGGGCCAGGATATGACAACAACATCGCAGCACAATGGGGCACAAAATCTGGCAAATTATAATTTTTTAATTATTTATGATTCAATTATTTTGTGTTTTACAGCTTTCAGGATTGTACAGCTCTTCTCCAGCTCTGGGGCGATACTTTTCTAATGTTACCATTCACAACTTTAGGTAAGAGAAGTGTTAAAGTGCAGAAAAAAATATCAACATATACTGTACACTGTTCTGTGAAAGATGATGCAGTAAGTTTGTCCTCACAGGCAGTTACCAAGTCACTGAGATACTATGCCTACATATTGGCCCAGGACAGGAAAATCAGCTTCCTCTCTCAGCAAACTTTCCCCCCCATTTAGCAGGAATTCTTCGTGTTTTGTGAATGCACCGCAATCGCAATGCTACTGTAGATCTCACATTATTATTACTATTAATCTACATTACTATTCATTTATTTTAGCTAATAATGTCGGTTGAAAGCAATGTCTTGAGGAGGGGATCCCCAAGACAAGTCTTTGAGCCCCAGTTTTAAAGATCATGGCCAATCTGTTTTGGAGTTCAGTTTTGAATTGTGTACAAATTTATTTGCCTTTAGAGCTAAAGTCATGTTTGAGAGATTTCAGATCAGCTCTTAGCATCCCCGTTATTTTTAAGGCACACTCAAGGAGCAGTTTGTCCTGCTTTGGGGACAGTAGACAAAAGTGTTCCGGTAACTCAAAGAGGTTTCACAAAGAAATACAGTAGAGGACAGTTCTTAGTGTTTCACATATTAAGTCTGCTCTCGGTCACAGAAAAGGCTTTGCATCAGGTGTGAATAATGACTTTTTGCTGCAAAAAATATAAACATGCACATTTTTTGTTATTCATCAGGCCACATTTCTCTGCAGTCCTTTCACTGCAGGGCTTTATGGCAAAATGAGAAAGAAATTAAAGAACATTGTGACCTCAAAAGTTAAAAAAAAAACTTTTTACATGGTTGAGCAGTATAATATAAGTCCTGGTTCTTAAAATACTGATGAGATACCAAAGTGAGACCTAGTAGGAGATGTTGCTGAGAGGACTTTGGTAAAGCTGTGATAAATCAGAACTTTATCAAGGCCATTTGTATGGTTTGTTTTTTTTCTCAATTCCATTTTTTAGTAATAACAGTGTCTCTACATCTTACTGGCTGAGATTCATGGTCCCCCAAGAGCACAGCCAGCTTGTTCGATACACGCTGAGTGAGGAGATGGTACTCAACATTTTCCGACAGTATGTGTATGATCAAGACCCAGAAGTGGAAGAACGCTTAAAGATTGACCCGTTATCTCTAACTCTAAAAGGTAAGGAGGCCTGGTTTGTATGTACAGTATCAACCAATTTATTAGAACACCTGATATTCTCTTTTATTGAGCATAAGCACATAAAAAACATAAACTTAAATCACAAATTAAGTCCAGTTATTTGATTATCAGCATCAGCAATGAGCATTTCTGGGGTCATTTTGTTTCTTGAAATCTGAAATCTGCACCATTGGACACTATCTGGATGCTGCTGCATTGTGAATTGAAAAGATGTGCTTAGGCTGAAGGCATGACAGACTCCTTTCTACTGGAAACAGCCAACACCCACCTGCTAAAATGTAATTTACTGTCTGCAGCCCTTTGTGCTCCATTTCGTGCTGCTGTTTTTACATTGTATATATGGACATTACGATTATTGTTATTATGCTTATTATTATTTATATGTTATTATTACTTAAAATAAAACTATACTGTAGTCAGCTTACTAATGAGTGTGCAGAATAGGTTACAGTTACTAACTGTACTGACGAGTTCAGTTTAGCCTGCCAGGATTCAGTCCCTGTGTACACAGCATGACCCCCTGGACAGCAGATAGCTCTGCCAAAAGACCAGGTTCTCTGCTACAGCAAAGCTTTACTCTGTCTAGATTTCAGGGGGGCATGACGTCACTTCTGTAACTACAGTACATAGACACATGAGATCACTGAAGAATTTAAGGGTGAACTGAAGTCAGAAGTAGGCAGTATAGTGGTGCAGTGGTTAGCATTCCTTCCCAGCAGCTGTACTGAGGCCCTAGGTTCAATTCCAGACCTGGTGTGCTATCTGTGTGGAGTTTGTAGTACTCCCCATGTTTGCTCCATACTGGTTGGTTAACTTGCCCTGGTGTGTGCGTGTCTGTGATTTTGTCTGTCTGCCTTGCGATGGACTAGTGCCCCATGCTGGGTGTAACCTGCCATGTAGTTCAGGTGGGTAGCTACGTCAGCATGTATAGTCTGCAACGGAGCAAGTAATAGGTTTATTCCATGCTGAAAAGAGAAGAGAGAAAACACAACGTTTTGGCTGTGAAGCCTCCTCACACCTGAAGAAGGCTTTATAGCTAAAACGTTGTGTTTTCTCTCTTCTCTTTTCAGCATGGAATAAACCTATTACTTGTTCCTTTGTAACCTACCATGTGCCCATTGCTTGCTGGGATAGGCTCCGGCTCCCCTGTGAACTTGAATTGGAAGAAACGGTTAGAAAATGGATGAATGAATTCTGAAGGATGTTGATTAGTTTAGGAAAAGAAAACTTTTTCCTTCCACATCTGTGTCTCTCATCCCACCAATCGTTCTTCCCTGGCTGGCTTAATATTCAGATAATGGCTCCATTTCTTTGCTTACAGTATGTAGCTGTATGTTTAATACAGCAGTTACAGTAAATCTGCAAATATTCCACTTTGGTTACGATGGGTTTTCTCTCCCGGGCTACAGCAACAGAGGTTTGTTTTCCCAGGACAGACTCTGTTTTGTCCCTTCAAAACAACAATCCGGGAAACTCCGAAGGTCAGTGACCTGGGTGAGACAGCATCTTTTTTTCTCCAAGTGTGTGTGTTTTTTTATGCTGCTCTGCAGACTGGTTAGTTATTTATTGCAGAAAGTTCATTCTTTCTCTCTGGTGACACCTCATGAGTTTTACTGAGTAGGCAATATTGTGTGAATCTCCTGTTTTTCTTTATATTCTATTCTGCACAAAACCCGTGATTTAATGTATGCTTTTTAAGTATGTATATTAATGGACAAATGAATCTACATACTTTCTATTTACTACTTGAAGTGGTACTCCAGCTACTAATATATTTTGCTTTTGAAGATGAAAGAACTCAAAATTATTCTCAAAATACAATCAGTGAGCTCCAAAACAGGTACTGTATACCATGGTGCCATTTTGTGCTTTAGGTCGTAAAGTTATTTATTACGCTGGTAGACATTAACACATTTTTGTCCTCTAGATTTTAAACACAGCCTTAGAAACACCGTAAATGAGACCATCATTGCTTATTTACTTTTGTTAGTTGTATGTTAATTTGTTCATCATTCTGCTAGTTACATAACTGTAATTGCTAATATATTAGAAATTAAATAGAAATGTAGGCAAGCACAAAAGAGAACAAGCTCCAGATAAACTGGTTGAAAAATTTTGTTTTCCATCCATTATCAAAAAGCCTCTTATCCTGGGCAGGGTCAAGGTATCCTTGAGTGGAATACATAAGGTGTTGCTTTACTCCAATGGAGCTTCACGTGTAAAATAATGCATCAGTTCTTACATGTTTAAGATCATGAGTATAGGAAAATCAAATTGGTGTCTTTTGCGTAGCAAACCCAACCTAAAGAGACAATGGGGTGTTCTAATAAATGTATCCTCTACTGCAAATCTTATTGTCCATTTTAGAAAAAAACATACCACTGTACTTGCAGAAAGAATAAAAATGTAAACTTAAAAACAAAAAGGACTACTTGGATGACAATTGTTTTTTTTTACAGTTGCCAGAGGGTATCAAAACATGAAGTGAGGTATGTCTGCTCTGTGTCTTTGTGCATTTATACCTGAGTGTATTCTGTTCTTATATTGTAGGGTGCCCTCTTTCTTTTATTTCTTAAATGGAACCCGGGGTAAAAATTCAGAATGAAATCAGGACTAAGGTAGGGGTTCCCTGGTTCAGTGCTGGAGCTCCACAGTCCAGATTTTCATTCCAACTCAGCTGTTAATGCCCCAGTTGAACAAATCATTGGCTAAATTGGAGCAGGTTAATGGCTCTTCTCACCCCTTCAGTGGCAGCCAATTTAAAACATTGCAAAAACCTCATGCACTGTGGATCCCCAGGACTGCACTTGGGCACTACTGGACTTAGGCATAAGAAATGTGACAGACAAGTAAAGGCCAGTTTACTTAAGCAGTAATCTCTGAGAAGATGCCAGAAGGCTAGTCATTAGCTTTATAGGTCATTAGCTTTATATTTTTTAAGTTACTGTAAATGTAAATCAATTGCATTTCACAACTTATGTAATGAAGAAGAAGTTAAATACCACAAAACAATCTGTGTACAAACATCCAATTGGAAAGCAGAATCCAGGAAAAGAAAAGGAATACAAATACTTACTCTTCAGATGAAATGTTGATCCAAGCATAATATGTCAAAGAACCTTATTGCACCAGTATTCCTAATAAGTCATGAAGTAGCTGTCTATTTAATGTTGTGTGCTGGGAGAATATCATTTAGGTGAATTGTCCTATCTGAAATATATTCACTAGACCAGCAGAATTTTTTTTTCAATTATTGGATCTGTGTATTTCCTTATAGGAATTTTGTTGCTTGTCTTGTGATTTAAAAAATTGTCATGTAAAATGTCATTTTATTTTAGTAGCAACATGGAAAACCTCACTCTCCCATTCTTTATACCAAACCCTTATGACAGTTTACCTAGATTTACCATGTTATGTGTGTACTTTTACCAGGATTGTACCATTTTTTCCTAGAGTTTAAGTTTCAGTCCAGTTTTAGTGTGGTTTCCCTGACTGTGCTTTACTGCCCTGGGTGATGGAACTCCTTCTAAATTGTTCTAAAGAATAATTATTGGAGATAAGTGGGTAACATACTGTTTTGGGTTTCCTGTTGTTTAATTTAAAAATAAAAACTGGAAGTTTGATCACTACAAAAGATTTAACTAAAATGAGTCACGGTGTTCCTGTCATACTATGGTCCAGTGTAGTAAAGCAAAGCGTAGACAATATGGAAACTGCAACAGAACCTTGCAATAACCAAGTTAAACTGTAGGAAAAGAATGAAAATTATGCAATAGAGTACAGAGAGTATTGCTCTTACACAGAGTAGAACTGTGTAAGATTACATACGCACTTACAGTATATAATGTTGCCCATGTGCTTAGTCTATAGATCAGGAAGAGAAGATTGAGCCTCGTCTCCAGGATAAGTTTTCCTGAATATTTTTGCTGCCAAAAAACATAATACTGAGTTTGCATTTACAACACCTTGTTATTCAAGGCTTGTTTTTGAGTAGCAGGAACTTTATTAATCTGTATGTACTGTATCTTCTGTTTTTTTTCTCATTAGATGTAAATCTTGCAGCTGGTTTCACAATTTAAACTGTGCGGATTGTGGAGCTGTGAAGATTTCCTTCTAAGTGGTGCTCTTTAATCTAAAGCCAGGGTGCTAGGAAGAGAAGTGTTTCACTACAGTTCTTCAACACTGGTGTCTACAGGAATCAGTGCCACCTGGGGCATCTTCAAAGTCTAAACTGCGAGACTGGTAAAAGTTAAGATTGCTCTTCCCATTCAGCACAAAACCTTCACAATGCCGTCTGAAGCCTTCAGGTGGCTTATGAGATAGAAGAAATAAATCCAGAACAGATACTGCACCATTAATCAAAGGAGAAAAGGTGCTGAGAGAAGTGGAGTGGTTTGTATTTCATGCAACTGTGCACTATTGTATAGTCTGTCTGGACTTATGAACAGGAAGATGGAATCTCAGGTCAGTTTCAACTCTAAAAGAGGTTGTTCCCAGACAGAAGAAGTACATTTCTAGTACCTCAACACATCATTGCTTAACAGAACTCTAGGTATAAGCTGATTGTTCAACAATACGTAAAATACATTGAGAAAGAGAAAGTTGTTTATAAAATGTTTTTCTACTTTCTAACCTGATTTCTACTATATTCATTAACGGAATTACTTGACATGTGAACATTTTTTTATTTTAGTATGCATAGTTTTGTACATACCGAGTATTAAAAAGTAGATTATACCTTAAATCAATAAATTTCTGTTTCTGGTTGATCAAATTGTCATAAATAGATTTTTATTTTTTTGTTTGTATAAAGTGAAGAGTGGGTGTGATCTAACTGGAATGTTAAAAATGTCCACTAGGTGGGGTATGACTAAAGGTATACAGAATTTTGTAACAGTCCATTGAATAATGTTCCACGTGTACCTTAATTGAAAACATACTGTTAGACTCCGAAAAGAAAATCAAACACGGTTCTGATTAATCAAATTGTGATTTCTTTATTGCAATAAAGAAAGGAGGACAGACTAAGTTAACAGGTTAAGCTTGTCTCGCACTTGCTTTTTCAAACAGAACAGCAGGCTTTTATTCTTGAAGATAAACAAAATTTCCATACAAAAACATACATTTTTATGATTTGCTCAGTAACAGTTTGGTGCCTTATGAGGCATAAACAAGATCAAAGAGTCAGTTGGATCGGTAATAGCACAGCAATAATCCAAGACCCCTGTTTCCTTCATGTTGCTAAACCTGAGCGTAGGATACATGAATTATATCTCCATTTGAGAGACCTTGGCTCACAGGAATGTGCAAAACAATAAAACAATTCTTAAATTCTTCGTTGTTAACTCATAACAAGGCATAGGTTCCTTCAATACCAATACACATTTTTCTATCTGGGATAGAGACAACTGAATGTTATCTGGACAGTGTCAATAGGTAGTTGTGACAAGTTTTACAATTGTACAAACAGCCAAACTCTGCCACACCTGAATAGGTTCTTATTTAGCTTAAGTATGCTGGGTACCTGTGAACCTACAGAACCGTTGGTGAAACTGTGTCAGTCCTGCTTGTATTCCTTCTGCTTTCATATTTAAAAAAAAAGATTGTAACAACGTCAATGCATAGTTGAGATGATGTCTGTGAATGTAACAGGGCTCTTTGGAACTGAGTGTTATAGAAGGCAGTGTCACTCCATTGGAACCTGGATAGTGCTCAATTCTTCCTCAGTCATTTGGCTAAGTTAGCTCACCAAAGCAATCAACCTGCAGTTCAGTGCAGTTGCTAAATGGTGTTAATGTATGCATTACTTGAAAAACACACTACTTTTGTAGTGTCCTTCAGATTGTTTGTGAGAGTGTGAGACAGTATAAACCTATGAAGTGCTTTAGTAAAGGCTGAGATGTTAACTTCTGTTCAGGTGTTAAAATGTACAAATTGTGCTATGTTGTCATATTACATACATATATGCTGTATTGTGCCTCCAAAGAAACTTACCAATCTGTTGATGGATATGTTTGTACAAAATAAAAGCAAATTTGGATATTGACAAAATGTTTCTGGTGTTATTTTAATGTATTGTTAATTAATGACCATGTAACACCTGAGTGACTGTTACATAAGCACTAAATTACCTCATTAAGATTGTGTACAAGGGCCAGTGGTGTACTGGATTCTGGATTAAATCAGGATAGTGATTTTTTACCATAAAATAAAAAAAGAACTTACAAATAAAAAAGAAACCACAAATAATTAACATAAACAAGCTTATTTTAATGGGGCTCAGAAAGGAGCTAATTCCTGTTTAGTAGTGATCCATAGTCTTGTGTAGACCAGTCTGATGGTGTCAACAAGTGTGTCGCAGAATGGTTTGCTAATTGTTGTGCTATTTGTGGTGCAACAGACATATCACTGGGGAGAACCAGGTGTGATGATCTGGGCAGGAGTCTGTAGTAGCTATAGATCTCCACCTATAGTGATTGAGGGAAGCAAGACTGAGTGCCACCAGATCAGTCTGGCCTTGGGACTTGCGGCCCATCCTGTGGGCAGTCCAGAAGAACAAGTCACATGTCATGGATGTCAGAAGGGACAAACCGTGGAGTGGCAGGAGAGCAGAAAAAGACCCTATGCATAGCGGCGGGACAGGGGTTAGCCCGGGCTCAGCAGTTCAGGAGTCGTATACAGTAAAAACCAAAGCCCTCAGGCAGTGGACGTTGGGCGACCTGGTGTTAGGCGGGTCTCAGGACATCCGAACGTCAATGCTGAGCCCAGGGGAAAGAGTGACGCAGAAATATATAGCCCCAGAGAGAGAGAGACAGCAAGGCAAAGGAAACTATGGACAGGGCAGAGTGGGAGCACCCTCTGGCTGCACAGGGCGTGACGGTACCCCCCCTTCATGGGCCGCTCTTGACGCCCATACAAATAAATGAGCTGCACAGCACTGGGGGGAGGAAAAACCTGACTTAACTGAAAGGAAACCTCCGGGAGTCCACGACTAAGAGCTGCCCCCTCCTCCAGGCTATAACCCTTATTGGGTAGAGGAAGGGGCGGGGGGGTCAGGTAAAGCTCCGGAGACTCAAAAGAAAAAAAAAGACATGTACATAAGCATAAACCACAACAAAAATAAACCTGGGAGACCAGGGAAAACAAACCACAAAAAACAGATAGGAACCAAACGTTCTGAGACACAGGGGACAGGGGGACCAGAAAGAAGGGGAAAACAGGAAGTGAAAAAATCCAAACACCAACCAAAGAACAAAAATAAAAACCCCAAAACCCGGGAAAAAATACCACAGACTGGGCAATAGGCACATTCAATATTCTATCGCTGATATCGGCAGAAGACAACCCGAGGAAAGCCAGGCACTAGACCCACTCATAGGCATGGATTTCAAGAAGGTGATATCCAACAATGAGAAAAGGAGAGGAAAAAAGGCTCACCACTCTATCGCTGATATTGGAGTGCAATATGCATAGCGGCCGGACAGGGGTTAGCCCGGACTCAGCAGTTCAGGAGTCTTAAACAGTAAAAACCAATGCCCTCAGGCAGCGGACGTGGGGCAACCTGGTGCTAGGCGGGTCTCAGGACGTCCGAACATCAATGCTGAGCGAAGAGGAGTGAGTGATCCAGAAATATATAGCCCCAGACAGAGAGATACCAGAAGGACAGCAAAGCACGGGAAACTAGGGACAGAACAGAGTGGGAGCGCCCTCTGGCTCCAGAAGGCGTGACATCATGTATCTCACGCTGATTGGCGTTCTTATGCAATGAGAATGAGAGTTGTGTTGTGAATCCCCTACTCACCTGACACGACCTCCTTTTAAAAGCCTTGGTATGAACATGGAAGATACACAAGATCTAGAGACCACTTAACAAGACAAGGCATCTTCACGCAAAGCACAGGTCTCAGATTTACAGCTTTCATGGTTTCCAAGGATGGCCACCACCTCTTCTGATGACAAATGTTAATCAGCATTACCTTTGTCATGTCTGTTCAATAAAATGTCTGTCAGTCAGGAAAGCAAAGCTATTAACATCAGCAGTTACGCACGAAGTGAAAAAATAGTTTATAGTGTTGGCTCTCAAGATCAGCCCTTCCACTGCCCTGGCACATCAGTATCTGTAACTTGTCTACTATTAAAAAAACATGCCAGCAGCTATGTCACCCTGCAGACCATAACTGGCAGCACACTGAAGCTAAGCAAGTGTGAGTCTGGTCCATACCCAGATGAGAGACCTCCTAGGAAAAACTAAAGTTGCTGCTTGAAGAGGTATTAGTGGGACCAGCAGGGGGTGCTCACCCTGCAGTCTGTGTGGGTCCTAGTGCCCCAGTACATTGTGATGGGACACTCTAATGTTGCAACGCTCTGTGGAAAGTGAAGGGCATGACAAGGCACAGAAAGGTGTCATGGCCATCCACTGCTTCCAATACAGATGAGCTGCATGAAGTACAACTTTCTTTGACAGACAACATAAACATCTTAAGATGTTGGCTCCATGGATCAGCATCAGCTGTGTTTGCTTTTTCTTAAATTTAAGTCTCTGCAGTCTTCAACATCCCCTGTCCAATTGTCAAGACCATGCCTAACCCTTTTACTTAGGAAGTGTATTATTTTGCTTTATCAGTGTATTCCTCAACTTTTCCAAAATTACCTCTTTCCTACCTATATCTCTAGGCTTAACATGCTACTTAAGAACTTACTTTCACCCTGTGCCTTTTTTTCTACTACATGTTCTGTAGTAGCCACTCTTTGTCTAATCTTACTTTACCTAACATTTCTTGTGGCCTGAAGACAGCACTTTTCAAAGCTATCAGTTATTCTAGACTAACCCTTTTCCCTTCCTTTGAAAAACTGAAAACTCCATTTTAATTTTCATCCCTATCTCATCTCCTTTCATTCTTCATTTCAGCTGTGCCATTACTACAGGAAGTTTCAGATCCACATTCCACATTCTCAGTTGTTCCATTTATTTCTTCCTCACTGTCCCACTCAATCTCTACCGCTAGTAAATCTTTCATACATACATCCTCCCTCATTTCTTGTTCAATCTTTTTAGCCTTCTTCTTCAGTGTATGCTCGCAAAACACAGCTTCCCGATCTTTAACAGATGCTTTAGCCACAGATAAAAAACATAAAAAATGTACATCTAAGCAAGTAAACAAGTATACCTCACCTCTGACAAACTCATTGATGTCTGTCTGTCATTCCTTTAGATTACATACTAGTTTCCTATACCTTGCATTCATTTTGACACGATCGCTACTCCTCCTCCTCTTAAGGGCGCTCCAGCCCTTCCTCGCTCTCTCCCATTACCCACACCTGTTCCCTATTTCAGTTCCTCCTTAAAAGCCAGACGCAGATGTCACTCAAGGCTCTTCATTGAATCCCATTTCGTGAGAGCCCGGGTCCTGCTGCGTCTGGCTCCGTCATGGTTTTAACCTTCTGTTCCTGATCCCCCCCGCCGGTCTCAACCCAGTTCATGGTTTTAATTCCCTCGGATGAATCTTTCTGGCATTGGACTTACTCTTCTGTCTTGGATTACCTGTTTGGATTTCTTCATGGATTGTTCGCCCCGGACTCACTTCCCCTGGACACCTGCTAACCTTGGACACGCCCCCCTGTCTCCATACCCTACTCCTGCATGATTTTTTCCTACTGTTTCCTCACTATTCCGCATCGTGTCATCTGCATGGGGCCCGGAAAGAACTGTTCGTGACACATTTCTAATATATGCTATTTTTTAAAAGACCTCTCCAGACAGTCTGTTGCTACAGTAGATTGTAAATAAGTTCTAGTACTCTGCATCCTGCAACAACTTAGCCTAAACTTAAATCCTCAATACTGCATATACTAATTTGTTTAAATCACAAATATAATGTGTGAATTCCAACAATGCATTACAGAGAAAAGCAGTACCGTAGAACATCAAATTGATTTAGTTTCTTTTAAAGGGAACTAGAGAAATGAGAAAAGCTGGTCAACAGATCTGTCTTTTTTTGGACCGATGACTACAGCATCCTGCTCGCTGGTGTAACTAGATCCACACAGAACACAGAATGTCCAATATGTTCAAAATTTGTCTGCCAGACCAGGTCTTGTGAAAGCGATCATATTACACCTGTCTTGGAGTCCTTGCACTGGCTTTCTATCATGTTTCAAGTCAACTTTAAAAACCTCATAAGGTCACTGTTACGGATTCGGCCAGTGAAACCGAAACCAAGTAGTGAACCCACTTGCGGGAGCCAACAGAGACAAGTCGTGATCCAAATACCGTAGCAGAAGGAGAGAGCCGAGAGTCCAGGGGAAGCCAGTGATCCAAACAGGGAGAGAGTAGCCAAAGCCAGACCGTAATCCAAAACCGTAGACGAAGGAGAGACCCGAGAGTCCAGGGGAAGCCAGAGAACCAAACTAGGAGAAAGCAACCGAAGCCAAGCCGTAATCCAAAAGACGTAGTAAAAGGGGATAAACCAAAGTCGGAACCAGAACAGTACGAGGAGGTAGAAGGCGTAGCGCAACTAAGTAGCTCGAAAGGGAAACCAATACTGAGCGAGGGGGTAGGGAAAGACTAATGTTTAAATACCAGATGAGACGGAGGTGTGGTGGTGAAAGCGTACACTGATAGGTGGACTGATGAACTTAGGCTACGCCTTCTTCTGCCTCTTTCGTTGCCGAGAGGCAGGGATCGTAACAGTCACTTTATTGGCCATATACAATTTCTTGTATTAGGAATTTGTCTTTTTCGCATACCCCAACTTGCTCTCCATGAGACACACAGACAGGGAAAGAAGCTTGGGGTCAGAGCGTAAGGTCAGCCATTTATACAGCACCCCTGGAGCAGTTGGAGTTAAGGGCCTTGGTAAGGGGTCCAACAGAGTAGGATTCCTCTGCCGGCCATGGGATACAAACCGGCAACCCTCTAGCCATACTGTAGGTACAGATCCTTAGCCACACATCCACCGCACTGCCCACATGTTGAACTATTAGGCTACTATAATGGCTTGGCACCTCAGTACCTATCTGATTTTTCTGTCTACTCCCACCTCGCAACCTTTGTTTATCTGACTCTGGTCTTCCAGATATCCTCAACCTCATTTACATTCTATGGGTGACAAGGCATTCTCTTGCTACACCCCAAAGCTCTGGAATTCTTTCACCAAGGATTGAGAGACTCATCTACACTGACTGCATTTAACTCTAAACTCAAAACTTGTATTTTTAAAAAGGGTTTTACTTAATTAGTGTCTGTGTCTGCTCCATTTTCTAATTTCCAAAACCCTTGTCTTTCTAATATAAATTTACTATATAATTTCTTTCTTCTCTTTTCAGCATAGAATAAACCTATTACTTGTTCCTTTGCAGCCTACGCTTGCTGACCGGAATAAAGTTAGCTTGAAGTTTAAAAACGATTTTGGCACGCCTGTATCGCTTTCACGAAACCTAGGGTTTTGAAAACTTGCTTTGTGTATAAAGTACATTGTGACTGTTTTATCAGCCTTCATTTTATCGTTTTTATGACATTTTTTTGACCAAGCACGGATATTCTTTTGTCCATATCTTTGCAATGGAAGCACAGAACGCCTTCAAACCAAATGCATTTTAAAGACCACAACTTGTGGAAATTTCCACAGCCTCTACATCAAACTATCAGTGAGCAAATTATCTTTTCTTAAACCTCCGGTTTTTCATCTATGTGTAATTACGCACTAACTGGAACCCAGGGGGACTGCTGTGTACACAGCTTCACAACACGAGAAATACTGCTCAATATGGCTTTGAGCGAAAAACCCGTATATCACCATAGGAAGCAGAACAGCGCAGTCTCCAATTACCCAGACTGTAAGCACAGGAATAAAGCTTTGTTTGATTTCTGAAACCCTTTCTTTATGTCCTGTTTTCATTCAGGTAAGGGTCAACTATATTCACAATACTGCTGACAGCAGGAAAATTCAAATATTCTTTACTCAGCAGCTAATTAAAAACAGCTCCCATAATGTTCAAACCGATTTTTTTCTCACGCTTCTATTTAATGTGGCACTATGCACTGGGATAGGGGAATGCTATTCGCAAGCCAATAGCTTCTAAACCACAGCACCCACAATGCTGCAAGTAAGTGTTTTACACACTAAGCAGGTCCTCCGACCTTTCCCAGCTTTGTTTTGGGTTGTGAAACTTTTCTTTATTTTTTTAATGATTTTTTGAAGATAGCACTACAGGTAATACACTGGAATAGGGGGGTCGTCTTCATGGCTCAATAGCATTTCAAGCACAACAGCCACAGTGCTGCAACCAGGTGTTTTACACACCAGACAGCCCCCCTAACCATATACAACCTTGCTTTGGGTTGTGGGACTTTTTCTTATTTTTCTATGATTTTTTTACTGTAATCAAGTGTTGTGCACACTAGGCAGGCTTCCTGACCTTTCACAGTTATGCTTTGTTGTGTGAAACTTTAATTCTCTTTTTAGGATTTTTTGAACATGGCAACTTCCACCGAAATGGGTGGGGTGCTCTTCAATAGCTTTTTCATCTATACACACAAACGGATGTAACCAAGACACTCAGAACCAACAGAATCAACCTGAACTCATAGAAAAACAAGAATGCCCCTGAGACACCTGCACCCCCCACCTGGACCACTCTGGTATTAACACCCCCAAACCAATCCATACCAGCTAACAAGACTCAGAATCGGTGCAACCCTTCAACCTGGACCAAAAGCAGGATGGGACAAGAACCTGCACCACACTACGTACCCTTCATCCAGACCAGCAGGACAGCTGGACCACAGACAGCACCATCATGTAACCCCCCAGTTCACTCCAACAGAAAAGCCGAACTGACCCCCACCAGCATGGCTATCCTGCAGCTCTGGTCACACCAGTAGGCCCAATGGGCTCAGAGCTAGGGGACATATGGCACCTTGTGAGCTTGATCTGCACCAAGCCCACGAGCTGAACCAACAGTTTTTTACAACACACAGGTTTGTATTTTTTGGCTGAAGATGAAAATGTCTAACATAGGTTGTTTTGTTTCTAGCAAACAATAATAATAGTTGTAAAAATCCAAACACACGTAATGAGATCACTCTCTGTCAGTATGTGTAACATTCTGGGCCTGGGCTCCTCTGTATTTGGGCTGAAGAGAGTTCAACAACATTATTAAATGGACTGACATCATAATTTGACAAGATACATTGTTTAGGGGAGACTTGACTTGACCCACTGTCCCCCTGGTATCGTGAAGCTCATTGTCCCTTAGCTTACCAAAACCAGAATCACTTGGGGCTCTGGGGGGATCGGTGTATGCAAAATATGAATTCCACCTCAGCATGGATGAGTGAATTTCAAACCACAATAAAAGTCAGATGTACACAGTAACTTGTAAATCCTCCAATTTACATCACAAAATAAGCAAAATATCCAGGTATGCGCAGCACCATATTCTGCGATTCAGAACAGGGCAACAACATCCAGTGACGTGAAGCAGCCCAATTACATTGTAAACAAGCCAGCTTGTGAATACATCTCTTTCAATCCAATAGAATTCTTGCACTCAATTTCGAGATGGTTTGCCGAGAAATACTACTTACTTGTTAACTTTGCATGCAGATCACGTTGCGCGTAGGAACATTTCTGCGGTAAAATGTCTGCTGTACAACCTTTACTTATTCTCTCATACTGTACATCGCATTGCATTAATCATTACAGTGACTACTGAGCAGGAAGTCCCACTTCAATTTGCGCAAACTCTTGCTCTCATCCATGGTGAGACCAGGTGTTTGGGACAACATGGCGACTTACAGTACTTTCACAACATTCACGATTTTGTGCTTAATTCGAAATTTGTCAAATATTTCTATACCGTCAATGACTTTATTTTGTTAACTGAAATGTGATAACCTGATAAATTTGGTCTGCAGTTCGTCTTTAAAGACTCCATATTAAATAAAGTTTAATATTGTAACGCCCTCGCCCGGTGGTGAGGAGGAAGCGCACCTAGGCACTCATAGTACCGCTGGGCAGGCTGGGAGTTGTAGCCGGGGAGAGTCCGAGGGTCAGCACAATGACCAGCAGCTGACCCTGCATATGTAAATAGTGTCATAGCAGTTTTAGTGTCTGGTGTAGCCATATAAGTGTATAGCCTGTTGTTAAGAGGGACCACCCTAACGATGTGTACGTGTTCCATCAGTCTCCTCATGTGGTATATATTGTGTGTGTTGGTCAGAAGAATAAAAGCTGTCGCTTGGTTCACTAATTGTGTCTCCACTAGTCCTCTGTCCTAAAAGAACCTGTATAGCTACATTGGTGTCAGCAATGGGATGGGATAGCCCTTCGCCGAGGATGGCGGGTTAAGCGGGGGGAGAGTGTGTAAGAGCTGGTTTACCAGAGTGGTGATATCACTGCCCTTCCCTGTAATAGCAGGACCACAGCTGCTGGGTTGGCGAGAGATCTCTCTTTAGCTCACCAGGTTCGGTTCCTGTTGAGTGATGCTAGAGGCCCAGGTTCAAGTCGCTAATGGTGGGGGGCTGACCTGTGCAGGCAGCAGGCGAGGGTGCCCACGTGAACCCCGAAGTGTTATAATATTATTGTTGTTATAGTGAAACAAGGTTAGACTTTCCCTGGTTCGAAAAAAAAAATCTAAACTGTACTAGTTTGCCACTCTTCTCACACCCTCTTTATTAAATGGCTTTGCATATTGGCCAATTTAATTGTACTACTCTCTCCAAGTGTTATGTTTGTCCAGTCTAAACACTGCAGTTTTTCTCCACCAAAAATCATTAATTGGCTTGACGTGTTAGTAAATTAGTTAAATGCAGTTAGAACAGTTCATTGATAGCTCTAATCCTAGCCTTGTCTGTCTCACTGACGTATCAAACCCATCTACAACTTTAGGAAAGATAAGAGGATTGCATTATCTTCTCTGTGCTTGCCCTGTCTTCTAGATTTGTAATTCTTCTGAAAAAAGTCCTTCTTGAGAAACTAAACAACATCTTGCACCACCTCTCTGTGACAAAATATACACTGAGCTCAGCCTGACACCTGCTCTCCGAGTCCTAAATTCATCCTGCTACCAACATGGAAAGTAATCTTTATATTTCCATAGTTATCTTTATTTAATGGTTCCATTAGTGGCCAAGGTTAAATTATTTTCTTGGAAAATTTCTTTTAGGTGTTGCAAACAAAAAAATGTGACTTTCTTTAACAAAATGTAAAAACTTTCCCCTGGCAGTCTACCTGAATACCCCACTATTTGAGAAGCCTTCCATGCGCCATGTTTGTCATTAAGTTCATATAAGATTCTCTGTCAGAATTGCTCTGTTTTTCTATTTCATGCGTGCTAATTTTCTGACTTGCAATCCCATCTATACTCTGCTTTCAAACCTTCATACTCTCCCTGCTAGAAATGCACCTACTCATTCAAGCTCCTCTGCTAAATCTGCTTCAGGTTCACATATTCTTTTGTAATACACAACTTTCTGTGGGTTTTTGTTTTTGCAAGTGTCCCTGCACCTACCTAATGCATCCTCCATTCCTCTTCTGCAAATGTGCCTTGGCTTTGTCTTACATTTCAAATACTCCCTTTCTCAAACTTGTTTGCTTGTCTGCATTTTTTGTATCTTTATGTCTAAACTATTTACATTCCTAACACTTTCACTTACTAACTTTATATTTTCCACTGAATTTCAGCTTCAGCCTTAAAAAGCTTATGTTCTCTCTTTTGTTACTTGCCCTACAGAGCTCTTTCATCCTCCAGTTTTCAACATTTTTTTTATTTACGATCACCTAATTAGTGCAGTTGACATGGCTTAAATCACTCTTTCCTGAACTTTCCATAACAAGCACTAGTGCTGTCTCCAATGACATCATCCTCAACTCAGCTTTCACTGCTCAGAATTTAACTTTTTTAATTTCCAAGTCCAAATCTTTTAGACAGGCATTAGCCAAAACTAAGAATAAGATCATTTATTCAGTCTTGATAAGAAGTTTATTAGAATTTAAGAATTTTATTTTACTTTTCTTTGTAGACGTATTTTACATTCCGTTGTGTGGAATGCTAAACTATAGTTTCCTGTCCAGCTTTTCTATTATATTTTCTATTAGGCACTATTACTGTTTATTACATGTATGGTTTTGCTCGTAATAATGGTAATGTCTTGTGTTTTTAATATCAATGTATTTCAGACAAATATATTAACTACAGTATCTAGTACTTGAATGTAAATATTGTAACGGATTCGGGTTCTAGGGCTTGTGCCCTCGCCGCACCCACGCCAGTTTATCCCTCCACCGCATGGGCGCGAACCCGGCTCTCCAGCGTCGCTCAACAGGGGTCTTGGCGGCTGAGCTAAGAAAACCCTTCCTCAGCCCGTGCTGCCAAGATCCCTGTTATGCGTATGGGGTGTATTCCTTACAATATTTATCAGTTGAAGGCTTGTGTGTTTTTTTATTCAATAATCAGTTATTGTAGGATTCGTCAGAGATCTCTGTGTATTTGAAATTAATAGGACACAAGGGAATAACGATTTTTTTAAATGTATTTTTCTTTATTGATTTCTTGTCCCGATTCATTCAGAAACATTTCCGGTAACCTCCCCATTCGGCTCTGACGCGTCGTCTTTCCGATAAATGATTCTGTTCTGGGAAGAGCGAGTTAGCTGATGCGCCATCTTTATTCCAGTCCCTTAAAATTATTTTTTTGGTTTCAGCTTCTGTCTTCTTCCGGAGCGGTGTTTTGTTTCGGTTTCACTCCCAATCAGTGATCTCGTTGTGAATAATTTCGGCTTCACGCAAAGATCCAAGATCAGGACAGATACCTCCTTCTAAAAATTAAGGAATTTTTGCGGTTTGGAAAAGAGAAAACCAAAAGCTTGCAAGTGCAGAAGATGAGGTCGCTTGCAATCTTTGTTTCACTTCTGTCCTTGGTGTTGCTGCACTCCGGTAAGGCAGAGGAGTTCGTCTGGGTTGTACTGTAATTTCAGCAGATGTGCTGAGAGGGGCGAAAACGAGTTTATTATTAAGGCATTCACTCATTTACACTGACCTGTTCCACCAATACAGCATCAAAACGAATATTTCCATACCTTGATGCATGCTAGCATATATCTGTCCTGTCGAAATATGACGCTTTTTTTTGTTACACCTGCGAGTTTACGTGGTCAGCAGCCATCTGTTCTACTTTGCACACCACACCGTGTATGGCACCACGAGTGTCAATCCCAGGCCAGGGGTTTTCCACAGCCCAAACCCCCTGGCTACTAGTTACTTTACACCTTTCTATCTGCATACTGCCTGGCCGGCTTTATGATCAGGGTTTGGGGATAGGGAGTCTTTTGTGTTGTTTAATAATAATAAAACCTGAAGTGGAAGTTCAGTACGCTAGTGGTGCCACCCTCTTGTGCATCGCAAACGTACTCTTTTTAAATTCCTTGTTTTAGTAGTTAAATCAAACCCTAATTCGGGTGGGAAAACGGTTCGGTTTGGATTAGCGATCTAGTTTTGTGGGTTAATTGACCTGGCTGCGGAAACCCTGTACCAGGGTGGGACTGTTGTTGGACAGTCCTTTAAAGACGGAAGCTACCAGGGCGGAATTACAAATCGAAATGTAAGAGCGACTCGGCAAAAGGCGTGTTATGCATAGCGGGCCTTTTTGCGTAAGAGGCGATGTTACGGGTTTGACCTCCCGCTGAATTCTTGGTTTACTCTTCATTTCGTGTAGAACATTACCCCCTATTTGAAGATTAAAGAGTCGCCCTACCTGACCACATAAATCACTATAGGTTTTCTATTTCCGTTACACCTTAGGTGATATTGCACATCCTATTCAACCACAGATGAAATTGAAGTACTACTGTGTTCAAGTTGTTTTTTAATCTTAATGTTTTTACGAGTACTTTTGAGTGTTTAGTTGGCCGTTAACACTTTTGATTTTTATTTTTTTATTTTACATCACTTGAAGAGTTACCTTAATTCTTAGTTTCCCTAAACAAGTTTTGTACTAATTTATAGTACAAATGAACTCAAAATAACTTTTCGCTCAGGGTGGCTGTCCTGTGTCTACTTGTGTGGGCAGGTCTGGGAATTTTTGCAGAAAGAAATGCAGCTTCATTGTGCACCTGGGAGCAACCTTCCTGTTTTGTGTTTTATGAACAGGTCTATGAGTTTTGCTTTATTGCTTGACTCACTGGAGAAAGGGCATCGTCAAGTTCTGGGATTTCCGACAATGGTCCTGGGGTTTTCCCCCTCTGCTGGAGTTTTTTCCAGCTGAGTTCTTTTTGACTTAGTGGCCTATTGAGCATAGTCCTAGTTTGCTTTCCAACTGAGATTAGCTGAAGAAAGTAAATTACAATTAATTAACCTAAAGAAATCAAAACTATTATTTTAAAATTCATATTTCATTCTTCATTTTTTATACACTTGTGTTTCCCAAATATTTTCTGTTCTATGCATTGCACATTCAGAATTTCTTAACTGTGTTTTGTTTTGTCACTGTGTCACACCAGGAAAAAACAACCTGTGCACTGTTGCTGCCCTCTCAGATTCATGCTCTCTCAGATCTACTGTCCTTTTTAGGAGAACAGACGTTTGTCTGTCCCTGACGTCACTGCAGTCACACAGATGTCCAGTCGGTCCCGGATGTCACAGTTATACATACAGCTAAGGATATCGGGCCCATGCAGCTGTTCTACAGTGTGGAATCTTATTTAACTTTACATAGATTCATTTTTATTGGAAGTGTAAAAAGAATCAGAACAGAACTTAGAAGTTCAATTCTCTCAGCTTGCTGCTGTAGCAGTTAAACCATTACCAATTGTTAATTAAACCATGGTTGTCATCAGATAAAGAAGCAGATTTAAATGTGTTAAAATAAGGTCTTTTGCTGTCTGTGGAGAGGATACACATGAACAATTTCAGAAAAAAAGTGCTGTTGGAAGCACTAGAAACATTAATAACATTAGCACTAGATAACATTAATGCCGAAACAATAGAAGCAGTAAAGAGGATTAGTAGTGTGTTCATATTAAAAAGAATCCTGAAATATTATTAGTTGCTGTGAAGCACTGATTCAGCTGGATCAACAATCAGCCAGTGTTTTTCTTTGCTGTGACAACAGTTGCATCAAAGTCAGCTGCTGCTAAGTTGCTTAGCTGGTATTGAATACAATCAGGGGCAAATCGTTTTCATACGTAATAGATTACTAGAGCTCTGAAGTGCTAAAAAAGCCTTTTCAGGAACTTTTGCATTCATTTGTACTTTAAACTAAAAATATAATTGTTCATTTGAATAATGAAAATTCCTGTAGCTCTGTATATTTATCTGGGTGTTTCTGTTTACATTACGTAACGAGCAAAATAAATTAATTGCTATTATTAACATAACAATGATGGAGTATAGTGGCTGAAGAATATTTGGGATTATCTACAAAACGGATGCGCATCTTTCAAAGTGTAGCTTGCCAATGCATACTGTATATCCCGCCCATTGTTGATTTAATTAGTTTACTGAATTCTTATGAAGATTTGATTTTATAACTGTGGCTCTTTACAGTGCTGTTTTTTTGTACGTTTTACAGCAGAATTAATTCCAGCACTAGGACTGGTCTTGTAGAAACATTTTTAGCCTTATTTGGAGTAAACAAAGCCTTTGCTGCTGTGGTAATCATCTCCTTACAGTTCTGTTAATAAAGTACCAGTGACATTCAGGTGGCACAATGCTCAGACTCTGTCATTTGTAATGGTTGATATTTTCCACAATGATCTTTGTCTTTCTGTTTCTCTATAGGGCAGGCTCAGCTGATTATAACCACAGAGGCGCAGTATGGCAACTACTGTTCTGCTGCATTATTGAAATGTTTCGTGACCAACCTGAGACTTAAAGACACCAAATATATGGTTTTAACCTGGAATATTTTAACCTGGAAAAATATTGAAGATATCTACCATTTTAATGGTGAAGATGGAAAAGAAGAGAAGTTTGGTTCCGTTGGTACACAGGTAGATTTAAAAGCCTTGGCACAAGGAAACGCTTCCATTTGGTTGAAATCCCCCAAACCTGGAAATTACACTTGCTACGTATTAGAAGGGAGCTCAGAGGGAAAAAGCACCTTCACATTTACAGGTAGAGTTTCATTTAAGTGTAATTATCAGCAGATTGTAATTCTGGTCATTGTGGCTCTTGAACTACAGAAAGTATAATGGCGCTGAAAGTCAAGGGATTGCACGACTTAAAACAAATTTCAAGACCCCACATTAAAATAGCTTTATCTGGAGTGAGTGGGAACACAATTTGAGAAAAAAAAATCTTTTCTGTTTTCTGCTCATGTTCCCAATATTGTAACATCTCATGTTCAGCAAGTTTGTATTTTCTGTTTTACTTGCCAGGTAGTATAGTTGGTAAATGATACTGTATGTCTTAGTAATATGACAATGGAAATTTTAGATATGAAAATCTTTTGAATTTGAATGCATTTCGGTTGATCATCATATCATTTTAAAACTTACTTTCTTATTGTTTTGTGTTTGTTAGGAGTGTGGGGTAATTATACATTCCCAAGACCACAAGCATTAGTCCTTTATGTGGTGTTTGCTGCTGTGACTGTTGTACTCTTCCTCCAAATGCTTTTTTACCATTTGGGTAAGTATGTGTGTTTTTCATCATCCCTATGTACAAGATTTGCTGAAAGACATTGAAATAGAATAGAAGACCTAATTTTCATATCTCCACAAATACTAAACTATTTAATACATCAAACTTTTGATGAAAATGTTGAGAAATTGTTCATGCAAAACTAGTTGTACAAATAAGGCCCAGGTTTACATAATAAACCATATTACATATTCTACAAAACCAGGGGTTCCCAACCTTTTTTGTCAGCTGAACCCCTTCAACCTAAATTATTTGCCTCAGTAACCCCTTGATATTTTAACTAAATTAAACCTTTCAACAATTGTAGATAAATGCTATAGTAACCCTCTAAACATGCTTCTTTTCCTTTTGTAAAATATTAATATTACTACTTTTGTTTTTCTTATCCTTATTATTACATTGTTATTTATTAATAAGACTATTGAATTTGACATTGACGTTCCCGTCACAATCTCACGAACCCCTGGTTGGGAACCCCTGTACTAAACCATCCAAACTAAAATTCAGTTATATGCTTAACACAGTAGCACAGATGCTCCACTGAATGGAGCAGACTCAAGCACAGCAAGGCACCTTTGTAGAAGTAATTATAGCTGCAAGGCCTTTGGGGGAAATCTCTGCCAGCAAGTCTCTCATCTGCACACCAGCCTTGGTGCAATTTCTGCCTGTTCTGTTTGGCAGGTTTGCTAAAGCTGTCTCTAGTTTCAAGTCTTTCCACAAGTTCTCAGTAAGATTCAAACTATGATTTTGACTAATGCACTTTCTTTTTCCTGAGCCACACCAAATAGCATGTCCTAGTGAAAATTTAGTTTGTGTCCCCAGTGTTAGGCCCAGAGCAGGTTTTCCTCTACATTTTCTTAGAACTTTGTTCCATCTATTCTCCCATCAGCCGTGACAACATGCTGCCATCAACATGCACCATGTTTGGTTTGCATCAGATGTAACCCTTTGCATTAAGGAGAAAGTTACTTTTTTATCTTACCTGTATACAAAACCTTTTGACACATCTTAACGGTACCACTTAGGTGCTTTGTTGCAATCTCCATGTGGAATGAGAAATGGATTTTCCACACTGCTGTGCAGGCCAGCTTTGTGGAGCGACTGGAATCTTTATTAGGTTGTTTGGGTACATTAACTCCTATCTTAGCCATTGAAATCACCGTTGGCCTTACAATTGCATCACTAACCATTTTCTTTCTTCCCTTGGCTGCTCAATTTAAATGGACAAATAATAATAATAATTCCTTACACTTATGTAGCGCTATTCTGGACACTCCACTCAAAGCGCTTTACAGGTAATGGGGACTCCCCTCCACCACCACTAATGTGCAGCATCCACCTGGATGGTGTGACAGCAGCCATAGTGCGCCAGTACACTCACCACACATCAGCTATAAGTGAGGAGGAGAGCAGAGTAATGAAGCCAATTCATAGATGGGGATTATTAAGAGGCCATGATTGGTAAAGGCCAATGGGAAACACACCTGGGTAACATCCCTACTCTTTTCAAAAAACACCCTGGCATTTTTAATGACCAGAGATATTCAGGACCTCAGTTTTACATCTCATCTGAAGGACAAGTTTTACATCTCATCTCATCTTTTTGCAGTATAATGTCCTTAGATTTCCCAGGAGGTCTCCAATCCAGGTATCCAGCTTAGCTTCAGTGGGCTGCTAGTTGTGAGTTGCAGAGTGATATAACCGCTGGCTACCATTTAGACAGAGTCTGGGTGCCTTCTACTTTTGAATGACTGAAAAAGCATTTCAAAGGCTCTTATACAGTATCCTTCTTGCCCTTATACAACTTTACCCAAGTTGTTTAAAAACATTTTGCTCCATAGGTGAAGCTGTGCTTGAAATTCACTACCTTCCTGAGGGAATTTACAGGTATATTTATTCTGAAATCACGAGAACCACTATTACTGCACAGAGAGGACACTCAGCTAATCGTGTACAACATAACTGATTTATTTCACATAGGTGGCAGTGTCAGCATGTCTAGGCTGCAAAGGAACAAGTAAAGGTTTATTCTATGCTGAAATGAAAAGAGATACCCCTGAAGAAGGTTCTACAGCTGAAATGTTCAGTATGGAATAAACCTTTACTTGTTCCTTTGCATAGCTGATTTAGGTTTGGCAGAGCAAAAGCTCTGAGTGGTTATGCAATCACGATTTTTCTTTTATACCATCATATATAAACGATTTACTTCTTTTTGTCTGAAGCTGGACTTCTAAATCCTGAATTAAGCAACCAATGCAAGAATGGCAGGAATACCAATACAGGATATGTCCTAGTTTCTTGGTTTTCAAGATTCTAGCTGCAGCGTTTTTTGTATGCTGTATTGATGAAATAGTGCAATTTAAGATGGCAGAAGAAAGAACACTACAGTATTTTAACCTTGATGTTGTAAAACTGCATTTTGTGTCTTGGCATCAGACAGTTTTGCTAAACAAAAGTTCTTGAATAGCTGTAACACCTAAATGGATGGCTAGTTCCACTTGAATTGTGATATAATGGTTAGGGCCCTCGAAATGTATTTGGAAGCTTGTATGTTCAAATTCCCAATTGGGCACTACTGTTGTACTTTTCTAGCTTTGAGCAAGGGATTTCACTTAGATTGCTTTACCAAAATGCCAAACTGTATTTTGTGGTAAAATAATTTGCTATTAAATTAATAATGATCTTTCACATTATTGTATCCTTGAGCAAGAACTCCTGCAAAATGAAAAGTACTTGGAGTTTTTTTTATTCTTTAAGGAATGTTTTGTCATTCAAAATTTGTGTATTGTACATCACATTTTATAACTCTTTTTCAAGGTGGTTATGATCAGAAAGCTCAAGCATACGGTCTGGGGGTCTCCTCCATTGTCCTCATTATAGTGGGACTTTCATTATTTTCCAGTGGTAAGTTGAAAACTTTCAAAGTTTTCTTTGACTTTGATTTTGTTTTTTGTTGCTGTCTAAGTTATTTCAGGTTTCTGGTGTCATATTCAGTGATTGGAACTATTCTTATCATTGTTTATTAACTAGAGCTGGCTGAATTGTGCAACACCCATTAATACTCCTACTGGATATTGGATGGACATTGTTGCAAGGAATAGAATTGCTGTCTTCTGTGACAAAGGGGATAACAAGACAGTTTCAGTGATCCACCATCCTAGTCCCAGAGGGCTGATGTATCTATAGATTTGTAATGACTTGAATTACAGTATTTTAATGGTATCTCCCAGCTCGTCAGGTTCTCCTGATTTGAAGAGACCTACCAACCCTGTAGGAATATTAGCCCTCCAGGTCCAGCATTGGGAACCCCTGTGCTATGAGCAAGGGGAGTTATATGGGGCAGCCATTGCAGGACAAGGCAAGGGATAGAATGTTTCTGAAGATTATGTCACAAGAGCCTAAGATTTTGAACAATGTTATGGTGATCTTTGTCCATACTGTACCAAAGACTAAACCCCTCTGAATGAACAGACAGTTCAGAGTTTTGATCAGTTTACTAAGTCAGTTGTTCAGTTATGTCAGGAATAGCCATTTGCTTCTTGATATTTATAAACTCATGGGATTTGTATTTCAATTAATCTCCATGCTGCAAGATATATATAATACGTAAAGCTAGTTTTAGTGTCATTCAAGTTTCCCTTCTTCCCCACATTTTCATTTTTCTTTCATACATTCCACTAGGCTTCTCCCTGTAGCAGAGTCCCTGCTCGTCACTGGAGTGGGCACCATGGCAAGCTTTCCTAGCCACTCACAGCCCTCGACTTGCAGTTTCCCAGCTACGTAAACTTGATTAGTGGCTGTGTAGCTGGCCTGCGACTAGAATTGTCTTCTAGGTCCTGGTACTTCGGCGCTCTGGGAGACTGTAACCCAAAATTTACTAAACCAACCCCAGAACCTCACCAACTCCAGAACCGGACTCCCAGCCTTTGAAGACACTGCAAGTTTCACAGGGTTTGAAGGGAAGTTGGGTTCTTAGTCATAATCACAAACCCGAGCCCTCAAACTAAACCATAACCCATAAGCTTCAACCTGTCACCATTAAACAATAACCTGAACCTTCAACCATCAGTCCAAGATATCCGCTCTGGGATCATTGATAACCATGTTTCCTCTCTTGGAGAAATTCCCAGTGCACCATTGAAGCCAGGGCTTCTTTTTCCCATGCGGCTGATCACCAGGAGTGCTCCCAGGCACCCCCTGGAGGCGACCTGACAGCTAACTCACTGCAGGGATTCTGAACAGCAGACTTGTGATCCAGGGATCATTGCTGCCCCGAAGCATATAATGCAATTCCACCTCATGGGAGTGGTTTCCCTTCCACGGACACCTCCAAGTTCAGGAAAACCCCGACAACCCACCCGAACAAAAGCCCCTCAAATTCTCTCATCTATCACCTTTAACTGTTGAGTAGGGAATTTCTGTTTTTCATCTTTTTGGCTAAGAATTTTCTTAACTTTAAATGGTAAGATTTAAAATAGCCTTGCTGCGATCTTTACATGTAGTAGAATGTGGTTTCTAGTTTCCTGCCCCTTGCCTACCAAACCTATTTCATTTTTTAACGACTAACGCGCATAGCGTCTATTTTTTCATCGTATTTTTAGCACACTAAAGCACTTAATTAAAAAATTACACAATACATAAAGCTAATATTAAAAGGGGAAAAAAAGTTTTGGCCTCCGAGCATTCTTCAGGTGTGATCTTTAGACTTCTGTTAAACTGGTTAAAAGCAGAAAGAACAAAACAATTCAAAGGATTATTCACAGGCCTATTTTAATACATACTGCGCAAAGCAGTCAATCTTCTTCTGTGCACAAAGCTGTGTCATTGAAGTCAGATATAGTGTTGGTGGTATTTGTTGGTGCATAGTTTTGGTAGGAATAAACAACACTGTCAGCCATGAAAAAGTAAGGAATTTGTTCACTTACCTGTAATCAGTATGAGAAAAACATAAGCATCTGTCTGAATAAAAGATGTAGATATATTGACCCAGTGTGAAGATATTGTTCTCCTTTACAACTTTAGATAGAAAAAAGAAGTTTATTTACCATGGCTGTAAATTGCAGCATAGTATAATTTACAGAGCTCTATTTTCATCATGATTTATAATACAAAAGCAAACAAAGCTCACAATTACAAAACTATAACAATATAGTTCTTTTGAATGCAAAAGCTACACAGTGGTATAATAAATTTAGAATACACTATAATGAAATTAGCTATGTATTATAATAGTGTAAACTATTGGAAAATAGGGAAAAAGACTACAGTGGCAATTGTATAATTACAATTGGTCTTGTTTAATGGGTAGCTTGAATTAACACTGAAGCTGTGATAATTGGTGTTGGTTTGAAGGATATACAGATACAGTTGTGTTTAACAAAAGTGTGGTTTAACATGCAGCTGTTTTTAAAGGTACCACATGGCCTCCCCTCAGTGACCACTAGAATATAATGAAAGCTGCTTTTGTAACAGAAGTAACTGGATGTTTTGTGCTCCCTAGGGGTCAGTGACGGAGTGACAAGAACCAGCAACATAGGATTTGGCATCACAGTGTTTTCCATGGTGCTTGTGATGATCAGTCAGGCATTTTACTGGTTCAAAGGTAAGTATAGGCTCCTGAAACCCAGTTGGCTCAGCCGATAAAGGAGTTTATTAATTCTCTTCTGGCCTTAATTACTTAATCAAGCTATTTTAATAAGAAGTGAAATCACAGGTCTCTTGAATGGCTCAAATGGGGGAGAGGGTTACCCATTAAACTCGTATTGCGGGTTTGAGCCTGGGTCATGTCACTAGCCAACTGTGACTGGGATTCCTCGAGCAGCAGTGGGACACAGCTGACGGAACTCTTGAGGGTAGAGTGGGATTAGTTGGCCTGGGCTCTCACAGCGACACTGTGCCCTCTGCGGTTAGCCAGACATTTTCAGGCAGGTGGTGCTGTCTGTGAGGGACACCAGGGGCTTAAGCTGACTTTCACATGTTAAAACGCGAGTGGTTGAAGTTTGGCAGGTCAAGAGGATCCTTACCTGTGAATCAAGACTTAAAAAAAACACACAACTGGCTATTCCAGGTAGACATAACATTTTAAGTCTTAAGAAACTCAATCAGATAATATTCCAAATGTAAATGCAATATTATCAATAACTACCGTCAGAAATGGTTTCATCTCCATGTTCTTCTATATGCTCTCCTTGCACGTAGTTCAAGTACAGTAGGTAGCCGCATCAGTATGCGTAGGCTGTAAAGGAACAGGTAACAGGTTTATTCCATGCTGAAAAGAAAAGGGAAACGCAACGTTTCGGCTGAAGAAGGCTCCACGACTGAAAGGTTGTGTCTCCTTTCTTTTCTTCTCAGCATGGAATAAACCTGTTACCTGTTCTAGCATGTGCCTAGTTTCAGCCTATCACCAGGCCTCATCATAAAGAAAACCTGTTAACACCTTTGCAGACCCCTACAGTTAAATACTGTACTCTCAGGCTATCTAATAGATAGATACTTTAGTGTCTACTACTGTGGAAATTTGTCTGTGGCTTCTCCTGTAAAATTACAAAACACACAAGGAAAACATAAAAAACACATGAAGTAAATGAAACCAGAACAACAGTATGTGATGCATAAATAAATGGATCAATAAATAGGTAGTGGGGGGACTACGTTTGCATACTTTCACTGAGCAGAGGGAACAAAGGACTTCTTTGTTTGTATTTGAATTTGGTTGTCTATACCATCTTCCTGATGGGAGTTTGATGAATTGAGAATGGAGTGGATGAACACCTGTGATGTTCTTTGCCATTCTGAGAACTGTATTATAATAGAAATCGCTGAGCTGGGACTGCTGTTTCCCAATTATTTTTCCTGCGATTTTCAAAATCCTGGATAGTCTGGTTTTGCTTTTCAACTCCAGGTTTCCGTACCAAACTGTCATGTCTTTGAGATAAAAACAGCCTCTGATTTGCTTTCTTAAAAATGTTGTCTATATTCTGGGTGAGCCTCTGGTCAACATGTGTTCTCAAATATTTAAAACTGTCCAAGACCCCGTAACCTCTACAAACGGACCATTAAGTACTAATGTCTGCAAAGATTGCCTTCCATTGGTTTTAGCATTGCAAAGAAGCTGTTTAGTCTTGGTCTCATTTATTTCCAATGTGCTGGATTGACACCAAATTTCAAGGATACTTTCAAAGAGAGTTTGCTCACCAAGAGTTTGGTCCTTTAAACAGGAGTCCAACAAGAACCATGTCATCTGCATATTTAATTAGACTGGCTGTGCTACTCTGAATTTGCAACTCATTAGTATATATTGAGAACAGAAGAGGTTGTCAATACACAACCCTGGGGAGCACCTGTATTTAAAACCAGTTTGTCTGAGAATACACCATTCGTGGGGACTCTGAAGTCAGAGGTCGATCTATAAAGACATTTTTGATCCACTGTATAACATTCCCATTCACATTCAAGTAAAAAAAATGTTGTAAAAGAATATGAATTTGCATGGTGTTAAAAGGAGAGCTAAAATCAATGAGAGCTTGAACAAAAGAGTTTGAGTGTTGAAGGTGCTTGGCTCGAATCAACTAAAGAAAGTGTTGCTGGGTACATAGATTGGCTGTATAAGCCTGTGTACCACAGTTTTTCCAAAGAAATTCTTCCCTTCTTCCTCTAGTTTGTCTTATATAGCAAATACCTCACTCGGCATCTTAAAGAAAAACAAAGAGCTGTTCTTGCCCCACCTTTTGGCAAGCATATCACTAACAGCTGAGCCTTATCACACAGGAAGTGATCTACTCATCTTCCCCTTTGCCTGCCTGAAAATGTAGTTTCCTCCTAGAGCAGGATAGAATAAACTATAAACGTTGGCAGACAGGGATATATTTGATTGAGGCCTTTTATTTGAATATTCTCTCTCTGTCACCCTGTCACACATTATTAGACCTTGTTTATCACATTAAAAAATTATTTATATTATTTTCTTTAAAAGGTTGTTTTTTAAAACCAGGTAAAAGAAGCAAAGTGGACCAAACTGAAAAATTGTCATAATAACCTTTTTAGTTTTTCAGTTTTTCCTGAAATGTTGTAATAAACCTCTCATTTGCAGGAATATCAGCCAGCAATAAATCAAAGTATTATCTCCCTTTGTATTCTACTATCCCGATGAAGGTTGTTGGTTTTGTCATCTCTCTTATTGGTTTCGGTATTTGGGTCTCCAACGTCTTCTCTGCAACTGCACCAGGTAATGTAATGTCACTCCTGCTCTATTACAGACAGCACTGGCATTAAACACCCAATACAATGTTTCCTTCAATTTGAATGAACCTTATCAAAGGTGGATTTCATTTGTTCGGTTTTTCTTCTAATAAATATTATCTTCCTCCAATCCCAGACTTTTTTGTTTTCCCCCAAAACCAACCCTGTTGTTTTTGGGGTTGTGAATGTTGTATAAATTCCTAGATTCTTTTTAACTTAGAAATATTTGTGTTCCTTCGCATATGAATGGTACCTTGAATTTACCTAATTTTGAGAGAACAGTTATCTTAGTGTTGCAAAGAAAATAAAAGCTGCATGAGCCAATGATAGGAGATTGTTTACATTTGTATAGAAGTTCTTTCAACTATTTCCCTTTTTCCCTTGTTTTACACCTACAATGCAATATGTGTAAAGTAAGTTGTAAAGGTGCCATTATTAAATCAACATTTGATAGTCATGCTCTAGTTCATCAAGAGCGTTGCAGCATTTTTTGAGGGAGCGTGCCACTGTCACTTTTTTATCTGTAAAAAATTAGGTGATGTTTCAGAAGAGATTTTTATACACATTGTATCGCTCATCTACATGGTTTCATGAAACAAAAATGTAATTCCGGAGCTTCACATCTGGTAATAAAAAACCTTGTTCAATTATAGATCTAGACAGTGAATTCTAAATGGGGAATGGCAGCCGCCACTGTGTGTGTTATAGCCTGCATTCTTGTAGCATAGGTCTTCTACAGTTGTGACCAAATTTGTAGAACCAATGTTAAACCAATTTTTGATTAGGAAATCAAGGAAATACAGTCTAAAAACTGCATCCTAGATTTCAAAACAGCACTTTTCTATTAAAATGGAAATTGGCTTGAAAAGAATCTTGAACATCTGTGTAAAGCTAGAGGAAGAAGCATTTTACTTTTTATCCATTTATTTATTAAAATGTCTTCCAACAATGTGAGACTGTTGTATTGCATTGCAAATCTGTGAAATTAAAGATTTATGAGCAAATGTACATTCTGTGGGCATGAGCAGATTTAAATTAATTTTAGCTAAGCTACATTATGGATGGCTTCACGTGTAATCATTATCGTACATTGAAGGTACTCCCCTAGCCTTAAAGGAAAGTTACATGGATTTATGCTCCAGATTAAAGCATTTTCTGCCTGTATGCTTGTTTTGTTTCCTAGATTGTGGTCTTCTTGAAATTAGCCCTAACATCACCTTTAGCGGTGTGGTCATCTTTGCAGTAGCTGAAATTGTGGAATTCATTTTTTGGTACTGCTTCAGTAAGTAAACCTTTTTTTGTTTGTTTTTCATAGACTTTTTTTTGGAAGAAATCCTTAAACTTGTCAGAGTTATGTTCGTTCAGCTGTGCTTTTGTAGCAAGGTGTAATGCTAAGGTATAAACTAATCTAATGATCATTTTTGGAAACATTTTACTTGGAGTAGTTAACCTGCATGAGACATTATCTGAGCTAAGAATCTCACACAGTTGTTTTTGAAGTTCTGAATGACCAGGATTCTCCTCACAATTTCCTAATCTATTGTCTACAAAGCACACTCAATTATTGAGCGAAAGAGTAAGAGATCACTTTGTACATAGGCCCACCAAGGATTTTCCGTACAGCTAAGGAGAACACTAAGGAGAAATCTTCTATTTATTTTAATTTACTGTTCACAATTGTCTCTTATTCCATTCTTATCGTGACCACGGTACTACAACTTACTCTTCAACTTGACTCATAGCTGTGGGCTCCTGTGTGTGCTCCCTGTGATATGTTATAAGGATAGTAACTCATTTTCCCTTGTGTATACAGAAGCACAGTATCACTTCAGCTTGTTGTGCCAGTTTGGATGATAGGTACAGTTCTTAAAGGCTTTGTTTAGTACTATAGCATCTAGACTCCTCTAGGAGTCACAGAACCTGACCAGTTTTATGTCACAAGTCTCAATGCCTTGGTCATAGTCTAGAAAGCAGCATAATAAAGATGAGTGGTCACTATTGAACAGTGCTATTTGATACAAGAAGACAACATACTTTATGGTAAAATTGTTTGGTTTAAAATGCTAAATAACAAGTGTGGCACAGTGGTTAGCATTACAGGCTCACAGCACTAGAATGCTGGGTTCAGTTTCAGACCTGGGGTGGTGTCTGCAGTTAATATAGTATGATCTCCCCGTGTTTGCATAGGTTTTCCCCAGGTGCTTGAGTTTCCTCCCAAAGTCCAAAGACATATTGGTAGGATAATTGGCGTCTAGGAAAACTGGCCCTGGTGGGAGTGGGTGTGTCTGTGTCCTTGTGTGCCCTGTGATGGACTGGCCTTTTCCAAGCAGTATAGTATCCTGCCTTGCACCATTTGCTTGCCAGGTTAGGCTCCGGCTCCGGATCCCCATGTATTGGTTAAAATGATGAGAAAATGGGTGGAATGATCTTTTGCCTTGTGTGTTCAACTTTGGATGTCCAAGCAGGAGTAATCAACATTACAGTTGCAAGAAAAAGTTTGTGAACCCTTTGGAATTGCCTGGATTTCTGCATTACTTATTCATAAAAATATGGTCTGATCTAACTAAGTTACAATAATAGACAAACAATCTGCTTAAACTAACACACAAACAATTGTAATTCTTCTCATCAATATTGAACACATTATTTGAACATGCACAGTCCAGGCTGGAGAAACCATTATATTTAGTAACTGGTAGAACCTCTTTTAGCAGCAATTTCCTCCACCAAATGTTTCCTGTAGCTGCTGATGAGATTTGCACAACGGTTAGGAGGCATTTTAGACCATTCCTCCTTTCAGTTCATTGATATTTCTGGGATTCCTTGTGTGAACAGCTCTCTTCAGGTCATGCCACAGCATCTTAATTGGGTTGAGGTCTGGACTCTGACTGGGCCATTCCAGAACACGAAGCCATTCTATTGTTGATTTACTCATGTGTTTCGGGTCATTGTCTTGTTGCATCACCCAACTTCTAATAAGCTTCAGGTTACGGACCGCTACCCTGATGTTCTCCTGTAAAATGTCTTGAATTCATTGTTCCCTCTAGGATAGTAAGCTGTCCAGGCCCTGAGGCAGCAAAGCAGCTCCAAAAGATGATGCTCCCTCCACCATGCTTCACGGTTGGGATGAGGATTTGGTGTTGGTGTGCAGTGCTTTTTTTCCTTCAAACATAACGTTGTGCGTTTCTGCCAGATACTTCAACTTTTGTCTCATCCATCCACAGAACATTGTCCCAGAAACATTGTGGAACATCCAGGTGGTCTTTTACAAAACTTGAGACGTGCAGCAATGTGTTTTTTGGAGAGCAGTGGTTTCCTCTGTGGTGTTCTTCCATTAACACCTTGTTCAGTGTTTTTCTTATAGTGGACACATGAACAGAGACTTTGGCAAGTTCAAGAGATTTCTGCAGGTCCTTTGCTGTTACCCTAGGGTTCTTTTTCACCTCCTTCAGCATTGCACGCTGCACTCTTCCCGTGATCTTTGCAGGACGACCACTCCTAGGGAGAGTAGCAACAGTACTGTATTTCCTCCATTTGTAGACAGTTTGTCTTACTGTGGATTGATGAACACCCAGGCCTTTAAAAATGCTTTTGTAGCCTTTTCCAGCTTTATGCATCTCTACAGTTCTTATAAGGTCTACTGATATTTCTTTTGATCAGGGCATGGTTCACATGAACAGCTCTTTCTTAAGAAGAGCAGACTCCAGCACCTTCAATCTCATCTCCTGGAACACTTGACTCCAATTAGCTTTTGGAGAAGCAATTAGCCTAGAGGTTCACATACTTTTTCCAACCTAGACTGTGAGTGTTTAAATGATGTGTTCAGTACTGACAAGAAGAAGTACAGTTGTTTGTGTGTTTATGAGTTTAGCAGATTGTGTTTTTCTATTATTGTGACCTAGTTGAAGATCAGACCACATTTTTATGAGTAATTAATGCAGAAATCCAGGTAATTCCAAGGGGTTCACAAACATTTTCTTGCAACTGTACTTTAATCATCTTACAGATCACTGTGGTCATTCTCATTCATTTCCTTTTTTCACCTTTCCTTTTAGAAGGGCAAACAAAATCAGAATCGGAAAAATCAAATGTAAGTTCCTGTTGGTATTTTCTACTTTTGTTCTTCTGTTGTCTTTTTCAGTACTGTCTTCACCAGTCCTCTGTCACCCAATGCTTTAGCACAGCTACAGTCCTCTAGTTTTCTTTCCTCCTCTGAACTTACTTGAGCTAATTATTTCAAGAGTAAAATTCCAGTCCTTCAGAATGGCTGAAACAGTTAAGATGCCCACTTGAATGCATGTTCGTGAAATCAAATCTGAATCCTTATGGTCAGGGGATCAAGTCAGAATCATGTCCCTAGCCAGCTATAACCAGGATTCTTCAAGCCGAATGCTCAATTGGCTGAACATTGGCTGAACATCGCTGAGAGGGTAGGAATAGTCAGCCAAGCTTCTCTTGACTCTCTGTCATGCAGTGACCCCTACGGCTTCCCAGGCACTTACAAGCACATAGGACATGGATACCCAGACAACTCTCAACTCTCTCTTATTTTCTGAAGCATATGAGAAGATGGGACTTTAACAATGAGGAATATAACAATAAGAAGACTGCAGTCCTCCAACGGCATGTTCTGAGTACACACAACCTGGTGCTATTCAGTCAAATTCATTAAGAGAGCCTCAAAGATGTAAAGCACTTCCCTTGGGAGTTGTTATCTTTTAATGATGGTTGATGTTGATGTGAAAATCCACCTTTGCCTGAAATCTGCAAGTGCTACTATTTTCAGTACGAGGAAGTGGACGACTTAAGAACTGAAAGCAAACAGGTTGTCTACCATGCAGTCATCATTCCTTCATTAATGTACAATGATGAAATGTGGACGACATAGAAGAGACATTTAAAGAGGATTGAAGATGTGTTTTCAACACTGTTTACACAGAAGGACAGACTCTCCAACATCAGTGTTCTTTTCCAAGCTTTGAATCTAAGATCGTCTGCCATCATCTCTGTTGGTTTTGTACTGGCATCTAAGTATCAAGACTCCATTTCTCTTCATTAGCCATGGAAGTTGGAGTAGAGTTGGACAGAAGATGAGTTTCAAATGTATTGCAAAAGCAAACATGATGAAGTACAATATTGAAAGCTACTCCTGGGAGATTATGGCCCTTGGTTGAACCAGATTTAAGTGTATGTCTAGAAAGGATCCCAGAACGTTGAGACCCAAAAGTGTCAGAATGAGAAAGCAGGGTGTGGTAGAGAATTCATCACAGTATCACAGTCACAGCTCTTGTACTTCAAGTTGCTATTCAAAACTTTCTGTATCCAGCTGTGCGTTCATCAGTATTCCATCATTATTGTTAAAAACAGTATTGTAAATGAATAATGAAATTAAGGACTGAATTTATTGAAACAGACTGCACGGGTAGGTTTAAGATACAACTGGTTTTACATTTAAATGTAACAGTTTAGTTCAAATGGTCACTTGACATCTCCATGAAAGATGTCCGTTTCATAATGTGGTCTCTGCTTCGATGAAATGCCAGCATCTCCAGTCTTCCTCCTGAAGAGCTGTAGGAAATTTGATCTCGATTACTGCATTGAACTGGCTTAAGTAGTGAGGTCAACTTTGTCTTAAACCACTGATTGAAGACAACTATTGAACCCGAAAAAAAGGTCACCAGATCAAATGTAGGATAATAAAATCCTCCCTGATGCCTAAAGTCTGCTTTTTCTCTTGCAACTTTTACTGCACCTTTGCTGTTAAATCTTTTTAGGCAAAATTGGCCCATTTTCCCCATTAAGTAAATCGTGCAAATCATTTTCTGTAGAGTGGGCACTCTGCTAATCAGGGCAAATAAATGTACAGATGCAGCCATTCAAAGTGCGCGGTACAGACACGTACCGCAGGTAATTGGCTACGGCGTCGTGCATCGTGACGCGCGATGACGCAAAATACCGCGGTGCGTGATTGGTTGACCGACAGGGGCACTCGTGGTCCGTTGGTCTGTCGTAGAAAGACTTACTGTAAACGTCTTTACTGTGCCCGTTGTAGATATTGAATTTTACCACTGAAGGGAAATCTTAGTAACTGAGCATAAAAAGAATAGGAGCATACTGTAACGCGTGTGAAGGCCATAAACGATATTAATTTTGGAACATAAACATACAGTATATAGCTGGTCTTGGTACTTTAAAGAAAAAAATACACACCAGTATTCCATTTCTCCCTAAACATTGTAAGCTTCGAAGTCTTTAACTAACGTGATACCGGAGTCAACAAGCATACTTTTAGAATTTGATTAAAAGGGAATATAATATGGAATCGCGTATCTAAAGAATTTAATAACGGTATGATTATATCCGTGTACTGCGACAGGGCTGTGTAGGGCTGTTTCGCCTGTCTGTTCATGCGAGCTGTCTTGTAGCCTACTGGTCTAGGTGCGTGACTACCAACTGGCAGGTTGTGTGTTCGAATCCAGCTGGTGCTGGACTTTTCTTTTAACAAACATTTCTTCGAAAAAATAGGTAAGCGATATTATGGACAATCAATTGACTTTTATATTTCAAAATATCGCAACATGATCGATATTTGCGATATTTTGAACATATCTTCCCTTCTGACAGCGGTTCCTGCTTCTATTGTGTGTGTGTGTGCAACAGAGTAAATTTTTATAGAGAAATGGAGGCTGGACAGTATGCGTTACAATATAAACATTTATATTGATTTAAATCGTGTTCTGATTTAAATCGCAAATGCGTGTTTAATTATGTGTTTTTTAATCATAATCAGGCTAATGCATTTCTACATTTTCTGTATGAACCAGCTTAGAGGTTCATACAGAAAGACAGCTTGTGTTTAAATTGAGTGTAAGGTAATTTATGCTTCTAAAGTCATGGTCAGCATTTATTATTGTACTGTGCTGTAAACTTTTTCTGTGCCTAGTCACATTATTTTATAGCGTTTTTATTGCGTTATTAAATCCGGTGGCGCTGTGTGTTAGTTTCCTGACTCCCATTATTTAAACTGCGACACTGATCATTCATCTCTAAATAAACTTTATTTTATATAGCGTTTTAAGCGAATAGGTAATTAGATTGCTCATAAACCTAATCGCTTTTTCTACATAAACACAGCGTGATTGCTCTCTGAAAATGCTTTTCCTTTATTTTTAAAGTAGGCTCAGATTTCAACTATAGATCGTATTATTATAAACTTTCTTGGAAAAATGTATTTTATGTAAACCATGTTTGCTATTAATTCATTTAGGGCTAAAATACGTTCATTGTCTTCCAATCGAGTCGAGTTGACATTGGAAGCCTGCCACACCCGGACTGTTAAACCAACGCATTAGCACGTCGCCAGTATTGGCTTTAGTATTCCCCCCCTCTCCCCTCAATTCAATTCAATTCAAGGTGTTTTATTTGCATGACAGATGGGTACAAGCAGTGTTGGGTATGTATATTGTAACGCTTACGGCAGACAGGCACTGTGTAAGAGCCGGCGCACCAGAGCAGCGCACCGAGGGAGCGTCTGCATTTATAACTTAGTTTTTAAAATTAGTCAAGCAATATGAAGCATCTCCTTTTACTTAGTGCCTGAGCATAAAAAGAATAGGAGCATACTGCAACGCGTGTGAAGTCCATAAACAATATTAATTTTGGAACTTAAACATACAGTATATGGCTGGTCTCGGTACTTTAAAGAAAACATACACACCAGTATTCCATTTCTCCCTAAACATTTTAAGCATCGAAGTCTTTAACTAACGCGATACCGGAGTCAACAAGCATACTTTTAGAATTTGATTAAAAGGGAATATAATATGGAATCGCGTATCTCAAGAATTTAAAGACCAGACAATCGCAAACGCATTTTCAATAAAATTATTTTATTCATTCAGCAGTTTGTGAGAGGGACATCCAGCAGGGAGAGACACACACACCGGTTTTCATTGACAAAATTGTTTTTTTTCAATTCCTCTTGTCTAACAGGAATGTTTTGTTTGTGGACAGACTGTTAGACAAGAGGAAAAGACCGCCTCCTCCTACGAAGCATTTCGTTGATCCGATCACGAATTCTTTTCCAGTCGTACGCAGCAAGGGTTGAGAATCTCCGATTCACCATCGTACTAATGGTTTCCCGGAGATTGCAAGGCAAGGCACTTTTGCCTCTGGACCCATCGAAATTTACAGACGTGGTCCACCCCCAGTAAATTTCAAAAGTCACAAGATTTCGAAACACGAGGGCGGCGTAGCGGTCGGCTCTTGCTTTCCCGTCTATGCCGATGCACTGCAAGTACAACCCCCCTCCATCTCCTGGGTGATGGGTAGCAGTTGGACATCTGGGAGAATTATTCGTCCCACTGGCGTCTGTGAATTCCGCTGTGCTTCCTGGGGGGAGATAGGCGGCGGGGACAGCATCAACAGATTCCTGCGCGGTGGTGAACTGAGAGGCCGGGATGGAGTGTCCTGAGGCGGTGTGTGCTCTGCGGGGGGCAGAGCTTCCGCCAGGCATTGCAACCTGCGCGGCGGGGAGAGGCACTTTTCGGGAGACAGCTGCTCAACTGTTTGACTGCTGGAACATACTGTCTCCTTCCTCTGCATTTTCAGGAGTGTCTCTAGCCTCCCAATCCTCCCCAGTAATGCATCGTACTGCTCCCGCTGCTGCCGAAATGTCTCCATACAGGTGCTGCTTCTACAGGTTGGCACCCTGGCCAGTGGCCGAGAGCAGAGACCCAGGGCCTGTGGCAAAATAACATAATTCATGTAAGAAATAAAGTCACACAGTAGTATTCATCAGTCGCGGAACAGAAGTCAAAATAAACTTTTCTTTTTTTCCGTCTTACCGCTTTCTTTTTTACTGTCCTGGTGGTAGATCGTTTCGCCCGTGCGGTGTTTTCTTGAAGAACAGGCTACGAAGAAATAATTATTATTGAATTTAAAATTCAAAACGGCAATAATACCTTGTAATATGCGCTGTAATCGCGTATTTCAGATGAAGTCTGCTGTATTTGCTTACCCTTCGCTCTTTGGAAGCTGGGGCGGCAGAAGCACCCCGTCTCTTCCCGTAAAAGGTCTTGGTCTCCATACTGTACTATGGTCGCTCTAGTGCAGGTTCGCAGTTTTTTTTTTTGTGATGGGAGCTCACCCAATCCCTTGGTGTCTTTATACTATATTCACATGTACGGCTAGAGTGTGTTCATTGTCTTCCAATGAAAGGCGGGTGCCTTTTGCCGAAGTCGGGAGACATTGGAGGCTTGCCACACCCGGACTGTTAAACCAACGCATTAGCACGTCAAAGCGCATTGAGGACCCGGGCGCAATAGTTGTTTTGTCCCTTGATTTACTGATCTGCATTAATTAAATCTTGTCAGTCAGGTCTTTTTTTCTCTATTTCAATTGTCGTTTACACATGCACGACTTTAAAAGCTAGCAAGACAGGTTTCGATTCACATTAGCTGGTGAGCCTTGTTAAAAAAACTAATGATAATGTAACATGCCACTGTTTGTTCATGAACAAAGTTATACTGAGATTTCCTTAGATACGCGATTAAAAAATAAATAAAAATTTGAATCTCCTGCGGAACACATTCCATAAGAATCAGCGGTTCTACAATATATATCGCCTTTAAAGGTGGCTTCTCAAAACGCTTTACGGGATAAAAATAACCAGAACAGCAGCAACAACAATATTGTATTTCATTGCACTTTGAAAACCAAGTAATAACTTAACTCAGTACGTGCAAACGTTTTGTATGTTGCTGTCTTGAATGCCTGCGTACCCATAAGTATCTTATTTGCCTTGAGTCCTGTCTACAGTATATTTGTCCCCCTACCCCCTCTCTCCCTCAATTCAATTCAATTCAAGGTGTTTTATTTGCATGACAGATGGGTACAATTCTTGTTGGGAATGTATACAGTACTTTGATATTTACACCCGGCGCGGCACCGAGGGAGCGTCTGCATTTATAACTTAGTTTTTAAAATTAGTCAAGCAATATGAAGCATCTCCTTTAACTTTTAAGTCCCTTACTGTATTTTTGTGTTATATTCCCTATTAATCAAACTCTAAGAGTATGTATCGGCTTGTCAGTCAGGTCTTTTTTTCTCTATTTCAATTGTCGTTTACACATGCACGACTTTAAAAGCTAGCAAGACAGGTTTCGATTCACATTAGCTGGCGAGCCTTGTTAAAAAAACTAATGATAATGTAACATGCCACTGTTTGTTCATGAACAAAGTTATACTGAGATTTCCTTAGATACGCGATTAAAAAATAAATAAAAATTTGAATCTCCTGCGGAACACATTCCATAAGAATCAGCGGTTCTACAATATATATCGCCTTTAAAGGTGGCTTCTCAAAACGCTTTACGGGATAAAAACAACCAGAACAGCAGCAACAACAATATTGTATTTCATTGCACTTTGAAAACCAAGTAATAACTTAACTCAGTACGTGCAAACGTTTTGTATGTTGCTGTCTTGAATGCCTGCGTACCCATAAGTATCTTATTTGCCTTGAGTCCTGTCTACAGTATATTTGTCCCCCTACCCCCTCTCTCCCTCAATTCAATTCAATTCAAGGTGTTTTATTTGCATGACAGATGGGTACAATTCTTGTTGGGAATGTATACAGTACTTTGATATTTACACCCGGCGCGGCACCGAGGGAGCGTCTGCATTTATAACTTAGTTTTTAAAATTAGTCAAGCAATATGAAGCATCTCCTTTAACTTTTAAGTCCCTTACTGTATTTTTGTATTATATTCCCTATTAATCAAACTCTAAGAGTATGTATCGGCTTGTCAGTCAGGTCTTTTTTTCTCTATTTCAATTGTCGTTTACACATGCACGACTTTAAAAGCTAGCAAGACAGGTTTCGATTCACATTAGCTGGCGAGCCTTGTTAAAAAAACTAATGATAATGTAACATGCCACTGTTTGTTCATGAACAAAGTTATACTGAGATTTCCTTAGATACGCGATTAAAAAATAAATAAAAATTTGAATCTCCTGCGGAACACATTCCATAAGAATCAGCGGTTCTACAATATATATCGCCTTTAAAGGTGGCTTCTCAAAACGCTTTACGGGATAAAAACAACCAGAACAGCAGCAACAACAATATTGTATTTCATTGCACTTTGAAAATTGCATTTGAGCACGGTTTTTGACTTTTTTTAAATTGCATTTTGGGCGTGGACAGCACATACAATGGTTAATGAACTGCGCCAAGAAATTTAAAATAGTTTTCTTTAGGTGTGAGGGTAGGAGTGGACCGCAGCAGGCATAATCGGCAAACCAGGAAAACAAAGAACAGGACAGGTGAGATGTGTATCCAGAAAGCGAGTGATCAGAAAAAGGAAATGGTGTTACGCCCAGGTTTTCGACCCAATTGTTTTAACTTGCTAATGCATCAGACACATTTCCTGGCGTATTGTGTTTTAAATAAAATAGGAGTGTCTTTCCCTGGCATTAGCTCATCGGTATGGTGTAAGTTTTATCTGTACCATACCATACAGTATATAGGTACAGAATTCAAGCTGCACCACTGTATCGCTTTGGTAAGGGGACGGACAATGGCCAAAATCACGAAGACTCTCTCACACCAAATAATGAAGATGAAAAGAAATGGGAAGTCAACACGGGACATTGTACAGCAGTTGGCTTCGATGGACATCTTCATTTCTGAAAGCACAGTGAGACGGCATTATAAAGGGGAGAGGAGGCAAAGAGAATCTAAACCGAGGACGATTCAAAGGTAAATAAATTTCTAAAAATACCTTTCTTGCATGTAAATACAACTACGCACATTATTTTTAAAACTAACTGCTGATCTCTTTTTTTTCAAGTCCTATTGTGCGAGCTATCGACAAACTGACTGATGAAAATGATGAGCTACCGGCGATGCAAGTCCAAAGACGGCTATGGGCTGACCTCGGTGCGAATATAAGCCCGGCATCGATAAGAAGAGTACGCAGGAGGCTTGGATGGAGATACAGAAAAACCAACACATGCCCCATGATAAGGCTAAAAAACAAAGAGGAAAGACTCAAGCAAGCGCTCCAATGGATTGAACAGGGGGAGGCATTTCAGGATGTACTTTTTACCGACGAAACAACAGTGGCTCTGGAACAGTTTTCAACAATGGCATTTTGCAAAAAGGGGAGACATGTGGACAAGCCAAAGCCCAAACATCCACTGAAGGTTCACGTCTGGGGGGGTATATCTAGAAGAGGCCCGGGACCATTTCTTATTTTCGAAGGAATTATGGACCGTGTATTCTTCGAGGAAGTCGTGGTCACACAGCATGCTGCCCCATATATCAGGGAGCAGTTTGGATCAAGGCACCGTCTCTTTCAAGACAACGATCCGAAACACACAGCAGCAAGGGCGAGGCTTATAGCAGAAGGAGTGAACTGGGTGAAAACTCCAGCCGAATCCCCAGATCTAAATCCGATAGAAATGGTTTGGCATTCGTTGAAAGACTACGTTCGGAAAACCGCTAAGCCCGTCACAAAGCAGGAACTGATCGATGCGATCTATAAATTCTGGGAGGAAGAACTGACCGAACAAAATTGTAACAATTTTATTAACAGGCTGTTTCGTGTTCTTCCTAGGATTGTTGACCGGGGCGGGGGACATTCGGGAATGTAAGTCAGAGAAAGACAGTCTCACGTTTGTTAATTATAATTATTTCTTCGTAGCCTGTTCTTCAAGAAAACACCGCACGGGCGAAGTCCACCAGGACAGTAAAAAAGAAAGCGGTAAGACGGAAAAAAAGAAAAGTTTATTTTGACTTCTGTTCCGCGACTGATGAATACTACTGTGTGACTTTATTTCTTACATGAATTATGTTATTTTGCCCCGCAGAGCACACACCGCCTCAGGACACTCCATCCCGGCCTCTCAGTTCACCACCGCGCAGGAATCTGTTGATGCTGTCCCCGCCGCCTATCTCCCCCCAGGAAGCACAGCGGAATTCACAGACGCCAGTGGGACGAATAATTCTCCCAGATGTCCAACTGCTACCCATCACCCAGGAGATGGAGGGGGGGTTGTACTTGCAGTGCATCGGCATAGACGGGAAAGCAAGAGCCGACCGCTACGCCGCCCTCGTGTTTCGAAATCTTGTGACTTTTGAAATTTACTGGGGTTGGACCACGTCTGTAAATTTCGATGGGTCCAGAGGCAAAAGTGCCTTGCCTTGCAATCTCCGGGAAACCATTAGTACGATGGTGAATCGGAGATTCTCAACCCTTGCTGCGTACGACTGGAAAAGAATTCGTGATCGGATCAACGAAATGCTTCGTAGGAGGAGGCGGTCTTTTCCTCTTGTCTAACAGTCTGTCCACAAACAAAACATTCCTGTTAGACAAGAGGAATTGAAAAAAAACAATTTTGTCAATGAAAACCGGTGTGTGTGTCTCTCCCTGCTGGATGTCCCTCTCACAAACTGCTGAATGAATAAAATAATTTTATTGAAAATGCGTTTGCGATTGTCTGGTCTTTAAATTCTTGAGATACGCGATTCCATATTATATTCCCTTTTAATCAAATTCTAAAAGTATGCTTGTTGACTCCGGTATCGCGTTAGTTAAAGACTTCGATGCTTAAAATGTTTAGGGAGAAATGGAATACTGGTGTGTATGTTTTCTTTAAAGTACCGAGACCAGCCATATACTGTATGTTTAAGTTCCAAAATTAATATTGTTTATGGACTTCACACGCGTTGCAGTATGCTCCTATTCTTTTTATGCTCAGGCACTAAGTAAAAGGAGATGCTTCATATTGCTTGACTAATTTTAAAAACTAAGTTATAAATGCAGACGCTCCCTCGGTGCGCTGCTCTGGTGCGCCGGCTCTTACACAGTGCCTGTCTGCCGTAAGCGTTACAATATACATACCCAACACTGCTTGTACCCATCTGTCATGCAAATAAAACACCTTGAATTGAATTGAATTGAGGGGAGAGGGGAGGAATACTAAAGCCAATACTGGCGACGTGCTAATGCGTTGGTTTAACAGTCCGGGTGTGGCAGGCTTCCAATGTCAACTCGACTCGATTGGAAGACAATGAATGTATTTTAGCCCTAAATGAATTAATAGCAAACATGGTTTACATAAAATACATTTTTCCAAGAAAGTTTATAATAATACGATCTATAGTTGAAATCTGAGCCTACTTTAAAAATAAAGGAAAAGCATTTTCAGAGAGCAATCACGCTGTGTTTATGTAGAAAAAGCGATTAGGTTTATGAGCAATCTAATTACCTATTCGCTTAAAACACAATTTAAACACAAGCTGTCTTTGTGTATGAACCTCTAAGCTGGTTCATACAGAAAATGTAGAAATGCATTAGCCTGATTATGATTAAAAAACACATAATTAAACACGCGTTTGCGATTTAAATCAGAACAAAATTTAAATCAATATAAATGTTTATATTGTAACGCATACTGTCCAGCCTCCATTTCTCTATAAAAATTTACTCTGTTGCACACACACACACAATAGAAGCAGGAACCGCTGTCAGAAGGGAAGATATGTTCAAAATATCGCAAATATCGATCATGTTGCGATATTTTGAAATATAAAAGTCAATTGATTGTCCATAATATCGCTTACCTATTTTTTCGAAGAAATGTTTGTTAAAAGAAAAGTCCAGCACCAGCTGGATTCAAACACACAACCTGCCAGTTGGTAGTCACGCACCTAGACCAGTCGGCTACAAGACAGCTCGCCTGAACAGGCAGGCGAAACAGCCCTACACAGCCCTGTCGCAGCACACGAATACCGTTATTAAATTCTTTAGATACGCGATTCCATATTATATTAGCAGAAAAGCTTAAAACTACCACTTTTTCACACGCTATTTCACATGCTAGTTAAATACTTCGATGCTTAAAATCGTTAGGGAGAAATGGAATACCGGTGTGTATTTTTCCTTTAAAGTGCCGATTCCTGGAATCTGACTGGCTGACACCCCTCTGAAGTGGTTCCATAAAATCTGGTATACGGAAAAGAAAGCGTTGATAAATACAAGTGTCTTTTAATACACTCTTTGCTGTGCTCTTGAGGATCCTTGTGATATTTTAAGCTCTAGTTGAATGATAGGTGTCGCATTTTAAATCATTTTCGTAGTTAGAAATTATGAAACGCCCTGTTAAAAGCAAGGAAGTTTTTATGCCCGTTGAAGTAAAACAAAATGCCTGACAAAGTATGGCTTGGACAGATTCCAAGTGCTTGTACAAATGTGCTAAAGAAATTATACTTTGAGTATACAGCTTGTCCAAAGTCATCCATTATTAATACTATTAGTAATATCTTCAGTAAAGGCTTTGATGCATAAATATTTCTGATAAAGGCAGGTTGTGTACTTTTGTCCAACTGAGCAATCTTGCTTTCATAAAATATACCAACATTTTAATGACTGATGATTAACATGCTGTAATACACAGTTCAAAATTAAAGGCTCAAATGCTGTACATGAGAGGTTAAGCTCCCCCTGGCGGTTTTACAAGGCGACGCCGGATAGTTAACCACGTGACACCACGTTAACTGCGTCATACCGCGTGATACTGCGACACGCCCACCGGGGTATGCCGTGAAATACCTCACGCATTTTGAATGGCTGCATCTGTATCTAAAATAATACATCAAAATATGCAAACGTTCCAACCATGCAAATAACATGATCATAACATAATATAACATAACATAATTTCACTCCTATGAGTAGGATCCTTCTGGATCCCTTTTATGCTGTATCTCACTTTGCTGTGATCAGTTTTTAATTATTATTTGAACATATAAAGGTCAGAACAAAATAGCATAACATAGCATTACCCTTCAGTGAGCTTCTAGCTAAATGCTGAATAGAAATAGATGTAAACAGACGTATTCAAACTGCAAAAAAAGCTAAGGATCTTGATGAGGTTTCTAGGTATGTAGATCTAAGTCTTAGATATCAGTAAAGACTATGATAGCTGCAGAATTTGTTTAGAACAGTAAGTTAAAATGCACACATCAGGAAAAAAAGGGAAAAAACATATTTGAATTTAAGTTTGAATATACAGAGGAGAGTCTGTGCTGCCACCCCTTGTACAGCTGAGAAATTGCATGAAACCTCTAATCTTTATTCTTTCACCCTTCTGTTAATGCACTATGGCCTACATTCCAGCCCTGTGCTGAATATCTCCTGTTGTCTCTGCACTGTCTCTTGGCTATTGAGTCTGGAATGGTTTATCATAAAGATAAATAGCATAGCAAACTAGCAAAGCTGAGCATTTGTTTTGGGTCACAACGACCATTCCTTTTGCTTTTGTAGCAAAACAAATGTCCTTAGATGTCCTGGAAACTGACATCAGATGTGAACATACTATGTAAAACTAATCATTTAGATGTACAAAAAAATGAATTCCCTATGCTATCTTCAACACTGTTAGAACATTACTGCTAATGCATAATATTTTAATAGATATTTTCCATTTTGTACATTGCCTTGGAATAAATACTCATGACAGGTTTAGTCATTTGAGAGATATTTACACTGAATTTATGATATCTTCTAGCAGTGGCCTTCAGGAAATGTTTGGGGGGAGGGTGCTTTTGATGTAGCCTCCATACTTCAAGTTTAAAAATAACATTTTCTCGTTTACAGCCAAAGGAAAGTGCACCACTAAGTACCACGGGTAGGTGATTCACTGGGGATACAGTGCATGATCGGAAACTGTAGAATGTTCTTTAATTTTTTATTGAGATTTTCCTTTCAAGGAATCCCTTATTTCATTTGTCATCTTTTACTGTAGTTAAGTGGTGGGAGTGTCTTATTTAATTTCTTTAGTTGTTAAATTGTGTACTTCATTTTCAGGCTATGAGGGAAATTCAGGAAGCTGTAGTTTCCCAACATCTTCAATTTGAAGGAACAGAGAACCTTTAAAATGAACGTTTTAAACAGATGAGCTACTGAGGCGTTTCTCAACTGTGATTTTCAATGGTTGGAGCTCCACAGGAAAAAAAATTAGAAGTCTTGTGGAGGATTTTGAAAGTTGTTCTGCCACTTTTTATGTAGCCATCTTCAAGGCCAGGACTTCTCCACTTGCATTTGATTAATGGCCAGTTTTGATTTGCAACCTAGGCAATATGAGATATCTTTGCTAACTTGCTCATGGATAGGAGCACAATTTGCAGGATTTGTAAATGTCTGGCCACCTGGAACCAGCCTATTTAAGATGAATTTTAAGATTTAAGTTTATTTTTGAAAATCTTACAAATGTCCTGACTTTCTAACGTCATGACTCTTATATTAATAACGATAAAAGCCTGAAACCTCTGAAAATCACAGGGAGCAGACTTGTTAAAGCTCAGTTGCAGGACAGCAGGTTGTCACGTATTCAGTGTTCATTTCTTCCTTTAGTCCTGAATGTTGGGTTACAAGAGCTTGCTGAATTATTGTCATCAGAGCATGTGGTTGCTTGTCTGTCCCCTCAATCCTTACCAGCCTTTTATACAGTGATATTTCTCTTTACGATCAAAAATGTTAAAAGTGATTTGGCACCATTTAAAATACATTCTTAAATGTTTTTGTGATCAAGAAATTACAAGCTGGACAGTATAAATTGTAAGACTGTTTCAAGCTGAGATGCTGTTTTACACAGTAATCTCAAGATATTTTCTGCAGGAAAGGGAAATATACACACTTGGCTACATTAAGATAATTCCATTGTAATCTCTTTATTTTTTCTCTTCAAGGTGATGCATAGAAAAATGGCTTTGGCCATATTACTGTATGGTGTAGGAGTGCTGGTTCATATGTCTGTTCAATTAGCTTACCATTCTCCGTTTATAAAAAAATGTTTTTCAGAATCCAAATAACAAACCAGATCAGGGGAGTGAGGAGAGATAAGATCCTGGGGTCCTTTGGCTTTGCAGAAAATGTGCAATACAATTCCACCAAAGGAAAAAGGAAAAGAGTGGAGCTACATGTGGTAACTCAGTGCTGTGTTTTTGATATTATTCGTCATGCAGTTTGCCTAGGAAAAAGCACTTAGTGAACATGACTAATGTGTGTATGTCCAGAATAACTTGTCTGTACAGGACTGAAATTAAATGTATAAATAAAACAAAGAATTTTTTTTTTAAATTTTGAGTTACATTAAAATTAAATTAAAAACATGGATTCCAATACTTTAGTGCCTATAAGTTTTAGATTTCATGCTCTCCCAACTGTAAATTCCTCTTATTTCTAAGGGAATATAGTTAATAGATTTGAATGTCACCTGTAGGTAAGAACATTCAGTACAGAAGCTTTTGTGAAGTGTCACCCGCAATTGACATTAGCTACGCAGATTTGAAGAGGGATTGCCATGTTTGGAATCTTGGAATCTTCAACATTTTAATAAAACATACTGTTTTTGTAAGAGCCAGAATAGCTGTAGGCCAAAATAAATGTGTATCGGAAGCATAAAGGCTACCAGTATAGGATGGATGATTGACATTGAGCCCATAGAGACACACATATTGAATGTATAGTCTATGTGCACTGCTTATTAAATTGAGGTTTTTTTATAACTTTGCTTACTTATAAATGTTCAAATGTTTGTAAGCCTTGGCTTAAGTGAAAATTTGTTTAAACACTGCATATTGTGAAGTAGCTACTGCTTTGTTAGAATGCATTGATGTGCTTTTGTTTTAACGTTAAAACTGCATGAGCAGTTGAGGTATTTGCTACACTTTAGAATTTACTATATGCACCTAAGGGATAATAAATTGTTCTGGAAGAAATGCTCAAGGAGACTCGTCATGTGTTAGTGTCCTGTGTGTATTTATAGTGTGCCTGTGATGTCTTACTGTGTAACTGAGTAGTCTGTATAATTAATACTGTATTCAGGGAAGTATTATGAATATTCATTTTGTGAGGCTGTTCTGTGTGCAGATTCCCTAAGCAGTGGTGTATAGTTAGTAGAATGGTCTTGATCTGGCCTTGGAAAGTTTTTGGAAAGCCAGTAGAAACTTTCCCCTCCTTTGCCAAAGCTAATCCATCTGCAATGGTGCCACTGCCTCTTCCTGGTAATTAACAGCAGCTCGCTAATCTGCCTTCCAAAACTAAAGGCTTTGATTTCCAAAGAGGCTTTAAATCTTTTACATCTAAATCCTTCCATCTTTTTTTCTGAAGCCAAGCTGTTCCTTGGTTAAAGGAATGTCCATGGTTAAAGGAATTCAGATTATATCACTGCAGGAAAGTTGATTCCAGTCTGTTCTCTTCAAATCTTCAAGTGCTTGGCAGGGTTCTGAGGTTTCTAAACTTGGAAACTGTAGGACATATCTGCATCAGGTACAATTCAGTTTTAAGAATTAAACTTTGAATTAATACGGCCTTTAGGGGAATATGGAAATGAAAGTATTTCCCATGTATGCAAAATAAGGTACAAATAATGTCCTCTTCTCTGAATGCAAGGACAGACACTGTTCATTACCTGTTTAACTTAAATATATCTATAATATATTTATAGTCAAAAACGACTGTGTGTTTTAGCCTGGTTTTACTTTTGTCACAACTTTTGTCCTTACTAAGCTGAAAAAAGCCTTCCAAAGTTTGGCTGAAGTTTTTATTCCTGTTCAATTTAGTATGCCTGACCACAAGTCATAAGATGGTGGTTTTGAAGCACAAGGTTACAAACCTATGTTTCGTTACTTATTGTGTCCAACGAAAACTTATTGTACAAGCTAATGAAAAATAACGAGGCATAGCAGGTACAAGGTTAATCATAAAACGGATTACTGAAAGTATCTCTTAAACCAAAACAAACCCTGCCTTCAGTAGGTGGCATATTTGGGATTCAAACAATTGTATTAAATTCTATACATGAATTTCAAAATAAACATGAAATACAAGGATTTCAGTTCCTGAGTGTGCTACCTTTTAAGCTCTGAATGGGAGCATTATGGAAACATTTAATATTTTCCTTCCACATCCACTGTAAAGGATTATTACTTTATATACCTGTATTTATGTGTGGGCACCCAAAATCCTGTCAGCAGCATTCTGGGAAATTACTTTGGAACCACGTCAATGTGCCTTGTATTTTAGTTTTGAAATTGTTGCTGCTTTTTATCCATTGTGACAATATAAGATGTAAGGTAATAAAAGGGGTATACTGTCAGTGGGTTCCCATCCTTATCTTAATAATAGGATTATTTGACACCATTTTATTGTTTTCCACTCTTAAATATGTAGGAGGATGTCTTTTAACAATTGAATTAAAAAAATTATGTAAAATTCCCATTTATGAGCAGTTTAAATCAAGCAATTTGTTCAATTAAAGCTTGAAATGCTGCTAAACAGAAAACCAGCTGGTGTGTGGGCTTGACAGAATTAGGATCCCCTGTACTATAGGCCAAAGATAAGGAAAGGTTAATACCCCTTTTAATAATTGTTGATAACAACTGTATTTATTGAACATGGCGTTCTGAATTAAAATCCAAGTACCAGGAAGCTATATAATAATAATAATAATCCCTTACATTTATGTACTGCTTTTCTGGGCACTCTACTCAAACTTTGATATTTGATAACTGGTTTCTGGGAAAACTGGCCCTGGTGTGAGTATGTGTGTGCCTGTGTCTGTGTACCCTGCAATGGACTTGTCTTCTATCTCGGGTGTATACTCTCTTGCACCAATTTCTTGCTAAGGCTCTGGCTCCCCCATGACCCTCAAACTGGTTAGAAAATGGATGGATGTAACATTTTTAGAATCATGCTGTAGTTGGCTGATATTTGGCCTTATCAAAAAAGGCAGAAAAATGCCAAAAGTACATGATTGTGGACTAGCATGTGTTGTGTCGCACAACTGTACAGTATCTGTGAGCATTTGAAGATAAACTGGAAAAGTGTATTGGAATTTGATAAACTGATTGACACTGGAGTTTAAGTGTTTTCAAATAAAACTTTTCTACTGTAAGATCTTCTGTAGGAGCAGCTCCAATTTCAGCATTGCATATACTGTAGGGTACCTGTTGTTTGACCATGGGAGTTGTTTCCACCAACAGAAAACAGTTGTTTACATTAACAGCAAACAGCAAATTATGTTGTATGTGTTTCTATACACAGAATCCATTTTCAGCATCCACATTATAATGACCAGGTCATAGTCATCATTGATCACTTAACATATTCTAACACTAAAGATGGCTGTGTAGGTTTATTTTAACTTGTTGATTAATTTTATTTTCATTTGTTGAATTATTTTAACTTGAAGAGGGAAAATGCATTTCTGCCACAAGAGGGAGTAAGAGCTTTCTCTGTTTAGGAGGGCTGTCTTTTCCTGCTGTTCGTATAAACCATTCAGTGTGTATTATAGAACTGGGTTAAATTTTTTTTAAAAGCTGAATCTTCCATTTGTGAGGACAACAGTGCATTCTCAGCCTGTTTTTTAAGGGAAACTCTTTGATCAGTTGGTGTAGTTCAAGCCAGATTTTAGATTTTTGCTGTGAGCATTAAACCAAAATGCAGTAATGCTTGAGGTTTGCAGCTTTATACAGTACCTTCAGACTTTCTTTTGTAAGTAAATATCTTCATGATGTCTGTTGTCTTGGAGAGGAGGTGCTTAAACACCCAAGTAAACAAAATCCATATTGGATCAAAGTATACATTTGAACATTGATCATGTTTGCTGGGTACAAAACGGTTTGAAACACATCTGATCTCTGAGGTCAGGTTTAAAGGGTTCAAACAAAGACATATGAAGCTGATGCATCAATCCATGGGAATGTGAATCATCTGTTGTTTTGCATGTTCATAACTGTTATTCTTTTCATATAAAAATTAATTCACGCATTTTTTTTACTCAGATGTGTTAAGTCAAAGTCAACCTTTGATTTGTCTAGCCTTTTAAATTCTTCATCCCAAAGTCTGTAGGGTCCTGCCTTAATCTGGTTTTGGCCTCTGTTATGTCACAGCAGGGAGGGATTATGGTGAGTTCTATTGTTGAAGTGCACATTTAAATCCTGAAGTCCTCAATTTAAATCTCTTCTGTGACACTTAGTTCACCTTCAAGGCCAAAAAGCTAATTGAATTAATCATGCTTCAAAAGGAGTTATTTACTTTACTTATTCTTACACAGTCAAAACTGTTTCATATATATTTATTAAATTTTACCTGACAAGGGTAATTTCCTTCTTTAATATACAATAAATCTGTGGTATACATTTAAAAAATAAGAATCTGTACAGTGGATTATTTGAAAATGCTAAAGTTAAACTTTCCAACACGACAGTAACATTTTAATTGCATTTTACATCAACAACAGTACATGATCTGTAATATACATCTTAAACTAATTTTTCTCAACATGTACTGTAAATTGATGGTACAGTGTTTCAGTACAGGGTGATCTGGAGCCTATCCTGGTAAGCATCAGGCCAAGGTAGAGTACACCCTGGACGGGATGCCTGTCCACCACAGAAATAAGAACAGTGACATTTATTTTATATTCATTATGGCAACACTCAGAAGTGTGCTCAAAGGATCTGTTTTAGGGCTGCAACTCTTCCTGATCCACTTCTGTGATCTATACTCTGGAATAGTGGGTCAACGCTTAAAATCTGTAGATGATACAAAAGAAGGTACTGTATCGGGACAGGCACTTGACAAATTCATTTTAATTTGGACAAGTACAGAAAACAGTTCACTTTTCTTAAATGCCCCCCCCCACCACAGGTATGAATAAAGTATTCTGAATTGAATTGAAATTGGTAGTTTCAAACTGGAACACGTGATGCAAAACACGAGAAAGATTAAGGAGTCTAGATCAAGGAGTAATCTTGAATCACCCCTTCAGCACAAGGAAGAATGTGCTTGGATATACCATTAGGAGTGTAAGATTTAAATCTAGGGATGTAATGTTAAAACTCTACAATATATAATAATAATAATTGCTTACACTTATATAGCACTTTTTCTGGACACTCCACTCAAAGCGCTTTACAGGTAATGGGGACTCCCCTCCACCACCACCAATGTGCAGCATCCACCTGGATGATGCGACGGCAGCCATAGTGCGCCAGAACGCTCACCACACATCAGCTATCAGTGGGAAGGAGAGCAGAGTAATGAAGCCAATTCATAGATTGGTCAGACATATAAGCCAGACATCACTTTTGAGTATTGTTTTGGTCATCAGATGAAGCAGCCAGACGAATTCCTTGATTCCTTGATTTAGGTATTTCAACTGATGAAAGACATTGACCAAGTCAACTTGGGGACCTTCTGTGAAATCAGCAGCAGCACAAGACCCTGTGGACACCAGAGGAAGTTCAGTTCAGGGTTTTCAAAAGAGCTGACTCTGTGGGAGACTTTAAGAAATTCTTAGATAGTTAAGCTTTTAGCAAATAAGATGTGCCAAGTGACCTCCTATTGTTTGTAGGCTTTCTGATGTTCTTACGGGTTTGCTGAGGCCCAACAGTACGGACAACTCATGCCGGAAATGGCTTTCTGAGCAGAACTCAGTTTGAGCTTCTACAACATCCTTCTTGCAGTCCAATCTGATTTTAATCTCTTTGGAACCCGGGAAGATGTTCCAAAGATGTGCCAGCATCATGAGGTTAAGCTGCAGTTTACATGTCAATTAAAAAGCATCTCCCAAGACAGTATCAGGAGGCTTGTGAGTCTTTGGAATACAGTACATGTGTTGCAAAACAGGAGGACAATACAGAGCAGGGGTGTCCAGTCCTAGTCCTGTGAGGCCAGTGTTGCTGCTTGTATCTTCAAAGCAACAGCACCTGAAGAGCAGAGAGAAACTCGTAAATTGGTCCCTTCAAGCCAGTAATGAGTTGATAGATTTTAAGAGCTGAGTTGATATGATCAACTGCAGAGACACAGGCCCCTCAGGACAAGGACTGGACAACACTGACATACTGTAGTGTGTAAAGTGATGCAGTCAATTTTATAATTGCATTTGCTTGTTGAAATACACTTGTAATTGATAAAATCTTAGAAACAGGAAACAGTTACAAAGCTGGCTCACATACTGGAATCATACCCACTTCCTGCTAACATCCTAAAAAAAAGATTTAAAGAATGTCTATAGTTGGACTATGGCCTTTTCTTGCTACAGTGGTGAGAGTGATGCAATGTGAGTGGGACACTTTGCTCTTACTTCACCTCAGACTGACCTCAGAGCTGTATCAGCACAACTCTGGCTTTTTTCTGTTGCCTTCCGTTTTTAAATACTCCATAAAATACAGAGAATAATTAAAAAAAAAACACTTCAGGATTCATCACTCATTCTTTCAGTGGGAAAGAGAAGTGCTGAAATCAGTCAGTGCTTCTATGCAAAATTGTTAGTGTTGAAAAAGATGCACAGAAACATCTGGGCAGCTCTTGGTTGATGGGTTTGATGGTGAGGTGGGGTGAGTTCTCCCTCTGTCCATGTAGGTGTTTTCAGGGTACTTCAGTTTTCAGAGACATGCCCTTTAGGGTTAACAGAACCCCATATGGTTGTGTGTGTGTGCTCTGCATTGAACTGGCATCCCACTTACACCCTCTATTACTACCGAGTTATGTTCAACCCACTAAGAATAAAACAGATACAGAAAATGCGTGGATCGTATGATCATGTTATTGTGTGTGTATGATTATTATCAACAAAATTCTTGCAAAACCAAAGAAGCCAGTTTTAAAAAAAATGCAACTGAGATGACAAGGTTAGCTCAACCTTATTTTCTGAAGGTGAGTTAGGGGATCATTTATTATAAAGTTCTGCACAAAATGAAGAATGTGATAGACATATGCTTTTGTCAATCCAGAATTCTATCACATTTTTTGCCAATTCTCTGCACTGAAATTCTAGATCACTTCAAAATCCCTCTGGACTTTTTTTAACTGTTGTTTTTTTTTGTCACCAAACAGCTGAGTGGCAGTTCAGGCAAGGCACATGGCTCTAAGCTGACCTTAACTATCCTGGAAGGAACACTTAAGACCATGGACTTGCCTACAAGAGTAATCTTCACCATCCCTGCATCCACTGTCTGGGGGTCTCTTGTCACCGGAGATTGACATCTAACAGAGGATTAGGAGGGACCACTGTTTGAACCACGCCAACATCATTTGTGACCTAAACTGAATTGGAACCCTGGTCATTTGAGGCCAAGGTTTAGTATATCAACCATCGACACCAGTGGATATTACAGAGAAGGTGTTTTTCAATTTCTAGAACAATGCTGACAATTATTTATCATTCTGATATTACACTCTGCATGAGAATAGATCAAATGGAGAGTCAGGAGAAGTGGTCTCAGCATCTGTCCATTGGAGGATCCATTTCTCTTAAATTGTCCTGAATTTTGCTATACTGATGACAATTTCATGGTCATTGGTTGCTGCCAAACCAGGAGAAAAGTAAAGCCCTGGCAGTAACACAAAGGGAACTTTGCCCATCTCCAGCCCATAGATTTGTTTAGCTACAATGATTCCCGCCAGCAGCAGACATTGTGCCTGAATACTAATAGTTGCTCAGGATTTGTTATTGAAAAGGAGTAGTTGGGGCCTCAGCAATACAGTCACATCAGAACACACACTATTACAGGACACTACCACAACACAAAGGCATGGACCAGGAACTCCCTGACTGTATTTCCTCAGAGAAGATCAGGAGCAATCTTTATATGGTACCTCTAGTTTGAAGTTGTGTACAATTTTGTGCCAGTATTAAAATGGATTGCCTTGTGTGCTAACATTTTGGAGGAAGAGAAAGTTTATTTGAGTCAAAGGCGGTGACCTAGACAGGACTCCCTTGTGACTTGTCAAGTTCTCTATCCCATATACAGATAACGGGGAAGGGGTCATGGTGATGAAAATATTGGATCATCCACTGGGTGAAGAAGTAAAGAAGTGTTTCATGTCCACAGCAGACACAAAGGGTAAAATTAGTGGGGTCTCAGATGCAAAACAATGGGAAAACCCAGGAAATGTGTAAGTTATCTTCAGACTCCGAAATACGTGCACAGATCATCATCATCAAAGATGTCATCACAAGTTGTAGCATTTTTTGTAGACTTCCTGAGTAATAAATAAAAGGTGGAGTTACTAACAATAATTGAAAGCACATGGAATTTCAGGAGGCTATAGGGAAAGCTGTTGAGTTTCCTCTGACTATCCAGTGATTTTGTAATGACAGGAGCAATTAGAAGGGAGACAGTCTTATTGTTTGGATCAGAAAAGATTCTGGAGCCTAACTGATGTAATTTAAAGCTTCTTCAATTAGACAACATGAGGCTCATACCCCTTCAAAAATTTGAACTAAAAAAAACTAATAATAATATTTAAAATTACTGTACAGTAGGTACTGACAGTCAACCAAAAGCTTTGAAACATTGTAAGGTCATCAACCAGATCTCTGGTTTAAACATGTAATTGAAAAGATATTGAAGGGGATTTCCAGCTGACCCAAACCAAGATGTCATCTGAGGAAAAGCAGAGGGCGATTCCACTCTGAAAAGCAGAAAGAAAAAACGCTGTGTTTCAGTTGTTGAGCCTTCTTCAGGTGCCACCTGACACCATGACACCTGATGAAGGCTCAACAGCTGAAATGTTTTTTTTTCAACTTTTCAGAGTAGAATTACCCTCTGCTTTTCCTTTGCAGCCAGTGCATGCTTAAGCAGCTCCCCACTTCAACCTCTTCAGATGTTGTCATGGACCAGGAGCTCAGTGAAACTGCAGTTTTTGGCATGTTCATCTCCCAGTCTAATGCTTACTGTGCTTTATCTTATAAAATATACTTGTGCATTGCCATTGTGTATTAACTAGACAGTTAATACACAATGGCCAATATCCATGTATTCAGAAAATCAGCATAAGCTGCTATTAAAAAAGTTGGAACCTTACTATACTGTTAGCGATTTCAGAGATTCTAGAACACACCCCAACCTCCAAATAAAAATGTAAATGTGTGATGAAAAAGGCTAATATTAATTATAAGCCATATAATTAACATAATTATATGGCTTATAATGAATGAAGCCATGTAAAATTATTATTATAATCTAATAATAATTCCTTACACTTATATAACACTTTTCTGGACACTCCACTCAAAGCGCTTTACAGGTAATGGGGACTCCCCTCCACCACCACCAATGTGCAGCCCCACCTGGATCATGCGACAGCAGCCATAGTGCTCCAGTACACTCACCACACATCAACTATCAGTGGGAAGGAGAACAGAGTAATGAAGCCAATTCATAGATGGGGATTCATTAGGAGGCCATGATTAGTAAAGGCCAATGGGAAATTGGAGTAACACCCCTGCTCTTTTCGAAAAGCGCCCTGGGATTTATTATTATCATTATGTGCTCAGCACAGCTTTCAGATACAGGCATTCAGAAACCTTTCAATCATAGAAATGTGTACTTTATGTGTCCTTGTTGTCATCTTTCTGAACTAACAAGTACATCTTTCTAAAATCCCTTCATAAGTTGTCATTATATTACACATTTGATTGTCTAAGAAAATCTACCCTTGGCCTTTGTCATCACTTGTCACTGCTTATTGGTAATCTTGTTCAGAAGTCCTGTTAATCCACTGCAGATTTACTAAAAAGGGACCACAGGTTAACAACCTTTGGCTGTTTGGCACAGTTCCTAGTGTGGTTTTGTAACTCCTGGTCGTGTGTCACTGCAGGACATGCTATCCTGCAGTGATAGGCTAACATGTCTTGTGTTTTTGAAAAAACAGTTATAATATTTACCTTCAACAATTACAGCTACAGGTGTTACATACACAATTAGAGAGAATTTTTCCTTGCTGCATATCTTTTTAATTTTTATTTACAAAAGTTCAGAAAATTCATTCCACACAGTTGTTATAGTTTTTTTAAATCAAAGTTCAATACAAAGATTACATACTTAGTTATCTTAAAAGAGTAAAACTTCAAGTATATTGATGTCAAGAGCAGTGATACTCACTCCTGGTCTTGGAGAACCACAGTGCTACTGGTTTTGAAGCATTTTTTGATGACTGAATACCTGGCAAAAAATCAGACTATGTATGGCAGTAATTGATTCAATTCAGAGTTCAAGTGGAGTGCAAAACCAGAAGAATCTGTGGCTAAGCAGGATGTAGAAATTGCATAGCAGCATAAAATTCCTGTTCCTGATAGATGCTCAGATAACTTGGATAACTTTGTATTAAGTGCACTAAAACTTGCCAATTAATCCCCTCAGCTCCCAAGGTAATGAACTCTCCTTATGAATCAGAGTAAAGACTCAAACATGTCTTGCAATACAATTCTGTCATCACTGAATTGCAAGTGGCTCTGTAAATATATACTGTAATACTGCACAGTCCAGTGTTTGTTACCGGCCTTGGTCAAGACTTCTTTGTCTTGATGTCTGCCTCAGGTTAAGATGACGGAGAATGAACCACACATTGCACCACCTACAGCAGAGAGGGAGCTTCATAGATTACATAAATGTCCCATTCCAACTTGATGTTAAGGCCTTGCCATTCCTGTCGAGAGGAGATGGTTATCTCATTAAATGTCTATTTTTGGGCATGGTCTTTTTTAGCAGCCAGGCTTAAGAGGTTTAGAAATCAGTAGCCGTTGCTCAGTTTTGCTTTTAGCCAGTCCAGAGCAGCTCTCAGGAAGAAGCAGAGCCAGCTCTTCAGTGAGACATTGAATCGGGGAATTGACTGAGCAGAATGGGCGCCTATGGCTCTTCGCTAGACGACATCCTCGCTGTGGATATGCACCACTGGTACAATAAATTCATGCGGGAGTCTCCGTCGGGTCTCATCACCTTATACGAGCTAAAAGCCATCCTGGGGCTGCAAGGGGTGACCGAAGAGGCAAACAGTTACATCGACCAGGTGTTCCACACCTTCGACATGAACGGGGTAAGAGCCATCACCGGCCACACATTACTTTCAAGCCACTTCTTACTGGACACTGGACAAACGCAGATGGAAGTACATGGAAAAGACTTCCAGAAAAGCACAGCAACATTAGGGACAGATGGGAAAGATTCTGCAATTTCCAAACAGGCTGTGGAAGCATCAGTGTAGAATGCACTTTAATTGCGCTAAACTATAAACATGCACAATGCAATTGGCCAGTTCTACTGTGGAAAAAGAGCAGTGGAAAAAAAAGAAATGTGGTTAGCTTCTCGCACGACATGGTGGCACAATGGTTAGCATTGCTGCTTCGCAGTGCGGGGTTTAATTCTGGACCTGGGGTGCTATCTGTGTGGAGTTTGTATATGCTCTCTGTGTTTTCTGAAAAATGGCCCTGTTGTGAGAGTGTGTGTGTCTGTTTGTGCCTTGTAATGGACTGGCATCCCATCCAGGGTGTATCCTGCCTTGCGCCCGTTGCTTGCTGGGACAGGCTCCGACTCCCCCGTGCTGCTGAATTGGATGAAGCAGTTTGAAATGGATGGATGGATGGATTAGCTTCTCTCATACCATAAGCAGCTATGAGTAGTTTGGTACTAATTGGATTGCCTGGGAAACTGAGCTTTTTGACACAAATCTGATTTAACATGACGGCATTCCACCTGTAGCAAGTGCAAGGTCAGAAGGCACCTGTCTCATGTGACCCCTCAGGATGAGTATTTTAAAGCCTCCTAGATAAATTCCGTTGATCTGACATGGCAGCTCTGCTTTAGCCTGCTGTTGACATAAATCACAACTATAGATTTTGTCATTTTGATTTAGTGGGATGAATTTTCAAGGGAAAAAAAATTAAAAATTTAAAACCAGCAGATGCCTTGCAGGGCTACACTAGGTGACCTGGTTGCACAAGGATGGTTAAAAAATTCTGAGCCCCACAAAGAGCACTGAAAACACTCTGGGAAAGATGGATACTCACATATGCAGTTCACAGTATTTTAGATTGTTTTGTGCCTTGTCTTTTGTAGGTAGAAAATTAAAATATATGCCAAAACAATCTGTGGTGTCATTATACTGTTGATACAAAGTAACAATTCCAGCACCTGTTTGCTGGAACTAAAGCAACTTAGTATTGTCTAGCATCAGTAAACTGGTAACAGCATGAAGCTCAGATTTTTAATAACTTTGGTAATTGTGGAATGATGGGGTGAAAAAGAATTGGAAATCTTTACACTTGCATCCTATGAACAAGTAAGAGTTTGCATGGTATGACTCATACCTCTGACTGTTTATGTAAGTGTTCAAGTATCAGGATTCCTCTGTAAGCTTCAACAATGTGGCTAGAGAGCTTTAGAGATTTGGGTGAAATCAGTAAACGGTAAAGAAAACAGAAAACCTGAAGACTTGAGAAGGTGTAGCTGTGATTATTTATGATTTATTTCGATGCAGAGATAGCAATAATATAAATAAAAATGCATCCTCTGTTGTATTTGTTTCTGAAAACATTAGGAAATGTGTGAATGGTTTGTGCCTGTTCTTCTGTTCTTACAAGATTTCAGGGTTCTCTGGTTGTCCACCTAGTCTTGATGACAATTATATATTTCAAGTTGTTATTGGAAATATCTTATCTACTTAAGACAGCAACCTGCCTAACTGCTTTAATTAGCATAAACAAGTAGCACATACTGTATGCTACAAACCACAGAAACCCTCAGGTTTCAAGTACACGGTTCTGTTAAAACATTGTGTATTTAATGACACAATGGTAATGGTCTAGGGAGTTTTAAATAGAAAAGCCTAATGAAAGTGTCAGACAGGAGAGGAGAAATGAGGACATGGTAATCTCTGAGGAGATAAAGGAGATTGCAGGTCAAAACTGTTGGAATTCGTGTAAACAGCACTAAAGAATCTATAAATGCAATTGTTTCATTAAAATGTTTTCCTTCTATAATTTCTTTTATTGCTTTATTATATATAAGCTAAATTCTCTATGTCCAAATGTTAGGTTTATACACATAATGGAAGATAAACCCATCTTAATCTTAAGCAATGTCAGGCCTGTATCTTCAAGCCTTTCTTGAACAAGAACATGGGAGGCTAGCTAAGAAGAAAACCATTGATCTTTAAAAAGAACATTGCTGCTTATCTCAAATTCGATAGCAAGCGCTTGGACAATTTACAATTTACAAGACTACTGGATAAAAATGAGAAACATTTTGTGTGGTGAAAACCAAATACTACCTTCTAACAGATTAAATTCGTTCCATCTGTCAGTTGTAGTCATGGAAGTATAATGATTTGGGGCTGCTTTGCTGTTTCAAGACCTGGATGACTACAAATTCTGCTTTGTATCAGCAAATTCTGGATCGTTTTGGATTGTCCAAGTTAAAGTTGGAAGGAGGAATGAGCTAAAATTCATAAACAGAAAAAAGTGAAAGACCATTATAGGAAATGTCTAGTTAAGTCATTGCTATTCAAGGAGGTTCCACCAGTTACTGAATCTGAGGGATGACATACTGTACAGTACAGTACATATTCACACAAGGATGTTTACTGTTGGGTCATTTTGTGAATTAAAAAATCCAAATTTAATCAAGTTATCTTTACATTTTATTAAGATTTCCATGAACATCTAATTTCCTTTTTTTGTTTAAAATATAAGCAAATGTGGACTGATTTAAATGGCTCACAAATATTTTGTTGGGACTATGCTTACGCAGTGTTCAAGCAAAGGGCTTTAAGTATAGTAATCTAAGTAAACAGAAGACATTGGGTGTTGAGAAAGGAAACATTTTCATTAAGGGCCAGTTTTTAGAAGCATTTTCATACCACATTAACTAAGTTGAGTCAGGGGTGTCCACATCACAATATTTGTAACTGCATTTTTAATGTGATTTCATTTTTTAATTAATTCCTTCTCTTGATCCTGAAGAGCAAACAGCTGTCAGGTTTTAATGGCCTCTAATACAATCTTTCCCGAGCTGCTCAGTTTTACTTTGGCAGGCCTACTACTTGTTTTCTCAAGCTGGTTAGGTCACACTCCTTTTTTTACAATTTGATTTCAATATTTCAGAAAATGTTAGAAACTTTTTCTTTCATTTCAGGATGGCTTTATAGACTTTGTGGAATACATTGCTGCGATCAGCTTAGTGCTAAAAGGAGAAATCAACCAGAAATTAAAGTGGTATTTCAAGCTCTACGATGCTGATGGGAATGGCAAAATAGACCGGGAGGAACTTCAAACGATATTTAAGGTGAGCTCTTGGAAAGTACCTCTTCTTCATTGTTTTTCTGGACAGTTAACAACCTCAACACTCACACAGTGTCTTCATGTGCAGATATTTTAAATCAATTCTGATTTGGAATGCACTGTAATAGGTTAGATAATACTTCGAGCATTTGATTTTTCCAGTGTGATGAAAATTGATCAAACACCTCGCCTGTATCCATAACAATGAAGCACACAGTGCAGTCTGATGCTGCTGGGTGTCCAGTGCATGATAGTTTGAGCATCTGAACCATTTAAGATCCTATCATCCTACTGACTAGAATTCAATGAAAGTTAAGAAAATATTCGTATTGCAGCCCAAGACTGTAGTTTTATTGATACTTGTTTGTACTCTGGTCTTTTTCCATGTTGGTGAAATCAGTGAAAAACCAAGAAATGTTTTTTGTGCTTTAGTTATTGAAGAACCGGTCAAATTTTTCTATCACATATGTTGGCACAGTGACACAGAGGTTAGCATTGCTGCCTCGCAGTGCTTGTGCCCTGGGTTTAGTTTCATACCTTGGTGCTATCTACATAAATTTGGCCTTGTATTCATGGGTCTCTTTTACCTTCGGGGGCTCCAGTTCCTTCCCACATTCCAACGACATACTGGTAGGTTAATTGGCTTCTGGGAAAATTAGCCCTGGTATGAGTGTGTATCTAAAAAACTTTTGACGTTAAGAGGGGTTACACTTCAATGGACTGGCATCCCGCCCAGGGTGTACCCTGCCTTGTACCAGTTGCTTGCCAGCTACAGCTAAGCTCTGGCTGTCCTGTGACCCTGAATTGAATGAACCAGTTAGAAAATGGAGTTTGGAGCTATTCTCCAAATTGTTGAAAGTGCTGTTAAAAATAAAAATCTGTCGTTAAATGTTGAATACACATCAGACTCATACTGAGAACTGCCCTCAATGGGCTTGTATACTGTACTTTTCATTCAAAGAGACTAGTTTGATCTAATCAAATATAAAGAGCATACTTGTAATTATTGCTCAGAACAAGCCAAATATCATTATTGCCAAAACAAACATGTCTCATAATCCAAACTGTTTATAAACTATTTTAAAGTGAATAGATGAAGATTTGTATTTGAGTTGCACTGCTTTGGCTTGTTTTTTAACCAGAAACATTTTGCAGGCAATGAAGAAAAGTAATAATCCTAATAACGTTTAGTTATTAATAATCCACGTACGTTTTTTTCATTTTTAATTTTGGTATGCCTAATCCTTCTGCTGCTCATCCAGGCCTTTACTGCAATGGCACAGTTTTCACATGGTGACACATTTGTTTTCTGCTGAAGCTTTACTAAACCATAAGGATCTAGAGCCCAAGAGCTGGGAGTCAGCAATGCTAATTCCCACCCACTGTGACACCCATTCTTCTAAAATTAAATAATCTATTTAAATGTATGTATTCAATGTATTTTCAAATGTTCAAATGTATTTTGATCAGTTCATCATACCATATTGTTCAATTTCAGGCCGTACAAGACATCAATCGACACTATGACATATCCCCAGAGGAAATCACAACCCTGATATTTGACACTATAGATGTGAACGGTGATGGTAAGTGAATTAAAAGTAAAGGTTTAAGAGGCCACAGTAAATAAAAATTAGAATTAGTTACGCTGGTAAACCTTGTCATTAACTGGTCAGCTAGCTAACTGGTAAAATCAGAACTTTAAGTGACCGTGTCACTGTTATCAGAAGGAGGCTTATTTTCATGCTGCTTTTTTCTTGGTGAATCACATACCTCTGTCCCAAACTCTGCCCTGGAAAAGTCAATGACACTGCCCAGACAGAAAGTACAGTACAACACAGAAGCCTGATATAGCTGGTGGAAATTTGCTCAACTGAAACTCTGTATTTTAACTCTATTAATGAGCATCCAATGTTTTAAAGATGATGTTGGACTGGTACAGCTGCATGAGTTATGGCAGGAGTTTGTTTTTTTTATTACTCCCGGGTGCCAATAGTTCCCTTTTCTGTCACTGTGTCTTCACAACAGTTGCTGTACCATTATTCAGAGATTCAGTAGTCTTAAGAATAAAATATAGGAATGCGTTGTCTGTAGTTTGTCCTTTTTTTCATTCTCTAGGGGAGCTGACACTGGAGGAGTTCATTGCTGGAGCGAAAGAGCACCCGGTTATCATGGAAACAATTACAAAAACCCTGGACCTCTCCCATGTTCTAAAAGTCATCATCAAGGGGCGGAGGAACAGCGTCTGACAGATACTCTCCAGTGTGCTGCATCTCAGGTGACGCACTTTCTTGAGAAGAAGAGCAGAGCCCCAAAAGTCAGCAGTGGACCCCATGGTGTCTGTACTGAGGCAGAAACAGTGTCTTCAAGACTCTCTGGAGTTTCACCCCGATGACCTGCACTGCATGTTTCTAAGCTGTTTGTTTCAGAAAGAGATGAACGTGTGAGAAGAAGGACACAGAAAGAACTAGAAAAGTGAAGATATCTTTGCCCACTGAGCCACAGCTGAGCTGGACAGCTGGCACAGTTTTTCCATGTGCTTTGCCCCGTGTCCAGATTAATACACATGCTGTGTCTCTGGCAGCATCTTTCTAATGCAGGTTCAAGCCACAAAAATAGCACTGGATTTGCTGAAGAAAATCCAGTGTGGCTTTAATTTAGAAATGCCAAATGTTCTCCAAGCAACTTGGTTCTTATGCAATCAGGTATATACAGAAAGATGAACATGAACATGAATTGATTGCCTGCTTAATTGGCTTCACTTCCAATGGCACTGAACTTCCAGCTTTGTCAATCACTGGCAGCAGTCGATGAAAGTGGAATCCTGAACTTTGATAAGGATTTGGTTCTGTAAAGGGGAAGAGTATCCTGAACCTTACAGGTTTGGATGGCAATGTTTCCCTTTGATGTGCTGACAGCTATGGTGTTGGATGCCTAATTATTTCAGACAGTAAAGGGTCGTATTTAATCAGCACTGTTGGTTAGAAGACTCCTGCATCCACACCCATTTGACTCATGTTAAATCAAAATGCCTAGTCTATCCCACAGTTCCTAGGTGGTCGTCAAACCCAGCCGTGCTCTCTATTTTCCTGAGGCTGCTCACACATGAATATCCCACCAAGAACTGGGTCTGGCAGGAGTCTTGATGTTTTGTTTATCTGGGGCCTCTTCTTTTACCCTGGATGGCATTCTAGTCATGACAACACTGTGTCATTGCACAACTACAGAATTACACATTTTTCACACAGGTTTCACTGTAAATGCATAGAAAGAATAGAGCCTTCATGTAACTATAAGAAGTCTAATAGATGTGGCTGTTAGTATATGCTGTACTGTGTACTGTATACAGTATATCTAGAATATACTGTGCATATACTAAACCTGTACTGTATATATACTTTCACATATATTTTTCCATGCACACTCTTATACAAAATTTGTATTCATAGTTGAGGTGGGTAGCTGTGTCACCATGCTTACGCTGCAAAGGAACAAGTAGTAGGTTTATTCCATTCTGAAAAGAGAAGAAATAAAACACAACTTTAAGAAGTACTTATTTCTGTAACAAAAAAAAATTGAAAATAATTATTAGAATCTTGCTTGTACAGCTTGTTAACAATAAACATTTTATTAATTACAGTAAGGAAAGGAAGTTTTTTTAACTTTTTTAAAAATAAACAAAGATGATAACACAAAAGCGAAAAGTATTGTAGATCTTTAACTTCATTTGGGTTTTAGTATTTGTGCTAAAACTTCCAAATTTGTTCTAACACAGTAAATGATACTGTATAGGTAAATAATAAGAACATAAGGACAGCTCCAAATGACAGGAAACCATATGGCCCACCTGACCCATTTGGAAGTTTCAGTGCCTAGGGCCTACGAAGGAGGGAAACATTAGTGACTAACGAAATACGAACTGAAACAACTTGCTTGCGATCGACTCTAGGTGCTCCAAATCAATAATCATGCGCTGTCTAGTGGCTGTTCTAGAAACTAGAAGTATCAAAGTGATGGTCGCTCGACTCTTCCATCAATCACGTGGTTTAGCATTAGAATAGTTTAAAGTGCATCATGTCGATCGACATAATTCAATTGGCGTTTACCCCTCTTTTTGCACATTTCACAGTGAAAGTGCCTAGGGCGTATGAACACCAAAATATGGCCCTGAGGCATTTATAAGGAAAAGATCATTCTAAAAGACAAACGTTTGTTCGCTTCAGGCTGGATATGTGACTTCCTCTCCTAAAACCAGGCTCTTTGAGACTAGTTTCCAAATTTAATTTATAAGCCTTACTGTTAATCTATAAATGAAAAAAAATCATGGACAACATACAGTATTTATCTGTATTACCTTTACAGATATTCCCTATTGTAATAAGGAAACCGCACCTTTTTAGCTTTAAACAGAGAAGATTATAAACGGACTTGAATCAAACATTCCAAAATACTCAAGTCAACAAAGTCAAGTCAACCTAAGGGACACGTTTAACAGCAACAGAAAGACTTGAACACACAAGTGGAAATTAGGCTTAGGAACATTCAGGATAGAATGAGGCGCTTCTTTTAGCAGAGAATTCTTGGAAAATAGATTCTAGTCCTCCCGTAACATTTCACTTAGGCCAGTTTTCCCTTTTGATGTGTTGTTGAAGAAACAGTTATAAATGCCTTACTGCTAGAAACCAAGGACAATCCATGTCCTTATGTCAATCAATTTCTTAGCTAGCATTTTTTAAAAGCAAGGGGGAGTTACAATTTTAGGAATATGGCAATACTGGGGATATTGTGATAAGCAAAGACAAACTAAGTGTGATGGGGATATTAAAATATGAAAAACAGGTTTTATACTTGAAGATTAAACTGGCCTAAAGGGCAAACAGTTCTATCTGTACCCATATATCCACTACACTTTTCTGACTTCCACCTATAGCTTTCTTCTTGCATTTTATTACCCATGATGCATCTGAAATTGCACTTTTGTGACCTTGGTATTACTAGCCTTTAATTATTGTAATAGTGACATTGGAGAAAAGGGGATTTTACAAGACATTATGTCTATGTATTTCAAGAGGCCTGTATTGTTCAATAATTACCGTAGTTCGCCAAATCTATTTCAGACATATGTTTACTTGTGATACAACAGTAGAAGTAATTTATACCAAATTATATATATCCCAAAGCATTTATAGGCACTTGCTTACATTGCTTTCTGAAAAAGGCAAGAAACCAAACAGGATAATTTGTCATTTGAGGTTTTCTGTTTAAGGTGTTGACCACATCAAATTCATTGGTACCCATCAGCACGGTGATCAGGGCCCCGGACTCTAGACTGGAATCTTGGGTGTTACTTCATTCTGATTGCTCCAGAAAAATGTCTTGCTATATAAATGGGTACTCTGCAGGTTATCATTGTAAATGTTTTTTGCCCTCAATTGATTTACCTGGTTAAATAAAGGATTAAATCAGAATAAAAACTTTTATTGACAAATATGTTACATGTCCAAGGAATATGATTTTGTGTCTTGGTGCAAAAATATAGACAGAAACAATCAATAATAAATATATATATATACAGTACACTTTACGAACAAGTCCACAATTATATACACACTACATCCTGTATTCACGTGTTTTGGTTAAGCAGGGTGATGGGCCTGGGGAAGAAGCTATTCATATGCCGAGCGGTTTTGGTTTTGATTGTAGTGTCTCCCTGAGGCAAATTTTTTAAACAGATGGTATCCTCGATAGCCAATGAGTCTGCACAGCAGACAATGGGTTGTAATTTGCCTCTAGAATAGACAGACATGTTGCCAAACCAAACTGTTCTAGAAGCTGTGAGAATGCTCTCAATAATAGTTCCATAAAACTGACATGAATGAGAATGGACTGGAAGCATTGGACTTTTTCAACTGATGCAGGAAATACAATGTCTGGTGCTCTTTCTTTGTAATACTTATAGAGTAACATTATAACATTTGCAACCCATAAAAGGGTGTTAAAGTTGGTTATTTCTAGAATCTTAAAAGACTCCACCAAACTCACTACAACCCTGTCAAGAGTTCCAGGGGGATGGGTTGTGGAGGGTTTTTCTGAACGTCAATTAACATTTCCAAATATAAAAACATTCATACAGTATATACACTTTGCTGACTGAAGTTTCTCAGAATTTCTAAACAGTCTGTGTCATTGAGATACTGAAACCAGCATTTGTGGGACCATAATGTATGAAATATAAATCTAGCCAGATTAAAGTATTTATGTTTTTATTCAAATTGTTAAAGTCACTTCCAATTTTGGCTATAATGCGCAGAAGAAATTGTTCACTTTGTTTTATTTTGATTAGGTTGTGCACACTTTGTCACGGAGCATTTGTCAGTATGTACAGCCTTTACGCACAAGTCACAGCATTCATAGAGTGTATGATGATACAAGATAAGAGATACTGACCTCTGCCATTTATATTAGGGAAACCGTAATATCTCCGTGCACACAAATTGTCAGTACATCACAAACGTGACACTTCCTAATGGGTATTTCTTTGCACAATCACAACAAAATGTGGAAAAGCATTCCAATTAAAATTACTCATTATTTACAAATTTGGAAGATACAATTTCCATTATTTGTTTTATATTCGTGAAAACATTCGTGTTCCTAATATCAAACCGTATTCAGATGCCTTGAATTTACAATTCCATTACAATGGTCAATTGCGCAAAAAAAAATCATCAGGTATTAACCACTCCCTCGCCTTTCATTAACATGGAATGAGCTTTTTCCACCTGATGATTAATCAGAAACCTTTTCCCAAAATTAGAGGATGCGTTTTCCTCGAAGCAAGCAAACGTGTGAAAATCCACAGGTTTCCACAATGCCGAATATTGAAGATTTAACTTTACTTTTACTTATTCTAAACATTAACGGACTTAAGGATAAATATTTTAAGCGAGATTTGTTTCCAACCCGCATCACCACGCCCTTATCTACAGAAAAGACATTTCTTTTGATGGCTCACAAACTGACCCTGCGAGGTAAGTTGAATTCCTCTTTCCAAACCTTGTGCTTTATACTTCCTTTAGACTGAATTAATACCGTTACAATATCATGTGAGTAAAAAGTAGGGATTGTTTCCCAAAAAATATTTATCGCACCTCAGTGAGATGAACGTCCACCTACCCTGTAATTAATAGATTATCTCTGCACATTTTCATGCACTAGATGTACCACAAAGTCTCACTGAACATTAGTTTCCTTGTCTAGTTAAAAGGGACCCAGTTTGCCGTTCTGCATGTAAAAGTGGGAAGGGAGTTCAGTAAACTTGTACTACTAGTTTGGACCAAGGAGGTAAATAACTGATTGTATGGAAAGTATGTTTTTGTTTATTTAAAAATATTTTCCCAACTTTAGTAATGTTTGCACAGTCATAAGATCATAAGAAGTAGTTAGTCGATCTATCAATACCATCCAGTTATTTCTCAAAAGAAACCGTTTCCACTTTAAACAAGTTCAAGTGAATGGCCGAGCAGCTTGCTCCTTACTCCCACAACAAAACTCTTGTAGGTTTATAAAACAGTTTCCCCGTGTCCTCTGGCTCATCCTTTACTGTAGATCCTGAAGATGTTCATAGGATTGACTTTGTTTAAGACTTTTAGAATTTTGAATACTTGAAACAGGTACTGTGTCTTCTCTTGTATTTAGAGCCAAAATTAGCTACACAGTCCTGATGGGTCGCTTTCATTTGTAATTATGACGTCTACTCTGACCAATATAAATGGAAGTAAGGAACCTTTCCGATATGTTGAGTTGTGGTGTCACAATCTCTGTAATGCATAGCTAATTCCTACTTGAGTAGTGAAGGTTTGCTTGTACTGTACACAGGAATGGGTTAATCTTTTACCCAGAAATACAGACTGTGCTGTGGTGCAGTTCAGCAAAACGCAGACCACATCCTACCTGTAACCTCTCAGACTGGATTTTGTCCACCAGACACAGATGATAGGGTGTTGGCAAATTACTTTATGAATGCACTTGAAAATAATTTCTAATCCGTTTTCCTTTTTTGATTTTTAAAAGATTTTTTTTCTAAATAAAACATTAAATTGTTAGCTGTGGGACACATACCCTTCCTTTTTGCCTGCCTTTTTACTCATAATCCCCAGAGACAGATCACTCACTTCCAAGTATTGCTTGTCCAACATGATCTATCCATTAATTTACAGTAGGTGGGCTATTCATACTAATTAAGTGTAAAACCAAATTGTGAGCCATTAAATTTGCTTCACATGTGAAATGGCACCAAGTGTTATAATGATAGTGCTCTAATGCCATTGACACTGAAATGTACTACTCTGACTTCAGGCTAACTGAGGTAATCAACAGTACCGATTTACTAGACAGGGGACCTAAGATATGTATCACCAGATAATATTACCTCAGCAGTAAATTTAATAATTTTGTTTCTTGACTACATGTAACATCTGTATACCAAAAGCAAAATAATCAAGGTCCTGCATCAGGATAGAGTTTAGAATAACTATTCAGACAGCATTTCTTATAATCTGGTAATCATTTAGCCTGAAGCATGAAAACTGTGTACTGTACACACCTTTTCCTGTTTTAATGATAGTCAACCCTCTTGTAAAAGAAAGCATTTTTTACTCAAGAGCGGCATTCTATGTATAGTTTTGTATAATAATAGGAAGAGTGGTTTGTGTTATTTGGTTGAAATACACAACAAAAAACTGGGCCATAATACCCATAAAAGTAGATTTAATAATGGTTTAATTGTACAGCTGTATACTGTATCGTACTGCGGTTAAAGAAAGCATGATTCTCCCTTTAAAATACTTTAAACATATATACACACTTAGCAAAAACAAGCTTTATTGAAAGCTCTCGTTTAAAAAATACAATTTATTATAATATATTTACAATTAAGTCAGCAGCAGCTGTTGTGTGCATTAATATTCAATATTTACGTAGTTGCTTATTATAACCATGATCAACACTCCAGTGAACTTCAAAGTGAATGGTGGTGGAGATCTTTATCTCCCCAAAACTCACTCCTTCTTTCAGCAGGATCTGAAATTCACAATCTGAAAGCTGTGCTAAATACATTCTTTTAAAGGCATTTTGATCATATCCACATAGGCAACATTTCACATACTTTGCATAAAGCCACAGTATAAACTGCCTGATTTTATTTACTCTTAACATTCCACGCTTTTGGAAGGCTTTTTGTCTGGATTCATTGTTAGGATTTGGGTTTCACTTTTAAGTGGCTTTATCTGGACCATGATATTTTCCAGGATAGATTCTTGTCTCTTGCAACCCTAAGCCTGCTTTTTATGTTGATTTGTCTTTTTCAGATGGCATCACAAATAATAATGACACAGAAATAAAATAGTTCTGTGTCTGAAAGTTCCTAACAATAAGCAATGTTTAGTACTGTATTCATGAAAACTACAGTTTTCTCTAGGGTTTTCAGCTTTTACAAACTGTTTCCTGCGATGGACTGATGTCTAGTCCAGAATAGAGTCCCCCTTTGTGCCCTTTGCTTCCAGGATAGGTCTAGGCATCCCTTACTAGGAATTAGCAACTTTCTAATGATAGATAATTGTAATTTTTTAGCTTCTTACTTTGTTTACACCAGGAGTTATTCAGTCATTGTCTGTTGGTCATACAGTATTATCCGCCCTGCAAAGTTACATTTACTGCATTAGAAATATCAAAAACCACTTCTAACAGTGAAATCTTACACTGTGTTCCTTAACATATTAGCATAAAGGCATAGTGCTCTGGTCACCTGGCAGTGTTTTGGAAATCTTTTGCTAATTTTACAGTTGGGTTTCAGACTCACAATAATATTGAGTTTTAAGAGCCTGTACATTTTTTTTCAAATCCAGGACTGCATAATCTGTTGAGTTTTGGAAGATAACACAAGCATGTTTACTAATATTTTCCTGCTGCACTGTATGGTTTTAAAAGCAGTGCGGTTGTACTAGTGTGTCAGATGAGCCTGAGGCGTTGTGGTCAGTTCAATTCTATTCTGGAAAATTAGTTACACAATTCTGTTTTGAACTGTTTTTATCCAAACAGAGTGGTTAGTGCGTACTTTTGGGGGTTGCTGTTCAATCCAGTTGGGGGAAAAAGATAGATTTTAATGACTCCATGACTCATACACAGAAACACAAGTGGGTGGGATATTCTCAGTGGGTTAAGTCTTGCTTGGGGGCAATGTTCATTTAAAAGTGAAATATTTTGGAATTTTTGAGAAATGATGATATTGAGGGACAGTTAACAAAGTATAAAAGAAGTTCATCTTACAGTATGTGTATTTAAGTCTGTCTTTCGAGTAGATTTCAGCAGCTTACACTGGGAAATAATCCACTCAAAAGAACATTCAATACTGCGAAAAACCTTTATACTCCCTTATAAACCCCAGGAACTAAACAGTGCATTTTTTTCTTCCTCTCTGCAGTTGTCTCCACTATTGTATTATTTAGAAGGTAACTATGATAACTCTGATCCTCGTTTGGAAATGGGGACATTAAGTAAGACATGGAGATGGTTTCCATATGGTGGGTGTGTTACTTATATTTCATCACTGCAAATTAATTTAGGCTTGGTATGGTATTGGTATTATTTTGGTGCTTGACTTCAGTTACTTTTCTCAATATCTTGACTTTCATAAAAGTTTGAAGTAGAATAATGTTCTGTCCTTTTAGTGCATGTATTTCTATATTCAGGCAAAAAAGTATTCATCTGTAAATCTTCTCGTCTACTTCTGCAGTGGAAGATAAGTTTTCTAGAAGAATACATTTAAATACATCTTTTACCGATAAAAGCCTATATCAGATGGCCATGGTCTCATCACAGGAGACTGTGTAGCAACAATTACAAAAAAAGTCAATACAGCATACTTAGTACTGCACTTCTCTTCTCTTTTTTTCTCCGACAGGAACCTTTCTCTTTGAGCAAGCAGCTGCAAATACTCAGGATTACTGTTGCTGCACCATTCTCGCATTGCATGCAATGTGTGATGTTTTTTGATGTTCTGAAAACCCTGAAGTCAGGCTTCCTTCTTCTGGTATTTGATCTGTTTTCCACCTTGAAATTGCCACTGTGAGTGTCAGTTACCTATTCCAGTGAGCGTCAGTTACCTATTATACACAGGAACAGCCTTAATACTGTCACTCAGAACTCGCTTAGTAACACTAACATGACTTAAAACATTCTTGTCATATTACACTGTTCTAGAGTGAGTGTCATAGCTTGGCAACCAAGTGCAAGCATCAACCACTCTGCTGAAAACTGAAATCTGTATTAATTCTGGATCTACATCTGTAAACTTTGACATTCATCTGCTTTTATATTGTTAGCCGTTAGAACAACTTTGGCTGTTCCTTTCATAATTCTGAAGATCTCGATCAAACTTCTTCTAGGTAATTGTCCTCTAATACAGTTTTACAAATGGGGCAAGACTAGGGCACTGTTTTGCATAATCAATGCATTCTGGGATTCTAAGCTTCTATTTTAGATTGTTCTTATTAATAAAGATAAAATTTTGTCATTTCAAAATATTACCTCTGACATGCCATAAAATAGGAAAATTGATTTTTTTTTGCAGACATACTGTATACACAAAATCCTGTGTTATACATAATGCATTTTCAATGCTTATTTTACATTGACATACCTGCCTTTAAAAGGCAACTAGGAGTCATTGTGTCTTCACTAGACCCAAAATTAAACTAATTTAGCAAAAAGTATTCATTGGAGTACACTGTAGCACGTTTTTTAATGGTTAGTAATCAGAAGTATTTAAATATTATAGTCGTGAATATTGTAAACTACATGCAGGTCCAGTGTGCTGAAAAAATATTAGATACATGCGCAACCATATGCATACACACACATCAATTGGGAAACTGCCAGACTGAATGCTGATTTACCAGGCACTGGGATTAATAATCAGCGTTACCTGTACATTGTGCCACAGTGACTGTCTGTCAAAACTCTCAGTGGCTGAGATGTGGAAGTGTGTAGCAGCTGCCTTCTCTCATACTTGACCAGGTATTAGTGTTCTTGACTGGAAAATCAGAATCGTTAAGTTAGGCTCAAAGGGATGTCTCGTGAAAAAAAGAACACTAAAAAAACGGAACACTATTCCTACAATAATGCAGAGTGAATGCCTGGTTCACAGAACTAAAAAAAACAAACAATCCTGGGATGGTCCAGTTACATACTGTCCTGAGGTATCGACTGGCTCTTGTTGAACTTGCTGAAGATCATGGCAGGGTCCTCGTGAATGGCCTCCTCGCTTTCCTCTGCCAGCTGCTGACTGTTCAGGTAGATGCTGTTTCTAGAGACCATGGTGCTGCTGGATCTCGATGGCAGAGTTTGTTCTGTTTCTATGTCCAGGAAATCCTGGGCGGCCTGCCTGTTCTTGTGTTTTTTCCTCTTTTTCTTCTCCACCGTCAGATCCAAAGAGGCGTAGCACATGCTGGGCTCTGCGGCCGGCTTCTTAAAGGAACAGGATTGAGAATGTTACTGTAGATGCATCTAGATCGGTGATTGGAATCTCTGGAATGTATCCCGCTCATTCCACACCCCCAACTTAAACATGAATTCAAATGACAGTCTAATTCTACATAATGCTTCTGTTAACTTAAATATTTAAGTTAACAGAATATTTGTTAAACAGAGCAGGTTAAAAGGTGCATCATACAGTACATGCAGTCAGTGCAGATTAATTGTGTGAGAGAGGTTTTTTGAAACACTGCTGGGCTTTATCGCAGCTGAAAAGTCTTCTAGCGATGGGTAACTCCAGAGTCCTACAGAGTTCATAGGTACTCTGCAATTAGCGACTGAATGGCCTGTGAGATCTTTTCATTCAGGCAAGTAGTTCAATATGAGATGTGGAGTGAAGTACAGGCACCAACAGTACTTTGAGGACTGGAGCTGACTGTATATTATGAAGATTGCCTGTTGCCAGAAGTAAGATATACTACAGTATAAGGAAGATGGTTTATTTATCTTCTTGTAAGAAAGCTATTTACTATGCTTTCTCTTAAAAACCACTAATTTCTTTACATTTCTGTGTAGATCAGTTGAACTGTTAAGCTGTTTACTTAAATATTTACACCTTTGTGCAAAAAACACATTCTTTTGACTTCACATGAGTAAATATTTTATTCCTGCCACATTCCCCAACTAGAAGGAAAACAGATGCAGTCTTGACACTCATAATGTTTGTATATAATCTTCTTTAATTTGCACAGAACCTTTTATTAAAGGTGGAATTGATTTGACTCAAATGTATGTGGGTAACAGCAGTACATGGAGAACCCCCACATCACAGGAATTTATTCCAGTTCAGTTTTCGTTTTTGTAGAGGTTAGTACATACTGTAGTACATAAATGGCATTGCTTTTGCATAGTTTTTGTGTATGACACATTGATACTGAGTGCCAAGCTTATTAACCTGCTAATTCTTAAACCAATATTATTATAAATTAATTACATATTAAGGTTATTTAATTGATTATATGTTCTGCTAAAGCACAGGCCAGTGCATCTGACTTGCCTCACAAATGAGGAATGGTGTATATTTTAATACATCCAAAATATATATATATATAAATTTAAAAACTATTCACTGTATGTCTCAATGTGCTCTAAATGCTAACTCTTCTATAAACTGTAATTCTGTGTGACAGGCCACAGCAGACATTATTAATGAAAGAAATACGCACATCTTGAAATCATTACTGTCTAAGGCCTGTAGGAAATACAGATATGCAGTATTTGAACATTTGTTTTTCTTGTATATTTGCTTAGGCTTTTAAGTCACTGGAAGAAATATTGTAATGAAATAAAACTGCTGGAGTAATTAAATGTATGGTAAATTTACCATAATGGTGACCGTGCCACCATTTCAGACAATTGGCTCTTTCTCATGAATGAACGTGTAAATTTAAAGACAGATTCTGTGCCAACACGCAATTAATTGTTTAACTGGCAACTGAACCTTTAAAAGACAACAAACATTGTCTTGAAAATTTCGATGAGAATCAGCTAATGAAGTCCTTAATATAAAGCAGTACAAAACAATGCTTTTTGTGTTCTTTTTTTTTAAAGAAAGCTTCAATAGCTTCACATGCAGTTTCCCAGATCAAACATGCATCTTACAAAAGAGTCCAATTTACAATAATGTTTGAATATCCAAAGAGTCATATAAACCTCTTGCTCTTTAAAAATGGTAAGTTTTATTTATTGAAGTGACGATTGCAAGCCCCACCATTGAAAGACAATATTATACAGTAAATAAAGTCCTGTAAAATACTGAAGATAACATACAGTATTGTGTCTTTGTTCGGCAATGCTGCAAGTTAAAAAAAAATGGTAACTGCAAACCTTTCTATTCTCAGCTATGTTTCTAATGAGCATGTTTGTAAACGTTAAGATGTTATTTTTTGTAGCAACACATTAGCAAATAAAAAATGTCACAAAATAATGACACCTTTTCTGTTTTCTGAGTTTACAGACTCTTAGTGAATTCATTTGTTCATTTGTGCTTCAGCGAAAATGCCGAATTTCACCGTCTGCACATGTCAAAAGAATTGAAAACACACTGTGCTACTGAACTGTATTTGTGATGTGAGCATGCTTGTCTGCTTTGAAAGAAAAAAACAAAACAAAAATAATTTATTACCCTCAGAGTTATTCTAAAGTGTCATGCTCTTAAAAAACGCTCTCACTTTATTCAGTTTACTTCTGAAAAAGTTTGAACTAGAACAACGGTAAAAGCTTTTCTTAGATTTTCCAGTTTCTTTCAGATTTGTGAATTGTCTTTAAAGGTGTAAATAATCATTTTTAATGAGTATGCTCTGTCTCTGCTGTGTACCATCTGCACCTGCAGTCCTTTTCTGTCTCGAGCATAACTTCCAATCATTTGTTCTACTTGTAGCAGATTTTTTTATGTTTCAAAATACCTTTTTTCCAGTTTGTTGTTTTCTAGGAGCTTTCATCTGTTCATAGCATTCCTCTTCACAGTCATAGTCCTCATGTGCTTAGGAACAGCAAAGAAACCATTAATATTGGATTGATATCAAGAAAACAAGAAAAAAGGTGGAATCAGCTCAGTTAGTCCATATATTCAATGCAGTACAAATCAGGTTTATATGAAAGTTGATGTCATCTGATTTTTTTAATGGCCAAAATGCAAGTACTTAAGTACAGTTTCTGTTAAAATTATTTGTGTCATGGGTCTTTGTACCAGTGAGCTGTGGTCATTTGTTGACACAGATTATAAAAAGTTATTTGACATTTTAAAATGTTAGATAAGCCGCTGATGCAGACCTGCTTTCTTCAGTTTTCTACAGCTCCGAGGAAGCACTGAAGTCACAGAATGGCTAGCAATCTATTTTTGTTTTATTAGAAACAGAAAAAATGTAGTTCACTGAAAAGAGCAAACAGGCAGGTCATTTTGGAGGCATTCCTACACTTGCTGTGTGCCCAAAAAGAAATAATGAATTGCCTTTTTAGTGTTTTTTTAAGCTTTTAGTTCTTCTACCTTAATCTACCTCACCTTGACATTGACATTCTACCCATTATTATTAGAGTGTCTGAGCCTGGTGTTATACAATCGTGAGTTTGTCAGTGACAAATCCTTGCCTTTGTAACTTTTAAATACTTATGAGAGCTAACATTTTTTTAGGAAAATCTGCGGATTAATGGAGTCCACAAATCTAAATCTATGTCAGTGCCGACATTAGGGACTTTGCTTTTCTCACTAGCAACATTTTAGTTTTACAGAGCGGAGCATCCAAAAAGGGTATGAACAAGACTAAATTGTTAAAAGTGTTATCTTTATAGAACAATCGACGGCACGTACTAAAGGCAACACGATAATAAAGGAACTTACCTTCAAAGTCTTGATTTATATTCCCGTATATTGGATTTTCATCAATTTGCTCTTCCTCCCTATAACTACAGGAAACCAACGGATAAACAGAAAGGTCACCCCATTTTGCACTTTTCGGAACATGTAACAAATTCTCAAGTTAAACCCGTTTGTAATTTTGTACATCCCTGCTCAGTGGTGACACTAAAAGGTGCCTACCACTTTGTAAACTTTTGTTTTCACTTTGAAGCAGTGATAGAGTAATAGGATTTGTTCAGTGTAGTGCATTGTAGTCTAGATTATTGTATATATTATTTGTGTAATTGTAGTACATAATAAATTGGTTTGCATGTGCCTTGTCGTTGAGTACTTGGTCTACAGCACTTCTTTAATTCTATTAAAGTCTCATTGTCTCAGTTGTTCTAGGACTAAACTGTGGTTTAACTGCTCTTTAGCAACTTCTGTACTAATAGGAAAGTTGAGATCTGATTAGGCTTAGCAATATTTCACAGGTTATTCTCTTTACAACAAAATGTTGCGTAACTTCCATTTTTAATGATGACTGGCCATCTTAGGTAAACATTTGAAGTAATGCAACCTATTGAAATTAAAACACAGTTTCTTCTTGAGCTTTCAGTTGTTCCTTCAATACATGAGTTTCAGACATAATTCTATAACATACCATCCATTAACATTTAAATAATCATTTTAATATGCAATTATATAATCCTGCAACAAGTTTAAGTGGCATTTCACTCTGCATTTTAGTGTAAATTATAATGTGCGACATTAGATTTAAATTAAAATTCAGTTTCAAAATATCTTGAACTGTTTATATTACAAAACATCAGTAGGTATAATAATGTACATGCTGAATAGGAACAAGTAATAGGTTTATTCCATGCTGAAAAAAAGAAGAAGAAAACACAACGTTTCAGCTGTGGAGCCTTCTTCAGGTTGACACACCTGAAGAAGGCTCCACGGCCGAAACGTTGTGTTTTCTTTCTTCTTTTTTTCAGCATGGAATAAACCTATTACTTGTTCCTATTCAGAAGGTTGACAAACCTGAAGAAGGCTCCATGGCCGAAACGTTGTGTTTTCTTTCTTCTTTTTTTCAGCATAGAATAAACCTATTATGTGTTCCTTTGCAGCCTACGCATGCTGACGCAGCTACCCACCTGAACTACATGCTGAATAGTTTTGTTTTAATTAATCTTCATTAGTAAGTTTACAAAAATATTTTTTGTTTGACCTGTAAACCCTTTACAATACTTTAAAGCAATATAAAGAGGCTGATCCTCAAACGTTTTTAAAAGACAATGTTAAAATAACACATCTCATACCTTGGAGCATAGTCTGGATATATTATTTGTTGAGGTACTGCAAAATGAATACAATAATACAAAAGTTAGGTTTATCATACAAAATCATGGATCCGATAGTAATACAATTATAACTCTTTACCACTCCTTTTCATAGTAATATTGCTCGGTTAGACATTAAGTTGCAATTAGGTTTAACACAGGAGTAGTTGACCTTAGTGTTTGCATTCCATGCCACTGCAGGGCTTTGAACCCTTTAATAAAACAGTTAAGGATTAATTCATCGTGTGTCTGCGTTTGTGTCTGTATTCCTGTGATGGACAAGTCCTGTCTAGGGTCTACCCTGCAATCCTGAATTTGAAGATGTGGTTATAAAACTGAAACTGTGTTCAGTCATCAAGAACATTGCAAAACAGATTTTTTTTAAATGTATAAATGTTTTAAGTGTTCTTCATACAGTGTTCAAAATGTCACCACATGGATTGAAAAGCCCAAACATAAAACTTTTGGACAGGTTTCTGACAGATGATCATATTCAGATGATACTTAATTTGAATTACTGTACTTATGATCTGAACAGATCAGGCCTCATTTACATATTAAGTGTAAGGACAATACAAACAATCCAAGTTTTGGGTAATCACTGTGTATTAGAAGAATAGGATTACAAATTAGATTCTAATGGAATACTGAGCATCTTCTGCTCTCATTAAGAAATACAGTATGTGTCAATGGCAGCTTTTTGTGAGAAACCTAGAAAATAAAAAAATGGTGGTTCCAGAATATTACATGACTAAACAATTTTTATTTAGAATCAAGACAGCTCTTGAGATGGATTAAAAAGAAGATTATCTGTATTCAGATCAAATATCTCTGTTTCACAAGACATGCAAGTACATGCATTGACTTGAAAAATGTCAGAAAAATTTTGTATGAGGTTTGGTGTCCTAACATGAAGTACAAAAATAAATTCTGAAAAGAGTAAATCTCTCATCATGTTATTTGAAGAAAATGTTTGTCTTGTTTTTTGTTTCATAATGTCACCATAAGGGTGAGTTTTTCTAGTTTGTGAAGCTTAAAAATCAGTAATACTGTAATAAAAACCTTAGGTAAGTCATTCACTGATGTCACTGCAGAAATTGATTTCACTGTGGAAAATGCAGTTACCACATTTACTTTTTAAAGGTATATTAAAATTGCACCCACCTTGCTCGCATTTCCTTTGCCTCAAGCAAAAGACTATGTTTAAACAAACAGATATGAGCAGTGCTATTGCCGTCATTGCCAGACCCAACCAGGCAGAACTGCAGGGTTCTAAGTAAGAAAACAAAAACATACAGAAATATGTAAGGTTTAATTCAATATGCGTAGACCATAAGCGATATAATGGAATGTAAATTTAGCACTGAAGATCCTTGACTTTGGCTATTGCTGTAATTGTGGAGATTTTAAATTGTCAAGCTGTTCTCACCTTCATATTAAGGCTTGATTCCATTGAGGTTCAAGGTTTTTTTTATTAATTCCAGAATCTCTAGGTAAGCAGCCTTTTAAGGACCGGTTTATAACCCATTCTCCTCTTAAGGATTTATTTCACACCTCCTCAAAATACAGCTTAATTGACTCCACTGTAATTCTAACACGTATAATAGTTTATTCCTAGAATATGCATCATGGGCATCAAGCATGCAGTGACTGAATACTGTTTTTAAGTGAGAAAATATTTTGTAAAAGAGCTAACAGAATGCTAGTAGAAACACTAGTCTATCAGCCTTGGTGAGGAGGCATTCATCTCGTTTACAGCGATGACCTGGAGACCATATTATATAGCTGGAGCAATGTGATTGAGGTTTCTTGTTTGGGGGTGTGAAACAGTGAAGCAGTGGTCCAACTAAAATTTAAAGTTATGATCTGGTGTACAGAGTCCTGACCACTATTCCACATCATTGTATTTCCTTGAGCAGCTCATATTTCTTAAAAACCTTTTTACAGTAGGTGTGCTTACCGGCTCTCGGCTTTTCGGTTGCGTTAACATGGGTGGCTCTTTGTAGCTATTTGTTGTAGGCTCTAGATGTGGTAATAATTTGTTATTAAAAATACTCATTGCAAAGCACTTTTCATCCCTAAGGATCCCAAAGCTGCAGCTGAGCTACTGTGCTATGGAGCTTAAGACATCAGAGCTGGGAGTTCTTCCACCTGTTGATTTTTTTTGGGCGGTAGCAAGTAGCAAGGTTCGTAGAGAAGTTAAAATCTCGGGTAGAGACATTGAGGGGTTTTATTTACATTGTTTCATCAAACCCAGCTATATATCCGGGCACCAAAATGTGTCTGTAAAAAAATAATTGCACCTACAATTATTAAAAAATATTCCAAATGTATTATTAATAATAAATCATTATGCCTATGTGGTTTTGTTAGTGAGGTCTTTGTCTTTGTCCCGAGTTTCATCTCAGGTTTGATCTTTATTGAAAAGATTAATGCTAAAAATTGCTGTACAATTTATTTTGGATGTTAAAGACACATCATAGTGAACAGTCTTGAGTGTAAAAGGTGATTTTCACTCTTTCACGTGAGGCAGAGAGATGGAAATTTACATTTATTTTGTGATTTTCATTTTAAAACAGGATCACCTCTTACTGAGAGAAGTTCTGTTATGAGCTTCACTAAATTACTATAAAACACTCTAAAAATTAAAATGTATGAATTGGAGTCTTTGTTCTGAGAACATTGTGTTGGTGGTCTTGTCCACACTGATTTGACAATGGTTAATAATTGTAATCTCTCTCCTCAATGAGAGACTTTGTAGCTACTTAGAATGTATGATACACTTTAAAGAAATAAGCATAGTCCTAGAAGGATGTCTACACTTTCCACTGTTAGGTAAAAATATTTAAAAATATATTTACAAAATGAATTGAAGTGATAATTACACTAGCTAAACCTGAAAACAAAGTAACTGGGTCAATTTGAGTCAAGTGATGTATTCAAAGCTTGAAGAACACGAAGATTCAAATTTCCTAAAGACTAAACCAAAGCTCTTATCAGCATACCCAGAGTAGCAGGGTTTCTGTTTATTTAAAATCATTATAAATGTTAAATGCAATTAAAGATTGGGGCTAGTGAGTTTTTTCTTGATTATGGCCTTATTAGTATCAGATGGCTTGCCAGTGCCGATTCTACTGCTGTTATAACAACGCAGTTTATTTTAGCCTTCTCTGTAGTTTTTAAGTAAATGCTTCCAAAATATGGATTCAAAAAGGTAAATAAATTCTCATATGCTTATTGTTGATTGTTGGTGACATAGAGACGAGTAAAAAAGCCAAAGCTGACAAACAATAAACACAGAGCAAAGACTGAGATGTCAAAACATTAATTAAATAATTAGTTGAACATTATATAAACATGCGGGATTACTTAAGTATGTGGTCAGGTCACAATTCTCTATTCAAGTCAAGCAATAGTAATAAACTGAGCTGGAAAGGGCAGGTCTTGTTATACAGTATGTGCCATCTTAATTTCACTCTTCTTATTTGAGTAATCTGAGAGAAATAACCAAAAATGGAAATGGATAATCTCGGAGATTTTGTTTTGGCAGTTTTAGAAGTTTGGTTGTTTTATTTTTGCTTGACTACGTTTTTTAATGAAAATGTTACACTACCTCAGAGTGTACATGCTCCTATTTACTGTATATATAACACCTGTCTCTGTGTGTGCCCTGCAATGGACCGGTGTCCTGTCCAGGGTGTACCCCACCTTGTGCCCTTTGCTTGTCAAGATAGGCTGCAGTTCCCCCACAACCCTGAATTGGACGAAGTGGTTAGAAGATGGATGGAAGGATATTATATATTGTCTCCTAACTGACAGCTCAGTTTAGCTGAAAAAGTGCTAACAAAACAAACTTCATTGAATATAAAGTCCTGCATATATTATGCACATCATTTTTTCAATCTCTTGAAAATAAGTAAAGCCTTTTCATTTGATTCTTTCATTGTTAGCTATTAATATGTCAGTTTCCTCCATATAGTCTGAAGATTTTAATATTTGACTTTTACCGATGTACTATATTGTATATGCACTACGATAGAAACAAGCTGAGATAATATACTGATTAAACATGAACGATGTAGTCAAAATTTACTTAACTCCTAAATTTCTAACTAAGATTTCAGCTAACACTGTAAATTCATATTAGAAGTTCGTGGTTTTCCAAAATGAAACTGTAATGGAAATTTATGCCCTTTGATTAGCAACGCGGTAACAAACTGAAGATTCTTTTTTAATGCCTTGTGAGTGATACAACAAAGAAAGTGTTCAGTGGCATAGCAGAACTGATATGAAGGTATTCCCCCCAAACTGATCCAAGCAGTAGGAGTTAGCTACAGGAAACCTCAAATGAAATATCAGTTGAGCTAAATGTTGTTTTTGCTGTTATTTGCCAACTGTTAAAGAGGTTATAGAGTTTTGGTTTCTTATGCCCAAAGTGGGTTCTTTATTGTTACTAAATTATCTGAGACCTCCATAAGTGATTAATGCACATATTTCGATGCCCTTTAATATTGGCTTGTTGAGTAACATACCTTGCTTAAACAGCAGCAGTGTTCCCATCTAAAATTTGAACCCCTGGTCTATAGTCTGGAGGGCCCTTAACCACTATACCAGTCTGTCTCTTGGTTCTTGTCGTTACTCTTATTATGTAACGCACAATATCATATAATGAACTTTGAAGATGCAGGTATAGATCAAGCTTTTTTGTACGGAATGTACACCATAAACAAGCTTAAGGCCGATCTTTTCAACTACTGTTCGTCGGCAAGTGAAAGACTTGTACAATTCAGTTTTAGTTAACTCAAATTAACTAATTTAATTAATTAGCAAATTAACAAATTAATTAATTAACAAATTAATAAACCCTGCTGTGTTAAAACATGAATTATTCTGCACAGAAGCACAACTTAACATGTTTTGTATATTTTTCAAAGCCAAGAATATTTTAACCTAATTAGGTTTGGCATTATATTGATTAAAATGAATGTTTAAGTAATAGCATTTCAAAACAAACATTGTACCCAAATGCAGAGTTCTAAGACACAAATTACTTTTGCACACCTGTTCAACTCCATTTGAAATTTTCTTCGGATTATCCAAAAGAAAGTGTCATTTTAAATTCAGTACTGAAATCCCACAAACGTTTAGAATGACGAGTTTCATTTGAAACGAACCCAGTTCAAGTAAAAAAAGAATAAATTCCACTTATTTATCGATGTAAGATCTTCCAACAATGATTAAAAAATGGACTTACCATGTTGCTGTTTCTTGACCAGCACTGTATTAACAGGACATATTCTATTGTCTTGCTTTTTAAAAAAATAGATGTTCAGTAGTAATTACATAAAGGCTCAAATTTGTTGTGAAGTTTCTTGTGAATATTGCGAATTGAAGTGTTGCAAATTTGTTTTATCTAGCTCAGAGTATTTAATGAACAGCAACTATTTTACAATCTCAATGTTCTAGAGTCTCATTCACAAAGAAGCCTTTTCAGGTTCTGAGGGCATTAGACCACATTCTGCAACTGTTGTAAAAGAAATTGAGCACTGGCCTTATAATTTTCTCTGTTGTTTAAATGTACAAGGTATGGTTAAACATAAGGTAATATACTGTATATCTACTAATACAGTTTACTCACTTTTGATTACAGGTCACAAAAATTCAAAAAGCAAAAAAAACGCAATACACTTTCAGTAAAGACGAGTCTCGTCCTCAAAAAGATATTATCCTTAATACAGCATGAAATAGCTCCACTTTTTAAATTGCACGATTGATAGTTTCTTTTTTCAGAAACTGCTTATGAGGAAAATATTATTCCAAAATATATCTAGTTAAAAACACCATTATCTTCATTTAGTATTTGTGGAATATTGAAAGAGAAAGACTGGAAAGAGTAAAGTTCAGCCTACAGTATGTATGAATATTGTCTAAAACAAATGATTGTTTCAAAGCCTACCTGCCATCTTTGATGAGGATTCCACAAATGGCACAAAGGTTAGAATCTGTAATGTCTGTGATCCCGTCCAGAGTTGTTACATTCCTGCAAAGCCTTGCTACCTGTACTTTATATGGTCTATTTTTACTCCCTCTCTTGTATTTTTGCTGTCACAAACAGGAAACGTGGTGAACAACCTCACTCACTGCAGTCTGTACTTCTGCAAGACAGTGCAACGGGTTGCTGAAAAGGATAATCAGTGCTTGCCTTTTTTCTCACGTGTCTGAACATATTGTTTATGTTTCATTACTTAGTTATGAGCCTGAGATGTGATGTTTAAAGTGTTCTTCTTTTAAAAAATATTATGACAATAATAATGTTTTCACTAGGTGCTAGACTGCTCAGATTTTTCAAAAAAGATCTTGAGTATTATACCATAACATTTTGGGTTGATTTAAATTGTGTTTAAACATGCCATTTCAGAGTCTAATTTACATAGACCTTTTAAGCTCTGTTGGGTGCTGAAAACAAGTTTGTACAAAGGGTCACATAGGGGTATAACCATTAATTATTTTTTTATGAATCCCCTTCTATTTAGAGATATTCACATGGTACTGCAAGGTTCACATTTCTTTCTGTTCTGATATCTATGACACCTTCCCTAATCTACAACCTCAGAACCACAGCTGGCTGTGAGTCTTTCTGCAATAAAATATTAATGTCTTGTGTCAAAACAAACTCCTATCATCTACTCCCCATCATGTTAAATTTGGCCTCATCAGACCATAATACGTGAAGGTTTCGTACAGTAGTTCCAACATACAATTTTCCGGGTATTTCAGGTTCATTTTGACTTACTTTCCGACCTTAGCTTTTCTTTACGGTAGTTGACAAAAAGTTTTTTTTCAGCCTTCCAATGACAACCTTGTGGCAACTGGTCTTTTTTTAGTTATTGTAAGTGCTGGAAAGGATATTCAAGGTCATGCTGCGTGCTTTCTGAACTGACAAAGGTTTGCCTGACGTACTGTATATCTCTTCCTTTAACGTGTTTATGCTGGTCTTGAATTTGGGTTGTTTGGACCCACCCCATGACTTTTTTAATTAAACACATTAATTTATTTGCCTTTTCTACCATTATGAGGCTGCCTTCTTCGAGTATCTGAATTTTGGCCTAGATGTCCCAGTTCAAACGGCATCCTCTCATTTGTGACATTGTTTACGTGAAGCTTCCTTCTTCCCTGCCATTCAGAACTGGTGTTTTAAACGCAGAAATTAAGTTTTGTGCTTCCTTATTGAGCACAAATGTCTCCATTTCATTTGTAATGAAAAAAAAATATTTTTTTTTAGTTGTTTATAAAAACTGACATTTTTTTGCGTTTTCTGTTTAGAATCACTACAAAACCAATAATTTATTTGCTTAGGAACAAGTAATAGGTTTATTCCATGCTGAAAAAAAGAAGAAAGAGAACACAACGTTTCGGCCGTGGAGAAGGTTGCAACTGTGTTTTTATATCATATAAAATTAAGGTTATGTAAATACCTTAGAAATGCTATAATCAACTCAATGCTTTTCATTAATTTGTGAAAAAATAACATTTTATTATATGTAGTGCAGAATACAGGATGACAGTCCAATCTATAAGTCATTCTAAGATGTTTTTTTGTTCCTGTCTCCTTGGAGGTATACAATCTGGAGGGCATTGTAGCCATAGTTGAACTATATAGGTAGATACATATAAAGTGGCCAACATTAATTCTTTCAAGAATGCCATTTATCTTCTGGAAAATATCTGCTTCTGATTTTCTGGAAGTAATTGCAAAAAAAAATAAAGATGTGAAATCCAGAAAGAGTAAATAAAAAGAGCAATATAATGTTCTGTATTTAGAATTTTTGGATTTGAATGACTGTTTTTCAGAAAAAGTCTTGGGATTTGCTTTGAAAGAAGAAATGTGCTGTATAGTAAATAAAAACAGAAGAAAGGTTAGAAACGAGAGGTGGCTATTCAGCCCATTTGCTGTACCCTGTTTAGTTGCCAGTAAGTGATCTCGCCTAGCCGTTCCAGACAACAACAAATCAGTCCTGTTAGTAATTCTGATTACTAACCTGATTATATTTAATATTTTTAACATACAGTAGCACCCAGTGCCTCTTGTTTAGTGTAATGACGTTCCATTGAGCTGACCTTAGTTTCCACACTCCTGAGGCGTGAGACAGGATTGCTCCCCACCTCCAGTCTGATTTCAGTGTCGTCTCATTGCTCCACACCCTCAGAACTTTTTTTTAGCAAAATTAACTATTTTGCCTGACTTGTTCGTTTTTAACATTCAGACGTGTGGAAAAACATTCATCGTAGAGTGGAGGTGTAGGACAGTTAGACAGCCTTTGTTTAAAGGAATCATCCCCACCTATTGTTTTGCTCAAGCTTTTGTCTGCCTTAGCTCATATTTGTTTTTAAACCTTAAAATGTATAAAATAATCTTTATTTATACATTTTCTAGATCTGTGATACTTTAGAAAAGGCCCATTTGACTGGCCTTAATATTCATTCAATGAAGGTTGAGTAAGACCATTACTTCAGACTAAACATGTTTACACTCAGCTCTGAGTATCATAACAGTTCATATATCCCAATATGTTCTAATATATTCATACATTCCAATATGGAGATACTGATAAGATGTCCACTAGTTATTACCTGCTTAACAGTGGCTTACATTAATTTAACACAATGGGACATCATTGGAAGGGTGTGAATGCTATGGAAAGGCATTGAAATTGGTTACGGTATATTGAAATATTGTAAATCAATTAAAAGCATACATTTTGAATGATGTTTACATTTGCCTCCAGCAGGGATAAGCAAATTGTACTCTAAAAACTAAATTGATGCTAAAACTGAAAATGGTAATGATGTCGTGTTGTTATAGTGAAATGCACAGTACATTCATCAAGAACGTGGAGTGAATAAAGTCTTCAGTCCATGTTTGTTTTAAAGTCTGTTTTGCTTTTAAACTGCTATTGTTGCCAAAGAAGTTTTACATAAGATCTACGCATGTGACAAGTGATGGACTTTCTGTGTGCTCCAGGCCAACTGTCTGTCATGACGGGGCATTTTTATGAATGGAGATGATTAAGATTATTTTCCAGTAAAATCTGGTGGTTCCTTTCATTCCATTGCAAGAGTGACGGTGTGAAGAAAGTGGGGTTTTTTTTGCGTATTTGTATTTCTGCGGCCCAGAAACACAAAATGTTTTGTGGAGGGGGGGGATATCATTTCCGTCTTTTGTTAACAGAAGTTGCATTTCTGATGCATTTTGAGATTGATAAAGCCAGGTTAATGAGGCCTTCAAACATGGCAACAGGGTGAGTTCTTTAAACTTATCACTTCAAGAGCATCCAGCACTAATCAGGGGTTGCAAGGAACTGATCTTGCCAGATATTTGTGCTCTTTCATCCCAGTAATGAATCAGCCAATGGGCTGACATCGGAGTCACTTTTGACCCTAGCTTGACCTTTGAACCTGTTTGCACAGTGTACGTACCCTCAGTATGTCAGCCAACATCCTCCTTCCTCCTTTGAAACGTTACCTGGCTGGGCCCTGTCCTGTTCATGGCCCATGTGGAGGAACTGGCTCATGCCATCCAGAACTGATTACTATAATACCCTACTAGTGTCATTTCAAAGAATACCCTGAACAAACTGCAGTATGTTCAAAACTCAGCAGCCTGGGTCCTTCCTAGGTCCTGGTCTAAGCTTCATATTATTCCTGTTCTGAATGCCTCTAGACTTTTCTTTATTATACTGTATACTGATGGAAAAAAGAAACACAACATTTTCTGGAATGAGAATACTATAGTTATAGCTTATGTACTTTCACAAAAAGTTGTCAATTTGTTTTAAGCCCTCTCACCAGCAATGCAACTTGTGCAGTGAGGCATTGCATCTTGCCAATCACACGAAAACTCGTTATGTGCATTTTTACCCAACGAGGTCCAAGTGGAACAATGCCTGGTCAGGTCACCTTTAAAAAGGCCTTAATTCAAAGCTTAGGTCACTGCAAGAAAAAGGCCACACTTAGTTTTCTGTGCATTCCATAATGCCTCGAATGTCACCAGAAGCAAGGGAGAGGGCCATTGGCATGCTGCAGGCAGGCATGTCATGTGCCAGCATTGCCACACACTATGGAGTAAGCCACTACACTGAGTCCCGACTGCAGAGAAGGTTTAAGCAGACTGGCAGGACAGATGACCGTCCAAGATCCGGTTGCCCTCGAGTGACCACACCAGAGCAGGATCGACACATCAGACCGGTCCATCTGAGAGATTGTTTCAGATCTGCCACCCATACTGCTGCTGAAACTGCCGGCAGACACAATGCTCGCATCAGTGACAGGACAGTGAGGCTCCATGCTGCTGGCCTTAGAGAAAGGGGACCTGTCAGAAGCCCTCTGCTCATACCTCCTAGATGTCACACTTGACTGGCTTGGGCCAGACAGAGGCTGTGATGAACTTGTCACCAGTGGCATCAGGTTCTCTTCCTGGATGAGTCACTCTTCAGCCTGTTCCACGCAGACGGAGGGCCAGAGTGTGGAGGAGGAGGTGTTGCGTTTCTTTTTTCTGTCAGTATATATTCCCTGAATAGTTTATCTTCCACTTGGATTTTATTCTTCTGTGTAACAACATTTGTTCCACTGATGCTGGACTCTTGAACTCTTGAGTTTCCCCTGTGCTTCACTATGAATTATGGGTTATGGGTCTACTATGTTCCCTCATTTGTGGAATGATTCCCCATCCCACCAGTCCAGAAGAAAATATGGACTCCAATTAATTTGGGGTTTGACACCCAACTCCAATAGTGTTTTTCAAAGATGTAGAATTCAATTTTTTCTTTATCTCCAGTTTGTTTTAATTGTATTTTACAAATACAGTTAAGCACAAAAGTAAAAAAAAAAGACTTTATGAAGACCTGTAACACACACCTTTGGAGCATCTATAGTACTTCTCCCAAATTTCTTGATCGATGCTTCCAAAGGACGATCTCACACCACAGAGTCCTTGTGCACTTAAATACAGTATGTTATGGAAATTTAACCAGTCCTGCGGCACTGTTTGCAAAACTAAGATGGCGGATAGCGACACACAACTGTAGGGGGCTGAGGGCTATTAAAAACACGTCAAGAAGGATGTTTCACTTTCAGAATATCCAAAGACGAGCAATTTACTTAAGTTACATTTGTGTGTTTTAATTATGTATAAGAACTTAGAACTGATTTATAAGAGATGTTCTAGGTGTTTTCTGTGCTCTTTTGGGCTGTTCATTTGCAAAAGAAAACCAGCATCTCGCAGATACTGTATGTATCTTATTTTTTTCTTTTGTCATCTTCAGTGGTGTGGAAATTAGGTGATTTTTATCAATGTAGATAGATGAACAAAATATTTTCAGACGCAAAAAGTTACCTTAACTTCCCTGCCTATCTCAATTTTCCTTTTTCCTTTTCTTTGATATAACTCTTTCAATTGTGTTTAATTATAACTGGTCTGCTTGAATGCCTCACAATATTACAGATTTGAGAAGGCTGAAGTTTTGAAAGACATTTGAATCTAAGGCCAACGCCTAAAACACACAGGGCATGGTGAAGGGGTGGAAACCGAGTGAAACTTCATTTGGGCAATGTAACAAAACTTACGTTCACTGAGCAAACCACTAGGAAGATTCTGGTAACTTAGTTTGGTTTCTACCTACTTGTTTTACAATATGAATCATATTTTTGGGACCCCTTTGAATCAAGGGCACTGGGTTGCCTAGCAGTATTGTATGAGCAGAAAAAAAAACTTTATATTTACATTTTATATATTTTTGTTGATGTTTCATTGACACTATTTGAATAAGTGTGGTGTATACACAGCATTTCTTCATGAATCTACCTTTCTGTTCAGTCTGATAAGATCAACACTCATTTGCAGATTCATTTTTGAGGAAAGCTCAGTTGTTTAAATTAACTGAAAGAGCTTTTGATTTTTCCCTTAATAAGCAAAGACTGAAAGCAGTAACGTATACTCAATCATCTTTTTCTTTTTTTTTTACAATTTTCAAGTATTTATATATTAGCTTGTTGTCACTTTTTTAATTTTGCAACATTGTTGTTGAAATTATAACATTTAACAAATTACTCCCAATACAAAGTACGATAGGAACTTTAATTAAAAATTACCCAAACCAATGTAATACACTGGAACAGTATGTACACTGAAAGGAAAAGTACAGTATAACACTTTAAAATAACATTAAAAACACATTTTTTACTATTAAACACATTATGGTGTACGACATAATTTAAGCTCTCGTTCCAAAAAAGCTAATAACCGTGCATCAAAAACCAGATTAATTACTGGTAAATCATGTAGCAGATAACATGTACCATATAACAGGAGAAATGTATATATTATATACCAAATGAAAAAGTGAGGTGTTTTAGACTTGAAAATACCTTGTAACCAGAAAGCTTTATAGCCACAATATGGCATAAATGTAAATTAGGTGAGTTGTATTATATCTGAATTAAAATACTATTAATTTTCATTATTGAAATGTACCTGTAGGGAAACATTTTGTGGTATGAAACTGAGTAATACATTGTGTTGAAATTGCAACAAGCTAATAGCAACGTACGGTATACAGTATATACAGAGAGTTATTAAAAACTTAACAAATTCTCTTGGTTTCAACACTCATTTACTGCATTTTTAATGTCTCAGTGTATTTTTGTCCATTTTGTATGGTTTATAATGTTTTTTCTCTTCTGTTTTATGTTTAATATGTAGTTAAATGAGTGCTGAATATTGTGAACCTTTGTTCCGTTTAGTTAGGCAATATAGCAGTTATTGTTGCCTGTTGTAAAGCAACAAAATTGTATTTCGAGACAAATCTATACTGAAGAGTATTTGAAGATATTATGTCTCTGAAACATTTTTATTTTTGTTGTTTTGTATATTTCTACCTGTCGATACAAGTAAACACATTATCTACCTGGGAAACCATAACATTCGATAATGACAAGGTAGTGAGCCTGTTTTATTGTTTGCTGTTAGATGATTACCTCTATAACGTACAATGTTAATAAAACTACTTTTAGTTATGAGGCCTCATTTATCTTGGATAACCATTGTTATTGACTCAGAAAATGTGCATTTTTAAATAGTATTAAAAAGTTTGAATTAAAAGTGCTGAAAAATAAATCAGACTTATAGACCGTGGATGTATCGGTGACTTTGTAAAGACACAGAGTACATAATTGCAAGTGCCTGGCTTCGTTTTGAGCACACAATTGTATATTTCTGATATTTTTTTTAAACCTGCTAGTGTTCACGTTTATAAGAGAATTTGCTACAAATCATTTTCATCTTATCTAATATTCAGTTTTTCACTATCGGTCAATATGCTGTTATTCCCCAAAAATGTTTTTTTTCCATCCATATGTCAATTTTCTTACCGCTTCATCCAATTCAGCATCACAGGGAGCCAGAGTTTTTGGACTGTGGGAGAAAACCAGAGCACCTGGAGGAAACTCATGTGAACAAGATGACTCCATGCACAGAACACTGGGTCCAGAAGTGAACCCAGGGCACCAGTGCTATAATAGTGCCATGCTCACAAAAAAGATTTGTTAGTTACTTAAATCATTGTAGAATTGTTGCAGCTTTAGAATTTCATTCTTATTGTAATGTACTGCCTCTAAGCTCTTGTTGTCTGTCTGTTTGGAGTTTACGTGTTAGCAGTGTGCTGTACAGGCTTGGTTAACTGACGTCCCATCATTTGTAAGCTGTGCCTCTAGAATAGGCTCAGGACTGCCACGAATAAGCAGCTTTCTCATACCAGATAGATGGATATCTTACAGTACATTACAGTACAGTACATCTTACAGTAGCCTTTTTCATGCAGAACCTGTAAAAATATACTCATAGTGTATGTAGGTTTCAATCAGGTGGGTCTTTCACTTTTTCCCTTGAATAGCATCATCGGTGATGGTCAGTCCGTTGTCATCTGCCGATGTGATAAGCCTTTGAATCTTTGAATTCAAGTGGACCATAAATAAAAGTGAATTTAAACATCTACCAGTAACTCTCAATAGCACAAGATTTCCCACCACCCCGAGAATGAGCTGCTCAGGTTGCGCAAGGGAATAAGAACAATAAGATTGAAAGATAAACAGACGAGAACTCATAACCTCAACAGTACAGCAGGTGTATCCGCCAGACATGCATTGATCTGAGGTTCTCTCGGATTGGTTTTTATCCTTTTAACTCGTTAAGTCCTTGCATTCTAATAAAATACTTTTTCTACACCTCTCTTTTACATTCACTTAAAAGAAATGTTGCAATTAGGACATTAAATGTGGGGAAAATCTTACCCTTCTTTTACCAGTTTGTTTGGCCCTTCACTGCTGTACCCAGCTTGACATTGTATAGCATAAGGGTTCTATTACTTCCTTCACTTTTAAAATCCTCCTTAGTTTTTAACAAAAATGCCTTAAATAATAATGAAATAATGAGTAGCTTTAAAGTCTTTAAAGCCTCCACTTATTCAGTTTTTCCATTGAATATTTCCATTTCTGGTCAAATCAGTGAAAATGTAAAAATACTCTTTTATTTAAATGTTCCGTTTAAAAAAAATCTCCTAATACTTAATCTCGTTGCCTGAACCATTCTCTTTCCTAGCATTAATCCCGCATCAGCAGGGTCCGCTTGTCAGCACACCAGTCTCCATTTGGTGGTTTGAACCAAATCTTTGAGCTGACGTTGCCATTAGCTGCGACCGAGAATACTCCAATCGGCGCGTCACTCCGCCTGCCATTGGAGTGCGAGGGGGGGGAGGAGAACAAAGTAATGTAGCCAATTCATAGAGGGGGTTACACCGCTACTCTTTTCGAGAAACACCCTGGGATTTTTAATGACCACAGAGAGTCAGGAGCTCAGTTTTACGTCTCATCCGAAGGATGGCGCTTATTTACAGTATAGTGTCGTCTGAACCATTGAAATCTTAAAAATCATTTTGTAATCTAACCCAATTAAAAATACATGAATGGAACTTTAAGATGTTGTGAGGAGGTGTCTTTGAGAGGTTATTAAATCTGTGATTGCAGAGTCCCTTTTCTTTGTTAATGGAAGGACAAACTACAGACCTCACCACTGAATGGATGAATAGGATGAATAGAATAAGATGAAACTACATACTGTAGAGTATCTCAGACCACACATTTGATATAGACGGTAGGTGTTGCTTCAGGCCTGACAAATTGGTAAAAGTGGTCTAGGTGTGCACATTACAAGCTCAACTTGGTAGCTAAAAAAACAGTAGACCCAAAGCACTGCACAGCTTCAAAGATCTATTCTTATGAAACATGAGTGAAGTCAATTTAGCGATCACCCAGAATTCAATGAAAAAAAAAAAGCATGCAATTATGGTGCACAATATTCTTTGCAAAAGTTTTCTTATGGTCTTGCTGAGCCATCTAGACCGATGGCCCATGGTTCATGTGTATCTGTCTTTTTCCATTTCCGACCAATCTACAACAGGAAGTGTCCTTTCATGTGAGACATCTGAAAAGATGTCAAGCTCTAGGACAGCCTTGCGACACTGAAATTGTCAGCAGAAATATTGTTAACCAGCTTCCTGATAAAACCTATTTGTCATCTGTGCTATTTTGACCTGATAATAGTACTTAAGAATAGTTGCATGGTTTTATTTTATCTCTTGATAATTTCACGATAGCATGTGCTTGTTTTTCCACTGGGCAAAAACAGTATCGTTTTCTTCTACCACATTTACCAAAAGAAGGAAGTAACGTCAAAGAATTAGGTTTGGGGTAACACTCCACACTGCTTTGAGAAATTGCTTCCATCTAACACAAACACAGTTCATTTAATGTACAGTTTACCTCACCCTGTGCTGTGGAGCAAAACTTATCAGAATGCACAAAATGGCTTTTTGGTGAAATTGTTTAATAGATTTTCATTTTTTACTCTTTTTTTATTTTTGCTTTAATTTGAGAAATTTCTGTTTAGATTTCAAAAGGCTCAGAGATAGCTAGTCATGTTTGGTCTGGGTGTGTTTCAAGGTGGGGTAATGCACAATTATTTCTTAAGCAATATGGGTGTCTTGGTGCCTTAGCAAAATTAAATAATTGCTGTCCACATCAGACCATCCTGAACAAATGAAAGGGTATGTTATTTGATTACATTGCCTTGACCTTATATTTTAGAAATCCAACTTAATGCAGTGAATGGGTTTGTGTCTGTGCTACTACAGAATATGAAATATATTTTGAAGGCAACATTTATCATTTATCATTAATTGGACTACAGATCCAGATGCAATTGAAATGTCCCTTCGATTTGAGATCACTATTGTCTAGTTAGTGTTTGTGGTCTGTATTGAGATGTTAGCTATGAGATGTCTGTATCAGGCAAATGTTCCATTTTATTACTGATGCACGTTCTATATTGCTCTGGATATTAATGAACGAACCATCTAGCTTTAGTAAAAGGGACAGCTTCAGAATTTCCAGTGTTCTAGTTATTAAAGTCAAAGAATAAAATTAATTTTTACAGTTTAAAACAAGTGTCTTGCAAAAGTATTCAGACCCTTGTACAGTTTTCACATTTTGTTGCTGCTATCATGACACTTTGAAGTAACAATTAATACTTATTATATACACAACCTACTCCACACATTCAGAGCAATAATCAGAAGTAACTCGAAAACGTGGAAAAAAATGGGAATGATTGCATACTGTAAGTATTCAAACCCTTTGCTGTGGCAAACCTAAATTGAAGAGCATTAAATTACCTTAATAAACCCCACAATTAGTGGAGTGGTCTCTGTCAGTATGCAGTAATAGAGCTTTCAAAACAACTTGGAGATAAAGATGAAAAGAAATTCAGAGGCTCAGTATTGATCGAGTATGGTGAATTCAGTCATTAAGAAACAGAAGGTGTATTGCACGACCAGTGTCTAGATCAGGCTGTGTTCTCTTTAGTTTTGGCTTTACTGTAACTCATTTTCCCATCTTCTGTTTGGCAATTCAGGTTTTGAATAAAATGTAAAGGAAAAGGAATTTATAAAAGACAAATATGTTAATAAGCAGTATCTTCTGTAAATTAATTGAACATTACTAACATAACCCTAATCCTGACCATATCTTGAATTGCACCCCTAATCCTGACCTTAGTGGTATACTGTATAACTATCTGTAGCAACAGAATTACCATTTTAAAACCTTGTTTATAGGTAGTTATAACAAAGACCCGAAGAGTGACCCAAAGCAACATGGCTGTTTTTAAAAACATAATATTTTCATTTTAAAAATACAGCCCAAATTAGATCTCCTCTTAATGCCAGCTCAGCAAAAACTTTGTTTTGAGCATATGTACTGTGTACTGCATTGATTATTAAAACTCCTTACTCTCTAGTTGTTAAAGAGCTGCTATGACTCCTGGCCGTCTATCATATTACTTTTCCAATGTTGATTTATAAATGAGTACATACACAGCTCCTGTTCCACTGTCACATATCCTGTGACCATACGGTCTCTTTCGTACTTTGTTTTTCAGTTCTCAGGCCTACTATTTATCAAGCACTGTTTTTCAGGAATTCACCCCCAAAAGAGTCAAGAACTGTTTGTTTTTAAATTCCAGTTTAAGCCTTCTCTCTGTCATGGGTTTAGTTATTTGCTAAGGACGCTTTAGAAATCGGTATTGTACTATTTCATTACATCTCTGAGGATTAGTGATTGATTTTACAATCCATAAATTCAAGTTATACCGTATACACTACAACTGCCCTCTGTAATACAAAAGCCTTTGCCTTCTGTGACGGAGTAAGATGATGCATAGAGACACAAGGAACAGTCAACATTGCCTCTTGTAATCTACTGTATTTTTTTTCATTTGAAAGCTTCTTTAAAGTAAAGACCAAAGATCAACGAGACCAAAGCTGGTTTTATCAAGTGGTCATTTGGTCTGCTGTGGTCTGTGGTTTCTATCTAATTTTGTCACTGATTCAGCTGTACTGTAGTTGAATTTTTTATATTGAAATGCTAGTGCCTTTTCTTCTTCTTTTCTGTAAACTAATTGCTTCTTATTGTGATTTTTCTTTTACATGACTGTGTCTCCACAAAATGTACTTGTTTCCTGCCTGTACTTTATATCCTAGCCTGTTTTCTCTCTCCTGCCTTCTGTGTATAAAAAGCTTAATTTTATCCACTTGTGCTGAAGCAAGTTCTCTTACCTTGTAGGAGGAAGTTGAAAATTGCTCATCTTCCCACTGTCTTCTGTTCAACATTTCTTAGCATAAACTTAAAAATTACAAGTTTATTTTTTAAATGAAATAGAACTCTCAGGTTGGCACACTGATGTTTTGTCCCTTTTTTATTTCATTTGTTCTCCCCATACAGTTTTATCACAAAACAAATTAGGAAAGCATCAAATGATTAAGGTCCATCATGTCCAAACAATAGCTACTGTTTGTTCTAAATCCATCAGCCATTTCTAGAAGAATTCCAGACGTAATCCATACATTGATTTAGCAGCTTGTTTACTCAGCTACAGTTTGGAATGAATCCATGTCTTCTGATGTTGGTCTTATATTGGAATTTGAAACATCTGGCCTTTCAGGATTTTGAATATTGCAATTAAATCTCTGCAGTAATTCTGTTCCGGTCAAAAGAGATTTGTTTGTTTTAATTCTTGCTGTTATTCAGGTTTCTCGTCTTCAGACACTCACCACCACCACACTCTATTCTCTCACACTCCTGCTCAGCTCCAAGGTGCAGCTCTGACATCACAGGCCAGGAGGCTTTTTGTAGCATGTTGAAACCGGTTTGCATTTAAATGTCAGAAATGTGCAATTTTTAAACATAAAATTGAGTATTGTAGGATTATGCAACAAAATTAGACAACTATGCATTCCACTTTGTAAATCAGTAACGTGACCCGCTACGTCAGACTAATGGAACGTTCTCATCCATGCAATACTTATCGCCCTTTTCTTACAATGTAACACACAACAATTAAAATGTAAAAAGCCATGTTTATTCTAGGGCTTCTTAATTGTGTTGTTTTCCTATGAGGACAAAAATATACATTTAGAGTGTTGGGTTAGATTGTTGTTAGATTGTTGCCTTACAGAAAACCTGAACACAGTTTTGTGTTCCTTCTGTGGCGGCATTATGAATATACTGTATATAACTAAAGTCATTCTCTGTCAGGAGTTGGGGGTGCCTTCCTCATCTTGATAGGGATCCCAAATGTAAAACACTTTCACTTACGTAAAGGTGAGTGCTTGGATGTTCACAGATCAGCAGAATTAGCAAACACTGGAGAAGCTGCAAAAGAAATTCAAATTCACTTGGAAGATGATGTAGACAAACATCTGTTGATGCATACGTGTCACAGAAACACAAACTACACAAATAAAATGGAAAACTCAAAGTTACTTATGAAAAGACTTGGGTGTTGTACACACAATTTTTATTTTCTGTGAGGAAGCAATAACGAGGTACATTTTGACGTTATTGTAACGCATACGGCCACCATTGCAGGTTGTTCGAGCCGGCTTACCAGCGCGGTGACGTCATCGCCCTTCCCTGTGAATAGCAGGGACTGCAGCCAGCGGGCTGACGGGAGATTTCCCTTTAGCTCAAGTGGCTGGGTCCCTGTTGAGTGACCCTGGAGGCCCGGGTTCGGGTCCCTGACGGTGGGGGACTGACCTGAGGCGGCAGCGGCGAGGGCGCATATGCAAGTGAACCCCGGAGCATTACATTATATTTAATATTGTAGATTTTAAATCACGGGTTTAATGTTGAAATTTTCTAGAGTACTAATAATTCCTTATTCAAAATATTGGGTACATTTTCCCCATGATACAAATTGCTCTAGAATCAGTCCACAGAAGGGCAGCCACACATACTGTTGGGCTCAAATGAATGTCCAATACCAAAAGGTGAAAACTTTTTTAGCTGCCGAAGAGTGATGACTATAAATTATTCTGTCAAAGCCTTCGAAACTTTTGAAGACTTGAATCATAATTCAACCCAGTGGCCTTCTTTCAGAATCAACACTTAAAAACAAACCAGAGGGCACAGGAAAACTACGGAAGAAATGCATTTAAAACTTTGAAAAGGCGGCACTTCTTCACACAAATGGTTGTTGGGAGTCTAGAACCAAATACGCCACCGTGTTGTTGAAGCTGATAACCTGACTTCTGTTGTTAAGAAATGGATTAGTTAATATGAAATATGTACTAAAAAACAAATTAGTCATAGTCCAAATGGCCTCATCTCGTTTGGAAATATTCTTACGTTCTTGTTGTTACATGTTACAGGCCAACTATTGGGATCATTGTATGGCCAGTTAGCAATCTGGTCACCATTCATTTCAATCTTGACAAAACAGAGCTAAGAAGTGGAGTGTACAGCAGGACACAGACTGTAAACAAGCCCTTCTTTGAGTGGGAGGAGAGAATAAGCAGACACTAGGGTGAAATCACATTCCAGGTAAGTGGTGAATGACCAGTATAGAAGATGAGCTCAGTATAGCAGAGATTCAGCTATAATAATTTTCTCATCCTCTAACAGGCTTTGTTTGCTTCAAGTCTCATTTAAAGACAAAAACTGTATAAGGCAAACGCAATCTCAATGGACTGCATTTAGAAAAGGATTTCCTGTGTTTTGAGGTAGCAAGGTACCCACTAAGCAAACCTCCCTTTGACATACTTTATTTTGATGCATGTATTTGATAGAGGGGTAATTATTTCCTCTGATATAGCATCAGCTTAGAAACTCGTTTTGTTTTGGGTGGGACCTAAAGAATGATAGAACTGTCTTTTGCTTAATTTGTAACTCTTTTGGATGCCTTTGGTATCTGTTTCTCACAAAGATACCTGGGTAGCTAAGATTCCATGAAAAACCGGGACCAGGTATGAACTTTTACTGTAAATATTTGTACAGTATGTTTTTCTGTCCAGTTGTCTTCGTAAGTAGTTTGTTTCACTTTGTTGCCTGTTCTTTAGTTCTACTATGTAAGGAACAAAGAAACCACATAACTGCTTGACATTCTCTGACCTGTCGGATGTTTTATTTTAATTTGAATAATTTTGCTTGCTAGACACACTGATGTCAGGACCTTAGCTTTACACTTTTTTAACCTTATTTAATTTACTTACATCTTCCTCTCTTTTACACCTGGCATCTGTACAAGACTAGCACCAGCATAAGCTGCCCTTCCCCTATATTGTTACATTATGAGCAGCATTACTGAATGCTATTTAAACCTCCTACACCCAGTCTGTAAAGCCATGTTGTACGTGGCCTCCAGAGCACTCTGTCAGAACAGTGATACTGAAACCTGTGTGCCCCACGACACCATGAACCCACACATTAACTCACATAGTTCTTCAACAAAAAACTGCGGCAATTGTTATTTCAGGTGACAATGTCGTCATCAAGATGTCTGTGCAGGATATGACCTTTTCTTTCCAGAATAAAAAATGGCTTTTCTTCTTGTCTTGAAAATGTGTTTCTCTCTCCTAAAATAAGCTAAATATTTTTACTAATAGAAATATGTGTAGAGAGATGTACTGTATGCCTTCTTGAGAAAATGAACATTTTCTATGTACTGTAATTCTCTAAGGATACAGAATACAGATATGGAGTACTCTATAGGGAGGTGTTTGCAGAGGTTAAATGAATGTTATCCTGACGTCAGCTTCAGCACAAGCTATTTATAAAGGTAAAACAGCGACACCCTGAGGATTATTTTCTCTCACTGTGAGTTTTTGTTTTTCTCCATGCCCACATAGTCAGCTGCTCTCTACTGTCACTCTGTAAAGAGCCCTGTAGCCAAGTGTTGCGAAGGATGCTGTAGCAAATGAAAGATTGATTGATGGTAAACTAAAAAAAATGATACCACCACATGTCAGAGAATCCCATACAAATTCACACGACTTTTTCCACGGACAATTTAGTAATTGAAGAATAAACAGGCAATAGCTTAAAAGTCACAGACTTAATAAAACTTACACAAATTCACAAGCTAATATTTGCAGGCTATTATATGTATTTAATTGTAGTGTGTTTTAGACCAAAACACCATAAAAATCATTCACACTCAATTGCTAAACTCTGACGAATCATAATTACACTGAAAAGAAGACCTACAGTACATCTTTATCCAGAAATGTTTTCATAAATAAACCTCCAAAGGTAAATTTGCATTCTAGACATGATTCTTAAAGAGGACATCCTTTGATCTCTTTGTAAAATTGATTCTAAAAATCCAAGATGATGAACTGATGTCCCCTTGTACATCAAAATGAAATGTATGTACTAACAAGTACTGTATGAAAAATACAACCCCTTGTCTTAAATTTGAGCCCATTCTCTGTTTGCTACTTAGTTTTGCTTCATCAATGTGAACCCAAGCAGTAAGATTGTCTGCAGCACTAAAATCCACTCTTTCCAACACCGGACCACTCTAGTCCCTGCTGTCATTCTCTTCCCTGGTCTAATTTTGAACCACAGATTTGGTCACGTAAGCTTGGCTGGTCTGTTCACTGTCGACAAGTAGTCAAATCTGGGGTCTCCGCTCAGCGAGGGCTGTAGATCTGATAAAATAACTCCGAGCTATTCAAGCACATTAATAGTCACCTTGCTCTACATACACATCCTCCCATTGCAGCAATAGCAGAGTGTACAGTGGATATAAAAAGTCTACACACCCTTATTGAAATTGCAGGTTTTTGTGATGTAAAGCCAGAAATCAAGATAAATCATGTCAGACATTTTTCCATCTTTAATGTGACCTTGCAACCAAAAAAAAATTCAAGAGAAAAACAAATAGATAATTATTAGGAAAAATAATTGAAATTAAAAAACTTACAACACCATGGTTGCATAAGTGTGCACACTCTTTTATAATGGGGGCTGTAGCTGTTTTCAGAGTTACCTTTAGACATGATTTTGAATGTAATTGGTTAAGTAGCATATACCTGCCATCAATGTACTGTAAGTGATTCTGATTAACCCCACATAAAAATCAGCTGTTCCTGTAGGATTTCCTTGAAACTTTAGGCAATGTATATTTTGGCAATGTCCCCGTGTCTCCACTTATTGATGATAGTCTTCACAGTGCTGCTTGGTATATCCAATGCCTTTGATATTTTTTATACCCCTCTCCTGATCGGTACCTTTCAACAATAAGATCCCGTAGATGTTTTGTCAGCTCCTTGCGGACCATGGCTATCCCAGTAGGATGCAACCCGAAAGTTTCAAGAATATCCTATAGGAACAGTTTATTACAAATTACATGGGTTACTGTGACAAAAAATGTTTCGAAACAAAATGAAAGCATAAAAATTTCTAACAGTTACCTTACAATCCTTTGCCATCTGTGGAGGAGAAAACAAAACTTTAGTAAAATAATTGGCATTTATACTTGTCGACAACATTTTGCAATAAAGTCAACCTTAATTCAACAGAGATCCTAATGATGTCACTGGGAGGAAAGGCAAACAGATTGAAACAAACACTGATTTTCAAAGATGTTTATTGCTGTCCACATGGCAAAAAACTATTTGAATGAACAAAATCAGGTGTATAGTCATCTCCCTAAAATATGAATTTGTACAGCATCCTGCTTTTAATTGAATTGAAGAGAATTGAGAAATTATTTACCACATAGTGCTTCAATGCCTAAACACAGAATTTTAATTTTTATATAGATATACGTCATTAAAAACACATTTCGAAGAATTTTATGATCTTTAAACTCACCTGAACTGATACTCTGCCGTCTTCAGGCCTCGGCTAAACTACACACCAAAGTGCAGGGTTTGTAATTCAAACTGTCTAGATGGGTACTACCATCCATTGTATATTGGCTATCACATTTCTTACTTTGTGGTTTCTACTGCTCAAACATGCACACAATGGATTGACGATAAACAAGAGCTTGCAGTTTGAATAGGAACACAATTGTTTTCTTTAAGTATCTGACAGAGGCTTAAAAGAAATTTGAGTGTGATATTTGCTCAGTGTATAAAGGAAACTTGGATTCTGATCCTCAGTTCTTTGCCATTCAGAAATGAATTAAAAAAAACATCAAAAAGCATTAAAAGTGCCGTTGCACAAGGTACCCTTGAGAAAGCAAGGATATAAAAATACTCTACCTAAATTACATTCATAGGTACTCTCATATTGATTGTAGAATCAAATTTAACACACCTATTATGTAGTAACATAACACTGTGGACATCTAATATGCATTTAATCTGATGCAACACACATTCCACTGAAATGCTTTCTTTTGTATCTCATGTACTGTACTGTACTTGATACTTTAATTTTGTGACAAGGTTGCCCATGAGAAAAAGTTCCTCTAACAACGTTAGAACATAAGTGTTTCAGGCTCATCACAGTATACACTTAGCCACCATTAGTTTTACTCTTGTCACCTGATTAACTCAATTATATGATTTTTTAAAATCAAAACCAAGACAAAACCACACCTTTTATATGACACAGTAAACTACTCTTTCACTTATACAGCTACTGTATATCCACCAACACCACGGTTTTCAAATCATAATTCTACGGACAAGATCAGTTCCCTTCTGTGGGACCTCATAGACCAAGTCATAGCTGAGAGACAGACTTATAGGGGTGAATTTACTATTTTTCTTTCCTTGTTATTTTTACACCATAAGGATCTCATTTTTGGTACAAAAAAGGATATCCAATTGAAATCGAGATTGAGATTTTGAGATTGACCAATGTTTCCTTTAGTGATTTCTGCACCAACAGTCCAAGCTAGCAGGTGACTTTCATTTTGCATGGATAGAAAACACCACTGTACCTGGGCTGTTATCAAATGATTCCTGTCTAAAGTGCACCCTTGGGGACATCATAAAACAGAGCTTTAATAAAAATTTTAAGTGGCCACTTTCAGATGTTTAGGTCTGTACCAGAAAACACAGAAAAACAGTCTGTCTTTCTGTTACAGACATGAGCCATAGTACAGGATGATCCTACAGCTTGAAAATGAAAGCTGTACTCCAGACCTCTCTCATCACCAAGACCTTGGGCTTTACCACAGCTCACGACCCTAAGCCTAAATAGATACTGTACATGTACAGCTCTTTGAAAGTCCACCAGCAGGGGGAAGAATTTTACAGCTGGAGCATTTTGAGGTACAGAATTCTGACATCACTTAGTAGCTTCTCTTAAATTAGTACACTGGCTCATTTTAATGATCTTTTGCCATTTTTCTTTTAGAAAATGTTTCTTGACAGTTATTTACCAGCACAATTTGGAATCAGCGCTTGTCTTTACAGTATGTCTGCATTCAGAGCAATGACTCCTATGCTCACACGTGGAGAAATGAGGAAGTGCCAACCTGCCACACTGACTCACCCATCCATTGAGTCATTCATCTTTTTGACATTGCGATCGTCATGGTAACCTGCAGGAAGGTCAGTGTTGATTAAAGGAGCACTGCACCCCTCATTTCTGCCACAACAAGTCTGCAGGACAGCTGAGACAGTTGCAGGGGTCACTGTTTTTGCCCAGACCTAAATAATGCTGATACTTCCCCCATTGCCGTGTGAGTTGTGCAAATTGGAAAACCTGCAGAGCTTGTTTTCCAACTATAATATCTTATATTGCCAATATTCAAGTTCAAGCTAAAATTCTTTAGCAACAATAAAATATTATGAATGCAAAGGGCAACTTTGCACAAGATGGATTTGTAATCCAAAATGTTCTAGTTAATTACCTTTTAAGATCAAATAATTTACTTTAATTCTGTGCTTTTCACAGTCTATGTGTTTTAGAAACACATTTTGGGGTAATATGTTAATCTTTATAATAACCCTTTGAGTGAAGAAAGACACAGAAAATAAATATGGGCTGAGTCATTGGTCCCTATTTTATAGGTACCATTACATTTTTTAGCCAATAGAAAGGGCTGCGTAATTCAATGCGAAGGCCTTAAGGTCAATAAAACCTGCTGCAATATACTGTACAGTAAATGTTGCTCTCTCTGGCAATGCTTCTATGCATTACAATAGTATGTGATAGGTGTGCAAAAAGAAGGTAGACAAATATCATCTAATATCTTAAATCTTACTAAGCTTTTCCTGTATCATTGGCTCAAAGAGTCAGTTCAAAAAATCATCCTCGCTTTCTCTGTATGCTCATTACACACAAAATGTAATGTCACAAAAATGCACACCACCCCGTTTGCATAATTATATTTGCCTGCACATTCTATTTCGATTTTTCTGCCTGCAGAGACTTAAAAATGAAAATAAGCCTGACTCTTTTTTGTTTGCACACGAAACATTATCCAGCCCCAATACTGTTAATTCTACACTAAAAAGCAAAATGTCTTAATTCCAGCGGAGCAGGTGATGACAACATGAATCAAAAGTATTCATTGTCTTTGGAATAAACAAAACACCCATATTTTAAAAGGACACAGTCCTTTCAAGCAATTTCCTTCTTTAACGGAAGAAACATCTGTTTATAATGAATTTCAAGAAGCAGAGAAATATAACTAGAAATGCACTTTGACACGCAAACGGTAAAAAAGTACTTTGCCAGCACTCAAGACAATGATTTTGCTGCCCACAGTTTAGTTAACTCAGAGTAAGAAACCTTTTTTGGAACAAAATGGTATGATGCTGGGAGTAATGGTGTTTTGACACATTTGGCTTAGCAACACTGGTTAAAAGAGCAGTGCTCTGTTAAAGTGCTTAGTTGGTTTAGTTTTCTAAAAGAAAAGATTTAGTGAACCAGATTATCCATGTTCCAAGATTATCCATGTTCAGAGTCCCGCAGGATGCGATGCTGCCAGGCTTCCTAATTCTCTTTGTTTTTCCGATGTAAGGTGAAAATTGCTTAGTCACTGTCGGCTTCTTTTTCAGCTAAAAGTGGTTTGGTTTCACTGCCATCTTCAACACCCATGTACACCACAAAGCTGAGGGAAGAGAAAAGAACAGCAAGTCAGTGGTTAAGGCACAATTCAATAACACAGTATACTGAAGAACTGCATGAAGAGTCAGCATTTTTCAGTATTGACTTACACAGGCTAGGAATAGCTGTAAAACTAACTGGATGATATGTTCAGGTTTTGTGTGGCACGTGGTTTGTTTCTGAGGGAGTGTATTTTTAAAAAGAAGAAGATTGTGAGAGGCTAGAATTAACTCCGCAGTCATGCTGATGAAACAGTCTCCATGAGATTCTGTGAGAAATGGCAGAGTCATTTTAGACTGCTAACCATCTAATGAGCTAGATGGAATGAATGGCCTCCTCTTGTTTGGAACCTTTCTACTATAAATACTCACAGGACTACTTAAATTTGAGTACAGTGCTGGCTTTTTAAAAATTCGGTAGCTTAAAGACTCTACCAGAATCGCTACCTACTCCTGTTTTAAGGAAAGATTTCCCCAACTCTGGACCTGGGGACCCACACCTGCTTGTTTGTGTTCCAGCTGACCTTAGTGTAATAACTGAGCCCTTAACTGACCTAATAATAGGGATATTTGAAATCTTTAATTTCCTAAACATGTGGGATATCTGCTTTCTGATGATTGCATTTCATAACTAACTTGAGATATCCAGCTTATGAGTAGCAAAATCATCACAAAGGTTCCAATCGAGTAAAATTGTTAGCTCAGTTAAAAAGCTTGACAGGTACGAACACAAGTAGGTGTGTGTCCCCAGACTAGGCAGGAGAACCCCTATTGTACAGTAATTTGACCTTTCTAGATATGTGTAGGTTAAAGTGCCTGCATGTACCTTGTTACACTATATAAAGCTTAGCAGAACAGCCTTTGACACCCAACACTGGAGTGGAATGTCACATGACCCATAAAATCACTGAAATTTTAATGATCTGTTCAAACAAATAAACAGTCAGCTGCTTCAGATCTTATTCAGGAGTTCCTGAAGGTTTGCTGGAGTGGTAACACTGAAATGCACTGTATTTATAATAGAGCACCTCTTGTCAACTGTCCAAAATTAAAGAAGCTTCCTGGTATTTCATGTTCCTGGGCAACTTGAATTTTCAATGACACTCTGCTGCTCTTTGTTCTGCATTCCTGCTCTCTGAAGACTATTGTTCAAGGGATAAAGAAAACAGCATTCATGGACAATAGGGTCAGTTAAGGTAATCTTGGAAAAGAAAAATTGAAATATTGCAAATTCATAGTGAAGTGGGGGTTTTGAGTTACAGTGTTCTAAATAACAGCACTTTCTTTATGTGCAGTGACTGTTAAGGTGCTTTTCATAAAGAATTGGGAAACAACACTCTTAAAGGAAGACTGTGCCTTTTAAAGACTACCGTATGTAAATATTTTCAACACAGCATAAGCTGTTAATTATGACTTACCTACCAGGTCAATAATTATACTCTTTTACGTAATAATTTAAGTTAACAGAGCACAATTCCATTTACAGTGATAACCTTGCCAAGAGGCCATCACTGTTGTTGCACAGAAGACAGCACTGAAATAAAATTGAGAACAATAAAATGGCAATAATATAACAATACAGTGCAGGGTTAACTAATGCAAGCGTCAGGCAGAAAAGACTTAATCATTAAGCTGAAAGCACACTCCAATACAAAGGTGGATAGTTTCAGCTGAATGTCAGATGATTTCGGTCATGGAAGCAGTAAACTGGAATGCATGTGCAAAAAGACCATAATGTACCTTCTTCAACCATGGGTTCAGTTAACTCATTTTCACACAGTTAAAAACACGCCCTATAAAAAAATCTAACCCTAAAGAGATGTCATCCCATCCATTACTACAAGGATGCTTGCCCTGGTACAGATGCACACGGCACAATGCGGTGGTGGCACACTGCATGGGACACCAGGCCATCACAGGGTGCACACACGCAAAACCACAACAAACATGAGGGAGCCTGGGACCCCAACAGCTGTAAAGCAGCAATGCTAACCACCGTTTCATCGTTCCACGTATTTAGAGAAGCAGCTGAGGCATCTCTCTGTGAAAGCAGTCTTGCTCCTTAAAACCAATCCACTCATCTTTAGGAAACCACAAACAATTAACACCTAATCCTCCTTAAGTCAGTCAGCATCTACAGTATATGTAGATGTATCTGGATGTAGATCTTGATCCAGCCAGATCTCAGAAGGTAAGCAAGGCTGGGCCTCACTAATACCAGGAAGGGAGGCCACTACAAATAAGTAGTATGAATATGTATATTAAGAAGTACATTAATAGGTGTGATCATTAATCTATAGAATTGTAATTGTAAAGAGTAGGAGTATTAAATTTTGGTTTGGTTAAGTCACACTTCTTACTCAGTCTACTTTTCCACTCCAGTTCAACTTGAGAACTAAATTATTCTCTTCTCTTCCTGAAGAATTTTGAGCGGGTTCTCAAATTTTAGTGATAAATACTGTAGATACCCTTCTATACAGTATGTAAAGCACTTTGAAACCCTTCTGGATGGAATGTGCAATTGTAACATACCATGTTGAAACAGAGTACCCAAAGTCATCTTACTGACATTTTCCAACCACTTGATCGAGCACAGGAGTCTAGTCCATCACAGGGAACACACACACACACTACCAGGAGCCAGTTTTTCAAAGAATTTAATCTATCTATACGTCTTGTGGGAGGACACCAGAGCACCTGGAGGAAACCTACGTTAACACAGGGAGAACATACAAACTCCATGTAGACAGTACAATAGGAATTGAACCCAAGGCCCCAGTGCTGCGAGGCAGCAATGCTAACCGCTGCACCACCATTCCACCTCTGACTCCAACCACATTTAGTAAAATACAAGACTTTACCCCATCAGTATCATCGGGATCACGCATAGACCTCCTGCCACAAGGAAGCTGAAGCCGGAGAACCAGGCCACTGTTGCAGCATAGATGCTGTTAAATACAGCAAACGTTGCACTGGCACTTAAACTCTCCAAGAAGGCCACACAGGCGAAGAGTGCCCCTGCAAAGAGAGCAGATTCAGCAGGCTTTCATCATTCTCGTGGAAGAATGACTGAATGCCAATTCAGGGACAATGCTAGCTTCAGAAAACAACATGCAGACAATGAGAACATTAACTGCTGCTTATTTTAACGTGTATCTGCTGAGAGATCAAGCATTTTAAAGTGCTTGACATAAAAGGCTTAATGCGGCTTTTCTTTCATTCACAATGTACAAAAATGTATATTTTTTTGTGGTTCACGGGAGCTCTGATACTTGTTTAAAATAGAAACGATTTCTGTAATTAACTGTCCGTTGATAGTGCCCTTGGGTGAATGTTGGACTTCTGCATATTCACTGCATGAGGAAAGTTCCAGTTTTCTGATCTAAATCTATGAAAAGCAAAGCATTATGGATGTTTTAGTTGGATTTTTATTACAAACTGCCAGGCCTCCTGAATGGCTCTGGCAGTATGGGTACTAGTTCTCCAAAGCACAGCCTGGGCTCTGTCCCCGATGTTGCAAGTTTGGACCTGGGTTGGAGCAGCACTCACAAATACATAACATGCTGCAACACAGACTCCCAGACAGTGGCCACAGAACAGTATCTCCACTGACCTCGGTCCACCCAGTACTGGCAGAATTTAATCCATTCTGCATGGCCTAGGCCAGCGAGAGGGAACGCCTGGATTGGTCTTTCCAGATGGCTTTTCTGGAAAAGCCACTTACCTTGTTCGGATTTCGAAACGATCTTGGACATCATGGCCCTCAACACAGGAGCAGGCATAAAGGCAAAAAGCATAGGCAACCTAACTAAGAAAACAGAAACAAGATGGTCAGGGTGTTGTGTGATGTCATTCACAGAGAACAGTGATGTAACACTGCTCTGTGCTTCACTGACGTCTGACCCAATACTGAAGAACTGTTCACCTAATAAAGATCTCTTGCAAAGTATGGAGAATTTAAATTAATATATACAGTATATATCACAGAGGCTACAGAAAACAGACAAGTCTGTTTCAAAGACTATTCTTTGGATATCAAGATTGTAATATATACAGGTACAGTAGATATCACAGATGCTTAGCAAAGCACATTCATTTAAAATTCCTGGAAATTGATAAATATATGAATACAGTATATTCTAGTTCTTCGTGTTTATACTTGCCTTCCTGAAAGAACCCAAAGCACCTCATATACAGGCCAGGGCCAAGGGTGATGTAAAGCATCCATTTTATACCAGTAGCCACACTACACTAAACATCAGGAGGAGGAGTAAAAAATTAAGGGGGATATTCAGGCAAGTAAGACTTAGCAAGCCTAAAATCCACCAACACCCCTTACAGCAGAAACCTGATTTTCCTTCGAGATCTCCCAGTACTGACCAGGACCAGCACTGCTTAACTCCTGAGATCTGGTGATTTCAGGCCAGAAGGTAGTAACACTGCTGTCAAATTATCTAATATCAGCTTAAAAACTGTTGTATTTAAAGACTGGACGAGTGGTGCCAATTATATTTATACCATTACAATCTTATTCTTAGAATACCTTAATATGGTCCATATGGAATTATGTTCAGTGTTGTTTGTAAAAAGGTGAAGTACTTGTATTAATGAAAAATCTACAATAAATCTAAAACATACAGGATGCTAATATTAGAAGATAATTTAGAAGGTCACTGTATTATTTGACATTGGAGAATATTACCATAGTACTAAATAGTATTTCATGAATAAATCTAACATTACCAACATTCCTACTGTATAAAGAATATGTTTTTTTATAACACTAAATGGAACAAATATGACTTTCATACTAGTTAGCATGTACTGTATGTCATTTTGATTTGGGGAAACTCAAACAATTTAGAAAAGGCTTTGGTACTTCAACAGTTGGCTTATTTATTCTCAGACTGCTACAATACAACAGTCAACTGAAGAACTCTTGCCATCTCCCCAAGAGGGGAATTAGCTACATGCTCCGAGTTACACTCACTTATAAAGACACTGCACAAGTGTGACCTCTGATGGATTATTTTCTAATACCAGACATGAGCTTTAGAATTATCTCTCCTTATCAGGAGAAAACACAGAGGGCTTTAAAGGGGAACTGCAGTCCCAATTTCTCAGACCAGTTATTAAATCTTGTTAACAAATCCATTGACGGTATAGAAAAAGTTTACAAATTTTGAATTAAGCACAAAAAACGTGAACTTTGTAAAAGTACTGTAAATCGCCATGTAATCACTAACCCCTGATCTCACCACAGACAAGAGCAAGAGATCCCACAAATTGTGACGTGATGCAGCCCTTCCTTCTCGCTAGTCACTATAAAAACTTATGTAATACGATGTACAAGCAAATTAAATACAGATTGTGCAGCAGATTTCCCCGCAGAAAGTTTTTAATGTGATCTGCATGCAGAGTTACCAAGTAAGATCCATTAATCAGCAAAACTGTCAAAGTTGAGAGCAATATTTCTGTTTGATTAAAAGAGATGTATTCAGAAATATTGTTTACAATGTAATATGGCCACTTCACATCACCGGACATTTTGTGGCCCCGTTCTGAATTGCAGAATATGGTGCTGTGCATACCTGGAAATTCTGTCTATTTCGTGATGTAAATTGGACATATTACAAGTTCCTGTGTAAATTTTACTTTTATTGTGGTTTGAAATCAATGCTGATTCTTTCGAACCCCAAAATATAAAAAATAGCATAAAAATTCATGTTTATGCAAACAAAATCAAGATAAGGGCTCCACAGGAAAACATAAGTCATAGTGGCAAACTTAATCCCACGAAATGAGCTAAATGTTTTCTTCTTGTTCTATTGTTTTGATACTTGTAGAAGCTCCTGCATAACTACCATTCCCATGGTAGAATTTTACTGCCCCGTTTCCAGCACAAGATGAACTAATAAAGTGTGAGTAATTGTGCCTTGTGTGGCTGTGCTCCAACGCCCTGGAACACAATTCCAGACGAAACCTAGAACTGTCACTTTGGGTGCTTTTAAGGTTAGCTAAAAAAATACTTTTTCAGAGAGGTTTTTGGGATTGTTTTGTTCTCTGTATCTACTTAGTTTTCTTGGCTTTGTATTTTTTCTGTATTTTGGATAAAGTGCTTTTGGTCAATATGGAGCCCATTATTTTTAAAGATGATATATAAAATAATTTTTATTATATGGTCTTTGAAAACCTTTTGAGTAAAACAATGTTGGTGGATTTAGACATCGAAGCTTTTACTATTTTCCAGAAAAAATTGAAATTTGTTCTTTGGCAGAGCCAAATAAGCCTTTAAATCCCCCTGCTAAATATTACATAAATTGGGACAAGGAAAAAGGCTGCTGGTAACAGGTTGCTAGTACACCATTAATTGGGCATAGTTTATAATATTATATCCAGGTCAAAGGCAATTTGACATATTGTTAAAAATGAAGGCACTTACCAAGAAACATGAGCAGTGTGGTCTTGGCAAACGCTGTCATGATCATGCCAGCCATGAATGACAGCAACCCAATAAACACTATGGCAGCCTCTGAAAAACAGTAGGAAAGGCAGTACACGCCGGCAAAACTGGTCAGGAACACGATGGTGGAGAGGGCTGAACCATACCCAATCAGCACTTCGTTCCAGCACAAGGGCACGTTCAGCTCGTAAAGGATGAAAATGGACACGCCACCCAGGTTGGCAAAAATAAAGAACGTGAAACTCAAGATCATTAGGACGAGCAGAATCGACCTCTTCCTACTCGAGGACGCAAAGAGGAGGTAGATTCCATAAACCACCTTCTTGAGAGGCTTGTGGGTGGGCCCGTTCTGGATGTTGGAATAAGGATTTTTAACTGTCTCTTCCAGGATAAAGATGATGTATAGTATATTGATACAGTGAAACACGGAAGAGGCAAAGAAGGGCCAGTTAAAACCAGTTGACCTTAAGAAATAGCCAGTCGAAACGGAAGCGACCCCCGACAGCAAACCGAGAACCATGTCCATGCTGGACATTCGCAGCATCTTCTTCTTGCTATCATCACAGATATCGGCCACATACGAGAAGCAGCCACCCAGGAAAGTCCCAAACCCCCCAAAAAGAGAGCTCACGAAGTTGGACACGATCAGCAGGTAGAGGCTCAGGCTGAAGTAGGACACGCAGAGATAGGTGACTGAAGCGATCAGAGACCCAATCACAGGGAGGAGGATGCTGATCTTGCGTCCTCGATAATCACTGTAAGACACCAGCACTAGGGTGACCAGGAGGCTGGGAATGATGGAGAACAGCTCATTGTAGAGCGAGAACAAAGAAGCTGCTTTTTGGACATCCTGCAAAAATAAAGAAAAATGAAAATAACACATAGGAGCTTTGGGAAGTTTGTTTTGTACCCTAAAACCGCAAACAATGATCTTTTTCTTATAATTAAAGGATTGCAAAATTAGAAGAGAGCCTGCTGACTCAGTTTTTGTTCACCAATACAGATTTTCAACACTTGTTTTACATGGCCCAAACATATGGATAAGAAACATTAATGATACTGAAGCTGCTTGTACTCATTGGACTTAATGTCCTTTAATATAACAAGATATACAAAATTAATATAACAAGATAACAAAATTAGTTGAATCTTAATTTTGGGTATTTAAATTCATTGGACTATTAATGAACTCATGATTAGAAGCATTTGTTATATCCCCGGTACATAATTTTTTATACTTAAAAATGTGTATTAGAAAAGCTCAGAGCAAGTCTGTTTGGAAAACATATCCATGTAATTTTTTTAAATAATGCCAATTAAGTTTATTTAAAGAATATCAATCTGATAACTGGAATTTTGGGACAAAATGGGACAATGGGAGTTGTCATTTCACAGCTGGTGGCTTGTTCAGTAGATTTGTTTGCATTTATAAACTGCTGTACAAAGATCTTAAACACTTTGTTTATTTTTGTCCTGCCAGTGCTTTCCCTTCTTTACAAAGGGAAACAATTCTTGATCATGACCTGCGACATTTTAATTTGTACAAGTATTTGTTATTTGTATATACCCTGGGGTACATTAGCATTTAGCTTCATGGATTATAGAGAGGTACATTGTGCTAATGAGGGAACACACCTCAGTCAATTAGATTTTACTGGCAAATGTGGCGAGGTAATACAATACTTGATATTGGCTATTACTGTACAGGTGGAGTTAGACTTTGAAGATTCTGATTAACAAGAATGAAAGATCAAAACGTTTGGTAACCTCAAAATGAAATATTAAGAACTACCAAGCTGTTTTTTTTTATTCCTGTACCCTGTTAGTATCTAAAACGTGAGGAAAATGCTTTTTATATATAGTCTTTGCATCCTGACTTTCGAGAACCGACGGGGTATTTTTATTAAACAAAAAGTGTCCCTGAAAGGAGATAAAAGCAAAAGACAGTTCATGTTGTTTGTCACAGTAGAACAAAACAGCTTTCTCGACAGTTTGTTAAAAAAGAGAATAAAAAAACAGAAGTGAAATCCCCCCGTCAATTATATGGAAGTGCTGTTAAGTCAGTGTTATTGTCCTTGTGGGGGAAAAAAAGACTGGTAAAATGCCAACCTCAATACCACAGAGACTAGGTGTGTCAAACATTCGACCGGGCACTTCTGGCGTCTCACAATTGTCAATGTGTAACGACTGGACATTTGGAAGATATTTAGCCTTTCTTACAGTCCCACACAGAAATAAATTAAATTTTATATTATTTTTAATTAAAAAAATCAACAGCGAAGAAGTATTTCAAATATGACTTGTTTCAGGGAGACTAGGAATAAGTATAACCGAGATCGGAGAGACGTTGAGTTTGTGAAAAGTTAGGTGAAACAAAGTGGGGGAACCATTGGTAAACTGCGAAAACACCTCGCTCGTTTACTATAAAAGTGTCTGTAGTGAAAAGTCTCTCACCTCATGATGGTTAGTGACGTTGGTGCTGTTCGGATTGCAAGCGGACGTGTTGTCGTTGCCAGTTGGATATGAGGTGTTCGTCACCTGCTGCCACAGTCGGCGGTACACATACTGTTGCAGGAGTGGAAATGCCAAAAAATTGGCAAACGCATAAAAGCCGACAACGGGCTCCACCAGAAACAGACCCTGCATTCCTCTGTCTGGACAAAACCACCGTCTGCAACCAGAAATGGGCATCAAAAACGTCAGACACACTAGTGCATCAAGATTATTATATATATTATATATAAACCGCTGTAGGTTTACTGTTTACAGGTTATTTTGAATAACAAAGCGCTGTTTCTGCATACATTACAGTTGTTATGTCGATAGACGAATCGTTAAGGGTTTCAAAGTCGCACTTTGAAAATACAAAACACAGACAAACGTGTTCGATTACAGAAAATATTTCTACCACTAATACTTTCACACTTCTTTGAGACGATGAATCATTAAAAAATACGCAACTTTCCGTACAGGTTTTCATATGAAACACTGCATCACCAGCTTGCGGTTATGCAAACAAACTCTATTAGATATTTTAGCATATACAAGACTTCATTGCAACGGTAATAAATGAACAAATTTTAAAAACTGTGAACTACAAGTGGAGCTACTGTACATTAACTACCTGAAAGTAACATTCTCGACCGTAAAATAATCTCAACTTTAAACGGAAGTGAAAAATTCCGAATTGAAGATTACTGTAGTGAAAATGTATTTCACCACAGGCAATAAACACAGTAAGTAGATCATCAGAAAAATAAAACCTAGAAATCATGCAATAAATTCGTAGCTGTATAGCTTACCTTTTTCAGGTATTCGTTTAAACACACGACAATGACACGAAGCAATGAGTACAATGCACAAACTTACCTAAAGATTCATCTATGTTAGTATGTCACTTTTCTGTGACAGCACGCAGATAACGACCTCTTGTATGAAAGAACGAATCGAAACTTGGAAAGCATTTGTTTGCTTTTATATTAGGCAAGACACTGGTACGGAATTATAAAACATCTCTTTCCTGGGGGTTTCGTCCTCCTTGATTTGCAATAGGACTACTCTAGCCTCGCTGAACACGTGCCTCATTTTCAATTGGGCTCGCTTCCTTGTCAATCATAAGGTATCTGTTGTGCAGTTTGATCCGCACGGAGAGAAAGCTAACCTTGTCATTTTGGTACTGAACTCCGAAGATACTTCATTGCGTTCATCCGACTGTTAGAAGTTGTTATGCATATTCAATGTACACCTGTTTGAGAATTGACGGAAGTATATCCATGAAACTGGTCGCATTTTGTGTGCTTTCGTGGCAGATTAATTTGAAAACGCGTAAAATCAAGATTTTTCCATGTTGTGCAAACTACAGCAAGTCAACTGAAATTTCTGAAGCTTCGATAACTCATTAAAACTACAAATAGTATTAATATAAGTAACCGCGGCTTTTTCGTACAGCTGTACTTCTTTTTTTCTTAAGTTGTGTAAAAAATATCGGTTTTGGCTTCACGTCATCGCGAATTATGATTTTAATTGTATCCTTTAAATATTTTGATTTAAACGCATTTAATCCACATTCTGATTTAAAATACATTTTTAAATTTAAATACATATCTGACAGCAGTAGCCCAGAATCTGCCTATTTGTGTGATCAATATGCAGTGGAAAGAGTGCATTCAGAAGATGGTTGCACACTTATATTCACACTGTGTTACAGTGTTAGATCTATAGCCAGATACTTGAATTGAACCAAGACACACCAAGAGTAAAAACATTTGTTGCTAGATTTTGGTTAAAGATGTCAACTACTATTGTATTTCTTAAAATAATGTGTACAGTACTGACAATGTTTTGCACTGGATTTTTTTCAGTAAAATATCTCATAAGACATTTTGGATGAGTACCTTACCACTGAGTTCTGTACCTCTTACATTGTTTTGAATGTTATATAGCTGATATGATGCAGTTTCTATGTGCAAATAATAATTTTAAGCAAAACCATTCAATTTATGAAACACGTCTTATCACGAAAGTCACTATTGTGTCTGGAGCAATTGTGGCTAGCAAACCTCCTTAGCTCTCAACAGTGAATCAGAGAGAAAATAAAGAGCATAGTGTACAACGCGTAATCAGAAAAACTCTCTACTATGCTAAAGCTATTTAATGTTGCTAAGCTTTATCTTGGCTCAGCTAGAGGTGTGTTGTCAATTTCTTCCTTGATAAACACCTGAGTGAAATATGAATTTAACTAATTTCATATATTAGCCAGGTTACTTTTCTTGGAAGACAGTGTAACATACTGTAGTGGGTCAGTTTCTGGACTGGTGGGTTAAAGTCCCTGAGGCAGACAATGCTGTTGTACCTTTTGCAGGGTACTTTAACCTGATTGCTCCAGGTCACCCAGCTGCTCTCTGGTGAACTGGCTTTCTGTCCACTGGGGGGTGGAGTCATGTGCTCTCTATTTGCTTAATATCATGAAAACCATGATTAGCTCTGGACTGATGGGCCCTTGCAGTTTCAATATGGAACTACCAATGTTATCTCACTCTTCCTGAGACATTCTGCTTCATCCTTTACTGTTCCTCTGCTGTTGTTATCCTGAAAAATACATTATATTAAAGATTCTGGGCTCCAATGCTTTATTATTTTCTGTCTCTTGCTCAACCATCCTACTAACCTAGTTTTACCTATCTTGCAGTTCACTGCATTATTTTTCTCTAACTGAATACATCTTTTTTTTCAATTATTTTATATATTGCTCCCTTTCTCATTATATACTATTTGATTTATTGAACTCTTTCGGCCACTGCTTTCTGGTCTTCGATTTTCTTATTCTTAGGTAGAATCTGTTATATGTTTCAAGAAAAATATCTTTAAAGTGCCCTCTAGTAATGGGGCTTCTGTCTTGACATCTTTTCACAGCTCACAAAACAGTCAGGAAGCCAGACTTCACAGAAGGCCACAATCAGTAGCACTTAAAGGGGAACTGTAGTCCTAATTTCTCAGGCTGGTTATTAAACCTCAATTATAAAATACATTCATTGATAGTATGGCAAAATTAAAGATATTCCGAATTAAACACAAAATTATGAACTTTATGAAAGTACTGTATAGTCACTATTTTTGTGGAGAGTTCATGAGAATTGTGAACCGGCTCTTCCTGCTCTCTAGTCACTGTAATGACTAATGTAATGCAATGCATGAGTGAATAAGTACAGGTTGTGCAGCAGACATTTCACCAGAGAAATGTTCCAACGTGATCTGTATGCAGAGTTAGTAAGTAGTATTTGACTGCAAAACCGTCTCAAAGTGGAGAGCAATATTTCTACTGGATTAAAAGTAATGTATTCACAAGCCTGCTTGTTTACAATGTAATAGAGCTGCTTTACTTCACCGGATGTTTTGCTGGCTTGTTCTGAATCACAGAATATGGCGCTGCACATACCTGGAAATGTAGTCTATTTTGTGATGTAAAAAGGGGGTTTTACATGTTACTATGTACATTTTACATTCATTGTGATTTGAAATGCACTCATCAATTCTGATTCTTTCTAACACGGAAATACAAACATAGCATTGAGTTTCCCCTTTAATTTCATGTTGTGACTGTATATGTTGACCAGGTAAATCAGAGCTTTGATCATGATGCATTTTTTTTCCAATCTGAAGTGTACCAGCACATGCACCAAGAATCATGACTCTTCTAATGCCATAAAAACCTTCTTTTCCAAGGCACAGCACACTGGGGAAATGGCCTGACATGCTCCTGCTATACAGTATGTCCACATGAGACATACCACCAACTGGGCCATTTACAGTATATTGTATTGGAAAAGACACACCTGATTACTCCAACACAAGGTACTATCTTCTAATATTTTGGTATAGCTAATGAGTTATTTACCAAAATATTTATGTAATTTTCTTGTTTTTTTTAATAAAGGAAGGATTTGGATTTTCAAGAGTGAATCATGAGCTTTGTTTCAATTAAATTCCATCTGTATATACTGTACTTTCTGCAAAAGGACAGAAAACATGCTTGTATATCTCCTACTTTCTCCTGAATTGTCATATGGGTAATAATTAAATAACATTATGAATTAGAAAAGATCCCTTTGTAAATACTATAGTTCATTTCTGCTTTATTCACATAATTAATCCCAAAAAGAATTGCTTAAAATAATCTCTAAATTACTGAAAGTAACTGTAATCGTATTATTGTCAAAAAAGTGTAAGAGATGACCTTTACCCAGATTTTGAGGTCTTATTACAATTAAAACAGTAACTGGTAACCCATTGCCTTCCAACACTGCTTTGAATGCAAGAAACAACTTTATAAACACCTTTATACATTTAGAAAATCAGCCAAACAAAATGAAGGGCAGTAATTTTGACCTAATAAACCTTAACAGAGGTTTTGGACTTTTCCATGACTTTTTCCAACAGTAAACACAAAGTGGATAGCACAATGGAAAACATAAGAATGTATTTTGGAGTAAGAACGGGATCTGCCTCTTAACTCAAAAGAACAGGAGACACTTCTTTACACAAAGGTTTGTGTACAGCTTACGAGCCACATTGCTTATGTTGTTACCCAGCCTTACTTCAGGAGCAACTTGCCAAACTGTAACTACTACAGTAGGTCTATCCCTGCTCTGAATAGCCTGTCCACATACTGTATTGTAGGTCTTGATCCTGGCTAACAACCAGATGTAAACCAAACCTCTTCCAAACACACTTCAGATGTGTGTACCCTACTGACTGACTCCAAGAGTACTTGTTCTGGAGGGTAATGAGTGGACCATATATTCTAGTGCCCTGGTAACCTCCCTTTTCTCTCTGAGCTGTCAGCACGTAGTCCACCAGTCAGGAGCTGTTATTCACGAGTGAAGGCATTTCCCTTACTTAAGACAGAACCCAACCTGTCTTCACTTAAGTCCTCCTGCCTGTGATTTAAAAGACACCATAACTATGAGTGGCTTCAGTGATGCAGATTATTACATCATACTAATTGATAAAAATTTAAAGCACTTTTTCATAAGAACAACTATGAAACTGTAACAGGAAGGTGTTTGGCACAGCAAGCGGATGTATTAGCTTAATCACGCAGGCTAGTGTGCCACTATACGGAATCGTCCCATTGATTTTTCTATTGTTTTCAGACATACACCAATTTAATAGCAGATTCAGTTTAGGTTTATTCTTAACACACGTCTATCGTACTAGACAACCACCTGTGACACCATCATGTGACTGGAAGGGACCTGCAAGTACGTCACAACTGACAGACAGTTTAGCGGCTCGAAACGTAGAAACATTACAGGAAGTACCCCAGTGGGTTTGTGGGAAATGTAGTTCGCATTTGGTAATACAACATCTTTAAGGCATCTAGAAGTATACTGAGTAGTTTTCTGGCCCCGGCTCTCTACAGTTCATATTAACCTGCGTGCCCAGACAGACAATGTATAATAACATCTATTGGGTGCTATTAGGAATAATTAAGACAGAGTTACATACCCATTTTCAATAACTGCTTAGTTTCCAGCGTTCCCAAGACCTAAGACGCTGCTGTGAGGCAAAAACTCTGCAGTAAGAACATAAGATTAAAAAGGAGAGGGTAGTATTTGAGCTGTCCAGCTCTTTAGGACTCTCTTAGCTATTTGAACCCTGCACTCAGGCGCTTCATGAAGGAAACATGAGTTTAAAATTTCAGCTTAAACAACATAGCTGGGTAGCTTCTTCTATACTTCCACAACCTTTTCTGAAGGAAAATTTCTCCTTTTATGTAGTCAAGCAGGATTTGGTGACCTGAATATTTTTTCACCCAGCTTTTGTTTATTAATTGAAGAATAAGAAAATATACTAGTTATATCTGATTATTTACAGAGCAAAAACATAATGTTTCCAAGAAGGACAAAATATCAGTCCTCCACCCCGAGGCCTAGTACACAGTGGGTCTCCAATATGTGCAAATATAAGTAGCTGTATTATAATTATAGATATCAGTTTTAGTTTGCACGTGTGTTTAATCATTAATGACAGTTTTCGAAGCTGGGCTCTCACTCTATCAGATTATCTGGAAAACCCTGATTCTTACAAAGCAGGCGCATTCCTTAAAAAATCTTTCTTTCAAAAGTTTTATTGAACATCAAATTATGCAAAAGAGAAAGGGTATCCAAAAATATAAGTGAACAAAAAACGCAGAACAAAACGCTGCCAAAGGTACAAATTTGAGCACAATAACTTAAATTTCTTGCATAAATTACAACAGATATGTTTATATATATATTTCAAGTTTTTAATGGAAGTAATACTGCATTTCCACCTCATGAGCATTAAAAGGGGAATTAGACCCCTTATTAGCATAAGTCTTAGACCATTTTGTTCTATGAGCGTTCCTCACAAACCTGGGTTGCCCGTGTGTGCCGGGTTATACGGTTACGCAGGCGGAACCGTGCGCTGCGGACGTTTGACGTCGCCTATTGGCAGTGGGAGGGCAGACACTCTGTGGTCTCGGAGATCAGAGGCTGGTAAATCCGGCGGAGACAGCAGTGGGACGGTGAGGAGATTTGAAAATGTCATTATAAGAAATACCTGTAAATCTTTTTCTGCGATACAGACCATTTTCGCTGGCCTGCGCGATGAACACCTGTGCGTGTCTTTGCGTGACAGATGGCCTTTCACTAAAGAGCGTACGGGGCTTAGTAAGGAAGCGAAATGCACTAAAATACTTCATAACAGGATACTGTATAAGCAAAATGAAGCCGGAAGACAAGACGGTGTTATAAATCAAAGAAATGTGTGAAAATATGTGGTTTCAGTGATTGCTAGAAGTTAGAGTTAGGTAATGTCATTTTAATATCGGTAAACCAGTTTGAACATCAGCATTTTAATTTTTGTGTTTGATTTTATACATATCAGTATGCGCAGCTATTTATGTTGTCAGAGCAGCAGGACCTGGAGTCTCACTGTAATTTCGTATATTGTATAGCCGCCAGCCATTCATTGTCATATTGGGTTTATGCTCAAAGGTGGTGTCATCTGGCCTGTATCACGCAAAGGGCCTGAATTGATTTTGCGTGATTAGAATGAAACGCCAGTCTGCGATTTTTTTGTTTACCTAACTGAAGGTTAATCGGTGCGAGTTCAAATCACCCAAACACAGCAGTGGAGTAAGATTACTGTGCGCGTATCCTATGTAACTGCAAGGGGGCGAACTGTATATGATTTCCTGCTGTCAGATTTATTAGAACTGGTGGTGTGATAGGTGACAGTTCTTGAGACGCGCGATTGACACATTCTAGTCAATTCAATGCTGTCGGCGTGAGAGTCATGGCTTACAAAGGTACTAGCTAAAGGCCGATGCAAATGTATTTATTTAATTTTAGGGATATCCAGACTACCATGTTTCATCTGTCCTGGAAATTGGGAATATTTAAACAGTCCTAGCTGCTTCGTTTAACATGAAGTTAACAGGTACCCAACCTGGCAGCTTACCAGTATTGGATATGACAGTAAAACGTCTGAAGCACAACACCGTGATTGAAATATAGACAATAATGGCACTTTGAGCTGAAGCACTTGAGAGTTAAGCCTTATCTCCAAGGCAACTTGCTAGAGTCTCATCCATCCACCGTCCACCATCCATTTTCTAACTGTTTAATCCAATTCTGGGTCGTGGGGGAGCAGGAGCCTGTACCGGCAACACTGGTCACAAGGCAGGGCACCCCAGACACACACACACACACACACACACACACACACACCAGTGTGTTTTTCAACTGGGAGGAAACCAGAACACCTGGCAGAAATCCACGCTAACACGAGAAGAACAAACTCCACACACATAACACCCTGGTCTGGAACTGAATCCAGGGCCCTGTGCTGTGAAGCAGTAGTCCTCACCAATTCACCACCATGTTGTCCACTAGAGTCTCATATGAGTTAAAAAATGTAAGAGGTTTTAAATGAGATGGGATCACTTGACTCATAGCTCAGTGGTGCGAAGATCGTATCTAGCTGTTTCTTGTTGGAAACCAGTGTATCAGCTTCAGAAACATAGCTGCCCAGCTTGTGCCATACTTCCAGAATTCTCTGTGTAAAGGATCACCTTTAGACATCCAGTCTAAACTGAGATCCAGTTCTCAGTTTTTAAGTGCACTGCCCTGCAGTTTCCACACGTGTCCTTACTTTGTTTTTCTGGTGATACTGAAAAAAATCCATTGATTGATCTTGAAAAGCATGAGGCAGGTCCCCTAGAAGATCCTTCTGTTCCAGACTAAAAAAGATTCAGTTCTTTTTTTTATTTTATCAGAGCAGACAGCAAGGGGACCTGATGCTAGTGTTTAAAAAGACAGTCTACAACTCCATTAGGCTGAATAGTGGGTGTTTTCTCTCTGGATCATCAAGCTGCAACTCTTTGTTTTGGCGATGATGAATCAAGGGTTCATCCTTCTGCTAATGATGGATATGCTCACCTCCAGAGAGCCCAAGGAGAAAAAAGTGCCCAATGCAACACTGCTCAGTAGGTTTCTTCCAAAGGCAACTGGCTCATAGCGTAGGAGGTGGACTGTGTTGGAGTTTAGCAGGGTCTTGGAGAGATTTTAGCACATAGGGCTTCAGCTCTTTGGCTCTGTCTGGGACACTGGTGTGATCGTTAGTCACACTAGATGATATTATCTTACCTGCCAGGCTAGCCATGGGTTTCTGCAGGCTGGAGATTGTAGGGAAGTCTACAACGATGGAGGGGCAGGCTTGTGTGAACTCGTAGGTATCGCATCAGGGCTGCAACCTTGCATGCAAATTATAGTTTACAGTTTCATTTTACAGTTTACAAGTTGCAATTCCAGTCATGCTTGCAGAATAAGATGGAAGACTTTAGACATTGTCTACCTTCCAGGCTGCATGAAGTATTGGGGCCAGTACTAGTTGATCCTGAATTTCATATCAAGTCTTTAGAGATTGATAGTTGATAGTGTTTTTATTGGGCAGTGCTGTCTGTGATGTGAAATGAATGCATTGGTTCAAGCAAGGACAAAAGGTTGTTTCCTGTTCCCAGGAAAAATATTTGATTGGCCACTTCTTAGAGACAAAATACAAAAACTGATCTTTTTTCAGAATCAGACTGCATTTTTTACAATAAGGCCATTGTAAAAACTTATGTGCTTTGAATAATTTACATTTCCTTATACTTTATTGGAAATCTATTCATTTGGCAACTTTGATTGCATTTATTTTTAGAGAACAGAGTGGTTTATTTTTGTGGACATTTCCCTTGCAAATGAAGGACCATTTCCAGATGACATCTGACAGGCGTAAGGTTATAAATCATACATAAATGAAAAAAGTGTTTTTGCAAAACATCAGAATCAGGAGTAAATAATAGTCTGCCTTATGTTACTTTTATTACATTTTTATTGCATATTTTTATAAATCCTGGGTTCAGTTTGAAGTGGGACCTGAAACGTTGCAGCATTGGACATTCGTTTTTTGAGAAAATCTGTGATGATGCACAGATTGCGTTCGTCTTGGATTGAGGCTTGAGAAATTGAAGGTTTCTCTTTTCTGCTCTTTCAGGTGTGTTTTAATATCTTAAAAAGAGAAGAAGAAAATGGCCTTCAGCAAAGGGTATCGCATTTATCACAAACTGGACCCACCTCCCTACAGCGTGATAGTGGAGACGAGAAACCGAGAGGAGTGCCTGCTGTTCGAGTCGGGAGCTGTTGCTGTCCTGTGTAAGTCCAGTAACCAGAGCCAGAGCAGCGGTTTGAAAATGTTTTCTGAACCATCAATCCATCTGACAGTTTTTACCTTACACCATGGTGCGTTGCTGTGTGTGGGTGGGGTAGGGAGGAGTCATGTTAGTTCTAAAGCATTCCCCAATGCTCAACTCTTTAAACATCAGGTCAGCAAAATCTGTTACTGTAAATGTATCATGGAAGCTGTTCCTGCTCAGCAAAGTGAAACACTGCTTGTAGTATCCAGCCCTGTTCTGTAAAAGAGGGTGAGACTGAGTTAGTCTTCTTTGCACATTTTGTCAGAGAAATGTCTCATTAGTCTTTCCTCTAGGACCCCGGGAGACTTGAGCCTAATTGGAAATGCCGAAAGAAACAGAGCACACCCTTACCAGTATCTAGCTGTCGTGACATATACTGTAGTGCTGTGCAGTTTTTTTAGATGTTTCAACAGAAGACTGTCATTTTTTTGTCTTTTCTAAATGCTGCCATGCCGGCCTGTGTATAACAGGCTCCAGTTATGGATAAGTAAAGAAAAGGATGATTTTGTTCAACACTTTGCATACCCATGTTTGGTGTGTGTAATTTAATTCATGTTTCGCTGTGTAATACCGGAGATTTTATTTACCAGATGTCCTGTTAAATATTGCGCTTGGCTGCTAACCTTAGTCTTATTCATAGCTGGACATCGTGGTGATGATTGCAAGCACTTTTCTTTCTAAAGACCTTCTCACTGCATCTGAAATTGCAATCCAGAAATTCTATATAATGTACTGTATGTCGATTTCAATAAAATGCATATGTTCCGTTTAATCATGTTTTACTTGCAAAGATACAAGGAAGCAAACTGAAAGGAAGTTGGTATATCTATGGTGTGATCAGGCTGTGATCACAGGTTCATCTTTTTCACGGGGTTATGAATTCTGTCCTGATGGTTTAGGTAGCTGAATTACTTTCGCTTATCAGTGAAGTTAACAGTTGCGGAAACTACTGTACGCATTGTTTTCCTTCCAAATGGCAGCGGATTGCGCTCTGCTTATCAGTCATCTTCTTTCCTTCCCGGCTGTTGCTCTCTTTATCACCATATACATTTTTGTCATAGCTCCTGTCTGAGCAGCAGTGGCTTGTGTCAACCGTCGAATGCCAGATCTTACGAAAGGCCCTTGCTCTTTCTTTTTTACACTGCCCTGTCTGTTCTGAATGACGTCTTGATGGATTCGTCCATCCTTTTCATCTTTGGAATGACCCTTGTTTATAATGTGGATAGAATTATTATTATTATTAATAATAATAATTCACTTATATGGTGCTTTTCTGGACACTCCACTCAAAGCGCTTTACAGGTAATGGGACTCCCCTCCACCACCACCAATGTGCAGCCCCACCTGGATGATGCGACGGCAGCAATAGTGCGCCAGCACGCTCGCCACACTTCAGCTATCAGTGGGGAGGAGACCAGAGCGATGAGGCCAGTTCATAGATGGGGATTATTAGGAGGCCATGATTGGTAAAGGCCAATGGGAAATTTGGCCAGGATGCCAGGGTAATTCCCCTACTCTTTTTGAGAAACACCCTGGGATTTTTAATGACCACAGAGAGTCAGTTTTTAAGTTTCACGTCTCATCTGGAGGACGGTGCCTTTTTACAGAATAGTGTCCCCGTCACTATACTGGGGTATTAGGACCCACACAGACCACAGGTTGAGTGCCCCCTACTGGCCCCTCTAATACCTCTTCCAGCAGCAACCTTAGTTTTTCCCAGGAGGTCTCCCATCTAAGTACTGACCAGGCTCACACCTGCTTACTGTAGCTTCAGTGGGTTACCAGTTGTGAATTGCAGAGTGATATGGCTGGCAATTAAACTTTTTGGCATCTGTCCTGCCGTCTCCATTTTTTTAATAAAAGATTTTGAGCTGTAATGTTAAAAGTGCTCTGTTTTTTTAAAAAAGCATCTTTTAACCATTCTCTTTAGATCTTGATCTTGTGCCAGCCTTGATATTTGTATAAAAGCAGCAATTCAAAATGTGCAGCCTGTCTATAAAGCATTGGAAATATATTTTGTTTGCCGTGAAGTATGATTTAGTTGTTAAAAAAAACATTATCTTCCTTATCTTTCCTATTTCTTTACCAAATACTGGTGAGAGTTTCCCCATGACCCCTGTGATTTTTGTGTAATGCGACCAGTTGGTAAGCTTTTGCTGCTAAAAAGACTAACACCCAGGGAAATCCATGCTGATATGGTCTTAACATTTGGATGACATTTTAAATTTCAGTATACTTCATTTTCAGAAAGAGCTTAGAGGGGAATTGTATGAAAATTCAATCACTTTCACAAAAATGGCAAAGAAGATCCATAATGGGTTGTTTTTTTATCAACCAGTTTTTCATACATGATAGATAAATTATGTAAACCTTTTCTACTTCATGAGTGCTCAAGGGCACCAATATTACTTGTTGGTAATACTTGCTGTGCAGTACAACACAGTCTCTATATGATAATCTAGAAAGACATTGTTCTTTTAGTTGGCCAATTTCCCCAACAATGGTAATGGACAGGACTTAAGCTTGGTGTTTTTTCAAACATTAAACATTGAAAACGTCTGTTCCAGTTTTTTCCTTGGATGTTTTTTGTACATATTACGTGTGCATGTGTTCTGTTTCCTCTGTTCCACTCTCCATCCAAAGTGTGGAATCATCCATCCATCCATTTTCTGACCGATTTCTCCAATTCAGGGTCACAGGGAAGCCAGAGCCTGTCCCTGCAAGCGGGGTGCAAGGCGGGGCCAGTCCATCATAGGGCACATGTAGACACTCACACACACCTTCCTAGGGCTAATTTTCCCAGAAGCCAGTGAACCTACCAGTGTGGTTTTGGACTGTGGGAGGAAACCGAAACATGCGGAGGAAACCCATGCAAACACAGGTAGAGCATACAAACTCCACACGGACACCACCCCAGGTCTGGAATTGAACCCGGGGCCCCAGCGCTGTGAGGCAGCAATGCTAACCGCTGGGTTTCTGGGCCGCAATGCCACCACCCATGTTGAATCACAAGGTTTTGAAAATGATTAGTCCTGTACTGCAGCTCTTTCATTTGTTGTAATAGAAACATTGGTTACCGAATCATTTTGATCATTTGTTTTTTTCACCTTTGTTTTTCATAGCGTCTGCGGAGAAGGAAGCCATCAAGGGAGGATACACCAAAATGTTGGATGCCTACGGGATACTGGGAGTGTTAAGGCTTAACCTTGGTGAGTCTTTTTTTGGATATTTAGATCTGGTATTTTTCACTTGTGTTAAACAAATGTGATATTCTCCGGCTACTGTTTTTATTGGAGACTGCTTTGCCTTCTGAGATTTAGGCACCTCCTTAATGTTTTGGAGTCCTCTGTGTGGAAAAATTGCAGTCTTCTAGTATAGATGTGTTCCATTCATGCCCTGTACAGGTGGAGTAATCCTACTGTAGCAATTCCTGGTTCACAAAGGTCTGTATTCTAACATTATTGAAGATGTCAGCAGCATATACTCACTGGGCAAAATGTTATGTACCCCCACTCTATAACGTGTTCAGCTACAGAAACAGGACCCATCACGTATTCCACAAGTTTCTGAAATATTTACAGACCCAATTTTAGCCCATCTGTCTCTCGGGGTCACCTACGGTGGAGATTGTGATGTGGTGTGTGGGAGGTGTAGCACACATTCCATTAGTTTCTAGTCAGACTCGCATCCTGGGATTGGGCTCGGCCGAGGACGGTGATAGAAATCCGTCTCTTTCTCCTTGGCCTGACCACACTCAGAGTGTCACTACGAGTCTAGTGCTGTGTCCAGAACACGCACACAGGTCAAAATAAAATAAAGCAACTCCTCGATATAAGGAAATGTATAATAAAAATACTTTTTTTTAGAATTGGAAAAAATGGGGTGCCATGGTGGCGCAGTGTTTAGCATTGGTACTTCATAATGCTGTGGCCCTGGGTTCAATTCTGGAGTGTTATCTGTGTGGAGTCTGTATGTTCTCCCTGTGTTTGAGTGAGTTTCCTCCAGGTGCTCCAGTATCCTCCCACAGCTCAGGTTAATTGGCCCTTGTGTGAGTGCGTGTATGTTTGTTCCCGTGTGTACTCTGTGATGGACTGGCTTCCCATCAAGGGTGTGTCCTGCCTTGTACTTATTGCTTGCCAGGACAGGCTCTGGTACACCTCCTACCCTCAATTGGATGAAAGAAGTGCTCAACTTGACTTAAGAGGAGAATTATGTGACTCCAGCTAAAAAGTAGACCCCCCTTCCATTTGAGAACTATGTATTTTTGACACATCTTGCTGGAACCAATCTCTTCTTTTTAAAAGCATCAAGGTTACAGTCAGTTCTCTGCAGGTTTGAAAAAGTCCAAACTGGAGAACTGACATATAACCAGTTTAACAGCAGAAGCAAGCTCTCCTGCTGGCCTCCCATACCGAAACATTTGTCGGCCCTGCTATTGTCCCTTGGGATCGCCATGCATTTTTTCCAAGTCACTGGTCCTCCCAGCTGGTGGTATTTCCCGCTCTGCTGTGCGTGACTCTTCTCTCTGCTTGCCTCTTTGCTCTCACCAGGAGACGCAATGCTGCACAGCCTCGTGGTCGTCACAGGGTGCATGTCTGTCGGCAAGGTGCAGGAGTCCGAAGTCTTTCGAGTCACGTCCACTGACTTCGTCTCCCTGAGAAACGACCCTTCGGATGAAGATCGGATCTCGGACGTGCGGAAGATCTTGAACTCTGGAAACTTTTATTTTGCATGGTCCTCCAGCGGGGTCAGTATGGACCTCAGTCTCAACGCACATCGTAGGATTAAGGAAGATACCACTGATAACAGATTCTTTTGGTGAGTAGTCCAGACAGCTGTATTTAAATGCCTGTGTTGTGTTGCTGATGTAATGTCAAGTTTTTTTCTCTCGTTTGATCATGAATGTACTGCCTTACAATATATGATATGCCGGCGTAAATTTTCTTCTTTAAGATGAAGAGCATAATATGCCATGTGGCCTCAAATGAAAAGTATATTATGAAAATTATATAAGGCAAAATCAGACAGTGTGGAAGAATTCCCTGCTTTATGAAATGTGATTTTCTTTGTAGATTAATCGGTAATAACTCTTTAAACTCCATGCCAAACTATTCTGAGTGCATGCTGTCACTTCCCTTTGTCTAAATATCTATGTGTATGAGCTTCAGTGGTGGGAGTTGGAAGGATGTAGTAACCGGAATGTTGTAACTGGAATTTTTTTGGGGGGTGTTTATTACAAACTAATCTCATTCGCTGTAAGGAAAGTCCCTTTTCTGGTATTTTTGTGGTATATATTTCTGGTTTTACAAGGTTCTAAGTGAGAGGAGTGTATGCTTAGCAGCTGTCTGTTGTTTCTGGAGAGATGTGTACTGACTTACACAAGGAGGGCTGCTGTGTTTGAACACGCTGCCAGAGCACAGAACTTCAGGGGGTGGTATTTAGTTCTGCTGTGAATAAGAACCAAGGCTCCATCACGTGCAGTTTAAGAGATCTGGAGTTTGTTTAATCTCTGCTAGAACAGGCCTTGTGAGGAAACCCGTGCCAGAACTGGCAGATGTATGATCTGATTTCTGCAGGAGAGGCGAAACACAGCAGCCTTCTTATTGGGCTTATTGGACCCTGCACTGCTGCTTGTGCCTGTGCCCAGATCACACTCCACAGGCTGCCTCTCCCTGAACTATAGGAACATCCTATAGTAGTAGTGTGTAGGAGTGGCCAGCGCTCTTGACTAACACCTAGAAGGCTCAGATCTGTGATGGATTTACTGCATTCGTACACCGTTGAACAAAAGGCTCTTCAGTGAGGATGTTTAATTGTTTCAGCTGCATAAATGGGCACAATTCATCTTTTGACAAAAGTATCTTTCAGTTTCTATTAATAATAATAATGATAACATTGGTAAAGATAATATATTCCTGTTTTTGAGGATGTTGTGTCATCCTTCCATCTTCTAATGGCTTAATCCAATGCAAGGTAGCATGGGAGCCTGAATCTGTCCCAGCAAGCAATGGGAACAAGGCAGGAAACACCCTGGACAGGACACCAATCCATCGCAGGCTAGACGGACATAAACACAGATACTCACATCGGGGCCAATTTTTCTAGAAGCCAATTATTCTACAAGTATTTCTGGTACTGGACTGTGGGAGGAGACCGGAGCACCTGAAGGAAACCCATGCGAACATGAGGAGAACATACAAACACCACACAGATAGCACACCAGGGATTTATCCCAGGGCCCCAGCCCTGCAAAGCCAGCCCTGCAGTGTGATAAACCTGCAGGATCCATGTGCTTAATGACTTGCTCTGTAAAGATGGGCATCAGAACAGGATTCAAATAAGTGCTTTGTCATGCACTGCATATGCAAAGAAAAGGTGTTGTTGAGGAGATTTATTTGTACAGAACATTAAACACCCAGCTCGGTGTTTTGCATTAGGCTTTTACATGTAGTGATTTATCAGCACAGATGCTGATTTCAGGATATCAGGAAGCAAAGCATTGCTCTGTCTTTTCTCTCCAATTTAAGACCACAGCATGAGCAGAAGGCAGTGGTTGGAGTTATGGTCAGTGGGTCGTGTGTTGGCCTGTTCTGTTTTGTCTTTTCCATAGGCTTCCTGATTTAGAAATCCCTTAGATACCTGTTTGACCCCTGGATTATGAAAGAAGCCCAATCACTGGCTTCAGCTGAATCCTTGTAACAACGTACTATCTCAGTAAGGGAATGCAATTTTTTTCCCTACATTTACCACATTTATATTTTCATTTCCTTTTACTTTGCAAGGCCATCTGTGGACATGACAGCTGCTTTAATTTCAGGAAGTGATTTGAAATAGGGTGGCGCAGTGCTGGGCCCCCAGTTCAATTTCTGGGTGCTAGGTGCGTGGCCTTTGTATGTTCTCCCCGTGTTCACATGTGTTTCTCCCGGGTACTCCAGTTTTCTTGCACTGGTAGCTTCCAGGACAATTCTGTTCTGTCCAGGATGTGTCCTGCTTCCCCATGACCCCCCATGACCCTGCATTAGGTAAAGCAGTTAGAAGATGGATTGATGGATTTGAAATAGATATCCTAAAGAATTGTTTTATTAGTTCTATCAAATGATGTATGTTTTGGAGTACTTTTTGCTGTTTGCAATATATAGTTACAGTGACTTGTCAAAATATACATGCTTTGCCTAATTTGCTTTGGTAAAATGCCTGTTTGTATAAATGGCTGCACATGTACGTTGCTTTGGATATTAATAATAACAATGTACTTTATTTGTACATTTAAATATTGCAGTAGATAAGCATTATGGAAACGTAGGACAGTCTGTTTTCCAAGCTTATCAGTATTGGGCAGCATATACTATATGCGATGTTTTCATTAAAACTGGACGTGGCCCTGACAAGGCAGTCTAAATTTTTTCACAAACAGTTAAATTGCATAATATACTTATAAATTGTATAATATATAATACTGTAAATCTGTTTCATTGTGTAGTTCCTTTTAAGCCCTCCTTTAAATTTTTGACATTCTTCCTTTCTTTTAAAACATGCTTCTATATGAGTGGCTCAACGGTACATTTTATATGAGAGAACATAAAAATTGATATATCAATAGCCCAAGATGAAAGTCTTAAAATAAATATGTACCTTTGTGTTTCTTAATATAATTGTGCTTATTGTGTATGGAAAAGTACACTACTATTTTTTAATGGTGATATATAATACACAGCTAGCACTTATGCACAGTGTGTCTGAGTGTGATTGGCTGCCACCTCCACTGTGGATGAACGCCTCTCACAAACCTGTTCAGCTTTGCTGCAGTGTGTGGGACTTGGAGGACTTTGTTTTTTACCAAAATGTAAAATCTTCGGCAATGAATCACAACACCCGTGATGTGTAAACCTGTTGGGGAGAAATCGACAGTTCCATTTTTTGTTCGCTCCATTTTGATTTCTGAAATCAAGGTTTGCTGCTTCTTTCTTGGAATGTCAATTTAGTGACACAAAACTTCAATCCAGATCACTACAACCAGTAGCCTTAAACATGGTGAGTCCAATTTTCACAACTGTAGAACGCGATGTCATTAAGCCCATCACTTTTCAGAGCCAAGCTTGGACGATGTTATTGAGCAGAACTCTCTGGTATAAGCAGAACTTTCTTCCCTACTAAAATTGCAGAACAGCCCTGAAAGAGAAAGGGCGCCCGAACAGTTAAAAGTTACAGAAAAAGGAAACAAAAATAATCCAGCAAACCGTATTGTTAACACACCTGCCATACAGTATTCTGAAATGTGTGGGACAGTGAGAATAAAGGAACACGAAATAATTGTGTGAAAAGGTTTAAACACTTGCAATAGTCTTCAAACTCTTCCACTGGTGTTTTTTTTTGGTTGAATTACAAGTGAGTTGTCTGTTTTTTTCAAAGTGCATACTTTTAATCAAGCCCTTCCAAGTGAAAGAAGTTACATGTCAGCAAAATTTTAAAAAGCAAATAAAGTTGTCTCAGGAAAAAAAAAACATTCTATAAAATAAAGTTGATAATATAGTCAGTGCTTATTCTAAAATGACCGCTGATCCTTGTCAGTTTTCTTTGAACTCATGGTTTTCTTCTAATTTTAGCTGTTTCTTTTGCACTTCAAAGCAATATTAATTTTTAAATAGGTGTCTGAAGTCAAGTTCAGGTTCTGCTCACATCCCTCTCTCTATGTTTTGTTCTTTAACAGTGATGACTTAGCATTTGTGCTTTGCTTGGTGCTGCTGTGAAAAAAAGGCTCTGTGAGTTTGTTATCAAGTTAAGTGTAACAGCATCCTGTTTTAATACTTAAGGTGCTCAGAGTTATTTAGTAAAACAAGGGTAAGGTGTGACTTTGGCCCTTTGATCTGTAAATGTTATCAGTTCTGTAAGCAAGACATCCTGCTTCCTGATACCGATACCCTTTGCAGATGATCACAGTGGTGCAGTGGTTGGTGTTGGTGGACTTTCTCCCTTTTCGTGCAGTCTGTGGTTTGGTGCACTGTTTTGAACAAATGGGGATGTGGTTGTTTGCCTGCCTGTCTATTGCCTTTTCTGAAATGAACTCTGGACGGGGGCGGCATGATGGTGCAGTGGTTAGCATTGCTGCCTCTCGGCACTCAGGCCCTGGGTTCAGTTCTGGACCTGGGGTGCTATCTGTGTGGAGTTTGTCTGTTCTCCTCGTGTTTGTAAGCTTTTCCTCCCACAATCCAGAGACATAGATGCTGGGATGTGAGCAGAACGTGATCTTGACTTCAGACACGTATTTAAATTAATTAATTAATTAATTAATTAGTATTGCTTTGAAATCCACAAGAAATGGCTAAAAATAGACAAAAACCATGAATTCAAAGAAAACTGACAAGGATTAGTGGTTATTTTAGAATAAGCACTAACTATTTTCTCAACTTTATTTTAGAGAATGTTTTTTTTGTTGAGTCAACATTATTTGCATGTTTACGCACTTTTCGTTTTTGATTGCTTTTTAAGGTTCTGCTGACATTGAACTTCTTTCACATGGAAGTATGCACTTTAAAAAAAAGAGAAGACGGTAATTGGCCTGTGGGAAAATTGGCCCTGGTGTGAGTGTGTCCCTGTGATGTACTGGTGTCCTGTCCAGGGTGTAGCCTGCCTTGCCTCTGTTGCTTGCCGGGATGGGCTCCGGCTCCCCCTGCCTTCCTGAATGGGATGAAGGGGTTAGAAGACGGACAGGTGGAGTTCTAAGCGGAGGTGAAACACCTGTTTGTCCTTCTGCTGGGCAGGAACCAGTCGCTGCACTTGCACCTGAAGCACTATGGGGTGAACTGCGATGACTGGCTGCTGCGGCTCATGTGTGGCGGCGTGGAGATTCGGACCATCTACGCCGGGCACAAGCAGGCCAAGGCCTGCGTCATCTCGCGGCTCAGCTCCGAAAGAGCGGGCACCCGCTTCCACGTGCGCGGCACCAACGATGACGGCCAGGTGGCCAACTTCGTGGAAACCGAGCAGGTGATGTGAAGTCTCACACCTCGATTCTTTTTTTCTCATTTTATGTCATATCTCTTTATGATCTGTTTTGTTTTAACTGAGTTGGGGTTTTTTTTTGCATTAGGAGTATGCCCTGATATGGCACAGCCCTAGAAAGTACATCTCTATTACAGCTACTGTAATATAAATGTATAGAAAATACATACTGTAAAAAGGTTTTCAACATCCTGAAATCCAGCATCTGAGCTGCTGATATGGCATCGTTGAACGTTCTGTGCCCACTTCCACTGACTCATTGTCTGTTATTTTCGTCTTCCTTATTAATCCTTCCAGCTTTGTAAACTCATGAAATGTGTCAATCTTTTTTTCTTCTGTTTTGTGGTTAATCAGGCGTAATGAATTCTGAGTGATATTGGACATTTCTTGTTGATTGACAGGTTATTTTCCTGGAAGACTGTGTGTCTTCTTTCATACAAATCCGTGGATCTGTTCCATTGTTTTGGGAGCAACCAGGTATTCAGGTAATGCTTAATTTCTCCCTTCAGAAAAACTCATCGATTTAAACTGAGAAGATTATGCAATTCAGCTTCTTTCAGCTGAATTCCTTCCCTTTCGGTTGACTGTACCTCCCGTTATCTCCTTCTCATTAGTGTCTGGGCCACATAAGATAAAGCTTATCTTTGGAGTCTGCGGTAGCCAGGGGTTTAGGCTGCACCCAACAGAACAGTTGCCTCACATGTTTGAGGTATTTAGTAAAAATTGAGTGAAAACGTTATGTAATGAAGAATAAGTGTTACCCAGCATTGTTAACTCTCTAAAATCTGCTTCGTAGGTGTTCTGAAAGTGCAGGCATGAGAAACCCCAATGTCTCCAGAAACAGTCCAGATCTGTTGACTGCAATATTAAAATGGTCCTTGGGGTTGACTCTCCTAAAACCATTACGAACGGGACAATACCATCGTGAAGATAAAGATACAGAGCAAAGCTTTAAATTGCTCACACAATAACTATTATATAAGACTCAGTTCTAAGTCAATCTCTGATAATTGAAGCCTTATTGGATTAACTAGATGTTCTCAGTGCCAGGAAATGCATGTCCAGCTTGAGAATCAGGAGACAGAATTCAGGAGACAGAATTCTGTCACCTTTCCTGGTCAGAACAATCCCCAGGTTCAGTGGAGATCCTCATTTTTTTTACACTTACTTCAGACAAAATGGCTCTGCTACAGAATGCTACAGACATTCAGATATATCACAAGTGTGCGGAATCCATCCACATCTTACCCTGTCTGTTCTTCTTGCTAGCAGGGCCCCCATGTGGTTTTCAGTGGGTGGCTTCTCGTGACTATAGGCAGGTTCATGTTTTATTCCAGTCGTGTTTTGCAGCGGTTCTCAAGGCACTCTGTAAAGAGATCTGTTTTAGTTCATCCACATAGTATATATATATAAAACACAGAGGAAATTTTAAAGCGGTAGATGATTACATTTTCCAGCAATCTTCCAAACAGAATACTTTGACACTTTAAGTAAAATGATTTAAATATACTGATGCACAAAGGAAATACTACAGATTCAAGTTACCTCCATACCTTATTGGATGATTACATAATGGTATAAGGTCAAAGTTTTATCATTTCGCAAATGTGACAGGTATTTGGTAGTTGAGTTACGTTAACCAAAAAATAATCGATTACAAATCTGTGTAAGCATTTGAGGAAATGATTTCAACAAATGCAAGAACATCGAAAGGTACAGCCATGAACTTGAGTAGATCTCCTGCTTGCTGTCGGGCATGATTGAAGGCAGTCTGCCTGCAAGAGAGGTTGCCTGAAGAATGAGATGTTCTGTTTCAACACCCAGTGGACCAGTCCGGAGCAACTGGGAATTGGACTCTGTGAGAGACAGGTCATGGCAGAGGGCAGCATACGTCGGATCCATTTTAGTATTTGTTTTCTTGCTGCAGCTGCAGATTAACCACACGTGAGCAGAACGTCTGCTCAACAATGAGGGGGCTTTAAATGGAAACAGGAAATGGCTATCTTTTGTGGGCCAGAGAGAGTCTGAAGTGGCGGCAGAGATGGATGTGGTGTTTTATTCACCGATGGCGCCGTTTTGCCCTTGACAGAGCTGAGGGAAGACAGCTCTGAGATGTAGAGATGTCACAGAAAGCTGTAATACCAGCCGTGCAAGCCAAGAGGAGAGACAACAAAACTGTGATGATTAGGAATTTCTTTTGACACAAGAATTCCTTTTGCACTGTTCTCATCTGGGACTCTTAGATGACTCCAGTCTGCACCTCTTGTGGTGGCAGAAACTGATCTGGACAACTGATCTCACTGCAGATAAAAAGACACTGGTGCCTCTGGAAGCCTGTCCATTCTATTTCTGGCATCGCCGGATCCTTGACTATTTTGCTATTATTTACATAGATTTCTATGATTAGATTTCTGTTTTATGCAGTTTGCGCTGCTGTGGTCTGTGGTGCTGAGCAATGGTGGGGGGAGGACAAGTAAAGTGTTGCTGCTGATACAGTCAAAGCCTTCTTTCACAGCTAGCTGATCTTGTCCAGTAACGTGAAAAGTAGTGCTACCGATGACAAGAGAGGAAAGGACATTGTTGTATATCATTTAAATCAAATGTTCCAGTATTTTCAGCTTGATGAGAATATTAGGGGAAGGATAATAATAAAACAAGGTGAAGATTGAGAGCAACTCAGTGACATATTGACAAAGTCCCTTACCTGGCAGTTATTTCATATCAGAAAGGTAATCTGGAAATGTCCTGGTCTGGCAAGGTGATGCAAGACTACACAGTGGTCTGTCCAGAGGCTGATCAGGTCTGTGCATCAGCACTGCTAGAATTGTATTAATGCTCAGTGTCGTCATACCTGAACCTAAGTTTGTAATGTTTTCATTTTGATAGTGTAGCATAATTCACACTCTGAAACCATAACATGATTGATTCAGCTGTCATTATAGATAGCTTTTTTTTCATATTTTCTGTGGCTGTTTAATATCCCGGTATAAAATGCTTGATTAAATCCATTACCTTTGGATTATTGTCTTTTCTCTTGTGCATCAGTATATCGAAAATTTCAATCACAAAAATGGAAAAAATAGATACAATGTTAACTTCAATATTAATAATAATAAGTTATCTTCCCTTGTTGACTAGCAAAAATCATGTTTCAGTCACCATTAGGAAGCCAAATAAATCCAAAAGCTTTTCTGATGAAAAAATAAATGTTAAAAGAGAACACAGTAATATTAGACATTTGCAGGTTTTATAAAAAGGATAGTCAGATCAAGATAATACTGTATAGTCAAGCTAAGAAGCAGTTTCATTAAGAATTCCTTACCTTCTCATTTTAAGTGCTGTCTCCAATCAGTTTGTGGAGACTCCTTTCGCCTCTTACACCAATGGGTAATGCCTTTGTATTCATGCCATCAGAAAAAATCATACGTTCATGGAATATTATTTCACCTGAACCCAAATCATCATAAAGGATCTGCGGAAGGAGATGCCGATGAAACTCTACATCTGGTATTTTGACGTCTTTGCTCCCATGCTTTTCTGGTGATGGCTGTATCCTGTAGCAGTCCAGTACAATGTCAACAATCCAGAATAAGGGCTATTTGGACCCACCAGGATATCTCAGTTTCTATTGTGCATTTGTTACTTGTTACATGTTTACATACTGTATACCTTTAAGTGGGAGAATGTCTAATGTTAACTACACTGAGTTGGAATAATTCTGCCTGTCTTTTATTTGATTACAAGATGGAGATTTGTAGTCATCTTTTACTGCTTTGCCTCCTCGATTCTCACAAAGTATCCAGCTTTATGCTGGTTGGTGTAAACAAGACAAAACAAGATGATGATAAGTGAAGTCATTAATTAAAGAACTTACATGAGCCCCCAGCAAAGTCTGTCGTTTGCAGTTTCTGTTTTAGGGGGTGGTCTGCTGTAGTGTAGGTACTCTGGTCCCATACTGGGGGAAATGTTTCAGTTATGGATTATAAGGAACTGCTGCAAAAGTTCAGCCAGCCTCTTTATAAAACCTACATACTAGATAACAAAAATCATTCCACGCTTGATTAAAAGCACAGTAAATACTGGGAGCAAGCCTTTTAAATTAGACCACATTTGCAGACCTTTGGATTTTTGACATTCTACTGTACGAAAGAAATTCTAGATGGTGCTAAATTTGGTGTACGGGCGTTTGCTGTTGCCACACCTGATTGTACAGTCTCTCTTTTGCAATCTGATTTGGTAACATGCACTGCTTCTCATGTAACCAGTTTTGTTACTGGTAAGTAGAGGGTAAGGTGTATTTTTTCATGCGTTTTAGTACAGTAAGTATACATTTCTAAAGGAATGTCAAATGCATTGTTTTATCTGAAGTGTGTGTTTTGTAATGGAATTGGTTGTTATAATCTCGATAGGAATTTTAACTAGAATAAGTCCAGGGAGATAGTCAATGAAAAATGGTGAAAAACTAAGTACATTAAAACCATGTCTTAGAAACTTGCTATCCGATCTCCTTTTAGTCTTCTTATTGTTTATTTCTTGACTCACTGTTCAGCACCTGTATCTTATTTGACCACAACCTCCTAATGAAGAAAACGGAAACAGTGTGATACAGACCTGTTGCGAGAGGTGCCAGCAGTACAGTTTTGACTCATTGTCACAATGCCAGTGATATTTCTTACTGTTGCCTGACACCTGCACGATCCATGAATGACGCAAAGCTCAACAGGACCTGTGGTCATGTTTTCATGCTGCGCTTTGCACCTTGTCTGTGTTTTCATGTTGGCGACTTCAGGCATATAGGCTTGTTTTCAAATCAATACCTTTGTCTGGAGAAATGCCTCTCTTCTTCTCGGTCTTGCACTTCTACTTACTTCCTCTTTTGGTCCATGATTTTATGTTGACCTTTATGAAGTCCTTTGGGTTGACTGTCAATACCTGAGAATTAAGAGGGATCACATTTAATTCTTTCTTTAGTCACACTCCAGGCTCACAGGTGCCTGGTCAGCTGCAAAGGTCCCTTCTGTTCTGCCAAAGGATAAACAGCTGACTACAACCCACCCAGCCCCAGTGACTCTTGTTCAGTTTAGCGACGCCACTTTAAGAATCTTAGTCACAATAGCTTAATGAAATAGCCAGGATCTGAGGCAACAGGCACCAGCCTACAATCTGAAAGAGCATACTTACTGGTTGAGCTCTATATATAGTCACAGCATTCAGTTTGCATTTCAAAGAATTTTACATTGTGTTCTACAGTGCTGTTGAATTTGTTTTGCTCCTCATTTCCTCCTTCAAAGTCTCTTGTGCAAATTTCCTTGAGCTTTTTAAAACATTTTGTAATATGCCAACATGTCAGCCACAATGCTTGCGCTGTATAACAGTGAGGGCAGCTGTGAACTGTCACCTCTGCCAGGTCCATATTTACTGCTGTTAGTCACAGTAGAAATTACTGTATGCCTTGTAGTCAAAAGTCTGGCTGAATAACTAATGCCACTTGGAAAGTACAGGTGAGGTACTTTCTTTACCCAGAGATTATGGGAATACGGCTCCTTTCAACAAACAGCTGGATGAGATCCTTGGATCAATTACGTACTTATTACGTAAAGGGCTAAATAGACCAAATGGTGTCCTCACATTTGCAACATTTGGTATGTTCTTTCTGAAGAGACTTGTACAAAAGTCATTTTGTCTGATTACACTGTAAAATCTCTTATTATATTCTTGAATATCTTCTGTTGGCAGTACACTTCATTTAGGATTTTTAATATTGCAAAGATGTACAAAAACAAGTCTAACAGCAATACACAAAGAGCATCAAGGCAAGTGTTTTTTATGTAAGATAAAAATAGTTAGCCATCATGTCTGCTGAATCGGACACAATTTCCTGAACAGTGTGACAACAATTGTTAGTTGGATTCTAGCATTTGGCATTCAGAGCTGTTAGGGATGGGTGTATTTTCTTTTTTTTTCTTGAATTCTTTGGGATCTTTCACATTTAAACATTTTCAGAGTAAGGACATTTTGTGAGCCCAGACTGAAGTTATGTCTTTGCTTAATATGCAACTTTGCTGTTATTGTGTCTTTCTCCTCCTCTTCAGTATTGCCTGCCTTCATTTTGAACACCAGCTGGCATTCCCCTGCTCTCTGTACTGAGAAAGTAAAGAAGAGCTCAGAAATCCTCCATTTTTGTAGAAGATGATCCCTTTGACTTGTGACCAGCTATTTGGTTTCAGTTGTCTTTTTTGTTGGGCAGTTTCGGATTCAGGGTTTCTTTAGCAACAGTAGTTTTTTTGCTGTTTTTTAAAATCACAAGAGTGTCATTTATTTAATGACTCACAACTGCCTGATCAAGTGGCTGACTTTTCCTGGTGCTCAGCTGTACTACAAACAAAGTACACAAACCTGGATGATTGGTTAGCTTATTTAGTCATGGAGTATTTAGTCTTCTAGGAGAACAACATTGAATTCTTTTTGACATTGTTTTGAAAAATGTTTGGATTGGTGGGATTGACACCCTGAAACATACCCTTTGTATACTGGTGCTTACCTAATGATAGCAAAACATTGAGTTAAATGCTTTTTCCTGGTTTTAAGGCAGTGTGGAGAGTTGTAACATGTTTGTGCATGTTATAGCTGTCATTTTTAGCAACTGTAGTTCAAGTAGATAGCTGCGTCAGCATGCGTAGGCTACAAAGGAACAAGTAACAGTTTTATTCCATGCTAAAAAGAGAAGAAAGGAAACGCAACGTTTCGGCTGTGGAGCCTTCTTACACCTGAAGAATGCTCCACAGTCGAAAAGTTGTGTTTCCTTTCTTCTCTTCTCAGCATGGAATAAACCTTTACTTGTTCATTTTTAGCAACTGTTCAGATACTCTTGCTAATCTGCCTATTCCCCAAACTTATCTGCCTTTACTATTACTGACATGAGGAGAGGGGCCTGTTTGTTCTCACTTATTTGACCACGTAGGACGTATAATAAATCTAAAATACAGCTTTGTTCAGTACTTAATGTCTTAATGTTTCGGGGTTGTGTCCTTTGCTGCGTTGCTGGTGGGTTGTCTTTCCCCTTCAGCGTTTCAGATAACGTGAATACGTGAACATGCAGTTTGAAAAGCATGGAGGAGCCTGTCCTTCCTGAGTGTCAACAAATATCCCCACATACAAGAAATCTCAGTTTGAATTGCAAATTCAGGATTCTGCTGCCTTAAGCTTTCAAGTAGGCCAAGAACAAGCCTTGCAAACCAAGCTCTTATTCTGCATTTCTTTCACAAATGCTTATGCACATGAATATTTTAAGTCTCATTTATTTGTTGATTTTTATATTTGTGTATGTGACATGTAAGAGAGACATTGCCCTGTCAGCACAGTCAATATCACACTCGGTTCTCTTGTCTTTTTCTTGAAGGTTGGGTCGCACCGGGTTAAGTTGTCTCGGGGGTTTGAAGCCAATGCTCCTGCTTTTGAAAGGTATGTGAAGTTGTGGCCTGCTTTCCTGCAGTCCTTTGCTGACAGCTGCCCAAGATACCAGACTAGGGTGTCACGACTTGAGGCAGTGACATTAGAATATGCAAAGATAGCAGAATTACGCTTAACCTGCAAAAAGCACTTTATGGAGACTGGGCTTCCTAAAATGTTTTGCACCACTTGTCCATAAAAGTTGTACCTTAATTTTGCTATTAATGAAAATGACATTTTTGACTCCCACTGATTGATTAATAGTTAGTGTATAGTCTCTTTTGCTCAATTAAATGTCATAAGTTATCTATGTAACTATTTTTAAAAAAACAATCCTCTACCTTCTTTTGCTTTACTGAAACAACCAGTATTTCCCTATTTTAACTTCTCATGACATTGACTTCTTCTATTTTCTGTGGTACCTTCTACAATATTATTTGCATGACATTTGTAAATATCTTCAGAAATACTGACGTATGGAAGATTTCACTTTGACAGTGTGTTAGATTGAGTCTGCTTTGAGTTTGTTTTCTTGAGCTGCTTGTGTGATAAGAGCCAAATTAATCTGTCATCATGTATATGCATAATTATCTGTTCCAAACCAAAATACATAATGTAGCTATTATATTTTGAGATTTATACATTGTAGTAATAGTCTTTAATGTAAATCTCTGCAATTCTGAACTTGTTCCATGCCAAGTGCAAAGTTCTAGTAGAAGGTATAGAGTTTCAAGAGTTTCTCTTGAGCAGCAGCCCTGTCAAAGGCATGTGTCAGGTCCTACTGCTGGCATCTATTCTTCATTTGTATCTATGGGATTCTACTCTAAGACTCTAGGACTCAAGATACGTTAATTATTCCCATTGAACACCGGACTGGAAAGATAATAGGTGATGGAATGTGAGTTGTTCCAAAAGGCCAAACTATAAAATTAAATGATGAAGTGCAGGTGCAATAGTGTGCTAACCTTCCACATACAAATACGGAGAACAGGGTACAGGCATCCACATAGCTCTAGCTGTTGAAGCCATCTTGTATACAGCTGCTTCAGCTAATGCTAAAAGTCTTGCAAAAGTCTTGTGTCAGAAGCTTGAAGACAAGACAATACTCATATGTGGTTTCCAGAAAGCAGAGAAATCTCTCCCTCTGCTAACTGATCCACTACCTGGCACTGTGGGTCAATGAACCAAAAAAAATTACAGAGGCAAGAGAACAGAAATTGAACTGTTAATACAGTTATTTTCCATTATTCTTAAGAGCCACCTTGGATCATTGTAGTCTATAGGGAAGAGCTGTGAAAATACATCTCATGTTTTACAATGTCTCTGCCAAAGTATTAGGTGGCCTGCCATACCTACAGTAGGTATTTATATTGGCTCAAAGTCACAGACATTTAAGAGAGGCTGTTTAAAAAGCCGATAAAATATATTTTATAATATTTTTGTATATAAACACAAAAAATTAAAGTGTATTTTTAACAGAAAAGTATTTTATTTCAAATTAAAGAATTATATAATGCTGAAGTAAATGACTTAAATATAATTTTTAATTCTGTGGCAGGAAAAGTCCTGAGATTCCCTAACCAAGTAATCCCAGGAATGTAAAGTATTCTGTTTATAAAGGCCTAAAGAACTGGATGAATGTTTTTTTTTTTTAATTCTGAAATTAAAATAATAATACTTTGAGGTATTCAAAACTTTTTGCTGGATTCGAAATTATACTGCAGTATATGACTTTAAACTCAACTGAGACAGTAGAACATAACTGTAAATTAGATGCAGGTCGTTTAAGGACAGAAAGCAGACATCGCTCATTAATCTGAACAGTTACGGGTGTTCACATATTACTGGTTCTTTAGGGGCTTTTCAGTAGGTAGTGATTCTGGACTCTGTAACCTACCCGCAGACAGAAGGCAAGAGAGTGTGTGTTCACACACTGTCAGATAGGTGATTATCACATGTAATTCATTTTTAAAATTTGCATAAGCAGTTATTTTTGTTATTTCCACCTGATACAGAATAGCCCATTGTGTGTTCTATCTCGCTTCACGTCTACATTCCCTCCATAAAATTCCCCACAACCGCACATACAGGAAAAATAGGAAGTGTAGGCCGACTCTCTCTAACCCACTCACTTCCAGGCCACTCACCTTTTCACACATCACAGACTACACCGACTGGAAGAGATGCGTCTCTCACTGACAGCAGTGCCTGGGAGGCAGCAGGTGTCACTGAGAGTCCTGTCCGACTTGTATCATCCTTCCCAGAGCACTGAGCACTGTCGTTTGGAGAATCCCAGTTAGTCAGCCTAGTAACATACCCTGGGCTTCATCATGCCATCATAGAAATTAAACTGCGTGCAGGCAAGCACCATTACTGATTTAAAGTTTTTAAAAGGTAATATTCTTTTCTTTTCTGCAGGCATTTCAGCACCCTTAGAAGACTTTATGGCAAACAAGTGATCGTAAATCTTCTTGGAATGAAGGAAGGGGAGCACATGCTTAGCAAAGGTTTCCAGGTCTGTAACACACTTATCTCTGACTATTTTGAAGAATAATTAAAAATGTCCATAGTTTTTAAGTACTTAGAACATAATTTTTTTACTTGAGTAATTTTCACTGTAGTTCCTAAAATGTTGTAATACAGTTTTTACATGACTTAAATATAGTGATTTTATTAAGTTTATTATTCAGTACAGTTGAATTTTTAATTTTTCATAATAACGATAGTTGCAAAATACCTAACTGTTGCTGTAGTTTCCGAAAAGCAGCTCAAAATAACGTAAAAAGAAACAACCACAACCACGTCGCTAACAAGCTATGGGTTTAGCATGTTACAAAAATAACTAGTTTTAACATATGGCACTTCTTTGCAATTGATAATTGTTCATTGCAGAGCCATTTAAAAGCGTCAGAGCATGCCACTGCTGTGCGGATGGTGAACTTCGACTACCACCAGATGGTTAAGGGAGGGAAGGCCGAGAAGCTCCACAGTGTCCTCAAGCCCCAGGTCAGCAAGTTCCTGGAGGAGTGCGGCTTCTTCTACTATGGGGACAACACTGTTCAGAGGTGAGGAGGCACAAGGTGCTTAGGAAGTAAGTTGGGCCTGTTCAATAGCTGTAATATGAAAACCAACCCACGGAGCAGTGAAATTTGGTACTGGTATAAATGGGACCAGGGAATCATGTACAGTACTTGTACACCACAATACTCATAACAATGCACTAACATCATCAGTGTCTACCACAGATTGAAGGTCAGCCACCATACACGTACTTTAATTGATGGTCGCAGTGAGCTGATAGAGTGCCTTCTTCATATTCTTTCTCCATGAAGATGCACTCTCCATGATCTCAGTTGTCAATTTCCTAACAATCCCACTGTAAGCATACTGTGTATTCCCACAGATGTCAATCTCCAGTATCTGTACTGGAGTTCCACTGCTGTATGTGGGAAATGACTTGGGCTGGGGTTAGTCGATCTGCCAGTGTGGGATTGGAATTAACTTGCCCAGATACTGTCAGCCTTTCAGTGTACAGTGGACTCCCATGAGCCCAGGGCACCTGTCGGCTTACAGTGACATCAGTGAGAGACATGCTTTTCCTTTCATCAGTGCTAACTTTGTCTCAATTTGGAGTTTTAGTTCTGAAATTGGGTCCGTTAAGTCTGGTGTTCCCCGGACTCCAATTGAACAAACATCAATATGTTCAGAATTCGACCCCCAGAATCCTGATGAGGTTATGTGCAAGTGATCACATCGTGCCTGTCTTGGAGTCCTCGCACTGACTTCCTATCAGGTTTTGAGTCAACTTCAAAATTGCCTTGGCAACTCAGTACCTATCTGACTTACGAAGTCTAGTCCCCATCTTAAAACCTTTGTTTGTTCGACTTTGGTGTTCTATTTCTGCTCCAAGCTTGTCTACATTCTGTGGGTGACAGGGCCTTCTATTGTTCAGAGGTCTGGATTTCTATTCTCGGAGAGTCAACTACCCTGAGTGCATTAAATTTAGACTCAACACCTTTCTTTTCAGAAAGGCTTTTACTTAATTAGTGTCTGTCTGCTTCATTTTCTAATGACCATGTATCTTTTAGTGACCACTAGCTTTTTCTAACCACTTATCTTTCTTATACGTGCTTGTTTTGCAATTTGGTATCCTTATAACTGTTTTCGTTTAAACGTCTTTTTTACACCTACTGTAAAACGCTTTGAAATGCAAGTTTTAAAGGCGTTATATGAAATAAAGTTTAGTAGTAGTAACTCTCAGTGCTGTGGAAATCCCAGAATGTCCTGAGTGACTCTGTAGGCGGACATGTCACAGGACGATGTCCATGTGTTTCATTCTCTCCCAGCTGATTGAAAGCCAAAACATGAGGCAATTCCAAATGAGTTGGAAACCTTTGCCGATTCTAAATTAAAAATAAAGACTATGGTAACAGATCTTAAATATAAGGGGAAAGATTAAATTCCTTTGAAAGTGATGGTCTGCCTTGTTCATGTTCCATCTTAAGTATCCTTGATTTATAAATGATAGAATTCCAAGGGCACAACACCCGCACACATGAAATATAAATGCAGGACTGAAGTGGTGAATCTGTACTCCAGTGCCATTGGGAAATTTGTCTTCACAGGTGTCAGACGGGAACCATCAGAGTGAATTGTCTTGACTGCCTGGACCGGACTAACAGTGTTCAGGCCTTTTTTGGCCTTGAGGTAGGAATGAAAACAGACTTTGGAGGGTTTTCTTATTGGCACAGGCTGGTAGGAATTTTATATATTTGTGTATGTATGTATATGTATATTTGAGCAAAAGGGAAAAGGTTCTCCTTGTCTGACACATCTTTCTTTTGCTCTGTTCGGTGTTTGATCCACATGCATGCACTTCTAGGCATCCTCACTCATTTGACTTTCATAATTAGCTCTTCATGTGGTACCTTGTTAGAGGTTTCTGTTGAAATTATTTAACAGAAGGAGCATCTCTTTTAAGGTTTCCCAGCTCTGCAGATTAAACGTGCGTCGTACTGTTACTGTATGTCCCTTCCTTTTTTATGGCATGTTCCATTTTTGGTTCAGCTCGTGCTCTTCCTGGTTGTAACTTATCTGTGTTGCATGGATATGGCATTGGCACTGCTCTGCATGGTTTATATTTTGGTGACACAAGGCGCTGGTCCTTTTGTCGAGTACTTTATGGGTCTGTACGAAAGGGATCTCACCGAAACTCTTCTTCCCTCTCCAGATGCTGCCGAAGCAGCTGGAGCTCATGGGCCTGACGGAGAAACCCCAGCTGGTGGCTCGCTTTCAGGAAGTGTTCCGCTCCATGTGGTCCATGAACGGAGACTCCATCAGTAAGATCTACGCTGGAACTGGAGCTCTCGAGGGGAAGGCTAAGGTACTCGGAATTCCTTGATTCCAAGCTATTATTTTGGTAGATCCTTCCCTTTATTATTCATGATGCATTCATGACTTCATTAAGGTTATTAAGGACAGCTGATGCTGGAAACATCCCTCTTCAGTCACATTTAGCTTTGTGTTAATTTCTTGTGCTTCAGTAACATGGAGAATGCAAGACAGCTAAACCGCAAAGCCCGTACCAAGTGTTAACAGAACACTCCCACATCACCTTGTTAAAGCAGGACATGGTCGATCAAGCACAGCACTGGAGATAGCATACATTTGTGTTTGGTACCTTTTCCCTAAGCCGTGCGAAACACTTGCTGGGTGCCTTGTACTAGGAGTCACTTGGTGCTTCTAATTCAAAATGATATTTTAAATGAAGTAAAATAAATAAAGTTAAATAAGCTACAGAGCACTGGCTCTTGAGGATGTAACTCAAGGGTTACAGTCAAGTGTTGGCAAAGGGACAGGTAAAGCACATCTATTTGTTGTGGTGCAGTTTTCTCCTACTGCTTGTTTGTAATCCATACTGTATGTCAGATGAGCCCAAGCTGAGTCTACTCTGTACTGGGATGGAAGAGCTCTAAGTACATCTAAATTGCTGCTGTAGGTCCAGTAGATGACGGTCTCCCCTCTGTACTTATATATTGACGGTGCAGGCTGTGCTTGGAGCTCTGTGCTTCTATAAGTCACTAAACTGAGGTTCTGCCTTCTTGCTCATTAAATAGATCCCGTGGCACTGTTTTTAATAGTACAGGTGTTAACTCCTTTGTTCTACCTCCACGTTGTACAATTTAGCTTCCCTAGTATTAGCTTTAAATCCATCGATGAAGTAATTTCTTGGTTCTCCATCTGTTCTGTTGTGTGTTGGAGCTATTTGCACATAATGACTGCCAGATGTCACCTATCGGTCCCCTCCTCCCCTCCAGCAGGTCCCCTTCTATGTTTAAAACACACTGGGATCCTTCAGGTTGGAAAGGGCTATACAGTTGCAAGGAAATAGCATTGTGCTTAAGATGTCTTAACCTCGTTGTTAGAGAGTGTGTTTTGCTATGACACCAGGACTTTCTGCTAAGAGATGCATGCTCTGCTCCAGCCACTGAATGTAGGTCATGCTTTACGTGCTTCTGCTGTGCTGTGAGCTACCTGTTCGTGACCCCTGCTGTGTAGGTAGTTTGCACAGGAAGTATTAAAAAACAACTTTATCTGTTTAGCTTTGATCTTTACTGTGCAACATTACTTTGGTTAACCATGAGTGTGTGCATCTAAACTATGGTTTGAGTGTGTTCGTTTTTATCTGCTTATTCGGTGTATAGATAGGCTGTGAAGACTTTTGTTTTAAAATACTTTTCTATTTTTTACTTGCATGTGTATATCCACTGAACAACTAGCAGCACTGAATAAATACTGCCTTTGAGTTCCTTGCCATGGTTTAAATAAGGAAAAGGCATCTCTGCTGCAGTCATGGAACAAAAACGACCAAAAGAATGTGACAACAAAGCACAACTGTTTATTATAAAGAAAATCTCTTTTAATTTTGTAGCGTGAAAAAAGCCTAGCTTTTGGCTAATTGTATGTTATCTTTATTTAATTGACTGTATTGGAATTAATTTAATGCTTATTTCCTCTTAACTGACTATGTCCTAACTTATTTTCTCATGCTGTCTCTGGACCTTTTTCATGCTCTCTCCACATGGTGAGTTGATGTGTCACATGGTATTATATTTTGCTGAAAGAGGGGAGCATCGAGGTAGTTGAAGGAAAAGCAGGTTTGCTTCGATTTAGGGAAAACTAAGTAGATAAAGATTTTTTTGGTCATAGTTTTTGTGGAGCACCATTAGATCTCAAAGGTATGGCTGTGTCTGGTCAGCACTACAGTATGACGCCTCAAAAGAAACCCAAGTTGCTGTTGTAAGTAGTATTGTTGGTCCAGTAGGTGGCATTCTTCTGTCTAGACCACAGTTTCCAAAATCTGGCTGGGGTGTCTTTCTTCAGGTGAGATGTTAAAATGAGGTTTTACTACTTGCTCATTAAAGATCGCAAGTGTTAACCACAGGATCCTGGTTACATTCCTCTCTAGGTCTGCGCAGTCTGGCCTCCCCTTCAGTTGGTGTTTTAATTTCTCGCTTCTCCTGATCTGCTGTGTAGTAGGAATGCTGGTGCATGATGGCAGCCAGGTGTCACCCAGGTGGAAGCTGTACTTCACTGGTGTTTTGAGATCCTTTGGGATGAAAAGCCCTATACAAATGCGAGGAATTGTAATTGTGCTGGAAATTGTCCTGCTGTTGAACAGGATCGTGACATTAATCAGTCTGAACCTCTTTATTCTAACGTTTTGTTCACTGATGAGAACAGGATGCACCACCCCACCCACTGACTTTCAACCATATTTGTTGGGAAGGGGTGTGTTTAGCCACATGTTCGTGCCATGGGCTGCTGCAGTTTAAACTGATTGGTGCGAGGAAGCATATGGAAGCAGGAGAGGTTCTGTGGTAACAAACTTGAATGTTTTCTTTCTGAATGACAAAGACGTGCTTTACAGTAACCAGGTTTCACAGAGAATTAAATAGTGCTGGGCGATAATTCGATAACGATAATTATCGCGATATAATTTTCCGCGATATATTTTTAACAAAAGTTCAATAAATGTTCGATATGTTTATGCTTTGCGCAAAATACTGCGCGAGTGCGCGTTGCAGACCGGGCAGCTAACGTGGTGTTTGCCCACACGGTGGTGGCTGACAGGATTGTAGTTAAGAGTGGAGAAATGAGCTACACTGAAGCAAATGTAGTGCTGCCAACGACCAGCTCGAAGGACGATGACATCGTCGACAGAATAGGTCATTCAACTTCGTAAAAAGCCAAAATATCTCCAAATTACCGATCAGACATAAAACAGAGCACTTTAAACATTGCAGTCTGTCTGAGCCATCTTCTATGTGTGTTTTATCACACTGCAGTATTTAATTTTCCTGTTAAGATATTTCTTTTGTAAATTTTACTCATGCATATTTTGACATAAAAAAAGACTTGAATACTCTCTACCTCAGATTTGTTTAATGTTTCTGCTGTTTGGCAAGTGTTTGTTGTGTTCTTAAAATAAAGAGTTGTTTAATTTACCAATTAACTGTCTGGTTTCTTCAACTTTCACTCAGGAGAAAAAATCTGCCTTTAAACTTGAAAGAAATAATGATTTGACATTTATCGTGATAATTATCGATATCGACTGATATGAAAATTTTTATCGTGATAATGTTTTTGGCCATATCACCCAGCCCTAGAATTAAAGCAGATACAGAAATTAAACATCTGGTCTGGTGAAGTGTTGTGCCACCCCTTTTTATTTTGTTACTACACTGCTCTTGGTGATTGTTCATTTCATTGGGATTTTAACTGGTAGCCACAGCATCCAACCTTTTTATTTTTTGAATAAGGAATGGAATTGCTGTAGCTGGCAGTGTAATCCTGTCTCACTCAGTGTCAGATTTGTGAAAAGTCAGTAGCAGCCTGATTGTTTTGTGATTTTCTACTTCTGTATTTTAGAATTGGCTTCACCCTTCTGAAATAAGGAAAGGTTCATTGCGCTGGTTGAAGAAATAATCTAAATAGAAAAAAGGAAATTTGCTCCTCGATTGTGGAATGATAATTTTAAAGCCAAAGCTTCAACATATCAGTTGTGAAACATATTAGTGATATTTCTTATTTGACTAACTCGATGGAATATGGGTATTTTTCACTATGGTGCTCTCACTTTCCCTGACACACTTTGAGCCTCAAAGGTGGGAAGCTTTGTGGTTTTGATAAGCTTTATCTGCTCTGCGGTGTATTTCTCAGTCGTTTTAATGGTTGTATTTTAGGAATTGAATTAATGAATGAACGAACATGGAGTGTCAGCTTTTCCCAATTCTTAACCTGCAGGGCGGAAAGTTGAAAGATGGCGCCCGCTCGGTCACCAGAACTATCCAGAACAACTTTTTCGACAGCTCCAAACAGGAAGCAATCGACGTCTTGCGGCTGGGCAGCACTTTGAACAGTGACTTGGCGGACAAGGCTCGCGCTTTACTGACGACCAGCAGTCTGTACGGTGCGTATGGAGAAGCCTGCTTCAGATTTATTAACCTCAGGGGTTAATGATCGTTTCAGCATGATTTTGTTTGTTCTTTTTGGTCCCAAATGGTAAGAGCCATGTAAGAACTTAATTTGCTTACTTCAAAAAATTATTTAGACTGCGACTGATGAGGCTTTAGGGAGATTAGTTTCCAAATTCTGAATCATGCCAACAGTATAAATCCAGAATTCTACTTCAGTCTCTGCTCAACACTTGTCCACAGTTTACAGCTGGATGTTTTGTGCATGTCAGCAGAAAACGTAAGAAAAGGTTACACTTCTTTACACATGACATAAATGTGTACGGGGACAAACAAAACTACAAAATCATGTTGTGGAAGGTTGAATCCCTTCAATTGTGCAAGAAACAGTGAAATGAATCCTGATTCTGATCTTGATTTCTTTCTTTTGCCTTCTTAAACAAGTTGCGTCTGTAGCATTAGACTTTCTTTCTAAAGATTTCTGAGCTCACATTTCAGTATCTGTTGGGCATGTCCTGTGTATTTTTATGCATTTTGATGATATAAGCTAAAAGTTCATGTGATTTCCTCTTTTGCTGTTTTGACTTACATTCTACTTAATATTTGATTAGTGATCTGCAGCACGGAGAAGATACTTTGATTTTTACTCACTGTCATTGTTCATGCACTGATGTGTAACCAATTCTGCTTCTCCTTTTTTCCAATTGCTTCCGCTGTTAGTTTCAGAACCAATTTTGCAATCAGGTACAGTAATTGCATTATTATTGTGTATGCTTATGGAATGTAATGTTACTTTCTCTGCCCTTTTTTCTCGAGACTCATACATTTAAATCTTAGAGTTTATATCTTCTGTGTGTTATGCCGTACATGTGTGTAAGCATTCAATTTGTTCCATTTGGGAAAGCTTTCACTTTTGTCAGCTGCTCCAGTTATACGATGCTAAACTCATTTAGCGTTTGTGTTTCATCTCTGTCTCTGTAGAGAGTTGTTGGTCACTTAGCAGTGACTCCACTGTGACTCAGTAGGAGGACATACTGTAGCTTAACACACAAAAATTATGTGTGAAACAGCAAATTTCCTACTGTTCAAGAGGCTTCCTGCGCCCTCTAGTGAGCTATGGCAGAATTATTTTAGACAGTACAAAGCTCTCTTGGCCATAAAAATATGGTTTGGTATATTAGGGGTTAGGCAGTAGCACGAAATGAGTATTGTATTGTGCAAAACCTTTCTTTGTAGTTAGACGAACATTGTTGCATAACCAATAATTGACTATTTACATTCATTTGCAGGCTGATTTTGATTGCGTATAATTTGTCACTGTCAGATTTCAGACACATGTTTATTAAGTATTGAGTGACATTTCCTGCCAACTTGTTAAAGTCTGGTTTAATTAAAAGTGACTGCTATATGCCAGCTACATTGAGGGGAGACACTTGCAGGAATAGTGTCTTTAAATATCTGTGTTTTTAAACTCACTCTTCAGCACATCAGAGCTCTACTTGACTGCTCAAGCCCCAGTGCCCCTCTGTCATTCCTGGGCTGAATTTCTTTGGCACAAGAAACAAAATTGCTTTTAGGTACTGGGAAGAAAAGCATCCTGCATTTGGTTAATTCCGTCCTTTGGCATGCAGATTTCTCTGAATCTGACTTTAAAATTGTCCCTTTGCAGTTGAAAGAACACTGAAGTGGCCTAAAACAAGTCAGAAGCTTATAGTTTGACAATCTCAATGATTGTTTTTCCCTGATTTGCAGCTGTACATTCAGGGTGTTCAGGTGTCCAAAAACATCACAAAGAAAGAGCTCAACTGATGAATTTACCAGCCGCCGATGAGCCAGATAATGAGCTGTTTTCACTCACAAAAGTGTGACAGTGATGACTCCTTAACAAACCTGTGAACGTCAGTATAAAAAAGAAGTTCCTATTTTAGTTGTGAAAGCAGCACAGTATTAGCACGATGAAGATATGAAGTTAGAAAGCTGACTGCCTGAAATAGCTGAGTAAGACCCACATACTCTAATCAGGGTTCCCACAGTCGTGGAAATCCTGGAAAAGTTATGGAAAATGCAATTTCATTTTCCAGACCTGGAAAAGTTTAGAAAAATGATCAAATTTCCATTAAGTTTTGGAAAAGTCCTGGAATTTTTTTTAATTGATCCCAAATTATCATGGCTGTATCATGTAATTTTGTTCATAAGTTAGCAAGCATTTACAAAGAGGCTGCGGCGTTGGCGTTGCCGTTGCCGTTGCTAACATTACGCATTATAGTGTCGTGTCAGACCCTCTCGCAGACCGTAAGCTAGCCTAGCACCTGTGTCAAAATGCCAGGTAAATGTGTTTTCAGTGACCTCTGGTTAGCAGATGAAAAATACAAGCTATGCCCAGGACATGCAAGATGTAAATTATGCAGGAAAAGAAGTTATGGAAAAGTCATGGAAAAGTTTTCGAATTTTATTGGTAAAAATGAGTGGGAACCCTGTCTAATGCAAAATGCAAAGCTTACAGATTCAACACATCATTAACTCATATGGTAACAGACTCAATAGATAAAATACATTAAACACAGAAGTCGAGCCAGCTACTATTAAGTAAAATGGATAAAGCCATTAATAACAACAATAATGATACAATTGTTACTGAGGCAGAATTATTCAGTAGGAAAGTATTACCAGCTCAAGTCTTTTGCTTTTCACTTTTGCTTAAAGTGGCAGCAGTCTGGCCATGAAGGCAATGCCGTCTGAAGCCCCACACAGCCAAGGGACTGCCGTCTTAGTGCTGGTGAAAGGATAAAGGAGGGGTTTAGGCTGGACTTGAGACCTGCGTGAAAAGAAAATACATGTTAATGACATAGACTTACATTGCAGGTTTTTATTTTGGTGTCTGTGGACTTGAGGCCTACAATGTAGGTTCCCAGATATTAGCAGCAGCAAAGAAGAACGGGTGCTTTGATGAGCTTTTCATTAGAGGTTTGCAATAAAAGATATTGAAAGTGGAACTGTCGACTCTGTCTGCGGAGTGGGCATGTACCGTGTGTTTCTTCACCAGAAAAATGACAGAAACCTGAAAGAGATGCACTTCAGATGCAGCTGCTGTAATTCTGAACCTAACTTTCTCAGTGTGAAACTGCACTGAAGGAAATGGTCTTGGGGAGGATTGTAATTTGTGACTGTAGTGTGTAATTGTATTCTTTTTCCTGTTGTAGCCTCTCCCAGAGTCCTGCTGGGCATGTGCCAGAACTACTGTAAGTACACAAAACCCAAGCAGGTTCAAGTGTGTGTGGGCACGTGGAACGTGAATGGAGGCAAGCAGTTTCGAAGTATTGCCTTCCGCAATCAGACCCTCACCGACTGGCTGCTGGATGCTCCGAAAATAGCAGGCAATCCTGACTTTCAAGGTGAGAACCAAGAAATGTTTCAGCATCCTTCCTTTAGGTAACACACTTACGTGTGTGTGTGTGTGTGTGTGTGTGTGTAAGTGGTGTGATGAGTGATCTTAATATGTAAACAACCCTTGGTAGGATTAAAAATTTCGGTCAGCTCCTCATCATTAATCTTTAGTTAATTGGCTTCTGGGAAAAATGGACCTTGTTTGAGTGTGTGTGTTTGTGTGTGTGCCCTGAGATGGACTGGCACCCCACCAGAATGTATCCTGCCTTGTGCCCAGTGCTTGCTGGGATAGGCTCTGGCTACCCCACGACCCTGTATTGGATGAAGAGGTTAGAAAATGGATGGATAATATTAAAAGTAGTGTTAGTTCTGTCCAAAATGCCAAATAGAATTGATTACACTCCTATTGGATTATTCAGATGTTTACTGGAGTAAAATGACATGCCTTAGATTAAATTTAAAGATATATTTTATCTATGTGAAGGAATTTTGCACATATTAGTTAACAATATTTTAAATGTGTCATACTGTACATATTTCACATCAGCTCACCCCATGGGATCCTAGAATTACAATTGTAAAAAAATACAGCTACACTCTGTCTAGCACTACATCTAATGGTCAAAAAAGCTTATACTGCAAATTTGCTTACTGCATAAACTGTGATACTTTGAAAGCTTACTATTTATCCATTGCATGTATGTAAGATAAATATTGTTTGAATTGCGGTTGTTCTTTTTGCATTGTAAACAGCTTTAAAATTGTAATTAGAACATAAAGCTTTAAACATCACCAGAAATGTATTAAATGTTTGTAAATAGTTACTTCTCTTTTGTTTCTAATTAAAATTAGTTATTCTATCTCCAATATTGTTCATAATTTAGTTAAGCAACAGTGTATAGTATTTTGCATTAATTATTAATATGACCTTCACAAATGGAGTACTGTCAAAGCTTAGTAGCAATGCATCTGTTGCTTAATTAGCACCTCTGAAAAAAGAGCTTATATAAACCTAGCAAAATATGATTAAATACATTTCTGTAAATGATCAAAATTCATGATTCATGATCATGATTGGTTGCTTCTCAAAACTATGCATCCTGGAAGGACTTTTTGCAGTTGTTTATTAATATAAATATGTATCAGTCATTTTGGAGATAAACTTGCTTTTCTTGAATGCGGTGTGTTTTAGAACATGACCTTAATGTGACCCTCCTTTCAGCCATTGAGCGGCCATTAGAGAAGGAAAGCAAAAAGACTTTATTACGCTTCATCTAGTTATGACTAGAAAACAGTATTCTGTTCTTGTAATGTCTTTTTTGAATTAAACAATTTTTTAATTAGATTGGTTGCGTCTGATCTCGAGGTCACAGGGTTACGTTCGCTTATTCAGGAAGAACAAGTACATGCTTCCGAAAAGACTGATGCATGTTAGGTTCATTAATCATTTAAAATTCCCTGTAATGTAATGTTGATTTTGGCCCTTCAAATGATGATCTGGAAGGCATGTAAACATCATCTAATGAAAGAACTGAATGAAAACCAGATGGCACTGTGGCAGTCCAGGATCAAAAGTACAGTTCAGCAATAGGTTTTATTTCAAAGCTGATCAGGTTGTTTTATATGAATACCTATACATCCTTCAGACAGCAGAAGAAACCCTATTGACATATTTGCCATTGGATTTGAAGAAATGGTGGAACTGAATGCTGGAAATATTGTCAGTGCAAGGTAATGCCATTTTTCCTTGTAAAACCATGTTGATGTTATCAGACAATAATAATCTGCTACACAACTGCTAAATTGTACTACCTCAAAAAGGAAACTGAATGGAATGGTAACATGTACAGTACATAACAATGTATATTACTTTTCTAAAATAGCTTGTACTTCAGTCATCCAGATATTCAAGTTCTACATTTTTTTTTCCCATACATCAGATAGAAGGTGAAAATAAAAGTCAGAAAGTCAGAATCTTGTTTTGCTGCCATTATCGTGATGATTGCAAGGCACCTGTGCCTCACTGACACTATCTCACACTTGTGGAATGTTATTCCAAACATTGGCGTGTTCCCTGTGCGAGTTGAGACGTGTGTGGTGAGTTCACCAGGCAGCCCACATGGATCTTAGAGCTGGCCGTGGAAGAAAGTAACATGCCAGACTCTATCAGACACCGTGAGCAATGTGATTGTGGACATTATCCTGTAGCAAGAATGATAAGCTTGAGAACATTGTTGCTGCTGGATGGCTGTCAATACACGGTGTCCAGCTGTGTTCTTTTACTTGTGGTAGTGCCTTTAGCCTGTAACAGACTCTGCCGCTGTGGCTGTTGTGTCTGCTTTTAACCAAAACCTATTTAAACTTTCTAATTTCATCGTTTTGTCTAATGTGATTGGTGTCAGTTTTTTTTTAATGAATGAATGCTTTGTTTCAGCACTACCAATCAGAAACTATGGGCAGCTGAGCTCCAGAAGAATATTTCCAGAGATAATAAGTATGTGCTGCTGGCCTCAGAGCAGCTTGTGGGAGTCTGTCTCTTTGTCTTCATCAGACCCCAGCACGCCCCATATATCCGGTAAGAATGCAAGCAGTCTTTATGCGTTTCCCTTTACGTTGTTGAATATCCAACTGCTGACTCCTGACCTTAGCAGGATTTGGCCAGCTGGGCTCTGCTGCCGGAGATATTCCAGAAACAGCTGTTTAATGACATGGGTCTGACTCAAGCGAGCGATGTCTGGTTTTATGTGATGTAGCGCCATGTTTCTTAATTGCCCTGTGAAACTTCCAGTGGCAGTTGCAGTCCAATTAGAAGTGTGTAGCTCTTAAGGGAAATCCAAGCTAAATTAATTACTTGAACAACAGTGGAAATAAGAATTCTGCAATGAGGGAGGTCACATCCTTAAAGGAACTGGGGTTTTCAAAACATGTCGTTTTCAGGGACGTTGCCGTGGATACGGTGAAAACGGGCATGGGGGGAGCCACAGGGAACAAAGGCGCGGTGGCGATCCGCATGCTCTTCCACACCACCAGCATCTGCTTCGTCTGCTCGCACTTCGCTGCCGGGCAGTCCCAGGTCAAGGAGAGGAATGACGATTACAACGAAATCGCACGGAAGCTTAGCTTCCCAATGGTAATGCTTTCCAGTAAAGGTTAAAATTCCCATATTGTTGCTGTAGACAAGAGATTAATAACAGTGAAGAGGTCACCTGTGTCTGTAATAAACCTTATTAGTGATTGAAACTGTTATTCTTGGCCATTGACAACTTACATAGGAAGCACACAGCTTGCAGTGCACAGCTGCAAGGAGGAAAAATAAGATGTCCTCAGTAGGATGTGCACTTAGAAATATTCTCGAAAATGCAAGAGTTATAAATCTTACAACCTTACAGCTACTTGTTGGAGTAGCCCCAATACACACCATTTCGTATTGTCTTTTCTATGCTCCTGTGTTTCTGTGCTTCCAGGGAAGACTGCTTTTCTCTCATGATTATGTCTTCTGGTGTGGGGACTTCAACTATCGCATCGACCTTCTCAATGAGGAAGTGAAGGAGCTGATTCGCCAGCGGAACTGGGATGCTCTCACAGCGGGAGACCAGCTGATCAACCAGAAGAACGCTGGGCAGGTACCCCTCTCACTGTATTTGTGTGCAGTGTGCTTCTTTCTCTCCACATGACACGCTCTGTCTTTAGAACAGGAACACAGGCTGCCCTGGAGAACCGGGAGCTGATGTGTACATGTGTGCTGGATACAAGCCAGCTAGAAGAGAATGAGTGATGGTTATGGACAGGAGATTAGTGACACAGGGAGAAAAAGCAAACCAAGTTAGAATAAAGGCCTGTAGAATCACTGTGTGTGGGAGAACATTATTGGCCAACTGTAAGACTTTTCCCATAGCTGTGTGAAGGTGTTTTTAATCTTGTGTTTTGAAAAGAACTAAACCCTCTAACATCACATCCAAAAAGAACCTAAATATCTGTTGTGAATTGACAGTAATAAGAAACTAAGAAAGGGACCAGAATTTCATGAAAAAATTTGGTTTAAACCATATACAACTTGGGCCAAGTTGTTCCCTCTGTCAGTGACTATAACCTTCAAAGTTTTGATTATAAACAGTGTTATCCCAAAGTTCTACAATAAAGACAAAAGTCAATATCCCTAAAAATATTTAAAGAAGGACATCTGGAACACCCTGCACCTAATATTCACAACAGGAATATATGTTTTGTTGCATTAAGATGTGAAATATATGAATCCTAATGAGTATCAGCTTTTATAAACAAATTAGATACTAAGTCTCAAGGCATGTGCAAACTTTAAGGATCATTTTGATGCTGTTAAAGAATCTCAGAGCTGCACTGAATCCAGTCAGGACCTTCCTGTCTTGTTGATCTCTCTGACACTGTTGTCCATAGTTTTCTCACATCCATAGACCAATCTCTGAGGATCTTATTTTGAAATGATTCATTAGTTGTTCAAAGTTTCTAGAATACAATAATTGCACCCTTAACATTGGCTGGCTGCACTTAACATACGTATACTGTAAACACATTTCTCACTCTTTTGTTTCTATAATGCTAGAAAGAAAACAATCTTTAAAAAAAGTTTTAAAAAATGTAAAAAATAAATAAGAATCTAATAAAAAGTAACAAGAATCTACAAAAAAACCAAAATAAATCTAGTTCTGTACAAATGTATGACATGAAAATGAACCCTGACCTGGTTTCTTGGTGAGGGTTAGGTTTGTTAGCTATATTTGGTATATGTATAATCTTGTCAAAATATTTGACTTTTCTTTCATCACAGATTTTCAGAGGGTTTTTGGAAGGAAAAATCGATTTCCCTCCCACCTACAAATATGACTTGTTTTCAGACGACTATGACACAAGTGAGAAATGCCGGACTCCAGCTTGGACAGACCGCGTGCTCTGGAAGAGAAGGAAGTGGACTTTTGACAAGTCTGGTGAGAGGATGGACTTGAGTCTGAAGGCTGTATTACGAATCTAAAACACTGTGTGTCATGGCCTGTGGCTATGCTGAACCCTTATATTGCAAAATGTGAAAAGGCACTTGTAGTAGTTGGAACAGTGGTAAGCACTGCTGTCTCGCAGTGCTGTGGCCCTGGGTTCAATTCCCAGGGTGCCATCTGCTTTTGTATGTTCTCCCATGTTTGCATTTGTTTACTCCAGCTGCTCTGGTTTCCTCCCACAGTTCAAAGTCATACTCGTAGATTAATTGACTTCTGAGAAAAATTGGCCCTAGCACGAGTATGTGAGACCCTGAACTAAAAGAATCGATTAGAAAAAGGATGGATGGAATGATGGCCCTTGCAGCAGCAGCAACAACATCGTGCAACATGGCAGCACATTCTCATTAGCTGCATCTCTAAAACGTACTTGTAAGAACGTAAAGGTAGCAGGCAAAGGAGGCCGTTAATAAGAACATAGTTTGTTCCGTACTCCCACAACCCTTTGAGCAAAGACATCCCTCCTGTTCACAGTTTAAAAGCACTATCATATATATCTATACATTGCAAATCAAAAGGCCATTTCAGGTTGGTGATGTACAGTATACAGCAACATAAACTTCAGTATACTAGACTTGCAAGATTAAAAAACAGAGTAAATGTGTCAAACAGATACAAACCTGCAGCATCCTGGATTTGTACCTAGAATTGAGCAGATTCTAAACAGAAAGCTGTATTCTTTACCATCATGAGTAAACCACACTTCTCAAAGAAAACACTTTGCTGTTTCCGGGTTTGGTCTCCTCCTTCTCTTCACAGGCCCACAGATCTCTGCATCCTGCTGGGCAAATGGAGCTTCTGTGCTGCTTGTTTGTTAAATGTCAAGTTTACACAAACACAACTATCATTAGTAACAGACGGGCTCACACTTTGGGGGATCATTGTGTACTGCAGTGTTAAGGACCGTATTTGCAACAGGCACTTAGGTTCCTTAGGGGAAACAACAATTTTGAAAAAAGCAATGTGTAGATGTAAAGGCTCAATATTCTAATATTAAAAGTGGACCGGAGGGTTTTGGTCGCAAGAATCTTTTGCAGTTTCCTGTGTATTTAAACAGACCACTTAAAAGAATAATTTGCTGTAAGAAGCGTATGTCCGTTATCTTATACAATAACATTACTGTTTGTGTATACCAGAAAGCATCCAGATATCCCATGATAAAGGAACGTGGATGTTAATTTAAAAATGTAAATGACGGGGTTCTATTTTTTTTTTCTTGAGCATTTTGTTCTTTGCTAACGTGCAGTGCGTTGAGATCAGTAGCCAAAATTTAGACACCTCACGGTGCCCCGAGTAGTGAATTGAACAGATTCTGTTCACTGGGCTGGAGTTCTGCCCCGACTGCCGTGTGACAGGGCTTAATTCTCACAGCCCACTCAGGCAGCAGCCAAAGCACCGCCACAGCAATCCGGGTTTAAGAGAATTAATGTCTTAGCAAAGAGGTTCATTTAAACCCTGTCTCAAGCCTTTACTGCTAATTTTAATTATTTTCCTCCAGGCAGATATAATTTTTTTCCTTGTGTAGTTCTCAATATATAAGGAAAAAAGAAAGGTTAACAAACAAGATGGGACCATCTGGCCTGTTGAGTAGTTAGCAGTTCATTGATCTTATCCAGCCAATTCTTGAAGAAAGTCAAAGTATCGGCTTCAATCACATGTCTGGGTAGCTTGTTTCAGATACCCACAACCCTTTGGATAAAGAAGTGCCTCCTGTTCTTGGATTTAAATGCACTTGCATGCAGTTATACCTTCTGTCCTCTAGTTTGTGTTTCACTGCATTTCAGGTCCACTTGTAGTTTATATTTATATCATCTTAGTTTTTATTTATGTATCATTTCTTTAATATTTAACTTATGTAACCTTGTTTGTTTTTTAACCTATGTAAATTGATTTTCCCAGATGGGTTTAATGTAGCTGTTATAGGTCAGTATTAATTATTGATTAACTGTGTTTCCTTTCTTCCTGTCAGTTAAATTGGTTACCTGGGTCATCTGTTTTTTTCATTCACATATCAGCCAAAAGCACTGCTGCACTACAGTCAGTCCTATAAGCAGTGTGTTTTGCACTTGCTTCAACATTTGTTGAAATTTCACAGAAATTCCTTTTTTTGTGCCAATGCTGTGTTTTTGTATCTTAAAGCTGAGGACATTAGTCTGGTGAACGCATGTGTGAATGAAGAAGACAAGTTCAAGTACACATGGACTCCTGGCACCCTTCTGCATTACGGCAGAGCAGAATTAAAGACATCAGATCACAGGTATCCTAATGTCAGAAGATCTATTGTTTCTTCCAGAGAGCATGGCTGTATAGTTTTTTTAAGCAGTACTTGTATATCAGGTGCTCATCAGAAACATCTTGACACACTTGTCTTAAACCCCAGTTGTGTGGTACACACTTGCTGGCCAGACTGCTACAAAGAGCATGTTTGGCTTTGAACAAGATGTGGTACTGTATCTGTTCCACAAGGTTTCTCAAAAAAGTACGGCCGAATTCTGAAAATCTCTGTGCTCTCAGCTCTCAAATGGCACAGACTTGTAGGTCCCTGCACAAATTAATCGACAGGAACGTTTCACTCTCTGACCCAAAAACGGACCACATTATTCCTATATTGTCTAAAAAACAGCTGTCTGTGATGAACATCTACATGCTGTATTTATAGATTTGTCTTCCAGCCCAAAATCGTCTTCTCACAGGACCACTGTTGTTTATAGCTGTGATGAAGTTAACAGTTTGTGGGACACTGCAGTTGTTCCTTTTATAGGGTTAAGGTTTGGCAACTCTTGCTGCCAGAGAAGGCGATAAGTCTTCCTCAGAGTGTTCCTGAGGAAACTTTGCTGTGCCCACCAGCGAGAGAGATTATTCTTATTACTGGTGGCCTTCTGATATTATGGCAGGAGAAGTGTAGTAAGTAAATTTCTGGTGATGCATTTTGAATTAACATACAGGGTCATTGCATTTCTGTTAAAACTGCTTGGTGTCATCAGTGAGATATTGGTTTAAGTCTCTTTGATTAAAGTTACATGGCATTTTATTTTTCATGCTAAATCTGAGTAAAGTGGGCTTTTTTGCATTGGTATTGCACAGTTTGCCTGAGCTGAGTTTTGTCTGTGCCTAGGCCAGTAGTCGCTGTCCTTGATGTGGATGTGCTGGAGGTGGACCCGGAGGCTCGTCACCAAATCTATAAAGAGGTTATTGCAGAGCAGGGGCCTCCGGACGGCACCGTGCTGGTCTCCTTGAGCAGCTCCACTCCTGAAGACGACTACTTTGATGACAATCTGATTGACCACTTGCTGCAGCAGTTTGCTGCATGCGGGGAAGTCATTCTTATTAGGTAGGAAACTTTGTTTCACCTTAATCGATCACTTTACATGGAAAAAAATATATAAATTATAAATGAGATATATTATAAATTGCAAACAAAAGATATACTATATGGGAATATATTCAACAATATATGACTAGAGTTCTCTTTTTGTATAATGGAACATTACAACAAAGGTTAAATGCAAGTGGAGGCCATTCAGTAAATTGTGCTAGTTTGTTTCAAGAATCTCAATCAGCCATTCCTACAAGATTCCCAGGAATTCAGCTTCAAGAACTTGTCTTGGCAGCTGTTTCACACACCCACCACCTTTTGTGTAAAGAAATGCCTCTTTTCCTGGTACTGGATGCACTTTGTCCTGTTCTAATCGACTTACACATATCCAGTCAAAACATCAATGCTAATTAAAATAACTGTTTGTATTATGCAACTATTTTCTCCATTCTTTGCATGAAAATGCCTGTCCCTGCACACATCTTTATTCTTTACTTGCATGTGCAGGTTTGTGGATCAGAAAATGTGGGTGACGTTTTTGGAAGGTTACTCTGCGCTGGCTGCACTGCGTTTCAGCGGCACCAAAGTAAGTAATAGGCTCCTTTTCTTTTGGCTTCAGCCTGGCAAAGGAGGCGTGGGAGCATGATTTCCAGTGACATCAATAAACTACATACTGTAATAATGAGGACGGTCTTTATTGTAATGGAATCAAGACAATTGCATGTGTTTTTTGCTATTGTCTTAATCTAGAAATGCTGTTTTCTGTGAAAAAGCACTGTTTCAAAATTACATTGAAGCAGTTCTTCTACTGTATTTGTGCTCACAGTATATTTCATATTCAGCTGTGGTCTTTTCTCATGGTGTATGCTGAGGCTCTTGGGCCAGATGAATCCACTGCCCCATGCTCTCCTGTCTTGGTCTGATTTTTTTTTTATATTTTATTCCAAATATTCCAAAATTTTATTCCACATATTTAAATTCTCTTGCTGTGGAGCAGCCTCTTTTGAATTTTAAGACAACTGAATTAGCCGAGATCGACCCCCTGTACTTGGACAAACTGGTAGCATGGAGAATAAACACATTCATGCATGTTAATTCAGAACTGGAGCACAGCAGTCAGGGCTGGGGTAATACGGGGAAGCTTGGTAGCATTTTGCAGGGAGAAGAGCTCAGAGCATGTGGTTTTCTCTGCGGTTTTCTCTGCGGTTTTCTCCAGATACTCGAGAGGACCATTGATATCAGTCTGAAAAGCCCAGATTGGATTAAGAGTCTGGAGGAGGAGATGAGCCTGGAGAGAATCACTGGAGGGATCCCAGCCTCGGCCAGCTCCACCCTGCTAGGGGAAGACGCAGAGGTGGCTGCAGACTACGACATGGAAGGTGAATTAAGGACTGGGTTCAAAATGCCAACCCACCTGCTGATTGCAAATGTTGCTGCCAGTGCTTGGTGCCTTTCTTGGGCAGATGAAAGAGTAAAGAGACACTACCAAGTGACACACTATGAATTGGTGGTGGAAAGGTTCATAGTTTTTATTTAATCTGATGATAGCTTTGTAAACACAGATTTTATTGAACAGTTAGGCCAAAAGGCCATCCTCAGACCTAGATAACATAATTTCACAACTGCACCAACACTGACTCACATAAGAATGGGGCAGATCATACTGTGTTTTTGTGTAAGGCAAGCTAAAATGCAATCCAGTGGATAGTTTAATAAAGTTTTCACAGTAAATTCAAGTCACCTTTTTTATTTCCCATTTTAGTTGCATATAGTATTCTTAGCACAACAGATATTTTCACTTTATGTGGTTCCTTGTCACAACCCCCGGCTTTTTGATTCCGAATGAATAACAGATGTAAACTGCATCGCTGCCGGTCAGAGTCTCAGCTGTGTTTTAAAGCGCTGTTCTGGTCGCAGGCGAGGTGGACGACTACTGTGCTGAAGTGGAGGAGATTCTGCCCCAGCATCTCCAGCCCAGTATGGGGACAGGTCCTGCAGTGTCTCCCGGCTCCTCGCCACGAACCAGCCCCTGCCCCTCCCCCACCCTGCCTGAGCCCGCCCCCCCCTGCAGGCCCAGCCGGGCACCCCCCCGAACTGCGGGACCTCCACAAGGTACGGCCCTGGAAATCCAGGCACGTTGAACATGCTAACAAAACTCACTCGCTGGCCAAAATATTAGGCCAACCCGCCTGAGATAGAAGGTTGGGACTGTTTGAGCAGTCAGATTTCAAGGAAATCGTACAGGAACAGCTGATTTTTATTTGGGATTAATCAAAATCACTTTCATTGATGGCAGGTATATGCTGCTTACCTTTGAACATGATTTTGAATGTGATTGGTTAACTCTGAACACTACAGCCCCCAATATAAAAGGGTGTGCACACTTATGCAACCAGGGTGTTGTAGGTTTTTTAATTTTAATTTTAAATATCTATTTGTTTTTCTCTTGAATTTTGTTGGTTGCAAGGTCACATTAAAGATGGAAAAATGTCTGACATGATTTATCCTGATTTCTGGCTTCACATCACAAAAACCTGCAATTTCAATAAGGGTGTGTAGACTTTTTATATCCACTGTATCTGGCCGGGGAAGGTGATGAAAGTCTGTCACACGTTAGTCAACCAACTGCAATGCCAGCTGCCATTAGATGTTTTTCAGTTCAATGAGCGTATAAACAAATGAATCTGTACAAAAGTGATACGATCCCATAATAAATGAAAGAAAAAAAGTAATACAAAATGGAGACCAGGAACTGAGATATTACAATGTTTCTTCTGTCTTCCGTATTGAAAATCTAATCTGTGCTCCCCAGGCTCCCCAGTGGATTTCCAGCCCATCAGTGCGCAGCGTGAGCCACCCCAGGGGCTGGAGCCGAAGCGCCCCCCTCCCCCACGCCCTAACGCACCCCCTGCCAGGCCTGCGCCTCCCCAGAGGCCCCCACCACCATCAGGTAAGGGGTTGACATGGTGCCCACGGTGAGGTGGGTTCGTTTCCGAACCGCACTGCGTTCACTGGATTTCCTTGATCCAGTGATTAATTGTGAAAGCTTCCCTTCTGCTTTATTTGAAAAGCTAAAATATTTTTTGAGCATTCCTTAAAAAATGGCATAACAAGATACCACGCTTCTTGAACAGAAAAACTGAAAATTTAGTCCAGCCGTATTTTTTATTTGCAAATAGAATATAACAAAAACAATATTCCTGTCGTAAGATCACGTCGGTAACCTGTCATGTTTTACATAGCCGTGCTTCTGTTGTTGAAAGAGCATTGAGCAAATGCTAACATCTTCACTGTTGTGGTATGTAATAAATTAAATAATTTTTGTGTGTTCCTTGTGGATTTTGAAATTCCCTTTGTGGAATTTCTGTGTTTAGTAAAGCAATGTTCCGCATACTAAGAGAGTAGAGCAGTATAACACACTAATTGTCTGTTTGGGACGATATAAAAAATTAGAACACCTTTCTCCTATATAATTTAGTTCCTTTTTTTTACTCCTGTGACCTTTCCTACATATATTTCTTTTTGGATAATTATATTTATTATTAAATGATACAGTGCAGGCCTTTCACCTGTTCTGACACATTTCCAACAGATCTAATGAATTTCTATTTAGGGTATAAAGGTTGTTACCATAGCCACTGTATGTGTATTGTATATTATTTTATATTGTATATTATATATTTTTAGATATCTCAAATATTTTGTGTTGAATACACCTGAAATAGGAGTGAAAAAGTTATTTCCAATGATCCTTTGTGAAATGCAGTCTAAAACCACTACTTAGTTGATAAAAAATCTGCATTCGTAATACTGACAGACTAGCTGTTAATATGCATTCTGCCTGTGGCAGTACACCTGCAGCAGGGTGTTTAAAACAAAAAGTAGCAAAAAACAGCTTATATAAGCCTGGCTAAACAATGCTTGCTCTTTGGTTGCCAGTACAAGAAGACCTATTTTCAACATTAGCCCATTGTCTAGATGTTGGTGGACGTTAATCCAGGAATACAGTAGGCACAGTAGATCTCTATTCTAACTGCTGAGTAAATAAGTGCAGATGTACTGTAAGGTGGGACCTAGAAGAAGGAAGCATGAAGGAAAAGAAGCTGTCAACCCAGTGGGATTTCAGTTTTCCGTTGTTTTCACATGTGTGGCTTCTGTGCCCTGTCAGGATAAAACTAACATAAAACCGTTCTTTACCAAATACCGTAGGGTTTACACACATTCTTAGCTGATGCTGAGACATTTCACAGTTCCAGGCTAGCTTTATTTGTATTTGATACTTCAAATTTTTATCATTTTTCATTTTAACTTAAGCAAAATTTGAAATATTACTAATCTAATACGGTATGAGCCCCTGTACTGTGATTCTGGTAGACAATTTTACCATGAATGTCTCTTTTCTGAAAATGGCTCTTCTGAATTGTACTTTGTTAGTTAGTACAATTCCATTTGGAAACTTTGTTACTTTTGAAATAAAACTAATACATTTGGTTTTGCTGAATAATTTAGGGAATGTTTCAGCTGTTAATGATTCACTACAGTCTCACTGTACAGTGTACATACATAGTTCCTTTAGCTTATCTGTAGGAACTATTACAGATCAAAATCCATTCAGTCTATAGAGAGAGGATGTGTCAATCAGCACTAGGGTCTGAACTGAAAGTGCTTACATAGGCTTAATTTTACCCATGCGGTCATGATATTTAGTTTTTTTAGAGCTAGACCACTTACTAAACTTATGGTTTTACCTCCTTTCTGGCCTTAGTATTTAATGTTAAGTCACCAAAGATGCATGTTCAACCAGAAAGTAGTTGCAGAATAAATGCAGGCATGAATTGTGTGTCTCGTGAAGTAAAGTTAGTAGCAAGAATCATTTAATAGTATGTTTAAACAACTCATTGTAAATTGTTCCCATTGAGGTGAGGCCTGTAACGTTTGAGTGTGTGGCGGTGGAATGGCCAGTGGCTCGTGTAAGGAGATCAGAAATTATGATCCTGCAGTCTTGTGGTGGTCTTTCTAATGATAGTCTTGTGATTTACTCCTCCCTCATTAAGGCTGTAAGTCTGACGCTGTAGGCAGTAAAGTCTGAAAAGCATTCTTGAACCACTTTTAACTTGTGCCTGTTCGTTCTCTTGATTTTATTTCAATTTAAAAGGAGGCAGAAGTCCAACACCATGTAAAAAAGAATTTGGAGGTAATATTTTGTAATGAGTATTCCTTCCATTTTGTAATGAGTATTCCCTGTAGTGTAAGAAGTGTTTGTGTAGTGTTGTAGCTTGTTTTCGTTTGAAGCTGTTGTTTTCAATAGTTGCTTCATTCCATTTTTTGTATTTTCTTGCTACCTTCCCACTGGAGTGCTAAGTCACAGTAAGGTCTCTTTCTAAGGAACTGGGATGCATTTTAACAGTGGGCTAGAATATAGAAATTAGGGTAGCTTGAGAGCCTTGTACTTAACATGAACCAACTGTGTGGAATCTGCTTTGTCTCCACATATTAATGAGTTTTTCTCTGGTGCTCCAATCTCTTACCATCTTCTGTTTCTGCCTGGTTAGGTTTCATAGCACCGTGACTCTCTATAGGATGAAGTGGTGGCAGAGGATTGATGGATGTCCATCTATCCATCCATTTTCTTAGAATTTCATCAAATTCAGGCTCATGGAGGACTTGGAGCCTATCCCAGGAAGCAAAGGGCACTAGGCAGGGTACACCCTGGATGGGACACCAGTCCATCACAGGGTAGACTCACATATCCAAACACACACACTCTCACAGTGCCACCCATGGGTGGATTTAAATACAAGAAATATTTATCATGTCTACCAAAGCTAAAAATGTAGAACTCTTTAAGAACAGCCTAGGTTGAGACCAGTCAGTCCCGAACATGGGATTCAGGTGTAGCCTGAACACAGCACCACGTGTCCAGGAAGTTAACTGCATGCTGTAAAGTAGGAAGAGCGAATACACTTGTGCTTTTTAGTCTTATTCAGGTGTGAGGGTTAAAGGAAAAGGGTAGGGAGTATAAACCAATGAAGAATAAAGAAAAAAAACCTGTGTGAATGAGCATAGCAGGTGACAAAACGTCCAAACGGAGATGTGGAGAGGGATGTGAAAAACTGAAATCTGTAAATGAATTTTGATTCAAAAGTTGCAAAAATCGGAAAGCATGATCCTTGTCTACATATTCTAATACATCAATTTAGGTAGATTTTATTTCAGGTGTAGACAGCTGTTTAAACTTGGGATGGCAGACAGTGTGGCCTGATTTAAGCTCTCAAGCTCTTAGATGCTTAATAATTTCCTTCAAAGCTCCAATGGGAAGTAGTAGGGATGTAGCGTTATTCAGTTGTAGTTCCCCTGCTTCCAGAATTAAGAAGCAAATGAGGAAATCTGTCCTGGCATTGTGACTGATAGCTAGTAAACATCTAATTAAAAATTGGATTCAGTCACTAAGTTTTGTCTGCTCCTCTCATGCAACAGTCCATTTTTTCTTTAAACGCAGGTGTCTGAACGGATTTGTGGTTTATGTCCTTGAAGTCATTAACATTCAAACCTCCTAATGTATCTGATACTGCCATAAAATTGATTGCCAGTGTTGGGTTTCCTGCTCCTCCTAGTTGCTCCTTAGCAGCAAGGCAGTAGAGAAAGCAGCTAGGTTTTTCTTTTTTCCCTGCAAAGATTTACTTCCTCTTTTAGATTTAGATTAAATTTTTCTTTAAAATAATACGACGGCAGTTTTGTTTCTTTCTGGTTTGTGGTTTATGGCTTTGTCTTGTGTTTTATATGCAAAACAATGCCCCCTGTTTGCTCTTGCCCAAAGGCCTTGGAGCTCCACCAAGCCCAGCGGTAGCTAGGAGAGACCTGGAAGGTAATGTTTTTAACCCTGTCACCATTTTGTGCTGTTCTCTGCTTTGCAGTGCAGACGAAAACCATGTTTTGGGCTTTCCTGTAAACTTTCTGTTTTCATAGTACTGGTTTGAGTTTTACATAACCAATTGTGTTTAAAATGACAGATTTCTTCTTTAATTAGCTTTTGTTTCCATATTCAAATAATAATAACCTTTATTTTCTATTGCGTCTTTCATGGTACATCATCTCAAAGTGCTATACTTTTGGTTTGTTGTCCGCTAGTAAGTGGTTTTTGACCATCACGCTTGGTGTGCTCATGTACTGCCTAGTGTTGTAAGTGCTGGGTCACCCCACTTTGCTAAATGAAACCTGCAAGTGGCCAGGAAGCAGATGATCTGTGTGCGACGAGTGGATGTGGCTCTGACAAGAAGGCTCAGACTCATCACATAGTTTTGATGGATTATTCATCCCTTTGTAACCAATTCCATATAATTATAGTGCTGCCTTTCTTAATTGGATCAACACAAAAGATTCTTTCCTAGCTGTTTCTTGGAAGATCACAAAGGATTCTTATCAACAGTGTGACTTTGTGGCTGTATTCTAGTGACTACTGAGTATTGTGAGAAACATTTATATATTATTTTGTATTTTTATATGTGAAGAGGGAACATTTCTAACCCTTGATAAAGGGAATCAGAACCCCTGCTTCACCTTTTATATATCTGAAGGTTTTATATATTTATAATATATAACCATATGAAAGCCTATTAGCCCCAGAGAGAGAAATATTTATTTTAATTGAGATAACTTTGCATCTAAAAGCGATAATTATGTTGTAAACAATATTGCCTAATACATTCATATATTGCAATATATACTGATGGAAAAAACAAACGCAACACCTCCTCCTCCACACTCTGGCCCTCCCGTCTGGGTGGAGCAGGCTGAAGAGTGACTCATCTGTGAAGAGGACCTGATGCCACTGCTGACGAGTCCATCGCAGCCCCTGTCTGGCCCAAGCCAGTCGGGTGTGACGTCTAGGGGGTGTGAGCAGAGGGCCTCTGACAGGTCGCCTTGCTCTAAGGCCAGCAGCATGGAGCCTCACTGTCCTGTCACTGATAGGGGCATTGTGTCTGCCGGCAGTGTCAGCAGAAGATCTGAAACAATTTCTCAGATGGACCAGTCTGATGTGTCGGTCCTACTCTGGTGTGGTCACTCGAGGGCAACCGGATCTTGGACGGTCATCTGTCCTGCCGGTCTGCTGAAACCTTCTCTGCAGTCGGGACTCAGTGGAGCGGCTTACTCCATAGTATGTGGCAACACTGGCACACGACATGCCTGCCTGCAGCATGTTCATGGCCCTCTCCCTTGCTTCTGGTGACATTCGAGGCATTATGAAAACTGACTAAGTGTGGCCTTTTTCTTGCAGTGACCTAAGCTTTGAATTAAGGCCTTTTTAAAGGTGACCTGATCAGGCATTGTTCTACCTGGACCTCGTTGGGTAAAGGTGCACATAACAAGCTTTCGTGTGATTGGCAAGTTACAATGCCCCACTACACAAGCTGTGTTGCTGGTGAGAGGGCTTAAAACAAATTGACAACTTTTTGTGAAAGTACATATACTATAACTATAGTAGTCTCATTCCAGAAAATGTTGCGTTTCTTTTTTCCATCAATATATATACAATAACTTTGTCCCATACAGAGTGCCATTGTCATTAACAACAGAAGAATATCGTCACACTCTACTTTTGCATATGAATAAGTTTGAAGAAGCACACGTAATGTCTTTTGTATACATGAAGTACAGTGCCCTGTCATTGAGCATTCCTGGGTTAAACACGTCATTTTCACCAGTTATGTGAAAAGCAGAAACGCGCTTTAGAAGTGTATTTTATTATTCATATAAAACTGCAGATACACTTACTATACATAGGTTGTTGCCTAATCTTTAAAGATTGAACATACAGTAATACATTTATAACTTAACAGTAAGACTTGTATGTACTGTTGGTTTACTGTTACTATTACCATTGACTATTTAAGCACAAAAACCCTGAAAGCTTTCAAATACATTTCAATTTGGAATTAAATAGCAAATGGCAGGAAAAGTGGCATGTGAAGGGAGAAGATAGTATTTTCTGTGTTGGTTTGCACAGACATGAATGTAAAAACATACAAGAAAGCAAAACGCAATATTTTTTTTCTATGTAGTGTCAAAGAACGTGTATTTTTTAAACTTTTTTGATTGTGCTGCTATTCTTCTGTTTCTTTAATATACTGTAATAGGTGTGAGGACAGGTTCTCTGAAAAGGCCAGTGCTAAAAAGCGTGTCCACCTAAGAAGACTTTTGAAAAATAGTTGCTGAGAAGTGTGGCTTCCATTAACATTCTGTTAATTGTGCGGCGCTGAAATCCCTCCTGATCACATTCCCCTCACTCAGCTTTGGAAACAGCTTTGATGGCTGTTTTTGTCTGAATAATATAAAACAGGAAGTAGAAACAGCAGACAGTCATACAGAATCCGTACATAACAGGAAGTCTCACCAGCAGAAAAGAAATAAGAATAAAATTCAATATAAACAATGCATCTAAATACTGTATTTTTCACATCATGGTGCTACTGTTTCTAAACTACTCATTGCTTAAGTAATCTATGTAATATTTTACCTAAGAGTAACAATTTGTAAGATTTAAAGAATTTAGGAAGGAGTCCTTTCATTTCTTTGTCTGCTCTGCACAATCTGTGGAGTTTATGTTTATGTGACCACGTCAGTTATACTGCTCAACAGAATTTGATTGCCATTTCCTGTCAAATTATTTTTCTAAGAATCAGAAAATGATTGATTATGGATTATTCAGGGGTAACAATACAGTAAACTTGCAGGGACGCATGCATACACCTTGTTGGCAGAGTTATATATCATATTTCCCCAAAATAACTGCAAGCATTTTTCTGGTACCTGGATCTTTCAGACAAAGCAAAGTGAACTTAATATTTTCTTATTCCTCTTTCATGCTGCAAAGGACAAAAAAGCCCAGGATTAGTTAGAAAGGATTTAGGAGGTAAGTCATGCTGGGTGTGGGGTGTGTGTGCATTTTTTTTCCTGAAAAACAAGGACTGAAGCTTAACACTTAGGAGAACAACACAGCTGAGTAATACTACCATGTTATCACTGAAATATAGTGATAGTTCTAGTTTAGTACAGCGTAGACTTCAAGTGCCTGGTATTTAAAGCACTTTTTGTACAGCTTACAGAAAAGCCAGTGAGGACATACTGTACAGTACTTGTGTTATTTTCAGTTAAGATTAAGAAGATGTAATGTAATGAAAGAAAAACACCACCCTCATATGGAATATTGTGGAAAGTATCTTTGAAATAACAAAATAATTCAGTTATTAATTTAAAATTAATTTATGCATGTAGTAACTCAGAAAATATATTTTAATACCATTTCTTTTCATTCAAATGGCCTCATGTAATAATCTAAAAAGGTATTACAATACAGTGAAAGTTCCAGCGTCACTGGTAATTAATTTAGTACTGTCCACAGCAGTTCTGTAACAGTAGTATCCCTGGCTTAACATTTTGTTTTTGAGTAGGGTCAGGTAAGAGAGAGGGAATAGAGCTTACCTGCTCACACTCAAACTTGAAGATCACAGGCAAGATCTGTGCTCTCACATTCATTGTTTAAAGCCTCATGGAGAGAAAAATACAGCCTTGATGAGAAATGATGAGACCATTACATGGAAAACTAGATGAGACAAATCCCCATTTTTTATGAAGTGTGTTCTGTGCGGACTCAGTTTCCTTTTTGGGAGATGATGCCAATGTGCAACAATGTACAGTAGCACTGCCACTGCAAGAGCACAGGAAGAGGTTAGATTGTGGCTGTTGTAGCACATTTACATCCTTATACATCTCTGTTTGCCAGCTCCATCCTTCTTAGTTCCTAAGCAGCTTACATTCTTGGCCAGTCGGCACCTATCCACCCACCCAGCACCTATCCATCCAACAACTTTATCTGATTCGTGGTCAAGGGGGAGCCGGAGCCTATCCCGACAAGCAACAGGAGGAAAGCAGGATACGCCCTGGATGGATTTCCAGACCATCTCAGGGGTCACACAGCCGCATCTCAGTGAGACACATCTCACACACACTCACACCATATTCACAAATGTTGCCAGAACCCATTTAACCTACCAGTATGTCTTCCTTACTGAAGGAGGAAAGAGGAGCACCCAGAGCAAAGCCACACACACCCGGGGAGAACATGCGAACTCCACACAGACAGCAACTCAGGAAGTAAAACACAGGGCCCCAGCACAGCGAGTCAGCAATGCTAAATACCGCACCACCATGCCATACCAGCCAGCACCTATTTATTTTTAAATCCAGGAACTGAGAGACACGGCTGTAACCCAAGCATCTTCACATCTTTAAGGCCATTAGTGTATTAGATTCTACAGAGCCTGTAAAATTGTCTGTAGTCCAAGCTAAACACATTACTTTCTTTTAACCTGTCCAACTGTTACATACCTCAGAAGAATGTTCTTGTTACCATTATATGGACTCCTTCCAGTGTCATTTTAGCTGTGTGGGAAACAGTTTTCTAAATTGGACTGCATTGAGAGGGTGCTCACTTCTCCATTACCTAAAGTGGACTGTCATTTAACAAAGTCACAAGCAACTTCCTTCATGCACCTTGACTTATTTGACAAAAAAAGTCTTTCTTTTTCCTTCAGCAATTGCATTACGGACCCTTAGAAGTCATGCACGTATTGTGACTACAAAAGCATCTGGTTTAAGGAGCACCAGTTCTACTTGAATTTCGGTTCTAGTATATATTGCTATTAATAGATTTTTTTTAAAGAGACGTGAAATGAAAGTGTTCATTCTTCTCGACATGTAAATGTAGCACTGAGATGGGTAATGGCTTTTGTAAAAAAAATAAATAAATTTGTCTTTGCAGTTCGACCTCAGACTCAAGCCGGCCAGGGAACTGGTGGACCACCGAAACCAGTATGTATCTCCGCTAAACTAGTACAAATACTTTTTCAGTTGATGTGGTATATCAAGTTACCGAAAGCAAACCACTTCCTCAAGCAGTGAACAATGAATGTATTTTATGATTTTTGCATTATGTGTTGTACTTTTCATCTCAAAGGATATCAAAGCAGCCACTGAAGTCTTTCGCCCACCTGGGTGACACATGACACCCATCAAGTGGCAGCAGTACCACTACACAATAAATCAGGTGGAATACTGAGAATTTACTCAACTATTTGAATTATGGGAGTAATATAGATTGTAGTATTGGATTGGAGTAGTATTTAACCAGGTCACTGGTGTTAGCACCCCTACTCTTAAGAACAGTGCCATGTGATCTACAGTGTGCACAGGTTTCACATCTCTTTGAAGGGTGAAATGTCCTGCAGCACTGTGTCTCCAACCACCATACTGCGGCAGGAGTTTTTGAGACCTGGTCCAGGGAGATCATTGCCACCTACTGGTCCTCCAACCCCACTTACAGCAACAAACTGCTTTTCCTTATAGGTTGTATCCTCCACTTTAGTTTTTTTTTGTATGGTATTTCTTCTTTTTCTGTGATGCCAGTTCAACTGGAGACACAAATGTTCTTCAGAAGTTAAACGGCAGCAATCAATGACACTTCTGGTCAGAACTTCTGAAGTGAAGGTTTAAAGCCACAGCTTTATTTACCGATGTTGTCTTTCATAAGGAAGAAAAGAGTGCATTCCTTTATGTCATAAAATGTAAATGACAATTTCTGTGCCAGTATTTTCACTAATAATAATTATAATAATTGCAATCACTTATATAGCGTTTTTCTGGACACTCCACTCAAAGCGCTTTACAGGTAATGGGGGCTCCCCTCCACCACCACCAGTGTGCAGCCCCACCTGGATGATGCGACAGCAGCCATAGTGCGCCAGTATGCTCACCACACATTAGCTGTTAGTGGGGAGGAGAACAGAGTGATGAAGCCAATTCATAGATGGGGATTATTAGGAAGCCATGATTGGTGAAGGCCAATGGGAAATTTGGCCAGGATGCCGGGGTTATACCCCTACTCTTTTCAAGAAATGCCTTGGGATTTTTAATGACCACAGAGAGTCAGGACATCCGTTTTACATCTCATCCGAAGGACGGCGCCTGTTTACAGTATAGTGTCCCTGTCACTATATTGGGGCATTAGGACCCACATAGACCGCAGGGTGAACGCTCCCTGCTGGCCCCACTAACTTCCACTAGGTAGTTGGTAGAAACTCGCTTTCAGTGAGTGTCTTACTCTTTGTGTCTGCAGACTGTGCCTCCTCGTGCGGGTGTCATCAGCATCACATCCCAACCCAGACCCCATGCTTCCAGACCCACTCCTGAGGTCCAGGGCAAGCCCACGGAGCTCTCCCTGGGTGAGTCCCTGTCCACGCAAGGGAAAAAGCTTGGAGGGTGACCGCCCGGAATGGGACATGACGAAATAGTTCATCAGTACCATCTGTTATTTCATTGTCATTTAAAGTTAAAAAAAAAATAAGAACTGCTTAAACATAAAGACAAATGTAAGTGAAAGGAATGCATTTCAGCAGTCTTAACTCATCTGGTTGCTAGTAGATGTTTGATCCAAGGATCTCATGCAGCTGAATCCTGAAGGATCCCAAAATGGGGGGGAAAAAGGGAGTGAAATCAGACAATCAGAGAAAAATGTTCTCGATACCTTCAGATGTTTCCTGTCCTTTCAGAAAGTATGATGGCACAGCAGTTAATCCAAACTGAAATAGAATGATCCAGATAAGATGTAGTGTACTTCACATAAGGAAAGGCTTAAAGGAACGTGTGATAATTTTATGTGTTCTTTGGGAAAAAAACTGAATCCCTGCATTTCTGATTTTCTTTTCTATGTCTTCTAGGGCCATCTTTACTTCCCGAACCACTGAAGCCACAGATGGCGTCTCCCATACAGCCTCAGCCTACTGCTCCTCCTCCCGTCAGAGCCCTGCAAGAGCCTCTGGTTCCCACGATGTCTCACCCTGTCCCTCAGGCCTTGGACCCCCCCCCACAGCCCCCACCTCGCAGCAGGTCCTCCCACACCCTGCCTGAGGCCGTGCCTCCCGCACAGGTCAGTGCACTCAGCATAGCGCCCCGGACAGGCCCTGGGGATCCGTTTAACCCTGCCTTCCTGCCTTGCTAGCTGTTAGCGGCGTCTACAATATAAACTCCCAATGCAGTCGTAGATGTGCAGGAGTGTCCCTGGATACTAAAAAGCAGTTTAAGTGTTTATTATTTTTTTACACATTTTTTCCTTTGGTAAATCTATTGAACAATGAAATAGATAATTGAAATCAGTAGTCCGTGAATGTGACCCTGTGTTGTCATGATACAGCGTGAATTTGACTCTCCAGTATATTTACATACATTATCCCTGTGGCTGTAGATTTTGACAATAGTGTATGAATATGATATACAAGTCTTAACTGGGGGAAAAAGACATTAGCAATTCAGGGATGTATTGAGAGGACAGAAAGTAAACTTTTCTTTCTGCTTTCATTCAAAACCTGTTGCTTCTAAAACCGTGTTCAGTACTACAGAAGGAATTAGCTTCCGGGCTCCTCATTATTCAGAAAATGTGAACAATCGTAGAGTCGTAGACATTTCTGTATCATGCATTCTGTTTCTTTTTTTTAAATCCTGTTAAATAACTTAATAGGTCATCAGAGCAGGGTGAATTTTTTCAAGATTTAACAGACTTTCTCTGCTGCCACTAGACAGCCTAGATGTGAATTATCATTCAAGCTGTTTGCATGTTGTTCACATCTTTACAGGGTATAGGAGCTGCCTCCTTTCCTGGTGCTGCCTGTAACCACATAGGTACTTCCTGATAAATTTAAATGGCGAAAAAGAGCTTGAACCTCTTTCACGTATGACTTTGCAGATCTAAAAACATCTAAAGTTCTCCTTTGGTAGGAATATACGCTCTTCTAGGTCGGTCCAGATTTCCACTGAGAATTTCAGCCCTTAAATTTTGTATCCTTCTCATATATTTCCTTCACCTGATTTCTATCTCTCTCTTTCACAAGCAGGAGCAATCCTCAGGGTGACAGGTATTTAACTCTTTCAGCCTTATTGTGACCTCCCTGTTAGCTTTTCTAGTTGCAAACCAATGTATGACTCGATTTCATACATTGACATGACCTACATATTTCACTTCGTTTTACTTTTTTTATTTTCCATCCACCTACATGATTCAAGGCATTTCAGATACTTGGCTTCTTCCATTGTTCCCTGGTTATCACCCAGCACTGCTGTAATCTTTTCTTTTATAACTGTGGATTTTATTTTTAACTAACTCAAACATATCATTTCACTGCTGAGAGCTTTACTGAAATCATTATAACTATTAATGTGTTATTTTGTTCAAAGACTTCTGTTGCCTTTAAGAAAGGATTTCTTGGTTTTGGACAAACAAGAGCTTGCCTGTTAGTTGTGAACTGGTACTCAAATATAAAGACATGAAGGCAGGGGCTCTCATTGATTGTTGTGTGTTACCCTGTTTTTATTCGGTGTTCCCAAGTGGCTGGTTTGGTTCACCTCTGGACTGTGTCATTGCCCGGGGGTCAAGAGCAGCACACTGATCCTAATTGTTTACAGTACATTTTAATGTAAAATGTATGTAATGTGCCTTTATAATGTTCTGAATTGAAAAGCGCAAGATGAAACTAAATTGACTGATCTGTTGATTAATTGGCTGACCTGAGCGCTGCCAAGGTCAAGAGCTAAGCCAAGATAAGCTAACGTACGTTTTGGGACCTGCACGGCACTTGCCAGCTTATAGTGACCAGACTGAGAGGCAGGCCGCTTCTCCAATGCTAACTCACCTGCAAGGCATAGTGGAGCTCTTGGTGTGTGAAATACTGACTGTCTCTGACAGGTGGGCATACAGGCAAATTTTCCCTGCATGGTGCAGGGGTGTAGCTGTAAGCTAAATTTGTTAGCAGCCTGTGTTTCAAAAAACTTTCAAAATATAAAAGAATACTGTGATAGACACACAGTGCAATAACTTAAATATTCTGTTGCCAGGCAAATAAGACACACAGTCTTTTTTCTAGTGCACAACATAAAGAAAAAAGTCATATGTACTGGCAATGTTTAAAAATAATAAAGGGCGCTAAAAACACAATATGTGAGTATAAGAACCAATGGCACTGGTTGCCTTTTTAATGTCTCTTTTTATGTATTGGTCAATAATTGCTTTTTTAATGTTTTGTACTCTGCCTGATGGGTATAACTTGTTTATATTAAGATATATAAGATATATTAAGGTATATTATTTTTGTTCTTTGTTTTACAGTCTTTTAACAGCAAATGATGTCGAATTTATTAATAAAATGGTACTGTTTGCAGTAGCCTTTAGGTTAGACCAGATACTCAACTGATAATTTGTTCTCTATAAGTAGTAGACGGCAATGGCTTAGTAACAGTTGAGATTAAAACAAAATTCATACATTTGTGCCATAATAATTCAGAATATGTGTCAATATCCTGGAGCTAAGAAAGTTTGAGAATGATTACTGCTTTTTCCAGATCTGTTTTCTTGCTGAATTGTGCTGCATGACCTGCTTTATAAGCATGACATTTAAGGCACAGGGGAGGATTCTAGTTAGGACCTCCATAAGAGCCTAAAGACTAAAGCATTGAGTTCAGCAGCAAGCTGACCTGACTGGCATTCTGAAGGTGATGGTGCTGCCATACTGCCAATACTAATGTACAGTAGGTTCAGGTAGGGAGCTTATACAGAGTCACCTTTGTGTTCCCATACATTTCAGAAGTTATTCAGACAAAAATATAGAGGATAGCCTGTGGTTTCTGATCTTTTCCTTTGAATGAAGTAAGCTACAGGGGGAGATGTGAAAATTAATCCCACCTGCTTTGTCATCAATTTTGTTAGCAGCAGAATGATCAGTTCCGAAGTTTGGTGTTAGTTTATATTTCACTTCTTAATTTAAACAAGCATTGTGATTTTTGTTCAGCTTCTTATCACATTGAGGATCTTAAGGTTGCTCTTAAGGAATTAAAACAAGTACAGAGAGCAATGACGTACAAAGTACAAAAAATATCATTCACAAGTTCAGAAAAATCCATAAGGGCAAATATGAAGAAGTTCAAATTTGAATCTAAAGATCTATAGGCAAGGAGCCAATAATGATAATTACACAGGATGGTTTATTCATTATTATCTAGCTGCCTCTTTTAGTAATAAGTATTGCAGTCACCAGAAAGCCAACAGGTTGGAAGTAATCAAGAGAGAATTCTCATTTGCTACAATGAGGCTTAACAGAATAGCGAAAATACTATTATATACTATTAAACAGAAAGCTCTTCAATCAAAAATGCATTCTATACTGTCAACCATTTCCGCTGGAAAGAATGAAAACTTTTGGAGAACATTAATCCTACCTTATTGTGTCTTGTACAGTTGGCTAGCATGGCAAAGTTGATAACTGTCAGTAGGCGAATCTGTTTTATTAGTGATGTTTTATTCATTTCTATGTTCTGTCCTTCTGCAGACCAATGGAGTGAATGGCATCCAAGAAGCACAATGGAAGACCGACCCCTTCAATCTGCTTTCATCTGATCTGCTTTCCAGTCCCTGGCCAAAGACCCAGTCCTTGACCAGAAGTTGTTCTCAAAGGCCAGTGCCTCGTGTGTCCACTTTCCCAGATTCGCTTTCCCTTTTAATTCCCTTATCACAGAGCTCTGCGAATGGCAAGGAAGCCCCTAAACCTGTGCTGCAGTTACCCCCTGTTCCCTCTCGCAGTAAATCAACAGAAACCATACGCGTGTCTCCAAACCCCTTTCTGTCTGACACCCAGGCCGTCAGCTCCAACCCGTTCACTGGAAAGCCCGTCACCTCTGGAAGCCAGCTTACGCCTCCCATCTCCGTTCCGGGAGCTCCGCCCTTCCCACACAGAACGATGTCTGGGTTCAGTCAAAACGCCGAGCTTTCTGTAGGCCCCATCCTAGAGAAGGTCAACGCTGAGGAGACCCAGAAAAAGCAGTGGGTCACCTTTGACGACGACAACGACTTCTGCCAGGCAGCACGAAGGCCGCCAGCGGCGCCCCCTGTTTCGAGCGCCCCTTTTGTCGACACACAGAGCCTGTTCCCCAGTTCGGGGTTTGACCTGGGCAGCAACTGGGGGGCACCCCCAGCCGCGGCACTCCGAGGCCCCACGCCTCCACTCTTCACAAGACCAAATTCCCACAGCCCACAGATAGACACGGGTTCGACCAACAGCTTTCTCACTTCAAAAGAGTTTACAAAAACGTAGATTTAGTAAATTAGGAGTAAACAGTTAAAAGTAAATACGTGTTGATATGGGTTTATGATTGATATAAATGTTACGTATATTAGAAATGCATAGTATTGATTAAGCAATACTACACATTAGCATGGAAAAAGACAGTAAACATTTTCTTTTTATAAATTTGTACGGCCTTAACCCAAAACAACTTATAGTCGTTTTTCAATCACAACCTTTTTCACTCTTTGCCATACAGTAGCTGTGTAAACTTTCCTTCAGTTAATCTCAGCTGCCATGTCTAGTTGGGTTTAAAGCACTATTCTCATTGATGAGGAATTGATTATTTGTTCCATTTTAATATGTAACATTTTAGTCAAAAATATGCATTTCTGCTGTCTTATTTTAATTTTGTCAGGAATTGTACAGTTTGTATGGATATATATTTATAGGCTTGTTCCTTTTTACATTTTTATTTCGGACATTATTATAATAAAATAAAAGCACTTTGATTCAGGTAGTTTCTGTTAAGTTCATTTAAACATGTCTTTTTCTAACTGCTTAGTTAGTATCTAACAGTTTACAGCTTATTGGCCAGCAGGTGCTGGGTAACTGCAGTGCTACAGATGAGTCTCTGTCACATTAAAAATCACATTAAAGTAAAATGAAATAAAAAATTTACATTTGAAAGTCATGTCTCTGGTGAAATACATATCTAAATCGGGAATACCATTAAAAACTTTCATTGTGCATAGTTATTTGAAGCTGCAGAGGTTGAAAGAACTGTTAAATAAAGAAGAAAAACAGGAAATTATTAAAGATGAATTTATTTGTGGATTTTTAAAAATAAATGTTTAAAAAGGAGCAAGCCTAATATGTGTAAGTGTATGTGCAGTTCTCTATGGAAACAAAACATAAAGAGAGTTGAACAATGTTTACTAATATCTTTGCATTCCTGAGCAGACATCTATTGCCTCTTTTATAATGTACTACAAATGCTGGTGGGAATGTTGTTTAGTTGTGATGGCAGCTGAGTGATCTTCCTGTTATGAGGAAAGTTGTATAATTGAACTGATATACATTTTGGGCAGTTGGATATTTAATGTGGTAGTTCCTATGAACTAGAGCGGGTCCGTCTTCTAAATCTGTATTATTAATATCTTTACAGCATTTGAACGGCTGTCTTCCCTTTAGAATGTATTTGTGACTTTAAAGAGGAGAATGTTTCATAACTGTAATAACAGACAAACTTCTACTCCTTATTTTGGGAAAGCTATACAGCTACGGAGAGCGCTGGTCTGTTTATTGTAGGATATCAATATATCATTGTAGGGTTACATATTTGATCAGCATTTTAAATTTTGGGAAAAATTTTGTTCTAGATCCTTTTCAGTAATGTAAGGAAAGTACTTATGTGTTTAAAGAAAACGTTTTTGATATTCAGGTATTCAAAGCTGTTTTTTCAGACAGCACATACACTCCTCAGAGTGTGTTGTCACATTTTTAATTGTCTTTAATTGTCTCAGTAGAGGGAGGATATGTTGGTCCACCCTAGCTCTTAGATATCAATGTGTAAAATATATATATGTTCAAGAATGCAAATATATTTGTGAATCATGGTGATTACAGTGAACAAACAAAAAGGTTTGCTTGTATTTATTTCCCAGATGTTTGAATGGTACTGTATAAATATGCACGTGTTTGTATATAGAACTATATTGAAATTCTTTGAGGACATGCTACTGTTTATCTTTAGCTGCTCATTAGACATTATTTATGTATTTCAAATATTAACGTCCTGATTCCTATTTCTTCGTTCCTGGAGTGCAGTTTGAGGCAGCGTCCAGCACAATGCATTGGTTTATTAAAAATGAGTGTAAAATCTAGTTTCAGCTTCTGTCAAAAGGTTCAAAAGAAAGTACTTTGGAATTTGTACAAGAAAACCAAAATGCAAGATAAAACATATGGAATTAACCACTGGGAAAGTCACTAGTTGTATTTTGGCTGTTTTGAGATTCTAAATAATTTATTTAAGCTACCTGAGCAGCAGTGTCACAGAGACAAGCACCTGATAAATGTACGCTTTCTAAGCACTTTAGCACCTCTTTCTAAACCCATAATTTCAGTATTGTTGAACACGATTTGATCTGTGAAAAATATAGGATCACAACATGAAACTGGACTTACAGAAGAAGGCCTGCTTTAGTCGATATTGAATTCTTTTGACCCAGTTCTGTTTTGCATTTTTGGTTTTAAAAGTGATAGAGATAATAAATTGGGGGAGAAAAACACTTTTTATCAACCTACCAGTTTTAGCATTGTTGCTCTGCTGCATTGGTATAAAAATCATCTTAAAAAGTCTCTTTTGAACTGAAGCTTTGTTTTCAATAGGCTACATTGTGTGTGCTGAAGCCAAATATAAAAAGAAAAATAAATAACTGTCTTCTGCAGAGGTATCTGGACTGAACCAACAGCTGGTTGTACAGTTCCTTTTATACTTCATGCTACCTTATTTAATCCAAAGCTGTTAAAAGTGCTGTTGTTTATTCAATGAATCTGATGTGCATATTTTTTTTATTTTAATCTGTCTACAACAGGTTAATGTGCACTTCCTGTGTTCATATATATTTATAAAAAAGTACTTTGTGTGCTGTATGTGTGCATTTTCAGTTTTTCTAGTAATTTCATGTAGAGATGGTACATTTAGAACTGGATCTAAAATCAAACTAATCATGACAAGTACTGTGCTGTTGTTAGACTGGTGATGATCCTTGTGCTGTAACTGCTACAGAAAAGTATGGATGTAGAGTTAGAGTGACAGAGCTTTTTTTCACTAAATCGTAGATATTACATTAAAATAAGTACTTGGAAGAACACTCATTGCCCAAAATGCTAGAAATTCCACATGTAAAGGCGCTGTCATTGGTAGACATTGTATAGTTGGTGTGGCTTTAATAAGACACACTTCCATTACCTTGCCTGCAGTCAATAGGTTCCAGTCCTGTTGAAAACTGGTGGAGCTGGTGGTAGTATTAGCAGTTCAGTCCCACATAGTGTTACTGTCATCAAACTGGAACTGAAAGCAGTCCTGCAAAAACAATGACATGGGATTGGCCTACAGATACGTTAACATGAATGCAACTCATTTTCAAGTTTTTCTTGATGCTCCGCGAGACCCAATACATATTTCAGTGTGTTTCCAGCGTTTTGGCCAGTGAGTGTTCGCTGTAATTGTCAAGTAAGTGTACTGTAGTAAATCCTGCAGCCGTGCTGGTGAGTTGTGGAAACTGTAGAGTAAATCAAGGATGATATTCAAGGAAAATGTGCCGCCAGTTGGCAATGAGTCAAACTGCGCCTCTTCAGTGTATAATAAGGGTTGTTCTTTAGGGGTCTTTTCCAAGTGATGTAAGACCTCATCTGCCTGGATGAAAAACAATCCTCCATGCAAACAACTAGCTTGTCTTAGCCTCTTTCATCGCCTCACAGCTGTAACAGTCAACTTGGCAGGGTTGTCTGCATCTGATGTGACATTTTTGGGTTAAGAAGACTTTTTTTTTCTAGGCTTTTGCTAGGCTCCCAGCCTTTAAATATTGGACCTTCTAATCAAATTATTCTTGACACTGAAATGATGCCCCTGTCATGAAATACATTTCATAATGAATTGCTTTATCTGCACAATTATGCCCATTTTCTGGGATATTTGTATTGCATGTCAATTATTCTGTGTACTGAGGTAGTGTAGGCACCCCGGCTCTGTCCATGAACCAACCCTCTGGTGGCTCTTAATGTCATTCTTGTGGTGCTCTGTAGTTCTGGTGATGGTCTGATAGTGTTCCGTGACACACAAAGCAAACGTTTGGAATTCTTCTATTCTGTATACTTAACAGTATGTGGAGAAGTGCTCTGAGTCGGTAACACCCTGTCATTTTTTACTTTCAGCTGTTACAAGAAACAGTTTTCATATTTTAGGGCTGCAGATTTTTTAAGTTGACTAAAAAGGAAAAAAATCTGGAGCTTTTACCAAATGGTTTGGTTAAATGAGTGCTTTCTGTTGTGTTTCGACAAAAATCTTGAATTGGAACTGTGTACAGTAAATTGGGACAGTCAACAGTGTTTTCCTGGTGGTAATATATGTAACTTTTAAATCCCATAAACTAGTGTTAAGTGTTACCAGTGTTAATCAAACTTGATAACTATCTTTACAGATCTGACATTGAACCCAGTTTGGTTGCTGTCTGTGATTTGGGTCATTAATGTTTATAAAACATTGCTTTAAAAAAATGTGGTTTCCCAGATAAGGGTGTTGTCTTCACATTGTTTGCACAAAAGGATCAAAATGTTCTCCAAGCACTGCTGAAGAGTAAGACAATATTCCACTTGGCCATTAGTACACGTCTTGCACTATTTTACTGAAGGGACTGGATATTTAGATTAAAATGTAAATCAGGGGCTTTTGAACCAGGTAGAAATGCTTCTCGTATTTACTGCTCTCTTTTCACTTTTAAATAGTCATTTCGTCTGTACAATCCAAAACTCTGGATTAATATATTACTCAACACTGGTAAAGTATACTGTCAAGCAGAAAGTGATTTCTTTATGGTTATTGGTGATAAACCACTAAATTCATTTATGCTATTAAGGTCAATGCAGTATGGCCGAAGCATACATTTTAGAACTTTAGCAATCGCTTCAGGTTTCCGTTGCGTGTGATAAACATTATTAAATTTATTTTTTTAGAGGTAAAACCTCCTTTTGTGTGAGATTTGTGTCCCTCAATTACTAATCGGTGAACGTCCTGTGTTTTGTTGACCATGTTCTGTTTTTTCTTCTCTGTACCTAATAAAAGCTGCAATTCATAAGATAACAATTGTGAAAGTACCACAATAAAGTGCATTGTTAATTGTGCATTATGGGTGAGATAATTGGTGTTGTATGTATGCAATAATAAATGGAAATCAATATATAAAAATGTGTTCATCTTGCATATTATGGGAGACAGTATGCTGCTGGCAGTGTGGACCAAGTAAAGGGTTCTGGAGTGTTGGAATATATCTGGGAATCTTGACTATTGGTCTTTCAGGTTTTGCTGTCTTTATAATTGTCAAACAAAGCCTGAAAGTTGTTGGAGAGGCATACTGAATCTGGTTCCACTCTCCAAATTTGACCTGTTTTGAGGCTATATTTCTAACACAAGGTAATTCTTGCAGAAGAATGACGGCGTGCCTCACGGAGGATAGAATCATGTATGACAAGACAAGGAAAATATGCAATTTTTTTTTAAATGGAGTTTTGAAATGAACATTTGGATGTTGGGCCAGGTTAATCTTCCTTAGCCCAGACAGCAAGAATAGTTTTCCAGTCAGCCACAGTAGCCAGCATTCTCTAGTTTAGTGCCTGTAAAACCTTTAAGCAATTAAAAGGAAAAAATTTACTACAGTACATGTTAGAAGGCCTCAGAGATATCTGAAATGTTGAAATGTTCTAATCCCTCCTTTGACTCAACACATTATTGGTAAATTTCAAAAGTGTTCAAACGCGTGCATTTACACAATCGAAAATAATATTGCCAGCATTACATAAACCAGGTTTAATGTCAACTAATCTCACTGGTGATCTCATATGGGGAGTTTTTAAAAACTCAATTTGATTTCACATGATCATCACATAATTTTTCAGCTTATCCAATTCAGGGGCACGGTATCCTGGAGCCTATCCTAGGAAGCACTGGGTGTAAGGGTGGGCAGGATGCACAGTCCATTGCAGACCACCCTGTAACTCAAAACAGGCAACCCACTGGCTATGCAGGTGTGAGCCTGGCCAGTGCCTGGATGGGAGACCTCCTGAGAAAGCTAAGACTGCTGCTGGAAGAGGTGTTAGTGGGACCAGTAGGGGGTGCTCACCCTGTAGTTTGTGTAGGTCCTAATGCCCCAGTATAGTGACAAGGACACTATACTGTAAAAAAAGCGACATCCTTTGGAGGAGACGTAAAACCTAGGTCCTGACTCTCTATGGTCATTTAAAATCCCAGGCTGTTTCTTGAAAAGAGTAGGGCTGTCACCCTGGCATCCTGGCCAGATTTCTCATTGACCCTTACCAATCATGGCCTCCTAAAAAATCCCCATCTATGAACTGGCCTCATCACTCTGTTCTCCTCCCCACTGATAGCTGATGTGTGGTGAGCGTGCTGGCACACTATGGCTGCTGCTGCATCATCCAGGTGGGTGCTGCACGACGGAGGGTAGTCTCCATTACCTCTAAAGCACTTCGAGTGGAGTGTCCAGAAAAGACAAATTGTGCAGAAACAAATTAACCTCTCAGGATGTCTTTGGACAGTTGAAGGAAACCCATAGAAACATTAGGATACCATACAGACTCCACAAAGATAGCAGCTCAGGTCCAGAATTGAACCCAGGGTCCCTGGAATGCATGGCAGTAATGCTAACCACTGTGCCACCATGATTTGTTTTCAATTTTGTAATTTTGGATTATGTTTGAAGAAATCGACAACACTATTGAAACGGTGTGCAAAGGTAGTCGTTTATACCAGTGATAATACGGTAAGCCCCATGATTTTCCGGAACGACTGTAATTTACCGGAAGTAGTATTTGTGCGTTAGCGTTTTTACCTCAGAACTGGCCGGTTGTAGTTACTCTGGTGGAGGTAGTTTTACTTGTTCGCTCTTCGAAAATACTTAAAGAGGTAATGAAATTTGTTTTTTTCCACGAAAATGTAAATGTTACACTTAAGAGTGGTTTGAAAAAGAAAATGTTAGCATTCTGAGTACTTTTATTTTTAGTAAAAAAAAGATTGACAAACTGTTTGTGTTTTGTAACCATGGTAACCAATGTTCCTGTGTATTTGATAACTGCAGCATTTTACGATGATTAAGTACGCCTAAAATGTCTATTACAGTGAGATCGATCCCCCCTCGTTATTGCTCTTTCTGAAACGTGACCTGTTTTTAGTGTGCTTCTAAGCAATGGTCCAGTTGCACGTGAAACGCGGAGACGACAGCCAGTTTCTCTTCAACACTACCGTTGACACTGCGGTGGATGAGCTGATCAGCCAGGTTACAGCGATTTATAATGGGAGACTCAAAGTGGACAGGATTTGTTCAGGTGCGTCCCTGTGTTGTCTGTGTACACACGCAATACGCTGCATGTCAGGGCCAGTCATCATCCATTTTTATTTTGTGTTTTTATATTCTTTGGGAAGCACGGTAGCACAGTGCATTGCTGCCTCGCAGCGCTGGGGCCCTGGGTTCAATTCTGAATCTGGGGGTTCTGTCTGTATGGAGCTTGTTTGTTCTCTCCGTGTTTGTGTGTGTTTTCTCCCACAGTCCAAGAGCATACTGGAAGGTTCATTGGCTTTTGAGAAAACTGGCCCTGGTGTGAGTGTGTGTGTGTATGTGCCCTGCAATGGACTGGCGTTAAGTCCAGGGTGTATCCTGCCTTGCACTGGTTGCTTGCCAGGATTGAATGAATTGGTTAGAAAATGGATAGATGGATAAAAGTCTGTTGTTTGCTCATTGGTTGTATACTGTATGTGTGATTTTGTTTTTCTCATGTGACGGTATGTCATGTGAGTATCCTAATCTTTTCCGATATTTACTGTCACAAGAAATGGAAGAGCTTGCAGAGCATGGGATTACCCTCCCTCCAAACATGCAAGGCTTGACGGACGAGCAGATCGAGGACCTTAAGCTGCGGGATGGGTGGGCAGAGAAGTGTGTGCCTTGTGGAGGAGCCGAGTTCAAAAAGGATGAGATTGGAAGAAGGAATGGCCAGGGTATGAAAAAAGCCGATCCTCCGGTTTCTTCCGATCCTCTGGTTTCTTTCAAGAAAGGCTGAATGAGATCCCTGGATCAATTAACTACTGCCAAACAGACTAGGTGGGATAAATGGCCTCCTCTAATGCGTAACTGCTCTGTATTCATAAAAAAGTGTCCCTTATTCAGGGAAGTCTGTTTTATTCTATAGAGTAGATTCCTTATTGTCATGGTGACGTGCCCTTGGAAGATTAGACATTTCTAACAAGGTCTTTTCTCAGAGGTGTTTTCTCAGATGGCTGTTATTTCTGTGATGGCATGAGGGTATTTTTTGTATGAAATGAAATTTGAAATGCCCACATGTCAGTAAAAACAAAAACGAGCAACATGAATCATATTTTTCTAAAGGGGCACAAGATCCGGACAAAGGCTGTTAGACTTCATGCAAGGCTTAAGCTTTGACGACTAACCAAATATTTTAGCCTCATCCAAATAAAAAGCAGACAAGGAGCAATTTGATTGGTGCATTCATGGTGTTGAAAGAAAGAAATAGGGTTGACCCTAGCAATTATTATAGAACAAGAGTATTTTCCAATAACATAGCTGGAATAGGATTTTTTCAAACTGAGACATAGGGACATTTCTGGTGCCGATAGTTGTCAATATGTAAAATACAACTACAATTTAATATTTTATGTATCATGGTAGCATTATTTGATTTGATAAATTATTATTCCTCTTCTTTTCTTAGTAATTTTTACGATGCCTTTTCTCGTTCCAGCTCCAAATGAAAAAATGAAACAAGTGTTAAAAAAAACAATAGAGGAAGCTAACGCATTAATTTCTAAGGTAAGAGTTTTTCTTTTAAATCCATATTTTGACACCTGTATTTATGAAGTTTTGAAATATACAGAATTTTAGATTTTACAACAAAATGGTTGTGGATTAATGGTTCCTGACAGTAAAAAAACTCTTTACTGATTACACAGTGATGTGTAATTTCTCTCCTTGCTTCTTCAGCAAGATATTTTGGTTTACCTGTGGGCATTGCCTTGTTGTATGCATTTAACCTATGTAAAGTATGTGTGAGGTAGTGGGAGATAGCTTTGAAAGGAAGACACCTCTGATTGAAAAAAAATGTTGAATGAGGCACACCTGGTCTGATTGTGTAATTACATCTGTTTGCTGATGGTGTGAGGCCCAGGGAGTATTCAAGACTCATCCTGTGCTACTGCATCTAGACTCCTCTCTCAGCTGTGGTCTTCTAGCCACTGACACATCCTATTAGATCTGGTTCAGCTGGCCCTTTCTTTTTTTTGGCATTTCAACCCCATGGAGCCTAGCTAACAAACTACCAAACAAGCATCACAGGAGCTGGACAGGCGGTCCTCAGTACAGACCTAAGCTGTGTTTCCGCTATATTTTCTCACAGACCTGTAAGCCACCTCAGTCCGTTACTAAAGAAAACTCCCTGCACCACAGCTCTCATTCACTACCTCCTTACAGCCTGGAGTCTAGACTCAGACTGAAACAGTTTTCCTCTTCACTGTTCTTCTCAGTTAGCCAGAAGACTGTTTTATTCTATGCAGACAGCTTATCCTTACAGCTTTCTTCCTCTTCGTGGTTTTTATCTCCATCTGACTGCTAATTACTCAGTCAGATGAAGTGTGTATCATTCTACAGGTCATTTTGATTAAGAAGTCTTGTTTCAACATATCCGCTTCTAAATGTGTACGATGATGAGTGAACTATGACAGAAGTTGGTACAAATGTTATACAGACAGTCGTACAGGACTATATTTCAGTTAGTGGAAACTTTTAGTAGTTTTTTTTAGACTGATTTGTACTAAAGCTGTTTGAAATGTCTTTTTCAGAAACAAGTTCAAGCCAATGTATGTGTAACTCTGGAGATGATAAAAGATGCCCTTGATCAACTCCGGGGTGCAGTTATGATAGTTTATCCAATGGGGCTTCCTCCACATGACCCAGTCAGGATGGAGTTTGAAGATCAAGAAGACCTCTCAGGCACACAGGTAGATACCCTGTGATCCCTTTCATTAGACTAGCCTTGGCAAGATAAAGGTGACACTTAGTATATATATATTTTCTCAAAGAGCCACTAATTGCAGGCAAGCCTGTTCAGCCCTGTGCCTGCAATACCGGCTGCTGGTGCACAGTAAGTGCCCATCAGCGACATGGACTGGTCAAACTGGTAACATCCAGGACAGCAAATTGATCTGGCACTTCAGGCTGAGACATTACCAAAGTAGTGTAATTCCAAACCAGTTAATTTAGCAATCTTCATTAAATGAATATAAAGATTGGGACCCACCACTAATAGCAATAAAACAGTAAGGACGTTTGACATGATAAACACACAGGCCACAACAGTTGGATGTACTTGAACATATTTTCCCACAGTAATCAAACATGCACCTCTGCACAAAGCCACAGCCCAAGAGGAATGATCTGGAAAAGGTCTCTGAAACAGAGTGTGGTGGACTTCATAGTAAAAACTTTCTGGACCTAAGCAGGGAAAACAATGATTACATTCACGTCACTGAAAACAAAACTGTAACAACATGGAAATGAATGCACTACTACACATTTCAGTGTAGATTATATCTTTTAAGTTCTGTATATGCATATAATATTTTTATTTCATTCTCTATCACACTTCCACATCACTTTATTTACCTTTTGGTACTTTAAGGCAGCATTGCAGGTGATTCCTCCAGAAGAGTCGCAGCTGTGGTGGGCAGCAAAGGAGTTGCAAAGGGGGAAAAAACTACAAGAATACGTGGGAAAAAATGAGAAGACAAAAATTGTGGTGAAGATACAGAAGGTATGTGGTAAACTGTAACACACACCTCTTTCATTCATGTACTGTTATTGAAGAGTGTATCACACATAATGTGAAGTGGGTTTGGTAAAGGCAAAAATTGCCCTTTGCCCTGTATTTTGTCTGGGAAGCCTCCTGTTCACAAGCTGTGGCAACAAGACATGGTAGATCAAGTTTTTTGTTTTAGTTTTGTGACAGGCACATTATTGCCTAATAAGTTGTGGTACAGGAGCTTTTTTGCTTGTTTTCAGTTTGGCACACGAGTCCTAAAATTGTTGGTGGTGAAATGGACTTCTGGATGTGGTGCTCTAGCGTCTTTATCCAGTAGTGTTTTAAATTTTGAACATCGTTATTATCTTTGGAAAATAATGATGTATAATCTCATATTGTATATGAACAAGCGAGGACAAGGAGCTCCTGCTCGTGAGCCAGTGATTAGTGCAGAGGATCAGAAGCAGATGATGCTGCATTACTACAAGCGTCAAGAGGACCTCAAGGTAGGTGTTTCTTTTAAATTTCTTTGGCTTAACCCATTTATCTCCCCATAACAAAATTTATACTGAACTCTGTACACAGTATTTACAGACCACACGCCCTGAACTGAAAATGTTACAGTACAGTAACACAACATTAACAGATAATGTTTCTGGGCTAAAAATGCTGAAATATCAGTTTGCAACAACAATTGTATAATCTTTTTTTTAAACCTCTAATATTCTGCATCTATTTAATATCCTTATCCCTGAATATATGAACATCCTGTGTACCACAGATTAGATTTTCCTGTAATCCAGAGGTTGAGCAGGCCTGAGAAAACAAAAGGTAGAAAGCAGGTTCTCTTTCTACCTTGTTAATGGTGTTTTTATCACACAATGTGGTGATAAATTTAATTATCTGCAGCTATAACATTCCTTGTACTTTATAATAAGCAGTCCATATCATTTTGAAACTTTTGGATTGCTTTTGCATTTAAAGATCCTTAAAGTCTCCTGTGAACACTCCTTTTGATCCTAGAAACTGGAAGAAGCTGATGATGATTCACACCTGAACTCTGACTGGGCAGACAGACAAGCGCTGAAGAGGCAGTTTCAGGGTCTCGCCAATATCAGATGGGCACCCCGATAAGTCAGAAAATTACAGCTTAGTTATGCTTTCATCGTGGTACCTCTGACATTTGGAGTGATTTTTCTCAAATGCTTTGCAACTCTGTTAATATAGGTTTTTATATAACATTTCCCAGCGATCAACCTAAACTGTGAATACCCCTTATTTATTTTTCCTGAGGTACATAGAAATAAAATTTATATATAAAAATTGCTTTTATCATTTTTGCATAATTCTCGGTGAAAACAGATATCTGTATTGGCTGCCTAGCAAGTATCTTAACTTACTGTATATAGTAACAGCTGTGTTGGAACAATGTCTAAATTTTGAATGCTTTTATTATTAAAAATAAACATAAGGATTTAAGAATTATATTACCAAAACTGCAGTATAATGTGGAGTAAGTCTTCATACCATTTTCCCCAGCATTATATATGTTCTCCTTCTGTATCCATAACTGCTGTTACTATATGTATTTTGTAGAGAGTGAGAGTACCATTTACCACAACTGTATGCTGTATGTGTGTGTGTATATACAAGTATATCAACATAAAAACTAAGGTTTCCTTAATGTAAAAGCACTACATCGTGACACATAAGAACATTTCTTTGATGCTCTAAATTCTAGTGTAGGATCCTGTTTCTTAAACAGTAATGTTGAGTAGACTGACACAGGCAAGTTTTGGTGCACGGTGAAGATAGGAGTTTCTCAGCCCAGTAATATGTTTCTTGAAGGATTTACTGTACCACTTAAACTAATGTTTTTCTTCTGTTCATTTTGCAACATGCCAATATACATCTACATATATACATCTAGCTTTTTGACCCCTTTTTGACAGATGCGCTTTTAGTTCAAGGCCAAGTTGGAGTCTAATCATTCTGTGCACATACAAGATTAATGGTAGAATATTTGGGGTTGGTAACATGGAAAAGTGAAGTCATGTGTAGTTCTTTTCAGTAAGGTAAAATAATTCCTTCTTTAAAAATTGAATAGAGGCCCCAAGAGAGGATGATGCATAATGTTGCCTCCCTTCCGATTGTTAATTTTCTGTATATATTTATTTGCTGGTTTTAAGGAAGTGACTAAAAAGTGGTGAGTTTTATTTTGTTTAAATACTGACAGACAGGCAATGGGAGAGCAGCTTACCACAGTTTGTGAAATCAGCTTTAAATGTCTTCTGTATTTTGTCATTTGGAATTTGAGTTCCTTCAATACCCGGGAGTAGGATGCAACACCTTTCCTCTCTTTGTCTGCACTCTTGGCACTCGCAATAAGAAAACCCTTCAGCTCTTTATACAAATGATATTGCCATATTATGCACTCCCCCTGTAAGTGTAGGTGAAAGACATTCACTCTACAAAGCATAAGGCTGAAGAATCCAAACCTTCACTATGTTACAGTATTTTGTTTTCCACTAAAGAAACCTAAGAACAGTATTATAAAGGTATGACAAGCTGCTGAGATCAGGAAATTAGTGAACCATAATGGAAACACAAATGTAAAAACTGATTCACTTCCTCTTGTCACTGTTTCTGTTTCATTGAATGGTGTTACACCTCCAACATTTTAATCAATTTCACCATACTCTCCGTATCTGCTAATTACATTTACAAGAATATGGAGAATGTACTGTATATTCCTTTAGAAGTAGCATTTAAAATTTTGAAAGGTCTCCCAAATGTTTTTAAAGCCCATTCCATTTGTTAGCTACAAGATGTAGATGCAAGATGTTCGATTTCATATATTCATACATCAAAAAAAGTTCCAAACAGATGTAGTTAAAATGACATCAGATTGCTAGTAACTCATGGAATGAAGAGACACGTTTTTTTAAATTAAACACTTCCTGTTCTCTATCCTTTATCAGCTTGTCCTCCTATCTGTACTGAGCTTCAATCAGTGGACAGTATTGATTTTGCCAGTAACTTTAAGTCTTTAACTCATTTTGATTTGTAGTTAAAAAGTTTTTTTTTCAGGTTTTGGTGCCTATTTTCCAGATTAAGATGTTAGCCAAACATACTGGGATGAAAGCTATTGAATACGAAGAATTCATTTCTACAGCACAGCTAAGGCAACTTAGGCAAAAGAGTGAAATTAATTTCTGTTGACATTCTTTAAGAGAAAAAAAAGTAGCAACAGATACCAGGTAGTTATAAATCTTTTCAGCTTTAATGCCACGTAACCTGCTATCCCTGCGAGTGAAGTGCAGGATAGTATTTGTGCTGGTTTCCTATGGTTAACAATGATTAACATAGTTCATGCTTGATCACTGGCCGCCTGCTTTTGCAGAGACTTTATCAAGCATTAAGTAATGCTACTTGTGTGTGTGCTATCGCCGCCTTCCTGCCATAGGCTGACCTGTATTGAATCTGGCCCTGAAAGGAGCATTCCAATGACAGCTTTCCTGTGGATGTTCTGAATGTCTCCTGCAGAACATCCACGACAGAACAGAACCTCCTCCCTCCCCCCCAGATATTAGAAAGTTTCTCTTCCTCATACAGAAAGACCTTTCGGCTTTCATGGACTTAGAAAAACACATCTGGAAAAAAAAAACAGTTTGTTTTGGTGGATAGAGTACACAGTGATTAATGCAATATGATGTGGCCCCAGACAGAAGTTCAGTCAAAATATAACCTTCTTTATCACTGTATTTCAGATTTCGCAATGGCATTTATAGTCTCTTGAGGAGTACAGAACTGTTTTGGAGTACTCCGGTGCTCTCATTTCATTCTGAATGCAGCCAGTGAGAAGTTGTCTAATGAAATGGAGCACCTGTCCAGTTTTCTGTGGAATACTGGCTTGAATCTTTGGTCCCATTCAAGCAGGTGTTCATCCAGATCTCTAGCAGGATTCGGTCACGCCTCGCTATCCTCTCTGCCATGTCAGCTGCTTCGGCAGTGTCCTGGGCTTCACTGGGGCCGAGACCCTTCCTCACACTGGAGACCGTAGAGCTGTTGTGCTCTGAGTCTTCCTCAGACTCTTCTTCATCCTTCCCTCCTTCCTCCGTAACCAGGCTCTTCTGCTGCCGGTGAGCTCTCGGGCCCCCCGGACAGGACACCTGCACTGCCAGGGCGCAGAGAGCACACAGCAGCCCCAGGCACACGCTGGAAATGAACAGCAGTGCAGCTCTTTCAGCATGCTCTGAAGAAAAGAGAGCACTGAGCCATTACTATTGTAAAAGTGTATTTCGCAATCTTATCTATATCTACAGCATTTGAACTTGGATCATTTCAATAACATCTAAAACACTATGCTTATGAAATTCTGGAGAGCAAAGCACAAAGTAGATCAGTTTTACATTACTTTTTTTACTCTTTTAATCCCAACCATCCTGCACAATGTAATCACAATCAAACCATGCCCCTACCTTTTAAGTAACCGTATGTCATCAGAGCGTTGCTAACAATAATGTTGCTGTTGTCTGGGTGCCTTGATCCTTTGGGTTTTAGAATTAGCCCTGTTTGTCATCAAAACAATAAAAGAAAGTGATGCACAATTTGTTTTTCTTGAAAAGAATGCACACCACCCACAACTGACAATGATCATGTTCTAACAATGGAAAAAGTCTGGCATATGCTTCTTTTGATATCTTTTATTCCAATTTTACAATCCTTGTATTATGATCTTCAGTTTGGTTCCATTTCTCTGACGTATGTGTGCCATATACTTTTGATTAATTCAATGTTTCTGTTTTTCCTATCTCACAGAATTGAAAATGCTTTTATACACTTAAGTAGATTCCATATATATATATATGCTAATATCCTATCTGCCTGATCGCACATTCAGAAACAAGTACAGATACAGTATGACATTAGATATGAGTACAATCCTTAACTAGATCAAAAAGTTATACCCCTGGCCAAAGAAAGTTTTCCTGTTAAAACTAAAAGGTTACACCTCATCTGAATGTCTGCTCAGTACCATCTAATTTGATCTGCCCTAACTGCAAAAGCTGTTTTGTATTAAGAGTCACATTAATCCTTTTTCAGTGATCAAGATTTAGCTTTACCATGCTGATGACCCCGTAATAAGGACCAAATGGCTGTTTGGTGGTTGACTGTCTTGAGCTAATCAATACAAAGCATGATTAAAAGTAGTGTTGTGAAATAAGTATGACTAATTCATATCCATAGACCCTGATAGCACTCCAGTCCATTGTAGGGCACTAATTAATTTTTACCACTATATATATAATGCAGTAATATGTAACCATTTCATTTGTATATTTCACTTCAGTGTTGTTTTTTCTTAGTGTACCAATACTCAGATTACTGTTAGAAGCTTACCATTTCCATCATTTTGTTTTGGAGCTGAGGTAGGATTCAACACGCTTGGATCAGCTTCTCTAAGCAATATCCAAGGAACTGTCAGAAAAACACAATGCATTTCTGAGCCTGGCACAGATTCAAGATTTTTTTAAAGCAGCAGTTTCTAACATGCTTCTGCTGTTCGATATAGGGTATATTTAGAAAGGAATAACCATGGATAGTGGTATGAAAATATTGATGTAAAGCATTTATTCCTTAGATTGAGAGGTCTTTATTCCTTAATTTTTCCTTATTTTATGATTTAATTTGTGAGTTACCCATACAAAATAATTAATAATTATTAATGCTATACTTTATAGTTGTAGTTTACACTCAGGCAATGCACTTTTGCATATTTCTCTATGCAGAAGATGTTATCAGAAGAGGTTTTATAAGAGACCAAATGTGAATTTTGGTAAAGACATAAGGAAATAACATGCCAGAAATCTGAATTAGTTTAATTAGAAATTGAGTGATTATATGTTCTTTTTGTGGGTTTGCTGTTAAAAATTGTAACACATTATCTACTGCAACATGTTTTCATTTAAAGTCTAGGTCAAGAATCGAGTCCAGTATTGTGCGTTATATTAATTCTTGCAATCTAGGGGTACTTGTTCCTCATTGGTTCTGTTTTCATAAACTTTAATTTGTTTTAATAAAACTATAATTTGGAGCAAATACAGTCATGTTGTATTATTATGCTGATATTTAACATAATGATAGCAAAAGCAAGTTACAAATGTTTACTTCAAACTTTGACAGTATTACAATAGGTAGAATATTTTCATCTCTTACAGGAAGATTTACAGGAAGTCTCAATGGTAGTCGAAGTACAATGGCAAATGTATATGCTATTACATCTGACCCACAGAAGGAAAATATTTGCTTTCTGATACAATATGTTAAGTGGTATTTTGTCTTCAGTTTATCAGCTACCCTGAAAGTTTAGTCACGCAAACTGCGTAATGTGACTACTTTTCTTTTTCCTTACTTACATATGTGTGTTATGTTAGAATTGTTTGATAAAGTAGTAACCAACATTTAGAATATTGTATATTCTTCTAGAGAAGAACACCCAGGCTTGAGGGAAAGACTGCAAAAGTACTCAATTCCAGTATTCAATATCCTCAAAGGTATTCACAATTAACCCTGTAAACTTCTTCAGAATTAGCAGTGGAACCCGAACTAGTAGTCAACAAAATGGAAACTATGTGCAAGTTCACTTAAATCTGAGAGAAGGAGGCACTTCTTTACACTTAGGGTTGTTAGAGTAGGGAACAGGCTATCCAGCCATATGGTTGAAGCTGAAACCCTGGGTTCTTTAAAGAAATGGATGGATGAGATCCTCAGTTCAGTTAGCTTCTAACTACTAAATGAGCCAAATTCCCTCTTCGTGTCTGTAACCTCCCTTCGACGATCTTTTATATAACCAAATAATAACCCACAGTGTATCCCTCACGTAAACACTGTAACTATTCTCTCTTTGTCTTGTTAAGAAAGGGATATTACTCATACCACAGGCATACACAATGCTGAGATACTTTCTTGTTCCTGGGAAGCATGGGTTCCTGAAGTGTTTGTCGTCAACCAAAATAACGCACTTCTGTTTGGCGTAGCAAATCTTCGACACGAAGTGCACGGCATTGTGGTCTAAACATTCTGCAGAGAATATAAAGGAAGATGTTAACACTTTAAGCAGTAACACGGCCTACTACTACAACACTTACAAATTAGACATGAACTGACAGTGTTAGAGTGAAGGACCTTGTTTTCTATATGTTTTCTACTGCAGTAATGTAAACTTTCTTAGACCAAACATTACAGGAGACACCAATTAGTGGCAAAGTGTCTTGATTTTTGTGATAAATGCCTTCATTCTGCAGTATCCTACTGTTTGCTTTTATGATCTCACCAAAAAGAGGTGAATTTCCTTGTGAAGAGCAGATGTTGTCTTCTTCCAGTTGCCTTCCATAGACTGCAGAGTAGATGTTTATCACACGAGGGGATTTGCAGTGGAGTTTTAGTTGCTCATTTTCACATGCGATTTTGGCCTTGTGCTCAGCTGGGAGAAGAAAAAACACAGAGTATGTAAGAATGGCCCATCTAGCTTGTTTGGTTTTTCATTTGATAATTAATCTCAGGATATCCAGTCATTTCCTGAAAGAGGCCAGGGTACTACACATAAAAAAATTCATTTCTAAGTTAAAAGATAAATGTCATAGATATAATCTATGTCATAGATATAATCATTATTATTCCTGTTAAAGGTCATGGCAATCACACATCTATCCTGTAAGCATAAAGTGCAAGGTAGGACTAAACCTGGTCTTAAGACCCTGAGTGTACTCAATTTAGAGACAATAATTAACCTATCCAATATGCCCCTGAAAGATGGGAAAAAACTCCCAGCAAAATCCCACAGAAACACAGGGTGAACACGCAAACTCCTCACAGAAGGCACCGCAGTACAGAATCGAACCCAAAACGTACGTTCACCAGTTTTGAAAGAATCACTTACTTGGTTTGCATTTGTAAGACACCAGAAGATATTTGGGTGTCCCAGGACAAGGGTCACGTCCAAAAACATGGTTGCTGACCAGAAGCTGACAGGCACGATATCCCTGACACTCATCCAGAAGCTTCTAAAGAGTAAGACAGACTGGTTTAAAACACATTTTGCCAAAATAATCCATTTTGACCAGCCATTTTTATTTATCAAAAAAACAAATAATCTCATGCACCTGTTACCAGAGTACTACTAGAAATGATATTAAGAAAGTAATTTGACCAGCCCGAAAAGAGGAAAAGCAGAGCTGGTCAGTTTGCCTCAGAACCAATGGCTGGCAGTGGGTACCTGGCAGAAACAGACTGTCAATGTTGTGGCTAAGCACACACTTGGCCAGGGACTTGTTCCATCAACATTTTGGAATTAAAGTGTTAAAAGACCTGCGCACACACAAAAATACTTCGAGTAAGAAGTGGTCTGAATGCTTTTAGGTGCGTTTTCTTTCATACTAATCACGTATGAGATTTGTGCGAGTGAAGTACGGGTGTAGTAGTATTTATTTCAGAAAATGCATAGTTACCTGCAAAGCAGTTAACGATGAGCAGGTTTGGTTACTTGCTCTCTCCAAAGAGTAAGCAGGACTTCGGCAAAGCTCGGGTTCGGAGCGTCCGTATAATGCTGACAGGACCGTGATGGTGGAGTGCCTCGGACATTGGAGATACAGCCTCTCGCCATCGCAGGCGTGAACTGAATGGCTTTTTATTATCCTAGACAAGTAACCTACAACACACGATTCAAACATAAAATATTTAAATAAATGGAGTAATCTCCCACTCATCGAAAATTGGGAATGTGAAAATGGAATAGGTTTTTACTGTATTTTGTTTCAAATTTTCAAATGTCTTTTTAAATCCATACTGATGGAAATTAGATATGTTAGACATTTCCTAAAAAACATCAGTAATCGCTTGTTTCGTTCTTAATACACATTATATTATATTTCATTCTTATATACCCATATTATTTTATTTCTACAAGTCCTGATTCTATTCGAGCCTGGATCAACACGCAAGTCTCTTTCATGCATTCTTCGACCAAGTGACAATTCATTCCTATGCCGTAACCTTATGAAAAGTAAGGTTATATGTTAAATAGAAAAATAAAGTTTATGTCTTAATAAGTACGCCAATTTTGCTATAGGGAAAGGAGATCACTTAGGAGCGGGAAAAACAAAAAGACTTACCCGAAAAGTCTGCTAAAGCGTGCATTTCTTTGGTCCACACGAGAAAGATGTAATAAACTATATTAAGGAAAGACCCCTTCTGGATCTTAAACGAGCCCCCATCAAAGCCGTACATGATGGTGAATTCTCAGTCCCTGAGATCATATTCAAATTCCAGAGGTTATCAAAGCCTGAAATATCCTGACTCCAGTAAAAAAAATTACTCGGATGCCTAACACCCACGCAGTTCTACTTGTCCATAGACTCAATGGGTCTACTTCAGAAAGTATTGGATTATTCATATCCGATGTGGGTTCACTTTACTGACCGTCCGCATACGGTACCAGAAGTCTTGAATGAGTTCACTTTAATATCATACCTCATACTCCAGCGAATTCTTCTCCGCTTGTATTAGTTTAGATACATCATGATCACACCTGGCTACAGCAACCGTTCTCACAGTCCCTTTTACGAGTATCAGCAAGGTGAAAAGGCATAAGACTACCAAAAACCAACAGCGGGAAGAATCAGGTTATCACTCTCCACTAGGCAGTAGAAAGAGGAGTTAAAATCATTGCAGTTAAACGGAGGGAAACGGAACACGGCTCCACTCTACGTCGTCCTCGCTTCTGTGCTTATATAGTAATTATTTCATTGCAGTACGAGATGCACCTAAAACACTGCGAGATTCGGCACAGTTCAGCTGAAATTCAACATGCGCAACAAGTTAAAGCGCCCGAAACACAGCACAGTCTTCTGCTGCGCTGGAGTCAAGCCAGGCAAAGGCAGAAAAGAGAACCGCGTATTTATCACGGTTGTTCTTGCCTGGGTCAGTTATGCTTTAAATAAAAAAATACACACTCTAATGCGCAGTCCAAATGTAGACGTATTTGACTCTAGCAAAAAAGAAGTCGTAAAACAGCTGGATGAAATCGTCACCGTGGGCGTGGCATTAATTTATCCTCGCTGGGGTGAAGGTTGCTGCTAAATCTTCTGTTGTGCCCAGGATAGCATTCTTGACTCTCTCCTCGTCGGTTGACTTACTTTGTTTGCTGTTGTTTTCGTGTGGTAAATATATCCAGTGAAACAGTAAAAAATAACTGTACATGCAAGCTATTTAAATTAATGATCCCAGGTCTCAATGACAATTTGCTACTACCATGTGTTTAAATGGCTGCCAGAGACTCTTTCGTATTCATGGACCCTAACAGCGTTAATATTCATTCTTCTGTCGCTTCATACTGGTAGAACACACCGTCACTCGTCGGCATGAAATACAGTAATTGTACAGTACTGCAGGCTACATCCGGTATTGCAGCCACTCTCGTTTTGATGCTACTACTGTTATAACAGTGCTATCCTTAAAACTTAATTGTCGTTAGATCTTATACTGTATGTAGGTTAAACTAATATTGGCTTAGTAGATTACGATAATCATTGTCTGATATATGAGAAACTTGAACAGTAGTTATATGACCCTGCAACTCACAACTGAAGCTAAGCTGGTGTGAGCCTGGATGGGGAACCTCTTGGGAAAGCAAAGGTTGCTGCTGGAACAGGTGTCAGTGGTGCCAGTAGGGGGCGCTCACCCTGCACTTTGTGTGGGTCCTAATGCCCCAGTATAGTGATGGGACACTATACTGTAAAAAGGTGCCGTCCATCAGATGAGACGTAAAACCGAGGTCCTGACTCTCTGTGGTCAATAAAAATCCTAGGGGATTTCTTGAAAAGAGTAGGGGTGGTACCCCAGTGTCCTGGTCAATTTTCCCATTGACCTTTACCAATCATGGCCTCCTAATAATCCCCATTTACAGTATAGGCTTCATCACTCTGTTCTCCTCCCCACTGATAGCTGGTGTCTATTGTATGTTTTGTATGTTTTCATTCAAACATTATATGAAAAATAAATATAACATAACTTAAAAGATATTAACCCATAGAAAGTCATTACACAGCACACTTACTGAAATCCACACAGGTTACCAGAACCTGTAAGTTTACTTTCCCACAATCACCCTAAGCCCCTATAATTACACAATAGTCCTTAATTTTTGTACATAATTGTACAAAAATTACACCTAATTGCATTTCCCAATAAACCAATACACATTTATTGTCAACTCATTTATTGAGTAGTTTTATTGAATATGGGATAGTGGAATTCTTCTTGTTGTATCTGCATTGAGGAGCTCGGAAGCATCTGTCCTAACCCTAACACCTAGTTTAAACATATTCTTAATATAGCAGTTGGAAAACTCTGCTCAAGTGGCTGCCCACTATCTTAGAAAACATCATCAAGAATCTGGACAATCTTGGCTTTTGTTGCACAGAAATCCACACTGCATGACTGTGTGTATACCACAGAACTGAAAAACATGGACAAAAAAGTTTGATTACTGACACCAAAACCATAACCTGCAATGAAAGTCTAATACTGTTAAAAACATGATCAAAGAAACGAACAATGGAAATTAACGTAGTTTAAGGAGAGTTGCTTGTTCTTGATTATTGATTGTTATAACTAAGTTCCATTGCTTGATTTGAGTCAGTGCTATGCTTTGTTTACCCATAGTGTTGTTTCAATTAATTAGATACATTTTGTAGATAATTGGAACATAACTGATAGTGTAAAGTATAAGAAAATGATGGCAGTCTGTGTGAGAGGGTCCGATGTGTAGAGAATATGAAAAGCTAGAAATTGGCTCCAAAATTAGTTTTGCTGTTTGTATCGTGATTTTCGGGTTTTCCAGCGCGTCCCCTTGATCACATACAGAGACAGAGTCCAGCACATGCGCACTAGCAAAACAGGTATTGCCTGTATAATTAGGAATTGTGCTTCGGACCATTCCGGCTTCTCCGATACGAAAGTCCAACATCAAGCAGTGCCTTATCTGTGAAACTGTATAGGAGGGAGATCCCAGAGCTTCATGCAGCCTCTTTACAAGCACAGAGTTTTATCTCTGTATTGTAGAACGTCGACAGGGCGCGTTATGCAGCCATCTGTATTTTATTCAATAATTACATTACATTTATTACATTACATTTCACAGTATGTGTGAAACAGCAGGATTTATAAGGCGCCAGGTTTGCATGGTAGCGCAGTGGTTAGCATTGCTGCCTTCCAGTGCTGTCTCTCTGGATTCAATTGCTGGGGTTCTATCTGCGTGGAGTTTGTATGTATCTTCCATCCTACACTTGGGTTTCCTCTGGCTGCTTGGTTTCCTCCCGCAGTCCAAAACCCTATTGGTAGTTATTTGGCTTCTGAGATAATTGGCCATGGTGCGAATTAAATTTAAAAATATATTTTATCTTTGTGAAGGAATTGTCAGACATTTTGCACATACTAGGTAACAGCATTTAAATGTGTCATACTGTATATATTTCACATCAACTTACTCCATGGGATCCTGGAATTGCTATTGTAGAAAATACAGCCGCGCCGTCTTAGCACTACATCTAATGGTCAAAAACCTTATACTGACTTCCTGCAAAGATACTGTATTGTATGTTATTAACCTGGAAAGATTATGCCATGTATAGCTAGCTGGACTGACGTTACTGCAATATGAAATGCATCCTGTTTATTGTGGAGGGTTTAATTATTGTTCACACGCTAAACCATGCTTTATTCATAAGCTATCATACGTAAACATCTTACTAGTAATTCATTACATGCACATAAGAATATTGTTTGAATTGTTTTTTTTTATTGTACACAGCATTAAAATATTAATTTAAAAATAAACCCTTAAATCTCACATAGAAACGTAAAACAAATCTCTTCTCTACTACTTTACTATGTGCTGTCCTATTTCAGAACTTATGTAAACCAGCCTTCACGGTACAGCAGGCAAAAAGAGAGGCATAAAATCTCTTCCTCTCAGACATTGCACCATCTGAGTGACAATGGAAAGTAACAAACTGGAAGAAGCAGAAACAGAGGGGTAAAATGTACACAAGTTTCATTTACACAACCTGTGTTGCCGTGGGGTCTCTTCATTGAGACGGACCGGTTTCCGGTAGTGTTGACGCACGTGTGTCAGTGTGTTTAGTACTCTTTTAGTAAAGTAGGAGTGAAGAGTGGTTGAGTACTTCGGGTTACGAGAAATCATGGCGAAAAAACGCAAAAATGAAGATTCAACGGAATCTGATACACAGGAAAAGAAACCCAAAGTATCTGAAGTTGAGTTGAATGGAACTGTATTTAAAAGCATGTTAAAAGAGCCTACCAAAGCAAAGAAAGGTACTGTACATGTCACTTGTTCAACCCTGAAGCTTAATTAAAATAAGATCCATGAATATCTTGTATTATGAACGAAATAATCCAAAGTAATGTTTTTTCTTATCATCGTACTTCTTTAAAGTTAAATTAGACGTCGGTAGCAGGTAGCTCATTAAATTTTTTCCTCACTGCTGTCAAGCTGTTTCAGAAGTATCAAACCGGCGTATTTGTGTCGGAATAACAGTCGTTCTTGGGTTTTTTTTGTCATACAAACCAGTCGTGCATAAGACGTGTCATCTTATTTCATTATTATTAAATAGCAATATACAATACCGTATTTATGGGACATTGTACTACTATCTCTCATGGATGATTTTCTAGGTAATAAACTTGTCTCTGAACATTTTGTTTTTGTATTTAAGCTTCTAACAAATATACTCATTTGTAAGACCTTCTCAGACTGTCACTTGTGTTCATCTACAGAGCTTTGGAACGTAGTAGGTAAATCTCAGAAATCTGCTCATGCCTAAGGGATGGTTTATACCTGTTCTATTCTGCAACTGTAAACGTTGCTGTTACAGCTCATTAATGTGTAGGGAATAATCATTTAAAGTTGTCTCTGACACATGATGGTTGCAGCCATCTTTGTAACCTATTAGCTGTAGAGATTTTTCAATAAATTATAATAATTTTTCCCTCCTCTTTTATTACTTTTAGGTTTGGAAACCTTCATATCAGTTGCTAAACAATTGCCCTGCCCTGGATTATATGATGTGGTTGAAGGCTATATAAAAATATCTATGGATTGTGCTGAAATACTAAAATTGCTGGAGGAAGAAAAACGTTTGGAGAGCGAAGTCAGTACCATTGTTTTGTTTTAATTACATGCAAAACCTAAGCAGGTGGTTGGGTTGTGATTTGGAAGTATGTCACTATCATGTTCTTTTGTCTTTGTTTTTAATTTTCTGCCTTAGCATGAGTGTTGGTGTAGTAAAATACATCCGCCTTTGAAGTAAAACATAGCAAAGCCCCCTGTTGTTGGAACTTATCTGGCCTGTCGTGCTTTTTCAAATGTCAGTGGCTTATGATCTGAATGCACATCCAGCTTTGTCTTGAGGGATTCTAGAGGTGCTTCTTCAACAGCATGAATGTAATGCACACTCACAATTTCTGCTTGTCGTTCAAGGATACTTTATTTAGTTCACATCTTAGCATTATGCAGCCCATTGGGATCACCTTCTAAATGCCTTGCAGGGTTTTGAATATTTGTATCATGGTGTTGTTTCATATTCTTTGTTCAGAATACAAGATTTTCAGTTTCTTGAGCTTGTCAGCACAAGGTATATTAAGTGACTGCTTGTTGTATGAAGCTCACGGATTAATGTAATGATAGTGTAATGAGATGTTTGTGTGTATATGTACAGCTAGGGCTATTGATTAAAATTTATTTAATTTGTGTTGCGTGTTCTTAGATTTTTATGGTGATGCCAAAGACACATATAAAGTTATATAAATCTAAATAAGTTAGCTGCTGTATGCTCTTCATGAGACCTGACCTACCGTGTACGCAAACCTGTTATGAACAGATCACACTCAGGACCTGGGTGTTTTAAGGAATGAGAATAAATGCCTTTGAATTTAGAGCGTATTATTGATTACTGTTGCTCATGTGCATTAAGGTTTGTTTATTGTTGTTTTTGCAGCAGAATCCCACAGATAACTTCCAGTGGCTGATAAGTATGTCTCAATCTCTTTGCTTCCAGACAGTGTTGATCTTCCAGGGCTTGGAAATGATCCTGCTGCGAACAGCCAGCGACCTGTCTCACTTCAGCATGGCTGGCATTACTATTGTGAAGAAGACAGTCTCCAGCTTTATGAAAATTATTTGTTCTGTGTTGCATTCTGAAAATCACAGGTATGTGCTAAGTGTGATAGCTAAGTCATTTGATCACTCCAGTGTTACGTAGTTGAGTCTACGTTAATAGCTTTGCTCAGTTGTTTGATTATATAACTGCGCATGATTTTAGTTTTTATCAAAATATATAACTTCCCCCCTTCTTCAGTGAGGTAAACATCCCAACGGTTTTCCACTGATCTATCATCCTATTAATGTTAAAACTCTTTTTGTTAAAACAAAAATGTTAGATAATGCTCCAATAATTGGTCAGTCCACCTCCAACAGTGAGATTTCGTTAGTCATTCTGTAGTTTCTTGCTGTCTGAATTTGCTTCCTGTTAGTGTTTTATCTGTCAGCCATTGCTTGTATATCTTTAAATATACACATTAGCCATATCTGCTGTTACTTTCATAAATGCACATGTACCAACAGCCATGCCACCTACATTAGCTTTCTTTCTTCTACCAAGGGACACTGAGGAAAAGTCACAGTCTGCCACTATTTTACAGTTGTCATGATGAGTGAGTTACTCATATGGAACACATCATTCCCTGTAATGTTTTGGTGGTTTAATTCCAGAAAAGACATGGCATGGTTTCTTAAAGAGCTCTGCACTACAGGCATTATTACTTTAAGACTCTTTATCACGTTGTAAGTCATTAGAGGGACCACAATAATAAAGCCTAACTCCTCATTTCGTATGTTCTCTTCTGCCCCACTCAGGTATGTGCGACAGTGTCTTAGCCTCCTGTCTGCTATGGTTTCACAAGGGCCAGACTCTGCCAGAGAGGTATTCAGTAACTTCAACTTCGGCAAGAGTCTTTCTGGACTGGCAAGGAGAAGAGACAAACAGGTGAGATCACAGACCTGTCAGCTGTCAACCCATCTAATTATTAGACTTTAACGAAGAGGAAGTCAATAAGACTATAAGATGTATAAGTATACAGTCATGTGAAAAAGAAAGTACACCCTCTTTCAATTCAATGGTTTTACATATCAGGGCATAAGTAACAATTGTCTGGTCCTCACCAACTTCTGTAATTAGACAAATCTAGTCTCAGATAAAAGACAACACATAACAGATTTCACTATGTCATTATTTATTCAACAAAAAGTAAGCCAAAATGCAGAAACTATGTGGTAAAAATTAAGAACACCGTTACTGCTCCCATAGGAACTAAGAACGTAATTAGCAGCCAAGTGCTGTTAATTAAATGCACTTAAAGGGTTATAAGGCTATTTCCAAACAATTTGAAATCCATCCTTCTACAGTGAGAAGGATTATTTACAAATGGAGAACATTCAAGACAGTTGCCAATCTTCCCAGGAGTGGGCGTCCCCGCAAATTCACCCTAAGGTCAGACCGTATAATGCTCAGAGAAATCGCAAAGAACCCAAGAGCTACAGTACATCTAGGGATTGTATGTTAAATGTTCATGACAGTACGATCAGAAAAAGACTGAACAAGTGCAGTATGACTTTCATGGAAGGGTAGCCAGGAAAAGCCCCTTCTCTCCAAAAAGAACATGGCAGCACGGCTTAGGTTTGCAAACTTGCATCTGAACAAACCACAAGATTTCTGGAACAATGTGGTGGCGGGACCTTAAGAGAGCTGTGCATAAACGAATGCCCTCAAACATCAATGAACTGAAGCAATGTTGTAAAGAAGAGTGGGCCAGGCAATTACTTCAAGTTATTGCTGCTTAAGGTGGTTCTACTGAATCTTGGGGTGTACTTAGTTTTTCACACATGGCTTCTGCATGTTGGCTTATTTTTTGTTAAATAAATAATGACATAGTGGAGTCTGTTATGTGTTGTTTGTCACCTGAGATTAGATTTACCACTTCAACAAGTAGGTAGCTGCGTCAGCTTGCGTAGGCTACAAAGGAACAAGTAAAGGTTTATTCCATGCTGGAAAGAGAAGAAAAGAAATGCAACATTTCGGCTGTGGAGCCTTCTTCGGGTGTTATTTGTGGATATTTAAGGATGTTTGTGCTAAGTAAATAGAGTAGTTAATAAAAGTTGTGTTGCTTAACCCTGGCATTTCTTTTTGATTTGGATTTAGATCAGCGCATAACTATAACGGTAATAAACTGTTTTTGCTCTGCTGATATAACTGTCCTTTTTCATTAAACCAGGGCAAGCCTGATATTCGCTTGGCTTACATCCAGTTTGCTGTTTCATTTCTAATTTCCGGCGACAACCAGACAATAGGACAAGTTCTTGAGACAAAAGGTAATATTTGTTTTTCGTATATATATATATTATTTTTTCAGGTTCACATAAGTCACGCTACCGGTAACGTCCACTGATATTTGGTTGAAACTCAGACAGACATCTTTAAATAGACTTTAATATTAAAGACAACCTTATTTTTCTTTGCTCTAGATTTCCTTACTGATATTTTAAGCACGGGGCTGAAGGATGATAGAATTTCTTCCATCAATCTCCTGTTGTCTACGCTACAGACTAAAGTAAGTTTTGATGTATTTAAGCATTTTAGATTTTTTTGTGTGCATATTTGCCATTCTGTATTTCTAGAATAGATGAGTAATATGTGGTGTAAAAACTGTTTGCAGAAAAGCCTGTGATTTGTATTTCAGATAGTTCATTCCAATGGGTATTTTTTCTGACTACACAGGCTTTACGCAATAATATTGTTGTGCTTTCACATTTTTCGTTCATTTCTGATGTCAATTCTGGCATGGGAATGGAGGTCTCTGATGAATGGTCGAGGCTTGTCGTAGAAGTCTCATACTCTGTGCCAGACGTGCGTCATGTCTTCTGTTTTTTTTTTTCTGTGTAGTGATTAAGCTATTGACATATTTATTTTTTTAGACAGACATAGGATTTTTCTTAAGGCTCTTTACACACAGTAAAAGAGGCACGGTAAAAGGAAGTAATGCCTGCTTTTTCTTATCTCTTTTTAGTTCTCATGAAATGATAGAAACAAAATTGTTTAGTGGATTCCCAGTACTGCTGGTAACACCTCGGTAATAAGGAAGAGATCTCATGTTTTTATGACTGTGACTCTAGCATCTTATCTTAAGATTACTTTTTGTGTTACTAAGATTTTGTAATTCATAAAAAGATTTTGCCAAATTTAATCTGGCACCATCCAACAGATTACAAATGACTTGGAATTTGAGTGGAATTTTAAGTCTGAATTCTAGCAAAATAAGTTAAAGAGTTAACACTAACTGCTGCTCCTCTATTTTATATCTAAACAGAAAAACAGAGCTTTATAAAACTCTGGCAGAGCTGGGGTTTAAACCCAAGAACCTCTCGACAACAAATACTGTATCAAAACTGTGAATGGCCATCCCACTGTTCACTGAATTGAATTGAGGAATTGAAGCAAAACATATTGTGCATTCTGAATCAGTTTCTGAGTTTTTGTATTTTTGCTTTTCAGGTTGTTCAAAACAAAGCAATAAGTAAGACGCAAAAAGTGCGCTTCTTCAGTTCTGGAGTGCTGGCTCACATTGCCTCCCTGTACAAGTGGAATGGAATAGCAGATGCCATCCCAGAGGAGTCCAAGGTTTGTCCCTGCTGATGTTTTTCAGTTTTAACGGAGGAGGGCTCAGTCAGTAAAGGTATCCTCAGTCTGAGTTATGTGATCCGGTTGTCGCGGATTGGCTCCTGAGTCACTAGCCGACTGTGACCAGGATTTGTCAAGCGGAGGAGCATAGTTGGCGGACTGACACTGGGAGTGCGGTCAGTATAATTCAACTAGGGGCATTTTGGACACGGTGACCCCTACGATTTCCCGGACACCAGCAGGCTTGTAGTCCTGTCTGCAAGGGACACTTCCTGCAGGGGCCGTGTAGCCTGAGCGATGTGAAGATGGGTGACTCGAAGGTGGGGCGGATTGGAGGAGGTGTGAACCAAGACACAACTGGCAATTTCAAATTGGATAGGTGTATAAGGAGATAGTTAGAACAAATGTTAAAAACAGCAGAGATTGTCATCCAGCAACAGAAAGAGAAGCGTCATTTCATTTTTTGGATTTTTGTTTTGTTTCTTTTCCTCAGATGGCTGTAGACCCTGGTGAGGCTGGGAGGATGGTGGTGCGAGAGCTGACTCACAACTTCCTCCTGGATCTCTGTTGTTCCCTTAATCATGGCATTAATTTCTATGACCAAAGCCTAGGAACAGCTGGGAGGTAACTAGTGTGTTAAGATTGTTTTTCTTCTACTTTTAATTTTTGCAATTTACACAAAATGTGTGTGGAAACAAAACCCTTATTTATCATGAAAATGGGAAAGTGGTGAAGTGTGAAGTTTCTCATATATCTCTTTGTATGTGAATTGCCCATGCAAAGCAAACCCAATGTTTTCACTGGAATGTGTGCAGCAGCCATGAAGTATTTAAGAAAACACATCAAGATTGCATAAATCCCTTACAAGAAAATCTCTGTCCTGCAAATTATATAGTGTTATTAAGTACTGGTTATGCTTCAGGCTGCACTTATGATTTCACAATGCCAATCAGAACTGTGTCTGTAATCGCCTTCAGACAACATTCAAAATCCACAAAGGTAAAGTCAAGTCAGTGGATTTACACAGAATCAACAGTGACACAAGAACCACAAGAAACAAGTGGAAAGTACATAAAACTGCACTGAAAACCATGAGAATGAGGTACTTCTTTACTCAAAAGGTGGTAGGAGTGTGGGACAAGTTACCCATCCATGTTGATACCTTCTTTCAAGAAATGCTGGATATAATCCTTAGATTAATTAGCCACTAACTACCAAACAGGGTAGGTGTTCTTAGCTTTTAGACTTGGATAATTGAAATATACTGTATGAACTATAAAAGTGTTTCATCCGTCATTAGTTTAATTATACCTCTTTAGTTATACCTGTCTTTTTCAGTGCAGAATAAAATACAGGGGTGTGACAAAGGAGGAACACAAGGGGGAAGAAAATGCATGATCTGGAAAAGCTTCTTTTGATTAGTCTTGATTGATTAGTCAGTATTGTCAGTTTGAGAGCAGGAACATTTTCTGAGCACTTTCGTTATTTCTTCTTTCCTTTCAGGTCCGGGAATGTTGTTCTGCTGCAGTTCATTGTGGGACTGAAGCAGGCCACGGAAGACGAACTCGTGGCTGAGCTGGTGGTCAGTATTCTGAAAGTCTGTCCTGATTTGCTGCAGAGGTACTTCAAAGAGACTCAATATTCCTTCGTACCAAGACAGAAGACAGCGTGGAGGGACAACATCAACCTCCTCAAGAAGGTACACAAAGCTATGAAGGGGTTTGAGATAGCGTGTCAGTCTTTTAAACATTATATTCTCTTTATTGTCTCAGGGTCCATGAGCTGTGAGGAAAATAATGGATAATCTAAGATGAATCATACATCTCTATGAATGCAAAAGAAGTATGCATGAATCCATCTAACAGGGAACTAAAAATGAATAATAAAATGTGATATTGTAAAAGTTAATATAATTATTTTTACTGAGGTGTAAATGTTACTTCCATTTTGTTGTTGAAATTTCATGGCCATGATTTGATGTGTGTAAATGAATAATAATGGTAACTTTTATTAATAAATTACTTTTCCAAATCAGTACATAGTAATAAGATATAAGAAAAATAAAATAAAAAAATATCAAAAGTACATAAAATGAAATAAGAACGTACTGCAGAAAGATAATCGGATATAAGGCCTAGTAAAAGCATTTATTAATTACATTTAGGTTTGAAAAGAATCAAATAATTTTGATTCTTTGTCTATCATAGAGTCTGTGGAAGGGCATTTCATACCAATGCAGCAGCAACAGAAAAAGCTTTAATCTTTAATAAAGATATAATCCTAGGTCCTGTGAGCAAAGGAACAACCTTAAAAACTGAGCAGAGCCAACAGAAGGGGGTGTGAACACAAAGGAGATCAAACATATATGAGGGAGCCAGATTATTCAGAGCCTTAAAAATCAATCATAAGATCTTATATTGAATAATAATAATAATAAAGTTTATCATAAAATGGCGCCTTTATATGTGGCTTCTCAAAGTGCTTTACAGAGAGACAACAATAAAAAAATATACAACAGTAGATGGGGGTATTGAATATAGTAGGAGCAGAGGGGTAAAGAACAGAACCAGTTAAGTAAAGGTTCTTCTAAAGAAGAAGGTTTTGAGTCTAGATTTGAAGGAGTTTAGAGAAGGTGATTATCTGATATCCTTGGCGATAGAGTTCCAAAGCTTTGGGGCAAAACAGGAGAAGGCCTTGTCACTCATAGTGTGTAGACGGGCTTGAGGGACAGATAGGAGACCAGAATTAGAAGAGCGAAGATGGTGAGATGAGGAGTCAGATGATAGTAGTTCAGACAGGTTCTGAGGTGTCAAGCCATGCAGAGTCTTATAGGTGAGCATGAGGGTTTAGAAGTTGACACGAAACTTGACAGGAAGCCAGTGCAAGGACTCCAGGATAGGAGTAATGTGATCACCTGCCCTAGACCTGGTCAGGTTTGTGGCTGCAGAACTTTGGACATACTGGAGTTTGTTCAATGTGGATTTAGAAACCCCAGTGACTGGACCGTTTCAGTAGACAAATTTGGTGATCAGCTTTTCACCCACAGTTAGTGATAACATAGGAGTAGTCTAGTGATATTTCTGAGGTCAAAGAAAGATGTTTTGACAATATGTTGCACACGTGGGTCGAATGTCAAGGCTGAATCAAATATCACCCCTAAGTTTTTCATTTTAGACTGAAGTTCAAGTATAGTGCCATCCACAGATAGGGTTACAGAATCGGCTTTACAAAGTTGATGGGGGGTGCCAATAAGCATGACTTCAATCTTGTCAGTTTAGATTAAGAAAATTTTGAGCTATCTGTGTTTTTATGTCGGAGGTCCAATTAGAGAGAAGAGAGCCACATCAGTGTCAGGTTTAGTAAGGATGTAGATTTGAGTATTGTCAGCATAGAAATGATAGAATAAGTGACTTTATAGATGACCATTGTAGAGATTTAACTGCGGGGTCTGGAGTTATAAGTCTTGCCGCAGAGTTTTGAACATATTGCTGCTTATTGAGAAGAACATTATGGAGCCCATAGAGCAAAGAGTTGCAGAAATCAACCCTTAATTTTATAAATGATTGAATCAAGCACTCAGCATCAGACATTGATTGAAATGGCCTAATATACAATATTTCTACAGTGAAAAAAGATGTCAATCAATTTTTTTTACAGATGAGGCTCGTGTGTGATTCCCAGATTCCCGAATATGGTTAACGCCAGAATAGCGAAGCCATTCACCATTACTGTGAAGCTCTCCAGCTTTTCCAGCTGATATTTGCTACTCACCAGTAATTATATGTATTTTAGGGACTAACGCATAAGATTGGATTAACTTCTCCCTTTGTGGAAGCTTTCTAATTTGACCCTGCCTGATTCCCACTGATGAGGAGGAATTAAGTGTGCCCTTTCTGTGACCCTAGATTTACGAGGCCCAGCCAGAGGTGTCCAGGGCTTTCTCTAACGAGGAGTTCATTCCTCTGCCTCGTCTCCTGTCCATGGTGATGGTGACATCCCTCCCTTTCATCTGCAACAAAGCCTTTTTCACCCAGGGGCTTAACGTGAGTTACCCTTTAACCGGCGGCCCCTCTGACACTGCCCCCAGGAATTTGTTTTCTGCAGAATGATTCCAATTCCTAGAAAAGCCCAAATCTCACATAGTATAAGACAGTATGTTCTTAATTTTACATAAGAAAAGTTCCTCTTATGGCCATTTTTGCTTTTAAACACCTATCAATTTCAAAATTAGGTAGGCCTTGACAGTTTGTGCATGATGACGATACCTTAACATTTTGACGTTTGTGAATTTCATTCATTTAAAAATATTTTTTTAAAGGACACAGGTAACATAATGATGAATTGAGAGAAGTATAAAAATAATTTCCCTTGTTTATAATCTATATAGAAATAATAAGCAAAAATAAGCTTCTTGATGGAGGTTGTATATTATTATGTTGTGACTGTATAAATCATGTTATTTGAGCACAATATTTTCACCACTGTTTGTTTGGAAACTTTCACAGTGAAAGCTAGGCATCCTACATTGCAGAATAAGTTCAGGAGGCTTTGTTCACTGGAGTGTGTGTGTTTTTTTCATAGATGGGTAACAACGCTGTGAAGCACACTACTCTCTCCCTAGTCTCCTTCATCCTGAAAAGAGCCTTGAAGATCATTGAGTACTGTCAGCTTAAGACAGTGTGGCAGAACTCTGATGTCTATTCTGTCAGCATGATGGAGGACTTTGTTCAACAGTACAGGGAAGCCCTCAGCAAGGTGAATTAACTATCTTTGCAGGTTCTCTCATTGTTTTCATGGCCCAGGTTGCTTTCATAAAAGGGGCATATGGGGATCTCCTGGGGGTACTTAAAATCACTGCAGGATCCTCTGAAACAAGGGAAATTCTTTGGGTCTTTTTTGTAAAATTGTTTTTTTTATAGCTTTACCATGTTTTGAAAATACACACATAATGGGTCTGTTGATTTGTAGGTATGCTTTAAATTATTTATTATGTAGTCTTAGGGCGACACAGTCAGGCAGTTTGCCTTGCAGTGCTGGGGTCCTGGGTTCTTTTCCTGACCTGGTGTCCTGTCTGTGTGGAGTTTGTGTGCTGTCCACATGTTTGCGAGGGTTTTTTTTCAGATGCTCTGGTTTTCTCCTATAGTCCAAAACCATACCTAGTAGGTTACTTGGCTTCAGAGAAAACTGGTGCTGGTGTGAGTGAGTGTGTCTGTTGTTTGAATTATGCCCTGTGATAGACTGGCAGCCCAGCCAGGGTGCATCAGTTGCTTGTCGGGATAGGTTGTGGCTTCCCTGCAACCTTGTATTGGAAGAAGCGGTTAGAACAGGGATTAATTAGTTCTTATTTATTTTAAATTGAGGTACTACTGAAAGGTGTATGTTTTAAAAAGGGTAATTAAATTAAAAACCTTTTATTTTGACTTTGAATGGCGCACAGCTTCACATAAACCTCTGTTAAGCCTTCTTCAGGTGTAACACCTGAATGTTAATTATGTAATATGATTTACTAATTTCTTAAACACTTGAGTGTATAACGTAACTTATTTTTTGAATGAATAAGGGCAAGAGTCTCTTTTGTACCTGCAGACTGGCCATATCTGTACATCATTGTGGATCAGTTAAAATATAATTTCTACTTGCTGGATAAAAACAGTGCCACTAGGCGCTTAAAGACAGTTTATGGAAATTAAAATTAATTTTTTTTTATGGAAATTAATGACATTCAAGGAAACGTGCCTCTAACCTCAAGCAAAACTGAAATTCAGGCAACTTGTCCTTCTTTTGTCTTGATGTGCTCACACAAAAACATTGAGACTTTTAATTCTTTGCTTCTAGGTTTTGCCAGACTTGACCAACATTGTGGCAACTTGGCAGTCCCTTACCAAGAAAGAAAAGGGGGAAGAGGGAGACCGGAAAGAAGAGAGAAAGAACGAATCTGAAAATCTGGAAGGTGGAATTAATTAGTGATAATGCGTTATATTGTCATTCGACACATCTGTTCACAAAGAGCCCACAAAAAAGAAAGATGCCAAACTTAAACTAATACAAAAAATGTGAACCCTTGGCTATTATCTTTGAAGAAAAGTGAGGAGGCGTGAATTCCGACACTTAGAATTGTTGCACAGTAACAACTGTCACAGAAACAACAGAAACTTTAATAATCTTATAACAGTGTGATTGTCATTGAGCACTCCATGAGGTCATATGAAGCTGTTTTCGATAGATCTCAATATTTCTTCAAAAAGCTTTGAAGCTTTGATAAAATAATCTTAATACTGAATAAAAAAAGCCCTTGGCGATAATGTATGCTGTTTTTAAAAGAACATGCCACATGTTGTTAAATGCTTTTGAATTAAATAATGTAATTGATTTTTTTTAGGATACACACAAACAACTCTTTATATTTGTTAGTGTTCATTCAGATTTACCGTAAAATCCATTAGAACTCTCTCAGCAGTCCAAAAGAGGCTGCCACTGCTTTTGTGCTTTGTTTTGTAATTTTCTCAGGGGCTCAGAAATTGAATTATGATACCTCCTCCTTTTCCCGCTTCCTGCAACCAGCAGCAACAGTAGTACTTTGAACCTTACTTTTGGGTGTTGCCTTGTAGGTTTTGATGACCCAGAGACCACTATATTGAAAGCCGTCATCCTCAAGGTCATTTGTCTTTATCAGAAGGTCGTGCCTCATCTGATCAGTCAGAGCACCTTCGACTTCAGCAAACTCTTAAAAGGTGAGTTTGATTTGTACAGAGATTTTAACGCTGCTGAGTGGCCTGAATGAAATAAGAACAGTTTTGGAGGTCTGCAGTTCTGGAAAATCTAAAATGCTGTGACAGAAAGAGATGCAGTCAGTGTGAAGAAATGACTTTTTTAAAATGGATTCACCAGTTATTTTTGTGTTTTTTGCCTGTCCCAGGCTTGAGCCTCTACCTCCTGTGCTCTTCCACAGGTCAAAACCATCACATCCCTACTCTGCTGTCGGCCACACGGTCTCTCAAATGATCAATATTCTTCTCATTGTAGTCCATTGATCAAGGAACTGTAGATAATTGGCAGGGCAGCTTTCCGTTTTCTTTGATAGAAATAGTAGAAAGACTTTACTGCAGAGCAAGTAGAGGAATGATGGGAAACAAAGACTGACTTTGAAGCATCTGCGTTTCCTCCTGATCTTTCCAGGTATCGTGACGGAGAAGGGCATGAGAGAGGAAGTAGCCCCAATCCTTCAGTACCAGATGCTACAGCTGGCCCTGGATTTGCCTGCAAGCAAGTTTTCATGGTTCAGAGCCCAGGTACTGATAAAGATGATCACTTTTTTATGTCTCATCCCGGTATTTGGAATATTTATTAACCTTCTTCCCTTCTCTGAGTTGTTATCATTGATCTATCAGCCTTGAGTCCTGTGCTCCTTTCTTTTTAGGAAGCAGTGGATCCAGGGAGAGCAAGTGGAGAAAAATCTGTATTTTACTTGCTGCTGAAAATGTTTGTGACCAGTAGCAATACTCACCTGAAGACCTCAACACGCATGCTGGTAGTGAAGGTAACCGTCAAATACTTCACACTTACACTGGTGTTGCTCAGGCACACAGAAGCAGAAAACAGCAGTGGCACCGTCCTCTTCTACTCCATTTAATTACCTGGAGTCTTTAGTGCCACTTAATAGGACAAATAAGTGGCCAGTAAACTTTAGAAACATGTAGGTGATGTAGCGGATATCAGAAGTATTCACCCCCCTTGGACTTTTTCATGTTTTACTGTGTTACAATTGTGAATCACAATGTATTGATTTGAGACTTTTTTTTGCCATTGATAAGCAAAAATACTCTATAATGTCAAATTGAAAACTAATTTTAAAAATAAACATTAAACAGAAAATAAGTGATTGCATAAGTATTCACCCCTTTTACTATGACACACCTAAATAGGCTCTGATGCAACCAAATGTTTTTAGAAGTCAGATAATTTGTTGTATTGAGTCCACCTGTGTGCAATAATGGTGCTTCACATGAGTTCAGGATAAATATACCGGTCTCTAGGAGGTCCTTCAGTTGATTAGTAAAGCTCCCAACAACAACAACTACATCATGAAAACAAAGGACCTTCCAAAGTACTTCTGGGAGAGTGACAAAAAAAACTTACATCAAATCTCAACTATACTTTGCCAAAAGCATGTGGGAAACTCTGAGACCAAATTGAAAGAGGATTCTATGGTCTGATAAGACCAAAATTAACTTTTTTCTCCTCAAAGGTAAGCATTATGTTTGGTGCAAGCGTAACAGTGAACAGAATCCTGAGAACCCTACTGTGAAGCGTGGTAGTGGCAGTATCATGCTATGGAGATGCTTTGCTGCATCAGGGCCTGAAAGACTTGTGAAGATTGAAGGAAAAATGAATGCAGGAAAGTACAAAGAAATCCTGGAGGAAAACCTGCTGCAGTCAGCAAGAGACATGGGGTTTGGGAGAAGATTCATTTTCCAGCAGGACAATGACCCAAAACACAGCCAAAGCCACACTGGAGTGACTCAGAAAGAAAACGGTCAATGTTCTGGAGTGGCTCCATCAAAGCCTGGACCTCAATCCAATCTGTCTCAGGAGATGAAAATTGCTGTCTGTTCAACTTTTCCCATCCAACCTGAGGGAGTTTGAGCAATTTTGCAGAGAAGAATAGGTATAAATTGCAGTGTCCAGATGTGGAAAGCTGGTAGAAACGTATCCAAATAAACTCATGACTATAATGTCTGCCAAACATGACTACCAAATATTGACTTAAAGGGGATGAATACTCATGTAATCAGTTATTTTCTGTTTTATATTATAATTAATTTAGGAGGATCTGTAGAATTCTGTTTTCATTTTGACACTTGATACAATGTTTTCTGTCAATCAGTGGCAAAGACTCCCAGTTTATTACATTAAGACTCCATATTGAAACACAATAAAATATAAAAAAGTCCAAGGGGAGTGAATATTTTTGATAGCCATTGTAACTATGGTTTTGCAAATGATGGGTGATAGACTTTAGAGTGTCACCTGCTGGTCTACAAGTACCGCTTCACAGCATTATTGGCAGCAACCATGCTACTGCCAAAAACTTAACAACAGTCTTGGATAAAGATTACAGACCACTGGGTATAGTATTTTAAATTAAGTCTTTCCATTGCATTAGTCTTAATTCAGCACCTCTTACTGCATGATCAGTCTGAAAGAAGATATTGATGAGTCAGTGTGAATGTCTTTAGCTATCCTGACAGATTCTGTTCAGCAGTTCTTTTTGTGTGTCCTTCCCATATTTAGTGTGTTCTGACGTGGTTTTCTTGTTTGTATCTTTTGCGCTTTGTGAACGGCAGGTGTTGAAGGACAGCGGTGTGTTTGAGTACACATGGCAGGAGCTGGAGCTGTGGCTGGATCAACTCGCTCTTGTGCAGCAGTCTGAGCAGGAAACAGTGATCCAGTTCCTGGAAAGGGTGAGGAGGCTGAATTCAAGTGTTGGCCTGAGGCTCATTCTGGCTGCCAGCAGCAGCCCAAGTCTAATGATTTCATCCCTGTTTTCTTTCTTTCTGGGTGGAAAACAATCTCTGGGGCAAAGATAAAAGTTACAAATCGGGCTTCTTATCTCTTCACATGACACAAATGATTGTTAATACATTTTTCACGTTGTGAAAAATTATTTCTAGAAGTGATAATGTACAGCAGACTGTTTAGACCTTCACTTGAAATTTGTAGCAAAAATATGCAAGTATCACATCATAGTTTTGTAACAATGTAGCAGATTAAGAGCATAAGAAAAGTTGCAAACAAGAGGAGGCCATTCAGCCAGTTTATACTGTCTGGTAATTAGTAGCTAATTTATCTAAGTATCTCATGCAATTGTTTATTCAAGGAAGCCAGGACATTAGTTTCCAACAGCATGGCTGGGCAGCTTCTTCCTTACACGCACAACTCTATGGATAAAGTGCCTCCTATTCTTTGTTTGAAGTGCACTTCTATTTAGTTGAATGTTATAGGTTTCCATGGGTAAGAAACAGAGACCACAAATGATTAAAGTACTTGTAGAATCAGTAGGCGTTTGATACGCTGAGGTAAAGAGTGTTGTTAACTGTTTTGTTCCATCTCAGTCAGAGGTGGGCAGTGGATGCGTTTTTAAAAAATATATCTTCAGTAGACTACAGTAAACAATAAATCGATCCTGCAATCAATTTGCTACTAAGTACAAAACAGACGGGTCGTGTCTCATTTGTAGCTGGTGTCCACAGTTATCTTTGCACTACTGAGCCAGCTGTCTGTTGCCACAGGTTCTCGTGAAGCTTGTGTCAAACCCCTACCTGTACACAGACAAGGCAGCAAGCCTTGTTCAGGAGGCAAGTTACCTGCAGGCCAACCTGACAGGCCAGGAAGGAGATGCCACCAGTATCCCTGTTTCGCACATTGACGGTGAGCATTTCTGTGAAGCAGTGAACAACAGTAATTAAATAAGCTGGGTCTGCAGGATTGGTCTCTCATCACACTTTTGATCTAAAAGCACAGTCTCAGGGGGAACAAACAGAAAGCTGCTGGGAAAAAAATATATATATTTTCTTGTGGTTCTTATGATTAGTTTAAAAACAAGATTTTGAATTTCGGACTTTCCAGAGGCTTCATTATTGCCTTGGGAAGCACATGAAGAACTAAGAAATATGCCAAGAAGGTTTTGGTGAATGGCAGGTGCCTGACAAAGACTGTTTTGTGATTTTTCTAATGTATGCAACTATTTTAGCAAGACATCAAATCCAATAAGAAGCTCTGAAGGGACAATTGTGACATTCACCACACTGAGGTCTTCATTTAGTGCATGCTGGGGCCATGCTTTGTGTGATGTAAGTGCCTTTGCCCCACGTTGTATAGCCCTACTAGATTATTTACAAAAGGTACTGCTAGTGGCTGATGTCCTACCGGTTTGAGCATGGCGAACTGCAGTATCTTGCAGTGCCACCTCATCAGTAATTTTAATGAACACTAATTCAGGCAAATGCCAAATATCTCTAAGTTAGAATGAGGGTTATTCTGTGGAGGCTAAATGGCATTTGCCTCACTGGGTGTCTCAGCATGTGGGAAAGAAAAATAAGGAATGCTGACACCAGGCAGTGTATATAGATAAGACAATAGATTAAGTAGGAACAAGTAGTGATGCCTGTAGGAACAACAGTACTGTGTCACAGAAAGGGTCAGGGAGAGAATTCTTTCATAAAGCACTGTACATTATATTATGAATAATCATTATCTTAGTAAATACACCCACTCTGTTGTGCCAAGTCTTTATGTAACCCTAATTTTCTTGGGTCTGAAGTTACCATTTCTTAGCCATTGCATGAACATGTACAGAATATTGCCATTCATGAAAAAACACTTTAATTTAAATACACACCAAATATAACATACTCTTAAATATATACAGTAAATAATAAATGCACTGCTGGAGAAAAAGAAATGAGAAAGAGAGAGATGATGCAAATGAACAAAGTGAGACTGAGACACAAAATGGAGCCCAGGTGGTTGCTGGCGAGGACCACATTACCGCAGCATAAACTTTCCTTAAACTCAAAAATGTGATTATGGGACCTATGGGAGATTTTTATGTCAAGTCAAATTTATGTACTATAAGTTGAGTCTTAGATACCCCAGGAAGGAGGTGTACAGGAGAAAGTTTGTACATAATAATACAGCCTGCCCCTAGGTGAATTTAACAGTTTTTTAGTGCACCAGACCCTATTTCAGAAATGAATTCAGATTCTGTGTGAATAAGACAGCCAATGGCATTGTCATTGCCATTGTATGACAGTGGCCATACCTTGGAACAGTAATTAGACAGAAACAGTAACAGTAATGCAATTTTGTTGAAACCCTTTGAAATACTACAGATGTTTCTGTTTACTTGCTGTGGGAGGCCCGTTCAAGAAAAGATGAGACTGAGTCAGTTGTCAAATTTTGACGGCACATGGCTTGGTTTTTCTGAGCTGTTGGCAAATGTGGAGGATGACGGCGGTTTTGAGCACCTGCTCCTGTTTTTCAGATGTGCTGGACATGGTGGACGTGATAATGGAGGGCAGTGAGGGGGAGTGTGAAGAGCTGGGGTCAGCTCTTAATGAAGATCTCATCCTGCAAACCTTCCCTTTCAGTGCCCTGGTCCCAGCAGCGCTGGAAGCCAGAAACAGGTTGCCAGCAATCTCCGAAAAGGAACATGGTAAAATAATAATTCCTTATACTTGTATAGCACTTTTCTAGAGTCTCCACTCAAAGTGCTTTATAGGCAGTGGGGGCTCCCTTCTACTACCACCAGTCTGTAGCTGGATGATGCAGCGGCAGCCATAGTGCACCAGTATACTCACCACACACCAGCTTTCAGTGGGGAGGAGAGCAGAGTGATGAAGCCAGTTCATAGATGGGGATTATTAGGAGGCCATGACTGGTAAAGGCCAGGGGGAAATTTGACCAGGACACAAGGTCTTTGGTCTTTTCAAGAAACACCCTGGAATTTTTAATGACCACTGAGAGTCAGAAGCTCTGTTTTACTTCTCATTTTAAGGATGGTCCCTTTTTACAGTATAATGTCCCAGTCACTATACTGGGGCATTAGGATCCGCACAGACCGCAGGGTAAGCGCCCCCTACTGGTCCCACTCAGAGCAACCTTAGCTTATTGATCTAAGAATCTATTCCATCTTTTTCTTGAAGGTTGAAATTTCTTCTGATTTCATCCCTGAATTCTCATTGCCTTAGTTTCCACTTGTGCCCTGGAGTATCTGTCCAAACGTAGACTTCTGGGTTGACTTTGAGCGTTGATATCAAGTCCTCTCACTTTTACAGGGCTTTCATCAGAAGCCTTTTTGTAGAAAACCTGTTAATGCACAGGATATTTGCTGGTTTATTTTGATGGAATTCATAAGGATGTTGGTTTTGCTAACTTGGAGTAATTCCTCTTTGTCTGTTTGCTGGCATCAAATATCTAAACTGCAGTAAGGTTTGTTATCCATTTATCAATGGATAAATGCATTGCACTGACTGCTAAACATCAACAGGCAAGACTGCATGTATGTAACCTCTTTATAAGGTTCATGCAGGGAGAGTTCTGTGTAAGCTTTGAGCTTTCCCACCAGTTTCCCATTTGACTCAAAAAATTACATTGTCTGCTTTGTTCTATCTCTTAAACTGCTTGTTATTTAGTCACTTTAATTATTGTAATCATAAACTTGCTGTTGGCAGCACAATGTCGCAGTGGTTAGCATTGCTGCCTCACAACACTGGGCCCTGGGTTCAGTTCTGGACCATGGAGTTCTATGTATGTTCTCCCTGTGTTTCCTAAACATACTGGTAGGGTAATTGGCTGCTGACCGTTGCTTGCTGTGATAGGCTCCGGTTCCCCCGAAACCTGATTTGAAAGAAACAGAAAATAGCTTTAACTAGCCATGTTGCCCAGTCATTCCTAGTTCCTCATGCATTACTGTTTTTTGCCCATTTTATAATGTTGATTAATAATGTTGATTGTGCACAAGCTTTTCTGAGTCAAATTTGTACAAAATTGGGCCTCTGCTTTAATTTTTCTCAGACTGGTAATTGTGACCCTCCAACCACACACCTAGAGAGAGTCTGGTACCTGTGGTGTTGAGTCCAATATGAAAAGGGTCAGCAAGGAGCGCTGAGGAGATTCCTTGTTCGTACCCTCCCCAGGTATGCACGGTGTGGTCCCCGAGTTCCTCATTGCTGTCCTGTCGGATGTGCTGCACTCCCAGAGGGACCCGCTGCCTCTCTGCCTGGCTCTGCAGCAGTATGACAAAGAGCTGGCGTCCGCTGAAGACTCAACAGCCACACCTCCTGCCATCGTGGAGTTTCACCGCTACTACTCGCTCTGGATACCCCCTCAGGCCAGGGAGGAGCTGGTAAGGGAGGGTAAAGTACTGCTGCTAAACACATCCATGTCCATTTTCATTCCATGTGACACCCCACAATTCCATTGTGCTGAATTGTGGGGTGTCATTTTTTAGCCATGATCCTTCATTGATGATAATCTTTGTTTTATATTTCATGACGCATCATCACAGGTAACTTTAAAACAAAACAAAGGAAAAGCAAAAGACACATACAGGTTTACATATTAATATACAATAATTTTATCTAATAAACAAAGAATCAGAAGACGGTGTACTAAAGTATTTTTTGGGACAGGGTTGTTTGAAAGTGCCAACGGGCTTGTAAAGTCTGTTTGTGCAGGGAGATCATTCCACAGCCTTGGTGCAGTAGAACAGAAAGCACAGCCTCTCCAGTCCTTCAAGGATCAGAGACTTTTTCTAGGAATTGTAATCCATCCATTTTCTAACCACTTCTTCCAGTGCAGGCTCATGGGGGAGCTGAAGCCCATCCCAGCTAGCAACTGGCACAAGGCAGGGTACACCATGGACATGACATCAGTCCATCGCAGGGCACAAACAGACATGCACACACTCACACCAGAGACAGTTTTCCCAGAAACCAATTAACCGACCAGTTTGTTTTTGGACTGTGGGAGGAAATTGAACCACCCGTAGGAAACCCACATGAACACGGGGAGAACACTTGAACACGGGGAGAAATAAAACCAAATGGACAGATTATGTACTTTGCTTTTCTTTACAGTGTAATGTTTCATAGCCGTTCAGGGACGCCAAATATGTAATCATAGTGGCTCTCTGAAGGCACCAGTTCTGTAGGGTTTGGGCATTTACTGAGACAATTATCAATTGTAGCAGTAAATCACAAAGTTGATTCTTTTGATGGCTTTAGAATCCAACCATGCGACATAACTCAAACAACGCACACACACAGGTACTAATACACGAGGATACATTTATTAATACATAGAATATGCATATAAACCTAACAGATCTTATCGAGAGGGTTATCAGAATACAAAAGATATATATTCAATCAGTTACGAAGAGTTACACATATCAAGAGGACATACGTTCAGTATATCATTCATTTAGACCGTTTCATAAATGAATTTGGTTATAACTTCTACATTAGATACTCAAAACAAGTACATAACTCTTAGGAATTAAATTGATATCAACTGGTTGGGATAACAATTGAATTCTCGAGCTGTAATGCATTGAAGTTGAATACTCATCCAATTTCTGGGGATTCAGATCTCCTGCGGGCACAAAGAAACAGTTGCAGGCTGTTGCTGTCCAATCCGCGCTCTCTGGCTCCGTGCCAGGCTGTGCTGTTGCTGTAGCAAAGTTTGTGCACAGGGGAAAAGATGACTGTGGATCCCAGCAAGTCAGGAAGAGGACCAGTTCGTTCCTGATGAAGCGCTAGTTCTGAATAGTGATTCAGCTGTCCACAGTTCTGACCTGTTCACGAGGCCTGCTGCTGGTTACTCTCTGGCAACCTCCACTCTAGACTCTTAGAACAAAGGAAAGTTCTGGCACTCGGACACACTGACCGTTCAGTGGTTGTCCGGGCTGAGTCTCAGGATGGTCAGGAGGCGCGCTGCGAGAATGTCCTGCCCTTGGGAGCCTTCTGCTCCTGGGCCGTCCTGCCCTGGAATTCTCCTTTGAATTCCCTTTAGAACAGTCCAAAGAAGTCCACTCCTGAATCTTACTGAATCTCCCGAATCTTACTGAATCTCTCAGGCTCTCTGTGTTGCCTGTTTTTACCTGGAGGAACTTCAGCTCATTGATTGGCTGAAAGTTCCATGGGCATCAGAGTCCCACGTGGGTTACTCGGCCCTACCAGTCCCTGATTGGTTGATCAAGGTGAGATATGAGTCACTTAGTCCTGACACTTAGTAATGCAGTCCAGATGTCCATCCGGCACTCCCTAGACTGATAGGCGCCAGTGGATGACCATTGATCATGATAGCCAGACTTAGCTAAGTGCATCCCCCTTTGGGAGCTGTCCTAGGAAACCTTAAATCACCCTGCACTAATGGTCTCTCTGTGGCTGCTCCACAGAGATGAACAGAGAAATGGGGCCTCATTTGGGAAGCTCAGAAACACTTAATTCTGCCTTATTATTAAGCCTCGCCGCTACAACAGATTATACCTTTTCTCCTAAGCATATCATCTTCCTTTTATTTTTTTATGTTTCATGACAATGAAATTCATGACAGCCTCTAAATTTCAGGGCATTCATTCTCTTCATTTTTTTTCTTTGCCCCCTTCCCCCCCACCCCCCAAACAAGTTTAAATCATCAGACTTCCCTTCTCCTGATCCCCCCTCTGCGCCTGGCTCATTTTCCTGTTTGATGAAGGCAGCCTACAGCAGAGGAGCCACCTACATGCTGCAAGACTCTTTTGAGGAGAACGCTAAAAGTGCTGTCTCCAAGCTTCACACCAGGGACCTTCCCGTGGCTGTGAAACATGTTCTGCTCTACATAAAAACCTTTGTTGACAACTTCGGAATGGTAAGTTCTTTTGCCTGGATCTACAACTCCTTCCCCACCACGCCAGAAGGACAATGAATATTTCATCTGCCGTAACATGAGAGAGGACTCAACTTAGTATTTTCTTTGTTAAGGCAAACTACAGTAAGAAGGTGTGTTCAATAGGCAGGCTACATTATGCAGTGTTTTATGTCAAAAGCCCGTCTTGGCTAAGAACACTCCATACTGTTAGCTGGTAGCCTCAGGTACTGCCTTGCTCTAAGAGGACAGATCTGACTAGACTTGCATGTTACAGAAACTTCTTAATTGATGCAATTAGTGGTCTTAAATTACTCAGTGCTAACACTGTTCAGCAAGAGCTAACATACTCCTTAGCTCCTTAGTAATACAGCAGTAATACAGCTAACTGCCCCTAGGTGTTACAGTGAAGAAAGGAAGAGTAATACCATTTCAGTCCAAGTGTCTAAGACTTTTCATACCTGTCAACATGTAATGTGTATATAACTTGACTTTGACAATGATGAAAGCAAATTATTTTTATATTTTAAAATATTTTTTAGGATTAATGGTATTTTTTAGTCTTTTTTGTTTTTTGTATATTAAACTTATAATTAAAGCCTAAAATATTGCTCCTTATTCGTCCTGTTACTAGAAAGAACAGAAATCTGGATGGTGCTCTTATGTTTTCTAAGTAATAGTATTGGACTAGTATTATCCTAGAGCTAAAGTATTCTGATTCATCTTCAGTTTTCAAAAGACACCGGATTGGCATTACTGAATGTCTACATGGACCTGCTAAGAACCTTAATTAATAGACTTCAGTGCTTGGAAGAAACCAGTGAGGCTGTTTCTTCGAATTCCCAGGACGAATCTGACCTCTTTGTTGATGTGAATACAGCTCAGGATGGAAAAGCTGAGAAAGATCTGGTAGGTCTCTCCATGTTTGGTGCTTGATCCTGAGGAACGTTTGTTTTTCAATGTGAGACAGATACCCAAGGCAGAGGGCTTTTATGGATGGTTTTGTTTACCTTACCTTTTGTTTAATTTACCTTATAAATTCAAGTATTGTGAATTGTGATCTTAGCTTTCAGTGAGGTGTCGATATACAGTGAAACGTAACTCTGGAACAATTCATTAGACAATCTCTAAACACAGTTTTTGTCTTACATGTCTTATCTCTCCGAGCAGTGTAAATCAGATATGCACTGCTCCATTACCACCTAGCTTTCATGTGTTCTTAATAATGTGACTGAACTGTTTGCTTAATTCAACTTTTTCAGCTGTTCTTCTGAGTCTGAGGATGTTAATAGTTTTTAAAGATTTATAGATGTTTCTGCATGGAGTTGGAGTTGGCCTTGGAGTTGTGTGCTTAAGGAGTAAATTAGTCCTATGAAACTTTGTCACAAGCCCTGGGAATGTGGTACTATGCCAAATTTGCAAGCAGACTGACAGATAGTCCACAAACCAAAATTAAATTACTAAGATAATGGATTAATTTATTGGTTAATGGATAAACCTGGAAACCTGACATTAAAATTCCCCACTCAAACTATACAAATATCTAAAAATAACAAAAGAATATTCATCTCTTTTTGTTTAAACTGCAGATTTATCATTGCTATTGGCAAGCTTTTTTATGAAGACAGCCGTAGAAAGATTTACGCTATCCTCAGATCTCCCTTTGCAAAATCCTAGGGTCTCTTAAAGAATTGAGTGAATTACAATATAAATGTTTAGGATTACAAGATTGACAGTGCTCACAATAACAGTTTTTTTTATTTCTGTCTTTCAGGTGCTGGGAGCTGTGCTCAAATCCATTTTCAGTCATCCAACTCTGGAGCAGTGGTTCCTAGCTGTAGAGTTGGAGTCGCTGCCACCCCACAATCTCAACCCCATCAAATCCAAAAAGCTGTGCACAAAAATCAGCTCCGATATCCTCAGCCTTCTGAAGCTAACTGCCCAGCTGATGGAAAATCTAGGTAGCCTTGACCTCATCGGCAAGTATTTAGCAGCCATTGAAAAGGCAGTTTTAAAAGAGATGGAAACGGCAAAGCTGAAGAGTTTGCCAAGAAGAACAAACAAGAGATCTCACCCAATAGAAGGATTAATGGAGTTTCATAAATACATGGAGCCTGCGAGACTCAAGGAAATTGTTTCAGCTATACTTCTTCTCCCACAAGAGTGTCTGGTTGTAGCTGGCAAGCATGGCTCCCCAGAGGACCTTAGTGTGTACGCCCAGAGCGCACTTCAGGTCTTAACGGAGAGCTCCCAGGAGGACTCCGTGTTTGTGTCACACGAGCACTTCAGAGGCCTGGGAACACTGCTGTTGTCGTGCTGCAGTGAGCCCCTGGAGATATTTCTGCTGCAGGCCCTGCAGACTGAGCCTGTCTGCTCTAAACTGGTACAAACAGACATTCTCATTTACTGCCTCCAGCGCCTGACCCACACCTGCCAGGCCATTGGGGCCTTGCTGCTCCAGACCTGTGCAACGCATCGTCTGCGGTTCGAGCTGTGGTGCCTGGAGCCAGGCAGCATGAAGCAAGTGGAGAAACACTTTGAGGCATTTCTTCCCATTGTCAAAGTGTACCTGGAGATGCCAAGCTGCCAAGACCCCATGAGGCCCAAGGAAGGTATTGTTGTAACAGAAAGAATAAGGTTCTGGATCCCGAGATGAAGTAAAACAGATGAGTTTATTGCATGCAAGGAACAATAAAGCCGAAGTCATGTTTCCCGCAAGAAACAACAAAACCGAAGTATTGTTCGATGTGCCGGTACAAACTTTTAGGTTATATAGTCCTTGCTTGCTGCTTCAGACGTCATTTTGGTGTTATGGTAAGGGGAGGGGGTCATGGTATTTGGCCAGTTTACGAGGTCCTGGCCAAATGGTCAGTTTAAGATTACACCCAGGGGGGTTCCTAGCTTGCATCTGGAATCCTTATCAGTTAACCCCCATTCCTGCCATAAACCCCTGTTGCTTAGAAGTCTAATTTTCAGGCAGAACTGACTTAAGTTAACCCTTTTTACATCTTGTCTCTTACTTCAGTATGAAATTTGTTTTTCCCCAAAGTAAATTATCCTCCTCCTGTGCTCATCATGCGTGTTGAAACCTAGTGAGTGCGACTGAAACTGTTTCTCAAACCACCCTGCGTTGATTCCACCAGTGGGCTGGAGATGTTAACAGTAATCATAATAATTCCTTACAATTATATACAGTAGCACTTTTCTCGACACTCCACTCAAAGCGCTTTACAGGTAACGGGGACTCCCCTCCACCACCACCAGTGTACAGCATCCACCTGGATGGTGCGAAGGCTCACCACACACCAGCTATCAGTGGGGAGGAGAACAGAGGCCGTTAGTAGGCCATGACTGGTAAAGGCCAATGGGAAACTTGACCAGGACACCAGGGTAACACCCTTACCCTTTTTGAGAACCCCCCTGGAATTTTTAATGACCACAGAGAGTCAGGACCTCGGTTTTACGTCTGATCCGAATGACGGCACCTTTTTACAGTATAGTGTCCCCATTACTATACTGGGGCATTAGGACCCACACAGACCGCAGGATGAGCGCCCCCCACTGGCCGCACTAGGCTGTAAATGTTACAGAGCCAGACCATTTGAACAGTTACACAATAGTCTGTGTAAGACCTAACATCTTTCACAGCCTAGTTCAGTTTTATGGAGGTCTTACATCTTACCCTTAAACCTGTTGACTTTTTTTGGTTTGGAGAGGTTAAAGGGTTCTTGCAGCCACGTACAGTGAAATTGTCCTCTGAATTCCTCCTTTTTTTATGAGCAGATGTCCTGATCTGAATGCTTTTACCACACAACCTTTTAACAGTGGTGTTAATTAAACTATTGGCGCTATAGAGATTTGCAGTGTAGAAATATTCATGTCTCCTGCTGTTTCTGTTCCTCCTGTGCAGTCCATGCGGCAGTGCTGAGAGATCTCAAAGAAGCTTTGCTGGCGAAGCTGTTGGACATGGTGCTGTCCGGCGGTCCAGCTCAGGCTCTGGCCTTGCAGGTGGATGTTCTCTCCGGCCTGATTAAGCTTTCGGCCCAGGTGGAAGACTTGGCCGGTGCCACTGACCGGCTCTCTTCTCTCCTAGAGAACGTGGATGGTTTTGAAAGGTAAACTGGTCGTTTGGTGTGCAAGCCAGCAAAACTTGCAGAGACTTTTCCACTTTTGCGAAAACTTTACTAAGGGCACCTCTTACCCGTGTAATTCCAATTAGTTGAGAAGTCGTACTGTCCTGTGTGAAAAGTGAAGTTTGTGCTGGAATAAGTCTAAAGAAAGAAATGGCAGATTCTTGTGATTTAGAATGGTCCTTCAGGCATCACAATTTCAGATTATACTCCAGAGATGCTGTGCTCTTACTTTGTACATTTTACATTTTACAAGTATTTGTGCCATGGCTGCTTTTTTGTATGTGTATTTATCTTGGCCTATATCTGGTAACTCCATTTGGTCTTAAGTGTTGAGAATCAATTTCATTGTGTTTGAAAATGCATCGGTGTTACCACCTTGTAGCCAGATCTCATCAGATCCCAGAATATAAGCAGGGATGGGCCTTGTCAGCAGGGACAAGAGACTTCTAAGGCAAACCATGTTGGTGCTGTAGGTGGTGTAGATGGATCAGAAGGTGGGACTCTTCCACAATGTTCAAACCAATATCCCAGTAAGGTATAAGAGGTGATTCCCTTTGGATGAGACATTGAACTGAGGTTCTGCCTACTTGATCATTAAAAATCCAATGGTACTTCAGAAGAACAAGGGTGTTATTCCTGGTGTCCTGCCTGAATTCCACTCTGGGTTTAATAATAATAATTGCTTACACTTATATAGCGCTTTTCTGGACACTCCACTCAAAGCGCTTTACAGGTAATGGGGACTCCCCTCCACCACTCCACCAGTGCGCTGACACCCGGAGGCTGTGGCAGGGATTACAGTCAATCACAGGCTACAAGGGCTGCAGCCAGGAGATTGACACGAACAACGCATCCCTGCCTGACAAGCTGAACCATTTCTATGCCCGCTTTGATGCTCTGAACACGGGCAATGCTGAGAAGACCCCAAGTGTGCAGGGCGAGTTTGTTCTGAAACTCTCAGAGCAGGATGTGCAGAAGACTCTGAGCAGGGTGAAAATCCGTAAGGCTGCAGGGCCTGATGGGATACCACCTCGCGTCCTGAGGACATGTGCAGCCCAGCTGACCACAGTGTTTACGGACATCTTTAACTCCTCCCTGTCACAGTCCATGGTCCCCACCTGCTTTAAAAAAACCACTATTGTTCCACTCCCCAAAAAGGCAAAAGTGACATGCCTGAATGATTACCGCCCAGTAGCATTAACATCTGTGGTGATGAAATGCCTGGAGAAGCTGATGTTGTCACACATCAACTCCTCCATCACAGAGTCCCTGGACCCCTTGCAGTTCGCCTACCAGAACAACAGATAAGTGGATGATGGTGTCTCCCTGGCTCTGCATACAGCCTTGGAACACCTGGACACTAAGAACTCGTATGTGAGAATGCTGTTTGTGGACTACAGTTCAGCATTCAATTCCATCATACCCAGTCAACTGGTGACAAAGCTCAGGGGATTAGGTCTGTGCAACTCTGTCTGCAACTGGCTGCTGGACTTTCTTATCGAGAGACCACAGGTGGTGCGGATAGGCAATAAAACATCAACACCACTCACCCTGAGCACTGGAACCCCGCAAGGCTGCTGTCTGAGTCCAAGGTTGTACTCCCTGTTCACTCACGACTGCACAGCAAGACACAGCAACAACCGAATCATTAAGTTTGCAGATGACACCACTATAATAGGACTGATCAGTGATGATGACGAGGCCACTTACAGGGATGAAGTCGTACAGCTGCTTAGGTGGTGTCATAGCAATAACCTGGACTTGAACGTAAAGAAAACGAAAGAGCTAATAGTGGACTTTCAGAGACACAGGCCACACACTCACAGCCCACTCAGTATTGATGGAACGGAAGTGGAAACAGTCACCAACTTTAGGTTTTTGGGAATTCACATCTCTAAAGATCTAACCTGGACTGTGAACACTGACTCTATCATGAAGAAGGCTCAGCAGCGCCTTTATTTCTTGAGGTGCCTCAAGCGATGGGGGATGCCAATACATGTGTTGTTGAACTTCTACCGCTGCACCATCGAGAGCATCCTCACCAACGGGATCACCGTGTGGTATGGCAACACCTCTTCGCGAGAAAGAAAGGCACTGCAGAGAATGGTCAATATGGCCCAGAAGATCATCGGCTGCGGTCTCACCGAGATTAAACAGCTCTATGAGGACCGCTGCCGTGGTAGAATTCTGGCCATCACAGAGGACAGTCACCACCCCGGGCATGAGCTCTTCACCCCACTGCCCTCAGGCAAGAGATATAAGAGCATACGGACACTTACCACTAGATTCTTCAATAGCTTCTATCCACAAGCAGTGAGACTGGCGAACACATTTAGCCATCTCCCTCGGACCACCATCTACCTCTTTATGATTTCTTATCTATTGCACATCTCCAGTCATTGTTTACACGTCTGTATTGTTTACATTCAAACTGTCTACATGTTTACTTGTACATTGTCTACTGTTTGTTTGTATATTGTCTTGATGCACTGTTTGCACTTTGTTTTGTTTTTTACACTTGTTTTACAATCGAGAGACTTTCTGTAAGTAAGAATTCCATTGTACCAGTACAGGTTACATATGGCAATAAAGTTCAAGTTCACCACCAATGTGCAGCATCCACCTGGATGTGCCAGAATGCTCACCACACATCAGCTATTAGTGGGGAGGAGAACAGAATGATGTAGCCAATTTATAGATGGGGATTATTAGGAGGCCATGATTTGTAAGGGCCAATGAGAAATTTGGCTAGGAATTGGGGTAACACCTGAACTCTTTTCAAGAAACGCACTGGGATTTTTAATGACCACAGAGAGTCAGAACCTCAGTTTTACATCTCATCCGAAGGATGGTGCCTTTTTACAGTATAGTATCCCCATCACTATACTGGGGCATTAGAACCCACATAGACCGCAGGATGAGCGCCCCCTGCTGGCCCCACTGACACCTCTTCCAACAGCAACCTTAGTGTTTCCCAGGAGGTCTCCCATCCAGGTACTGACCAGGCACACACCTGCTTAGCTTCAGTGGGTTGCCAGTTGTGAGTTGCAGGGTGATATGGCTGCTGGCTTATATCATCAATCATATCATATCATGGCTTTTGATCATATTGTGCATGCCTATCAGTTCTACTTTGAAAAGTGAATGAGATTCAATCTGTGGGTGACCTGTTGCAGATAAGGGCTGGTTACATGAACCTGTTTTGTGTTTGGCAGGTGGATGCTGGTGGATTCCATTACCGAAGGGCTTGCTGGAGCTCCACAGCTGCAGGCCAGCTGGAAGAGATCTCTGCTAACAGCATCTTTTAAGTGGCTGAAGGCATCATACATCAAATACAAAGAGAAGGACCAAGCCGTGCAGGAGAAGGAAGAGAAGATGCTGCAGCAGCTCCAAAGACTCCTGGTATATAGTTTGTTTCCACACAAATCATATATCAAATCCCATAGTCCTAGCAGAATTCCAAAACCATTCTAGCAGAATTCCAAAAGAATTCTACGTGTTACAGTAGTGTTTGGTGCATGTGAGTAGCCAGCTGTCTGGGTTAGAGTCAGTCTTGGGGGTGTTTTCAGGGCTGTAATAAACAAGGCTACTAGCTTTATTTATGTGAATTGGTGTGTGAGACCTGTGTCATCTGTGGTTTGTTTGCAGCCTGAAATTTGCCTACTTCTCAACCCATTAAATGAGCCCATAAGAAACATTACATACAAGAGGAGGCCATTCAAGCTCTCTGGCCCTTTTGAAGTTAGTCATTAATTGGTACTCCCACAACCCTTTGGGTTAAGATGGGCCTCCTACTTTTGCTTTTAAAAGCACTTTCACAGAGTTTAAACATTCATTTTGTTTCCCATCAGTTAAACTGGACAAAGCCTAAGGCAGGCATTCTATTTTCTTTACGGGAAGGAGGTTCAAAAGCCAATTTTACAGATGTCAAGTGCTGTGTAGAGTAACTAGGGAATGTAGTTCAAGTAGGTAGCCGCATCAAGTAAAGTAAACAAGTAAAGTTCACTGGAAGAAGGCTCCACAGCTGCAACGTTGTTTCTTTTCTTCTCTTTTCAGCATGGAATAAACCTTTACTTGTTCCTAACTAGGGAATGTCCTATTCATAACCATACCTTCCTGTCTGTTTTGGAAGAGCTATGATATTCAAGAGTGCAGAAACACTATCTAGAGTGATCCTGTTCTCTGTGAAAGTAGTGTGTCCATGGTTTGCCTTTATCTTAGTGCTATTTAGGGATACAGTAGTGAGCCAAATTGATAAGCAAATGGGAGAATCTAAATTGCAAAACCATTGCAAATTTATTGAAGAAGTGAAGTGTTAAGACCAGTGTTAAAACTTTATGCTTTATTTATCCTACAATAAGGTCTGTGCTTGTCATACAGGTGTCTGTCAAACAGGTCACCGCATCGGACTGGAACAGCTTTGTGAAGACTGGGCTGAAGTAAGCTATTTTGGTATCTTTATTTATGTACATTCTCCAGACAGATATACAGCACGCAGAGACGAGAGTGAAGGACCTTACTAAGATTAAGATATTATATGAATGTGAAATTATTTAGGTGCCCAAGTTAAGTAGTCAAAATAAGGATCCTATTTAAAAATTTTTTCACTTAACTACTTTATGAACTAAGGCCAAAGGCTTTCAAGTTAGTCTGGAACACTTGGAGTTAACGTGAAAAGAAATGAGAAAATCTTTATCCATCTGATTTGGAATTCATAAAAGTTTGCTTGTTTATAAATTCAGAAGGAATGTTATTTTAGCTATCCTACACATGTTTTTGTGTATCCTGCAATCTGCATGCATGGTGCTACTATTAAAAGCATCAGTTTCAGTGGGTTTAAAAATACATTTCATGTGGACTCCTGCTCCCTCCTGTTTTACTGTCTAGGTATCGCTACAGAGACCAGGTCTTTTTAGAAAATCTGAATAACCTGCTGGTCCTGGTATATGAGGCTGTCGATTCGTCAAAAGACCTTGTGGAATTAGGCACAGTTCACATGATGGTAACAAGCCATTCATTATTTTTGTCCACTCTACTGACGGCAGAAGAGGAACAAAATGGAACGAAAGGTGACTGTAATTTACAAATATATATCCTCTGTGTGGATTAATTGGCCTTAGGTGTGAGAATGTATTTGCCCTGTGAGGGACTGGCATCCTATCCAGGGTGTATCCTGCTTGTCAAGATAGGCCTTATCTTTCCCACGACCCTGCATTGGAAGAAGCGTTTAGAAAATGGGTGGATGGATATCCTGTGTATAAAATAATTTTAAACTTTTCTTTTTGTAACCCCCCCCCATCTGTTATCTCCAATCATCCAGAATCAACTTCATCGAGTGCTATGACCCTTGTCCTGTACAGCTCAGGGGAAAAGAGGAATCTGTATGCTCTTGTCAGAAATGCAGACTGATCTGTCAGTTTTTCAGGCTGTGAGCCCTATTGCCTCTAAAGTGCAATGCAGAGTACTAGTTGAGCTCTCACTGACAATACTTCAAGCTCCCAGGAGCCCAGAGCCCCCTATAGGTGCTACTGAGCAACAGATTAGAGATATACTGTGATGCCAAATCAAAGGACATTCTGGACGAAGGCTTGAGATTTTAAGCACAAGTACTGGCATCACAAATTTAACTGATGAAATGTTTTTTTTTTTAATCTGTCCTTATTTGTCAGCTACATCTCTTCCATGTTCATTGAAAAATCACTGAACAATCAGTCCAGCCCGACTTTGCCCACCCTGGACTACATTTTTGGCCAACTGTAGCTGGGAATGGCAAAGTGGTGTGTACATTTAGCAAAGCTTTGGATTGGTGGATTAGAGTAGGCAGGGATTTCTTAGCTGACCAGCGTAACGGTCACTCCTTGAACCGAGGTGCCCTGGCACCTGTGAGCGAGCAGTGTCATCAGAGAGAGCTGTATCGCTCCCCTGATCAGTGTTAATACTGAAGGTAGTGGAGAGATCACAGCATGTCAGATGCTGAAATTGGAAAGGTAAATAGCTGTTTTTTTCTTTTTTATTACCGATTCACTTCAACAGAATAGAAATTAGAATACTTTTTTTAATTTGTAAAATTAATAAATGATCAAATGCTTTTTTTCCATATCTACCATTTGCATACACCCTTTCTTTCAATTTTGATATGATTTTTATCTGTTTTTTAAAGGATAAAAATGCAGCCCAAGTTCTGATTGATTTTCATTGTTTACAAGCTCTGTACACATTTGTTTATCAGTCCTGTTGTTTAGAACCGAGAACCGTCTTTCGAGTTAAAATGGACCCAAATGGAGGTCAGGCCATTCACAGTTTTGAGTTTTGCTTTTTATATAACAAGGGGATTGTTATGAAAAGCAAAACAGTTCTGAATACCTAAAACACCATAAACGTGGTTCAGTATTGTGATTTGTTTATTCCTTTGGGAATTCACAGATGCCCTCGTGACTGTCTTGCTTACCCTGGTAAAGAAGTGTCCTGGTGTTTGCAGCAGTGCTCATTTTTCTGTTCTTATGGGAGCGTATGGAGCAACTTTGAGTACCACAGGTAGGAAAACACAGCTCTTTTTCTGAAGTTTTGAGGGAAAAGTGAAGGAACTTCAAAGACCCTCTCTTCCCTGGTGTGGATTTCGATTCCCTTCTGCTTCCTGTTCCTGGCTCCTGGATGTTTTATACACTAATGACTGGGCTTCTAGTTATATCTTTATTGTCATGTTTAACAGTATTGCTGTAATAAAATAGTAGCTTTTTATCAAAGCACATGTTTCATTCAGTTTAATAGTGGTATAGTTCATCCATTTAACTCTTGGCAAAAATATGTCTTGGAGAGCCAGATTTGTAAAGGTATTAATTTAATGGCAGCACCGTCTAGTAGTGTTTAGGGCTCTGGACTCCAGACCAGAGGGTTGTGGGTTCAAATCCCAGATTGGACACTGGTGATATACCCACGAGCAAGGTATTTTTCATTGTAACTCAGACTGTATTCTCAATTAATTTCTCTCATGGAATAATAGCTTAAATTAATAATATTAACAGGAGGCAGAATTAGGCACTTATAGTAATTTCTTTATTTGAGGATTAGGAGTGAGTTATTAAATGTATGTGTACAGTAAACAGTAAGACTTTATAGTGATGTAAAATGCTAAATTACTATGAGAGCAATCATGAGTTGAAAAATAAAACTCCCCAAATTCATTTTAGGTAAATGTGCTACATATATAATATAAATAATCTCCAAATGTTTCTTTTTCAGACCAGAAAATGTTACAACTACTACAGGGGTATGAAAGAAATGGTGTCAGTCTGGCTGAATTTCAGTAAGTTTGCCATCTAGATCTGAGCTACTTTGACAGTTACCTATAGAAGGAATGGGACTTGAGCTGGGACTTCACAGATTCAATGAAAAAGTATCAATAAGATGTGTATCTTAGGGTAGAATGAATATTAAACCAGCAGTAAAATCCACTTTTGGTAATTTTACTGCTGGTTTAATATTCTGTTCTTCCTTAAGTATTTTTTAGCATTTGAAACTATTTTCTTACATACTTTGTTCTGACACATCCTCCTCTCAGATGTAGCGCCTAATAAGACATTGCGCTCAATTTGGAGGGATGACATGTCTCTCACTGACGACGCTGTTAGTTCTCAGTCATTCACAGCCCAAGAGTCTTCGTCTTGTGACCAAAGAATCTGGCCCAGTCGTCTCTAGTGGTGCTGAACCAATTGTGTGGCAGCTCTCGAGGAATCCCAGTTATATTTGGCTAATATTGTGGTCCAAGCTCAAATCTGGTGTGTCAGGCTCTATTTGTCCTGTAAGAAAACTCCTTTTCTGAAACATTTTAATTATCTATCTGTCACAGATTCAGTCTTATGATTTCACTTCTTAATGGAAACTGTAGAATCTGCCATTAGGACTAAGCATTAGGAGGTCTAGTTGAGGTATGGTGTTAATAAGAAATTTAACCCACTTGCTGGCCTCAGATTATTAACCCAATTTAAGATGTTGTTTTTTCACTGATTAAATGGAAGAAACCTCTATTAAAACTTTAAATGGACAGTTTTGAAATTTGTGATCAGTAGGTTCATCAGAGTTTTGGTCTAATATGGTTTGAAATCTTCAGGGCTAACAGGTTGTGTGTCACATGCTGTGATACACAACAGCTCGGAACTGTCGCAAGACAGACAGGAAGGGAGGGTCTTGCCTTCCCACGAGGCAGCGGGTTGGCCAACACGTGTCACGGTTTTGTTCCCTGAGGTCTCTGCTGTGGGGGCCTGCTGCCGTGGAGCACCACAAAGCCTCCAGGAGTCTGGGGAGCTCCCTGTGGCAGCAGCCCACCTCCCAGGATGTCCTGGCTCTGCTGAAATCAGACAAAATGCTTCACACGGCGCTGCACTTTCCTCAACAACGCCGAATCATTCCGCAGGTACTGCAGTTTGGAGGCCACAAGCCATTCCCACACAGCTCCTTTATTTTTCCCTGAAGCCTTCCCTGTGTTGAAGGCTGTTGCTCAGAGCAGCAGAACACATCGACACAAGTCAGCACCATCGATAAAGTGAAGAGAACCTATATTTATTTGGTACATAAATGATGTGTCCAGGTCCACTGTTTTATTCTGTGAGTACATTTCATGTCACGCAGCTTGGGAAAAAAAACAGTTGGACATGAAGAAGAAAACATTTCTAGTAGCTGTTTATGTTTGTGATATGAACAAAATATAAATGACCTTTTTCTTTATCATTTGCCCATTTCATCCTTTTGTTATTTTACTTTTCCATTAACACAGCTCAGCCCTATAAAGACAACAATGTATTGTTTTATCATAGATCTTATCATCTTCTGATGCATTTTGCTTGTCTCAGGAATTTCAGGGTTTGGTGGGGAATTTGTTTTATTCTTTTCTGGCAGATGTTAGTTCTGTTTAGTCTTGTCTGGTTTTTCGCCCAGTGAAGTTGTTTGTGGTTTCCAGTGTAAGCTGATGTTCTGTCGTACTTTTCCTGACTTGCAGGATGAAGCGGAACTATTGTTCACCGATAAGCGGATAGGGGACCTGAGTGCTCTGTATGACCCCTGCTTTCTTCTGCCCCTCTTCAGTGCTCTTCTCAAGCCAGGTAAGACATCAGTCTGGCACTGCTGGTGAGTTTGTAATGTCAGGGTGTGCCCTTGACTCTCAGGTTGGCTCTGTGGTTTGTTTGTTGTTCCTGCTTACTGGAGACACTGAGTGCAGACCAGCAGGCTGTTTGATGCCCATCCTATCCGTAGACAGACAGTGTTTGAATAGGTCTGCACAAAATATATGAAATAGTTATTTATAACATTTATATTGAAATAAATCATCGTTTCCTCTTGTTTACACCCATCTGTACAATTAATTATCCTTCTCTTTACACATGGGGAGTCAATGGCACAGCCTGGCCCGAACCAGGCTGAGACGTCAGTAGTTTGTGTTATTTATTCTGGGCTCTTGTCTCTGGGCAGAGTGCGTGGTTGACTGCTACAAGTTTGTGTCCTGCAATGCTTTTGGCGTCACTGTAGCTGCTCTCAGCAGCTATGATCCCCACGTAAGAGCAGCAGCTTATCAGGTCTTGGGACAGTTTTACCACCATTTAGATGGAGCTCGGTTCAAGGAAAGAAGACAGGTAAGGCCAGCCGTTACTTAAAACAGTGGGCTCAAACTGTGTGTCAGTGTTTTGCCAACAGACATCAATTATTCAATTTTGGTAACGCTTAACTTGAACTGCATAATAGCTCCTTCATATATACTACACAATGTATCGGCGTGCACCAGCCAATGCTTTGGCAAACACTTGTGCTGATGACGTTGCAGGCAGCAGTTATTCCAAACAGTTCTCAACAAGAGACACTACGGAGGAGAGCTAGGAGCAGAATTCCAGAATTCTGAGTCAGGTGAAAGTGCTGGAAGACAGCATGAAAAATTTGAGAGATAACCAGAACTTTCTGCAGATGTGAGACCGAGACAGTGGTCTTGCTATGTTTAAGTTAAAATTTATTTTGTCATATGGTTTTTATGCCTCTCATTATCTCATGTTGTATGGTGTTTATGAAGACTTTATGACAGACACTATCAAGTTAATTGTAATCTTATTTATTTTAGATGCTGTATCTCTGTTTAGTGCTTAGTAAAATAAAAACTTACAGAATTGTGATCTGTCATTAAGTGATATTTCAACTACAAGAGCGCATTTTGTAATTTTTTTCATATCTCTGAGATACTACTTCACATAAGAAAATGGGAGAACTGTAGAAACTTCACACAGGAATCAAACTCAGGGCCCAAGAGGCTGCAGTCACTCTATCATACCACGGTAAATGGGAGCATAAGAGCAAAGTTTAACTGCAAGGAGCCAGTTCAGCACCACCAGGTCTAAGCATGCCGATAGTCTCAGAGGGGATGTCAATATTTGATTCTCATCAAATCCAGCTTGCAGATGTGCCTGGATTCTAGGGTACAAGTGAGCACATGGGAGTCAAAGGGCTTGTTCTCCTCCTATTCTTCTCCCTTCACTTCAGTGCAGTTTATTTCTGTGTTGTGGTTTGTGTCGTAGTTGCTGTATCTGATGGATGCTGTGAGGAATGGTATTCGACAGCCAAACGTCAGGCTTCCATTCCTGCTGGTTGCGTATATTTCTAGAGTGGCCCAGCAAATGCTCAAACCAGGTTAGTCGCTTATGAATTTGGAATTTGTTTGACTGTCTGCCCTTCCTTCAGCTCGGATTCTGACATGTTCTTTTTTTCCTCCCTTTTCCTAGAGGAACACATGTATGTGGTTCTCAACAAGTTTCTCCTATCCCATCAATATTTGGACCTTCAAAAGGTTCCTGGCTTCTTCAAGCTGTTTTACAGCTTTGATTTGGAGGTAAATGTTTCATATGTTAAACTGATATGACATTAAATTGTGTTTTCTCCCTCTTTCGTGCACAATTCGTTATAGCAAAACACCTAATATGTGTTAACATTGCTTATTGCTCCATCCATCCATTTTCTAATCACTTTATCGAATACAGGGTTACAAGAGAGCCAGAGGCTATCCCACCAAGAATTCGGCACAAGGCCATCACAGGGCATGCACAAAAAAAATGCTTACATTCATACCAGGGCTAATTTAAGATCACTTTATTGGCCATATACATTTTCTTGCATTAGGAATTTGTCTTTTTGCATACCCCAGCTTGCTCTCCATGAGACACACAGACAGGGAGAGAAGCTTGGGTTCAGAGAGCAGGGTCAGCCATTTATACGGCGCCCCTGGAGCAATTGAGGTTAAAGGCCTTGCTCAAGGGCCCAACAGAGTAGGATTCCTCTGCCGGCCACAGGGTACGAACCAGCAACTTTCCAGCCACAGGCACAGATCCTTAGCCACAGAGCCACCGCTCTGCCCCAATTTTCCCAGAAGCTTGTTAACCTACTGTACCAGTATGTTTTTGGACTGTGGGAGGAAACTGGAGCTCCCAGAGGAAATCCAGTCATTGAACCCAGGGCCCCAGAATTGCAAGGCAGCTATGCTAATCACTGCCATCGTTTTCTGTTATTTTTTAACTATATTTAATAAAAGCATATTTTATCTTATCAGACATCTCCAATATTTTAACAGAGGGAGGATTGCCTTTATTTTAAGGCACAGGATCTCTCACAGTAGTGTTTATGTCAGTTTGCAGCAGCTGTTTACATCAAGATTTCTGTCAGCATTAAAGGAAGACATTGGAGACTGTCTCCAATTAATAGAAAGTTTTTATATTGGAAGTATGAGTTATTGGAAGCCCAACCCATTTAGTCCTGTTTAGTTTCTAAAACAGAAAGTGAAAACCTTTGGCTACCATGTGGATTGTTGTCCACAATAAGGAAAGGTTTAAAAGAAACAACTGAATAAAACACCAATGTATTTTTTTCTATGCAGCATAAAGTGGAGCGTCACTGGCTTCTTGGTTTTCTTGTTGAAGGACTGAAAGACAAGAATTGCTATGAGCTGTGTGATCGCCAAGGTGTTTTTCAAATCCTTTTAAGCTACTGTAGCAATCCAATCTGCGAGGAATCTGTTCAGGTGAGCCACACGTCAGATCAGAAAGAAAACACGAGTTTAAAAGACTGTAGGAACTATGCATCTCAAAACTGCTCTTGTCTCACAAAGCACATGAGAGAATTTCTGAAAGGGTGTGTGTGTTTTTTGACCATTATTGTTTTTGTTAGAGTATTAAGTTGAGTGACTCTGAGCAGTGCTGTATAATGCCCAGCACTCTTAAAACTGTCTGGAAAAACTTTAAATTACAACAGAATAAAAATTAAGTGCATTGTGCACAATGCAAACTTTAAACTGACAGAAGTAATTCAGACTGTAGCTCGGGTGTGACTAGCTTCTGTGCTGCATGTGTTATAAAGTCACAATCCAAAAATGTGTTTGCATTTAGTTAAAAAGTGAAAGATACAATTCCCATTATCTTCCTGCAGGATATCCAGAGCTTATTGTGTAAAAAAGGCACATTATATTCTCCGTTTTGTCTTCTGCATCTGCTTCTCTGTTCTCTGTGTACTGTAGGGAGTTGGGATACTTTCTGTGTTCCTTTGAATCTTTCAGCCTAAATTACCAATGATTTCTCTTCGGTCCTTTAGTTCCAGTATTTAATAGTCCCAGGACATTGGTTTCATTATTAGAACATACCAACCACAGCTGACAAGGAATATTCTAAATCAGTCAACACTGGGAGTGTTAGTTTTAATATTACGTCTCCCGATCTGGACTCAGCACTTTTAAGTGTGTATCTCAGCACTGTCTTTGGCTGTCCTGCTGGGTTGTTGTCATTTCTTATGTAATCCTTATGTCTCAGATTCAGATTTTAGACGTCTTACAGCAAGCTGCCCATGTGACAAAAGCTGCTTATGAGCTCATTAAGTGTCATGGCCTTTTAACCTGGATACTGCAAGTCCTAGAGAAGAGGTGAGTCAGCCCATCTGGGGAGTATTTACAAACGTTATCATCTCACTAGGAGGTTCATTCATCCAGCCCAGTTACATAACGTCCTCATGGCATTGTGTCAGCAGCTCGGCTCCTAAATGAATTCAGCATATCAGTAGGCCACTCTCTGCCTCTGGGGCACATTCTACAGCCTTTTAGCTTTGCCTGACACATTTTCGAGGCTAAAGATCTTGATTTGTAGTATCCAACCTCTGTCTTAAAGAGCCCCCCAATGCAGTAAATCGTACCTTAAGCGACCAGTTTAAAAAAAAAATGGGAAGAATTACTGATCAATGCAATGCTAGTGTACTGCAAACTAATCTCTGGTCCTGTATTTGTGTTCCAAAATCATTTCTAAACAATTTAACATGTCATCCACAATTAAATCATAAAATAGTTCCAAATATTTGTAAAATCCTGATTTAGTGATTTTCTACTTTATAAAACCTACTTGATTGGGACTATAAAGGAGCAGTTAAAGTACATTATTTTAAATTTTGTGTATAGCCTTTTATTGTAATTGGTCACCTTGGATAAAGAGCATCTATCATTATGAATAATCATATTGGACATACTTGTCAGTTTCTCAAGCAAGGAAAAAATAGCAGTCAGACAACTGAGACCCCTTTTTAAAAAAATGTTTATTAAGTGAATGTAATTTGTAATGTAGAAGCTGTTTTTGTAATTTCAGTCATGACATGAAAATCCAGAAAACCACAATACATTTTCAAATTTGCAAAGAACATAAGGAAGAGGAGAGAAAAAACATTTCCTGTGTACTACTAGGTTGTCTGGAGCTGGAATAAGACCCAAATACAACAAGGCCCTATGAAATCCATAGTTATTCTGACAATGTTGGTATCTGTGTTTTTTTCTTGTAGGTTTATTGAAAGCAGAATCCTGTCCAGCCTTATTTCTCTAGTGCACACTCTCTGGTTCACAAACCTGGGTGATAAAGAGAGCAGGGCGGTCCACTCTGCTGCTGACGAGACTCCCTCCAAGACCTTGAAGTGTCTCCCTCTTCCCCTCATCGACGAGTTTGTGCGTTTGCTGCTTGCCTTCATCAGACACATTCAGTAAGAACTTATGCACCATTTAGCCAAATATCCTGCTGTGTGAGTGGTTGACAGTGAGCGAATATCCTCTACAAACAAAAATCATTGCAAAATAAAAAGACTTCCAGTACAGCTGGGGAGTATTTACAAACACTGGCATTTCATTAGGAGGTCTGTTCATCCAGTCCAGTTACATAACATCCTCATGGCTTTGTATCAGCAGCTCGGCTCCTGAACGGATTCAGAAAATCAGTCACTGCCTGCTTCTTGGGCACATTACATTTCCTGACACCGTTACATCATCATAACATAATTGTAGCACTTAATTTGTATAGAAGGATGTATTTGGGCACAGTGATAGTAATACGATTGTAAAAAGCATGCTCAAAACCTTTATGTCTATTTGAAGTGTGTAAAAAAGATCTAAGCTCACAGGTGCTGCAACAGTTAATCACCAGCTGTCACAACCTATCATCTTCTGTTCTACATTATGAAAAGATTGCCTGTGGTGGACTGGCACCCCATCTAGGGTGTACCTTGCCTTGCACGTGTTGCTTGCCGCAATAGGCTCCAGCTCCCCACAACCCTGAATTGGAAGAAGTGGTTAGAAAATCCATCCATCTGGGTGGATGGGCTGTGAAGAGGTGTAGACATGCCTAAACATAATCATAATCAAACATGTCTGATTTTGTGAACATGGTACCAGGTACTATAGTACATGAGCTTTAAAGCTTAGAGATGCTTTGTCCATACAGGGTGGGTGTGAAAGTCAGGTTGTGCTGTATATCATGAAGAGAGAGATCTGCTTTACATAAAGATACAGGCACTCCCAAGGTTACTGTGACAGGACTGCCTCTACCAAGGAGGCTCATGAATTTCAACAGTCTACACAAAAACCTACTCTAACCAGCCCATTTCCAAATCAGTGTAAATCCCTTTATATTCCAAACTTGTCTAAATTAAACATATGAGGATGTGGCCTTCAGTTCATTCCAGTCCATCTGGGCACAGATGGACACAAAGGCACACAGGTTAACAGTTAACAGTTTAACCTACCACTATGTCTTTGGACTATGGGTGGAAACTGGATCTCACACAAAAAAAGGGAGAACTTCACACAAAATCCAGGAATTGAATCCAGGGCCCCAGCACTGCAAAACACCAATGCTAACTTCACCTAGAAATTTGAATTTATATAAAACTATTGTAAATGATTTCTACAGTGTCCATTTATCCATAGATCTTTTTATGTTGTTTTCTAAATACAGTGTAATCATCAGAAAATCTGTTCATGTAAGCTAAGCTGTATGGCTTCAAGACTTATGTAGAGTAAGTTCCATACTTGCAAAACAGATTCCTAACCAAACCCTTAAACAAGTTGAAGACTAGAAACTCGGGAACCTGTTTCTGTAGAGAAAGACGGCACTCCCTCTTGTGGACACCAGTGATGTATATCCTAGACTGTGGCATCTATGGTATGGTCTTGTCCATGGCAACGCGTTCCCCGTGATCTCATTGATATGTGTATCAAATTACATTGCTCCATGGTGCTTAGTTTTCAGGATTTATGAGTTGAAATAGGCCAGCTAGCTCTTCAGTCACCATGTAATTTTTAACAAGCTTCCTCTGAGTATTCAGTGTGATGTTCTTTCAGTACGCAGAGATTGTGTGTATTGACTGGTATGGGGTCTCTCTGCAGCTTTTGAGACTACTAATCATAATTTGAAAATTCTGCTAACATTGTTACATTTCCACAAATGGTGCAAGTATCCTATAAAAAGTTAGCAATGGTGTCCCACAGGGTTCAGATTTGGGCCTGTTATTATTACCTCTGGGTAATTGGTACATAGATTCTGTTTACGGGACAGCCATTTTTTATTCAAACGTCCTGCGTGTCTGGATGAAATCAGACCTCCTCCTTAATTGTGACAAAATACAAGTAATATTTCTGGTACTTCTTTCTCGGTGTTATTTGCAGCCTTTCTTAGTAGTCAGGTCAAATGCGAAGACCTTGGGAGTCATTGTGGCTTATGAACTCAAAACTGACAATCGTATCAGAACCACCTGATCAGGTATCAGGATTGCTTAACCTTTGCCTAAAACACATTGCTAAAGTAAGGAAGGCCCTTGCAGGATTAAAGATCCTCACTGCCTGCACTGACTAATCTAATTGTTTGCTTGGTGGTTTACCTAAATCTTCAGTCTCTAAATGATCAATTCATAATTGTCCTGCTCTAAAACTCAGGCTACACAACACATTACTCCCGTTCTTCAATTGCAGGTGTCCCAGTCTCTTTTAGCATTGATTTTGAAACTGTTTTACTGACTTATAAAGTGTTCCTCACCTCAGATCCTACTTGCTTAGCAGAGCTGTTATCTCCCCTGAACCCCTCAGATGTGGAGTTCCCTCACAGGATTCAGTCATGGTACTCTGAAACTGTTCCAGGGTGCTGCTCATCTTCCGGCAGCCAGGCCTCCTTTTTTATGGAACGTCTTTCTTAAATCCATTAGGGGATCGGACACGCAAGACTTGTTTGAGCTGACATTTGATGTTTGCCCCCGCAAAAATCATCTTGAGGTCAATCATTGATTAAATTTCATATTGTGTTTTGTGTTTCACAGGACCGGTTCGAAAGCTCTCCAGCTGGCTCAGTTCTTACAAACGCTGAGCTCAGTGCTGAGGCACCGGAGCACAGCCCTTGGTACCTACAGGGAGAAGGGACATATGACCCTGAAAGAGAGGACATTGTCCTGCACTGAGGCTCTCATACTCCTGCACAAATGGAGCACCACAGCAAAAGACACTCCAATTCTGAATGCTATTCATTCCGTGGCACACAAGCACAAAGTGAAGGAACTACTGAGTGAGTATGTGTGAGAACTGTAAACCTCAGTGTTTTAGAAGTCAGTCTTGGAAATGAATACTGAAAGCTGTACTGAACTTTAAGGTATACTTTACTTAATTTTTTATGAATGCATGCTTGAAGATTTTAGTGTCAAATCTCAGTAATGGATCAGTTTTCAGCATTAACCTTGAGTCTCAGACTGAATTAGTATCAAGTGTGCGGTAATTTGTCTTTATATTTTCTACAAATTACAGAAACGTTAAATTTGCCAAAACATATTCCTTAGGCTTTATTCTACAGTCATCTTGAAATATAATCATCCACATTCATGAGATTGTTAATCCTTGGAAAGGATAGTGTACGCCAAGACACAGCAAAATCTGCCTGAGAATCAATTTCATTGTGTTTGAAAATGCATCGGTGTTACCACCTTGTAGCCAGATCTCATCAGATCCCAGAATATAAGCAGGGATGGGCCTTGTCAGCAGGGACAAGAGACTTCTAAGGCAAACCATGTTGGTACTGTAGGTGGTGTAGATGGATCAGAAGGTGGGACTCTTCCACAATGTTCAAACCAATATCCCAGTAAGGTATAAGAGGTGATTCCCTTTGGATGAGACATTGAACTGAGGTTCTGCCTACTTGATCATTAAAAATCCAATGGTACTTCAGAAGAACAAGGGTGTTATTCCTGGTGTCCTGCCTGAATTCCACTCTGGGTTTAATAATAATAATTGCTTACACTTATATAGCGCTTTTGTGGACACTCCACTCAAAGCGCTTTACAGGTAATGGGGACTCCCCTCCACCACCACCAATGTGCAGCATCCACCTGGATGATGCAACGGCAGCCATAGTGCGCCAGAACGCTCACCACACATCAGCTATTAGTGGGGAGGAGAGCAGAGTAATGAAGCCAATTCATAGATGGGGATTATTAGGAGGCCATGATTGGTAAGGGCCAATGGGAAATTTGGCCAGGACGCTGGGGTTACACCCCTACTCTTTTCGAGAAACGCCCTGGGGTTTTTAATGACCACAGAGAGTCAGGACCTCGGTTTTACGTCTCATCCGAAGGACAGCGCCTGTTTACGGTATAGTGTCCCCGTCACTATACTAGGGCATTAGGACCCACATGGACCACAGGGTGAGCGTCCCCTGCTGGCCCCACTAACACCTCTTTCAGCAGCAACATTAGTTTTTCCCAGGAGGTCTCTCATCCAGGTACTGACCAGGCTCACACCTGCTTAGCTTCAGTGGGTTGCCAGTTGTGAGTTGCAGGGTGATATGGCTGCTGGCTAACCCCCACTGCTGGCTCAGTGGGTTTGTACAGTCTGGACTCCTTACAGTTCCCCCTTAATTCAGTGAGTAAAACACCTTTTCTCACTTCTCCTCCTGATCTGTTACGTAGTCTGGTGGCTGGTGCACAATGGCTGCTGCGCATTGAGAATCCCTTTCTGTGTGTAAGTGTATAAGGATCCTTTTACATAACAAGCACTGTATATATGTGAAAATTATCATTCCTATGATTATTTCTATTCATTTCATGCCTTTCAGAGACCTCAAAGGAGAGGACCAGAGGCAAGGGCTTCTCTTTACAGAGCCAGGGTAGGTTGGGAGAGAAGGCAGACGAGTCGATGGCTGCTGGAATTCAGGACCAGCCTCCACTGCCCACCTGTGAGCAATTCCTGAGAAGTATCTTCTGCTCCTGGGAGCCTGCCATCCTCCCAGGGCCGCACCCCTCTGATGGACCGGTGCCGACGGCCCAGCTGGGACCTGCTTCCAGTGTCGCAGACAGCGAGGGGCTGGCTGGCGCTACGGCCCACCTGCTGGTGAAGTGGGGGTTGAAATCTTTAGTCACAGCCCCGCCGGATCCGAGCGATTTACTCAGATTCCTGCAGTGGATCCACAGTAGCGTCTTGCCGTTCCCTGGGGTAGTGGGAGCTCTTCTCGATGACAGTGCGGCGAAGCACAGCTTTCTGAGACTTTACCATCAGGCTTGTGAAAATCTCCACTCCGTCGGTGTGGGTGGAGTTCACCTGTTCACGTCCATCATGACCCACCTGCTGGAAGCACAATGTTGCCCCCGAGGAGCTCTTCACCAAGCAACACTGAAGGTGTGCTTTCCTGACTCCGCTCATGTCGATGAATCGAGAAGAGGTAAGCAACTCATTGTGCTACTGATGCATGTATCCATTTATTCTTTGAAAGCTAGTTCTTCCCAGCCATGTTCGTGGCAACCCAGAGCCTGTTCTGGACGGATCGAGCACGAGGCAGAACTGGGGAACCTGTAGACACCTGGGGAAAGCATGCAGACTCCACACAGATAGGCTCCCCAGCTATTCCACTCTTTCAGTGGAATTAAAAGAAGTGACACTTGGAAACAGCATTACTCTCTAACATAGAAAGATGTCTAGAAAAACATTTAGAAATTAGATTTGAGGTGTTGAAATGTTCATGATTCATTTATTTCCTTTTATTCTTATATAATAATGGAGAGCTCCTGTTTTTGCTCTTTCATTAAGAAGTGTTTTTTCTGTTTCTGAAATATATAGGTCCTGTCAAGTTAGTTAGCAGCAGCCAGCTTGTGCATACACTTTATCTGGTCAGATGTAAGTTACTTAAGATTCACTGATAAACTCTTAAACAATATATCAGTTAAATTATACAGTCAGAATAATTGACTGCGGAATCTGGGACATGACAGAATAGTTAATCAGCATTGTGAATGTGCAATCCTACTGCATTCTCTGCAGCAGGTAGAAACTAAAAATGAACCCACTACTAATTTATCAAAAATATTGAGGATGCTTGAGACGGCACAGTACCTGAGGAGTCGTTGCCTATGCTTATATCCAGAAGTCTTCTGGTTCAGATCTTGGCTTTGTCACTTGCAATTATAACTTACTAAATCCCATTAGAGAGAAAGGTACCTATTAGTATTAAGATTTCAAGGTTTTGCTTGAAAGCAGCTTGTGGTGGAACACACCAAGATATTTATTGTCAGGAAATTTAAAACCTTTTTTTGTAAAAGGAGATAATGGGTACTGTACATCAGCACTGAATTGTCCAGTTTGAAAGGTCAGTTAAGAAAACAACTAAAACAATACTGGAAGTATATGTTTGGCAAATGCCGTCATCTGTAGCAATAGTAGTGGTAGTGTTCAAATCTATACCAAACAGTATATATATAGAATACATTACATACCAACTTATTTTCATGGCCTTATGAACAATCAGGATGGGAAAAATTGACAATTGAAATTCAAATTCTATTTTGTTGGAAAATAATACTTTTGTTTGGATTACAGACTCTTGTTTTTGAAAAGTTTCTTTTTTCTTTCTGTCATCTTATATTTTGAATTTACGTGTTATTCAGGAATTCAGATGAGAGTACAGCTTCTGTTTGTTTTTTTTCCCCAGAAGCTGGGCTGTTGCTCATGTCGCAGTACATCCTCGAGTTGTGGACAGGGGCGCAAGAACCAACGCTGTTCCTGACTCACGTCAAGCTGGTGACACAGACCAAAGAGACAGGCAGAGCAAGGACTCTGAAAAAGAAGGAGCACGGCACGAGCCGGACCGCGGTGTTCTCCATTTGTAAAGAGCTTTCTGTGGCTCTTGAATCCTCTGTGTGATCCTGTAGGCCCATACAGACTGGGAGCCAGCAAAAGGACTTTGTTTTGGCTGAAATAGCATAGGACTGTATCCTTCCAGAATGACCAGGACCGATTTATTCAATCTCAAGGAACACGTTCCAAAACCTTTTTTTTCTTTTTTTCTCCATTTACCTTTGAGGTTTTGTTTTTATAAATTGCAAAATATAGCAATGTATGTGAATATGTATTTTTAAGACAAGATGTTGTTTAAAAGGGTTTCACTGTTTTAGAGTACCACCCGGTACCGCATCAACATTTTGAGCTTGATCTCTTCCTTGAGAAAAGAAGCTGTCAATGAAATTCTTTAAGACCAGTTACAGTCCTTTACTCATAGTTTTATTTTATATGAAGAAATATAAAAACAGTACTTATAGAGTTATTTATTCACTGATCAGCATGAGACCCAGCTGTAAGCAAGAGTGAGTGAAATTCAGTGACCAATAAAACCTGGCAGTAAACAAGAGGACCACACTGCCTTAACAGCCTTTTTGTTTTAATACAACCTTGAATGCAGTACATTTGTTTCATTTTTTCACTTTGGAATTAAGCAGTTAACAGCACTAATAAACAGTCTGGATGTAAGGCACTTGGAGAGTTTTGCTCCTTTAGTGCATAATATTTTCTATAAAGATGTGAGCTTGAATACAGTTTCATGAAACAGCAGCATATCAAAAATTGTGACCAATCATTTAGGTTTTTATTTAAGCTGATTTAGGAAATTATCCAAAGTAATTCTGAATTAATAGTCTTGTTAGGGTCTGCTTAGTCCTAAATGTCTGTACTCCTCCATTTTGTATTACTTATGCAAGTGATTTTCACATTGTATACACTGAGCTAAACTGGGCTTTCAAACAGCATGGTTTATTCGGATATTTAACTATCAGTTGAAATCTGATAACCAGAGGCAGTAATCCCAGATTTCTGGGTTTGCTGGCTCTGCTTCTGAGTGTTTGTTTGAATACCAGACTGGCCCCTACAGTCCCTGCTCCAGCACTAGACCTCTGAAAAGGAAGCTGACAATAACAAAGATATCGTTTTGCTTTAAATTTAAAACCGTCAAGGTTTTCAGTGGAAAGAGTGGGAAAGGTGAAATCTGATTTGTGTATAGTTACGCAATTTAAATAGTTACAGATTTTTCAGATACCTTTTCAACAAAATAAACATTAACTTGAATGTATCAACAAATATATATAAACAGCAGCATGGGAAAGACTGAAACTGAACCATTTTTGTCTTTAAAGTTGTTTTTAAGTTAAAAACACAAGTAAACATTTAGTGTTCTGTGTTTCCCTCCAAACCAGTTGTAGTATATTCAATGGTAAGAATTAAAATGAAGTTAATTCTGGATTTCACTCTTTCTGAACTCCTAATGGTTTAATTCATAAGTGAAAAGTTTAAATAATTCATTTGTGTTAATCTACAAAAAACATTCAGATTGTAGGTTTTTTTATAGGACAGTCCATTGTGGCAAGAAATTTTAAAAATATTAGTCTATACAGTATGATGTCTCTTTTTGAGTTGTTCCAGGGAATCGTGTGCCATTTCAGATTTATTTTCTCCTCCAGATCAGCAAATCATAGGGACCTATTCCAGCAGACAACAGGTGCAAGGCAGAATGCACACTGGATGGGACACCAACCCACCACAAAGCACATGCACACAAGCACAAACATGCATGCATTCACACCCCGGCCGATTTTCCAATAAGCCAATTGATCCACCAGTATTTCCATGGGTTGTGGGAGGAAACTGGAGCTCCTGGAATAAACCCACATGACCAGAGGGGGAACATACAAACTCCACACAGACAGCACCCTATGTTCCGTAATTGAACTAGGGTCTCAGTGCTGCAAGGCAGCAGTTCTACCCCCATGTCACTGTGCTACCCACCCCATGAAAAGTAGGACATACCTGTGATTGCCATTTGGAGGGTGTCGGTTTATACTAATTACATCACAGAGTTCAAAGGGAAAGCTGGGAGGCTTGTAGAAGTTCTAGAATCCCCAATCCAGAGTCCAGAGAACTGGGATCAGCCTGGCTGCAGATCTGCTCCAGCACTCCTTGCTCTTTCTGCACTCTAGGTCTGGTTTTTGGAATTGATTCCCGGCCTTGTAGCCAGCACCTATATTATCAAAGCATGTAGCCTAGGACTTTGTATTGCTGCCTACAGAATACAGAGTTATACATAGCTACCAAATAACTTTATAGCTCCATATTTTAATTTCCCTTGTCTGTTTGCTAATACATTACATTATGTTGCTCTGATCACAAAGCCTGGGTCATCTTTGCTTGTGTAGCAGAGTTCTGGTCCCTATTGTCTGCTTCGTGAACTTGGCTCTTATTTACAGATGAAATGTCCTGAGCAGCCAACTCTTCCCAACTTCAGGATAAACAGGATGTCAACGGAGACGTCTTTGAATTGGGATGCCTGTGCGAAAGAAAAAAAGCCTCTTATCAGCAGGAGCACCGGAGAGCATTTCTTTTTCATATTAACCTCTGGAGAAAATCTCAATCTAACATGCGCAATTTCTGCTGGCATTTTTTAGCACATTTTAGTTTCACCACTGTTTACTCCACTCTGCTGAATAGTAACCACTGAACGTTATTCAAAATGTGGATACAGTTGATTGTTAACTCTCTTATGTTTTTGTCCGGGAGTGTCTTGAAAGAAACTGTGATGCAGGATGTATAAAATTTAGGGTAGAGTTTCAAAACCCCTGTGGTTGTTGCTCTGACAATAGGAACTCCTTGTTTCATTTTATAGTGGCTGGGTGTGCAGTCCTGGTTCTGGGGGGAGCCAGTATATCTGTCAGTCTCTTCAAAATCTCCAGCACTCGAAGAACTGTTAGAAGCTGTTAAATTGGTTCTATTAAGTCAATAATAGGTTAAGAGTTGAGTTATAATGAAACTCTGCACAGACACTGGCCCTCCAGAGCCTGCTTTGGACAGCCCTGGTACAAATGTATTTTTCCCTGTGCAGGCCCAACCCCAGTCTTCTGGGAACTGAATGATTGCTACATTCTGTGATGACCTTGTCCTGGTCTTGAACCCTTACAGACACATCTGAAATTAACAGTAACACGTGACATGAAATGTCCTTTCCTCAGATTGTTTAAACCCTGTTTAAACTGTATTTCATGTTAAAAATTAGCTCTAGTTTATTTTGAAAATGAAATCGCAAAACCACTTTGCTGTATACAACGATGACTGCCTAAACATTCTGCGCTGTAATAATATTGATTCTTATGCAGATAATATTTAAAAGAACACGAAGTTTGCAAATTCTAGTTTTAGCTAAAAGCAATCATAGCATTACATTGTAAGCTACATACTCCTGCCTTTTAATTTGTTGTGCAGCAATTAAACTGTACTTGAGTGTGTTTGAAAACTAGGGCAGATCTTAAAAGTCTTTTTAATCCTCATATCATGATTACAGGTATGTTGACTATTGTCTACACCACTATATAGCCATAGCATATCAAAATAGTATTTTACTCCTTTTACCCTTACAAAACATCTTTTAAGTCCCAATAAAAAATAACATCCAGTGATGGACAGCGCATGCTTTGACAACACTTACTGTAAAGACACAGTGCCAGAACGGGCCATGTGCATCAGAATCAGACCGAGAAACACCACGAACGCAGCCAGTCCTATCCAGAACACAATGACAATGGAGTCTGAAAGAAAGTAGTTGACATCCGACTTAAGATTCTCATCGTTCCAGTTTCTTTAGAGTGTCTTTTTTTTTTTGTAAAGCTGTACTCACATTTGTTGAACTTCAACTGCTTTTCATCCACAATGACTGGATCCAAGTAGTCATAGTAATATTCCCAAACGTAATATGAGGTGTTGGTTTGGTTTGTCATTTCGAGAAGCGTTTGCAAGATTTTCAAAATCCCCTGCAGTAGCAAACCCTACTTCTGTGTCAGACCAATTCAGGATGTACTCCTTTCTGATGAGGGGTTTTAAAGGAAAAGACGAATAGAAGAATGAGAGGCCCAGCCTAGAGTTGGTGGGGGTGTTCTGAAGTCTGATTGGGTCAAATTCTTCAAGAGCAGGGCTGGATTAAAATGTTTTCTCTGCACAATGCTTGCAATAATTTAGTAACAGAAAAAGATCACATAAAAATAACAAACTTTGAAGTTTGCTCACACTCGTTATTTTATACTTTAGTTTTAGAATTGTGCATTTTTGCCTCCCAAGTTGAATGATTTATTTTTTTGCATGTTGTCGTTCTGTTTATGACAATTTACAAAATAATACACTGGTACATCATCCGAAAATCATCTGAAGCGACACTCATCTCCACATGCAAGCCCGTCTACCCCCCCCCCCCCCCCACGTGCATTGCATATTGTATTGCAGAAATATTTCAGTAAGTAATAAATTACATTCATCTAATTTCCGAATGCCGTTCCAATATAATACCCATACAACTGTCCATATAGTTTTTTTCTGTTTTCCAGCATTGTCTACAAGTTGTACAACTACAAGGTTAATGCAACAGTTGGAAAGTGTGCATGGCTCTACTCAGTACATTTGGATAAGGCAAGTGACATTTGGAAAACAAAAATGGATGACGTCAAGTAAATATTGCATAACTAATAAGGTTAAGGAGGTATCATATAGATAGATAAGACTTTATTAATCCCATAGGGAAATTGATGTGTTACAGCAGTCCAGCCCAAGACAAGCAAAAACAGACATCAGAATAGTTATAAAAACAAAAGACAAAATAAATATAAAATACCTAAATAATAATAGGTGTGTGCAAAATGTGATAGCCATAGTCACTGTCGAAACAATAAAATTATGTGCAGAATATGCATAAATTTATACAGACTGATTGTCCAAAAAGTAGAATGGAGCAAACATGCTGTCCATAGATGAGCAAATGAAGGGCTAACAGTCCGAGCCTAGGGCAGCGTTATACACCCTGACAGCCGCCGGGAAGAAAGACCTGCGGAAACGTTCCCTTGAACACCGTAGCTGGAGCAGTCTGCTGCTAGAAGTGCTCCGCTGCCCAATAACAGTCCCATGAAGCGGATGAGAGGCGTTGTTCATGATGGCTGTGAGCTTGGTCAGCATTCTTCTCTCAGCCACCACCTCCAGGGGGTCAAGGCTCTTCCCCAAAACAGAGCCAGCCTTCTTGATAAGTTTATTGAGCCTATTTGCGTCTTTTATCATAATGCTGCTGCCCCCGCACACAACAGCGTAGAAGATGGCCGCCGCCACGACTGATTCATAAAAAATGTGTAGCAGTGTTCCACACACACATAAAATAGGAACAAGTAAAGGTGTATGCCACGCTGAAAAGAGAAGAAAAACACACCCGAAGAAAGCTCCACAGCCGAAGCGTTTTCACCGTGGCATACACCTGCACCTGTTCCTTTGCACGCTGACGCGGCTACCTACTGTACTTGAACTATTATATAAAATAGTTAATCAAATTTACCCCGTAAAGACCCTTGTTGTGCAGAGATTTAAAATTAATGTAGATGATAACTGTGTATTTTGTGCAAGTAGCCCTGAAACCATACAACATTTATTTAGTTTAATCGTTTTTCATAAAGTGTAATCGTATTATAGTATGTATCACGATGTTATTGACATTGTGGCGCCCTCGCCTGGCGCTGAGGCCGAAGAGTGCCCGGCTGAGGTGCGCGGCGAAGGGCAGGATGGGAGGAGGAGCCGAAGGGTGGATTGAGGGCTACTGGCCAGCGCGGGTTGACCATCTGGTTCGGTTGTCATGCAAATAGTTATCCCTGGTTTACACCCTTTTATACCTGTACCCACTTAACAACCCTAAACATTGTAACGGTACCCCAAGTGACCCTAGTGTGTCATAACGTGATTAGGCAGTATCTTGTCTTCCGCTATCTTTTGATGCAATGCTGGCAATAAAGAGCAGTTTCCATTCTAAAAATACGTAATATAAATATAATATAAAATAGTAAAAAGCGCCTGAGCTCCTGTCTGCATCCGCTCCGACCCAGTCTCGCTACGATATGTTATATCTACTCTTGTTTGTATTGTATTTGTTTTTGTTTTTAACGTTAAAAAAGCGAGCGACTCAAAGAAAGGGGTGGGTCGGAACGTCACGTCATGCATATTCATTATTCTTAAGTCTACGCACATCATTATATACGGTCAAGTGTTGAAGAAGCGTGTTGCTGTTTTATCCAGCCTCCCTGGACGTATTTCCGTTTCCTTGCGCTGGGTTTTTCGTTTTTCGTCTTTCGTCGTAGTAGAAGTTCGAAAGTAATGGCGGGAAACAGTGACTTAAGTAGCCTTTTCCAGTCAATTAGTGACTTAGAGTATACGGCGCCGGAGGAGCGCATGTTGGACGAGGCGGAGAAAAATCTGCCCCCGGTTGTGTTCCTGTGTTTGAAGTGCAATACGCCTCTCGGAGACTCTCTCGGTTGGGTTGGAAACTTAGGAGATGATCACATACTACTAAAACGTAAGGAAACCCTTATGTTATGTGTCAGTAAAGCAATGTAAGGCATGCGTTTGCTTTATGCATTCGGTCTGTACCTCTTCTGCTTTATAAACTGTGTTTACTTCTGCATTGTGGCAGGCGCTACTGAAAATGTCTGTGTGAGTGAGGAGCACTATGTTTCCGGGACCCCAGACGAAAGAGGATGGTAGGAGTTTGATTTTTTTTTCTGTGTAATTGGGTTGGTGACACCCCCTTAGTGTACCCGCCACTCCTTTCAAAACTAAAACTTTAATACCTGGTTTGTTGTATACTGTGCAATGCAAAGAATTACAGCGACTGAAAGAATCTTACAAGGCGGCAGGACTTCTCCAGAAATGGGTGGGTGATTTTCTAAAAATTCAGACTTTGAGATGGCTGTCCTGCGACATTCGTACTTCCCGGGACATGAAATATCCCCATTCCAGTGTAATAATGATCTGTCCAGGCCTGACCAGCACGGTATGAGCATTATACCACTGTTCTTGCCATACAAACTTGCTTTGCATTGGCTACACGCAGCTGCAAAAGCCAATTTACTGTGCCAGATCACGTCAAAGTCTGAGATGCATTACATTACAGAGTCCTGCATGGTGGACAAACTATTTGTCGGTGTTGTGCAGTGTAATTCTGAGGTTAAATTAATAGCTCATGCACACATGGAGAAATGGGTGTGTAGCAGATAACAACTACACTTTCTCACCACAAACACAAAAACATGAGTTAATCTAGCAAAACATTCAAAGAAGAGTAGAATTTCTTCTGATTCAACATTGGCAAGAATTACTGCATTAAGTACAGGCAATTTTACACTGGATTTACACTGGATTCATAGCAATAGATGACATTCATAGTCATAGGTGTCATCAAGTGATCTGCTCTCCCATCAATTATAGTACTTCTCAACTGTAGTTCTGCTTTAAATGTCTTGGAGATAATACAAGACTTAAATAAAATGATTGTAAGATAAGATCACTTTATTTGCCATATACAACTTCTTGCATTAGGAATTTGTCTTTTCACGTACCCCAGCTTGCTCTCCATGAGTCACAAAGACATACAGACAGAGAGAGAGAAGCTTGGGGTCAGAGCGCAGGGTCAGCCATTTATACGACGCCCCTGAAGCAGCTGGGGTTAAGGGCCTTGCTCAGGGGCCCAATGGAGTGGGATTCCTCTGCCATCCGTGGGATATGAGCCGGCAACCTTCCAGCCACAGGCGTAGATCCTTAGCCACAGTGCCACCACTCTGGCCTGGTGTATTGTATTGTCTGGCTTGATTTAACAGGCTTTTTAACAACACCACTAATTTTTGCTTTACAAGCTTGCCTAGTTGAGGAACAACGATTTAACTAATGTATTGTGGTTTTAACACAGAACCACAGAAATATTACCAAAAGAGCCATATATAGTGTTCACAGTTCAAGTTCAAGTTAACTTGGCTTCTGTTGTTTAAAGCTTGAACTTTTGAAATGACGTATAGGGCACCATCTATATCCAGGCATTACTGGGATTATTATGATGGGTACCACACAAATGTCCCATCACTGTTTTATTCAGTACCTTACCTTCACACCTCCATAGAGCACACCTGGACCCGTGCTGGTTTTGAAGACTTCCTGTAGGTGCTCTGTTGTGGATCTTTCCCTTCCAGTCTGTCTCATTTATTTTTTACTTTCAGCCTGATCGCGAAGCTGACCTGTCGCAGCTGCTGTTGTCATCTTGGCAAGATATTCGTCTCTACGCCTAAATGTTTTGACTACAAGAGATTTCTGTACTGCCTGAAATGTGAAAATATTGAAAGGTATGGACATATCATAAGGCATATTTTTGTATTAATTACTGTTCAATTAGTTTGGCTTGATAGGGTTTAGAAATTTAAGTCTAAACATTGGAGGGAAGATATCAGGTTCCAGATGTTTTTTTTTAATTAAGTAAATTAGTATGAAAATCTTATCTGCAGTGACAGTGTGAAAGTATCCCCATTTATGCATCTGGGCATTGACTGCAGCAATTCAAGTCTAATATCTTGATTAGGTCCATTGGAAGTGTCTATCTTGGGATTTGAACAAACAACACTCTCGATTCCAGAGCCTAAACCACATAACACCACATGGTGCTCCTGAAATTTCATGATTATAAAAAAATCTAGTTCAAACAAATGTTTAACGGAACAATGAATTTTGATGCAGATGTGGTCGGTGTTCCAGTGCACCAAGTGCAATATCACTTATGTCCACCAGAGGATGCAAAATATACATTATGGTTTTATTCAGACAACATTTATCAAACAGGTGTATTTTAACCTGCCAGCATGCAGCGTTTGTGTTGTGTTTGGCAGTAGCCACACCAGAAGTTTCCTTGTTTGTGTGGTAGGGGTGGAGGCAGAGCTGAGATTGACAGAATCATTGGAGAAAGATATGCCCACAAAATCACTGTCTCTTGGAAAGTTTTGAGAAAGCTGGAGGAGAGGCAGATGTGTTCATTTATTTACCTGTGGAACATTTTATGCTTTACTGCAGGGCTTACACTAATTTCCTGGAGGGTCTCAGTGTCTTTTGTTTCTTGCTTTACCTGAGATCTCCATTATATAGTTATTAATAGTATAACTAATGTTCTAAACAGGCTCCACTGTGCTTTCTACATAACTGTGACTTTAATGAAGTGAATGTTTTGAGCAGTCAGCTGCAGTAGACCTAAAGAATAATCCTGTGTATCTAACTGAGCAAAATAATGAGGTTAATTGTTTAATTAAATGCTCAAGTATGAACAGAAAGAGAGCATGATAATCCGTATGTGGTTTCTTGTGTGTACATTCAAACAAAAACCTACCACCAGTTTAGTGTATACAGAGTTTTTCTTTAAAAAAATTTTAACATTCTGTTTTCCTTTTTGTTGCTTCCCATGACAAAGTTTCTGCTACAGTGAAATGTAACCCTGTCTGATTGATCCACCCGTAATGGCTGTTTCGAGAGCTGGGGTTTAACTTGTCATAAGTGTCACTGGCTCTGGTCTGAATCTCTTCCTGTGATCTCCTGCTTACTGCTAAGGTTGTCTCTTGGATTCATGAGATATTTGATTGCCTCTGGAAGTTCTTATAAAGGGTGAGGGAGGGGGTCCTATTTATTTTTAACCACTGGTATGGAAAATCCCTTCAAATCAGTTAAGAAGGATGTTACGTTTACTCTCTGTTCCAGCTATACGGTGGACTCCGGAACGGAGAAGTTGTGTCGTGATGAAGAGGATGAGCCTGTAACTCTGGAATATAAGATGGCGTTAAGAAATGAGATTGAGAAGGTAAATATTTCCAGAAGTGTGGACAAAAGATATAGACTAGCCAAAGCCCTTCATTCCATCTACAGTAATAGCTTATTAGGAGCGACTTGAAGTGTGAAGTTCCTTTTAGAGCAGAAATTGGTCTTCGTGTTGCATGCATTGAAAGTTTTTAAGCCTATTACAATGTAAACTTTGTGTAGAGCTCTGTATTATGTTACTAAAGAGAATATTGTTAGCTTTTATACAGACTAGTTTGTATGTTTGATTTTGGTTTTGGTCTGGGTACATTTGAGCCTGAATAAAATTACTCCAATCCTCTGTCTGGCATCGAGAGCATAGAGGTAGTTTGCAGACGTAACCAGTAGAGGGCACTGAAGGCAAGGCCTTGGCTGAATGAAAAATGTTTGTATAGTGAGAACCACAAGCTGTGGGACTGTTTGGTTTGGTGCTAAATACAAATTTTAATCTTTTTGTCTTCTGTGAACTGCAACATCTCTCAAACATGGCAGTGTTATTTGAAAGTATGCATCCGTTACGTGAGCTGTATCAAACTGGTGACTTCAGTCACCAGCATTTAGCCAGCAGCCATATCACCCTGCAACTCACAACTGGTAACCCACTGAAGTTAAGCAGGTGTGAGCCTGGTCAGTACCTGGATGAGAGACCTCCTGGGAAAAACTAAGGTTGCTGCTGGAAGAGGTGTTAGTGGGTCCAGCAGGGCTGTATTCTCACCCTGTGGCCTATGTGGGTCCTAATGCCCCAGTATAGTGATGGGGACACTATACTGTAAAACGAGCGCCGTCTTTCGGATGAGATGTAAAACCGAGGTCCTGACTCTCTGTGGTCATTAAAAATCCCAGGGTGTTTATCGATAAGAGTAGGGGTGTTTCCCTGGAATCCTGGCCAAATTTCCCATTGACCTTTACCAATCGTGGCCTCCTAATACTCCACATTTATGAACTGGCCTCATCACTCTGTTCTCCCCCCCACTAATAGCTGATGTGTGGTGAGCGTTCTGGCGCACTATGGCTGCTGTTGCGTCATCCATGTGGATGCTGGACATTGGTGGTGGTGGAGGGGAGTCCCCATTATCTGTAAAGCACTTTGAGTGGAGTGTCCAGAAAAGTGCTGTATAACTTTTTCCTTTCCTTGGTATTTAAATTCTGGGCAATGGAAATGTTAGGCTCCAGCTCCCCCGTGACCCTGTATCAGAAAAAGTAGTTGGAAGATGGATGGATCTGTTTGGCTCTGCTTTGATAGATTTATCCACATGTATTGACACATCACATTGCATGTGATTCATTTCTCAATACAATTATTTTTTTCTTCAAACCAGCCCAGAGCATCATAGGTGCTGGAAACCTGTATACTTCTTGTGGCACGTCATAAACCTAATACGAGGAGATACCATCATCTATCCACCCATTTTCTAACCACTTCATCCAGTTCAGGGCAGCCAGAGCCTATCCCGGCAAGCAGTAGGCGCAAGATGGAGTGCATCCTGGATGGGACATTAAACCATTTCAGGGCAGACACAGATACACATTCACGCCAGGGCCAATTTTCCCACAAGCCAATTAACCTACCAGTATGTTTCTGGAGTCTGGGAGGAAACCAGAGCACCTGGTGAAAACCCACTCAAACAAAAGGAGAATATACAAACTCTACGCAGATAGCTCCCAAGGTCTGGAATTGAACTTGGGCTCTAAAATGAGATACCTCCCTTTTTAAATGTTGCTAACAGAGTAAATATATCTATTCGAATCTCTAATATTGTTCAAAAGGATAATCTTGTCTACTTTTGCCCAGAAGAGAAAATGACATGTTCAAAGGGAGGTTAAAAATCATTAGGAAGAGAAGGATGAAAACAATTTAGCTTTTTTTCCAGTTGTACTGTAATTGGGTTTTTTTTGGTTCTCCTGTGGCTTAATCTCTGTAATAATTCACTTGAAGTCTAAATGGGACCTTTTATCCCACTGAAGAACACAAGATACTAGAAGCTTAAATTAATCAGATACATTCATGGTCTAAACACTTTATCAGAAAAAGGAATGCTGCTAAATGTTTAGTTATTCCAGCAATGTTTAAATAATATGTTCTGTATACATTTTACAATAATCCAAAGATCTAGGATCTTAAATATCTAATGAACTTTAAACAATAAATCAATACTTAAACTGTTTGCTTTGTATTATTCGTAAGCTTTGTTTTGGTTTGCAACTAAAATATTTTTTCTTCTGATTTGACAGGTCAAATCTGTTATTTTAACACTGGAGCAGAAGATATCAGAACTTGAAAGTAAATTTCAAAAAGATCTGTAATCCTGTTTCTGATTTCCAAGGTGAAATTGGGTGCAAAAGTTAGTTAACTATACCATGTAAAGTTTTAAAGCTTGTCTTTGTGTTTGTGAATCTGAGTTTAATAACTTACTGTTTTTGCATCTTTGTCTGGGTTCTGTTGAGCTTCAAGTTCTTATTTTTTTCTTACGTTCTTAATAAGAGTAGTTTCATTATTCTCTAAACAGATTGAATGCTGCCCATATAACTACTGGCTTTCCAAATGAGTTTGTTTCTGTTTAATAAATGTTGTCGGAATAAAAACCATTATGTATATTTTGTGAATTTGTGACTTCATAAAATGTTTTCCATGAAATAACTATTTTAGGGAATTAACTTCTCAGTTATTTGATGTAGGAGGTAAAGACAGTACTCAATACTTACATTCCATGGTATTTTACCACTTTTTAGAAAAAAGAAGCTCCAGGTTGTATGAAATCAAAATGAAACATTTAAACCCATTTTCTTATTTTAATTTAAATTCTGAAAATCTTGTAGTGCTCTCCAGATATTTATTCTCCCATGAAATGGGGAAAAAAATCATCCTGTAACTAGATTTTAAAAATGCTATTGTAATCAGAATATCATTGCACAGAGCCAAAGTCATATTTGTCAGAATTGAATTCCAGTATACACAAGGGTTACATTTTTCCTGCGTAATTAATCATTTAAATTTAAAAATGATTAAAAACCTACCTGCAGTGAAGTACTTGTCTATTGAAATGCCATGGAACTATAAGGATGTCCTCCTGTTTCCCTGGCGTAAAAAAAAACAACAACAACAAAACATTCAGGAATAGCATGCATCATCGTGGTTAAGGTCAGAGAGCATGTTTTTTTGATCTCCACAGATTTGAAAAGAATTCCTAAAAAGCGATAGTGTCCATTATTAAGACAGTTAAGGCTACTCTTATAGTGTCAAGGCTGCCAGGAAGTATCTCAACATTGCAGGGGATTTGATTTCAGTATGACAGTCAATGTCATGTTTGGTGTAAAAAAGATTAAGCTAATATCGAGCTCCCAAGAAGCTCAAGCTTGGCTGTAAACTGGACATTCTCACATGCATCCGAATTTCCTAAAGAATCGTGAACTGAAAATAATGTGATCTTAATCGCCAGATGTCAATCCTTTCAAACGGGAATTTAGTAATGCAGGTTTCAAAGGGTCTGAAGGCACTAGAGCAATTCTGCCTGGTGGAATGTTAAAAAAAAAAATGTTAAAGGAGGTGTCTTGTTAGTTTAATCCTTGCTGGGTTTTACAAAACAACTCCAGAGGTGTGAGTAAATGTGATTTTTGGAATTTCGTTGCTCAGTACAGTGCTTAAAATGTGACATTTTATTTTCACAACACCATTTTCGTTGTATGATCTTTATATTTAATGGGGGGTATGAATGAATAAATGTATGATAAAATATGGTGGGGCTACACATAATATTTTTCATCTTCTTGGTGTGATCAGCTCTGTGAATGTAACCCACTAAATTAGGTGATGTTTATTTCTACAAGAAAGTGTGAATTTAGGTAGCAAATGTATTTTTGCTGTATATACCTGGTTTTCTTTGTGGCCATTTCACAAAAAAACTCCACGCTATGCCTAAATAATATATACAGTACAGCTATTGTGCTTTGATCTTCAAAAGTTGGTTTTGATGTGCCTAATGATGTCTAAAATACATATCACTAATGATACATGTCTAAAATACATATGCTTTCAGATTTCCTCTCATTAAATGGCATAAATGTTTGGTGCCAGAAGAAACTTTATAATTTCTGTCTTGTGTGGTCTCCAAGGATTTCTTTTTTCTTTTGTCTTCAATTTTTCAAGAAACATTTTTTCTGACTGTGAAGAGAGCTCAGGGTGAACTGGTTTGTTTTGGTTAAGGTTTATTCCCCAGGCTAACTGAACACTTCTTTTTGTTTATGTCTATGCTTTACAGACCGATTTCACTGTTTAAAGGGTGTGATGGACATTAAGGAAATATATCTTTGAAAAATAATTTTAGACTTTTCCAGATAAATACTGGTCTCTTTGGAAATTAGTTTTTTTTTGTATTGAAAATTTTCTCATCAACCTGTTTTCTTTACTGTTCTTCATTTGTTTGACATAAACACTTGCAACACCATAACAACCGCATCCCACCTGAAATGGACTTTGTTTGGCAGTTGTGACCAATGGGAATCTTAACAGTCCAATCCCTGAAGTCCTACACAATGTCGGTCTTTAATATTTTTTTAATGATATATTTTAAATCCTCTTTGGTTAGAGTCTAATAATGTAGGCTTCATTTTAGCTCAACAGCTTCACTAAACCTATAGAAACAGAAAAATAAAGATATAGACCAACCACAAAGCTGTATCTAAGGACCCCTGATAATGAATTGCATGTGCTGTAGGTATTACTGTGATGTCATTGCAAGTCAGTGCTCTTATTCATTTTGCCTGCAGACATCTGTGATCCAGCTTTCATAGCAGTTAATCTCCTAGGCCCCTGCTTTTTACACAAAGTACGTCATTTGTTTACGAGGACCACGAGGCCTTGTTGTTTTTCCCTTGACAGGAGCAGGGTCACCAGCAACAGTGTCTTTTGTGAATTGTTTATGACTCAGATTTCTCAAAAGGGTAGGTAAACAACTAACTGTTACCAGAAAGGCACTTTCAGGGTCTTACCTGGGAAGAGTGTTAGGTCTGAGAGAGCACGAGTGGGCTCACTCCTCTGACCTAACCTGGGGGCGGAGCAGTGGCTCTGTGGCTAAGGATCTGCGCCTGTGGCAGGAAGGTTACCGGTTCAAATCCTGCGGCTGGCAGAGGAATCTCTTGGGCCCCTGAGCAAGGCCCTTAACCCTAACTGCTCCAGGGACACCGTATAAATGGCTGACCCATGCGCTCTGACCCCCAGATTCTCTCCATATCTGTGTGTCTCATGGAGAGCAAGCTGGGGTATGCGAAAAGACAAATTCCTAATGCAAGAAATTGTATATGGCTAATAAAGTGATGTTATCTTATCTTAACCTGGGAAGAGTGTAAGGTCTGAGAGAGCACGAGTGGGCTCACTCCCCTGACCTAACCTGGAAAGAGTGTGAGGCAGGTCTGAGAGAGCTCAGGTGCTCTCACTATTGAACAGAATGCTAGGATTTTGCAGGGCCACCGAGGAAACAACAAGCTTGAGCTGCTGGTCTCATGGGTATTGATATTGTTGTTTGGGGGGCTTATTTATTTTGTACCACAGTAACTCTATGACATTGAGCAGGCTCCAGAGGGCTGTGCCTTTTGTGGGAGGCTTGTCCCAGATGCAGCTCTGCTCATGACTTCCTGCCTTCATCCCCTGTATAAAAGGATGTCCTTGAAGACATACTCTGAAGAGGTGTGTTCATCATCACTTTTAAAAAGAGAAAGCACGGGCGCAGTTTATTTCTGTGTGGCTGTTTTCAAAAGAGCGTGGAGGAAGCCCAAAAGTTATCTGTTTGGACAGAGCAATCAAGGAAAAAAAAGTCCTTGTTCCTTTCAGTTCACTGCTTTAGTAAAGCGCTTGATTTTAACTCAGTAGCTCAGTCGGCAATGTTTGGGATCTGAAATGAGTTAGAAGTACCAATTTAAGTCACTCAGGAAGAGTGGCAGATTAAGTTAACTAAGTTAACATCAGATCTGTGCATCATCTGTCGAACACTCAGGTTGACATGAATAGCTGATACTAATTTCATAGTATCAAAGTAACAAATTCTGGCACTGTGTTATGTTTTATACAGAAAAAAACAGTGATAATACTTTGTGTTAATTTTATTCCCATTTTCTGTGATTTCTTAAGGAGTCTATTTTGGAAAAAAAACTAATGAGATCCATTAGATTAGACAGGAGTAATGCGTTTCTTTTGTGCATCTCTATATTTCCCAAAACAAATGAAATTATTTGTAAGAAAATAAACTATTTTGTTTTGACATTTGTTGAAATCTGTTGCTTTTACTATTTTCCTAATTTTTTAAATGTTTTCAAGATGTTTTACATAACACATCCTAGTGTGATTGAAAGCTACATATATTGAAAATATATATTTTGTCCATGTCCCCATCTCATGGTTGTGAACTGGAGCGTTTCTCTTTAAACATACTGTGTGCAGAATGTACTTAACCGTTTATGAACATAAAACAGTAGAGAGAAAGCATTTAAGGAGCATAAATTTCCATACATTTCAGTTTGTATAATTATGGAATAGCATATAGTTTACTTTATCTACTTAATTTATTTGCTTATCATAACAGCTCCTCTATTTATATTAATCAGAATTGTCTAGCAATAGTCATGCATTGTTTTACAGAATGAAAATAATTGAATGTGTTGTTTTATATAGAATTTGATTACATAAAGTGAGTTCCTTCATTAACACCCTTTGTTCATCTTACAAAAATACTAAGCAATGGTCTTTTTTTCTCCTGAAACCAAAGCAGGAAAAGGGATTAATCTAGATTTGTGTCCTAATCCTGAACAGATTGACATGGGTCGGAGACTCATGAACAAAGAGAGTGGCCTGTCCCTCATATGAGAGTCATAACAGACTAACAATGTTTATCTCACAAAAAGCCTGTTTATCACACCCAGACTGTCTTCTAAATCCTCAGATACAGAGCCATGTATTGGTCAGTGCTGGTTGGTCAGTGGTTTAGCTTTTAATTTTCTGTTTTTCTTTCCCAAAGTTAATATCCGCAAGTATTAAAAATGGGTGAGGGTTCTTTATTTATTTTTTGATGGTTTTGGACTTTGTTTAGGTCATCTTTCCTTCTAGTTTGGTGATTTTTGTTTACACTGTTGGATTGTTTGTTTATTGTTCGATGCCTGAGGACTTGGGTTAAATTCACCCTCTCCACATCCTCATTCATATCTGTTGTTCAGTGTCAGGTGTACCTGTTTTCGCTACCTTCTAGATTTTGAATTTTAGGTCTGAAGAAATTATATTAAATTAAAATTTAATTGTATTATATTATATTACAGAGTCTGTAATAGTGAATTCTTTTTATAATAATATTACAATATTACAATACAGATTTTTATATAGTAAGCCGCCGAATATAAAACTGAACTGAAAAGTCTTCTATTTGTACTTTAAGAAAATTAAGCCAGTACTCCTTGTATGCCCGTATATTAATGTACTATTTAGGTTTTCTCATTTATTGTTTTGTATATTTGATTCAGCTGTGTGCAGTTTCTGGGAGCCTCTGGTATAATGCCATCTGCTGTCTCCAGTCTCTTCGAAGGCTAATTTGCAGGTCAGTCCAGATACGGTTTTTATTCTCACAGAACCACTTTAGCTGACACATCACAAAGCAACAGCTGACAGCCAATGCATCTCAATGACATCCATGTGCTCATTTTGTCAAGGGTCTCTTAAAAAGCCACCAATTCAATCTGGCCTGAGGGGAGCGATCTCCAACTGCTTTAGCAAAACTTTTTGCAAATATTTGGAAAATGTGTTTTGATCTGTCTTCATGTCACAAATTCAATTCAGCCATTTTTAATTTTTAATAGCAATTGTTTTGAAAACAATCTCAAACTACAATAAGTCCTATCATGTAAGTCTACAAGGCATTTATTTATTGTTGCATTATCCTCTGAATGTTTTCTGCTCCTTGTTTATCTTGGATAAATCTTATTACGTGCAGAAAGAAGCGACAAACTATATTGGTACTTGCTATAGAAAGAGTCACCTTTTACACCTTGTAAATTTATTTTAGATGTCATTGCCAAGAAAAAGGATACTATACGGACTTAGATTCCCAATTTATATGTATATGACACAGACACATAATAAATAGGCAGTATAACAAGAGTTTACACTTTAATATGACCAGCTATGAAATTATAATTTTACATCTGTTAAACTGTATCACGCTTATAAAACTAAAGAATATTCTAACAAATTCTGACAAAATAATTACAATGCATTCTTACTTTTTGCAGACAAAAGTAAGATTTGTCAGAAATCATTAGGCAGTTCTTTCAAATTAAAGCTATATGCTGTGAATATCCAAAATGTCTACTCTAGAGCCCATTTTAATTCAAAACCATTTAGTCACAAGGAGAAAACAGTGGTTCCCTTCATGTGGGGCCAGGCTTAGTAGGTGTTTTAAAATGACCATACAGTATATTTAAACAAAAGGCTCTGTTCTTTTGCTGTTAATCCTAGCTCCCACTCGTTGATTTTCATCGCTCGTGTCTACAGATTTAAAGAGGGTGGGATTTTGGAAAACACTTGTTTTTGTCAGTGAGATTTTCTCCTGTCTGAGGAAAGCCCATTGTACAGTTATGCTTTGAATTTATAATATAGAACAGATTAGAGGCAAGATTAGGAGCAAACCTGTTATCGCCTGTGTTTACAGCTGTTCAGCAGAGAGCACATGTTGCTTTAGACAGAAACGTGATACCTGAAATCCAAGGAACAATTGCTGGCACAAATACTGTATGATCTGGTTATACTATGCAGATTAAGAAATTACTTTATTGAAATTCTTGGCTTTTGTAATGGGAGCTCTTTTTTGTTCTCCCATTGTATGGATTCGTTTTGAGCACTTTAAAATACTATCCTGCAAAAGTAAACAAGTCATTAAAACAAATTATGTCACAAAACAGAAACAAAAGTTACTGATACCATCTGATACTGCCTTCCTAACCTGATCTGAAGCAGCATTTAATCTTTTTCCTGGGTTGATGAAGATGTAAAGTACAATGATCATAATAGACCATCTTCAGACACTGTTGTAAGACCTTTGGAAGGGTATTCAACACTTTGCAAAAGAAACTTTTTCACTTAGCAAGACTAGAATAAGTCAGTTTCTTCATATAAGTTCCTTTTATTTTTTGTTCTAATGAAAAAATAAACTTCTTTTGGCAAAACAATGCCTTTACAATTGCATTTGCTACTGGAATCGCCTGAGTTATATGGGGGAAAATATTGGACAGCCTTTCCCAGTACATTAATTTGAATGTTTCCTATCTCAGGCATGGGGCTGCATAATCATTGTGCCCATGTCCACAAGGTGCACTGAAGATTATTACTGGAGATCTAAGGTTTGTATTTCCCAAACTCCTCCTCCTCCTGGCTGCATTATTTTTTACTCAGATTAGATCATTGCCTTCTAAGGCCCCCTTGTAGACAGCCAAAGCACTACAGTTCATCGCAAACACACACATTGGTTTGTCATTCCAAAAGCTTCCACTCCCTTTGCACTTGTAATACTCTGCAGGCAACCTTCTTTGGTGCTACAATTATTCTAGATGCTCCTCTCCAACACCATCATTCCAAACCCTACAAATTATGTTTAAGCACTCCAAGATTGTTTTCTGTAAGCTTGGATGGTTATTATAAAATCTTCTGGGCTTCAAGATAACCCATTTTTGGAATTGTGATTTCTGACATTAGGTAGTCCTGGTCTGACCAAATTTTAACCCGCTGGCCAACAGCAAATTCCAGACCCAGCACATGATAACTGGTTTGAACTGTAAATCATGAAGGTACTGTCAACAAACAGCTGTATTCACATACTGGGTCTGTCACCTCTGACTAGTACAGTAGATTAGTCCAATTATTTAATCTGACTGCTAGATATGCTCTGAATGAAAGTATTCCAGTGAGAAGACACCCATATCATTATTTATTCTTTCTCAGCATAAAAATATTTTTTAAACTTCTGGCATTTGCAGTACAGAAAAAAGGTTCAAAGTATTATTTTTGTTAGCAAGGCTACTTGATTAATTATAATTGTGAATGCTTTGTTTTTTTCCTTGTGTACAAATCTCATTCCCTGTAGAATTATTTAGGGAACAAAAACTATCCAAGTTATGAAAAAAGAATCATTTAGAGTAACAAAAAGTTATAGTCACAGCAAGACTGAATGATGCAGGGACAGATTTGGTCACCTGAAAAGGTTATAAACTGTATTAAAAAGCAATACAAGATTATGGAATTATTAAGCATGTTTCTCACCATAGAAGACAGTAATAGTAGAGACAGAAGAAAACTCAGGATGGACCAAATTACCTTAGGAACAAGTAATAGGTTTATTCCATGCTGAAAAGAGAAATCACAATTCCAAAAATGGGTTATCTTGAAACCCAGAAGATTTTATAATAACCATGCTCTTTTCAGCATGAAATAAACCTATTACTTGTTCCTTTGCAGCTTACACATGCTGACGCAGCTACCCACCCAAATTACCTTAGGTTTACAATACTATATGTAGTACTAATACATACTGTTATTTCAACTGAAAGGGTGTACCAGACTGTGTTTGAGAGAAACATATTTTGGGTTTACAGATATGAATATGTAATTGACAATATCTGTGCACGATGCAATGGACACATTGATTCTTCAGCTTTCTGATAAAGTTGATTCTAATACAGCATTGTGCTTCATTTAGAGCACGTGAGCGTGTAATTTCAGGTAAATATGTTACCAGTAATATTTTTAAAAAAACAATACATAATTACATGATCTGATGCAAAATATATTATATTTTGCACTTTAACAAAGAAAGATTAGAGATTAGGTCGTTTCTGGATTACTCTGGAATTGCTGTCATTCATATAATTGAAACTATTATTTCAACTACTAATATCGCTACTAAGTGCTAAAAAATATCACCATTTACTCACGCTGGTGTGCAGTTCACATAAATGATTACAATTCATATCCATGTGTAGATTGCAGTTTTTTTCTGTTTAGCAAAAAAATCCAGTTTAAAAACGGTGAACTGATAAGTAATATGTATTTGTGTACAGGGCTCAGTGGCACAGAGCCTGATGCAGAAAGTGAAGTAACCTCATTTAATCATTGGTGCTCATAAGCAACTCCACTCTCCAGACAGCAATGTAAAAATTTGGGTAGTTTAAAGGAAAAACAACATTAATGTTGTCAATAATCTTGATTGTATATTTGCTCCTATTCTGCATATACATATATGCAAAGACTATGTAGCAACTCCACAGCAACATGTTACTTTAAGGATTAAATATGGCTGTACTGGTCTTTGTTAAGAGCTCTTAAAAAGTCTTGCTTATAAAGTGTGTGCAAAAGGGAGCCTTTATGTTTCAGGGTTCACATGCATTGAATCAGGAGAAGTCTGGTGCAGAAGAAAAACTAAAACTGTTCTAGAGAGATGTCATTTCCTAATCTGGTTTCATAACTTTAAGAACCTGGATATGAGTAACATGTCTTATGTTAATTCTAGGAATACGTTAGTCTCAGGAATAAGTTCAGTAGGTTATGTATAAAACGTGACTTACAGAATGACCACTACACTTTGAAAAGTAGTGTACTTTCAAAACACTTAAGTTTTACTACTATCTAAAGTATCATTTCTGTAGCTCACAGGATTAAATAATATGGACTAGTTTACTCTAAATTAACATTATCTATTAGAACACTCCAAAAAGACAGAGCAAATAGACACCTGATCACAGTTTCTTCTGTGAGGACAGTGCACTAAGAAAAGCAATTAAGAAATGTAGTAAATTAAGAATCACAAATAAAAAAAATGAAAAACTGTTTTATTTTAAAAAAAGGTTCTTTTCACACAAATTTATTGACGAGCGGATTGTAGGTGCATATTTTAGAATGACAAACCTGTTAATTTAGCAATTACATATATTTAAAGTTCTTATAATCTGTACAGCACTCATTTAAAGCATTCATTTCAAAATGCCAAATTGTAGAGGCGTTGAGGCCTTTTTGAAACATAAACAAAAGATATTTTATTGCTGGCAATATGAAAAAAAACAAAGAGGACTGATGTTACTGCTTTTCGTGTAGAACTTTTTTCAAGCCCGGAATCTGGAAAATTTCCAGAAATAACCATAACCGTTTTCTAATACAGTTAAAAAATCACAGCATTTGGGATTGTCAGCTAATCTTTCCAGTTTAGGAGAAAGGGGCTGGATAAGTAACGACGTGTTTTCCGGCCACTGTCAGAACAAGGTTTTGAGGGCCCCTGAGGCACAGATCAGTGTCTGCATGTGGTATGAAGGTAAGGGCGCTGCAGGGTTCAGTCCCAGAGGAGGATCGGCCCTCACACTGAAGTTGTGGTTCCTCTTCTTTAGCATCTGGCCGATGCCCATCGTGGGGAACCTTCCTCGACTCTTGGGGCTGTCGTGGCACTCTCCACTCCTGCTGCTGGGAGCAGTCGAGGTGTCTGACGAGCTCCAGTCTGATCTAGAAGGGCACGTCTTGCTCTCGGGCGTTGGGAGAGCTGGAGGGGAGGGAATAGTGGCTTTCTTCAAGTAAGGGCTGTCGGGCTGGAAGGCAGGAGGGTACAGAATGCAAGGGTGACCTCTGTGTGATAAAGCGGGATGTGTCCCTTTCCGCCATGGTGCTGACGGCAATTGGTCCAGTTCTCTGATGGCAGGCTCCCAGGAATTACCGGTACAGACTGTCGCACTTGGGTCCTGGCCTTCCCTGGCTGCGATAAAGCTGCCCTCTGGCTGGGGTTCGAAGCGTCTGATGGGTTGGGGAGTGTGAGGAAAGAGAGACTGTATCTCCAGGTATTCCAAGGAAGAGGAAACCACACTTCCACCAGGGCCAAACCTTGCTTCGTTCCTGTTGGGAGCAGTGCGGATAAGGCCTAGAAAAGAGACAAACCACTGTGTTGAACACAACAGAACCTTGTGAAGTCAAGTTTTCTATTTCCTGCCTCCCCTCCCCCAGTAGCAGCTGTTCTTGTTCAAATGTCCCACCATTTTGTGAGGTTTCCATCTGTACTGCGCCCTGCCTGGAGGCTTTTCTCTCACTGCAGTGTTTCTCCAAATATTGTTAGAGGTTTTGAATATATTCCTAAAAGATTTTGCATAAGTGGTTTAGATCTTTGGTGACATAACTTCTCATTTGCGTGCCCCTTCAACATCATCTCACGCCAAGAGTCCACCACAGGGCTCAAGGACAAGATACAAACTTGTGAGATTAGAATGACTCAAGTGTTCCAAATGTACATTTTTAACAGTTTGTTTGAAGCCGACATAGTACAACTGGAATTTATAATTTTCTCTCTGCTTATAACACCATGAGAGGTTGATTTGATAGACTGAAATTAAGGATGACTTAAGAGATTTGCTGCTAAATACAATTTAATAATAAATACAATTTCTAATTGGGTGACTGGGTTCTTCAGGGCTTGCTCTATCCTGCACAACAGAGCTGTGGGTCAGAAATTGCTCAGGGAATTTCTGCTGCATGTGAGGGAGGTGAGGAAACAGCAGCCAAGGTCATCAGCTGTCAGGTGACAGATCGTCACAACTGAATTTTAAGTGTACTCATCCCCCACAAGTATAAATACATATAATATTTAGAAAAAAATGTTTTCACACAAGTAAATTAGCATTTTAGTGTCTCAGGTGAAAACTGAGCATCAGTTTAGTCCAGAAATGTGATGCTGCTGCACTGTGTATAGAATGCTTATGTTGTACGCGTACCTCAGCTAGAGAAATTACTGCTGAGGCTGAGCTAAGTCAGGCCTGCAGGAGTTTGTTACAGGAGAGACCCCTCCAGGCAGAAGTCTAATGCAGATGCAAAGCAGGAAAGTAGATGGAATAGGGAAAAAACAACCTTATGTCCTGTTACTGGGCTTTTCCACTCATTCCTTTACAGTCCAACTGTAAATTTACTTTGTTTTTTTGTGTTTTCACAGCATTGCTGTGTGCTTGTGCCATTATTCCATTCTTCTCCACTATGTTTTAGTGCTTTTGTACTGGTACAGGACAAAGGTTTAACAAGAACCTCTATTACATCTGTTTTGATGCAACACAACGGATAGTGATATCGAACTGCCTTCTTCTATAAAGAAAACAAAGCAGAACCAATCTGTCCACAAAGGCCTTCTTCAGACTTCAGCACCTTTTGAAGGGTTTACCTGCAGGGACTCTCACTTTGAAATCATTTACATTGACAACTGCGATAAATAAACTGTCACAACAAGCCAGTCTACTCATTGGTCTAATATTGACAGGTTTTACATGTGATTTGTAACTTGGGAAGCCACTCTTAATACTGGATCTCACCTCTGTCCAGAACGTTGTTCTGTGATTTTTTGTCCTTCAGCAGGCCCTTGTTCTGAAGCAGATAACGTGGAGTCTGTTTTGGCAGGATGGTCATTTTCTCCATTTTTTTCATCCAGTGGGTCTGAAAGACGTCTGTTTTCTTTTCTTTTTCTACAACCTGCTGCTCCTCCTACAAAAACCAAATAACAAAAGTTATTCTCTGCTTCTATTTGATTTTTTTCCCTTAAAAAGATTTGTTTGGATTATCAGTCTTTCTAAGATTGCCTCCCCACAACAAGGACAAATTAGTTAGGTCTGAACACCATCTGCCATGTTTAAGGTTAAGGACAATTCTAACGCAGTGTAAAGCTGATAAGATCCTGTGTTGATACTTACTTGGATGACTCTGGTGAACCTCCTCATCTTCTTGTCCAGGAGGAAGTAGACCGCGAGGGTGTGACAGGCACGGTTTGTAAGCACAACACTGAGGACATCGCTGTGCTTGTACCCCAGCCTTTCCGTCATGTGCTGCAGCACACTGTGGTTGATCTCCTTCATGTGTATCCTATTTAAAAAAGACAGGAGCGTCACCATTAAATCGCAAGACCAGCACTGTGCATCTTCATTCCTATAACTACTGCTGCTTGTTTGCTTTTCTGTTTGGGTGCTTGAACAAGAAAACAGAAAAAAAAATTGAATTACCAAATTTTCTATTTTATTTCCTCCCATTCATGAGTCCCCAGTTTATAATCAACTTGGTGTACTGGTACAACATGTACATGTAAAGTGCCTGGATCGAGCCCACCCAGCCCTCTCCAGTGATAAGTTGTGCACATAATTTTATATAGAGCTGAATCTGTGGTTTGAATGAGTAACTTTCCTGGTCAAGAGTCTAGGATATTGGTATTTTCAACACTGGAGGCTGTATGTATCTGGGTTACGTCTCCTTGAATGGCAGTTAAGGGGTTAAACCAGTCATTGGTTCTTAATTTTAAGCACAGATGTACCCAGGTGATTAGCATTGCAGTTAATTTGATTGAAAAAGTGATAATGTCTCTCCTCATTTTCTCAGCAACTAGGAAATGTTACTGTCCCTGTTATATTGTTACAGGTAACTAAAATGCCCTAACAGGGATCTGAACTGCACCACCAGGACATCAAAACTAAACAAAGTGTGCCTGATTGCATAAAATCTACCATTGAACAACTTAAGCTTTATATACGGTGAGATTTCCTCTCAGTAAAGCATTAACTACATTGCACTCAGCTGACCTGTCAACACCCTTAAAGTTATGGAACATTTAAGGGAAAATTAATTTAAGGTGTTTCCTGCAGCTAGCTACTGTGCAGCAATAGTAAACACATGTCTGGTTTGCAGACTGAACTGACTAGACATTCTCACTCTGAGCTGTAATACGGTCGACGTGTAGTTCAAGAAGGACACTTATGCTTTTCAAAGTCGAAATGTCACACAATGTTTTTTTCACACTGCTGTGTTTTAAAGTAATAATGTATTATGTCTCACACTCAAATCCTTTTTCTAAGCAGAGAATTTAATAAAAACATTTTAGAGTAATGAGGCTCAACTGCGCAGTAAAACCAGTTTCATGACTTACAGAGAAGCCTGCCAGCCGCAGACAAGTTTTACTCTCCTTCTAAGATCCTTTGGTAAAACAAATTAAAGAGACAGGGTACTTTTCACAGCATGTTCTATTTTTGTCATTCACTGCTCCAACAAAAAGCTACTTAAAAATGTGTTGATGTTTCAATTTCTTCTCAAGATTGGTGATCTGTGAATCGTTGTGGCCGAGACAACAGGGGAGGAAATGGAGTAGTAAAACGCAGAAAATGATCTTATTTGGATTTTTTAATATTTTATGTCACCTTTATGCCACAGTTCTTTGATTAGAATCGAGTGGTTTCAGTTTCTAAACATGCATGAGTTCACCCTGCCGTACCTATTCAGACACGCTGCTCCGTGTGGAGGGCTTCCACTTCTGAGCCAGGGGTCCATCATGACTTGATGAATATTTGGCCTCTTCACTGGGTCTGGCTCCAGCAGGCTTCTTAACATGTTGACTGCAGCTGTAGACAGATTGCAGAGTGGAAAGCAGAGTTAAGAGTCAGGAAAACCGCAAGATCAAGAAAAGGCTTATTTCAGCCTATTGAGCTTTTTTCTCTCTGTGCCCAGAATATTTTTCAGGCAAAGCTATGAACTTCAATAGGTGACTACGTTGTTATATTTATAGAAAGCAGTGGTTCAGAAGACGCGCTCCTTTAGTAATGTATAAAAGTATAATCAGTGGACAATAGAATATGTCCTTATTTTCTCTGAGAACGGCTTGGATAAGTCAGATAACTGGTTTTCATGTCTTAGGCTTTCAGAGGCGGGTGTCACTGCAGAGTAGCACCCCCAGCCTGACTGCCCTGCAATGGCTGCCCAATAATAATTCTTTAAAGAGGTTCGAGTGGGGAGCTGCGTCAGCTGCAGAGGAACAAGAAAAGCGCATTTCCACGCTGAAAAGCAGAAAGATGTTACACCTTCTTCAGGTGTGCATGAGAAAGAAGTAGAACGAAAAAGAAAAACTCCTTGGGAGAAGAAGGCTCAACAGCCAAAACATTTTTTTTTTTTACTTTTCAGCGTGATACTAACCGAAATATATGCCTTTATTTATGGCTGTTTTTAAACATTTTCTTTTTTTGAACTGTTACTTTTGCAGCTCACCTGCTGTAACAGCACCGCATTCAAACAGACTAGGGCAAGTCACTTAAGGACACAATAGAGGACCTCAGGGCTTTTCCCTGACGTTGCAGTTCACTGCACATTCATTGCAAAGGTAAAAGCATCTTCCTGGTGTTACAAAGCCAAAAACAAACATTTGAACCACCTTCCAGAGGCCCTGCGTTAGCATGCTGAAAGATTAATGGGAAATCATACAACTCATTGTAGTCTTTTTTTCCTACTGGGGGAAAAAACAGTAAAGCATATTATTATAGCCTTCAGTCTCTCTAGCCAGGAAAAAGGATGGTGGGGGAAGATCTCACAGAAATCTTCAAGTAATGAGAGGAACTGCAAAATGTTCAAACTTGACATGTGGACCTGGATTAGTTTGTATATTGGAAATTAAGTTCAAATTGTTTCAGAATTGTGAGCAGGGGGCTTTTCTCTAGCCAGAGAGATTCATTGAAAAATGTGCCAAGACCAATAACCAAATACTACATTGTAGTGTAGTAAAGCGTAATGCTAGTATAATAAAACCAAAAAGTAAAAAAAATTGGTATGATGAACTTCTAGAAACAGTTCTTACTGGTCTGATAATTTATTTACAGTTTTGCTCTGTAGCAGATGCCCTTGAAATGTTCCATCTAGCAGTTCCAAACAAGAATGCTTTGAATTTGTTCCTTAATCTTTCAAAGTTAGGAAAATTAGCAGAAAAACTCAGACACACAATCTTAATTGCCAAAAATATTTTTGTCCCTCATATGGTTGAAAACAGGCTTCACAGTAAAGCTGGCATCCACAGAATGAAGCTTTTAAATGCATTTGTAGTGTTATCTGGGCACTTGTTAGATGCAAACAAAAGATAAACTTCCATATTGTGTTCTGAACTAAAAAGGGCATTTTCTTTCTAATTCAGTCGTGCAGTTAACAACAGTTTCTAACTACTAAATTCCAGTGCCTAACACAAACAAATTTAGGTTTTGTTTTTCTGGCCTCAATCCTTCTGTATATCCTCGTTTTTTAAGAAACTCTACTAAAAGATCAAAAGAACCCTTTTCTTAGAATCTCCTAACTTACCATGTGAGAAAACATTCAACCCTCACATTTGAACTTTATTTTCCTGAACATCCAGAATGTATAAATGAAACCGACTCTAGGCATGTTCATTTTAAAATAGTCTTCCGAGCAAGAACAAAAAGCCTCAATTAAACTTTCGGCAGATCTCCAAAAGTACAGTAACTTTTGGAGAAAGTTCCACATCGGAACTTGGGCGCTTCACTTCTGTGTAGTCCTTGTGCGACATCCGAGTGGAAGGTTTTCTTTTTCAATACGGCATTAGCAAATAACAGTTTTCACAATGTTTCACAGCAGAGACGCAGCAATAATAAAAAAGGAAGGAATTAATTTCCTAAATCTTTTATAGCCTTCACAGTGCTGTGACAACAACCACTGCAAGAGCACTTTATACAAAGTGTATAGAGATTGGTAAAAACTAGCTAATAATTAAAGTTCAGTCATAAGAGTGCGCAAAACAATTAGGGATTCCAAAATGTCCCAGGGATTGTCGACAGGAGCTACTGTCATGAGTGGAAATTACCTATGGAGAGTTGTGGAGGCAGAGGGTTCATGTCCTTGTCCACCATCCTCTGGTGCAGGGCTCTGAGACTGAAGGGCTCCACAGTGAAGGGCAGGTTTCCTGTTAGCATGGCGTACATGTTCACACCTCTGGGAAATTCAACATGGAGAGAAAGGAGAACCACATTATTTCCCTTTTTAAAAGCACTAAGTAAAACCTTTCATCCTACAGCCAACTCCACCTGAAACCAAGTGCTGGGATTTTCATTTGCCAGGTTTATGTCTTTTACCTGCGTTTATGATCAGTTGACATGAAGTGCTGGCTGTGATTGGGATTCCCCAGCCAGAGGTGCACGATTTCTTTGCGCCAATGAGGTTGGGTTGCAATTGGTTAGACCAGATTGCTAAGAACATTAGAACAGTGACACACAGGAAGAAGTAATTCGGCCCATTTAGTTTATAAAGTTCTGTAGTTAACTGCTAACTGATCCAAGGGTTTCATCCAGCTGCTTCTTGAAAGAAACCAGGGTACCAATGTGGCTGGATAACTTGTTCCAGACTCCTATGACCCTCTAATTAAATACGTGACCCCTATTCTCAGTATTAAACTCACTTCCACATTTCACAAGTTTCTACTTGTGCCCTCTAGTCTGTGTTGCACTGTTCATCCTGAAGATGTACAGTGGGTTGACTTGATCAAGATCTTGAAGGATTTTGAGTACTTAGATGAGGCCCCTTGCAGTCTTCTCTGTTCAAGACTAAAGAAAGCCTCTGTTCCTGATCTTTGGGACACAGTGGCCACTTTAACCTACCAGACATTAAAAGGACTGCAGTACAGGTGGTGTGGGCTGTGTTGCCTGTGATATTTTTCTGGAAACAGCTGGTTGAGATCCTTGGATTAATTAGCTATTAGCAACCAAATGATGGACTGAATGGCCTTCTGTCATTTATAACATTATGTTGAATGGTCCAGGTTGAGTGTACAGGGTGTAATGACCAGGAGCTGTCACTTGAGGCCACCAAAGAGACAAATATAACCTTTCTTTTGTATATGGTTTGAGGTTTCACTTGTTTACAACTGACTGTTAATTGTTCTTGTGAAATGTTTTCGCTTGAGAGTTATTCCTGGGAAACCCCTGGCAGCTGGAAAAGCTATCTGCCTATATATATTTAAGGTGTGTCTGTCACATCTTATCCAAAGGTGAAGATCTTCTGCTACATTTATATGCTTTACACCTATTATGCTTTGCTTTAGATGCTGCCACCTCTTCATAAGTGTAGAATAAATAGATTTTCAGAATGTTGCAATCTAGGTGCACTGTTCATAGGTGCACTGTTGCTTGGTATGTTGAGTAAGTAAGTTATTTAGCATGGTTATGACAGAAGAGCAATATTCAGTTAACAAATGTTAATGAATTTAGCTATACAGAACATTAACATATTTGTAGAAAGGTCACTTCTTAAGGTAGAAGGTAGGTAAGATTTTGCTGTTTAAGAGCGGAGTGGAGATCTCCCAGCCTCACTGTTTCTGGCTGAGCATACTGGAAAATGCACTTACATGGACCAGACGTCCACTTTGGGGCCGTATCTCTTTTTGGACAGGAGCTCGGGTGCTGCATACGCAGGGCTGCCACACTGAGTACTGAAGGGGTCAGAATAACCCAGCATCCAAGCGCAATTACTCAGGCCAAAATCTGGGAAAGAAAAGACAATTCAGCACTGATTTATTTGTATTACCATTGCTTCTCTTAATTGTTAAGTTTTCCATACATATTAAAACCATTATTTTATCGCTGCAGTATTTAGCAGTGCCTAACAATGACCTCATTCTCCACATGTAACACTTGCTGTTAAATAAACCTCCTATAACTTAGTACTGATGTTCCAAATACTTCACACCCGGGCAAGAACTTGTTAAGTTTGAACTAGTTAATGAATTCCTAATTAAACCTGGCCACATAATTAAATCTTTTTTGACTGAGAACTTCAGACAGATGTTTCCTTCCTGGAAAACTACCAAGACTTTTTTTGTTGAGAGTTATTTTCTTATCTCATGCTAATATCCATTTACAAGTTATTTGGTTTTTCACCACTGAATGGCTCTGAAAGAGAAGAAGAGGCATTGTTTTTGAATTTAAAAGAGATTTATAAAGTTGGCTGCTTCTGCATATGATACTGATATGATATGATACACATATGTGTGTTTCTTTCACATTAAAACATATAGATTGTAATTCTAAACAGATTAATCAGATGAGTGAAGCAATGTACATTGCATATACAATACTGAACAGGTCAAAAAGAAATTCTGAAATACTTCAAGTAGGGTTCATTTTTAAGAGGTATATTTTAATTTGGTTTCATGTATTACCTATAAGCTTTATGTTGTCATCTTCATCCAGTAGAAGGTTCTCTATCTTCAGGTCTCTGTGATAGAAACACACACATCAATTGTTAAATGAATGAAGCATAGGTTTCAATTGAATGCATGCATTCTTTTAGCAAAACACTGAGCCCCTACTGTATTGCACTCTCTTGATTGTGTGTCAAGAAATTGTTTTTAAGAATTTACAAATCTAGCACCACGATTATTTATCCCGTGCATAAGTGTAATACTTATTTCAAAGTCTTTCAATCTGAGGTTTTCTAAAAGTCTAGAGAGATACTGTTAACATTTAAGGGAAAATGTTTTTAGTCTGATTTAATTTATTTTTTCAGTTTGAGGTATCAGGGTAAAAAAATAGTTCAAGGAGATGTTTTACATAAGCAGGTTTACATACTATTATCATTCTGAACCCCTTTTCAATTCTGAAGACTTAAACGTTTAGGAACAACTATAGCCAAATACCATGATGAACCACCCATTATAAATACCAGAATCAAAAATAATGCAAAAAGGCAGTCAAATGATACACAAGATATAACAGGCACAGTGTCCTAAATTAAGTTGTGTGGAATGCATGAACTGTTTTCATGTATCAGACAAAGGAAGCATTGTCTCTCATCACAAGAACTTACAAGGGTCGGACTGTAACTTCAAGCTCAGGAATTGTATCATTGGCCATGAGAATCATAGTTACCTTTCTTAAATATTATCTGCAGGCTTTGTGACCTGTAATTTATCACACGGCTCAGGATTGCTTTATTGCTTTATTGCTTTATGCTATTTCCATGCGTTAATATATAACTTTGATGTATCAGTGTTTGATAGATTAAAACACCAATACATTGGTACAATACCAAGGAAATGAGCCAAACTGTTTGTTCTTCTCTGTAATCCCTGGATTCAGCAATATCCTGGCATTACTGAATAGATACCAGTTTTCTCTATAACGTTACGACAACAATGAAGAACTTGTCTATGTGTGCTGGCAGCCCTATGTGTCCTTTTTTGAAAGCTTGTGCAAGTGTAAAACTACCCTGAAAAAATCATAGGAAAGGCAGTTGATAACCTCTACAATAATTAAATGTGACTTAGTGTTTAGAGAAGGCAATATGTTTATGATGTGAGAAGATACATTTGAGAGCTCACTCTTTCCTTAGCTGCACAACTTTCTTACTAAAACAGGGACACACTACACTGCCACCACACCATCAGTGTGTGTATTATATCCGGAAAGAAGAGTTATTTGTTCAGGGATTCAAAAGCTTATGCCACTCTAGGGGTTCTTGTGAAGAAGAACAAATATTGTTCTCTCTCCCAGAGTTTTATGTACTAGACATGACCATCCATATTTCTGAGGGCTGTTTGGCTCCAGAGAAAACAGCTACATAAATATGTCAGACAAGTGGAAAAATCAAAAAGGGACCCAAATCCTCCCAAAATCAGGAGCCTGTTTCCCCCGCCGAGTGAAGCAAAGCCCAGCTGTGCACAAATGTAACCCCCAAAAAGACTGAGGCATGGATGAGGGTACCCCGAAACGTTCAGTGAGAGTTACCTGTGCACCACCCCGGCCCGGTGCAGGTGCTCCACAGCCGTGACCAGCTGCCTGACGTATTTCTGCGCCTCCCTCTCCTCCAGCTTCTTCTTTTCATAGATGCGGTCCATCAGGTTGCCCCCTGGACACAGCTCCATCACCAGGTAGTAGCTGTTCTCCGTCTCTAAAATGTCCAGCAGCTGGGTGATGTTGGGGTGGCGGATCATCTGCTGGATCTGACCCTCCCGCCTCAGGTTTTTCGTCACGTAGGAATCCTTCTTGGCCTTCCGCTTGTCAATCACTTTCACCGCCACCTGAGAGGAGGGCACACGAGTCTCAGTTTGGCCTTAAAAAACAGGTGTGACTGGTGGAAAACAGTCACAAATGCTTGTGTTGAAATGTTTCTGCGCACTTTAATAGGCTCAGGGGATTAGGAACAGTATCTAATTACAGTACAGAGACATATTTGCAAGTGGTGCATGTTCTGTACGTGCAACATATCCATCTGTTGTGAGCTGTTGTCTGTGTTGCATGTGTTACAGCCAGTGGAGATTTCTGTAAAGTGTTATAAAAGTAGTTTGTAAAATGAGTTTTAATAAGCCCTTAAAATTTATGAAAGCATAGTTACACACCTAAACAAAGGAAAATTCCATGCTGGAATTCGGAACTTGCGTGTTCGTAGTATTAGACCTGGAAGAACAAACTAAAACATCCATCCGTTTTCTAAAAGCTCCATCTAATTCAAGGTTGCTGAGGATCTAGACCCTATCCTGGCTCAACAGGCACACGGCGGGGTACACCCTGGACAGGATGCCAGTCCATTGCAGGGCAAACATAACAAATACACTCACACCAGGGCTAATATCCCAGAAGTCAATTAACCTATCAATATGTTTTCGGACTGTGAAAGGAAACTGAAGCCCCTGCAGGAAACCCACGCAAACACGTGGAGAACATTACAAACTCCACACAGACAGCGTACCTGGTCCAGAATTGAACCCAGGGCCCCAGCACTGCAAGGTAGCAATGCCACCATGCCATCTGCCAAGCTGAAACAGCCTCTGCAACATAGTCTTGTTATGTGCTAACAATGCAAGTAACTCACACCTATAAGAGCCAGTCTTGACAGGCCAGAGCAATGAGAAGGGGTGACCCCTTACTAATGAAGGGAAATTAAACTGTAGGAGGGAATAATCAAACCCACCTTGCATGTTTTTGGCAGGTGAGAGGAAACCACAGCACCCAGAAAAAGATTACACAAAACATGCAAACTCCACCCAGACAGGCAACCAAGATAGGACTAACTAGCAGTACCACCGGGACCTATATAAACACTCCAAATCCAGATTTTTTTCACAAAAGCAAAAAAGAAAAAACGTGGAGAAACTGACATGTCCATCAAACTTCGGCCTCAGGTTTGAACACTGCATTAACCATTTCCCAGCTGATTATAAGCAATAGTTTATGCAGCAAGGTAAAACACCACAGGGGCATTCATTTTACCTACTTTGAAAGTCTGATTGGAACCGCCATAAATGCAAAAACTTGAAAGTCTGGTTTATTTCTCCAAATACGCAAAGAATCCCACTGAAACTGACAATTCCAGCAGTGCCTACTAATTCAAAGCACTTGAGCTAATGTTTATCACTCACTGCATTCTCTATCATTCTCCACTCCACATTCTCCAAGAGGGGAATGTATCTGTCACCAGTTCCTGGGTTTTTTAAATGAAATGACAAAGGCATCTTAACAGTTATCTTTCCCATTTAAAGCAATCAAATCAAACAGGATTATCGAGGCAGATTGAAGACTGGCGTTTCAATTTGCTCTGTCTGGTACCTAAGCTCCCAGCCTAGCTTAAGTTAATTTCCTAAGAGCTAGTGTGAGAGTGTTAAAACCCAATACAATCAATAGTGAGGATTTTATTTCTGTAGGCCCCAGATTCCCTGCACATTCACAATATTAACTGTCGTTTAATTGCTCAATTAACATGAGAAAAAAAATATTTGGCCTTTACATAGTATGTGTTGCCACCTACTCTGGAGAACAATTGTGCTATGTTCCATTAAATTAAAAAAATGCATGCCTCCTGAACAATTCTGAGAATTGCAACTGACAGAGCAGAAAGGGTTGTTTGTAGCTGCTTAGAAAGTTTGTAACTTTATTTGAATAAGGCAAAAGTGTCCTGCAGAACAGAAAACAGCAAGCAGAACTCTCACCTTTTACTACTGTGTGCTGCACTAATGCATTTTATCTTAGCGCAGTTTTTACTCCACAAAGGTAGTAAGGAGTACTTGTGAGGAGTAAGGAGATGCTGTCTATGTCGAGAACTTCAGCGTTCCACCCATGCTCTTAATTACCTAACCAAACTAATGCATTTTAATTGGACCAGTTGAATGGTTCTCGCAAACCACTTAGAGTCACCCCCTTATTCCCTGTAGTCTCTTCATTGCCCCCCCACAAAAAGAGGTTATATGCAATTGACAGGTTACGACCCGTTAATGGATCGCATTGCTAAAACAAAAGAGGCAACAATTTAGGAACCGAGCAGAGCAGCTGATTATAATGTGACTGAACTGTTTACATGAAAAACAGCATGTGTTCTGCTACTAGCCCTTCCCAGCACATTGAGATTCTGCATTTCAGGCCCAGAAAAGAAGCTGGCTGTTAAAGGGTTTATTGTGTTATCTAGGATACACATTATTAGTCTAAATCCTGCTGGCTTCTCCAAACACAGGAAAAGTTGTCCAGGGTAGCCTAATCCTTTGTATTTTCATTCGTTTTGTGTTTTAAACATGGAGATAGTTGAGCAAATACAACAGTTTTTTGTTTGGTGTATGTATTTTAGATCAGTATCATTAAAAGACCCATCCAGTTTATAATCGTCCAAACATGGTTAAGGAACACATAACCTGCGTTCCTCTCCTTGAAGTCATCAAGAGACCGTTTCATCTAAAAGCTGATTAAAACAGATGCGATGAATCGTGTGTTTAGAAGGAAAGGCACCGCAGAAGAGGGAACAGGGAGTTCGAAAGGGAGATAGAGGATGCAGGAGTGAGTTGCCCTAAAAACTAAAAAAGGGTATTCAGTGTGAAAGGTTTTAGGATAAATACGTTTTACGTACGTTTTATGTATTGTAGCTGTGCTATGGTAGTAGTTTGAATAGCGATTCCAGGCCACCCAAACAATGGCAGTTGTTTTCTCGGGTGTAACTGTGCCGTGCCTCTCACAAACACAAACAAAGCCATTCAGAACTTACAGTAATTGCAAACAAGGGAACAGACGGGCACTAAAGTCCTTTATGAATGAGAGCCTAGGCATTTATGCGGTGAATAATTGAATGACAAATTAATTTTCTCCTCATATGCACTCGCCAGAAATATGCGGAGTCCATTAGATGGCCTTAAACGAAAACAGCGGTGGTTTACCTAACGAAAAGAGTACGACCAGATTTCACATGTAAACCAGTGCTATATTTACAAGCATTCAATTTTAATCACCAAAACCAATTTAGCTGCTGAACATGTTTCGGAAACTAACATTCATGTTTTATAAACGCATTCATAACACCACAAACAGAAAGCGATATTTGTAAGGAGTCGTCAAGCAAATCCAATTTACATTTAATTCCTATATGTAAGCCCCAGTTATTTCAAATAATGCTACAGATTTGCTACTATTTACTTAATATGTTCATTAACACGACATCCATTAAGTTTCTAGGTACACCGTCTCTGGGGTAATCTCTTCTTAATTCAGACACCTCAGTAAGCCCCATTGATGCAAGTATTATCTAATAACATTTGAGCAGTGATTGACCTGGAACTTTGCGGACATTTCCTGTTATCACTTCAAATCTGAAGATGAGAAACACCACCCCAATATACCACCAGTATTTGATATTTCAGCTGAAGCACCGCCGAGTACGAAAAAGACGTGCTCTTGACCAGATAACATCAAAATTTAATTATGAGCATTCGTTGGTCATACAGAAAGACTTCACTAGTATTTTCGACGTCTTGTATTTTAAAATGCATTGTGACCGGACTAATACTGACGTTTCGAAGTGGAATTTTGCAAACCTTTAGTGTATGCAACATTAAAATATTCCCTGTCCTAATGGAGTTGGGAGCTATTGATATTAATTCCAAAACTTAAGAACCGAATCGCTCACTCAAAAATACTAACAGTAAAGTAAACATGGTGTAACAGTATTCATGGCTACTATATTAACCGCTGGGTACGAAATACATATACAGAAAATGTAATACAACGATGACACGTGCATTTTGGAAGACACGTACTATTGGAGCACTTTGTGGGTCGGTTCCAATATCCAAACGTTTTACCGCTTAATGCTGGTTTCGAAGGTGATACCCTCACACTGTATATGGACTACTGTACATACAAAATTGTCTTCAAATTTTGGTCGTTGCCGTATGTATTTTGGAACTACACCGGTTGATTTCGTATAAAATAGTACAAAAGCAAATGTAACTAAACAATTTTAAATTAACAATAGAAATGAACAGGGCTTCTTTACTGTATTATTTCTGAGAAAATGTCAACAGACTGTTGCAACAGAATCTCATGCAACAGTGATAAAAATAAAGAGGTGAAAACATACCGTCTCCCCTGTCATCACATGCAGCCCTTCTCTTACTTTGGCGAAAGAGCCTTCTCCAAGTTTTCTGCCAATGAGGTAATTCCCGACTCTTTTGGTGTGGTAAAACGTACGATGACTTTCTCTGGAAGGACACGGTGCGAAAGACGGGAAGTTGCTTTCAATGGCAATGCAAGGCGTCTTTAGCCCAAAAAGACGAGGTCCGTCGTTCACCATTTCCCTGACCGCAGCGGGCATCCTACTTCGCGGAGCAGTCCAGCACCCTCCACTAACACCCCGTGAGAAAACTCCAGACCCGACCTGCCTTTTGGAGATCAGAGGGGATAAGCGCAGTCAGCAAGGGACATCTGAAGAAAAAAAAACTTCACTTTGCACCCTGTCACTAATGTGAAATACTTAACGCGCTTTGAAACAACGCACCACCTGTTCAATCCAAGCTTCAGAAATTAAATTAATACATCACTTTAATGCAATTATTAGCTCCGCATAATAATTTTATGCAATATAATTCATGGTCCTCAAAAATGTATAACACACACGAACCTTTTATCTGTCCTGCTTAATTAGTAGGCAAAAAAAAGTTTCACTGAAGTTTTCCACACGGTCAAGGGCTGTCTTCTGTTTCCAGATAGCGCAGTGAGAGGACTGTGCTCAACGCGACCGCCGGGCGACACTGACTCGTTTCTTTTCTGTAGCAGAAACCTCATGTGTGAGGGCTGGAGTAATTTAATCGGCTCGCAGTCGGCGGGAGCAGATGTGATCTGAGCCCCCGCCTGTAAATCTTTCAAATCCCAGTCCCTCCCTCCACCCCCCTTTCGCTTGTTCACCAATGACAACAAAGAAAAAGCCGGACAGAGGAGGAGGGGGGGACTTTCAGTTTCACGAATTTTTCTTCCATGTACGTGACTCCTTTGAAATTCAAACCCAGAAGGTCGTTTAGTTGGGTTTTTCTCGATTAGTACTGAATTTTTAAGTGCAAGTTCAATATGACAGCCCCACATCTTATACTTGATTGTTCATGAACAGCAAGAAGTTGAACAGGTTATGTACTTTAATTGTTATCCACATGGAGATCATTTGGATACCAAGCACGAATGAAAGCCAAGCATAACAAACCTGACCACTGTTCTCGACTTAGGATATTTTTTATAAAACCCTTGGCCAAACATTTCTAAATCAAATGCTGTTCACGAAATGTCAATTTAACCCTACGCATATTGTATTTGACTTTTCTGTTAATTGTACAGCCAATACAATCCAGGCATATACTGGATACTGTACATGCACAAGGCATAACAGCTGTGCATACCCAATGAAATAAAACTTGTTCTTACACATTCAATTTTCCCTGTTCAATTTTAATAGACAGGAGTGCCAAAAAACCCCACACGAATATCATCCAGTTTCCTTCCTAAGTACAATAAAACTTTATTTTTTGATTTAGCAACAAAATGTTTTGCATCCAAGCAACTGTTTCACACACACACACATACTGTAGATTTACAAAAACATAAACAGTAGAAATAAACATTACATTAAAATAAATCTAACATCACATAACAGAAAACAACCCATTTATTGCAATTACAAACAACTCCTACAGGAACCCACACATCTTATCATAACATGTATATTTACTCCCCCCCACAATCACCCTAAATTCCTATAATTGTACAATACCGCTTAATTCTTACACTGATTACACTTGCTCCTAAACCAATGCCTTTTATTTACTTGACCACCTTTCTTCACACCTAAGAAATCTACTAAGAAGTAACATACATACGGCTCTGTATAAGGTCAGTTATTAATGTGATCATCTAAATTAATGCTTAATTAACATTAAATGAATGCAAATGTAATGCTTAATGTAAATGTCTGTAACCACATATTACTTTGTCCTTCATATTTGTCCTTTTCACCTCAGTTTTTGTAAATGGGGGACAAGTCAGGGATGCTCGGAGAGAGACCTAGCTCTCTCCCGCAGGGAGGCCAGTCAGGCGTGGTGAGGTCGTCTGCTCCCCAGGGAACTGCACTTAAACAGGGCGGGAGATGACATGGGAACCAACGAGAGTGAGTGGTAGCTGATGCACCCACAGGCAACCAGTACTTCAGGCTGGACGGGGGGACTTGGGTTTGGTTTACCTCATAAATAAAGACACCAATACAGCTCCTTTACAGCTCAAGTCACCCCACCCTCCAAAAATAAAAAAAGAGAACTGCCTACTTAACCAAAGCAGGTCAGCCACAGTCAAGGTGCCACCAAAGATATTATTTGTGGGTTTGTTTGTGGGCAGCACTACAGTGTTAGCCTGGGTAAATCTGAGTTTATTAAAACAAACCCTGACTCAATTCCTAACCTTAAGAAAATAACTTTTGTACATTAATGTTCCTGTGCTAATAGCCTTAAGCATTAGTCATGATTTGTGATGATTCTCCTTTACTGTTCTCCAGAAATCTGATGAAAAACGGGCCGGTCAATCTTTGCCTTTGGTGGTGATTGTGATTTTTTTTTATGTCAGGGTAAACCATACTAAGAAAGTTGTCATACTGGTGAGAAACATATACGGGTGACAAATCCTAGCGAGCACTTTCTGACTATATTTTGAAAAGGCCAGTGCCCCTTCTAAACGCTATTCCACTACTTCGGTTCCCTGCTTTAACAAACATTAATCACTTTGAAGGTGTTGTGTTTTTGGATTCTACACTCACTAATGGGGACTAAATTAGAAAGCAACAAGGTAAATGCAAAGGAAACGTCCCGGTGTTGCTGAGTTTAAACCCGTAAAATGCAGAGAGCAGTGTTCAAACCCTGTATATTATCACCACCTAGCGAAAAAATCTTAGTATTACAGTAGTACTGAGTGGTGACCATTACCAAAAAAGATTAAATGGGAAAATAAAACCACTAACAAGCTCCCGACTGGCTAGGCTGATTATTATCTGAAGAAGATAATCTTCAGGCACCTGAAGAAGGCTCCACAGCCGAAACGTTGTGTTCTCTTTCTTTTTTTTTCAGCATGGAATAAACCTATTACTTGTTCCTTTGCAGCCTACGCATGCTGACGCAGCTACCCACCTGATTATTATCTCTACGCCTTGTAATGACCTGGTGACCAGTCTGGGGTGTGGTTCTGTCTTGCGCCCTGTAAATGACATGGCACTATTATCTAAAACTGAATTAATTACTTCAACGTTTAAAGTCACTGATAAACTGGAATTAGAATTGATTACGAAAGTAAATGGGAAACAGTCATTCCTTAATTGTTACCGCTTCAAATAAAAATAAAAAAACACATTAAAGAAAATATTTTTGTTGTTGAGAACCCAGACACAGCCAAAAAACAATACCTAGGCACGCGTTAAATAATTACTACATGTGTATCATTTAAGTAGTAACGAACTAAAAGTGTTTTAAAACAGCAGTACATGCGTTCTATGATTAGACTATTGGCTCAAAGTAATTGAACTCGCTCAATAATTTATTACAGCCCATTTCTTATTATTTTAACAGCGGCTTCAAACGACAGTCAGTGTCAGTCAGGAGTAAAGTTGGAAATGACGCGCAGAATTAGTTCTTGAATTAATAATAATCTAATTCATAAAGTTGCAATGGACTCGCAACGTAAAAATTGATTTTTGCGAATATGTATATATACAAGACTGAATTTAAAATGTGTTCTAGCAAACTGTAAAATAAAGTATATTAATGTCTCAATGTTTTGTTGAAAGAAATTATTTTACCCACAAACAAAATGAATCAAATTTCACTTTTTTATTTCTGGGACGGTGGGTGGCTGTATATTTTTGCTAGGGTTGGTGTTATCACTTTATTTGTGTAATTTGTGTAATAGTAAATTCAAATCTGAGATTATTCTACAGTCTTTTTCGTTAGCCTCACGAAAAAAAATCGAGATATCACAAGGGGAAAACTCTACAGAACAATCCATCCTTGGATTTTGAAGGTGTTATCACGATGGTGGTCCTTGTATACTCTTGTATTCTGTTTAATTTCCACTGGCAGGTGTTAAGTACAGAGATGCCCGAAACAATGTGACTTTCGATCACGAAAGAGTACAGTGCATAGAAAAATTGATCTCCACCTTTCCACACTCAGTCCTAGGTGTTAGACTCAGTCAATTGCAAATTATAATGGACAATAACGACCTGATAAAAGAACATCTAAATCGCAAAAAAGTGATTGTGTTGTCTTTTCGATAGACATTATAATTAAACAAGAAGTGAAAATGCTTAACAGCTCTAAGTGTCTCACTGATTGGCCGTCATTAATGTGTCTTCGATTGCACCCCTGCTGTTCTTTGATTAGCTTGTTTTGATTGGCGGCGCCGGGCATTGCTAAAGATGAGAATGCTAATAAGTAATTTATTTCTGAGTAATGCGTTCGCGACAACACCACATTTGTAAGTTCAGGTTTGTTGTGTTTAATATTGTGTACCGTCAATCATGTCATTCTATTTTAGTTTATTTTCATACATTAGTCCCTTGAACTATTCACGTATGTGCTCTGCTGAGTTGGCGTGCACAACAATGAATTGTTCCAATTTTACAGGTGACCTCGTCTTAAGCAGTGACTGGTGTTATCGAACGACATAAAAGTGAATATCAGCAACAGCCCAATGAAGGGCGATGATGTGAAAAGTAAGCTTCTGTTATCGGGCCGGTTCTTTCGCATTTCGTTTTACAATATGACAAATAAGGTTAAGTCATCCCTCTGGTGAAAGTACATTTTTACACCAGGATTTTCCCATCTTTAGATCTTGTGTTTGTGCTCCAGAGAGTTTCACGATTTAATGGAATCCCAAATGTAATCATTGAGGAAGTGGGCATCGTTGAAGAGATTTAAGATCGGTTAGAAAAGTTGCGTGAAAACTGCATGTTTTAGGGAATAGAAAATGCATAGAGTTCTAAGTAATCAAGATTAAGGCAGAGACCTTTAGAGTTGGATGCTTAATTCGTCAGTAATTTCCGATATTTAGAAAAAAAGTGGGCAGCTATTGTGGCAATGTGGTATGTTTCATTGTATTTTCAAGGTTTCTCAGCAGAAGGTGCCTGAAATTTGCGGATGGGTGGCAACTGTACCAGTTGCAACACACAATTCCCTCTTAGACATTGAATGATTTTAGACCAATAACATTGATCTCTAGTTTTATATAGTAATTTTGGAAAATTGTTAAAAGGCTTGTGCTCCACCAGGTAGAGCACCTACTGGATCCCATAAAATTTGCCTACATGGCTAAAAGAGGAGTCAAAGATGTTACCCTCACATTATTGAATTCTTTATATCTCCTTTATATTTATAGCTAACCTTTTATTTATAGCTGTTTCATCAGAATTTAACACCACCCAACCACACTTGTTAGTGGAACTTGTTGTTCCATTCAATTTTTTATCTAGATTTTAAAATTGTAGGCTGTACTCCAGACTTTTTTGACCAACAAATCACAAGAGTGGGGGTAAATGGTTTATATCACAGCAGCGCTTGCTCTTTCACCAGGTCTCCCCAGGACTGTGTGTTCTGTCCCCCATCCTGTACATTAGAAGCTTGTGAGGAGAGACACATCATCAAATTTGCTGATGACTATGTCATTGTCAGTCTCCTCCAAGACATAGACACTGGCCACGGGCTTGTGGTGGATCATTTTGTTGAAATGTGTAACGACTCCTTCCTTCAACTTCATGTGTTTAAAACCAGAGAAATGGACACTGATTAAAGAAAGAGCCACCAATTGCAAAACCAACAGTCTCTGAAGAGCAAGAGGTGAAACTGTCAACAGATATCTTGGCAGTATTGTTGATGTCAAGCTAACCTTTAAGAAAAATACCCTATGTACCATACCGTATGTAAGAAGAGAACAGCAATTGTTATCCTGAGATAACCCTGATCTTTTAATGTGTGCAATACAATGGTAATGTTATCATTTAATGAATCTATTCTAACATTCACTCTGGTAGCATGGTTTGGGAACCTGAATACACATAGTCGAAACAGACTGAGCAGGATATTAAAGCAACGTTCTTGGCGCACAACAGCTACAGCTGGCAGACATTTGTACTAAAACCTGTCATGACCACCCCTTGCACACTGAGCTTGACCTTCTTCCATCATGGCATCAGTTTAGATCACCTAGATTTAAGTGCAATAGAAGTGAGTTATCTTTTGTTCCCATGCCTTTTAACCTGATTAATTTGGACAATTGATTGTTATATTTAATTTATTTTCTTCATCATGTATGTACAATAGCTTATGTAACTATATCACACATTGATGATCCAACTATTCTTTCTAAAGTGTGAGGATTCTGAAGCTGCTAAATTGTTTTTTTTCCATCGTATGCATGTATGTTTCGTATTTGTTCATGGGTGCATGCTGCATTAAATGGAAATGATTAACTGACGTCTGGGAGGGATAACAACATCAAGTCAATCTCACACAGCTGCACCATAATAACTACATAAACTGAATTGCTAGCAGCCATATCACCCTACAACTCACAACTGGTAACCCACTGAAGCCAAGCAGGTGTGAGCCTGGTCAGTCCCTGGATGAGAGACCTCTTGGGAAAACCTTTGGTTGCTGCTGGAAGAGGTGTTAGTGGGGCCAGCAGGGGGTGCTCACCTGTTTTCTGTGTGGGTCCTAATGCCCCAGTATAGTAACGGGGACGCTATACTGTAAAAAGGCGACGTCCTTCGGATGAGATGTAAAACTAAGGTCCTGACTCTCTGTGGCCATTTTAAATCCCAGGGTGTTTCTTGAAGAGTAAGGGTGTAACCCTGGCGGCCTGGCCAAATTTCCCATTGGACCTTACTAATCGTGGCCTCCTAATAATCCCCATTTATGAATTGGCTTCATTACTCTGTTCTCCTCCCCACTGATAGCTGATGTGTGGTGAGTGTACTGGCGCACTGTGGCTGCTGTCGCATCATCCATGTGGGGCTGCACATTGGTGGTGGTGGAGGGGAGTCCCCATTACCTGCAAAGCACTTTGAATGGAGTGTCCAGAAAAATGCTATATAATGTAAGCAATTATTATTATTATTAAAAAATTAAAATCCTCACTTTGCATTTGTCTCAAGCATCCCTCCTTCACCCCACCTCCACCTCACAGCCTCCCTTCGGTTCACTCAGTCTCAATGGGGTTCAGGCCTCCTTATCCTCTGGCTAGGAGGTTTCCCATTAACCAAGTGCGTTTAGCCAAACTTTTCTCACCCAGTATTCCAAACATTCAACCCTTTGCTGTTGTTGTCCCCAGTGAAATGCATTATGTATTGTGTTATGTCTTATACCTACCTATAAAGCAAATTTCACATCTGGGACAATAAAGGAAGTACCCAATGCTACTCTAATGGGAAGCCTTTCAGTAGAGTAGATTAGTTCTGACTAGTTCTACCTCTGACTGACTAGTTCTGGCTAGACTCGATGTTGGTGTCTTTCTATGATCCTACACATTCCAAACAGAGAATGTCATTACATTTTGTATTTGCTTAAACTCAGATATGTTCAAAATATGCCCCATCTCCACCTTCTTATAAGAAAATTTTAACTACATCTAAAACTGAGAAAAGGGAAGCATTTCTTTACACAAAGGGTTGCGGAAGTTTGGAACAAACTACTCAGTCACGTTGGTCCAAAACCAAATTGGTAATTTAATTGGCTTCTGGGATAATTGGCCCTAGTGTGAGTGTATTTGTATTTGTGTGCACTTGCACTTCAGATGAGAATATTATTTTACATATTACATTTTTATAAGGTCTTGTTATTCTAGAGGTTACTTCAGTACTTTAAAAATATTTTAGTTGCTATATATTATTTTATAGAATCAGTCAAATTCAGTTTTATGTCTATGCATACACTATTACTGCATATCATTTTTATATGGTCTATGCTTTGATGTCCAGAGCATCCAAAGAAAAGCTAATCAAGAAATCTTTCTTTACAGCAACAAACGTTCACAGCTGTCAGGAAAATGACGCAAATTCATTGTTTTTTTTGTTTTTTTTTTAATTTTTATTTATGCTTAACAAAAGAACAAACATTACAATACAAACAAGAGTACATATAACAATTCCAAACAAAAATATCGTCAGGGTACATACTACTACATCAATTCAAGTTATGAAAAAAGATTAAACAAATTAAATAAAAATAATGTCCGCACCGCTTTCATATTTTTGCATTTCGAAATAGTCTGCAAATACCCCCTTACATCCATTTTAAAATACTCAAACACAGGGTACTTCCCAGACCACTTCATTTTATGAATATGATAACGAGCCAATATAATAATTAAATTTATTACAAACGCAAATTCATTGTGAGCCGCACGGCACGTGCGTTGTCCAGCTGTAATGATGTCACGCAGGAAGCGCCATGAGTGAGGTCAGGGGACTCGATCGGTGTAGCGCAGTCCAGTCAGGTTCCCTTTGGTTACTACACGTGTAGCAGTGTAGAGTAGTTCATAGGGATTTGACACTTCGACCCAGACCACCGCACTCGATTGGTTTCTAGTACACCACAATGAGTTTATCATTCTGCACATTCGTGCCACACTCGCAGACGTCCACCAGGGTGGTCTACAATTTTCAGTTCAGTAAAAAAAAGAGGACTTGGCTCAACTGCTGTCATGCACCTGAGAGGTCGCACTAGTTTACTTACCGCTGGTACAACAGGAGTCAGAGGAGTTGGAGAGGAAAATCCAAGCGGGTTTAGAGTGAGGATGGAGAAAGGTACTTGCAGTAAGTGAGGTTACGCTACAGCAAAAGAGGTGGAAGGGAGTGTGGGCCTTACACGAAGAAGATCAAGGGCAGCGAGATCCTGCCCAAAATGAGTGCTCTGGACAACCAATTACAGCTTGAGAAACAAACGATCCCAAACAGCTTGAATAGCTGGGGGAACACATGATCCCCCAAACATTAACATTTGAAATTAATACGTAAACCAACGAAGGAGCCACTTTTACGCCTCAAAAGGCTTATTTTAACACAAAACATGTAAAATACCGATTTCATGTTAAACTAAATTGTAAGTAATTCTAATGTTTTTTTAATAAAGGTGTTGGTCTCCTGATAGGAGGTGTAGTAATGGTTACTTGCTGTACTTGGATTGATGTTCAATTTGTGCTCGATCAGCTCCCATTATGGATGGAAGTGATTCGATAAAACAGTGAAAGTCACTCAAGTGTGTCAAGGTCAGTATGAATGATCAATTAAACAATCACACTAAAATATTTAATCAGTGGCCAAACCCTGTATGCTTTATTTGACTGAATGCATACATACAGAATACTTACAAACTGAATACACATCACAAAGTGATCATTTTATTTTGATAAGTACATCAATTCAAAACTACATCCCACGAACTCCTCTATTGTTCCGGACTCCCGCCATCAGCGTAGACTGATCGCACAAGCGCGCCCCCTGGTGGACGGCGGTGACGTCGCGCCCAATCCCATGCTGCCCTGCGTCTCCGCCATACCGCCGAGCGTCTGCAGCTGAGTCCTGCTGGAAGCGGACATGTTAGACCGGCCTGACCGGAGATAAACGCTGTCCATACGGGAAGAAAAGGAAAGGCGCCGAAAAGGAAAGCCATGGATGCTGTTAACGCTTTCAACCAGGAGGTAAGGCGGGCGCTGAGGGGCGGCCGAGCGGATGAAGAGAGCAGGGCGCTGCGGTGGTGTGGCTCTGGCCCGGGAGTGGAGGCCGCGGAATGGAAACGGTTTCCCAGGCCGCACGTCCGGACGTACACAATGGGTGTCGGGCTGAGCACAACCCGGGGAAAAAGACTCGACAGGCGGGGGGCGTTTGGAGGGGTGTCCCCCTTGCTCAGCTCGGCCGTATTTCTCGGGGTGAACGCCGAGCCTGCGGGACCGCTCCCCGCGCTCCGGCGCTCCAGCCGGGATCGCAGCTCTCTCGGTGTGGGTGGTGCTACTTTCACCTCTGCGGGGCGAAAGGGATAGCGCACGTTGAAGCGGCTGGCAAGAGTCCTAACCATCTTTTCCCTTTCTTTAGCTCGGAATGTCGCTCCTGGTATCCCGGGTGTAGCAGTTATGCTGTGTGTGTTTGTGTATATATGTACGGGGCGCGGGATGTGGCGGGACGCGCTGCTGTGGGCTCGTCTCTCCTGCTGCAGCCCCGTTGCGAGTCCGGTGGTTGTATTTCTAACCTGGGCGATTTACGGTGATCGGGAAGGCGCCTGTGGTGGCCTTTGATCGGGGGCAGTGGGCGGTTTGTTATGGGGGCAGGCCCTGACCTCCAAATACCAGCGATCTCCTGCGGTGGAATAAAGCGAAAACACGGCGCTATGGTTTCTCGGCTGACAGCTCTGGGAATCGCTACTTTCCTGGGAGTTTCCTTTATAGTTCTCGCCGTCTTGTTCCAAAACGCCTACGTTTGGGGCTTAAATTGTGTAGTCTCTGGATTTCGCCCGCGTTTAAACTCGTTTCCGAGTTGAGTTGATGAAATACACCGCACAGGGAGAAGTCTTTTAAAACACACCTGGCCACCTGTTCATTGGAACCTCCCCCTGTACATTGCATAGATACCGCGGCTATAAATGTAGTGTTGGATCCTGACAAGTTCAGTGTTTGTCCACCTTTTTTTTTTGCTCTGGCGCGATGCTGTTTTTTTAATATTAAAGTGTTGTATAAGGGTTTTGCCGTTTTCTCTGTGTTTGATTTGACTTTGATTTTGAAAAAACGAGAACACAGTCACAATATGGCGTGAATTCTTTTAGCTGTTTATTAGCGCAAATGTTTTAACTTTTTAAAGGTATTGTTTTAAATCGTTGCTCTACCTTTGGGAATGCTGCCGTTTCCAGATACACGTTTTCAAGTTTCCTGCAGTTTGAGTTGTTTACCACTTGGGCACCATTTCCTATCCCTTTTACATTTTATTATGCAAAAATTGAAAACAGCATTATAAAAATAAACAAAAGTACAATTTATTGAATTGCACTTTAACCAATGATCCTACACAAATTTAGCATGTCAGAATAAGATTTGCAAACAAAACTCTTAACTTGGCACCAAATGCATGGTTCTGTGTTTTATTCAAATTCTCATTTTCCTAGTGATAAAAACTGGAAAGAGTGGTATATTCACCTTTGTCTGAAGTAACACTTCCTAGATTTCTGGTATGTGTGTATTGTATTGTAACAGAATAAACAAAATGCTACTTGTAAACACACTGTACTCATGCACAAAAAATACAACTCTCAGATTTAATGGATTTAATCAGGTATTTTCAACTGGAATCAAACAAAATAATTCAGAAAGAACACTTGAGAAAATCCAAACAGAGGTTTGGATCAAAGAATGAATCAGTGTGAAATGTGACCTCATCAGAATGAAAACCTTGCAATGTTAGAATTCAGTAAGAGTTCCATGAGCATTAACACAATTCTGGCAGGTCTGACTTTAGACCAGCTACACTGGTAGACTGGATACATTAGTGTGGGATTTTCTGCCTCTCCAGAAAGATGGCGGAGGTTGGGAACCCACAATTCTCCTGTTGATGTTATTGGTGAATTGTTGAGGTCAGGAGAAAGAACACTGACTATTTCAAGACCTTTTCAATTTTTGTCAGTTTCAGTTCTTTTAAAAAGCCTAATATTGAGCACCCAGGGTTTTATGAAAGAAATGTAACTTGAGCTCACATTTTGTTTGTCCCAAGGAACAACTCAACAGATCTGTCTGCTTCCTATTTAAATAGGAGGCCTGGACAGTGTTAGATATATCTGCAATAAACTATTAATGTAAAACTTGCAGATGGTTGTGTTTTTATTGTGCATCGGTAATCTGTACCCTAATATAAAGAGTTTGTCCATGTCTAGTCATACCCAAAGGTTTCTGCTATTTTAGCCCCTTTTCACTTTAATTGAATCATACCCAAGAAAAATTAGGAAAGAAATCAGATTCATAGAAATGGTGAACTATTAAGTAATACTTAATGGAATGTGGGGTAAAGACATTATAGAACAAGATTTCGAAGAGCGGTTTAAAACAGTTTTAATTGTGTTTTATTTATTGATTTTAGGAATTGACTTCTTTCACAGTGATTAAATTCTAACTAGTAAAAGTACAATAGCAGCTTCTGGATGAATATGAAAAACTGGTCTTCTGTCTGTATTTCCTTACAGACCCCCTTTCTTGTTTTGTGTCTTGACGGTAATAAACCTAATCTCCAATTAAAGGCTCAGTGATTTGATGACATGCTTTGAATTGCCTGACATGGTGTTTGGTATTGTGTCATGACAATTGCTGAAAGAATCTTTGAAATAGGTTGGTGTTGGTGTATGCATTAAAAGCATTACATATTTTTTCTTTTCCAAAGAAAAGCTTTTTGTACTATCTTTAAAAAAACCTCACCACAAAGAGGTTACAGCTGTGGTTCTGTGCAAGTCCCGTGTGGATAGGTAGTAGAACATTAGTTTGTGCCACTACTTTAGAGTCCAAAACATGAGTACAGGCTAACTGGCTTTGTCTGCCTACAGTCTGCTTCTTCTTTAAATGATGCAGTTCGCTGTGCTCAATGAAATATACTTTGGCTTGTTCTTTTATGATTGTACTGTAGTAAAACCACTGGCCTTTTAATCGGAAGTCGGTATATTCAATTGCTCATTTCAGCCTAGTAACAGGTGAGCACTTTGTTTGCTTGTTTTTCAGCTATTATGGGAATGGATGTTATGGAAATTTGCATGTACTCAAAAATAGCGTTGAAATAAGCTAGAGCCTGTTGTACAGTTTGTACTGCAAGTGTTTTTAGCAAGTGCCCTGTTTGAGGTTATGTTCTTATTTGTTGGCTACAGAGATCATCCATGTTTCAGCTTCCCTGGCTCATTAGCTTATACACAGCTTGTGTGCTGGGTCCCCCTGGAAAGAAACTGCCCAGAATGGGTCAGCTGAGGCCCGTGGCAGGGTTTGTCTGATAGGCAATATCTGTTATGGGTATCTTGTTGTATAGCCCACAACGCCTTGCATAGACTCCCCAGTGAAACCTGTAGCCCAGCAGCACCTACTGTACAGAGTGTAGTAAAGCAGATTTTCCCAAACACCCACTGTTTTTTATAAGAGAACAGTAGCTATTTTTACTGATTTAGTAAGTCGCTTCGCTGTGTTTTACTGACAATGTCTTTACTACAAGATGCGTAATATTTTCTGCAGACAAAATGAATCAATTAGACATTTAGCAAACCTTGATTGAAGTCAACATGCTTGTAAAGATGTGAATAATAATTTTTAAGATGGTGGTACAGTACCTATATAGGAAATGTCTAATTGAGGATTCCAGTGTTCTGCTATTGCAGAGGTAAGAGCACCACTGGGACATTTATCATTCTTGTTTGTGCAGGACTGACTGGCAGGGTGACCAGTAGAGGCCTTCTGGTCTCATCATATAGTTCAGTTAATTTCAGTGGTAAAAGCAAATGAAAAACCCTATTGTGATAGGGACAAATACCCAGACTGAACCTGTCAGAAGTTTCTCTAACCAAGGAAATCTGCAAACCAGAATGATACTGCTGTAGCTGTATGGGCAGGACATGTGGAAATTGTCACTGCGTGTTGTGCAGCTCCTTGGTCGGACTTTGTGTTTTAGAATGCAGTAATCCTGGGAATGCTGGTGTTAACTACCTCAAGGCATCACAGAGAGCACAGCTGAATTCCAACATGGTATAATTGTGAAAAAGAAGTATTATTAGTACAAAGTGAGTTGTGCTCAGCTTCAGTTAGAGTAGTATGGAAGATCAGAGAACCTAGTTTCTTGCACACAATCCTCTGGGTTTGGGCTTTGGTTGCACCATTATTTTAATCATCAGCATCAATAAGGGAGGTGAAAGTAGAACATGGCTACTTCCGAGTCCAGAGCAATCTAAGATGGAAATCACAGCCTGGATCTGGAGTGAACTGCAGTCCCAATTTCTCAGAACAGTTATTAAAACTTGATGAAATAAATTGACAGTATCACAACATTTTACAAATTCTGAATTAAGCACAAAATGGTGAACTTTATGAAAGGACTGTATGGTCTCCATTGTATTGCGAGAGCAAGAGTTTGCCCAAATTGTGATGTGAAGTGGCCCTTCCTGCTCACTAGTCACTGTAATGACTAATGTAATGTGATATACGAGTGAATAAGTAGATTGTGCAGCAGACATTGCACCGCAGAAATGTTCCAACAAAATGTGCATGCAGAGTTAATAAGTAATATTTGTTGGCAAAACTCTTGAAATCAAGAGCAAGATTTCTGTTGGATTAAAATAGATGTATTCACAAGCGTGTTTACAATGTAATAGTGCCTTTTCACGTTTTGTTGCCTCGTTCCAAATTGCAGAATATGGTCCTGCATATACCAAAAAAACAGTCTATTTTAAGATGTACACTGGAGGTTTTATGTGTTACTGTGTACATTTTGCTTTAATTGTGGCTTGAAATGCACACATCAGTGCTTATTTGTAACAACAAAATATAAAAATAGCATTGCAGGTCCCCTTTAACAGTGACTGAGTTGTCTGAGTCTGTCTTGATCTACTTGGATTTTCCAGGCTGCTTGAATTTGTAGGATTTCTCATGATTTTGTATTGAATGGAAATGCATCTCCAAATGTTGTTATAGATTCCTTTTGGGTTTATAGTCTGTGACCACAATGTACATAATGGAAAGGGTAGCAATTTCATTTTCGAAAGAATGTAAATAATGGAAAACAACAAATGCATGCAACTGGTGTGGAACGTCTTTGCTTTTAAATAAACTATAATGGAAAATAATTTTCAATTTACTTTGTTTGCAGTTGACAATCGCCACTGATCTAGTCTTTGTAACATTTTTTACATCAAGATTACAGCATCACATTTCTAAAATAAACAACTAAATTTAGTAAACTGATTAACCTACCATGTTAACTAGTTTTTGTCTAAAATGGCTGTGGTTTTGTCAGGAAAAGTATTACAATTAATATGTAATTACAGTTAATAGTACGTTATCACTATGTAAGATTAAATGTGCTCTATTTTCATATTTTTCTGAATTGGCACTCCAGATTTACAATAGTATATTCACTAGTACTGTATGTATAAATTGCACAAAACAGTGCAGTTGCCATAGCCTCTTTCTCAGTGACCCCAGCACAGCACTTACAACCGCAAACATCGCGACTTGAACTCTGCGGAGAAAACTCTGCGGAGTTCCAGAAATACTTTAAATAGCACTCTCATGACTAGCCACCTTCTGTTCCCTTTAAATAACTATCAGTAGTTTAACTACATTTCTGCCCTGTTTCAGGCCACACTCTGAATCAGTTACTCAGGCTGAGCTCTGGGATCGTGTGCTCCGCCTGGCTTGCGTCACTAGCCGCCAGGAAACAGGATTCCTCATGCAGCCGCCACAGCTGGCCGGGTGCTGCTTAGAATTGGGTGGGATTCAGGTGGCTGCACAGCGACCCCAGCAGCCTCCCAGGTGTTTGAAGGCATGTTGGGGTGTCGGTGAGGGTGGCACTTCTCCAGGTAGTGCTGAACCCCCCTTGTGACGCTGTTATCTTTGACATGTTTAAAGACATGTGACTTGGAGGCCATCGGTGGAGTAGTAAGCCGGCACATCTTCCTTCTGTTAAGTAAAGTCAGGGGGTTATAGATGCAAGCCGAGATGAGAAAATATCCATTTGGCTGTTCCAGATTTGGTCATTCTTAGCTAAAAAAATGTATTAATGTTAATAGCTGGACCTCTTTTAATACTTTAGTTTAATTGGTCCGTTGCTATTTAAACGTACATTTTCTTATTTCAGTGATAGTTTTGTTGAACAAATGGCTGCACTGTTTGTTTTTGATGATCAGGTCAGAAACTGGTGATCTTAAGGCCACAAGAGGGATAACTGGGGAACGTATGTCTGTGTTGATGAGCTTAAAAATGTTATAGCTTTCTTTAGTAAGAAATAGTATCACCAAGAAGGAAGTAAATGTGTACCTAAAGCTATTATAGTACCACAAACTTAAAATGAATGCTGAAGTGCTGCATGTCATTGGCGTTAGACATTGTCAGGCCATAATTACGTTGCAAAAACTGGTATAGAAATTCAAAATAAGAGGGTGCAAACAGGATTCCATTGTTTTTTCAGAACTGCCTTGTCAAGTTATATGCTATTCCATTATTTAAAGGCACAAAAGAGACAGTGATGTTTAGGCCTGTCATTCATCTCATGAATAGTTATGACAACCTAGCATAAATGTGATCAGTAATTGTTTATATTTGTGGGATTAATTTATATCGGTGCATTTAGTATTCAGCAACCCCTGCAATATTCCTTGAGCAATTGCTTAGATCAGTGGTTCTCAAACTTTTTGGACCAAGTACCACCCTTGATCAAACCAAAGCATCCAAGTACCACCTACAAGTCATCTTCTCATAGGAACCCCAGAAATTCTCAATGACCATCATGAGTGCGCGTGTGCGCACACACTCACATACACATATAATAAATATTATAATAAACTTTATTTGATACAGTGCCTTTAAAGGTGGCTTCTCAAAGCGCTTTACAGAAAAAAAACAGGAACAACAACAAATAAAAATAAACAATAAAAAAGCACCATTTCGGTGAGAGGGGTTTGCCTGTTTAGTCGAGCAAAGCAGATGTGAAGTCATTTTTCGAGCCTTGATACAATTCACAACAGAGTCTAACAGATTTTAAATCATCAGGCATTTTCTTGACGGCAAAGGTCTCACGGTGGATGTTGTATTGCGTCCATTAATTTCTGAAGCAACCTCTCTAATCCGTGCAACTACACCGCTGTTTCGGCTTGTCATTGCTCTAGCACTGTCTGTACAAACTCTGATGCATTTTATCCAGTCAATGCCATTCTCTTCGATAAATTCATTCAGAAACTGAAGTATGTGCTCTCCTGTAGTTCCTGTTGATAGCGGTTTACAGAACAGAAAGTTCTTATTTGGCCTACCCTCAAATTCGTATCTAACGTAAACGAGCAAACTGGCCAAATCGACTACAGACTCATCTAATTGCAGTGAAAAGCATCTGCTCATCTTTACATGCTCTATCAGTGTACTTTTGATATAATCCGCCATTTCAATAATTCTATAAGTGATTGTGTCTTTCAGAGGGGGCAGCAAGTTGAACTGTTTAGCACCTTTTTCTCCACACATAATACGTGTCAGCTCCTTTGCCAACGGTAAATAAGGTTCTTCAAAAATAGTGTGGGGCTTACCTGCTTTAGCAATCTGCAAGCTTGCATTTTATCCCGGTTCCGTTTCAGGAGTCTGTCTCAGAAGTTAAAAGAAGTTTTTATTTCATGCACATGGGAGCAAAACACAGGGACGCTCTGTGTATTTTTCTCAAATTAACCTAGAACAGTTCTTAAATATTTTTCTGTTATCTATCACGCTTTCCTGTGCTCACAAGATTATCAGAGTTGGTAGCACGCATTTCTATGCTTTCCTGTGCTTACAAGATTGGCATTGTTCCAAGATCACGCACATTCTCCTACCTCTCTATTTGCTGGAGATAGCTTTTTTTAAATACAATTGGTCACTTACTTCATAGTATGCATTCATATAGAGTGGTACAGAATTACATTGTAGCTCTGTGTCCACTCAAGTATTGGTGCGCGCTGTATCGCAGTACGTAGGCTGCGTATTCGACACGTATTAAAATAGAAAATCTGAAAACCCGTCCCGATTTTTCAGTGCACACAACAAAGTTCCAGGGTCATATGGCGTACCAGCTGGCGGCGCTCCACATACCACTGCTGGTACGCGTACCACAGTTTGAGAACCACTGGCTTAGATGATCAGACCAATGTAGTGCTGTGTATGCCATCACACTTACCAGGTCATAACGCAATTGCCCAGGACAGATCTGTTCAGAGATGTCATTTAATTCAAGTTGTCAAGATACAAAAACATTAGATCATGATGATGCATATTAATGGTTGTATTTGTTTTAAAGGAATACATTTGGAAACAATAATAAGGTAAAAGTTTAAATGGAAAGTGTCCATTGAGCCCTGTATGGGTATTACATAGATTCAAATCTCTCTTCAGAATGTGATCAAAATCAAAGCAAGTGATACCAGTCCAGCTTATGTCCCATGTACATAAACTGCTATCTGAGCTGCAAACATCTTTATTAGGTTAACCCCTGTTCTGCTGGTCGGAAGAGTGAATTTAAAACAGAAAGTAAGGAATGTGTAGAAATTATGGGCAATTGCCTGGTCACGCACGATTTAAGCTAAGCTGGTTCCTCTTTATCACTCAGTTTGAGCTAAAGCTATGTTAAATTTTTGCACTAGAGCTACAAACTAATTTTTATAGCTGTTAGCTGTGAAAGAATAGACCAGGCTTTTATATACACCTCTGACCTGGAGAGCTGAAATATGTTAATTTTTTTCTGTAACCTTTTAATCATCAATGTGTGGAATAAATGTACGTTTATTTTTTTAAAGCAATTTACAGATCATGTAGAGCAAAATGTTCAGCCTTCAGGGAAAATATACAATCTTCCATTAATGGAAAAAAGATCATTGATCTGATTGAGCTCAGCTGCAGTGAAAGCCTATTGAAGAATCAGTTATGTCCGCTGTATATAATCTGTGAGTTTTCATGTAATTTAATTGTTTCTAATGAAAAATTCCAACAACATGTTCCAGATGTATACTTTCTCTTTGCAAATGAGCTATTGCAATTGTGGTCGTAAGTGCTATTTTTTTAAAGATGTGCACACATGGTCTGTCTGTCAATTAAAAGAAAAAATCATAATGAAGCAGCTCAAAGTGACTGATTGCCTGCTTTCTGAAATATAAAATAGGATGTACATGCACTTGTCAGTTGCAGAGAAGTTCTTCTAACTGGAGAAAAGCTGAGCTGTACCCCATTCTCAGTTAGGAGATGAAGCAAAATATTATATACATACCCGTCTATATGTACAGTTACAGACATAAATGACACCTGTATAGGTTATACCATATCCTTGTAGCTTCCAGACGCACATACTTGCTTATATGCATTTTATTGTATTATGTTGTGAAGTTCTAGGCATTGTAATAATTTTTTGTTAAAAAATCCCTCCATAAAAATCTGTAGTTTTTCTATTTTTGAAAGAAACTGATCATATTAAATATGTACTTCTGAACAGTTCAGCTAAAATTTATTTTTCAAAAGCACCAAACAGAAACATGGTAGGATATATGATTTAGTATTTAACTTGCCAGGTTTGCAGATCTCAAGATAGGAGGCTGGGTGCTTATAATGAGGTAAATTATATTTACTATAATATATTATTAAAATTGATAAAGTTTATCTTCGTACAGCTAGGTAAGTTGTGGGTTAATGATTGTCAAGGAGCAGTACAGGCGCACCCTATATAAGATCAAGAGGGAAGAAAGAAGAAGCAGGGAGGAAGACGAAGAGGAGAGACAAGAGTCTGGAGGAGTGGTGACCTGAAGCTTGCGCCAGACGAGAGCCCCTACTTCATGGTCATCCAAACCAGGATCTAAGTATTTGAACCTTGCCAGAGAGAGGGATCTATTCTGTGTTTTTTAGGGAACTTGAGTTTCCTGGGTAAAAGATACCTCAGTTTGAAATGTCTTTCCTGCATTGGGTGCATTTTTATGGATAGGGATATAGGCTCCCATTTATTTTGTGGCATCTGGGGTGCAGAGAGAGAGATTTAACTACAGGTTGCATCGTATTTAGTTAGAAGGCACCATATCTCTTATGTGGCCTTTGTAGGCATTTAGAGTTTAATGCTTGGCAGCAGTCTGGGGTTTTCTGGGTGTCCAGAATGTTAGGCCTCTGAAACACCTTGTTTGTCAATACTGTACATAGAGTAACTTGTATGTTTTGTTGTGTGCGGTGTAATTTGCGTCTTGTCATTGTAATAAATATTTGTTTAACCAAGTGTGCCTGGATTATTATTCCTTTCACCAAAGCTGTGCCAGAGAACAAATAATTCACCTGCTTCCATTTATACCAACTGCTCGGGTATATTCTGGAAAAAGCACTTTCAAGTTGGGGGTTATGAATAAGTATTTCACTTACTGATTAAAGTGCTCGGCCAATTCTTGAATTTCACAATTTTCGTACACCCCTCCCCCATTTGTAACAGTATTTTATATTTTAATGTTACTTCTAAGTGTGGATTGTTCTTAAACTTAATGTTCTGTTTTCCATGCTGTAATTCATCAGGGCTGAGCTGGTGATTGTAGACAGATTGAAGCCCTTCTTTTCTTGTGTGTCACATTGTACTATTCTCTTGGAATAGAATAGTGGTGTTTTTCTCTCTTCTACTGTTGTTACTGCCATGATTGCACTAATTAAAATGTTTTCCTGCAAATACAATTCTCAGGGACTGAAAGGATAGATTATTTTGATAGAACAGTAAACAGATTCTATGAACATTTTTTGTGCTTAATGCATTTCTTGCTTAAATGTAATAACATGCAGAGGTTGCATTCATGTATAACTGATGCAATTTTTAAGATAAATATAAAGCAATACTTTTCTCAAATAGCAGTCCAGGAGAGACCACAATTTACTTTACCATTTAATGTAAACCAGACTTTTTTTTCCTCCAAAGTTGTACCTTGGCAACTTATTCCAGTTACACCTTCACCCAGCCTCTGTGTAGGATCACAGCAGCCATATGGAAAAGTGGTTAGGGATGTCACTCAGGTTGCTTCAGTACAATACCAGTGCATACATTTTGACGACTTAGTATTTTGAAGGCTTGTCAGTTCTCTTGTAATCTCTTTGGTCCGAGAATGAAGAACGTGTTGCAATCATTTCGAACCCCTTAGTTTATTCTGGTTAATCCTTTGATCTTTTTCTAGGCTAGCATTAATAGGCATGAGATGATGTCACTGCATTTTTTTCACCTTGTGAGACTGGGATTTGTTGATAAAACTTCATTCATTTGATATCGCATTTGCTTGTCTCTTCTTTCACCATGCATTTGGAAGTTTTAGCAATGGTACACTTTAAACCACACTGTGATGCTTATTGTTTGGTTTATTTCCTGAAAAGAAAGCTGTCCAACCTGCACGGCACATCACAAAAACAGCCTCTGACTATAAGGAAGCTTTCCTGGAATCCTGTCTGAGTAGTTATCTAAACACCTCTAGTTCCTCTTTAACCTGCTGATGTCTTGTAACTTTGAAAGTGATTCTGACTGTTAACTGCTAAATGGCTTTTCAGTTTAAAGTTCAAATCATTTTTATCATTACCAAGCTGGGCTTAAGATGTTGAAAGAAGTTAATAATAAGACTGGGATTGTCATATAATTGCCTACCTACTTGAAAAGATTAATTTTCATTATTTAAAACTTAAAGAACTGCCTGTTCTCTTCTTTTATTGTTTGGAATCAAATGCATGCTCTATGCATATTAAAGTCTAACATTTATTACTTGGTTATATTTTCAACAAATAATTAAGTTGTGTTTCTGTTTATTACTTTTTTACAGTCTTTTAGTATTAATCTTTTTAACATTAAAAAATTGTTTGACCTCAGTGATGACCCTTAATTGGAATTAATCTTGGTTTTGTCTGTTTTGTCATGGGTTATAGATTTAGCAATGATTAATTAAAAAACAGTCCAAGATTTCTTGGTATTTAAGAGCAGATATGATAAATGTGATTGGAAATGTAAAATTTATTTCCAGCATCAGGTGTCAACGCAAAGGGGTTGTATATTATTGGTTGCTGTTCTCTTAAAAGGACCATGCATCATTTTTGTGCAGAACCTCTGAGACCACAACTAAAACGCGAATGCCTTTCAAGAAGAACTTAACACAGAAACCTCAGTGGATTTTGCAAACTTTGAACTGAGTTGCATACATGTGAACATGTCTATACTGTAGGGCTGGGCGATATACCGACAATTTACCCATACCGACGTTAAGAATCTCTAACCGACCTAATTTTGCTTATGTCGGTATGCTCGGTAAAAGCTTTCCCCACTGTGAGCTTTCATGAGCGGTCCCCTTAAAAAAACTACACCACCCAGTCATCATATCCAGTCACATGCTTCTGCGTTGTCCAGCCTTCGTTCTTCATTCAAAACACAAAAAAGCATGCCAGGCATGAGGCAACATGAGTGCTTATGTTGAACCCTAGTCAGGCAGGGATGACTCAAGTACAAATGAAGACTAGCTCGTCTCTAAAAAGATGCACTGTCGAACGTTTGGTCATATTTTGGCTTCGGCAAACAGGATACTGAACAAAGAGAAGGCAGATGTAAACTCTGTCGGAAAACCGTTTCTGCACCCAAACGTATCACGAGCAGTTTGTTTAATCATTTGAAACACATCCATGTTGTGGAATACGAAGAGTGCATGGCCAAAAAAGAGACTGACAAGTGAAGTGATTCCCCCAAACAGCTGTCTCTAACACAAGCATTTACTAATGCCACTCAATATGCAAAAGATTCACGCGGATGGAACGAGATAACTAACGCCATTACGTACTATTTTTTAAAATGTTCATTAAAAGTTATTTTAATGTTTTTCCCATTAATTATGTCCTTAAATTATTTGTAAGACATTGAGATAAGGTGAGGTGTGTGCAGCTTTAATAGTTTTGCATATTTAAAACATGATCTTTCACCATATCATGTAATCATATTATTTCAAGGGTTTAAAAATATCGTTAATTTAATATTATCGAGGTAAATGTGTGAAATTGTGATACTGATTTGAGGTCATATCACCCAGCCCTACTTTACTGTTTCACATCAAGGTAAGGATCTGGGTATGCAGACTCTTGACAATAAATGGATATCCATCTGTTATTGGAAAGCCATTCATTTCTGCAGTGCAGATGAGTCAGATGCACATGGTGGGATAATTTAGAGACCCCTATTAACAGAATTTCTTGTGGAGGTAGGAGGAAATAAGTGACAGGAGAAAATCTAAACAGGTATCTGATGCAGAGAACATGCCAACTTTAAATAGAAGGAGAACCAGTTTTGAACTGAGCACAAGACCCTGGAGCTGTGAGATGACAGCTCTAATCATTACTCCACCATTATTGCTGCCTTGAAAAGCTACATTTTCTTTTAATGCAGAATTGTTTCCTGTAGCATAAATTGGCAGATTTCTCTTTTCTGTCCTGATTGTGTTTTTTGTTCTTGTATTTTGGTGGTGGTTGTTGTGATTAGTTCATATTGGAGGAAGAGCATTGACCTTTTGATATCATGGGACTTGAAGGCACGGGATCTCAGATTTATGAGTGTGAATCGAACTTTGATATTTTGTTTCTTGCATTTTGTTTAAAAATGTGTGAATAGTGCTGTATAATCAATTTTGTAATTGAAGTAAGGTTATGTGGTGTCAGGCAGGCAATTTATGTGTGTAAGTTAAACTCCCCCTTGTGTCAAATGTTTTAAGTGACCCTTCCTTATTAGTTTTATGAAGAGAATGTTACACTACATACTGTAGAAGGAAGCCTTTAAGTCATGATTAATGTCAGTTTTTCCACAAAAACCTTTAAATATTTTGCCTCTTCTGTAGATACTGTATAAAAACTAGTTTCCATTTTTTTAAACTGAAAAACCATGACTTCAAAGGATTGCATTGTTGTGGTTAAAATTACCCAAACTAATTCTGAAAAGCAATAGTAGTGTGGAAATATTTGTGCTTATTCAAAAACCCTTGCAGGTCCCTGAGAAGAAATTTAATGTTGGAGTGACTGTTTTGTAGGTGACTTTGGAAGTAGCTCTGCACGTGTGAGTGAATAGGAAAAAGCAGCTTTTTGCCACTGGACATCAAAATCCAGCAACTGAACTTTGTTATATTTCAGCAGTAGCCTGTTTCCTTAGACATCTCCCATCTCAGTACTGACCATACCCATTAAATCATGAACTTGTTTTAAACATTTTCCTTTCTCCTTCACAGTTATTCTCCTTGTTGGACATGAAGCCTCCAATATCTCGTGCAAAGATGATCTCCATTACCAAATCCGCAATTAAAGCTATTAAGGTGAGACTGGTAAAGAATATTAACTAGATTAGCATTGCAGATGTGAGAAAGCAAAATCAAGGTTTCTTTTGATTTAATGTTTTGCTTAGAAGTATGTTAGACCATTTCACCATGGGGCTTTGACAAGTTAAAAAGATAAAAACTGAAAAATCTAGCTTGAAGTGTTTAAAGATTGTTGGTGTACTGTCTCAGACCTTGCTGTATGTATATATAACAATCCCAAAAGGAAGTTTTATCTTTGTTTCAGTGGCTGTTCTAGCCGATTTTACTTTTTAGAAAAATCACCTCTCTGAGACCACCTACATGTTACATTAATATCCTTTGAGATGCTAGAAATGTTACCTTTTAAAATTTTTGAAACCCAACTTTGTCCTTTTATTTTTAAGTTGTGAACTTAAATTCCTACTAAATCATCATTTATCGTGATTTATTTGGAAAGAACTCTGACAATGAAAATGAAAGACAACAAATGGTAATGTGTATCAACACACTTGGCCCACCCCTTCCAGATACGTAATTAAAAGCCTTATATTGCTGTAAATCTAATGTGATGATGATGATGAAGAAAGTATTATTCACTAATCTTTATTATTTTTTAGTTATACAAGCATGTTGTCCAGATTGTAGAGAAGTTCATCAAAAAGGTAAGATAACAGAAATGCACATTTGAACCCTGGTTGTGTTGCCACATTGCATATATCGTGAGAGTTCTTGCCATACTCAACCCTTAAAGCGTACCTTTCTGTAAGGGAGCTCTTTCAAGAATTTTAAAATTACAGTTATCAATTACTTTGTACAAAAGAACATTAGCTTAGAGCTGCTGAATTTAAGAGCCTTTTGATTTCCCCCCTTTTGTTTCCACTGTATGAGCAACAGTGAATGGTTCAGGGGACAGGTGAAAGTATGTCAGTGTTTGATATTATTCTGCTTTTTTTCTGAACGAGTAAGAACTGCTTTGAAACAAGTTCTTGCTACATGAAATTGTAGTATTTAACGGTCATTCTCTTGCCTTGCAGTGTAAACCAGAATACAAGGTCCCGGGACTCTATGTTGTTGATTCTATTGTTCGTCAGTCACGGCATCAGTTTGGACCAGATAAGGATGTTTTTGGTCCGAGATTCACAAAAAACATCACTGGAACATTCCAAAACCTCTATCTATGTCCAACTGAAGATAAGGTAATTCATATTCAGGATACAGAATAGGAAAAGGCTGTTGAGCCACTAGTTTTTGTTGTAAATGTCACAGGGGTTTGAGACTTATTACTAGTCATTGAGGTGTTTTTGCATTTATTTTTGTTTACTGCTGTAAACATCACCTTCTGTAGAAATGCTACCAGGAATATCAACCTGTATGTTTGCAAACTAAGTTGCTACTATCATTAAAAATGTGAATCCACAAATCTGCTATAGTAAATATTTTGTTTCCTTTGCAAATAGAATTGGTATGCTCTGCACTAAAGTAGCCTTTAAAGCAACAATATATCATGTCATTGTGAGGATCTTGAGGCATACTTCATGAGAGTAGGTGTTAAAACTAGGTCTAGACTCCTTGAGCTTCCCAAGTGACTTTAGCGGTGTTGAATCTGGTGTACTTCATACTTACTCAGTCTGACTTTCCATGGGTGAAGTAGTTTCTCATGTCTACCTGATTTGCTTTGGAAGGGTGTTGCTAACATAAAAGGCCTGCTACTTGTCACCCAAGTGGGGGCCGCATTTCAGTGGTGGATGAAGTAGCTCTCTTCCTATGTAAGGGGTGTTGGGATGAAACCCACTTTGTGGATATCAGCAGTTCTTGTCATCATTATGTCACCCACTTCTTGAAGATCCTGGGTACCTGGATTTTGGTTAAATTGCAATCTATAAAGGTTTTTAACCACAAAATTACACATTGTGGCTCAGTAGGCCGGTCATGTGCTAGTTTTTCAAGCCACATGAAGCATTTCCTGATTCAGGTTTTTACAAAGTTTTGGGGAGCATGGCAGTGGTGCAGTGTTATAATGCTTTTAATCTTCATGCAGTGCTTTGGTTTTGCTGTTTTTTAACCTAGAGTTAAGAACAATGAATTCTCATGTCTTTACGTTATCCTCAATGAAAGCAATGTGATTATAGCAGATGAAATGTTACAGGATTTTCAATAAATCTTTGAAACGAGTGATTATGAGTAATTTTCTTTTTTGTAGAGTAAAATTGTGCGCGTGTTGAACCTCTGGCAGAAGAACGGTGTATTCAAGATTGAAATCATCCAGCCTTTGCTGGACATGGCAGCCGGAGCCAGCAGCAGTACCACAGCACCTGACACAGAGAACGATACTGCCGATGCAGGTCTGTCCCACACTGGCCCTGGCCACTGTTATATAGTTTGAGATACATCGAAGGACATCTTGTCAGGGACTTTGGTTGTGCAGCTTTTGTAGAAGTTCTACAAAGGAGGCACCTGCAGTGTTTTTATTATGCGTTTCTTTACCAAACATAAGTCCTTTTCCAGCTTCTTCCAGCGTGCTAGATTAGTAATAGCTCTTGATTGTGGGTGGGGTGGTTCCTTCTTTTTGGTTAGAATTCTTGGAAACTCTTTTACTCAAGAGACTGGATTCAAATGTTACAGAACATCTGTCTGCACTTGCATCTGACATTTTGTTGCTCTTTGTAGCGGAAATGTGAAAGTAAACCTGCAACTGTTTTGAGTTTTGCCAGCAATTTGAAAATGTACTGCTAGCTACTTCAATCAAAAGTTGTAGGCAAATTAAGAATTCAGGAAATGCTAACCTAGGAATACATTGATGCTAATTGTTTGAAATAGGTTGCTATATGGTGTTCTCAAATAGTACACAGTAGCTGCTTCCACAAACATGGCCATTTTAAGTCACGCACATAAAAATAATGTCATATGTTCTTCTGAAGAACACGTAGGGCCCTCCAAGGAATCGTTTGCAGCAGGGAGTGTATTCATAAACCTGCCTTTATGTGTTTATTCTATTTATGCGTTTAGTATGTTGTTAAGTGGTTCACTAAATCATCTATGTGCTCCGCTTATCTGAGTGGGTAATTCAGGACTCACTTAGCTGCTATGTTTCATGATGGTGCTTATATGTCGGGTGTCTGTTCTGAGATCACTGAGGTTTAAAAATGAAGTGAACTTCACTTTTTTTGTTTCCCGTCATTGAATCAGTGTTGTCCCATGAAGAGTTATGAGATGTTTTAATTACGAGAACAACATGCTTCAACCAAAGACTGTGATACGTGACCGGCATTGAGGTGGACTTGGACTGATGTGTTCTCCACATGCTTCTCTTTCACAGTAGGTTCCCCCTCCAGTCCTGGCAAGGCCTCTGCTGAGCCCCCTGTCCCTGCCGCTGTCACTGCCAACTCGATAGCTGCCGCCGTCCCTCAGCTGCAGAACTCGGACGCCTTCGCTGCTGTAGCTCAGCTGTTTCAGTCCACACAGGGGCAGCAGGTGAGTGGAACAAACTTGTCTTCCGAGTTCACAAAAAGTAAAAATGTGCACCAAATCAAGTCGTATATGATTGCGGGGTCAAACTTTATTTACTGGCATAGTAGTTGCATCTTGGTGATTTTTTTTAGGTGGTGTGAAAAGCAAAAAAGAGGTGGTGTATGTTTTAAATGGTGTCATAAATTTATAAATTTCAATTTACAGCTTTCTATTTTGACTTATTCCCTTAGGAAACTGGTAATACCAAATTTGGTCAATTATTTTAGCAGTCACCTGTAATCACTGTTAGTAATTTCAAATGACAAATTGCCACTTAAATGATTGACATCCTACAAAGAAGCCTAGGTAAGTATCTTATCACTAATAGGTTACTAAAGAATGTCATGTGTTCACAAAAAAGTAGTTCATAGTTTACAGAGGCCCCTGTAAGATAGTTATCCCTTATTTGTGTAAAATTATTTGAATATAGAGTCAGACGTAGGTTGATAATTTGCTTTTCCATTTTGTGGTTGAAAATGTCATGGAATCAGTTTGTGCTAGTAAAGTAGAAGATATAATTTTCTTCCAGGTTAAAAAACAGTTCATTATAATGAGATTTAATTGTAAAAAAAGATTTGAAAGATTTGCTTATTAAAAGTACCTACGGTACTATCATATTTTTTGATTGGCCAGTAGATGGCACTCTTTTCTAGACTACTGTTTTAAAAGTCAGTTCATTTTGGTGACTGGGGACACTGTGTGGTAATAGGTGTTGTGGTTTGGATGAGGACTTAAGCCTTGGTCCTGACATCTTGCAGATTCCAAGGAACTAGGGGTGTTAGTTCCATTGTCCTGGCTAAATTCAACTCTGGTTTTAAACAATATGGCCATCCTAAAATTCTGTCCTAATTTATTTAGTAAAGTAATTTCTCAGTTCTTCACCTTATCTGCTGAGCAGTGAGTATTGCTGGTTTGGAATTGTTCTTGCATGTCATTTAGTGGGAGCTGCATTTCAGTTTTATGTAGAATTTACCCTGAGATTGTTGAAATTGTATTAATAAAATAGTATTAATAACTTGTACCATACTATGAAAAGTGCATTTGCATGTTAACTGATATTACCCCTAAAAGACTTGCCAGTCACAGTTTTTAGACAGTATAGTGGTACATTCATTGGCCACAGCTACATTAGAAAAACTGCTGGATCAGATATTGCTACACTAGCGTGCCGTGACATGTGAATCATTCATTTCAAGCTGTTGTAAGTAGCTGAAATTAATGAAGAATGTATGCTGTTGTAACAAATTAGCAGTATAGTTACATCACAATGTTACTCAGTGGTGCTAAGAAATAACACCCAGAGTCAACTTCAACACGGTTACATCTCTGCAATAAAGAAAATCAATATAAAGAGACTGAATGTTTTTAAAATGTTTTTTTGGAATTATGTGGTGGGTTTATACATATTTAAATTTTCCGGTATTCTGTTTACACTTATTGGCACTTGAGATACTTTGTTTTAATTTTGTTGCTTGTTTTCTCAGTTAAAATCTGTTAAGTACCTCAAAAGGCAATGTGCTTTTTACTTCACATCTCATTTGCTTAGTTTTTCCTCATTTGTCCCTGAAGAAGAGGTTGCAGTTGATAGTTGATCACTAATCCCAGAGCCCCTTTAACTCATCCTACAGTTTGATTTATTTTTTAAGTGGTTAGGCATTTGTTTTCAGCAACGGATGAATGAGTCATCCTCACAATATTATATTCAATAAGAAAAGGTGTAATTTACCGTAATCAAAACTTTGATACTATAAATAACATTCCATAGTTAGAAGGCAGTGCATTTTTTTTACTGTTTTTAATCTAAAAAAGGGACGATCTAGGGACCACTGCTTAGTTGTACATGCTTGGAAACAAAACCAGGCTTTTATGACTTTACAAAGCGTAACCCTTTGAAAATATCAATGTGGAGCTTTATCATTTGCAGGACTTTTTAAATTTGTCTCGGTTTAAAGCACCTAAAGGACAGCACTGTGTTGCAGTGATTAGCATTGCTGCCTGGCAGTTCTGGGGCTCTGGGTTCAGTCCCGGACCTGGGGTGCCATCTATGTGGAGTTTGTATGTTCTCCCTGTGCTCACAAGGGTTCCCCCCACAGCCCAAATAAATACTGGTAGGTTAATTGGCTTTTAAGGAAACAGGCCCTGATGTGAGTGTGTCTGTCTGTATGCACCCTGCTTTGCACCCATGGCTTGCCAAGATATGCTCTAGCTCCCCTGCGACCCTGAATTGGAAAAAGTGGTTAGAAAATGGATGGAAGCTGGTGTTGAAGATGTGTAAACTTGCCCTCTGTGATTTTCCAGCTTCAGCAAATCCTGCAGACCTTCCAGCAGCCGGCAAAGCCACAGTCCCCTGCTCCCGAGAACAACCTGCTGGCCCAGATCCAGCCTGCAGCTGTCCAGCGCAGCCTTCCGGCTGCACAGCCCGCAGAGCAGAAAGCAACCTTTGACAAGGTGACTGTTTTACCTGCTTATCTTGCTGTGCTTTACATCTAAGTTCTTATGCAGGTTATTTCCTTCTAATATAGGCTTTTAAATATTCCCTAAGTCATTTAAAATGTGAAACGGGATATACAGACTGTTATGTGATCAGCTGTAATTTGGATGGTTTGTTTTTGTCCATAGTTATAGCTGTGCAAGGCTCATGAATTAGAGTAGAATAAAGGATTTTTCTCACATGAGAATATGCTTTTGTGTTTCAGTGTTTTTTATTAAGATCTAGGGTCTACTACTTGTTGCTCTACTACAAACATTGCTCTGACAATGACAGATATGATGGGGGTTTGTTCACAGACTCTGCTTGATCGCTTTGATTATGATGATGAGTCAGAAGGAGGAGAAGATGCTAAGAAGGAAGAAACAACTTCTGCGTCACAGCCTTTGTAAGTCATGTCGCAGATAAAGTTCTGCTCATTCTGTACTATAGTCCTTTAACGCAAATGATGAGTAGATTCACTTGTTTGTATCTAATTATTGTGTAGGTTTTTAAAAATAAATTCCTTTATAAATTGTGAATGAACATTAGAAGATTGGTCTCTGACATAAGAAGTGGGTCAGATTGACCCATATAGTTAATTTGGTTAATTGGTTTCAGAATGTAATCCAGATGTTTCATGAGAAAATCCAGTATATGTGCTTAAGCAACATTGCTGGTTATCTTGGTACATGCACTGAAAAGCTTCTATGTGGATAAATGACACCTGATGTCAGTTTAAAGTTACTTTTTTTGCCCTCTTGTTCAAGCTTCATTTTTGTTTCTGAGAAAATCTGATCTATTGACATTGTCCATGCCTTTGAGGGTTTTGAAGACTTGGATAAGAGACTGTTTGAGACTTAAAAAGATTGTTTTTAAAAAAGTCATGTAACAACATCTTAACAATTTATCATACATTATTGACTGACAAAAATGAATAAATCTCATAGGAAAATGTTTCACTGTCTTAAGTTGAAGCAAAGAGCTTGGACATCTGACAAATGTCAAATCTGCGAAGACCAATTCTTCTATAATTTGTTTTACACAGTGTATTTCCGGAAAATATGCAGCAACCAGTATATCCGCAGCTTCCTGCACAAATTCCTAACATGGAACACTTTCAGCAGCGCTTATTAGGAATGGCACAAGAACAGCAACATCAGGTATGAAAGACAACTGGATTAAAGAGCTACTGAGCACTGTCGCGGAAAATTTGAAGTGGTAACATTAACCTCTCCAATTTTTATTAGTGTTGATATCCTGTGCTATGTTTGCATTTGTGTATATTTAAGCTAATTTTGTAATGTTTTATATAAAAAAATCATGAAATGGATACTCCTGCTGAAACAAGTGTGGCTGATTACAGTGTTTTCACTGGCTCAAGACTCTGATCGGCTATGTGAAGTTGCTTGCCCTTTTTGCAGTACATTTCCATCTGTTACGTTTTCAGGTATCCATGTGTCTTTTTCAGAGTATGTGAATGCAATGAGAAGTTCTTTCTTGATATAGTCTTGATAGAAATGCCCTTCCCTTCTAGGTAACACTTCCTCCAAATGGACAGCTTCAAGGATACGGTCTCATGCCCACCCAGCCCTTCCCAGCCATGGTTCAGCAGATGGCCCAGCCTGTTTTGCCTCAGCAGACTCCCACAGTCCCTGCAGTGTTTCCATCGGGATATCCACCCCAGAACGAGGCTTATTCACAGCAGATGGCACAGCAGCAACAAGTACAGACTTTAGTTTTTTCAGGTTATGGATTAGGCCTAGATTGTGTATTTGTGGTTTTAATATGAAGTCATTATGGATGCTGGAAAACATTTCATGGTCTAATCACAAATCGTGAACTTTTGTCAGCAGTGTCTGTTTTAAGAAATCTTAGTTCATTATTCGATACTTACAAAATAAAAGTACTGTTAAAGAATAATAGTTTTCCATGCGTTTGTAAATATAATGAATTAGCACATTGGCAATGGTACTGCCCAGCTTGTTATTCTTTTCAGTGCTATGCTTTTATTTGTACATTGTTTTGGCGATCAGAATTTGACATTGCATCTTAACTTCGGGAAAAGAAGTACTAAAATAGTTTTTTGGGGGCCTTGTACTTAGTGTCTTTAGTGGAGAATAATCTTGTCCCCAAAAAGAGCGTCTCTACTCATAAAACATCACAGTCTTAGATATAACTGGTGTTGCCACTGGTGTTTGTATTGCAGCAGCTATAGAGTCACTCTGTGCAGCACTGTTTCCACTGCTGACACTAAAGCGGTCTTTTCTCACCATAGCAAAATGGCCTAAAAATAGCTGTCAGACTGAGGAATTACACAAATTACTAAAGACAGTCGATAAATCCTCTGTTGAGAACTGTGCGCTTTACAGTTTGGTTGAATGTCACCAGTGTTTGCCTGAGATTACCCGAGATTTCAGAATTAAAGAAATTTGTGTTGAACAGGTTTATCAGTGGCAGTTGAATGCCCATTGTGAATGACATCAACTATTTTAAAATGTACACATTTGTGTTTTTATTATTATTGCTAACAATTATTTAATTGTTTAGTTAGAAAAGGATAAGTCATTTTAGTCATTTGTACAGTTGTAAAATGAACAGAACAGGAATGCAAGGATTTGTTCTAATCTAAAGCTAGAAAAAATGCTGTGAATTATGGCATTAATCTCAAATTATATCAGGACTATTTGCTGCAGTTAACAATTAAGCTGGTCTCAAATCAAGAACATCTTTTATTCCCCCTCTTATATTAGGAAGTATCAATGGAAATAGATCCACCTGTAATGAAGGAAGGAAAACATCGTTCAGAAGGGAGGAAATCAAGGTCTAAGTCTGCTTCCAGGTTGGCAATGCCTTCTTTCAAATTTAGTTCATTAAACCATCGGTTTAATGGGCAGAATCTGCATAAGGGGAATTTTGTCTGTAAAATCAGAAACACCAGACCTTTCAGCAATAGTGAGGAAATACACAACTAAAACAAGTAAAGATAAATTCTACTTAGTTTTAAAATTCAGGAATGTTAATGGTGCCTTATAAGAGTATTGTTTGTTATGTATGTTTTAGCAAATTGTATACAATGTATTAATGACATGAAATAGAGCTTGAATATTTATGATAAATAAGGCCCAGGAAATATTAATGAAATCTTATGATGGAAGTATATAGTATATATTTTTTCTAAAATAATAAGTTTGGGCTGAAAAATCATTTGTGATTTAATGGACAACCCACCATGTGATTTGACAGACACCCCATTCTTCCTATTAGTTGGTTACATTGAGAGTCTAATGCAAAAGAATATAGAATTTCTAGGAAAACTTGTTCTGTAGCTTAACTAACGATACCACATAAGTCAAAAGTGTTGGAATTAAGTATTCTTGTTAAGATAAAACTTAACATAGCTTACTTCTTTACCTGTGCTGGACAGATCTCCCAAAAGGAGGAGATCTCGGTCTAATTCCCGCTCCCGGAGATCACGGCACAGGAGGTCTCGATCTCGCTCCCGAGATCGCCGCAGGCATTCACCGCGCTCCCGGTCGCAGGAGAGGCGAGAGAGGGAAAAGGAGAGGGAGAGGAGGCAGAAGGGACTGCCGCACATCAAGAGCGAGACTCTCAGTGGTACGCATGCATCTGCCTAGCCATTCATTAACCAGCTCTTCACATGTACATACTATCAGCCTCTGTGAATTTTTGCCGTTCTGAGTTTGTCTTTGCATGTTCTAGTTTGTAGCACGACTCTCTGGGTAGGTCAGCTGGACAAAAGAACGCAGCAGCAGGATGTGGCAAGCCTCCTGGAGGAGTTTGGGCAGATTGAGTCTATTAATGTAAGTACAGACTTGGGTGGAAGCTGTGGAACCTAAAGGTAGAGCTCTTCACAGCAACTCTTGATGCTGTGAATAAGTTTACAGTTGAGCTAAACCCTTTTCTAGTGTAACTAAGTAATGATCACCATTTTGAGATCATTCAGTAAGTACATAATGCAAAAGGAAAGGCATGAAATCAGTTAATCCCCAAGTAGTAACTATTTTTCTTTGCCGCGTGGGCTTTGGCAAATCCACTCTGTGTAGTTACAAGACAAGATTGGATTCTCTGTCTGGCCCATGTCTAACTTTGGGAGCAAACCTTGGGAGCTGACTAATCAGAAATGAGTTTTGTTACCTTTTATGACATTACCTTCATACTCATTTGCGTGACAGTCATTTAAATTGTATGACTTTATAATGATGTTTCATTTTGTTGGGCTGAGTAATAAAACATAGAAGGTGGATTTTTATTTTTTTATATGCCGTTGTTATCATTTAATTTGAGGTCTTACGTGGTGTCTGAATTTTATTCTTGTACCCATTTGCCACCTTATTCTTCTGGTTTCAGATGATCCCCCCCAGAGGCTGTGCGTATATTGTGATGGTTCACAGACAGGATGCCTTCCGAGCCTTACACAAGCTAAGCCGAGGGTCTTACAAAGTAAACCAAAAAGCTATAAAGGTACAACATTAATCTTTTTTTTCTGCTTTGAGAGTTGCAAGGTAATCTTTACTTTTGCATGACATTGCCTTTCATAGTACCGTTCAGAGGTACTTATCAATGTGTACAAGTTAGCTAACTGGAGTGCATAAAATTTAACTGTTCTGTAGTTAATCAAGTACATTGTGATGGAACTTACACAGCATGATGTGTTATAGATAAATAGCTGATGAAACATTAGTGTGATAAATCAGAACATGGAAGTTATGTGGGACTGTTGATGTAGATATACATAATTAATGCAATGATATGGCAATTGCAAACCGTATTATAAAGCAAATTCAAAGAACAGATATATAATGAGCAGCATAAAAAACATTTTTAAATTTTGTACAAATTTGTTTTTTTGCTGTAGAGTGAGCTTGAGATGGAGTTTTAATATAATGTCTGCATACCGTTGACAGTCTTAACACCTGCAGTGTGTGTAAGAAGGACTTGTCATTTCTTCTTATTGAGGCTGACATAATGTATGAGACATTGGCCAGTAACAGAGCAGTGTTTTTCAATATAGTACCAGTAACTAACAAAAACGCCTGTTTACACATTTAAAACCAAGTATTTAGGTGTATAATTACATGTATTTTAGTGTATTCTTAACGCAAGGCTGTGTTCTGTCCGGCTACTTTTGTTTTTACTATGGCTGGATTAGAGATTAAAATATTAAGGAAAGGCCAGCCAAGTCACTACACACTAGGATGTTGGCATTGCAGAGTTACATTTTAGACCATTCTGTCTTAAAACAGGTACTTCATATTTGTTTAACTAGGGAATTGGAGTTTACCCTAATTCTTATAAGATATTTCACACGCATCGTCTATTTCCATGGTTTAGTATGTCAAATATTTTTTCTTAATCTGCAGATTAAGAATTCTTAGTTGTGTGTTGCGTTTGATTTAACCCTTAAGGATAATTGAGTAAGAAATGATTGCATTGGCTCATCTGACACTCAGGGGCTGAGGATTAATCACATTTATTAAATAACATGACAACTGTTTGCTAAAAAGCTATTTAGTGAATGCTTTAAATCCATACAATCTAGACATTTTTCTGTCATTTGGCATACATTTGAACAATTCCAAACTTTCATTTTTGTTTCACTTGCAAGATTTTATTCCTAAAACTGAGAGAAAAAACTATCTCCAGCATTACTGTGAAGTCCCTTGTGTATGAATTAACATCTGAAAAAATATACAATGGATTACATGAAATCTCTACTGTCTTAACATTTGCAACCTGTTAATTTTTTATGCAAAACAAGTGGGTGAGAACTATTGTGAAAATTATTGATCTTAGTATTTTATTTATTCTTATTGTTAAGAACAGAAACGCACTCAAAGGATGTTTTAGGCCATACATTCTTTTCACCAGATGCTTGTAATGCTGGAAAGGTTTTCTTTCCTTTTTAAGATTGCATGGGCATTAAACAAAGGAATCAAACCCGAGTACAAGCAGTATTGGGATGTGGACCTGGGGGTGACCTACATCCCCTGGAACAAAGTGAAGCTTGAAGACCTGGACAGCTTCCGTGAAGGAGGCATTTTAGACACAGAGACGCTGTGTCCAGGTAATACCTCAATATAGTTTATTTCCAGCATGCAGTGTCCACAATAGTTAATCATTATCTTGCTTTTCTTCCTATATATTTTAGTTCACGTGAAATATTTAAACAGATAGAAGTTAAAGCAAATTGTTGTCGTATATCTTTTAAATTCATGTGAAAAATGACTTCAAGTTCTAGAACTTGACATTGATTATTTTAGGTGGTGTGCAAGTTTTAAAATTCTTTACCAAATAGCACAACCATTGTCCTCTTTACCAATATATTGAGATAGACATTACCTGATTGTTTTGAGGGGAAATGCATTAATCTGTGTAACAGGATTACTACATTTTGTCCAAAAATATATTCCAAATTCAAGTTTCTTCAGTTAAAGCACTTTGGGATTATTATAATTATTATTCAGTGATCTATGTGTATAGCAGTAGTCAAATCTACTATCCCAAAATATTACTTAGTATTATTAAGTATTAAGAAATGTCCGCCCTCTATTGTACTGGCCAAATTAAGAAAAATACATAATGTGATATAGACCTTCTTCAACAGTCAGGATTGTTGCACAATTGTTAAAAGGATCTAAAATCTGGATTCATTAGGATTTTACTGCAACTGTGTATTCTATAAATATCAGATGTAACATACGGCATGACCAATCATAAACATTTTTTGTAGTTAATACATTTCATTGTACTTACAGTATACTTATTGTGTATCCAGATATATTTTATGTATTACATGTGGGTGGGAGAGCGGGTGGTAGGTGCATCGTCTCTTTCAACCAGTGCAAAAGACGATCCAGCATTGTCAACGTTTAAAATTTCCCTGTCTTTCTATGCCAACATATTTAACACATCACTAGTGTCATGAAGCTTACCTGGAAGCCTGTGAAGTCATCGTTCAAGTTTGTTGAAGGCTAAAGCCAATTCTTCTCCATTCGCAGTGTATCTGTTTCTATGTTTGTGCTATGTCCCATGCATGTTGCTCTCCAAACAGCATCCTTGTGGCAACATAGTTAGCCCAGATATGTGCCCAGAGCATATACCAGTAAAATCTCGTTCTCATCTATGAACACAGTGTTCCTTGCCCTGTAGGTTGTATCAATGATGTTATATTGAGTGGGAGATGCACTTAATCCTTTACAAGCAGATCTGCAGCTGGGTGTACAAAACTGTTGTCCAGAACCTTGCAAAACCAATTTCACTTCTAAACTAATTGACCTGTGTTAATCAAAAATGCTGACCCTGTCCTTGGCATCCTTTAGTCCTGTCTGTTTCCTGTCCCTAGAGATAACTAACATCTTTTGAGGAACATATTGCCAGTGAAGTTACTATATTCAACTTGTATAGTTGTTCTGGAATAAAGTTTTTATCATTATTAAACTAGCAATTTCATCAACATAGTCTAACATCTTCATATTGTCCAGCTGCGTCTAACGTGTAGATGCATTCTCATAAAATCTATCAGAAATCCAATGCCATGTTTTACATTTTTCGCCTTATAGATGTATCATTACAATTTTCCTTCTTCCGTTCCTTCTTTTTATTGGTATTGTGTATGGATGAGATACTGACTGCATAATTGTGTTCAGTGTTTATTAAAATGTTTGAGGTTGAGCAGGCCAAGCACGGGTAATTTTCTGTAGTTGTTATTTTTGTAGCTATGTATAGTCTTATCAAAATTCTCAGTTTTAACTTGATCTTAATATGTAGTATTAATATTAATAGGATGCAATAGCATTATCTAGTGTATGTATATATAAAATACAAAAATTCACTTTATGATTTGCTTTATTCAGATTGAATATTCTCATACTTTTAAATTTTGGACAGTTCTGAAGTTTGAACGCCTGAATTTGACGTCCTGAATCCAAGTAGAGACTTGCTTGCATATGTAATTTTTCATTAAATGTATGCATGGGGTTGGCTGATTCAAATTCAAATGCAACACTCACTTGAATTTTTAGTCACCTGTTTTTCATGGTTCAGCATGAAAAGTATGTGTGAAAAACCTTAACACCTTGAAAGTCTTTCTCTACAGTACATTCAGTGCTTTGAAAAACAGGAAGCCGAGCTTATGGTTAAACTCGGTTGTTCCAGATGCGGTTCTGCAGGTTTTTAAGTGAACAGCTCGCATATTTAGTAATGGGTTGTACCAGTGTGAAAAGATCTTCAAGTGACAACCTCTTCCACATGATATATGAAAAGATACTTAACAAAAAATTGTTAAATGTGAAATACCAAGTATATAAAAATCAACAGGTTCTACACAGGAGTTGATAATGTCTTAATTAAGCAAATAACATCTCAGCATGCTTAGGGTTGTTTATACGGACATGGTTTCCCATAATTATGGCTCCAAGAAGAGACATCAGCCACTTTGGAAAAAGGGGTGATTGTTGGTATTCTTTTGGCAGGAGTGTCAGTGGCAACTTTAAGGTGATATCAGCATAAAAATCGGAGGGAAAGACATATTCCCTCCGATTTTCACAAGTGGCAGCAGATCACAAGTGGCAGCAGATTCAGATAGTCCAGGATAGTGATACCTGTGCATTAAATTCAAAGCAAACAGTTCACTGCAGATCAGTTAACAGTGAATTTCGACCTGGGGTACGAGCATCCATTTTCAGCAGAAACAGTCTGCTGAGAACTCCACAAAGTGGAATTTCTTTCCTGTTAGGGTGTCTCCTGGGATGTCAATGTCCACAGCTGCAAAGCATGCGTGGTCACCCAATGGTTTGATAAACATGACATTGATGTTATCTATACATCTTGGCTTTCTCAGTCACCAAATTTGAACCTAATCCTGCATTTATTGGATGTTCCTAGTGTGCGTTAATTAGCTCTCTAATGGGAGAATGGTGCTGCATCCCTCTTGCAGAATTCCAGACATTGGTAGACACTTATGCTGATACATTTGGGATGTGCTGTCCGAATCAGCTTTTTCAACTATGAAAGTTTTTTTTAAATGAGATGTTACTGTAGAGACATGAACATTAAACTCTGGAGCTTGGATCAGTCTGTTCAAAAAATTCTGTTCTAGTTAACCACTCAGCTGAAGCTTTATATTGTCCTTTAAGTTTTAAGAAACATGGAGCGCTATTTAAATACAAAGTAGTCCCACTCCGATATGCTCTTTCATTTAATACAAAAGCGAAGTAAACATTGTCTGACAAAATTCAGACTTAAGAGCAAACCCACCAAGTCTCCTGAATATGGTGTCTGCATGAGCTATGAGCTTATCCACACTTACTTTATTCCAAATACCTATGTAGGATGCTCTTGTTCAGAATGAGGTGTTTTCACAACTAATTGGTATTCATTGTGGAATGTGACTCAACAGTCTAATCAGTCATCACATGCTAATTCAGTTTGGTGCAAAGCATTGAGGTTTTAAAAATTGTGTACAATATTTTTTTCCTTAGAGTGGAAGAACCTTTCGAATGACACAGAGAAAAGTGATGAAGTCGCTCAGAACGGAGGTTCAGAGGCTGTACAGGCTGAAGAAACGACAGTTGTTGCTCCTGTACAGGTAAAGCCTGTAGGATTTCAGGTGAAACAAAAAGGGTTCTTTCATTTTTCTCAATTTACATTTTTTCCTAGGGGGTTTAAAAGATGCTGGAAATTTCTATTTGAATTTGTAATGCCTATATCCCTACCATATCCCACTGAAAATTGAATATTAGATGTTTGGTGCAAGGTTTGCATAAGAGTGTATATGGTATATTGTGTGCTTCATTTTAATTTTGATGTGAGTGATTTTTGGTCTTAGCGAGAAAGTTCCAGAGTGCCCCTACATCAAAAAAATTAAATTTGGCTTTTATCGGCCAGTCTGTTTACAGCTTGCCATTTAACAATGGTCTCTGATCACAGATTGGTCTGTAAAGTGTGCACAAAAAAGTGCATGCTGTCCTCGCACTCTGTGGTGTGACGATGTCTGAGCCAGCTTTCTTGGCATTTCCTAATTTATTAACATTCAGTTGAACCTTTACGGTTTGTCCGCAAGGATTGCTATACTATGCTATAAATCTCCAACATCTTCTGCAGAGAGACCTGGAAAGGACAAAGTGATTATCTTCTAGGAAACAATATAGCATATGGAACTGTATCAGTATAATGTTATAAAGAAGTGAGCCACGATTAGCAGACTTAAAACTAAGAGCATTCACAGTTCTATCTTTAAGAAACATTGAAGATTTCCTTAAAGCTTTTGTCATTGTCTAAATCTTTCTCTCCCTCTTCATATTGACTGTGGTGGTTTTCTGTGCTGTAAATGAAAGCATAAATCAGCTGTCCTTGATGAATGCTCTTCACTGATGTGTGACGACCAAAACTGGGTATATCGGGTTTTCAGGTGGTACTGCATTTCCTCTGCAATTTATCCCATCCTCTTGCTTTCCACAACTGCTCCCTGGCATCAAGTCTTTCAGCAAGTCTTCTGGAACGTGATCCCAATCCCAACAGTCATATCAGCACGGACCAAAAGGGAAGCTAAAAAAATTGTTCTGACACTTACACAAACAAATGTGTTGCTGTATATTTAAAATATACAAGAAATGCACCACCCAGGTTTAAGGGATTCTTGAAATACGGTATATATGAAAACAAGAAATAGAGATCAAAGAGTAGAAATTTGTTTTAGAAATTAGTTGTTATGAAATGTGGCATATTGTCACAAGTTAGTTTTGGAGTATAATTTTCCTGAGCAACAACAACAGTCCTGCCAGTTCTGATGCATGGACCTGACCTTTAGAGACAAATTGCTTTGCTATGGGATATTCTGCCACTCTTCCCATGCAGCTGCAGCTAAAAGGTGAAGGTTAGCTGGTCAGGAGGCAAAACTGACCACTGTGCATTTTTTCTTAATGATCCTAGTGCTGTGCGATTTTGCTTTGTCTTTCTGGAAAATTGACACTTCCAGATTTGTTTGTAAGAAATTAAAAGGCACGGGGAATTATTAGTTTGTCACTGAACAGTAGGTTGGCCTCAATCTGCTCTAAGGGCATTCCTGTATTTAAAGTCATTCCTCCTCATTATGCTTTCAAAGCCGCACCAGTTGGTTTATCTGGTGCAACAGTCAACATATCTCTCACCGTGGAGATTCTACACATATTGATGTCCATCAGTTCTTCCGTAAACAATGTAATTCAGTGGTGAACTAAACGTTGCGAGTCTGCTGTTGCCTCTGATGTTCTCTGGCCCATGTTACCACTGAATGCCCTCCAGTCATGCAGATGGCAAGCTGTCGCTCTCCGTATGAAAGGTTATTTCTTTGTGGACTTTCTTTTGCTGTACATACTGCAGTCTGAAAACATTTTGGCAGATGAATCAGACAAACATGATGCTTCTGGGCCAGTGTGGTCATGAACTATCTTCCAGGAAGGTGCATGTCCCTTACAGAGCCGGTTTCCTGGTTTCCCTGGTATAGTGAGCTAATTGTTGAATCTAAACATAACATTCTCCTGGCTTTTTTTTTCCCAAAGATAGACTGCCTTCAATCACAAAAACCTTCTGGTTGCTTTTAAATTACTCTGAGAAGGCAAGACAAGTGTCTTTAACTGTTCTTGGCATTAATTAAATGCTCCTTTAAATGACTTTTTCTGCACATTCTTTCTGCTCAAATACCAAACACAGAACAACAAGCATTTTCTGAAGTCATGTGATATGAGCTTGTATTTTACCTCAAAGAAATATAGGGTAAAACTATCTTACCCAAACAGGGAGGAAAAAAACTACTCATTATTTCAAGTGTAAATAACATTGCATGTGACCTCAAAAAGATATTAATGTTGAACAATTGCATTATAATTGACAGACAGTTTTCCAGGAAAAAAGTAAATGTTTATTAATGAAGAAGCTTTCAGAAATCTTATTTCAATAACTCCAAAAAGACAAAATTAAACAATTCTGTATTATTTTTTCTCAGCACAACTGAAACTTTCACTTCCTGATAAAAAATACCAGTTAAACAAATCACATAGTGATTTCACTAATATTCACTCCTGGTTCAGGAGGGCTGGTGTGTCATCTGATTTTAATTCCTGTCTGCAATGAATAGGTTCCCTTAATTCCCCCCCTTAATTTATCAACTCTGGCTTAAAGTCTTTGTCTCAACTAATTATGCATTACCAGTGGTGATCTGCTGCTCTCCAGGACCAAGAGAATAATAGTGACAGTAATACCATGCAAAACCCAATTTGTTCAACTTTTGATAATCACATGCAGCATTGCTTTTAATAGGTATCTTCTGTTCATTACGGACCTTTGTCTATTATATTTTGATTAGTTTGTTACTGCTGAAGTTTAGCAGTCTTTTTTTTTTGCTGCAGTACTGATGTTTGCAGATCTTTTGCTCATTGGAACACCATAAATTGGAAAATCACTATAATAGCATCATAACTCTTTGATGAGAGCCTGGACCTTGTCAGTCTTTTTTGACCAGGTTTTAATAATTAGAGCTCAATAATGAGTGATCAACAATAATCAGTAATAATAATGAGGTTTATGAGAGTTTGGTTTCCCCAACTTTTTGTTTACATGCATAAAAATACAGTAAGCCTCCATGGTACATGTACTTTTTATTCCACTTAACCCACAGGTGATTGTTTAAGCTATGTCTGTCACCATCTGAAACACCCCAGAACAAAATCATGCTTGTTTTTATCACAGAATATTATCATATACATCTTGGTTGTATTATCAAAGTATACATCTACTGCTAATTCTGTTGATGGATCCTGAGATGGCAGACATCAAAACTTCCCATGTGCAGTAAGAACAGTAAGTACTGTTACCAAACTATTTAAGAAATTTGAATGAGATTCTTGAGCAATATTTGTATTGTTCACAAGATAAAATGTATAATTTATTGTAGTCTTTGTACAGTCTGTAGAGAGTTAAAGCAATTCCACCAAGGATAAAAAAACTTAGAAATGTTTCACTAACATTAATAACTTAAAACAAAAAACAATAGGTATATCTGCAGTCATTGTGATTAATCTTTTCAGGATCCCTCCTTTCAAAAGAAATTTACCTTTGTAGTAATTGTTTTTAATGCTTGATTCCTTTTGCAGCACATAATCATGAATTTAGTTACAAAATAAACTTCAAGAATAAAACTTGACAGATTTTGCAGAAGAAAATTTTCTCCAAAAGGGTTTTTATTTACTTGCTTATTTCTTCTGTTTAAAAAGTTGATGTCTCAGTCATTGGTTTATATACAGACCAGCTTTAATAAAGCACCACAGGACTTCATTAGCCTTTGAGAGCGATGGGGCTACATTTGTCAGTCAGGCCTGTATTTTCTAGCTCACTAACAAATATACTCGCAGTAGTCTTCAGATTTGAAAGTTACCACACCAATTATAAATAAGACTTCATCTGAAAAGAAACCATTCCACCAATCTTGTATGGCTGTACAGAGCTGTCTCATTGACCTAATAAGTGTCTGAGTGAGTTCCTGGGTTATCCTGCTCATCTCCTGGACAAGAAGATCCTCTAACTGCTGAAGACACTGTGGTGACCAAGGTCTTCCCCAAGAGTGTCCATTGGGTGCCATGTTGTGTGACAAGGCTGGTCAGGAAAACATGGGGGAGGTTGTAATGATACAGGTAGTATAAGCTCCATCTAACTCCATGAGCACCTCCGTTGCTTTGTTAGACTGTGTGCAGAGCTTCATGGTGACTGGTTCAATAGTAGTGGTAAAATCATGAATGAAGTAGAGCTTGTCCCTTAATGTTCTCTATAGACATAAGGATCTGTCTATTAATTGCTGAACATAGCATCTATTTACAAGTCCTGTACTCAGGCTGTTTAAAATGACCATTGGTGGGACTGTCCCTATGGTCTGTTGTTGGTGCTCATACACAGAGTACCAACATGGCAGTCTCTGCCTCTGCTGTCAAACCTGCAGTCTTGTAATCAAGTTTGAAAATAACCCAGATGTTGCAGTGGCTGTATACTACATTGTCATGTGCTTGCCAAATATATGCATGTGAAATGCACATGGCAAAACATTCCTATGAAGCATAGGATCAAGGATCTCATGTTCCTTTTTTTTCTCACCACTAAGAACATCACATGTCACACAAGTCACATAATTTAGATGTTGATATGTTGCAGGAAAATGCAACTCTTCAGTACTTGGTAAACAGGCTGGACAACCTTTTTACATTGGGGTAAGGTATTTCTGTATTTGTGTCCAATACCATCAAACAAAAACTTGTGAACATTCCAATAAAAAATAACTTTTTTGTTTTAAAATTCAATTACAGGCTTTTATCTCCAATACATACACCATAATAGATAACCTTTTCTTTCAAATATTCTTCATCTATTATGTTCAAGTGTTAAGTATTGTTTAATTTTTAATTTGACTGACATTTCATTAGGATTTGAATGTTGTTAATATAAGGTAGGAAATGGTAAGTCTCATGTATTAAGAATGCACCTTTCCTCTCCCAGAAGGTTAAGAAAATTAGGTAGTTTTAAATGTCTTTATGCATTTCATTATAGAAACGGAAAAAGTACCTCATCAGGGCATGGGAAAAAAAGCATATATGGATTTGTGGTTTATCTGATCTTATTTGAAACAGATGCAGTATTTGCAATTGTAAGGTGTCTTCAAGGTGAATGCTGTCTAACTTCTTAAGTGCACAAGAAAATAACCTGTTTGGATGTAAACAGTTAGACACACATAGTTATAAAGTTGTCAGTTCAAAAAAATAAATACCAATTGTAGAAAAATAAAACGTGTTTTCTCCCCAGGAATTCAACCTGGATTTGTGTTTATTGGTGTATAAAACTGCACACTGAATATTTTATGAGGATGCAAATATAATATGTAAATGAATTTATTGGACAATCTACACCAGAAAACTTCAATTATAATTTTAAATATAATGTGAATAATAAAAATAGGAAGTTTTTCCATTTGCTGTAACAGCTTTAAGGTAACTTTCAAATATTCTCCGTTTTGGTATTGAAGCCAAAGCTGTTTTATCAAATTAATTCTGTTTAAGGCCTGGGTCTATGAATGGAAGAAAAACACTGCATATTTCTATTAACAATCCCATAATGTGGAAAACTTGAATGAACTTAAGCGTTTACACATGCGGACACACTGTTTGTAATGTGGTTTCCTTTCCTATGAGGAAGAGTGTTTGTTTTTTTAATATTACATTAAGCTAATTTAAATCCTGTCTATGGGACTGATGTCTGGCAACAGCTGAGGTTTAATAACTCATAAAATATGAACCACATTAATTAACATATGACCATCATATTGTGAACTTCCCCAAATATATGAAGCTGTAGTTGGTTATTCTTTAACCAAGGCAGTATCTTGCACACTAGGGAAGGTATATGGATGACTGCCTATGGGTGCTCAGGTTGGAGATCTTCCAAAGCGAATGAAGAGGCACCTGGCCAGAGCCAGAGTGGATCCAGTTGTCATAGTCAATGTTGGAACCAGTGATGTAGGTAAGGATAGGTTTACCTTTCTTTGCTGACACATCTAAAGACTGGGGTGCATTAACTTCATGGGTAGGTAAAATTGAACACAAAGTTGATATCAGTGGAGTGAATCTATGGGGATTTGGGCTTTATTTTGAAGCTTTACGATTCACATAGCCTACCCCTGAGTGGATAGGGAGCTAACACATTTAGACAATTCACCTGTAGTGCTTAGACTAGTAAATTGTAGTGGTGAGTTCATAATCAATAATAACACAAAATCTTTTAGCCTTAAATAGACAAAATGAAAAGATTACATGCAATAAAAAGGCCTACATTGTCAGGGAGATGCGTACAGGAAGATGGTCCTTTTGGCTTCATGCTTTAAGTCATCGGGTAAGAATGGTGAAAAAAAAATCTGGCAGATATCTGGGCACAGATTCCAAAACGTTTGCACCTAAGAATGCAGTAATTTCATAAATGTATTCTGTCAAGGATTCAGCTTTCGCTGTATAAAAGATAACAGTTTTAACATGGAAACTGAGAAGCCAGGCAGTTCTGGCTGTGTAAATGGGTTAAAATCAATCTCTAAGCCATCAAATCCCTTTCCTAAGACATTAGTAGCGACAATGAGTTCTGCACACATGGCCATGACTTTAACTTGGTAAATATCACACTCAGTCCTCTGGATCCTGGTTCTTAAATATAAGGTGTTGACAGTCCAGCTATCTGCAATTTGTATTTGTTTTATAAAGGTAGTTTCGAGCTGTTTGATTTTGCTGAACACCTTATTCCCTTCTATATTGGCAGAGACCCTATTTTAATCATCATTTGTTTTACTTCAGATTCTCAGTCATTGCACTATTAAGACTGCAAGACTGGAAAAGAATTTTACCTACAGTATGATTTATGGATCTGGATCCAAACATTGATTATATTTTGCAGTGTGACATTTCTACATGTTGCAGGAAGATAACGAAACCAGGTTCTAAAACTAAAATTCACAAAATACATATTCTGGTAAATGTGATATTCCAGTTACTTAGAGATTTTAAGTAGTTCCTGCTTTCACAGTTATCATAACATGGGCATGATCAAAGCATTTGGACTTTTCACAAAAGCTTGTTTGAACAGACAATTTCTTAAATGGGAAGAAACTTACAGTATATGAATTCTTTAGACATTTTTCTGAAGTAAAAAATTCCTTGGGTTATTGAAGCCAATGTAATTTACCTAGACATGAAAGGTTTATGAAGGTCTTGGCTAATGTCTCCAGGGCTCCAGGAGAATACTTTGGAGAAAAAATAATATGCTTGAAGTAACAACAAACTGCATTACAAATATACAAGTAAGTTTGAAAGACACCATTCCAGGAATGTTTATTCCAGAAGCTAAAATGTTAATGAAAATTATTACCAAATACTTCTCAGCAAGAAGACATTTTGCTGGAAGTAGTGAATTAGCTGTGCAGAGACAGAATACAATCTTACAGTAAGTAATTTTAAGTCCTCAGAGGGGACGGTAACAAACATTCTACACTTTTTTCTTCTTCTTAATCTTATCGAACTCAGATGTGTAAATAATGAAGCCAGGATTTATAATGTATATTGTTTACAGGAGCTTTTATTCCCCCATGGCCTATGCCACCAGACGGTGTTAAATGAGTGACATAACACAAATGAACCAACGTGACAGAAACATAGCTCTTTGTTCTTTATGGTGAACATTGCTAATGTGATTTTGAGATGATAATTTAAAAAAATAATCAAGACCTCAAAATTGTTGTATTTTATGAAAGGTCCTAAGATCCTAAGACTTTGGTCATGCAGTAAAATGTCTGTGATCTTATGTGGAAGGTAAGGTGTTTAATTAATCACAGTCTTTACTGAGTCCTACGTAATGGCCGTTATATCGGTGCTCTCCAGAGTTATTAAAACCCACACTGATCTAGGAACCAAGAATATAAAACATTTATGGAATGGATAATGTCTTGCTAGAAGAAATTCAAAGAATCTTAATCTTCAATGCCATATTTTCACTCCTTTTATAAATTCTCCTCTGGCATGAATTACACTGACTGGACATCTGTGATCTGCTCTGAGGTTCGGGCATTTCTTGTGGGGTATTCTTTACCATTCCTCCGGACTGAATTACTCCGAGCCCTTCAGCGTTTGAGTATGGAAAGCAGCTTCTTGAGTTTGAACCACAAATATTAGAGTGCATTGAATTCTGGAGTTGGAGAAGGCCAATTAGAACATTTTGTTTGTCTTTATCCTTTTCTATTTTGTTGATTTGGACATATGCTTTGGATCTTTGTTATGCATAGATGTTAAAAATTATGAAGCTTAAATGTACTGCAATAGGAAACCAGGTGTTCAGCCAAAATGTCCTGGTACATGTTAAAGTTCCCCCACTCCCCTATCTTAAGGTTCCAGTACCCCTAGATGCAAATTGACCTCAAAATATAATATTATCCTTATAATATTGAGTGTTCACTCTGCATCTTATGTTTATGCCATACATAAAGCTGGCAAATATCAGTTGCATCTTCTTGTGACTTCCCATAAAAATGGTTTCTTCCTAGCAGTCCAGTCATGAATATCACATGTGTTGCAGATACCCAGCTGTTGTCTATGGATTTATGGCTGTGTTGTAGCCAGGGGGTGACAAGATAGACTTACTTCTTCTACAGGGTAGCCACTGTATGTTGTAAATTTCTTAACAATGGAGACTACATTACAAAGCAGTAGATTCAGCTTTTTGTTTATTTTACTTGGTTTGCAACCATTTGATAGCACTCCAAAGAGCTTTTTGACCTTAACCATCATGATGCACGACACTTACGCTAGTCTTTCCTTTTATACCCTAGAGACAGAAAACCTTTGGTAGATTCTCTATAGTTAGGTAGGAGACTCCCATTGCACAAATAAAATATTCTACACAATATAGCAGCTCTACAAAACCAAGTAGAATGTTATTGCAGATTTTATTTAAAGAAATGCTTAGATGTGTGAGTAAATGTGACTCTTATGTCTGGAATTGATCTACTTATTTTCTACTTATATCTACTTATATTTTTGCAGTTACAGTATCATATTTTAGAATGGTTTTAATCAAGATATTATCCAATTTATAACTCATTTTGATTTTTGTTTGATTTCTTAGTATATGGGTACATCTGTAGGGCACTGTACTTCTGTAGTCAGAAATTGGTCAATTTCAGTGAATAGTTTTTGAAGTGTACAACTGATATTCACTTATGTCAACTACAAAATAGCAATATATTACAACTTTATTTTCATTAGGAGAACACAGTTGAAAGATGACAACTGCAATAACAGTCTTAGGGCTTCCCACAACAGCAAAAAGTGTTAATTTTTTAAAAAACATAATGAAGCATTCCTAACTATAACATTTAGAGCACATGGTTTCTTCTTGGAGGGTGAGAGGAAATTAGATCTTCGATCCCTGGTGTTCTGAAACCAAATGCAACAGTTGCTGTCTCAAGCTGGTATCACAGTGAGTGAAAAACTTATCCTTGTAAAAAAAAAATAGTTTGAATTGTGTTTTTTTTACACAAAACATTTGACAGCTTTCAGACATGTTGCCCGAATTTCATGGCTAGCGAGACCCGACCACCCTTGTCATTGGATGTGAATGTATGTGATTTTTATTTGTAGGGAAATTGCTCTATTATTAATATATTATTCCATGCCTATCCGTGCTTTCACCAGTTTGAGACCTTAAAGGAAAAATTCAACAAGTAGTAGTTTATTTTCACTTGATAAAGAGTAATGCTTGAATTGTGTTCTTACAGAATATGATTATACTGAAATAATCAGTGAACTTCGGTCTTTAAGGATAAATCTGTAATTTTGTATATTAAGTTTCTGAAAACTAGCCATGTGTAAGAGTCAGGAAAACTGCCAACTGTGTCACAGCAGAATTTAAAATGTAGAAAAACATCTTCAGGAGTGATTTAAGATGGCGTGAAGCTGTGGGTATTTTGATTTTAGCTACCATTGCAAACCTTAAGCTATACCTATGTCCGTGTTGAACTATACTTAATTGTCCTATTACCTCATCTAAGTTTATGGAAAATACATTAGGGTTTTAAGGTACATGTGAAGTTGTAGATATAATGATTTATTAAATTAGTTAATTCACTAGAACATAAACTGTCATTTTTTTGGAAGAACAGACTTATACTCATACCATTGACAAATGTCATTTATTGTGTTGTACTTAATAACTAAGTAAATGTACAATATTTCATAATTGGGTTGCTGTTGCGTTATGTCCATGTCTATAATTGTAATGAGAGTTATTCTAAAAATAAATGGAAAGGAAATTGTTCTGTTCTCTGGAATTGTTCACAGATGGCTGGGATAATCAAGTTTAAAGTTGAGTAAGCACATAAACTTGGCCAATCTGTACCCTATCTCCAGAAACCAAGAAGTGTAGCAGAGTCACCAAAAATTAAGACTTGTGCCAAAAAAGCATGATGATACAGTTGAGCTTAGACATCCATCAGTCCAGATATTTCTTTAGATGTACGGAAATTACAGTTGGGCAAAACTTTACAACTCCCCCTATCAATTTTTTAAACTTTAAACAACTGTGAATTGCATAATGTTACAGATTGGATGTCTTATCTGAAAATTAAATTTCAGCGTGTCTGCAGTTTTGTTTTGCATTAAATGTGATTAATTTGAAAGCTGCCAGTACCATCTTATTTTGCTCACCTTGGAGTGAAATGTGTTTGTAGTTGAAACACTGTTTCATTACTTAAAAAGGCAGCAATTACTGCAATTAGACTGTTAGTTAGACTGTTCATTCTAATTTTTAATCTTAAATATGCAAGAATCAACATAGTACAGGCCAACCACAAGCTATTGGAAACCTTTGGACACATTCTTGATCATTGTCTACTACTCTGTTGGTCCTTGTCAATAAGAACTTGTGGTTTCCAGTGTTTCTGAGTGTGATGACAATGTTTTGAATCAGTTATTGGCATTATGAGGTTTATATTAAATGTTAGCTTTTTGGCTGCAGAATTTAAAAACTGAGTAAAATTATCATAAGTAATTTTATCATTTACAAAATATGAAAAAGTGCTACACATGGAAGTGTTTTTTTTTAATGTATCGGTAACGGTAGGAGCTCATTTTTGGAGGATGAGTCTGAATGTGTTGGCTATTTTGAGGGCCTCTACAGTGAGTAGGTAAACCCATTTTCATAAAGTAGTAGTAAATATGCAAAATAACTTGGATTTTGTTCTTTTTTGCTCTATTGAAAAGTTTATATTTACTACATCCAGTGACAGTTCGATATCTTTGTCGATGGGCTTTTTTTCGTAAAACGTACTCATACTTAGGTAGTCCTTCATTTCTGACTATAATTAGAAACATTTGGATATTTTTTATTGAAGTATGATTCAGAAAAAAAAACAACTACTGGAGCAAAAACATTATATACAGTATTAGAAGAGACTATTTTATCTATCTTGCAAGCGTGCACGCCTGTTGTCTGGATAAGCCGTTAGAAACTGGCAGCAACAAGACCTGATTCCTGTCTAGAAGCTGAAAAGATTCTATTATAGTCCTGCTTCCAAAATGTGACGGAGTGCTGGATAGAGGGTTACTTCGGGGTCAAGAATTATCCAAGGAACCAAAGGTTACAAGTGGAAATTGTCATGAGGCCTCAAACACTTCACCCACCAGACTGCTGAAGCTGACTCTTCAGACTGTTTTAAGAAGCAATTCTTGTTCATCTGCCATCTTCCAAGCAAGATGGGCCAAATGGCTTCCTTCTGTGTTGGTTATGTTTTTACATATGATACATTATTAATGGGGGCAACAGAAGCTATGAAAATGACTATAATGGGTTTTTGCATTCCTCTGTAATTGAAATACATCTTCACATTGAAAACTTTATTTGCTTGCACGTCCTTTCTGTCCCCTGCTTTCGTGGCACCATGCTTTCCACAACACCCCTCAATTTGTTGGCACGTGGAGGATGGAGTGAACTTCTGCTGGCGTTTTCTCAACCATTTGTTCTTTAACTGGCAGCCAACAGTCCTGTCTTTTCTTCTTTTCTTCCAGGTGCCTGCAGTTCAGCCAATGGGAGCCGTCGGAGCTCTGCAGCCCCCCGGATTTCCAGCTCACATGGGGCTGCCTCCTCCAGCCTTCCCTCCCGGAGTGCCCCCTCCGCCACCACCACCCTTCATGCGGCCTGGATTCAACCCCCTTCAGATGCCACCAGGTATTAGACTTCAGCTTAGTCATTACACCCTCAGACCAGAAAAGAAATGGCACTCCTTATGGCCTTGTCAAAATGATGAATAGGTGCTGTCAGAGGTGGCGTGTCATTCATTGGCTTGATGAATTCCATCAAAGGTCCCTGGGCAGGCAGAAGAATTCCTGGATTTCAGTGAAACTTAGAACTGGCAAAAATGTGGAGCTCATATCCCATTCATGCTGGTCTTCCTGAAGCTTTCCTTTACAGCTTCGAGGCATCTTAAGGTAGAACGCAAGTCACACAAAGGCAAACTTCCACTTATGCTAAGTTTGCTGACCAAACTATTGGCTACCACATCAGATAATGTTGGACATCTGATAGCAGCAAGAACAGCTTTTGTAGCCCAGTCCTCTAACTGGAGCAGGTTTGCCTTTAGTTGCAATGGAGGTAATAATGTCTGGGACTGAACTGGACGTTCCATTGTTTTTTCAATACGATTTTGAGCTGGAGGTTGTTCCAGTCAGGGAATAAGGTGGAAATCTGTCTTCTCACACCAACCATACTTTGCTTTCTACTGAAAGTCTATTGGTTTATTGATTTAACTGGGGATTGCTGATACTATGAACAGTGAGCATAAGTGTTAACATTTCAGCATCGTTGCTTAAAAGATATTTTCTTTTTCACACAAATGCAGGATTCCTGCCCCCTGGCACTGTGCCTCCGATGGCCACAGGAGCACCTTTACCTCCTAATGCTGCCGTCAGCGTCCCAACATGTAAGTGTCATGACCAGATGTGGAAGATTCGGACACTGTAGTGGGTTGCCCTTCTATTGCAATACAGACATTCTTAAGATCAGTGATAAAATGTTGAGCAGGTCCAGAGGGGGGCAGTAGGTTTAGGAAAAGACAAAAGGAAGTTTTATCAGTTTTCAAAAGTGTAGGTAATGGAGAATACGTTCAGTCAAGAGAATGCAAACTGGAAACTTCACTGTTTAAGACAGTTTTACATCACAGATAACAATCAGTATATGGAAAGGAATTAATTGCTTGGAAAACCTTATCTGAGTTTGACACAGCATTTGTGGTTGGAGTGGCCTGTTCTTGTCATTAGCTGTTCTTATGATTATAAATATTGATCTTGGTAAGAATGCATGGAACAACTACTGTTTATTGGAAGCATCATCAGGGCCAGCACAGAAATATGCATGCTGTAAGCACTGCTCTTGGGTCTTTCATTATATTTCCTGACTGGGGAGCCTTCTATGTGAAGTTTGCATGGTCTCCCCATGGTCATGTGAATTTTCTCAGATGCTAGATAATTTCCACTTTTCAAAGACATGCTTGGTTAGGTTGAATTGGTGTTTCTGAATTGTGTTTGCCTTTTCCTTACCTTTTTGTATTTTTGAATTTTTGAATTGTATTAGCTGGAAGTTCAGGAGAAGATACTACAAAAGACACTTCAAGTGGGAATCAGGTCTCTTCTTCTGTTGGTGTGAGAACCAATTCTGAACCTACAGATAGCTCCAAATTGTATGGATCGGTACCAGCACTGAACCAGGGCATCGGCACCAACCTTCCCGTGTCTATGTCACAGCCCATGGCTGGCCTTAGTAAGTACACTGAAGCAGTAGTAGATTTCATTTCTTTTACTATTGAGTTTGTATGTCCCACTGTTTGCATTGGTATCCTCTGGGTGCTCTGGTTTCCTCCCACAGTCCAGAAACATACGGGTAGGTTAATTGGCTTCTGGGAAAATTGGCCCAGGTGTGGGTATGTACATGTCTTTGTATTTGTCTACCCTGTGATGGACTGACATCTGATCCAAGGTGTATCCCGCCTTGCTCCTGTTGCTTGCCAGGATAGGCTCCGGCTCCTTTGAGGCCCTAAACAGGACCCAGCAGAAAGCGCACAAATGGATAGATGGTGTATCATGAACAAAACAATTACTCATTTAAGGGAGTGGGATAGGTTGCATTGATGAAACAAAGATATCCATGGCTTCGTACTTAAACACACATCGTTCACTAGCTTCTGAAGAATTGTTCATATAGCATTCTTTAGTTTGTAGCCTTTGTTCTAATAGTCTTATCAGTGCTTTTCCGTTTAAAGCTTTTTATTGTCAAGATTGGAAGTGTGAATAACCGTTGCCTTAACCATGAAATGGGAGTGATGAGTGTTTTCCCTTCTCTTTTGTTTTAGATGTGTCAGAGCTGAAAACATGTCAGTCTTACACTCTGCCTTTTTTATTCTTCAGCAGGTAGTCAAGTGGGTGCTCCAGGTGGCCCAGTAATGAACCTGCAGCCCCCCTCCGGGGGTCTGTTAGGTGCCCGGCCAGGTATGATCCCTCTTCAGCGGCCCCCAGGAGTCCCTCCACCCCACATGCAGCGCTTCCCGTTGCTCCCGCCTCGCCCCAACATGCCCATGCCTCCCCAGATGATGCACAGGGGACCCCCCCAGCTCCTGCACAGAGAGCCCCCGCCCGGGGGATACGGCATCCCCCCGCCTCACAGCTTGAGGGGGCCGTTCTCCCCCCACGGCCCCTTCATTCGGCCTGGTGGCCCGAGAGGCCCCCCGGAGGGGCCCGAAGAGCGGGACGGCAGGCAGTTCAGGAGCGAGCGGCCGGGCTTCGGCCCGGGGCGCGAGCGGGAGCAGGACCGGTTCGGGAGGCGGCCTTTCGGGGGCGGAGCCGGGGGAGGGGCCGGGGGCCGGGGGGAGCCGGAGGGCAGGGATCGCTACATCGGCCGCCACGACGAGTATGGCCGCGACCGGAGGGACTGGGGCCGGAGCCCAGAGCACGAGCGGCCCCGGGATGGCGAGGAGCGGAGCAGGCGGGCCAGCGGACATCGTGACCGAGACAGTACCAGGGAGCGGGAGTCGCGCAGAGACAGGGAGGACAACCGTGGCCGGGAGAAGGCCGACGAGGCAGAGAGTACTGACAGATACCGTGACTTGGACACCGCCGAGCAAGCCGCGGTCTCCGAGAAAGAACTGCCCACGCCAGACCCTGAGCCCACAGCGTCTTCGGACGTGACTATGGAGCCAAAGGCCGTGGAGTTGTCCGGATCCACTGAGCCAGTGGAGACACCCCAAGAGGCCAGATCCTAGAAAGAGAAAAAAGGAAAAACTGCTCAGGCAGACGTGGAGCGCTGCCCTGTGAACCACATCGTCCTACTTCGGAGCTTGAATGTTGTAAAGAAACAAAACGCTGTAAATACGCTTGTGCTACTCAACACCTCTTTGTAGTTTTTGGGGGAAGCGTTTTGTTTATACCCCATGTGTTTCAAGAAAAACAATTAAATTGACTTAAACACAAAACAATATAAAAAAAAACTTTTGCTGTAACTTTTTTTTTAACTTTAAATGTTTACAGAGCATAGGAATTGAGAGGTTTATATCATTTTTAAATTAAAACAAATTTAAATCTCTTCCAACGTTTGAGCTTTAGGGATTTGTTTTTAATAAACTATTTTCGTACCAAACTTTAAAGTGTGATATTCTTCCTGGAAATGTATGATTTTAAAAGCTGATTGTTATCTGGCAATGTCCACATGCTTGGAATTGTTTAATGATATCATTTTCTGGTGTGATGATTTTTGCTACATTTTTACTTGTTAAAGACTGTACAGAATTATATATATATATCACAGAAAATGCAGTATCCAAAGTAACTGTTTAATTGCTGGGGAAATGCTTTATTGATTTTTTTCCAACATATGCTGTATACATAAAAATTACAAATGTTTTGATTTGAGGCCGCCCTTCATCTTTGCTAAACTAATTCCTGGTTTACAGTTACCAGTCAGTGTCACGATTGTGTCATTAAAAAGGTAAGTTTTGTATTAACTCCTCTTGTCGAGTGGAGAATAATTGTCTGCCTTTCCCCCCACCTTCCATAAAGTGGAGATGTTCTCATTATTTCCCATTATTATTTATTTCTCATTATTATTTCAACGACTCCTGTGTGAGAAATAGAACATGTTCTTTCCAAAGGAGTCTGCATTATAAAAGGAAAGCGAGATAACATCTTATGCTGATTACTAAAAAATAGTGACTGTCTCAACATCAACCTGAAAATGAAAACCAAGCAGAAATGGCTAGTCTTTTTATGGAATAAGAAAACACCTTTTAGGAATGTCTGCTCTACATAGCTAAATGAAAAGAAAGAAAAAATGACATTGAAAACGATGCACTACTTATACTAATCTATTAATTATGCATTGTTTGAAAACACTTTTACCTCTAAATATGAGTGGGATAGATGTAAATCAAGCTGTAGATGATCTGTGTACAATGCTAGTTATCGAGAGAGACAGTGTGTGCTTAAAAAAACTACTTGTTCTATTGCTTTAGATCAGTGATAGATGTTCCAATGCAGCTAAGTATTTTATTTCTTAAAGATCTGTTATATTACAATCTGAGGCATTTAACTGCTCTAGACAGCTCACAGTTTCTTTTCCTGTTTCAGTTCTCAATATACAAAGACTTTGTAATAAAAAACAGCTAATCTCAGCCGAGGAACTCCAATATTATTATCGTAAAAAATTGAATGCATTTTTATATTTGTATCATATAAAGCTGAAGCTGCTTTTTTATATTTTATGCTTTGTTGATTAGATTCTCATACTATTAATATAATATAATTACAGTGAAAGAGTCACGCATTTAGAAAAATGTTGTGTTTATGGAGGTTGTATTTGGAAGGTGATGAATATTCAGATGTTGAGGGTGGTCTGGGAACTGGAGTGAACTCTGCCGTACTATATATATTAGACTGCCAGGCTTAATAACCTGTATCAATTTACGGTAGCTTATTTCTTCCAATGCAAGGTTCTGCATCAGGCCTTTGAGCCAATGAAGCTGGCTGGGTGGGACAGACGTCTTTCACTTAATTGAAATTAAGTATTTGGCATAGCAATGACAGGATTGCAAAAACAAAGGTATTTGAGCAGGTATAGCTCATAGCATATTTGTAAAATGACCCCAGTAATTATTTTTTTGTCACTTCAGAATAGGTGAAATCTATGTAGTATGTTCTCATTTATTTCTGAAGTAGAACATGCTGACTGCTGATAAATACCTATTATGATCCTGCATTTAAGACTTAGGGTACATATTAGTCATTTACTACTTCGAAGAGGTAATAAATTCGTAGCCAGCCATTGTATAGGGCTTGCCCATCATGTGCTGAATGCTTCTATCTCATGCTTGTGTAAACAGCATATAAGGAGAAAATTCTTGTCTAATAATCTAATACAATTCCCACTCATCCCTTTTTAAATGAGCATTTACAAGTACTGGCTAGAAAGAGTGATACATATACATACTTATTTTTGCTAGACGAGTGAACTTCTCTCACTAATATGAGCTTCAAGCATGTAGGTCATTCTTCCATTTTCCATTCTTTCACTTTTAAGTTGTCTTCTTGATCTTAACAGAAATCTTCAGAGTATTATACTAGATATGGTATAGAAGAATATTTTGAATGCATAATTTTGTAAAAACACAGTGACACAGTGGTAAGCATTGCTGCCTTGCACTGTTGGGTCTCTGGGTTCAACTCCAGACCTGGGGTGCTGTCTGTCTAGAGTCTGCATGTTCTCCCCATGTTTGCAAGGGTTTTTGCCAGATGATCTGGTTTCCTCCCAGTCCAAAGACGTTAATTGGCTTTTGGGAAAATTGGCTCTGAATGTGAATGTATGCGTGTCTGTGGTAGACTGTGATCGACTGGCACCTCCTGTCAACAGCTCCCTACCTGTTGCTTGCTGGGATAGGCTCTAGCTCCCTTACAACCCTGTATTGGATTAAGTTGTTAGAAAACCAATGGATGGAATATTTTCTACACTGAAATGTTTTATTTTGCTTATGCACATTATGCATTCACATTATCAGTATCACCAGATATCTTGATGCTCATGACACAGAGTGAAAAAGTGGGTGGGGTGTGGGGGCCACAGGTGTCAGGGGCTGTTTTAATGTCAGAGTCTACCTTAGGGTTGATGTTTTTTCTCTTCTTGTCCTTTGAGCTTCTTCACATTGATCAAAGACCCTTCTTGTGTTGACACTCATTATTAACACACAAGTCACAGGTGATGCGTGGGATTGGGGACAGGTTTAACTAGGCCTAAGACTGAGACTGGGGTTCTAGAAAAGGGTACGAATACACAGTGCATCGTTCCCCCTGTCTGTCTGCATACACCCAGTTCATCAGTGAACCTTGAGTAGTAAATTCTGCACCAGCCCAAGACATCGAAGGAACTCTCCCTCCTGAGATCCAGTCCTGAGCCCTGGTTAGGAGGGAAGAATTAAGGGGGACAAAGAGTGCAGTGTTGGACCCAGAAGAGGACTCAAGATACTAGGGACCCCACGGAGAGAAGTGATAGAAGGCTCCAACATCTCCCTCACGCACACAAAACTGGACTTGGGAACAAACCACGCAAGAGGTGGAGTATGAGGGAGCACATTGTTCGGGACAGCTAGAACTGAAGACCACTGAAGAACTGCACAAAGTTTCTTCACTGTGGCCGAAGGAGGCACACCAGGTCTTTGACTGCAGCTGATTTTAGAGACATGATGTAGGATGACTGTCTTTTTAGATCATATTTTACTTCTCCACTCAACTGCTTCATAATACATTTAAACATCAGTTTCCATAAAAAAAGAGTAGTTGATAAATTCAATGTTGTAAGATATTTAGCAACTAACGGTGTCAAACAATCAGAAAAGCATTTGAATTCTTGAATTCACCTGGTTCAGTTATGAGTACTTGGAACAAGACTTTTACATGTATTTTAATGGGAATTTAGTGTTGTTTTTACAAGTTTTTGCCAACGAGCAGATATTTTGCAACTGGGACTGTAAAGCGAGGGATGAGCATACTCATTTATTTGGCTGAAACTTTTATCCAAAGTAACTTACATTTGCACATAATTGTATAGCTGGATATTTTACTGGATCAATTTTGGGTGAAATACTTTCCTCAAGGGAAGACCACTAGTACCTTACTTGTAATTTTGTAACCTTCCAATCACATGTCCAGTACACTAACTACTGCTCCACACTACTGCCTCTTTAACAAAATGATCATGTAGAGGCTGAACAACCTCTTATGCTTATCAGCTTATGTTTTTCAAGCCTGGCTGGGATGAATTCAGGACATATGGATAAGACAACCAGTAAACTGCTGATATCTGTCACAGTTGAATACACTCTAGACTGGATTTTGGGCAATAGAATCTTTAAGACTCTGAATTGTATTGAATTTGAATCCAAGTCTTGAAGACAGAGAAAATGATATTGTTTCTGGTGGCACACTTCTTGCTTGACCTTCCTGTAATAAAATGCTGACAAAAACCTAACTCTGATTCTTCTTCAGATTTGAAACTGACCAGACTAAGACTCCAATGAATGTAATTACATTCAAGAGAGCACAAGAGGATTCTGAACACACTGTGTGACAGAAAACTAGCCGAGTGTGCAGAGTCACTCCAACAAACAGGAAGTCTTTAACTGGCTACTTGGATCAAAGCCACTAACAGCCAAGTAACAGTGAGAAGGTGAACAGCCTCTCTGTCATACTTTGCCGCTGTAAATGGAGGATTTAATTTCAAAGTACATTGTGTGTACTATCCAGGTGCAGTTTTTCTATTAAAACAGCATTCTTTCTGGAAGGATATGGATGTAGCAAGCATTCTATCCTACCTCCTTTGCTAGAGCCATGGTGAGCCTATATCACTTTTCCCTATAGAGGCTGCACCATTGTTGGAAGACGGGTTTCTTATTTACAGTGGTAGGGAGTTCTTTTACACTGATTACACAAGCAGGAAATTAAAAAAAATAATAAAATGCCGCTCGAGAGGAGTGCATGGACAGTTTTTGTTCTTCTCAGCACAGGCATAGCACATGCAGTGTACGCCCCCCTCACTGTTGTTTTTTTCGACATTTGTTTTTACTTATTGCTCTATTTGAATGACGGCTTGTTTTTATTATGGTATATCAGTCAGTTATCTAGTTAATGTTTTTCACAACTTGGTTATTAACACCCACTCGAACCTCCGGCAGCGTGCCTGCCGTGCAACCTCCGAGCATGCGCGCAGGCGGAGCCTGTGTTCTGGCTGTGATTGGGTGCGCGCTGGATTGGGTCGTAGGCTGCGGCATTTTAGCAAGACACTACGGAGTGTTGTAGGGTGTGTGTTAGCTAATTGTGTTTAGGCAACATGGTGTTGAAGGCAGTTTGTGTTCTGAAAGGCAGCGGTGAAGTCTCCGGGATTGTCCACTTTGAGCAGCAGGTATTCGCATTGTTAATACACGGATGGTTATTTCTTTGATCGCAAGGCCTTAGGTAACTAGGATGAGACCCTATTTAGTCGCTTGAACTTCAATATCTGCGTCCTCTTTTGAACGAAGTTCAAGTTCTTTGAATACCAGTTGTCACTTGTTCGTTTTCACTAGATTGGTCGTTTTTTATAATACATTTTTTTAATTGTTCTGTGCACACCTTTCTTGTCATGGCTTGTTTTCGATGCACGTAAAAACTTCTCTTTAAGCTTTTTCACCGAAGCAGATCTGTGTTCTAAAGCCTGACAGGTATAGACGTTGTGAGGTGTAGTATTGCAATTTCTGTATAAAATGATTATAATTCTACTTCTTGCGTGTCGTTAGGTGTATGGCGTTATGCCAACTGTGTTATAATGCACATTGGTTGCATAACTCACTTCGGGGCAAAGAGCATTGCTAGCGGTTGAAGCTGGTAAATTAATGCTGCTTAGCTTTTATTGTGAAGCAGTTTAAGAGGTGCACCTCGAATATCAGAAATTGAGCGTTTGTGCTGAGTCATTTTGTTCTTTAAAGCGTAAGAGCCAGATCCATATCCGCCTGGTTTGTCCACTTTCTATTTTCCGTGGTGCATTTCCACAAGGAACGAAGCGAGTTTTGGTTTAATTTATGCAGCTGTACCTGTAAGGTTAATTTTTTTGCATGCTGTGTGGTGCAATGAACACAACGATTAAAGTGTATTGTTCTTCAACACTATACTGTGATGTCGCACGAAAAAAGCGCCATGAAATTCTGCTTTGGAATGTACTGCGCATGATCTCAAATACAATTTTAAGGAGTATTTGTAGATGTTTAAAAGTTGCATTGTCATTATTATCGTATGCTGTCAAGACAAGTCTTGTATTCCGTGATGTCAAGCTTCAATAAGCCAAGTAAGGCGGCACTCTAAAATAAAACTATATCCCCTTATTTCAAAACCAAAGACAGTTGCAGAGGGAGGGAAAAGAACTGAATTAATATTTACTGTTTTTTTCTTCTTTTATTTAGTGAGGAAATAACAAAAATGGATGGATTCGAGTTAAATTCCACATGATAATAACGTGACCAAGAAATGTGATTGTTTTAAGTGTTTAATGTTCTTTTGGGTAAATCTGAGCCTTTCATAGATAATTCCTTATTTACATCCATTAAGTGACGAAGTGTGCACCTGTATTCAAGTGTTTTTTCCATTGACTTAATATATGGTGCTGGTGTAGATTTTGTGGCTTAAACCTGAGATCTCTAAACGTTTTTCATTTGTGTGGAAAGCAGACCTGTTTCATGCAATCTTTGTTTTTTTGTGCTGATAGAATGGTGATGCACCAGTAAAAGTGACTGGGAAGATTTCTGGTCTGGCTCCGGGAGATCATGGATTTCATGTGCATGCCTTTGGAGATAACACAAATGGTAGGTGTTAAATACTTGGGTCTTTTTCATAGAAGCAGATTTGCTGCCGAGACACTACAAACCTGATTTGTACTCTTTGTGTCACTACTGTCTTTGGTATACATTTCCTTTATTTGCAGAAAACGTTTGTCATTTTGTTGAAAATATTTCAGTTTTTAAACTGAAGAGCATCCAGTGTCGTATAAAAGTTTTGATTGAAAGATCTGTATCGACCCTCAATCAGGTAGTGAATTTCAAGCAAAGATTCAAGCATGAAGACTGAGGAGCTTTCCATACGACTCAGACATAAAGTTCTAGAAAGTCGCAGATCAGAAGAGGGGTATAAAAAAAAATCTTCAAGGACCCTTTATATAGCAGCCATATCACCCTGCAACTCACAATTGGCAACCCACTGAAGCTCAGCAGGTGTGAGCCTGGTCACTATCTGGATGGGAGACCTCCTGGGAAAAACTAAGGTTGCTGCTGGAAGAGGTGTTAGTGGGGCCAGCAGGGGGCGCTCACCCTGCAGTCCATGTGGGTCCTAATGCCCCAGTATAGTGAAAGGGACCACTTTACTGTAAACAGGTGCCGTCCTTTGGATGAGACGTAAAACCGAGGTCCTGACTCTCTGTGGTCATTAAAAATCCCAGGGTGTTTCTCGAAAAGAGTAGGGGAGTATCCCCCTCTATGAATTGGCTACATTACTCTGCTCTCCTCCCCACTGATACCTGATGTGTGGTGAGCGTTCTGGTGCACTATGGCTGCCGTCGCATCATCCAGGTGGATGCTGCACATTGGTGGTGGTGGAGGGGAGTCCCCATTAACTGTAAAGCACTTTAAGTGGAGTGTCCTATATAAGTGTAAGCTATTATTATTATTATTATATCTCTTTGAGCATAGTGTGGTCAATCATTAAGAAGCAAATCAGGCTGTCTCTCCAAACTGAGCAGCCTACTAGGGATTTGCAACAAAGCAGATATGTCAAACGTGTGTCAAACGATTTTGCAGAAATAACAAAGTATTACCTCTGATACAAACCCAACATAATGCATCACTCAATCAACACCATCCCTGCAGTTCTGCCACTTAATCAGCGAGCAGTGGGAAGCTTGTCAAGACTGAAGGAAACATAGATGGAGCAAAATACTGGCAAATAGTTGCTAGCATCTAGCTCCACCAAGTGAATCATCAAGGCCTCCTTGAATAATATTTATTTAACTTTCCAGGCTGTGTAAGTGCTGGGCCTCACTATAATCCACACAACAAAACCCATGGAGGCCCTCACGATGAAAACAGGTGAGTCTAAGAATTGGAAGAAATCCAGGGTTTGTTTTTATGTTTTTTTTAAAAACATCAGGACAGTCCAGTTTTGTTATTCATCTTTTGTAATCGGTGCTGTTTTTGAAACTTTATGTATTGATATTAAGCTTGAAGATTTCTCATTACTAGGGAAATTTCATGTACAGTAGATGAGGTCATTAAGGGAGTTTTAATAATGTAAAAGTGCATGTGCTTTAATGAAAAATGTAACTACATGTGGACTTAAATATGTGACCATGGATAAAACTTCTGGGGGAAAAGAAAAGATAGTTTTTGTATGTGTATATTTTTGTTTCCCCTGCTTTTCTGTGAGTTTCAGAATGAGTGACCTTGTAATAATGCAACTTTTCATTCAGATTTTTTTTAAGTAAAAGCATAAAAAAGTAACTGGGTTTTATTGAAGTTGGGGGGGATGTTCCTAGTAAATTTGTTCCCCAAATCAGACAATGACTTGCATGAAGTAAATAATAGCTCCATTCTAATACTGGGAATCTGAGCTTTAATCATATAACATAACCTTACGTAACCTGTTGAGCAGTTCCCGGTGCCATAATAGAGAAGCTTATCTTGCTTTTGTTGGGTTTTGCACATAACTGTTGTTTGTGATGACCTTGAGAGATCTGTGCCATATCTGTAGGCTTTAGGAAATTTTAAAATCAACTTTGCTAAAGTGGACTGTATTGCAGGGCAGTGCCCTAACTGACAGAAATGTTAAGGCCTTCAAACGAGTGAGTGACTAGGTGTTTATGGAATATTGATCTAAGCAACCTCATGGGGAATTAAAAGAGAAAGGGGGGTGGACGTAGATCATCTTGGATATTTGAGAAACCTAAAGGTAAATGTTATCCTGTTTTGCGACAATATTAGTTTTTTTTTTCCATTTGAGTATATTAATGTTTTTCATAAGCGTTGCATTGTTTCAGGCATGTGGGTGATCTTGGCAATGTCACTGCTGGAGAGGATAAAGTAGCGAACATTAACATTGAGGACAAGCACATCACATTGACTGGACAATTCTCCATTATTGGACGGACTATGGTGGTAAGTGACGGACTGGTGTTGCTTTTCTCTTGACTAAAAGGTTAAGGTTGGAAAGTTCCTTACCTTAAGGTTTAAGTTGGAAAGGATTTTGGAGGATTTAAGCTTCTGGATTCTTAGAATGTAGAAAATCGTTTTTTCTTCACTTAGTTCTGTTTTTCTGCATATACTGTAATGCCTTTTGTTGCTTTGTGTTTAAACATCGGCTGCATAGTATTTCAATATTATGGTAATGTATTCCTTTACTTTGTGTTCCTGTTAGCCCTTTTTAATGGTGATTTCCCCCCCCCCCGACATCATGTTGTCTCCGTCTCTAAAGACCAAAGCTGTTTGTGCGATCACCGTATTACTAAAAAGTTTGGTTTTAATGGATCAGGAATGGAACCCATGAGAACCTAGTGTAGCAGCTAAACGTCATGCACATTCTTTGAGTGCACTAAAAGCTTTGATGTAAACAAGGCTTTCGGTTTGTGAGTTCTTTGAAATCCTAGTTCAGCTAATTGTAGGGAAAATTGTAGCCTTTCATTTGCAACCCTGTTGAAACAGATTTGTGATGGTGCATGCCAGAGATTTTCCTGCTTACAGTTATACCTGGAACTCTCTGTGTATTTGACCGTGTGTATAACGATAAGAATTTCACATTTTTCTGCGGCCCGCTCTGTCATTTGGTTTCAATGTGGATTCCTCACTTCGTAGTCAGACAGCTGTCCGCTCGGTCTGTTGCAGATCCACGAGAAGGCCGATGACCTGGGGAAAGGGGGAGACGACGAGAGCCTGAAAACGGGCAATGCTGGGGGGCGTCTGGCCTGCGGGGTGATTGGTATCGCCCAGTGATGAATCCCCCAGTCAGAGCGCCTGAGCTGGAACATGGGTGATCTGGTGACAAGTATCTGTGTCCAGAAGAAGGGAATATTCTTGTCTACAGAATTTGCTGATCTTAGCAATTAAAATGCTACTGTTGTCATTTCTCTTTGATGTGTTTGAAGATCCTATTTTTGTTCTGTAGTGTCCCTGTTGTTCAAGAATTCCACAGCATATTTAGAAGGATCTAGTTTTTCTTGCTATGGAAAACCAATAAATATTGACTAGTAATGTATTGTTGCCGTGTATGTTTTTTCTTCCTTTTTCACAAGATGGCGTTAGTTCACACATTCATAGTGCACTGTGAAGGGATTTTTAATTTAAAACCTGAAAATGAATGCCTGTGTTTTTATTGTATAATCAGATTTGTAGCTTTATATGAACAGACATTTTTGCACTCTGCACTGCGTGGTGCTGCAGTGTGTTTATGGAGTACATGAAATTTTGCTCCTGAAGTTATGGCTGCAGAATAGTGATGTAGCCATACAGAGGTAAAAAATCAGAATGTTGTGCTGAAGTACATTAGGTATGCAGAATGGCCTCCTCGTTTGTTGTTAGGGTCTTGAGATTGTTGTATTTTCTGTAAGAACTCACTTTTTTATTCACTATTCAGTTGACTACACAAGCAGCCCTCCTATTTTAATATAAATTGAAGCCTATAATCACTTAGAAATGTGAAACATGCAGTACATTATGTGGACACTAGGTGACACAACCGTACAAATTAGTCTTGAAGAAGGAAGGTAACTGATAATTTTTTTTACATCTGCAGTGCTGCAGGTTTGCAGGGTTTCTTTAAAGTTAAACAGCTGAAGACCTCTGAAGAACTGTTAAATGGGTCTGGTTCATCATTAAATTTTATTGATATCTGGATTGCTGACCCTCAAGGATTGCAGGTAGGGCTCTATAATTTAAAAAATGTCATTCCTGGTTTAAACTGGAATGGCCTTGTAAACTCTGTCATTAAGATGTGCTCATAATAGTGTCTCACAAAAGACCTGTAAGGATAATTTATCTTAAAGTTTAAAAGAAAGCTTCTTGTCTCGTTGCAATCCCTTCAAATTTATATGAGGACATTTAGGAAGATATTCTAAAAGATCCCTTACTAGTGAGTAGAGTAGTATTTCATTCCTGCCCTATTGCCCATATCACAATAACATAAGGCTATCAATGACAGGAGACCATTTGACCCACCTTGGACATTTGGTTGCCAGTAGATAAATGATGCATCTTAGCTAGGTGGTTTATTCCTGACCCATTAAAATCTACATGAAGAAGGAGAAGCATCTCCTGTTGTCTGTGCTGACAGAATTTTTTAAGCTTTTGAAGATGTCCCCTAGTTTAACTTTGTCATTACTTTTGAGGATTTTGAATATATGAACCAGTGTCCTGGTAAGCTTCTCAAACATCTAAAAGGTTTGATTAGACAAAAAAAAAACAGAACTATATAATTGAAGTGAAGTTTAATTTGTGCATTGCAGACTTATAATGATACTTCCTTTGACTTAAAAACTACATTCTGAGGTTTAGTACATTTTATTACTGATTATCTTAGGTGAAGCTGAATAAACCACTAGGTGGCTCTGTTAGATGAGGTAACGGTAGCTAGGCAGTTGGTATAGGAACAGTAATAGTGAAGGCACTTGTAGAAGATTGAAACGGGCACTGATTGATGCACTGCGTCTAGGGAACGGAACAAAGGAGTGGCAAAAAGTGGATCTGCCACTTGCAGGCGCACAAATCAATAGTCCCGACATGCAGCAATTCTTGTACGGGTATGAGGGTACAGAAAAATTGGCAGCAGTGTTTTAGTAACACTAAGAGAGAGGGGGTGGTCAGTTAGACATTATTTGAGAGGTTTAGAGTGTTTTAAATGTGAGGATACCTGTGGTTTTCACAGGGAAATGGGAATTTCTATAGTGATGGATATAGAAAGCACAGAAGAAACTGTAGAATGAGTCCATATAAGCTCCTGATTTTGACTCAGCACCTTCCTCCTCAGAGCACAATGTTGATATCACAAGATATCACATGTTATTGTGGGCTGTTTGTGTCATAAATGGATTGGTTGGGAAGGGGGACTAGGAATAAATTATTAGATTATTAAAGGCATTAAAGACAGAACATAGACTAGAGAACAATTATAACTAATGATGGGTGTCATTGGATCTTTTCATTGGATCTTTAATGACCAAGTAGCTTAGTACTTGGTGAAACATCACCATACTGGGCTGCTGATTTGAAATTTATGTCCAAAGAGCAGAGCACCGGTCCACCAACACCATTTACAGTAGCACCCTATTCCTTAGGAGTCTCCCATTCCAGTATTGGCCTGGCCTAAGCTTGCTAAGCTTCTGAAACCTGGTGAAATGAAGCTAAAAGGGTCATAAAACTATGTAAACTGAAATCCATTATTCTGGTTAGAGTGCAGATGGAAACTGGAGAACTCGGGTAATGTTACAGTGGTTGAGCACCTCTCTTGGCTTTCTCCCCGGGTTCTTAATTACATGATTGAGATATTCATTTGAGAGCTTGATTTAACCCATTTAACCCTTTTCCCACATCTTCAGCTGTAAGCCATTTAAAGAGCTTGCCAAGTGTATATAGTATATATTTACTGTCTTATATTAATATTAATTAATGAAGTGATCTTCAGCACCCAGTAAATTAACCAAGAAAGTTTTAATTTGGTTTGGTTTTAATTTGTTTAGTGGAATGTTTTAAGTCCTGAAATGGCATGTAACAGAAGTGCCGAGGTTGACTACCCCTGATTTAACCACTTAATCTACTAATAGCCTCTCAGACTCCATTTGGTGCGATATGACTCCTGTTATTAAACTAATTGGTAAAAAGAAATGAGGGCGGTGAAAGTACTTCCGTAGCTCTTAACATCATGCGGTTTCATTCACGGGAAAAACTTTAACCTAAATCTATTATATAACAAATGACGAAGAACAATTGGCAAGTAGCGTGTGTGGCTTTGATCCTAAAGGGGTAGTAAACGTCATGAGTACTGTAATGTAACACTTACCTAGTAAATTGTCGTTACATTGTTTCAGCGGTAAACAACAGCTGGAAGTTTTTGCGACTTTTCCTGACAGCTTTACAGTGAACCACAAGATGACCTGGTACGGTAAAATAGTGCATTCCTTAACGGAAAAGTAAAAGTGTTGCCAAAAATATCATTTGGTTAAAAAACGCACAAGTCTGCATACTTATTTGTACACTTCCCAAGTTCTTAACCCGATACATTGCGGCGCTTTTGTAATTTGAAGCTTGCATTGTGAATGAATTGACAGGAAGCTTTTGCTTAGAAAAGAGAATATATTTTATTCGTTGCCGGGGTGACATTTAAACATCACATTTGATCCTGGCTTCGGACTGCTGCGCACAGTGCCAGCCAGGACACAGATGGCGTCCCCTGCTACTGTAATTACACGCTCTAAAACGCTTCTCTCCTGTCTCATATTGGTGTAACCCGTGGGCAGAAATTAAACAATCATAGCACATCTCCCCGCAATAAGAGTACTGTCTCAGCTATTCCCACTGCTATCCGTGTCTGAAGAAAATGCAACAAAAATTATTTTGGAAATAAAAAAAATGTTTAAAAGCCATTGTGTTTGTTATCAAATATCCACTAAATGTCTAGATATCTCATTCTTTCACAGGAGACATGCTTAATGGAATTATATACCATAAAAATCACTGAAGTCCACCTACTTTATCGTTAACCTTTTGAACGGTGTTTTACAGTATGCAGAAATAAAAAAAATACATTTTATTGACTCACCACAGTGATATCTTTCTAGTGAGACTTTCAGTAGAAAAGTTTCAGATCGAGACTAGAACTTTCAAGTTCAACTTTTCAAAACCCAATAGCGACTAATTTATTACAGCATCACAGTTGACTTTATCTGGGTAATCATTAAATTACCATTGGAAGTTGACAGGTGAGCAGTTTAGACAAGTACACAATTTCTAATTTCTACTGGAACCAACCAGAAATGTATACTGGGTGTTTGATTTGTAAACCAAATGTCATTTAATTCAAAAGCGAGTAGCCTGTAAATCTTTTACAAAGATGTGAAATGGTATGTGTGTACATGTGAAAGTATTTTGCCTCGATACAGAATGTTCAATTAGGTTTTCTGTGCGAAATCGGTCTAGGTTACAAATGTTATATTAAAATGTCGCTCTTAGTTACATGTGCACTTCGATTAAAAAATGAGTGTAACTTTCACCCTTAGTATTTAAAGGTATTCTGTGTCTTCTCTTATAACCTGCACTGGCTCAGCTAAGGAGTGAGTGGCAGCTCCGCGCTCCTCCCACCTTCCCTACGCCCGCAGAAACAACATGGACGCCCCTATGAGCCGGACCTGGCACTGAGCTACCGGCAGGATCACACTGCAACATGTGTAACAATGTTTGTAGGGTCTTGAAAACTACCACAAGGGTAACGGGATGTTAGGTGAGTAAAATGCAATGGGGCACTATATACATGATTTTCTCTAACTCCGTATACGTGTTTCACGTTATTATGTTGTTTCATACAATCTGGGAATTCCTCCAGGTCCTAGTGCCTGTAAAGTCATTGGCACTGTACCGTCGTAGTCTTAATTTCAGCATATACACAGAAGAAAACGAACCATTCATTTAGAATGCAGTTGCGGTATATCGGCAATACTTAAAATATATTTAAACATCTACAAAAATATATTTTAAGGTTATATTTTTAATTAATTTGTCATCTTTCCTTCTGCTTGAAAGCACAAGTATGCGGCGCCTTGTGCAATTTTAGTCGTGTGATGGTTATCTATATGAAATGTGTACATGCTCTGATTCCTGTGAACGGGATGATTCTGTTATCGATGGGTTCGTTTTAATTCTACACTACATGTACTGTGTTTGAGAGGGCTCACGAGCCTTCATTTAAGCATTGATCTATATACTGTATATTATATACTGTTTACTGTATATTGTTAGCTTTTTGTAAGAAAAATCCTGGTATATCAGCTTTTATGTTACATAACATCATAAAATACTAGTCACCTTCTGAAAAGAAGGTGGTTAATTATATGGTATTTGTAATCTGAACGTTAATACAAACTGTGTTTATACTGCTTTGAATGTGCTGCAGCTGTCTGCTTGTACCTTAATGGACCCGTAAAGCTCGGTTCGTACAGCCATTAAGAAAAGGGTATTACATTAGAAAAGGGGAGTATTACAGGCAGCTCTTAAGAACCGTAATCATTTTTTTGATTGTTGTTGTTTTACATGATGTAAAGTTATTATAACATAAATATTGTAATTAACAAGAAACAAATTTTGTATATGGATAGGCATGTTTCAACATATACATACTTAAGTGATATATTTCTGCTTTACAGGAAGCATGTTGGTATTGTTGACCACCAATAACACCCTCTGCAAATGAAGATTGAAATCTTCAAATGCCAATCACTTGTGTTCTGTAATATACTAGGGGTTGTTTGAATCAGGACGGAGTGTGTATTTAGGGATTAAAATAGAGGTGCTATTTGTGTGGAGTTTTATGTTTTCCCCATGATCACACGGGTTTCGTGACATGTTGGTAGGTTAATTGGCTTCTGGGAAAGTTATCCGTGGTGTGAGTGCGTCTGTTTGGACTGGTGTCCCATTCAGGATGTATCTCACCTTGTTCTAGCTCCACTGTACTGGATACAGAGGTTTAGAAAATGGATGGATGGATTATATGTCATATCCAGTCAATAACAATACCAAGTAAACATTTATTCCATGTTGAAAAGAGAAGAAAAGAAACACAATGTTTTGGCTGTGGAGCCTTCTTCAAGTGTGGAAGGCTGCACACCTGAAGAAGGCTCCACAGCCAAAACTTTGTGTTTCTTTTCTTCTCTTTTCAGCATGGAATAAACCTTTAACTTGTTCCTTTGCAGCCTATGCATGCTGGCGCAGCCACCTACTTGAACTTCAATAATAATAATAACACCTTGCATATATATACCGCTTCTCTAGACCCACCATTCAAATCCTCTGGGTTCTCCCTTCTACCACCAGCAATGTGTAGTCCCCACCTGGATGATGCGATGGCAGCCAAACCAGGCCACCACGCTCACCACGTAGCAGCTGTCAGTGGGGAGGAGAGCAGAGTAATGAGGCAATTTTTGTAGATGTTTAAATTAGTTTGAGTTCTTTCAAAATAACTGTGCACATTTGAAATGTTTTGGAACAAGCTGTAGAAGTAGGCTCTGTGCAGACTTTCAGGATTTAAGGTACAATTTACAATCTAATTTAAGCTACAGCTGTGGTTGTCCATCCTGTCCTGGGGGATCTCTGTCTGCTAGTTACAGGGCCCTTAATTACCAGTGCTAATTGGTGCCTGTAACTGTAGCACTGGCTTGTTTAGACTTTGTTTTCTACATTCAGGCCATAACATAGCTGAAGTACATTTCCAAACAACATCATAAAGAACTTTAATGCAGTCTCTCAGCATTAAATTCTGAATTTGGTCCCTTTATTTAAAGTGTCCTAAGATTCTCACTTGTTGGTTTGACAACATCAACACCATTAATTAGAATAGGTTGACGACAAATACTGAAAATAAGTAGCAACATAAAGGGTTGTGAAGAAAGTTAAGCATTATGGAGTATGTGTGTCTCACCCCCTCCATTGTGAATTTACAGTACTCCCATCTGAGAGCCACCTCTGTTTCCCCCAGTGTAAAAGTATTAGACTTTTCATCCCTAATGAAATATCTCTCTCAAACAATATAAAGTGACTCTCTTATCTCCCGTATCACTATTGTACCTCCTGTCTTCTCTAGTGGTATTGTTTCCCTTCCTTGTTCTTATTAGACTGTGCCATAAAACCATTTGCCTCCAGAAGATGCTAAAGCTTAAACAGAATTATTTCTCTCCAAAAATTCTTAACAGGAAATCCATTTATGATGAACAGACTAGTTGGAAAAGTAGCAAACACTCCCACAATGATTTTTTTCCACTTCTGCTTAATTTCAGTGCCATTGAAAAGTGCCATTTTGTAAAGGGTTGATACCAATTCCAAATCCCATTCAACCTTTGCAGAGCTAAGAGAATCTTAAAACTAGGCCTCAAATCAAAAATTGAAAGCAGTATTAGTCTGTGATTTAAGAACTTGGATGGAGCAAAACGAGGGGAGACAGGGGTCGCCCTGGATAAAGGCTGAGATCCAGTTAGCTACAGTATTTGTGCTGTAGTCTTTATGTCCTTCGCAGACTTACAGGATCCCAAAGGTCCCATTTACAGAACTTTGCACAACTGGAGCCAAATGCAGCACCTTGTGCAAGGCTACACCAGTAATGTCTGTCATTGGGCCTTGACCTACAGTACAGCCTTGTAGTAACAGATTCACAGGTTCAGAACTTTCTCTTATGGTCCTTTCTTGCCAGACTGTGGTCAGCTAAGGTCATGGTTACTCCTAACTCTGTTGCAACTGCTTGCCTGTACTGTGTTCTACCAAACTCTTCTGTTTTGCTGTGGTTTGCTGTTTTATATTACTCAATATACAGCACTTTGCTGTGGTTTTGTGACTATTTGCATGTTATCTATCTATTTCTCGTATACATCAATTTGGCAATATTACTATAATATGTATTATACAGTACATACTTATATGTATTTATACTTTGTAATGAACTAAATTTCTATAGTTCCATATGTATTTAATATATTCTTACTATAAACTACAGTACACTATATGATGTCCTGCATTACTATGTTTCTGAAAAAAATTAGCCTTAACAACCCTGTTCTTTTGAGGACTGCCATGCTCTCTCAAAACAGTACAGTAAAATTAAGTCAAATTCATTTAGGTCTCATACAAACTACATTAAAAACCTTTAGGGCTCCAGCTCTCTATAGCAGGAGTTGGCCATCTATAATTTCTGGTTTAGGTAGCTGTAGAACAAAATAATTATTAATGAATGTTGTTCATGTTTATAGGCCTTATAATTATAGGGACATGAAGATCTTAGTGTAACCCTAACTCAGCGGCACAAATTGTCTCATAGTGTGCAGATGTCGATATTGCACAGTTACGATGATTAAGCTGGCATAGCAAATCAAGGTAAATAATAGCTAACCTGTCAACACATTGAATGGTAAAAATTACAGGGCTTGAGCTGCAAAAAGAGAAGAGTCAGGATGCAGAAAATAAGGTGCTTGCACGTAAATGGTCATTCATTTGCGAAAACCTTTGAAGCGCAAGGGAAGAAAAGGCGATATAAATAGCAATGTAAAAACAGTATTTGTGGGGAAAAAGAGCAGACAAATAATGGATGGGACAGAAAGTGGTGAATCCTGAACGCAGCTGTCAGCCAGTGCCCATGTGTACTTCAACGATGAACAAAACTGAAAACTCGGCATAATGTTCAGGCAGGTGTGCCACGTGACGTGATGGATCCCATTACTGGGTGCAGCACCTATTTTGAACCTCTTTACAAGAACTTGGGAGTGGAAGATGTCTGTTGGTCCCTTTTTTATAGGTTTTAGAAATGGATACACTCCAGCTTCCACCGTGTTTCTTGATAGGATGAGCCTTTGATGCCGTGGCCAAGGAGACTAAAGTGATTAGAGGTCTCATTCTGCTGCTTCCCTCTTCCAGCCTTGCAGCTGTCGCGATTTGGACATCTCTTTGCATCTGTGCCACCGATGAGGACTTGACGACTGAGGTGAGGGGATTAGTTGTGCTGTATGGCTTGGTTAGTCATTTTTTTTTTCATTTCAGGCAGAAACTTGTTGCTGAGGTTTTCACAGCTTTGCGGATCAGTTTTAATTTTTGGCCAGCCGCCATATTCACCCTGCAACTCACAACTGGCAACCCAATGAGACTAAGCAGGTGTGAGCCTGGTCAGTACCTGGATTGGAGACCTCCTGGGAAAAACTGCTGTGGTCTGTCTGGGTCCTAATGACCCAGTATAGTGACGGGGACAATATACTGTAAAAAGGTGCTGTCCTTCGGATGAGATGTAAAACCGAGGTACTGACTCTCCGCGATCATAAAAAATCCCAGGGTGTCTCACAAAAAGAGTAGGGGTGTTACTCCGGCATTCTGGCCAAATTTCCAGTTGGCCTTAATCAATTATGGACTCCTAATAATCCCCATCTATGAATTGGTTTCTTCACTCTGTTCTCCTCCCCACTGATAGCTGATGTGTGATGAGCGTTCTGGCGCACTATGGCTGCCATCGCATCATCCAGGTGGATGCTGCCCATTGGTGGTGGTGGAAGGGAGTCCCCATTACCTGTAAAACGCTTTGAGTGAAGTGTCCAGAAAAGCGCTATATAGGTGTAAGCAGTTATTAATAATTTGAAGGATCCACTGTGTTTCACTGGAGTGAGCTGTCCAATTCCTTTCTACGGAACTGCAGCTGCAGCGTTCAGTGAAATATGAAATTTTGTGAATGGACTAAAAAGTCAAAAAGCTGCTTTTCTCCTTCATCTTAACTAGCCAGATAGGCAATGGACAGTAAACGATACTAGCTTTATAATGTGTGAAACAATCGAAAATATTTAACATTTCTAGTTAAGGCATCAGATCTGAAGTCAGATGGTTCTACCACTGTATCATGAAAGGATCAGATTCCAGCATGCCAATAGTAGAAAAAGACATGGATGCACTAAAAAGAATCCAAAGTTTCTTGAGGGACCTTACTGGAAAAAAATGAATTATTTCTTTCAATTGAATTATTATTGAATTTTCAGTCAAATTAGTTATTTTTTTCTTCATTTCAATAGAACTGATCTGTTTCTTCCTGCTGAACATTTAACTAGCTTTCTCAGGTCAGAAGAGTGTCCTCTCCACAAGCTTATGACACGAGGTCATAATCTAGAGCAAGGGTCTTCACCTCTGAGTCTTCTAGATCATGTATAAGGTTTTGGGGGAATCAAACATGTAACCTGATCAATGAAGGGAAATTTAGGCCTTCAGGATTGAATTCAGTTTAATTGTCCTCTATGAATTAGGTAATTTAACAACATCTCTTGAATTTAGAAATCATATCTCTAGAAACTAGTGATTTATAAAACCTGCTGAACTTGGGCTCTCTAGTACCCTGGCATGGAGATGCTTGATCTAGACAATAGATATCTCATCTTATGGGGCTGCAGTTTTTATGGTGGCCTTTAATGGTCACGAATAAAAATCAGAAGATACTATAACTCTTCAGGTCCAAGGCTGGACATCCCTGACCAGTAATAAAGAACAGTCACATGCTGTTTGATTTTCTCCTGCCAAAACGTAATAATAGGATCAAGATTGTTTCCAGCAGCTGTGTAATTACTTATGGATTTCTCTTTGTCTTGTTTAAATACAGTCCTTTATCTTAATTTAAAGCTGACCTGTAAAGCAAGTCAGAGTGGGGTTAAACAGAGCATCAACAGGCACTTAATTGCCTTCAGTTTAGTAAGCAACAAGTATTGTTGTTGTATACTACTGTATAGAATTCTTAGATTCCTGGTGCCTGTTACTTGCTGGGATAGGACTGGGCTCCACTGCAATCCTGTACTGAATAAAGAGGTTAGAAAGTGGATGGTTGAATATAATTGACTCATTTTCAGGAGGTCCTCCTTATGAACAGTATTTTCTCCTTTCTACACATCCACATAGCTAAAAGACTACTTTTTGCAGAACAAACAAAATTCAGATCTAGCACAGTCAACCATAAACTTCAAGCAAATGGTTACAGTTTCAGTAGGTCAATTGTGTTTCTGCTTAAAAAATCAAATATTGAGTGAAAAGTGTAGAACAGTGAAAAATACAAAGAACTTTGCGCAGTATTGTTTTCAGTGCGCATACTGTTAATAGGAGTGTATGAGAAGCTGAGCCACAGATTGCAGAAAACAGAAATTCATTAACCAGCATTTGTTATTTGAAACAATTTTAATGCATGCAGGAATCAAATTTCTGCATTTATAATGTCCTGCCTACATTTTTTGCTTTATAAATTAACATTGATGGGAATTTTCTGACTTTTATTTATCAGTTTATAAATGGAGCATTTCAAGCGAGAAAATCAAGATTTAGGCCTCTGGTATCATAAACAGATGGTTACAGATGAGAGCTTTTATCTTTATTTCAACATTATCTGTGTCTTAATGGGTTGTATGCCACAAACTTGCTTTTCTTATTGACAGCATTGTCCTTGATGAACCCCACACATTACTGTACATACAGCTATATATAGGATTGTCAGCAAAGTGGAGTGTACGTGGGATTCAGAGCACGCCTTTAATGATAAGGGGTCTGTGGGGAAATAAAATGAGCTTCACTGAAATATTTGACCACACAAGATAAGAATTTAGGTATTCATGTGTGGGAAGAGTTTACATATCACTCATTTATTTCTGTATTTCCTAGCAAAGGCCTTCCTTTTAATGCTTCGTATATGACTGTATTTTTAAATCATTTCTACAAATGTGGAGTTTAAATGCAAAATGTTCAGCTGCTTAACCATAAATCCCCTTTTTTCGAGTTAACAAATGGTAATGTGCCGAAAGCAGCTAACTTAAAGTGAATTTAGCCACCTACCTCTGCCCACACATGAGACACCAGGAATGCTATCTATCCACATATGCGAGAAGTTTTGTTCAAAGAGTTTAGAGCACTTTCTATTCACACCCTTTTTTCATCACTGGGGGTCTAGGGACCAAATGGGAATGTGTGTAAGGGAAATGAAACTATTCACCAACTCCAGAAGAAAATGCCAGGAGCAACAATCGGTTAAGTCTATGGCCACAAGGTGGGGGATAGTATAGGAATTTTCAGACCGCAAAACAGGGTAAGAGTAGGAGGCACTATAAAAATGAACAGGGTGCATAATCGACTCATGGTGCAAAGGTTCTGGAAGACAGTGCTTTGCTTAAGATTCAAAGTCCAGATAGGCCCCAGACCCAGTATTGTGAACTGCCGTATTTTCTTTAAGGAATGTCAGTATGGCTCCCGACCAGAGGGGTCTGAGCAATGATTGCATTGTTTGCAGTTATCGCAGAAATTGACTGTGTCAAATCAAACATTGCCTTTCACACTTGGGCAAAAACAGCTAAAACTTTGGAAGAATTTGCTGTAGAAAAAAATGGTCATACAAAAAAGCATTGGTCCCCAGATTTTCAAAATGAAATCTAAAACTAGGACAGTTTTAATATTTTTTTTTCTAAAAAAAATTTCTCGTGTTCTTAATGTTTCTTGTTTTTGCTTACAAAATCCATACTAGACTACCCATGTACTCATAGGTTAGAGCACGGAACTTGTGGACAGTCATTCACTATTCAAAATAACAAATTGTAAATACAGATCTTATGAATAACTGTTTTTTTTTGTTCCTATCACCTTCTCCATGGTAGCAGCACTGTTTACTCCTTCGCATCTCACTGGAAAATATTTTACTTCTTTGTGAAGATAACATTGAGATCTGGAAGAAACACAGTATCTCTAACAGCCAAATTCTCAGGGGCTAATGTTACTGCAGCCTAAGTAATGATCACTGTTAAAATGTCACTTGTAGTTCGCCAAAATATAATCTGATAATGTAATGAAAGCATACATTGCAGTATGAATGCAGAAGATAAAAACGCACTGTGTTTAGCTCATTGAGATGTTGAATTAATCATCAAATCAATTAATTGTATCAGGCTTATCTAGGCCTGTGTGTTTACTTTTGTATTCAGAAACTTTAGGAAGAACTTTTGTGGTTGTCTGTTTTCAAGTGATAAAGAGGTCAGAGTGGATAATGGAATAAATGGGTGGATAACCAGACTATATAAACTATTCCCTGCTGTGAACATTTTATTAAATCCAAATGGGGAATGAATTTTACTTCCAGCTCTTCTCTTTTGTTTCCCAGGTAGATAATTTTCCTAATGCTTCTTGTATTTCATACTTGTGGGTGAAAAAGTTTTTTTTTTTAATTTTTTTGGGGAAAAAAAGTTTAGGTTTGCACTCCCTGTGCTGAATGTCAACATGGCATTTCTGTCAGTTGTACAATCAGAGATCAGAGTGACAAATTCCTTCAATGTTATGCTACAAAATGGTGTTCAGCCATTCAGCACGCGTTGTTTACTTTGAATGTACTGCTTTCCCTTTTTTAGGAGTTGTGTAGGAGGAGGAAAGCCCAGAGGGAGGAGTGTATGGTATGTTTCAAACTCCTTCTCTGTAAAATGGAATTTTGGACAGGTGTGTTTATTTCAGCAGAGATGAGATAGGAAGCCGGCTTGACTGGGTACTGCCTTTCTGTGGTACGAAGAGAATGTCAGTGTCCTCTTCTGAATGGATTCTTGTGAGAGGATTGAGGATATATAAACAGATTTGAACACAGCTAGAACTCACCCAGTGACCCATCAGGTTGTAGGATCTGTAGTACAAGTGATTGTACACAGCATGTAGCTGAATGTTGAAGGATTGCTTCATTCTGAATGGCATGATTTCAGTTTGCTGATGATATGGCTTTATAGTCTATTTGACATCTTAAATACCACTTGTGTAACAGTTTATTTTCTTGTGGCTGCTACTGCAGTCTGCCATTGCTTTGTATCCATTTTTGTCTCAGTGTTGTTTTGGATGAAATAAGACCACAATCAAGTCTTCTCCAGAGCCGTTACCTCCTAAAGCTAAAAAGATCCTGCTCTTTCAGTTTGCTGTAGTAACTCTTAATTCAGTCTGGGAACCGGTCCATTTGTTCTTGTCTCGACTTTTTCAAAGCCGTGTAGCGTAAACATAATGTAGACTGCTTGTGGCATGATGTCTGGAGCTGAATGCAGATGTGATCTAGTTAGGTAATTTTACACCTTGGCCATGACCTCTTTGCCCTCTCTACACTATAAGCCACATTCCGAGACAAAGCGGACGCATGATATTTGACTCATTAAAGGTTCCCTCACAGTGCCTAGATGTTGCGAATCTGCATCTTCTTTCACACTCCAGTTCTACAGTTTCTAATTGATTTCCAGTATGCAGCACTTATGGCTGATGAAATTTAAATTTAATTTGTCAGGCTTCTTGCCACACTTGATGTTTGCTAATACTGGCTTTTATTGGCCGCCTACCTAACCACACTGCTATTAAGCCTACATCTGCTGAGCTATTCATAACACTTCAGGGCAGATATCTGTGTCTCTCTAGTATCATCAGAATTCATTCTGGTCATTCTGCTTTCTTTGACAGCTCTCAAGAGAAATTTCGATTCTTTGTACTTTAGGTAGAAATATTCTTCTGTTTGTCAATTACCTACAAAAGGCCTTTACACTGTAGCATTTCAAGACTCGTTTGCTTAGCGTTGTTAAATGGTTTCCTAGCAGTGCAGCTTTTGTGTTGGTCATGTCTTCTACTCAGTCTGGAAACGTGATATTATGGCCCAAACGCTGCAGGCTCGTTCTCCTTTGTATCTGACGGTGTAAGCAGGAGGTGTGCCTGAGACATGACTGGGCTTGAGGGGTAGTTCTCTGTGCCCCCTGGCTAGTTCTCCCTCTTCCTTTTCTTTATTGAGAGCCAAATGTTGATGCCTGTCTTCACCCCACTTAGAAGCACTGAGTGTGAATAATTGTTCTTCACTTCTGGTGAACTTGCTGGGACACAGCTCTGAAGGTATTGTAAGCCTGTCCATAACGAGACAGGCTTTAGTGTGGAGGCAGACCTTAGGATACATTTCTTGTTTATGTAAAAAGACTTCAGTTTGCATGGAAAAATGTATACTACCACAGATGTTGTTACACAGAGTATAATAACACAGTTATGATATAATATGTTAAATTCAATTCTCAGAATTTTCTCTGAAATTTGTTTTGCATCCAAGCAGCTATATTTTGAAACTTTTAAACAGTACCAATAAACATTAAAAATAAATATAGCATTACATAAAAGACATCATCCCATACATTGTCAGTATGTACCACTCCTACTAAAATCCACATAGATTACCTGTTTACTTTCCCCATGATCACCCTAAGCCAATATAATTGCAAAATACCCTTTCATTTTTGCACATAACCACTAATTGCACTTCCTCATGAATCAATAGTCTCTTATTGTGAACTCATTTATTAAGTAGTTTCATTGAATGTGGGATAAAGGAATTCCTCATTTCATTATGTCTGCACTTAGGGACTCTAAAATGTCTGTTTGAAGGCATCAGGCGTTATTCTTCATTCAGAACATGTTACTAAGTCCTCTGATCCCTCACAGTTAGTCTCAACGTACTCTTAATGTAAGCAGTTTGAAAGCTCTGCTCAAGTGGGTGCCTCACTGTCTTCGAACATATCCACAAGAGTCTAGACATCTTGACTCTATTTTAATGAAGAATATAGAGAATATAAATCTTTTGTTACAGCATAAACACTGAGATGTTTTCTGCTTTAATTTTTCATTCAAATAAATATTGTGTGCAAATACTTGCAGATGTTTTATGTTCAGTGGAAGTGTTAGGTCCAATCATGTGTTTTCTCAGAAAATTCACACAGTTGTTTTACTTGCTTGCCTCACCCATTTCCATTTCAAGCTTACTCAGGTATAACCACAAATCCAATACTGTTTTTACGGTTTACCATGTACATTGATTAAAACAGGTTTCTAGTTTTTAGTATTATTAATAATAACTGCATGATTATTAGTGATACAGTGAAGCAAGAGTTATACTCTTCACTAGGAGTGTGCAGTGCAATTGCATTTTTTGTACTGTAATGCCATAAAACAAAATTAATTTCCATTTAGTTTTGCAAACAAACCTTTTCACTGCTCTGAGGTGAATTTTGTATTTTTTAGCACCATTATCTTAATTGTGGAAGCGTCTCATATATAGCAGTAATTCTAACAGTGAAATAAACAATTAAGCTAAAACCAGAGGACACAAGTGCCTTAGAAATTGAGAACAGGAAACACTTCTTTACAAAATGACTGGTGGGGGGGGTGGAACAAGCTACCCAGCTATGTTGTTAAATCCAATACATTGATTATTTCAATAAATGATAAGCTTCTCAAATCAATTAACTGTTAAAAATGAACCACACTTGGTGTTTCATGTGACCACCTCTTGTTTGTAATATTTTTATGTTCTTACACAACAAAATCATTGTGATGAAATACAGTGTTGCTTAAGTATCCACTATGAACATACTGTACATTTGAGTTATATTATGTGGGATTTAGGAAGCTGTTTTTTTAAAGATATGTATTCTGACTTCTATAGATTTTCAGCTGAATTGAAAATGAGCTTGTGTAATCTTTCTGAAACCATAGAATGCTGAATTTAAAATCCAAAGGCTTACTGCTTGACTGGTGATGCATGTCTGATAATTTGACCGTACATAGTCTGAAGGCCTAATCCAGGTTTCTGATTTTTAGTATTGTTAATAATAACTGCATGCTTATTATTGATACAGTGGAGCAAGAGTTATCTTCTTCACTAGCCGTGTGCAGTGCAATTGCATTATCTGAAAGTATCGTTCTTCATTAGAAAGCAATACTTATTTTTCAGACTGTGAATGTCATAAAGCCTAGAAGATATTGACTTATTTTTAGGCAATGAGTGGATCTGTTTACTTTCCCTTTCCTAAGTAACTCACCACTTGTTCCTTAGCAACAAGGGCACATTCAGAAGTTTTCAGCAGGAGATCATTACAGCACCGTGTAGTAGTGTGGTTGGAGTTTTCTGCAGTGCTACCCTTCTGGCCACACCTTGGTGAAGCAGGATTGCTGATGTTTCCCTCTGTTGTCAGCAAACAAGAGCATATGACCTTGTTTTTATTTGGTATACCCTGATCATAAATCATCTGGATTTTGCGGCAGTTTGTTTTTAGCTATTGTATGTTTACCTTCCGTTATGCACTTCAATGTGATCTTAACTCTAAGAGCACCCAAAGGTATTGTGGCTTTACTTGGTTCAATTTGCTTTGCACTAGAATTTGCACCACAGAAAGCTGAAATTGTTCACAGGCTGAAGGAATAGTACAACTACAGTTGGATAATTTGAAAACTCTATATGCAAAATGTTTGGTTTTAAAATATGTTGAAATAATTAATAGAAAATTCAAATGTTTTTACAACTCTAATCTCCAAAACTGTAGGAGTTTGAACCCCAGGCCCGAGCAGTGCATAATACACTGAGAAATCTTGACACTACTTGATTATGGCATTTTGTGAATGGTCAGTTTGTGCCTTGTCACAGACCACATCCTGGACAATTCTAACTTTGTGCTTGTTTTAATCCGTCTTTGTAAAGATGGACAACAGGAAGCAAATTAGACTGGATATGCGTGCTGCTATACTTGGGGGTTAAGGCTGGACTGAAAGCAAAACGGCAGAAAAGATTAATGCAGCTAACAAAGGCATTCATTATGAGCTACAAAGAAAACCATTAACTGTGAGTAACATTGACAGAAAGTGTACGATACTAAAAGGATGTAAAGGAAAGAATCTATCTGTGACATCAAACAGCTTGAGGAAAAGAGGGATTTGCAGTCCCTGAAATTAAAGTGTAGCTTAGATAACCGACTTTGAGATGTGAGTGTAATAGTTGCTTGGTCTTGTGCTTTGGGCTGAGCACCATCTTGAAAGGCTCCTGAAGACAGAATTACATTGAAAGTGGGCCACTGAACATTTGATAAAACATGTCTTAAACAGTGAAATCGAAGTGGCAATGTTTTTCAAGAACCCTTGGTGAATTCCAGTGTTTGGTGTGTTAAGCCAGCACTTTGCCAAAAAAAAAAACCTGCACAGATGTCTGTCCAGATTTTGCCTAGATTTTCTTACAAATACAAAACCAACAGTTGTATTGAAGTGAAACGGGCCTACTTTCAAGTTTATGGTGAAAGGGAAGAGGAAGGAGGGGTGGCATGGTGGCACAGTAGTTAGCATGGCTACCTTGTAGGGGGCCACCTGTGTGGAGTTTTTATGTTCACATGGGTTTCCTCCCACAGTCTAAAGACGTTCAGTACTAGTAGGTGAATTAGCTTCTGGGAAAATTGGTCCTGAAGTGAGTGTGTACATGTCTGTGATTGGTTTTGTCTGCCTTGCGATGATTGGCATCCTGTCCAGGATGTATTCTGCCTTGTTCCCATTGCTTGCTGGGATAGGCTCTGAATCCCCCACGACCATGTATGGGATAGAGCGTTTAGAAGATGGATGGGTGGGAAGAGATAATAGATTGTGATTGATAATGTTTCTTTACATTGGGTCATTACTCTGTACCTCTATTATTGTGAGGTCTGCCTTGTGCATGTGTTTTTACCATTTCCACACTACAGCTGCTCTGATGCGATTTAGAAAATCTTTTTTTTTTAAGTCTACACTAAACTATACTGGTGCACTAAAAATTTAAATGTTTAATTTCAAGTTTTAGATAGATAGATAATACTTTATTAATCCCGTAGGGAAATTGATGAATAAAGTATTATCTATCTATCTAAAATTTGAAATTAAAATTAAGTAAAATTAAGTCTTCCCGGCAGTGAAGACAAATTTTGCTGTCTACACTCAGTAAAATATGTGAAAAAATTGATCAGGATCAAAAAAATTGATCAGGATGTGCTTACTACTTCAGCCACCTTCAGATTTTACCATTACTGCAGAGGTCTGCCTGTGGGGATATTTTTGGGTAAGTTGATGTTGAGGTTAGAGGTCAAGTGACATTAATAGCTCGCATTGTGTAATTGGAGAGTGAACATGCTCCTTCAGTTGCAGTCCTGTGACATGAGTTTTGATCTAAGGCTCCGGTTTTATTTGTCTGACTTTTCCAAATAAACTCTTTTTAAGGGGAACTAAGTGGAACTATTTTCCAAGTTGTCAGCAGCCTGTAAATGAAGCTGAAATGGAGGATTTGGCTTCAGTCCCAAGATTGTTGCAGAATTAAAAACAATTTGACCATGTCTTAGTGGTGGTAGACTTTCCAGTCATCGTAGAGGTGAGGAAGAAATTGAAAAGATGGCTCGAGTTTCTTCAGCTTCATGAGAATTTCTATGAACAAATGGTGAGTTCCGGACACTCCATGAACTATTCCTTCAATAAATAAGAGACATTTAAGAAATTCTTATTTAATTAAACACATGGAAGCTGTGAAAGTGGACTGATTATGTTCATCATACAATACTTTTCACACTTACAAACAATGGAGTAGTTTATTATAGGCTATAATGAGTTTGAAATAGCAGACAAATGTAATCTAGGGGGACAGCTCTCATGTACTTGTGAACAAAAAAGTATGATTTCAGAAACGCAAATTTGATAGTATGCTGTAATACTATGTTTAATCTGTTTACCTGTAGTTTTGTCGCTTTTTGTCAGAATTGTCTAAAATGTAGACACAAGTTATGTTAATAACAGTCTTTTAGCTTTGGAAATTGTAGGGTTTCTGAACTATTACACTGCTTGAAATGCTTTGTCCTTTTTCTCTAGTCTTAATGTGGCTTTATATACTGGAGTCTCTGCCTGGGGTGTACCTGGCTCACATAATTAATCTTGTGTGCTTAATTTAGTAGCAGCTGAAAACTTCCTCAAGTCAGGCATGCATTTAATTTAAATAAATGATAGCAGAAGACACGGAGACAGGAAACCAAAGCCATGACATTCAGGTGGTAGCATTTCTTTAACGTGCTCTCTGCCATATCCTGTGTGGTTGCAGGCGAGACCCAGAGACATTCTGTTATCCTTCATTTTCACTGCTTATCTGAAGAGACTCTCCACTTTGGCCAGACAAGGAAGGCAGCTGCTGTTTCATAGCCGGAAGATATTCATGTTTTCATTTTTCATCTCCAGAGGTGACAGGGTGAAAGCCTTCCTGTAGGGATGTTGGTCACTGCTTGCGTGACTTACTGCCGGCTAAGTGCAGATTGCTGGATAGAGTAATAGCTGATTGCTTGCATGTAGGACTGGACCTACTTCACCCGGCAGTGAAGTGGTGCACCCACATGAGTGATGCATAGCAGCTTTTCTGCACCAGCAGCCCCACTACACTGGACAGAGCAAGTGGAGGAGAGAGAAATTACTGAATTAAGAGAGAAATTTTTGGAAGCCAACTTGTGCTAACCTAAAGTGGAATTAAACTAGGACACTGCAATTAACAACTCAGCTCTTATCCCATGGCACTCTTCATCTTTAATGCCAAAGCAGTCAGAACCTTGGTTTATCCTCCAAAGGACAGAACCTCTTACAGAGCAGTGTCCCCAGTCACCATACTGATGAATTGATTTGGAAATTCTCGCTTACAGGGAAAGGTTTCACTAACACCTCAATGGCAATAACTCCTTCTCCTTAAAGGCCTCCCATCTCAAGTCCTGACCTGGCCCAACCTTTCTTAACTTCCGAGATCTGATAAGATCAGGCTATAAGGTGGTAATGCTTATCACTTCCAGCATATTTCCTGTGTATTTAAAATAAGCTTGTAAACTGCCGATACATTCTGAACTTATTTCATAGTCTCGGCCTTGTTTCATCTGTTTACCTGAATTCCTTATTTAAAGCAAGTTACATTAAAATAGTCGCAATTTCACAGGTATCTGAAAGAGTTATATGGTGCCAAATGTACAGTGACAATGACAAGTACAATGAACTCAGGGATACATACATCATAATCTATATTCCAGTAGTGCAATAAAAGGCACACACTAGCTGCCAACACTCTATTGTGTGCTTAGAGATCACAGGAAATGATTTTTGTCATTTTCATAAATTTGATTTTAGTGTCCTAGAGGAATAGGGATCTTTATTTCTCACCTGTGGAAGTCAAATCTAGATAATGTCAGCTGAACTAGAACCCTCATATCTTTTTACATTTGACTTGAAAATAAACTGCTTAGAGTGTTATTTATTATTGTACCAATAGGTACAAGGGTTATACAAAGAGGACTGTACTGCTGTGTGGTCAGTTGTATTGCTTTTGTTAATGTGCTAAAGTACAGTATTACATTTTAAAAGCAGACAGACGGTCTCTAATTGAACAAAATTCACTTGGCCTGAGATATTGAAGGCAAGGCCTTTTTGAGACCGTGCCCGTTAATTGTGGATTAAGGGGATTGAGAATGTATAACAATTCTATTTAGTTTCTTAACCCACTGAAAACAAGTAATGTATGTTGAAAGTTGCTTCTGAGGTTCTGTGTTCACTTGATAGCATCTCTTTCAAAGGTTTCCCCATGTTTTTGTAGCTTTGTAAACACGGCAACAACTTTAAAGAGTCCATTCTGGTTTGTAAAGAAAATCATTGTATTGCTTTATCTGTACATCCTTAATGAAAGGACAAGGATATTATGCATTTGTTATATTCTAGTTATAAATACACACTTCTCTTTTAATCAAGAGATAGCTGTGATATCTGATTATGACTGCAGAAAAGGATATTGCAGAGAGAGAGCTGTACTGAAAAAGTTAAGGATTTGAATGTCTGTTATTTAAATCCTTTATTCAAATTGGCTCTGTCAATGCAAAATAGTTCTTAAAGCAGGGAGGGATGAGGGAAGAGAGCCAGATAACATTGCAGAAAGCAGCTAAATTTTCAGTCTTCTGCAGAAATGGGAGGAAGGCGTACTGGAGAACAGGTTTGTGGTGCTGGATGTGACTTTTTAAATAATATTTCTGTTACAGTTGCCAGATCTAAAACTGTAGGTTTTAGGAAACAGTCTTTTTTTTTTACACGAACAAGTGAATGTTTGAAGGCCTCAACTTTGAGTTTCTAGTGAGAAAAGCCCCAGGATTTGTTGTGTGTATCCAAGTGGGCAGTAAGTTGATAACACCTGTGTGGGAGTTCTTCCACCCGGGTGAAAATTGGTCTGAGTCTATCTATGTGACATGTTTTGGCTTGCCTAGAATGTGTAGCTGCTGGATGTAAGGAAACAAACCTTGACACTGACTGTCAATGTTTATCTGTTGGTGATTTTTATTCCAGTTTAAAAAGCAGGATATTTATGCACATGCAAGACATGAAGGATGCATTCGGGATGTAACTGCAAATACAGTACAGTTATTATCACGACTAACTTGAGCTTTGTGTCTGTGATTTTCTTATTCTCCACCACAAGCTCTGTAAATTAATTCACACTTGGCAAATGCGTGTTTTAAATATTCTTTTATAATGTCTAGCGTAAATTATTCATTTGTTTAGTATTCCCCCACAATCTGGGGAATTTTTCAGTCATTCCCATGAGCGTCTTATGTAAAGAGTAATGTTCTTGTTGAGGTTAGTTGTTTTTTCTTCCCTTGCTGTCAAGAAAAAACTGCACATGAAGCTGTTGTCCAGGGAGAGAAAGAAGAGCATTAGATGCAGTTTGGCTTGAACACGTTTGCTTCTTTGGCAAAGAGAGCACTCCTTTGTAGATGTTGCTGATTTTCACTCGCATAATCCTTTAGTTTTAGCGTGAGTGGAAGAGCTCTGTCAGTGCTTGATCAGAAAAAAAAACAAGCTAATACACTAAATGATTCATTTTGCGCAGGAGTAAATTCAGAAAAATTAGTAATAATAACACTGGAAAAAGAGAGAGATTACTTGTTTGTTCCTAACCCTTTAGCTATCAAATACAGAGCAGAGTTTAGACAGAACTCCCTGAGTTATCCCTGTGAACTACTGACACTTCAGTTCTTGAAACAAAGAAACTCATATGTTCATGTAAAATGGTGGCCGCAAAAATGTTTAGTTAATAAATGAAGGTATTCAAAATTAGTAGCTGTCCATTGTGCGAGGTATGTTTGCAGCTGGTAGTATTCGGAAATAATGTAAAAGGTAAGTGTATGACTAAAGTTTAAGTAAACCAGATTGATGGTTTTTGCTTTATATAATCGTATTTAGAAATAATAAAGCTGTTCCACAGGTAATTCTAGTACTTACATAATATAATTGAGCAAAAATATTTTACCGTTGTGTAGTTAGCATCTGTCCATTGTGGGAGGCAGTTTAACCTGTATGTGGCTAATTATAGACATCCCTGAAATCTAGTGGGTGAGGTGTGTGGGACTGAGAGCACGTGACTTCTGGCTCGCTCTCCTCCTGGACATGACACCAGTCCATCGCTGGTCCACAGGGACAGGTTTAGATTAGCTAATCAAACCTGATCAGGGTGTTTTTTAGAACTAACCCATGCAAATGGGTTTTTCCAAACAGACAGGTGTCCCAATTTGGCATTGAACCGAAATAGCCTTCCATTCGTTTTCTAACTGCTGCTTCCAATACAGGCTGGTTGGGATATATTGTGAATAAATACAATAAATGTTCTAATTTCTGCGTAAATTGATTCATTTTGTATTGTGTGATCTATAAGCCCACATTAACCCTGGAAGACTCTGCACTGCATCTATGCAGCAGTATTACAACATTCAAAGTATGTATAATCCAGGTGAGAAAGAAAATCCATGTGTGGGTCAAAGGGTTAAATGGATAAAAATAAACCTGAAAGCATTTTCTTGTTCATGGTGCTTAAATATTTACAAAGATGTGACAAAAATTTGCCACCAAGAGTGAGTACAGTACTCTCTTTGGATTCATTCCAAGGGATGTTTTTTTTTTCCTGCACAAGCTGGAAATATGTTTAAAGCTGAGAACAGGAGTATGAAACAAGCTGCCCAGCCATGTTGTTGAGCTGATACCCTGGCTTTGTTCAAGATCCTTAGGTCAATAAGCTGCTCATTTCTACTGAGCTAGATTGGCTAAACGGCTTCCTCTAAATCGTAACTTCTTATGTTCTTAAGTTTGCCAGGTACCATCTTAAGATGGTCATTAAGTATTGAATTTGACATTGCTTTTTTCTTCTGTTTACCTAAAGCTGTAATCCATTGATTATCAGAAGAATTTTCATTTTGCTTTTCCCACACACTAATGCTTTCAGCTCTTAAGTAGATTATCCTTGATGAGCTTCATGTCCATTCTGCATTCTCCTTTCTCTACCTACAGTATTGAAAGAAGCTGCTGGTTGACTTCACTGATATGATTTGGAAAGGAATGAATTATTTCATTTTTCATGGTTTCTATTTTTAAATTACAGCATTGCCATCACACAGACTTTTTTTACTCAGTGTTGTACATTTTGCGGGCAATTATAAATTTTTAAATGACAGGTATAAAAGGAGAGGTATGGTGAATGGTTTGCTTCCATTTTGTTGAACTGATGCATTCCCCATTTGTAAAAGTTATTTTTCCTGCTCTTCCATTTGAATGAATTTTTTATAAGTATTTTTGCTGTACTTGATGGGCACTAGGGAAACAGGCTATAACATCTGTTTGTGACTCTCCATCCCTAATTTTTTTTAAACTAGCCCCACAAAATAAAATTCTATCGGTCTTGCACAGGCAGTTCAATGATAATCTTATGCATGATGATAGGGGCCCTTTGTACACTGAATAACAAATCTGGAATGGGAAATACACAGGGAGTACAAATCGCATTCACATTTCAACTTCATATATAAAAAATGTACTAAAACCCCACTGAGGCCAGTTTAGAAAGCCAGTGTGTTTTAATGTCCTTATGGTTTTTGAGTCTTATTAAAAATTAATGTTTTGGGGAAAAGAAAAAGTTTGGAAAATGCATGCAATAGCATCATATTGCGAGCATTCAGCATAAGGACCTTGCTTTGTAGTTGCAGAAGATATAATGGCTAATGTAGTATAAATTAGAACTACTGTATTAAATTATCAAAATCTGTAATACGTGAAAGTGTAATGCAGCTGTCTATAATAGTGAACGAGAACTAGCCTATAGTTATATGCACTGTTATCCTTAACAGGGCTGACTTATTAAAATCACTTTATTTTAATAAACTGTACTTTGGAGTGAAAAAGGTAGGATCATGTTGAACACGATGGATATAGACAATGACAGTACACACCAGAGACTGTGATGGCTTGCATATGTGGAATGACCTAGTACACAGGTGCATGGTATTCAGTGCTCACTGTCTGTGATAATGGCATCTCATTTCCCACAGTCCAACAGTCTGTAAAACCAGATATTCTTGTGCTGCAGTGTGTTGCACATTTTTCATGCTGTTGTCGTGCCAGCCTTTGTATCTGCAGTTGTTTTGCAGCACGCAGTGGGGGCAACAGTGATGTTCATACAGAACTCCTCTGTAACTGGTTAGGTGATCACATTAAAGTAGGCTTGTGGACACGAAGGAGGAGCAGAGAAGGTCACGTGAAGGCTGGAGAAAGTAAAAATGCATAGAAACAACTTGTCGCAAAACATTGCAAAATGCTTTATTTGTAGGATGCGTCCGAGAGAAGTGAGAGTTTGAAAATTAAGTGGGAAATGTATTGAGGCTAGACGTAGCAAGCGTCAGTGTTGAATTTACCCAGGTTTAAAACCATTTTCTTGGGATGTAGAGAAGTCTTGGGATCTCTGCTGACCAAACAGTCAGGATCTCGACATAATGACTCAACAGAAGGACAGCATCATCTACTGTATCACAATAGCACAGGATCCAAGGTAATCCAGTTTGCAAATTCTGGTTCAGGGGGAGTAGCATCACCTACTGATCCACCAAAACCCCTTACAGCAGAAACCTGGTTTTCCTTTGCTGTCTGCCATCCAAGTACTTACATAGCTTCTGAAATCTGGCGAGATCATGTTAGAAGGTGGATTCTGGCCATGTCTTTCAGAGATGCACAATAATGAATTGGAAGGCTATTAAATTATCTTTCCTTTGAGATCAGTGTCGGATCTGGACCTTGATCTCCAGTGCTGGAGTGCAAGATTTGTGTATAATCGGTTTTAGTACCAAAATTATATAGTGGGTGGGTTTGGTTAGAACTTACAGAAAACTGTTTGATGTGCTTGTACAGAAAACTCCACTAGGATCAGGACCCAGAGCACCAGAGCAGCAGAGTGGCACAAATGACCTTTCTTGTTATCCTGTGATTTAACTAGTGGTGACGACCCAGCTCTGGAGCAGTCTTCTCTGTAGATCTGGTATTCTGGATATTATGACTGTCACGCTGGGGGTTGTATTTTCCAAAGCACTGTACAGCTGATGATGCCAAATTGCACTGTGTGTGGTAACCACCTTCTCCTCCTGGGGATGTCTGTTCAAGGTGGTTTATAGTAACCCCTTGGGACAAGTCAGCAACCTGCTTCACAGTACATATTCCCTCTAGGTTTATGGTTTACTTCTTGCCTCTCTATTTAAAGCTAAAGTTAAAAGCTGTTTTAGTAAGAGGGTCTGGTATAATTTGGGGTATCTAGGGGAGACTGTGAATTTTAAACTGCGTAGGAATGTAATACATGACTAATACACTAATATGAAAGGACAAGAAGAATTCTACAGCACAGCCATAGTCCGATTATGTCATTGTCACTTGACCTGGAAAGCAGCAATCTGAATATTGGGGAGGGGGAGTAAAAAAAACAGAATGCCAGGGGCAGACTTGTGTAGTTCTGGCATGTCAGATGCCATTTGCATGGTTCATGTCTCTTGCAAAAGCTTTTTGCATTTTATTTTAAGGTACAGTATAGGGAAAATCACATGGTGTACTGGATACTGTACTTCTCCATGTTAGATTTCAGAGCATTTTGAAAGTCTATTGCCTTGCATAAAGTAATTACAGAAAAAGTCCAGAAATCTCAGACTGGAGACTAAGCATGGAGAACCTTAATTGTGGTTCTCTTTCATTTTTTATTGGATTAAATTAGTGCAGCTGGTCAGTGTTCACCGATTCTCGCCTCAGTTAGTATCTCCTCCCCGCTTCCTAGAAAAAATCTGAATAGTCGAATAATTGTTCGCACAGCTCTACATTAAGAACCGCTTGTGCAAAACGCTTCATGCTTTCTGTATCACATTGAAAAATATGACTTCTCAACTTGCTGATGCGCATCACCTGCAAATGAAAACAAGTACAGTGTGCTGAGGATTTTTTAAACCATTCTTATGTACAAAAGATACACTTGGCTGGATGTAATCAATTTTTTATGCATAGCTATAAAATGTCACAAAGAATATGCCTCTACAGTCAAAGGACAATGATTTGTCTTCAGCATGACATTTGATGTTGCAAAGTTAGTCTCAAGTATGATCTCTTTGAGCATTAAAACAGTCCTGGCAGAGTTGGTGCATAGACCAGATCAGCCTTTGGACAGACTGCTGTGGGATGTTCCACCTGCAAACAGCTGGCAAAGGATGGCCAGTTGTGGTTGTCTTCTGTTGATAGTATTGATGAGTTAGTTCCTTAGATCTACTATTAGAACGTTTTTTTTACTGGAACTGGAGAAAGAACGTATATCACAAATTTTAAAAAAGGCCTTAAAATACGGACATGAAATTGATGTGATACAGTTTTTCACATGTTGAGTGTATTTTTGAATTTACATTTCTTTTGACACTGTTTACAGTAGATACTTTTTGGGCATGCAGTTTGCTTTTAATGAACTGTTTGCTACTCTTTGGACTGACACAACGTGGTGTCCAGTGAGTAGCAACACTTAAGTAGCTATTGCAGTTGAAAATATGTGCGAGAGCAAAGCAAAGCCTAATATTTGCAGATATGCAAAAGTATACTTTCCAAATCTCTACCTTTATTTGCAAATATGTCTCTTCCAAGATTAATTCTAAGATTTTTTTTTATTCAGACAGATGTGTTCAAAGCTATTTCCTGTCTTAATCAGGCATGTTACACCACAGAATAAAACTGTGTAAAAGAATACAGCAGAATAAAAGAGGGATAGCATTTTATTTTAAAATGTTTTTGCAATGGTTACCATTACTGCCTTGCAGCGCTGGGGTTCAGTTCTGGACCTGGGATACTATCTGTGTGGAGTTTGTATGTTCTCCCCAGGTTCACGTGGGTTTCCTCTGGGTGCTCTGGTTTCCTCCACCCACTGTCCAAACACACGCTGGTAGGTGAATTGGCTTCTGGAAAAATTGGCCCTGGTGTGTGTTTGTGTCTGTGTGTGCCCTGTGATGGACTGGCATCCCATTCAGGGTGTGCCCTGTCTTATAACTGTTGCTTGACGGGCTAGGCTCCGACTCCTCCACAAATCTGAATTGGCTAAGGCAATTAGGGAAAAGGATGGATGGATAAATTTCCTAGACTTGTTTGCTCCCAAGAACAAAACAAGTGACAAATTAGCATATGTACCATGGATGGAGTTTAAAAAAATCTATTTTTACACATTTGCTTTTGAGTTTAAAGGCCAACACATAAGGTGGGGCACATTAGATTCTGCTCTTTTTGATGCTTTTAAACTAATTTCTGTCCCGATGAAGCTGATGAATCAAATATATGATGCTGACAGAGTGAGTTCAGCCATCTCTACCTGCTCTCAATACTCAGTGTGAAACAAAAATACATATGTAAATCCCTCTTACCTTGGCATTTTTAGTGAGAGGGTGGTTAACAACTGGGAACCTATTTACAATTTGCTTTTGTGAGTTCTAATACATTTTCACTGGTATTATAAGGGACATTGCAATTCATTGTGTGCAGGTTATTAGACGTCTGATAACTGTACTTTTGATAAAGGTGTATTTGTTTATTCAGATGTCATTACATTAAGCTTTGACATTATATTTTGGTCTGTGGGGTTTCATACACATGTTTCTTCCATGGATTTCAGTGGATTTGCAACAACGGAATGGCTAATGAGTTCCATACTCATTGTGTAGTGTAGTGCAACTGTTTGTGTAGTGATGTGGCTTCTAAAAAAATTAGAAACTTTGAAAAGTTCTGTGTGATGCTTTGGTGCATATGAATGTTTGAATAGTTACATATTCCAGAAAATTAATTATAAAAGGAAATAATAGAAGTATTTTTTACTTTTTTCAAACTTATTTCAAGTTAAATGTTCTTTACATATTCCTTAATCTTTTCTAAATTAAATATTCTTATATATTCTTTTGTGTCAGAAGATGTAGACATACTTAATAGAATACCTTCTAGAATTCCACAAATAGCATTTCTGTGGTAAAAATTACCTGTTAAAATATTGTTTACAAATTTTCAAATATTTTCAAATCGGGAAGAAACAAAATGTAGAGAAGCAAGGATTAGTTGCTGTGGAAAAAAAGTTTAAAAGCATTTGCAAAAGAGAGTTTTTTACATTTTAATTTTTAAAATGGTGAATTAGGCTTATTTTCCATTGACAGAATGAACATACTGTATATTTTAAGCTTGTATAGCTGTTTTAGATGGATAATTGCAGAATGCTGCAATGAAGGTGTTTTAAAATGACCTCACTGGGACACTTTCAAGGGCACAATGTGGAGCTGTCACCAGCACATGATGTCCTTGGTCATGTGAGCAAACTCTGTGTTAATTGTGGTGAGAAGGGATGAGAGAGACTCCATTCTTTACACAGTTGTGCTTTGTAACACATTGTGTTCCAAACAAATGTGTATTCAGGTTTCTGTGCTCAACAGCCAAAGCCATTATCTCCCAGAAGATTTTAAAGTCCTGCTTTCTTTAAGCACCAACAGTTGGCATGAACATTTTGTTTCTGAAATATTGCTGGTGAATAATTCTTATCAACTAAAGTATAAAGCCACATGACTACTGTATATCCCTAAAACTGCAAATGAATCATTTGATTAAACCGTAAGGTAAAGTGCTCCTTCCCTATCGAGTCAATTATATTTTCTTGTTCTTAGTTTTCTGCGAAGGGTACAGAATTTAATATTCTGTTTATATTTACCATTCATCACTAAAAAAATTCTAAAGAAGGTTTTTATACAACAGCCCAAGACAGTTTAAGAAGGTAAGTAGCATTTGGTTGTGATCTGCTGTCTTCCGTTGGTGAGAAACTTCCTTACAGTGGGTGTCTATTTTTAATTCTTTTGGACTGTGTTTTTTGCAAAGCTTGTTCTTGTTGTCTGAGAAAATGTCTAAAGGCCATTTGTGTCACTTTCTTTACAGTGCCATTTTGTTCTTCCAAAAGTGTTGGTTTCCATCAAACGTGTAGCAAGTGTCAACCAGGTAATCATGTCATAGTCTCCTGCAAAATCCAGGCTTCTTTATTCCTAGCTGAAAAATAGATAAGTAAGCATTGTATTTTCTTTTGTACCTGCTTGTTTTGTACACCAGAACAAAACGCTGAGCCTAAAATACAGCGAGTGAAACCACGCCCTACCTTGTCAGAAGGTATCTTTCTTTACTGCTCAGATCCATGCTGCTGGGTGGAGTAATGGTAGGAGTGGAGAAATTGGAGTGCGGCTGTTTCTCCTTTCATCCATTTTCTAACGACTTCTGTCAATTCAGGGTTGTGGGGAGCTGAAGCCTATCCCAGCAAGCAAAGGGGGTACGCCCTGGACTGGAGGCCATTGTTTCACAGGCCAGACAGACACAAACACACAGTCACACAAGGACCAATTTCCCCTGTAGCCAATTAACCTCCTAGTATGTCTTTGGACTGTGTGAAGAAATCAGAATATCTGGAGGAAACACATGCAGACATGGGGAGAACGTGCAAACTCCACACAGATAGCACCCCAGGTCTTTAATTGAACCGAGAGCCCCAGCACCACGAGGCAGTAATGCTAACCACTGTGCCAGTGTGCTTCACTGCTGCTACAGCCCAAATCTTTATTGATGTATGCTTCTTTTAACCTCCTTGACTTCATTTTTGGTAGGAAATCTGGAGGGGACTGAATGTGCTATTGTTCAAAATTGAAAAACAAAAATAAGCACATTACTGTATCAGTAATATTAACATAAATATTGTTTTTTGCGTAATATTAAAATTTGATATTATAAACCACTTTAGGCAAAGGGTAATTCTTGTAATCTAACATCAGTCTCTAAAACTGCAAGAACGTTCAGCAGCCAAATAATTTACACATTAACAATATCTAGCGTAACACCTGTTTCGTTAAAAACAAGAGCCTGTAGGAGCCTGCATTAGATAGTATTGGTATTCATAGTACAGCCTGTGAGCTGATAGTTCTAAAGCCTGCTTATTGCAATATCCAGGAAATGTACATGCAAAGCTCTGAGAGTGGACTGAGAGCTGTTTATGGAAGATCCAGTAACCAAGAGAAGATGACAGATGCAGCAGAGCTATTATGATCCCAAAACTAAACAAAGCATTAGAAGCACAGAATATTTTTTAGGATTGCATTGAAGATTCAGCTTAATGGATAAATAGTGCGAAAAATGCTGTTAAATATTTAGACTTAGAAAAACAGTTTATTAACAAGGAACAAGTCTTTATTAACACACGTAAAAATGTAATTCAAAGAACTAAAAATATTGAACTCTTGTTTCTGTAGCTCTGTACATGGGTGTTTTGATCACAGAAAGCAGAAGGAGCAGTTTTTGTTTGTGTTTTAAATGAGATATTTTAAGAACATAGACTCTATTTTTGTTAAGACCATATGCAACAATTTACATTTGTATTCTGCAATCAGTAATGCAATGAAAGTATTTTTCTGGGGCTGTCTACCAGAATTGATGTTTTCAAAAATGTTTTTTTTAAATAAGAAAATGTTTTTTTCACATCAAGGTGCAGGCACCTTTCTTTAAGGACTGCATAGTGTGGAGACGTGGGGAGTACTATTGTAGAAAGGTAAAACGCTGGGGACTTCATAAAAAAGTCCTCAAGCAGGGCTTTTGGTTGAGGTCGTACAGTATATCGATATCAAGTCAACAGAGGCAGAATACAAATGTGGTATTTTGGCCCAGAAAGGCCAAATGGTCTTCTCTTGCTTGTAACCTTTGTTATTTTATGTACACACCTGACTTTTTTCAGAGTGGGATATTTAAAAAATTGTTTTGTACAGGATTCTGTTCAGGTTTTGGATTTTATTCCCCCTTTTTTTGACCAGTTCAAATAATTTCCTTTACTATGTCAAAATAAGACAAATAAATTTGATTAAGATTCTAATGATGTGAAAAAGAGAATTATAATCTGGATACTTGTCCTGAGAATCAAGCACTTTAAAATGCCCTTTCCTATACCCAGGGAGGTGCAGCTGAATTAGTTTATTTGCCAAAAACTGTGAGAAAAAGAGCAGACACTGATGCTCACTTCTTGGTGTGCTTTTTTTCCTCTTTGCTTGACCTGCTGTATGATGACAAAATCACAGCTCAACCAAGCTTGGTATTTTCATCCATTCCAAAGCAGCTGTCAAAAAGGGGATATTTTCATTTCATGTCGTGCTTGTGCCGTGTGTTTAATATGAATGAAAATGGGGGAGTAAGTAAGCTGCTATAGATCAAGGCTAGTGTGGAGAATGACTTTCTGAAGATCTGAGAGTGTTCCTTCCAGTTGATTTTCATTGATGTCCACATTTTGATGTGCTGATGCCACTGATTCTGGTTTTCTGGAACCCCTGTAGGCTTGAGAATTTTGTTACCCTTGGGCTAAACTGCTTCTATTCTGCAAGCATATAGAATCTCATGTCTTGTTGCCCTTTTTTTAGAGAACATGAGTTCTGACGTGCAGCCAGTTTGTAGCTGCTGATGTGTAGATTGTGGTTTCAGAGTCCCCTACACTTAATCTACTGTATATGCTTTATGTTTTTAGGAACTGTATATGCTTCAGGTTTGTAGGCTATGTGACAGTAGTGAAACATAACAAAGGAGGACACCTCTTCCTAAATGTATAAATAATATAATTCAGTATTTAATTTTGGCATAAAAACTTCACTCCCATTTTAGTCTATGTTGGAAACTGATCCCGTTGCATAGCGGCATAAATAGTTTAATAGGTTTTTAAACATTTTTAACTCTGTTGTTTAAAGTGTCTAAAATGCCATATGTGATCTAATACAAGTCAGTGCAGATTTAGTCAGAATGAGGAAATGGGTTTGACATACAGTATATAGCACCCAGTGTGCTCCCCAGGTGGACATCAGTAGTATTAATAAATACTTCGTGGGTCCTGTAATTGTCAGCACCGTCTTGTTCCCCATGCTCCCACTAATGTAGAGATTGTATTTCTCTAGTTTGAAGTATCTGTATACTGTATCTGTATCTGTATCTGTGCCTTTGATTCCCTTTTCTGTGATTTTAGGCCTTGCATCTTGTTTAAAAGCTCTCCAAAACACAGAATATACTGTATAATACTAGTTACCTGTTCTGCAAAGTAATGAAGAGATTTCAGACACCTGCTTTGGCTGCTCCATTATGAAAACATGCCTTATTTCTTTCTGTACACTGTGAACAATGCAGTCACACTGAAGTGATTGCAGTCAGGTTTGTGCTGGACCATCTCTAACCTACTATAAATTATATATATATTTTTCCTGGGTGTGAACCAAGGTTTACACAATATAGTAGCAAATTTAAAATGAGTTTGTATGTCCATCCCATATTCACATGGGTTTGCTCCAGGTGCTCCAGTTTCCTCTTAGTCCAAAGACCTACTGGTAGGATAATTGGGTTCTGGGAAAATTAGCGCTGGTGTAAGTGTGTGTCTATCTGTGTGTGCCCTGCGTTAGATTGGTGTCCCATTCAGAGTGTATCTTGCCATGTAACCAATGTATCCCGGGCTAAGCTTTGGGACATTGTGACCCAGAATCATGGATAAACGGTTATTTAAATGATGTGATAGGAAATTTTCCATTTCTCGTTTAGTTAACACATTGTAATCTTCCTTTTCTTTCTGTTGTAGGACTGGAAAGAACATCTAAAAAAAAACTTTACAGAGTGGTATTAAGTTGTGTTAATGCACTGCCCCAGCAGTTTTTTCTGCCGTTTTTTGACATTTATATTATTTGTTGTTAAAGTGAATTCTAACTTGTAAGATATGACTTTAGTACAATGGTAATGGGAATGTCCTGGGAAAATTAAAAACTTTGTTTGCGGAGCTGATATCTCAGGCAGATACTGAACTGTTAATGTTGTGGATTAAAGCTCTTGTGAGTTTTAGTCAACTCTTAGACCCATAATTATACGTGATTAATTCTAGGTTACATCTCAACACTGGTATTTACAAAGTTAGCAAAGAGATAAGGTAAGTAATGGTACACAGCATACCAAACATCACCTGGCAATTTACATTTGCACTTTTTATTTTAACTAGAAAAGAACACGGAAGTTGTAAAGCTCTACAAATTTCGCAGTTGCCTCAGACTCTTCAAAAGGCTTTGTTATTGATTTGTAACATTGGGTTTTTGTGCTTTACAGATAACAGCTGAGGGAATCCATGGAATAGTTCTTTTTTCTAAGAGTCTTAGCTATGTTTAAATAAGTAATTATATAAATACGTTACCCCTACATTTCTCCTTACCACAGAGCTGTGTTTTCTTATCCCTGGGCTGGAGTATCCTGGTGTCTTCTAGTTTTAAGAGTTTTTACCAATCAAACTCTGAACCAGTAATTGAACCAAAGGATTTTTAACTGTTTTCTGCACTCAGGAAGTAGGATCACAAATAGTGTGCTTTGTGTGTATCATTTCCAAGAAATACAGTGAGAGGAATTGTTACAGTATTTGGTACAGGTTTCAGACGGCTTTCTAACCTTCTTACAAAGGTTAGGGGCTGTGTGCCGATTTCAGAGTACATCTGATTATCACACAAGCTGCAGCATTCTGGACTTACTGGACCCTGTTTAATACCTTAGAGATATTCCAGTAACTAAGACGTGTATCAATCTTTCGTCTTCAGGTAGGTAGCAAGGTGCAGCTGGAAGAAAGACATCCTTGTGATGTATCTAACAAAAAGCCAACACAAGGTCAAAAGTAATTCCTTTATCATGATAAAACAAATTCAAAATACTATATATTCATAATATCAGACAGGTACTACTGAAGTGCAGAAACTGCAGCAGTAGTATCCAATTTGGTCTGCAAGTATATCTATCATGAGTATAGCAGTGAAATCCACATCTGTGGTAGTGAAAAATCTGACAAAAGCAACAATGTGTTAATACTAAAAAGCAAAACGGCCAAGATGTGATCCATCAGAATGCAGTGACTGAAAGTATTGAAACATACAGATTTCAGAAAATGCAGTCTTGAAGGTGTGCTCAAATGATGTAAACAAGAAAAAGTATCTCGGCAGATTTCCATTAGTAACTGATTTATAGAATCGAGTTGACTTGAGTATTTGGGTTTACATTTTAAAAAGACTTTGCTGGGTGCGGTGAAATCCTGAGAGATTTTTGTGGCTTACATATAACCACATATAACAGTCTTCCATTTTTTCCCCTCTGATTTTGTTTATCCACCTTAAAGGGCAATTTATTTTCAAGACATGAATATTTAGCAGTTGCTTATGTGGCACTAAATTGCTACAAGCAACTTTGGTGTGTTCCTAGGAGTTGACCTTAATAAATTCCCACAAAGGGATGCTGCACTATTTCTTCACATTTTTAGAAAAATACATTTTCACATGAGAAGAATGTATTCCATGTACAGAAATCCCAATTGCAATTATATTGCATTTTCAAAACCATCATCCCTGTTTAATTTCCACAGATCTTAATTTCTCATTTCCATGGTTTAGTATTACATGTTAGAAGGAATAAAATGCATTGAACAGAGGGCCGTGGAAGCACCTTTTGCAATAAAGGCCCTGGTTCATAGTAAAGGATCAGCAACAGAACATAATGGCTCTTTTGAGGCTCTGCCTCCTGCTGGCAGTGACTGGGCCCTGAAGTGGTTAGGTGAGCTGGCCTGAGACCTGCCAGGCTCAGAGCAGGCGAAGTGAGAAGGCCAGACTATGCCTCGCAGCACTGCCTCATTTTGACTGACATGTGGTTTGTGAAACAAAGGACCCCATGTGTTTCTTCCTGCTGGTGCTTGGGTTCAGTTGATTCCAAGTTGGCAGGCTTTCTAATATATTGTCTAAGCTCCCCACAGGTGTTTCTAAAGCTCCTGTGTTGCCAGGAGTGGAGGGACAGGATACGTGGGAAGGGATAAATTGAATGGTGTACAATAAAGGGGCGGGGATAAATGGAAATTCAAAACTGTAAGGATGTGAATACCAAATGCCAATGAAGGCTTCCTGGCCTTCTCAGCCGAACAGTGTGGAATTTGATAGACAGATAAGAGACAAACGGAACAGAATTCATTTGTTTAACGTGAACTCGGTAAAGCTTGTAGGTCGAAGTTAAGAATTATAGAGCTCTGCCACTAGAGACTATATTACTTTTTCAAAATTTCAAGTGTATCTCTCACTCTCATAGCTCTAATATGGGCCTTAAAGCTTTACTTGTAGTTCTCCCATTGTGCTCTAAAGTAGTTGACCTCTAAAGAAAGTGAAATCGACTTGTAAACACAAGCTAGAGCAGGATGCTTTGTGTGTTTGTGTAGTGAATGTGACTGAAGACTGGATATTATTCACAAGCATGGGCATCTTCAAATGCCCCAACTAAGACATACCTGAGAAGCACAAACACACAATGCTGGGAGCAAGCTGTAAGTTTTTTACCTTGTGGAATCTGAATGCTGTTCCGAGTCCTGGGAAATTATTTCACTATTCCAGTCTTATCTTACTCTAGATGTATCTGATACTCCAGAAGTATCTGTGATGGAGTGCAGTGTGTATTATCATTCAGCTAAAATTGGCTTCAAAATGCACCATTCTTTCTGTTTATAGGGCACAAGCTGTAAATACAAAACATTTGTATAATATAATAAAACAGATGGTTGTAAGCAGTGTTTGTTGAATAACCATATAGCCATCACTTAAATGAATGACAACATTTAAGTAGGCTTCTTCTTTGGCAAACTACGATTCCTTGTGCACAATGTGTGCTCTGCAAAATTGAGATGAATTCAAGCAGAAGGGTTATCTGGAGATGCAGAATAACCATATATTTGAAAGCATTTTGTAAAGAAAAATGCTCAGGGTGTAGTAATTGTACATAGAATTATTGAACATTGCATTGTACAGTACTAGCAGGTGAGCAGCTGTCTTTGTATCCAGTTTACAAGGATGTAATTGTGAAACACAGTAAAATACAATAAATAAACCTAGTAACTTTGTGGGAATGTTCTGCCTGGACTCTTCTAAACTAAAGCACCTTATGATCTGTAAGCTCTTTTTCCTCTCCATAAATGAGAGCACAAACGCTGATAAAGCAGTTTTTAAGGGAATCAAGCCAAGATCTGTAATGTGAAACCAGAGTATGTCTCACCTGGTACCGTACATTGTGTGACTAGGTAGGTTAAAGATCCGGGCCACAATATGCCTTCTGTTCAGCTGTCCTTCCTGCTGTGCTCCTTTCCTGATAATTAGGATTATAGTGTTTATGGTTCTGAAGGAGAAAAAAGAAACCCACAAAACAGACAGCTGAACCCCACAAAATAGTTGAATGATGAGTAAACTCAGTGTTTGTTTGTATCAAGTATCATTCTTTTTTTGTAGCATGTACAGAATGCTTATGGCCACACCACCTTGAGCACGCCTGATCCCGTCTAATCTCGGAAGCTAAGCAGGGTCGGGCCTGGGTAGTACTTGGATGGGAGACCACCTGGGAATACCAGGTGCTGTAAGCTTAGGGGCGCAGTGGTGGCACAGTGGCTAAGGCTCTGCGCCTATGGCTGGAAGGTTGCCGGTTCAAATCCTGCAGCCAGCAGAGGAATCCTACTCCATTGGCCCTTAACCCCAACTGCTCCAGGGGTGCTGTACAATGGCTGACCCTGCGCTCTGACCCCAAGCTTCTCTCCCTCTCTGTGTGTCTGTGTCTCATGGAGAGCAAGCTGGGGTATGCGAAAAGACGAATTCCTAATGAAGAAATTGTATATGGCTAATAAAGTGATCTTATCTTATAATCTTATGTATCACAAAATAGATTTCTGATCAGTGCGAACTATTATGAAGGCTGTCCTATCCTTACTGCTTCATAACAGCTAGACAGATTTGTTTTATGTTGTCTGTTGATAAATTTCCATGATTTAAAATATTTTTATAGAATTAAAAACCTTTCTTAGATGGATCAATTAAATTAAATTGAAATCTTATTTTTTCCAAGACAATGATAGCAGCTATAGCACCTTGTAGTCTGATCTGGTCAGCTCTATGAAGCTCATTAAAGCTGTGCTGAGTAGTACTTACATGGCGTCTAAGGTAGGGGTTCCCTATCCTAGTCCTAGGCACCCACATATCTGATTCCATCTCTCAGTTAAAAATCTGAAGCCTTAATTGACATAATAATAGGTTACATTTAAGCTCATTGTTTTCAGTTCCTTAATGTGTAGGAGGTGCCTTTGAACTATTATATTTAAGTAGCTCAAAATTTCCAACCTTTGGAGTAGAAAACAAACTTGCAAAGCTTTTAACCTAAGCAATTTGTTGGCTCAATTAAGGATTTAAGAAAAGAAAGAACTCAGCTGCAGTTAACATTAGCAGATGTATTAGCCCCCTCAGATCAAGATTAAAACCCCTGCTCCTCGAAAACAAATCTGCTGCTGTAAATGCTCTTGGTGGAACAGAAGGTGGCACTTTTCTCTCTGGAGTACATTTTCCTAAACCAGTGCTCAAATATGGTGGCTGGGGATACTGTGTTGTAAGAGTTTGGCTATGAAAGTCCCCATGGTTCATAGGAGTAAGGGGAACTAACCCTAATGTCCTGGCTAAATTCATGTCTGGGCTTAAATTGGCCTCCCTGAATTTCCACTGTTGTTCAATTAATGGGGTTTTTCTCACTTTTTCACTTTATCTGCTGTGTCAGAATGGCAGCTACACGTTACCTAGGTGTGTGCTACTTCAGTGGTGGGTGAAGTGTTTTGGGACCCTTTATGATGAAGAGTGCTACATGAATGCAATGAAGTATTAATTATGTATCCTGTGTGATTAATGCTTGCATCCAGCCTCTTCACATAATTCAGATGCTGGCAATAATAATGATTGCGGTAACTAATATTACGCTTTGTAGGATCCCTAAAAGAGATGTCAGTTAGGCTTGTTTCTGTCTTTTTATTATAAACAATCAGAATAAGCAGTGCAAGCACACTTAAAGCATGTTTCAATTTCTGAATAGTAGTAAAAATAAATATTTTTAGAAAAGGTTAATAATCACAATAATAGAGGTTTGTAGACTCATATAATTCTGTTAAATATTTGATAAACTAATAAGTACATGTACATGAAAAAAATGATGATAAAAATCACATGAAGAAATAAAGTGATATGTGGTAAAAGTTTTTTTTTTATATTGTCCCATGCAGGATTAGTAGTAAAAGCTTCCCTGTGAAAAAACTTTACATTTCTTCTTAAATACATATAAATATTGTCATTTTTTAGTTACAAAAAAAACCTGTGAGTAAGATTCAAAATATTCTGTGGTCAGTTCATCATTCTTTTATCCTTAGACAACTAACTTTCTTTTTTGCTATTTATAGCTGCCTAAATGCAGATCTATTTTGTGTATTTCTGTGCAATTAAACTAATGAAATCTGGACTCCGTGTTTCCTCTTGTTTGGAATGGTTTATTATTGTGATTTTTACAATAATAATAACAGGCACAGCAGTTTATGGGATTATCATTGCCTAATCATTAAAGTAATTTTCAATGACGGTTGGCTAACTTCATTAAAAATCAACAGTGGATGGAATTTATTTGGCAATGAGAGTCAGCTGCCATTTAAATACATTTAAGGAACTCTCAAATTAATTAAATTTTTTGGTGATTTTTTTTCATTGTTATATATCCCAGTACTTTTAACGCAGTTCTGTCCATTGGAGATATTATGTTTTATTTTTTATAGTTTGGATGTGGTATCAGATTTTAAAAAGTTATTGTAAAGTTAAAATGCTTGCATAGATAACGTAGTTGTTTGGAAAACATGGTTTAGTGGGCATAAGAAATTGAGGAATCCCTTTAGGGTAAACACATGTATACATGTATGTCTTGGGGTTGTTGATTGTGAAAAGGATGGTGGATCTGCAAGTATTGTCGCTATCAGAGAACGTGCATTGTAATGAAGAAATCGTGTTTTTAAAGGTTAATTCTAGGATGTCTTTGCGCATTATTCAATGTCCACCGCTGGACATTCAAATGGCACGACGGGCCCAGAGAAGGAGAAAAGGAGAAGGCTCTATTGTTTGCGCAGACTGTGGAATTCACAAAAGCCTTCAGGCGCAAAGGTGTTCCTCTCTTTTGTGTAACCATTGTGCTAATGATTCTGCCTGCTGGGGTGTTCAGTGTCATTCCTGTCCACAGTAGCTCTGTTGTAGCTTGTCTTCTATACCTTTGCATAAGAATCCTTTCGCATCTTCTTCCTTAACAGGTTTGTCTACAAAGCTTGCTTTTGTAATGTACTGGGGGGTGGGTGGGGATGGCAGCTGTTTAATCTGCAACCACAGTAAAAATTCAGTTGTAACTTCAGTTACCTTTAAAAAATCCTTCAGAGTAGTAGCTTTGCATTTTTTGGTACTACAGTAATTGACTGAGGGGCCAATACAGCTAATTTCTATGTCTCTAATGTTTGATGCTGTCTTAAGTTTTGGAATCCAAAGTTTTATGATGTCGCATTAGTGATTCTCTCATTTTTTTTAACACTGCTAGGAACATGTGAGTACTGTATACAGGACATAATGCCAGATCTTAAAATATTTTAGTGACATACTCTTGTACTTTTAATTAGAAACAATTTTGGGATAGCCTTCAAAATATTTTATTTTTTAATGTCATATTTTGCTGGTGAGAGATATGTTCAGGGAGCAAAATGAGAAAACTGCCACTTCTACTTTGGGTTTTTATTTGACAGAGTAAAAGCAAAATGAAAGAATTTCTATTGCCATCTCAAGCAGTCAGAATCTGCTGAAAAGTTTTTGTTTCTGTTGAATGGACAACTATTTGAAATCCTGTTGAACAGTTCATATTGATTTTAAATGTTCCATGGTACATCAGGTACTATTGATGTTTCTGGCATTTTCTTTATCTTTAATTGAAAGACAGGCTGGTGCAAAAAAATGTTTTGTGTTTGATGAAGGGCTCCGTGTAATGAAGTTAAAAGCTCAGCTAGATATTTATTTATTTTTCCTTCATGACAAGTCTTAGCATAGATGCTTAAAGTACATGGGAGGAGAAATTTTAAGCTTCTTTAGTAAAACTTTTTTGTGTTTGACTTAATACTTTAAGATGGGAATTCTGTAACAATCTGTTATTTATACAGGGCTGTTGAAATGTGTGTTTTAATGGGCCGTTTGAAAAGAACATCAGGTTACAAATCAGAGGCCATTCAGCCTTTCTGACTCATACGGTTTCTGGTAGCCGAGTGATCTGAGGATCTCATTCAGCGGTTTCTTGAAAGGAGAAGCCAGGGTGTTTTTTTAGCTTGCACAATTTTGCTGACTTTGCTTGTTCCAGACTCCCACAGCCCTTTGTGTAAAGTTATGCCTCCGGCTCTCATTAGTAGGACATGCCTTTAAACCAGGAAATGTATATGGTCACCTTTCTCTGGACTGATTTTATTAAAATAAGCATCAAATTCTGCTTTACAAATAATTTAACTTGTAAAAGGCACTTGCCTGAGATTGCGTAGAGCTCCAAGATTATGGATCTTGGGTTACATACCTAGCCAGCTGTGACTTGGATTCCCCAAGTAGCGCTGTGGAGGGCAGGATGGGTTTTTTTGGCCATGGCTCTCTGGATGCCATTAGGCCTGTGGCCTCCTTGGTGCTTACAGGCACATGCTGCAGTCGGTGCGGGATGCTCCTCTCCTCCAATTGGCGGGTCAGAGGAGTCACCCAGACTTCCTAATTCTCCCCTGTTTGTGGTCTCGTCTTTCATGGCTTCCCCACGTTGTCTAAAAGATGACAATGATGTGTAAACCCAAACTCTAAAGCTAAGGAAACTCCTCACAAACAGCTTCTACGAAATGACTGTTCCTGAACTTCCATTTATAGGTCGTTCTGCTGCCTGTGTGTATCATTCTGCACTTGTCTATGTTAAATGTAATGTGCCAGGTATTGGCCCTGTCTTGAATTTTATTTAGATTTTTCTGAATTTCCATTTCAGCTTCTTCAGTGTTTGCCAGTCCTTCCATTTTTGACATAATTGGAGTGGTTAGAAAATGGATGGATGGCATATGTGTATGGTTTACTAGCTACACCAGAATCTAGATCATTTGATGTAAATTAGGAAGAGCTGTGGTCCTAAAACAGATATCTCTGGTACTCGAATAGTAACATCACCCCAATCTGAGTATTTTCCACCTATCTGTACTCTTTGATGTTACTCCAAAAGCACGCATTACCTTGAATGCCTGCTGTGTTTTATTTAAAACTGCAGTATACTGCTTAATTCTGCAATTGCCAAATACAGATTAATAATTAAGCATTGCTAAAGCCTTCTTTTGTATCCATTATTGCTATTCCTCGTGCGTAGATCTCTAACAAGATAAGCAAGACCTGCGTTCCCTAAATCCATGTTGACTGTTCTTGAGAATCTCATTGCCATGCAACTGAATTCTGCTCTACATTTTGTTATCATTGCTGTTTCCTTCATATTACACAAAATACAAGCAGGAGTAACTTGTCTGTAGCTTAAAATACTTGATTTTGTATAGCTGCCCTTTTTATGGATGTAATGTTCCCTACTATTCAGAGTCTTAAAATCAGCCTGAAAAGGTGTCATGTGTGACGTAGAACTACATCAGCGCAGGAGAGGTGCTATGACAACAGTGCCTGAGTCAATCATTGAGTTTCTATTTTAAAATACAGCAGAGCCGCCACAAAATTGTTTGACAAAATGAACATTTCTAGCAGTCGTAGTACTCTTTCCATTACTACAAATGCATTTACAAACACCTTAAAAAGCAGTTGCTTAGCTTTCTTATTTTTGCCACAGCAGCAGACAATTTTTAGTCATGGGTGATGTAATATTTCTTTCCCACGCTCTTGCTGTTAGAAATGAAGCCAAAAATGATGTTGTTGTTGCTTTTTTTTCATACAGTGAGGCTGGCATCCTGAAGCAGCTTCTTAGCCTCTACAATCAGAGTGTGGGGCTGGACTTTTTTTTTTAGGTGTGTGGGGAGGGGAGTATGTGTGTGTGTGAATGTGATGCTTCCCACAGGGCTGTGTGCAGGCAATTAAAAGAGAGACAGGGGAGGTCCCAGGGCTTAAAGGAATAGAGCAGACATTCTTGCTGGCTGCCCGAGTTCTCTGTCTGGGGAGGCGGAATTAGAGAGAGAGAGGAAAGAAGGAGGGAACACACAAACACACACACACACCCCTCTCCCTGGTTCCTGGGCTCATCCTCACAGGCAAGGCAGCCTGCCCGGAGTTCAAAGCAGGGAGTCGGAAACAATTGGAATGGAGTGTGAAATCTCCCTTGTTGGGGTTTTGGAATTTCTGTGAGTGGTCATTTAGGAGCGAGCTTGTCTAGTTCCACTCTGGGGTAAGATTTTATCAGTGTTCTTGTTATTTTGCATTTATTCCCTGTTTTAGATTATATTGTGTGTTTTCAGATGGTTTACAAATGGCACCATAGCTGTAATCCTCCTGAAGGAGGTGTAAGCAATCCTGCTCTGATGTTTGCCAGTGTTTCAGGCTTTCAGACTGCACCCCTGTAATGAACTGATTTTTAACTTTTATTTTATCATGCAGGCAGAACTTATAATACGCTCCTGTTTTGCTGTTTTTTAAATGAACTTAAATGAATTTAAGTGTTGTGTTTTGCATGTTTGCTGCCTTTTGCAAAAGTGATGTATTGATAAAAAATCCTTAATGTTGACTACCAGTAAGGCGCAGAGTCCTCCAGTCTCTTTTGAGCAATACATTATGGATTCTTAGTGGTAACTGTATTTCAGCCAGATTTATGTATGGATAATATATATGCTATATATGAGATTGTCAATGTAACTTTGAAAAGCAAATAAAATCTTAAGGTAAAAGCAAGGATTATTACTGTGACATAAATTCACTCTATGAAGGGTTTAAAATTTTTACTAAGGTGTTAAGACACGCTGATAAACTAACCCTCCTTTAACTAGGAGAAAAAGTTGAGTATCTGGTGTTAAAGAGTCTAGAACTTTTGCAAACAAAAAGCAGAGAGGTTTCTTCATGTGTAACTTTTCAGTAGCTCCCAGTTATTTTTTGCAAGGTTTAAAGCCTACTGGGGAGTAATGATGCCATTTTGTGCATCATTTTAGTTGTTCTATTGTGTATTTGAAATAGCTCCCTGTTTCAGGTGACAAATACTTCATATGCCTATATAATTTAGGCATGGAAGACAATCATTTCGTTTTTTGATTGTGCAAGAGTGCTAGCAACGTACACAGAATATATACTTCATGTGAATCTCATTGTTCTTGATGAATACTTTCGTTTTACATTGTGTGGTTATACAGCAAGTCCAACTATTTTTCTCCCTTAGTTTGAATTGTCTTTAAAAATAAACAAAGAAACAGGTTCACAAATGTTCTACAGTTATTGCTTTTCAATGTTTGTAACCTAAACTAAGATCTGCTCAGTAGCATCTGTGGGCTCTCAAATAACTTATAAAGATGGTTAGCAAAGCAATTTGTGTTATATGCCTATTATCTGAAGAAAATCCCATGTTTTATATTTCCCATTGTGTGCTACTATTTTAGTTGGCATTTGAAAGGAGTACATACAGTATGTGATTCTTGTGATTTTAATTTTCATTGCAGTAAGTACTATGTTTGCTCTATGTCCAGGGAATTCTTAGGAACAACCTGAAGTTTGCACAATGGACCCAGTGAAGGTCTGTGATATAAATAAATGACTAACTAAATGAGTACTTAAGGTTTAGTGAGTTTGTTCTCTTCCCCTTAGGGAATGTGGGAGGGGGGTTTAAGTTGGCAAAAATGGGTCACAGCTACTCCTCTGCTGCTACAGTAGAAGTGAAGGAAACTCATGAGTGAGGTCTCAGGAGGCAGTCTGTGACCCAGTTCTGCACTATGCTTAAACCAACTCTTTTTGCTTAGTACCATTCAATAACTTGAGGCAGCTTCCTAATGATAAAGGTGGATTATAGTGTGCTGCTAAGAACGGCAGCTGACTAGATAACAGTTTTAATCCTAATTTCTTATTTAGTTCTGCTGCAAAACCCAAAACTGGGTTTAAAGCTGTGGAAGAAAAGTGAAGCCCTTTCTTAGTACTTTCCTATAAAGACTGATTATACTACTACAGGGTATTGTATAGAAAAACCTCAATAACAGCATAAAATTCAGCCGTAGAATTGTGTTTCCTGTCTTTTTTCATTCATCTGTAAGCAATAAACTGTGGTAATTATATAGTGCCTTTAATTCCAAGAGATCCCAAAGTGCAGTCACCACTGAAGTGCAGCAGCTCTGAGTGAAACACGGTGGCCATTATGCACCAGCAGAACAAATACAACAGATCAGACAGGAAGGTGAGAAATTGCTTCACCAAATGAATTAAGAGGGAGCTGAAGGTAAATCAGATTGTGCAAGTTCAGAGTGGAATTTGCCAGGACAAGACAAGTTCACACCCCTTCTCTTTTGGAAAGTGCCATGCAATCTTTAATGCCAAATTAGTTGGGCATTTGGCATTAACATCTCTTCAACAGTGTGGCACCTTCTACAGTGGTGCCGTGTCCCTGGTCACAACCTGAAGAAGGCTCCACGGCCGAAACGTTGTGTTTTCTTTCTTCTCTTTTCAGCATGGAATAAACCTATTACTTGTTCCTTTGCAGCCTATGCATGCTGACGCAGCTACCCACCTGAACTACCATATTGGGCTGTTGGTTTGGAAATTCTAGCCCATAGTTAAGGCTTCCACACTCTGCTCCTCTGGCACCCCTTACAACAGCAAATTATCAAGGACTCCTGTCCCAAACTGACTATTCCCAGCCTGGACTCCTGTCCCAGGACTGACTATTCTCAGCCTGGACTCCTGTCCCAGTACCAACTATTTCCAGCCTTTCTTAACTACTGAGATTTGGACAGATCCGGCTTCTCATTCTGTTCAGCAAAAACCATATGATTAATAGGGCAAAACAAAATCAGTAATTTCGGAAACTTCCAAAATTGAGGATTTTTTTGGGAAGAATCTCCAGACTGATGTATGTGGTTGACAAAACAGACATGCTTTAGGACAACGAGGGATTTTTATTTTACTAATAATACCACGAATAAAATGCCATTGGTTTAACCTCCTTTTAACTTCTCGTTAGTCCTGCCTTCAGTTGCCAACATATCTTTCAAAATAGGATTGTAACGAATTGACATTTTTATGGGAATTTGGGAAAATCTGTTTAAATAAGCTGCACGGGCGTTCTAAAGTAAATGTTGGTTTTTGCGGTTCCTCCATGACCAGGAAGGACATGGTTGGGTTGCTGGGGAATAAAGAGTAACAACAAATTGTGGCTCCAAGGAATGTCTGTTTTTCACAGCTAAAGCCTAGTTTAGCCTAGATCAATTGTCCTTTTTGTTGAATTGATAGAAGCCTTAAAAGACTTGTAGTCTGTGTGAGACACAGCTTGAACTACAGAACTTGGTCCTGAAACCTAACAAATAACTGGTACTTTATCATTATTTTGAGCTTTGCTGTCCTAGATGATCAGCAAAACTGACCAAGAGTTGAGTCCCCATTCTTTATAAATATTTCCCCTTACATTGCAAAATGATTTGTGCTGCGCAGAGAACATATCAACTTCTTTCCATGTGCTAGGATAAATGTCTGTGTCCTCCCTCACTGTTTTTTGCAGTAACTTTACGTCCCCCTGCTTGCCTGTGTGGTTTTGTGTGTATCTCCTAAATGTGCCTTTACCCAGTCATTCTTTAAATGTTTGTTTTCCAGACTTTGTTTGTTAAAGAGGATGTATGGGGGTGGGGGGGTGGAGAGGGAGTGGATTCTGGGGAAGAACTGACATCTTAAATGAAGCGTATAATTTTTTTCTCCTGTGATTTAAAATTAATGTATTCTCTTTTTCACAATGATTTTCACAGTAACAAACTGAGCTACAATAGTCACAAAAAAGCACAATTGCGCAGTACTTGCTGATTAATTGCCTGCTGTAGCTCCCTGCATCCCCTCTGTCAAAGCCACGGCTTAATTGTTAATTTGATATGCTGTTTAAAAGGCACCTTCCTTTTCTTCATGTCCTTTTAAGGGCTTTCACTGTCCCCATAGTCTAGGTCGTGTGTGAGCCCAGCCTTGTCCATTGCACATTTATCAGGTTAAGTCACATTTTGTGTTTTTAATGAAGCAGTTACGGAAACATTTCGGTGTGATTGTCAGATTGAATTGATTGTGAATGAAGAGCTTTACAATAGCTTTACAACAGCCAGTTAGACAGGGTGGCGAAACGCATTTGAAACAACAGCATCACAGCAATATCTTGGCACTGCACCATTATACAGGAATTGAAGGATAAGAGATGACGTTTTTAATTATTTTTTCAGCTGGCTTCTCCCCTTCAGATTGCATTGGCCCCATGTCCTTTGCAGTGTGAGTTAGAGGATTGTCCATCTAAAGGTGTAACGTGTCACACGGAACCGAGTTATTCATTTCCCCTTCTCTGTATTTTCGTGTGAAATTTGTTTGCAATTTTTATTTTGTTGGGTGTGTTCATTAACACATGCTAGCATATGGAGTCTTCAAGATTCTGAGGTTTCCTTAGCTTTTGAACGTTGCATGGAACAACAAATTGATTTTTTATTTTTTTTTCCCCCAATCTGGCTTCCAAATATTTAAACCATTGTGTCTGTCTGTTTTTCAAATATTTATGCATTGCTGGGTTCTTGTACAGCACAAAGTTCTGTCAAATAACAGCTCAAATCAGCACCAAATGAACAATGATTTACATCTTGTATAACCCAAGACTTTGTTTTTGTCTGAAAATGGTCCACAAAGAGTGCTAGATGAGATGAATGGGGGTATTATTTGGCTGGCAGGCACTGTACTGAATACTGTAATCAAGACTGCTTAGAGCAATAAGACCCATTTGGGCCAAGGCTTTGTCTAGCCATGCATCACACTGAATCCAGTGCGTTACAGTCTACTGCGTATCAGCTTCTCTTTGCAGACATGTGGAACTCTGGGGAAATGTGTAGCACGGTTTTTGGGGAAGGTGAAATGTGGGATTCAGGTGGGTTTTATTCAGTTAGTCTGCCTCCGAGCTCACTGCAGGAGTGCAGGTGATGGTGCTGGAACATAAAAGGCTTGGTTGATTCAGTAGAATAGAGAAATATATTGGGGTGGAGAAAAAAATAGTGCTCGCAATTGTAGTGTGCTTTAAATGAGCAGGTCGTTTTCTTTGTCAAAAACTTGAATTTTTAGTTTTACGGAACAGTCTTTGACTGATCAGAAAGAGCATTTATCTGTAATTTTGGTGATTTCACAGCAGGGCACAGGGTGATTTTATTGCAGGAAACTGCACTTCCAGTACAAATGTTAGTTCACTGGACTTTTATTATTTGTAAAGACTAATTTGGTCTTTGTCCTTTTAAAGAAATTCTAAACTGTGAAGTCATTTTACAAAATGCCAAGTAGTGATTTGATCGAATACTTAATTTAACATTTTGATTGGGTCTGTAGATTTAAAACATTTCAGGATTGATGAAGGACTAGAAGGATTTAAAAGATTTTGTCTGGCTTGAAGTCCAACACTTAAAGTTTATCGCCAGCACTTAAAAACACTTGACAGACAGTTTATCATTTACTATCCCTGTCCTTTAAAAATAGAAGTGTTTCTGATGAGATGTTGTGGTTGATTTTTGTTCTTTAGCCTTCCATCTAAAAATTTCAAATCAAAAGTGAAACTCAAGTGGGAATGCTCTCAAAATGAATAGGTGATGCTGATGTTTACACAGGAATCATTTTTTGGATTTGTCCATTTAGCCTTTCACCTTTGCTGGTTAAGACTTCACCCAGTACAAACCATGTGTTTAACCCAGATGTGTTTGACATGTCTGGAATTAAAGGGTGTGTTAGAGCCATTATATAAAAGAAGGCACTTCATTCGAAGCAGTCAACAGTGAGATTATTGGCTTGATATTCTTGTTCACTGACCTGAAAGCAATCGATCACTATGTGGAAGGAGATTTCAAGTATGCTGGTAATGTACAATACTCGTATTTGTACGTTTTCTGATGTGTCCATTATATCTAAAAGTAGTAAGCGGAGATCACTATTGTTGTGTTATGGTTAGCACAGTACTCATTTCTGACAAGAGAAAAAAAGAAGAAAGAGAAAAACAGAACTGTAGCTGCTCACATTTCTGACAATGGGGAAAAAATGCCTTTTGGGATTGAGGATAAAAATAAAAATGTCCCAGAGTGCTGGCAAGCGCATGTATTTGTCAGCATTCTAATTACAACTGTACAGCTTATTTGTTTATTTGAGCTCTTGCTTTTTTAAAATTGCCTTAAAGCAATGATGCTCTGCAGCACTATGATTTCTGTAAATGTATTTTGTTGGAATATGAATTTTGATTCTTAATAAAATATTATGAGTCATTTTACAGGCTGTTCATCTACAGTGCCTTATGGAGACTAGGGGTGAGACTATGTACACCAGCATGCTTTACTGCAGAGTTGCTTGGCTTTGCTTCAAGGTCAGCATCTTGCCTGGTCTGAGCCAAGGTTCGAGCTGGAAGTTCCTAGCAAAAAATGTTAACTAACTCACAGGCTCCACTTCCTTTTGCTTGTAGGAGAAGACAACTGCAGAAGGCAATCGGATGTATTGAATCTTTGCTTTCTTTGAACTACCCTTTTCACTGTAAATTACTGTAAACACCATTTGTGACTCGTTCCTATGGTGCTGTAATATGGTGTGATAGAAGTAGGTTTCTTTTGGGCATCTCCATTTTATAAACCATAGCTCTCATGCTTCTAGTATAGAATGTATTTTTAGCAGTTTAGATTTTTAATGCACCAGTTAGTTTTGTACACTTATTGATTCAGTGTAGAGAAACTGCTTGACTATACTTAAGAGATCAGTTTCAACCCTTGAGCTACACAGTTATCTGGACTATCAGTTTGTCTTAAAGAATATTTTGTTGTGTGGTCAGTTAAGCATTAGGTATGTTTTTTCTTGCCGTTTTTGTGTGACAACAAGTGGTACTTCCTTTACATGAAATAGAGGAAGTAACTGAAATCAAAGTGCCTTTCTAAGTTACAAGAGAATATTTAATAAATTGAAAACTGGTTTGATCTGCTGAGTGTCCTGGACAGATAAGAGGATATTTCGGTCCCTTTAACCAGATTGTTATGGCTTTATGCTTAAGCTGGTAGCCTTTTAGGGTATCTTTGTGGTAGATAGAATTTGGTTTTTAGGTTTATGAATCAAGCATTTCTCCCAGACCTTGACATGGGGAAGTGGTAAAGATAAAATAAAATGTTAAAATTAATGATAAAGGAGCTGATTTAACATAAATGGTGCAAAGTGTAAAAATGCAGTTCCCACAGAAGACAAGATAATGTACCATCGTGCTTGGACTTAAAGGAAAGTGATACATGGGCCTAAGATAAGATTAAGGTTTTCAGAACCCTGAAGTTGGAGGACAAACACTTCAACATCCACATAGGCACAGACCAGAGGAGACAAATGAATTGCAGACCCTTTCAGGATTATTCTGTGCTTTGTATCCAAGGATTTGCTGTAGGTTAATGAAAAAAATGACGAGCCTTGGTGTAGATACTGAATCACAGGTCTCGCCTAAGAAATATCGATGTTATTAAAACATTACTCTGCTTGATATTTAAATGAATAAGGGTTCTGAATACTGTCCTGAGAATCGCTGAGTCACTCTTTTATATTGGTGAGACAAGCACTGAATAGCACAGACAGAGCTCAAAAAGTCAGTTACTGATGTGTCAGGTGTGAGGTGCCAGTTTTGAATGACAGCTGAAATGCTTAAAGCAGCAGTGAGCTAAATTAGTTGCTGGGGCGTAGTGTGCTATTTGTAGGTACACCCAGAAACTGCTCCTGTAAGAACAAAATCTCATTATTGTCTCTTTGGATATTGTAGCTTTGTTTCTCGGGGAGTGGAGCAGTATTACGCATTTCTGTTATGTACATCAGCTATTGTTTCATTCGTGTTCAAGCATGTTCTTTTTGGGACATTGTGGCATGTGCTGTACGAGTACACTGATTTATTGTGTCTATAGTAATAAACTCAGGTTTATGTTAAGAAGATGCAGAGCAGTAAGACACACAATTATACAGATTTTGGCATTTGCTACTTTGTCATTGTGACAGTGCCTCTGATTATTTTTAATACAAGTATTGAATTAAAAAAGGGGGCAGCACATTAAAGCAGTTGTTAGTATTGCTGCCTCGCAGTACTGGGGCCCTCGATTCAATTCCTGGGGTGCTTTCTGTGTGGAGTTTTGTATGTTCTCCTCCTGTTCACATAGGTTTACCCAGGGTTCTCCAGTTGTCTTCCGCAGTCCAAAGACATACTGACGGGTCAATTGGCTTCTGGGAAAATTGGCCCTGGTGTGAGTGTGTGTGTTTGTGCTTATGTGTGCCCTGGACTGGCATCGAGTTTAGTGTGTATCCTGCCTTACACCTGTTTTTTGCTGGGATAAGTTCCGGCTCTGCCACGACCCTGTATTGTATAAAGCGATTAGAAAATGGATGTATTCATACTAGTATACTGGTGCGGTGCCTTTATAGAGAAATAGCCTAGCACTTAAGGTACTTAAGTGTTCAGCATTTTAATCCTTTTGTTACAGGTCACTGGATCTAGATCACTGAATTTAAACAATTGGCTGTATAACACACAGAGCCTCGAGAAGGTATTGATGTACTTTTCTTGAAAAAAAGATGCTTCCCAGCTGTAGGATATAAAAGTAACTCAAGTTGGCACGCAATAGTGTAAAAATAGAAAATTGCATCTCTTTAAATGGGGAAACTTATAAAAGAATATGTTTTTCCACATTGGGGAAAAGTTTTTACTCATATCATTGTTGCTTGACACATGTACAGTTCAAAGGTTGTAACAAAAACCCCTTGGCAAGCTTGTAAACTTTAACCAATCTGACATTTAAAACTGAAGTTCCAGACATTTTTATTTTTATTGGAATGCTTGCTTTTTATATGCGACATTCTTCTGCAGTAATGCAGCCTGTTAGCTTGGGGGGAAAAAAAAACGAAAGCTGATGCCTTTTTTGGTAATGCTTTGTTTGCATGTGTGGTCGTTTGTTATCCCAGGTGTGGGAACACAGGCAACCCCCCATGCCTTTTCCTAACACACAGGTCTCGCCCTACTTCTCTCATTACTGCTTGAGTGCCAAGGCCTGCCTTACTGCCCTTTCACAGCTGTTTAAAATCTTCAAAGGCAGGACCATTGACTGCTAAATACTTTGTGCTGATGGATGTTCTGCCGAATTGTCATTCTATGGGTACTTCCCTTGTTAATCTTCTATGTCTTGCATTTCTCTGTATTTAGAAAGTAGTAGGCCTCAGGTGAACTAAATCTGTTCTGTGTGAACTCAAATTTAACAAAAACAAAGCACATCTCTTTTTAATGTAATTAATATCCAACAGATGTTAGGTGCCTTCTGGAACTGTATGAGCAATTTGGTGTGAATGGTTGAAGAAATACTTGAAAATCTTGGAAAATCCTAAACTGAAAACAACAAATGTGTGTGGTCTTTACTGAGATTACTTTCTGAATATCTTTGTCTAGCTCTTTTGTTTTTCCAAGTTGATTCCCTACTGGTCATTTCCACTGGCCTTGGACTTTGATATGATGAACATTGTGTAGCTAAACTGTTGGAGCCACAGCAGTGAGACACCTCAAATATGTGAACACAAAGCAGGGGGTGGGAGTGGGGGTGGTGAGAGATTTCTGTTGTACCACAAAACTAATTTCCTGTAGTTCTTTGCCTGCAAGGAGAGTGGCTCCCACACCTCATCAAACAAAAGTATAAAAGTCTCCCCACCCACATCAACCCCCACTACCACTACTCAGTCCGGCAATCAAAAGGCTATCACAGCCACCCCTGTTTGCTCTTTTCCAGTGTCTTTGTTTGAATTTGTCACCAGAAGAAAAAATCTCTGAAGAACCAGAGAATAATCTGCTTTGAACAGCAAGGGGTCAATCAGTTTTCTTCCACAGCTGTCTGGTTTTCTTTCAGCTCTGGAGAACACTTTCAGACCCAGAATGTGGGATTCCAGCAAGTTAGAAATGAGACAACCGTCATTTCATATTAGAGCTGACCTCTGCGGTACATGACTTAGTGGCAGTTTCCAAAGGGCTAGAAATGGCTAGAACCATGAAGAATGAATCTTTCATTATGTTCCGGCTTTTGCTGGACTAACCTGTTGTTGGGGAAGCAGAATTTCCCGAGCTGCTGAAGGTATTCTTTAACACTTTTCAGTTTGAGCGAGGATTATTTAAATGACAATGTGTGCTTCACAAACAATGGCTTTTCTTGGCTTCTCCCTTTGACAGGGTTATTTCAACATTGCTCGGCAAAGTGTAGCTAAAAAATAAGCTACACTCTTCACAGAAGGGATCTGACTGTCTCTGGCTGAGGATTTCTATGGTTGCAGTTTTACATTTGGAGGTGTAAGGTGGGGTGTGAGGGAATGTATCTGAGAATCGGCTAAAGGACAAAGGAAAAATTAAAGGAACAGAAATAGTGACATGTTTTCTCAAATGGCCTTAAATGATACATGTCAGAAAGCAAAAACCCTGATTACATTTAAAAGAAAAGAAAGAAAGCTCCAGACCTACCTTGCTGTGTTCCTTTTGTTTAGTAGATGTAACCTATTCAGAAGCCATAATGGGTCAAGCACAAAGCCAAAAAAAAAGTTATTTAGAACTCAAGGATTAGTTGAGGAGCCAGAGAAGAAGCTTTAACTTTCAACCCCTCACTTTCTGAGCAACAAGTATCTGATACGTCTCAAATGCAAAAGAGGCAGGGACGCAGCGGCTGAGATAAAGGAGGTGATGGAGGAGAGCCGAACTGTTAAGCAGCACAAATCCTTCAGGATGGAAAGGGATGGGAAACCCCTTACCATGAATGAGACTGTAATCTGATCCCACTGTATGTGCTGTGTCACGCACTGCTCTTCAGGAGTAGAAGGAAATCACTGATTCCATCAAAATTTCCAGCAGCCTAATCTCTATGTGCACTCTTAAAATTTACATCGTTATCGTAAAGATCTTTGATCCATGTTTGATGCAATTATCACACGTCGTCAGTTTGCAGTGCCCTTTTTTGTGCAGATTCACTGAGCCACAGGCCATTTTTCTTCCCAGGTTTTAACTGCTGTTTTTTTTTTCCACCAAAATGAAGATATAGAGTAAAGTTTTTTGATACATAAAATTGTAAACACTTTTGGGCTTTGAATATATGACCCTTTGGTGCAGAGATCTTCATCTAATACCTGAGGAAACAGCCCACAGAATTGACAAGTGTCGCATGAATCCTTCAGGATACTAATTTAAAAGTTACTTAAATACATCAAATGTTTCTTATTGATTATGTGATAATGTAAGTTTTTGCCAAATATAGACATAGAGGTCTTATGTAGTTCAGGTGGGTAGCTGCGTCAGCTGTTGACACCTGAAGAAGGCTCCACAGCCGAAACGTTGTGTTTTCTTTCTTCTCTTTTCAGCATGGAATTAACCTATTATGTGTTCCATAGAGGCCATAGAGGCGCAGTGGTTAGCATTTCTGCCCCTCAGCACCTGGGATGCTATCTGTGTGGAGTTTGTATGGTATCCCACTTTCTATACTTGTATTTCCTCCGGGTGCTCAGTGTCCTCCCACAGTCCAAAGACCTATTGGTAGGTTACTTGGCTTCTTGGAAAACTGGCCCTGGTGTGAGTGTGTTTGTGTCTGTGTTTCTGCCCTGTGGTGGACTGGTGTCCTGTTCTGGGGTGTATCCTGCCTTATACCCATTGCTTGCTGGGATAGGCTCTGGCTCCCCTGCAACCCTGAATTGGATGGATTGGAAATTGGATGAATTTGGCTAACTGTTGTAACCTTAGGGTTGGCAAAAAAATAGTGCTTGGACTTGGACTGTGTGATTCTTTTCTCAGCGTAGCACTGCAGCACCACACTGAGCAGCTTTCATAAGCTCACAGGTACAGAAGGATGGTTTTAATCTTCTGTTTATGCAAGTAAAGTTCAGAGAAATCGGACAATAATGTATTATTATATGGTATTATGAACATGGCTCTGTATGTTTTTAACATGAGTCACCAACATTTTATTTTATTGTTCAATGAGAAAATGTTTTTGAATAAATTAATTTTAAGCCACTGGAATGTTTTAAATGCAGTTTTCCACTCTCCTGAAATGGAAAATGTTTGGCTATGAGCCTTTTGTATGTTGGGGTTAGAAGGTAACTGCTGGGGTGTTTTGAGTCTAGATATCTGACAGTTACAAATGAATGTTCTGTTTTTTGCTCAGCGTAGCTTACAATGGACAGTGGTCCACATCAAAAGACTCCTGAACAGTCTGGCACAATAGAGCACCTCTGAAGACAGGAAACACGGGCACAGAGACTGCCCTATCAGTGTGCCTCCTTGTGTCAAAGGGTTAAAATCCAGTGGAGGGTCATTTAAGATAAACCACCTTTGATTCTATCTGCATTGCATTCACCCTCTAAAGACATTAGTTCTAATTTCTCAATTTTTAAGCAGTGGAGGTTCTAAAGGAAAATAGCTGCATATCACACTTAAAAATAGAACATTATTATAGATATGCTTTTATAACCCATATTATATAAATTTCTGTTTCAAATGTTAAAGTTTGAAACATACTGGGCTTACCAAAGTTAAATTATGTCTAAATAGCATTTCAGCATCTTGCAGGGTATACAAATTGTTCTTATTAATTAGTGAAAAGTAAAAGTTTGATGTGGCACATGTGTTTTGGGATTTTATTTGGAGAAATAAAACAGATCTGTTCTGTGTTATTTCATAAATGTGTTGTTTCCTCTAAAACTGGTGTTCAGTGTCAATTATGGTGTTTTACAGACATGTATACAACATAAACATACTTTCATTGTTTTCCTAATTCCCTAATCTTAACTCAAATAAAAAATGTGGCAGCAGTTAAAAATCCAGCTTGAGACTTAGCCACTAGCAAAGAACAAGGACAGATTGCAGTGCATTTTTATGCAAACATAGAGCATTAAAGCAGCATAATAATACAAAGAAGAATCAAGGAAAAAATAGGAAGAACATATATAGAAAATAAAAACTCATTTGAATATTTGACATGTATAGTGAAACGTTAATTAAAGATGAAAGCCAACCAATTATTGATTGTTTTGCTCAAATGTCTGAGGAGTAATTAACACATCAGGTTCTCAACTAAATGAAATCTCACCAAAACAGTCGAGAACCTTTCAGAAATGGAAAAGTAATATGCACGTTTAACACAATACAGTTTTCTAAAGGAATCTGATCCATTACAGAATTGCATGTTTCCTCTTTAGGATGGTGGTCATGGTGGAACAGTGCTTAGCATTGCTGCCTTACAGCATTGGGGTTCTGGGTTCAATTCTGGACCAGGGGTGCTATCTGCAGGCAGTTTGTATGTTTTTCCTGTGTTTGTGTGGCTTTCTTTCCACAGTCCAAAGACATACTGGTAGGTTAATTGGCTTCTGGGAAAATTGGCCCTAATGTGAATTGTTAGCATGTCTGTGCAAGCCTGGGATAGGCTCTGGCTCCCCCTTGACCCTGAATTGGAAAATGTGGTTAGAAAATGGATGATTGGAAGGATGTCCCTGCTTTATTTTCACTCATCAGAATGTCCCTTTTCAGACTACCATATAATATTGACAGAGGTAGTCCAGTTCATACTTCCATTACATGTACTCTGTGAAATATGGCTCTTTATTTGGGGGAGGGGAATTTTTCCGCGCATCGAAAGTCTACTGTTTGTATCCATAAGGATTTCATTTTAAGGGAATATCTTTTGCAATACCAGAAGTCCTGGTTTTCTGTGGAGGAAAGCCTAGGTTTATATCTTAAGTGTGTGTATATATATTTAATTCTACAATACCTATGCCCACTGTGACATTCCTACTGTCTGAAGTGTTGTGTGAAATGAGGAGCATTAGGCAAGTGCAGGTGTAGGTTATTTGCATTCTGCTTGTTACAACAGGTCTGAGTATTTGTCAAAGGGGAGTTTTCAGGAATAAAGAGCCTGGCACTGTCAGACATTTAAGGGATGACCAGAGGGTGAAAGGATTAAAGGATACTTGAGTAGGGGACGCAACTGAGGCCGGAAAATTAGTCATGTTACAGCAGTCCCACCACAGATTTCCCTCATATACTGTAATTAAAAAAGAAAATAATCTCTTCTGTTAACTTAAGTGGATGTTTCACTTTTAATTAAGAACATTAATAGTATGATTGGAGAGCTCAGGTCCAGACTGTAAGGTAAAACAATGAATAAATAAAGCAAGAAAATAAATAAAAGCATTTTTCACATATACTCTATTACCCTGTCTCATATCAATATTCTTTGGCCTTTTTAACTTATTCACTAAGAGCTTGTGCGCGCTTGAACGCAGTGCTTTGTTTTTAATGTGTGTTAATACTTTGAGGTTTTACGTCTGTAGCTGTTAATGTGCCGATGTATCTCAAAACAGAGCCTGAAACTTGAAGTCCTCTCCAACAAAGAAGATCTTTATACAACGTCATAGATGTTCACGTGCTAATATAGTACTTCTATGATTTGAGACTAAAATCCAAACAGCCTGAAAGCTTTAATAATGATGAATAGTCAAGCATTTATTTAGCTCTTAAAAAGAGTTGCCATTAGTGAAATTACTACAGAACTGTAATTAGTAAGTTGTCATATGTGGTTTGATTTGAGGGTTTTGAGACTCTTTGTAAGTTGTCATCTTAATTTAGGATGTACCGCCTTTCTGTACATTCATGGGCAACGGTAATGGCAGTTTGCTAATTGATGTGACAGAGGAACTCACACATTCTTTCTGATGCTCATATTGTTTTGTTGCTTTGTGCAGGAGCTCTAGTAAAAAAAGAAACAGTGTGCTTAGGGTTGGGAAGTACAAAAGACCTAAAATTGTATGTTTTTTCCCTAAGCAGATGGACAAACACCACTTAGGTCACAAGCCAAGACAAAGTATAGAAGGCAGGTGTTTCCATTTCAGGATTTCTTTATTTGCTGATTTTCAGATGATTATGGTATTACTGCAGTTCTTTATTCTTTAAGCAGAGATCAGGTAGAAGTCATTAAGATTTCTACAATGCTGAACATGTCCAATTGAATTCCAATAGAAATGTTTCATTCTATCCTGGTGCACAATGGCAGGCCTATTCAGCAGAATTTCCAGCTGACAAGGTCAGTGCATCATTGTATCCCCTGAAAAATAAAAATCCACATGCAAGATCTGAAAAGCAAACAAACTTGTATTCGTTAAACTTTAAATTGTGTAACCATTTCATTGTTTCTTTTATTAAGATAAATGGAGACATACTGCCATTAGTAATATAGATGTAAAATTCATTATTGCATAATTGACCAGATGTTGGCAGATGTTCAAAATGCTATTGTTGTGAGCTTTCTTCCAGTAGCATACAGCCTGTATATCAGATTGAAGTCAGACCATCTACAAGTGCCAAAGATAGAAACAATCTACTCATCTGGGTTTTGATTGAAACAGGGTATTCATGAAGCAGTGGTGAGATTTATAGCACTGATGGAGATTTTAGTGTGGTGGAGGCATGATGTGATTTGCTGCCTGCTTACCACATGCTGATAAAGTGGTATTAATCTGTATTACTTTACAGAAGCCTTTACTTCTCACACTGCATCAAGCTTGGATAATTGCAAAATCCTGGCATGACCAAAAAAAAAAATGTTTTAAATGAATTGAATTTTTGGGGATTTAAGCTACATTGGTGCACAACTAAGGTGTGAGTAGTAAATGAATCTTTTTTAAGGTGGCAAAGAAAATGTTTTATAATTTACCCCTGAATGGTGAAACCACATTTTTCGTAATTTTTTTTATAAAATAAGGGCAATTAAAGCTACTGCCGTATGGTTTTCATGTGTAAAAGATGTAATATGTACAGAATGCTGGATGCTATCATAAATAGGAACTGTAGGTGGTAGAGTTTCTGGATTTAGCCAGCAAAGGACCAATACCTTTCATTTATTGGTTCAGAAACCTTCTGATTTATTGGTTTAGGAGTTCTAACAATTCAATGATAATCAAGTACAGTCATTAATGCAATACATAGTACAGTAGTATATAACAACAGACTACTAGGAGAAAAAGGCTCATGGAGATATTGCAAGCTCCTGTTAAAGACAGCAGGGGATTGATTCCACTACCCAAGTCAAATTCCTCACTAGATGAAGAGATCGTTTTTAACAGCAGGGATCCAGTCCTCATCTGTGAATGAGCAAGGATGTTCAAAGAGTTTCCACCAGCCAGGATTATTAGATCAAATTATCTGACAATTATAGGTTGTCTTGTTTCACTTCTTCTTTGTGGTAAACTCTGTGTAGCTCTTTGAGGGAGCACATTCAACTTTAATTCTTTTAATTCATAAGCAGATTTGTTTTTTTTAAAAAAACAACAGAACTGACATTTGTGTTTTGTTGTGTCCTCCATTTGAGAATTGCCACTTGATTAGCACATTTGGATAACTGGTGGCACGGTGGTGGAGAGGTCGGCATTGATGCTTTGCAGCACTGTGGTCCTGGGTTCAATTACAGATCTGGTGTGCTATCTGTGTGGAGTTTGTATGTTCTCGTTGTGTTTGCGTGGATTTCTTCTGGGTGCTCTGGTTTCCTTCCAGAGCATCTGGAAACATAGTGGTCCAAAAACATACTGGTCGGTTAATTGGATTCTGGGAAAACTGGCCCTGGTATGAATGTGTGCATGTTTGTGTCTGTGTGTGTTCTATGATGGACTGGTGTCCCATCCATGGTGTACCCTGCCTTGCACCCGTTGCTTGCTGGGATAGACTCCGGTTCCCCTGTGACCCTAAATTGGATGAAGTTGTTAGAAATTGGGCGGATAGATTTGGCTAAGAGTAGGATTGCATGCTGCTTTTCTCAGTGCAACACTACAGCACCCCAGTGAGCTGCTTTTGTGAGGAGGGCCTGTTAAGCCTCAGGGTTTGCTGTGATGTGGAAACTTGAGGGTTGAACCCACCAGTCCTGCTGGCATTTTCCCACTTGAGCGCCACACCTCAGGGATTCATCCTGGTCACACAGCTGGTTAATAAAGGTTTGAACCAGCTGTCTCTGGATTGTTAGAGGATTATGTTCCACTCTCATTATGTTGTGTCTTGCAGAAAACACTTTGCACTTTTGCAAATCGTTGCCCTGCTGTATTAAGTTTATTTTTTAAATACTTAAATATGACTTTTTATGTTATGATATTATGTTTTTTTTTAATTTCAGGATTTCTGTTTACACTTTCTAGTATATACTTTTTCATTCTAGGGGAAGATGGATAAATTGCTAGCGTTTATAAATATATTCCTTGTTTGAAGACGAGGGACACAGGAAATAATTTCTTCTCATTTAATGGTTTTTCATTTCCCACTGAAGCACTGATTCAATAGATGCCAACTCATGTTGTTTATTGGAGACCCCCTAGATAACAAATGTGTGACTGAACACTGCAGTGTGATTTAGTAATATAAGCCAGCTACTGTTATATATTTTAAGTCTTTTTCTTTGAGGGTTTCCTTAATCTATGTTGGGTAAAAGCAGGCTTAACTGCAGGGATAACTACATCTTTACTACTGGAAGTGTAAGGGATTTTCTTTACATTTAACAAAGTTCAGGATGAGAGAAACATTGTGGATTCTGCAGTGTGCCGCAGGGAAGCCACATGTTCTTTGGGTAATACCTTTGTTTTTGGCATAAAATTCCATTGCAAAATAAAGTAGTCCCTGTTTGGGTCAATTTAAGGATGCCACTTTCCTTGGTTGCTTTGCTGTTGCTCGTAGTAATACTTTTACTGTTCCAACATGTTTAAGAAACATGCTGTGAATACAGCAGCGGTTTTGTAAGTATTTCTTTATTCATTTAGAAATGATAGCATGCTACAAGCTCTTCAGTGCATCTCATTAAAAGTTTAAAACAAAGCCTTTCCCTTTTCACATTTATTTATGGCTCTCCGTTGAGTTTACCAAAACAGTGGCCTTTAGTTCATGTATCCGGAACAGGAGATTTCAGATGTTGCTCATCATTTTGCATATGAAAAATGAAAACTGCTGTTCGGCAGAGTATAGAAACTGTTTCTTTTTCTTTTGGGGAACAAATTTCCGAGAAGCTTAGTTATTAATGGAACTTGTTTTGGAGTGAAGCCCTATGGTCCAGAGAATGCTGGTCAAATGACAAGGCCCAGCCCTGAACTACTGTCACTGGGATTCTCCCTGTGGTGTCACACAAATGGCTGATTTGTGATCTTGTGCTGTTGTCAGTATAAGTCTCATCACTCTTCCAAATTACATTAGCTTTCCTGAAGGCACCTTAAATGCCTGCAGCTGGAAAGATTGTTGATGGATCAGTTCTGTGCTCCTTGTGCTCTGTGAGGGATGTTACCATGAGCCAAGCTGACTAACAGCTTGTCTGATTTATTTATTTTTTTACATTTCTGCATGTCTTTCCAACCAGTTGTGAAACATCTAACCTGTTTGCGTGCATTGTAACTAGTCATTGTAGATGTTCAGTTTACATTCAGCAACTGCATAGGTAACAGCTTTTTTATGTTTTGTGTTTGGGTGTGTTTCAGGTGAAGTTCATTAATGGCATTGTATTTTGAATGAATTAGTTTAGAAACTTTTCTGTAGTACTTTTACCTGTGTTTTGCAGGAGGTGTGTTCAAACTAATCAATCCTGCATTGTTTTGCTAATGAATTTGGCCAAGTGTGAGCTGTGACCACCTACAGTAGTGACAAATATTACTCGCTGTAATCCTTTGTTGTGGTCACTCATGTTTTTCCCTCCTGGTTTCTTTGCTTTGGCTACATGTTGTGGCCTGAATTGGATACAAATCTTTGGGAGCAGGCCTACAGGCCTCCAAGGCGACTGCAAATGCAGACCAGTCACAGGTTCTATGCTATGCTGTCTGAGACCCCAAATCTTCAGGCTCACTGGCAAAACCAAGGCTGAGGGGCCACAAGGTGCTCTTACCAATCATGGCCTCCTAATAATCCCCATCTATGAATTTGATTCATTACTCTGCTTTCCTCCCCACTGATAGCTGATGTGTGGGGAGCGTTTTGGCGCACTATGGCTACCGTCGCATCATCCAGGTGGATGCTGCACATTGGTGGTGGTGAAGGGGAGTCCCCATTACCTTTAAATCGCTTTGAGTGGAGTGTCCAGAAAAGTGCTATATAAGTGTAAGCAATTATTATAATTTCTATTATTTATTATTATTATTATTATTACTGTCAGTGCTCTTATGCCACCAATTCCTGTCAAGCAACACTGAAACTCCTGTGCAACACCCCAGCTCTTAATGCTGTGCTTGCTGTTTTCTGTGGTTTTGTTGTTGTTTCATGCTACAGGTATACATCCTTTGCATCTTGACTGGATGCAAGTGTAAGTTGCTTTGGATAAAAGTGTCTGCCAAATGAATAAATGTAATGTAATCTTTACAAATCTTACCCCATGCTAGCTTGCTTTTCTGTATTTTTATATTTTAATTTCTTGGACTAACAATGTTTAAAGCTGTATGGTAAAATGCGGGAATTAAAAAAAATCAAGTAAAATAGAAGTTTTTCTGTTTTTTTCTGGTAATAATTTAGACTACAACAAGTTAAATTCTAACTACTACGAAATTATAGATATAAAATAATAGTGTACACTAAATTTTAGTGTTTGGTGTTGACTTGCCTGACTGAGGAAATGACAGCTGTGGCAATGAGGTCAGGTTTGCCAAAAACCCCACTTGCTTGTGAGGAATGAACCAGGGAGTCTTCTGCAGTAGTGAAGATGAATGGTGAAATGGGCTGGCAGGAGAAGTTTAAGAAAAGATGTGCGCAAAGGGGTGATCAGCAGGCAAATATTTTACTTAAAAGAGCAGAGGGTGAGATCACAACAATGGGTTTCTCCCAAACTTTTATTTAATGGTGTGAAAGATGGGATGAATTGGTTCTCCAGATAGCTACCTGTGATTTTCTTCTTAACCCCTAGGTTGAGCTTTCATGATCCCTCCCTGGTATTACCTTGGGATGTGATGGGGACAAATAACTGGGGTAAAAAAAAAAAAACATTCAGTAAGTTCTGATTGTCTCTATTAAATATATTTTTTTTAAAGTAAGGATTTTTGAAAAGGCATTATCCAGTATATAATGCTATTTGCTCTAGCAGATAAAAGTATTTTGGAATGGTTTTGAATTTGATTGGATTCCCCTTTTTAAAAAAACATTTTTGCTCAGCTGCTCTATGCTTTTTTCTTGCTATAGTCAGTAATAGCCTTCACTGAAACACATTTTGCTCTGAATCATAGGTCAAGGTACATTTTTCTTTGCAAGAAATATCTGTCACTCCACAAAGGATAATATTTTGCCATATGGTGCCCAGAGAATATATCATAGCAAATCTCACATTTTATAGAAGATAAAGTAAACATAGGTCACTTTTGCTTTTCATAAACATATATTTTTGTACTGAACTAACAATTAAAGTGCAATTTCATTTTTTTTAAAGCAGACCAGGTGTCGTTTTAATTGGAAGAGTTGTCCATGAGCTTTTCTACTGAGTTACTTTTCAAATCAAATTAGTAGCTCTACATTTTCAATATGGAGATATCACACATAATGGTGAAATCATATGTAGTGTTACTTAGCCTTAATTCTAAATTAAACTCTGTGTTAATAATGGTAGAAGTCTTGGTACACTTTTGATGAATTTGCCAGTAGAAATATGGAGCAGTGGTTAGAGCTCTGGATTTTAACTGATAGTTGTGGGTTCAAATCCCAGGTGCAGCCCTGCTATTATATTCTTAAGTGTGGTTCTTCACCCAATGTGCTTCAGTAAAAAGCACAACTGTATAAAGGTACAAACACAAATCGCTTTTGATAAAAGCATCTGCCAAACGAATAATAATTTTTCTTGTCCCATGCCTTCTATTAATTAGTGTATAAACTTATTTTCTGGCATATATGCACAACAGAACAGAACAGAAGCATAATTTGGTTTGACTTGTCTGAATGCAGAAAATCAGACTTTGAGTGGAGCCCAAACTGAAGCCAGTGTGATATTGGGAGCCTTATTCCTTGTTACAGCAAATTGTCCAGTACTACCCTTTTAGCATAGAGGAGCCTAACATCACCCTGCAGACTGGTGCTTTTCATCAAGGCAACTGCTTCCTCAGGTACATGCCGAGATTGCACAGTTTTGAATCTGATTTATAGTCTTCAAGTACATTAAGATCCTCCATGTTGCTTAATATTGATTTTTGATTTGCACTGCTTCTGGCATATCATTACTTTCACAGGCCTGTTATGTGGAGAGAAAAATCTGCTAGTATACTTTTTTATACATTTCTCTAAAACGTATAAAGTTTTAGATAAATGCAAGCACATTTGGGAAGTTATTTCCTTATTGATCCTAACTTAGTTTATTCAAATGTAGCAACATACTGAATGTGCTAAAAGCTTCACAACTAAACTGAGGCTCTGTCATTTTCTTCACACTTCACACTGAATATCAGAGCATTCAATAAATAAAAAAAAAAAACAATCTCCAGTCTCCTGGAAAATCATTCATGAAGATCTTTGTCATTTATCTCTTCAATGAGAATTTGGAATTGTTAGTAATTCAGTGCTCAAGTGCTAAGATGGCTATCAGAGCAGTTTTGAGAACATGCTCCAAATGAAGCTGTTCTGATACCAGCTGCGGCTGATGAATAATGCAAGGCAGCAGAATTTCAGAAAGCTGTTCTTAGCCTTACAAAGTCTGACTAGTCATTTATTGCTACATCTTGGGTCATATTTTTGCTGAATCAACGGTAGAAATAATTACATTTTAATAAAAGAAATAATTACATTTTAATATATTTATTGTACTGATATAAATCCACATAACATTAGATTTTTTTCCATATAACAGTCTTCCATTTTATTTTTGAGAAGTCAATGACTCCCTTAACCTCCTTTGAGGTGCCTCCTCTGGCCTTAAATTCTGGCCCACTTAGGCATCGTGACCAACACAGCATGGAATTTAAATGCTTCTGTTTTAAGTAACAGGAGAGAGGAGTACCTAGGTGCTGCCCAGGTAATCTGCATCCAGGAAGTCCCTTCAAAAAGCTACGTGCTGGTCACAGATGAGCAAAATGTGGAGAAACCATGGGGAAAAAAATACTTGACTGTATTTGGAAGGATTTCTGCTTGTTTTTCTTCAATAGGAAGATGCTGTTTTCAAGGGGTTGCTGTGCATTGAACACCACCATGTGTTCTCATACCTGCACTACAGAGGAGAACGCTGATAGGAAATGATGAAGCACATTTTCATTGAACTTTTTAACAATGGTGCGTTGATGGTGAAAGCTAAATGAAGGAGAGGGTGCCAGAACAACAATGAGTTTTGCCAGAAAATTCATCATTAAGCATTTGTTTGGTAACACATTAGTACAAATTAGACTTTCAGTCAGTCATTTAAAGAGCACAATAGCATTCCGATTCACTAAGTGGTGTTTGAGAATGTAACACAAATTTGACTATGCCTATGAATCACCCCAGACAAGTCTGGAACCCCAGACAACAAGTTGATGTCATTTTTGGATCAGACCAAAACTTTGAACTAAAGCAGGAGAGGAAACCAGTCAGGATAAATTGGAAGAAAGGAATTGTAATATATAAAAATAGGGTCAGCTCTGGCTTATATAAGACTTTTAATTGTGCTAAGCTTGACTGACTATGCACAGTGCAGAGGCATTCTGCCATTTACGGGGACATGGTGACTGCACGCAAAAGAGGACAGCCGGTTCTAGGGAAAAACAAATGTTTGTTCTTTCAGTTTTTCTTCTCTTTCATCTGAAAAGAAGCAGCCAACTGCTGTCACCATAGTGCAATCCAATCTCTCAACCTGCAAAGCAGGTACAGGAGCGGTAGAAGGATTGTTTTCCTATGTGGAGATAAAAAAAACAGCCATCAAGTATCATCTGTGTCTTGGAAGTGTGTTTTTTCTTTTAAGAGACAGTTCCTGAGATTATCTTTATTTTTAAATGAAATAAAAACGTTAAGCTTAATCCTCATATCAAAGCTATCCACAGCGTTGATCTTGGCACCTAGATGTCATGTGAACTGGAGCATTTGGCCCGTCTTTGAATGCTTTCTCTTTTTCTTGAACAAAACGGGCCAAACCTTTTGTTGACACCACTGCAGGACAGCATTGTGGGTATTCTCGGTTATCTTGGAAAGAAAAAAGGAAAGGAGAAAATAAAAACTGAGAACATTTCCACTGTAATACACCATTTCTGTCAGTTTACCTCATATCTGCTTGTGCTCGCTGTACTTTTCTCCTCTTGTTTCACTTTTACTTTGCTGCTCTTTGAGCTCATTCCACAGTGGGAGCCACACGGCTTTTCCACGTGGAGGTGAAAGTTGTTTTTCCAGTTCTGTACTCATACAGAGCCATTACAGTCTACTGATGGATTTGAAGACACAGGAAAACGCCAGTCTGCTTCACTGGCAATCAGTTCTCATGTCTCAAGTTTTTCTCTGCTTTCTGTCCTCTGTCTCAGCGACTTGCTGTGAACAACACATAAATATTGCAAATTTCATGCAATGATACAGAATTTGAAATTCTGTATCAGAAATCTACACTATTTTTTATTATTTAATGCTTAACGGCCCATTTCTCTGGAAATAGGATTAGCAGCTGTAAAATTGGGTCATGTGGAAGAAATAAACTCATGAGTGGGAGTGTGGTAGGGATTTAACCTTCAAGTTTCAAGATGTTTCTGTTTTACAAAAATATACCAAAATTAACTCAAAATATCACTCACAATGAAATAGCTCCCCAAACAGTTTGTGTCTACCTAGTCAAACATGCAGTCTCTAGTGAAAAGCTTTTCTAGAAAAATGCTTTTCTAGATTTATTTTTTTCCGTCATGCCAGTATTTTCTTTCTGTGTCATATTCATATTAGAATTTTGTATTTAAGTGCAACGTATATGTGGCACGGTGGTTAATAATACTAATAGCTTACACTTATATAGCGCTTTTCACGACTCTCCACTCAGGTAATGGGGACTCCCCTCCATCACTAATGTGCAACATCAACCCGGATGATTCCTTGGCAGCCATAGCGTGCCAGTACACTCACCACATATCAGCTATCAGTGGAGAACAAAGAGAACAGAGGAGAACAAAGTAATGAAGCCAATTCATGGATGGGGATTATTAGGAGGCCATGATTGGTAAAGGTCAATGGGAAATTTGGCCAGGACGCCAGGGTAACACTCCTACTCTTTTTGAAGAACGGTCTGATTTTTAATGACCACAGAGATTCTGCACCTCTGTTTTACATCTCATCTGAATGACAGCGCCTTTTTACAGTATAGTGTCCCTGTCACTATACTGGGGCATTAGGAACTACACAGACTGCAGGATGAGCGCTCCCTACTGGCCCTTCTAATACAGTAGCAACAACCTTAGTGTTTTGCAGGAGGTCTCCCATCCAGGTATTGGCCAGGCTCACACCTACTTAGCTTCAGTGGGCTGCCAGTTGTGGGTTGCAGGGTGATATCACTGCTGGCATGGTATGGCATAATGTTGCTGCCTTGCAGTACTGAGACCCTGGATTCAATTCTGGATCTTGGATGCTTGTGTGGAGTTTGCATGTTCTCGTTGTGTTTGCATGTGTTTCTTCTGGGTCCAAAGACGTACTGTTAACTGTAGGTAGGTTAACTGGTTTCTAGGAAAATTGTCTCTGGTGTGAGTGCATGTTTGTGTCTGTGTTTGCGTGTACCCTGCGATGGACTAGCATCCCGTCTAAGGTGTATCCTGCCTTATGCCCATTGCTTACTGAGATAGGTTCCGGCTCCCCCATGACCCTGTGTTGGATTAAAGATCAGAAAATGGATGGATGAAGCATTATACTGTCATTCAATGTAAAAACACTGCAGATCACATTTATAGTGGCTACTAAATGCAATAATATGAACAGATGTAGTTTTGACACCTACAAGCTTACATAAGGTATAATGAGCTTATAGCCACATTTTGTTTTAAATAAGCTGTCAACTGCTTTTCAGAAATTCTTTAGAAGTATCTTTTTTTTGAGCCAGTCTAGGATGTGAGATGGAAGCATCAACATCTTAACACCTAGAACTAATGACAGGCTTACTTCTTATTGCTTCTATATGTCATCTGTTATCAAAGTGCAGGAAGTGATTTGTTCTGGATTCTCGACAGGGCAGGTGCGATGATTAGAGCCGTGATTTCCATACTTTATCATGAATGTGTCTTCTGTCAGCGTCCTCCTGCTGCGTGTCTTGATATCAACCAGGATGGTGCACATAAAGGAACCAGTACACTAACAGGTTCATTGACCTTCATCACCATTTTTGATCTTCTCCTTTTGTGGAAATAATTTGTTTTAGCAGAGTTTTAGGGGCTGGGATACGTCTGAAACAAATTGCCCAGTCAGGTTGTTAAAGTGCTTACTCTGGGATTCTTCAGAGAGTAGATGGTTTTCTGAGATTAATTCTGCAATATTAGAATGTAAGAAGGGTTACAAGCTAGCGGAGGCCATTTGGCCTACTTGGCATATATTAGCTAACAGCCAGGATATCGGCTTAACCACATGGCTGGGTCCTTGTTCAACACTCCAACATCCCTGCAACAAAGAAATGCCTCCTCTTCTTTGTTATAAATTGAATTCCACATAGCCTGTCTCTGTTCACTTTTTGAGATTTATTTTTATTCTTCCAAAGTCCACTGGTTTGACTTCTTTGTCTCTGCCTTTGAGGATTTTGAATACTTGGATTATCACATGGGTGAGATGGGTTGAATGGCGTCCTCTCATTTATCATTGTTGCTATTGACATGATTTCCATAATCATTGTCCTGCTTTGACCAATCTTAACAAATGTATTCACAGATGTACTGTGGTTGCATTTGATGTGGTATTTATATAGCTAGTGATTTATCTTATTTAGTCATTAGCAGTTGGCTATATGCTGTTGGTGCATCTTACAGAATAAGGCTTTGGATGAAGTAGTAAGGCATAACAAGTGAAAATCACAATGATAAATGTCCCTTCATTCTGTCTCATTTTTATCTTATTGCATTCAATATTTCCAGCTTGCAAGGAAAGAATATTGCATTGTATAGTGCTGGGATTCAATATTTTTTTCATTTTCTTTTATGTTTTGTAGATGACAGAAAAAAAAAAATCTCTGAGGTTCTGCTTAAACGTACACACTGTATGTACAATACTTTATGTTACCAAGGGTTCTCACTGCTACCTTTTCCCTGATGTGTTATGGTGTATCATATAACTCTGCTTTCTCTCATTTTATCCTGTTTGTGTTTGTCAGAGGCTTTAGATATGGTATCTTGTAAATCAGGTTTGTGGCTGGGTTGAGCCACAACTGTCTTGTTGTTGTGTGATTACAACTGTCTTGTTTTTACCCACACACACAGAGATTCGTCTTTTCATCTAAACACATAAGACATTAAATGTAACAATAATAACAATTTTAGCTAGGAGTCATAGTGCCTTGAAGTCTGATTGACACTTGTAGCAGCAATCTGGTTATCTCTGTAGACCAGTAGGTGGCACTCTTCTCTCTCAATCAGAAAGTACAACTCCAGTCTGACAGAGGGCACTACACTATAGGCTTTCAGATGAGCCATTAAATGGAGGTTCTGTGACAGTTTTGGACATAAAAATATCCTGCAGCCCTATGACCAGAGCGAAGTGTGGCACTTTTAGAGCATCAGAGTTTTTTTTCCCTGTGCCCCCAATCTCTCAAGTAAAATAGAAATTAAAACAAGTGGGACTTCTAAGCAAAATAAAGAATACATTTATATGTACATATAATCTAGTAGTAATGAAAATAGTCCTCAATAGTTACCAGAAAGTCTAATTGAAATCATGGCATTTTTCAGAAAGATTTGATGCTATACCTATCATATGCAGGGCAGCACCTACCTGCAATGGAATGTGGCTAGAATCAAAGAACTAAATTCAGCATTGACTTTCATTACATCACATGCTGTTCCAGCCAGCAGTTATGCTTTGGGAATGTGAAATGCAGTGCAGCACATTAACATGAATTTCATAGAAATCACCATTTACTTTAAGCTAAAGATTGATCACATTTTTATTTCCTTCTCTTTTTTCTCCTTTTTTTCTAGAACATTGTGACCTATCTGGCATTTTAAAGGGAAAGACGATGCTTTCTTTGATGTCAGATCCCTGAAGAACCTGGAGATGTCCATAAGCTCACGCCTTTGCAGGTTGTACAGAGTAATTAAACAGTTTTACTAAATTGCTGCAATGTATTTTAACAGAAAGGACCAAGCCATCAAAGAATTTATTTATAGTTATGTATATGTTTATTAAATCCTAATCTTCTTGCAAATTTAGTTTACTTCAAAGCTATTTCTAGCTTAATGAGGTTAGAAATAAGCCACATATACACTGCATGGAAAATGAAATTTTCTGGGCTCTTGGGTTTGTGATATGTTGCTTAATACTGCTGTAGCACAGTAAGCGTACAAAATAACAAAATACCAATTTCTCAGAAAGGAGTGACCAATACTTTAGTGTTTCCTGAGAGCTGAAAATAATCTTCCAGACATTTATGGGGTCAGTAGTGGAAATTTAGTTTGTAAGTATTCAGAATAAGAAAACAGGAATTTGTTTTACACTGTGGGAGGAGTTTGGAACTAATTTCCATTTTGTTGGTGCTGGCTTGAGAGTTTTTAAAGAATGGCTTGGTGGAAATCCAACAACTTCATGTGCAAGATGGGAATAATGCTCTCCTCTCATCTGTGGCATTTCGTGTGTTTTAGAATAGTGCTGATTGTGGTGTCTACATTTTCTTTGCAGAGTGTGAACCATGGGAAATGTAGAAAGCCAGAATGGGGACCACAGTTTTTATGGTAATGACCAGGGTCACTTGTCTCGCAAGCACATGTCCAGATCCCTTCGGATCTCCAGCAAGCAGGCCAGACGCTCCAGGCATGCATCTTCGGGAAAAGTAGAGCACAGGAATTCTGAAACCAGTACCCGGTCAAGCAGCACCCCCAGCATCCCACAATCCCTTGCAGACAGTGGCCTTGAGCCCTTCAATGAAACCAGTATCTTAGGAGATCTTGGTAGCCCTATTTGGGTTGACAGTGTTGCCATGAATCTAAGGCCAGCTTCTTTTCACAATGAGTCATTAGTGGACCCCACTGTGGAAACGGTGCTGACAGCAGCTTCTGTTCCTAGCATGCAAGAATCTCAGAAGAGCAGACTGTTTCAGGGGGAGGCCACTTACATACAAAGGGTGAACGATGGACCAAGGGGAAATGAGAGTTTTAGCTTTAAGAAAAAAAGGTCCAAATCTGCTGATATGTGGCGTGAAGACAGCTTGGAATTTTCCCTTTCGGACATCAGTCAGGATCACTTAACCAGCACAGAGGAGATCATTGACGCGTCGGATGAAAAGGACTACAATGACTGCGAACAGCTCCAAGCCAGCCCACAGGGTATGGAGTCACTGGACCCCAACAACAGGGCCAGCTCTCTGGATGAGCTGTGCGGTCAAAAGAGCCACAATGCGAGAGACTCTCGGAACGTGTTTGGAAAGTATTGCCACAACAAGGGGTCGCGGGAGGCTGGCACATGCATAGAGGTGACTGCTGAAAAGACGCTTTTGTCTTCTGAAGATGACGGTACCTCATATGGGGCTTACACCCTCCCCTGCAGAAGGTCCCACTGCCTGTCAGAGGGCGTGGCCATTCTGCCAGCTGCACACCCAGCCAGCATGCAAGGCAGGAGAGCGCAGACTACACAGGTAAAATAAATATAATTTTTTTGCTGCATTATGTTAAAAGGCCTGCATTGTTCTGTCTTAAGTAATTTTTATTTTTTTTAATTGTTAGCTAAGTAAGAGCACAATATTCTTACATGCCTTCTCTCTTTCGTCCTTTGGAAAGCTAGATAGAGGGTAGTATTTTTATAAGCTTTTGAATCTAAGCCCTGGGCCAGCTGTGCATGCTACAGGAGGAAGTAACTTGAAATGTTCCGAGTATTCAAATTACTCAGTAGTAACAGTTTCGATGAACCTCGAGCCATATTTTCCTCACTAATCACCAGGAAAAAACGTGGTTCTCCATAGCTTACCTTGGTGACTGCCACTGTTGGTGCACTTTGCCTTACTCATCACACTTTAAGCAACACACTTGTGAAATATGTTCTGTACAAGCTATAAACATCATAATACGTATATCCACATTTTCCGATCACCTGGATACAATAAAACTTTTCCCCCAGAAAATGTTTCACCCTAAGACCTGTGATGTGGAAAATCAACACTTATGTTGATAAACACTTATGTTCCGTTCAGTCTTACTGCTGATAAAACTCTTGATGATAGTTACAGTAGGTTGTCAGTGCAGTTTTTTCTAAAGTTACTGGTCAGTTGTGTAAAAGGAGTTTTTAAGAAAGCCATGACTTAACCTCTTCACCCTGATTCGCAGATATGCTCTTACAAAGTCAGGATATTTACAAATATCACATAGAACACATGCCATAGAGATACAAAAACTGAAAAATAAACACATGAACTCACCTGGAAGAGCCTGGTTAGGGGAGAGCAGGTCACATATCTTTATTTTCTTTTAAGTTTAATTATGGGACCTTATCGGGAGTAACCACTTGAAAAGGGGTCCTCCAATACAGAAAATGGTTTGAGAGCCTGCTTAAGATGATTGTGCGTGAGCTCAGGCTTTTGTCTGAACACAAGCAGCGACTACCCACCAATACACACACCCAAGAGATACAATATCTCATTTTCAAACCACAGAAACTTGGGTTGCAGAACGGCCTGTGTGAAGGTGATAGGGACCTTATGAAGGAACATTTGCTCTTTCTTCCTGACAACCGTTCCGCTGCAGCAGTGTTCTGGAGTCAATTGAAAAATGGATTTGTCTTCACAACTCCTTCCAGCCCTTGGCTTATCATACTGTATATAAGATCACACACCTGACCTGCAGCTTTATGACTCACATTCTGTATAAGAAATAATGTATGTTATGCTGGTGTGATGTCAATCTCTTTAAAGACCTTCATAAATGTAACGGTTCTTTAAAAGTGTCGATATAGCAATATTTTTAGACTCTTTAAATTATTCTGAATTCATTTATTTATGATAAGCATTTTCCCTGTGTGCACCAAGAAAATATTTTCCTTATTTAAATAATTTGGTCATATAACTTTCATGTAGCAATTAGTGAATTTTTCTAAATAATACTATTTTAACTGTACAGTTTTACACCTTTGTATTTAACATTACACCTTGTTTTTTTACCAATGTTTATTGGTTTCTAGAATTCACAAGCCTACAGATTCTTTGAATTGGATTTTCATTTGTTATAATGCAGTGTTTTATGGCATTTCTCTTGAGCTGAAGGCTGGAAGGCAATGGGCTTAGTCATGTATTTTGCTGTAAATCTGTAAGAGCGAGAGGAAAACACATCTTGACACGGGAAAGGAGAAGGAAAGGCTACTACCCATGTGTGAAACAAAGTGCTGGGTCACTTTAGTGCTTGATGGAGATGTCGTGGAGGAGTCCTTCCATATTAATATATAAATAGAATTAAATCATACTGTTAACTGCAGCATGAGCAACAAAAAATTAAAATTGATGCTTTTTTCTGCCTCTGTATAATCTTGTGTATTTGACAAATTTCACAAAGGTATAAGTTTTTGTCCACTGATTTGTAAAATTGAGAAAAAGTGATATGAGACCATATAAACTGAAAGTCACAGAACGATGCAGCCCCAGCCCTGAGATGTGAAATTGTTTTTGTGCTCATTTTGTGCTCATAGGATGTTACAACAGGGGAAGGAAGTGAATATGCAGACAGTGGGATTGATGGGGTAACAGCCGGTGCAGATCACAAGTCCAGGCGCTCCAAGGCCATGTCGGCCTCCTTCTCCGTGTGCTCGGCGGCGGGCAGCAGCATGTTCGCAGGGAGCGACAGCGGCAGCAGCGGGGCGGGCGAGGGCGTCCACGGGGTGTACGAGAACTTCCGGCGGGAGCTGGAGATGAGCTCCTCCAAGACCGAGAGCCTGGAGGAGGCCGGGTCGGCGGTGAGCGACGAGCGGAGCAGCGGCACCCTGAGCTCCCCCTGCCAGTCCGACGCCCTGCTGAGCGCCGCGCAGGGCACCGTGCGCAAGGCCGGCGTGCTGGCAGTCAAGAACTTCCTGGTGCACAAGAAGAACAAGAAGGTGGAGCCCGCTGCTCGTCGCAAGTGGAAGCACTATTGGGTGTCCCTCAAAGGTGAACTGCCGCCCTCCTCCCTTCCCGTCAGCTTTACTTGGGTTTTGTTCCCGTTCAAGTCTGTTGTTACCCCACCATTGAGGGAAAAGGGGAAACGGGGAAACACCAGTCTCCTTGGGTTATTCCACTCAAACAGACACCAGTTTCCATGGTAGCAGCATGATGCGGGAATGCCAGGAGCATAAAATTACAATTAATCAGGTGTTTTTGGTGGGATTGACTCCTCTCAAGCTCATCTCTCAAGTGTGTGACAAAGTAATCATTTCATAAGGCTGCATAGGATAAGCCAGGGCAGAGTTTAGCTTAGGGGCTACTGACAAATGACAAGCAATCGTAAGAGCTGTACCTGAGCTGTGCTAAAAGCTTAAATGCTTAAAACAGTTAAAGAATAGTAATGGAAACAGAGGTAACTAAGTTTAAGCATTCCCAGCTTTCTCTGATGCAAGAATTCAAAATCTGGGAAGGTGTTTGACAGAGTCAACCTAGTGCACTTCTCAAGGGTAATGAGTGAAACACAGACCTATGGAGACAAGTGGAAATTAAGAGAAAAGGTTTTAAGACTGAAAAAATAGAAAGCATGTCTCACGGTGTGGAAGCAGATTCCATAGAACTCTTTAGGCCTTTAGGTTTATCAGTATGCTACAAAAATTCAAGGGAACTAGATGGACGCACTGACCTCTTCTTTTTACCCCTTCTTATTCAAAGAGTAGCAGCCCTTATAAAAAGACCAAACTAAAGCAAATCACTCTCAACCGCACATCCAAAAGTTCATCAGTTCCCCTGATACAGACACGTCTGTACTGAAATGTCAGTTGTCGCAAAATGAAAAACTAAATGTGTGAGGGGAGGGTGAGTGAGTGACGTGTACGTTGTCTTATAGTATTGATTTCCCCTCCCATCTTTATTCTTCTCGTTTTGCATATTGTTAGTGAATTTTGGCATTCTTTTTGAGAAATAAATCTGACTATTCAAATGCTACTTCTAAAAATTCACTAAGCAACAAAGTCAGTTTGTCAATTTAGTTAACTTAATTTTTGCATGTTGAGACTATATTTGTGATGTTATTTTAATCGTTTTATATCTCTTACAGATTTAGCGCTGTTGTAGAGTATCCAGCAACGCAAGAGCAATATTTTTCAAAGTATAGCTTTTGTTTCAAGCTATATTAATCACTTGTGTACTTTCATAGAAGATCTGTTTTCCACATCCACCCTCAGACTCATTCAATGTGCAAATAAATTTAGTAATCTTTAGTAATTAATACCTTTGTGCACTACATCTGTTCTGCAATGTATAAATGCTCCTCACTTACCAGAGGCATCTGGTAGCAGTGATTTGCATCAGCTGTGATTTGCATAAAGATGTGTCTTTGTGATTATGTTAGACTGAAGTGAAGACCGGTCACTGTTGTGAAAGGATTATCTCACAATCGACACCCAACGAGAAATCAATCCGTTGCTATAATTACACCCTGTTTTAGAACAAGGTGATACTTATGGGGAAAATAAAAATGTACTGTACTGTCTTTTCACGTCTGCCTTCACAGAGACTAAATTTCCAGTTCTACCTTATTTTACTTTAATTCAGTTTTAAATGGATTTATAGACCTTTTGAGAAGTGTTAAAGGACCACCTTGTTAACTTTGTTTCTCATTTGGTGTTACTCTTTGCTGTAACAACATGAAAAAGCATGTTGTATTAGTATTTTCCTATCAGAATGTTTTTCCAATGCCCTACTATGTTAATATGGAGCACTGTGCTGTAGAAGGTGCCATCCTTCATATGAAATATTGAATGAAGGTCCACCTGCTTTATCCTACCCACGAAATCTGGACTTCTGCAAAATTTCCGTTTGATTCAGTTGGTGAAGAATTTTCTCGCTTTTCCTTCTGTTCTGTATTGTTTTCTGGGGATGCTGGTGTGTAATGGCTGCTGTGTAGCAGCCTGATGGGTGCTGCATGTCAGTGGTAGACAAATAAATGGGTCCCCTTCTCCATGCAAAGTGCTTTAAGATCCATTGGGGTCTTTTCTCTACAAAGATTTTCCATTTGTGTGCATCGGTGTCTTCTCTGCTCTTTCTCATGCCCTTCTTTTGTCTGCATTATAAGACTCAGAGCAAGGCTGACATCCAGAGACCTTGAAAGCTCTACTGAAAACTTAATGCAATACTACTTAATAATACTGACTATGGAGTTAATGTGGATTAATGTGTGTACCCTTACAAAATACCATTCTACACAGAACTCAGTATGTCACATACTTTTATTAAATAAATTAACAAGATTTATCACTTCTAATCAGTGATATACAAGTACTGTATCACTGTAAGTATGACATATTTGCCTTGCCAGTTATTATACAGTGTGTCTACTTGGTGACCCATTGCTAGACCAAGACATTTATCAAAGACCTGATGGGTGAGGTTCAAGGCTAGTGTGGTTCCCCTTGCGTGGTGCACAGTGGCTGCTTGTACTGTTCTCCCTTGTAAAACTGTTCTGCTTTTGTTCCCTAGGGTGTACACTGTTCTTTTATGAGACTGATGGCCGTTCTGTGATTGAGTACAACAGTATCCCAAGGCATGCAGTGTGGGTGGAAAACAGCATTGTACAGGCTGTTCCTGAGCACCCAAAGAAGGACTTTGTCTTCTGTCTCAGCAATTCTCTGGGGGATGCTTTCTTATTTCAGGTTTGGAATCTAACGTCTTCTAGCATCTGAACTTTGGTCTTCAGTACAATATTTAAAATAATGAACAGTGGCCAATTTTGCTTAGGTTTTTTTTAAGAAGATTTTCTTATGTAATTACATCTTTAATTGAATTTTTGAATGAGTCAGCAGCATGATTGCAGCATGATGTAAAGAGATTTTGGAAATGTACAACCTTTAGCTGTGTATTCTTTTTCTATCTTCTTTATAAACAAGAGAGGTTTTGGAGAGTCTTTGATTTGAAAGTTTTTAAATATGGAAATTAGCTAAAGTGTATTTTTCAGGAAACACCCTGAGACATTAGTTTTGCATTCTGCATTTATTTCACACATCTGTAAATGATGAATGCTAACACTGCCAATGTGTAATCACCTTATGTTTTGTGCCCTTACCTTTCAAGTGCTTGATAGTATGAAATTCACTACTGTTTGGATCAGTTTGTTGTGGCAGCTTCAAAATCTTAGCTTTTGGAATCAGCTGCAGCAGCATCTTTTGGCAAAGGGATCGAGTTGGCTGTAACACGGCTCCCTTGAGTCTTTCACTCAGTCCAGGGACCGGTTTGTGTCTTGTATTATTGAGGAACTGTATATTTAATGCAGAATGATGGTGTTGTGCTGTTTCTAAAATGATACACTTTTAGAATCAAGATGTACTGTAACACACAGCTCTTGAGTAGCACCGATTTGACAATTGCGGGCGACACAGTGTAGGTGTTGACCCAATTTTGAAAATGCTAGACCTTGAGTCACTTTTGTGTCCCCCCTGCTCCAGACTTCCAGCCAGACGGAGCTGGAGAACTGGATCACAGCCATCCACTCCACCTGTGCCACCGCAGTGGCCCGGCAGCACCACCGGGAGGACACCGTCAGGCTGCTGCGGTCGGAGATCAAAAAGCTGGAGCAGAAGATCGACATGGATGAGAAGATGAAGAAGATGGGCGAGATGCAGTTGTCCTCGGTCACGGACACCAAGAAAAGAAAGACCATTCTGGAGCAGGTGAACTGACCGCTCAACCCCTGAGCCAGAGCTCTTACTGCTGTGGGCAGAGGTGTGCTGAAGATATTTAATCTGTGGGCATTTATTTCTGTAGGAATTTAGTTTTACAGCTGTGCAAAAAGGGCTTCATGGTACAACAAGGTTGCTAAATAAATGGGGGTTTGTGAGTGACTAGCCCCAAGTCTCAAATTGATTTGAAACTTCAGCAGCTGCCTTCACTTAAGGGGTAGGTGCCAAAGATTCAAATTTCTAATTTCTCAGTCGCTATCTTGCCAATAAGCAACACGGAAATTGAAGTTTTAAAAGCAGTATCACAGAGTCAGATTTAAAGTTTCAAAGCTTCAAAGTGCAACATTGTAGATCAAAGGGTGAAAATGTTTCTGTGCTTTTTCTAAAGCTGCTTACAGTGCACTTTGGTGTTTTCTCATTTTTGTTTTTAAAAATGTATAGGTTGGCCAGCTGGATTCACAATTACAGAATAGTTTGGTTTGGTTCAAACTAAAGGAGATGTTTAAAATTAATTCATATTTGATTTTGAAATGAAAAATATCCTGTCATAAAGCTTACTAATTTGACTAAATAATTTAATACAAGCTCCCTTATGATTCTTGAACTTCCTACCTTCTTGCTATCAGTAAGGATGTTGTAGATCTGCTTCTGTGTCTTCAGCTGGCCAGTGGTATGTGGAAAACTGTTCACTGTGTTAATTAGTTTTCCTTGTTGAAAAATTGGTATCTTAAAATAGAATTTCATGTTATAAACTCACTGAAACAACTATTTTATGTCCTTCACCAAAACAGAACTGTTTCGGGTAAATATGAGACAATATTAATACTTAAAGGGGAACTGCAAGGCTATTTTTAAATTTGGGGGTTAGAAAACATGGGCATTGATAAATGCATTTCAAACCACAATGTAAGAAAATGTACACAGTAAACATAGAAAAAATTTCCTGGCATGTGCAGTGCCATATTCTGCGATTCAAAACAAGGCAACAAAACGTCCGGTGAGGCGGCTCTATTACATTGTAAGCAAGTAGGCTTGTGAATACATCTCTTCTAATCTAATAAAAATATTGCTCTCAACTTTGAGACAATTTTGCGTACAAATACAGCTTCCTTGTTAACTTTGCAAGCGGTTCATGTTGGAACATTTCTGCAGTGAAATGTCTGCTGCACAACCTGTACTTATTCACTCATACATCGCATTACATTAGTCATTACAGTAACTAGTGAGCAGGAAGGGCCGCTTCACATCACAATTCGTGCTAAATCTCACTCTTGCCCGTGGCGAGACCAGTACTTTCACAAAGGTCATGACTTTGTGCTTAATGTGGAATTTTGTAAAATGTTACGATACCGTCAGTAAATGTTTTTTGTTAGCGGTAAAATCACAGGTTTAATTACCGGTAGGAGAAGTTGAGACTGAAGTTCCCCTCTAATACTGCCTTCTGTTAGTGGTGTTGGAAAAAAATGTATCAAATCTGTCTTGAGACAATTAAATAGACAAGAGATCTTTTGAGGAGCTCCTCTTTAGTACGATGCTCTGCAGTCTGCACTGAAATTAGCGTACAACATACTCTCTTCAAAGCAGTTCTCAAGTAGTTTTATTCTTTTTTTTCTTAATAGATCTTTTTGTGGGAGCAAAACCTAGAACAGTTTCAGATGGATCTGTTTCGGTTTCGGTGTTACCTGTCAAGCCTTCAGGGAGGGGAGCTGCCCAACCCAAAAAGGCTCCTCGCTTTCGCCAGCCGGCCCACCAAACTTGCCATGGGACGCCTCGGGATCTTCTCGGTCTCATCCTTCCATGCCTTGGTAAGTGCAAATACCCCACTTAGTGCATACTTGAGCTCCTTTGTCATATACCAACATGTTGGCAGTAGCTGATGTTAAGCATCACCTGTAAGGCAAGCTTTTCTTGGTCACCTGACCTTTTGGGGTCCTTATCTCTCGTTCGATCATTATTCTTCAGGCAGCTCTGTGGGTACAGTAAGTTCAGAAATTATTAGGTGATATGGTTAGCAGCCATATGTATTTGTAGTTTCTGATGAACCTACAAAATTAATAACTAATTATTTTGCTTTTTTTTCACAAGGTCAGAAAACCTTTAGTGAAGTGGCTGGAAAAACTAACTGCACTGAAGTACATTGTGCTGTAATTAAGCTACTCAAGTAGCTTTATTCCCTTTTTTAATCAAATTGAATCAAATTAAAACAAAATCGATTTCATCCATCCAGATCATACATTGCTTGAAATCAGGACGTGTAGTGTTGTTTAAGTAAATCCAAAGGTAACAAATACAAACACTTTGCAAAATAAAATTGTAATGAAATGTGTTGGATAATTTTTTAAAAGAGGAGAAAAATTATTTCACATCATAAGACGAAAAGCTAAACAATATTTGTCATTTGTTAACAATTCCATGATGAGTTTCATGGTATGGGCAGGTTTTCACCCTATAACCTCAATACCCCATAAATAAAAAACAGTTAAACTAACTGACAGTGATTAAATTGAACAGCAACATATCACACACTAGATGCATTCTTTCAGTGACCTGTGACATTTACATGCCCCTTGTGAACTGCCTTGTTTATTAACTTTCCATTGTTAATATAGGCTACAGTAGCTTAATTGTTACTGGACTCATTTTCTAATTTTAGTTATTTTAATTTCTTCAAATAAAGCAGAATTATTCTGTTCACACATTACACACATGTGCCATTTGGATCACTTTATTGCTGTAGTGTCTGTAATACTTGATGGAGGCATTATTAAGTGTCAGTAGCCATACATGTCCCTGGTAATCCGCATGCTTGTGTGTGGATATGGCAGTAATTAAATTAATTTATCGTGGTTTTTGTCTAGGATGTTTTATTTTCTTTATAGATTTTCCTTCTTTTTTGGTCTTTAAAGCAACACACAATAGCCTGGTGAAGAACAAAAGATGCCACAATAACCTAAGACTTGAAAGATTAAAATTGCAGTTGGTATTTACAAAAGTAAAAGATGGCACCTGGCATTCTCGGGAAAAGAATTGCGTCCTTGAATTGGCAAAGCAAGATTTACTTCCTCTCTTTCAATTATGTTGCAATTCCAAATCAGATTTCTGCTATTTGTGTCAGTTTTGTAAATGCAATAGATACTTACGGGTATAGAAGTCCTCTAGTTATTTTTTTTATCTTGGCCTTAGTATGGTTTATTAAAATCTGTTTTTCATTTTAGGTAATAAAGTCCATAACAGCATTTTTAGAATAACAGCAGATACTCATATTCCCAAATTGAAATGGAAGCCTGTTTGAATTCAACAGCTTTCTAGCCTTTAAAGCGAATAATGTAGGTCCACTCATTGTAGAGAGCATTTGCTTCAGAAGGCTAGTATAACAATTGATTTTTACTTAAAATCTTGTTGGCTTAAAAAAGTGCATATTCATTTATCTCATGGAACAGTAGAATTATTTAATCAATTGTGTTGTTGTTTTCCTGCTCTCACGCAAGCTACTGCACATCTGTCACTACAAACCCAGGTGGGTGTTGTAAGGTTTGATGTGACTACACAAAGGAGATAACACTACACTTTTTTCAAGTGGATCAGCTTTCCGCTCTTATTCAGAAATATCCCCAGGGCAGCTCTCTAACCTACAGACAATAATGGAAAGAATTAACTAAAGTTTCAGAAATGAGGGCAATTAGTAACATTTACAAGGGTTCTATTAGGTCTTTTAGTCTTAATTGGATAAGAAGTAAATAATTAACTATTTAACATTGGATTTTGAGAGAAATACAGGAGGTGTATCCCACCACTTATCCCCTCCTAAAATATAGCCTAAACTTTACAACAGTATGAATGGGCCTATAGTGGATAGTGGGGGTGCTGCAGCTTAACTTCCAGAATCAGTCAACAGGAAATAAAAGGAGAGAGAAGTTCCCTGACACAGCTGTGCAAGCACTTACACAATGAAAAGTAATCTTCAAGTTGCACTTTACAGTTCCATTTACAGTAGAGAATGATTTCAGAGAAGAGGCTAAGTCATTGACCAACAGGATCTCCAAAAGAAAGGCTCATCTTTGGGTTTTTCATCTTCCATACCCCTTCATTTGTAGAACAATGCTACTCTTCGGTGCACAGCTTATATTTCAGAAGCTGGAGCAGTTACTGCTCCAGTCATGAAAATCGACTACAGTCCTGCAGGTACCAGCAAACGACTGTTTCTTTTTGTTTCATGTAGGATACATTATGCATAAGAGGAAAAAAACAACAACACAAAAGGGGTTTTCTTTGTATGGCTTATTCTAGAAATGACACATTTCATTAACATCCTTGTGGACAGCCAGCTCAAGAAATAAAATCTTAATGGGTTCTAAACAGACTCTGAGATATTGGACCTCTGTTGCTTGTTGTAATGAAGCATAATGCAAATAGGAATGGTTAAAGAAAGCCTTCCGAAATCATTCCAAAACACTTTTTCTTTTTCTGTTGCAGCTCTGCCACACATTAAGTATACATTACTGAGTGTGTCTTTTTGGAAGCGGTGTGGTTCAATGTTTGTCCTGGTGTGGCAGCACTAAAAGATGTTGTTCTACCCAAATCTGTCTGCTCCTCTGTGTATTTCTGTCCACAAGGATCTGTAGTATTACTTCTGTTGTGTGTGGCTCTATTGTAAAGCCCCTGTTGCTGATGGGTGTTTAACTGTCATAGGTGGCAGCACGCACTGAAAGCGGGGTGAGACGCAGGACACAGGCGATGTCTCGGTCAGCCAGCAAGCGCAAGAGCAGGTTCTCCTCTCTCTGGGGGCTGGACACTACCTCAAAGAAGAAGACAAAAGGACGACCCAGCATCAATCAGGTTTGCATTCTTGCGCGGTCTCCCAAAATGGTACTCTTCCCTGTGGAGCCTGAAGTTAAAAAAATATCAGAAGCTACGCAAGGCAGGGTTGGGTAGTTTTCATTGGAGGCCCCCATTGAGAAAAGAGCTGGGTCATTGCTAGGAGTAGCCTTGGTGGGGCTGGAAAATCTATTAAATATTCCTGAACAGTAATGTTTATATTTATTGTTTTCATCTCTTATTTAACAAGTTAAGTCACTTTGAAAGAAATTCTTATTTCCAATGGTGACCAGGCCAAGAGATGCTTGTTGCTGTAGTAGGACCCCCTTTTTACCTCATAAAAGCTTCTTTAAACTGTTTGACTAGGTGTTCCCAATTTAAACCGACAAATGAAAATGGTGTTTAGAAAGCGCTGACATCCCTTTTAATGTGCGAGTGTCCTGGAAGGGGGGGAGGTGCAGCACTGTTGAAAATGTCAATCCCTTAGTCAAACAGTTTAGCCATGTGGGTGCTCACTCCATAGCATCCTTGAATGAATGTCTTAGTGACATTCCTGTCCCATAAGTAACTTGTGTTTCCAGGTGTTTACCGATGGTGTGGAATCAGTGAAGACAGCCCTGGATGGCATGTTTGAAGACGCAGCAAGTGAAAGCGTGGTAACCATCTGTTATTTACCATTTGAATCGTTTTGAATTGTGTGAAATCCTGGGAAAGAACCGGAACAGGACACTAGCTGATGTTTAAGGTTTAAGAATTCAGAAAATCTGGGGATACAGTTTGGTTTACTAAAATCAGATTTTACTGGGTCTTGCAAAGCCATGCAAAACATTATATTCAGAAGAAAACAATTTAAAAATATATAATGAAAAACAAATCTGTATCGAGGCCTTATTTCTTGTTTATCCTTTCATCTTTTGTGTGTATATCATTTTAGAAAATATAATATTCTATTGCATTTGCTCCTGTACGAATAGGGTTGGTTATACTGTTCTCTTCCTGATGGGCTGCACTGATTCCTGTGTCCTTCTGCAATTTGAGCAAAATTGATTAGAAACAATTTCTGTTTGGAAATGTCTCGGTGGTTTATTTCAGCTGTACCAAATGTCCAGGGCATATCGAATATATTAAAAACGGACAGATACACATAACATACAAAATGATTCTGAATTGATTTGAAAAAATGGTTACAAAGACTTTTTCAAAACTAACACAAGAAAAAAAAATGCTGTGTTTGTACTAAAAGTTTGCATCATATGTTGGCTCGTGACACCAATATTTCCATTACTGTGAAATATTTTGATCTACCGCTGCCTTAGTGAACATAAAGCACTGGACTCCAGATGGCACCAGCATTGCTCCTCCATTGTCTCACATCCTGTGTGGTTTCCAGGGACAACTGTCACATTTTCATCTTCCGGGTTTTTTTTTGTGCAAATACACTCGCTCAGTTCTCAAAAGCAAGTAACACACAAGAAAATAGCATTGTATTGTTTCTTCTGATGATTGCCTCCTTAAATGTGTGACTTCAGGCCTTAGCCATCTTAACCATAAACTGCTAGTGATTTAATCATTTAAATAGTTTAAATTACACTGAATGGCCTCAAGGCTGAGGTAAAAAAATGCACTCGCATGTACTTAATTAGAAGCCATTTAATTGCCTCCTTGAAAAAATAAGGTTTAACTCCTAAATCAAAAAATAGAAAATATAGTCTGCCATTGTTACTAAACCATTATCACCAAATGGGCTTTTTTACCATTCTTATGTACTGATAGAGTTAGTATCCCAGCTAAAAATTCACAATTAAATGTAGTTTTCTCACAAAAAATGGAGCACAGCTCAGCAAATCGACAAACTCAGGAAACAGACCACAACATAGGAGAGAGCATCACAGGTAGAAACTAAGGTAAGAATGACACAAGTCAAATTTCTAAGGAAGGCTACTATTTTTCTTTTTTCAATCCCATGGCTATGTTTTCACCACTGAGGGTAAGAGGATGTCACTATGTGACTTTTTTTGACCAAAGATCAGTTTAAGGCCAGACAGGATGAACCAGGGATTTTGCTTTGTGTTTACACTAAGCTGACCTGGAGCCATGCTAAAAGCGGCCAATGTAAACAGGAGGCAGGACATGAGTCTTGTTTCTGTTTACAATTGTGAGGCCTAGCTGACAAAAAGACCTTGACTTCCTGGTTTTAGAATTAACTGGGTCTGTGAGGAAGACTGATGGTGAAAAGGGTCAGATAATTGGAAGCTGTCAGTGTCTGGGTTTGTGCTGTTTGTTCTAGGTGGTATTCTTATCATCAAAGGACACAGGTGATCTAAGAGACATGATAGATGACCAGTAGACTAAACAGATAATGAGAAGGTGAAAGGCAGTAACCTTCTGCTTTTAATGGTCTGACATTGATTTGCGATAAGCAAATAACCAAATAATAGACTTACTACACTAGTGAATGGGTGTGCAGGGTCATACGGTCACTCCCTTCTTCAACAATTCAGCACAGAAAAGCAAGAGGGAATAAAAGAAAAAAGACATAGACAGTTTTGGTCTAATGTAATCACAATTTTTCAGCCTGAATCAGTGCACTTAATTGACACTTAGTTTCTTTGTGAATACAGCACAAGATGTAAAAGTAGCCGAGTTTTATATCTTATGCGGAGAAGTACGTTTTGAAGTATTGTGACTAATTTTGATCTTTAATATTTTGTGGCTAACATCCCTTTGCCCACCCTTTCAAATGGAAAACTAAATCAGTGTGTGTAAATAGTTTATTATCACATAATATATAAGATAAGATCACTTTATTAGCCTTATACAATTTCTTGCATTAGGAATTTGTCTTTTTCGCATACTCCAGCTTGCTCTCCATGAGACACACCGACACACAGATATAGAGAAGCTTGAGGTCAGAGCACAGGTCAGCCATTGTAGAGCGCCCCTGGAGCAGTTGGGGTTAAGGGCCTTGGTCAGGGGCCCAACGGAGTAGCATTCCTCTGCTGGCCGCGGGATTTGAACAGGCAGCCTTCTAGCCACAGGCGCAGGTCCTTAGCCACAGTGCCACCGCTCTGTGGCTCTATATTATATAGCCATAATATATGACTTAAGAGGTGCAATAACAAGACAAAGAAGAAATGCTGTGAAAGTGGTATGCCTCACAGAATTACTCTTTTTGCAGAAGGAAAGCGAGGGGTCTTTGAAAAGCCTCCCCCAGCGCAACGCAGACAATGAAATTTGGGTCCCTGACTACCTCACTCCTTCCTGGGTCTGCCTCCCCAACGACAAGCCGGTACTAACAATAATCCAGCCCGAGGATTCCACACTTGACATTCTTGAAAAGGTTTGCAAGGTATGGATTACCTGACATTATTCATCTTTGTAAGTTTGTATAACTTTTCTGTTAACAGTGCATTTTACAATACAGAATGGATATCTTGTATTTCATTGTCCTTCAATAAATGATCAGTAAACTATTAACAACCTATTGAGCAAGATGGGGCCGATAGCCTTTCCATAGTCCTTTTGAGATTAATGTGTTCACATTTAAAACTAATATTTTAACCACACAATTAGGAAGTACACTTATAAGAGAAAATCTAAGTACTGCATTTTTTATGATTTAGATTGGTTAAATATAAAACCCAAGGATTGCATACAGCTGGTATGAGATGTTGTCATTACGTGTTATGAGACCAGTGCAACAGAAATTTCTCTGCAGGATGAAAATATGTGGACCATATGTGGAATGATTTTGTGCTTATGCTGTATTTTTACACTATTTTTTTTAATGTGTGTTTTTTTACAGCATATGTCTTAACGGGAATCTATTTTTTTAAAACACCAGACTGTGATAGAATTGGGACCATGTTCACAAACTATGAACTAGAAGGCTCTGTTTTCACAGGCATTGCAATATTGAAATATAATTATTATACCATAGAAAATACAACATGTGCCCCCTGGTGGACATGTTAGTGTGCTCTGTTTTGTGCCGTGGCCAATGTTCTATTTGCATATGCACCAGATTTCATTGCACCAAGATGCACAGATTTTCAAATTTGAATAACCCAATCAAATTTAAAGCATCCTATATGTGATGTATACTTTGGAGCTATTTAAGAGTACATTTTAAAATGCTCCAACTAATTTCTAAAGAGATACACTGTCAAATAATTTAAAAGTTGTAATGACAAAATTCCTGAATTTACTATATTATATTGATCCAGAGCTGAAAAATGCTTTTTTCAGCTGTGCAGTGTTCTCCACTGGCGCATGTTTTGGTACAGTCACATCATCATTGTCCAATTCTCCTGTTCCGCCAGAACTCTTGTTCTGCTCAAGTCCTAAATAATACAGCTGGTGTAATTATGTACACCTGACCTTTACAATTTCACTTATGTGAAGAGACTGACTCATTTGGCCATAATTCATACCTTTTCAGTTTTCCCATTACTTAAATTAACTGAGAAATTATTGTAAATTCAATTGACAACCAGAATGATTTATGGTTCATGAGAATGAGTTTGTCCTTAGTTTAGAATAAAAATGAATTTGTTCTCTTGCTCTTTAACAGCAAATTTTTTTACGCTGCCTGCATTGTTTTGTCTGAGCCTTGTTCTTCTTCAACGTTCTCTGTTCTTGCTATATATTTTTTCCTCCCCTTTTTGAAGCACAATACCTTTCATTGTTTCTTTTGAACCGGGGACATAAACACCTTTACAGATTTAAAAGAAATATTTTAAATTACAGATTGAAAGATTTAAAAGAAGGAGTTCTCCCTACAGTTTGATACCACCTCTTGGAGGAAAGAGAAACAAATATCTTGAGATCTCACTTTGTCGGCATCACAGGCTCGAGTCACGATAGGGTTAGGCAAGGGGGTACAATGCCAGTCCTAAAGCCTGGTTTTCTTCACCTAAGCATGTAATTACCTAATTGAAATCATTATTTGGTTATTGGCCTTTCCTTGTTCTTGAGACCTCTATAACCTGCTGGACAAAAGCCCATGAGGACCACAGTTGAACAACCCTAGAGTGAAAACAAAGAGCTCATGAGGTGGCTCTGCACTGAGCTGTATTCTCTGTAGAAAATGCTGGCATTGGCCCAGGTAATCCCTTTGAGTAAAGCAAAGGTTTTGTAGCAGTAGGGAGCTCTCCCGCTCAGGCTGATTGGTTAATGTTGGGATATGGAGAACAAAGGAAGGTGTCTGCATTCTCATGATGGTTAATCTGTTGGTCACCATCATGCCCAGACTGGCACCTTCTAATTAGGACATGGTAGCATCTGGCAGCATTTAGCAGTTTGCAGTCAAAACATATTCCAGAAAAGACATTTTGTATTTGACTGTAGGTTAAAAAAGACTAATTTGTGTAACTCTGAGTAAGTCAAGTTGGTACTGTTTACCATTTTAACAGCTTTAGAAGGTACTTTTTATTGTAGTAACAAAAATCATGAGTATGATGTGCAGTGCTGCATTTTAAATGGGGGAACTACAGTATCTAGCCTATATAGAGGGCATTTCCTTCCTACTCCTTCCAATTCCTTTTTTGAATTGAAAGTGAAAAGTGAAAGTAATAGTATAGTACTTCATCCTGTGAAGTAAAACATTGCCAATACATTCCATTTTCTTCCACAATGGGTTCACAATTTCCACCCTCTGTCTCTGATGTGACCATCCACATTACCATCCACATTATTACACAGTATTGTATGTACTGCACAAATTACCTTTCTCTTTACCATCTTAAAAATAATGCATCGGTCATACCAGATCATTTTCAATGTGTATTTTGCTTTCCCTATTGACATCTCATATTTTTTGTTCTCTTTCTTTTTCTTCTATCATGCTTTGTTAAATTCTCGTTTTTGATTGTTTGATCAACATCATTTCACATCGCCACAGGAATTAAGACCCTGGCAGATCTGGTACAGTAATCGTTCTAAAACCAACAATCAAATATCCAGCAGTATCATCTTGATTACAGGTTTCTCTGTACTCTCCCAATGAGTGTTGAATTTTCACAAATCTGATTAGCACTTCTGCTTTGCCAGCTGTTAGACATTTTGTTCAGCGTGCGTTGTGGAAGTCTTAAACCTGGAATAGAAGGTACTGCTTTGCTAGATATTTGATTTTCTTGTTTGTGAATGGTCTGACTTAAATCATTTCTAGAGTGATGATGTATGGCTCTGTTTGATGTGTTTATTATTTATGTCTTTTCAAGATTTTAAAATGTTCTGACATGCATGTAGATTCCATGAACTAATTGGTGAGGAATCTAATGTTCTCACTGATTTTATTTGAGGCTCACCAGCTGGATCCTGCCAAACACTACGTACGGCTGAAGTTTTTAATTGAAAACCAAGTGCAATTTTATAATCCCAAACTGGAGGAAGACATCAGTGATTTGGTAAGCATGCATTAACTGGTAAATTAATCTGATTATGGATGGAAACTGATATTTGAAAACTGTTGTTTTAATCTAAACTCCTTTATATTAGTTGTTCACTGTTTAAACTGAACAGTTTTGACCTGTCACACATTTACACATTACGCATTGTGAATCTTAATACTTTTAAGAGAATTTTGCTTCATTCAAATGGAAAACTTCGCTTTTAATGGAGAGAAATAACTAATTTTACTGTGCATATAACTTTTGGTATGATCAAAATTAAAAACATTACATTCAAACACTCAAGATTGAAAACTTTTTTATGTAAGCACATTTTTTATTCATGCATTAACCTCTTTAAGAACCTGGTGACAGCTTTTGAAGTTTCATATTGTTCCAACCAAAATGTCTTCTTGTGAAGACTTTTGGGATGTGGCTGTTTCACTTTTCAGTTCTTCAGTTTTTCTTGAATGCTTTACATTCAATGTACAGTACTTACACAAAAAAGCATCATCTAGAAAACGTCAGCTGAGACCAAACTGTTATAAAAATGTACCTCAATCCTCATATTATTAATAAGCCATTAAATGAGTGAAAATAAGTATTATGCTCCTCCAAATATTAGGCAGGGAGAAAAAACCCACCTAGAATGTTTTGCACCAGTGATACCAGGCCCAGACTTGGACATGTATATGACAAAATGACATTGAACCATTATGAAGATCAATATGTAAAGGAGCTTAATGTTAGCAACTGTTTGATCATTCATTAAGTCACCTGAAAATGATATGTTAATAATGACAGCATTAAGTGACATTATTACAACAATGCAAAGCTATGAATGAATTGTGGAGTAAAATATGAGAAGTATCCAAGAGGACCTCTAACTTATGTGTAAAATTCTCTATAGTGGTATAGCCTGACACTTCAGTGCCATAGCAATGAAAGCTATAAACAAGCATCTACCTGGGTTATAGCTGTAAGTGGGTCAGTTCTGATAGCTTTATCTTTTCGTAGTACACTAGATTCTCTACCTGAAAGAAATGTCTCTTTAAAGATCAAATCGTTGTACTTGTACTTGTGTCCCCTACTGTTTGCTAGTGAAAGCACTAGCTACTGCAGCACTGTCAAGCAAATTAAAGTTTTTAAATATATAAACATGGAAAGAATCTGGTTTCTAATGTCTGCTCTGCAATTTAGCTAACAAGCCAAAGTACTATATTTGTAGCTCATTGAAGATATCGCCTTTTTACTTGTCTGCCCAATCTCTAGTAGAAAATGTAATTTTTGAATTGTGTTCAGAATGAATTAAGCATTAAACAGAAGCCTTTGTTTTCCACTTCCCACTTCTGTAGATTATAACTTATTACTTTTTGAGATTTGATTTTGAGGTGATAGGCAAATAACGCATACTGTATGTGCCCTGGAAATCTCCTTTTTGTGATGGTCATCTGTATTATCAGACAAATGCCTTTATAATTGCATTAGAAACCTATCACTGTAGGAAACCAAAATGTAGTGAAGATGTATTATGAAAGAAAGCTAAACAAGCCATTTCCCTCGGTACCTGGAGCACCGATATTTTTATAATGACATGCTGTTAACCATGACAGTCACTAGGTGGCAGTAGTTAGATATGTTGCATTTTGAGTGCACTGAGGAGTAGGACTGTGCTGGTGTTCCTGGCCAGAACCAACAAGATGAATATGAACACAAAACACAAGTAGTAAGGATGTGAAGTTCAAGGATGGCATTGTGAGGTGTCCAGATTTAAGAAGTTAGTCACAGATTATAAAATTGAATTTATCTGAGTAGCTTTTGCAATGCAAGGAACCTTATTTGAAAAATTGCCATTAATGTAGAAGTGGCTAGACTAGCACTGCTTAAAACTCGTTTATTAGGTTATCCTGTCATTTATGTCACTGAAAGGTATGTGTACAGCCAACTGGAATTTTTTTACAGCCACTCAACCAACTAGCTAGCTGCAAATATTGCAAATGCAAATGCAAAAACACTGTGATGGTGTCGCCCACATATTCTGAAATGCATCGTTAGAGCAGAAAGTGGCTTAGCAACACAGCTGGTTTGCAAAAATACATAATACTATTAAGCACCACTTTTAAGGCAAAGCCTGATGCAAAAATAGCATAATGCCTTTTTCACATTTCAGTGAAAAAATACATTTGAATTTGAATTGTCAATGTAGAAACAAAATGCAGCCATATCATAGAGCAGCGATCATTTTCCACAGTCTCTTACCTTGAGAAGCAATAGTCTTAAGAGTGTTTTTTAAAATCAAATCTCTGCAGTTGTCTCCCATGACTACTTGCTCCTTAGGTATTTTATTTATTCTTGCTGCTGGTTTGCGGCTCCTTATGTAAAGATTAAGACTCATTGCAGAGTTGCTTTGACCTGGTATGTATTCTGTTTTGATCCACACCAGGGATCAGTAGCTTTCTGACAATGGATGTGTGGATTATGTATAAAGAGACCCCAATTAATGGTGCAAAAGCAGTAAATAGGTTTTTGCAAGATTATGACACTTAATTTGAGGTACTCTGTTGTTACCTGCTAAGTGCATGTTAATGGATGTGCATCCCCATTCTAAATGAAGCTTTGTATCCAGGAAAGTGGTAACTAGCGTGTTAATAGATAGATACTTTATTGATCCCGTGAGGGAAATTGCAGTGCAACAGCAGCTTAGCACAGTCAACACAACACAGCAATGATACAATAATACAACAATACAATACATACAATACAGTCAGTAAAAAGAGTACTGCTCACAGTACAGAATATATAAAAAAAACAGAACAGTACACAAAAAGGTGTATTGCACATTATAAATATAAAATTATATTGCACAAGTCTCTAGCATATATTGCACAAAAAACAGTTGTAAACAGGAAAAACCATATGTAAGCAGAGAGTTTAATGTTTAGTCCAAAAACAGGTCAATGTTAATCATTAGTAATAAATTGAGTATGCAGCATTATGAGTATGAGAAGTATTTGGTGAAATTTTGGATCTCTTTCTTGCCGAGCCTGTCACAGTTTACTGTCAATGACAAAGAAGGCTGCATTTGTAAGTGAGTCTATTATTAGACTATTTTTTATAAAATATGCAAATGCGGTCTTCACCTCAAAATGGGAGCTGCACAAGTCTTCATTAGTAACTATCAACCTCCTAACAGTCTTGTAAAGTGCAAAATCCTGTTCTGTGACATTATTGTGACGCAGAGGGCCCAAGCTGGTATTTATTACAGATGTCAGAGTTTGAAAGATCAAAGCATTGTTCTTACTGTGACCACAGACAAGCACATGAATTAATCAAGAGTCCCCTCTGACTGTTTTAACAGATAATGAGATTAATCCACAAACCTTTTTCCTTCCAGCTGTACAAGGAAATCGAAATTTGTTCCAAAACTACAAACCTGGTCCAGTTTGACCGTGATGAATCGTCCACTGTTGGTTATGGTAAGCATGGTATTGACTCCAAAGGCAAGGCAGGGAAAAGCAGGCCCAACAAGTATGTCCGTTAATTTAATACACATTCTGATACAGAAAGGGACACAAATATTTATAAATATTTTTTCACTTCTGCACTACAATACTAAAATTGCAGAAGTTATAATTCTATTCAACTTCTATGTATTCAATTGTGCTTTAAAAAGCATTGAGATAAGAGCCAAATGAACTTTAGGCTTTGCTTTTTCTAATCTGCTTTTGGACAAGTAAAACATCTTTCAAGCTTCTAACTGCTGTACATCTTTCTTATAAAGCATGACGAAGCCTTCAAATTGGCCTCTGCTAGACATTCATTTGGCACAAGTCCTACAGTGGAGCGTTTTAGTCGTAAAAGTGTTGGGCAGCTGTGAATGCGAGGGCAATTACAGATCTTCCCACACATGTACGCTACCTCGCTTTTGTCTATGACTTTGGTGATGGAAATAAAATTGAAAGGGAAGCTCTGGAAATCCAAAGGTTTTGAGTGTGCGGGTGAGATTTGCAATTTGAAGGTGCGAATTAGGTATTTAATGGCACAAAGCTCCAATCACGTCATTAGACTTCACTGTTGTGAGCTGGTTTAAATATACTTCTATACTTTATATGCTTCAAAAAACTTCTTTCTAGGTTTCTCTGTTTCTGTTGTGGAGGAGGAGGGTGTGCAGCGGTTATACATCACACATGTGAAGGATGGCGGATTAGCATCTGCTAAAGGTATTTTGATTAAACATTTCACCTGTTGTCCCGAGCACAGTTTTCTCATGGGCATGAGCAGTGGAAGACAGCGTCTTAAATAAGTTTTCATTGTTTTGCATCACTTGTTTCACTCCAGATTGCTGTTTACTGTGCAGAATTTCCAAGAAAAAAGCAGCACATTTTCACCCATGTATTTTAAATTTGTGTCAACAATAATAATAATAATAATAATAATAATAATAATAATAAACTTTATTTTATACAGCACCTTTAAAGGTGGCTTCTCAAAGCGCTTGGTTGAATGACTAGACTCCAAATGTATTAATTGTAATTAATTGTATCAATTTCACTAAATGGAAACTGTGTTTTAGGTTTTGTTCTGGGCTTCTTTAAAGCCCCTGTTAAGGGTTAAGCTTTGGAACACACTTTATGTTATGTTTATCCATTAGGTTTTAAACTTTAGGAAGCATAACTATGGATGGACATGGCCAGTTTTTTTCTTTGATTTTACAAAAGTAGAAGCATAGCTCCATGCAAAAAAAGTAATTTCCCAGGTATTTCATTCTTTCTTCAGGTCTAAAATCAGGCGATGAAATTCTGCAGCTGAATGGCAAAGATTCCAGCAGCCTCATCTTGCCAGACATGAAGGCGGCTTTTTCCCAGTCTTCGCTGTCCTTGGCCACCAGTACAGTCCCTGCTGTGGAAAAGCACCAGCTCTGCTCACGGCCTCTGCGACGCTCAGATGGAGAGGATGAACAGTACACAGACATATTTTCTCAAAGCCAAGGTTAGCGGAAACAAGGTTCACCTGTGCACAATGAAGCTGACAGAGGAACATTTTGTATTACTGCAAAGAAGGAGCTACACAGGATGAACACCACAGAATCTAACTGCAGCTCAATTAAGCAATCATCCAGTTTGTCTCAGTATTTGCCTACGTGCATATGTAACCTTTACTATAATGCAAAGGAAAGCAAATAAACAATAATATGGTCAATAGCAGTAGTAGGAATAGCTGTGCTGGAGAATTCCAAGAGAAAATGTTGTACAGTAATTAATATTTTTTTAAAATGAAGCATTTTTATATACAATGAAAGCTCAAGTTCATATTAGAGACTTTTCTAAGACTTTTTTTTATCTGTTTTCTATTAAAAAGTTATTTTCTTAATTTATACAAAATATAATGTATATGGGGGCAGTGGCACAGTGTTTAGCATTGGTGTTGTTTAGTGTGGGTTTCCTGCAGGTGCTCTTATTTCCTCTGCTGCCCAAAGACATACTGGTAGGTTGATTGGCTTTTGGGAAACTTGGCCCTGGTGTAAGTGGATGCGTGTCAAGAGTTTATCCTGCCTTGCACCTGCTGCTTGCTGGGATAGTGTTTTGCTTTCCCAAAACCCTGTGTTGGATGAAGTGGTTATAAAATGGGGGGATAAAGACCACAGAAGAACACGTACAGAAAACTAGCTCAGACCCTAAAAAGGAAAAGGAGGTGAATTTAACCATTTTTAAGAAAGAAATATCATCTGACCATAATATCTCATGTTTTGCATGGACAAAATGAGGCCTAGCTGTACATGTTTTCGTAAGGACAGTTTCTACTAATAAATTCAGCCAGTGTCTCAATCTGTATTCCGCGTTTTTATTAATTGTTAGTGGTACGAATCTGTTTATTCTTGATTGTGAGTAGTGAATGAACTGTGAATTGCATGGCTCTTGTGATTTTCATTTTTTACTTTTCATTCCTATCCATACATCATGTTAACTACTGGGGAATTTTGATTTGCTTTTTTCCAGAAGACATCCTTGATGACGGGGCGGTTCTCTGCCTGGGGAGCCCAGGAGACAGTCTTAGTCTTGAGGATGAAACGGAGCCCTCTGGTGAAACTGTAGAACTTAAGCGGGTGAGCGTGGGATGTGATACACCTCGACAAACTGAGTGTCAGCTTTAATTATTATCAAGCTTTCTGCTATTTGACTGTTTAATAGAGTTTTCTTTTATTGGTTTTATTTTTTTAAAAGAGTATGATTAAATAATTGACTACACACTACCATTGGTTTGCTGGAAGTGGAGAACAACATGCTAAGGACATTACAGTTACATTTTCTAATCCAACGGTGTATTTATTGAAAACAGAGCAGTGAGTAAGAGAGTTTTTGATTGCCCAGACTCCGACTTCTCTGGTGGGTCATCTATACATTAAACCTAGAGTAAAAGGCTAGAGTAAAATCTCTCAGGGGGATCATGACCTATAAATAGATGGCAAGGAAGCAATGTATTGCACTAACATAGATTCGAATGTATAGATGTCTGATTTTCTGAAGTAGAATTTTTTGAAGGTAAGGAGTTAAAAGTATAGGTCTTAAAAAATAACAACTGTGTTGCCTTAATGACAAGATACGTTGGTGTTCATTCTTGCTGTGTTCAAACCCTTCATCTGCAGTTATATTACTAACTGCATGAAGTGTTTAATCTGTACAGGCCCGCATACTGGCATTGTGGGGCCAGCTTCTGCCTGTTTTAGTTTTAGTATTACAGTGCAAATAAAGAACTCCAGAAAGTGGTGCATTGAAAGCATAAGGGAGTGTTTTTTTCTCTCCGTTTGATTTCAGTGACCTTTAATTTCAAGGCATTTGATGAGGATCCTTGAGAAGCAGCAGCAGATGTGAGAAGTTAACGGCTATATCGGCTGATTGTCACAAGTCCCCCTCCCCCAAGGATGTGGGAGTGTGCACAAGGAGTGTAGAACAGAGAGCCAGGCAGCTCGGTGACAAGGCTGAATATAACATGGGAACAGAAAGGGGCTCTGAGCCCAAGCCATTCAATTGCCAAAGGTCGGTTAGCTGATAGCTGGTAAATAGAGGCGATACAAGGGCCAAAAGCAGCGAGAACCTTTGCAAGTCATCAGAAGAATACGATCAGACATTCTGAAGTATGCAAGAATGCAGTATCCTGAACCCATGGTTTCTGCTTGCACATGTGGAAATATGCATGTTGGATTTGCTTGCTTGCATTTTATTGTCTGTCATCCATGTTAAAGTGCTGTAGTAAGGAGATGGCTTTTGACAGAATTACCAAGCCTGGGCAAATAGTTAAATGAGGTGTTATGGTCATTTCATTGCCAGTGATGTATGTGATCTATGGACCTGATCAAGAACAAGTGTTGTGTTTTTGTCCTCATCTTAATAGTTTAAGTGGAAGTATGCATCATCTGAATTTCCCTCTCTTTTTTGTGTTTTTACATAAAGCTACAATACATGGTGACAGTTTATTTATTTTCTTTTGCTGTTTATTAAAAAATAGTATGCACTTGAACTGACATAATAAATTCTAAACAGACAAAGGAGGACACCTGAGTTGCCCATGTTAATCCTTACAAAATAAGGAATGCATCTTAGTTTTCTCCTCCCTATAGTCTCCTAAAAGTAAACCCAGAACATGCCACATTTAAGTTCATAGTTTTTGATAATGTCGAATTTCCCACACCACAGTATTACAAGGAAAAAAATGTGCAGATTTATTCGATGTTCTTCACTGTAAACGGTTTCTGCAGTGTCATCAGCCTGTTCGGTCTTTGTCTCTGACACTCTCCTTGGCAGCATTCTGCTAAAAAATATCAATAATCAGCTGGCATTTCTGGTCTGTATTCAAAAAGGCCATCTGCCGCAAGATAAATCTCGTTTTCGCTCACCATAATTTATTCAACGTGGGCTGCGCAAGAAAAAATATCATGTAAACATATTTCTGATAAATGGTCAGCATTAACTCATATATTACCTTTAGTATTGCCTGCTTTTTAAATGAGAGTACATGTTCTATACTATATTCTCTATTTGAATGTACATTTTTGTATGACAACTATGAGCTGTAACATCCATACACTGTAAACAGAGTGGGAGGCCTTTTATTAAAGGGAATAATTGCTTTGGCTGATTAATTGGATGGATAGTGCAATTTTCCCTTGTTGCCTTTGTTGTGATGTCGATTTTGCTTTTTGTAAGTTACTGTGGGGTAAACTGTATACATAACAGTCTGAGACATAGATCTTTTGCAAAGCCAAAGGATGCCTGTGCAATTAATGTTTTTTGACACTTCAAAGAGTGATTGATCACACTTATTTCTTATAAATATTTTTAATCACATATCTCAAAAATATATTGATATTTCTGTACTGTAAATTTGGGAAATGGTGGAGTTAACAAAAATATGGGGGGTGACTTAATAAGACTATACAATAGTTTTGTACAGTATATGCAATTTTCAATCCATCCATAACAGGACATTTATTCCAGGTTAGGCTCTTGGCAACTTGGAAGCTGTCTCAGAGTCCCGAATGGGACTTCAGTTCTTTGTCTTTTTGGACACATACACAAACACACAGGGAAAATTTAAAAATGCCAACTGACCTAGCCAGCACGACTTTGATAGGTGGAAGGAGACTGGCATTAACATTATATTAATGTAAACATGCAGAGCACATGCAAACTCCACACAGATGGTCCCCAGGTCAGCAATAAACCCAAGATTTAAGAGGCAGCAGTGCTGTCAATTCGAATGCTAATTTGAGCCATAGCATAATTAAAATGCTAGGCCAGTTCAAATTCTTAAAGAATTACCTTACAAAACAGCACACAAGGTCGAGATAAGTCATTTGGGGGAAAAAGAAATACAGAGTTAGCTCTTCATGGTGATGAGAGTGAAAATCTGTCACATCACACAGCCAGCCTTCCGAGCGACAACAGAGAATTGGCATTTTAACTGACTCATGTTTAATATTTGCGTGAGGATTTTCAGTTTTTCTCTGCTGATTGTAAATTTAAAACACCAGGAGGTGTGTGAGTGTTGGGTAAGGCCCAGGACTCCAGCAGAATATTCAATGAACTCTGAGAACTACACTCCTGTGGTATATTTTAGTAGTAACAGACAGCTGTGAAACAGAATCTGTGAAAATTGTAGTGTAAATTGTAGACGGTAAGCAAAATGCAATCTTCAAAGGCTTGGAAGGCTGTAAACTTGAAGAGAAGAAAGGGATTTGTTTCATGTTTGGGTTTAACAATTTCACTTACCAGACAGTGAAAGAATAACTGGATCTGAAGACTATACCCACATTTAGTATTGCTTCTCTAGTATGAACCCGGACAGCATGGTTTTGTTACTGCCCTTGCTAGAGCCTTACTGTATATATGAGGATAACAACTATTTTAAAAGGTTTAGAGGGAATCACCTCTGTTGATAATGTTTCTGGATCTTGGCCACTTATTGTTCCTGTTTTTATAATTGGATTAACTCCAGCTAAAAATAAGTTGTAGTCAATATCGTATGTTAGACCCACCTGAATTTAAGAAGATGCAAGAAACAAGCTAGAATTTTCTGTCCCTTTTCACAATTCCTATTAATAAAGATGCATAGGAAGAAAAGATTTTAAGAAAACTAATTCTCAGAACTGAAATTATCCATTTGTGGTTACAGTTTTCTTCTATAGTATGGTATAGTAAGATGTAAGAAAAAAAAATCTGTCAGATTACCAAAAACGGGCATTATTTTACATTAACTACTGAAAATAACTTACATTCTCATACGTATGTGTGGGAGCTCCATTTGAAAAAGAATAATTGTGCAAATTAATCATTTATAATTATCTGACCACGCCATTACAGTTGCAACATACAACCTTTCAGTACTTTCTATACAAACAGTTTCTGAGATTACTCTTCATTGTGTTCATTCTATGGGTATATTAACCTTCACTGGCTTTGTAAGATGATGAGTTGTCTTTTATTTTATTGTTGTAATGTAGCAGAGCCTTTAGTATTTTTTTTAGAATTCACTGTGGGTAGAGTGGACCTTCTCTAGTTTTCTGTAGTTCACGACTACAATATGAATTAAAACTGGAATGACAGAAGAAGAAGAAAAATGTTCTATTCACTGGTTAAGATTCCGCTTTGGCTTGATTGTATCTGCCATTCCATTGTTTGTGACGAAAGAAATACATCTTGAAAAAAATCCCATTACTTCAGTATAATTTTGTGCAGGGATTTTAGGCTTTACAATGCCTAAAATATTAAAATACAGGCCTAAGACTCTTAAGTGCTCAGCATCTTTTATGATGTACTAACACAAGGATTGAGCTCTGTGAAAGAGAGCAATGGGCTATGTACAGTCAAGTACGTCAATAGCAGACTTATTGAGAGGTAACTTCTTTGAAAGCATTTCCCAGGTTTATCTTGCTTAAAATAATTTTAATGTTTTCATTGCGCTAGATCGGGGGTCTTCAACCTTTGTCCTAAAGCATCTCAACCCAGCAGGTTTATATAATTAAATTGGTTGCAGTATTAATCTGTACAATAGCAACAATAAACCCTCAGAATTAGTTACCCAGTCTATCCTCCTGCCAGGAGACATCACCCAGTTTTTGGATTAGGTAGTATTAACAAATCTCTGTTTTTTAGTAATTGACTTCTTTTGACATTTCTACATTTCTGTTCAAAACAAAACAAGTTGCCCTTTCTCCCATTTTTTTTTCAGACAGTATCCTCACTTGGCTACCCTACACTATGGGAGAAGGATTAAAGATTGATGATTAATGCATTTTGTTGTATTTTTCTCTTGTCATATCCCCATTCACCCAATCAGAAAATAGTTGCTTTCAGAAGAATGGAGTAAAATCCTTCTGGATTCACCAGATAACTGGAAGTTGGGATTTGATTATGTGAGGTATATTAATCCTGAGCATTTTTTTCCTGTTGGGGCCAGCATGGGCTTCTAAAAAATATTGCCAGCCCAGCACAGCTAGGGTCTTAAACCATCAATGATGTGTGGTTTAACCCATAATCCATCTAAGGTATCTGATTAGAGACCTACAAAGCTTGGGACAGCTCCAGCTGTTTATGATCTGCTTAGAATGCCACTCAGAAGAATGCAGAAAACTAATTTTTATTCTAAATCAGTTCAAAGCCTGCATTTCTGAAATACATCAGTCTAAAAATGTGCATTTTAGCCTTATTTAGTCTTTTTATTCTCTTCGTTTTAAAAGTCTAGTAACTACAGAATATTTAAAAAAAGATAGTGAAGTGCCTACCTTTTTTCCTCTTCACCTGTGAGTGTCACAGTGTACACTGAATATGATGAGCTATTTGGTCTGTGAAATAGCTCTGGCCTTTCTTAAGCACTTCACCAACTTCACAAAAAATACTGCTGACAACCGAAGTGGCTCTCATAAAGTCATGGATAATTACATCCCGAGAGCAGAAATGCGAAAATTTTGACATGAAAATGCAGTAAAAGAGAAAGAGATGAACGGGAAATAATTGGGGCAGGGGAACTGAGGGTAGGCAAAATTTTGGGGAAAAACAACATCTCAGTCAATCAGATTTGATTCAGGGAACATTAAATAGCTTGGAAAAACCAAGCCAGAATTGTTGTTTTTCAGTTCGGAGAGCATCTGTCCTGTGTCTTTTGTAGTAAGGAGGGGATTTGAGTTATTAATCAATTAAGCATGTAATTAGTTCAATAAATGCTCTGGTCCTTCAGGGCATAATATTATTCAGATATTATTATTAATATTCAATATATCAATATTGTTATTTTGTTCTAAATCGGGGATCTGCAGGTTTTTCTTCCAGCTGTGCTGTCAGTGACTGTGCTTGGTTAAACTGAATTAATTGAGCCATTTTCTCAGTCTTGATTATATGAAACAGAGATATCCAATCCTGGTCCAGTGTGTCTGCAGGTTTGGATTGCAGCTCAGCCCCTAATGATTAAAATCAGCTTATTACTAGCTGGACCAGCTTAACAGCTCCTCAGGTGCTGCTGCTTTATAGAGATCTAGAAAACCTGGAGACACTGTCCTTCCAGGACCAGCAGATTGGACTCTCCTGATTGAAAGAGATTTTCTCGATGAAGGATTTGTCATGTCAGATCAGAATTCTGGTACTCTATACCAAAGCATACCTTGTATATTTCAACTATCTTACTTTTGCGATATTGTAGTTCTTGACTGTAGCAAAGCTAGAAATGAAACAATGCACCTGCTGATTTTGTATTCTACATGTGTTGAAGATGTCAGCATTTCTTTCTGTTCTTTAGTTGTGCTAAGGGCTGCATAATTGAACGTTTGGCAGTTGAGACGGCAGTTATCTTGTTACTAATCTTCCTCTATTTTGTTGCTAATGTTGAGTTTAATTGCCATGCCGAAGAGCCCATCAAATAGAAACTGCAGCAGACTTTGGAAAATTCCAGTCGAAGTTTGTCTGGGTTTGCAGGGTGTTAGAGCAGACAGAGGAAGCTACTCTGGTATCTCTACTTTTGTTAATTGCTAGAAGTGCCACAGTGCAACCAAGCAGAAGATCCAGCTGGAACAGCTTATTTCAGGGACATACTGAACCAACAACAGGCCAATTAAAAGAAGTAGGTGGGATGATGCACTATAAGACTCCTAATGGGCTGTGCTGTGACAATTTTTTGTTCTCTTAAAAAATTGTGAACTACTTAGAAAAACACAACAGGAGTGTTGTACAAAAATGTTCCTAAAAACCAAATATGATCTTCAAGTCATTTATCTACAAAACATTTTAAAGCACAGTCTCACCATTTCAGCCTGTTCCCTAAACAAAACTGTTAAAGATAATTGTCTAAACCTGCTTTGTTTCCTATTAAGTGGCCTTTAAACAGATAAGTAATTTACCAGCAGAAATGGTCATTTCCTCACCTGGGTTTTGAGAAGAAATCAGTCTGCACATCTAGTCAAAACTTGATAACTGGGAAAAGGTTTAATTACATACATTTTGTACTTGTATATGTACAAAAGTCACAGCAGATGACATTAAATAGAAATTTAAGTAGTCTTCCCTTAACTCATTTGTTTGTGGGGCTTAATGTAATATGGAGAATGTATACTTTATAGAAATTAGTGTAGATTGCAATTAATAGTTTGGATGGTTTGTGAGGTTAGGTTATTATTCTTGTAGAGCAAACTTTAAAACTCCTGGAACAAGAAAATTGTTTAAATAAGCCCATGTCTGCATTTTGTTCGTCGGAGAAGGAAGCATTCACTTTTCCTGTCACCCATGAGATAGAAGTGTTCAAGTCCTTTCCTGTGATAAGCTGTAAACTGGAATCTTGTTAGCGTACCAACATTAACATTTGTGTTTTAGCATTGCATTCTCAAAAAGGCACTCAAATAGGTAAGTCGAATTTATAACATTGTTGTGTATCTTTTTCATTTTATTTGGTAGCTTTGCATTTTGTTCTTAATGTAGAAATGCAACATAATATGTCAAAGCCAGGCTCTTGAATGTTCATTCTCAATGTCAAAGTATTAACCTTGCTGGCAATCTCTTAAAGAGAGCTTTTAAGGTTCCACAACCATCAGTAATTGTATGTGTTTTTTTTTTACACAAGTGTCTAAAGGATAAGGGTATTTATAAGAAAAAATAAATTTTATCAGCATAAAATATTTTAGCCTTGAAGAGTAAATTTTTCTTAGTTTAAAATAATTTAGAATTTAATGACTTCATGTGTGAAATGTATCCCAAGGAATTTTTTACTTTGGATGATATGCTGCAAGTTTTAACTTGCTCTCTCCACCCTCATAAAGCATTTTGTTCGGCTCTAAAGAGACTCACTATCTTTTGGATTCTTGGAGAAGGTACAGTTTTCCTTTCTGATTTATCTTTAAAAGATTCAGAGTTTATTTGCAGGCATGTTCCCCACCTCTTTCTTTGAATTGTTTTACTCAGTTTACCTGGATGTTTTCAAATTTTTTTGGTATGTGGTTTGTTTCATTTGTTAGCCTTTGTGTTTTGCAGTCTCGCATCTTGCGGTAAATGTGTAAAATTACAGTTCTATAGTTTTAGCCAAATTTCATAGTTTGTGCAAAAATGAATTAATCTTTAATCCATTATGTAAATATCATATTTGTACAGAAGCAAATGCTTGTCTATGTTTGAAGTTTGTGACAGTGAATGATGCTTGTTCTTTTAAAACTCTTGTGAAATGCTCAGAAATATTTTGGACCTTTTGCTTGCTTTGTGTATGTTACTGAAGGCTGTAGTTAATTTGAAGGCAGTAGTTTGTTCAGTTCTACAAGTGAGGTAGTGGAGGTGTGAGTTTATTCATCACAGGTGACTACGTGTTAAAAAAAGCAGAGGAGAGTATACTCTGAATTATTCTCTTAGGCTGTAAATGGGGTGTAATTCAAGGTAGTCTTGAGGTGCTTCTGTTTATATTTGGAATATTCTTCAGAAAAAATAACAAAATGGAATTCTATTCCATGCTATTTTGCAAGGAGACTAATGTGGTTTACAGTTTACATTTGTACGGTATATACATATTACCAGGAGAGCCTCCCTCCCTCTCTTTGCTAAAATAGCAATTTTTCCCTTAAACCACAATTCTCTCAGCATGCTCTGCAAGTTCCTGTTTAGACTTTCTGACTGTTTCCTGCATAGATTCCTGAAAAGGGAGGCGAGTCATCCATTGCCTTTCAATCACTCTAGACATCACAGGGTCTCACATATAGAAACTCATTTCTGCACACAATCCTGTGCCTTGCCCTTTTTGCCATGCTAGGTCACTATTTGCACAGTGTTTACGTAGATTTGCACAAGTTCATAATAAGATTATTTAGACTTTTCTGTGGTAGAAGGATTACACTTCTCTAGTGCCTTTAGCCATTGACATTTAAAATGAGTACTGTGAAAGCTTTCCCCTTTTCTGTTCAGGACTTTCAGGACTGCAGTCTCTGCCTCCCACATATTTATATTCTGCTGTAGTTTGTGCCCAGCCAATCGTCTGAAGCACAGCTCTTGAGAGGGGCGAGTGACATTGCCAGCTTTAGCTGCCTCCCCTCCCACCTCCCCCCCCCTCCTGTTCCTTTCATGTTCCTTGCTGTCTTGTGGACATGATTATTCCTTGTTTACAGAGCTGGAGTTTGCCAGCAGCGTAGCATTTGCCTCTCGAACCGGATTTCCAAGGAGCGAAAGAGAGAGGCAGACCGAAAACTTGCCTGCTCACACACTTCGACGGCTGATAGAGAACTTGAACGGTGGGCAAAGAAATGCCCGTCTCCACAGGCTGGCGTGTGTGATGAAATGCGGTAGAGAGCAGCCGTGATTTGTGCTGATGTTGATCAGGACTGTTAATCCGTTGCTGCTGTGCTCCAGTCTTTGATCATGTCTGTTCTCAGGAAAAGCAAACAGAGAGTGGGCTCTCAGAATGGGAAGCGTTCCTCTGAATCCATTTATGATATGCTTCACCTGGTGAGCTTTTTTTATTTCTTCTCTTCAGCTTTAAGGCAGTCTAATTGATGCACTTAATCTAAATTGCCCTGGATGTGTCAGTGGATGCCAGCTGAAATTGGTATTGCACTGGTATTGCCGCAGTGCATTCAGAGACGCAGTTTTAGCACTTACAAGTTGTTCTTCACACTGTAGGCAACCAGTTGTACATTTGCAATGAAGTTCTTAAGGTGTCAGTTTAGCCTTGTGACAGAGACGAATGTGTTGTGTTGAGCTTCAGCTGTTGTCTTAGGCTGCTGTTCTCATGTGTATATCTCCACCTTTATTCTGTTCTTTTCATCTTTCTCACCCATAAGTGTCAGGTATTGAAAAAAGATGCCGTCAGATAGAGGCCTGGAGAAATTCAGACAGGATTTCAGTTGGACAGGGTCCAAATGTTATGTAACCAGGGTAAAGAATGCAATTACTTCATCATAAAAAAGCTGTGATTCTTCAGTCATTTCCAGGTTGTCTTTAGAAACCTTTCAGAACAGGAATTAGCTTATATCTATATCATGCTTTTAATAAATGTCAAACACACTTCAGTAAATAACTCCTCAGGTCTTAAAAATCTTGCTTATGAAAGTGTTACTTTGAATTTTTATTCTATGGAATACAAATCGGAGTAATTCAGCGTTCTTGTCTTTGATATGAATGTATTTTAACATGAACACCCACGGTCTGATGTGCTACATTCAAACATGATAGCTTTTAAATGGCAAAAATAAGGCTGTAAGTCATAATTCCAAAAACTATGATAAATTTGTAAAATAACTTAACTAAATAACTTAAAATAGATTTAGCAGACTTTTGTGATGCAGAATATTCCAAAAAATATTGATTTTGCAAAAGTCTAGTAATCTATTCAGTCAAATGAAGGGATATCACCTATATATTTAAATGTGTTTTATTTTGCTTCACATCACACTGGCAAAATAAGCTTTTTTATTATCCAAAATGATACCTTTACTTGAGGAGGAGGAAAATGGTGTTTTCTTTTGTGAGGGACAAATGGGAAAAAAAATCATACTACTGCATTCCCACTGAATGTAGAATGCTTTCTGATTTGGGAGTAACTTTTCAACCTGTCTGATTTACAAGAGAAACAGGAGTGTGCATTTCAGTGCAAAATGTGCATTTCTTCCTTTGTCCTTATCCTATCTGCCTGTTACCAGACATCAAAGTTTGCCGTTTTAGAGATGTATTTCTTTCCCATCAGACTTAAATTTCTGATGGTGAATTTACTTGGTATTTTTTCTTCTCATGATTTTTCAAGGCTGTGCTACGCATGTACTTTAGTTTGTCACAGATTGTATTGTCCTTTTAAACATAAGGTTACCAACTAGAGGAGGTCATTCAGCCCATCTAGATCATGAGTAGCTAATGGATCAGATTATCTCATCCAGCCTTGATGATGTGGCTGGGTAGTTTGGTCCAGACTCCCACAAAACCTTAGTGGAGGGGAAAAGTCTCTTGTTCTCGCTTTTACATTCATTTGTGGTTTGTGTTTCACTGTTGATTCTGAAGCAAGCTGGCCTTTCTTTGCTAGTGCTTTTTAGAGTTGTAATTACTTGAACTGGGTACCTTTGTTGTCCTCTCTGTCAGAGTAGGACATGTGTTTGAGCCCAAAGTACCAGCAGTGTTTTTTAAGGTGGTACAGTAACTAAAAGTGAAAGCAATATTCTAAATTAACTTTTACTGTAGCATTGTGTAACTTCAGTGTGTTAACTTCCCTTAATAACAATTATCTACTTTTAACTATATTGCATATCTTAATTGTTCTTTATATTGCTCTCCCTTTAAACAGTCATAATTAATCTGTATTTTACCTCAATCATTTTTATATCCTTATAAATATCCTTATATTCTTAATGCTTGTACCATAGTACGCCATCAATCCATTTTCATGGTGGAGCTGGGGCCTGTCCTGGCAAGTACTGGGCATAAGGCAGGATACACCCTGGATGGGACACCAGTCCATCTCAGGGAAGACACATACACACACTCACACTAGGGTCAGTTGTCCAAGAGGCCATTTAACTTACCAGTATGTCTTGGGATTGTGGGAGGAAACCTGAGTCCCTGAAGAAAACCTGTGCGAACGTTCGAACTCCACACTGACACGCGTCCTACATGTGGAATTGAACCCAGGGCCCCAGAGCTATGAGGCAGCAATGCTAACCACTGCAATTAAATAAGTCTTCTTCTTACAAACTAAGAATAATCACTTTTATTTCTGCTGGTTGCAGGTAAGGGGAGTTTGAAAATGTACAACTGAAGTGTCCAAACATCGAATGGAATTCTGTCCAGTTTAAGGCTTATCCACAAGACTCTTTTTAAACTGTAGCACCTTGATTGTTTACAGCTCTTTTATTTTCACGATGTGAAACCCTTGGATACCATCACAGGCCGTTGTTAAATGAGTTCACAAGTGCAAACCTAGGAAGTCGGCATCCTTACCTGAATATGTGGAATAACCATAATGGAGCCGGTCAGACCACTGGGCCTGTGTCAGGAACTTGAGCGGTTATAGTTTTTTTTCCCCACAATCTAAAAGAAGTATTTGGTCCAATCATTTAAAATCATCAAAAAATATGATTGTCAAGTACCCTCAAGAATGAATACTTATGGTACGTTTTATTATGATTAAATTGCCATAACAACTTAACTGTCTAAAAAGGTTTGTAGAATTCTTAATCAAATGAAGAGCTGCAATACAGATTTGCCATCCTACTTTCCGAATTGTCTGTCACCATTTTGCCTCTTAAATTCTGATGTGACTTTGGAGGCAGATTTCAAGCCTCAAGCCACTCTACTTTGGGAACCTATTAGTTTGCCGCTCTTGAATGAGTTTTACTCTTATCTATGCATTTCAGATGGAATAGGCTATTCTCCTTATTTATTACAGTGAAGGTCTTGCATTCTTGCTTTTATTTAATCCCTTTAGTTCCTTCCTGTGGAGGAAGCAAAGCATCAGTCTCTCATTGATTGGCAATTTTGACAATGATTTTTTTAAGTGTTTGCCTTTGCAGTTTAACATTGTGCAGCTGATGAAGTTTAATAAACGGTAAGTGTACAAAGAGTGCCATTTGGAAATGTAGTTTCTCTCAACTGGCAAATGTCATAGACTTCCAATTTGCTTCTTAGCCTTGAGGACAGTACTGCTGTAAAACCATGACCTTCAGACTCCCAGTGGCTCACCCAATAAGAGCCCAGACCAGATTGCAAATGTGAACCAGCAACTCTCACACAGCTGGGTGAAAATGATTTAAAAAACTTGCATAATTGAAACCAGGGGTGGCCTGAGCTCATTACTAGTCTGCAATTTATTAAACGTACATGTGGTAGGGGAGCACAAAAGAATTTGTTGATTTCACATATAATAGACTTCTTACATGTCTGCTGTGCGTTCCAGGAGATCTTGTAGTGAAGGATTTTTTTCAACTCACTGGACAAAACTGAAAGCCATGCACCTATTGAAACTGGTTTATATACTGTATATGCAGGAGCCTCAAAGTGTACTGGGACAGCAAAAGTTAATTGTTTTCCTTTATAGTAAAGCAATTTGTTTTTGTGATAGAGATGAATAAGAACAACATTATAACAGTATAACAAGTTTTATTATTGGGTAATTGCTTGTGTATTAGATCCAATTCAACTTGCCACATACTTAGAATAATGTTTGGTGAAGTTTTGCTGTAGCCACTTGGAGTTCTTTCCTATTCTTGAGATTTTTGGACTTCAATTGGTTCTTCAGCATATGAAATTCCTGCACAGATGGATTATTAATCTGGGGAGGCACTTGACCATTCTAGGATTTTCCACTTTTTTTTTCTCCTGATGAATGCCTTTGTTGCATTGGTTGCATGTTCTGGGCCATTGTCATGCTACTTGGTAAAGGGCCACCCAGTATGAAGGGAAGTTTTTTCATTTATACAGGCAGACAGAATGTTTCTGCAGACTTCAAAATTTGATCTTCTGCCACCATCATTAGTATCATCAATAAAGATGAGTGAGCCAGTTCCAGAGATCAAGTGGGTCTCCTGTTTTTTTTCTAAACTGTTTTTGAAAGCACTAGGGAACAGAGGCTTGTACTCATTCAATTTTTTAAACATGTTACAAGCTTAATCTCTTTAAGAAATTTAATTTCCTCTTCAAATGTGTATACAAAATGTGTAATACCTTAGGGAAGGTGATGCAAGCACGTTAAACTCAATTTTATGCACCAATTGTGGTCATGAGAGGTTGATTTCAGTTGAAGTCTTGATTGAGGTATTTTGTTTTGACCTAACAAGGATATATAATTATGAAAGTCCTCTGTCAATGAAGTTGCGGTCTTGGATATTTTTCACGTGTTGATCCAGTTTTTAAAACATTTTCATGCTTAGTGTATGTTTTAATTGCATCTTGCGCAAACCATATGTTTTTTCCATCAGATTTGTCCATGGAAGCAGTAGGTTGGGTGTACAATCCATTCCAGTTCCTCAACAGGAAGGAGAAAAACACTCAGACTTGTATTGTGTTCTATTTTTATCTTTGTGGAGGATGTTGTGCATTGATGTTTTACTTTATATGATCTCTCCAGCTGCTCTTTAGACAAAAACGCTCACCCCCTTTAGTGTCTGTGAAGGACTTCTGAGAGAATCGGGATGAAAGCTGTAATGTTAACTTTAACTATTTAAGGCCTATCTGTTCATTAGGAGTGAGGGTGTAGCTTTTTATTGTAAAAAATCAAAATGGAGATGCTTTTCAGTGAGGAGTTACATTGTACAAAGGATGACCTACAGTTGAGGATATGAAAGTTATTCAATGCTTGGCTTTTAAAACGCCACTTTTGTTTTTAGTTTTCCAGATTTGTTTTTCATCAGAACTTTCAGTATGATCTTTAACTTCAGATTAACTAGTCAAATTAGCTTCAGACTTGAGGCTCTATGAGGGAAGCTGAGGGCACATTTACAATTGAATTATTTCTCTGCTGGCCTAAAAAAAATGATAGTATGTCACACCATGTAATGGAGGGAAATGTGGTTTGAGCTGAGTTTGTGGTGCTAAAAATAAAACACTTCATGGATTTTTCAAGCTGTTGGTGGCAGGGGGAAAAGTCCAGTATTAGTTTAATTCCTATTTTCCCTTGAAGTTCACTTGGTTGTCAGAAAATGCTCTAGGCGATAAAACCTTGTAGAGGCTCCCGCCCAGTGCAGACATGGGATCTTGAAACATCAGGAAGCTGCTGTTCTATCAGCGGTGTACTTGTATATCCTGCTGCACAGCACTTTTTATGCCTGTAGTTCCCTGTTATCGTCAAGTTCAGTACTAAATAACCTTCAAAAGAATAAAACCAGCCACCGCAGAATACAGTGCTCGTTACCAAGGTAACACTGTCCATAGATGGATATTCATATGTTCTTTTGATTTGGGACGAGTGAAGCAGCAGGATCAATACGCCACCACAGAAAAAAGAGAGGGAGCTGGTTGCGACAGAGGCTGAAAATAGAACAAAAGAGTGTAAATGAGTTTTTTGCTTCTCTCGCTCTCATCTTCATTAAACAAGGACTTATGCATCCCAATTAAACGAAGAAGGTGACAACGCAGTTTTTTTAGGAATTTTTGTATGACAGTTATGTAAACAGTGACGGAATTCTCTGCTAATTAATCTGCAATTCAACATTGGGCTTTTTTGTAGTTTGTAGAAGTCGTGGTAAGTTTTTAATGTTCTGTTTTTTGTCATTTAATTTTTCCAGAGTACTGAGCAGGTGGCAGCTTTCTGCCGCAGTCTTCATGATATGAATCCTTCAGAATCCTCTCCGCAGAGCCCAGACTCCTCAGCCCCTCCACCTGCCACCCTGCGACAGCTCTCCGATGCTGACAAATTGCGGAAAGTCATCTGTGAGCTGGTGGAAACCGAGAGGACCTATGTCAAAGTCAGTATTATATTGGATGGACCTCATTTTCTACCTGATAATATCCCTAATAAGATATAGGCAGTCCAGCCCGATAGAGGAAAATCTTTCCCCAACTGTATTGTTAGACATAAAGCATACAGATATGATAGACATGTATTTAAGTATCCAGGCAAAGTTTATTTGAAGTTTCACAGGATATATGAACTCTCAAGGTGTTGTCTGATTGTGGATTAGAACCTGGCTAATGTGCAAAAAATGTATTATTTGTGGAAGAAACCTTAATGTGCTCTGAAGTAATGAAGTACCTTGGAGGTCAGTACAATGTTTGCTGCTCTTCCTAACTGTATGTTCTGGACTCTGCTAATGTTTGTGAAGCTGTTAAATCTGCAGGTAATGCACAGCTGACTGGGACTTTGTGTACATTTACAGCTAGCATAGAACAAACAATGTGCTGCTTAAATATTACTTAAAAGGCAAGCATAGCTTGCACACGCAGAGGTCCTCTTGTGAGTGTTGTCCGGCTGCTGATTGTTTAGCCTCTGCACAGTATGATCTCTAACATCGCTCCTGATCTGGTAATTTCAAAGCTTGAAATATTTTTCACTTTTAGACCACTTTTACTTGTATACTGTGGTGAACTTTATGCAAGCACTTGTACAAAGTAAATAAAGTACATAATTGTGTGTTTAGTTCACTTCCCCATGTAAAGGGATATAGTTTATACCGGGTTTCATTTTTACAGTAAAGAACCCATTTTATCTCCCTTTTAAATGTGTTAGATATAATACGCAACTGTAGTGACTGATCAGTATTTAAAATGAACAATTATTTTAGTGATAGTTAACACTATGCATGGCTTCTAAATGCAGGCGTTGAAGGGGAATACACCTGTGAATTTTGATTGTTACTTGGACATTTTGACTCCAGTGTAAGTGAACTTGAGGATGGACTGAGGAAGTTGTTCTTGATTTCAGCAGCTCGGAGACAAATATGGAAACTAAACGGGTCTGTGGTGCCTGTGTTTTCTAGCAAGGGAGTTATTGGTATTGGAGGCACTCAAATAAATATAAGAGCAGTGTTTTTTTGTCAGTCTGGTTCCCAGTTTGGAGATATTGAGCAAATGGACTGGACCCTTAGCAGAGTTGGGGAAGATCCACAATGATACTAATGACACGAGTAAGGACAGGTTCTGGTTCTGCAGGACAGATTCATAGAATGAAAAGTGAAGATCAGGGAAAACTGGGTGGAACAATTAGTATAAAAGTTTTTAAATTACAGCCCACTGTCTCCATATCTCCATATGTCTGTTATTGACAATTTGGTGCAAGTAACATCTCTTGCTTTACTTGCAAAGTACAAAGGATATTTCATAAGAGATGGATTTTGGATATGTTTTGCTGCTGCTTTCTTGATATACTAGGTTGCATTGTTTAATTTTCAATGAGAGGATTTGGTTTTCCAAGACAAAGCTCCATAAATGTTTAGCTTTTCTGTCAAGTAGAATAAATTTAAAACTACCTGACAACAGAATACTGTCCATTCTCTCCCTTCCTCTATAATATGTAGAGGAAAAACTGAACAAGGATGCTCATTTTATTGCTGCATTTGATATACAACAAAAACCATTGTTGAACATGAAACTTTGAACATCCAGGACTTTGTGCACTAAAAATAGCCACTAGTTTTAGCTAATTGTAATTATAGCTGTGAAATCATGAAGTTATGTATGCCAATGAAATTCCACATACTTCCCTATGCAATTATGCTACCTAATACTGAAAATGAGCCATGCTTATTGTTCTTTATTTCTTAGGATCTGAATTGCCTTATTGAGAGGTATTTAACACCTTTGCAGAAGGAAAGCTTTCTGACACAGGATGAGGTATGCCGTCATTATGTTTTAGTCATATTCCATCTCTCTTTAAGGATTGTTTCTGCAAAATTATTTAGTATTTAAATGGAGTGTGTGGGTGGAGATGGTCTGCTCTGGTGAGAGATCTACATGCTGGATACCAGACAATTTCTGTTGTTTTTGAATCCCTGCTATACTGATTTTTTTTTAGTTCTTTAAGGAACAAAAAATGTAATGTAAACATTTTTTAAGAAGAGCATGCATGAGTCAAGCAGGAAGGCAAATGTTCTTAAAGCTGTCCTGTTGGGGTCTTATCATCCAGGTTTCTGCCAGATCATACTATGTTATGAAATTAGTTAAAATAGTGTAAAATAAATGTTTAAGGAAATATATTACAAAAGAAGAATAAAGTTATGTTTTATCTATTAACTAGTTTTCGTGATCTTTCTTATGTACTGATTATATCTTTGATTGTAAAAGCAGTTTAGTTTTTCTTAAAAACAAAATGTTGTAATATTTTTTATTCAAATATCTTTAAAGATTTCCCCTTTCTTGGATTTGCAGTTTTCCACACCTTAGCATATAAAACAAATTGAGTTGTGCAGCTGATGTATTTTTGTTGTTTTTTTCTAACAGCTTGATGTGCTTTTTGGGAACTTGGCCGAAATGGTAGAATTCCAGGTGGAATTTCTTAAAACACTTGAAGATGGGACAAGGCTGGTTCCTGACTTGGAAAAGCTTGAAAAAGTGGATCAGTTTAAAGTAATGTGGACAATCTGCTTCCTAAAACACATTGAGAGCATTGCTAGTTTGTTAGAGCTCAATAAGGTGTTTGGTTGCCTGAAATATGAACTAAAGCAGACTCATCTTGTGCAGCACTTTTGCTCATAGGATAGAGAGGGTTTAAAACCAGAGCAACATTAAAGATTAAAAAAAACTTTCCTTACCTCATGAAGAACGTGCTGCTTAAATCCTATTTTATAATCACAATTACAAAAGAGGTGTAATCTCACAGGAGTAAAAAGTTAGATTTTTCTTCTGCTTTATTCCACTTTGAGCTTAGCTGACATACGTCGATTTTGACACAAAGCACAAACTCATGATTTAGCAGCAGGTGGATTTTTTAGCACCGTTTGCTGGGATCTGAATTTCAAGATGTATTTTTGAAAGCTGCCCACCAGCATGCTTACAGAGTCAAATTGTATCTGGCACTTGTTTCCATACCATTATGTAACTGTGCTCACAACTGAATTTCACACATATCAGCAGTGCAATAATAATTTGTATACATAAATTGTCAAGGATTTTAACACATGTCTGAAGTCTGAAACTGTACTTCACACTTTCTAGTATATTTCAGGTTTACGGACTGTCAGATTTGGATTAATGAAATTTAGGACTGGAAAATCTGCATTTTTTATTAAACATCTGACAGCCTCTTTTCTTCCTTTCCCAGAAAGTTCTCTTCTCACTTGGAGGCTCCTTCCTGTACTATGCAGATCGTTTTAAGATCTACAGTGCATTCTGTGCCGGTCATACAAAAGTCCCAAAGGTTCTTGTAAAAGGTAACTAATGCCATGTCAGTTCTTTCAAAGGCAATTTTTCTTATACCATTTGCCTCTTCATTTTCCGTGTGAGCATTGTAGCTGTTTACAGGGTGAAGGATGAATAAAATACAAGAGCAAGTGTGGCTTGCAAATGGAAAATACTGCACATAGTTTTGGATGTTGTGTTTTATTGGAAACTAGTAAATTAACAACCCTAGATCTAGGTGAGATAAGCCTCCAGTTCTTTGTACTTGTACCCAGGTTTAATGAAATATGTATTTTCTCCAATTATTAAATGGTTTTTAATTTTTTTAATTGTTTTTGTTTTTTGCAGAAAAATCTTATAATTTTTATAGGTTTCTAAAGGTTGTACTTATGAGACCCTGTCAAGAAACTATTATTAAAGATGCTAATCTGTGTTTTTTGGGCCTCAGCTAAAACAGACCCTGAATTCAAGGCTTTCCTGGATGCCCGGAATCCCAAACAGCAGCACTCCTCTACGCTGGAGTCTTACTTGATCAAGCCCATCCAGCGTGTGCTGAAATATCCACTGTTGCTGAAGGAGCTGTATTCTCTGACTGACCCAGAGAGTGAGGAACATTATCATCTTGATGGTAAGGGATGTCATAGCACCTAAGCTAGCACTGGCCAAAATATTGGGAATCCTTGCTGGTTAGCAGCCATATCACCCTTCAACTTGCAACTGGCAACCCACTGAGGCTAAGCAGCTGTGAGGCTGGTCAGTACCTCGATGGGAGACCTCCTGGGAAAAACTAAGGTTGCTGCTGGAAGAGATGCTAGTGGGGCCAACTGGGGGCACTCGCACATGGTACACCCTATGGTCCTAATGCCCCAGTATAGGGACACTATACTGTAAAAAGGTGCCATCCTCTGCATAAGACATAAAACCGAGCGTTTCTCAAAAAGAGCAGGGGTGTAACCCTGGCGTCCTGGCCAAATTTCCCATTGGTCCTTAGCAATCATGGCCTCCTAATAATCCCCATCTATAAATTGGTTTCATCACTCTGTTGTCCTCCCCACTGATAGCTGGTGTGTGGTGAGCATACTATCGCACTATGTCTGCCGTCGCATCATCCAGGTGGTGCTGCACATTGGTGGTGGTGGAGGGGAGTCCCATTACCTGTAAAGCGCTTTGAGTGGAGTGTCCAAAAAAGCACTATATAAGTCTAAGCAATTATTGTTATTAATTAGCATATTGGGCATCAGTGAGTTTTAGGTACAGGAGTTGGGGATCAGGCAAATATTTCACCACCAGGTAAAGAAGTCCTGTTCCGTCTCCATTCTTCTAGCAAGCTTGCCTGTGTGATCAGTTTTGAGATGTTTTTGTGCCTGTGATGAGATGCAAGTATCTCAGTCTAACTTCTGATCGCCTGCCACCAAGAGAGCCTGTCCGTTTCATGGTGGGTTCCTAATTTTGGCAGAGTCAGATTGTGTGGGGGTGATGTTCAAGGAATCCTGCAAATGTACAGTTGTCAATATCTTTTCCTTATCCTCATCTACACCTTCCTGTTCCTCTCAAGAGCAATCACACACAGAAAACACTCTTCTTGAAGCTTATTGGAAAAAGGGAACCTCCATAGCTTCCGTATCATGGGTCTCCTGTTTCCAAGAAACCATTTATTTAAAGATTTGTCATATTTTTTGCATTTCATTCACACACAGTCTTTGATCTAATGTCCACTTAGGAAAATGTTTTACACTGTTTGACTTTGCCATTTTTTGTAAGACATTGTCTTTTCTGTATGTCCTTGCTTATATAAATGCCTTTTACAAAGAATATTCACTCTATTGTCTGTGTTCATAAGAGCTGATATGTTTAGATGCTATTAAAGTTGCCAATCCAGGAATTCACACTCAAATATAGTGTTTTGTTGAATTGGAGCTATGACTATGGGTAGGTGTAGTTCACCTCTCTTTGCTATTTACCAGAAGATAATAGGCTCAAATAGCAATGAATCTTGGTAGCTTAACACATACTCACATAAAACAGGAGATCTAATATTTCCCTTTTAAACTTTTCTGTGAATGCTTTGATTAAAGTGAAAACTGTGCTGGTTGTTCAGAGCGTCGTCTGAGGATTTTTAAATCATTTGAAAAGGTCATTTCCCCCCCTAACCCTACTCCCACTGCAGTTGTCCTTCCTCATTGCTTTGCAGGGCTGTAAGAGTTGTTCTTCAGCTTTTTTCTGGATGACTAAGACGATGAGCTTGCAAATCCTTGATATCCAGCATGTATCATTAACATCTAGAGATACAAAACTACTTTTGATGTGTTGGAAGCTTTGCCAAGCAAATTGGCTCAGAGGCAGCAGAGCGTAGCTTTATTCCCACTATCGGGTTGTGAGTTTCTTCTGAGGCAGAATTGTAGCAGGAGGCTTTTCTGAAAAAAAGTCCTGTTCTTGCTGGATCTTGTTGTTTGAACACTTGTATGCACATACAATGGTCTTCTGCTCATGTCCTTTCCTTTGTTTCTTAATAAGAATTGAATACCTTAATTTCGGTATGTAAACTTATCATTCCACTCATTAATTGTCAGTACAAAAGTATTCCAGTGTGAGTGAATGCTGATTGATAAACCAGAATTAGGAGCTGTTGAAACTGTCCTCTGACAAGAGATTGATGGATTGATCTGTTAACATGTGTAAAAGGCAAGGACACAGTCCAGGCAGGGAACTTTTACTAATCCCACGTACTTCAGAATGGAAGCTGCATTTTCACCCTAATACAAGGGTGAAAAAGGTTAAGCTGAATTATAAATATCAAGAGGTCTCCTTTGTGAGAGATGTATTTCTGTTACACTTTCCACGTGACTTTTTTACAGTGTTGAAAATAGGTCTGTGAACCCCCAATATAAGTACTGGAATTACAAGTTCTTATATCCCCGTTTAATTGAAAGCAGTCCTTTCTTGCCTGATAACTAAAATGTTTTATATGTACCATTTCAATGTTGTTTTAGGCATGGTGTATAAAGAATGAATATGAATAGGTGCTTGTGAAACAAGTGAACCCCTAGTTTTCTTAACACAGTTAAGAGGGTGATTGTTCTCTTTGTTGCTTTAGGACATAAAATAAGCTAAAAGTTGGTCATGAAGCAAGATTGTGATCCTAATCATACAAGCAGGTCTATGACCAAATGGCTGAAGATGAAATCCACATTTTGGAATAAACGTCTGGATCTAAGCTTCATTGCAATGTTATGGCAGGATTGAAAGAAAGCTATTCATGCAAGGAAACCATCAAATGTGATTTGAATCAGTTATCTAGGAAGAATGACCCCAAATTAATAAAAGTGGATGCAAGAGTCTGATGAACTGCTAGAGAAAGCACCTAATTGAAATTGCTGCTGAAGGAGGTTTTAGTAGTTACTGAAATCTAAGCATTCATATACTTACTCACATGTGGAGATTTATTGTTGGATCATTGTTCAATAATCCACATATATTTTATGTCTTCACTTTTTAATCTGATTAATTTAATCTGGTTACCTTAATCTTTTATTGAGACCTTCATGAAGAACTAATTACATTTTCAAGTCTAAAATATACAAGAATATGGACCAATCAGGAGGGTTAACCTTTTTCACACCACTTTAGATCTTTGATCTATACAATTTAAAACAAATGCTGCTTCTATTGTTTCTTTACAGGAGACACATTTACAATATATACTGTGCTGCCAGTTTTTTGTGAACTAATTACCCCTGTTTAGAATTCAGCACAATGGGATTGTCACCTCTTGATGTACTACAGCTCAAGGAATTGAAGCTATAGTTCTGCACATAGATACAAATAGATGTGATGTCTGTCCTTCTCTTTACTACCTTTAGTTGCAATGAAAGCCATGAACAAAGTTGCAAGCCACATTAATGAAATGCAGAAGATCCACGAAGAATATGGCACTGTTTTTGACCAGCTGATTGCTGAACAGACTGGTGAGAAAAAAGAGGTGAGTTTTTTGGATTAAACATGGATTAAATATCTGCATGAGCTTGTTTTGAATACAAAAAAAGTTTTATTTTAGTAGAAATTAAACTTTCTCCCAGGTGATAGTAATTTGATCAGATGTTTTATAGTTGGATGTTAAAAGGAGCAGTATTTTCTTAAAATGATTTCCAACACCCCCTGCTGTCAGAGCCATTTGTTTATTGGCACCATAGCTCTTTGCCTTACTGGCTTGCAATCACCTGGCATCTCCTGACTAGTTCTTAAACCCTCTCAGCCATGCCCAGTTGACACTCAGTTGGTGCTCATCAACTGAGTGTCAATTGGGGATCCCAGTCACAGTCAATGTGAACAACGACATGGAATGGGCTCAAAGCATTGATGCTTGATGCGTGGACCATATGGTTAAACTTCCTCACCGGGTGTCTCAGGAGCTCTGCCTTTTTGTAATTAAATGATGGCTTTTTTTAATCCATTTTTACCACCACCTGCCAGTTATGCAATGTTCTTGTATTGCAATGTCACCTTGTGACCAGCATGTGACAACTCTTTTTGTCTTGCAGTAAAATTTGCAATCTAACCAATGGGAGCCTAGATGACTGTGTGTCCAGTCTGCTTTCCTTGTGTTGGCCTTTGACCAATCAGACTGTACAACTATTTTAGGTTAGGGGAAGGGTGTTAAATGAGGTAGAAAAGTGGGAGGATCAGAAAAGATTAATGGTGGTGAAAGTTTCTTTAACAAAACACATTCACCCTAAATATCCTTAAATGGAAAAAAGAACACTTATCAAGTACTTGGTTTTTCGCACTGTTGTGGCATACTGCTGAAAATAGTTTTTTTTTACTTGATACTTTTACTTTTTTGTATTCTGGCAGGTATTTTTTTTTTTACAGATATGTACTAAGAAGGTTCTTCTGTTACTTCTATTACTAATAATAAACACAAAATATGTAAATATCCTAATGCAACAAGATTAATAAAGGTTTTCCCCATATTCTTAGTTTTGTTTTTACTTGCTTTTAAGTTTTGTCTGTTTATTCCATGAAAATAAACCATCCGAGTCTGTGTGTGTGGCACTCCCACTAGTGAGGGAATATTTTGATACCAAGTTAATAATTTTCTATTTTAAAAGCGCTAATGTGATATTGCAAATATTTATTAACCTCCTTTTGAGTAGATCCATCCACACACTACTACTGTATGTACAGCAGCGATGATTTTTGTTTGCCTTTTCAATTATACTTTCAGTGTGGTATCATAAAATAATATTTTGTGCTACCTCCCCCCCGCTCAGCAATAATCTGTAAAAGAATTTCAGTTCTTTGTCAATCTCTCTCAGGGGAGCTGACTCAATGCGGCTTTTTATTAAGCCGAAATAACAAGGGTCTGTGTTGCAGGTTGCTGATCTGTCAATGGGTGATCTACTGCTCCACACCACTGTCGTCTGGATCAACCCCCCTGCTTCTTTAGGAAAATGGAAGAAGGACCCAGAACTTGCTGCATTTGGTATGTTGGGAAAAGTCTTCATCTCTTGTAAAAACTGCTGTTTGACAGCACTATTTCCAGAATCTTGGAGGTTTTTTGAGGATAGATGTTTAACCTGCTCTCTAGGCTTTATCTTAAAAGGGGGTTAAAAAGGTCTTTGGCCTTTCTCTGATTGTGATAGGAATTAACTTTATCTACAGTAGGAACATATTTGTGCAAAACTGATGTTAAGAGCAGGAAAGTATCCCATTTCTGACATTAGGATTTCACTTCTTTGGAGCTGACAGTTAAAAGTGATAACTAATGAAATGTCAGTTAATGCAATAAACCTACAGGTAAAAGCAAGCGTACATTAATGCTAATTATAGGGAAAAAAATTTCAGGGAAGCCTTGTTATAAATAAATGTATGTAGGGTTATCTTAATCCTGCACTCCCTGTTCCTACCGCTACCGCTTGAAAATGTAGAAAATATTGTCCTGCTGGACACCTCATTATGGTCTATGTCAGTTTTGAGACTTGAGATGTTTGGGAAGACAAAGGTTTGAGAGTGGAGTGTTCACAATATACAATAGGTTCTGCCCTCTACTCCTTTTGCTGTAACGTTATTGCTTCATGTATAGGAAAATGGCATAGTCAGATCAGCTCTACAAGCTGTTCTTATCTGTGTATTTTCTTAGCATGACGGTAAAAGTAACGGTAACAAACTCTTTGAAATAGATACAGTATATAGCTAATACCAGAGAATGCTAAATGTCTGAATGTCTAAATGCTAGAATGTCTGTTAAAAGCAGTGTTGACATGGTGTCAACCTTCTACCTTTTTTTCCTTTCTTGCAGTCTTCAAAACTGCCGTCGTGTTCGTTTACAAAGAGTGCTCCAAGCATAAGAAAAAAATAGTAAGTACTGCTCTTCAGAACCTCGACAAAAATGTAATGGACTCAAGCCAGGAAGTGAAAGGGGTGAAATATCATGTTTATTCAAAAACAGCAACACATTCATGGGGAACGTCTTTTGATGATAACGGATTACTCTTCACCTAGAAGCATTATTTAGCCGTCATTAGTCTTTTAAAATACGAAATCCTCCTGTGAGCTGTGTAATAGGCCAGATTAATGCCTGAGCTGCTCTATTGTGAACGTGCTGAAATTTTTCTTTTCCTGGCACAGGGCACATCTCACAGGGCCTCCATCTCGGATGAAAGAGACCCCTTCAGGTTCCGCCACATGATTTCCACTGACGCCCTCCAGGTCCGCGCTTTGGCAAGCACAGGTGTGTATTTCCTCTTCTTTCCTCTGCTTCTCACGCTTTCCCAGCAGGAGCAAAGGTTGTCCACTTGGACTTCACTGAAGAACTGACAGGGGTTAAATGGGAGTGAGCATTTGCACTCCCTAAGAAGGAACTGATTGATGTGTTCTTGACTTTCTGAACCCGAGGAGTTCTGGAGCCTAACGAAAGAAAATAACCACTCAACACGCCAACAAAAACGATTCTGTTTGTGATGACTGATTGAATAGTTTGATGTTGTTAAGGATTTTATTATTAGATGCTTTCCTTCCCACTGATCAAAGGGGTACAAGGGCAAGAAATGTCCTAACTTTATTTTAATGTATTTGTTAATGTGAAAGAATGCAGTTTCACCATTTACAAACTGATTGACCAAGGCTATAATAGAGATTGAAGGCTCAAATTAAAGAGGAATTTGTTTTAGCCAGTCCAACATCAGTATAAGCCAGCAACTAAGATGCTATAAGTAGTGACTTTGCTTTTGTGCCCAAAGATGCGGAGGGATCCACAGTGTGTGAGGTTGTTCATGTGAAGTCAGAATCCGAGGGCAGACCAGAAAGAACCTTCCATCTTTGCTGCAGGTGAGAATTATCAGTGTAATGCGTACAAGGGATTTCAAGAGTTTAGCCATTTTTTTCACCTGCTTTGCTGATCTGACATCCTATTGTTTAAAAACTTAAAAGCAACCCTACAATCTGTATTTTATTGAAGTCAAAGGCCATGGAAAAGCCACTCGTGTTAATTGTTTGTTCTATAATGTTATTTTCGTAGTCTCCTCAGCTTTTGAAACCGTTTGTGTTTTATCCCTGAATGTTAATTGACAAAAAGGAAGAGGAAATATTAAATAGCCATTTCTAGAGCTAGGGAGCCAGTTTTATTCATTACAGGTAAAAAGCTTATGAAATAATATAGGTGCATCTTAATTAAAATGTTCAGGGTAAAAGAGCTCCGAGTATCTGAGAGTTAACTTCCCCATTGTACACAAGAAAACTGCAGAAGTTAAATGTTCAGTTGATGTCTACAGACTTGTCATTTGAGAATAGGGATGGCTTTGAACAAATTGGGTCAAATTCAAAGTCCTACAGTATTTCCTCACATCCAACATTCTTTAAAGTGACTAAATAAAAGAGTTCCTCTTGCAGTGGGAAATGCATAAAAAACAGTGAATCAGATTAAAAAATGGCTGCCTCTGTAAGATGTACTTCCCTGTGTTGGTACCTATGTACAGTTGTTTTAGTTTGTGTATTTGTCATTTTTTGATTATAGAATCACCAGTTTCCTTTTTCTGATGATAGTTTTGAGTTGAAAATTTCCATTGGTAAGACATGTTTCTTAAATTGTGCTACAAGTGCAGAAAGAGAGCAGCCTATTATGCAAGCTGGTGGACAGAAAAAAAAATTTGTGACAACCCTCAGTCCCACAGGCACCCAGCCTGTGGCAGGCTGCTGGACGCTGCTCCCCTGTCCCTCAGTGCATAGGTCTGTTTGTCTGTCTCTCTCTCAGATTGACTACATTGGAAACCCAGCATATATAGCTTTATTTGCATGTACATCAGTCTCTCTGTGATCGCTTGTTAGTGCCTGTATCTGTCAACATCTGCCATTAGTCTTTCTACTTAATAGCCTTTCTAGATCTGTCTCTCTTTCTGGGGCACATTTTCACTGCTACTGGCAGCTGTTGGTGAAGTAAATCCAGGACACACTAGGCTCCATTATGTTGCACTGTGGACAACATAACAGAACAGTGGCATTTATGAATTATTGAATACCCTTGTTATCTTTCAAAATTGCATGTGACTGAAAGCATGTAACTGCTTGAGTTCACTTTTCTAAAGAATTCAGAACACAATGAGCAGATAATACAGGTGTAATGCCTGAGTTGACTCAAAGTGTTAAACTTTTTGCCTCTCATTATTTTATATGTATCGTAGTCGATTTTTGGTTTGTTTCCATATGTTTGTTTATCTGCTTTGTTCACATTATTCCCTGCCTGGAGTTCTGTATGCATCAGGAGCCTCTGGCATGCTTTTAGTTTTGTAATACTTTTGGAAAAAATGTGTTCTGAAAGTGACAGTAGGTTGCTGCCTTACGCTGTGGAATATGCATATCTTGCTCTTGTAAATTTAGTATATGCAGTGACCAATTTATTTTTTATGGTCTGGAAATTGTGTATGTCTGACTCTTCAGGAATGTTGTTGCTTGTTCTTTTAATGTGAACTTTTAAAAAAATATGTCTTCTAGTTCTCCAGAGAGCAAAAAGGAATTTTTGAAGACACTGCACTCAATTCTGAGAGACAAACAGCGTAGACAGCTCCTCAAAACAGAGAGTTTGCCACCAAACCAGCAATACGTACCTTTCGGAGGAAAACGCTTGTGTGCCCTTAAAGGAGCAAGACCTGTAATGAACAGAGCAGGTATGATTTCCGAGTCTTTTTAAATCCATTAGAAGAATAATGTGCTATGAGAAAGATTTGATTATGAGATTTTGGTGGAGGTAAAGAGTTGACTCAACCTTTTACCAGGGAAGTGTCGGATGTCATGTGGGAGTCCGACTGCCTGACTGGCCACGTGGGATGCTTGGAACACTTACACCTTTCAGAAACAGATGGCAACACACTGGAAATGTAGATGGTGTGTGGGCAACTGTTCCTAAAGGCTTCAAACAGTGAAGATTCTTGCTAGGATTCAACCTTCACATGGAGTATCGTCCAGATGTGGCCAGTTTAGCTGACTGACCTGACCGAGAGATGAGGTGGGCTCGAGTCAGGCAGGGTATCCTCTGCTTGCTATGCAAGAGCAACCCCCAGGATGTACTGTTTGCCTTCAAGCTTTCAGTCTTGTAAACAAGACCCATTTCCCCAGCCTAAACTACAAGGCACTGTGGAGTTCACAGCATGTCAAACGATAAACGTGTCCCAGGGATGCTTTCTCCATGCAAGGGGGCTGAGTGTGCAGAGGAATTGTAGCTTTAAGTCACATTGGTTAACATCCGGCAAAAAGGAAAGTAACCCACTGGGGGGGGGGTGGGGGGAGAGTGTGCTTGTGGGCATCTTCTGTAGGTTGCTTTTCTAGCAGTACATCACAGCTTGTGTGAGATAACTGAGGAAAAAACTGGGTCCTTGTCCAGTCTGTGTTTTCATTTCAACCAAGTCATATTCCTCTGTCGGTTCCAGTTCCGCCTAAAGGATTTCTTGACCAAAAAATCAATAGTGTCTCTGTCTACATATTTCTGTGATCCTAGCAATGTCCTCTGCTAGTGGGTCTAAAAATCCAGGCTTTCTTCTACCATTAATTACCCGGAGCAGGTGCCTCCCAGCTGTGTCTGATTCCCTAGGATTTGTAATTTTCCCATCTTCAATTTTCTCTCCGTAGATTAATTTCTTTTAACTTTTTACTGGGAACAGTAGCCCTCAGGGCGTTACCAACGGTATAAAAATAGAAACATGATTAAGAGTTTTTAATTGATATAAAAAACACTATTACCTTAAACGTGACCATCACAATGAAATTTAGTGACTCCTCTAAGTGAATATACCAGTTAAGTGCTTGCTTTAAGACCTAGAAGTAGGACAGAACACCAAAAATGCTTGAGAAGTTTCCTTTGCTGCAGCTTGTGTCATATTTAACTGGTGTTGTCTATGTGGGGGTGGCACAGTGGCGCAGTGGTTATTATTGCTGCCTTGCAGCACTGTGTTCCTGTGTTCAGTTCTGGACCTGGTGTGCAATCTGTGTGGAGATTCTGTTCTTCCAGTGTTTGTGTGGGTTTCGTCAGGGTCCCTCCCACAGTCCAAAAACGTACTGGTAGGCTTATGGGAATATTGGCCTCATGTATGTGCCCTGGCATCCCATCTACGGTATACCCTGCCTCATGCCCATTGCTTGTTGGGATAGATTATAGTTCCCCCCGTGACCCTAAATTGGATAAAGTGGTTAGAAAATGGATGGATGGATGTAAATGAGCACTGGAAGTGCATAAATATTAGTATCTCCTTTGAAGAATTAAACTCCATTTTAATTGGGTTATAAACCTGACCTCTTATATCATATATCTCTCTTCTCAGTGTCGGCTCCGACCCGGACTCTGGCGCGGCGAAAGCTCGTGAGGAACCGGTTTACTATAGACACGGACGTGGTTTTCGACAGCAGCTCTGCCAGGGACCTCTCCCCGCAGGCCCTCCCAGCCACGGACACTGACCGCTGGGTAGAGGAGCAGTTTGACCTGCACCGGTACGAGGACCAAGAGGACGTGAAGGAGACCGACATCCTCAGCGACGACGACGAATACTGCGAGTCAGTCAAAGGGCCGGCAGCGGAGCAGGACTTGGAGGCCCCGGTGAAGGCGCTGTCGCTCGACGGTGACGGTGAGGGCGAGGCAGAGGACGCTCCCCAGAAGGCCGCGGAGAGTTCTCACGCCCTGAAAATGGCCCAGCTCAAGAAACAGTGCGCCGTGTCTGGACTAAACGGGACCATTGAAAGTGGTGGCGAGGAGGTGATTTGGGTGCGTAGGGAAGACTTTGTGGCCAGTGGAAATGGTGAAATTTGAACTATGACCTTTCTGAACAACTTGTGGCACCTACCTCACAAAGCTTTAAATGGTTCTTTTTAAAAAAGCCTGATCCATCCCATCTCCCCCTTCAACCTCACCCAAACTCCAACACTGGTTTCCAGACTCATAAGTCACCCACTGCCCATGTATTTAAACCCATTTAAAGCTATTGTGAGCAGGATACTTACTGTACAATCATATCTTCTAATTGTGTATTTTGGATGGGCAAGGTTTGCACATGGACTTGGGCAGCTACATCACATGGACTGCGTTTTGTTGCCAAATTTATATTTTCAGATGAGGAATCTGGGTATTTTTGGGGAAAAAAGAGGCTTGCAGAAGATGTATTATACTAAGGGCTTTGTTATTTATTCTGTTTATCAGAGGGTTCTGAGTAACTTATGATGTAAAATATTTTCAGCTGCATATCTGGCAAAATTACTGTACTTGTACATTCATTGTATGACTGCTGCGCACAGAGTTTTAGAGCACAATAAACTACTCATTTTGCTTAACATCCTTCAGATCACACCAGGAGAAAGTTTTTGCATATCTGGCTCTGTTTTCATTTAAGAATGAGATTAAATATTTAAGCTTCTGCACATTGTTCCTTAAGGCAGCCTGAGTGTTGTGTTGAAGTGCAGTTTACAAATGGCATCACACACTCCAGTATTAATGAGCCCTGTTAACTGAAGATAAGGGATTTTTTTTAAATGAATCCTGTTTTACTTGAAGTTTTATATAATGAATTTATATTTTCATGTGACCCCTACAACGACATGGAAAACGGAACAAAAGAGGGTATCAATGCAATGCTGTGTTTTAAAGCTTTTCTATTAATTCACAGTAATGAACGCAAGTTTTTTCTCAGATCTTTTGCAAGCAGTTCTTAGATTCTACATACAAATCATTGCTTACCCTCAGATATAAAAGTTACATTTGCTGTAACCAACTGCTGTACATTTTTGAAAATCATGATCCAGAGTAACATACACAAAGCACAACAAATCTCTAAGGCTGTGTTAATATGTATGATGAAGCCTTTAATTACTTTGAAAAACTTAATTTGAAGACTAATTTTGCTTTCCTTGGAATGTTCCAGGTTTTTTATTGAATAGCTGACTCCCCGAAATATATATTAATACAAGAAAAGTTTTAGTGATTATCTGAGGTAGTCTTGTAGGTGGACAATATAGAAATCAGTAATAGGTTTATTCCATGCTGAAAAAAAGAAGAAAGAGAACACAACGTTTCGGCCGTGGAGCCTTCTTCAGGTGTGAGCTCACACCTGAAGAAGGCTCCACGGCCGAAACGTTGTGTTCTCTTTCTTCTTTTTTTCAGCATGGAATAAACCTATTACTTGTTCCTTTGCAGCCTACGCATGCTGACGCAGCTACCCACCTGAACTAATATAGAAATCTCTTATAAACCTCATTATACCAAGAACGGATTGTTCTAAAGCTACTAATTTGGTTGTGTGATGACATTTTGTAAAATTTTCTTAACGCTGACATAAACAAATTCCTCCTGTGATGTGTGTGTATGTATATGTTGGTTATTTTAGAGGTGCTGGTGACTTTTTTACATTCTTAAAGCTGCTACTCCTGCATCTGTGAGTTCTTTAATATCTTTATTTTTGTATTTGCAATGTTTTTTTGCTTAATCACCTTAGATAACATGTACATAGCAGCTCTTGTTTAAGAATGAACAGTACAATATAGATAACCTATATTCCATAGCACATGGGTATTTTTTTCTACTCAGGTGTTGTTCGATAGTAACCTGCTGATGCATGCTGCCATTTCTTTCTGTACATACAAGTAATGTCACTTCTGTAAGACAAGCTAAGGGGTTCTTAATATATTTCTTTTTTTTATAAGCTAAAAAGTCTATTTTTTATGTTTTTAGGAGTACTGTTCTGAAAAGATGTAAATGCCTGTCAAAAAAAAAACTAAATAAAGACAAGGTAATATCCTGGTTAAGAAGTCTTCTTTTTAAAAAAGTAAAACTGGGTCTTAAAAAAATGAGACACAGGGTCTTAATGTACTTGTCAAATCATGTGATACTTCGGCATCTGGAGTGGTTGGCCCATTAGTGAGTTACTAACCAGACTGATGGTTTCTACCACAATGGTTTAGTACAAAAATGCTGCACACTGCAGTCTATTATTCTCATATCTGGCAATCCTTCCCTTCCACAGGTGAAAGGCCTACTCAACTCTTTTGTTTCTCCTTTTTTTCATCCTGCTTTTCATCATTGGGCACCCTACAATAGCGGCTGTACCTTGGGCCTGCAGCTCAGTCCTCAACTGGTCTGGGCTTCTCGTGAGCAACCCTCACTGTCGCTTGTACCCACACTCCGGTCCTTGCAGCTTCGAGTGGCCCTATTGCAGACCAGGTGGTGATGATGAGCCCCTCCCCATGGTGCAGTGTTGTCACCTGACTTTCTCCCTCAACTTTTCCCACCTTCTGCCTCAGCTCAGCACCCCTGTGTCCCCTATTCCTTCCTGAAATTATTTCATAGTCCCTTGTCTTCACAAAAGGTCTCCATTTCTTCATTCTGGTTCCATGTCAGCATTTTGTGACCTGAATCTCATCTATTTTTGTGGAGGCTCTCTGTGGGGCCAAATAATGTAACCCCATTGTCATCTGCACCTAAAATAAAACTCAGAGCATCACACCCTGAGTCTTCACACTTGGTCAGTTTGCAAATGTTAGAAAGGCTTGTATTTTTCTAGAAAGCAAATACCCTTTCAGTTCCATGAAAAGGTATTTACTCCCTTTCAAATTTTCTGTTTTTTGGGGGTATATTTTTGCCACTGAATCATATCAGAGGTCCATGTGGGTCCTAGTGATCTACAAAGCCAGTCTGAGTGAACAAATAATACCAAAGTTTGGTCATTGTTTCAATTATTTCATAAGTCACACAACATCCAATATCCCTGTGTGAAAAGGTGAATATCCCACTGGTTCAATCAATTTAATTAAAGGAACAACTAGGGCCAGCTAGCGAATAACAATTATTTAAAAATTCAGAAAACCTGAAAGGGGGGTAAATACTTATTCATTCAACTGTGTCCCCTTTTTCTTCATTTTCTCAACTGTCCTCATTCATCCATCCTTCTATTTTCAAACAGCTTCATGTATTTCAGGGTCGCAGGGTAGCTGGAGCCTATCCCAGCAAGAATTGAGTGCAAGGCAGGAAACCCCGTGGATGGGTTGCCAGTCCATCACAGAACAGACACACTATAGCTAAGTTTCTCAGAAGCCTGTTATCCTACCAGTATATCTTTGGACTGGGGGAATAATCCAATGCAAACATGGGGAGAACATACAAGCTCCATGCAGTACCCAGAATTGAACCAAGGGCCCCAGCTCACAGTTATATAACGCTTTTCTGGACACTCCACTCAAAGCGCTTTACCTTTACAGGTAATGGGGACTCCCCTCTACCACCACCAATGTGCAGCATCCTCCTGGATGATGTGATGGCAGCCATAGTGCGCCAGAACGCTCACCACACATCAACTATCAGTGGGGAGGAGAGCAGAGTAATTAAGCCAATTCATAGAGGGGGATTATTAGGGGCCATGATTGGTAAGGGCCAATGGTAAAATTTGGCACAGACCACAGGGTTACAAGAAACACCCTGGGATTTTTAATGACCACAGAGAGCCAGGACTTTACTTCTCTGTCTCATCCGAAGGATGGCATCTGTTTACAGTATAGTGTCCCCCGTCACTATACTGGGGAATTAGGACCCACATGGACCGCAGGGTGAGTGCCCCCTTCTGGCCCCACTAACACTTACAACCTTAGTTTTTCCCCAGGAGGTCTCTCATCCAGGTACTGACCAGGCTCACACCTACTTAGCTTCAGTGGGTTGCCAGTTGTGAGTTGCAGAGTGATATGGCTGCTGGCTAGTGATATGGTTGCTGGCTTGTGTTGTGAGTGAAACTGCCACCACTGTATTTGATGTTGTTTGCATTGGTTTTGGTTAATGGTACTAATTTGAAATGTATCTCTCATACAATGCAGGATATGTTGCACCAAATTTAGGATCTCTATGCAAAGGTCCTTACTGTTTATTGTATATACAATCACAAATTTAGCAGCAGACATACAGATGCCAATGCACAGAGGAAAATGCAAAGACAACATTAATTGAGACTGTGTATTTCCTTTTTTGATTTGGCTTAAGTCATCTTTCTTACCTGTTGTTTTTAATTGTAATTTATGGTGTTAAATCACACCTTGTAAGATCAGACAAAGTTGTCCATATGTGCAATGTCTTTGACTTTTTTTATATGTTTCAATGTATGGTGTGAGGTAGTGAGAGGTGGCTTTGTGAAAAAATCACCTGTTAACTGGAAAACCTGCTAAAGAAGGCACAGATGGTCTAAGTAATTAGCGATCAGAGAGAGTGAAATTCTATGTGAAGAAAGGAATTGCAATAATAGGCTCTGCTTGGGATTAGCTACACCTCTGGCTAATTGAGAGACTAATAAGAACATCAAAGAGAGCAAGGGTTTCAGTTTGTCTTGGCTTTAGCCTGGAAAGAGTGAGTTAGAAAATCATTAAAAACACATTGAGCTGGTTTAAAGGCCTGTGGAACTCAGTGATGCTAGAGAAAATGCAGCTTGTGTTGTGTGGTGTTACAGGTAGTAATATTTATGTATAAAGTGCCTTTCCGAACCCAAAAAGGCTGTACATAGTGAGTAAAGAAAAAAGTAAAAGAAAAGATTCAGCAAAAACATAGAATAAAATCTAGGGCAATCAGACATAGACCCTAGGGAAAGAGGTGAGTTTTGAGCATAGATTTGAAGAGAGTCACAGAATTTGTCTCTCAAAGAGTCAGAGAAAGGGCATTCCATAACAAAGGAGCATTGACAATCAACACCTGGAGGACTAGAAGATCACTTGGAAATGTAGGAGTGTATCCTCTCCACACAGCTGAGAGAGGAGTCTGGTTAGCACAGGTTAAGTCTTAAGTACTTCCCGAGTCTCACAATCAGCAGATAGATTGTCATCTCAGAGAGTAAGCAAGAGAAAACAAAAAACAGGTCACTGCTCTGTCAGGAGGCTATAGAGAAGTGTCCCTGTACAAAATGGATCAGATGGTACTCTTTCTATAAATTGATATTAGGCCTTTTTCCAAGTCTAGTCACATTCTGCACAGTCACTGAAATGTTGAAATTGATTACGTTGATAGCTTTGTTGTGCCATCTAATGTAAGTCATTTTAAATCTTTTAATCTAATCTAAAGTCTTTAGCACAATGTTCCTATCACTCTTACCTTACCGCTTGTGGAGCTCCTGTCCTCTTTTGTCTGCCTCATTTTGGGAACTTCAGACTTGATGGCCTATATCCACAGAAACCAGCACAAACCATCTCAACTCTACCAGCAAAAGAGAATCCACCTAACAGCCTCTGTTGTTTGAAATCTAGTTTACGATAAGTATAAAAGTAAATATAAAGAGGGTTTTATGGTTATAAAGCTGGAAACATCTCTGTTTAAATTATGCTTCGAAATCTGCTCCACCTTGCTAACAAAAGAGTCAGTGACAGAGTGGTGGATCAATTGCTGTCAGAGTCAGCTGAAATTGCAGGCGTCTTCTTCTGTTGCAGATGAGGAGGAATAGATGCATTTTGAAGCCATAACTGTCTTATCTATGAACTGAGAATGCTGTCAACACGCATTACACCACAGGAAGGCTGGTATGGAAAGAGACAACCTTTCTTTATCTTTCTGTTAATAAGTTATTCAGCATATGGGTGGCAGAATGCTTAAGAGTTTCAGCCTCACAGCTGTCTGTGTGGAGTTTACAGGTTTTCCTAAAGACATACTGACTGTGTCTGATTGGTAGTTTAAAGGACCTCTTTCTCTTTGACAGACGTGTCCCATCCTGTCCTCTCTATTCATCCAGTGCCCTGTGCTTCCATTATGAGAAGCTCACTGACAGTGAATGGGTGTTAAATGCCTTAATAGTTGTAATTTTTAAACATAGCAGGAACTATTGCATATCCACATTATCATGTATATATATAGTGCTGCAACAAAAAAGGATTTTACATTTTTGAATTTCCTGCATGGTGTTACATCAGAATACTTAGGGCTGACAAAAAGGCAATACTCTTATATTTTCATATTTTTGTCATATCACCAGATCACAGACCATCATGGTGATGCAGTGGTTAGCATTGCTGCCTGGCAAGATCTGCAAGCCCAGGTCCAATTCTTTGGGTGGAATTTGGATGGCTTCCTGATTTTACTGACTGAGTTTCCTCCCATAGTCCAAAGAAATACTGGTAAGTTAATTGGCTTCTGTGAAAACTGGCCCTAGTACAGTATATGTGTGGCTGTTTGCTTCTGTGTCTGCCCTGTGGTATGCTGGCGTTCCAGGGTGTATCCTGCCTTACGCACATTGTTTACCAGACTAAGCTCCCCCCCGTTACCCCACCCTAGGTTACCCTGAATTGGATAAAGTGCTTAAAAAACGGATGGATGAAACTCCATATCAAGCTGCAGTGTTTTATGCAGGTACAGGTGAATGAAAGTCTAATGCACTGACTCTATCTTGACAGCAGATGGAGCACTGAAGTTGAAACAGGCTCTGATATAAGTGTGGAAAACCTTACACATAAATACAATACCATCATACAAATAATCTCTTAATCATATATGTAAAAAACGGAAAGCTGACCTTTGTCAAAAAATTGAAAAGACCAGTGATTTTTTTCAATGGTCAGCCAACACCACTTTAAAAATAATTTTAAACTCTTCAGATGATGCTTTTGAGGTCAGCTAGGGTTTCAATGAAACTGAAAAACCTTTATTGTATTTTGAATGGAATTAAGCAAAGCCATGGTTCAGGCAGCGGACTCTGTTTAAGCCAGGAATGTCCAATCTTAGTCCAGGAGGGCTGGTATGTGTGCTGGTTTGCATTCCACCTCAGATCTTAATGAGCTAACCCAGCTGGCTCCTGGCTTAACGGGACCTGTTGAACAGATTCTCTCAGCTCTTTAGGTGCTTCTGGTTTAAATAGACCTAGAAAACCTGTAGACACACCCTCCAGGATCAGAACTGTACAGTACAGGTGCCTCATTTAATAAAAGAAGCACGTTAATCTGTATCTGTTTGCAACACTAAAGTTCACCACAGTGACAGCAGTTTTAATTGCTGGTACCTCACAAAACAACTGATGAATAATTAATAAAACATGTGTCTAATGTGCCTCCTTCTTCACCGCTTGCTGTTTGCTAAATGTCACGCATGGGTACTAAAGTGTAGGGTCAACAAATGATTGTAAATACATCTGGCTATTTTCTGTTTAATGAAACAGTAATACATGGTTTTATATGTGTGTATACATGGTACCACAACTAGTGCATTCTGTCATAAAGCTTTTGAAAATCTTTGGCAGCTCTTCCACAGGTCATGAGGTTTGTCTATTGTCTAAACTATCTCTGAGCACTTTTGAATGTAAGGAATGTTTTGTTTGTCCTAAACCTGCTCTACCAGTTTTGAGGTTTCAGTGAGGTGTTTCAGATCAAGTTTCATAAACTGTGTTTCAGATGGCTTCTACACAAGACAAATTCTATTCTTCTGGGGCTCATAACTGAAATATTAACAATATTGGCCTTATTTTTAAATTTAGAAATGGGCTATACATATTTATAATACTAAATTAGATAAAAAATGGAAGAAAAAATCTATCACTTATTTTCCATCCCAACATACAATACACTGTTTCAATTGTACCTCATGTTTTTTAAAAGTCAAAGCAAACCTCTGCTAGATTTGTAGAGAATTAACATTTTTTTATCAGAAAATGTATATTTATTTTTTATTCTTACCATGCAATATATAACCCTGAGTCCACACTCAGGGTTTTGTTATGCAATTCATAGTAAATTGGAAAGTGAAATAATCAGGGTATTATATGTTCATTCAGTTTTAAGTGGATTCATTTTTTTAACTTCGGTATTAAGCTGATGTTTGTCTTTCATGGTCTTGCTTTCTAAACAATTATGTAAGGCCGGTTTGAAAGCTTCAGAGATTAAAACGGAAGGAAATGCCACTCCTTTGCTTTGATATGGTCACATAGTCCACGTTCAGGGTACTTACCTTATTGGATTCTAGACCATATCTATTGTAGACATTTTTTATCAGACAAACCATAAAGAACGATTTCTGGGGTTAAATATAATCTATTCAATATTTTTTGTGCCTGAGGTTTTTTAACCTTTTCTGAATGTAGGAATTCTTTGTTAAGCAATTGCTCACAACAAGGCTCTTCCACATTTAGCTGTTTTTATTTTCAGGAGAATCCTTATCCCAGGAGATGAGGACACCTTATCTCAGGACACCCAGGAGACTCCCTGTTGGCAACCACTTGTATATTATATGCTTCAGACTTACTGTAGATACTTAAATGTCTATTAAAAGTGAAAAGGGGAAAAACAAAGTCACAAAATTCCTATGACTGTAGAACACAGTTTTTCGTTATTGACCTGATGCATTTTTGTCTCATAAAGTCATGAATCTTGTGGCTATCAAACGAATCAAAATGTTACAAAAACCAGAATAAAATATCTGTATAAAGAGACTGGATTCTTTTATTCATTTCTCTATATTATTTTTGGCCAACAGCTGCTATGAGGTGTGTGAGTATCATATCAGGTTGGCCTCAGGGTTAACTAAGTCTCTGTTTACACTTGAAAAGGTGGAGTGGTAAGTTTCGACCTGGTCTATCCGGCTCTGTTGATTTGCAAGTTTCTGTTCTTTATCTCATAAAGACAGAAGTAATTCTGTTTAAACAGAATGATAGAAGGTGGAGAAAACTAACACTCCAGGCTATATAATAGTAACTTTAAAGATCATATGACACTGTCACTATTGTTATTGTGTCATAATTGGAAAACTCAGATGGAAGTCTTATATTTAAAGCATGAAATTCTCTTATAGAAGTCAAGAAATGTTATTTAAGAGAATGGGTTTGGATCTAACATTATTCTACCATGTTTTACCATGCCAGCTGCCATATCACCCTGTAACTCACAACTGACAGCCCACTGAAGCTAAGCAGGTGTCAGCCTGGCTAGTACTTGGATGGGAGACCTTCAGGAAAGCTAAGGTTGCTGCTAGAAGAGGTGTTAGTGGGGCCAGTAGTGGGTGCTTACCCTGCAGTATGTTTGTGTCCTAATGCCCCAGTATTATGACAGGGACATTATAATATAAAAAGGCTCCACCCTTTGGATGAGATGTAAGACTGAAGTCCTGGTCCTGTGTGGTTATTAAAAATCCCAGGGCATTTCTCAAAAAGAGTAGGGGTGTCACCCTGGCATCCTGGCTGAATTTCCCATTGGCCTTTACCAGTCATAGCCTCCTAATAATCATGTTTGAATTGGCTTCATCACTCCACTCCCCACTGATAGCTGGTGTGTGGAGAGCGTTCTGGCGCACTATGGCTGCTGTCACATCATCCAGGTGAATGCTGCACATTGGTAGTGATGGAGGGGAGTCCCCACTACCTGTAAAGCACTTTGAGTAGTGTCCAGAAAAGCACTATATAAATGTACGCAATTATTATTATTACCAAGTACTACACATGCATTGAACAGTTGTAGACATTTATGTAAACTAGAAGCCACGATTTCAGGCTTGTTATGATAAATCCAAAATAACAGTGATATTCAATTATTTTCTGGGAATGCTGTAGTACAACAGGTTCTGTAAGCAATTTTAAATCCCCAATGGCTGAACAAACAGTGGTAATGTAGGTCAACATAATGAGTGATATATTAACTTCAGCCTTTAAAAGGTAAATAGGAACCAAATAACAGTATACTGTGAATAGCAGTGTCTTCTATTGCAAGACGATGAGAGAGACTCATCATATTACACCAGAGTTAACAGGTGACCAACGAACTAATAACAATAGAATAAGTTTGCTTAGATTTTCAAGGTGAAGGCATTGTCATGTGTGCTGTTCTGGAAGCTTCTACAATACAGCCTTCTATAAGGTAGCTTATTCAGGTCCCAGCTCCTGAATAGTTACATAATGACCTTGTATTGTTTGTGTAGTGTTTCTTGGTATTGTGTGTTCTTATAACTCAGGAGAGGTATACCACCCAAAAGGCTGCTTTGAGGGAAAAACCTGCTTGCAATATTTTTTTATTTTGTAATACAGAGAAAGGTACAAAGACCCTGATATTAACTTTACAAAGATTGAGCTGTATTTATATAATTTGCAAGTTATCATATGTATCTCAGCCAGCCCACTCTACCAGGTTTGTTTAGGATACATGTCCTATATGCTGCCCCCTTGTTCTCAGCCATAAAAAGGTTGGTTTCTGGTCATTTCAGGGTGTGGTGTTTGCTTACAGGGAAATCTAGTGCAGCTATGTTTTGCACTCAGCATTCTATCCTGGAACGTGGGACAAATGTTAACCATAAATGTTGTTGCTGAGGGCTGGATGACAAGGGTGTCAAAACAGTCAGAACTGGTTAGTTCCAGGAGAGTGATGACAAATTTAGCTCTGTCTTCTTTAAAGCTGTTCAGGTTGGTATTTATAAAATTCTAGCTCATCGGAATGCTGTGAGTGAAAGAAATGTTATTGTGGTTGGGACTGAGGAAGATGTGTAATTTGTACTTGTAAAGGCCATGTTTGGTCAGTGTTGTTGTGCCATTGAACTGCAAAATAAGAACCGGGGTTTTGGAGTCATAGAAGAGGTCCAGTTTTTGCTTCTCCATCTGGAGACAGCAGCCCTAAACTGGAAAACCTTTCCCCAGATGCTTCAGCAGCATGCCTCTGTTAGGAGCACTGCAACAAGCAGGCTTAGAGACTCTGAACGTCTGGCAAAAACACCAGGCATGAACCTCCAAAAACTCCTCCCCTCCTGGGTCCATAACTTGCTTTGAATTGGGAACAATCACTTCTGAACTTACTGTATATGTTTTACATGGGCCTCACATTTGGTGGTGGTGGTCCTTTAAAGACTGCTAACCATGTTATTAAAGAGTGCCCTAATTTCTGTTGCTCCAACATTTATGCACTTGACAGTCCATCTTGAGTTTGGCTGTGTTCTGTTCTAGAGATATAACTTTTGTTTTTTTTCTAAATAAATTCTAACTGGTGTAGGTTATACGATCTGTTCCCTAATTCCCTGATGTATAATTAATACAAATGCCAGATGCAATAACAGTTAAAATATTTGATGAACTGAAAGGATTGTTCTAATTCAGTGAAGTGACAACCAAAAGTTTTGTAAATTTGATCTCTTGGTCAATGACTAAAAGACTCAGTACTTTAGAGTCACATATTTTAGTAAGAAAATGGTTATATTTAATGGAATAAACACATCCTATTCAATTGATAGCAACCCTGGTTGTTCTGCCCTTGACAGGCTAGCTATCTATATTTTTACAGCATGTTTATGTACTGTATATTCTGTCATCTTATCACGTGTTCATGTGTAAAACCATAAAATGCAAAACCAAATTATGCAAGCTAATGAGTGCTTACTAAAGAACCCTGTAATTAAAGAAGCACTACAACTAAAACTAGAGCCTCTTGTGTTAGAATACAAAGCTGAATGTGTATTTTGGCAGAAAGGAAATGAAAACAAATTTATTTTGACAGCAGTTTTCCAATCCTTGGGTTATGCAATAAGTTCCATTAAATCAATGTGGAATGCAAAAGCAAAAAAGCAATCACACAAGTTATTTTTAATATACCTGCATGAAAGTAATTTATAAATGATAAAAGACAATGAATTTGACAAAAGAGCTATTTTCAACTATGAATAAAGTTCCCATGCCTGGGAAGTTGTGTTCAACCATAACTACAAATCATCAGTGATGAGTGTTTTCATGACTTTTGTCATGGACACCCACAATTGCGAGGACTTTCCCTTGTTGATTGTATTGACAAACGAAACCAGGCAATGATTTTGCCATACGGTCTTTCTTGCAGCCATAAAATAATTTTATGCCTTCATTTTTATTTCCTCTCACCATATATTATGATCAATATGTTATCTAATCCAGGTGTATTGCTTTAACGTTTAAAATGATTAATCAGTTTTGCTATAATTGGCTTATAAGTGCAAAAGACTTTTGTGACTTTTTATGATTTAACATCCTTCAACAATTACTCCAGTATTGTATTTTTTAGTTTAGGATCAACATTAATATTTGCAACTATCTGAGGTTGTAGTTTTCTACTAAGGTGGAATATAGTCAGCCTTTCTTTATGTAGTTGGTGTATTTTGGAAAATAATAAAAATTGCTCATAAACAATATTTCCTTATGGTTCGGCTACAATCTTGTAGGTACCTTTGTCCTTAGAACTAACTGGAGCTGCCAGTTCAGATTGACCCTATTGTAGTTCAAGGAGATGTAACTAAAGCACACTGATTCCCAGCTAGTGCAAATTGAGCATGTACAGTAGGTCTCAATTATCTGGCTTTTTTCTTTATTAAGAGAAGGTTTCTTCCTTTAAGCGCAACCACAAGGTTGTAAGAAACTGCAGGACTTCAAGATCCTGACCTTTTTCATATGTTCAAGGGAGGCTATGTACATACTGTATAAAGATAAGTTTTGTTTCTGATTTAGGGAATCTGTTTTTATTGCTGTTGGTGAAACATTAATTGCCACATTAACGTGCAGTACAGGTGAGACCTCTAATATAATCAATAGATCTTTAAAGTGTTTCCAGTTGAGCTGATAAGGTATCTTTGTTGGGAAATGCCAGACTGTTTAAAAGCATCTGGAGAACAACAGCTGCACTATTTTTTCTACAGTTTCTTTTTTCCTCTGCTTTTTGAGTGATCCTAGAATTTTGTGTAATTTTTGATGGCTCTTGACAGATGCAGTATGTTCTTAGCATACTGTACTGTTCTGGTCACAATCAGTAGCTTAACTTTAACCTAAACTCATAAGGACAAGGCCATTACAGAGTCTGGCTTGAGAATACTTGCCTACGGGTGAAGATATCCATGAAGATTTCATCTGCAAGCAACACTAATGTTGACTACCAGTGAGATCAATGTTTGTGAGTTCAAGGACAAACCCAATGACCTACCCTGCCTGTATAATTTGGAAGAATTTGTTAGTCAGTCTATTAGAGAGGTAGTAGTGAGAGAGATCCTATGACATGAGGCAGGAGAACAGAGGGATTGAACCACAGACTGCACACTCCATCTCAGAAAAGGCAGATATTGGGAGGGGGGGATTTTGCAGGAGAGAAAATTGAAAGGCCTGCTCTGGTAACGTACTGTATTGCCACAGTGAATCATCCAGGCCTTATTTGTATGGTTTATGAACAGGGTGACACACAACAATGTTACTCATTGCACCTAAACTCCTTAATGTCAATTCCAACAAAAACATTAAATAACACCCAAGAGTAATAGCCATCTGCTCTTCCTGAAACTGTACTATAGAACCACTGTATTCATGACTCTTTCAGAGCCCCAGTGTGTTTAACAGATTGTATCAGTCAAGCAGGTATTTGAGATGGAGGTGGATGGGTAAACTGTGCAGAGGTTTATTCACTAGCTTTTGTATTATCCATAGCAACATCTTCAAAAACATTGTTTTAAAAAATGCCTGTCCATTGGTTCTGTATAATTAACACTGTGGCTCTGCACAGAAAAGTGAATTGATGCTGTTCATGTTTTGTCATTTCGAACAAGCCAGAATCACATTCTTTTGGTTGATCTTTAACCATTGCAAAAGCCAACGTTTGTTGGTTCTTTCAGTGCAGTCATAATAGTCACATCATAGCCTTATGATGGCAGGAGAAATGACTAAAAGGCCTGCAGTATTTCTAGATTGTTTGTGGTTTGTGACAGATAGATCACATATTGAATCAGAGTGTAGCACATTTTCACATTTCATCATCCACGAAAGATGAATTAATGTTAAGAATTTCTTGCTGACAAATGGGAGCAAACTTCAGAATAGAATAGTAAAGTAGGAATAACCGTGCTTAGTCTTTGTAAAACTGTTTAGCTCATAAAATATTAGATATATTTCAAATGCTTGAAAGACTGGAGACAAGCCACTTTTCTAGTTGTATTCAGTTATTCATTTTGTAGAAAACACATTAAATGAGCTGGAACCTTAGGCTCAAATTTATATCAAAACTGTCTTAAACAGCACATTTTAAATTGTCTTGAGAGCACTGACATAATAATTTAACATCCAGTAAAAGGTCAGAGCAGCACTCTAACTGGCATTGGCATTTTAACACCTTTTTCATTCCTGTTAATTTGGAATAGCTGACTTACTTCTGTCACTGACAGAGAAATACATTGTACACAGTGAATATCTGAAGTTATATTGACACGTCCTCTGGTTTGGAAATGCAAACACAATGACAAAGCCAGCAGGAGGACAGACACCCCATCTTTAGTGACCACTTTTACGTCCACAGGGAACCTACTACTCAACAGGCTTAGGATTCTCAGGCTGGCCTCAGTCCGCCCAGCTCTTAGCATTCTGCTTGAAAAACAACACTTTTGTAACTCTACTGGCCATAACAACAGCCTGGATACAAACCAGCCTCACAAAGTCTTTAATTGCACTCAGGATTTCATAGGTTACTCACATTCAATTCAATTACATTTATTTTTATATAGTGCCTTTCACAACAAGGTTGCACCAAGGCGCTTAACAATGCAAGTGACCATACGTTTTGTCAATACAGAACAGAAGACCAGAAGACAATGGAGGAGAGGAACCAAAAACCCCTTAGTAAGGAGAAAAAAAACCTCAAGGGGTCCAAGGTCAACTGGTTGCCCAACCCCTTTGGGCACGCTAACATTATATAATTAAAAAAAAAGGAAATAAATGAATGAGGGTATTAATCCATCCATCATGTCTTCTGTGTGTTAGTACTCCATGCAGATCTCTGTAGACCAGTAAATTCCTCCTAAACGATCGCTATATCCTATAGCTATATCCTATATTTATTATTGCTGATGTACATTTCCATCTACACCACTGTAGAAAAATGTTGGGATTTCTATGACACAATTAGGATTTAAATATACTGTATATCATACTCACCAAAACATTACTCAAAGATTCCATTAACGTTTTCTATAATAATAATAATAATAATAATAATAATAATAATAATTGCTTACACTTATATAGCGCTTTTCTGGACATTCCACTCAAAGCACTTTGCAGGTAATGGGGACTCCCCTCCACCACCACCAATGTGCAGCATCCACCTGGATGATGCGACGGCAGCTCCAGAAGGCTCACCACACACCAGCTATCAGTGGGGAGGAAAGCAGAGTAATGAAGCCAATTCATAGATGGGGATTATTAGGAGGCCATGATTGGTAAGGGCCAATGGGAAATTTGGCCAGGACGCCGGGGTTACACCCCTACTCTTTTCGAGAAACGCCCTGGGATTTTTAACGACCACAGAGAGTCAGGACCTCGGTTTTTATAACATATTTTAACACAGCTCTCTCAAACAAATAAGAACTGAAATAGCATGTTTAATTCACTTTGACCAGAATCTTTATAGCAGCCAATATAAAATGTTATAGGTGCCTATCCACTACATTTACCAAATAGTCCCTGCCATTAACATCATATGCTCCTCTGTACAAATCCATGAACTCTGCTTTATGTACTGCAAAATATATTTTTATTTTAATTCATTAGGTTAAACTCTTGATTAGAAAATTGCTAACATTTTAGTCAAAGATCACCATGGAATTGTGTTTCTGCTGCAGCAGAATATGTGACAGGGATATAGACAGCCTATATTTTGGGCCATTTAATAAAAGCTTCGACTCACCATAACCCTGTGTCCTGAAGTTTAGTTTCTTCTGCACTGTTGCAGATGGGGCTCAGCAGTTCGTTATTTGCTGGTTTCTCAGGGTATAAAATGCAGCCTTTTGTTTTTTTTTGTTTACACTTTAGACAGAACTATAAATGGTAGCCCAGGCTATCACATAGCATATAAACTAAATATCCCAAACTTTTGCTCAACAGGGTATAACCATTACTGTGTTTTCAATAAAATACTAAAATAAATGGGCTTGTTTACTTCTCAACTTCCTGTTTCATATATGGGACCATGGAAACTTCTGGAAACTTCAGTGGTATAATGGAAGGATGTAGAGCGGAAGACTGGTGATTATCCTGTCTGATCAATCTGTGAATGGAACTTATGTATTGCTCCTGGTTGACAAGTCATCAAGTTAGTGTGAGTTTTTAGGAGCAAAAAAAAGATTTTCAATGATCAATTCAGTCCTCAAGTCAATGTATTTATATTTATATTATATGTATATTCAGTCTCATAACAATGCTAAAGTGACATTCATTTAATTTTCCTGTTTTCATTGCTGTTTTCTCTTAATATATTGAGACCTTAGATAGGATTATAGCTTCCTGTAAATTCCAGAATCTTTTGGAGCTTCCTTAATTTATTACACTACATCAAATCCTATATCTATGGACGGTTAGTTTTAATGAAAATTGTGTATGTGCTTTGCTTTTATTTTCAGTGAATAAGCTCATGTCACCTGTGATTTATTGCTTCATCTGTGCATTATTGACCTTCACCATTGCTTGCTGAGATGCCCCTGCCTTCAATATAACTCATCCATGCATAGCTTGCTGCTCTCATGGCAGGACCTGGGCAGGGGGCCAGTGATTTGCCACTTCTCCCTTCAGATGAAGCCAAAAAAGGTGAGGAACAGGGTACAGCAACCCACAACTTAAAAAACACCTTGCTGAACTCTTATGAGTGGCTTAACCAGTAAAGATTATCTCTTGGAACAAAGGTTGAGATTCACGGTGTAAGTGTCACAGGTTTGAATCCAAGCTGTGTTGACTGAGATTCTATCAATCGTGGAGCTTGAGTCAACCAGTATTCTCAGTCAGCAGCTCAACAGTGATGCCTGGAAATTGCTTGGTGCCAGCAATCATCAGTGAGAGACATGCTGCTCCTTAAATCAGCATTACTTCTTCTGTAAGCCACAATAGTGCTCGGAGTTTGACAAATCATAAATGGAACAGACAAATGGATGCCTCATGGGAGACACGGGTCTTCACTCTTGGTAAGTTAGGTTGAATTACTTGGCTCACTAATTTAAGCTGGTAGATGATTCCAGATTGGGAGGGCACAAAACCAGAACACCAGAGTCTACAAATTTAAAATCCCGTGATGGATGCTGTTTAATTAAATATCAAATGAATACCACATCCTTTGAGTATAGTGCCAAACAGGTCATGTAAATACCTCAAGGCAGATTGGTTAGCAAGGCTGCCTCATAGGTCTTGGGTCCTAGGTGCCATTCTAGACTGGGGTGCCTTCTGTGCAGAGTTAGCATGATCTTCCCTGGTTTGCTCCAGATGCTTTGGTTAGATTTTAAGTGAAACAGTCTTGTGTCTCTGGGATGGGCTCTGGGTTGTCACATCTCTCACAAGGACAAACCAGCGAAGACCTTCAGGTCTGTACTTGGCACAGTTCCCACACACATTACAGTACTTTCACTCCTTGGTTCTTCACCACTGCTCCACAGTCATGCCATCTTCCTCTTGCTCTCACATTGTATTTAATTGTGCTCATGAAATCTGCAATACAGTACATGTTTTCTTTGCCACCATTATTCTTTCTCTGTGTATGCTGCACCACCCCTGCAAACCTTAAGAAATTTCCATCTCATTTGCCTTGCTCATGTATTTCCTGCAGTATATACTGTAATTGAAAATCTATGTGTCAGCTATGTTTTAGGGTGAAGGGTGAGCCATCTGCAATTAAGTCAATTAATATCTCCTGTTAATTCTTGCGTTTGAGTTATTTTTATTATGCCTGACTGAGCAGACCTTATGCTGGTTTAATAAAAATACACTATTGCCCTTATAGAACACTTTATTCTTAGAAAGTATTGTGTAAGAGAGAACCACAACTAGACAAACTACATGTGTAATTAAACTTGTTTAGTTTGCATAAAATGTATTATGGTTTTTCTCACATCTTGCTGTGTGAACTGTTCCCTTGGAAATAAAGTACATTTACCATCATCTACATTTTAAATTGATGTCTACATTTTTCTATGTACCTTTTTCTCATTCCCTAATTTTGAGGCTGTGTTTTGGGTTTGACAAAGCTCACACTTAAGCTGAAGAATTAGGCTTACATGTATAAAAAAGGTAAGCTGTTTTATTTGAACAGGTTTTAATACAGATTTACTGTAAAGCAGTAAGAATTTCTTATAATTGGTGCATGTTTCTTGTACTGTAAGTATGACAAGACGTTGGTTCTCCCATCCTTGGAGATTTTTAAGTTACAGACAAATGCCAGTTTCCTTGTTGTGAAATCAGCACTGGGAAATCTCGCCAAACCAGCAGGATTGCATTGTTGGTGTTATTGTGTTAAAACTCTCACCCCGTGAATTTCTCTCATTCACAAGCAGAACCAGCAAGGAGCTGTGGGTCTTCACCTCCAGGGACTCTGCAGAGCATTTCAAGCAGTATTGTTTCGCAGCACCTCTTAGAAAGATGGGGAGCGGGGCGCTGGAAATTGTTGCTATGTGCTTGGGCTTCATTGGACTGGTTGGTGTGGCCACTGCCACGGGCCTCCCAATGTGGAGAGTGACGGCTTTCATCGGGGAAAACATCATCGTGATGGAGAACCGTTGGGAAGGGCTGTGGATGAACTGCTTCCGACAGGCCAACATCAGGATGCAGTGCAAAGTGTACGACTCCCTGCTGATCCTGCCTCCAGACCTCCAGGCCGCCCGGGGACTGATGTGCTGCTCTCTTGCCCTGGCCTTCTTTGCACTGATCATCTCTGCTGTTGGCATACAGGGAACGAGATGCCTCAAGGATGACATGCGCACAAAAAATATCATCCTGATTGTAGGTGGATGCCTGTTTCTTCTGGCTTGTATCACCACACTCATCCCTGTGTCCTGGACTGGCAACGTAATCATCAGGAATTTCTACAATCCCCAGCTTCTGGACACTCAGAGACGAGAGCTGGGAGAAGCCCTGTACATCGGGTGGGTGACGTCTGCCATTCTGTTTGCTGCTGGGGTAATACTGCTGTGCCGCTATGTGCCCCGAAAGCAAAAAGAGGATGAATATTACTATACCAAGGGCTCGGTACACAGTATGCCTCAGCCGGCAGTGCAGAGGCAACCCTCCAGCGTTTACAGCAAAAGTCAGTATGTGTGATAACTCACAAAAGACAATATGGACAATAAGATCAAAATGAACCGAGTAACTGTGGTACTTCAATTTGCATGGAAATAACCAGTTTGTGTGTAAGCGCTCCAAAAATGGCTTATCTGGGGTTTAAACAAAACTGCTTGTATGCAATAATGTCATTTTACCACTAAAGAGAAATTCTGTGATCCAGTTTTGTATAGCATTGCTTCTTATTTCAAATCCAGGATCTCTCTTTTTCTTACCACTTATATTTAAGTTATATATAGTGATTTCCTGACCTCAAAGTAAAAAGCAGTTGTGCAACATTTACAGAAAACTAATTGTTTTCATGCAAGGTTTGTTTCTTCGGTTGAGGTTACTGTATCAATTCATGTATCAAGACCTCTTAAAAAAATTAAAATTTAATGCACAAAGGAGCTTAAAACAGGTATAATTAAAAATTAATGAGAAAATTAAAAAGTGATATGAAGTGGTATAAAGGACTAGTACATTCGCTTCAGTAGTGAAATAGAACATGTTTGACAGTCATTTAATGACTAGAACAATGAGCACTGCATAAATCCAGATTATGGGCTTCTGTATTTTTTTTTTTCACTCAGAAACCCAGAACATAAAGATGTTGCTATTACAAAGGACTTTTCAATGCAAATGTGCTTGTATCTATTTTTGGAATGAAAAGATTTAACATTTACTGTATATATATTTTTCTTCATATTGTTTTTAATAGCATTTTGTATTATTATTGCATCTGCCTTTGTAAACCTACACAGTTCTATATTGCGACATATCTTATTTGACATAACACATCATATTTGTAACAAACTTTTCCTTGCAAAAGTATCGTTTGTATCTGATTAAATAGCGAATAATGCAAGTGTGATTCTCTTTTCTTTATTCTGCAACCCACACTTCTGTGATCCTGTCTATAGATGTGCTTTGCCTGGGTGTAGAGACAGACTGAAAAAAGATGTTTGCTTATGGTTAGACATACCTACAGTTTTGTAAATACTGTAATTGTTAATCAATTTATTCTTCAAGGCACATGGTCTTTGCCTCCATACTGTTTTCAATCTACTATAATGGTGTAGGGCTCTCAAGCTTAACATTCAAAATATTAGGAATCAAATTTATGACTGTATATTTGTAAGCTATCTAATGGCTGAATAATTTCATAATTAAAGCAATATTTACATTAATGTGAAACAAATTGTATAGATTTGTACACCTATAGTAGATTAAACATAAAGGATGCGAATGGAGGCTACATAAAAGTGCATTTAGAACCGAGAACAGGAGACACTTCTGTACCTGAAGAGTTGTGAGAGTCTGGAACAAGCTACTTAGCTATGTTGTTGAAGCTGATACCCTGGCTTCCTTCATTAAAAAGCTGCACAAGATCCTTGGATTAATTAGCTATTAAGCTCAAATGGACTAGTTCGGCCAGATTGTTGGTAGCCATTCATGTATTCTATCGGAACCTAAGAATGTATTCTGTCTGCAGCTTAGATCTAAATAATTGGTAGGAAATGTCCATTTGGTATATCTCTCCCATTGTTTTATTAGACTGACCCACCACTGTGTTTAATGTGTTTCTTCATGAATTTTAATCTGCACTCAGTTAAGTGTAGATAAAAGTCTGAAGTATTGTAGAAGTTTAGGTCAACTGACTTACCAGTGATCACAGCAACCATTTTCATTTTTTTTTGTCCACAGTTGGTTTAACAGTAACAAAGACTAGCTTAGAATATTTTTAATTCTACTCTATTTGGTTATATTTACAGCAGTCAAAAAGTATTTTCATGTCTCTTAGTGTAACGAACAGTTCTTTCCGGACCCTATGCGGACGACACAATCAGAAGAAGTGGGGAAACACTAGGAAAAAGTCATGCAGGAATATGGGGATGAAAACAGGGGGGGCGTGTCCAAAGTGCGCTTGTGCACGGGGGAGGTTTGGCCGAGGCAAACAATCCAAAAGTAATCCAGAAGGGGAATCCAAAAAAACACAAGACTAAGTCCATAGCCAGATGATCCATCCAACAAGGAGTTAAAACACGAACCGGGTCGGAACCGGTGGACAGGGAACGGGACCAGGTGCTTCCAGGTCCCGGACTCGCACGGAAACCAGATGCAGAGCCAGGATAAACGTCAGCGCCTGGCTTTTAAGGTGGGCTGGTAACAGGGGTCAGGTGCACAGAATTAAGTCTGAAGTGAAAGGGCTGGAGCACCCTTAAGGAGGAGGGACTATAATCGTGACACTTAGACTCCTTTGATTGAGAGTGACCATCCAAAATGAAAAAAAACAACAACAACAACAACAACAACAAATGGCAGAACATGTCAATTCTGAAAGAAATGTAAGCTTTTGTGTTTTTGAGTAAAGCTTTAAATTTCTCAAAACTGACATTTCTGTTTTGGAGGAACACCTTTGGTTTGCTCACATTTTGCTGAAATGTAGTTGGTATCTAAGTTAGCTTGTGGGTGGGTCACATTTCTAATCTAAGCTTTAGACTGAAAACATTCTAACTTTAAACTTTAATTCACATTAATCTCCTTAAACACCTTCTAGCTAGTACTAACACTAGATTGTATATCATTGTGTGTTTTACAGTAGTAGTAGTTTATAGAGGCTTTTGCCAAATCAGAACTCCTTGTTGAAGGCCTCGTATGAGTGACCAGACCGCTGTCATATAGTCTTCAAAAAGTCCATGATTTGCACGATTCAAAAATGTTTATACAATGCAGCATGAGCTCCTTTAGCATTTTTAATCCTGTTACAAAACTGCACATTTGAATTTTTTGGATTCAAATCCAAAATACCCACATTTGCTATCTTTCTCAAAAAATGTATTTATGCTTATACACCATGCTTGTCTTGCAAAATGGAATGCAGCAGTTAAAGTGTACTTTATCCTGAGATTGGGTCCAGAAGTATAACACAAAAGAGTTAAGGGTTTAAAATAAATTGGGTGTTGTGTGGGAATATCACACATGGTCTGGACATGGAAATTCAAAACTTTGTGATAATCCATGGTGAGAATACTGAAGTGGGACTGAAATGCATTAGATCTGTAGAAATCTATCCTGCTGTAATATTTACATCATTGACAGTATTGCTGGTTGTACTTTTTCTGGAAGTTTCCAGGACCAACATTAAGGGAAGTGGGTCTTTCCAAAATGTTGCTGGACTTGATACAACTCTTCTGTAGCTCTGGTAGTCTTTATTTCACATGGAAGTTTTTAGATTAGCCTAAGGTAACTATTTCATTTCGCAATGTCTTTGTTTGGGCATTGCTTTAGTCTGTGATGAAAAACCCTAGATTTGTGTATTGTATCTTTGAAAAAGCCAATGACAAAGTCATTCCTTTGACAATACTGACCTACTGTATATTCACTGTATTCATCTGGCATTTTCCATTAATTATGTTATTGTAATTAATTAAAATATCCAGTAGAGCTGGATTGGTAATAATAAATTATGTAAACATGAGCAGCTGCTTCGGTCAATAATAATAATAATAATAATAATAATAATAATAATAATAATAATAATAATAATAAAACAATTCCTACACTCATATAGAGGTTTCTGGACACTTCACTCAAAGCACTTTTATGGGGACACCCCTTCACCAACACCAATGCACAGCACCCACATGGATGGTGCACTAGTACACTCACCATAGTTATGGGGAGTCACAGATGGGGATTATTAGGAGCCTGTGATTGGAATAGGCCAAGGGGAAATTTGGCCAGGACACCAGGGTAACACCCATACTCTTTTTGAGAAACACCCTGGGATTTTTAATGACCACAGAGAGTTGGGACCTTAGTTTTACGTCTCACCTGAAGGACAGTATGGTATAGTGTCACCAAAATATATAGTCCCAAAATGGGAATATCCCAAAATTTCCATTGGGCATCTAAATACTTGATAAATGGGCATTTTGGAATAACCCCAAATATGGGTCCTATGTTATTAAGAGCCACACAAACCACAGGGTGAGCACCCTCTACTGGTCCACCTAATACCTTTTCCAGGAGCAGTCTTAGTTTTTTCCCAGTGGTCTCCCAACCAGGTACTAGCCAGACTCCTCCTGCTTAGCTTCAGTAAGTTGCCACTCATGAGTTGCACAGTAATACAGCTGCTGGCATTTGAATTTTTATTCATTTGGTATTTAGTTTTGAAAAAGGGCATCAATGGCAAACTTCCTCCAAAATACGTGATAAATTCAGGCTGCTGTTCTTTTTCTGTCAAAAAAGGATCCAACAGAGAGACAGTTAAAAACCAACAGAATAAAATCTTACAAGGTTAACCAGAATAATCTACATATTTAAAAAGAACTAGAAAAATTAATAAGCAACAGGTTCAGATCAATCATGGTTATTGATTTGTTAAGTATTGAAGAGACGATTAAATGTTTTCTTGTTTGATTCAAGAAAGTCAAGAATCTCTGGTTTCCTTAAAAGGGCACAGTAATGTAGCTAAACCTGTAAGGTCACATCATTTAAAGTTTCGCTGGGGTGTGAAAATACTTCACTAGCAAGTCATCTCTCCCATTTCAAGGCTTAGTTGTAAGACTTCCAAAGAGTCGAGTCTAGAAAAGGATTTGAGACAATGGCGAATGGTGCACTGGAAATTGTTGCCATATGTTTGGGCTTCATCGGACTGATTGGTGTGGCCACTGTCACAGGCCTTCCAATGTGGAGAGTGACGGCTTTCATCGGGGAGAACATCATTGTGATGGAGACCCGTTGGGAAGGGCTGTGGATGAACTGCTTCCGACAGGCCAATATCAGGATGCAGTGCAAAGTCTACGACTCCCTGCTGATCCTGCCTCCAGACCTCCAGGCTGCCCGGGGACTGATGTGCTGCTCGATTGCTCTGACCAGTTTTGCCCTAATAGTGTCTATCGTGGGGATGCGATGCACAGCGGCTTTTAAAGAAAATGTCCGTGCCAAACATATCACTCTGATTGTAGGTGGATGTCTTTTTCTTCTGGCTTGTATCACCACACTCATCCCTGTGTCCTGGACTGGTAATGTAATCATCAGGGATTTCTACAATCCCCTGCTTCTGGACGCTCAGAGACGAGAGCTGGGAGAAGCCCTCTACATCGGGTGGGTGACGTCTGCCATTCTGTTTGCTGCTGGGGTAATACTGCTGTGCCGCCACGCACCTCGAGCACAAGAAGATGAAAAGTATATGTACAATGGAAGCTCCCTTCCTCCCAACTACAAACAACCTTACACCTACCAGCCAGCTTACACCTACCAACCAGCTTATACCTATCAGCCAGCTTATACTTACCAGCCAGCTTACTCTTTGCCACCACAGGGTTCTGTTATATACAGCAAAAGAGGGCAGTACATCTGAGAAAATGGGAAATGTTTCAATTACCAAAAGCCAAACTGACCAGCAGAAGGGATTCAGTTCCAGAGTTTTGAAACATTTTTGGAAGTTAATCTTCCTGTGCTGGTTTTCGAGAAGGAAGGGAAAGGATATATTCTATTTTTACACTGACTTTTGCAGCTGTAATCATTTTTTTCTTCCTAATTCATTTGATATCTCTTTTGCTTGCTTTTTAATGAATGCATTCCTTGAATTGATCAAAGTACTGTAAGTGTTTTATTGATTTATACATGTCAGACAGCACTCATGTAATAACATGAATTCTGAGTAAAAGATCTCACCTCACAAGTTATTATCTAACTTAAATTCACATTATGTTTTAACTTTGTTTACCTTGGTTGTAAATAGTCTATATTAAAGAATGTGTAAACAGTACATATATAATATGTATATGGTATTTCAAATGATTTATCTGTTTCCACTTCTTGTTTAACCTTTGTCTGGAATTATTATCCTGGACAAATCTGTGATTTCTTTTGTAATAAATGTCATTCTTGATATTCATATCTGTGTTTACTAAAAATGTAAAAAAAATTGAAGTAAATATATTTCTTTTGTCATAATCACTTAGAGTATCCTCTTTTCATACTTTTACGAGATCAGATATAATTTATTCTATGTAACTGCACATTTTCATCATCTTATGTGTTAATTGTAAATTCTGCTGTAAAATAGAGACAGCACAAAAGTTTATTATATATGTATTGTTGAACAAGGGTAGACATAGAGAATTCCAGGTGAGCATTAGTAGAATAACCTTTCCTCATTCAAATGAGGAATTAGAATTTTATGCAGCAATTTATTAAAAAAATAACCATTATGAAAAAACTGTTCAATTGTCCGATTCCAACAGATTTGTTTGTTGTACATGAATGTGTACAGGTTATTTAAAATAATCATTCAAAACCAAAACATAATCATGATTTTAAAGGTATGCAATGGACTCTGGGTTCAATGTTATTATGCTGTATAAGGAAATCTGTACCATAAAAACAACTTAAATATTTCTCTATGAATTGCTTTGTTCATAAATTCAACTACCAATGCTCAGCCCCATTTCTGGACTGGAGTGTTGAGCCTGTGGACATCTTGTCTGTTTCATTACGCAAATGGAAATCTGCCACATTGCACTGAGACTTGTCAGTCACGCCTGTTATGTAAATTTGCTCACAGGCTTGATTGTAACAGAGATAGCCGAGTTCTGTTTCCTGGATTGTGTTTAAAGACTATACATGCAATATGAGCTCAAAACATATCTTTTGTTCAGAATTTGCCTTTGTGATGACTGTATCGAAGGCGTAATACAGGAAAGCCTTTAACTAACTCACACTTTGAAAAGAAAAACTCTGCCATGACAAGGTCTGTGGTATTTACTCCTGTCTTGATTACAATGACTTTGAAAGACAGTGAACCACAAGACGAATGTTTAGTTAGTGGAACTGACAGAAACGATATACAGTATTTTTTATTATAAATCCTAGATTGGACCTATATTTTCAGGTTTAATTCTTCAGAATGAATTTGCAGGCAGATGTTTTGTAAAGCTGGTCTCACACTACACAACTTTTCCTAGGATTTTCGTCGTGGCCTTCATTTATATAATCGTAAGAAAATCACAGTGAGTTGTAGAGAGCCGCAGCGCACACGCACGTTACCATCAGTTGTGTAGTGTGACACCTCCAGCGACTCAGTCATAGCACTCTTAACAGCTCCTTATGACTCTCTGCGACTCTCTACGATTTAATCAAACAGGTTTGATTTTCTCATAGTGAGTCGCAAGTCATAGGGGTGGGCTCTTGTGTTTGCGACAATCAACAGCCAATGAGCACTCAACTGGATGTACAATGCATACAATGCGGCTGCAAGGAAAGAAGGAAAGCGAGTGTTTTGGACTGTGCAAATGGAGGAGAGGCTAATCGAACTTTGGAGCCAGCACAGATGTCTGTTCGATGTTTCGTGTTTGTTATTTGTTTACTTGCTCCTCCTCTTATTCCGGTGTGCTCCACATTGATTGGCTGCCAAAATGAGGCGACCTCGCGCTACTTTTGTGGCACAATAAGAGATTCGGAACCATGATGAAAAGTCATGAGGAAATCATGTAATTAGTCACCCCCTGTGATTCCTAGTCATATAATTTGTCACCCTCTCGGACAGAAAAGGCTGCGAGATTCAGCAACTGCAGTCATTAAATTTGACATGCTCTCCAACTAGACATCATGTCGAATCCTGTAGTGTGACAAAGGCTTAAAGCAAAGTACATATGAAAGCCCCACTCTTTAGAAGTTAAGTTAAACAGGCATGTACTGGGTGCAACTGGGTAAAAAAGGATCTCCATATTTCAAGTATCACATCATCACATCACTTTCTATAACCGACTATCCAATTCAAGGTCACCATGGCCTGGAAGATGGCCCTGGCCTGGATGGCTGGGAAGAATTAGGTGCAAGTTGGGATATATCTCAAACAAAACACTAGTCCATCGCGGGGCATATACAGACACACATACTGTATGCACACAGTCACGCCTACACCAATTCTACAGAAACTAACCTACCAGTATGTTTTTGGACTGTGGGAGGAAACTGGAGCACTCAGAGGAAAACCATGTAAAATACAGAGAACAGACAAACTCCACACAGTGTTGCTAACATTACAAGTGCCTTTCTTAAAAAAATCATAACTTTCTCCAACCCCCTCTAGAAGCTTGTTCTTCGCAGCCCTTCTGGAAAGTGGCTGATAAGGGGAATCGCATAACTGCCAGACAACCATAATGTGCAATGGGCAGGAAAATGCCAAGTTGTTCACCGCAGGTTTTTAAGTTCATAATATCATATTAAGAACTGATAATATCAAATGGTTTTGTTTTTGTTTCTTACTCATCCATTTTATAATACATTTTCTTTTAATAGATACTTTTAATAGATATCAGTAACACAAATTTTATTTTATTGGAATTCATAAGGCCTGCAAAATGGAAGAGAAAGAAGAAAAACAGTAGGAATCTGAAACACATTTTGTCCTCTTTGAGTGTGTTACGACCACAGCCGGCATCAATTCATCTTCATTATCCAATCTCCTCTTCCTTCACTATTTAAAGCCTCCATTCACTCATAGTCCTCGCTGGGTAATAGGAATCGATCTCCCTCCTGAGCTCGGATCGTCCTCTACCTCTGACCACTGAGACGAAGATCCATCTAGCCTTGGACCTCTTGACAACCCTTTCGTCTCCCTCCTTTTTTCGGATTTGTTTGCCTCGATGATCTCTCAACCCAGATTCGACCTCACCTGGAACAACTGACACCTCTTCTGACCCTTCTCAGACTCGTAAGCCATCTGATTCTCTTAGAGAGCTGCACAGGGTTCATAATAACTCGCTCGCAACAGAGTGTGACTAGCAGGACCTGTTCTTGGCTTTGTATTTGTTGATGCATCACAACACTTTAGGAAAATACTGTACAGAAAATTGCCTACTACCATATACTGATTTATTAATATTCAAGATACTCCTGCCCTGTTCTGTGTCTACAAGACTGTCCCTGATGCTCACCTGAAGTCCATCTTCTGTCTGGCTTTTGGAAACCCAGTACATTCTTGTCAAACAATCTCAAAGGAGAGCAAAAAGCCTCAAAATAGTAAAACAGAGTTTCAGCCGGCTCTGTGCCATTAATCTGCAACTGCATCTGCGCGCTTTGACATTTGTCAGAATGTGCTCACATTATTTTCAAAAACGCATCCAAAAGAGCTTTCATGATAGCTTTGAGGAACACCCCACTTTTTATACTCTATATAACATTATTTTAATTATTATTACTCAGTTTTGATTGAAATATTGAAGCACATCAAAGCCTTAGTACTGTAAGTAGGGTAATAATTAGGCATTGTGTTCATTGTTGTATTGGAGGAACATAATTGCAGTGCATGTGTGGGTGAGTTAGTTAGCAAGTGGATGTGAAGTGATGAGCAGAGTGTGCTAGTTCCACTAATAAACAGGCATATGGGTTCGGTGGGGAGCTGGGGTAGGCCCATATTAGAAAGATAGCACACTGGAAATGTGGCAGTTTCTGAGACACAGTACCTGTCAGAATTTGTGCATCTGCCCTGTGTCTGTGAAAGCTTATCAGACTGTAACTCTCTTTCCTTCCCCCCAGAAATTTCTTTTTGTTTTAAATAAGCTCCAATGGGTAACATTTCTGCCTTGCAGCCTGGGGTCCTGGGTTCAATTGCGGACTTGGGGTGCTATCTGTCGGGAGTTTGTATGTTTTCCCTGTGTTCACGTGGGTTTCCTCTGGATGTTCCGGCTTCCTCCCATGCTTCAACAACATACTGGCAAGTTAATTGTTTTCTGAGAAAATAGATGTGAGTGTATGCATGTCTATGTTAGTGTCTGTGTGCCTTCCCTGCGATGGATTGGTGTCCAATCCAGTAGTACTGTATCTCAGCTTGCACTGTTGCTTGCCAGGACACCTCTAAATTGGATGATGCAGCTGGAAAATGGATAGATAAACTCCAATGTGGGTAGGAGGGTGTATTGGCTACGGTTTTGACATGGCTATACAGTATATCTACCAATGGGGTAATATCACCAGATGGGCCACACAAGTGCTCACTGAAGACCATGTAGCAAACTGACAGAGGTGAGGATGCCCACTGATTTATTCAGATTCCAAGTGATAACCTTTCGCATAGTGCTGTGTTACAGAAAATGTTCATTGTTGTGCTTCAAACAAATGAGTGAATGACTACAGAACACAGGCATCAAAATCAACATGTGCTAGAAAAATAGCAAGCCTAAAAAGTGGTCAAACTATGACAGCTGTTTATTCTTCTATGATATGAGGTGCCAGTTCCTTCTTCCTTGTCAGAGAACTTAACAAGTTGCTTCACTTTGGGAGTGGAAAAGGAAGGCAAACAGAAATTGTTTCTGTGTTTGTTTGTGATAAATAGCAAGCCTTGTACCTTGTACAACCTCATTGGTTGTTGATCACCTGCCTTTCTGTGACAAGATGTTGCATAACAGTGTCAGTTAAACAATTTTCGAAACTGGTCTAACGTGTTCAGTGGGCATCAGAGGGAATTCTGAATGTGCTCTTTGTTACTTGACTGCGTCATTTCTTTGCTTCATTTTTCATAATATAAAACAGGCCAGTTATCTTTTGTTGTTGTTCAACTTCATCTTCTGTTAAGGAACAGAATGATTAAAAGTAATCTGAATTCTGAATTTCTGCACACAGATCCAGTTCTGGGGCCGAATTTTTGCTCTACGAGTAAGAAAATCACAATTGGGAGTACATTACAGTAAATATTAAATGTATTTTGTTTCAAAGTAATTTCCATTTCAAAAATTTTCAATGCTAAATTTCATTCTCTTTGTATAGTAAGTGGGGGATACTTACTTCAATATATCTTAAGTTACTTTGCCCATTTGTTTTTGCTGAAGACTAAGTGAATTGCAGTTTTTATTTTACCATTCATTTAATAAAAATACACTTGTCAAAATGTGAAATGATACTGTAACGGGCTTTCATTTAATGAATCTGGCTTTCTGATCAAAAGAAAATAGTAAAATAGTTTTATAAAAGGCTAGGTTTATCTTCAACCTTTACAACATTTTTTTTTGTTTCAAAACTGGTCAGTGATGATTTGGAATGGATCTTGATGATGATTAAAAATTTAAAATACCTGCACAATCTGATGTGGTCGTGGTTCTCAATCGTCAGATGTGGACAGCTCTCAGGGAGGAACAAAGCTGGAGAAAATAAGATTTAGGGGAGAGGTATTTACCTCTTATACTAATCCTGGAGAGAATAGCTGCTTTTCTGGTGCAGTTCTTATAAGTTTGTATTAGTGGAATCAGGCAGTTAATACTTAAACAATTAATAGAAAACCAGCAGACACAGTGGCTCTCAGAAACAGAATTTGACACCCGTGAATTATATTTGTTACTGTTGTCACCTAAGCTTTGAGAAAAGTAACTTATAAACCCAAACAGGATACTTGTTTTGCACTTGTTGCTTCAACCAAGAGTGCAAAAGAGATCACCAGTTCCAGCTAGTTTGCACAAAGTCACACTCAAACCACGCCTAGACGCTTTTAGGTCTAGTCAGGGATCAGCATTATAAAGGGAAAGAGGTATTTTAGCCACAGGCTTCTGCAGGTAGCTGGTTCTATTACAAGACCAAGAGGAGAAGATCTAATGGAAGCAAGCAGAGCAGGGGCAAGCATGCTTTCAGCTTTGTGGTGAAAGCCAGCAGCTATCCAAAAACATGGCAGTGTATCCTGAAATTTACTGAGTTGAAATGGTATACAGCATACCAATTTAGTATGCATGCATATTGCTTTTATGTATTGTCCTCTGTGCTGCAGACAACTTCTGTTGAGCCCTAATCTCTGCATACCATCAGAAGTTAAACCTGTATACTACTCTACCAAATCATTGAAAAATGGTATACTCCACAAGCATGGCCCATTCTGTCCAAAGTAGTGGGATTCTCCCATGATTCTGGAAGGCAGCAAAAAATAAATGTGCAAAAGTAATCAAAGCTGTTAATGAGTTCAGGCTCTTAATATTATAATACCTGTTTAAACTGACTCTTCATTTAAAATGTCTTTTGTCTCCAGATATGTTTCTCTTTTTAGAGTCATTAGTTCCTGTACAAAACCTGTTCATTACTCTGAGCTGGAAGAACTCAGGATTATATACACTTACGTGAATTTAATATTTGTCATAGTCCCTTCATGTCAACCTATATAGGATTTCAACTGTATTCAGTGTACTAGGTTTTTTGCATCCCAGGCACATGATGTCACATTATCCTCTTGTATTCTGGCTTCCTGTGCAATAAAAATATATGTAGATATATTTTTTCTGAATTCTGCAAGCTGTTTATTTCATGTGTATCATCTGGAGCTTCAACTTGTTAGCAAATTAAAAGTTTGAGACAAAAACATATAGTAAGATTGTCAAAACAATAATATTTTTTTCAGATTTTTTTCTAAGTTTTAATTTCAGATGAAGCAGTCAATGTTTTGTAAGTAGTACATGTCATAATAAAATTACATTTAAAACTGCTTTTGAGGAGCATTTTTGATTTTTGCATGCATGTGGGTTTTTTATATCCTGAAAAAGCTTCATTGCCAACCAAAGATAAATATTTAAAATCTGTATTACTAAACTTATGCACACAAATGTGGTCAGAATTCCCAATATAAAAGCATATTCCAAGTGTTTTCGTTTTCCAACTAATCCCTGAATGTCAAAAGTTAGTGATTGAAAGGATCTTAAGGAACAAATACAAACGAGAAGAAGTCCAGCGCTACTTATTTCTGAAGTAATCAGAAAGGAACAGGAATACCTCAACTGCTAAGGATCACCATTCAGCTTAGACACATGGCCTGTTTGATGATATCCATATGTTAGCAAGGTGCATTGCTTGGATTTTGACTGGAAATCATCCTGGCATCCCAGAAAGGAACACTTGCTAGTAACAGGTTTTCTTCTTACATGTCCAATGATCAGGATTTTTATTTCAAGCATTTCACAGTAACTTACCACTCTTCAGACATCTCCAAATGAGCTCTTAAAATTCAAGAGCCTTGTATCAACTGAGGCTTGTATTTTCTGTTTTCCCTTGGCAATAGGCTGTTGATTCTCTTCAATTTCCTAAGCCCTTTGATATTCTGATGTGTGGTGAGCGTTCTGGTACACTATGGCTGCCCGTCGCATCATCCAGGTGGATGCAGCACATTGGTGGTGGTGGAGGGGAGTCACCATTACCTGTAAAGCTCTTTGAGTGGAGTGTCCAGAAAAGCGACATATAAGTGTAAGTAATTATAATAATAATAATAATAATAATAATAATATTCTATAATTGACCCATTGGAATCTTTTAATCTCTTTAAGTTGTGCTTCACAGTCCTGCTTCTACTTTGTGACTGGAAAAACACTTATTTATTACACTCACAGGAACACTGAATCTACTGCCAACATTTACAGTGTAATAGCTTTCCTTGTGTTTGGAATTAATTTTCATATCTATAAATAACATCAGGCCTACTTCCCTGGTCTTTAAATTACTCTGTGCAACCTGGCTTTTCATATCTCATTTTTTTTGTAAAAGGTCTCTTTATACATCAACTACAGTATAAACCAAAAATTATATGTTATTTTTAATGCATTTTTGTCATGTATAAAAATGCTGGAGAATCACAAGAAATAACACAAACAACTAACACTTCTTTTCTTGAACTGCAAATATAACTTTTCATGTATCAACTTAGCCTCTAACTATAAGCATGCAGTGAAAAAAGAACAAAATGCATGCTAATATCTCTGTAAATCTAAAATAAATCTAAATGTACAATTATACTTTAAATATTATTTTAATTATTTGAGATTTATGACTCTTTATCCAGGATAATAGAAAAAAATTACCACGGCAATGGTATCATGGCAAACAAGCACCTAGAAGGATCACTGAAACTGTGTAGCATACGGCACAAGGAAAAACACTGGTCCTCAGGGGATTTAATTCAAAAACACACTCCACAAATCCCTCCTCTTTCCACCATAGGCTGAATTCAGGCTGCTAAACCGGTTCAGGTGAATCAGTTATAGCTGGACTGTGAAAGCTCTCCGGAGGCAGAGCTTCTGTTCCACACATCACCTCACCTGTTAAATGCGAACAACAGTCTCCTTCTCTCAAGTCTGAAGCACCTGCAGAACCTGTTCTAACACGGACCAGGCTGTGCCGTGCATCCAGAGATGGCTCTAGCGGTGCTGGAAATTGTCGCCATGATTCTGAGTACCATCGGCCTGATAGGCGCTGCGGCCGCCACGGGCATGCCGATGTGGAGAGTGACGGCTTTCATCGGGGAGAACATCATTGTGATGGAGACCCGCTGGGAAGGGCTGTGGATGAACTGCTTCCGACAGGCCAACATCAGGATGCAGTGCAAAGTCTACGACTCCCTGCTGATCCTGCCTCCGGACCTCCAGGCCGCCCGGGGACTGATGTGCTGTTCTCTTGCCCTGGCCTTCTTGGGCTTGATGATAGCCACCATGGGGATGCAATGCACATCCTGCATTCGGGATAACGACCATGCCAAAAGCATCATCCTCATTATAAGTGGCTGTCTTATAATTATGGCTTCTATTTGTGTTCTTATCCCTGTGTCCTGGACTGGCAACGTAATCATCAGGGATTTCTACAACCCCCTGCTTCTGGACGCTCAGAGACGAGAGCTGGGAGAAGCCCTCTACGTCGGGTGGGTGACGTCTGCTTTTCTCTTTGCTGGTGGGTGCATTTTTGCGTGCCGCAGTGTACCTGAAGATAAAAATTCACAAAGGTTATTATATTCCAGAAATGCGCAGTATGTAGGGTACCAGCCCCATGTATTGCAGCGCCTCCCCTCAAGTGTGCGCAGCAGAAGTGATTATGTTTGAAAACCAAGAAGAAAATGAACATGGCTGTTCTAAAACTCGATATCAATGAAAGGGTGCAGAGCTTGTTCACTGCTGATGTGGCTTAAAGGGTTAAAGCAGAACTGGACATGCTCTCTGCATGGGATTTTATTTTCGGATTAAACATGGTAAAAGACCTTTGTTCTTGCTAACAATAAGGCGTCCTTTGTTTCTGACAACATCCTTGGGGTGCCTTGTCAGCACCTGATGAACGGGTGTAAACGACCAAGCTCTGGAAGAATGTGAACATGAGCCTCTTGTGTTGTCAACCATCTGTTTACTGAATGCTAATGTCTATATGAATTCAGACTGAGAAAATTTACTAATAAAATCAAATGTGAGTGCAATCAGACACCTGTTAGTAAGAAAACACTTAATATTACAGAAATACCAGTTATTAGTATTGAAGTGAAAGTGTTTTATCTAAGCTAACTTTACATTTGTAGCATATATATATAATTTCTGCAGGTAAGGTAACCCTCTGTTACCTATGCATTACTATCTCTTCTTAATTTTTATAGTGTTTTCATACAAATTTTGAGTTTAATTAATTAAATTAACTCAATTACAGAAATGGAGCAAGAAAAAGAAAATTTAACATTGCACCTATATATTTATTGTTTTGTACTTATTACTTATTAAAAACACCTTGATCTCTTTTTACCTGCATTTATCCTTTGTAGTGTCTTTAGCAGTTAATTTTGACTCAAATTGAAATTAAAAATATACTAATATAATTTTATGCTTCCTGTTTTGCTCTTTTTATGTACTGTAGCACATGAAGTTCAAGATGATTTAATGTTTAACTTAAACATTTTAAGTTGTTTTTTGTAATCTTGAGAGCTTCTGTTGAAAGTCTTCAGTTTTATTAAACCAATAAAGTCATCACATTTCAGGTCTCTGTAGTATTTTTGATTAATTGATTACTTCTACATTATGGTAGCACATGACTTTGTGTATCTGAGAAAAGCAGCCTGCTACTGTCACTTGATCTGCTATAAATGTTGTTAAAGTTACCCGGTTCCTTTCAGTGCTTCTGGAGTCCACACTGGATGTGTGGAAAACAGGTCTATATTGAGTCTTCGGCATCTCTGTACCCATTTACTACTCTGGATTGTGGTATCGTACTGAGCACTAAATGATATGTTGCTATTCTTTAAAGAACACAAACCTATATACTGTATCTCTATACCTTATTCTTATTTCCATTGTAAATTCATCAGCGATTTCTTTACAAATAACAAAGTCCAGTTGTAATTTTAAGAGCTAAAGATTCTCTTTCCTGAGGACAATTATGTCACAAACAATGAAAAGTGATTAAGATTGAACTGTAATTTCCAGAGGAGTGTCTACCATTATACTGTAAGGCTACTGCTGTTAATGAGAAAATGCAAAACATGAGAAACATGCTGTTAATAAAGCTGGCATAACGTTGTTAGCATTTCTGCAGTCTAGTAATTAATTCCAGGCAATTTTGAACAGAGAATTCTGAAAATAACCTTTCTCCGAGTGTGTCTATAATTGGAACAAATGAGAAAGGTATCATCATTTCCTTCTGGGGGTAGCTTGCACTAGCAGCAAATTAATGCTTTGGATTCTACTGATGTCTGTTTTAAATACCTGTAGGCCTTTGCAGATATGAGACACTGCATGACAACTAGTTTGTTCAGAAAACATGACTTCAGTGTTTTGGCAACACAAGGCCCTCTCATTGTATTATAAAGGATTCTTATACTCTTTACAAACGTCTTTTTCTCATTTAATTTACCTGCAGCTAATTAAATATGTTTGAAATGAATTAAAATGGAAGCAGTAACAACACAATAAGGATGTGCAATATTATTGGGGAAAGGGTTCATGAGATCCATTGGGCAGCAAAATTCATCCATTGAAAATAATTCTTAGATAATTCTGAGTAATTTGATTTTTACATTAGTTTCTGGTGCCTAGTCACTCTTTGATGTTATATTTCTGAAATTACCATAATGGTGCAAAGAATAAGGTAGCTCGGTTAAACATGTCAGCTGCTGAACACGTCCGAGAACTGTCATTTGTTTTCTATCTGCCAAAGCATTTCCACTACCACTACATTTCCACGTAGGAGATGACTGTTTTGGATGTCTGCTACTCATATTACAGTAGCTAATATGAGTATTAATATGTTAATAGCCACCTTGCTGAGGGCTGTAATTTTTTATACACATATGTTGTGAGGTTTTAATGCTGTCAAAAAACTGATGAGTCATTACATCGTGAGGGACATCATTATTTAAATAAACTTAGTTTTGTTTATCCATTTACTTCAACACCATCTATAAGATTGTATTTAACTTTTAAATTGGAAGCCAAAATGAAAGAGATATACAAACTTTAATATGAAAATATAAAATGACTTTAACTTGTTTTTCGGTTGTGTTGATAAGTATACACACTGAAATGATACATTAATAAGTATTGTATATATGTTTAATAATATATACTGTATATCTATTTTTTACATTCTACATATTAAGGTACACATTCCATTCATATTAAATAAAGACAGTTTACAATGGGAAAAGAATTTCTATAAAGGAATTGCTTGTTTTCCAATAACTCCATAAATCCTTCCCATACCCTTGATCCGTGAAAGCTGCCAGACCAGTTCAGCTTTCAGGGAATGTGAAAACTTGGGAGCAGCAGACCATGATGCCCACACATCACTTGGCCAGTCAGGTGCAGGCAATTTTGTTTTCCCACAGGCAAGTACAGAAGATTGTATCGGCGTGTTTCTGTCAGGGTCTGTCAGAGCACCTTGGCCAGGAGTGAAAGATGGATCAGCGGCTGCTGCAGATCGTTGCCTTATGCCTGGGCCTCATCGGCCTTTTTGGAGCCTCTGCCACCACGGGCATGCCGATGTGGAGAGTGACGGCTTTCATCGGGGAGAACATCATCGTGTTCGAGACCCGCTGGGAAGGGCTGTGGATGAACTGCTTCCATCAGGCCAACATCAGGATGCAGTGCAAAGTCTACGACTCCCTGCTGATCCTGCCTCCGGACCTCCAGGCCGCCCGAGGACTGATGTGCTGCTCGATTGCTCTGGGGGTCTTGGGCCTGCTGATAGCCACCATGGGGATGCAATGTACTGTCTGCATTCAGGGCAACGACCACACAAAAGGGATCATCCTTACCATTGCTGGTTGCATTTTAATTGTCGCCTGCCTTTGTGTCCTTATCCCGGTGTCCTGGACCGCCCACGTGATCATCAGGGACTTCTACAATCCCCTGCTCCTGGATGCTCAGAGACGAGAGCTGGGAGAAGCCCTGTACATAGGGTGGGTGTCTTCAGGTGTCATGTTTGCTAGCGGGATAATGTTTGTATGTTGTAACATTCACCACAGTAAAGCATCACAAGGATCTTTTTACTCACCAAACCCTAGGCTAACTGCATACCAACCAGCTGTTTTGCAGCAGGGTCTGCCGGCAGTGCACAACAAGGGGGAATATGTGTGAGCTGAAAATGGGACAAAGAGCAGCTCACTTATTCTTCTTTTCAATACAGCTGACAAGAACGAGGAACTGAAGACTTCGTAAAAAGATCTCTATTCTCCTTAAAACCCTCGTGTACCTACTTGTTGTGAAGTTGAAAGTGGGACCTAACTCGCCACAAAGCCCATCAGTGTGAAGTTTAGCCTGAGACATAATAAGAAGAGGAAGGTGAAGTACAGTAGGAGGGTTAATGTGAAGTGTACTGACTTGACTGAGATGAGTTTACTGTGGTCATTTCTAAAGAGCTTACTTAAAACTCAGTAAAGACTGGGACTGGCATTTCCTCAACATTGCTTTGTTCATATAAAGAAGAAAATACTTATGTCTCATTGTCTGGTGCAATACATTAACTTTGACAGATTTACTTGTATTCGTCTTTCATGTGAATTTTCATCAAAATCAGGCAAAAACTGTTGCAAGAAAGCAAGTGGAGCTTTCTGATGGTTAAATTAGTCTTAAGGATAAGAGTTAAAGCTGTCATATAAATACTGTATATTAGGGTAAGACCACTAATATAATCACTTTTTACAATTAATTAAATGGTAATAAATCATTTATAATTTACTTTATATGGGACTTCTTTTTTTCATATAATAAATGGTAATAAAACTTTTCTCTATCTGATCTTTTTATTTTGTAAAAGAAACTCATTTTCTCTATCTGATCTGTTTTATTCAAATTCTTTATAGTTACTGTTTTGCACACATATTCATAATATATTCACTTGGGGTTTTATATGGCACCTTTCTTGACGTTTTTAAATATTGAACTGATATTTTGGATGAAAAATTGCTTGGGATTCTTCTGTTTCATTAAATAATGAGAACAAGTGGTGTTTGCAAATGTTGGTCAGAGATATGTTTAATTTACCACACTGTTATTATCTGTTTATATGCTGTGTTAACATTGAGTGCTATTTTCAAAACACTTACGTATTCTGAGCGTTTCACACCCGATTACTTCTCCTTGGGATTTTAGTGCCTAAGTGTACTGTATATAGGATCTGTTTACATTGCATTTTATATTATGCTATTAACATTCTTTCCTTGATTTAAATCATATTTGACACCATTTGTGGCACCAGAACTTGGCTTTATGTTCTATCTGTTATCTGTTCATGATATGATAAATATAGCCTATACTGCATGTAGCCAAATCAGTAACTTTTACTTTTTATAATTGTTACTTAAATAATATGTCAAAGACATAGTAAATAGGAATTAAAAGGGGCTTTTAATAGAAAGGCAATGTTCCTAAAGAAATGTAAGCTATAATTTACAACATGTATTGACTGTCAACACAACTCAATAAAAAACAAACAAACACGCTTTTAAATTGAAGGTCAAGGCCAGATTTGAAAAAGAAAACAATTTCTTATATGTTGTTTTCCATTTGTTTATACTGTACAATCTGGTACAGTCTTCCAGTAATTGATGTGGTTTTATAAGTAGCCTTATGCCAAAATAATGTTTCCTCAGAACAGGAAAGATGGAACAAAATTTGGAGTCTGCATTTTTGCATGCAGAATACGTAATGCAAAAAGTCAAGGTGCAGCCTGAATTTGACAATTATGAGCATTGCTAAACCCTTGAATTGTGCGAATTACATTTTGAGTTATAGAATACACTGGATTGGAAAACTTAAATCCAGGTCCATACAGTAAAACAAAAAACAGTGTTTTAGGATCGTACCATTAATCTGGCATCATAAAGGGTCCAAAGCAAATATTTCTGGAAGCCCTCTACAATTCAAGTTCAGTAGATTGTGAAAATGATGTAGTTTGGCACTAACTTTCAAATTCTAGGAAAGTGCTCCCTCAAGGCATCATTTTATGCTGAACTGACCAGCCTGCCCTTGAAAATATTTTTAATTTCAGACATCCAAATGTGATCTATATCTATATTTCTGCACATAAACCCTTTCTGGCTCTGATTTACTAATGAATATTCCATTTTAAATATTCAGTGGCTCTCCATTATCATGTCTAATTTTTATACCCACTCATTTTTGAATTATCATTCATTAACCACAGTGCTTGCACTGGTACTGGTGATAATTAATACCATGTAAGAAGTACACTTCTCAGAATCTTGGTGCATTTTAAACTTTTCACTGCACTGGAGCCCTGGGTTCAATTCATCGGGTGCTATCTGTGTGGAGTTTGTATATGTTGCCAGATTTCTCCTGGGTTTTTGCCAGGCACTCAGGTTTGTCCCCACAGTCCAAACAGGTTAATTGGCTTCTGGGAAGATTGGCCCTGTTATGAGTGTGTGTATGTCTGTGTGTCTGTCCTGTGATGGACTGGTATATCTGCCTTGTGCCCATTATTTACCAGGAAAGATTCTGACTCTCCCACGACCCTGTACTAGATAAAGCAGTCAATCTGTTTTGTCTATAATGTTTGTATATTTTTAAAGTTTTTCATAACTGATATTACATGTGTAGTGACCTGTTTCTGTACCTTTCTGTAAAGCATTTCATAATTTGAAATGTAATATGTTAATAAAGATTCTTATTCTTATTCTGCCTCATAGCTTGTTTGTTGTAGGTTTGATTCTGGACTGGGGTGCCTTCTGAGCAGGGTTTGCATTGTCCTCCTTGCGTGTAAATGGGTTTCCTCCATCCTTCCCAAGACATGTTGGTCAACTTAATTGGATTAAATTGGTGCTTGGCCTTATGATGGGTTGCTGTCCCCATCAGGGTGTAGTATCATCTTAGTATCAGACCCAAGAACTAGGGCGCGACAGTCCTGGGGGAGTGGCCAGCTCACTGTACCTCGGGAGACACAACACAGCACCAGCCTAGGGCACCAGCCTAGGGCGAAAATGTCTGCTGAAGTCCACCAACTAGAACATGGGAGCAAGGGCCACTGGGGTGCTGCTCTCATTAATGTTGGAGTGGACTCCTGCAGCCAGGTTCCTGTGGAAAAGGGGGCCACAGAGGAATGATGGGCAGTCCAGGTTGCAGGCAGGTGGACTTTCAGACTGGAGCGCAGGAAGGGGGAACTGCAAGGAAAATTGGTGTAGGACGGGGTGTAGGATGAGCCACCAAAGTCCAGAGCTGTGCTTAATCTAGTAGGCATCAGAGCGCAGGGGAGTCTGACGTCCCAGGCTGGGTATGAAACTGTGGTGCTCTGACCGGAGGGAGCCAGGAGCTAGCTGATTCAAGACAAGGCAAGCACTTTTGGAGCAGTCGCCTGGAAGGCAGTCCTCTGGGGAAGCACCTGGAAGAAGACAGAACAGATTTCCCAGGCACCATGTAGACTGGGCTGACAGTGACATCAGATGACACTGGAACCTCCAAATCGAGCTGCCACGGGCAGAGCTCCTAGGCAGAGCCCGAAGGATCTGGAAAGATCAAAAACTGCATACCAGAAACTGCTTGAAATGGACAATCCAAAAGCCTGAGGATTTTTTCAAGCACTTAAAAGGTCTTCATTTTTAACCTAAGACAGAACTCAACAGACCTGTACAACTCAGATTCTTCACTGACAGGAAATCGATGGGTCAATTTACATGATCCAATTTAATACACGCATCCTGTAACATGTTTTCTCTGGTATTTCTTCTGTTTTCACCTTGTCAGGCCACTTCATTTCCGGTTCTTTCTCTTACAATGTTCAAACAGAGCTCCTCTTTAGTGTTTGAATATGCTTTGGAACCTTTAAAGGCTGAAACATATTATAATAAGCGCACATTACATTGCTTCCTTGTGCAGTATGTATTGTATTCAATTCTTGTATATAATAGTATATTTTGTTGTATGTAATTCCTCTTGGGGCATTACATGGCCAGAATTATCCTGTAACATGTTTTCTGTGGTATTACGGTATTTTCTGTGGGACCATGTGTTCTCTGTTCCTGGTTTAAATGCAGATTTGATTTAATCAGTTTATTCATTTCAACAGAAATGCTCTCTTCTGAAAAAGAAAATACCATAATTGTGTTTCACCAGCTGAGCCAAATTTTCCCTGCGTTTTCTGCCCATAATACACTTATTATCATTCTTAAATTATGCATAGCATTCTGTTTAGTTCCTTGTTCAGTTCCTTGGATTTAAAAGACAACACTAAAACCAGTTAGAGTGCATTAAAATACAGTATCACACAGGTTTAATGCAGTTATAACTGGTCTTTTGTTCCTGTATTTCACGTGTGGCAGCTTGTGTCAATGTTTTAAAAAGGTATCTAAGATCAGCTAAGTGGTGCATCAGGTGCATTGAAATTGCTTCCCCTTGACAGCAAGTGTCCTGAACACAAACATATTTTTTTCAAATGAATATTCATCCTAACATTATCAATTGTCATTTGTTTTGTGCACGCTACAGTACATTATCTTAAGACAAATATCTTTTTGTTTTACCTGGTTGATTTTTGCTAAATGAAGTTTGTCCCCTGCATGAGTTACTGTCTATATGTAGATTGCATTTTTTGAGTCTGTTGTTAAACAGCTTCAGCATAGTCATTTGAAAACTCAAATCAAAGACAAATGGAAGCAGTCTAACAGCTCCTTGGACTGGGTGATAAGCTTTCATTGATTTTCACTGAACAAAACATCTAACTCAATATAATAATTGAAAGTCAGTTTGTTTTTTCAGTGATTGTGAACAAGTCTGTAGGGTAAAGTGATCATAGAGATCAAATATGGATGCATTGCAGTAATATGCACAATGTGGTCAAAAACAATACCTCGGAAAACATGTTTAAGGGTAATTTCGGTCATCTAATGTCCCCAGAGGGTGGCACAGTGGGGCAGTGGTTGTAATTGCTGCTCACAGTTCTGGGGCCCTCTGTTCAATTCCTGGGGTGCTATTCACATGGAGTTGTATTTTCTCCCCTTGTTTGGATGGATTTCTTCTGGATGCTCCGGTTTCCTCCCACAGCCCAAAGACATATTGGTACTGTAGGTTAATTGGCTTCTGATTAAATTGACCCTTGTGCCTGTTACTTGCTGGGATATACTCTGGCTCATATTCAACCTTGTACTGGGTAAAATAATTAGAAAATGAATGGATGGATGTCTCCAGAGGAATTATATACAACAAAATATGATATTAAAACAAAGAATACGTATCAATAATATGAGAAGCTATAAGTCAAGTAACATGAAAAATCAGATCAGTTTAATCTGCACTTTAAAGCATATTATTATTGAGGCATAAGTTCAATTTAGTATGAATCATACCAGAACAATTTGGCTAAAAAAATAAGAAATATTAATTTGCAGTCAAACGGTCATAAAGGGATGCCACAGGGGGCAGCACAGAGTCAGTACCAGCTTGTCTGAAATTCCCAGAATGCCAGCTCCATTCCAAAACAGGCAGAAAGGTGACTCTTGGTAAAGTTGATACATATGAAAAAGACCAGCAGCCATGAAGCCAAAACAACTTGTTAATGTTTGTCAAAACTTCTGAACATTTAGGCTTTCATTAAATAGCACTCAAGACTTTTGCCAAAACATAGATTGAATCGTGATTAAGGTAGAATTTTCCAATAGTAATGTACTTTAGAAATAAAAAGTACACATTATTGTGTTTCTAATACCTCCATCATATTTACAATTATGAATAACAGCCACATTCATTTTCTACCAAATGGACTAGATGGAATGAATGCCCTCTTGTTTGTAACTGTTCTTATGTCGCAAGTTCTCCTTGTCAGAAAGTACAGCTGAATGTACCTTCATTTAAAAAAAATTTTTTTGCAGTACAAAAAAATGCCATCTCTAAAAATTGTGAAGTGCACAGACCAGTTCATACTGGAATTTTTTTCTCCTTCAAGTCAACCTTGAAATAAAGCTTGACTAATGTATTTGATCGCTACCCTGTGCGTCACTGTGGGAGGCACAGTCTGCTAACCTTCCCAGTACAAGGCTTGACTCATCAAGTAAATAATTATTTCTTGCCAGTCTAAAGTACTGATATAATAATTGATATTTTAAGACACGAGCATAGTAAGCATAAAAAGTAGATAAACAAATGTAAACCTTTTCACTGGCAAAAAGAAGAGTGAATCTTAACACATCAACTCAAACAAGAAGCAATGATTTTTTTCCTCTTTCCAGACAGGTAAGTTACAAGCTTATTGATCAGAAGAAACTTGTCAAGCAAGCTCTTGAAAGATCATAGAGAAACATGGGATGAATAAGGTGAATCAATAAATCCCTTAGGAGAGACTGTAACTATCCAGTGGTGTTTAAAAAGAAGAGACAGCACTAAAACTCGGGAGAATTATTTTATTACCCGAAGTTCATGTTTATAGCTGGTAATGCAGATCACTTTCTCGGAAAACTCAGCTGCTGCTTTACAACAATTGATGTTACAGACAGAAGATGCCAGACCAACCTCTATACCAAGACTGAGCAAGATACGAAGGTACAGTACTTGAACATCTCTGTGAAGGGCTGCTACCTCGTTCTTGCTACTTCATGCATGTTTTTATATATTTTTACAAATAATGAAAAATGATTGAACTCCTTCCATAATATGTAAAGTTATACAGGTATAATATGAAAGTTTAATGGTCAAATTGTCAATTCATGTCTTTACATGGACACTTTTGAAGAAGTTAATACACAAGAAACAAAGTAACTGAAAAAACCTCAGGTTCAGGATAGGAATTGGGAAATTTTCTGAGACTCAAATTTCAATGGGTGCTCTTATTTCAGTTCTCTAAAATATCTCAGACTCTTGGTTAAACCACTCATCCATAGTGAGAGGTGGCTCTATGCAGAAGCTACCATCTTGGCTCAAAACACAGGCCAACTGGTGTGGCCTTGAGCCAAGATGGCCAACTGTTAAATGAGAAAAGCTCCAGAATGAGACACAGCTGGTGTGGATGAGTGGTTGGCACTCAGAGGTATGGGGATTCCATATGAAGGATAGGAGGTGTCAAAATAGGCTCTGTAAGGAATTAGCCACTCCCCTGGGCTAATTAAGAGACTTATAAGACCAGGTGGAAGCAAAAGGGGTTTCATTCTGCTTTTATAGACTTCTTCTAGTCTTTGTTGATAGTAGGAGGGACTGGAACACCTGAAAAGAAAAAACATATAGCCAAAGGGAGAACATGCAAACTCCACGCAGAATGCACCCCAGGCTGAAAACAAATCCAGGAGTCAAGAGCTGTAAGGCACATAAACCACATAACCTTGCCACCCTCTTGGTCGAACAAGTTCTTATTTTCATGTGACAACCATGGGCCAAGATGGGGAATGGGAGATTACTAATATACAATGGCAAAGAATATAAAAAATGGTTTGACTCAGAAGAGACAGGTAAGCGAAATTGCACAGTTTCAAACCACATATATGCATAATCTTATGGTTTCATAGTTACACCTACAAACAAGTACATTTACTCCATCTTGCAATAATGTTTTATGTTCCTGTAGAAAGAATAAATTAGGCTGGTGTCCTGGTTGTTCAGCATAGTTTCTTTCCATGTGTTCTAGTCATGTGCAAGCATTTTTCTTGTACTGCCTCCATGCCTTGTGAATTTTTTTTGTATTTCATGAGAGTCTTTAATTCAGATGTTACAAAAATGGCTAATTGTTTCTCCATTGCATACTGTAGTTAGTTTCCTACAGGGGCTGTCATGTCTGAACCAGAGCCAATACCTTCTATATAGGATCCAAGATTTAAATTGTCCAGGTAGAACTCTTGTATCATATGAAAGAAACTGAGAATACAATAGAATAGGGGTGTCCAATCCTGACCTTGGAGAGCCAATGTCTAAAGTTTTTAAAAGTTCTTTAAAACAGAAGCACCTGAAGAACTTATGGCAAACTCTATGGTAAATTGGTCCAATTAACTCAGTAATTGACTTGGAAAAACCCGCTGGGATTCTGGCCTATCAGGACCAAGATTGGACACTCCAACTATTCAGTCATAGATACTTCTAAATAAGTATCAATGTACAGCATTAAGAACATTTTCTCAATGAACAGACAACTTGTAAGATATGACATGAAAATAATGTAAACTTTGACATAATTAAACTCTCAATTTCCATATACAGTACCGATAAAGGTACAGGATCTCAGTTCAGTGTACCTGATCAGCAAAATAAGAGTGGCCTCAGCATAACAAATCTGTTTTTCAGAGACATTTGTGTTGAACTGGAAAATGAATGAAAAAGGAATTCATGAAGGGGGCATAGGCACTAATATCTAAGGAGGGATGAAATCAAAGAGCTAACCAATAGCTTACACATACTATATAACAAAATCCATCCATTTTCTAACCATTAATCCAATTCAAGGTCATGGGGGAGCTGAAGCCTATCCCAGCAAGCAACAGGAACAAGGCGGGATACGCCCTGGAAGGGGACGCCAGTCCATTGCATGGCACATACTGTAGAATAAAATTCTAATAAGATTTTCAGGAGGGATTTCAGCAAGCAAGTTCTTCGCCTGTTCTACCCCCTCCATCTTTTCCCAATTATGTCCTGATTGACATTACTTTTCAAATCATATATAATTTGTCATGTGATTGACTACTATATACACTGCACTGGTGGGTGGTGCAGTGGCTCTGTGGCTAAGGATCTACACCCATGGCTGGAAGTTTTGCTGGTTTGTATTCTGCGGCCGGCAGAGGAATCCTAATCCAGTAGGACCCTGAGCAAGGCCCTTAACCCCCAACTGCTCCAGGGGTGCCATATAAATGGCTGACCCTGCGCTCTGACCCCAAGCTTCTCTCCCTGTCTGTGTGTCTCATGGAGAGCAAGTTGGGGTATGCGAAAAGAGAAATTCCTAATACAAGACATTGTATACGGCCAATAAAGTGATCTTATCTTATATCACTACAGTTTTTAACAAATTGCTCATTTGATGCTGATCCGTAAACCTGCTGGGCAGAGGCTGTCCAGGTCCAGGGCTGGAAATGCCTATTATGCTGTGTACTCCTTCACCAGAGGGAAGAGTGCCACCTATTGGTCAGGTAAGGTTTTTATAGAGACAAAGGTTCTGGCGTACTTTAAGGGGGTAGTGAGAAAATCTGCTGAACCCTTTTCAATTATTACCAAATTTTGCAGAAGACTTTTTTTTATTCAAGAGTTGCGTGATTAAAAAATTATGATCCAAACAAAAGGAGAATAAGGTCAATGATTTCTTCTATTACAAGTTCCATGTGTGCTCCTCTTCCTGTTAGTAACCCCTGTGTGTCTGGAACACAGAATGTGTGAACTACATACGTGTTACATTTTCCATGGGAGTATCTAGTGTGTGATCCCATTGTTTTAGCTGGCCTGTGTGCTTGGCTGTGTTGTAGCAGTCATGGAGGCATGATCTCCTGTATATACTAGAAGGCTGTGTGCAAATAAAATAAAATGAGAAGTACTGTATTCTGTTTGCTTTGGTTAAACGATTGGATTCCCACAGCAGCACTTAAGTGCTACATTGCTACAGTATGCTAGCTTGCAGTGTGAAGTGGCTCAGATCCATGTAAGTTACAGTGTATCAAAGGGCCCTTAACAGAGGGTGCTTTGCATTCTTCATCAGGTTTAACATTTCAAGATTTCACCGGACTTACCAGCTGTCTTGCTTGCAGATGTCATTTTAGTTTCCAAGGGTACAAACTGCGACTTTCAAACACATCTCTAGAGAATGAACACTGGACAAGGCCCATCTCTACTGTCAAACATTTACATTTATTTCATGTCCTGGCTAAGGGTAAATTGATTTCCAGAAAAGCAATTGCATATTTCAAAATATGTTGTCACCAGTATATGTTTGTAATAGGAATAGATATCCCCTATAGATTTTTTTCCTTTTGTCTGTTTGTTCAGTCTTTCACTTTATTAAAAATATATTTTCCTGATGTATTAATGAATATGCTTACACATGCTATAAAGAAAAATGGGTTTGAAGAGTGATTCTGCATTAGTCTTTGCTAGCTTCTCCATGTGCAGTGTAGCTCTTCAAACCAGGGTTGAGGGCAAAGTGGAGATATAATTATCAAAATGTGCATTATCTACGGCAATAGAACATACTAAAAATCTTCTGAAAGCGTTCTAAAATATACTTGGGTAAGCCCTTTCAACCCCGAAGAAACTATTACAAATCACTGCCTTAATGGGTAAGAGGAAGACAGTGGAAAAAATAAGTGCAACTGCAAATTGCAGAGAATTATGGTACAAAATTTCTGCAAGGTCTGACAGGTCATTCTTAACAGCAGGAACTAAATCCGGTAGTCTGTGAGGTGAGAAGATACAGTACAAAAAAATGGCAAACGAACGAAAAAATGTTGTCAATTTGTATGCATGCAACGTACTTTTAGTGATTGGCTGAAAGGTTATTTGGAGTTTTTTATACGTTTATAAGGCTTAATATTTTAAAATTTAAAGGCATGTAGCATTGCTCATTTCCCCCAACACTTCCTCAATGTGTTAACCTTTTAACAGAGTGTGTGAAATTAATCAATAAAAGAATGTGAAATATTTTATTTAATTTTCATATTATTATGATATATCAACGCAATGATCTGCGTTTTAGCATCGATAAAATACAAGAATATTTCGCTAAATTGTGGAATCATAATTGTAAAAGTATGTCTCCACCTTGTGGACGCTGTTAAAAACCTGTTGTTTTCCAGACTAATTTTAAAGACACCTTTGATTTAGCTACAGTATGTATCGCTTCAATATTTGTTTGCACTTTTGTACGTGAGAACAAAAGAACAGATATTTAAGATAAAACATTGCACATTGGTAAACAAGTTATTCAAAAATTGATACTCTGATCAAACACTACAGTATGGAGTAGCCTGAGATTGATAATGCAGGTTTCACAGGTGGCTGAAGCAAACTTGATTCCCAACCGACAATCAAACCCTAGACCCAAGATACAGTATGTGAAACAATTAACCAGTTGCCACCCCGGCCCACCGCCCCTGTGCAAATCCTTGTACTCACAAACACAGAAATTAATTTATAGAATTAGAATACTCCATTTACAGTTTGTTCTGTTTAGCCCCTTGATGTCGTCGTGTGAAATGGTCAACATAAAAAGCCCTCTGAAGCTGAATATTGTGCAATTTTTCAATTAGATATTTTAATTATTGAACAAAATACCTTTATCTAGTATGACGTACATAACATTCTTACAATTTATTTTAAGTAATACCAAGTAACTAAGTTATTGTTATAATGAAGCTCGTTTTACAGCATAACCTACTGAAAAAATTAACGTACAATAGTGGATACAGTGTAACAACAACAACTTGCGATTAAACAATAACACACATACTGTTATGTGCTTTAACTGTAGATTATTTTTCCATTTGATTCGTCATAATGATTTTGAAAGTTATGACTTTAAAATACTTAAAATACTTTGTCTTGCTTCTCGCTCTCTCTCAATTATTTAATTGAAATCACCTGATCAGTAGAATGACCTTTTTTAAGAGCTATTGAAGCTCACCTGAATTCGGAGAAGGGATTGTAGTGATAGGTGTTGTATGGCGAGTTTTTTTTTTTAATCAAGCGATACTTAAGATGATTCATCCTGCAGCCCTGTTTATTTTTAGAATTATTAAATGCGAAACGTTTCCTACTGGTTGCGTTAATCTGTAGTCCGTGGATTCGCCATTAGGATTGGTCGTGTGCAGAGAATGAAAAAGACAATCGAAGACTAATTCAAACGTTTAAACAAGGACTCCCTTCAGCCCAGTTCTGGACGCTTAATTAGCAACAATTCCAACATCGATCTAATTATACTATACAGCCTAAAGTGATATTTCCGAATAGACGCCTAATATAATGTGCATATAATATAATGTATAATATTGAATACATTATAATATATTTAGTTTTGTATGGGTTTTTAATCTGTTAAAGGGGTTTAGAGTGCTCTTGGATATATCCTCATACGTGTATCACCGTTTTTAAATTATAAATAACACTTCCCGCCCCTGTCGACATTGGATTAGATATATTCCCTAGACGGGACATACTAATGCATACACTGCTGTCTGTTGTGAATTGCAGAAACCATTTGTTTCAACATCCCAATTTAATCGATGTCAGTGAAAGGGTTCATTTAAGCCTCAAAGTCTCACTTTCGTCTTGAAGATGTTTTATAGCACAGAAATAATATTATTATTTATTACCACTTTCCCAGGTCTGAAGCAAGCGATGAACAGAGCCCTTATCGATAAGAGCCCCTCTTATCGGTGAGGTACTATACATTTTATATCAGGTCAGTGTTTATTTCTTCCAGAACTGTTGTTCGGGGCAGAATGCAAACCGCATGGGTGTGTTAGTGTGAGAGATTTGAAGAAGGTGACCTTCACCTGGAACTGTACATAATAACTTGCCCGAAACCTGTGGGTTTAAGGGTGAGGTGGAAAACCAGTCCTGCCCCGAAGTGTCTGGTCCTGGTTCTCCCCAATTATCATGTAATAATAATAATAATACAAAATGAGACACTACACTGTAAGACATTGTGAGAAACTACACCTTTAAACTGCTAACTGGACAGATTATTGTGAAGATACATTGTATGTCGATGCTTAAAAAAACAACATAAAATTATGTCATCCATCGTTTGTGAAGTCGTCTGTAATATTTCAGTTTACAAGCTAAATTGTATTTTCCTGCTCGTGGGCCTGGTCTTAGACGTAAGTTAAAATTGAAATTATTGAGTTAATAAGACAATTATCGGCTGAGATAAGGGTTTAGAATCCGAGAAACCTGTGGCTCTTCAGGACGTTACAGAAAATGAGTTTTTTAAAGGGCTTTCCTGTAAGAGGAAAATGCCACCGTGACTCACTGTGCTTCTTAACGAAGGTGACGATAAAGATTCTATATTACTATATTTTATTTAACTACAATTGATTTGTTATGCATGTCTGTTCTACCCGGCAGATGGCAACAAAGATCTGTTGATTTCATTAACTGTCAATGACGAAATAGACCAAATCTTAGTTGAACGATTTTGTTAATCTTTTCTCCATTGTCCCCAAAGTCCCCAAAGGCAGGCAACATTCAACAATAGTCTAATATTATAGTGTATATCGTGCCTTTAAAATCATCCATTCAGTCACAGCTGGACATGATAAATATCAAGAGTTGCTTATAGCTTTCATAAAAGCCACGGAAAGCTTTTTCACTACTAACGACGTTGTTAGTAGTGTTGTACCAAAATAGCGCTCTTGTTGTTATTATGGTGGAATGTCACTTTTCTGTAGAGATGTGTTTTGAATACATCTAACACTACACTCAGTCTACCTCTCAGCTGAAACAGATTTTATCAACTCCTTTGTACCCGCAAAAATGTATTTCTAGGGAAATTACACAAAGCAATTAAATGAGAATTCTTACAAAGATTTATCCAATAAAAACACATAAGCTCATTATATAAAGATCTAGTAGGTTTTATTACACCAATATAGTGGTAAATCACCAAGCATCCTCACAGGAACGCATTACTAGCAGGCCACATCTAAAACTTATTTTTTGTAAAGAAAAAGCCTGAAGACTTACTGTGGCCTATGGGTGTACCCCTACACGAAGAGCATAAACATAATTATATTGCTATTATTACAGTTTCTTTTATTAGACTAATAACGTTTTTCAGTTTGTTCAATGTGACAGCGTTACAAAGATGACGAATCGCCTATGAAGGACACATAGGGAGTATAAAGGCCAGTGTCATTTACAATTCTTATAATTTTCAAAGCTTTACACAGAGACCACATTTAAAAAGGCAGATGGCCTGTTTTATTTGAAAAGATTTTCACATAGCGCTTCCAAGCAAGTAACTAACACGCGATTTGCAAAAGCGCTGAAATTTCGATGGCACAGTTGTCAGAGAATTCGCTTGACAGGTGGTAGCTGAACAATGCGGTGCTTTTTTCCAAATGTTACAGTACCGATGGGATTGCAGGAATAATCCGAAAGCATTTCTGGATATTATCTGCATGCCTAATTAAAACAAAGCAATTTTACAGCGAACCTAAAAGAAAAAAGAACATGGTTTCTAACAGCGCAAAGAAGCCGAACTGAAGAGGTACTTAATCTTCCGAGAGAGCGTCACTGGCTATTATGGAGATTAGATCTGCTTTTTCATCAGGACTCGAGCGAAGATTTAATCATTCCTCGGTGTTCCATCGTAAAGAAGTTGTTGAGGGTGAATGCTGCCAGATTTGAGGTTAATCTGCAGACTGTAGACTCTGCAGATTGTGTTCTTGTTAAAGTGTATGCAAGGGTAGGACATTACAGTTCGGTGCTGTAACTCCGATATGTACCGAAAGACCTAAACAAAATACATGCATTTCTGGGACGTCTTGAAGATACAAAATGTTCATTTGTTAGCACTGATGGGGTAAAGAATGGAGAAGCGGAGCTCACTGTGAGCTTATCATCTATAGCGAGTGAGTTTTTTTCAGAGCAGAACGCCAAAGTAGAAAGAATGATGGGGGAAGGATGCCCAATTTTAAAGGAGTACTATTACAAGGACTGACGAAAGTATCCGCTTTAATTTAAAGGAAATGGAGATTAAAGCTAATTTCGACTCCAGCTTGTTTACAATGGAGACGAGAAAGGGACTGTTATTTTCGCTGGTTTACTTAATGGCAGAGTTTTATTTGAGTTCGCAGCAGGTCCTCAGAATCGGTAAGTCGCACAGGTTTTACTGTTGCAATTGTTTCATTGTGTATAAATCGGTTCTTCCTTCTTTTTTAAAGCAGTGTGTTGTTTAATAGTTGTATTGTCAATTTGCAACAATTTGCATTGTTGATAGCAGCTTCTTAAATGGACCAACTCTTTTTTTTTTGCTATTGCTTGAAAAACTCACAGCAGTGAAAATCCGTCTTCAGGCAAGGGTAAAACTGATTACATTCCTGGTGACAAATTGTGTTACAGAGGTAAATAATTAAAAATATGCATATACTGTAGAATACTTATAATTAAATTACATCTTATACTGTACATGTTTTAACATTTCAAAGTGCATCTATAGCCTTGTTAAAACGCTACTTGTATCGTGTCAGTTTATTCTCGTGAAAAAATACCGTTTTGCATGGCTCAAGAAATATATATTTTTCTATCTCGGTTGCATGTTATTACTCCTATAAAAAACAAAGGATAAAATTATTCAAATTAGACAAATATTGAACTTATTATAATAGAGACATTTTCTAAATAATATACAGACCTGACCCCACGTATTCAGTGCAAAATACTACATTTTAGTTGCCTATAAAAAGTTGTTCATTTAAGAACATTATACAAAATGCGGGATAATTTCAGTTTTCTATTTTATATAAAGATTAATCAGCATATCAGTGTACAATTCTATAAAACATGCTATCCCATATACAGTACATATCTTGATAATGTTTGGTAGTGTCATCGATAACGGATTAATAGGTAACGTATTAAAGTTTCAAATTTAATTTCATTCTAGATCATAGATCAAAGCCTTAGATTTATTATAATAGTTATTCATTGCCAGTATTACACGATTATTCACTCCATAGCCTTCAAAATAAATTGAAAAAAAAAACCTGATAAATCAAATGTTAGGATATTGAATGTATAAAGCACGTATGTGTGAAACCACAGTTTGTCTGCCCTAGAAAACACTCATAAGTTCCTTTTTTACTTAAAATATCAACTTAGAGTTTCTATTAGTCTGAATCAAAAAACACATTTCTATTCCTACCTGTTTGACTTCATTGAACTCCACAAGAATGCACGCATACTGAATGTTAACACAAAGTGTGTATAACAGAATTTATTTGTGGAATTTGTACTTTTGTAATTGGTCAAATTTTAATTCTTCAGTATCTTCCAAACTGCAGGCCTTTAACTCCTTTTTAACAAAGCAGTTCTTGAGCATTGAATTCTTGCTTGTCTAGGAGTTTTGTAGCTGTGTGTATTTTGTTGCAAAATGTGTATCCATTTATGACACAGAGCCTGCTGTTGGGGCTCTAAAAAGCTTTTTCATGCTCTTCCTTGTTAGTGATTGAAAAAATCTGAAGTGAAGGTTTTAAAGAAGGTGAAATAAAAACACAACCGATAGATATTGAAACATCGTGCTTCCTATAGCTCTGTATTTAGCCATTGTCTTTCATTCTCTTTGGACTGTTATGTCCTTATCTGTCCTTAATTTTGTAATCTTTCCATTCCCCCCCCCCCTTTAGTGTCTTCTAATCTTTGTTTCCTCATGACTTCTATTGAATACTCATAAGCTGCCCCATATGGCTTGGACTTCAATTAACATTTTCCATTTTCTCAGTGAGGACATTGCCGCCACTGATTTTTGATTACTGACCATTTCCATCATCCTTGCTGGTAATAATGGTAAATCTTTCCCCCAAGCAGTTTAAACAACCAACACTAATCTTCTTTACTCAGAAAGGCTTGATTTGACTCCCTTCCTCAAAGATTGCACTTAAGCAGAACCCGAAATCCCATCCAAACACTGACAGTCTGATTATTTTTACAGACAGCTCCCGATGTAGGCTGCACATAGTCCTTTCCTCTCTAATCTAGACTGACACTAAGATTCCAAGCTGGTTAAAATATTTATTTTCTATCTAGGACGGTCTTTATTAGTACTTTTCTAAATTCCCACTGGGACAGTATTGATATTTCGTGATCTGTTGTTTAGTAAGTGACAGGTGAATTGCTGTCACTTCACTCTGTTCCCAAGAGATTCCTTTTAAAGTTTGCATCTTAGTTACTCGGTCCTTAACATCGTGAGACCTGGGCCTATAAAAGTTGGCTGATATCCTGTATTTTCATGTATGCCATTCACCGATTGAAAAGTAAGTTAGTTAGGAAACATTTATATTGAATCAAAAACAATAATGCTTTTAATATCCAATAAATGAAACCGAGATCTCATAAAGTGGTCTCAAGAGCAGCAACACAGTTGGGTGGTGCTTCGACTTTGGGGAAAGATGTTTTTCTGGTGGTCTGAGTCCCAGAAATATTTCTGATCATAAGTTGAATGAGTATGCTGGTCTCAGTCTCATCCGGACGAAAAAGTAAAAATCCTATACACCTGGCAAAAGTCCAGAACATACTGATGGGTGAGTGTTCAGGGTGAAAATAAGGATCATCTGCTGTGAGACAAGTCTTTCATTGTATAAGTTGGCACTTTGCTCAGCTTCAGCAAAGCCACACTACCCTTACATACTAATGAGCCCTAATTTCACAGACATTGTAAATAACCTCTTTGGTAAAAGACATGGCTGGAGGACTCAGTACCAGGATACTCCGATTGTAATTGTGGCTGTAGGATATGAAGTCTCCAAGTAATACATTTCATATTGCTTAGACACCTCCTAATCAATTGTTGAATATATATGCAAATGCATTTAGGATTCACCCCAGATTTGGTCAGAGAAACCTACATCAAAATCTACTGGCAAAATTCTCATTCTATTTGTTTTAAATTTCATTAATACCTGCATTTTAATACATTTATAGAGCTTTAATCAAGACAGCATTTTCCAAGAGGGCTGTAAAATATAGTCTTAAGTAGTTCATATAAAAGTACAACGATTGCACTTTTTAAGGAGCTTTTAAACACAGTCTGAAGTATTTTTTTATATTTCTGAAAAGCAGTCAAAAAGAAATAACTCACAACTAACGTGGTGCCTTAAGACAAGAGAATGAATACAAATCAGAAGAGATTATCCAGCCCATCTTGATTTTATTTAAGTAGTTAATTAATCCACGATCTCATTCTTCAGTTTAATGAAAGAAGCCATGTTATGGCTTCAACAACCTGGCTTGGTAGCTTGTTTCACACTCCCACATTACTTTGGATAAAGAAGTTCCTCTTGTTCTTGGTTCTTAATGCACTTCTACATAGTTTCCATTTGTCACCTTTGTCATGTTTCAGTGTTTACTCTGAAGAAGTCCACTGGGTTCACATTGTCAGGGCCTTGTTGAATTCTTGTATCAGGTCCCCTTATCATCTTCTCCATTCAAAACTGAACAGATTCAATTCTTTCAGCCTCTCATCTTAGGACATTCCCCTTAGTCTGAGAACTTATCCTGTTGTCTTCTCTGCATTAATTTCAGAGCTGTAAAAACTTTATCATGTGGTGATCAAAATTGTACACAATATTCAAAATCAGGCCTTACTAATGCATTATACAATTATACAACATAACATCACTTTTTTAAGTGTTATGCTTTTAACTATCTTAATTACTTCGCCTTTTTGTCTTAACCTTGCAATCCATTTAATTTTGATATTTGCCCACCAAAGTGATTACCTATTGAATTGTGATTATCACATTGCTGGACAAAAGATAAACTTGAGTTCATTATTCATATTAAGGTACAGTACAAGATTCCCCTGTTCCTGACTCAGTTAGAAAAGTGTAGAATTAAGTAAGACCACACCTTAACCCTATTGCATAACGTCTGTATTGGTATACCCTGCAATTTTTATGAAATATTAATGACATGCAAGGGATATGCCTTCTAATCAAAGCATCAAAGCTTTAATTAGTTGGTTTAAAGTTCTGTAACTCACAATACGAAAGGGACACATTGTGGTCAGTTTTAGCTTGTGGCTTGTTAGGCAGATGTACTGAACTAGCTCTTCTTCATTAGAGTCGTGTAGATAAGGGTTTTGAGTAATTTTCAGTATATTCCTGTGCAGAAAATAAAGTCTTCACTGTGATGTAATATTAGTTTTGAAAATCTCTCCTTAACTCTGATTTGGCAGAGAGTGAGGGGAACTGTAACCCATGTGTAACTGAATAAAGTTACCTTTTTCCATTTTAGTTATTAAAAATAAACCATTCTGGTGACCGTGGCCCAAGGACAGTCTTGGAGTCTAAGCACAATTTTTCTTATGGATTTGTCTAACACAGAATACCAGCACTACTGTATTATCTGCCTGACCAATTTTGGCTCTGCTTGACATGAAATTTAGATCCCTCACAAGTAAGACACTTTGGATGACACATCTCTTGTAGCCTGACTATCTGAACTTTAATGAAAGTACTTGTTTTCCAGCGTGGCTACAGGAAACATAGTAAATGGCATTTCAATTCTAACAAAGACTTTTATAATACTATATTTATACAGTAAAAGGCAATTTTGGATAACACTTTTTTGGCTGTGGAAGAGTGCCTATCAATTCTTTCCAAGAGAGTGGTATGTGGTAGTAAAATTGGTGCCATTTTAACTTCTTATTTGTACTGATGTTTTTAAATTCTTGTACACATGTAGTGCTAGAAGTCTTCCCTAAAAGTCTAGGCTTCTTGTTTTTAATTCCTTAGAAAACTCTAAAGCTGTAAACTTAAGAATACAAAAAACAAACCAAAAACCAAAAGGATTAATATCTGTAGTAAGATAGGAAGACCGTATTTACTGTGCTGTGGCTAACACTTGCTGTCTTTCATCACATAAAAAATTGCCATGCCAGAAGATACGTGGTGCATACTGTATGTACATAGTGTCTGGGGCACTTTACAGGATAAAACTAAACAACCCCCCAAAAATCAAAATATCATTTAACAGAAATTAAGATGAAGATAAAAAATGTGGAAAAGGGGGAAGAGGTAGACTAATTTGTGAAAGAGTTTGCATTTATATGCAGTTACAATATATATACAATTACTTGTATTTATATTTTGACATTTACTTGGGAACTGTTTTTAGCTATTCTTCCGTTTTCTAAACCGTTTTATCCAGAAGGGTCTTTGGGGGATGCTGGAGCCTAGCCTAGCAAGGCAGGATACACCCTTGATGAGGTGCCAGTCCATCGCTGGGCTCACATAGACACAAACATGCTCACACTCACACCAGGGTCAATTTACAGAAGTCATTAACCTACAGTACTGTATGTCCATGCCTTTGGATTGTGGGAGGAAACCAGAGTGCCTGGAAGAAATGCATGTAAACACACGCAAACTCCATGTAACTAGCACCCCAGAAATTGCACCCAGGGCCCCAGAGCTGAGAGGCAGCAATGCTAACCACTGTGCCACCGTACTGCATAGTGACAACTTAATAACGTATATTTAATGTTCCCAAAGAACATCTACAAACTATACATAATACGTGACCTAGCTACAATGCTATAAATCAATGTCTCATATAATCAAATTACTTTATTAAATTAACCATATCAAAATATTTCTAAAGCACTTGTTATAATATAGCTGAACCATATCCTTTCCAGCATTATTTGGAAAAGATGCTACAATGCTTCATTGTGGGTGGAGGCTGAAGGTGATCTTGAGTGGGGGAGAAACCCAGGACAGTGAGCAGCATGTTGAAAGGACCTACAGTATTGCGCAGAACTGTAATCAAGAATTAAATGCTGTAGGTCAGTGAGGAGAACAGAGGGAACTGGTGAACTACCATATGATAAAAGTCTTATTAAAATAATTACCAAAGTTTTATCTACTTGTTCTGTGATAAAAGCTGTTGATCTATACTAACTGAAATTTCTGGCTTGGTTTGTTTTTTGGGCAGGGGGATTGGTAATGCAGATCTTGCTCCACCTTGCTTCTCCTCCTCTTAAGTGCTTTAACCGAAAAATATAGAGAACACAAGAAAATACTACAAACAGGAGACTATTCTTCTTGCCTTACTAATCTGGTTGCTAATAGCATATTGACTTAATTTATTGATCCTTTTGTCATCTTTAAAGCAGTAACTGTAGGCCTTTTAAGTTCTAGCAGTATTTAGTATTGTGTAGGTCTGCTTGTTTTCTTCATTCAGACATTGAATTCTGTAACCTCAGCTTGTCCTTGGACCCCTTTGTTCCAAACCCAAGCATTGCACCATAATATACAACATAAGTACTGTATGTGGTAGCTTTGAAAAGATGCTTTATTGTTTGAAAGGGACCGTCGTGCAGAAGGAAGAGTTTAATGAGGCTTTTGTTCAATTCTGAGATAAGGTATTCCAGTAATAGATGTGATAATCTCAGAGGACTGTAAACCACATTATGAACTGTTGACTAAAATCACCACGGTAGACTGAACTCATCAAGCAGAATCCAGTTCAGGATTTAGCAGAGGTGCCCCACAGATTCTGCTGGCATCACCAGATTTGTCCCTGAACCCTAGTTATATCTTAGAGCTGACAGTATGCCCCCTTGGCCAACTGAGAGACTGTTACCAAAAGACAGCTGCATTAAACACAGAGCTGAATCTTTACGGTTAAACTAATTTGAAAGAAAAGGTTGGGAAACACTTGCTCAAACTGTGAGCTTTGGTATAAACTTCAGGTGGGGTGGAGGGAAGAACATTGGATTCTCTTTTTCTAGAATAGTAAATACAGCAAAAAAGTTGAATGTGTGCTGTGTTGTGTTTTCAGTGAAAGCAGGAGTGATGCTGATGATTTAAGCTGCTAAAATGCTTATATTGTTAAAAACATCTTGTTCAGCAGCATTCATTAGCTATCTAGTTCTAAATGATTAGCCCTCCAGATTTTTGTTTCATTAATTTAAAAGCCAGTAAACTTTGATTTCTTTCTAGCAGGAGTAATATGGATTAAATGCGGGACCAGTTTCTGATGTTTTTAGAATGATGTAAGGCAACGAAAATCAGCAACAAATCGTAGCACATTACAGACTGACATCTGCATAGCTAAAACATGAAAAAGATGTAACAAAATCGTTATAGTAACACTGGACAACAATTTTTTTCAAAAGTGTTGTTTCCCCAGAAATTTTTGGTGATTATGATAGACCTCTTGAAGTTGAAGACAAATATAATTTTAGACTGTATCACGTAGGAATGTTGAGAAAAAAGAAATTAACGTTTATACAATATAATGCGTTTAATCGCATAATGGTGCTGAGCCCTTGCACGAGTTCAGCCGAACTAAAAATGTTTTGTGGATGATTTTCATTTGTACTCAGTATCTGATGCTTCTCTGATCAATATGCAACAATAATTGGCCAGCATCGATGGATTCCAGTTGCCCTGATACCTGTTTTCATTGTCGCGATGTAATGGTGAGACCTTTCACCATGCTCATCACTGACTGCACCAAGGGAAGAAGCAGTGAATGAAGAAAATGAATCTTTGGTGACATTTTGCACTTCATGGACTTGTATGCTTGAAGCATGTTGTCCACCAGCTGGACATTGTTTGGTGCTCTGTACAGGTAGTTGCCAAGAAAGTTTTCAACAACATCCTTGAATGACTTCCATATGACTTTCTCGGGCCCCACTACAAGTTCTTCAAACTGTCTGTCACTGATGACCTATTTGATTTATGGACCAACGAAAAATGCCTTCCTTAATCTTGGCATCACTTATTCTTAAAAACACAGAGGAAATATTGAAATCCTCCACATTCTTGTTCATTGCCTTCACAAAATTTTGCATGAGTCCAAGCTTGATGTGAAGAGATGGTAAAAATATCTTTGTCGGATCAACAAGTGGTTTATGTGCCACATTCTCCTGGCCTGAAAGCAAATGCTTGTTGAGTGACCAGTCCTTTTTAGTGTAATGAGAATCTTTAGTGTGACTATTCCACTCACGAATGAAACAACAGTACTTGCATTCCTAGTAGCAGTGCCACTACTTTCAGATCACCACAGATGCATTCCCACTCCAGTGTTTTGTGACCTGCACTGGGTGCAATGGCATAGCATACCCAGGAATGTCTGGAAAACGTTCCAGCATACATTGGCAGCAACATTTTAATAGGCCTAAATTACGAATTGAAATAACAAAAACACTGCGTGATGTGGAAATTCCATGGTTATTTATGTGATGAGCATCCCAAAATCCATCAGATTTACTCAGATGTATTCAGGAAACAAAAACTATAGTGTCCAATTGGAACTCAAAAGCTTTTGTGTTTGTCTGTTTCTTTGAAAACACTAAATTTAAAAAGTCTTTTTTGTTTTTACACACAGGTTATTTTGAGAGGCCAAATTTGCATAAAAGCATACAATGATCACAGCATGACAAAACTCCTAGCAAAGCGTGTTATATTGAAATAATTAAGCTTGAGTAAACAATAAAAAAGCTTTTATGTTTTACGGCCAGATTAAATTGGAATTATTGCAGCACAGTAGTCATTATAAGGTATAGCTACCGTGAATTAATATATGCCTAGACTTTTTGAATGTAATAATGAAAGCATCTAAAAATAAGTCCCTTGTCAGATGCTTTCATCTGTAGTGATTTAGTGATTTAGAGATTGAACAAAGCATCTGCAAAGCATCAATGTGCTTGCATGGTCACTTAAAATAGATCCTCACTTTTGCTTCTCTGCAGGCCTGTAATCAAAGCCAGGGTAAGAAACAGTAAGACAGTGGTAGATCCAGGGCTTGATCAAGGAGCCTCTTGATAACTAGTAGCCACCAGCATGATCTCGCATCTAACAGTGAAAGGTTTGTCAGCACACTTGGAATGCTGTGTTGGCACTTTAATGTTATAATAAATGCTGAACCCCCTTTTCTGATTCTTAGAACAATTAAGTCTAACTTATAAATTAAACTGGACAGAATAGTGTAAAATATATTGAAAATAACTGGAATAACTGCTTGTAAATACATCTGTATATTTTAGGCAGATAATGCAAAATAACCCACTTAAATTGTACGTTTTTTGCCTTTTCACTTTGTAAACTGCATTTCAATAAACCACTTAACATTGGAGTACCCCGTGAGCCTTACTGTGCATTGGACAACTTTCAAATCGACAAAGACCCCAACGAACAAAGAAGAATCTCACAATACTACAAATGAATGACAAAAGTTTTTTTTTTATGAATAGGGGAGCAACTAGTTGAAGTGAAATGTAATTTGATTAGAACTGCCGGCAAATGGTGAATGTAACCATTGCTTTTTAGACTGTTTTTTCTATGTGATGAAATGCCACTGTTATGTCACCTTTCATTTATGAAAAAAGCTTTTGAAGGAAGTGTTTGTAGTGCTGCCTTGATGCTGTTTATGTAGCATAGTACTTATAGGCTGAATGAGACACAGGGAAATTTGAAATATTTCAATCGGTGCTCATAATGTGTAGTCAGTCATTGTGATAACATCACCTCTTCCTCTAGGTCTTCCTTTCTTTTGCTTTGGGTTATGTGGATAAGGCTCTTTGACTTGCAGGCACATTTGCTGTGGTGGGAGAATCTGGAGTTTGCCTATGCTATCTTAGTATTTCACCCTCCTCTCCTTGAAACTAACACATTCTTCTATCTTTTGTTAAAATTTCTCAGAGTAATTAGTAACTGTAACTAGTTATGATTTTGCTCAAGTAACTTGATAGTGCAACAGATTATTTCTTAAACATCGGTTCCCAGCATTAGAAAGGAATTGCTTTTAACAGGAAGCACCTAATGATACTTAATGATATGTCACCAGCAAAATTCCCTGCTCTGGCCCCTGTAAAGTGGACCTGAAATGGATGAGAGACCAGAGGCAATATGTAAAGGACTAAGGATTTTCCTGAGTGGGCAGTGACTATTTATTAGTCTTTATTTGTAGTGATTATGTTAATAAAGATCTACTGGTAGGTGAATTGGCTTCTGGGGAGTTTGGTCTGAATGTGTGCCTGTCTGTGTCTGCCCTATGATGGACAGTCATCTCATCCAGGGTGTATCCTGCTGGGATAGGCTCCGGCTGCACCGCGATCCTGTATTGGATTAACTTGTTAGAAAATAGATAGATGACATAATAGTTTTCTCTTCATCAGTCATGAGAACCAGAATCAAAAGTTTTTTTCTCTTTTTTTAGTGACTTCAGATAAACAGCTACAAATAGTCCTAATCACATGTATTTAAAGATCATAAGATATGAAAACTAACCTAGTTCACTATTCTGTAAAAGTTAAATTGTAATTACTGCATAATATATCTTATTATGAGGTAGAAAATGCTGTAAGATCCAGGGCTCATTTTATGTGGTTGTAATGCCTCTTAGAATTGAAGTCAATGCAGACAATATATTGAAATACGGAAATATTACAGAATTACTCAGCTGACTTTATCACTGTATATTTCTTAAAAAACAATTGCTTCATTATAAATAATTATATAAAGCTATTCATCTTTTTTCAGCTGTCCAGAAATACATTTTCTTATCTTTCATTAGTGTCAGTGCCATTTTCATTGCTGTGTTTATTATTGAATACTTCCCTGCCTGTCGCATCTTGGAGTCTAAAAGTGATAAAAGTAACCTTTGGATTACTTTGGCTACTTCTGGTTTCTCATCATGTCTCTGTGGAATGCTACTGTATCTCAATCAAATGTTTAGCACTGGACGTTTGAGACTCTGCTTTGGTAATTGCACATTATTGGTGGACCAAGGGAAGACTGGACTGAATAATAAGAGTCCAAAGTGACCAAGATGAAGGTATATGGAAGTGGTATCCAAGTTCTTGGATAAATCTTGGGTAGGACTTCATCTTGCAGCAGATCAATAAAGGCTCAAGACGATGACTATGTTACAAACATGTATAGGAACCTGCAAAAGTATTCACCCCTTCATTTGAAATTCGCTACCTGATAGAGGGACCTTATAGGCAGGTGTATTCTGAAATTATGTGACCCACTATTATTGCACACATCAGCTAATTGTTGATTGCTTGTTAGTCCGTCAGTGATCTAAGGATGTTTCTTGAAGGATCCAAGGAATCAGCCTCAAAAGCAAGTGAGTCTACAAGTGGAATAACATTTAATTTGCCAATTTTAAGTGTTAAATTTATCAAGCCCTCTGCAGGGAGATGTTTTTCCAGATTAGATACTCTTAACACCTGCGGTTTAAAATTGCAATATGTATCTAGTCTGCCATATAATGTGGCTGCAGAGCTGGGAGGAAAACAAAATAACTTCAAATCGTTCAAATCTGAGAGCATACCTTTTCAGAACAGAATTATTAATATTTATATATATTAAATATTATTAATATTAATATTATTAATATTTTATTGATTTTCAAATAGGATTGCCATTGCACTTTAAAGGTTCATATTAATCATTATGTTATACTATGTATGAGCTGTATTAAAAGAAATATTTAATTTACAATTATACAAAGATAATACGTCTTGTGTACTAACAGGATAACCGTGGCTAACAGTGATTTATCTTCTGAACTATGACATCAATAACTGGAGTTTATAACAGAAGTTGGGGAGGAAAGTTAAATACTAATCTCTCCCACTTCTTCTGGCTTATGTACTATATCTAAGTCTTACACCTGGGACTTCTCTTCACTTATCTTACTTTCACTGCTTGTCCCAACCCATCTGCAATCTTGCAGCAGCTCCCTAGCTCATTCTTTGCAATAACAAGAGGGGAGTGGGCAGCGGACTATCCCCTCCCCTAGGATGCCATTCAGTCGGCTCGGTGAGTCAAACTGAATACTCTGTTTTGTCCCTCTGTCACATTCATTAGGAGCTTACCAGACTACTGAAATACTCAGTAACACTAAAAAACTGGAGTCGTATAATTTCCATAAATGAGAATTTGATTTTATCAACTTCCTTGCATTTCCATTCAGACTGACCTTTCTCTTGCCTCTTGTTTACAAAATGAATATTGATTGAAATGTCAGTTTTCTGTCAGGTTTAAGCCTTCAGATTTTAGTACATCTCCTCATATCTAAGTTCTACTTCTTAAAAATAACGTTATTCACATTTACAGGTATATAAAATGAATGCTGAGAAGTACAGATAATACCATCCCAGGGGATGGTTATATCAGGATACATCAGAGAGCTAAACAGAAACATGGGGTCACAACTGGAAACTAAAAGGGGAATTCATATAGGATGGACAATGGGAAATGTGTCTTTACACAAAGAGTTGTGGGAATGTGGAACAGGCTTACAGGCCGAAGTTCTAGGCTCCTTCAAGAAATGGCAGGATTAGATTCACTTAGCTACCGGATGAGCAGGCTCACCTCCTCTTGTTTAAAACCATCCATCCATTTTCTAACCGCTTCATCCAATTCAGGGCCACAGGCGAGCCGGAGCCTGTCCCACCAAGCAATGGGCACAAGGCAGGATACACCCTGGATGGGATGCTAGTTCATCACAAGGGAGACAGGCACAGACGCAAACACGTACACGCTTGCACCTACGGCTAAATTTCCCAGAGGCCGGTTGATCTGTCAGCCTGTCTTTGAACTGTGGGAGGAAACTGGAGCACCAGAGATAACCCACACAAATATGGGGATAACATACAAACTCTCCACAGATAGTGCCCCAAGTTCGGAATTGAGCTCATTCCCCCAGTGTTGCAAGGCAGTAATGCTAACCGTTATGCTCTAATGGTTAAAAAGTTTAGAGTAATATTTCATTTAAGCAAGGGCACAAACCATCATTGTCTTTTTTTAGTTTGCGTAGGCATGCTTGATTTTATGTTTTAAGTATGCTTTTCTTGCATAGTACAGATTCCAGACTGATTGCAAATTATTGACGCTTTCACATCACCCAGATTTACAGGTGTGAATGTAGACATTTTTTTTTACTTTACTTAATTGAAACCCTTTGTTAGTCTCTTGTAATTTCCTTTTTGTGGTGTTCATTTTCAGAGATTTCTTACCCTGGTTAGTTAAATGCTCATTTTGAACCTCTGAAGTTACTTCTGTCTTTTTAAACATCATAGCCCTTTAGTGCTGATAATTTCTGTGGAGGACATCTGGAGCATACTGTAAGCTTTCCTTAGCATTTCTCCTGCTACTGCCTGAATGATTGAGCGCTGGTAAAGCACAGATGGCAAAAGTACAATTGATGCTACTCAATGTGAAGTTTTTGTGACAGATGTATTTGCATAATGTGCTTCTTTTAAAACATTACATATACAAAGAATGTGTTCACATATTATGCTTTTAGTATGCTTTTCTGTTGTTCATAGCTTTTGACAAGTAAAACTTGTACTTTACTATTCTTTAAAACTGTTATTTATATTGTTGTTTATAACAGCATATTATGACTTAATATGTTTAATTATGACGGCAAATTCATAATTAGACATTTTAGTTCCTTTAATGTTTCTGAGTACAAATGTGAAATACAGTAAGTGCTCTACTTACTGTTCCTTCCAACCACGTGTGTTTTAATTTTTAAAAAACCAACCTCCAAGTACTGTCAGTGAAATTTATGGAAGGCCAGACATGCTGAACTGTTCTGATCAATTCCTCATCTAAGACCAAGGATATTAAGTGTAGTAATAAAACTCTGTGGGAGAAAATAATGAGTGCAAGCATTTATAGGGAGCTGATACTTCCAGTAGATTTAAATATAATTGATAAAATTTGCATGGATGTTGTTGTTATTTTTGAGTGCATATGAGATTATAGACATTCCATTTGCTGTGAAAGTCTATGGGGTATTAAACCAACTAAGTCTACAGAGACTAAACGCTATTTAAATACTCAAAATTATCAGGCTTCCATGAACTGTTTTGAAAAGTCTTTGCACTTATGTGTACAAAGTTGTTTATATATTCACAGTGGAATTCTGTAACAGTGTTGCTGTATGTTTTGTAATTTTCATTATTAGAGCACATTTCAGAAATGAATGTTAATGCACTTATGCTGCAAATGATACGGACACTTATTTATTAGGTAATACGCTAGTTAACACGGCAAGTGATGCTTTTTATAAGCATAAAAGACAAGCTTTTCTAACACTCATTTATGCAGATACAGTACACATATGCATTGATAAATCATTTTTAGATGAGAACAGTCTGACATTAGTTAATAGATGTAGTTTATCTCTATTAGAGTTCAATTACAGGTTATTCACAATCTGTTAAAGTTCTGTTAAAATAGAAAATGTTAGAATATATAGAAGAAATCTGCCATCTCAAATAGAAAAAGTAACCATTATCCCTTAGGGTAAACTACCCATGGTTAATTAATTATATGGACATAGCTAGCCCATGAAAAAAAATGTCTGTTATTCCGCTATAGAAGTGTTGCCAAAATAACAAAATGCTGCAGTGTTGTTATTTTTTATTCATTTAATTGGAAGTCAGACCATTTCTGCCATGGTAGATAAACTGTATGTATGCTCATTGCTTCTGAGACAGCTTATTTATATTGGGCCTCTGATCCCTGCTCTATCAACCCCAAGTTAAACATACAGCTTTCTGCAAACAAATCACTAAATCACATTTTACTGCAAATTCTCTAAAGAACAGGAGTTTCAAATTGCAGGAGTTGTTTCCAGATCAATTAAAATACCAGAAGGCACTGAAATTCTTAAAGGACAAGATTAAAACATTTTCCTACAACAGTATTTCTTTATGTCAGAACTATGTTTTACCACTATTTAGTCCTGCTTGTCTTGGTGAGATGTTTGGGTGCCGTTCTGATTTGTAGCAAAAGCAATAACACATACATGTATATTACTCCCCTTTTCTTTTGAGTTTAGAATAAAGATCTAATATTAGGTAACAGTCAAACACTTGACCTACAAAACTAAGTCTGTGACACAAGACATCTCAGAAAGCTGCTACTGATAAAACATTTGGAATAAGAAATTGGCAGGAGTACTTTGATTTAGTCGTCAGATTCAGTGTAATTTTCTATGGGTACTGTTAGTAATGCATTAATAGCTCATGCTCTAAGCCTTTATTTAAATCATGTCTTAGAAACAATTATTTTCAGTTTAAGCAGGACTGGTACCTGACTGTGACCCCACTCCTCTGTCCATTCAAAAACTTGACCTTGGAAATCCTAAAGATATGGGATTTACTCTGGAGTTATGACCTTTATAAAAGCTCCACCATTCCTGTCTAAATTGGCCACACACTGGCCAAAATATTAGACACCCCCCAGTCAAATTAATAGACTTTCTTTTTGGCAGGAAGTATTTTGTTGCTCTGTGGTAGATGAGACATTACCATCATTGTTCCTAGTCATAACAGGGAACAATCTGCTGATCCTGGAATGGAAAAATATTAGAGCCCACTCCAAATAACTGAAATATACAAGAGGCATTTCTATACACAAAGGGTTGTGAGGGACTGGAATAAGTTACCAAACTATGTACTTAAAGCTGATACCCAGTTTCTTTTTAAGAAATGGGTGGTCAACGTCATCAGATTAATTAGTAACCAAAAGCATTAGGTGGGCTGAATGGTTACTTGTTTATACCCTTCTTATGTTTTCAGACCAACTTAAGCCAGGGGTCTGTTTCACAAAGCAAGATTACTCAATAAACATGTTGACAGATTTTCCATTTCATGAAGCAGGATTGAATTACATCCAGTTAAGTATCTATAGTAACATATCATCTGTTCTTGAGTTGAACTTAACCTGTGCCGGAGCAGTTTAAGAATAGAGATAAAGCTGAACTGACTTTGCACTGAAAAAAACAAGGTCACCTTTCTTCAGGAATGTATCTGACATTAGAACTTTGTGGAGAGAATAAACGTTGTCCGCACTTTACGGTTCGCTGATCATGTTTATTTGAAAGATACCCATTCAGCAGAGTATACTTTACACTCATAATCTCTTAAACCCTTACATACCACCAGCCATATCACCCTGCAACTCACAACTGGCAACCCACTGAAGCTAAGCAGGTGTGAGCCTGGTCAGTACCTGGATGGGAGACCTCCAGGGAAAAACTAAGGTTGCTGCTGGAAGAGGTGTTAGTGGGGCCAGCAGGGGGCGTTCACCCTGCGGTCCATGTGGGTCTTAATGCCCCAGTATAGTGACAGGGACACTGTACTGTAAACAGGCGCCGTCCTTCAGATGAGACGTAAAACCGAGGTCCTGACTCTCTGTGGTCATTAAAAATCATAGGGCGTTTCTCGAAAAGAGTAGGGGTGTAACCCCGGCGTCCTGGCCAAATTTCCCATTGGCCTTTACCAATCATGGCCTCCTAATAATCCCCCTCTATGAATTGGCTACATTACTCTGCTCTCCTCCCCACTGATAGCTGTGTGATAGCTCACGTTCTGGCGCACTATGGCTGCCGTCGCATCATCCAGGTGGATGCTGCACATTGGTGGTGGTGGAGGGGAGTCCCCATTACCTGTAAAGCGCTTTGAGTGGAGTGTCCAGAAAAAGCGCTATATAAGTGTAAGCAATTATTATTATTATTATTATTACATTGTTAATACAGCTCGTCATGGATGAGCGTTAAAAGAGACGCAAACACTGTCCATAGGGCTAAAATTCCTTGTGACTGGTACTGACTGGTGTTGGCAACTTGCAGTTCTTCATTAAAACTACCGTGTGTCATGCAATAAGGAAATTGGTGTTTGCATTTAAACAAGTTTTGTGTGCGTTCATTACATTTCCCTGCCATACTGTACAGTAGTGAGTACAATCAAATAGGGGTTTCATTATATAGCTGGTAATACTCTCATATTAATTCTACCCACTGTACATGTAGCATCTGTTCTACACATTTCTTGCAGCATTTCCTAATATAATAGTTTCTCTGGACTGCACAGACATCCTCACTAAAGCCCCCAGAGGACCAAACAAGGCTAATTTTTTAACAGAAAATCAATTCACAGCATCGATGTACAGTTAAAAAATAAAAGTCTTGTCTAAAACATCCAGACATTTTTGTCTTTCTTGGCTTTTGCAGTGGCTACAGTATACTGTAGCTTTTTGCTATTATAAATGTTTTTATCCTCATAGTTTTCCTTTAGGAGCCACTGGATTAAGAAGTATGTTTTTTCACTGTGGTTTTGCTGGTGCAGATGAAGGATTCGATGCTCGACTCTCCTTTCCTACTGAAGTGTGGCATGAATGTGCAGTTAGTCAGATAGTTTAACCCTGACTTACTTTAAATGGATAACTTGAAACTGAGTTCGTCTTCATTAAAAAGCAGTTAACCTGGTTATCATGTTAAATTTATCTGGATAATTTGAGAAAATTAGTTAAACATGCTTTGTGGAAGACCCCCCAGGTCCTGTGTACCTGTAGTAACATTTTTGGAACCAGTACAATGTGCAGGTCCATTACTATTACTATTTCTCTTCTCACAATCTTAGTTGAAGGGGATGTTACTGGGAGATTGAGATTGGTTTGTGCAGGACATTGTTTAAACCCTTGTGAATCACATGGCTCACAGAGCAACAGGTAATTCAGGTTCATAATGTTTTTGTTTGCTGCATAAAACAAAAACAAATTAGAATTTAACTGCCTTTGAAAACATATATACCAGAAGAAAGCAATGTCAACTAAATAAGAAACATGGACACCATTTCAGGGGTTTTGAAACAGTGGGAGTATATGTCTTTTTAATGGTACTGGTGTGCAACACAACAATTCATGGATCTGGATTAACTTGTTGCAATTTAACAGAAGAAACATCAAGTACAGTACTTGTACATTCAAATTGAAATAATTTGAAAAATGTAAAGGGCTTTGCAATGATCATGTATATGCAGGACCAGTGCAATAAATGAACCAGGAATGATGCCATGAATAATGCATATCTGACAGAGAAAGGTATTGAACTCTATCAAGGAGTGTCCCATGGTAGTTAAAGTACTTGCAGGATACTTTAATTCATCTACATCAGCTCACTGTGTTTCTGCTTGGGTGGCAGAATAGATCATTTAGCAAGAGAAGAGTACCAGTGAATAATGTCTGTGAGAGAACTGTGTCATTCCAGCAATACTTAATGTTGGAAATATGTACAAGGTAGACAAATGGATCTGTTTTTTACACCAGTTTTGGAAAAGGTTTTCTGTTATGATGAGGGAAAGATGCTAGATTAACAGGAGTGAGAATGCTCCTGGCTTTGTCTTGCTGTGAAGACTTCCTTCCCTTGTTTGATACGCAAATGAGTATCATTGATTCCTTTCTCTGCTGACAATTGATGTTATCATTTATTTAATCATAAAAATGACACATACTACCCATATTTGTGGTTTCTGCGTTCTTCACAGAATGGGTATGTGATGCAGTATCATGGATTTCTGACAGAACAAAATAATAAATCAGACCGGTGGGACACTTCAGTTGCTTCAGTCAGGAGAGCAGAAAATAAAGTTCTTTGCTTTATCCTTTCCATATTCAAACAGCACTACCTTTGGTATAATAAAGTGATGAGATATCCCCTCTAGTGTTTAGCTAGGTTTTTTAATCAAGTCAAAATTGTGAGTTGGTACTGTGTAAATTATAATACAATTGATTTAAAATAAGTATGATTAGAAGCGTCAGAAGATGAAAAATAAAGAAAGTATAAGGCTATGCAGTTCTTCTGCTAAAGACTGAAGTATCTACTGTATACCAGTTTTGGTAAAGACCAAAATGGTTTACATCCCTGTGATTAATTAAAAAATGTATATTTCCCAGCTAAGATGTATTACTGTTATGGTCTATCCATAATACTAAATATAGAAATTATTACAATATTTTAGTAATAAGATTGATATCCAGTAATTATCTTTGGAGAAGTATGTATATGTAAACTTTAAAGTAGCAGGTATGCTTCAGAAGGTTTTGAATTGTCTCAAGATTTCAAGTCCAATTTTATTTGGTCTACAAAGATAATACACACACTAATAAAAAAAGGAGCCCAGCACAAAAATACTATATAACCTTCAGTCACTAGTACACTTTTCATATACAAATTCAATGAAAGTTTGGTGGACTGTGTAGATTCAGCTCAAGAAACACAAGGTATTCTACTCTTCTTCACATTCCGCTAGGTCTCCATTGAAATGGGATATACTGGTTAATTAAGCTGCAAACTATGATGCATGAAAAATTGATATTATCAGTTTCCATAGTGTGTGGTCACGGGCGTAAAATATTTAAAAGATTTCAAGCTCACAAAAGCAATTAATGAATTAGGCGGCTGACTAGGTAGTGTGGTAGATTAATTCACCTGCCCTTGATGCATGCAATTTTTTATGTGGGATTGCATTTCAAATCACACAATGAGTAAATTGAGTGTGGTGATCGTGACATAGTTCAGCCATAGAAGTCGGTGCACCAAAACCAAACAAAATCCATAACACAGTCTTTTACTGATGCAGGCAGACTTTTGTATGAGAGGCAGAAGATTAGTCTGGCATGATGAGTTACCTCATCTCAGGAGGTTATGTGCTTGTGTTGATCATTGGGCACCCTGCCCACTTGGAAAGAGTTAGAAAGGCCACATGTTGCCTGCACTGCACGGTCCTCAATCACCTTGTGAACTGTGCTGTCCAAGCAAGCTCTTAGACTGAAACTGAGTTCAGTTGGGTGCCAAAGTGACCCAACTATTGCCACACCAGATGGTGCAATAATGGGCCAAACTGGTTTATGTTATGTGGTCTTTTATTTCCTCTCCTGCTTTTTAACAGTTTTTGAGATGATGAGACCTCTAAATTAAAATATCACAGAAAATGTCGAAATAACATCAACTTTGACTTTTGATTTTTTTTGTAGCTTGAATACACCTTTTTAGTGATGATTCCCAGAAGAAAGTGGCCTCTGATTTAGGTGGAATTAAGGCAATCATCCCTGTTTTAGGGAATTTTGTAGCAGCCTTACTTTTGCCAGATTCTCAGCTTTCATCTCCTCCTAACATTTTTGTTATGACCCTACAGGTACATGTAATCAGGTTGTTTTAAACGTCTCTATTTTCACTGTAATTTCACAAGCCTTGTTCTTTTCCCATACAAATACAGAGATCTGTTCTTCACCACAAAATCTCCATTTTGACAGCTGAAATTAGATTAATAATAAAGGTTTCAGAAATGCAATATGTGAAACATCATTAATGATTTATAGGTTTCGCTGCTGTAAGAGGGCATATTAAATAATGATTAGAATTCATTTGTAATGGAGAGAGTTATGGTCTGGCAGTACATATTAATAATGTGCGACAAGTGTGGTTTCAAATTTATTTTCTAAATGGAGATGAGGGAAGGTTGTTAGTTTGGTAGAAATAATTGAATGCTTCAAGTTTCAGTAATTATAATTCAATACTATGGACACGAGAACAGAGGTGGACATTACTTGAGACATTCTGCAAATAGTCCCACAAGAGAAAGATGTAAGCAATTCAGTAATGTCCTCAAATAGGCATAAAGGACAGTATATGTGTTTGAAATTGCTTTGCTTATGAACTGCTTTCAGGTAACCTTTTAAATGGGTAGTCTAATTAATCACATAAACCTTTAAACAAAACCATTTTTTAAAGAAAAAAGGAAAATCCACTTTTTCCCTGATATGTCAATTACATAACTTTGAGGTCTCCTTCTCTGTTTTCCAAAAACCACCTTTCTTTTTAAAGTCTGAAGTTTTGTTTGTCTTTTCACAAACAAAAAACACAAAATCAGAACTTTTCTGGAAGTTCCTCCATAAATGCAATGCAGAGAAATGTGGTTCAGTATTATAACTGCATTGCCTGTGGCTACTTACTGTAACTGGTGTATCATGAGAAATGCTCAGCTATATTGTGACTAAATGGCAGGGTAAGGGGGCAATTTCTTCATTATGAAGGAAACAAGTGCATGCTAATTACATCTCACTATGTCCCCTGTAGGCTTCTGGAGAATATCCAAAACATTTGAATAGGACTCCTTGGGACATTTGCAATTATTATTTGATAATTATTCTCGTGCTTGCTTAGGATTTCAAAATCCATGTGATTTAAGTTCATCTAATGTGTTGGCTGTAGTGTAATTTTTACCTTACCATATAGGTAGAGTGGTGAAGAAACTCGGACTATAGGCAAAGTCACAGGTTTTTCACAGAAAGATGAATAGAGTGGAGTTTGCTGGAGGTCTTTTACAAAAGTGTTGGGCAGTTTAAGAGACTCTTGAACCACTAAAGGTTACAGTATATGTGAAAGAACTAATTCTCTGAGTGTTTATTTACCAAAAACTAGTACTTGATCTGCAGAGATTAATTTAATTTATTATATTTAAGGATCTTTGCTACAGTGTTCTGAATAGGATAAATGGTGAGGATAAATGTAGGGCCTGTTTGCCTTTTGTGGTTGGTTCACAGTACTGCAAAATTATTCAACGTTCACAGCCAGTGAACTAGCTTCTAGGTGAAATAGGCAAAAGTAGGAAGCCCAGGATAATAAAAAAAAACTACATGTGAAAACACAGCACTGAGTTCACGGGGAGAAGCAAGGTTTATTAAAGTACAAAAATGTAGCACTCGGACTGTGCTGGGAACCCGAGTGGTTCTTATGGGCTGGTTGGCTCAGTGGCCATGACATGATAACCACCCCTGACTCACTGAGAGTCGTGTGAGAGGTGCTGCAGGATTTGGGAGCAAATCCCTAAAGGGGAAAAAAAGAAAGAGAAAGAACCCTTGACTCGAAGATTAACTTTGAGAGGGGCTACCCCAGGAGTAGAGAATGAAGAAAGAGAGTTTCCTTGACTCACTGAGAGTCACTTTGGGAAGTGCTGCCTCAGGACTGGGGTTGACCTGCAGGGGAACTAGGAGAGTAGGTTTAGAAAATAAGTAGGTTCGAGCTGCTGAGAACAGTGTGGCCTGGGGTCCCTTCTGACTCCCACTGTGAGAAGATCCTCATAGTGGTCAAGGGATCCAGGTATGTGCAGTGATTCAGAACGAGGCAACAAAGCTTCCCGTGATGTGCTTACTTACTTACTACATTGTGGACAAGCAGGTTCTCTTAACCAAATAGGAGTCTTGCTTTGGATTTCGAGGCAGTCAATGGATTGATTTTGTTACCGAGATTTAGCATAGTAGTAAGTTGTAAAATATTAAATTGGGACTGCAGTTCCCCTTTAAGGTTTAAATAGGAAGAGAGATAATTGAGTAATAGAGGAGAGGAGATCCCCCTCAGATCCTCCTGCTTCTGTCCCTGAGCCTTCACCTCACAGTAATCTTGTCAAACAGACCCAGCCTCATCACTAAAAAATTAGGTGTGGGGGAGAAACACAGACCCCAAAAAATGTAGAGGTAAATACTGTATGTCAAATATTGTACTTTTTATTTTGAAACACAGATCAATAGGATAAATGTTTGTATTATCATAACAAGGAAGATAGTGCACAAGCATTTTTCACCCACCTTCCATATTCTATATTATGATTCACAGTTGCTTTTTGTTAACGGTATAAATCTGTTGTTAATTCAGAAGAATTTGGTTATTTTTTGTATCAAAGCATTAACTGTCATAATATGTTGTTTATACAGTGTACTGTGTGTCAGTTCTGTCTTTAGGTTGAACTTGGAAAGTAAAAGAGATCACTTTCTAGTGATTAACACTGATCAAACACTGATCAGTGGTGTGTGGGACTAATGGCAGGTTGTGAGATGCAAGTCCCTAGGGTTAGAGTTAGAGGTTGGGATAGGGTTAGCTTAGATTCCACTCTTGGCTAATAGAAAAAGCAAAAATGAAGGTGGAGGCCTGGACTGACATAATTGTGGACTTCAAAGGAACAAGTAAAAGTTTATTCCATGCTGAGAAGAGAAGAAAGGAAACACAATGTTTTAGCTGTGGAGCCTTCTTCGGGTGTGTGATTTTAGATTGTGATCAGATTAAATTTTAATTGTGGACATACAGTGGAAGCATATTGCCTTGAGTTTGAAACTTTATTTTCGGGTTTGTGGTTTATTGCATAGTGTTTTATGTTCAAATATTCAACAGTTATGTATCAATTCAAACTGGTAAGACATGCTGCAAGTATTCAGGTGAACCTCAAATCTTCTCACCAGTATGTGCTTTGAAGGTTTCCTTGGAAATTTTGATAATTCATTTCAGTTAGGTTGCCTGTTCGAAACATTGCTTTGTTCATTTAAAAAAAAATGCCAATAACACCTTACAAGACTTATCTTTGCTTAGAATTAAATTACAAATGTCAGGCATAAATAGTGAAATGTAGTGTGTTCAAGGGCTATTCGTATGACTTTCTCTTTTCCCCAGGCATTAACCAGTCCCTAACTGTCACTGAATTGTCTTATAAATTTAAAAGAATTTAGGTTTACTAAGAAAAGTGAAGAGCCAGGTGGACAGATTAATAGTTGGTACAAAAGGCACAGATTTTAAACCATCTGTACAAGAATCATTAATTATCAGCTGTCATCCAACAATCTCTTAAAATAACCTTGTAGATAGCAAAAAAAGGCAAGCTTTGAAAGAACATCTTGAACAGACGATGCTTTCCAGTCTGAAAAGCATTATATTAATGCACAATTCACAAACAAGTTTCACAGCCAAATATGTTATGACAATTAATGTTGAAAATCCCTCTAGTGTCTGAACATAATTGGGCTACAGAGATTTGTTCTGTAGTCATTGTGTGCACAGATGCTAGATTTTCTCTTTTGTGCTATACTGAAAAACATGTAAGAGAAGAGTGGAAAATGAATTGGAAACTCAAGTTACTAACTGATTAGGTGTGCCAAAAATTTGTCATTTTTTAAAAGTAGTGAGTTTCTCGTTCTCAGTCAGAGATATTTTAATTTTCTATGTCAACAAGCCACAAGCATGTGTACAAAAGTGAGGGAGATTTAACTCAACTTCAATCAACATGTTAAAATATGGATTCATATTAATATATCATGGGTTATATTATTATAAAACCCATGTGATATGAATTATGTTAATACATATTCATGTGGCTTATATTAATATTTGAGTAGTTGTGAATCTCAGTGTTGAAGAGTACTGTAGGCTTAAAGCTAATTGAGTCCAGTAATTTCCTTCTCAACAGAATGTTTTACAGTGACAAACCAAGCTTAGCTTAGCTTAGTGGGGGGCAAGTTGGAATGATAAGGGAACAGACAGCCCAGGTACAGGGGCTATTCCTCACAGACTCTGTACAGGGAAAACGCTATCAAGATGGGCCGATATCCATTTTCTTGTTGCTCATTGGATGCTTTAACATTTTCTTTGTCTTTTTTTTTGGTTTGGAAAAAAAAGCATCTTGATTTTATTGATTTACAGATTTCTTTGGTGGTATTAACATGTTATTATTACTGGCATGCAATGTATTGTTTCTAATGAGAAAAATGTTAAGCAGGATTTGCATGAGAACAGTTCAGATTTGCTTTTCACAAGCAGCGTGTGTTGCAAACCAGAAAGTTAAATCCTTTTTTCTTCATGAAAGTAAATGGAATCAAGCTCACTGTTATAGCAAAATATAAAACGGGCAGATACACTATTTTGTATTTATTAAATATATACTGTAATAGATTGTTTTCTTCAGGCTAAGATTTAGCATTGATACAAAAAATCTTACCCAGCACATTGAGACTTGGAGTCAGCAAGTTCACTTTTGTTTTTCTTTTTCTGCTCCTTGATAAGAGCAATATATTATAAAATTGTTCATGAATGTGTTCTGATTTTAACAATGTTTATGCACAAAAGAAAAAGTAGCTTCAAGCATGCGAGACAGGTGTTTAATATTGATGAATGTTGCATTCTTCATGGGATTAAGTTTTATTCTCTGTTGTAGTTAATCTTCTGATTTAACCTCTACATACTGTACACATTTGCATTGAGGATTTTTTCTGGCATTTTTCTCAAAACAGTACAGATAAATCTTTTGCAGTATATTGAAACATTAATCGATGGCCTTTGATTTGCATAGCACTTTTCATCCAAAAGGATCCCAAAATGCTTAACATTTGGGCTGCATTACATCTATTACCTGGGTGATGGGCAGCAGTCATTCTGCTCAAATAGATCACTGTATAGCAGATAAGTGTCACGATCGCCATCCCTCCTTTAGAGGGCGCTCCCACCTTGTATTATTTGTCATTACGCGCACCTGTCCCCTGTTCCACCTCTTATTATTTAAAACTGGCGTCTCTGGTGTTCAGGGCTCAGCATTGGAAGACGGGCGCCTGGAAGCCCGCCTACCAGCGGGTCCAGGAGTGACCCGAGGGCACAGGCTTCAACATGGCGTCCTGACCATCTGAGTCCAGGGCTCGGTCTCGTTATGGTTTTTAACTTCCATGTTCCTGTTCCTGGTTCCATGTCCCCATTCCCTAGTTCCTGTTTTAAACTGTTTTTGTCTTGGATGGATCTTCCAGTACCTGGACCCTGGACCCTGTATTCCCTTTTGGACTTCCCTTGGATCTGGATCACTGTCTTCACCGCCCCCCCGTCCGTCATCCCGTCCATTCCTTGCCGTGTCTTCCCTGATGTCCTTCTCCAGTCACTTCCGAATTATACCGTCCCGCATAGGGTCTTAAACTACATGCTCCAGATGGTGGTAATGACCATCTGAGGAAGCCTGAATCACAAGGTAGCCAGGTCACTTGGATGAATATCCTTAATCCTCCTAATATTTTCCCTTTGGGCCCTTTTATAACAATGGATGGCCAAAACCTTAATGTCTCATTCGAAGGATGGAACCCCTCAAGCACATTGTCCTCTGTCATCGATTTCTGGCCCATCATACTGGTTCTAACGCCAACCTGATTTGTACTAGTATTGTCTTAATAACATACTATACAGGAAGCCAGTCCTGCTTAGCTTCAGTCTTATGAGATTAAGCTTCAAGGTGGTGTAGCTGCTGTTGATGTATGTAATTTGGACCAAGGTTACAGAGCGAGTGGCCTTTCACTTTTCTACTGTGATCCAACCAGCACCTTAATTGTTTTATGGATCCTGCTATTCAGTAGTTAAATAATTGAGTAATTTATTGTGGAAAGATTTTGCTAAGGAAAGATTGGAAAAAACCACAAGTCAATTAGCCCTGCTTTGCACAACTGTGGGTCAATCTCCTGAAGATATAGAGCAGTGTTCCTTATTCCTTATTAGTCCTGTATTACTGTAGTTTTGCAAGTTTCATAGTGAACTTTGAAGAGCTGTTAAGTCAATAATTGATTAAATTATTGTGATTTGGATCACAATTCGGAAAATGAAAGATACCAGATCATGTGATTGTATGGGAAAAAAACATAATTGAGACACCTTAACATTGTATTTATAATGTTACTATTTCACATCTGTGAATCTACACAACAAGCCACATGTAATTGGGCAATAAAATCAACTACTTAGCATTTCTCTTACATTAAATGTTCAAATCAATGTTGTATAGTAATCTGTTTAGCAAGGAACTTAGTAAATTTAAGATTTCATCTTTAATAGTATTTTACTAGATATTATAATTAAGCTTAGGAAAACTATTTTCTATTCTGTAGATCAAATGGGGAATGCCAAACCCTTAATAGATTTTTATTCATTTTTGAGGTGCAATGATACAGGAGAATGTATTTACAATGTAAGAAGAAAACAAAAATAAAATGAAGTCAGTAGTATGCCATACAGAACTGTGTACTGTATGGAGCGAGCTTTTCAGGTCAGGTTTAAATAGTTTGCAAAATGGCAGTATCCATATTAAATTGAAGTAGTACAGATAGCCTACAAAAAAATGTCCAGTTTTGTGCTTCCAAGTTTACTTGTGCTGTATAGTAGTAATGTACAATGTACTGTACTACTTTTTTATAATGAGATAATGTGGCTCCTCACCTGTCTGTTTCAACATGATACACTTCTATGAATGAGTAGATTCTGTAAAACAGGCTCAGGGATTATTGTTTTGGTAAAACTCCTAGTGAGCCTTTTAATTAAAGGGATTTGAGGCTTGCATATAATACTGGTTGCTTACCTGGATTTTTGTATGTTGGCCTTCCTCTCTTGCTGAGACACTGACCATTGAACCTGCTGTGTGTTGCGGATTGTTTTCAATTCCAATTTTAAGAGAATGCATAGGATTATTCTCAAACTTGTCCTTATTACGATGAAACGCATAAATAGAATAGAATAGAAATCATAGAATAGAAATCAAAATCTGAGATAACAGGGAATGACCAACAGAATGTTAAATAGGTAGACCAAGAGAATACCTTAATTGGGAGGTTTGGAAAATAACCACCAGTCTAATTTTAATAAACCAAAAACTGGAAGGTAATTCAGTATGTTTCTAAGGTGAGTTGCTATGGCTGCCCTGCACACACACATCAATGAATAGAAATAAAGAATTTAATAAGGAGCAGCAGCTGCTCATTCAAGCATTCACTCGGTAGCCAGAATTAAGGACTACATTTAATAGCCTTCTTGTGAGTAGTTTGTGAAACGAGACAAAGGCTTCTCAGTTTTAGTGTGGAGTCTGCACTTAACAACTAACTAAAAGGTCATTCACAGTCACGTCCCAAGGAGAGCATTTTTCTGTTTACAAAATCAATGACAATTTCTCAAGCAATTCCACAAAGAGCATGTTTATAGAAGACTGGTGATCTAGTACAATTTGCAAGTTTATTGTTCCAAATCTGCAATTTTCAATCAGGTGTGCAGCAGAATTAGTCTTCACTGAGTTCCTGTAATTTCAACAGAATGCAGATACCCACTTTCTTTTAGTTTCATTGAAGATGAAATGCCTATTAGGAGATAAGTGTTTCATGAAATGATAGAATTCCATTTTATATTAAGTCCATTTTGCTGACTTTGAATGTTTAAGGTAGACTTAAAGGAAATGGAACTAAGCTAAAAATAAAACAATGAGCATAAACTAACATAACATAATTATCTTTTTAATTGCCTGTCCATAATCTGTCCTATTAATAAAATATAACTTACAATGCATGACAAATTAATAACAGAGTTAGATACATTTTGAATGAACAAGTAATTTAATAGATGCAGATTTTTGTCTTCCTTTCTTTCATAATAATACAGTAGATTGTTTAATAGATTGAAGTCTGGGTTTTGGAAAATGCAGCACATGTTTTCACGTACTTTGGGTTTGTCTGAATATGTTGCAGTGATGTATTTTATGAGTTTTGATAGAGAGCTTCCTTGAAGAGGCCAGTGACTTTAACACTCAGGGCTAAAACTGTCTTCTACTCTTCCTCACGCTGACAATCACTTCTGGACTGCTAGAGCACCATGCGGCTCACCGGACCATCACTTTCTCTCTGCTGTTCATCTCTATTTCACAGTTTTCCGATCCTAGACATCATCTGTTTTTCTCCCCTTGTGTTCTCAGTCCATTGCCTTGGCAAATTGTTTCATTGCTTTTATATCACTCGGTGATATAAAAGCCTTCCTTCATTTAACTCGGCCCTAGAATAAGATCTGCATTTGATTTTCAAAATTTGAGGTAAGCTCTGCCCTTGAACTCGCGCACAGTCCATACTTGAGTCCAGAGGCTCATTGGCCCAGAGCTTCTCCATGTTCCCTGATCGTAAAGAAAACAGGATGGGATTCCAGCCCATTGCTGGGTACTTCTCAGATAAGCTGGTACCTAGTTGTTTAGTTGGGTGGACTGGAGCATTCAGGATAGAGTTCCCTGGACCACATTAGGCCATGAACCCACAATCTCACAGTCACAAGCCCAGAACCCGGAGATCACTTTAATTTGCTTATACCAGCCCAGAATAAGACCACATAAAGACAATAAGGTTATAGGGTCAAGGTAAGAATAAGGGTCATGTTCAAAATACTGTTACATTAGAATTTCGGAAATAGAACACATTTCTTTGGAAGGTAACCAGTACTGCTGCATCAACTTTATTTAAAAATATTAATAGAAAGACAGCAACACATTTATTTATTTAAGTTAATCACTTGCATATGTAGTACACACAAATACTGAAAAAAAGTGTTGAAACATTTAAATTTTAAATCCGTTTTGAGCCTGTCTTACTTTAGTGGGAAGTTGGAAAGTTTATCAATTTGAAGTTATAACGGTTTGTTCATTATATTCGTGTGTTACTTTTATTCTGCCTGTATTAAAAAGTTTCACTCTTAAAAGTAAAACTGCTTTCAATAACTTTTATTTAATCACAGTGGCAGAGGGATGTCAGTCTGTAACAGTATTGCAAATGTTTTGTCATTTAAAAACACAAATGCCACATCTTTATTTCAAATTACTGTAGCATTTAAATGTGCTGTTTTGCCTACTCTTTAATTTAAGTTTTAAGCCTTCTCTCCTAATTGTCTAATATCAGTTTTGTCCTCTGAAGTAAATATTTTCTTTTGCTTTGTTTAAAACCTCTTCACGATTGCAGCCTTGAAACAATAAAGTGCTTCCCCTCAAGTCAAGTCATAAAAGCTGCAATCCTTTGCATGCCTCTTTGAATAATGACTTCTTTCAGACCGTATAAGACGTTAAAATTGATTTGATTAGTTCAATTAGGTGATATGAAACTCATGTGTAATGAAAACCCAATAGGACCCGTGTTTTGCTGTATGTATAGGGAAAATCTGTCCTCTTTCATGAGTTATAGCCAGTTGCTTCTCAGAATTATCTACAACATCCCGATCTATTCCACACCAAAGCCTGCACCATCTGAAAAAGATATTTTATCTCCAAATTAATTTCTGACAGACTCTGTCTGGGTTCATTTTTTATTACCATTTGTCAAAGTTTCTTCTTCTCCCCTAAGGGCTGTGGCAAATCACAGAGTGATACCATGAGCAATGAATTTGGCAACAGCAAAATGCTAAATCACAGTATTGCTATCTCTGCAGTTGTGCTCTAATCCTATTAGTCTCCTGGAATGATATGGTCACCTCTGAGGCAGGCTGTTTCTGCATATTCTTAGTGTGCACCAGGTTTGCCTTCTGTTATACTGCCTGTTCCTTTCTAAAAGAAACAGCTGCAGTCATCAGTATGTTTATCCCAGACCGTTTTCTTCTACCACAGGTTTAATTCTCTTGCTTGTATAATTTTAAGCTTGATTTTCTTAAATTCTTCACTAAACCATCTTTTTGATAATTAATTCAGCACTAGAAAATGGTAGTGAGTAGCGGGCACAGATTAGGATTTGCTTCATATCTCCATACATGTTGAGTGAAAAGGCTGTGACTAGTTTTGAAATGTTTAATATTAACATTGTGTCTAAAATTGAAGTTGAGTAGACTGTAAATGCCCTGGCAGGTCATTGACCATGACTATCACCAAGAAGTTGCCCAAACTGACCTTAGAAAAACCGATTAAGTTGTTATTGTTCATTACCAATTTTTAAATACATAAACATTCTTCTGAGACTTCGGTTACTGGCTTTACTCTGAAGTGGATTGGATTTTACATGTCCTTCATTAAGTTGTTAAGATGTTGTGAAATGTGCTTATTTATTTCATTAAATTATGTTGTTTAACATTCAGTGGTCCTTTCAAAGGTCAGAGATTTGCATGAATGTTGTAGTGAAACTTGAGAGATAGTAGTGATTGTCAGGGCTATGAAACACATTAAACAAAACCAGAGTTGACTTGGCATGAGCATTTTTAAATTGGATTTTCAGTGGATGATTAGCTGATTCTGAGGGGAAAATTTTAAAATGATTGATGATAACACACTTCATTTTCCAGGTGAACGTGTCTCTGACAAACTGCAATTCATTCTATTTGCTCAGTCTGTTGAGTGACATACACAGTAAAGGAAGTGGTCTTCTTATCATTATATTACTACAAAATAGTTAAAGCATTAAAAAGTTCAGTTTTGAGGATCTAAACCTACCGTATGTTTTGCTTCCATTAGCTCAACTTCTCAGGCTCCTGGACTTGAAATTCAGTCAGTTTTAGGTTTTGAAATTTCATTTATTTTTCTTTAGAATTCTTTTCCTTACACAATTTAATTTTTTACAGGACTGATGCAGGAATGTAGCAGAATCTCATGCTACCAAGTAAAGACGCAGTTTCAAAGCTTTCTTTTGATCACCTTATCTCTTGCTAGGCTCGACAACAATGCAAAAGTTACCATTTTGTGTTACAATATCATACATCTATGGTGTGTTGATACCCCTGATAGTTATTAGATGAATCATTAGATTAATGCAGGTACAATGTTTTCTACAGCAGGCGAAGCTTTAAATAATCATTGACCACAACATTAGACATTCTCTTTGGATCTCTCATGGTAAACTTTTCCTGTCCCCTGTGGATAACCTTATAATGAGACAGTCAAGGGCAGATGGCATTAGGAATAACTGTATTGACTCTACATTTACACCTCTTTAGTTGACAGTTGTGTCTATAGTCATTGGAGGTAAGTTCTTCGACTTTATGACAACTGGCAATCTAGGGCAGGAATGTCAAACTTTTCTGGTTGCAGGACATCTAAATCTGAAAATAAAATCAATTTAACACATTTCTTTTTATCAATAATGCTGCTGTTACTTACATAGTTTTGGAGGCTGTGCTGCATGTCCACTGATCCACTGTAAGTGCTGTCAGATCAGGTTCACTGTGTAAGAATACTGATTTTACACCACTTGCTGATAGCCCTAGTCTAGTTCCTGGATTGGTTCTAAAATGACATCCATGAACATAAAAATTAATAATCTAGTTCTTGATTGTTCCCTTTGTCAAAAGGTAACCCCTCATCTATTTGTAAATTGCTAACTAACATGAATTTAATTAGTTTAATAAGTTCCTGTATCCTGTATTATACAGGTTATATTGAATTGAAAAAGTATGCTTGTTTGACAAGAAGGAATTATAGGTCTCCACTACTAAACAAGATAATTTCCTTTAAATACTTTAGAAAAAACAGAAGTGGTCTCAATAGATCTCTTATATTACTGTACAGTATGTGTTCTAGTGTCTTCAACTATCCTAGTTAAACAAACACCATACTTTATGGAGTATAGTGAGCCAATCAAACAAACCTGTTTGTTTTAAAGCCCAATTAAATAAGAAGAAGCTCTTTCCTCTTTGAGACCTAGTTCCTTGAGATGTACACATAAGTAGACTTTGGTATGAAAGTCAGTCGTGCAAATTTGGATATATACATTACAGTGGTTTCACAAAAACTCTATGAATTCCTACTGTATGCCGATGCCACATAATTGCTGCAAAGTATTTACAGCTCACTTGCCATTCCTAATTTAGCACCTTGAGTTGGAGTACATCTATTTTTGAAAACATGATGATTTTATTACACGTAAGAGGTAGATGCCTCAAATGATCAAAATCCAAAAACAGCTTTAAAATATGGTTGTGTGTGTGTGCTATAAAATTGATCTCTAACTGAAAGCTCTGGCAAGAGGACAACCCCTTGGAATACATTCCCATTTAACTATAAGTATGGCTACTAAGCACGCTTTCGGCTGCATGATGCTGCAGTGGTCAGCATTGCTGCCTCACAGCACTGGGGCCATGGGTTCAATTCTGGACCTGGGTGCTATCTGTATGGAGTTTGTATGTTCTCCTTGTGTTAGTGTGGGTTTCCTCCAGGTGCTCCATTTTTCTCCGGCAGTCTGAAGACATACTGGTAGGTTAATTGGCTTCTGGGAAAACTGGCCCTGGTGTGAGTGTCTACATGTCTGCATCTGTGTGTGCACTGCAATGAACTTGCATCCCGTTCAGGGTGTGCCGTGCTTGCTGGGATAGGCTCCTCCTCGACTCTGAATTGGATAAAGCGGTTAGCAGATGGTTGGGTGGGAGCTGCCTTTTTCAACCCCCTTTTCTTTTCCTTAACCACCACCATTGCAGTAGCTTCTCTGTTCTATTGTAGGAAGTAGGAGAAGTGCAGAAACCTTGTACTGATAGCCAAGTTGTCTTTGCCAGGTGGGTCAAAGCCAAAACAAAGTCTCAGATTGCTTACCCACTGAAATCATCAATACTATGGGTGGGGGTTGAAGATTCTGAAACATTATCAGGGGGAAGTGGTGACCAGTGCCAGTTCTGGAAAAATACACTACTATAAAGTCTTGAAATGTGTGTGTTTGATCAATTTAGGAAGTTAATTTGTGCAATTAACTCATGAATGGCTCACGGTGGGCCATGAGAACTGTGGTGTGTTAATGTTTTCATTTTAAGTGGCCTGTAAATTACATAAATGAAAATGAAATCTCCAGCTCCCATGATGGACAAAATTGAATTGTTCCAGAGGTTAGAAATTGGTGATTTAAAGGTGACCTGTGAAACCTGCTGGGTTGTGGTTCTCACAAGCAAAGACTATTCCCGTTATAGAGCTACAGTATTACTTCCATTCTTCAGACCTCAGTACTCAGAGTTAAATCTTAAGCAGAGTTGAAAAGAGTGCTCAGTAAACTGATACGCATTGGCAGGTTCACAGCCTCTGCAGGACTCTGGATTCCATTAGCTGCTGTGTGCAGGCACTGAAGCACCTCCACAGCCTGCTTTCTCTGCAGTGTAGCACCAAGTTACTACTGCAGGTATTAAAAAGACTAAAGCATTCTGCTTGAAAGCACTGCGGCTGCTTTTTAAAAAGTGTGAATTCTTTTCTCTAATAATAATAATAATAATAATAACAACAATAACTATATACAGTATTATTACATATATTAGAATATCTGAAACCTTGTGATCAAAACGAGCAAAATAATGCAGCTTGGATTTTTTTCCCTTTTTTGCTTTTCTCACAAATTAAATATGATTCTAAATGATTCTATATACTGTAGATTGGATCTTTTTATTTTCATTTTGTACTTCACAAGAAAATTTGAAATACATATGTTAAACCTATTCAGCACAGGATTTCTTCTTAATCTATTTGCGGTGGTCAGTAGACTGTAAAGATTATTAAATCATTCAATTTTTTTAGAGCTTTTTGACTTTCACACTTAGTCATTAGAATACCTCGCCAGGTGGAAGCAGAAAGCTGCCCTTTTCAATTTACTTCCTTTGTCTCCAACAAATTTGGCTACTTTTGACCTTGTCTGACAGACTGATGGGCAGAGAATACTTTGTGTGATCATGTGTTTAGTTGCGGCCTGTCGAATAAGAATGTTGAATAAGAATCCTACTGTGCTTGCTCTTTCAACAAAAAGTATCCATGTAAAATGTCTCAAACATAACCTTTTACATGTTTATATGTTAGGGTTAGGTTTACTTCTTCTACTGTATATGTCACCATGAACAATCGCAGTGACAATAGCCTGATATATTAATGTTTCTACTCTTTTGCAACAGCACATAGCACATTTTCTATTGCTGTTCCCTAAAACTAATTAGAAAAGAGAGAAGCCAGTTTTAATATGTGTGAAAACCTTTGAAAGTTTTGTATTGATTAAACCTTGGATCCTCAAAGAGTCTTTATTTCTCTTTTCACAGGGGGGATTTTTGAAACCCTGGAGAATGAGCCTATAAGCGTAGAAGAATTAGCCTTCAAATTTGCTGTCACCAATATAAACCGAAATAGGACCTTAATGCCAAACACCACACTTACCTATGACATTCAGAGAATAAACCTCTTTGATAGTTTTGAAGCCTCCAGAAGAGGTAAGTCTTTTACTGAGTGAATATTTGGAAAATATTGATTTCATTTCTATTCCTGTATGTAGACAGAGATCACCCCATTTTTCTGAATGTAATGTACATTTGTCCCATATTTGTTGAATAGTGCTGTATGCATTGTGTGATTTCATGCTTAATTATTTGACTTAAAAATTATGGATTTTATGGAAGTAAAGTAAAACATGAATGTTTGGTGTTGCAAAGTAGCAATTTTGCACTTTCAAAGAAAGGGCCATTCTATGTAAAAGATTGTACAGTAAGTTTATCACAAAAAACAAATATTTAGGTTAGAGATTGAGGATAACTACAATAATATATTTATTTTATAAAAAAGCTTTCAAATGCAAAATCTGAAAACCCTTGTATGATTATCCAAAACCTAACAACCAAACCTAAGGTTGCTTTTTTCAGTTGCATGTGATCTGAAGAAGCCTCATTTTGGTATTTCAAGAATATTTATTATTTATTACTCTGTAAGTCCTTTGTATTACTGTTGTTATTAATATTGTTTTTTATATCAGAATTTACAGGTAGTTAATTCTCAACATGTTGAGTGAACATAGTGTTGAGAATCTCGTTCTCTGACCTAACCATGGTGAAGAGAATTATGAGTTATTCTAATTAGTGAGACATCAAATCTGTGTTTTTGCTAAACTTCAGCATATGTGTTTTTCCTAGAAATTAGATTAGTATTTTTTATTATAAGATCCTATATTGCACAGATGACAGTGAACAATGAATCCAAGCAAACTGATGATGATGTACTGGGCTTAGCCTGAGATGTAATGATTTCCAACCCTACTGAAAGTTTATTTTTTCACACTTTGGGCTTTAAACAAATACATTATACAAAACATTAAACCACACGCACAAAATTAAATTGTTTCAAAAGCCTGAGCAGTTTTGTAAATGCGCTCCTCTGATTTCATTGCTGTGTATTAATCATACTGCAGATGACACCTTTATGTAATTTGAAATAAGTTTGAGACTTTACTGGCCATATACTTTTACGGAACACTTGCAGAATCTTGTATAAATGTATAAATTATAAACTAGAACTCCTCCACTCCAGAAGTCTGACAAATTTTGATGAGGGGGCATTTGCAAAGTATCTGTATTTTTATTTTTATAGTCTAGGTTTTAATAAAACACATATATCTTCTTACAGTTCAATGACATGTTGTCCTGGTTAACTAGCATCTCTAAAGTGCTTCCTGTTGTTTGTGGGCTTTGGGATGGACTGGCATCAACTTCAGGGTATAGACATGCTTTGCACTGTGTATATGCTGGGTTAGGCTCCTCTTTGGCTGCAAATCTCCAAACTACAAAGGTAGATGGATGGATACAGATTTGGCCATTTCTAACCTCTTTAACAAATACAGGGTTGCTCATATCCTGGCAAACAATGGGTGCAAAGTGGCATACACCCTGGACAGGACACCAGTCTATCGCAGGATTTGTCCACTGAATGAATGACTAACATCATTTAGCAGGCTGACTAATATTAGCAGGGAAGAAATACTAGTCTAGTCACTGGTTTTCTAGTGTTTTCCAGTCCTGCACAGAAACTATTTTTGGTATAAAATGGTGATTATCTTCTACATTGAATGGTACATGGTAACTCTTCTAGAAATGTTTTCTGCTGTGAAAGTTCCCCAGAATTTGAAAAACGTTCATACAGATTTAATTGACATACGGATATTTTACAAATGATCCAATGTTTTATAACTTAATTTAAACAGTTATACCCTCTTTAGCTCTTGAGTGTACCAGAGTGAGAGCTTTATCTTGATGATGATAAATTTAAGATTATCAAAATGATTGATTACCCCCCAACACATTAGGATTTTCATAAATACACAGCTCATGACATACAGTATAAGGGACTGAAGATTCATATATTCCCTAAAATAACACTTTGTTTCAGGAGTAAAGTAAAAAGCTAACATGTTTTTATAGCAATTGCTGTAAAAAACGAATAGAAAAGCAAATTTACTGTTCCAGCAGCAGAGATGATTCTTAGCTAAGGCCATAATATTTCTCCATAATTCTGATACTCTCATAGTCTTCTGATTTTCCTTTCTTCCATTCATTATCAGAAAGATGCCAATCCTTGGTAAAGATAACCTTGGATCTACACCCTGAATGGTACTCTAGTCCATCACAGGGCAGAGACATGCACATAGGGACAAGAATTTAGACACTATTTAACCCAGCCTTCACTGGGCTTTGGGCTGTGGGAGACCACCCAGATAAAACCAATATTCCCACTCACACATGCAATCTCCATACAGAAAGTGCCCAGAGTAGTGTTTAGCCCAGGACTGAAGATGTGGGAAGCAGTAATGGTAACTGCCATGCAACTGTCAGCCTATTTTAATTTAATATTTACTGAATTTATCTGAATTACCAACCTTTTAATTTTGTGATGCTTACCTGCCTTTAAAGCTGTGTTTATAATTTTAAACTTTTGAAAATAAAAACACAATTATGACACAAAGTAAATATGAACTTAACAATTTTCCTGGATGCCATTAAAGAAACCTTAATGGCATTGACTTAGCCATTGAGGGGTTGTAATGGATGGCTCTCCAGGACCAGGAATGACTGCCACAGAGCTTTACCATCCTGCTTCTATTTCCTAAGCCCAGAACTGTCTTTTCTAGTTTTTTTTTAATAAAGCCTATTGAGATTCTTTATCATTTGTACAGTACCATTTTATATACAGTCTATATATAGTATGCTTCCTTTGTTAATTATACTATAAACTACTGGAAGGGTACTGTTTGGGCAGAGGGGAGGAGAAGGCGAGAGGGGAAAGGCAGATGGGATGGGATAGCTTGAAAAGGGAGAGGAGGGTGAGACGAAAGGGATTCATGTTGTTCTTGTATTTTTGTATTACACAATTTGTTTGAAACCAGCCTCGTGAAAACCTAAAACACATTGTTTAAAAATAACACCGTTCTGCTTCTCTCCAGCCTGTGACCAGCTCGCACTTGGCGTGGCTGCAGTTTTCGGCCCTTCTCACAGCTCCTCGGTCAGCGCCGTGCAGTCCATTTGTAACGCGCTGGAAGTTCCCCACATCCAGACCCGGTGGAAGCACCCCTCAGTGGACAACAAAGACTCGTTTTACATCAACCTCTACCCAGACTATGCTTCCATCAGCCGCGCCATTTTGGACATGGTGCAGTATTACAAATGGAAAACGGTCACGGTGGTCTATGAAGACAGTACTGGTAGGTGCTAGTTGTGTTAAATGGTGACGCTGTCAAAATGAGTAACCCCTCCTTTCTTGTCAAACACTATGGATTCTCCTACCCTCATTTGTAGGGAGCACAACCACCAGTCAAATGTAGAGAGCTTAAAATGTCTCTATGAATTTATAAATTCATTTAACTTGTACAGTCAAAAGCTGGTTCACACAAATATTGTTCCTATGAGCTTATTATTTTATTTTACTCCTAACGTAATGTTCATAATATTAATAATGTTTTAACTGTCTTTGTTGTTCTCTTGATTCATTTGTGGCATTACGTGGGGGCGTGTCCAGTGTGGAGGCGGAGCTCTGGTTGAAGGGCGACGCCTTGCCTCTGTAGTCCCAGCTGTTTTGGCTTCCAGCTGATGAGCCCCAGCTGGGCGGGTCCTATAAAGGCACACTGGACAGCCTCCGACGAGACGAGCAGGGGGACCGCTGGAAGGGGGGGTTTTTTCCGACAGCCCCCAGGGGATTTAAGGTTTTCTTTTTCTTTTTGCCTGTCCCATCACACACTTTCACTGGGGCAGGCATACACACACATTTTTGTTACGCACTCAGTTCTTGTTTTGTTTTTACCTCGCCCTGCTCACCAGACTGGACCCCGTCTAGCGGCTCTTTTTTTCCCAGGCTGAACCCCATTAAATAGGGTAAACCCACCCTGGAGGTAATGCAGCACTTTTTCTTTTTGTTTTTTTGTTGCATTTTTTTCACTCTTATTGTATTGTTTTTGGTCCCTGATAAACTCACACTGGTGCTTCCATCACCTCACGCGGGGTGTTGAGTTCTTACTGGTGCCCACTACACACTGTCACACATTTAATGTTTGTGTATTGTTATATACAGTACAGTACATATAGACACTGCAGTTTGTCCTTAATTGTCATATTTTCTTCTTAGTATAGTGAAAACAATTAAAAACAACACAATCAGTAACGTGACTGCATCAGTTAGCCTTTGGAATTGAAGAACATGTGGGTTGAATAGCAAAACTGGACTGAATGATGTATAGTAATGGCAAATATTATTGATCTGAGAGACTTTTAGAGAGGTGTTGTTGTAGAGGCTGTCTAGAAGGGTATCAGGGGTATTTCACACATGGAAAATGTCCAGCTGGGCAACATGTGGGCTCAACATGTGTAAAGGAATAGGCACAGTTAGCTTTAGTTGTGGTTCTGATCCATCCATATTAACATAAAATGCAGTTAGTATTACTAAGTAGGGGTTCCTAATAATTTGGCTAGCCATTATAGCTAATATGACTGTGTGTAAGTATTTAACTGTTCTGATTTTTTCTGTGAATGCTAATGAGAGTAATCATGCTTTTTCATGCTTGAACAAAGAGCATTGGTTAATGTGTCCTAAATCAAGAAAATTAATATGTAGATTTAGAAAAACTAAAATTAAACCCACTTCTCTGCTGTTAATCGTTTTCACCTATATAGATCCTGTATTGTGGGATGTATGTCATTTTTTTTACATTTTTTGCATGAGTTATCTATTTAATACTGTGTTGTTTCACTTTATGGAGGCAAATATTCATTGGTTATAGGTCTTGGGTAATAGGTTGATAACTCAGTCTGAAGTAGACAAGACCTTCTGTGTTTCAACTGTGTTTCAACTTGTGTTGAAAGGAATTGAAATATATTTTGAACACCCCAGGGGAATAGATATTATCAAATGTTCCCTAGTATATCATTACAGCATAATTTTTCAATAAGTTTGAATGGTTCCTAGCAGTCGCTGTTGTAATTAAGAAATAAGATAAGACAGAAATGCTAATTTAATTAAGTTGTGTTGATGGCACTTACGTATGTGTCATGAATCAGCACAGAACCTAATGAAGTTTTGAACTGCATTTAATGGCTGGAATGATTTGGTCAATACACAGACTTAAAAGAGGGAATTAGACACCAGTGGTTCAATTTTCAGTTCATAACAATTTCTTAGACCTTCCCGTCTCCCCAGTTTACTTCCATGTCAAAAAACATCCTTCAGCTGGGGATGTTGTCTGAACTGAAAGACAAAGTGTATTCTCAATGCCTATTTTACACAGAGAAAGAAAAAAATGAACTCCCCTCCCTCTGCATATTGTTGGCTATGCAGGCTGTTTTTTTCATTTTTTCAAAAACATAGCCTTGTGTAACCTGATTTATTTCATTTACATGTGAATTCTGTGTACAGTATTTCTCATAGAGCTCCATTCTTTGTACTGAGAATTTGTTTGAGAACCTGATTATTTTTTGCCACGGTAATTATATTTTGTCTTCATCTGTACAGCCCTTTTGTTCTTAGCTATTCACTCCTCTGCAGTCCAATACAAAGAGGAACTGATGACATCACAGCAAGTGGGCCTTAAGCCTTTGAGCAAAATGAATTAGCATTTATTTTGATTACTGTTTCTACGTGCTCTACATTCACTGGATGTGCTGTGAAAGAAATTAAGATTGTCCTTGTGTATCTGAAAACTAATAACCGGAGTTGTTATAAAAAACACCTTTTTTTCATTTTACATTTGAAATTATCAGTGGGTTAGGAGCTTCCACTGTCATACTTAGCAACTGAAGCTTCTTAAACAAAAATTCATATTCATTGATGTGGAATAACTATGCTGAAATATGATTCAGTGACTCATGGTGAAATAAACAATAATGTCAAAATTAGACAAAATAAAGTAATCCTTCAAATTGATCTATATATATTGATTTTCAGGATGTCTGTGACCTGCTGAATAGCAGGTGAAAATCAATAAGATACAAAGCACCTTTTCCTGTGATTGAAATAAACTTTGAAGAGGAAAAAATAGAGGATGGAATGCTTTAGTGTCAGATTACTGCACGTGTGGCAAAGGTAGATTTAGTGAAATAATCTATTGCTGCTTAAGTAGAAGATCTGGGGAATCTAGGATACAGTATGTGTGAAACTGACAATGGAGGTGGATGTGTTGTTCACTGCAGGGGATGCACACAGACAGCAGTGATTCAATGTTTGACAATTAACTGACACCTTAACTAACACCTTCAACTGTGACATTATAATCAAACTCCAGTAACTACCATCCGTACTTAGTTTACTAATTATTCTTTTAATGCATGAATCTGAAGGATTTAAAAAGCAACACTAGTATTTCTTTCATATTGGCATGACAATGGCTTAATTAAACAGAGAAAAGAAGAGAATCAAACAGCTTAACAGGCAGCTGGCAGCAAACACCAGCTGCTCTTGGCATTAAACATCTCACCTCCCTGAACTTGTGCAGAGGAACCCATCTTTATAGGCTTCTGGGGTCGGTGGTGAAACAGTGATGTTCAGGTTGAAGTCAGTAGGCCAGCTCACGCCAAACAGGCTCTAGAAGCCTTTATTTTCTGCAATACAGTCCCTCAGGCCCTTTGTGTTACCAGTTCCCACCATCAAAAATTAACCATTTGCATAGTGCCTGTCTCCCCAAGAATATACTATACCCATGACAAGTCATTAAAATACTGTATTCCAAACTGCACTGCAGGGGAAATAGATACTCAGTGTTTCATTGATTTTAAAACTTCACATTTAATCACTGTAAAGCTGAGTGGTAGTGATTGGTTGACACAAGAGGGCTGCTTTATGTCTTTTAAAGACACACTGCGGTTAGTGTAATCAATACACAAAGAATCTCCATTGCTTGCATCTACATTGTGCGAAAGGGTTTTCTGACAGATATGATGTTTAAATTGATATACAGTGTGTAACAATTTGGTCTGCACAAGATAATTATGAAATTGTATTAAGTGGTATTTATGTTGGCTTTCTAACCAAGGCAGTGGTTAGCATAGCTGCCTTTCAGTGTTGGTGTCATGGGTTTAATTCCTGGTGTTCTATCTGCATGGAGTTGGCATGTTCTTCCCATGTTTGTATGGGTTTTCTCTGGGTGCTCCAGTTTCCTCCCACAGTCTCAAGTCATGCTGGTAGGTTAACTGGCTTCTGTAAAAATTGGCTCTGCTGTGAGGGTATGCATGACTGTGTGTGCCCTGTGATAGACTGGCATCCTGTCCAGGCTGTATCCTGCCTTGCATCAAACGCTTCTCAGGCTAGGCTCCAGGCTGACGTGACCCTGAATTAGATAAGAGTTTAATGAAAGTGATGTGATGTAATATCTATGTTTTTTTCCTTTGAGGTTTGTGTTGCAATGGAGCAGACAGAAGCAATCACAAACCACCAGTCTCAAAGTTAAGATACGTTACTATTTCTCATCCTGTTAATGCAACCACGGTGTTTTCTTTTAATGAGCAGAAAAGGAAGGCATTGCTAAGCCTGTAGCACTTCCAAAAAGCTGATTTCTGTTGATTGGTGTTGGCAGTGCACTTAAGGCAAACAAAAATCTAATTTAGAGATAAGTCCATAATGAAGGCAAAAGCATCAGAGAAAAGGCAATTAATGTATCGACTGATGTAAATAACACCACCTTTCTGAGCATGGCAAAGCAGTACTAAGACATCATACTTGAGTGTAATTGTTTGTAATTAACTTAAGCCTATTTGAAAAATTAATAACAAACAGTGATCACCAGGGACCTGTGTTTTACTGAGAAGTGGTTAGCCGAAATCGCTACTCTGTGTGATGCAATACATGTAGGAAATGTTTGTTGATGCACAAAAGGGTGAGGTGACAAATGGCAGTGCAGTCAATATCTATCTTGACACCACAGGTTCAAAGGTTTTTCCTTAACAGAATTTGCAATTCTGAAGTTACAAATATTTATACTGTAGAAAAGTTGGAAATCCGAAATCTGAGATCTGGCGGATCTGAAAATCTATGGTTCAATTAAATAGTCAAAATTTCAACTGGGGTAAAATCCAGCATATACTGGAGAAATGAGGATTTGGATTGGGAAACTCTAATCCTATATTAAGAACATTTACTATTTCCTTCACCTCTTACCCTCTTTGCCTTCCCCTTTAGTGCTCTCTTATGATTGGGATATTGGAAAAAAAGTTGGATTAATCTGTACACGATAGCAATTTTCTTCTCCACTTATCTTTCAATAATCTCATTTCACCAAATTTTATAATCTCATTTCATCAATCCTTTTCCCTTGACTCAGTCACTGTTGAGGTGTGTTATATTATTTGATAAAGTGACCTTTTCTTGTCAGATTGTTTTCTGTGTTGATCTCCAAAGGCATATTATTATATTACTGTCTAGAATGCTTAACCTTTAAATTGCTAAAATTTTTATTGAACTTTACCTACCTAGTGTCCACCGATTCTCTCATTGTCTAAACTGTTTACATTTTTCCCTCTGAAAGCCTACAGTAATAAATATGCAAATTTTTGGTTTAGTGTGGCTTTCACCTTGCATTGAGCCATTTGATTTAACTGTACTTTTTATGGTTATACAAGGACTTTCATTGGTCTTAACTACTATAATCTAAGAACCACGGCTTGTTTGGAAAAAAATAATTCAAACATTCATGTTATTTGATTCCACCCAGTTCATCATTGGACCAAAAACAAGACTAAATCACTGCACTTTTTAAGAATATTGGATGTGCTCCTATAATAATAAAGTAGAATAAAGTCTCAGACCAGGACACTATTATTCGCACTCAAAGTAATTGCCATTCACCTCTGGAACCACATGGAAACCTCTTCGTGACTTTTCATTCCACACAACATTGTTCAGTTCAGCAAAAGACCAAAAACAAAGAACAGGTTGCTCATTGTTGACTTGAGGAAAACAAAATTTAGATGGAACCTGGGCTGATGAATAGGAGGGATGGCCATTCACTTTATGGGTCGCCTGTCTAAGTCAAAGCATCAGTCCTGCTTTGGGATTCCTTCTGTCACTCATCAATCCATATGTGCTGAAAAAGGGAGACACCTTACACGAACAGGAGAGCGGGATGAAACCGAGCCGAAGGTTTAGTGCAACTCTCAAAATAGCTGAGCAACAGACTAGGATCATGAGATGAATCTAGCTAAAGAGTGAACCTCTCTCTACCCACTCCCCAATTACTCACAACCCAGTACCAGCATCTCAATATAGTCTTGTTTTTATATTGTAAAGAGCATTCCTGGGTCTGTGTTGGTGGCATGGGGAATGACAGCATGGAGACAATTTGACTGTTTTTTTGCCCTTTTCATGACAGTGGGGCATTCTAATCACCAACACAAAGAGAGAAAGTGCAGACATCCACTGGACACAGAGGATGAAATCATGTTGTTTTAGCTGGTTACTATAAGTCTGTGATTAATGTTGATCTATGTTATTTTAATTAACTTAAAGCCAATGCATTAGTAATTTAATGATCATATAAGGGTTGGTTACATATGTCTTTTAACCATACTTAATATACAGTACTGTATATACTGTATACTAATGTACTGCACAGTGTAATATTGTACATTATGTGACAGTATAGGGATGGACTTGGAATTATATGTGAATTTGGCTTTTAGCGACAGTTCTCCACACTGAGCCATTGTGAATGTCAAGACACTACTGTCATACACAGTACTGTATATGTGTAAACATGTATTCTCATCATGCAGTCCCACATTGCTCCACTTAGCATTCACTATGGCAAATCATGGTATACAGTATAGGGATGGACTTGGAATTATATGTGAATTTGGCTTTTAGCGACAGTTCTCCACACTGAGCCATTGTGAATGTCTATGAATATCTATGAATTGGCTTCATTACTCTGCTCTCCTCCCCACTAATAGCTGATGTGTGGTGAGCGTTCTGGCGCACTATGGCTGCCGTCGCATCATCCAGGTGGATGCTGCACATTGGTGGTGGTGGAGGGGAGTCCCCATTACCTGTAAAGCGCTTTGAGTGGAGTGTCCAGAAAAGCGCTATATAAGTGTAAGCAATTATTATTATTATTATTATTATTATTAACATAATTCAGAATTACCATAGGAAGGTGATACAATTGCACATTTAGTGGGGAAAGCCGAGGTACAGTAGTCGGCTTTCCTACACTTTCAGAAGCCATGTTTTGCAATTGAAATTACATTCAGATAATAATTGTCATGATCATTTGTCCCCAAAGGCTGTCTAATATCTATTGATTGAAATCTGTCTTGGCTGGTGGAAAAATCTAGGTCAATCCATAATTACCTTGTGTAGGGGCATTTGAAAATTGAGTTCAAAAGACGTCATTTACAAGTTCAGCCATTTCAATTGCACAACTCCCAGCTGAGCTTTCCAAATCAATGCACGGTTTCTTCATTATTGTAGTGTTCCCCATCATGGGCGCACTTTCAATTTTGTCTGGATTTTTCATTACTTGGAGATCTGTAACCTACTACTGTTACTATTTTTTAATTATCCACTTTTTATAGCATTCATGGATTCTGAGCAGTCTGTGTCTTCTAGGCCATTTATTTTATTTTAGTGAGTGAAGAGTTACAAAGAAATACATAATGTAGTAGCTCACATAATTTCTGTGTGCTCTGTTGTGTGCTCTGGAACAATTAAAATGAATTCAAGGCAATACTTTTCAAGCCTTAACACGTATCATTTCCATTTTAAACAGCACTTCCTTTATATTCTGTGAGTTTTGTGTCTTTGTGTCTGTGAGTCATTGCTATTGCTGTGGCTGAAGAGGTTTCATTTCTATTGTGTGTAATACACACTCACATGCTAAATGATATTCAAATTGGACAGTCCATCACCATACTGTGCATGCTTGTTTTGTATTTCTGAAATCCATGCTATCTAAGTTCTGTGAATTTAATCCAAAATGTAGATGGGCACTATAAGAATTTCTAAAATGTGACTGAATGTTTGGAATTTGCAATTTTATGACAAGGTCCAAGGGAAATTCACTTTCACCTTGTCAGTGACTATCACATTATACCAATAGGTGCAGATTTATCAGTGGTCCTGGCAAACCCAGCTCAGTTTGTCTTGTCTAAAGGGAGAACTCACACCTCGTCCTTGACAGCCTTTCCTATGTGTTCTCTTTCTAACGGTTGTCTCAGCTAAGTCTCCTGGCTGCATTTGTCTGTTACACACTTGGCATCCTTCATACCCTTTGCTAAACGTATTCATCTGTCTCATGATGTTTGCCAGTTAACTCTTTATAAACTGTGATCTAGTCTGGTCTAAAACATCTTTACACGGTACTGCATAGGGAATCTTTCAAGCGGATACAGGGATTGTATAGACTGTTTTCTTTTTGAAAAAGCAAAGGTTAACAGTTTTGATTATTTGTGCAGTTGATGGATAAACATTTCACATGGTGTCTTCTACAGACATTACATCATTTTTTAAAGAAATATTTTGCTTCATGTTTACATATGCCTCTAGTGGACATGTCCTGTATACATCTGAGATCCCACTTAGCTTTTCATAATTTTCTGTCATAACCGATGAATATTTACTGTCACATTAGACTCTGCATTTCTAAGATATGCTGCTGAATAATTTCTGGGTTATTAAACTATCCCATGGCAGTTTAAGCTTAAATAATTAACTAGATATACATCTGCGTGTCCATTTATTCATACATTTTGAATCATGAATGTAGTACAGGAAAACAGAAGTCTACATAAAAATTAATAAAAGAGTAGCAACAAGTAAGATTCTGAGGTTAATTCAGAGGACCTATGGTTGCCAATCTAGCCATTTGCTCATTGTCAAAAAAACTAGATTAACATAAATAAATAAAGGATACAAACATAATGACCTGTCTCTCGTCTTCACCAGCTCTAAATTCAATAAAGCTGTTTTAACAAGCGACTTTCATGGACAGAATTATTTGCAAAGTGCTGTAGACAGAAATGGAATACCATAGAAATGTATACAGTATATTAATATCAGAAGGCAGCTAATAACTGTTGATGTCTTTAAGCAATTCTGATTGTAATTACTGTATACTGCAATTTTGTTAAAAAAATAAGAGCTGCACAATACTGCAAACTATACAGTTTCAATTATTCTGTTAGAAAATATTTTTTTCGCCAACTGTTTTTGCTTTTCTTTGGGTCAAATTCTAACTGAACTTCTATGAATTATCTATTTTATGTTACTGTTAAGTGTTTGCCCCGTGGTCTTTCAAACTGTTGAATTCTAATTATTGTGTAATTAACAGTACATCTTGTCAGCATGTACTGTATGGTTATCCAGCTAATAGAGCTTTTACATTTCTTTGATGTTGTGTAAATTCTCCAGGTGTTTATTTGAAGTGACATGGCTGCATAGCAAAGGTACTTCTTTATTCTGTATTTCAGACAAGCCACATATTAGTAAATGTCTTTGGCTTTAACATGCTTGGTCATAAGGGTCACACCTAACTATACAAACAAGGTGCCCATCCCTCCCATATAAGGAAGTGATACTGGTTGTTGAATGGGGATGACAGAGAGTTGCTGAGCAAAGATTGCAGGGGTGGAAACACTGAATCATACAGTATTTTTAGTGATGTGTTACCACTTGATTGGTAAAAAAAGATGCTCGTCTTCCTCCTCAGACTTTCATTTTTAACTTGTGATATGATTGTTTCTCCGTTTTAAAATTCAGAACTATTCTGACATGAATTGCTACCTTTTTCCTATCTTTTTCCTTAAGATTAAGGCAAAGGGATTCCTAGTATGCATGAGAGATTCAGTCTCTCCAAATTTCATTTTGTTGAATTGCGATAAAATGGTAAAGTGAACACCTATTTTTTATCTATCCAATATCTTGGTGATTTTACCTGGCCAACTATGTATTGTAATTTTCTATTACTCAGTGTGAGGCTTTTTAATTTTACAATTATTCTTTACAGTATATCTTAGGTTAGTTTCAAAGGCCCTAAATAGCTCTAATGCTTGTTGACTCTTAAGGTTTGTGAACCTACTGGTTAGAGTTTAATAAATTTACTGTACATCTCAGTTTTCTATTTTCAGAAGCAGAACTTTCAAGGCTTCTATATTGATTATACTATGACTTTTGGGTGTGATCAGTTATCAATGCCCGCTTTCTTTTAAAAGTGCAGTTTTTACTCTAATTCATGACTTTTCTCCAGGATCTTTTCTTAGAATAGGAAAGATGGGGAAGATCTTTAGTAGAAAAGTATGGTTTCTTTTGCCTTTCTCTTATATTATTTTAAATTCCATAAGCCATTATCACTGCACAGCTTTTACTATCAGATAAATTATCAGACCTGGACAATTTCATTTGCATATTGACTTTTATTGGCTTTGGAAAACAAAAGTAATTTACCAGTAGCTAATATGTGACAGCACAATATTATCCTGACAGTGTGTTTAATGAATGAGGAAAATGCAATACTTTTAAGAGGAAGATGTAAATATCCTTTATTTTTAACGTCTCTGTTTGGTGTCTTATTTCTGTTTTGCCAGAAAGCCTTGAGGGATGACCACGCAGATGTGTCTTTCTCTTATTTCAGAACAATTACCTTTGAGTTTAAGATATTTCTGCACAGTTGCCCTTTGTGGTGATTTTAAATGAGATGCATAGCTATTCATAGACAAGTGTTTATAGCTGCAGGAGGCTGGCAAATTACAGTAGGAATGATAAGAGTCTGAGAGTTCTGATAGCCTGCCAATCACTTTCACAGTGCAGAAGAATGCAGAAGTTGCCTTCAGATGTACAGATTAGAGCCTAATAACTACCAACACATGACAAGCTGTATTTCCACAAAGTATACTGCAAGCTAAACGCAAAGCTGCATTAGGAGTAGTTTTGTAGTGCTCAGTCCCAGACTAATTCAAGTCATTTTTGTATAAGAGCAGATGATTTTGTTGATTTAGAAAAGAAAAAGGTTATGCTGTTATAGTGTTCGTCAAAATAATTAATTAGTACTTTGCATTTAAGCAGAGCACAGATTAATCCATCAATAGAGAATATATTCCCATTATAGTCCCTTAAATGAGGTATACTGTAAATGGCATTCAGCAGAATTTTGTTTGTGCCAAGGGATGCTGACGTTTATACAGATCAAATCTGTACATTGAAAGTATTGAAAAATTGGGGTTATATAATTTATTCACAACATGAGAGGAGTGACTGTACATTGTGTACTGCTGTTAAAACAATCTTCAAGATCATGGTAACAAACCACTGTTTTTCTTGTCGTTTGTTATTTTTATTTTATTTAATCTTTTATTTCTTCTTTAATTTAAGCATTCAATTTGTTTGTTTTTGATCATCTAAATTTTGTATTTTCTTTCTGCGTTGTTTATTTTTTTCTAGAATAAGTGTGTCAGCTTTTGTCTCAATATCCTACTCTTTCTGGTATTAAAATTGCTATCTGTTTTAACAACCAGTTCCTGGGTTCAGTTTGAAACTAAAATAATATATGTATACACATTAAATATTTTTTCATTAATCTTAAATACAGATATACATACTTCTGTTTATACTTTAAATTTCACTTCGTCCGGCAGGGTTTTGACTTCCAGGTTTAAAACTCCTCAGAGGTTAGACCTTGACTTCATCAGCACCAATGAAATTTCATTTTTCTCAAAACTGAGAACATCTATCTTTCTCAAAGGTTTGTGAGGAAAAGATGAAGGCCTGATGATCCCATTTTCTTTTGAGAAGGCTAGAGAGCCGAGAATGTAGTTTATTTTCCGATATTACATGGTATTTGCAATTTAGTGAGTGGAGCATACCATTTTAAATGTCGAAGACAATGACGTACATGTATCCTTATTTAATGCTCTAAATTCATTGGAAAAATGATGTAAGAAAGGGTGCTTGACAAGAATAATTAAATAAATTGAAGCTGCATTTTTTTTCTCTTTTAAAAGTTAATTAATTCCCACATACCTTAGACCTTATAATTAAATATTTACTGGGGTTGTCCTGCTACCCACACAGAAGCCAGGTCTCAAAGTGTCAAATCTTGACTGAAAGCAGGTGAGGTGCTGCTGTTGCTCAACTGGGTGATGAAGATAAGAATTTAAACCCTTTCTGTCAGCCACTCCATGTTCCCTCTTGCAACTTCTTATATTTTTAGTGATTTAGATTTTGGTGATAATTTAAAATAATAATGATTTATGATGGTATGGTGGCACAATGGTTAATCTACTGCCTTTTAGCATCTAGGCCCTTGGTTCCATTCATTGAGTGCTACCTTTGTGGTTTATGCACGTTCTTCCCATATTCTCATAGGTTTCCTACTAGTACTCCCACAGTCCAAAATCATACTGGTAGGTTAATTGGCTTCTGGGAAGATTAGCTCTAGGTATGTGTTTCTGTGTGTATGCACTGCAATGGACTTGTGTCTTGTCCGAGGTGTATACTGTCTTGACCTGTTGCTTGCTGGGATATGCTCTGGCTTCCCCGTGACCGTAAATTTGGATTAAGTGGTTAGAAAATGGATGGATCCATTATTTAATATTGACAATCCATATTATCCAATAATGGATTGTTCTGAAGATTTCTACTGTCCTCAGTCATCTCCTTAGTAGCAGCCAATGGCTGGAAGGAGTTAAGGCTGAGCTAGAATGGTTGTAGTCATAGAGTTTACTCAGTGAGCTGATTGACTTCTGTAGCTGATTGACATTGAGAAACAGTGAAATAACATTAGAAAAACAAGGGCAAAAAACAACAACCACATTGATTTGACAAAAACATTTAAACCAGCTTAAATTGAAGTTGACTTAATATTTATCATGCTTTCAGGTGAAGGATACGACATTTGGATCCAAGGTCACAACTCTTGAATACAATTCTTGTACTAAAGGCATAAATATAATAATGCAAAGGAACAAGTAATAGGTTTATTCCATGCTGAAAAAAAGAAGAAAGAGAACACAACGTTTCGGCCGTGGAGCCTTCTTCTGAAGAAGGCTCCACGGCCGAAACGTTGTGTTCTCTTTCTTCTTTTTTTCAGCATGGAATAAACCTATTACTTGTTCCTTTGCAGCCTACGCATGCTGACGCAGCTACCCACCTAAATATAATAATGTTTATGTCTCAAGCCAGTCAGTGGTGGAGTCACCCAGTGGTTTAAGTCTACCCAGCTGTATGTACTGTATGTTGGGACAGCAGTGCTGGGGGGATAATCCCTGTGATTAACCAGCTTCCCATCCATGGTTGGAGGAAGGTGCTCTCTCTAGTCTGCTTAACACTATAGAAGCTAGAATGTGTTCTTCTTCAAAGAGCCGTTCTGGTATAAGAACAAAAGAATAAGAATAACAGACATCTGGTCTGTTTGGTAGTTAGTAGCTTATTGATCTCATGATCTCATCTAGCTTTTTCTTGTAGGAAGCCAATATATTGCTTCAATTACATGGATGGGAGAGCTCCATACTTTGAGTACAGAAGTGCATTTTTATTATCAGTTTTAAATGCACTTTCATGTTCTTTCCACTTCATTTCATTGCTTATTTTTATTTTCTTTTAGGTTTGATACGCCTGCAGGAGCTGATCAAAGCACCGTCCAGGTACAACATAAAAATTAAAATCCGGCAGCTTCCCACAGGAAATAAGGATGCCAGGCCATTGCTGAAAGAAATGAAAAAAGGAAAAGAGTTCTATGTGATATTTGACTGCTCCTATGAAACAGCAGCAGACATTCTTAAACAGGTGAGCTTAAAGTACCATAACGTTAAGGCTGATATCTTTGCAATATTTTTTAATGCTTAAATATATAGTCATGTAAATGACTATATGTGGCTATATAAAGCTTGGTGAGACACAAAGTGAATACATAGTCACACTCACAATTGAGTTGACCTGTAAATTCCTTAGTGAACAGTAAACATTATATTAATTAAGTGGTGCAGACTGATATAATAAAATGTTTCAAATAATATCAAATATAGTACATTAGTTCATCAGTGGTGAATATGGCCAAAGCACATTGCAGAGTAGATTCCACTAGATATACACAGATAGTTTTTCCTGATTTGGGAGCACTCTGTGCATGAAGTATAGGGGTATCCTGAATTGTGCTTCCATGTATTATTTCTTTTTAGCTACAAGTCAGTGTCTGTAAACCCTTGAGGCTTTCTGAACCGGCACATTAGCCAGGTGTGGTGTTGCTTTTAATGATGACATGAGGTATATACAGTACACCAGTGACCTTACCACATGCGACTTGCCACTTACAGTACAGCATATCTGCCTTCTTTCCCTTGGTGCAGCACACTGAGAAATAGGACAGGTCGTCCACTAATTTACAGTTCTTTACAGTTACTATATTGTTAGAAATAGGGGGTGAAAAAACTAGAGAAATATCAGAAAATGACAGAGTGGATAAACCAATAAGTAAAATCGATTTAAATCATAACCTCCAACTTGATAAGATTTTGCCAAGAATATACCCAACCGGATTGTGAAACATGGGTTGGGTTGTGGATTGTTGCAGAAGTTCCTGGAGGTGGTTAGAAATGGTGCAGTCTCTTGTGCCTACGTATAGATGGAATTTTCCTTTTACAGAATGTAATTTTAAATCTACTGTATTAAACGGAAAACAATCTCTTAAGCGCTGTAGTTTTCATGTTTAAATAGATGCACAGTTTACAATTTGATTAATTTTGTGTGACACTTTCCTTTATAATATAAATTATATTCCAAGTTATCTCCCTGTTGTATTAATTACATTAGACTGCAGTGAATTCAGTCACTCAGAAGGCATTTTGCTTAAGTTAGTGAGTAATCATGTATTCACTTAGTCGGTGAGGAGATTTACTACATCATTTTGAAGTAAAGAAAGGTTACAGATGAGAGGAGGCCATTACACAGAGGTTACTTATATCATGAGTTATCACCAAGAGCAGCTGGGGATTGGTGTGATGTAGGAAATCAGTTTCACAAACTTTCATACAGTGTGGTGTACTTTGCCTTTTATGTTGGCCTTAATCATTATTGAACGAGAGGGCATGGCGTGGGATTGTTAGGAGAACACCATAGATTTCTCTAGGGATGGGGAATAAATATGATCAAAATGATTGCTTCTCACACACATTTGTGACAGAGAAAAATTACTAACATATTTTTTTACAAAGATGGATCCACCCATGCACAACAGTCCATGAATCACACAGTTCTAAGCACTATTCAAAACAGGATCAAAGTGATCTCAATGTGCAAAAAACAAGACCACGTTTAAGTGTAAAAAAGATACCCAGTGTTGCACAGAGGTTTTGACTGTGTATATTTGAATATATTCTTCTGGGTAAAGTATAGCATGTTTTTTATTCTCTCACCACCTTTTATTATTTCTGAAAGTCACAACATTTTCAGCTTAGGTCCCAAAGTAATGCTGTATCTACTAAGTACGTAGAGAATTTTTAAGATCTCTCAGAAACTTCGGTTATGTATTTTCAAGTAAAACCTTACATTTTTCATTTTCATTTCTAAAGGCTGGTGATTTCTTGTTAAAGCTGTATATCCTTTTGCAGATACCTTAATATCTACAGGTGTGAAACAACAGTGAAAGACAGAGTTAGGGGCTAATTAAGTGGGCTATTAGTTTAATTAAGAGCCAAGTGAAGAAGGTGAGAAAATCTGTCTGGGTGACATTCCTACTGTACCAGGATCAAAAATACTTCTTTTCAGACTGCAGTATTATCCAATCCATTGAGAGAATGGTACAAAAGCACATTAATTTCACTGAATAGAGAAACAATATAGATTTTTTTGCTGTGTCCTGGGTTCAATTTCTGGGGTACTAGTTAGCATGGAGTTTGTATGTTCTTCCCATGTTAGTGTGAGTTTCCTCCGGGTGCTCCAGTTTCCTTCCACAGCCCAAAGACATGCTTGTAGGTTAATTGGCTTCTGGGAAAATTGGCACTGGTGTGAGTGTGTGTATACAGGTAGGTATTACTACAGACCTTTTGGAATTAATGACTGTTTTGCCTTCACAGATTCTTTCCATGGGGATGATGACGGAATATTATCATTTCTTTTTCACCACCCTGGTAAGCTGTTCCTGTAAGAGTATGCTTTGGCATATGTACTGTACAAATGAAAACAAAAGGCTGTTTTAATTTTTAAAAAGCAAGAATGCAGATCTGATTGTGCTGATCAGTTACAACCGAATAAGTAATCAATAAGTGCTGTAAGTATCCTCGTAATCAACTCCCAGACTGCCTGACAGAATTTATTCATACAAATTAAAGGTGTATATTAGAAAACTGACTTCGACTTGTATTACTGCTTAGGACCTGTTTGCTTTGGACCTGGAGCCCTACCGCTACAGTGGAGTGAACATGACTGGATTTCGACTTCTGAACATAGACAACCCTGGGGTGGCTTCTGTCATTGAGAAGTGGTCAATGGAGCGCCTTCAGGCACCGCCCAAACCTGAATCTGGACTGCTGGACGGGATGATGACAGTACGTAGAATTCAGAACATGAAAACCTGTGTTCTGAATGTAGGAATTCCATTAAAAATAATAAAGGTGCCCAACAGCCCCAGAAAATGTTAAGTGTCACGTAGTAACTAATGACATTGAACCATGACACGTGCCAAGATTCAGAGCTGGTTAATGGGATCAGAAGTTTGTGTGTTCATAAAGTGTAGAAGATGGTAGCTGGCATTAAAAAAGTGACTTTCTGAGCATAGCACTAATGTATTACTTTAATTTTAATATCGATTTGAGTATGTTCTGCTTCAGAACACCTCTATTAATCTTGTTCAGTCACTGGTCACTGAACTGTCAATGCCGATGAAATTGTCTGTTGGTTACTGTTGTATCACATTTGACACGCAATATATTCTGGCTGTATATCACAAAAAGCACACTTAGTCCTGTAATGGCTCACCATTTATGTAGTGTAATGAGATCACCATGTGATTGTTAGTCTCACAACCAGTTAACACCTGAGAGAAGTGCACTTGTATGCAAAAAATTGGTTCACACATGTAGATGGATTCCTCCATCTTTGATTGCTTTCAGTATACAAAGTGTATTTGCAAGTTGATCATTGGTCATTCAGCCAAGATTATGCATAATGCTTTGTTAGTCATGATATGACATGAAGTCCAAGGATTATCTGTGGGATTAAAAAAATTGTACAGTATTAACAAAAATTCTACAATGGAAGAGTTCATTTAGATTTGCTGAAACAACATTATACCCAAAGGTACTTGAAAAAGCATAACCCAAATTCAAATTTTCATTTTTAATGCATTAAGGGGATAAATGAAATTATAACAACTTATAATAGAAATTCTTCCACTCACCTGTGTACGGCGGCTATAAAAAGTATTTAACCCTCTTGGACTTTTTTACATTTTTTGTGCTTCAATATGGAATCATAATGAATTTAATTGGGAGGTTTTACCTATGAGTGACAGAAAACACTCTATAAAGTGTCAAAGTGAAAACAAAATTCTATAAATTAATTATAGATATAAAACTCAAAATAACTGATTCCCAATTTTATAGTGTAACGCAGTAAAATGTGAAAACGTCTTAGGGGCATGAATACTTTTGATAACCACGGTGTGTACAGTGCAGTAAGTCGGGCACCTGGTGCTTTCCATTGTGAATGCGTCTTTTAAACCTCCCATCTACACCCTGCAGCAGCTCCCTGGCTCAATACTTGCAATACAGAAGGTGGCTCTGGGCAGCTTCATCCTTTTGGTGAGGCTGCCAAAACTTCCCACAGCCAGGCGAGCTACCCCGAATATTCTCTGCATAATTAATCTCTTACATTTTTTAGGATTTAACCAAACTACTGAACAGCATTTTGATAGATAATGTGCCTCATTGAGAACCGCAGATAAGAAGCTTGACAAACATGAACAACTTTTAAATGTACTGAAATCCAAAAATGGACCAATGGGTTTTGATCATTTCTGACTAATGCATTTTGCTACTTGTTGAAGTTCCCTTAAATTATCAATCTTAAATCCTCAGACGTCTGTCAGTCTAACATATATAACATAACTTAATGCAGACAAAAAAAAATGTAACAGACAAGTGAACAAAAAGCCTTTTCTGCATCCTCATGTTCTGGAAATAATAAATTTCATTACTGTCATTACTAATAAAAATAATTCTGAAATGCAGTTGTGTCACATCTGTAAACATGTTAGCAGAGAGTAATCTTTATGGGGTCATGACCCATTATGAAATATTATGGACACTTCTGTAGAATTAATCTACTTTTATAGCTGCCCTCAGTCAACGGGCCTCAGAGGTTGGTATTTGACCAAATAGATCTGTTTGGTAAAGCTGTGGTTTGTCTCTCGTCCTTGTCAGTTATCCAGAGTATATTCTTAAGATATAAAACATCAAAAACTCCAGTGTAAAAAAGAAGGCTATATACAAGAAGTTTTCCAAATTGCTCTGTTATGTGTTAATTGTAGCCTTGCGTAAGCCAAGTGGAATAATTACCAAATCTTATTTGGAAAAGGAAGGCTTTAATGGAGAATTGCATGACACACTGAAAATAATCATTAGGCGGTTACGGTTTCAAAACTGTACTCGTTTGCAATTGATTTTCTGACAAGAGATGTGAACATTTCCTGCTGTGGGGCAAGCTGATAAACAGTGTTGTCTTTTCAGAGAGATAAAAATATGAGTCCTAGTCACATAAACCCTACCCCCATCCTAAAAAAAACTCTACATTAGTAAGCGGCACATCATACACAGCGGGACATTGAAGGGAAGATGACAAGATGGTCAATTCCCTCCACTTTTCTTCATTTATTGGCCTCCCTGAATGGGAAACTAGTTTAATATCATTTTAAAGCCATTAGTAAGGAAGATGTATGATAAGTGTTTTATGCAATAAGCTAGTGCTTTCTTATTTTACCTTATTATGGTTTTGTAACTGAGAGTACTTGTTTGTTCTGATGGATAGCATGGAGGCACAATGCATTAAATATCATATTGCCTTTTAAAGTACTTCACTTAATCTGTGCTGAGCTTGTATTTAATATCCTTGACATTGTTTTGCAGCTTGAAAAGTTTTTCTGTATCATGGCAGACTTAAATTCCAATCTACTCAGAAACACAAGGGCGGATGGAAAGATTTAAAGCCTAATCAAGAGAATAATTTTGCCATGCCCTGCCAAATTCTTCTTTGCTTCAGTGCTACCTAGCATCAAATGAGGGCCAGCATGGTGCTTGCATTTTATGATGTTCATCATTAAGTGCTGATTTGCTTGCAAAACAAGGAATAAAGCAATCTGGAATGTCTTGCTGCTCAGCAGCTGCAACAGCACTAGTCCCTTGGGTTGTCTTTCTCTGTTCAGAATCTTTCAAACCTCCTCATGCGTGCCAGTTGTGTCATTGTGTGCAACACTTTTTGTGCTTTCCAGACAGAGGCTGCCCTGATGTATGACGCTGTGTACATGGTAGCAGTAATTTCGCAGCGCGCCACTCAGATGACGGTCAGCTCTTTGCAGTGCCACAGGCATAAACCGTGGCGATTCGGCCCAAGGTTCATGAATATGTTTAAAGAAGTAAGTGCAGCTTCTGTTCACAGATTCTCTTCCCTGTCAGGTGGACATGTGTATTTCATTTAAAGGTGCTGCTTATGTATTTTATGAAATGAACAATGAGACACTATGCTCATTTAAGTCCTTGAACATGTTTTTTCAAAAAGATGAGAAATAGAAAAGAACATTGCGATTGAGGCTAAAAAAATCATACGTTTTTTAATATCACAATAAGAAAGGAACAGGATAGGATTTGTTAATGTGTCTCAGAGATAATAATGGAGAAATGTTTAAACAAAGAGAAATAACCAATATATTAAATACATGTTTCCCTCAGGTGTTTATCAAGGAAATAATTGACAGCAAGCCTCAGGCTGACAAATGTTCTAAGTTAAATATGGTTAGACTTGGCAAGGCAACTCAAACTTGAGAAGTAATGCATCAAAACTCAAATATCCTGTTAACGTTTTCAGTCTGCAGGCATTATTTGTCAAATTAAAAAAATGATATTAAATTACTGAGAAAATTAGGTTGTTGACACTATAACATTTTATGCTAATATTAAACTGTGCTTTAATACTTTAGAAATGTTCACCATTCAAATGTTCACCTTCATAGCCTCAAGTATTCCATATTTCCATATGTTAACACAATAATAGTGAAGTGAAATATTCTCTTCAGAATCTCTGCTGTAATTTTTAAAGAATATTGCAAGGGAAGATGCCTTGACTCTGGACTGTAAAATACAAGGTTGATACTCAGAAAATGTTCATTCCTTGTGCAAATCCCCCAGTAGTTACTGTATTTCTGAGAGCTGAGCAATAAACAGAGAGCTTCTTTTATAGCTACAGAAGTGCTAAAACAGTTTTTGAAATGTAAGATTCTTTAAAATGAAAAATTTTAAAATGAAAATGTTTGATAAGGAATAATTATAAACCCTCCTCCATAACAATAGTGAAGTAAAGTACATAGCAAAATGTGTATTTTGTGCTCAAAGAATGCAATACTCTACAGTACATAGATTCACAATATTGCATCTCCTACTCCTCTACTACATATTTTCATTTATATACAACCCTATTTGTATGTATTGTAATAAATGATGTCAACTAAGCAAGATTAAACTGTAGGAAAGTAAGGTCAATTTTAAAGAAGTAAATACAGATGTATCCCAATTCACAGCACAACATTACTTTATCAAGGTGTGTATCTTTCACTTACCTGTTCTATCCTAACTTACCAGGTTACCTCTGGATTCCCTTCTCCAGCAAGCCCTCCTCAGCCCCTATGAAATCTAAGTCAAGCATCTATTAAAGACATCTATCAGTTTGAAATTATACTTTCACCTCAATTCTCATACCTGAAGAAGGCTCGACAGCCAAAACATTGTGGTTCTCCTTTTTACTTGGAATTAACCTTCACCTTTTCCTTTGTAACCAATGCACTCTAACACAGCCCCCCACTAACACTTTTAAATTATTATCATCATTAATTTAGCTCTTATATTTATTCCAGATAATGGACATTAGTACCCGTTTATAAAGCTGAGCATTCTACCAGAGCAATCTGAGTGAACAGTACAATGGTGTCCCAACAGAGATTTCAACCCACAACCTTCCAATCCTGAGCCCAGAGAAATTATTCACCCTCTAAGTGCTGCAAGTCAATTGTTTGGCAAAATCATTGACATAGATCCTCACTGAAAATCTGTCACTCAACCCCCCTTCTATTAGCTCAGCAGGGGTAATAATGTATATTTCACATCCTGATGCTCTCAAAAGGTTTTCTGTGATTCAGTGCGGGTACTTTATGAATCCATTAGCAAAAGTGAGAGTGACAGTGGCAATCTGTTTCTTTTTCTTTTTGTTTGCATCGGTATAATAAAAATTCTTTTCTCTGTTCAGTGCAAATGCATATATGCCAATAGACATTATGAAGGAGAGAAGCTGTGATGTACAGTATATGGATGTACCTTTTACATCAGTAGCTCATTGGGAACATGTTGATTGCATTTTACGTTTTCAGGTGTGAGTAGTGTTGTGATTTCATTTTAAAAAATATCTTGTAATAATAACAATTCAGAAAGAAAAAAAATAATTAATGCAAGAACAGTGAAATCTTCACGCATATCATGATTTGGGATCATCTGACATGAAAGACACTATCTAAATGCAAGGAAGTTTCGCATTTGGCAGGAATAAAGAACTACCCTAACTGCGATACTATCTGTAAGGACTATTTCTCTTTAAAATAGGCTTCTTCAGTTTAGTTATTCAAAGAAAAAGCCTTGTTTTCAGCAATTCATGATAAAAACATTAATTTAAGCTTTAAAGAATGTTTTGTTTCCTGAGAATATTAAATGTGGAATCTATTTCAATAAACCTATGTGACATACAGTATATGAACATGTCTCCTAGGATTTATGTACTGTTTACTTTCAATAATGATAATATATTTTACATTTAAAAGAGGGGCCTAATTCTTTAAGCTTAATTTCACCTTAATTGCTTTTTATCTGTAAATAAAAACGATGCATCATATAAGAAAAAAACTACTATAAAATTTCATGTCTTGATAACTGAAAAAAAACAATATTCCAAAGTGTGTCTACAGTGTAATTATAACAAAAGAAAAGCTTATGCATTAAAATGTAATAAAGATTTCTAGTTCGTGTTGACTTTTGTAGGAGAGCCATATTGGTAATTGACCATGATCAGCAGTGCATGGAAGTGACTGAATGTAAATGACAGATGTAAGAAGAAATGGATGATATGGTCTTTGGGAATTATCCTCACCAGCCTATTATGATGCAGTCTTTGTCATTCAGTCACAGCAGACCTAGCAAGCACGTCTCATTAAGGGTGTTTAGCTGTTCCATCCATCAGTGAGGGAATCTGAATTAATTTGTTTCAGCTTCCTTCTCTTGCAAAATCTATTTTTCAGGGAAAAAAGGCGGCAGGACCAGAGCTCATCCCTGTCGCCACTGAGTAATGAAGATTAGAGCTGAGTTAGTTATTTAACAGAAAATACTTTATCAGTGGAAGTTGTAATGAATTCATGACTAGCTACTGTAGGTTCCCAGTGCTTCCCCTGAAGCTTATTAAAAGTAAAACGTTATTTTGGACCAGTTCTGAAAGACCCAGCCTCTTCTGAGGAAAGTGTTTTTACAAAAATGACCCAGACTGCCCCAGGAAAAAGGTTACTTCATGTCTGCAGATGCATCTCTCCTTGTAATTTGTCAGGAAACCTCTAAATTCATTCTTCAAGAAGCACACCAATGAATGAAGTTATCAACAGCTAATCTGGAAATGGCTTTGGAAAGATGATGTAATGAGCTAAAATAAATCCACTTTTTCTTCTAGGTGTCAGGTAATTTTTGTTTCATTCCTTCCTATCTCTTCTGGGAGAGGAAGGAGCTAAAGCAATTCATTTATGATACATTCACTATCTTTTAAAAGCATTTAGCAGCATTTGTTGGGACGTAGGTTTTTCTAATCATACTGTAATAGTGAACAATCTTCTTTGTAAGAATTTCTTTACTTATCAGCTGACTGCCTGATTTAATGAATGTTAATTGCGTATACAAAAAATCCTACAATGTACATTTCAGGTTGTGCCAAGTAATAATAATAGCTTACACTTATATAGCGCTTTTCTGGACACTCCACTCAAAGCGCTTTACAGGTAATGGGGACTCCCCTCCACCACCACTAGTATGCAGCATCCACCTGGATGATGCGACGGCAGCCATAGTGTGCCAGAACGCTCACCACACACCAGCTATCATTGGGGAGGAGAGCAGACTAATGAAGCCAATTCATAGATGGGAATTATTAGGAGGCCACGATTGGTAAGGGCCAATGGGAAATTTGGCCAGGACGCCGGGGTTACACCCCTACTCTTTTTGAGAAACACCCTGGGATTTTTAAAGAGTCAGGACCTCGGTTTTACATCTCATCCGAAGGACAGCGCCTGTTTACAGTATAGTGGGGCACTATACTGGGGCTTTAGGACCCACATGGACTGCAGGGTGAGTGCTTCCTGCTGGCCCCACTAACACCTCTTCCGGCAGCAACCTTAGTTTTTCCCAGGAGGTCTCCCATCCAGGTAGTGACCAGGCTCACACCTGCTTAGCTTCAGTGGGTTGCCAGTTGTGAGTTGCAGGGTGATATGGCTGCTGGCGTAGAGGTAGAAGAAAGAATAGTATCGTTTGGTACATAATAAAGAAAATATAAAAAAGACATGCCCACCTCACACAAGTGTTGATATTTTCTCATTTTCAGTTTTAAACCAAATGCCAAAACATTTTCACAGAGCACAGGTTTTGCTGTTGATATTTCAGACAAACTATAGCTAGTTTATGACATTTTTTAAAGAGCTTTTTCAACTTTCAGTAACTCCTTTTCCTCTCAAGATGTCTGTATCCACAATTATTTTACAATTATTTTTTAGGAAAATAGGGGAACCATTTTGCTGAGAAGCAGACATTTTTTTTTAAATAATAACTTCCTATTAATCTAGATCCAGAAAAGGTGAGGAAAAAGTAAACCAAGTTCAAAGGATGACGTGAAAACAAATACAAATTTAAAATACATTAAAATATTTACTTAAAATAATTATTAAAACCATCATTAAAATAAAGGAGAGAAATAACTGTTTTCAGTCAGCTCAAGGAAAGCAAACCATAAGGTTAAACCATAACCCATACGGAAAGCAAACCAATTCTGATAGATTCTCAAATATTGGAAAATTGTTACAGAAGGTAAGGACTAAAATAAGCTGAATGTGTATCTCTTTTTTTGCTTTCAGGCACAGTGGGATGGTTTGACAGGACACATCACCATAAATAAAACAGACGGTCTGCGGAAAGATTTCGACTTGGATATAATCAGTCTTAAGGAGGAAGGAACGGAAAAGGTGAATAATTTCAGTATAAATTAGACTGGAGATAAATGCATTTCTTACATTATGAATTTTGTAGCCTATAGAATTGCCCTATCAATAGAATACCTCCAATAGCATGACTGTAGTCTGCCTCCAGTAGTAATTACATCTGCAGCACACCATGACATTGAATCCACTTAGTGCTACAAGATGTCCAAAGAAATTTGAGAACATCCAGCCAGCAGTAGCTCTGCATGAGATGGGTTACTAATGCACTGCTCCTAGTGTGCATAATAGAGTGAAATCCAGCGACTGTAAGTGTTGTAAATGAAGTACCAGAGGCGTGTGTATAGACTTCTAGACCTTCTTTCCCAAAGCACATCACACTAAGGAACAGGTCTGGTCTGCTACCATTTGACAGCAGTTAGAAAGTATATAGTACTTAGCAAGGATATTCCATATTCTGAGCCATTCCTACAGCTTTGGCCAAGACTTGTTCATCCTATTGAACAGAGGCAATATGGCAATGTCCAAGTTATCATCCCAGTGCACTCACTTTTCGGTTATTAATTGAGTGCACCAGGGGTGTGTATTCAAGACAGCTGTCTGCCTGATATCCAAGTGTTCTAGCAGCTGCATGTGAAGCTATTAAATACGCTTCGAAGATTTAAAAGGAAAGGCATTTCTTAACCAGCAGCAAGTGACTCCAGACGGCAGTCTCAAGGACACACTCCTGCTGCTCTGAATGGAAGCTGAGTTCTTAGAATGAATACCCTGGACTTAAAAGCTGAAAAATATTAATGTTACAGTATATGTACAGTAACATTTATCAAATGTCTGAACATATGAGCATTGAAAAAAGAAGTCACAGTTATGTTATTTAAACAGCTGGTACATCAAATGGTGTGAGTTGCCACATTTTCCGAAATTTCCACAATTGGCTAACAAACTAAATCAGCAACTAAGCATAACAGCAGAGTAAAAACATGTACTTATACACTGAGAGACATTGAAACCAATAGCATTATTTGTGTTTTTATACAGTGGCATATTGATCAGGTTTAATTACATGCCTCTCAAATTATTAAAAAAAAATAATATTTATTTCAGATCAGATAAATTATACGGTAGCTTCATTAGCCAGGGAATGCTGGAATGAAAATCATAGAAAATGTGACATTTTTGGGGAGTAACTTAATTCAGAAACGTGTTCTTGTTTTTTTTTCTGTTTCACAAGCCTGCTGGTGAGAGTTCTAGTCGCCTAAATAAAGTATGGAAAAAGGTTTGTATTGTGACAGATCTGTCACAAAACCCATCGTGGTGTGCTTTCCCTGCAAGTCCCAAGTTTCTAAAGGAGCCCTCTTCTTTTCCCTCTGCTTTTTCCCTTTCCCCATCGGCAACACTAAACTGTGGTATTTCATACAAGCTCCTCTGGCTGCTTTTAAAATTTCTGGTTAAAGTATACAGCAATTGGGGTGTCAATTCTAGGTCTTCGTAAACCACAGTTGAGCATACAGTAGGTCTCTTTAATCTATTTACATCTTAAAGAGCTATAGAAAAGGGCTAAATGAATCCAAATTGGTTTCAATATTTTGATTTGCTCAGTTCTACAACCTTACAATTTCAGAGCTAAAAACAAAATATCTAATCAGATAATTATCAGTTAAATCAGGGGTGCAATTACTGTACATTATAAGACCTCTGACCTAAAATAAGCAGTGGATACTGAGGTCATTTGGACTTGGAATGGAAAGTCCTATACTAAAATGAGCTCTTTTATGGAAAATGGCATCCATAGTCGTTTCTGTTTTCCTTTAAGTTTTACAATATACTGTAATGTTATGTATATCTTTAAAAAAGTCTCACATTCTGACTAAATTTCACAGGGAGCACAGGTGTGCCTTAGGCAGTTCCTTTTATTTTTCTGTTTGCCGAATGGTGATTGCTAATATCACAAACTCCCATGAATACTGACTGGATTATTCATTATTTTTGTACCTTGGAAGTTTTTATTTAAAAAAAGCAGACAAATGACTCTTTATTTGAATATGTGACCAAACATGCCCTGCAATCCTCAACAAATATTTCTGGAAATTGACATTATGTGGGGTTTTCCTGAGTGAATTATGAGTTTAGTAGTTTAAATAAATCTTAGTTTGCTTCAGACATATCTGCAGTCAACTCTGAAAAATGGGTAAAGTATATTATAGCTGTCAAGACCAGAAATCTGCAGAGACATGTACCGGGCCATTAAGAAGAAAAGTACAGATATATTTTCCTTAACTGATGCCCATAAAACATCCAGGCTGTCTTGCATTTGAAGAATATGTTTCTCAAAGGAAACCATAAATAATCACTGCTGTGCCCAGGTTTATTGTGTTGTGTGGAGAGATTATAGAGAATACTAAGACCTTATCCATAGTAGTTCTTTATGCTGTGAACACAAGTACATCAAAGGCCACACTCAGGAAATAATCTTGGCATACTTAGATAATCGACTTCCACAAATCTTTGTGCTGCTAAGAATACAATTATTCCATCAGTTACAAACATTTCTTGCTTACCTCTACCTCTTCAACAGTTTTCAAAGTGCATTTACTTTGTTTTAATATGCAGTGGTTTCCTACACTGGTGAGGACAAATTACAAAAGTTTTATTGAATGGGGTTGAAACAGATTATCGTAGATTTATTACATAATAAATCTCCAAAAAAAGAGTAGACTCCATATATAACATCTCTTTTTAAGGAACAAGTAATAGGTTCATTCCATGCTGAAAAGATAAGAAAGAAAACACAACGTTTCGGACGAGGAGCCTTCTTCAGGTGTGAGCTCTTTTCAGCATGGAATAAACCTATTACTTGTTCCTTTACACCCTACGCTGATGCAGCTACCTACCTGAATCTCTTTTTAAGAGCCTTGTTAATAAATTAAAGATCACATCATGTGATGTGAACTATTGATAGTGTGTTAAATGGCTCATGTAATGGCTTCATCTTGTGGAACAGCCATTCCAATTCTGCTAGTGAAGTTGCTTAATTATTGTTGGGGTAATTGCTAGAATTTAGTGTTGATGTCTTTTTATTCTGGCTCTGATTGCATTTCTAGTATTCTAGTACTGTGGTAAAGCTTTTTTTAAATATATGTAATTATACACTTAACATATACTTCAACATTTTCTACAGTGACGCCTTACTTGAATAACGCAAAACAATCACCATAATTCCTTCTTAAATTATTACGCAGCACAATGAAACAACAATTCTTTTACAACTGTTTGTCCAAATGACATTACAGACATGCAGTTATTCAGAGGTGTTCATAATAAGGGAGTGCACAGTGGTGCAGTAGTCATCTTTGCTGCCTCATAGCACTGGGGCCCTGGGTTCAGTCCCGGACCTGAGTTGCTATCTGTATGGAGTTAGTATGTTCTCCCTGGGCTCACAAGGGTTTCCTCCCACAGTCAAAAGATTGGCCCTGTTGTGCATGTGGGTCATGTCAGTGTTTGAGTTTATCTGCCCTGTGATGGACAGGCTTGCTGTCCAGGGTGAGTCCTGCCTTCTGTGTATTTCTTGGCAAGATAGGCTCTGGCTCCCATGCATCTCTGAATTGGAAGAAACAGTTAGAAAGTGGAAGAATGGATGGTTTATAACAAGACAGTTGCTGTCTAAAGCTAAGAGCAGAAATCCCGTTAGAGAGGAATCAGATGAAAATGATTGAAGACACCAATAAGGACTTGAAAGCTGAGCTGAGAAGGACTTTCTGCAGCTTAGTAACAGTAATCTTGGGATGTTTCAGGAATTTGTATTTTGCTAAATATTTTGTATGCATGTTATTTCATCATGTCATGTGTACTGTTTATTAAGGATCTATAATGGTGTTTTCACTCAAGTAATGTCTTATAATTTTTGCTGTCAGTACAGGAAGCATTGCTTTTAAACACTTAAAGGAAGATTTATAAATGAGTGTTGGTTTGCTTTATTTGTTTAAGCTACCTAAATGTAAATTCACCATAAACTGCTTTTTACGGTTTTTGGTCAGCAAATGTGCTAGTCAATCTGGAATGGGAGACCTCTCAGGAAAACCAGGTTGCTACCATAAATAGCATTACTAGACCAGTAGGAGGCACATTTTACTCTGGACCAGAATTTGTAAATTAGTGACACAGAGTTAAAGGAGGTTTCATCCTTTGGAATGAATTATGAAATTCCATCTCATTAAAGATCCTATTGCTTTGTTCTTTAGTGTAGGGGTGTGAACCCCCATGTCCCGATTAAATTCTAAATGGACTTGCACAAACCTTAGTACAGTTGATTAAGGAAATATGCCCTGCTCTGTACAGTCTGCTGTGTAGCATTGCTGCTGATGCACAATGGCTGCTGTATGCCACCTACGATGGTGCACTTCAGTGATTTTTATCTGTAGCAGCGTGGCACAATGGCACAGTAGTTAGTAGTGGTGCGCTGTTCAATTCCTGGAGTGTTGTTTGTGTGGAGTCTGTATGTTTACCCCAGGTTTGTGTGGGTTTCCCCTGGATGTACTGGTTTCCTCTCACAGTCCAAAGACATACTGGTAGGATAGTTGGCTTCTGAGAAAATAGGCCCTGGTGTGATTGTGTGCATGTTTGTTTCCCCTGTGAGCCTGTACTGGATAAAGTAGTTAGAAAATTGATGGATGAATAATATGTACAGCTTTTTGGTATTCTTTTGTTTGAAAAGAATATTAAAGGATTGCTTTTTTTCTGCTCTTTGAGCCTTTGATACTGCAAAAGAAATGCAGTACCTTTTTAGAGTTTGTCTTGTTTACTTTAAGTTTGGCAATTTTAAATTATTTTATTAGTCTAGACTCTAGAGAATGGAAATGTTGTCTGTGAAAAGTGATAGGTGTTTTATGTATTACTCTCTGTGCTTTAAGTATCTGTGGGTTGTATGTTGTCACTCAGATGTGTTTGATAGGTTTGAATGAATATATTGAATTTTAAGAAAAGAAATATATTAGAAAGGTGACAATCAATAAAAATCTACACTTTATTGCACACTGTATCACTGTATACATTGATTTACAAGTTATCACAGTGCACTCAGCCAAATCTTCTGCCTGAAATAAAATGGAAGCAATTGAAAATACATAAACTAAATCAGATGTCTGATAGATCCAGCCTGGGTTTGCCAATTCTAAGAAAATGAAAGGAAAGAAAAAAGTAGATACTTCTAACGCATCTAATCTGCCATGTGCCCAAGTTGAACTTTTAAGCGATCTCTCTGTGTCCTAAAGAAGTGTCAGACACATTTCCAAGACATCAGTTTTTATAGAAAATATTCTGTCAGCTTTTCTTCTTTGTAAGTGAAATGACCTTCATCCTTGCATTTCTCCTGTTATTCAGTGACCCTCGTCACCAGGATCTTCTTGAACAATTTTAGGTCTCTTTGAATTTTTAGCATCTGAAAAGCTGGGAAGAGCTGTTAAACTGTTCCAATTAAGACCAATAAAGAATTCAATTGCTCATTAAGAGAGGTGCTAGAGTGAAAACTTGCAGGATTGTCTTGGGGACCACTTCTCCATACCACAGAGAGAACACATATACTGTATTCCACATATATAATATATTTTGCATACATATTTGCACTGCGAACCCAACCGGCCTGACTTTTCATTTTTATATTTGATGTGTGGATTTAAATAGAAAAAGGAACAAGTCCCATCCAGTCTTTTAAGCTGTTGAGTCTTTTGGTATTGCATTGCAGATTGGAGTTTGGAACTCAAACAGTGGCCTTAATATGACGGACAGTTATAAAGAGAAATCAACTAATATTACAGATTCCATGGCAAACAGAACACTCATTGTGACTACAATTCTGGTAAGTGTCATTCCCAAACTGTCACGGGAGACGAATCCGGCTCTGTGGAGTGTGTTAAAGACCCTATGCGAGACCGTATAATCCGGACGTGTCTGGAGAATGATGTTAGGGAAGGCACAGGGAGGTAAGGTAGGGATGACAGACTAGGGGCGGTGACTGAATTGATCCGGTGCATGGGGGGAGGGCAGTTGATCGAGTCCAAAGGAGGTCCAAGAGGGTGGCCGGGTCACAGTCCATAATCCATAAAGCCAGGAGGTCCATCTGAGACCAACAATTTAAAACCAGGAAAAAGGGGAACTGGAACCAGGAACATGGAGGATTAAAAGCATAACGGGACTAGGTGCTCCGAGCCCCCGACCCAGAGGTCAGGACGCCATGCTGAAGCCTATGCCCCAGGGCCACTCCTGGACCCGGTGGTAGGCGGGATTCCGGTTGTCCGTCTTCCAAAGCTGAGCCCAGACCCATGGAGACACCAGACTTAAATAATAAGAGGTGGAACAGGGGACAGGTGCGCGTAATGACAAATAACACAAGGTGGGAGCGCCCTCTAAAGGAGGAATGACGATCGTGACACAAAGAAGATAAAGAGACCTGGCCTTTTGTGGAGGAAATATGATCCTTTGTAGAATGTGACTAATAGATTTACCCCGAAATTATCAGAAACAGACATTTCTGCTTTAAATAAAATGGGAAATTGAAATGTTCTACACGGACTTAACAGACAATTATGAGGGGACCTTAAACCAGAGATCAAACATGGAAAAGATGTTGAGGTGCAAAACTGAGAATAGAAGGCACATTTTACACATTGGGTTGTGGGAGCATGGATCAGGCTGCTCAACCACAGTATGTCATAGAACCTAATAACCTTGCTTCTTTCAGAAAACACTGGATGAGAAACCTGGATCACTTAAATACTAAATAAGCAAATTGGGCACAATGGGATCCTCTCCTTTGTAACCTTCGTTATGTGATATATTTTTGTATTACAGGTTCTGTTCTGTTCAGTTCGATTTTTAATTAGCTTTGATTTCTGTATTTGTCAATTACAGCATGTGCAGAAAAGCTGTTGGTAGAAATGATGAGAAAGTGATGTTAAGAATACTATAGGTGTCTCTTACTAGAGAGGCTAGTAGTACTATATTATTTTAGCACTAATACATTAAGGCTTTCAACTACACTGATCTTTCTGTTTTTTTTTTCTGGTTATTTTACAGGAAGACCCATACGTTATGTATAAGAAGTCTGATAAACCTCTATATGGAAATGACCGATTTGAAGGTTACTGCCTGGACTTGCTGAAAGAACTGTCAAATATTCTTGGTTTTTCCTACGAAGTGAAACTGGTATCAGATGGCAAATATGGGGCACAAAATGACAAGGGCGAATGGAATGGAATGGTCAGAGAACTCATAGACCATGTAAGTAGTGCCATTTTTTACCATACTGATTTCTTATGTTCATGCTCTTAATGGTGTACAAATAAGTATCAACCGGAGAGTTCAGAAGCTAAAGCCAAATTAGCCACAGAGGTTTCTTGCACTGTTTTTAAACTGATTGCATTGTCCATCTTCCTTTTCAAATGTCTACCACCTGCATGTACTTTACCCGGCTCATGTGCCTCTCTTTATGTCTTCTAATCAATCTCTCCTCTAACACACGTTTATCATCCTTCTGTGCTTCTATCCATTTGTTTTTAATTAATTATTTATTTATTAATTATTGTTTTTAACAGTTTTAAACCCATAAACCCAGTTCAGTCACCTAGTTATAATGTTTTCTCTGGTTTTCCTATTTCAATGCCCAGTGATGACTTTGCAATGAAATCAAGGTTTGGAACACCTAATAATAAATGATAGTTCTCAACAGGTTATAATTTCATACTAAAGGGAGGAAATTAATTAGCTGCAATACAAATTATGCAATTTTTGCATGCCAACAAAAGGGGTATTGAGCCTTTGTAGTGTGTACTTGTATCTAATAAAATTGTCATTTTATGATAAGTAATGTCAATTGAGATGGTAATGAAAACAGACTTAATTTACAGAGTAACCAGATTATATTTGGCTTTGCTTTAGCAGTGGCCTCTTCATGGTAAGATGGAGTTAACATAAAATTGCCAAGTGGGAAAAGAAAAGCCAACAAGCATCAGCAACAATAATTTAAAACATTTTTGGAAGGATTATGAATATGGATTTCTATGCAGAGCTCATAAACAATAAGAAATGCGAAGATAAACTGTCAGTTTAATAGTCTAATAGTCCATTTAATTCTAAATGGCTTTTATCTCTCACTAGGGGGAGTAAGATTTAAACAGGTTTGATTAAATTTAATTTGTGGGACTTGTTTATGTTTTGCCTCCAATAGGAAAAACGTGCTATCCCATTATGGCATTTTAAAATAATTAACGCTTTTCAGATTATTATGTTTCTGTCCCACTTAAATTTATGTAACTGTGTAAGTGAAACCATGGCCGGAGATGTCATTATGGTAATCTAATATTTTAAATGAGCACAGAAAAAGCCTTTAAAACCCTGAATGGAATAACACTGTGACACTGAATCAATGGGAGCTCTTGATCAGGAGGCCAATACAGGGCTTCTTTTGCATCTTCAGTGTAAATAAACACAGTTAAAAAGTAAAGACTTGGCAAGAAACTAGGGTAATTGTATGTGGAAATACTCATATAGGACAGTTCAGAGAACTAACATCCCTGTATTCATTGATTTTCATAGCAATTAATTATTTGCTCCTACAGATTGCAGATCTGGCAGTGGCTCCCCTCACCATAACCTATGTGAGGGAAAAGGTGATTGATTTCTCGAAACCCTTCATGACACTGGGCATCAGCATCCTCTATCGCAAGCCGAACGGCACCAACCCAGGGGTCTTCTCCTTCCTGAACCCTCTGTCCCCGGATATCTGGATGTATGTCCTGCTGGCTTGTCTGGGTGTGAGCTGCGTGCTCTTTGTCATCGCAAGGTACGGCACAGCCAGCAGAGGGCACTCTACTGTCTTCCTCTGTTGTGATGAGACAGGTCATCTGGATGGGTAGGAATCAGCACCTGCATTACCTGAATCTTTCCAGTCCTCGTTATTACCATTGGAGAAGTCAAATGGCAACTGAATCCCTTGGACTTAAATGGAACAATTTGTGGGTAGTGCCTAATGTGTTAACCCTTTCTAACACAACATCTTATTTGTACCTGAAACATAATGTTTACAGAAATGAGAATTAACATTCTATCCAGCTGCACTGCTGCATAAGGACAAACTTCATATATATTCAGATAACATCATATATATGCAAAAGGCTATTAATAGTATTAATATGTATTAATAGTCTAATGAGCTCCCAGATTATTATAAGGAATTAACTTTATTTACAGCAAATAAATTAATACAGACCCTTAAGAATATTGAGGGGGGAGGGTTACTTTCAGTGCTTTTGTTGCCTCTCATTTATTTAAACAATTTTCAGTGTCATGCTGCACTGTAGGGAGTATAGGGAATGAGAGAAAGAACAGGACACATTCAGCACTATCATACTGTGAACCAAATTTTTTTTTCTTTTTTCTTATTAGTCAAAACAAATTCTTAAATTCACAAAAATAATTAAAACACAACAAGAAAAAACTATGAACCAAATCTTATTTATCTGCCCCTTACAATAACACAATACAATAAAGTAGACAATTTATAAAAATAGAGAGCATTGGTCTTTGTTTCCTCATTCTTCAGCTTTGTTATTATTGGGCCAGTTACCTATTTATAAAATGCCCCCACCGCAATACAAATAAAATATACAAAATTTATTCCTACAGTATACATGTATCCACTTATTCTATAATACCATTTGTTAGGCTGGGGAAATCGTGTAAGTTTCCATAAAACTGCAAAAACTTTACTTTTACCTCTGAAACCCTTTCATATTTCACTGTTCATAGTAGTTCAGAAAGTACTCTTCAAAGTATTTTTTTCTTTCAACAGATTTTTGGGCTTAAGCACATATTCATGGCAGCTGATAAATACATTTATTTATAATTTTCAATAATAGTGACACTACAGAGAACACTGACTAATCAAGAGCATTTCTAGGCACCTACAGTACTGTATATACTGTAAGCTTTGTCTCATGTCGTCTAACTCCAGACACATTCAACAAAATATTGATCACATATACAGTAAATGTATGGTTTCCATTTTTACCTTATAGTCTTGAAAAATACCAAAAAATATACATACTGTATTATCATGGACTGTCATCTAAATAAACAGAAATATTACATATTAATAGAAATTTGTCAGAAAGAAAATTCTTCAGATGGAAAGTACTGTATAATTATGATATAATAAGACAACTGTGATTACAATCAGTGTGCAGCTATCACAACTAAAATAATCCCTTCAACAGCTGTCAGTAGCACATTTTTAGATGTAGAATTTCCTGTTTTCAGCATGTATTTTGACTGTGAATTCCTTTTTATGTTGTTCTGAAACAATTTCGTTTATTAACTAAAACCACATAAGTCTGTTAACTGTAAAACAGTGTTAGTTCTCTTAACATCATGTCTCAATAAAACCACTGTTTGTTCCACTGATAATTCAGGGTTGGCAGATGAAGATGATCTCAGTCAACCTTAACTCACACTTCATTCCTCTACTGACACAATGAATTACCTTGGCGATACTGTGATTATTGCGACTAGATCAACAAAGTTACAACCTTGATGGTTCTGGATGCATTTCACTTAGGGCAGGGAAAGCCCTCAGAAGGAATTAGTTAAGATTTAAAGGGAACTATGCCGTTAAAAAATATAAGCCAAAAACCAGAATCCCATGTAATTAATCAATGTGAGAAATGATTCTTTTCTTGCTGTAAAGCTTTGTTCATTTAGTTGAACTAGTTCATGCAGCTAGTTGCTATGATTGGCACAATTACCTACCACCATAGTGCATTTGTGTCGATTATTGTTTTCATGCTTGTTTGAAATGATACAATTATTTCTGGAAAAGAGCTGAAAATTTTCAGGTAAAGCAGTGCCTAAGAGAAAAACTGTAAAAAATGTTGCTGGAAAAAAGCTAGATTAAGGAATTTAAATATCTCAGTGCTGATTACTGTATGTGCAAGGAGAACTGAAAATCCACAATTTTAAAAAACCACAAACTTGATTTAAAACGTACTGTATAATCTTATTTAGTGTGAGCAGCTGAACATTCTGAAAGCTATTGTAGGTTTAAAAGCATATGAATCTATATTTAGATGCTATTCTAGGATTACTGTACAGAACTGCTCTATGTGAATTTGTAATATTTAGCAGTAACCTCACAGTAATATCGACAGAATTGCTGATATATTTTCTAAAAGCGATGTTACATTCATGTTCATTTTACACTCATTTTACACTCTGGTCAATTTGCTTTACTTAAAAATTTTAAAACATTAAAAAGCCCAAGATGATCAATCAATACACCTTATTTCCTCATATCTGCACAGTTGTGAGTGGTAAACCACACTTGCGGTACAGTACCTATAGTATGTACAGTATTGACTTGCACATTTGTGATGATCATCTTTTTTAAAGAATATCATTGATGATAAATATGGCTTACATTAGATGCTACTGTATATAAACTGATGAAATTATGCAGTGGTACCATAACCCATTTTCTTGATTGGAACAGAAAAAATACTGATTAATAATCATTTTTCCTGTACTGTAATTGTAGTTGTGTAATGTCCATTCTTATATTGAAAGTTACCTTACTGTGCATATTATGTAAGGCACCTAATTCACACCTATACCATAGTGAAATTTGGTAAAGTCTATGTAGTGAAAGAATCTTAGCAATGTATATAATCAGCACAAGAACTAAACACTTAGTGTGCACTTTCATTTAGTCTGATATTTTTAAATGAGAAACTGTTGTTAAAGATTGTAAAACATCTACTCACTTAATCAGGCTAATAACTTGCACTTAGTATCAGTTCATTACTTAAGAAACCAATGTTTCAGTCAAAATGACCACATTCAAATACTCTTCAAATGATCATTTGTTCATCCAGTTGCACATATGTTAATTGTTAACATTCAATTAGTGTTACAGGCAAATCAGCGTTGAATAATCACAATTCAGTTTCCAGTGCTAGACAGTGATTAAAAATGGAGCAATCGGTAAAACTGACAATGACCTCAATAGTGTGGAGTGTTTTTAATAAGCACTGTTTTACGGTGATTGCTTTATATTTGATATACAGTGTATAATTAAAGTTAATTAAAATATAAAAACCTTACTCTTACTTAAAAGTCATTACTTTTATATCTACATTGTTTTAGTTTTTTTAACTAAATACTAATGAATTGTAAAAGTTTTAGAAATTAAACTGTTTCTGAATAACAGAGAGGACAGCACAGAGGTACAGTGGTTAGCATTGCTGCCTCGCAGTCCTGGGGCTCTGGGCTCAATTCTGGACCTGGGGTGCTATCTGTGTGGCGTTTGTACATTCTCCCTGTGTTTGTGTGGGTTTCCTTCGGGTGCTGCGGCTTCCTTCCACAGTCCAAAGACATACTGGTAGGTTAATTGTTTTTTGGGAAAATTGCCCTGGTGTATGTCTGTGTGTGCCCTATTATAAGATTATAAGCAATGATCAGCTTCGATGAAACATCAGTACTGATTGCTTCAGAATATTTCCTCAGTCACCACAATACAGCTAGCAAAGGTACAAAACAAAGGTTAATAAGATGTCCATTATTTAGGCAAAATTTTCTTTTACAAAATACTGTTTATAGCTACCAACTCAGACTTATTTTGATGCATTGTACTCATACATGATTTCAGTTGCTTTTCTCATGAAATTTTGCTGGAAGCGCTGTTTCTTTTTGATGTAATGATTTCTGGACTTGTTTTTGTCCACTACCACAGGTTTACACCTTATGAGTGGTATAACCCCCACCCATGCAACCCTGACTCTGACGTGGTGGAAAACAATTTTACATTACTAAATAGTTTCTGGTTTGGAGTTGGAGCTCTCATGCAGCAAGGTACATAGGTCACATGTCAATATTGCACACATCCCATAGTCTGCTGGGGCCTCTGTGCTGGTAAACTCCATTTTCAGTGAATTTACTGCTTACTGTAAAACCTGATCAACGATTCTTACATGCCTAACCTGCATCAGCATGCGGTCACTGCACCCAGTTATTCTAATGTCTAGTTAAGACCCTTTTTAAAAAATTTGAGGAGAAAACCTCTAAAAAACAGATACACAAGTGCATGCACAATTAGCTGATCTGCGATGTAATAGATGTTCGCCGTCAGCCATCGTCAGGAGTGATTGCATTACAGGGCTGTTGAAAAGACATGACACACACATCATCCATACACTGAATTTCCCCCTCCTCCTTTTTCTTTTCTCGCTGTCAGTTGTAAATGCAACACAGACACAGGGATATGCGACTGGACGCCCTTGCTTTTCAGGCAGCGTGGGGGACGTCGTCTCCATGGCTATGACTTTTGCAAAGACATATTCTTGTGACCTGCAGGCGCTATGGGAAACTGAGCATGTGAAAAGCAAGCCAACACCCAGTCAAATTAATCGATTTCAAATACGTATGTCGAGAAATAAAATGTTCTGAGACCAAAGGAGGAGAATTAGAGCTACCCCTGCACAGTTTTTCTTTTCTGCAAAAGGATGCGCTGTAACAAGCATGCAAGTGACATCACTACTGTTGTAACTAGACCACATAAGCTTTGAAAATCACTTCTTTAGGTCACTTTGGTATGTGTGCAATTCGCCATTTTTATAATGTGGGCTCATGCTTGCATTATAAACAGAAACTCAATCAAAATCCAATTGTAGTCAACTGCCAGCCGACTGGATCAGGTCTTACAGTATTTGCTAGGTGTGTCTGTGTGGCTGCCCCAGGTGTGAGTGAGTGATGAGAGCTGATTGTGAACCATAGTTTCTGGTAAATGTCCTACCGCATGGAGTTTACCGTCATCCACAGCATTCTGTGGGATGCAGTGTCTGCTAGTTACCACTACCTTGGGTACATGACAGTCAGCCCCAACCAGATTCTGCTTGTCTTTGCAAAGCACGATAAACATTTGTGAGCCGACAAATGTTTAACTCTGTACAAAGTCATGGTAATTGTGAACGTAAGTGCTCTGTCTTATCTATTTAGAAACTAATTAAGGAGAGGAGGAAAAAAGCTAGAAAAGCTAGAAAATGCTAACCCATGCAACTGTAGCTGTGTTGTTTATATCATTTTTCTTTGTGTTAGCAGTTGTTCTGTTTGTGTTGAATTTGGAGCCTTTTTTGTTGGAAATTAAATGTGATGATCAGACTTTCTCTCTTCTACAGACCGTGAGCAAAGTCTGGATCAGGATTGGCTGTCATGTCTGCCATAAGGCACTTAGGAGGCTTCAGCAAGTACTGTCTCTCACCCAGTGTTGCTAGCGAACACATTTTGTTTTGAATGGTATAGCTTGGGTTTGTAATGTACTGTAGGTATAATGTGCACCGCCTGCGATTAGTCCCTTTAGCACGTACCATTCTGCACACTTTACTTAAAAGTGTGACATTAAAAATACAGCCATCAAGGGTGCCCATAGGAGCTATATGACTTCATAGGGAATATATCAGAAGCAGCTTAGCCGAGGCAGAGAAGTACAATAGTGTCTTTCATTTCATGCCTCATTTCAGTATTACTTTGTAATTCAATCATCCTCATCCATACCAAAACCTTCATAAATTACTCTGTTCCATGTCAACATATTCCTCCTACATTGCTACGCACCCTTAACAAATACTGGATAGAACAAAAAAAACGTGCAAATCACGAATAATTAAGTCACCACCCCTTAGAATTATTGTATCTGTAAATTCTGTGTTAAAGCTGAAATCTGCTTCTCCTGTTTTCGTATGTCTGACAGCTTTAAAGCAAATTTAAATACTATGTTTTAGTAAACGAATTTAGTTTTTAGAAATTTATTTGGACCATTTCCAATTTACTTGCAGGCCTTGTTATAATAATTATACTGCTTTAGATTTTTGCTAATTAAAGAAAGAAAGCGTATGTTGACAGTGTGAGTACAATATTAGGGTTCTCTGCATTTTGGTTCTTTAAAATCAAAAGCTATCAATCTGACAGCTTTAAAGCAAATTTAAATACTGTTTTTTTCTAAATGAATTTTTATTTTTTAGAAATTTCTTTGGAAATGTACTTGCAGGCCTTCTTTGTTATAATAATTAAACTATATTATTATACTACAGTAACATTTCCCTTCTGGAATAAATTCCTGGAATACAACCTTAAAGGTAGCCTCCTATAATTCTGCCAGCATTTTAACTTCCTAAAATGATGCTTGATATGTGACCAAAGACTAGGTACTTTTACACCTACAGTATGTAACAGATGACTTCACTGAATTCATAAATAGAGCTAATATCATAAATAAAGCAACCTCATTTACTGTATCTCTTGCAAAAAATGCCCAGCTATCTACTGTATGTTGGGGAAACCGGAAGGAGACTAGGAGATTGCTTCAGAGAACATGTTAGGGCTGTGAAGATTAAAGATTTCTCCAAGCCCATAGTTTCTCATTTCACCTCAGACGGCCATGATCACACTGATCTCTCTGTCTATGTTCTCAAAGAAGGGTTTCTCAACTTCCACAGCAGAAAGACAACAGAAACAAAACTCATCCTGAAACTAGGTTCACACCTCCCCTCTTCTCTCAATGACAGATTTATTTTCGTGTAATCTTCTCTATTCTCGTGCAAGTTTTGACTTCACACCTTTCTCCACCCCTCTCCACTTTGCACTTCCTGAGTGGCCTCTCTACCTCTCCCCTCTCCCTCCTCCTCCACTTTTCCAGCTTTTGTTCTCCTGTGCTATTTAATCTTTGTCATCTACCCTTTCTTTCTCGCACCTGAAGAAGGCTCCACAGCCGAAACGTTGTGTTTCCTTTTTTTTCTTTTCAGCATGGAATAAACCCGTTACCTGATCCTATGTATTATAATATATATAATGTAATGTATATACTGTATATGTTAGTAAGGATTTTCAGTATAATCTTGCAGTGCAATTTTAAAAGCAGTCTACAGCAGGTTCTCTAATTATGTTGGATTAGGAGTCATGACCTAGATTTCAACTTGTTTACCCAACTTTCTTATATTAACATAGACAGGGCATTTGAGAAGGTAAATATTGTACTCTCCGTATTTAAACAATTATCTTGAGCCTAAATTTAAGGGAATCACTGAGACATTTGATATTATTAACACAACTTGTTTTTAAGAAATTCCCAAATGATAAATTAATTTGAGATTTTAATGTTAAGTTAAGGGAGATGCTAGAGGGGTGGCTCACAAAAATAAATAAAACACACAAGAACAGGTATTGAACAAAGATTCCCATTCAGTTGAAAATGATCTTGCCTCAAAAATATCAGCATTATCCCATCCCAGAATTTCAGCTTCCTGGAAGATGCAATAATGCTGAGTATGCTAGACAGTGTACAAATAGCATTATTAAAAAAAAAAGTTTTAACATAACAAAATAACAGGTGATAAAGTTCACTTTCTGCTGACTAGAATAAATAATCTGTTAGAACAGTGTGTGAAGACAAATCTCTACTTTAAGCACCTGTGTCTGCTATACAAGCATTACTCAGTGCTGCTGCTGACCCCATTAAACAGTAAAAAACTCTTTAGCTGTAGCTGATGTGACAGCTTCATTTCAAGAGATGCAGTACATGAAACTAAGAGTCTAAGGAATAGTCAGCAAAAACTGTTTAGTTTTTTCAATTGCTACGAGCAGTTCTCTGGTTGGTAATAAAAAAAAACATCTTGGATTTAACATTGGAGTTCAACACTGGTCTCGCTGAAGAATTTAGAGATGCTTTGTTTTAATGTGAATTCAGTGTTAACCACATTGTACGGCCACAATTATCATGTACATCTTCATTCATTTCATTCACCTCCATGCATGTCTCAAACATGTCTTCATAAATAGTCCTCTGTTTACTCAATTTAATGAAAAGACCTGAACCTGCCTTGTTTTAGCTTGCTTAATGTGCCTTGTTGTGTTTACTGTAGCAAAGCTGTCCAAACCTAACAATATATTATTGATGCTGTTGTAACAGGATCAGAACTGATGCCCAAAGCTCTTTCCACCAGAATAGTTGGAGGAATCTGGTGGTTTTTTACTTTAATAATAATATCATCCTATACTGCTAACTTGGCTGCCTTCCTGACTGTCGAAAGAATGGACTCGCCCATTGATTCTGCTGATGATTTAGCAAAGCAAACTAAAATTGAATATGGGGCTGTAAGAGATGGATCAACCATGACCTTCTTTAAGGTAGGTGTAACATTCTGCTGCATCCAATTTTTCAGTCTTGTTTCAGTATTCATGAGATCTATTGAACCAATGAATGCATCTTACACTGAAATAATATAAGGTGAATTGTAACGCATAGGGTGGTTAGACCCCGACACCCCATGTATAAACTGTGTGAGAGCGATGCAATAAATGTGATTTTCTTAATGTTATCTTTAATTATAAACCTACACACTCACTGGCCACTCATGTTGAAATACAATGAATCGGCATAAAATATTGATTTACAGGAATCTTTATTTACCTTATCAGAACAAAATGCAGTAGAAGGCTTATTTTGCTACCATTAGACTACGCACCTTTCTCGTAAAAATACTTCTATGTTGCTATTCTTTTTTTCAGCACTTAGGCACAATCTTTTAAGTAAGTGTAATTGTATTATGTGGGTTGCAGTCAGTTTTTTTTACTGTTTCTGTCAACAGCAGTTCAATGAATTTAAAGTCTGGTGAGACTAGCACTCCAGTTTTAAAGCCCGTTGTTTGTCTTTCTCATTTAAGTCATTTGGTGTTAATGAGGTATTGTGTTTAGGGCCATTATCATGGTGAAAACAAGTCTTTCAGGCACAAGTCAGGATCCCAGGAAAGCCACAATAGACAAGTGTAATGATAATGTACAGTAGTTATCTATTTCTGCAGAACAATCTGAGTCTCAAACCGAAACCTTAACCAACTTCATACTGTGTTGCAGACACTACAAAACATCTTGACAAGGCTTTTCCTTTTTGTCTTCCTAGACATTAATTACTTTTGGAGGTGAAAACAATTCGCATGTGGTTTTGAACACATTTTCTAGGCCTCTTAAAGCTCTTTGAGCTACAACTCTCACATCGCAATCAACAATCATTGATATTTTTCCTTTGACAAGGAGAGATCTGTTGTGAAATAAGGATCACTGATTAGGAAATAGTCAATATTGGACACTGAACATATAGTTTTGTCTTCTTGCTCGGATATCACATTTCCTACGGACTGTACCTTAGGCTAGTGCCTATAGTTCAACATGGATGCTGAAGTGTTAAGTTTCTACTGCATGCTACTGAATGAATAGAAAACAGAGAATAAGTAGATTTGTAAAGGTACTGTATGGCAAAGATTCAGTTGTTAAGAGTCATATACAATATGGTGTTTGGGAAAGGGTTTTTAACACACATTCAATGTTTAGCAATGGCTTTTGAAGTAGGTTTGAAGCAGGCTATGAAAGAGAGCAAACATGACAGTTCTCTGGAAATTGTTAGGACATTCTTGATATTAATTGGTGACAGAATGCCCATAGCACGTGAAGCTTTGATAGCTACAGAAGCATGAATATTTTGATGAGTGTGGTTTGTACCACTTTGATGGATTGGCGTCCATCCAAGATGTATCCCGCCTTGCGCCTGTTTGCCATTATAAGCTTCAGCTCCCCCATGACCCTGAATTGGATGAAATGTTTCGAAAAAGGATGGATGGTTTGTACCAAATTATAGAAAAACATGTTTGCAGTTGCATTTCCCTAGAGGATCGATAAATCAATCATTTTTACTGTTCCTTTTTTCCTTGGTTATAGTTCAGGAAAGTTTCCCCACCAGTGTGTACAAATGTGATTATTAACTTATATGAGTAATCTAAGAAGAAAGAAACCTTTCATCATAAAGAAACTCACAGAGACTAGGGGATGAATTATACATTCAAATTCAAAAATGCATACAATGAGCGTCCACTATACAGTACCTCCTACATGTTCTGTTTTAGTACTAACAGCCAGTTGTTTATTTGTACAAAGTTACTGTACTGCCACTTACACTACAATGTACAATAAACTTTTTTTCCCCCACAGTGTGCATTTTTTGAAACCTTGCAGAGGTAGCAAAGTTGTATCTTTTAGCTAGTAATCTAGCAATTCCAAAAACAGGAGGTGTTTTGGTTGATTTTAACAACTTAATGGTAAAAAGGGCTATAATTTCTCTCGGTTTGAATATCTTTTCTCTGACATAAGCAATACTCTTTTGAAATTTGTCAATGCAATGTTACAACAGCCATACATCTTGTCAGTTATCTCACAGTGTGATGATTCTGCAGTAGGCCTGTTAAATGTTTTGTGTTTATAGGCAATCGAAGTTGAAAGCTGTAGGGGATTTATAGCTAAAGAACCCTGCCAAAGATTACCCCCCTGTCTCACTATACAGGCTGCAGATGTATATGACAAATTGAATCAGCCGGAGGAGATTTGTATGCAGCTGTCAATCTTACTTTGATTGAGGACCACAAAGTATATGTAATGTGATTTCTGTTTTGCTACGGGGAAAGCAGGCACACAGTGGATCTGGATTCTAATGTTTTTATAAGAAAGTCACCACATATTTAACTGGTCATCACACATTCACACATCCAAATACTGTCCTTATGCTTCTACTTCTACTGAACTCAGATTCAGTGTGTGAAAAACCTTATTGTAGAGAAATATCTATATATGTTTATATTATAGACTATGGCTACTGTATGGCTATACTGAATATAATATATTATTAAAAAGGCAGATTTCTATTTAAAATATACCAGAAAATCTCAGTCTCTGCCATGGCATTTGCACCTCTCTGAATACAATACTTGAAACTGTTTTTTTATTGTGGTCTTTCTGTGAAAATGAATTGTGGAGGCACTTCAACCATGGGATAACCATGATCTCTTTTTTTTTCCTTTAGAAATCTAAAATTTCCACATATGAAAAAATGTGGGCATTCATGAGCAGCAGGAAGCAGACAGCGCTGATAAAAAACAATGATGAGGGCATTCAAAGAGTCCTAACCACTGATTATGCACTATTGATGGAGTCTACCAGTATTGAATATGTCACACAGAGAAACTGCAACCTCACACAGATTGGTGGCTTGATTGACTCCAAGGGCTATGGTGTGGGGACTCCCATTGGTAAGACTCAGCACAATAAGAAAACTCAGAGAATTCTCTGGGCCTTAAGGGTTTCAATTAATTATGGATGTCTTCACTCAGTTTTTGTCTCGTTTCTTTTTCTTTCTTTTGTCCTGTTAAAAAAATTGAACAACAGCTGCTTTCATTTTGCAAGATCTCTTGTATTTCTATACTAATTCTTTCATCTCTGTAACCCTGGGTTTCAGTCCCAATGAATTGAACAATGATGTGAATTCGACAGCCTTAGCCTGTTTCATCATTAAGACTTAAAAGTAAAAAGCTGTTCTTTGCAGTTGTGCAGTGGATAAAGGGAAATGCTGAGGTGCACCTGCGTGCTTACTTAATCAAAGGACTGGATTTAATTATTCTTTCACTGTGGTGTTTTTCATTTGTGTTAAGAACCTCAAAACACGCATCCAATAATATCACTGATCATTCTGTATAAAACATGACAACGATTCTCATTGTATATCCATATCCAAATTTTAAGTGGCTCAAAGGCCTGATTTTACTTCCAGTGTATATGTGTAAAATGACTTGGTGGACATGAAAAATGTAAGCTGTGTTAGCTATCAGCTTACTAACAATAGTAAACTGTAATGATTGTAAATGACTTCATTGGATAGACGGTGACTTTCCGGGACCCCTTTTAAAGTGTACTTGTTTCATTTTGAGCTGCTGCACTCTAGATGCTGGCTGATGGCATCAGCATGTAAGCGTTTGTACACTGTATCCAATAAAAATAATAAAATCAACTGGGTTGATTTTAAGTCCCTGCTGGCCACCTCTTCCTTTAGTCCTGCGTAAGCATGTTCTTCAGTTTCCATGATCAATATGTCATGAGTGTGTGGGTCAGGGCATTGTGGCCTGTGAGTGCACACACCTGACCTAATGCCTAGGCTGGGAATTTGTTTGCAATGGCTCTCTCAGCTCCCAGCCTTGTATTGTCTTGGGCACCTGCAGGCTTGCAGAGATAGTAATGAGTGCCACTCATCCAACTGGGGCCAAGTCTAATGTAGGCATCCAAAAGTCACTGTAGAGGTTGTCGAGTGTGGAAAGGTGAATTGCTCTATGAATAGCCTGTTTCTGCTATCGCCTTCTTCCTGTGTCAGTACAGGTGTCTTTGCTGAGAGTAGGCGTGTACAGACACAAATGGCGATTCCCGATTGTGTGGACACGTACAGTTATAAACATAATTAACAAGTTTTCTTCACAAAATTTGGAAACCTTGTGTGATCACCCTTATGTTTAAGCTGCTGTTTATGAATAGGTCCTAACTTGCTTTTTGTTTTGTGTGCCCTTGTATACTTAGGTTCCCCTTACAGAGACAAGGTCACCATTGCTATCCTTCAACTGCAAGAGGAGGGCAAGCTGCACATGATGAAGGAGAAGTGGTGGCGAGGCAATGGCTGCCCAGAGGAGGATAGCAAGGAAGCCAGTGCTTTAGGGGTGGAGAATATCGGAGGCATTTTTATTGTACTGGCAGCTGGACTTGTGCTTTCTGTCTTTGTAGCCATTGGAGAATTTATATATAAATCCAGGCAAAACACGGATATTGAACAGGTGAGTGTGGGGCAGTGCGCATGGCACAACAGATATTGATGTGCACAGCCTGTGGCGAGTGCAGCTTCAGATGGCTTTATGAAACCTCAAAAAAAAAAAGAGCTAGTTGTCGAAGCTGCACAGAGTATGCCTGATAATGTACAGTCAGGAGAGCACAATTACATTTTTGTTATGAATGTTATTTCTTTTTAATGAAGACTGTTTTATCAGGCCAGCAAAGCCAATTTTTTTTTCACTTCACTGATGTGAAAAACTGCATCCCCAATGGCAGACCCCCTCAGTTTTGACCATATTACCTCCATTTTATAGCTTCCTTTTAAAAGTATAACATACTAGTACTTTAGGCTTCTATAACTATGTTGCAACGACACTTATATTGAAATTATGAGATGCAAGCATTTGTAGCCTGTCTTACGCATGCTGTTTTCCACTTTGATGATTTTTTAATAAAACATTTACACAAATGTGCAAAGTGTACATTTGTCTGTGTTGTTAAGTCAACACAGATGTATGGTGAGTAACTGATATAAAGGATGGACAAGGACATGTACAGTAAATGTCAAGTTCTCATTTTATTTCATGCTAAGATTGATACTGTCATTTGATTCTAAAGAAATGATTCCCTGGGATCAGATAGTGTTTAGATATTTAACTTGTGTCAGCATCTTTAGGATTGCCAGCTTTTGGTGTTTATTTCCTATGAATATTACTTGCTTGTCCAGAGTGAGTAAATTAGTGAGATAAACTTAAAACTAAAAAATTAGCTTTCTCACTGCACAGCAAACATGTGGTACATTGACAGACAAGGTCCTTGCTCAAAATGGTTCATTGCTGTATGTCCTGTGAACTGCACTCTTTTTCTGGAACAGTATTAATTATTTATTATTTGCTCATTTGAACTATATAGAATTTTTCTTGTAATGACTATATCCTTTTTACATTTCATATTTTTAAGGACTATGTAACAAAAATATCTGGTCTCATTTTGTCATTGTGAGACATGCGTTAATTAATTAGAAAGCTGAAGCATTATAAAAAAAGTGAATTAGAACTTCAAAGACAGGTAGAGAGAGCAGAAATGAAAACCAGCAGCTGTCAGCCCCAGCTATACAGTATATATTTCAAACTCAAGTTCAATATGCTATTGAAATAAATGCAAATGTTCTCTGCACACCTCTTCAACAAAGACATGAGGAGAAGTTACACAAATATTTTCGGAAGCTTGGATCATATTTTGAAGTGATAAAAGAGAAAAAAACAACTTTCCCTTAATTTCTCAGTCTGCTCTGTTGACTGAAGACACCACATGGGAAATAGGCAGAAGGCTGAGCTTGAAAAGAAACTCAGTTTGACATTGAGCTTTTATACCGAGTCATTTTGCATGTGTATCCTTTGCTTTTGTATTATCTCCAATGCTTTTGTTCATGAGAAATGCACGTTTTGTTTCGGCTTGAACATTTGTGACTGATGTGACAATAATGCGATTGAATGTGATGCCTTTTTGATTTTTTTTTCCTCCTGTGATTTTGCTATGACTCCTTTTCTGTTGTTTATTCTGCATGCAAGGCCTTTTGTTTCTTTTATGGAATGCAATGCAAGCAAACGCATCCCTCCAATTCCACTTCTGGAACCACGTTATCCACGGAGTTAGAGTGCAGGAAGCTTCTCCGGGAAGAATTGGGGATGCGGCCTCAGCACTCTATTCACACTGTCTAGTCGTTGTGGTGTGAGGTGTGTCTGCCAGCTGCAGATGGGTAACTCCTTATCTCAAGGAAAAAGATGGGAATGAGCACACCTGCACTGTAGCTGCTCAGATTGTGGAAATCCTAAAATACGTTGAAAAGAAGAATGTAAATTTAATTTAAGAGATAAAAAAAACAAAATCTTTATCACGAATATTTACTATTGGTACTGATTGGTTACCAAAGCCTGTCTCTGGCCACGTTGACATACTGTACCTATTATTTTGATTTCTGCTAGAATCCCATTAGATCATATGACCACTATTTGGCACCTGGCACCTACACTGTAGATGCTGAGCTCATACAATCCATCATATTGGGGTCTATTCTCACCCAGTTTGCTCCAGTCTGGTTGTTTTTCATTTAATTGTTTTGTCCCTCTCCTGTTAGAAGCTGTATTTTTAAAAGCTGTTCTAATGTAAGCTATGGTGAAGATGGTTGTGATTGGTTGATATGGCTGTCCCTGCAAAGCTTTTGTGTTCCCTAAGGTTTAACTTCATAGAAAACAACTGGATTCCTTTTGTCAAGCACTGGTACAACGGTGGGTGTAGTAACATATAGCCTCAGGAACCAGGCTGGTCTGATAAATGTCCTTGTCCTTGAAACAGCTAAAGGTATGGAAAATTGCCCCAAAAATCTAAAAAGAATAGATGTAAATAGAAATCAGGTTATGAAGATCATTTTCTTTGTCCTTTCCAGAAACTGAAAAAGACTGGAGCTTAAATATTTGAGAATAGTGCTCAGTGCTTTTAATGCTGCATTCTTAAGTAATATTTTCTTAGTAGAAAAGAAAGGCTCTTGTAAAAACTGGAATCTTTCTTTGTTTCACAGAAGCATTTCAATAGTTTAAACTATGCATTTTTTATAAAATCATTAATCTAGGTTTTTTTACAGATTTAATTTTTTTAAATAATATGGATTTTTAAAATAGAATTTATACATTCAGCTGAACATAAGGGACTTCACAAAGCACCGTAAATTGTAGAATTTTTGGTCTGACATCTTGAAGGGTACAAAACCAAATGTTTTTAATGGTAAACTATTTTCCAATATTTTATCAATAAGATTACAGGGCAGACTTGCAGTCTTCTCTCGGTTTTCCAAATCTACTGTTGTGTTAATAATCAGTCCCAGACTTGGACAAGTCAAGATATAATTTTTCTACCAATCATTTGAAATCTTTCTTTTGATTATTTTTTTATTAAATGAAAAACTGCATCTCTCACTGTTAGGTGTGGCAATATAACATTTCATCTGTCAATCAGACAAAGTGTTTATAAGACAGGCCTCTTCTCCATCATCTGCAAGTCATTGGGCACCTTTTGATAAGTATTAGGCATGAGGTTAGTGAGAAAAACTTACAGCCCTCGTTTCCAGTGAACTGAAGGGTGGAGAGATGTGACAGACCTAGTGCACTCTTCAAAGGAAGCAGATGTTTGCTGTCCTCCTCACTGAAGTGAAATGGAGTAAAAAAAACACCAGGCAGATGATAAATCTTTCTTCAGTGACAGTTTTGTTTTTGGCTTAACCTACTAAAAATAATAACTTCCTGCCTACCGAGATTCAAGTAAATCTCATTAACTCATTACTTTTTGGTGCTATCACTGGCATGGGGTGTAATTGGCTTATGGTGCGTGGCTTAAGGATTGAAAGATGTCTCTATCCAGGAAACACCAAGGTTGTTTGGCTGTTGAGAATTGTATCACTGTGGAAATTTGTCCCTTACTGATAGATTTCAGCCATAAATTGTAACAATTAGAATGAACAAAAAGGTACATACTGTATGCATGCTAGAGTTACTTTGCTCATGGTGCTTAAACTAATATAAAACCTCTATATGTTATTTAACCTTATATTCAGTTTTTAACATTTTCATACTCCAAACATGATAACAGAAATGGACTGTTTCTATCCAGCAATTTCTTCACTCCTATTTCCTACTTTAGCTACCAAATTATAACAGGACCTTGCTGTGATCAGAGTAATTTGTATCACTGTCTATCTCTGGCTCCCATTCATCTATTGATGACCCTTGTTTTAGCTCTAAGACTTACTGTTCTGTCATTTTGTTCCATTTGTATGTTTTCATAGTTGAGGATAGCCTATAGCCCCTTAGCTAATAAATTTGAGAAATAGAGAGCTATCAAACTGACTGCTTCAGCTTCACAAGTATGGGAGTTGGTAGCTCTTTAATGTATTAAGATGGTGAAATGGTGGCAAGTAATAAACACATTAACTGTCCATTCATTTTCTAACCACTTTATCCAATAGGGTTGTGGGGGAGCCAGTCTATCCTGGCAAGCAATGGGCATAAGGCTGGATACGCCTTGGATATGAAGCACACACAGACACAAACACAGACAATATGTCTTTGGACTGAGGAAATCTAATCCACTGGAGAAAACCCACACAAACATGGGGAGAACATTCAAGCCCTCATAGTACAAATGAAAGGGGAACTGCAATACTAATTTATATTTTGAGGTTAGAAATAATCAGCATTGATGAGTGCATTTCAAACCCCAATGAAAGTAAAATGTACAAAATAACTTAAAACCTCCAATTTACATAATAAAATAGGCAAAATTTCCAGATATGCACAGCTCCATATTCTCAGATTCAAAATGAAGTAACAAAACATTGGTGACGTGATGCAGCCTTATTGCATTGAAAAAAAGCAGGCTTGTTTTAGAGAATACATAATTTTTAATCCAATAGAAATATTTGACTATGAGATGGTTTTGCAGAAAAACACTACTTGTTAACTCTGCATGTACTGTAGATCATGTAGGAACATTTCTGCAGTGAAATGTCTGCTGCACAATCTGTACTTAATTCGCTCATACTGTACATCACATTACATTAGTCATTACAGTAACTAGTAAGCAGAAAGGGCAGTGTCACATCACAATTCGTGGACTCTCGCTCTTGTCCGTGGTGAGACCAGGGGTTTGTGACAAGATGGTGACTTATAGTACTTTCACAAAGTTCATGATTTTGTGCTTAATTTGAAATTTGTAGAAATTTTCTATACTGTCAATTAATTCATTTTGTTACCAAGATATAATAACCGGTCTGAGAAACTTGAATGGCGGTTCGCCTTTAAATCCAAGAATTGAACCCAGGGCCCAATGTGACTGCACACTGTGCGACTGTTCTGCCCTAAACATACTGTACAGTATTATAAGGAGATACAATATGTTTATATTAAAATTTTAAAAAGTTAAATTTGATTTTGAAAGTAATACACAACTTTATTACAGTACACACTCTTTAAAAAATTGTATTTATTTGAATTTTGTGTCTAAACGTGCTTTTAAGGATTGCTGGAGAATCATTGTGCTTTTGCAATGCAAAGTTGCATTTTTTTTATCAATAAGCTCTATTGGATATAGCTATCTGAGATAGTGAGAAAACCATGAACTCTTCATAAACCTTTTCTTCTCGACTGCAACCAATTGACTTATTTTCTACCCCCTGCTGATTTAAATTATTTGGATTATTTTGATCAATTGAATATCCTACAAATAATGTTTTGTAGTTCAAAAATATATTAAAGACTGCATTCTTTCTCAGGGAATCAACATTATTTATTTTGATAAGTAAAAAAGTGTGAAATTGCAGATACCGAATAACCCCTTGCTAGTGATGGTACTATTCACAAAAACTTTTATTGTACCACATTTTTTTAAACATTTCGGTGGATACAGGGAGTTATAACAACATGAATGTAGGTAGATTCCGATTTACACTATAGGACATGTATGTGTAATATATAATCATATACATTCAATATGCAAATTATATATTAGTATGCAAATCAATATACTGTATATGAGGTCTGTTTTTGACCAGGTTCATTTTACTTTAAGGTAAATAGGAAATAAAACAGGGATCTGTCACCTTTTAACATGCAGCTTTAAAATGTTAATAGATGTTCCAGTACATGGACTACAAAAATTGTTAAATGGAAACACAAAAGTTATAGATAGCTGAATTGTTAGCTATTCTGCATACCTACACAGCTTGATGTTAAAATTTAGAAGCCTGTGAAAGAATAATTGAGATAATGATGGAATAAATAAATATCACCATCACTTAAAAATGGTATCAAAATTTTCAGAAAGCCAAAATACTTCACAACTCTACTTTAGAGCAGTAATTCTAAATCAATATCCTATGTTAAACTGTATGTATGAGGCATTTTATGTTACTGACCTATAGAAAGTCAACTGCATGTCTGTTCCAAATTGAGAACTTTGTTGCTCAGCTCCCTTTGTAACTACTGTAGCATGTTAGATTTCTCCCCTAATTAACGCACAGTGACTAATGAATGGTTTTATTCTTTTGGAAAACTAGTGAACTGTATTTCTCTGTCTAGTGCCTTTTGTATGTGCTTATTACAGGATTTTAAGAAATCTGTAGGAGTAACTTCAGATAACAAGGAATAAAAATAGCATGAGGCTTAGACTGTTCTGCCTTCTTCTATAAATATCTGCTTTCTAAAGGCTATCAACAGGACTTAATGCAACAAGGAGAAGGAACAATAAAATATACCACCAACAACAAAAGACTTGTACTCTGCTGCACCATATTTTTTGTTTTTTTCCCAAAGAAATTGTTTTGTTTCCTCCCAAATTCTGTTTTCATTAGCCATGAAGCTTAACATGAGACAAGGCTTTCCCTAAGGTGATTCTCATTGAAGTTCTTCTGTTCCTTTTTGACAGTGTATTTCTTTTAGTGCTGTAATGGAAGAACTTGGCATCTCTCTTAAGTGTCACAAAAGTGTAAAGAAAAGGTCAAGGATCAAAGGAAGAGCAGGAATCTCGAGCATTCTAATGTGCCATCCCAAACGTATTCTGAGGAAAGAAACCATGACATAGACAATGGACTCCCTCAGTTTCCTGTCATGTAGGATGCACTGTAAGACATGGACTTCATTCTTGTTCTTCAGATAATCTTTGTATGAACTTGTTAATGCTTTTTTTTAAAAAAAATAATGCTGCCTATGAGTATCCAGGTATTATGATGATACATTATACATCATTTTAACCTTCTAACAACAACAAAGAAAAGTTTTTTGTTTTGAGTGACATTAATTAAAAAATACAATGTTTTGAATAACACCCTGATCATCTCATTATGTATAAATTCTGCATTTTCCAGTGCTGTACCTGCTTTTCAAATAAAGATGTTTACATTTTTTTTCACAGTTCTCTTTCCTTTTTTTTCAAAAAGCAACATATGTAGCCTGTTTTGAGAACTTAGAAAAATATTTATCAAAAGCATTGAAATTTTCACAAGACAAATATCACCATATTATCTCCCAGGTTTTTTTAAGAACACCATAGCATGTTAAAGCTTTGAACTATTGCATAAAGTTCATGTAGGCCTTTTAAATATTAAATTGTTTTCTACCAATTTGTAGAAATTGTTAGTGTTTTCTTTTAAAAAAATAAAAGGTTTGCTTTATATCCAGTAAAAGCTAATAGTTTTAATATTTGAAATTAATTAAAAGAAATCTGTCTTGCTAAATTTATAGCAATTTTTAGCACTTGGCACCAACACCAACCCAGTTGTAGTTCAGACAGCAATGGTAATGGGTTCCCTCCCCCAACCGGGTGCAGTTTCAGTCCCTGACTCTCTCTTCCCGCCCTGTGCTTTTCCACCTGTGGCGCCTGTGGATACCCTCTCAAATGTACTGGACTCCTATGTGACCTCAAAACACCATTGCTATATATTAGGGTTCTGCTTGGAACCAAAAAAAATCATTCTCATTCATTCAAATGACACAAAAGGACCTGACATTCATTACTTCACTCTTGATTCAATTATGAGTCTGTTAATCTTAACATTTCCTTTGCTTATCTCATCCATGCTGTCCAACCCTCAATTCTCTGATGAACATCCTCAACTGGTAACTCACTACCAGTTCCTACATCTCCGACACATCAGACCTACCAGAACTGACTGCTACAGCAGAAGTTTTCAGATTCTCTTTCAAAGTCGGCACAGACTCCTTCAAGTACCATCAGTTTTGTTGTGAGGAACTGTGCATCAGTGTTATGGGGTTTTATTTGTATTGGCAAGAAGTGTGTTTTTGGTTTCTTGAAGAATGCACTTTTAGATAGAGTACTTTATGACATAAATTATATTACATTACACTACAAACATAGGAGGCCCAGATAATGTCTAATGAATAAGCTCTAGTGTTAGTCGCTACTAGAATATAGACTTGATAAAGTAGGAAAAAGAATGTGCTTTTAGACTGAACATGATTTGAGCCTAAGAGAAAAATGGAATTTCCTTCATTGCCTCCTTGTCACACAATCAGCTATGATCAGAAAGTGGCTCACAGGGTAAAAGGAAGGACTACAACTTGGAGATGACTCCAGTCCATTGCCAGGCACGCACACAAGGACAATTTAGAGACACTGATAACCTAACCTGCGTGAAATTGGTGAAGGAGATAATACTTTAGCTCCTTTTCAAAACATAAGTGGGGAAACCACGCAAACCTACAGTCTCACTCCAGAATCAAACTCTGCACTCAAGACCCTTAGGTCAGCAACACTAACCATCACACTATTACAGGTATGCTGTTTCAGCTTTGCAAAAATACTAGAGTAGAGTGTAGAAATCCCCTAGTGACTGCCAAAACATACTTCAGTAAATTTCTACCCAGGCTTTATCCTTCACTGCCACTCCTTTCTACTTTTAAAGACAACTATTACGTTATTTACTGGTGCTCGATATTGTTTAATCTTGATGAGAATGTGTTTATGTTCACAGCGAGTAAGTGCATACACTAAAACCATAGTGATATATTACAGGGAAAAATATTTATTGTAAATACCATGTGCATATCATTATCCCCATTATACCTGCAATCTGCTAAGTATCATAGTAAGAATGTCTCTGAAACAGATTATTTTGTTTTCAGAAACCAAGGAATGACTGCTGAAGAACCAAAATATTAATTTAACTTGAATATGACCTTTTTTTTGTGACATGGCAAAAACCAACATAAATCCATCAGCTAAGTTACTAATTAGGAGTCATAGCTCTGTTTGATTTTAAAGGTCTTTGAAGCTTTGAAGCTTTGAAGCTTGTGTGAACAAGGTGTGGCTTGTCAGGTTAGTTGTGTTAGTTAATCCATGTAATTAATGCTGATGCTGTCTTTGATATGAGCACCATGAACCCACTGGAATAGAACAAGAACATTCCCATTCCTAATGGCAGGGAAGTTCAGGCACTCAAGAGGAATTACAGCTGGTTTCATATTTGTCAGTGGTCTCTTTTACTTTTTTCAGATATTCGGAGGGTTCAAGGCTCCTAAAACTGTGTAGGTTGGGTTTTATCTCCAGTGCTGTTGAGAAATATCTTGCGGAGGTTTTCACTTATTTAGATAAAGAAAAACTGTCAATGGAGCAACATGAGTTCTACACAGATTTTCAATCTGAATCTCAGTCATGTCGCACAGTGGCTCATCTCCACTATACAGGCTAGAGAAGCCAATTAAGCAAAATGATGGCTTAGTCAGAGAACCGACAGTTCCACAGCATACCCACATGATTCATTACATATCAGCTGCAGTAGCTTCTAGCCAAATTTATAACTGATAAACATCCACATTTAACAAATAACACAGTATAGAATTATGACCTTATGAGAACTGCACAGATTTTATTTCCCAATTGGATCACGCATACTTTCAAAACCATAATGCAATGAAGGATCTCATAAGGTTAAAGAGTTCTCTGTCTATTGCACACCCTTTCTTCACATTACAGTCTGCCTCGACATTCCTTCTGATTTCTCCTTAGAGTGGAGTAGTAGCTGTTCTGCATACCTACACAGCTTGATGTTGGTGGCGCATTAAGTAGCAGCTAGTTGTTTTGAAAGCAAGGCATTTTAAAGAGAAATGCCCAAGGTCAAATAATATAAGGCAGCATCAAGATTGGTTGTTTGTGCCCTTATAAATAGCTAATTACAGCTACTGTACATAATCACTGGGCATAGCAGGCTGTGAGTTAGTGAGAGAGAGCTTTGTGAGAGTGCAACCTGGAAAAGGCCTATGGAATTAGGCGTACCTGGGAATGAAATTCCACATGAGGAGAGGAAAAAGTACTAACAGGATATGCTCAGTGTGCAATTAGTCACACCTCTGGGCTAATTAAAAGGATTATAAGAACAGCCAGGAGAGAAAAGGGGTTTAAGAGTGTGTCTAGACTTTAGGCTGTAATGTGTGAATGAGTGTGGTACTGTGGGGGTAGCCTCATTAGTAACAGATTAAGTTGGTTTATAGGCCTGTGAGTCTAAGTATGATAAAGACTGATGGTAAGCATTGCTCAGTAGCGTAGTGGTGTATAATAATAATAAAAAGCTGTCACGTAAGCAAGGGAGGGTGAATGCTAACTATACTGAATCTTAACATCAGTTAAGATAGGTGGGCAGTATCAGAATGTATGATTTGAAAGAAAACTATGAAATGACTGCTGCTGCTGTGTCAGGGGTCAAGTCTTGGTTTAAAGCAATGTCTCTGGCTAAACAGAATCAACTGGAAGTTAATGATGGGGAAAAATTAGTGGTTGATGATAAAAGAGTGATTACGTTGAGTTTTAGAAAACTGTGATTGCAGTGATTAAAGTGAAGATTGAGAGCTGGGTGTTCCAATGTCTCCTGAGTTAAAAGACATTTTTTTAGTGAATATTGCAAATGAGTGGTATTGAATTGAATTCTCTAGTGCCTGCAGATAGAGTTCAGTAGAAGAGTGTAAGAACATAACATCACTTTATTATCCCTATACCATTTATTGCATTAGCTTGCTCTCCATGAGACACAGACAGGGAGAGAGAAGCTTGGGGTCAGAGCATAGGGTCAGCCATTGTACAGCACCCCTGGAGCAGTTGAGGTTAAGGGCCTTGCTGAGGGGCCCAACAGAGTAGGATTCCTCTGCCAGCTGCAGGATTTGAACCAGCAACCTTCCAGCCACAGGTGTAGATCCTTAGCCACAGAGCCACCACTCCACCCAAATGAGATAGTACTGAGTGAATATGAAGTACTAGTGTTAGTGTGAAAGTAGACCAGTAAAAAATATAATTGTGAAAGAAGATGAGCCTTCTGGGAGGGGGTCTAAAACACAAGGACACTTGTCTTAAGACCACTTAAAACATGAAAGGCTAAAGTACGCTGGCAGTGTTGGACCTCTGGGGTTGATTTTGTCACATTGGGTATACCTTTAAATTAATTTACATTCTGACAAAAAGGGAAAATGTCAGTTAAAAAAGTGCATATTAAGTGTCAGCGGAACCCAAATGCAGTTGAAACTAAGGAACTTTAGTCTTCTCTCAATAATCGCGAGAGCTCTTTTTCAGCAGCACAAAACAGATCCAGCTAAACCAGTACAGAATGAACAAAGAACACCAGCCAACACAGCAGCTTAAAATCAGTAGAAGTTAAAGTTCAGGGCCCTTCCAAAAATGAAGAGTTCAGGTAACTAACTCCATTCATGGTGAACAATTGGCAATATTGTGAAAATTCAGTAAAAATGTACAGAAGTTTTTACTTCATTTTAGTTATTTCAAAGAGCCATGCTATACAGTACTCAAGGCTAAAATAGGGTTTTGCAGATGTTATCCAAGAAGTAGAACGCTCCAGCCCTTTTGTGCCGGGTTCCAGTGGGGTTGAGACACACCTTAACATTAGCAACCAATTAAGACCTAGAAAAGTTCATTTCCCTTCTTATCCATTCTTATAAACCCATTAATGTCCGAGATTAAAAACCGAAAACAGATATTCTGGGACCAGGGTGATTGAACCCCATTGAACAGAATATAAGCCAACAAGAACTGCTTCAGATGGAAAGAACACTGATATTTCCATGATGAGTGGTGCTTCAACATCACATCCCCCCTGTGCTTTCAGCACCCATCCAATTGAGAGAAAAAAAACTCAGTAGTACTGCTTGTAGTGCCTTCAGTATCCAATAGGGGATTAGTGGGTATGAACTTAAAGAATGAAGGATAAGTCTGAGGATAAGAAAAGTTTGCTTGAGTACATAGTGAGTACATTTTATAACATTTATGATCAATATCATTGTGAAGCTGACTTGTGCCAATTGCATAGATCCCATGATGCACTGCACTATACGCAAGGGTATTTTATATCACATCAAGATAATCAAATTATGGACTGATTGCATAATCCTCAATAAAATACTGCCCTCTTTTATGCTTTGTGCTCATAATCAGCTGTTCTGTGCCTTGTAATCTCAGAAGAGTGGTACAACAGGAGTCAAAGGTTGCACACCAACTACAGTAAATTATGCTTATAGGAATATTTTTTTTTCAAAAAACAAAGTTAAAACAAGGGGGATGAATTCCATTATGGTGGATAGGAAAGTGGTGACAGAGAGGTTTACAAAAGGAAGCCGAGATAATGCTTAGGAAAAGCAGGGGATAAAAGCTGTGAGTCTCCATGAGGAATATGGCTGGGGTTTTTGCAGATATCGAGGAAACATGGAGTGAATGCAAAGACTGAATAGGGATCTTATGTGGTCACGTTAGACAAAATACAGGAGTGAAAGGGTTGCTTGTTAATGAAGAAGAAAAAAAAGAACATTTAGAGTGGTCCGTTTTACTTACACTGTGTTTTTCGGCTTAAAGAAAAATTCATGGCAGGGGACCTGTTTGATAAAACTAACATTTAACCAAAAATGTCCATTTTACAGACCCCTGAGTGTAACTAAGTAATGGACTTTACAAGGTCATTTGGAGGTTTGTGTAGCTTTGCAGGCTGACTGTGGGGAATTAGAATATGTTGCATTTAGTAGGATTTTGAGAGAACTAGACAAGTGCTGAGGCTATTAAAAAAGGGAACATTTAGATGACCTAAAAGCAAAAAGTAATATATAGGGATGTGTAAACAGATTATTCTGTCCCTTATAGAGAATAAACTAGTTTACTCAGTGCACTTCTGGCATGGAAGCCAGGACTTTTCAGGAAAGTATGAAAAAGGTTGATGGCAACCATTAAAAAAAAATAATTTATTAGAATTGACACTTGAGCAGGCTATGGCAAAGTCAAGGTGTCAATCTTTAGAGGACCAAAAATGTTTTACTTGTTTTATACTGTATATTAAAAATTAATTACTGTCCAGATGAAATAAACATTTCATTGGCCACTGCATCTCCACATTGTTTTATGGTTGATCAATATGCAGACAGGCTACACCTCACCTATTGAAATTTTGCCTCTAGGCCTGCCTTAATTATGAGCAGGGCCAGATAATGGCATCATGACTCTTCTAAAGCTCATCTGAGGAGGGAGAAAAATTATTCCCGCCTAGGGCTAGCTCAAAGCAAAAGAGTCTAGGGAGCTAAAAAGCTTGACATCAGGGTGTCCTTTTCTCAACAAAGAAAAGCAACACAGAGCTAAGAAAATAATCCAGACCAGAGACCTTTGCTTAACTACTGGCCTAGTCATCTCCTCCAAAACTGCTCTAAACCTTTTTGGTTTTGTTTTCACATAGAACAATTATTTCCCACCACATCATTCTCAAAGCACATTTACCTACTGCATAGAACATTCAAAAGCAAGTCAACAGGAGGAGTCACAATCACTTCAAAATTATATGACACGATGCATCAGAAGAAATAGTGAACAATAAAATAGATTACATTTGGAAAACTGCTGTAAACCCAAATCACAAAATGGGAGACCAGACATGGCCGTTGAACAATGGAAAGAGTAAGACAATGGAAATCCTTAAGAAAATAACATTTACAAATGAGAGGAGGCCATTTCACCCCTCTGCCCTGTTTGGCATTTTGTAGCTCATTGATCCAAGGATCTCATCCAACAGAATCCCAAGAAGAAGTCAGTATATAGGTTTCAACAGCATGGTAAAGCAGTTTGCTCCAGATTCCCAAAACCCTTCAGGCAAAGCAGCTTGTCCTGTTCGTAGTTTTAAATGCACTTCCACATAGCTTTCACTTGTATCGCCTGATTAGTGCTTCACTCTTTAATAATAATAACATCACTTTATTAACCCTTTACAATTTCTTGCATTAGGAATTATCTTTTCGCATACCCCAGCTTGCTCTCCATGAGAAACACAGACACACAGACAGGGAGAGAGAAGCTTGGGGTCAGAGTGCAGGGTCTGCCATTGTATGGCACCCCTGGAGCAGTTGGGGTTAAGGGCCTTGCTCAGGAGCCCAACGGAGTAGGATTCCTCTGCCAGCGGCAGGAACTTTATTGTGAAGTTCATTGAAATTTTCTTTATCAATTCCATCAAATTGAAATCAATTCTTATTGTGATCTTTCTTTGTTTAATACTAACAAGGTACAGTTCCTTTAGCTTGTCAATGTAAAGTAAGACATTGCCTTAAGCCCCAGAATGCATCTGGTTGCACTTCTTTGGTCTGATTTCAGAACAGCAATATGTTTTCTATACTGTAACATGTTAACCAAAACTGTATTGCTAGTATTAATACTGTGTACTAGTGTATTAAGCAATTTTAGCATAACATCCTTTGATTTACATTTTAAGCTTTTAACCACATATCCTAACATTTTATGTGCCTTTTTGTTTCCTCCTTTGTTTAGAAGTCTTAAATAACAAACAAATTGATGGAATAGATTATATAGTTTCAATACAACAGACAACCTCAACAAATTAAAGAAAAAATAACTTTCCCTTTAAGCATTACAAACTGTCTTTACAACATTATCACAGCAATTGTATAAAAGATTATCTGCAGGGCTAAGAATTCCATCATAGTAGTGTTTCTGTGTTTAACCTTCATCATAGGATGTTTCACACAAATGGTCTTTTATTGCAGATGCACTCATGTGAATTATAACTATCATAAACACACATAATGGTGGCACTGAGAATACATAATTCATACCCAGTGTTCAGCTTTTCATATACTGTTTATTCAGTTACTTTATTTAAGTGTATACATTTCCTTCAGTGAAGATCACCCAATACATGTGAGATTACACTACCAGAACTAAAATGAATAAGTGTTAATATAAAACATTTTTGTACTTTTGATATATTTGTTGATGTAATAATAACAACAAAACCAGAAAGGAGCACAACATTCACATTACCCAGAATACAATTTATGTTTTATTAATTAACTGCACTGGTACATTCATGCATGCATGTTTGTTGGACATAATCTAGTTGATCTGTCATAAAACAAAAGACACTGAAGTTAAAATAAGGGGAAAAAATATCATATATGTTTTTCAGGTAAAATTAGTACACTTTTATATTACACTAGAAATAGAGCTCTGTCTGGCAGCATGTTGGTACCATGGTTAACATTGCTGCCTTGCAGTGCTGGGGCCCTGGGGCCTGTTCTGGACCTGGGGTGTTATACTTTATGTGTGGAGTTTATATGTTCTCCCCGTGTTTGTGTGGCTTTCCTCCTTGTGCTCCAGTTTTCTCCCACAGTCCAAAAATCATGTGCCCTGAGATGGACTGGCATCCCGTCCAGAGAGTACTGTATATTGCCTTTGTGCCTGTTGCTTGCCAGGACAGGCTTCAGCTCCCACATGACCCTCTATTTAATCAATCAGTTAGAAAATTGTTGGATGGAAGGAGCCCTGAAGATATAAGTTCTGGTGCTCCTTTTTTTGCCATGTCTACTTGTCAGTGTGAGTGTATGTGTGGTCTTGTGAGTGTATGCTTCTCTACTGTGCTGTCCGTGTGGAGCTCAGAGCCAAGTCTGGCATTTAGCAGTTATGTACCACCATGGGAAGAGGAGAGACTGTGTGATAACTGTCTGTGTCTGACAAAAGTCTTGCCGGGCTGCAGAACTGCACTGATTTAGTTCAGTTTTCAATATACGGGTGATAGAAAGGCATTGTCCTCTTAATAAGCGTGGTATATTAGTTCCTTTCTGTGTTTTTTCCTGATTTTCACCAGGTTTCAACAGTTTATCAGCTCTGAATCTGGGCTTCTGGCAGTAATGTCAAAAGACATTAAACTGCAGAATGTTGTTGTTGAGTTTCCCAGAGAGCTAGATGCACATTCCGTCTCACAGAAAACCTGAATCTCAGTCACATTAAAGATGCACGCATTGCAAAGTTTTCCTTTGTGTGAATGAGAAAAGGTTTTGAGTTACACCACACATACAAGTTTTCATTCAATTCTTGAGTCACACTTTGTAGCTGAATCATTATTCTATCTCACTCATCATCCTTGAAAAATGTTTTATCATCATTTGTATAATATATGCACATTTAGTATGCTCCTTATAACATCATAATATACAACACTGGTACAGTCAACTTACTGTAGGTTGCTGAGAGACCTATTTTGGCTAAGTCCCATTGCTTGCACGAAAATGTGTTTATTTTTCTAGCAAAGAAATCATGGCTGCATACAGTATATGAGCACTTCTTATTTTTTACTGAAAAATTCAAGCCATAAAGGGTTAAGTCACCTTATCATCTGCGCTCAGTCAACTTTCTCACTAATATTTTTTTTAATGACACCAGACGTTTAATGAATATCCAAAATTCATACTTTAATTTTCGAAACAACATATGTGTTTAAATAGTCTAGAGAATGTATTTTGTTGCTCAGTGTATGTTAAAGTGTATAAGACTTTGTGGAATTTCCCATTAGAAGCTGTTCTGTTATATGCATCAGTGCTTAGATGCATTTGTAGCAAACAAATGTGCTAGCTAGTAGAAGTATAATCTTAGACAAATTAAGTTGTGGGTGTTTTAATGCATTTAAGATCTCACACAATGCGATTTGTCAGTTGTAATGGTCCAATATATATGCAAAATGAAATCATACGAGGTATTACACTTGAATTACTTTACTCAAATAAAAAAATACCCAACTTGGATGTTCACATTCCCTTTGTAGGTAAAACACCAGAACTAAACATAAATAAATTAAACTAATGTAAATGATTAAACTGATTCCTAGGGTATCTCAAAATACTTTGTGTGTGTGGTTGATTTTACTAACTAGTGTTCACAACTGTTCATTATGTGCCAGAACATAACTATAACAGAAGTTGGGGGGAAGGTTAGATCCTAATTTCACACACTTCTGCTACATACAGTATATATGGAACAAGTAAAGGTTTATTCCATGCTGAAAGGAGATGAAAAGAAACACAACGTTTCGGCTGTGGTGGTATGGTGTCACAACTGAAGAAGGCTTCACAACCATTTATTTTCATCTCTTTTCAGCATGGAATAAACCTTTACTTGTTCCTTTGCAGCCTAAGCATGCTGACGCAGCTACCTGCTGTACATGAACTAATACAGTATATAACTCTTGCACCCAGGACTTCCCTTCTTGCATCTCTCTCGCATCCCTCCCACCACCCCATCTGCACAGTTGCAGCAGGTCCCTAGCCCACTCCTTGCAATGGTGGGGGGGTGTTAGTCAAACCAAATACTGTCGACATATTTCATCCCTTTATCACATTCATGAAGATCACATGCTAAGCAGCAGGGCCATTCCTTCTAGGAATCCAATTAACCTACAAGTATGTTTTTGGACTGTGGGAAAAAATTGGAGATCCTAAAGGAAAGTTACACATAGATGAGAAGAACATACAAACTCCATCCAGATAGCACAGAGGACATGAACCCAGGGCCCCAGCACTGTAAGGCAGCAATCCTGAAACAGTCAATGATATAGTATTTTTTTTTTTACAAAATCATTAAGAAAGCACAAGACATACATCCTATCATAATACATTATAGGATGTCCGAAATAACTTTTTTTAGCTGAATAGTCCCTATTTTGTTATTGAAAATAGGGACTGTATTTTGTAACTTGCTTGATTATGCCCTGGCTGTACAGTTTAAAATTATGTAGAAGCAGCAATTGTATAGTATGAATGCTCATGGGGGAATTAAATAATTAAATCTGTTTGATATCTGCTTTAATTTACAATGTCTTACAATCTCAAATTTACAATTTGTATTTCTTAAATACAAATAAAATGAAGAAATCAGCGCACAGGGGAGCACTGTGGTTCTTCCCAAGAAGTCAAAATATTCTTATCTATGCCCATCATCCCACATAAAGCCTAGTGAGAGCTAGTTTAGTCTTAGTTGGTTTTAGGCAGAAATTCCTTTTTTTTTTTTGCTTTTCAAATTGTTAAGCACTTTAGCTAAAGAAAACATCGAACGTATTCCCAGATGATTCTACCATCAATAATATCCATGTTATTGGAGAAGGGGATAAGTGACACCACTGGCTCACTAGTAGGCAAGCTGCTCAAGGTTGCAGGTACATAAGAGACAAAAGAATTATCACTCTGGCTTATCAAGCCCCTCATAAATATTTTATTCCTTCCGTGCACTGCATGTATGAAATATCCAGTGTGCTTCAAATTCCTTCTACTTCCTCTCCAGAATCTTTCACTCACCACCTGTCACCTAACAGATGTTTTTTTTTTGTTTAATTCCTACACAGTACCAGCTTCCTGCCTTTGACCCTTCTAAACAATTAATGGGATGAGGGATAAGAATGCAGGAGCTATAGGTTTTCTGCCTTAAGATGTCCAGCAGCTAATACTCTCCAAGCTTACGGACGGATATGCTGAATGCTGTTAAATAAATCTTGAGCGCTGGATCAGATAAGATTTTAAGCCTGGAGTTCAATGTATTTCCCCAAGTGAGTCTCATTGCAGGGATCATGGGGGGATGAGGAGCTAGGGGAAACTGTTTTGTGCATTTACCACTAGAAAATGTCCATCATGTCTGTGTCATGTCTGCTGTTTTCTGTCATATTTTTGCTTACATATTCTACAAATCCACCCTTTCATTTTCTGATTACTTTATCCAATACAGGGTCACCAGAAAGCTGGAGCCTAACCCGGCAAGCAACAAACACAAGGCAGGATACACCCTGGACAAGACGCCAGTCCATATTAAGACAATTTTCTACAACTGCTTCAGCTTTAAAAAGATAAACTATAAACTGCCAGCTTAAACCCTGAATTACCAACACCACTGGGTTTATATTTTGTTAATAATATAATAATTGTTCTTCGCTGATATTCTACAGATTAATTTGAAATTGTTGGAATGTAAATATTAATTTGCTCTCACTGTTTCATGGAGCTAAAAAGCAGAACAATCTGAAAATAATTCTAATTCATTTTTGCATTTATAAAGTCAAAGTAAGCAGCTACAAACAGCCATTTGTCCCATATTAGGACACATGAGCAGGGCATACAGTAGCTAATTTTGACCAATGGAATTGCTTTATACTGTATGTGTCGTAGAAGGAACGGTACAATTAACATATGGTCAATGTTAATAGACAGAGACACCTACTTTACACTTATCAGAGCTTGTCAATGGGATAAGATAACTCTAACGAATGGAATAGTTAAGTGTCCATCCTAATAAACAAAACATATCCTAACCAGCACTAAATCTCCCTCTAAATGGATCCTCAATAGGAACAAATGTTCCTATTCTAACAATGATCCTCTGAAACAGGAGACATGGTTTTAGTCTGTGGATTCCACAATAAGGGGAATCAAAATTTCCAAATAAATAAGACAGCAAGTTCTCCTATATAATAAAGCTCTGAGAATCTGGTTTCAAGCATAACAGGGGCACTCTCTCACAGCAAAAGCTTCTGATTAAAATCAGGATGATGATGATGGCTGACCATCTGTTCTCGGCTTCCTCCTGTCCTTGCTTACCTGTCTGTATATCTGTTTTTGTGTTTATGTTATGGTCTATTCCTGTGCAGGCTACATAAAGACCTCACTAAAAATGAACAAGTTACTGTTGAATACAGTATTTATGTCTAAATACAGCTGGTTTAATGATCTATCAGTGACTTTGTTAAGCCTGAGTTAATTATTATCACATGATAATATTTTTACTGTTAAATTTCTCAGAATTCTCTTTTGCATCCAAGCAGCTTTGCACACAGATACTTACAAGAACACATAAACATTATGTTAAAAATAAATCTAATATTACATAAAAGACATCAACCCACACAAAGGCATTACACACCAGTCCTACAGGAATCCACACAGGTTACCAGAACTTGTAAGTTTACTCTCCCACAATCACCCTAAACCCTTTAAATTGCACAATATCCTTTCATTTTTGCACATAACCACTAATTGCCCTTGCCTCTAAACCAATATTCCTTTATTGTCAACTCTCTCATTGAGTAATTTTGTTGAATGTGGTTTACAGAAATTCCTCTGTTTGTTACACTTGCATTGAGGTACTCTAAAACATCTGTTTGAACGCATTAGAACTTCTTAGGGATCAGAGAAGCTAGTCTCTACATACGTTTAATGTAAGCAGTTTGAATGCTCTCCTCAATTGGCTCAATGGGCATCTCACTATCTTATGACACATCTTCAAGAATCTGGACATCTAGTTTATTATAGGGAACACTCCTTTGATTGTATAGAAGATTAGGAGGGAAGATGACAACCAAGCCTTTTGGTTAGCTTTTCTAAATCATAATTATTCCTAACTTAATTTCTCAAAGCTATATATATTAAATGCCTCTTCTCATTTTTCTTCACACATTCATTATCCACCCCAATTCCACCTTTGCAGCTATCTGCCTAACTCCCCTCACTCTGCATTCTAAGTGGGTTAAGCCAAATTTCATTATACTGTGAAGAGTTCTTCTTCTTGTATACATCTATTGATGCTCTTCTTAGTAAAAAGTTATATTGGCTATTGCTGTTGTCCAGGAATCAATGTCATCAGATGGAACCCAGCTTTCATCAGGCATTTCGACTCTTACCCATCATGCTCTCCTGCTGACTGGTTAGCAGTGATAGCCAGTCACTGCTCATCTACCCCTGTCCTCCATCTTAACGCCTCTCTCCCGTTCCAGTGCCAGCATGAAGTTCTCTCTGCTGCCTCTCCCAACCACTGAACTGCTGTCTTTCTGTCCCTCCCAGTTAGCCCCACAGCTGTCTGCATTCTCCACACTGATTGTGCAGGGAATCCTCTGCATTCAACCTCCACCTGCAACATGCCACCCTCTGCCACATCTGCCACCCTTTCCCTCTTCAGTCTATTACCAGATCTTCATGTTTGACACTTTTCCTCTCAAAGGCTTCCTCATATCCTTCCTCCCATGGTACCGTCAACTCAATGAGGATGATCTTCCTAGCCTCTGTGGACCACATCACCACATCTAGCCTTGGGTATAGTTCAGGTGGGTAGCTGCGTCAGCATGTGTAGGCTGCAAAGGAACGAGTAATAGGTTTATTCCATGCTGAAAAAAAGAAGAAAGAGAACACAACGTTTCGGCCGTGGAGCCTTCTTCAGGTGACACCTGAAGAAGGCTCCACGGCCGAAACGTTGTGTTCTCTTTCTTCTTTTTTTCAGCATGGAATAAACCTATCACTAGCCTTGGGTATGTTTGTACAACCTCGGGAAACTGCAGCCTTCCTCCAAGGTCCACTCTCATGTACTACTATGGACCTTTATGCTGGATAAAATCCTTGATAAACATCCTCAAAACTTTATTATTAAAGTTTTATTTATTATTATATTATTATAACTTCTTTATTCCAAATGAATAGTATATAGGCGAAGGCACAACAATACACAGTGTCTCAAACCTTCAGACTGAAGTAAATTACCAGGAACTACAAATGTTGCAAACCCCGCTGAGACTCATTTGTCCTCTCCCCACCCACAGTACAATATTTTAGAAGAAACGTGTTCTGCATTCCACAGTATGAGCAAATACAATTTTACTTTAATTTCTAGATCTTAAGAGTGTGGTGTTAAGACACCATTACCTTGAAATATGTTATTAGACAAGAGAGACATTCAGTCAGAAGATTGATTCATAAAGTGTGTACTTGAAGGTTACAAATACATTGAACTGTATAATTTGGGAATTATTTCCAAAAGATGCTTTATGCTATGGATTTTCTCATAAAAAAACACAATATTAGAATTCTTCTAGCAAAATTCCATTCTCCTCCTTGAAGGGAATTTCTCCTACTGTTAGCCTGAAAGATACAGCAAAGGTACTACAGGTATATGGAACAGGGCCTTCATCAAGATTAAAAGGTGGTACAGGCCAATGTGTTCCTGAATTACAACACTAGCATTCAGCCAAACTGTCTGAATGATTTGCTAACTAACTAAGGGACGCTTATCAATGAATCTTTCCTCTATCACTCGTAAAAGTTTCTCCTATGAAGTTTGCAGATACTGAAGCTGGTCAGTGTGAAAGAGTTCAGATTTCCATCTGTGCTCTAGTTTGTTTGTAGTAAAGAGTGCTTACAGTAGGTTATTAGATGTGCTTTCATTAAAAGTGGATGAATCAAAAGTTCATAAAAATAAAGAGATAATCTGAAGACTGAATGAAAAACAACTCTGAGGTATACAATCCTGTTGCATAACAAAGGGATCACAGGAACAGATTGAGCCTCTGTGTAAACAAACAAATCTCTTTAAGCAAGTGTCCTGTTCCCTGACATGAATATTGAATTGACCAAATCCCAATCTGCAGATGGCAGACTATTACTGATGAGTTAATAAATTATTATGATACCACATCAGCTGTTTCTAGGGACTGTTTTAAAATGGGGAGAAATGGGTAGGTGTTTACAACATTCAAAGTATTAAATAATGTATAATTTTCACATATTAAAAGTGTATATACAGTATATGTTTGAGGGGGATGTCTTGGCATAGCCTAGTGCCCTTAAAAGATTCATTTACAAAATGAATTGCAGTTAATTGTATTTCCAAACAAACATAAATGCCAGCAACAGGGTAAGCTGTGGTTACTAGTGAAATGGGAAATTCTGACAGGTTATAGACCTATTATAGATTTATTGTGGAATGATTATGGATTGAACATGGTATCCTGCAGTATCTCATTCCTTTTATACAACAGTTTGTTACAGTAAAAGAAATGAACATCACCGTATTTTTGTCCATTAGAATGAGATTAATGCATTGGAAGATAGCCTTTTACCCTTTAGAATAGTTCCTGTCTCATTCGTCAGCATTGTCACATTAGCCAGCATTGGAGGTGTGGTATATTAATACACATTAATGCAGATAGGTTAGACTTGTTGGAACTTTATCTGTGATCTTCTGCCAATTTGATATATTGCATTCTGCCCTAGATTCACTAATCAGAGACCAGCATCCTACTTGCCAATTCTGTCTTGCCAATGCAGTCTGTCAATGTATGTGTGTCAAAGGTATTTTGTTCAAGCAAAATTGTCAATATTAAAAATCACCACTTTGCCCATAACATTATTTTGGTAATTAACTCATCCTCAGCACTAAAATAATGATTCCTGCTGAAGGGGAAATCCAATCAGGAAGAGCAATTACTGGCTTGGTGATTTAGAAAAATGCAATTGGTTAAAAACTTTCTTGAATCCTTGAACACAATGTAAATTACAATATGCATTTTCATCTTTTCCAATGGGGTTTAAAACAAAAGTTTAGAAAGAGGTGAAACTCTAATCTTGCTCACTTCTTGCTTGGTCACATGTGCACTTTGTCTTTGAATTTGGCATTTGCATTCACAAGCAACGGACCACTCTCTGCTTTTCTCCATGGGTCCTCCATTTCTTCTGCTTGCTTGAAGGATGCCAAAGCCCAGCGCTTCTTCCGACTCAGTAAGCTAAGAAAGAGACACCAAGCCCCAAAGCTCTGCTGTCAATGGTTGGTTTCACCACAGTGAATCCAATCTATCCCTTTACAGCCACAGGAGTCTGCTCATCTTCTGGCTCAACTTTTCCAGCAGTCAAATTCATCTTCAGCCCAGCACCTCTTTAAATCTATTTTTTGCAAGCAAGACCCTCCAGTCTGACATCTGAATGCCTGAGAAAACAAAACTGCATGAGTCCTCAGCATTAGAGGACGAGTCTCTTCTTCCTCACCCCAACCTGTTGACACAACACCTGCCATGGGGCTGTAGTACAACTATGCCCCCTGGGGACACCCTCTGTCCTTCCTCTGTGCCCACCTTTTCTGACTCTTTCTCCTTCTGCTGTTTGCTGGGAATGAAAAGTAAGAGGAACGAAGAGTGTAAAAAAATAATGAAAAATGCAATTGGCTTCACATGATACTATTGTATGTATGCTCCAGACAGATAAGGACTTTAACTGTGGCTTCTTCTTCAGGCTCAAAAGAAATGTTTTGTCACCATTTAACCAAGTAATTCCATTTCGAGCTTTTAGACATTTCCAGCTTTACAGTTTTTAGGAGCCATCCATTTTCTCAGAGAAACAGTGTGTGGCATTGGCACACAGCATGTGTTCATTGATCCTGTTTAAAGCAGGAGTATGCATGATTCCTTGGGAATCACAGAGTCTTAAATTTGATTTTTTAGAGTCTCCAATGAGAGGTTGTGGGTTCAGGTTACTATTGAAGACACCCTTTCACAAGCCATTTTGCACCAATTATTCCTATTTGAACCAGCGTCGACCAGCTTCCAGCCTCTAGTTTCCAACTTTGCAGAGATTAACTCTGGGATGAACTAGCATCCAGTCCATGGGATACTCTGGCCTTTACATTTAATAATGGACTACACACTGTACACATGGTTATGGCTCTTGTTTGTTAACTTTCCCATCAAATATATATGTTTGGTTTAGGGGAGGGGAGGGGAGGTTAAAATTAAATTTGGTGTCCTGTGGTGTGGTTTTCTAATGAAATAAATATATAAGAAATTATGATGATGAGGTCCAATTCCAGATTTGTGTTCCTTGCATTGCATATTCCTTCCATGGTCAAATGGCTTTTTGACCAGTTGTTCTGATTCCATGCTGGTTGACTTATTCAGTGTCTCAGATTGTCCCTGTGTGTGTGCTCTTTGATGGTCTGGCTAGAAGTCTTCATTGATCCAACAGCAGCTATAAAGGCAGTGAAATTAATATTACAGTAGTAGAAATAAAATGTAATATACACAGCCCTAGTTTGAGCCTGGACATTGACATTAGCAAACTCTGACTGGGATTCCACAGAAATGGTTTCAGTCCAACAGGAAATGTGATGATTTAAATATTAATTGCCGATTCTAATGTTGTTCAAAAACGAATGCTTGAGATGAAAGAAAAAAAAGTATTTCACATTAACAGTATATTTCTGATTGCAATTTTTGAAAGAGCTTCATTAGAAGACAATGACTTTAATTTGGATGTTCATTTTGAAATAGGACTTATCCTGTCTTTAGCTGTGATGGGGTATAAGATTAATCAAAGGTTTTCTTTGCCAGATAATGATCTGGGTCCACCCTGCCAGAGAGCAGATAAATAAAATAGAGGATATCAGTTGCATTTACTGAATATGAAGAATAAACATTAATAAAGAATTATGCAAATCTCTTGCTGTATTATAGCACATCTAAAGGAGAAGAGGTCGAAAAAGTTCCTGCAACTTCTAGGACATAATTGGTAGGATAGACAATGTTTGTTACCTTACATGAAAGGTTGATGCTCCATTAAAGAAAACAACTAAAAAATTGCATACATAACATCAAATCCTAATGATTTCTCATTAAAGTTAGGCTCAATATTTCACAAGATTCATACTCAAGAGTCTATACCCACCGTTCCATGTGAAACTAGAGCATTGAAGCTAACATAGAAAAGCAGATAAAGGTTCGGGGAAGCTTTGTACTAATCTCATGTTGTAATGACAGCTTAAGGTTTTGGTACTTTGATGAATTCTGGGATTGGACTTAAACCGCTTTAATTTAGTTTTGTGGTATTTAATCTTTTAACCCTGCATCCTTAATCAATACTCAAAGCAGGTTTTTAATCTTTGTTGAATGAGGCAGAGGATTAAAGACCTTTGACCTTACACTGATGCACAGCAGTCTCTTTCTTAAATCAAGGTATTTGGTTTTCTTTTTTCATATAAAAGATGCAAATCTTGCTTTCTGCAAAATTTTTAGAACCTTCAAAATAGTGATGCAACTGCAAAGGAGAGACTTAATTTGGTGGAAATTACACAGCAGTAGTTAAAAAAAAGAACAATATACAGTAACAGCAGGGATATCACCTATTAAAGGAAAGTGCAGTCTCTTTAAGTTACGAAAAAAGTTTCTGAAACAAGCATTTTTACAAAGTCTTTTAGTCTAAAAGTAAATTAAGGTTGGAGAAATTACATAAAGTATACAGTACATTTTTCATTTCTGGTGTATCTTTGTAGTACATACAGCTCTGCGTAATGTAATAGTATAATTTTGCATTTTTCGTTATGTACAGTAATTGTCGAGTCTTGCCATAAATTATTTTTTGGACTGAAGCAGTCAGTGCTTTGACTGGATCACTCAAGGACATTCGCTCTCTTCCTGTTAGACCATGTCAGTGTGGCTTTGGCCTTGGACATTGCTTCCTGCTGAAATTATTTGGAGCATCCATTTTCTCCCTTAATTCGGACAAGCCTTCCTACAGTATGTTGACTGAAAGACACATTGCGTTAGGATTGTGCCAAACACAGAGCCCTCTATTTAGTTCAAACAAATCCTTTTTTTTTTAATTTTCTGACCAAAAACCTCTTCTGCCACATGTATGCAGTATACAGTATCTCTGTGTGGAGATGTAAGGTGAGTCTTTTCAACTAAAGAGTTTTTTATTTGTCACTTATCTAAACAGGCCACCTTTGTGTAAGGATCATGACATTGCTAATGTTTGAACAGTGACTCCCATCTGAGACATCCAACTTTGTAAATCTTTCATAGTCACTGTTGGCTGCACAGTTGTATGCACAGCCAGTTTCCTACTCTATTTGGGAAGCCGGCCTTATCAAGGTACTGTCTGGGTGGTATATACTGTACATTACCCTTAGGCTTTGTATTGTATTAAAAGGGATTAGCAACCTTCTCCTGAGCTGTGCCCTTCTACCTCTCTCTATTCCTCTGCATCTGAACTGGAATATAGTAAGTTGTATATACACTAGTTAAAAGTCTTATATGAAAGTGTCATGATTTCAGGATCATGTTGCAGGGTGGTAAATGCATTTATATATATATGCAATATGTACTGTACATATTCTTTCAATTATTGAGAGGAAAAAAAGGAAACCTTTATTTCTAAAGAAAATGTATGCGCATATGTATTGGTATGTAAAGATACATAAAAATCTGTACAGTGAAAGCTGTCATCTTTGCAGCAAAAGACTATTAAGTACTATTACTTCTATAGTACCTTTACTGTCTGTTTAAACGGAAGGACTCAAAGATTGGAAAACAACTTAAATTGGAATATCTAGATAATCGCCATACGTATATGTTTTCCCCTTGTGTGTAGTTGCACACTCTCCCACAATTGTGAGAAGTAAGTCTATATACCAAACGCCTGCAAAATCCTATAAAAAGATGATTCATTGGAACTGAAATGACAGTGGAATGACTATCGAACTGGTTTTAAGCAGGATAATAATATGCAAATAGCTTACAATCAAGGATGTGACAATACATGAATAAAGATACTGTAATTTTTCTTTTACAATAAAAGCTGACAAATTTGATGAGGCTGTTCATTGATATTAATCATTTTCCTTTGTTAATGAATAAGGAATGAGTATGAGACAGATTTCAATCACTATCACTGTCCAGAACAATCCCCAGTGAAAACTGTTAGAACCGGGGAACATTTTTGCACTTCATTTTCACATCCTTAGCTGAAAGCAATTCTGCTCGAAGGGAGAAGACTGAATGGCAAATATTTCAAAACCTCTTGAATTACGCTCTTCCTGGTGAACTTATCCTTGCTGCTCAGACGTTCTGACATATTAGTGGGGTTTCTATTGTTTTGGACAGTTTGTGTAAATTATTTTTTATAACTTCCTGCTGAAATGACTAACTAATGAAATGAAGTTAATTGAGATTCTGGGAATAAGATATCAAGATATTGGATAGAAGGTTATTTGTTAAACTGAAATTGAAGGTGATCCATCACAGTGTTCTCAAAATGCATATTGTGGTTTACAGTAAGTGTCATTTTGTGTCAATCAGCCATGCATCCATTTTCTAACTGTTTCATCCAATATACAGTATGGTCGTGAGGGAGTCAGAGCCTACCAACATTGCAACGAGGGCAAGGCGGGTTCATCACAAGGCATTGCATCAATCACATTACTTTCCAGTGATCTAAAATGGATCCAAAACTTGAACCGACTTTATTGGAAATTTTTGCGTTAATGTACTCACAATATATTTCATGAAGAAGGATGAAAGTTTAGTGGCCAGCTCTGCTAAAAAGTACTCACACACTGCACTGAAACACACTTAGTCCATTCCCCACTCTCATCTCTTTTCTCCTCTGTTTTCTTACATTTTTCCCCAATATGAACCTTAGTCATACGTTCCCTGCCTACCTTATGCACAGGGTAGAGGCAGCTGAATGTGGCTCTGAAATTCAAGAACAGGGGCTTAAAATAAACCTGTTTGAATATTGATAAATATATCCATACCTTGCCTGATATGATATAATTGATCTACCGAATTTTTACAGAAAGGTGTTGACAAGATTTCACATGAAATACTTGTTACTTAAACTCAAGGAAGATTTAAGCCTTCGTGATCTTATAGAAGTTATCTCTGATATGCTACTGTAAAGGCAATGACGGGTATAAAAAAAGCACAGTGAAATCTTTGTATATGCATGGTAAGGCATAAAAGAGATTCGTAAGGAAAGCTGAAAAGTGCAGGAAACCATGGCAGAGTGAATAATAATCTTTATTTTACTGCATAGCACCTTTCATGACACATAATCTCAATGTACTTTAAAATATAACAACAAGAAGCAGGCAGGCCTACAGAAAATATAGAAATTTAAACAGTTAAAAACTAAAGTGAAAAATGATTTTTAAGACAGGATTTGAAAGTGCTGACTGACTTGCATGATCTGATATGGGCTGGGAGATCATTCCTCAGCCTTGAAGCAATGTAGCAGAAAGCTCAGTCTCCTGGGGTCTCTCAGTGTTTGGAGCCTCCTACTGGGAACTGAAAGAAGGCCAGAAACCAAAGAGGCCAAGTCACGTGTAACTATACAGAGGGGAAACAGCTCACTGTAGTCAGAAACCAAACTGTTCAAGCCCTTAAAAGGTGAGCAGCAGGATTTTGACAGACAGCCAGTGCAAGGAAGTTAAAACAGGTGATATACGTTTAGTTTTCAGTAAGACCTGAGCTGGTGAGTACAAAACATGCTGCAGCTTATTAAGAACATGTTTGGAAGCAAAAGCACACACTTCATCACTTCATTTCAAGTTATAAGCATGGTAAAGCCTTCAGAAAAGCATTAGCATACACTGTAAACAGTCCTAAGAGCATGCATAAGAATAAAAAGTGATTAACATACAAAGTGCAGAATTACTGTGATATGAGGTAGTTGTTCCCAGCTCTGGCGTACTGCAATCAGCACACCTGGGAAATTAGCAGATGATTGCCTTTTGGATGTGTGTGCAAATGTCTACCACTAGAAAAGGAATTTGAAAAATGATATGGGCCTGATGTAAATATGAATGTAGGGATGGGAAGTAAACTTTGGGAAAGTGAGTGCATGTCCCGAAATGATAATTCGTCCAGAGAAAAAAGAGCAAATTTGAGAGAGTTTGAGTCATTATGTGGATATGCTGAGTCATTAAAGCCTTTTTCAATGTGGGGAAACAAAGGAAAAGTTTGTAAAATATTTCTTGGACATACAATAATACACAAAAGTTTGAGTTGAATTCAGAGGAACTGAAGACAACTTCACAATCATCAAGTAGGTCCTTTGTTCTTTCATTTATAAATAGTAGGATCGATTTAACAATTAAATAATTGGACCTGGTTACTAATGTACTGAATAAACTGGATTGGAAAGTTTGCAGTTTGAGAACACCTGCTTTGGAGCATTAACAGAGCTCATGACAAGAACAGTCTGTCAGCTTTTCAACATAGTAACCCATTCTATTACAAAGTCAAAGTTTTACTTGAAAGTATCCAGTATCAATGGATCCCTAGTGCTGCTGCATCATTTAAAATACGGGGTCTATCCACAAACCTTATTGCTGCTCTCCAAAGCACAAGGAGAGTACAGTACAGTAATCACAAGGTTAACACACAATTGCTTATCATTAAAAAAAGGCCAGAAGCCATCCTCAAAAAAAGAGACTCAAGACTCCAGAAAAGGAAAGATTTCTTTATGAAAATGTTGAGAGTGTATGGAGCAGACAGCCAGATTCTATATGCTTGGCAATCTAGCTTGTTGAGATGCTGGGGTCAATACAGTTTTAATGAGCAGACCATTAAAACTGAGAACAGGAGGCACTTTTACCCAGAGGGTTGTGGGTGTATGGAACAAGCTATCCAGGCACATTGTTAATACCCTGATGTATTTCAGGAAACATCTGGATGAGATCCATTTCACAATTGGCTACTACCACACAGGCTAGATATTTCAAATGACCTCCTCTTATTTGTAATCTTTCTTATGCTCTTATCCTTTACTCAAATAGATTAATCATGCATTTGTAAAGCTCATCCATGGGGCAACAAAGATGATTGATATCATTATTTGCATTTTTCAGTTTTCCCTGGACTTCAGGTGCTCCAACAAAAAGACAAGCCAGATATTAAATCAATAACTGTCATATCACTGGTCTTATTTATACGAAAAAAACGTGTGAAGGAGTTAGGGTTAAGGTGATGTTGTCTGTTCTGGATATGCACAACATTCAGTTTTAATGTGAGCAGAAATGTATTGATTGCTATATTCAAAGAAAGGTCTCTGTAAAGAAACCCACCTATATTTTACACTACATGTATAGAAAGGATTGTTCCAAATGTTGGAAGACATCTATTCAATCAAAACAAATGACAAAATCTTAAAGTGACAGAGGGAAGCGTTTCTCAAACTTAGTCCTGGAGAAGCACTGAGTCTCCTCCAGTGCTAATTGATAACTTAATTGTTCTGCTTACAGAAACTATTTAACATCAGTTCTGAGCATTAAACATACACTACTTCAAGAGTACTGTTTCCAACAGCTTCACCACCCAGAACTTTATGGAGGTTCTCCTCAATTTGCATATTGCTATTTCTGACTAAACAGCCCTTACTAGCTGATCTGCTGATAATGAACAGACACAGGTGGGAATGACAGTGTATCAGACAAGCCCACAGTGAGTGAGTTTTACATCTGCAAAGGTCCAATTAGTTACATTTCAGGCAGCACATCTGAATAAGGCCAGTTCTGAAACTCAGTAATTGGTACAAGGCATGATACCGATTACAAATCCCATCTGACCTTTTAAGAGTTGAAAGCAAATTTACAAATATGCTCCAGATAAAAAAAAATGGAAATCAATTAGCCTGTGATTAAGAGCTCAGCTGGAGCAAAAACTGGAAGATACTGTGTTCCTTCAGGACCTGAGTAGCCAACTAAGCAAAGGTAGGGTTAGATAAATACTATTAAATTCACATTTTATTCTAACACTTTGAAATGTTTTTGCGTTGCTCTTTTTATTGATTTTGTCTTAATAACCTCTTTTAATCAACTGACCCATCATTAATTGTGTTGTCTCAGATTCTGTTATCTGTGGTTGAATTAATGAAAACAATATGTTTACCACAGCAGTGAGCAGTAAAAGGCCATTGACCCTGGATAACAAACAACCATGATACTTATCTGAACATGTTTACTCTAAAAAGTGATAGCTACAGCTTCAGAAAGGTGATCAATAATAATGCCAAATGGAAAGTAGCTTGGATTCAGAATAGAAGTGGCAATTTATCTTGAATATCGCTTTACCACATTAATCCAGCTCTTACAGTCTAATTAAAATGACTTATATGGCAATTACCTTTTGTGATTGATACAGTATGCTTGTGTTTACTGATTAGGTGCATCATTTATAATTGGCTTCAAAATATAATTGCTTTTAAAACAATATCTGAGGCAATTTGCACTACTTATAATTCATTGTAATCTTTGCTTTTGGATGATTTTTAGGCAATTTATGATTCGGGAAGTGGCACATAGTCATTAAAATAGTGCAATAGTGCAAGGGTCATGAAATCTGTATCTTAGGTATGCCAACAATCAACCGAAAGCCTTAAGCACTTAAGTTCAACTAATACTGGAGATATTAATATTGTCCAGTTTGTGTCTTTGTCAGAGAACTGCCAGATCAATCACCAATGAGTATCACTGTTGCTGTTTAGAAATACATTGCCATCAGGTCAAATTCATTAATCGTATTACTCATCACTTTACAAACAACAGAGACAGCCAACCTCACTTAAGGAGTCACCATTTTGCAGGAGTGATAGGTCAGAAGTAGCTACCCTCAACCCTTCCAGGGTGACCCACTTCAAGACAGTACCAGAATTAAATTGACAGGACATCTGAAGATCACTTCAATAATTAAAGCTGGAACAAAGACTTGAAGTATGTGATGCATAAAAGAAGTGCCAAGGCTGTTTAACCTTGTAACTGATCACTCTTAAATAATCAATTTTAAAAATTCAAAACAAGTGAGTTATTGATTGATGTTTCAAGTTCATTCGAACTGTTGAGTCAGGGATGCCCCACCGAGAACCTTGAGAGCTGTAGAATGTGAAATGTTTTCATTTCAAAGAATCTCTTACAAATATCAAAAGCTAAAGTACTTAAATCAGGGGTGACCAACTCTAGTCCTGGGAAGCAATTTTTGCAAATATTGTAAATAGGGAATTATAGATGTAAACATTAGATGTCTGTATCCAACTCCCAATTTTTTAAAACTCTATTCTTTCTAGAAAATGGCAGGTGTTCTAGTGTAATTAAATTAAAAGATACTGGGTACTTTACCTTCATCTAGCTATGGAACTAGACACTATACAATATTGTGTCACTAAGTTGTCTTCATTTATAGTATTAATAGTCAACATAATTGTGACACAACCATTTCATGCCTGGCTTTAGTTTTTTTTAGCTGTTATGTGTTGAAGGAATTCCACTGACATTCTTACTAAAACATCCTTAGTGAACACAGTGTCATTATTTCATAGGAAGATACAGCCCTCTGCTGGAGTTGCTTCCACAAGACTCTTGTATTTTTTTTTAATCTGTTCAATAATATGGCCAGGCAAATTACCATATGTGGATATTTTTTCATATGAAATGATGAACACGTCTGATAGAAGAAATGTATTAATGGATGCTGAATTAAATGTACTATACTGTGTTACAATGGAATAACATATGGTAACATTGGGTCATCAGGTTTTCTCTCTGACTGTTTAATGACATTGCATACTACATTTGATCAATTTTGTTTTATCAATTGCATACCCAATATTTCTCAGTCCACACTGTCTTTAAGACATGTTTCTGACCTGACAACCACAGATCACAGTGGCCGGTGATGGCCTTTCTTTTTCAAATCTCAGTATTTTTACTGAAGCCCCAACTTAGCTAATACTTAAGATTAAATTGGACTTGTTCATTTTCCACTCATAAAAAAACATGCAGTTTACATGTTCCTTAAGCTTTTGTTATACAGTACATGAAACAAAATCTGCAGGCACTCGGGTCTCAATCATAAAGATACTGTATTCCCGCCTTGCAGAAATGAAGTTGTGTGACCTCGCCACACACAGTTCCCTTCGGTACACGTTGTCAGTGCATGGAAGTCAGTTTTCCCCCTTTATTAACATGACAGTGCAGGAGAGATGTGGGTTTTCTAGAAACAGTGAACAGTTCACAGGAACACAAAGAGGATGCAAATCTTCATTTGGCTCAAAAAAAAAAGCTTGAACTGAATTCAAAGACTTAGGGAAAGTGATCCTGCAGTATGCTGTGATTTTAGGGTTCAGGTTTCCTCTCTCATGAGGGGTCATCTGTGTGTTTTGCACTTACCAGAAACGTATCAGAAAAGGCAAAAGCTTGAAATTTAAAACAGACCTACAGTAGGTACAGTATTTTTATATTTTTTTATATTTTTCTGACTATTTCCAGAAGTCTATCTTTTTGGTAGGTTTTGATCTCATTTGATCCCAAAGAAGGCAGCATTACTGGCTTGCTGTGCTCTGGGCCTGGAGAGCTGCTGTGTGGAGTTTGTCTGTTCTTTGTGTTTGTATGGGTTTCCCCTGGGGCCTGAGGCTCCTTCCCAAAGTCTGAAAAGCTGACAAGCCAATTGGCTTCAAGGAGAATTGGCCCTGGTGTGAGTATGTGTGTATCTTGGGATGGACTAGGTGTCCCTTTCATGGTGTACCATGTACCATATCTTACTGGGATAGGCTCTGATGACCCCAAAGAAAAACAGATTTTCAATTATTTATTCTTTTTTAATCCATATTCTTTTTGCATCTAAAGACAAGATAACTTTCAGGAAGCAAGAAATAACCACCGTGATTTTAAAAGTTATAAGTGCTTTTATTCAATAAATAAGCTTATACATTTCTAAATCATTCTAGGTTAATTTTGTGCTTTCAAAGATTTAAATGTTCAGAAGACCCTTATCCCAGTGATAGAGGATTTGCAAATTTCACATAATTTTCATTTTCTCCTTTATAATTTAAATCATGCATTAGAAAAACATTTCATATTACTGTTTCTGAATTAAAATTCTTGATATATTTACTCTACTGTACATAATGTGCACCTTGTCTTACCATTAACACATCTCCTGCCCTGAGGAATACATTAACTGACCAGTAGAGGGTACTCATGTTACTAGTTTACCTCTACAACAGTACCTAAGTGTTTACAAAACTTATAAAGAACTGAAACAAAACTTCTTCTTTAGGATACTGGTAAAAGGCAGTGACAATCATGAATGAAAACCTGGTCTATGGAAACTTGCTAAAAATAAGGTGCAACACTGGTAGCAACTGAGATTTTCATACAAATGGAAGCTTTTTGTTTCTATAATGTGTTTGAATATGAAATAATTTAAAACCACAAAAACAGTGCTTACTCAAATGAAGGTCTTGTATACCAGTGCCACCAAGCAAGATGAAGACCTCCTGGATTTAGCTGTGGGAACCCAACCTAGACATCCTATAGATAAGATGTTAAATGTGAATAGCGGGTCTGAAGGAGACTGATAACTAAATTCAAGCTAATGTAAAAAAAATGAAAATGCTTTTCAGTCTGTTCAATGATTACATAAAAGTTATACCAAACATGTTAAATTTTAAAATACTAACACTAGATGCCCCACCTACACAGTTTCACAAAGAAGGCTGAAGTGACAATTTGCCACCGATACACCAAGAGAACTTTCTCAAGGGAACGTGGCGTTTATTGGCTGCAGCACATGATGGTATGAACAAGCCTCTCTGACCGTGTAGCTGCACAGTTCTGTACTCCCACGGAGAAAAACAGCAGCATACCTCTAAGCTCCTCTCGCCTGTCACTGTCCACTCCTGTATCTGGTCATTTTAAACAACATGTCACATGTTTTTGAAGTTTCTATTGCCTCATGACTTTGCTCTGCTGTCACACATTGGTACAAGGGGTTGCCCTTTAGGAAGCTTGATTCTCCATATACCAGAGGTCTCTAATGCGAGCAGTCAAAGTTACTCATGTAAAACATTTCACCTGGATTATCCACAAAAGAAGTTACACTACTTGGATTTATCTTTAATTTTTAAAATAAAACAGCATTACTGTTTTTGAGTAAGACAAAGTTTACCTTGTTTACAAGACAAGTGCATTGCACACTAAAAAGAGTGCATCAATCAAAGACAGCAAAAAGAAAAGAACATTAGTACAGAATCAAAGAACAGGGAATTGTAATTTAACAATGGCTTCTTTTGTGCATTGTTTACATTAAAAACACTGAGTAGGAGATCATTTCTGTAATATTGATTAACCAGACTGTCTATACCCAACATTAACACCGCTTTTCTCTTATAAATAAAAGCCTTAAAGCATGGCTATACATGATGGAAGTAACATTTAAATTGCTGATCCCTGTTCTTCACTTCTGTATTATTTCAGGAAAACTTGAAATTCAAATTGTTTTAAAGGACATGGAGGAAATAAGACATAGAAACAAGGTATTGTGGACGTCAGGAAAGAATGTGTGCTGGTCAATGCAGTTATGATAAAAGTATAACTTTTTGTGCAACTAGTCACAAAACCAACATGGAAGACTTATATCTTGCATTAAATAAAAATACCTTAGAAACAGCATTCATTTAACCCTTTATGGCCTATCAGGCCTTAAAGAACCTGCTAGTAGAAAAAGTCTAGGAACTCTGAATTTTGGGCTTCTGGCCTGACAGAACTACAAAGTAATGTCATAAGACATTAGACTGAAGAAGCAAGATGGACATTGGCCAAACATTTCTCCTAAAGAGCCGGATGTGAATGGTGAATTGTGTTCCACTTAAAAAAAAAAACTCGGCCACATTCCAGGTACACACACTGCATTCCTTGAAAGTAGGTGGAAAAAAGACTGCATGTTTGAGTTTTAACACACCTTTTTTCATTGAAAAAAAAGCTGAATCACTATTCCATGAAACTTGCTCATCTTTGGGAAATGTATAAACCTGTTAATTGTATGTTTCTAACTAAGCATCAGATGCACAGACCTTATATAAAACAATTGACAAATACAAATCAATCAACCTAATAACATCAGAAGATTCAATGTGGGTACAGAGAGACCTGTCACAACTTCCAAAATCTTCCCATAAATATTGTTTTACAACAGGAGCACATTTCGTCATTAAAGAAAGCACTGCTACAATACATCACTCTTTTTAGACCACAAGCAATAAAGGTTCAAATATCAGGAAATTAAAGTGTGACCAATAGCACTGGCCAGTCAAAAGCCAGAGTGATGCTTTTCTTTACTGATCAGGAGGCTTTGTAAGTGTTAAGTGAACACGTCTCTTATGACAGATTGCACAGACTTGGGCAGCTGACCTCCACCTTTCACCTGTCCATCTGGAAAATAAGCAATTCAAAATCATACAAAACCAGAAAATACAGAAGTATTCTGAGAAACAACAGCACGTTTGATTTACAATACTTTTAAGAAACCAGAAACTAGAAGATTTGGAGATGCAGGGAGTGATGTCATTACCCCTGGAACTGTATTTCCAAAAAGACTTACACAGAAAACCTTTACGACATGGAAGTTGTTTATAGGCTTACAAACTTGTTTTTTTTAAATAAAAAACAAACTTGAATAGATTCAGATTGCACCTTTTCTAAACAGTGTAGGAGAGATTCTAAAGCATGTTATGACAATGTCCATTCAGATCAATCAACTTCCAGCCAAGAGCTGCTTGATCTGGTGGTAAAACATGGCAGCTCAGCTACTCTGTCAAACCACACCACAGCCTGGTTCCAGGAACAGATGGAATCACTGACCAAGTCTCTTACAGAAGAATTAGAAGGGGACATACAGATTGTGTAGTATACGCTTGTTTGTTCTGGTCATACTGCAATTTGTAATTAATAAGCAGCCAATTTTTCTGTTGTCATGTCTACTACTACTTTTGGCACTGCACACATTGAGCACCACAGCTCACAAACAGTACATTGGGAGGCAAGTGAAGATGAAACATGCAATAGATCCACTAACAGTTTAGGACCTACATGTTTTGTTAGGATTATTAACATATGCACCTTTCACAAGTTAGGAATATTTAACAATACTGTTTTACTGAATTGCAACCACTTTCCATCCAATGAAACCAGCTGCACCACGTACTGGGATCTACTATGGATGTTTCTCTGCACAGGAGTAATAAAGTCCTGCAAAAATGTCTGCTCTTCTTGGATCTCAACATGGTCATGACCGATTCAAACAGGATAAGCCTCAAATCACAGCCCCAAAGCAGAAAACTGGCTAAATCTTGTCATTTATTCTGCCCTCAGTCACATCCCAATGTGCCCTTTTAAGTGCCTGTAGAAGACCAGACAAGGCTCCGATTGTGCACATCAAATTCTGCTGTCGCCCAGAACTGTGACAGATCGATGGTTACTGTTGTACAACAACCGGTGGGCAGTAGAGCCCACATAATCCAAATGCATCCAGTCCAAGTTCCAAAGCAACAGTGCACTTCAGTGCACTCTTGACAAGACTACAGAACCTAGTTAGAAATCTGTCATTCCTACATTTGAGTGTTTTTATTGGGTCACATCATAGAGCAGCACCAAGTTATCTTACTCTTTCTATACTATTAAGCACCATAAGCTCTGAAAGATTTCATGGGGGAAAAAATGCTTAGTGACTTTCACAATGACCAAGCAAGACAATAGTTTTGGTAAGAACATTTTGTGAAAGAATCCTTCAGCTGCATCGCACTCCTGAGGTATGTGTTGATCTCTTGGTCCTGAGGCTATCTAGTGTTGAGCCATTATCCTGGATGCAGCACCTTACTTTCCTTTTAAATCCAACTCAGTACACTAACCAGGATCTACTGTGCTTAACTCCTGTGATATGACAAAATCAGGCACCAAGTTTATTAAATAATGCTTCCTGAAGTGACGGTATGCTCCTTTAGAGTTCCTGAAAAATACATAAGACTCCAGTGTAGCTTTAGGGAATGCTTTATAATTATCTTGCATAATGACATTGTTTTATTATTGTTTTGAGAAATTACATCGTTAAAAGTAATAAAGGTCTCCAGCAAGAATATTATAGTACCGTAGTAGTGGAGTATTTACAATTTCCTTATGAAATTTGCAATTTCTTTATCATGTGCATTTTTTAATAAGTAAAAAGCAAAATAAAGGCAATTTTAAAATGGGGATTGGGTTTTAAAGTGTACATAAATGATAAATGCAGTAATTACTCTGTGGTACATTTGCTTGTCATTTCCAAACAGAAGTCGGAGATAACACTCTGGCAGCAGTGCTCTGTGGAGGGAGTGTCTGCAGTCCTGGGGGCAGACTCTCCCTCAGGCTCCCCTGTCAGCTCGGTACCACAAGAGTCTCCCGCTAAGGAGGAAAGCAGAGGCCCGAGTTCTGGGCAGCCCGGGCTCCCGCTGGATGCAAGCAGCGAGGAAAGGGGGCAGTTCGGAGAGGAGTACTTGGCGAACACCTGCAGCTGGTCCTGCGTCAGTGCCGCCTCGCTGCATAGCCTCTGGTACAGCTTGGACAGATCCTGCCGCGTCTCTCCCATCCGCATTTTGAGCTGCTGCTTCTCCTCCAGGAGCTTTTCCTTTTCGGTTTTCTGTAGAACAAGTGGTTTTGAACGGGTAAAAACCGTGCCTTTCACCGCTGCAAACCTTTAGCCATTTGAACATGATTCAAAAAGTTATCGAACATGCAAAGAGTTTTAATATAAGAGGGGCACATGATTTTTGGGGAAAAGTCACAATTCCTAATAGGCTGTGTGATTTCAGAGGCACATACATTTCAAGGCCCTGGGTACGAATGAGGCACGGGCTGAAGCTGGGAATGAGCACATATAACGGATGTTATATGAGAGCTGGAGGACTGATTCACTGAACAAATGGTTTGGTGTCATTTATCTCCCGACACTGGGTTCGGTTTTGTGGTTAACCGAATAAATGTTTGTGATATACCACTGTAAAAAGGAGGTAAAAACAGAAACAGACACATGGCACAACCTGACACAGCCAGGGGGAAGTCAGTGTTTGGCTGAAGAGAAATCTGCAAAACAAGGCCATGCACTGGAAATTACGGTAAAGACTTGACAAAGTATGCCTGATTATCAGAGTGAGAAATTCACAGTGATTATTTAACAGGCCCTATCTTTTGAGGTAAGCCTACCCTCCATGTCAGGGGGTCCCTAGTCCTGACCTGGGCCTACACTCTTGCTGTTCTCCTGTCTAGCTGTGAATTTAGTTGGTCAATTGAACCCTTACTATCTACAACTGTCCTACTGTCTTCAGCCTTTTAGCTATTGCATTTCCGTAAGTAAAATAAAATCCCAAACTTTTTAGCAGAAAAAAAAATTCCACACAGAAACCTGATAGCTACAATTAGGTGATTACGCTTGGCTGGAATGAAAACCATTAGGTGTTTGGTGATCCTAGACAAGAATGGGAACCCCTGCTGTAAGAAACCTTTCAAAGCACAGCTGTTCAACTGTAATCATATCTTTAAGACCAGTCAAGAAAGTGGGCAGAGACTGAGGTGGAGGAGGATTGAGTTCAAATGTCCAGACTAACTGATATTTAGAGGTAGCTATAAAAACCCCTTGCTTTCCATTCAGTGCATGCTTGTTCATAATTAAATGAGTGCTTGTTACTCATCCTGTAATGTGACGGCATATAGTGAATGAGGCTGAGATCTAGCCTCATTTTTTTTTTGTCTCACAAAAGAAATTGCCTGTCTGTTTCACTTGATTTCTTTCATTTTAAAGTCCAAGAGTGAGACGCATTAAATTACGGAAATCCCTTACAGCACAGTAACACCTTTGTCACTTGGTTTTAACTTCTATGTTTATGTGAGGGCTGGTCTAATTTAACCGATACGATAAAGTACAGTTGTGTTCCTTCTTATCCCTTATAGCCTTTGTTATGATTCTATATCTGCTACACAAAGAGTGATTAAGTGCAGAACTTGTTTTACTTTTAATAAAAACATTTTGAAAAGTTGTGAGCCTAATTATAGGCTGTTTTGCTTATTTCCCGTCATGGCCACAATAATTAGACATGGACATTCAGAATGGCATACGCACCAGCTTATCGATTTCAGACTCCAGGTTTTGAATGCAGTCCAGCTTTCTCTTGCGGCATCGCTGGGCTGCAATTCGGTTTTTACTTCGTCGCCTTACGTCGTGAACAAAGTCCAGCTGTTCCCGAGTTAGTTTGTGGTATTTCAGCATTTGCTGGAAATCATTTCTGCTCAAGGAGGCAATCTCTTCGACAGAGAATGGCAATGCTACCTGAAATCGAAGAAAAAAAAATCACTTAGCAATTGACCATACAGACTTAAAGACTTTTTTCGAATTAAATACTTTTAAAATTGGTGCTCATTTGGTAGTCAGCTAGAAATGGGTAGAGTAAACCCTCAGTCTAACAGACTTTGGATTTAATGGACTAAATGTGCAAAAGGGAAAATTTGTCTGTAAAGACTTTCCCTGCAATAATGGGAAAAGCACAAATAATAAAACAAGGTAAAACAAATACCGCATAGGTTTATAATTCAGGGGATACAAATGTTGCCCTACAGGGGTAAATCAGTTGCTTATGAAGGGTGCTTTTACACAGTATATTTATGACACATTAAATAAAGAGTTTGTATATTTATGATGAAAAGGTACAGGAACAACTATAATCGACTGTGTTGATCACAATTGTTAAAAAATAAGCCAAAAGAAAGCATTAGTTTCAATAGTATTTATATCCTCATAGTGTGTTTTTAGGCTGAAAAAATGTAATTTGTGCTTTAAAAGAATTTTTCCCCCTTTCCCCCTACCAGTCCATTCATCCAAGACTTTACTGTAATTACAGATGTACAGTGCCATGAAAAAGTATTTGCCCCCTATCTGATTTCCTGCATTACTGCATATTTTTCACCTTGAATGTGATCAAATCTTCAAACAAAGCCTAATATTATATAAAATGGACCTTAAGTGAATAAATACCACAAAGTTCTGATAATTTATTAAAGAAAGTTATGCAACACCCAATGCCCCAGATGACAGTAGTAATGGAAGTAATGGCTCCCTTAGACTCAATAACTGGTAACACCACCTTTAGCATCAATAACTGCAACCAGACATTTCCTGTAGTTATTGATCAGTCTCTCACAGTACGGTAGAAGGATCTTGGGATACTCCTCCATGCAGAACTGCTTCAGCTTGATGATACTTGTGGGTTTTTGAGCATCATCTGCTGGTTTTAGGTCCTACCACAAAATGTCAATGAGATTTAGGTTAGACTAGGCCATTCCACTCAAAATATCTTGTTCTTCCACCTTTCTGATATACATTTACTTGTGTGTTTTGGATGATTGTCTTGTTGCATGACCCAGCTGTGCTTCAATTTCAGCTAAGACAGTCTGACATTCTCCTCTAGAATTAGCTGATCCAGAATGGAATTCAGGGTTCCTTCAATGATGGCAAGTTGCCCAGGTCCTGACACAGCAAAGCATCCCCAAACCATGACACAACCACCACCATGACTGTTAGTGCAAGTTTCTTACTGTGGAATGCAGTGTTTGTTTTATTCCAGACATACCAGGCCCCACTACAGCCAATAAGTTCTACTTTTGACTCATCTGAAGAATGATCCAGGTGAATTCTGGCAAACACTAATGTTCTTCTTAGTGAGCAGTGTCTTTCTGATGCTGGAGTCACGAACACTGACCTTAGCCAAGGTGAGAGTGGCTTGCAGATCCCTCGATCTTGTTTAAGGTTCTTTACAACTTCCTGGACAAATTTACGCTTTGCTCTTGTAGATATTGGCAGGATGGCCCCTCCAGGGAAGATTTCTTAACTTTCTCTATTCGGACAATATGGGTTTGATTGTGGTTTTGTGAAGCTCCAGAGCCTTAGAAATGGCTTTGTAACACTTTCATACTGATACTAGACATCAACAATGGAGGTTTTCAGGAATTTCTTTTGATCATAGCTTGACAACTCACAACTTGACAACTCTGATGATATCGGCTCATTAGTCAAATTTATATTGGGAAAGGCTGGCCTAAATCAGGTCTGAATGTAAACCAAACCAATTAGTCAAGATTTATATTGGGAAAGGCTGGCCTAAATCAGGTCTGACTGTAAACCAAAGCATTCAAACAGCTGACCCTAATTAGCCCTTTAATTGGGTTGAGTTCACTGGGGGAGACTAACTTTTTCACACCTGAAGATTGCATATTTGATTACCTTGCACACCAAAACAAATGAAAGAAGCACCAAACTTTGGTAACTTTGGTGTCATTTACCTCACAGACTCTCCACTATATACTGCTACAACCCACAAAAAGACTTAACCAAATTCACTGTGAAAAATGTGCAAATTTGTAGAAAATCATACTGGGGGGCAAATCATTTTACATGGCACTGTAAACACATGACAAGACATGTATGAACCACACTCAACTAATTTCAGTCCCAACTGTTTTCTAAAATTCAATCATTATTCTTATAACTTCCTCCTGCCATTATCAACAGCAAAGGCTACTGCACACCCATTGAAAAGACCCTATTCAACATTTGAGAGTTCAATTCGAAAATAAGTATGACAGCTTTACCAAACTGCAGTTCTGTTTCATATCTACAAGTGCAATCGGATGTAAATTGAAACAAAAGAACTGATTGAGTACTGGGAAATCTCTGAATATTCCATTTTAGCCTTGTTACTGTTTACTATTGCAACCAATAATTAAAACGCAGCACAAAAGTGAAAAAATCAGATCTGGATAGCTTTCATCTGAGCGTTCCTATGTTTGATAGAACTGAGGTAATCCAGAGGCTACATGACAGAATGTTTCCATTGCTCATCTGTGCCTCAGAATAAGCAGAGATAGAGGCAAACGTCGCCAGTAGAGTTGTCGCTTACAACCTTTATGTGCAGGTTACGGAGACAGTTGCCCTTAAAGCAAAGTGCTAGAGATTGCACTGTTGAAGTCATTTTAGACATTATAACAAGAAGTGGAAAGGAACAAGTAAAGGTTTATTCCATGCTGAAAAGAGAAGAAAAGAAACAACGTTTCGGCTGTGGAACCTTGTTTGGGCCACACCCGAAGAAGGCTCCACAGCTGAAATGTTGCGTTTCTTTTCTTCTCTTTTCTGCATGGAATAAACCTTTACTTGTTCCTTTGCAGCCTACACAAGCTAACACACCTAAATACTTGAACTATAACAAAAAGTGATTTGAATTTCAGGACTGCAATGTTTTATAAAAGACCACATTCAAAAAACCCATCCTCACCACATAAAACCCCAAACCCTTTTCAACTACCAGGCAAGACATCAATTTCTTGAATTTGTCCCAAAGGAGCCCAAACTCTATATACACAGGGGATGTACCTTTCATATGTATTGGAGGCTCACTGCAGCTGAAACATCTTTGCTAACGGAGTTAGGGGGAATGTGGAAGTTTATTAAAAACAAGAAGACGAGGCACTTCTTTACCCAAAGGGTTGTGGAAGTATGGAACAAGCCACATAGCCATGTTGTTAAAGTTGATACCCTAGCTTCTTGAGCAAAATGGCTGGATGAGCCCTTGGATCAATTAACTGTTGACTATCAGAGAGGCGAGAAGGGTAGAATGCCCCCCCTTGTTGTAACTATTCTTATGTTCTTTAGGTAGGCCAAATTGTTCAAGTCCATAGAGAAATTTAGGACATCCTACCTAGATACCCTATATCCCCACCAAGAGTATCATAGGAACTTTAATGACAAAATAGTTAGGCTTGGTTTAAATACAGTTATCCATTTTGTTTTGTTCCTGGTTATTGCTAACTGTTTGAATTTCAAGAGATCATTTTTATTTCACCAGGATACAATACAACATATTACACTATGAACTTCCACAAGCAGTAAGCCTATCGTATGCTCTTTTCCAAAGTTCCAAATGCATACTACCCGATCTGACTGAAACACAAAACATTCTGTATGGATACCCTACCCTACATTTTACACAGAATCTAGGCTACATTTTTAGCACTCAAAAGCAGGTAAGTAAAGAACTAAGGATGACCAATGTTATAAATAAAAACTATATAACTCCTCAATAAGCCATCTGTGATTATATAAATAAAAAAACAGCACCACAGGCTCCAACAGCTGGTTGATTAACCATCAATTTAATTTTTGACATGACCGGATTGTCTTTTAGGAGGGCAGTACACCTGGTATCTCCTAAGACTCCACTCAGCAGTGGTGGAAAAAGTTTTCCAGTTACACGTCAGTCTGCCCCACCTAACAGCACAGCCATCCAACAAAGACAGACACGCTCAGCTGAGTCAACTTCCTCAGTGTACTCTGTATATTTTTTAAAGAGAAATAAGTCTCTGGTGGACAAAAAGAACTATTGTGTTTCAGAGCCCAAGGAAACTTACTGCATATTGATTATTTTAAAGATATCAAAATCGGTACAAGGAATATAATTATTGACTCAATTTATAAGATTTTAGTTTTTTCTTACAGCAGCTGTACTGCATTCTGAAACTAAACACTGCAGTGTGTAATAGCACTTTCCATTTGTTTATTACACTGATTTGATAAAACAAATGAGTAAGCTGTATAAGACACTAGACCAATGGTAAGGTTTTAACTCTGTGTAGTGTGTAGATTAAAACTTTTCTGAGTCATAAGTTACAATTCAATGCGTCTATGAAGTACTATTAGTGCCATTTTTTACCTCTTCTTTTTAAAGTCAACCATCTTTTGAACGTAATCATTTGGATCATGTATACTTCCATCACCCATCAAAGGTCATCCTATCTCTTAAAAAAAAACACCATTAGAGTTACTCTTTCGGAAAAGCACTCGGGTAAGTGCCTAAACCTGTTCAAAAATGGATCACAAAACTAAAACCGATGACCCAGGTTTCAACACTTAGGTAGCTGTGCAGGAGAAACCCCAAATCCACTACCCACTCACCTCACGGGCTCGCTCTCTTGTGAAGGATTCGCTGTCCCCCTCTGTGTCAAAATCCGAGTCGTCCCCCGAGTTGATTGAGGAGATGTAAGGGCTCTTCTCCGGCTGCGAGGCGACCCCGCACTCGATCTGCTCCTCCGTGAGGTCGCAACAGTCCTGAGCGTCCAGGTCCCTCAGGAAGGGGCAGTCTGCTGTGCTGGCAGTCAGATCCAGCTGCTCGTAGCTCTTGTTGATGTTCATGGACAGCCAGCGAAACTCTGTGTTTCCCTCCGAAGTGGACTGCTGCGAAGAACCCCGATCTCCATCCAAACCTTCTGCCGGAGGAGGGCAAAGCTCACTCCAGAACCCCTTGGCTAGGTGTTCGGCTACCTCCCTCTCTACACTGCTCCTCTCCCCACTCTCTCCAGGGCCAGGCTGGTCCTTCAGAACAAGACCAGGGAGCGCAGGATCTGGCAGGCCAGCTTCGATCGCTTGTTCTTTTCCGCCATTCTCCGAGGCCCTGTCGCATCCGACCGGAACGCCACACATTTCCAATGGATCGGGACACAAGCTGCTGGACGCCGGGGAGCTTAACGCGAGAGATCGACTACAGCACGGTGTGGACGTCCCCGCGGCACAGCGATTTTCCAAAACCTGCTGGGCACAAGGGTGATACTTGTCCGTTTCAGATGTTCCATTGTCATGGTGCTCCTCCATTTCCAAATCGCTCTGGCCAGTCACGTTTCCCAGTGGATTCTCCTTCCTGTTGTCACCGGCTCCACATGGCTGGCTGCTGGGGCTGAAAGTTTCAGGTGCCGTCGAGAGAAAAAACTGCTGTATTTCTTGGCCGCAGTTCTCAAGGCAAAACCTGTCTTTCCCACAAGCAATCTGAAACTTCCTGTATTTTGGACACAAAGAAGAGAAACCAGCCTGGGTACTTCTCTCTGAACAGTTTGGGCTGCAGCCTCCGGGCATTTCTGCCTGCAATTCAGGGCACTGGACTGTATCACTCTTCTTTTTCAGAGTCCCAGTGTCAGGGGATTCAGTATCCAAGGCATCCTCTCCCACATCATCTATATTTACAGACTCTGCTGCCAGCAATTTCTCTTTCCAACATCGGCTTCTGCAGCATAATTTTCTTGGACTTCTTTGTGTGTTTTTTCCACTCTCAAAAAACTTTGGAACAACAAAATCAAAGCAGGCTTTGTCCAAGTTGTGGAAACCCAAGACCTCGGCACAATTTCGGATCTCAAGGACATTTTCTTTGGTAAAAAGGAGCTTTGCAGTGTAGGCAAACTGAAGCAGTGGGTCGAACCCTTCCACTGTTACCTACAGAAAAATATGAAGGTAAAATTAAGCACAACAGGAAGTTTTCCATATACCTGAGTAAACATAACCCTCCTTGTAGTTATCCACTCTTTGAAAAGGAAATGAAAACGGAGGTTTATTGTGATAAGCAGCCTCATAATGCATACAGGTTAGAGTAGGGAGTTTTGTCAGCATGAGTCGGCTGTAAATGAACAGGTAAAGGTTCATTCCATGCTGAAAGGTTTTTCAGCATACAACAGAATGAACCTTTACCTGTTCCTCATAATGCATATCTGCCTGACCACTGTCTAAAATGTATACTATATGAAAATAAGTTAATATAGATCAGCAAGAGAGATGGCTTATACAAACCATGCCCTATTCATAAGAATCTGCCTATGTCTCCAACAGCATAGCATAAAAGACTATCTCCAGGCACAAGCAACAGCAAGGGGCTATGTTCTATGCATGCGATATATTCTTTAGCTAGACTAAACCAGTTTAAAGCTATGTCAAAATTTCCAGCTCTGAGCTCGTGTTAGAAGGACATTTGGGTACATGCGCATGGCCTCAGGGAAAGTTGACAGTATTGCTAAAAAACAAATTCAAAGTTTTTGGAATGAACCAATATGTGCACGTCTCCGTTAGCTTACCTCCTTGGGAAGTGTAATGACATGGTCAATGCGGCTTGTGACTCTTGACCGGAAGTAGTCGCTGCAGGCTGCAAGCACCGAGCGATGAGCTTGAAAGCTCTTGTCTTCGACCACAACAGTCACATCGCACAGAATCCCCTTCTGTCTCTGCTCGTTAAGGCACAGAAGGACGTGCGAGCTGTGTATCGAGGACTGGTAACTGAAGGTCGACGTCCTTATGCTCTCGAAAGTCATTGTGCAGTACAACTGCAAGAAAATGCAAAACATTGTCGCAGTCAAACTTCAAATTCTGTCAGAGTTGCATAATGTTGTAGTGAAAGGTTTTTTTGAACTGCGGCTATCAAACGTTGGAGATTTCTACATGGGAGCACTGCACATTCAATTGGATTTGCTCTCTGCACTGCTCTCTGTGGGCGCTAAAATGCAACAAGTATCTCAAAGGAAAATGCCAGGTCTTTCAAGGCTGTCCCCTGCACCCGGTTCATGGGTGTAGTGGAGCTCATTTCAACTGCCAGCACCAAGCCTCTGGAGGTGTGTCTGTGACTCTAGAGTTCAATCACCTCCCTTACTCAAGGACTAATGGGGAAGCTGTCACTGCCCCCTTCAGAAAAATATAACTAATCTGAAAATGGATCAGGTGTTGTACCTTTCAAAAAAAGGCCACAACTACAGTCACTGCAGTCGGTTTGGATGATTTAGTTCAGAGTTAAAGGATTTATGCCAGCTAGTGTGTTACACCGGTTGCTTTCGGAGGACTTGCCACTACTATAAAAAAAAAACTATTCAGCTTTGCCCAATTACAGTGTCACCTCCATGTACACAATACAACACAAAACCATAAAATACTTCCAGAGCCACACAAAACCATGCATCAGAGTGTAAATGTAAAATGTTACAGATCCAACTGCCTTCCCTTAATCTACACCAGACTTTGAGAAGCCAGTCTGTCTAGCTGTTCCTGAGGCAGACAGATCCTGTATCAGTCTGAGATGCAGTCGTGACAGGCAGACCTCAAGACTTCCAACTAGAAAGGTTTTGTATTTCATCTCTGATACACATCTTTCTGTGGCTCAGTTTTGGTAGATTTGATTGTCTTATACAGTGTGAAAGAAAACATCTGCACGTCTGTATTCCATCTTATCAAAGAGGTCAGTGTTGTTTTATGTGTGAAAGCAAATGTGTGAATTATGGGCATAGTGTTTTGGACTACTGCCTCACAGCGCTGGGGCCCTGGGTTCAGTTCTGGACCAGGGGTGCTATCTGAACAGTTTGTATGTTGTGTGGGTTTCCTCTGGATGATCTGGTTTCCTCCCATAGTCCGAAAACATACTGGCAGGTTAACTGGCTTATGGGAAAACTGGTCATGGTGTGAGTATACATGTCCTGTAATGGACTGGAGTCCCAGCCAGGGTACGCCCACTGCTTGTCAAGATAAGCTCTATCTCCCCCTTGACCCTGAATTGGATGAAGTGGTAAAAAAAAATGGGTGGATGTGTGAATTAGATATTTCAAAAATATATGAGAAAAAAACTATTTACAACTTTAAGACAACGTAAGAACTAGTATAAATCATTTAAAATAATATGCATATCTACTACTAAGCCAATGCGATTTAAAACCTAAAGTAAGATCAACGCTTCATTAAATGAAGCAGGTTGCAGCTTGGCGCAACTACAGCTGAGCTATGTTAAGTCATGCAGTGTGGTTAAGCAACAGCGTGCTGACTCACTCGCTTCTGCTGATAAAGGATGAACAAGCATTTTCCTGCTTCTCCGTTCATTAGTTCCCGCAAACAACTTCGTTACCTAACCGAGGCAGCATTCGGTGATATATTATTATTAGACAATAGCAGTCTAGTCGCTGTAACTGCTAAATGTATGATGAAGGTCTCTGAAAAGGGTGATGTTTTTTTCTTCTTTTTTGAGCGTGTAAACAAATGTCGGTTTCCACTGTTAAAATATGCATCATGTCATCTGGTGAATGGTGCAGGTACTAAAATAATAATCTACAGTGTCTGGAAAGGCTAGCCCTTCAGCCCCAAGCTTCGCGTTTTCGTATTTTATGGCAGCCCTTTTCTTGCAGCGCATGGCTATTTCCTTGGATATTGTTTTTTAAGCGGTTTGAAAAAGAGGAAGAGAAACCTGCTCTGTTTGCTTTTATACAACCCGTATTTTATCTAGGGTTTGCGTAACGTCTTTCCAGATATGAAATGCCACATCATATTCTCACAACTGAACTCGTGCGGAAGAAGATACTCTAAATCGTGACTTGTAAGAGAGAAACGCAAAGTATTTTTCCCCGCATCCCAACGCGAATCCCGGATTTGTTTAAACTGCGTGGCACACGACACCTTTCATCGTATATTTTCGGGTTTCTGTAATCCAGAAACGTTAGCTGAGGTGAATAGCTTAAGATACCACGGCTAGCCATGCTGCATCAGTGTGTACACTCTGATCTCCCTCTCGATGATGAAACCCTGTTACACAAGAAAAGTGGGACGTGAAATAAACAGGAAGACATTTATCCTGAGATAACAGACTTTACTAACCATAGACCAAATAGACCACTACGATCGTCCAAATTTTTGTTTTGTTTAAATGATTTCTCGTAGATGTCCAATTAGCACGAAACACACAGATCATTTTGTAACGAATAGTAATGGCACCAGCTAAATACCACATGTGTTCCTACCGTAATAAGTCTCTACTACTATCATCCTCTTTGCCCGAGTAAGGAATTTCTTAACAGCCGTAAACTACCACTGCAGGAAAAGACACACATTTAGTTTGTCACCCACGACAAAATCCAAATTAGCCTTACCAGATACACATATTGGCGTGCACAGCTACAGATTTCACCGTGACATTTGCTGGGCCTACCGAAACTTTAAAGGCTGGGATTCTCCCAAATGCCCCCTCCCAGCCCGACAACTGCAAAGTTCCTCCGTACCACCACAACACATCGCAAGACACTCCGTGGCACCGAGCGCTTCGTGCGCTGTTTACATCAATCCTGACATGCGAGAGAATGCCAGAAGAGGCTTACTAACCTGTCACATCTCCTCAGCAAGAATCGATTCGGACTTTTACCAAGGAGCCCCGTGCTGTGGCAGTAAACATCCTCCTACTACCTAGCCCCATTAGAACCCTGCCTGACTGCAAGCCCTTCGCTCGGGCTGCGATCATGTGACTTTAACCCAGGGCGTCCTCGTCCCGCCCTCTACCGCGCAGCTCTTTCCTGCTATTGGCCGAAATGACTGCCAGCTTCATGTATTTTTATAAACCCTCACTTCCGGTTTCAGGCACTGATAAGCTTCAACTGGGTGGCTTTGTGGGTTTGCTTTCAGAATCCTGATCTTTTTTTTTTTCATTTTCAGAGAAGACTGGCACGATCAGTTTGCCATAAAGGGACGGTCGCAGAGCGACAGAAATCAAAAGTGCTTTGCACTGAGTGAGAACACGAAAAAATTAAAGTAATGCATGATAACAAAAATACTACCTAAACATGGACTCGGGGGTTTAAACACATCGTATTCAAAGCACCTTAGGAACAATCTACGTACAGGTATTTCGGGTATTAAACGTGTGTCAGTAATTATAAACTTTTTTAAAAACGCTATAAACTAAAACCTTTCTGAGACTTGTAAGTTTTATATAATTCAAAATCTTCTGTTTCTAAATGTTCCTGGTCAAAACCATGTAGAAAGGTACTAGACTACAACTGCACTTAAAAATTTTAGTTCTTTTTAGTCTTTAATTTAAAGAATTTAGAGAATGTCTTGGAGGTAGGAGCAGCTAAGAACAAGAGTTTTGTACTGAATGGGTGCAGATACAGTATAAGGAGCCAATGAAGAGTCTGATTTGAAGAACCAGTTGTACATTAGGTGAGATTAATAGTAACATGACTGTGACAAATAAGTGTTATTAAGAATCTCTGGCTTCCAATAATTTGGCACATTCTAACTGAATTTGAAAGTTATAAATGGAGGCGGATGTTGACAGATGTGATATAATGTGGGTTTGAAAGAAAAATGCTCATTTCACTCTACATTGACCTTAAAGTGTTCACTTGAATGTAACTTTGTCTTTTTGCTTTATGTCCAGTAAATTTGTCTTATGTGTTGAATTGTACCCATTCATTCTTCCAATAGTGTTTTATGCTCCAACCTTTTGTGAACTATGACAGATTTTACTTATTTTTGATTATCTATCAGAAAAGTGACTTACAATTGTTCACAATAAAATGAAAAATTAGTCAGCTAGAATTTTTTTTTTATAAAAGGAGCGATTGTTTGAAATGACCTGCTCAACCAGCTATCTACTAGATATATCGAGGTGTGTCCACAAAGAAATGTAAGTTATTTTTCTGTGAACATTTTGCTAGATGTTTCAAGATAATTCTTATTATCTTGAACTTTAGGCAATACTGCTTTTGAGGTACTACAGATGTTAAAAGCAGCAGCATCTATACACTATCCAAATCTTTTGCAATTTGTAAATAAGAACAGACTGCTGTGTCAACTTCTTTTTGCATAAAAAATAAGGATGATAATTGTATCAAATCCAGACAAAAAAAAAGGTTTTCAACTGGTTTTAAAACTGCATCAGAGTATATGTGGTGCATGATGGATTACTTTTAATGTGGAAAATAGAGGACTGTTTGACAAAAGTATTTTATCTGTTTTCTTCCTTGTTCGCTTGGTTTTAAGATAGACTCTAAGAACTAATTTTGTGGCAGAAAACCGTGCTTTGTGATTATGAGACTAAAGACAAGAGTGGTTATTGAATTGATCGCCTTAGAAAAGCAAAACTGTAGAAGACATTCCTATGAAATTCCTTTACAGTTTTGCTGCTAACACATTTGACTTCTGTTTTGAAAAAGCTGTAGTTCAGGGAGATGTGTATTTTTTTTATTTGCTGGGATTGTTTATGTCCTACTGTAGGCTCTTGTCTTTAAACTGTAATGTGTTAAAGAGATCTTACAGAGATCTTGTGGTGTTGTCATGCATTCATTTTGTAACCATTTTATCCAGCACAGGGTTGTGGGGAAGCCATAGCCTATTCCAGCAAGCAGTGGACACAAGGATACACCCTGGATGGGTTGCCTGTCTGTCAAAGAACACACACAGACACAAACATAGTCATACTCACATCAGAGCCTATTTTCCCAAAAGGCAATTAGCCTGCTAGTATGTCTTTGGACTGTAGGAGGAAACTGGAACTTGAGGAAAACAGAAGAAAACACCGAGAGAAAATTCAAACCACACAGACAGCACCCCAGGAATTGGGCCCAAGTCCCCAGTGTTGTGAGGCAGCAATGCACAGTGCGCCACTGTGAGGTTCCCAGTATTTCATGTCCTGGTCAAATTTAATTTCATAGTTTGCGCAGGCAACAACATTAATTTCTGGGATCTTCTGTATCTTTTTATACTATTTATTTTTTTAACATTGGAAGCAGGATAGAGCAGTAGTTAGGGTTCTGGAATTTTAACTGGAGGTGTGTGGGTACAAATTTCAGATGAGACACTGCAGTAGTAACATTGAGCAAGGTACTGTACCTCCCCCAGAATTGCTCTAAGAAAATATACAGTTATATAAATGGATGCAAATGTAAGTTGTTTTGGATAAAATCATTAGCCAAGTTAAGCCTAAGTTAATAAATAGTAAAATAGCATTCCTCTTGCAGGATACGTCTTGTGCTTTAATATTTGCGATGTGTGATAGTAATTTTTGATTGAACCTACTGTATATCCATATTTATCAAGCAGATGTTCTCCTTAAGGGGCAGTGCCCAAACTGAAGGTCACCACCAATGCTGTCATCCACGCAGCTTCCTGGAGAAACCACGATCAGCTGATGGTTTTTTCGGAGTTATTGGCTGAATTGTGAAATAAATTTTCCCGGATTGTGTAAAAGTAAGTCGATGTTTTGGGCAAAAGTGTTACATTTTGTACATTACGCATAACACAGTCACAGGGGTAAGGACAGAAACAGATTAACTGTTCATTTGTCTCTCAAAAATCAGGAAGAATTATTAGTACAGAGCAAACAGAATTGCAAAGCGAGTATGTTTCCTTTTCTGTGATTAAAAAAAGAATTCTTCAGTTCAATACACTAAGCTCCTCATTTCATAGTGTAACAATCATTGAAAGTATGAAATTGACAGCATTGTATTCTTCTGCTTGTGTAAAGGATAATTAAAAAAAACATAAGATTGAAAACAAGGCATTTGAACTTAAATAATCTCTAAATTAAAATTTATGTAAAAGTATGTGGTGGCCGAAATTTCAGGAATCCCTATTGAGTAATGTTATGGTCCCTTGAGACCAGTAAGAAAAGGTTGAACAGGAGGTCTCATGGAACTTGAACTATCTGCAGTCCAACTACACCCCACTCGTCTAATAGGTTGGCTCTCAGCTGGTCTTGTAATTAAAGTAATAGTGCATGGTGTGTACACTCCATCCAGCAGCTTAGATAATGAATTAATGGAGGCTTGTGTACAACTGAGTATATAAATATGTCATAACATTAAAACTGAGCAATGCTGAATAGTGTAAACATCACTAAAATAAACAGAAATGTTCATTTTAAGATGTTTGTGCAGAACACCACAATTTATTTGCCTTAAAATGTCAAATGTTATCAACAACATAATTCCTTGAGAATAAGTGCACCTCAGCAAATTGATACCAAGACAGCTCTAAAGAGAAAACTCTTCCAGGAGTCATGGGAATCAGTCAGTTGACCGTACATTTGGAATTAGCATTGTAATGACTGTCAGAGAATGGGAACCCCCGTCCTCAAGGACCTGAGTCTTGAAGATTGTACTTTTAGATTCCATTTAGCAAATGAAACTCAACGAAGCATCAGTACTCCCACTGGTGATCTTACAAGTAGGTTGACTGTCTGATCCTATCCAAATAGTGAGCTCACTTAAATCAATTAAGTAATTACATCGAGATTTTAAAATGAATACCAGATCCTGCCATTTTCTACCATCTGCTTTGGATATTTTATGATTTTATTTAGGTTAAACCCGACTGGCACATTTGTTATTGCTGCCTCACAGGCTTGCGGTGCTGGGGCCCTGGGTTCAATTCTAGACCTTGGGTACTATCTGGGTGGAGTTTACATGTTCGCCCCATGTTTGTGTAGGTTTCCTCTCAGTGATCTGGTTTCCTCCCAAAGTCCAAAAACATACTGGATTTCGATTTTTAAGAACTTTTATTTCCTTTCACAAATAGATACAGAATAACACAAAGAAGAAACTTTACAATATTATATAGCTAAAACAGTATATATGCACACATTCTGAGAAGATTGCAAAGCCAAAAGAAAAGTATATTTGCTCAGGTAAATTAGATCATATATCATCTTCTGAAGAACATTTGCTGGGGTGTTTTTTCATGAGAAATTACATTTTTCCTTGCATGATTTTTCTTTTCATTATTACAGAGTTTTGAGATGCAATCCTACTCCCTCTATTTTACACAGATTTTCTGTTTCCTCCTTCATCTCAGAGGTAATAGTTATCTTTAAGAATGGATAGCGCCAGACTACCCGCTCCTTTGACTGGAACTTCGATGCCTTTTGAACACCCCCATATTCCTCACTTCCCAGGGGGTGTCTTTTTCACTGTTTATTATAGCCCAAAACCTGTCAAAGATGTCGGGGGGTAGTTTGACAGGAGAGATGCCAAGCATAATGAAAGCAGTGGTAAGGGAAAAGTTAGGCAAAAAGGCCTATACGCTGAGCCTAGAAGAGAGGGGTCACAGTATCTACCTCACAACAGGCCATTCTAACACAGCGAGGGCTGGGAGCTTGGCCCCTGTGGTACAAGAAGGTTTGTGTGCTCCAGTCCAAGTTTTTGTGAATGTCACACTAAAATGCAGTGGATGTGTGTTTCCACACTTTTCTTGTTTGGGCTTCTGTTAAAATGTCCACAGTGCTCAATCTATATTTATGAGGCATGTCCAGATCCTCCAGTTTTTGCATGCTGACCTCTCTGAGGGGAATGTGACCAATTAAATAAGATCTTAAAAAGTTTCTTAACATCCCATAAAGTACTGGGCATGTGTCAGAGAACAGGACATCCAGCTTGGGTCTGAACACCTCCCTACTTACCTAAAGCAAAATAAGTCCAGATACCCAGATCAGGTGCTGTCGCGAAGCCCTTCAGTACAGAGGTATGGAAGACGCACACCAGCCTAGTAGTAACATCTGGGACAGACGTCTACCCAAAGGATAGCAGCCTATATATTATTTTTCCCCTTAATCTTTCCTGCTTCCCACCCATAGATTGAAATATCAGTCTCCTCAACACTGCCGCATAACCATGAGAGTTTAAGAAGGTGGAAGCCAGAAATATCATTGCAGGCAGGAGCTCGACTTTAGTAACCACCCACCCTGTCAGGATGAGGTCCCGGTCTTTCCACTGCACATGTTTCCTATTTAGGATTGGCAGTTTTTTCTGCCAATTCACCGTTTCCATCCCTTCTCCAAAAATACACTCCCAGGATCTTAGTTCTGTTCTCTCGAAGTTCAAGATCATGTTCTAACTTGTTCCCTCCAGTTCCGATAAAAAATCTCACTCTTTGACATAGGGGTAGGTTAATTGATGTCTGGGAAAACATGCCTGGTGTGAGTATGTGCATATTTGTGTCTGTGTGCAATGCAATGGGCTGGCATCCCATCCAGGGTATATCCTGCCTTGCCCCCGTTGCTTGCCAGGATAGGCTCTGGCCACCCTGCAAACCTTATTTGATAATGCTGTAAGAAAATGGATGGATGGATATTTTAACCTTTTATTTAATCAGATAACTTACAAATAACTCAGTTAGAAAACAAATTCTCATTTACAATGATGACCTTATGACCCATGTGTACAGCAAGGCAGTTACATGTACAGTAAGTGAAATATCATGCTCATGGAGACAATACCAGTGTCCTACCCAGGACTTGGGCCTACAGCCCATTGGCTGGGAGTCCAGAACACTCATCGTTCTTCCACACTGCTGATAAAGCCAGTTGTAAAATATGTCACTGCTGTAAACATGAATTGTGCATTCAATAATTAGATCACATCCTTCATTCAGGTCAGTGGTACAATTCCCTATTGAGGATGCGATTCAATCTGGACTGCAGGGGCAAGTACTGTAATGTGGTTGTCTTGACTGAAATTGTTTGAGATGGGATAAGAAAGTAAAGGAATCTGTGTTCTCTTTCTTACTAATGAAAGGTGGATCATTTTTGAAGCAACAGCACACATCACATGCATTTTCCTGTTACTTAATGTCTTTTTCAGATTATGCACAGTGTGATATTTCCCATTTTAGTCATAGCCTGGGGAAGGCTCTGTCAGACCTGGATGTGAAACAATTGAGTAGGAAGTGCATTAAAATGCCACACATTTCAGTTGAACTTAAAGAAGAAAATCAGATTTTTCATGAGTAATTGCTGAAGTTGGACGATTTTTTTTCAAAGAGTATTATTATTATGTATGTGGGTAATTATATACTGTTTACATTCCGTTTGTGTTTCGCTAATTCTGCTGAAAACAAAAATAAGAGTAGTGTTACCATGTTAGCATTAGCTGACTCTCCGTCTGCCTTGACATGAAATCAGAAATTTCTGGTACTGCTTTATGATAATGATGTTGATCATCGCATTTCGAAAGAGGGAAATGCCATGAATGTATGTAGATTATTTCTGTGTGTTTACTTCAAATGCATTTGATATGAAAGCCATATTAAATTATCTTATTTACTGTAAATGTATTATTGCATTTCAATTAATATATAATGAGAGACTTTAACAACAAAGAAGTATCGGTCATTTTTGTGTTTTTAAATGTGCCTTAGTTCATTGGAGAGAGAGATGGAAATAAACAGTTCATGAAATAATTAGGGATTAATACTGGAAGATAAAAATGAAAATAGTAAATCACACATGTGTTTATAAAATATGTTAATCAAATGTTCTTTGTTAAATAAGCAGTTCCACTGGTATTGAGTAATTTTAAGCCAAACTATTAAGTTATTAGAAGGGAGATAAAACAAGAACCTATAGAGCACTAAGTCTTGTTTCTATTAAATTTCCTGTAGAATTCTGGATTATGTGAGAGTTAGTCTTTTTTTTTCCTAGGAGTATTACTAATATATATGTAGGTAATTATATATACATTCCATGTGTCTTTTTCTAATTCTGCAGAAAACAAAAATAAGACTAAGAATTTATGAAGACCTCAGCAGTGGAAAAAAGAAATGTTGTTGGAAGCTAAAAGGGAGTTAATGTAGGGTGAATAATAAAAAAACTCTTTACACTAAGAATTGTGGGTGTATGGAACATGTTTTGAGGTTCAAACTCTGGGTTTCTTTACAAAGTATATTTTATTTTACTAAACTTCAAAATGTTCATGACGGGACAAATGGCCTATACAGTACGTATGTTCCAATTACACTTATTTTAAAGTGTTGCCCTGTTTTCCTGCTAATAATTATTGCCCACACCAAGGTGCAGATGAGAAGAGACCATGTACAGCTTGCTTGACTACCCCTTATCTGTTTGTCGCTTCAAACCCTGTTAAGGTTCTTCTCATGCTACCCTCAGGGGCTTGGCAACTGCAATGTGACATGATAGTTTGTGCCGCATACCCACAAAGTGTCGCACGTTGTTCCTCCTTCTGTTCTGTTACATGGCTCTCTGCTCAGTCTGACGTACACGTGTAAATGGACTTTTCTTTTCTTGGAGAACAATTCTTTATTGTTTAACAATGTACATGTAGCCACAGACAGCATACACCAAGAACCTCCAAACATGAAGCAACAATTCAGGAGCCACAGCCCATCACATACTCAGATGAACATCATCTAGAGTCAGCCAAACTAAAAGACCAGTATAGGAGAAAACAGATAAGAAAGGAATGCCAATAGAACTTAAAAGGTTGCAACAGAAGCTGTATGATTTCTATTGCAGATTCCCCGGTGTGAACATCCCAATTAAATTGACTTTTCTGAAGCTGCAGACTTCAGCCACGAGTTATTTAAAAATAATCTTTCCAAAGACTGGCTTTTAAGCTTTTTAACCCAATGGCCCACCAGTATATACTATACAAAAACACTTGGATTTATAATAAAATGTACTTTGAAAAAAAACATACGGATAATTGTTAGTTGTATTGCCATTCTAGTCTCCTGTTGCAGAGGTTGCTGAAAATTATATTGTACCTGCATGTTGTGTGTCACATTTTGTGCCACACTCCTGCTGAATGCTGATTGCGAAAACATGCAGATGCTATTTCACAGTGTCTGCCATTCAAATATTGTATACTCCAAGCAGATGGATACCACTGATTCCACCCTTTCACAGTTTTAACACAAATCCTACAATAATAATGTCAACTGTAATTTTCAAATTTACATTTTAAAACAGACAATAGTGACCTACCTGAGTATTCCGTATATCCTTGCACCCACAAATTGAAAACCACTAGGACACCCACACTTTCCTAATTGATTTTGCTACTACGTTTCTCCAAATTCTTCTGTAGTTGTTCTTGTTTTTTTCAAGCAGTTATTTAGCATGAGAGAGTATCTTTTGAGCCAACAGGAGAATCAAACAAAAGACCACAGAAAACACAACAAGGTGACACCTTATCTTGTTAGAATTTTTACTCCCAGTGAAAAAACAATTAAAAAAAAATTCTCAATTTTGGAGGCAACAAAATATGAAGAGGATAGAGTGGGGAGCTGAGAAGAAACAAGCTCACACTGAAAAGAAAAAAGAAAGGACACAAAGTTTGTGCTGTAGAGCCTTTTTCAGGTACTGTATGTGGTGGAAAGAGATACTGTATAGTGGGTGAAGCAGTGAGATAAAGTGGAGTAAAGAGAGAAAATGAGAAGATATAGAAGATAAACCTACTCCATCTTAAGATAATATCTGATTTAACTGAATAAAAATAGGCTTATAAGAAATTAGGCTTATCATTTTCTAATGAAACATTACTTTCTAATGAAACAAAAGAAATTTAGCGTAATAGCCTGATTCAATGATTTGTAAATTTGTCTATGTTTTCTGATTCAGATACTTTCACAAGGAATTTCACATATTTCTTTGTTTTATTTTAATGATGTAGCACAACTTCAAGCATCTGTTCTTAATGTTGAATTACTGTACTATCTGTACCATTATACAGTAGATGACAATACCTGATAATACTTCAATAAACAGTTCTACCTGAGTAATAAATGCAGAGATCTAAATCTTTAGTACTTGTATTCATTATCACACTTTGTTTATTTAGTCAGAGTACTACCTAAACTGGATTTTATCAATTTGAAAATTTCTCAACCTTTCGTAAAGATTTCAACTGTCTTAGCATTAGTGTATACATTGAACATGGTTTGCAGAAAAAATACACTGAGGGCACCTACATATTTTTTAAAATTTTTATATTTAAAATATTTTTTATTTTGAATACTAGAAAACCAACTTTGAAATAACCTTTTAGTTAAAGACCTCAAGAATAACAAATAGGCCTTTAATTAGATAACCAAAGTAAAGTTAATATGTTAGTTTTTTTATTTTTATATATTCATTTTGTCTGGTTTTGTTTAAAAGTCTGGATTGGTTCTATTATGGGGAACAAAGTTTCTAGAAAAGGGGCAAAATTAGTTTTTTTGTGTTTCTGTCATGTAAGTCCCCATTCACAGTTTTTACTGCTTTCGGTTTGGTTTAAAAGGTCTCTAAAAATTGTCATTGGTGCCATTTCACGTGCAGTTAAAGCAAATGAGCTAACAAACAACAGACCTTGCAAAAATGAGATTCAAACATTTTTACATTGGACTTTAATAATACTCCTAATTTGTCTAATTTTAATTATGCTATAATTCAGTGAAACATTTTGACGTATCTGGAGTGGAAATAATAACGACAAACCAACTATTAGTAGTACTTTTCAGTGCATCCCCAGTAGTAGTTTTTACTGATCAGTCTGAAGGGCAAGAATGAAGGGGCATCACTGTGTGTACTATTCCATTCCCAAGACATCATGACCTTGTTTTTCCTTGGCCTCTGTGTTGGGGCCTCTCTCAAAGAGCAGTACAAACCACAATGTGCCACGGAATTGCAGAAATCCACTGGCAGGGCTAGGATACTCCATTGTCAGCCCTGGCTGATACTGGCTTAAAGGTCCTACTGCAAGGGTCATGAGGATCCCTGTCTCTTCTGGTTCAGTACGCGGAGTTTCTCCAGCTGCTCACTGCGCTGGTTGTGGACTGTTATCAGCGTCCGATTCTCCTCGGCAAGCACGCTGAACTCCTCCTGAAGATGAGCAGCTTCCTGGCTCATCATTTCATCTTCAACCAGGGCAGCTATCAGCTCTTTCCTGTGACAAAAAAGAGGAATCTGTCATATTCCCATATTTTATACTTTTTTAACTGGTAACAGCTGAAAAGAATGAGGCATTCAAAGTTCCAGAATTAAATTTAGAACTAATAGTGGGGTGAAACTGAAAAATAAAATATATTTGAGACGTTGTACTATTTTGGTTCCATCAGAACCAGAGTGGAAAACAATCTGACTCAGAAAATCTGTTCAAGGTAAGTTCAAGGACATGAAACTTAACACTGACCAAAAGTGCCAAATTTGTGTTTCCTTCCCCATGCTTAATGTCAAGATGAACTCTTACATTAAAGTCAGGAAAAACGTCATGTTCTATTATCATTATTAATATAAAACTGATTTGCCGGTGCTGCAGATTTTTTTAATTCCAATGCATGAGCCAAACACTGCAGAAAAAAAAATCTGTTCATGAATGGGATTTAGCTGAAAGAAAACATATGTGTTTCTTTGTTTGATTTTATGAGGAAATTAATCTCTATGCCTTTTTTTCCAAATGAATCGAATTGAGGAATTGAAATCTCAGCAGGGCATTTCCCTGTGACACACTTGAATTTCCTGTCAAACACAGCAGAGAGCACAGAGACAAGGATTGTTTCCAGTCTTACAACCTGTGTGTTGCTGATAAGTATTTAACTGTTACAGGCTTCATGCTGATATGCCTCTGTAGATCAACAACACAAAAAAGGAACACGTGGAAAAGCTTGTAAAAACTGGCCTTTGTACACAGAAACACTTTTTTGTGTTGTGCTGAGGGGAGGTACAGTAAAGTATGGTGCAATAACCTTGGATAAATTCCAAACTAAGCATTGTAGTTAGGCCATAAAAATGCAGAAAACTGACTTTTATAATGACAAGGAAGCACTATGAACTATAGCCAATTAAAGGAAAATAAAGTCTTGTTTATAGACAAATATTGCTGTATTTGAAGTGTGAACATTCATTTCTGTTTTGTTTAATCCAATAAATATTTAACACTGTGCCCTGAAACATTCATGCCAAGTCACTGTGTTTTCTATTTTCTCCCTATAAACAGCAAGCACGTACTGTACATAAACACAATAGAATGTCCTTTGAACTCAAAAACGAATTATTTGATAAGTGCTAAGGATTTATGTTAATAATGCAACTTCTTATGTTTCATTTCAGAGCATATGGGGGAGCAGTATGTGTCACTGGTTGCTGCAGTACAAAAAAAGTAAAGTCCGTATCAGAGCCACAGTGACTCATCAGGCCAGAGCTTATTTTGGTTTCCTACCACAGTAGAAGTAAAATCAACCTTGTCCCATGACTTAAAACTCAGATGAGTCTTGGCAATAATGCACAACCAGTTGTGTGTAGCTCATGTATGTTTGAGCAAAAGAATTTCTCAGACTGTGAAGAAATGTAGACTTCACCCAGTCATTAATTTCCTAGCCACTTCTTCCAATTCAGGATCACAGGGGAGTCACAGCCAATTAACATACCAGTATGTTTTTGGACTGTGGGAGGAAACTGGAGGAAATGCACACAAACACAGGGAGAACACACAAACTCCATGCACATAGCACCCCGGGAAATGGATTTGAAATTATTCTCCCTTTTTATTCTGGAATTTTACTGTACAGTATGTTTCTCTCACTTTTCATGCTCATGCAGGGTATAAGCTGTAGTTGCATTTCTTATCTAGATAATACTCTGTGCTGTAATAAACAGCTGATTATTTGAATTTTTCTTTTTCTGTCCTTCCAGCACCAAAGTGTAATGATCTTACCTCTGTGAGCATGTCTTCTGTTATTGTTCATATTATGTTAAGTTTTATAAATCCAAAACTTATCCCGTGTGAAAAGTATTATCTTTTTCTCCCATAAAAGCAGACTAGTTAATGAAGATGAGTATAAGAAGAACCAGATTAACAAACCTCAAGCGGCGGATCCTCAAAAGACACTAAGTAACATGATTTTAATAAATAAGGTTTGATTCTTTGCTGATTTGCTTTCCCTGTGATTCATTTTGTAAGCTTTAAAAGTCCTTTGTAATGATGTACTTTAACTACAGCATTAATGCATAACAACTGTAATGAGGTGAATTTGCTATATTTTTTCTGGACAAGTACTTGTATTATATGTTTTATTTACAGTACATCTGGCCACTGACCCAAATCTGAGATGGAATCAATTCAGACTAATAGAACATGTGACTGCTGTTATTTATTTCCTTTGAATAAGTGAAAGTATACATTTATGATTTTGCGCATTTTTTTCTTTCACATAAATCTTGGGTCATGCTACAGCCCACTGCCGAAAGTCAAGTTGGGAGAACAGGACTATCCTTCTAACCTAATCTGGGATATTAGCACATCTTTTTAAAAGTTTTCAGTAGTTTTATCATACGTGTTCACAGATCTGGCATTGTTATATATCATTATGACATACTGTATGTAGAGTAACATATTTTTTTCTGAAGAATCTACTCTTGTATTCAAGACATTCTCCGGAAAGTTACAAAAGTTCCTTATAGTCCTGGAAAATGAAGGCGTGACTCCCTAGAGTGTTCTGCATTAGTTTTTCAGCCTTTATGGCAAATTCTTGAAGATCATTATCCTTTTTCTTTTGCTAGGGATTAGAATTTTCAGTAAAATAAGGGGTTTTCATGATGAATAGGGCACATAAAATATTATGTTAAAAGCTGACTTTCAGGGAGTATCTTAAGACAAAGTAATAAAAAAATAATAACTTTTAACGTTAGAGATTTGTTGAAATATGGGTTGGGAAGATAGGGCTTTTCAGAATATTTACTGCTGTTTGTTTTTGATTGAGTAGAGAGCTATTTTATAATGATGTATTTTGAAAATGACAAGGTATTAGAGGTACTGTAACACGTGATTGATGTAATTATAGGGTGTATTTTTGAACAATGCCACAGCACATCAGCATGGTTACCTCCAGGTCATTCAGTGCTGAGCACAGTGTGTGGAATTGTGTCAGACTGGCAATGGACTCTGCAAGGTTGAATGGCTTCAATTACAGGTTCATTAAAACAATTACATTTATTCTTTTTTTTAATTCATAATGTGTCCTAAAATGTCAGCCAAGGTATGGTGTGGTTTCACTATGGTAAACATAAATAAACAACCCAACAGACAGTTTTTTTTAACACTTTTGCTGAGTTATGTTCAGGGAAACGGGATTATGTTTATAAAAGGAATATTTCAACCACAGCAATATAATTGACGCTACTGGTATAGGAGTCATGAGAGAAATAGCTCTTTCTACAGTGTGGTTATTCAAGATTCCAGACATTTGTTTTGCAAACACTAGAGCATGTAACCTGTAGTTATACATGATTTGATTCAAGCTGTTCAGAAAAAAACTGCCTGTCCAAGTTCTCCTAAACTGAAATTAATTCACAGACAGAATTCCCCTATCACTCTACACACCCCAAACTGTAATTTTAATGTTCTGCCTTATCTCAATCATGGCCTAACCTCAGAACTAGACTTAAAATTGCTGAATAGTGAATACCTACTCTACATGTGAGCAACTGTGCACTTTTAAGACATTAAATATTCATTTCCATGGAGTTTGTTTTACTATTTCAAAATAAAAACATTGACGCAACCTGGAAATCCCCTGATTTCATATACAAAGTGATCTTAAAATAAAGTTGACTAAGCTCCTTTTTTATAGGGGGCAGGGGCTGGAGTGACACGGAAGAGACTCCGTTGTAATCTTTTAATGTAAAGAGGTTCTAGAAATGAAACCTCATTCCTTCTTTGGATCTATAAGTACAGCTATAGTGTTTATATCTTGATACAAGTCCAGATAATCCATCCATTCATTTCTTAACCACTTCATCCAGTTCAGGGTCACTGGGGAGCCGGAGCCAATCCTGGCAAGCAGCGGGTGTGAGGCGCCAGTCCATCCCATGCACATCCCAGGCCCCATCCCATCCCCATGTCATGCCCATCCCAGTCCATCCCATCCAGATGTCATGCCCAACCCAGTCCATCCCATGCCCATCCAATGCCCATCCCAGGGCAGACAGACCCAAACACTGACATGTATGCTCTTTCACCACGGCCAATTTTCCCAGAGGCCAATTAACCGACCAGTATGTCTTTGGACTGTGGGAAGAAACCAGAGAATCCAGAGGAAACTTACACAAACACAGGGAGAACATAAAAGTCTAAGTAGCCTGTTTCTCTGTGTACAAATCTGTATTTGTTCATAGTTCATGCATGGGGGCTTAGATAAAACTAGAAGTGATTTTGATAGTTTTCAAAAGGAAAGTAGCATAGTGAATTGTGGTTGAAACCTATGCCAAGTTACTGAGCCACTAATATTACCAGCATTAGGAAATGTGAAATGGAAATTTGTTTTCACTGTACATTTCTTACCTTAAAGAAGTGAAAGTAAATGACATAATAAAACAGGAAGGATGACATCAGCAAACAACATACCTAGAGATGAATTGAAAACCTACTTAGCTGGCTACAAAATATTGCTTGTTTTGTGAACTTTCTGATGCTCCATTCCTATAAAAGATGTCAATTTGCATTTTCCAAAACTCCTATTTGCAATGACTTACTTCCGTTCCTCCAGCCGAGCAATCTCCTTCTTGACATCGTGAAACTCTTTGGCCATTTTGCAGTGGTCCTTGTACACTTGCAGGGATTCAGGCAATGACTGATAGGGAGGCAGCGGCTGGAGAAGAAGTGAAGAAATGAATTTGTATGCATGAGAAGAGGCAGGGATAAGCATTCTGATAAAAGCCAAGTGGAAGCTGGGGCATGTTGAGAAGCAGGTCAGAAATAACAACTGAAAGGGGTGTGATAAGCCTATCAGCAAAGGCCAGTCAACTTTCAGCACTGCTGTGAGAGCTTAAGCAAGCTGCCTCTGGCATGAAGATGACACTCTTGTCTTCACTTGACTGACTAAGGAAACAGGGCAACCCCAAAAAAGCTGAGAAAGACAGTAATAAAAGTTTATGTCGATAATTTCGTGCACCATTTTTTGACGTTTTTCCAACAATTTTATTGTATTAAAACTCACATTTACTTTACTACGACACAGCATTTCTCATTTATCATTTTACCATATGCAGTATCTATATTTATGTTTTCTCACGCCTTACTAATCCTTACTCTGCTTTTCCCTTGTTATACCAGTGAAGATTCTGTAAGGGTCCACATTTGCTCATTAATGCCGCATTTTCCCTTATATGAATTTATTGTTGTTTTGTACTGTAATGCTTATGCTAATTGCTAAATAAATCATAATAATCCAGGGCATTTATATGGCACTTGGGATGTGGAGGAGACCCACAATGGATGAAAGTTCCAACCTTGAGCCATAAATAATAATACTGTATCTTGTATTTCCTTTTCTTTTAACATATGCTAACATGTTTATTTCTTCAAATTGGTCCCATCTACAAGAATTAAACTGCCAAATCCAAGGGTGTATAGTAACTTGGCTTAAAATGGATGTAGTTATAATAATACAATCAAAACATTTAGCTTATTCCTTCATGAAAGTATGTACTGTAGGTTTATTGTGTGCTCTAACTGTACAGATTCGTATATAATTATAATTATTATAATAATAATTTTTGTATTGTCTGTTTTTTAAGAGCCCCATCTGAGGGATGCATGTTAGCAAAATATCTAAGGAATTTGAGATGAGAGGTAGAATACTTCATAAATCATACCTGCAGAAAGATACACAAAGAAAAGCCTAAAAATCAAGATATACAAGGGATATTGTGCAATTAGAGCGGCTAATTGTGATTGCTGGGGGAGTAAACTTTCAGGTTCTGGTAAACTGTGAGGATTCCTGTAGGAGTGCTATAAGGAAAATATGTGGGTTAAAGTAATTTTACTTACTTTTAATGTGAAGTTTATACATATTGTTTGTAGATTCTTGTAGGTATTTTTCTGTGTGTAAAACATAGCTGCTTAGACACAAACTAGTTTTTGAGAAATCAGACTCTGTAATATTATTGTATCGTATATGAATTATAGATGTCTATTTAGAAGAGTGACTTGGTGGTGAGGTAGATAACATTGCTACCTCGAAGCGCTAGGGTCCTGGATTCAATCTGTGTGGAGTTAGTATGCACACCCGTGTTCATGTGGGTCTTCTGGATGCTCCGGTTTACTTCCACAGTCCAAGACATTCTGGTAGTATTATTGGCTTCTGGGAAATTTGGCCTTGGTGTAATTTTGATGGTGCCCTGCAATGGACTGGCATCCAGTCCAGAGTGTATCCTGGCTTGCGCCTGTTGCTTGCTGAGATAGGCACCCTGCATTGGATAAAGTGTTGGATGAAGCTATTAGCAAATGGATGGATGACTATTTAGAAGTGCATGTGCAATATACTGTACATCTTAGGAAGACCTACTTCAGAGCTTTTGTACATTGGAAAATTCTGACATGATGTCTTGGCAAGTCTTTGACAGTATTACTCTGTCTTCCCAAGAGTGAAAGAACTGAACCAAAGGAGCCTGAGTCTTTGTTCTTATAAGTGGGACCATCTGGAAAGAAATGAAGTGCATTATACGTGAAGCCACAGCAACTGTAAAATGGGTTTTTAGAGGGAAACCCTCATGGGGGACAAACAGTAGCAGCCCACACACATGCTCTGAAAACAGTTACAACACATGGAAATTCGATGGCAGCACCACTTCCCATGTGTTCCCTGTGGTTCTTACTTCTGCTTTCGGTATGAGACAGAACAGACAAGTTAAAAATAAATTTCCCTTTGAGACTCTGACTAGCTCTTTCTGGAGCTTTAATTCCCTTTTAATTCCCACTGTGAATGCCTTTTAACTTCTGTTGTGTCTGAGATCATGTGTTTAATAAGTACTAATATACTGTAATACTAAATACACTAAGGTTTCAGACCACACACCTTAGAAAAGGTTTGGACCATGCCCTAATCATGGTCAACGTATTGTAAGTAATTCAAATATAGATTTTTTTTTAACAAACAGCAAATGTTGGTTATTTGCATTTAATCCCTTAATTGGACATGTTTGATATTTAAATTAAAATCTGGACAGTTACCAAGTGTCAAAGAAAAAGACACATCTTACAGTGTGTTTCATTGTCTATAGCATTTTGGTTTCTGTAGTATATGGTGGTCTGAACTGAATAGAAATAAACATGTAATATACTCTATATATATTACATTATACTGTGTATAATATTCATGCCTCCGTAAACAGAATGCATACCCAGTAGAAACGAAATACGCAAAAATGCAAGTGCTGCTACCTCAGAGGTTATGGGTTTGGTTCCAGATTGCAGTTTGCCTGTTCTCCTTGTTTTTGACAGGGTTTTTTTCTGGGAGCTTGTATTTCTTCCTACCTCCTAAAGACATACTGGCTAGGACCATGCAATGTAATGGACTGGGTCCCACCGAAGGTACAGTCCTGCCCTCCGCCCTATAATACCAAGATATATTCTGCACACATACAGTAGAGTACAGTACTGCAAAAGTATTCAGATCCTTCCTAGGGTTTCCCTTTTTGTGAAATTACAAAATGATACTCTTCTTTTAGATTGAATATTTGAGTTCAAAACCTAATTGCTCAAACTGAAGACTCCTAAGGGTTAGAAAAGTTGCAGTAAATGTAAGCAAAAACTAAATAGGAAAGTCTAAAATGTATTGATTGCATTATTAATCAGACTCTTGAGTTCAATATTTTGTGGGGGCACCTCTAGTAGCAATTACAGCTGCAAGTCTTTTTAGGTAAGTCTGTGCCAATGGTACACATCGGCTTTTTTCATAGCAGATTTGCTCAAGCTCTCTCATGTTGCTTGGGGATCACTTACAGGCAGCAGTAGGAGTCAACAGGATTCAAGTCAGAACTTTGACTGGGCCACTCAAGGACATTCAATTTATTCTTTTTAAGTCAATCCAGTGTCGTGGTAGATTTGTGCTTTGGGTCCCTGTCCCGGCAAAAAGGGGAATTTTTGTCCCAGTTTTAAGTCTGAGGCAGGTTTTCCTCTAAGATTTGCACGTGCTTTGTTCCATCTATGTTTCCATTAGTCTTGACGAGATTTTCATCCCCGGCTGCTGAACTATAACACAATGCTGCCACCATTCATGTTTAACAGCAGGAAGGTTGCTGACTGAGAGATGCCCCATGCTGGGTTTGATTGAGATGTAATACTTTGCATTTAGACCAAATAATCCGAATGTTGGCAGGTCTGACCACCTAGCTTTTTGCCACATGTTTGCAATATCATTTATAGAAAGTGTTCTGTTGCAAAACCCCATGTGAGATGTTTTCTTTTCAGTTCTATACAAACCCCTTTGTGAGATGACTGGAATACAGTACGTTGAACCAGAGATGTTTTCTCCCATCTCAGGTTCTTATCTAATTCTTTAAAAGTGACCATTGACTTCATGGTGGTCTCATTAACCAGTTTCCTCCTTGACTGGCTGCTCCATTAGGAGTGATGCTCTGATCTAGGCAGTGCACCCAATGCCTTACACTTCTTAATGATCAACTTCACCATCACAAAGAGATATTAAGGGTCTTTGATTTTTTTTCGCCATCTCCTGATCTGTTTGTTTATACAACTTTATTCCTGAGTTGTTTTAAAAGTTCTTTGGTCTTTGTGGTTGAAGGTTGATATATTATTAAGATAGATATACAGATGTATTTATTTTGAAATCCTGAGATTTATATTTATTTTGAATCGTGCATTTGCCAAAGCAAAGGGCTGGAATACATATGCAGTCATAATTTTCAGCATCATGATGGAAAGCTTTAAAGCAACATAATGTGAAAAATGTGCCAAGTTCTGAATACTTTAGCAAGGCACCATATACTGTACATACATATTGTATATTTACTGAGCAGAGCTCCAATTTACTGTGAGCCAGGGGTCAGGGATATACTGTATCTATATTAATATTGGTCCCCCCTTTCTACATTCATTTAATACACATGAAATTATTAGTACTGTTAGCTGCAATGAATAAGTGTTCATTAAAGACTGAAAAATATAGATAAAGACTGAAATATATATAAGAACAAGTAATAGGTTTATTCCATGCTGAAAAGAGAAGAAAGAAAACACTATGTTTTGGCTGTTTAGTCTTCTTCAGGTGTGAGAAAGACAGGGCAGTAAGCAAAGGTAATGTAGCAGGAGAACAAAAGCTGGGAGAGAGGAGGAGCGGGAGGCGGGAGCAGGGGACAGACAGAGTGGTCAATCAGGTAGTGTGAAGTCAGGATAGGTAGAGAGAGGTGTGAAATGAAACCTACAATGAATAGAGAGAATTTAGAAGAAAATTAGCCTGTCGTTGAGAGAAAAGGGAAGGTGTGATCCTAGCTGCAGGATAATTTTAGTTTCTGTCGTCTTTCTGATGTAAGAGTTCGGAAAACCATCTTTGGGAACACAGACGGCTGTCAGAGGTGAAATGAGAAACAATAGGCTTGAAGAAATCTTTAATCTTAAGAGCCTTTCCTGTTTCCCCAATGTAGATGGGTGGACATTTACTGCAAGAGATACAGTAAATAAGGTTGCTGGAGGTACACAATGTCATTTGAGTGATCCGGAATTGTCTTGAGGGGCCTTGAATGAGTGTGGTGTTAGATATCTACTTCACTCGCAGGTGATACAGCGAGCTCTGTTGCAGGGGAAAGTGCCTGATGTGGATGATTGCTGAGGGTGGTCAAGGGAGCTGTGAACAAGAAGGTTACGCAGATTAGGTGGTCGGCGATATGAGATGATGGGGCAGTCAGAAAAGAGGGCCCCAATGGAGGGATCATCCTGTAGGATGGAAAAGTTGTCATTAATAGTCCTGGGAATAGGAAGTGTGTTGGGGTGGTAGGGAAGCACCAAAGGAATGCGGTTGTTACGGTGGGAGTTCCTGATCGAGTTGATGGTCCGAGGGCAAGGCCCCTGTCAATAACACTGTTAGGGTATCCTCTGTTGATGAAAAAAGAGTACATTTTGAGGGCTTGGTTCTGGAAATCGATGTCGTTGCTGCAGAGTCGTCGTAGCCGAAGGAACTGTGAAAAAGGGAGAGAGTTTTTAGTGTGTTTGGGGTGAAATGAGCTAGACAGAAGATAGCTGTATGCAGCTAATGGAGAAGTTGATGTCTAGAAACGTCTATTGTCTATTGTTTGTCTTTTGTTTCTCATTTCACCTCTGACGGCCATGATCACACTAATCTCTCCGTCTGTGTTCTCAAAGATGGTTTTCCTAACTCCTACATCAGAAAGGCTACAGAAACTAAAATTATCCTGCTGCTAGGATCATACTTTCCCTCTTTTCTCAATGACAGACTAATTTTCTTCTAAATTCTCTCTTTTCATTGTAGGTTTCATTTCACACCTCTCTCTACCTATCCTGACTTCACACTACCTGATTGACCACTCTGTCTGTCCCCTGCTCCCGCCTCCCGCTCCTCCTCTCTCCCAGCTTTTGTTCTACTGCTACATTACCTTTGCTTACTGCCCTGTCTTTCTCACACCTGAAGAAGCCTCCATGGCCGGAATGTTGTGTTTTCTTTCTCTCTTTTCAGCATGGAATAAAACTATTACTTGTTCCTTTGCAGCCTACGCATGTTGACACAGCTAACCACCTGTGATATTTAAATATTCCTCTATCTGAAAAAAATGCCACATCCTTTTCAACTTGATACTCTTGATACTCGCAGAGGTCCGTTGTGTTACTGGGTCATTCAGATCATTCAGAATATTTTGGCAAGCATGTATTGGTAAATGTCTGATTGCAAATTTACCAGTTACAAAACTTCATCATGAGTGGTATTTGGAGTTTAGAGGTTCAGTGTGGATGAATGTATCAAAATAGCTCATTCATGCAAATCTGATTTCAGTAATGGGTATCAACCACTAAACTATTATAGCTGTGTTGTGCTTGTTACATTTGAATTATTTCCTCTACCATTTGCCTTTACAGTTTTAAGTTCAAGCCCAAATGCAGATGTGAGATCATTCTTGGCATTATCAAAAGTCCACATTCTTTTTTTTATAAATCCCACAGCAGTCATAGACCATGAAATTCCCAAGGAAACACTAAATGACACAACATCTGAGGAGAACAAGAATGACCAGAAGAAGGACACTAAAGCAGACATCGCTGGAAAAAAAGAAGAAAAGCTGTCGCTCAAGAAGGCGCCTCAGACCAATAGCAATAGTGTAGCTGTTAAAGGGCTCAGCAACCTTAGAAACACATGTTTCTTCAATGCTGTTTTACAGGTAAAATCTGTCTTCATAAAGCTTCATAAAGAACAGAATGTGCCCAAGCAGGTTTGTTTGTTAATGCTGATATTCTGCACAGCTATCTCCTTGCTTTGTTGTTATTGTCTAGTTATTTAATGTGGGTCTTCAGATAGTTGAAGAAAAACTTCAACAGTTATTTCACTGCTTTGTATGTGTTGGTATTTTTTCAAACATTAAGAACAGTAATCTTTTCACTCCTTGTATAGACGTCTATGTCTTATCGAATTTTTTCACAGTTGAAAATGCCTATTTTCTCTATAGGCAGTAGAAGCCAGTATTTATACAAATGAGGTAAAATAAATGAAAATTACAATCACTCCTTATGTAAATCCTTGGACATAGTGCTGGTTGGTACAGTGTGTGTCTTGGGTGTAATGTGTGCTTTAGTTCTGAGAAAAGGTTCTTGGATACCAACAAAGTAAAAAAACACATTTAAATTTTTTTTCTTATAAAGTTAGGATTAGAAATATATAGATAGATATTGACCATAGCTCAATAGCTCAATAAACAAAACTAAAAAAATAAGTAATTAAATAAATCAATAAATTACATTTTTCAGCTGAACGTCTTCTTTCATCTGTGACTGTACAAATGTGCCTGAGTTGTATTAAGACTTAGCTCTCTTCATTGGCTTCTTGTCAGGTACAGGGCGGACTTCAAAATCCCTCTACTTACTTATAAGACTCTCAGAGGTCAGGCACCTGTCTATCTAATGGAACTCATTAATGTATACAATCCAAGTCGCCCGCTTAGATCACAGAATGCAGGTCTTCTTCATATTCCACACATTAATAAAAAAAAACAGTTGGCGGTAAAGCCTTTAGTTACAGGGCCCCTAGCTTACGGATCCCATGTTTGGGATGCCAAGTCAATCTCAGTATTCAAATCCAGACTGAAAACCTATTACTTCAGCTGAGAATACTCACACCTTACATCATAGCCTGCTGCAACCATGGCTGCTGGTGCTGCTGTACGTGCCATAGTGTGTCCCTATGTTGGCCCACCAGGTAGATACATCTGTTCTGACTAAACTTTTCTATTTTCCTTCCCACATGTCCTGATGGCGCCCGGGCTGGGCACCATCTGAGTTGGATGCTGGATCACTGCCGTGGATCCAAGAGGGACATCGTGGATATAGCTATCGTTTAGGAGGATTTTGCTGGTCTACAGAGATCTGCATGGAGTACTGACATACAGAAGACATGATAGATGGATTAATACCCTGTTTTTAATTGTATAATGTTAGCATCCCCAAAGGGTTTAGGCAAACAGTTGTCCTTGGACCCCTAGAGATTTTTTTTCTCCTTACTAAGGAGTTTTTGGTTCCTCTCCTCAGTTGTCTCTTGTCTTTTCTGTTCTGCATTCACAACATGTATGGTCACTTGCTTTGTTAAGCACCTTGGGGCAACCTTGTTGTGAAAGGCCCTATATAAACATAAATTGAATTGAATTGAATATTTAAATATAAATAAATGTATTTTCAGAGCACATTTCTTTAAACATTTTAGTGTCCCTTCATTTATAATAATAATAATAATAATAATAATTGCTTATACCTACATAGCTCTTTTCTGGACACTCCATGAAAGCGCTTTACAGATAATGGGGACTCTCCTCCACCACCACCAATCTGCAGCACCCACCCAGATGATGCGACGTCAGACATAGTGCGCTAGAACACTCACCACACATCAGCTATCACATGAAACCAATTCATACATGGGGATTATCAGGAAGCCTTAATTGGTAAATGAGAAATTTGGCCAGGACGCCAGGGTTACACCCCTACTTTTTTCGAGAAATGCTCTGGGATTTTTAATGACCACAGAGAGTCAGGACCTTGGTTTTATGTCTCATCCGAAGGACGGCACCTTTTTACAGTATAGTGTTCCCATCACTATACTGGGGCATTAGGACCCTCACGGTGAGTGCCCCCTGCTGACTCCACTAACACCTCTTCCAGCAGCAACCTTAGTTTTTCCCAGAAGGTCTCCATCCAGGTATTGACCAAGCTCACACCTGCTTAGCTTCAGCAGGTTGCCAGATGTGAATTGCAGGGTGACATGGCTACTGGCAATATATTTAGTAGTTAGAAGTTACAGTAATTGATCAAGGGTGATGGGTCTCATTTGGCTGTTTCTTGAAAGAAACCAGTGTTTTAGTTTCAATATTATTGCTGGGTAGCTTGTTTCATACTCCCACAACCCTTTGGGTAAAAACATTCTCCTGTTCTCGGTTTTAAATACTTCCACATGGGGCAATACTGGCCATTCCATCCATTTTCATAGAGGGTCCTTAGGTTAGGTTTTACGCTGGAGCATAACATGGCAGGTACAGGGTTCAAGGTGGGACTACAAGCATGCTGGGATACCAGTTGATTTCAGGGCCCACACGCGATGATGAGAAGGAGCAATATAGGGAAAATAGGCAATTAACCTGGACAGAAACTCTATATACAAAAACATGCAAACTCCACATAAATGGTGCTGGTCTGAATCCAACCCAGGACCCAAGAGCCTTGGGGCAGAAGTAGTAGCAGCACTTTTTTAACTTGCATATGGAAGGAAACACATTTTTGTACCCATGCGATTTATGTGAACAATTAAAGGTATTTAAAACGCAACACATAACTAAGCCTGTCTTAATCAGTGACTTATTAGAGCTTCACAAACTTGTTTGCTTGATGATCATGGTATTAAAGTCCACTAAGTGAGTAGAGTTTATTCTGGCATATTCTGAAAATGTGCTTCCAATATGCACTGCAGTCCAAGAAAATAGTCGATTCAGAAAAATCAGGTTTGTGTCAACACAATGTTGTAAGCATGAATATGCATGCTAAGCATGAACAGACACATACCAACCCTCAGATATCTCTACGTACATACAGTATGCAGCATTAAATCTGTTTGCCTTATTAATCTTCATTCTGGGCAGTGAATGAAAAACTATAGGAAACTCCTCTTCACAGTGTGTACACAGTTGTTCTTTTCTCTTACCTTTGGCTGGGGAGCATGTTAACTGTATCACTGTCTGCTTTTACTTCCTCATGGTAAGAGAAAACAAAACTGTGGTTTGGCGGTCTCTAGTGGATATCAATTTATCGCATATAACAACGCCATTCTTTGGAAAATACTCTTGCTTGCAGCACTTTTACTCAATTGTTGGAAATCTATCTGATTTATAAGGGTAAATACGCTTTAAAGAAATTTGGTTACATTTATTGCTTTGTAAAATGAATCCCTCTTCATGTACAGAAGACATAGCTGCTGCATCAATATTTGAGGGAGTTTCCATGTGTATTTTAATTTTACTGTGGATGCATTGCTTGACCCAACAACAGCCATTAAAATACGGACAAATACTAAGGCTTCCAGCTCCCCTTCCTTGTGAGCCCATTTTCTGCTAGATTTTGGGCTTACTTAATTGAACACCGCAATCAGCTCATAATATTCAAATTAAATCATTTCGATTTGTTTTCTGTATTGGAAAAGAGATTTTACCTGAACTAAAAAAGCCCTCAGTAACTTGAAAAAGTCAAATAATATCGAATAGAAAGCTCTTAAAAAGCTTTTGTTAATTACAATGTTAATTCCATTAAGGTTCAAACTGAGCAACTGAAAGCCTTCCTAACGGACTTTAGGGTCTTAGAGATGACCTGCATACCCGGACATCCTCACTGCTACTGACCATCTTCTTGCTGATGCTGCAGGTCCTGAGCTGCAGGGTTACAGACCAGCTGCTGTACTAGGCAGAAAAGATGTTCCTGACCTGTGGGCCATTCAGATCAATTGTTGATCACACTGGAGCTGCTACCTCCAGTTTCTCAGTGCTTGGCTCTCTTCTCCAGCCTTGGAACAACACATTTCTAGTTGCTGCATTGGTAGGAGGTGAATTTCCTGTTACACAGTAGTGCAACCTTCTTAGTGCTGCTCTTTCATTGAGACAAAGAGTTTTTTTCTAATTACTTTGCAGTTCTATAAAGGGATGACTCTCTCTGGTCCATTCAGAATCTGAGGACACCTAACTCTACTCCTTTCATTTTTATACTGCTTCTGCACCACCTACTGTAACTGATCTGGGATTTGAATGAACCTGGGGAAGAGCTCTCTGTCGCTGCTTCAGATCTCTTTGTTTTTGGGAGCAAGAGTGGATTCAGTCCAGACAGTAGTGATGCTTACAGAGTAGCACCAGGCTTCAACACCTGATCAGTTTTTTTTTCTCCAGGAGCTGTGTTGAACTTTTCACCCATTCCTGGAGCCGATAGTGGCAGCGTTGCAGGTGATACCAGTGGACCTCGTGATCCAGGGCACTGGAAGCTTGTTTCAGACTCCCACCACCCTTTGTGTAAAGAAGCGCTTCCAGATATTAGTTTTAATACACCATTGCTTAGTTTCCACATGTGTCCTCTAGTTTGAGTGTCACAGATCATCACAAAAGTTTCATCCCATCATTTTAGTTTATTAAAGTAAGAGGCAATAGAATGCACAGCAGTAAAAACTTTGTAACAACATCTTTTGATCAGTGACAATGCCCAGCCTGTCATGTTGTTCCTATACTTTACAGTACTGTTCAGAAATTGACTTCTGCATAAATTTCTTGGGAATGTCACATGGTTTTGGAGTACCACAATGCTACTCAGGTGTTAAAACTTACCTGTAATTGCTGCTCAAGATCTGGAAAAGTCAAGGGTAATGACTCTTCAGCATCCTTCAGATCTATAAAAAAAATTGACCAAAAAACATTATTTTAAATCAACAAAGTTTCTTTAGCAGAGCAAATTCAAACTCTTTAAAATATGTTTTGGCAAAACATTATATACAGAAATCAATACAAGGCTTTACCTAGCCTTTTCTTTAATCTTGCTCAGTGTCCTGCTGCAAAAGTGCAACATTATCAGCACAAAAAGAACACTTACTTAAAATACTTCACAGTGGCTGCACTGGTAAACTCCAATGAATATTTATTGTCGGTTTCTTTGGAACTGTTTTAAAATTAGGTCTATTCCCTGCAAGGCTGGTCTTAGCAGGATTCAGTTACAATTCACCAAAATTACCCTTGAGTTGGTGCCATTAAGGTGTCACTTCACAGCATTTGGCCTGAGAATGCTTGATTATGTTTTTACAGTATATGTCCTAGGGCTGCTGTAGAAGTGTTTTTTTCAGCTTTAAAGTTGTGTAATGTATTATGTATGTTAGTGTATATGTTTTAGTACTGTAGAAAGAACATCATAAGTTTTTTAAAACACTTTACATGCCAATTTGTATAATGCAAAATATATCCAGTAAGTACAGTATGTGTAATGTACTATATAATTGAACACACATATTTATTGACTGTACCTCTAGAGCCCATTGTTCAACTAATTATTCTAATTTCTGGACCTTGTACTGAGTTATTTAGTTAACAAAATTCTTTACTGTGTTAACTAATTTCTTTTAGTTTACACTACCCTAGATTGTGTTTTGCACCATTAAACTTTTACAAGTCTTTTATTATTTCAGATGTAAAGTCGCCTTGGATAATGTGTCAGCTAAATTATCGTCATAATGCTAAGAAAATGAATTATAACATCCATAACATTTTTAAGATCTCCTACAATGTGGGAGTGTCACAGTCATCATTAATTTAAGTTCTAGGGTTTGCTGCAATTAAGGCTTGAAATTATGTTGATATAAAATTTTGTATATTATAGTGTATAGAGACTGCAATTTCCAAGTGTTCTGGGACTACTGTTGAGTGTTCACAGTCAAGTAGGAAGTCAATAGTGGCAGGTGAAGTGTTAAATGTTTTTAAATAGAGGTCAGTATTCTAAAAGCAAATGAGTGAATCATGCGCCATAGAGGTATTAAACAGGAAATATGATGCCAGGATGTCAGCTGTTCAGCTGCTCTTGAAGCATTTGGCTGAATAGCTGTAAAACACTTTGACAGCAGTATAACAGAGAGTCCCACTGTGCAGTTAGGGTGATATTTTGTTTTTAAAATGCCAAAGCTTACCAAAATAGAGAACACTTGCCAGGCTAAAGAATGACTAAAATTAAACTGATAAAACACACAAAGGCCTGTGGTGAATAAGCTCTGGAAGTTTCCCACAGAGAAACCCAGTGGAAAACTGAGAGACGGGTGATTTTATTAAGACCAAAAAGAAACAAAAATGAGACCATGACAATGAATCTCAGCATCCCTTTACTTTTCTTTGTTTCTTTATTTATTGTGGCCACATATTATGTCCTTTTAAAACCAGAGTACCTCTTTTGTTACAATATTAATAATTACCCCCTCATTCCAGGTGTGACAGGTGTGTCACTTTTTATGTGGAGCACATATATTGATATAAACATATTATTACATTGTCAAGGCTAAATTTCAGTGTCAATTTTAAATTAATTTCTGAGTGTTTTGCTCATTTTCAAAAAACAACCATGCCATATACAGTAGTCTTAGTTGCCATATTTGAACCCACTAGATGGTAAGATATTTTAGGAAAATTGGGGGACTTCTTGATACTTACAAAGAAAATATGTATTTTATGTTATTGACAGAAAATTCTAACTTAGCATTTTTGCAATAGTGAAGAGGCTAAACCTGCCTTGAATGGCTTTAAATTAGAAAAAACAATATAATACATTTTACAAACGAGAGGAAGATTTTTAGCCTTCAGCCTTCTAGCCCACTTTGTTGTTAGTAGTTAAATGATCCAAGGATCTCATCCAGCAATTTATTGAAAGATGCCACAGTATCAGTTTCAACCACATGAATGGATAGCTTGTTCCATACTCCCACAACCCTTTGAGCAAAGAAGTGTTTTCTATTTTGGGTTCTGTTTTCCAGTTGTGCCTACTAGTTCATGTTTCAACATCTATTCTGAAGAAATATACTAGGTTGACTTTGTTTGAATTCAAGCCCAATCACCTTGGGCTTTTCAAATACCAAAATGAGACAACAGAACTTAACCTCTTACCTGTGGAATCATGTAAACTGAAGGCTATTCGGACTTCTGGTTTATCAGGAGACACGTGCCTTGTTGTGGTGATCATTTATCCTTTTAAAGAAATAAAAACATAACTGAAACAGCAGCTATATAGGAGCAATGGGTTCCGATTATAATAAATCAGTGAACCCACTGTTGTATTGAATAACAAAAGTGGACATACAATAATCAATTATAAAACAACACTGTCATTGGAATTATTTTCTTTTGCAATCATCCATATTACACTAATAATGTGTTTGAATTTCAAATTGAAACCTAAGTCAATATACAATATAATATAATCATATTAAACTAAGAGGAGAACTTAGTCTTCAGCTGTTATTGATTTTTTAGAAGACTCAGTAATAAAAGATTTACAGTACCCTGTAAAAATCCTTAGGGGGTTATTGTGTATTTGAGGGACAACCCTAAGCAAGATTTTTTTAGGTTGTCTGGTCCAGAGATTCACAAGGATGTTGTTAACAATTGTCAGGCATGTTCCAAATGCCTCTTCCCTGCCCAGATCTCTGCCAGAAATAAGTGTAACATGAATCCAACACTGTTGGTTTGAGATTGTTTTCAAAGTGTTGCCATGGATATTGAGGGGCCTCTCCCAACCAGGTCTTTATGTAGGAGTCACGGCTTAGCGATTAGTTACTGTTACCCAATATTCTAAGTCTTATGGAATTCTGTTGATAAGTGAATAGCATAGACCTTGAACAGTAAAGGCCTTAAGCATGGTGGAAATTAATTCTTTTTTTTGGCTCACTTGTCCTGGTGAGGGTCACAATAAATGATACAGGGTCACAGCGGAGCATATTTTGTCAAGCAATGACCACATGGCAGGATAGACTTTGGACAGGACCTTAGCCGACCTCAGAACACACACAGGCACAAACATGCACACACAATCACAACAGGGACAATTTTCTCAGAAGCCAATTAACCTGCGCACCATTATGTCTTTGGAGCACCCAGAGGAAACCTACACAAACAAGGAGGTCATATACACTCCAGGCAGAAAGCACCCCAGGGCCCCCGCACAATGCTAACCACCGTGCCACCATGTTGCTCACAAATTATTTACGTCCCATCATAATTTTACCGCATGAAACTGTACTGAGAAGGTTTATTTCTGTTCTGGTTCTTTGTTGGAAATGTCTTAGGCTTATGTGTAGGCACAAAGCTCTCTAAACCTCTATAATTACCACAGCTTGAAGAACTATTTTAACTAACTTTCTGTATCTTTAATAATTAATACTTCTATTTTGTGGAGTGGTTTTAGCTGTACCATATTTAAACAATATTGTTTTATTCTCAGCTTTGAATCTTGTGTTATTAATCAAAGCTGAAAACTCAAAACAATTTCAAACACTAATATATAAAGAATTGTAATTTATATCTGAAACAACTCAACATAATTTTACAGTCCCTAATGTCCAGCAGTGTGACTGAGTATATGGAAAATGATGATATACAACCTTATATTAATACATACTGAGAACATCTATTTATTATCTATCCAATAAAGTATATTTAAAAAGCAGTGGAAGTTAAAAGGTACAAACGCATATTATGAAGTCCAAACTATCAGTCTGATGAAGAAATGTTGATCTTCTTCCTTATATTGTCAATATTGTTAACACTTTTCCTGTTAAATTGTTTGAATTACCACAGAGACCCTGTTGTAACCAATACAAAAATACAAAGCAAATCACATAGGCTTGCCTTTCAGCTGGGTCTCGTAAAACAAATAAATGATCCCAACATGGATAGAGAAAAAAACTTAATATACTACCTTCACTGATAAACAGGATAAAACAGTGAATACACACAATTTGAAATAGACATTACTATTATAAATCAATTAAAATACAAACAAGTGCAACAGTGTATCTTGCTAGTCTGTCAATGTTTCCCAAGATTTTCTGGGGAGAGACAATTTTGTTTGAATACAGACTGTCATATAAAATGTTCCAAAATAGAAAGTTTCTCAAAGTAGGAGGGGCCTAATTTGACTCCATTTGAATTTGTACCTGTCAAAATTAAACTAACAGCTACATCTGAAAATGACAATATTATATTTGAAATAGATCAAAATGAATGACTGCAAGCTGCCAATGCCAACAAAGCACTGAAGCAGTGAGAAATTCTTTCAAAAACATATGCTCGCTAGAGAAGGCAGGAACTACCCTCTACTAGAAGCTGAGAACGAAACTCAGTAGGCACAGAGCAGCACAGTATTCTGACAGTTGATTAGAAATCTGTAGAGCTACCAGTTCAGGAGAGAAGATGCTTTATGTTAAACATTACAGGCACATTTTGGGTGAAAAGTTAACCAGATGCAATAATATATCATGCCATGCTTTATTTATACAGTATGTACTTCAATAAGGATCCAATTACAAAAGGATAAAGGCAATATTAATTCACACTGACTTACCTTTAGGAAGTCAATCCTAAGGGTGAGGTAAAACCAGGGCCAGCCTTGTTTGCCTTGCTCTCCTACAAACAAAAGATCTGACAGCCGGCTGCTGTCAGCACTTATAAGTTAAGACCAGAGATGGGTAAAGATTGCATATTGCTACTAACTGTCCTTTCTCTGGTGTATTTCTAAACTCTAGTCTCCCTTCTTTGTGGGTGAGCTTTAGATTTTGTCCTCGGTTTTTGATGGGAATTCCCGTTTATGCTCACAAGGATGTCTAGAGAGAAACCTTCTCACGAAGGGCGCTTAGCAAGCTCTTCACTGCACACAGTCAGTCGCCTCCGAACATGTTCACATTGAGATAGCTTACAACACAGACAGCGCTTGGCAGCTGAGGGACGTTGTCGGCATGCCCCTGTCTGTCAGTTGGGTTCCAATTAAATGGCTCAGATGGCATGACTCTAGACACGAAAAATGCCTCCAGCTCCAATCAGCTTTGAGTGACATAGTTGTGCTGGACTGAACGCAATAACTCTGGAATGATGCAGTGTACCAGAAAGAGGCTGCCTAATTACTTGGGCACAACCTTAACCTTTGCAGTGCAATGCTCCCTGCTGACGCATTCAGCATATAAAAGAAAAGGACCAGCTGGATAAAAATGTTTTCTTTTATAAAATGTAAATTAAATTAAGACTACATAGAGGAATGGGCTAACAGAAGCATTGCCTTTGACATGGTATGATGACTCGGAAAAAAAACCAAACTGAACATAAACAACAAGAGAATATAAGGCAAGTTCAGATCAAACAGATGCCACAGGACTCATCTATGTCCAGTTAATTTGATGCATGAACAATCCAGACAAGTAATAGTTGCTACAGTAGTTAGGAGGGAGAGAACACTCTGGGAATCCACAACTAATCTTCTGATGACATTTATCCTCATGACTGCATCAAGTTTCTTCTTCAAGTGTCTTGCTGTTTCATTTTCAATAACTCACAGTGTCATGTGCCATACTTAAAAGCTTTCATGATTTCTGTAAACATGTTCCTTCTCCCTTTGTTCTGAGGGTGTCTTTCTTCCAAGGCTCTCCTCCCTGGAACCTTTAAAAATAATTCTCCGCTGCCTTTCTTGTGCACTATGCCTTTTTTACAATGTAGAGAGCAGGTTCAGAGTTTCCATAACATGATAATTTAAGACTAAATTAAGGTTGTAGACCACATACTGTAAATAGATGCCAAACAACACTACCTAGTGAGAATAATGAGAATATGACGCAATCCAGATAATTCCACTCTTGTGTAGCATAGTGTATTGACTTCAGCAAGCACTAAACTGAAGATATTGCTGAGTTCAGAAAACATTTAGGATCATTTACACATGAGCAGGGCTGGGCAGTGTTAACCTTTACTACCAAATAGTCAGAAAGTACAATGTGTAACTATACATGCAGTAGTGAAGAAATGGTGGCATAGTGGTTAGTATTGCTGCCTCTGGGATCCAGGACAGATTCTGGTTTGTCTGTGTGGAGTTTGCATGCCATCCGCAGGTTCATGTGGATTTTCAACAGGTGCTCCAGTGTACTCCCACCTCCCCTCAACATGTTGGCTACACTAAATTCTCAATTTATGGTGCCGGGCTAACGAGATTGCAAGAAGTACTGGTTAAGTGAGTATAGAAAGAGAGAACCAAATGAGCTAAGTGGGCTCTCATTTGTGACCTTTTCTGCTGTGTTTAATTGATTGTTACCAATGTCTCAAGTGCTACCTTTAAATCCAGGCTAGGTGTTTTATGACAAGGTCCATGGTCCTTTGAATGGTCCACCAGCTCTAGTTGGGCCATGAGTCACTGGATATGTACTGTACCTACAGTACAAATTAAAAATTACATTAAATCTGTTTGAGAGTGAAGTCTCAACTGATTGATTGAAGTGATTATGTGCATAAATTAAGTTAATACTCAAGATCATTGACTCATCAGGCTGCATCTTATCCTAGTTATTATGCCTTTTATATTTATTTATACAGTTTGTAATACATCAGAGATACCACTCTTTTAAAATATTGTCCAACTTCACTAATTTAAAGTCACAGATTACCATCAGGCAATTTAAAATCAGATTTTAAAGAAGAAAACATAAATTAAATCAAGAGGGTGCCCACCACGACATATTTGCTTAATAATGGCTAAAGCACTTTTCTCTAAGGATTAATATATAAGTAGTACAGGTGGGTAGCTGCGTCAGCATGCGTAATCTGCAAAGGAACGAGTAATAGGTTTATTCCATGCTGAAAAGAGAAGAGAGAAAACACAACTTTTCGGCAGTGGAGCCTTCTTCAGATGTCATCAGGTGCCACACTTTACACCCGAAGAAGACTCCACTGCCGAAACGTTGTTTTCTCTCTTCTCTTTTCAACATGGAATAAACCTATTACTTGATCCTCAATATACAAGTGTTTCATTCCTTGTTACAAATACATCATATCACCCATTATTAACAAAATAGTTTAGCGACAGCTATTATGATTTTGATAATATTCAAAATGTACGGTGAGTAGGGACACCTTTCAATGAATACACATATGGACGTTTAAATGATAAGAAAAGCTTTGAAAGATCACTAAAACAATTTCATAAAATAATACACATGGCATTGCTCTTTTAAAATTACTTGTATGCCTTTTTAAATAACGTTTTTATAAGAATAATAAAATATTAATAATGATGGAAACGAAGTAATCACGAGTTTAATCTACCATCAATAAAAACAGGTAGATGTTAATCTCATGATGAAAAGTATACGAGTTGACGCACATCGACAGGTTCAGCCCACTAGCAGCTACAGCGATGAACTCGATACTCGATTTACTATTCCTGCTCCGCCTTTGCTCGAAGCTCGATTGTCCTGACGCTCCGCACACGCACCGGTTCTTTTTCTGTCTGTACCGGGGAGCAAAACCACTTGAAATATGGCTCTTCACGTCCCTAAGGCTCCGGGCTTCGCCCAGATGTTAAAGGATGGTGCAAAGGTAAAGAACATTTAGTCGTCTGTTTTAAAGATTAACCTATGTATGACCGTTTATGTCCAGTTTTGCATCAATTGCAAGGGAAGTGCAGTTGGACGCTGTGTCATGTGGGACACTTCTAGAAAAAGCCTGTGTAGGCCACGGTTAGATTAGTTCATCCTATTGTGATATATAGCATTCGTTTGCTCGTTTTGTACGGGCTTTTTGAAATTGTAGGATGTTGTGGCACAAATAACTCGTAAATCATAACTTATTAAACGATCTTGCAGTATATTTGTGTAATCAGTGCCTTTTAAAACATTTTCTGTACTGTAGCTAAATGCAGTAAGACGAGGGACATGTGCTTTCTAACGGCAGCCGTAGTGGAAATCATTCATTGACACGCTCCGTTTTTACCCATACATGGCGATATTTCGGGAGCTGCCATTCGGTGTTAAAACAGCTCTCGAACAGGAATGTAGCTAAAATCCGTAGTATTATTATTCCTAACGCCGTTGTTCATGGGGGAACAGTTAGTACCAAGCATACGCTAGTTGATTTTCATGAACTGAATTTTCCGAATTCAGACTAATTCGGATTTATAATAGAGAAGGGCTTGTTTTAAAGTCTTGTTTTACGCTTCTGCACTTAAAGTAACAATTGTATATGCAACACAAACGTATTCGGCATGATGCTACAGGGCGTTGCCAGGCAAAGTTGCCGTAACTGATGTCAATTCTACAGCAGTGTCGCGGCAGTAGACTCGAACTCAAAATTGTAATTGAATCTATGGTAAATGCTGGGCTTATTGTTTTATCACTACTATTTCTGGAAGCATTGTTGTTTAACGTTAATTCAGTCTGAACCCAGGTGATAAAGATAGCACAAGCAGTACAATGCCTAATTTGATTTAAAGTTGTTACTCTATGTAAAATAAATAATTTACATGAATATAGGCCTGCAGCCATACAGTAGTTTGTTTATACACACTTTCATGCAGTTACTCTAGTTCAGGAGACAGCTATCCAAATGTTAACATCAGAAATAATTGCTTGACACATGGCAGATGTGTTCAGGGAGCTGAATATTACTACTAAATATATGCTTAGTACTATTAGGTCATCATTGGTTCTATAACCTGTTTTAGTGGAATAATTAGGCTCCATGAACACAACACAGTCTGTATGGAATGTCCCATATACAACAGTATAGACATAGCTCTTCCGTGCAGTACTTCCCAAAACAAATATTGTATTGTTAGTAAATGTTATGGTGATGACAGTGAAAGGAGTGGCATTCACTGATGCAGGGCAGACCAGATCCATTTTCAGTTAATCGTTAGGCTAGCTGTTTTAAATAAGTTGCTTTATTTTTTCAAACCTGTTCATTTCAGCACTACTCTGGCTTGGAGGAGGCAGTCTTCCGAAACATTCAGGCCTGCAAAGAGCTGGCACAGACCACACGGACAGCCTACGGTCCAAATGGTAGGTCTGGACTGTGCTTGTCAATATCAGATGTTTTATCAGTGCCCAATACAATATTACAATAGAGGTTGAGTCTATTTTTAAATGAGATTCTGTGATTTAAGACCTATGTGGATAATGAATAATTTTAAAATGTATTTTTAAATAGTTTAAAGAGATGTGACTGGGTGCACTACTACTGATTTGATATTTTCAGGATGTGTGTTTAATGCTATAAGCCTACAGAAACTACACATAAACATGAATCTATAGGAATGCAGAATTCTGTTTTTAATATCGGTGCCTTTTTACTTCTTTTCAGGCATGAATAAAATGGTCATCAACCACTTGGAAAAGCTCTTTGTCACTAATGATGCTGCAACTATTCTGCGAGAACTTGAGGTATTTAGTTCATTTTTGAACCGCCTTAATTCCTAATTGCTTAGTGTTTTGTGAGAAAAGCTGAAGACAGAGATCAGCAGAAACTGTTAATATCTTAATGATGGATTTCCAACTCTGGTAATGTGGAACCCAGTCCAAAAGTTTTTATAGGTAAAGTTCATAAAGGTTTGGAACAATTTATCTATGATCAATTAACAAGGCGGTTGACTTAATTAATTTAGAGATCATTTTGAACAAAAATCAGAATATCGTTCTAGGACCAGTATTCCTTTTATTAAACCTTTACTGTCTATGTAGTACTTCACCCTGTGGCTTAAATATTTTGTACTCTATCAGAGAGTGTGCAGCTGCTGTCTCCATCATTGTATGTCAGGCTAGGAATACGTAAAATAATATTTGAATAAAACCGCTAGTCTTCATGCTATAGTTGTAAAGGCAGAGGAACTTGTAATGGTGAAATCTAAAAAAAGACAGGGATAGTACCTATGAACTGTAGAATAGATTGTGTAGTGCCCATCAATAAAACAAGTGCCCAAACCGTCCCAAATAATTATAGATCAATTAGTCTGAATTCTATTACATGTAAGGTTATGGAATTAGTTATTAGAACTAACCTAGAGGATTACCTGTATGGAATATAGAGTCCTTTGAACAAGTACCAGAACTAATTAAACACATGGAGCATATAATATTTAGATTGGCAAATTTAGATTTTCAAAAAGCTTTTGATAAAGTTCCCCATTGCAGGAGAAAGGTATTCAGTGACATGTGTACAGTGAGAGAATTAAAGAAGAAACAAGGTGCATAAGATCTTTTTGTTTTTTGTTTGTGCACCCACCAGGTTCAGCACCCTGCAGCTAAAATGATCGTCATGGCTTCCCACATGCAAGAGCAGGAGGTTGGGGATGGGACCAACTTTGTTCTGGTGTTTGCTGGGGCGCTGCTGGAACTGGCAGAAGAGCTTCTCAGAATGGGACTGTCAGTGTCTGAGGTGAGTCTGCAGAATCGCTCACTTTCCAGTTCAGTTTAGGACATGAAGTACACATGTAATACTTACGGAATTTCTTATTTTCATTCCTCTGTTTTGTGGCCTGGGGCTTGTGAGCTGTTTGGGGTTTTGTTTAAAACTGTTCTGCTTCTTAGGAGTACAAGGAATTTAATGTCTTTTTCAATGTAGGTGATTGAAGGATATGAAATGGCATGCAAGAAAGCTCTGGAAATACTTCCAGACTGTGTGTGCTCTTCAGCCAAGAACCTCCATGATGTGGAGGAGGCCACCTCTCTGATTCGTCCTTCTGTGATGAGCAAGCAGTATGGAAATGAAGACTTCCTGTCAAATCTCATTGCACAGGCTTGTGGTGAGATATTTTTACTGTACATTTGGATAGATTGCAAGTTTTCAAACCTCGCTGAGAAAAAGTGGTTTAAATGCTAAGAAAGCACTAACCAAATATTTCAGAAATGCAAAAATGTAAATGATGAAAAATTAATTGTTGAGTTGATGATCAGAGTACAAACTAAGGTACCTGTAGGAAAGAGGTTTTATCTTTTTCAGTACTTGGGTAGAGTTTTATACAATGCACAATTATTTGTTTTGCAGTTTCTATTTTCCCTGACTCCGGTAATTTCAATGTGGACAATGTCAGAGTGTGCAAGATTTTGGTAAGCCCCGTGATCTATAATAATTTAAATAGAGCAGGTGCTATCTGTTGTACTAATGACTATTGTTGTCACTACAGGGTAGTGGATTGACTGCCTCCTCCGTTTTGCATGGAATGGTGTTCAAAAGAGAAACAGAAGGAGATATCACTACCGTCAAAGATGCAAAAATAGCTGTATTTTCCTGTCCATTTGACTGTATGGTTACAGAGACCAAGGTAAGGCAGTGGTTGACTGAAGGTGATAATTCATATTTGTATCGTGTACGTTATTATATTTAAGCATTTTCCTAGGATTAAGAAAATACCATTTATGGATTATTTATATCTGTTAGATTCATATTGTCGTGTGTGGGGAAGTAGTGTCACATTGTGGGTTAGAAATAGTCATCTGGGATTCATCCATGGAAATCAGGCTTGGATCTCCTTTCCCAGGGTGGGGGGGAGGTATGAAGGAAGGAGTATAAGCTGATTGGTGTTGTTAGGTGGATCTGTGATACAACGCCAAAGTACTTTAACACATGTCATTGCCTACATCAGGGAACCGTCTTAATTAAGAACGCAGAGGAGTTGATGACCTTCAGCCGGGGAGAGGAGAATCTGATGGAGACTCAAGTCAAAGCCATTGCTGAAGCTGGAGCCAATGTAGTGGTAACAGGTGGCAAAGTGGCAGACATGGCTCTGCACTATGCCAACAAATACCAGCTGATGGTGGTGAGGTAAGGGGAACAGCTGTGAAAAATTCAACTGCTTCTTCTGTTTTGGAGCTGGAAAAGGTGTATTGTTGTTGTTTTGACCTTTTGTATGATAGTTTTAGTACTTCTTTTCAGGCACAGGGAACTATAAAAGAGTTTCATTACATGTCACTCTGAGGAGCTCAACTACAAACAGGTCCAGCATTAGTTCTTAAGTGAATTTTCTAAGTTATGTATTTAATACAGTATTTGTTATTTCACAGGCTTAATTCTAAGTGGGACTTAAGAAGATTGTGTAAAACATTGGGAGCAGTAGCACTACCCAGATTGGTAAGTTTTATAAATGAAACTCACGAGTGAATGAATGATACATATACATGAATGATACATATACAGTGCCTTTCAAAAATATTCACCTCCTTCCATTTTGTTGAATTTGTAATCAAGACCTGAGTGCTTAAAGCCAAACATTTATTGGGGAAAGAGTAACACAGAAAAATAAAAAAACCTAACAGTGTTTAGTTTGAGCATTCAAATATTTATTGTAATGTTGAAATGCCAATTCTATTCATTACAGTCAATTAGTAACGCCTATATAGCTATATTGATCTATATTGCCTGCTTTGCTATAGGTATAGGTTGTAATTAGTGTGAATTGATTATGCTTTCATACATTTCATGTGTGATATGGAGATTTCTATTTCAAATAAATATTTGTATTTCACGGTGAAACAAGTTGATCTGAGTATCACATTCATAGTTTTAGTTGAAATCCATGGACTCTAACCTTTAACTCTTTCCACAGACACCACCTACTCCCGAAGAGATGGGACACTGTGACAGTGTTTATCTCTCAGAAGTTGGGGACACACAGGTTGTTGTCTTCAAACATGGTAGGCATCTTGAATTCATGATTCTTTGTGAAGGTTTGAAGAAACAAAATTGCCCTAGACAAGAAAACCTTGCTTATTTGTGAAAATTTAGAGAAATTGAGACATTTTTTATCTGAATCCACTTGTTTTTGTGAACATCCACACTTAAAATAAAGAACATAAAATGGTATCTCTGAGCTTATACTTTGTCCCTAGTAGTTAATTATGATAAAAGTAATGGGGAAGCAATCGTTCTGTGGCAAGAGTTATATATGTTTAATAATTAACGCTGAGAAATTCTTTTAAGCATTTTTGAGCCTGCTTTTGTGAATGACTTATTCGTGAACTTTCATTAATTAACTGTATGTATGAAATTAAATGAATTATTTTTTCTGAAGTTTGTACTAACAACGTTGCTTTTTAACAATTTCAGAAAAAGAGGATGGTGCCATCTCTACTATTGTAATCCGAGGCTCGACAGACAATCTCATGGATGATGTTGAACGGGCCGTAGACGATGGAGTCAATACATTCAAAGTTCTTGTGAGGGTATGTTAAACAAAACAGTGTGTTGTATTAAAAGAGCTAATGAAAGTAGTACTTGCCTAAGATTTCTAATTGAGTTTAACAATAAAATACACATAACCTGAAATCCGATAATATATTGCTCTGCATTTGAAAACTAAACATAAACATACATTTGCATAATTGAAGATTATATTAAATTTCAAGTTTTATATAATCAATTGGATTAATGTCTTCAAAAAAGACTGCTTTCTTGATGCCCCCACCCAATTACTCTTTCTAGGATAAACGTCTTCTACCAGGAGCTGGAGCAACTGAGATTGAGCTGGCCAAACGGATCACGTCCTACGGAGAGGTAAGTTTGGGGAAATCACAATGTCCGATCTGTGTGCCTGCAGTCTGAAGCTTCTACCCTTACTGCACTGTTTTTTTTGTTTGTTTCAGTCGTGTCCAGGTCTTGAGCAGTATGCCATCAAGAAGTTTGCAGAGGCCTTTGAATGTGTACCCCGATCTCTGGCAGAGAACTCTGGAGTGAAAGGCAAAGAACTTATTTCCAAGCTGTACGCAGTTCATCATGAAGGCAACAGAAACATTGGATTTGATATTGAGGTGAGGTGAAAGGATACAACAGCTGTCATTTTAAAAAGACACTGTCATGATAAGTATTCGGTATGTTAAAAAGAAGAAAATTCAAATCAGTGGAGAATAGTGGTTGTGGACATTAGACTTTCTTAAGATCTCTGGGGTACAAACATGATGTATCCTACAAAATGAGATTCAGACACTTTCAGAACATTTCAAAGGAACTAAGGGATATTTATAAACTTAAGTCTTAGTCTTCAATGTGGAGTAAATCCATTGTGTGACTTTTGGAGTGAATGGATGGCTGTCACTGCATGCGTTTCAACACAAACATCTAGGACTGTAGATACTGTATAAAGCATTAGCTGAAATGTGGTGTGATGCGTGATAGTTTGGGGACCATATTGGGACAGGGATGATTCAAAGTTTATGTACATTGTGATCTTCTTATTTTCTGATTTGGAAACCTATCTTAAAAATAAACCTTCTGTTTGTATAAAGGGTGAAGGTGCTGCTGTCAAAGACATGCTGGAAGCAGGTATCATGGACCCCTACCTGGTGAAGTACTGGGGAATCAAACTGGCCACAAATGCTGCCGTCACAGTTCTTAGGGTGGATCAGGTGAGATCAGTGTTTCTGGTATCCCTTAGAAAAGTTTAAGTAATAAGAATGAAAAGGCAGCTTTGTCACAAAATGTCCGTTATATAGCTTTTATGTAAAGGTTGTTTTTACGCTGCAAACACCATCTCCTCTGGATAACTCGGTTCCATGGGAGACAGATTAATTTATTTTACATATTATTTGAAATAGAAACAGTGATGATTTCCTTACAGTTATTCACACTGTAATACCCTGGAGGAGAGGTACACCGTGTTATTGCATAATACAGCTGAACTTCCTGCCCCCGATAACATTTTGTGTACATTTATTGAAATACTCATGAATTGACATTCCAGCCGTTCAAGTTTTAACCATTTGATTTGTAGCAGAATCCTCACTATGTATCTTGAAGATATTTCTCACTTTTAAATCCCACACTAGAACCATTCTGTTCCAAGTGTTCGTTAAGTGCCTGGCTGGAGCATGGTTCTGAAGTTCAGATACACTGTAGATCCCATATTAGATCTATGGTAGCCGTCTTGTTTTGGTTTTTCACATATTGATGTTTCAATCCTTTTTGTGTAATCTGTCAGATTATTATGGCTAAGCCAGCAGGTGGACCCAGACCTCCCAAACAGCAAGGACATTGGGACAAAGACAGTTGGGAAGATGAACCAGATAAATTTAACACCCATTTTTAATTTTAAAAAGGTGCCATGAGTGTCGGGAGTGTTTTAATGGAATGGGACATGCCACAATGTTGAGCACTGTTTTTGCGTGTGAAAGTGCAATTCCTATGTCACAGTCTGTTGACACTAACATGAGTAAAGTAGAAAGAGTTTAGTTAAAAACACTACTTGAAACTAACCAATACTAACTTTACCAGGTGTCTCAACATCATTTTGCACAAGTTGTCGAAGTTTGATTTAGATTTCATTATTAATTTGTAATTTCATTTATTGTGAGCTTCTTCATAGATAGATGTCCGTGATGTCTTGCTAAAGTTTTAAATTAAGGACAGAAAGTGAGAGTAGTGGATTTTGGGCATTTTAAGAGCCATTTGTGGAGCTTTTCAGTATGTTTTTGTTTAAAGTACATAATACCACAACAAAATTGTGTGTATAGATGTGAAAAATCACAGATTGGGGAAAATATTGTCCTATATTTTTAAAAGCTCTTATGGAAATAATATGGAAAATTAGTGGCCGTTATGTAATTTTAGAATATTTTAGTTTTTTGTACATGCCTGCAATGTTGCACCTTTTGATTTAGTGCAAATATATTGTTACAATACAAATGAAAGAGATGTGCATGGATTTCTTGCATGTATTTTGCATGGAGAGAGTAACCGTGTTGTCAGAACAGTTACGCATGATGTCCGAACGGGAGAAGGACAGTTTATTGACCTTTATTTTTTTTAAAAGGTCATTGTGCATATTATTTTGTGGGCCTACTCAGACAACTATGAAACTATATGATGAAAACTGCATCGTGGAGTAATGAAATTTGGTGCACCATGATTTTAAACCATGAGAAATGCTAACCAATTGACAATGACTACATACCACAAGGTATCCACATTTCCAGTGTCCACCATAAGCCGTACATTCCATTCTAAATATATAAAATAGTCTCCTACCAGTGTTTGCCCTTTTGAGTTTAGAGTTGTTGCCCATTGTAGTGTTACACATGGTACCATCTGTATGTGTACCAAGCCTCATTGCTTAATCAAGTCTGCTTTTCCAAATTGTTGTCTGAATAGGCACCATAATTAGAACAGTATACAGTAGCTGCACAAGCGTTTATCACAATTCTGCAAGTTCTGTTAAAGAGCAAAACACTTTGTGATTCTATTGTCCTTAATAATAAAATCACAGTCTTGTGATGTTAGCAAACTATGAAAAAGTAGAGGAAAATTCAGTTAAATGGTTGGAATTGTTGGACATGGAAATCACACGGTCAGTCTGGGCCTCAGTTGTGATCTGTCCACTGATACACTTCTCTTGCCTCTTCACAGATCATCATGGCCAAGCCAGCAGGCGGACCTAAACCCCCTCAAGGAAAGAAGGACTGGGATGAAGACCAAGACTGAGTCAGTGTGCTGGTTCTCTTCCCCTTACTGACTCTGGGTAGAACTGGACTGACTCAGACCAATCGGTTTATCAGTCTATCCCATATTCTGTTTCACATTTATTTAATCTGTCGTGAGCCACGTTATTAATATTTTTAGGGAAACTGAATTGTGATGAAGCTTTTGTCCCCTAATAAAAAGGCACTTCAGCTGTCAGTGTTTTTCTGAACTGTTTCATTGTCTTTTCTTTTCTACACAGCTGTAAGGTTCATTGTTTTTTTTTATGATGGTACTACATTGTTTTAATGGGATTGTTGAATTGTTGCTTTTCATTCTCAGTAGGTCCAAGTAAACAGAAGTAAAGTTTATATAGATTTCACTTAATGATTTGCATTCCAGTGCAATTTCACATTTAAATTGAAATAAAAGATTTACATTTCTAAAATTATTCATGAGCTCCCATCACATTAGTTTATATTAGTTAAAGTAGGTAGCTGCATCAGCATGTGTAAGCTTCAAAGGAACAAGTAAAGGTTTATTCCATGCTGAAAAGAAACATAAGTTTATATTAGTAAATTAGCTATATTTTGCTATAGTTCTTATCAGACTCCCATCTGGCTAGAACTGAGACATTAAAATCTATCTGATGTTGACTCAAAGTCAGAATAGATTATGCTGTTGGAAGTAGTTGAACTAATAATTCAAGTGTCACTGTTGAGCCACCTTTTTAAAGAACCTGTTACTGTTTACTTAAATGAACTCCACATGAAACAGTCTCCTCTACAATACCTCTAATCTTTCCACAATTGGAAGTCTGACATGAGGTGGGTCATCCCACGTTCACAGAGAAAACATCCTACCATTGCACTGCTCTTCAGCACTGGATCGTATGTGTACTAGCGTTACTGTATGAAACGCAAGCTGCTTTAAGGATGATACTGCTACCTGTTACATGTTTTTGCTTCTAGCTACATCCAATGTGTGATATGAATGGAATAAAGTGACTATTGGGAGTCATACTGCTTTGAGGAATACTTGCAATGCTTTTTGGAGTAGAACTGAAACCATAAAGTTAGTTACTCATGGAATAGATTCAAATTTGTAGCTCTTTTGACTAGTTATGTGATCAGGAATGAGATGGAGACAAAAGAAACTTGCCTAGATGAATCCACTTGAACTGTTAAGGTATACTGTAGATTCGTCAGCAAAGACAAAAGAATCTTATGTTTACAGGGATCTATCGTTCTCGTTTAATGTTTGCTAGATGAGTTGCTTTAGAAAAACCCATTCTTTACACACAAATACTTCAGGAGGTGACTGAAAAAAATAAATAAAAATGGTGTGTTAGAAAGGCACCAGAACAAAGTTAAAAACTTACAGAACCATTTATAAGCTTGTTTATAAAAAGACACAGAAGAAACAAGTTTGAAAAGTTTTAACACTACATACAGTATACAAAGTCCTGGTTAGTATTGGAACATCCTGAATAAGACACCAGTCTATTGCAGGGCACATCCTCACAAGCATACAGGGACTATTAAGATACATTAATTGTGAGTGAAAGAATTCCAAGTGTGCGCACAAGGAACATGCAAACTCCACTCAGAAGGTGACCCCGTTCTTTGGATTAAATAACGTCAAGGTAGCAGACTGCCATGTCATTTTGACACACCCATTCTGGAATAGATTTTGGAATCTTTTTAATAGCAGTTCTGCAGTGTAAAAGCGCTACACCTTGTATTTTATGCTAGACTTAAAATCTGTGGTCACGGATTCTACAGAATCCAAGGTAAGAGTGATTTTCTCCATACACCTGCTCAATGTCAATCAGAAGAAGTAAAATTTTACAAACTTCATAGCTTTAGGGAAAATCTTACAAAAACCATCACAATTCACAATGTATAAAATAAAAATACTTTTTAATTGTTTTTGCAATATAATATAAAAGGTTACAGAAATAAATCTTGTATTGCATACAAATTAAGTTTATCTGAAATATTTTCAGTCAATTCAAGTTTACTGCTTTTCAGTACATTATTTTAGCTCCTAGAGTTCCTAGAGTTAAGCAATAAAGTTACTTGATGTATTCCACAACATACAGAGTCCTTTCACTGCAATGTAACAAATCCACATACACATACACATGACGTCAAGCTGAATGTGCTGTTTGCAGAATTCGCCACCTGGGATCACAGCTTACTAATGTACGACTTGTGACACATTTTCTTTCCAGGATTGCTTATAGGACGCTAGTGAGGTTATTATTGCTATAACAATGAACTGGTTCCCCCCAGTGGCGGACTCTGGGAATGCATCTACCATAACACCACACGCAACATACATTCTACAAAGTGCTGTGAATTAGGGATTCAGAAGCAGGAAAATACATTAAATAATTTTATTGCTAATTTTAATAGAATTAAACATCTTGCATTTTTTATGGGATTATTGGTAATTTAAATATCCAAGAAACGGTATACTGTATTGTTCTTCCAGGCAACACAGCAGTTTCCAAAGCAGCTGAGGTTCAGTTTTTTGGTGTTTCCAAATTGTCAGTTACAGAATCCTCTCGTAGAAGAGAAGGTAGGCTTGTGAGTTCAGCACCTTGGTTTCAGGTACGGCTTGGACGCTTGTATCACTTATATGGAACCACGATCCTTTCACTGATTCACTATCACTTGCTAGGAGAAAAAAGATTTTAGTATTTGAGTTAGTATTTCTTATAAGACTGCCCTCATAATCATGATAATCCACATCCAGTTGCATGGTGCAATAGTGCAGTAAATTCTGACAGCTCTTTATCAGAGTCTTGAACATAGTAAATGAAAGTAACTTAATATTTAATTCTTATAACCCTAAATCCAGTTCAAATTTAATCAAAGATGCTTTCTTTCTGCAAAAAAAAAAATCTTACAACAGGTGAAGACAACTCTAAAACCTGTTGGTAAAAAGCATGAACAATGAGTCAAACAGGACCACGTGTCACTGTGAGACAAATAAGAGTCAATGGCCCACTGTGTTTGTGCCCTTAAATATTTTAAAAAGATAGCTGAAAAACAGCAGTGCCCCTGTAGATGGTTTAACTGGAATTATACATGTTCTAATACATACCTTGAGGCGTAAGTCCATTGAGCTGATTAGTAAGACAGTTGTTTGGTCGAACTTTGACATAAGCTGTGTAATGGCCCGACCTCATTGTGCCACTGTGTTCCACTATTCCATAGAGACGGTACAGCACTTTTTTCTCTCCTTCAGGTACGTTCTGTAAAGAAACACAAAGGTGAAATATATTCTGTTTAAGATTTTCAAGCACATATGGTGCAGCATTCAGATTTCCCACAATTCCTTTTTCTGGTAAGATATGTTAAAAGTTATGTTGAGGTGGTTCTGAGTGGCTCAGTCACTGAAGGTGCTCACCATGAAAGTGGATTGACCTCTAAAGTCCAGGAGTCCCTAGCTCGAGCCAATTTTGACCAGGATTCCAGAGACATGCAATTGAGTTCTGTGATGGTCGGACTGGGATTAGTCTGCTGGCCATCTCAGTAGTCTGGTAAACAGCACCTCCTGTTGACTTGCCATTAGTTACTGATCAGTTGCCTACGGGTTCACTGTGATGTCGGGGAGAGATGTGCCTCCTAGCCACTCAGTTTTCACTCTCCTGTCGGGATGCCGGGTGACTTGTGAGGTGTCAAATGGCAAATGGCTCTGCAGGTGGGGGTTGAAGGAGCATGTGTGCATTGCCTCAGAACTTTTCCAAGGCTATAAAACAGTCTAAAAAACTTCAATTAAAAAAAAAGTTACCTTGCAGTTTGTAGTGCAGAAAGGGGCCAAGTCTAGGACTTGAGGAAAAATGACATGCCTATTCATTTTACACACACTGTATCCAACCTAGAATAAAAAAGCAAGAGACAATAAATAACGTGTTGTAGATGCAGGCTAAACTGACAGCTTGGAATATGTGTTTAGATCACCTTTCATCTGGTTCATGTCATATTGACCTGCATTCAGAAATATCACATATTTGCTATTTCCAAGGATTAAAACAAAAGTAAAGAGACAATAAAGTAAGTAGCAATAAACTGCCTATTTTATAGATATGATGTTAAAGTCAGTTTTAATTAATGATAACACCAAACTGGTGGCAAATGCTTTCACATTATAGGTCATTTTGTTCAAAATGTTCTGTACTGGTAGAACGCCGGTTCCTGCCCACAGTGTTAAATATTGCAATGGTTACAAATGAACTAAAACTGACATGATTTGGATTAATCATGTTGTGTCCATTTAAATAATTTAAAAAAAGGACAGGACTACATGTTCTATATTATTCTTTATATAAAGAATAAAAGATGTGTGTTATTGATTTATGAAAGATAAATTTTTATCTTAGATCTTACATTTACTTTTAATGTATGTTTTTTTTTCTTTTACAAAGCATTTAATACTAACAACATGAGGCACAAAGATTGTGGGACAACAAGCAACCCAGCCACTTTGTTCATTTCACTTCTTTCAAAGAAATGGCGGATTGAGGTCACTGGATCAATTAGTTACTGAAAAACCGAAAAATTGAGAGATGAGGCCAAAGGCCTGTCCTCGCATTTGAAACTGTTCTTATAAAACCTTGACAGGTTCAATTCAATTCTGTTAAGTAAAACACAAAAATAAGATAATCACAATGCAACAAAAACAAAGGTTTCAGCACAACATCTTCCTAATAACCTAATGCTACGCTCACCGGAGCAGATTAAAGTAAAGGGTGAAACTTTACCTGCTGGAATCGTTTTAAATGAAGAGTAAGCACTGGTGGAGGCAAAGAGATGAGCATCTGCTTTAGGGCATCGGTATATACACACTTCTCGCCTGGCCAGCAGGGATTCGAAAGAAGCATCAGATTAGCACAATTAGATATTTGCTGTGGGGAGTAGTGCTTTCATTTCATTTTGAAGCGACTCAAATCAGACTGCTGCTGTGCTCTGCTGCAGGTCTAAAGCCACTAACACTTGCACTGCGTGGAGGAAAAACACTACAAGACTGCCAGTTCACCTTCCTTAGAGAAAAACCAAAGGACACGCTTGTTACTCTCTGGCAAGCCTAGCAGATCAAAATGTCTAGATTTAGGACTAGTCTGCACATGAGAAGTAAAATCAGAAAAGGAGCACTAGATTTTAGTCTTAGACCAAGGTGATCTTTTTAGTGAGGCATATCATTTTAGAATAATAATTTAATTGCCGGTGCAAATGTTAAACTACAAAATGTTAAATGGTTAGAATTACATAACTTTGTCAAACACATTCTAATCGATTTTTCAGCGACATAAAAGCCTGAGGGACAATCAAATATTGCTAATTTACAAAAGCATTTTGTTCTTTTGCAAACCCCTACAGCGGGTATGGGGCACCTCCACTCCTCAAGAGCCAGGTACTTTTAAACTGGAAACAAATAAAGACATAATAGTAGGCAGTTTGACTTCTGATTCAGTTAAATTATTAAGCTCAGAGTTTAAATCAAAGCCAAAGGATGCTTTGGACCTCAAACAATGGAGCTACCCTACAGTACCTAGGTGTTTTACTTTGCGGTATTGTGAAATGTATTAAAAAAACAACAACAATACCATCTGAGGAAGATCTGGACCCCTTGTTTTTGTGCTGAGTACAAGTAACGCACTGCAGGCTGTTGTTGGTGGTGAGGTGTTCCACTTCGGTGAACTGGTACAAGCAGGACTGGACAGAGCAGTCCTGTTTCCCTGGGGCCTCTCGCTCCGCAAGAGTGGTGAAAGCCAGTTCTGGGTCTTGGTCCACCACAGTGTATGCCTTCGTGTCTACTGCATCACCGCAGCTATCGATTTCGAAGTCTATGTCATCGGGAGATATGAAATCCTCGTTTACGGTAAGGGAATTCATATCCTTAACAAGTTCATCTTCCCCTAAGCCCTCCTCGTTATCCAGGGCTTTGAAGCGGTTGTCACTACAAGAACCCGAAGGTTCACAATCTTCAGGCTGTGCTTCATCTCCCGTGTGCGTATCCTCATCGCACTGGTCTGGTGGTTTGCTGTTCTGTGAGTTGCTTGGCGGTGCGTTATTCGGTTCACTGCTTTCCGAACATGCTTCTCCTTGTGTTGTGGCTCCCGGTTCGGACTGATTGATCTCTTCCTGTGCTGGCGACTCGTCCCCATTAACATGCTCTAAGTCTTGACTGGATGTGGAGCCAAGTCCCAGCTTCCCTGCCTGTTTCTGTTGACGCCTTTGGATCTGGAAGCAAGATGCATGTCAAGCTATTTCAAAATTTACATCGTATTGTACAATCATGTGATTTTCATAGATGCAGTGGTATATACTGCATAAATTGTATGTACCTCAATCCATCAATTTTTTAACCGCTTCATCTAATTCAAGGTTGCAGGTATTCGTGATACTGTCAATCAATTTATTTTGTTATCGAGATTTAATAACTGGTCTCAGAAATTGTGACTGCAGTTCCCCCTTGAAGTACACAGGTTGTGCTTGAGCACAATATGAAAAATAAAAAGATTTTGCAAACTGTAAATGTTTTTAAAAAACAGAACACCACCCAATGTGACTCTTCTACCTTTGCTTGCTTCTTTGCTTGTTTCTTTGCTTTCTTTTGCTGATATTTGCTGCCAGAGGGAAGTTCCTCGTTTTCAGCAGGAGACACAGAAGTCTTCTTAGAATCACCTTCCTCATTTTCACTGGTCCTCCTCACCACTTTCTTTGTGGACTTCTTCCTATAAGCCTTGAAAAGGACAGAACATGGAAAAAAAACAGGAAAACCACTGGGTGGGCAAGAAAAAATATTTTTGTATATGAGACTACTTCATTGTAACCTATAATACTGTGTGCAGTAACATGTACAGAACAGATACAGTAATGTGTGTATGAAGCCTCACACACTCATTATTTGTTCTCCAATCTGTTTTTCCATGTCTGTCACATGTACCAGAATTCTGAATATAACTCTATTGGTGAGAGAAAAATGAAAACAGAAATAACAGATGCAGATTTCAGCACCACTAGCTTATTTACCATCATTTTAAACAACACTTTGTAAAGGAATTATTACCTCATCTGAAACAGGGAGAGACAGATCCAAGAACATCTCAGTGACTAGAGAGACCTGGAAAACAGAGCAACTTGAATGGGGTGGCTGTGTAGAGTAGTGGTTAAGGCACTGGAATGGTCATTGGTTTGAACTCCTGGAGGAGACACCATTAGCAAAGTATCCAGCTGACACTAAGTATCACCCAAATAATAGAGAAACCAGAATCCTTTCAGTGTTGCTTTAAACGTTTTAAACTGAATGCTATGTAATAGCTGCAGAAAAGTCATGTTCATGTTTTGCCTCTATTAAAAACTTCCATATAAGAACCTAAGAGAAGGAAAAAACAGTACATTAGTTTAAGCAGCGAACAAAGGATGGTTTATACAAGATCAGTATCATACAGTCTGAAGCATAAACGTGTCATACTTCACATTGCTTTGGATGTAAATTCCTGATTTATTTAGTTTCTCCTTTTTTCTTTTGGGTAAGCAATGAGTTTTAAGATTGCTGTTTGATATCAAAAACAGTTGCAACAGACTAGGTGAACACAAATGAGGAAAAATCAGATTTGCCACTTACAGTTTTGCATTCCTTACACATAACCGTACTAGTGAGCTCTCCACCGAACACCTGGTCAACAAAGTTCCGAGGTGCTCCGTTCTTTTCATACTCTAGGAGGACAGAATGGCGATTCATTACTGTTCAGGGACTAAATACTTTGCTTCAAAGTAAAACCCAACTAGCTATTTCTAGAGCAAAACAGAAAAGTTTCTTCGTCACCAACATGGTTATTTTAAATGAAGTATTTAAATGAGGTACTTAAATTCCCCCACATTTGAGGAAATTATTATACATTTTTAAATACTGATTAATCTAATGACTGATTAACACAACTTCTCTTAAAGGGGAATTCAAATTACAATAACGTATTGTCATGCTACGTAATCGCTTACCTTTAACTAATTTTTTGGATTCTTCTGCCTCTATGAGTTTGCCAGAATTATTTAATGCTTCCAGTATTCCTGAACTTACTCTCTACAGAAAAAAAAAACAGGAAAAATATGAAAGGACATCAATTTCAAGATTACTTTAATACCATTTAATTAAAAACAATGAAGACTTTACAGTGAACATGCACTTTGTAACATGATGACTTTTTTGGGTCCCTGCCAATCTGATGTGTGCCAGCTGTATGCAACAGTACTACAGGCAATCTGATAAAAGTTGCAATCTGCAGAACTTTCCAAGAAGATTGTTGTCTTTTGAAAATGCAAGTATCAGATAAAGCTGGACACAGAATACTGTTGCTTTTCTAACTTGCAGTAAAAGGCATTGGAGAAGAAACCTTCCTACCTGGAGCAACAGATAACGTCTGATACTGAATAAATACTAAAGTCTTAGTGACACAGAGTAGATATGTCCATACAACTATAATGGGTAAATGCACAGATTCAGTGCATAGGTCTTAAGTATTTGCTTGGTACCAATTCTAAGACACTACTACTTGGAACCCTTGGCACATAGAAAGCAGCTCTGCTCTAGGTTTACTCACCTTCATCTCTTCAGCCTTCATACCATCCAATAAGTAACGTAAAAGCTCCTGGCTGTCTTGTTGCTGAAAGCCTTTGAATCTAGCGGCCCTGGATAACACAGCAAAGAACATTCTTATTTTTTACCATTTTTTACAGTGCCGTAGACATTTAGCTGTGGTTGAGCAACAGATGCCAAGCCACAAAAATGAGCTTCACACATCCTTGTTCATTTCAAAGGATGGAGGATGCAAGGTGGAGAATGAAAGTGTAGCTCAAGTGGTTGAACACCAGACTGGCCCAGCCTACACCACCAGTCCTGCTAGCCAACCTGTTACCTGTGACATCAGTGCCGTGGATGTCACTAGATAAACCATGCGATGTTTGGATTAGGTTCTCAGAAGTATTAGTGAGATGGCAAGTGTAATCTGGACCCGGATCAACGAGAATGATGCCTATCACACACCGTGTTTGCTGAGGAGAGTGTACACAGGTCTCACGGTGTAAGGCAAGAATGCTAGGACGATGTTACTACTCAGGACTCAAGATTAAAAAGCATTTAACACTCTATGCAGGAAGGGACTGATCTTTTGTAATAGGGGATTAAGCCATTTAATGTGTGGCTGAAATAGTTATTGAATATGGGGTCTGACCCCATACATAACAGGAGATGTCAAACTGCACAACTCATATAAGCCCCAAACCCACTGCAATAGATGAATCAGTCCCCTGGGTATGCAAACAGGCTTAGTCGACAATATGACCACCCTTACACAATCCATTTATTCCCATTTTCTAACCTACAAGAATTGAGGCTGAAGAAGAGAGAACCTGCAACATTTTATCCATTAAAAAAATACAGTTTTTTTGTGAACAACTGAACAACTTCCTGAATAGTAAGCAAAGTATTATCCCACTTTCATTCAGTGACTGAGAAGATGAAGAAGAACACTCTTCTTTGAACTTACTTTTTACAGACTTGGGAGAAAAGTTCTTTTGGAGTAACAACACCCTTCTTAGTTTCTTGAATTTCATTCAGCACCTGACACATCGCCAGTGTCAGAGAGCCAGGTCTGTCCAGGTTGATGACAAGGGGCTCCTAAAAATACATCAGTTTCCGCAATCATCATCGGCATGCCTTTTCATTCATGTCAGGTACAAACCAGGAAAAGAACAAAATGCACACAGTTGTGACATACCAGTTGAGAGGACAGATGTGGTGTAATTTGAAGAGTAGTCTTTTCATCTTTCATTTCATTGAGAAGCTGTCTCAGGAACTGAGTCTGGGAAAGGTTCTGTTAGAATAAATTGAAACTACAATATAAGGATACATTTTAAAATCTAGGCATGTTTATTTTTTTTTACTTTGTTGATATCCAAGAACCTTTTCCCAGAACTAAAGCACACATTACACCCAAGACACATACCAACCAGCACTATGTCCAAGGATTTACATAAGGAGTGATTGTAATTTTCTTTTATTTTATCTCATTTGTATAAATACTGGCTTCTACTGCCTATAGAGAAAATAGGCATTTTCAACTGTGAAAAAATCCAATAAGACATAGGTGTCTATACAAGGAGTGGGAAGATAACTGTTCTTAATGTTTGAAAAAATACCAACACATACAAAGCAGTGAAATACGTTGATGTTTTTCTTCAACTATCTGAAGACCCACATTAAGTATCTAGACAATAAGAGCAAATAACAAACAAATCTGCTTGGGCACATTCTATTCTGCTGTAGCTTAATGATTTTACCTGTAAAACAGCATTGAAGAAACATGTGTTTCCAAGGTTGCTGAGCCCTTTAACAGCTACACTATTGCTATTGGTCTGAGGTGCCTTCTTGAGCGACAGCTTTTCTTCTTTTTTTCCAGTGATGTCTGCTTTAGTGTCCTTCTTCTGGTCATTCTTGTTCTCCTCAGATGCTGTGTCATTTAGTGTTTCCTTGGGAATTTCAGGATCTATGACTGCTGTAGGATTTACAAAAAAAGAATGTGGACTTTGGATAATGCCAAGTATGATCTCACATCTGCATTTGGGTTTGAACTTAAAACTGTAAAGGGAAATGATAGAGGATAGGCTCTCTCCCTATCTGCGTGTCTGTGTGTCTCATGGAAAGCAAGCTGGAGTATGCGAAAAGACGAATTCCTAACACAGAATTGTATAGGGCTAATAAAGTGATGTTATGTTATGAAAGCATGACACTGAAAAAAATCAACTGCAGAAGCTCAATGTGGGTTTGTGGGAAATGAGGCAGACAGATGATTTAGGGTGAAATTTCTGAACAGACATGCCTAATGTTTTAAATACCACTATTCTTGTAGGACAACAGAGGAAAGCAAGCAAAGCTGGACTTACTTTTAGTCAGAGTTTTCTTGGTCACCTCTGAAAGGGCTTGCTTCCGAATGTTGTTCACGAGCTGAGCCAGTTGTCCAGTACGGGAATACTGAACCTCATCATCACACATATAGCACCTGTACCAAAATACACAGACAATACAGCAGGTTAACCTGAAAACCTGCTATCAAATGTTCACAGGAATGACGCAAATTAGAGATTAGGTTTGACTCGCATTAAGTTCTTAGCACAGTAGTTAATATCACTTGTTTCAGTGTGTGTTCATCTCTGCACAGCACAAATGCTGACAAGAATATTGGCAATACAATGCTGAATTAGTCCCAGTCTAAATGTTCACAGTTGCTATCTTTCAATGTTTCTTTTTGTCCTCTGCAACTACTTTTAAACATATCAACAGAATTCTTATCACATCCATCCATAACTTTTCTAACTACTTTATCCAATACAGAGTCATATGCCAGTAGGAGCCTATCCCAGCAAGCAACGGATGCAAGGCAGGATACACCCTGGACAGGACACCCGTCTATCACCAGGGAGAACATACAAACTCTACACAGACAAAACCCCAGGAACTGAACCAGGGCCCCGGCAACTGTGAGGCAGCAATGCTAACCACTGCATTACTATGCTGGCCAATTCATATCATATCTACTTTTTAAATAACTCGTCAACATGATATCTGATGATGGTGAAGCCAGTATTAATACAGGGCAATTTTTATATTCATCTGATTGTTCTAAGCATTCAGAACTCTGTCATGTTTGAACCATGGTGTACTTATTTCCTGAACCTGCAAAAGGGAGGAGAATCAAATCTTCAGGTATCTCAAAATAAAACAATACAGTTATTAAAGAAGTACAAAAAATGAAAGCACTGAGGCTATGTAAAGAAAAAATCATTATTTATTTGAAAGTTTTTATATACGGACAATACCCTGCTCTAAACATTTATAGTGACATCTTTTAAACAGGTTCACTAATATCACCAATGGAAGACTTAAGTCATTCACACCACCTGAGCTGAATCCAAGGGAAGGGTGACATATTCTTAGTCCAAGCTACACACTATTGAGAATATAAAGGCAGCAGTTGAGGAAGGTGAGAAATGCCTCAGTATATTGTGAAACGTGACTGCTTGCTTGAGGAATGTGAGCACTTGCTGAACACATTTTGAAAATGAATATAATAATTTACGTATTAAACACAATTCACAGATACTAAATGTTTAAATAATTAAAATATTTTAAGCAAGTGAAGTGATAGGAGGAACAAAAAAGAAATCGCTACTGTTAGCTTTACATTTGCTAAAGCAACCAACCTTGTCACATCACACTGCTTGCTGTACAAAATATTTACTACATTTGAAGTACAGAAATTAAACTGCTGTAGAACGAAGCACAGCGGAAAAGCACAACTAACAATGAAAACAGTTGAGGAGATCCATTAATCATTTTCATTGAAAACCATGTTTAATGTACAACCTGCCTGCATCTGCTGGAGGACCTGACAAATAATTTAATACAGCTGCTCAGTGTGGCATGAAAAGAGGTTTCACTTAAAGTAATTTTACTGTTAATTAATATGCTTCATAAGCTAAAGAAGATTACAGGGCAAAAAACTTTGGCAGGTATAAATTACCATTCAACTAAACTGCTTTCTCTCACTTTTCAACTCACCAAACACTCCAGGTGTCCGGGCTGAGCACCAAGCAATGCGGGTCTGAATGAGGCTTCTCATAGTGCTTAATGGCATGCTGATTTTCAGAGTGTCTTCCACAACCCTTTAACACACAGAAAATCACTTCCTTAACAAAGTCAGAGTCGTAGGTGTCATTGAAATTGACGATGCAACATCCATCAGTATGGATCGAAAATGACTTGGAGTGCACTGTCTAATTAGCTTAATTAGAACTGATATGCTTTTAAAGCATGAACATTCTCTCAAGGGTTTAACCTTATTCAGATCTAGCAGATTTTTAAAGAAAACCAATAACAAGCAAACAAATTACTAGCTGACCTTAGTTTTTCTGTGAATTATGATTGGCCTTTCTGTTGCAAATTGTCTGTTTTTTGACAATTTTTTTGACCGGTACAACTACTAAACATAGGTGCTGTGGCTCCTTTAAAGCACTTTTATAGCTTTAAATCACCTTAACAAATTAACTTTCAAGTTTAAATTCAATTTTGAATAGGTGATCACATTCACTTACAGTTTCTTATTGTTGAGATCTACAGTATTAAGAGAGATCAAAAGAAGCAGGTTCAACCCATTTAACTGATGTACAGAAAAAAAGAGGTGAAGAGCCCTTCATTAGCTAATTCTGATTTCTGTAGTGTTCGGAGGGCTAGGGGACTCCAGTCCATCACTGCGATTACCCCCCAGCAATGCCTGTTCCCATGTATATAGCTGGGTAGACTGGAGACACTGGGGCAAAGAACTTCACTTAAGGATATGAAAGCCATGTCTGCATGCAGTGGGGACTCAAACCCACAACCTGTTAGCCATGAACCTAAAGGCCACACTATGCCACAACTTCATGAGGATAAAGGGGGGATGAAACTTTAAAAATATACAGAGAAGACAAATCCGTGTAGAATTGTTTTATTTACAGCAAGTCAAAATATTGACTCAACCTAAAAAGATGCTGGAAGGAGTTAAAAATCCACTCAAAATAGTAGGAACCTCCAAAAGCAACCGATTGTTCTTGCAGGAAAGCCATTGGTTGAGAATGTCATGGGTTAACTGCTACTGAAATACACATTTCTACCAGTTCCACTGGTTTTCAGTAAGAAATCTTGGGATTATTCTGTTCAGCAAAATATATGGTTATATCTTTCTCATGAACGCTTAATCCACTGGCAGCCACTAAGTGGTCCGATTGGGATTTCCTAATATTTTGGCCAATAAGCAGTTTCAGCATTGGTTACAGCCTCTTCAATAACTAACCCCAACTGCTCCAGGGGCACTGCAGAAATGGCTGCAAGGTCAGCTCTGACCCCAAGCTTCTCTCCCTGTCTGTGTGTCTCATAGAGAGAAAGTTGGGGTATTGGAAAAGATACATTTCTAATACAAGAAATTGTATATGGCCAATAAACTGATCGTATAACTGAGGCTAACCAGATCTCTTCTTTAAAACTGTCTAGTATTATTGTTAAGTACATGAATTCAATTTGTTTACACCTTTGATTCATGTCTCTGATGTCATAGATATTTACCCGGTGACCACATTTGAGGCAGACCCAAATCGCTGGGCCTTCACTGTTTTCTTCCGCAGATGTGGATGCAGGACTCTCATCACCTTTACAGTCTTGGCAGGCATTCCAATTGACATCTTGCACAGTCTTTTTAAGCAGACTGTTGTCTATTCCTTTCCGAATGTGTCTGCAATTAGGCCCTACAAGAAAGAGTTCAGTACTTTCTCACTCTCACTGAAATAAAAATAATTTGTCCCTCATAAACTTTATTAAAAAAATATTTAAAATAACTTTGTAAAGTAGCCAAGCTCCTGTGTAACATTTTAACTGCAAACTATATACACAGTAATAAGATATATATATATATTCTCTAATTCAATCAGCAATATACTAATTCCTTAATCTTAGATTATATCCACAGCAACTTTTCACATAAGTTTCTAGTTTAATACTTATACAAAGATTTAAAAAACAATTTAGGTGTACAATTTAAACATGGCTATTTCTGCTCAAACAGCATTTCACAGGACATCTCCTTTAAGGGATGAACTCATTATCAACAGTCAAATGTGAATTCACAATCAAGACAGTTAAACAAACCTAACAATAAAATGACTGCGGATTTAATTAAGAACATACCATGAGAACATAAGAAAGGTTCCAAAACAGATTAGGCTATTTGGTCCATCTGTATTGTTTGCTGTTATTTTTCAAAGAAACTAGAGTATTATGGCTGGGCAGCTTGTTACTCACTACCACAATTCTTTACATAAAGAAATGCTTTTTGTTCTTGATTTTAAGTGCACTTCCCACAGTTTCCACCCTTGGTTTATGTTTCACTCTAAACTCTAAAACTTTGGGGTATCTTTATCAAACCTTAAAGGGATGTCACATGAAAATGGGTCCAAATTTAAGAACATACAGTAAACCCTCAGAGAAGGGGTGTCCATTGTTGTTGAATGTCTAGTAAATTACAAATGACTTTTTCAGCCCCAAAACACACTATTATATGAGAAAAAAAAAAAACATACATATACACACTATACAGTGGTGTGAAAAAGTGTTTGCCCCCTTCCTGATTTCTTATTTTTTTGCATGTTTGTCACACTGAAATGTTTCAGATCATCAAACAAATTGAAATATTAGACAAAGATAACATAAGTAAACACAAAATGCAGTTTTTAAATAAAGGTTTTTATTATTAAGGGAAAAAAAAAATCCAAACCTACATGGCCCTGTGTGAAAAAGTGATTGCCCCCTAAACCTAATAACTGGTTGGGCCACCCTTAGCAGCAACAACTGCAATCAAGCGTTTGCGATAACTGGCAATGAGTCTTTTTACAGCGCTGTGGAGGAATTTTGGCCCACTCATCTTTGCAGAATTGTTGTAATTCAGCCACATTGGAGGGTTTTCGAGCCTTAACCGCTTTTTTAAGGTCATGCCACAACATCTCAATCGGATTCAGGTCAGGACTTTGACTAGGCCACTCCAAAGTCTTCATTTTATTTTTCTTAAGCCATTCAGAGGTGGACTTGCTGGTGTGTTTTGGATCATTGTCCTGCTGCAGAACCCAAGTGCGCTTCAGCTTGAGGTCACGAACAGATGGCCGGACATTCTCCTTCAGGATTTTTTGGTAGACAGCAGAATTCATGGTTCCATTTACCACAGCAAGTCTTCCAGGTCCTGAAGCAGCGAAACAGCCCCAGACCATCACACTACCACCACCATATTTTACTGTTGGTATGATGTTCCTTTTCTGAAATGCTGTGTTACTTTTACGCCAGATGTAATGGGACACACACCTTCCAAAAAGTTCAACTTTTGTCTCGTCAGTCCACAGAGTATTTTCCCAAAAGTCATCAAGATGTTTTCTGGCAAAACTGAGACGAGCCTTTATGTTCTTTTTGCTCAGCAGTGGTTTTCGTCTTGGAACTCTGCCATGCAGGCCATTTTTGCCCAGTCTCTTTCTTATGGTGGAGTCATGAACACTAACCTTAACTGAGGCAAGTGAAGCCTGCAGTTCTTTGGATGTTGTTGTGGGGTTTTTTCTGACCTCTTGGATGAGTCGTTGCTGCGCTCTTGGGGTAATTTTGGTCGGCCGGCCACTCCTGGGAAGGTTCACCACTGTTCCATGTTTTCGCCATTTGTGGATAATGGCTCTCACTGTGGTTCGCTGGAGTCCCAAAGCTTTAGAAATGGCTTTATAACCTTTTCCAGACTGATAAATCTCAATTACTCTGTGTCTCATTTGTTCCTGAATTTCTTTGGATCGCAGCATGATGTCTAGCTTTTGAGGATCTTTTGGTCTACTTCACTTTGTCAGGCAGGTCCTATTTAAGTGATTTCTTGATTGAGAACAGGTGTGGCAGTAATCAGGCCTGGGTGTGGCTAGAGAAATTGAACTCAGCTTTCCAAAGATGTGATAAACCACAGTTGATTTATGTTTTAACAGGGGGGGCAATCACTTTTTCACACAGGGCCATGTAGATTTGGATTTTTTTTTTCCCTTAATAATAAAAACCTTCATTTAAAAACTGCATTTTGTGTTTACTTGTGTTATCTTTGTCTAATATTTCAATTTGTTTGATGATCTGAAACATTTCAGTGTGACAAACATGCAAAAAAATAAGAAATCAGGAAGGGGGCAAACACTTTTTCACACCACTGTATGCTTACTGGATCTTTTGACTTTTTTAACAACTGTAATCAGCACAGTCAATGAAAATTGTTCCTAAAGCCTTTGAACATACACAAATAAGCTCTTTATTTCTGTCATAAACATACTGTATAAGATTTGCTAAATCATAAGAAACACAAACCTATCGCAAGCAATTAACCTACCACATTAAACCACAACAGATATTCTTGAATTTCAAACATAGTATTTATTTAAACTTTGCTTTATTCTGTCATTTCAACATTATTGCAGGGAACGTCAGTATTTTGGATTTTACCTATGTAATTCCCCTTTAGCAGATTTTGTCTGTTGAATCTGAAGTCCTTTAAACCAAGGGTTTACTATAAATGTCTAGTTTTGTTAAAAAAATATAATTAAAATGACTTCCATCAAAGTCATTAAGGCATCGGAAAACAGTACAAATTGTCTTCTATTCAGTACTATAACAAACCAAAAAGCAACGACCTGAATCCAAAGTACTTGCAGTTTTAAACAGGGGCGTTACACATTTAAATGAAGCTAGACAGATTCAACACAGACCTACAACACATATTAAAAGATAAGAATACCAAACATACCAATTAAAAAGTTATGGTTAGTAGAACCAACAACATTCTAAGAGACAGACAGGTTTAACAGTTTAGATCCAATTGAGATGTGAACATGTAAGTGGCAGTAACTCTAGATTTGAGAACAACTGAGGAAAATTTAAAATACTTCAGTTATCTTCCTTTTCTTACCTGTAACGTCAACTGGATCTTCATCTCTGAGATGTTTTTCCTTTGCTCTCTTCTTACCCATTACTCTCCAGCAGGGTGACTATATGTGACAAAGAACAACTAAAAAGTTAAAAAGAAAATAAAGGTGGCTTTCGATTGCTCTTTTTTTTTCCAAAATAACGCAGGACATTAATACAATACAATGATCACACACTTTTTCTCGTTACTTTTTTTCTAACAGTACGCTGCAATACAGTACTCAGTATGATACTCATTTTGAGTGAACTAAATTGTCTACTGCTACAACTGTCTGATGGGGTAACTGCGCAAGAAAAACATTTCTAAGACAGAAGAAACTAATTTTCAGACGTATGTGTATATCACTTAACAAGCACAAGAAGTATTATCAGAAACCATCTCCTTGATTAGCTACAGCACTGTTTGAAGTGCGTGCTCTCGTACTGTTTAGCGATAATCCCATTTCTCACTTCGTTATACCATCAACTTTATTACCGAGGTAGAACACACATGGTAAGCATTTGAAGTACAAAAGCAGAAAACTGAGTGTTTTGTAACCTCACAACATCTTATATCATTACCTGTTTAAAGTGATCAGTCACTGTAAGACTGAGACCCCCACTATAACCTCAATACTAGGTATATAGATTTCGCATGCACACTTTTGCTGGTAAATAAAAGTACTGTATGATCTTGACAGGCAACTACCTATTCTAGAAAAATACAAATCCTTTCTACTAAATCTAACAGAAATAAAACACAAAAGCTAACATAACACCGGTATATTTACGCTGAGACCTGCATATGGTTTTACTTGCAGCAATACGTGTAACGTGTAACGTGAGCCGCTTCCCATATCCGGGGTCATACTGATAGACAGAGCACGTGTTTCCTATGATCCCGGAATCAGTTCAACGTCAAAACGTGGACTTGTTTTGATTGTGTCTGGGTAATGTTACAGTGGCTCTAAAAATACATATCCGCTGAGGTAATTCACAATTTTAAAAATCAAGTTCAACTTTGATATGTTTTATTACTTCTGCATAAAAGCATAGAACCATGCCTTTAAGTATTTAATAACTGTGTTAACTGAAAAGGTATAAGAAGATAAAAACAGCATTAATACCGCAGTAAAGTTCTCAATGATACTATTGTATAATTTTGTCACACGCACTGTTACGTTTTATTGGGTATAATTATCTTAGTATTTCACATTTCTTAATGTTTTAAACTTAAAACATATCTTAAAAACCTTGATTTTGTATCTGCATAGTGAAGTTATCGAATCTTTAAAACTTTATTTCTTTAGCGTCTTTAAATTAGCGTTAGTAGTATAATATAATAGTATTACGACTAATACTAATAATACCATTCCCCTGAAACCTCAGATTTTGCAGAATGCAGTGCAACAGGAATCTTGCTAATTCTCCTGTTTCATGTATTAAAATCAAGTCGGTGTCTGTTTTTTCTTTTATTGCAGATAATTTAGACATGGCTGGGATAGAAGAAGCAGGCAAACAGCTTTCTGAAATTGAGCTGCTGTTGAGCATGTTTCCTAGTCAGGAAGAGTTGGTCCTTGATGACCAGCTGGCTTTAGCAGAGCTCAGAGACTATGTTGAAGGTAGAACAAATGCCATTCCCACCTCCAGGCCTCAGTTTACCATACAGCAAAAACTGGACATTAACAGTGAGAACCTGGTAAATATTGGTCACTGCAACATGAGACATTGTCTTCTTTCCGCTTGCATAATTGTACCAATAAGGAACAAGTCGACACCAGCTTGTTTTCACCTTAAACCTGTTAGTGTACAGCGGTTAAAGCACAATTTACAAGCAGTAGCCCTTGATTGTACAGTCATCACTGATCCGTTTTGAGAAAATATTTGCTGACTGAAATAAATGTTGTTAGCCATGGTTAATACTCTAGGTACATAACTGTTAAATCTGCGTCTAGCTTCATTTTCACGACAGGTTATATTGGGTCAGCCTCCAGTCATGTTTTGAGCACTTCAAACAATTTTGTTATGATGACAAATAAAGTTTTAGAAATTCTAACCGACTAAGTGGTTGAGAAATATTTGGAAATGAAAATGCTAACACCTCATAACTCACAAGAATCACAGTTGTAAATTCCTGACTTGACTGAATCAGTTAGTTTATTGAGTTGATCAAATTTATGCACTTTAGAAGTCTTTTCAAGTGTGATTATTTAATGGTGACCTATAAGACCTGCTGGACTGTAGCTCTTCAGGATCCTAGTATACACATCCACACTGAAAAGAGAAGAGAAGAAACACAACGTTTCGGCATCTGAAGAAGGCTCCACAGCCGAAACATTGTGTTTCTTTTCTTCTCTCTACAGTATGGAATAAACCTTTACTTGTTCCTTTTCAGCCTATGCATGCTGAGACAGCCACCTGCTATAATTCCTTCTACACATCCACCCTTTATCTTTCTGAAGTTTTGTTGCTAATAGAAACTCTTGCCTCTACCATGTTGGTAGATGGTTTTGCTGTAGTGGCACGGAAAATTTTCCATGGGCTGTTTCTTGTTGCAGGTGACTTTCTCAATCTCCTGCTCCTATCTTGTAAACTATCCCACAGTTCTACCAGAAATCACTGTCAGGTATGTATTGAAGAAAGGGGTGTTGAGTAAAGGATGAAAACTAAATCATGGTAAAGCATACATAATAAGAAACAAGTACAAAATGAAAGGTACAGAGTAGTAATATTATAATATACAGAGTATATATATATACTGTATTATATATTATAATATACAGAGTAATATTATAACCATTCACCCCTTACCCTTCCAACATTGTGCTTTCTTTTTAGGTCTTCAGAACTCAATAGGACACAACAGACTCAGTTACATACAGATCTAAATGCATACTTGAATGATACCTGCTGTGGGGACGTCTGTGTCTTGGCTGCGATTGAATGGGTTAAGGACAATGCTCATCTCTATATGAATAAAATCCCAACTCCAGCTCTGAAGAAGCAGGTGGATTCTTCGGTGCTAGAAAATATGTTTTCGAGGCTCTGGATTTACAGCCATCACATTTACAACAAGCAGAAGAGGAAGAATATTCTGGACTGGTCCAAAGAGCTGGGATTAACTGGGTTCAGCATGCCTGGGAAGCCTGGTGTCGTGTGTGTTGAAGGACCCCGGTCTGCTTGTGAGGAGTTTTGGGCAAGGTATAGTTAATCTTTTAAATCTAGTTTTAAAGAGCCATTCACTAAAGATCTTAAGCTTTGTCCAAATCAATATTGTCTCATTGATGTGTACTTGGTTTGTTGCTTGTGAACATTGTTTTGAATGTGCATGCAAGGAGAGGAGGACTTGAAAACAGCATGAATTCTATAAAATAAACAAATCAGTCAATGAGTTTTTGTTGCAGGTTTTTACATTTGGGGTATTTTTCTTATTTTCAATATTCCAACAAATTGAAATCTCAGATAGTCCATCACCTTGACATAAAACCTTTATAGAAGTATAGGAGAGATGACAGCCATGTTGGTTATCTGCTATTTTGTGTCACCCTGAGCCCCTTGGCACCTAAAGGAGCAGAAGCAAAAAGTGGTGGCCTGATGTGGCTCTTACTGATAAAATGACAGGCAGTAGATGTTAATAAGGAAATCCTAAAAGATCATAAAAATGTTACGGAATGCAGGGGTGATTTAATCCATTACTGAGGTACAGCTGCCATTATGTGCCAGCTACCCTACTCAGCACTCAGATTAGACAAAGATAGAGAACACAAATTACTTAACACAAAGGGAAGCTTTAGGAGGAACATTAGGGTGGAATTTAACCAGGACACTGGTTAGTTCCCCTACTCTTTTGAACGTTTTCTGGGACAAAGAAGATGGGACTTCAGTTTAACATCTCATCTGAAATACAGCACCACCTACTGCACAATGGCACCCAGTCACCAATGGGACGCTGGTTTAAAAATTCTGCTTGTCCACAAACATCACTTATTGTAGTAATTTCCTTTGAGCTCTCCCGTCCCAGTACTGACCAGACCCAGCCTTGCTTAGTAGAGATTTAACAAGACCAACCAAGGACACCTTGGCAAATACAAACCCATTTGACAGAATTCCATTTTGAAATAACATAGCCCAGAATCCAGAGGGGAGGAGCTGCACTGGACTAGCCTTCACAAGTTAAGCAGCCCAGAAGTCTTACATGACCAGTGATTTTGGAAAGTTAGCTGTTACTTCTACCGCACCAGAATTACGTCTCTTCATAGATAATGCAGAAGAAAGTGGGAATGATCCTTGCCCTCTTGAATCATTAACCTTATTTATTTCTTAATATATTTGTTTTTGCAGCAAATATCCTGGAAATGTGTGCATTTTACATGTATTTTTGCTTTCAGGTCAGTGAAATTACAGAGAATTTGGAAACCTCTTCTAGACTGAAGTGGTTTCATGACTTGGTAGCAACACTCATCAGACCCATCCACTTGTACAAAATGGTTAACATTTTGTAATAAATGTTAATAGTGTTCTTTTCTGTTCTTTATTTCCTAGGGTTAGGCGTTTGACGTGGCAAAGAATCATGATTCGCCATAGGGAAGACATTCCTCTGGACAGGGATGGTGTCGATGCTCCCATAGAGCTCGATTTGCATCGTCGATTCACTGGGTTTGAGGAAGCGATATTTGATGCACATGGAAACAGGGGAAATCACATGGACCTTGGGCAGCTCTATCATTTTTTGAGTGAGAAGGGCTGTGGCGATGTTTTTCAGCTTTACTTTGGAATTGAAGGAAGGTAGCTAATGTTAAACACTTTGTATATGAAGAGCATTATTTTAGTATGAAATGCTATTATTGATTAATTGTTCCACATCTTTTTGAAGGTGCTCTAGCTTTTGCAGTTGAGACTGGTGACTTGTTGTTATATTGTGTACAGCCACTACTGAACTGTAAAAATGAAAACCAAGAAAATACTCATTATAAATGAGGCAAATTAAGTTGGATAGTGATAATGCCGAGAAACTAGCTTGACCATTATACAATTATTGCATTGTTTTTTGGAAGTAAAGTTCTAAAATTTCACATTTAAGAATTTTGTTTTTCCCCATTTCAGTTCCAGGATTGTACATTTTATTAAAAATTATTTGAACTACGCAGCTCCTCTTACTGTGGTTTTTATGGCATAAATAGCATTGTTATTGCCAATTTTAAAAATAAAACTTGTGGGGACAATATGTGTGAGATGACTGCATTTTTACTGTTACTTGGCCTTATCAAATTTAATTTTCTAAACTTTATATTTTACACAAAAGCCATTAAATAGCCATAAAATATGTGGTATAGTTAAAAATGTTAATAGTCACCCTATTTATTCACGTTGTGTAAAGGTATTGTAACGCTTACGGCCGACAGGTACTGTGTAAGAGCCGGCTTACCAGAGCAGGTGACGTCACCGCCCTTCCCTGTGATAGCAGGACTACAGCTACTGGGCAGTAGGGAGATCTCTCTTTAGCTCACGGGGCTAGGTCGCTGCAGAGAGACGCGGAAGTCCCGGGTTCGAGCCCCGGACGGTGTGGGGCCGACCTGATGCGGCAAGGGCGCCCGCCGGAGCCCCCGTTGCGTTACAGTATACTTAATGCGGGCTAAAAGGTTGTTATATAACGTGAAAGCAACGTGCAAATACAAACTTTCTGACATGCCTTAAATATAATTTATCTATAATCATTTGGGGATTTTGATTAAAAAGACTGTTTTATCAACTGCAGGGGACAGTTAAAATTATCCTCGGTATTCCAGACTTCAGAATTGGAAACACGTCACCTTGTGCCAGTACTAAAGATGGCTTCCTTCATGTACACATCTAGCCACAAGTGGTATACGTGTTTCCGTGTCCGTCCCGACCTTCCTGGTTACAAGCAGTGCTGGCAGAGGAGAGCTAGTTTCATGTCTCTGTCTAGAGCGTCACTATTGTACAGTGAATAAGTTCGTAGACCTTTAAACCTTTAAAACATGGGAGGGAAGAATAAACAGCGAACAAAAGGAAATGTTCGGGTAAGTTATTTCCATTTTAATGACCACTTCTGATTTGTACGTCTCCCAAGGATCTTGAATGTCCAAATCCATTCCTGTATTTTTTAGATTATTCAGCCCATGTGCGTTGACACTGTCAATGACAGATCTGCTTATATAACTTCTTTCTGGAGCTTATAAGATCGTGTATATAACTTCCAATAATTAAAAAAAATCGGTCGTTTCATAAAATATTTCTACCAGGATGTGTCGTGTCGGTATCTGTCAAAGTGTTTAGTCTTGTGTCTGAGTTCTGATGTTCTCCCTACGCGATCATGGATTTTAGTGTTGGAGCGATACATAAGAGAAAGAAACGAAATATGGCAATTGTAGATTATATTAAAATACTAAAATAACAACGCTTGTGGTAAGCATTCAATTTACCAATTGGTGATAACTGATTATTGTGGCCCTTTTTCCCAGCAAGCGGCGACGCTTGCACAGGAGTTAAAAAATCGAAAAGAATGCAATAATATGAAGTTATCAAAAGCTTTATATGCACAGTTTGTTTGTATTTTATGATTAGTGTGTGATATTTTTGTTCATAGAGATACAGATGTTGTTCATGTCGTTTTGAGAAAGGTAACTTTTAGTGACCTTTAATGCCACTGTATAAAAAAATAAGACTAGCTTATCACCAGCTGTGTGTCACTTTGGAGTTAATCAGATAAGAAAAAAGGACCAATCACAACTAATGAATGTTTTTGTACTTTTATAAGCATCTTTGTGTTCTACTTCAATTAAGATTGCTTGGAAATTTAAGGGATTAACTAAGGAAGAATTAATTACAAATGGCACTGTGATCAAGACCGGAGAAGCTGATGAACTTTATAAGCCCATCTTGGATTTTTTTTTCTCACAAAGTTCAGTGAGTGCTCAAAAGTACATTTTTGAACATTTTGCCCAGTTAGCCCTGAGATCAAGTAGAAAAAGCGGCGGAAATGCATGTGACATCGAAAGGTTTATTGCTGTTAAAATTTGGGCTCTTCATAATGTTTTTTTATTTTGAACGGGAGGATCTTCAGCATTTGGCTGTTGGTTCATGGCATCCCTTTGCATCCCTGAGTCCTAATGATGCTTTTTTGTCCCATTTCATTTATAGCCGTCTAGCAGTGGCAGGGCCGCAGAGCTGCTGGCGCGAGAGAGGGGGTCAGTGCCTGGGTTTGTGGGGTTCAGCACGTCATCAGCTGACCTGGGCTACGTCCCTGCGGTACATGGCGTGGAGGAAATTGATAGTCTTGTGGATGCTGATTTTCGCATGGTTTTGCGTAAACTCTCAAAAAGGGACACGGTTACAAAATTAAAGGTAAATGTCAATTTTTTTTTGTTTGTCTAGAATAGATCGTTATAAGGGTCTGAAAAAATCTGATTACTGTTTATTTCACTGTTAGCACAATTTTCTAAAATTACAGCAACGCTAAAAGGATAGAAAAAAGACCATGTATGTACAGCTGAACAGAAGAAAACACTAGCAGTGCTATGTCTTCAGTTTTTCAGAGACTGCCAGTCTTATTTTCTAAATTTGCTTTAATAACTTTCATATGTATCTTTCATATGTTCCTCACAACCAGATACTCACTGATTGAGTTTTGTATTATATTTAATTGAAACTCCCAAATAAAAATAACAAGCCAACTATTTTGTAAATGAAGCTGACACTAGGGCTTCTTTCAAGAAAATGTCCTTCCTTTGCTTAACCATTCTTAATCTTATGTGAAAATGCTTTATTTTAAGGCAGTGCAAGAGTTTGGGGCAATGTGCAAAGAGAGAGATTCGGAGATTGTGAAAGGTGTTCTGCCTTACTGGCCCAGGATATACTGCAAGATATCAGTGGTAAGACTTTGAGAGCTTATAGTACCTTATTTAAAGTCAAAGTTTTAAGTCTCTGTGTCCTGAAACGTATCTGGAAACTTTTATTTCCTTTCTAGATACTTGTACTAAAAATGTACATTTTCATAAACTTAGCTTTGATATTGTTATACACTTGGTTCAATAGAAAGCTGTCTATGGTGCCCTGTTTTCTGTACGCTACACTTTTGAGCTTCCAAATGGCTCAATCACTTTAGAGAGTGCAGTGCAGTAATATAGTTTTTCACTTAATCTAGACAAATAGCTTCAAATTCCCAATAACTACCATGAAAACAAGGCTTCAATTATATAGAAAGTCAAAGGTGAAGAAATAGGTAACTGGCAGTGATTATGCTAGGCCTGAATATAAGAAGATTTTCAAGCATAAATAATGGGTAAATACCTTTGTAAATAGGTATTTACATGTCAGCCTTACACAGCTGTTGAGGAGGGAAAAAAACACCAAGACAGTCTAAATTTTAGCAAAAGTATAAGTAATCCTTGCCATCTGTCATTTTTACAATAATAATTGTTTATATCTAGAGGAAAGGTCAAATAAAGCAATTTGTGGTACCAACTCATTTGGAGCTTCCTGAATGACTTAAGTGAATAAGGTGGTTGCCTGAGTACAGGCTGAGTTCTGTGATCAAGGGTTTGAGCCGGGGACCTGTTACTAGCCAGCCGTGACCTGGAGTGTCCAAGCAGTAACGTATGTTTGTAAGAGTGCTGCTGAGTTTGGCCTGAAATGTGCAGGCAGTGGTTTCTTGTAATTTACTGGGCCTGTGCAGTCTTCAACCTGCAGGGATTTAAGTTAGAGAGACACAGCTCTTCCAGTTGGGTCTAATTTTCCTGTCAGGCACTGTGGAAAGTTATGCACAAAATTGCCTTAAATTCTTTTTTCAAGATTTCAGAAATATTCATAGATCATAATTATGTTAATATAATATTAATAGATTACCATGCCCAAAATTTCATCTCTTACTGTTATTTTCAATACAAGTATACAGTGCTGCTGGATAAATGTATTTGTTTAATTTAGGCATGTGACATTTCACTCTGGATGGCAACAATATGCAGTTTTTTTGCAATATTCCCCCGGTTTTGTAGAATAGCCTGGATTTCTGAGTTTGTGTCCTTTTAAACAGGATCATGACCGGCGTGTTCGTGAAGCCACACAGCAGGCTTTTGAACAGCTCATTCTGAAAGTGAAGAGGAATCTGGCCCCTTACTTGAAAAGCATCATGGGACACTGGTTAATTGCACAGTGTGATACTTACTCCCCTGCAGCATCAGCTGCAAACCTTGCATTTCAAGCTGCTTTTCCAATATGCAAGCAATCGGAGGCTCTAGCCTTTTGCAAGGAAGAAGTCCTGAATGTAAGTATGAAAAACAGCTTCCAATAGAAATCCTTTCAGGGTCATCTGTCTTAATTTTATTGACACAGCTTAGCTATTCTGTTGAAACAATTTTGTATTCATGTGGTTTTCATATGCAAAGGTATTGATTAAAAAAACAGCCTTTTAGTTTTTTGTTGGCTTTGGAAAGATTGTGAATAAACTGAAGTTAAAATACATTTCTACGGGGCTGTTAAAAAATGATCTGTGATTCTCTTCCCAGATTCTTCAAGATAACCTTCTGAAGGAAACTCCGGATACACTCAGTGATCCTCAGTACGTTTTCCCATTCTGACTAAACTAATCAAACCTTTTCCTTTATTTTAGTTGGCTTTATTCTTCCTGGTAAATGACAGCATTTAAAACTGAGATAGGAGACATAGATTCCGTGTGAGAAACAATGTGGTGTTGAAAGTTTAATATATTGTCAATAATTGGTTGTGTATTAGTGTGTAATTTTAGGACAGAATTCAGCCTGGTGCATTAAGTTTGCAAAGATCATAATAAAGCACTTAATGGATTAAAATGTAAAAAGCAGCTGTTTTAACCATACAAATTTTCTGAATACTCATTAAGTTGTCAATTTAAATGTTTGGAACGATCATAGGCCTTTTTCATGGTAACGTGCTTCCTACTTTAAATCGTATATCCTCCATTTTTCATTTTTCTAACTGTTTCATCCAATTCAGGCCTATAAATCATATCACCTTAAACTCAGAAAGTAAAAGGTGTTGCTTATGTCTTCTGTCTTTGCTCAGAAGTGTACCAGAGGAAGAAAGAGAGGCTAAGTATGCCCGTCTGGTTACCAGCTCTCTTTTAGCTGTAAAGAAGCTTCTCGTCACACTGCCCAAACAAGAAATTGATTGTCTGACAGAGAGGCTGACTCAGCTCATATCGCAAAGCAAGTTCTGGAAATACAGCAAACACAAAACCTCACAGGTAATCATTCTACTAAACTGTATTGATGCTGTGAATGTTATTTAAAGCTACTATTAATATTGCTGTTCTAAACACTTTGAGAAGTCAGTTGCACAAAACAATGCAAAATAAACATTTTTATTTGTGGTAAGCTACAGGAGCAAAGTTTTCTTACCCAGAATTGTTTTTGAGAAAAAAATGCATATGCCTTTGCCGAGTTTCATTTGGTTGTATGTTTTTGTAGGTACTAGTGGTGTCTGGACTGTAAGACTCAGCCAGCTGTCTTAACTAATAAATATATGAATAAAATGTAAGATATCCAGCAGCTGTATCGCCCTGCAACTCACAACTGGCAACCCACTGAAGCCAAGCAGGATCCTGGGAAAGCTAAGGTTGCTGCTGAAAGAGGTGTTAGAGGGATCAATAGAGAGTGCTCACCCTGTTGTCTGTGTGGGTCCAAAAGCCCCAGTATAGTGACGGGGACACTATACTGTGAAAAGGCGCCGTCCTTCAGATGAAACGTAAAACCGAGGTCCTGACCCTCTGTGGTCATTAAAAATCCCAGGGTGTTTTTCGAAAAGAATTAGGGTATTACTCTGGTGTCCTGACCAAATTTCCCATTGGCCTTTACCAATCATTGCCACCTAATAATCCCCATCTATGAATTGGCTTCATCACTCTGTTCTCCTCCCCACTGATAGCTGATGTGTGGTGAGCGTTCTGGTGCACTATGGCTGCCGTCGCATCATCCAGGTAGATGCTGCACATTGGTGGTGGTGGAGGGGAGTCCCCATTACCTGTAAACCGCTTTGAGTGGAGTTTCCAGAAAAGTGCTATATAAGTGTAAGCAATAATTAACATATTTATTGGTGCAGATTGTGTAAAGAAAATGTGTAATCTTTTAAGAATTTACTAGGCACATGATCTTACAGATCCGGGGGGCTTTCTTCGAAGCTGTGGCCGCTCTGTGTGAACGGACCCCAGAGCTGATCCAGAACGAAGGTAGCCGGGCCTGCCCTGCAGTGCTGCTGAGCATCGATGACACTGACCCTGTGGTTGTGCCTTCCCTGTGGGAGGCAGTTCTTCACATCATTACTAACATCCCCGTGAGTACAACGGCTCATTTGCTGCCACAGGAATTCTCAAGACTATAGTTTTAAGGAATTTGTCCCAGGTGTATCAGTAAAAACATCTGATCTGTTATAAACACAAGGAAATCATGGTGCCCATTTCATTAGTTTGTTAGTTGTTAATTCACCCAAGGTTCTCATCCACCTGTTTTATGGAGGAAGCCAAGATGTCTGCGTCAGCAACATGACTTGGAAGTGTGTTCCATACTGCCACACCCCTCTGGGTTGAAATGCCTCATGTTCTTGGTTTTAAATGCACTTCAGTGCCTTTTACACTTATGTCCCGTGGTTTGTGTTTCACTGTTAATATGTAAGAAACCTGCTGAGTTGACTTGAATTCCTTTGAGGATTTTGAATTCTTGATATTTGTATCAGGTCCTCTCATAGTCTTCCCTGTTAGAGACTAAAAAGGTTCTGTTCCTTCAGCCTGTCATCAGTAATAATTTCTTTTTGATTCATAAGATAATTTATTCTGTTTCTCTTTGGCTTTTCATAGTTTGTGTTTGCTCCAAGTGGTACACTGTAGTGTAATGTCTCAGAAAAAAACTACTTGTGAAAGCTGAGTGAGTGGGAAGGATATGTCTGGTAAATTGATTATCTGGAAGACTGTTCTGCTATGAACGCCATTTCTTTCTTGAAATGCTAGCTTCCTTTCTTCACAGCTTCTTTGTGTACTTTTAAGAAAATTCTTTCTGGAATTTTAATATGGCTGTTCATACCACAGCCTGAACAGAAAGGCACTCAAGCACAATGCAAAACAAAATGCAAAATGAACTATTGTAGCAGGAAAATGCAGATTGTGGGGACAACAGACAAGAGATATGACAAACATTACATTACATATTTTCCCATCCTAAAAATAGATTGCCCAGTATCTTTGAAAGAGTAGTTTCTTCCTCTGTAGTTAAAAGCTTGTTGGAAGTTTTGAAAGCTTTTTCCTCACCTGATTGCACCTAAATTAATATTTAGCACGTAAGTGTGGCTTTTAGACACATGTGAACCCAAATTTTACTTCATTGGTCTGAAATGAACTATAATGAGAGTTAAGTTAATAATTAGTTGCTTTTGTTTAGTAATCTGTATTATTTTGAAGGATTTTTCATTTTGAGAAATGAACAAAACAGACTTTTATAGAGGATGTCTGAGTGGTGTTTTTGTCTGCTGTCTGCTTGCAAATGCATTTAAAATACATTGATGTTTGTCAGTGTTCTATACTTGTAGTCGTAAGCTTGCTTTGAGTGTTGCTCTTCTGTGTTAACAGTGCTTTGTGTTTTTCAGGACTGCTGGAATTATGTTAACTCAAAGAAAGGTTTTTTGCCAAAATTGTGGCTTTTGCTCAAAGAAGGAGGCAAAGGCTTAGCCACAGTCTTACATCCCAACCTTCTGCCTTTTGTTAGTAAGTTACCCAGTGAAGTCATCGACCCCAAACTAGAATTTTACAACACATTCTTCACTTCCATTATCCTTGGGTAAGAATCCACTCCTCTCCAGTTCTCTACAGTTAAAGAAAATCATACAGCATGAAGTTAATCCAAATTGTGAAAATAGTAAAATGTAGTTTCACTACTCCATGTTTATTACAGGAATATTGTTTCTTTTTGGTGTGGAGACTAGAAATCTTTCATATTTGTTTTCCAACATATCTTATGCTTGACAGGGCAAGCTGATCTCAGTTCATAAATTACAACAGGAAGGACATCACTAATGATCACCTGCATGGATAAAAAGTAGAAGGTTTATGTATTTTGATGGTAGAAGAAACTGGATGTGATAGACATTTCTGTAGCCTTAGTTTGGAACATTACTGATAGAGAGAAGGGAAAATATTGCATAGAAATTCATGAGTTGGATAAAATAGAAATGTGACACCTTTCCAATATCAGACTCTCAGGTTTATATGTCCACCCAGGTATTTTCTGATTGCCTGATGCCTTTTGGTTCAGTCTAGGCTTCATTCAAGTTAACTGCAAATAAAAGGGAAGAATTCAGTAAACGTTCTAGCATGTAATTTTGCCTGTTGACAAAAAATCTACCCCAGTTTAAAGAAAAAAAGATGTGAGTTGTTCATTAAAAATGTGGGTGCCTTTTGATCGATCGTATTTTATGCAGATGTTGCCGAGGACCTGCTATAGATGTTTATTCGCTCCCTTCTTCTAGGTTATCAAGCGAGCGTGCTGTGGTCAGTCCCTCTGAGAGTGCTGCCATTGTTTTGGCCACCATGGAGTGCCTTCGTTTTAGTCTTCTGCAGAACTGTAGTGAGGAGGAGGAGAGTCGTAAAATCCAGCAGATGCTTATCGCAGACCAGGTAAAAGCACTCTCTCCACTGAACTAACTATTCAGAGCTTGAGTTTTGAAGACTTTTACAGAATGAAATCATGAAGGACCCCCAATTTAAAATTGAAGTAATGCTAAACTGTATGTTACTGCCATACCTGCTATCAGTTCTCTGAATTTGCTTATTATGCTATGACAAGGTATGGTATCACATGCAGTACACAGTTGCTCAATTGAAATATCAGTTAAATATACTCATTTGTACTCAAATACTCAATTGAAGTATTTGCTAATATAGTATTAGGGTAATGCTATCTCACCGTCCTGTGGTTAGAAAATGGATGGATGGAATATTAGGCTAATGTATTCCAAAACTTTTGCTTTTATTTTTTGATTTATGAAGTGGTTGAAAATTTGAAAGAAGTGGTTCACTCAAGCCCCGCCGTGTAGTCTATTTTCAGACTTCACAACAGTCTAAAATTGAGAATTACAAGATAAGAAAGAAGTATAACTCAAACTTTCCTCCCCCTGTACAGCTCCTGCCCTTGGTGGACTGTGCCCTGAAGAACCCTAGGCTGCAGGGCGGCCCTCTTTTCTACCATGTAACGGACATGCTGGTTTCCTGGGAAAAACGAGCAGATTCTGCAAGTGACAGCGTCTCGGGGGACACTTTCCACAGGCTCCTGACAGACTTCTGGGAGGGGCTCATGCGCCTTTGCGTGCAGCAGGTCGACAGGACTGACGCAGAGGAAGGCGCGCTCTCCGGCATCTCGACCTTACTGCAGGCCATGCAGAACCCAGGGGGGACCAGGAAGCAGTCCAAAAAGAAAGCGGTGAGGATTTGCTTCTCCGGTCTGGAAGGCTCCGACGGGAAGGAGGGGGATGTGAAAGATCAGCCAGCTGAGGAGGAAAGCAAGCATGTGCCGCTGTGCTCCGAGCAGTTGCCTCTGAAATCGGGGCATCTGGAAGAACTTGTGTGCCAGCTGGCAGAACTGAACATGGTGTACGTGAACGAGCAGAACTCCGAAAAACACCTGAAGTTCCTCTCCTTGCTCGTCGGTTCCTTCTCCTCCCGACGGCTCTTTGAAGTGCTCCTGGACACCCACGATCGGATGGAAGGAAGGGTCCTGGGGCAGAGTGGTGAGCCAGAGAACTGTGGTGAGCTAGGGAGCGCAGTAGCTCAGAACCCAGCCGTCCAGTTTCTTTTGCAGAAAGTAATCATGTGGCTCAAACAAGACCATAGAAAAGACACAGATTTCCTAGTCAATATGGTGTTTAGTGTTCTTCACTGCTGCAGCACCAAGGAGGAAAAAAGGCTCATTTTGGATCATATTACTAAGGTATTTTTTTTTTACCTGCAGAGATTATCTAAAATCTGTTGTCGTGCAAAACCTTGCTTACACCAGATGTAAGAGGTAATATTTTATGGGCAAATACCATCATTTACAAGACGTAAAAATATAATAAAGGGATTTTTGGTTTGAGTAAAGCAAGGAGATTATTTGTGTAGCTTTTTGAGCACACATCATTTTGACATAATCTTTATCTTTGATTCTAATTCTGTTGTTATGCTCCTTAACTGACAGGTCATAAACCTTTACTTCTTTAACCGTATGTTAATTACATTCATAAAAGTAATTAAGATGGTGTAACTTGGTTTGTCTTGTGTATGTAGTTAGTGTATTGAAGTGCTAAAAGGTATTTCAGCAGTTCAAACAGAGTTTACTGAGCTGAAAGAAAGTCAAAATTATTGATCACAACTTTATTAAACCTTTCTCATGAGGATTACCAATATTGGGGGGAAAAAAGTATTGCTGTTTTTTTTCTGAAATTCTAATCTTTTTCCTATGCTAACATTTTTTAGATGGATCTTAAATGGGGAATCCTACTTCAGATCATACAAAAGGTACTCTTTTCATTTTCATTTCATTTCATTATATTCTTTTCATTTTTTTGAGGAAAGATGCCTCTGGCTTTTAGAATATTGGAATAACATTGCTTCTATTTCTTGTATTGGTCAAACTCCAATGATGGACCTCAGAATGTTTTTTATTTAAGTATAAATACATTTAATACATTTTTCTTGTCATTTGTCTTGTTGTTTCTAGAGGATTGGATTTTTTAAATCAAGTGTTTTGTTTTGCTGAATTAAATGTCTGTAGGATTTTGGGTGCAGCTGAGGACAGCTGCCTTCTTAAAAGCCGATGCTTTGTGTTTAAGGCCTGCGCAGATTCAGCAACGTTTGAAGCCACTTCAGGCTGGCTTAAAGGAGGAGTGCTGGGTGAGAAACTGGTGGTGCTGGCAGAGGCCCTGTGTGACACAGGGCTGAAAGAGATCTCTGCTATGAAGCCCAGCCATTCAGACAGCTGGGCTCTAATTAGCATGGCGCTATCACAGCACGTTCAAAATGGTAAGTAAATATCTAATAAAAAAACAGACAAAACAAAAATTAAATGGGATTGATGCAGTACATTTTACTGCAACAACTTCCTGAGAAGGCATCACAGTGGCCCATATTGAAGGAGTCCATCCTGTGTTTCATTCTCCTTTAGTACTCTATACCAGGCTTATGAATTGTAAAGTTTTATTGCTTATCTACATTTCTGTTAAGGTTCTGGCATTGGTGTCAGATACATTTATGCTTGTTTTAGTGATTAGACAACATTGTTATGACTGCTCTTAAAGTGTGATTTATTTAATTGTTTGGTTTTACTTTTTTCAGCACAGGCGTCTTCACAAGTATTTGTTTCTGTTGTTTTTTTTGACAGAATCTCTTATTGGCGAAGCCTATGTGGAAAAAATCATCGATAAGCTCCACAGCACTCTGTCGAAAGCTAAAAATCTGTCTGATGCTGGTAACATTGAGCCTCTGGTGTCCTTCATCTGTGATGTGGCCTCTAACTTCTTTGGCTCTGTGAAGGACTGCCTGCTGCTGTCGTCGGCCGAGGAGCTTCTGCTCACTTTATTTCAGCTGTGTGCACAAGGACAGGAAATTACTCACCTGTCAGGTAATAACATTGACAGTCTTTTTCTCATGAATACACAGCTGTCGCACTTTATTTCTGAATTTTGGGCAGTTTCTCTTTTGAATGGCTTTATGCCGCAGTTCAGTTGGCTTGTATTAGCCTCTCTATAACGTTTCCCAACTCACGTTTTCAGTGCCTGTTACAGATTTGGTGGTATGTGGAAGGAGGGATGCTTCCTTCACATCGCATTTTAACCTCTTTTGCAGGTAGACTTTTTCCTCATGTTAATTTTTATTGAATTTTGGATTGAGCTGGTTTTGCCATGTTCTTGTTTGTATTAAACATAGAGTCGCTCTTGTCTATTAGTTAACTTCTCTTTAGTTTGCCATCTAATGAAACAATGAGCTGATCTATATACATCTGAGAAGTATTGCTACTAGGCATTGCACAGGTCAGCAGTTCGGATCTCTATCTTGAAAGGATGCATCAGATATTAACACCAATGTTTGTAGGCTATTGTTGCCTTTTGTTCTTATTCTACCTCTGTTCATAACGACTTATTTGAGCCAGGTGCTACGTGTTTCTGTAAAACATGCATGACTCCAGGCCTGCTGAACCATTGTTGTCTAGTCCTGCAATAAACACTGTGCTCATCTAATGCAGTTTTTCTTTCCATACTGACAACTCGTATAACAGATCATGTCTTCTTTGTGAGCATTGGTGACCTGCTGGCTTGTTTGTGACAGATTCGCTCCTTCAGAAGCTTAGCCACACTTGTTTCACTGGAGTGCACTCGTTGGTGAGCTGTTTGGACACAGACTTTAATGAAGGGACCTTCCTGCACAGTGCTGCACTTTGGGTCAAGAAACAAATTCTGAATTCATCTTTTGGTGTGAAAAGGTAATTGTTTTTTTTGTTTGTTTCTTGGTGAACATTATGCTTGAATCGCTTAACGGCACATGGAAAGTCAGAAGACTATTTTAACTGCCTAGACATGTTGTTCAAGCAATCTGGATCAGCTTTGTAGCAAATAAGATAATACAGCAATAAAATTCGCAAGATAGGTCATTTAGCCCTATTTAATTTGCAACAAAATCCTGCTACATTTGTAGATTTAAGCATGATTAATGTGTGAATCTGCATACAAATACATATTAATATTATGAATTACAAATATTTTATGTGAATTGCAAAATATCACAAACATTTTTGTTAATACAGTAAATGTATTCTGATCACTGCCTAGGGCTTGCTTTGCAGAATAGGACTCAGACGCCTTGTTTATCCTGCCTTGTGCCTAGTGTCTGCTAGGCTCCAGCTCATCATGACACTGTTAGACAAAGTGGGTTTTGAAAACAGATGGACGTCCTTATCATAAAATGGGATTCAGTGTAACTGAAAATGAAGAAAAATAGGTTGGCGTTAGCAATGAATTTTGAGTTATGAGGCTTCTGAAAATAATGCAAACTTTTTAGTCTTCTATAAGCCCTAAAGAGTTTTAAGATGGTCTGTATTTAGATTATATTTATATACTGTACTTGTAAAGCTCTTTCTTAACTTTATTCTTGTAGCCGTAAACGGAATCAGAGACGAGACTTCATTTTGTCCCTGTTATTTTTGTTTCTTAGAAACAAAATTTGGGAGCTTCAGTTTTGTGATGATGTCCAATAAACTGAGGACACTTGGGTGTTAGGATAGACAGATAAGATGCCAGCCTTCTATTGTAATGATAGCGTGAGATGATGAAAGCATTATGCAGAGTGCAATTGCTTTTTTATCTTATTGATATCCTTGCCATAATGTTTAAAGTTACCCTGATATCTCAAGTACCCCCAATCTGTGGTTACTGGCTGCTTAGTATGCAGTGCTAATGCATGCATTTTGTGACACTGAAAGCCATGTGTTAAGCACAACATCTAAATGAGATGGAAATGGCAGGCTTGGACTGTGAAATGACATTGTGGGGATGCTTAAGTGACTGTTTACTGACTAGAAATATGATTTGAATTTTTTTTTCAGCCTACAAGTACTTGTTTCTGCTGTGCAGAGTTTGGCAGAAACCCTCATAAAGGCCAATAAATCCAGCCATAAGCTTTTGGAAAAATTCCTTTCTTGTTTAACACCCACTGATTTGGAATGGAAGATGATGAGACGGGCACTGCCTCCACAGGTTGTGAGAAAATTGCACGTTATCAGACGTTGTAGGTTTCTGTAGTGCCGTAATCCCATCTTTGCTTTAATAATAAGTGCGGGGATTTTTCTAAAAGGTTTTATATTATGAGTTATGAAGTATCCAGTGACTCATTCTTCTAATGTGAAAGTCTGATTTGTAGTCTTTTATAAAGCAAGACCTCACGTATACAGATTCATGGGGGGTTTTATACACTAAATGTTAACAGTTTGTGTAATTAACCCTGACAACTGCTGTAAGAACCAGAAAAAGTGGTGCTACAGCTAAGAGCGCTTTGTAAGTAGTTGGAGACTTTTTTCCTTTTCGTGCAAATTCAGGTTTTCATTTTATTTAACAACTGTTTCTTCATCTGATTGAAAAGAGGCTGTAATTGCATGTGTTTGAAAGACCCTGAAATGGTGTATTGGTAAGATTAGCAATACTTTGTGGAGAATGATTTTTTGGAATCATGTCCTTCCTACGTAAATTACTAATGAAGAGCCTTGTCTTGGAAAACTTGATTTTGTATAACTTGCGTTTTGTCAATTTGGTTCTGCAGTGGTTGAAATATCCTCTGCTATCTGGGAGGCTGCGGGTAAATTGTGAATATCCGTGTTTGGAGGTGTGGAAGTTTCGTGCCTCTCTTAAGGTTCCCAGTCACCTCTGTGCCTCAGCTCTGCTGGGCCGAATCATCTTCACTGCTTCAAGCTTGGAAAGCTTTCATGAGAAAGACTCTCTTCATCTTCCTGACATGAAGCGCACAGGTAATACAGATCATTTTGAGATCAAGTTCACATAAGAAAAGTTACAAGCAAGAAGAGGCCTATCTTCCTCATTGAGTTGTTAGAGATTTATCGTCCTATTATGAAATGGGAATAAGCATATCTGAGAGGATCTAAGAGCATCTTTATGTGGTATTGATGAGAAAGAACTGATTTTGCCTAATTCATTTCACATTATTTTCCCAAAGCATTTTTAAGGGGAAGTTTGGTACATATTTCCTGTTTTTTTTTGTTTTTCACTTTGCATAGTCTTTTTTGAAGTGTATGCATTTGATAGTGATATATTTGATGTCTAATGAAATTACTCTTTCTGTTTTTCTAATTAGTCTCAGAAATCCTTTATGCCCTACAGTGGTGCGAAGAAATGGAATATTCTCCTACTGTTGTATCGGAATATCATGGAATACTTCAAGAAATGAACATAACACAAGACAGAATTAGTAGAGAGAGTGGAGCATGGTGTGACGTGCTTGAAACACTGTATTCTAGGTGACTTTTTACCATAATCTTTTAAATGCTATTTTAATTGACAGTAACTTTTTTGTTTGGGTTTTTCTGTGCTTCTTATCTCGTTTGTTATAGCCCCTTGCTTCATCTATTGTTTTTTCATATAAATGTGAACTTTTCTCTCAAAATAACGGGGGTCTGATAAAATCACTTCCCAAAACAATCCAAAAGCTGAATTTCTCAAACAGAATTTCTTCTTCAATTAGGTCTTTGGAGGAAGGCTCGTTGTGGGCCCTGACTCTGGCTAAATACATTGAAAGAAGAGGCCCCAGGAATTATGACATTAAGAACCTATATGGAACAGTAGAGAGGTAAGGGCTTCACGTGAAGTGATTAATCCATAAAATTGATAAATGTTGCCGGCATTTTAAAAATGTTACATATGTTTAAATGTTACATATTACAAAGTCTTATTGCCATTGTTTAAGTTACAGTTGTGCTTACATACACCCATTACTGCTTGGTTTGTGAATCTTGTAAAGGTTGTATTCCTTTGGTTTTGATAGGGGGCTTACATGTGTCAGATCATAGACTCAAGCAGGACAGCAGAGATACATTATTCTAAAACTTTATAAAACTTTTCCATAGTCCTTGTAATTGGTTTTGGGAAATATTTTTAAAAGCTCCTTGCAAGAAAAGATTATTGCTGTGATGACATTGTGAAAAATGTGCAATAGGCAAGAAAAGGAAATGTGCTGCATGATTTAAACTGGCTCGTCAAGACATTTTATACAAGTGAAAACGGGGATGATAATAACCGCTCCTGCTTTTTCTTAGCTTCTTCCCACTGACCGAACAAAACATCTCCACCATCCAAGGCCTCTGTTCGTTCCTGTCAAGAGATGAACAGGAGTCATTAGTGGCTCTCTCCATTGCAGAGCTTATGAGGTGGCAAGAGACCAGTCTCTCCAGCATTCAAAGTAAGTGCTAAATGTGTTTTTTAATTCAGTAATGCCAATAATAGCTGTATCATGTTGAAAGTTAATGACACTGTTTATTAAACCACACAGTTAATTCCTTAAAGAAATTGTTTAAAATATTTTTCTTCAAATTATTATTGTCCTTTCAGTAATAGTATTTATATTTTAAGGAGAAGAACTCAGATGGTTAGGTTATTTCCTTTGTGTGCTCTTTGTCCATACAAGCTCGTCTGTAGTGTTGTACACTCAGTTTCAGAACCTTTTGCTTTTAACTTCTTCCAAGTGGTTAAAATGAGTGCTTTGCTCATAGTGATAACTGAGGTTTTTAAGCTTATTGATTTCACGACCATTTTTGAAAGCAGTTGGAAAGAAAACCACTTAACAGTATAAAAATGCACAATTTTCAGGCCTCCTGAGCAGCTAAATCAGTAAAGGTGCTTGTCTCAAGAGCAGGTTGAGGTCTATGACCCAGATATCACAAGTTACAGCTGGGGCCCTGTTATGGGCTGGCAGTAACCATGATTTCCCCAAGCAGCTGCACAGATTGGCTACGCACTGCTGGGCATAAGTGAAACAGTGATTACTGCAGTTTGCCAGGAGCCTGTGGGCTTGCAGTAGCATTGATGAGTGAGGCGCCTGCCAGGAGACGCGTGTGCCAGTTTACAGCACGTCAGATAACAAATGGTTCTGCAGGTGTGAGTGTTAGAGGGGCACTTTTACCTGTCTTATTCTTTTCCCCCTCCATGCGGGTACTGAAGTTGTTGCCAAAGAACCAAGTTTTTAAAAACCAACAGGACAATTCCAAATGAGGTGATTTTATTAAAAACTGGTCAGTATTAAGTGGTATCAAGAAAAGAGGAAATCTAATGTAATTTTGCAATACAATCACCAGAACAAAGCAAAGTGGCAAAACCTTTGCAGTCTTAAGATGAGTGTAGACATCATAGACAATAGATGAGACTGGAATAAAAACCTATTTGGTATCCTTTTTCTTCGATCTCATATTCAGATGGATTCGTCCTTTTACGTAAATCTTTTTTTTTTTAACATTGTGCTGCTGTAGGTGGCCGTGGGTGCCTAGCTGTCCTCCACTGCTGTTTAAGAAGTGAAATCACTGTAGACCAGGAAGTCTTACTGGCATTTCTTACCACAATGATGGAGTGGAGGAACAGCAAAGAGGAGTCATTTCTCTTTAATTTGTAAGTGATTTTTAAAATGAAAGTTCTATATCAGAATTTGCTATTTTTGCAAAGTCTGCTAAATTCACTATGCTATTCATGCCGATCATAAAACTATAATACCATAATTAATTCTTTAATTAAATCAGCATTGAACCTTCTTGTGTTCTTTAAAAATCCATCTTTTGTGCCATCACAATTTGGCTTACATGTTCCATGTATTCAAAATTAGTTATAACAAACTCTTATAGCAGTGCAGACTTGACTATTAACATCATTTCACTTGTGCTTCTGTTCTGCTTGCTTGAAAGAACCGTTGAGGTTAACCTTATTGATTACTTTTATGATTTTATATATGGCAGTCTTGAAGTGTATTTGTTTCTATTTTGTTAGTAAATAATATCCGTGGTCTTAAGAATTAGCCTTCTCTGGTATATGATAAGTGTCACTAAAAGTAGCCAGAGTAGTTTACTTTAGAATTGACAGTTTTGTTGCACTTGTAGCTTTTCTTCCGTCTCTCACCGACGGAAGTTAGGTTATTGCAGATCCGATATCTGAATTCTGCTGTCACAAAAAATGAATTAAACACATTCAAATCCTCAAATGTTATTTGAATGCTGGAAAGAACAAGGATAAATTGAGGCCTATTTGGTCCATTAATCTTCCAAAATATTAACCATATTAATATTAATCAAAATATTAATCATTGGGATTCACTGCATCTCCAGCTGTTTTTGAAACAGCTGGAAAGTATGACTGAATAAAATGTATTATTGTAAATTAAGGTCTCCCGCCTTAATTCTTCAATCCAGTAAAATATTTTTTCAAAATTATTTTAAAATAATTATTGTAAAGAATATTTCAAATCTGTTTCCCTGGTAAGTGTAGAAAATTTTTGGTAATTAAAAACACAAATGATTTCAGCTATTTTGTTTTAACATAATAGTTCATCCTGATAGATCTGTAATTTGCAGCATAAAAAAACTAAATTCACCTTTTTGAATATATATTGTGGAACAGAAGGACGAAGAACACCCAGCAGGTAGATTTAATAAGTAAAAGTGATGGATTAGTTACTCAAACACATCTTATTAGCTGTGATAAGGTTTTTGAAGACTGACTCATGTGAGTTATTGGATTTAAGTGACAAGCTTTTTCTTCTCACCCAAGCTAAGCAGTGTTAATAAACTTGCTATAATAGCAGAAAATTCTTCTGAAAGCTTTGAGTTAATTATTGAGTTATTTGATGATGCTCTTAATATACATACATTGTGACTCCTGATTGTTTCTACAATAGCTAAGATTTTTTCACAGCAGTATATGTTTTCATTTTTTTTTGCTCTCCATAGAAATTGGATGTTTAGCTAAATTATGTGTAATCAAAAGTGTTCTGCTCCCTTTTACTAACTACATCTCAGTTTACAAGCTAATGTTAAAGACATGCTTTGTCATCTGATTTTCCTTCTTGTGTTCAAGTGACCTAAAGGAGGCTTCTCCAGAACTCTTGGCTCTCAATGTAGAAATGATTCGCTTCCTTAGTTGGCTGTCAAGTCACTCTCCATCTTTTCTGAAAGATTCTCAGTGGGATTTCATCCTCTGCTCAATGCTAGCTTGGCTGGAGGTAAGGTTATGTCAGTTCATTTCAATTTTCACTTGTATTTTCACTGTCAGGAGGCTTGTTGAAAATGTTCTCATGGAAAAGTGGTTATTCAAATTTTATTATGAAAGACTAGGATATAAAACTCTCTCTGATAGTGGTTATTTCACATTTCTTAGTTTAAAAGGAAAGGTGAAACTGGAGGTTTTGCCTGTGTTTCTTTTTAAACAGACTCAACTGATCATTAAGTTTTGCAATTTCAGTTTATATATTGTTTTTAAACAATAAAAGCTGTTGTTTCTGGTGAGAAATTGGTTAATAAAAGTGTTTGTACTAAATGCAAAGAAGTTTAAAATGTATTTTAAGAGTTAAGATCTTAAAATAAGTTAATATAAATATATGCATAATCTTGGTCATAGCAACCTGGAAGTATAGGGCATAAGGAAGGACTGGGATATCTGTCTATCACAGCACACACATGGAAAATTTAGAGTTAGCTGTTAGGATGTGTCTAAGGGAGGGAGAAGAAAAGCAGAGCACCCAGAGAAAACCCATGCAACCCAGTAGAACATTCGTCCTCCATACAGATAGCACCTCAAACCAAAAGCGAACCTAGGACCCAAGAGCTGTGAGGCTGCAGTGCTAATCGCCATACCATTCATACTTTATATATACATTATATATAATATTATTACAAGTTAGCAGGGCCAGGAAATAACCCAAGTATTATAACATACATGTACAAATCTACAGTATGTGATCAGGAGGCCTACAGACCTAGAACACCCACAATTCTAGTCCTGTAATTAGAAAACACTAGGAAACACCATAAAAAATTAGAGTAATCTGCATCTTTAAGTAAAGGATCCTAAACATAATTAAATTTAACTTCCTCCAACATTGATGCCCCAAAGTGAATGGGAATCAATTCCTGTTTTAAAAATGGAGCACTAAAATCAGATCAGATCAGATCACTTTATTAGCCACATACAATTTCTTGCATTAGGAATTTGTCTTTTCGCAAATCCCAGCTTGCTCTCCATGAGACACACAGACAGGGAGAGAAGCTTGGGGTCAAAGCACAGGGTCAGCCATTGTACAGCACCCCTGGAGCAGTTGGGGTAAAGGGCCTTGCTCAGGAGCCCAACAGAGTAGGATTCCTCTGCCAGCCATGGGATTTGAACCGGCAACCTTCCAGCCACAGATCCAACGCTCCACCCCAAAATAAAATAGGATAGAAGTCCTGAGTATTGCACAATATAGGAAACCAAAATTTCCTAAACTAAGTTAGACTTCATGCTTTAGATTCCAGTCATGAAGAAGTCAGAAAAAGGTCCTCTTGCATTGCTCAAGCTCAAAGAGGAGGGTGGTGGTGATATTCCTTCTCTTTCCTTTCTTTGTCTTCTCTGTTTCTTTGTCTTTTTTCCTTGTTTTCTCTCTCCCTTGCCTCTGTATTTCGGATGTGTTGAATCTCTATCCTTTATTGTAGTTCTAATGATTTACCATGAAGTTCATTATCCTGAGTAAATCATCAGAAACACACGTTTTATCATGTGTTTTACCTTCCCTTTAAACCACCTATGGTATAGCCAGAAAAACAAGCAAACGATATTGTAAGATCTATTGTAAGATTTTTTTAACCTTGTTTTTGCAAATATTGCCACTCCTCCTGGGTCAAAAGGATTTTAAAGTGAGTGTTTTTCAGAATCTATTCATCTTTTTTCTAACTGTTTCTTCCAATTCAGCAAGCAACTGGCGCAGGGCAGGGTACACTTTTGATGGGATGCCAGTCGCACACACGCAAACAAAAACACGTGCACACACATCTAGGGCCAATTTTCTCAGAAGCCAATTAACCTACCAGAATGTCTTTGTACTGTGGGAGGAAACTGAACTGGAGCACCTAGAGGAAACCCACATGAACACAGGGAGAACATACAAACGTGCACATAGCAGCCCAGGTCCAGAACTGAACCCAGGGCCCCAAAGCTGCAAGACAGCAATGCTAACCACTGTGCCACCCACAATTTATTCAGTATTGCAGAATTTTAATGATTTCACACATATTCTGTCTAATTTTATTTTGATTGTAGTGATTTTTGAGTAGCACTTTTGGTTGAAATTATGAGTCCTTATCAATATTTTGAAAGCCTCCAGAAAAGTCTAATAAGTACTTTGTTTTTCAGTTAAGCTAATCCTTGCAAGGATTAAAGTGCTGGCGATGTGTTCCAACACTTTTATTACAGGCTTTTACTAATGTTGCAAAAAAAGTGTTGCTCCAATAATGATTGCTTCCCATCCTTTCTTTTAGACTGCAAGTGAGAACACTTCACTGTATTGGAATCCTTGGGTACAGCTGTTTGTGTGCCAGACATGTGACTTAATTGTGGCTCTGAGTGGATTTTTCACAGCACCCCCTGCAGCTGTGGTGGAGCTCCTCCCAGTTAACCTGATGAGCGAATGGGAGGAGTTCTTTGCTGAGGGAGTGCATAGCCTGCTTCTACCGTTGCTGGTAAAGATCACAGGTGAGCACAGTCCTTCTTTTGCTCAATCTCTTTCTTAGCCTCCAGTTTTACTTTTGAATACTGAAACTGTGTGTAGAATAAAAGTGCGAGACACTTTCAAGCTTTTTAATAGGAATAGAGAAACTAGGGTTACAATTCAACAGCGATGAAAAGTACTGCACAAAAGCATTTTCAAACTGTCAAATTATGAAAAATCACTTGCAAGCCTGTTACCCGACACTTTGCACTATTGTGATGTTTTGGTTTCACCTAATGCTGGTGTAACCAATAGTTCTAAAACCAAGAAAAAAAATGCCTTTGTGATATACTTTATTTTAGTAAATGTGATAAGTGAACAGCACAGCTTGAGGCAGTTACAGGAACCATGAAGATCAAGGAGCTTTTGAACACAGATCACCGCACAGATCAGAATAAAGTTTTTTTTTCCTTCGAGTACAGTGAAGTCCATCATTAGGAATATTACTATAGGCGAATCTAGATTTCAGCAGAACAATAAACTGATGCACTAGACCAAACCACACTGGTGGGGTTAGAGAAGAAGAGAATATCCTTGAGTGGCCCAGTCAAACTCCTGGACTGAATCCTAAAGACAGTGTATGGTGAGGCTTGACAATTGTTCATCAGCTATCAGCTGTGCAAAGTTGGTAGAGACCTTTCCAAACTACTTATAGTAGGAATTACTGTCAAAAATGTTTCCACCCAGGTATTTAGTTAGGGGTCTGAATACATATGTAATCAGTAACTTTCACATTGTTGATCCTTTTTGCAGATTTTTCTGACATTCAACATCCTTCACCAATAAGAATATTCAGTTTGATTATTACATTTTTGAATAAAAATGTTCATTTGAAAAACTTCAGATGACTTGTTATTCATCAGAATATGAGATTAGTGGTAGGGGTGAATACTTTTGCAAAGGCATTGTGTTTGCAGCTGGATCTGTTTCAAAAAAGCTTATTGATATCAAATTTAATTCATGGAGAAATGAATTAAATTTGGCTGTTTTATACAGTGATAGCAGTCATTTTCAGAATAATTGATGTGTGGCATTATCACCTCAGTTTTAGTTTAATCTACATGTATTATAAAAATGAACTAATCTCTTGTTCTCTCTCTCTACAGAAGAGTTTACTGAACCAGATGATCCCCTCTTCCCTCTTCCTGTACTGAAGGCTTTAGGCGATGCCCTGAGTTATATTCCAGTTCAGCAACTGATCCAAAATAAACTGCCTCCCAGGTTTATAGCAGGACAGAGAACAAACCTGCCAGATAAATTACAGACTTTACTTAACACTCTTGCCCCACTCCTGCTGTTTAAAGCCAGGCCTGTCCAGATCGCAGTCTTCCAGATGTTGAACAAGTAAGTTGAAAGTTAGTGTGTGAACCAATTATTATCCCTTCTTTAATTGGAAACTAATACAGTCATATTGTCGTGCTATTCAGGAGTTTTGTTTTTTAAGTAAATGAGATAAAATTTGAAAATTGCAGTGGTGCTTTAACATCTTCTATCTGATATTACATCCACTCAATGTGATTACTTAATCTCCAGTCACACGTGAACCCAGCAAGTTACTTTTAAAGATTCAGTTTTTTTGTGACACAGGTAATTGCTTCATTAGTAATAATGAAAAGTCATGCCTGCCGTAGAATCTGTACAAGTGTATTAATCATTACAGTAAATCTATTGATGCTAATAATTGTGATACAAATGACAGATAAATTATATTTCTTTCTGTTTTATAATTGGAAATTTAAAAAGTTTACTTACATGTGTTTTACTTTGTTTTAGATTTAAATTTGTTTTTTTTCTCTCAAGGGTGATGCCTCAGCTTCCAGAGTTTGACAGTGAGAGTGACAGTTCCAGGTCTGAGGATGACGAGGGCGAAGAGCCATCCTTGTAAGTGTCTTTAACCTATAACACCCCAGCACAGTCTCAATACGGCTTTACTAATTTTGGCGGGGGAGTCATGGTGGCTCAGTGGTTAGCAGTTCTGCCTTGCAGCACTGGGGCCCTGGGTTCAGTTCCTGGGGTGCTATCTGTATGGAGTTTTTTTGTTCTCCCTGTGTTCATGTGGGTGTTTTTCCTTCAGGTGCTTGGTTTCCTGCCACAGTCCAAAGACATGGTGGTAGGTTAATTGGCTTCTAGGAAAATAGGCTCTGGTGTGAGTGTGTCTATGTGTGCCCTGCAATAGACTGGTGTCCTGTCCAGAGTGTTTGCCTTTCTTGCGCCCTTTTGCTTGCCAGGATAGGCTCCAGCTCCCCGGCGACCCTGAATTAGTTAGTTGATGGATGAGTACACTAGGCATATCGAATCCTGGTCCTGCAGGCCTGTTTGTCTGCAGGTTTTCATTCCAACTAACCTCTTAACAAGTTCAGCTCATTATTGGCTTGATGGTTTCACTCTTAATAACCTGCATACACACCAGCCCTATAGGACCAGAGCTGACCACCTCGGTATTAGATATTTTAGAGTGGTTTTGAATATATGTTCTCATGTAGTATACATTGAAAGGCTTCTAGAATTCTTAGTTAATGAGGCTGTTTTTATTACCATACTTTGATATGTCATGTATCATTATGCTTTTAATCTTTGTTTCATAAATGTAGGTCACCACCTGCTGCTCTAATGTCAGTGTTTGCTGCGACTGAAGAACTGCTAGATAACATTCTTGGGGGTGTCCAGGTCGGAGAATTTGCAGTTGTCCAGAGCTTAAGTGACGAGTATTGTTGCATATTGGGGTATCTGCTGACCTGGAAGTTGGTTCTGACTTTCTTCAAAGCTTCTTCCTCTCATGTAAGCTTTCAACACTTTTTTTTTCAATAAAGAGTCAAACATAGGCAGGAATTTTACATTTTAGTCAAAACTGATGACTTGTCTCTTTCAACATGTTACATAAGAAAGATTAAAGGAAAAAAAAAATCATTTTAGTCATTTTATCCCTTTAGAAAGTGTTTTCCTGCACTGCATGATGACAATGTTGTTTATCAAATCAATTTACACAAGCATGAATATTTATTATTAATAATAATAATGCCTTTTTAAGTGGCTTCTCAAAGCTCTCCAAACTATAAATAATATTGAGTATAAAAACAAAATATGAAAGTCTTAGACTTAAAATCCACCATTAAAATCTATATAATCTTCTCAATGTGTATTAGCTCACCATTCATAATTGTTGATTTTGTTGATTTAATGATGATATAAAATTAAGAATGTTGTGTTTTTGATGTGTTTATAAAATCATAAGCCAGAAACCTTTTATAGTGATAATTTTGCAAAGGCAACATTCTGGAAAACAGTGCCAGTGGGACTTTTGATCAGGTGAATGCACCCCAACTACAGTATATCTGCATAGATATTAGCACTGTATAAAATGTATAAATGAATAACAGATACCACTAAAAATGTTAAGGCAAATCAGAATTGTGTTCTTGTAAATGTGTAAGAAAAACTTGCCCTAACCTTTTGGAAGTCATACCATCAACCATGGTGTACTTATGGTGCATATGATCACTCCTAGGGCACTGGCTGTTTATTAATTGTCTACCAGAAGCTCGTTCCTGCCCATTATGGTATTTATTTGCACAGAACATTTTATATATGGTGTGGCATTCTTTATTTTGAGCAGTTGGCTTTTTTGTGAGCTGTTTTTATAGAGATTCTTTGAAGAGCAACAGTTCTTGTTTTATTTCACGAGATGCCTGACAGGTCTATCAGTAAATCAACTAGAGTTCTAAAAGTGTGTCTACCTTCATAAATTGTCTTGAAATATATCCCATGTATCAAGATTCCAATTATGTCCTTTAGTGTGGCTCTGCAGGAACAAGAACATGTCAAGATTGTGGAATGACACTTTTAAACAAACAAGATGTTGCAGTGGTGTAACCCTTACATAGAGTCTTTGAACATTAAGTTAAATGAAATGCATTGTAAATAAGAATTCCAGTCTTCTGTTTAACAAACTAAAGATCTTGTGCTAAATTTGCTTGGAACTTTCACTGGCTTCCTACCAGTCTTTCATGTATTGTGCAGCTGAGCTTTTGTGCTGGTGACAGTTTTCCGAAGGGTGGTAACTTTTATTTAAATTTGTTTAAATCTGTTCACTCTAATTTCTGCACTTGATTACTGTCCAGCTCCAAATCCATGGTATCTATTGGCAACTTTAATGTTCATCTGTCAACTGTAATTATAATTATTTGAGTCATAAACAGTCTCTTTGAGTCAGGAAAATGCTTTTAAAACTTAATTATCCATGTGAAATAGCATGCAACATTTTGTGACAAAATCTGAAAACCTAAAGACATTTAAAATTCTTCATAAATCCTCTGTACAACTAGACTACAAGGTTTTATCTTTTAAGCTGACCGTGCTCTTCTGCTCTCTTCAGTTGAGGGTGCAGTATTCCCTCTATTTGCGGAAAAGCAAATCTCTGAACAAGCTGCTCTTCCATCTGTTCCGCTTGATGCCGGAGAACCCAGTGTATCCAAGCCAGGCGGTAGAGCCAGGGACCAAGGACAGCAGGACCTTTTTCACAGAGAGCCTCCTTCTGTCTGTTAGAGGTAAGTTTGACAATCGCAGTAGTGGCAGATCTAGTTCAGGGCATTCCTGAGTGGTTCATCTGATTAAAAAAAAGTGTCAGTTTAGGAATCTCCCATGATAAAGCCAAAATAGTCTGAATACTTTCAGAAAAGCATGCAGTGATGCTGGCAAGTGAATCCTCATCTAATCTGAGTGTCTCCTGTCTCTGGCTAGGCGTCTCAGGAACCTAGTGATAGAAGAGCACATTTACCCATTTAGCAGTTCATTTTGCTTCGCCGTGGAAAGAGCCTCCAGGAGTCCTCAGTTTTGGAGACGTTGTTTGTCGTTGTTCACTTGGGTAATTTCGGGACCATTGTGGCGAGAATGGTTCGCTAATCCACATGGGCGTAGAGGTCAGACGAAACAATTACAATTTTGTGCGCAAGCTTTAATGTGAAAAATGAAAAATGGAAACTTTTGATTGGAGTTCGTGGTTGAAGTATTAAAGCCCTCTCAGTACACTGGGTTAATAGACGTCCGGTTGCAGTAACGTCATGCCTTGCTTCCAGAATCAGATGGCTTGAAGTGGGAGATTCCCCACCTGGCGTGCTCCGTCTACTACAGCACATTGAAAGACCTGCCAGCAATGGTCCGGCTTTGGTGGAACGGTCAGGAGAAGCGCGTCTTCAACACCGTCGATAAATTTACCAGCAAATATGTGAGCAGCGTGCTGTCCTCCCAGGAGATTACATCCGTGCACACAAGCACGCAAACATTTGAGAGCATGACAGTAAGTTTTGGTAATAGAAAGGTTACTTTTCAGTTTTATTTTGCCTTCTAAACTGTATGTGCCAAACAGTCGCAGAATTAACTGCTGGGGACATGTGAATTACTGAAACATCTCAGCTGCCAATTACTAGGAAGAATGAACGTTCAATAAAAACAAGAGGTGGTGAATAATCATTTAACATATCACTTAATCAACATTCCCTTATTACTAAGGCTCAGGCAGTTAATTAAAGACAAATTATTTTTTAATGCTCATTAATTGCACTTCTGTGTTATAACCCTCTTTGTTTGCCTTACACGAGTTTCTGGCAGAGTTTCACTAATTGTAATTTTTTGTGTTTTCTGTAATTTGAAGTAGTTAGCTTAAATTTTTAAATGATTTTATGGAACAAAGCAGAGAAATTGTAGCAATTCAGAAGATTATTAATGTAGGTTTAATTGCTTAATCTTTCATCCCTAAAGTTTCCTCTTAATTAAACTAGTGAAGCTAGTTTCTCAGTTCTTTATCTAATCTGTTGTGCAGTGGGTTTGCAGTAAACTGTCTAGGTGTGGTGTGATGGCTGTGGTCTATCAAGTTTGATCACTTCAGTGGCAGATGAAATGGGACCCCATCTGTACTTGAAATACTTTTAGATCCTTAGGTTTAAAAAAGAGCTATACAAAGTATTAGTATTAATAAAGACCCAATTCACAGCAGATTATGTGGAGACATGACAGATTCTTCAGGTCAGTCAGACACCCCTGTTCCTCTGAACACTTTTTAAAGACCTAGAAACCATCCTGTTTATTCTGTTTATTTTAAGAGACACTGTTTGCAAACAGGTTATTTGTGTATTTATTTGTATTTAATTAAAGCATTTCTTATGCTTTAATTTTCAATATGTGAATGCAGTCTGAAAATTATGCATTCCAAATAACTCATTTTAAACTGCACAGTTAAAATGGGAATGTGAAAAACATCATAATACATAAGTTATCACTTACAAACTGTGCTGATCTTCACTCAATGAGACACATTTAGTGGCAAAAATTCCTCAAGATTAAATAAATCATTCAATAAATGATCTGAGCCGTAAATATAATAATTGAATATAGGTGCTAATGCAGCAGGTTTGAAGAAAATTTGGAATCAAAAGTACTTGAAGAAAACAGAACCCTGTCAAAAAGCATTCTGGTATGGGTGTGTACCTTTGTTTTCTCTGTATCAGGTAAAGGCACGCTCTGCCACTCGAGAAGTGATCGCGACCTACTCAGTGGATGACATTTTCATCGAGCTGGTGATCCAGTTGCCGCCCAACTATCCGCTGGGCTCTATATCGGTGGAAAGCGGGAGGAGAGTCGGGGTTGCTGTTCAACAGTGGCGCAACTGGATGCTCCAGCTCAGTACTTACCTCACCCATCAGGTACACTAAGTCTAGTGGGAGGCAACAGGCAATTCAGTAATTCTGGTTAGATGGGGTTAAGAATGGAGTAAAGAATGTAGGATTAGGCTTGGTCCAGGCTGCCTTGCACCCATCAGGTTAGGCTCCAGCTCCCTGTATTGGATAAGAAAATGGATGTAATAATGCTTGAGTTATTATATATTTTGTATAGCATTTTATCTTTTCAGTTTTTTGAGACCATTTAAAAATAACCAATTCTAGTATTCCATGCTTTCCTATTGTCTATAAAAAATATATAGATTTTTTGTCTTGCAATTTTAATGGGAAATGGGACTTTTGTTCCCATTTTAGTCTTTATAGCCTAATCGATCATGCCAAGCTCATGAATCCAGGAGTATGGAACTGGCTATCACTTGCCTCAGTAAAGTTCACACTTTCCTGGATCATGTTAGGGATATGGTATAATACAAACTGCAGAAAGAGTGAGAACAGTAATTGAAAATCAGGTTGACTTGACTAAAAAAGAAAAAGGAGAAAAAAAGCTGAATTTACCAAGCATGTAATGCTTCATAAGAACTTCCCCTACGTGATGTTAATGCCAGAGGGGCCTTTGAGAGCCAAGATAATAAATAATAATAATTATTTACACTTATATAGCACTTTTCTGGAAACTCCACTCAAAGCACATTACAGGTAATGGGGACCCCCTTCACCACCACTGGTGTGCAGCCCCACCTGGATGATGCAACAGCAGCCAAAGTGCTCCAGTACACTCACCACATATCAGCTACCAGTGGGAGGAGAACAGAGAGATTAAGCTAATTCATAGATGGGGATTATTAGGAGGCCATGATTGGTGAAGGCCAATGGAAAATTTGGCTAGGATGTTAGGGTAACACCCCTAGTCTTTTCGAGAACCACCCTGGGATTTTTAATGACCGCAGAGTCAGGATCTTGGTTTTACGTTTCATCCAAAGGGCAGTGCCTTTTTACAGTAGAGTGTCCCCATCACTATACTGGGGCATTAGGGCCCACACAGATCACTCAGGGTGAGCGCCCCCTCCTGGCCCCACTAACACCTCTTCCAGGAGCAGCCTTCGTTTTTCCCAGGTCGTCTCCCATCCAGGTACTGACCAGGCTCACACCTGCTAAACTTCAGTGTGTTGTCAATTGTGAGTTGCAGGGTGATATTGCTGCTGGCTATAGATAACCTGCTGTGTTGTTTTCTCTGTGGACTTCAGAACGGCAGCATCATGGAAGGCCTCGCACTCTGGAAGAACAATGTCGACAAGCGCTTTGAAGGAGTGGAAGACTGCATGATCTGCTTTTCCGTTATCCATGGCTCCAATTATTCTCTTCCAAAGAAGGCCTGCAGGACTTGCAAGAAGAAATTCCATTCTGCATGTCTGGTAAGAAATGCTGTTCTAACAATCACCTTCTTAGATCATTAGAAACCATATGGTACTAAAAGATTGAGCTATTCCATTTTTTGTATTTACTGTGTGTCGTCATGGCATTGTAATGTTGCACAACCGGGGTTTGACTTGGAGCGGAATCCAGGAGAGTCAGAGAGCCCCACCTGCTGAATGAAAAGAGCTACATGTTACTGAATCCAAAGGGAGCGGGGAATGCACTCTCTCGGAATGAGGAGCAGGCTGTTTGCAGACTGGAGAGCCAAGTAGCCACGCATGCAGGCAGGTGCTGTGGCTATCTGGGGTACCAGAGTGTGATGCAGGCAAACAGTTTAGGGTCAAAATCCCAAATTAGCAAAGGTTGTTACCAGGGAGACACTGTAACGAAGCACTAGGGGATTTAAGATAAGATCACTTTAATGGCCATATACTGTACAATTTCTTGTATTAGGAATTTGTCTTTTCGCATACCCCAACTTGCTCTCCATGAGGCACACAGACAGGGAGAGAAGCTTGGGGTCAGAGCGCAGGGTCAGCCATTTATACTGCGCCCCTGGAGCAGTTGGGTTAAGGGCCTTTACTCAGGGGCCCAACGTAGTAGGATTCCTCTGCCGGCTGCTGGATACGAACCGGCAACCTTCCAGCCACAGGCATAGATCCTTAGCCACAGAGCCACCGCACCATCCAGGAGTTAAGTCAAGGTCCAGTCCAAGTTAAAAGCCAGGGTCAAAGCCGACACAGTTGGGAGATGAGGCAGGTGCCAGAGAACCAGCTAAGCTAAACACAGGGGCAAACACAGAGACAAAGATGCTCCATGTTCAAACTCAATGGCAGAGCCCTGAACTCTGTCACCAGGTGCCGCAACACACACAGGTCTCTAATTCCAGATATCCCCACTTCGTCAGATCCAATTAGGACTTTGCAGTATACATTCATTGAGGCTTCACTTTTCAAATAACATTTTCTAAATACTTTTTCACAGTCTCCAAAAAGTACTATGCTGGATTCTAAGTACATTTTTTAAAATGGAAAATTAACTACCATTTGATTTGTACTGTAGTTAGTAGTGTAGTAAGCATATGTCAGAATGCTTTTGCTCAAAATAATATACTTTTTTGCCAGGCAGTGACCCTGAAAACAATTTACTTGTAAAGTATAACATACTTGTATTGATCAGTTTTGAACATTTTCATTAATTGCCTATCAAGTGCGTTCTGAAACTGGTCAAATTATATTGGTTGTCACCAGTACACGTATACAGGGTCAGAAGCAATGAAAATAGCTGTCAAAGGAAAGTTTGTAAAATATATTCAGTACCATCTTGCTTGTCAGCTGTGGACATGTTCTGATACCATTAGTTATGCAGGTGAAGTATAGTCAAGTCTAGTCTGGCTTGCTTTTCTACATCAGTTAGGTACTCATTATCATAGTGCAGTGTGAATGATAAGGACTATCTTGTCTTTACATAACTGAAGGGGAATATTACCTTCATTGGCCACTGGTGTTTAAGACCTCTGAAAAGCATCATAGTGCTAAGTTTCTAAAGTTGAAATAGATGTGATTATTTCACTCAAGTGATAGGATAGAAATACAGAGATAGTTTTGATGACAAATTTGATTGATAAAAGTTAGAGTATTAGAATTCTAAAAAATATATACTATTGTTTTTGTTATTTTTAAGCAGACGTGCAAGAGTCAGCTGCTATGAAGTCCAAGTAACAGGTTTTATTGAATTTATTGATTGGGTAGGTCTAGCTACTTATCCAGCACCACAGGTAGATTTTGTTTACAGTATCATCACTCTGGTTAAAGTAGAGGTTGTATCACCTGTCAGACCTATTTAAGCAAACAGAATCAGAATATCTACTCTGTGTAAAAAAATAATCATTAATAAAGCTTTTCTTTTGCCTTGCAGTACAAGTGGTTCACTTCAAGTAACAAATCGACATGCCCCCTGTGCAGAGAAACCTTCTTCTAATGTATGCATCTTGAAGAAAACCAAGAAGAGCTTTCTGCTGTCTGCATTTGTATATTTGTAAATAATTAATTAAGTAAACCAGTGTATCTGTTGTAACACAAGGACTGTGTAACTTAGGAGTTTAGAAGGTATGACTTATCACAAACTAAGAAGCAGTGCTTCACTGGAAAAGATTGGACTGAATTATGCCAGAGTTTTGCCTTAAGAGATGAGTTGAGCCATAAAATCTACAGGAAGAATCAATCGTTTAAGACTAAAAAAATGTACATGCCTCCTTCATTATTTGTCACATCTGGCTAGTGAAAAGTGCAAGCTGCATAAACCAGCGAGAATTTCCAACAGTGTTCATTTCCTGAGCATGATGATCTGGATGATTAAACAGTACAAATGTGATCAAAATTGAAAGGAACTTTGTTTTTTTTCTGAGAATTGGAATTGGTATGCTTTATGCAGCTTCATAGCTTTCAAGACAATAATTGTCAGAAAATTAAATGTTTACAAACAATTTTTCCAACATAACACACGCCCACAGAAGTACACACATGCATGTTTTCCTAATGAAAATAATCAGTGAACTTTTCCAAGCTGATGAAATCTGAAAGATTGTACTTGTGACGTGTGGTTTGAACGTTGTCAGCAGGAGTGATTTTTACAACTGAAATTTGAGTCCCTTTGTAGTGTAACCAAGCTGTTTATCAGTTACAATACATAGACATCAAACTTGAACATGTTGGAGTGCCTCAATGCCATAAAAATGGGATTATAGGTTGGGCCACGGAGTTTAGATGTTAGTGGCACATTAACCATAATTCCTTCCTTAAATGGAAGTTCTTAAATGTTGGTACGCTGTAGGCTGTGTGCGGCTGGGGAAGGATGAGAGGGAAATGACTAGGACATCCTCAACTGTGACAGTGAACACTGTATCTTGCCAGACAGCTGTGAGCTTGCAGTTTTACTGGAAAGAGCCTGAGCCCTAGCTCTCTTCTTGCAGGTTCTCTTGGCTCACAGCCTGAGTAAGAAGTAAATGGCTTGATGCATTTCTGATTTCAGGTCACCTGCATCCTTGATACCTTTCCCCTTGGCACTCCTGTTTGTGGTGGATGTTCCTGGCACATAATAAAAAACAAAGTTTGAGATTTTTTAAACAAAAGATCTCTGTACAGGAGATCAGAAAATTGCACCTCTTATCTGATTTTGCAGAGCAGCTCTTGAGGATCCTGAAAGAATCTGCAAGATAACGCCAAGAGGGTTTTTTTAGGTGCAGAGGTACAGTAGGTAATGCACGAAGAATACTTGATGTATTGAAGTCTCGAGCAAGGCCTTTTTAGAAGACAGTGTTGTCAAGATGAAAACTGCTCTTGATCAAATCATGCAAGGCCAAGATATTGTTTGAACTGTAAATATTTAATACTACCACTGAACATTCAGAGTGAAAAGGTGATTTGGAGGCTACAAATTTGATTGTACTTTTTAAAGATCAATACGTTTTATCTTACTGTTTTTTTTCCTTGCCTTGGAAAGTATTACTATGAATAAACAATGGAACTGAATGAACGCTGGTTTTATCTAAGTGGGTGTCATTCTGTTTTTCCCTCTGTTAAGAATATAGTATGTATTGCATACTTTATGCTCATGGATAGGATAATGTTTTTCGAGTATTTTACTTTCCACATATATTCTTCTCAGAACCTTATCATTGTGCTGAATTAACACCTCCTTTTGCCTTACAAGAAAACACAAAACAGGTTGGGAAATGATCTGCTTCTGACAAATCTTTTGGGACAGTAATACACCTTTTTAATGTTTTAATTATTAACAACTGTATTTCCATTTACAATACTCTGTGTACATTTTCATTCAGCTGAAAAGATTATCTAGTGGAATGCCTTATTCAACTATTGGTAAAAATATTCAAATTTTAAAGTGGTGTATACATATTTAATTAAATTGAACATTTTAAAACAAGACCAAAGACATTCATGTATGACAGCATAAAACTGCAAAGAAAGTCAAAAACTAAAGTATGTGGATTGGATAAATATTCCCCCATTTTGCTCTGGCAAACCTAAATTGTCTCAGGTGCATAATTTTATTTGAACAAGTCTCACAATTAGTTGATAGCCTCTTTGTGCAATATTATTGGTTTAAATGATTTCAGAATACAGCTGTCTCTATAAGATCCCTCAAAGATTCCACCATGAAGACTAAGCAGCTTTCAAAACAGCCTATGTTTTGATTGCCAGATTTAAATCTGACAATGCTTATTTTGCTAAAAGTGTTCAGTCACGGATAAACTCTAAAGTTCTAAAAACTCCAGTGGTTTAAGGTAAAAGTCACATCTGTGAGTGACACTAGAATTAAGTAATCTATTGTGTTCCTGCCAGTTTCCTGAACCCTAGACTGAAATGAGTTCAATGCTTAATGCCTAAAGGGGAAGGGTGATGGTGTCGTTTACTATAACACAGAATACAAGGTCAAATTGGTGAATGCCGCCTTGAATGCCTGTTGTACCAAGAGGTCATCAGCCAAAAAAATTCAAACTTTGTTGTTAAAATCTTTTTGTTATACTGCTTTAGAAGTATTGTACAGGCTGTGTAGCCATTAAAAGTACTTTGTATGTGACTAGGAAAAGTAATAACCAGTTGCAAGAAAAATGTAATGAGTCTGAGGTAAATTATTGCTCCCTTACATAATGTGTCCAACCATTTTAGATGCAGAACAATTGTATCCTCTAGTTGTCTGAGTGTTTTAAATATTTAATGTGTTTATATTCCATTTTTTCTTACAGCTTTATAACCTAGATGATTCATACACTTTTGGGTATTTACTGTGGATTCTGTATTAAAACAGAATTTACAGTTCAGTTATACAGCTACACATTTGGTAACTTACACAACTTGTGCTTGTCTGCAGAGAGAACTACAACAAGAAGAAAAGTCAGTAGAAGTCACTGATCAATAAATCACTAAAGATATGTTGTTACTGGTTCAGTTGTCCCTTTAACCAATTATGGAACACTGTTGCAAAGAGTTTGCACTGTTGCAAAGCCACACATTAATCCTCTAAATAGGAAATGCCTTTATTTTTCAGGCTGATTTAAAGTATTTCCCATGTTTCTGACAAAATTGATAAAAGAGGGAACTATTCCTTCCCTCTGTGGCATATTACTGATCTACAGGGTATATGTATGCTCCTCCACTCTGTTGGAAAAATGCTATTACTTATATTTTAGTGCCCTGGTAGCCTAGTGATGAGGATTTGGTGCTCTCAGTGCCACAGTCCATCGTTTGATTCAGAGAAGCTTTAGTCACATGTTAGGCTGCAATCCAGTTTAGGCGCCATGGTGACGTGGCTGCTGTAGCTTCCTCATAGCCCATGAGTCTTGGGTCATTCAGACACCTTTCTGAATGAATTCTGCATAGTCTTCCTGCGTTGTAGTGGGTTTTCTCCAAGTACTCTGGCTTCGGCTTAGGATACTACATTTAAGCCCCTCTAAGTTATGCAATGACAGGTGTAACAGCCCCCTCTCATTTGTAGCCATTCTGATGTACTTGGATGTTTTCAGGTTTTGATTTATTTTAGTTCTAGTTCTTAAGAAATGATCCAAAAATATCAAAGTGAGTTTTTCTCTACAAGGTGCTTTGGCAAAGATCTTGCAATGCAGGGAGAATCTGGGTTCTCTTATGCTTTGGACAGCACTGTAGTGATGTAGGAATTTGGTGTGATACCCCCAGCAGTGGGTGAAAACCCTGCCCAGATGAACCAGTTGTTTGAAGGTGTTTTCCCAGTGCATCACTAGGCAATTCCCTCTGCAGCGTTCTTGAGATTTTGAGTACATCTGGTGTGTAAGATAAATTATAACCCTAAATAAGATAACTTGACTGTAACATAGTTACCAAAGTCATAAAAGAAAAATATTGAAATGTGCATTAGTTATTCGTTTGTTTTTCCTTTCTTAATTAAATAAGGGCAGAATTATCACTTTTCTTCCCTGTGATTTGTCTTTTTCTGAAATAAAATGAGCAGTCTCTGTTAACAAGTTTGGAAAATTATAGTTTTTCTACATGAAAGTACTAGGAGTCATCTCAAAATCTACAGTGGACTGGCACCTCTTGCTAAATATGATGAAAAAAAGAAGTCTAAAACAAATAGAGTTCATTAAGCACTGAAATATATTTCCAACCTAGGGAATTAATTATCCCGAATTAATGATTAAATGGGATAAACAAGCAAAATGCTGATTTTCTTTTCTGTCAACCATTTCTTTGTTGATTTTGAAGCATGTTTTGGAATATTGTCATGTTGAAAGATCCACACAGCCTCCTGGCAGAGGCAACTAGGTTTTTGGCCAAAACATCCTGGTACTTTTGAAAATTCATGATGCCATCGATCTTAACAAGGGCCCCAGGACCACTAGCAGAGCAAAGCAGCCCCAGAGCATCAAAGATCCCCCACAATATCTTACAGTAGGTGTGATGCTCTTTTTGGTATATGCCTCCCTCTTCTTACGCCCCACATACCTGTGGTGACTGTGGCTAAAAAGTTCAATTTTGTTCTCATCTGACCACAGCACCTGCTCCCACTCAAAGTGTCAATAGCGTTTGGCAAATTCTAGGCACTTCAATTTGTCCCTTCGCAACAGCAGGGGCTTTCTTCTGGCAACCCTTCCAAATAGCTTGTTGGCATGGAGATGTTGTCTAATAATCGTTTTTGAAACAGGATGACCCCACGATGCCACCAATCCTTGTATTTCTTTAACTAAACCCTTTGGATGTTTCTTTGCCACCCTCACCATCCTTCTCACTGTGCGTGGGGACAAGATGAGCTTGCGTCCTTTTCCTGGCAAATTAACCACTGTTCCAGTGGTGTTGATTTTAATTACTGCTCTGCTTAATTATTGCATTGTCTGTCTTGAAGGTTGAACAAAAAAAAAACTTGTTGGTCCAAGGACTTTTATCAGTGTACAGTAATGAGGCCCTCATTCTATATCAAAGGTGCTCTGAAATGCGATTCCTCCCCATATGCTCACACTACCATTGGAACTTTAGCATAATGCTCATCACAATGTAGTGATACCTGTGGTCTTCTTTCAGTCTTATCAAGGCAAAAACTGCAATAATCAGTTACCCTCTAACTCAAAAGACAGAAATTCTCAATTGGCATCATGTTACTATTGAACCACCTTTGAGCATACAGATCGTTTTAATGTACATTTTGAGCTCTAGTTCTAGTCTGGTGTTGTCTTACTTCTTCCTGGAATTTCACATGCTATAGTCACTGCAGTCTGAGAATGATTATTTAGATGGATTACATGGATGTGACTTCCATAGGCTGGTGTGATGACCTACTGTCTTTCAGAACACTCCTGGTTTCTATTGGCAAAATAAACAGACTATGTTCAATCATGCCCATAGCAACCAGATGATCTTCATTACTCCAGGTAGGTGTCTTTCACCATTCTTATGTTATTTCAATTCATATTGTTTCGAATTGTTATTTACTGCACATTGATTCTTTATCAACACATTAGTGCAATTTTAACTTATTTTAACTTCAAATACCAAAATACACTAGTCCTGTCGGTCTTTAGATGAGCACTATGTTAATGCTAAGGACAAATATTACTCAAACAATCAATAAATCTATCACTTAAAATGTAAATAACACATTTCTGCCTGATGAGTAATTTATGTAAAAATTAAGACTTAATGTGTATTCATTGTGTGTTAGTATAATAAGTATGTAGCTTATTTAAAGGAAATGTCTTAAGTGTATGTTTGCAGAGCATAGATAAGCATCTCTGAAAGAGATTTAATATTCTTGCAGATGTTTGATTTTAGAAATAAACAGTAGCAAAGATTCTGAAGCACTGAAGAGATTAACCTGTCAGGAGCCCAATCAAAATAGTGAATAGATGAATAAGGTTATTTTGGTAATGAAATCCAGTATCTTATTTTTAGTAATATATCAAATTATGATAAAAAACACATACGCAGTCTGTCATCAAGGAAGTGTTATTAATAAGTGATGAATCTAAGTTCTGCAACTATAAAAAATTGCAGTATCCTTTCATTACTCATCAGCTTTAAAAATGTTGAAATGTTGGGATGAAAGGAGAAGCACAGGTGTGCACAAAAAGCCAACACATGAATCTTCATTAGGAAAGTTTAAGGGTTTCTCTAACAAAAGAAACAACTTCATTAGTACCTTTATTTTGATATCACTGCAAGTAAAATTAATTCAAAACATTCTTCACAACTCAGTACAGCTATCCAGATTTAGAACTTCTAATTATTATTAAATATGGATTATGAGGGTCATAATTCAGTTTTATTCAAATCAGACAGATATCCCAGTCTCTGCACCTACTATTTAGTGTGGAAAGAGTGTAAGAGTTAGTGGAGAGACGCAGTTTTAAATACAGCAGTTTTCTAAAACCCATTTCCACGATGGCTGATCATAAGGATGGATATAAATACCTACCAATATATTATGTTTACAAGCAGCATAGCCATTGGCTCATTATTTCAGTAAACACTTTTAATATGATAGAAATGCCTGGCATCAGTTGCATTCAGTTACACAATATGCTTTTCAGATCATGTGTAAAATAATTTATTGGCTAGTGGGCATGAGGTATCAGAGATGCACATATTGAATTCATTGTGGTGAACATGATGGATGGAATTATAATCCTGCAATATCAGAGGGTGTTTTTGTAAGGTTTCATTTGCAATTCAGTGTTTTACACAGAAGATGGCACCCATTCACTGTCAAATTGTAAATTCGTCAGTGGCCATGAATTGGTACAGGAAGAAAAATCTGATTCTGTTGTTTTTCTAAATCTTATATTCAAAACAATATTAATACATTTTTTTTCTTTTTTGGGGATGTAATAAAGAGGAACCTTTAGTAACTTAAGAAATTTCATTCACACAGCAAACACATTTTAGAAAATCACTTTTTTTCCCCTACATTCTGAGCAAATATTGTAAATTGTCTCCACCCTAGATTAGGTCTGTCAGAAAAAACAACCTAAACAACCTAAAAAAAGTTTTAGATTTTCTTTGTAATACAAGACTTGAGGCTTGAATGTTATGGTTATCAGGTACGAGTTTTCATGCATCCACAGCACCTGAATGACGAGATATTGGTTTTGTGGTGTGTTATTGTATGGGTGATTCTAGTCTGCAGTTAACTTCAGTTCTTAAAAAAAAAACCCATTAATGTTCAGTGTAAAATACATGTATAACCAAGGGTGTTCACCTTCAGTGCTGGTGGAACATAGTGGTTGATTCCACATTCTTGTTCGTAAATACTGTAACTATCTACTTAGTTTTAACACTATTGTTATTTAACTGCCACCTTTATCAAACATGACTCACTCTGAGAACAGGTCCTGAATTATATAGATTTAAAGCTGAAGTTTAGGGTATAGAGTGGCTTAACATCCTTCATCCTAAGGAGAGCTATGGCGAGTTTGTCCTGGTAGACAAGGGCAAGACTCCACCGTGTAGGGGAAGCCAGTCGATAGTGGTGTCACAAAGCATTTTTCAGGACCCTATGCAGACAGCAGAATCTGGAGGGGAGTGAAACAAACACCGGGAAAGAACACTAGGATCGGGGCTGGAAGAAGAACAGGGGGCGTGTCGATGGTGCGCTGGTGCTCAGGGGGTCATGATCCAAGGCAAACAAGTCCAAAGGGAGTCCGTAGAGTAATCCTGAGTAGGCAAGAGTCCATAGCCGGGTAATCCATCCAAGACAGAGACATGACAGAAGTTAAAAGCTGGAGCGGGATCTGGCGAAGGGTCGGGGGAATGAAAAGGGTTAACAGGACCAGGCGCTCCAAGCCCCGGACCCAGATGGTCAGGATACCGTTACGAAGCTCATGCCGTCGAGTCACTCCTTGACTTGCTGGTAGGCGGGCTTCTGGGCGTCCATCTTCCAAAGTTGATCTTGGAATGGTGGAAGCGTCTGGCCTTTGTAGGAAGGGGCTGGAACAGTAGGGTGGTGCAAAAACTCAAGACAAACAAGAGCCAGAGCGTCCTTAAGAGCAGGGGCTTACGATCGTGACAAGTGGAGCACATACAATACGAGCAGAGGCCATTTAGTCACCCCAATTAACACAGCTAGAGTGTCTTCAGAAGGTGGGAGGAGACCAGAGCACCCAGAGTAAATCCAGATGAACTTAAAATCTCCACACAAAGACCAGTCCATCTGGAATCAAGAACTGTGGGGCAGCTTTGCAAACCACTATGGCAATGTGCTGCCTAATGTTACAACAAACAAAAGGATTTCATTATCATACAGTAAGATATAAAGCAGGGTACTTAAAGTTAAACAGAGCAGCTCTAGTTATTACTCTACAATTACAGCAAGTACACAGCACTATTTTGTTTATTAACATCCAATGTAAGGAAGGATATTTAAATATCTGGTGTTAATTGGTGCTGAACACTGGCTATCGTAGCTTTCTAAATTTTCTTTGCAGTGCTTGCTTGGTCCAAGTTTTGTTTAATTGTGGGTCTATTCTCAAATGCTTTGTATTCAGTAATTCAATAATGCTGCTGTTGTCCCTACAAATAAGACTGCATCAAAAATGCCTGCTGTGGTGCACATATTTTAGTCAAGGAGTTTGTTACAGTGCCCTGAATTCAGGAAAGGTTTAATGTAATTCCTCTATTATCAACCTTTTTTAAAAAGGAACACCATATGAATGAAAATGATAATGCATTAAGTCACAGCACACATGGTCTAATTTATGGATGCTCTGCATGACTAAGTCATTCTTTATTAACGTTATGGTTCATATACATTTGTATATCTGTATCTATATGTAATTTAATGGTAAGTGATGAATATCGGCCCATGCGTCATTCATTGCAATGTACATGGTGTGTTTTTGTCTTTTGCAACTGTCAAGGTTCTGTCATGTTTTCAACTCTCAGTACTTCAGTTTTTCGTGATCCTACCTGTTATGTCAGCACATGTAAGGTGTAAGGTTTGAAGTTGCGACAATGTTGTGTTCATGTTTTGATATTTCATGACAGCATGAGTGAATTTTGAGCTCACAGCCATTTTGTCAGGCAGTTCTGTGACATGGTGAATAAAGGATAGACATGTGTCCACTACCATCTCTGCCTTTCTGCATTATAACACTTTGCAAATCAATGAGTCCAGCATATCCCCTGCCTCTATCATTTAGCCACACCCTTTTAGTTTATTTTCATTTGTTGCATTCTGGGACTTGGTCATGCCCAATTACATTGTACTCTCAATGAAATGCAACGATTTCTAACAGTATCTTAAAACTCATGGCCTTGAACATTTTAATATGTGTTGCATCTTGGCTTGCAAATGGCCTTATTAAAGTTTTATGAAATTCCTTCTTTTCCTCTTTATTAACAATTCTATTTGACACAGGCATTATTATCTTATGTGGCAGGATTTTACAAATTAGTTAAATATAAAGAAGTAACAGCGGCTGAATATAGATCACTTGACTGGAGGAAAATCACAGCTCTTCTTTTCCCTTTTCCTATTGATAACTGACATTGCATTCTCCCTTGTATCTAATAAATAACAACAAAATCAGCAAGCAGAGTTTATTCATGGCCTCTCAAACCATATTAACTATGAAAGCTAAGCATCACTACTAAAAATGAACCATAACTGTTGCGTCTTAAATATCAACTTCAGCAATGATTTAAATTTGGACTTGTATGTTTACCATACTATCTACCTGTATTAAATTATAAAGCTATCGCTAATACAGGTCAAGCCTGCAAGAATTAAGCTACATGAATTATAGCTACGTATAATGTAATTATTGTTTATGTTGTTTTAGCTTCTTAAACATCTATATCTCCATTAGTTAATTCTGTTTTGCCTGTTTCACAGTTATGATTGTTTACCTTAATCATCTGACATTTTCTGCACTTTGTATGGGACATAAGGTGAATTGCAATTGCCTCTAATAAATTGTCTTGAATCTTCAGAATACCAATAAACCAACAACATCCAGAGAGGCATTAATAATACATGAGACTCAACACTTCAGATGACTCCTTAAGTGGTGCATGAAACCATGGTTTCCCCAAACTGAAGAAAACCAAGAAAGGTCAGTTCTGGTTTGAGTACATGTAGCAATCAGTGGTTGTTTTCAATTACAGATTTTGATGGTGTCCGAAGTTTTAGAGAGATTTGAGCCAGAAACACATCCAAATGCAACACTGGACTCTCTTCCTAAAGTTTTACAAGTCAAATGTCCTGATAGGAGTATATAGATGTATGCCTGCTGTCAAAACCAACTATCTTCTGATTTGTTGGTTTATCTTTTACCTGTTAATTACTGTTGTGAATTCATCTTAACATTAATTTCATCATGTATGACTTATCTGTTCTTTGACATTTTTTCATCATTGATGATATCAAATCATTGTTGAGTTCAATATTTTAAAAATCTCATTATTTTTATATAGGCATTTTTATGCAGACTGTTTTATGTGAAAGATATAGTATAGGAATCAAAAGGTATTTCCACATCTAAGAAAGAGCTTGAATTAAATGTAAACATTTGTCCTTGACTACGTATCTCAATATTACTAAGGAGGGGATTGAAAGATAACTACACACACCACAATCTCAATTTGTATGTTAATAACAAAAAGGGCTCCAGCACTACGTTTTTTTTCCCTTTTTCCAAGGGCTTTTAAGCTGAAATATGTAATAAAAACTGAATGTAATTATGGCAACGGGAAAACATGTTAATGTAACAAACAATGCACTGGGCTTAGCAATTTCCTTTTGTTTAGTGTCGAACCAAGAGAAGCAGTAGTAGCAAGGAACAAAATTAACTTTTCTCGTTAAACCAAAACTCAAATTTATATAAATTTTAAAATACCCTTTATAGTCAATAACACATACCTTTTACTGAATTACAGAACCAGACCACCAGGACTAAGCAATTGCCCCTGAACAGTTTTCTTTGATGATTATTTTTTTTCAAGAAAGCCTATTGTAACAACTGGAATCTATGCAGGCCAAGTATGTGTATCTCACACTCATTATGTTCCGTTGAACAGGCCGTTTCATCTCCCTCACCATTAATCTCTATCAATATTTCCATCTGAGAATGCTGCTTTATGGTTTGGATTTCATTATGAGTGGAGGCAGAGGAGTCTTGATATGAAATGGGACCCAAATTGCCCGTAGTCTTCAAGAAAAACAGTTGGGTAGATCCTTTCATCTCAGAGTCTTTAATCTCTTCCATTTGTGAACGGGGATATCTAAATTAGAGTCACAGGGCAAAAGGACACCTCAGTTTTCATTATTTCTTGTTTATTCACTGGAATGCTCAAAGCCGGGTGCTATAAAAAAAAAACCTCTGGGGTAGGTTAAGCCAAATTCCTTTAACTGTAGCATTTTAAAAGTGGAGAAAGGATGTTGGAATATGAAGCAAGTTTTAAGTTTGCTTTTTGATGCAAATGTTTAACTTATGCTGTAGTCATGGATGTTTAATAGAGATATGTATAAAATGTGATATGTGTCTGGAACAGTTTACTAGGTGATTACTATTAAGTAATGGCAGGTTGAGATTCTGGGATGAATAAACTGATAATAAACAAGCAAACACATAATCAAGAGGCTCCAAATAGGTTGTCAATTGGAATATTTCTTAGATTTTAATTAGTCTTGTTAGGTTGAGATTGCGTTAGTTAACTCACAGTGCTCTGCCCATTTAATTCAAAGGACCTACCTGAATACCAAACATGTCAACATTTTAAAAAATCAATCTCACTTCAGCACTACTTTAAAAAACACTGCTATTCTACACTATTGTTCCACTCCCCAAAAAGGCAAAAGTGATGTGCCTGAACGATTACCGCCCAGTAGCATTAACATCTGTGATGATGAAATGCCTGGAGAAGCTGGTGTTGTCACACATCAACTCCTCCATCAAGGAGTCCCTGGACCCCTTGCAGTTTGCCTACCAGAACAACAGATCAGTTGATGATACTGTTTCCCTGTCTCTACATACAGCCCTGGAACACCTGGACACTAAGAACTCGTATGTGAGAATGCTGTTTGTGGACTACAGTTCAGCATTCAATTCCATTATACCCAGTCAACTGGTGACAAAGCTCAGGGGATTAGGTCTGTGCAACTCTGTCTGTAACTGGCTGCTGGACTTTTTAATCGAGAGACCACAGGTGGTGCGGATAGGCAATAAAACATCAACACCACTCACCCTGAGCGCTAGAACCCCACAAGGCTGGTGTCTGAGTCCAAGGTTGTACTCCCTGTTGACTCACGACTGCACAGCAAGACACAACAACAACCGCATCAAGTTTGAGGATGACACCACTATAATAGGACTGATCAGTGATGATGACGAGCCCACTTACAGGGATGAAGTCATACAGCTGCTTAGGTGGTGTCATAGCAATAACCTCGACTTGAATGTAAATAAAACAAAAGAGCTAATAGTGGACTTTCAGAGACACAGCCCATACACTCACAGCCCACTCAGTATTGATGGAACGGAAGTGGAAACAGTCACCAGTTTTAGGTTTTTGGGAATTCACATCTCTAAAGATCTAACCTGGACTGTGAACACTGACTCTATCATGAAGAAGGCTCAGCAGCGCCTTTATTTCTTGAGGTGCCTCAAGCGATGGGGAATGCCAGTACCTGTGTTGGTGAACTTCTGCCGCTGCACCATCAAGAGCATCCTCACCAACGGGATCACCGTGTGGTACGGCAACACCTCTTCTTGAGAAAGAAAGGCACTGCAGAGAATGGTCAATATGGCCTAGAAGATCATCGGCTGTGGTCTCACCGAGATTAAACAGCTCCATGTGGACCACTGTTGTGGTAGAATTCTGGCCATCACAGAGGACAGTCACCACCTCGGGCATGAGCTCTTCATCCCACTGCCCTCAGGCAAGAGATACAAGAGCATACAGAGCACTAGATTCTTCAATAGCTTCTATCCACAAACAGTGCGATTGGCGAACACATTTAGCCATCCCCTCGGACCACACCTGCACCATTATGATTTCTTATTTATTGCACATCTCCAGTCATTGTTTACACTTCTGTATTGTTTACATTCAAACTGTTTACTTGTTTACTTGTACATTGTCTACTGTTTGTTTATATTGTCTTGATGCACTGTCTGCACTTTGTGTTTTTACACTTGTTTTAACAATTGAGAGACTTTCTGTAACTAAGAATTCCATTGTACCAGTACATGTACCAGTTACATATGGCAATACAATTCACGTCCAAGTTCAAGTTCAAGTATTCCCCAAACTGTCCTTTTTAGAGTTGGTCAAGTTCACTGCTGCCATAGGTTGTGGTTCCTTACAGGCTTCTGGAACATGGGGCCTTCTGAAAGCTCAAAACTACAGAGCAATGAAGTTGTTTCTTGCACCAACTAACAATTACTGGACAATACAAACAAACCCTGTTATCAACTGCTTTTGGCCCTGTAATCTATGTCGTTTTGTCTTTGAGTCCACCTTTTCAATACTTTTTTTCAATACTGCCTAGCAGCTGTAGAAAACCTTCTATACTGCTGAACGCTTCCACACAGTGTTCACTACACCATAGATTATACAGTAATTTTCAATGCCTTTGCCCTAGTAATTTTCACCTTCACCTTTGTGACTGTGTTGTGTCCCCATTTTCAGCAATTGTGAGAAATCGTATCTCAAAGCGACATTACCTCTCCAAATATGTCGTCCCCTGACAGACCTTATCACTATCATTATGAGAAAGAAATTGATATAATTCCTGCATACCAACAGGTATTTTTTTTACTTTTGCACTTGCCTTTATCCTTATTGGTGACTCAGAAATACCTTTTGCTTTGAGGCAAAAATATATGATAGAAAAAGTTGCTCATGTGTGCAATTGGTTGTGGTGTCAATCTGAAGTACGAGGAGTGCCATGTGTGTGAGTATGAGGTGGCGTCTGATTAGATGGTTCTTTGTAGGCAATTGTAACCCTTTTTCACCCACTTTACCTGCAGCTATATACCTGTTTAACCTTTCTGTCAACAGGCTGTTGCTACTGGGTTCACTGTCAGAAACTGCCGCACTGATGTTTTTCATCACGTCCAAAACTGCAAACTTCCCCTCCCCATTTCTACTCATCATTTTTAATAATTCACACTCCTCCAAAAAAGAAAATACTTGCATACACTTACTGTATATAGTGCTTTTCTGGTCAGCAATTTCAGATTTGCACTTCTTCAAACAAAGAGAAGAAAAACTTTTCTCACATGGAGTATGGAAGAAATAACAATCGAGATCAACTGGAAAAACAAGAGAAGAAAATCATAACGAAATTAGAAGGAAATCTCACTTTCCAAACCAAATCTGCACACATTAGTCTGAAACTCTGTTCTACTTTAAAGTTTATAGTGATTTTGGGACAATCAGACTAGGAGATCTCTCAGACGTAAAACTGTGTGGACAAATCTAAATATTTGTTTCTCTTCCATCGCATTGCATAGCTTTATATTACCCAAATGATGCCTCTGAATGTACATTTTCCAATTTTCTGTATTTCTTTTCTGCTGTGGTACACAGGGAGGAGGGGAATTTTCACTATTTTCTTGACAGCTCAGTCTCACAATGAAGTTTTAATGTGTTTCACTCTCTTCACAGATCAATATGTTGTGGGTTTTGAAGGGTGATGTAGATCCTGTGAATTCAATATTCCTTGTTTTTTTTCTAAAGGGATTGTTAAAATAGAATTTAATTTGAGGACTGTTATGGTAAAATTGTCAATGCACTAGTCAAACAACATTTAAAGTATTGGGTATTGGGTAAAATTTACCTTTTGGTCACAAGGTAAAAAATTAAATATTGATGCTCTGGGATCAGTCCAGAGAAGAGCAACCAAATATGTTTCAGGGCTAAGAATGTCCTTTGCTGACAGCTTAAAAGAATATTTTTTGTATTGAACAGAGAAGACTATTAGGGGACCTCAAAAGCACTGGAAAAAGTCTGCAGTCTGCAGACTTTTTCAGAATGAACAGTGAAACACAAACCAGAGGGCACAAGTGGAAAGTTCTTTACACAGATGGGGTGTGGGAGTATGGAACAAGCTATCCATCCATGTTGTTGAAGCTGATACCCTGGCTTCACAGATGTAACCCATTTTACATGTCTTGGAAAAAAAAGAAATGTATTTCTGGGGATTTTATGCTTTATACAGTATGTAAGCCTCAATTCCCTGGTTAACTAATTTTAACTTTCTGCTTCTCAAAACACTGTGAAATACTTAAATGCACTAAAAGTGAAATCCTTAAACAAAACGAAATGCAGGTTGTAATTTCTTAGTTTTGGGGGGGGGGGGTCAACACGAGAATCAATTTCTTTTCTGAAATATCACGTCTTATACTGTACTTGCGAGGATGAATTTCACATTTAATGTAATTTATTTCCAGGAAGGACAGAGGTGAATTCACGTCCAAGGTGACCTCAGGTCATAGTGGCTCAAGATGCTGTGCATTTTTTTACTTTGTATATGTACCTGTATGTATTTTACAGTATCTATCCAGGAAGTTACAAATCTATTGTGTAATATATTTACAGTATTTGCATATTTGTATTTCTTCTTTCTTTAAACATTTTGTATTTCCTGGCATTTGTGCAGGCTCCTTGTTTGAGTTTTTACCACTTACGATTTTTTCTTGGCTACTGTGATAAAATCTGGCACTTCCTATGAGCTGGGAACATGATTGTCTTGTGTAGAATGTGCCTGGGTAAAATATTGGAAAATGAAATGGGGTGTTGCCTGGGAGAGAAAATCTTTATAATTCTGAGAGCAGCAGGGGGATTGAGAGGGACAGAACTCGGCAAATAGCAAAGGTAACAGATGTTCAGAAAGAGATAACAGGCTGGATGTGAGAAGTGGACTTTATGGTACCTACAGAGAGAGTGTATATAGACAAGCCACAGTAAGCAGTAGTATTAAGCACAGTGCAGGGCACAGATAGATGGATCAGCAACAGCACAAGTACAGGTGTTCCAATGTTGCCTAGCAACTGAGATTGTTTCAGAATGGGCTCGTCTTAGTTTAGGTGCTTCTTTGAAAAATATATGGTTAAATATTCACATTATGAACCTTGATTTGCGTAGTCTTTTGCAGTGATACTATCTCTTACTAGCTCACTACAGTATAAGTTCCTATTTTATTTTACTTCCCACATTTACTTTCTTTCACAAGAAACTGTTGCTTTATGTTGACCTCCTATTTGAAAGTAGCATCTTGACTCATACGAACTTAGAGTATCTCGAAAGATTCATAAGCATCATCTTATAGAATGTGATTTCAAAATGATTTTTGATAACTTTAGACTGCAACTCCATTCATATGATGTACACTAAGAATAGTAGTTTCTTGCAGTTAAATAACTCTTTTTTACGGGTGGAGAAATGAGAAATTCCTAGAATTAAAGTCTGGGGGAGAGAGCTTATATAACACATTACATAATTTTTGAAAGCCCTGGAAAGAAAAAAAAATAAACCATGACATTACATAACAGCTAATACTGGAAAACATCCTAAAACTGGAAAACAACAATGAAGAACATCCTAATACTGGAAACCAGCAATGCAATCACACAGAACTACTACTACTGTATGTATAGTTGCCAATGAGCCACAAAAAGACACAAACCAAGACAGACTTTTTCCAATCACTAACACAGTATTTGCTCAATATTTATGAGCAAACTTCAAACCATTACCTTTCAGTGTGAAAATAATATTTGTCATGTAATTGAATGATAATATTCTATATTTTCCTTAGGTGTCTTGAATCATATTCTATCACTTGATACCTCCACATATATTCAAATCGGGATCATAAGTAATTAATAAGGAGTCTTAACAGTTAAAAGGTTTTACTCTGGGCTAGCATACTCACGCAAAGTCACAAAGGGAATCAGTTGAATTATTTAAACCATAATCTGAAAGAAACCACATATTTGTCTAGGTTCGCTAGTTGAGCACAATTCAAATGCTGGCAATGATGGGCTCAATGGGTGTTGAACTTTTTTTCAAGGCTGAAGCGAATAAAAGCGCAATAAGCCTTCAATGCTGCGTGACTTCAAAGAAGACATCTTAGTTTCACATTCTAACAAGGTCAGAGCTGTCACAAGATGAAAAGGCAAGAGAGTAATGTAGAAAGTTGCTGGAAATACCATTTTTCAAATCCTTTTAAAAGAGCTAAGGAGACTGCAGGATTTTACACTGTGGAGCCAATTTCTGAGTCCACTATAACTTTGAACAGCAGGAGACATGTGGATGAACAATTTTTGCAGACAGTTTAAAACTAGCTAGTTGCTCCCAAAAGAAATGTAAATTTAAAGTGGTCTTCACCCACGAACTGACAAAATCAATATTCTCTCCTTCTCTGCTATGACTGTACTTGTGATTTCTGTCTTTTAAGCCCAGGCAAAACAGGACACGTGTACTGCACAGAAAAGTGGAATTTTGCTTCTCTGGAGAATCATCCTTTCATCCACTCTCAATAACAACTTACTCCAATATAGTGTCATGGTGAGGTGGAGCTTAAACTGGCCCACAATGGGCACAAGGCATCCCTGGGTGGGATGTGTGTCCATAGCAAGGCAACTACATTCACCAAATTGTACACAGTGCCGAGAAAAAGTGCCTGATTTCCTCTGTTATTGCATATTTGTCACAGTGGATGTTTTCAGATCTTTAGACAAAATCTAGTATTCGATAAAGGGAACCTGAGTGAACAAATACCACTTTTTTATTATTAATTCCCCTGTGTGAAAAATTAATTGCCCCCTTACACTTAATAACTGGTTGCTCCACCTTTAGCTGCAATAACTGCAACCCAACGCTTCTTATAATTCTTTCACATCACTGTGGAGGCATTTTAGCCCACTCTTCCTCGCAGAACTGCTTTCATTCAGAAACACTGGTAGGTCTTCGAGCATAAACTTTCAGGTCCTGTCACATCATCTCTATTGGGTTTAGGTCTGGACTTTGACTAGGCCACTCCAAAACTTTCATTTTGCTGCTTTTCAGCCATTCTGATGTGGGCTTGCTATTGTGTTTTGGATCATTATCTTGCTGCATGACCCAACTATGCTTCAGCTTCAGCTCATGGACAGATGACCGGACATTCTACTTAAGAATTTCCTGATACAGAGCAGAATTTATAGTTCCTTCAATTTACTACTGTTCCAAGTGTTCTCCATTTGGAGATTATGGCTCTCAGTGTGGTTCAGTGGAGTCCCAGAGCCTTAGAAATGGCTTTGTAACCCTTTCCACATTGATAGATATCAACAACTTTCTTCTGATCTCTTTAGGAATGTCCTTTGATCGTGGCATAATGTGCTTGTTGAATCTTTGTGCTCGTATCTTGACTCTGATGGTAAGGGTAAAGAAAAGTGAGGTTTATATTGAGCAGGGCTGGCTGTAATCAACCAGCTGACTCTAAATTATCCCTTTAATTGGGTTGATTGCTTTTTCACACAGTGCCAGCTGGTGTTGGATACCTTTGTTCATTAAATAAATGAAATAAGTAAAAAAAAGTGTTATTTGTTCACTCAGGTTCCCTTTATCTAATATCAGATTTTGGTTGAAAACATTCAGTGTCACAAATCTGCAATAATAGAGGAAATCAGAAATCAGGGCAAATACCTTTTCACTGTATATTATACATTCATGCAAAGTGACATGCATTAAAAACAAATTTAACTTGTGCAGTATTGTATCACTGAGTCAGCAATATATTTCTACTATAACATTACATTGTGGCAGTAACGCTGTCCCTAACTCAACGGAAGAAGGGTTTGGCATCGCATGATACATCATAAGTTTATAGTATTTGCTTGAGCCATGGTGAATAGTTTTGAGTACTACTGCTACAAACATATTATTATAATTAATTAATAATATAAATAATTACATTTAAATAATATATTCATCCAAATAATCTGAAACAATCCTGTAAATACAATACAGTGCCATAATGGAGAGTGTGATCATCAAAAAGAACTACAGTAATTAAACTTACTAAATTAAATAACTGAATACAATCCAACGTAAAGGACTTATTGTAATTCTGAGGTAAAGCACAGTTGGTTCTTAATGAGGTACTCAAACGTCTGGAAGATGTTGCAGTCATAGTCCTGCTACAGTACTGTAGGTGTCTGGTTCAGTCCCAAGGGTGACAGAGAGGAGAATGAGCAGAAAGAAGCAGGAGAGTGCAAAGTAGAAAAACTCTACAACCAGCAGATGAGGAAACAAGGGAGCAGAGAGATGAAGAGAGCTGCAAATGCAGACCAAGACCAAGGTGAGGTTTAATATGAAATAAATTGCCAGTAAAGAGGGTGCAGTGCAGGGGTGGCATGGGAGGAGCAAGCATTTAAGGGTTTTGCCTTTGATGTACAGAGCACATGTACAGTAAAACACCCAATTCAGTAGTATCACCACGTGTTGCCTCTGAACGAAAAGAAAGGCAGAGTTTTAATGGGAGAAATAACCAAATTCATCAGCCAGTCCCAATATCATGAATGAAAAGCACAGCAATAAACTAATCTCAGTGTATCAAATCTCCCTGTATAGCATCCAGGCGAAAGAGGTTAACAAGTTGACATAAGACTTACCAATAAAAATGAATATGACCTGCTGCTAAGTATAATTAAAAATCATGAAACCATTTGCTGATAGTAAAGTGCCATTAATAAAGATCTAAAAAAGCAAAAGGAATCTTGTCCTCTTGCTAGACATAGAAATTATAAATTTAATATATATCTCAACATGTTATGTTTTTCTCCAGGTTGCAGCTTGGCCTAAATACAGTAAACATAGACAGAAGGACTTAGCCATTTTGCAGTGCATAAATTCACAAGAATGTTACACTCCTTATTGCTATTCTGTCATATGTTCATTAATGTTTATCACACAAAGATCTGTCAATGTTCAAATGTCAAGAGCTGGTACTGGTTTTGAAAAACAAAATCAAAAGGTATTCCAGAGAAAACAAATATTCTACAGTGTTACATCATTGCCATACATCATGAACACAGATGTCTTGCCAAAGCAAGATAACCTCTACTGGTATCCTGCTCCTGCCCAAATGCACGGAAAAAGACCATCATTAACACCCTATTCCACCAGTAAAACCAGTAAAAGGCTGCATAACAACTCATATTGACTTTTGATTGACTGTGCTATTGTGTGTCATTGTTCATTCCATAGTAGGAACAATTATGAGACCAATCACCAAACATCAGGGAGTTTCAGCAGAAGCAATGCTGACAGCAATTCAACATTGAAGGAATTCAAGGACCCAATCAAGCAAGACCTCTTCCTATTGTGCTGAAATTAAAGATTAATGAGCTCCAACCAACAAGAGTGGGAAAGTGCCAGAAATGTTTAGGGTACCCTCAAGTGTATCGCGATTAATGCCTTTGAAGTGACACTTGAATTGGTTTTGATAACATCTAAGACACCCACCATAAAATCAAATTCCTCCTTCTAAGAGTAAATGCATTGGAGGTGAAACTACGGGAACTGAAATAACATTTTAAGATGAAGGAACTAAGAAACACTGGCCAACACAGAGGAACTGACAAAGAGGAGGTGGTACCAGGTAACATCTATAGGCTATCACTGAATAGGTTTGCTCAACTGTAGAACTTGGTGGCTGATGATCACAAACTAGAAATTCAAGGCAATAGTTCCTAAGAAACCCTGATTACCCACACTGAAGTCCACAAATCAGTCACAGAACATCTTTAATCGGTGCCGATGACACTCAAATGTCAAATTGAAGCACTGTGAGTAAAATATACATCAAGGGCATTGGATCAATAACTTTATACTTTTGCAAGCTGAGGTGGCTCATTTTAACCAAAGAGTGAACAGATTTCTAGCAAATGCAAGTGAAGACCTAATGAAGACCCAGCTACTGTTTAGGTTGGGACAAATGGCATGGTATTAATTTCCATTCATAACAAATTCAAAGACCTTGGACACAAACTCACAAGATCACAATCAGTGGACTTCTCAGAGACCCAGAACAAAGGCAAAGAATTATAAATATGAATCTGCAAACATGTGGCTTTAAACATGGTGTGCTGAAGAAGGTTTGTATAGACATGATAGACAAGAGGAAACTATGGAAAAGTGCATTTTAACCCAAAGATGGAAGATGTTTGGCAAAGGGTTGTAGCTGTTACAGTGTTACAAGTTGCTTAACTATGTTGTCAGTTAAGTTAACTAAGTTGATATTTTGGCTTCTCTCAAGAAATGGCTGGACAAGATCCTTGGATTAAGGAACTACAATGACACAAATTTCAAGCATAGAAACTGAATCAACAACAAAAATCAAGGTTCAAAGGAGGATCTGTGGCATGATGAACAGATGGAGGGAAGATAAGGCAAAGGGATGTCCTGACCTTGACAATCTTCAAAAAAGAAATAGGGATTGCCTTGCTATCCATCAAAGGAAAAATAATTGTGGGAGACCTCTTGAATCAACTCCTTCTACTTGCTTAAGAGCTCCATTTAGAAACTCTTGGGCACAACAGACATGATTTTTACTTCTCACCAGATACAGCAAAAATATCCTAAGCCACCTTCCTAAATGACCTGCTGCGATCTCACAGAAGCTTTTGACTCCATTAACTGAGACGACCGAAGATTCCATAAATGTGTTAGTTTTTGTCACCTGAGTCATGGCAATGCAAATAAGAATTCCATGAAAGTTTCATGGGCATCAGAGACCCATGTGGGGTTAACCTGCCCTACCAGTTCCTGATTGGCTGATGATGAGTAACCATGCACTCTGACCTTAGGGTTGTAAACCAACTTTGAATAACACTTTTCCTTGGAATCTCCCAGACTTTGAGGCGCCAGATGACCATTTATTAAAGTTGCTGGAGAATATCAGCATTGGGAGTTGCTCCTTATCAGGACACTCTATCATCTAAAAAAACACCTTAAATGTGAATCAAATGGAATGGCCTCTCTGTATCAGGCACCACTGAGATGAAGGAGAGAGGGACTGGCAAGAGAACAGAAAGCTTAATTCCTGTATTTTAATAAGTCTCGCCACTACACTATCTTCTTACTTAGAAAGACTTTTGGAAACAAATAGCGGGGATAAATGTTAAATAGGACTTAAATATTTGCAACAGACTGTGAGCTGAGTCTTTGTACAGTGTGCATTTGAAGTAAATGTTTTAGAGAAGAAACATCTGTTCAATTTCAAGTAAACTTTCAACACTTTCAATTAAACTTACCATGAAAGAATAAAAACAATCTCACAATCATTAGGGTTTATATTTGTGCTCTTTTCACCTTACTGAGTCCACAGCTATTAATGGTTTCCATATTGAAGGGTTTCAGTTAATCTGATTACTCAGATTAAGTATTATACTTTATTATTCATTTTACAGTGTTGTTCCCATCTCCTGAAAGAACTGTAAATGTTATTTCATTGTTGTTTTTAAAAAAGTACATTTTAAAGTGCTTATAGCCAATATGTGCTAAAACTCACAAACATAAGAACGTTTAATTGACAACAGACCTTGTTTTGAATCAAACTACCAATTATTTTCTAGATGTATTTTTTAACTGTGTTTCGGGCATTTAGTCCATAAAGCCTGTAATGAGACAAAAGACAATGCTGCTTCTCCAATGATACCTGCACATTTATATAGCTGTAAGAGGTAAAAGTAGAGTTGCAGCACAATTGCCAAATTACTTTACGCATGTCTATAAATACAACCTTTCAAAATTAGTCCCAGCAGGCCCAATTTAATCACTGTTCATTCCCACCACAAGATATACAGTATATGGAAATTCCTCTTAAAAGAAAGTAAGCTGCGATTGTGTTTTATTGGGGCCAATTGTGATTTGAAAATATTTCACCAGCACTGGATCTCAGTATCTCTACTGCCAGTAGAGCCTCAGGGCTTGATTTTAAAAGTGATTGGTATATGCAAGACCACAGGGAGTCAGTAGGGAATGGACATTTGTGATCTTCTTTCAGAAATCAAGTCCCCTTTTTCCTTGGTAGACAGCATTTCCCAGGTGACGCATTTTCAGAAGATAACTTCCCTCCTTACACAAGACATTCTTTGAAAACCAACCTTTTATAGAAAACTGTCATTCACCTTAGATCCGCATTATGATTAAAACAGAGGTCTTTTGTACTCACAGGTGTTTCTGCTTCATTTTACTGTGTCTGTCTACTTTTAACTCCTTGGGGTTTCTGTTCAAAAGTTGCCTGCAAATGTTTTTAGTTTTTTTGTGTGCATAACTGACATAGTGCTACATATTTGACATTTTATGTTGATAATTTGACTGAAAATACAAACATAAAAAATAAAAAAAATAAATATGGCTTGTTGACAATGCCTAGGCTTCATAGTCATATACAATTTTAATTAATGGTGGGTTCTGAAGGGGTGTTTTGTAAAGCAATGAACAGAAGGCTGAGTATATGTATATGATATCTTTGCAGTCACTTGGTCTTTCACAGTCACAGTACAAAAACAAGATGACCCAGTCTTGAACCAATGATTATAAAACTCAATCTATCCGCAGTTACTGGTTGAGTTACTTGGAAGGCCTCTCTTATTTTTATACTCTTGATGGGAGTTAATCAATCTTAATAAATGGCAACACATATTGTGAATTCAAAGGGTACAATACAGAATTTTTATTAATACAAAAATAAAATGTGCAAAACAAACCATTGGAAGAGTACAAATATACAGTACATGGATCTGCCTTGATACAAATGACTGATCACTTACTCAGTGATTACAAAGAATAAAAGAACGTAAAAATACATTAACTATGATATACATTGACTATCATTATAAATATAAATGTTGTATGATAGTAAAAATACATTGAATATAATGGTTGTTATTGTAGTCAGCTCACTTCATGTCTCACTATGTCTCACGTAACACATCAACATTCTTACACTTCAAAGAGAAGTAAATATTTAATTATTGTTGTGAATTAATCTTTATCAAATGCATTTGTGGTACAATACTTAATTGTAGAGGATTATAATGTAAACACTGAAATAACAGTATACTCATCCAACCTAGAATTGTTTGACCATGGCATTCTGCAGAGACTTTAAAAATTCTGACAAGAAGAGAAATGTTGGATCCAGGTCATGTCCACTGCACCTCTGCCAGAGGAAGTCCTTGTAGCACAGAAAGGGAGAAGCGTCACACTGAGCGTAGGTTGTATGCAAAAATTCAACAATCAGGAATATCCAGAAGTCAAGATTTAAATGACGAGACAGTCGGCTTGCTCTTCTTTCTGGCTGTTACACTGAATGTGTGTTGATGTTCAAAAGTTGAACAAAAGTTCAACGGTGTTATTTCAGTAATCGGGTGAAATTAACATTGAGAAGTTCTTCTCAAGACTTTTTTTTTAGTAGTCTCAGGCAGAATTTTGATGTAATAATCCCTGTGAGTCTGACAGTTTACATTCAGTTATGTCAGTTGCAGCTTCAGGTAAGACAGCAGTGTTTGCACTAACATGATTATTTAGCAGGAAAGTTGCCAGGGTCTCAAAGTGCTAAAGAAAGAATCCCAGTTGCTTGACTTTTAAGTGAATCCACTATGAGTGGTGATTGGACATGTATTGACAGGTGATCTCCAGCTGGGGTTAGATATCCAGATATCCAGTGTCACGATTATAGTCCCCCCTCCTTAAGGGTGCTCCAGCCCTTTCACTAAGACTTTATTCTCTGCACCTGTTCCCTATTCCCAGCCCACCTTAAAAGCCAGGCGCTGACGCTCATCCGGGCTCTGCATCTGATTTCCATATCGTGCGAGTCCGGGACCTGGAAGCGCCTGGTCCCGTTAAGGTTTTAACCTCTGTTCCCGTTCCTGTTCCCCGTCCGCCGGTTCCGACCCGGCCTTCGTGGTTTTAATTCTTTCTTCTGATGGATCTTCTGGTTTTGGACTTACCCTTGTGTTTTGGATATTCCCTAAGGACTACTCTCTCGGATTGTTCGCCTCGGCCACACCTCCCCCGTGCACCAGCGCACCTTGGACACGCCCCCCTGTCTTCAGCCCCGTATTCCTGCATGACGTTTCCCCAGTGTTTCCCCACTCCGTCGGACTGTGTCGTCCGCATAGGGTCCGGAAAGAACTGTTCGTTACATCCAGATATCTCCAGATATCTCTCCCTCTTGGAGAGGTAGACTTAGAGGCAGTGCTGTGTTCAGTTCTTTATTGGAATTGTTCATTGTAGGAGTTAATGTGCCCATTTTATAATGTTCTAGTTTTTGGTGGAATCCCAACACATTTTGCTTATCGGGCCTGTCTTACTTGCATTCCCAAGAGAATGACTGAAAGTTCAATTTCAGATCTTTACTTTTTTGAACGCCTTCATTCTACTGCATAAAGACATCTGTGTTACAGAGTTCAGACATCCAAAGAAACACCCAATACTAGTATATAGCCTTTTGGCTACTTTAAGAGTTGTATCCTTATCATGTGTGAGCAACTATTGGCAACATCTTTAAATTTTTTTTATAGCATATTCAAGTTCTATTACCATCAATGGAGTTTACCCCCCCATAAAATGTTTGGGTTGAAAACATTCTTAATTTTCAATGATGGATATTTCATAAGCAGATACAATATTCAATCCAGTTTGTAATCACCCATATTAATTCTCATATCAACATTGATCAACATCAATGTATATTTATTCATATTTAGTCTTAGAATATTAATTTGAAACAGCATGTAGCATTATTAGTTCCCTGTATGGATTACATCCATTTTCTTTTATTTGTACTTTTTTTCCTTGATTTTAGAACCTCAGATATCTTGTTAACATCACTGTAGCACAAAAGTGAGGATAACAAAAGGGTTCTTGAAAACTGAGCTAAAAGTCTTTGTTCAAGGTATCCGTAAGAGATTCTTACTTTTTTACCAATAGGTACATTTATCCTCTGGTGCTGTAATGAATATGCTGACAGACAATTTAGCAGTGTGTGGTGTACAGGATTAATGGATGTGAGAACTGTGCCTGTTGGACAGAGATAGCAGTTACTGTTATTTTTATGGAAAACATTAAGCAAATGTTTTATGGATATGTATTTTATACCAAACACATGATTTGTAGAAGCTTTTCAAAGTTAAAGTTGTTGTACAATAGCATAAGAAGTAAAGTGTAACAAATGGACTGTCATGTAACTAGAGTAATGCTCATTAAGATTATGATGCAAAACATTTAAAACTTTCAGAAATTGTGTGGTGGGATGCACATATTGCACCACCAAAAATGAGAAGATTTTGAAATATCAAAACTTTAATTTCCTTTGACCTCCTTGTTACTGGATCGGGTGATCATCTGGATGGTGTAACTTGATGTATTCCACATACCGAGCTGGAAGAGATGAAGATTGTGCCTAATCCCCTCTGTCCTAGATGCACTTAGTGTGTACTCATTTCACCTGCACCAATTATGGTACTCCTGTGACAGACTGGTTTGGGGTTTACAGTATGTGACAAATGCACTTTCAGGTGCAGCCATTTTTTTCTGTGGCGTTAGTTCATGAATGTTTCCTTTTCATTGATGACTCTCAAGTTAGTCTCTGGTTACTTCCAGTAAGCACATGTTTTACTGGCAGGTCAGACTAAAGCCTACACATCTTCCTTATGTGTCTGGATTGAGACATCTTTAGATCTTAGATCTTTAGATTTGGTGGCTTTCATTTGCAGAAATCGCTCTTAGAAACATGGCAAGATTAGATTTTGCTAGTGCAAAAAATTGTTATAGTATGGTCTGTTGCTTTCTCTCAGCTCCAGAACCTGCTTATTTAATCCTCTTTCCCTTTTGTTTCTTAGCCTGAGAACTCACATTTTCTGTACATGGTTTATTTTTGTTCAAATAGCTTTTTCCTTGTTCTGAATTGAAAAGCAAATAAAAACCAGTATACTTGTGGATGCTATCTAGAAGGTCTGTTAGTGGAAAGTTATTGATTGAGGAAATTTAAATTAAGGTTAAGGAACATTCCTTATTTTTTTTTAATTACTGGTGAGATTGACACAGTCTGACACATAACACAGCTTTAATAACACTAACATACACCTTTTTAGTACCTTAAAAAAACCTAAATTAGATAAGACATGCCCCACATCTGGCTCGGGTTTAACTCTAATTTCTATCTTCTTTCTTCTGTTTAAGAGTTGAAATTGTTTAAAAAAGCAGCCAAACAGTTTAATGTAAGTACTTAATGAGCCAAACTAGCAATGGTTAAACAACTAAAAAACCAACCAGGATTAGGAAGCACTATCATTGACTGTCCTTTTTGGGGTTTCTTTAAATGCTTTATTTAATGTGGAGCGTCCACACTTATACGGCGCAATTGTGCAGTTTGCTCATAATAAAACAAGAGCTTTTCTAAGGCACTGTATCCATTTTCACTGTATTGTTTTCCCAGGACTGAACCTTTAAATTGTATGAGCTGCATTTTTAAAATATGATTAAAATATTATCAGATATATGACATAATTTATATTTAAAACATCATTTAGAACTACAGTAATTGAACTTTTACTCTGAGGACTCTTTTATAAAGTTGACCTATGAAGGTGATCATACATATGTTTGCTCATTCTGTGCATGCTAAATACATCTCAAATTAATCATTTTCCGTGTTTCTTCCCAACGTACTTAATCAGTCTCACTAAGATATCTGTCTGTGAGTAATCCCCATGGCTAGCTGCTGAGATGACTGGCATTACAAAGATTTATAGTGCGTGTGCATTTTAAAACGTGGTTCAGCTCATTTTGAAAATGTCTCAGGAGGTTCCAATTTCGCTTTTTAGAGTGGCGAAGTAAAATGCTTCAGTGATGAGGCTGAAGTTATGAATTTTACACCATGGGATTTACTGTGATGTTCTAAACCTAAGCTATTCTCAGTACCATCGGCCCTTTTTTATCCTTGGTTATCTCATCCGTGTCTTTCTTTCATTTAGGATTTATTGCCCCTCATATTCTCATTTAAATTGTGGGACAGAACGTAGCCTAGAAGCATCTTAACAAGTTTTAACCACAAAAATGGACCTCTCCATGCTTGATAAAATACACCTATCAAACATTATCACTACTTCCACTGGCAAAACCATGGTGAGATTACACAGGTTAACAAACTCAATACGGTAGACTTCAGAATTAACAGTGAAATACAAACCAGAAGAAGTGCGGGAGTCTGGAACAAGTTGCCCAGTCGTGAAATAGAAGCAGATACCCAGGTTTCTTTCAAGAAACTGCTGGTTGAGATCCTTGGATCAATTAACTACTAACTACAACACAGGCTAGATGGGCAGAATGTCCTCCACGTGTTTTTTAACTTTCTTTGCTGCTTAGGATTTGTGCTGAACTATGTAGGTTGCCTACCCACTCTCTGCAGTTTTGCTGGCTTGACACCCTCTTGGCTTTAATGATAAAGATACCAACTTTAAGTTTGCATTACACAAGAAACAGATAGTGCTTCTACAATTCCACCTTGATTGTAGACATTACCTGAATATTCTGAATCCACAAATGGTGTCCATGCTTAGATAAAAAGATGCATACACATTTTTTCTGTGTCTCAAGACAGTAAGTGGAAAATCCTTCCTTTTGTGCAGCTTCTCCAGGAGTCCCCTGATGTCTCTCTCTGGTCCCTCTAGCCATCCACTGCCTTCTTAGGTTCTGCTCAGACAACCATCAACCTCAAATACAATGCATGAAAAAATCCCAGGAATTCTTTCTCCTTAGCTGTGACACTGGACATTTGGTGCGACAATATATTATTACACCCATTTTAGCATTGCTGTTTTGTGTGCCTTTCAGCATCTCAAACTCTTATTGAGCATCCAATGCATCAGAATGAATGACTCCGTTTGTGCCTCATGCAATAATAAATACGTCGTTAGAACCATTTTATTATCATCGAATAAAACTCATTAAAGGAGATGTATCAATTGCTTCCACATTGTCTTACAACAGTGTAAGAGCAAAACTATTTCATTTTATGACCTTAAATGAGCTGTGTACTCCACTTTTTTCTTGTTAATTGAGACTGTGACAATACATTGATAAATCACTCATTTTCGTTTTTGTTTGTTTTTAAACTGACTATATGCCATTAGGTTATAGTTTTCTCTGGGACTTTGACATTTAATTCACAGAATCTGTGAATCATTTAGCACATTTTCCTCCTCCTGCCTCATTCCAATTTCACATCATAGATAACACTACTAACAAGCTGCTGAGAACAGGGATACATTATTTAGCCTTGTTAATTTTTCATTTTATGATTTAAACAATTTTTCTTTGGACACATATTTGTGTTTGTAACAGCGGGTTTTTCTTTAACCTCCAGTACAAGTATACACTAATGAGGCAGGCAAGATTGCCTTCTTAAATCACTGGTTGCAGAAACAATTAGGTTATTTTCCTTTTAATTATACATATAAGGTTTTTATGTAGAGATTTCAAATTAATAAATTTGTTCCTGGCAGTTTTCTGGGTTATAAACAAGTTGAAAAAAGTAATGGGGCCCTTGTTAATATAACAAATCTTCAAGTAACAAAGTACAAAGATTCTTGCATTATACAAGAAATAAATTTAAGAATACTATTATTGTAAAATTTTTAATGGCATTGTTTAGAACTAAGGTTCAATTGTAGCCCGGTTAGATTGCATTCCTTTAAAATAAACCTTGGGGCATTTGTCTAATCCACTTGATCTGTTGTCTGTTATGACAAAACCTAATTTTATTTCTAAATTGTTGGGTTTAATATAGAGAGGTATGAGGCTTTGTTTTCCCAATTTATCAATATTACAAAGTGTCCTTGTATCAGAAAGGACTTCAGTCATTTATAAACTAGAGCATTTTAATCAAACCAATTCCTTTGGTCATTTCCAAGTATTTTTCAGAGTTCTTTATGTACTAATGCAGTATGGTTGTGCCCATATAACTATGATTTATGAATTTACAAGGTATTTTGATAAATACAGTATTAGGCCCAGATATAGATTTTCCAGAAATCATAAAAGAACATAATATTTAAAATCAGCAGGGTGCTTCTTTAGATTTCTAACATGTTCTTCATGTTTTTTTTGTTGAAAATGGTTTTGCACTGGGAATGCTCAAACGTCTTGAAGAAAGAATGTCACTTTGCTAAATATATATGCTCCTGAAGACCGACATTTGGAGCAGCCTGTTAAGATTGGGTGCTAGAGTATTTCTATACACAGTATGTGCCCCACGCATTGTGGTTCTCTCAAGATGTTATGTTGTATGTCAGTATTTTTACATTGGTTTTTATTACAAATTGCTGATGTTGCTCCCAGTAGCTCAAGGTGTGAAAGTTCTTGCAGGAAGTGCAGGTCGAGATTTGATGATCAAGACATTGCAAGTTTGAACCTGGTCACATCATTAGCCACCTGTGATCAGATTTCTCCAAACTTCAGCTCAGATTCAACTCAGTATCAGAAGAAATCAGCACGGAATCACCCAAGGTTAGAGATTAGGCCAGGACTCTCAGTTTCCAGCACACCAGTGATCCCAACAACCTCCTGGCTTCCTGTATTGTTGTGGTGATACAGGAATAGAGGAAAAGAAAAATACTGATTAGATAGATTTATTGATTATTACTGTTCCTTAGGATAGTCAAGTCATGGGATTTTATTAAAAAGCTCAACATTTAGAAATTGAGTTGGGACAGAATTGCCAAAATAAGATGATTAAGAACCCATATAAATAGATATTCAAAAATACATTATTTTAATGCATACATATAATATACAGTAAGACCATACCGTGTGCAGGTACAGTATAAAGCTGATATGGTCTTGGTGGAATGTGGCCTGTCTGTGAGAGACGTTTCCCAGAGCATGAGATGCTCTTTTTCAACAAACTGCATAGAAACAAGTGCAAGTCCTTAGAAACTAGGAGACCAGCAGCAGGATTTACAGGATTTACCTTGTCCTAGAAAACAGCTGGTCACCACGGTGCAACCAATACATTCACCTGTATAATTGTAATTAATTGAACTTCTCATTTAAAACGTTTTTCAATAATTATATAACACAAAATAATTGATCAAATTAGGATTTTCCTTGCCCCCGATCTTTGCAATATTTCGGATGTGATGCATTCTGTTTTTGTTCCCAATAAAGTGAAATGGATAAAAATTGAAAACATAATAGCTACTCTTAGGGATTCATTTAGAAACAAACAACTAATCTTTACCTGGGTTACTTCTTAGAAGTATTGGAATGTGCTGCTTCTGCCATCGAATACATATTTTGCTTTTAATTGAGTCCCTGTTGAGATACAGAAAGCATTTTCTTGCCTATGATTGAAACAGATGGTACGCTATTTTTATACTCACCTCTTCTCACATGCATTTTTGTGCCGCATATTCTCCAAGGCTGTCAAAGAAGTGGCTTTAAGTTCTTTAAAAAAGTTGCCAGATGCTCACTGGTATCATACTCAACTTCAGAGGTATATAATATTTTACATACTCTGGCACACCTAAATGCTTGGAAGAGGCAGATGGAAATCACTTGATTTTAGCTAAATTCCATCTTCTGGGATTCAATTACCAGAAAGCATCCAATTATAAGTTCTAATTAGAAAGAGAATATACCTGGATTAAATTTTGAGGACAGCTATTGATGTTCAGTTCCTGTTCACATACTGTACTGGTTTGTCTAACAGATCTCCTGTATAAGATGACATTAGTACTTAGGACTTTCAGGGGTGTTCAAGACTCCTACAGTATATGGGAGAATTTAAAAAGTGTTAAATTCTATAATCTAGGCAAATGGCACCCCTCTACATTACTAATACAGCAAGGCTATACCAGCTGGCAAATGGCCTCAGGCACAAGTACAGGTTAATTAAAAATAAAACAGCTAACTATGTGTTATGACAAACCCCTGGAGGACTCTGCATTCCACCTCACATTGCAGCACAGTTCCCAATCAGCCCTTTTCCCCAGTCTATTTAATGCTGCTTCAGACTCTCCCCGGTGCTCAGTATTAGGTTTTCCTGGCTAGAGCTACCCCATCTTCCTGCGATTAGTTACGTCTGGTTTTTGGCTTCCTGACCTTGGTTTGTTCTTCGACTGCGTCTCCTGGTTTTGTTTTGGTACTTTGATTATTGTTCGGTCTTAGACTTTCGGCTTCCTCACGGCTTACAGCTCTGCTTTCTGATTTTGTACTTTTGCATCGGATTGTTTTCCTTCGGCTTTTGGATCTTGGACTGTTTAATCGACTATACCTCTGAAGTTCATTCTGATTACTCTGCATATGGTCCTCATTAATATTCCGTAACACTATGGTAATAAAGGTAAGAACTGTCCACTATCCACTAAAATACTAATCCACTAAATTAAAACTATGTCTCATCCAATCCACACACCCTAAGGACATTGACCATGTAGATGTACAGTGGTTATTTCCAATTAATCATTTTATAAAAATCAGGACTTACAATAAAACAAAGTAAAGATATTCAGACACCTAAGTCTTGGTCTCGCTCACCTCCTTGTCCCACGTGTGCACCACCATCTCCCTACATGATGGTCCTGTTTCTTTTTGTCCAACCTCCACTGTTCTCCAGTTGTCTTGGCTTACTACACTTTCTCTTCCTCTGTGGGTTCCAAGTAAGGACTTGCCTTAGTTGTGGTTTCCACATTCTATGTCTGATCCAGCACCATTTTCTGCATTTAATCTCTGCATTTAAAAGTTTGGCCAGTGTATGTCAAGGATATTTCTCAGGCATTTGTTTATGAAGTTTTGAAGTTGATTTTTTTGTGTTTCTTCTTATCCTCCATGTCTCTGTATTGTATAATAAAACTGACTTGACATTGGATTGAAATATTCATACTTTGGTCTTTGTTGATATATATTTGGAGCGCCATATTTGTTGTATCTTTAGAAAAGCTGTTCTAGCCTGCCCTATTCTGGTCTGGATGTCTTTGTCACTCCCTCTGTCTTTCCCAAAGACACTTCCTAGATAAGTGAAGGTATCCACTTTCTCCTGTTCTTTTCCATCACATGTGATGGGCTCGCCTATTCGCCTATTATTTGATTAATACTCATTTCATAATATTTCAAAATTCATAATATTCCCTGAGTTTCCATAAGTTTTTTTGATCAAGGCTGTCAAAGGCTTTCTGGAAGTCCTCAAATGTGAGAGAGTGTAAGGATATATTCCACTCTATGGTCTGTTTGACAATGATATGCAGTGTAGCAATCTGATTGATGCATGATCTGTCCTGTCTAAATCCTGCTTGCTGGTCTCTCAGTTCTTTATCCAGAGCTTTTGACAGCCTTCACAGGATGATCCTGCTCAATATCCCTTTCCCTGGCACAGATAAAGGCATGATACCCCTGTAGCTGTAGCAGAAATTGCCTTTTTGTTGGAGTTTTACTAAATGACTTTCTGTCAACTCTCTGGATACTTCTTTCTCCTCCCACCTCCGCCCAAAGTGTTGGTGTAGCAGGTATATTGATTTGGCTGCATGTACTTTAATGGAATCTGGAAGTATTCTATCAGATTTTTATTGCTTTGTTTATTTCTTGTTTGGGGGGAGTTGCTGGTTTTAACCTGCAGGGGGTGTTCTGATGGGGGGATGTCAGCTGGCACTGGTGGTGCGAGCCTCTTTAAGATCTCCCTGAAATGTTCGTCCCATCTCCTTAGTTGATCATCTTGCTTTATGTTTTAACATTTTTATCTGTGACTGGTCTGTCAGGGGCAGCGTGTCTTCCTGCCAGCTTTTGAGTGGTATTGTAGAGCTCCTTATTTTGAGTGGCTGCATTTTCTGCTTGGTTTGCCAAGTTTTTGATTGTGTTGCTTTTTGTTTCTTTTGATGCTCTTTTTTTCACTTTTTGTTCTGCTTTTGCAGCTCTGGTGCTACAGTTGTTGTGGCACTGTTTAGCTTGTTTCCTTGCTTGGATTGTTCTGAGTCATTCAACTGCAATCCATTCTTTTTGCCATCTTGTTTACCTGCCACAGGATTCCTCTTTCCATTCCCTCGGCAGTCTTTGCTACCTCTGTTGTCTTTGTTCCTGTGTTTGTGTTACCTCTTCCTCATGGGTAATGAGAGATTGGAATCAGTTTGAGAGGGTGATTTGGTAATGCTCTTGTATGTTTTTGTCCTGGAGTAGACCAACATTAAACCACGCCTCCTCTTTCCTTTTCATCCAGACATCTAGCAGGCTAATAGGAGCCAATTTGCAAATCATTCCTACATCCATCCATTTACTAACCATTTCTTCCAATTCAGGGTCATGGGGTCATCTCCGCAAGCAACGGGAAAGGTCCATTGCAGGGCAGACAGACACAAACACTGATGCGGACACACACACTCACAATAGGGCCATACTTTCTTGATGTCCCTTTTAAGAGTTTGTTTCGATACCTGATTCTGGAAGTGATCTGCAATTTGGAGCAATTCGTCCTTCCTACACTTGTCCAGCTGCTCAAAGGAAGGTTCCTCCATAAACTTTCCTTATTCCACAAAAAATACCTCACACTTTACGATGATTTTGGAATCGTTGTCTATAAGTTTCAGGAACCAGTTCATATGCACGTAGGATTGCAGCCTTCACAGTATTATAGTGCAAACTTTCTTCCAGAGAAAGTGTAGAGCAAACTTCCTGAGCTTTGCCCACTAATCTACACTGCAAAACCAGTTACCAGAACTCTTTAGGCCAGCGAAGCGATGTGGCAATTCGCTCAAATGCACCAAAGTACGAATCTACTTCAGTCTCCCTAAATAGAGGAACTAAAGCAATCTGCTTACTTACATCGAAGGTGGTAGAGAATGGATCTTGCAAAGGAGGCCTCAGAGTGGGTCGGCTGCGCACCAGGAGTATTTCTTCTTGCTTCTAGTTAAAGCTGTCGGAGCTTAACCTCTTTCTCCACCTCGATCTCCATTTTAGGAATTTCAAGGCGCAGTTCAAATTCTGCCTGGCGTACCTGGGCTTGTTCCTGTGCCTCCATTTGCAAGCAGGCCAAACGAACTTCCAGGCCAGTCTTGCTTTTTGACCCAGTGGAGACCGGAGAGAACGGTTCAAAGGGAGGTAATGTGACCTTGACCTCAGCCTTTAGACCTTGCTAAGTCTTTAGCCACCACCTGCACCTCGTCCTGTTCTTCCTTAGCCATAGTAGGTTTAGCACCAGCCCCAGGAGAACCAGCATCCTTGTTTGATGGTGCAAAGACCTCTAACTCCAACAACCTATCAATCACAGCTCTCTTGATGTCCCTTTTAAGAGCTTGTTTTTGATACCTGAATCCAGAAGTGATCTGCAATTTGGAGCAATTCATCCTTCCTACACTTGTCCAGCTGATCAAAGGAAGGTTCCTCCATAAACTTTCGAAAATCAAAAGTAGCCATAACTACCTTGCCTAAAACACAATCCAAAACTCAGAATCCTAAACCAGTCCTTATTCTACAAAAATACCAAATAATGCTAACCAGTCCCAATATGCACAAAAGTACAAACACCAAAATTCTGCAACCAAAAAAAAATCCTTAGCCCCCAAAAATGTTATGACCCTAAGTGTCTAGGGGTAAAGGGGTGTAACATTTAGGATAATTTTTGGATGCAGGTGGGTTCTGGTGAGGGACTTGGGAAGTGTTACAACAAGGGTTGGTGCAAAAGTGATTATTTAAAGGTGAATAAGTGACTTGTACGAAACAGGACACAATAACACACAGTGAAAAGGAACTAGAGTAGTGCAAAAGAACAGAAAACAACAAACAAAATTTAACTGGCTAAGAAAGTGAGGGAAAGCTGACCTAACTACAAAAGAAAACCCGAAACACAAGGTCTTCAGCATCTTCAAACACCCTAGCTAACCTCCACTGACTACCCAAAACCATACAAGACAACTTGTACTAACTAGTGTGACTAATACAAAAATCAACTATGCGTGCAGAATGTACCCAACAACCTAAACTAACCCTATACACAAAAGTTCACACAAATACACAAGTGAACTAGAAATACCAATAAGGGAAAACAAGAGTAGTCAACAGGAACAGGGTACAGAAGAACACAAAGGTTGAACATAACAAGTTTGGGCAAGGTAATGGCAAAATAAAGGATAAACACAAACAAACAAAAGTACAAAGAGACGAACAGAAACCAACAAAAGCTGAAGCTATATGAAAATACACACACACAAAGCAAAACAACAAACCAACAAAACCGAAGCAAAAACCAAAAGTGAAATGAAGCAAAGCGAAATGAAAAGGAACATCCATACAAGAATGCTGTTCATTGTCTTTAACTCAGCATTTAACACCATCATACCCATAAAACTTGCTACCAAACTCAGGGCTCTAGGTTTAGATACCATCCTCTGTAACTGGATCCTAGACTTCCTCACTAGCAGACCCCAGACTGTCAGGATTGGCAATCTCACCTCCAACATGCTCACCCATAACACCGGTGCCCCTTAAGGCTGTGTGCTCAGCCCACTGCTTTACTCCCTGTTCACCCACGACTGTACCTCCAAGTTCAGCACAAACACCATCATCAAGTATGCCGACAATACCACAGTTGTGGGCCTGATCACTGACAACGATGAGACTGCCTACAGGGAGGAGATAAAACAACTTGCAGACTGGTGCTGAACCAACAACCTACGTCTCAACATCAGCAAAACAAGAGAGCTGATCGTTGACTTCAGGAGACAAGGAAAAGTCCACTCCCCCATCTACATTGAAGGGTCTGCGGTGGAGATGATGAATAACTTCAAATTCCTAGGTGTTCACATCTCTAAGGACCTCACATGGGCACTCAACGCCTCCAGTCTCATCAAGAAGGCACAAAGCGGCTGTACATCCTGAGAAGGCTGAAGAAAATACGCCTGCATCCACAGATCCTCATCAACTTCTTAGATGTACAGTGGAGGGCAAACTGACCAGCTGCATCACAGTCTGGTACGGCAACTACACCGCATCCGACCGTAAGGCACTGCAGAGGGTGGTCAAAACTGCCCAACACATCATTGGCAGTGCCTTACCATCCATCCAGGAAATCTACAACACTAGGTGTCTGAAAAAAGCCACCATAATTATGTCTGACCCCACTCACCCCGGTCATAACTTGTTTGTCCCCCTACCATCTGGCAGAAGGTTCTGAACGCTCCAGTCGCACACAGCTAGACTCCAAAATAGCTTCTTCCCCAGAGCCATCAAGCTGGTGACGCTCCCACTCCCTCCCATCATACTATGATCTCTCCTCACTTCTTCCTGTACCCACAATGACTGTACTCCAACACCACTGCATACACGGCAACTGAAATTGTACTTAAAACTACCAGTTGTAATATTTATTAAACACCGTATTATTTTTGCACTGTTCCCCGAATTACTTTTGCACTGTTTTTGTCGTGTTGTATTATTTTCTCTGTTTGAGTATTTGCACAGTTTTGATTACAGTTATGTTATTACACTGTTATTGTTATTGTGTTACTGTCTATTGTCTTGTCTTCTGTTCTATTTATATACTGCACCTGAGTGACTTATGAGAAACACTTTTCACTATACTACGCACCCGTGTAAGTATAATGACAAATAAAGTTGAATTGAATTGAACTCAAACTGAAAAATCCTAATAACTGCTACAGTTCTAGCATCCTGCCACCAGATGGCACCCCAACCTCTAGTACCTACTTCATCTGTGCAGCAGAGGTGCAGATCAAGCAGATGGCAGTAGCCAATCCCTGTTTGCCAAGTGTCCCTACCACACCACTCCTCCCCTCAAAACTTACTTAAATCCTTAAAGTAAGTAACTTAAAGCTCTTTGTTCAAGCTGTGCTCAGTATTGTTTTCAACTCTTTGAGCTCTTGATCTAGCCTTTGCTGGATTCTTCCTGGACTCCTTGCCTGACTTTTGGATTTTGGTCTGTTTCCTGACCTGGGCTTTTGGATTGTGTTTCTGGCCCTAAATTTGTCTTCTTGCTTTGGACTTGCGCTTTGGACAAGACCCTGGCCTTGGATTTCCCTTATTTACTGTCTTAGGATTTTTGTGACCTTGAACCCTGAATAGGGTCCATTCCTTGTTTTCTGAGCTGTGGACCAGCTTAACAATAAGTATGAAATGGAAATAGGACGTCACGAATCAAACATTTGTGCAATGTCAGAAGCATTTAGATCCATACTGAAAGCTACTGAAGAAAAAGACTGATCTGCTGTGAAAATAATGAATTGCTTGAAATGAATAATGTCAATTCACTCTTCAGTTTACCAATAGATGGATATGTGAATGAACAATGGTAATCAGTGTTCAGTAATTTCAAGAAAATAAGATTTAGCGTAGATAATTTGAGCATTTTTATGATCAATAACAAACATGATTGTATTTAAATGCAATAAAACTTATTTAATTAACCAAAGGACAGATGAGAAAGGGAGAATTCTCATACTCCTTGAAACCTAGCTATTTAAAACAGAGAACATATAAAAAAGGCATATGGTGGAATCAATTTCAATTCTATTAATATTCTGATGTAAAAAGTAAGTGATAAATTAAAATAACCAGGCAACTCTAAGGCTTTATGAAAAATGTCATCGCATTTCAGATTTGTCCATTTGTCAATTACCATGTTCTGTTTATAATTGCTTTTAGGATTGGAACGACATGTATTTGAGACTGTTTTAAGAAAGAGCTTAATTACACAGTAAATGGATTGATGCCATTTAAAAAAAATGATCCAATTTAGGCACTGAGGGCCAGAGATATGGAGACAATGTTCGTCTTTACTTTAATTAATAATGCCAGTTTGAAGCCTAGTCTTATCAGATCTAAGTGTGGTGGGTTATTTCTGGAATGAGAGGCCTCTAAAGATTTCAGTTTGCAGTAGAAACACTATGATTGAACCAGGAGGTGGCACATTTTCTCTCTACAAGAAAGGTCAAACCCATGGAGCTAATAGTTCAGTAACAGTCTTGTTTTCGACTGTCCTGGCCTACCTCTTGCCACATCCTTCATCACACTTAATAGAAACATGCAATGACAGATCCAAAATAGGATAGAAAAACTACTTTTGAAACTGCTGTGTGGTGTTAAAAAAATGAATTCTAGGCACAAGGTGCATAACCTTCATTGCATGAAAGTTAGTCCAAATGGAATGTCTGGTTAAAGACTGCAGCTTTCCAATCCCAGGTTGATGGAACACAGGCAGTTTAGGGGCTAAATACTGTAAGTGTATGAGGGAGTAATTTTGATAATGCACTGTCAGTTTACATGACACATTCATCATATGCACTGGAAAAGGAAAGTTCCAGTCTACAGGCAGCCATCTTTGATGAGCATCACTAAACTATTAGCAGCTCAGAGATGTTAAAAGATTTTCAATTAAATGAAGCTTATAGCAAGGTTTTAACAGAAATGTTCATGTACAATTGAGAGAACCAGTTAATAAATGTTATGTGCATAGTTCAGTGTTGCAATGGAATGTGCTATGGTATAAAACAGATGAGATTAGCTTGATCTATCCATAGATTACACAGGAAAGTGAATGTAAGGAATTTAATTTTCCATCTGGTTTTAGGGTCTTCTATTAGCTCATAAAGTTAGTGTGTCAAACAGAAAATGACATGAAATACTCAGACAAAAAATAGGATCAATGGAAGTTTAAGTTAAAGGACAATATACTTCATTTCTGATCTACTATTCAAATAACCTAGATAATACTTGCAAAACCTATGCAGGCATGTTTTACTTTCATCTTCTGAGATACTCAGGATCCTAAGTGGCTCAACCAGTAACCAGTGCTTGTTTGGAGCTCATGTTCAGCCCAGTAATTGCTGATTTGACCTTGGATGGTGTTATTAGCAGTTGAGAATTCCCCGTACAACAGTGCACAACTGGACAAGCATCACTTAGATTTGGTGGATTCGAATCCTTCAGATGTTCCTTGGCTAGCTGTGTAAAAGAGATTTCTACGATCTGCTGGACTCCTGCCAGAGACAGCAGTGGGACATGTCTTTCGTCCAGTTGGTACTAGCTCTGTTATAGGCAGCTATGGAGCTAACAGCTGTAACACGTTCACAAAGTGTTTGCCCATGTCCTCATAGCAATAAGCCCAGCTAATTAAAAATTTGGGAAGTAGTCCCAGATAGTATTAAATTTAAAAATGAATGTAAATGGAAATTTTAAATTAAAAAAAGAACAAAAAGCATTGCCTTTAATACACATTTTGTATTTGTTCTTCCGACAAAGACTTTTTAGACTTTTTAGATTCCTGCAAAGGTGTGTAATAAAGTATGTGTAAATCACCCTTATTTCTAGTGTTAAGCTTCATGAAATTAGAGGTTTTCAAGAAATTAATTGAAATTAGACTAATAAGAAATACATAAACACCTGCTGCTGGGATGATTAGCGGGAAAGAGAATAAAATAGTCACCCTTTCTTACACCTGTGAGATTTCTACTTAAATTGTTCTTAGCTTCTCTGTACCTAGCTGGTTGCTAGGTTACTGCTAAGTAGCAGCTATATGCATTTCGGAAACATGAGCAGAATGATGACTGAGTGGAATGAGCTAAAAAAAACTAAATGGAACAAATACAAGTTTTATAAATCAGATAGGACTGTGCATGCTATAATGAATGATATTCATCAGAATCCTTCTGTCTTCTTATACCTGCTCATTCTTTATGCTTTAGGGCATTTTGTCTGACATCACTTGTTAGAAATGCATAACACATCATAGTCTGGAATTAAGTGCTTTCTATTCATCATGCCACTCAGGAGTGAATGGGATAGCAAGGTAAAGGTCAAACCTCACTTTATTTTTATGCTTTAGCAGAAAACAGGATTCTAATTATTTCCCACTTGATCTAATGACAACATTGAAGGGATGAAGATTTTAAATCTTTTCCCTTCTTCCTCACCTCTCTCACTCAATATACCATGTACCTTCTATCAAACCTACATTCTACAGCTTTCTTTGTCTGATTTAGCATTAGTTGGCATATACAGGTATAATACATTACCATTTAGATCTATATCATGTCTTTAGTGAGGATCTACCCTTCCAGACCCTTTACAAAAATTCAGAAACCATAAAGCGGAGGGGTACACAAAAATCAACACTAATTTAGATAATCCAGGAGAAACTGCCTGACAATTAAGCCCAGAGATGTTAAGTCCAGAGACTTTAGAAAACAAAATACAAAATACCAAGTGAAATGCATAGTTTTAGCAGTACAATAGAAAAGTAAGACCAGAACAGTTTTTTATATGGTAATAAAACAAATTTTCAATTGAAGGAAAAATAAATTGAAGGCCAGTATGCACATTTTGAATGGGTGTCACTTCAAAATTAAGATGTTCTTAGAGAGTGCCTTGGAAAAGTATTCAAATCCTTGCACATTTTGTTTAGTATTTTGTTGCTTCGGGTCTTGCAGTAAAAAAATCTAACATTTTACAAATCTAGCAGTTAACATTTGTTTTGTACACAACCTATTTCACACATTCAAAGCAAAAAAAACAAAACAGATATAGGTAAAACAGAATCCTACTGGTGATTAATTGCATGTTAACTAACAGTAGTCAGATTGTCTTTATGAATATAATTTTGCATTATTTATTTATTGATTAGTTTTTGAGAGATGATACTGTAGTTTGTCATACATCTGTAATGAGTCAAATTAAGTTTAGGAGAATTTAGGACAGAAAACAAGGAAAGACTTCTTCACACAAAATCAGGGGTCTAGGAAAAACATCCAAGCCATTTTGTTAAAACTGATTCTGTGAAATAATTTAAGATTGGGCCTGATGGGATTCTGAGTTCATAAAGCTAATAGCACTCCAGTAAACAAAATGGGCTGAATGCCCTCTCTTTGGTAATCTTTTTTACTTTTCCTATGAAGCTGGTTTCTCACATCTTTTGCCTGTCACTATGAAAGCCAAACAACTTTCAAAACAAGTATCTTTTATTAAAGCACCATTGTAAACAAATATATTTATATGTAGCTGTGGCAAATGTTTAAGTCTTAGCAACTCTGAAGTAATCCATCCATTTTCTTCTGGAGAAAAGCATGGAGGGTATCTGCACACTCTTGGTAATGTCATTTTCAAATGTGTGATATGATGCAGATATCTTGAACCACGATTTCTCCAATGTACGATATAGTCTAAAAATCAATAATGTATCCTTCATTTGAAAGTATGGCAGGTGCTATTTGTTATACATGAATAAAATCTATATTGCATGATGAAAGTAAATCTCTTTTACAGCGTATTACATTCAGTTGTTTACTCCTGTCCTTCTGATGGATTGTAAAATAATAGTAATAAAGAACTTTCTATCAAATTCAGACTCCCAGGATAACCTGTGCACGTTCATACTTAAGAATTTACTTACAATACACATTACATTCAGCCGAAAGCCTATAACTATGTACCAAGACAATATGACAAACTGCGCAAGAAACTAAGTGAATTTTAAAACCCTGTATTTTCTTTTTCTTATTAATGCTGTTTGGATTTGTAAAACTCGTAAAGTTTTCCAGAAACTATAGAACCATATAAGAAAATACTGGAAAATAACTTTATAAGCACAAACCTACATAAAATGTATCGCTGTAAATTGAAATTTTACAGTTACAATAAAGCTTTAACTTTGTCCAACTTCATAGAAATAACATGCTTGCCTTTCCTAGTGATTGTTGCTATGCATCCCTTCCTGTTTCCCTTGATGCAGCAGGTACTTGGTAAATTCTGCCTAGTAGGGTGCTCCTCATGGCCAGCCTTGTAACCCAGTACCAAATCTGTACCAAATTATAAAATTTCTTATTTAAGAAAGCAATTACTCTGATTGTTTGGTATAGCACTTGCAGAGAAAATAGGGAAAGGTCAAAGGACCAAAGAGACAAAATGCACAGAGCTTCTGTGATAGTGCTTTGGTAAAAGGTGGCTTAGAGAACAAGTTGTCCTTTTAGGTACAACAATGCTTTGGGGTGTCTTCACAAGTATAGCCAGTGTTTTGGCATAGTCTTAGTCCTTCTATATAACTATATTCTATTATATTTGTTTCAATGTCTAATTCATGGCGAGTTTCCAGTTTCATCTTTGGTCACAATCCCTTTAGCTCAATGTGGTCAATGTGGTGGGGATTACCTAGAACAGCTGTCCCTGACCCCCAGAGCTTCTCAGAGTAATTCTCTGGAGTTTCATGGCAATGTTGTGCAACTTTGCTTATTTCATAATTTCTATTATACAAAATCTTTCTTTTAAGGGCAAATGTGACATCCACACATTATGGTAAGAATTTTAGTTATTTTTTTGGTTTAAGGTAATTTTGAAAATAAATTTGAGGTATTTTTTATTAAGTATACAGGGAAGGAAAAGCATCTTTAAATGGTCAAGGCACTGGATGGTGTAATTTGCATAGAAATATTTCATTCGTTTTTGGTTTGTAAATATGAGAGTATCAAACAATCTCCCCTGTTGGTTGAAGGCAATACCATGGTTTTATTCAAGAAATGGATGACGCCTTTGGATCAATTAACTACTTTTGTTTAAAATGTTTTAAATTGAGCTAGTCATTTCCCATTGGCCCATACCAGTCATGGCCTCCTAATAATCGCCATCTATGAACTGGCTTCATTACTCTGCTCTCCCTCACTGATAGCTGATGTGTGGTGAGCATTCTGGCGCACTATGGCTGCTGTCACATCATCCAGGTGGGGCTGCACATTGGTGGTGGTGGAGGGGAGTCCCCGTTACCTGTAAAGTGCTTTGAGTGGAACATCCAGAAAAGCGCTATATAAGTGTAAGCAATTATTATTATTATCTTGTGGAAGTTTAGTGGAATCTCAGACACACCCCCTATTTAGACAACTTGTAGCTGTGGTTTGGAGGGGCGAGTAATTTAGTGTTATTATCAGACCAATTGGAGCCAGTATGTTATACTCATTTGTACTGTACATGGCCATTTTTGTCGCATCTATAGTAGCTTCTCTTTTGATCCCTCTTGCTTAGTGGTTTTTATCTTTGACAAACTATTTTTAATATCGTGTTGGCAAAATATATTACCTGCAGTTCAGGTTTTACAAAAATAAACTTACCTTGCTTCAAAGTTATCTAATTTTAGGGAAAAACAAACTGGGAAACAGAATGTGCAAAACTTAAGTTTAAGGGTAAGCAAAGGTGCATGTTTTTCAGTTTTAGAAGTGGTGTTGGGGGACTTCTAGGTGTTGCTTTGTGCTCTTAATCAGAAATTCCAAATAAGCGGTCTTGGAAAACTCTAATGAAGAAAGTGACATCTTTAAAATCCCGTATTAAACAGTATTAAAAGGGCTGCAGGGCAATAGATTTTCAGGGAACACACACCACTCCCAACCAACAAACACAACTGTGCCCTACAGTATGTGTCATTACATTTAAAATTCAAATCTTGTTCAAAATGTACAAAAACAGAACTTAAGATAAGTTAGAATTATTTCTTAATAACACAATATTATATGCTACTATAAGTGGAGGCTCCACGGCCGAAACGTTGTGTTTTCTCTCTTCTTTTTTTCAGCATGGAATAAACCTATTACTTGCTCAATTGCAGTAATCTATTGTTATCTCCTAATTATACCTCAAGTGCCCCAGCTGGGCCTCCCCTGGGCTTCAGCCCCAGTAAGACCATGTATTAATACATCCCTGGCTGAGGGGTGCAGTGTTTAGAATTGCTGCCTCATGGTGCTTGGGCCCTGCATTCAATTCCTTGGGTAATATCCGTATGAAGTTTGCATGTTCTCCTCATGCTGATGTGGTTTTCCTCTTCCTGCTCTGGTTTCCTCCCACTATCCAAAGACATAGTGGTAAGTTAATTGGCTTCTGTAAAATTGGCCCTGGTGTACGCATGTTTGTCTCTGTGTGTGGCAAGGTATATTCTACCTTGCGTCCATTGCTTGCTGGGCTAAGCTCCATCTTCCACCTAGATACTGTATTGGATAAAGCAGTTAGAGAATTGATGGATTAAACTGGGGTTGTAGTTACTGTACTTGTATTCATTGAAAATACTGTAACGCTTACGGCCGTCAGGTACTGTGTAAGAGCCGGCGTACCAGAGCAGGTGACGTCACCGCCCTTCCCTATGATAGCAGGACTACAGCTACTGGGCTGGATAGAGATCTCTCTTTAGCTCACGGGGCTAGGTCGCTGCAGAGAGACGCGGAAGTCCCGGGTTCGAGCCTCAGTCGGGATGGGGCCGACCAGATGCGGCAAGGGCGCCCGCCGGAGCCCCCGTTGCGTTACATTGGTGTCAGAAGCGGGATGGGATAGCCCTTCGCCGGGGACGGCGATTTAAGCGGGGGAGAGTGTAACGCTTACGGCCGACAGGTACTGTGTAAGAGCCGGCGTACCAGAGCAGGTGACGTCACCGCCCTTCCCTGTGATAGCAGGACTACAGCTACTGGGCTGTGAAGAGATCTCTCTTTAGCTCACGGTGCTGGGTCGCTGCAGAGAGACGCGGAAGTCCCGGGTTCGAGCCACCTATACTTTGGGCCGACCAGATGCGGCAAGGGCGCCCGCCTGAGCCCCCGTTGCGTTACATTGGTGTCAGAAGCGGGGTGGGATAGCCCTTCGCCGGGGACGGCGATTTAAGCGGGGGAGAGTGTAACGCTTACGGCCGACAGGTACTGTGTAAGAGCCGGCGTACCAGAGCAGGTGACGTCACCGCCCTTCCCTGTGATAGCAGGACTACAGCTACTGGGCTGTGAAGAGATCTCTCTTTAGCTCACGGTGCTGGGTCGCTGCAGAGAGACGCGGAAGTCCCGGGTTCGAGCCACCTATACTTTGGGCCGACCAGATGCGGCAAGGGCGCCCGCCTGAGCCCCCGTTGCGTTACAATACTATGACACCACTGGACATACCTTGATCAGCTTCTGAGACCTGATGTGACCAGGCTAAATCAGACTAGAAAGATTATCCCTTTTAATTGCTTTTAAAAGGCAGGTTTTCCCTTTCTGTTTGACTGTTCTTCTCTGACAGCTTCCTTAGAGGAGTGCTGTTGCAAGGAGTAAATGATTTTCATTAAAGCCAGCTGAGTGAAACTCTGTCAATCATTGCCTCAGGAGAGAAAACTGCAGGTGCTGAGAACGGTGATCACTGACACAGATGGGTTCCCTTGACATAAAAAGAAGGTGGATATTGACAGAATGTGTATCTTTAGGAGCATATTAATGCAAAAGAATATTTTATCTAAACTGTGTACTCCCGCACTGGTCCAAGCTAAACGCCTGATCAGACTGCAAAAGGCTGAAATTAATGGGCTGAAACAGGAAAGCAAAAGAAAGGGTGTATTCAAAGGTCAACAACAAGCTGTGCTGATATGTTCAAAAAAAGAAAAGGCCAAATGCTGGACAAAATGTATTCCTCTCTGCCATCAAAAAACATTAATTACTACTTAGCTGATTACTGTTAGTAAACCAAGACATTTTTATCAGGCACATAAAAATTATAAGCTTTATTCTAATGTACTTTTTTCATTTTAAGGTTGTACCATTGCTTCTAAACAACAACTGCACAGCTGTTTTGTCTGACTTACTTGTTTGTCATAGAGGTTTATGTACCAAGATCGTGCTTATTTAAACAGCCCAGGTATTTCCTATTCCCTGGAGTACCACACCACACAGGATAAAGAGCAGCAGCTTCTTTGCACTCCACAATGTGTTTAGTCCTCACACAACATTAAAATTCTGAACTGTACTCTTGCTTCTGTTATTACAACTTTTGCTATATGAGAAAGAAATATCTGACATATATGTGACAACTGCCAATTGATAAGAAGAGACAGCAAAAGAAATGAAAGTGGTTAGAGTGCAAACAGGAGTCTGTGATGTCAATGCAATGGGGACGAGACTAAAATAGCAATGGTCTGGAAATACAGCAAAAAGAATGGATCATCACTGGAAAAAGGAAATACTGGGCTGGATTCCACAACACAAAAGAGTGGAGTTCCTGGAAGAACTGTGGACAAAATAATAGGCATCCTTTGTCTGAAAATGTTTTCTGCAATTCATTTACTTTAATAAACATTATGAATTGATCCATATATATTGATCAATTATATTTTTTGCACATTTACTGAGCAGTGATTGTGAGAGACTTGTGCTAAGGATTACATCTAAATTACACAGGGTTAGCACAACTTTAGGTTTTTAATGAAATAATTAAGAAAGGCAGTCAAACCAAGAAATTAACTGGCATGCTTAACTTTCTTTGTTGTATTCTGTCATCCTGAAATGACCTTCACACTATGTCATAAGCACTTCCTTATTAAAAAAACTTTTAATAACATAAGACCAATGAATATTATATAACTATTATTGTCAGACAACCTTTATTCATAATTGAAAATTTCATTTGCCATTTGAATGCAAAACCCATTAACAGAAATGTTTACTCTGTGACTTCACACAGACTTTTTCTCCTACTGAGTCAGAAGCTTTTGATATTATGCTCTATGTAAGGATAGCTGATTAAATACATTTTCTGTTTGAAAAAAAGAATCTTAAGGGACAGAAGAAGGCATTAAGATTGACTGTATGTTAGTCTTTCTGTGTTTTAGTCAGTATGTTTCTTCAGATAAGTCAGAAAAAGTCTGCTGACTGCTTGCTCAATAGGAATAGATGGTACCTTTATGTTTAATCAGGCATTACATCATTAAAATGTTTGTCACGGACACGGACTGAAATCCGTGTCAGGTCTTATAGTAGACCCTATGCGATGCGGTAAGAGCTGGAGAAAACAGGAGGTGTGGTAAAAGGGAACACACAGGGGTTTAATAGTGCACAAAATAGTGACAATCCGTGAAACAGTGAATGGGGAAGACAAAGAACGGCATCCAAATCCAAACGGGTCCAAAGGCAGGTCAGGGTACAGTCCGAGAGTCCATCAGCGAGAAATCCATCCTGGGACGCAACGAGGTTAAAATCCCTGGGAGGGGGAACACACGGAGAGACAAAACATGGAGGTCCAAGGGTGACGGGGCGAGATCCTCCAGACCCCGGGCTCAGGAAGAGGGAGGTGTCGGGGATGAGGCCTATGCCCTCAGGAGACGGACGTAGGGTTTCCTGATGCCAGGCGGGCCTTGCGACATCCTTACCCTAATGATGAGCCCTGAGGACTGGAGGAGCTAGTCTTTAAATAATACACCTAAGAAGGTACACCTGGGGAGCTTAATCACACAATAACGGGAGTAGTGGAGCGCCCTCTAGGGATGGACCCTATGTCCGTCTCCTGAGGGCATAGGTCTCATCCCCGACACCTCCCTCTTCTTGAGCCCGGGGTCTGGAGGATCTCGCCCCGTCACCCTTGGACCTCCATGTTTTGTCTCTCCGTGTGTTCCCCCCTCCCAGGGATTTTAACCTTGTCACGTCCCAGGATGGATTTCTCACTGATACCAGAGGTACCAAAGCATTCGGTCCAAGTCCAACAGACTACGGAACAGCTTCTACCTCCAGGCGATAAGACTGCTAAATAGCCAACCTGTAGCTCCTTAGCAAATCACCTGTAATGGCTACATGGACACACAATTCTCACTATATTCAGCATAGCTGCACTACATGTATATATTGTATACACCATGGTCACATAACAGCTCTACTCACATTGAGTTTTTATTCAATTTCAAAAATGTAACCTCAATTTTGTGATTTTTGTGTTTTCGTGAATTTTTGTGATTCTTGTAATTTTTGTGAGCTCGCAGAAAAAGACATTTTATTGCTAGCAACTACTGCTGCACGCCGTATTGTTGTGCATTTGATAAATAAACTTTGATTTGATTTGATTTGATTTTTAGGGGTGGGTTTTTAGGGAGGGGTGTTGGGTGTGACATTTATGGAATGTTTTATGAAGGGAAACAAGAAAGTACGAGTACAATGTTGTTTCTCAGAGAAGGAACACCCACTAGATAAGAGAGTTTTCACAGTCTTATGAAACACTACTGTTGGAATATACAAGATACAGCACACAATTGTAGTGTTGCTCTTAGTATTGCAAAGTAACCGACATTACCTTTTCTAGCATTCCTAAGCCAAACACCTGACCAGTCATGACACTTGGATGAGGAAAAGAACAATTAGAAGGCACTAACCTGCCAAACTAAAGCAATACACATACATTTTCTTCTTTCTGCAAACCCAAATATAATAAAGTGAGCAACCATAATGTATTCGTTTGCTCAATGTTTGTCAACAGTCAACATTTGCTTGCCAGGAACAGCAAAATCAAAAGTGCTTTGTTCTAAGTACCTTTTGTAAGTAGCTGAGATCCTTTTGCATTATGTATGCACATTATTTATTGACTTAAAGTTTATTTCCTTTTAATTTTTTGTAGTGTCTTTTTAATGCTTAAGGCTTTAGAACACAGAATGCATTTCAAATGTTTGACAATTTCAATTAATCAATTCGTAATTACTATTTATCCAACAAAAGACAGAATTTTCTATGTTAATAATTCCTGTTACATTGACAATGATAACATACTGTAATTATTCATAGTAGCTATTGTCATAGAGTAGTGATATGTAATAATTACTTACTGTATTATATGAGTATGATCACTGAAATGCTATATGGAAAGATGAAACACCGAATCAACCAGAACCCTGCTGTCCCTCACTGGAGATTTAATAAGGTAGGGAAATAAACTACATTCCTGAAAAGCTGTAGTGCTTCTGGCTTTCATTTCAATCAAGCTCTCAGCTACCTAATTGGTTAACTGCTATTTAATTGCCTCATTAACAGGATGAATTGAATATTTCTCTGCAGGCTTCAAAAGGTTCTATAGATATTGTATCATTTGAAGTATCTGCTGCATCATAAAAAAAGAAAATACTAAAAATCTTAAAATCCTAATTAAGCAAAAAACTAGATTAATTAAGTAACTGCGCCTGGGATGAAAATCAGAAGACGTTGCCTTCCAGAAATGGAGTTTGACACCATGTTTTAAGGTTTAACGATATAGTCTCAAAGGAACCAACAATCTTGCATGGAGAAGTCAACTGAAGACCTCACAATGCGCTCATATACAGGTGTTTGAAGCAGCCAGTCCCTTAATTATGAGATTGATCAAATTATCATTTTAAGACACAGTTAATGTGAGTTGGTTGTGCCAAAACCATTCACAGGTGTATGGATGGTTTATTAAAAAGCAATCACTAAAAAAAGATTTTTGATTTAGTGAAACAGTACAATTAAATATGATCTAATTTGTCTTTTTAAAACTGCAATTGTTTGCAGACATACTTACAATTAATAAAGAACACCCCATAGGGTGTTACTAGAGTGTTTATTCTGGGGGAAATAACTTGTGTCTTCACTTTCTGTGATCAGAGAACACTTTTTAATGTTGACTTAGAGCTTATTCCGCAAGACATATCAAGATATGCCAAGGCTGGTAGGAAATCTGCCCACGCAAATGTTATTCTGTTATATGGCATATTGTTGAGTGAAGTCACTCTTCTGATTAGGTCAATCATTGGTGGCTCCTTTATTGCCTTTCCTTTTGAATGTGAATTCCTTTTGGTCATTCTAGGTAGTGGTATCACTGTGTATTTAACAGCATACAGTATACTAGACGTTATCCACAGAACTTTCGTTATTTTACAAAAGCATCACTAATGTTAGTGTAAAGGTCTTTTCTACCTTCACCCTCCACCATTCAAGCTCCGTACTAACTGTAGAGACCTCATTTCTGTGTCCAAATTGTTTCCTATAGTCAGCCAGATTGGTTTAGTAATGGATGAGCGTTTTTAAGTCTGTCACCTTGGTCCTGAGGCACTAAAAACATTTACAGCAACACTCAGAAGAGGACCGACTGAGCCAAGGGTCTAATAGCTTTTCTTTTTAACACAAACATTCTTGTTAACAAGTACTTTAATCACTTTTGTTTTAGGTTTTCACAGTCATGTCTGTGTCAAATGTATGTTGCCTTGTAAAATTTTGATAGCTATGTCCCAGAGTTATTTCCAGAGAGTTCTTTCCTATAAAAGAAACTGCAATATGGCACGGGTTTCTGTCAAACAGGTACCTCTTACAAAGAGGTAAATTTCATTCTAACCTCGCAGACATCCCATTTATCTCCTTTTCTTTATTGCAAAAGCCACAAAAAAATGATGATGTTGGTGAAAACAACCCTGTTCCGAGACTATAATCTTTAGGAGTTGGAGCTTTTTAATTTAACACCAGCTAATCTGACAGTTTGCTCGTATTGTGTTCCAATGCTCCCACAAAAAAAATTAGTATGTCTGGGATTCATTTGATGAGCAAATGTGGTCATTCAAAGCATATATTCAGGATTCTTAAGTAGAGTAATGTTGTTAGAGTCAGAATGTAGTCTGTTACAAATTCATTTTTCAACAAATAGATACTATTATTAATAATAATAATAATCTGATTTGTATTGTGATAATAATATGATTTGTATGTTCATGCAGTACACTACAAAAGTAAGAAGAAACTGGAAATAAAAAGTACAGCCAACAAAGAGTAAGTGTAAATGACACATACGGTGCAGAGTGATTTGGCAAAGAGGTCCACAGGCATTCTGCAGACAGGCAGAGAAAGGGTGTTACCTGAGGAATCCTTGACAGGTGGAAAATAGCCTTATATTTTTAAATATCTCCTCAAACAATATTACAGGGTCAGCACCAAAAACATACTGGTAGGTTTGCTTTATGGAAAAATTGGCCCTTGTGTGACTATATGCATGTCTATAATTGTGTCTGTCTGCCCTGCGATGGACTGGCATCCTGGCCAGGGTGTACCCTATCTCGAATCCATTACTTCCCAGCATAAGCTCTCGCTCCCCTACGACACTGAATTAGAAAATGGATTGATAATAGAGCAGGGTAACACCAGTAACTCCTAGATTTTTAATTAATCAAAGGTTTAATGAAGTTAGCAACTTCATGCCATGATGCTGATTCTGGTCATAAACTCTTAGAGAAGACTGTTACAATCTTAAAAAGGATATGGGCCTTTTATTTTACGGACCCAGAAAGGGTAACACTACACCTATGAGAGTTGCGAAGCTCTCTCATAGAGTCTGGAAAAGGCTTATTGTTACGACTATGCTGGCCAGTGTTGTAGGAAGTCAGGACCCTATGAGGTAGCAGGTCAGAGAGCAGGGATCGAGCCAAAACATGGAATCTGAAAAAGTAGTCGAGGGGAAGCGCAGATCAGGAAGCCAAAGATTTGAGAGAGAGAACTAGCGAGTTGTTACAAGGACTTAAATGAGGAGCTCTACTGGTATACCCAATACTGAGCACTGTGGTAGTGGTGAAACCTGGACGAGTGGTGGTGAACAGAGGGGCGTGATTGGATCATTAGTTCTGATGTCTGCATCTTCTGGAATTGGAAGAGGCTTGTTTCAGATTATGGGGAACCGTGACACTTATCTCCTGTATAAAGATGCTCTTGGCTGTGATGGGACATGAAGTTCACATTCTGGCAGGAGCTGGTCCTGGACGGTCATTTTCATAGAGAAGCAACCACGCCATCTTGAATGTCATTCCCCTGTGTGCAATTGCCCCAACTCAACTTAAATGTTCACATCCAGATGTACAAGCATGTGGCATCAAAGTGAGCATTATTCAATGAGTGCAAACTCTCTTTAAACTGCACCCTTGTTTAGAATGCTCAAGCAGATATATGCTTACTTAAGGTTTCCAGATCTTCAACAGATCAATCAAGAGACCATTTCATGTAGCAGGTAATATGATTTCACAGCACAAATGCATTATCCTTCACGAAGAATAATGCATTTTGCATTATTCATTGGATACTACTACATATTTTTCTGCAAAATGTTTTTTTCTTCTTGTTCAGTTTTATCTTCCCATTTTATTAGTTGCATGTTGATGAACAATGAATTATTCAGGAGAATAAATTTGAAATGTATGCACTTGATCAAAAGGGATATTAAAAGATAAACCACTTCACAGTTCCTTGTGTGTTATTGTCAGGTTTGTACGGACCGCATCTGACAGGACAGGAAGGTTTTCAATTGTACTCATACTAATAATGCCATTGAATCTAGGACAAACTCTGAATTGAAAGGTAACAGAATGAAAAAAGATGTAGAGAGGGGCAGGACACATGGTGAGATTGAGACACTTGGAAGAAATTTAAATTTATATTTATTTTTTTTTCAAGGTAATTTGATTGCCAGGTGAAAGAGAGTTGGAGGAGAAATAGAAGTTTTAGCATGAATAGAAAATTGTACTTTCCAAATGTTTTGTATTTGGTTTTGCTTTTTCTTTTCTTTGTAGACATCTATATTTTAGGGAAATGTACTAGCAATTAAATTCTGTTTATAGACAGCACAGTAAAAAAAAGAAAAATATTAAGCTCTTGCAAAAATATATGCATCAGTTTCTTGATCAAGGAAAGTAAGCCAACAGCTCAAAATCTTATGTTGTGTGTGGGTAAACAGAGAACTGTATATTTTGCATGTTAAACATCAACTGCAGATTTTAATGTCCTTCTTTGATCACTTTTTCATTCATTTCTGGTAAATAAGCTGATGAAGGGTACTTCTAAAATATGATGGGAAAAATCTGACATGTGAGTTCAGAGTTTAAAATAATTGATCATTCAGAACACTTTGATCTAAGGAAACAAAAGAAAACTAGATGGGGATTTTAATTATCTACAAAAAGTGAATTGGTTAATAAATGAAAAACATCTTGGGAAGAAAATTGTTTCTTCTACACCATCTTCATTAAACATCTGACAATATTTATTAATATTAAAAACTGCTAAAACAATGAAAGTGACTCAGTATTATCTATCAGCTTCCAGTCAATATTTATGGTATCTATTGGAAAGGCCACTGGAAACATGATGGCTGAATTAAGGCAAGTAATTTCTGCTCTCAAATCACACATTAAAAAAATGGTGTTTGGTCTCACCAAGATGTCTGTGTTCCCTTGGGATTATTATTTTCTTTTTTTTTAATTTACACCCAAGGTTTTACCTGCTGAACAACACTTACACAATGGGTAACCCCTTCTCTGTCATTAAAATAAGATTAACACTCCATATACTGTACAGTAGCTAGAATAGTCAGCATGAACTCTTTGCTCTAGGTCAGTGGTTCTCAAAGTGTGGTCCGCGGACCACCAGTGGTCCAGGAGCGTGCGCCAGGTCGTCCACGAGCTGACCTAATAATCTTTCTTAAAGCAAGTCTACGCTGTTTAAGTCAGCAGAAAGAATATTGTAGTGTCCGCTATGAAGCACTGTTAAGAACTGCAAGCTTTGTGTTGGTTCTAGGTATAGGAGTTTCACCAGCCTTTCTCCGATTGCTCAACAAAAGCAGCTCAATTTTTCACATTAACTTTAAGTAATAAAAACATAAGCAAAATATGCAGCTTTGATTAGTACTTTTCATAAAATTTTATTCAATATTAGTTATTTTTAGTACATTAGTAGGTGATGATTTTTACAGGGTAAGAGGTGGACGTAGGCATAGGTGGTCCACCGCATCTGTGACTTGGTGTAAGTGGTCAGTGGACCATAGAACTTTGAGAACCCCTGCTCTAGGTAATCCGTAATTATCAATGATCTTCACTGCCTGAGTTAATTAAGCAGTTAAGGATCAATTTCAGTTATTAATTTATTGGAAGTATCAAAGTCCTATAAAGGTATGGAGTGTCAAGGCTGACTATCTTTGACTGCAGAGAATTCAGACTAGAACTGACAAGCTAGAAGCTTAAACATTATTAAACAACATTTCCTTGTTAGGCTGTTAAATCTGTATGGCAGGATGCAGGAGCCCTTATACTGTATTGGTGATCTGCACTGGATTAAGCTAAGGAAAATTAAATCCATGAAGAAATATGTTTGATAGGTTAGAATGACATGAAAAGTAAACTAAAATCACTTAACAAGACAGATTTGATATCAGATAGGTTAGCCAATTACTCAAAGTTAAACACAATAAATGGTAATTATTACTAGAAAATTAGTAAATACCCTTGTTAGAAGCCACCCTGGAACCCTAGGTGGTAATTGTAATTATATGGCAATTGTACAGTAAATGCACATTGCAGTAAATGCACATAACTTAGTCATAGTTTGACTTCCAACAACAAAATTCTCATTTGATATATGTTTGATGTATGAAGAGTTTTGAGTAAGGAGCTGTCCCTGCATGTGTTTACTGAAAAAAGGTTTTGGCTTTTGATCTTTCTTCAGGTGTGTGAACACCAACACCAATGTATTTACAAATTGTAAAATATGTAGTTACATGTATCTGTCATGTTTTTATTTAGTGTCACAGTTTGTAGCATAAAAGGTTCTCACATGGTTCCAAAGCACAAGTATTTATGTTTGCATGATAAATGAATTGTGTACCTTTATATCAAATCACACTGCAGGTGTGTGCAGGTGTCTTCTCAGAGTTTACTATACCTCATCAAAGCATAGTTTGCCAGTTTCTGGACTTGTTTCTCTCATAAACAACTAATGAAAACAGCAATGTATACAAACCTGTTTATTGTGCCATTATTGTGCATTTATTCCTGTCAGAATTCAGTGTGCTGTTTTCAGTCCTGGAGCAGATGTGGTGTTTGAAGTTACATCAGGACTGAAGTCAATAATTCTAGGCAACAGCAGACATAACATTTCTATTCCTTGCTTAACAGTGCTTATAAATAAACAGAGACAATAACACATTAAAGACAATATAAAGTGTTGAAAAGATGTACTTTTACTCATACAAGTGATAATATACTGAATACTCAAGTTACATATGGAATGAACAAAGAAAAGATGGAAAACAAAGAAAAGCAGTGGAAACAAAACTGACAGAAAAAAACAAGTGTTTAATGAGCAGAAACAGGTAAACTAAGATATTATCGAACAGCAGTTCTTGCTCCTTAAGATGTGGCAATAAAAGAAAGATACTGATCTCACTAGCTTATTATTACTGCTTATTTCATATGGATTCAACAGCAAGGTTGGTCTCTATAAGGAGCTGGGCTGAAAACGGTTCAGAATTCTGGTAGGAGTAACTAGTCTTTTCATAATGTAGTTCAGGTGGGTAGCTGCGTCAGCATGCGTAGGCTGCAAAGGAACAAGTAATAGGTTTATTCCATGCTGAAAAAAGGAACAAGTAATAGGTTTATTCCATGCTGAAAAAAAGAAGAAAGAGAACACAATGTTTCGGCCGTGGAGCCTTCTTCAGGTGTGAGAGAGACAGGGCAGTAGGCAAAGGTAAAGTAGCGGGAGAACAAAGGTTGGGAGGGAGGAGGAGTGAGAGGCGGGAGCAGGGGACAGAAAGAGAGGCCAATCAAGAGGTGTGAAGTCAGAATGGGTGCAGAGAGGTGTGAAATGAAACTTCCAATGAATGGAGAAAATTTAAAAGAACAGTAGTCTGTCGTTAAGGGAAGGGAGAAGGTGTGATCCTAGCTGCAGAATAATTTTAGTTTCGGTGGTCTTTCTGATGTATGAGTTTGGAAAACCGTCTTTGAGAACACAGACGGAGAGATTAGAGTGGTCGTGGCCGTCAGAGGTGAAATGAGAAACAATGGGCTTGGAGAGATCTTTAATCTTTACAGCCCTGACGTGTTCTCTGAAACGGTCTCCGAGTCTCCTTCCTGTTTCTCCAATGTAGATGGCTGGGCATTTACTGCAAGAGATACAGTAAATAAGGTTGCTGGAGGTACAAGATGCTGTCTGGGTGATCCGGAATTGTCCTGAGGGGCCTTGAATGAGTGTGGTGGTGGCTGTGTATTTGCAGGTGATACAGCGAGCTCTGTTGCAAGGGAAAGTGCCTGGTGTGGATGGTTGTTGAGGGCGGTCAAGGGAGCTGTGAACAAGGAGGTTACGCAGATTAGGTGGTCGGCGATATGAGATGATAGGGCGATCAGAAAAGAGGGCCCCAATGGAGGGATCATCCTGTAGGATGGAAAAGTTGTGGTTAATGGTCCTGGGGATAGGAAGTGTGTTAGGGTGGTAAGGAAGCACCAGAGGAATGCGGTTGTTACGGCGGGAGTTCCTGATCGGGTTGATGGTCCGGGGGGTGTTTTTGGCTCGGGCAAGGGCCCTGTCAATCACACTGCTGGGGTATCCTCTGTTGATGAAAAATGAGTACATTTCGAGGGCTTGGTTCTCGAAGTCGATGTCGTCGCTGCATAATCGTCGTAACCTAAGGAACTGTGAAAAAGGAAGAGAGTTTTTAGTGTGGTTGGGGTGAAATGAGCTGTACAGGAGGTAGCTGTGTGAATCCGTGGGTTTGTAATAAACTGAAGTGGACAATCGGGGGTAGTTGATAGACAAGTGGATGTCTAGAAACGGAAGAGTAGTGGAAGATATGTTAATCGTATATTTGAGGGACGGGTGGAAGTTGGTGAAATGGTGCAGGAAGAACTCAAGCTGATCGTTGGAGCATGTGGCGGCACCGACGCAGTCATCAATATATCGTTTGTAGAGGTCAGGGACATAGCCAGTGTAGGAAGCGAAGAAGCGTTCTTCTACCCAGCCGACAAAAATGTTGGCATAGCTGGGACCCATTCTGGTGCCCATGGCAACTCCACTGACCTGTTGGTAAAAAAGATTATTGAAAGAGAATGCGTTCAGTGTGAGGACCAATTCTGCAAGGCGTACCAGGGTGTGGGTGGGTGGATCAAGCACTGTGCGTTTGTCCAGCATGTGCTTGAGTGCTGTAAGGCCGTCATTATGGGGAATGACGGTGTACAGAGATGTGATGTCCATTGTAAAAATGTAGCATTCGGTACCCTGAAATTGGAAATCATTAAAAAGTTGGAGCGCGTGGTTGGTGTCTTTGATGTATGAGGGAAGATCTTCAACCAGCGGTCTCATGAGGCTGTCGAGAAAGGCTGAGATGTAAGTAGTTGGACAGTTACATGCTGATACGATGGGGTGTCCAGGGGTGTCCGGTTTGTGGATTTTGGGGAGGAGGTAAAATTGAGATACCTGTGGATGTTCCATGATGAGCCGGTTTGCCTCCTGGGGGAGCTCATTACTGCTGATAAGAAGAGAAATGGTGGATACCACTTCCTTTTGGTAGTCAGTGGTAGGGTCCTGTTGGAGAGGGAGGTAGGCAGAAGTGTCAGTTAGTTGTCTAGAGGCTTCAGAGATGTATAGATCCTTACGCCACACCACAACAGCGCCTCCTTTGTCCGCTGGTTTGATGACGATATCATCCCTGTTGCGGAGAGACTGGAGCGCCTGATTTTCTCCTTGGGTGAGGTTAGACCTATGTTTACTGGGTATAGAGAGTGCCTTGGGAGCTTGATTAGTGCATTGGTTGATGAAATAATCAACTGGTGGAAAATGGCCAGAGGAGGGAGTCCAACAGCTCTGTTTGGGATTAATGTTGTTAATGACATCAATAACCGGGTTGTTATCAGCTGCCTGTGAAGAGGAATTGTCGGCAAAATGTGCTCTGAGACGGATCCTGCGGTAAAAGCGGTTAAGGTCGACATTGGTCTGGGGGATGTCCAGCTTCCTGGGAACTGGTACAAAACTGAGCCCTTTGCTGAGGAGGGATCGCTCATCCTGTGAAAGGGAAAGGTCAGAAGGTATGGTGACAACAAGGTTAGGGTTGGTGAGGGTGTTCGGGGTGTTGATGGTTTTCTTCTGTAGAAGATGACTGAGTTTTTTGTCCTTCTCTGTAGTGAGAAACTGGTAGAGTTTAGAGTTGAGAGATCTAATGAGGTTAGTTATGAAGGGAAGATGATGTGGAGCTGTAAGCCGTAGAAATTCCTTAGCCTCTTTGATGTTGTTGTCGGAAAGGATAATCTGTTTTTTGAGGGAGAAAATGGTAGAGAGCATTAGTTTCCTAGAAAATTGTTTTAGAAGTCTCTGAGTGTTACTCTGGGTGGTATCAGAGTCAAAAGAAAAGGTATTAAATTTAAGGCGAAATCCTTTAGGGATGATATTATGTCGACGACATCTGTAAAGGAATAGAAGGTGGTTAGAAAGCCTGGTCTTGGAACAGATAGCTGTGAAGAGACGGAATGCTGGTTTAGTGAGAGAAGAGGGCAAGTGGCCCAGGGAGGAAGAGAAGGTATGACGAAGAGATCTAGAAAGAGATTTGGAGGAAGGCATAGTGGGTCGCAGCAGCTGTAGGTGGTAGTAGTTCAGGTGGGTAGCTGCGTCAGCATGCGTAGGCTGCAAAGGAACAAGTAATAGGTTTATTCCATGCTGAAAAAAAGAAGAAAGAGAACACAACGTTTCGGCCGTGGAGCCTTCTTCAGGTGTGAGAGAGACAGGGCAGTAGGCAAAGGTAAAGTAGCGGGAGAACAAAGGTTGGGATGATATCGTCATCAAACCAGCGGACAAAGGAGGCGCTGTTGTGGTGTGGCGTAAGGATCTATACATCTCTGAAGCCTCTAGACAACTAACTGAAACTTCTGCCTACCTCCCTCTCCAACAGGACCCTACCACTGACTACCAAAAGGAAGTGGTATCCACCATTTCTCTTCTTATCAGCAGTAATGAGCTCCCCCAGGAGGCAAACCGGCTCATCATGGAACATCCACAGGTATCTCAATTTTACCTCCTCCCCAAAATCCACAAACCGGACACCCCTGGACACCCCATCGTATCAGCATGTAACTGTCCAACTACTTACATCTCAGCCTTTCTCGACAGCCTCATGAGACCGCTGGTTGAAGATCTTCCCTCATACATCAAAGACACCAACCACGCGCTCCAACTTTTTAATGATTTCCAATTTCAGGGTACCGAATGCTACATTTTTACAATGGACATCACATCTCTGTACACCGTCATTCCCCATAATGACGGCCTTACAGCACTCAAGCACATGCTGGACAAACGCACAGTGCTTGATCCACCCACCCACACCCTGGTACGCCTTGCAGAATTGGTCCTCACACTGAACGCATTCTCTTTCAATAATCTTTTTTACCAACAGGTCAGTGGAGTTGCCATGGGCACCAGAATGGGTCCCAGCTATGCCAACATTTTTGTCGGCTGGGTAGAAGAACGCTTCTTCGCTTCCTACACTGGCTATGTCCCTGACCTCTACAAACGATATATTGATGACTGCGTCGGTGCCGCCACATGCTCCAACGATCAGCTTGAGTTCTTCCTGCACCATTTCACCAACTTCCACCCGTCCCTCAAATATACGATTAACATATCTTCCACTACTCTTCCGTTTCTAGACATCCACTTGTCTATCAACTACCCCCGATTGTCCACTTCAGTTTATTACAAACCCACGGATTCACACAGCTACCTCCTGTACAGCTCATTTCACCCCAACCACACTAAAAACTCTCTTCCTTTTTCACAGTTCCTTAGGTTACGACGATTATGCAGCGACGACATCGACTTCGAGAACCAAGCCCTCGAAATGTACTCATTTTTCATCAACAGAGGATACCCCAGCAGTGTGATTGACAGGGCCCTTGCCCGAGCCAAAAACACCCCCCGGACCATCAACCCGATCAGGAACTCCCGCCGTAACAACCGCATTCCTCTAGTGCTTCCTTACCACCCTAACACACTTCCTATCCCCAGGACCATTAACCACAACTTTTCCATCCTACAGGATGATCCCTCCATTGGGGCCCTCTTTTCTGATCGCCCTATCATCTCATATCGCCGACCACCTAATCTGCGTAACCTCCTTGTTCACAGCTCCCTTGACCGCCCTCAACAACCATCCACACCAGGCACTTTCCCTTGCAACAGAGCTCGCTGTATCACCTGCAAATACACAGCCACCACCACACTCATTCAAGGCCCCTCAGGACAATTCCGGATCACCCAGACAGCATCTTGTACCTCCAGCAACCTTATTTACTGTATCTCTTGCAGTAAATGCCCAGCCATCTACATTGGAGAAACAGGAAGGAGACTCGGAGACCGTTTCAGAGAACACGTCAGGGCTGTAAAGATTAAAGATCTCTCCAAGCCCATTGTTTCTCATTTCACCTCTGACGGCCACGACCACTCTAATCTCTCCGTCTGTGTTCTCAAAGACGGTTTTCCAAACTCATACATCAGAAAGACCACCGAAACTAAAATTATTCTGCAGCTAGGATCACACCTTCTCCCTTCCCTTAACGACAGACTACTGTTCTTTTAAATTTTCTCCATTCATTGGAAGTTTCATTTCACACCTCTCTGCACCCATTCTGACTTCACACCTCTTGATTGGCCTCTCTTTCTGTCCCCTGCTCCCGCCTCTCACTCCTCCTCCCTCCCAACCTTTGTTCTCCCGCTACTTTACCTTTGCCTACTGCCCTGTCTCTCTCACACCTGAAGAAGGCTCCACGGCCGAAACGTTGTGTTCTCTTTCTTCTTTTTTTCAGCATGGAATAAACCTATTACTTGTTCCTTTTCATAATGTAACCATGTAGGAACATGAAAACAGAAAACCTCTGAAGTAAACATAGAGACAGGTGGCAACATGGAAATTAAATGGTAATATTTAATTTAGAAGTCTATTTCAACAAGTTGTCCAGATGTCCTGGTATTAAGTACAGCGTTAACATCCCAACATGAGGTACTGTTTTGTCTGGGTTTCTCTTTCAATAGATTGTTTGCTCCTATAAATACAGTATATATATATTGCATATAACCTTTTTCTGTTTCAATTTACAATTGTGTCTTATTATGAAATATATCGTTGACAAAATTAATTAGGTAATGATTAATTTAGCATGGCATTGAATTGACTTGTATTTGCATGTTAAATTTTAATGTGGGCCAATTAAAGGCCATTTTATGTTGCTCATATTCTCTTATTGAAAAATTTTAATAAACATGAACTTAATTAAATCTAAAAATAAAAATTAACTTAATTTTAATAAACATTAATAACTGTATTTCTTTGATACAATGTTGGCTACTTATTAGAACATACAGTATGAAACAATACAGAGGACTCTGAATAATAAAAACTGCAGACAAGTGCACCAGTAAGTTCACCACACATCAGTTATCAGTGGGGAGGAGAACAGAGTGATGAAGCCAATTCATACAGCAGTTGGGGTTATTAGGAGGTCATGATTGGTAAAGGCCAATGGGAAATTTGATCAGGATGCCAGGGATTTTTAATGACCACAGAGAGTCGGGACCTTGGTTTTACATCTTATCTGAAGGATGGTGCCTTTTTACAGTATAGTGTCCCTGTCACTATACCAGGGCATTAGGGCCCACATAGACCACAGGGTGAGCAGCCCCTACTCTGCCCCACTAACACCACTTTCAGAAGCAACCTTAGGTTTTCCCAGGAGGTCTTCAATCTAGGTACTGGCCAGGATCTCACACCTGCCAGTGTTGAGTTGCAGGGCACCTGACATTATTTATTATTGTATTTGTGGTATTTGTGGGATTGTGCATTTTCTGTGAGTCAACAACAGTGACTAGGTACTTGAAATCAAAAACTTTTTTTTCTTTGGAAGCCTGAAGCTCCACATGACCCAATACCTGCTTGGTACAGAAAGACAACCTGCCATTTTAAACATGATGCCCATGGTGGTCAGTGGGATGAAGAATTGTCAACATGACTGAAGAACGTTATGCTGCACATGGTTGTAACATTATTCTTAAGAAACTTGTTGTTTCCTTCTGTGAAAGAACTCCTTTGGATATACTGTAGAACAAGAAGGTATGTAGTAACTCTTGTCTAATACAATAAGTCACTACACAACAAGACAAAATGCAAACATACTCTCATACTCACAAGTCTTCTATACAGTCACACCTTTCTATAAACCAGCTAGCCATATTTGATTACTTCGTATCCTTTAATCTAGTCCATGTAATGCTTTGCATAAGAATGGCATTTCCAAAGAACTATAGGCAGGAATGTAGTCAGTAAATCACTAAAGCAACAAGCCACTGACTGTGCTGTAATACAAATATCTATACATCAATAAAATGGCATTGATTGAAAAAAGATACCTCTCCTATTTCCAACATACGATTTAGTGAACAAAGTGGTATTGTAATTGAGGGGTCAGATATTCTCTGTGTACCCCAGACATAGAGCTACTTTTTGCTTTATTGCATGTCCCAGTAATGCAGTTATGGGGTATGCTTATGTAAAGTTAAGGCAACATCCTATGAAAGAAAAATTGGATACCAAGAATTGCAAAAGAAAAATGTCATATATACCTCAAATTAAACCTCTGTTTGTCTACTTTTTACATTCAGTTAATGTTTTTGAAACTACACATTGTTAAACAACACCTGCAAGGGAATGTAATAAAGTGTTGCAAAGTACATTTAACAGTATAATTAAAAAATGCAAAGTTGTTGAGAGACCATCTGCCAGGGAGCAAAAATTAATTTGATTTGTGAAAACATGCCAGTTCAACAGAAGCCGTGGTTTCTAAATACATGAAAATAAAGAAAGATTTTAAAGTAAGAAGAGCTCAATAAACAATTTGAAAAAACAATGTAGAAATGTACCTGCAGTCATAGATGTGCATTTATTTGTACCAGTGTATTGTAAAGACATTAAAGACATTATATTGCTACACTGTTAATGAATTCAATGTTGCATAACAAAGTGGCTTTGTAGTTAATGCAGTGCCCTCCCAGAATTTGAGTTCTAGGCTTGATTCTAGACTAGAGGTATTTTTTGTAAGGGGTCGGCACATTTTTACTGTGTCCACATGGAACTTCTTTCCATGTTAATTGGCTTTGCAATTCATGGTGTAAACCCTAAGTCTGCTGAATAAGTATCCAGTTCACTGAGACCCTCCAAGAACAAAGTTTTTACTTTAAATTAATGGATGGACTTCATTGTCAACTTGATGTTCCACACTCTAAACAAAGGTTAAATACATAGGGACAACAAGAGTCATGATATTTTATACAAAGCTAAAAACAGGGGCTGCGGAATTAGAAAGGTAATGAAGCCGTATGTGATAAAACAATACACTAGCTCTGATTCATTTTAAATAATTAAAATGGAGGGTTTTTTAAATGCAAAAAGGCATTAGCTTGATGTTTCCACTCATTTGTTACCACACTTGTTGTTTACACTGGTAGTCTAAAATCTCTAAAATTATCTTACACACAATTTAATATAACTCAAAGATATCAACTTTTAATATAATTAGAGATATTATTAAATAATGTCCTAATTCTCTTTGTCTGATAGCTTCTGGCATTTACATTTATGTTCTTTACAGACACACTCTGCAATATGTATTCCCAGATGATCCACCATTGCTGCAGAGTTTGACCAGACAACACACAATTATCCAAATCTCCATTCTGTATGCCAGAGGATGATTTGTATCTTAATTAACCTGTGACAGGGTGAAGGCTCTTCTTCTTGGAACTGTCTGGCTTTCTGTCTGATAAGAGGGCTGTATAGACAGCACCTGACTTTCCTCACAATGATGTCTATGATCTAGTCAGAGATCAAAAATCATTGTGAGTTGAAGGTCTGGGAACTACAGGAAACAGAAAAATCTGACTAAAGTGTTTTTTTTAGTTACTCCTATCCACTTCACATTTGGATATAAAAAGTACTGTATTTCACTTTTAATATATGAAATTACAGTAAGTGTCTACTTGGTGGCTCATGTTAGTAAATATATAAATAAGAACATTGGGCCCATCTAGCCCATCTATCTTGTAGTTAGTAAAAAGATATTACTGGCTATGTGACATTACATTTTGAAATTGTTATAAAATATTAGAAAAGTCCATTGATATCTGTCATTGCGTAACAATTGTTGGCAGTGGTCAGCCTTGTATTTGGAGGAATTGTTTTGTGTAGACATGATATTATTTCACCCAATCAAATATTTTATGGCTTATTCTTAATGTTAATTTAAATATTAATTTTGGATAGTTTATGAAAGGTGCAAATGCATTTAAGTCTTTCATCATGTGAGTTGATTGGAACCATAATCACCCCAGATAAGCATCATTTCTTTGCAGAACGCAAATTTTTCGAAAGCTACTGAGCAGGTGCTGTACATATTTAGCATATCATATACTACTGAGAGCATTGTTTATTAATATTTTCACAATGCACCACTTCTGTGTTTTAGCATGCTAAGCAGCTGAATACACATGCTGCATTGTTTAGTTGAACTAAGATTCCTATTAAGGTAAAATAAATGAATCAGGCGGATGCCAGCACTACATCTCCTTAAGAAGTTAATCAGGCTTTCTCTGTGCTGACTTAAAAACAGAATAAACAGTGTCGTTTTTACATTAACTGGACCCCATCTGTGGAAATCCCCAGATCCTTTTATTCCAGACTAATCACATCTAGGATTATTTCAACAATCACTCTTGGATAGTGTGAAGAATATGCATTTATTTTCATTTCAGTAGTTTATGACTAATATAAACCCTGCATTGATTCTGACTTGGCAGGAATGATACACAAGCAAAATTAAGTCTCCAAGGCGTGCTGAAGAAGGGGATTTCATTTCTAATCTCTTCTGCCTCAGCAGATTTGAAACAACTATTTCTGAACTGAATCAAAAAAGTAAAAAATAACAATAATCTAAATAAACAACCAATCCTCCAAATATTTAATTTCAGAATACTGCAGATATTTTGTTCTGCTTCTGTTCACCAGCATCCATTATAACAATTTAGTGTTTAACATTGTGTTGATATTTTTCTTTTTAACAATGATTTCTGTTTTTTCATGAAAGAACAATATTAGAAAGAGAACAACAACCAATACTCGCAAAGTTTTCCTTTTTACAAGAATTTTTTTGTGGTACTATACTAGAATTTCATAAATATAATTTATTATGTTAATTGTATGTATATCAACCCCAGTTAACAAATCCAACTTTGCCCGTCTTTCATATACTAGAGGGGGAGTTGCTTCTATGCCAATAAAAGTGCCAAATTTCTGTAAACAACTAATAGAAACTGTTTTATTACCATACCAAAAACAGAATTAATTAGCTTTATTACCAGACTTGAAATATACTTAAGAACATTTAACTTATAAAGATAAGAAAACTTACAAACAAGAGTAAGGCTTTCGGTCTAGTAGCTAACTGATCTGAGGATCTGAGAATCCCATCCAGTCGTTTGTTGAGGATATCGATTTCAAGAGCATGGCTGGCTCTATTGCTTACAATATACCTTCTTCCATACTCCCATGGACCTTTGAGTCAAGAAGTACCTCCTGTTCTCAGTTTTAAATGTGTTTCTACATAGCATCCACTTGTGTCTTTTGGTTTGTCTTTAATTTTTTATTTGGTGCGTCAATATCTTTTTAGGATGTGAATTCATGAGCTTTAAAGCTCAGGTACCTAAATATCTAAATTCCACTTAATCCCATTACATATATTCTTGGTGATTTATCAAAGGTTAAAGTAGCAATTCAATATAAAAACACTTTTTTGATTCTCTGTATTACTGCTAAAAAAAATAATATTGTGAAAATGGGTGGACAGTATAGGACCGTCGTACAAAGAATGGATTAAAGAGGCTGTATCACAAGTTAAATTGAAAAAGACTTCCTATAATTTACAGGGGAAACTTAATGAGTTTACAAATGTTTGGGGCCCATTAGAGATATACTTGAAAAGTACTGAATGTTAAGAATATTAGTAGGAAGTTTTTGAATTAATATTTTTTTTGTGAATGTAATGTAATATACATCCATTTTGTGAATGAATGTATATTTTTTGTTATTGTCTAATAAGAACAAAAATGAGAGAGTGAAAAAAAAGTTGGGGAGGGGGGGTGGAGGTGGGTTAAAAAAATTCCAGGGTGTTGCTCTAAAAGAGTAGGGGTGTTACTCCAGTATTCTGGCCAAATATCCCTCTTGCCTTTATCAGTCATGGCCCCCTAATCCCCAACTGTGATTTAACTTCATTACTCTGTTCTCCTCCCCACTGATACAGTAGCTGATGTGTAGTGAGTTTACAGGTGCACTGGTTGTTGTCACATCATCCAGATGGGTGGTAGTGGAGTGAAGTCCCCATTACCTCTGAAGCTCTTTGAGTGGAGTATTCAGAAAGGTATCCTAATGCAAAACAACTGTAATATTTTACTATAAACCCTTTGGGTGGTCAATAAGTACAATACATTCTTTGCCCGCAAATCACTTAATAGAGCATTGTGCCTAACAGAGTAAAATGGATCCTGTTCACATTCAAACCATTTGCAACCTGTTGCTTTCCTGTGAACTGAACAGTGACAGCTGCCATCACAATTGCACCATTAGTGATGAAGTCTTTAGGTGTTGGAAGGCTACTACTTGGGAATTATAGACATAAGAAGATTTCTTTCTTTACCATTTTTATTTTTCAGAAAACATATTCTGTTTGTGTATGCTCTTTATGCTACTTGATCTATATCCTATGTACTGTACAAGATTATTCAAAACTCTAGTTCTCTATTCTCTATAAATAGTAACTCTATTCAAAACTTATTCTAGTTTACAGACCCCTCCTGTGACTTCCTGAGAATTCTGAAACTGTATGCTCAGAAACTAAACTAGATTGCTACATAAGCGATGCACTGTAGAGCTAGAGGTGATGAAGTTAATCGCTCTAGGCTGCTTTAACTGTTAGAAGGTCAGGTGCCATGGGGCCTTAATAGGTGTAGAAAATAAATAAATACAGGTAAAATCAGAACACATTTACTGTAGAGGATCATTGTTTCAGACAGAATTTGCACTGTTTTGATATTTATTCTAATTTATTCTAGCTCATTTACTAATAAGATTATGTCATTTATTTTCCATATGCATGCCTCATGTCCCTTTTAATGCCTGTGACTATAACACCATTGTTGTCTACCTATTGAATGCCTCCTACATGCTCAAATTTTTCACAGAACCCTTTGAATGTAACAAAGACAACTGCTTTTTTATCAGCCACTGAGCGAAGTTTCCTGCAGGGTCTGACAGACATTTTAAACTAGAAACATACCGTATTACTATATACAGTACAATACGTACAAAACTGGAGCTCCTAAATATAAGGATGGGCAAAGGCCATGGAGTAGCTTTTTTGTGGGTAAATTATTTCTTTTAAAACATGAAAAACTCCATTAGAATGTTTTTTTTAAATTGATTGTTTTCAGATAAACATGTAGAGTGGCACAGTGGTTAGCACTGCTGCTTTGTAGTACTGGGGCCCTTGGTTCAGTTCCAGGCCTGTGTGGAGTTTATTTGTTCTCCCCCTGTTTGTTTCCTCCAGGGGCTCTGGTTTCCTTCCACAGTCCAAAGACATGCTGGTAGGTTAATTGGCCCTGGTGTGAGTGTGTGCGTGTATGTGTCTAGTTGTGTGCTATGCGATGGACAGGCGTCCTATCCAGAGTGTAAATCCCGCCTTGTGTCCGTTGTTTGGCTCTGGCTCCCCTGTGACTGAATTGGATGAAAATGAAAGGATTGATAAGAAAAGTGCAACATGAATACATACTCAATATGTATTACTTTAACATTTTTTACTATTTAACACATAACATTATCTTAAAATTGGAATTTCTTGTTATGTACAACTATATTAAATGCAGCATTTTTCAGGACTTTTGTAAAACATATTGTTAAAAATAGAGGTTACAAAAATAGTGAGTTTAAGAAAATGACTGAGCAGGTTAATAAATATTAAAATAAATAACCATAGCCTACAATTGTAAAGATTTTGGTAAGAATGCACCCAGAAAGTTGGTATAATTGGAGGCAACTGAGTTCTTTGTTCACTGGCACAACTTTGATAAAAAGCCTAATAAGTCAGGTACAGTGGGTTAAACAAATATGAAATGTCATTATTCATGAATATTTGTTATTTAATAATGACAGTACACAACAACTAAGCAACACACAACATAAACATACGACATACAAATTATGCTATTTACAAAGGAGTCCCAGAGACCTATGTCTTGAACAACCAGAAAATATCAGACTGCTACCAAGTATTCAACTATTCCTACTGTACATAATACCTACACAGACCAACAAAAGAGATAAATCTGTCATCTGCACCTAACAGAATACAACCTAGAGATAAATCTCTCTTTCTATAAACATAGATCCTTCAAAATGAATGGGGAACCAACCTCCCTATTCCAAAAATGCATCATCTAACCAGAAGAATCAAGGAATCCTTGATACAGAAAATCAGAGTTTCTTAAAAACAACAGAATGGGAACTTCTCTTAACAAGGTTCAAATACTTTATCAAAATCTGGTCTATACAGATGATCTGGAGAAGGACCTTTTTCTTGGCACACATTGTTCTTTTTCCTGTACTTCTTTTCTCTTGTACTAAGGTCATACAGCCAAATATGTACTGTACGTTTCTCTGATTCTTCTTTTCTCTTCTATGTTCTGTCCTTTTCCTGCTTTTTTATGCTGAGTTTCTGGACTGTTGATGACACTTAATTATTTACCCAGAACTTACAGTAATTAACCAAGGTAAGCCAGATGATTCCTTTGATCAGTGTGTCTCAGACCAAGTACAACTCAGTAAACACCTCAGTTCCTCTCTTGCTTTGAAGCTCCCCAAGAACTGTAAATATTGAGAGAAGCCAGGTGTTAATTATTTATTTAAACATTCTTAAAATATTTCAATAGTCGCTTCTGATGACCACAGCAATATGATGCATGAAGATATACCTGAGTATCTTGCTGTGGTGACCTATTGCTTTTACTGCATAGCAGGTAATGGAAATCTTTCTCATTTGCATGAAGAAATTCCAGTATGGCACTATTTAAAGTATAATGGTGCTTATGGGTAATTTAGCATATCCACAAAAATACTTTCAACAGCAGAAAAAACAATGGGAAGAGATTAACTGTTGTTCCTTTGTCATTTCATAACTTGATTTGGGCTGACCTTACCACTTGGTATTAAAATTACTTACAAATTACTCAGTATACTCATTTGTAAACAATTGCTCAAAGTATAGGAATAATGCCAGAATTAAACTGTAAGCAAACAAAACCCCCTAAACTTAAAAGGTATACTTTTAGAGAATATCTTCAATAGGTTCAGATTTTTGCTTCATAAAAGCAGTGCCACATTTAATTTTAGGGAACTAAATCTTTTTAACAAAAATGTTTGCATGGCCTTGACGCAGGTGATCAAAATTCTAGTTATGTTGTAGAAAGCTGACTCCATGGGATCCCAGTAAGAAATGGTTTCATGGAATGCTTGGATCATTAAGTTTCATTAAGCTTCTAGCTACCATACAAGCAAGATAGACCAAACAACCTCCTATTGTTTGTGCTTCCTATGCAATTATATTCTTAAACACTGCTGTTTCCTTCATTTTTATACATCATTTCACTGCTAGGCAACAGAACTACTGGCCCTGTAGTTTTCAATGGAATTTGAAATTTGAATGACTTCGAGATTTTGAAATGAGCTTGCTACTAACAGTTTATTCTAATTTCTGACCGTTTATAGCATTCATGCATTTTTGTGGACATAGAGTTTAGATCCATAGATACCAAACCAGATTATTGTTGAACATACGTAATTAGTTGGAGAATCATTTGTGACAGGCTGATAGGTCAAGTTCTGTTTTACACAACAGGATGGAACCCATTTATATATGTTTGGCTGTGTGACCTTATCAGCCTTACTCTCATTTATATTTTATTCATCTTATTCATTAGTACAGAGCCAGATTGGTGAAAATATGGACGTGATTTCTAAATGAACTCTCCACATTTTAAATTAAATGCACCCATCATTTACCAGCATGTTCAATCTTATTAGTTAGAAACCTTGGTTACTTTTTTGTGAGAATGTTCTTTTTGGAGTGTGGCTTAAAAATAATATAACAAAGAACAAAAATTAAGAGAAATCCTCCTTCCTCCATGACCAAGGATCCCCTCTCCCCAGGCACAGAGGGCTCAATCAGACATTAATCGCCCCAATACAGAATTCCAGATGAGCAAAGCAAACAGAAATCAAATAGGCTTGTTTATTTACTTTACTTTTTACTTTTTTATCTTTATTTTTTAACATGGACTTGAAGATCTGCCTTTTTTGTTGATGTTGCAGAAGGTCTGCTCTTTTGCATCAGGCACGTCATTCAAATTAAATGGGTGCTTCACCTCCCCAGCCACACAGGACCCCAAAAATCTATCTCCATCAGATACAAGTATTTAAAGCAGGGGGTCAACAAGGTTTAGATGGAATCCCATTGCTAAACCCCAGCCTTGGATAGTCCCCTTCCTGGCTCCATGGATTCATGTAAGGGAGAACTCCATACATACAATAACAAGAAAGGAAATGTCTCTCTGACACCAGAGTGTCACGCCCAGTACACCTAGAGGGGGCTCTACTTCTGTCCTGTTCCTAGTTCCCTGTGATTATTCATGTCTCTCTGGTGTGTCTTGTTGTGTAATCTATTTACTTCCTGTGTCTGCTCTGCTCCTCGCTCAGCATTGAGGTTCGGATGTCCTGAGACCCGCCTAGCACCAGGTCGCTCCTCTTGTCCATGGCCTGAGGGCATAGGTTTCTATACGGCATTTCCTGAACAGCTGTGCCCGGGCTAAACCCCGTCCTGCCACTATGCATAGGGTCTTTTTTCGCTCTCCTGCCATTCCATGGTTCATCCCTTTCGACATCTGTGACAAGAGTAGGGAATACAGGAGGCCTTTATAATTGGTAGGTACAATCTAAAAAACAGATAAATGATAATACTGCAAATTAAAGTATTATTGGAGAACCAATTATGTATTTGGCTTTACTTTTAAAAATGTGTAATTTGAAGAGCATGTTAAGAGCCTCAAAAAACATCTTTCTTATTATGTCACTACCTTTATTATTAAATGCATTACTGTAAAATCAGTACTATAATGTAAAGGTTACTTTAAGAGCTTGGCGCATGTGTTTTAAGTGTTATTTATCAGCTTTTTGAGATTATTATAATTATACCTTATCTTACTACCTTTATTATTACTGCTACAGGTCTGTGACTGATGACATGGAGATCTGGATGATTTGAATGTTCATTACCTATTTATTAATTGTTCTTTCCTTTATGACATAAGCAGGCTATATCACAAGATAGGACAATTTTAAAACCATCAAAGAAGATCCCACTGTACACAATTGAAGAAAGAAAGACACAGAAATGTTTATAAAACCTAATAAAAACTCAGAAATCAGTATTTTGTGTTATTACATCACAAATAAAAATTCTGTGCGAAAAATCTTCAGAGTTGAGATCAATACTTTGAATATTAAAAAAGTTTTTTGTCATGAATCTATTAAAAAAGAATCCACAGGAGGTTTAGACATTTGAAAGTTATGTAGAAATTTTGAAATTGATCATTGATCCCCTGCTGATTCATAGATACAAAGCCTGATTGTTGTCGAATATATGTAATTAAATGGAAAGTGGCATTCAAGTGGAGCTGATGAGTCAAGTTCTGTAGCACACAACAGGATGTAAAATCTGAGAGTTGTTCTCCTTGTTTTGCTGGTAAAAGATCAAACTTTTGGCAGAGAGACCAGTGGCTCTCAGCACAGATCAAGCCAAAGAGAATTAGCATGTTGTTGATCTCATTAGAAAGCCTAATCCTGATCTAGGTTGTTTGATGTGCCATGCTGACTAACTAAGTGTACAATTTTGATTCATCTGTAATGGAAACAGCAGGGGAATTTCTTGCAAGGCAATAAATACCGTTTGATAAATAATAAATGGGTTACTCAGTTTAAGAACAAAATGGAAATCAAAACTGCGTGCTGTTGAGCTATTGTAAGTTTCTACTTCACCACACATGGGAGAAGAAATTGGTTGAATGAGAAGAAACTGCTTCTGTGATTTTCTTTGCAAAAGAAAATATAAAAGATGACAGGAGAAGCTAGAAGTTCCCTCTGTAAAGTGTTACAAGTAAACTTGTAAGTCTGAAGATCTAGTGATGGCTAGTCACATAGGAGCCAGATTTGTACAGAAGGTACCTTATGTACTCAAGCACTATTACTGCTGAATCATGGGTGAATGTGTTTTTGCTTTTTTGTGACCATAGGATTGTCTGTACAAAATGCTAAATATTATGTTTTGTGTCAGATAGTATAGTCACCTACTTTGACTGCTAGTTGATGTGTTGTTTAATGACCTAGGAAAATATTGAACACATGATAAATTATGACAAAAAGGAAATACATTTAGGTACTCATTAGTAATGAAAATTCTGTTTTTCTGGATGTTGTACAGTAAATACTGTAGATTAATTAACAAGAGCCCAACATGAAATAATATCTGGAAAAACTAGCTCTGAAGGGTAGGTACAATGACTGTGTCAATAACATCCTTATCCTTATATACTCTGAGATATGATAACAGAAGTGTTCACAGTGAGTCTAAACAGGTATAAACCAGTTTAATTGTCTGTGTCATTTCAGCTGACCAGGTTTGATCACCCATCGATTTTATAATTGTAATATAGCAGAATGTATGATCAAAAAGTGTTTGAATTAAAAGGTATACTAGTGAATTTAAGCTTTTATGAATAAAAGCTATACTCGTGAGATATATACAAAGGACTTTCAGACGTTTTAGCATTTCGGATAAATAGAATATCTTTATTTTTTAATTGAATTATCCTTCATTCTTAATAATCTCTAACTTTGAATACTAATACTAATCTAAATCTTGAATACTGTATATACTGTACAGTATCTATTTTTCTGACCCATGAATGCAAAAATATTAGTGATTTAATAAGAAAAGGGAATAATGAAGGCAACCAGAAAATCTAACGAAAAAAAAATCTCTCTTTTCATGTAATGCAAACTGTTCCTGAATTTTAGCACGATTTTAAAATATATATATCTAAATTCTCATGAAAAAATATTTTTGCATCCCCTTTTTTCTCCCTTGTATACCTCAGTTTGGAGTCACTTTGACAACTCCCAAATCCACTAAATTGAGCCAAGCATTAATGCATAATGGCCTATGAGATCTACAATCACACCAGTAGACTATATATGCTGCCAGTGAGAATACACACAGTAGAGCACTGCTAAGCAGGAGACAGACCCAGCTCTTTTTGACACTGCCAAGTCAATGCTGCACAGCTAATTTGGCACTATTGCTGGCTGGAAAACCTTCACTGTCATTGGTAAATGACATAATTGGGGCTTCACTTCACAAATTCAAAGATACAGAGTTCATCCGCCATACACAAAGACGTATTTGGTAGAAGAGCATCACCAGGACAGGTTAATTAGTGTTTCTACATTGCCCGCATATGAAAACTATTAATAAATGTGTGAAAACTCACAATATAGAAAAATAATTAAACTAGTGGTGTCAAATAATTAATACATTTAATGGAGTTTATAAGAGAGGTCTGGAAGGGAGATTAGATCCTAATCTTTGACAGTTCCACTGGCCAGTGCATATATATCTCATGAAAAGGGCTTCCCTTCACATGTCTCTCTTGCATCACCCTCACCTCCACATCTAAACCCTTGCAGCAGCTCCCTAGCTCACTCCTCACAATAGTGAGGGGGGTTTGGGCACCTTATCCTCACAGCTAGGCTGCTATTAGGTGCGTCATGCCAAATACACTATACAAAGAAACACACTGTAGCTTATGTACTTTCACAAAAAGTTGTCAATTTGTTTTAAGCCCTCTGACCAGCAATACAGCTTGTGCAGTAAGGCATTGCAACTTGCTAATCACATGAAAGCTCGTTAGGTGGTCTTTCACCCAACGAGGACCAGGTGGAACAATGCCTGATCAGGTCACCTTTAAAAAGGCATTAATTCAAAGCTTAGGTCACTGCAAGAAAATGGCCACACTTAGTCAGTTTTCATAACGCCTCGAATGTCACCAGGAACAAGGGAGAGGGTCATTAGCATGCTGCGGGCAGGCATGTCATATGCCAGCGTTGCCAGACACTATGGAGTTAGCCTCTCCACTGTGTCCTGACTGCAGAGAAGGTTTCAGCAGTAGGTAGTCCAGATGACTGTCCAAGATCCGGTCGCCCTCGAGTGACCACACCAGAGCAGGACGGACACATCAGACTGGTCCATCTGAGAGATTGTTTCAGATCTGCCACCCGTACTGCTGCTGACACTGCCGGCAGACACAATGCCCGCATCAGTGACAGGACAGTGAGGCTCCATGCTGCTGACGTTAGAGCAAGGCAACCTATCAGAGGCCCTCTGCTCACACCTCCTAGACATTACATCCAACTGGCTTGGGCCAGACAGAGGCTGAGATGGACTAGTCAGCAGTGGCATCAGGTCCTCTTCATGGATGAGTCACTCTTCAGCTTGTTCTACGCAGACGGGAGGCTCAGAGTGTGGAGGAGAGGGTGTTGCGTTTTGTTTTTCTGTCATTTCGTCTCTCTATTGCATTCGTTAGAATATCACACTTTTCTTCCACAAGGATCTACCACTAAAGTGCAACACCCCTCTGGATGACACACAGCAGCCATTATCTGTATGTTTCAGTAACCTTAATACATAACAGATTTGATAAAAAAAGTGAGAAACTATTTCACCAGGTGAATTACGTTTCCATCAACAATTAAATGAAATTAAACATGAGAGAGGTTACATTGTGCAAGCCTAGAATGGAATCTAGCCAGGACTGCAGTATTTAAATCAGTGTCATAGTATCTTTTAGTCTAGAGTGATGAGTAACACTTATTGACCCACCAACATCATCTACAGGAGCAACCTGTCCTTCCTTAGCAGTCTTTTATCCCGGTACTGACTAGGTCTTCTTTAGCTAACACGAACTGATGAGATCAGGTTAAAAGGCAATAACACTGCTGTCTGATTTTTGGCAACATACCTTAATTAACTACAGTTCAAGATCTGATCAAGAATGGAAAGTAATTTTCTTTTAAATTTCTTCAGTTAATAAGTGTCACTTTAAAAAACCTCTTATATTAATTTTGTATCAAGTTCTTGCATTACTGTAAGCAAATAGTATGATTCCATTTATTTTTATAAATTGGTTTAGGGTTAGGTAAACAAAATGTAAAGCTCCAGCAAGAATATTTCAAGTACTTTTGCACAATAAAAGCAATTAATAACAAGCTCATTTCTGTTTATTTTGAATATGTGCTCAAGAATAAATCTGTTGTTGTTTTTCAATGTTTATTTCAAAAAGGAAAGAGCAAAGTCAATATCAAAAGCAAGACGTGAGATTTGCAGAAAAAAATAGAAGAGGTGACCATGGTTTTGCGAACTTGTAAGAAGTTGTAAAGATGAACTTTACAAAATTCACTGGAATACAAAATTGAATTTTTTAAAAACTCGTTCTATGATGTAGAATCAGCCTTCAACGGTACTCTCTACAGCACTGAGGAACACACTTTTCACTCAGAAGTGCATTAAAGAATTCAAACAACTAATGTTTGCTGATTATTAACGCTATGATGCTGATGCGAAATCTTAATGGCACATCTTTACTAAATATTTACAGGAGTGTTGGGAAGCTATTAAAAAACATTACTTTTAAATTACTTGAGCACCTCTTCAAAATCATGGAGATAGCAATCTTTCCATTTAAAGGAAGGACAGGGAATGAAAATGAAGATCCTGGCTTAAGTCAAAGGCTGTATAATCAGATTAACGGAGGTCTTGCTGAAAGTGAACAAGATATTTTGGTTCTGATTGGGATTTTGGCTTTTCAGTTGAGAGATGATACCACTTCAAGTCACAAATAGCCTAGGCTGCTGAAACTCACATATCAAAATTACCAGCCATTATGCTGATGAAAGCTCCTATGGTGAACTTTATAGAGCAGAGAGGTCTTGAACCCTTCAGGCACATGTACTGTAATTAAAAATAATATACACGTAAAGTAGCTGTACTACCCTGTTCTTGAATTGGAGTCCAGATCTTTGGTATGAAATACAGTTTTCCTCATAAAGCTGGATATCTGCATAAAGCGAGACTAGGCTAGTGTGATATTTACAGTACAACCCCAGGGTCTGAACTTCGGATCCACACTTCCTGGATAAATTAAAAACTGTTGGAAATCATTAACACCTCTCGGGTATGGTTTTGTGTTAAAGTCATGATGCAGCAGTGCCACAGTACCACCTCTTACACTCATAAATATGCCATTCGCTGTCATATGTACATGTTTATTATAGCAAAGAGAGGTGGCAATTTTCATGACAGTGGGGTGGAAGGCATTGCACATAGTGCTGCTTCCTCTCAGCATGGGGAAACCCCAAATCATGTTCAAGCTCAGCCTGTCTGTCAGTGTGTGTTGGGTGTGCATATTCTCCCGATGTTTGCAAGACGTTCCTGGCCTTTTGTATCACTAACTTTTTAAGATAAAACCTTTTGCCATTTTGGAAGCATTACAATACAATGCAAAATATTTTGTTACTTACAGCATTTAAGACTTTGTTTTCTCTTTTGCGGTACATCTCTCATATGTTTGGTAAGACAATGCTTGTAGTACCTTTTTTAGTTTTATTTGCGAGAGTGATTAAAAATCTTTCTTGCAGCCTTTCCAGAGTGGTCCAATACTTTTTAGACCTTCACCTGAGCTTTGTCTTTAAATGAATCAACTGGAGAGCAGCTGTTATTATACATCGAAGCTGAGAGGGCTTCTATAAACAGTTTTATAATCATTTGTGTCAGTAGTTGAGTCCATTACTTAATTTCTATTCAGATCAGTTTCATTCGAAATGGCTGAACTGACATTTTCACGGTTCAGGCTGAATTACAGTATAGCCAAGTTGCACTAATTCCCCTCCTTATAATGTAGGACCTACTGACAACCAACATGTTCAACAATGCTGGAATGGAAATGCCAAAAGCAAATTGAAACAAACTGCAAGAGACTTAATTAGGCTAACGATTCTACAGGTTCTGACAGCAAAGTGATAGGGTATGTGGCAGATAGGGAAGATGTAATAGGGTAAAATGCCTATGGAAGTTCTCAAACACAATTGATTTTCTTACTCCATACATTGAAGCACTTCTGGTATCATGTATTCTTCTTTTTCAATGAGGCTAAGAAGACTGGAGGAATTTGGTTTTGTATTTCTACATTCCAGTTATGTCAATGAAAGCGGAAAGAGTGGAAGGTTAATAATAAAAACATGCCCAGTATGCAGATATTTGAAATATCATAATTTATACCCTGGTACTTTAAATTTCACCCATTAACCAGTGAGAGTACAATTTTTATTTAATTGAAATTGTATTAAATATAAAATCTACACGTATGTATTAGCATTTACTTGTATATGTATTGGATAATCCTTGGATGTGATTTGGTAGTGTCAAGCAGTGTTTGAATAACACCTTGGACCAGGTTCTGCCCTGTATGGAGGAGTGTGCTCTTCAGCTGCTCTCCATTGGTGGACAGTGGAAGTGTTTTCCTTGGCTTCCTACAGAAGCGCTCACAGAGGCTCTGTGAGGTCTAGATTTACAGCCTTGTCTCCTTCTACATTACTGGTAACTTGGCTGTGTGGCAGATCGTTTCTGAAATGAATTTTTGAAAGACTATGAAACACCTTCTTGGAAAAGGGGAATGGTAGGAGTTGGTTCAGTGATTGTCAGTGAAAGCCATGTCTCTTTTTCCCCACCATTCCTAGTACCAGGCCTCACCATAATGCTGACATCAACATGTTGAGCTGTTCTGTGCAACAGGATGGCTGGAATTTGTCATTCTGTTTTCTTCACAATCATACATCTCTTCTGTAACAGAACTGCTAAAATCAGGATTCTTTAGAGATTACTGCTGTCCTTCAGAACATAAGATGGTGATGCATTTCAGTGCCCAGGAAAATTTCTGCCTTACATCTGCTGTAGCCACCAAAGACTTCTTCAGAGCTACAAGCCTTTTGTAGCTGTACAGGATCTGACTCACTGCATCATCAGCCCTGCCTGCTGTTTCTGAAATATCTGACGGGTTCTGAGGGGGGTCTTTTTGAAAGTGCCTTATCAGTGCCTTTTTGTCATGTGATGTAACACTTGACTGACATCTAGAGCAATGGATGGCAGCTGTTGTGATTAAACTGGAAGACGATGTTATCCACACATCCATTTGACACGCTGAGAGGTCATATGATATCTCCCTCACTCTGGCTCCATTTAAATTGACCCTTTTTATAAACTTTTGTAAAGGGAAAAATAACCTGAATACAAATTGTGCATGACATTCTAATGACAGATCTGATACTTAGATACAGTAACGTATTGCCTCTACTGTATATATCTTTTACACATGAAGTTTTATGGGTAACAGTATTTTATAATTTATGAAAAATAAATATTTTTAGGTGTGCTCATTTTATTCTACAAGGGCATTGCATATAAGTTTGATTATGTGTGGCTCTAACATGGTTATTATATTTTAATTACATTAGCAACTTACACCTGATTAGCATGTTAATGATCTTTAAATACTGAAAATTTATACAGACTTTCAAAACATGTTCCGCATGGCTTTCTCTATATTCTTCAAATTTTCCCATTTTGCAGGTGTACAGTTAAATTCTGCAGTAGCCTGAAGTGTATCCAGTGAGATTGTACTTTATTCCATTTTCCATTTAAATCCACAATAGTTTGTGGGCTAGGCTGGAGTATTTGACCTTTCAGGTATCCTCACAGGTACAAGGTCGGGTGACCAAGAGGATTTTTAATAATGGATTTCAAGGCACCCTCTTGAAAGAATTTTACATTCAAAGTTTTCTGTTTGTGCCAGGATTCCTTCCAAACAGGTGGTTTGTGAGGCCTGGGTATGTGGAGCCTGACACTGATAGCAAAAAATCTTGAAAAAAGGCATTATTATACAGCCAATACTTCTTGATACACTCTAAGAAGACTTTCTCAAAATCAACTCAATGCCAATGACTACAATGAGTTCCTTTATATGCTGTACCAAAGAGTCTTAATTTATCCTCATGTGAGAATGTGGCTTTTAGCCCCTCACCATTAACTTACCAATGTACCCCATGTGAACCTACAAAGAGACAACAGGGTCCTTAATGGCCTCTAGTGAGCTGTAGTAAGGATATTAGTTGTGACTGATCTGCCACTATTTTGATGAAACATTATCAACTTTCAGTCCTTCCTTTAAACAAGGGCAGCCAATTTTCACTCCAACAACAAATTTCCACAATTGCTCAAGATATATGATGCCATCTTCAAGAACAAGTCTAGCACTGTGTATCTAGAATATTGATTTTTAACGATATAATCTCCTGATGTTTTTTGAGTTCCATAAAAAAATCAATGGTCCTTTTCGTACATAGTTTGGAACATGTATAGAGAACAAACAAATAAATTGCCCTTTACATTCATATAACAAACCCCTGTTTTAATGTGATAATGCTCCAATTTTTTAGAATTAAGTGTACTTTGGTGTACGTGAGTACTACAGTGAGAAATACGTTTAAGAAAACCATAATAAGGAAGAAAACAGTTAATACAATGATTAAAAAAGAACAGGTTTCAATTATAGACAAGGAATCTAATGAATTGCAGGCAGATACCAAGCAAGAGATGGATAATAACATTGCAATTGAAAAAAGAATGCAACAAATAAAAAAAATATATACATTGTAGAGGATGAGGAAAAGTAAACTTTAATTTTTTAGATGATGAAAGGGAAATGGGTAATATATTAAATTTCATTCAAGTGTTTGTGAAGGAAGAAATGAAAAACATGCCTTAGGCGAAGTTAAGACAAACTTCAGTATTAAATGATGTTTGCATGGCAAAGACAGAAACATTACAGGTACTATCCAACCATGCATTTTCCAACTGCTTTACCAATGAGGGGGAGCCAGTGCCTATCCCATCAAGCAATAGGTGCAAGGCAGCCTAAACCATAGATGGGACACCAGTACATTGCACGACAAATTAATGTGTATCACAGACACACACACTCACACCAGTGCCAATTTTATAGAAGCCAACTAACCTTCTAGCATGTGTTTAGACTGCTGGAGAAAACCCAATGTAAACAAGAACGTGGAGATACAACTTCCACACAGAGTTCACCCCAGGGCCTCAATACTGAGAGGCAGCAATGCTACCCACTGCCCCACTGTGCTCCCTTTGTTATAGTTACTAGTAGCACTTAAATGAAACAAAACTCCACGGTCTAATGGTATTCTATCAATAATACTTAAGGAAACAAGATTCTATTCATGGGCTGTTACAAAACTATTCCTACATTCACAAAAGACAGAAGTAATTCCCGTTGACTGGAAAATTGCTAATGTAGTAACAGGTTTGGCAAAACAAGTAAGTCTTATTTGTAAGATTATGAAAACATTAATTGGAATTAAACAAGAAGATCGTATATATGACAATGGTGTTCTAACAGATAGTCAGTACAGATTTAGAAAATCTAGGTCTTGCTTAACTAACCAGTTAGATGACTGAAAGAACAACAGTAACAATTGTAATTACAATTGCAGAGTGTTAAATGCAGAGTGCAAGCACAAACTGTAAATATAAACTGGGAAACACTGAACTAGAAAAAACTCTGTCTGAAAAATGCTTTGGAGTTTATTCTCATGCATCATTTACAGTATGCAGAAGAATTAAAAACAGAGTCACCAGTGACACTTAAACCACAAACACACATGGAAACTACAGGGAAGTGTATTTAAACAAATGCTATACAAAACAAGAACATTTTTGCACACAAAAGTCTTGGGAGTCTGAATCAACCTTCCCTGTCATGTTTTTGATTCTGATTCTGATGCCTTGTTTTGTTTAGAAACAGTGGGCCATTCTTAGATCAATTAACTACTAGCAACCAAAACCCCTCTTGTTCCTAACCTTTCTTATGTTCTTATTTCTAGCTAGCTTTTCGAAGTATTAACTATAGTTAGCAAGCAAGTTAACGTTTCTCTTCCATGGGAAACTACATAGCATTGTGCTTGAAAAACACAATTACTGTACGTTAACAGATTTTAACAAAAAAACAAGAACATGAAAAGGGTTCCAAACAAGAAGATATTATTCTACTTATCACACTTGTTTGCTGGCTGGTAGCTTAATGATCTGTGAATCCTATAAAGATCATATCAAGCCATTTTTAAAGAATATCACAGTGTCAGCTTCAACAACAGGGCTAATTTTGTTTTTAACCAAAAATCACAACTGTGTAGAGATGCTTCTCCTTTTTATTCAACAGAATTGTCAGAGACTTCATTTCCACTTGTATGTCTGTTTCTTTTGTTGCTGCTGACATTGCACATGTCTCCAGATTTACAGTAGCCATGTCAGGATGTTGAATACCTGATACATCCATTTTCTAACCACTTTAACTAAGACAGAGTTGCAGGGGAGCTGTAGCCTGTCTTGGCAAGCAACAGAGGCAAGGCAGGGTACACTTTGGATGACAGTTCATTGCAGGGCACACAAACACAAAACAAGCACACACTCACACCAGGGCCAATGTTCCCAGAAGCCAATTAACCTACTGTACCAGTCTGGCTCTTTGGACTGTAGGAGAGAACTGGAGCACCTGCAGAAAACCCATGTGAACCCAGGGAGAACATACAAACTAAACCCAGATAGCATCACAGGAACTGAACCCAGGCCCTTCTGCTTTGAGGCAACAGTGCTATCCACGGAGCCACCATGCCACCCACATACCTGATTCAAGTCTCCTCAAAAATCAAAACCTGTGTATGACATTTTTTAGATGTCTTTTGTACTGCCTCTAGAGCAGCTCTCCTGTAGCATGATGACCACAATATTCCAAATGGGTTCTAACTAGTGTCTTGCATGCTTTTAATAATGTTTCTCTTATATGAATCCTATACTTTTAAATATACTGTACATCCAAAGATTTGTTAGGAATCCCTGGTGGGAAGATACAAGGATCCTGTGTAGACGCAGGCACGGGTAATAGATGAGGCAGGCGAACAAACCAAAACGAGAGGCAAGGTCGTAGTCAAAAGGCGAAAGGCAAATCGTAATCCAGGAAGTTCTCCGGTAGCGAACAGTCCGAGGCGAGAGGCGAGGTGCAAAGTCGAAAAGGCAGAAGGGGAATCCAAAATCCAGAATAAACGAGGTATGGGGAAAAACGCCAGGTAGAGCTCTCAAGGAATAGACTCAATACCGAGCAGTGGGAAGCAGGTGAAGATGGTATAAATAGCAGTGCGCACCGCACAGTGAGTGTGCGCAGGTGGTTTAACTCATGCGGCGGCGTTTGTTAATAATCACCCGCTGCTGGGGCTGATTAGCTCGCTTACGATTTGGTCTTGACTGCCTGGTGGTCGTGACAGTACCCCCCCCTTCACGGGCGGCTCCCGACGCCCGAGACGGCCGATCGGGATGGTCCCTGTGGAAGTCTCCGATTAGCGTAGGGTCCAAAATATCCCTCTCCGGAACCCACGATCTTTCTTCAGGGCCATAACCCTCCCAGTCAACCAGATACTGAAGGGTACCGCGGTTCCATCTAGAGTCGAGGATTTTGTGGACTGTATATGCCTGGTGCCCCAGAATGCGACGCGGGGGTGGCGGGCGACGTTGGGGAGCTGCAAGAGGTGAGCAGTAGAAGGGTTTCAGGAGGGAGACGTGGAAAGACGGGTGGATTTTAAGGGTGGGGGGATGTGCAAGACGGAAGGTAACTGGGGTGATCCGGGAGAGTATCCTGAAGGGGCCGATATACCTAGGCCCGAGCTTCTTGGAAGGCAGGTGTAGAGGTAGGTTCCTTGTTGATAGCCAAACAAACTGTCCTCTGCAAAAACGGGGGGCTGGTCTGCGGTGTCGGTTTGCGAATTTGGCCTGGCGCTGGGTTGACTTGGTGAGAGCTGTCCTCCCCATTCTCCAGGTCCTGCGCAGCTTGGAAATATATTGACGCACCGATGGCACAGCCGTGTCCGGAGGGGTGGCAGGAATGAGAGTGGGTTGATAACCTAGTGAACAGAGAAAGGGAGAGAGACCTGTGGAGGAGGAGGTAAGAAAATTATGGGCATACTCTGCCCAGGGAAGTAGCGATGACCAGTCATCCTGCGAGTTGGAGGTGAAGGCTCTCAAAAAGGTAAGGAGGCTTTGGTTGGTCCGTTCCACCTGACCATTGGCCTCAGGATGATAACCCGAAGTCAGAGATACATGGGTCCCTAAAGCTTGGCAGAACGCCTTCCAAAAGGCCGAGACAAATTGAGGTCCCCTGTCTGAGACCACATCGTTGGGCAACCCATGTATCCTAACGACCTGTTGCACAAACAGTGACGCCATTTCCTGGGCTGTGGGCAATGCTGGGAGGGGGACGAAATGGGCTGCCTTGGAAAAACGATCAGATATCACCAAGATTACCGTATGACCTTGACTGCTAGGAAGGTCCGTAATGAAGTCCACAGCTATGTGGGACCAAGGGCGGTGTGGGATCGGGGTAGGGTGAAGGAGACCGGTCTTCTTGGCACGCGGAGTCTTGATCCTGGCACAGACCGGGCAAGCTCGGACGTACTCTGCAGCATCTGATCGCATGGAAGGCCACCAGAAATCTCTGGTGAGTAGGTCCAGAGTGCGTCTGCACCCGGGATGGCCTGCAAACCGAGAGTCATGCCCCCATTGCAGGACAGCCGAACGCAAGTTGTCCGGTACAAAAAGCTTATCCGGGGGGCAGCACAAAGGAACTATAGCTCCCTTGAGGGCATGTCTGATCTGGTCTTCAATAGAGCAGTGGATCGCCCCGAGGATTCTGTTAGATGAAATGATTGGTTCCGGTGTGTAGTCCAGATCCGGGGGATCATGGAGCCGAGAGAGAGCATCAGCCCTCCCATTCTTCGAGCCAGGCGTATAGGTGATCACAAAATTAAATCGAGAAAAGAAAAGAGACCAACGGGCCTGACAGGAATTGAGGCGTTTGGCCGACTGAATGTAGGCCAGGTTCTTATGGTCCGTGATAATGACAAAGGGGTGATGAGCCCCCTCCAACCAGTGTCTCCATTCCTCCAGGGCCAGCTTGATAGCTAAGAGTTCACGATTACCGACATCATAATTAACCTCGGCAGGGGAGAGTTTCCTCAAAAAGAAGGCACAGGGATGTGGAATGTGCTTATCCCCGTGGCGCTGGGAGAGGACTGCCCCGACCCCATAGGCTGAGGCGTCAACCTCCACAATGAATGGCTGAGAGGGATCCGGGTGTCGCAGAAGTGGTGCCGAACTGAAGAGTTGTTTTAAGCGTAAAAAAGCCTGGTTAGCCTCCGGGTTCCATTTACCCAAGCCTGGTCGATTGTGGGTTCGTGCGGTGATAGGCGCCACGACGGAGCTAAAGTTCCGGATGAAACGTCTATAGAAGTTGGCAAAACCTAGAAAACGTTGAATTTGCTTTAAGTTACGAGGGGCTGGCCAGTCATTGATGGCCGCCACCTTAGCAGAGTCCATCTCTACACCAAATGAGGAAATGATGTAACCCAGAAAGTGAATTTTAGAGGCGTGGAAAACGCACTTCTCAAGCTTGGCGTAGAGTTTGTTGTTAATGAGTCTAGTCAGGACCTCCTGGACGTGGTGGACATGATCCCTAGGGTTGGCAGAAAAGATGAGGATATCATCCAGGTAAACCAAAACAAAATTCCTAATAATGTCCCTAAAGATGTCATTCATGAATGACTGGAAGACAGCCGGGGCATTAACAAGACCAAAAGGCATCACCTGATATTCATAATGTCCATGGGTGGTCATAAAGGCCATCTTCCACTCATCCCCTTCACGTATCCTGATTAGGTTGTAAGCTCCCCGTAGATCTAATTTCGAGAAGATGGAAGCTCCCCGTACGGACTCCAAAGCGGCTGGAATTAAAGGCAGGGGGTAACGATGTTTAACCGTAATGGAGTTCAATCCTCTGTAATCAATACACGGCCGCAAGGAGCCGTCCTTCTTCCCAATAAAGAAAAAACCCGCACAGGCTGGAGAAGAGGAGGGACGAATGAATCCTGACTCCAGAGCCTCCTTAATATAATCTTGCAAAGCCTGATTTTCTGCCTGAGTGAGAGGGTAGATCCGTCCTTTGGGTGGAAGGGTTCCAGGGAGCAACTCTATAGCACAGTCACAGGTTGGAAGCGAAAGAGCCTTCCGCTTATCAAAGGCTTGTTTCAGATGCCTATATTGGGGTGGGATGGTAGAGTGCTCCTCCATAGAGGTTACTGCAGCAGCAACCTTAACCGGCTGACGACAACAGTTGACATGACAGGAGTGGCTCCAGGCAATGAGCTCGTTCTTGTCCCAGGAGATGTGGGGATCGTGCTTCTTGAGCCAGGGAAGACCCAGGATTACCGGGTAGGCAGGCGAGTCCAGGAGAAGGAGTGAAATTTCCTCAACATGAGTAGCACCAACTGTTAGAGAGAGAGGGACGGTCTGCCATGTAATCCGTCCAGGTGCAATCGGGGATCCATCCAGAGCTTGAATACAGATCGGGGGTGAGACCGGAGCCAGGGGAATATCCCACTTCTTAGCAAAAGTGACGTCTATAAAGTTCCCCGCTGCCCCCGAGTCAACAAAAACCAAAAGGGGAAGTTGTGCGTCAGTCCAAGAAATTTCAGCTGGGAATAAAGGGCCTGACGAGGTTTGAGAAAAAACAGTACTACTGACTCTAACAGTAGGCTGCGGAAGGGTTCGAGAGGGATAAGGGGGTCTCAAGGGACAAGCAGAGAGAAGGTGATCAGGTGCAGAGCAATAGAGACACAGTCCCTCCCGACGGCGCCTTTCCTTTTCCTCCGAGGAAAGGGGTGCATGATGCCGAGTGGGCACCGTGGGGGTAGTACCTTCAGGACGGCCAGGACTGCTTCCATCATGACTCTCTGCTCTCCGCAGCCGAATGCGGGTGTCCAGTTCAACCACCTGAGCGATTGCCGATTCGAGAGAGCGGTTGTGAAGTGGCGAGAGCACCAGGTGGTCCTTTAGATCCTCAGAGAGACCCTTATAAAAAAGGCAAATCAGGGCTTCAGGGTTCCAGTCAGACTCCGTGGCGAGGGCTTGGAAGTCAGCCACATAATCATTCAGAGATCCATCACCCTGACGAAGCGAGGCGAGCCGGAGATGAGTCAGGTCCGGGTTGACTGGAGAAAAACGTGCCTGGAGCTGGTCAGCAAAAAGCTGGAAATCAGCAAACTGAAAATCTCCCCTAGCAAGCAACACAGCTGCCCAGTCCAGAGCCTTGCCAGTGAGCAAGGAAAGGGCGAAACCGATCTGCTCCCAGGGAGAAAAAAAATGCTCAGGATGCAACTGGAAAGCCAAGGAGCATTGCGCAATAAAACCCCTACAGCCCGCGGTGTTGCCGTCATATCTTTCCGGGAGAACAAACGGTGAGGCTACGGGAGAGGTGGGCGGGGTTACAGGGATTGGAGCAGTGGTCTGTGCTGGAGGCGAAGGGACAGGGGAGGGCGGAAGGCTAGCGACGTGATTGGAGAGAATGTGGAGTGAAGATTGAAGCTGGGTGAGAGCTTGGGAATGGCGATTGAAAAGTGAGCAAAAAGCTTGTGCGTCCGCGGGATCCATCTTGGGGCTCGGTATTCTGTTAGGAATCCCTGGTGGGAAGATACAAGGATCCTGTGCAGACGCAGGCACGGGTAATAGATGAGGCAGGCGAACAAACCAAAACGAGAGGCAAGGTCGTAGTCAAAAGGCGAAAGGCAAATCGTAATCCAGGAAGTTCTCCGGTAGAGAACAGTCCGAGGCGAGAGGCGAGGTGCAAAGTCGAAAAGGCAGAAGGGGAATCCAAAATCCAGAATAAACGAGGTACGGGGAAAAACGCCAGGTAGAGCTCTCAAGGAATAGACTCAATACCGAGCAGTGGGAAGCAGGTGAAGATGGTATAAATAGCAGTGCGCACCGCACAGTGAGTGTGCGCAGGTGGTTTAACTCGTGCGGCGGCGTTTGTTAATAATCACCCGCTGCTGGGGCTGATTAGCTCGCTTACGATTTGGTCTTGACTGCCTGGTGGTCGTGACAAGATTCTGTTGTTCTTAAAAAAACTTTTTGTGACAAAAATACCACCCTGAAACATGTAACTAATTTTTCTGCTGGTCAGATAGTTTCTCTATGAGCAGTTGCTTGTTTAGTGAGGGGCCTGGGTCTCAGTAACCAAAATACCACCCTAAAATGCTTATATCTTGTATCTAAAGCTGAAGTCTAGCTCTTAAGTCTATGGTATTCCCCTAAGTGTTACTTTTATCTCAGTGTTTGATGAATCCTAGTTTCTTTTTCTGTGATTTATTACATCACTGTTAAGCTTGTTTCATAGCTATTTTTCTTGATTTGGCACCCTTTTATTCATATAGTATAATGTAGTTTACTTCACTTCTTCAAATCCATGACAAAGTTACCATGTGCTTTTTTTACACCTGTGTGTATCTCACCTTAAATGGATCCAGTCAGGGTGGCAGAAGAGATTTTTTGCCCCTGTGTGTGTTAGTGGTTTGGGTGTGGTGTACCTGATTGTCTAAGAGTTCTCCCTGCTTATAGTGTATATTTAAGCTGGGAAATCAGTGCCTTTAATAAGGACTATTCAAAATATCCATTGACTTCTCGGTTGCAGAACCCCAAATAGACCTCGTTAGAGATACAAAAGATTAAGGATCACCCTTTTCTTAAGCAGTGGAATTTGGTAACATTGTGTATGCATTACAAGGAAGGAAAAGGGTAGTCTTACAGTGAGTATAGGACATAAAAGCAATTAGTTAATTTTGGCTTATTCAACAGTAGCAGAAAGCTGACCACAGACAATCACTCAATTATAGTTGCCCAGATCCCTGGCTGACTGTAAAAGAGACATCATCTTTAAACTGCGAGTGACACAACACATCAGTGTGCAACAAGAGTGACACTCCTCTCAACTGCATTGAGTAAGCTCAGCTATAACTCTCCCTTTACTGCAATGTCAGCAAACATACTAGTGCCACATTATACATAATTTAAAATATTTGTTGACAGTAGTCTAACATCTAAATTTCTTTAGAATTTAATAGAACAGTCAGAATAATGTTAATACTTCAGTGGTTGCCTCACTTCAGTATGCTAGCAGGTATTGACATTCAGTGAGGTCTCTGCATATTTTATTCATTTGAAATACAATATTAATCTGTACCTTTAGATATTTATTTTTTAGGGAAACAAAACTGAAAGTTAAAGACTATCTACTACTACTATCTACACACTCAAGGAATTTGACATTCCTATTAACTCAGATACTATAACATTTTTTGTTTAAATTCAATTTTAATTGTTAAATTGCAATTATGATAGTATGCAACAATTCACTTCGTATACATACAGAAATATTTTTGTAGAAATACTTTCATAGAATGAATGAATATGTTTGAAGCATTTATACATTCCCTTTTTATTAAAATTGAAAGGAAATCGTATTACTCATTCTAGGTTTTGTTTATTATTTAATAAATGAGTATTAATGTCTGACCAAGTCTGTTAGACAAATAGTCATGTTTGGGACTTGTTTTGAATATTATGTTGAAATGTACAGTAAGCTACTGTAAATTTATTACAAACTGCCTTGAAAAAGTAGATCTAAACCCTGAAACAATTCAAAGTTGCTCGACCTTAAACAGCTCATACTGACTAACCTGACAATACCTGAACATGAATCTGTGATTAAATCACTCCATCACTATAACACACCTCTCTCCATTATTCTGAAGAGGGAGTAGGAGCCTAACTCTAATGTTCTGAGCAACAGCAATTCTCCACTTGAGAATCATATTATTTCAAAGGTATTACAGTAGCAGTGATGGCAGCACAGCATTAAGACTCAAGCCTAGGTAAAAAGCTTTTGTTTAATGACTGTTAGGAGAGGCTTCAAAAATGATGAGAGACTCATTAAATAGTTGAGGATTGCCAAGAGCAGTCTGCGCTGTCAAAAAGTAGCTCTAATATTTTCCAAGTTGCTGTAACTTTCACTTTTAATGCCTATAATTTTCTGTGCTTTCTCGGTCAGCCTACTGTTAGTTTTTCTTTTTTAATCCACTACCTCTGAAAATATTACAGCAGCAATTTTCGATTTACACTTTTCCAGTAGGCATTTGGGTATCCAGTGTACAGACATGTCCATGTGGTGGCAGGCATAGGAAACTCTGCTTGGGCCTGTGTACTGAACAATGAGGTAATAAGAGGCTTAAAATGTGGACCAGTATATGCTTACAAAAGGGCAACTCTCATTGCAAACCAGAGTTGTGTTGGCTCTTGTTAGACACATCAGCCAATTGCCATAGAAGTAACAACTGTGGTTCTAATGTCAAGAAGTTTGATATTCTAATTATAATCCCTGTTACAATAAACTCATTAATCCAGATGCTAAATACCTTGCTGCCCTTGTGGTGCCTCCATCATCCTTCCCCTTTCCCTCTGTACAGGGACTAAGGTCCCAAACATTACATTAGGGAGTTATTATTTGAGGATGACAAGGGCCTACTTTTGCAAATTTGACAAACAGCTGGTGCACTCCTTCATCACATGACCTCTGGTGAGGTCTTTCACAAACTTTTATTCGTCTGTTGTCATTATACTGTACTTCAACGTGTCAACCTCTTTATAATTACTGTATAATTATTGTAAATAAACTAATAAATGTACTGTATTTGTTGTTTTGTACTGTATGTATATTATCTGTTGTAGACCCACAATATTGCTCTTATCTGTTTGTTCTGCCATGTTTTGCGAGTTATTGTACAGAGCCTGTACAATAGGCTCTGTTAGGCATTGTTTGAATGGTGACTTCCTGTCTATCAATAAGAGCTTTGGGTGGAGCTTAAGAGTATTTTATCTGTAGCAAGTAACTCTTTTTCTAACCTTTGGTGGTGTAGTATGTTTATTGCATTTTGTCTGTGTAGCACAGCCTGGTGTTGGTTTAAGTTGACTAAGTCTTGAAACTGCTAATTGGATCCTTCCTTGAAAGATTGCAGTTTACTTTTTTGCTGATTGTTTTTTTTCTCTTTTTGTAAATATTTTTCAACACATGATGCTTTTAGTAAACAAACAGCTTTTTTAATGTTTTATGACTTTTGTGACCACCCCTGGATTTATTGCCAAGTTTTTCTTCACATTTTTTTGTTTTTTATTCTTGTTTTTTGCCTGTTTTGATTTTTCTCTTCCTGGTTTCCCCTCCTTTTTGGTCCCCCCAGCTCCTTGTGTCTCTTTTGGTTCCTAGCTGTGTTTTGTAGTTTGTCTCCCTGTTCTCCCTGGTTCTTGTTTTTGTGGTTTGTGCTTGTGTACGTCTTCTGTTTTTTTTGGCCTCCGGAGCTCTACCTGACCCCCCCTTCCTCTATCCAATAAAGGTTTATACCCCGGAGGAGGGGGTTGCTCTCAGCCGTGGACTCCCGGAGGTTTCCTTTCAGTTAAATGAGGTTTTTCCTCCCCCCAGTGCTGTGCAGCTTATTTATCTGTATGGGCGTCAGGAGCCGCCCTTGAAGGGGGGGGTACTGTCACGCCCTCTGCAGCCAGAGGGCGCTCCTTCTCTTTCCTGTCTCTCATTTCCGGTTATTTGCTGTCCTTCCAGTGTTTCTCTCTCTGTGGGGCTATATATTTCCGGGTCTTGGACTCTGCCAGCGCTCACCATTGACGTTCGGATGTCCTAAGACCTGCCTAGCACCAGGTCGCCCCACGTCCGCAACCTGAGGGCATAGGTTTCTATACGGCACTCCTGAACTCTTTGCACTAAGGAGCCCGGGCCTTTTTCCCGTCTCGCCGCTACGCATATGTGTCATTTTCCGCTCTCCTGCCTCGACACGGTTTGTCCCTTTTTTCAGACATCCATGACACCAAAGCTCTAGGTTCTGAAATGTGTAAAGCATGCAAGCTCTTTTGACAGTCACTCAGCTGTGCTGGACAAAAATATATGGTAAAATACTGTAAGGGACAGTATTTTATGATTAGTTAACTACAGGCCAATAGATATTCAATTCAGGATTGCGCGGTAGCCAGAGCTTATACTCACAAGCAATGGATGCAAAGCAGGTATATCCTGGACAGGATGTCAGCCTATTGAAGGGCAGACAGACACAAACCCACACACAATCACATCAGGACAATGTTCACAGAAGCTAACCTGCCAGTATGTCTTTGGAGAACCCAGTGGAAACTCACATGAACACAGGCAGAACACAAAGAAAGCACCCCTGGAACTGAACGCTGGGCCCTAGTGCAACAAGGCCGCAATCCTAACCCCTTTGACATTATACCGCCCCAAATCGGTATAGTATAACACAGTACAAAGCGTAACAGCAGAAAACACGTACTAGTGGGTGTGCCCCACTCATAAAATTCTGGCAGACACAACTGGGATTTTGATGCACCAGGTGGCCTGGCTTCACATTAGTACAGCAACCACTAACAGATACAGTACACCATCCTCGGGGGTTCCTTCCACACATACTGCCAGAAATTCACATACTAAATTTGTGTTTTATAAAAACATATGCAAACAATCATCCTTATTTAGGTAAAAGGGACGCTTTAGTAGAGTTTAAACATGTGAAATAGTGTTAAATAAAAATAATTATAATACAAGTATTTTTCTAAATGTAGCCTGCAATTATTCAGTCAACATACTGTACATATTAACAGTTCAGTGTCTGACTTTTTTATATTTTTTGCAGTCTCTAGTGGCAAATGACAACAGCAAAGCAATTAAGTTTTTCCCTAGAATAAATGTTCAAATTCATGGTTGCTACATATGAAGAAAAAAATTAGGTTCTCAAAAGAAAATTAAAATTATTTTTGTTCATTAAATTTACTGTAAGTTTCTGCAAAGGAGATGGAGACAGAAATAGAATAAGGAAAAGTTTAAAGATAAGCAGCCTACAAATGTTTTCAGAAATGTAAGTGGGGTGAAAGGGAGTTTTATGAGTAATATTTCCTTTGAATATACAAAGAAAATAACTGTATTGAACATGTGAACACAATGTTCACATTGTAAACACATGTAAAATGTCCTTGACACTGTCTCTCAAAGAGCCTATAAATTCGAACCACAATGAAATTATTTCACAAACAAAAGAAAGCTTGAAACAGTTGAAGTTCTATGAGAAAAAAAGAGGTGTAGTTTACTCTTGCTGCATGCAACAATCATCCAGAGAAAGCCTTTAAAAACGTAGATTCTATTTCAAGGGTCAAAGGTTTAAGACCTGATAATCCAAATCCTCACAAAGCACACAAATAAATCCTTATTTTTATTCTTTCAGCTCACAACTCACTTCATGGCAGACTTTAAAGGTTCATTTAAGTGAGGAATTCGAATTTGGATTTGCAGTATAATGATCAAAGAAGTTATTTATATCATGTACTTTCTTTCTCTTCCAATTAGCTCAGCAGTCTCAGCTTTGATATATGGGATCCCCATAAACTCTGGTAAAATAAAGTGGACAGTTTTTTTTCTTTAGGCAATCTGTAACTCCAGTTTTATTTATATCAAAGACAAATGGTGTTAAATATCCACATTTCTGGTGTTCTTGGCCATGAACAGTCACATCTGCAGGCAATGCAGAATGCAGTGGCTTAGATTCTCAGTATATGTAAGAAAGAGTCTGTATTGCCATGGCTCCTGCTCAGTAAATTGACTTCCAGCAAAGTTCGGAATTGATTTTAAAATTTTATTACTGAGATCTAACGCACTAAAAGGAAATGCATCTGAATATTGAAGGGAGCTTCTCATCGTCTCTGTCCTTCTGTGCCCTTGGAGGTGATGCTCATCTTCAGAGTCTTGGTTGACACATAGAAAGGAAAATAAGCTTCACCTTTTGCCCAAATCACTTGGTTATAGCTGTAAATGTTTTGCTCTTCCATAGGCTTTTCTTTTTAAAAAGAAAAATGCCAATTGTAATAACAATTCCTTACACTTATACAGTATAGCACTTTTCTGGACTCCTTACATTCAAAGCACTTTACAGGTAATGGGAAAGTCCCTCAAGCACCAATGTGCAGCACCCACCTGGATGATTCGACGGCAGCCATAGTGCACCAGTAAGCTCACCACACATCAGCTATCAGTGGGGAGAAGAAAATAGTGATGAAGCCAGTGCATAGATGGGGATTATTAGGAGGCCATGATTGGTAAAGGCCAATGGGAAATTTGGCCAGGACACTGGGGTTACACCCCTACATTTTTCAAGAAACGACCAGGGATTTTTAATGACCACAGAGAGACAGGAACTCGGTTTTACATATCATCCAAAGGATGGCGCCTGTTTACAGTATAGCGTCCCTGTCACTATACTGGGGCATTAGGACCCACATGGTGTGAGCGCCCCCTGCTGGCCCCACTAACACCTCTTCCAGCAGCAACCTTAGCTTTTTCCCTAGGAGGTCTCCCATCCAGGTACTGACCAGGCTCACACCTCCATAGCTTCAGTGCTGCTGGGATTACCCTTTAGAACATGTGACACTGGCCCTTTATTGTCTTTTACAAGGCCCTATTTCAAAATCACATGACTACAGACATTATTCAGATCAACAGCTAACAGAGTAACACAGAGAAAGAATTAGTTGTCAGAGATAACCTCATTTAAATACCTGAAAATTTAGAAATGTTACGGCTCAAAACTTGTCAATTTGTTTTACATTATTAATTCTAGGAGTTAGTAACAGTTTCTAACCTTTGTTATTTTCTTGTTTAATATTTTTGCCTGAACCACTAGATCTTAATTATGTTGTTAATGCCATATACAATGAGGAGCCTTATCATGCCATTTTCGATCAGGAAAAGGTAATAATCTTAATCGGCATGTCTATGGGATATGGGATACTGCTGCTGTGCCCTTGTAGAGGTAAGGTGTTTCTCTTCTACAGTATTTGCTACAGGAAAATGCCCTTTTGTATAAGTGAATAGAAACATAAGTTGCTTTTTAGACAAAAGAGATCAAATAAAATAGTAAGTGTGAGGTAGAAAAAAATATGCAAACTCCCATGTGGACAGTGAGATAATGTACAAACGTGACACAAACAGACACCAGAGATCCCAAACCAACTGCTGTTGAGAGAAGTGAAACAGAATCACCCTAGTAAGCACCCTATAATTCTACAAAAACAAGCAGCAAAATTGTTATAAAAATCAGACTAAAATATCAATTTGGATACTCTTGTGAATTGAGATTTGGCAGATTTCCTGGGATGAATGTATTGATGTGCAGCAACAATTTAATTTGGAACAAGTAGAGATGAATTCCTTGCTGATCCATCCATTTTCTAACCGCTTCATCCAATTCAGGGTCACAGTGGAGCCAGAGCCTATCCCAGCAAGTAGAGTGCAAGGCGGGATACACCCTGTATGGGGCACCAGTCTGTCACAGGACACATAGAGACACCAGGGCCAGTTTTTCCACAGAATACTTACTGTAGTTAGATGACTAATCATAGGCAATTATGTTTAAGCTGCCATCCATCCACTAAAAGCAAATTACAAACTCAACTTTATGTGTGAGGTTTAATTCCTTCTACCACTAGCAAAAAATAGAAAAGAAGTTTTGTGTTTGAAATCTGCAGCTGACATATAGAAATGGAGGATGAAGATACAGTATCTCTTATCTGTTAAACTGTTACTCCTACTGTTACACCACCACAAAGATAATTATATTACAACTCAGGGGCTTTTAGAACCCTTTCACCACCTTCCTAAGCCACCAGACACTGGACATCTCCCCAACCCCAAGTTGACCTCAACCGCTTTTACTGCAGAATTCGGCTCAGAGCACATTTTGCTGATGACACATCCTCACCGGCAGCTGACAACAACCCGGTTATCGATGCCATTAACAATATCAATCCTAAACAGAGCTGTTGGACTCCCCCTTCCAGCTGTTTTCCACCAGTCGATTACTTCATTAATCAATGCAACAATCAAGCTCCCAAGACCTTTTCCACACCCATATGAAAACCCAGGTATAACCTCACCCAAGGAGAAATTCAGGTGCTCCAATCTCTCTGCAACAGAGATTATATTGTCATCAAACCAGTGGACATAGAAGGCACTGTTGTAGTTTGACAAAAAGACCTATACATCAATGAAGCCTTCAGACAACTAACCAACACTTCCGCCTACCATCCTCTCCAACAGGATCCTACCACTGACTACCAAAAAGAAGTGGTATCCACCATCTCTCTTCTTTTCAACAGCAAGGAACTCCCCCAGGAAGTGAACCGTCTCATCGTTATCATTTAATTCATATTGGGGAAACAGGAAGGAGACTGGGAGACCAATTCAGAGAACATGTTAGGGCTGTGAAGATCAAAGATTTCTCCAAGCCCATAGTATCTCGTTTCACCTCTAATGGCCAAGATCACACTGATCTCTCCATCTCTGTGTTCTCAAAGAAGGTTTCTTAACTATGTCAGAAAGCCATCCGAAACCAAAATTATCCTGAAGCTTGGTTCACACCTTCCCACTTCTCTTAATGACAGACTCATTTTCTTCTAATCCTCTCTATTCATTTGCAGGTTTTGACTTCACACCTCTCTTCACCACTCTCGACTTCTCACCACCTGAGTGCCCACTCTGCCTCCCCCTGCTCCCGCCTCCTCTACACTCCTGGCTTTTGTTCTCCAAAGCTATATAATCTCTGCTGACTTCCCTGTCTTTCTCACATCCGAAATAGGCTCCACAGCCAAAACATTGTGTTTCCTTTCTTCTCTTTTCAGCATGGAACAAACCTTTTACTTGTTCCTTTCCAATAAGTAATATATTTTTGGATATTTCAAAAGAAATAAGATTTCATTTATTTTTGTTGTTCTACTGTATATTTATTAAACTACTACTGGAAAATCGGGACAAAAAGTTAACTTAAACTGTTTTACAGTAAATACAGTATACAGTATAAAATTATACGTGTAAAGTATATATCATTTTAATGATAAGGCAGTATGGATGGATTTGAAGTTGCTTGAAATTGTTAGAAGTGCTGAACATTTGCAGAAATAGAATGCATTTTTTTGTTTTTATTCTCTTAATTTTATGATTTGAGTTTCAGAAATCCAGATCAAGAGGCAAGTCTGTTACATTAGGGACATTTTGAAAGTGGTTTGAATTAGGCACAGGTAAAAGTTTACCACTCACTGTTGCTGATGGGAACTGTAATGTATTAAAAGATTACAGTTGTTTTGATTCAAGTATTATTCAGCACTCATTAAGTAGGCACTAATGGTTGCTCTGGGATGTCTGGGATGTCCTTTAACAACATTTACAGTGTTTTGCAAAATGGTTGGGTTCATAAGTGTAACCTTTTTAAAAACAATGTCTGAATACCCAAAATAGCTCTTTAACAGGAAATCAATTTTCAGCTAAACAAACAAGCTTGATCATCCATAAGCAATGTGCTTATGCTTACTTAATGAATGAAGCAGCAACTATGAGTTGGCTGTTGGTTAGAAAAAAGTCAGTTCTTTTGTTTGACTATTTTTCATTTCTTACCCACCTACACAACTTCTCTGTCTTTACTTCCCAGCTCCCATCAATGATTGCTTTGCTGCTTGACGAGAATCCAGATGGGTAGACATGCTCCTTCAATCCACCCACACTGTCTGAATTTTAGTGCTCAATCTGCACTTGAAGTGAGTCCCTTCACTAGTTGAGCCATTCAAGTTCCTCCTCATATCTAGACTTTTCTTCATCATACATTGCTGTGAAAAGCAAAACCATGAAAATCAGTAATCAGACAATTATGATGACCTTGTTATAGTAGATCAATAATGGAAAAGGTTTGCTCTACATGCTGTAGGATGAGCACACAATTTTAGCTGTGTCTTTATTTTGATGTTTTCAGTAGATATTTTTTTTAGAAATCCTATTAGGTGTGACAATGCAATGTAAAGGGAGTGGGTATGATGCAGTGCTACCATTATAAAGATGGAAAAATAGTCATGAGTTATTTTGTTCAGCACTGTGGCCATAGGAGCTGGAAAGTGACAGTGCCAGTGTGCCAGGTGAATTTCCAATGGAAACTGTTCATTCCTGCTAAAAAGGCTGTCAGATATTTGGAAATGAATAATCATTCACAGAATAAAAAGGAGTAACTGTACTTCAATTTAAGTCTGACCTCCTAGGGAAAATAAAAGTTTTTAATACAATTGAGTTGGAATGTTTTTGTGTTTCTGCTACATGGATAAGGTCTTTCCTCAGCAAAACAGCTGAGGTGTAAATGCTTCTGTATCTTCTGGTACAGGTGGGTTTCAGAGTTTGCCATCATGAGCTTAATTCTTTTTAGGATGAACATTTATTTACAATGCATTACTTCAGGTTGGTAATGATGAATTTTGTTTGCTCATCAGGTGTCGTTTATCATGTTGTGATCCTTCAGTTCACACTGTAATAATAATAATAATTATTATAATAATTACTGTAATAAATAATAATAATGCTGTTTTGGAATTTTTCACACTATATATACAGTATAAAGTGCCTTGCAAAATCACAGTTGTCAGATTTTGTTGCATTAAAGCTTGGTCATGGCAGTTTGAAGTAGAAATTACTACTGGGCGGTGCAGTGGCTCTGTGTCTAAGGATCTGTGCCTGTGGCTGTAAGGTTGCCGGTTTGTATCCCATGACCAACAGAGGAATCCTACTCTGTTGGGCCCCTGAGCAAGGCCCTTAACCCCAACTGCTCCAGGAGCGCCGTATAAATGGCTGACCCTGCGCTCTGACCTCAGGCTTCTCTCCCTGTCTCTGTGTCTCATAGAGAGCAAGTTGGGGTATGCGAAAAGACAAATTTTTAATATAAGAAATTGTATATGGCCAATATAGTGATCTTAAGTAATACACATTATACATTTTACACAACCTATTCCATGCATTCAAAGCCAAAAAAAAAAAAGAATTCCACAAAATGTGACTCCATAGTAAGGATCAGAATACGTTTGCAAGATGCTTTATAGTATTCCAACAGGAACGTCAATTGATAACAAATTCTCATTTACAATGACAACCGAAACATCCATTTATACAGCAGGGCACCTATTGGAGCAATTTGAGAAAAGTACTTGAGCAGCAACAACCTACCTGGGACATGAATCCATGACCTTTCACTCTGTATTGAAGATATCCAATCCCTAGTACACTTAGGTACACCACTCATAGCTACTCTAAAACATACAGTACAGCTCAGTGATTGTTTTGGACGTAAGGCATCTTGGATAAAGGCATCAACTAGATAAATGAAAAATAATGTAAAACCTGGTGTAAAACCTGGACTCTGAATAGCATGGAAGGGTAGAAAAGAGTGAGATAGAGTGAGGGGAGTATTGAAATAATAGGCTGCAAACATACTGTATCAATACAAACGGATCAGCACAAAACCAGGGAAATTCTAAAACAGATCCAAAGAGAGAAGATTGAACAGGAAAGATGGCATTAGGAAATTTGCAGGACTAAAACTGATGTGAAGAACCAAAGATGGGGAAGCATCTTTCTTAGAAGACTTCAGGGATTGGACTTGAAAAGTTCTGTTGATGATTAATACTACTAATACAACTCTGGTAAAGCGTTCCCAACCTTCATTAATGGTTCAAAAGTCTTACATTTCTCTGTGCTGTTAAGGTTGCTTCTGCAAGCATAATTTCCCTCTACTGCTTTTAACATTACAGGTTTCAACACTTGGTTTTAACATTCATTTTTCAGCTCAGACCCAAATTGTTTTTATTTAAACACTTAAAACAGACTTTGTGCTCATTTTGATATTCTCCTTTTTCCTTAGGAGCACTTTTTTTCCTAGGGATAAGTAATGCTTCTTACAAGGAACTTTCTCCACAGCCATTGAATAAGCTTCATATAACAGTTACCCTACCTTAAAATTAGTTGTTAGAACATTGCTTTAAAATGTAATTTTGGTGATTAGGATGAACAAGACCTTGCCCTCCCACTGTATTGAAAATGCCATCACTGCCTTCACTAGCGATGAAAGTACAAATGCTGTGCAATTAAACTCACAGCGGTAATAATTACACACTTGAAGTAACCTATCTGTAAAATGTGTACTGCAATGCTTTTACAATTTACTGCTAATTTTGCAGATTTTAATACTTTTAACTTTTGTCTCACAACACAGCTTACAATTTTCATTAATGAGCAGAAAGTGCTAGACATATTTGCAGTCCACCCTTTTAAATGTAAAGACTTTACTTACTAAAAATGAAATTAATAGTGGCTGCAGTTCAATCACAAAGTTTATGAAGTATGACAGATTTTCTTTACACATTAAAATATTTTACATTAATAATTCATGTACACAAATTTCAATATTTAAATAAAATCTGAAAAGGCTTATTTTTCTTGGATTTGCTCTTATACCGGTAGTGAAAACAACATAGCATAAGGCAGCTCACAGTTTGAATTTTCAAATATAATTTTGACTGCAAGTGGCAGCCCTTTTGGAGGTGTTGTTGAAACATTTTTGTAATAAAAAAACATATTGTGTTACCGAATGAACTGGAGGTAATTAAAGCTGCAATAAAATCCAGCACAAAGTGCGATAATTTAATACAAACAAAATTAGAATCTAGTTTAAATGGCAATAAAGCAGTCAAAACAACTTTGTCACAAAAGCTAAACTAATAACAACATTGCTAAATTAGGCTAGTTAAAATTTTCTCAGCATGCTAAAGACAATTATGTGCAATCTTCATGCTGTTAGGAAATCAAACTATCAAGCTGATCTACTGAAGTCTAGGGTCTTTTGTAAATGGTTTATTCAGCTATTAATCAGGCACTATCACCCTAGTATAAGAAAAAGTAAAAACAGTAAATTCAGGCCATCCATCATGCTGTTCTCTTCAAAATTGCATAAGCAATTATTTTCTCGTTTTCAGAGAGACTTCACACAACACAACAACTCCAAGTTCAAATTTATTGTCAGAATGCAATGTGGAGAGAAAGCAGGCTTTTCTTGTTCACATAGTAGTTTTCATGAATAGCTGTTCTTTCCAACATACTGCTTTTAAAGTAATACTGATATGCATGGAACTGATTGATTTAAAAGTAAAATAAAAGCTCTCTTTATCAGTCACCTAGAGAATGCAGACTTACATTTGAACGCACAAAGAACAAAGCTTACATTTAATGTTAACTGCTATCCTCCATTAATTTGTAGAAATTTGGTCTGTTGAATTTCACCTTAGAGAATTGTGTGCTAATGAGCATATTAAAAAACTGCTAACCTAGATAATACTTTGAAGTTAAAAGTCTTAGTTCTTCAAATTGTAGAGCCACACAATTTGCAGTGGAATCTTGTCACCTCTACTTAAACCAGCATACTGTACAGTATATGTAAAAGTGCTTGTATATTTTAACTAAAGTTAAGCATGTCTTTTACTAGATGCTTTGATTGAAAACAGATGGATATCTTTGTGAGCTTAGTACCTGCTTTTATTTTCCAGTATCAGAACATCCAATTTGAAGTATGTTTTTTTTTTATTTTCAGAAGCACTAGTAGCACATCTCATTTGCATAGCTCAGCCCTTTCTCTTTAGGGAAATTACTACTTCCTTTTGAGCAACTAAATTTACCTTGGCAGGATTCCTGTGGAAGCACTTAAGTGAATTACATTTCTACCTGTATAACAGATCAGACAAACTCCTGATGATTTTAAACCAGGAGTGCTCTTACTGACCAGAAATCTACTGTCAAGTCTTGACAGCTGGTGATCTGATGACTTGTGACTGCAAGAAAAGCAATCTAATGAAATTTTACCTCAATTTCAAAATATGTGCTTGTACTCATTACCATTCTTGGGTAGAACATTCTCTAGTATAGTTAACTTTCCCTTATTTAACATTTAATAGATATCTAAAATTACAGTACAGTACTACTGTATATGAAAGTTAGCAAACGACAGGCAGACAAATGCAGCAACCATTCATTTACTGAGATCTTTATATGTCACTGATTGAGTTAATCATGTCAGCATAACAGCCCACCAGGCATCTCCATCATATGATGATGGTTCTGGTTGTGTGTGGTGAACTACTCCTTACATTCAATGCTGGTTTGCTGTTTCCTCTGGACTAGTCTTTAGATTGTTGAAGCAGAACACTTCATACCCCATACTGATCCTTACCAACCCTTACCACACAGCATCCACACAGTATTCATATTTTTTACTTAAATGAGATGTGGTCATATCTTTTTTTTGTTCTAGCATCAATTAAAATCGCATCTTTTTGAATGACTGTTTATGATTCTTGATCAGCTCATTGAAGTGATCATAACTATTAAATTAGACTTGAGCTCCTTATAGTATTTTTATGCTGCCAAGGAACAATGCCACTTAAACATTTACATTAATAGTAATTAATAGTAAGCAAAAATATGTATATGTGGTGTGTGAAACTCAAGCTCCTGCCTGGATTTAATCATGATCTCTCAGTCACCTCCCAGCCCAAAGCCATACAGAGCCTCCACAAAAAGAAGTGTATTCTGTTATGCCAAAATGCTTGTCTCCTGTCATGTGATAATTCAAGACTATTGTTGTTCCAAGGGGATTACATCACCGTAATGGGCTTAGGTGCCAAATGAGCAGTTTCAAATGTGCCCATTGAGCTCTTGTCATAAAAATAAGACTGTTGTGTTTTCATTGTAGAAGATTATAGTTAATGGCAAGGGGATTTTACTGAGATTTGAAGAGATGCAAATAAATAATTCATTCATATGAAGGTCGGTAAATAGCATATTTAACGACTTCCATGTTTAATTCCACATGAACACAAGTTAGTGAATGTCTTTGGCAGAACAACGAAAATAATTTCAGTTTGAATCGGCTGTCAATGCATGTGAAACACAACATTTTATTTAAAAAATGGCTCTTAATTATTTGGTAGCTGGTTATTTGATACTGCTGCACATACATTCTGTTCCCAGCAGAGACCAGTTAGGTAATACATAATTCTTTATCCACCTCACAAGAGAATGATAATCATAGCGATCAAAAGAAAATCCAAAGATATATCAGCAAAGACATTGCTAGATATTATCCTATGCTGCCTAGCAAGAACAGAGTAAATACACTGGAGAATAAAGCTTTGTGCATTCAGTAGAGTAGTGATGTTTACCCTTGGTCTCAGAGAATCAAATCCTGAAATCTTTATTAGTACTGTAAGTCAACATCCTCCATTGATACAAGTAAAACAGAGCTATTATGGATCAATTAAGTGAATAATTGATTCAATAAGGCCATCAAGGATTCAAGCAGAAAGTAAAGTCAAAGAAATATTAAATGGCAGAAATATCATAGCTTCACAGCAAAAATAGTTTGTCCAGACTGAAAAGTAATGATGTAATAAACTTTACTAACAATTTGACACATGGTCAAATATTTTTGTTAAGTCACGTTTTAATAACGAACTAAGAATTTTGTTTGCACACATCAGTACATGTACTTTATTTATTTGCCCGGGTTATGCATTTTGTTTTCTCCATATATTCGGTTTTCAACTGACCCTTTAATTTTCATTAATGGCACACGATTCTTATGAGGAATTTAAAATTATTCCAAAGTTTTCTTATAAAAGAAGTTTGATGTAATAAAATGACATGTAATGACACGTATAGTAAAGTCACATCAAACACTTTCATAGGCCACTGCTTAGGTGTTCATCAGGTATCACAGGCTAAATATACCTGTGAATCCTGATACCTGAATCTTCATCAAATTTAACTTGTTGTCATCTTGTTCAGGTCTATATCAATTTGACCAGTTATTTAAAAGAAAACATATTATCAATATTAAAATAACATTATGAACTTTACTTGTACTTTTTATGTTAGTACTTGTACTTTTTGTTTATGTTAATGTTTGATTCTTTGAACATTAGTTATGTGCCTTTTCATCTTCTGACCTGTAATTCTTTGTTATTTCTACCTGGTGAATAAAAAGTTTATCTGGTGTAACCATATTATGTGGTTGTGGCACAGTGCCTTTTGGGATAATAACTGACATGTTGTGGTACCTTGAATGAGGTACCTGTATATTAAACCACTTTTTCAAGTCCACCCACTAGCTGTTTACAGTATGAATGGGGTCCAACAGAAGAGTAATCCTTGAACGCTACAGAAACCAGGATGGGCCCTGGACAGATGAGCCGCTGAGGCTTTTAGCTTTTTTATGTGGTATTATGTTCACTGAAGAAACTGTGGCTTTCACAATGAGGGCTACACAACTGTAGAATTTGAACAGGATAGTGTGTGCAGAATATACTGGTTGCATGAGGGTAAATAGAAGTATGTTGCAGTTAAGTTGATGAAGGTCCTATTACCATCTAGTTTGCAGCTGTCTGAAAATTGAAAGCACCTGAAACTAAATTGCCTCTGTTGTACCCATTCTAGGTACATGGCAGTCTGCTTTAGCATTGTCTTTTTCGTGCAGAGCTTTTTAAGGGTTTCAGAAAACTTCATGGTCTGTAGATTTAATTTCAGCCCCATTTTTCCTTTTTACTAGGGTTTAAAAATAATGCTATGGACGTGTCTCACATTGATACACAATGTGAAGTACAGTAGGTAGAATCAATGGAACCTACTGTAAATCAATGGAATGTAGGAATAATGTGCTAAGGTGAATAGTGAGAAAATGCACGGAGGAAAAAGCTAATTAAAAAATAGATGCAAATAGACTCCCTTGGGGAAACCAATTATTTTATGCCTTCAAATTGGTGTCCTAGCAAAGGTGAGTAAAAGAACTATCCTAGTAATTTTATTCTTTTGCACAGAAAGAAACACTCTGTAAAAACATCACCTGATGAATCACCTTGTTATCAAACAAAATACATGAACCCCTTGCGCGAATATTGCACAATACACACAATATATTGTGTACTGTATATTGCAGACATGTTGGGCAACTTAGAGATGCCAGTTAACCTAAAACGTTTGTCTTTGGATTGTGGGAGGAAGCACAGTTTCAGGTACAGGTACAGAAGGCGCCAGAATTAAACCTTTAACCCAAGTGATGTAAGGCAACAACTCGCCACACCACTGTGTCATGTGCTTGACAGCTCTGTAATAGTAATTTATCATCAGGTATCATCTGATCCAGTTTAGTTGTTTTGGTGTTCAGTGATTTGAAGAAACCTGTGAACCCCAGCTACAGTATGTTGTCCACTACTGTCTTTGCAACAGTCTTATTGTCACAGCAAATGTTCTGCAACCAATCCATATGGGCTAGATATAATCCATAAAACATTATTTTACTGTAAATACATACTGTATGGACACATGGCAAAATAAATGTTAACTTCCATCAAGCTAAAGCAATGGTTCCAGCATGGAACCCACTTGTGTAACTTAAGTGTATTCAAAGTATGTTCGTGATGCATTTGAGATCCTCTTATCTCCTGTGTCATGAGATACTCCACTGTGAATAAGTTTGGCAAAGTCATATACAACAATTACTCTGTGCTGTCACCTCCTCCTTGACTACCCATGATTTTTTGGCTTTGTCTCAGGAACATTGCTGACCCCAACTAAGGGAATCCAATTGGCCAGGATATTTGCCAAATTGCTTTTAAAACAAACATAATCCATAGAGCATTCATTTAAATATGCACTGTGTGGACATATGGCAAAAAGTGAACTTTTTAGTGTAACAACTAAACAACAACTAAACAATTGTGTGAAGATCTAAAGCCAGGGTTCATGCTGGAGAAAGAGTAAAGAGTATCCCAGAAAATGTCACATGCCATTTTCACAGTGTTACATTCTTACTGGCTGCTTTATCTGCCTTATCCAAATAAAGATGAATAATGGGATGAGGAAGTAGAGATATATATGAACAATACTTTGATCTAGCAGGAGTATAAATATAAGTAAATCTCAGTGGATTTGGGCAGGAAAAAAGGAGTTGTTTCCAGCTCAGTCTTGGTTATTATTTTAAATATAACATCCTCCAGATATCCACTGTAAGAATTCCACATGCTGATGAGACTATCCGAATGTCATCAAATATATCTATATAAGTTAAGCAGGATGGTGATTTTTGCTTAATTTAGTGTCTTATTATTAGCCCTCAAGGCTAACTGACGGTCATAATAGTACCTTCAAAATTAGAATATGGTAACTGTCACTAATTCCATTTACAGGCACCCAGAATTGAAATGCAACTGTAAGTTAAAAGAAGATAAAAAATATGTTTGTTTTGTGAGTCTTGATTTGCATTTGCACGCAATCAGTATAGCTGTTTATTTTCAATTCATGTTATTTTATATAATTTCCTAGGTGAAGATAAATATATATACAGAAAAGATCTCATCCACATAACAGTGTATTTTTTTAATTAACTATGAAATTAGACTAGTTCTGCTTGGAACCTATAAATAAGGAATCCCATGAAAATTAAAGAAAATAGAAAATACACCACATTACTTACTGTTAAAATATTGTTCAACCTGACTCCTTTTCATTTTAGAAACCTGTGTAATGGTAATGAATACATAAACTTAGTATGCCTGAATAAATGTTTATCATGAATGAATAGATAAATAAGGGTAATTATTTTTTTATTTTACACTGCACCTTATTTTGCTAACCTGTCTTAATTAAATTCATCTGCTGCAGGCAATCAAATGGAATTACACTCATAATTCAATATTTCTGTAAACAACATTATGAAAAAAGAGAATATTAAATATTATTAAAGATACACAGCATTGTATCTACAGAGGGAGACAATATAATGGCAACAATGTATTATTTTAATTTCATACATTTTAAACCTAGTGAAGAAATCACAAGTGAATATTTTAGAAGCCTTCAAAGACACGAATTTTACAACAGAAAGACTGATCTCTCCACAAAAATGCCCCCCAAACACTGCAATATCACTTCACAAGATTTGGTGAGTGACCAGTTTTCTTTTGATTAAGACCCTAAAGTCACCAAATCATCATCATCACCATTTTATTATTATTATTAATAATAATAATATATCAAAATGTGTACTGTAGTTATACATGTTTTACTTTAGCAAACATGCTCATAGATCTTGCTGCCTTCAGAAATATTTAATTCCGAAATGGAAAGAGACCTCATTTGTTTGAACAACATCCAAGCATGTTTGACAGGTGTGGAACTGGAACAGTTAATACTAAGATGTGTTAGCAATATTTTATTACTAAAGTCTGCAGACTTACGGTTAGTAATTGGCTCAAGCCCTGGAGAATACTGCTGGGTCAGAGTATCAAAGACAAAGTAATTATTGTAGCATGCCCTCTGAGGCTTTAAGTAATTAAGGTTCTTTCACCAAAGCCATAAACTTCTATTGAAGTGTTATTTCTACAGGACTCTCAATTACAGTTATAGGACAGGACCAACTCGTCATTTTGTCATTGATTTTCATGTTCAATTACAGGTCTGTCAGGGTACACAAATACATGGAGAACACATAAATTATCTTGTATTATGTATTTTAAGGCTGCCACTGTGGCTCTTTATCAGAGGCAATTATACATTTAAAAGAAGAATCCAAAAAGAGGAAATCCAGTCTTTGAAGAAAACATCTGAGAGTTCTCAGTTCAAAGGTACAGTGGAAAAGCACAAGTAATATGTTTGTTCCAAGTCTGATAAGATGGTTGAGGTCTGTATTTTTTCCAGGCCTGAAGGGAATTTCATATTTGGACAGTTCTAATTTTTATTCCACCTTCGACTCTTAAATTGCTTGATTTAAACCAATTATTCACTTAATTGGTCTATATTGCCACTTTTTCCAGGTCTCCAGTTATGGAGGATAAAAACTACCCATAAAGCCAAGTGAATTATGTCACTGGTGTATGAATCTCTCCAAGAATGAATACCGCTGTACTCAGGGAAATTAATCCGTTTAACCTGGAACAGAGATGATGGGTCTTGATTCAGGTACTAAAAATTCTGAAAGACATGGGCCTTGTCAGTTAAAGGGAGTTCATATGCTGGTAAAGCCTTATCTTCCAGATCTAACTCTGGTGTATGATGAAATGAAGAGACACTTTTATGAACTACATGTATGTGAGTTACTGCTGTTAAGGCAATGAATGTATTGACCTGGAAGTAAAGTTTTAGATGTTATTGCTGGGCTGAAACATAAGAACAGAATAACAGCCATGTTTTCTTGAAGGTATTGGCTTCAGTTGTTTGGCTGGGTAAGTTATTCAATGCTCCACCAATTCTTTGGGTAAAGAAGTGCCTCCTATTCTAACTTTTAAATGCACTTCCATGTAGTTTCCATGTGTACCCTCTGGTTCATGGTTTACTGGGATAACTTTTATCAATGCCAAAGATTTTTGAATAGTTTCATCAGGTCCCCTCATGGTTGTCTGCATTCACAACTAAAAGGTTCAGTTTGGCCTGTATCATTTAAGACATTTCTCAAAATGCATCTGTTATGACGCAGCTAACTGACACTAACAGTCACCTCTTACAGACAGGCTTGGAATCCAAATGTTTGGAGCTTGGTGATCTCCGGGGCCCTAAGGAGATTGCCAAAGAGGTGGAATATGGAGGCTGCAGGAGAAGGCTGAGGAAGGAGGAAGATGATGACTGGAAACGGCAGTTTTGAGCAGGGCTGAAAAGAGGGTGAGTGCAGTCGCCAGGGCAAGAACAGATTTGGGGAATCTGCACTGCTGTGAGGGAGAATGGCGGCAGAGACAGAGCCACTGACCTGGTGCTGAGTAGGAGGCTGACGTTCTCTGGTGAGTGAGGTTCAGGGCTGACTAGGGAGTCTCGGGCAGATTCAGGCAAGACAAACTTGGGGAGATGCAGGTCAGTACTGAAAGCACTACTGAGTGTCTGAAAGCAACCCGATGATAGACCACTGTCCCAGTGACATAAAAGCATTTAAATAATGAGATACAATCAGTGAAGGACCTGTTAAATGGATGAAGGAGCCTAAGATACTTGGCCCAAATAACCTCTGATTTCCCTGGGCAGTATGCTGTCTCTCGTGGGAATGTGCTTGATCTCTGAGGAGAGCTCTCCTGGGCATGACAGCATCAGCTCTTCTCTGAATGAATTCCAGAGCACCAATATCTTTTTTGTAATGTGGTGACTCAAATTGTACACGGTATTCTAAATGAAGCCTTACTAATGCATAATACAATTTTCACATGACATCCTTTTCTAAGCTTTTCTAAGCTTTTAAATATTGGATGAAATTAGATCAAACTCCAGAACTTCTAACATACAATCATCCTATTTAAGATTAGGCTGATTTGGAATCTGGTCAGTACTGAAAAGAGAGACCTTTAAGTAAAAGCTAATTTGCTGTTGCAAGTGGTGTTGTAGGTGATAACCGTTCTCCTGGACCAGAGTTTCCAAACCAAAACTCTTTAGATCTTTAGATGAGATGTTAATCCAAGGTCGTGATCACTCAGTCATTAAAGATCTCATGGTACTGTTTGTCATAACAGGAATGTTAATACTGGAGTCCTGGCTAATGTCTGCTCTTGGCTTGTACAATCTATCCCATAATTCAATTAGTCAAGCCATTTCTTACTTCTGATCTGCTGTACAAGACAACTGCTGGTGCACAATGGTGCACTTTGCTTCACCCAGGTAGGAGCTGCACTTCAATGGTTTGAGGTTGGTCTCCTCAAATGCTGAAGTTCTTTGGGATCCCTTGGAATGAGTATTTCAATATAAATGTGAGCCCTTATAATTATTATTAGAAGGTTAGGCCAGAAAATGCAGTACTCTTTTCTCTACTTTATAAATAAACAAAAACAGATTTTCTGAAGGGATAAGACCATGGAAAATGTTGAGCTTAACAGTCTTCCTATTACTGAATAGAAAACAAAACAACTGTAATAAATTACATGGCTTCATAGAAGAGCAAGAGATAATTGTCCTTAGGAGACAAAGGAAAATGCTTGCTCTACTGGTCCAGGAATTCATAAATTATTTTAAAATGTGTTTCAAAGCCATCAACCTCTGATCCACATTCATCTTCATATAAAAATTAGAGATCTATTTTTCCCCACAAAATATAAAAACTTGTTTTGGTATAAACATGCATTCTACATTGTGGGTCCAATTAAATGTAGGAAAAACATTAATGCTTCAGATTTATTAAGATTGTTTTAAAATTTCCAATGAGCATGTAAAAAAAGAACATTTACACTAGTGTTTTTTTTTTTTCATTTCAGTGCTGACCCCCCTCCTCACTGTAAGTGGTTGAATGCACGGGAAAAAAGGGCTAAATTTCTAAGTTGATTTTATCAAACACAGAATACGTTTACAAATGGAGTAGAAAGCAGTTTGTCAGGAACAACAATTTCTGTTTGATTCATCCATATTTTCTGTAATCAGAGTAATTTAATGAAATAGTATATGTAATTTGTTTTACAGTCCCCTATCTTCAAGTTCATAACTTCCATTTTCCTTGGTGACTGTGTTTTAATCACTCCTTGCAGATGGATGAAATTTACAGAAAAGCCTTCCAGCTCAGAGATAATAGCACATAGGAAGTGTAAGTTCATCCGCATGAGAAAAATAGGCAGCACAGGCTACAAATAAGAGGAGGATATTTGACCTGTCTTATTTAATAGCTACTGTAGTGGCTTATAGATTTAAGGATCTCACATGATCCTTTCTCACAGAATCCCAGAGAAGCTCCTTTGTGGTTCTCTGTTCAACATGGTTGAACAGTTGATATAATTCTCCAAGAGCCCTTCAGCTAAAGAAATATCCTATTTTGATTCCTAAATGCACTAACAACAACAATAATAATAAGGCAACACAGTGACACCGTAACTAGCATTTCAGCCATAAAATACTGGGTCCCAGTATTCAATTCCTGGGATGCTACTTGGTGTTTATATGTTTTTTCCTGTTATTATATGGGTTTCTTCCAGGTGCTCAGGTCTTCTCTCACAGTCCAAAGATATCCTGGTAGGTTAATTGGCTTCTAGAAAGTTGGCCCTGGTGTGGTGTTTGTGTGTTTGTTTTTGAGTGTGCTCTACAAAGCACTGGTATCCTGTCGAGGATGTATCCGGCTGTTGTGCCAGTTGCTTGTTTTTTTTTGCATCAAAAACAATTCAGAAATAATCTATTTTTCTTTTCTTTTCTACCTTTTATGACTGTGTCTTCTTAACAGCTTTAAATGAACTGATGCTGAACTCTTAATCCATCGTTTGAGGTTTACAAGCCTGCTTGTTTTCTATCGGTGACATGTTGGAAGGAGCACATGCTGTCTGTCATAATGAATGATGGAAGGGTGCCTATCCCCTTTAAAGTGCACCTTGCTGTGACACTATACAGAGATTCTTGCTGTTGGGATTAGTGAAGTGAAACACAACTGATTCTGTGGCTGTCCTCCCATGGGAATGTCAGTGTCACAAAGACCCTCCATTTGCATTATTAAACAAGATCCAAAATGTGACACAACCAGAAATCTTAACAGAAGTCATGTGAACATCCCACAGTTTACGAGAATGATTTTTCTATTTGTTTAATCACAGTTGCTCATTCTAGCACAAATGCCCAGACAAATACATGTGTGCAAATTTGAAAATATCCATGTGTTCTTGCAAAGGTGTGAATCAAATCCCTCTCAATGAGTTACTCTTTGTTTTACAAGTTAATCTACAGTATAGTTCCCAAGGAGAGGATGCACACATGGAGTGCAATACAAATGAATGTGAGAAACAGTGAATGAGAAAAAATAGAAAAGGGCATTCTTGCATGGCTCAAGCAGAAGCCTCTACTTGAAATGCTGGTTCAAATCTGGGCTTTATAATTTGCCATCTTTGAGTAGAATTACCCTGGGGATGATATGTTATTGGCAACGAGGATTGAAAGGGTTTGAATTTGGCTGTGGTTTACATGGGTTTGTTGTCCAATAGCAACCACTGTGACTGGAGTCTGTTCTCTAGAGCTGTGAAGCAGATGGCCTGATGTTTCATGTTTTGAAGGATGCATTTTATGTATCGACTTGCATCTTGCATAGGAGTATGAAGGTTTTGAATGTGGACCAAGTTGACCAATTATAACATTTCCTTTTCATTTTTTTTTCTGGGGGGGGGGGGGGGGGGAGGGGGATATTAGGCCATGGCACTGAAAAGACATATTGTGTCCAATGGGAACATTGCTTCATACAAACATGCACAGAGCGCTAAAATTGATTAGCTTTAGTTACGTGGACTCAAATGATCTAAGAGTTATTGAGTTATTGTTATCAATTGCTGCTCATTACTTATCTAGTTCTGGACCAGAGTTTAATTACCAAATACCTTTCAGAACCTAAATACTTAAGATGTTTATGTATGCTGTAAATAGGACTCAGGTTTATGATTAAGTTGAGGACAGCCTATAAAGTTCACTATTTTTTAAAAAAATTATTTCTGTAATGGAGCAATATTGTCTTATAGTGTACATTTTGGTATGACTGAGTATTCAGATAATGTTTTACCATCTGCTCGGAACAACAGAGCTATCTCAATGACTAGCAGATAAATCTCAAAGTGTGAAAATCGCATATTTATACATGACTATTTTATCAGAATTACAACTCTTGGTTATACACATCCAAAGTTTTATTTCCTTGATAGCCATTTGAAGTCTGATTAACATAAAGTAGGAGAACACTATTGTCTCACTGACAGTGCTTGCAATAAACTTCATAAATGACTCCATTGTATGAATAAGAAAGTATTCAACTGTGAATGTGATTTCAAAAAATGAAGCACCAAATCTGCGATTCTGTATTGTTTAGTCCTGTATGGGAATGAAAAATTAATGGAAATATTGTATCAACTGAAAATCTAATCTAATCTAATCTAATTAGAAAAATCTAATTTGTCAGAGAATTTTAACAGGATTCTGTCCTCATTAATTTTATTAATTATCATTAGTTTTTATTTGTTTCAGATTCAGATGGCCTGAACCACAGCTAGAGCTGAACTAACAAAGAAAAAATAAATGAATACTCTACATGTGAGAAAATGATTGTGTTCCCTAGTGGTACAGGGAAGCATACACACAGATTCTAAGATAATAAGGAGGATGAAAAAGCACTATTTTTTTGTGCATGAAAAAGTGATTTTTAACTTCTAAAACAGTTTTGTACCTTGATAGTTGCATTGTATCCTTGCAGTGGGGTGGACACTGAAAGGCACTGTACATGGAAGACTACAAGATCTACAAGGGCAACACTGAACATCTTTTCACTGTTTTTCAAAAACATTTCTTCCCAAACACATTATATATTATTGCAGTGGTGTGTCACTCTGATTGGATGACTGAATGTGTGGGACACTGGGAAATGCAGTTTCTTAGTTCATATGTTTAATGCCACAAGCTAAATTACAAACTATATGCGTTGCTTTGTGATGAGTTTATTTGACAGGGAGTTCCATTTTTCCATTACACAGCAAGGAATATTTCTAAAGACAGAAAGACAAGGAGTCATTTGAATAACTGGTTTCTGGGTTGATTTACATGACAAAGACACGTCCCATGCAATTTAATGCCAAACAGCTTTTTGCCAACTGCTGAAAATGATTTGAGCATTTGTGAACACTTATCAAAATAGCAGACAATATTTTTTTCAAAAAGCTTTTTTATGATAACTTGCTTCAAATATATATACTGTACATACATCACATAATTTAGAAATGTGTTTGGATCATTAAAGAACAATTCATGGATATACAGGTACAGTACAACACTTTATACTGTAAGTTCCTTGACTTATTTTGATTTTTTCATTTGTTTTTATGTTTTTAAAAAGAAACTTACACTGTATTAAACATCACTTAAAGATGAAATCACAAAAAACACATTGTGGTGTTTTTCTTCTTACATTTGAAAATCACATTTCAAATGAAAGCTTTCATAAATTTGCACAAATGAGATTGTAAAAGACTGTATATTTTTGCCAAACAAAACAAATTAAATAATTTAATTAAAATATTACAAATTTTAAACAAACAAATGTATAGTACAAGTTAATATGAGGGCAATGCAGAAGACATGAAAGTAATATAGTTCACAGCAGTAATAATTTATTTCAAATTAATTATAACTAATTCATATAATTTATTTCTAAAATGCGCAAAAAGCTTTTTGAGGAAAAACATTTTCATATTTGAGGGGATATGTAATGAAGATGTTATTCAATCAGAGAAGGAACAGATAATTCCACAATAACACGTGGCTCTGGAGAAAACTGGGTAGAAGTCTGATTGGGAAAGCTGAAGCAATCACATTCTAGCACTTCTTACTCTGAGCACAGACAACTCCCATGTCTATATGTAATCTTCCCTGAGATAAGTGTTGATGAATCTGTATTGTCAAGAATACAACTGGTAGAGTTGAGCACTATTTTTTGTGGCTTTGTCTGCAGTGTCCTTGTCAATGTAAAACAGATTCGCAATTGGGCCTGCATCACTCAATGCCCTGAACAAATGATGAGCATTAGGAGTATTCATTCCTTGGTTAACCAATCTGTCAACTGTTCTCTTCAGAACAACCCCTACGCCATAAGGAGTCCTATTGCCATGACCCATAGGAGTTCCAAGTTCCTGCTGTAACCCTTCTTAAGGGATCCAGAAATACAATTAGTTTAAATTCATAGTTAAACTTTCCTTTTTGAGTAATGTTTATGGATTGCAAAATAAATATGAAATAAGAATCTCTTGATGAGCAGTGAACTATACAATTTTGTGGCTATAATCAACACACAATACTCAAAGTAGACAGAGTATTCATCTGTAGTGTAAACTGAATAACATGTATACAACTTGTGACTAGCATAGTTACCCACTAGCTGTACTTGTGTACTGTGCCACCATTGCAGTTTGTCAATAAAACTTTCTAAAGTATTTCTTTTTTTTTCAGCTTCCAAAAAAAGTAAAACATAAATCTAGATGGCCAGTCTTTTCATTTGCTGAAAAAAAACTCCATGGTTCTGTATTCTTGAGTTCTGCAGGTCCTGTCCAGACTTGGTAGATTTTTAGAACTTATCTTCAATCATATGTTGTTGTTTTTTTTTATTTAAACCTCGTAAGTGTCCATGGGAAACAAGCTTTTCAGCAATAAAATAAAATTTCCAAAAAAACAAAGATTCAAAGAATTCAGTGCAGGAAATGTTTATGTAGAAGGTGGAATTCTGATTTGTACCCTTTTTATATTCATCTATCACCATCAGCTATAAAAATAAATTATATCTAAACAGTATTCATAAAATAATGATGTTAATAACATTGTTAATACAGTTTGGAAACGTTATTTTTATTTTCATCTGCCAGTATTTTCCTGTAGTTACATTAATCCATATTAAGTGGATTTAAAGAAGTAGGCATCCAGTACATGAAGTACCATACTGTAAATAATGGTCTAATGTGAGAGCTTTCACTCTAATAAATCCAGACTCCATTCATTGCATTAATCCCCTTTTCAGAACAAAGCTGTACAGACATTTTACATTTTAAAATGGTAGCTAGGCTATGTATTTTTTGTTTATATACTTATAAATTATAAAACATTTTTTCAAGAATATGATTATTAGAGAAAACATAACATGAAGTTATCATTTCAGTAACATCTGATGCACTGCAAATACCACCTATTGATCTGTTTGGGGATGTGAAAGGCTAAAAGCAGCATGCCAGCCTGAACAATACTGCGGTGTGCTTTCAACTGCCATGAATTTTGAATTTTGAAGCTCATTATGTATGTCAGTTTTAAGGTGCCTAGCTGTCATGCTTTAGTTTGGAACACAGGATCCTTTTCTAATGGTACACCAGGTTCAGCATCCCCCTGCAACCAGTTCCCACCTCTCTCAAGCTAAGCTCACTCGTGGACTCAGGGCATCAAGACATGAACAGTTGTCTTGCACACTGGTCTCTCAGGGGTAGTAGCAGCGGAAACCATGACTCTCGGCCATTCTTGAACCAGAACTGCTCTTCCTCCTTCCTTCCTGGCAACAACCAAGTCTGCTACTAGGTTTGGAGCTCCCAGCTCACTGCTGTATTCAATTCATAGCACCACGGTCCACGGTGGATTTATATCATAACACCCGGCTCTTCAATTACTGCTGCTTTTGCAGCAGCTGGCTCATCTGGTGTTACACCAGGCTGCCCATCATCTTCTTGTCAGCATACAGCTCCTCCATTCTGCACCATCATCCACATCTAGCTCATCGGCATTCACTGCTCGCAGACACCGAACACAACCTTTTCATTTACTTGGAGGACCTGGCTCTGTGGTGTATTTAGTGCTTACAGACACCCACCAAACTCTATCAGTGCATTTTCTCAGAGAACTTGGCTCTGCGGTATATTTACTGATCATAAACACCCACTAAAAACTACTGAAGCATTTACTCAGAGCACCTCGTTCTGTGGTGCATTAACTGCTCAGAGACACTCACCAAACATGAACACATTGACCTTACTAAGACTTTAAATATAAACAGACACTATATACTGTACCAGCTATTGTTATCCTAGCATCCAGCCAGTATTCCCCTTGACATTGTGTTGGTTACTCCTTGACATCTGCATCAGACATGGACTGAACTCCATAACAGCTACTGTATAGCACATATCAGTTCACTCTGCAATCTGCCATTCTATCCTGCAACATTGCATCAGCATACAGCCAGTAGCACCGGTCAGCAATATTAAAACACAAATATACATGTACTTCACACACATAAATCACACAGAGAAGCAATATAATTCTCATACACTGTCAGAGGCTATTGCCTCTATGGCTGCTCCTGCTCTCTGGATTTCACTCTGTAGACTGCAGCTTCTACAGCCCTGTTCCTTTGGCATGCCTCCTGAACATACCGGTTTTAAAGTCTTGGGGTACGAACATTTCCACGTTCCTAGAATTCACTCACTGCCTTTCCCAGGGGGAACTGCAGCTAGGTCTGCTTAATTTTGTAGTTTTCTGTTACCTGGTTAACCTCGATAACCTGTTGTTAAAACACGCACACTCAGCAGCCAGCCTCACTGAAAACCAGGCTGCTTTAAACACACATGCAGTGGTCAGCGTTACTGAATACTGACTGTTCTCAACATATTCAGTGGCCAACCTTACCAAATACCTGGTTGCTTTCAACACACAAGGAGCAGCCAGCCTTACTAAGTAAGCAATTGCTTCAACACACACATCAGCAATATAGCCTCGCAGTATACTGTAGTGCTATGGGAGGAATACGTCCAGGGTATACGTTATCTGTTATTGGATACAAGTATATATTATTTCCTATGAGCATACATTATTCCTCTCCTGCCAGCACTCTTCCTCCTAGGAGGCTGGCAAGTAATACCTTTAAACAATGCTGCTGTAACAAAGCCGACAGCTGTCATTTGTCATTTGTAGGCCCTTAAAGATGCTGCTTTAAACCAAGAAGCTCTTCCCTTGATACCTTCGGTGGCTTTACCTTCCCTCCCCCTTGGACAGAGGAGAAGTGTTGCTCTCGCAGTGCGTATCTCAGGCAGCAATACACTCCCCGCCCCTGGGAAGGAGCTTTGCGGAAAAAAGTAACGCCCTTGCAATCACTATCTCTGGTTGCATTACAATGGGTAAACTAAGAAATGTAATATATGCATAATAAATAGAACTACACTTCTATTTATTTAAACATCAAAATGTCAGCAAAGCCACATACTATATTTCCTCCACCAAGCAATAAGTGGCTCAGTCACTACTTGTGGTTAATCATTAAGTTGGAGTTCATACAAACTCCCAGGTAAACTGTCCTGGATTGGTGAAAGCTGGCTTGTGGGCCAATTTGCAGATAATAAACCATCCACATGTCACAGTGCCTTAATTTGGAGTGTGCGTATGCAGACACAGAGGTGTCAGGACAGTATCCAAGAATTTCCACATGCTGCTCACAGATCCAGAAAGAGACGGAAGTGGAGCTCATACTAAAAACCTCAATCTGTGTGCTTCTGTTTTTGCGCTGTGAAAATACAGTATGCATATTTGATGTCCATGGGCACCAATTGCCAGCATTGACCAAGGCCAGCACTTGTTAAACTCATGGGACCTTAAAGACTTTAAGTGGATTTAACCACCAGAGGTCCAAAATGGGCAAGAGGGATCTATCTTTTTGGGACCAGGACGAAGGTGGAGTAAAAATCCTCCTGCTTCCATGTAATGGCCTGGAGGCTATCTTAGAGCAACGTTACTTAACTCATCTGCTGTGGCACAATGCTGTGCTCCATAATTTTGGAAAAGTCACATATGAGAAAAAAATATTTAGATATCTTTATGAGGTAACTGAAGTATTACTTTGTACCTTCAGTGTATAGTACAGTATATGCTTAAAAAAAGGCAATGCTCTGGGAATACAGTGTGGTGTGAGTTAAGTTTTTATGGTCTGTCAGACATATAAAGTCTGAGAATGGCAGAGCAAGAGCTCTGTATTTCACTGGCATCAATTCCTTCCAGGATAGGGTGATTGTGATTGAGTTTATAGTGATAATAGCTCAATGTGGATGGAGAGGGGTGGTATGCCACAATATGATTAGATTTACAGTATGCAATTGTGCTGTGGGATGGGTAAGTTGAGAAACACTGTTTTAGCAGGACATTCACTGACTTCCAAAGGCCCACTGTTGGCTTCACACTCTGGTTCTCCTGCATGCAACCTGAAAACCACAGACTTCAGATTCCTCAGCAGTTCTGTTAATTTGCTATGTCCCAGTCCCAGCCCCCTGGGCAGTGTCCCTTTCATTCCTAGATGGGAAGAATGGAAACCAAATTGGTCATGGGACTGATGACTCAGAATGAGGTGTCGGCATGCAAGGGTCAAGCAAACATATAAAGCTCTCAGTGCTTCAGTTCTGCTCCTCCCCTTTGGTGATAACTGCATTCTGTATGAAAGGGAACAATTAGATCTGGAGAAGCAAGAACTTTATGCACAAGCTGGCACCAAATAAGAGAAGCAGAAAGCATAACAGAACTGTATAGATGCACTGTAGCTATTCTGCAGGGTTGGATGCTAGCAATAAGCTCTTTTGCTAAACAAGCTCAGCAGGACAGGCAGTGTGGGCAGCCAATAAGCAATAAGCAGGTTGAAAGTAGCATAGTCCAAATCAAAATAACTTGTGAATAGCCCCCAGGAAGTAGACTTGAACAGAAACCATAAGAACAAGGACAAAGGTGCCACACAGAACCAAACACAGTCATCAGTGAAAATGAATCCGAAATGCTCAACACTACTGTTTAATGTAGATAGCTTTAAATATCTTTAGGAGCAGATACAAACAAGAGGAAGCCATTCGTCCCATCAAGTTTGACAGTTAGCCCCTTATTAATTAAAGAATTTCATCCAGCTGTTTCTTGATGTAAGCTACAGTTCAACAACATGGCTGGGTAGCTTAGTACATACCTCCACAATTATTTGCATAACGAAGTGCCTCTTGTTTTCACCTTCAAATGAGAACCTTGTCATTCATTCCTTCCCACTCATTAGATGTGTTTGCTTAATTAATATATACTTATCACCTGTTTTGCTCTTTGCAAGCTCCTACTGTGCTAAATAGATGGAGCATTTCACAAAAGGTGATCTTCTTTTAGATGTCTTTCAGCATGAATCTAAATGTCATATATATTCTTTTAAATGTTCAATAGCCTGAATTGATACTTAGCAGTTATTCTTTTAATTTCAGAAAACAACCAAATAGGGAGGGTACAACCAAAATAATTGACAAGAAATCCTCACACTTCCAAAAGCCTGTTTTATAAACATATACTGTATAGTATTTGGCAAAAATAGATTTATTGATATTATAGCTGAAAGACAGATGTCAAAACCTACAGCACTCTACCACCTAAACTCCTACAGATCTACAGTACATTCTCTATGTTGTTTGAATCTGCAGCCATAATGGCTATCCATCTTTCTAGCTCTGGGGGTGGTAATTCAGAGACACTTGTAAGTTAAAATAGATTTGACCTTTAATGACTGCTGTTGGTGCCATGATAATAGATGAATGAGGAGGATTTTGTGACATCTTACATATGAAACATACCTATTGATTTTTGATACAGAATAACAAATTACTTATACGTGGATGGCTTATATAAGCTAGGGGGACTTCTGTAATTGCACCAGTGGTTATGAAACTAAAATCTCTGCAATTTGAAATTGACTTGTAATTAATGGTTGTGTTTCAGCGTAATATTATTGTCTCTGAGGGTCGTTAAAGGGACATTGCTATAATGACCCGGCAAGTATACCAGTCCATTTTCCAGATTAGTTCCATGTACAGCATGCTATAACTAGAATACAACCCTTGTACAGCTTGTAAATGGCAGTGATTTAGAAAGGCATCATTCCTTTACTGCGAAGATCAATGATACTCACTCCTGATCTTTGAGAGCCAGTGTCTTCTGTTTTTTTTTCCATGTACATGAACTCTTAATGACTTAATTAGCCCCTTATGAAATTAACTGGTCTTAAGTGCCACTATATCAATTATTGTTGCATTTATAATTTTAAGTTACATTTTAAATCTCCAACACTATGCTATATGTAGGATCAGGAGTAAAACTAGTTTACATCATTACCATGTGCCATAACAGCTGCCAGTGCTGCTTCATGGCTGAATGATCAGTATTTCTGGAAGACACTTTAAGCTTATGGTACATAAATCTGATTGAGAAAAGGTCAGCACTGAACACGATCAGCCTGTTTACTTTATGCAAAAAAACATGTCACAGCAGTAAGTGCAACTACTAAATGTTGTGCCCTGGTTACATTCAGTTCAGGATTTATATGGCTGGTGATCTAAATGTTCCCCTCTAGAAAAGGTTTTGAAAGTAATTACAGTAACATGTTATTTAAAAATTGCTGCATAATGGCTTCATAATCCATTCATAACTGCTACAGAAGATATTTTAATCACATACTTCACAGGGTCATGTGCAAATGACATAACGTGTGCATGGGTCATGGCATCTGTTTTAGCATCACTTTTAGTAGCTGGTACTATGACTGGCAAATGGCATGACTTCTTGGACATGTTATGTCATTTGTACATAGCAAGATGTGATTATAACATCTTGTGTAGCAGTTACAAAGACATTATGAAGCCATTATGCAGTGGCTATGGCTGTTACAGAGTATAGTCCAAATCTGACGCAAGAAAGTATAATTTCTCACTTCTCTTTTTGCTTTGAACATAAGGATACAAAGCAATGCCTACAAATGAAAGAAGGCAATTCAACACATTCTGTTCATATGAGTATTGTTGGGTTACTCATCCTTTCACACCATTTGTTTCAGATGACAAGTTGTGGTACAAAATGTGCTCCAGAAAAACACATCAGATGATGAGCAGCACACTCTTCAGTGATGAACAAAATATGTCTTATCTGGTTCATAAAGTGCAAGATGAAAACTGATAGAGTACAGTCTATTAATTGAAGGTATAATAATAGAATTCTTGGCATTTATATTCCCATAGTAAAGCCCAATTAAGACTACTGTTTAGCTATCCAAACAGTCAAACGAAAAACCTCCTGTAAATATTTTCCTTGAATGTTACTCTACAGAAAAATATTAACAGCCTACATATTCCTCCATACATTAAACATTCTTCTGAATGCTTAAAAATACATAGAATTTTTTAAACTTATCAAATTGGAGCCAGGATTTGTAATTTAATTTATAATGCTTGAGTCCTAGTTCCAAAATTAAAAAAAAAACCAACATCGACTGAAATGGATTCTGGTGATGAAAAGTTCCAAATTACTGTTTCAGTCATTCAGTCAAGCTCTAATTGATACAACAAGGTGATGGAGGTCATAGGGAGGTTATAGGGTTCATTTAGCATAATTTGCCTAGCTGAAGAAATTGCAACCTGACCATAATGTCGAGGATGACGTTACTCCCTTTGTTTTGTAAGGAATGAGCTGGGAGTTGCTGCTAGGGTGGTGGTGGGGTGAAAATAGAGGTACAAGAAAGTTGTGCAAAACTGTGCTCAGGAGTTGAGACATTTATGTGTAGGAGAGCAGAAATTGTTAAGTGGAAGCTATTGGCACCAAGCTTGGCAGAGGGTAAGACAGAAAAGAGGTCGTCCTTGGTTAGTCCAAGGTGGAGGTGGTACATATATACAGATGCACCCATTCAAAATGCACGGTACAAACTCGTACTGCAGGCAACTACGCGTGCGCCACCGCGCCCTACAGCGGTATGTGACTGGCTGGCCAAAATGACCGACAGGGGCACTCGATGCTTGTCGGTCAATGCTTGTTTGTATGTTTGTAGGCAAAACAGGACTGTCTGTAAAATCTTTCCAATAGATATTAACTTTCAAGACCTGAATGTCTAACAGCGGTAATTGGTATGTCTTAAAATCAAGAGATTTTACTTTTTCAAAGCTCGCACTGTTTAAAGGTTGGGTTTATTTGTTATAATGGGAGGAAAGGGCGAAGAGGAGAGGGAAACCGGAAGTGGCCCGGTGGGCATGGCTGTGGTGGAGCTCTGGGGAGGGGTATTGACATAGAAAAGATCAAGAAGAGCAGAGCGGACAACATAACAGCTATGGGGAGCTGCTTGCTTTCTGTGGAGCATGGAGAGGGAGAAGTAATATTATTGTTACTTATATTAAGAGCTGCTTGCTTGAAGTGGAGTGAGAAGGAGACTCCCCACACTAGCTTGGAAGAGGTGAATGATGGCAGGATCGCTAGGTTTAGCTGTGCTAAAAAAGCCTGTGAGTGAAAGCAGATTATTGTCCAGAAGTCGAGTGACGAACTAAGCTGCAGGAAGGGCAGGATGGAGGCGTCAAATATAGGGGATGAGCTAGAATGATAAAGCATATAATAAGAGCTGAAGAATTGGGAGGCAAAGCCTGTCTGGAAGAAAGAAGCACAAAAGGGTTCTCATGAGACAAGATATTGTAACGCTTCGGGGTTCACATGGGCGCCCTCGCCTGCTGCCTACACAGGTCGGCCCCCCACCATCGGGGACGCAAACCTGGGCCTCCAGCGTCACTCAACAGGGAACAGTGGCTGTGGTCCTGCTATTACAGGGAAGGGCGGTGACGTCACCGCTCTGGTAAGCCGGCTCTTACACAGTCACTGTTGGCCGTAAGCGTTACAATATTTATACTGTATATACTGTAGGAGACCAGACGTGGATAAGACTAAAGCTTGACCCCCTGAACCTCTGTTTAAAAACTCCATTAGGAGTTTAATTTTTTATAAATCGGAAAAGGCTTCCCATACTAGTTTAATTCTTGTTATTGACGTAAATCCATCAGATTGAGCTATTTTATTAAACTAATGTAAAAGACGTGTTTTAAGCATATTATTGATACATGTAGTAATGTTTAAATGCCAGGAAGTTAATTCACTCAATTCAAAACGAATGTGTATTATACACATACAGTAGAGTCTATAATTGCTACAGAATGTATTTTTTAATACAATTCACACAATATTGAAAAATAGGTTTTCTTAGGATGTACCTGTCTCTTAATGGCTTTATGTACTGTATATTTTAAAATTCGAACTAGAAATTGACTCATGGGCTGTGACAGTAAACTCGTAATCTCAGTGAGAGCTCTTTATATTCTGAGGGGCACACATGTGGAAGGTAGTGTTCCACAAGCTTAGTGCTCACCAAAATGAGAAAAGCTTTTTTGCCCACTTAACTCTGATTTTGTGAAGAAAGAGAGACCACTGAGCAATGGTAAATACTGACAAGGCCAACAATGAAAGAAAATCATGTGAAAAGTAAACAAAAAAAACCCTTAATAACTGTGGTCAATTTGCTTTGAAGATAAGAGATACATTAAATAAAATTAAATCAAAATATACAGATTTATCAAAGAAACAAAATTTGAACATTCTACGTTTTTCATTACAGAATATTTACTGACATTGTGCAAGATACAACTAGCCATTATTATGGCTTATTGGAACATAGTACTATTTTTGTGAAACAGTGTTAACATACAGTAGACTTTGATAATGTCAGGTAAAATGTTTTTTTTTCCTAAGACAATATTTTATAGAAATTAAAAATAATTGGATGGAATTTATGTCACTCTTAAACATTCATGTGCCCTGCAGAGTGATGAATATACAGTAGCTGATTACATTCGCTGACATCCAACTCCCAAAATGCAAGTCTTTCGCACTGAAGAAAACAGACATACAATAAAAGCAATGCTGTGGATATCAAAACACAATCTGTCTTGCATTTGGACCTCTAAATTTAAAGCAAGATCAAAAAAACAATTATGTCAAAGCAATTGCATATCACAAAATAATTATAACAATTGAAGAACGCCTCCATCATACAAATCGTGTATATATCATAACCAGATGTTAATAAATCCATATAAGCAAACGACCATTACAATCTGTCAAATATGCAAATTGCCGAACGTAAAGATATGAAAGGCTCCGTGCCTAAAAAAAAAAAAACACGCTAAGGAAAAAAACATATCTGAAGCATATATGTTAATGAAATACATATTTCAGAACAATCTGCTATGCCGGTATTTTTATAAGAATACAGAGGCAGCATTGTGGTTGTGTTCAATTATTGACCTTGTGTGTTGTCTGTGTGGGCTTTGTTCAGATTAACTGGTTTCCCCTTACTATCCAAAACATGCAGTTAGGCTAATTGGTGTCTCAAATTGTCACGTAATGCCTGTGTCTGCTGTGGAATGAAATGGTATCTCTCCTGTTTCCTTGCACCCGGTGCTTACCTGACAGACTCTATATTGGTGTAATCTTCACTAGTAATTAGTGGCTTCCTGCTTCTATATGGATGCACATAAGAATATGCTCCTTTTGCTGTGCAAAATAATACTGTATTTACCTTCATATCTCATCTGTAAAGATTACTTACTTTCGTTAATTTATTTTGCAATATTTTAACTGATTATGATCTTTTAGTCCTCTTTTGAACCAACCCAATTCACATAAAATAGCTTATATATCTTGGATATTATTGTCCTTATCTGGAACTCATCAGTTCTAAAGCAACTGTAAAATTAGACAGCTTGGTAAAAATTAAGTGGAGCAATGGCAAAATTCTACAGTATCTAAAAATTAATCAAACACTTGTAAAAGTAATGTTAACAGGATTTTTTTTTTCTCACAAGCATTAGCAACGCCCCTTAAAGGTACTTAGAAATTGAGAAGATACAGTATCTATTTCCCATAAGCAATTAAGGTATACATTATACTTAAAAGCTACAGTGTAAATAAAAGAAATTGATCTTTTTCCAATTAGCATCACTTTGCATGTAGATTCTCTAGCAGGTTAAAAAGAATACTATTCTAATATTGTGGGGAACATGGTGAAAACAGCCATCTAGGTTTTAATATTTTACATTTTTGATGCTCACAGCCTAATTGAAGCATTTTTCCTCCATAATTTTCATGACAGAAGCAGAATATAATAAAGGTTCTATGTAAGACAATATAAGACATAATATAATAAATAATAAGCTTTATTTTATATAGTGCCTTTAAAGCTGGCTTCTCAAAGCGCTTTACAGAATGACGACAACAACAAAAAAATACAGAAGATATGCACAATGAGAATACACAATGAGAGGAGATGGGGGTACTGAATATGGTAGGGAAGGTGACTCTGTGATACCCTTAAGGATAGAGTTCCAGAGCTTTGGGGCATAACAGGAGAAGGTCATGTCATCCATAGAGTGTCGACGGTCTTGGTAGACAGATAGGAGACCAGAATTCAAAGAGTGAAGGTTGCGAGGTGGAGAGTAGGATGATAGTGGCTCGGACAGGTACTGAGGTGCAAAGCCATGCAGAGCCTTATAGGTGAGCATGAGGATTTTGAAGTGAACATGAAACCAGTGCAAAGACTCCAGGATAGGAATAATGCGATTGCTTGCACTAGACTTGGTCAGGATTCTGGCTGCCGAATTTTGGACATACTGGAGTTTGTTTAATGTGGATTTAGAAACCCCTGCGAGTAGAGTATTACACATTAGTCAATTCGGGAGTAGACAAATGTGTTGATCAGCTTTTCAGCAACAGTTAGAGATAACAGGGCATAGTCTAGCGATATTTCTGAGATGAAAGAATGATATTTTGAGAATATGTTGCACATCTGGGTCGAATGCTAAGCCTCAATCTAATATCACCAACACGTTTTCAATTTAGACTGAAGCTGAAGTACAGTATCATCCACAGACAAAGTTACAGCATTGGCTTTTCAAATTGATGACGACATTATGCCGTTCATCCCATCTTGGTAGTTCAGAAGCTGAGTAAACCTAAGAATTCATTATGCTGCTTCCTAAAAGAGTAGAGAGCTTGGTCCTCAACTAAGTCATGGAAGCCTGCTCCAGAAACACACACTGTTTTACACAAAGTGTTTCTTATTCTCAATTCCTTTTTAGTTTGATGCTGTGTCCTTGTTATACTTCTGAACCTAAAACAGTACATCAAATTGACTTTATATTTACCCTTTAGATTTTTATTCACTTGGATCGTCAGTAATTTACATCTCTTCTAGACTGAAGAGTTTAGTATCTTAGTATCTATTAATCTGTGTGCATATGACAATTTTCTGAATCCAAGAATTATTTTTATTTCTGCTTTCTGAACACTTTCTAAGGTTGTAGTATTTTTTGTGGCATGGTAAGCAAAACTGAACACATAAACTTTAATTAATTTACTGTAAATTCCATAATTCTTGCTATATTCTTAAGCTTTATGCTTGTTTTTATCTTGCATTGTCTTGAGACCCAGATTTCTTGCACATGTAGCAGTCTGCTGTTCCTGCTGCTCTTATGTTATGTACAGTATAGTTCTGTATACTGTATGTTACTAGATCTTGCATGGATCACTTTGCATTTAAATTTGTAAAATTTAATTTGCAAAGTGTATGCCCAATTCATACTTTTTTTCTAAGTCTCATAAATAACATTATTTTGTAAATGGTTTTTTAGTTTAACTCTAACCATCGGCTCCATACTTTTACTAGCAATAGAAGTACTGTAAAACTGAATCCTGGTTCAGTTTTGCCAAAATGAATTGGTGCTAAATTTGTAGTTCTTCAATCTGTGAATCCTGCTCCCATCCTGACAACTGAAATATCCTGGTTTATGAATAATATCCATCATATCCTGAGATACCACTGGGAAAATACTGCTACATCATGGTGATTTATTATTTTGAAGCCATCCAATTCCCTGTAATACCTCATTGGAAGTTATGCTGAACTTACTTTAAACTGATAGAGCGCCATCCATAACCTTAGCCATGTTGTTGACATTTCATTATGAAACACATTTTATTATGAAACAGTCTTTTCTTATTTCATATTCTAGAATTAATTCCACATTATTATGCAAAATGTTTCCTTCACCCTTTACAGCTAAAGGAATACTATAGTACTACTGTTATAGTACTGAAGAAATAGTTTTGCATTAATTTTAGCCTACGCTATAATTATTTTTTCTCTCTCCATGAATCTAATGTTTTTTTCAGTTGCACCTGTAGTGTGTACTCCATATACCCTCTTTCTTCTTTTGAATCTTGGATCCTTTTATGTAATCTGAAGTATGCTCTCTTCCATATGATTTTGTTCTTCTCCATTGAGTCATTTATGTCATGTTGCCCTACTGGTACTGTATAACTGTCCTTCTTAGATTGACTTTGAATCCATCTGTTCCCAAATTAACTGTAAGTTCTGCCTCATTCCTTCATAGTCTGCTTTTTGAGAAATGCATTTCTAAAAATGCTTTATAATCCACAAAACATAATTTTGTATTCAACCTTTACAAGTTTAGAGCATACATCAAAGGTTACCATAGTATGGTTACAATTACCTGTGATTCTGTTATACAATCCTTTTATTTTATCCTTGATATCTGAAAATGTCCAGTATAACAAAAGATTTAACTAAAACAATCATTAACTATTTCAAATATATAAAAATTCAGCTTCTGCATCTCTTATTTCCCCAGATTGTGGATGGGAAGTCAAAATTACTCATTAATAATGTCTCACCTTTGCCACAGTACATACTGTACTTTCCAGATCTCATTACAGTAAACTATGTAAATATGTAGCATATAACATTTGCTAAACCTTTAGAATTTTTATTTTTCAATTTAGCCCAATTGATAGTTTTCCAGTTTATTGATTCTAACACCCTTGTATTGTCTTGTTTCTGTTTTAAAAGGGTGTGAGCTACAGTAAAAATAATTGAAAGAAATCTAGACTTTTAGAACAATGTTAATCTTTTGCTTCCTAAATAGAGTGAAAACAGTAATTAAATGATACCTAAAGTTAATTAAAACGCTTATTATATTCTTTTTAAATGATGGTTAAGGCATTATTTCAAAAATCATCCACTTTCCATAATTGCCTAAAGCTGTCACACACAAAGATAGTTCCAACAGAAATGAGTGATTAGAGGGGGCAGCTTTTCCATCATAAATCCAGATACATTTTCTCAGTTGTGCATTGTATTCATTTTTAAATTGTTCAAACATAAAATTCTGTCATCCTGTTTTCAAGTGCAATGATTTTTTGGTACAGATGTAAAAAATACACTGTCATCTTGTTTTAGATCATGGGGTAGAAAATAAATGAATAAAGTTTAGTAACCAGACATTTTGTAGTTCACTTAAATATTTTTCATTAAAGCTAAGGAAATGTGTATAAACTATGCATGTTGTACTATATACTATGTGCTTTTAAATTTCTAATACAACCAGTACTGTATATTACCCTAAATTTAAAGCTTTTATTTAATTTACATACTCTTCTATCTTTATACTGTGGGTCTATGACCTTCGCCTTGTAGATTCCCTTTTGTTTGTCTGTGTCTCAGCCAAATGTCTATACTAATATCTAGCATGAATAAATATATTGAATCTCCATAAATGAATTCATAACACTGTCATCCAGAGGCATGAGAAGGGGGCTTTTGTTGTCAGAATAATGAAAAATCAAAGTGTGACATGCTATTCAGAATACGCATGGCTCAGTTTATACAAATTGCCCAAGGAATTCAAGTAGATCATAGGCTAACAGGCTCTTATTAGGTCAGCGCTACATAGCATTCTATATGAAAAAACATCAGCTGTATGGGATGAGAAGCTGTATTAAGAGTGTGTGCTGCTTAGATGTCTTTACCACAGGGTTTAATTGAAATTCTGTGAGGCCTCCGTATATAAAAAAAAACACAATTCAATGAATATCTTGCTCATGTTCAATGTCTGAAATGACTGTTTCTCATCAAGAGAAAATAAATCAAATGAAGCTAGAAAAGAAAGGGCGAAAATATTTTTCCCAATACAGAAATACCCAGAATGTGTTTATTATTTTTGCTGCTGTTACTGTACTGCTGTTTTTCTTGTCTTAAGCTCTCCAGTTTCAGACCTTTCACATTTCTTGACTTGTATCCATTTTTTCACATTTATTTAACATTATAAGAGAATTTTGATTAAGCTACAATGTGTGAATAAGAAAGACTGTATCCACATGATTTAATTTTGGAAGCAGACGTCCCATTCCCCACTAGCATGTCACATTAAATTGAGATTTTACCAATGTTGAAAAAAGATCAAATAAAAGACTACTTACCGCCTCCTAGTGTTTCTTTTACACACTGGTGACTAAGTCAAGACATGCTGGACTTCGTTATGCAATCGTTACATTCAATAATAAAATGTTTGTAAGCAAAAAAAAAACATTTTACAGTAAAAAAACTAAACACTTCTCAAGTTGACATATCTTTAGAAGTGGTGGTTGTGACAAATAAGTGGCTAAAATTATTAATTAACTGTTAATTATAATTATCAGTCTGCTCTCTCTGGGATATGACCAGACATCATTATTTGGACTTGCACCCATTTTTCAGCGGCACTGAATAAGCAAGCTTAATTCTTCACTTTTAATTGATAATTAATAACAGTTAAAAGTGTGAAGCTCCAAACATAAAAAAACATGTGGGATTACACTTATAATAGTTAAAAAGCTGAATAATATTGACTATTTTTGACACTGATCCTTAATGTATCCTATTGCATATTCCAGCCAAAACTGCCAACATACCATCATGAAAGCAGCAATATATTTAAAACAGACTGAGCAATCAAGAACAAAGTATATTTTGCAATTATCTATAGACAATGAGTGAAAGAAAAGGGGATTTTGTGGTATATTCCATCTGCCTCTGTATTGTGTCATTTGCACCCTATGCTAGTCTAGTATTGGCCTTTTTTGTGATTGCATTAATCATTTTCATTTTACAGCAACCCTACACACAGTCAAGGGAACATGTTCTAGATATGTCCCTGCAGTTCAGCCCCAGTTAGAGACTGTTGCAAATTTTTGATAAGGAAGAAACTTTTATTTTCATCTGTAGATGGCAGTAATCAGCCACGTGTTTTGGCAAAGCAGTTATGGTTAGCCTGAGAAAAGACAATGTTTTTATGTGCCCATCCTAAAATTGGTCAAACCTCTTTTTAACATTTAAACCCCATTTTTTCTTTCCAGAAAATAATTTGGAACTGAAAGCAGCCTCATTTTGTGGGGAAAAATATATTTCCAATGCAAATGGTCATCAATAATAGAACTCATTAAGGGTATGAAAATACTATACAGTATGTGCAGATACTTCCTAATCAGTCTCTGAGATTTTACAGTGTTGTGGACTTGGTATGGTACGTGGGGTATGCATTAAACTTAACATCCCAAATGTTTATCTATTCGTAATTAGATTATCTTATTCTTTTCTAAAAATTACATTATTTCACAAGATGTTGTCAGGCCCATAAGCACTGAAGGTCTTGGCCAAGCTGATATATACAGAGGATTTTCGTTTTCATGTATTTTTTCAGTTTAGAGTTCAGTTTTTCTTCTGATTATCTTTAGTTTTTCTAAAAAGATAATCAAAATGTGTATTCTAACTTGTGCTGCTCAAACTCTGTTGTATTGCTCTGTTGTGTAGCTACTGCATTTACTTCTTTAAAGGGGAACAAAAAGGAAACTGCAGTATTTAGTTGTAAAATATATCCAAGTACTCTTGGGCCACATTTGTAAGTAAAAACACGCAATTAACATGAAATATTTCCCTGTATCTGTTCTCCTTTTCTAAAGCCAAGATGAAGAATCCTGACTTGTGCTGTATACAAATCAATTTCCTTCTACATATCAAATAAAGACCTCTTGAGACTTTACTCTCTAGAAGCCGTGCTAATGTGTGAAAATTACAATACTTTGTCCCGAAACCCGATGGTTTAATCTTGCTGTTGTTGAGGCTTAAAGGTCAGAGTACAGCGAAAATCATTAAATGCCTGAAAACCAAAATGATCTATTCATTAATTTTCTAATGGTTTTATCCAATATAGGGTCTTGGGGGAGCTGGAGAGCAAGGCAGGATACACTCTGGACAAGATGCCAGTCCATTACATGGCCCACACAGACACAAACACACACACCAGGGCCAATTTTCCCAGAAGCCAATTAACCTACCAATACATCTTTGGACTGTGAGAGGAAACAAGAGCTCCAGGAGGAAACCCACATGAACCTGAGAAGAACATACAGACTATGCAGATAGCACCAGAAGAATGGAACCCAGTGCCCCAGCACTGCAAGGCAGCTATGCTAACCAGTACACTACTATGCTACCCTACCAAAATGAAACACATTCCTAAATACTCCAATTGGTTAGAATTATTGATAATACTCTCATTACTTTCAGTCCCCAGGCATAATATAGATTTATTCATTTCCAGAAAATAAACGATTAACAATAAGAACAATAGGAACCTTTTACTGTCTGCCTGCTGGGTACATACAGTATTGTACTAACTCCTTTAACTATTGTACTAACTCCTATCTCACATCTTTAGAAATTAACCCGGTTTAGGTTTTTTAAACTCAGGTGAAGAGATATTTATTGAGAACTTTTATTAATCAGTTACATAATAATAGTTAATAATAACATAATAACAGACTGTTAATAGTTTGACAATAATTTGTCAAAGTATACAGCTTATAGTGATGTATTAAGCTTCAATATGTAGAAAATAATTAAAGATTCAAGATCTCTCCTACTGACACCTGAGGTAAAGATCATTAATGAAGATTTTAAAAACAAAGTTATCTTCTTTTTTTTGATAATTCACTTTCAGTGGTGTGAAAAAGTAAGTACATCCCATGAAGTACATCCCTTTTTTTACATTTTTGGACAAAAGGATATTTGATCGTCATTTCAACAATACTGATAGATAAAGGTGATCTAATTTTAAAAAATAACATTGAAAAATTACATTTTGCACTCATTTCTACTATTTAAATAAACAGAAATGCAATTTCCTTGTGCGGAAACAGTTAGTACAGCCCTACCTTTATTATTGCATCAAATGCCTAAAATTAGAATCAGGTGCACCAGAAAAGGTGCAAATGATTAGAACATCATTAGAGAGTAACTTGGAGGGCATTGCCTCATATAAACATCAGAAACCTGTGGTCTGGTTTGGTCTTAGCAATGGAGGTGTATGGCTCAAGATCAAAAGAGCTCTATGAGTCTGGGAAAGGTTTTGAAGCCATTTCCAAGCAATTCTTAGTCAATCATTTCACTTTCCAAAAGATCATCTACAAATGGACAAAATTTCAAACCATTGGCAATCTATCCAGGCCAGGTCGTTCCAACAAAATCAGCCCAAGAGCTGACCAAAAGATGCTGCAGGAAGTATCCAAGAACCCCAGGATAACATCAAGGTATTTAAAGGCAAGTCTTGCCTCAGTCAATGTCAAAGTGCATGAGTCAACCAACAGAAAGAGACTGTACAACTTTGCCCTACATGCAAGGTCAGGAAGGAAGAAGCCTCTGCTCTCAATAAAAGAATATACTGTAGATGTACAAATGAAGTTTGTCAGACAACACCTACAGTAGGTGAAGATCAGGACTATTGGAACAATGTGCTCTAGACGGATGAGACTAAGGCAGAACTGTTTGGCCACAATGTTAGGTGTTATGTTTGGTGAAAACCAAAAATTGCCTTAAGAACCTCATACAACTGTAAAGCATGGTGGTGGAACCATTATGGTTTGGGGCTGCTTTTCTGCCTCACGGCCTGGCCAGTGTGCCATCATAGAGTCAACCACGAATTTCACATTGTACCAGAGAGTACTTGAGGAGAATGTAAGGCCTGTCAAAAAGCTGAAGCTGAACCGTAAGTGAACCTTGCAACAAGACAATGACCCAAAACACTCAAGCAAATCCACAAAAGAATGGCTCATAAAGAAGAAATGCAGAGTTATGGAATGGCCATGTCAAAGCCCAGATCTTAACCCTATAGAAATGCTGGGGGGGGACTTGAAGTGGGTAGTACATGCAAGAAAGCCCTCAAACATCACACAGTTGAAGATGTTCTATAAGGAGGAGTGGGCAGAAATTATTCCAAGTCGATTTAGGCAACTGATAGACAATTACAAGAAACGCCTACAAGAAGTGATTTCTGCCAAAGGGGGCAACACCAGCTATTGAAGCTAGGGGGTGTAGTTATTTTTTCCACAGCACACAGTTGCATTTCAGACTTTTTTGTTGAATAAATGATTGCAAAGAATTATTTCCATTGTTATGTGTTAAATTAAATCAACTTTATCTATCAATATTGTTGAAATGAAGATCAAATATCCATACATGCAAATATGTTAGAAATCACACACCTTTTCATGGGGGTGTACTTACGTTTTCACAGCACTGTATAAATGACACATTAATCTTTCCTTATTGTTTAGACTGTATTGTTTATGTGAAGGCGCATAAATCCACTTACAACAAGGTTTATCACTAGGGATAAATATGAGGGATGAATTAAATTATGCTTTTCTTCTCCTTTTGGAGAAGTGCATAAAATAGTCTACCTACTGTACAGTATATACTGTACGACAATTTTACATTGATTGCATAAAGCATGTCAGCCTATCCAAACAATTCAATTGTGTCATAGAAACTGTGATCAGTCAACCACAGAATTGTACAAGTACAGTAAGGAATATATTCCTCAAGGAATATATTCCCATGGGTAACACCAGTAAATACAGTATCATTCTTAGGGAACTATTGCAGTACACTCTCTTTCAAGGACACTCTGGAAGGCACACAGCAATCTTCAACAAACTGTTGGGTTTCTGGCTAAATACTCTAGATTTAAATTAATTTATTAGGAGCTATCAACATTTATTAGGAACCTTGCTTGCAAGTTTCATTTTTGCATGTCTTCTTTTGCCTCATCTTCTCCTTTGTAGCAACTCCCAGGTTCATCCCAAATTAACAATTCAAATTTCCTCTTTGCCTTAGTTAAGGTTTAACCAAACTACTGAAATTAAAGGGTTCCAAAGTCCTCTCCCTTGTCCCTAAGACTTAGTGATGACTCATGTGGGGCCAGCAAGAGTAGGACTTAATCAGTTTCAGAGCTGCTTTGGTTTCAATGAACGTCTGTTAGGATTCTTACATCCTCACACTCAACAAACAGGGCTGTGGGAAACAAGCTTCAGTTGTAGAACATGTGGTAGAAATTCTCGACAACACCTGCTCAAGATGTAAGAGACTGTGCAGATCCCATATTGGCCTTATAAATTCATGTTATATAAAACAATCATCCTCAGTTGTGAAGGACAGCCGTTACATTAATAAGTTACAATATAATTTAATTCTAAAATCTCTGTGAAATGCCAATGATATGAAAAACAGCTTTAATTCATTTGATAGTCTTTCTATCTTATTTCAGCCTACAGTAAATAAATCTATTAATAGAACCATAGAATGAGCTCTCTCCAGTTTTAGTGTAATATGATTACTACAGTGTAGGCTAGCAAAATGCTGTTTGGTCACATTGTGCTCTTAGTAAAACACTTGACTTTCTAATTAATCAATGTCATCTTACAGTTTCTAATATCCAAAGGGCATTGTAAATCATAGGTTGAGTTGATACACCCCTGAAGTCAATGAATTTGAAAGCCTAATGAATTAACAGAAATGTTCAATTGGCTACTATTTCAAAGTAGGTTTAAGCTTTTATATTCTTTTATAAAGATGGTGTTTTCCATCTTTATTGCTACTTTAAAACATCCAGTATTGAATAGTACATGGCAAACAGAGGTCACATCAGCTACAGATTGCTAGATAGCAAACATGATAAAATTTTATGAAGGATGTTTGTTTCAGATATACAGAATTTTGAGGTTTTGGCATTTTTCATATTGGGTGTGACAGCAACCACTCATAATTACAAGAATTTGGTGAGTTAACATCTTCAGTTTTTTGGGGATAGTTTAGTTGAGTACACAGCATCCAATGTTCAAGGGGTATGTGCTGCATGTGGATAGGAATAAACAGAAAAATATAGAAAATGAAAGTATGAACAAAACTTGTCAGTCTTAAAGCTGCCATGATGTTAACAAGATGGAGAATGAATTGCTTGAGATAGAATTTACCTGAGATACCCTACTGTACTGTATGCACATTTGTTTAATAATGAAGATTTGGTATCAATATTCATGCTGTTTAAAGTTAACAATGTTGATATGAGTATGGGGATCCATTCAGATAAGACTGAAAAAGAATTTCGGATATTATGAGGCATTCGGTTGGTAAAGAGATTTAAAAATAATCATAGCAATTGCACATAAAAGACAGCATTCCTTTAAAGTCAATTTGTGTGGGAGAATACAGTGTGATTAAAAGGGATAGACGTACAATTTGAGTACAGTTCCAAGAGTTTTTGGAAGCTGATAAGTTCCACTCCTGAACATCTGTACTCCTGTACAATAGTACATTCTGCTTCAGCTCTAGAGCACAGTATAGAACAGGAAGGTTATAATAACAACTTTCTCCAAAGCTTTGGTGTGTGAGTTTGTGTGACTGTGCTTCAGGACAGAGAACCCTTTCCTAAACTGTCAGTATTAGCTAGAACGTTTGGACATTTTGGAAATAATGTTTCTGCTAGGTAATTTTACAAACACAAAATGGTAATGCTTTTGGAAACAGTACCCATAAATAGTTAATAAACAATCTGCCAAGGCTAAATACTATAGACAGTGGTTAAATGGTATTTTAAGGATAAACAATAATAATTCCTTCACCATCCTTTTTAATTGGTTCTTGCTAACTATTAGATACAGTATTAACATTTATCCATAGACTGTTATACATAATCTAAACTATATCGGGTACCATATCACTGATTATTGCAACAAATGCATTATATTTATTGGAGGAGGAGCAGGTGCACTGATATTTTATAGAAAAGGCATGGTATAGATACTGTACATTAATTATGTTAATTAACATTTGTCATCAACAGGATTGATCATCATGGGATTTACTGTAAAAGCCACAGGCTAGAAACAGGAGGGGCCACTGCTGGAAGCAATACAAGCTGTACAAGCTGTACAATAAAACTGTACATCTGCGACACATATTTTGCATCAAGTTGCAGATTTGTGGGATTCTTTCCTATTCTTCTCATATGTCATGGACCACCATGTGCCTGATCACTTGTCTCTGAGCCATAGGCTTTCATGTGTCCTGTCATACTGTACAGCTTGACCCACAAATATTCACTGGTACTCACATTCACCTACTGGAATGATGTCAAATCAGAAAGGACAGCAAGTGAGGTTCCAGGAGCAGATCAATGTAACACCAAGCATGTAGAGTGCCTTCAATCAGTATAAGTACTGTTCTGTGGTAATCAGAGACTCGTGGCCACTTTGTCACAGTTGGATCTTCCCTTTAATTGGTCTGTTGTACATAACAACTAGCATATGATTCTGCATATCTGCACCATACTTTGTGATATCTACAGTATGTAGGTCCATTGCTAAAGAATACTTGGTTCCATGGCAAACGACAGTGCTATTATTTTGTCCACCCTCCAGCATAATTGTGGCACAAAGCTTTCCTGAATAAGTGGGGTATGCTGCTTCCTTAGTCATTTGTTCTCTGATTTGCACCAGGTTTGACATTGAACAGGTCAAATCACATCATCACCTGTTCCCAATAGATTAACTTGCTACTGAGGTCATTAATTGCTCTTAATAAGGAGCAGTCAGACCCACTCAAATGTATTGTGGTCAGTCAAGAATGGTCAATTAACCAAAATGATGCTGCATAAATTCGGCAATTTCCAAAACTGCATGGAGTGTGTAGTTTCATTTGATGCTTGGTCTATTTAACCTTTGTAAGCTATTAAATATTGTATACCTTATTTTAAAGCATTACCAAACAATTTTTGTTAACAGAGATTTATTATGAATGAAGTAAAACACAAGCATTTTGTAAACATGAGCATTTTGCTGAATGCCTTAATTCACAATTATTAATTAATATAAAGCAAAATTTAGTGGGAGAGCAGAATAGTGGTTAAAATTTTTCATTAAATTGAGATGTTTGTTTGCTTGTTCAAATTTCTATTTTAGAACTGTTCCAAGAAAGCAAGGTACTTTGAATACTATTGACCTTCTACATTTAATGATATGAATGGGTGGCAACATTGCTGGATGTAATCCTATGATGGACTACTGTTCCATCCAGTAGGCTGACATGTACTGTACACTCAGACAGCTTAGTGATACAGAAGAAAGGGTATACTCTGGCTGGATGATCCTCTAGGTTTAATTTTAGCAAGATGCTCTCTTAATATTTATATGAAATATGTTTCTACAAATGGCTTATTAGGTATAAATTCTGTAGTGCAGCAAATGTGCAATGATTATTAAAATTTTATTTATGCTACAGTGTAAGAGGGAATATCTGGTGCACTAACACAAAATTCCAAAGTATTGTCTTAACAGAATTGTTCTTTTTTGTTAAGACAGATCTGGAGCTCAAAGGTAGACTTTTCGTCCTGTGTCATCTTGTGCTCTCTTTTTCAGGTTTAGTTTATTCAAAATGTCTATTTTCTCTCTGTTTTCTGGGACTCTTATCCCTCCTAACCAACAGCCTCCAAAACTGCACTGGTCTTCAACCCTATCTGTCACAGACGAACAGAGCTCTGTAACCCTTTCCCCTTTCTGTTTCTCTGGCTTCAGTGGAATATCTTTTTTTTTATAAACCGTATCTTTCAAAGTCCTACATTTGATGTTTACGGGAAGGTTTTAATAGATTTTGATAATTGATATTACCTGTGATCCCTGCTCACCTTAATGTGTTTTTATTATCCATGAAGCAGTGATGATTTCACCAAAATATTTCTGCAGTGCCTTGTAAGGTTTGCTTGTGCTTGAGGGGGTGAAAAAAGGGCTGACTTTATATTCACCTGCTGCATTCTTTTTCCATTTCAAGTGCTGTTTATTTTCACGTGGACAAAGGTATCCATTTAACTGTATGATTCCACTGGGACAAATAGACAATATATTACAGATGTGCCACTGTAATCACCCAGAAATGTGTGACTCCTCTACCAAACCATGTTGAATTGAATGTCATACATGTTATAAAGCTGTAGATTTTATCAAGATTTAATTTTGTTTGATATTGGCTGGGGACACAGCTGCAGTCATAAATATTAAACAAGTGTTTGATGAAATGACAGCAAGATGACCTCCGATTCTCCAAGGAAAAATTTACCACATTGCAATTTCCACATGCTGCCATGTATGCATTTCTAATTAAATCAGGGATTTGACATTCTTAATGCATGGTGCAAAAGCATAGGTGGGCATACTTAAGGATTGTTTTGTTAAAACTATAGAAAGTGGTTCATACAGATTTATTCATAAATACTGTATGTAGTATGAGATTAGCCTTTGGACTGCTGACTGACAGGTTGTACATTCAAGTCCCCACTGCAGATATATAAGGGTTGGACCACTGCATTGCTGAGTGGTAATCCCTATGATGGTCTGGCAAAGTCAGGTGTTCTCTAGTCCTCTTAATGATAAAGAAACCAGGAAAAGCAGTGGTCTGATGAGCTACCATGGTATGAATGTCATCTACCTTTTACTGTACTTTTTATAGTAGAACATGTATGGGCATGAATATTAATTACCTCTTGTCCACTCTTATCACTGCCAGAGATGGGTTATAATTGCGTGCAAATGAACTATTGTTCATACACATAAACATTTGCGCCTGCTTACTCATAAGACACACGATAACTAAGAAGGGAATCCCTTTCGATATGTATAATCTATATTATATACAGATATAGTATCTTTGTTATCATAACCAAAAATGCACTTCCATTAAAAGAATGAAAAGAAAGCCAGGTGAAATGTGTGATTGGTTGTCTGTGAATTAAACCTCTGTTCAGCTATGGGGAATAAAAACAAAGCCTGATACTTATGATTGAAGGGCTTCTTTCTGACATGTACGCTAATCAGCCACATTATTGCCCCACCTCCCCTTCCCTCTGTACTTGTGATGAATAAGCCATTTATTTTCATAAGGAGTGCTGACAGAAGAGGTGATTTATCAGGTGACCCGCTGAGCCATAAGACTCCAGAAGTTCTCATGCCATTATGAATACAATGAGGATAAGCAAGGATATAGCTAACTTTCAAGGTTGCAAGGCAGTGAGCAGAAGGAATTCTATTGTAAGAGGGCCTGCTTCATTGGCTGTTTTTTTTCTCAGGCACCCGATGTCACTGCTTCTCTAAGAAATCATGGTCAAAGTCATAATTTAAAATACAATGCATATAAGAAGTGCATGACATGCTGAGTTCATGTAGGGAGGCTAGCAGACTGTCTTGCACAGAAAGAACTATACATCTCATTATTCCTAAGTGAAATCCATTCATCCATCCATTTTTAACTGCTTTATCCGATAGAGGGTTGAGGGAGAGTTGGAGCCTTTTTCAGCAACCAATAGGTGAAAGGTGGAATAAATCTCAAAAAGCATTCAAATGTTCCCCAAGGTTTAGAAGGTTTTGAAACAGGTTAGTTTTGGCCTACGATGATCTGGTGTGACAGAAAAGATTGTTGGAATCTCAAATCAGCTCATGGGATAAGAATAGTGTACATTCCCAATCTTAAATGAGTGTGCTATATGGGTGGGTTACAAGAGCAGAATCTTATTAAGTCTTAAACAAAGAAGACTATGTGGAGACCTGCTGATTCAAGTGTTCCTAATTCTTAAAGTAATCTCAATGGACTTTTTCAAAATTTAGAGTTAAACATGGATGAGAGGACACATGTAGAAACTATGGGGAAGCAGTATTTCATATTGTCCAGTAGGTAGAAATAGATAAGAGGAAACTTAGTTGCATAGAATTTTGGGAATCAATATATCAAGCTGTTTTGTTTGAAGCCAAAACTCTGGCTAATTAAGTAATGTCGAAATGAGATCCTCAGATCAGTTAGCTACTACCAAAAAAACTACACATGTGCAATATGCTCTTATAAGACAGCAATTCCCATATTAACTTGGTTAATATGCTGACATCGGTTATCTCAAAAAACCTAAACAAAAACCCACACAAAATTTAAGAACAATGACACAATGTGTAAAAACACAAAATAGAAAAAAATATATACAAATAATATAATAAATAGAAATATATATATGTAAATAAGATCCTTTTTTTATCAAACAATCAGAAGTTATGGCAGTTAGCGTTGCTGTTTGGTAGCTCTTGGGTTCTGGGTATACTTGCTGTCTGATGCAGCTTGTGTGGAGTTTGCATGTTTCTCTGTGTTTCAGTTGATTCTTTTGGGTGTATTTCTTTAGTTTTAAGAACTTGGACAAAAGATGACACGTACCGTCTTTACATTTTCATCTGCTCTCTCATCATTTAGAACAAAGAGCACAGCTGGAAAACTGGAACTGTTTGGAGACCACACTTGATGCACAATATGAGTGGAGGGGCACTTAATAAGGTTAATGACAGTATAATGGCAAACAATTATCCTTAAAACATCTTTGGGCCCTGCCATCTGGAGTCTTGTGCATCTTCTTTACAGAGGACACAAAGCTACAGCTGTGTTATGTGTTAGTTATTGAAGCTGCAAGTTTCAAAGGCTGAGATTTTATTGAATACTGAATGCATAAGTATTTAAAATTGTTACACTTGTATTTTATTATCTTGGTTGTTTAGAAACAAGTAGTCTTTTGCTCTAAAAGCCTCATTAATCTGCTTCCTAAATGTTTAAAGTGAATCAGCTTTTAACAAAGATGGCAGTCCCAAACACCTGCTGATGTTTGTACAAAACAGCACTACCCATTTATTCACATAAATGCACTGGCAATTGCACCCCATTTGTCTCCGCTAGGCTTAGTTTCTTTCTTTAACCTGCTCACTTAACTGATATTTTTTACAAAATCCTGGCAGACTGTACACTTGAGTCCATTCTTTCTAAATTCCTCTGTGCCCATAGCTAATGGGATTGAGTTATTTCATGTTTTAGTGTTTTAGAGAATGAGGCACCATTTAGCTTGGTTATTTTCTTTGCTATCCTTCTCAGGGAAGCAATATATTTTTGGTAATAAAGCCTTTTTCATTCAGGGAGGCATGGTGGCATGGTGGCCTAGTGGTTAGCATTGCTACCTTGCAGTACTGGGGCCCTGGTTAAATTCCTGGGGTCCTGATGTAGATAGTACAGGTATGTGTAGATTGTGTACTGTATGTTCTCTCTGTGTTCACATGGTTTCAGCTAGATCCTCTGGTTTCCTCCTACAGTTTACTATAATGTACTATAATATACTGGTAGGTTAATTGTTTTCTGGAAAATTGGCCCTGGTGTGAATGTGTGCATGTTTGTGTCTGTGTCTGTCCTGTGATCCTGTCCAGGGTATTTCCTGCCTTATAAGATCACTTTATTAGCCATATACAATTTCTTGGATTAGGAATTTGTCTTTTCACAAACCCCAGCTTGCTCACCATGAGACACACAGGTGGGGAGAAAGAAGCTTGGGGTCAGAGCACAGTGTCTGTTAAGGATTCGGTAAGAGAAACCGAAACCAGTGAATGAACCCACTTGCAGGAGCTGATAAAGCCTAGCCATGATCCAAAGAAAGCCGTAGTCGAAGAAACGAGCCGAGAGTCCAGGGGAAGCCAGAGATCCAAAACAGAGCGTGAGTACCGAAGCCAAGCCGTGATCCGAAAAACCGTCGTCAAAGGGAGAAAATCCGTAATCCGAAAACCGGGAATGATAGAAGACAGAAGAAGGAGTAGCGCAACCAGGAAGCTCTAAAGGAAAACCAAAACTGAGCAAGGAGGTAGGGAAAGACAGGTGTTTAAGTACAGGATGAGACGGGGGTGTGGTGGTGAATAAGAAAACTGATAGGTAAACTGATGGAGTAAGGCTACGCCTTCTTCTGCCTCTTCCGTTGCCGGGAGGCAGGGATTGTAACAGTGTCAGCCATTTATACTGCACCCCTGGAGCAGCTGGAGTTAAGGGCCTGGCTCAGGGGCCCAACGGAGTAGGATCCAACTGCGGGATATGAGCTGGCAACCTTCTAGCCACAGGTGCAGATCCTTAGCCACAGATCCACCACTCCGCCCACTGCTTACACCCATTGCTTGCTGGGATAAGCTCTTGCTCCCCCACAGCCCTGCATTGGATAAAATGATTTAAAAAAGCATGGATGTTTCATTGAGCACAGAGAACTTAATGTTGCTTAAATTTAGCCCTTGCTTTATGTATTAATCTCATACTTCTCTGAGAAAGGTAGGAATCCTAACAACCCACTCCAATCCAATACCTTGGGAAACCTTGCACCTCTCCTGTGAGAAGGATGTACTGTACATGTAATCACAGCTTGCTATTATATGAGCAAATAGCTATCAGTCACAAACTAAACTGTGCATGACAAATGCATGTATCTATCACATTTCCTTCTGTTTGCATACTGATAATTGAAAACCCATGCAAAGCTCACGTCGGAAACTGCATAGATGTGAAAGCAAAGCAGACTTTATTGGTGTGTATGAATGCTTCTGTGAGCACCTGAGGGGATTCAGAGTACAGTATTCTAGAATGCACAGTCATGAGGAATGAGTGGTCTCTTTAGCCTATTTAAAAATTAAGGTATTAAGCTTTTTCAGCCATAACCTTGAAAAATAGCATACAAGAATAGATTTCTGTGCAGTTCTTCGGGTTTGCCCAGTGACATGACACAAATCTTATTGAAATGTCACAAAAGGTATTCTTCTCAGTAATGAAAAGAAGTACTAAAGGCAGCCTGGCTTTTTTAAGGTCACTGTTTGGTTTCACTATACTGCTAGACTACCTTCAATAAAATTGAGTTATTAAGCTGAATCCACATACCTGTAGGGGCATTGGAAGGATCTGAAATGGAAGAAAAGGATTGGAGTTTAGATATTGTGCTTCTCTTACTAATTCCTATAGGAAATTAACAAAATAAGAAACTAGATGTTCTGCAAAGAAAGAAGACATTTCTTGAAATTAAATGTTCCTTCTGCAGCTTAAGTGATGAACTGGTTTGTGATGAGACAAACAATGCACTGATTATTCTGAACAAGGAAAATCTCATATGAAGTAAAGTAATTACAGAGTACAAAAAAGTAAAGTAAAAAAAATAGAGAGCTGCTGTAAGACTTGTATTAAATGTATGGCTGTCCCTCCACACTGCCTTATTTCATGACACTGCTCTTCCATACCAGCAGCTTAAGTGCAGAAAAATTTTGCACAAATACATATTGTCTCTCTCCATATTGCTCCCTTTTTAAAATCACCCCTGCTTTTCTTCTGCTCCACTAATCGTCTGAGGCTTGGTAGCATATACTGAGTGAGAACTGTTTCTTTTGAGACAGATTGCGTGAGTAAAGTAATAAGGACCAAGGGCGCTACAAAATTTATATTCCCTGCAGTCCTCTTCAGTAAGGGCAGCCAAGAAGTCCCATGGGATCTTAAAATGGACTAGATATTTTATACTTGGTTAGTTGACAAAATTGTCCTTAAATTAGAGACAAGGTTGATGGACGGTATTCCTTTTTTGTTTTGGGAGATCTCCTCTCTTTGCCACAGCTTGGAGATAGACAAAAAAAATACTTAGAAATAAACAATTTGAGACATTTTTAAATTTAAAATTTATTTTTACAAAAAGACATTTGAGAAGTGTATTGTTTATGTTTGGATGTGAGACAGCTAGCCAGTCTTCAGACAGTATCGTGATGAAAAAACCTACAGTAGTTTTTTTCATTAGGACTCTAAACAGGAATGACATATTTTTTTCATGTTAGAGAACTCAGTAAATATTTTGGATTTCGAGAAATCCTTATGTTGATAAATTGCCATCTGGATTCTGCATCTGCATGGCATCTGCATTCAGAAACACATCACTCCCTCATCATTTTTCCAGAAACTAGATCATCCCTCTAAAATTGGGGGAAGGATTTCTGACAGTATTGTTCGTTCAGACAGGCAAGTTCTGCCGTATAAAAATACAGTACATAAAGCATATACTGTATACATAATTCAAATCACATATGTTGTTCTTAAATTAGGATTTGAAATGGCTGAAATTGGTTTATATAGTAGATTAGCTGCCTAGTTTCCCAAAAGTTTTAAAATCTTTGTAAATTCATTGTTGCAAAATTGTCTTGTATCAAGCAAGAACATATTAACATTAAACCCAGTTTAATATTATGAGCCCCCACCAAATAAAATACTGGACGTCTCATATGACACCGATCCATGCATATTTCAACTGAAATTTATCCCTTTTTCTAGTAACATAAAACAATCAGATGAGGTTGCGATGATGGCAATGGTGTTTGTTATTGAGCTACACATTTCTCAGGTTTTTAATACAGTTGAGATCTGGGGAGTGTAATGTGCCATGTGCAATGGAAAGTAAAAGTCTCTTCAATCCAAAAATGTTTTTTTTTCTGATACTATGTTCCAAATATTTTGTCTAATAATTGCTTACTGCTTAATCAAATACTTTTATAGGCCAGTGTGTTGTTTTTTCATTGTGATTTTCTTGGGATTTGTCCATAAAAAAACTTCTTATTCGTAACATCATAATGACAGTACAGATGCTGACATCTGCTCTCCTTCCATTCCTCACCGATTTGTTAATTGCAGTGGTTGAGGCATTTGGTCCTACTTCACCTTTCAGACAACTGGGGAATCAGCTGTTTCATGTAGGTCCCCCAGAGTGTACAAAACCACTAATATGCACTAATCACAAATCAGTAGTTGAAGACAAGTTTCGATTTAATAGAATAAGAAGTCCTACACAAAACAATGGTACAGGTCTATAGCCTACAAGTAGTGAATGAGTTAAATTTAATTCAGTCCGGACAAAGGTTTGTCTTTGGCAGCAACATGTGATCTAATTTTATAAGTTTTTTTTGTTAAGTCATGGATCAGGGCTACCATACCCTGTCTTTCTTACCCACTCCCTCGTAGTACGCTGTAGCACATTAGTGCAGTCTGCATCTTGATTATAGTGATCCTTCTAATGATAAATTAAAGGATGAAGAAATTATGTTGTTATGAAATCCTGCATTGGTTGAACAGTTCTTATTATAGATGTAACGTGCTATCACTGTTTGCACCTAAAAATTGGATTTTTGTGATCAGGCAATCACATTTTCAATTCAGGACAGATGAAATTCTAGAGCATCTGAGATTATCTTGTGTTAAATGGCATACAATTTTAGGAAATTGGGTTCCCAGGTCAGTTGCTAATAGTTAATGAGTGAGTTGTTTCCATACAGTAGATCAAGCATTTATTAATGTGTATTATATGAGTCTAACAATAAGTTTAAAAAGAACATTTTGTCACCCCTCTTCCAAATGATGATGATGTAAAATCACCTGCATTGCATATGGTGGATCTGGAACAGTACTTGTAGTTAATGCATTGACATGGAAATCTACCTTTAATTTCTTTTATAATGAATAGTAGCATAAATTGTAATAATTACAGACTTTAGATTGACTAGTTTTGTAGTTTAAAAGGGGAGTAATTAAATAAATATATTAATTACATTTATTAAATAAGTAGAAGGATATTCTTGGAAAAAAACTACAGCTAGAAAATGTTTAAAAGCCTTGCCCTACAGTTAACCATCTTTGGTTTCTAAAGGACGTGAAACAAGTTCACACTTCACACCAGTCAAAAATATTTATCTTCTCTCTCGACAATACCTATCGGTGGGGTGTCGTCTGTCTTCTAAGCGTAGCAGCAACAGAGCAAAAAAGAAATCAGTAACCCATAAAGATGGAACAACAACAACACGCACCTGTTCACTGAGTCGCTTCTGAACGCAGAACTGCACTGGGATAATTACATAACCATCACTATGTACCCTAAGAGAAAAACAGACCCACAGGAGTGATTTGATGCTGTCTTCTAAAACAGGCCATGTCTGCAATACCTCAAATACACGGACCAGAACCTTCAGAGAGAATCTCGGAGCTGAACTCTTTCCCCTTTGGACACTTTCATTTTCACCTGAGGTGGAGAACAAAGAACTGTATTTTTTTAATGACACAGTCAACCAAAATCAAGCCAAAAGCAGGCAAACAAACCAAAGGAGCTAAGTGCTTCTTACATAAACTAGGCATTTACCAGGTTAATATTATTACAAAACTGACCTGATATTAAACTGTGAGGAGTCTGAGATACAGTATGGAAATAGGAAAGGGCAGGAGTGAAAAACAGAGATAAATACAAAATCCCAGCTTTCAGCACCTGTGGAATCCTGTATTCCGTTCAGAAATGTTCTGTTTGTTACTTATTGTAAGTGTCTGGGGAAGCTGGTTTTATAAACAAAACAGCTTTTCTCTGGCACTTTGATAGAACAGTGGTGTGTGACCCTTCTGGGAGTGTGCCAACAGGCAGCTCTGGCTTTAACTTTCGTGAGAGCACTGACAGTAACTTGACAAAATTTGCATTAAGAGAGGCTTATGACCAGCATCTATTGCAGAATTACACTCTCTTAGGCAGTAGGCTGACAAGCAGCTACAGCTGAAATATGCACCTTGAGGGAGGATGTTGACAGGCAACTGTGACCACAGTATACCTTTAGGGAGTGTGATAACTTGTCAGAAAGGCTTTAGAATTTTAAGGAAATGAATATCAAATGAAACTGCATTTTGTTACAGCAAATATTTCTTACCATGTTTTAAGCAGAGGTTTTATGTATTCATAAATAGAACAGGACTAATAATAGATATACACCAGTGTCTTCAGTAGCTTGATGAATAAAATTTACAGTGATCTTTTGGAGTGGTACAGAGATTTACCAAAACCATACTAGGTTTAGTTTCTTTGGTAACACTTCAATCTAATGGCTTATAAATGCATATCGAACAAAACATTAACAACACGCTGTGATGCATTAATACAGTAACAATATACAACACCAGTCTGACTATAGAGTTACTGCTTACTTCATTACTTTCATTTTGCTATTGAAAAGTTTCAAGAACAAAATTCAAGAATATTCAGATGTGGTCTTTCGATAATATTGTTAATCATAAAATGTTTGAGAGCTGATCCTTTTACAACTGGTTTTGGACCTTTGACCTGTAAATGTGAATCTAACATGCCAAAGAAGAAATAAAACCTTTACTAGAAAACGTGTAAATAATATAATAGATGTACAGTACTAGAAAATCCTACCCAAAGATCTGCCTGAGGCTTTAAACCTGATAGATTAAAAAAACGGAAACTCCTCAGTTTTGAAAATTGAGAAGACCACATATGTATTTGAATTAATGCTTAAACAATATTGACAAAGTCAACTCAAATGATTACCTGAAGCTCAAAACTGAAATAAATGCCTTGGGTTAAAAGTGGAAATTAACTGAGATAAATGAGTTAATAAAGGTGTGTAGAACACTCATGATCTCTAGGATCCTTCAGCAACAGCTGGATAAAATTCAGATAACACCAATTAGCTGCTAGCAACCAAGCAAGATGGTATTGGCCTCATTTTCATTTTAACCTGTTGTTGTCCTTATGTTCTGAAAAAAATATGCTACCCATAACATAGAATACAGTGGATGAAAAATTACCTTGAGAAAATGGGGTGTTAAGAGAAAGAAAAGGTGTTATGGTAAAATTTACGGACTTCTTTTATTTCTGTGACATCATCATGGAATCTACTATGTGATATGAATATCTTGTAGCACATTCCCATTTTCAATCTTCCATACAAGCAGAAACAATTTTAGAAGGGAACATGGTCTTTGTTATCACTTACAGTAGATTAGCACTTACAGTATGACACATTTTATTTGGCTGATAACATTTTTTTGGAGTTTATGCCAAGACATCCTCCAAGATATGATATAGAAGGTTTTCCATTTTTTTTGTTCACAGGTTAAAATGTATCAGGTACAGTAGGTCTAAAGTCCAGTAAGTTCATGACTAACCTGATTTGATGGGTGAACACTGGTGTTGATCAGCCTTGAAATTCACTTACAAAAGTAATTAAATATAATAGTATCAACCTTAAGGATACAGGGATGCAGTTTTCACAGTCTCGTCCCACTAATAACAAATTTTCTGTTAACCTTTCCTTCATCGCTTCATGCCCCTAAAGTAGAATGCTGGATACCTCTCTCACTAAATTTAACTTTGTAAGTGACTATAGTGAAACTGTTACAAGAACGAGACAACAAATCATTCTTTGGCCTCAACGTGTTCTCTTCAAACTAGAATATGAAGATGACATACAGTATGTTTCTAAAAACTGGCATCCTTGCTTATTACTGTACCTCAAAAAACCTTGGGGCAAAACATCTAAATAATTTGTTTGACTCTCTACTTCTATTACAATACCTCTAAATTGTGCAACACAACCACTGAAGATTGTAGATTAGATTACAATTACCATCAATGTTAAACTCAATAAACATCAATGTTCTTCTATATCAGAAAAGAATGATGTTTCTAAAAAAATCTGGAAATGCTATTTAACCACCACCCAGTAAGAGACATGGCTCTAAAGGCTGTAAAAGTTCTATTACTTTTCAATCCATCTTCAGAAATAAAACAGTATTTCTGTTTCACTCACTTTAGGATATACTGTACTTGCACCAGGAGGCATCTACAGTAAGTCAAATCTAATGATTCTCTTTCATATCCAAACTTACATCACAGCAATAAGTAGTACTTATTGTAATTAATTCTTGCCAAATTTTTATATTTCATGACATAATACTTTAGCACTTGTTTTTTTTTACATATGTGCTGCCTGTACTGCTGGAACACCCTTCATCAGAGTTTCCAGTTTCCAGGCTTTCCTCTAGCTTCCAAGCAATTAGTTCTGAACAGCAAGCAAAACCCTGAAGATACTTTCAAATACAATATTAAACTGGAAATATGATCATTCGGCATCTATGATACTGAAAAGCATTTATACTGTATCTCAAGAACCCTCTAAAAACACATTAGTACACATTACATTATTACTGTAAACCGTGCCCTCCAGATTTATTCATATTCCTGGTGAAATGGAGAAATAGGAACAAAATACATCATATATCAAACAGATTTACTAGGTGGGTAATGTGTCTTGCAGTTCTAAAAATATTTTACTGTAATCTGAATGGAATTGCTCATAGAAAAGAGATATTTGTCAGTGAAGTAAAGTGTAGAAAACACTAGGCACATTTATTCACATCCCTGTAGTGAGAATTCACTACAAGTAATCTCTTGTCATGGATTACACTCACTACACTGACAAGATGCCTGCTGTATTACAGTATATCATTAGATTCTGGCACTCCTGAGAAGTTGCTGGAATGTCCATTTTAGACTAAACTAGAGCTTTTTGGCAGAGGGAACTTACAGTAGTGTTGGGCCAAAATTTCCTGAAATGTGTTAGAGGTTATGATTCCTTCATTTTAACAAGGCCTCTAGGGCCCATAGAAGCAGAACAACCCCAGAACATTACAGACCCCAACCATATTTCACAATGGGCAGGTGCATATTCTTTAAAATGTCATTCAGATGTAGGCTGGTAAACTCAGTTGCCTCATTTTATGGTTCACTGTCAGAAGAGCCTGTTCCTTTCAATCAAGCCGTGAATACAGTACTACTGTTATGCAGTCAATGTTGAGTGGTAATTTTCAACACATTGTATCTTCAAAAAACAATCTGTCTCAAAATGCCACCATTAGATTTACAGTTGCCTCCTCAATCACTTGTCTCACAGCCCTAGGTACCAAAGTATATTTTCTAGCAGGGTTGCCACTATACCAGTAGCTATAAATTTCTTAATGGACACTACAGTAGACAGTAGTGTCCATTGGTGGTAGGAATGATTTAGCTTTTTGTGGATTATTTTATAGCCAATGACCAGCAGTCTTCTGCTAAATTTTCTTTGTATTACCTCCTTTTATACCCCAGGGAAACAGGAAACCTTCAGAGGATTTTATATAGTTCCAGGGGCTTCATCTGCACTTCCAAAGTTCAGGATGATGTTGTAGGTTTGTTTTTGTTAGATTAAATAAAAAACATTTTTTTAAAACTTAGAGATGTAAATAAACGTGACCCTTGTGCTTTCTGAAATTGAAGTGAGACAAATGTGGTTTTGCTTTGTGTAATACTATCAGAATTTTTTAAGCCAGACATTATCTGCATTAGCTGCATCAGCTTGTGTAGGCTGCAAAGGAACAAGTAATAGTTTATTCCATGCTGGAAAGAGAAGAACAGAAAAACAACGTTTGGGCTGTGGAGCCTTCTTCGGGTGTTCTTAATACCCCCTTCTTCTTCACACCAGTAGAAGGCTCCATAGCTGAAATGTTGTGTTTCTGTTCTTCTCTTTTCAGCATGGAATAAACCTTTACTTGTTCCATTATCTAAACTAGTCATTCTTTTATCTAATATTTTGTTCCTATAGGAAGTAGGAGGGTACTGTAAATAAATACTGATAGTGGACAACAAATGCAAACATATGGGTAAATGAGGAACTCTAATTATATTGAAAGCCAGGGCTTCCAAACAGGAGGAATATATTTATTGAACATACTGTATACCATTCTGGTATGTTTTACAGTAGGTCGTGAATAACATGCTGGACATGTCAGATTTCTTATGATTAAAGCTATCACAGCTGCAAGGGGAAAGCTCAGTGACTTTTGGGGTGGTTTTGGCAGGAGCTTCAGTGACCAAGGTGGTATCATGACATCCATTAATTTGAAGTGCAAGGCAAAACATGTGAGCAACTGCAGATCAAGTGCAAATTTCAACCTAGGATAAGAGCTGTTCATGGTCTACCAAGAACTCCACCGAGTTGGGTTGCAGTACTCAAAATATCCATTCTACCAGCTGTGCACATTTGTGAGTCCAGTGATGCAAAGAGCACAGGCATTGGACTACTGAGAAGTGGAGAAATGTGATATGGTCAGATGAGTACAGGTGTGGTGTCAACCTGAACAACTCTACAGCACTCAGTGCTTCATTCCGACAGTGAAGGGGTCTGGTGGTTCTGTATTATAGTAGGGTGCAGCCATTCTCTTAGAAGGCAAGGTCAAGGCTAAGGTTAATCACTACTTAATGGTCCTGAGCCACAATCTTCACCCCATGTTGCAGCATTTCTTTCCTGCCTGTAATATGGTCCCCATCCACAGACCATGTGTAGTGGACTAATGAGCATAACATTGATGTTTGGTCAAGAAATCTGAAACCAACTGAGCATTTATGGGATATTGTGCTGCATCTATCCTGCAGAATTCCTAGGAATAGGATTCTCTTTCCCTAGGTAGGCTCTTTGCCGAGGTAAATCAGGGCCACATGTTTCAAAAGTGTGTGACTTTACATTGTAGTGGAAGACAATTGGAAAACCTTGTACAATACCAGAAATCAGACAAATACAAAATTATGAACTGTTTTTTACTTTAAATGCCTTATTCTAGCCTCCATCACTGATGTTATGGGCAGGTAGACTCCCACCTACAATCTTTGATACACTTTGGCAGGGATCTTGTCTGCGTGGTCTCTTGCTGTGGATCATGAGCCTCCTGTGTCTGCACACCTAGACTGTGTAATGGATTTTCAACAGATATTAGAGAATCTGACACATTGGATGCTTTTATATCTCATTTAAAAACATTTCTTTGAACTAATTTTGATTAATACATTGGTTTTTGGTTTTACTATTTATTTTGTTTTCTTCTCTATAATTTGCTTTTCATTGTTTTATGTTCAGCAGTTTATAAGTTAAAGTTTATTCCAAACCTAAAATACAATGCAGTGTTGATACTGCATTATGGTATGTCCATAATGTAAACTACCGTAACTGAATATTTAAATGGATTTTAAACAATGTGTTTTAACCTCCCTAATTTAAAGTACTGGAAAAGAACAGGCATGATTATAAAACTGGTTATAAAAAGTAGTACTGATTTCCATGTTTTTCCTAATTCTAATGACTTTTGTGATCTTGACATTACTTAAAATTCAATTTTTTTGGTCTGTTTTGAAATTAAAAAAACTTTCATTGAAAGGGTGGCATCCTTGTTAGAGGTAAGACAGGAAAAAGATGCTGTATTCTTTTTTGTAATTAACATAATAATACCGCGTTTCCTATGAAGAAAATGTGGAATGTACTTTAAGGTACAATGCATTCACGTACTATTCATATACAGTAACACCCCCTATTCCCCGTTAATTAAACAGGAATGCCTGCACAGAACACAAAATGGTGAAGACCCAAACAAAGCAGCATCTCTGTCTATGATGCAGAGTCTGACAAAGAAATTTGCTGTATACAACACAATCCTGATATTGATATCACAAGTGCAGAAATGTGGTAAGAAACAATTCAGTTCAATTTGAGAGTGTTCATTTCAATATGGAATCAATGCATCTGTGTCTCAGAATATTGTATACAGTCAATTTGTTCTTTCTGTAAATCGATCACTCATTTTGTTCACGGTTTTAAAAAATGAAAAAGAAAATGTTTATTAAGATATATGCAGAAAGCAAGTCAAGTCTTAAAAAAGTCCCTTATTTTGAGAATATAGTGTAATTATTTCTACATCATTTCACCTTTTGGCTTTTGGAATGCATTAAATACGAACCCTAAAGACCCCATGATACCCATGACTAATCCCCTTTGGTACTGGTAGTCTCCCACTAGGTGTCACTTTAAGACTGGGTTCATTGTCCAACAGAGCTGCAAAACAGCCCTACAGTATATAGAAAAATGAAGCATAAACCATAGTGAGAAAAATGTTGGATTTTTGACTATGTAACCATATAATTCCTTAAAATGTTATTTACAACACACATTTAACTAAAATTATTAGACGAGCTCTAAAATACATCAAGCCACATTCTTATTAATAAATAAAGACTGTCTTGTAAAATCTCCAGCACAAAGAAAATACAAGAATATAAGACTGAGAGATAGTAAGAAGCAAAAATAATTATCTGTAATGAGCAATTTACTGGTGCACAGTTAGGGCAGATTTCTGGTTTTAAACACATGGTTGCCTTGTCCTAACGGAGTTTAGCATGGCTTTCTTTAATGAAGATATTTTTTCTTTTCATTTCTAATACATAATTAAGGTTTTACACGTTTCTTTTAACCACAAGAACGAGGATCAAGAGTTGGGTATCTGAGGATTTTCTTATAGATGCCTTGGGCTTTTCCTTGTAAGCTCCCAGCTCCATTTACTGGCAGAACTAGTCATGGTGATATACAGCAGAGAGCTATTACTTGTGAAAATGACCCAGAACAGTGACATTACACATTAGTAGTAGAAACAAAGTTCTGACAATCACACAACACACACAATAAAAGAAATCAGTTGTGTCTGTGTGTTGGGGTCAGAGGGTCACATGACTGTAAGTCATGTATTTGTAGAGAAAGGATTCTCTAACTGAGAAATACCAGAGTGGACTGTGTGTTCACAGAGCTTTGAAACCATCACAGGGACTGAGATCCCATGTCAGTCAGTTTACATGCATACTCAAAACCCTCGGGATAATATTCATATCAAATATCCTATTAAACAAGGGCATTTGAGTAGTCATAAAATAGAAAATGCAAATAAGGGTTAGAATCCTGTGTTGTATTGTTAAGCTATAAAAGTGCCTAGTTATATAAGTCAATAGGTTATTACATTGTTTTACAGATTTCATATTTAGTTATTCACATGATTCAGTCATCCAGTCATATCAACTTCTAATGAGATTAAAAGGTGAATAGAAGTGAACAAACCAGCTTATTTACGTCAAGAGGCAAACATGAGTGAGTCCCCCACCCACCCACTCAGTAACCCTCCTTATTTTCAAATAAGTAGACTACTTAGCAATTAGGAGCTGTTTCCAAAATTGTGTTTTAATTACTTTAAAATATTCTGCCTCTATAGAGGTAAAAACATTTTTAAAGAAGCCTTGCATGAGTTTTAAACACAATATTAGAAAGCCTAGAGGTTCATTCATTTGGGGGTGAAACACAATGCTCATTAGATTCAGATACAGAAAAAAAAACGTAATTTTGACAAGTGTATATTATTAAAATTCACATTGGAACCAACATGTTCTTCACAATAAAAAAAGTCCAAAGCTGCAGTGTCATGGTGGAACCAAATCAGCTGATGCATTATACTGCATATAATACAGAAAACCTATTAGTGCTGCTGGTGTAATTCAGATTGCTCATTAAGCATTGGGTCTGAAAGAGGAAGTGAAAAAAAACTAAAATATTTAGGGAGCCTGTACCATTGGGTCAGTTTGGCAAAGAAGGCATGTCCTTACCACATGCCTTAATATAGGGTGCCTGTCTTAATCGGCTTTCTACAAACAGAACATTCTAAAGCATTTCCAGACATTCACATCTCCTCAGCAATTGAAGTTTGAGTAAAATACACACTAAAGCCATACTAAAGCACAAACTGAAGAACAGCGAGAGGCTCATTTTGGATTCTTATGAACTGTAAAATAATTCTTAATTATTTAATAATTAAGAATTATTATTCTTAATTATCTTAATAATTCATAATTCTTCAAAATAATTCTAGCATTAAAGCATTGCTGTATGATCACCAGACATACTGTACATAGTGACAATTGACCACAATCATTCCTGCTATGGGTGTGTAGGGTTTCTGTGATTAAACTAGGAGAAAAGATTTACAGTGTGTGATCAGACACATTGTTGCACACATTTTTAATTTCTATTGCTAGGTGTTATAAAGTATAAATTTAATGTTTTAGTGTTGTTTTACTATTCATGTAACGATACCAATACATAATAAATATAAGACATTTGGTGCAGTTTGTCTAATGAGATATTCTTTTCTATTCTTCTGTTTCTGTCATGTTTTGTTCTCCTTAACATTTTTGTTTTTGCATTCATCACAGACAGTTTTTAAAGGCTTTTTAAACAATTTTTATATTTAAAAATTAATGTTAATAAGGTTAATAAGGATATTTTATAATTCAACGATTTTTAAAATTTTTAAACAAAAATAAAAAGCAAAGTGTGGCCTTTGCAGCATGATTGGCTTTCTAGACACGGACTTTCAGAAAGACTCTAACTGAGTCCAGGATAAGACGGCTTGAGCCCCAGCTTGTAAACCTCCATTGCAACACAGTTAGGAGAGTTGCAGAAGCTACAGTATCTGTCACTCCCAAAGGGAGTGTGCAGTGCCATCAGCAGAGTGGCAGGGCGATTCCGACCAGAAAGGTGGAGATAAATGGGTGACCATAAGCCACAGCCACAGGGAAGGGTACTGACAGCCTGAAAGAAATTGGGAGGAATGGCATATTGCCTCATGTGATGTGTTGCCTGCCTGTTTCCCAGGCTGCAGACTGAGGCAGAGCTTACAAGCAGTGATGTGGAAACAGATGGTTATAGAGTCAGTAAACGAAGGGTGGTCATACTTAGTGTAAATCTAGGAAAACACTGGCCTAGATGGTCAAATGGAAAATTTAATAAAATAATTAGAAGAGAGTGCTCCGCATATTCTGAAAGAGGTCCAAGGAGTATTTGGAGCTACAGAAACAGCTTAAAAAAACTTGCCAAGAGGGAAACAGTAATTAATATCACATCAGAGGCAAAAAAAAAATAAAGTAAAGCATTTTCTGCTGTACTACAACAGTAAAGGAGCTGTAAATGAAAGAAAATAATGATTTGATTTTAGCAAACATTTCATATAGCTCTTTATATAAGAAGACATCAATAAAACTTACCATGTTACAGAACAAACTAGTGGTCTGGCTAACATCAGCATAATTGACGCTTCATGTTCTGACAAAAAACAATAAATCACTGGTTTTCCCCATCATACTTAAGGACATGCTGGGATGTTATTCATAGACCCTAGCTAGGATTTTTCAACTATTACATTGAAAGGGAACAAAGACTGAGGAATTGCAAATGTAAACATTTCAGGAACCTAATGCCTATCACTCATGACGTTGTTCTTTGCGGTCAATCTGCCCTTTGTAGTTAGCCTGTTGCATCTGATATTGGACTAGGAACAGAGATGGCACAAACAGAAGGGGTAATGGGCAACCAGTTGGCAGGAAACGGCAGCCTCAGGAAATTCTGCATTCAGTTTCTGAAAAAGAATGCTTGGCTATAAAGCTGGTCCTTGACAGTTGTTGGCACTACTTATAAGGATGACTATATTTCACTGACTGAACCCTGTTAAATCTTATGTTGGACTCCAACCACCACATGGAACCATTACCCAGTTTGCAGATTTACCGTATTTCCTGTCATCCCTTATTTTACACTGAGGGGGGGCTTACCTGCATCAGCCCAGAGTCTGCTTTGTGGGAAGTGGGAGGCAATGTAATGGGGACATTTATACAGCAAACTCTCTCCACAGGCTGATGCATAAAAGAAAATGAATGATTTAATGCAATTCTTTCATGTGTTTCTGGCAGATCAATATCCCTGACAAGCAAGAAAAAATGTAAATTATGGTTTTTTTCAATGCAAACAATATTGCAACCCAAAATAATTTTGCAAATAAGGCAACATATGTGTTTAAGGCTGCAGCAAAAAATTAACTCACCTTCAGTCACTAACGTTTTATTCTGGAGGAGATCTGTGGTCCATTCAATAAATACATCAGTATATACAGTTACTATTCACACAACTACAGTATGTACAATATGCACGCAACTACAGTATGCATTCAAAATTCAAGATGTTTTGAGAGTCATCTTTTTACTGCGCATGCTGCATCTTAGTCACCAGAATTGCAGTTATTACATAATAAATACTGTACTTAATACAATTAAAAATTACTGTAGCTTGGCTTTAAAGAAGCTCCTCAGATCTAAAAAGCCCAGGCTAATTGTTCCTGTGTGTCTTTCTCATTAAACTTTAGCTACAAAATTGAATAATGATCATTACAGAAATGGTGAACATGATTCTGTCACGACCACCAACCTGCCCAGACCAGCCCCCAAGAGACCTAATCAGTGCCAGCAGTGGGGCGATACTTACAAGTGCTGCCGCACGTGTTAACTCGGCACCAGACGCCCTACCGTGCGGCAGGCTGCAGTATTTAAGCCATTCCAACCCACTTCCCACTGCTCGGTATTGAGTCTACTCCCTGTGAGCTCTACCTGGTGATTACTGTTCCTCGTATGACCTTGGATTTTGGACTTCCCTTTTGCCTTTTGACTTCGGACCTCGCCTCTCGACTCGGATTGTTTGCCACCAGTGTAATTCCCGGATTTCGACCTACCTTACTCCTTTCTACCACGACCTCACCTCTTGTTTCGGATTGTTTGCTTCTATCGGACTTCCTGGATACTGAACCGCCTTTTCCTTTGGACCACGAACTCGCCTTTCGCATTGGATTGTACACCTGCCATGTCTCCTGCCTACCCCTGTGTCTGCACAGGATCCATATCTCTTCATTAAGGATTCCTAACAGATTCAACTCCACCATATATTATTGGTGGTCTACATACTGCTGTGTCTGTACTTATCCATTACCACCTTCCACAACACATGTGCTGCCTACTGTTTGAAAAGCATGGACATCACTGTACAGTACATTAATCTTGTTATAAAATCCAGAAGAAAACTCTGCAAATGTGAAAATAGGCCGTTGGTGCCAGTGCCATCACCTATAACCAGGTGTTATAAAATGTTCACAGCGGTGTTTAAAGCAATCATCACATCACTAGTTTCAGTGTAAGTAATACTGTACTTCTGCACATAAAGTGAACTGTGTGCTGAAGAGTTGGTCTTCTCCTGTAGTTCAAGCGACTATTCTCTTTGTTCTTTGTTGGTGAAAAAATTATGAAGTCTGATGATGATCTTGTTTACAAATAGAACATAGTTAAGGCAACACTTTAATTGAACCACTAACAACCTTGTTGTGATATGTGATAATTTATTAGTTAAAATGACTTTTCACTGTACATCATAACCTATTTTAAACTGGGGCAGTAAATACTCCTTAACATTTTTAACTAAACTGTTTTTTTATTCCATATTGCAAAATTTTACAACACTTATCACTTATGTTAGTCTCAATCTCAGATCCTTAACAAGGTCTGAAGAACAAAATACAGATGAAAATAATATTAAAGAGTAGAATAGTTCACTGTTTCTAAACATTCTAATTAATGAATTGATAATTGATAGCTGTTTTAGCACATCACCTGCTCTATCAAAACCTATTGTAAAAAATACTTTTTCCCAGACTTTTACATCTACATCCTCTGCTCTATCTGTAGTTAACAAGTAAGCCCATTCCGTCACATGTGGTACCCTACTGTACCTACCAATCCCACTGTTTAATCAAAACACTGCTCTTAAGAAATTCTCTTAACCTATTATATTTCGATAAATAAACATAAGGTAATTATAATGAGAAATCTAGTTTACTGAAGAATAATGCACGGGAGGCCTTGATTGTTCTCAAGATAAAAAGGTGAAGAAAAGATGAAGAAAATGGAGAAAATTCTATTTTTGCTGTGAAAATGTTTGCTGCTACACATCAAGAAACCTTTTTTATCCATGTATTCAGATAAACATGCACACCTGAAGAAGGCTCCATGGCTGAAACGTTGTGTTTTCTTTCTTCTTTTTTTCAGCATGGAATAAACCTAATACTTGCTCCTGAACATGCAGATTACAGGAGAACTTAAAAAAAGGATTAGTCATTCTACTAATAACTTGCAAATCATTGCCTGTTGTTAACAAATTTAGAAAGGAACTTCAGTCTGAGTTAATTTCTTAAGCGACCTCAAGAAAGCTTTGTAAAAATTATTTTCTGACCTTGGTAAGAATGCTGGGGCATTCCCTTCAAAATACTGGCGACACTTTATAAATGCTGTTCACATCTTAGCTGTTAGGATTCTATTTCTTTTCTGAAAGGTAAGTTCTGTGCTCTGGTGCTACATTGTGATACATTGGGCAAAATATACAGAAACAGAATTTAAATGTATAAGCTTCATTTTGTAATTCGGATGCTAACCCAATTCACCTTGTTTCTTGGACAAGGAACAGATCCTTTGGAAAGGCAGGGCTCATTAAATAGAAATGCCTAAATCTTTTAAAATTGTGTCCGATAGCTCAAACGCCTATCAACAAGAATTCCTAACTAAACTGCAGTTCTATAAAAATTATAGTATCAAATTAAATAGCTGGGTTTGGACAAATCATGTTAAATAAAAACCAAGGAGGGTCCTTAAGCAATGGGATGGCCTAAGAAGATTTGAATGGTGGGTTGTCTGGTCTGCCTCTGCTCCCACCAGCAGAATATACAGTAAGTGTTATAAAATGTACTGAAAACACATAGAAAAATAGGGCCTGCAAATCACATCTACAAGTAAGCAGTACTGAGCCTTAATCACTGTTTTTTATAACAATTCTAAATTCCAGTTTAACCTTATTGGTCTCAATATTACCTTGCACAGTATATGGAGTTGCGGAAGTATCAGAGTCTTCTGTACATGTTTAAAACAGCCAGACCCTTCATAGCACAGTTTAACACCATTTCAGTTGAAGAGGACTTAGACCATTTAGAATACAATGGCATTGGTGGTTACATACAAGCAGCTGTGTTCTCAGTTGTATGTGTTAATCATGCAGAGAGACATTGACAGACCTGTGGGGATCAGGTACCATCAAATTAGTTTTACTCAAAACAGTCCTCCGGAGGTCTGGATGGAAAATGCCCGACTGTGACAGCACATGTCCTGTGTCTAGTCTTTTAGCATAATGTTTTTCAGAGACCACACTGACCCAACAGTGTTATCACATGAAAAGTACTTCAGTTGAGGCATTTCCATTCTCTCATGCCTGAGTAGCAAGTTATAGGGAGTTACAATATACTGAATCATGACTTGATTCAATTCTGGACCTAGGTGCTATCTATGTGGAGTTTGTATTATCTCCCCTTGTTTGTGTGGGTTGTCTTCCAAAGATGAAAGTAACTTGCCCAAAAAGACTCACAGCTGTAATTGCTGCTAAAGATGCTTCCACCAAGTAATGGCTCAGAAGGGTGGACATTTTTTGCCACTACTTAACTTATTTTACTCTTAAAAGTATTTGGTTAAAGCATTCACATTCTTCATTTGGAAAAAAATGTGTTTGTTTTTTGTAATTAAAAAAATGGGACATAGAAGGGGGTGAAAACATTTGCAAGGAACGGTCATTCATTTGGTGAAATTATTTTTCGTTTGGTATTTCAAATATATTATTTTCTATACTTTCTTAGCACGTTATCAGATTCTTTCTCCTTCCAATTTCAATACATGTTAATAGATGTCCATGGCGATATGAGACCACTAACTGGTCATCTCACACCATATGAAACTTTTAATTCAGCAGCATCCTGAAGTCTGAATTGCATATCAAGTTGGTGTTTTTTAACCAATAGCCATAGCTTACAAAGGCTGTCTGAACTAACATATTATCCAGGTGCACCACTGACTTCAGTGATGGCCTCACAGATGCCTGCAACAACATGCCTCTTGTGAGACTGTTTATTTGTGCTTTCTTTCCCATTCAGTTATTTAGGGCAGAGCACATACAGAACACACACATATATATATATACACCCTATAATGAGCATCAAAATACATTTTGTATTCCATTTATGTATGTTTTTAGAAAAAGTATACAGATGTTGAATAGTAAATTGATTAAATATGGTTGACATAATTTTGATTAAATGATTATTCATGACTGTGATAGAGTCAAGTGACTGACTGTTGCTTAAACATTAAACCACCTCATTAATGAGGGAGTTGATTAGGCACAGGTGCTGGGATTTAACCCACTGAATGTCAAGTCTGATGTAAATCAATAAAGAACACAGAAAGGAGAAAATATGCCCCGCTTATCAAGATAGAGTAATAATGCCCTTGTTTTTTAAGCATTTTGGAGCTATAAAAGGGGATTGCCATCCTGGGTGTTCACAACTTAATTTCTAACCTAAGACAAGACTTTACAAAAGCCAAACACCACTCATCAGTCATAAGCCACAATCTGGGAGATCTAGAATCATTACACCTTGCCTAGATCAATGGGGAAGTTGAAGTGTCATGATTTGACCAGAAGCATTTAGTTGCTTTAAAATTTTGATTTTTAATTTGTTTGCTTCATAACCAAACACTGAAACAGATAAATTAAACATATAGACAAGTGTGTTGAATGGGCAATAAAAAACATACATACATACAAATGCACAGTACAGGAGAACGGAAAATTAATCAAATGCAGTAGCCGGAATATTTTTAGAGTGATACCTAGTCATCTGAGTGAAACTGATATTTTTAATGTTGGTAGGGGAAATAATAAAAAAATGAAAGAAAGTATAATATTTATAAATATTAAAAGAGAGGGAAGAGTAACTGCAATTGAAATGACAATAGTCTATTTAAAAGCTTTAACTGTACAGTAGTGATAGACAGCAATGTAATTGTATGGCACTATGTAGAAAAAGCTATGAGACCTCATGAGCTATGAGGTCTCATCCTGGCCTTCCATCAGGACAGCGCAGGTCCTCATGCTGCTTGTGTAACAATGGCATGTAAGAACAATGTTGCACCATGGGTCTTACTCACCAGCCATCTTCACAAGCACTGAACAGGCATGTCCAGGCTCTATGAGAGGATTCAGAGAGATTCCCACAAGACAGGATATGTAACTAGCTAAACAGCTTGCACACATTATAATTAACACGTAAAGGAATGAACGTCTGTCTCCTTTGACTACTGGAGTGACCTAAGAAACATCCTTACCAGAAAAGGCATTAAATATTGCTGTCATAAGTTGTAAAGAAATCAGCTCAAACTGTAAGAAAACAAGCAATGTATTTGCCAAATAGCAATGGCTGAGTCAGATTTCCTGACTGGGAGACAACAGAATGTGAGGGTCGATGGAAAGCTTTCTTCCACGCTGACCGCAAATATTGGTGCCCCTCAGGGCTGTGTGCTTATCCCCCTGCTGTTTTCCTTGTTTACCCATTACTGTGTGGCCAGACATAGCTCCAACAATATCTACAAATATGCCGATGACACTACCATCATTGGCCGAATCACTGCTAATGATGAGACAGCCTACAGGGATGAGGTCAGGAACCTGGTGGAGTGGTGCCTCGACAATAATCTCTCCCTCAATGTCAGCAAAACCAAAGAGCTGGTCATCAATTTTAGAAAGCAGGGTGGGAACCACACCCCTATTCACATCAATGAGATGACTGTAGAGATGTTTAGCATTACAAAAATTCCTGGATACAGTACCTTCATTACTATTGATTTAACGTGACACCAGCATGTAACTGGAGCTATAAAGAAGGCACAACAGCACCTTTACTTCCTCAGATGGTTGAAAACATTTGGTCTCTCTTCAACTGTCCTTACAACATTTTACAGGTGTGCTATTGAGAGTGTGCTCACTTGTGGTATTACAGTGTGGTTTGGCAGCAGCTCATTGTCTGACCACAAGGCGTTACAGGAGGTGATCAGGTTAGCCCAGTCCAACATTGGAGTACAGCTCCCCTCTATCTCTAACATTTTTACAACTCGCTGTCTCAGGAGGGCTGGAAGTATCGCTAAGGATACCAGTCATCCTGGTTTCTTATTTTTCTGCACCCTTCCCTCTGGTAAGCGTTATAGAAGCATAAAGGCATGCACTTCAAGATTCAGAGACGGTTTCTTCCCACAAAATGTGAGATTACTGAACTCTACCCCTACCACTGTCTCAAACTGCTGTTTTTTAAGTTGTATGTTATTTAACTTGTTGTTGTTGCCGCAGTTCTGTGTTTATGTTTTTGTGTTTTCGTTAATGTCTTTGTATTAGATCATACATGCAAATCAGCATTTCATTACACTTGTGCATATGACAATAAACTGAACTGAATTTAAACAGCTGGCTTTTAAAGCTAGGAATTAAAAATATCCACAAACAAATCAAACTGCTGCTGGAACATGATTAGGGCCTACTGAATTTTGCTTACCTGTGGGCAGGGAATTCGGCAGAAACTGTCTGAATTATGAGTGCTGATAGATGCATTTCCAAGAAAGCATTAACAGTAATGCATTAGTTTTAGTTAAAAAATTGGTTTTAAAGTAAGCAAACCACAAATCAAATGACACATTTAATCAAGTCAATTAGTGGCAACAAAAATGAATGATAGGTTTTCTTGGTTCACAGCAGAGGGTTTTCAGGCACAGAAAGACTTAGTGGATGCATCTTAAATTGTTTAAAACAATATGGCACAAACATTAAATAAAAAAACCCATCTATGATTTATTAAAATTAGAATGAAGGAAAATGCTTTTATAGCTATACATGTATAGTTCAACAATCGAAATGCATCATAAAACTAGTCCATTTTATTTTAATGAAAACTGTCACAGTGACGAACTGCAATAAGAGTGAACCTCTGTGGCTACTAATTGTGACTTTTTATGTACAGAAAAACAGACTGAGAAGTCATAAGGCAGTTCAGGTTCCCATTATGTTGCAATTGGATGTGAGCTAATTAATTATTCTCGCCATAGCCATTACTATAATGTGAATTCCTTTTCTTACAGAATATACAGACATACAGACAGGACATACAGAATACTGTAGTATTGAAATACACGTAATGTAAAAGTGTCAGTTTGACATATCGAAGACGAATAGTTTTATACAGTATATATACAATATACAGTATATTGAGACAATAAATGTTTGTAAAATGTCCACAAAATAACATATTAAGAAAACACTTATTTTAAGCAAGATACCATGACACAAGCCAGATTTCTTGTCCTTGAAAAAGCTGCAAACAACCAATGTGTACTTCAGCTAATTTTGTTAAGCAAAGACCCATTAGTAAATATGACCCAATATTTTGCACTTGAGCATAGTGCTATCTGATCTATCTACCCTATTGTACAATCAAGGTCAAATGTTCTGTGTTAACCTGAAAAAAACAATGTGTCACTTTATCTGAACAGCTTACAATTGCATGCTGTCTTTGGGTTTTTGCTCCTAACAGTTTCTGAAACAGGCAGCATTAGCATATCTGCACATTAAGGTTCAGGGCATATTTTACCCAACATAAAAAGGTACTAAGATTCACAGTTGCTTTCTCTGATCCTCCTTGTCCTATACAAAAAAATATATACAGAGAGCCATTACAATGTAGCCAAAGATTTTGGTTAAGATATTCATTCACAGCTGAGAGGAGTTCAACACGTGGATAGCCGTGTATCACCACACCTGCACAAGATACAATGCTCTCCAGGTTCATTTAGATGCCTGATGGAAAAGGGAAAAATATAATATAACAGAAGGACTTATGGGCTGGATAATTTGTCTTTCTTAAATGAAATTCTGTAATTAAAGCAGCATGACAAAAAGTAAGTCACATTTATGTCTAAGACACAAATTATTTAAATTCTAGAAAACATGAAGGTCAAAATTATTCTTGATAGACATTTATTTTAAAGTAAAGTCCACCAAAACATATCTGCAAAATATTCTGCTCTTTGGGAGTGCAATGGAACCTATGAAGGTTTTGCAGCATAGTAAAGCCAGAAAGGTGACAAAAGTGTACCTTGCCACTGTGAGGCAACCATAAATCCAAAGACAACAACTGCTGATCTTCAACACAAACTATTATCAGAAGAAGCCTCTACTATGAGTGAACCATAAAAATAAGTGATTTTATCAAACTACTGTACACCTGAATGACAACTGAAACCATGTTTTATGGTCAGAAATTTGAGCTTTTTCTCATCTGTGTTTAGAGTAGTGTAGAGAATCACACAATGTAGATAGTACATTACAAAATAGTAATAGTATGTACAGTAGAACAATAAATATGTGGTAGTGAACAAGTAAAAAAAGTCTAAGTCAAAAGTGCATAGTGTAAAGGTGCACTGGGTTCTGAGGCATTGCACAGTTGGTTGTTTATGATGCACACTACCATAGAGTAGAAGCTGTTCTTAAGTCTAGTGGTCTGTGCTTTAATAATGCCGGAAAGCAGTGGAGAAAACAGTTTGTGGCCCGGATGGTTGGGATCTGTAGCACACTACACAAGTCTGTCAGTGTAATACCACACCAGAGGAGGATTCATCAACTACAGAATGTTAATTTAAACAGTGTCACAACAAGTACAGTCCTATCATGAATTTACTTGGAAACTCATTTTCCTTTCACAGAGTGTGAAGACATATTAGTAACTGTCCTAAGCAAAAACATGTTCCTGTGTTGTAACCTTGTATGGCAGCTTCTTCATTGTGTTCTGCTGAGCTCTTATACCTTTCTTAACACACACAGTGGAACATCCTTAATGCACTGTGGAATAATAATAAAATTAGTTATTACACTATAAATTGAGAAAGTCGATGCTTTGGGAGGGGCATATATCTTGCAATTTGAGGCATGAAATGCAAATTAATTAGAAAGCTAGATTTAATATGAATTATGCATATACGGTAGCACAAAAACATTTGACAACTTGCATATGGTGAAACCTGCATGTTCCAGATAAGCACTACACAACCAAATTTTTTATTTTTAAAAACAGAATCGCAACTGTTTCCTATTACAGAAACCCCCGCGGTAAGATTTGTAGAGTTGCAGATGAAATTTATCAATTGTCATTTTTCTACTTTTTAAATGGAATTTCCTCTGAGTTTCCAGAAATCCACAAAGAATGTGGAATGACAGCCTCCTGCTATGAAATGCAACATGACCATAAAGGCTGCTGCATCAGCTGAGATTCCTGACAAGTTAAATTTAATAAGTAAATTACAGAGTTAATTATATGATTATATCAACTTGCTGATGTCAGAGAGAGAAGTCAGAGAGACTTGGTATTGGACAGCAGTGCTTTGCTTTTAACAGCAGCTTACTGCTCACTTCAGTTGCAAATTCATACACGTTTCAGCCATAATAAACAAGACGACTTGTCTTCTGTTCCTTTAAAGCTTTAAGATTCCCCAAGTGCTTAATTATATTGCTACTTAGCATTTTAAGAACTCTGCTAATAACTCAATGAGGTTCATTTCATTGTCCTTTCAGCTTGTAAAAGGTATCAAGCTTAGAGTAAGGCATAAGGACAAGCTTGCTGCTATGATAGCTTTGCTATCACTATTAATTAATAGCCCATCATTCAGTAAGGGTACACCAATTTAAAAGCAATCAAATGTCAGCTCTTACATTTCAATGTATACAATATCAAAATGCCCCCTTTTTAATTTATATAACACAGCTAACCTTTAAAGGGAGAAAGTCACCTATCACAGAAATTCTTAAAGAGGAACCTCTGGGAATGTTGTTGTACTCTCAGGCATTTAATATGGATTACGAACGTGTTTCTCTGGTGTGTCTTCACAAGATGAATATCTTCATCTTTAACAGTTACCTATTCAACATCTGTTGAGTTCATTGGAATTACACCTGACCCCACTGATACCACATGAGCACAGAAATAATGTCTGGGCAGAGATATACATCATATTTCGACAACCTGGCTACATGTAGCATAGGAACTATTAACAAACCCACAGATAGTCATCTGGAGGTGCACCGATAACACATTTCCCCTTTGCCACCCAGTTGTGGGTTTGCCATCTGTTTTCTCTGGGTTGTTTAAAGATTGAGAACTAAATTATGCCTGATGACAGAGAATTCCACCAAGTTGGAAATTCTTAAAATAGATTCTTAAATTCTTAAAATATAACAGGTTGGAAATTCTTAAAACATACTGTACTAATGAGTAGCACTAATAAGTAACTTAAACACGACTTAAGATGACGACCAGTTACAAATCTTTTTCTTCTTCCATGTATTGAGGATGGAAGAGAAAGTCTACTTAACCCCAACAAGGTTGACTTTAAGGGACTAACTTATTTTTTTTAAATGTGCAATTATGATTTTTTTTTTATTTGGGGTTTATATTATGATGGAAAAGATAGTTTAACATGATCCAAAACATTTGCATTATGCATTTGGCATAAATTTTAAAAAAATGAGAGGGGGAGCCAGGAACTGAGGCTAAGAAAGAACCTATTGCAATGTTGTTCTGCCTCTTCAATGCATTCAAGTTCCACATTAAATGCTGTATTATTCAGTTAACAGAAAACACATAACAATAAAATTTGTGCTCACACTACAGTATGTGTTGTAGAGTGATTCAACTTGTAATTCAGGCAATAGTTTAATTAAAGTGGGGAGACTTTCTTTCATATTTGTTCTGCCATTTTGACAAAAATTAGATGCTTCCATTTCCTAATATAGATAATAATAATCAGACTTTTACAGTGAACCCTGACATCTTCAACATGCAGTCTTTCCATTTGAGTATGTAAAATGAAAGTCTATAATTGGTTAGGGTCAGAGACATGTTCTGTCTCTATGGGAACCTCTAGCTGTCTTTGCTTGACAATTTATACCACTTATCTGAAACTCATTTGTGAACAAAATGTGTCAGGCTCATCTGCTAGGTTGAACATTTTTTATTCAATATAAATAACCTTAAATACCATTATTATTACCAATACAGAGAGCTATTCAGGAGGAAAAACATTTTAATTATTTTGCTTGGTTTCATATTTTTGCTTCAGGTTTATACAGTTATGGAACAGTGTATTGTTCAATAACTAGTGTATTCTTCCAAACCTTTGTATTTGTGTGCTCCTTGTATTTATATTGTATAACTTCAAGTATTTAGATTTAAGTACAACTCTCCCCCCTCCCACAAAAAAAAACATTGTGTACTCAAAATTTTGTGTAGTGGCGATGCCTTGGAATTACATTCCCCTTGCAATGATGCCCCATATCGTAGATTACAGATGTATTTTTTAAAAGAATATTTCAGTTTAAATGTGAATGTTCCAACTGATCACTTATGATTAAAGGAACTTAAACATCAACAAAAACAAGTAATAGATTCATTCCATGCTGAAAAGAGAAGAAAGAAAACACAACGTTTCAGCAATGGAGACTTCTTCAGGTGTGAGAAAGACAGGGCAGTAAACAAAAGGTAGCAGGAGAACAAAAGCTGGAAGAGAGGAGGAGCGGGAGGCGGGAGCAGGGGACAGACAGAGTGGCCAATCAGGTAGTGTGAAGTTAGGATAGGTGAAGAGACGTGTGAAATAAAACCTACAATGAATAGAGAGAATATAGAAGAAAATTAGTCTGTTGTTGAGAAGGGGAAAGGTGTGATCCTAGCTGCAGGATAATCTTAGCTTCTGTAGTCTTTCTGATGTAGGAGATAGGAAAACCATCTTTGAGAACACAGATGGAGAGATTAGTGTGATCATGGCCTTAAGAGGGGAAATAAGAAAAAATAGGCTTGGAGAAATCTTTAATCTTCACAGTCCTAACATGTTCTCTGAAGCAGTCTCCGAGTCTCCTTCCTGTTTCCTCTAAGTAAATGGCTGGGCATTTACTGCAAGAGATACAGTAAATAAGGTTGCTGGAGGTACAAGATGTCAAACATGCTGATTGCATATGTTATCACCTCCCCTTGAGCCAATACTTGGTGGAAGCACCTTTGGTAGTGTAGTGGCAAGGCTTATTAAAATACAGGAATTAAGTTTGCTGCTCCCTTGCCAGTCTCTCTCTCCTTCATCTCAGTGGTGCTGGATACAGAGAGGCCATTCCATTTGGTTCACATCTAAGGTGTTTTTCTAGCTGATAGAGTGTCCTGATAAGGAACAACTCCCAAAGCTGAGATTCTCCAGCAACCCTAATAAATGGTCATCTCTGGCGCCTCACTGTCTGGGAGATTCCAAGGGAGAGTCTCATTCAAAGTTGTTTACAACTCTAAGGTCAGAGTGCATTGTTACTCATCATCAGCCAATCAGGAACTGGTAGGGCAGGTTAACCCCACGTGGGTCTCGGATGCCCATGGAACTTTCAACCAATGAATGACCGTAGTTCCTCCAGGTAAAACAGGCAGCACAGAGCTCCTCAGGCGCACCTCCTGGACATTCTCAGACTCAGGGCGCCTCCTGGACATTCTCAGACTCAGCTCCTCCTGGAAATTCTAAGACTCAGCTCAGACAACCACGTAACGGCCAGTGTGTCCGAGTGCCAGGACTTTACTTTGTTCTAAGAGTCGAGAACGGAGGTCGCCAGTGCATAACCAACGGATCCACCCGAGGTTAGCCCAGCAGCAAGCCTCGTGAACCCACTGCAAAACCTCACCTGATCAACAAGTGAACTACGGTTGGAACTGTGGACAGCTGAATCTAAGTATTCAGGACTAGCGCTACATCAGGAATGTACCAGTCTTCTTCCTGCCTAAAGAGTGTGACCTGCTTGGACCTGTAGTCACTTCTCTCCTGTGCACAATCTCGCTAGTAAAGCCAGAACTAACTAGCCGGTCTTCAGAGAGCATCAGCAGTGTGTTGCAGCAGGAATCTCTCCCTCCTTCTCCCACACCACCAGCCGCACTGAGCACTGCCTGTCACCGAGCCAGAGAACTCCGATTGGACACAGCAACAAGCCTGCCGCTGTTTGTGTCCGCGGGAGATCTGAATCCACACAGATTGGATGAGTATTCAACATTCTGCATTACAGCTCGAGAATTCAATTGTTACCTCAACCACAGTTGATATCAATTTAATTCCTATGAGTGATGTACTTGCTTTTGAGTATCTAGAGTAGAAGTTGTAACCAAGTTCATTTATGAAATGGTCTAAATGAATGGTATACTGAACGTATGTCCCTCTTGGTTTGTAACTCTTCGTGATTGAAGATCGTACCTTTTGTATTCTGCTAACCCTTACGATAAGATCTGTTATGTTTATATGCACATTTTATGCATTAATAAATTTATTCTCGTGTATTAGTGTCCGTCTGTGTGTGTTGTTTGAGTTATCTCGCAAGGTTGGTCTTCTAATAGCCATCAAAGAATCATTTTGTGACTTACTGTGATTTGTGATTTAGTGAGACAGGTGTTGCATGTGTATTTGCTGTTTTGTTTTAGTTGTTACCATCCTAATATTGTCTGCATGCCTGTTACTGTTTGAGATGTCCTCGACAGCTTTTTGGGGTGGCAAACTGTGCTGAGGGAGGTAGAAAGGGCATCCTTGGACACAATGTTCTTGGTTTTCTGGGAGAAAGATTGGTTTCTCTGTTGTTTCTCTCTTCCCTCTTAACTTTCAACCACTAAAAATTCCAATCCCTGTCTGCACTTCACAACTGCATTCTTCCACTCAAACTGCTGACTACTTGCTTTCTTCTTCAGTTCCCCATGGCCATTCAAGCTTACTCTCCATCAGAACAGTTTGGAATACTTTATTTAACTCTGTAAGTGTGTTATCATAGGATTTGCATTTATTCTGCCTTATAGTATGGGGAACTCATTTGATTTACTTCCCTGAGGGTCTGACAGACTCTTCCTCATGTCCTGGCTGCTGTCCCTCTTCCCCGGCAGGTTAATCTCAAATATACCTACAGTATAATCTAAATTCCCCATCTCCTTACAATGTCATGGATGGAACTACTGTATCTATATTTATTTAATGGTTATCTCTCCTAAACTTGTACTTTAATTGCTAATCCTGTAACTAGATATGTCTTTATTTTAATATTTATATTATGCTTTGGCATAAGTAAAATCAGCTTGGGTTTCAGACTAGCTCATTCCCTTGGACAAACTTTACTTTACAGACTTTACTCCTCAATTCAAATATGCAAAACCAACCAGTATATTAGCTTACTGCTAATATATTCAAAATCATTCTTGCTCAGTCACAAAAGTATTAACATTTTACACAATGGCGTTTTTTCTCTTCCCTACTAATTATGTTTCATTTATTGGATCTGTTATCTTGTGTGTTAATGTGATGTGTTCAATCTGAAAGTTATATCTGCATTATAATATTATCATTTGGGGTTATGTCTGCTTTGTTTCTTAGGCAGCTTTCAAACATCAACAAATAATGTGCCACTTTATCCTCAAAATTTGATTTTGTTAAAGCTTATTAAAATATTATCAAGCTAATGATTCTTTTTTTTATAAACTAAGTTTAAGATATTTGATTAAATCCGTTAAAGCACAAGTGTTGCATTTCTTTTGTGCATCATTATACTGCATGTACCATGGTTGTCACAGTGTCATAGTGGTTACACTGTCCTGTGATGAACTGGCATCCCATCCAGGGTGTATCCAGTCTTGTGCCCATTGTTTGCCAAGATAGGCTCTGACTTCCCTGTGACCCTATATCAGATAAAGGAGTTTGAAAAAGGCTGGACATGCCATCACACTTAATAGGACCCTGTTTATTACTTTTAATATTGCAGACACAGTTGGTAGTACAGTACATCCACAAAATACTGTATATAAAAATAAATGCTCCCTAAGACAAGGTTCAAAATGTCTGAGTTTCTAAATTTATCAAGAAACTCAGACATTTGCACAGCTGACATTTTAAGGCAAGGAACTCTAAAACAATGTGCAAATGCCTCTACCAGGGGTCATATATTGAGTGGTTTTTCATCTGCCTACTTAGAAACTAATCAATGTAAATAGGGGAAACATTGAGAACAATTCTATTAGTTGCATTTAATATACTGTAACACAAGCAATAAGGTTTAACTTTAAAAAGTCAGCTCTGACAACTAAAGCTAGAATTGAAAATGAGTCGCTAGAGATCACAGGTTTAATCGGTTGCAGCTGTGTGAGAAAATTCAGCCATAAAAAAGGAGACTCCATCAATGCAACCAATTACAATTACATTACGATGAAGAAAGCAGTCAGGAGATGACAGAATTTATCATCTCCACAAACAAAACATAGCTACAGTAGGTATTTTCTTAGAAGAAATGTTTTTGTGTTTTATTTCTAGACTATTGTTAAATTATTTACTATGTATACAATTGCGTTAATTAAACAATCACAGGTACATTTAATGTGTTTTTTTTAACATTGCAGAATACAAATGGAAGTAGTAGCAGAATTGATCAATTATCAAGAGAAAATGTTTCCTTTGTCAAGGGACATAAAGGGACCCTTTTAGTGACCATAAAGGGTCACTAAGAACTTTGTTTTCTAGGAAAAATTTGTCTTCGTCTACCTTTAAATAGCAATTAAAAAAATGAAGGTGATGACATGATCATTTGTGGTCAGCTTTTTTACCTGCATTGTTTTTTCACAATACATTTGTCAAAATTGCAGTCTCCTGGCCTGCTGCACTTCCGATTTTTATTTTATTCTATACAGTACTATTTCCTTGCAGTTTACTAATACATGATGGGCTTAGAATGCTCCATTTGATTTCTTTATATCCAAGGTGCATGACAGCAATTGTAAAAGAATCATCCATAAAGTGTCCAAGGCAGTACTTTGTTTTTCCAGATGCATTTCTTTCCATTTCTTTCTGAACTGAGAAACTATTATTTCTAGTGGGGAAACTAAAATATAAGAATAAAAAAAGTACTTCAATACACCTGATACAGGACTTTGGCCCACCTTTTATCTCCTAATACTCCTCCACTCATCCTTGGCCATCTTGTCTTTGGGGTGGTAACTTCAATCATAAAATATAGGTCAATTACAAGCTACAAGAAACTGTGTGCAGAATCTAACCAAATCAGTGAGCCGTAACGTTGTATTAATTTTGAATAAAATGACTTTGTTATTTTATGTATTCCAAATGATATTTTTTCAGTGTGCAATATGCTTTCATTACATAGAAAAGGGAATTCCTCGCACACTTTGGAAAATTCTGAGAAATGGGCTTATTGGCACACTCTAGGAATCAAAGCAAGATAATTGAACATACAGTAGGTAAAATCTTTTTCAATCATTATTCCATGATATTAAACTCATCTTATTTAACTGTCTTAACAGAAGTAATCCAAATAAATTTAATTTATAGTATGTCATGTTCTGCATTGTTTTTTGAAAGTCAGAATGTGAATGTAGTGACTATTAATTCTTAAGTAAGAGGACATAGAGCGATACTGCGTAAAAGAACTTCATTGCATTGAACAGAAAATAATGCCAATAGAACACCCGTAGTTCATTTACCATGATGTAAATGCATGTGTGAAGGTTACTAAAGAGTTAAAGTAATTTCAGCATACCTCCAAAATAAGAATCAGCAAAAGAACAGCACTAATTATGCTTGATGAAATTCATGAAAATGAAAACTACCTTGTCTGATTAAATAATTAATGCTTAATTCAATGCCATGATTCTAATCTTTCATGCAGCCAGAAGTTTCTAAATGGGCTCTGTTCTCAATGAAAGGCATCTCCTTTTAATGGTAGATCAATTTCTTCCTAACAAAATAAGGTACAATAGAGAGTCCTAAAGGAATATTTTGTAACATAACATCACAAATAGAGTTCTACGTTTTTCATGTTTTATATTTCAGACAGTCACATTGCAATATAAAAGGCTGATCCTTCCCCCCCATGGGGCCTTGGATACAAATTACCATTTACAATTTACTTCCAAAAGCTGTGTTTTTTTTAAAAAAGCCTTTCTGTAAACAAACAGTTCATACAGAGAAATACTTACTCAGTAATTACACTGTCATTCAGCATTACCACATTATCATTCTTTTCATGAAGAATTATCATCCAACTTCATAGGTTTTAGTTAAAAATTCTATGTACAGAATTCATTACAACAAATAATTGATGTTTTTCAAGCACATTAAAGCACATTAGGAATGAAAGCAAGGATTACTCCATGTTGCAAAGTTGTAATGCATAATAGATATCACAAGCAATAAAGCAATAAAGACACAGTTGGTAAAATGTAGCTGGTCCTCTAGGATCCTGAGTGCTGAATCACTTCACTGACAAATAAATGAACTAGAGACCACAGCTCTTTCTTTTTTTTACCATTTCATTAGGTTCCAACCTCCATATTACAACTTAGATCTTCCCTTTGTCCCTTCTATTCTAGCTCTCCTACATGTGCATCCCACATTCCCTTCAATTTACAATACAATCAGTGAACCCAGGTGAATCTGTCGACAAACTATTTTCTCTATGCGGCGGTTTCTAGTGGTGAACGAAACCACAGTACAACTTCAATGGAATTTTAACAGGAAAACTGTCATAATTTGTACCGGACGCCACATCTCAAGGTCACCCTGCAATAGACCTACAGTAGTTCCTCTGCCCATCCAAATGGAAACTTCACTTTGAAACTTTTCAAGAGTACAACAAATAAAATACTGAACATGGAGTAAACTGAGATTCCCTAAAGGAAGACGACCCAGAGGGATGCTGCTTTTCTTGTTAAAATGACCTTTATCAGTACCCTCTCTTTTATGTAAAGGCTTGGCATCTCGGTATCGCCATTAGAGATAAAAAGGAGCAGATGCTTCTGCCTATTAATGCAGTAGGTGAGGGACCCTGAAGGACAACAGTGATGGAAATTATGCTGCTCATCTTAAAGGTCAATGCATAATATTAAACAAAAAAGTTTAACCAGGTCAGAGTTATCTTGCAGGTTTTATTTGACGTGGTTTTGCATTAAATTGAGATGTTGAAAAGCCTTTGAGCATCTTTTTTTCTCCTGATCTAAAGATTCTGGATCATTTAATTCTGGACACAAATGCAAAGAGAGCAAGCCTTCACTTCCCCTTGGTTTTCACAGACAACACTATCAGGAAAAGTTAAAAGTGAGTATCTCACCTCTGCGCTTTTTGTTTTTATGTCTAAAAATGTTTTCAGCTCGTTCCCTTCAGTAGGTTAACACTGTTAAACCAAACACAACCCAAGGGGAAATACAAGAGACACCTGCAAGCAGTGATGGACAAAGAGGTTTTGCTGTCAAAACTGGTGAGCTGTTTTCCCTCACAGTGGAAGAAAAATGGAGACATAATCTTCTGCACACATTTTTATTTCTTTTAAACACACTCAGGAAATTAACTGATGATACTAGTTTCCACACACTGACTTTTTTGTGCTGTCAAAAAAACCAACTAATCTTATGAAATTACTAAAAACTAAATGTTATCATTTTTATGTTTTTCTCACTCTGAATTGGATGATTAACTTGATAATGAAATTTAACTCTTTGGTTATTTATGTACGGTCTCAAATTTTCAAAGCCGTACAGTTTGGTAAGGTAATCAACAATGAAATGTTGGCAAAATCCTTGTATCAGGCAAAGATAATTTTTATCTAAAAAATATTATTGTTCTGTGTGGCTGTACTAAAACTTTTAACTGTTATATTGTATATTACCAATGTTGATAATTAATTTTCAGTGTCTTTATGTGGTCTGTAACAAACATAACAAGTTATGTTTTTAAGGCAAAGAAATAAAGTAGACATCAGACAATGAAAACACGAAATTCTTTTTTATTAACAGTTTAATGGTTAAAAACCCAACATAACCAGGGTTTCAATGAACTGGGGGAAACAGGGTGAAGAGTGTTCTGGTTCTGAACAGGAACCAGTTGAAACATATTCCTGAGATGCAAAAAAAAAACTCCACTACTTTTAATTATGATATGCTGTACTAGCCTAAATTTATGTAACAAGCTTTTTATGGCTTCAAAATTAAAACATACATAAATTAGTAATGAAAATGGTGAAGAACAGTGCGAAATGTTAAAATGTCTTGTTTCCATTATTTGTTTCAACACACACAGATACTGTCCTTTATTTCAAATGTTAAAAAATACATTATGTGGAAGCCACTGAATGTCATGCAACCAGTTTGAACTGTTTAAACACCAGACCATCTACAGTATATGCAAGAACATTGTCTTGGATTTTTTTTGTGTTTTTGATTTTGCTGTTTTTTTCCACATTTTTTTTATCCAGGAAAACATTTATCCTAAAAGATATCTTTCCTACTCAAGCCCATACTCACATTAAAGAACATCAGTGTTTTTTTTTTCAAATAACAAAATGAGGTTAATATGTGTTGCTTACAGGTTGAGAGAAATTCTTCTGCTTTATATAAATGCTGTATTATTATCCATAGTGCCTTAAGGGGAAAGAAACATTTCCCAGTTTTAGTAGCAAACACAAAACATAAGGTCAAAAGTTATTAAAGCTTGCTGTTTTAAAATAATTACAATAAAAAAGATACAGGCTACAAATGCAACACATACAACATTAACCTCTTATGTTGACAGAAAAGTTTTGGAGATCCCTATTTTACCTCTAAAAGCTGGAGCCAAATTATATACTGAGGGGCGAGACAGGAGAAAGGGAGATATTTTGACCTTATGGAAGGCACAAATGTCCCAGTTTTCTTTACCCTTGTTTAGAGGTGACACTGTCTTGCTTCCGCATTCAACATGAGGTCTCAACTTTGTTTCAGTGAACTTTGCGATTGTCCAGAATATTGTTAATCAGTTTGCTAACAACACAATTTCACCTAAAAACAGTTCTTTAAACAAACTTTCAATACAATACTTTTTTTACCATAGATGTGTAGAGACAGTAAATAAAAGTCTGGATAAGGGCACAGTAAAACACCAATGTTTTGAGGAGTATTTTTTAGTACAAAGGAGAGAACAAAACTCTCTGTTGAAGTATTGCATTGGTGCTACAGTAGATCTGGAGTTTTTTTTTAATTCCTGCTTACAGGCCTCTGCCTGGCCAATGAATAACAATAGCCTACCTAGAGAACAAAACAAAATGATACAGTATGTAGCCTTTTTTATAACATTTTACTCTACACCACTTCTTATTTTTTTAGTTGTTTTATTGATTTATTTTTACAATGGTGTTTCAATAGCTTTGAAAATAGACATTTTAACACTGGAAACACAAACACTTCACACACTCCAAAAAAGAAGGCAATAAAACAACTTAATAAAGAAAATAAAATCAGTAGAAAAAAGTTCAAATCATGCTTGACTGTATCCACATTTGTGTTAAGTGTTTTCATCTTTGATAGAATTTTTCTGACATTTTGGGGTGAACAGTAATTTCCCATATTAGGGCTTACTATTCAACATGCCATCAACATTGTTTGCTGCGAACACAAAGGCAATCATGGTGATTGTTATATTGAAGCTGCTTGATTAAGTCATTTAAATATTCATTGATGACTTTTGCCTTGGTGAAGAGAAGTTCATCTACAAGACTGGAGTTCCAAATGACCTTAATTATGAACCAGCAAAATTCTCCAAACATAGTCATTCTGCACGAATAATAAGTAGTTTTCCTTCTCCCATTGTTGTAAGGATTTCCATATATATATGTGATGAAGAAACAGTACAGTAAGAACAAAATGCAAAACAAAAAAGGAACAGTTTGCAAGTAAGCACAAACAAGTCAAAATAGCCTTCTTTTTCAAGTGCCAAAAATGAAGAGTTGCTACTTGAATGTTTAAAGCTCAAGTTAGGAGATAACAAAATCAATTGAGCAGCGCACTTCAGAAATGCAGTTTATCTCGCCTACGCCTAAAATAATGAATGACGATCATACCATACAAAATGACTGGTCAAGGTGAAAAAGTGTATTCTCGGCCTTAGTTAACACTGTGTTGAGCTCAATTAATTATTTTTACGCATTTCTATTTTCCACCCACTATGTGAAACTTATCGCGTGAAATCTGGTATTGCAGCAGTTTTTACCTTCTCAGCAAACTTTTAATGTGACTACTGAAGGTTTCAGACTTTAATGCTGACGACCCCCCTTCAAAATTAACAGACTGGTATTTAAATGTTTGCAGAGCAGTTACAGAAAAAAATAAAAAATTGAAAAAAATCAACAAATATGTATTACTAAATTTTAGTACTTACACTGTATATACATGCTTTCTGGTGAAAGAAAACAAAGTTGTCATTTTTTAATATGAGCAATGACAAATAACAGATAAATTGAAAATATTTATAGATTATTTTCAATAGATAAATTGGCTAATATACAAATTTAAGGTATGAGGGATTCAAAGTCTAACAACAATTTTCACTATTAACCACATTTAGCAGACATAATATACAGCTGTATTAACAAGGGAGCTTATTTATTATATAAAGAGAAAATAAAAGATGCAGATTTTTATGTTCAAAAGGATATTTTTTCCTTGTTGAATGTAGACTAGTTTGCTTAACCAACAGTATTTCTTAATTGGCCTAAGTCAGGAACAGCCAATTACAAATCACATCTCTTGATAGCCTAACAGAGTTAGTTCAAATCCTGAGGCAGTCTACAGGCTGGTAGATTAATACTGTTTCTCCTTAGATATTTGTGCTTCCATTTCTTTTATCAAACTATGATCAGAGAAAAAGCCTACTGCTAAACAGTGCTGGAATATACAGACAAAAATTTTAAATATTCATTAAGGATGCAACACAAATTATCATACAAGATTATAGCTTCACCTTGTGCTTTAATGTGTGTGAGAGACCAGACATTTACATCTACGTTAGACACTTTATGTGTATTTCTGTGTTTAAATGGGCACAAATTCAGGTCAGGACTCAGACCTTTAGTGAGACATGTTTATTGTGATCCACTGTATCTTACAATTAGCTACTTTTCAAATACTACCAGGTGGTACCACAAGCAACCACCTAGAAACCTTAACGTCTGCATGACTGTCTTTAGATCCACTTTTTCACATCTAAAAACTATATACTTTAAGTAAATGACCTTGCTTCAGCCAATTTATAAACAGTACAGAAAGTTCCATATACAGACAGACACAGGAACAATATCTCCTTTTTTGTTTGGTTTGCTATGAGATGTTAAAATAAAAGGGTAAAGCACTTTCCTGCATCTGAACATTTGGTTCTTGTGATGGCACAAGTTTACATTGTTTGACTTACATGTGGAACTAATTATTTCCTTCACCTTCCCTTCTGTCTCCAGACAAATTAAAAGAGTAAAATTAAATTAAAGAAGCAAGCTCCTTTCTATGGGATACATGAATTAAGCCAACAAACTTCAATGGATGTCTGTATATTTAGGCACTGTGTAAGCAAGGGGTAAACAGTATGGTCTAAATGGTACTGGAGGCTTTTGTTATATGGATAGAATGTAAATATAAAAGGCGACATCTTCAGCAGCTCGTTGCTTGTAAAAACCGGCCATTAACAGAAGGCTGTTGAAGTTTTTTTAAAGAATTACAATGAAAAAGAAAGAGTACCAGGGCAGGAAATGAAACTGAATAATAATGAGCTTAGGTGATTTGCCGGTTTCTACTTTAAGCAACTCAAATAAGCAGAATGGAGCCCGAGTCTAAATAAAATACTCTTTTTTTTCCTCTGCATTGGCCTGATTGCCTTCTGCATTGATGATGGCTGTATCTGCATCAGGGGCATCTTCAGCTCCTTTGGCTTCATTCGTTAAATATGTCCCTGTGTAGAAAAACAAGAGCAACAAAATAATAAGGACATTTGCAATTTTAAGAAGATATTTTGAAATATGTGAAATGTTCATGGTTGGACCCCTGTGAAATTCAGGGGATTGAAATTGTGAAATTCCCTCATAGGCAGACCTCTGAGCTCTTGGCAGACACAAATGTGCTATTCAAAACAGAATGGTGTGCTCCCAACAGTTATAATATTTGTTAGAGACATCCTGTCCATTGTACACTATGATATTTTGCAAGTAGTTTTATATTAAACTATTCTCAGCATACAGTGCAGACATAGTGCATTCAAATTAAAGTTCACAGCAGGATTGCTGAAAATCTCGACTTTCTAAAGTCCAAACAGAAAACAGAATTGTTTGAATATGCTTTTATGTAACTACTGATAATTGCAAATCCAGTCTGTGCTGCTTGTGACCTTTTCTTGTTTCCAATTTTGTAAAGGGCTCTGGGATGAGTTGGCTGTGAGGCCACTATATAAAATAAAATTGAAATGCAACCCATTTCAATTAAACTTTAAACAGGTTATGTGCTTTTTTACTTTATATTTTTTTACTTTTATGTTTATTTTAATACAACAAAAATATGCTAATATATACATACTTTACAAGGTATGACCAGTTCTGTTACTACACTGTTCAGCTCCCTAGCTGTGCTGCAGCAGATCTGTGAAATGAGAGCGCAGTTCTATATTTTACTTTGCCCTAGTGTCACTTCAGCATCGCCTGTGGTCTCATCTCATCAACAGTACTGCTCTTTTTTGCCTTTTGCATCATGTTCAATTTGTACAATACCTAATCCTATTAAACATGACTGAACATATCTATCATTACATTTCGGTACTAGCATTGCTTTATGTTGTTCTTGTTGTTTAAAACAGAAAAAGCAAATATACTGACCCAGGAAACTTTGTTGTAAGCTCAGTTGCTCATAAGTATAGGTTTAAAATGTGAAAAGTCAGCCATCTGGGTCTCTGTGATCTAGTTTGTTTCAACATAGCCTGCATACTCCTCAATAAGAATATATAGTACTGTATGTATACTCTTATATTGTCCTATACTGTATATTCCTATTGAATATAGTCTGTATGCTCCTTTGCTCATGAATGACCAGAGGAGTATACAGAAATGACACTGATGTGAAACATACCTTTATGTCTTGCCAGATATCGGCCAAGGACAATTATTAAACACAAGGTGACGAAGACAACAACAGCAACTACTCCTCCAATGACGGCATGATCTGGCCCATTCTGATCATTCAGGGCGTTGGGATCTAGACAGGTGCATGGAGAGAAAGAAAGAGAGTGAAAACAAACTTATGTTACCTCTTCTTTAATGTTCTGAGATATTGTGTCATCTTTTCACATTTTTGTGCACAGTCACGCGTTCATCCACCGTTACTGAATATTTGCAGCAGAATAATGAAAAATCAAAGCTGATGCTAAAATAAAGAGGTGCAAAGCTCTTACAGACTCTTAGAGTGGAAATACAGTACAAGCGCTGGGTGGTATGCTGAATAATTTAGAAACCCCCTGAAGTCAATGTTTCAAGCAGATGAACAGACTGCCAAGAATATAGGAAAAAAAGCTGACTTAAAGGATTTAAAGGCTCCTGAGTCTCTCCAGTGCTGCACTTGAACTGTAAATTAAATTGGAAGAGAGAAGCCTGTTTCTAAGTTAAATTCTTGTGTCAAAAGGATGGGTGGACACAGCATGTGACAACTGTTTTTAGTGTGAAGTGAAATGACATTCCTAATCTTTACTGCTCATAACTGCAGTTATGAGTTTTGAGTCCAACTATTTTTGGGGCTCCCAAGTGGCTCAGTCTCAGCACAAACTTGAGCTTTGTGGTCCAGATGTCACGTTTGAGTTTGGGTCATGCCACTGACTACAACTAGGATTCCAATGATATTAGAGCACTTCTGGGGCAGGCATAGGATCAATCAACCAGGGCTTTCCAGTCAGAATGGTGAGTCTTTTAATTTTTAATGGTCAGCTATAGGCTTTCAGTGATGCCAAAGATATCTGAATCTGAATGGGAGAGGAAGATATCTGCCTTTACATTTTCTCTCTGTGCATTACAGAAAACATAAGGAAACTTTAGAATTTGACACATCCAAATTGGTTGACTATAAAATTAAAAATATGAAAATGTTAAAAAAGGAAGCACTAATTTTGCTCACTCCAGCAAGATTTTCATAAGAAATTGACCAACTTCTGTTCTTATGGATATAACACTGGGATATATGTCCAGCTTCTATGTAGTACTCCATAGTGCGGTTCTGTCAGGTAGAAAAAGATAAAGCATTAGCTAATAAACTGTAAGAGACATCATTGTGAGCTTACTACAATTGTCTCTGGGGATCTTTCAGGAGACGTCAAATTCCATGTGCCAAGTGGTCTTTTTGCATTAGAAAATTATGAGTCTCTGTGATAACAGTTTAGATTTGGAGTTCAGCCACACATACTGAAGAAACAAAAAGTTGGTATTAAACTATTAAGTTTACAATTTGAAACTGTTGGGTGTGCCCTTGCTTAAATTTCAACTTCCCCATTCTTTCTTTGTGTCTTGGCCCACAGTAATAATTTCTGTGCTGCACATGAATAAGGAAGGGCAGACATGTTTCCCTTATCCACCCACTCATCAAGCCTTTCATCCTTGACATTCTTAAAGCTCCACAGTGCCTGACAGAAAAGTTAGTTCTGATTGGAATAATGGCATGTCAACCACTGACAACACCAAGAATCCACAGGAGCTACTGCTTCTCTGAGAGTTCCAAGTCCCAGCTGCTTAACTCAACTCTGCCCCCTGCAGTGCTTTACCCATGATTCTGATGTTTGTGAAAGACAGAGCTTAGTCTGAACCTTTACCTGGCTGGCAGAGCCACATAGAAGCCCTTCTATGTTTTTTTACAAGACATGTCTTAATGCTTTTGTAGGTGGCATAAGAAATAAACTGAAACATAAGAATACAGTCATGCAAAAGACATTTAACAGAACACAGTACAATATCTAACAAATCAAAAGTCATATTTCTGTATTTTCTGCTATGCTGATTTTAGGTAAAGAAAAACACTCTAGCTGTTGTAGAATCCCACAGAAACATGTAAAGAGCCTTCTGGGACTCTGAATTTAACATTTTGAAAGATACTTCTGATGACTCTCTCCTTCGAAGTGATGTTTTTTTTTCTGTGTGACTTGACAGTAGCTGTTTTAGGGAAGCCAGCCTAAATAACAGGAAAATGCAGATGAAAAAATGTTTGAGCTGTACCTTTGTAGATCAGCTTTCACATAGCATCTACAGTTTAGAGTACTAAATAACATTTAAATATAACCCATAAGCCATGCAGTAGCTTTAGAAAGCAAGGTGCCACATTTTCATTCAATTCATCTCTTATATATGATGGGTCTCTTGTCAAATCAAAAAACAAGATGTTCAGGTGAGGAATAATATTGCAATTCATTTCAGTGTTGAGTTCTCATTGGGTGCTGCCCAGATTTTTTTGTTTTTGTTGTCTTTTAAACTTCATTAAAACCAAGAGACATACCACAAAATGCTTACGCGTCATTATTCAAGTGCTAGTTTTGCATCTCTCTTTAATTATGCCACTTGTACGCTCTCATTAGTTCATCTTGATTAATGGCTTTTACTACCAGCAACTGTGTTTTTTTGTTTTGTCAACGACCATGGTTGCATGGAGGTCTTGTAAACAGATTTTGCTAAAATAATTATCCTCACTGTTAAGTTATTTATTCACATAGTTTAGTAATTCTTAATGGCTGTGTGGCCTTGAACTACATTAGTACAACAAGGACAACCTACTAATCTTGTACCAATTTACTTCAGTAAAGGACTTTAGGTTTTGCAAAAACAACACCAATGAGGGGTAAACGTAAACATGTTTCTTAATATGCAAGATATTAAAACCCTAAACATCAAAAGATGTTAGTGTTAAAGTAATGGTTTTCCAGCAATGCAGAAATAATACAAATCTTTTCTCTTTTCACATAATGACTGCATTTCTTTCATGAGGAAATACGCAACAGATATTTTCAAAAGCCATTCGACTGAGGAGACCAAAACTGTCATGTTGACTAACAGAACAAAGGTCTTTGAAGAGCAACTTGTAGTATTGAATTATTTCTGCCGTCAAACAATTGCAGAGAACAATAACACACTTAATTATGGAAACGTTAAAAATCTAGAATATGCATTATGTGGTAGATCCTGTCTCAGCACATGGCTTGGATGCTCTTTTAGACTTCAAAATAAAATAGCAAACCTACAGTACATTTATTCATATGTTTGGCTTTTTCCTGCATGCTCTAAATGACCTCTAAATCACCTGACCACATGGATGAGGAAGTTGGAAGCTCTCTATGATAATCAAGTCTTGGTGCACTGGCAGTGGTACTTAGGATTGGGAATGGGCGTTAGCATGATGAGCACTGAGGAAGTCAGAAGGCCTGGGTTTATGCCATAGAGTGCCACCAAATAATTAGCGGAAACTTCAGAATAAATTTAATATAAGCTTAATTTCTGAGTGATGCATGTGGAGAACAATGTTTTGATGATGACTGCTGTGGGTGTTCTGCCTGAGGAACTTTGAGAACCACTTCACATGTGGTTCACCTTTCCCTCAGATCTGCAACCATAAATCTGCAGAGGCCAGTTGCATAAACGTTGACCGATAATTTAATTTCCAATCATTTCAATTTTAAGCGTACCCTCAAGATTTAGGGTTTTGCACAAAGCAGTCTAACATACTGACATCAGTAGCAAAGTTCACAAGGCAAAAATCTACATTTAATACTTAAGGAATTTACTTTACGCAACAAATGTTTTATACACCTGGGACCTTACTCATTATTCTAAACTGTACTATGTCCAGCACAAACATCCATCCATCCTTTTTTAACCACATTATCCAATACAGAGTGCCATGAAAGCAAGGCATGATACACCCTGGCTAGTTACCATTTCATCACAGGTCACTACCTCGGCAACACTTTTATTTTCATTTAGTAATCATATTTTTTAAGCAACAATGAAAACTTTACCTTGGCAAAGCATTCTTAACAAATGCAGCCAGAAGACTGCATATCCTTCTCTGTTTTATCTTGTTAAAACAGCATAAAAGTTTCCTTCCCTCCTGCAGAGTGTCTTGTCAAAACTGCCTGTGAAACATATGACTGCTCTCCATGGATAACTAGGCAATGAAAAGCCCAACTCAGACGGATAGCTACAGTAGGCTAAGGAACTTGTACCGGGACTCATGGGGAGCCCTGCTGCACTCTTCACAACAGCACAGTAAGACCTAAGCATGCTTCACAAAAACACATGGAGATCCCTCATGGCTAGACCTTCAATGAATCATTAACCTAAAGCCAGTTGCATTTCTTCCTCACATGGACATATATCGTAGCTACACAGATGCTCAGAAAGCACCCCTAAGCCTTTTCTGACCATAAATTAAACCTTTCCATCATGGCAGGTATTTCACTTAAAACCCATCCAAAACAAAAATAAACAGGACCATTCAATATCTATTAATACATAAATAATTACATTATTTAAAGAATGTCTTTTGCTTATTTAATAATAAGCAAGAATGAACTAGAAAATAGGTCTTTTTAAATTTCTACATGTAAATGTTGTTGCTTATTACTAAATCTACCTGCCCTTGCTACAGTACTTATTGCAACAACCCAACAACCCACAAAAACAGTAACCCCACCCTAGGATATAGTGAAGATACTCTGAATATGATATTCTAAGCTAAATCCAGAATGAAAAAAAAATGTTTCTGACCAGAACAGTGTTTTCCACTGACCCTAACATTGACCCCCCATACAACCTATGAACATCTAAACAAAATGTTGTGCATTGTATGTGGATGTATCACTGGAGAGAGACAGCTTCACATAGGATCCATTTGTTTTCACAATATGCAAAGGTGCTAGATTTTGGAAAAATAAAAATGTCAACAGAGGGTACAAGCCCTGCAACCAAAGAGAACTAAAAATGTAAACTATTACTACTACCATCAGTTTTGAATCAGATTGTTCTATCTCCACATCATGCAAAACTCAAACTAGCTATGCATTTTAGATCTATAAATGTTATCACAAATCAAGAACAGTGAACCCTTTTCTTCAGCTCAAGAACTGAGAGCAGATGCTTGCTTACATTAAGGGATGATTTGATAAGAATTTCTTAAACCACAGTTTTCTGGCAAAACCATTTGTGCATTATTGTAAAAAAAAAACTAGATGACAAAGCCCCTAGGAACCTCTAGAACTCTAAACAGACCCATATAAAATATAAAGATATTCAGTTACTCAAATCAAAAATTAAAAATAACTTTGCTAGATAATTCTTATTGTTTCTACTTTTGAAAATGCTGCCGTTTCTGTCCTGTGTAGATAAGTAATTGGGAGGCATCTTTCCGGTTCCTATATCCCTTTGATATGAAAGAGTAATCAATGCAAGCACAAGAAGTAATGGACTCATCTCTTTACACATATAAAGCAAAACACACTGCTTTAATCTTAATGAAGTCACTTATATTTTCTGAACCAAGAAACACTGCACAGATTAGCCTCCAACCTCATTCTTCCTCAAATGTCTTTTTTAGAGAATGATGGAACAGTGACTGATGAGGACTGTCAGAAATCATCAGGGTTTCTAGTCTCACAGCATTTTCTAGTAAAATTAAACTGGACTATATTTCATTAAAGTTTTTTTGAATGAAGCACTTCTAAAGCCCTACACTTGGCATTCTGTTGCCTAGCAACACGCAAGGTCTGTCACTGTCACTAAATACTGGTTAAAATCAGAAATAATTGATTAGTGATGGTGAGGAGGTCAGGCGGGTGTTAGGATTGTTGATTCCAGATGGTTTTCTATAAACAAACAGTTGTACAGCCATGGTCATATCAATTACACCAGTTCCTATCACATTGAGAAATTATATATTTCATTTCTTCACTTTTCCAGGGTGTGACTAATTTAAACATTATGCAGCATATCTGTGTATGTCTGAACTATACATCCTGTTGCAAATCTGTTGGGAATATTTCATTAGAGTATTACTGAATGTAGGAATTCAAAATTTTTTATCACTTTTGCATTGACAATTAACATGTAAAAGTAGTATATAATGGCAATTAAGTGAGGGCCCAATAGTGACCCCTGGTGCATACCAATAAAAACAGCTGTTGTGGTACAGTATAGATACAATAAACAGATGATACAGATTACTGTATGTCCTATGATAAAGACAGGGCTCAACACAAAACTGTAATTGTAAAGCCAATAAATAATTTGAGCGATGATGTTATGTTGAAGTCTTAAAGTGAGGAGCACAAAAACAGCAAAGGAATGGACATCCACAGCCCCTCAAGGTACTGTAAGGTATGTGAGGTGGAGTTGGTACTTATTCTAATATAGTATAATTCTATCAAATCAGTTGGCCATATAAATTGTTTTCTAAGTAATAATACATTATGTGTGTATTATTATGTGTTGCTGTTCATTCCAAAACATGATCCATTAAGAAGTACGTTTTTTTTTCTTGCAATCATACTGCGGCAGACTTCCATATTTATTGGTTTCAACTGTAATTTCTCTGTTGCTTTAGAAACATCTTCCTAAAAACAGTTACAAATAGATTGCTGCTAGATTTTGTTCTTGGATCTTAATCCATATACTCATGACTGCTTTTCATCTATGATCTCCTTTTGCCCCAACCTGCTAATTTTCTAGACTAGCTTTTAACAAACCACATCCAATGGTAATGTAATCCACTCCTGCTTTAATCAGAGGAAGATAACAAAATACTGTAACTTTCCACACCTGTATTTTCCAATATATTTTTTTAGTGTTATTTAGCATAAGCATTCGTAGAAATGGGATGCAGATCGCATCCAAACACTGTACTTGATGCTTTTTGCTTGGCTCATGTTTTCACATTGGTGATTAAACATGGTGAGAAAACTATATTTTATATGTGCTTCCTTAGAAAGAGACAACTTCTAGTTTAGAAGAAAGAAATAAAAATGTACTGTATACTGTACATACCTTAAATATAGTTTTGCAATTTGTGTCAGAAAGTATTTGGAGATGTCATTAAATGACAGAAATTATAACACACATTTTCATGGATTTTCTGGAAAGACATCTTTACAACTCTCCAGTAGAAGTACCTATAGCCTTTGCTTTTCATTTCCAAGGAGATGATTCATGCGGTACTATACACTGGCAAAATGTTCAATAAGGGATGCCTCAATTCACAACCTAAGGCTTCTGCGCTTGAGAACAGTCTCTTATTGCTGTTTCATCAAGGTGCTATACTGTTTGGAAGACATAAACTATAATAAGATGGTGGATTGTGCCATGTCTCCAAAACAACAATTTGACCAGAGGCAAGGAAATTGGTTTCAACGTCTTCCATTCTCAGAAGCTGGACATGAAATCTATAGAACATGATTAGCAGCTATGTAAGGACCATATCAACACCACATTAAAAATGACCAACCAGAAGGAAAGACTCACAAAATACAGCTAGTGTAAAATACGAGCCTAGCTGGAATCCTGGACAATTCTAAGTCCATGTCCAGTCGGTTTAAAGAACAGCTTAACTGGTTTCTAAAAATATGGGCTTGGGTGTGTATATTTTTCTTTCCATGTATATCATTCTAGCTCATGGATCACTTTTATAACTTTAACTACACCTCTGCTCAGCATTGACGTTCGGATGTCCTGAGACCCGCCTAGAATCCAGGTCACCCCACATCCGCTGCCTGAGGGCATTGGTTTCTATACGACTCCTGAACTGCTGAGCCCGGGCTAATCCCCCATTCCACCGCTACGCACAGGGTCCTTTTCCGCTCTCCTGCCTCTCCACGGTTCGTCCCTTCTGACATCCGTGACAAACATTTAGCAATTACCACACCTTTTCTGTGAGGGTTAGAATATTACCATGAACAGTACATAAATGTAAACCTGAATGGCTCGCATAATGGATGTACTGCAATGCCTATGAATCTCTCAAAGCCACCTCCCCCCTGCACAGTTCTTAATTTATCCAGCCTTGCTACAGCACTTGCATTACTGCACGCAGAAGAGAGGAGAGTATTTAATAACAACAGCTTTCCAGGTTAGGATTTGCAAGTGCAAAGCTAAAATGCATATTTCGAAGTGTGAAACTATGCACTTACTTTAAGGAAGAAGGAGAATCACTTAAGAATAAAGAAAGGGTAATGTAACGTGTGTTCTAAACTGCTTCCAGCGATGCTTGCTATTATTCAATATTAATATTTCAATGATCTCCCAAACTATTGTGAGCTACCTGAGGCAAGCACTCCAATGTTTTTATAATTGGATATCATGAGCAGAGACTATTTATGATCATCATGTAGCAGGCCACCCTATAAACGCTCCCAAGGCAAATTTACTGACTGCCAACACTTTAACCAAAATGGATAATAATATGAAAACTAATTTCTTCAGTTCTAAAGATTGATATGAATAATACAGCACATTTCATTACTCTCTGATGTTTTGGGGTTCATTATTTCTCTTGGAAATATGGCGGCTTAATAAATTTACATTTCATCTGCTACAGATTGACAGAATTCATCACCACTGGCTCTTAACAGATAGAAGTAGAAGCAAGAAAAAAAATATACATTTTTCGCACTGCAGAACACATTATCTTTTAATAAGACCGGAGACAGACCTTTCTATATGATTTAATATTGGAATATGTGTGCAAATTTCTGTTTAAATATTTATATTCCAATCCTCAATCCCTGCATTGCAAATTTTCCTCTAATAAATGGAATTTATTCAGATAATGTTATTCTGTTTCGCATGCAGAAATGTTTACATGCCTGTGCATTGCCTTTTCTGTATTCTGTATTATTTTCTACACAGATTTTTAAATTGTAACATTCTTTCATCCATCTGAGATAAAGACTCATAAAATGGTTTCAGAACTATTTTCCATAACTTTTGTTTCTGAATAGTTGTATAGTAACAAAAACAGTGCCAAAAGCGCTCCAGTGACATAAATCTGTAAGACAAAAAATAAACAGCATGGATTTTTCAGTAATAGAAAAGACACTGCTTTCTTCTTTAAAGCATTGCACTGGTTTGTTTTAAGACACAAAATAGCTATGATTTCTGGAGCAATTCCTTTTTCATGAAACTCACTGTCAATACTCTAAAACCACAAAGACACTCATTGCTCATACTATAGATGACAACTTCTCTTCCAGGGATATTTCAAGGTTAAAAATTAATATTAATGAAGCTGGCACCTTCTGTGTGTTTGTCAGGATAGCAAGCTCAAATATTGTGCAATCATTTACATTGTTCATTACATCAATATTACAGTATACAGTATATAACGGTAATTGAATACAGTAAGTACTTGGAAAGGACAGTGGGGTTCCATTTTAATGAACTGTAACTGATATTGGGAAACAAAAAAAAGCAGAAATACGTAAATGTGGTTATATACAGATAATACTGTGAAACCACTCAAAACAAAATAACAGAATAAAAATAAAGATGATGAAAACCAGGCTGTAGACTGACATTTTAATCACTGTTGTACAAAGAAACACCCATAAAAAGGCAAATCCAGACAATACTGTTAGAAGGTGTGAGCAGCAATTAGGTTTTTTACCAAAACATAAGAAAATATACTGTGTTACAAAATGAGATACTGTCCACCCTGTTAGAAATTAATTGTTAGAAATGAATTTGCCACCAACATTTCACCCACCCCTATTTTTTTAAATATCCCAGACTGTCTCCACAAGAGAAAGAAAATCTTATTGTCATTGCTAAATGCACTTTCTCTTATTTTCCATGTGACAAAGTGTCCATTTTTTGTAGTTTAACTTGACAGCAATCTCATGGTTTGACCTTTTAAATACCCCTGAGGATTCTAAGAACCTGAATCAAATCCCCTTGTAATCTACTCTTTTTGAGACCAAAGGAAGTCAGTTCCTTTTGCCTGTCTCTACATGAAATTCATTTGAGACCAGGAATTAGTCTGGTCACTTGTATCTGAACTCCTTCAAGATGGCAATATCCCTTATGTTACTGTAGGTGATGACCACACCTCACCATATTGTTGAACTCAATGTTTTATTAGTGCTGGTTATAATATACAGAAGTACAACTTCTTTCAGTTAGAACTGTACATATTTGTTATAATTCAGAATATTCTGTTGGCATTTTTTCAGTATTATATACAGAATATTGAGCACTGATGAGTCAGTGTAACTTACTAAATCCATTTCATAAGCTGTTTTTTTTAAAAAGCTACACATTTGCTGTTTGCAGTACATTTCTACTACCTGCATGTAGTATATTTGACAGTATGCAAAAAAACAGTCTAATATCTACAATTTCATAAAGATAGATATGAATATCTATTTTTTGCATCTGATACTTGATACTGCTATTACAGTAGTGACTTATTTTTGTATGATCATTGATATGTGTTTAAAAAAGTGTGTGATGTTCCTAAGATAGGTTCCTGTGGTATACCACTAATTAACCAAGCCCTATTATAGGTGCCTTCTTTCATTCTTTCATCCTTACCATTAGTTTTGTTTGCATCAGCCCATTGGTAATCAATGCATTTGCATTGTAGTTGGCTAATTTGATATTTAAATTAAAATGGAAAATTTAATCCTTTTCGGTGAACTTTAATTAAGTCTTTATAGTCTTTATAGTTTAAATGCAACTCTATTTTGCTAATGAATAAATAACCAGACAAAATTTAAATTTACTGACATTGACACCTTGATTATGAATAAAATAAATAAGGGAATTAGTCATGCTGAATTTCCATATCAGTTCAATGTAGTCTGTTTCAATTACAAGCCACTATTATTGTTTCATATTGAATGGGGTGAGAATTATCTGATATTTAAAGTAACAAATTCATGTTGGGATTGTATCACTGTAGCCTTGGTTGATTATGCATTCCTCAATTAAGACTCTAGGCTAGATCTACTCAGGGATTAATTAATGCCTTTGTCTGTAAACCATCTGTAAAAGATTTTATACAAGCTCTGAGCAAACCTTGGCATGTTAAAGGAAGTTTGAAAGCACAGATCCATTATAAGAAAATTGAAGGACAGTAAATTACTCTACAGCAGTCACAGGCACAAGTAAAATACCCATTCTTTCCCATATAAGCAGACATGAAACATCAAACAATTCACTGTTGCTTTTCAATGGCACTGAAACCTACTGTACACATTTATTTTCTAAAGCACTTCTATGATCTCTGATTATCTCTAATAATATCCTTGAGACTGCATCAATGCAATTTTTCTAATGTAGCACAATGATGACAATGTACCATAATAATATACAGTAACTTAAAAAACCAAAACCAATAAAACAAAATTAACCATAACCCCAATTACCTATTGTTTGTTCTTTTAGTAACACTTGCAAAAAAAGGTTTGAATCATGACAAATTATTATAAGATTTATGTGAATAAAAAGCCCATAATAATGAAATACATAGAAAAAAATTAAATTCAAGAGTGAAGTTGGTTTCTTGTACAAGTAACAATACATATAACGATCTGACCTGTCATTTTGTCACTTTTTCCAAATGACAAACTAAGCATGACTGTGACATATCATATGCTTATAAAATAAAAGTGATTTCACTTCAGAGGAAAATTGAAATTAACTATAGTTTATGTCACATAATACTATTCTGTTTTTATTTGCCAAAGAATGGAACACCCCAATATACTAAAACTTGCCTCAAGGAAGAACCACTTTAAGGTTGGTATTATCGTGTTGACTTTTTGACCTTGAAAGCAGTCTTATGATTTAACTCCTTATTTCAGAAATTTGAAATGATTGAGGGGCTTTTTTAGTCTTACCAGAGACAGGTAAACAAACTACAACTCTGGCATAATTTGATTTTTTTTATTTTATATGCATTAAGAAATGCTCGTGGTACCCTGCTTTCATGTTTAACAAGCACTTCAGCCATAAAAAAATAATTTGTTTAATGAATGAATAAAATACAGTATCTATGATGATGAGCACTCCTTTTGACCCTTATGATTAGTATCCAATGCAGAAGGTGTAATTTGTTAATGGAGCAGTTAATTTCATTAACCCCGTTTGTCATGCTTAATAATATTTATCTATCCATCAATTTTGAGGTTGTTTTTCCTAGTGAGGGATATGAGCTTGTAACTTGCTCTTAAGTGATTGAACATTTTGAATTACATCAGGCATGAGTTCCCATAAAATGGCATTCAAACACACAATTTTAAAAGGCAAGCAGGCTTTAAAATCTAGGATTACATTCCTAGTGGAAATGCAGTAGAAAAAGATCCAGTGGTACAGTATCTATCGATGACCCATGCCTTTCAGGACACAGGATTTAGCACACCACTAGTACACAAGAGACATTTTACATTCTACTGAAAATTATTAAACAAGTAGAATTTAACTAGAATTTGAGACCAGTAAGATGTTACTTGCTAATTTGTACTGAACGGACCTGAAGTTTCCACTAGAGATTAAATTATCAATTGAAGATATACAGTACATGATTTTTTCCCATTAAACACTAATAGAAATATATGAAGACATAAACAAGTAATCAATATTCTGAATTAATATATTTTCAAAGCAACTAAGATTAAAGTACAGTTGAATAGTTAATAGAGATTTTACTACAAATTAATCTCTTAATTTGATAGAATTTTTAAACAATATAGCTATAAAGTCTTAATTATTATGCTCCATTAGCAAATAAAAAAAAAATTAAATCTAACAAATTAAATGCTCAACATTTTTTAAACATTTCCATTTTCAAAGAAAAAATGTGTTCTTCTCTTTGCAGCAAAATAATTGTGTAAATGTTTTTGTTAAGGTGAGCATAAATATCAGTAAGCCAAACACAAGGTTGTGAGTATGTGTCAACAGTGTTAGTCTAATTAAAAACAACATTAAAGAATGATACTGACTTGGACAAAATTATGCTTGTGCTTTGAAAATAATTGATTATGCAAACTAAATTGAAATTTGATCTCTGTAAACATGAATGAAGAATAAGGGAGATTGAATTATCTGTTCATTTAATTGCTTTCAAGCAACACCAACAATCCTGCAAAAAATATGCACTGGTTGTAACTACTTCAGCATATTTTGGGAAACTACTGTAATAGAACATGGAAAAAGTAATTCTAGAAACCCTTTTCTACAACTAATCTTTTCAATCCAGTTAAGGATAACTCTCTTTAAGAGTCTATGAACCAATGCAATCAATTTTCTTTTTCATTCTGAAATTGATAACTTTAGAGGTTAGACTGTCCTGTGACTCAAGCCGCAAGCATTGTTTTGTACTTTCAAGTTTACTGTGTTTCTGGTTGCAGGGTTCTATACATTTCTTCTTCACCAGATATATGAAATGGTCATTGAAATGGGGAATGGAGTTTATAAATGAAGTTCGAGAGGAAGGTTAGATCCTGATCTTTCACACTACCATTTACCTACAATACATACTGTATATGTATTTTGCTTTCTCTAGGGTCTAACCGAACTATTGAAATGTGCCTAGCATCCTTTTGTCACAGATTTACGTTATTTCAATTTTTCAGTTCTCTGTCCTATTGGCAAGAATATTATGTATGCATTTGTCTTATCCAGGTTTAATGATTTTAATGCCTTGCTTGTGGGTGTCACACAGGGTTCTGTTGTTGGGCTCTTGATCTAATTTATTTGGTTTCTAATTGTTTGTACTGTACCAGTTCAGATCCTTAATAGGTATATCAGTGTTATTTCTATGTTAATAACACTCAAATTTATGTTCACACAAAACTTGATGTTAATCAAACTCTATCTGCCTTGTCACACTACTTAGATTATGTTAAAAAGGCATGCAACCTAATATTTTACATTTCAACCCTGACAAGCTAACAATTATGCTGATTGTCTCTTCTTATCAACTCTGCACCAGCAAAACTACAATAGTCAGTTTGACTAGTCATGGTATTGGACTTGGTATCACTCCAAGTACTCAGGTCAGGAATCTTGGTGTCATCTTTCATTTGAGTCTTACATTTGAGGCTCACGATTGTAATGTTGTAAAAGTGGGTAATTTTAATCTTTATAACATTGACTTTGCCTGCTCATGTTTCTCCTTGCCTGCTCATATTTCTCCCATTCTGATGCAGAGAAGCTACTGCATGTATTTGTCTTTTCCAGGTTTAATTATTTTAATGCCTTGCTTGTGCGTGTGTGCTCTTAACAAGATGCAATGTATTCAAAACGTGGCTGTTTGGATCTTAACTAAAATTAGAATTGACAATCATACTTCCCTTTTTAGTTCCTTACAATGGCTCCCCATAGTCATCAGAATAACACTTGAAGTGTATTAAGTTTAAGTGTTTGTAGTTTTTGTACTCTGATCAACAGGTCCCGAAATTGGGCTCTGAGTATTGAGTTGTGTATTTTATTTGTTACAAGGCTGCAGACTGACCTTCCAGCCTGTTCTAGCAAGTCATTCTGCACTTTAAAACATTGTCTTTTTATTTAATAATTATAGATGTAATAATAATAAATTAACTAATAATTATTATTAATAAAAATAATAGTTTTATATAATTTTATACATTTTTTAATTATGTATAATGTACTGTGATAAATAAATGTGTTAAATAACTATAATTAATCTGAGAAGGCATACATTCACATTAATGTGTATCTTTACTTTGTTTCATTGTAAAGTACCCTAAAATGCTGTTTTCTGAAAAAGTAGTATTAATAAAACATACACAGAATTCTCAAAATAATCTTTTTAAGCGGTTCTGAGATTCTGTTCTGAAAGATGCAACATGATGTACTGTAAATAACATTTAGAATAACGCTTATACGGTAGTCTCAAAATACCTTTTATCATCTTTCCATTTCTATTTTTCTGAATTTCAAAACTACATTTATGAAGTGATGATTCATAAAAATATACCTCATCAATTATGCATTGAATGTATGCAAAAATAGGCATTTTTGGAAAAGGATGCACTGAAAAGATTCACTGATTACAATTTTGAGGTATTTTTTTTAAATAGAAACATTATTGTTATGCATCACCATGTATTTCTTACAATTGTGTAAAGTTCATGTTTGAGCCTTGGGGCTTATCACACTGGAGCTTATACCACTTTTTTGCTGTGTTAAGTGGTCTGACAGTATGTGATTCCCCCCTAGCAAGAGATGCTAACCCACTGCAGGGTATGATTTTTGATGCATGAACTAGGGCAATCAGGATAAAGTACCTTACTCAAACACACAGCAGAAGTGCAGTGTCCATTCGAGTTAGACTTGAACCCACAACTTTCCAGTCAGAAGTCCAGAGGCTTAACAGGTGACAAACCGGATTGAATTTTTAATTCCTGTTATAGATATCTTTTTACAATTGTTCACTATGAGAGGATGAAGTCCTTGTTAGGCTTTTACACCTCTGATATGCCCTTCAGGATCACCAGAAGATCATAAAAAACAGCACAGCAAATGCCTTAGCTTTACTATTCCCTGTGATATTACAGGCTGATGTTGGTGTGTTCACAGCTCAGTATTTATACAGTGGTGTGTGCAGTAATAGCAATAAGTCAATGGATTTTGTGTTGACATCCTGTAGGAAGGAATCAAAGGACACCAGTTGATCATGCCACCCGCTACATCTTGAGCTGATAGTGAATGCATGAACAAAGACATCCTGAAAACACAGTGCAAATGGATTTCACACTTATGATAACACTAATGTTAACTATGGGATGAAAAATGGCAGGTATATTATTAAAACAACTCTAGCAACACAGGAACGCACAACAAAATATGCTGTCAGAAACATCACTGCTTACTCTTAGGAATAGTGCGTTTCTTTTCCATTTTTATCTGTTCTAAGTAACTTCTAGGCACCTTGGCTTTGCACTTCCCATGCAGCTTGCAGTGTGAACCATGCAGTTAAAACATTTTTAGACAGAGTAAAAAGGATCAGGCCATGCTATGTTGTTAAAGACAGCTGTACTGTGTTTTACTGCTTGATGGGGGAGGCTGTTGGGTTATATAAGCAGGTGAGGATGATTCACATCAAAAAGATTAAAATTAAAATTACTGACTAGACGGTTCAATAAGTCAATTATGCCAATTTCCTGCTGAATTCAAAATTCAGCAATTTGCATCTGACGTGGGGATGGTAGGCAGTCGCCAAGACAATGAGATTTAAGGATGCTTGTTAATGCTGAGCACCTCACATATGGGTTGCGGCAGTAATCGCTTTTGAATTCAGCTTTTAAAGTGCAATAGAGCAAAGAAATTAACAAATATGAAAATATATATTTTGTCAGCTCCTCTTCACAGGCAGTCCACCTTAAGACAGATGACTGAATAATTAGTCAATTTAGAGGCACTGGATACTTCAGACTGATTAAAAAGAAATGAATGCACAAAGGTGTTTGTTGTGGGTCGTGGTGGTTTAATTAGATTGAAAAACAAATTACAGAGCCTAATTGTTAAATATTGGGAATCTGGTAGGAGACTGTCATTTTAAGAAACGTTTTTTTTAACCTGAAACAAGTATGATGGCTACTTGAAATTTCAATTCATTGAGGACAAAGGGACCAAATTGTCTTAATTTCTAGCTCTTCAGTAGAAAACCATAAAAGCAAAAGTGGAACTTGTAATGTGGTTTCTAAGATTATTTAAAGTGTCTCTATTGAAATTTAATGAATAAGCGAATATTTGGAGTAATTCATATTCCACTCCAGTGTTTAATGATTTTTTCCTTGTGCTTTATTTTAAACTGTAGCAATATTTCTTCCTTTGATGCAAGCTTAATGTGGCAGACCATCAATAACTGCAAAATATGACAAAGTAAAAAGACCTTTACATTACATTTCAGTTCCTCTAGTGTGCCTATCATTTTCAAAGAAAGGGGGTAAGAGGCACTCAGGATGCTCATTTCCTCTTTTACTGTTTCTCTGGGGACCACAGAGATATAAACATGCCTGACCGGTTAGGCTGAATCAATATGGCTGTTGCAAAAAAAAGTAGCCGCCTACTTGGAATACTTAAGATCTTTGAGGGTATCATAAAGAATTGTCTAAAACGGTCTTTTCCATTTTAAATAAAAATGTTCCTCTTGAATGGCCCTTACTGTAAAAAGAAATAAAATGTTATTTAACCTATTTTACCATTAAAGAACCATGAAAAAGATAATTACAGAGCAAGGGGTGAGACAAATTGCACTATCTTGTCTTATTTTATATATTACTTAGATCCTGACATTTTGTTTATTTCTAAGTCTGATGTCCTCAGCTTCGAGATGGAAGCTCACTTGCTGAAGAAGCATTCGGCACCTCTCTCAGCTGCTGAGGAAAAAGTGGTTAGATCAGCTGCCAAGGCAGCAGGTTTTGCAGACAAGCTAATGATGTTAGATATTGCAGATGGCAATCTGAATGGACACACCTATCCTAATAGAGTGTAAACCCTCTTAAAATTTGTTTATGAACATACAAAATGAATTTGAATGATAAACAATTACTGGCATCAATTAACAGCTGTGGCAACATTTGATAAACAATGCCAATTGAGAGAGAGAGTTATTTATACAGTATGTAGTCTTAGCTGATGTCACTGTTGATCCAATTGGTAATAAGGCCAGTTTAGCACCCCATCATAGAATGTCTGTATTTCCAGGGCATATACTGAACTCTAATCAGAATTCTGTTTTTTTAAGGTGCTATCTGTAGTTACTTTTAATAAAATAGAAACCATTCCCTCCAGTATGGAATTGACAATTACTGCCTTCATAAGAGCTAAAGAGAGATGAAGGCAGTATATACTCATGCTCTGAACCATGAACTTTCAGGCCATCCACTTGATTTACACTGTGATGTGCCCTTCGCCTGCAGCAGAGTTAAAGCTCCAGTAGGAGTATTGATGCAGCTCTCACACAATACACTCCAGGTTCACAAGAGCCCTGCAAACAGAGGGAGTGCTGCTGCAAGGCATACGAAGCGGTTGACTTCGATCCATCAGACTCTGCTATTTTATTCCTTGCAATAGATGCCTTTATTGGTTGAGCTGCTTGGGAAACCTGTAGCTGGAAATTTTGTATCATCTGGGAAATGCCCTGTACCCATACTCAAATTACAAAACACCAGCACATAAGTTATTGTTAATACATAAATACAATTATGTATCATTCTCAAGTGCTAAATAAAATTACTGGAATTATATTATCTGCATACCAGACATTTCACAGATTTAAAGTAAACTTTAAGTTACTGTCCATTTTTTAATCCATATTCTAAAATAATTTGGTAAGTTTTAGAAAGGAGAACATTAATAAAACATATTCCCAGGGCTCTCTAGCAAAATCTTTTTATTGGTCAGTTTGTTTGGTTATATTAACCAAACATTGCATGTACGTTTTTATTAAAATAACTGTGAAAAAGCATATTGTATCTATATTTTCTTTTGTGGTTCAAATTACTCCTGTTGGAGATAGTAGTGTTTCTGTTCAATAGAACACATTGTGGTTTAATAAAAACTCCTTTAACATTACTGGTTTAAATGTGTTTTGTGGTTTGTGTCACATTTCATTATATACTCTATTTACCTGTATGTATGTCAGAGAAATTCTAGTGAAGATGGTAATTAATCAACATCAGGCTTCTAAATATTATTGAATCATAAGGAACACAACGTCTTCCTCTTGTGTGAAATTCTCATCACATGTGAGTGCTTGTCATAATAATATGCTGACAGAACATTCCCCAGAAAGCTGTGGCTAAAAACCTGCTGCCCTCAACTGCCTGATCCATTGGAAGACAAATAGTACTACATTCCCCACAAAGCTGTGGCTAATGACCTGCTGCCTTCAACTACGTCACTAACTGGAAGAAGACAAATAGAACTACATACCCAGAAAGCTGTGGTCAATGGCCTGCTGACCTCAACTACCTGACCAATTAGATGAAGACAAATAGAACTGCTTTCCCAGAAAGCTGTGGCCAATGGCCTGCTGACCTCAACTATCTGACCAATTGGAAGAAGACAAACAGACAGGTGACAGTTAATAACAGCAAGTGGAGGCTTCCAAGATGGCTTGTGACCTCTATTTGCTAGAACAATGTTATTTGATTACCTTCTTACTCCCTTTATCCTTTGTTATTTGCAGCACCAAAGTATAGAAAGTTCAAGATGGCAACTGAAGGATTGATGCACGCTATAGTGTGATCTTTCAGAAGAGTATGGTTTTTGCAGGAATTTCATTTTAGAAAAGAATTTCCTTGACAGATGTACTTTGTGGAAGAGAGGTTTTTTTTAGGCTGATAACCATCTTAACTGCCCAGTTACTTATAGATAGTTACAGCTTGAAGTAATAGCCAGCTTACTGTTTGGCTTTGATTTTATTTGATTTATAACGAGCACTCTTATATTTTACCTTACTTCTGTCTTTGTATGTCTGTCACCTATAAAAAAATATCCTGATACACCATTCCCCTGGTAATGCCACACTATTAAATTGTTAAGTTCCATTAATGGACTTTTAATCATGATTAATATCAGTGTATGAAAAAGCTATGGGGTGCCCCTGGAGTCGTGGTGTGTGCAATGATGGTGCACTCCTATTTTTAAGTATGCATTAAGAGAAGGACAGAACAAAAGTTCTGACATTGACCTAAGATAATCTATTCAAGCTGTTTATAATAAGACAAAGCATTTGTTTCCAAAAGTAAAAAAATAAATATGAATAACACTTTCATTAACAAAAATTTACTTAAGTAATTATTTACCGAAAGGAACTGCTGCATACCTTTCATAAACCTAATTATTATGTTAGAAAAGCAAGGGATGTCTCATTTCCATCTATACAGTATATTCAGGACAAAGTAGAAGAGAGATTTGGTTCTATAAATACATAAACATGAAATATAATGCAGTCTGTTTCTGAATGTTGAACAAAGGTGTTCAAATTGCTTTCATTTTGTGGTTCTGTACAACTAATACACCAAATGTCATAATAATGTTGATTATTTTGGCAACCAAAGTGCATGTGCTTGGAAACTGGGAGCAGCTGTCTTACATATCACAATTAAAGACTTAATTCTTAATCCTCAAATAATATCACTGTCAAAAAAATGGTGCAGACATTCTTTAGAGCTTCTTCAATAAATAAATATTTATAAATTAAAGCAAGTCCTTAAAACATGTTTTAAACATGTTACTGTTTTATCTTTGCAAGGCAAAACATTTGCCATGACAGTTTCCTTCATAATAGTACTACTGTCTGTGTTTCAGTTTGATTTGTTTGTGTCAAATCATTTGGTTCTCTGTCTCAATTAGTCATTGATGGTTTCTATTATATCAAAATTCCTCCATGAAGTTATCTTCTTATAATAAATTGCAGATGATTCAGTATTCTACAAAAGTACTGTACATATCCTGCATTGAAAAGGTTAAATATTAAAATATTACTTCCTACTTTTAATAGAGTAATCTATTAAATGATTGTTTCATTAACTGAGGCGAGCTGTCCCAGAGGGAGCAAAATATATATCTCATAGTAATTAATCACTTCTATTGAAAAACAGCTGCTTGAATTTAAATAAATTGCCCTGCAGCAGCTACCCTATGAAAGTGGATCATCATTTTTTCATCAAAGTGAAAAAAGTTAGATGTGGTCTTACTGCAAACAAGGATGCTTTAAAAAAACACAATAATCAAAATGATTCTAAAATATGCCATAGATTCCAATAAATAATGTTCTTGTTTTGCCAGTTTTATTTTTTGTTGTGCTTTTAACGATTTCATTGGGTTGAATTACACGTGCTTAATTTATTATTATTTTTATATTGGGTTGAATTGCATGTGTTTGATTTATTATTATTTTTATATTGGGTTGAATTGCATGTGTTTGATTTATTATTATTTATTAATACATTGGTTTGGAGGTCCGATTTTCAATGCTGATCAAATGTCTAATTTTTGTCTCCCCTGCAACCCATATATGACAACAAGAAGTAATACTTGTGAGTGTTCCTTAAGCTCAGAGGGTGTCCAAGGAGTAGATACCTTTAAGTGAATCAACCTCCAAGATCACCCTCATCCCTGTGTGTTTTCATGTATAATAAAGAATAACCAGCAATGTTCCAGGCACATTTCTCCTAACACTGCTCAGCTTACCTTACCATCATGAAGCCTGGTGATCAGGTCAAAAATCTAAAAACTTCACTGATTACGTTCATATTTAGTGAAAAGAGAAAATTGATCAGGAAGGCAATAATTATCTAGAAAATTGCACTTTTCATGCAGGAAAAGTATTGATCATGCTGTGAAGAGCCCATGGAGTGACTTAATCAGTGCCTTATCTATATCTTCTGTGATGCTCTCTGTGTCAGAAAAGGTAGAACATATTTACCTTTTGCAGGGCCTGGTAATTCTTTGGGTGTTGTCATGGCTGCAGGCAGTGTAAGCAATAAAAGAAGATGAGGGGAACAATATCACGGATAAAAAGAGTCACATGAAGACAGAACAAATCACATCCTTTTGCTCAACTGGACCAGTATGCATACAATGACAATGCTCTGAAAACTGTGCTTCAGATTTGAAACCACACCTGAAGCACATTGCCAGCACTCAAAAACAGCAGACTTGAACTTTGACTTTAATCAACAAATGATAAGAGGAAAAAAATCAAAACTTTTACAACTATGCTTTTGCTTGTCTAAGGTGCTGAGCATTATAGACAGTACGTAAAACTGCAAAAGAAAGCTTGAAACTGCCAGGAGAGGAAACCATATGCACTTTCTGTCCCCAAAAAGATAAATTCTACACAGACACAAATACGCACACCAGTGCAAATTTTCCCAAAAGCCAATTAGCCTACCAGTATCTTCTTTGACTGTGGGAGGAAACTGGAGCACCCAGATGAAACCCATATGAACACAGGGAGAACATACAATCTCCACACAGATAGCACACCAGATCTGGAACTGAACACAGGGTCCCAACTCTGTGAGGCAGGAATGCTAACCACTGCACCACCATCCCACCCAAACCATATTTACAATAAATTTTATTCTGGGGATTAAATTTAAATTAAGTGGAAATCAGCAACCAGTTTATGATTATAAGGCAATCTAACAAAGCTAGATAGTATAATTCCTGAACCTGATTCTTCTTTTCAAAGGAAGCACAGCTTAGTGCTTGATTACAAGCAAATGCAGATCTAGAACTGAAAAGCCTTTGTCTCTGAGTGACACATTCTAATTACATTGTGGTCTCCACCTTTTCGAGATGTGTCTTAATTAGACACTATGAACCCTTATTTTGAATTTATATTCTTTCCATTGCAATCAAGATTATAATCAAGATAGTCTTAGAAACTAATGAAACTTTTAACTGAACAAAAAAGGGGTGATGGATTATATGATGGATTATAACCTGCGTTGACCTGCGTTGGCTATTGGTCATATATTGCTACATGTTCCCACTTACCGTTTCACCCATTTACCAAAGACGTCCTTCAGTGCCAAAATCTAAAATAGGAGCACTGCTTGTCTTTTGTCAGCATGTGAAAATTTAGCCAAATGAAAAAATGCAGGTTTATTAGTTTGCAAATTTGCTTCACAGAATGCCTTTTTAACAAAAACTTCAAAGGAAGAGTTGATTATTTTACTGTTGTGTGTGACTGGGTATCAAGAGATTAACTAGACATATCAGTATTCCTTATCTTTAAGGCAAGATAATGTGCAGCCTCTGGACTATTGGAGTCAGACTGATTGGAGCACTACAACTGTCCCTTATCTATTGAGGCAGGCACAATGTCCAGAGGCCAGGTGTCCAGACAGGTTTAGAAACATCTTGAAATTACTAGAAAAGTCTTGAGGCCAGAAAGCAACCCCTTTTTATGATAGCAAACAAAACAGCCACCATTCATACAGTACATTCCCACTCGAAGCTCTGTGATCTCGCTTACCAGTGAGGACAAAATAGCACTGTGAGTAGGTTTCCTCTTTGCAGGCAACTCTAAGGAAATCTACCAGGCTGTTTGAGCCTAGAAGATATCTATCTTAGAATTTAGGCAAAGTGACTTTTATTTTATAGCTGTGCATATATGAATACTATTATAAATGAATAAAAATGTTCATTTATTTTTTCCCTCATTAGCAAGGAAGGCTTACAGATTGTGTATAATGCTGGTCCCAGGTATTGACAGTTTATTTAAATAATTGTAAATAACAGTAGTAGACATTCTACGTTTGTTTCTTTCTATAAATAATTATAAATTAGAAACAAAGAACCCAAATGCTTTCATTTATTATCGCCATTGTATTCACTGACAACAGTAAGTTTCACAAATCAGTTGGTAAACTGAGGTTAGGGCTTGATTGTATATTTGGAATTTTAGCCTCATTTATATTATTTGATCACAACCTGCCGACATGTAACATTATGAAAGACTGGTTAGTAGTTCTGAGTCTGGTTTTCAGGTCTGTGAGATATTGAGTTATTTTTAGAGGTACAAGGATTAAGTTATTTTTAAAATAAGGTATTTTTGTACAGTAATGATAATAAAACACAGCACTTTCTTGTAAACTGCAATTGCTGTGCAGGGCAATTGCAGGCAAGCAGAATAGATCACCATTACATAAAAGAAAATAGTTCTCTGTGTTAAAAAAGAAAGGCCTAACAGCATGAAGTTTGAATCTTGAAAAGTGAGCCGAAACTGCTAAGTGCTGTACTGAGACGTATCTGCACTGAGTAATGACAGCAAACATTTCAAGATTTAAAATCCAAACCATCCATCCATCTACCCGCCCATTTTCGAACTAATTCCCCAGTTCATCCAGTCCTCCTGCAGGGCTGCAGAAAAGCCAAAGCCTTGCACAACTTTAATTTATTTTTTGAAAAACAAACTTATCCAATTTATATCCATAAAAATAATGCTTTCAGCAGTTTTACCAGTAACTTTGCTCCACTAACACTGTCTGATCGTATACAACTGCAATACACATTACCACAAGATGAGCAAAGTATAATGGTGACCTGCAATGAAAAGCAGTGCAACATTATTTTGGCTAAATACTGAATGGCAAGGTAAGAGAAAAAGCCTAGACTAGCATCCCCAGAGACTAAAAGTAGTAAAATCAAAGCAGAATTGTCCTGAGAAGAAGTTCAAGAGGAGACGTTGGATACAATGTTAAAGCTCAAGGTCATGATTTTTTTATATAGTGTATTTTTGCTGAAAAAATGTACTGTACTTTCAATTTTCAATTCAAATTGTCAATGTTCTATTTTTCATAAGATTTTCAAAAAACATAAACGGTTAAGTTGTGCAGTTATTTACAGATCATGCTGTGCATACTCAGCATCTTCAGTGGGCATTCAATGGGATCAAATGAATCTTCTGTATAGATGCCTCTATCTCTGCCGCTGCTTTGTTTAAAATGACCATAAGAAGAGTCAATGAAATTGGGAATGTTTGGCATTTTTTGAGTCATGTAATGAATGTACTGTACAGTACTACACCCTTTCTTAAAAAATGACTATAGTAGTACCATTTTCTGATCTATTAAATCACCATAGGTTTTCCAAAAATGAATTACTAGTTTTGTAAAAATACTAAAATCCGAAAGTGCAGAGAACTTGACGTAGGCATAATTGTGGTCATCTAGCATGCTAGTTTTTAGCCCTTACACTTGATTTCGGTTTCTCATATGAATGGTGCTTTAGTATAAGGTGCCACTGAAAGAATCCATTGATCTAATTATGTACATTTAATTGTGAGGGATATGAGGAAATAATTTTGCAGACAAAAAAATAAGTATTTTTTGTCAAATGCATTCTGGGATGATTTGAATTAAAATGTGTAACATAGTGGGACTTTCAATATTTACATTTCCCATTAATATTCTCCCAATTATTTGCGATTTCCGTTTATGTTGAAATACCCTATTTATAACCATTGAGCCCTCCTAGACAGCTTAATATAAGCAGAAAACAAATAAGAAAAATATGCTCTTGAAACAACTTACAGTTTTCAATTTTAGAAGATTTACAGAATTCAAGATCGTTGTCAGATCTGAGCTATCTTCTTGAAATATTCTGAATATGCCAGATTTACCAGAAATATAAATGTATTTAAAACCTCCTGTACTCTCGGGCACTAGAGATTCACTATACTGTACCTTTCAGCTGAAACTGTGCTCATTTAATGATAACTGTTTAAAACCAAATCCATGGTCTCATTAAAATCACGATCACCATGATGCCCACAGACCCTTGAGGGTCTTCTCTCATTTCCCTAATGACCCATCATTACAACATTAAATGCTGAAAAAGTAAGAAAATTGCACACTGGAAATCTAACCAGAATATTCTCAAATACTGTAAACTTTCTTTTTCACTTTTAGGGGAGTTATAACTATCCTAATCTACTAAACTGAAGCTTGATTAAAATGTAAAATTGCACTTGTTTTTTCACATAATGAATAAATGATTTAGATCGTTGACTTACAGTACATGAGCAGAGTTAAAATTTTGAAGATCTGCATGGAGAGTTTGGATATTCAAAATGTTTATACTGCATGATATCCCAAATACCTAGGGGTGGTACTGTATATGCTGCTTGGCAACACGATTTAGAGCATTTAGCTGCAATATCAACAGTATATGGTTTCTAATGTGATTCCTGGAATAGCTCATTTTCTTAGATTACATCCGCTCTGCATGACATGAGTGTTTTTTTTTTCCATTTCACATTTGAGTTGAATTTGAAAAATATAAGAAAGGATATACTGTAAGTGAGATGAGGCCATCTGGCCCATTTTGTTCAATTCATAGTTTAGTAGCTAAATTAAACTAAAATTATATATTGTTATTTCTTAAAAGAGTATGGACCCCTACCTTGCTGGAAAGCCTGATATCCAGTACTCTGTATAAAGAAGATTTTCCTAAAAGGGAAAATTAATTCCCTTTTAGTGACCACATGTCCTGGTTTTGCTTCTGACTATTTCTAAACACTCCCCAGGATTGACCATATCTATACCCCTTGGAATCTTAAATACTTGCATCCATTCTGCTCTTAATCTCCTTTGCTCTAGAAATTTATTTATTTCCATTATCCTGTCTCTACATGAGGAATCATTCATGTTGATATTCTTAGACCTCTTTATACAACTATACCTTTTGTGTTGAGGTGATCAAAAAAATGTCCTACATGAGGTCTTTCTAGGACATAGTAAAACTTAAACATGACATGTTTTGAATTACACATTTTTTGCTATACTACAAACCCAAGCATTTTTTTGCCTTTTTAATGAATCTACAGATTTTTTTGATGAGAACTATTGAATTATTGATATACTGTCAAATGGATCCCTGTGGCACACCACTACTTACATGGTCCAAATTAAAAGATGTGTCATTTAAGATGACAATCTGTTTCTCTCCATTGAAAAGTTCTTTATCCATTGATGAAATGTGTAAACATTACCTCAGATTACATTTTTTAAAACCCTTTACTAAAGACCTTTACAAAAGCTTACTGCAAGACCTTCCCCTTCCAAATATATACAAGCTGTTCCCTAAAATGTTAATGCTTTCTAAGCTTAGCTCTATAATTTCCAAAACTTTACCTTTAACAGACATAAGCCTGATTGATTTACATTTTCTTGGTTCAGTTTTGTCTATAAATATCTCTCATTTCCTTTCAGTATTGGGAAACGGTATGTGACTGTGAAGGTATGGGGTACAATTTTGATTTATAGAAGTAATACTAAGTAGGCTCCATTAAACTTCAGATTCTTGTCATACCTATCCTGAGACTTGAACATATTTCCTAAAGTGCCTATAAAAAGATTTTGAGATATTGTATCCTCTTTCTTGGCCTTGATATTCTCAATATATTTGTGTTACCTTTCTGATGTTGTTTTTTTCTCACTGGTACGAATTTAACTCATGAAATGATTTTTAATACAGTGGTTATAATTTTAAGCCTTCCAACACATATCCTGTGTGTATACAGAGATAAATGCTTTCTCATAGTCATTGATTCCTATTAATGGTGGTCTTTTGTGCTGCTGTGAGTTTGAAATACTTGTCCTACAACTTGCAGGTCCATGGTGTTCAATCTATTTCTCAAATGTGCCCATTATGATGACTGGACTGAGTCCAATTTTCCTTGTAGCCTGTTTATCAATACCTTGGTAAAGAGAACACAGACAATTAGAAACAAGTCTATTGGCCTGTAATACCTGAGGTATTTATACATCTGCTTTGAAATGCAGAAACATTCTGCAAATGTTCAAACATCTATATCAATCAATATGCTATCATCTCCTGGTGCTCTCCTAATTTTTCCATGTCTGGAATTTTAACTGTTCTACCTTTTGTTTGCTAGTTCACTACTGTTGGTGTAGGTTTTTATGGAAGTGGTTTGTCCTTCAAAATCAACAGTCAAGTGTCAGAAAGTCAAATACATTTAAAAATCAGCATGGGTTGCCTGTGATAAGATATGGATGTGCAATCTGGAACCTGAACATAAAAATTAAGTCCTAGAGAAGTAAGTCAAGACATATGCTTGGAATAAGTAGACAGGAAGAGAGATGAACAGGTTTGGGTCACAGAAGTTTATGATGTCACGTTAAGAGTAAATGTACAGTAAATTGTGAATATACAGTACATGGCATAGATCAAAAAGGTTCATGGCCAAACAAGAAAGTAATTTTTGGTTTAAAAGACTAGAAAAACCTCAAGGAAGACCTTTGAGAAATGATAAGATGGAGTTTGCAGAAGCATGAAGACAAAAGTTTATGGTAGTTAATAGAAGTATCTTCAGACAGGAAACTGATTATAGGCTGAAGAACATAGTAATACATACACCTTTTGGTACAATACTATACCTCCAGAGATGCTGGTTGTTGCTGAAGTGGTGGCAGTGGTTTCTAATAATACAGTGGTTGTGGCTGTTGTGGTGGTTTGGGAAGGGGCTGTTGAAGATGGAGGCATAGTGGTAGGTAAATCTGGTGAATGAAACAGAAACAAAAACAAACAAGCAAACAAACAAAAAAACTTATCAAGATGAAAATGAAAAAAAATACAGGCAAACAAGTCAAACTGTCAAAAGCAAGAAAATATATAAACATTTCACTAACAAAAATGGGAGCGTGCAAAGCATTCAGCATTCACAAATGTATACATACAGTACACATAAAGACACAACATACAAGTGATATTCTGTACTTATTTTCCTGCTGCCCTTACTGGAAAATCTCTAAACAATTTTGGCATGTACTGTAAGAAGACTTTTCCTAGCTGAATGGCAAGACGAGCAAGACTATAACTTGAAAAGTAAAAGAAAAATGTAGAAAGAATGTGTAGATAAAACCATTGGGATATGAATGTCTTGGTTTAAATGAATGACCTTGTACACATTGAATGCATATTAATGACCCTATTGTTCAATTTCTGTCTAGGATAGAGGATACTGCTCTGAAGGTAATGGTGCCAGAGATTGGAGATCTTTTGTTTGCCTAAACATCTGAGTTAGAATGTTAACAAGTACACATTAGGCAATAAATCACCAAAGTGAGGTTTTATGCTTCTTCTCCTCCTTCTTATCTTCTGGAAGTTTTACTTCTGTCATAGTTTTATATAACCATGCTCTCAATTCTGAAAAGTTGTATCTCTAAAAACTTTAACTTTCATGTTATTTCACACATGTGAGAACAAAATGAATAGGTACAAAAACATACTGATATTAATACCATGTGCATGAAAGTATTGTTGAAAATTGATTTCATGTAAAACCATTATTTTTGCCTGTGTTGTTTTATAAAACAACCACTTTTATAAAACAACCATGTCAACCATTTTGACTTTACATTCTCCAATAACACATATCAATGACAAAAGTAACCAAAATATGCAGGTATTCTGATGTTTGTATCTATTTGTTATATTTGGCACATACTTTATTCATATTTTGGGCTTATATATTTATATGATGGGCTTATGTTTTAAAAGATGCTTGTACTGCAAAAATATCCTAAATAATTAATACATTAAGCACATGTCACTTACCTGCTGAGCTAACTGACTTGTTGAAAATTTGCTGATTTTTACAGATACAGTATGACACATTTCTAACTTAAAAGCCTGTCAGATTTTGCAGGAAGTTTAGTTCAATGTTCTATTATTTTTTAATATCTGTTTCTATTATATACCGTATAAAGGGTTCTGTAAGACATTTGGGCATGTGGAAGGAAGTCAAAGTGAAAAGAGTACGACAATTGTTTTTAGCAATGTGGAATTTCCTTCAAGGATTTCCATTTTTATAGCTATTATATTTTGTAATGTGTTCATTATTTTTCATGTTGACACAGTTTTTGTTAGTGATTTAAAGACATGTCTAAACATTCAAATCACCTCTAGCCTTTATCGATCCAATGCTAAATGAAGGTCTCCACAAGCGTCTTGTTAGCATTAATTCCACCTTTTTATCTTACAGGAGGTTATCTTCTTGGTTGTTTTTGGCCTCTTGGGATCCAGCTACCAACAATGATCTGTCCTTCCTGTTGTGTGTTTGACCCACTGACATTTCAGTCTCTTCGCTGTTATAACAATGCCATACACTTTTGTTTGTGCTCCAATCCATTTATTTTCTCTTCTGACTCTCCTTGTTATCCTACATGTGTATCTTTCCATGTGTCTCTAGGTGCTCTGTGGTCTCTCTGTTGTTTTTGCTGGTGTTTATGTTTTACTTCCATATGTTAACATAAGCAACAGTAGCCAAAAACCTTGTTATATAGGTATAGGCAGATTACCCTTTAGAATCATACTTGATATTCCAAAATCATTGCAGATGCTATATACTGTATGTTCTTTTAAGATGATTATAGTTCTTCCAATGCACAAAGCTGTTGATGTTTTGTACTGTAGCTTAACAGTATTTGCTTTAGTTTCCTTAAGTAAACTGTAACTGTAAGGTGCGAACATTTAAATTCATTCTCAGTTCTGCTTGGATGCTAGGTTCATATATCTCTTAAAATTGTAATTGCAGTTCCTTTGGGTTTAGTACAAATTTAATTATGCAGTCAGAGAATCATGGACTATATAAGAAGGTTCCATTAATCTTCTTTTTTTTTCCGTCCCGATTCAGTATCTTAGAAACTGCTTGAAATGTGGCTGTGCAGAACTTTAGGGATATTGATTCTCCCTGCAGACACCTTTCTTTAATTTTATGATGAATATATATATATACAGGTATATACATTTGTGTATATCCATGCAGGTAAGCCAGTATGTTCTTTTTAAATTTATATTCCAATGTGTCGTCTGACATCACAGAATCGTGTTTAATGTTTTTTTTATTTTAAAAGAGTCTATTTAAAAGAGAACATGAAGTGTCTCTTTCACAGCATGTAGTTTTTAACTTGGCAATGTGAACCAAAAACATATAAAAAAAACCCTACATTTCCTGATGTGCCACACACATTAAAAAATACAGTGAAGTAATATTTTTACTGTACAGTATAATATTAGGATTGTTCTTGCAGACTGTCTTCATTATGATGCCATTACTTACACCACTGTTTTGCAAGTGATCATTAAAGTTATATTAAAACATTTTGAGTAGTGCATACTGTAGCGGCAATGCTTGTTAATAAGACAGAATTAAGCGTTGGTATGCTGTCCTAAAGGAGGCCCCATCTCATCCTCCATCTCTGTGGTGCAGCCACAGAGAAAGTATTCATGCAGGCTGATTTAAGATGTTTTCTTTTGATAAGAAGCAAGCTCCCAGACGGGGATGCAATTAGCTAAGCTGGCTATCATGATCAATGGTCATCCATTGGCGCCTATCTGTCTAGGGAGTGCCAGATGGACATCTGGACTGCATTCCTAGGTGTCAGGAGTAAGTGACTCATATCTCACCTTGATCAACCAATCAGGGACTGGTAGGGCCGAGTAACCCACGTGGGACTCTGATGCCCATGGAACTTTCAGCCAATGAACGAGCTGAAGTTCCTCCAGGTAAAAACAGGCAACACAGAGAGCCTGAGTGATTCAAAAGATTCTGTGGAGAATTCTATGGACTGTTCTAAAGGGAATTCAAAGGAGAATTCCAGGGCAGGACGGCCCAGGAGCAGAAGGCTCCCAAGGGCAGGACATTCTCGCAGCGCGCCTCCTGTCCATCCTGAGATTCAGCCCGGACAACCACGGAACGGCCAGTGTGTCCGAGTGCCAGAACTTTCCTTTGTTCTAAGAGTCTAGAGTGGAGGTTCCCAGAGAGTAACCAGCAGCAGGCCTCGTGAACAGGTCGGAACTGTGGAAAGCTGAATCACTATTCAGAACTAGCTCTTCATCAGGAACGAACCGGTCCTCTTCCTGACTTGCTGGGACCCACAGTCATCTTTTCTCCTGTGCACAAACTTTGCTAGTTAAAGCCAACACTAACTAGCCGGTCAGCGAGCATCAGCAGCGTACCGTCGCAAGCCGCACAGCACAGCCTGGCACGGAGCCAGAGAGCGCAGATTGGACAGCAACAAGCCTGCAGCTGATTGTTTGTGCCTGCAGGAGATATGAATCCCCAGAGATTGGATGAGTATTCAACTTCAATGCATTACAGCTCGAGAATTAAATTGTTATCCCAACCAGTTGATATCAATTTAATTCCTAAGAGTTATGTACTTGTTTTGAGTATCTAATGTAGAAGTTATAACCAAGTTCATTTATGAAACGGTCTTAATGAATGATATACTGAACGTATGTCCTCTTGATATGTGTAACACTTTGTAACTGATTGAATATATATCTTTTGTATTCTGATAACCCTCTCGATAAGATCTGTTAGGTTTATATGCATATTCTATGTATTAATAAATGTATCCTCGCGTATTAGTACCTGTGTGTGTGCGTTGTTTGAGTTATGTCGCATGGTTGGATTCTAAAGCCATCAAAAGAATCAACTTTGTGATTTACTGCTACAATTAATAATTGTCTCAGTAAATGCCCAAACCCTACAGAACTGGTGCCTTCAGAGAGCCACTACATTTACATTTTGGCTATGATTACATATTTGGCGTCCCTGAGCCGGTTTTCTTACAATACTGTAACTCAATGGCAAATTGCAATATCAACACGGTAAATACGGTATTGATCTAAATATAGTATCTAAATATAGTATAGTGACGAATATCATCTACAATGTACATGACAAAGTCACTCAAATCACTACACAAAACATTTATTTTAATCTGGCATCTTTTCCTACAAAATACAATATTTCTTAAAGTCACGATGTATAATATATTTTTCATAATTAAAATCTAAAATAAAATGATCTTTTTTCTATTAAGTATTGATACACAATTATATTGCATGCTGTATTAATTACAAAAAACAATAATTATGTTTGTGTAATACAGTATTGTGACATACAGTATATAATTTGGAGTTAAGGTAGCAGGGAGATAAGAACATTCTGTCTCATTTTTGGAAAGAAATAAAACGGCCATGATGCAGTGCTTTCTGTGATACCTTGGTGCCTACAATGTATACTAACTAACAGTCCCTGCATTCTAGATGGCTGTGTCTGTATCTGAATTGAAAAGATATACACTGTATATACGTTAGAAAATAAACAAGGAATATGAATTTTCCAATGGCACATGTAGATTCTAAGGATTTTACAACATCCAATCTACTTTTTCAATAGAAAAACAAGCAAAGGAAAAAGAAAACTCTCCATGTCATACTGCATCAGAGGACTGGTGGGCTTGCATTCCCATTCAAACAGGGGTAACTTGACTAACTGGGAACAAATTTGTCACAATCGTAAACCCCTCCCCTTAAGGACGCTCCAGCCCTGCTTTGTTTTCATTCATCTCCAGCACCTGTCTCCAGTTCCAGCCCCTGTGTTATTTAAACCAGACGTTCCTGCCTATCGGGGCTCAGCTTTGGAACATGGACGCCCGGAAGCCCGCTCACCCGCGAGTCCAGGAGCGGCTCAACGACATAGGCTTCGCTACGGCATCCTGACCATCTGGGTCCAGGATCAGGGAGCATCTGGTCCCGTTACCCCCTTTTATTCCCCCGACCCTCCACCAGATCCCGCTCCGGTTTTTAATTCTTCTGTGTGTCTGTCAGGATGGATTACCCAGCGTTGGACTTTCGCTTCATTCTTGGATTTGCATCGGACTCCCTTGGACTGTTCGCCTTGGCCACACCTCCCCTGAACACTAGCGCACCATGGACACGCCCCCCCCGTTTTCCTTCCAGCCCCTAGCATGCCTCTTTCCTCGTGTATTCCTCACTTCCCTTCGGATCGTGTTGTCTGCACAGGGCCCTGAAAGAACTGTTCGGGACAGAATTCATCAATACTTGTGAGTTCTCCAGAAGAAGCTGGAATCTGTTGCAGAGAAAAAAGACGTCTGGTCTTCCCTACTCAACAAGCTGCATCTAGGGACCTCACAAGAACAAGCAGATTGAAAATAGAATACAGAATACAGCAGTTTATATTGTATACTGTATTTTATACAATACAGTATATACTATACTGTAGTAAGGAGAGAAAAAGTGATTGTGGTATTCTCTACTGTATGGAATCACTTTGAAGAATTTAAATAAGAGCCATATAACATATTCCATCTTCTTACATCCAAATTCCAAAGGAGAATATCTTAATTACTTTATGTGCATAATATTCAATATTATTCAATAAAACATGAATCCTGGGTAATACTGTTAGAAACAATAAGTGAAATAATCCTACTTCAAAAGCTTATATGACTAAAAATTCAGATTTATAGCTCACATAATATTTGAGAAATTCATACTAAGTGACATAAAAATAACACAAATCGCTTTTCATAATAATAAAGTGCCCTTTTCTTAATGATAAAGCTACATGTAGGGGCATATTGAAGGGAGTCAAAAATGCACAGTACCATCATAAAAGTTTTCCAGTGAAAAAACGAAAATATCACACACTCTTTGCCTAAAATAAATGATAATCTTTGATTCGATAGTACTAAAATTAATAAAACAAATACATTTTTGAGGAAAAGGATAACAATGGAGATAGATATTTGTAGCACTTGTAAGAGATGGTGAACATGAAACAACGTAAGAAATTGAATGCAAGAAAATTATAAATGGAAAGGGATGATTCAGCAAATAATATCTCTTTGAAGAAAACTAGCACAGTTTTCTTGTTCAATCAGCCTTTGAAATCTTGAAATGTGGTGCATATATTACATGCTACTCTGACATATTCTAGCACATAATATAATAGCCCACAGAGGTGATAATGAAGTTGAAAAGCTTAATTAAAATGAGATATTTTCACATAGCGAAACAAACCAGTAGGGGAAAATGAGTTTAAACACTACTATTGTAACAACACTTGACAGAATTAAAGTCAGTAGGATACCATTATGTTTTTTTCTATGCACAATCATGGCACATTTGCTAAAACTGTAGGAGCTCCAGGTTCGGTTCAACAACAAAATGTCACAGCAAAATAAATTATGTCCAAAATGCAGCTTTCTTTCCTTCATAGCTTATGTTTAAAGCACTCTGTTGAAAATAAACAGATTCTAAAAGTTTACTTCTATTTATGTTTAATTAAAATCCTTCTTAAGGAATATTTGGGTGGAAAGAAACAAGTAAAGGTTTATTCCATGCTGTAAAGAGAAGAAAGGAAACACAATGTTTCTTCTGTGGAGCCTTCTTCAGGTGTCTGCTTTCACAGCTACTGTACTGTACCTACTTGAAATATTTGGGTGCTTCTTTAATGTCGAAAGGCGCCCAAATCATTGATGAATAAAATGAGTAGGTTGTGCATTTTCAATTACACTAATGAATTCTGGCAGTGTACTCTTTTTCTGTGGCACCTAATTACCTTTGCACTGCAAAGTTGTCAGATTTATAACATCAGCATCATTTAATGTTTTTGTGTTACTGTTGTTGCTACATGAAGGCTGACATTTCAGAACACCAGGAGAAGCTGCTTGGGTTTTAAGAACATTGAATGGAAGTGCTAATTAAATTTCTTTTGGCCTTCTGAAAATACAAATGGCAAGACATTTTCTTTTTCAAAATGAAAAGGCTGGATGCTAACAGTTTCTAAAGAACTGCAGCAGTCATCAAGTCTGGAGGCATTCTCACACCTGCAGAATTAAAGAGTTGTATTTGTGATTTTTAATCTGGTCACTCCCCTCACAGTCCTGTAAACAGGAACAAGTATTTGTTCTCTGTGCTTAAAAAAGCAGCTTGCTCCATTTCTTAAATTGCATTGAAAGCCTTAATTTTTCTTTTCACTTAAAAAACAACAAACTTTCTCAGCGTGACCACACTTTTTGTCACGCTGAATTAGTACATAGAATATAATAACATAAGAAAGGTTACAAATGTAAGTGCTAATTAAATTTCTTTGGCTCTTTTGAAGAAAAAAAAAGGTTTTCCTTTTTTCAAAATGAAAAGGCTGAGTGCTTAATTCTCTTCAATCAGTCATCAAAGCAACCTCAGAAAGGGAATTAACTGAATCTGAGGTTGAAATTCCCCATCGTTTATTGGCATCGATTACACGGATCTTTTATTGGCTTTTTACTTGAGACAACTTCCTAAGCTTTGAGGTTTCAATCATGACTACAAAAAAAGAGAAATTTCAACAAGAAAAAAGTGTGACATTAAGTATTTGACAGTGGTCACTATTATATTTTTTGGTAACATTAAGTGTTATTTTTGTAATAACCTAATTAATTCTGCTTACTGTAACACTACTACAAAGCCTAGTTGTTGATGTGCATGTTGAGACATACAATACAACATTGGCATAAACAGCACACTTTTCAGACAAACCAAACTCCAATACCTTTTGATATTTTGAAAACAAGAGTAGATCTACATCAGTGCTTTTTCTCAACAATCCCTCCTGTACCATTGCAAAGCTGAACCAATAAAAATATGAATCTGCAAATACTGTATAGGTTTTTCACTTTTGGCAACTGGACCAAGACCATCTAACTACAGACATGGTAAAACATATCTAAACAAGGTGGGCATGAGTCAGCCTGAGAAAAGACTTAACTACATAAAAATTCATTTAAACTAGAATGGAAGTGGGGAAAACTGTAAGGGAGACATACTGGAACAGAATGAAGAAGAGAAATGCAGGGAAAAATCAAATGTCAAAGGACAACGTAATTAAATGCTTACACCTAAATGTCAGGACTATTATGAATGAACTAGAAAAAATAGAACTGGCATGTAATTATAATGTAATTGGAAATAACAAAAAAATGACAAACATAAATGGTGACTGCAGCATTAGTGGATACACAGAATTATAAAGAGAAATGGAAGATACAGGAAATAAATCTGGATGATTGAAGAGTTTCAGAATCTATATGGTCAGAAAAGACTGTTAGAAGAAGGTGTACTATACTTTGGGCCACTTAACTATAATTTAAAATGCAATTTATTGTAGTTTATTAATTATAATGATGTGTTATATAACGAAACCAGGAAAATATGAGTAAAAGAAGAAATGCTTATTATGGGAGATTTCAATTTTCAAAAATATTGGGAAAAGACACCAGGTTCTGTATGTACAGTATGTGATGTCAGCAACTGAAACTGCAAAGACAGACATGGCTAATGATTGTTTCCTTACTCAGTTTTCATAGCACCTTAATTATTAATCTAGTCTTTTCAAACCATTACAATTAAGTAAAAACAACAGAGGTGAACCATGAGGGAAATATTTGATTAATATACAGTAGTTTGCTTAGACCCATACTTACATGAAAGGGAGAAAAAATAATTTAAAACATGAAAAAAATACAGTAGTAGAAATGCAAAAAGAACAACAAAAGTGCTTAAAAGTTTTTTTCAGTGCAAAAGATGGGTAATTATTGAAAAAAGCATCTCAGGGATAAAAATTAGAAGATTTTATCAGACTAGCTGATGCATTAAATTAATATTTCACTCAAGTGTTCTCCAAGGAAGAAACTGACATTTATGCCTGTGTATGAGAAAATATAAGTTCTAAATAGAATACCTTTAGCATAATAAGACAGTTGTATTACAAATACTAGAAACACTAAAAGTAATCAACAGGGCCTGAAAGCATTGCATCAGTTGTATAAAGATAAAGTCCATTGACTGGAAAGTAGATAATGTAGCACCCATTTATAAAAAAAAGAAAAACTCAACCAAGTAATTTTAAGCCAATAAGTTTTACTTCTACTACATGTAAGGGTGTAGAAATAATAATTAGACCTAAAAATGAGAATTATCAGTATGGCAATAAGATTCTAGGGAGTAGTCAACATGGATTGGTAGGTCTTGATAAGCTAACCTGTTAATAAACTAGTCAAGTTCACAGATGTTATTGAACATGGAGGATCAACAAACTAACGGGAATTTAAAAAAGTAAAATTCAAGACCGGGTCAACATGTCACAGATGACTTTAAATATAGTTTAGTGTAGATTGTGAAAATCAAACAAAACATAAGGCAGAGAAGTGCTGAACTTGAAGAAGCCTCTTAGAGGTAGACTTACAGCAGGTGCTTATGTTGACAGATTGTTTGTGCCGAAAAAATAAAAAGGCAAACATATGCTGGGATATACTGTACATAGTTAAACAGAGAATTTAAATGAAGAGATGTGTTGAAATACAGTAATAAGAATATTAGAGTATTGTGCATAAATCATGGTAACCACATTGACTAATGATATTCCTTCTCTGGAATCAGTGCAGAATACAACAAGATAATGTACTGTATGTTCTTAGGCTTAAAGGAATTGTCCTATGCAGGGAGGATATTTCTAAAGAACCGTACTCAACTTCTGAGGGGTTGCAGAATCAATAGTGAAATATGAATCAGAGGACAAAAATCTAAACTAAGGAAAGTGCATTTACATCTGAGAACAGCAGGTACCTTTTTTTTTACATTACTTATATGACATTAATACCCAGACATATTATCAAAGCTGACACCCTGTCTTCTTCCAAGAAATGGCTGGATGAGATCCTTGGTTCAATTAGCGACTCATAACCAATAAATGGTCTCCTCACATTTGTAATGTTTCGTATGTTCTTAAGAGAGTAAGTCGTTAATGAAGACAGCACCCTGCAGCCCTTTCAACAAAAAGTGTTGAGAGAATATTGGTATTGAAAAGGCACACGCTGTGCTCTCACATTACAGGACCATTTGCAACTTGTGATTTTATAGATGAGTCTGGAGGTCGGTTTAACTCAATGTGACTATTTATCATTCTTTATGGTCTCAGATATATGCTTTATCATGTATCTTCAGAGTCTTAATGTGTGCTTTCCACGGATACATTTAATAAATTAGAATTAAAATTGAAAATGGTGATAAATTGCAGGCTACCAACTTCAGATGACATTTATTGCTTTCTGCACTTGTGTCATTAGCAAATTAGGTTCATAGGAGAGCCACGCTCAGTCAATAAGATGATCCTGAATCTTTAGCTCTTGATGAATATCAGTTCACGGCAGCCAAATGTATTTCACAAGAATTTCTGTCAAAGCTAATGAGGCTCTTTTTCATTCTATAACCTGCATTTACACCAGTCAGTTCAAAGTCTGCATGAATGTCTACTATAAATATGTTAGTCACCTTTTAGCTGTAATCCTCTGCAGAATTTTGGCATTGCAAAAATGTGTTTAAAATGATCTGTGTTAAAGTGTTTTCTTTTAGCATCAGTGTTTATGCAGGCTAGACTAAAGAAATCTAGTAATGCAGCTGTCTGTTTGAAAAAAAAACTATGACTACTGTACATAGGAGGAATTTTATTGGTTAATCCCCTTGTCAACAAACTATCCTTTTTTTGTACAGTTCCAAAATAGTAACCAGACTCTATCATCATTCTAAAAGTGTATACATTTAACTACAAGGTGTTCTAGGTCTCTAGGTGTACATTATTTGTATTTTTACGAAATTACTAACTTTGAGTTTGCCATTTTTATGCCGTGGTCTGCTTTTATGGACTTTTGGATAAGATAGGAGAATTTCAATTTCATAAACTGCAGAAATTACACACATTACAGCTGTAAAACTCACACTAGTATTGGCTGCTTGATTAAAGAGCTAATACTAGTATTGTGATAATACTAGTTTTTTTTGTAATAATACTAGTTTTATTGTGATCCATCCCAATTAATTATAAAATGATCAAGTTTTTGAATGAGGACTTTATGTCTGTTTCTGTGGTAGTTATCTTGGGATGAGGCCTGTTTAATTGATTCCCTTAGCCTGATGGCTTTCAATAAATGACTTTTATGAGAAGCAAAGCAGCATCTCTTGTGAGGAGCTGAATGTCCTTGAAGTTTACTAACAAGTGCCTATAATTATTATGGAAATTTTGACCTTATATTCATCAAGACATGTCTTTATTCATAAAATATTCCTGGTCTTGGGTGCAGTGTGTGTCCCTTTTTCATCATGATATTGCTCAGTTCAGAACACACAAATTGTTAAAGTGAAGCAATCTACAGTATCACACCCACTAATGAACAAAACCTACATGAAAATTATTAATGCAAGTCAATGTATCTTTGTTAAAAGAACTAATTCCAAATAAAAATTTCTGAAATGAAAGTTTAGGGTACAGCTTCAACATTGAGTCCTGTACTCCTAAGCATGTGTATTTGTATCCATTCTTAAGCCATAATTCCATTACAAATCAGTCTAATCTTTGGCAAACACCAGTTTGTAAGTCAGTCACTTGGAAAAAAACAAACAAGTGAAAAAACATCGCCACATGCCAGCTTGTTTGTTCCTTAAACATTTTATCTGCACCCATTTCAGATATTCAGTAGCAACCTTCTTAGGTTTATTGGCTCTGACATATGCTATCTCCAGCTCTTGTGGAATCCTTCACAATCTGTTTTCTCTGACATTTAGTCTCTTTCTGTTAATGCCTTCCTGCCGTTCATGGATTAACTTCTCTTTTTGCTCAGTATGCTCCATATCACAGCACTAAATATTGCATCCTTTGCAATTTTTTGTGCACTCTTCTTTGGAAAAATAAAACACCTGAGGTACTTGCCCATAGAGGCAAAAGATAAGCAAGTTATTGGATGTGTCCAACAGCTTGCAACTGCTGAGAGGCTAAATTATTGCAAGGTTTTTTTTTTTAATCTGCAGGGATGCATTGGATAAAAATGGCCACAGGTGGAATTCATCATAAAATACAATAATGGGTCTAGAATACAGAATGTTTGGAAGGCTTTTTTAAACATAGTAATTAATTAAATTAATTAATGACAAATAATTATAATTCTTAATTACTGTCACTGGCCTTAATAGACGTACTGTATTAAGGCTTTAATTGGGTTGTTCAAATGCCCATATTACTGTACAACACAGTTTGCTGATTACATTTATTGTAAGTTACTACGATACCAAGCCAAATTAGCAAAAAATAACAAAGAACACCAACCACAATAATGATGACAACATCAACTGAAGAAATGCAGTGAGAGATCTGTTCCTGGGCACCAACTGCAAGATGTCACAAATCAGTATGTCGGTACACTTAATGAATGTCAGACATTTGGCACTGAACATGAATAGTCCTGTTAGTGAAGAGTGGTGCTGTACTTCTGAGGATTCATTAATGTCCCCATCAATGAAATCAAGTGAAACAGTGAAAAATGGAAAACATACAAATTTTGGCAATGCCCTTGTGTGACCCTGCTTACAATGTATTAGTCTATTGGAAAGAAAAACACAAGTAGTATGGTTTAATAGTCAAAGAATATGTCACATGCAAACAAATACAAATTACTGAGACTTTATTATGGGAAGAAAAAAAGTTCTGAATAATGTATTCGAAATCCTCAAACTATTATTATGACCTTCGCTTGACTCTCAAACAAAAAAAATATGACTTAGTGAAATTACAAATTTATTCAGGACTGAGAAAACAACAGGTGTTTATAAAGACACTGAAATACTGACTTAAAAAATCTGGAACCTAAAAAAAAACTGCAACTGAGACTGTTGGGTTTTACTGAATCCTTAATATTGATAAGCATTTATGGGCAGGAGAACAGCCACTTGTGGGTTTCACAACAGGCTAAAAAAATCATGGGTGTCCCACATCAATTCACTTTTATTTTGTGAAACTGTAACACTGTGAGAAAATGTATACGGTAATTTAGTGCTTAATTTGAGTCCGTTACAACAATTGTTTCAAGCATTCCTTTAGAAATCCACAAACATGCAGATAAACCTGGACTTCAAGGCAGGAGAACAGGATAGATTTGATAGAATAGTAAAAAAAAGTTTCAATAGACAAAAAAGTAATTATTTTTGAAGCAGGAGAGGCACATCTATCTATAGTACCTATTATCATGCTGTCTTACACATACTTGGACTTCAGGAAGTATTTTACCTTATGTTCTAGATGCTGGAAAACAGAAGATGGATGTTGAATGGCCTCTTGTCATTTTCTGACTGCCTTTCAAATATTCGTTTTTTTTCTTTGGTGTAAATACTCACCATACACATACAAATTGTACTCTGCACTGCTCTTCCCAAGGTGGTTGCTGGCTTCACAGCGGTAAGTGCCATTGTCTGTCTTGTTCAGAGCCATAATGGTCAGTTCCCTACCATCGACAATCATTCGGTCAAGATCAGGCAACTCCCCACCATCTTTTGTCCATAGCACTGGGTCAGGTCTATGGAAAACAGAAAAGCAAAGTGAAAATAATTCACTAGCAAGCAAACCCTCCAATCAACTTGGTGCAAATCTAACAGGTCTCATGGTGTGTAAGATAAGTGTGTAAGATGTGCAATATGATGACTTCACTCTCCAGGATGTCCAGTGTAATTGAAGCTTACTGTATAATATTGTAGACTCTGAAGTATATTTTGAAACTGTGCAGCTAGAGTTAAAAAAAGAAAAGGTTTACAATTCCAGGAAATCAGGCCATGAAAAATGGAGACAGGGTTTTAGAGAAGTAGAATAGGATAGGATAGCTATGGAATGAGTAGAGAATTGCTGGTCACAGTTTAAAGATATTCTGCTATAAACACAGGGCAGATTCACCCCAAGAGTCCCAGTTGGCTTAAGAAATCTATTTGAATTTAAAAATAATGGGATAAGGTAAAATTAGAGGACTAATGAATTACAAGCACAAGTAAAAAAAAAGATATTTAGAAAAGAGAGACATAAATTCATTTTTTCCAGTATTACAACAGCAAAAGATGAGGTAAGGAATCTAAACAATAAAACTGGAAAGTTCTAGATGATGAATGCGAAATGGCTGATATATTAAATTAATTACATTAAATTAGTACTTCACTGTGTGTTTACATAGGAAGAAAAAACATCATGCCTCTGGAATCAAAAGTTCTGTATTAAACGGATTTAGCATTAAAAGAGTCAAAAGTTTAACATGTGCTAAAAACACATTAAGAAGTCTGCAGGACCTGATGATTTCCTACCAGCTTTACATTCATAAGCCATTAACAAAACTCTTCCAACAGTCAGTTGATACAGGGGTCCACTGACTGAAAAATTGAAACACTGAGCTTGAAGAAATTACTTATGAAAATAACTTAGGTATTGTAGATCATTTTGATTCAGGGTTACATTCATACATAAGTATATTCAAGGATTTTTTTTTAAACAAGCTATAGTACCTAGCCAAGTTGTTGAAGCCTATACCCTGAATTATTTGAAGAAATGCCTGGATGTAGTCCACAGATCAATTCGTTTTTAATAGTTATTAACTACCAAACAGTCTACATGGACCAATGGCCTCTTCTTTTTGGTAACCTTTCTTATATTCTTATGATACAATCCCCTAGTAATTGCTATTGCAAAGAAATAGCAAAGTTGAATTAGGATAGGTTAACGCACTAAAACGTTAGGTTATGGTTCAGATAAAATGGCTTTGAATTCAGATGTCAAATATGCTTGTTTTAAAGTGGACAAGTGGATTTAAATGAGTGGTGCTGAAATCAAATCCCAGTGGACACATTGTCGGTGGTTGCTGTATATGTGCTGATCCAACAATTCTCCCAGTGACCTAACTGAGCTGATCAGTATCTTTGCTGGACCATTTTAACTCCTATCAATAGTCGTCATCAAGAGACCTAGAAAATTAGAAAATCTGTTGGATCTTGTCCTCATGGGCTGGAGTTGTACAGCTAGGGTCTAAAGGGTCTGCAAAGTCGTTCCTGGAGTATCTGTAGACTTGGAACAATTTACAGTATCTGTGATCAGGTAAACACATGATATGTTGAATTCACTAGTTTAGTGCTAATTGTAACAAAATAAAAAAAAAAACTATATTGAATCACTTGGTTAATTTATCAGTGATGTATAAGTGTTTATAATATTTGAAACTAAGTGGTAATATAAGAAACTTCAAGTGGTAACAACAACATACTGTAGGGTTTTGTTACATGTGTAACATACTCTTTTCATTATTCTTTCTACCTGTGATCTCATTTCAAGAAGGCCTGTACTACTATGTATCATATTGAAGTAAAGTAGTTTAATTGAACATTGTGTATAACATCATGAATGAGGACTTTGGAAAATAGGAACAAGCATACTCCATTTCAGTATGTGAATTTCTAAGATGGGCAAACACTATAATGACATTTGACCTTTACTTTTACGTATACCTATTACTTTTATATAAGCAGCAAATCTAAAAGGGGAACTTTAGTTTCATCAGTCTTTTTTCCTGGTTAAATTCTATTTCACTATTTTAAAAAAATCATAACAAAATATAAAAAATCTGATTCCAATATAGCCTCTACAATAGAAAATGTTTTAATCTAAATGTATTCTTTAAAGTAACTTTATTTTGTTTTATATAAACTAAGAACACATGTACAGTATGTGCTGTACAATATTCTACCATTTCCAATAAAGTTTATCACAAAACTTCTGAGTTTTACTGTCTTTTAAGAATTACAGTGAAATTTCATCTAATGTATTCAAGCAAGGTACTAGAGAAAGGTCAAAGTGGTTGTTAAATGTCATGGATTACAATTTCCCTATAATTATATGACATAATAAAATCCTTTTAAATATTAAGCTGTGATTTTTTTTTACTTAGGGTTATTACATAGTAACTTTGAAAAATGGACATTGATTGGGAATTCTAAAACCCAATTGATTTTAGTTGCATGTTAAAATCTTGGAGAATGCCAGGAAGCAACAAAAAATTACAAACAAAAACATTTTGAAAGGAGAAGTAAAGCAATGAAAGAGTTATTCTTACAACAGCATGTGTACATTTGCCTATAGTTTTGACTGTTCATACAACTAAGCTCTTGATTATGATTATGGTTGTTGATGAGAAAAATATATTTTCCAAACTAAAAGTAAATGAACTTGATATCTTATTTACAAACTGTCTTATGTCTATTTTATACAAATCATTTATAATTATTTACCTCCCTTTACATTATTAGCAAGTTTATTTTAATAGCAAAATAATCACAATGAAAATCGGGAAGATAAGAATATTCTTTACAATGTGATGTTGAGAGCTGTTGTATAAAAGAGAAGGGATTTCATTACAAATTATTTCTTTGTTTATGACCTTACACACAATGACAACACTATATATCTTTTTTTATAAGACACACACATGTAGCTATGGAATTAATTCCAAATATAAATATTATATCTAACATGGCTACAATAAATTGAATTTTACATTCAAAACTTTTCAATTTTTCAGTTTTACATGTTTGTTTTTATTCTATTAGCCTGTGCAATGTTCTTTTTATAATAAAATGAAATATTATCTATTATGAAAAAGCAAACACAAACTTACACAGGATTTCCTTTGGAAATGCATTCCAGTTTAAAATACTGCCCTTCTTGAGGAAAAACCAGTGGGTGGGTGATTTCCACATAGGGGGCATCTGTAAAAAATAAATGACAAGGCAGTTTGAAACCTATACAGACGATATTGTTGTGAAACAATCTAGCATATCCATGAAATCTTAATTACCGTATTCTAGATTTAAGACAATTGTACAGATTATGAGGAGAACTATTTTTGTGTTTTAGACAAGTTTTTCTTGATTCAAGAAACCTCTTGACATGTGAATCTGCAAGACGACCCCAAACCTCTTACCCCCCTTATCCTGGTGTCTAACTGGTACAATGACAGCCGTCAAATACCTTCCCACACAAGCTTTCACAAATGGCACCTCAAGCACATTGGACTCCTATTTGCCATCAGGACCAGCACTTTTAAAGATAAGTGTGACTTACAGTGCACCTCCAGGACCTGAGTGGTTTGCTGTGGTGAGGTGTTCAGGGCAACGTGGTCTACCCTGCAGGTGTAGGCAACTCCGTCATCATTGCGATCCACCTGCAGCTGCAAGGTACTTGTCACCGTAAAGGTCTTTCCACTGGCATTCACTTCCTTTGCACCTTTGGAGTTTCAAATAAAACATACTTAAATAAAACCAACAACACTTACCTTCACAGATAGGCTACACTTTGTGGACAAAATATTAGGAACCCCTACCCCTAAGTGTTGGGCTTCTGTGAGCAGCATATACAGTTTGAAATGGACATGTATTGTGGTATGGACACCATAATGTTCTAATAATTTGTATCTCAGTTTGCAGTCTCTAGCAAATACTTTCATTTTTTATAAGAGTAATGATATACTGTATGCGACTGGAATATACAGTATCTTCCACCTGTTTTCAAAAGGGCAGAGACCTGAGCAGACCTTGTTCTTAACGAGGAAGGTGATGGAAGTCTCCTGCTCCTTAAACTAACTAACCATACTGTACTGAACATATCTTGCCATGGGGATTACAGTATATTCATTTTACTGGGTTTTTTTCCTGATATTTTGCCCAACACTTTTATATACTCAATGAACACAGTTGCAGACATAATACATATCTGAAATTATTAATTACTAACTTAGGAGATGCAATGAATAATGAATGATTATTGTTATACTGTATATGATAAATACATTATGAGATTCCATAACACCTATTCATCCCAGCAAGTCAAAGATAAAATAATCTACTGAAACACTGATGTAAGACAAGGATATACATGTACTTTATTTCCTGTACTCTGTTTTATATATATAGATTATATAAATTTGTTCTAAGATCTTTCACAAATATCTAAAATACGTTTAGAAGACCTTAGGTATGAAGTTACAAATCTTTCAAAAGGGAACACAAAATAATAATGTTTTAATTTTCCCACACTAGCTAGTTAGCTTTTTGGATAAAATTTTAGATAAGGGGCAAATGTAATTTAAATACTTTATACAGTATATCATGTAAACAGATATAACATGTTTATAAAATATTTAAAGAAGGTGGAGCAGTGGTACAGTGGTTAGCTGTGCTACCTCACATAATTGGTTCAATTCCAGAACTGGGGTGCTATCTGCATGTTTGTATATTCTCAGTGTGTTCACTTGAGTTTCCTCCAGGTACTGTACTCTAGTATCCTGCCACAGTCCAAAAACATGCTGGCAGGTTAATTTGCTTTTGGGAAAATTGATCATGTGCGAGTGTGTTCACGTTTGTGTATGTGTCTTTGTGTGTGCCCTGCGATGGATTGGTGACCCGTCCTGGGCGTACGCTGCCCGACCCCCATGACTGTGAATTGGACAAAGATGTTAGAAAATGGACGGATGGATTGAACTTTTAAAAGAGTGAGATACATTTTGCAATAACTAAATAACTAACCTCTGTAATAGAATAACTGGATATTATTAACAAAGCCATAACCCTGATCACAGCCTGAATCAAACCCCAAACCCTAAACGAATTTAATATTTTTATAGCTGTTTTAACAGCATTAGCACTATTAATGTAGAATTGTTAAATAATGTAGAAATTAAAGCTTCACTGCCTTTTTTTCCAACATTACCTCCAGAACTGGAATGCTGTGCTCAAACATATCAGAAAAAGCAAAAAAAGCTTTCTAAGAATAAACTTGAAGTTGTCATGCGACTGATGGCAGTATGATGGGAATCACATTGGCTTAACCTCTGACTGATCTCACCAGATGTGTGTTCAATAGGGGGTTACTGTAATATAGTGAGGGGCATAAGCTTCAGATTATTTTTATTTACAGGCTCAGGGAAACAGACTGAGGCTCAGCAGGTCCACATCTGCGAGAAACCAGCGCTAAAAATCATTACTAAAGGCAGTGAGTGTGGATTAAACCAGTAATATCCATGTCAACTATGTATGAAGGCTCAGGTGCACCGGAATATTGAATGGCTGAATTATTGCATTACTTTAAAGCTCTACCTCAAGTGAACACAAGCAGCTGCTCCCTAAATAGTACAAAGACAGGTGCGCAGTATGATGATTGTTCACTACCTGTGTTGGAACCCCTACAGAAGAGTGGAGACTGAACATTTGGCATCTTAAAACCTAGTGTAGAGAGCCTTAATAATCAGGAAATGACTTTGGAGAAACATAGCCAAAAAGACAAAAGTTTACTTTTTTGTTTTAATAAAATTTATATGTAAGATAATATAATATAATAAAAACAAAGGCAAGACACGAGAGTTTAATATTTCCAGAGTGTTCAACACCCTATGCTATACAGGAATGAAATAACTAAACTAAAACCATGGGTGGAAACTATCTACTGTAACTGCAACAAACTTCAGCAAACACTGGGGTCTGCAGTTTTTCTTTTCTTGGTTCTTAAAGACTTGGGAAGATAATACTTGATTGAATAAATTCATAAGTGTGGCCAGTCTGAGAGTGCTGTGAATGATTCCTGATTAATCTGCCCTCACAATCCACTGTAGATCTTAGGGATTTTGGTTTGAGTTTCTTATTTTTGAGGATTTAGTTCCACAGAAACAAGACAACAGTAAAATAGCATATACTAAGATAATTTAATAAGGAAACATTTTATAATAAGACACATTGTTGTCATTGTTTTTGTTCTAGAAATCCGGAACTTAGTCTTCTAGGTACTATTTCTCTTAACTATGTCTTTTATACTATTTCTCTTAACAACAAAATTTGCAACTGAATACTATCAAGTGCAATCAAAAAGGATATCAGTTTCTCTGCACTGCTGGGGTTTCTTAACTGGATTTGTTGCTTGTGTTTCTTAATTGTACAGGCTAAAGATATTTAGAAACTCTACAGGGCAATAGACATCCATGTCTGGACTTGGCCACAGAAGCTCTACAGTAGGTCCAATAAATAGAGAGGTTTCTTTCATAAAACTTTCAGGTGGCTGGATTACCCTTGTCAATGCCCTAAATGAAAATACTAGTTTCATTCCTGTCAAAAAAAAGAAAGGCTCCTTTGTCAATTTGTAAAATAAGCAAATACTGTACATTGTCAAGTTAAATCAGTACTAGTGGTAGATGAGGCTAGACTGCACAACTCTATAGAGAGGAACTTCCTCTGTCTTTAGAATTAATTTTCCACAGGCAAAGATGTGTTTCAGGAATAAAAGGTTGACTTATGAAGGTTTCCTTGTTCCAAAGTGCATTTAATCAAATTTACACCTTAATCTGGTCTATTTACTGCAGCAACATTCCTTAAATTATGTAGAAAAAAATTGAAAAATTACCACTTAATTAACATCCTAAATTCTCAAGAGCAGAGATAACGTTTACTTAGTTTCCAAAAATAAATGTCAGTAAATAATCAATTTATACCGTAGGGGTTATTAACAGGTTGAAAAATCCCTTATGTGAAAGAACATAAAAAGAGGAATCATTCAAAGGCTAAATTGTTTAAATCAATCTTGAATACAGTTAATAAAGTCATATAGAACTTAACTACTGTACAAAATCAGCACAGAACTACTATAATACCATCTAAAACCTATTATATAGAATCCAATAACACACAAACTATATTCATGATCTGTTGAAGTTTCTACACATAACAGTGTAAGTCAGAACGTAAAGACTTTGATAATTAGTAACACAAAAATGTCCAATGAATTGGTACTTCAACTAATCACTCTTTTTTGCATTTGAATTCTCTTCCTCTCTCCTCATTGTCCTCATTGGGTTTTTGTCTGATAATGCGGATGACAGGTGCTTTACCCCTTGCTTAGGACTTGTCTCTGATCAAGGATGCTAAGAATCATTGACTTAATCTGAAGACAGAGGTGTCACAGAGGTTGAGGGCAAAGGTCTCTAAACAAAGTGATGTGGCATTGCAATGGCAAACAGTATTGGTACTGTATGTATATATCACTTGGCAGTGTGCCAAATCAATATTTAAATAATAAACTCACAAATTCTCCCTCCTAAAGTTTTGCTTTTAATATGCTTACTATTATCGGAAAATTTGTCTTGCAGGAATTACACATTTTAATAACAGAAGATGGCTCTTGTTTATAAATAGGATTATTAATGTAATTTAAATTATACAAGGTTAGTTTAAAACATAATGAAAATACAAAATAACCATAGTTCTGTGGTACCTGTTATTTGAAATCAACAAAATCAAGTAAAATACACCATAAGAATAATCACAGAGAACCACTTTAAATCATTAGATAAAATCAACATATTTTGAATAAAACATGAAGTTTGCAATTCCCATTTTGAATTACTGCTGAAGCACAAAAGATGTCATTAACAACTACCAAGAAAGAAAAAGACATTTAATCGCTTTTTCAGTTAAATTACAACATTTAATTTAAATTATAATGAAGGCTAAATATCAAGGTCAACCACTAGAACACTCTAGACAAAATAAAGTTTGTATTTGCAACTCTGTACAGTGTGCAGTACAAACATATTCTGTTAACAAGGTAGGATTAAATGAGATTGAAATGTTATTAAAAGTGATTCATCTGTGTTAGCAGCAAATTAAAATAAATATTTCTAAAGCTGTTACCGTTCACGCAAGATCTGGAGGCTGGAAACTTATATTTTAAATTGTCTTTTTAATATTATTTCTTTAATTCAGTCTGATAGTGCTTATATTATGCTTGAACGTTTCTACACTTAAGAATGACAGGAGCAACAAAGGAATTTATTCAGATACTTTCTACATTAAGGATTTTGTTTTATTTTTTAGAGTTTGAGCTGGTTTCTTTACAAAGACTAAAGTTACACAAGGTGAGAGAGGTCAGGATGTATAGATCTGTACGAAATACAGGATGGCTTTGTAAAAAGGAATGCGAGAAAAGTGGATTTGAGAGGGAAAGAATCACCAACCATGAAGAGCTTCTGACATTTCACAAACTAGAAGAGGTCCTGAATAATACCAAAGGATTATACAGGTCTAGTATTTTTTCCCAGGTGGCTTCTGAACCACACTGAGCAATCCAGCTTTTTAGAGTAACCATCACCTGATTATAAAGAGCAATTAAATACCTTGTTTTAGGCATTATTTTGCAATGAATAATACACAATCTCGTCCTCACATACAATAATATGAAATAGTCATATACATACAATAATATGATAATATAATATAATAATATGAAATAGAATACCAGGTACCACATAGATCCAAATCTATGCAGAGTTTGCTTTGTATCATCTCAACATTAGATAAGAATAGAAAGATATACTAGCTAAATGTTAAAATAAATGTTTATGGACTGTCTGCGGGCACTACTTTCAATGGAGAACAAAAAGACAATTTCTCTATTACAAAGCATTTGTCCATAGATTCACAATGTATTGTAGATATTACCCATCGATACATTTTCTAACCACTTCTTCCCATTTAGGGTCGCAGTGGAGCCGCAGCCTACCCTGGCAAGCAACAAGCACAAGACAGGGCACACCCTAAATGGGATCATCCATCTCAGGACAGACGTAAAGACACAAACACAGACACGCACACACTCACACTTGGGACTATGGGAGGAAACCAGAGCATCCAGAGGAAACCCATGGGAACACAGGAACAACATACAAATTCTACAGAGATAACACCCCTGGTCTGGAACTGAACTCTATGAGGCAACAAAAAAAAAAAAAAACACTACGCCACTGTGCTGTACAACTAACATCTTATGCAGGACTTTAAAATGTGTTATATTGTGCAGTTTATCACATGGGTAATGGCGGAGGTTAAACAAAGTGCCAGTGTGTTTTAAGGGATGTCATACTGATGCACAATTCCTAAAATATGATGTTTTGCGACACTGGTGAACTTCAACTTCCAGGATACTGTTGCTTGTACTCCCAAAATGTATTCAGCATGAATACAAGCAAAGTAATTACATACAAAGTAAGCTGAAGGCTTTCCCAGGGACTACAGCAAAATAAAAAAGGGTCAGTAAGGTTTACACTCTAGGGTTATTCTAGAAGCAATTTTATGGTAATTTTGAGAACAGTAAGGATTTTAATATGAACGTGCCTCCAATGTGTAATTTTTTTTTGCAAGATTTTTTCACATTTAGTTTCAAATACAGTATAACATTATGACAAAATACTTATTCTGGATATTTTCCACTCTCTAGATGGAAAGTAGACTGGAACAATCATCCTTCAGGTTTCATTTGTTTCTCTTGGTGAAACAATACTGTTGATATATATTGATACTACAGAGTAATCCCTCATTTACTGATGTCTTTGCAAACAGATGTGGCACTGTATTTCCCTTTTTTTTAATCCCTTACTGTATATACCAAGCAAAAAATTAATACAGCACTAATACTTACATTCAAAGAGAATAATGGCAAAAAAATCTAACTGAAAAATGACACCAAAAATCATACAGATAACATCCACTTATACAGCAAGCACATATACTGTATGTATACTATATTGTAAAACGTCCTTTGGATTATGACTATAATTTACCTTGACAGGGCACTGCATAAACTGCATCTAGAATTTAACTACAATGAATCACAAGAGGGTTTAAGCAATTTGGAAGCATAAATTATGAATTTAAAATCTTCAGGGCATACTTTAATAATATGCACCTTTATTCTTAATGGGGTTTCTTAAATAGAAGTACTGTACTAAGAAAAAGTATAAACTATTACCAATCTGATAACCTATCACATTTTCTCTAACTAAAAGCATGGTTAACAATAAAAAATTCAATTCCGGGAGAAAAATAACAAAATTTGTGAATTTTGTGATATTGATATATACCTGTGTTGAGTGTAAAGAACTGTGTATTCTTTAGTGACACCAGTCACATACATGTCCTTATTTGTTATGGGGATTCTGTAAAAACAGAAACTCTTCAAATTAAATGCAATCATTTGTTTGTGATAAATGTATACACTTCCATTATCATTAATCTGCATTATCCAATTACAAATTATGAAATCTACTTAAAAAGCCATTTCTTTCCTCAAATTTTGGCAACGCATCAATAAATGTTTATACCACAGATTCAACAGGATTACAACTGGAAGAGACAGAAAACCACAAAAAAGTAATTTAAGTCATTTTATTACCCTTGTCAGTGCATTTGATTCATACATTTTCTTTGAAAGGCTTGCTGCACTAGAAGCCACATCTCTCCCTTGGAGAGCGAGACTGCAAACTGTACTCACATTATGACTAATGGGTTGCTGCCTCATGTCTCAAAGAATAATTGTGGGTTGGAGCATAATGAAGATTTAAGGGGCCTCTGCTCAACACATATTCCAATTCAATCAATATCATGGCCAAGGAGACCTAAGGAAGCCTAATTTGCCTATAAATTATAGATTTGCAATTTGCTTCTAGTCAGATAAAACTAGTTACTGCTAATTAGTTACAAGCATGGCTTAGCAATGATGTACCGTGCACATAATATTCCCTTCAGCTAACAGTAAAATTCTTTCCTTTCCACCAGACACTTCCAGACACATTAGGCCATATAGGTTTAAAATTACATTTATTATGAAACAAAATCCCTTACAAAGCAGCCTTAAAAGAAATGGCAGAAAATGATTGCATTTCCAGGCAGCATACAGTAGTGGTTAGGAGTCTAAACTGGCATGGAATCATAATCCCACTGCTGTTCTCCTTTATCCTTGAGTAAAGCCCTCTGCCCTGTTTGCTTCAGTCCATGCAGCTGAATGAATGGATACCAACCATGTCTTGTGTTTTGTAGGTTGAGTCCTGCCTAGGGACTACAGATGTAAATTAGCTTTTTAGTAACTCTGGTGCAGCTTTAGAGTAGTGTGCTTTCACTGTTAAACAAACTAAGTTAAAACTTTGCAAGGAGCAATTCTGCAATTGATCTACTGTACTGTATGTCCCATCTAAAGATGAGTCATGTACTGTCAGTTTGCTTAATGTTACAGAGAGCAGCTTAACCTTTGGCATGATAAGTCATGATAGGCTCAAGCATAACTTATTTTTTACACACAAGCACACTATTGCACACACTCACACACATATATGATATCTATACAATATTGAGCTTGTTGTGGCCCTGCTATACTTACATTTTGAGAAAAGAAAGCTGTATTTTCTTCAAAATGAGTTTGGCCATTTCAGTATGTAATTCAAAAATGTGTTTCATCTGAAATATATCCCCAAGGCTGCTTTCACAGTGTTCTCTGTCCCAGTCTATTAGCTCTGCCTTCAGTGCAGTAAAGATCTATAGTTTTAATGTTTATCTAAAGAAATTATGCAAGCCTGTAGTTCCCTTTAAAATAAAAGCTTAGGATCAAACTCAGCAGATATGGCAGATATGGACTAATTGCAGACAGCAGTCTAAAATATCCTATTTGTTGAATTAGTCTTTATTATAATGTCCTTTTTCATTAAAGGTAAGATAATGCTGATGTGTGCACAAAACACAAAAACAGTGGTAATTTTAAAGCAAAAGGCTGAGGTATTCCTGCATTTTTCTGTGCACCAGTTTTCTGAAATCTCTTCCTCTAGAATTTATTATAGGCCCATCTAATTTTTTAATGTGCATGCACTTGAAATAAGTTGTACATTTTCAAGCTCTTTTGTTATCAATATGCCTTTTAGAAATGTGAAAACACTACTATTGCAATTCTAAAACTTGACTTCTGGTGCCTTGTGGAAGTTACAGAGATCGTTCCTGTGTATTTGTGGTCTTCAGAAAAACATGAAAATGAAAACACAGAACTGTCTGTCTAGGTTTGTCTCTCATCCAATCTTTATAAAGAAATATTTTATGTAAAATACAGTTGATTGTAGTTGCACAAGATGTTAGCCTTCAGTTTGAAGCTTTATAGGAAGCCAGAAAGACTCTGGGGGATGCTTTGTCAAAGTAGCGGGGGTCGTGAAGCTAAAACTCCAGTGCATAGTGAATCTCTTTCTCCAAGTAACAGAGCTTCTTCCGTTCCTCCTTATGGCATTAATGCTATCGTGCTGGAGCTGTCATTCAACAGCATCCACAGGGAAAACCAAGGATTGCCATTCTGTTCAGGACCATCTGAGCATGCAAAAATATAATTTGCAAGACTGGAGAACGGAAAGAAAGAGGTATATTGCTTCGAGTCTGATACTCGTGGGAGAGGAACACTTTCTTCAGAATAACAAACAAATAAACAAACTCTGCTAGGCTGTAATGAGAGGCATCCAGTTCACACATATGTTTTGAAGTTTGTTGCAAATAGTGAAAAAAATAGCTCACTCTTGGATTTGAAGTAACACACAAATCCAAAATAAACATTTTCTAGCAGGTGTTTCCATATGCATGAGAAACCTTTGTTAAACTCAATTCTTGCTCGGTTTCTCAGAACCACAGTATCAGGGTAAAATCTAACCTATTCACCTTATAGTGCTTTCCATTTATATATAGTAGTTTGGAAAGAAAACAGGACAGCACTGAAAAACTACAAGCTATCTCATGAAAATAAAAAGGTACATTTCTGAAATGTTTATTAATCAAGAATGTGGATACTTTATAGGGAAACAAATAAGAACATAATAAAGGGTGCAAATGAAAGAAGATCCAAATCAGAAGAGGTCTCATACGGTAATTTAATAGCTCATCAGATCTTACATTTCATTCAGCTGTTTCTTGAAAGAGCCCAGAGTTTGAGTCTCATCTCCCTGGCTAGGAAGCTTTTTCAAGATGGTCACAACTTTTCTCCCTACTCTCCGACGTAAAAAAAAAAATGTTTTTTTAGCTTTCAACTACAATTTTTTTCTGTGCTACATAAAAGGAGCTAGTGATAAAACCCTCTTCTGACTCAAGGCTCTGTGCTGAAAAAGTATATGCTCAGGTTAGCCTCTTGTTTAGTATCACGTTTCCATCTGGGATATTTTTTGCAGGAGATGAATTTGATCTATTGCTAAAAAGAAAGATCTAAGTGTAAAGCTGATTTAGAATTAAGGAAACACAAACATTCAGAATACCATCCTTCTTGTTGCTTTTTCAATAAAAAAACAACAACATTTTAAATCTGCCTGGGCTTTGGCAGCATTGTAGCTTTTACTGGTATATTTCTTTTTCGACAGGTTTTCATTATCCATGAATTTCCTATGTATGTTTTATTCTTCCTCACTGCTTTTGAAACACATTTTAATTAAATGGATTTTGCCATGTTCAGTTTCTGCCTTGCTGGCTGACGTGTTTAAAGAAGGTCTTCCTGCCATCTTTCAAGATTTATTTTCGATTTTCAATAAAACCTCAGTTTATGAATCTAAAAAGGTGAAGCATCATCATATTTCAAAGAGGCAAAGATTGCATTATCCAAGGTTAACAGCAGGGAAGTGGGAGAATTGCACAGAAAAATAAAATACCACACATCCTTTGACAATTTTTTTTTATCGTTTGAAATACACATATTCCTTGGAACACAATCAGCTGACAAGATCAGGGATCAGATTTGTTTCTCATTTTGTTTGTTCAGCTGTATGTTGCATTATTTGTTATGAAGCTATTTATGTTTAGCAATATTATTTATTGATTGACTCCTTCTTTATAGGTGTGATGAATGACTGGAGATTCTTATGTGTCTACAGCCAAATTAAGCAGGCTGTTTGTTTCCCCTAACATTAGTATGGGCAGATACTGTAAGCCAAAGTACTTGGGTTTGTGTTCATCATCTGGTGATTCATGATAGCCATTGTCTATTTTAAAGTTTTAAACAGAACTATGATTGATTGTCATATTTACAACTTTAACTCAGTTTTCTTACCTGTCAATGTCACTGTCACCCACTGTGTGTACTCATTGGGTATTTACCCCTACTTACTAACTGGACACTCACATGTCACTACAGTATATCAAACATAATCACATGTCACTACATCACAACAGAGCCTGGCTGCCTAGTGAGAGTACATTGTCATATAGTCGATTCCACGGTATCTTACTTTACTTATATACTTTATTGTCCCAGACAGGAAAATGTGCTGTGCAGGCAGGTAAAAGACATAATACATTACACAATACATTTAGTGCAACATGAACTCATAAATAAGAGACATGTTGAGAATGTGTTGAGTATGATGAGAAAGAAAAAATATATAAAAAAGTGAATATATACAGTAAATTGCAGTGAATTGTCCAAATTGAGCAGGTTAATACTGTATCTGTGGAACTAAACAACTACTTAGTTCTGTTGCACTTGAATCTAGGCACTCAGAGATGGAAAGAGGTCAAATTCACCGTGCAAGGGGTGGTTTTGACAGTCAATGATTATATTGGCCTTCTGCACTATTTGCTTCATGTAGATGTTTGCCAGCTATAGTTGTACACTAATTTTGCGGGCTGCTGTACCTTCACAATCCTGCTCAGTGCTATCTATTCACCACTTTACAAGTACTACAGATGGCTTTCACTGGAGTAGCTGCTCAATATGCAGCTTTTAAAACTGATGTTATTCTGAACTTCACCCCATACCACATGCCGCTTTTAAAAGGTAGTGTATGACAAATTACATCTTCATTGGAATGGGGAAAAGGTTAACAGTAAGATCTTGCCAAACAGATGAGACAGGATGAGTCAACTACATACTGACCATAATTTTGAACCAAAAATGTACTGTGAGGATTCACTGCAAATTACCCATGTTGGCTGATAATATCAGACTCTGTAGATAAGCAAACCTTGTAGAAGCTGCTGAAGATAGTGAAAAAGACATTGTCAAATTCATCAAACTGTTGCTCATTGACTATGAGCACGATTAATATAATGACTTCTGATCCAAGTGTTCAGAATTTAAACAGACAGACATGTTGCTGAAGCTGATAATCTGGCTTCCTCCATGAAACAGTTAAAAAAGATTCCTGGATCTTGCTACTGTATGTCTTTAGATGATTATAACCAGAATTCCCCTATAATTGGCACAAATTTAGATTTCAAACACAGCTTGGATTGGATGGATTTGTGTCAGCATGTCTTTGACATCTTGCACAACAGCTGCTAGCCAAGACTAACGTTTCTCCACTTGAGGGTAATTCTTCACAACTTGAGGCAAACTCTTTTCTGGCTAATGTTAACTCTTCTTCAGTCAATGTTAACTATTCTCTGCTCAAGGCTACCTCTTTGATGGGTGCTGTGGGAAGTGCATGATGAATAGTTATGACTTAGTTCATTTTAAGATGAAAATGCCAAATGTGTAGTTGGCTAGTAAGGGTCATAGTGGTAAACCAAGCTAAATGACAACTGCTGATTTCAGATTGGGTGGTCATAAAATGAATAAAAAGATAAAAAGTTACCGGTTCCAAATTAAAAAAAAAAAATAGTTTAATTTCTGAGCAAATCCTTTGGGCCATATATTAATTCTTAACTAAAATGTAACATCTGTATCATCGAAGGCAAAGACAACTACTGTATACAGATACTGTATACATTTATTGAGTTGAGGGATTTGTTCTTTAGTAGAAGCCATTTTTTCCTCCAAAGACCAGAGGTCCTCATTAAGATGAAGGATGAGCTGTGGTTGTATGCTTTATAAACTTCCCCTTGCTACTCCTGTGCTCTACCATTTTCACAGCATCTGCTTCTGCTTTGGTGGTATAATTCATTCTTGAAGAAAACGTGAACTACATTGAGATCTCAAATCCACTGTTGTGGTTAATACTTGCTGTACAACACTCTAGTGACAGGAAAAGTGGTGTAACTCTTGAAATTCAACCTCATCACCTCAACAGTATTGGTACTGACCTTAGAACCTTAGAACCTTTGTCACAAAATACATGGTTTCAGACTTCCATAAAATACTTAACAAGCAAACTGTATTTCACAAACAGCCCAAGAAAGTGTTCTTTGTTCGGTAGTTATTAGTCCATCTTGTTATTTGTGCTTTTATATATACAATATATATATGACACAGGTGTTCATTTCCTTTTGCTAGGGCACTGTAGTATATTAGTGATGTGAAGATATACTGCTAAACAGCAATAGTCTTAAGGCATTACATTAATATGTATGACTGCAAATCTCTGAAGAGAAACTGAAAATGTGACCTAGACTCTCAGTATTTTTTATACAATAGAGCTTGGAAAAAAATGAATTCTAATCTTTATTATACACAGCAACTCGTATAATTATGCTCATAGCAGGATATAATTTTCTGCAAATAAAAGTATGCTTAACACTTCTAATTTCAGTTTGAGGGTATGAGTCTCAGAGCTCCTTAAATTGGTTTGCTTTCCTGTTGTTTAGTGATAGCTGTTGCATACGCGGGGGCTGACTGAAAAAGATTAACATTTCATTTACAAAGTAAATCCAAATTTAAATGCTTATTTTCCTCAAGCAGCGGGAATTTAGAACAACTACGGAAACAAAGACGCTTGACTGATTAACCCTAGTATTACATACTAGTCTGACCAGGATTTGCAGCTCAGAGGTATGCAGTTTATTGAATGGCTGACAGAGTTGTTATAAAGTTTAGCCTGTGAATTGCGGAACAGAAAAAAAAGGATTTCCTTAAGTCAATAATCATGCACTGGTATGTCATACCCTTAACACACCCTCTGAGGAATTACAAAAGCTAAGAATTGCAAACCTTTCTAAATGTATGCAAATTATATGTAATTTGAGAGTGTATCACAATACATTTAGCTATTGTATGCAAATCCTATAATTCTATAGCTATAGGTATTGTTGAGTCTGACCCTACTTCTGAACAGATGGGTTCCAAACAACTGGGTGACATATAGTAGCACTGTAGTAATTTAATAATTTTTATGTGTTCTAGCAGCTAGCAGACAAATACCATTTTGTGTAGTGCTCCTATTAGAAATGGTAGATGCCCTTAACTCATACTGTATCTCTTTCTACTGGTGGGTGCAGCACTGGGGCATGTAGGGACACGGTAACAAACCCCACTGCCTCATAGGACAAAGGGACCCACTACTCAAGCAACATCCTGAACCATGTGGGAGGAGCACCCAATGCAGACAGAAATTAGGAGCAACTGAGGGGAACATCTACATGAACAGAGGGAAACAATATGAAGCATTCGCAAACACACAGTGAAAGTCATTTTGAAAGGAGTCTCTTGAGTTCTCGCATATATAAATTGATATATCAAGCAGCAGGTTTGAGTCACATCCCATTGCAAGCTAGCTGCAAGCACTAAGCTAATTTCATTAACATACTGTCAGTGAATACTCTCCAAGAAAGAGACCCCCATCACGACCTGAACATTCTCGCTGTGGCTGTCATACAGCCAGATACAGTGAGACAACTGTTCTGGACAACATGGAGGTCTTAACATCCCATAGTGCTGTGCTTAGCCAAACTTGTGTCATACTATCTTCTAGAACTACTGTATTCCTCCACATGTTTATAGTAATCTGGTAAACATTGGCTGTGGTGCAAGTACTTGATAAATGAAAGTATTCAATTTGGTCAAATCTGAGAAAAACATATTTAGTTAAAGCTGAAAACACATGATATATAACTTTTACAATAGTTTTGCTTTACTTTTGTGCACACAGCACCTTTTTAAAATATGTGTCACACAGCTACCTATCACAATCCACCAAAATGGATAAATTTAAGAGTCTAGTACAATATGATCCCAACACAAAAGGGAATCATTCCAAATGTTTCTTAGAAGTACAGGCTGTACCCTTTAGGGTTAGTGAGCCCATTTTCATTGTGAAATAAATAAAGTACTTAATTAATGTTCACATGGCATCCTCTATTTATCTGCTTCTGTTTAACACAATGTGTCGAGGGTGACATTGATAAATAAAACCTGAAGTAACTATGCCTACAAGTCATTTAGAATTACTTATGCCATGGAAATATAATAACAGCAACACCATTACCCCAGGAAAAAGGCCACAAATGGAGAAACAAGCAGCATCTCTAAACAGATGCTTTCATATATTTTTCATAGACAACCAGCCTGGGGTGTTCGATTTTAAAAATGGCAAACACGCCGTTAGACACTGCAAAGTATTACCAAAGTAAATGCTCTTCACTAATGTTTACAGAATCATTTACTTGGCTTTTCCTAATTTCCACAATTACACGCTTATCAAAACATTACCACTTGTACCTTGCAGATACGGCATAAATGTAAGTGAATGACATGCTGCATATAGCGGGTCTGAAAAGAGCTTGCTCGGCACCAGTTTGGGTAATCTTCACAGCACTTAGCACAAACTGTCTGGATTTTCAATGCTGTTGTACAAAGTTCTTCAGAGTACACCCCCAAGAAATGCATACTACCTCTACAGATTATTTTCTAAAACTAAGACTATTACTAATGATTTAAAGTAATTTATAGAGATAACATTTTTTGGAATACAAAGTGTGGTATCAATTAATCAATTCCCCTTATAAAGGGTTTGCTACCTTACCCAAGTGTTGAACAATACTATCCTCACGTGAGATCAGAATCCACGGTCATACTGTACAGTATAACCTTAACCTCCACTTCACAAAATAAAGGCTATCACCTACTCAAACATCTTCAGTCTTCTAATAAGTATGCAAAAAATCTTTCCAAACCATAAATTTTATGTAGAAAAAGTAAACTAGAAGCCAGAGAAGCCATAATCCCTCTTATCATTTTTCTGTCCAATGTATCCCCAATGAGCTTCCACTGTTTGAAAAGCAGAAAACCTTCAGTAACTTTAAAAGTGCTTTAAACCTGTATAATAAATCAATCAATTATATCCTACCAGAAGGTGCAGTCAACACTAATTAACCTCAAATCATTTTTTGCACTGTGATGAAAATGCCCGTGCCATTTTTTAATTAAATCATTTCTAATGAAAATAATCACAGAGGCCAACCACAAAAGAGTTGAAAAGAAATAATCATGTTGAAAACCAGCTGGTTATAGCATTACATTTTTTAAAAAGCAGTGTAGCACACTTTTTATACTATATTTATGTACAGTATATCTTTCATTTAAATATCACACCTTTAAAAGTAACAGTAAGGATTAATAAACCAGTCTTTATTCTATCTTAAAGATGAGTATCTCAATGTACAGTAGGTGTGTATGAAAAGTTGTTTATCCTGTACAACATGCGGATTCATTTACTTTGTAGTATGCTACCCATCCAAGTTGTTGTCTTCTCTCATATACTGTAAATGTAAGATGGATAGAATAAATGGAAAAAGGCGTGGTGTACAGAAGAGGACAGACATATAGTAAGTGGCCGTAAGTGGCTAAAATGTTTTAATATCAAATAAAACTAAAGGCAATGAAACAACAACCTCTTGCTGTTGACATGTTCCACTGCTGGAAGTATTGAGAACTAAGAATTATGTTCCATTGACTTGTATTATCATGATAAGTTTTATTATTGGAATTGCAGAACACAGAGCTCGGTAATAGAGGCATTGTTTTACTTGGGCTGCGAAGATGGAAAAACGTGAGAAAGGACAGCTTTTGAGTAGTTGCTTAACAGTGTAAGCTTCTCTGAAAATCAGTTTAAATGAGCTAATAAATGATCTGCCAATAAAGCTTTCAATACACACAGTGGTTAGCTGAATATTTAGTAGTATAAACAAACTGTTCCAGGTACAATAAACAGGCAATCACAATTAATTAAATATTAAACTGAAATGTGTCAGTTTGCATTTAGCTATTTCTATTTAAATATGGTGTTAGATAATTATTACATACAGTACTACACTGACTCCTAGGTTCCTAGGTTTGAATTCTAATCATGATCTATCATGCATTTTCTATAAAATTGGATTTAATGCAGTTCTGCAGTCAGACTAGGAGAAGAGTAAAAATTCCGATTAACAAAATGTATTGCCAAAGGCAAATGACATGAAAGTTTTAGAAGCTATGCTGTTTCTACACAATTTCCTTAGACAGCAGTTACCCAATACTGGTTAAACTCAACTCATGTAGAAACTGAAAATCCTTATTGAAGATTACAGGTTTGTAAGCATGACATTCACATTGTGATTTTCAGTCATTTCCCCAAGGGGAAGGTGCATAATATTTTAAGGAAGGAATATGATGCTATGGTTTTAAAAAAGTTGAAGAAAGGAAAGAAATGTCACTACATACATAAACAAACTGAAACAAACACTCATACAAGAAGTACCATTGGGAACGTTTTTATGTTTAAGGTTGAATCTCCCATTTACTTCACACAATTTTAAATCAGGTGCTCTATTTACACTGAGACCCTCCAAGTCAGGGCTACTCAATTTTGGCCCTTCCAATCTACTCCATTACAGTATTTTGATACAACCTGTTCTTTAAATGCTAAATCGATTCTGCTAATTATTAACAAAAATAATTAAAGATCTCCCTGCGGCAAAACCATGATCTGGAGTGGGCTGACATGACGGTTAGTTGTTCAGCCCTGCTCTAACAACAAAATGGTTACTGAAAAAGGATGTTCTCAAAACTGGGCTGTGAAACTGTGTTTCCTGGACTTCATTGCTGAACTCTAAAGTTCTAAACCAGGATTGCCTAGATTCCATCCTCAGGAGCTGCTGTCTAGCAGGTTTTATAGGTCTCTTTAAAACTCCAGCTTCTCAAGAGCAGGGAAAGGCTTCAACTTGTCCAATTAAGCAAATAAAATTAGGTAATTAAGGACTCAGGTAAAAAGAAAACAAGAAACCTTCTAGCTCTTCCGGACTAGAATTATGCACCCCTGATCTAAAGCTGCTTATTAAGTTGTTCATTTGTTCACAAATAGCATTTTTCTTTTTTTTTTAACTGTTTACTAACCTTAGTTTCAGAAATACCTTGTTGCCAGAGTATTTCCAAGGCAGTGAGAATACAAAAGTCTGTTCAAGCTGCCTCAACTTGATTATCAGTCACACTTCTATTATTTAATTAACTTATTATCTATTAATAATGCTAGAATACATCATTGATTATGTGGGAATTGCATTGTATCAGTTTGTCAGATCTAATGATATTCTAGCTTCTTATCTTCTTAACACCTTTATAGTTTTTTACTCAGAACTAAAAAACAGGGAAAAAGGGTCTTATCAAACAAACAGTTCAATTAAAATGTTTGATTAGTCTAAGCGATGTAGAGCTCAGTAGAATGAAAACAGTATTTCACCCTGACAACAGAGGCTGCTTTTGCCTGTGTTTGCATCAACAGAGTTGAAAAAAAAGGAGTCAATTTCTCACATTTAAAATGAAATGCAAGACCACAATACATGCCGTACAATTCACACAATTACGGACCTGCTTCTTCAAATTCTCATTTATTACTTATCACATAGAGGAATACAAATAAAATGCTTAACACTTGACAATGACATGTTCCATGATGTTATATATAAGAAATAAAAAGATGAAAAATGCAGCTATGTCTTCAGAATTAGGGTATACTGAATAATAAATAAAGGATTTTTTTGTGAAACCAGCATTCAACACAAAGTGTAAAGTATTATTTTATTGTTTTGCACCTATTTCCAGTACAGTAGTACAAAAATGCTAATTGGTTTACATGTAATTTTGTTATTGTTATGATTTTGTTTTACTTTGCTAAATTTCCTGTTGTAAGCATATTATGGATGCACTTGGACATCTTTTTTAGCTGTATTTGGTGAAAAAAACAGCAAATTCATTTAGTTGTCTGATGGAACAACAGATGGAGTAATCGTTTGTAACCAGGATGTCTAGCTGTTTAACACAACTTTTACAGAGGTATGCACATATGTATTGAGATATTCTGATCTTTAACTTTGATTGCATGGATTATGTGTTAAAAACCAGCATGTTTCTGCATCTGCAGAAAAAGAGTCTTACTGTTCACAAATAAAACTGTATAATCATTTTAGCACATACAGTACCTGTTTAGTTTAAGGTTCATTTGGAAGGCTGCTTATTTATTTATTCTTATCTGTAATTTTAGTGTTCATAAAATCATGATTTTTCATACTGCTTTCTAATTTGTCACCAGGGTAAGATTAATGCCTTTCTTGCATTCAATATTTGACTGCATTTACAGTACCTCGGCCAAACAAAATACATGGCTCATCTTGTTTTCTAAAATTAGCCATTGTGTTGATGGTGTAGAATACTACAGAAAAGTTCAGATTGCACCAGTAAAAAAATGGCAGCTGTTGGCACAACTGTTATTTTGTTCTGTCTTCTTTAACTTTTATGCATATCTTAAACATAAAAGATTTTCAAAACTTAAGGAAGAGTTAAGTGCTCTTTCTTTATCTCGTATAATCAACTAATCTAAGAAGAATTGAGAAATCCCAGCTGTTTAACAGAAGGTTTCATCCTCAGAGAGGTACAACTGAAAAACATGTCAAAGGTTAAATAAGAGCATAGATTTTCATTTCTGTTTTTCAATAACTTCAGTGCTGAAAAGGTTTCTCTGCAGAAGTACTTTAATGTGAGTTTACAATGCAATTTCTGGTATAATAGTCTGGGCGTGTGTGAAGACGTGATCAGGTTCTGAAAACAGTAAGTAAACTTTGAACCCCAAGCATATACAGTCCTTAACTGCAACATCGGGGTGCATCCGTCTAGGATTTAACTTAATCATCTTTATCTTGCCTCTATATTAGTAAAGATGAATACATTATTAACAAATTGAAAATGAATTTCCCAGATGCATGGCATACTCCTGAGAAAGGTTAATTATGTCCACTATCCAAATGTCCAAACACATCATCTAGACTATTATTCAGAAAAGTAAGGTAAGGTTGGCATATCATCTACAATCTGGAAAAACAAAGACCTTGCAAGGATTTATTAAGGACAGGATTTACCTAGTGTTTCACAGATAAATGCTACTAAACATATACTTTATAAGCATATATACTTTTTCGAAAGCCTGAAATTGTTTTCTTGCTGGAATATTTGCTAGTGTGAAAACACATTTTGTTTCACATAAACATGCTAAGGACAAAGTCTGACTTACTGGGCTCCACACAGCAAAAGGAAACAGAAATTTAGTCTCTGTTTTGGTTGTGCTACTGACCGCGTCAACAGATGAGAAAGCTACAGATGCCATTTTTTCCATTTCCTATGATTTCTTTAGTTAGTTGTTAAGAACAATAGAGAATAAAAATAATTTTCAAAAACTACCATTGCATTGTTGTCCTTACATAATTTATTCTGGCATTTGATTTCAAATTAAATTATTCAAATAAAGAACTACATACAAGTAAAATGTTTCTACTTTAATCAGCAGCACTGGGATAATCCAGGACTGCGACACTCAAAGATGTCGTCATACACTATTGAGTCAGCAAATTTGTAGCTCAATTCAAGCACATCTTTAGAATACAAAACACACATGCTCAGGTGCTTTTCTAGGCAAAATACCCTCTGGCATTTCTTCTCCCTCAAAAAGTAACTCAACATTAATCTCTGAAACAAAATATTTTTGCATCTCATTGGCTTCAAACATGTACCAAACCAGTAGGCACAGTGCATGAAAAAATAATTTTCTTCCAAACAGATCTTAAACAGTGCATTTGCACCCATGAGAACATCTAAGACAATCAGCTAGCTACCAAGCAACAAACATCTCACCACTGTACAAAAAGGAAGAAACATGTAATCAAACTTTTTGCAACATTTTACCTTCAACACCATAAGTTAGTAATTCAAATAGGTACTGTAGTTGCATCAGCATGTGTATGTTGCAAAGGAACAAGTAAAGTTTTATTCCATGCTGAAAAGAGAAGAAAGGAAACACAACGTTTCGGTTGTGGAGCCTTCTTTAGATGTGGTCTCTTTTCAGCATGGAATAAACCTTTACTTGTTCCATAATTTAGTAATGCTTTTCACTGTTTTTACTCCTGAATTAATTAGTTTGGTTTCAAATCTAATGAGTGGGAGTAGCTCATCAGTACTGAAAAATACTGAAGAAGAAAGAGTCGATGTACTGTATAATGAAACCAGCATCTCATACTTAATGAAACACTTTTGCTTCTGGAATGGACTGTCCTGGTGTAGCCTCCAGTCCCTGCTTACAGAACAAAGACTGAACACAGTTCCAGCACCTCTCAGTCAAGGACGTTATGCCTCTAGTCATGTGCAGGGCTGCCAATAATCATTCAGTGGAGGTGCCTGAATGGGCAGATTACATCCAAACACCATGAGTTCGAACTTGGCTCATGTCAACTGCCATACACTCTCCGTGAGGTAGCACACAACTGGTATTCAGCCATACTGGGAGTTGACCTGGGAGTTCTTGGCCTTTAATGACAATGGCCATTTCCTGGGCATCTGCAAGCTCACAGTGACAACAGTGAGCAGTGCACCTCTCCTCCAGTTGATGCTGAGCCTCCTTACATCGCACAGAGCTAGCTATGTTAGAAGATGAATGACCTGACAGTTAGAGAATCTGGACATCCTCCTTCTCCCCATGTAGGCAAAGGGATCATCACTGTTAGCCAACCCATAAAGACACTGTTGGTGATTCCAAAGTGGGAGGATATCTAATGAAAAATAATTGTTGACTCTAAGTTCTAAACAAAGTATACTTTAGTGTCTATTCCTCAAGTTCTTCTTATGGAGAATCAATACATTTATTTATTATGTGAGAGGCATTAAAATAACATAGTGGTAAAATCTTTGAACTCGTCCCTTAAAGACATGGTTACAGTAACCTGTTCCCCTGCACAGATCACATGTTCTCAATCTGCTTTATGCTACATAAACAAGGATGACCTTTGGCCCAGTGTGCTGATCTAGCTCTGGTCTGGACTTACCTTTTACTTTTTCTATTATCCGAGAATTATTAAACAGTTTTTTTCTAGATTTGTCAATGGAGGCTCATAAAATAATATGCAGGTGCATGAGGGATGCATTTCAGATACTACAGAGTTATCGTAATTGAAATATTTATCAAAACATTTCTAAAAAGATTTGTCAAACTGTTATGTTGCAACACTTTGAAATTCAGGCATTGGAATTCACAAATTGAGAGAAAGATTTTCTTTAAAATAAACTTTACCCAGAAATAACCTTAACATCTTTCAAACAAAATTCACAGACCTAAGACCTGTTTGTACTCCTTTCATAACTATACATGGGCAGTATGGTTAATCAATGTCTTTGTACAAAACCATGCTAATTTCACAACATGAATATGAACAACATTGTAAAAAGCAGATATTTTATTTTAGAAGTTAAACAGACTATCAGAGATGCAACAAAGTTTGTTTTCTTTACTTTCAAAGAGGATCTAAACATGGAGATACATGGAACTCCTAATAAGCTGAGCTATTGTCTAAATGACATACACACAATAATTGCAAGAGGCATGCATTAAATGTTTAGAATGCATAGATTTAGCTTTTTTCAGAAAGAAGACAAACGTTTTCTAGCGTAAATGAACAACTGATGTGCCTGTGGAGGAACTGTAGACACATTTCAGTAAGGCCTACATAAGGCTTTGATGGGAATACAAATGCGAAGTTAATGTTAAGTAAAATAAAGCAACAATAAAACTGTTAAAGGGAATAGGACAGTCAGAATGGAGGAAGTAACTCACTGAGCATTAGAACACACTACAGTGAACTGGCTTCAGTTTATGGCTCAATTTAACATAAATACTAACCATGTGCATTTCTAATATGCAAAAAAAGATTTAAAAGCAGAACTCATGCTAAGTCTTCACTAATGTGGGTACTGCTGCACCAGCTGGACGTCACACTTCTCAAACATCCTTAGCAGTAAGAGAGATCCATAATTGGCCACCTGCCTTTCAGCAATGAAACATTCACTGAAAAGATATATACAGTATATTCTGTATATGTAAAAGAATGCAGCTTTGGTTAAACCCATTTGAGCATAATGCTCAACGGGAAAATGGATTTGAATTACATGAGATATCCAGCACATTTGGGTTGTGCTCTGCAGGGCTCATGTAATATATTTCATATTCAGCATAAAAATAATAATTAAATCTCTAGGTGTTTCTGAATAGTATATCAGGTAAAAACTTCCATCCATCTTTTATGACTGGTCCTGTGGCCGGAAGAATGCTTATGTCGATTAAGTGCTCTACCGATCCTATGCAATGATTAGGATTTCCCATTGGCTATGCCAAAATGTACATGATTGAATCTACTGGGAGACATTCATCTTACCATGGCTGCTTATATTGAACATGTGAATCAGCTCCTGCACTATAGGCTACATTGTAAGCTGACATTTCTTAAGAGTCTAAGATTGCAGTGAAATACAAAGAGCAGTGGGTGGAATAATGTTTTACTTTGTAAAACATTCTATAGGCTATTATAAACCCATTTGAAAAGAAAAATCTAAATACAACTCTATCTCACTTCAGTGCTGTTCCAAGAGGCTGTTATGCTTGTGCGTTTTCTAGTGAAGTGTCTGATGTGATGAGGGACCCATTAAGATGCATTTCAGATTCATTCAAAGACACTACAACACTGCTCAGACACTCTGTATTTGTGTGTAACACTGCACACTACTACATAAAACATGAAGACTGCATAATAACACAGGCCACTGAACAGCAATGCACAGTTTGAAATGTCTGTGTTGTGATTTAGTCAGAACAAGACTCTAAATGCGATTATGTTGCCTTAGAGCAAATCATAGTAAGTGGGAAAATACTACATCTGTTGCACCTGCCATTAGACTTACTGACTTTTTAAAATTACAATTTAATATTTCTCAAATCTAGTGTACTGTGTAATTCAAAGTTATTATGTTGTTCCTCTATTACTGTAATATTAAAATATACCAATACTGACACTTAAAAATCTTTAAATTGTCACCAGATAATCAGTATTTTCTTGACTAAGTCAATTTACTTTCAGTGCCTACATGGGTTGTCCAAACACTTTTTCAGTAAACTACACAAATTAATTAATTACAAAGGGTAAGGGAATCATAAGCACTGAAATGCTTTCTGTTAATTTTTGCCCTGTCAGAAATTTCCATTTCTTTTGCCCATGTAATTTCAGGGCTGTTCATGGTCCTGTGTGTTGCCATGAAGAAAAAAAAAACAACTTAGATACTTTTCTTCTTTCCAGAATCCTACCAGAAAATAAGAAATCAGACTGCGGCAAATTGCCATTTTAAATTTCAATATCCGATATAGAATTTTCCAAATAAGTGGAAGGGCATGCAGTGGAAGACCAGGTCTGATTCAAAATGCCATTATGAGACATTAGTTATTAATGCTCAATGCATAGCTCACAAGACTCTCTCGAGGTTTACTGAAAATAAATAAATAAGCTAAATAAATATGTTTTTTACAATTAGTTATTCTGATCATGCCCTCCCCACGTAGAACTGAAAAATTATAAATTATCTTAGTCTTAGTAGGGAGATTGAGGACATTTTTGAGCATGTGCTTCTCTGACACACCCATCTACCAGAGCCTTTATTTGACTAACTGCCACCCCCAGTTTTCCTACAGGGAAGCACCAAAAAGAAGAGAACTCTAACTGACAACAGTGAAAGCTCACAAGTCCCTGGCGTGCCCCAGGAATTGCTGCTGCACAGCAAGAAAGTGATATCCTGGTTGAGTTGAACCTACCCAACCCTGGAAGCACTCAACCAAGTGTGTGCCAGTGCTTGGGGAATTCCAGCCTAGGCTGCGTCTGGGCTCACCCTGTGCTCTAACCTAGCACTATTGATTAGGCCAACTGGGAGCCATGTCCCAGTTTACATCATGCAATTCAATGGTTTTTCAGACCTCACTTCACTGACTCCAAAGTATTGTGTTTCATTAACACAGTGATTAAATTGTTTTTCAATACAGGGAATGTGAGCTCAGACTAAACTCACAGGCAGAGGGGGGAGCAATTAAATATATTTTGAACATATGAGAAAGTTCAAATTTACTGATGGATTGCATACCAGTTAAATGAGAAGTATTCCTCACTAATGTCGTAACAGGATTTTCTTTCAGGTTTTAATTTTAGAACGTTGAGCAATTTTAATATCCAATTATATAAATTTGTAGATGTTAAGAAAAAGCAAATGCATACTTAAATTTTAAAAGTTTTATTTCTCATTGGAAATTCTATTTAAACAAATTATAGAGGGTTTATATAACATTCATTCAGTGGTGGCATCAATACAGTATATCAGTTCATATAGTTTTAAAAATTGTTAGAACACAACTACAACTAAAGTACATAATACATGCTTGAGTGGAAATCCTTGTTAAAAGCTGCAGGTAATAAAAAAAAATGAGAGCTGTAATTTTGAAATCTCTTCTGAAGTGGAAAAAATAAGCTCTTGTGTGCGCCAAAAAAACAAAACAAAAGGCTTGCTCTGAGGTGCAAGTATTACATTGGTCCACAAAATAAGTCTGAAACAGTGTCAGCAATGCAAAATGTAATTATTCAGTTCAAAAAGTTCAATTTTAAGTAGAAAGCCAAAATCCATTGTTCTAAGGGAATATGGCAAGAATCCCATAGTGTGCAGAAAAGCATTCTAAGAAACATACTGTAACTTTAATTTCCCCAAAATGAAATTCAAGGATATGGAGTACCAATATTATTACTTCCGTGGGAACATCTGAGTCCATCTCTGAGGGCTGCATGTTCAAATTTGGAAAGAAATTTGCAGGAAGTCTTATGAATTTTATACTCAGGTCGAAAATATTATATTTGCTATGTCATGCTGTAGCACAATGTCATTTGCTCCATATGCAATGGATTAGATTAAGGGATTTAAAGATCAGTCACTGGGCTTAGAAATTTTAAAGTCCATATTAAAGGGAACCATGACCTTATTTTATTACTTTATTATTTTTATTTTAAGTGATCCGGAAATGTTTCAGTGGTCCGGGCATAAGAACATAAAAGTAAGAGTCAGTTTTATGAAAAGAGATGAAGGCTGCTTTCAGATGTGTCCATTTTTTCAAAGGATAGTGTGGGGCCCAGTGTGTGTTATATGAGCTTAAGTCCAATGCCTAGAAAGGCAAGCTTTAAAACAACACAATGATAATTTCACCTTGCTCCTGATTTAAAATAAGAAACCGAGAAATACTGTAGGATGAAAAGAATTAATATTGTGACTTCCAGGGCCTTGATAATAATAATATTCTATACAATAATGACAGATTCCACTTACTGTTATTAAGTGGAAGGTTATTAGGTTAAAATAACTTACTGTATGTACACAGCTTCAACATTTTTTCTTTATCTGTTTTAATTACTCTTACTGTGTTCTTGGATAAAGGTATTATTACTGCTACTAACACCAGTAACATCATTTTTAATTGATAATAATGTGGTTAACACTTTGTTTTAATAGAATAATAAGCCTTCTTTGGAGCTATAAAAGGTGTTATATTTTCAGTGTTACAAAGGTCTCAGGAGGGCAGGCCAAAAATGATTTCACCCAGAGAGGAGAAGAGAAGGCTGAAAGCAATAAAGAGCTTCCCCTAGCCTAGATGAGAGAGGGGCAAGGAAGTCAGTGACCTGCAAAATGAAGGGATCAGAGCCCAGTCCAGGAAGGTAGCAGCTACAGAGGAGGCTGATCCCAATGGCAACCTAAAACAGGGTTGCCCAGTCCTAGTCCTGGAGGGTTCCTACACCTGTTGGGTTTTGTTCCAGCTGTCCAATTTCTTGCTTAATTGAAATATTAATTCAATTAGGATTGATCTGAGTTATTTGTTTTGAGCTTTTAATACATTACAGAGATCACTTTATTAGCCATATACAATTTCTTGCATTAGATAATTGCATTATATTTTCACATTCCTCAGCTTGCTCTCCATGAGTCACAAAGGCACACAGACAGGGAGAGAGAAGCTTGGGGTCAGAGCACAGGGTCAGCCATTTATATGGCGCTCTGGCAGCAGCTGGGGTTAAGGGCCTTTCTCCGGTGCTCAATGGAGTAGGATTCAACTGCTGGGAGTGGGATTTGAACCAGCAACTTTCCAGCCACAGGCGCAGATCCTTAGCCACAGTACCACTGCTCCAGCCCGATTGCCATTTAATTATCACATTTTCAGGTAGGTGAAAAACTCCAAATTTCAAATAGAAAAAAATATAACTAGTTAGTTCAATTAAATGTTTACTTTTATTGAGTAAACAACTCAAATGGAATAAAAACCAGAAAGCATACAGGCCTCCCAGATCAGGACTGGGAAATCCGGGCCTAAAGGAGCTGGAACCCCCCTGCCACTACATCCCATTTGTTTTTGGGCTGTGACAGTGGTTGAACAAGATACCAGGAAACTGACACCCTGGCTGGACAAGATCCTTGTGTCATTTAGTTCCTAGCAGCCAAATTAACTAGACCTTATTAAGTTTCTAAAACATCTTATATTCTCCTCTTGTATACTTTAAGAACAGAAAGAGACTCAGTGTTAATCTTTCCAATAGCTGTGTTTGGTAGAGAAATAATTTAGAAAAACAAGGGTATAATGTGAGGGCATAGGAAGAAACAAGGATTAGGCCATCTCTTATTGTTATGTTCGAGGGATGTTCCTCTTCATGCTTTGGGAATGTCCCATGATTAAATATTGTCAGGTATTATTAGGTGTGACTAATATGCTTTATTGATGTGACTGTTTCACTGAGCCTTTGCAGATTCCTTCTTGATGACAATACTGAAGATGATATCAATCTTCAGAGACAGCACATTTCACGTGCAGGTACATCCTCATCCAAAAATATATTTTATGAGACTCGGTAGAGCTACATCTAAACCACACTTGTTTATTTGCAGAAATTGCTCTTACAGTAAGAAGTACAGTTAGATTACATTTTGCTAGTGGTTTCATGGTCACATGTCATTACACCTTTTTCATGTGAGCTCCAGTTTCCTGCATGTTATCTTATATTTGCTGCACTATGTTGTTTGGTTCTATTTGGTGCCGATTATGAATTAAATAAATTGTTTAAAAAAGTGAGACCATGGAACCTTTCAATTTATAACTGCACAGCACAAGTGTGAAATGCTTGCACTAGTTCTTGTTCATGATTCATGATTCCTATTTTACTGTGGAACTTTGTGGTCAACAATGGTCATGGTTTTCTGAGAGAGGCACAGCATTTCAGCATCACTGGTCATGCTAATGCCAGCTTGAGTGTCTCTGAGAGAAAACAAAACTTTGGCAATTCAGGTACCAGTAATACAAAATGCTTTCCAATGCACGATCTGTCACCGTTTCTGACAAGAAGAATGATTACAGGAAATGCCTGTACCAAAACATATGGACCAAAAAGCAATATCTTTCACAACACTTTGTAGATAAGACATAATAAAAATGTGCTAACGTATTTTACAATTTGTCCGTCTTTGTGATGGGTGTCCAGAAACTCAGCCTTACCTTATTGAAAACATCTATCATTGTTGCACTGGACAATCTTTTCTTGGCTCAGTTTTAACTCTTTAAATAGACAAGCTCACATAGATTTGTGGAAAGATGTTATACAGTAATTCACACAGTAGTAAAGTTTACTAAAACATGAATTCAGTTGAAAAAAAATGAGGCTTCCCTTAGAGAGTCCTACAGTGATAGGTTAAAATAGTTTAATTTTTTTATACATATGTGATGGGACATGAGTTAAGACATTCAGACTACTCAAAGGCATTGACATAGCGAAACATGAGCTAGAGGACACATGGAAATTATGTGGAAGGGCAAAACTCAGAACAAGAGGTACTTCTTTATACAAATGGTTGTGGCAGCCTATAGCAAGCTGCCAAGCTACGTTGTTAAAACTAATGCCCTGGTTTCAAGAAACAGCTGAAAAAGATCTGTGGATTAATTAAATACTTAAAAACCAAAAAATCTAGAGTTGAATAGCTTTTGATCATTTGTAAATGTTCTGGATTCCACTGAAATCTGCTCTTTCTACATGTTCACATCAGTCTATCTACTGCTACAGTATTTACATAAAATGTAAGATTATAACAGATTAATAGCGATACAGAATTACAATATAACAGTATTTATAACATTTAAATTAGAAATCCTGTGATTTCCATTTTAAAGAAACTACAAAACCTAACCCGGAAAACAAGGCATGCTATATGTGTTTTTTTGTGTTCTTTCTGAAAGGTTTACCTGTCCTTAATACTATATTTGACATTGTCAAATTCTCTGTTTATTAATGAAATAACTGATAGCTGTTAATGAATAGGATAGCACTTTAATTTAGCCATCAGCACTCTTCAAATGAGATTTTCTTTCATTTTGTTATTGAAATCGTGGATGCTGTACCCATTTCTTAAATTCTGCCTGGAGTCACTCTTGTTAAACAGATAAAATAAAACAAGAAGAATTAAAGGGAAAATCGATTGGAAATCAAAATTAGACAAATGCATAAGTGTCTCTCTTTTTAAATGGGATCAAGGGTAAGTAATGAACTTATTTGCACAATGACACTCAATCCAATTAAAAGTGAAAGAACAATTGGGCACATTTCTTAGATAAAAGTGTAACTAGTTTAATTTAAAAAATCTGAACATGCAATTAAAGGAATGTAGCATTAGCAATAGCAACAATGAAACATACACTTATATTAAACATACCCTCATGTTGCTATAGTAAATTTGATAATTCTCTTTTCCTTATGGTTTCTCTGCACTTTAATCTGTTTTTATTGTGCTATACTACTTTATAAGAATAGTAACAAACGAGTGGAGGCACTCTTAATTGGATTGGTTGTTAACAGCTAATTAATCTAAGAATCTCATCCAGCCATTTCTTGAAAGACACCTGGGTATTGGCTTCAGGATCATGGCTGGATAGCTTGTTCCATACTTCCACAGTATGGAAGTATTTATTAAATGTATTTATAATTTTTAAGGTTGAGGCCATAGATAAATTAAAAATCTAACCTGCCTCACTTATTTAAATTGCCTGTCTACATCTTTATGACAGCAGGGCATAAGTCAGTAAGAGTGTTTTTAGCCATCTAATAATAAATCAGTGCCACATGCTTCTTTCGTCTGTACAGCTAATAGAATAGTAATTAGGGATCGAAATGTCAAGCAACATTCACTATGTACTTTGATTTTTCTTTAGAACTGCAAAAAATGCACATTCCTCACCATTTTTAATGGAATTACTGTAAGTGGAATCACTTTTTTAAGACAACAAAATTCAGTCATAAAAAAATTGTGAGTTCCAAAAGCACTCATTGTTCTTGTCTGTCTTTGTCCAATCATCACTGATATCTGGAGCCAATGTATGGCCTTTATGTTATCTTCTTAAGAATATTGTTGTTATGAATAACAGGAGGTCATTCATACATTCCATCCCATACATTCAGTAGCCAGTAACCAAATGACCCCTTAAGCCATTTCTTAAAGAAACACAAGTAGTTAGCTTAAAAATTGTGTTCTAGTACTCCATGTATGTATGCAAAGATGTGTTGACCTAGCAGAACAGCCAGATCATGAGGTCTTTTACAACTGGTGACTTTGACAGAAAACTGAGCTTTAAGTTGTAGCATTTCCATAATGTACAAGACCACTTTTACAGTTTTGCTTCAATTATTATAATTCACTACCGAGGCTCAAGTATTACAATGTATGGGATACACACAGGTAAGGAATTGTTTGTTTTAAATAGGAATGATTAGGAGCTTTTCTTCAAATTAAATTATCCCACTGTAAATTAAAGGAGAAAACAAAATCCAAATTCAAGTCAATGGCACCAATAATAGCTACAATATGTTCACTTTGTTCATAGAATATCCCTTGTTTGCTGAGGGCGATTATCTTCTGTGAGCTCTAAAGTTCACTGATAAGACCAATAGGGATCTACACACTCTCTGGCAGGGTGAGTCTCTGTTATCTTGGGAAAAATCTGGTCATGCACTGTGCATTCTAGTTATGGTGAGCTCTGTTAGAGTTCACCTTTCAATTTTTGTCTTCATTCTGATATCTTCAGTTTCAAATTGCTGGGCCCCTTCCCAGATATAACTCACCCCCCAGGAGATGACATTGAAACAACATTTCTTCATGCTTGCTTTTACCATGTTAAATGCTTCTTCTATCCACTTTTGATGTGATTTGCTGGGCTATGCTGGGAGAATAAGACATTCTATGAGAGCCTGGAGTACCACATCTGGACATCATGATCAAACCAATGGAGATGATGGGAGATTACTACTGCTTCAGGTGCAGTAGTTTTCTCACTTGATATGTAAAATTTTATGAAAATGGCACTGATGATATGAGTGTTGGAATGACATAGGAATGCTGCTTTACAGCAGATCATTGGTTTGATTTCAGCTTTATGGTTGTAATGGCTTATATATAAAATATCTTTGGACTGGATCCCCCCAGTGCTTCAATTATGATTTCCAGTGATGTTTGTGAGTCAGTATTCTAAATGACATTGCTCTGGTGATGCAAATATCTTTGTAATTCCAGGCATAGACAGTGAAGTAATCAATCAGATATCTTTGGATTGTGGATGTTGCCAGGATGTTCTGCATCTTTTTTTTCTAGAGAAACAGGGTGTTAGTGATTACAAACCCATACACTGTGCATTTGTTAAGAAGTCTAGTAAAATGACTTTGGACTTTTCCAATTTCGTCCTTGTTAATGCATGCATTCCAGAGGCTGGCATCTTTTCTAGCGCTGGCTGTGATATTCCTAAATAAAACAAGCCTGTCCTTCTTGTTACTTTGTAAGAATTTGGAGTAGGTGCTCCAAATGTGAATGTGAATATGCTAACTTGAGATAAAGAGTCATGAGGCACCTATTAATTCCATCAAGGAATTTATGAAACCGGTTGGCAATTTCACTCTTGATGTGAAATCCATTAGAGGAATTTTGTAATTCACCCTGTCAGTGCTGACCCCTATTCGTTATTTATTACCAAACTTCCACAGAGAGGACAAGGACTTACAGTAGACTTTGGAACCCTAAAGCCTAATAATGCATCATAAACCTAGAATAAACACTCACTTGGTTAATTGTCACTTTTCTACCAGCTTTTCAAAGTATTTTAGTTATCTAATTGAACTTTAATTATCTAATTATCATTGTGCTTTCTATTTTAATTAGCAAGTACTTTACTTTCACAATAAAAATATTAATGGAGATGTCACTGCTCTTTAAAATGTATTCACCCCAAATCTAAATGAAACTTAAGGGCAAAGTGATAGAACACTAACTTTCTGTGACTGATCTCACTGCAAACTATTTAACGCTTGTATTGACCGACAAAAAATCTTACCTACATAGCCATACTGTATGTATTGTATGTATAGTACAATGTACATTATTTACCAATCTAATAAAATAAGATCAAATCACTTTATTGGCCATATACAATTCCATGAGACACACAAACAGGGAGAGAAACTTGGGGTCAGAGCGCAGGTTCAGCCATTTATATAGTATGGCGCCCCTGGAGCAGTTGGGATTAAGGGCCTTGCTCAGGGGCCCAACGGCATAGGATTCCTCTGCCGGCCGCGGGATATAATCCGCCAACTTTCCAGCCACAGGCGCAGATTCTTAGCCACAGATCCACCGCACCACCAATCTAATATCAATATTATCAGAGATGTAGGAAAGGCATGCCGTGGAATGGTGGGAGAGCGAAAAAGACCCTATGAGTAACGGTGGAATGGGGATTAGCCTGGGCTCAGCAGGTCAGATGATATCGGGTAGAAACCTATGCCCTCAGGCCGCGGAGGAGACGACCTGGTGATAGGCGGGTCTCAAGACATCCGAATCCTCAATGTTGAGTGAGGTGGAAAGTGTGACATGGAAATATATAGCCCCAGAGACACACCGGAAGGACAAGCAAAGCACAGGGAAACAAGGGACAGGACAGAGTAGGAGCACCCTCTAGCTTTAGAGGGAGTGACAAATATGCTTTTGTTAAAATAGTCTTTAGAAATGTGGACATAAATGCACATTTATGGTTTGAAGCTGGTTTCACTGTTTCATTGGGAGGGTTTTGCTCTAGTCCAAAGCTAGAGGAAATGTGGGTATTGCCGCTAAACCTGTATTGTATAATACATGATATTTGATATTGAAAAGATTCCAGCAGTCAAGAAAATTAATTTCAACTGTGATATTCCATATTTACACAGAAGACATTACAGTAGATATCAATGGAGCAGAAGATGTAAAAATGTTGATGCCTCCTGTCTGAACTCTAACTTCTAATCTGAAATTATGACTTTCCAGGATGAATCGGCAATCACAAAGGTCAGCAAGAGATCATGTTAATAAGTTGTTAATGTTAAAGTGTTAATTACAAAAATGGTTAATAAGTGTACTTTAAAACAGAAAATATAATTATTGACTTAATTATTAGCACTGACACATTCTATTTATATAGTCATCCTATGCTTGTACTGTAGTCAAATGGTGTTTTTCACACCATTATTAATTCAGAGCTCCTTTTAGGTAGAGGTGGAAGAAGACATCAGTCCTGCTGCAAAACTCTCACCTTTGCAAAAGGCTGTAATCCAAAGAACCAATGCTGAATGCAATGAAGGCATCAATCCCACACAATGCATTACCTTTAATCTCTTTTTCATTCCTGAACCATCGGATATCGGCTGCGGGCTTGCTCCCAGAGGTCATACAGGTAAGTGTGATCTGGTCTCCCTCCATGGCAGGCTTTGTAAAACCACCAATCTGTGGTTTTTCAGGGACTCCTGCAGAAACAGAAAGTCTATTTTTATTTTTTTGGAATCTTTGCCCACATATATTAAAATGCTTCCTTACAGAAAAATGATAGTGAACAAAAGACTGCATTGTTTACCTTAAAGGTCAGAGACACTACAGATATTTATATACACAAATGTTTGGCTGCAAGCTATAACACTTCAAAATGAAGAAATATTAGAATATAGGTCAACTCAAGGCAACAAGAAGACATAAAACAAAGTGAACTACAATATAATGCATGTGGTCCAAAAAAGTCCATTCCCACAGCTAATTTAATAAAAATAGACTTTCTTTTTACTTTTCCCTACTTGGCAGGATGCTTTATACTAATAAAATTCATAATTCATCAACAGACATTATTTTCTTATCCCATGGAAAAATATGACACCTGTAGATTATTGTCTGCATTCCAACAGCACTGTCACACAGATGAAAGAATAAATCTGACCTTACCATATACTACCATGAAAATATAGAGTATGCTCTTTACAAGCAATTTATCTTTCTCTCTTTGATGTTGTTTTTAAAGGTTGTCATTGGCTTCCACATGTCTCTCTATCTCTCTCACTTATGAGATTTAGACGGCTTATAAAACTGTTCCTATTGTTGGAGACTAGAAGAAGTGCCTTTTGGTTGAAAGAAGATATTGAGGGTTTTATTTATCAGAATTCTTATTTTTTACTTTTCAACTGAAATATGCAAAAACAGCTTGGTAAATGTACTGTGTATTAATTCCTACTTACACAAAAATTAAGCCTTTTTGTTGTCCCATCTGTTTAAATTTAAATCTAAAATGGCTTTTCGAAACTGCACTTTGGGGAGACTCACTCAGCAGAACATATGAATAGTTATGGTTGAGAGGAGGCTTTTTCGTGCCAGTCCTGTTTGGCTGTTCATTGCTAATTGATTCTCAAAGTCTTGTTATAGGGGATCCCAGAGTATTAGTTTCAATACTGTGGCTTGTTCCAGACTACTTGTTCCAGACACCCACAGCTCTTTTTGTAAAGCAATATTTATTTTCAGTCCTTAGTGCATCTTATTTTTTTTAACATTTTCATAACCCAACCTCTATGCCTTCATTGTTAACACTAAAGTAACCCATTTGATTGACTACAGAGAGGAAGTTCCTTTAGCTTGTACTATATATACTGTATAGGGCAATGCTTAGAGACCAGGAAATAATCAAGTCATTCTTCCATAACAATATAACAGCAAAACAATAAGTAGCTGATTTCCACACATTTATGAAGTTCCTGCCTTTTTTATGCACCCCATTTTCATCTAGAGAAAACTATTTTTACCTGTGAATTGTCTGGGACATAGAGAGCTAGAATAAATCTTAACAGTGCCTAGAGGGAATATGAATTGTTGTCGCTCTGTTATAAATTACAACCAGTGATGAAAATAAGTAACATTATGTCCACAGTTTGATCAGCTACATCCTGCTGTACCATAGCTCGTCTTTCTGCTTTCTTTTCACATAAACCATCTGGCATCTTGGAATTCATTTACGAAATACATCCAGTCCTAATGACTCTGAGAATTTTACAGCTCTTAATAATATTCATAGATTCCAACAGCCTCAAACAAAAAGAAAATGGATCGAAAGACTACATTAAAAGTGCCAATAGATATACCACTGCCTTTGTTTGCCTCTGGCAATTCACATTGGATGTACCATAGTATAGAAAACGGATTATCTCAGAAAAATATCGATATGTTGATAAGGCACAAGTTCTACAGTACAATGTAATATTTAGGAATTAATCTTAATGTTGTAGCAGTAATTAGGAGACTTATTGCAAATCATTGATGTAGATGAAGAAGTGGGGGATTAAGGAATTTAATTGAAGGTAATTTGACAGTGTGAGGTGCAAAGTAATTGCAGAGAAAAAAGATAACAGGGATTTTCAACCTTAGTCTTATATCAAGTGGTGCTGTCAGTGAAGCATTATTTTATTACAATCAATTCACAAACTAATTTTTGCATTTCATACATAAAATATACATTTTACCAAATAGTTCTGGTAACATCTTGTTTTTCTGTTGAGGAATTTATTTCAGTAAATATTTTTTTTAATTATTCAAATAAATTCTAAAGTCATAACATTTAGATTCAAGGATGGTTTTACATGATTAAATAAATGCATCTATTTAGGATGTAATAGCTTTACACAGGTCACTTTTTTCTGAATTAGTGATATTTTCTTGAATGTGAAACTAAACTGTATGAACAGAATTTCAAGCGATTTTCAAAATTACTGCTGTAAAGAAGACGTCACATGACTTTGACAACACAAACATTAACCAACATATGGATTACAGATTAAATTCCTTTAATGGGCAGTTTCTGCTTGCTTGACAAAAGTCAATGGGCAGAATAACATTAGTTATTGCATTTAGATAGTACCATCCTTTGACAAATTGTGACCCACTTTTCCAGTAATGCTTTTTGCAGTGGGTTCTTTTTAAACTGTGAATCACAGTCCGGAGGACACAGGTGGATACCATATGGAAATGCATTTATGAACGTATGTTCTTACTGTTTGTACTAGTGAGAAACATACAAAAGTTACTGTACATACAGTACAGTATGTACATGATTACCATGTCTTCCTTTTTTTGATTACGTCGTATTTAGCAAATACACTTTGTCCTGTTCTGAATATTTTACAAATGAGTCTATTCCCTGGGGGATCTCATTCATTGCTTGTCGCTGTCTGTTTCTCTGTCAGCACTAACCACACTAACCACACTGCTCTTAGTATTTGAGAATTCCCATATACTTCCCATATGCTTGCAAACTCTGACTAAAACCAGGGGCAGTTTAACTAATATTGCTTACTTAATAGGCAGCATAAGCTCTCAAGTTTTTTGTGTTAGTGAGAAGCTATGTCAGATGGTTTTTGTTGCCGTTAATATCTTTGCAGATATCTTTTGAGATTTTTAAAATGTTTTTTTATGAGGAATTGGATGCAACTCTTTCTTCTGCAAAGGATATCCCAAAGCTGACCTTGCAAGGTTACTTGTGAAACACATTCTGCTTAGCTCCCTGCTTTAAGAACAACTGGTGGAGGAAGAACCACTGATACTAGAATCACTCTCTAATTCTCCCTTTTAAAGTCATTGCTGCCAGGAAGGGCTTTTAAAAAATGATACATGTTACACCATTATCTTTAATGGTTTTCAATCAGTAATATTTAAGCTTTTTGGCATTTAACACTGCAATTCTTCTGGTGACTGGACTTGTCGTTCCATTTACAAATTAAAACTATTTGTTGATGGTATTTTATCACAGTTGGGGATTGCTGGAATGCTGGAACCCAAACATTCTTCATAAGTATGTCTTCTATTGAATTTTATATTCAATCATTAATAAAATACAGAATTTACAGAATTACAATGCAAACATACACTTTAATATTATAGATTAATACATGTACTTCAGTCAACTTCAACCAAGAAGATAATGACTGGGACTAGGTTTAATTTATTTTAAAAGCTTCTGAAATACACCCTGCTGTAAGCCATTCATGCTGCACACAAAAGTCCAACATGTTATTTGTTCTTATTATTTCTGCCACTGAACACACTTATAGTTTTAGAAACATGCACTGTGTATAAGATTATAAGGTAGTATTGTTTTACAAAGACTGGGATTAAACATTTTTCTATTTTATTGAAATCACTTGGAGCATATTTTTTTTCTTTTTCCTTCCTTATAATATGCTGTACTTCTACGGCCTTCATAGTAACACCTCACAGTACAATAGGGGAGGGGTAACTTCCCAAGTCCCTTCAAGGCTATGGTTTTTAAAGTGCTGACTGCTGATATCAGTGCAGAAATCAGTGTATAATTCCTGCTGGCTTTTATTACAGGACAGTTTTGTGCTTGTTTTCAAGGTGGCAATGAGTCATTCCTTTTCTGTCTCAGTCTATGGTCTGTTTTATGTTCTGATTCTTTTGCAGTTCAACAGATAGTTCACTCTAAATAAAATGGATAGATTAGTTTGTTTTAAAAACATTCCAATTTTTATGATACAGCACAGCTTTTAAAATAATGCACAGATGTAAAAACAATAGTTATAGGGCATTAATTATTTTTAGACTGAACGTGGTGTTACAACCTCAAAGCTCATCTAACCTTTCTACAAAGGATTGTGGGAGTCTCAAACATGTTGTGCCAATACCCTCAGCATGTTTTGCCGATACCCTCACTTACTCAGCATGCTGAGCCAATACCCTTACTCAGCATGCTGAGAAGATACCCTCACTTCTTTCAAGAAATATTGGCTGAATAAAATTAATGACTTAAAAGTATCTCTGCAGCAATGAATGGTCTCATCTTTTGTTAAAGTTTTACATTCCCATATCCCTCCTTATGTATTCTTCCTGTTTGTGTGCTTTTTCTCCAGATGCTCTGAGTGTCAGGGAACCTATAGGTAGAATGGGAGGATCCTTATGCGTGACAGGAATCCCACAGAATGCAGAGTAGCAAAGGGACGATCCGAAAGACGAAATCCAAAGGCTGGGTCGATAAGGGAGGCAAAGGGTTCGGTAACGAGAGATATCCAAAAACAATCCAAAAGTCAAAATCCAGAAGGCAAGGTCGATAAGGGAGGCTAAGGGTCTGGCAATGAGAGATATCCAAAACAATCCAAAAGTCAAAATCCAGAAGGCGAGGTCAAGAGACGGAAGCAGAAGATTCATAACGGGAGATCAGTCAAAAGGCTTGGAAACACATACTGGAGAATACTACAAGAGGCTTCTCAATAGTGAGCGTGGGAAGGTGTGAGGGGAGTTTAAATACTGAAAGGAAAGGGGTGTGATTGGATGATTGGTTAAGGAGTGAGAATTTGAGGAATCTGGTGCATGTGAGAATGTGATGGGTTCAATCAGGGATGAGATTGTGAAGCAGTGGTTCTGGGAATGCAACGTCGTTTGCGAGGGAGAGTGTGGGGTGTGGCAGGGATAGAAAGGCGTTTCTGAGGTAGATTGTAGGGCGTGAAACTGAGGTCCTCCTTCCATCCAATGACATGCTGTCTAGTGTAATTGGTGTCTTCCAAAATGCCCCAGTGTGTGTTTTTATAAAATTGCCCTGCATTGGACTGGCATCCTTTTTAAGGTGTAATCTCACCTTGCACCCTGTTTCTGGAGGGTTAGGATCTAACTTGCTTTAAATTGATGGTTGGATGAACATCCCTCTAGGATGAACTGCTTTTCACTTGTGAACAGACCACATGACATACTGTATTCACAGTAATACATTTGAAGACCTTCCCCCTGAACATAATTCTGTTACACTGGTGGGAAAAAATATATAAAATAATATCCAGACAATTGGGAAGCAAACTGATAGATGGTGATAGGTGGCAGTGTTAAGACTGGATTAGGGATTTGGGATAAGGCTGGAGATTCATGATTTATGAAAGTGCTGAGGGGAAAGCCTTCTTAACTCATGAGCTCCCTGAAATTAAGAAATGGAAAGAAATATTGAGACTCTCACAATCACCTGCTTTCATTATTTATGGATGAAGAGACTTATGAGAGCCAAGTATACTCAGTAAAAGGCAAACAGTAAAAAAACAGGAACCATTAGGATGTGGGAAGTAATCCATTCCTCAAAGGGGTTTTGACATGTACATTGTACAACAATCTCTTCATAGTTATTCATAGTTATAGACTTTTCAGAAACACAGTTGAAAGTTTTGAAATTCACTCTTTTAAACATGTTGTCAGTATGTCAGTATATGGACTTTTGTTTTATGCATATTCTAAAATGTTTTGGAACAATGCACTTAACTGTTGAAAACTTGCACAACCCCTTAATCCAGAAAATGCCATAATAACAAGTATATAATAAGTATCATATAATGGCTGAAATGGAAAGTACTGCATAAGCTCCATACGAGCAAAGTTTCAATGGGGAAAAAAACCTTTAATGGGGTTGTTTTTTATTTCATTTTCTTTTGACTGGCATGTATGATTCATTTCCATTTTTTCTGGCTTACATTCAGTATTGGAAAAAATATAATAATCAGTATGAAACAATCTTCAGAACTGAAGCATAATTCTTGCTTATAGGAGACAAGAGAGTATAGGAATCAATAAAAGCATAACTCAGGAAAATGAGATATTGGTTTCTTTTGACGATAAATGAAATGGTATCACAGATGAGATCTTTAATTCAGTTAGGAGAGCATTTAAGTACTGGGAGCATGACAGCTAAATCACTGTACTTTTAAAACATGATACAGAAATACTCATTAGGCATAACTGTTATTAACCTAGAGTACATGAGCAAATGACATTTCTAATGTTTATATCAAGTGAAAATTTGCAATAATCAACTTATAACCTCCATAAAGAAGAAAAGCATATACTGTAGTGACAGATATTCTGAATGACCTTTCAAAAACCTTGATACGTCAATATATTTTGGGAATCAGTTTTGTAGAGAAAAACAATAATTCTGCTTTTACAAAATGTATTTATAAACCCTTATGTTTTGGCCATTGTTAGGTTAATAAATTACCCCCCCCCCCCACCAACTGGATGCGAAAACACAAATCGTTCTTTTCAGACTGCATGCAGTGCTTTGTGTCTAGCGATAAATGAATTGTTTTTGCTGCTGCAGTTAGATATGTCACATCAGGTGTGAGACAGCTGTGTGATGTGATAAAACAAAAATGTCTACATTATTAAGTTTCAGAACAGCTTAATCCTGTTTCCAATGGATTGACTTTGAAACTACAAACTGTTGGAGAGGCTTCTTTGCCTTTCTGGATGTAACAATACAGTACATTACACTGCTAACAACAAAAAAAGAAGACATTTTCATTAGCAGCTATGCTACATAGAAGGAAGTGTCCCACATCGTGAAAGCAATGGAGATGTTGCTTGAATTAGTCCTGCATCAGACACCTTCTTAAGGGCTGTGCCAGCTGTTCTTACATAAAAAAGTGTTAAATCTGCCACTGTGAATGCTCACATGTAAATGAGGAATGACAAAGTGCTGTTTGTCAAAGCGGTGAGTAGCAAGACACATACGGTTATTGAACTGAGCGGCATCATTCATTCCATTAAAAAGTGTCTCAGGCTGCTTCTCCTTTCTACCTGCTCTTCATCTGACAGATGCTATTTGTCTTTCACAATGCAGACATACTACTGGTATGGAAGAGCTAAGTGTTTCAACAACTATTCTACTTTTATAGATTGCTCCTTTAATAAGACTTAAGAAAGTAACTAAGAACCACACTGTCACACATTTTAATCCCTAATTTTTGAAAGTAGTTATCCTTCAGCTTTTACAGCAATTAAAACATACTGTGTGACTCAGATATGTTCTAAAATGGTAGTATTTAATTATAAGAAGAGCTTTGACAGGATGATTAATTTACAATACAATATGGAATATGTTTAAACATGTTTTCTTTCTTTTTGATGTTCTAACATTGCATTGGTTATTTGTTAAGTTTATTGCCCATAAGTGCAACTGTTAAACAGGAATCCAAATGTAGTTTCTGATTTTGTCCAACATATGCTACCATGATAAGTAATTGCCTCAAAAACTCTGGACAGTATAATTAGCATCTTTTTCCAATTGCTTAACAGACATAAACCACTGTTGTTTAAATGTCTATACAGGTTTAAAGATTTATTTAATTATTTTGTATCACATTGCACTGTACTAAAAAGTGTCAAGCTTAAAATGAATAGGGCTTGATGTTATGTATGCTTGTTGTCAAGTACAGACCATTAATGCCTGCCATTGTGCAGGTCAAATTATTAAAATCAGGTGAGTTAATTGGGCACCTACAGTACAGTAATTACTGTAACATTTACAAATGAGATAATACGATGTTGTCAATTCCAGCAAAATTTAAACACAGAAATACAGGCAAAACAATAAAAGGAAATGTAGTTTGGTAATAAATAATTAAGAATTTTCCATAATCCAGGAAAGTATGGTATCAGAAGACTAATTAAGTATTTCAAACATACATCTAAGAAAGCTAAGAGGGCATTTGCCCATCAAACAAGTTAGAAATGCAGCAGAAATGTCCCTGAACAAATACAAGGTTTAAAGCTCAAGGGAAAATGACTAGATATTTTTTACAATAAAATCTAATTACGTTTCCTGCGCAGGTGTATTCTAAAGTGTTTTGCTGAACCATGTGTTTGCTTTGGGAGACTGAAAGATATTGTTAATTAAAATCACCAAAAGAGTAAACACTATTTTCCCTTGCTATTTCCTCTTGTTCAAAGGCAGCACAAAAGCAATGTCAATAATTTAAAGATGTTTCCATCCTGACCTTTCAGAATGAGCTGGAGATGAGGGACACCAACAGTTTATTGAGGATGTTTAATTTTCAAATGCATTTCAGGAACTAAACATTTAGGTAGGTTGGTCCCTGCACTTAAAAATGCAACTATTGGTTAACACTTCCTCGCTATTTTAGCAGCAGTTTGTCCTCAAAATGTGCGCAGTCCTTGAGATATTCTATTATACTGCTCCCATTAGCGTCAAAATTATTTTTCTTTAGCCTGAATTGACAAAATCACTGCCCAATTAGGAATTCCTACAGTGGTGGCACAAAACAGACAGAGATCTGCCAGGTCTCTCTTAGATTTCAAGCATACACCAACTTACTGTATGTTACTTCTTGGGGACCAATAGTCTTGATATCAGGGCGAGATGTGTATTTGCTCCTCCAGTTAGTGCTAACTCTCCTGTTAAGCGCAGTGGAGCTTGCAGGGTGTCTCACTTTGAATGTCTCTGGAGATGAGTATTGAAGAAGAAAGCGTATGATTGTAGGTTTTTTAGGTGCCGAAGTTGTTGTAAACTCTTTAAAAAAATTGGATATTCCAGATTGTGTGGGTATATAGTGAAAAACTAAGAGGGCAAAACATGTATATTTCCACAAACTCAGCAAATTAGATCTGCTTTAATCTAGCCTTAAAGGGATATTTCAGTTTTCTTTCTGTTCCATCTGGTCTCTTAATTTCTTTATTGAGTTAGATAAATTAGGTAAGATAACTTTCCCAGTATGCACTTAAATATTCAGAAAAATACTGGTTAATATGCTTTATTTCAAGTCATGAATATGTTAAGGTCACTGATTCACATTAATAAAAATATTCTCTCCCAATCACTCCCATCAGAAACACTGATCAGCTCTTCTTTCAGGCTGAACACTCTCAGGAAAAGTAAATCAGCTGAATGGAATACCTTGCATTGTGATTACACAACTGCATCCATCCTGGCAAATGTGCAATATTTTCAATTTAAATAAAAATGTAAAACCCTTTACTACTGCCCTAGTAATTGTCCCAGTATTCATGGAGAAATGTGCTCATTTTAAATTATTTCTATAAATAGTTCTCATTTAGATTCAAGTATATTTTAAGATCATTAATTACAATAAACATACTGTATGTACATACTGTACTAATCCTATAGTGGAACACATGTACTGATGTACAATACTGTATATCAGTTTTCTAGGTCTCTTTAAAGCACCAATACATGAAAACGTGGAAGAAGTTGTAAAACTGGTAAAATTAAGCCAATGATTAAGTTAGTAGCCAACAAAGAGTATAGCGAGGCAGCTGGAATGGAAACCTTCAGATAAACCAGCACCAAGATTAGGATTGGTCTAGTCCTGCTCTAAGGACATCTGTATTTAATCTCAATAATAAAAATGCAATGGTCTATTCACTCCTAGCCTAGTCAGTATGCCAGCTTTGCGTACTAAGAGCTGCATCACCATACAGTGTAGGTTCTAAGATCAGAAGCTATTTAAAGTAAAATGCTTTTAGAGTCAGTACTCCAGACATTGGTGGCTCACATCTAGGCTGTCTGAGTTGATTGCAAGTGATGCATAATTGCCTGGGGTAGGACAGACTTCAGTCAGAAAAGGTGTGTTCAGGCTCTAAACAGCAACACCTGCAAGCTGGAAACCTAAGCAGCATGAATTCTCCAGGGAATACTACCTCAGTTACAAGGAACTGTGGTCTGTAACCTGAAAGGGTGCAAGATCTTCATTCCTATCCAATGTGCAGATACAAGAGGTGTAATAGTAGATAATTTGAATTGTGAAAACAAGTAACAAAAAAGACTATTTTCAAAGTACAAAACAACTGGTTCACTAAATTGGGAGCTACAGTAGGTGATCTCAGCTTAGGAAGATCTAGGACTAGAAAGCAATAATAAGCCCTAGTAATTGCTAGGCATCTCTGAGCTTGCAGTGATAATTAGCTCATGGAGGTTTTGGAGCAGTATACCAAGATACATGTATAAAATCTTACATTTTGAGAAATAAAGCAAAGATTTCATAGAAGTCCCTGCAAGAGTGTTGAAGGTAAAGAAATAAACTTAAGATATTATACTGTATGTTTCATCAGTTCACAGTGACTGGGAATTCCACATGCTCTCAATCAAAGTGAGCTCAATGCAGCCCTTTATTTTCAAGTGCATGTACTCACCTAGCACTGTCAGGAAGGCCTTGGCAGTCTTGACAGGCATCGTGAAGAGGGAGCAGGTGTACTGTCCTTCGTCTGACAGGGTCACATCGCTGATGCTGATGCTCAGCTCGTGCCACGAAGCTCGAACCAGTTCGATCCGGTTGTCCCTCAGGGCTGCAAAATAAATTTAAAAGAGTAAATGATCTTTAACAACCCCATTACAAGGACGGTCACCTCACACTTGCACCATTTATGCAAATTCCTCAAGACATCAAAGATTCATGAGAATTCTTTAATACTTAAATTACCTTGGGAACAGTCTTTTTTTATTGTATGGCATCAGTGTTAATACAGACCCAGAAATTAATTTTAAATTTTTTTTTCTGATTGTATAACCCAGAGAAAAAAAGAGAGGTATTTGACTTTTTAAATGCTCTTCTGAACAAAAATTAATAAGAGTATTGAAATCAATCATTAAGAAAAAGGGTATATGAGTATTATAATGATATATCATCCAGAGGCAAAAGAAATATGGATTTATCAAGATTATAGCTTTCAGTGATTAAGTGTATTTTTAGCCCTTGGTATCTGAGTCAATTAAGGTGTCTTTTGGGAGAAAGAAAAAAAAACAGTTTTGAAGGATAACTGCAAAAATGTTTGTTTCTGGAGAATCCATTCTTAATAATAAACAGTGACAGAACTGGTTGTCACAATCTAAAAAAAAATACGACTGAAAACTTGTAAAAATGGTGCTGTACAAAATTAAATAAAAAAAAAGGTTTCAGAAGTACAGTCCAAACAGAGAATTTTGTTAGCTTGAAATGACTATGAGTTGATTCAACTTTACTTATCTGTATGCAAAAGCTTGTGTTTAAAAGATTCATGAAAGATGTTTTCCAAAGAAGTGCCATTAGCAATGGGCCCCCTTGGTTCATGAGTTCAGAACTTACTAATTTCAGAGTGGATTTTCATGACCAAGCTGTGAACAGAATTCTCAGAGAAGATGTACAACCACTATTTGAGTGCCACATGGTATGGATGGGTTGAGTAAGCCCAAAAACCGTTGGCTTGCTGCACAATGGTTTAATGGGTGCCTGTGAGCAAACCTGCACCATCATGTAAAGCATTTCTGAGTCCTTATCCCTCCTTTGAACCATTAAAATAAGTTGATTGAAAACTCAAGGTTTCAAATCAGGAGTTTTAGAAAGAAAAAAAAAAAAATATTTTTATTCTGTATTTTATTCTGAAGAATGATAAAGATATGAAGCACTTCTTTATATTAGATGGTGGGTTTCTGGAACAAGGAGCTAAGCCAGGTTGTTGAAACTGATTCCCAAGATTTTTTCAAGCAATGTCAGGATAAAATCCTTGAATGCTGTAAATAAGCTAGAAGCAAACAAATGCACAAGGCAAGCTGAAAGGCCTCCTATCATGTAATATTTCTTCTAATATTCTAAAACTAGAGGGTGTGCATACTTTGTCCGCTAATTACAAAATACATTAAAGACATATCCAATCTGAGCACTAGGCAGACTCACTGCATCTTGAATTAAAGATAAGTTTCTATATTTTATTCTGTAGGGTTAAAAAACTGAGCTATGAATTAACTGTGTATCTTTTCTGTAAGATTTTCATCCCTTGGTATGTGGAAGTATACTGACATTTAGATACAAAGGATAATATATTCTTTCACTTATCCACAACTAACTCTAGCTGATGATTTCTGGACAATGCAAGCTTACAAACTTATTAACCACAGACTGACCTTGCATAGTCTTTCTTCGCAATATTGAGCCAATAACGTGTCACTTAAAACTAAAGATTTACAGGCAGTATAACACTCTCGCTGAAGTAATGTGTTTAAAGTTTGCAGCTAATTTATGCTTTCAAACACCTTCAAAAATGGGGTCAACCTGCTGCAGCTGAAAGGAAAAAAAAACAATGTGAGCCCTACAGAAAGGTCATGGAAGTTTCTCAAGTGTCTCAAAGGAGATATGGAGTGCTTAAAATACACGATCATCTGCTGGAAGAATAATAATATTAAAAAGAGTCCAGACTCTTAATTATATAAATTACACTTCCAAACTAAAGTTCTCCTCCCTAAAGGATTTGGCAGTGGTCCCCCAGGATAGACACTACTTTTAAATAATTGGACTTAATGAGTTCCATTATACAGGGCAATCCTAGTTAACATGTTAATGAAAATTGGCTAAAGTAAAGACACCGCATTTTTCACCCCTGTATGCATTTGTACTCGTCAGTGTTTTAGGAGCCATGAACCCATGAAAATAAGGATTGCAGAATTGGCCTATTAATAATGGAGGATGACCAAAGAGGGAATGAGGAGATAACATTAATAAAAATGGATAAAAGTCTCTAGAGTTGCCAGCATTAAAAGAATGGGTCATACATTATTCCAAAACCCCACCTCATTGTTTTCAATTGTTTAAGTTGGTAGAATCCATTTGAAATTAGTAAAGCAATTCAGTAAAATGTCAATCATTTTTCAGCTTAGTGGACTTTTTCTTAGTTTTTTTAAATGACTTTTTAAGCACAACAGAGATACATGATCATGCTAGAATCTAAATCTATGTTCACAATCACCAAAAGTTTTTCTGCATGAGACTTTTTCAGAATGCCTGCCGTATTTATTTACTTTGAGTAATATAATTTTGGACACCCAGAGAAGTTTGGAGGGCTTTCAATATACACTTCCAAAAGAATCAATTTGTAATGATTTGCCAGCCTTTATGTACTTTATACCGAATAAATACATCTACACAGGAGAGATAACCTGTATGTGAATACAATGTACATGATTGATGATTGAAGTTGATTTCTTTAAAACACATCAAAATTATTTTATTCATTTAGATCAATAATAACACAGCTTTTAAAACATTCTTCAATAAATTGAAGCATGGCTTTTAAAAGTCTTTTCTCACAAAATCTGGTAATGTGCAAAGAAACCATACAGAATGCAAACTTTGGTTAGCCCCAATTGAAAATAACATATATTATCAGAAGGTTTGAGAATGCTTAAGGCAAGAGAGAAGAGTTCAATTAAAATTAATGATGTGCATTAATACAAACACACAAACACACACATTGTGAAGGTGTCATCAAAGGAATGTACCAAGAGAATGTCTGATTGGGAAGTAAAAAAAACTGAAAAGATAAGTCACACCTAAAAGAGATACTATCTATCCTATTGAGCCAAGATAAATGAAGGCTATTAATCACATCACTAGCAGACTTTCAAAGGATCACTTAAACACACATGTGGCAATAGTTAAATGGACACAAGAACAATGACAAAATTAAAGTAGGTAATAATGGACCGATCAATCTCAACAACTCACAAGTTTATAAAAGGATTAAAAGGTTGTAGTGTAAAATCAGAAGATTGCTTTATTAGATTCACACTTAATTGTAGTAGTCAGACAGGTGCAAAGCACTGAATGCAGGTTCCAACAATATACATCATAAATTGAATGCAGGTAGCACTGATCTTGAAGAAGCAGTGTTTGAAAGAATTTATAGAGTTTATTGACTTATTGGTATTCTCTTGTGGACAATGTAGAGGAGCCAATTCCAAAATTAGTTACTGTGCCATTTGGATAAACACTTTAAACAAGAGTGACTAGGAAGGTATACAGTACATCAATAAGAAACCAGTAGCCAGTCACATCAAATGAGTCAAATGCCCACCTCTTTGTAGCCTTTTTTGTGCTGCTATGCACAAGAAAGATCAAGAGCATGCTTAATGTACAGTATCAGACTTCTAAGAGAAATGTTTTCCTAAAATGTAGGACAAACACATGGCAACCAACTTTCCAGAAGTGCTTTGAATCTTACCATATGAAAGATTTGATATGAAATTCATACTGGTGAAAGATCACAACTAACGCAATTAGGGCTAAGAATCCAATATACTGTATACAGTATAGAAATCAGTGTCAGTGACATTAGGGTTTAGATTAAATAAAGCAATGGAGCCTTGTTTTAATGGATTTAATTAAATTATTAATTTGTTTATTTAAATGTATACTTCATTTGCATTTTTTTCCCTCACAAGCAATGCAGTTTCTTTTTAGTTTGTCCTTCTTGACAGTTTCCTCCTGGCATCTCTCTTTTACTTGTGTCTCCAGAGATATCATGAGACTAAACACTGACAAGATGAAGCTCTGAGATTCAGAAGATAAGCCCAGAAAAAATGATGCTACACATCTTAAGGAAAGAAACCATAGAAAGCAATTACAGCTTTCCACTGTGTTAAATAACACCAAAACTGAAAAGACAAAAATCAAATTGAATACAAAAGACATCCTTATATTGAAGTATTAAGGTATATTGGGAAGGATTAGGTGTATTACACCACATTAAGATACCATATTAAGATGTAGGCTGCTAATTCACACAAGTGGCAGACATAATTACAGTAAACATGTAATGGTAATTTTGTGCTAAATACTGAGAATCTAGCGAGAACATCTCTACAATGTCTTCTACGTTTCTAAACACAGAAAAGACAGAATTAAGACTGAGGTATAGCTGAACAAAAATATTTATCTTGCTCAATTAATTAATGTATCAACTTTGTTGTAAGCATAGGTAACAAGATATATGACTGCATCCATCTACTGTACTGTATGTTAACTGTATTTAAATCAAACCTCCTCTTCATAACTAATCTAAATTGAAAAATACAAGGAAATTAACATACAAATAACATATTGCAACACAGTGGTGTTTAGATGATAAAATCGATACCTAACTCTCTAATAATATAATATATTATACATACTGTATATAATATAATAATATACTGTATGGTAATATACTGTAACCTTCACTAAAACAAATAGACTGAAAATAGGTGTATGGATATATAGAGTAGCATGATGACCAAACAAGTTGCTGATATTGATGTTATGTTACTGTAATGTGCATAGCATTTAAGCATGTATAACCTCATTAATCTCTTTGTATAAATTTAAGCCAAAATTAAAATATTCTTTTATAGGGAGTGCACCCAAACAGTTTCTGCTGCAGGCAATATGTGTCTCTGTTAAGTCATGAAGAGGTTAAATGATATTGAATGTTCAGAATGGTTTGGATATTGAAAGTCTTAGACTCAGACATTAGAAAGACTTACAGTACATGAACTCTGATCATGTTCAATAATTTCAGCAGGGCTATGTAATAAGACAATTACTTTTCTAAATGCAATAAGCAACTTATATTTAAGCAACACTAGATAAAAAAAATCAGAAACAACAGAATTTCATTTGAATAAGCTGGGAACTATACTAAGTAACTCCAAGTATATACAGTATCTTTTGAACCATGATGGTGTGTCCTCAGGTTGCCTCTACTTCTCACACAAACATTTTTTGTACACTATTCCTCTTTAGCCTTTACAGTGTTCCTATTTAATGCCAAGTACTGATGGAGAGACTCTGACAGGAAACCAGAATCCTGACTGCACTGGTATGGACTTTGTGGTGGTAAAACATACTATGGAGTGAGAGGATCAAGGCCACACAGGCTCTAAGGGATTTGGGATATCAAAGTTCATATCAGCATCTTTACAATCAAAGAGACAGTGAGACAGTCTAGCTTCCTATTGCCTGTACAGTATGTCCCCAAAGCACAAGAGAAATAAAATAACAGCTTTTGTTTTTGAAGACTACATCATTCCCAAGTTGTTGTGAAGATGACATACTGCAAGTCTGTTTTCTTATTGCTGTATAAGCTCTCAGCTGAACAGATTTGCAGCAGTTATCAGTCTGTGTAATTCAGGGATGCCCTCCTAGTTTTACACAAATATAATTTTGTTAAATTTTTCCAATTAAATCCTATACACTGTATCAAGCAAGCATATCATGAGAACCTCTATACCAAGCTTGACCTTATGGCAGTGTGCCATTATTAAATTTCACCCCCCCCCCAAAATTTAAAAAGTAGTACTACTGTAGATACATACTGTACATTAGTTTAAATGATCCTGTAAAGTGACATAAATTATTCATTCTCCAGTTATCATTAAAGATCTAGCAACGCTAAGTATCTTTACTTAGCAACGCATTTTTAACTGCAGTTAGTTTACATGAATGCTCTTATTGTACTTGTACTTGTAATGTTCAGGTATCCCTATCTAAATGTGACACACTATGGACAGAGTGGAAGAAAGAACAATGGAATGGATGGACCACTTTATAACATTATTATGAAACTAATTTCATGTGAAGGAACAATCCAGGACCACTAGTCCTACTAGTTACTAGTCAGCTGAACACATTATCATATTTGCTGAGAAGGCCTGTTCAAATAAGAGATATAAATGAAACAGAAAAGAATGTAACATTAATCCTTTTTATGAAACTGCTTTTAATTTACAACCTCAGCATTGTTGGTGATAAAATAAAAATAAAAAGACAACGATATAATAACATTGAACATGGCATTTTTAGTTCCTGTTAAACTGACTTATTTGTTGTCTTCCAATGAATGGGTGACTAATCAAGGCTCACACAACTATGCTCAGCTCTTGTCCCGACATGATTGTAGTATTTAACATAACTCATTGGATTGCAATCATTCTTTTCAATACATGTACAATGGTGGCTATTCTCTTATCTTTACAAATCTGTCTCACAATAGAAACAACATGAGAATTACTTTCTAAGCAATAGAGCTTGTCAGAATAACTGAATATAATTTGGGTCAATCATGACATGGCGTTCAACTTAAATTGTGATAAAAGCTATTACTACAATGGCAGTACAAAGGAAAATAATTGCAGCTGATTGTCTGTTAATATTTTGTAAACTGCTCCAAGTTGAGCTGGAATGTGCTTTTGAAAGCACAATAATGGGTGGCATTCACAAAGCTTTGGGAACTTTATTCCCTGTATTAATCATTGCCTCAGTACACATCTACTGGTTTGATCAATGCTTGTTTCAACTGGAATTTAGTAACCGTAAAAATCCAAAGGAGAAACATTTCTGCAGAAACCTTAACATCCTCTATAAATTATTTTAGAAAGGGCAGAATTGATCACCCTCAATTAAAATACAAACTGAAAAACATAGTGTACACTCTAGACCACAAAATGGTCTTATGTAGAGTTCAATGGCATGAAAAGATTTTAAATAAACCATATATAGCATATTAAATATAAGCAAGGTAAATGCTTATACATAATGATTTAGTGGATAATTACTGGTGTATTTTCATTTTGCATTAATGCAATAATAGCAAAGAATGTTTCAGGGTCACTATCTTTTTTTTTCTGCACTGTTGTGTTAAGGATGATGATCAGTAAGGAACAAACTCTGCATTAATTTGTTTTGACAGATTGTGTTTTGTACCTTTGAGAGAAATTGTATTTTCATGTATTGGTAATAAATAAAAAGCCCAAACGTGAGAACAATTCAAAGTGTAAAAATAGAATTTTCTCAAAAAGGAAAAGCCACCAAAACAAAGTCTTGATTGCAAGCCTCTCCTGTATTTAATATAACAGAAGCCAGTTCTGCAGTGTTCAATAAAACATTTGCAGAACTATTTTCAGAAACTATGCACCTTTTATTTCAATTTATAAACTTGATCTATGGTTAGACATTCAGTTTTCCAAAGTCCAGTATCAATAAGAAAACCTTTATGTCCTTGCCTGCTTCCCAGAAGGACATTTTCCTAGATTATAAGAATTCAGTTTGTGTGGAAAATGTTCTGTCAGAACATCTCATTAAAACTCATTGATGACTGCAACACTCGCTCCTTTATAAATCCTCTTAAATCAAGCGTTTTTCTTCTTGCTGCAGGTCCGCCAAATAATGCAGATTAGACTGAATAGGAAAAAAGGAAAATTTAATTCCCAGCCCCTCTGCAAATATAGATCTGATGCTCAGTTACGTGTTACATTCTAATGTTTTCAAACACCCCTTGAGACTTTAATTTTCTTTTAAAATATTATATTCAAAAGAAAGCCTACAGATGAAAAGGTTGTAATAAGTTCAATAAAGGAAGATGTTAAATAAACTGCAACATAATAATTCTTGCATTGCACTAGAAGCTGTAGGAACAAAGGGATGAATTGGCCCAACTGATTTTTGATTCATTGCCTTTCATCTGTTGTTCAAATGGAAAGTGTACTTGATTCTCAGATGAATGCATCTTTTGAGCTTTTACATTAGAATACAAGGGATTATTGGAAAGTATATTTCCTTTCAGTTTTGCCAACACAACACATGTCCAACACATGCCCAGCACATGCTTATCATAACAGGTGAGGGGTGTAATTGTTGTAAAAGAACTGCTCATGGATTCTGTTCTCAACTTCTGCTGTTTTTTTAGCAGGATTGGAGCTGATTTCCACAGGTAAATCTGGAAAATAAAACACCATCTGTAAGGAGCCAAATACCTCTTTTCTGCAATAAAGTAGAAAAAGGTAGAATAAGGTAATAGCTTATTGCCTTTGCTCCCTATTACTGTACGTACAGTATGTGCCCCTGTGTTTCATACAGCACTTCTCTTTCCTGTATTTCTAAGTTTATTTTTAAGACTTTGCAGAGAATCAAAACCAACCCGGAGGAAATCGAAGGGATCCCAGTGGGTTAGAATGTAAAGAATAAGTAAACCAATCTTTGCATATCCTTTCATGGCATTTTATTGGTTCTACAAGCAGAAAGTTCTACTCTACTCAGAAGTTCTACTTTCTTATCTCTCTTATCTTATAGAAAGCCAATAGAGGGGTGCAAGCTATTATATTATAATATATTATCCAGTTGATTGTCTATATGACATGCACGGTCATTTTTGTTTCCCTGCCCTGTTTCTTTAGCATTATGCCTCGACTGGTTTTTGTTTGGGATGTGTAGCCAATAAAGCACCTGAGTTGCTCTAAACATCTAAACAGCAAAGAAAATAAGGCTACAATTAAAGTTACTACATGCAGCACCAAGGTGCATAACATCATCCAGTACATAAAGTCACACAGTATAAAAATAATTCATTAATTGGATTTATATACAGTAGGTTTTTTCATTCACAGCTGATTCACTACCCAACTGTGTGACATGTAGCAATCATGATGTGCCTTTATCACCACTGCACAGCACATCAGGTAGAATGCTATGAAATGCATTGTCATTTGAATTAGGGGGGGAATTTGGAAGGCAAGATTCTACATTTCCAGGGTTAGGTTTAGCCAGAACATTGAAGTAAACTCATCAGGATTTCAGTTGAATCCCTCCTGAGAAGAACATCATCTGATACAACACAGTATCCTCAGAAATCATCATGGGGTTTTGTTTTTTCTTTTCTGTGCAATGGGGCGCAGAGGTGTACAGGGGGTACAGAGGTGAATGAGGCACTGGAGAACAAGATGTCAAAGGATTGCAAAGATATGGAAGGGCTTCTTGGAAGCACTAAATGCATGGGGGTACCAGGCACTGAAAAAGCAGGGTACACATGTATTACTGACACTCACAGAGGCAAGGTATTCGGAAGGACCTATACAGGGCACCAACATTCACATTAAAGAGCTGTTAAATGGAAATGTAGGCATTGGTTCTCATGGGTTGTGGAGCGGTAAGGGGAAGAAGCACAGAAGAACTGAAGTTAGATAGAGATTTGACGAAGGAAAGGAGGGAAGAGATTTGTGAAAGCGCTGGGTTCTGGAATACACAGAAACACAGAGCACAGAGCTACATATCAATGGCTTGACTCAAAGCAAGAAGGACAGATGTAAAACTTTGATGAGATGTGCAGTCCAATAGCAGAAGTCTGCTGTACACTATCAATCTTTGCTTCTCTTTTTGTCAGTGCTTGTTTTCAACTTCTAAAAACTAGGCAGAAAAAAGTGGAGAAGGCACTGAGCTTATGCAAGCAACAGCAAAAAGTAGAAGCAAGCTCAAAAATAACAAAAGATAACAGCGTTTTTTTTAAAATAGCAAACCATGAAAAACAACTGCTCAGCCTAGAATTAAACAAGAAGGCAGCAGAAAAGTAAAGGAATGAGGCAATCTAAATATCTAATCCTTCATTAGAAGAATTGAAATATTCCACTAAATATCCAACTTGTCTTTGTTTTTTTTTAAAAAGAACAGAAAAGGGAAGGAATGAGGCAAGCACAATACCCATCATTTACTGTCATTTAAAAGAATGCTGAAACTACAGCTTTAAATCCCTCTCATTAGTATTAAAATATACAGGTGGGAATGGACCTCCACACATCATTAATAGTAGTACCTACAGTAGTAGTAGCTTAAACAAATAATTAAATGAAGCCGAGTCCTGTTGTGAGAAACTCTGCGGTAGCAGCCGTTAGCATATTCTGTACCAAGTAGTCTCTCTTACTCACAGTGGACGAAACTTCCGTGGAATCTAATTAAAAAGTTTAATATTTATATAGAGGATCTAGAGAGAATTGTAGAACCTACTTCAGATTTGCTGAATCTAAACCTTTGCTATAGATATTATACAGTTCTTGTCTGCTTGCTAAGACAATGAAGAAAATGATCTCTTGTTTAGTCGTCTCATATTTTTTTTTAAAGACAGGCTTGTCAAACTAATGCAGGTATTCATTAGATGCATGTGCTTTAACTGGGAAAGCTTATGAATTTTCCAGTGTATGTCTATGAGCTATGAAGGTATACCCTTTAACTCAATAAATGTGTATCTTTAAGCATAGAACAGAATACATTTATATATGTGTGTGTGTGTGTTCACGATGGCATGGTGGCACAGTAATTAGCATTTCTCCCTTGCAGCACTGGAGCCCTGGATTGCTATCTGCGTGGAGCTATGTCCTTCCCATATTGGTATGGGTTTCTTTCTGTACTTCTGATTTCCTCCCACAGTCAACAGACATACTAGTAGTTTAATTTGCTTCTGGCAAAACTGCCCTGGTGTGAGTGTGTGTGTCTGTGTGTGCCTTACGATGGACTAGTGTCCCATCCAGGGTGTACCCAACCTTGCGCTCATTGTTTGTTTTGGCTTCCCTGTGAGCCTGAACTGGTTAGAAAATGGATGGATATACAGTATGTTCAATGATCTGTAAAGTCTTTAAGATCTCCAAATTAAGCACAAAAAAGAAAAACACAACAATTACCTGGTGTGTTTTGCAAAATCATATTATCTTTTACCTGCCTGACCTTGGTGCTGAATCATAGACAGCAAATATAAGGTGAAAAGGCAGTGAGGAAGATACTTGTTTCAATGAAAACTGCTAAAGTTAGGAAGAATTTAAAATGTTGAGCTGAAAACATTTCAAATGAATCAAAGTATTTAAAAATTAATAAAATGTCCCCAAAACAAAGTCAATTTGTTTATTTTATTTTCCTTTACAGCATGCTTGCGTTGGCACAGACCACAAAACATTCTGAAGCATGCCGTCACACAGCCCAATGTTCATCACACAAAACCTGATGCCATTTATTTCTCTGTGATTGAACAACCATCTAATTATCATGGATAATTACCCCATAAATTACAACATGATTGATAAATATGTGCAATGTTCAGAGCAGTTAATGGACACTTTAATTACCTTCTACTCTCATAATCACAGGAAGGCAGATTTTCCTTTCTTGTAATATTTCATAAAAATACATCAATAGTACCAGTGAAGCAAACAATTAACCCATAATGACAGGTTTGGAGGAAGAGATTTTGATATTTCTGTGTCACAAATATTAATTGATGTTGAAAGCAACATCTAAGTAAACAAATGTGTTTCAAGATGAAAAATAATTAAAACAAAGTTTTGAATTATTTCCAGAGGATGGGAAGTATGGAACAAGCATAGTCATGGAAAATATTAATTATATTTAATTGAAAATATGTAGAAAATATCAGTTATTGCTGTTATACCAGTGTGCTGGCTTATTTGAGTGTTTGCTATTGTCCCCAGAAATATTAAAATGATAAATATTTATTTTAAAAAAAGTATTTTTACTAATCAGGGAATTGAAACATTCATGAATCCAAGCACTATGCATCTAAAACCACCCTTGACAACTTTTTACAGTCAAGGCTATATTATCGCTGACTAATATTATAGATAAAATACATCACATGTAATATAATAAATTGAATTTAAGCCCAAAACCCTCCTCTGGAAGTGTTACATATAAACTACACGCTTTTATGTTACATATTATGACATATGACAACATGAGACAATTTCTAATGATTAATATCAGTAATAACAATAAGCTCTTCCTTAAGAATGTTTTGCAAAGAAGTAACATTCAGCTATTGCATTATAAACAAGAAATGTCTGTATTTGCTATAGTTGTGAATATCATTTTACTTTTAGGCTCTAAAACATTTAGTGAACAAGTGAGAAATTAAAAGTCCTGATTTTCCCATGCTCAGAAAATTAAAATGCATTCAGGGAAGATATACTGTAATTATGGACAATATGCCTGCAAATTTTAAGAAGTTCAGAAATATCAACACATATATCTGATAATGAAACAAATATGATTGATATTATTCATTTTCAAATATAATGAAAAAATGTTTCAGTCATACATTACAATATGCAGTGGATTCATTTGTATTTTTTATAATACTCTTCATGATGATTTCCATTAAGCTAAGTATATTTTTTTCCAGGTGTTTATTTTATACATTGCTGCCATAAGGGACATTAAGGCAAATTACTCCAATAATTGGGATGAACTGAGAGGATTGGTGCATAATATCTACTGCTAGGGGTTTTTTAATGATTAAGAACTTGATGAAAAAAAAAAAGTTTTTTTTTTTCATTGGCCTTTTTCAAAAGCCTTTTTTTGTTCAACCTCCTGAACCTGGAGTTATATGATATTAATTTTTAGAATTTGTACCACAGCAAAGGGTGACGCATATAAATCTGCACTGTGACCTTGTCTGTTACAGTCTTATGAGCTGGCTTCAATTGCTCTGTATTTTCCTTCTGATAGAAACCATCCCAAGGCCACCTCATATCACTAACTCTTACTGACGTTTGAGTAGCCTCTTGGGGACTGCATATTTTTAAAACCAGTCGTTGTAACAAAATACTGTTTCCCGTACTCCTGTGACACTCACCCACACCACAGGCCATGTTAGTAAGCAACATTCTCTTGCTGTCTTGGTGCTTCATTGATTTTCTTTCATGCACTGTGTCTGGGAGGAAAACAGTGTCTCATCATGAGGCTGGTGTTTATAAATCCATAGTGATAGTAATGCTAGGAGATATTTTGGTCATTTGGTGATTCATGACTTACAGCTATTGATGACAGTGTTGATATTAATAATCATAATAATCATAATAGCAACTTTTTTGCTGTATTATCACTGTTTGGTACAGAAGGCATGGTAAAGAATTTTGAAAAAGAGTTACTTTGTTCCTATCCAAAGAGAAAATCAACATTTCTGAGCAAGATACATCTGACATAGTCTCACGGGTTTGCTGCTAATAAAAATACAGAATAAGTAAGAAAATTAAATTTGCAACATTTTCATTGTTTTCAATTACTTTTTTGTACATGAATCCAATCTGCCAATTACTTTCCATTTCCATTCACTACCTTTGCTACACATACTGTAGATCTTTGCTTTCCCCCATAGGCAAACAGCTCACTTCACATGAAATGAATTATAATGGATGAATTCAGTTACAATGCAGGCCCTGCTGTGGGCACTGACTGGATGGCGGTGTTTAGTGCCACCACATGACTGTCTTCTAGTGGGCATCTCAGCTGATGGCAATGCAGGTTGCAAAAAAATGCAGATGCAACCAAATACAGTATTTGAAGCTCAAGCAGCTTGTTGGCAAATTCATCGGGTCAGTAAGTGAACATAGGGATGGCTGAATACCAAGTGCTAAAGTGGAGACTGGGACTTATGTTCCATCAAGCAGGTGTCTGCAATTAAGAGAATGATAGCTGGTTCTGATGAGTCATTGTTCCTAATAGCTCTGAGATCCTTTAATGGATGGCAGGTGCCAGATATCAATAAGTGGCTCCTAAGATGGTGAGGGGAGCATTGTAGTATTTCATAGTAATGGATTATCCTCCTCAGCCTTCCTCCCAGAGAAAAAATGTTAAAATATCTCACATGTACATGACTGAGCTACTTAAAGCCATTGAAATTTCTAGAAAAGGAATCTAATTAAACATTCGATGAACTTTTTGTTCCAATAAATTCTAATATTACTGTGCAAACCTGCAACAAACCATTCTCTTGACAGCAAACAAATGATATGGTTTGGCTCCTTGCTTCTTGACTTCCAAAAATAAATTATATCTCCTAAAAATATATATTTGATTCTTCATGCTGTTGCTTACATTACAGATACAGATGAATAATGGAAATGAAAACAGATTACTATCGATAAAGATGATGTGTCACGATTGCAAACCCCTCCTCTTAAGGGTGCTCCAGCCCTTCCTCGTTTGCCTCATTTCCCACACCTGTTCCTTGTTCCTACCCTGTATCAGTTCACCTTTAAAAGCCAGGCGCTCACTTCACTTGAGGCTCTGCATCTGGTTCCCTAATCGTGTGAGCCTGGGACCTGGTTGTGCCTAGCTCTGTTATGTTTTTAAGTTTCTAAGCATGTTCTTGTTCCAGTTCCCCTTGCTGGTTCTGACCCGGTTCCTGTTTTTAATCCTGCATTTTAGATGGATCACCTGGTCATGGACTTTTGCCCATTTCTTGGATTCGCCTATGGATTTATCCTTCGGATTGTTTGAATCGGCCACACCTCCCTGGATCACCAGCACTCTATGGACACGCCCCCCTGTCTTTATTCCCGTCTCCTGCATGACTTTTTCCCTTGTGTTTTCTCACTTTAACCCGGATTGTGTCATCAGCATAGGGTCAGGAAAGAACTGTTCATGACATGATGTATCAACATTGCAGACACTGATTTGTACAGTAGCATCACTACAGTAACAAAATGTGTGTTTTTATTGTACCTTTTAACCTTATCATTAGTTACTGTACACTTTAAAATCAGGTACAGCGTACTGTTAGCACAGGGTGGCATGGTACTAGCAATAACATACATTCTGGGTTACAGATAATAGTACTAACCTTTTATTAATCAAAAGTCATGATCTCTTTTATAATTGATGAAATCTGTTATCAAATTGTTGCAACAGGAAATACTGTAAAGTGCTTAAACTGAATTGTACAGTATGACTGTCTAAGATGACTTACAATGAACGAGAACAGAGCAAAAATGTGATGCAGACATATTTCTTCATCTGAGAAAAGAACACAATGAAATCTATACATAACAAGCAACGGCAAGAAGGTAGTTTCTTTTTCCTGTTTTGGATGTGCAATGGTGATAATTGACAAACAAATGCACTGGATGGGTCAGTAATGAAAGCAATGCAGTGCACATTGCTGCGATGCTGTGAGAGAAGAGAACAGCTGTATTGTGTGATGCAGTCCTAATTTTAACCAGATAAAAGGAAATTCTACCATGACAGAAGGATATATATACAGATATTAATCTCTCATCTTTTCTTTATTTCCCTTGACTGATCATTGGCAGATGCATGGCAGGTTGTAGAGAGGCAAGCAAAATATATTCAGACACCCAATATAAAATACAGTATTTATTAAAAAGAAAGAGTAACATACACAAAAAAGCAATGGAATATAAGTTAATAATATTTTCAAGATGTAATGTTGGAAAGATCAGCAAAATTAACTTCATACTGTATATACTTGATCATGTGTTTCTCTCTAAGTTATCTTTCAGTGGCTACAAATAAATTGATGCCGATCAAAGAGACCTCAAATCTGACTACAACCCCAGGGGAAACCAAGCTAATTCATTTGAGAGTATATATACTGTAGAACAAGGTCCTGCTGGCTACAGATCTTTCTCACGTATGCACCAACGTGATTGATGATTGTAGATTATGGAAAAAAGTGTCAGAAAAGACTCCCAGAACACAGACAGTATACCTTTCATAAATTAGTAACAGAATTACTAAGTGTTCACTCTCAGCCGTGCAGTTGAGAATGAACACAGTGTGGGTATATCCAGATAGATCGGGTATGTCTGACAATGTTCTTGCCACTTATTCTTGGTAAGGTTCAGAGCAACCCTGACTCTGTCCCAGAAATATAATGTACTGTGGTCCTGGACTGATCCATTGCAGAACACACATTAAGCTAATCACTTTGTATTTTTTTTCTGTACCCAATACTGGTTTTACTGGGAACAGCTACCCCAAATATGAAATCCCCTTAACCCCACACTCCACGGAGAGAGATGAGAGGGTCAATTTTAGAACAGCCTCTGTTTGGAAGGTGGTATGAAACTAGATCCTCCAGTCCCCCATAAGAGGAGGGAAAACTCTCTGTATTTATCTCCTGGGGGGAGGGGATATAAATACCACCCAGGAGACAACCCAGGGTGGAATAGAATTGACCATTAAATGTTGTGAGGAAGCAGCACTACTACGCCACCATACATTCAAAGCAAATGTCTTGGAGGGCTGTATGCTCGTCCAATGAGACAAACATCTTTTTTCATGAACGTATTACAACAGAAAAACGAACAAAAAAGGCCTATTTTATCAACATAACTTGTAGAATGCAATTTCACACATTGCCCTGGTGAATGCCTATCATTACTACATATGGCCTCAGGTATTGCTATGCACTTAAAATTCCATTACACTTTCTGAAGAGAATTTGTACACGGTAGAACCAATGATACAGTCATTTCCCATTGTCCTCTTGATCGAGGATTGAAAACCTCCAAACTTCGGAAAGTAAGTAAAATACTTTAAAATGCTACAGCTTTAATATACTTCAAGGGAACATTTGGGAATCCATTAAAAATGCAATTAGACTTTGTGATGTATTGGTGTCTGATTTAAAGTTCTGCACTGAGAGAGAATTTAAACTGAGAAAGGTAAAGGCCAAGACTGACAAGATGTATTTATACATACTGTAACTTGTAATGTCTTAGTCAGTTAAAACTAACAGAGTTGTGAGCTTGAGTTTACAGTTATACATCAGTTCAATGCAGAACATCCTGCTCTGGAAAACTGAACTGCTGTCAAGAAATTGCTGGAGCCTACGCAATAGCTTTCACCACAAAAAAGTATGTCTGCACTACCCACTTGTCCAATGATAAAGATGTCAGAATGTCCTGTTTAAAATTGATATTGAAGTGATCATTCTCTGTTTTAAACTGGAGAACTATGAGCCTAATAAACCTGAGAAGTTTATTTTTTTCCTCAGTGAGTTTGCAGAAGTCATTATTTTAAGTAGTATACACTGACAACATTACACTTCCTCTCAACCCTTGTCATAACAGACTATTTTGGGGGCTCCTATAACTATATAAAAGTGTGATACCGGGCTGAACCTACTGGGTATTCATTTTAAAAGTGTAAATGAGAAAAGTTTTTAAGATGACATTATATATTCCTTTTATTATAAATAAACTGTTAAACATAGACTGCATTATATGGAAAAAATATCAGTTAAAAAAAGAAAGAAAGTCTTATACTAAAATCAGAATATGGTCGTTGGATCGTAGCTCTGGGCACACATTAACAAGAGTTGAATCTTACGGGAATAGGTGACTTTCAGGTTTTGTTCTGCAAAGACTATTTATTTCTGTTTGAATTTTGGACAGTAGTTTTAATTCAGCTGTGGCCTGGAAAAGAGATGGTGTTTGAAGTCTCTTCTAAAGCTGGACTAAAACTGATAATAGACAATAGGAAAACATTTTTGTGCTTTAATTGATGCATACAAAATGACAGGGGGTAAAATAAGACATGTCACCATTCTTTTTGTTGAAAACGTATACTACTATTTGTCATAAGTAAATGGCTGTTACCAAGTAAAATACGATCAAAATAAAGATTGAGAGACCTAACTAAACATTTGCACAAAGGGATGCTTAATTAAAAGGAACAACAAAACTATTACCTAGTCTCAGGCTTTCAACAAGTGAAAACATAGACTAAGACATTTTAGATTAGGACTACTTGTTACTAGTTTAACTTCCTTATTATTACCACTTATTCCTTTCTAATTCAATATTTTCAAATGTTAGTTTTCATCTCCGGTCTGAGATGGATTAAAGGAAAACTAACAAAATTAGGCTAAACTAAAAAATGGCAGAAATAAATATTTCGCTCACTTCAGCAAATCTTAATTCTCCAATAAATAAATGCTTTGGAATGTCCTTAGTTAATACCATTTAAATACGATTACATTAAGTCAACACTGAGCTACGGAAAAAAATAGAAGAGAAAAAGCTGGCCATCTAGCCTGTTTCAAAGTTGTCTATTGATACAAAAATCTCATCTAGCCGTAGTATCAACTCTTTGGGTAAAGAAGTGCCTCTGAGTCTTAAGGCGCTACCATAAAGTTTCTATTCTTGCCTCCTGATTCATTGACCTATTTATAGGTGTTAAAGCACTCACTGTACTGATGAAGCAGAAAAGTAAATATATTAAATATATATTTTTTAACTTCACCCATCTATCTGTGTCAGATTGTTTTTAAGATAATAACCTAGTGTTACCTTATAGAGAAGCCTGCGGCTGGTATCACTACTTTCCAGAAATAGTTTTTTTAAGACCCTGTTGTACCACATTTCAGAGTGAGAGGTTGACATTATAGGTCATTATTACCATGAAACAGTTTTAGCAAAGGATGTGTGAGAAATTGAGATATGTGTCCTGTCTATTAGACAATGCAGATGGGTAATGAAGTTCTCAGAATATGAAGGGGGGGTTAGTTGCAGTAGTCAGCTCTTATGTCAAGTTAGCCAGATGCTGTGCAATGATATATCAAAACATTTTCTGACATTTTCAAAAGGCTTTCAGTTTTCTGTCTCAATTTTTTTTCATCTATTTAAAACAAATTTCCTTGTAGAGCATTTCCTGCATGTTTTCCACAATTCTCCTATATGTTTTTTATCTGAAATTCTCAGGAAAGGTTTTTGTTTTGTTGGAATTATTTTACATTACCTTTCAAATACTGATTTTAATTTTGGATTTAGACATTCAAAGGTAATTTGATAGAAGAGCTTTGTCCATTTTGAATGTCTTGACATACATTTTTCTCAACAAAGTAGTTAGAGTGTTGTCAAAAACTATTTGCTTCATCTTAACGTCAGAATTACTAATATCAGTCACATTTAATTTTACAAGTTAGGTAAACTCGCAGGTGCTGTTTCATGATGAATGGAAATTAAGTTTGTTTAGCGGAGACCTTCACATTGATTTTATTTTTATAAAAATGCACAAATGGTTTTGATAGCCACTTCAATTTCAGTAGTTCTGACAAGTCTTACAGTAGTTCTCACACAACTAAGTCTCGATGCTGTTTCAGAGCCAGAGGATAACTAATACTGTACATTTATTTTCAGTCATTGTGTATTAAGTTATGATTGCGAATTATCTGGTTTGTGCTTGTCCATTTGAAATTAAAATGACAAAAAGGTGGTCTTAAACATTAATGTGACTCACATGCATAAAAAAAAAATCATCTTTACACTATTTTAACTTGAACAACCAGTGTACATTATAATGAAAAATATGTTGATGTAGTGGACCAACAAATGTACACTGATGATATAAAAAAATGGCGAAGATGAAGAACAATAGTCCCTGCTTTTGATATTTTAAATAAATAGGTTATATGGAACAGTGATTATGATTTCTTACATCCCAGAAATCCTGGGTCCCTATGGAAAATGGATCATTTAATGATGTAAACAGAAGATAGTTCATGTTTATTGTTGAAATAGTAAAGCAGAGTAGTGGACAATCAAAGTACCAACCAAGCTTTGTGCTTTTAATAAATATCCCAGAATATCTAACCTATCATATTATCAAAATTATAATCTGTGAAGGTTTTCAAAATGTAATTCAATACATACAGTACTGTACAGAATACAATTTCTTCTAGACAGATTGTATTAATGCACTTTGTAGAAAAGAATACTGTATATATGTACTTTTGTATCAGTCTGTTTATTTACTTAAACATTTTCAAAGCCTAGTGAGAAATTTGTTACCAAAATGTTATGTTTCCAGAAACACTGGTCCAGAAGCACCAAAACTAAAAACCTGCAAAACCTACATTGTTTGTTTGAATGTTGAAATGTTGGGAATCTTTTTGAGACAGTGAGTTTCCTGTTTCATGACATTCAAATTGTATGGTTTACACTATTGGAAGTGTGGTGCTCACCTATATTTTCTCGGAAGCTGCAAAGACAATCAATGGAAATTATATATAATTTTGACTCCAAGTGTTCGCTGACCTTTTCTCTTAATGAAAATCAAGGCATATGTGTGATCCAACACCCCTTTACTGCTGATGTGGCCCTTATGGTAAGTGACACTGTGTGAACAGAAACACATCTGCCGGCTGACTGTTTGGTCTGGAGCACTAGACTGGTGAGCAGTGAGCCATGTGCAACAGACAGCAGACAGCTTCACGAAAGAGATCTGACCAATTTTACAGTTAGAAATGAAGTAAAGTGGCCACTTGCAGTCTTTTGAGCCCTGAAATGACTCAGTTACTTTTAATACATTTCTAAGTATTACTGATGCACAGTTTAATTTTCAGGACACTACTAGTGTAGCGGCAATGCTTGTTAATAAGACAGAATTAAGCGTTGGTATGCTGTCCTAAAGGAGGCCCCATCTCACCCTCCATCTCTGTGGTGCAGCCACAGAGAAAGTATTCATGCAGGCTGATTTAAGATGTTTTCTTTTGATAAGGAACAAGCTCCCAGACGGGGATGCACTTAGCTAAGCCTGGCTATCTGAATGTTACAAAGACAAAGGAACTGGTGGTAGATTTCAGGAGGAAAAAGGTCAAACCTACTCCTGTCTACATCCATGGGAGTGGCGTGGAGATGGTGGACTCGTACAAGTACCTGGGAGTGCACATCGACGATAGACTGGAATGGTCTAAGAACATCGAGGCCATCTATAAGAAGGGACAGAGCCGACTCTACTTCTTGAGGAGGCTCAGGTCCTTCAATGTGTGTAGTAAGATGCTACACATGTTCTATCAGTCGGTGGTAGCGAGTGCCATTTTCTACGCAGTGGTGTGCTGGGGCTCTGGGATTAGAGCAGTAGATTCCAAAAGGCTGAACAAGCTCATCAGGAGAGCAAGCTCTGTCATTGGGTTTGACCTGGACTCCTTGGAGGTCCAGGTCAAACCCAAACTAGAGGCCATCATGGACAACTTCTCCCATCCCCTCTATGACAGGCTTGCAGGAATGAAGAGCACGTTCAGCAATAGACTGATTCATCCACGGTGCGACAGGGAGCACTACAGGAGGTCATTCTTGCCGTCTGCCATAAGACTGTACAATGCATCCACCTTGCGTCTTGGCAGAGGCAACATCGACAGTGACCTGTTTCTGGACTAAACGCATCTACACATCTACTGCTACATCTGTTCTCTTTCTTTTTCTTTTTCTTTTTCCCGTTTACAACCACTTTTTGTGCAATATATGCCAGGGACCTGTGCAATACATTTATATTTATATCTATAGTTACATCTATATTTATATTCATATGTGTGATATGAGTGTGATACGATTTTCTGTGTACTGTTCTGTTCTAGTTTGTTCTTGTGCGTCCGGACTGTGAGTAACTCTTGTATTGTATTGTATGTATTGTACTATTATTATATAATTCGTTACACTGTGGCTGTGTTGTGTGTGTTAAGCTGCTGTTGCACTGCAATTTCCCTCACGGGATCAATAAAGTATCTATCTATCTATCATGATCAATGGTCATCCATTGGCGCCTATCAGTCTAGGGAGTGCCGAATGGACATCTGGACTGCATTCCTAAGTGTCAAGAGTAAGTGACTTATATCTCATCTTGACCAGCCAATCAGGGACTGGCAGGGCGTGGTAATACCACGTGGGTCTCCAATGCCCGCCAAACTCTCAACCAATCAGCACACATCTGGGTCTTGGTCAAAAAGGGAGCGCAAGCTCAGATCGGGGCTCTCCTTGGCCATTTTCGCGCATCCTCAGAGACAATCACGTGACAACTGCTGTTGTCTGCAAAAGGACTTGGACTTTGTTCTAAGCGCGAGGCCGAGGATCCCGTACGTACTCAGAATTCTACCAACGTGAATGCTCCGCTTGATCAACGGCAGCCTACAGTTGGACCCTCGTCGACAACCTGAATAGCTTATTCAGAAGCAGCGCTGGACCGGGAACGAACCAGCTTCTTCCCGGGCAAAAGAGTGACTTGTGAGGACTCGCGGTCACACTCTGTGCATAGAGACTTTCTACTAGCCAGCCGGATTGCTGGTAGATCCCCTCGGAGCAATGACTGCCCTGCGCGCCGCAGTCAGATTCCTCCGCCCGTCCTACTCCGAGCTGCACCTTGACTGGTTGGCCGGTAGCCAGAGGACGCCGACACAACGCCCATTGGACAACCGCTGCAACAGAGGCTGCAACAGAGCCTATCAGCTGGTTTGGTGTTCGTGCCGGGAGATTCCAAATCCATACACAGTGGATAAGTAAACCCCATGTTTTACATTGCGTCTCGAGAATTCAATTGTACCTCAACACAAGTTGTTATCAATTTAATTCATGAGTAATGTATTTACTTCCGAGTTTAGAGTAACAGTGGGTAATAACACTGATTAGCGATTTGGTAACCGAACGATATATATTGACATATATTCTCTGTTGTGTATCTCTTTGTGTTTGCATCTCTTCGAGATTATATACCTTGTATATTGATAACCCTCACAGTAAGGTCTGCCGCTCGTATCCAGGCAGACTAGTATATCTTTGGTGCACAATTTATATTAATAAATGTATCTCGTGTATTGAACCCGTGTGTGTGCGTTGTTAGTTGTTCTGACGATTGATTTTCTAAAAGCTACAACGAACAGCCTCATGATTACTGTTACAATTAATAATTGTCTCAGTAAACCCATCAAACCACTACACTAGTATGAAAAATGAATAATTTAATTAATAAATCAAAATGTAATTCATCCATATATATTCACCCTCCATGAAAAGCACACATTTTCTTTCCAAATATTTTGAGTTTGTAATCTGCAACAGGTTTTTCAGACAGTATATTGGCTCCTTATATTATTTCTCATCTGTGGCTTTTTTCAAAGTACTGTACTTTACATTCACAACATTTGCTGAAATTCAAAATTACCTGTTGAAAGATGTTTCACTTTTATTAATCCTAACTTCAAAGTTGTAAGTTCAGGGTCAGCAAGATGATAAGAGTACCTAACACAATTACTGTACATTACTCTTTAAGAAGTTTATTAGACTGACTTATTGATTAAAGAAAGACTTGTGCAGTACAAAAGGGTGGCCTTAAAATTCTCTTATGTTTTTCAAACACCATTCTTGGAATTTTTACTAAAACCTTATAATCAAAAAGGAGATGCAGATCAAGCTGTTCCCAAATTACCCACTGGGAAGCAAGGTTATTAAAATAAAAAGAGGATCTGCATTCTTTTGTGGGTTCTTTGCTTGCTCCATGTGCTGGTGTTACCATTCAAAGTCAGACAGTAATAATCATGTACATACTATATATCTATATAAGAATGTCTTATTGATTGTTAGACAAGCAAGACAAGCCATCTTTAATATGAAGCATTATCAACAGTTTTCTGAAATCTATTCCTATTTATGCTTGCTTAAGGAAATTTAATAAATTGGTCAGAAAGGAGCTGTCATTGTTAAATTCATAGTGACCATCTCTTAGAATATGTAGATAGGATACTGTACATTACTAATATTTCAAGAACTTCATAGTGATGACTTGAGGATATTGGATCACTGGTGGCTGTCCTCTTCCACCTTTGTGCTCTAGTGTGGGAAGCACAGGAACAGACATGGGAACAGATTTCCATGCTAAGTGACATTGTGCTTTATTTTCAGAAGTGCACTCAGTCCAAACCAACATTCCATAAAAGATCAAGGCAGTTACAAGACAGGAAAAAGCTCATCTGTTGGAGCCCTGATTGCACTTTCATTACACAGGCCAATCAGAAATATCAAATTGTTAATCAACATGTGAGTCCTTAAACAATTGCAAACCAGTGCTAGTCTCTAACCGTGGTCCTGTAGGGCCAAATTTCACTTCATCTTATAAGACACCTATTTTTTTAAGAGAGGCATCACTTAAGCATATGAAAGTACCTAGATCTTAGTCGTAAATGATCTCTTTATTAATTAATTTAACAAATTACCTAACGTGATCAAAATGGAATTAAAAACATTTGTGATTTAATAATGACTAATAAGATCTGCTGGATTGGAACTCTACGGGACCTACAGTATGTCTAGAAGACTTAAAAAGCTCCAGTCAAGACAAAACTGGGACCTATGGAAGAAGGAAGATTTGCGAGACAAATTGTAGTAGTTGGACCCAGGAGAGGACTGAGATACCAGGGACTGCGAGCAACAGAGGAAGACCCCGGCATCATCTTCCTCTACTCTCTACCCAAAACTGTCACAAAGCAGTTCCTTCTGGGCCCTATACGGACGACGCGATCCGGAATAGTGAAGATACATGAGGGAGAAAGTCATGCAGGAAAGGGTCAGGATACAGGGGGGCGTGTCCAAGGTGAGCAGGTGTCCTGGGGAAGTGAGTCCGGGCGAACAAACAAAGCCAAAGTCCAAACGGGGAATCCAAACGGGAGAGTAGAGTCCAAAGCCAGGAGATCCATCCAGGGGTTAAAACCATGAGCCGGGTCAGGGGATCAGGAACAGAAAGTTAAAACCATAATGGAGCCAGACGCAGCAGGACCCTGGGCTCTCACGATGCGGAAATCAATGAGGAACCAGGAGTGAGGTCCGCGTCTGGCTTTTAAGGGGGAGCGGGGATAGGGAACAGGTACAGACAATGGGAGGGAACAAGGAAGAGCTGGAGCGCCCTTAAGAGGAGGGGTTAGCGATCGTGACAAAACTGGACTTGGAAACAAACAGGTAGAGGGGGAGAACATCAGGGACACATTGTTCAGGACAACCAGGACTGGAAAAGATGCCTAAGAACTATCAAAGAGCTACACAGAGAACAGAACTGCATGACTGAATTAACTTGGGACATTTATTGGGTAACTACTGTCCAATGAGGTGCTTATGGCCAGCCTGAAATTTTAGATTTGGGTTTGTATTTGCCCTGGGTGTTGGATAGACAGTATTAACTGTTGTATTTTTAGAAAATAAAAAAAGGATACTTACTATATACTGAACACTAATGTTAATTGTTGGTCTGTGTATGCACTGCTGATTCTGGAAGATGAACAGAAACTGTGGCAAAGAGAAAAGGTCCTAGCATCCTTTAAATTGCTAGGTGGCGTAGTTATGCATGAAGCATGAGTAATTCTTGTTTTCGAGATAATCTGTGACAATATCCTACAGGATGGCCATTCTTCCTGAAGGATTTTACAGGCTATTTAAAATCCATGGTGCTGATGCGAACAAATTAAGTACTAATGAGAGAAAACGATCTTCTAATAAATACATAAATTCTATTACCTGTTGGTGAAATTAAAACATTAGATATAGAATTAAACATGGATGAAAATAGTTAAGCTGTTACACATATGCAATACACGGGAGGTTATGAAGTGCTATCAGAGTAATCTAAGAAATAACAGATTACAAATAATCATGAAATACATTAATAAGCATTTTTTCTAAGACTGTCAAATGAAATATTCTAACAATTAATATAGTATGAATAACCTGGTACAACCAGACCTCTACTAATGATAATGCCATTCTCATTAACAAATTGATTGCTTTCATTTAGGAATGATTTAATAATTCGTTTTTTTTATTGAAAAACTCTAATATGCATTGTAAATAAGAGGTTGTTGTATTCTTCAGAGTGGTAATGTTTAGACAGTATATTCTGTGATGTTAGTTAAGTACTATCCAAAGTTTTGGCCACCATGACAGAAATAGGACTTTGGCAGAGAGTTCTAAAGAACCTAGAACATACTGTAATCATGTGTCCTTCTCACATAGATAAAAAATAAATAGGAATCCTTGTACCTCAGCACAAAGAAAACCTTGGACAGATTTGATAGAGGTATTGAAAATCCCACAAGGGGCTACTAAAGTCAACCTTAACCACTATTTCAAGCTCAAAGGAGAAATGAAGACAAGGAGACACCAGGAGAATTTGAGTGCAAGCATATTCAGTTAATGTGAGGGTGAATGTGAGGGTTTTGTTAAACAAGGAGTACCATGAATGGTGATTCAATAGTTTGAGAAGTTAATTGAAGGTGAATGTTTGAATAACTATTCACAATGTTCTATTCATGTCCCCAATAGTCAAATTCCAACAACTTGGACACATGCACAAACACAGTTCCTAAACACTGTTCCTTTACTGTCAATTGTCTGGAAAAGTAAATGATTTTTTTTTCACAGACGCAAAACAAATGTGCAAGTGAAGTCAGATTAAGTGAATATCTTTTGTTATGAAATTGTTTCATTCTCTTGGTCATGAATGTGTTTTTTTATACAGCAATGCACTTTTGAATGCAACACAGCATGGCTTTCTTCACCTTAGGAATTATTGCTGTATTTTACATCATAATCTAATTATATATAACTTTAATAAATACACAAGTTAATTTCTGTGTGTCAGCATCTCAACTGAAAATCCTATTAAGGACTACAGTTTGACACTGTGACCAGTATTTTGATAGTTTGCACATTTCACCCAGACATCAATTTACCAATGACTTACTGGGAGACATTTTTACAGCACACTGCTAATATCTTGAAACATTAAGATATTACATTTTGAATTCATGGGGAAAGAAAATGTGCAAGATCTATCTATGCAATTTTGTGAAAAACAAAAGAAGGCTAGATGTATCAGTGACAGGACACTTAATTGTATCCATAGTTACAATATATAATAAATATTTTGACATCAAATTCAGTATTATTATACATCAAGAATCTAGAGCATATTTGTGTTTTGCTCTTTGGCATTCAGCAATTCACAGATTTTCTAAGTAATGTTGCATACATTTAACTTTCCTCCAAATAATTTTCTGTGGTTTTTGTGTGTTAGAGTTTCATTCTCAATTGTTCATTCACAGTTAAAAATCTTTCAAAAATTGCTAACGTATAAAAAGAAAAGTTACAAATGTGAATGGGCGGCATGTGATACAAATTGATTTTTAGTGGTTCTAGATGTAACAGCAGAAGGCCATCATTTCTAATTGCGCTGATGTATTAATGGAAAGTCTGGGCAGTTATTTCTATAATCTATCTTCTGCCACAAATGATCTCTGGGCAGTTTAAGATGCCCTCTAGCTTAGCCAATTCTCTCTTGAGATAAAGGAACCACGAGGAGCTGAGGGCATCTACAGGGCAACCTTCATTATTTATAAGTTAATAAGTACAGTTCAGCATGTCCATTATGGTATAAGACTATCTGCCCAGCTGGCTTTTCAGAGAACTACAGGAGTAACACATGCAGTTAATAAATCAAATTAAAGAGTACCTCTAGAATGTACAATTAAAGTTGAATATTTCATTAACTTTTTCACTTTCATCAACATCTACAGGTTTTATCAATCTGCTACTGAATGAAAATCTTCCCATAATCCTTCAGCAGTCCTCATCCAACTTCCTACTGCAAAGTTACTAATTTCATTATAACTATCTGTGCATACTGTATTATTTAATAGACATAGTGCTATAGCAGTACATACTGTATGTGCTGATAACTGACTTGAGTAGGAAAAATCTTGAGCATTGAAGCTCCTTATCTTCTTATGGACAGAATGGGCCACTCCTGTGGAACATTCCTTTCACTTATATTTAAATATATCTGTGTACAGTAATCCCTCGATATGCAAGCTTAATTCATTCCTCAAAAACTTGGAAAGTGAAAACTCGTATATTGGAAAATTACTACTTCCCATGTTATAACCTCCTATTGGTTCCAGAAATCAAAAATGTTCCCTCAAACACCTAAATTTCACCTTAATACAGCACAACATGTTACTTAAGTATGAAAGTAATAGCAGTCCTGGTTAATTATTTGACTAACATACTTACAATCATAATAAGTAATAAATACCATCCATAATAACCATACTGAATCATAAGTGAACAAGAGTGTTATTGTTTTCCTACCATAAATGATAGGTGGGAAACAGGTATAGTATAATAGCATAATACAGTACAATAGTAACATCATTACAGTTGATGGCAAATGCATAAACATACTGTAAGATACTACACTGTAAAATAATATCAATCAAAATCACATGTCATCAGAAAACAAAATCTGGTATACTGCAGTCTGTTCTAGCATACCGAATTTAGCATTTCAGTGCTCAAAGAAGACTTATACAGTATGTGTAGTGTGTTGTTGAATATGTTAGTGAAATGGTAGCTTCTTTTAATGTCTTTTTTCTAAGTCTAATCAGCACATTTAGTGAAAATATAAAATATTCTACAAGTTATATACTGTAAACATATAGAATAAAAAGCCTAGCTACCGTTTACCGTAAAGTGGCTGTACAGTTTTTTTTCTGAAAAGGGGATTACAAGACATGAATGGAGCCTGGATTAGATTAAAAGCTCTCGTGTTAGACTTTGAAGTGAAATACTGTAACATTAATGTACTGGAAGCCTACTTTTTTAAATTCACTTAATATGGAATCAAGTAACTTAAAGAGAAATTTCGGTAGCCAAAAATAAAAATAACATAAGTATAATAATGTTTCCGTACACTATTAATGATATTTATTGTTTCATATGAATATTTTAAAATATAAATTTTATATAATCTAATATATATATTATATTTATAATATAAATATATGGTTGTAGTACCTGAAATAAAAAATAAGGTACAAAAGTATTCCACCTTCTTCAGAAACATTTTATGCATCAAATTCTTTAACATGGTTACTTGCTATCATTAACTTTGGTAAAGTTTTGAAGGTTTCCTTTTAATACTTTTCCCATGAACACTTGCTGTTGTTATTTTTGGAAAGCTTTAACATGCCCCTTTTAACTACATTTCCCATGAACACTTACAAAGTTCAAATTACAAACAATAAGCAACATATAACTGAAGAAATATGAGTTATATACTGTAAGTACTTATAAACCACCAAGGCTGGGTGGGACCTGCAGGAAGCAAGGAAGCAGAACCATGAAATTCTGTGAGGTGCAGTTTTTGTGAGTATTTTCAGTTTTCTTTCTCCTGCATTATTTTGGAATTAAATTTTCCTTCATAACTTCTTAAGTACATGTCCCCTCAAATATGAAAATTAGTTTTTACTCAATTTTGCAAATTGATTCAATTAAATTATATTAGCTTATTTGTCATTAATTTGAAATAAATGATTACTGTTGTCATCTATGTCATGTTATCATGTCAACTGTGTTATACTGAGGTTAATTATGTTACTTATACTGTACATTTATTTGTCTTAAATAGTATTTTAATATTTTGATTGGTTTGTATTATGCAAGAAAGGGGAATATTATCTAATTTGCTCAAATTGATGAAAATTTTTATTTTAAATGTGAAGTTTGTGAGAAAAAAAAGTAGTACCATTATGGGTATTTTGTGATTTAAAATTGATTTGCTCTTTAGATAAACACAAACTTAAAATAAATATGGGTCAAGGGACTTATGAAGTGCTGTATATCCATGATATTCAAGGAGAGAGCATTGGCATTCATTTTCCTTCCCCTGCTCCAAAACATTGCCAGCAGTTGGCAGAAAGCCATTAAATTGCTCAAGAGGTGCCTTTATCATGTAAATTGACTCATTGTTGTTTTTGTCAATTGACAAAAGAGACAAATTTTGAGACACCATTTAGAAAACAGGGACATTATAGTTTTCTTTAGAAACTCTGCTTCTTTACGAGAGACACAAAACATTTTTTAATACTTTTCAAATGTGATTTTAGACGCTTCCTTACTTATTGGATTGGAAACATCAGTACTGTTAATTGTAGTCTGTTGAGAAAGTTTGTGAAGATAAGCAGCAAACTAAATAAACTTAAATGGCCTAAATACCCCCTATAAACAGAGGATTCTAAAGAAGGCCAAGAGCATTATTTAGTATGTGGCACACTCTATCCACTGTGAATTGACACCACTCTCATCTGGGAGTAGTCTGTTAGTCACACCTCTGTGTCCCAAGATATACAGTAACCTTTTCAAACCTTTATGCAATTCAATAGTAAATTAAACCTAGTAAACTAGTAATGTTTAAAGATCATTTGGGAGGATTAGCAAACACTGTAGAAACATAAAAAATAAAATTGAAAAATATTTTGATAAAATTCACATACAGTACAGTATGGGCAACAGCTGGCTAGAACGCTACTATATATAGTAAACAATGTGTTGATTATTTTCCCATATTTGTGTTATTGTTTTTAATTAACAGTCAGAAATGCAGTAATGTAGAAATGTATAAAAGTAGACTAAAAATAATAATAATAATAAAAAAAAATACTAAAGTCTGTTCAGTTACTGTCAGCATTCTGGCATTCAAGCTTCTGGATTTTAAGGTAACTCTTACATATTCTCTTCAAGGAGCAAAATGTTTTTGATTTTTAATATGCTGTTTCTCGATAATATGGTTTGTTTCTCAATAATTTTATATACTTTTCAGTCAGCATGTTTTACTCATATTGTTTTACTTCTGAAACTTCTGGCTTGTTTGGTTTCATGTCCTTAGCAAGCTATAATATCTTGGTAATTTTAATTATTTGTTGTTTATATATAATATTTATACATAATATATACAGTAATTTCTCTTTGCCATGTAATGGAAAATGAAGCTTCCTATCAAATAAACCCTTCATTAATTTATGTCTCATTAACACTTCTAGTTTTTTTAGTTTTTATTAATTAAAATTAGAAGTGTTGCTTAGTGATGGGTTTATAATTAATAAAAACTTTATTAATTGTAATATAAATAATAAAGTTAATTATGCACCAATGAAGATGCAAGAAAAGAAGAATATCTGCAATGCTTTATGAGAGCCCAGTTCATAAGAGTGAAAAATCTGCTTGTTAAAAATAAAAACAAAAAACTAGTAGGAATTACTACAGTACATCCACTACACATATAGTACAGTACAGTACAATGACAACACATATAGTGGTTGCTCGTATAGCAAGGAATTACTACAGTATATTTATATTTTTACTGCTACAGGATTTGCTTAAATTAAATGAAATAGTGCTTGAATGTTATGTTTTACAAAGCATGAGATGCAAAAGATACAGGGTTTTTAACATGTTCCTCAGTTTCTCTAACATTGGACTCTACCATTTCCTGCTCTACAAAGGCAAGCTACTGTATAGTGAGCTCCTGGTTAAGTAACTACTGTACATTCAGATTAACTCAAATTTTAATTTGCTCCTATTTGACACATATTCTGGACATTATAAGACAATGTAGCATTCTGTATCCACTAATAAATACAATAAAGTAAGTCATATAACGATTGTGTATTGTTAAAATTTGTAAATTGCATATAGGATTGACTGCATCAGTTTTTGAGCTTGAAAAAACATTTGTGCAAAAACAAGTGCAGAATACAGTATGTGCAGCATATGGAATACCTTTGAGACAGACCACCAATCACCATTAGAGTTGCCCAGTGGGCTGAATAATCAAGGTGTTTAAAATTATCTTACACTGGTGGAGTGCTTGTAATATTAGTTAGGCACTTGTTGAATAGATTTGAATTGCTTAAACGACTGGACAAGAGAATACGTGGATGTATGCAATAAATTAAATAATCAAAAAATGTCTTTGTAAATGCATTTTCTCATATTAGTCTATTTTTCTCTTATCACTTTTTCCCTTATTTTGACCCACCTGTCAGTCCTTAACTCCTGAATTAAGTAAACCCTTCATCAATTAACATTTCCGTAATTTGCAATGGGGGGGGGGGGGTCAGTTTTGATTTAGTCTGTTCCCTACTAATGCAGTTTCTGAGATTTTGTATACTACTTCACAGTTAAACTATTCCAGAGTTTTCTTGTACACAACTGCTTTTGATTCTTCTAGCATCATCCTTACATACTGTAGGCTGAGATTTGCCATAGCTGATTTATTTTCCATTTGTCACAGGATGAAATAGACTAGATCTGAAAGTTTTAGTTTACATGGGTGTTAATTGTGCACAGCAGTGATTTTAAACAACATTTTATTTCCTGACAAAATACCACAATTCTTAGTGCAGTAGCTACAAAAAAATAAACACATCCTCCCATCAGCCACTCTGAAGGTACTTAGGTGTTTTGTTTTGGTGTCTAGCACTCAAACCTGAAATGCTTTGCTGGTAAGTGCCAGACTTCTAATATTTCTAGTTCTAGGTGTTCCTCCTTATCACATATGCATACTGGGAGTAATGGGCACACTGCACAGACTAATTAATGCATCCTTCTTTCTCTTCCTGTCTCAGACAATCCTTATGTCCTCCAGATACAAACGACTCTTTATTCCCTCTGGGAAGCTGCAGCACTCTATCCTTTACTGAAACTGTGCCTCACAACAAGGTCCCCCGATGCACAGCCAAGAGGACGACACTTCATCTATATTCCAGAAGGACTCCAGCTAACCACAGTGACTGTGTGGTGTGTGAATCAAAGCAGAGTATGCTCACACATTGATGCCATGCCTTGCTTCCTGGATTGTTCTACTGAGTGATCATGACACATAGTTTGTAATGCATCTGCTTTTCTCCCTGAGATTGTTAGGTTTGTGTATATATAATAGATTTTACAAAGCAATCTTTGCTCAATAGCTCTGATGTGGCTTTCAGGATGTTCTGCATAACAGTTTATACAGTATATACAATATATGTGCAGTATAGTTCACAAACTGTGTGCAATATATGCTGATTACAAAACATTTATCACAGCAATTATACTGAAACCTGTTTTTTTCTTCATAGTAAATACAACAAAAAGAATTGAAAAGTCTAAAAGTCTTATATAAATCTCACAAAATGTGTGTTACCAAAACTCAGATTTTATTTTTGATTTTTTTTTAACATATGTAAAGAGTTTGCTTCCTTTTTAAAAATGGAGGGGAGGGTAAATATAACATAAAACCTTTAGGAGGTCTACCCTAGAGGTTTAATTCTATCAAACTGTCATAGATCAGGTGAAAATCTGCAAAATTTAGTGTCTCATATATTAATGTGGATATTGAATGTCATTTATGTAATTTTGGTCAGTTAATTTAAACTCACCAGAGCTTCCCATCTGCACTCTCCACCTCTTTGTTTTTCTTTTTGAACCGTGTTCTTAATTTAGTATTAATATAACTGAAATCTAACTAACATATGGCTTTATGAAGTGAAGGACATTTATTATAGGAAATGGATTTTGTTTCCTTGTATCCCATTAAAGGCTACAGCAGGCATTGTAATGATACAGAAAAAAAAATCCCGGGTATTGGCAGACAAAGCTATTTTTATAATACAAGTTCAGTATCAAGATTAATGCCCTTCACCAATAGAATGGTGGTTAGACTACCTCACATTCCTTAGTGCTGCAAGTCCAGCAAAAGTCATCAATCCACTGGAGGCTGGGGCAGCAGCATTTCAATTAAACCTCACTGATACTGTGCCATCCTACGTGCTGCTACATAGCTTTACAAAAAAACACTTGCGCAAACACTCATAACAGCAGTTTCCCTTATAAATTCCTAATGTGCTTCGTGCAGACAGTCAATAGCTTTTGTGATTTATGTCTCATTATATTAAAAAGAATACAACCAAGGGTCTTAATGTGTAATAAATATACTGAAGCAGAAGACTGCAAAATCCCTGCTGGACTCCCTTTTGGGTATACTGTGTGGAGACTGTAAAGGGAAAAGAGTATCACTCATGGTAGTGATATAATACTGTAAGTCATGAATCACGGTAATGATATAATACCGGGTTAAACGTATTGTTGTGCCTTTTTATAAGTATTTATTTTAGGGGAAGTGCTTTGTTTTATTTGTATTTTGTTGCTGTTTGGAATTCTAAACAACTAAATAGGAGTCCTTACAGTATGTCCTTATTTTCACACTTTTTAGCAAAGAGTGGCAAAATGACTGAAGAATGAATCTTACAAAAATCCAGTAATTGCAAAAACAAAAGAATCAGCTAACAGAAGCTAATGGTATTTAAAGAAAACGCACGCATACAAATCCTGGTGATAAGATGTCTACAAATAGATCCTGCTTTCAGCATGTGACTGGGCATGTCAGCTAACAGCCGCAGCCTCTTTAAAAATAGAAATCTAAATTATTTCATTTTTATTTCATTCTGAGATTACAACCTTAAATAAAATGCATTAAAATGAAAAAATAAATTAAGTAAAATAGTCTGAAATACTTTATCTATCCATTTTATTAACAGTTTAATTCTTTATATAGAATAAAGATAGAATATAGAATAGAATCATGGTGGAGTCCAACCCCACAGGCACAGAACACAAGCCAGGGCTACTTCCTTAATGGAATACCAGCCCATCACAGGCACATACAAAAATTGTATCTGGAAAGCAATTAAATGCCAATTAACTTGGAGACCATGTGTTTGGACTGTGTGAGAAGATGTGGACACAAGGCAGATTGCACCCAGAAGGTGCCCCTGGGCCAGAACCCAGGACCCTAGAGCCATAAGACAGGAATGCTAAGTACGATGCCATAATTATTTCTTTTCCTATTGTAACAATTCAAATTGATTTTCTGTTATATATCAGACATATGATCTTCAAATACAACACAGGACCACCACTTCCCTGGACCTATGATTGAAATAAGCATCTGAATAGTTTCAGGCAGTAATTTCATACAAGATAAAACATCACACAGATGGCCATACGTCTCACTGATTTTGCCCAGAAAGAGGTTACTATACTATGCAAAGTAAGCATCTTTATACAGTAAAAGCCCTATCTCCGTGCGCAATATTGATTCCCTCATTCTGGATTCTTTACAACAGAGCAAAGGCAGGGATCTAACTTTCAGTCTTCAAAGCTGAAAGCACCAACAGCAATGTCTTATTCAGAAAGACATTGCAGGGAGTCCTATCATTTAGTTATTCAACCCACATTCTGTCTTACATTAGGCACTGCATTAAACACTACCAGGTGTATGTCAGTAAGACCTTAAGATTTTAATTTCAGCTGTGGAGTTTTGCCTGATACTTTATATCCATCCTTAGGATGTGATGTTAAACTGATGTTTTGACCTCTCACAGTCACTAAAGACTGCATGGCACAATGAAGAAAAGGAGGAGTAGTGACCCAGAATAAATTCCAGCTGAAGCTTTGTAAAACTGGCCTACTTACAAATCTTCCCTCTGGTTTAATTGAGTGAACCATTTTTCACTTTTCCACAGTTTTTACTCTGTACTGAGGAGCACAGAAAGACCTGATACATGGGAGAGGGATGAAAGCAGGTCCCTGCTCTTGTAAACACTTTGGAATCCTGTGGAATTAAATATCCTACAGTACGTAATACAATTATACATTTATTACTATAGGTATGGTATGTAATTCTGGAATCAGGGTCTTTCTGAAATGGATGACTATATAATTGCTTAGGATATGTAAACATAAACTGATACCAAAAAATAAAGGTATTAAATTTCATAAATGGTCTGAATATGTTTCATTATTGTTATCCATTTATACAGTATAAAGAAACCTAGGCTTCATTTGATTAAAATGCTGTCATGGGTTCCTAACACACTCAAGACAACAAAGAGGTTGTATTGAATGAAAGAGAAGCCTGACATAGCTGGGGGAGCTGCAATTAGAGTGTAAGATGGCAACTATTGTAGTTCGATAAAGATTGAATTTGACAAGGATACTGTGAATATACAATGTCTATGTACTGTATGTGATTGATTGTCAGGAAAGCCAGCATTAAATGTGGATCTGCAAAGTTAAAAAAGACAAAACTGATATAAAATTCTGAGCTACAGAAAATATTCATTCTCTGCAATGGAATCTTGCAGCAGGATTCCACAAGTGCCCATCAGCTTGAGAGTAACAGTTAATACATACCCCAGGAGAATAACAGCTAAGCACACTCCAAAAAGGACAAACAAAATGACAGTGTATATTGCTCTCCTGGAATTGTTGATACGCAGCTTCTGACAAAATAGGCTTGACTGTGCACTCGATCCAAACAGCTTTCTTTCTCAGCGGCTTATGCTGAGCAGGCCTAGAGGCCATGAACTGGGCTTCAAGCTGCAATCCCAACAATTTCAGTGTTCAAGGTTTCCACGGCTACAAGTGCTGTCTTTGTTTTACAGCCGTTGAATTCTTTGATTACACCAATTCTTTCAAATACTTCAACTTGTTTTATACAGCCTTTTAAAGTGGCATCCTCTACAGAAATAAATAAGGCAGGCAAGACACTTCAGGGGATAATGGTTAAAAGATAGTGCCCCTTAAAGAATAAATTGATCCAAAAGTAAGCAGTAATTGGCATTTTCTATGCACAAAGTCTCAAGTAAAAAAATATTAATAGATAGCACTTTTAATGTCACTCCACAGGTTCAGTATAGATGTAAACTTGTATTATGTACTTCTTTTTAAAGTTTGTAAATCCTGCTGAAGTTTTCTTTTATATAAATACTAGTTCTACAAAACAATACAGTATATCTGTCACATAGTATTTAGTTTTGATGGATGGTCAAAGAAAACAGAAGTGAAATAAACAATAATTAAATGTTCTGATAGAGAAATATAAAAGCTATGAAAGATTAATGCAATCTTTAGTCTAAAGATGAACCATAGAAGCTGTAGTTTGTTTCCTGGAAAATTCCCAAGTTATGCCATGTATCTGAACTGACATCTCCTTTGTCTCCAACAAATATCTAAACAATGATGTTGAAGCCAGTTTCCTGTGAACCTTCAAGAATTAGCTGACTGACATCCTTGGATCAATAGATTACTAGCAAACAAACAAGCATGATCAGTTGAATAGCATTTCTCATTAGAAACCTTTTTTTTTCTTATCTTCAAAGTGGAATGAAGCATAATAATCTTGTGAGGAATGGCAGGCCAAAGCCCATCACAACAGAAAAGTATTATTTTGAGAACAGATAATATGAAAACATGCTTCTGAATGGATCTGTATGGATGCCGCCAAGAAACCCTGAATGGAAGAAAATATACCAAACCCCCCCCCAAAAAAACAATCAAATTAAAAGCCTGATGATGTAATGAAGGCGTTCTTTCCAGATCCTATGCAGATGACACTCATCTGGGGATGAGTGAGGAAAACAAGGGGAAAAAAGCATGGGGTAATCGGAAATGAAAAACAGGGAGGCGTGTCCATGGTGCGCTGGTGTTCGGGGGAGGTGTGGCTGAGGCAAACAATCCAGAAGAAAGTCCAAGGGGGAATCCAAGCAGAGGCAAAAGTCCAAAACCGGGCGGTCCATCCAAGACAAACGGGGTTAAAAACGGGAGCCGGGTTGGCACCGGAACAGGAACAGAAACTAAAACCTTAACGGGACCAGACGCTTCCAGGTCCCGGACTCAGCTGGTACAGAAACCAGAGCAAAGCCTGGAACAGAGTCAGCGTCTGGCTTTTGAGGAAAACTGAAAAGGGGGTTGGAACAGGGGGTAGGTGCAGTGGATGAGTAGAAAACAAGGAAGGGCTGAAGCGTCCTTAAGAGGAGGGGTTTATGAACGTGACAGATGAATAACCTGAAATGGATTAGAACATAAACTAAAGTATCTGACATCAAAATCACAAAGGAAATAACAAATACAGAAAAAATGATCAAGATGAGACTCATGTCAGATTGAAGGAAAAATGTACATTTGCAGGAATAAGATAAATGAGTACAGTATAGCTAATGACAGATGTTTGTTTAAAGTCTTGAAGAGGCCTTTGGATGTTTTTTATTTGTATACAGTACCTATAATGTTTCTGTACCTTTCACTTTTGTGCAATCATTTAAGGAAATCAGTGGGGAAGACCAGTAATCAAAGAGTGTTGTGTGCATAAATCTTCAGCTAGGAAGTGGACGATATACATTTTTTTTCTGTCACCTGGAGACTTTAGTGACTGCACCAACAATACAGTGCTAGACATCATCCAAGTATTCTGTTTGTATCATGATGAATCTGCACTGCTTTGCATGGCCCTTAGAAGCCTTGACTCATTCAAGTGAAGGATGAGCTCTGTAATAAGGCACTCTGATGCAGAGCTAGTACAATTGGTGACCTCCCTCAATCATTTTGATCTAAATTCACCCTGTCTCCATTCAGAGAGATGAAACATTCATGATCTCTTTTCTCCAATCATCAGTCTAAGCCATATTTGCTAAGATCAATGTTAGATTTAGACCAAAAGTTTAAAGACAATGAACTAATTCATCATCAAAATGTGTTGCTCCTCAGTAAGCCTCAGTATTTTAAAGGAATTTTATCATCACAAACTTTACTGACCTGTTGTCCTGATTATAACACAGACACTGCTCCTCAAAAGTATTATAAAATGGTGTATTCTATAGGTAACAAATAACAAATCCTGTCATCAGGGAATGGCCAGTGATCTAGTATAGCATATCTTATGATTCATGAGAAATGTAAACTAGTAGTAGATCAAGCCTTTTCCTCAGGAAAGAAAGCTAATGTACATTACTTCACATGGACCATAATTGTTGGTGTAGGTGCCCCTTGTGCATTGCTGAAGGTAACAACAGACCTGATAAATTTGTCAATTCAGACAGACACAAGGTCTAAAAGGCAGGAGCTGGCAGATAAAAAAGAAGTGCAATTCAGGCAGTTAGAAGCTTCGTAACTGCTGTCTACATCTTGTGCAGAGCTATGTCAACTTCTGTTGGTTAAATGGTCTCTTGTCTCTATGGACATGATCATCAGGTGCTGTGATGGCTAAGCTAAGTAGCACGTACAGATGTGTTTGTTGGTATGAATACTGAACAGCTCTCCTCTGTTTTTTCCTGTTCCCAATGCTGCATGGCACTTTGCAAAGCATACATATTTACAGCATGTGTGCATGAATGCATGTTCATATCAGAATAATATGCCCTTTTTTTGTTATTTATGAAAGTATAGGAATTTCACAGAGCCCATTTCTTGATATATAAGTGCTTTCTGAAAATTAATCACATTAATATGACTACTGCATAATGCTAGTTGCCTTACCTGATGTATCTGTTGGATGTTAGGCACCACTTACCTCTCATTCTCAGTAGGTTATTAGTACAGTATACTGTAGTTATATTGATGGAGGAAGCAGATAATTCTTTCTGTGAGGAATTGGAGCTTAGAATGATTTTGTGCCTTAAATGAGTTACAATGGCATACACGTGGAGGAATAGAGACCTGAGTCATTCCCACCATTTTTGAAAAGACATGGAGGGAGGACAAATGACTGGGAGTTGACAGTTGTGTTGTGTGAAGCTTGGTTCAACATTTGGCCTGTTCCCTAGGGTTGCCTTTTGTGGAGATAAAATGTTGAATATTATTAAGATTTGACTGGGAAAAGGGGCAGCAAGAGTTAGTTTTTTGGAAGTTTGATAGAAGAGGGAAGTCTGCCTTTTATCATAGTACTTACAGAGACTATAAAGATTTACACCACAGCTTACACCAAAGAATGAGAGAATTATTTTTGTCTGCCTAGGAATTTAGCTCCCTGTTCTTCATTTTCCGCAATGTTCAACTGTACTTTGCAATCAAAAAGAACTGTACAGAATCACTGTATTACCCCTGCAAGAAAGGTAAAAAACATACAACCAGTTAATATTAAAAGAGAAAAAAATACACAGAGCTTACAACTGATCCATTTTGCTATATGAAAATCAGTATTTATGCATGGCATAGTGCACATAATAGTTTGGGCTGATTGGTTTTCTCATATTAGAAAGTTTCAACATATTATTGTGACTCTCTTATTATTGTTTCTTCCATTTTATTGTTAAATCCTTATTATATCCTTTAAAACATATTGAATTGTGTTTTCACTTTAGTTTACTGTTTAAAGAACAAAAAGTAAGCTGACATAATGGACAAAATGAGAAGTTTTAAAGAAATTAAGGTATGAATGGAGATACAATCTATGTATACACACCTACACATAGTGTAATCTCATATTACGTCTTCCAAAATCATTTAAATCACAGCGTAAATCACAACTAAATTTGATAATTTAATGGTCTGGTGAGCTGACAGAACCTGAAAACAGATGAGAACATTTTATGTACACGTTGGAAAGAGATAAATTATTTAGATATTGACACGTTTACAAAAACAAAAGTGATTGATCTTCAGTGTGGGAAACCCAAGAAAGAAAAATTAACTCTCTGTGAAAAATTAAATGGAGAATTGTGCAGCCAATCAATTTAAGACAGGATGGCATTGCATAAAGGGCGCTGGCAGAAAAAATAGGAGGGTTAATGTATAGAGGAAGGGCATAATTTATATCACTTTACCCAACACTAACAACTAGGATAAGTGTTGCTTACAGGAATAAAAGAACAAATACACAAAACATAGGGGGTGATTATACTTTGGGTGAGTAGAAACAGAGAAGTCACTTGACATGTGTGCTAATTTGCAAACAGGGTCTGCCAAAACATCTGTTCAGGACTGATGAAAAAAAGATGGAAAATATTGGCAAGAAAAGACTGGAAATGTCTTGGAAGCAAATGTGAAACCCGACCAATATGACATTGTGATACAGAAAGCAGTTAAATTACCAACTACTGTAAATGCTGAAAAATAGAACAACAGCATTGCCAAAGGGAAATTGTCACTTTTCTAATCAGGAAAAACTCAATAAAAATTACATATTCTCTGAGAAGAAGGAGCACCCTGCCTCAAAGCCAGTAAAAGCTGAAGTCTGGAAAGAAGATCAAGGAATTCAATTATTAGCATGGGTGGCTCTAAGCCCAGATTTAAATTCAATAGAATGGCTTGGTGGTAGCACCAAGATTGATTGACTAAGAACTATTTTTTAGTGAGTAAATGTTTTCCATGTAATGATAAAGCAATAAGTTCACAAATACATTGAGGATTTGTTTTACATGGAATCTTCCTGAGTTAATATCACCAAAAAATCATATCATTTTCAGAATTCAAAATAAGAAAAAGGACATATAACAGTATAATTAATTATGTAATGCATTATGTAATATATAATTGGTAAAGAGGCTGTGACCCATTACTTTTTGTGGGAAGCTTCACAGCTATCTGCCAGATGTTTTTACACATAAACGAAAGTTTACATTAGTGTCTTACAAAGTCAACAGTACCTTGCTTAGCTGAGGAACTTAAACTGAAAGGTGGTACTAATTTAAAGGTATTGTCTTAGTAAGATAAGTTTATCTTAATGCAAAAATAGCAAAGCGGATAACTTCCATCATGCCATACAGCAACAATCCTCTGAGCTCCTCTCAGCTTCTGTTGAATCTCCAAAGGGCACGTGGACTGAATGACAAACTCTACACAAATGCATGAACTGCAGGAAGGCTTCTAATAAGTGACAATGACATCTGCTAATACTGTACATCTGTGAGATTGGGCCTACCATCCTGTGGAGTAATGAGAAACTCGACCAATGCAATGGATGAGTATGGGTCTGCAGACAATCAAAAGGAGATACCTTTTGGACCAGGAACGTCCAGAACTCACAGTGCAGCACAGCGGTTATCATTCGACACTGTGGGCACATTGTGTTTCTGGCCACGAGATGTCTACTCTGTTGAATGCTGAGCAGTATAATCGTAGAATGATCTTGGAGAATACCCTCCCAGGTTACCATAGAGCTTTTTGTAGTGCAAATGTAACCTTTCGGAAGGACAATGATCCCATCAAACACTGTTGAGGACAGCCAGTTTCATCACTTCCATCATGCACTGCATGTGGTAGCACTGCTTAAAGGCCAGTGGTGGTACCATGTCTCCTCAGTGCTTTATGATGTGATTAGACCAAACTATGTCATGCCAAAATGTCTTTCAGGTGAGTTTCTGTTTATACATTACAACTAAAGCACAGAAGCTTCCCTTTCAGGCACTCAAAAGGCTTTTGTAGAGCTCTGTGCCACAAAAATGCACTCTGTTAAAGCAGTATAGATGTTAGATCATAGGACGCATGACATTTTAGAATAATATGCTAATGTTCTATTCGATTTCTATCACTCATTTTGTGATCTCTCAGTGCTTTTGTGAGGGTTGACTGTACAATTAAGATGTTTGTATAGCCACTCTCATATGTCAGTTTCTGTAAACCCCTCAAAATCATGCCCTTAAAAACAGTATCTTTGCAATAAAAATAGGTAATGCATCAAGAGTTTGCAAAAGCATTATTCTTGTGTGATGCTTGTAAAGGAAGCCTTTCAGATTGCTTTGTTAGATGAGTACCTTGTTCTTCTGGTATTTGTTTCACTTGAGTTCCAAACTGAATCCTTAATTGAAACATTTTAAAACTTTTAAACTGATAAGAGATTTTAAACTGATCATTTTACCACTTTCAAATCAGCATTGAAAGCAATTGTTTTAAGCCACTTATGGATACTAAAACTTAGAGCTCATTCAAAATGAAAACCACTAGAAGCCAATCAATCAATCAAGATTTATTTATCAATGCACGAACTGTACAGCATGAAATGCTTTATCCGTGAGCTGGTTAAGAGGGATAGAAGACTAGAAGGACAGAAGTTTATAGGGATTTGGTTAAGATTACGATACAATAAATTATACAATTGCAATTAACAATACAGTTTACAGATTGTGCGAAAGTGAAGGTATTTAGCACTGTTCATATGTGTCCCGAGAGTGCAAAGTGACAGGAGGGTGCCAGTGCACACTATCAGATCAAGTAGGTTGCCTATTCGCCAGCGGCCGTTTGGGTAATTACAGGTGTCTGCTGTGATTGGCTGTTTAGCAGTCTTATTGCCTGGGGGAAGAAGCTGTTTTGAAACCTGTTGGTCTTGGTCTGTATTTGGTCTGTACTTCAGTATCATTTTCCAGATGGTAGTAGAGAGAACAAGTTGTGGTTTGGGTGACTGGGGTTCCTGAGGATAGACTTGACCTTCTTGAGGTATCTAACAGAGTAGATACCCTCGATGTTTGGTAACACACAGCCGGTAATACTTTGAGCCAGTGTCACCACCCTCTGGAGTACCTTGCGCTCTCGGGCAGAGCAGTTACCATACCAGGAAGTGATGCAGCTGGTTAGGAAATGCAGACCAGGATTTGACTTATATGACTTAAATACGTGATTTAGAGATTCAGAATTCAGCAGCATCTTTAAGTATCTAAAATCATCGACAGTTCGAGTGTAACGGGAGCCGGTACAGGTTCCTGCGAAGTGTAGATCAGGACCCTATGCAGACTACATAATCCGGAAGTAAGTGGAGAAGGACAACAGGGAGGAGACAATAAGGATCAGGATGGGTTGGCAGACAGGGGGGCATGAATATAATGATCTGGTGCTCGGGGGGCATGGCGCAGGCAAACGAGTCCAAAACCAAAAGCTGGGAGATCCATCCAAGACGAAGACAAAAATAAAAACAAGGAATGGGGACAAGGAACCAGGAACAAGGAAGTTAAAAATAGACTGACGAGGCCAGGCACTCCGAGCCCCGGACGCCGATAGGAGGCCTATGGCTTCAAGCTACGGACATAGGGCGACTGTCTTCCACTGTAGAGCCAGGAGTAGCGAGAGCACCAGGCCTAAATAAGGAGGGACAAACAGAGGGCAGGTGCACATATTCAACTAAAATATGAAAGGACCGGAGCACCCTTAACAGGAGGGATTCCGATCGTGACATCTAGACTGTGATGGGATAAAATTTTCCAGTCAAATATTAATTGGATAAGTTTAAGTCTTCTCCCAGGGGTTTGTAACTAAAAAAAAACAACAAAACCTGTTGAATTCTGGGTCTTGAAGCTGGCATTGGGCACCACTGATCTGCAAGCATTCCTAGGATGTTTCGGTGTGATGTCACTGGGGACCTTGGTCATTAGAGTGCACACAAATAAGCGAGTACCTGACCAATGGACATACGCCAAACACAAGCTGTGAGGTTGGAACTGTGCTTTTTATTTACAAAGTACAGAGGAAATCAAACCAGTCATCAGCAAGCAAAATAAAGTTGAGATTGCTCCTTGCTGAAATTCTTGCTAAACGTGTTTAACCTGAACACCAGAAAATAAAAGTTTTATGAAAAAGTTAAGATCTGTGGCTCAATGTACAGTATTTTGAAATGAATTTAAAATAATTGGAACTCATGGCCTTTTCATGTCAAATTATATACTGTACTGTGCAGCAAGAATTAGGACACCAATCTACTGTTAGGTAACAGTAATGAGATAAAAGAGAATATTTTTTTAGCATGTGCACTGGGTGCACTGACATTTTATTGATCAGCCATGGCATAGGATCAAAAAGAGGTCTATTGCTAGCAGCCTGTGTATCCACCAATGAAAGAAATACAAGCTGTACGTCTGCGATGTGTACTTTGCACCAGGTCATAGATGTTATTTCAAGGGATTCCCCTTGATAGGGGAAAGGGTGTCTCATTCCTGTCTGGATAATCACGTGTCTTTTCAATGACCTCGGCTCATCCCACAGATATTTAAATGAGCTCACAACTCTTGAGCAAGGCATGAATGAATTCTCATCTTTCTAGAAAGCCATTGTTACACAAGCAGCCTGAGGACATGTGTTGTCTACAGGAATGGCATCAAGTAAGGTCCCAGAGCTTGATCAATGTAACACTAAGTGGTGAAATTGCCAACAATCACTGCAAGTGCAGCACCAACTATACAATCCTGCTCAGACCATCACCCTTGGATTGGTCCATTTAACAAAACAGGTAACATATTGTTCTGCCCAACTGTACTATGTTCGCAGACCAAGGAGTTGTACATAAAACTTTAATTACTTGCTAAAGAGAACTTGGTTCCATTGCTGTCACAACCGCCTGAGGTGCCATAGTCTAGCTACCAATGTACCAATGGTACAGCACATAGTCATTGTTTTCTTGATAAGTGGGGCACACTCTCTCCTTTCTCTGTTCTTTCTTTTTTATTTTAACCAAGCTTGAGATTCCACAGGTTAAATCATCGCATCACCTCTGCCCAAACAACTCTCTTACTAATGAGGAGTTTTAGTGCTTATGCATCAGTGAAAGTCATTAGTATCATTACATTGTTAGTACTGACATTTTTACTAATGATTTAAAGATGCACAAGGTTTGTGCAAAAATAAATGTACTGCATACTGCTGTGCTCATTGCTTTGTGCACTATTTGCTCTGCTCCAAATTGCTTCATTTACATCCACTGAAGTGAGGTCTGAGTGCAGCTCAACCACATGCTTAGCAGGTACAGTAGTTGAACACTGTGTTGTAAGGTAAGACTGTAATCTATTATTTTTATGAAAAAAAAACTACCACAAATGTTTCATTTTTAGACTACCGCTTGAGGCTTTGTTTTGCCCTTGTTTCACTTTAAAGTATATAGTTCAACTCTGTCTCATTGATGATTAAAACAAAAGTAATGAATAGAGATAATGTATTGTATACACAAGAGGTTCCCATTAGTATTATTATGGCTTTTTAAGACTATGCAGACACCAGGAAGTATGGGTTCAAATTTTAATTAGCTCATCCTCTATTGCAACACTTGGGAGATACAATACTCACAAGGCTTCTACTTCCGCTTTTTGCATATATAAAGTCAAAGTTGATTATGCCACATTGATAAGTCCTAATAAGGGTGAACAGCTGGTGACCTTGACTTTATATGCTAAGGGCAGATTTACAAAACCACAAGATATTTACATCTTGCAAATATTGTGATTCGGCAAGCTAATTAATATCCATATACAGAAGTTCTATTTTTATATATTAAAGATTCTATGGCTTCTATGCCTATCTATGAAAAAATAAACTATTTCTTGCATCTCAATGCATTTGTCTGTTTCTGCTTTGTGTTTTGTTGCAGACTTCTCAAATCCTCAAATTCTCACAAGATTTTGAATCACTTCACATATGCGCATACAGTAAAATCCAGCAGAGTGTAATTTTAACCTAGGAAATCATGGCTGCAATTTTAACCTGTGTTTTCCTTTCCTGTCCTTGCATAATTTGAGGAGAAAACATTCTGTTTTGTTTCTTGCATTTAAAATGGAGCTGAAAAATAAGGCAAAGGGACAAAGAAATGTGAGATAAACTATTAAGAAACCCAAGACTCGTGTTATGACATTTTTTTTGTTTTTGTGGAGAGGTGTGCATAACCCCTGGAGTTATACAGATGTGTATGATGATGAATCTCTGTCTCAGAAATATGTCCAAGCCAGTACCCAGAGGTCCTAGAGAGTACCAACTCAAACCTGCATCAAAAACACTGTAGCAAAAAACAGCTGCGTGATGTGGGGGACCTCTTTGGAACCAGGAGGAATGACTTGACCAAGACCAACTAACTATATACTATGAGCCCTGTTACAACTACCCTAAAAAAGCATTTGAGAAAGTAAACTTGTTTGATTGATTGATTGATTAACCCTGACTGGACAATGAATTTGAGTTAGAGCTGAACTGAGCCACATCATTCAAGGATCATCTATCCCTAATATAACACATATAAATCTTATTTTAAAGGTGTAGGGGACACACACTAAGACAGAATAGCTTTCTGCCACCCGATTAAGCAATGAGCCAATGCTGCTGTAAATCTTCCCAGAAATTCCCCCCCGGCAAAGCTCAAAAGCGCAATTCTGTACTGTTCCCAGCCTCCCATTCTTCATTTTCGCACTGCCATTGTATTAGTTGTGCCAAAAACCTTTTCATCTGGCTGTTTAAAAGGAGATGGAATGTAAGTGTTTCACACTTAGCCCAGGCAACCTCTGCTGAGCAGAATACATTTCCTTTCGTCTTTAACATCACAGAAGAATGTGCTAAGCATTACAAATGCTCTTTCCCACACTGAAGTGCAATGTCCGCAACAAAAATACATCTTTCTTCTACAGCCTTTGCCACGTCTCTTCCACAAAATACAGCTGGCAGCTGTTTTGTCATTGGTCTAGAAGTTACTATTACAGTTCTACGGTGCTGTCATGTATTGGTCTATTTATTTTTGTTTGACCCAAATTACACAAAATATGTATGCTCACTGCTCAAATTGATGGTCCTGCCCCATTTCATTAGACAAATTACTTTAGGAAAATGTTCAAACTAAATGTTGTTTTCTTACTGCTAAAATACCACGCCACCTCCAGAAGCCGATCAGTCTAATATGTTGTAACTACCTTCCCTTCCTAAGTGCATATACTGTATAATCATGGGGCACAGTAGCTTATTGTTTTTTACATGCATGTGTAATGAGGTGGTGCAGAGTCTACAGACCTTTCGCAACATAATTAACAATCACATTATTGTCCATAGGAATGAGATTAATGCAAGGCTTTCTGGTTAGGTGTTGAACATAGAATCTGTGAAATCCAGAATAAGAACAGGAGGCTCTATCAAACCTGTTCAATAGATACAAAAAGACGGTTTTGGTAAGCTTAATTAAAGAACAGGATGCAAAATATCTTGCATTTATCATTTGAGAGGTTAATTTTGGATTTATTGAGCATTTTTTACTTTGGAGTGCGAGTAAGACAGACCTACAGTAGGTCCTGGTATACACCAGGTGCATACAGTATTTCAAGTTGGGTCTTCAACCTTCAGCCCTCCCCAACCACAGGGGAGTTTAAATGAATTTAATAGTGTGAAAGTGTTAGCTGCTAATATTAGTTTGTTTTTCTTCTGTTAATGTAGTGCTCAATTAAAACCCATATACCTGTGAATATAGTTTTACTTTGCATCCTAAGCCTTAGTATTATCATAAAGGTCGTGGATAGACCTTTAACTTTAGATACATACTATACTTTAAACAGAACAACCTTTAGCCTTTTCTGAAGAAAAAGCAACTTTCTGAAGCATCTTAATTAAAAAATCTCCATTATATTAAGCCCAATATTGCAAACAGAAATATCTTTACTCCATAACCACGGAAAGGGTTGAATACAAATACTGTACGCAACAGAAGCATATGGTGCATTTTAGAATGTGCATTTAACAGCGAAAACATGATTTTAGCAACATGCATAACTTAAAAAATTGTGAAATCATCATTTTTACCCCAGTTCAAGATCCTTGCCATTTGCTTTTCAGCTTACTGCACAATTTAACTTCTGCAGCAGCCCAAAGATGCTGATTACAAACGCTACCTCTCTTTCAATACCAAAATTGAAAAAATGGATTGACTAAGCTTCCTTACTTGTTGGAGAAGGCAGGAAGAACTACCACTGAGACTATATAGTCCTACAGCAACTTTAGTAGGCCCAATATTTGTCATTACATGGTGAGAACAAGAGTATCTTCCATTTACACCCTATGATATTCAATTAGTTCTCAGGAAATGACACAAGTGTCGCTGGTATTTGATAACAGGTGCTTAGTTGAACAGGAAAGCTGGACTGAAATTTCTATGGTACACTCTAGGCTCCACAGACTGCAGATACAGCCTCATACCAGAGGCCTTCCAGGAAGTTACAGAAAGAGTGGATACTTTGATATTGAGATATAATTTAACCCAGAAATAGAGTATTGACCAGTTTTTTATGATAAATGAACTCAGTGTGACTGCAGCTACATGATTAGAATAAACTCAAATCAAAGAAACAAAAGAAATCTATCTGTTGCTATCAGTTATTTTCTACAAAGCAAAAAAATTAACAAAGCAAGAAAAAAAGGATATTCCCCTTTTTATTCTGCCACTTTGACTCCATTTCTCAAACCTCTCCCACAGATGAACTCCCATTAACACCTGCTCACACCAACCCATCTTTTTTTTCCCTAAGGGGCAATCTCCACCCTTCCCAACAACAGAGAACACACACACCTTGAGATAAGAAAATCTAAGTGCAAGAAGTACCCAGCCTTGGACAGTGTGCTCCCTGGACCTATGTACTGTACTTACACAATGGAGCTCTATATACAGTACACTACATCAAGAAAAGAGGGGGGGCACTGATGGCATGGAAGGGAATGAAAAGGCTGCCAGCACTGAGTGCTTATCTTTGCCGGAGCAGCAATGCCAGCCAGTCAAATCTGCCTCTGTTGCACTGATACATTTAGTGATGAGCTGTCAGTCGAGAAAATTAGACCAAAGTAGAAGGGAATTTTTTGCTCAAAAAGAGTGAAGTAACCCACTCTGAAAACATAACTATATCTGAGCAATCCCATATCACATTAAAAAGGAGCAAGTTACTCCCTGAGGGTTCAGAGCACACATGATGGTAGTAATGAGACCCATTAGGAAACTTTTGACTTCTCAGACAGGTACTATGGCTGAACTTATAGCAAAGCAACTAAATTTCAAACAATATCCCAAATATATCTCTGTTTCAGATAGCGCTTATCAGCAGCCTTTATATGAGGTTTTTATCAGATAGATTGAGAGTTAAGACATGAGATCCATCATTCTTGTTGTTAATGCTGGATTTTTGAAAAACACACCTTGATATTTTTCAAGTGGGATTTAAAACGGAATCATTGGAAAATGTGTTTATTATTTGATGGATTTTAATGACTTTTCATTCATTTTCAACCCACACTTTCTTTTAGCTGTAATCAAGCAAAAGAAGAAGTCATCTTCTGATGATCAGATAAGCACTTGGTGGGGTTTACGAAGGCCAATTTGATTTGGAGTGGAGTTTATTATTTGACTTGGCAGTGCTGCAGGAAACATGGATCAAACTGTGCTCTTAAACATATTTCCTTCCCTGGGGCGGATTAACGAACAGGCTGGCAAAAGCTGTAGCCTAGGGGCCCAGAATAATCAGGGGCCCCTGATTGGCCAGAATTATTGTTTTTTTTAGTTTTGTAACAGACCTGTGGGCCCACATTGGTCCATAAAAATGTTAAATTATTTGTGAACCGATGATTGGTTAGATGCAATGGGTTAGATGCAGATCAAATTTATTTTGCCAGATTTTATTTCACTGTTGTGTCACTCAGTGGATCATCTCTGGTGCAAGTTTACAGTGGTTAGCATCAAAATGTGGGCTAGAAAATATTGTAACAAGTTCAAGTTCTCAGGCTTGTGCTTTCACTGCATGGGCTTGAACCCAGGTCTCTGGTGTTGCTCAATATTCTTGTCTTGTCAGCTGAGCTGAAGGAGACCTTCACTTGCCCTGGTGGCCAACATCCCTGTTATGTGGAGGGGAGTAGAGAGCAGTGCCGTCACCATGCTGCAACCGGCTCATATAACCTGTATGTTCGTTACAATATATTAGTGGGGTGTAAAAATGAAAAGCACAGTGGTTAAAAGATCAGCGTGAGCAGGATCTACTTAAAAAGTCCCCAGAATGACTGGTCATCCAGTCAGCCTAGATCGTCATCCAGTCAGCTTGAGACAGACCCCTACCCTGAGTTTACTGCTTACGTTGCAGCCAGTGATACAATAACTGTGGTTGAGAGGTTAGCTGCAGCTAGTTCTAGCCTAGGCGCAGACCACATCAACACAGATCATGATGACGAGCTAGCTCGTAGATTGGCTGTAAATCTGATTTATTGGTTGCAGTGCTGTACTTACATTAATTTACAGGCTATAGTGGTGTGTGTACATGTTCCCTGTGTGTACAGCGTCATATTCTGTTTGAATCAACGGTAGCACGCTCTTACTCCAAACCCGTCACTGAATTATTAGTTCAGTTCAGTTTAGCTCAGTTCAATTCAAGTTTATTTGTTATTCCAGCCATATACAAGTATACAGAAGAGCGAGATATCGTTCTCCAGGTCTACGGTGCCAATACAGACAAGACACTGACAAGACAATGCTAAAGACAATGTTGACATAGACATTTTTTGACAGAGTCCAGGGTTCATAAAGTGCAATGTGCGTAGTGCAATTTACTTTAAGGATTGTGCAAAAGTTGTGCAAAGAATACATCAGACACTATGCCTGACATTAGGCAAAAAAGAACTAAGTTTCCAGATTTGGAGTAGGTGCAGTAGGTACCAGGGTGTTGAGGAGCCTGACAGCCTGTGGAAAAAAAGCTGTTACAGAGTCTGGTATATTGGTATACTGGTATATTACAATATTTTCTCTCGCAGGTTATTGGGATGGGTAGGTGGGGCCTACACAACGTGCAGCCTAGGGGCCTCTGATCACCTTAATCCGCCCCTGTAATCCTTCCTAATTAAAATGAAACTCATTCTCTTTATTCTTTTATGTGTAGTATTGGACCTCAACCAGCTTCTGCAAGCATCTATTGATACTAGATTGGGGCTTTTTGAGGAAACATTTCCAAGTAATAGAAAAAATTCCAGGGTAAACTTTGAATTATAGAAAGCTGAAGAAAAAGACTTTTTTGTTATATTTTTTGTTCAGTGATAACAAAACGATTCACATATTTTTTAAATAGATTTACTTTCTTTTAACAAATCCAAAATAGCTCCAAGATCCTTTTATCTATTTGATGGTTTTACAACATTTGAATGTACACCTTTCGGTATAGTAGATTAATAAAAAACAGGAGCAAGGAATCTCGTTTAATCTATTACTATTTTTATTGTGGTAAGATATTGAGTTTTTCTCATTAAAGTGAAGTAATACACATCCAATGATTGATAATAAGCAAAATGGGTATCTCTAACACGTAAATTAATTTCTGCATTAACAGAGAACTTCAGGACTAAACTAATTTTTGTACCAAGACCAATGACATCGCCCCCTGGTGCTAACTAATGAGCTCCTTCATTCTCATTTGCTGCAAGGCTTTAACAATCATTCTTCAAGACTTCAGGAGGAGCTTTCACATACACAAGTTTATTCTCAAGGGTAAGCAAAAAATATTTCTTATAAATATTATTTCAACAACTATGATATTGTAATATTTCTTGAAGTTAAGGAAAACTTCAGAATCACCAATGGCCAACTAGTAAAATCAGTGCAGGAGGTGAAACGTAAAAAAAAATCATGATACACCTCTTCTTCTACTGATAAATACTGTACATGAAAGTGAAAGTACGGGAAGAAACCACCAGAGACTTTGGTCCTTCCTTTATGCAACATTGATAAAGGGGTCCCTCAGGTAGGCTCAGCACTGGAAGCACCAGTCTCACAAGTCTGTGCTAAGCCTTCAGTCCCATAGGGCAGTATAATAAGAAGTGAGCTGTGCTCTGTGTCTCTTTCTTCCTACAGGGCCACCTGCTCTATTTCTTCCCCACGTTGAGTTCATTTATCAAGTGTCTGATAGAAATATAATTTGTTATAAGTTTGCAACATTAATCACCTTGCTGTCCTACTTCTTGTTTTTTTTTTGTGTGGGGACAAGTAATCTTTCGCTTTCTTTGGGGATGTAACACTCAACTCGAGCAGCTGTAAATGTGCATGGCATTTCTGCAGGCACAGCTACAAGCAGGCCTCAATCCACCAGTGCAAGACTAACCCCGTCTTCCTGTCATTTTACATTTCCCATTGCGTCATTTATGCTCAGCCATCACAAATAGCATGACAGGGCTCCTGAGCTTTGACAATAAACTTTCAGAAAGAAACTCAATGATTGCATGATCAGGGACAACGTCTAATAACAGATTTAAAATACTGTAGATTGGTTTCATTTGTGACTCAGACGCCTGTCACCTCTTTGTCTTGCATAATAGCACAATGATCATGTCATGTACAGTAATGCCAGGTTTGCATGTGTTAAAGTTTAAAGTTAAGAAGACAGAAAAATACCTCTCCCTTTTTATCATTACAGGAGATGATGTGGTTGTGATGATTGCCATGGAAAAACAAGAAGTGCAGGTATGAAACTGACTGTTTACCAAAGAAAGGCAGTTTTAGCAGTATTAGGACAAAAGAACTGATAAAATGCAAGGCATGCACTAGAATGCCAGAGCAAGTGATCTTGCTTCAACTCTGATGGAGGCTGGATATTCTGAGTGGCTTTGTGATTGAAGCTAATCTATGAGACATTCTGCTTTTGTTGTGTGACCACATACAAATATATACCTGTTTGATGCTATCTCAACAGAAGCACATCTCTAAAAGCAGGCATAATCATTTTCTTTAAATCAGTACAATTGTAATGCAAACTTTGGCTGCATAATTGTTTTTTTTAATTGAATTACTGGCATCCATCATGGACCAATTTCATTTTATCAAAAAACAATTCTGCAAGGTGATGGCAGCCACAAATGGTGAGGTGTTCAGTGAGGGGAGATAGAGCATGACTAAACTAACATGCAAATCAGTTTTATTTGCTTTAACAAAGACAACTAAACCTGCCAAGAGCGGAAACAGGCTTTTGTCATGTACTGTAGGTGGAATGACAGAAATTATTGTTTACTGGGAAGACACTGAAATTATGTTTGCCAGTCAAGACAGAGCTAAAGGCATCTTCGACTCTGACAGTAAAGTACTGATATAAATGCAGTTGTGTTGCACTTAAAATCAAAAACCCTTATTGTGAGCATTCCTCAGAAAGCTAAACATTTTACATCACATTGGTACAGTTGCAAATGCTTTCTCTTGGGCTTTCAGAATTGTTCTTCTCCTTTGTCTAATACATGTCGCAAACCAAAAACAACAACAAACTGAAAGGAAATTAGGTTTATGACACAGAAAGGAACAACTGGGTAGAAACCAGCACACTAACCTTTCTTATCACCAAAATAGAGAGTCTGTTGAGCTGGATTTGACCACTGGAGGGAAGTGTTGTCATTGTGATCCACCCGGCAGGTCAGGTTTACCGTTCCTCCTTCTGTGACTGTCACATTCTGAGCAATTGGAAACTGCCCTTGGCCGCCTGTGACAGAGAGAGAGAAAAGAAAAATACAAAATAAAGTAACCTGTTTTGTTTTTTAGTATTCATGCTATAAAAGAGAGAGATATTATCATGAGTCTCCCTCACAGCTACAGTAAGTCTCAAAGAAAAGGTTAAGAATGCATCTATTTCAAAGCTAACGCAGGGCCTTTCTAGCACATACTGTATATTTTCCACTTATAACTAACAGATGTATCATTACAATGACTTCAAGCAAAGAAAAAAGTTTTTGGATCAAAATAATTAAATAAAATATGATTCTTTTGTACAGGTAAAGACCTGTTTTTCCTAATAACCTTTTCCAATGGAAAATCAGCACAGTTTTCTTAACAATACAGTCAGGGAATGTATATTCAGAGTGAAAACTTTGTGAAGGATATTATTAACCATAAGGGAGTGGGTGTTTATCTGTTTACCGGTAATTTTCACTGATTGCTTCAGATCCTTTCATGATGTCTACACTGTCAACTTCCACCTGAGCTAGACAGCAAACTACCCTTCAATTACTTTAAATGTAACCATGTTAACATGGTGATTGAATTATACTTTTCAGTTGAAGGGAGACAAACAAGTCAACAGAGCAATTACACCAGCAGTGAGAACTGTGTCAATAAAGAAAGAGAAAAACAAGTCAGTAAGTTTACATTCCTTAAAAAGGTTGACTGCAGTTTACAGAGAAAAATGAAAAACAAAAAATCGGTAATGCAGGGGGACAGCATGACAATGCATAATGTAAGGAGCTGCTGAAATGGTGTGTCAGCATCCTTAGTTTTCTATTAAGGACAGTTTCAGAGAATTGAACTGGGATTGCGTGGCTCCAAATCAAACACGCTGTCAGCGTGTCTAAAGCTCCAAAACTCTCTGAGCCATGCAACAGACACGGCTATAGACAGTGTTTAACTCAAATGCTCAGGAGTTCATCATAAGAGACAGGCATAACAGAAGCATGGGGATACAGCACAGCAAGGCCCACTATAAGCATAATGTTCATCTAAAAGCAAGAGAAATGGAATAGGTGTAAGGTAAAAGCATCACGGAAATTCTAAATCATAGCAGTCAAACAACAAGAGTGAGCACAAGCAAGAAAGAACAGTTTCTTATGAATTCAGTGTAAAACAAGGGTGCTACTTTGCAGCTATTCTTCGTCACATTGTTCTTTGCCTCTAATTGGCAGCATGGCCCAATTAGTGTCGGTTATGTTCTGCATTTAAGTGTCTGCTTTTGCAACTGGGTGGTAAATTGGCACATAATCCCAAACATACGGCTCTTCGCACCAAGATGATGCATAAATACAGCAATTCATGATGGTGAACACAGGGATAAAATTCTCATAATCACAAAGCTTTCATTTTGAAATATTTGAAAAGGTTTATTCGTCTGAAGTCTTTTAATTACTTTCTAGAAGTCTTACTTCAGTGTTTTGGGTTTCCCTAACTACAGAATGTTTTAAAGAATAAAAACAAGCAAAAATTCCATTAAAACACATTCCATTAGAGCTGCAGCCTAGTTTGCCCTTTTGTAAAAATACCACAGATAAATCAGCTTTGATATTGTACTTACTGTAGTAATTCAATATATTTCAAAGCACTTTTTAACAGCTATCTTAATAAACTCACATTCAGCATTAAACAAAAAGTGTAACAGGTCTATATTGCAAATAAATGTGAAACTCATTAAGTTTTTCCCTTTTGTCTTGGTTGCCTCTCAAGGAGATAAAAGAAATGACTATCACAAAATGGGAAAATTCAGGTCACCCAGTGCTGTAAATATTACATCAACCTTAGGTAACATGTCGGCATATCCAAAAACAAAGTGAATAGAAAAGATGGTATAACAACAACATCACATAACCCATACTGAACTTTAAGTTGGAAACATTTTATACTCTATGGGGCCTGCTTGTCCCAAATTACATATAGTAAACACTTCTTATCTGGCCCACTGAGAGACTCTAAATGATTAACCACTGTAAGTGAAGGTCACATAAATCGGAAAGACATTTCAGTCTTTCACATGGGGATGGTGCCCTGGTAATAATAACAGGTCATAGAAATTCTCTGCCCCCGGGCACTGGGCTGTTTTTACACTGCAAGTTACATCAACCAACAGGCTTGCTTAAGGGGACATGTGTATGCCCTGTATATATTGTGCATATGTTGTACATACAGTAAGTTGTATATGTCCTTGTATTTTCAAGTGGGGATTGGTTGAATATTGCCTTTTAAAAGTATCCTTATTTCAATATCAAAAGGCTTCGCAGAGACTATAAAGGAAGCTCTGGAAACCCTGTGATTCCATGCCTTGCTGTGACTTTCATCTCTCAATAAAACTAATAAATAATATAAGTAGATTTTTGAAGCTATCTGTTAATTCAACAAATTGAATTTGCCTTCTCCTCTCTAAACCCGACTTGCTTTCTTGTTCCAAAAGTGCAGGAGTGGCTGCGTAAGTAATTGCCACCGAACATGCAAGTCAAGCTTTGGAGAGCTTGCTTCCAGAACTTGGGCACCATCAAGGACTGGCCCAGGGCTAATGATGCAGTGTAATAATGAATGAATAACAACATAAGAATGTTTACAATAACCGAGGAGGACATTTGGTTCATCTAACCCATTTGGGTTTCAGCAGCTAAATCTTCTGGTGATCTTATCTACCCATTTAATGGGAGAAGCCGGGGTTTCAGCTTCATCATCATGGCTGGGTAGCTTGTTTAGGACTCCCAAAACTCTTTGTTTAAATATAAATGCAAACTATTATAATACACCCATCTATCCATTGAATAAAACCACTTTATTCAATGCAGAATAATGGGGGAGACGGAGCCTATCCGAGCAATCGAGGCAGGATACACTCTGGACAGGAAGCCAGTCTGTTGTCTTTGGACTGGAAGAGGAAACCAGAGCACCTGGAGACAAAACACATGAGCACAGGGAGAATATACAAACTCCACACATACTGCACACCAGGAACTGAACCCAAGGCCCCTGCACTAAGAGGCAGCAATGCTAACCACGGCACCACCATGTCATCCACAATACAATGTTTTATTATTTTTGATAAATAGTGCTGGATAAAAAAAAACTGACCCAAAATCTGAAAATAATTTTAGGATTAACATCTAAAAATAGTGTAATTTACACCATGTGCACGGAGGGTATATGGTTTATAGCTTTGAAAAACATTACTCTTTCTGCCTTCAGTTTGTCTAAACAGATGTCCACATGTGTATTGATTCCCTACCTCAGAGGTTTATGCGATTGTATCACAGTTCTGTCATTCACACACCAAGCTCAGCTCAGCCTGTTAGCTGCAGAGGATTAGTTGTTCCTCTCTTTAGTATTAAGGTCAGCAGAGGTTGAGAGAAATGAGGGTCCTTCTACATATCCAAGCTCTAGGTTTCAATGAACCTTCTTAACTAAGGCTCCCAGAGGGGGCACCTAGGCACTGAAGCATGGAGTAGTGCTCACTGTGGAGAGAAGGTCACAAAAATCACATAAAATGATAAAGGGCACCTGTGTGAAAAAAGTACATCTTTTGTATAAAACATAAAAATGAACCTTTGTAATACAATATAATTGGTTGTCTAGATCTGAAAAAAGGTAATTATGTATTTTATTTAGAATAACAAATTATTGTTTTCTTATCCAGTGTTGTTATGTTATAACATTAAAGTAGGATATTGAGATACCAAATCATAGAGGTCTAATAGGATATATATAAATCCTTTAGGAAATAATGTAAAGTAAGGCTGTTGATAGTGCTGTGTCTCTTAAAAACAGGCCATTGAGGCTGGTTTATTGCTGCTGACTGGCTGCTAACAACGGGACTGTCTATATAAAAACTGAACGGTTGGCAATGTTAGCTTTCCTTTAACCAGAAAGAGGCATTTCTGGAGAATTAACGGACGTAAAGCCCTTCTATCTACAAATATATATCCTGTATGTATGCAGCTCAAGTTTGCAAAGTGGGAGGTGTATTAACATCCATGATGGTTATGGGTTGTGATTAACCTATGCCAGTAGTAGGAAAATGAACAGCAACAACAAATGCTGCACAACAATGACACTGACAGCTGACACGGCAGGAAGCACCACTGCAGCCTCAATCCACTCATTTCCCTGAGGTGCTTAATTGATGCCATACCAGGTGACAAGGCCAGCTACAGAAGGTCTGGGATACTGGAGGTACTGTGACAGCTATTCCAGCCACAGGAGCCCCTGCTTGTCATGTTGAGATGGGTATAAAATGTTGACGATGTCTGAAAACAGCTTCAGAACAAACGTCAACACATCAGCTGGGTGAGCTTCTCTGTTAGTGTGACTGACGAGAATAGGGGCAGTCCCTAATGCTGCCTTTCCTTCTGTAATATTTCCAAAGTATTGTAACAGCTGGATGGTGGCAGTGCACTTTTGTTAACCTCAGGCACCTACAGTCTGGCATGTAGCATATCTAAAGCTCTGATTTGCATCTCTGGAATCAATCTCGTGAATGTTTTCCAGGCTGGCAAAGCTCAAATGTTTAAAATGACAGTCACTCTGAAAGCTTTATACCTGTGTGCATGCAGCATAAACGTATCCATGTAATAATGGGTGTTATTGGATTGGATATCGCTTTTCTTTGTACCACAAAGATGTATAAACGCAAGAGATCTTAAATAGTTTTATTGCCTACAGTATTTAATGTGGTCTGGCTGCACATCAGATAACAATTGCATTACTAGTATGGTTATATCATCTCTGGGAAATATTTACTAATATTTAATATTAGTGAGCTAAATATCTATATTCTTAAAACAACTAAAATAAGCATACAGTATCTATCTTGAGTTGTTTTACTGTCTAATTAACCATTACTTTAGAATGCAACATTAATCCCAAGCATTCCAGTTCATATTCAAGTAATTTGACATGGTAACCCCAAGTAACCCATCCTTTCTCACTGCACGCATTCCATTTTAGTCTTAAAGCACTCCTGCCATAACAGCAACCAGCTATTTCAAATGGGTTCATATAATGGACCAGCTGTCTCTCTAAACTGTCTATATCAGTTTGAGCTGTGGGTGGGAAGCTTAAAGACCATTTTGGAGAGAAAATAAGTGCAGGCATTTACATGAGGTTACAAGATGGAAATTTACTGCAACTGAATTTTATTAGTCATCTATTAAAATAGGTGAAGAACACAGGGGAAGTTATCTAATTGTCTATTAATGAAATTGGTCTAGTCACAGTGAGTGCAGCTTAAGCGTTATCAGTTAGAACAGGGAAGAGAGAAGGTACTTGGCAGAGAAAGGAGGGCTGGCAGTTCAGCCACCAACTGAAATGTTTTCCATATATTTCAGAGGAGAGAGGCTGCGTATCCCATAGGGTTAAGAGGGAAAAGGTTGGTTCACTCTCCCCTTCCTAGGTTAGGTTAAAAAAGAAGCAGCATAGTTCACTCTCCTGCCATAAGGTTTAGACATAATGGGAATCCAGTCACTAGAAGCAGGTTAGGAAATAATTTAGAGTGAGAAAATTATTACAATATGCTTGGTGCAGCCTTAGACCTGCTTTTCAATTCTCTGCAATTTACCAAACACTGTTCTGTAACATAGTTTTATAACTACTGTATATGGCATAATAGTAAAAATGGCACGAAGGTTCTCAGATGCCATTCTATCTAATAAGGGGGACCTACCAAAGTTCAGAAAACAGGATTGTATTGGATTACTCATTTATGAATAGTAAAGTGGCTGCATGATGGGTTAGCATTACTGCCTCACAGGACTTGGGCCCTAGGTTCACTTTCTAGGGTGCTATCTGCATGGAAGTTGAATGTTCTCCACATGTTCCAGGTGCTTTCGTTTCCTCCCACAGTCCAGTGACATACTGATAGGTTAATTGGCACTGGTGTGATTGTGTGCATGTTTGTGTCTGTGTGTGATATATCCTGCCTTGTGCCCAGTGCATGTTGGAATAGGTTCTGGCTCCCCTGTGACCCTACATTGGATAAATCGGTTAGAAAATGGATGGATGGAAATAGAGAAGGAAAGGGTTATTACTAAACAGTACCTGCCAGTTGCCAATTTTTGCTTGATGTATATAATCTTTGGGTTGACAGTGTGCACAGGTTGTCTAAGATAATTTAGCAGTGGCTGCATCAATGTAACAATTTTCTGCAACCAATGAGCTTATCTTTGCTTAACTGCTTTGGACGTTTTTGCTATAGAACAAAAATCATGGTTCTATATTTACTGATCAGTTAGAGAGGGCAATCTTTACAAAAAAACATAGCAGAAATAATAACATATCTGGACATGTGCTGACAGAACATTTGATTTCTCATTCTATTTATGGTCAGCTGTAGCTTAAGTAGGGCAGTTAACATTGCTGTCTTGCTGTGATGGGGTCCTGGGGTGCTATCTGTGTGGAGCTTGTATGTTCGCCCTGTGTTCACAGGGGTTTCACAGTCTAAAAACATATTGGTAGGTTAATTGGCTTCTGGGAAATTGGCCCTGGTGTGTGTGCTTATCTGTGACTGCCCTGTGATGGACTAGTGTACTATCTAGCTTTTATCACTCCTTGAACGCATTGCTTGCTGGGATAGGCTCTAGCTTCCTCAGTATCCTGTACTGAATAGAGCAGTTAGAAATTGGATATATTAAGTTAAAGTATAAGAAGCTCCTTACAAAATGAGCTATATCTAAAAAAGGAAAAAAAAGTTTCACACAATAATATTAATTCCAAATGTTATTTTAAAGGTAAAGTTTAAAGTTGCACTTTCTGTAGCCCATACACACAGCAATACACAATACGCACAGCAATATGGATGTAGTAATGTACGTACCATAGCACTTCTTGAAACTGGAAGCATTTACATTGCATACAAGTCTTGCAGAAAAAAGTTAATTGGCAGGAATGTTATGACATTGTAGTGTCATCTTTATACAGTAGATCTCAAAAGCTAAGGAAGGCTGGGACTGCTCAAAAGTGGGATGGGAGATTTTCAGGAAACATCAGGTTGCTATCTTAAGTTGTGTTTGTAGACCAGTATGCAGTTTTTTTTTCCATTTGAAGCAGAATTTCCAAACCAATGCCCAGGTACGGTAACCAAGGACATTGTTCTGTTAGGAGCTGACATCCTTGTTGATCAGATGTTAAAATGAGATCCTGACTACTTGGTCATTATACCATAAGATCACAGCACTATGTGAAAGATTAGGGGTGTTAAACGTGGTGTTTAACGTGGATCAATTCCACATATTATATACTAAAGCGCTTGCTGAATAAAACACTACACCTTTTATGTAACTTGAAGAAGTAATAGAGTAGCATGTGTCTTGAAACAGGGGTTCTCAAAACTGTTCCATTGAACCCATTCACCGGCTAGTTTTTGTTATAGACACTCTTTACTTAATTAAATCAGAACCTTTGCATGTTTTTCTATAAATTCAAAAGTTAGAAATTTAATAAATGTGATATTCACAAAGTCAAAGCAGAGAAAGAAGTTCAGATGAACCTACTTATTAGATCAATCAATGGTTCAATTATGTAACTAAGAGTTCAGCTGAAATGAAAACCAGCAGGAGTGTGAGCTGGGAATCCATTTCTTAGGGGACATACAGTAGTAAAATAGAATGCACTCTAAAGACAAAAAACAATCAATGCTTAATCTATGCTCTTCCTAAAAGACTGCTATTGTTCTCAAAAGTACTGTGTTTTTTGTAATTACACTGCAGTCTAAGCAAGACAAAATCCAATCATTTGCAGATAAATGAAATGAAGTCCTGGGAAGACATATACAGTACTGTAACTTCTTTTTCAGAACAAAATCCTTCCAGACCTAGTTGCCAACCCCAGGGTTTTAAAACCACTGCCCTCTCTATTGAATCTTTCTGTCAAATTCTTTCCATTCATATCAGCTCAGCCTTTTTTTGTGCTTATTTTGCTTAGATTTTGAATATCACAAGAACACAGTGAAAATATGCATTTAAAGGTTCTGGGGAATTAATTATAAGTTCTGCCCTCGAGGCTTTTGGCTACAAAATAAAAGCTGGGGCTACATGTTAATTATCTACTTGTGTGTAGTTTCGGCTGGAGTAAATTAAGCATGGTCCAGCTGTTAAAAGGAAAGTGCTGGTCTGTTGGCAGGACTGATTCCACATTTTAACTGCCCTCCAGCACAAGATTGAAAAGAGAAATGTGAATAAAGGTTTTCCAGTATAAGAAATGATTTGTAAACGAAGCTGGCACCCCTAGGGACCCCCCAGGGAAGACTTGAGAACCTGGGAGTAAATCACTGCTAAGAGAAGGCAATAGAGAGACATAGAGAGACTCCTGAAGAATCTTTAAACATTTCTACTTATTGAGCATGTGGAAAAAGCTTTCTTTTTCACGCAAGAAGACAATTTTACTGTGGAGTGTAAATCACTGCCTGTGGAACAGATTACATTTAATAGAAAACCCTCCTAGGTTAAGTAAAAAGCCCACGTGCAAGCCAACATTTAATGAGAAAACCACTGTATGATGTGTCTTTCTTGTGTTGCTCTACTAACATCTTTCTTCTAGACTAAAGGAAAATAGGAGTGTACTTTTTGGATCTGAAAAAAAACCCACATCAGAGACAAGTGTTTAGAAGCAATTTACTTCAAACACTTCTGGTTTCCTTACAGTTTTAATTACAGCATATACAACAATTAGCTTGATTTGATAACTGCTCATAGTGTCTGTTTTATAAGAAAAGAAACGCAACATAGTATCTCCATATGCTTTTGCCGTACAGTATGTTTTGCCAGCTGCACGTACTGTAGTTGCTTATTTAAATCCCTCTAAATCTCATGTGAGTGGCAAACTGCACTGATTTTGAATACAAATGAAATAGACCTGTGCATGGCTTTCAATACAATATAAATGGCAGGCAGGTGTTAATCATAAATCAAAAACTACCAATTTACCACCTCACCAACCCCTAATTAATGTAAAAAAACACAATTCTGCAACGTACCATCTTGGAACATTTATCAGGTGTTTCTACTTAATTGCTTCTTTACATTTAAAAACTAAAAAATACATATTTTTACGTAAAGCATGTTAAGATATAAAATATAATCCATTTTAATGTGACAAAATCCAAATACATTTTCAAATACTTGACTTCCTAAGGTCACAGTATTTATTCTGTACGTCTGTATAATTCCTATAAATTACCAAGGACAAAAAGGAGGAAAGTGTTTTGGAAGCAGTTTACATTGAGTGATTCTTTATCATCTTAATTGCATCATATAAAGTAATCAGTTTGATTTGGTAACTAATCATTACCCACAGTGTCTTGTAAGAAAGTAAATGCATCACGGCGCTTTTCATTGATCCTCTTTATTCACTAAAACAGATGATCCAATGGAGCCGAGAAGCTGACATGTTCAGGTGACCAAGCGGATACTAACTCAAACTACAAAGTAAAACATACTGTACACTGCATCATGGTAAATTGTGTAAAACTATGCTTTACTCATATTGTAAAGCCTTTAGATTCTTAAAACATGGATGTAGTGTTTTGATCACTAAAGGGCCAGAGAAAACAGCCAATACTTGGTGATTCTGGCATTTATTTCTGTAATTAATTTAAAAAATGAGTCGGCTATTAAACTATGGCATTACCTCTTTTATTTTTTTTCTCAGGGTATAAATAACAGAGCTTGATATCTTTGCTACATACCATGGGATAAAAAAATAAACCCATTTCACACAGAACAAAATACTTTATATGTTGTAATTCCCAAACGTAGATGTATTAATGAAGATTAAATTACAAGTTAAAATGAAAGTATAAAGGTTCAGGGAAAACACAGAAAATAACTCCAAGTTGCACTATTTCTGGTAAGATATGGTCAAACTGTATTTTCTGATAGCCATTTTAAAAATGTATGCTATTATTGTTACAATTTGCAATTTATATGTAAAATGAAAAACAAAACCGACACAAAAAGCATGAGGAGTCATGAAAATGAACATCTATCAGTGTGCTTTCAATTGGCTACAGGTTATATTATGCAGGCTAGAAGTCTTACAGTAGGAAAGTCGTAATGCCAGCATTTCTATTGAGAATAAGCAGACATTGGGAGCAAAAACAGAAAAAGTGAAAATCAATGTATGGGGACTTACATTCCCTTTAAGAACAATTGTGTACTGCTATCAGCAATGATGAGGTATATTGGAAGACTACACACCCTGAGAGAACAATGGGAATTGGAGCTGCTGGTAGGCAGCAAAAAATAGGCAGTAATGGTTCTAGTCAGGGTACCTAAGGCAAAATAAACACATATAGAGAATACTGTATATACTACAGATAAAATGAAAGCATTTCTATGCATAGATAAAGATGATAAATAACTTATATAAAGTGACAATGTGTGGTATTGTGGTTGTGCCTTTTTTCTGCATTTTTTATAAGTACAGAATGTGCTGTACATTATGCACTGTGCAATGTATAAAATAAAGATAAAGTCCAAACAAGAGCTGATTCTGGTTCTTGCAGCATTAAACACTTTCCAGAAGAATTTGCTGACATTATTTTAAAATGAATTCTTTCTTAGTAGAAGAATACCAAGGCCTATAACTTTAACATATTTGAAGTAAGCTGTTAATAAAGATACTTAAAAATCTTATAGAGCCCTCTAACAGAAAATATGTTTCATAACACAACAAAAATAGAATACTAATGGATGAAGGAACATGTCAGAGTTAAAAATGGGAAATGTTCAGAAGGAAAAGGCAAAATGGCTGATATATTTAATACGTTTTGTTCTGGTGTTTCCAATCAAAGTAGTCAACGACATTCTACAGTATGTGGCATATATAATTGCATGCTGTTGCAAGAAGTATATATGGTGGAAAAGTATTAGAGGTACTAGAAGCACTCAGATTTTCAAAATGCTTAATATGAACTATGAGGGGACCCTATTCAATTATTCAAATATTCTTAAAAACATTGACAAAGCCCTATGAACTTTGGTTCATGAAGCTAGAATCAGAGGACACTAATAGACAATTAGGTAAGATTATTCAAAACTGAATACGCTTCAGTGAACAGGACAGGTACTTATTTACAAAAAAATAAGCTAGATGGGCTAAATGGCTGCTTCTCATTTACAATATTACCTATGCTCTAAGCCAAAAGTATTGCATATGGATGTCTGCATCTACCCCATGTTGTGTTTGGATTTTTTAGCTACAAAGCTTGATATCTTTCCTATATTGCATGGGTTTAAAAATAAACCCATTTCACAAAGAACAAATTACAGCTTTTTAGCGGTATTATATCTGACCATAGATGGTAAATATTCATACAATGTACATTCATCAAGGAATCTTTTGTGATCATTTTTTAGTACATTTGATAATATTGATTATTATATGGCTCAGGTCTTCCAAAAGGAGGCCAGTCTCAACTGAGGCCAAGCAAAGGAGAAGCACTTAAATTCACACATTTTCAAAACTGGTCTCTACTTTGGTGCCTATAGCCATGCATTTATGTGAATATTTGATGCACAAGCAACAGGAAAGCATAATCTCAAACACAGAACGTTGTATGCATTCTGCCGTGGTTCAACACAGGCAGGAGACTGAATAATAAAATCAGCTGTTACAAGCAGCTGTTACATGCTACAATGCAGATGATGTGGCTGATGCCTGCTGTATAATCAATAGTTCACTTGAATTAGCCAGTGGCAAAGAAAAGGAGAGCGACTGAAATGTTTCTGCTTGCAGGTACTGTACATATCATAGTCTAATGCCTTCTTCTCCAAGAGTTTCTTGTAGCTGCTAGAATACAGTATATCAACCCAGAAGTTGAGCTGCCTTCAAAGATATTGTTGTAGTTCAGTTGTTCATTCATCCTGAGGTGCCAGTGAAACCCCGAGCTTATTTCAAGTGTATTTTAAATATGGATACTTCAGAGCTATCCATTCTACAGTGTTGAAGCAGACTGTTAGACATTCAAGCCTTTTAACTAAAATGATCAAATATATAACATCCGATTCAAAATTAACACCTCTGTGCTTTTATCCTGCTTTATCTAAGCATTTCTCAAAGGGTTGGCTTACCAACATATTTCTACAGTGATGCAGGGAAATTGCAAACAGCCCTACCCATCATCAGCATTCAAATTAGCACTACTTTTTACTAAGTGATCAAAAGAATTGATTGGCAACTCAACTGTTTATGATGCCCACACAATGACCCAAACCAAACCTGCATGAAGAAATCCTAACTGGCAGTCACAAACGTTTGTATTGTATATACAGGTACTTCTTTTCTGGACAGCTAGAAAGGAGCACAAGGCAGACACACTTTTCTATTTGATATTTGTTTCACAAAAGAAGAATAATAATAAGAATTTTCAGCTGCAAAATACCGTGGCACAGTGATGCAGTGGTAGGTATTGCTGCCTCAGAGTGCTGGGGCCCTGGATTCAATTCTGGACCCTGTTTGTATGTTCTCCCTATGATCACGTGGGGTTTCGCCAGGTGCTCTGATGTCCTCCCACAGTCCAAAGACATCCTGGTAGGTTAACTGGCTTGTGGGATAATTGGCCCTGGTGTAAGTGTGTCTGTGTGTGCCCTGTGATGGACTGGTGTCCCATCCAGGGTGTAAGCTGCCTTGTGCCGGATGCCCAGCTCCCCCACGACCCTTAGCTGTTAGAAAATGGATGGATTGATCTGTAAAGTGAAACTATTTGCCATTGTGATTGTTGAAGATCATAAAAATCTGATTAAAAGCAGGAATTATCTTTTTAAACACTGAAGTACAAAGTGTTTTATGAAATATTTTTTTATAGTTCTCACAATTCTGTTTCCTTATAATCACAAAAAGCATTAAGTTAACCAACATTTGAGTGTCAGATTTACCATTTAAAATACTGTTAATGTTACTTTCCAACTTTAGAATAGTAGCTGTAAATGAAATATTTCTGTGTTTTTGGAGTACATACTACATTTATTTTATGTACTTTTAGCCCTTTTCCCACAGGAATGAAACCGTTCCTTCCTAGCTTCCTGGGATAGCACATAGAAAGACATTTGTGAGGTTTCTGTCATCATCAAAATCACTTCGCAAAGAACTGTTAATAAGCCCATGACTTATGTACAATGCCAACCACTGTCATTACACCAGTGCTAAAAGCATGACTGAATCATGAATCCAAAATCACACGGCAACATAAATAAGGCTTTGCCTTGACTTTGATCGTGATAATATGATACCAAATCTATCCATTTGCCAGAGACATAATACTTGGTTCAATTATCAAAATCTGGCTCAGTGCATCTCAGTGAAAGGAAAAGAATGATGCATCAGTAGATCCCTATAGTCTTAAAGTACTGTAGTTCTTGCCACTTTTCCATAGGCTTTGCACCTGGTTTCTCATTTGACATATGAAGTAATGCTACAGTTCTAGTTTCTGTACATTTGTTTTTTGTACATGTTTTTACATGTTAAGCAATATTGTATATAATCATTTCTAGAGTGGTTCATTATATCGAGTTTAATTGTTTTCTCTTACAATTTGCTAAACCATTATAATATATTTACATTTGTGGTGACTTTGTACACTGTATCTATTAAATCAGTACATCAGGATGACACTAGAAATCTTTTAATTAATTATCTTTCTTTTCTTTCAATCAATTTACTATAATGTTACTTCTCTATATATTTATTTTGAATTGAAACATTTGAAAAGAATACTTCAACAATACAATACAGTGAAATAACATTTAAAAAAAATCAATATTAAATAATTCTTTGGCATTTATGAAGATGAGATCCAGTTCTTATCTTTCCTTTTGTTTTAAAATGTCAGCTGTTTTTGTGAAAATAACTATCTTGGCTCTCTGGATTAGAATTTTTTATTCTGTCTCATTACAAAGGATATGTGAAATCTATTTAGGGAAGATATATGCAGCTTTTCAACACAAAAGGAAAGAAGGCATTAACACTGAAATTCACATTTTCAAGACTAGAATACAGTAAATGTTCAATATCAAAGAAGGGCTTCTATTCAGTCATTTTTATGAAGCAAAAATCAAGTGTCAATTTACCATCTGCTTAAAGATTGGATCAAAAAAGTTGTTGGGGCTTGTCCACTTTGAGAGCATATATTAGAGATATTTATTTTATTTCCATGAAATAGCCTCTTAAAAACTTAATGATTCAGAAGACTGAGGAAAGCTGATCCTGAATTCTTTCTGACAGGCAGAACTCTCTAAGGCATTTCTGATTCTCCAAGTTCTTATCTTTTGTAAGTACAACATTAGGAAGATAACAGTTTAATGAAACGAGATGTTCCTTTTATTAAACTAGAAAATGCACAGACCATGAATGCTTTAATCATTTAGGCTTGTGCTTTATGGAATAAACTGATTAGAATGTCAGCACCTTATATCCTCAGAGATTCCCTGACTAATTTGAAGAAAATGAATAAACAATTTAGTGAATTCTATCTAGCTGGCACCCTTAAAACTAACCCCTCCTATTATTTGCACACCAATTACTGTTAAAAATATTTTCTTCAGTTAAAAATATCATCACTTTTTATACTAACTTAAAAATGGCTGAAGTGAAATTAGAACAAACACTATATAACTTCACTTAAAATTTGATGGCTAATCTTAAAAATCCTTTCACTCCTGTAAACTTACATTTAAATGTTGCATTACATTATGACAGACTGCATCTTTAAATGAAAGGAAAATTAATTGATTGATTTATCTAACATGGCTTTCCCCAAAAAGAAAAAAAACAGCCAATAACAGTTCAAAAACAGTTTTTGAAATGGCATAATGAGTGTGCTGAATGCATGCAGACTCTGCTGAATTTTAAATGCAAGGAAAGGTGAGAAACCGAGGTCACTATATTTATAGTATTGATTAAGGTCCCTCATGGTTAACAGTGTGTGTTGAAGATGAAAAAATTACAGAGAAATGAATCTGTATTACTTTGGGTTAGAAGCATACATTATTCATGAGATTTTGCATGAAGCATGACTCGCCATATTTTGCTCAGCTTTGATGTCTCTTACAGCAGTAATTTTCTCCGTTTACCCAACAGATTTGTGAGAGATTTCCCAAATTACAGAACACTCATTTATTTATTTGCAGTCAGATTATTGACTGAAAATGCCTTACTTAATGAAGTATCAAGTAACCATGTGGAAAAAAGACAATAAGAGATATTTAATATCAATGTTTAAAATTACTTATTATTTTAAACGAAAGATGTGCTCCATACCCATTATCCTTCCTACTCCACAGTTCATGCACAGGAAAAGACTATCAAAAGGTTCTCTTGAAACTCCTTCCCTGTATATTTTTACTAAGTAACATGGCTCCTAGTAACTGCTGCTGTGATTAAGGTGTTGTGTTACAATAAAGTAGAGTGAAGAGCCATGGACATTTATTTGATCTTTTATATAAAAATTTATCAACTTTGTCTTGTTTTCTTCAGTTGCCTCCAAATATATTCAAACACTCGATAAAAGTATAGTTAACAGTTGATGTAGTAAAACAAAAACTAAAAGAGTACATGGTGGTTTTGAGGTTTTCACCATTTGGAAATTTACAAAAATGCAATCTTCTCCAATGTTTTTGGTCATCTTGCAAAGTGACCTTGATTACCAACAGGATTCTGGATGCTCAAGAAAGTAAGTCAGAAACATTCATCATTATTCTCAACAAAGAGAAGTGTCAGATGTTCTCCAGCGAAGGATTTCTGACCTCCTTTAATGACGTCAATAAAAAAGACACAGGATGATGAACACTACTTCTTGCTGTGGTATCATTAGGAAGTTCACGGCTAATGGAATGGCTCCTATCCTACCAGTAAGACACACAAAAGTTTGACTAAAATGTGCAGTTGTAACTGTTTGGGGCCTAGATTCAAGGACAATCATTATGAATCCCCAAGAAACTTTGGCATCATCAAGATAATATTTCTCTGAGACTACCACTCTAATCTAGTCTTGTGAATCTGGTGTTTGGAGCAGTGTGTATCAATTAACTGAATGCCAGTTCAAATAGAATAATGTGATGTTGTAGGATGAAACACAAACAGCTTTTTGTACCAGCAGTTTACTTAACACAGAAAGTAAAATATCATGCTAAGGCAGGTTATTCTGCTATCTGCATCTCTCAACTATAACTTGTATACATATGTAATAAGGTCATTTTAAAAAACAAATCCTTCATTACTAACCTCATTGCGTCAGTGTCCAGATGCAATGTCTCCTTTTATGCTTAAAATTTGTAGTAAAGTAGGCAGCTACTTATTTTGATTGTTTTTATTTGGTTTCATATGGTTCATTAGAATACTCTTTGCCTCAGTTATGCTTATACGGTATAGATATGCCTTCTGAAAGATATGTAAATGGTCCTTTTTATTTAAAATATTAAGCAAATGTAAAACAATTATAATGACATTGTCTTTTTAGCTGAGAATAAGAAATCAAGGACATGGGAAGAGGCCATACAATATGTTCCCAAACCAACTGCATCATAATAAGGAAAGCAGGTCTTTAATGATGGGGATGACTACCCAAGCATAGAAAGGCAGTAACAAAATTGAATAGAGGAGGCAGACAGCAGACCACTCATCATCTCATTACATTCTTTAGAACAAAACAACTTAATCAAAAAAGGGAGGTTAGCCGAGGCCCGTTTTTGTACATTATGATCCAATGAAAGAAAACAGAAGCATGTAACCTGGTAGCCATATATGATAACATCTATCCTGATGTTAGCAATCATGCCTCCTGGCCTGCTTGGAACATTGTGGCACTTTACATTAATCATAATATTGTCAACAACATATGAAGGCCATCATGCATTATTTTAACCTTGGACTAGAAGAAATATTTATACAGATTAAAATGAGAATTAAACACTGCATGCCCCAGACATTTTAGAATGTAGAAGGCCATGGTTAAAATGTCATAAATAACAGGTTGATTTCCAGTAACCACTTTGAGCTTAAATGAATAACTATTTAAGACTTAAAGATTCAAATGAAGTGGGCATCTGTGCTGTTCTTGAATTTTGGGACAGTTTTTGAATTTTGCTTTCTTTATGAGGTGTCTCTTCCCTTGAGCCTTTACTCTGTGTCTTTAAGCATTTATACTGTGATCAGCATCTTTATCAGTATCTACAGTATATCTGTAAGCATTACTTTTTCAGTTAATTAGATCATTCTAATTTGTAAGCTCTTTAATAAAGAGAAGGCAAAGGGAACAAGAGATTTAACCAAATCATATTCACATCTTTAGACAATTGGATAATTGTCACTGAATTGCCTATTTTGTATGATATTGTTTTTATTTGAGTGAATTTGTTGTGTATGTTGGGAATGTTTGAGCTAAGTGTGCAAATGTATAAAACTGTGAGTACATTTCAAAGCTCTGAAGAAGACCAACATATTGGAGCACGTTTTAGTCCTTTATATTTTTCCTGTTAACCTGTTATACTTTAATATTTGGGAGTGGAGGGGATTTGTATGGCATTTGACATGGTTACGTACTGTACATGTACATTACCTTTCAGTGTCCTTATGAACCTTTGTTGTCTGCAAACCACTTGCTGTTTCACATTTCCCATGCATTAATTATGCATATCATTAATTTAGTGAATACAGGAGACACTGATTAATTTTTGCACACAGTGTCGCTTCCTCCTACTAGATGGTAATAATAGAAAATCACAGCATTTTAGCAAATGCCTTCAGAGATGTGATTATTGATCCAGCCTTAACTCTTCATTCTGCATTTTCACCCAAATATATATATATAATTTAATATATTTAGAATAGCACCTTTCTATGAGTTGGCTATTGATGAATTGAGATTTTGTAACCCATATAACAATTACTATTTTGTTAATGTCTCCAGAAGAAAAAAATATGATTTTAACTTTTTTTTCTCAGTCTATAATAATTATTTGGGTTTTCATATTGGTGTTACACGTATATTGTTAAGGTGTACTCAGAAACACCATACTAGAAGCACTACACCATTTACACCCACAAATTAATCTCAGGTTTTGGGCCTATGAGCCCTATTCTATATACGGTAAAATGACAACAGGATTTTTCTAGCTTTTATTCTAATTTGGCTGAAGCCAGTATTGTGCCTCTATGTACTGTGGTATATCAAATACTGTAGCAAAACCTCCTTTATAGAAGTCTATCACATAAATACACCATGAAGTCCAGTTATCACATATTAAAGCAGAACAATACATCTCTGTAAACTCCAATTGCTGGAGACTTTGAAAGTAATGCACACAGAAATTACATTATACAGTATGTAAAATAGCTCATCAATGTGTAGATCTCAAGATGGCTCAAACTAATGTAGTAACCTCTCTTACTAAAACTGCCTTTAAAGGCTTGCAATGTGAATATATTGTACCCGTAATGTCTGTTGGTCACTGGTTGATTTTGGTGTGGATTAGTTACGAAAACAGTTTGTGATGAATGCACACTCAACAATTAATTTGCAATGAATCATTGCAAGGCCTTTGTCACTGGCTCCTGTTGTTTGCTTTCCATTAGAGCTCCCAAACCACTTGTGAGAACAGACTGTCAGACTTATTCCAAGTTTTAATATCCATGAGTGGATTTAATAACATTATGAGGTGCAACTAGAGAATTCTTATTAACGTAGGAGGTTTGCAAACTTAATTGATGCCATTAAATCAGCTTAGGCTGTGAAGGATAGAAAATGGAACTTTTATGACTAACTGAGACATTCACCAAAGCCTTTCTTAAGCAAATATATTGATGAAAAGGACAATGTTTGTTTTTGAGCTTCTTACTGGGAGCTTCTATGAATGGAAATTTTAATTACAGGTCCCAGTAAAGCCCTGAAGATACTACAGGATACCCAATTTATAGACCACTGCTCTATGTCTCAGGCCTCATTTTTAGAACTGCTTTCATAATTTTCCATCTACCACTTCAAGCTGTTCATTTATTCAATATGCTGGTGATCTGCTTTCTAGCTGAGGTAGTAAGATTCAAGAGGATCAGTAATAAGTTTGGATTTTTCAGATGTTGTTCTGGATTTTCATTGATTTACTGTATGCTGTTTCAAGGTTCTTTCAAAATTCTTCTTCCAAGCTGAGCACACTGGGTAGCACACAGATAAAATTTAGTAAATTCAGAATGTACTGTACAGCCATAGACAGAAGTAACTACACTTTGGAAAATAGTGCAAGTTCAAAAACAGACTTAAAAAGTGGTGTCAATTTAAATAAAAAAATGTTTTTACACAATTACATATATTTTAACAGAGGCGGAAGCAGGTAAATGATATTGGCTGCAGAATGTACAGTGTACAGTCTTCTAAACAGAAAAAAAGAAACCCCATTAGTTTATCAGGACTTTCATCAAAAGTTCTATGATAAATCAGCAAAAAATTACAGCTGTAGCTTATTTTCCTAGCCTTTAAACTCCATTTGAAATGCATCCACTGGGACCATGCTTTGTGATATCAAAAGCCTCTATATTAAATATTCACACAATCAGCATTCCTCTGCTCCTCTCCCTGTAACCTTGTATCCAGTCACAGGTTGTATCATTTCCCTGGTCAGACAAGAACTCCAGCAACTACCCTTGGCATAGAACTGTTAAGGCATTCCATACTATAGATTACTACAAAAGTTCATGGTTTCTCTTTGCTAGAGATATTATCGCTTGCACCTGAATACTGTATCAGTTTAACCTTTTCGCCTAACTGCAGTACAAATAACTAAAACCTAAAAATGTACTAAGAAAAGCATTGGTTCAATGTTTGCAGACATTTCTTATCTTTTGAAGTTTTTTCTAAAGTAAAAATGTATTAAGAGAAAAGCATACTACTCAGATCAATCTACACAGACATTTCTTGACATATATTCTTTAAACTAGTGTTTAAAGTAAACTGTAGAGCAGGTTAATCTTTCATTAATTTTTACTACATTTCACAATTTCAATTATAATCCTTAATTAAGGAAGACATGAATTGAAAAGCAGAAACAAGAAACACTTTATTTCAACAGTTCGATCTTTTTCCTCACGCCTGAAGAAGACACAGCAGCAGAAATGTTATTTATTCTTTCTACTTTTCAGTGTGGAATTAACCTTTAGTTGTGTCTTTGCAGCCAATGTACACTGATGCAGCTACCCACTCAAACATCCTTAATTAAGTCTGATGTCTACAGAGGCAATAGCAACCTTTTTAATCAAGCATGCATACTACTGTATATATATATATGTTTGAGAAACAAAAATGGAATATGCTACAAAGAAAAAATAATCTTAATGTAGTCGTAGTAAAAGAAAGACTGGGAGGGAAACGGGGAGCAGGAGGTTTAGGAACAAAGGTACTGCAGCTAAAGTTTGAAGTAGCAGCCAAAGCAAAATTAGTGACAGTTTCAGGGAAGTAAAATGAGCAACAAATGAAACTGCCATTTGTTTGAAGTAAAGCAATTTTTTTTTAAAATAAAGTAGATACTGGTGGCATGGTGATAGTGTTTAGCATTCCTGCTTCACAATTCTGGGGCCCTGGGTTCACATTTGGACCTGGAGTGCTATCTGGATGGAGTCTGTATGTTTTCGTCAGGTGCTCCAATTTTCTCTCACAGTCCAACAGTCCACAGACATTTTGGTAGGTTAATTGGCTTCCGGGAAAACTGAACCTGTTTTGAGGGTGTGTGTGTGAGTGTCTCTGTGTGCCCCTTGATAGACTGGTGTCCAATCCAGGGTGCATCTCACTCGATATGTAACAGCTCATCTGTTACCCTGAATTGGATGAAGCAGTTAGAAAATAGATAGATAAAGTATACAGATTTTGGAGACTGATTAAATGTTTTCCCAATCATTTTTCTAAACTTATCATTCATGACTGATCAGGATACAGTTTTTTCTCTTGGACACCTGTTGAATAAACACCAAATTACTGCTTTAGTGAATGATTTGATTGCACTCAAATGATAAGGTGATTTAAAATATTGTCAAACACTGAAGTTCAAGAAAAGAACAATTAAATCCTTCTGCTCAAGAGAAAAATTCTTCATGTGTACAGTATGTTAAAGCAAGACCTCAGTGGAGTTACTGTACTAGGACTGGAGTTCTCTTTAATGCGGAGTAAAGTTTTTTTATGGACCAGCCAAATGACAAAAGCTAGCTTGGCACCCACATGCTGAACAACAGAATTATACTGTAGTGTACAACACCACATATTGCATGCTTCTTTTTTTCATTCCATTTTAGGCCTTAATGATTTAATTGAACTAATTAAATGGAAAACAAAATCAGATTAAGGAAGCTCTAAAAGCTGCAGAAATCTATCACTCAAGGACTTTAGTTGTTTAGCCCTATTTTATACCATCAGGAGCTTTAATAAATAAAGTGCAATTTTAAGAGAGGATATTTGACTATTATTGGAATTATCTGAAAATTAGATTAGATAAAGTTCTTCAGATAATCCCATGATGAGATTAATCTGAACTGTGTAGCTCCCATTGTTGCCCAGTCCCGGTCCTGGAGGCCAGAGCTGGTTTTCTTTGTCTGTTTTAAAGAGGTACTCGAAGATCTGGGAGATGTTACTAAATTGGTTCAATTAAGATAATACTAAACCTATTCAGACCATTAAGAGTTGAGTTGTAACGAGAGCCAGTAGACACATTGGACCTTCAGGACATTGATTGGACAGCCCTGGTGTAAATGAATGTGATTTGTTTTAATCATATAAAACAGGGTTGTCCAACATTAGTCCTGAGGGTCCACTGTCTAAAGATTTCATGCCAACTCAGATCATAAGCCAAATGGCCAGATGATTGGACTAACTGGAGTTTAACAAGAGATAAACATCTTATTTCCAGGTGCTGCCGATTTAAAGAGATCTTGTTTCATGGTGACCCACTAGGACTGGAGGTGGAAGATTTTATTTTGACAGCGAGTAATTTCAGTCACTCTGAACATAAGAGTGATTTCTGTCATATGACTTTGGACCACAGTTTAAACGGAGGTTGCAGCCTGTTTTTGTACCATACACATAAAACTCTAAAGCAGGGGTTTCAAATTCAGTTCCTAGAGGACCTTGTGTCTTTTGGTTTTTGTTCCAACCTGAGTAGTCAATTAAGTACTTAACCTCATTATTTTCTAAATTAGACAATTAGTGTTTTTTTCTGAAGGATTTTAATAGTTGATTACTCAAGATCTTCACTTCATTAAATGTACAGTTACTTATAAATCACCTCAGAGTCTGGACAAAAGTATATCAATCATGCAGCAAATTAAATAATTAGACCAGAAGTAAATGTAACTGAGAATGTGGGCGGAACCCTAGGCCTGTCAGGAAGTGAATTTGAAAGCCCAGATCTAAATTATGGTATTTTGGTGGCAGATACGGTTCACTTTGAAGCTACCTTTAATTGATTGTTATTATTATTATTATTAAGTAGTAGTATTATTAGTAGTAGTATTAGCAAAATGTCACAGCTGAAACACAAGCCTTAATTGCACTTTTAACTTGAAATTATATCAATACCATTTATCTTTTTTGACAACATTTACCAATGAAAATAAATGGAAATACTGTAGACATTTAAGAACCACATGGAAATTAAAATTGAGTGAAAGCAGTTAAAAAATATATTTTTCTTTTTCTCCTGGGAAGAAGAATAAAGGTTTTCAATAATTGCATTCACATACCCCACCTACATTGTGCCAGAAATGTTTTTTTAGATATATTCAGAAATTTAAATGATAATTTACAGACATTGTATTTTTTTCTCTGAGTAACAAAACATGGTTATGCCTTGTCCTTTACTAACAGCTTTCATAACACCGGTACTCTACTTCAGTCATTACCAAGCAGCAGACTAACAACTGAAACAATAGCCCTACTCTCCTGCCATGTCTAAGCTGAATCAAGTTAACAATAGTAGAATTATTTACTGTGGCATGGGAATTCTGAGCTGATTTCATTGACTTCATTGAACACAGAATATGAGATTTTAAACAGCAAATAAGAAAGACATGAAACAACTCAAATGCCCTTTATAACGCTGTAGCATATTGCCCTTTCTCCATGAAGGGAAAGTGAGGGAATATCGCTATTAACCTTTGGTGGGACAGAGCTGTAAAAGAGGCAACAGCATTTTTTTTTTCATGTGCAGAGGCAGAGCTTTTGTGAGAGAGTAGTTTGTACACAGGGTTACAAGAATTAAAGTGTTGGAATTACAAAAAAGGGAGAAAAAAAATGGCAGGCACTCTTCTTTTTCACATCTCAGGCAAAACGGCTCCATACTGAAGGCTTAGCACTGATTAGAGGAGAGGTGCATTCGTCACTGACACTTGCCAGCAACTGCACCGGGAGGCTCTGGCCATTTAATCCCACCCTACCCTTAGAGTCATTCAGCCAATTGTGTGCATGTGCTTGGATAGGTGCCTTTATCATTTGAGCCACTCAAGAGGCCCTGAAATGCATTTTCAGTGCCATCTGCCATTTTTCACACTATGCAGCCCGCAGTGCCAATGGGAGGAGTGAGGCAGCTTTCAAAGACAACACTGCGAGATCCATTGCAGTCTTGCAAGTCACAGAGATTTCTGTTGCACAGCAGGCCTAGGAGACCCCAGTCAAGTCCAGTGCACTTGCTTTGCACAGTCTTCATCCTTGGGAATCCTGGACTAAGCTGGCCAACCTCCAACATAGCCTTTAACATAGGACTGAACTTTAGCCTCATCCTTTATCTGTTTGACCTTAAAACTACTACAGTGTAGAGCAATGTTTTCATAATACAGCAATTTGAAGCTCCTTTAACCTCTGGCACACAGAAAGGTTATCTTAAAACCATGTACTGCACAGCAAAGACTTCAAATGTCAGACCAAATAATAGTCAATCAGGTCTTATGTCTGTGATGTAGGGTCAATGATTCAAGTGTCACTAACCAGATGAGAGAGTCTCTGCTCGAAATATTTTGACAACAATTCCTGGAGTCCAGTCTCTGGTATAAAGTATTACACAAATGTGATTTTGTAAAATGCCTCCTTAGCAATAAAACAATATTATGTTAGGTTTCCTAATTTTCTACATTTCTAGTTGTGCTGTGCATAAAATCTTATAATAAAACACCACCTTTTTGATCCAAAAGGATTGTTAACTTGAACATTTACAGTAGCATGTGCAGTATAACTGTACAGAACATGTATTTTACTATTTAAAATTTGCCCCTCACCTTTTAAAGTTAATGATACAACTGTTTTAAGACTTTCACATGAAATATTTAAATATTTAAAACACTGTAAACATTTGAATGCCTATCCCTCATTTTTCAATTGTTAAAAATATATGTTTTTCACAGCATTATGTTTAGGATTAGTATAAAAACATACCGTACACAGCTAATTAACCAACAGTTATAACTATAAATGGAGAAGCTCCCAAGCCCCCAGTTAGACTGGGAAAGCAATTACCAGGTGTCAAAGTCATTTTAGGCAAAATGATTATCTTTAAATAAAAAAACAATTATCTTTAAAAATGTTTCAATATGGTATTTTTTGCACAGCAAAAATCTAAATGTCAAAAGTGGGAATGTCCAATTTTGCTGTCCAGAAGACAGATTTTTTTTCTGGACTTGTTGAATCTAAGTGTTGTCTACACCTTGAGTCATCTCCAATCAATCCTCTGCCATGTGTGAACTCATTGCAGTGCTAGAATATCAAAAGGGCATCTAACACAAAGGGCACCTAACACAAAAGACAGGAGCTTGCTTTACTCCTTTTTCATAAAAATATAACCAAACTTTGCTTAAACTTTGAAAAGTCCATAAAAAAAGGAGATGTACATTATTAGTCATCCGTAAATGATGATATGAACATGAAAGAAGGCATTAATTATGAAAGCACATATATTGCTTTCAAAAATGCATATGAACCACACAATAATCAGAGTTTGCAACTATTCAAAACATTCTGAATGTCCTTTATAAATGTTGATTGTTGACCTTGCTATTACATCCTTTCTTATTACCTCTTTAAAATCTGATATAATATCAGTGACCTTGCAATAGGTCCGCAACATCTTTTGTACCACACTGTGCTGTAAATTTGCAACACATCATTAATTTTCCACTGTTATTCTTCTCTCTTTTTTTTACTCTCATTAAAACCAAGTGTCATCCACCCACTCTTCTTGCTTGCAGTTGAAACATGGCTGACCTATTACTTTTGTGCTCATGTCTGCAGCATCAAAACTCCTTCTAAAGTTACACACACTTCGACTCCCACTTAAAAAAAAGGATTATGAGCATACCATATATTATTTGGGTCATCAATAACTGCCACAGTTTGAATACTGACTCCTCAACAGTTTAATCCTCCCCACGACAGATATTCAGCTGCAACATCATCTGCATTTGCATGACACCATTTGCATACATAATGCTTCCTGCTTTTGTGATGACAAGGAGAGGCAATGCATTTAAACAGCATAAGATTTCAGTTTTGAAAGACCATATTGCACTTCAATAAGATATATTTGTGTACATAGGGAATGTACAAAAGTAATTCATCATTGTTTTGGAAAATACCTGCCTCAAAAGTAAACAGTTAATTACTGTTTGGAAAAAATGTAATGTGGCAACTACTGTACCTCAATATTATTATCAAACATAGATTTTTGGAGTCTTTTTTATTTTCTTTTTTACATTTCCATAGCCCATCCATTTTGGAACTCTGCAACTGTTAATAAATACAGCTTTACATACAGTAGCTATCACTCTTTTATTAGCATGGAGAGAGGAAGAACATTTTTAAACAAAGAGTTGTGGGAGTAAGGAACATGCTGTGTGGTAGAAGCTATTACTTTGGTTGGATGAGATCTTTAAATCAATTACAGTAGCTACGTGCTAGTTTAATCGCATCTTCACCACTTGGTTGTATTATTGAGCATCATTTCAAATCCACCTTGAAAAAAATCTAACATGGAAAGAGGGACTGAAATGGGATGTTTTTGTATTACACTCCTCGTGAAACAATTCATGATAAAGCTATACTTCACACAGTTTAAGCATCAGTCAAGTTTGTTTTCATATGAGTTCCCTATTGAATTATTAAAGCATAACTATAAAAGTTCTATAGTTGTAACCAGTGACCTCCAGCATTGAAAAGTCCAGTGCATCAAATATGCCATGATCCCTGCTGATTGTATAATAGTAGGTTTTCTATATCTGTTGTTTAGTATAGTGTACTATGGGAACAACCGCTGATGTAAGTGACCTATTGTAGTGATATAAGAGCTAATGCTGATGAGTTGGTGGCAACAACAAGTAGCAAAGCTAAAGCTGCAAGAAATAACTGAATTGTGCACATCTTACACAATAATGTCAACCGCTGTTGTTTGAGTCACCCCATATCTCCACAGATATACAGTAAATGAACATCTAGCAAAATCAATACTGCAAGATGTTAAATCTGTAATCACAACTGGAAGTAGACTGATCTGCTAGTAGAGTAAATAGAGAATAGAGGTATTCTCTATTTTGTTGAAAGATCCACATTTAATGTATACATAGATACAGAGTAGACAGTGGATTTTCTTTACTTAAGATGTGAGATCCTAACCCTGGTTCTCAGGGAAGAGCTGCAAATTATAAAACTTCCAATGCCCTCCACCCTCAGGAAAGCTATAGGGAGCACAGGTGTCAGAGAGACTGCTGTGAGGCAGATGGACTCCAGTGATGCGCAACTAGATCATTGGTCTAATCCAGAATGGTAGTTTACAGAAGGTTAGTAGTGTGAAATGATTTCCACTTACTGGCATGCAACAATCAACATTTCCCCCTTATAAATTAGGTAAGGCTGCAATTGTTTTTCACAGAGTGCATCTGCAATTATGTATATCTGTATGGAGAACACCTGGTCATGGCGATCTTTGAGCTCAGCTCTCCAAATGTGGCACTAAGAATTCCCATACAAGGTCACAATGACCCATATGATTTTGATAAAATACTATACTGTATATCTGTATATCTCACATGCAAGATAACACGTCTCTCTGCCTATACAATTCCATTATCCATTGATCTGAACCTTATTTTTAGGTGTTGTTGCATTTTTGTTATCTTAACTTTTACTGTGAAAGAAATCAGTTAACAAGAAATCTTGTTAATGTGATTCCTTTCTGAAACACTGTATGGGTTCAACATATTGATTGATGAAGCTGAGTTAGTAGTCAAACCAACATTACAGACTAACTACAAAGACCACAGAAATAAATCAGGGGGGAAAATGCAAACGCTAGTACTTTTTAAACTTTCAACTTGATGCTGAAAAGCACCTTGTGGAGAAGTGTCTAGGAGTTTATAAAAATAACAATGCTGAGTTTGTATGGCAGAAGAATAGTCTGCAGCTGTAATTTCTAGCATAGACCAGATGGAACAATGAACATCTATTTTTGACAATGTGGTACTACCTATGTATTTATGATTATTCCCAAAAGTGAACTTCTCATCTTGCAGATGCCACATTAGTGTAAAGAAACATAATAATTACAGTAGTAATGTAACAGGTGCTTTAATCCACAGCCACTTACAGACTTAGGGGTGAACAAGTATATCAACTACTGATGCTCTAAAATATTTTAAATTGTTCTTACCATGTATTCTATACTTTTCTTGTGATGATTTCCTGTATTTCCTTTATTTTCAACACTAATGTTTAATCAAGATTTTTTATTGTGATGTGTTTTTCTGTATTGCACAACATTTTTGTTTTTACTGGCAAAATATGCATAGTATGCATAATATGTTATATTATTATTATTAGCTCAAATTTATTTTAAAAATGTTAACCTTTACTGAACCTTAATTGTTAAACTTTTGGATAGACTTTTGTAACTTTAAAAAGTGCTTTTCCCTGGCCTTGAAAACATATACAACAAGTATGCTATGTGGTAAATTAATAAATAACAAATAATAACAACAATAATAATGATTGAAATGTTGATAAAGAACATATATTAAACTAATCACAAAACCCTGGACTGTAAAAACTGTATTCCCATGCCTGGCATTCTGGCAGCTCTGCTACTAAATCAAACATTTGAAAGTCAATTATGCAATTGCATTGAAATGAAATTACAAGCCTCATAACTAGGCAATGTGTAAACATCAAGTCTGAAAGTAATTTCTAATAAAGTATTGTAATACTGTAAGAAGGAAAAAACAGTGGATGTACATTGATTTTAGCAATGAACAGTTTAAATCCAAAAGCTTAATCCCCTTTTCAGACATTTGGTATTTCCAGATATGGTGTGTAAGATTTGAATCTCATAGCAGGTCAATGAATGATGGATGTTTTGGAACATCTCAGAGTAAAATCAGCAAGATATGTGCTATGAACCATTCAGTGAAAGATGCAGTTAAGTAACTTAAACCTGTTTCTTGGGAATCAGGGTTCAGTTAGGCCTCAGGCTCAGCATTCACCAGGCTCACTTTGATATCACAACCAAATATACAGTACATTTAACAAACACTGTACAAGTCAGTACACCCAAAGACACTATCCTGTGCATTTCCTATCCGATATATATATCAATCCGCTTTCTTTTCACTGAACCTTTCATCTGAATCTGTGGAGACATTTCCATTTTCCTTATGCAGTTTTCTTCTGTATTAACACTTCCAGTGCCTAATGTACAGTATAATGTTGCTGAAACCTTAAGCCACAAAACGATGTGTACGTTTTAATTAAAACCACATGGTTTCTTTTAATGTTCACCTTCATGAAGGCAGATGGGGGAGGGGTTGGAGCACAGCTGGAAAATGGAAATTAGAACAGTCTTCAGGTCAAGCTTAATGTAGACTGCGGGAATCTTATGTCTAATTTTGAAACTCCTCGTTGCATCATCAGCATTTTCACTCAGTTCCCCCAGAGACTCTATTTGTCCTTTCGGCCTCCCTAAACTGCGTCTGCAAATTTAAGTGTCTATTAAATCCAATTGTGTCCCCCCTCTTCTTTTTGATGTCGACTTCTACTCAGCTCGGAAGTTTCCTTGCTGTTCTTCACAGATGAATTAGAATTGACATCAATGTCTGTTGTATATTATTACAGAGAATGTAATCTGTGCTGGCATACAATGATTTTATTGAATCAAAAGATTACAGTAAGAAAAATGTTTTTCACTTCCCAGTCTCCTCTCTACTGTATATGGTGTTATCAAACTTTTAAATGGTGCTATGCAGCACAGCATGGTAGCCATAAAGACAGTCATATGCACAAAAACCTTTGCGGGTTTCCCTAGTAATCAGACAGGTCCATAAAAATATGATGGCTTGCATAACGGAACACAGAGTAAACCAGCAGAACCTGCCAATTACTGGTGAGCCTTGGTGTTCCGAAGAATGTGATCTAACGAGTGCTCATTTCTTTGCTTTTCCTTGCTTCACGATGACACCTCTCTTCTTTCAGAGCTTGCAATTAAATGCTATTTGGAACACAGCTGCCATTTAAAATTATAATGCTCTTTACTTCAACACGCTGGCACTCTCCCTGTTCCCTCCCTTCAGCACATGCAGAACGTTAGTCTCCTTGTATACATAATTTATCAACCTTTGTCAGCTAGTTTACCCGACTGCTCATCAAGAAAACTTTAATCAGGTGTTCTGTCGATGTTTCTTAGTGCCACTTTAAAGCTGTTTTAAAAGTTAGCAGAAAAATGCGGAAAAAAAACATATGCCTTGATGATTGCGTCTGCTGTTCTCAAAACCTGATCTGCCTAATCTCCTTGCTGACGCTAGTCATAGGCTTGTGTTTTGCACGACAGTTTAATTCCATTCTGCAGCTTCTGAATTTCACACCTCATCAACTACAATCATATGTATAGGAGATCTGAGTCAAAGTCAGCCAATTTAAGCGCGAAGAAAGCTTAGGTTCATTCTCCCACAAATGCCAACTGCATGTGGGACATGCGAGCCTTGAGATTATTTCTCTCTGTTTTGTTAAAGCTTTTTTTGTGAAAAAAATATTCTTACATACAGAAAATATCACAGTAGGATTCCCAAAGCAATCTCATGCGGAAGTTGATAACGCTGGATTTACTGGGTTCTTTTCCCACACTTTTTCTATAGTTTCACTTTGCTTTTGCTTCTGTTTTAAACCCCTATGTCCTTGCTTTTGTTTAGCATGTTGGACAACAGGAATAACATGAAAAGCCCTGAAAGGTGTTTCTATGGATAGTATTTCTATTGAAGGACACCATTGTGAAGGCATGTTAAAACAGCAGCAAAATATTGCACAAGTAAGAACTTTGTGACTTTTTGTCATAATGATCAGGTTCACCATGACAAACATTTAGAAGGAAAGTAACTGCATATTTTATTGTGTTTTACAAAACATTATAATGTGGCAGCACAGCTTGGGAAATATGTCATTAATAGATAGATGGTTAATGGAAACAAATTCAATTAAAGCTCAGAAAGACATCCATTACTGTGTACAGCTTGGACGGCAAATATTTAGAGACAAGCCACAGTTTTAATTCATAAGCATAATTAATTACAAAACAATAAGCATGCTTGGCAATTTTATTCTCATTTGCAGAATTAGATCAGACCTCAGCTGTTGATCATTTGTTAACAAATATTCATAAAGTGCTGTTCTAATTACCGTGGTATTTTACTATAATAGCCAGTGGGAAAGGAATAATGTAGATTTTATGCAGAGTTGTATTTGTAGCTTTGATGATACACAAATGATTGTGAGTCCTACAGTATATACTGCACATCATGACCCTTTTTTGCATGGCTCCCTAGATTGCTGAATTTGATGTTCTTTATGATGTTCTTTAGAATTACTTACACTGGAAATATAGTAGAGAACTTTGGAAAGCGTCACACAAATGAGTTTGTATGAATTAAAAAGCAACAATTTCAATGGTATTTTGGGAACAAATTTTAAAAATAATTACTTGGCAGCTCCATTCAAAATTAAAATCTGTTTTATAAGTTATCATTCAAATCAATTTGTTTTTTTGTTAAATTATGTGTGTGGCACTGGATATATCTGGCCATTAAAAAAACCCAAAACAAAGAGCAGGGCTTTAATGAAAGCATAATTTATATTTTTTATTATTTATATATTGTGAAAGAGCAGTACTAGTGGCATGGGGAAGTAGGTTAAGTAGTTGAACAAGTAGGTTAAGTGCACTCTGTTGCACGTGAGAGCCGAGTAACATACCTTCATGTATAAACAGTGCACTTGACACCCATTTGTGCCTATCAGTCTATTAACCTTTCTCAATCTATTAACATTATTTAACCCTTCCTATGGCTCTCTAGACACCCTAGACAACCTAACCATGCAAGCTCCCTTCACAGCTACCACTTACATGTCACAGTATATTCATGTACAGGGTTACATCCTGGCTCTGTAACGTATTGGTTTCATATTAATTTAATATTCAGTTTCTAAGGTTTTCTATTTATAATTGATTCATAAACAACTTTTTAATTCATCAAAATATTTCAAATTAAACAAAACTATATGCAGTATATATATTACTTTATTATTTCAAATGCATGTTATATTTACAGTATGTAATTTTGGGGTGTTCTCTGTTCATGCACTTCTGTACAGTTTTAAGCCTCTCTATACTTAAATACATCCTGAAGTATTATAGATTAAAATACTTCAGGAAAATACTTTGCATTTTCTTTTTATTGTTATCCTACACCTAGTATGGAAGACAGTCTGGTGTACTCCATGTTCACAGTGGACAAGAGAAATTTGCAAACTTCAGAAGCAAATCAATGAAGAATATAAATGAGATTTGAGATACTACAATTGAGTGTTGAGAAAGCACTGAAGGTTGGTCAGGTGGTGCAGAGTTTTGATTGCTGTGGGTAATTCAAATCACCACTATAGAGCAAAGGTGGAGAGTGAACTAGCTCTGGAAATACGATGGTGGAGAGGGGATACAGAATGTGTGGCAGAAGAGGAATAAAGAGTGTGGTAGAGGGTATAGGGACAGATGACTGAAGATAGGTGCCATAGAAACAGAATGGTCGAGAAAATGGTAGGTAGATCAAGGTTTTAATTGGATTTTTGTGTTGACAGGGAATTGGTGGAAGCACAGGCCTAACTATAGCATGATAAAACCAAGGAAGGGAAAAAACAAGGCAAATGGTAGAATTTTAGACAGTTTTAGCCAGGAATCCTGCAAAGATGGAGTTACAATAGTCCAAGCAAGACAGTACCAGATATTGGACTACCATATGTGTAGAATATCTGTCCCCTGCCAGAGAGGAAATGTGTTGGAAATAGGAAAGGGAAGGATCAAAAGTGATGCTGAGGTTCTTGGCAGAGAAAGAACGGCAGAGACTGTTCCATACCTGTTCCAAGTTGATAAAGCCAAAGTAAATTGAACACAGACCATAATGACACTTGGACTGTGACATGGTGGATCTGGACACCCTTGCAACACACAACTGATTAGAAATAAACCTTTTCATGGAACACCTGTAAGGGGTTAATATACACTGCCCGGATATGAACAATGTAATACTTTTTAAATGCACAAACTATTCTATTTCAAACTGTGTTCCAATAGATAACTTGACAATTACTTATTGCAAGGGATTTATATGAAGCCTTTAAGAAACAGTCATAAATATTGGAACCAGATATTTGTCTGACCACTCATATCAATTAAACAGTACTGGTTATACTATACACCAGGGCATTCCCTAAGCCCACATTTCTGAACAAAGGATTAGCATGTAAGCCTTTGACATTATTAATCAACTCTGGTCCTAACCTCCTATAATCTAGAACTGACTGAAGATATCCCAAGTGTAAACAGTGAAAAGTTTTTTTCAGCATCCAACAAATAAATTGCACAAAAAAGAAATGTACAAAGCTGTGTGTATCATATATGTTGTTAAATGCCAGAGACTCTTGATATATCAAAACTGTACCCTGTTTGATAAGGATAAACTCTCAGTTACAAAGCTTTTCTGTTTGGCATTTCCCAGGCACGTGCACACAACTGACTAAGTGATTGAACTGGATGGGGTATTCGTGGTGTGTGCAGTTTTGGAGATCATTATTTTCTTGCACCAGAATACGGATAAAGTGATTGGGGGAATGTTACTTTTTTAATATAATATTTATTTTAAATGTACATCCTACTACTTGTTCAAAATACAATTTAAAGTTAAAAGCATTGCCTGAAATTACATGATGACAAGGGATGATCAGATGATCAGTTCAAGGACAAGTAGATAAAGGATAGCTGTAATTGATAAGAAACACCTTTAAAAAACATAAATATTTTAGATGTTTTTCCCTGCCGTGTGTTGCTTTCCAAACAACCTGTATAATTCTGTCTATGAAATTATAAACAAGCATAAAAGAAGGAGAATCTTAATGAAGCAGTACGGAAGCTACCATAAACTTGACATGCAGTTTTATTGCATTGTTTTCAGATATAATAAAATGAATTTAGCTGCAGCATTTCTACAAGGTCATGATAATGCAGGCTGATGCACATTTAAAATCCTGTTCCAATTTAATTACAATTCCATGTCCCCTGCTAACAGAGAAGATAACACAGTAATGCAAAAGCAAACAAAAATCATAATTTGTTGCATAGTCTGACAGGGTATCTAAAAATATAAATGATCTTTTTCAGTCTGAACAGAAAAGGCAAAATTGTTTTTGCTAATTAAAGAAGGAAACAGCAATAGAAGATCATTTAAGCACATTGAGAAAGAAGCTCAAGATGAGACTTCAGTATATTTACTTTTTATACATATTCCTGCAGCACTGACCATTTTTTATGGTGATGTAAAATAGCTATTTGCACACTGTGAAATCCATCTTCTTTAGTGAACTGAGGGCTATACCATGAAAAGCCAAAGGCACAATATTTATCCACCTAGAACTTTTTGCTGTTGTGGCTCTTTTATAAAATTGTCAAAACTGAGTTCTCAGCAGTAGGCCTAACAATCTATTGCTTTAACTGACTTTTTGTATGCAAGGAGAAATGCAACACTTTTGAAACATATTTTAAGCATTAAATATAATTTGCAGTGTTTGCTGTGATGGATTGGCATCTCGTCCAGGGTATATCATGGGTTGTCCCCATTGTCTCCCGTGCTAGGTTCTGTTTCACTCTGGCCTTGTATTGGATTTACTGATTTCAAAGTAAAAAAATACACTCCAAGGGCTTCCAATGTCTTATCAAGTAAATTCCTCTGACCAGAATGGTAGGTCGGGCCTTAAGGTTTCAGAACTGATGATGTAAGACCAGACTTATGAATAACAACTCAAAACTGGCAAATACAACAGAGATTAGGTAGAAAATAGATGGATGGTTTTGGAAGATCTTGGTTTGCTGCTCAGCTAATCTGGCCACCCTGTAAACCCTGGTTTACCCTGTAAACGTTTAATGAAACACAGGTTATGAAGTTCAAGGTTTTTTATGATATCATTGCTATAATATCAGAAAAAAAAGTGCCTTTAGTTTTGACATGCATAAATAATTCAGTTTGATCACTTTAATTCTGGCTGACAGTCAGGAATTAATACAATGATCTCTGTTTGATCAGGGGCAAAGAACAGTTTGTGGGAGCATGGAATGAATAATAATTAAAAGAAAATTAATAACAATTTTAAGAAAGATATATTCTCCAACCTAATTTGGAAAGGATGAAAATATGAAGTTTTTTTTTAATGTAGTTTCAGACAGTGTTGACTATGTGTCTGAATCCAATAGTAGTTTAATGTGTAAGATGTACAGTAATAAAAGTGTTCTATTTCTGGTGTACTATTTCACTGTTATACAATACCTATTCTCAGTACACAAAGTCCTAGCAAGAACTAGAAACTCATTTCTTCTGTAATGGTATGAGATCCAGTGCCAGCCACTGTAGTTCTTGATTCCTTTCAGTTTAGTGTATAATTCAAACCTGTCCCATCTTAAAATACTGTTGGATTTTGTTTCTTATCGGACCCCCTTATCTAGGTTACTTATAACGTATACAAAATTTAGTGTAAGTACAATAGATATGATAACATGCAAGTACAGCAAAATACAGAATATAGCATTAAAACATAAAATGACTATAAAGATAGCAAAAATAAAAAAAACAGCAAGCATATATATTATATATATATAGTGTGGGTACAAACAACACTGTGTACTTCTATTTCATGTTTAGATTGAATAAGTGTATTTCACAAATGACTACCAGTTTGAGAATTAAAAACATTAGTGCAATACAGTGTAATAGTTACTAAAGGCTGTGCAAAAGACATGAGAGGTCATAGGTGTGGGATAAACAGATGAGAGTCATCTGTTATATGACAGAGGTCTAAAGGTGGTCATGGACCGAGTTGTCTGGAAATGGGAGAATAGACAAGGGGCCATCAACAGTCTGGCTGATGTACATGAATGCAGAGGGCAAGAGTGGGTGCAGAGAGACTTAAGAAAGTGACTGAGACAATGGTAGGCGATAAATGGATATATGCAGCAATAAGGAGTGGCTGGTGTAATGAAGTAGCATTACGAAAGCACAGAAGCGAAAAGATAAAGACAGAAGAATTACATATCAGCTGAAATGGTTACAGTGGTGGCAGAGGGATTAACAACAGTTTGAGGAAAAGAGTACCATGCCCTGGACAGAAGGTACAGTATATACTGTAGAATACTTTGTCAGGAAGGAGTTAACTTTGTGATTTGTGCTTCAAATGTAAATGTGAGGAGTGTCCCAAAGAACAAAAGTACTAGATGGTGGAATGAAGAGGAAAAGAGAAGGAGACATCCACAGAGGAAGGAGAAAAGAAAGGGAGGATTAGTAGGCTGGACTTCAAGAGGTTGAGAACAAGATGTTTGGAAGCCATTTCTGAGCATTGGAGGTAGGAAAAGAGAGGAACACATTATTACAATACAGTATCACATATATCAGAAACATAAAAATGATAGTAAAAACACTATGAGAAGATGACAGGACCAAGCATGTGGGTGTAGAAAGAAAATAGTAGAGGACCAAGGATAGAGCCTTGGGGGACATCAGTAGAGTGATAGAAATAAGCAGAAATCTTGTCATGTGTGTAATCAGCAAGATAGGAAAATCAAGAGTGAGCAGTACCAGAAATTCCCAGCTCAGTAAGCATTGGCAAGACAATACAATGTTGCACAGTATCAAAAAAATCAAAAAGGATAAAATAGCACAAGCAAACTAAAGAAAATCCATGACAGAGAGGAGTGGAATTTCAGTCAAAATGTTGTGTGAAGGCAGACTGAAGAGGATTAAACAGTGAGTTCTAAAGAAGAAAGTAAAGACCTGGAAGATCTGGAGTAGCTTGGTGACAAATCATACACTTAACTCCAGACTATGTTGCTGGCTATGTGTCTGGAGTTTATAGTATCAGTGAGAGAATACTGTTGGCCAGAGTTGCTATTCTTTCTAGTTTGGGAGCTTTGAACGACAGCTGCAGACAAAATTCCATCAAGCTCATGTGTATGAATAAACTACTATATCTATTCATCAGCTCTGAATATTAATAACATGAATCTGAACACTAAGAAGTAAATAATGGAGTGCACACAATGACATTTACATTTACTTTACTGGCTTATTATTTTCTTTGTTAGCAGGGTGCATGGGAGTATGTTTAGACTGGAATGAGATTTCAGCTGTGCATCTGTGTGCAATGCAATCACTTACAAAAGTGGTAGCAGATATCATTATTTCATTTTTTTTCTGAAAATGCAATAAAACTGCAGAAGGCCAAGTTCTTTTTTTTTTTTAATTTAAAAGATTTACTTGTGGGATCCAACTGTCGTAATCAATACAGATAATACTATAAAATGTAGACTAAAAGCAGGTTTTTCGAGGCGAGTGGGGGATGAACTATAGGATTCAATGTAATGAAATGGAGTATTTTACTACCCAGTTTACCTGGTTCAAAACAACACAAGACAGTGAGACATCTTCCATACAGTTTAACTGAGTAAGTCCAACTTTTCAACAAAGGTATTCTTCTCAAATCAAATAAAAATGTCAACTCAAAATATATATTTTTATATGTCAGGAAGTAACTACAGTATGTTCCATTGCCAAATTAGTCAGAGTTGTGTTTTGAGATAACATTTTCATATATTCTATAACAATATTTATTTATTAAAGAAATGATCTTATTTTAAATCATTCTATTTCTATAATTATATTTTTCCCGATACTGTAGTAAAGTAAAATCTGTTTTGTTTCACATAAATCACTGTTTAATGTTTCCATGACAGCAGAATTGTATCACTAATTATCACTGAAGAATTTGCTGTTGTTAATCCGTTTTAAGTTTTTTAAGTTTTAAGTTTAAATATGTAAATGACATTTTTCAAGTTTCCATGTCATAAGCAGGAAAAATATACAGAGCATTTCATTTGTTCATACATTAAGAAGAGGCTTGTCCTCTTTCGGAAGGCAGGTTGCATCCTTCAATAAGGAAACTGCAAGTGTATTAATGTTTCCTTTATGTATTATTTATTATAAAGGGTCTATACATAAATTTACACCCCTATACTGAAGTGTTACCACAAATTTCAATCACTCACAGTCAAAGAATTGTAAACTTGTTTGCATTGCAACCCACGAGTACTGCTTTGGCATTAACACAGAAAACAGACACAGCTCCTTAATAAAGGCCAGTCTCACAGAGGTTTGTCTGCCTCGATGAGTGGTAAACTCAGGTTTTGTCCCTTCAATTCAATCTAGTCAAACTCGGGCAGCACTTAACCTCTTCATGCACTGCTTTACAAAATGGAACAAACCCCCCATACAAACCCTGCGCATACAGTTCTGTAAGAACAATCTCTACGCACAGATAAAAACACCAATGTGTGCAGGGCAAAATTAGGCCAATACGCACTGCTAATCAACATACAGCCAAGTCTAGTCCTGGACTCCCAGGCTAGCAGGTTTCATAGATAATCATTAAATTGTAAAATTCTAAAGTCACAGAACAATTTAATTAGCTAAATTAAGTAAGTGATATTTTCAAGTAGTTTAGAAATCAAAAGTCTGAACACCCTTCACACATTGAGGGAGAAAGTTGCACTGACTTCTTGGTTGGTAAATTTTGTCAGTCATTGTGTTGTCATTCTGGGAGTGTGCTATAAAACAAATTGACCCACATGAGACAATAAAGCTTGAATTGAATAGATTTATCAGTGGATGGACATATAGTACATGTGTTCTCACTCTATGGATGAAATGGATGATTTAGGGCTACTTATAAAAAACTCACTGGATTGGAACTCTGCAGGAGCAGGGTTGAAATCCCTGCTTATCCTGCTCTTGAGCAGATTGATCATATTTAATGCATCACTCAAGGACCCTAACATAATTGTGAATTGTTTAACATTATGTCTCTTTTGGAGTATTTGGAGGGAAACTAATTACTTCAGAAAAAAACTTTCTTATTTTTTATTGGCTGCAAAGGGTGTGGCTGCATTTCTATCCATGAATGCTTACAGAATTGTAATGGCTTCAGATGAAAGCCAGTACAGCTCAGGCAAGATTTATTTAGTACTTTACAGCAAATGGGTCCTGCATACAGGTGGGAAATGTGACATAGAGTAGATTATAATATGTTACAATGAAATGGAAAAATTACTCTTTGTACACAATGCTACATTTACATGAATCTGCACAGTTTTTTGTCTGTTTTTATTAACCTGTCTTTTACTGGGGTTAGCTATTGGATATTGAATGCAGTAAATATAACAACAGCTGCTCATGATGTACTTTTCAAATGAATTGTACTTCAGTACTGCCTGTTGTCATTTCAACTTGGTAAAGGTGAGTTTTACTATATTATAATTCTCTTAATGTTTCTGTATACTGTAGGTACCAGATAATAAGAAAAAAATAAGCAGTATTAAAAGATACAGTGCATCTTTGTGTACTTTATGTGCATCTAATGTAACAAAACCTAAACATTAAATCACTATGAGTATTCAGGAGTATAGGAATGAGAAACTGTTCTTATTGTCCAGTGAGATGTTGCATTTATACTGTACAGTATATCCACCTCAGAGAGAAAATATAAATGATTCCACCAACCAAATGGTGGTTGAATTCTTATTTCCTGAATAGCAGTGGTAGCATGTGATGTGATATACGAACTATTTTAAATGCTACTTTGATAATTCCTTGATTTATACACATTTCAATTCGTATGGTAATTGAATGGAGAAAACTATGCCAAACTCTTGTGAAGTACAAGATTATTTTTTTGTGCTTTCACATTCATATGCAATCTGTGGGTTATTTTCAGTATCAGGCACTGAGGAGAAAAACACATCTGTATTTAAATACATTGATACATACAGTAAATTTCTTACTCCATATTAGTGGACGCTAAATTAAATACCATAAATAATCAATGATCAAATAAATTGATCTAACAGTGTGATATACAGTAGGATTGTCTGATTCAGACTAAAAAGCCTTTATCCTGTCCTGTTAAGTTTAGCATACCAACATAGCAAACAGATTGAAAAAGAGGGGGACCTAGCAATTAAAACCATTTTGAGTAACTGTTTCTGTTAAATTATTTGTAAAGGGGAGAATGATCAGAATCCCCTTTAATTAATTTTTGCTTCACCTAATGAGGTGCCACTGCTCATTAGTTCTTTCAAAATTATCTGCACCTTTCCAAGCACAATGTTTTGAATGATAGCTAATTATATATTTTTCCACTCCAGAAAGAGAATTTGATTTAGATCTTGATGTGACGTTTACTTGATTGTTGTACAAAGAGGTTCTCCCATATGTTTCTACTGTATTTCAATTCAATTTTAGGCATTTTTCATCTACAGTATGCTTCAGGTTTACTGTGTACTGTACAGTATGTGCTTCTAGTAAAATATGTTGTCAAGATGTTCTTATAAGAAGCAATAGGAATAACGTTTGTCCATTAGCTTGATATACAGTATTATTAACATTTAGCCATTTAGCCAGTAATTAATGTGTTAGATCAATCACCAAAAACAGTGTTTCCAGACTGCAAAACGGAACCCCAAACAGTAAAACTGCAAACTTTTGTACAACACTTTAGGCATTACATTTGCCTGTATTTATAATGTTTATATTAAGCAATACACTGAGCAATATTTATTCCTTCTTCTCCATTGGCTTTAGCAGGATATTTGTTTTTGTTCTGTTGAATCTTTTCTTCTGGTTCTCATCTGTGTTTTGTCTCCGTGAGTATGAGTCTCAAATTCACACCACTTCAGTTATACTGCTGAGCAATTTCAAAAGGAAATGAATGGGGATGATGTGAATGATCTCCAACATGCTCTCTGTGGCAGATAGATTGCATTTTATAAACCCTGCATAAGGCATTAAATTTTTATTTCGCAAAGGCTATGTCCCTAACCTTCTATTGCATTGAGTTTATTGTAGCATAGGAAAGGACATGAATGCTTTCTGTACCATTCAGTCTAGAGAACAGCCAGGTTTTTTACAGTGTACAATCACCTGAGCTTTGGACTGCAGTACTGAAAACAAGTTTCAATCTCTTTATTTCAACTATCATAAAATCCTAATACTGTATTACGATTTACTTCTTTTTCAGTATTACGCAAGGATTGCATCCTAATGTCTTGGCATAGACTGGTAAATGTACTGTATAACCACCATAAAAAATTCAACAGAATAGTATACCACATATCTTTGTTATCATGAATGAAACTAAAGCAAAAAAAATATCCTCCAGTAACTCTGTTACCGTGTCCAGTACTGGTTACTGTATAAAATTAAGTTATTAATTTTAAAACAAGTTCTTAATCAAATACTTCTCTTTTCTTAAAAGATTTGAAAGAGTATCAAACAGATGTTCTTACTGGTGCTATAGAATCTGCTGTTGTTGTGATTTGTTGATTTGTTGTGATTTGCAAATCAAGGATTTGAACTTAAGTTAAGCAAGAAAGAACCTGACAATATAGCTAGGTAAAATTTTCTGCACTAAAATGTACTGTATACCACAAAGGGCCTTTTTATTTCAAAGAAAAGAAAGAAATTTAAGAAAAAAGTACAACCAACAAGAAACAAACAAAATTAAAAAAAGAAATAAAGGTGAATTGGAAGTAGTGTACAATAGAAACAATCAATGCAAATCAAACACCAGTGGATCTAAAAATAAATTTAATTAAAATCCACACCAAAGATCGCTCAAAACTATTGTTTAAACTACAAATTAGGTCATCTGACACAAAGCTTTCAAAAGACTACCATAAAATCATGCTTATTATATTTCCAAGAATAAATAGCACTATAGTATCCAAAATAGAACCTTATAATTTTGTGAATTTGAAAGCTTTTAAGAGCACAAATGACTGTGTACATCTAGTGAAATTACACTGAATTTCAATGTTGGTTCCAAACTAGTTAATATCACAGCAATTAACAAGAAACAAAAAAAACTTACTTTTTTGCATACATCCATTTCTGTTTTTTATAGTTAGTAACATGTCAAAATCTTATAAAAATACTGGGAGTGTGTTTAATACAGTATATTTTTTTAAATAGTCTGAATTTGTGGATATGTAAGTTGCATTTTGCAAGACAGCCAGTGTGAGATCACTAAAACCTTGTTTATTTTATTTATATTAAAATATGACTACTGTGTAAAACTTGCAATTATTCAGATTCAGATGCATCAAAAAGAATATTTCTTCCCATTTATGCTCTACTGTGGATGCAGTTTCAATCTAAGAACACAGGAACGTGCTGTTTGGCTACATCCAAGATGAGATGTTTGTAGGCCAAGTTGAAAGCTTGACATCATATAGTCGAGAATAATGCAAGATCCTTCAAATGTTTATGTATTAAGACCTGTGCTTTTTTAAGCAGGATTATGCACAATGCTAAATATTTATGACTGATGAGTAAAATCTCCTTTAATGTCATAGGAAAATTTGGTCCCAGCTGATATAAACAAGTGCTAGGAAATAAGTCTTGAATCAACAGCACTAATAATTAGACTTCAAGTAAATTTGGACGTTTACTTTCCTTTATTCTATTTCCATACCTATTAACATATAATTTGTCTTCTATATGGTAAATATATACTTAATAGTTAAGAACAAACATCCTATTTGAGCCAGGGGAGAAAGCAATTTGCTAACACACTTGGACTAAGCCATTGTTATTATTTCCATCCATAACTGCTTTACCTTAGAGGGTTATAGTGTTATTAGCTATGAATGCTTTTTGAATAAACATTTGAATTTGTTCTGCATCCTTGTCATTAGAAGATCCTTAACAGATATTTTTTTATGAATGCTGATTTTTTCTGTACCTCTGAATTACCAGAGCTCCAGTTCATTTCTCCCATCAGAAGGGCAAAGAAAGTGCTCTCAAGGTTCTATAGAGACCAGGTGATGACCCTGGGGAACAAAAGCAAATAAGCTGCCAACCTGCCTTTGAGAAAACTGTTTTTTTTTCTCATGATAGCTTCTTAAATTATGTGGTACAAAAATGGAATTTTAATCAATAATGTAATACACATCTGCAGTACTGTCAATAGTACTGTCAATAGTACTGCAACACTGAAACTGTGTTGACAAGTGTCATTGTAGCTTTCTAAAATACAAATATGAGACAAACTGTCCAGCCATGTTGTTGAAGCCAATAACCTGTTTTCTTTCAAAAAATGTTTGGATTCTTGGGTCCATTAACTGCCAGATAACTGATGAGTTACATGGGTCAAATGGACTGCTTTTGTAACATTTCTTATGTTCTTAGTTTTCTAAAATACTCTTACTCATGTTGAAGCTGTAGTAGTTTTACTGATCTCATACAGCTGAGCACAGCTGGAACAGAATTTCATGTGTTCTCCTCCTGTTAATAAGCCCATTTGCCATTTCATACTCCAAGCTACACACTGCCTCACAAGAAGGTTAGCACTGTCTAAATCTCTAAATACTACCTGTTTAGGGAAGAATACATTAGAATGATGATGAAAAAATATTCTGATTTTTTGAGAGAAATATAAAAAAAAACATCACTAAGGAAAAGAATGGTAGCCTATCGTACTGCAGAAGGACCAGCAAGTCCCTGTGTTAAAAAAATACTTAAGAATTAATCACAAAACTGATTTGACAAGAGATAAAAGCAAATATATAAAAGCCCTTATTTCTCATAATGGGCTCATCATTATTCATGTAATTTAATAAAACAATCTTTCATGTGCTTGAAAACAACTTTTTGAACCCTGTAATTCACAGACCTGTATTACAGTAGATTCAGTACTTATTATTGCCTGACATTTCATACTTCTAACAGTAACCACCAGGGAAAATTCTAATTCCAAAATTCTTTCTGCCTAATTTCCACTGGTAATTCCAGAGAGAAGAACTACTTCACTAACAAAAAAATGAGAAATATTATTAAGACATTAAAGATGGGATTTTCTAACCGTGCCATTGTTCAGGAAACAATTGATCGTCTCAAAATCAGAAAATGCATTTAGATTAATGACAATCTTTCTAAAAGTGCCAGAACTGTGTAAAGCTTAAACATATTTGATAATGAGCTTCAGAAAATTGTACTCTTAATTGAAAGCGGTCCCAAAAATGTTTTAAGTCTGTCATAAGTTAATAATACAGTAAATTAACATACCTAAATTGATACAGACTTATTTTAAAATGGAGATGTTTTATAATTTTTTAATTGAGAGCCCAAACTAACACCTAGACATTTCAGCTCAGGAGCTTCTTGGACTATTGTACAGTACATTCAATCTTAGACATTATGTTTTTTTCACCCCATGTTCGGATAAGTAGTTATTTTTTCAGCTGGTTAGTTTATTTGTATGTAGCTTCATTACAAGTCTTAGCTCATTCATATACAGTAGAAGAATGTAGAATGGAGGCCCCCTAAACATACCTTTGGTAGGCCATTAATATGAAGACTGAACAACAAACGACAGGGGGCCAAATATTGAACCCTGTGGGACTCTCTTTCTGTATCTTTTAAAAGAACACTTAATATTCCTTATTTATTTACATTTTTTCTATTCTTTTAATAAGATTTAAATTACCTCAAGGCTTCCCCTGAGAAGTTAAAAATAATTCTGAAAGAGGAATATCATGATTTACAGTATCAGGCTGTACCTTCAGAATTAATCTACAAGAACAGAAAAAATTGCCAGTTATTTTTTTCAGTAGTTTGTATAGATCCTAATGAATGCATTAGAGGGATGAACGTTTTAGAGGACAAATAATGACGTTGACCAACCCCCCACCCGACATTTCAAGAGATGAACTAAGCAGCAGAGGCATGCAAGTGAAAAGCAAGATGTACTGTACACTATATACTGTATATACTGTATGTAGGAAAGCAGAAGTTGACACGATTAGGATTTAACCTTCCTCCCAAACAACTAAACTCTATTTGTTATACAGTACCCTTCAGCCAGTTGTATGTTTTTCACATCTCTGCTCACAGCTATGGAATCCACAAAGAAAAAACGCTGAGAAAGTGAAAGCAAACTCCTGCAGCTTGCCCACTTTCAAGTCATTCATCCTTAAACACATCGCAGCCCTGTAGTAGAGGTTTCGTGTTAATTGGAGGAGCAGAAAATCCATCACTGACATTCTCTCATGCCTGCAAGCCCAAGGTAGCTTCAGGGGTTTTCCGAGTTACTGATAGTTAAGAGAGCCATGGCTGACTAATCTCACCCTACCCTTATTGTCATAGTCCACCATGTTTTGTTTGTAGCAATTGCTGGCAAGAATTGAAACAACTTTAGCAAACTATATTACCTGTACATTGAGATAAATGTACATTAAATGGTTTTCACCATTTATTTAAAACTGACACTACTTACATTGTTTTAAGTATATTAGTTTTAGTATATAAACATATTCCAATATGCTACTTATAAGAGTGGAATGGAGCGTTATAGAAAGAGATGTACAAACATACTTTTGTAAGCTACTGCAGTATTTTCCCCTGTTTTTTGACAGATTCACAATGCAAAACATAAAATTAAAATTAAGTTATTAAGACTGGTGGTATATGTAAAGTAATATAAAAAATATTTTTTTAAAATAATGGCCATCTGGAATTTGGAATGATCTGGTATGAAGATCAGGATACTGTATTTCGAAGCTTAAACAAAGTCTCAGTGCTGCTCAGTGAAATGTGAATGTAAACAGTGTCTACTAACCTCCCCTTTGCCATCTGAAACTTACGAAGGCCAAGATGTGTTACTGTAAAATAACACAAATCAATGATGAAACCAACTCAACACAATCTACTGTTGATTATTTTGCAATTACCTTCTGAGTCCATGTAATGTTCCTCAGGATGTAGAATGGGAAGGGGACAACAGACTGTAAGAACACAGGGAAACAAATCTCTACATCTGTTTAAACACATGCAGTCTATTTTGTAATTTACAATGATTGACAGTCTTTTGAAAAGAAGCACCGAAATCTCAACAAGTTTTAATGAGTATAGATTTGGCAACAGAGCGGAACTTGTGCCTGCTTATTCTGAGAAAATGCAAAACCATGTTTAACCTAAGCAGCTGAAAGCCTTAGACAAAACTACCAAACTGGCATTTCTGTTGGATGAGCTTTGGATATTGGATATTTTGTAATGAATTAGTATGATGTAGAGTAGCTAATTTCTGCTTTATATTACAATATTGTAACAGCACAAGAATGTGTCCCCTCATCTATCAGCCAAAGACAGGAGACATAAGGCTACCACAAGGAAAAAAATGACTATTCAGTCATGGTGACAAGTCTACAGTATATACTGTATTTCTATGTAGACTTTAAATCATGTTTGAAAGCACTAAATTATGTCTGTCTCTAAGCATACTGTTGTTGAACAAAGACTTGATAGACACAGGATACCTGTAATTGTGGCCATGAATCAGTGAACTAAGTTCCAGACAGGTTCATAGTCTGAGTCCTTGAGTACCTTCAACACATTAGGTTTTGTTCTACAGTATCTGGCTCTCAGTCACATAATTAAACAATTGAACTAGTAATAAGACATATTTGAAATACCTTTGTTTCTTCAACATGTTGGATTTTACAATTTAGCTGTTACATTATACTTAGTTCTAAAAATCTCATAAAAGTTTAATCTTTTTCAGAACTCGCTTGGAGAGATAACCAGTAGCAGCATGGTCCCCAAGACTGCAATTAGGAAGCCCTCCATTAGATAATTGGGCCAATCATCTTGATACCAAATTCAGAGACACAAAGGTGACAAGCAAAAATCATTAGAGCTTTAAGATAAATTCAAGATATTGCATATGCTTTGTCAACAAATAAAAACAGGATATAATGCTTAAATAAGTTACACACTTTTTTAAATTAATAAATGTTTTCAACAGCTAAAATTTGGAGTTAGAAAAATCAATTGCACTCTGTTATCTCATGCTCTTAATACTTAGCAACACTGGATTCTTATCACTGGCACATAAAGGGTTATAAAAGTCAACAATATCTGGCAGTTCGGTGCCAAATAATAATTCAATTGCGTTATTTTTCTGACACAGTCTAAAACAACACAATTGTGAAAAACACAAAACCTAATAACATAGTCATGCAATTGACTTTCATCAGCCCTGACCATTGCATCAGCAGCACGGATAATGAAATAAATTTAGTGGCAAGATTGAGTGATATTTAGCTGGAGGATATAAAAATATAATAGCATGATAAACTGAACTTAAGTCTGGCTTGTGTAAGAAAGGTTCACAGCTGAGTGTGATACTTTATTTTGTTGTAAAAAAATTAATCGGAACTTTTGTACAGACAGTTGCAGAAAAGATTTCCTTATCAGCTTCTTCAGTCTGACGGACAACTGGCTGCTCAGTGTTCATCTCACTTTAATGCACAAAATGAGGGGTGGTTAGTTAATAAACTGTGCTCCTGGTAAATAACAGCCTTGGGATGTTGCTAGTACCTTTCTGAACATCTAGGTGAATCTATAAGGCTTCCTTTTTGAAGGTGATAATGCAAGACATCTTCCAGTGCACTGACAATTATATTTCAAGGAAAGTGGTAATCTCCCGTGGATTGTCTCTGCAGGAGAACGCTGCCAGCGGTATGAACAGTGTGTGCAGACTGCTCTGCTCTGTTGAGAATAACAATGACATCTTATTTTTCATTTTGCAGAACAGGGAAAATGAAAACAAAAACTAAAAGGGGGACATAAGAAATACAGGGTGACCAGAAGCAGCACTAACATTGTTACTTGCTACAAGGTCATGAGAAGCACAAGATTATTTCAATAGGTAAAGACACAAAGGGTTGCAATTTGAGCGCTGCAGGAATCTTTATTTGTAATTTGGGTCATGACAAAATATCTATTTCTCAACATATAATCACCCTGTACAGGAAAATAAAACTATCCCATCTTACTACAGTATGTGATTTTCCATTTCTGCAGTAAAGAACCGTTTAGATCAATGTTGTATCTGTCACAGTGCAGATTCATTTGCAGATTCATTACAATCAAAACTACTGTAAAAGATCAGAATCGTGACTGTTCCTGCTGAACTTTCAGACTTTCAGGCTTATTTCAGGAGGTTCAGTTGTAAAGTTTTTCATTCCCTACATTTTTACCATCATCCAATTTTAAATACATTGGTTGTTCTCTGTGCATTTCCTTTATGCTTCTTAATGACCATTTGTAGGCTCCAACTAATGTTTTCTCCGAGGGCTTCACTTATACTCTTTAAAACATTATTATGAAACGAACACAGAACACAGCATCATAAACTGATTCAAAAAGAAGTAAAAGAAGTTAAAGAGTTCCAATTAAACACATTTAGTAAATAAAACTAAATGTTCAGGCTAAAACAGATTTTTTCAATAGGAGGTTTTGCTATACTCTTTTGGATAAGCACAAAATGCAGCGTCACAAAATAGAAATTTTGCTTGCACTAAAAAAAAAAACACCAGCAAAAGAAACTGACACCAGTAGGGATAGTCTGGAGGTCATAGCTGTCTGTTATCAAAACTATCATGAATGTGAATTGTTTTAAGGACTATGAGTACTAGTAGGTAAAAGTTGGAGAACCAAGAAATAATACACAATTACTCCAAATTAGTGATAGATGGTAAACTTTGGTATAGTTTCAAAAAAGCATTTAACTTTTTTCCAGTGTCCAGTGTGTATGCCATGATAGGGCTCATTCAAAGAGAGAAAGACCTGTTTGTAGAGACAAAAGATTCTGAAGAGGATTAACACATGAAACTTTGATATACAGGCAAGTCCCTTTAAAATTTAGAGCACTGTAAAAGTGTCAATCAAACCCTTAGCTGACATCCCCTCCAAATAAATTTGTTAAGATTGATTTAATTTGTGGGCATCACAATGGCTCTGTGGTTAGCATTGCTGTCTCACAGTGCTGGGGCCCTAGGTTCAATTTTGAACCTGGTGCGCTATCTGTGTGAAGTGTGTATGTTATTCCTGTGATCTTGTGGGTTTTGGCCAGGTGCTCTGGTTTCCTGCCACAGTCTAAAGACATACAGTAGTGGTACAGTAGGTTAATCAGTGTGCTCTCCAAAGGACAGGCATGCAGGGTGTATCCTGCCTTGCGGCTGATGCTTGATCAGATAGGCTCTGTCTCCCCTGCAATCCTGTATTGGATAATGGCATTACAAAAAGGATGGATGGAATTAAGTTTTTGTACAAATTTTGAAGTGAAAGAAATGGGGATCACAAAAAGCAAGTAATAGATGCAAGGAAGTATGTTTATTTTATAATGGAGAGTCTACTATGCAGAGCAGGAAGGAAAGGAGGAAGAAATCTACTTTTCAAGGTCATAAAAAACTGTTTGTTTCTATTTTATATCCAAAAGGTCTGCCACAATTATCAAATACAACCAGAATGTGGATAGATGAACTGGAATATCACATAAATACAAAAGTATATCATCAGCATAAATTGCATGTTTGGAGTCATGTACTGTATAGTAATGGGAGCAATTCTGATATGCTTTCTATTAGCTTTAAGAGATTCAACCTTTTTTTCTGATCAGTGCCAGTTTCACATTACAAAATTGAAGAACTTAATAATAAAAGGACAACTCAATCCCAAACTGCTGGCTGTAGCTCAGGTGAAATGTCATTAATGCAAATCAGTCCAAGTTTTGGCCTCAGCTAGTGTCCACCATGTGGGAGCTCAAGACATTTAAACTGCCCAGGCAATTACAGCTAATGCAAAAGAATTCAAATGAGAAACATGAGCCACAGAAAAAAATCAGTTTATCTATCTTCACTCAAAATAAATACATTGCCACTTGTTTCATTAGGTCCTTGTTTCATTGTAGAGCTTAGACCAGTAGTCCACTGGTTTGACTGTAAATACCTTTCCAAATTTCAAATACTGTACTTGTATTGAGTGCGCTTTTCACCTATTTTGTTCAAGTCTAAAGGGATTCATTTCTATTAACTTGTCTTGTCTTGTTTTACTGGTTTGTTTCACAGTTAGCCTTATCTTGAATCTGTTTTCAGTATACCTCCTTTTAGATTTTAACGAACTAGAATTCACAATTTCATTATGAATGCATAGTGCTAAAATTGCATACTGTATTTACTGTTGGCTGGGATGGAATATTCCAGTTTCTCTTGTTTGTGAAACCTAGATCAAATCAACCATGCCAGTATTCCGAATGTAAATTAGAAATAAAATGCACATCAAATGTACAAATTTACAAAACAATGTTGTATAATAGTGATCATATCATGAGAAGTAGCTCTATTGGTTCTTCTTATGTGGGAGAAATTGAAGCAAAACATTCCTTACAATCAAAGACAGTTGTTTACATATTTGTTGCAAAATTTAAAGAAAAATCAAAAAATCAAAAATGGTAATAGAAAGCAATATCCTGATTTATATGCCATTCCCACAGGAAGATGAAAAAATCAAATTTAAATCAGCGAAAAGGTAAGCGTGCTATATCACCTCAAAACAGTTTGTACATTTATTTGGAAAAAGAATGCAAGACTATTGCAAAGCTGCTTATTACTCCAGAATGTATAAACTACCTCATGTATACCTTTGTGCAATCTATAAATACATTCAGTAGAAAGCCTGATTTTCCAAATTTTGATCTCTCTTTTTGAATCTGGTAAAAAAACATTTATTCCAAGTCTAATTATCCAGTGATGAAGCAGAAGTAGTAAGTCACACATACAGTATGGCATAATCCGTATTGAAATTATTTTTCGAATTAATAAAATCATTTTTTTTATACCCCTGAATATCGGTCTATCAGCAGCAACGTTTTCATCCTTATTTACCATCTCTTGCTTGCACATAACAGGCAGTGAAGCTGGAATCCCAGTGACAAAAGATAAACAGGAGAATAAATCGCACAGGCAGGAAACTGTAAACTCAGAAGATTTCACACCACGGGAGTTCATTTTCTTCCATTCTCCTGGTGGCCATCCGTTATCTCTTAAGTATAATCAGAACTTCTGTGGAGAGAGACCGCGGTTTTGAAGAAACCACAGGTAAATGTGTGGGCACAGTTTGATAGCCTCTGAGGTGGGTGAAACGCAGCGTGCTCCTTGATTTTTGTCCCCTCAGCAAAAGCTCTGCCTCTCCTGATGAATGCAGTGCGTCTTAAATACCCTGTCCATTTCCCTCTTCTCCTCATTAGCTACTTCTGCACTGTCACTCGGGGACCTAAAGATCCCAATGGTTCAATTTTAATTCTGCTTTCTACTTTAACTACTCCAATTCTAGCCCTGGCCTCTGTCTGTCATTCTTGTTATCTCGCTTTTACAATGTCACCCCCATTACATACTTGTCAAAGGCTGCCAGGGTAACTATTTTGGAAATAAAAGCATTGGTTCTGTGGGATGTACATTTGAAGCAGTCGATGGTATTATGTCCGGTGTGAGACAACAGATAAACAAATTTCACTCACAATGTGGGGGAAAAGAATCCACCACAGCTCTTCTGAACTCACGAGGTAGTGCACTTGACACATCAATGTGCAGCAACTTCTGCCAACTCCTTCCATTCCCACAAAACAGAACTCTGCTGCTTTTCATATTTTATTTCATATCAAACTTCTGTCTACAGGCAGCTTGGACCAATCAATACTTAAATATTCCTTAAATTCGCTTTTTGAACATATATCTTTTTTGATACTAAACTAAAGCTTCCATGATTTTTCTTATGTCTTTTTCAGCTCTTCCTGCAGCAGATACAGTACATTATTTAATAAAGAAAATGTCTAAGGAATCAATGAGACAAGAAAAGGATAATATATACTGTATATGGCATCTTTGTGTTTTGATTAGATATGTCTTTATTTCTGTAGTGCTTTGATACGTGGTTATCAAATCTAGCCTGGAAATATGGCAATAAATCAATTAAACAGCCATATCCCCCTGCAACCTAGAACTGACAGCCCACTGAAACTAAGCAGGTGTGAGCCTGGTCAATACCTCCTGGGAAAAACTAAGGTTGCTACTGAAAGAGGTATTAGAGGGGCCAGTAGGGGGCGCTCACCCCATGGTCTGTGTGGGTCCTAATGCCCCAGTAAAGTGACGGGGACACTATATTGTAAAAAGGCCATCCTAATCATGGTCTCCTAATAATCCCCATCTATGAATTGGCGTCATCACTCTGTTCTCCTCCTCACTGATAGCTGATGAGTGGTGAGCGTTCTGGTGCACTATGGCTGGCATTGCATCATCCAGGTGGGAACTGCATATTGGTGGTAGTGGAGTTGAGTCCTCATTACCTGTAAAGCGCTTTGAGTGGAGTGTCCAGAAAAGCGGTATATAAGTGCAAGGCATTATTATTACCATTAAGTTGTAGAACTGAACAGAGACCAGTTTGACTGAATCTACATCATTTCATATTATGATGAGTTCAATTTGTGGGCTATTCATACAGTATGTCAAGTTCTGAAAATAATAATATAAAGTAATTAATTTCCCAAACTTTTTAACTTTGCAAGTCATTTATAAAGTCAAGCATTTCAAAGTAAATACACTGCAGATAGAGATGAGGTTTCTGAAGAAATTCACACTTTATAAGCTACAGGTACAGTTTTAGACTACTATTGCAGGATGCAGGATGCAGGAAACCAACAAGCTACAGAGAGTTGGAGGATTTGGATCAAACACCCTGTACAGGTTATTGAAGATGTATCCACACAACCCTTGAAAAAGAGGCATGATGGGATTCTTGGATCATTAAAAGACAGGCCTGATTAACCACATCAGCCTGATTCCAAGCAGAATGTAGAAAACAGAGCTGTTCTTTTTTCAATTTTCCATTTCTATTTCTTTGGGTTGAGCATTCTGTTCAACAAGAAAATCTGTTCCACTTTTGCCGCCATCACCAACACTTGCAACAGGTCAATGGGGATGACTTATCTATTATAAAAAGGTGCGTAGGACTGGCAGAAAATTGTTTACAGTTAAAAAATGCACTGGAACTGAAGAAGTACATTTTTTTGCAGATGAGTCCACATCATTATTGAGAAAGCAGTTGTCACTATGTATCAGATAGTGAGAAAACAGAGTGTAAAGTGATTAAAGAAAGTATTTATACTATCATAAAGAAAGCTTTGGGAAAATAGTGGATTACATAGGAAATATACAGTACTGTATATATAATGGAAATTCTTCAGCCCTGATTGTGCTTCTATGACATCAGGACATGTACAGATACAGTAATTGTGATTGAGCAGTGAATGAAAAGGTAATATGTCTGCAATGTACAGCACGTATATTGCTGCTCCCATTCCAGTCCCTCTCTCCCTCAATGGTGCTGGACACAGAGAAGCCATTCCATTTGTTTCAGATTTAAGGTGTTTTTCTAGCTGATAGAGTTTCCTGATAAGGAACAACTCCCAAGGCTGAGATTCTCTAGCCAACCTAATAAATGGTCATCTCTGGCACCTTACTGTCTGGGAGATTCCATGGGAGAGTCTCATCCCACGGTTTACAACCCTAAGGTCAGAGTGCATTGTTACTCATCCTCCACCTCAATCAGCCAATCAGGAACTGGTAGGGCAGGATAACCCCACGTGGGTCTCGAATGCCCCCGGAACTTTAAACCAATGAACGACCATAGTTCCTCCAGATAAAATAGGCAGCACAGGACCCAGAAGGGGCCCCTCCAGGACATTCTCAGACTCAGCATGGACAATCACATGACGGCCAGTGTGTCCGAGTGCCAGGACTTTGTTCTAAGAGTCGAGACCAGAGTCGCCCACACGTAACCAAAAGATCCACCCGAGGTTAGCCCAACAGCAAGCCTCGTGAAACGCCGGTACCCCACTCGCCTGATCAACAAGTGAACTACGGTCGGAACTGTCGACAACTGAACCTCAGTATTCAGGGCTAGCGCTACATCGAGAACGAACCGATCTTCTTCCTGTCTAAAGAGTGTGACTTGTTTGGACCCGCAGTCATTTTTCATGTGCACAAACTCTTGCTAGTTCAGCCAACACTAACTAGCCGGTCTTCAGAGAGTAACTGCCAGCGCGATGCAGCAGGAATCTCTCCCTCCTTCTCCCACACCTCACACCGTACCAGCACTGCCTGGCACCGGGCCAGAGGACGCCGATTGGACGCAGCAACAGCCTGTCGCTGTTTCCTTGTGTCCGCGGAAAATCTGAATCCACACAGATTGGATGAGTATTCAACATTCTGCATTACAGCTCGAGAATTCAATTGTTACCTCAACCCAGTTGATATTAATTTAATTCCTATGAGTGATGTACTTGCCTTTGAGTATCTAGTGTAGAAGTTGTAATCAGTTTCGTAAAGTTTATTTATGAAACAGTATAAATGAATGGTATACTGAATGTATGTCCTTCTTGGTTTGTAAATCTTTGTTTATGAATATATATCTTTTGTATTCTGCTAACCCTCACTAAAAGATCTGTTATGTTTATATGCACATTTTATGTATTAATACATGTATTCTCGTGTATTAGTATCCGTGTGTGTGCGTTGCTGAGTTATCCCGCAAGGTCGGTTTTCTAATAACCATCAAAGAATCATTTTGTGACTTACAGTACTGCTACAATTAATAATTGCCCAGTAAATGCAAAAAAAACCCTACAACTGTATGACACATAATCTTAACTTCATCCTCAGGGGGACTGTAAAATAAATCTTTTGTGATGTGGGTATTGTGTGTGTACTTTGTGCTCCGTCTTTGTAGAGTTTAACAGTCATCTGATGTTCGATGATATGCAGACAGCTTTGGGTGAGATGTGGCAAGAGATTGTGCAGCCCAGCAGTAAAATGCATTGAGCATGCAAGTGGAGATGTGCGTTTCCTGTAAAACGTTTGTGCTGTGTCTAAAACATCAGAATGAACAAGTAGAAAAGTGGTCTATGGAAGGAAATGGCCTTTTGTAGTTACATGACTGGAGTTTTACACAATGTATGCATGTTCATGTGGCTCCTGATGATAGCACTTTTCAACACTATTGATACCATGCCATTAAAAGTTTCTTCCATCATAGACATTTTCTAAAAAAAATCAACAGAAATTGTTGAAGCATGTGACTTAGTATTTAGGTGTGACAGAAGTAGCATTCATTTCTTCTTGCAGAAATTTTCAGGACCTCTCCTGTACAGGAAATGCATAATCTCAATTTGCAGCTGGAGAAATCAATATTTCTCTCATTATGAAATTTGCTTTTTACATTTGATGATGGGAATGTCTCAGTATATGTTCCCAATTAACATACAGTAACTCTTACATTTTTAAAAAAGTTTTAAAGCAATTAAATTAACATAAAGATAAATCCTTATCCAAGTGGTAGCTGGTAAAAATGTCAAATAAGTTAAAAATAAGGGTGAGTAAAGAAAGCGCATCAGCTGCATTTGTGATGTCAAGTACACTGTAATTTAAGTATCACTAATAACTGCTAAATCTAGAAGTTAGACTATCCCTATTCTTAACACTTGTAATCTTCCTGCCTATCAAATATTGAGGCCAAATATCATCTATGACTGCTGGTCCTCCTGGAATTGCACAAATCAAGATATACTACATTGCACGCAACAGGGGAGAGTTCTGCTAACGTCATGCCACAAGTAAAGCTGTAAAATCCTGTATAAACCTTAAGGCTCAATAGCCCATGACAGAGGAAATAAGACTAAGGTATGTATTATGACAAAATGTATATAAGGCACAGTAAGGACAGTTAAATGACTGACAACGATTTATAAAGTAAAGAAAAATTGGATAACACACCAAATTCTAAATTTTTCCAAACTTAAAGCCTATAATACAGTATGTTGTGGCTTATAACAAAGGTTTTTCAGAGTAAAATGTATCATAATATTAAAGTGCATTTGTTTATTCGGGATTTCTTAAGTGATTAACATGATTTCATTCATGAGTTTATTTCATTAGAGTAAAAACTTCCTTAGTGCTTTTCTGGGAATGCCAGCAGCCATGTCACCCTGCAACTTCCAATTGGCAACCCACTGAAGCTAAGCAGGTGTGAGCCTGGTCAGTACCTGGATGGGACACCTCCTGGGAAAAACTAAGGTTGCTGCTGGAAGAGGTGTTAGTGAGGCCAGCACGGGGTGCTCACACTGCGGTCCATGTGGGTCCTAATGCCCCTGCATAGTGACGGGGACACTATACTGTAAACAAGTGCCATCTTTCGGATGAGATGTAAAACCGAGGTCCTGACTCTCTGTGGTCATTAAAAATCCGACTGTTTCTCGAAAAGAGTAGAGGTGTAACCCTGGCGTCCTGGCCAAATTTCCCATGCCTCCTAATAATCCCCCTCTGTAAATTGGCTACATTACTTTGTTCTCCTTTCTCTCTGACAGCAGGCAAAGCGACGCGCTGTTTGAAGTATTCTTGGTTGCATTTAATGGCAATGTCAGCTCAAAGATTTGGTTCAAACCACCAAATGGAGACGGGCGTGCCGATAAGCGGACCCTGCTGATGCAGGATTAACGCTAGGATGAGAGAAAGTGCTTTCCTTGGAATCCTCTGTTATGACATATTATTATATTACTGTGGTCTATACAAGTAAATTAAGGTAAAAACATGAAAAAAAAATTGCTTACACGTATATCCTGTAGCACTTTTCTGGACACTCCACTCAAAGCACTTTACAGGTAATGGGGACTCCCCTCCACCATCATCAATGTGCAGCATCCACCTGGATGATGCGACAGCAGCCATCGTGCACCAGAACACTCACCACACATCAGGTATCAGTGGGGAGGGGAGCAGAGTAATGAAGCCAGTTCATAGATGGGCATTACTATGATTGGTAAGGGCCAATGGGAAATTTGACCAGGACACTGGGGTTACACCCCTACTCTTGTCAAAGAAACACCCTGGGATTTCTAAATGACCACAGAGAGTCAGGACCTCAGTTTTACATCTTATTCAAAGGACAGCACTATACTATACTGGGGCATTAGGACCCACATGGATTGCAGGGTGAGCACCCCCTGCTGGCTCCACTAACACCTGTTCCAGCAGCAACCTTAGTTTTTCCTAGGAGGTCTCCCATCCAGGTACTGACCAGGCTCACAGCTGCTTAGCTTCAGTGGGTTGACAGTTGTGAGTTGCAGAGTGATATGGCTGTTGGCTGCAAACTCCATAATCAAAATAAATTTACCAGGTACACTTTTATATAGATAGCCTTGCAAAGAAATAGCTGGGTTCTGGTGCAGTTCTACAGAGAGAGACATTGTTCTAGGTGCTGTGATATTTTGTTAAAAACAATTGCATACTGTAGATAACTTCCTTATTCATCATTCATTATTATTCAAATGTATCATTAATAGTCTACAGTAAATATCAGAAGCCAGCAGCATACTGTACATGGCCACCACTGGAAGTAATGCATGTTGTACGTTTTATATATAGCAGCCATAAAGAAAGAGAAGCAATCAATTACAGTTGACCACATTTGTTGAGGGAGATCAGGATTTTCTCATATGTACATTGATCAAATGATAACTGGGCTCTAGGGTACTGCTGTAGATGGCAGTTTGAATCTTTATTTAAAGTTACAGCTTTCATTGTCTAGTGATGTCTCTTCAGAAGCTAATGTGCAGCCCCGTCCTTGTGAAATGCTACTGTTAGTTGAAAACACTGGTTTCTCTGTCTGTACAGTATCTGCCTTGTGCATTTTCTTGTCTCTTTCAGTAGTGCTCCAACACCTCCTCCCGAGCAGCATCTGTGGTTGTTTGGCTTAGATGCTGCTAGGGGTATCTTAATTGTTTTGACATGAGTATTTGCTCATTAGATTTGAAGTCTGAGGGAATATCTAAATAAATTAGGGAAATAAAGAGGAATGTAGCCTCAACTTGGCATGTCTTTACATACAATGCTATGCATTTGTGTGAGAGCATACATTCACAAAATAGCACAGGTGAGCAAATTTCATTAATTTGATGCTTTTAATTAAAATCAACAATACTTTTTCCTGTATGTTATGCGGTGCATAAGTAAAAAAAAAAATTAGAACAATATTTGGTGGTTATATTTTATTGCTGTAAGGTCAAATTTCCAGGCCCAATCAATCAAAAGGCTGAAACAATGCATGAATAAATTCATCACGATATTGCTGTAAAACATAAAACTCACTTGTGCTGCACTTGTCATGGGATTGAAAGAAGTAATATACTGTACACTGTAGGAGAGGGCTTTTACAGATCTTGTAATTTTGTTTTTCCTGATTTATTGTAGCAAATCATTCTGGTTTTAATTATTTTTCTATCAAAAAGATTAAATATTTCGTATAAGTAAACTGAAATAAATGGAATGCATTTCCAAATTTTTTTTACAAAAATACTACTTTCTGCTTATTAGTATATTTTATCCAATGTAAATCCCAATCATATTGTCCATTCAGAAATTATTAGTAGTAATTCCAGTGTTAAAAAAATGTTAGAAAAGGAATTAACATAACCCCTGTCCCCACAATGCACTTAAAGAATATTCAATGGCATGAAATCAAACCAAAAATACTACAGTACTTACAGTTCATGTAAACATGAATGCAAATGAATGCAATCAGGGGATAGTTTCAAAATGTTCTAATGTTGATCATGTCGGTTAACACGGTTTTTCAGAAGCAGATATGCAATATTATTAATTGACAACATCCCCATATCCCAAAAAGCTATTGAATTGCATTGGGTGTTTAGCAAAAGAGACTTGCAAATATAGTACTCAAAACATGCATCCAAAGAGAACAAAGTAGCGAATGGCTATAAACTGTGTCTTACAATTTGTAATTTTAAGGTTACAGAAAAACTGAATCAGGGAAGACACTGGTCAGATACTTACTAATATCATATGTATATCAGTATTAAAGAATAACTTCAGAATTTAAAATATATATAAAGATATAAAACAGCATCTTCAATGTTGTCTGTAATCTGTAATCATTGAATCAATAAAAGCATGTTGATATGTACTGTAATTTATTAATTTCAGTGTCTAAGTTGCCAATAGAAACTATAACAGAATTATTTTAGAGGCAGTTGAATGAATTAAACCTGGTTACATATCACTTCCATGTAGTAGAAGTATATCATTTTGAACTGTCAAAATTGGTCATGCAGTGCAGACAAGGTCTGTTACTCCTACATCTTAAATTGACAAAATTGTTGGATTATCCAAAGAGAACATTTAAATTGTGTTCTGTTTTACAACTAATATTATGCTAAGCCAAGTTTCAATAGGTACTGATCAAATGCAACATAACAGATTTTAGGTACATGGTTATAAAAGCACTCCATAAATGATGACACCTCTTGAAAAACACCAGTAAGTGTTCTTTAGTAAACCTTTTTTTTTTGCTGTCAGCTTGAAGCAATCAGCTGTAATGGACATGACAATAAAACACTAGTAAAACTAACAGCAGACCTGTGCCTAAACTATAGTGAGATCGTAATACATGATACAGTAAATCAAAGATGAACAACAAATGATTGTCTAATGTCTTATCACTTAAAGAACACAGATCTAAAATACAAGGCAATAATTTCTAAATTCTTTATGAATAACAATGTTACAATTAAAAGTTGCTAAAAACAACTGAAGAGGCTAAAAGAAGCACACACAGAAATAGATTAGCTCTTATGCTGCCTAACGAAGAATTCAAATGCAAGATCAAAATGGTAAGAGGCCACATTTATATGATTACCACAGATTCCTGACGGGGTAGTGCCACAAGCTTCTTCAGTGCTTGAGAATTCTCCACACTCTATCATACAAGACTTTAACTTGATAAAATGTTCTACAGAACCTCTTCCAGTAAATTTAAATGGACTCTAGGACTGCCTCCCAGAGAATGAGAATTATGCATCAATGTCTCTCAGCTTGGCAGCTAGACAGCTGTTGTAGTTACAGTACACTCACAAAAGCAGCAACTAAGAAATCAAGAAAATTTAAAGAAACATATAATTAAAAAAAGGAACAGGCTTCCAGAGTACAAGACTACATGGGGAAAAAAAAACTATAGAACTTCTTTTAAGTGACACATCCCTAATAAACAGCGTGGTTATCTTCTAAACCAAGGAAAAAAACAACACTTCAGCACATAATGGATATGCAAAAGGTCAATTTATCAGCTCTCTAACTCTTGGGTCCACATTACTGACTATATGTTAATGCTTGCCTCTTGAATATGAGATAAAGGGCTATCTGCACACTGTTTATTGGGAATTGTGTTCACCATAAATCATGCACTGAAGAGACAGGAGAGATAACTCACCTTTCACTTTGTTTTTCGTTGCAGTTGCTGGGATCACAGGGGGAAGGGAGAAAGGAAGGGGAAGAACAGACAACGATAGATTAGGGCTTTCATTAGGCAAGAATGGAGAGAAACAGTATTCAGTGCAGATTTCAATCTCATACAAAAGCAACATTCTGATCGAATTTGTTCACTTTATTCAAAGATGTATCTTTTCCCTAAGAGTTGTGTCAGAAGGATTTTGACTAACAATCAGATCCCTGACCTTGTGCTCAATGGTGAAGAAAAGTTAAAGTCTGAACATCATTTTCATCCAGTTTATGTTATACAGTACCTTTTTCTTCTGTATAACCAAAGAAGAAAATCCAGTGACATTTCTCAATTGAGCAACTGTGTTTTATTACTGCGTTTGCTGTAAATATTGGACACATCCACCAAATCTATACAGGGTTCTTTCCATTAAATGTTTTAAACACTTTTTCTAATGCATCTTAGCCCTAAAATAGACAATGTTCTTCTCTAAAGGAATTGAATACGAATATGAAACAGATATTTTCAGTGGGAGTAGTTTAATAAAAACAAAGAACACACTGTTTCATGTTTTTTGGAAGTCTGTTACTGTATGTTCATAAAATGATCTTTTAGGAATTCTTGCTTGAAGAACAAAAGGTGACATTTTTATCAGAAATTGACTTCATATAGTAAAAGCTAGAGTTCAGGTTTACGAAGAAAGAATATAACAACAAAAAGTTACTGTTATGACCACTGTCCTGCAGCTTTCCTTGGCCTTACCCTGGAAAACTGTCACATTCTCACAAGGGCTCATGGTTTTCCAGGGCTTGCTGCTCTGACCAGACTTGGTGATCTGTCCCCATGAACAATTATGGTTTCAATTATTCAAGTGCTCTGTTTCCCTATTTACTGCTGAGGCACCGCTTGCACCCTGTCTGCAGTTCTCTCTCCACTCTCTCCATTATTCTCCATTTCAGCGGACTGAACCTTCAGTTTCAGTTCCAAGTCTTCACTCCATCCTGCATTGCAGCTCCAGTTCCAAGTCTTCACTCTGTTCTGTGTTCAGTCTGCACAGCAGCTCCTGGTCTTTGCCCTGGAACCCTGAACTCTATTCCACTGGCCTCCACTTCTCCGTCAATTGTCCAACTCACTTTGGGGGCAGTCTCCGTCATCCAAAATGCCAGGTTCTTTCCATGCAGTCATCTTCCCTCAGGGTAGCATCCCCATTCCTGTCCCACAGAGGGTCCTGTACACTGGCACTCTCTTCGACTGCCGTCTTTTTGGATTCTCTTTAGGGCAGTTTTGCCGCAGATCTTCAGGACTCTTTCCTATTTCTCAACCTCTTTTCTCGGGCTGTCTGGGTCATGTTTTTCTATTCTTTCCTTTTTAGCCATCTTTCAGCTCCCAGCAGAGCCCTTCCCTTCCTTCCTAGAAATCTGAAGTAGAAATCTGCTCTGTGGCAGAAAGAGCGGCACCCCGTTAGCCTAGACTCCCTGAGAGTTCCTGAGCTTCCTGGCTCCAACTGGGAGCTCCGCTCCGCAGCTGTGTTGACCCTGGGCTCTGGAAGTTGAGAGGGGACTAGAAAAGGAGTCCCTTCATGACACGCTTCCTGCAGACATCTCCCAGGTTTGGTCCAAAGGCCACTTGCCTGCCCCTACTCTTTTTTTGATGACCTAGCTAGGCAATCCTTGCTCTGTTGGCCAGTATTTCTTATTTGTTTCCTTGTAATTTCCATTACAAGGCAGGCAGTCCATCTGCCTGCACCCTAGGCTATTTAGAGAGGCTGCCCACCAGGGCCGTGTGATCCCCCCTTTCCGTGAGCTCGGTAGTAGGAATCCGTTCTGAAGCCAAGAGAACGATACCCCAAGATCCAAGGGTCTCGCATTCCGATTGACGGTCTGAGGTGGGCAGTTTCTTTAAAGGCCGGCAGTTTGCCATGCCACCTTTTCTCCGTTTTTTGCCTGGGATGCAAATGCTCTCAGACCCATGTCTTTGCCTTTTCTCTTTCTCTGCCCTGCAGGACAGTGATCTATTATTCTATTATTATTCTAATAATCTATTATTCTCTTATTGCATTACTGCTGTCTAATCTGTCAGGACTCTCCACCACTCTCTGGTCCCTGACCAGTAACCACCCCCTCAGCTGTATCCAGCTGCATTGTAACAGTTACTCTCTATAACTTCACTCTGTAAAATGGGACATTTCTTTATTTCCCATTCATAACTAAATTACTATCTCTTAACAAGTCTGATTCAGGAAAACAATCAGGAGTCTGCATCTAATTTAATTTTAATTTTAATTTAACACACGGAACAGTAATATTAAATATGTGATATGTTAAGTCATTTTTGTTAATGAAAGATATGTGATTAGAAGATGATGTGTTTCATGTGTTTCATATTCTTCAAAAAAGATCTTTCTCCTCTACTGGTTTTAGTCACTAGTTTCATGTTTAAAAAACTGCCTATATTTCTTGCCTTTCTCCTTTAAATAGGAATGGTTTAGCATTTTAAAGACTTTTACTGTGAGAGCTGTAAATGATGCCAAAGCTAAACTTTAAAAGGATAATGTAATTTTTCATTAATCTAGCACAAAAGCATGTGTTATCTACAGATCAGGGTCCTCAAATGAAGAGTCTGTCAGCCAGCACACATTATATAGTACTGAGTGAATAGAATTGCTACCACCAACAGGATAACTGAAAACTCATTATTTCTGACACCAGAGAAACTTTTTTTCCACGTCTTACATGGAAGTTATTAATCTCTGACATCCTCTCTGGTTCCTAAATCTAATAGTGTTGACAAAGTCAGAAATGGGGATAAGATTCTCTTGGCTGTGCTGAGAGGTTTGAAATTACTCTGTAGGCATACCAATATATTTGTCAACTGCTTTAACTACAGTGCGTAAACAATCTCAGGATTCTTCTCTATACTTAAAGTTTTTTTTTTTATTCAGCATGTTTACTACAACTGTAAAGATCTCCAAAACCTCCAAAAAGCAATAACACGAAATTAAGTTTGCCAAAACAAATACAAAGTTCTGAAACATCTTCATGGATGAGGACATTAAGATATTGCGTCTCATGTTCATGGCAAAATACCACAATTTAAACAGAACATTGAGTTTCCTTTTAAACCAGTGAATTGTTCGGCTTTTTGCCTAAAGCATCAATTGTTGTTTATTGAAAAATAATTTAAAATGTGTTTGATATCACAGTGCTCATAAATTAAGTAGTATCTTTTGCTGTGCATATAGCGGAGGAAAATGCTCCAAAATAATTGGCTTTCTTTTATTGTTTTATATAAGTATAATATGAATGCAATTATTAAACACTTTGATGTAAATAACTACTCTATTGTTCTATTTACCCCCATTCAAATGGAGTGAAAGAAGTTATTAAGTTTTATTGCTTAAATGATTTTTGGTTATTGATTTAAGACAATTGGTTGAGAGGAATCATAAAGACAAAGCTTACACTATCTGGAATGAACCCAGGATCTGGTGTGAGGTCTATGACAGAGTGGAAGAAGGCATGAAAAGAAACAAAGTTTAAGAAGTTGTACTAGAAACGGATACCTGTGCTTAGGTGAGAGGAGGCAGGTGAGGTGAGGTTTAGGACCTTCTAATGAAACTTTGTTTAGGTTTAAGTTCCATTCCGTAAGTGAATAAAGATTCTTTCCTTTAAACTGTTAGGTACTTTTAATTGTATAATTAAATTTTCAAGTCAAATTCCAGAGAGATAATAATCAGCCCTCGCAAAAACAGTATGGAATGTATTTTATATCTTTGTGTCGCTAAACTCCAATTTACAAAACGTAACCTCCACTTACAGTCAGATGATGATTGTTTCCAATAAATAATTTCTTTTCCAAGACATGCTTAACTGTCTCTCTGATACAGTGCCTTTTTGTAGCACTATGCTTTTAAGTCAAGAAGCCCAAAGCATAACAAATGGGGTGAGAGCTGCTTTAGACCTCATAGAAGATACTGCCAAATTTCTTTCAGTTAAAATGGACCTCCCAGTCTCTAGGTTTCAGTGTGGCTCTTGACCTTCAAGTAGATGTATTTCCCCGTCTAAGGTTTCCAGGGCTACAGTTCTATACTATAAGCCTGAATGCATTTATTTTCTGGCAGACCTTTCCTGCTCTGAAGCTGCAGCCATGAGACTTAACTGCATGTGCTGGTCCCCATGGTGATTTGTTTAACAGACCATCATGTGTCTGCTACATATTGTACTGCAGATAACAATTTTGCCCACCCTACAACTGGATATTTTCCACCTTTTTCAATCATTTTCCTAAAAGACTACCTTTGGTATTCAATGGCTCATATTCCAGCTAGTACTAGCCAAACTAACATTAAACTCAATATACAGTATACCCCCAAAAATATCTGGGTTTCGTTACAACATTTCAGATTTGTTTAATGCAACATTTGTCTTCTTGTCTGAAATGTTATACAGCACATTCCTGGATTTTGTGTAGAACTGATTTGAAAAAGGGCACTATGATCTAGAGTGGTGTCAGTGGAGCATACCGTTTGTACTGTATGTGTTGATTACTAATATTTGTATTTTTACTGTTACCCCACACTTATTTTAGAACACCTTATCTTAGCTCCTCTGTTGTTATTTAAAGACAATTATTGTTACCATCAGCAACACTGTTAACACCTCATAGCCTCAGAAACAAAATCAGGCTGGGTCTGCTCAGTACTACAATTCAATAGCTCAAAGAAAACATGTGTTTCAGCTGTTAGTGGACCAGTCCAGACTGGTCCAGAATTTCTATACCAATATCCAATTATGGTGAACTGGGGACACTGTGCTGTAGGATATGTCCTATCAATGACACATTAAATTGAGGTCTTGAAAACTAAGGGCCATTAAAATTCACATTGCACTCTTCAGAAGAGCAGGGGTAATCAAGAACCATAAAACATAGAGGTACTGTGGATGTACTTTGTTTTGTTTTAATGTATTTTGTTTTCATTTTACACAGATTTGCGTTAGCTTAAAATATTTGTATAAATGCTTTTGGCTATTTGCATATGCTTACACGTAAAATATGTTGCAATATGCATGTAGAAATAAAAATAGTTTTATTTTATATGCTTTACAAAAATTAAATTATATTTTTTAAACATATTTTGTAATTATATACAATGTTCATGATGTATTTGTTCTGTTTATATTGTTTGTATTGATCAAAACGCTTTGCTACTTGTATACTTTTCTGCCTTATACTACATGCAAATACATTTTGTAATTGCAACATATAAACACTAACGTAGAGATACATGCAAACAAATACAGTGCCTTGTAAATGTATGCAGACCCTTACTATGGTGTCCTAGGTTACGAAATTACAAAATGATGCAAACACTAATATTTAGTAAATTATTCAAAACCTTAAATGCTCAATCTGAAAACTTATATGAGTAAATTAAGTTACAGTAAATGTCAGGAAAAATACTAAAGAGAAAAAAAAACTGAAATTGGTTTATTGTATTAGTATTTAGACCCATTTACTCAATATTTTGTGGAAGCACTATTGGCAGCAATTATGGCTCCAAGTCATTTTGGGTAAGTACCAAATTTGCACACCTGCATGGTGTGTGGAGTTCTTTGTGTGCATAACAAATCTTAATCTCTTCTTCAAAACATAATGACTGCAAGCTTTAAAGCATAAGAATGTGAAATCATTTGTGCATATGTTAGAAATGTTTCATTTACTGAGTACACCTTTTAGAATAAATTAAACATCTAAATGGGTCAAAAAAGGTTCATGAGTTAAACGTGCATAGATTGCTGTTTGTTAATTATTGTCTCCTCCCAATTTAACAGTTAGCTTGAAACAGCATATCCTCTTAACAGTGCATTAAATGACATGGCATGCTATATGTTATCCAGAGAACTTAGTAGTGTCCCTTTACCTGTGGCTCGTCGTATGAATAATTTAGTACTCTTGCATAATTGATATTTTTTTTACAGACATGATCTAGACTGCAGCACTTCAACTCCTTGGGGTAAAAAAAAAGATGTACCAAAGAATTGCACAGTGGTGTCATAAGCATTTGTGTTATTTATGTATTTTTTTTCTCTGCTGGCAATGACTTCAGGCCTTTTCCGCAGCTCGTTCAAAGACACTATGATAAAAAAGCACTTATGTACATCTTTTAGCAGAACAAAAAAAACAATGAAAGAAAGGCTTTAAAACTCTAGCCTAAGGGCAAAATGAAGTCAACAGTCCTCACTAGTGTGACACTAAAAGCAAGGCACTTAATACATAACACGAAAACATGTGTGCACTTAGAAACAGAAACAACAGAGGTGAGTCATGTTCTTCTCTGCTACTTCCATATTATTATTCTGTATTCTGCTGCAACAAACACCCTGATATACCAGAAAACACAGTTATCTGAATTTAAAAGTAATTTCCAGCTTCATCACTTTTGTAAATACTCATAAACTATTAATGCCTACATGAAGTGTGTCCGAAATGTATCCATGTATTTATTCACAACCATCAGTATGCAATATACTGTAAAGTAGTACATTTTTAGAGGTTTTAGTTCTAGATTAAGGAAAGTTCAGTTTAGTTTTTCAAGCTGTTTCATTATCAGCTACTGTAGGTAAAACACAGTAGACGTTGTGAAAAAAGAGTGACAAGATATAGATACTGGAATAGTTTTCATAGATATTTTATGCACTTTTTTCCACCTGTCATTTGAGAATAGAGGTCCCCGAGATGAAGGTAACAAATTAATAGTTTTCTTCTTTTGGAAAATGATGAAGCTGGAACATATGAACAATTTCACTAGAGCAAGAAACTATCTTGTTTGTTTGGTAGCAAGTAGCTTAATGATCCAAAAATCACATCAATTTCTCAGCATCAGCAAGATGTTTAAACAATTTGTTCCAGAGACCTACGACAACCAGTGTTTCCTGTTGGTTTGTATCATTTCTTGTGCTTGGAGATGACTTAACTTGAATTTTGAATACATAAATTGAGTTCTTAGTTGTAGCAATAATCTCTCCTTAAAAAATATAGTTTCCCAATCTGTGTAAGATTTTTCTTACATATGAAGAACTATGCAGGTTGCTTTCCTTTGTACTGTTCTTTGTACTTTATACTTTGTACAAATTTAAACTTTACATCCCCAAATAAAACTCTTGTTCTTATTCTTACTCTTACTCTTATACACTACAAAAAGTGCTGAGGGTATCCCACTGATTTTACACGCAGACAATGTAGACAAGAGTATACTGTGCCTGTATTTTTTTTTGTTTGCTCATGACAGCCAACTTACCAAATATAGGAAAACTTGAGTTAAATTGGCAGTATATTGCCATTTATGTTAAAAAAATATTCCAATATTTAACAGATGTTTTTTGCACATTACCTTGCCTCCATCCATTCTTTTACCACTTTATCCAATACAGGGTCACAAGGGAGCCAGAGCATATCCTGGCAAGCAACAGGTGCAAGGCAGGATACACCCTGGACATGCATACACTCATTCCAGGACCAATTTTCACAGAAGCCACTTAACCTACCAGCATGTCTTTGGAAGCTGGTAGAAACTGGAGCATACAAACTCCACACATATATAATATTATATTATATTATATTATATTATGTTATATTATATTGTATTATATTATATTATATATTAATCCCCAGGAATTGAACCAGGTCCAGCACTGCGATGCAGCAATGATAACCACTTCATTATTGTGCCACTCTTTTACCTATGTAAACTAATACATTTTCACGTTGTGAAGATAAAAGTAATGCTCCGAAGGTTGGTACCCAATCCTGCTTGTTGGCACTTCAGGCCAGTTTGTTAAGACTCTTCTGGATGCTTCTTATCACCTGGAGTGGTGGCAAATGTATGACCCATTTATTGAAATTCGCTTAATTAATTTAAAATGTGAGTGAGCACAATATATGCTGTCTAACTCTAAAAGAAAAGATTTGCCACACAGCAAAAAAAAATGAAATATTTACATTTTCTTTCTACACACCTCGGTATGATAGCAGAGTAAACTGTTGCACACAAGCTTTGATATTGGATATTCTAACTTTCATGTCTGACAAAATGCATACAGTAAATATACCCTTTCTAATATCCAACCAAAACCTAACCTTGCAGTATCTTCAGTGCTGAGAAATCAGTGATCAGACTACATGCAGCAGGCATTTTCAGAAATATACAGGAGCTTTAAGAATTTGGTGATATACAGTACGCATCACAAAATGCATGCTTGTAAATAGTGTCATTAAAAACCATCCATTAAGGCAAGCGATTTAAATGTGGCTGTTGAATATTAATTCTCCTTTCCTAAGTAAGGATGAAAGTAGTGAAAAGAAAATTGCAAATGGTAATGCATTTCAGTAGATTTCAAATTTCGTGCACAGAATTAATCAAAAAGGAAAGGAAATAAATGCATTACATGTTCATAATGAAGTGACATCAGCACAACTAGCCAATGACCAAGACAGATATGCTCCCCAGAGAGTAATTTGTCATCTTCACACCACATGCAAATTCTTCAAAAACCCATCTCTGACCTTCAGTTTTATTTTTAAAAAAACTAAGAGCATTAAAATGTTGCTGTTCAAAGGAAACATTAATACAAAGAAACATGATATTGAGTTATGTGGCAGTTTTCCTCAAAGTCCAGAAAACTGCATTCAATTTGACTAAGCTAGCATAATTTTGAGCTCAACAAAGCAACTTAGTGGCTGGCACAGCTGAGACCAGGACTGGGTCTTTCAATTTCAAATCCGTCATATTCAGAAATCACTGCAAATACATGTTCAATTAAATTAGGAATAGTGTAGTTCATAAGATTGTCCTGACACAATTTGCTTCCCATGTCAGTTTCGGTTCCTTGCTACATTTTTTATTAACTTATCATATCATATCCTGTTTGTAATGACTTTCATATTTCTGTTGGACTCTGAGCTAAATAACTAAAAATGTAATTAGGAAAGTCAGAAGTTTATTATTTATAATTCACTGCATCTTCCCAAAGGATGCTGTTTCTGTTTACACGTGTGTATTGCCAGGCTGTCTTCCACTAAATGACAGTAATTAATGTTGTGCTTTCTATTTGCACTGAAATGCACCAAAGACAGGCTCACATGTTTCTGTAAAGGGATTATTTGGAGGCAATTGCCAGAGGATTAAGATTTTTAATAGGTTTTTACTATGTTTCCTAACCCAACAAAGAAGAACTGTCACAATTATTAAGTGAACACTTTATGACCCTGTTACAACTGTAAAAGTATTAAATAGTAATATACAGTATACGCAACTGCAAAGGAAAGTCTTCCCATCAATTCAGGCTGAAACTGAATTGGAGTTATGACTACTTCTATCACCAATGTTTCACAATATCAATCTACTGTAAGTAATAATCATCAATTAGGTACAATCATTCATGGCTGCACCCTATAATATCTCCCAAGCCTTTTCACATTCTTACAGGAGCTGGGTCAGTGTGGCATTGTGGAAAACATTGCCTTTGGCAAACTTAAACTACTGGTCATGGGAGATTGAAATGGTAAATGGCACTTTGTAGCAAACTACAATTCAGCTCTGTATAAAACAACAGAAAATGTCTTACAGCTGGACATGAATGATGTGCTAGTCTATACATATGTGTACTGTAAGTGTCTCTTCATGTGTACAAATAATCTGCTTGTTACAAAGAGCACCTTGTGATAATTACATTCAAAAGGCATGTAATACTCTTTCCAGCTGAGGTAGCATAGATGCAGGGAGTGATGGAGGCCATCATCTCAGCATTAAATTTCTGTTACAATCATTGTACATTGTGTCCAAGGAAAGAGCTCAATTACTTTCAACAGCTAAATAAATTGAAAAAATGCTTGGTCCATTGAATTACTTTGATGAGTTGCAATCCAGACAGGAAAAAAAAAACCTCAGTACAGGACAGATAGAAAAGGTATGCAGAGTTGTGATGTTGGCATTTAACTTCTAGTTAATGGGTTTACATATTGAAAAGCACTATTTACTTCTTTAAAGCTATCAACATATTTATTTAGCCTTTATCAAATATATACAAGCACAGATTTTAATATTATACCTTTGAATCCAACAAGTGGTTATCATTATAAATCACATAATATATTACTCCTCAGAAATATATTACTCCTGCTTCTATATGCTGTATACTATACATTATGTTAAAATTGCAAAGTAAGATATTTAAAATTGCCACTGAATATAGCCCAAAGGGTACATACAGTAATAAAAAAAACTCCAACAAGTGGTCAGAGCTCAGTGCATTTATAGCAGGGCATTGGACTATATTTGAAATACAAAGATATAGAAAAAGAATCAAGAAACATAAGCCTGGGTTTGCAGTCAGCAGACTGTGTGTGTATTGCCATCCTTTTTTCTGAATGCCAGGTTGTGACAGTCCATTTGATTCTGTTATTTTCTGGAGCTTGGAGCTGTAGTTTTTCTTCCCAGCATAACGTCTTTGTTCCCACTGAGGGACTGCTCTGTTGTGCCTTTCTATTCCATCTTAATTTCAAGTGCACAGTGTAGAAATCTCATTATGATATTGCTCCCTGGCACTTTCCATTGATTTATTAAAGTTTTATGGTATCTTATACAGATGCAGCCATTCAAAGTGCGCGTCACAGACACGTACCGCAGGTGACGTCGCTCAGTATGACGCAAGATGACGCGTGGCACCGCAGTACGTGATTGGTTGACCGACAGGGGCACTCGTGGTCCGTTGGTCTGTCGTAGAAAGACTTACAGTAAAAACGTCTTTGCTGTGCCCGTTGTAGATATTGAATTTTACCACTGAAGGGAAATCTTAGTAGCTGAGCATAAAAAGAATAGGAGCATACTGTAACGCGTGTGAAGGCCATAAACGATATTAATTTTGGAACATAAACATACAGTATATACTGTAGCTGGTCTTGGTACTTTAAAGAAAAAAATACACACCAGTATTCCATTTCTCCCTAAACATTTTAAGCTTTGAAGTCTTTAACTAACATGATACCGGAGTCAACAAGCATACTTTTAGAATTTGATTAAAAGGGAATATAATATGGAATCGCGTATCTAAAGAATTTAATAACGGTATTCGTGTGCTGCGACAGGGCTGTGTAGGGCTTTTTCGCCTGCCTGTTCATGCGAGCTGTCTTCTAGCCGACTGGTCTAGGTGCGTGACTAGCAACTGGGAGGTTGTGTGATCGAATCCAGCTGGTGCCGGACTTTTCTTTTAACAAACATTTCTTCGAAAAAATAGAATAGCGATATTATGGACAATAAATTGACTTTTATATTTCAAAATATCGCAACATGAACGATATTTGCGATATTTTGAACATATCTTCCCTTCTGACAGCGGTTCCTCCTTCTATTGTGTGTGTGTGTGCAACAGAGTAAATTTTTATAGAGAAATGGAGGCTGGACAGTATGCGTTACAATATAAACATTTATATTGATTTAAATCGTGTTCTGATTTAAATCGCAAACGCGTGTTTAATTATGTGTTTTTTAATCATAATCAGGCTAATGCATTTCTACATTTTCTGTATGAACCAGCTTAGAGGTTCATACAGAAAGACAGCTTGTGTTTAAATTGAGTGTAAGGTAATTTATGCTTCTAAAGTCATGGTCAGCATTTATTATTGTACTGTGCTGTAAACTTTTTCTGTGCCTAGTCACATTATTTTATAGCGTTTTTATTGCGTTATTAAATCCGGTGGCGCTGTGTGTTAGAGTAGTTTCCTGACTCCCTTGTCACATGGTCTGTGATTGAATCCCATAGAACTATGACTTTATTTTTTAACAAACATTTCTTTGAAAAAATGAAACGTTTCCCTTGGTCAGAGATTAAATAAAACCTCACTCGCACCAAACAAATTTATATTTCTAAATATCACAAAATACGTTCATTGTCTTCCAATCGAGTCGAGTTGACATTGGAAGCCTGCCACACCCGGACTGTTAAACCAACGCATTAGCACGTCAAAGCCCATCGAGGGTATTGAGCCAGTATTGCCTTTAGTATTCCCCCCTCTCCCCTCAATTCAATTCAATTCAAGGTGTTTTATTTGCATGACAGATGGGTACAAGCAGTGTTGGGTATGTATATTGTAACGCTTACGGCAGACAGGCACTGTGTAAGAGCCGGCGCACCAGAGCAGCGCACCGAGGGAGCGTCTGCATTTCTAACTTAGTTTTTAAAATTAGTCAAGCAATATGAAGCATCTCCTTTTACTTAGTGCCTGAGCATAAAAAGAATAGGAGCATACTGCAACGCGTGTGAAGTCCATAAACGATATTAATTTTGGAACTTAAACATACAGTATATGGCTGGTCTCGGTACTTTAAAGAAAACATACACACCAGTATTCCATTTCTCCTAAACATTTTAAGCATCGAAGTCTTTAACTAACGCGATACCGGAGTCAACAAGCATACTTTTAGAATTTGATTAAAAGGGAATATAATATGGAATCGCGTATCTCAAGAAATTAATAACGATATAATTATATTCATGTTGCAAAAGAACTGCAACGGACATAAAAACTCCCTTGCTTTTAACAGAGCGTTCCATAATTTCTAACTACGAAAATGCCAGGTGAAAGGATTTGTAAACATATTTTGTTAAAGCAAGTCAGAACCCATTCAGAGCCTACATTACATTTTAGCGTTTCATTCTGAGCAGAAGACCCTCACACCTGAAGAAGGGGGAGGTGTTTTTCGCTGGAAATCTCGCCTGCTTCTACTTTACAACCGGAGTGCTGGCTGTGACGAATTAAACCGGTATTACAGGTTACAATCACAGACCATGTGACATGGGAGTCAGGAAACTAACACAGCGCCACCAGATTTGATAACGCTATGAAAACGCTATAAAATAATGTGACTAGGCACAGAACAAGTTTACAGCACAGTACAAAAATGCTGACCATGACTTTAGAAGCATAAATTGCCTTACACTCAATTTAAACACAAGCTGTCTTTAGCCCTCTAAGGTGGTTCATACAGAAATGTAGAGATCCAGGCTCAGAACACACAGCTTCATTAGCGAATACATATGCAGGACAACTAGAGAAGACGTTTTACAGAGGATGGATTTTTAGAAACATCCCATCAGTGACATCACTGAAGTCAACTCCTAGGTACTGTAACTGTCGTGTGGATAGTTTCACAAGAATCAGACAAAGGTTTAAGCATCGCTTGTTCTAGATAAAACTGCAAAAAAAAACAACAACCCATAATGTACTTCTTTGCGGCTCTGTTTGCCCAAATCATATATTCACAACGTGAAATCTAGAAAATAATATTACGTAACCAAAATCCGCAATATGGAAACAGAACCTGTGTAATTGTTGATAGATGATGTACTCGTAACATTTTTTCAAGACGAACTACAACATTTAAAAAATGACTTGTATGTACTTGATATCTCTAATCAATCCACGGGTCCCAGCACGAAACGAAAGTAAAACGCATACCGTTTCGCGCTTCTTATTAGTTGCTCAAAAGTAATTTGACCGTATGAAATGCATAATATAAACCTAGAAACATATACGTGAGTAGTACTTAAGCACTGTAGTATCGGTGTTAAGACATACCTCTCAAATACTGTAAATCAAGTTAAAAATATCTCAAGATTCTGGTCATAATGAAACCATGTTTCGTGTATGTTTTCTTTAAAGTACCGAGACCAGCCATATACTGTATGTTTATGTTCCAAAATTAATATCGTTTATGGCCTTCACACGCGTTGCAGTATGCTCCTATTGTTTTTATGCTCAGCTACTAAGATTTCCCTTCAGTGGTAAAATTAGATATGAATATTCAATACTTAAACGGGCACAGTTAAGACATTAAATATACATATACATACTGTATACAGTACAGTTTGCATACGGTAATATGTTTATGTCCCTAAATCAATCTCTTTTATGAGCATGTGAAAGGCATGGTGAATCACTGTACTTTGCATGATTGGAAAAAAATGCGTGATTGCGAAATGCTGTGGCGTTACTTTTACAAAGACGGTCAATGAAAAAAAGAATGTGGACCAGGGCAATACTTTGAGTTTACAGCTTGTCCAAGGTCATTTATTATTAATACTATTATTAATATCTTCGTTAAAGACTTTGATGGCTACAGCTCAAACATGAGAGGTTGAGCTTTATTAGCTCCACCTTGCGGAAATTCCGGATACTATTATTTTGCTAGCGGTATTTACCGGTAACTCGCGGTATTTACCGGTAGCTTGCGGTAGACTGCGTACAGCGTACCGGAAAATAATGCGGTATCGCCCGCGCATTTTGAATGGCTGCATCTGTAGCTTCATTTACGTTCTTGTTTACTATATCTTCTGCTATTATTACAGTACGTCTGTCTCTGGCTTTTTCTGAGAAAGGCAGCATGCCCTGGCTCTGAACGCTTCAAGGTTGCTAATCAGCTTTGAACTAAAGCATCTTAGCATCTGTGAATGGCATTTTAAACCCAGCATGAAGTGACTGGAGAAAAGCCATTATCTGGACTCTCGGTAATCCAGTGGAAGGGTGAGAAAACCAAACTGTAGTTCTCAGCTCATGTTTACATTAAAAAAGAATCTCCATGGTGATAATTTGACAATATGTTTGACAGGGGCCCATTGGCTTGGACTGTAAAATAGAAAAAAATGAATGTAATAAAGTCAGCAGGCTGGACAGAGAGACAAGGCAGCAGTAAGAGGTTGCAGGGGCTAAGTAAACACACAGCAACAGGACAAGGAATATATTTACAGAACTTGTGTGGATGCATTTGATTGATAAGCAGAGTGTCCTTTCAGAACCACGTTCTTCTTTTCCAACAGTTTCTGGCTGTAATAAATTATAAACTGTAATAAAGCATTGGCTGTCATGTATCATCCACATGGGTGGATGAAGTGAGCCCCCTCGTATATGTAAAGCACTAATGAATCCTTTGGAACGAAAAGCATTATATAAAAGTCTAAGAATTATACAGTAAATGAGATTATATAGTCACCCAAATTCATTAATTGAATTAACACAACCCTGTTGTAAAGTGATGTAAAGTAACATCGTGCAAATATGTTTTGACACCACCTCTCTCTCTACAATTTCCAAACTTAAAATACTGTCTGTTACTAAAAGTGACAGCTGTGATGCAACAGTCTGTCATGGAAACAACAATTAAGCATATTGCCTCATTGAGATAACCCATAGCATCTATTCTTCTCTGACCCGCTCTCTCACAGTGAGTGCCCCTGTGGACGTTCCACAACAGTTACATTGTAAATAAGAACCTAAAAAGATACAAATGAGAGGAGACCATTAAAGCACATCTTAATTGATATAACAATCTCATCCAGGCATTTCTTGAAGGAAGCCGGCATATCAGCTTTAACAACATGGCTTGATAGCTTGTTAGTTTGTACCCTTACAACTCTTTTTGTATATAAGTGCCTCCTGATTTTGGTTTTAAATGCACTTTGTGGTGATATGTAAGTGTAATTGTGTATGACTTAGCTGATATTTCATGATTAGAACGGGAGTGATGTAAGAATGGAAAACACAAAGTGAGATGCTTTTGTGTTGTCTCTTGGATGTTCTAAATGAAACCTTGTTGAACAACCATTGGCACCCTACTTCCACATCAAGTCACACTTCCACATAATGTCAACGTGTGCCCCTTGGATCATGTTTCACTGTTCATTCTGAAGAAAACTGCTGGGTTTACTTTGTCAATTGCTTTGAGGATTTTGAATTCTTGTATCAGGTCCCCTCCTAATATTTTCCTTCAGCCTCTTAGTACAGACATTCCATTCTGCCCCAGAATGTATCTGAGTGCTCTACTCTGGACAGCCAATATATTCGTATATTGCAGTAACCAAATTGTTCACATTTTTTTTATAAAAAAAAGCACCACAGTTTTTTTTTTATATGTTGCATCTTCTACATCAGTGTGTTCTATTTTGAAACGTGTTCTACCAGTATCTGTAAAATCACTGTTGTACTTTAGACTCAAATATTTGTATGGTGAATGTAATTCCCCTGCTGCATACTACAATAATTTCCAAACTCAATACAATATACTGTATATATAATTCCCTGAACAAAAATGGATGAATTTCAATATTTAAACTTGTCCACGTGCTAGACTTTAGACTCTGATGTGCCTCTATAAGAGTAGAAAATACAAAGCAAGATTTCCCGGTCACTTAGGACAGGAAAAGCATGATAAGTGAAACTGAAGAAAAGAGAATATACTACAGTATAAGCAGTTCACATGACCCAGGTCACAGCAGCCTACCCATGAAACACTACAATTCAAATTGTAGATTTGAGAAGAGCTTTCCAACTAGGAAAAAACAAGTGATAAAAACAAATCACATGGCATCAATGCCAACCTTTCTCCTTTGTGTAACTTACAGTATAGTGACAAGCCATGGTTCTGAATACTAACCTCACTAATTGTTGTGATTATTACTCTGTTGTATCTCTGAGAGGCAGCTGCTACAAAAAAATTTAAAAAACCAAGGACAAATTCTGTCAAACATAAACTTTTAAAAAGTTTAATGGTTTGTCATTTTCTAAAAAGTTAGTATACTGTATGTAATGGTCTCTGATCTTGATTTAAGATTTGATCTTGGTACCAAATTCTTTTTTTTTTGTCTCCCTAATGTAGAATTCATGCAGGCATATCCAGGCCTTGTTTATTTGGCGTTAAATGTTTAGCTGTTCAGATGGCTTCATGATTTTCTCAGACATTTGAACATTAGAATGTTGTTCTGTGACCAGTATGTATTCCTTTAACATTCTGTTTTTTTAATGTTCTTACATTCCATGTCTTGACATTTATGGTAATACAAGAGATTGGCTGGGCTTGCTCTGAGATTATAAAAATCCCTTGAGAATGACTGTATTGAGAGCACTGCAGGAGAAGATATGTTCCTGATTTGATCTCTGAACAGGCTTTTTTATAACAAAAATTAACACATTTCAAAACTTTACTGAGCTACACTGTGATTTCTTGCATCCCTACACAAAACATTGGCAGCAGTGATCAGATTACCTTAACTTGTAGTGTATGTTTTATATAATATGGAGATTACAATTCAACCTTGCCAGCTCCTCCTTCAAAAAGTAAGCAAGACAGTCCTGGGAGAGAAGCACCTGCCAGCCTTCAACGAGACTGACTCTCAGAACACATCTACAAGGCAGCATGTTCTTCCTGCCTGTGGACACAAAAACTCCAGAAGAGTCAAAATGCCATTCTTCTTAAAAGTAAAAGGCGTAAATTTTGAAATCTTAAAACAGAGCTGAGATATGGATTTCAACTCCACACACAATACATATGCACCTAAAGAGAATTCTTTATGTCTTGTTTTCATTCTTTATATCTTTCCAGGGTTTATAAAACTGCAGGGAAAATTCTAAGGATGGAGAATGAGGGAAAAATATTTTTTAGATAATACAGTTTTTGTAACATTGATGTAGAAATTTAAAGGTGTAAAACTGCATAATTGTTTCTATTAAACTTGCTCCTAAATATGTACATTTTACCTCTTTCTATAAATGCATTAAAAAAATTACATTTGCAGTAAAAATAGTAATAGTTTTCTACAGTTTGTATGCAGCAAAAGTAGAATAATGTACTTAATTTGTATTTAATGGTTTTTAAAATTAAACTTCATGGCATGTCCACCACATGTCAGAACAGGAATGCATAGAAGAGCAATACTCTAATAACCAACAAGGTACATATAAGTTCAAGTGGGTAGCTGCGTCAGCATGCGTAGGCTGCAAAGGAACAAGTAATAGGTTTATTCCATGCTGAAAAAAAGAAGAAAGAGAACACAACGTTTCGGCCGTGGAGCCTTCTTCAGGTGTGAGCTCACACCTGAAGAAGGCTCCACAGCCGAAACGTTGTGTTCTCTTTCTTCTTTTTTTCAGCATGGAATAAACCTATTACTTGTTCCTTTGCAAGGTACATATAAGACAGGGAAACTTGATTCATTATTGAATAAAACCTTTTGTAGAATGTTTGCAAAGTTTTTCCCCTTCTCAAGATCCTTTTGTCATTATAACACTTTAAAGGTAGAATTTACAAAAGGCTGCAATAGGGGTAAATATGTCATAGCTACAAAGGCTAAGCTTCATGAAAGACCATGACAGGTTGACATATATATAAAAACACTCTCTGGGAAAAAAGACAGGAGGTATCCTCTGTGATGTGCACTGGTCTGCTTGACATGTATGAAATGTAAGAAAGGGTGAATTGCAATGTGCATAGAATACAGTTTAGAAAAATGTGTTATAGTCAGTATTTCTTAATTAAAATCATACTAAAAGCACCAGTTTGTTATTGGATGTTGCTCTTAGGAAAATAATTGTTTAAGCACAAGAAACACCTAAGGAACAAGGTCAGTAGTCACCTCAATACCTCTTTTCTGCTATTGCACTGCAGTTACAGTTTAAAGTTCCTCTGCATCTTAGTCCTGAACGTGCTGGTGGTGGAAAGTTTGAATACAGATGTACCAAATGCTCTGCAGTAGGTCTAGAAAAAAATAAGCTACAGTAAGTGGGCTCCCAAGTGGCTCACTCAGTGACTCACTCAGAGTGCAGGTGGTGCCCTAGAGCCCAGATGGTGCCAGTTTGAGCCTGAGCTACAGCAAAGCTGAATGTGATGTGATTTCCTGTAGCTGCAGCACATGATCACTGGTGGGGTTGAGTGATCCTGTGAAATGTGTTTTTAATTAATTGTCAATTGCAGCTTAGGTAGGTATAAAATAATTATCGACTGTAAATTTTAAAGAAAACAACGAAAGCCTAAGAAGGTTTGAGATTTGAAACTGAATTATAATTATAATGAGTTATAATCTAGATTTGTTTAATGTGCTATACAGTAAGTGCATTTAGTGTATTTGTCTGCGGATTTAGCACGCTCCATTAACTACATATAGAAATATTTTTTTCAGTCTGGCACACCTGAAAAAAACTACTGTCATCAGTAATTAAAATGCAATAAATTAAATTAATATAGCATCTTCTGATCCATTTTCCAAGGACATCTAAAACAATAATGTACTACACAGAGAGAAAAAGAAAAGTTGATTTTGATGGAGAGTATTCAGAAACCAACAATCCAAAATTGTGGTTTAAACACATAATTAGGGTAAACAGATAAGAAACAAATACATAGCTTGTCTGTATTTAAGACTGAAGATTGGAAATATTTAGATGCTCATCCTTTTAGCACCAAGAATGTCACAGCTTTTACACAAGAGAGAGTATGGATTTATTCCACAGATGCTTTTTCAACAAGACTCTTGGACTCTGTGACCTTCTGAAATATATCCACTTAATCTCTTTTTAAACCATATAATCTGTAATCTTTATGACCATGAAGACAGTGATGCCCATATCTGGAACTTTCCTCTGATCTATTGTGATAATACCCGTTTAGAAATGGACAAACATAACTTATTTTGCAGGCAACTACAAAACTGTATGCTGATCTAAATGCCATTTGAATTGTTTGTGACAATTATTTAATTCTAGAATTAAATATATTTTGAAAGCATAAACTGTATCTTAATATTAAATAATGTCTATTGTTGGTTACTTTTTGACGTCCCTAAAAAGAAGTCCTCTAAAGGACCATCACTGAGATTATTACTGTTTCCATGAAAAAAGTGCATACTGTATATCTTAAAAACTACTATGTCTCTTTAGATAAGTAAACTGTTATTTTCACACAGCCCCCCAAACATTGACAGAAACTCATTTTGGTTCCATACCTGTTTTTTTCCCAACTACCTCTAGTTTAAGCAGCATGTTTATATACTATTGATATGGCCATTTTTGAGAGCTATGTAACTTTCTCCTCTTGTGAACACTATAAATTGTATGTAAGGTATAATAAGGGTAATGAGCTATGAAAAAACAACTCAATGTACTGCAACTTGCCATATGGAGTGTCCACAGTTATTTTATGACCTGGAAAGTTGTTCCAGACAAACAGATTCTGTAAACAAGAGCCCATTATCTGGGAGACCATGAATCATAACTCCAAGATCATGGTGTGATGGTCTGGACAGATGTGTCTAGTCATTACAGAACATTACTTGGTTAGTTGGTGGCAACAAGACTTCATGGTGTTGTGTCAATCAAGTCTTGGGACCACACTCACTGTCTTACCTGTGGACTCATGCTAATGAGTCCAAATGCTTGCCAACAATTGTCACACCCTCCACATCTAGTTTCCCTGTGCTTTACTTGTTCTTCCAGTGTGTCTGGTTGTCAGGGGCTTTATACAATATTTCCGGTCTTCCTATCCTCCTTGCTCGGCATTGGAATTGGATGTCGAGAGGCTTGCCTCACCAGGTCGCCCCACGTCTGCTACCCGAGGGCTTATGTCTCGTTCTGACTCCACCCAATACCTTGAGTCCGGACCGAACCCTCTCATTTGCTCCGTTCCTACCGCTACGCATAGGGTTCTCTCGTCTCGACGGTCTCTCTCCACGGCTAGCCCCCAGTGTCACGATTGTAATCCCTCCTTTTAAGGGCGCTCTGGCTGTTTTTATGTTTTACTTGATCATGTGCACCTGCATCCTATCCAGCCCCTCCTTAAAAGCCAGACGCTCACTCTGCGTTGGAAGACAGACGTCCGGAGCCCCGCCTACCACTAAGTTGCCCTATACCCGCAGCTTGAGGGCATAGGCCTCCTATCAGCGTCCTGACCAATCTGAGTCCGGGTCTAAGAGCACCTGGTCCAGTTATCCCCTGTTTTTATTCCATCTCCCTGCACAGGATCCCGTTCCGGTTTTTAACTTTGTCTTGTTGTCGTCTCGTGAACCTGCCCAGTTCCTCCCCGTCTCCTCCCCATGTTTGTTGCACTCCCTTCCGGATTCTATCATCTGCATAGAGTCCTGAAAAATGCTTCGTAACACCGGGCTGCCGTAACAACAATAAAAGTGGAATACAATCCACTTTTGCACTAAACAGCATCTGCAAAACATGCATCACAGATGTACAGCATGTATTGCTTCCAATGGTGGACACACACTCCTACCCTGTGACTTTTACAGTAGACCCCTGTTCACAGCAAATGTTAATCTACATAATGAAGTTGCCACTGTCATGATGTATTAGATAAACTGTCAGTACACATGCTGCAAAAATGACATTCTTTTCCTGGTATTATCTTTGAAAATTTGTTGCAGGTACAAATGATGTTTCTTTTGATGCCTGTTTGTTATATAGTTGGCAAACACCAGGGGCACACATTAAATCTTTTTTTTTCGCATGAATTAAATTATTTGTACAAGGATAACTGTATTTGTCTTTTTACACAGTTGCATTGGCTTCCTACACACTGGAAGAGACACTTTGCTATATTTTAAAGGTAGTGTATGTGGAAAACAAATAAACATCAAAATGCATTTTGTATTTCCTGGAATGCAGACTTTACCAAGCTGAAGCAATAAAGAATGTGGGCATATAATATACTCAAAGAATGTGGGCATATAATATACTCAAAGAGTTTTTTTTTAATGTTGTCATTCCAGATCCTATTTGCATATGGATGAAAAGAATACACATCTCTATTGTACTGAAGAGCAAAGCAAAAGGCCAGGAATATCATTCCGCAGTTCTTAGCCATTTCAGCTTTGCTGGAAAATGAGTCTCATCATGTAAAAATATGTCCATGAAGTTTTTCTAGCTTCATCATTTTTGGAAGATGGATATGGATGATCTTCTGTTAAACTGAATCATAAAGCTGCAACAGTAATAGGAAAGATGAACACCAAGAAGCCCCATACCTTACCCTCCCATTATCTGCAGCAATGAAATATACAGCACTTACAGTATCTAGCATGAGTCTTAAATTCAAATTTCAAGTACTTTTTCTACACATGTTAAACACATCATGAGATTTATTATCCAATAGCCAGGGTGATATTCTAACATGGGATTTTTCAAGACAGAAAACTAAGCTTTTTTTAAAAAGCTCATGCTATAAGCCCTAGGGAGATCAATAAATCTGTCAGCTTTTCCAGAGTACAAATCATCTTTCATTGTGAAAATGTTGCATTTTGAGTAATAGTTCACATCCTGCAGCTATACTGTATAAAGAAACAAAATTGGCCAATTTAACAACCTAAGGTAAATACTGTCAAGAAAATGTTTGAATATGCAAGGAAGTCCTTCACAATGTCTTTCAGATTATGAAATAAAGGAAAATAATTTTGGATTTTGTGGAGATTTCTTCAATAAACAAAATATTTCCAAAAATCTTTTTGGACTCCTATCAAGGGTACATATACAGACAATAAAAGAAGACCAATTTTCAGTGTACAATATGTCGTGTATAATTGCTATTTTCTGTAAGGACATTACTAAATTTAGCAGTGTACAAAATCCTTCCTTTCTATCATGTGATCAGGTTCCTTGCAATCAATATCAAGGGAGAAAATTAGATGACCAGAATACCTGTGGTCTGAGATATTTTCTTTGAACAAGGGAGAATATTACTATACAGAATTCCCAGTGGCACAATGAAACAAGACTATAAAAGTCAATTTTGTGCTATTATTGACAATGGTTGGTCTTAGTTTTATTTGCAGTCATACAGAATCAAGTTAGAAACGAGCTGTTATTCAGAAAAAAACTTGGTTTTCTAAATTGGACTTGACTGAAGATATACTCCCAGTGTCCTACCCAGAATAATGAACTTTGCATAAGATTTAGGAAGAAACTCACACAGCCAAAAGAGAGTTATGTACATTATCTATTCATACTACTGCATACAGTATGTGAGGTGTTTTCATTGAATTTAATAAGGACCTCAATATTGTTTTTAAATTAATAAATGTTTCTCGGGTGTAATTTAACCTACTGTAATTGGGTACGGTACATTTAATATTAAGGAAAAGTTGTATTGTTCCACCCAGTTTCTCTTTAGACAGTGTTCCCATATACCTTGTTCATTTTTCTACATTGATTTCTGTTTTATTACCAGTGCTGAAGACTCTAAAAGGCTTTGTTTAAGCCACAAGGAGAACCCAAAGGGCCTGATTTGCAATGCTTGGCATCAGGAGCAATGTTTTTTTAATTATTTTGTTTTTTCCAACAGAGGATGAAAACCTGCTGACATTTCAAAACTCAGCACAAACAACGTAAAATATTAATTAAAGATCTCTTGCATGTAATTAGAGTATTTAAGCCTCACACTGCAAAATAATCCATCTTAAATTCCCTATAGAAAAGAAAAAAAAACTTTCTCTTGGAGCTCAGCTTTGGAAATCTGATTCAATTAGCAAAAATGATTTTATTGTGATTATTCTACTTAATAGATTTAAAGTCCCCTCCATTATTATTACAACATTCTTTATATCTTCATATTTTTAAACTTAGTATTTTTAAAAAGTCTATTTAAGAGATATCAGATATCCTCTGTGATATTGAATAACACCCCCTACTACACCATTCACCGATTACATAAAGAATGGTACATGACCGTCGCGGTTCCACGCGGTCTCATGCATTCCGCCACCCCGTTCCGTCCCGCCCTGCAGCACATGGGGCGCGAACCCCGGTCTCCGGTGTAACGCAACAGGGAACCAGCCGCACGAGCTAAAGGATATCTCCCTCAGCCCAGGCAGCTGAGGTCCCTGCTACGCGCAGTGAGGGCAATGACATCACCGTATCCGAACTAGCTCTGCTACAAATACGCATTTAATTTAATTGGTGAACTTTCTGTAATGTTATATTTCTATGTTGCATAGACTTTTTGATTGCAGGCTTATAGTCTTTAAAAAAAACTGTCAGAATTTCCATTTAAAGTATCTTAAGTTTTAAACCATTTTCATGTATGGTAAGGCTCTAGCACACTGTAGGCATCTAAATACAAACCTAGATAATCCTACATTTGAGGAGAAAAATTCTTGACTTGGGGTAAAAAATAATTAGAGAGAAAATAATGGACAGCAAATGAAGTGTCTCAGCTCAAGAGGAAGGAGCAGGGTTACCGAAGGATGTAATTAAAACTAGACTTGGTAGACTTCTGAATAGGCATCTCAGGCCAAATCTCCTTGGAGGGTTTGGGTCGGCTGTTTTAATAGAACCCCTCACCTGTGAAAAATAGCCTCCTTTTTCCCACCAGGCTGTCAGTTGCAGTCAGTTCTTTATTTTCCTCCCTTTTTCGCTCACTAGCAGCTAAACCACTTCCCCCGAAAGGGGTCAGTTTTACGCATCCCCCCTTTTCTTACACTCAGTAAGTCTGGGTCTCAATTAGAGAGGTTTATTGGCATGGCTGGATGGAGAAAATCAGGAACCATAACCTGATTCACTCATCAAATGCCACATCGTCTAAGAAAGAAGAAACACAGGGCAATGCCATAATAACTCACTACGCTTATTCATTTGCAGAGGAGCCCCACAGCCTTAAAATGTTTACTATGATTGATTATTTCTAATTGCTCTGCTTTACTGGCATTTGAGTCAATTGAGAGCATAATCCTCATTTTTACTGTAAATCTGTGAGAGAATATGAGATACTGTAGATTAAGGAGATGAGCTAAATTAACAGGAAAATTAAAATGCATACAGTATTAGTATTGGTCATATCAACTCCTTGCTTTTTATCAGCAGGTTTACAGTCTTATGAAGATGTATTTGAATGCAGTTCACTACTGCAAGTTTGATTTATTGAACATATGGAATCCAACCACTGATTTCCCAGCATTATTATTCTGAATTTAATATGCTACTACTTAATAACAATAAGAACAAATAGTGACATGAGGCGACATGCTTAGGCCTGGAAGTGACGTAGGCCACTTAATCACACATAAACAGGGGAACACTAGAAGTCTGTCACTAAGTGCAAAATATGTAATATAAAACTGGGGATGAATATGTGCATTAAACAAATTTATTCATACTAGCTGAATAGTTATAAAAATTAAAACTTTAAAAAGACAACTATAAAATATCTGTAGATATTTTTCTAATTATTAGTTCATTTTAATACTTACACTACCAAATAATATAACTTTATAATGTATGAATTGAACTTACCAAATTTACTAACTAAATTTGTATTTCTTTAAAATGTATTTTTAAAACAACATAAAGTGTCTTACAGACAAAAAAGATTTGAATTGTAAATAGTGTTCCTCATTATGCAGTTCCAGGTCCAGCTGCTAAAGTATTGCAGAGTTCATGGAGTTTAAAATGTAAGATTTAAAGTGATTGTTTTTGGCAGATTGAAAAACAATAATAATCAAATAATTTTATAATTAAATGCATTTTTAGTGTATTGAAGGGCTCTATTTCTGTAACTGTGAGTTCATCTGGAAAAAGGACATTAGTGTCCTGAGGATCAGATTTTGGAAATTCAGCTTTTAATAGCTTGTTTGTTTTATGTCTGCAAACAGCATGCACAGACAGTCTCTGTTGCAAACTTCATTAACATTTACAAAAAGCAGCAGTGCTCACTGATATTCTCTTAATAATATGTTCAATTTTAATAATCACCTCTAATTTTGCTTAAAGATGCAGATAATTTTAAATGGCACAACTGGAAGTATTGCAATAATAAAAGTACAACTTCTAACATTATTTTAGTTAAAAAGTACTTTAAATATCTATTTTTATAACTTAGAAAAACATTACAAAATGCAAATACATAATACTTCTTATCCTAAGCATAAAAGTATTTCATTTTTATCTGTCTGGATGTATTGTCAATATATTTCTTCTTTCAAATCAAAATCTCTTGAAAGAAAAACAACACTTTGGCACAATATGCGATAAGATTTTACCATGTTTCATGATTTTCATGTTTCTAGTGCTGTTGTCAAGCTATAAAGCCTGCATAACTTGTAATGGGAGTCTCATAAAAATTAAACTTGATATATTATCATGGTGGTGCATTGGTTAGCATTGCTGCCTTGTAGCACTGGAGCCCGGGGTTCAGACCTGGGGTGCTATTTGGTGTGTGCACTTTGTACTGTATATACTGTACACCCAGTGCTTATGTTGGTTTCCTCCAGGTGCTCCCATATCATCCCCCAGTCCAAAGACATACTCTATTGGTACAGTACTTTATGGGAAAATTGGCCCAGGTGTAAGTGTGTACAGGTCTGTCTTTGTGTCTATGTGCTTGCCCTGAGATGGACTAGCATCCTGTCTTATTACTGTAATGCCCTGACGAGCTCCGGTGCTCCTGCATCAGCACCCTCAATCACCACGGCACATTCCACACGTGCAAGGAGCTCATCAGTGCCATCTCTAATGAGATCAGGCCGGTCTTATCAACCTCATTAAGAGCCTCGGACACTATTTAAAGCGCGAGGAACCATTCCTCAGGGGTCTGACATTGAGTTGACTAACAAGAATGTGTATGTTTGCTATTTGTTTCAGGCTTTCCAGGAGTTACTTTACAGTTTCACAGCCTTCCGGTTCCTGTTCCCAGCACTGCCACTCGCTAACTATCTATCATCCCCATCTGACTCCTTCCCCTGCACATCTCAGCTAGCTGCCATTTTCTTTTCTGTTTCCCTTTACTACATTATCACGCAATCACAAAATAAACTCTGTAATCTTCACTGCTAATCAGACTCTGAGAACAATTACTTTGTCGTGCCCTTTTTCTTTCCTCCTACGGGCCCGGCGTAACAATTGCAGCCAGGACAGTAAGACAGTCCATTGCAGGGTGGATACACAGACAGAGACAAATTTCAAGCACCAAGTGGTCTAACCAGCATGTCTTTGAAAGGTGCAAAAAGAGGACATACTGTACAGTACAAACTCTACAGACGGTGCCCCTGTCTGGAATGACACTCAGACACAACAGTAAGTTGTGAGCTAATAGCACTAATTGCCAGGCTGCTTTGCTTCCTCCTAGTTAAGAAAAAAACAAAAGCGAATGTCAAAAAAAGTACCAGTATTTCTAAAAATACAGCGGGGGAAAATGCAAATTTGCTTTAATTTGGTGATCTATAGCCATTTAGAACACACCTAGTCCCGGAATTACTCTTTATTATATTTTCAAAGCAAGCATGTTTGGAACTGCATATTTAAAATAGACTGATACTCTGGCAATATTGTCAAATGCAAAAAAAACTGCACCTTGTGAGTAGATACAGTGTGGGATTTGGGTAACACTTTATTTGAATGATGTTACCTAATGCTGTATAATGACCTCTTATACCTACTGTGGGTTGTGTTATTTGTATGTACTTATGCATTTTATTATAGCATATTGTATAGTGTAGCACTTACGGAAGCATTATTAAGCTTTAATGCATTAACATTCAAATAAAGCATTAGCAATATTTGAAAGCTGCTTTGGCTCTTGGTAACTTAGTTAGGTCTCTCATCTATCTTGAAAATGAACAAGAATTTGGCAGTGGAACAATTAACCATTTAAATATCAAAAGTACTTTTCGTGCCTCCAAGTTGATTTGGCTTCATTGAAAAAAGCTGGCATAATCTTTTAAGATTAGTAAATTCATACATAAAATTACCTCTTCCCAAATTCATCTTTAATAATTTCTATTTTGTAAATATATCAAGAGCTAAAAATGAGAAGTATGCAAGACTTATCAATTCATTTCTGAGATTCAGAAGCTCAATGTAGCCTTTATATTGAAAAGAGTGGAAAATTATAAATGCTGATTGAAACTCACCCTCTCTACACAAGAACAAAAACCTCAAAAAGAGAACAAGGATTAACATAAAACATAATTGATTCTTGTTGATGGTGAGTCCTTTAATAATTTATTTAACAGTCACCATCACATTTCAAAACATTTAGTTGGTATTGAGAAAGCTGTCTCCCACTGATGAAAGCATGAGAAAAGTTTATCCGTTTCTAATGTGCACTTTTCTTCAATGACCAGCAAATCAATGCTGACAAAGCTTTTTCAAAAATGACTTTTCATTAAGCTTTTCCTGACCTCATTGCAGGACCTTCAGAAACCAAGCAGACACAGCAGGAAAAGGTTTCTAAAGGAATTGTGGCTCCAAGCGCAAGTAAAGCATGTGACCTTGGTCTGTTTTTTTTAATGAAAACTTGAATGATTCTAAAAACACCATCCTTACTGGCAGCTACATATCCCTTGGCAATAGAGAAACAGGAGAAGCACTATTGACATTCATGTCCAGTGAGAGCATTTCTAGTACAGCAGCTTAGGTACAGTACCCCTGAGTATGAGCCAAGCCCTTTGTAGTCTAAGATCTATTTTCAAATGCCTACACTGTATAAATAACCAGAGTTGAGAAGAAAATCAATGACAACCACTTATCACTACTTTATAATATGTTACTTTTCATTCTAAAATTCCATGTTGGTTCACAATGTTTCCTATACTCTTTAATACTATTGATGTATGTTTTCATTCATTAAAAAATCTTTTTAATCAGTCTTGACTAGTGCTGGGATGGTGTGCATTCATATAATATCAGCATTTCACTCAGTGCGGCTTGTCTGCTAATTTATCCTCAAGAAACATCTATAATAGCTTCTAGTGAGATCATTTATATTTAAGTAAACCCATTATTAATTGCCTAAATCTCAATGCTAGAAGCATAAGAAATAAAATGCAAGATCTCAAGGCTATTAGTTATTATACTGATACTATAATAACTGAAATATGGTTTGAAGAGAACTATGGGAATTAAGATGGGATATGGAATGCATATGAAATAGACAGGGTTAATTATGGTGGTTACTTCAGGTTCAGCTGTGAAACAAGGTCACTGTGTCACAACAGGAAAGTAAAAAGGAAATTTAAATTTAAGATGGAGAATAAAGAAACACGTCTTTAAATCTCCTTGAGGAAGTAGGTGAAAAAAAAATTAGGGTCACTTAGCTACTAAACCATCAAATGTACAAGACAGGCCAATTTGCCTCTTCCTATTGGTATGTTTCTAGTCTTCATAAATGCTCAGGAGGAGGTATGCTGCATGCATAGCAACTATCAAAGTATAATTTTAAAAGCTGACAGATGCAAAAATTGATAGAAGCAATTAGATACAAATTGTTGTTAATTGCACACAGTTTCAAAAATAATCTAGTGGTATTACACTTTATAAATACCACTGAGGCAACTCTGAGCCTATCCTGGAATTACATAGCGCAAAGCAGGACTACGCCCTGCAGAGGGCAGTGGTTAATGACAAGAAAAACATTTTATTCACATTAACATATCTGACACCATCTTAAAAATTGTTAATCAATGGCACTATCTTTTGTATGAAAACAAAACAATAAAGAGCAAATTTGTTTCAGCTTTATGGTTTTCTTCAATAAACAGTGACATAAAGTAAAATGTGGAAAATGATGTTATGCTTTTTCTCTCTATTGCTGTCAATCAATCCTTTTTCTAACGATATTATGGAATTCAGGGTCATGTGAAAGCTAGAGCCTATCCTGGCGCAAGGCAGGATACACCCTGGAAGGGACACCAGTCCATCACAGGACACACACAGACATAAACACACTTCAGAGCCAATTTTCCCAGAAGTCAATTAACATACAGTACCAGTATGTCTCCGGACTGTGGGAGGAAACCGGAACACCAGTGAAAACCCACATTAACAGGGAGAGAACCTAGAAACTCTATGAAAAAAGCTGCCTGGGAATTGAACACAGGGCTCCAGCACTGCAAGGCAGTAACATTTACTAACGTGAGACCGCAGTGCCCTCTTGCTATTACCGACATAGTAAAAAACAGTTTATTTGATTTTTCATGATACACTTCATAGTAAATTGTGGAATTTGACTGTATGTTTTCAGAACATGGTTAAGTGTATAAAAGGACACATTGAACATTAAACATGTTTTTAAATGTAGTATTTTCCATGTAAAATTAAATTTATACTAATTTTGACTATCTTAAATTATTAGAATAGCACAACTATGTATAACGATCAGTTGAATACAAATATTCCACTATATTTTATAGCTATGATGGGAAAACCATAAAAGCTACAGTATATCAATATTTTTGTATCTTACATTCTGAAATAGAGTATTTCATAATTTTACAGCAATCTAATGCCTGTCTTGCACATTTAAGGTGTAAAAAAGTGGGATTACAGACTAAATTACGTAATTACGACATAATTACGTTATGATCTTAGCATATAAGCAAATCTTATTTTTGCAATTCTTCTGTAATGTTCCTCAAACTTGCCCTGGAGATATCACCCTTTAAGTGACTTAGTAAGGGATATTCTGTCTTTCTTCTAAAGTGTTTTATCATATTGCAGTGAATCTCAGAGGGCTAATCTGAAGCTACCAAAATTGTATAGATTTTAAAACAGGTTTGTCCATACAGTTTGAAAGGTGATACAGTTTTTCGTTTTTTAAAGGTGGCCAAGCGCAGAATTATGTAAATTAGACCTATGACAGAGTACAAACACACAGATGGATGTGGTGAGGAGGCAAATGTCAAGTTCTAAAAACAGGAACATTGACAGACTTGTTAGAATTAAGGTGCAATCAGATTGTGGAAGTGAGTATCAAAGTGTCAATCTGTCATGTATTAAAAATAAAACTTGGCTGAAGCCCAAGAAATGAATAAACCAATCTCAGTGAGTTCTGATTTAAAAAGAAACAACAACATCAACAATAACAAAAACAGCTCCTGTCTTTTTTTCACATTGAAAATTAAGCAAATTCTAAAAAGACAATTGTCTGTGCAATAGCCCTGGACACCTGGAAGCATACAGTACATCTATCCATTTTCTAACCATTGTATTCAATACAGGACCACAGGGGAACCAGAGCCTATCCCAGCAAGCAACAGATGTAAGATACACCCTGGACAGGATGCCAGTCCATCGTAGGGCATACACAAACACAAACATGCACACACTCATACTGTACCAGTGCCAATTTCTCCAGAAGCTAATTAACCTGCCAATACAATATGTCTTTGAATTGTGGAAAGAAACTGGAGTACACAAAGGAAATCCACATGACCATGAGCACAACATACTGTATAGTACAGACTCAATGCAGATAACACCCTAGATCCAGAACTGAACACAGGGACCCAGCACTTTAAGGCAGCAATCCTAACTACTGTACCACCATGCCACCCTGGAAATTTAGTAACTAGAGCATTTTACATGTCACAATTCACAGATTCAAATAATTTTAGACATCAGGTTCAGAAGCATGAAGTTCAATTAGTACATGTGTTTTATTTCCTCTGCTTGTACTTGGGTGAAGTGAAAGTCCATGGAGTTGTCACAACAGCAAGAATCTCTATTAGCAAGCAGAGTTGATGAACATGAAAGTACTTTGTATACATTTTCTCAATGTTATATTCCATTAAAGCAGTTCTGCATGCAAATGTTATATGAAGAACTGGTTGAGAGACCAGAATATTCCCACATGACACGGAGTGAAATAACACAGTTAAATCCTGATTTATACGTTATATTCTTCTAAAATAAAAAAAATACTTGTATCACACATACTTCTAAAAGATTGATTGATTGATTGATTAACTGATGACATGAGAATATAGCCAAACACATTTTCATGAGTTGGATGGTCAATCAGTCAATTACTCAGCTAGAGCAATTAGTAATCAGTCATTTTCTACCTCTATAAAATGAGTTTGTTTTCCTTGTATTGGAGACTAGACAGTGGAAATTGTTGAGTGTCACGATCGTCATTCCTCTTCTAGAGGGCGCTCTAACCTTTTATTATTAGTTTCATTATTACGTGCACCTGTCTATTGTTTAACTCGTCATTATATAAGTTATGTGCCTCCTAAGCTCTGCACTCAGTATTGGAAGATGGATGGCACAAGGCTTGCCTATTCTCCGGGATCATGGGTAGCCTGAGGGACGGTCTTATTCCCCAGTGCCCTGACCATCTGGGCCCGGGGCTTGGAGCTCCTGGCATCGTCATTGTGTTTTTAACTTCCCTGTTCCTGTTCCCGTTCCTGTTCCTGTTTTTTACTGTTTGTCTTGGATTGATCTCCCGGCTACCTGGACTTTGGAAAGAGCCCTGGTTTTCCCTATCGGACTTCCACTGGACTTGTTCGCCTGTGCTCCCCCTTGCACTTGGATCACTGTCGGCACCACCCCCTCACTCCCATCCATTACTCTCCGTGTTTTCCCTATGTCCTTCTCCAGTCTCTTCCAGATTTTACTGTCTGCATAGGGTCCTAAATACGTACTACACGGGAGTCAGGACCAGCTCCCGTGACATTGAGCTCTATTGAAGCCATTGCCTTGTTGCTTTATTTAAAATAAACATACACTTCAGTTCTGGAAAATCCTGTTTTACCAACTACTGCATTTGCATCTTCATTATCATGCAAAACAACAAGACTAAGAATGTCTATTATTAGGAGAGAAATCAGCCACAGTTTTCTTAGTTCTTGAGCTAATTCACTATTGCTTTAAAAGTTGCGGAATCTATTTTCAAGCTCTATACTTCTTTCTGTACTTTCAGTATTCTATGTGTCAATGTGTAAGCAAGTGTGTTTGATGTTGGTTTGCTCAATGGTTTATGATGTCATCCTTATCTTTGTATTTTAGGCCATTAAATAGGATTTTCCTTTGCCATTGTGGACATATTGTGTGACAGATACACTGGGCTACTGCTAGTGTTGTGGAAAGTCAATTTCAAGCAGTTGTCAGTTATAGTAACAAGTTTTTCTTTAAGGGATTTTTTTTTAAATTCATGACAACTTTGCACAAAATTGCTTTAAAGAGGCAGTGCTCCTTTACATAGTAACTATATAATGTACACAATGTAGTATTTATACAAATGATCATTTTAAAGAGTATTTTTTACTCAGGTTTGCTAAGTTTAGAAAGTAATCCATGACACAAGTGACACACAGTAAAACTCTTACTGATTTACATTATTTTAAGAGTATTATTCCCTAACACCCACAATACCCAAGTTCATTACAGTTTTGTCCTGTTTACCTCTGGGCTACTATAATCATAACTATTTGGGTTATGCTGCTGTGCAAAACATCTCTCAGACAAGCATGTTTCAGGAAAGTCTACAATGCAATGTGTACAGGAATTATTATAAATTTGAGTTCAGATCAGGTTCTGCATGTTTGTGCACCAGTTAAGGAACTGCAATTCTATTCATCCATTTTCTACCCCAATTCAGAGCTTGTCTCAGCAGGGCACACATAGACACAGAATAATAAGGAAATTCAGCTTAGTCCTTTTTTTACTATACAATTAAGACTGTTCAAATCTGATAGTGTTTACATGTATATAATAATGGTGCAGAACTGACCAAGCAAGAAAACACTCACAAAAATGTGAAGTGAAGGATATATGGAGGATGGGAAGTGCCTGATTTACAATGACCCTAACACTGAAAACAGTGGTACAGTCACCTGGAGCATGACATCTGACTACAGCAACAGACTTGGCTAATAGATCAATTCAGACAACCTGGAAGAATACAGGCTAAAGGAAGCATTATAAGACATTACTGAATTGCTGCCCACTCTTCATATGGAGTTCTGACAGCTACTTTTATTTGGTGAAGGGTTCTATATTTCTACAGACACCAGTGAAGATCTAACAAAATCTGTGCAACGATATTCTGCAGTTATTCACTTCTAGAACTACTATAGTCTTACCCCTCAGTTAGGGGTAACACCTATTAGTTATTTCTGAGGTATTTATTTACATCAGTTGCATATTTACTTTCTGAAAATTGAGTTAGAAATACCAAAGCGTTATTGAAATGTTTCTTTTTTTAATTTTGGAACATTGTAGTTTCCATGAGAAAAAGAAAAGAAGAGACAACAATGTTAGAACTTCCATTTTCCACTCTCTATACAACATTTAACAAGCAGACCACAATACTCTTTGAACATTGTGTTTCCTTTCTTCTCTTTTCAGCATGGAATAAACCTTTACTTGTTTCTTCTATTTGGTTTGAAAAGTCCTGTGAAATATAGTGTCTCTAAAACAATACTGGAAAGCTTTTTTGGAAGACTGACTAAAAGGAAAAGGGTGTTTATGTTAAAGAATTTAACCAGACAAATATTAAATATATGGTTTGTTGATTGTTGATAAGAGATCTAACGTGTTAATCACCAATAAAACATTTCAGTATAAGGGTATTAACATCATAGTTTAAATCCATCCAACCATTTTCTAAGTGCTTCGTCCAATTCATGGTTGCAGGGTAGCCTATCCCTGCAAGCAACTTGTGCAAGGTGGGATACCCCCTGGAATGGACACCAATCCATTCCAGGACACACACACAGACATGCACACATCACACCATGAGCCAATTTCCCCATGAGCCAATTAACCTAAAGTACCAGTATGTCTTTGGACTGTGAGAGGAAACCCACACAAACACAGGGACAACATACTGTCCAAGCTCCACTCTGCAGATGGCATCGCAGGCATGAAATTGAGATAGTGCTAACCACTGTGCTACCATGTCTTCCATAGTTTATGTCATCATATTCTAATATTTAAGTCGGTTAAACTCATTTGCTTCCCTCTTTACTCTCTTCACTGCACATTGGAGTACAGAAGCTTTACCATAGTTTTAAAGGAAGTCTATCTTTTTAAGGTAAGATGAAACTTCTGCATTTTTAAAGAATTCTGATGTAATGCGATTACAGGGCGTGTAAACTCTTTACTATTGCTATGTGGGAATGCAAGAAGTCAATGCACAGTTCAGTGTAATGTTGAAGTAAGTCAGACAGCTGACCAGAGAGATGCCAAGGTACAATATGCTCATTAAACGCCACATCGCCTTGGATGTGGCCACAAACAACCTTCTTTGTTACCATAAATGTTACATTAGAAAAAAAGCCTCTGTGGCAAGAATACAGTAAAAATACAAATTCTATAGAATAGCCAGCTGCTCAGAAAAAATATCACACATTCTACAGAGACCCTAGCAGGTAAACACAAATTTCTCAGTCTGGCAAAGTCACAGTAGGCTGTTGTAAATTCATAAACATGAAGGGGAAAGATGTTTATCCCAGCTTTATTTAAACTCTATAGTTCATAGCGTGTCTTTTTTTCTCCTTAAAACTTAAAACACTAAAAAGACCTCCTACCAAAGTTCTAGGAATACTCGGTATACAGGTCGCAAAGTGTAATGCTTGGAAGCACCACGTGTGGGCGGTGGCATATTATTCCAGGCATCTGCGGCTCCAGGCAGATGACCTTCCCCTGCTACAGAGGGGGATCCTGCTGCCTACTCAGTCACCAACACCCGAGTCAGCTGAGGTAAACAAGCAGCGAAGAGCTACAGCTTTTCTTGATGTTGAACAAGGCTGACCGCATGACTTCACCTTTCATTACTTCTGCCTCAAGAACAGATAATGCCATGCCCCGCTGTTTTGCGGAGTGCTTATAAATAGTCACTTTCCATTCTGAGCTAAGGTTTTGTTTGACAATATGCATTTGACTTTACTTGTCAGCTGGTACACAGTGAGACCCTCTTAATTCCACCTCAAAGGGACTGAGCAAATAATGACATAAGCAAAGGTGACTTTACCAGGAGTGCTCTAATAACCTAGTAAAATACCTGCTTCCAGTTATCTTTTATATTGTATGTATATAGCACAGTACTGTTGGGGTTTCATTACAAACAGTATTACAAAGAGGGATAGCCTGGAATATTCAGTTGTAATTCATAATGATGGGACAGGATTCATTTCAATATGTACAGTAGATATTTCTTAAAAGTACCCCCATTCAGACATGCTTAATGGTCTTCATAAAACCTGTTAAACTTTAGCAATTCAGTAGATTTGAGGAATCCACTCAATTTTTTCATCTTTAAAGTTATTTATGAAAGTGAGTGACTGGACAAAACTTTTTTTTGTTAGAATTGTATGATTGCTGGAGAGGGTAAAATTGCACAGTCAAAATGTAGTAAAGTATAAATAATGTGTCTAATCTGATATTAAGTGAGCTAGAACTCATTTGTATGGCTGGTAATTTTTCATTGATATTAACAGAATGTCACATATTCCCAAGTTAATATCAAGAATATGGTTTTGTCCATAATTTGTTTCCCTGGAAATAATGTGTTTGGGGGTTTGGTAGGGAGGGAATCCTTACAGCATTGGGCTCAAATGAAGTTCAAAGAACAGATCTTAATGATTAAGCTGCTCCCTAACGTGGAATTACTCCATCCTTCACATTGCATCAATTTCCCTACCGCTCAAGGGATTATTGATATCACAGTTTGATTTTGCACCACGCTTTGTACCACTCATGGTGTATGAATAATGAAGGCATCCATCCATCCATGATCAGAAAGATGATTATTCTGCAGAAGGGCTCCAGCAGCAAAAAGCGTAACCTGAAAGCTCAGGACTCAATGCAGGCCTACATGCATTTAGACAGGGACATCAGTCCATACAAGTACACACCCTTTGATGTGCCTGTCCCTTACACATGCAAGCAGAGGGACAGGTTTGAGACACCAGTTAACCTAACCAGCATGTGCCTGGTGTGCAGAGACTGAGACTGAAAAATAATAATATTATGAAGACCTGATTCTTGTTTAAGAAGTCAGAGAGTGCAAGGAAAAATATTTTTCATTTACATGAGGAATCCCTTTCTGCTTTGGGTTTGCTATAACACATCCTTCAGTCTACATTTCAAACTGCAAAATTGGATACATAACTGGATTTGGTGAAGGAAGGAAGCTTAGGAGGAAGCTTTGGTGGCTGGATTTTGGATCAAGAGAGAAGGGAATTTGTTTACTATTGTGTGTGGCTTTCAGGGTGATTGCACTTTGAATGATGTCTATTTAATTAAATCTGACCCTGCAAAATTCAATTACAGGAACCACAACCAGCATTACAATTCTGAGCAATAAGAATCCTCCAGCAATGCAAACCATCATTACTACAGATGGATCTCTGCAGTTTAAATTATGTTTTAATCATTTTCAACTGTCTTTTTTTACACCTTCTGGTTTGAGCAATTCCAGCTTTTATTATCTTGATATAATGGCTCAAATTTGACACACATAATTAAGCATTAATACCTGGGGAAGAAGCTTTTACCATCTGGAAAAGCCTGCCCCATACAGTACAGCACACCAAACTGGATGTTAACAAATGCTTCACAGAGTAGCAGTACCGTCAGAAATGAGAACAACACGAACAAGGAAGATTTTTTTTAGGAATAAAAGCAATTTAAAACTTCTTTAGTTGGCCTGTTAAAAAGTGTTCCTTATAACTGTTTTGTACAGTAGTCAACATAGTTAGCTATAAACATAGCATTTTACAATAGTTTCTTCATTTTAAAATGTGTACACTGATTCTGGAAAAGGCAGACCTTTGGCGTGACCTTTAAAAATCTAGTACTTATGGCTCAGCCTCTTAGGATTGTACAGTATGTTTCTTTTGTATTCTTTTCTGTTTTGTATGATGACTATAATCCATCTACAATGTGAACTGCAGTGAGTTTATTAAACACTCCTCCTCCCAGCAATCTAGCTTTCATCATCTAAATGTATAAAATGTAAAGGTTTAAACCTTTATTACTATTCACAATATATTTGCCCCCTCTTCCGTACTTAAAGCCTGTCAATCCTTCAAAGCAGAGCCGGTGTGTCTGCAAGTTTTCTAGGTCTCTTCAAAGCCGATGCACCTGAAGAGCTGGGAAGAGTTGCTGAATTAGTTCAGTTAAGCCAATAATGAGCTGATATATACTATTAAGAGATGAGCTGGAAAAAACATACACACTAGGCATCTAGGACTGCTGACTCCTACTTTAATGGTTTACATATAAACCTCCACAAATGTTCCACAATTCTTAAAAAAACACTTCTTGCCCTCATTACTTTTTCAGTAGATTTCACATTTATCTGTATTGCAGTTTTTTCTGTCACTTTTCACAGTTCTGAAGAAATCAAGGGACCCTGACAGACAGGCTGTACAGTAGCAAAGAAGGAGAAGCCTTAAAAGATAAATGGCTTTGGCCACACATTGTCTACTGAAATTGTTGGTTTTCATCGCAGGTACATTTTTTGTGGTCAAAAATATTGCAGGTACACTCAAGATCTTTGTGATTCTTAGAGGGCTCTGCCATTAAGGCCCAAACTGTATTGATATTTTGAGATATATTTGTGGCAGGGTGGTCTCAGGAGGGAATGTAATAGCCAAGAAACTGCCACTAGAGGTCACCAAAAACCTCTAACTATTGTAAATAGGCTCACTGGGGCTATTATTGTATACAGTACATTGGATTTCAGTGGGTGGCTGGGGTTAGGAAGTAGTGTACTGAATATTGTTATTGATTTAGGTAGTACAGAGAGGTTGTACTGGTTCTTTGGAGATTTTAAGTGTAAAACCTACTGAAATTTTGCATATATATTCTGTAATACAAAGCCTCCTGTACCATTCACTGTCAACCTGATAAATTATTTTGTGTTTAGGTCTCTGTGGCCACCTTATTTAAGGGTAGGGTCTGTAATAAAATGTTTCGAAGCTGGAGATGGCTTTAAACACACGTTCATGGCAGATATGCCCTTCTAGTCTTGTTTAAATGTAAACTATCTTCCTGGGACAGCATACTGGAGCAGTGGTTAGCATTGCAGCGTTGGAGTCCAGGGTTCAATTCCTGACCTCCATGTTAATGGGTTTCTATGTTCTCTCCTTGTTCTCATGGGTTCTCCTCTGGGCTCTGGTTTCCACCCACAGCCCAAAGACATACTTGTTGGCTAATTGGCTTCTGGGAAAACTGGGCCTGGTGTGCTATCTGTGTGGGATTTGTGAGTTCACCTTGTGCTCATGTTGGCTTCCTCCAGGTGGTGTGGTTTCCTGCCACAGTCCAGAGACATTCTGATAGTTTAATCAGAGAAAATCGGCCCTGGTATGAGTGTATGCATGTTTGTGTTTGTGTACAATATTCATACAATGGATTGACATCCCATTCGGGGTGTATCCTGTCTTGAGTTCATTGCTTGCTGGGGCAGGCTCTGCCTCCCCTGTGACCATGTATTGGATAAAGTGGTTAGAAAATGGGATGGATGGATTGATGGAGAGACTATCTTATATTATTGTAAAGACAGAAACACAGCAACTGTAATGTACTGTATAACACGTGACTGCCCTCATATCAAAGTTATTATCATTTGGTAACTGACAACATATGAAATGTCTCACAGTTTTCTGCAGTTAGAAAGCTATTTTTTTAAAATAAAAGACTGATTCATAATAGGCATTGATAATGAGACTCCAAAAGGCAGAGATTCACAAAATTCTCTGCACCTGAACAGAAGAGCTTTACTATATTTATAGCACAAGACTTTAAACATGATTAGCATCTCTAACCTCATTACAGTGACATGCAAAACAAAATCTGTCTGCCTAAAATTGACTTCCAAAGATTTATGCAGGCACTCCATGATTGCACTTTTTCATCTCCAACCTTCTTTTATTTCAAGATATAAAGATCTAATTGCTGTTTAACCACACAGCTGGCAAAACATCCCTTCATATATGTGACGTGGCTGGAACAGCTTTTGGAAGGAAGAGGGAGAAAACTGTCAGACCTCAAGGGAAAAGGGCTCTTCTCAAATACCCTAAAAACATCCTTTCAAAGAGATTTATAAATAATGTGGATCCGATTATTAATTCAGAAGGAGGCAGATGCTTGTGTGAATACTCTACTCCTTCTGAAGATTGCAGTTCTGGAGTGCTGCGATCAAAAGCCCTCATCACTCACGATGGTGGCATTTGTGCTCATTCTAAACAAGATACATTTGCATTTGAATGTCTTTTACAAAACAGGATATATAATATGCCTACTAAGGGTCTCAGCTAAAGACATTTGGCAGCCATTAGAATTCATCAGACTGATTTTGTATGCATATAATAGTAGAGATAATAATAATAATCATCATTATAATATCATATCCTTCAAGGTTTATTTCAACTCACAACAGGCAATATGATAACTTGACATTTTTATTCATTCTCTTTTATTTAAAGAATGATAATTTGTTGCTAGCGAACACCTCTTTACCCCATATTTCTGTTACGAAAATAGAAATAAAAGATGAAAGCTGCATATTTACATCACATTAAGTATATAATCTTTCTCTTATATAATAGCAGAGGATCTAAGAGCATCTCATTGTCAGTTGTACTGGAAGTGATTATAGTTAGAAATCGAGCTCAAGTACAGAATAAGCACAGGATGTCTATGAGCTAAATTTGATTTACTTGTAAGCCTGGGTTCAAACATGTTCATAGTCTGCACTTTCCAGCACAAATTTTATCGCGTGTATATATATGAGTGTATAGCAATGTAGAGAGATGTAAAGAAACACAGTATCTCTATCAGGATAGGAGTGCTACAGTAGGTTGATTTTATTTTTGACTGGATGATGTCCTTGGATCAAATATTTATTTACCACCAAGCGGACAAGTCATGCCAAAAGGTCTCCTCTTGTTTGTATCAATTATTAACTTCTGTCTTCACAACACAAACTTACGGTTTAGACTTATTGCCAATCAACTTAGCTCCCTGCTGCAACCTGCATATTAGCACAGGAGGGGGAGGACTGTGCTTGCATCCTTTAAGGTGTGCAATAAGCTCTAACATTCACAGGAGAGTGAGCATCAGATGGAGTACTGATACAGTTATGACTAATACAGCACTGCAAGCCCGCAGGAGTCTGGCAAGCCACAGGGCATGAAGTTGTGTGATAGGCTGGGGATTCCCTGACAGATTCCAAACCGCCTGAATCATATCCCTCTTGGGGTCTTGCCAACCCCAGGAGGAATCCCGGACACAGCCCGTTCAGACCAATGATGTTCGGACTATAAGGCTTAGCCTGTGCTGCAAATAAGCACACTTTCTGGGAGCCCCAGAAACAGTTTTTATGGTGATGTTAAAAAGGAATGAACTGAGTAATTTTGAATATAAGCATCTCCTAAGAAAAGCAAGAAAGCAACTTAAAAGAAGTATTTTGGAGGTTTTTCACAAAGCTGTAAGTAACAAACAAGCCACATTTCCTCACAGAACGATTATAATGACAAAAGTTCAAACCCTTTAGGGTTTAGGGTTAGTATTGTGTTTCAGAATTCTAAATAATTAAATACATATTATTTGATTAATTTAAATAAATAAAAGCAGCAAGTAAAATTTAAAAATTGAAAAACGAGCCTTGAATTGTTACTGACTTTGTCATGATAGAATGTAATAGTTAATAGTAATAATAGCACTGTAATAGTTCTCAAGGAACTTACCTGTTTAACGTGATTATATGTTATTTCTACTGGAGTACACCAAGTAAAGTATTTTAAGATTTTTAATGTTTATATTTGTGCCAGACACAAATTCCTCTTTGAAACATTGTTTATTTTATAACATGTACAATGTAACCCATTGCCTAGATTCAGCTTTTATTTTCTAAATATGTGGCCGTTTTGCATAATGAACCACTCTTGCGCTATTTAAAATGCAGACTACACATCTAAAATGCAGAAACACATCTTGCCAATTTTATCAATTAAAATGGTTAATAAAGTAAGTGCATATTAAAGCCATTTATTCTTAATATGGATGACAAGTACTGTAAATCATTGTTGATATACTAGTCTCATCTTTTAAAATTGAATGTAATGGTACACAAACTACCTTTCACAAGTTAGTTTGGCTGCAAAAGTAATTACTAATTCAGACTGATTTGTTTCTTTTAAAAACTAGGTTAAACAGATGTCAACAAAATTGGTCCTGAGATAAGAGCTTTCTGGCCTAATGTGAAGTAGTTTATACTTGCATGTTTTGTGGGAACAATAAAGGGAAAAACTTGTATTTCTTCTTCAGTTGTCCTTTAATTAAAATGCAAAGTGAAATGCGAGCCAGATCAGTCAGCAGGAAAAAGAACAGCTGTGTCCTGTATCAAATCATAAGAATTCAGGCATGCATTATTTCTAAAGATGACAGTAGATTGGTAGAAACAGTTGAAAAATACTAAAATAATATTAACATATTAAAAAAGAACTATTGAAGATGTATACTGGTGCTACTGTATGAAGAGTCAGTACTGTATATGCTCTGTAATTCTCTTATTTCTGAGATAACTACACAAAGAAACACAGTTGCACTAACTGCACTAAGAAACACAGTTGCACTCATACTGTACATATTGTATCAATATCTCTTAAGAATAAAAAGCAGAACAGCTTCAAAAAGAGCAGTGCCATTCTTTTTTAAACCACCTGAACAATACAACTCTTGTCTCTGATATCTGAATATGATAGGTAATATAAGAATTCTTATTTATACAGAGTTGACAGTTTATGTTGACACAACATATATATTTTCTTGACACAGGTCTAGATATAGTTAGAAATTAATTAAATTTGAATTAAATTTGAATAAGAATTAAATAGAATTAGAATAAGAATTTAAATTGAGGGGTTTATGTCAAAACTATATAATGGATAAGTTACATACTAACTCATTTAGGATACTGTGGTCACTTTGTGCTAAACAGCTGTTGTACACCCTCACTATGTTACTGTACCTCTGTTACACCATTTTAAGTTGGGTAACAGACACTGACTCTGAAGTTACCTGTCAAACATGAGGAGTTGAGGTTGGAACTTATGTTACTGTATTTAGTCTGGAAGTTATGGTCTAGTAGTCAATTATTCTTATCTTAATCGTTGTGGTGTATGTCTGTGTGCATTTATATGCTTTAAGCTCAGTTTATAGTAAACCAGCACCTTTAAAACTATCAGTAGGATGTTCCCTTAAGAAACTGCAGTTTAATTTTGTTGAATGCTGTGGTTTTTTTTGCTTTTGTAAATATATTCCTGTGAACAAAAGCCCTTCAGTCAATAGTTATTGTTCTTTAACTTTATTTTTTGTGTTCTGTCTATTTTTCATGACTTTTGCAACCATCCCTGGATTTACTGAGAGAGTGGTTTAATCACAACATTACAGAAAATATATTGCTACCCTAGAATCAGTTCAAAGAAGAGCAACCAGATACATCCTGGGGTTTAAATGAATGTCCTATGCTGACAGGATGCTATAGGAAATGAACATTTTAGTTTTAAACAGAGACCAACAGAGAACACTTGGTACAAGTATTTGGAATCCTTAATTTCCTTGACAAAGTCAACACAGGGGACCTCTTCAAACTGAACAGTGAAATAAAAAACTGGTGATTCAGGTAGAAATAATATGGAAGTGCATTTAAAATTGAGAACAGGTGGCAGTTAGTTCTTTACCAAAGGGTTGTGGGTTTTTGGAACAATCTATCCAGTGCTGTTGTTGAAGCTGACACCCTGTAATGACTGGGTAGTATCCTCAGATCAATTAGCTACTGTACCAGCTACCGAAGAGACTGGATGAGTCAAAAGACCTACGCATTCGCTACAACTACTAATCGAGCTGAGAAACTTTTATGAATCAATAGGATGCTAATTGAAGCAAATAATCTAAATTAAAATGTTCATACAATAAGACCACAAAATGAAAATTAACAGTTAATACTGAGCACATTTAATGCCAAACAAAATACTGTACCTACACAAAAGCTTCATAGTGCATCCTAAACCAACACTATTCTGTAGTGTTTCTCATTCTTTACAAAATTGCAATGTGCTGCATTAGGAACAAAAACAACAACAGAGAAATATAGAAACTGAGCATGCTTTTAGTAGCAAAAAAATCACAATACTAATACTAATATAATACTAATGCTAATACCAAGGAAAACTCTGTCTTTTTAATGAAGCACCAGCCCTGTTAATTGTAAAGTATAATTTTTACACTGACCTTTGAGGAGTATTAAGCTAATATTTGTGTGCCTAACAAAGAACCACGACTTCAGAAGTTAATTAAGGGGTCCATCTGTCACTGTGCACAGTAACTACTGTATATTTGACCAATAATTGTCAATGATGACGTTAATGATACTTGCTTCCTTAAGGACAGAAACCTTACTATTCTATTCTATAATCATCTACAAACAATTTATTGAATACACAAAACAGTTGGATACATTTCTTACCAGCTTACAGACATAAAAAAACAAACTATCATTCAAAATGAATGAAACTCCCTTAGAAAAATACAGATGCTACAGTATGTGTCTAAAGTATCTGTTAAAATGTACACAGTACCCTGGACATGTATGACAAGAAAGAAACAGTGAAACAGTGAAATTAGTGAATAGTGAACAGTATGATTATTAGTGCCTTCATAAGTCATTCATCATAATATTGTCACTTTTGACATAAGGCGTAAAAGCGACAGAAGTAAAGGTCAAAAGGTAAAGCTTAGCCTTTTCTTGAAAACCAGATAAACATTCAGCACAGTACACAGAGAAAATCTTAACTTGTAGTTCAGAACTGTCCAGAAACTGATTAGAAAACAAATAGTCCAGCAGTTGGACTAATCAACTCAAGTTCTGTTGACATTGTTTTATGAATGTCAAGGACAGTCTGCAGCATTTGAGACTGAACAGAACCAGATCCACCTCTGTATTCAAGCCACATTCTTGAGAAAACTAAAGAGCTTTGACAGTGAACTTTACAATCTTTACTTATATTATTATTCCTGTTACAATCCATTGTGAGTAACTGAAATCTTGCCATCTGCCAAGAGGAGCTCCCATTATTAAGTTTTGAAACAATTGCATTTAAAATACCTAATCGATACATTAATTTTTTTTTTCCAAAATATTTATTCGGATACTTACCCTATGCATTCAGTTTAATTTAAAAATATGTGACCTAGCCTGTGATGTTGTAATGTAGTGTAACAATGAAAATATATACTGTACTTGCATACTTCATAATGGACAGTTGAAAAGGAAACTCAGGACAATTAAACACATGATTAGTGCAGTGAAATCACAACGTAACCTTTGATTACCTAAACTGCAGAAAAAAGTGAAAAAGAAAGACATTTAGTTTCTGTGCTCCAAATCCAGGCAGACAAGGCAGCCTCTGCTAACCCCAGGAACATTTGCAAGTATGGTGACCTCTTTACCAGGTTAGGCGTAGAATTTTATAATGATTGCCAGCAGCCAGAGGCAAGCATGACATACTGTATATTTGAAACCCCTTCATAGAAGTGGATGTCTATGAACCAGCTTCAGTTCTGAAAACATTAGCTTGCTGTTTAACCTGGATGGTACTCTAGCTTTGAAAATGGAGATTATCCATCTGCAAATTGTTGTCCAATTGATATCAAAGAAATCGTCAGTAAGATCTACACTTTAAAAAGTAGCTTTCTTGTTAGCTTCTACATATCTTTGAGAATCCACCTTTTCATATAGGAAAATATTAAAAGTTACAACAATCATTACAAGAGGTGAGGAGGCCATTCAGCCAGTTGGTAGTTAGGAGCTAGTAGATCAAAAGATTTCATCAAGCCATTTCATGAATGTAGCCATGGTATAGGTTTCAAGATGCTGTAGTTGAGTAGCTTGTTTCAGACTCCCACAACCCTTTGGGCAAAAAAAATGTCTCATCTTCCATGATTATCTAGTTTTCATTTGTGACCTCTAGTTAATGTTTTAAAAGTCAAAATTAACTTTATGAAAATTTTGAACCTGTATGTCCAACAAAAATTTGAAGGACTCCATCAGGGTTTCCAAGCTGAATTTCACAACCATGTTGGACACCATGCAGTGTCAGTTTTGATACTGAAATGCTGTAAAAGTAAGATCAGTTCTCTTTATGTGCTCATTTTTGAAACTTCTGGAGAAGATTTATTTTGAACTCTTAATCAAGGAACTTGTTTGATTAAATAAACCTGGAAAATAAAATGCCACTCTCCACTGTTCCGGGAACAAAATGACTTTAATTTGTCAAATTCACTGCTGAATCAAAAAGATTAAATATTTTTTTTATAAACTGAAGATACTGTAGAGGAAAGCCTTTAAACCATTCCAGACCGTAACTCCAGAAGGCCATGGGGGTGCAAATCCCAACCCTGACTTTAAATATAACATTTACAGTACCTCAACCTTACATTCTTATACCCTAACATCATAAATCAATATATTGTAAACTGAAATGTACCCTACACGATATACAGCTATACAGTATATTGCTGACCACAGCATCACATTTGCTATTTGTCTGTGATTCCATTGATGAAATGTGGAAGCTGGAAGGTCCTTGATATGCTGACATCCAAAGGTTCACTCAGAGTATCAAGCACTTTATTATATTTCACTGAAGTTTATTCCTTAATAGGTTTTGAAAGGGTGTCACACATTAGTTGCAAAGCCATATCAAACTAATCCAGGATGAGGCTAACACATCAATAAATTCTGTAAATTTCATTTACTGAAAATGAAATGAAAAAATAACACAAATGGAAACAATGGAAAACCTCAATGTATTTTATCATTTTCTATTTTCTTCTCTTCCATGTGCCTATTGTCAGGTCTGAAACGACACATTAGACATCAAGCGGTCAGCCTGTCAACTCGCTGACACTTCAATGTCTGAATCAGTCTTCCTCAGCTGTCTGCACCACTGCGCATTGATCCACATCAGAGCCACACAGGAGGAAAGAGACACATAACCTTGTGTAAACTTCAATGACATAACTGCTCTTCCTTGAGACAGTTTCACGCAACTCAGTAAAGTTGCTGGCTCGCCACAAAGGGCACTCAAGCTTTCAAAGTGTGACGCTCCTTCTTTTTTACTTAATTTTCTTTGCCCGTTGAAAAAGAACAGGATTTCCTCCTTAATGAGTGTCATTAATAATACACGCTCAGCTTTCTTGCATTAATTACATGGGATGGTTTTCTGAAGCCACTCTCAGAAGCCAGGGTTACGTTAAAATGTTCACAAGGCAGGAGAAATGTTGTGCAGATTAGGCTGAATGATACACTGCTTTGGCTAAGGGATACTCCTGTATATTAGAGGTAGTGATGCTGCAGAAAAAGAGACTCTGACTGAAGCACATCTGAGAGGATAACAGTGCTGCAGGAGGAGAGAGGAAGTGAGGCACAAGAGGCAATACAGACTTAAGGCAAGGCTCATCACAGAGTTTTCACAGAGGATGTCCTTATCACAGTGCTTTCAAAACACCTTTAGCATACAGCTGCTGCATACCAGGCAGTAAACATACAGTACTTAATACTTCAGTCAGGAAAAAAAACAAGACACAGTGCAATGTGAGAGCAAAGAAGTAAAAGATTAAAATATACAAATATTTTTCTTATATTATATAATTTTATTATATAATATAATTTATTATGTTATATTATTTTATTATATTTTTCTTAAACACTTTAGACCAGCATGAAGGATTAAGAAGGTTGAAGATGGTTAGGCAAATAGAGCTATAATGTCAATTTATCCATATATCAGGAAGCCATTTATTCCTGGTAAGGGTTGTGGCAACTTGGAGCCTATCCCAAATGCACCAGGAACTAGGTGGGATGCTAGTCTATTCCAGGACACACAAACCCAATGTGGGACAATTAATAGGTAATCATCCTAACCAGCACACATCTGGAAAATGGGAGGGAACTAGAGAACCTAGAGAAACACCATGCAGAACTTGAAAACTCAGTGCATAAGGCCCCCTGGTCAAATGCAAGACCAAAAGTTGTGAAGCAGTTGCTGTATAAGTTTAATATATTTATATAGCTTTATTTATATAGCCATGGGGGAGCTGTGGCACTGTGGCTTAGGATCTCCACCTGTGGCTGGACGGTTTCCGGTTCAAATCCTGCGGCCAGCAGAGAAATCCTACTCTGTTGGGCCCCTGAGCAAGGCCCTTAACCCCAACTGCTCCAGGGGCTCTGTACAATGGCTGACCCTGTGCTCTGACCCAAAGCTTCTCTCCCTCTGTGTGTCTGTGTCTCATGGAGAGCAAGCTGGGGTATGCGAAAAGATGAATTCCTAATACAAAAAACTGTATATGGCTAATAAAGTGATTTTATTTATATGTATCCACATCTTGAGTTTTTATTCATCTTGTATCTTTTACTGACAATCAAAAGTTTTTTTTTATTCTTGTGGATGTTATGGTGTTAAAAGACCATAAGAAATAAGTAATAGATAAAAGACACATACCTAAAGACGACATATTTCCAACAGCATGTTAAGGTTGCATAAATGAGAAAGAAAAACATTCAGTGCTAGTGACTACACAACATGAATAACACACATTGGTAGACTGTTTTCCCAGTGCTAATGTTCATTTCTGGTGTACGCATGGTGCCATTTAAACATTAAGTACATCAATCTACATTGTAATAGGCATGCCTTCGGGTACAATGTCAGGGTGGTACAATCCAGTCCTTCTGGTAATACAGTAACAAGCTTTACATCAGCACTGGTGATTAAGTTTGCCAGCTATCTCCTGTCACATGCTAGAGTTAACCCATACCATATGGTATACAGACATCTGACAGCAAATATGATTGATTTAGGTCCAAATTTAATTTGTTGGAAATTATTCAAAAATCATTCCAAAATCAAAAGCTTACAGTATTTTTCCATGGAATACTTGCAGTGAGTCTCTGATTTTGTGCCTGGTGGCTTGTCAAACTTTAAAATTTAATTTATGGCCTTAATACACTTGAAATAAAGGCAATGCATTATAATATATTATGGTATACTGTATTTCACATACATATTTAACTTTTTGCAACTTGTTATTTGTTCTTTAACAGTATGATAAGCAGCTGTTTTTTGTGCTTGTACAGTAAAGTACTGTTTAAAAGGTGTTTTTAAAGTTGGGCTGGAAAGTTGGTACAGTAGGTAGTAGAATTTCAGGCTAGCTAAACAATTTTTAAAACTAAGTCAGAAACCAGAAACCTTTAAGCACCTTAAAGAGTACTAAAAACAATACCATGTGATATATGCTATACAGTATAAGGGCTTACTGTATATTTCCAAATTATGCTGCATCTATTTGCAAGCACTTTCAAACGGCAATTTAAAAATAAAGCCTACACTTTTTGCACACTGCCTAATGCTGCATTTCCCACATGAGAGCCCCCAGTTGATGAAGTAACTTGAGGAAAGCATCACAGAAACACAATCGATAGGAGACAGTGTTGTCATGGACCGAAGGTTTCCAACCAACACAGCCTCAGGGATTGAAAGAAGAAAAACAGAGGTTCTAAAGATCATGCTTATTGTTATCTAAAAGGTATTTCAAAATCAGCATTCCATTTCAAAATGAGGTCACAGAAGACTGACAACTCCAGAGGTACCTGACATCTACAGACTGACAAAGGACTTTCTCTGAGCAGGAGACCAAAAAGGATCTTCAAAGGCTTTTAGCACTATACACATAAAAAGCACTCTGTGGTGAATAGAACAATTAAATTATAGAAGACATAAAAGTTAAGGTTTGTTTGGTTTGTAGAAAGCTTTAGCCAAACTACTGCATGGAATTATTTTTTAGAATTTAAAACACACAAACAATTATTGGTGCTCTTTGCACAAAACTGGGAAAGCTACAGTAGACAGAATAACAACAACAACAATAATAATTATTATCTGTATTTGTAGAGGGTGGCACTACCACACAGTGGTTAGCATTACTGTCTCGCAGCACTGGGGCCCTGGGTTTTAATTCCTGGGGTGCAATCAGTGTTCAGTTTCTATGTTCTCCGAATGTTCATGTGGGTTTCCTTCGGTTTCCTCCCACAGTCCAAAGGCATATTGGTAGGTTAATTGGCTTCTGAAAAAAATGGCCCTGCTGTGAATGTTTGTGTCTGTGTGTGCTCTGCAATGAACTGGTATCCCATCCCAGGGTACCGTGTATCCTGCCTTGCAACTGTTGCTTGTCAGGATAGGCTCTAGCTCCCCTGTGACCCTGTATTGGATATACTGTACAGTAGCGGTTAGAAACTGAATGGATGTATTTTTATAGTGCATTCTATCCCAGGGACTCCCAAAGCAGCTCACATATAGGAAGATAATTACTTTATATACCACTGATATGTCATCTGGGATGCACATGACCTTCATTTTGTACTAGCAACCAACTATACAGCAAGTCAGGTGGAGAAGTGAGAACCTACTTCATCAGTTGAATCAAGGGGGATATTTAGGGATATCATATTAGACAAGCCCTAAGTAAATTTTAAAAGGGGTCTTGGAGTTCATACCCTTACTCTAAAAACACTGTAATTGGACTTAGCCTAAATGTCTCATCCAAAAGACATACTCTTACTCTTACTCCTCTTACTCCTACTTTTTAACAGGCTTTAAAAGAGATATTATATACAGCCACAGGGTTCTGTGCTGAGTCCTTTTCACTTCCTAGTGCTACTGTATACAGTATACCTCAAACACCCTTGATCAGAAACATAAAATACTCCTATGGAAATTATTAAACGTTATTAAAGCAACATACCAAAAAGATAAATAAACTAATTTAAATTCTAATATTAAATCAAAAACAGAGTGACAGTTTTACAGATAGATGCAGAATACATTCTGATAGTTGGACAGATAAACAATAATAAGAAAAATGTTGAATAATACATAAACAACTAAATGAAATAATCAAATAAAAAAATGTAAAATATCCATGGCCTACAAAATATAACTGTGCAGATTTACAGTAAATTATATTAACGGGCTAAATCCAGGGTCAGGAATAATTACATTCTGACAGCAGTCTATTTTAATTCATTATTTTAGCCAAGTGCCTTTGCGCTTAAAAAGAAAAAAAGAAACTACATTATGCTTCAACTTATGCAATTGGTTCAATGATGATGCTACAGAACAAGCACTAGAGGGTAAAAACAAACATTTTCTAGCCCATAGTCTAGATTTTCATCTGAAAAAAATAACCTTAAACCACCCATACAAAAGATTATAATCAGCAGTCTATTAATGGCAATTACACAATTATTCCTGGGCACGTACTGTAACTACACCAGCTTGACATCTGTAGGGTATAGAACTGGGGCTTATTAATCGGTTACATTTGAAAGTACACTACTGGCCAGAATATAGTATAAAAACTACAAAAAAGCAAAGTGAATCTTTAAAAGATGTGAGGAGACAAGTTATTTGTCATGTGACATTAAGTTAATAATGTGTACTATGGGGAGACCTGACAACCCACATAATTAAGCTACTGTATGAATGAAATGCCAGTCATTCTATACATACAGTATGTACATACCTTGCCTATGAATTGCTCCATTTAATTACTCATTAATTTAATGTTAGGTGTTTTACATTCTTTCAAAGCATCATGTTCTGCACTTGCATTCATGTCATGAATTTTGAAAAAGATGTCTTGAACATTGAGGTCCTGTTCTCACTTCACTTTGCATTTGTCTTGCAGTTGAGATTGTTCCTACATGCTATAAAACACATGGCGTTAACAGTGCATTTGGAATGTATTACCAGAAAACGCCATGGAGGCAGACACCATGGGAGTTAGCAAGTTAAAGTAAGACACTGTGACAGAATCACTTGTGTACAGAATAATGACAAGCACTGATGAGCTGAATGGTCTCGTCATTAGCTCTTCTAACTTTTTTACTTTGTGTGTTGTTCTTGTAGAAAGCACACTTGACATTGTTCTGTAATAATGCACAGGAATGATAATGCAGCCATTCCTTTGCTGGAGAATTACTAAAATGTCATGCAAAATGTCATGCAATGTCATTTTGGTCTACATTTTTTCATGTGTTTATGTTATTGCAGCTTTGTGTAAAAAACAAAGGACACATACAGTACTCTATATGTGTGTCCCCCCCACTTGAAGCACTTTTTTCCTGATAATGTTCCTCTACCACATATCATTTGCCCCCTGTAAAGTCTAGCAATCAATATCTGAGATCTTAAATTAGATTTCCTTTAGTATAAAGCTTTAAACTTAACAGAGAAAAATACCATGAAGTGCCTGTGACATTAATGCCCCAGCTGACACAAAAATGGTTTATCTTCTTATATACAGACAGCATTAAGGTCTTTATGTTTTTGCAAAACAGATGCTTTTTTCCATTGGTCAGATGTAGAAATTCCTAACAAGGTTAAAGATAAGATGAATTGGAAGTGTATAAAGGTTAAACACGATAAAAGAGCACAAACAAAGGCTAGTGCTTCCTTAACACAATTTCAAAATGGTGTTTAAATATCAGGTAGGCATTAAGAGATAACATACTTAGGCAAGCTTGGAGTTTTGCGTCTGCTGCCACATGCGTTTCAAACTCGATACACTTAATTTAAACACCCTCTCAGGTATGCCGGTTCTTAGATTGCAGAAGAGTACATAAAGTAGTACTGGGTACCCATAAGCCATACCATAACTGATCTCATAACTGGACAGTGCAAGCCCAATATACTACTTTACCCCCAGCTGCTCCAGTCCACCCAGCTGTATTTGTGGGGACCAATATAGGTAGGGTGTAATCCCAGTGATGAATGGGCACATCATCCACATGCTCTTTGTCCGATTGTCACAGTGGTAATCAGCATAAGCTCTGGTCCGATAAGCCACTGTGCTCTGTTCTGGACTATGCCCTTTTCCTCCCTTGGCAGAAACAGGGCAGCTCTTTTAAAACAAGGAAAAGACAATGTAAAAGTGAAACAAAAGGCATAGAATTTTAAAATGCAGGATCTGTTTCACTTCTCTTTTTTCATATTTGCCACTTGCCAGTGTTCCAGAACATATTTACAACAAGAGAGAAAGCAATTTGTCCCCTCCTAAAAGGTATTCATTCTTTTTAGAGACTATTCTTCTTCCTATTCCAGGAAAAAAAAAATCTTCTCTCCCTTTAGATGAGACTATTGAGTTAAAATCCCCTTGTGACCAAAACTAGCTGGGAAGTTCAGAATACAACATGGAGGAGGTATTACAAAACTGAAAGGCAATTTACCTGTTTCAAGGACGTTACCAGCTTCTATGACCTTGAGGGTTTTGCATTTTATATTATCTTTTTAAAGGGGTTTAAAGGCACTAAAGAAATGGATAAACAATGGATACAACACTTTAACATATTCCAAATACTGTAGCTTGTTGAATTCCTTTCTTTGAAGTATTTGACTGATCCTAGATACTCTCCATTTTTTGCATTCTTTCTCCCCCTGGAATATTCAGAGCAGCCAAATTAAAATCTTCCGGTCTTACAATAACAAAGGAAAAGCATTTTTATAGTGCATACATCTCAACTGGGTGGGAACCATGTTCAGTGTATGAACATACTGTACGTACAGTACTGTAGTGTCAACAAAATAATCAATTGGTGATCCAAAGGTGATTTAGGCTCGTTTATTGTCTCATGAGGCTAAGACTGGAAAGACTTGCGGAACTTAACTGTTACCTATAAACATGTTCGAATAACAGTTTGAACAGCATTAAAAAATTAGATGATACAATTCCAGACATCCCTTTTCTAGCTTTTTCCATTTCAGGGTCGCATGGGAGCAATGGCAAGCAATGGACACAAGGCAATGTACTCCCTGGATGGGAGGCCAGTCCATCACATGGTACAGTACACACAGACACTCACACCAAATGTCCCAGAAGTCAATTAACCTACCAGGAGGTCTTTGAACTGTGGGAGGAAACTGGACCATCTGGAGAAAACCATGCAAAACACAGGGAGAACATACAAACTCCACCTAGAGATGATATAAATATCAAACCAAACCACTACAGGATTATTTCAAATGCAGTGGAAATAATTTTGTTTCTATAAAGAACAGGTCATTGATAGACATTCCGATTTTGAATGTTTTCAAAAATATGTTCTTTGTGATCTAAAATAAAAGCTTATTAAAATACTTAACGTAGAAGTTCAGCGTTTAACATTGTCACCATAATAATTGTAGCAATTTTAATTTTAATTAGCCCAATTAACAGGTATGACAAGAACAAGCATCTACATTCTTTAAGCACAATACTGTAAAATATGATTTAAATAGTAATTAATTTACTCTCATCAGTACAGCATTACTCACATGTTACTATAATATGCACTTATAAAGTATAATGATGCATAAATTTAAAAAATAAAATGAAGCTGAGCCATGCTCACACCACTCCCTATCTTTTTAGAAATTGCAGAAATATTTATTATATGGAAGTTATTAACCGAAGTTCGGGAGAGATAACAAAAGTCAATCTCACACAGCTTTACCTAATCACCACCATGATGAAAGCCATATAGTCATATATTGAATGCTGGAATTAAAATGCTTCCCTTTGCAATAATCTCATTTGAATTGTCCCAATTTCACCTAAATGTTCATAATATCATGTTAAAGTAGAATTTTAGATTTAGAACATGTTACAAATCTCAGCATAAAAGTCATGTTTCATGGCAGTTCCCATAACCTAAAATGAAATTTGCATTTTATTGTTTGACACAAGCTCACAATTAAAGTGCAGTCACTAACTGCACACTTCTTTGGACTGATTACTATTAGCTATGGCCAGCAGATTATGTGGTACCACTCATCATGTAGAGAGAGAAGAGAGTCAGTGGGCAAAGTCCCAAAGTACTAAATACATTCTCATAGTGGTCTACAGGTATGTGTGTAGGATATTCTTTACTGAATCTAGTAGATGTATTCCAGCAAAACCGTCTCAGAAATCTCTGTCATAGAATATTTTCTAGGAATGAACTGTAAGGAATGGCAGACCATAATTGCCATCTTCATCCACACAATGTTGCTGTCTGAATCACATGTCTGTATCTACAGTACAGTATATCATATGTCCCATACCTTTTAAATTGAACTTGAACAGTGTCGATGTAACAAGATGTTTGCAGGCGCTCAACTGGAAGACAGCACGCAGCAATGTACAGTACATTAAGCAAAATGGTGACAAGCCATGCACCACGGAATGTTATCATGCATTACATTCCCCAAAAGATCGGAATGTGTTGTTGTATGCTGGTAGAGATGGATTGAACTATACTGTATTAATTCCATTTGACCTGACATCCGAGTGAATGGCAAATGGAGAATATTTAAATCGCTTAACCCTGGATTGGAAGAAGTGTTTAGAAAATGGATAGATGGATGGAATATCCAAAACCTGGGGATAAGAAGACTATGACTTCTTCTGTTTTAGTGGAGTGATGTCCAGGTCAAAATACAGCACTGAATGAGAACTCACTGAAAATGCAAATCTACAGCTTTACAAAAGCACTTGAGTGTACATGAGTCCCGATGTAGTGCGTGAAACCTCATTTATGAAAATTGCACTCATAGCAGAAGATTGTCTGATTTGATCAAATTCTGCCAGCAAAGACATAGGTTAGACGTCTAACAAGCACCGAGGTGTCATGTGAAACTCAACATAATTGAGAGCGAGGGAAAGGAAAATTCTAATTAAGTTTATAAATCACTGATGTCTGTATCAATTATTGGAGCTGTAATTCCAAAGAGATACAATCACTTCACTTAAAGCGCAAACAGAATGCTGCTTTATTAGGTGAAAAAAAGATAATTAAAAAAAAGTTGAAGAAGTTAAACAGTGACAGTAATTGTGAGGTGAGCTTTTGTTTGGTATGTAGCAACTAATTAAAAACCAAATGAGCCTTGGAGGGAGAAGTTAGTAAGTAAATAAACACATAAATCAAGTGTTTGAATGAGCTCCTTTTTGAATACAATGTCTCCAGAGAGCCCACTGACTCGATCAGACAAAGCATCTTATCAGATGGAAATTAAATATTTAATAAATAAAAATAAAACAAAATAATATGGGCCATTTCAAGACATTACAGTATAGCATTGCTACTCCAGCTTTTGCAAGCACGCTTTAATTTATTGAACTTCATGCATTCTTGCTGTTGCTGTTAATATGCAAAATAAATTACATCGCCTGCTCAGAGGTTCTCACTGTGATGGGAAAAGCTCTGAGACAATTGCTGGAAGTGCTGAACAGGCAGAAACAGGTCTCGTGTTTTCTTGTCCCAGGAAATCACCTGCTTCTCATTAAGCACAATAACAAAGCCAAACCTTGTAATGGGAGTTAAAAAACAAATGTGCATTCTAATGTCACCAACCATATGCCTGTAAAACTCAAAACAACAAATTCCCCTTTGGTTTAATTAGAGATCTGTATAATTTTGATTCTGGTAAACCTTAAAATCATGAAATAATGCTGTCTACACAACATTAATATGAAATATTGATGTTGCATTGTACTGTATTAGCATTCTTGAGAGATTTAATTTAAAAGACACGAGAGGATACATAAGGAGTACTTTAAACACAGAAAAAATAGTGCACTCAGAGAACAGAATCATCTAAGATAAATACTGTACATTGTACAGACCATGTTATGAATATATAAGTAAAACGTAAAATCAGTTCTTTGGTTTTGTAGAGAGGAGTCTATTACCTGAGTTAACTTATATTGTTTTTGCAGAAGAAAACAATAAGTCAACTCAGCAGCGATCGTTATCAATTACTAAAAAACACAGTTCTTAACAAAAATCTTTTTTAAAGGTGGTTTATAAATTTAAAGTATTTTCATTTACACTTTACAGTATACTGCATTTATGCATAACTGAAGTAAAAATATAATCAATAATATCCTATACAGTATATGGGCAACATTTTATTTTATTTTTTTATCCTTCAACCTTGTTACTAATGGGCTTCCAGTTGTAAATAAACTGTAACTCAAGAAAGAGTGATGTAAAGCAAACTTTCTTCCTAGGAGCAAAATGCAACAACTTAAAAGATGCGTTTCAATTGTCTCAGGCCTCTTTTCTGCACTAAAGTCCTATCCAGAAGCTTTCTGATAATAAGACTCATTTTTCACGTTCCTCCAAAAGTAAAACATGACATCTGACTAAATAAAATCTGTTTCTTTTGATAAAAAATGAGCTTTAGATTCAATTGGCTCCTTATGGAAATTGTGTGGGCTTGCTGATAAATGTATAATTGAATCAGTTGTAAGGTCAAACTACTTTCTTTTGATTTGTCATGGGCCCTTAGTGTCAAACTGTCACTGGCCTGGACCTCTGAAGCTTAGTTAAAAAGAAAACATCTCCGGAAAACAACAAAAAAACTGCCTTGCAGCTGTAAGGACATTCTAATTGGCATTTTGAAGGTTATTATAGGAACGCAAAGGTGAGAACAGTTTGTGTGTGACTTGCCCTTTCGAGAACGCAATGATACAAATGCTTCATGGCATCACTTCAAAATAGCATGTTCACAACACAGAAACTGGTTTGATTCTTAGACCTACAATCTAAGGAAGAGCAGGAAAAAAAATGCAGTTTCTTTTTTGACCATTTAAGTTTCTTGACTTTTAAGCTGAAGTACATTTTCAGCCCACTGATTAAGCCCACACAGGACCAAGGAAATTTGATGATCATCTGATTCCTTTTTATCTCATCTTATTTTAAATGGAGGAAAAAATGGTGTGGCCTTCCTATATAATCCATGAGGCTTGACAAAGCTTGGGAGATCTTTTACAGCTTCAGGAAATTGTCAGACCAGGGAGAAAGAATTAGAAGTGGACATTTCAAACTAGTATAAAGTATGAAACACATTAAAAAGTGCAGAAGCTGAAATTAGGTTAAAGTACAGGATATAACAAAAATTGGTATATTTTTGTACCTTTCATTCTCAAAAAAGAACAAGTTAATTCATGCTGTATAGCTAAAAACTAATGCATTTTTGTACTGACTTCAGATGGTATCTTTTTAAACATTTTATTACTTGGAAATCGTGGCAACCTCACCAATTTCAAGGTTTCACATGACAACTGAACTTCCTAGTTACTAAAACATAATTTTTTCAAGGCAATTCCATGCATATTCCACCAAATTTAAGGTTACATCAGTGGTAGAGCAAGCCTACAGTACTTATTAATTATCACAGGCAAAATATTGACAGTGACCTTTAAGGCAGCATGAAACTTTGTCTTCAAACTTAAGAATCCGTAACTGTAACTGTTACATTTCTGTTAATTAAAGATTAATTAAAAATCACTTTCCTACACAACTTCACTTCATGATCTATTGTCTCTGAGAATGGTGCGACTTCATAAACACCTTAGGATGAAAGCGTTTGCATTGTTAAAAAAAAAACTGAAGAAAGGTTAATTGCTAGACATTTTAGAAAATGGCCATTACTATACACTACAGCAACACACTGTATGAAGGGCATAATGTCTGACTTTAACTACCAGTCAACAACCATCCATTGTGTTACTCCAAATCATGCACCTGTGTGGAAATCGGTAGAAGCACCTGTATGGACAATCATACAGATACTATAACTGTGATTAGTTTCCTAGAGAGTCAAACTGTTAATTCCATAATTCTGGGATTCTGGATTTTTTCTAAAATACATATTGATGCTACAGGATGGTCCACTCATTTTTTTGGAAACTAGTGTGCTCTCTGTTCTGTTCAGAACTAAGGCAACCATTTAAATATGACATTGTGAAAAACAGTGTAGTCCTTTCCGCCATCTTTTATCCATTGGCTCTTTATCATACAGAGCAGAGGTCTGAAAGGCTAATGTGTCTCCAGATTTACCAGGGCTCTTTAAAGCACCAGCAAATGAAAAGCTCTGTGAAGCTGTTAACATGGTCCAGTTAAGCCAATGATGAGCTGATTCAACTCATTAAGATCCCAGATGGACTGAAACACTGTAAACACATGAATCCTTCAGGACAAGGATTTGGGATTCTGCTATAGTTGGCTGCAGCAAGCCAGAGCCAAATCCTAGCAGACACAGGGTGCATGATAAGACTCCCTGGAGACGACACCAGTTCATCACAGGCCATACACATAGAAACAAACATGCAACCAGAGACATTCGAGAGACAGCATTCACGGTCACATATTTTGGAGTTGGGAGGATATCAGAGCATATGGAAAAAAACCCATGTTCCCAATACAGGACGAATGTGCAAACTCTGCATAGAAGGTGCTGCAGCCTGAATTTGAACTCAGGAACCCAAAAGCTGTAAAACGTTTATCATTGTGGTAGTTTATATTTTGATTTTCCATTTGTATTTTATTTTACATATTAAAATAAAAAAAATCACCTGTTTCTCAAACAGATATGTTCAGGGCACAGGCCGACCCTGAGATACCTGGAAACCCACGCAAACATACAAACTCCACACAGATAACACCTCAGGCGTGGGATTGAACCCAGTGCCCCAGTGCTGTGAGACAACAATGCTAACAGTGCCACTGTTCTGCACTCAACAAACATCAAATATCTTTATGAAATGACTTAAGCCCTTATTGTCCCTATGTACTGTAATATAGAGGACTGTAAATGGGGTAGGTATGAAATGCAAAAAAAAAATCAAAATGAAAGAAAATCATGTGTGTATTTGATCTGTAACCACAATTGTTATTACAGTATGTGCAAAATTGTCTAGGCTAACAGAGATTGAAGACATTCTCCTTAATCAGAATGAGTTTTACAAGGTATAAAATATTGGCAATGCTGGTAACCTAAAACAAATTCAAACCAAACTCATAACAAATGGGCAAAGTTAATGTATGCAAACTTACTATAAATGCTTGATTTACCTTCATAAAGCAGGAGTGCAAAATCAGACCAAAACAAAACTGTTTTAAACATGACTTTAAAGACATTAAAAATCTGCATTTGTGTCATTGACACAACTGTAATATTAAAATGCTGTAATACTCACAAAATATTTCATACTCAACAGAAACCTAGGTCAGTTTACGGTGTACAGTATACACTGTGTATATATGTGCATTATCAACTATATGAAATTACTCTGAAACACAAGACAAGGTAGAACCACTGTTGCAATTTATGGCCTCAGGGTTGAAAATCAATCATGTGACACGGCTGTCAGAAACAAAGGTAGCACCAAATGAGTTATGCTCAGCACTAGGCAAAGCCATTTTCTCCTTGTCACATTGCAACTGATTCACATCAGTTAGCAATTAGCAGAAAAATAGCTCACATACACTTCTGGCCACTGCAGCTAACATTTCTCCTTAGTACCTTGTAATGACAAATGCCATAACCTTTCCGAGACTAGCAACCAAAACACACTGCTTACAGCAAACGCCCCTCAATAGGGAGGGTGACTTATCAGCCAAATGGATTTTTTTTTCTTTCAAGCTTAAAGGTATTTCAGACAAACCAAATATTTCAAACAAAATCTCATCTCTTCCCCTTAGCACCAAGCAAATGATCCCATAAACTGGATTTCTAATGAAGGGGAGGTAAATAGCGAGTGTACAGTATGTTAAAACTAATTTATAACAGATGGCATATTGAGTGTTGTGTGTCAATAGAGTTGTAATGTTTCTGCTGTATAGAACATGCTTTGGGAGATGTACGGTAAAAACGATTTGTTGCACATATTGAAGAAGATATTGATTATGTGAGTAATAAATCATTTGGAGTCAATTCATTTTAATATCAAGTATCTGAAAACTGTCACTTCATTATGTGCAATATATTGCACAGTTCAGTGCAGTTGTCTATACTGTATGTAATCTGAAAGGCCACAAATACTGTACATATCAGATACAGAGTTTGTTTTTAAATGTGTAATGTCACTCTAATGTGAGTAAAGCACAGTATTATTTTAATTAATATTTGTTTCTGACATGGCTATTTTGTTTCTAAGTGCAAGCTTTATTTGCATGTTTTACATTTTTTTCTAATTTAAATAGGATTTTTCAAGCTTTTGTGAAAAAGGAGTCTTGACAGTTTCTTTTGAGAGAGTGTGTTTATTACTTCAGTAATTCACAGGTCTGTCAATTACATCTCATACAGACTCCAACAGTATCATTTCATGAGAGCTTTCTGTTGGCATAGTTTTTTTTGTGGCTAGTGTGGCTAATGTTATTTAATATAATCCACAAATTGTAATACTATAATGTAATGGGTGGTGTGGGTGCTAAGGATCTGCGCCTGTGGTTGGAAGTTTGCTGGTTCGTATCCTGCAGCCAGCAGAGGAGACCTACTCCGTTTGGCTCCTGAGCAAGGCCCTTAACCCAACTGCTCCAGGGGTGCCATATAAAGAGCTGACCCAGCGCTCTGACCCCCCGCTTCTCTCCCTGTCTGTCTGTCACATGGAGAGCAAGCTGGGGTATGCGAAAAGACAAATTCATAATACAAGATATTGTATATGACCAAAAAAATGATCTTATCTTATACTCTTTATACTAAAGTTCTCTTTTTGCATTTAGTTGTTTCAGAGTACATTAAAAAAGTACAGTAAGCATGTAACTTTTCATCTAATATTTAACGCAGCAAATCCATATCCCACATTTCTTTTACTAACCAAATCCTTACCTGAGCAAATGACAGTGCAAGCAATTCAGCATGAACATTTAAAACAAAATCTGTAAATTCTGCTTTTCTAAAACAGTGCTTTGTGGAAAGCACACAGATATAACACAGGCACTCTAGTCTTGAAAACTGGAAAAACAAAATATCTGTTGCCATCAAGCAACCACAATATCAAGAACGTGACAATATTATTTTCTTCTTCTTCCTTTTTATTGGATTTCTAAATGATCCTTTGAAACAATGTTTCCACTTCTAAAAGCTCAGCCTCAATTGATTCTCGGATTCTACTAGTAAATGTACGTACAGTATTATTACTATTTTATGTAATCTTTTCCCTTGATTGGATGCAACTTTGGATAAAAAAGCCTTTACTAAATGAATAAATGTAAAAGCAATTGTAGGTAAAGGCTGGTAAAATGCATGCAAAATGGATATTGTGCTGAACACCACACTGTGGTGCTGCAGTTCAGCCAAACCTAATTAATGCAAACCAGAGGTGTGATACGAATTTGTTATTTAATTGGTGTCCCGCCTGAGGGACCAGCATCCTAGCCATGAGGATAAGAGGAATTAACCAGGGAGCTGTTGCCAGCATGATGGGTAGAGGGAGATGTTCAAGAAAAGATGCAAGAATGGGTGAAACATACTATAGACACAGGAGAGAGGAAATGGATGAGATTAGGTTGATTTGATTTTCTTCCCAGCTTTCAACTAAAATGCCATTACTCACATTTACTTATGAGTGAACTCTAGGAGAGTAGTTTGAGTTTCTTGTGAGGTTTCTAACATCATAAACAGAAAATGCAAATACAGTAATACTGTGTATCTGGATACAGTAAATCTAAAGATAAATGATTGCCTTTTAATTCACTTATTTCCCCTACACCTTAAGTACTGAAGGTCATCTAACAAGCATTTCACAGCATGAAGCACATTACACGAACTGAACATCTCCCAAGATTATCTCTGACTTCTCCCTAATAAAGCAAGATCATTTACATGTGATTTACTGCTAGATATTAAGTACTGATTTAGAAAATGACAATAAACAGCAGAGAAAATAAACATACAGTACATAAAGAATAAACACATGTATTTAAAAACATGATAGAATGACAGAAGAAATTAGATTGAGGGTTAAGGGGTTAACCCCATGCTACTTTTAATCCTTCTCATGATTTTAGATGTTCATTTTTAAGGTAAAGGTAGCGTTACTAATTAGGTACTCTAAAGTTGAAAACAGTTTATGTTTCAGGAGAAGGAAATTATATAATAGAACAACAGATTGTATGTCATAAGTGGGTTTATTCATAAGAGCTGCTGAAGTTGTAACATTCAATAGAGCACATTACAATGATTGTATAATTTGTGTTAGAGAAAAGAGAATAAATCCTTGTTGAACAGTCAGGGGAATACCGGTATTATTCCTTGTTGACTGCCATCTCCCATTATCTAGCAGCTGCTAATCAACTGAAATGTGCATCATTACTTGGAAAATTAGTTTCATCAGGACATCAAAAGAACAAAGCTGCTCTAAGGCCACTGTCTCTTTGTGGAGCAGACCTGTTTGTTCATACAAATGGGAATATATTAGCTGAAAGGTTTTCTGCAGTTCCAGTAGCTGGGCATGTGTCATAAGATTTAAATAACAGGGATGGTTGTCAGGATTAATTTGCTGAAGAAAGTGTAAATGCCCATGGAAGAGACAATTGGAATGGCTTGACTTACTTTTTCTGTAGAAGCACTAATTGAATGAGTTGAGGGGAAATAACTGAAATTGACTGTCCGTTTAAAAGACATTGGAAACTAATGTATCATTAAAGTAAGGGGGAAAGTGTCAAATGCCATAGTGCTTTATACACTGTAACCCTTGGGAGAAAAACAAGGCTGACATTAGCCAGTAATTGGGGTCAGTTGTGTGTCAGACTAACAACATAATTTGGTAGTCAGATTCTGCATCTATATTTTTGTATCGTAGCGTCATAATGTTATAACTTCAAAGTTATGGAAGACGTGCATTATATATACAGTATAATAAATTATACATCTATCACTAGATACATTCTTATAGAATTCACTACAATTCTCTCTATTCTATATTTTCTTTTAAAAATAATACCATATATATAATGGTGTAAGACCCTTTTCTGTAAGGTAGAGATCACTGTATCCACACCTTTGTACTTAATAGAGCTCTGCAGAGGTTCCATATCTTTAAGTGCTGTATCCCTTTTTTGTCTCAATACTAATACACTTACTGTATTAAACTTATAAGATTGCTTCATTTGCATGCAAAAGTATATAAGATACTGTATAAACCTTAGATTCACCTACTGTACCCTCACCCAGTATGGTGAGTACTGAACCTACAGTAGGTCCAGTGTCCAGGTTGGGGATATAGGGGAAATACACACAATCACAAATTTATACATACAGTACTTGGAAATCATTCTGGTGCATAGCATAAAAGAAACCTAAAAGAAAAATGTAAAACATAATTTTCTATTCTTTTCAAATACCCTTAATTCATCTAATTACCTAAGTAAATTAATAATAAAGTAATGACCTAAGATGTAATTTCTGTAAGGATCCCACATAGCAAGCTTCAACAGAATGGCAAGGGAGTAACTGTAAATTCCTGGGTCCTTCTCTCATTGTCAATTCAGATGATCTCTGAATTGACCATCAATACCTTGAAGTGTTTTAGCATTAGAAACAAGCTCTCACAAAATAATAATACAATGGAACAAGTAATAGGTTTATTCCATGCTGAAAAAAAACGTTGTGTTCTGTTTCTTCTCTTTTCAGCATGGAATAAACCTATTACTTGTTCCTTTGCAGCCTACGCATGCTGACGCAGCTACCCACCTGAAATATAATAATACAATGAAGAAGAAGGTAGAAGAAAATTTTGAATATTTCTACCTTGATGGATATACTTTAGAATATAGTCAGAAAGATTTTCAGATCCATCACTTATTTAAATTAAACTCACATACTGTACAATTTGGCAATTAAAAGTAGATTAAAAATAGAAATAGTAGTAAAATTAAAAATAGAAAAATATCATTCAAGTACTCAGGAGTATTCTGCTCTTTCCAAAACAGAAAAGACAATCAGTATGGCAAGCAATTAAAAGAAAAATCCAACTCACAATTAAAGTTTACTCACAATCTTGAATGAACAAATCTTGAAAAAATAACAACCTCATAATTTCTATTTATTTCTAGTAATCACCAGAATCTTTACATTTAAAATGTATGGTGCCTAAGGACTAGAAATACAAAACTAGAGATACAAAACTGTTTCAAAGGGGGAAAAAAATGCACTCACATTTTCAGTTTTTTGTCACAAGATAAAGCAGCATATACATACTGTATATACAGTACAGTATCATTGCATTTGCCTTTGATAATCAACTCCTTAACTTTTACTACTTACTATCAAGAAAAGCATTAGGGGGTCTCTACTGTTGGGCAGCTATTGAGGTTGGGTACTCCTCCTTCTCATTAAAACCAAACATGGACCAAATCCCAGATCATGATGTTAACAACATTACACTCACACCCTCTGATCTACTTGCTCCATTTTTTGTCTTTACTCCACCATTCACTTATGATTGCACACTAAAATACACAATATTTAACAGAGTGTTTAAACCACGATACGTTCATTGCCAACCAGGGAAATCTCATACTGGATGACAGGTTATACAGTACAGGACTATAATGGAAATTAATTTTAAAAGTGGTGAAAAAATGGTTTCCTTCCAGAGTCCAAAGACATGGTAGGTTAATTGGCTTCTGGGAAAATTGGCCCTGGTGTGAGTGTGTCTGTGCCCTGCAATGGACTGGCATCCCATCCAGGGTGTATCCCACCTTGCATTCATTGCTAACCGGGATAGGCTCTGACTCCACTGTGACCTTGTATTGGATAAAACAGTTAGGAAATGGATCAATGGAACAAAATGGTATGACATATGAATTTCACAGTCCGCTGTAAAATAATACAGTTATGAACAGTCCTCTTAATCCATTTTCAATAAAGTTAAAAATAACTTCCATTTGTTGGCTCCTGGCAAAACAGTATCACAAATGGTACAATGTTAAGGACAGTAGGGTCAGGCTGTTTTTTTTTATCATACCTTGTGGCATTTTCACACCACTATGTGAAGGAAGTTAGCTTTAATAAGCGCAAGGGCCATGAGTACAATGTTACTTGGGAGTTTGCAGACGTACAATAAATGACTAAAGGGGCCAGTAAAGCAATTGATAAGTGTTACACTGACGTAAACATTTCCCAGAATGTTTCACTCCTGGGTTCTATTGATTCCTCTATTGTTTAGGAACTGGCAGCTTTCACTGATTTCCCACTTTGTAACAATTATCAGGAAATTGTGGTAAGGGTTGGATGTTCAGAAACCTGATAAAACTGTATTAGTTTTGACATTTACTGAGCAGGTTTTTGTGAATAAGCAGAGAAAAATAAAAAAACAAAACAAATTCTCATTATTTTGCATATCATTCCCTATTCTTGTGACATCTATTTTCTTGATCTAAACACACTCTTTGAGAGAGAGCAGCTTTGTATTCAATGGCTTTCAATTTTGCACATACATTGATGAGGATTTCAAAAGATTCTTTGAATCAAAATCACAAGACAAGGATTTCCAAAGCCTTAGTGCATAACTGGCTGAATGCATCCAGGAGTGAATAAAATTCAGATGGCTTCAGGTTTTGGTGAAACTGTGAATTCTGTACCATACTGGTTGTTTTGTCTGTATTTTTCTCATCTGTGGTATATTACACATTGTCTGTGGTATATAGTCTGCGGTATACAATCACTGTAATGTTTGCAGTAGGTCAGATGACAAATAGCTCTGACAGATGACTGTGTCACTGATCCCATTAGTACAACTGGCAATTTCAGATTCAGAGTGGGGGTGTAAAACAGAAAAAAAATCAAAATATGTTTTAAAATATTGATTTTATTTATATTAGATTTTTTATTAAATCAAAATTATGGATTTTGATTTCGTTTACTGGCCTCAAGTACATTTTAGCTACTAACAAACACCTACAGTAAGGAAAAAAATATCTAGGATATAATGAATGTTCAAACAGAATTTTTATGGACTGCAAATGGATTCAAAGGCAGTGCTCTTTGATGTTTCCTCAATGTTAGATAACTGTTCAAATCTCTTTCCCTTTCTCAAGTAAATAGAGAATGTAAAATTATATTGAAACATGGTAGAAATTGACACAATTTAGGTTGTCTGCACACCTAATTCTTCAGTCTAAGGAAGGAAAACTGTGCAGCCTATCCTGACATCTCACCTAGCACCACATCGACAAGCTTGTGTGCTGCACTTTAGAACTTGGAAATAGACATTCAGGACTTCGGAACTCAAGACAACAGCTCTCAGAGCACCACTGATATAGCCACTGAAGTTCAGACACCAGTCACAATAACTGCAATCAGCGGCAGTGACACTAAAACTATTAGAAAAACAGAACTGCTGGCTGCTGGAGACTCTATTTTCAGGAACGTTGTGAGTGAGAAATGCAGCTGGGACGATGAATCAACAACAGTATGCTTTCTCCCTGGAACAGAGGTGGCTGACATTGACCACAGACAAGAAAGCAAAGGCAGATTGATCAAACTGTTAACATGTTGGCATTGGCATAAACAGAACACTTTCCAAATGAAAACTATTTAAAGATCTTGGCAACAGATGAAAGACTAGGAACAGATCAGTGGTGTTCTTGGGGATCGCAGTGGTGAACAACTGGAAATGTTAAGTCATGACAACACATGGCAAAGGCTTCCATGTTCTCAGTTCCTGGACACCAATCTATTTATTTATTTATATGTAAAACAAATCTGTATAGACATAATTAAATAGATTTGAATACAATGAGCCCTGGTGCAGCAAAATGTCTTTCTCCCTGAAAGAGTGCAATGCTGGCATCATCTACTCAGCATAAATGCAGGAACAGGTCAAGACTCAATTGTATTGTTTTTATTGACAAACACAACACTAGCATACAGTAGAAAACAAATTTAAAGATAATAGTTTGAAAAACTGCAGAGTAGGAGAAAACAGAGGTCGTCTCATGGATCCTGCCTTCACCATACAAAGGTGAGCAAGGGCAAATGTTCATCCATAACACCACTCTTGTTCAAGGACATTGTTTGTTAAACCAGTTTTTCAGACTCTGGAAACCTTTTTTTTCGCATAAATGTGAAGGATTATGGAATTGATCTACAGAGAATTTATATCTTAAACTAGAATGGAAAGAGTAAGAATCCCAACAAAATCTTCAGGGGAGATACATGATGTCAAAAACAGACCCCAAGGGAAAAACACAACATCAAAGGACCAGGTACTTAAGAGCTTATTAGGATTATTAGGAAGAAAGTACAAAAGAGACAGAAGCTGCTGTATTTGCATATGATTATGATGTGATTGGAATCCCAGACAGGCTAACAGAGGGTGATGGTAAAGAATATAACATTAGATTTTATGCAGCATCCTGGACAGAAAACAAAAGATGGGTTGGCATGAGAAGGCGGGCTGAGACCAAAAACAGGAAGCATACTATAGATAAAGGGTTATGGGAGTTTGGAGCTACCCAGTCACACTGGTGAAGTACTGTATGCCAGTCACCTGGAATCTTTCAAGAAATGATTCTTGGATCAGTTAGCAGCTAGCAACCAACCAGACTAGACAGGTATAGAATGACCTCCATTCATTTGTTCTTTTGCACATTGTGTGTATCATTCTGAGTTGTTGACTGCACTTACTCAGCATCAACAAAAATAGCTTCTGTAAAAGGAAAGTATGGTGACATGAGACGGGAAAGCTTAATGATTTTTTAACCCCAAAAGAGGGGAAGAATAAACCAGTTAAACAAAAATAAAGTTATATAAATGAATTATGTAATTACAGTATGTGAATAACAGTATAAGGTGTGCTGTACAGTACATTTCCTTGTCCTGTATCTATGAAGAAAACAAATGTATCTGTATGAAAGAAACACATCTTGAAGGTCAGTGCACAGATCACCATTCCATGCTGCTTGAGTGATAGTCTGACTAATGACAATGAAGTAGCTCACTGTTGGTTTCTGTTTATTAGACCACACAAGAGAAATTAACCACATAACACCACTGACTCCTGCTGCTCAGGCCTGTAAGAGCTCCTCTAAATAATTAATATTAAATGTCAGCAAAACCTGAACACAAAAGGTTAATTTTGAATATTTTGGTTTCCAGAACAGACTCTTTATTTTTTCTCTACTTTCATCTTCAGTGGCAGGGAAGCAGTTATGTTTCATCTAAAAGGTGTAGTATATGTTGTCCTCTCAATACATACTTGCCTTAGGCAACTTTAGACTTTTATCTAATGGATTTGATGCCACGGTTCACTAGAAGGTTTTCATGTAATGCAAAATATGTGCATGAATGTTCTTGCTGAAGATAATGAATCATGTCTAGGTGGCTGGTTGAGCTCTTTGATCCAGGATATTATGTTAAGAAAAGATAATGTCACTGGTATTGGCTGAACACTGGGTTGGGATTCATTGTCTAGTGCTCTTTCATCCCCATGTAGGTCTGTGGGACCTGAGACCTTCTCAGTAAATGTAAGCTTGTGGTGATAACAGTGAGGGATGCACCTCTCCTTAAATTGGGGCTAACTTTTATGTACTTCATTACATCACTCATCACTACAGACTTGTTGTCCGTCAAATTATGAATGACTCAAAGAGTTGGCAGGCCAGGAACCTTGACAGATACAGTAGGCAGAGGAGTATATTAGACCTTCCTTAATCTTTTAGAGTGGGCGTATCCTTAAATTGCCATATCTCATTACAGACTTTAAGGTTGTGCAATATACTGTATGTATATATAAGTGTGTAATATGTAAGGCTCATGTGCTACATACTGTAAGCCAGATTCAGTTAAAGTTGTCTGTTAGAGATTCAAGGGCGTGCCCATTGATATGCATTAAAATTTTGCTTTTATGAAGACCAAAATTTAGAATCAGATTTTGTGATTTTACCCTTCTTGACAATATAAGAAATTTCAAAAGTATTAAAGAGAAAAAAAGTTTTAATATTGTCCATATATCTTCTACCAAAAAATGTGGAATAGGACTGAAACACAAATTATATCAATATATGTGTTTTACAATACTTTTGCTCTGTAAGGTTTCTGAACAACAATGTTAAAGGAAACTTCTCAATATATGGAAACAATTTTTCCTTCTTCAACATTTTTCTCAGAAAGATGAGTTACTGTACAATAATATCTACAATATGAACATGCAATAGGTTTTTAGAGGAGACCTTATTTTTGTAGCTATTTTTGCTTTATCGTTTTTGTTTCACCAAGGACAGAAAATGATGATCATCCAGAAGATGATGGACTTAAAACCAATACAATACATTGTCAGTAACATTTACCTTAATTAGTTCTTTATGTATTTGTGTCTCAAGTCTTGTTATATATAAAATATATTTTAAATTTAAGGAAATGCTATGAGCTAGTTTGAATACAGACTTGATGTGGTAGTTGTACTGTATGTGATTTACTCTCTGTCTGGTCCCCCTATGAAACAGGATAATACTAAGTCTTTTTGCTGTATTACCTTTTGTTTGTTTAATGATACAGTATAATAAATAAATCTGTAATAACATGTTCCCTAAGTAAATTTGAGCAATTAAATTTGTAACTACTGTATGAAGAATACACATTTATTTTGGGTGAATCATACCTCCCTCAACATTATGTGGTGTATAGTATTTTTAATGAAAGTGAGATAACAGCAGATGTGGAATACATTTGACATTAAATGAGTGCTACTATGAAATAACCATCATTGAATTCTCATGCTTTGGGTGAAATAAATACTGATACAAACTATGATCTCTACTGCTTGAAAATAGTCTTACAAACCATTACTCCTAATACATGCAAGACTTACTTTCAAACTAGTAATAATGAACAATTAACATTTAAACACTGTAATTAATAAAGTAAATCTTAAAGTACATATTATGCACTTACTTTTAATATCTTAAAAGTGGTTAGTCTGAGGTTACTTCCATTAAATAAAATTAATGTTTCATAGGAGTGCTGAGCACTACAGTATGTGAGGATAGATGTGTACAGTATGTATGCCTGTAAGAAGGAAACTTACAGCAGAAGGAAACAACACTGGGAGGAGTCACTGCTGTGTGCTTATTTCATAGGTCGCTCACATGAGCCAGCTAATCGCAATTTGCACTGTCTACTGTACAGTACATGGCAGTACAGGAACATACTGTATTGTGATTTAAAATCCCATTTCTGTCTTCTTCCAGATAAACCATCTGTCAAAACAATATTAAACCCCACTTGGTTAAATCATAACCAGTGCCAGAAGGCATCACAAATAGAAATCAGCTGAAACGTAGCACACCTACAGCTTGAGAGTCGCAGCTACTTCAAACACCCTGCTGTGCTGAAGCACAGTCCATTATCAACATTGAAAATACAGGTTGGTAAAATAACCCCTGCATCACAGATCATTCTATAAGTCACACCTTATCATTTTATGGAGTGTCATTCTTTGTCAGTTGTGATGTCTCAAAGATATTTTCTCAGATATGGAGGAAAAGGAAAAATATTGCAGCATCCTACAGTATGTCATATGCTATCTGTAATCATGTCTCAGTGGTTGTCCATTTACTTTTAAACCATCTTCTCACATCAATACCTGTGAATAATCTGTGTGCTCTTTGTTTTCAGAATTCCAGTTCGAACATACAGCTCCTGTGCCAGTGATAGAGGACAAAATAAATTCCATATTTTTTCTTCTGATCTGATGCATTTCTTCTTAGACACAGAGCATGAAATTCACCTCCAATTGAATTGCTGACCACTGTAGTGTGTTTTTTATCCATTGGTTTCTGTAGTCTTTACTATTGCATGAAATTAAGCTGAGTTATGTGAATAGGCAAAGTGACAGTATGTCAAGCAGCCAACAATATCACACAATAGCATGTCCTACTTTTAAAAACTGAAGGAAGAATACAAAAACACAAGGCTATTAGACTTTATGAACACTCAATGTTCCTTAGTCAAGACAGCAGTATAGGGAGTTTTATTTTCTGACTGCTTTAATTTGGAGTTTGAAATGTTTCATTGAGTTACGATATGAATAATTCTACAACCAGCAATCACCGATGCTCTTGACTTAAATACTGTACCTCCTACAATTCAATCATGACCCCCAAGTGAGACTGGGTACTTTGGTAGGATTCAGCTTAAATGTAATCAAAAACAGCAAAGGAAAACAGGAGAAAAAAATAAGGTTGAAAAGGTGACAATTCTGATGAATCAAAGTTATAATGTCAGTTTATATTGCTAAAACAACATGGTTATTATCAAACAGAAACATTGGCGGAAGATGCATTACAGAAGGTTCCTGAGATATTTTCTCAAATGATACTTTAAAGACCATGATTTAATAGCCCACAGCACTACTCACAGCAACAGATGGAAGACCAGTTGGCATTTTCCTCATTATTATGGTTCTGAAACTATCTTCTCAAATAGTGCCACCTGTCCAGTAATTCTAATGTTATGCTGGCACCTGGGTGGCCAATCAGGTGACATCATCAAAGTGAAAGAAAGAGAAGAGCTCATTTTCAGAACTGCATGTAATAATCAATAGAGGACAGAACTGAGGGAGAAACCAAAAGTATCATCATATGCTCTAAATTTAATTGAATTTGGAACATTTTTTGCAGGTCTCATCATCCCTTCACCATAATCCAAAAGGAAAGATTTCTTCATCATTTTCAGAACTAAAACATATGATTTAGACTGTGGATGAAGATTCATATGTGATATTCAAGAAACATGCTTACTTTTCATACATTTTCTCCACTGACTCTTAGCACATTTCTGTTACTACTGTATGAGAAAACCATGGCTATAAAAATTGAAATATACAGTGCCTTGCAAAAACATTAACTTAAAGTATGAACTTAACAGTCACCCCTCTGACACAATACATAATGGAAGACTATTTGGTAGCAATATTTGAATAACTATCTTTTTCTAATTTTGACAGTAATTTTCAAGCATTGCTACAAATTTTCTATCAGATTCAAGTCACAGCTTTCATTAGGCCAGTGAAGAACATTCACTTTCATCTTGTTAAGTGACTCTAGTGTAGCTTTGACATAATGGTTTGAGTTATTGTCCTTGTGAAAGGTGAATTTTCATCCCGGTTTTCTAGCTTTATAAGACAGGTTTTCCTCTAAGATTTTCCTGTACATTGCTTCATCTATTTTCCCTTCAATCTTGACAAGCTTTCCAGTCCCAGCTGATGAGAAGTAGAACTGTAACACAATGCTGCCACAATTGCATTTGGCAGGGATGGTGTTGACCGGGTGATGCATTGTATTTTTTTTTGCACTGGACATAATGCTTTGAATTTAGACCAAACACTTCCAGTTGTGTCTTGTCTGACTGTAAAACCTTTTACCAGATGTTTGCAGCCTCACTTAAGTGCCTTGTTTCAAATTTCTTGTGGGATATCTTTTCTTTTCAGTAATGGCTTCCAGATTGTCATTCTGCCGTATGGGCTAGCATTGACTTAAGGATATTTAATCCCATCTCAGCTACTGAACTCTATTGCTCATTCAAAGTTGATATTGGCCTCATGTATCCCTGTCCAGATATCTTCTTGCACTACTGCTCAGTTTGGAGGGACAGCTTGATCTAGACAGTGCCTGCATGGTACAATACATCTTTTACTTCTTGATGATTAGATTTATAGTGCTCTTATAGTGTTCTTTTGATTTTTTTATGCCTCTGTCCTGGTCTGTAAAGTAAATGTCTTTAACCTTTTCCCTCGGTTTTGAAAGTTCTTTGGTCATCATGATTTTATCTTTAATAATAATAATAATAATAATAATAATAATAACTTGAAATTCAGAAATCATGTGAGCCACTATTGACGCACACAGACAGGGGACATTCAGCTAATTGTGTGACTCGTGACAGTACAGTAATTTTGTGCAACTGATCTATTTTACGTTCACCATAGAAAAGGGGTAAATACATATACAATCAACATCTTATATTTTTTTATTTTCCTAAGCCTGTTTTGCTGACGTTTAACTTATTTCCTCCATAAAAGTGTTAGGTTTTGGAATTCACATTTGGCTTAAAATATTCACTTAAAAAATGCGCTTTCAGTATATCATTTGTAATACGTAGAACTAGTAAGTAAGTATACTGTAATAATAATAATGATGATGATGATGATGATTATTAGTATTGTTTTTATTATTATTTTGAGTTCTGTTGAGTTAACTCTGGGTGCCATAGTTTCCTTCCACAGTCCAAAGACATATTGGTAGGTTCACTGGCTTCTGGGAAAATTGGCATCCTGTGATGGACTGGCATCCTGTCTTAAGTGTATCCTGACTTGCACCCATTGCACGCCAAGATGGGCTCCAGCTCCCCAGAAGTGGATGAAGTGGTTAGAAACTGGATGAATGATATTGATGGGCTAGGCATCTGTTTAAAAAAAACCTATGCATGCATATAATTGTTTAGTGCATAAAATAATTACCTTTAAGAAACATTCCCCTTAGGGTATACTGTATATTCTCTATCTCTAGTAATCAGGACTCAAAAAATAGAAAGAACAAAAATCACTAAAAAGTTTTAAAATTAAACAAATCAACTACTGCAACACAGCCCTGATTCTGTAAATCAAATTAGTTGACATCATCCTTTTAATAATTACTCAGTTTAATTATCAGTTTTAATTAAAGTAATAATATTTTGGCCCATGCATATTCTGTCTGTCAGTAAGGAAATCCTTACACCCCTTTTAAAAAGAGGTCTACTGAAGATTTCCACTGTTGTCTTTCATATTTACAGATGTTCTAATTGCAACCAATAAGGTTAAAAATATTTTTAAGACTACAATTAGCCCTAACATGAGTTAAAGACATAAAATCATGACATGAAATAGAAGTAAAATAGAGAAGGGTTATATGATACCCATTTTGTTACTTAACTAAAATTCTCATCTAGTCATCTGTTGAAAGATACCTGGGAAAGAAGTTAAAGAACATGGCTGGGCAGTTTGCTCCAAAATCATTCAATACAGAACATGGGTCCCTTGCTGGGCACACATAGACACAAACACACACACACTTACACCAGGGCTGGTCTTCACACAAACACCACACAGATATTGAACTCAGGGCCCAACACTGTGAGACAGCAATGTTTACTATTATGCCACCCACCATATTATAATTATTAAAACTTATTTTTGCATATAAAACATACAATATATAGAGGCCCACTAGATTTATTCCTACTACCAATGAAACAACAACAAAAAACATCATATATTAGAATGAGATATGGATGGGAGATTGTGTCTCATGTAAAAAAAAAATCTATTAATTTTATACTGTAATCATAACTGCATGAACTATTTCTCATTGGAGAGAGCTATATATTTGTCACTTATTTAATTCCCCATAACAAAAAGGTCATATTATTCATGCCATTAAGTATTTCTGCAAGTAAAAAATACAAATCTACAACATTTTGCTCTATGGAAGTGCAACGCAAGCCTCAGGAATTATATAAAAGCCTCTGAAGGTTTCCTGTTTCCCCGGGGTACAAAAAGAGGTATCATGAAGAATCCATTCAGCAGGAGCATGCATCATCATGGTTATGGTCAGAAAGGTCTCAAAAGACTGCATTGACCCTTTTCAAGTTGGGGATGGCTATAAAAGATTTCACAAAAATCAACCACTTTCCACTACTAAGACATTTTAGGGTACAAGTGCAATGGCCACACTGTGAGGAAGAGGATTATATCAATCCACCACAGGCCGTGAAACAAGGTGTTTGGAAGGCAACCATAAATCCAGAGGCAACAGAAGTTGCAACCAAAACCTGCCTGAATATAGCATTCATATCTGGGTTGCAAGAAAGAAGCTTCTTGTTAGGGCAAATCATAAATAAATCAATTCAAAGTTACTGAAAATCATTTGAATAACAATTAGAAAGGGACAAAATAGATTTTGGGACATCATCTGCATTATATTGGGAATAAAAACACACAAAGCTGCTGGGGGAATCATGAGCTCCAACGCAAAACAGGACATTTTGGCCAGACGCCTCATTTTTTTCTGCCAAGAAGCACAAGCTTGGGCAATGTCCATACCAACAAAAGAATTGTTAACTGCCCACAAAATAAATGTTCTCAACAGGCCATTTCAATCTCCATACCTCATTTTAATTGAACATACTGTATGCAATTTGAACTCAGAATGGCAGCTATTTAATGGAAACCAGAGGGTCTGAAGGACTTCAATCTTCATGGAGAAATGTTCATGTATTTCCACTCTGAAGTGCCAAAACCTCATCACACAGTACAGGCGGTGTGTAGTTAGTGCATTCAGAGGTAGTTTTAGGACACACTAACTACAGAGGTATGAATAAATCTGATCCTCATGTTTTTTGGACAAATTATTTATGAAAACACATGGCTTTGTACTTTGCAATACCATTAACATTGTTGTGGAACATTTATATTTCTTAAGAAAGAAAAATATTATCCAACCTGTTATCTTTCTGTTGTATGATGTTTATTGTTCCAAATTCATCGGGGGTATGAATACATTTAGTGGTCACTATAAGTGTATAAATCTTGATAGCATGTACTGTATGTATAAAGTTTAATTGCAACCCCAAAACTAAACTGTAACCTGTTAAATTATAATACATCCTAATACTATAAGCGATAAAAATGTGTTTAAGGATGCTTCTGTAAACAGTAATATATTGTTTGAAATAATGGCGGTATTATGCACAGTTCACATAGTATTTAAATTAGTATTAAGAATGGATTACACATACACCTATGGCATTGGAAATAAATACTATATTAAGTGAGAACATTGATATTCTTTCTGCTTCTGTGCCCGACATGAGGCTGCTACTTTATATCTGAATCAGCCATAATGGCCTTATTAACTTAGAAGAGTGCATGACCTTCCTCTGACAAAAAAGGGGGCAATTTGTTTCTGCTTGCTTTACATGCGGCAGAGCAAATAACATAGCTACAGTTAATGAAGATTTTATCTTACTTCTTTTCTTCTTCTTGCTTTTCTTGCATATTCTGGAAATTTTCTGTCCTAAATACAATTATAGGGCATGGAGCGGTAAAGAGGAAAAGTCTTTGGGGAGATCCCCAGTAAATAGAATGCAGTACCAGTGAAGTTTCCTGCTACCTAATTTAATTCAAATAGTCTCACTGAGAGGTCCCAAGTGGCTATTAAAGATATCTGCAGTCTTACTCCTATGTTCCAATGTATAGCAAATGATGCCACTACACCCCCCAGAGCAATATTGAAGAGTGGCACATTGGGATTCTATTCAAAGGTATATTTAAATGTGAGATTAATATTAGGGAACAGAAATAATTGCTGCAACGTCAGGTGTGCTTGTGTGCTCAGAGGGAATTAACCATTCTGGGCTACTTTCAACTGTAGAGCAAACTTGAATTTTCTTACATTGTGCCATAAAGCTGTACAAATCACTGTTGAGGTGCTTTTGAATTATGTTCTTTGAGCTTTTTGCATTACTACAACTCTTCATCCATTTAACCAAATAAATAGCAACTAGTAATTATTAAAAAGAGATACAAAAAAACACATATACTGTATTCTCTTTTCAGAGGTTTAATATCCTTTACAGGACATATCCCATGAATTTGTACAATTGTTGTACAACTTGTACAACATTTACTACCACTAGCAGTGAATTGTAAAGCATCTGAAATTGAGTCTTATCACACATATCAGGAAAATGAAAAGCTTGTAGGTACCATAAAATGTATATGTTAAAAGAAATTACTTCACTTGTGTACTATATTTTACTCCTCAGGGTGGAGTATAAAAGCGATAAATAGGAAAACACCCTCCCTCTACTAGATTCAGAATCTGCAGTCATGTTTGCATCAATTTACAGATACCAACGGGATTAGAATTCATTGCTGAAGCCTCAAAATGAAGGTGATAAGCTTTCTCTGGATCTGGTATCCTGGCCTTGCCTGCTGACCCTGAACTTTGAAAATAGATTATATTGCAGCAGGTAGATTTCTGTTGTCATCTTTCTCTTCTTTCTACAGCAGTCTAAATAGGAGTATTAATAACGTTGTATTTCTTTGTTTTACATAGTCAGCTATTATTTTCATTCTTTTCAGAATGTACAATACATTTGGAATAATAATAATTGTCTGCACAATTCTAACATCTATCCATTTTCTAATTGCTTTATCCAATAGTGTACCTAAAGCATAAAAGTAAAAGCAGCATTGTATTTTTTGTAGGTATTACTTATTTCTGGAAGTGTATCTACAGTATTTCTATTTATTCACACACAGTATCACAGTTTCTAATATATTTGAAGTATTAATCTACTAAATGCTAGTAATTCTATCCATCTATCCACTTTCGAACCTCTTTATCCAGAATGGGGTCATGGGGGAGTTGTAGCCTATCCTGGCAAGCAAAGGGCTCAAGGCATGATACACCCAGGATGGGATGCCAGTTCATTGCAGGGCGCGCACAGAAATAGACACAAACATACAGTACATACTGTATACTCACACCAGGGTCAAGTTTCCCAGAAGCCAATTAACCTACCAGTAGAGTATGTTTTTGGATTATGGGAGAAACCGGAGCACTCAGAGGAAACCCACGCAAATATGGGGAGAACATACAAACTCCACTTAGAGAGCACCCCAGAAATTGAGCCCATGGCCCCAGCACTGCAAGGTAGCAATGCTAACCACTGTGCCTCCTTGCTAGTAATTCTAGAAAGAGCTAATTAAGGAAATATTAAAAATATCAGCTTTTAACTCGAATGATGCTAGTTTGACCCTGGGTTGTGTCACACGTGAACTGTGACTGAGCTTCTGAAAATGACAGCATAATATTAGCAGACACCTACAGGGGAAGGTAAGTTTTTACCCAGGGCTTTCTTAACTCTCGGTGAAGGATCGACTCTTGCAACTTACACATTCACTTTAAGTCTTGTAGTGTCATCAGTCAGAGATGCATTACTCTTCCAATTAGTGATAACTGTCCTGTCAGGCTCTGTGGATCTTGGAGTATGTCAAAGGTCAAATGACTGCATGTCAGAGAAGCATGCCTTCATGTGTTATTCTCTCCCAAGTAGGTACATGACTTGCTGCTGGAGAGATGAGTCCTACAATGTTGGCAGACTCCAAACTATACAACATTAGGATGGGTAGAGTATACAGTATGGTACAAAAATAATTGGTGATTTCCAACTTTTATTTTATTACAGCAGGTGATAAATGTATCAGTTGTGTCTGACTGATATGATTTACTTGTAGCAAAGCCAATAAAATCAGAACAAATTCTGTCTAAATATGCATCCTCTGCTGCCTGTGTACTTAAGCCTATTACTGGTCCACAAATCAACATTGATCACAAGCCACACATCCCTTGCTAGTTTAAGAGTATAGAGGATTTTAACGACAGTTATCTATTTAGTATTTAATGCATTAAGCTAAGGTGCTGGGATTTCAATTGGCAAAAGCACAAAGCACTGTGTTGACGCTAGAAAGAAGCCAGTCAGTAGCAGCAGCACATGCTGTGTTCCTAGGATTTGTGATGACCTTTACAAAGCACAAACCCTCTAGATCATTAGGGGTTGGTCTTCACTCTGACAGGATGACTGGTTTTCCACAGAATGAGTGAATTACTCAAGCCAGGCAGCTTGATATAGTACCACTGCAGGCAGTGCGGTCTCTTCCCCTGCACTGGGCATTGACTTCATGGAGCTAATAGTCTATTCTCTAATCGTCCCCTTGCCAAGCTGAATCACTGTGAGAAGCAGCTGACAGTGATTCAAATACTCTGTAACTAGCATTGGAGAAAATCTGACAAACACTCAAATATGCATGAAAAACATCTTGCTCTGAAGCAGCTAATGACAGTTGTTCACTACACCTTTAACTGCATTCTCAACATCATCCATCCATCTAAATGTCCATTTTCACTGTGTTTGCCATGGTATGGATCACACCATGTGTAGTGTTGCAAAAAAATATTGTACATTGCTGTCTTCAATGCTTGTGCATGCTTAACATTTTTAACAGCAATTGTACAGGAATAAGATGGAAACGTTTTACTGATGTGATCATTGTTTTCCAGTATTGTGCTTTCAATTTTGATATTCAACTTTGAAAGCACATATCAAATAGCACAAGTGACATCTGACACAGTACTGCTCCCAGAGCACATCCGGTTTATTCATTTCCTAACCTAAATGGAAGCTTTTTTACAATGGATTTTCAGCAGGTGTTTCAATTGAACTGTACAGTAGTTTGCCCCTTAGTAACATATGATTGTCTATAAATTTTGAGATAAAAAATAAAGTGTTTCTTGAAAACTATCAATTTTAGGTTTTAATATAAAGACTGGTATCAATGAACTCCTCAATAGATTTTTTCCACATTTCTGTCTCCTAACATACATGAATTCTATTGATTTCTGCATCCACGGATGATCACCTTGCTTTTTTCTTTACCTTTGGTATCTAATTGGACAATCTTGGGCTGAGGTCTGAGTGTCTACATTAACACCTACAGTAAGCTGATTGCCTGATTTGCTAAGCCAACCTAAACCTGCAGGCTGGTGGGCAGAGGCAAGATATCTAACAGAGCATATAGTGAACAGATCAATATCTGAAAAGCTGTCCTTTGTGACTGCACTAGGAAAGGACTATGAAATTAAGCACAGGAAATCGGTCCAGTAATCTTCCTTGGAGGAAGATGCATTAAACAGGTTATAAAGTATTACAGCCATAACAAGAAATTAGCTACAGTACAATTAGCTTATAAAATGTTACTGTGGCATTAAACTGTAAGAGCACAGTAAAGGGTGTTTAAACCATGGTAAGTAGTAGGGACAGACAGACCCATCTCATCCTGTTAACATAAGTTTTCAAATGTTAACATTCCTTTCATTCAGTTCCTTTAGTGCGTTCATAAGCTTTGCTGTAATGGATGAAGAACAGGAGTTGTAACACATTATGGATCCTACCCATTGGGTCTCAGTGCAAAGAACAGTAGGCTGTCTTGGATCTGTTACTTAAAAAAACACTTGCTCTCTCAACAAAATGGTGCACATTCAAACAATCACAAGTATAAAGGAAAAAGCCAATTTCAAACATCATAATACCAATGGAAAACTTAAGGTACTGTATTCATTAGTATAACATTAGAGTAGTAACAGATCTAAGAGTAGAGGGAGGCATCCACAGGACAAAAAAAAGTAAAGAAGTGAATATTTAATAAATAGTAAATCATCCTTCTTAAAGACATGACATACAATACTGTACAGTATGTGTGTCTTAAAGGGACTAGCATTCTGGTCAAATGTCCATTTCATGGTGTTTTATTTTTCATTTCATTCAGTAAACAGTTCTCAAACAAAATCATGGCTGCTTGTTATTTGTAACACACTATTTCTGACTAAAGCAACCACTGAAATAAATGAATGATGGATTAGGTTTACTATTTTCTCTGCCTTTGGCACATTGGACTTTATAATTCAGAAATATGTATTATTTCCATTTCACACAAACATTTCATGCAGAAGTCCTTCAACAACCAATTAGGTTTTGCAAAGACAAAAAAAAGCAGGTCATGCAAAATAAGGAAAAACAGGAGGTCCACCAACACTTGGCTAATAAAATTGGAAAGACAAACTACTCTAGGTCAATGCCATCCTTCAATCAATTTCAAAGTAATACACAGCACTCTGTCCATATTAATCACATCCTGGGGGGATTTTATTTACACAGAGCATGCAGAATCTGTTGAAGTCTTCCCAGATTTACAAAGTGGCAGGGAGGAGACAGTTCTAACGTCCTTAAAGGGACATTTCTATGGTACATTAACACTATGCCTAAAAGAGAACACAGCCCTACAATACAGATTTGTGTAAAGAAACATTCAGCACTAGCAAAACAGCTGACAAAGTTATAGAAAGCAAAATTCTCATTTAGTCTTAAACAGCTAGAAAATATCATTCAATACATAAATTACAAACACAGGAAATACGTTTGTGCACTATATTCTGAGTGATTGTGGTGAAATGTGGTGTGTTTATGGCTGAGTAGCCAACCTTTTGGATTCCAAGTCTTTTAAGGAGGCTTAGGGGCACTGTTACTAAAAGCTTGTTACTAAAGTTACTACAGCACTTTTGGAGATTCTCATAATCATGTGATAACAGCAGTGCTGGGTCTAGAGTGCTAAATCTGGAGTATACTGTATATTGTCCTACAGTATAGGGCAGAGACAGCCCCTTCAATGCTTTATATGTTAGAAGGAGAACTTTGAAATCTATCTTGTACCATATTGGAGAACTAAAATAATCTCTGGTACTAAATCCTATTGGAAACCAGTGGAAAAGGGGGAATATGTAGTTCAAGGTTATACTGTATACCATTACCTTCTTCACAACCACAAGTAAAGGCAGTCCTATGAGATGAATGATATGAGATCACACAGCAAAAATTTTCAAAACCTTGTGAAAGGCATGCCATATCCCAGTAAAGCTGTTTCTCTGTTTGCAGTGCCTTGTTTATTAATTAGTCTGGGCTCCATGTGTATGTAGTAAAGCTTTGCTTTGAACAGAAACTTTAGAATTTAAAAGAGCACAAAAGAGCGGCCTACAATGTGGTGTGAGTGCTGTTAAATCCAAACTACATGTGACAGTACACTTCTCCACACTACAACTCTGCAGTGAGTAAAGATTACACACAGCAAAGTGAGAGCAGTTCATTATTTTGGCACTGCAATAAAGCACACAAGACAGTGCTTCATATACAGTATACTGAACCAGCAGTTCTGTGAGTTATCTTTTCATCTAAGGCCATTAAAGAAATGTATTAGTTCCAGTATACCTTGACCCCCAGTTTTCAAGTCATCTCTTTGGAAAACCTGATCCCATCTAATGCGTTACACCCAAAGAGGTCCCAGTTCCTTGAGGCTTTAACTTTCATCTTTAAAACACAGCATCTGGGACTGACACAAAAAAAAATAGTTTAAATCTGTGAGCTCTTGATCACTGATTATTCTTAGCCAATTACTTTAGTGATAACTGAAGAAATCAGATCTTACCAATTTTTTTAGTAGCAAAGTTTGTAGCCCATTTGAAATGCGCTATGTAAAATTATTTTTTTTATGTTTGTGAAGGTTTTGTCACACATAAAATTAAATCAAATTAATTTTAAAAATAATTTACAGTCAATTCTTAGTTTTATCTGAAAATGGTTTATTCTTTCAAAACAATGAAAAGTCAGAAGGTTTTATTTATAGTATTTGTATTATCATTTTCAACTTTTATAGGTTAGTAATCTCAGTTCAAATAACTTCCACTGAAAGAGGCACTTGAACACTTGAATATTTTTTTTTCTCTCATCACAACCAAACAGATTCTAATCCTTATTTTACGATCATTGCCACATTCTATATGTATTCACACAGTGGATGAATGAAAATGTTAATTTGTGATGTGTTGTGGTTATCCATCCTTTTGAGGCAGTCATGGTGCTGATTTTTTTTGTCCTAATTAGAGAAAAGATAATAAGGTCCCAACATACCTTTAGTGTATCCATACATCATTGAACATGTCATAGTGGCAACCATCCAGCAGGACATAAGTAAGAAAAGAAAAACAAAAAAGCATTTCTTTAACATACTGTATGATACTGTAGAAGCACACATACTGTATATTCCAGAATTTGTGGCAGAATGTCAGGTCCTAAATATCTACTGCATGCAGATGCACAAGGCTGACAAGGCTGAGAAAAACCTGGACAATTATATAGTTTGATTTGCTCATTTTGAAAATGAGAGTGATCAATGTGATTTCCTAAAAAAAGGTGATCTACAGCACTATTCTCCACACTTGATGACAGGGATACCTCATAGCCTTTTTACTGATGTTTAAATATTTTGATATTTAACTTTGTGGTTTAGCCATTAAGTATCAATATCTTACACCTGCCTCAAAATGCATAATACACATGCATATGTAGTACAGTACATAAAAAGGGACAAAGGATTTAATATGTGAGAAAGAAGATAGTGTTTATACTGTATACAGGGGGTCGTTTGCTATTTAATTTTTATAGGTTATTTAGGATTTTTTAAAGTCTTTCAATGTGTTGTATTGACCAAGAGATTCACAGGTAAAAGGCTGCCAGTTGCCTGTGAGTTTAGTTTGTTTGGTCAGAAAGATCACAGACATCTCTGTTTTCTTTCTTCCTCAGAGCAATGTCCAGTTAGCCTGCAGGGCTTTGAAGTGGGTCTCCATGTGTTGATTCATTGAAACAGTACATTTTGGTGAATGAAGACTTCAGCTTTGCCTCGGTGTCTTAGAGGGGTCCAGGTAACTTAGCCGGCGAGTAAAGTACTGACAGTAACAAGTTCAGTCTCAGTCTAGTTCCAAGGAGGTAGGAAGCACCCCATTCCTACTCTCTAGACACTGGAGTTGTAATGTTGCTGATTTGGTGGCCTGACACACCACCAGATGTGACCAGACTCCAGAAAGAAATATCTCTCAGGCTCTGAATTAAACATGCTTAATAGTAGTTTTTTGCTTGTCAGAAGCTTCTTACTTTAACTCAGTGGAAACCATCCAAGTGCTGAGTTTCCAATTTGCGGCTGGCAGGTGGGTTGAAGTTTTGCTTAGTGTCTTGCTGTGAAATTTGTATTCTGTTTGTTGGGGAAGATTTATCGGCAATTTTATGTTTGCTTTAATAAAGATAAACCTGGTTTCTCCACCTAAGCACTTTTAGTAGTTATTAACTGGACATGCGGATCATGTGGCTTAATGAAACTCAAAACATGAAGTTTACAAGATTTTTGCTGTTTACAACTATTTTTGGCATGATAAAAACCTATAAATAACTAAATGCAAAAAATCAAGGCCTTTCTAAAGTGATGGATTAAATACATTTTCAGTAATATACTGTAGTTTCCAGTTTGGAACAAAGTGGGTATCTGTTCCTACAGTAATTTATACTATGGCCTAGAAAGGCATGCTGAACTCAGAAGACTGCTTTCCAAGGAACACAGAACAACTGTTGCAGAGGCCTTCCTAATTAATTTTATAGTTGCACAGTACAGTTCTAAAACTCCAAAGGCTGAAATAAGCAAGTGTAACTAACTTCCTTTTTAAAATGGAAACTTCAATTTCAAGGGAAAAAATGAGATCCAGGCTAAGCTTTCAAATCTTCTATACTTGATTGGAAAAGGAACAAGGAAGAGTAATATGGTTGCTGAATCCAAATCCATATGAATTATACCATTCTAAGCATTCTTTCTGCATTTGTCCTCAGTATAGTATAAATAATTCAATTTTACATCATGTAGAAAATTGTACATACAGTCCAGAACTAGTTATTCTATGCCTTGTGGGTCATACACATTCTGTGTGCTTTAATGCAGTGTAAGCCTCCGCAATTTAGAAACATTTGTTGCATTTAATAACCGTTTCTAGCTTGATGGCATACTGCTGCTGTATGTTTGGGCCTAATGCTTCTAGTTCCCTAGCCACAGAAAATTAATTCTTATTCAGCTGTCAGCAAATTAATTGATGTTGGCAATAACTTGCAAACTGCTGTAGCTACTGAAAAACAATGAAGTTGAAATCCCTTTCTCAGTAAGATTCTCTACATCTTATTGTTTTAACTATCCATTAATCCACTGATTAATTGGAAACAATGCTGACAAAAAAGACTTTTGGTTTTGCACATTCTGTTATGAAAGAGAAAAAAATCTGCTGTCAAAAGATGAACATTTGCTTTTTACATTACTTTTTTTTCTTTTTAAAATAAATGAAAGAAACTTCAGATGAACCAAGGTCAAATTTAATCAAAGACGATGAAAGAGAAATATACATATACACTTAGAATGTCTTGCAGAAAACTGTGCATATGGATTCATGTTCTACAAAGAAAGAACAAAAACATGTTTTTATTTATTAATTTAATTATTCTATGCTTAGAAATAAAAGAACTCATTAAATTCGACCACTATTAATACCCTTCATATCCTTCAATCTCAAGTTATATTGACAGAAGTATGGCAGTACTACAGTATATGGAGGAAACTTTTTTTAAGTTATGAGCTCCTGTCTTCATTTCTGTCTAAGTCAATCCTTTATTTCACTTGTGTGTGTACAAAATGGATGAACAGTTATCCAGTTAGAAATACTTAGTAAGCGGTACCGGCTACAAAGAAGGCTGACACAACTGATGCAGAAAATTATTATACTAAGACATCCCTTTAGGCCCCACTGTGACGGGCTGCTTTACTAAATTTGCATGACAACTCCTTTTTTTATTTTTTTTATTTCTCTTTTGGTAATGTAAGCTCTCAGAGTCTGGCTCTCTATTTAGTATCAAGCTGCATATTAAAACCCAAAGTTTAAAAAGGCCCCCAGGCATCAAGTCAAGATGTTCTAAACAATCACAAGAATCAAGCCAGGGCTGCAATACCATTGGGCGATGGATATTTCTCAAGTGTTACTGTGCATACATAAAGCATTAGGGTCTTAGTTTTCATAATCAAGGCTAATTCTGTTACAATGACTCCTTGGGGTCTACCAAGAACATTCAAACCCAACACAATAAAGGAATAACTTTTCAGTAGCAGCAGGTTAAAAGCATACACAGTACTGTACAGTATGTCCTGTGCTCTGTGTGTCTGATAACAATTCACATTCAGAATCTGACAACATATGTTATATTTTTAAATCTTTTTTTTCCTACAGTTGTTAAAAGTTGGCATATATTTACAATGTACCACACTCATTCAAGGCCCCTCAGGACAATTCTGGATCACCCAGATGGCATCTTGTACCTTCAGCAACCTTATTTACTGTATCTCTTGCAGTAAATGCCCAGCCATCTACATTGGAGAAACAGGAAGGAGACTCGGAGACCGCTTCAGAGAACATGTTAGGGCTGTGAAGATTAAAGATTTCTCCAAGCCCATTATTTCCCATTTCACCTCTGAGGGCTTTCCGAACTCATACATCAGAAAGACTACAGAAACCAAGATTATACTGCAGCTAGGATCACACCTTCCCCCTTCTCTTAACGACAGACTACTTTTCTTCTAAATTTTCTCCATTCATTGGAGGTTTCATTTCACACCTCTCTATGCCTATTCTGACTTCACACCTCTTGATTGGCCACTCTGTCGGTCCCCTACTCCCGCCTCTCGCTCCTCCTCTCTCCCAGCCTTTGTTCTCCAACTACCACGGCCAAAACGTTGTAATTTCTTTCTTCTTTTTTTCAGCATGGAATAAACCTATTACTTGTTCCTTTGCAGCCTACGCATGCTGACGCAGCTACCCACCTGAACATATATTTTCAATATTTATGATTAACTCTGTCATATATGATGTTGCATGGAACTACACTTTCCTAACCCATTCATGATGAGCATTAAAACTATGAGAAATGCCAAAATCTCATTTGAATAGAGTGCAGTTTAAGAGGAAAATGTAACAAGTTCTCTTACATGATTATAAAGAGAAAGGGTCTAAATAACAAAGGATCTTTGTTGGTTAATTGTGCTCCAGCCTAAAAACCAATTTTCATTCCAATAAATTGTATTTGCATTTTGGACCTGTACTGTACCTCTGTTTTAATAAACTCTACTGCCTAATGCTCACAAAAAAGAACAATTTGCAAATGCATCCATCACTTTCAATCCAGCTTTTTCTCAGAGCTCTTTGCTGATACCTCCTGCCAAGAGAATCAGTCCTCACTGCATATCAAGATAGTTGCCTATAGTGAATGCTAGCTACTTTCAACATGGGTATTGAGACAATTGTTCTCCCTATAAAAAACATACTGTATATGCATACATAAGATAAATTATGCAATAATGTGTGAATATTAAATATTAGAAGAGAAAATGTTCAGTATATTGTAATAAATCAGGGAACTGGGGGTAGATTTTGTATTATAATATTTCTCAGGGAACCAGTAGGGATGAAATGAATACGGTCTGTATTAAACATCTGACTCAATTAATGGAAGCAGCAGGTTCAGATGGTATAACCCAGTCAATCAATAGGCAGACCACAGTGCAACAAGCAAAGTTAGAGAAACCATGAAGCATTTATGTTTAAACGCTAGGAGTATTCTCGATGATTTGCCAAAACTAGTTTATATGAACTTTCATACTTATGATAGTAAGGGTATTATAGACACTCTGTTAAACATGGATGTTAGAGAGGAGTATGAAATTGGTGTACTGTATATACTGTACAGTAATCCCTTTAGGCAAAACGGACCAAGAGGAGGAGCAGTTTTTTCACATCTAAAAAACCCTTGTGAAAATATATGGCTTAAACCTATGGGAAAACATGATGAGGGGTATAAACTACAAGCTCTCAGGATCAGACAGTAACTCACTATACTGTATAACTCTGGGAGATTTTGATATGACTTCACCAACTGGACAAGCTTAACAAATTGTTGGATATAGTGAACAACAGCATATCACAGTAGAGTATGCAATTTAACACAGTATATCAATACAACAATGAGAAGTTGACCTTGTTTTCTATGATAATTGGAATACTATAATTGAAAAGGGGTTATGTTGCCATAAAAATGTCTGAACTCTTTTAGCCCAGACCAGCACTATTGAAACCAAAAGTACTGTATTATATAATATATTTTATCTTATCATAAATCAAGGGATATTAAATAACACACAATTAAGGCTTCATTTAGAATATTGTGCATAATTGTAGTCATCATGTCATAGAAAAGACATTGACAGTCTGGAATCTGTCCAAAAAAGAGCAACAAGATACATTATTGGGCTTTAGGAAATGTTCAATACTAACATGATGGAGGAAATACAATTTTTAATCTTGAATAGATTACAAAGGGACACGGTACAAGTATTCAAAAACATCAAAATGGACAGATTATGGACAGATTCAAACCCAGCAGATTTCTTTAGAATGAACAAATTTCAAACAGAGGATATAAGTGGAAACTACATAGAAGGGCCTTCAAAAACAAGAAGAGGTGGTACTTCTTTACCCAAAGGGTTGTGTGAGTATGACACAAGTTACTCTGCCATGTTGTGCTCTAGTTTTGTTCAAGAAACTGATTGGCGAGATCTTTAAATCAATTAACTCCTAACTACCAAATGGGCTAGATGGCATATTCTTATTTGTAATTATTTGCCATTTTTAAGTTCTTACACAAATTAATCCTGTATGAAGCGTCAATTTTCATAATCGTAATTGCTATTCCTGGCTCAGCATTGGGACATGGACGCCCAGAAGCCCACCTACCAATGGGTCCGGGAGAAACTCGACAGCATAGGCTTCATCATGGCATCCTGACTGGCTGAACCCGGGACTCGGAGCCCCTGGCCTCGTTACCTTGGTTTTATTCTGGATCCCATTCCGGATTTTAACTGTGTTTTTCTCGTCTTGGATGGATACCCCAGTTTTGGACTTTGGACTGCTCCCCGGATTCCCCCTTTTGAACTTTGTGGATCTTTTTGCCCTTGCCACGTCCCCCGAGAACTGGATCACTATCGTCACACCCCCCTGTCATCCAATCCTGCTGTACCTTCCTCTGATGTCCTTCTCCACTTGCTTCCGGATTATACCGTCTGCATAGAGTCCTGAACTGCGCTTCGCAGGAGCCTGGACTGGCTCCCGTTACACCAGTATTATAATAGGGAAAAGAAGTTTAATAAGGAGGTAAAGTGCACTAGAAGTAGTAATGAAATTGTCAAGGATGTCGGAAAGGACGAACCGGAGAATGACAGGAGAGCGAGAAGACCCTATGCGTAGCGGCGAGACGGGGGTTAGCCCGGGCTCAGCTGTTCAGGAAATCCTGTATAGAAACCTATGCCCTCAGGTAGCGGACGTGGGGCAACCTGGTGCTAGGTGGGTTTCAAGACATCCGAATGTCAATGCTGAGTGAAAGCAGAATGAAAGACCCGGAAATATATAGCCCCAGAGAGAGAAACACCGGAAGGACAGCAGAGAACCGGAAATGAGAGACAGGACAGAGAAGGAGCGCCCTCTGGCTGCAGAGGGCGTGACAGAAATGAAACTTAAATCGCAGATATGCTCAATAACTAAAGTACTTCACTGATGTCTTCACTAATTAAACTGCCATAAATTATGCTCATTGCAGATAACACTGTATATAAGTAAACACAGAAAATAAGTCACCAGGACCAGTTGGTTTATTGTAAAACAGGGTTCTTAAAGAGATCAGAGAGGTTATTTAAAAAGGCACTAACAGAAATATTTTGTCTGTCAATCAAATTAAAGTAATTCCCAGATATTGAAATACTGCCAGAATTATACCAATGTGTACTGAATGTATTTAACAAAGAATTTAAGGGCCAGTACTGATAACACATAGAACAGGTAAACTCTGGAGTCCATCATTAGGGACAAATTAAAATCATATTTGTATAACAAGGCTATTATTGGCAGCAATCAACATCGGTTTCTCAGAAGGACAGATCTTAATCTGGATATGAATGGTTCACCATCTCAGATCAATCGAAAAACAACTGTATTGTGAGTAATAATAAAGGAAAAGCATCTGGATTAGCCAAAGTACAGTATGGGATGGAGTTCCACAGGGGTTGGTGCTGGGTCCTGTGTCCTTCCATGCATACAAAGATTAAATTGATAAATGTGTTGATGATACAAAGCTTGGAGAAACGGCAAGCAGTCAAGGTTCAGAAAGGTCAATATAGGCAGATCTGGTATGATTCAGAAGGTGGCAAATACTGTACTCGGCAAAATAAATTTAGATGTTAGAAAGCATAAATGTGTGCAAAATGGAAAAAAAAATACATGACAGTTAAAACATTGAAGGTGCAGAATTTGAAAGTACACTAGTCTAAATAGTAGATTCACTTAATATACACTTAATATACACTTGTATATTAAGAATGCAAAGGAGAAATAAGAAAAGCAAATATAATGATTGGATACATGGCATTAAGGATAGAATACAGTAGATAGAATACAAGTCTAGAAAGACTGAAACTGCAGAATACACCATTAGACCACATCTAGAGTTCTGCATACAATTCTGGTTCCCATTTTATGAAATTAACCATTTCCTAAAGCCCAGAGAAAGGCAACAGCAACACAGCTCTTTCCTTGACTTAAAGAGTTACAAAGGCCAGATGAAGGAGTTTGGGGTTCTCAGAACAGAACGATAAGGTACTCTCTAGTAGCTGTTCCAATATATGTTAACTGAGCAGAATATGCAGACATGACTGGATACTGATTTAAAAATAATCTAGTGCTACCTCAGTTAGTTTAAAGATTAAAAAAAACATTTTTGGGCTTTGTCCTTTCTAGTGTAGAATTAACATCTACCTATTTCTCAAAGAACCCCAACAGACTGGGGTTTGTTCCATAGTCCCAAGACTCTTGGTACAATAAAAGAAATTGTCTCAAGTTCTCTTCCTCAAACATCTCCTAAATTTAAATTCCACTTGTGCCTTCAGATCTTTGTACTGTTATTGGTCATGAAGATGCCATCCGGACTAATATTATTAACACCTTTCAGGATTTTGAATGCCTTGATCAAGTTCCTATTAAATGTCATTAATTTCAAGCATATTCCCTTAACACGTCTCATCATCACTCTTTGCAGACTGGGATTCAATCCGATACACATCTTTTGTATTGCTTGCAGAACAGTAATTTATCTTTGTAGTGCTATCTGTAACAGAGAACCCAATAATCCAAATATAGTGTATCTAGTGCATCATATGATTTTAGCATTACGTCTGTTGGACATACAGCATAGCACAATACTGTATATGCCCAAGGCATTGATGGTAACATGCACTTTAGTGTAACGGACAAAGCTGGAGATAGCAGTGATGGGAACAAGGAATTGCTTTTCCATTCAAATGTAACAGATGGGGATTAGGTGCAGAAGAAAACAGGTCTATTAAATTTCACTATAGGATTTCGTTGTATGAGTTAATCATGTCTCAAGGTCATAAAGCTATTCCTAGCATTTCTTGGCCAAACAAAAGCAAGGCAGCGATATCTGTTACTGTCCAGTCTCTCATCTTTCACAGAGGATATAGCTTGAATAGTTCTGAACCTGTTTTTTAGACAAGTTAATAACAGCATTCTTGCAGAGAAACCCTATTGCACTATATTTGTAACCTTTCAATGTCCTTTTTTTAAAAAATAAAAAATAAAACCAACAGTCTTTCTGTATTCTGCACAATGAGTGCAAAGTCAAACTGAAGCTCAATCATTTTAATACCATTTGTTTCACAATGTAATCCAGAGGCATGAATACTCCTTCAATGATTTACACACTCCATCACTGGATTTTGTTTTGCTTGTTTAGTCTTTAAAACAACCTCAATGGATTTAGGTAAAAAAAAATGCTAATGAGGAATTCTTCAATAAACAAATTTTCATGCCAGCAGATTACATAGAAAGCACTACAAACATTATGTTTATGTTATAGAAAAAGAAAAAAAAAACAAAGGATCATTGGTTTCTAATGGTTCCTAATATCCATGTTCAAAAGGATGACAACATAGACCTCCAGACAAAGTCATTACTGTAAGTATCAATATTTAGTTCCCATATACCCAAAATGTCCTGCATGTGGATTATAGTGAAGAACAATGTTAATTAAAGGTCTACCAGACTGGCTAACAAAGTTGAGTGCTGCTGTTTAATGGTTTTGATTATTGGATCAAATAAACCAGTTGAGAAGATCAGGAGATACAGTAGATCTTCTTTGTATTCTCTGGTGTGCTATTCCAGCTTTCAAAATCACAGGGGAAATCTTGTATTTACAAGGTCAACATACACCTTCAATATTTTGTTGCTCAAACATTTCATATAATGGTTAATTTTGCAAGCATAAGAACTGTATATTATTGTATATAAAGGGTAGAAAGCGTCTTCCTGTAATATCTTTTTAAAAATATCTACAGTACATACCAATGCTTAACTTCTATAATTACAGTACATCCTTAAACTTAAAGTATGGTTGATGCTGTGACAATCAAACCTTATTCCTATAGATTATTCATGAATACGTTTCATCTTGCTCTGCAACATAGATTATCATGTCCCTGTAATTATGTGACCATTCCCAGCCTCTAACAGTATTTTTCATGTCTCTCTTGATGCATGTCAGTGTAGGAATTTTTTTAAAATAATAGTCTTAAGGCTTTAGCTTTCTAGCTGGAAATCAGAGTTCCAGACCTTTTATTTTCTTCTGTATGCCATTTAGAAAAACTATTAAAGTAAAATTTTCTTGAGGTATTTTTATATAAATTATTAAAAAAATATATTCAATCATGCATTATATTCTTCAAAGTAACAGGTTACTGACTGGGTCAGATTACAATTAAGATCTATCTCCTAGCCTTTTCACCTTTTAAGAACAACAGCCTGTGGTCCTCACAAAACCTTTTATTCAAAAAGTACACAGTATGCAAAAATCCCTGAAAATGCTTTTTTCTCCAAATACCACTATTCCTATGCAATGGATATTCTAGGGAAGAGCTTCTGTTGCTGAATTATGCTGGATGCACCTGTTCCCATCACTGTTTACTGTCTAATTGCCAGAGGCAAAGTCAGGAGTCATCTTTAACAAGCTTCATTTCAAACCCAGAGTAACAAGATCTTTTAGGTGATTGTGAATCATTTAGGAGGAAGGAGTGGGGATTTCAATGTAGCCTTTAATCAACTATCATTTTTCAGCACCTTCAGGGAACCTCACAAAGCCATTTTCTCCACAGAGTCTCTGTACAAGATAGAGAAAAAAAAACTTACAGGTCCTGATATTAACATGTAAGGAATTAAATTTTTGGTCCCTTAGGCATCATTTTTATTTATTTGAAGTTTAAAAGTGCGTTTTTTTCTTTCAAAATATAAAAGAAAATAATGACTTGAGAAAAAAGATTAGCTCATTCAACATATTTAGTATGAAATCTTGCCTCTCTGGCATAATATGGTCTATATCCAACTAGAAGGAATAAAATGAGTGACTGATCTCTTGAGAAAAGAGTGTAATGAACCTGGTTTTAAGTCATAATCTACATCCTCAGCAAGAAGGCCACTTCTTCTGGCATAGCAGTGAAAGCAATGAAGACATGGTTTTCATCCCCTCAAATCAATTCAGTACAATCACTAAAAGAATCATGAGGAGTACATTTTCTTGGTATGTTAAGAAAGGTTTCCTGTTGCCCATTTACAGTATTTTCTCAGTATCTCTATCAAGCATGAGCATGATGACTACTGTATAAAGAAACATAGACCTGTACTTCAATAATAATTACAAATAATAATTGCCATGGAATGGTCTGTAACAAGACTGTGATTATTATCTGAATTGATTTGTACTTTACATTACATAGTAAAAGTATGTAAATAGATATAGAGAAAACCCAATGATTTAGGACTAAAACACTGAATTTTTGTTTTAAGGTTATCCTTTTGTAGCTCTGTGTAGACAGGTACTGGGAGCTCATGGTTTGTTATCGCCCGATGAGCATGCTCAGAAGACATTGCTAGAACAGTTGAAGTCAGCCAAGCAGATCTCTGCTTGGCTTCACTGCGTGTCGTCTCATTAAGGTTGGCTGTGGTGCAGGTAAGCTCATCAAAATCCTGCCAGTTTTCTCACTATGACCTAAGGGAATGCCAAAGCTTATTTTACTAGCCAATACTGAAGCCCAGTTTACACAACTAGGCCGGAATGATGCATCAGAAAAAATGGCACACCTTTTGAATTATATGCTGTGCCAGCTTACTGATGTGTGACACCCAGAACTTGACTATTGCTGGGCTGGTGTGAAGGAACTAGATTCAAGGTTTTATGTGTTGTATACAGGTTACATAGAATAGAATTTCTCAGTCATAGTCTTTTGGACCCTCTGTACATTTAGAGCTTTTTTTCCAGATGAGGTATTAATCATTTAAAGTTTTCTGAACAGGTTTCTTAAATATATTTTTGCACTTAGTCATGTATTTATGAATCATACACTGATCTAGATGTGTAGTTGCTGAGATACTTAGCAAAACAAAAACACTTGTTTAACAAAATGTTGTTCCTCCATAGACATCTAAACCACTCCAATTTGCTCTTCATAGGTTAAAAATTAAAGACACATCCACAGGTAGGGATTCACACTGTGTCAAATTATCAATTTTTAAACAATATTAGTTCTATATGAACCTACATGTACTGTATAAGTTTCAGTATCCTGGTAACCTGTTAATTACAACAAAATGCCTAATGAAGAGACTTCACCTCTGTTATAGGGTTAATGTTAGCTATTAAACCCAACTAACTTTTTAAGAGCAGAAAACCAAAAAAGGGCTTATCAAACAAATAGTTCAATCAAAGGGCTCAATTATCCTACATAATCAAGAGTGCAGCTGGAATCAGGATTGAGAAATTCTTCCATGGCTCAGTCTGTAACAATACAGTGTGTTTTAAGAGCAAGCAGTTGCTATGAATTGTGGAAATGAATATTTTACTTTCAGTTTCACAATTTTGACAAGCAGGACTGCCTTTGGACTTCTAATTCTACTTTGCTTTGCCACAGTTAATGGTTAAAGCTATGAATCTTAATCATGCTGTCTGTGGCTGTTAACTTTCACTTAACACAATGACCTGGTGATACTCTGGTTCTCAATTCGTCCAACAGTATTTGCCATTTGATATGATTTCTCATAAGCCTGCTCATGATAGATGAAAGAAATACAGGTTCTTGTCTTCAATTTCTTTAGAAAGATCACAAGTGGATCTTTCCACAGTACTTGTAGCATGTTAGTATGAAATTGTAATGTTTGTTCCCTAAGTAATGATAAAACTGCATTAAAAATAAACATCCTCATTGGGTAGCATGGACAGTTCATGCAGATTAATGCCCAAGGAAGTGAATGGGGGGAACTTTTTGATGGGGTGCATTTTGTCATGTTACACTGGCGCCAAAGGCACTCTTCAAATATATGTGCAGAACTGCATATAAATCACAGGTGTATTATTATTTTCAGAATGGCAAAGCTTATGTGGTGCCAGACGTCATTGAGCAGACATTTCTCAAACCTGCCAAACTTTCATAAAGGGAATTTAATGCTTAAAAGCATCCAATGTAAACTATTCCTTTGAAATTAATATTTAATGACTATTAATCATCTTTAATATCTCCTGGAATCAAAAAAGTAGTTTATTCATAATTCATGATGAAATAAATCATTCAATAACTCATGAAAGCTTATAGTACAGAGCCTAGAATGCCATTCCTTATTACTTAATTGCATGCTACACAAAAATGTATACTATGTACATAGCATATTTAGTTTATATATATGTAGCATATTCATTATCATATACAGTACATGTATATATAAATTTCCTTGTTAAGAAGACAGGTGGACCCCTGTAGTCCAGTCTATTTCTGGGCTATGTAATTAGCAGACTCAGGCTTGAAGTCTCCATGCAGCAGCGTTGAAACTGGCGTTGGCTGAGCTTGAGCAACAATGTTAACGTTGGTTTTCTGTGCAACAGTAACTCTGGTGAGTCATATCTGTGAATTTGTAATGTTGTCGGAGATGACCATATTGTGTCCTTAAAGATAACACTCCTGTAAGCACTGTGGGAATCCTTGTGTGAGAAATGACAAATGGCTTGAGTTTTGAGAAGAAAGTGCTAATGTGTCCTCATTATTCCTGGCCTACAGTATACCTACTGTAGCTGGTTAACCAACATTAAGAATTTAATATTAATGCAATTACATTTATATTCATAAATACATCCATAAATGCAATTGTCTATTTCATAGCCCTGAAGATTATGTGACTTAATGTTTTATTTGCAGCTTTTAAGGCATCCTTCAATGCACAATTACAAATACATAATTATCAGAGTACAGTAGTAGATAAAACGGAATTGTGAAATGTCCTCAAATTTCTGTGAGTGTGTTTGCTTACTTTGCTAGATTATATCTTGGTCAGCTTTAAAGAGACTACGCTTCAGGCATTATTCATATGATGACTCAATGCTTTGACTGTACTACTTTTCTGTTCAGCTTTAGCAAGACAAAGGCTATGGTAGAGCAAAACTGCCAAACAAAAAAGAACAAAGTACAAACCATTTTGTCAGACTTTCTGAGAGAGGCATTCAAACAGATATCTAAAGATCTTGTACGTTTGTGCAGCCTTACAGCAATGTAGCTGTCATTGCAAGAAATGTAAAAATGAATACATTTAAATAAATCTTAAGATTAATCAGTAGTTTGGAATATGCCCAAGGGGCTGGCTGTTTTAACCTTTTTTGCAGTTTTGGTATAAAGGTCACCTAACTGTTAAGCAGTGGTATATTTTAATTAATTTGATTCCAATTCAGGGGTGTCCAATTGTAGTCCAGGCATGCCTTCATGGTGAGTTCATTTGTCTCATTGTGTTCACTGCATCTTTGTGTTTTTATTCCAGCTCAGCTCTTACCTTAAATCAGCTTATTATCAGGTTAAATAGAACCAGCCACTGCTAAGGAAGAAAGGACTGTATTCAAGGCTTTGCTACACCTGAGCAGCAGAACACACTATTTGAATTTCACAGATGCTATATACTGGCTTTTAAGGAATAAAAACTGTGCCCCTGACTGTTTACAGCTATTTTGTGTATTTGTGTGTGTCATCCTTATTTACAAGAACTAAATAAAACTCCAGTCTCTGTATTCATGTTATCTGCAATTGCTCTAACTCCTTTGCTTCTTTCCCTGGTGGTATACAGTATTTTCCACTTTCATTCTTTATTCTCTTGCCATTCTGTTGTAAAAACTGTTGTCTTGTTTTTCTTTTCTATAATGATTTTAAGCTAATCAGTGCCTATTTTCTAATTCAGTTATATCCAAATAAAAGTTTTTATTTTTATTCTTCTGTTTTGTGCAAAATTGGATATGCATATTGTATTGTATACAATATTGCATATTGTATTGTCTTTCAGGCTTAAGGTTAAGAGCAAATATGCTTGTCAATTCTTTCTTGACAGGCGTCAAAAACACTATGGCCCGTGACCTTCAGAATACTGAATGTCTTTAAAAATTCTGTATCATAATTTCTATAGCCACATTAGTGAAAAAATAATTAGGAGTCTTAAGGTAATACAGTAGTTAGTGACTATACTGTATGTTTCTGCTGCTGATCCACTAGAAAATTTAATATAAAAATGCAAAGTAATCAGACATCAAAATTCCAGCCTCAGGTGATATGTTCAATGAAACACTATAATGAGGATAATGAACCCGTTTTCTAATCTCATTTCCAATTCTGTTTAAAAAATAATAAATACAAATGTCTTGGATACTTGCAGTCTTCCATATTAAACCACAAACACAGAGTATACGTCTTTGTGGACTTTTGTTTGAAATTTCTATAATTAAATGCTTCTAAAGGTATACAATTGTTGGAAAATAATCAATTTAAATTTGTATAGGACTATTTTATTGGACATTTTTTCAGGCTTCAATGCAGACACATTTGGGTCACATGAACACTAATTTTCTACACAATCAAACAAAACCCTAATATTTTAGCAGTAGAAAAAAAAAATTACATATTACTTCATGTGCTCAAAAGCTTGAATTACATTGATTTTTAAAGTGTTGCTATTACTGTGATTATAATGGATAAATTAAGGGTATAAATATTAAAGACTATTTGGATGTCCTAAAACAGTTAATGCGCAGCTGAGATAGTTCTTTTGAGTTATGTTTTTTTGTTGAAGCTTTTTCAATGACTACATTTATCAACAATTTCATGTAAAGCAATTAAGCTAACGGACTTTTGTAATTCGACATGAAGATTTTTTAGCCTATGTTATCTTTTTTATTTTTAACATAAAGGGAAAGCTTCTGATTTGGTCACATTCCAGTGACATTGATGTATTACTTTCTAAATTAAGGAACATGGTTATGCGAAACATACAGTATAAAATGTACAAATCTTCTTAAGGAAACTTTCAAAACAGTTTCATTAGGAGAAAGAGAGAGAGGAAAGGGATAGCATTTGCCACTATTTTGCCAAGGCCATTAGTAAGAAAATAATAGAATGCATTTTAAGAAAGTGATGCATAAGAAATTATGTAAAATATTTAATTAGATGTCAATGATTGCAAGACTGACAGATCCAGTTTATTTTTCTGAAGCTTCACCTATGTTAGAATGAAATAACTGAAAAACGTACAGTATAATGTCTACTATTGTCATTTTACCGTTCTCAAAGCATAAGAACGGGTTATTTAATTGTAAAATAGAGATGTGAACTAAATTGTGAGTTAGCCTTGTACTACAGAACTAGAATCATGCTTGGCTTTGTCTACAGAAATTCATTAAAGTCTCTAGTTAGAGAATCACATAAAAAAATTAGGAATTTAATTCATTTTACCCCTAGATTTTTTTTAAACAATTTAAATAAACATAACTTGTCAACATCTAAGACTGATCTTCTTACTATAGTTCTTCATTTCAGGAGAGCATTGACCTTGTCTCCTATTTGGGGGGTGGGGGTAGATAGGGATTTAGTTGCTAACTGTTAGATAACTGAAGAAGTTAATGCATGGAATGTGTTGGATTATGGCATGATGCTGACTTTGTAAAAGTACAGTATAAACTACTGCAAAGGAGAACAAAGAGTTCTTTTCACCTACAGAAGCAATAAGAAATGCATTTTGTGTATGCAATTCCACAGATGTCACTATCCACAGAACAGGGATTTCTAGAAAATATTTTCAATCCATTTATTTTTAGCATCTTTTGCTTAAATTCAAAAGTCATAAAGGTCAGCTATATTAGCTGGGAACTTAATTGTTTCAGCAGGACACTACTTCCCCGTTTTTCTCACATTTTATATTGTGAACTAGAAAACCATTACTTATCACTGTCATCTGATCGACCTAAGCTGGAAGTGAGAAACTGCACATTACTGAGGAGAAAGAGGAATGAAAAAAAATAAGGTGAGATTATCTTGATACCTTTTGGAACCCACAAACACTCTGTAACAAAATTGCATTGGGACTGAGTAAAGTTGCTCGAAAACTGGCATCACAATAAATGAGCCCTGAGTTTTGAGGAAGCCTTGAGACTTTATTCCGAATAGCTGTCAGCTATAATTATATCACAGCCTTCTTCTGAATATCGCCCAGGGAGTTTGCTGATCCAATCCCATGTACCATGAGAGCCATCCCCAAGAAGGCTCACAGCAGTATACTTCTTCTGCATTAAGCCAAAGCAATTCTTGGAAGGCCTCACACCTCTGCTTGCAATACCAGGTTGAGAAAGATGATGAATTATTTTAAAAGTGGAAAAAATTACATTTTCACTTTGTAACATTACATCATTGATAGCAGTTTAAAGAACTTGGCTTTTTATACGAGCTATCTCTTTTCTTATTCCGCCTGTTATTGGTATTTGTTTTATTGAGGCCCCTAACATTTGCTATCCTAGGCCATTAGCATTTGTTTTTAGCAAATGTTTGTTTACACTGCTAAATGTGTTTATGGTAATGCACGATGAAATTCCTGAAAAATGAAAACATTACATTTTAAAATGAATGCTCAACAAATACACAAAAGCAAAATCCATGCATCAAAATCAGCAAAATACATTATATACAAATATTAAACCTCTTTCGTCTAAAAGTTTTAAACAGGATTAATAGGAACTTTACTATGTGGGAAAATGAAGAAAAGAACAGGAGGGCAGATATTCAGTTTTTAGCTAATAGTCTTTTAGCTGGTAAAAGACTTTTACTCTACCGTTTCACTTATCCTTTTGTCATACAGGCTACCCTATGTCTTACACTACACTACAGAAGCTGCAAGCCACCAGACTGCATTCCTTCCAAGATTAGCAGAAGTTACATTTTGCAAAAAAACAACAGGTTGTTGTATGCAGTGAGTTCTGATGCAGCAGACCAGGTCTTAGATTGCTGTAGTACTATGACTGAACACAGCATTTGCAGCTGCAAGCCACTTAACAGGGCCAGGATAGTAGTTTATTCTCCATGTAATCATTCATTATGTGAGCTTCTGAGCACACACATTAAGCACTTTGCCTAGCACACTTTGTTAGTTCAAAATGTAAAAGATTGTTCGGTGCATTAACCACCACCACCTATAGGTCCTGGTTTATTCTTTTCATATTTTATGTAGATTCAGCACATGAAATGCACCAACATGGGGGGTTTATAATATAACCCACCCACCATGAATTTATCTCCACACACATGCACACAAAAAAAGTGTTTAGAAGATGGCAAATGTAGCAGCCATTGTACTCCGAGTGCTTGCTGGAAATGGAAATCAAAGCCGTGCTGTCAGATAGGGCTGACTTGAATAGACTCGTAAGCTTTTTAAAATGCACTTAATTATGAGAATTGTACTTGTGCAACAGGGAAAGTGCACTGAGACTTGGCATCATGAAGGGAAGGATCCTGCTTAATCTGTAAAGCAAGCAATCACATTTTTTTTAATCCACGTTTTAAGAGGTTAGGTCTAATTGTACTTGAAACACTTCGCAACTAATGCATTTCCTTAGGTGACAGCCTGTTCATTAGAGGCAGGTTGAGTATCTAATTAACTTTTAAGCTGTATTGTGTTTTACAGTAAAGTGTTTATACTCACAGTAAGAAATCTTATCAGTAAGAAATGACGCAATCACAATAAAATAGGTGGAAAATTGATGCCTTTAGATATATAATTCAATTTTTGCATTGCTCTTTTTTATTCTGTTTTCGCTTTGATTTAATGTCATTATTGAATTGGTGTTGCCTACATTGGAAAGCCCCCTGCAATGGAAATGGAATTGCAGGTGTCAAAGTTCAGAATTCTTCTTGTGAAGGGCTGCGTGGAGAGCAGAGGCAATGTCAAAATAAAGCTGAGGTAACCAGCTCAATAAGGAAAAGTTGGTCAGCTACTGAAATACAAAAAAAAAATAACCAAGCTAATATAGAGTAAATGCTGAGTTCAGTCTCTAATCTTTCACATTGCTAATATAAGAATTGATACTGAAGGTGAAGAACAAATCAGTAAGAAATTGCATTTAGAAGGAAATAAAAGCGATCCATCATGAAAGATGGGGGTAGTGGGCAGAGGTTTAACATCTGTTTTCACTGGCAAGAGAACATCAAAATCCTCATTAAGGTGAAAAACAAGGATACTTTTAGTAATATACTGAAGCAAGAAGCTTTTTCACGTGATTCATGAGTTGCAGATATTGCATGGTGCAGGACGCAATCACCCCAATGGGCTCAGAATCATTAGCTAAATAGGAACCAGAGAATACGAAGAGAAATAATGAGAAAGTGGATTTAAAAAGGAGAAACAGAAGAATTACTTTACACAAGGGGCTGGAGGAGTCTGGAGCACCTAAATGAACTAAATCAATTTAATGAGATCCCCTTAGTTGCAATGTTTTTATGGTTTGTATTGCTTGGCTATTGTTAATGTTTTCTGCAGCAAGTAAAAGTTAACTGCATGAAATCACTAGGCATCCTGAATATGAGCATATACTGGAAGCCCCATAGCTATGCAATTAATCATTCCATGCCAGGGGAAGCACAGAGCTGTTGGTCATAAACACAGGTTGCATAAGCATGTGGGAGGGTGACTGTTCCTTTTTAATGCCACTGCATGATGAGCTTCAATCATTCATTCTTTTGTACAACTTAGTAGGCAAAGATGTTTTGATTCCAGTGCTGCTTCACACTACTAAAGCAGCCTGATATGTTGAGAAAAAATGTCCTATAAAATGAAATAGGATCCTCAAGAAGCTTTTTAAAAATTATACTGTACATTTACATAAAGGCAACTACTGAGAAAAAAAAAGTAATGGGGAAAAAACTAAAGAGGATTCAACACCACATAAGTTCAAATGACTAAAACTACTAGTGCTGTAAAAAAAAGAAATCCAGCTGTAGTTTCAAAAGAATCTGTCAGTAAGTCTTCATCTTAACTGGCTTCCAATGCTGTTTGAGAGTCTCTTCAAGTAAGCAAAAAATAAATATTAGCATACAGTACCAATACAAATTCCACCTATGTCAAACACTGTTCTTTCTCTGACTTCAGTGCTCGATTATGATTGAATTAAGGTGGGCTATTGGTTTCTTGATAAAATCAGCAGAATCAGGTCACTCACGTTAAGAAATGGCATTATACAATTATAGCTGTCCATGATTCTGTTAATGCAGTGGTTCTCAAACTGTGGTACCGCCAGGTGGTACTCCAAATGACCCTAGAACTGTGTTGTGTGCGCTGAAAAATTGGGATACGATACAGTGCGCGCTAATACTTCAGTGGACACAAGAGATACACTGTAATTCTATACCACTCTATAGGAATGCGTGCTATGGACGCAAGTGACCAATTGTATTTTAAAAAAAAGCTACTGTATCTCCAGCAAATAGGGAGGTAGGAGAATGTGCGTGATTTTGAAACAATGCCAATGGTGTAAGCACAGGAATGCATAGAAACACGTGCTACGAATGCTGGTAATCTTGTGAGCACAGGAAAGCGTGATAGATAACAGAAAAATTATCTGTTCTAAGAACTAAGAAGTTCAAAGAACTGTTCTAAGTTAATTTGAGAAAAATACACCGAGCGTCTCTGTGTTTTGCTCCCATGCGCATGAAATAAAAATTTAAAATAAATACGGAAATAAAAACGGAAACGCGGAAAAATGCAAGCTTGCGGATTGCTAAAGCAGGTAAGCCACACTATTTTTGAAGAACATTATTTACCGTTGGCAAAAGAGCTGACACGTATTATGTGTGGAGAAAAAGCTGCTAAACAGCTCGACCTGCTGCCACCCCGAAAGACACAGTCACTCATAGAATTATTGAAATTAAGGATTATATCAAAAGTACGCTGATAGAGTTAAGATGAGCAGATGTTTTTCACTGCAATTAGATGAGTCTGTAGTCGATTTGGCCAATTTGCTCGTTTTACTTTAGATACGAGTTTGAGGGCATGTCCCATGAGGACTTTCTGTTCTGTAAGCCACTACCAACAGGAACTACAGGAGAGCACATATTTCAGCTTCTGAATGAATTTATCGAAGAGAATGGCATCGACTGGATAAAATGTGTCGGAGTTTGTACAGACGGTGCTAGAGCAATGACAAGCCGACACAGCGATGTAGTTGCACGATATAGAGAAGTTGCTGCAGAAATGAATGGACGCATTGCAACATCCACCGCGAGACTTTTGCAGTCAAGAAAATGCCTGACGATTTAAAATCTGTTAGACTCTGTTGTGAATTGTATCAACAAGAGCATAAACAAGAGAATCTAAATGAGCAACATTTCTTAAGAACCTTGTTATATAATGGTACACTTTTAAACAGCACAGTCACTGCATCTGTATTTTGTATCCCCTGTTTACCTTGCCCACACCTCATTCTCAAATATTCGTCATAGAGAAATTACAGATTGGGATCTGTCTGCTTGACCATTATTCGCAGCTCTGCAAGGTCACACAGGGTATGAAATTGAAAATTTATCTTATAAGCAGTCATGTGGTAAATTACCTTCTACGAGAGTCATTTGACACCTAAACAAAAATACAAAGTGTGGCTATTTAACTTTCCCCAGAATCTTCCTCGGCACCAAACTGAGTATAGCATGAAGGGGGAGGAGGAGGTGGTGGTGGGGGGCAGCTTTTAGCTGTTGGTGATTTGTTAATTGATACTAAGCTTTTTCTCCACTCTGAAGCAAAATGAGATACAGTACCTACAGAAAAAGCACCCTATATAAATAAACTTCACATTTAAAAAATACAGGTTACTGTCGGTGAAAACGATTATCTCTGCATATTTTGATTAACAGCCTCGAATTGGAAGTGTTAGCTGCTGGTAAGAAAGAAGACAGTATTTGGAAGACTGGCCAAACAGGTTCAACTGAGACAGATTGCCACTGTTACTATCTGTTTAAAGGGGCAACTAGCTGTGCCTTCATTCACACAAGCATTAGGTTGGGAAGGCATCATACCATCAGGGTGGTCCAATTGGCATCCATTATTATGGGTCAGTTTTATGTACAGATTTCCCTGCTATACTCAGTGAGTAAACTCAGTGAGTAAAGATTCAGAGGAAAAGAAACAGGTAATACAGACCAAGTGAACAATTGTTTCAAATAGATAACTAGAGAAATAAAAACTGGATAAAAGCCATAGGAATATCGGCAGCAGAAACTAAAAAGACAGACTTCGTTGATAACTGTTATACTACTCAGTTTTTCAGACAACCATTAGGGAACTGTGATCACAATGTGAGGTTCTCTGATCTATAGTTTGAAAATGTACACTGAGTCCAAATCAAAAGTTTACAATTTCAGGAAAACAGAGTTTGAAGGAATGAGACAGCTTATGAAAAGTATGAGATAGATACTGTATATACTGTAATTGGTTGAGATTGGGTGGCAAGTATTTTGCTTCAAGCACAGAATAGTTTTTTGCCATAGGTAAATCAAAATCTAAAAACAGTATCCCAGACAAATCATTTAAGAAAAATATAAAGGAAAAGGAACACTTGATAAAATAAAAACAATAGGATCCAGTTAAAGAAAAAATATACAAAGAAATTCCAAACATAGGGAAAAAAGGATATTAGAAAATCCAAGAAAGAGATGGAAATAAGTATTGCAAACTAAAATACTTGAGGGTAAAATAAGTAACAAAATATTCTTTCAGTACTGAAGCAGAAAAAAATGTAAAGGATTAAATCAAATGTATCCGGGACAATATTGAAAAACATCTATGTGCTGGAAAGGAAATGACTAATGTTCTAAAGGACTACTTAACTCAGGTGTTCGCTAAGTAAGAAGTAAAAAACATCTCAGGCAGCACCAAACACATTTGTAGAAGCAGCAAACAAAATTCAAGAACACTTAGATACAATTCAGGACATCTGGCAGATGTTGTTTTATGTAGACAAGTGCAGAATATTACATGCAGGTAGAAAAAAACTAACTATAAAAACAATGGGAAATACTGGGCTTATGTTGACACGTTATTTACATATTTTAGGGAAAAATGAGGGAAAGCAATAAATAGGCCACTTAAATCTTAAGATACTATATATAATTAAAAGTGTAGATTTTATTTTAATATTTGTATTACATTTGTAGAAAATACGAGTATGACCTCATTTACGCAATTATGGCTACCATGTTATAAAAAGGATATTTCTGCTCTGGAATCAATCAAAGGAAGTGCAAAAAAAAAAGTTCTAACGGAACATCCTATACTGACACATTGAAAGAGATGAACCTTTTTATTCCTAAAGAGAGAAGACTACAAGGGAAACTGGTTTAAGTATCGAAAATCTGCAATGACAAAGTCAACCCAGTGGATGTCTTTGGAATAAACTGCCTTTTCAAAAAAAAAAACTTATTTTAAAAACATGACTGTCTGAGATCCTTAGATCAATTTCTTGATCATTTCTAAACAGGCTAGATGGGGTAAATGAGCTCTTCTCGTTTGAAATCTCTCTTATGTTCTTATGTTTCTTGGTTGGTGTATTAATGCAATAGTAAAATGATAGGGTGACCTGCAAAACTGCTTAGAAATTACAGATGAGGATTAAAAGTAGTGGGATTTAAAAGAAAAATGCAAAATGCAAAAGGATTGAAACAGCCTTTGTAAACAGAATCTAAAACAAATTACACCTGTGTATAACTGGTTCACATCAACTTGGATATGTCCTGAAGACAATTGCATTTTGATTCCTCGTTCACATTTGATCATTTAAGTCGCATTCATTTCAAATTGTGTTTTTGTCAAAGCTTATCTCTGAAGCACAAAATCTAAAAATAAGAGCACAAACAAAAGTAGCACACTGAGTGTACTCCATCGGAGGCTAACAGCATTTCTGGAAAGGAATGGCGAATCATTTCAGCAAGTGCTGTCTGGATGCACTAAATTTGAGTTGAAAGTGTTAGAAATCACAGTGACATGCTCACCAGTTGTCTCTTCTAATCCTGTGCCTGTATAGGAGGAAAATAAGTGCTCAAATTGTCTAAGCCTATACTATACTCCAGTATGCAGAGAATAAAGTAGGTGATTAAATTTAGAAAAAAATTAACGCAAATAGTCTCCAACATTTCATTACTCTACTGATTTAAGAGCTGCAAATATGGACTCTCTTGTTTATGTTGCTTTTACACCTGTAAACTCCATTTCCGATACTTTAATCCTGATTTAAGCACTGCAAATATGGACTCTCTTGTTTATGTTGCCTTTAAAGGATTTGCTCCATAGAAATACTGATAGAAATCTCTTTAAAAACCCTAGTTTTCACACATGCTGAATGAGTGTTTTTAACTACACTGGTGTCAATTTGAGTCGCAAAAAGCAGCAGACTGTGGTCTGTGCCCCAGGTAAACCATCACAGCTTGTTTCCTAAGTCTGTTAAGAAACTCTTTTAGGAACAGGCACCTGCAGTTGATTAAAAATAGGTCCCTGATATTTCTGCCTGAAAGGAAAGAAAGAACTGGAAAGTGGCAGAGGGTGAAAAATAATCTGCATTACTGCGATCAAGGACTGAAATATCAGCTTAGCCTCCAGGAATTTAACAATCAGGGGCAATAATGCCACCAGCAGCATGACTGACAGAACACAATACAGGCCAGACAACACAAACTGTGATAAGGTTTGTGCCACTTATTCTCTAACTGGGAGAGTTAAGAAGGTCACACTGATATTCTGTGCTGGTTGATACTGTAACACCAAGTGCAAATGTACCCTTTCAATCAACCTTGCTTGAGTTCTATTTCCAGCACCAAATATGTTTCATTTAGGTAACAGGCTCTGATCAATGGAGAGTGAAAGGGGATATAAACCTTGAAATAATGACTGGAAATAAAAGCTGCCGGCTGCTGTACTTTTCTTTATGTTCTCTGAAAGGACCCTTTTATTGTGATTTTTTTTTTTAGAGGAAGATAATTAAATACCATACAAAAACATTGCCACTGCAATTTTGTCTATTTTTGCCTCACTGAATCAGTGCAGAAGACAACAATTCTTGTTGAGAATATCTGAAAGGCCCACCAAAACAAAAGAAGGAAAGGAAAAAAGAAAAGAAAACTTTTCCATTTGATTGCTAGCAGTTACAGTATTTGATCCCCAAATTTTATACTTCTGGATTGAATCCCAGAATGTCAGATTCAAAGTAAATAGAGAGGCTGGAAAGTTGGTTCTTGACACTTTGTGAATTGACATTTAGCTTGTTTTCAGTTCCTTATCTGTTCTGCTATTGGAGAACCCGAGTTATGACAACAGTGCAATCTGGTACTTGGAGAAATTACCATAGTCAATCTTTGTGGGTCAGAGTTGAGAATGCTCGTCCCGATAAAAAAAATTAAAGCAAATTTAAGTTGGTGCTACAGTTGTATTACTAGGGGATCACAATTCCCTCACCTGTGAGTTTCTACTTCCAAAATACCAACTGCTGTCATTAAATGAATAAGTAGTGAAAAGGACAATGTATATGAATAGAACTTTAGTGAGAGCTCACATTGATAACAGCAATATAAAATACAATTGACACATTTTGCAATGACCTCGTCATCAAGGTTAGGTATTTCTGCAATGTTTAATAAAGTTTCCAGTTCCCATGGTATCAGATATGGAACTGGGATGAATGCAGGTTAACCTAGTTCAGTTTTCAATTACATTTGATCTTAGTAAGTAAAAAAGGAAAGCCATTGTGTCTAAACACTTTTCTGAATATCACAGTCTGCTTCCAAGTTCCTCATAGGAGTAAGTAAAGAAAAGAAGTAAAAATTATTTTAGCCATGTGAAGATCTGAGGCAAATGTACAGTAGTTGAAAAGTCACTGTGGAGATCAGTGAATATTAACACAATATGAATAAAATCTTTAAAAAAGCTTCAGAAACAGAGAAAGTAGATTTAACTTAATATCAGTTAAATAAATGATAATGATAAGGGATTTGATCAAAACTCTGAAATGGAGAGGATTGGGTTACATGTTGAGTAATGCTCACATTTAGTCTTCTGCCCTTAGTGACCAGAGGTTTTTTAAATAAATTGATTGCTTGTTTATGCCATTGATAATTTACAGGTGTTGCCAATCTTAAAAACAGATGACCTATTAGGGTAACTGATCTGGTAACAGCTACTGGTGTTTAACAGCTGTGGCGAGGTTTAGCTAACTTGAATGCAAACACGTTTTTATAAAATATAATAAACTGAAACAGAGTAAATTTTAATACATGCATCATATTGGCAAATATTTTATGAAGAAAATATTAAGAAAAACTACTGCTTTGTTTTTGACTTCTACTGTATATAATTTCTAAGTCAGGATCCCACTGTTCATGATATGACTCATGTACCCTCGCTTGTTTGTCGACCAACATAAAACATTATAAGAAAGTCATTTTAAATTTGTCAAAGTAAAAATTTATTTTACAGTGGATACTTCCCATAATTATTTAGCAAAAAGTAGAATATATGTTGCAAATTTAATGCTGTTGAAGAGATTTAGATTTATTATTAATTTGTCATTGACTCCATAAATCTTCCTGTGTGATTCCCCAGGCAGTATCACAACACTCACCATAATATCCCTGGTGCTTATAAGGGTTATTCTTAACGTCTCTAAAGGCTATTTTTGGTGTTGATAAAGAACTAAACAATTATAGTTTTACAGCTTGAAACTAAGCTCACTTAATCAACTCAAAGGATTTTGCATATCCCTTATTATCTAAAAGACTTGAACATTTCATGCAAATCTCAAATTTCCGACTTTCATGTAATGTTTTATAGTGATTATTTTATGAAATAAGAAACACTGTAGAAAGTTAAGGACCCTACGTTAATTCAATTATAAAGGCAAAGCATGTCATGTTAAGAAGCAATAGATGTCATAAATAATGACATGTCACTAAATAATATGTATTAGATTGAAAAACCATTTAGGGTGAAGCTAGGGTGAAGGTACCTCACAATTTGCTTCAATTTTTAGTGCAAAATTAAATTCTATCCTCTTCCCTAAACCATTTTCTGGTAAGTAAAAATAATTTATTCTATTTTATTTTAAGAAAATATATTTAGATACACAGTATTATCTTCATAACAGCATTACAGCAAATGACATAAGTCAGCTTATGTACAGTCAAATGTTTAAATACAGTATATAACAAGCTGCACTTAAAATGACATTGTGTTTAGTCTAGGGAAAAACTATTCTCTCGTTAAGGACACTATTATCTGTGGATGAAAGATACAGTATGTTTTGTATTGATGAAATGGTGCTTGCACATTTATTCATGTGTCACACTATAAAGTAACATATAAAGCACCCACAGGAACACTCATATCAATTATGAAATTTAGAGGTATGGTTTGATAAATGCATCCTCAGGGTCCATATTTCATACAGAGGAGCCTACTGTATATTTCACCATAGCATTCGGCCCAGTTTGGTCCAATATCCCTGCCTCAAAAAATTTAATCTCACACTGATCATTACCTTGACATGGACTACAGGATTCATACTTTTCATAGTCTTTTAGAAAATAATCTTATTACAGCTGTAATAATGTATTTTAATTAATAATAATAATAATAATAATAATAATAATTGCTTACACTTATATAGTGCTTTTCTGGACACTCCACTTAAAGTGCTTTACAGGTAATGGGGAATCCCCTCCACCAACACCAATGTGCAGCATCCACCTGGATGATGCGATGGCAGCCATAGTGAACGCTCACCACACATCAGCTATTAGTGGGGAGGAGAACAGAGTAATGAAGCCAATTCATAGATGGGGATTATTAGGTGGCCATGATTGGTAAGTGGCAATGGGAAATTTGGCCAGGATGCCGGGGTTATACCCTACCATCACTGTACTGTGGCATTAGGACCCACATAGACGGCTGGGTGAGCACCTCTTCCAGCAGCAACCTTAATTTTTCCCAAGAGGTCTCCCCTGCAGGTACCTACAGACAGGTAACCCTATCTGTAGATGGTTCTGTACTTCAGCTTCAGTCTTAATTGAAAAACCTTGGGGTGATATTCGATTCTGGCCTAACATTCGACCCACATGTGCAGCATATTGTCAAAACATCTTTTTTTCACCTCAGAAATATCGCTAGAATACACTCTATGTTATCACTAACTGTGGCTGAAAAGCTGATCAATGCATTTGTGTTCTCTCAAATTGACTACTGTATATGCTCTACTCGCTGGGGTATCTAAATCTACTTTGAACAAACTGAAGTATGTCAAAAATTCAGCAGCCAGAATCCTGACCAGGTCTAGGGCAAGTGGTCACATTACGTCTATCCTGGAGTCCTTGACATTTGCCTCCTGTCAAAGTCCGTGTCCTCATGCTCACCTACTGTATAAGGCTCTGCATGGCTTGGCACCTCAGTACCTGTCTGAACTATTATCGCCCTACTCCCCACCTCGCAATCTTCGCTCTTCTCCTAACTGTCCCCCAAGCTCATCTACATTGTATGGGTGACAGGGCCTTCTCCTGTTATGCCCCTAGGCTCTGGAACTCTCTGCCCAAAGATATCAGAGTCACATTCTCTAAACTCCTTCAACTCCAGACTCAAAACCTTCTTTTTTAGAAGAGCCTTTACTTAACTGGTTCCATTCTTTACCCCTCTGCTTCTACTTTTCTTAGTACCACCATTCATGTTCTTCTCTGTATATTGTATTGTAAATTTTATCTTGTGTATTCTTTTTATTTATTGTTGTTGTCATTCTGTAAAGTCATCTTTAAAGACGCTATATAAAACAAAGTTTATTATTATTATTATTATTCTCGGTCGCATTTAATGGCAATGTCAGCTCAAAGATTTGGTTCAAACCACCAAATGGAGACGGGCGTGCCGACAAGCGGACCCTGCTGATGCGGGATTAATGAGAGATTATTATTATTATTATTATTATTATTATTATTATTGACCAGGCTCACACCTGCTTAGCTTCAGTGGGTTGCCAGTTGTGAGTTGCAGGGTGATATGGCTGCTGGCTCAATTTTAATTTTATTTAACGAAAAGTCTGTGAAAGTGTTCCATAAGACCCTATGATAGTAAAGTACAAAGATTTTAACTTACACTTTGAACTACAGATTGCAACATTGTTGAAATATTACCTTACCTATTACTTTGATTCATTAACATCAACTACCATTGCCACCCTAAGAAGGCTCCACAGCCGAAACATTGTTTTTTTCCTCGTTTTTTAAATGCAGGTTTAATTTTCTAGCAGTTTAGTTTCCATTTTTACATGCCATGAAAAATAAAAGCTGTATTTTACTTATGGCTCATGAAGCCCAAGTGGCAAATGAGAAAACTGCCATTTATCTCTTAATGGGAAATTATTTTCTTCTGCTGTAACTCACCTCCATTATGTGTTTTATTCTAAATGTGCATCTACTTCAGGTATCTCCTTTAAAGCACTGAATGAAAGCTATTTAAAACTCAGCAATGCTTTTTCACATACTAACTAGGTCAAGAAATAGATGTTAAACCATAACAGACTACAATGCACAAAAATATATTAAATCATAAGTCTGATATTTTACTTAAATTAAGTACCACGTGCATAATTGACAGCCAGCCTTAAAGTAAACAGTGGCAAACATCAAGAATTCAGACTACCCACAATAGTTGTAAAACTGATGTAATTTATAGCTTTTAAACAATATATGATAATGTATAGTTTATATATTAATTGAGTGTTACAAATGGCAGTAAATTAATTTGCTCCTATTATATGACGAATTCCAATAAATGTGCAGTAAATAATAACAATGAAAGGTTAGTATTACAATTAAAAAAGAAACTTCTTGAAAATGTTCCTCTTAAATGAGAACATGTTGTTAAGAATAGAAACAGAAGAGTTCAGAAAACAAACAGCACAAATGGAAGAAATACTGTATGCAGCATATTTAGAGCTTCTCAATTTATTTGATTATTATTTTTTAACTGATTCTCTTCCTTTAACAGAAACTTAATTCCAGTTTGGCAATTCTTCAGCATACAGGATGATTTTTGATTAGTATTAGCTAATGCACTTTAGATTATATTTTTCTATGTCCTGTACATCTCCATTCTGCTCAACAGAATATTTGTTCAGATATCTTGCTTAACTGCTGGAAAAATTAAACCTGCAACTATAAATAAAATCCACTCCAAGCGAAATTGTGAAAATGCTGGACTGAACCGCAAATTAAACAGGCTCTGTGATCAGTGATCAGCATTCACCTGTAAACTCTGCTTGAAGGGTTGATGAAGCAAAACACTCAGCGACTCTGGTACTAAATGAAAAGCAGCTCTCCTTGCTTTTCAATTATAAGTTTTAGTTTTGTAATTAGGAAACAGAATTAGTTTATGGAAAGTGAGCATGAATGTCATAAGATTAAAAAAAATCTTTTTATTATTTTATTCTTATTTGATTTAATGTCTGGAACAATATGCAATCACTTCCGAACAATATTGATAACAAATCAAGGGCATATTGAAAAAAATCCTGCAATGACCGGCAAGTTTTCCACTAAAGGAACGAGGGAAGTTTTTTCTTTCCCTGAGGAGATGTACAGTATATAGGCTTTCGTCAAAATAAGGGTTCTTTGCCTTTTTATGTCCAGTGAATTATAAAGGGCTATTACTGTAAAATTCTTGTCATTTGGTTTAGTTACATTTTTAATTAGTCATTACAAAGTGCATTATACACCTGATTTTTGAGTCACAAATAAACTTTTGTTTGTTTCCTGTGTGTTCTCCAGGACAGTATGTATTAGTTATGTTTTAGTGGTTTTCTATCCTAACTGTAGGCTGCAGTTAGTCCAAGTGAAGATCAGAAAAAACACTACGGAAACACACAATTATTTAGAGGCTAAAATGACCCCTTTACATTTCTGTCTTTTTATTTTCTTACTGTATGTCTTCATTCATATACTATAGAGACCACGATGAACATAGTCATTAAAACTGTTTATTTCCAGGCATTCTTTTAACTCTGAGCATAGTTCTCTCAAAAAAGACCTCATTTGAGGTAAAGATGAAGTGCCTTGGATTTCTGTACAGTAATAAAATACTTCCTGCCATTAAAGATCAGAAAATTGGCAGTTTCACTTGCTATCTAATTGCATATTCTGTGTTTGCTGCTAGACTTTAGGATTTTGCAGAGCATGTGTCACTTTCACTTGTTTTGTATCCTTTCTGTGTAACATGTAATTTTGAACTGTCTAAAGTGATATCTTTAACAGCCTTCCCCACACTTCTTTCTTAGACTAACAATCATCAGATTTGTCCATGTTTTCTGAAAAGAGTTATCTTAACAGAGCTGTCGTTATGATGCTCTATACAGTACATTAGAATCCATGGACAAAGAATAAACTACTACTGATGTACTGTATGCAGACAGTAATTAATTAATCCAAATATACAGATATAAAAATAAATACTGTATATAAAAATGGCAAAATAAAATTATTTTAACTGAAGGAATGCCTTCAAATGCAATATATAAAGATTTTATTTTTCTATGCTTTTTAATAATTCTTTCTATTCTTCTAGATAAAATTCAACAGCAAGCTATTGATCTATCCACATAATCAGATAAAGTGCATTAATTATACACAATCTGCATACAACAGGGTTTGTATAGCAGAAAAGAAGAAATGTGCTTCTCAATGTTATGCTTTCAGAAATCAGTCTTTGCCATATACAGTAGTACCAAGAAAATACTTTTAAGATGTCAGAGACAGTGAGAGCAAGGATGCAGAGTTTATAAAATATTCTGCAAGAAAAAGATCATAGTCAATTAGTTTCTTTGTTTCTAATTCTAATTCTTCTTCAGAATGTATTCAGACTTCTCATTCCAATTTGTGACAGCAAGATCATTAATAAATAGCCTATCCCTTTCTAAACAATTCAAATCCCACTCAGCTGTGAAGTAACTAGCCGACTGGGCACAGTTTGTGTTTGTCATAATTCTGAAAAGCTGTCATACAAGGAGAAGTCTGACACTCTGTCCAAAGCTTCTTCATGCAAATAGGTACAGACAATATACTTGAAAGAATGTCATCAACTTTTTCTTTTTTTTTACAAGATAATAAATATGGTAAACAGTCATAAGTTTGCACAGCAGTTTCCCCGACAAACAAGAAAATGCAAAACTTCTTGATTTTTGTAAATGCTCTTTAAACCTACTGTACTTCAAGACAAAACTAGAAAATATGTGTCCAAGCTACTTCAGAAATACTGAAGCAATAATGCAAGATATCATTGTAGCGCTCTCGGGTTGACGTGCCAGCCAGTTGAGCTAAAGGGAAATCTCCCATCAGCCCAGTGGCTGCGGTCCCTGCTATTCACAGGGAAGGGCGGTGACGTCACCCTGCTGGTAAGCCGGCTCGCACAACCTGCAATGTCGGCCATATACGTTACAATATTTATACAGGGTAATTAAACATTAAGTCAAAATAAGCTCAATTTATTAAGAATAAATAAACTACACAAATTACAGTACATGGGTTGCAGCTCAGGGATATACAGTATCAGGTACAGTATATCCTACCTGACTCAACTCTGCCTCATTACAACAGTGCTAAGCCTAGAGTACACCTCCAATGTCTGAATTCAACCTAAACTACAGACAAGCAACTTTATCACATTTAGCACTTCAGAAGCTCCAGGGCATTGAGTCACCTTACAAACTATATGGCATGCTTTAACAGAGACATCCAGAACTTTCGAAGAAAAAGATTATGCAAAGTAGTAGTGTAATGCAGATGATTTCAGTCATTTTGTGGGACTCAATAGGAGCAGGGAAAATCAGGATATTTTTTAAAAATATGTATTTTATTTAATTATTTAACCATGTAGTAATACCCAGTTATAAAAGATCAGTTTTACCTTTTTCAGAAAGAGTACCCACAGGATTACCATGCTGAGCAAAATACTGTGAGTGCTGAACAGTGTTGAATGCTTTAATAGTTATTGATAGCAGATTTATTAAAATAGAGTAGATTTGTTCAATCTGATCATCTTCATTACTGACATCTATTTGGAACAAATGTGTTTGAAATGCATTATTATAGATATGCTACAGTATATAAATATATTATAAAAAATATACATGCAAATTAAATTCAAGCAACATTTATTACAATTTTGTTCACTTATTACTGTGTATACAGTATTTAAAATGTTTGTTCTGCATGAGTATATTATTGTAGTAATTATTTTTCATGCTATCATACCATTACAGATTTCACATCCTCACTCGATCAGGATTCCCTATTCCATTACAGATCAATTCAACATTCTACTGTGCATGTCAGCACTGGAAGTCTGGAGATAAACAGTGTTCATGTAAAAAAAAAATAAAGCCCCTATTAATCTCCTACATCTTGCAGTACACATGATGGCTCAAGCATTGCTCATCCAGGGCTCTAACAGCCAACCTTAAAAAAAAAGTTAAGCTAAGGTTGTGGTCAGAGGCACTACTTTATTTTTCCAAATAAATCAAAAACCTTTTGATAACAAAACTGTAGTGACATTAGATGCTGCATGTCCAGTACCAGTTAATGAGAGACTGTCTGTAAGTTCTGTAGCTTGGAAATAAACTTACACTGAAATATTTTGAATGTAATAGATGTGTCTCATTCTGAGTAGAATACCAGAACCTTTATTCATTTTGTGCAACAGATAACTCTGATAGTGTTGGAGAGTCCTCTATTCAATTCTATATTTCACAGGTCTAAATCATCATTATTGGAACGTACTGTGTTGTAGGTTTAAAATTATTTAATGTTTAAAAAAAATATCAATGCTGCAAATCCTAACCCATCCAAAACTAAAAAATACTAAAATGTACCCCTTTGTGGGTGACAGAGGATTATATGCGGTTTGCCATTATCCTTCGAAGTTTGCACAAGCAATCTGAAAAAAAAAATGCTACTGTATATCAAGATAACAATGGCCACTACTGAACATGAAAAAAAAAACATTGTATTACAATTTATTTTCACCCCTAGAAAGTTAAGTTCAATTTAATTAATCTCCCCCACTAAAACTGCTTGCAGGCAAGAGTGTACAGTTCAACTGCATTAAAATCGATACAGACAGTATTAGCCCCTCTGGTTTGCAGTTTTTAATAAGTTTTTGCCCTTTCGTCTTCCAGATATAGCCAGAAGTCCCATTTCCAATATTCAGTATACTGAGGGCTGACAGAATCTCACATACTTTTATCAAGTCTGAGAGTTTGCCTGGCAGGTTTTCCTGGTACACTTTTCCTCATTGTAGATTAAGGTAACCAATAATTCTGTAGGTTATATGGATCTTCAGGGGGTGTGCCACACTGAGTTCTCGATTTAGAAAATGAACATTTGGGGACAGATCAGCTTTCAAAGATAAACAAATATACCCATAAATAGAATACAAGTCTGGCTGGTGTTCTGTTTAATGATTCTCAAAGCTGTATACAGCAAGCCTTTAACTTGTGTGTCCCACAGCACAATAACAACAGAAAAATCTCATTAAATTTATTCACTTACTAATTTATTTCTCTGCTTCAGGCAAATAGTTTGAAGACCCCAGTATTAGATGTTCAGATTATTATGACCCTTCTCTTTTTAAGCTATAATTTTGTACTGCATTACATGCATTACTATGGCAGAACACGCAGAGTGAGAGATTTGATTAACCCTTTATTTTGCTACTGTATGTACATTTACAAATCTTTGAAACAGGACAGATCTTTTTATTCATTTTAAACTACTGACTACTATAATGTGTGAATAACTGAAGATCTGAAAAGTAACATGTTCATAGTCATAATGGATGATAAAGGAGAGCTGTTGTCTTCATAATTTAAAACTTTGAGACTGACATATTCTTGATGTAGCTGTTGCATCCAAATAGCTTTTACATGAAATAAATATTTTTCTGTTATACATTTTAAAACTTATGGAAAACAGATAATACTTAAAGACACTAAACATATAAAGTATAGTACGGAATTCTCTGTACTGTGTATAAATATATTGGCTGTATAAACTACAGATTACATTTCTGGGAGTATCTAGAAGGGACTTGTGTCAGCATGCAAACTATGAAGGAACAAGTAATGGTTAATTTCACACACAAATGTAGAATGAGAATATAAGAAACAACACTATTGCTTATTATACATATCTCACATATTGAAAATAACTCTTTGCTTGAGTATTCAGGCACTTCACTCTTATTTTAAAGTAGCAGGTACAGTAGGTCAAGTTAGATGAGAAGTATTCACACATCTTTCAGTAGATAGACTAACACACTCCCTGCAGTCCAGGTTGTAAGTTCTGGAGTTTTTTTCTATTGTATCACAGTTTAATGAAGTTTTTTTTTTTTTAAAGGTGGGGAGGGGGGCATCCCTCTCGGTACATCAATTTCTACAGCGCACACCATGCTATTTATTGGTTGGGGACTACAATCCACGACAGAATTATTTTATCTAAAGATATCCCCTACTTTTCTCACATGCTTCATTATTTCCATAGAGGCCATGATGCCAGGCAGAAATGATGAAGTGAAGCCTCCTGACAGGACTTAGACTGGACACCTAAACTGCGCTGGGAGGATGATATTGAAGTCCTGTCTCTTCAGTTGTATTACTTTTCTCTCTTCAGGGGATTATGACCTAGTTGCAGCATAATTACCTTAATCTTCAAGAGCTGTTCCATTGAACAAAACAAAACAACACACAGGACACAGCACAATTATATTAAAATTAAACTACACCACTATGATATTACAATTAAGCAGTATTGTTAATAGGGTCCTGAAGGGTAGTTATTTTGGTTTAGTTTAATTCTGCCATGATAACATTATCAGATAATTCAACCAAAGGATCATAAAATTTTAATAATGGAGAAAACATTATAAAGTATGGATAATGCTGCAGCTCTCTCTCTCTTTCCTAGCGTTAATCCCACATCAGCAGGGTCCGCTTATGGATAATGCTGCAGCTATACCTACATAAACAATTTTGCAACCAGAATAATAAAAGGAAGGACAACTGATTAGACAGGCGACAGTGATTAAAATTAATAAGAGGATGAAGACATTTAATATAATGAATTTACTGTACATTAGACGTCATTTTGCAAATTATCATATTGGGAATAAAGTTCAGCCCTTTTTTAATACAATAAATGGAGTTTATAACAGAAGATCAGGAGAAAGGTTAGATCCACACTTCTGCTCACCTACATATACTGTATAAGCAGTTTGTATAAGTCTTGCACCCAGGTTTGTCCCTTGCATATCTCTCTTGCATTCATCCTGCCTCCACATCTACAGTACACTGTTTCAGGAAACTTTCTAGCTCAATCTTTGCTATACTGAGGGGGACTGGGTAGCCTTTTCCCATTGCTAGGCTTTCATTCCATCAGCAAGACAAGTAACACCAAACACTTTACATATACTTTACACACTCTTCTCCCTTTCTCATTCATTCTGATCTAACTGAACTAATGAAACCCTTAAAGGGAGACATTTCTATTCCTCTATACACAAAATTTGAGAACGTGCTTTTGGCAGCATTTGACATTTTTTGCACACCAGTGAAGAAAACTGAAACCTTTTAATTTGTCCTCAGTTGCTAGGTCACTATTTGGAAAAAACAACTTCAGAAAGGGGAAAAGATAGTTTTAGTAACATTGAAATGTTAGTAATTTTCAATAGTTGATCCATTTTTGTTAAAAAATGACAATCTCCCTTTCCATCTGCTCTCTTCCCTTCTACTGTATGTTCTACAACATCACATTGTAGATATAGCTCCAATATACCTTTTGTGTGACTAATGTAGCAGTGATTAAGAGCTAGGATTTGTGTAAGCTACATGGATACCTGGCCAGATATCCTCAGGGAAACAGCCTGTGTGTTCCTGGCACACTGCCTATTAGGAGCCACAGAGAACCCTCAGAATTGTACTATGATGACCTTAAATGAGATTGTGGCACCCCAACATTTTTAACATGATATCATTTCAGATTGCAGGAGATGATTGTCTTTTATTTGTAAAACAGTATGGTAGATATACATTTCATGCAGATTCCATCTGTTTCTAAAACATAAATTATAATGCAGGCTCCTTTATTTCGGAACAGGCTCCTGTATTTCGGAACAATACAGTGATTAATAGTTATTCCTGTTCAATCAGAGCATGCGCATACTAAATCTGAAAATCTCAACATGATACCCCATTAGAAAAGCTTAACAGTCCACTAAAAGTTTTAGATGAGCTTCACTGTGTAGTTCTTGGATTTATAGTTGGATTCAAAGATGAAATGGTTTACTCACACTTTATTCTCACAGTCAACGAGTAAGCAATACAGTTAACAGAGTATATGATCTCATTGGTTTCTATCCAACTATCCTTAGTATTTGCAAGTGAGTTCTAATGAATACTGTATTAATTAATGGGATGTTGCCACACATGTGGCAAATGTGACAGATTTACAGAAGTGTACATCCTGGCTGAAGATTACAAAATAGAACTGTTGCAAATAGTTTTCATTGCAATGATGCAGGATTTCTGAATCACCTTGTTTGTTAGGAAACTTCAACCTAAACTGGAATAAAAAGTATGGTATTCGAAGCGTGTTTTCCCTTGCACGTAATTTAGTAATCTTTGCTTTCTGAAAAGGGACAAAAGTAGTAATTATCAGACAGCAGTCGTTCCAATCAAATGAAGAATACTCTGATAAAAAATAACTCAAATGAATTACTGTTATTCAGCTCAAGTTGCGATAAATGAGCCTTTGTAAATTATACCTCCAGTATTTGCAATCTGTAGGTCCAAGGTTCGCCTATCCAAGTGGGAGACTTAAACTAAATCAAATATATTGTTGTTCATATGAATTACAGTCCGCCTTCAAATTTGTATAAGGAACCATACCAGCAGTAATCCCACAGAGATAAACTGAGAGCATGTTGTGTAAAATTATATTTCAAAAATCCGCTTTTGACCTTCACAACAACAGTGGTAATTTTTAAAAGAGAACAAACATTTTTTTTCATGGTCGAAACATAAGCTATATTTAGAATAAATTACACTGAAAAAGTATAAACAAGATACTGTATATGTCAGGAGAACTCTATCGCAATTTGTAAAAGCCAACACAAAGTCTATTGGCACAGTCTATAAAACTATAATCTACATTTTAATCAGGAAATTGAGTTAACATTAAATAAAGTAATTCCGCGGTGCTTTGAGAAGAATAGAGCGAGTGAACTGTGCAAGAAAATTTCAGTTTTCCCTTTAACTAAAGGACAGAGAACATATACATAAAGTAACCTGTTCAGGATAGCATGTTGAGTCAGTGGAGAGATCAAGATTTGAACTGGGAACTTCTTAGAACAGTTACTAGGCTCTTTTCTTCAACATCATTTGCCTAATCCTGTTGATATCTTCATTAAATAGGATGTTTTATTGCTGCAGCTAAACTTCCAACAAATTTAGCAACATTTAAATGGTTTCTTGTGTAGAAAAGCACATTAGTCCATCAAAGCTGCTGAAGTAACAGCTTCCATGTTTTTTAATGCTACTTAAAAAGTCTGATAACTAAACAGGTAAGGTAACAGTTCTTTGAACTTATGAGAGAGAGAGAGAGATCATTTTATTGGCCATATACAATTTCTTGTATTAGGAATTTATCTTGTCATATACCCCAACTTGCTTTCCATAAGACATACAGACAGGGAGAAAAGCTTGGAGTCATACATTTACTGTATACAGCACCCCTGGAGCAGTTGGAGTTAAGGGCCTCGCTCAGGGGTCTAATGAAGTAGGATTCCTCTGCTAGCTGCAGGATACAAACCAGCAACCTTCCAGTCACAGGCGCAGATCCTTAGCCACAAAGCCACCACTCAGGTGGTGCCACTATTATGAGCAGCAGTTCCATACTGTAGATACATGTATGTTCTGTTAAAACAAATAATAGAATTTAAAAGGGTGCAACATTCTCTAAGGGAATCCATTTTTGCATCTGACAACCACTACTGTTTCATACACTGATATTGCTATTATCACTTCTGTAACCCACTATTGCATTCTTTAGTGAAACGTTTATTCTTTTCAGGTGTTTTTATCAGAATAGACAAAAGGATTTGCACTGGTTACGTCTGTGATATAACCACATGTAATCACTCATTCATATTCTTGCTTTAAAATCATCTTAGAAGTCAAATGGAAATTACAGATATAGACATAGAATTATATTAAAACAACAATTCTGGATTTTGGCTCGTTCATTGTAGGACAACAGAGAATAGAGATAGAGACAATTTAAAAAGACAACAAAACCAAGACAATTTTGCCATTGGGAGAGAAGGAAAACAATGTACAGAACCTGGAATAAAAAATCCTGAATACAGAGAAAACATGTATATTACACAAAATCCCTAATGATTTAAGGCTTTAAGCAACACGTATTATCACACTACCATAATCCTCTATCTTTATGTTTTGACAAAATGCTTTATAACTTTTTAAAAGTGTTATAGGAAGAATACTGTCCTGTTTTGTCAGGTGTAGCCTTATTGCAATATTGCAAAACATAAGATATTTAGCTTATGTCTGTGTTTTTAGATGTTACTTGGCAATGTTTTATAGATGTTATTAGCATGCCACAATTTTACCAAATCCATAGCCATCAACAGAAAATTACAGTGAGGCTATGTTAATTTAGGCTGTGGCTGTGAGAGTATTGTGAAAAAACATTTTGAAAATGGCTTAATACTGTACATATGATTACAAAAGCTGGCAGAACTGACTTATGGTGTAGACAATTATTACATGGATCTGTCTAAAATACCCTTTTAATCTTCTAGTTTACCTTTCAAATGAGTTCTCAGTTAATTGCTAAAATCTGCAATTAAAATAAACTTTGATTAACTGACTTCAAGGTCAGTTAAAAAATGCCATCCTTAAAAGAAGCATACTCCTTCTTGATCATTCAATTTAAATGTTGACTTGAAATCTTCATGTGTTTTGAAAGTATTTATAGAGTTAGAAAGATATAATCAGACAAAGCATGAGCTGGGCTATGTTTTCAATTAACTTATTGAAAGCTCAGCTGAATCTAAAGCCCGGAGAAACAGGTGCAATGATGTACAGGGTTTCAAAGTCTAATCTATTTGGTTTTGAAAGGCTTGAATTTTGATTTATGTGTTTATTAGACAGGCTATATGCATTAATTGTTGAATTGTTCAGGCGTATTCTATAATTAACACTGAACTTTAGACACAAGTATCCCTTCAAAATGTGTAATACTTATCTGTATTTACAGCCTACTGTATATAATATTATAGAATTACATCTCAAGGAATATAAACAGAAGTGTATACTGCTCCACAAACTATTCAAGTGCAAAAGATGAGAATGATATTGAAAGAAAATATGATCATTTATGGTGGCATGTAGCTCATGTAGCACATAGGTTGTTAACATATTAAATTAAGTGAATTTAGAGAGAGCAATAAGCCCCTTGTCTTTACCTCAGAACAGGCTGCTCCCAGTCTAATGCAGGTGAGAAGAAGTGAGGATGCAGAAGGAACTTTCACAAAGTTCATAGAAGGTTTGCTACTTTTCTAACATTATTAAGCAAAACAGGGTCCAGTGCCTAACCCAGCAAGCAAGGCGGAATTAGGGTGCCAATCCATCACATGTTTTGAAAATCTTTTATTAATTGTAGTTTCAAATAGCTACAACACTGATACAGTATATAACTTAAGCATTTTGTGCAGTACATACAGTATACTGTATACAGTATACAGGATACTGTACAGTATGTACCACCACAGTGCATACTGCATACTGCATTTTAACGTGCATTTTAAACTACTTTAGATTGTATTTAATTTTAATTCCACCTGGTACTTCTTTCTCTTACAGTGCTGGTCATTGAAATTTTATGAAAGAACATGTTATGGTTAAGGACTATACAGGTTCAGGTATATATAAAGGAAGTATTCGTTCAAAGGTTTCATACCATCACCCAGGGATTAGCTAAGGAGCCAGTGCTAGAGCATGTCATACAGTAGCAACGCCACCTGATGGTAATTAACACTAGAACTATCATCAGTGTGTGGCCTGACTGCACGTTTTCTGTTCATACATCATTTTGCCATTTTACAAAATAGGACACCATGGGGTCTGTGCATATTGTAAGGCATTGCACATCAAAGGGATTTCAGGTGTGCAACACTTTCCAAGCACATTTCAACCCTGTAGTACACTGTACTTGTTATATGTTGGGTGTTATACTGTACAGTAACCTTACAAAATCCTGGTGTGACTGCATATACAGTAATTGTAACTCACAAAAACAGCATTACTAATCAATACTAAAGAGATTAATTCATGCATGTAATATTAATTACAAAATCAATTGGCAGAGAGAATAACCAGATAAAAAAATAAAATTGGTTTGACTTGGCAAAACAGATACACTCTTAGAAATACAGTATGTATAGTTACAAATAAATGCAAACTATGCATTGGACACATAGGGACTGTTAGGACCAGGTCAGTCTTGGCCTTTCCAATTTAAGTTGTTCACATTAACCTATGCACCCTTCACAGTACTGTTTGCTTTTTTCAAACATCACACTTTTATTGTAATGCAAGCACCTTTTACTTTCCATTTGGAAAACAAATCCCTGAGCAATATGTTGCCCTTTTTGCACTACCTTCCTGGTATTGTAAATCACTGTTCATCTACTGTAAAAGTGAAAAAAACAGATTAAAACAGATTCTAAGGCCAATGCAGAGTTTACATACTTTACTCTACTAAGTTAAGAAGATCTAGAGAAGATAACAAGTAATCGTCTTTTCAGTGCTTCAGTATAGAATAGGTATACTGTATATCCCAAATACTATTACAATTCTCATACTTCAACTGAACATGCATTGCAACATTTGTTTCATGTCTCATTTGCATTTGCATAGTATTGTTTTCTAAGTAGCATTACACCAGGGTTTAAAAAGAAGGAAATGTTTGTCATGCAGTTCAGTGACATCACTTCTGATCTGGCCTGCATTGTGGGTGAGGGAGCTTCGAGAATGGTACTGACCAAGGTCATTCAAACGAGAGCACTCCATAGTTACATTTCAGATGACTACAAACAAAATCCGGTGTCTCTGCTCACTCATCAATATAAGCCGATCGTTTTAAGGCCGATTAAAGGGGGATTAGTGCTGATGTTCCAGTTATTGGTTTGTGACTTCAAGTGGAACTGATGAGAAGAAATTTGTCAATAACCAAGTTTTCAGCCTCAAAGTGCATAAAATGGTACCTCTGATACTCATCCCATCTGCCTGCCCATTTGAAGCCAACTCACAGGCTGAGAAAAAGGCATCTATTATGTGATGATACAGCCTGAAAATGGCATGTATCACAGCTGTTTGATTACTGCTGGAGAGATGACTTGCATCTCCTTTATAGCCTTCTATCAGAATCCAGCAGTGATGGATTGAATTTCTCTTACTTGAGCAAGATGATGGATTACCTCCACAGGGCAAATGAGAGTAGGAGTGCCAGGACAGGGAAATTAATTAACATCTTGACTAGAACATGCTAGAAGTGATCTAAAGAAGGTTCAGAAAGTCAGTTGAACAGCTTCTGAAAACATTTGGAATAGAATTCACACAAGAGAATGTAAATAATTCCCTGCAATGTATTTCAAGTCCAGAGCATATTACCTCTTTTTTGCCACAACAGAGTAAATTAAAAAAAGGAATTATTTTTTTAACCATAATTCTTATTGATGGCCTGACTGTTCTTGAAATTGGAGACCATAATTTATATTAGACTATATGCACTTCCAAAAGACCTACACATTATTTCTCCCTGAAATTCAATGAAAAAATACTATTTGAATGTTTACGTCTGTAAGATACAGTATTTCAGACCCCATAATATTTTTATAGATCATAAGAACACGAGAAGGCACAGTGGAACAGTGGTCTCAATTATGGACCTGGGGTGCTATCTGTGTGGAGTTTGTATGTTCTCCCCATGTTTGAGCGGATTTCCTCCAGATGCTCTGGTTTCCTCCCACAGTCCAAAGACATACAGTATTGGTAGCTTAATTGGCTTCTGGAAAACCGGCCCTGGTGTGTGTGTTCCCTGGGATGGACTGGTATCCTATCCAGGGTGTATCTTGTCTTGTGCTCATTGCTTGCTAGGATAAGCTCTGACTCCTCAGCAATCCTGCATTAGATAAAACAGTTAGAGATGGATGGATGGATAAGCATCCTGGAAATTCGTGAGCCCTGGCTAGGACATACAGTATGGGACAGTGATTCACTGGGTCGGGGGAAACATCCTGGTTCATGACCTGTAGAAGATTCCATGACAGGTGTTTGACATTGACTCTCACAATAAGGGTTCCCTACTTCATCTTTTGCACCACCCTCAAGAGACAGCTATAAACAGGGGAACTTCTGTGTAGGCAGGTGTTTAGAACAGAGGACTCAACACTGCACTATTACGAACAACTGTCAGTCCTAATGTATACACCGTATACATAAACTAAATTAGTATGTATAAAGGCCCTTGTATATTACATAAGAATGCCTTTTTTGAACAACCATATGCTTCAGGCCTTGTATTATGCACAAAGCCTGGCTAGCAGTTACAAATGTGTTTTTGTCTGCTGCATTTCTGAAGATGGCATTATGTCTAGATGTATTATATTACCTTTATGATAAACCTGACATTTTTTACTAGGTTTAATATGACAGGTCTCAGTGTAGAATATATATGACTTACAGTGGATCTCTTTACCAGCATGATAGATATTTTCTGTTTTATGTACTGTACTTGTACAAACATTATCATCTAGTGGTTTTAATGAGGACTATAATGAGATTTAATCCTGTCTAAAACTCAGGCTCTTGGTTCAATATTGAACTACTGTATGTTTGCATAGCAATTTTACTTTTTCATGAAACTTTCAGATTGATATCTATTTACAGTTTTTTTAAATATATTAAATATACTGCACAGTATATGTACTATATACAGTATATACAGGTACTGTACTGTAATTCAATGATGTTTAGACTAGTACTTATAACAAAATGCTGATTTTGACAATAAATATTTAAATGTAATATACTTTATCTTCTGTTTGACTTTTTTTTTTACCACGTTGAACAATTTTTCTCTATTTATTTTGTAAAAGAGTAAAAAAACCTAATTCAGTATCGTTAGATGTTTGTCTTACAAGTCTTAGCTCATGGCTATTAACACTGCAGTCACACTCAGAACGAGGAAGTGTAGAAAAACTCCACTTTTCTTTCTTCCTTTGAGTCTTTCACCTTCAACATACAGTATTATGGCTACTCCACTCTATCTAGTAGGTGGTTTAGTACCAACTGGAGGAGAAGTGCATCCCTCAATCACAGCACGACACTCAGCCAGATGTCTGAGCTAATGACATAATCCAAGCTTGAAACTGTGACACCTAGAACATACTGTACAGCTCAATCTGCACTCACAAAGACAGGGCCTTTATTGGTTGATTGACTTGACTGCCCCGATCATTAGACAAATTGATGTGATTTGGTATTAGACAACTGTGAGGGGATGTGTAATGTGAAATTGTACTGTTGTCTTTGTACTCGGCAGACGGGGTTACTGACGGTCAAAGTCACCTTGCGTGGTCATGTGATCACCCGAAAACCAAGGCGCTACATCTCTGGAATGAAAGCAGCACAAACGTTACTTTCAACAGCACAAACCGGCACAAACGCAGCACTAATGAATGAGACCGGTCCGGTGCCCCTGTGACATTGTAGGGGGGCTGGGCAAGGTCACCCCCGAAAAAAAAAGTCTTATATCTCAGGAACGAAAGTTGTTGGGAAATAACTTTCAACAGCACAAACCGGCACAAATGCAAACGAATGAGACTGGTCCGGGTCCCTTATGACGTTGTAGGGGGGATACGTGACGTCACGACCCCGAAAAAACAAGGTGCTATATCTTGGAAACGAAAACAGCACAAATGCTACTTTTAACAGCACAAACCGGCACTAGCGAATGAAGTGGGTTTAATCGTTTATGCTGTTTGTAGGGGGGGCAACTTCACGGAACTTGAAGTCATTTGAATTCTTCTTGTTGATCAAGGTCTCCGATCAGGTCAAAATATTGACCATTACGGGTGTGATGTGAAATAAAAACTTTTTTGGAGCATTTAGGCATTTATGTGCATATTTTTCCTGTTTCTTCTGCACCCTGGTGTGCATGTGTTCCACCATATATGCTATATAGGCAATGTCAATTAAGTACATGTGAAAGAGTGTGTACTTGTACAGTATGTTCATAATTTCACAAGATTAATTAAAATGTGTACTGCATATAACTGGGTCACTGTAACATCAGAATGAAATTACCACATCAAGCTAATAAATCTGTTGTTTGATATTATCATGCCATAAGCAATGATAAATTGCTAACGATTGCCAAGGAATATAATCGGTATTGCAGTTTATTTATGATGGTGCCCTTTTGAGGATTTTGCCTTGTCTAAAATGGAATATTTACTTGTTAAATTTAAAAAAAACATACATTTATGTTTTATTGCATTATAATGCTTAAACACTATTTGATTTCCCATAGAGAGTTTAAAATCAATTAAAAAAAAATCTTACCAACCATGAATTTTCATTTACGTAAATGTTGTTGTTTGGACATAGGCACTTTGTACTGTAACTGCTACATTCAGACAGGATTAAAAAACATCCAAGTTCCTTATTGTTCCTGTAGTGTTTCTGGTCCCAGCAAATTAGCAGTAAGCACTGTTCAACAACAGCTTTAATCATCATTAATGGGCATAGTCTATGAAGAAGTCAGAAAAACATCTCATTCCCTGAAATTATTTTATTACCCTGGTAATTGCATGGACGCACAATACAAGATTATTAGCATTCAGTCCACTTTCCAATGCACACAGAGAGAGATGCCAGCATGCATACAGATGCATACCTCAGTTTCGCTACCTTGTAACACATTAGGTTAAGGTTAATGTTCTTTCAACACAACCACACAAAATCTACATTGTTTCATTTTAGAACATTATATCAAGGATCCATTTTTATCCATTTAAACATCATTATGCATAACCAATCAATGCATGCTTTGATGACTGTTGAATGTTTGTTTAGATATACTCAGTAGATACACAGGTTGAGCATAATTTACATACAAACAGTTGTTTGACAGGTGTGACTCCTAAAGAAGGCTCTTCTTTTGTGTCTCTTTTCTTTTTCTTTCAGTGTGGAATAAAATTTACCTGCTCCTTTGCAGCCTATGCAAGCTGACACAGCTACTATACCTACTGTACTTGAACTTCTTCAATAATATGCATTAAGTCCTTTGTATGCATTGTTTGTACATTTTCACTTAAAGAAAGAACACTATCTGAAGCAAAAGAAACTACTCTCAGTTTAAGCTCTTCATCGTGTATAGCTGAGTGCCCAGGGCTATATACAGTAGATGTCTGCATCACAGTCATTTTCAGTACTGTTATAGTGAATGGTGTAAAAATCTGTAAAGGCTTAACCCTGTTTTTTGGTGTGGTGCAGTGACATTGCTAGTACTGTACCTAATGCACCAATATACTGTGAGGTCAGCAACATAAAGTACAAAATTATAAATTAATTATGACTAGCCCAAGTAGTTGATATGTAGGTGAAAGTCATAACACCTTAGTGCACCATAACTGATATATTATTGAATGCTGAATCAATTATGGAAAAACCTGACTTAATCCAGAAACAACTTTTAAAGTTTGTTACTAAACAACAAGGTGACTAGTTTGCAAACAAAGGGGGACATTTTGGAGATGTCTTTCTTCTTCTTAGAGGAAGTACAAAAGTGCATTGGGTTTTGCAGTTGCATGTTTTCTTTAGGTAGAAGCAAATATCCGGCAAATATAATGATTACATAACTCTTTGGCAGATAGTGAGTGCAACAAGGTAATGATTTATACCAACCATCAGTTTATTAGTAGGAATTATTGTACTTGATGAAAAATCCACTTTCTTGGCAGAACAACAACACAAAGAACGCCCACCACTGCCAGTTTCAATCACCCCCAGCTCCCCACTTGGCACTCACTTGCTTTGCAACACGAAAATCACTTGATCCAGATCAAGCATTTTAAACAGATTCATTTTTAACTTTCTACACTGTGGACCATATTTAGTGCTCCAATAACTAAGCCCTGGTTTTCATGCACAGATAGGGATTTCATGGTGCACAAAATAATTTTGAGCCGATAATGTAAAGTCATCCCAGTATCACAATGAGTCATCTCATGGTGTTGCAGCAGCTGCTCATTGCCCCCAGGCCATCCACAGTGAAAGTTTTTAACTGGCCTTTTCTTTTGCATGCTTTTATCCCTGCAAGACCCAAACAGCGCTGCGCTCACCAGGGTGAGTAATATGCATTATGTTCGTCATTGATTTTTTTAAAATTCTTTTTATCCTTTCCCGCTGTCATTTTACATTTTACACAGAGTTTATGTTAGGCAATGAGAACTAGGGATAGAGACTCGTGTCCTCAAAGTGACATCCTTTCATACCCAGTGCTGCACAGCATGGTGCGTCATTAAGCAAATTAAATGCATTAGGCACAGATGAAATCCCTGAATTTAGTCATAGAATACATCTTGTTATTCCATTTCATACTCGGTTTCATCACAGACATGATGAGGATCTCTTTGCCCTGCTTCCCCTATGTTTTCACTTTTGTATGCCTATGTGGGATTTCTAAATAAAAGTAAGCAGCTGAAACATGAAAAAAAACCTGAGTCCTTAATATGTATACAGTATGTATGCCTTACTATTCACTGAGAGGAACTTATAACAATAATGTGTATATTAAGTGTAATTCCTCTTCTTTTAGAAGACTTCACTTCCTACAGTTCAGTTACCAATTCTGGTAAATTCTCCAAATACTACTTGGATTAGGCACCAAAGTTGTCTGGACACCAAAATCATGCCATGAGCAATGATACATTTCTAGGTGAAGATTGCTAAGGATTAGAATTGGTACTGCAGTTTATTTAATAGTGATGGTGCCCTCATGAGAAATTTACTTTGTGTAATCCCGAATATTACTTCTCACATTTAAAAAGACTTCTTTTAGGGAAGACTTCTCTCACAGAGTTATTTTTACTCGGCTATTTTGTTTTAAGTGGCAAGCTGCAATTAAAGTCAGCACCTTTGAACCTTTTTTCAATTTTGAGTATATTTGCGAAGACATACTGCACAGTACGTGAGGAATTAATGCTGATTAGTAATATATTTTTTTTGCTTCATGTACACACTTTGAACAACAGCCCGCAACCCATCTACACCAAAATGGATCAAACCACTCTGAAATGAGAATGATCCTTGCCCTGAAAATGAAGAAGATGCAAGTCAGTTAATTAGACATATTGCCTCTCCTAACTAGCTAATAATAGAAGGATTATTTTAAACTCTGTAGTCTCCAAAGACCATTCCCTACTGTATACTTCGGTTAACATCGCAGAAGAAGCCACAGGCAAGTGCTTCTACTGCTTTGTGCATGTTCTAATGCACTCCCTTATATAGACTTTGACAAAGTTTAAAAATACATTTCTATAACGGGGAGAAGACTGTCAGAATTTGCCATCTAATTTGAACAGCAGTGTGGGGCACTTGCATTCACATCATAGAAAGCCTCTTGAAAGACACTCCTTCGAAAAGAAACCACTTCGCCATGTTGAAGGAGTGAAGGAGACAAAGCAAAGAGTAAAAAACTGCAATATGCAGTGGAAGCTAATTTATCAAGGAGATCAAAGCGCTACAACTAAAACAGCAGCTCACAGCAAATTGCACTTCACTCTGTGTCTGTAAAAGCAGGACCAGAGAACTGAAGGTTGATAATGTTGGCCAAAGATAATGTATTTGCAAGGAGTGCAGAAATGCTGAATACATGTCAAAAGGCATAATTTATATGTTTGTTACAATGGTTTATTATATAGAGAATGAAGTTTTTGCAATGCAAAATTCATATCAACTAGAACTTGCTAAGGAGGTGGGGGAAATAAGTAATGTTTACCTTTGTGAATAAGTCAATTACATTATTGAATAAATAAAGATATAGCCCAAGAGTAGAATATACTGTACACCTGAGAAATGAACACCAATTTTGTATGGCATTTTCCAAGAGCAGGAGCCCACTATGGGTTTTACCAGTGGTATCACAGACTCTGGTTATCACTGTTCCTGGACTACTGAAACCTAATTTTATGTCAGGACTATAATTTCAGACTAATAGCTAATACAGATTTATAAAACCATCCCTAATTTTCTAAAGATTAAGTGCTGAAAGAAATAAGTGTACACAAAATGTAGACTGATGTAGAAAATTGTAGGCTCAGTAAAATTGAATGGCTTTTAACATGCCATTTTTCAAGAGACATAAATATTGAAAACAACACCAGGAAATATAGAAATGAGCATCCTGTCATTTAGATATAATCAAACACCAGAACCCCTACTTATCTGTATTTTCTATTTATTTTTCTTTCCTCTTTTTTCTCAATGACACGGTCAGTGCTAAAAGCCTTCATGTCTGAAGTGTTCTTCTTATTGCCAGTGATATACTACTGTATATAAGCAGTTGTTTACAGTTTAGTTTATGTTCTTCCACCTAAGCCAGAAATACCTATTTTGTATTTTCTCATTACCTTTCAGTCTCATAAAAGAAAATCACTTTACACTGTTTACCTAGTTGCAGTTTACCTAGTTGCCCAATATACTGTATAATGAATGAGCTTTTCACTATTCTTCAGTGCCGGATCACACTGATTGTTACCATAGCATTTACAAATTACAGATAACAATTTCAATCAATTACAGAGGGCTTTACTCTGCAAATTACTATAGATCGAGCTCACTGTTCTTTTTTCTTTTTCCAAATGTCCTTGATGGTAAACCTTTTCTAAAGCTATCTGCTAATCTCAGCAGTGCAATTTTTCTCTTTATTGCAAAAGTGCAATAAATTAAAAGTGCTTCCTGCATGTGGTCTCTGAGAAAAGGAAAGAAATACTGCTTGCTAGTTGCAGCAATGCTAAAGTGATTTTAGCAATATTCAATTGTGAACAGAGTGTGCATTTTACATTTATGTTCAGTGGGGAAGAAGACAAAAAGGCTGCAATTAGTAAGGTCTAAACTTTCATCATGTCTTCAACTTTCTGCAATTTCCCTCACGGGATCAATAAAGTATCTATCTATCTATGTAAAACTGGAACACATACATTCTTTTTTCCCCTGCAAATCTGTCTGAAGCAATAAGAAAACAGACTTATCAACCTTCACTGTATGATCTCATGCTCCACTGAAATTGTGACATCAGGTGATATTGTTATACATTGCTATTGACTGACTCCCTGTCTTTAAATCCTGACATAAGCAAAACAGCCATTTCATATTATTGGCTATCTGTTGAAAATGCTTAAAATGGATGTTTTGTATTGGCAGGAGTACCAATGATTGTTGTCTATTTTATTCGTTCAGAGAGCTGCAGGGGGGAATTAAGCTGAAAATCTGTCTTGATTCACTGATGAAATCGTAAAGTTTTGCTTCCTGGATCAAAGATGGATTTCATTCTGCAAATCTGATGTGGAAGCCCTACACTGCCATAAACAGGGAGGAAAAAAAAACTTGATATGCACTTCAGTTTAGTTTCTCTGCATTTCCATATCCTTTTATCAAACAGAAAACATCACCACAGAGACATCATGTATGCATTGCCAACAGAAACTCAGATTACACTTTAAAGAAAGTAAAATATAGCAATGTCTCAGAATCATTCAGAAGGATTGGCACAAGGGAGAATAAAGGAATGTGTAGCTTCAATGATAGACAGATAAATTGAATAAAAATAAACTTCAGAGGAAGTTAGGTCAGGCTTAAAAAAACTTTTTTGGGCTACTGAACTTAACTCAAGTAAGATTAATTTTGATAAATCTCTTTAGAATAAACACAAAAAGCTTGTGGTTTTGCTATTTTAAATAAAAGAATGCTCAAAAGTGGTGCTTTTGCAAATATGGGATGGCTATCATTCCTGAATAGCTAAAATGATCAAACACCAACTAATACCTATCCTACAGTATATGAAATGGAGTGGTTTTTGTACTCTGCTGTATGTGTCTCTCATTATTAAGTGATCACATTACTCCTATCCTGGAGTCCTTGTACTGGCTTCCTATCAAATTCTGTGTGGACATTAAAATCTTCATGCTCACCCATAAGGCTCTGCATGGCTTGGCACCTCAGTACCTGTCTGAACTATTATCGCCCTACTCCCCACCATGCTACCTTTGCTCTTCTCCCAACTGTCTCCCAAGCTCATCTACATTGTATGGGTGACAGGGCCTTCTCCTGTTATGCCCCAATGCTCTGGAACTCTCTGCCCAAGGATATCAGAGAGTCACCTTCTCTAAACTCCGTCAACTCCAGACTCAAAACCTTCTTTTTTAGAAGAGCCTTTACTTAACTGGTTCCATTTTTACCGCTCTGCTTCTACTTTTCTTAGTACCACCATCCACAGTTTCCTCTGTATATTGTAATTGTGTTTTATCTTGTGTATTCTTTTTATTTATTGTTGTTGTCATTCTGTAAAGCGCTTTCAGACGCCACCTTTAAAGGCGCTATATAAAATAAAATTTATTATTATTATCATTGATATACATTCATAGACCTATGTTTTTTGAGAATACTGAGAGGAAAAATAGTTGCGCTGTAAAGCCCATTTGCACTTGGAATGCTGAAACATGATGACTAACCAGCAGCCATATCACCCTGCAGTTCACAACTGGTAACCCACTTAAGCTAAGCAGGCGTGAGCCTGGTCAGTACCTGAATGGGAGACCTCCTGGGAAAAAAACTAAGGTTGCTGCTGGAAGTGGTGTCACTGGGGCCAGTAGTGGTGCTCACCCTGTGGTCTGTGTGGGTCCTAATGCCCCAGTATAGTGACTGGGACACTATACTGTAAAAAGGCACCTTCCTTCTGATGAGATCTAAAATTGAGGTCCTGACTCTCTGTGCACCGAAATCAATTATTTGAACCCTGAATAGATTCTAATTGATTTTCTGTATGTCCAACGATTTATCAGAAAGCTACTGTACTTCCTTCTGGTGAAGGCTGTGGCAACCTGGTGCCTATCCTTGAAACTGAGGGTGCAAGATGGGACTGCACTCTGTACTGAACACCAGTCTGTTACAGGCTGCACACAAGGAGAATTTATAAATTTCAGAACTAGATCAATTTACACTTTGGGAGCTAGGATGACGCATGAGCTCTTCGATTAAAAAAACATAAGAAGATGAAGAGAACATGGACTGGCACCTTAGTCCACAATCAATCTCAATTGACCCAAGAGCTGTGAGGCAGCAATGCTTACAGCCAAGCTACCACAACCTTTTTTTCTAAAACTTTATTTTCAGTAAAATGGTTCTTTCTAAATCCACATTTTTTCTTCCACAACTTCTTTAGACTTATTAGAACACCCTGCTTGAGATTAAAAATACATTGAAACTGCTAGTTCAGGAAACACTTTAATTGTCTGTAACATCTAAAATGACTCTTTCCTGTTATGAGGAAAATGTTTTGTTTTATTTTTGCCTTCTACTATAAGAGTAAACTAATAAGTATGCTTTATTGGTTTAAGGAAATTCTTATGAACTGTTGGATTTACACTGGCAATACTATATGTATATTTAAATGGTTAACATCGTTATTATTCTTTAGAGAACAAAACTTTTAGCTACCCCTCTGCTCTCAAGAATATCCCCAGTGAGATGATATCCGTAAGCACATGTGCACTCAGGCTAGTAATTACTGTTCTGTTCCCAACCTCAAAGTCAATTTCTTACTCATAATCTGTTGTTTCAGAAGCTCTATTAGATTAGTCCCTTAACGCACATCATTTAAAATTCAATTATTTGCGGATTTTAATAGCATCAAATACAGTGTATATATATTTTTTTCAAGATTACCACTTCTACTGCATATTTGTACTTTATGACAGGAAAACAAAACAGAATCCACTTTGATGGCACTTTGTTCTAAATAACTGTATCAGATTTTCATTTTAAATCCATAAATGAAGCCCTTATTCTAAGATCACAATAATTCTGAAATTGACATTTATTTATTTCAACCTTATAAAGAGGTTTAAATTGCTTGAATGCCTTGTGCTGTTAAAATGTTAACAATTGCTACTTATTAGGAAAGCTATTACAGATTTAGTGAGATTCTCAATCAAGTGCTTAAGGTCTCTTTCTTCCCAGTGGGAATGTCCTACATCTTCTTCTCAGTGGTGAATTTACTTAATAAAGGTTGTTCTTCTGATGAATCGTGGAATCAGTGCACTGGGATATGTCAACTGTGAAAAGTGAAACCCACTGTGGTTTAGTATAGAATTGTAATTGGCTTGCTGGTGGATATTTTTTTTAACTCCAAGTTCAGAATTTGAAACTGAAAGTGATATTATCAATCATTGAATCAGCAGGAAAATATTTTCACAACATGAAAACAACATGTAAAGTGTGTATGCACTGCAAGTAAACCTTTCCTTAAACCACATACTGTACTGTTTAAACAGAATATTTTCTTTATAGTATCCCCATATGCTTGAGAAATTCATAAAAGGCTGCATACTGTATGTTATTTTGAAGATTACAGAATGAAAACATGACCTGTTGAACTACTAAAAGTAAGACTTCAATAAAGACTGCAATAAAGTACTTGCCACTGTAAAGCATTGTGTGTACTGATCCTGAACTTCTTCTTATACCTGACTGAAAAAAGGATATAAAATATAAAATATAAAATTTGAGTGTTTAAAATAAATAATAAAAACAGGAAGGAAAAACAACAAGATTATGAAGGAAAATAATATCTATATTTAAAAATAATATATAATACAACAAAAGTAATATATCATTTTCACAGTCTCCCACAATCTAGTTGGAGCACTTCAGCTAAATGCAACTGTGTTGTGTAACATAGTTCATAGGTTTCAGTTACTGGCTAAAACTTCAATTCACAAGGAATGACAACGCCCAAAATCAAAGCGTAACGAACTATTGTGGCTTAACCCGCTTGGCTGAAGGCTGACCTCCCGGCCGTAGGATGAGGAGGCCAGGACCCCAACGCAGGGTAACCAAGGGGCAGCTGCAGAGGTGGAGTTGGGGTGGAGGTGGGATGCAAAAGTCGCACGCGAGGGAGAGAGATATCACATTTGGTATTTATAGCATTCGGTGGAGGAAGGACGAAGAGAGTGATTGCTAATCACTGACGACTGGGAATGATTGAGCGTGGTTGTTGTCATCCCTCCCAAACTTTCATTAAATAAATTCCATTCATGCTCATTACTCTAGATGCACTGATTAAATCCTCCCTATACCATGTGATACAGTATATCACTCCCTGCATATTCAGTGTGGTCCACTGGTTTCAGATAAACAGTGATATTACTAATTTACTGGGCATATCACTACATTTCCCCTTCAGTGTGTAGTTAGGGAAATTTATTTGAAGGTTTGGCATCATAAACCTTTTAAGTTTCTCATTCTGATAAACCCTGCCAAACTCTTACTATCTGGGGAGTGCTGGTTCATATTTAAGCTGTGCCTCTTTGCTGACAGTAGCTAGAGGTCCCAGAGGCAGAAAAAGAACATTGGGAGAGTGCAGGCCAGGGCTACGTCTGATTGAGTGCTGAAATATGTGTTTACTGCTCAATTGTGACCCCAACTCACTAGCTGAGAGCCATGAGCTGCATGTGTAACAACTGTGTCTGTCCTTCAGCTAACCCATAAACGGTACCTTATCTATTTCAAAAGTACAAGGGTAGAAAAACAGTTTTTCTGACAATATCTTGCAGAGGATGTACATTTGTGTCAGATTTTTTCATAACAGAGCTGAACATATTGGCAAGTTACCTTGGAGCTAAATATTCAGAAATATCAGACAGAATTCTATCAATGAAGTAGTAAACAAGAAATCTGAGCATTCTGAAGTAGACATATTATTAATATATGGCAAGACACTAATCTAAAAACTTTCTCTTTTGAGTAGGAAAGAATGAGCTCTTGTCATCTAAGAGAAAAACACCAACCAAAAAAGGAATGAAAGAATGACAATGTGCAACTGCATACATTGCATCTCATTCCTTCGCAATCACATACAGTACTGTACTGCATAAGCCAAAAGATTTTATGAAGAAGACTCCTCTTTTGATGGATTTGTGTAGGCTGATTTAAATTAGAGAGTAACAGACAAAAATAAAAAAACAAAGCTTGAAAAGGAAAATAAAAAAAACAAAACTTTGAGATCACTCTATTAAAAGCAAATCTACTTTTATTCAACTGCTATGTATAGGGGTTGATAGAAAAAGATATGCAGCTGGCTGCTCTAATCATATCTGACACATCGAATCACAAATGCAACAGTGGCAGGTGCATTTCAGAATGTTTACAATACTGGAGGTCAATTACCTACAGCTCCAGATTTCCTGTTGAACATCATCATCAGCACCTTGCCCCTTCTCTGCTGCTCACTGCTTTCCCTCAGCATACAGTAAAATGAACAAGTGTGAAGTGATGAAAAAACAGCCATTCATCTTCTTTTTGCACTGCCCTTTTCAAACTCTGCAATGAACATGGTGAGTGGGGAGTAGTTATTTCGATGCCTGCCTGACCACAATCTCAGAGCTCATAGCACACATGTACTGCACTGTAAAGTTGTATTCTATTCCGCTGTCTCACTTTTCCAGATTAAATGTAAGCAATGGGTTTTGACGCAATGTACAGAAGCACAGAATGACTGTCAGACCACTAATTCCAGCGAAATAGTCTGGGTCCTCTCGCTAGTGTGACATTGATTAATCTGCTTATTAAATATTTGTGTGTTCTTTCATTTCTTCCACATTAATCACATGGAACGATCTTGACTGGTGTGAGAGACAGGCTTCAAATTTGGATTCACCTAATAGACATGGATAGATTTACATAACTGACCCCTTGGGAACCCAGGTAAGTACAGTAAATGTAAGCATTTGTACAGTAACCGTTCCGGGCCAATATTTGTTAACTTAATTTTTGCTAACTTACTACTACAGGGCTACCTCCCTGGATTTATATTACACACAGCAGTCCAACAGGATTACATTGTTTATTAATATTAAGCCTGCATTGTCAAATATGCCAATCACATGAAGTTATTTGCCCAGTGATTTCAGCTCACTATGGATAAAAATTACCCCAAATTTTATTATGTTGCCAATAGATCAGGGCAGAAATGATGGACCAGCAGTTGCAGGTTATTTGACCAAGCCTTTTTGAATCTCATAGGTTGTGGCAGTCATGCTCAGAAAATGAATGTACTGTACATCTGTGCTTTGGGGCTGAAATTTAATGTAAATATTCAATGAAAGCCATGCAGACATACTGTAGGTATTAACTTTCACTCCTCTGAGTTTACTATTTGAACAAAACATTTAATTTACTAATACTGAAACACCCATCACAAATTACATAATTTTGTCAGCCTGCTGTATCTGACTTACTTTTATCTTTAAATCAGTTTGGACTATTTGGTAAGATTATGGTAAAATGTAGGCCATAAGAATATAATGCCTTTCAAAGGGGATATTGCAAAGGCACTTTACTCCATCTTACTCCATGTTCATGCTTTATGGATCTTAATGTTAAAAAAGCATGCAGGCAAGTTTGAATATTCAATCCCAAACCTTCCACTGGGAGGGCTCTGAAAATCGCTTACATGGACAGATGCGCTCTTGAAACTTGACCAACAACTTGAGAAGAATCTTTGTGCAGATATATTGTTTTATGGCTGTGCTGTACAGTACTGTATGGTTCAGCTTGAGAGAATTTCAAACAGTTTAAAGTACAGTACATCATTTTATGAAAGACTGCAAAGGGCTGGTGAATTAATCCGTTCAGTGATCCCTTGCACCCCACTGTCTCTGTGCTTCCAAGATGTACTTTAAACTGTTTGAGATTCTCTCAAGCTGAACCATATACTGTACAGCCCTAAAACAATCTCAATGAGCATAGAAAAGCTTGCAGCTTCTTTGTCATGATGTGCACATGATTCCATTTCTTGGATCTTGCTGGCCTAATCAAATAAACTTGACTTCCTGGCTACACAAGTTCCTGGTATGAATATGTAAGGTAAAAACCACTATGCAAATGCACAGTAAACACATTTGAACTCCAGACACCTTTGCCTAAGGTTAAGGAGACCTGCAGACTTGTATATTGAGTCTAAGGAAACAGACCTTTCTGATATTAGTGTTTGTCATAATTGTTTTCCATAGTTTTCTCTACTAAACATGAACAAAAATCAGGTGATTCTATAAACAAATAAAAAAATATGTTTAATCTTACATACTGTAGCAGCCTATTTATTTCTGAGGCTAAATAGCCTTTTTTCCACTCTTAGAATATTACAAATTTCCTACAGTATCTTGTACAGTATGTTTCTGAGGATGCATGAGGTATGAATTGTATTGACCTTCCCTTGTTTTTCCCCGAATCACTGCAGTATGTGCCCATCTATCCCCATCCTTTTTGCTTTTTTTTTGTTCTGTTTTATTTGTAAGACGGTTCAGCCATCGGTAGCCTACTATAGTTTTAAGAACTTGATACTGATACATGAGCAGAAAAAAATGGCTGCAGAGTTCAAAATTAAAAGACATACTGTACAATTCGCTATACTTTATTTGAAGTAATCTCATTATTTCCTTAAAGAGCTATAGATACTTTAGGACACTTATTATTTTTGTACTAATGACAGTTTTGTCTTGTACACTTTAAAATCTGGAGTACAGGAAATTTCCCATTTGCTCCTTGGTTGTTATGAATGAAATGTATTCACGTATTTTAATTAAGAACCTTTAGGAATATGAGCTCCATTGCTACAGTATACTTGTTTCTTTGTATCTAATGTAATATTATTATATAAATAAATGATCAATGTAAATCTTTATTACCTCAATTGTTAATATGTATGTACACATTTGACATTTTGTCATTGATTATAAGGCAATTATAGGTAATTAAGCTAATATTGTTCTACAAACGTGGCTTTGCAGCTTAGACAAATCATGGTAGCTAGGATTTTTATGGTATACTACTGTATATTCAACAACAAAGCTATAGGTAGGAGATTGATGTAACAATTATCTAAGAGTGAGGATAAAGTTGCCTCCTCCAAAAGATTGGGGCAGGTGCTCTCAAGCAATGCATCATTGACCTTATTTTTGTCAATTCATTTGTAGATATAATCAAATTCTGTGAATTAAAAATGTTAATACTGTTAATAAAATAAGTATTTGAGAACTTCTCCAAAAAATGTTACAAGAGAAAAATCTGACATGATTAGAAAAATTTACTCACTCTCAAGTAACACATTCTTGCAATATAGTCACTGATAAAAGGTGTAATGTACAGACCTGTCACTATCCTTTTTTTCAGTACAAATATTTCTGTAATGAAACTGTATTGATTAACAAACTCTGCTTAAAATGCTACCAATGCTGTTATTGATATTGGACATTTATTGCAATATTGCTATTTAACTGCTCAGCACAGCAGTTTTTCAGCTTTTTGAATCTATATTTCTAACATTTATGTTTAGCTGGTTTCTGTTATTGCATTCAAGGTAACCGAGAGTATTTATATACAGTAAATACCTATCAGTACCATTTTCTAAATAACGAATGTTAGTGATTTCAGTGTCTTTTTCGCCCAAGAGAAGGTAGGTTTCATCCTTTTGTGCAACCTGCACAGCATTTAATGTTATTTGAAAAAAAGAATTTTCACTTCTGACTGATTAAAAACTAATAAAAAAAACAAATTGCTTAAGAAATGAAAATACTAGAAACTGAGAGAAATTTTGTCTTTTAAGGCCAGATCAATTGCCAAGGCAGAACCCTATGTGAGAATACCCCTAAGACACAAAATAAAATTGTACATCTGCATGTGATATGGCAGGTGTAAGTTCATTCAAGACGCAACATTTGCTTTGGGACTGCAGTACCAAAATAGATCTGTTATAATCGTATCTTCACTTCCCGAATATTTTTCCTGCTCCAATGTTTGGTATTCTTTTCACGATTTGTGAGGCCAGCCAAGTGTCTCAGAGATCACCAGTTCAGACTCAATAATGATGTAAACTGGAGATCAAGTGCTACATATACATTTCAAGTTTATTTTCTCACTGAATGTTATGAAGATCAGACAGTTGCATTGTTCAGAGTTAACTGTGAGAAAGAATATAATGTTTTGGGACATTTGAGTGGAGAAGCATGAGAAAACAAACATCACATTTTTTATTATGCTATCAGTGTTTACTGCCTCTAGGAAATACGAGAGCTGTGCATTGATGCATAACATATTGCAAATTAAGAATTCAAAAAAAAAAAGACTAGCATGAGTACAGCTGCTTTGTCTTAAATGTCTACACACTATCTTGTATGTTTATTTTTATTCAAAAAGAAAAGTTACAACTTACTCTACATGTTACTCTAAAATGCAAATTGACTAAATGGACAAAATTGTGAATCTTATACCAAATGACTAATATAAGCTGAAATGAATGTGCCATTACATATGCTGTACATGCATTACTGTGTTTGAAATTGATCAGTAATGACAGACATGAAAACTTTCACAGAGTGACACCGAGCTTGTCGCAGCTTATTAGCAAGGTTTGTTTTAAATGTCTTCTCCCCAGATTAAGAAAACTATGAGTCAATATACCAATATCTCCTGTTCCATGTACTTTCATAGACATACAGTATGTATTGCAGCAGTGCACACTTTTCATTATTTCAATGTTTTTAGTATTAAGCAAAAATACCATAAACATAAGTTGTACATTTAATTAATAACATTTCAAGCATAAGAATTTCAAACAAAATAAGTCTATAACTATACCACATTTCCAAAATTTTAAAGGTGTACTGTGTTTGTATGTTTGTAAAATGTTTTTATCATCTCATAAAGGGTCAGGTGCTGGTGTGATGGAAGATCCATTTTTTTGACCCTCATCACATGACCTCAACAGGTCAACAGCAATATCTATTCACTTGCTCACCTATAGTTATTGCTTATTGAAACAAAATCACTTCCTGTGTACTTTGATGTAAAGTATTGTAATACATTGATCTATGTCCTGGTTATGTTTTTACCCATTACAGATCCAAAGTCTTGTCCTTATCTGTTAGTTTTGCCACGTTGTGTGAGAATTACCATACAGAGCCTGTCTCATTCCTGGTTTAAATGGTGGCTTCCTGTCCATCAATAGGAACTGGGGCTGGAGCTTGGAGTATTTAACCTGTAGAAAGTAGTCTTTTGTCTAAGTCTTTGGTATTGTAACCTGTATTGCACTCCTGGCTGTGAGTAACATACAGTAGCCTGGTGTCTACTACTGTAAATCTTTGAAATTGCTAGAACCTTCCTAAAAAGACTGCAGTTTTCTGCTTTAGGGTATTTTGTCTTCTCTTTTTGTAAATAGTTTTTGCAGAGAGAACTACTAGTAACAGACAACAGTAACAGACACAATTTTTATGAGTGTTTTTCTATGACCACCCATCGATTTACTTTCAGATTCTTTCATCATACCTGGACTCAAATCACATTAGCTGACTATATATCTATTTTCTAAACCACTTTATCCTGTACAGTGTTGTGGGGGAGCTGGAGCCTTACCCAGCAAGCACATGGCAGGATACACCATAGATGAGATGTCAGTCCATTGCAAGGAAGGCACAGATGCAAACATGCACACACGTACACACTTACACCAGGGCCAATTTTACAGTCAATTAACTTACAAGTACTGTATGTCTTTGGACTGTAGAAGGAAACTGGAGCACCTGGAGGAAACTCACACAAACATGGTCAGCATATTAAAAGTCCATGCAGACAGCACCACAGGAATTGAACCATGGGCCCCAGCACTAACCACAGTACCACCATGCCACCTGAAATCACATTATTTTAAAAGATAATGAAAGACTTATTTAAGAAAATCAAAGGTTTAGAATTAATCCTTAAATTAGAAAAGCCTGGCATTACCTTCCTTAATGGCAGTAACACCATTCAACTTTAGTCTTTGGAGTCTAATGAGTTTGAGTTTGTTTAATGGAACATTTTTCTTTCATATGAAAAGCAAAGCTCTATAGCTTTACAACTGATTATTTTATCAGTGAAAGAACATGTGGAGGTTAATTCCACTCTGAAAAAATAAAAAGAAAGAGTTAACAAAGAGTAAATAACAAACGATTGAGCTCTGGAGCCCTTTTCAGTTGTGTAATGGTGGGGAAAGTAAAAAATAGAAAATTTGAGAATGGCTGGAGATGAAGGTAAAGGAACAGTGAGATAAAATCCAAAGAGGTGTGTGAAAGGCAGCCTGTGGTTTGTCATTTATGTTGTGTTCAGATTGCTGCCTTTCACACTCTCTTGGATTTTGTCTCACTTTGTCTGAAACATGTGTTTTATGCCTTATTTTTACTTTTCAGCGTAAAATTAACCTCTAATTGTTTCTTTGAAGCCTCCAAGTCGACACAGTTCCCCAGTCTAACCTTCTCTGTGAATACTTTATATTGTAAAAGCTGGCTTTTGATGTACAGTATAAGGATTCAATTATAACTCTAATCCTGTTTCTTGTGTTTGCATCTCATTTATTAGCATTACCTAAATCTGTGAGACCATATTTTAAGGATAAATTATAGAGGCCATGACAAGCCTGACTCCTTTTCTCCTTTGTAATTTTCTACTTTTTTAATTGGTTAGTTGTCTTCAAAATCTCTCTAGTCCTAGGTAACACTTGAGCAGGAGACACCAATAAATGATGCATTAGGTCTGTATTAATTATATACTTGCACTTAACACATGACGGACAACCTCTGAGTAAGGCTGGATAGCTACTTATTGCTTTTTGTCGGTTACAATTAACTAATATATACCTTTCATGTATCACTAATAAGGCAACAAGCTGTGTTTTGGAAATAAGGCAATAGTGTTTGATTACAGGTGCCTCCTATTCTAAAGTGTTATCCAGACCTGTAACATATCAAGCTGTTCTGGGACCAGTGTCTCACCAATCTGGGTCACAGTCTAAAATTTCCTGAGGGGAAAATATATGTGAAGGCACTCCTCTGCTTTCAATGAAAATATTTTATTTTTGTACTGCTAGAAAATGAATGTCCTTCAAAGTTCCTTTTATCAGTCATGATCTTTTCCCATTGTTACAGTCATGCTAAACTGTGGAATTAATAAACAGCAAACTTTTGTATTATTATTTTATTATGTAAACCATTGGAAAAACATGGTTGGTCACACATTCCAAGGTCTGGAAAAAGTCTGAAAATACCACTAAAAAACAGAAGAGTTTACTAATGTAACAAGCACCTATTGGAACAATAGGACTGACAGCAAAATGCTTTATTTCCATAGAAACACTTTATAAAATCTATCTGTTGCTATAGCATCAGAGCTATTAGAAGTAAACGTATGTGCCCTTAAAAAGTCCTGACTCTACCGTCAAAATGGAAAAGATGAACAACATAGTAGCAGGCATACCTCAAACTGCTACAGTATTTGTTTAATAAAAGCTGAAGCTGCTCTCCACCCAAAAATTTAATTTAAAGAAATTAATTCAGAAGGAGTTATAAATATAGGTTAATCTCTTACTCAGATGAGCTAATGGCACTCTGTAATCTATTATAATATGAAGGAGACAGTTAAAGCCTTTTGGTTACATTTCAGAAAGAGAGAGAGAGAGTCAGAAGGTGATGTTAGGGGAAGGTAGGCATGTATTTACACCCAATGCAGCATGTACCCAGTTAATCTCTGGGCACACAATGCAGAATCCATATGTAAAACAAAAAAAATGACGACACATGATTCAAAACTAAATTCCCCTTGCCACTTTTGTTTCAGTTTTTAAAGTTGTATGTTGTAAAGTTTAAATGTTGTATGTTATGTTATTTTTAATGTATGTAATTTTGAATTCCCAATACAATTAATTTTTGTCTTGTGTTTTGATTACTATTTGAAGAAACATACTAATTGGGACTAACCTGTATAGATTTTAATGGCTTTTTTACTACTCATGAAATTAAACAGAAGTCATTAAAATACAACATTAGTTCTATCCTCTATGCAACTTCAGTCTCGAGGGGGGTATTTTAATGCATTTTTTAAACTTGCTGAGTTCTGAACTGATTATTTCTCAATGTGTGCATTGGCTCAATATGATATAAACATAAAACAGAAATGTGTTTTTTATCCCTGATTGGGATGGCACAGTGGTGGCATTTTGGCCTCACAGTGCTGGGGACTTGGGTTCAATTAAAAACCTGGGATGCTCTCCATGTGGATTTTATATGTTCTCTACTGTGTTCACATGGGTTTCCTCAGGGTGCTCTGGTTTCCTCCAACAGTCCAGAGACATAGTGGCAGGCTAATTGGCCCTTGTATGAGTGTGTGCCTGTCTATTTGTCTGCTCTGTGATGGACTGGCGTTCCATCCAGGATGTATCCCACCCTGTGCCTCATGCTTGCTCCCTTGCAAACCTAAATTGGATAAAGTGGTTAGAAAATGGATGGATGGATGATCCCTGACTGATTGAGATAAATGATTGCAACTTGCAGCTGTGGTGCAAAAAAACAGTATTGGCTGACTCCTGTGAATAAATACTCTAACCAAAAAAACAAACAATAAAAGTGTGTACCCATATAAGGAAAAACAAAACAGCACAGCTATTGAAGGGTCGGTCTGGAGATGGGAAGACACCCACTGACCCTCAGTTCTCCTGGGTTGTGGGGCAAGAAAGAAACCACAGTGACTACTTTAAGAAAAACAAAACAAACAAAAAAGGTCATGGTGAAGTCGTATTTATGAACTTTAGACACAGAACATTTAATAGTGAAATAAGTCACCCTCACTAATGGATTCTGTAGTCATTAGCAGCCTTAGCTCTCTGATGACACAGTAATCGAGGCCCTGCTGCCAATTCTATTTTCAACAGTTCTGTTCCAGCAGACCTAATGGGGCAAATAACAAAAATAAAAAAAAAAGAAAGGCAAAAAGGACTACATCCACATCAGCGCACCTGGATTTAAATTAGTTTTTGGTCTGTATGCAAGAACAGTTGTAATGAAGGACAGAAGCCAGAAAAAGCAAGAGGGTGCTAAATAAATGAAGTGGATTATTTCCCAGCATTTCATCTCCGGAACCCAGTGATGCAAACAGAGAAATCTGGTACTGCTGAAAAAAATAGGATAGTGTCAAACATTTTTATTCTGCGAAAGTTGCAATATCATGCAACACGTACCATGATCAATAAAAAGATTTTCTCATTAGCTACAATGTCAACAGAATCGATAGAAAAAGAACCTTGATGAACACTATTTAAAGAAAAAAAACAGAATAAATCTATGTCTAGGCAAATTGGTTCCGTAAATCAATATTTACTGAAATAATTAACTAAAAAGACTTTATTTCTATAAAAGTAACCAACATGGAGAAACACTGAGAACACAAAAACGTGTGTATAATTAAAAAGGATTCTCAGAATATTCTCAATTACAAACCTCATTGCAGAAAGGGTTTTCCTGTAGGTTTGAGCAAAAAGCTCATCATTTGGCTTCTAGAATCTCAGTCAAGTTGCTGTTACAGTACATTGCTATTGTCTACTCTTTAAGATTTTATTTTTGAGGGAACAGAACTCTTGTTTTCCATGTACAATTATGAATTTGATCGATCAAAGTCTTTCTACATCCAAGAAAGTAAAAAAAGATATGAAAATTATAAAAATGCCGCACTGTATGCAACACAGAAAATCCTTCAGCTTGTATATCAAAAGAGACTCTCAAAAGAGACTCACAGCAAAGTGATAATATCAGTTCTTCTGTTCTTTAAGTGATGTTCAAAGCCTGAACATTTTATTTTTCTGACAAATCAGCCTTCTTAAGAACACAGTGTTGGAATACATCAGTGCAGATTTCATTTTTTATTTTTGCCTCAAATCGCCTCAACGAGCAATTCTAGCACATGTGAGTTTTAACTCAGAAGGTAATTCAGCTTGGATTCCAAAGTCATCAATGAGTAAAAACTATACAATAGCTTTGAGTGTCCCCATACTAATTTTCTTCCTGTCTTTGATTGTGGTTAAAACCACAGGTATTCCTAGAAACTCTTAACACTGCTCAGGTGGTGTTCACACTCTTCTGTGATCCTATTAGTATCACCTAGGCAGTGTTATAATGGTCATTAAAATCCCTCACAAGGACAGAAACTTCATGATCTTAGATGACAGTGATGTGGTCAGTTGAAAAGCATAATATTATATATTCTGAAAGAGAGAAAGATAAATGAAAGGCTTAGAATACAAACAAGATTATGTGAAAACATTGTAAGGGTGAGAAAATAGTTATAGACTGGACACACAGAAAAAAAGAATAGTTCAAATTAATAAATGCTGAATTGGATCCTTCAATGCCAAGATGTGACCAAGAATGAGGGCTCTCCAAGGAAGGCAGGACAAAACCATTAGGTTTTTACACTCAAGAATGCACATACATTATGAATGAAAAGGCAGCTGACATATACAGTATACTGTAGAATACTATTTAGATGCTCATCTCCACAAATGTGTACAAACACTTTCTCATGCCTTCTCCCTATGTATCATCTACAGTACATGCAGCTTTGTGTCTCTTGATAATAACAGGTTCCTGAGAAGATGCTGTGCCTACAGCTGTTGTGTCGGGTCCAGCACAGTGTGACGATATGTCCAAGGGGAAAGAAAACCCAAGAAGGGAAATAATTTGAATCAGCACCAGTATATACTGTATTGGTATTGTGCCAATGACAATACTGCAGAAACGTGGATTACCCTGTGCTCCCAGCCCAGCCCCTGAATGGTATTTTCCAACTTGCTAGGTAAACCGTTGCCCTACAGTACATTATGAGGTCACCAGACTTACAGACATCCTCTGTGATCTACAGTATCTATTGCCATAGTGCTTGCACCAAATAACTGAGCTTCTGTGCTTTGGATATTCAGCATTGTCTCTGATACCTCTGAAGATGATGTCCAAGCCACAGCTGGCCAACGTAACAACAGCATCGCTAGCAGAAACTCAGAAAGGCTTGTGCATTTCTGTACAGGAAAAAAAATAAGTGTCTTATGGATCTAGTGGCACAGCACTTACAGGTTTACTTGTTACTCAAACATTAGCAGTACAGAATGTAGAAAGTGTAAAAGTATATAGAAAAGGAAACTGACAACATGCTTATCATTTCAAAACAGAAAATGTGCTGAATATAGTGCAGCCTGGCATTTCACATACACCCTGTTATTGCAACTATCAATGACCAATAGAAGGTTTCCACCATCCCCCCTTTACAACATCAAAAACTCAAAGAACAAAACAATTTTACATTAACACCAAATTAGTGCTCTCTCAAATGAAGAGTGGATAGACTGGGAACTGTTTTAAGTCTCTGCCAACAGAACCACCTTATGCTGACCTGCCTCAGAACCTGCAGCAACAATAAAATGGGATAGATCGGCAAATAAAGACAAATTGTAATAGAGAAAACAACACAAAACACAGCTACAAGTGTAAAAAGACTACAAGGACCCTGAAAGTGATCCAAGACCCATTCATACATCTGCTGTAGAGGAAACATGAAAATGGCTACATCACAGATGCTTTTCCCAACTACAAAATTCCAGCCTAAAAATAGATGCTAATGACCAGTGAGACGAAGCAGCAACTACAGTACCACGCTAAATGCTGAATCATATTTTGTTTTCCCACTTTGATGACCTCTTGCAAGTTGTAGCAACAGCACCTGAAGATATCAACATTTCCTGCCTTGAACCTCACTAAAGCTGAAGTGAAAACTGCCGTCAGAAAAAGGAAAACTGACATTGCACACAGAATTTGTAGTATCTCAACAGAAATGCAGACATCTGGAGGTTGATTTGTCATCAAAAGGTTAACTGGGTTCTACATACATGGAGGACAAGTTAATTACTTGCAGACAGGAAGAAAGATATCATTCTGACATTCTGCATGGTTAAGGGAAATAGGCACAAGTGACCACAGTACAAGCTGCAGTTGTAAAACTGACACTGAATTCAAACACCGCGATCTTGACCTATACTCAAGACTATGGTGAACACAGAATAAGCCTCCTGGGTGGCATCTCTTTGTTACTGCAAAAACCCAACTAGATGCAAGTGTCCCATGACTTCCTATGACTTCTCAAGTTACAGGCATTTATCATTTATCTGTTGATTTCTGTTCAACTCTAATACACATGCAGTATATTGTATTTTTGATTAGATTTTTAAATACAATTACTTATAGTAGATCCAGTACAGGTTCATCACATTCAGGGTTAATTTAAAACCTCTTCATTCAGTGCAACAAGGATTTCCACCGCAAGAAAGCAGTAGAGAATAATGTATGAAATTAAACCAGTTCTTTTACAGGATTCAGTGTTTAATAAAAGGGAAGAGCCTACATTTATAACAGAAAATTATGCCAAAGGATGGTAGCATTTCTTGGCTCACTGCTGCTGGCTGATTCCCAAAGCAGAAGTGTGCCAGAGATAATGTAGAAAAACAGAAGGATCCTGCAGCTGATCATTATTAGGGACAAAGAACAATGTACTGACTGCATTTCTTCTTTACCTCCAACATTGTAAAAGAAGATAACCCATCATTTTGGACAAGCTTTAAGAAGCTAATGGAATGCATTTTAGAAGGAATAAAGCAATACGACTTTTCTTACTTACTAATAAACAAACTATATTAATTTTGAGTTACCAAAATCATCCTCACATCATTCTGGACTATACTGTATATTAAAGGTTACTGTTACCATCTGATAAATAGCAAATTAACAGACTTTAACCACTTGGAACTGTTAATTTATAAACAGCCAAGAAGCAGAGTTCTGAAAAACAAATCATAGCATTGTATTCCCTTATGTTTTTGCAACTGTGAAAATGTGTGTTTCTTCTTCCCCTTTAAAGATGTGTACTAAAATAAATGGAGGGGTTTGTATGACATTCTGTTCTGTACATTAGCTCCATCCAAGAAAACCATTTAAGAAAATAAGAAAATGTTTTCAACTATTTTGTTAGGATATTATTTTGCTCACACCCAAGAACCGGTATCATAGCTATAATTTCCCAAGATATTATGGAACACAGAAAGGCCATAGTATATTTTTGAAGTGTTTGTAAATCCAACTTTTGTGCTTAACCTGAATTTTTATCAAAGCTATCAAAATCAATACAGTTAGTTTAGTATTCCTCTATCTGTATCACTTTCTCTGTAGAAAGAGACCCCTGTATCTCTTTTTAAGGTTCTATTTTTCTAACAGTAGCAATCTAGCAAGCAAAAGCTCCTACCAACTCAAAGAAATACATGCATTAATTGCAATCAACAGTCAGTTACAATATAAAATAAAAGTCATAAATCTGTCTTAAAATACAATAGAGTGATGAGGTTACTGTCAAAAATTAGTTTAATTACTTGAAAAATTTTAAATCACTGCCCATTTGCCAATTCAAAGAATAATATCAAAATAAAACAAAATACAGTTAACAAGCTGACTTAAACAATTAGCCACTTATGCCAAAGTAGAGAATTAAAATGTAAAACAAAATACTGAATTGCAAATCGCATTGATTACTTCATCTGAAAGACATGGTTTGCATATATTTAATTTGTGTAACTTATTGATTTGGCCACTTTCCATTGAGACCAGAAGGTAAGAATGTCCTTATTGTAATTAAGGAAAGTCTTGCCTTGAAACTTTCTAGACTTTGAACACCTTGCAGGTGTGCTGTACATACTGTATCACACTGAGCAAAGTGTTTTAAAGCACCCTAGACCATTACATTTGCACTTAACAAAGATAGTCAATTTCTGAAATTAACTGAAATGGAATGAGAAGATTGGAATTGACACAAAGAAAGAGATAGTGGTTGTGCCACATTAAAACCTGATCTCAGAAAGTAAGCAACACTGTGCTTGATCAGAATTTGGATGCAGGACCCCTAAGAAAACTTTACTAGTGAGAAGTTTACTACTGAAAAGTGGTTTTGGCAGAACAGCAGGTGGCACTCTTCCCTCTAGACCCAGGAAAACCGAAACGAATACCCCAGTATGGATATAGAGAAAATTGTGATTTAGGAGGTGTTGTATTGTGTAAGAGATATCAGGCCAAGGTCTGAAATAGTCATAGTCCCTCAAGATCCTATGGCTATATTTATATGTGTGGAAAGGTAACTGGCTAAATTCCATGTAAGACTTGCTCATGAATATTATTTTTGCAATGTGTCATTTGATTTTAAAAAGGCAGCTATAAAAGAAACTGCAACTGCACCACTGATATTAGCAAAAGATTTCATGGTTTCTTATTAATTTAATTCAATAACATGTGTACAGTACAAGCTCTGAAAGCAACAGATTGTGCTGCAACAACAGCACAACATCTCAGAAGCATACTGTAAACCTTAGGAAAATGAAGCACAGAGTTATTGAATTCTCTATTGTTCTAAAAGCACTCTTGGTGTAATAAAGCTGTTATACAGTATGTAAATGTATTTGTATGTACAGTAAGTCATTTTTTTGTATTTATTTTAAAGCATCTGGTGGGCTAGAAACAGAAAAGGCTTACACTATTCAAATTCAACAGAGCATCACACGGTAAGTGCTTTATTTCAGGCCTAAGTAAACACCATTTATCTTTCTGGTGGAGTACTGGGCTCCTGCATCACCAGGAGTCATCGGAAGAGCTGACTAATTATATTTCATTATTCTAATGAAGTTCTGCACGATTTACAAGCGTTAATTTGTTCTGAAACCCATAACGCCAACTGCTTTACTACCTGCATCACATTACTGACACATCTGCTTGAGGATAAACATCCTATCAGGCCAAGACTTAGGAGATAAGGGGACATGCAATAAGGTTCATAAGAGACAGAGGGTACAATGTTGCACAAATAAGAATTTAAAAATGACAATGAAAACAGCCTTAAATGCCTATACATAAGTATACTGTATATTAAATACAGATCAAATAATTAAACAAAACCTCCAAGCTCCAATGAATCTATTTGTTATGAAGTGTGTTATCTCCAGAATTTTAATGCTTATTCTTTTCAGCCATACTGAATTCACGTTTACTCATTTTTCACTGCTGAAGTACTTTAATGTCCTGTGTCTGCCATTGCACAAGTCAGGCAACAGCATTTATAGGTCTTCTACCAAACCTCACAATATTTAATTAGCAAGACCCAGGGAGGCATGCTTCAATTGTATTACAAATCATTTTATTGATTAGAATGCATCATTTTAATTGGGCCTTGCGGATAAAAAAGACCTTGTGCCTGCAACCCCCGACCCAGTGAAGTTTAGCAGCAAGTAATTGGAAAGATGCAAGATTGCTTTTCTCAAGCACGTTGCAGGTCTCATGTCATCACTTGACACGTTTTGCTTATAAAACAGACCTGCCACACACTCACACACCACCCACTGATTCAAGCAATACCTTTAAACTTTTCATCATTGTATTCAGCCCATATACTGTAGCTCATTTGTTTGCTACAGGTAGAAGCTAATTGAAAATGCTAGATGAGATCTCCTTCGATCAATTAACCACTAGCAACAAAATAAACTTAATGGGCTAAATGGTGTCCTCTAGTTTGGACACTTTTATGTTCTTCCTCTTCCTCTTGGTGAGCACAATTAGAAGGTCCACTGATTTTGAACTATGTAGACTTTTAATCTAAGATGATTAGAATTTAGACATTCAAAAGATCACATTTTGAGGAGCTTGAAGATCTGACTACATAAAAAGGTATATATTTTATTTTTGAAAGGCAACAATCACATTCCTTTTCTGAACTTCTTCCTCAGCAATTGTGCTTTTCAACTATTGTACATAAATACTATATAGTTCAGATATGGAAATACTACATATCTACCACAGCCAATCGAACTTCAGCAGTTTATCTGAATAAAATGTTTGAAACAACTTGTGTGGCTGCAGAAGACCCATGAAAACATAAGCAGACACTGAAAAAATCCACACAGAAGGCACCCCAGGTCAGAATTGAATCAAATAACTAAAGAACTGCAATTCTGATCACCATGTCACAGGAGGCTACAAGGGGAAGGAGAGAGGGACCCAAATACAATGCAGATTGATGCTATGCATTCACACCATTAGGGAAAAGTTGGCATAAGGGGACAACAATGGGAGAACTGGGGAAGGGGTAGAGAGAAAATTAGCAAACACAAGCAGATTAGGCAGATGCAGTGGGTTGGATGCATAACCAGAAATGGAGAGAAAGAGTAAGAGAGAGGGTTTGAGAGGGATAAACATAAACTAAAAAACAGAGATGTTTTTAACAACTGCTGTATATAATAATGGAAGAAAAACATGATCCTCATAAGCTAGGGAAACATAATCATCTAAAATGCAGAGGGAAAAAAAAATTTTTAGTTAAGAAGGCAAAGGATGGCATGAAAACTCATAACTCTTTGCTACTCTGGAACATGTCATTGGATTAGAAAAATAATGACATCTAAAGGCTGGAAAATTATATTATAGAAAGATCATGTGACATGATTGCAGCAATTAACTTAAGAGAGCAATGGCTACTTTTTTACACATGCTGACATTTTTTGTCACTTTTGCCTAAAGTGATCTATTGATCTATTATTTCAGTGGTTTGATAGTTCTTACTGTACAGTATATCTAGGAAATTATTTAAATTGACCAGAAACAGTTTATGACCTTACCTGATACTAATAAAAATACAAAGAAATATCAGCAGCTATTTTTTTCATTTTTTTCAGACAAAGATTATCCGCACACTATGGTACTGTATATATTAAAACCTAATTTAGACATTTCATGTGTGAAGCAATGTCCTGATATGGGATAGAAATCTTGATCCTATTTTTTCCAGGGCCCAATAAGACATTCCATCTCATTATTATTCATTATTATTCATAGGCCAAAAGGAGCACCTCTCACTGAAATACAAAAAGCAACTAATTTCAATCATTTTAAGCACCTTTTACAGTATGTTTTTATGGTGCTTTATTTTTAAGAATCAATAGGTTTTTATCCCCAGCTGTGTTGAAGTTATCATTTTTACACTGCAGGGCCTGTTACAGAGATTGCATACATAATATCCAATTAGATTTAACAATAAAATAGCTCCTAATAAATCATGTTCTTTGCAGCAATAGAAACACTATCAAACTCTGTCACTCGATAGAGTGCAAAAGCAGATCCCACCAGAGAGGGAAGACCCAAAGAGTTCATTATTCCTCTTTCGACGAGAAAGTGCAAAGAAGGCATTTTTTCCTTATATCCTACTGCCATTATTTCTGACACTGCTTACTCTGTTCTGTTCAGTACTGCTTGTCTAACTAAAACATTTGCTTATTATACCGTGGTTTAGGGACTAATGAGCTTCTCAGGTAGTCAAAAGTAGTTTTCTATTGAAAAGGCACAACATCAAAGGCAACAGAACAGAGCTGGTGCAGGTACTGTAGCTTTAGAATAACAAAGTGGAACTTGTGTGTACTGTAGGTTACAACACATTGCCAAATTGGCATAGGCACCACATTCCCAAAAGATTTTATAGCCTTATAATACAATGAAAAAAACAACTTATTTTTAGAGCCTTCTAAATATAAAGGCTATTAGATGTTTCTAAACTGTGTTCTGATAACTTTAGTTCGTGTTATTAAATGTGAATTTTCATAAAGCATCTGACACTTAAAATGCAAAAATACAGTATTCTCCAGCAAACGAAACTGCAGAAATAGCAAAGATGTACTCTTATGTTCTGTATTTTATTAGTAATACAACAGTACTCCAACATCTCAGCATCATTTGCAGGCAGTTTTATGTATACTGTGTTTCTTTTCCTGTTAATTGTCCTTGCTGTTTCAGACATGGTAAGGCTGACATCAGTATTGGGTATGCCCACCACTTTTAGCTGTGATTGTATTACATTAGTACGACTGACCTCATCAGATCTTGATTCTGACCTTGAGAATACCATTTTAAAATCTGTTCACCTCCTGTCTGCTAGGATTTGGGAGAGACTAAAGCTGACTATCTGTGTCTAAGATACTCAATCGGGTGTAAATCAAAAGAAAAGCATTTGATCACACCAAATCGATTATCCCAAATATATTAGCTAACTATCTGAAGCTTGCATGTGCCAAGATTCAAGATGAAAATTGACTTCTCTTTCAAAAAGTCACCTCAACATGCTATTGATAATAACTGTACAGCATATGGATTAGTTTGCTATTTTGATGAAGTGGTCCTAGGAATGCATCATGCAACTCAACATGGCAGAATCTTCTGAGCTCAAAAATGGTCCCTTCTATGCACTATAAAAACCACATAACATGTGAAATCAAGGGGGCTGTTCGGTGGTACATTTGAATTTGATTTCATCATACTGTAGATATCCACAATCATGACATTAAAATGAAAAGTAATTGATTTCCCATTTTTCCATTTTAAACTGATTAAGACTGATTTCCTTAAATAAAAACCAGGTGTCAACTTCCAAACTGTAAGAGTGCATAACTATACAGGATGCACAATACTCGAGTCAAAATACCTTCAGTACACTGATTTCCTGGAGCATTTTTCAGCTTTGTGGAAATTCAGACAGGTTGTCTTCTTTGACATTAAAGGGTGCTACATTTATTTACAGTTCCTCAAAAATAGGATTTTATAACTGGTGCATGTTTAAATGCTGAAAAATGCACATACTGTACATCTTTATTTATAGTATATACTGACTCTATATGGGACTTTTATGATGATTCATACTAAGTGTGACCGTCGTGGTTCCGCGCGGGCTCATGCCCTTGTCGGTCTGCCCTGCTGGTTCGTCCCTCACTACCTGGGCCCAAACAACCAGACGACCAGCCGGCTGAGCTAAAGGAGAACTCCCTCAGCCCGGGCGTCTAAGTTCCCAGTTATGCACAGGGAGGGCAGTGATGTCACCGCGCTTCAACCAGCTCCGCTACATAAGCTCAATTAGGGATTGCTTCTTCATTTTGTAAGGAAGGAGTTTAAAGTGTCATAAGCAAAATATAATAGTTTAATGTATGTAATGCTCCGTTTACAGTATATACTGTATGTATTAAATAGGTATTAACTGATACACATTTATACATAAACATGTCTTTAAATTCACCTTACAACTTATAAACTGTTACAGCCAATGCTGTAGTCTGACACCACCTACTACAAAGACCAGATGACAAGCACCTCTTACAGAATTATTTTTTTAACATAATGCTTGTTGTTAAAGACCACTATATTGCAGTTCTGCATATAATGTTCTTTGTAGTGTTTTTCCTTTGTTATGTAACTACACTTATACTTAACTTTCTTAACCTTGCTTCAGTTGATCATGTCATGCTTTCAATTACCATTAATAACCTAGTTTTCTATGATATTGCTGGCCAACATATACAGTAGTTTATTCAGTGATATTAACTATTGATATTAACACAAAAGAATTCATAATTCCCTGCAGAAGAATGGCTGTTCTATACAGTATGATAGGGGAAAATGTGGATGTTGAAGGTCTTGGAATTTAAATTACAGTATGTCAGAAAAGGAGGGATTCGAATAAGTGGTTTCCTAAGTTTTCTATAATTTATTCATATGTTTTGGAAGCACAACATTAGGCTGTTGTGTAGTGGAGTATTTGCTTTTTTATGGTATTTTCCTCCTTTTGTACTGTATAAGTTAATTTATTTTCTATCAAACCTTTCTGTGAATAGCTATACTAGTGTCTTAACCTGTCATGGTGTGAATGCATGGCCACTTATGTAACTGGATTTAGAGTTACTGTAATTTAATTGAGAGTAACTGTACTGAAACTATGTGACTTAAGAAATCACACTACGCGACAGTCTTGAGTATCTCCACTTTTATCCTATGGATTTTGAAGGCCTCGAGTTACTATATAAAACTTCTAAAGGAAACTTTTTACAACACGTTGAATTAGATAACTTCCGTTGGTGGAAGAGGCCAGAACTATGAAATATGCAGAATATATTTTACTTGTGCCCATGTCTCTACACAATTAACAATGGAGGGATCCTCAGGAGCCAAAGCCTTATATAGTACATAACCAATCACATACTGTAGATTTTCTAACAACATTTAAATGCAATTAATTTAAAAAAGGTTTAGAAATGGAACACTTTTTTTTAATTCAAAAGCTACATGAAGAAAGTTATCCCCATGGAAATGATTGTACTCATTTTAAAAGTCAGTTTAGAAAACAACAATGCTTACCATAATTTGGTCATAATTCAGCTAAGAATCACTGTAAAGATCTTTGGAAGCACTATTTTATCTTCTTCAGCCATCCAGTGGGTATTACTATCAACATTACCATCTGATGTACTTCATCTCTAATGTTCACAATGCCACAAGGAGTTTTTGTATTCCTTTTCTTCCATTCAAAAGGTCAACAACCAACATATCAGCATGAATCTCAGCATGAACTGGAAATCTGCTTACCTGTGGAAACAAAAGAACAGAGGGACACCAACATCAATAGACTGTCATTTTACCTTTCTTTTACAGTTGGGGTGATAATACTCCTTTACATCTCCTGGAACATACTGTAATTGCCAATGGGGAGAACAGAACATCTTATAAAAGTGTTGTTATATACAGTAGTTCATGTTATGTATTTTGAAAAAAAACAATGTCTTATCCACTTCTCCTGAAGTCCTGAAGAAGGTTTACCATAGTAAATGAACACCTTTTATTTCCCCATGCTTTTTATCAACAGTTTATTTTACTTTTTATGGGTTTCTATGGTTTGGACCACATTTTACTATGCATTTCAAAACCTAACCATGTTTTTTGTCTATTTTTCTGTAATTTACCCTGTCCTTTAAAACATTTTAAACGTGACTGTAGGCAGCCAATTCTATACAATAAGAAAAGTCCATTGTAATGTCATGCCTTTGTATTCTACACCTAAGTAATCTTGCTGAGCATTCAAACATATAAGAAAAATGCATGTGCCCAGTTTCCAAATATACTGGTAATTTAAAAAGTAGCACGAAGCAGGGATTTCACTACAGTACGTGCTACTTCATGCTAACAACTCAGATGCAAAAACTTTATTTGAAAGTTTATTTGTGAAAGTCTTTTTTCTATCAAGATTGAATATGCTTGTCATAAGATATCTTTATTTGGACATAACTGTGTCAGAGAGGATCATCTGTCCAGATCATGCAAAACTAGCATTTTGACATACAGTAGTAAAATTATACAGTCACACAATATCACTGAATCTGAAATGATATTTAGACATTTCCATTCAGTCCGATCAGAGTAACGTTTCCTTAAATTACTTGATTTCTTAGTAAGAAATTAACTCTTTACAAATGACCAAGTGAAACAATTCCCATTTTTTTGCTTTGAGGCATAAGAATTATGACTCACAGGGGAGACCTAGAACCCAGTTTTGTTTCTCCACTGTTGACTAAGACATCAAAAAGGTTCCATATCAGAGGAGGAGATCTTTCCCATTTAGCATGTTTGGTTGATAGTAAATTATCATTTTATTTTTTATTCTAAAGAAGTTCATCATGCTGTAAATGCCATTTTGAATATCTGTACAAGATCCACTTAAAGATATTCTCTGATCTAGACTGCTACCCTATGAGTTCGACTACCCCTAGAGTGTTGAACAATTGTAATATCCCCTGATTTAAATCTTACACTTTTACTATACACAGTGCATATTATAATATTTGTTTGTTTTCACTGTTGTTTCTTCACAATTCTAGAAAATGGATACAGTATGATGTGTTAACATAAACCCCTTTTAACATAAAACATAAAAGTATTTTTCATAAGTACCTTTTCATCCTCCTATTTTGAAAAACATCTGATAACTTGACTAATTTACTACAACTGCTACAACTACACTTTCTTTCACTTTTCATCCCAAAGACTCCAACTGCATTTTACATATTGGTGGGCACTTCTTATATCCTATGCTAAGGTGCAGAACACATCTTAATGATGCAGGACTGGCAGACATCATAATCTACCAGCCTCACTCCACTTCACAGCAGATCTGATGGAGAAGTAAGAAATTACATATTCAGGATGTCAGTTTAATGTGCCATTCAAAGGATGGTACCTTTTACAGTACAGTGACTCAACTCACCAAACCAGTGGGATTTGATTTAAAATTCAAGTCTGGAGTGAAAAGTGCCACCTACTGGTCTTCTAAAACCACTTGCAGCAGCAATCTGATTCTCTTTAGAGATTTCCCACCCTGATTCATACCAGGCCTAGTCATGCTTAGCTTCTTAATTATAGCAGTAGCTAGACCACTGATATAAATTAGAAAGAGCAGTATGATAATACAGAATTCTGTAGTACTCAACTAATTACGTATGTCACACAACCTCAGTCTGAGCTTTTTGTCCTACATACTGGTTTTATCCATAAACCATTTCCCCAATCCAAATATATGTAATTCTTTAACTATCACCTGGGATTTGATCACTAATGTCTTATGGGGAATTTTATTAAAAAACTTTAGAAATCTAAAATACATCATATCATATACTGTTTGTATCTATTATTGCTGTTGCTATACAAACAGCTGTTAGGAAGTTAATCATGTCTTATCTTTTTTGATTCTGTGTTGACTATCCCCTAGAATCCTATTAGCAAATATTAGCTCTTGTTTAGTTTTAATGATTATTTCATTAACGTTACATGTAACATGAGGTTACATACAGTATATTAAGGTACATTTGTACTTTAATTACTTGGTTGAGATTTGCTATCCCTTAATGAATGTGTGTGGCATCAGTATTTTTACAGTGAATATTATTCCTTCATAGAGTGACTGTTGGAAGAGTTTTGTTAATGGCCTATGAATACCAACTCTTCTTTCCTTTAGTACAATTGGTAGAATTACCCTGGAGATTTCCTTAAATCCGTCTAGTACCTATAATACTTCAGGCTTCTCTGTACTAACATGCTGTATACAATATAACTACACAGATACTGAAGTTTGCAATTATTCAGAACTAATTATTTAACAATAATAACACATAAACTAAATAAACTGTATGCAGAAATAACAGATGTGATGAATCTTGTCTCCAATGATTTTCAATGTTTAGATTTTTTTTTCAATTTTCCTTTATCTATTTTCTGTTTCAGGCTATTAATTTAAATGTTTTTTTGTTGGTCGACATTATTTTGGTCATAGCAAAAATTAAAAAAAATATTAACATGACATACTTGCTTGGCACGGTCTAGATTCCTACACTTATTGCCTTGCCTAGTATAGAGTTGGGTTTAGGCCTCAAGACTCCCAACCAGAAAGTTAAGGGATTGAGTTTCTGTTGTGGATGTTGCTGCTCTACCCTTGAGCAAGGAAATTTACCCTAATCACTCCTACCTCACTGTAAACAGTCTACCTCACTGTAAACAGTACTAGTGTTGGGATAAAAACCAGGGGGGACCAGATACTTTCAGACTATTTAATAATACAGAACCTAGGATACTGCCAACCTCTGATGAGCCACTAGGGTATGAAAATGAGTTGATGAGTATGAGAATTTACAGTAATTATATTGAAAGTGTTCGATATATTAAACAGTTCCTCTGGTTTAATGTTTTTTATTTCTAGTCTAACATCGACAAATGAGCTGTCACCTTCTTTTCGTCTTCTTATTTATGCCACAACTAAACTTTGAATATTTTATTTGGCAATAGTATTTGGCATTCAAAACCATAGGGATACATACAATTGTCAAATTGTAAAAAATAAACACTCTGCTTTGGTGTGCAAGTGTGGTTAATCTTGGTTTTCTCATCTAAGATTGTGGCATTCAAAATTTAAAGTACCAAACTGAATTACTCTGGACCAACCCTGTACTGACCTTATCATCAGTTAACTGGAAAGTCTTTATTACTTTCACTACTGCACCTGCCGTGTTGAAACCAAGTAGTTTGAAATGATCAAAAAGAGGTGAAAACCACTGTCAACTTGATGCTTAATGGCAAACAGAAACAAAGCAAAGATGTAACAACTCTTCACTTTCAGTAAATGTACTTCACAAAGAGAATCTCTTTCAAAGAAGGACCGGAGATTCCTTTTTTCTTTTATACTTCATGTTGCTGCACTGCCATGAACTGCACTGGAGGAGATAAAAACACCATGCGCCAGCTCTCCTTAGAGACTCTAGCATCAACATTTTTTTCACACTGGGACCTTGGGAATGCAAACAACAGAGTTTGTAGTGTCAAACAGAAGGCAGACATGACTTAAACTGCTAATTCTCAGTCACATAGAACCTTTGCCTATGACAAGGGTCATCGCAATGTGTGTGACTTTAGGAAGGTTTTCATTGGCTTCATTCTACCACAGAGCAGCACTCAGCCAACTACAAGCTATCTACCCACAGTGAAATGCAGAGCTTGAGGTCAGATTTGGAAAATCCATGCTGTAAGTGTGATCTGCACTCTAACTGAACTTTTACTGCCCCTTGATATGGACAATTAAACTTTTCAGCTCCCTTATGCTTGAAAAGGCTAGGTAGGAAGTTTTGACTACCTGTAAAAATAACACTAATGCAAAATGCAGTCACAACTCCATCATAGCTGAATCCCTGTAGTAAATAAAGTTCAGATTTATGCACGCCCCTGTAGAAGTGAATGAAAAGCTTCCTTGATCCTTAAAAATGTGTCTGGTTAGGTTATATAAGGATAACATCCATGCTGATTTGATGTTACGTAGTGTCTTAGTGGAATCATTCTTAGTTGATATGAATGCATACAGCTCCAAAGCAAAAAACAGTCATGTTTATGAACATCACGTGAATGTGGATAAGTGTATTACTTCTATATTAGAAGAGAAGGGACATTTTATGACATGAGAAACAATGTACTGTATATGTTTTGCATTTATTAATTTATAAAGGCTATGGTAAGCCTTAGCCAATTCCTAATGCCCTAGACTCCAATGGGATAGGATGCCAGTCCATAACAGTGCTATAAACTATAGGACAAATTAGTATAGTCAGTCAATCCTGGACAATCCTGGACACCATGTCTCTAGGATTTGGGTGGAAAGCAGAGCTCCCTGAGAAAATGCACATAAACACATGGAGGAACATGCAAACTCCACACACACAAGTACCCAAGGAGAGAATTTAACCCAGGACCCTAAAGCTGTGAATCAGAAGTACTAACTGCTACACCAACATCCTCTTCCATATTTCATTTGTGGTCAGCCATGGACTTGGATGACAAAAAGTCTGCAGGATATTTTTCAACTGTATTACTTCTTTTTTGCTTTTTTTTCTCTGACTTGACTCCGTTATTGTCCCATAAGGAAACATAAGATTTCAAAGATGGATATAAACCTGAGGCATTTTCTGTAAAAAAAAAAGCCAACATGTTCACAAAATGCAAATGTGTTCTATATTCAACAAGAGAAAAAAAAAAGCACTTACACCAATTGGCCAAAAAAAATCTCTCAAGAATCCGTTGTTGGAAAAAAATCTAGATAACTTTAAACAAAGTAATCCATCAGAATACATACAGTAGCTAAGGAGGCCAAATAAGAAAAAAAATATTATTTCTACTTTTTTTCTGTTTACAGGCAATTATGCAGTCATTAGATTTTGAACGTAAGTGGACCGCATAGATTCTCTGGATGAGAGGATAACGAGAGGGCATGGTGATGAGAAGAATACAGATGTTCTATTTTTGTGGATGTACTGTAGAGTTTGTTCTATACTGCAAGATGCAGAGAAGCTGTAAAAAACCCTAGGGCCACTCTCCCAATAGGCACTGCTTTCAAGATGAAACACTGATCCAGGGGAGTAGCTTTAAGTGAACAGAGGGTGAAGAAAAGGATTATCATTAGCAATTTTATAGGTGATAAAAACATAATGTTGACCTTTTTCAGTTTGGTGTTTCTGAGAAAACACTGTTACTGATATTTTTCTTAAATATTTTTTGTACTCTTTTTGATCTTTTTCCTACATTCACAACAGCAGCTGGAGCGAAGACTATTATCACAAGGTCAAAATAAGGTAATGTTCTTGGGAAGAAAACTATTGTCCATGCATTTTGAGTAAAAGAAGAAATCATGCAAATTAATCATGGTACTCCCTTTATTCCAAGATAAATGTTAATAACAGTTAAATAAAAAGAAAATGGAGGCAAGGTGGTGAACAAGTCGATGCTACCGTATTATTCACAACTTTGTTTATACAATGATGAATACCTAAATTGAATTAAATTAATCTAGAGTATTAAGCAAAAATCAGTTTAGCTGCAATCTCCTGTTTTCAAGTCATTACGTGCATACTGTACAGTATTCTGTAAATACATTTTGCAGGATACATTGCTTGGCATAAGTTGTGCAAATTACTTTGCTACGTGGACACACAGCATTGCCTGTCCTCATGTGAAGGAAACACAACAAAAGATGTGGGATATGTATTCCATTAAAAATAAAGTTAGATTGTGATGAAGAAAAAAAATCTGTATTTTTGTGGTTGTCTGCAGGCAAGATAAAAAAAAACAAATTAATATTGTCACCGAGGTGTTAGCTGTATTAACTAATTTTAGATTTATCACACATAAAACCAAAGAAAGTAAGAGGTGTTTTGTTTAGACTGAATTGGAGATTGTATCTACAGTATTGTTTCTCTTTCAGGCTGTTTTTCTTTGTGGTGTTTTCTGTGGAGCTAGGTAGATTAAAGGGGACTGACTATTCATCAGAGAAAGAGAATCTTTGTTGTGCTGTTCTATGCAGTTGTGTCATTTTGCATGGTTTTTAAGACCTGCAACTTATAACATGTTTTAAGTGATACAGAAATGCAGGTTACTGAAATCCACCCAGAGGACTAACTATACCAAAACAATCTCCCAAATCTTTTGCCTTATACTTCGCGCTTCTGTAAAAGCTAGGTCTATTGCATGAAGCATGACAACAATCATCCCCTGTACTGTGTAGTTGTTTCCTACACAAGGAACTATATTTAGATACAATATGTTTGTTATGAACCTACATAAAAGCTCAACATGCCATAATCTCACATTTGATTGGTTTTACATTTGAGATTATTTGTAGCAGTTAGGTTTAAAACAAAGTCAAAATAACCATAAACATCAAACTTAAGTAAATGCATAAAACATGCAGCCAATTTATTTTAATTTTAACCATAGGCCAGTAAAACTGGCATTTTTTTAATTGTTTTAAAACACTTAGAAGGAAAAAAAATATTTATGGCATTTTTTAATCAGGCTTAATGATTTTCCCACAATGTTGCAATTGGAGTAAAGACTGATTTATGATGCAGACAGTGTTGAGAAGGCCTCTTAAACAGCCTTTTCTTCCACATAAAATTTCCTCTGTTCCTATAAACAAAGGCAGCTCTCACATTTCAAATTCAAAATAGGATGTAATCAATAAACCTAAGCTTCTAGGATATTCTTTCTTGCACCAAGATAGCAGAACATGTGAACAATGTCCACATTTTCTACAGATCCTTAAGGAGAGAAGAAGGAAATATCATATTAAAAGGACGCTAAAATATGGAGTACCAGCAGTTGATATCATTTAAGATTCCTTTTTCCCCTAACTAAAGATTCTTAATCTAAGCACATTTAAAATGTCTTGGTATAAATCTTTTATCAGTGTTCTGTAAACTTACCCACAAACCAATATATTTGAGCATTTGCCTGTGTGATAGATAAGGAAACAAACCATAAAAACCTATTATTTCCATCCTTTTATTCATATTGCTTTGTGTCTTATATTGGGTAATTATTTTTCTATGTGGCAGGAAACATATAAAACTACGTATCCTGAGTGTACCCAGTGATGACCTTTTTGGATACCATTTTCATTTTTAAAAATTATATAAAAATGTGTAGGCTTCCATGCAACATAGTAGGATGGTAGGTTCTCTTTCAGCAGCCACGTGTGTGCCAGTGCATGATAAGGAAAGCGATGAAATCCTATAAATATTTCATACTGCACAACCAATTTTTGAACACACATTAAGCTTCAACTCTATTACCAAGGAGTATACAGAGTCTGTTACACTAAGCATAATGCAACAAATGTGGAAAAAAATACACTTCCTAGGATTGACCTGTCAGAAGCTTAAAGCTAAGGTGCCAAGATAGTCAGGATTATATAATAGTGTACTGTGTGTGTATATAAACACAAACTATTCTATATCTTTTTTGAAAATATATAGGTAGCAGATACACTGTGCATATACTGTATAACATGTACTGTATGTCAGTAACTCAGTAAGATCGCAACAAATGTGAGAAAGAGATAAAACATGCAGGGTATATTTAGTATACAGTAGGTCACCTGGTTGAGGGAATTTGACAGCCTTACCAAAAAGATGATGCTGCCAAGACATCACTCTTTAAGAAGGATTGAGCCAGGGAGCTGCTGCTGGGGTGTAAATGGGGTGGTGGAAAAGATACAAGAGAGAAATGCTATGGGAAGTCCCAGGTCAAGATGTATACACCTTACAGTATATTACATACTGTATATACCTTTCATTCCAAATTTCTATTATAGCTTTGTTATAATTCCATATAGAATTCTGCACGTCTATGTGCTGATAAACTGTGCCAGACTGTGCTTCATGTTTTACTGGTATAGCTAATTTTAGTATCAGGCTGTGCTGTAGCTACAGCCATTTGTCCATGTGGCTAGGAATGAAACAAATGTATGAACCAATGCAAATTTCCATTCCTAAAGAAAAAAAAAACGTTACTGTTTACTGTAACTGCAATGGTTGTTGTAGCATGAAAATGACACACAATTACAGGACACCTACAGTAAGATAATGCAGACAAAATACTATGAGAGAAAAAAAAAATTCTATGCACCTTTAGGTTGAAATAAGTCTTATTTTCTGTAGGTTCATAATACATAAGTGCATTGCTGTCATAAAGAAAGGAACATTATGAAATATTAATATGTGGTAATGTTTAGATAAATACAAGAAAGTAATTTCCTAAGGTACTGTATGGGTTTAGGACTCATTGCTGAAACAGAACCTGAATTATGAAGTCACAGGAAATGGGTTTAAAGGTGTAAAAGAGTGACAACCAGAGTAATGGTTGGTGGCTACAAAATGCTGGTTATTTTCCAAACAATTGGTAAGAGGTGTGTCTGGATAATTGGTCAGATTATACAATAAACAGCTATACCACTCATTTAGAAGAAGAGAAAGCTACAGTATAAGAACATAGGGAGAAAACAATTGAAATCTCAATGTGATTACTGTTTTGATGTGCTAAAAAGTGCATGAGCAGAGTCAATTGTGGACGTAATACAGTCTATTTAAAACACAATGGTTCACATATTTTTTTATGTATGTACTGTAGTAAAATGCTTTACTTTTATCAGGTAGATAATCAGATTGTCCAGCAAAAAATAGAGCTAAGATTCAAAATAAAGCCAGGTGTTTTGTTGTGGTATCACTGTTCATTGGTCCAATGTTATTTTCTCAGATCTCTTTCAAAGAAAAAAAATGGCAATATTTCTTGGGGTGTGCAGTGAGATTCCTGCCTGAATAATGTGAAAAACTGCATTACGCTAGGATCCTTGCGCAGCGTGATCACTGTTGGGTCAAACCACAGACAAATTGTGTTATCCTGACTCTTTCTATCTTTATGTCACAATGGCAGTGTAGTATAGACACAATCTTTCTATAATACTAGTCCCTTCTTTAAAGTCAGAAATGACGGTGCTTTTGCAGACTACCTGCTGTGACCATCCAGACAGCAAAGTGAACATGAAATGAAGGAGAGTCAAGGAGTCTCACCTATGTTGTGGCCTGGACATCCCCTGCAAATATACACTGAGCATATCTGTGTTATCCTCACTTAATCTGTACAAATGTTTCCTGACGAAGCCATATCCATTCCCAGATTGTTTACCAGGAAGGTACTGTAAATGGTCTTTTCCATTAATGGATGCAAACAAAGCATTTGATATGGCATATTTACAGTTTTAGAAAGTTACAAAGTTCCTTATTTAACGTGTATTTTCAAATTGCAGGTGTTTTTTAGATAATGCAGGAATTTCATTTGACAGCTTATTAATTAACTGAATAAATGCAGTACAGATATGCAGTGAATGCTTCAATTAGTGGGATGTAATTAGTGCAGTACAACTTTATCAGGGCCATTATTCTTCCTGATATACTGTATACCAATGCTATAAGTTCTGGTAGCGTTAGTAAAATAGTGATGTTTACACATAATAAAAAAATAGAAGAATTAGCAGACAATTAGCAGAACCTGCAAAACTAATTCAAAGAGATCTATACAAACTACCTGGTAAATTAAATTGAATGTACACATACCAATGTAAAAAGAAAATTAAAGATGAAAACATGGAAAACATTGAGTGTGAAAAGGCTGAAAAGAATGTAAGTCAGGGTGTACAGTACACTGTAATTAAAAGTGTGGACTCAAGGAATGTTATATTAAAAAAGTACAATGTACTAGCAAGATATCAGAACGGTTATTGTGCACGATTTTGGTTATCACAAAATGTTAACATTTGCAAAAGTTATTTCTGGTCTGCAATCAGTCAAAAAAAGAGAAACCAGTCAGGCTTTGACACTACTCTTCTAGAGTAAACAACCAAATATTTTTAATCTTGAAAGGATTGGTCACTATGAGTAAACCAATTCAACTATTCAGAATTTTGTAAAGGAATTTACAGAATCAACTCAATGACCTCCAGAACCAGAAGCAAAACACAAGCAAGAGGACCGAAGTGGAAACTACAGCAAAATCTGTTAAAAACTCAGAACATGAGGAATGTTTTTCCACAAAAAATTTGGGGGGTTTGGAACAAGATATTCAGTCATGTGGCTAAAGCCCATACCATTGCGCCCTAAAAGAGACAACTGGATGTGGCCTTGGATAAACTCACAAACCAATGAATCTTGATCTTGACAGGCCAAATACCTCTCTCTTCTTTGCATCCTTATGTGCTACTGCATGTTTTACATATTGTATACTGTATATATATAGTACATTATGCATGTTGCTATCTAATAACAAACTTATATCAGTATTCTCTAGTGTACAGTTCCAGAATGAACACTTTTGTGATCCATAAGGGTCTTGACATTTGCAAGGTTTCAATGTAGAGAACCATCACAAATAGCCAAGTTCACATATAATAAAGTGCTAATGCAGTGGCTTTACGTTATGTAACACTAGTACCAAACTTACTGTATAGCAATCCATTAAAATAAATGACACAAATCCCTCCTCTATGTCCAACATGCACTTTCTCTTTCTGCCTGCATGATTAGCATGGCCTACTGTATTGTAATGGGCATACTGTAGAAGCTGGAAAGTTTGTTACAATACAAAAACAAGACCATGCTGAGATGTTGACGCTGGAGAGTGCTTGGGCAGTTGGCATGGAGAGCTCACTAGTTCACTCACTACCTAGATTCATCTTACAATCCTTGTCTGTTGTGCTTCTAATGTGCTTCTAATTTTGTTCTTCCATATAAGACCCCATCAGTCAAACTACTGTAAGTCATGATTAAGCTAATTTGCAATTGTTAAATTCACAGATGTTGAGACCCTGCTGTATATTCTTTATAAACACAAAACCAAAAATTGCTCATTGCCCAGATTCAATCCTCAGGCTATTTCAAATGAGATATTTATACATCTATTTGATATTTATTGTTTTTTATTCCTTACTTGATTTTAATACTCCCATCTTGTAATGCAATGCATACAGCATCAATATTGCATTAGTTTAGTGGAAATATACGTTATGCAAGTAGATCCATCTGATAATGTGACCTGATATCTTGAAACTTAGTCCCATTACACATCACCAGTGCAAAGCATTTCTACAAAAATACATTCAATTTTTTGGGTCTTGTCTTCAAGCCAAGAGTACAGATACAGTAATGTCCTTATTTGACTTGGAAGTACTGCAGATAGGTTTTTAGAGTGATAGACTGGCTAAGTCTTTTCATAGCACAACTGTTTCTGAGAAAACATTTTTAAATCAGAATTTTGACTTTTTGCAGCAACCCTTTCGTTCAAAGTCATATTAATGAGGTACAATGTTACGACCTCTTGAACAGTATAAATATAATATCAACATAAAAATACATAAACAATTGATAAGAGAACCTCATATTTTAACATGCATTTACAGTACTATCCCCCAAATTATATTAAAATCACTTTTTTAAACTCTCAGAATGAACAAAGATTTTTCTTTTTATTCTGCTCTCAGTCAGACCACCAACACTAAATTGGTCACTGAGGCTGCTGCGGAATTTGGAGAAGGATATTAAGGGGAAACTATGGAATTTGGATTAGGATATTAAGGGGAGAATGTAACAAGGGTAATGTGGTGTGAATACATTATGTTGATGTAACCCTTTGGAGCTTGAAAGTCTTTGCAAATTGGATGGGTCACATAACCGGTCTTTTGGCTAACAGGATTTGCTCAACTGCCTCAAGCTACTGTACAGTATATAACTTTGGGATGCTGAAAGGTGCCTGAGAGACAGTGAATTCATTCCCAATGGAATCTGACCACACATGCAACACCCACAGCAGAGTTGCCATCATACTGGGTAAGTGACTCTAACCAACAGAAGTGCAAAATCAGCCTGACAAGATGCAGAGGTTGACTCTTGAGCAGTATAATGATACCGAAGCTCAGGGGTACTTGACTAATTGTGTCTCACATCCCAGTCAGCTAATGACATAGCATACACTCAAGCCAGTGATGTCTTTGCTATAAGATTTTAGTGAAGGAGCCAATCAGGAGCCCCCAGGGAATTCATAATTAAAACTGTGCCCAGTAATGTTCTCAGAAAGTCATACCCCCTGAGCTGCAGTATGGATTTTCTAATGTGGTACTGAAAGTCACCTTTAACATATGCTTTTGTAATAATATGCTTTTGCATCACATTCATAACATTTACTCTGTTGTTATACACCCACACATGCTGATTTTTTAGCATAATGTTAGTGTTTTACACTATTAAGATATTTTATTTTTTCTATACCACCTTGACCAATTAACAGAGATCAAAAGGTCAATTCTGAGAAATTGTGCTCACAGAATATCACAGATCACCCTCTTAAATAACTATTCCACCATGAGCTACCATGTATCTGACAAATAACAGCTTACATCTCAGAAATGGAAAAATATTACTTTGGGAAATGAACATGCAGGGATATTAATGAATCCCTGAGCTGTAAGGCTTCATGTATGCTTTTTTTAAGGTGGGAAAGAATATGTATTATGTTTCCATTTTAATCAACCCTTAAGACATTCATGGTACAAGAATGATGTATTATTAACCATTCATACATTACTTGGGAAACAAAAAACAAAACTGTGGTTATCTTCTTTCTGTTTTTTAATTCCCAAAATTTAATTTTTTTTTTTTTTGCCAAATGAATACACCATATTCCAGCAAAGACAGCATGCCCTAGAACAAACATATACTGTACAGAACACAGATATCCTCCAACACAAATGTAGTCAATACATATACTATACAATTCTCTTCCCTACTTCAAATCTGGAAAAGAAAACAGCAGCCAGTAGGTACAGACTGAAGGATTCATATACTTCCTTTGATACCTCCCAGGGCTGCAGGAACATAATTGGTGCTGTTATCACACAGCAATTCGAAATTCCCCAGTGTGCTCTGCCCCATGCTGTCCCTGCAGCAAATGGCTGATGTTACACCACAACTAGACACTCCTAGGAACTGCAGGCTAAGGGCACACCCTGGATTATACCTGTGATCTCTGCTACAAGATCTTTCCCCCAAGAGCCCCTTGTCTAAACGCACATACTGAAGCATGTATTCAATTCAGTCACATCCTCTGATGCCTTTACTCCAATTACCTTTACTGGGCTGCTCTTCAGGGAAGAAGTAAACATTTTCACAGGCCCACTTAAATTTGTGTTTTAATGTAGTTGGCAGGTATGCTTCCAAATCCAAATATATATATATATTCTACACAGCTGTGGGGAGATGGTCCCATTTGAAATTAAGTAATGAATCATGTCAATGAACCTACAAACTTATCCTTTTGAGTTAATTGCTTTTAACCACCAGTGTTGGGCAGTATATTCTACAACGTTCTGTACTGCATATGTCATCAGAGAGTGTCTAAATCTTGAATTTATCATGACATATAAAACTTAAAATAAGTTCCACTAAATATGTGACGTTCTAGCAGGAATTAAGACCAGAAGACCTTCTCAGAAATGATTCTCTATTACTTCAGTATGTCTGAAATACTTTGCTTTCAGCCACAGACTCCATTGAGTGCATCTTCGATAAATATCTCCACCTCCATATTTACATTACAATTAGCCTCACAGCTCCCTTTTCTTCCCATTTATATTTATATACATTTCACAGTATATTTATGTAAACAACATGTAGTAACTGCTTTGATGTTTTTATTTAAAATCCATTATACTATTCTGTGCACAGTGACATCAGAGTGATCAGGGAACACAAAGGAAAATGATCTCAAACCTTTTATAAAGACAGTACTGGGAAATTAGTTACACAAAGTCAAATGTATTTCATCAACAAGTCAAAAAAAGGTAGAGATATAAAGAGAACACTTCAAAGTTTTCAAACTATTCTGATAAAGTTAAGATGGTGGAAGATATCAATTTTAGTGAGAATGAAAACCTTATATTCTCCAAGTTGAAATTTGTCTGAAAAGCAGGATTTTTATTTTTTGATTAAAAGTACAGCTCAAATGTGCTTTCTGTGAATGGATAAAGGAAGAAAGCATTTTTTGTTGACTCATGACTTGCTATATTAGAATATACTGTATGCTGCCTCTTTCCACATGAACTTACACAGGAAGGAAACAAATATTAAAAGTTTATAATGAGCTGGTGGTGTTGAAGAGGTCATTTTTGCATGTCAATACAGCATTCAGTCATTTACACTAAAAGAAAATTTGCTGTTGAGTCCCTAAATTCTTTAAACATATCAACAGTAAAGCAAGACAAAACATATACAGTACATCTGATACACAGAGTCACTACAGTGTTTCTCTTATGGAAAATCACATAATAAAACATAATTGCCTAGTTATCTTAAAGCCACCAAACCTACAGTGTAACATCAAGGGGAGTGTAAAAGCACAGAATATTTCTGTACAGATGTTTTTTTTTTAATAGTTTGAAGACCAAAATCATGACTTATTTTTAGTACATTTTTAAAAGTTAAGATGTCTCTTCTCTAGGACATAATGTAAAGACTACAAATATTTCTTTGTTGATCAAAGGTTCCTAAACGCAGCCTTAGTGGCCCTTAGTGACCCTGCAGTTTTTCTTTTAAGCATGGCTATTAATTTAATTAAAACTAGCTATTGGACTATTGGTAAATGCAGATTTTGCATTTGTACAGATGTTGTTGAATTAAAGAGATCTATAAAAGCTAGAGGAGTGAGATCCAGAAGGAACCAAGTTGCCAACCCTTCGTATAGAGCATGATTTTACACTGGTAAAAGTGTTAAACATTTGCTGTAATGTTAAAAGAATGTTAAAATATAAGTCTGCTGAATCATTATACCACTTACCTTTAATGCAGGGACAATAACATAGTAACCTTCTAATATTTTCCAATAAAGGTTTTGCACATTTACAGTAGATCAATGAATTATCAATTGTTAACAAGCCAACATTTCAAGGCCTTCTATTAGATCAACCCTGGTGCAGCATACAAGCAAAATACTGTACAGTACATAGAGTCAGGTTGTTGTTTAATGGGAATTCATTCTGTTATTTCTTCATTTCCTTCAGTAGGAATGCTTTTTTAACAAGATTTTTTAAAGAGTTTTTGCAAAACAGTGTATGCTGAATTTCATCTCTCAAAATCACTCATTAAGAAAGTATTTTGTTGCAAAATAATTGCAAAATATGTTTGGAAACTGCAGAAAAATAAAAAATCAATACATGTAAAAATTAGATCATTATTCTTTAATGAGAGATTAATAATGTGACAATGATAACTAATAATGAGACATTATGTGAGAACAGTGAGAATAACGAGATATGAGGTAAATAATCATGTTTTAAGGTGGATATTAATTTTAGGAAATTGCATTCTGAGAAATTAATGAAAACATTATGGTTTGTTTATAAGGATTTACTACTGCTACTTCCTTTGGTGCAAAAAATAGAAATGCAGGCATCCTATTCTAATAATTTAGAGAATAAATGGAGTTTATTTAACTAAAGTTCGGGAGGGATGACAACAACCACGCTCAATCATCCCCAGCCGTCAGCGATTAGCAATCATTCCCTTCATCCTTCCTCCACCGAATGCTATAAATACCAAATGCAATATCTCCCTCTCCCTCATGTGCAACTTTTGCATCCCACCTCCACCTCAACTCCACCTCTGCAGCTGCCCCTTGGTTACCTTGCAGGGGGGTCCTGGCCTCCTAGTCCTACAGCCAGGAGGTTGGCCCTCAGCCAAGCGGGTTAAGCCAAATATTCACTCCACAATAGTTCACCACGCTTTGATTTTGGGGTGTTGTCATTCCTCGTGAATTGAAAGGCATTATACTCATTCTCTCACATTTACACCAATTTAATAAGAAAAAATATTCAAGGGAGTGTTCATGGTGTTTTAAGATAACAGTCAGGTTCAGCCATTATTTCTTAAAATTACATATGAAAATAAATAAAAAAATGCCAAAACAGGATTCAAAATCTCAGGAGGCAGGACAGCATGTTCTCATGTTAGTCTGCTTTCAGTGTGCCATGGATCAATGGTAATTTGCAGGTTCACCAATGAAAAGGGCACAGCAGGCTACTTATTAGTCATAATTACAGAGCAAATGAAACCTTTTACAAACTGTTTCATACCAATAGTTCAGAAAAAAAAAAAAATTAAAGTTAAACAGAATAATCCCTGTTGCACACTCTCAATAAAACGATAATGTCCAGTAGTCCCATTACATAGGATATAGGCAAATAAGTTAATTGATGTCATTCCCTACTCTGTAGCTCTGGAGCAAGATTTGCATAGTTCCACCTACTGAAATTCTAACTATAAGGAAAACGGGCAGCAGTTTATATCCTTTCTTAAAGCTAAATCAAGGATTTTGTTTCTAAATGTAGATCCTAATGAAACATCAGAGAGCAGTGTAGCATGCTGGAACCTCAGCATCTACTAGTTTTCATTGCAGATGACATAACAATGACTAAATTGAGTACTTAATTGCACTAACCATTTGATGAACTAGAGCTTTGATAGTTTTCAGCTCTTAAAAAGTTGCATATAACAAAGTCATTGAAAACCCTACAAATGTCTAAACTATGCAAATTAGTCCAAATTACCAAATTAAAACAATTAAGAATTCCAATGAGTAAAAGAGAGCTCGATATCAGTAATTAATGCTACACTATACTGTACCAATATCAAAAGCCACTTCAATTATATTGTGAAAGAGATTGATTGGTTCAGTATTTAGAAATTTAACATACTTGTACAGTATAGGCTGTAGAGAAGAAGCAGAAAAGCAAATATTTTAAAAGGTTATAATAACTCCAAATATCACTCAATGCAAATTAAATCAAATGAAAAAAAATAGAATATTAAAAGAGTGTTCACTAAAACTACTGGGAACTGTGACTAAGAATTGTGCTAATTTGTTAATATCTTTTGCAAACACATCTTGAGAGTGAAAATCATCAAACCCTGCAATGTCAATGTGTAATAAATGTTGTCCCTTAAGCTTGGCTATTGTAATTGCAGCAAGAAAGAGACATGTAACATTCAGCAACAACAAGTGAAACATAGGGTGAAAAAAGGAAAGAGTATTTTTATCCTCAGTAGTTTCTTCCGGTTATATGAATTAGCAACAGGTATTGGATGATCGAAATCATAACCTGGAGACTCTCACCAAGAGAAGCCATACCATCCATGCTGTGGAGAAACTATTATTTCCACCCTGCATGTTATTGCCTGCAGCTGTCTTCAGGGGAGTGTGGCAGCAGTTACTGGATCTCCCAGTCCACATTTTCTCATGCATTATTAGTTGTGCTTCATGCCTTATTGAGATAAATCCACACATTCCTATTTTTCCTTAAAAGTGTGGATTGACGTCCAAGCGTTGAAAATAAATTTCTGGTTTTCCAAACATGCTGAGAGCAATAGGCTATACACATGTGCTGCTTAAATCTCCCATGTTTTCTGGGTATTTGTATAGTAATATGGAAAACACCTATAGTGTCAATAAACAGGTGGTATATGATTCCAAGTTTAATAATTCACAACTGGATATCACAATTTAGCTCACAACTCATTTATTCTTAAGCGCAGCCTCATTTCAACCCAGCTGACAGAAATCAAATATGTCATGCCCCACTTCTGCACAGAATTTCTTAACCGTTTCCTCTACCAGAAGTGCCAAATTGTGATCTTGGAGACATACATATGGACATGACTCAAGAATACTTTTATTTTTCCTCAACAACACTGAAGTGGTGTTGCAGGTGTCAGGCTAACTGCAAGATACCGATGTTTATGTTGAAAGCTGTCACAAAGCAACATGCTTGCTAAAGTGTCTCAATAAATATTTAAATTTGTATTTGCAGCTCTAATCATTAACATATTTCCTTTTCATAATGGGGATGCAATGTTCATTTGGCAAATTGTTGCAACATAAATACAAATTTCTATATATATTCACTCCCACTGGCTTTTTAGTACATTTGTTAGGTGTAAATTTGCAACTGATATTTCCTCTTACACAACTACAGTATGATGAACATTTAAGACATCATTCCTTTAAAAGTAGTCAAGAATGAATAAATGATACTTCACCAAAAAGCATGCACCAAAAACATTTAGTAAAGCACCAAGGGTTTGATACTTTCTTTAAAAAAAACTATTAATGGAAGCTTGCTATAAACAGGGTTCCATTCTGTTTAGCAGAGGAGTGTTTTTTCCAATTGACTTTCTATCTCAGGCATAAAGTGCAAATTCACAGTCATTTTAAAATCATGTACACTGTAGAAGCTAAACACTGATCATTGTTGACAACTGCTTCTACTTGTCAGATGTAAAAAGAAAACTAAATACAGTTAGTTGCAAATGGTCCAGTTGCTTACAAATTCAAGAGCAATTTTCTAGTGCAAAAGATACTTCATTTCCAGTTTTATGAAGGTAAAAGTGATGATAGTGTAATACTGTATAATACATTGTGTTTTTAATCAAAATCTTCTAATATAACATCACTTAAAGGGGAGATACTGTAAAAGCACATTTCAAAGAAAAAATAGTCAAATCTTTACAGAGCAAGTGAGGTGAAAACTGGAGCTAATTCACATTTGAACTTGTATCCATGGATAGTGCTAGTTTTAGTGTTTTCTCTGGGGAACGTTAGATGCCTGTCCTGAAGTACCTGATTTGCAGACCTTTTCTTTCTTTCCATTTGAGCAACTTACAGCATAATAACTTGTTTTTAAAAGCACTGAAGCACACACTTCATGGTCAAAAGGGTAAAATATTGATGATTGCTTACACACTGAAAGCATTGATTTATTTGCCTACCTGCTGGATAGATCTATAACATCTGATAGTACAGAATTTTACACCAAAACAAACTGACAAAACAAACAGATAGCATGAAAAATGAACATAAATACGATTTTTTTCTAACAAACTGGAGCCCCAGCCAGATCAAATCTCATTCCAAACACCTAGACATGGTGATATACAAATAATGTACAATTTAATGTTTAAATACTGTATATACAGTACTGTATACAGTATATATTCAGATACTGTATATGTACAGGCTGGTTTGGTGGATATTGGTTTGCTAACATTGTTTTTCTCTGACTTATCTGTGTACTGTCTAGCTGCGCTGCACAATTACATTACAAACACTTGAATGGGGTAATAAATAAAAGAACCCACAAAACCTGCAGCTATTTACTGCTTTAGTGGTTTCATAATTACCTGCACTTTGCATTCAGTACCATCACCAGGAAAAAAAAAAACTATTGATGTTCCTCTTTCAAGCCAGGAAGCAAAACTACTTGCTTAAGCTTTACTTCAACCGAGCCTGATATTAGGGCTGAATTACAATGAGTTGACTTCAGTTCAAAGGAAGTGACATATTTTTGCTGCCCTTTCCTTATGGAATTTTCCTGGTTATTCCACAAGCATTCACTCACAGCGGGGTGCAAGCCAGCCAGAACTTGTGAGGTAACTAAGTGGAACTGAAAAGAAATATTTGAGAAAACCAATGTATTAGTTTAAAATATTTTTTTAGAGTTCACCTGTTTCTGGGAGTACTGTAGATATCAGCTCAGTAACCCCTAAAAGGTCACACAGTTACCTTCTGTTGTTTTTGGGTTATGTTTTGATTGAACACTCACAGATTTTTTAAACTTCACATCACATTGGAGACGTGTGCATGCAGTGAATGAGAAACACTTCCCTTTCTTAATTTAGTCTTATTGAAGAAATCTGCTCCTCTCAGGCTGTAGCAATCTGTAATTAGGATGTCACTTATCACCAGAACCAAAGTGAATAGAAGCTCCTACAGGAATTGGGTGAGCTCAGCCCCAGGTAGACAGTGTTACATGCTGGGTGGCAGAGAAGTCAGATCCTGCCAACATCAGAATATTGTAGGATACAGCAGACTGTAAAACAGAAAAGCAGAAATACCTAGGCAGTAGAAAATGAAGGAACTGTATTTGTGATCATCCCAACATATGGTACAATATATGATTACATTGATTACATTCATACATGACTGATTGCTGCAGCGACTAATCAACATAATTTTTTATGCTGCGTTTAGTATTATTAATTGATGTAATTAATAAAGGTAAACTCTAAAAGCACCTTCGTATTTTTGTCCAATTGTGATTAATGCTTTTCAGTGGCAATCTTAATTTTGTTGTTATGCAGTTTTGTAGTAAATGAAAATACCAGGACCTGTTCAGCCATTTGATCAGAAATGAAAAGATTACACCTGCAGTGGCTCAAAAATCAGCAATTTTTGACAGCACAATAATTTGGTGTCGACATAGCTTCTTTTGTCTGAATGCCAATGTGAATAAGAAGAACTACTGTATATCGCCACACAATTGCTTTCATTCTTTTTTCAAACAACACGTATCTTTCAGGACAGGTGTAGTACAATTACTGCATTAGTTTTTACACCTTACTGAATGTCCACATGAATACACTTGACTCAGGAACTGGATATTTCTCCTCTGGGGCTTGTGTCTTTAATTCTACCCCATCCGCTTGCCTTTATGGCTGCAGCTGTACCTGAGACCTGAATTATATGAAATCCTGGTAATAAACGTGACAACGAATACCACATGGATGTTTAGTGTTTTCTGTCAAATGAAAGATCCAATGCAGCTAAACTATCAGAATACAATAACAAGTACAAAAACAGGTTAGAATATAATTCCGAGCCTCATAAAATGTGACATCTACAAAGAGTCAAGTTTTTAAAGACTGATTGAAGCAGTTAAACCACAAATGGAGAAGACTCACTCTCACCTTCACTTGTAACCAGCGTTTAATCTAAATTTAGAGGAAGCACAGAATCTCATTCATCTGCTGTAAGAGTTTTCAAATCCGACACAATAACTGTATTAGCATTGCAGTATCCAGAAGTGCTGGGACAAGCACTCCGGATGTGGTCAAATGTTGAGACTCGGGAGCCATATGCAGTCCAGGCTGTCTTCTGACTCTGAATCACTAACACAACTCCACAACTCTGAGTCTAGATACCTGGGATGTGCCAAATGCCTCTACATATCAACTGAAATGAAATCATTGCAGTGCAATAACTCTCCAGAGCCGCAGCTGAGTCATGTCTCTGAGCAAGCGACGAAACTACCAGCATCAATATTACTATCAGTATCTCAAGATGTGAGCAGAGCACTCAGAAGGTCATTTTCTAGAACTCCCATTTTTGTAGGTTCACCAAATGAATCCATTAATGATTATTGCAGTATTCAAGAGGTGGTCATTTTTTAAATTAATATTACTACGTTAGATGTGCATCCACTAAACATTTGAAAATATCTGGTTTCTGAGCACAAAAATCACTTTTAAAACAGGAATAATCCACATGTTGTGCATTTTCAGTTATTCTGTATTTGCATATTGATATTATATTATATGACATCTCATATGAATAATCAGTGCTGTTCATTTCAAACACTCCATTATTTGTACTGTTTCACAGGATATTGAAAAGAATTTATCGGATAAATTAAAAATGATTATCAAACATTTATTTCTTTCAGCTTCTATTCAGCCTTAATGGAATGTTTGCCATCTCTACGTTGCTACAGTACATAGTGTCTGTGCGACAGTGAAAGCCCTTGAGTTAAAACATTGTTTACGGTCCTGTGTTTTCCTCCAGTTTTCTGACCTTTTGTACCAGTTTTCTGACCTTTTTTCTGACCCTTTTTTTAAAAAATTGCCCTTTGTTCAAACAATTTGAACATGGCTGCTGGGTAATCTGAACAGTAATGATGCATCACTGAAACACAAACCAAAGACCAAGAAAATATGTATGATTCATTAATTAACAAGTTCAGTTAAGGCTGGGTTGAAAAAGGTCTGTATAGTTTGCTTCATGGCAGGACAAAAACATTCTAGTTCCAGTCTTCTTTTTTCCACCTACATCTTTGATTTGCATTTCCAACAAAAACAAAAGGCAACACGTTGTAGTCTGTATGACCTGCTATGCAAAGTGTTTGGCTGTGGTTAAGAATCCATGTTTTTTCTGCAGTTGAATACTGCCACTTTCTGCCATTCTGTGATGAACTTCAATATTTCCTCTCCACACAGTTTGTTAATGTTAATTATCTTAAGTGTTCATGGCTGATTTGGTTCCGCACTTCTACTTTTATGAGGTATAAGAATCTCTGCCCTTTTTTTGCTAAAAGCTCATCAACAATTTATTTAAAAATTATTTTCAGATGCAATAAAATTTCATATATCAGGATGTCCTTTACACCTGTTAAGCAAAACAGTAATGAGTTAAATTATCTATAAGTGTTCTTTTAATTGAAATATGAAATCCCAATAGAATTATTGTATTAAAAAATTACATTGGTCTCCACTGGGAAAAAAATGAGGATGCTTATGCATTGGCTCAGAAAATAACAGCTTGTAGTAACACCCTTTTCTGGTTTACTTACAGTACATCTAAGGCTGAACAAGCTATCCATAGCATGGAAATATATTGTACTGTAGGCAGCTATTTCTTAATTTCTTATGTTTAGTCCAATTCCTATTAGTTTTGAATAAATATGTGCCGTCGGTTGTGAATAAATAAAAATAATTTACCAGCTGCAGTGCCAAAGATAGCAAGATTGTTATCCACTTATAATTGTGAAATGATTTAAGAGCTTGATGCCTTTATAAATTACCTACTTCTGCTGCACTGTGATCCTCCTACCTTTTCCAAAGCATTAACATTTATCCACTCCAGTATCAACCAGAGCTTGAAAATACCATTCACCAGTGCTGCAGTAGCTGAATGTATGAGTAGGCCAATTTGATTTTGGATATACAGTACAGCTTTAGAATCTAATGATGGGCTTCAAAATTGAGTTTCAAGGAGGTCTGGTTAGTACCAAAAACAGAAACATACACTGTATAAGCAGAAAATAAATGCTTCAGGATGTTTACAGAGTTTGACAGAAGACAAAAAATGTGAATATACAGTACACTACATGTTCTGAAAACCTGTTAGTTTTAGAACTAAAGCAACAAAGGTGAATGTCTACTCCTCTCTTTATAACTATATATAAGTGTTGATCGTATAGTATTTTGATATTTTTGCAATATGCTAAGAAACATGGTACTGCTATAAAGGATTTGAGCAATTTTAAAACCTCAAGCACATGTGAAAGGTTACAGGCAATAAGAGACTATTCAACCTATCTTGTTTGATGGTAGCCTCATGATCCAAGAGGTGCACAATGCAGTGTGCTAAAGTATCTTGCAGAGTTAGTTTTCAAAAACATGGTTATACAGTAGAGTTCATCCAGAATTCCCTACATCTCTGTGTGGAGAATTATCTACTGTTTTCTGTTCTGAATAGTCCTAAAATTTCACAGTTCTGTACCCAGGTCCTTGTAATGTTAAGGAACTTGAACAAACACATTTGGATTGACTCAGTCAAAGCCTTGGAGTAATTTTTCCATTAAATGTACACTTCCCTACATCTACGAGTATTAAATTCAGACCAGTATTTTATCACTATTCAGCTTTCAGAAGACCTTAATCAAAGTATATCATATCATATAATCTAAATATACCACATCAATAGAGCATATGATATGATATATTTAGATTTTAAGATGGCTGCTGATAAAGTTCCCCATAAAAGATTAATTCCCAATTTGAGGGCAGCAAGCATTTAAAAAATGAGAACTGGTTAATCAACTGGAAACAGGTTGAAGATAAGAGGTGAGTACTCATTGGGGTGATGAAATTAATGGAGTACATCAGAAATGTGTTTTAGGACCACTGGTTTTGTATCAATGATCTAGTTTTCAACGCAGTTATTAAACTGCAGGTCTGCCAATGATTTTAAAATAGGGATTAAGGATAAGGATTATCAAACACTGTAGAAGTATGTTGAAATAACTTCCAAAAAGATATATACAATATATATCCAATTCAGGACTGGTATAAAACAATCTGCGAGATAAGAGGTACATACAGGTGGAAAAAACATTATAAATATAAAATAGGACAAAACTAAGCTTTAAGAAACAACAAATGATACACATTTTGGTGCTTCTACTGACACATTATTTTGCAGCTTCTTGATAATGTAAGGAAACAATAAAAAACTAACAATAATAGTATATAGTTAAAAGTGGAGAATTTGTTGAGTTAGATAAACTCAATGGACTCTTCTCATTTGTAAATGTTCTTTTATTCTTCTTTTTCTAATTTCTATAGGTATTAAAATTATCACCATTTTTCAATTTCTTTTTAATATACAGAAAAAAAAAACATTAAAATGCAACAAACAACAAATGCTATTACTTCCAATACTAAAAAGGATTCTTACTTATTAAAAAAACAATCTATGTCCAATGGTTCCCGCATATGCAGCTCAATTGGAATAATGAAAGTGGAAATGTGTGATGTTTTTTAAATTCATTACGAGCCCTAGATTTTTAGGTTTAAATGAAAACCCACAGCACATAGTTCAATTTGCTTTTATGTGACACAGCACTGTGTCCGATTAACTGTTTCACTGACATGCTAGACTAATCTGTAAAAGGCTAATCATTAGTTTCCATCTCATAGATGGACTACTGCACTGCCCTTTCCTAACATCTGAACTCCAGTAAACAGGGGTTATCCATCTCTGTGCTACTCTCTCCCCCGACTGCCCACTACAGGGTCTTTAAGTCCTCTGTCCTCTAAAATTAAATCTGTAATTTAATAATAATTCTTTTCACTTATATAGCCCCATTTTTTGGACACTTCACCCAAAGCACTTTGAACTCCACTTGGTTGATACGACGGTAACACAGTATGCTCACCACACGTCAGCTATCAGTGTGGAGGAGAACAGAGTGATGAAGCCAATTCATACAGTAGATGGAGATTATTAGTAGTCCATGATTGATAAAGTGCAATGGGAAATTTGGCCAGGACACCTGCTTAGCTTAAGTGGGTTGGCAATTGTGAGTTGCAGGGTGATATAGCTGCTGGCAATTTAGTTCCAAAATTGTACATTGCATCTTATTTTGTCTACAATGTGCTAAATTTGGTTTAAGTTCCTTAAATATAATACAAATGAGTATAACTGCTACTATGTGGAACAGCTTTATTATGGTCAAAAAGGAAACAACAATTTGTTAGCAAATATAAAGTACGCAATTCATCTCGGTCTCTCACAATTTGGGTTAAAAAAATGGTTAAAAATAAAATGTTACCCTTAGCCCTTTTTAATCTTGCATCACTCATGCTGGAAATTTCTATGGACATTTTAGACACACTAAAGAGATCTACCAAACCAATGGTGGCAGATAATTAAGTTATCAGCCATCAAAACCCTTCACCCTCATGTTTCAGTGAGAGTGACACTTTGAACCTCTTTTGCTTAACCCAACAGTTTAATCTGGCCTTTTCAAAATCCATCTAGACCTCTCGCCCTCCTTTCTTTCCTCAATTGCTGGGTTATGACTAAATCAATTTGGAAAGACATGAGGCCTTCTCTAATATTGCCTTTTCATTCTTTGATTTCTTTCCACTTCTCTTTCTATTCGCACAATGCAATAATTGTAGCACCTAGTTGTGATTTAACAAGGCAACATATCAGCACAATTAAAAATATGAAAAAAGAAACCTAGAGGAGGGCTGTAAAGACATCACAGCCTACATTTTCATTAGCTGTGACCCTGTTTCCAGTTAAGGCCAGATGAAGCCCATGATACAGTACAAGATATTTCTGTACAATATTAATAATGAAGAGCCCAATGATTGCTTTAGTGTACATATACACATATATGTGACTGCAGAACTGCACTTTATTTTGACTCAAGTGTGAAGTGGGTGGGATGGAGCAGTCTTGCAGAAATGTCACCATCTTTTTTTTTACTTTACACCAACACAACTGAATTCTAAATCTATCACACACAAGTAGAATAACACTAGCTGGTGGCATTTAGTTTGAAGCTGTTTTTTTTTCAATACAATGCCTCTACAGATTACCTTAAGTGAATAAGAAATAGGGATTCTGAATACAGAGAAGTATTTCTATCACAGCAGAGTACCTGTAGGTGCAGCAGCAGATTAATTTACATCTTCTTACACTTTTGAACTCTGGTGGCTTGTGCTCTACTTTTTCCAAAGATCCAGAACCGGTTCTGTACCGAACCTTACCGGAATGGCTTAGACTGACACCTAAGGGACAAATGAACACATCACATCTTAGTTTTACTAGCCTTACTTTTGATTCCCCCCATTCATTTCTACAAGCTGGAGAAAGGGTCACTCTTCATGTATTTTTGTCCCTTTATAATCCAGCTAATACATGCTGTCTCCTCCTTATACTGTACAGTGGTTAGTGGTTTGTTTCAGTCCATTTGAAAAGTGTCAGATAAATAATGTCATGTCTATGGATGGTTTACACTACTGTCAGTTTACAGGGATAAACAACTGTATGTCATTGGCATAGAAGTAAAAAATGATATAATCCATATACAGTACAGTGTAAATTTTCAATTTTGTACTGATGACACACAATTGTACATTCCTGCCAAACATGTTTATACTGTACTTCAAGTAGTGTGCAATATGTCCACCTTATATTGCCAGCAATATGGATGCCTAACCATTTCTTAAAACTGAACTGTTTTAACTTCCAATGTTAAGTCTAATGAAGTAAGACAGACATCAAGAATAATGTAAGATCTAAGAGTTTTTATCACCATAGACGCACTACTAAATAATATAATTTATTTCACCTGTTGAGAAACTGGTTTATGTACTGTATTTAGTACATCATGACTAGACTCTTAGAATGTTCTTTCTACTAGTTCCTCTAACCAAGCCTTCTCACAGCTAGTTGCAGTATCTGCTGTATTACTCCAACACTGGCTTCCTTACAATGTTTCCCAGTAAAATATAGTATTGACTTTAAGATTGCATTGATTACCTTTAAAGCAAAAAAATAAAATGTTCCCAGAATACATTACAGAAATGCTTCCACATTATAAACTACAGCGTGCCTACAAGTCTGCGCTTCTTGAAATTCCAGGGATTGAAGAGTAGAACCAGCTTTTATGAGTGCAAACCCCATCTTTTAAAACTCTCTTTCTGATCATTTTTAAGTCTAGTGCCTATAATTACTACACAATTTCCTTTTTTTCCCGTTGAGATTTTGCCTTGCCCTTTTTTTATTTATTTGTTATTTTTGTGCTGTGTAAAACACCTTGAAAATGTATTGTGGACTGAAAAATGTAATACAATATAATTAAAGGCTTAAACACAACAAACACTTAAACCTACTGGGAAAAATCTACAATGGTGGCCATTGCATTAGTGACTCCATTAGTAGAACTATTGTATCTTCACTAATTTGTCTATTTATGACATCAACCCAAATCAGTAAGGTCCTGAGATACAAAGTGCTAAATATCCTGAACGTGTTGTGGTCCAAAATCAGGATAAATGTTTGTCCATTTTTAGTAACTTGATCCATACTTTGGGTGAATTAACTAAATTAAATAAAACAAATTAACTCTTGCAGTGTTCATAATTAATCATTCTGTGCATGGAAGGGGATGGAAGAATCACAGTAGGACATTCAAAACCGAGAACAGGAAGCACTTCACCCAAAGGGTTGTCGGAGTATGGAACAAGCTTTCCAGCCATGTTGTTGAAACTGATTCCCTGGTTTCTTTCCAGAAACAGCTGGATGAGATCCTTGAAACAATTAGCTACTGTAGTAACTACCAAATGGGCTAAATGGTCTCAATGGCATCCTCTCATTTCTAACTTTTCTTATGTTGACTTTTTCTAATTAATTTTAATACTGCACTTCTAAATACAATTACTGTATGTGCTTATTTAACTCAAGTCTTGACACAATTCCCTCATGTTAATGAGACACATTCAAGATACTGCACATTCCGAATTCACATGCTTGATTTCTTCTCTAGGGCAGCACAGCTATAAAGTGGTCAGAATTGCTGCCTCACAGTGCTGGGGGCAATGGGCTTAATTCCAGACCTGGGGTGCTTTCTGCATGGAGTTTGTATGTTCTTCCTGTGTGTGCATGTGTTTTCTCTGGATGCTCCGATTCTGGTAGGCTTACTGGCTTTTGGAAAAATTGGCCCTGGTGTGGAATGTGTATGTGCCTGCATCTACTGTACTGTATATCTGTCTATGCCCTGCAATGGACTAGAGTCTCATCCAGGGTGTAGCCCTGCCTTGTGCCCATTGTTTGCCAAGACAAGCTCTGGCACCTCTGTGATCCTGAATTGGATGAAGAGGTTAGAGAATGGATGATAGAAGTGTTTCTCCCCTTAAAAAAATGACTATTTCTAAAGCTTGTTCATAATTAAAAAATTTACAAACTAAACAGGAGGGCATATCCATTAAAAGTCTTTTTTGAAGCACTTGTAATCAGACTAATTTCGGTATTTGACAATGTTTGAACCCAGTACTAATCAAAGGTCAAATAACAGGTTCCTTCTACATGTACAGTAATATTATATCTGTATCCAAGGTGAGGTAGGAGTCACCTGCTTGATCACATGTTTATGTAAGCTAAGATTGTTATTCTGGTTTTCACAGGCCCTTTTGGAGCCGTTGACTCTGAAATGTACACAGTTTGCATTTTTATGGCTTTAAATTTTTCAGCTTGACAGATCTTGCAAACTTCAAGACCACCTCCATTTGATCCCTAACAGTTCCTAATTATAAATACATACAAATTCTTCCTGTTTTTTCCCCGGATCTCTGGAGCTCTTTTGAAGAACATATCCATCATCAGAAGCTTAATTGAACACTGTTAAAATACAGTACCATTAGAAAGTCTTCATTCCAGATTCCACAGCCTCTTTGACCACTATATAGTAAGTTTGAAAATTTTATTTACCTTTATATTTCTGTTATGACTACTGTATATCCTGAATAATGTTAACAAGGATGCAATTTAAGATAAAAGACAATTCAACCAGCATTCAAAACTGATAACTAAGGCGGAAATGGCATTATCTTGCACTGAAACGATAGGGAAAAGACAACCTTTTAAACAACATAAAATGAATTAAAAGAATAACACTCAAATTAACTACACAGCCCTATGTGTGGTTACTCCATCATGCAAGTATTTGCTGATTTTTTTTTCTTTTTTTAATCATGTTTTAAACATTTACATATCAAGTTTCATTGATTTGGCTAATTTAATTAAGGCGATTCTTAATTAAATGCCTACACTATTAGAACTACACGGTCTGAAGCAGGCTAGTTATGTCTTAATTTTCCATTGCTCAAAGCCATCAAAACTATTCACAGAGTACTCTCGTTTCACTTAACACAAGCAGCAGTAAGCACATTCCGAAAGCCTGCTTATAGAATGTATTGCAGCATTTTAACTGAATGAAACAATGGCCCTAGCTGTTCGTCTCAAGTATGGCAAAAGAGATCTTACACATACTATACAATGTGTCACTCCACTCTGCTTATCGCTTTCGGACACTACTACTGCACTGAAATAAAGATATTGCCCAGGAGGTGCTGGGATATGCTAAGGGGTAGTTTTACAATACTTTAACTTTGAATTATATTTGAGAAAATATATTGCAAGCCATCAACAACATTGCCATCTGGCTCAGAAAGTCTAGAGGGCATCTTTTCTCCATCGCTTCAATGTAATTGCACCAGTGTAATAAAGCACTGTCCCCTTAGGTAACTGAAATGCCCTTGGGTTTGCTTTGTGACCTGGAGTGCAACGCTTCTCAGCCAGTGACCAATGGCAGTATTAGATATTTACTTTAGCAATGAATCCTGTTTAGTCTTTACTTTAAAAGATACCCCTTGGGGGATTGCTTAGTTTAACCACATTATTCCAGACATCTGTCACTTTTTTTTTTCCTTTTTACAGTCTACTGCATGTGAATACATCTGTTAGCATGTGAGTACTGAGAGAGGAGGAAAGAATGAATCCTGTTAAGGCAACATCTCCAATGGCCCTCAACATTAAAGATATAAAGACTAAGGGTCTCCAGGTGGAGGATAAATGAATGAATCTTGTTTGTCTTTGATCAGGGGCAACAGCGCAGAGAGGAAAATGAGACTCAAATTCCCAAAGATGCCCTCAGAATAAGTCACTTATCAAATCACAGAACATCAGCTTACCAAAAAAAGGTCTATAACATTACTGCAAATAGACCCCTGATTTTCCACTTTATTGTGGAACATGATTAAACATTCTTTAACACTTTTTTAAAGAATATTATGAGCACAGGTGTTTAATACTGTATGTGTGGCTTATTGCCCAGCTCTTCGAGGGCTGGTCCATAAAAGGGACCGGGAAAACAACATTCTCTAGGACTACACTGCCAGAGATTGTTCATGGCTGTGCTGCAGCTGAGTATCCATGCTTTTCAGCTAGTGTTCACAGAAGACTACTGTGTAACATAGCTTTGCTTTTTTTTTAAACAAGAGCATATACTATATCAATTTTGAAAAATAGGGAGTGCTTTTGATCGAAAAGAAACAGATAAAACATACAGTATATCAAGGATGTTGTGTTAGTACAAGCTACAAGATGACATATCATGTCATATTTTTAGCTTGACTCTCTCTCTCATCCTAGCGTTAATCCCGCATCAGCAGGGTCACTTGTCGACACGCCTGTCTCCATTTGGTGGTTTGAACCAAATCTTTGAGCTGACGTTGCCATTAAATGCGACCGAGAATACTCCAACCGGCGCGTCGCTCCGCCTGCCGTCAAAGTGGGGGGGGGAGAGGAGAACAAAGTAGTGTAGCCAATTCATAGAGGGGGATTATTAGGAGGCATAGGAAATTTGGCCAGGACGCCGGGGTTACACCCCTACTCTTTTCGAGAAACACCCTGGGATTTTTTCACCACAGGGAGTCAGGACCTCGGTTTTACGTCTCATCCCAAAGACGGCGCTTGTTTACAGTATAGTGTCCCCGTCACTATACTGGGACATTAGGGCCAACATGGACCGCAGGGTGAGTGCCCCCTTCTGGCCTCACTAACACCTCTTCCAGCAGCAACCTTAGTTTTTCCAGGAGGTCTCCCATCCAGGTACTGACCAGGCTCACACCTGCTCAGCTTCAGTGGGCTGACAATTGTAAGTTGCAGGGTGATATTTTTAGCTTGATTCTGTTTTTTATTATAATAGCTATTTTGTTTACAAATTTTTATTACTCTTTTCTATGTTAAAAACAGGAGTTGTACAGTATTAGTGTATTAATGCTAGGAACAGAGTACAGGTTAATGTACTTGAAAAATAAAACGAGTTTCAGGTGTGAAAAACGTCAGGTGAAGGAGGGTCCACAGCTAAGATGCTGTGTTTTTCTTTCAGGATAGAGTTAGCACCTAATATTTTTAATGTACTAGATTGTCACATAGTGCTTGTAAGAAGGCATCCATGAGAACACCAAAAGACAGTAATTATATTGAAAAGACCTGAGAACTCCTTCAATCCATCTCAATCCTTGCTCTAAATACAACAATGACTCAATATTACTGTCACCAACAGACCTTGCTAGCTGGCACCATACCAGTATTGAAATACAGCCCATAGGTTAGGAGACATGTTGATGTGGTGGCAGTGCTCCTGCATCATAGCTATTAGGTTCCATTGAATTCATTACAGGGTCCTGTGTTAACTTCTTGTCTTCTATGTGTAGGTTCCTTAATCTCCCCTCATGGTCTTCTTCTCATGTGGGTTTTCTCTGGAGAAAATCTGTTTTTTCCACCTCCCAAAACCATACTGTCTAGCTCGTGTTTCTGAATTCTCCCTCCGATCATGTGTGTGCAAATATGTGCACTCTTTCATGGACTGACATTCCATCCAGAATGTAGTATAGTTCTTCCTTAAGCCTTGTGCTTGCAGAATGGGCTACAGGCTGCTGTAGCCCTTTCTAGGAATCAGTGGCAATTTGTGATAATTATGAATATGTAAATGGCTGTAAATGTCCAGACAAAACTAATCAAGTATTGTGTGACATTTAAACCTTCATTATACAGTTGTGAATGAACGTTTGCCATTTTCCATCTTCATCCTTCATGAAAAAATGACAGCTGCATATTCTGAAGTCCTGTGATTTGCATATCAGAATATTTTTCATGCAGTAAGATTTTAGTGTTTTTTTAAATCTATGGGGAGTGTTTATTGCTGTATACTGTACAATTTAATTTTAAATCATGTCACGTGCATATCAAAATACTGACAAATTTTTGTGTTTTTTAATGTAATGATCATTTTAATGTAATGGAAAACAAAGCATGGCAAGTATTCAAATATTTACAATACAAGCAGAGACTAAATCCAAATGAAATTAAAAAAGGAAAATAATATTTACTGTATACTGCACATACAGTATAATGTATATAATGCATACTGAAATCCCAGTTTTACTGTATAAGTGCACATTTCTAAGCACAAAAATATTTGCATCCTATGTACACTTTAAAGGACTGTAACTTTCATCTGTAAGCATATGCATCAAAGGGTCAAAGCCACAAGGGCAGCAAGTGTCACTTTTATTTTGTTATCAGTCTTGAGAAAGTTTTTTTGCTTTTATTGAAGGAGACAAGTTGGAACATCTGGGAGTCTGTATGCACTCTTTCATACAGCTTAATCAGTGTAAATAAATAAGAGAGCCCAAGCTGCTTGAAAGGACTTTGTTAAGCAAGTGCCATTGATTATTTACTGTGTTATCTTGAGTGATTTTAACGTCAGGGCCATTTGGACGGATTTACAGAAATGAGATTAAAACCATGTTTTAAAGAGAAACTCTAGTGATGTGACCATGTTTTATATAACGGTCTCCTAGGATTCTTGTACAGTACTTTACATAATTCTAAAATGAACTTTGAGTTTCAAAAATTTTGTAGTGAAAACAGTGTTGTCACAGAATCATAAGGGGGTCAGAACTTATAAAAATGATTGGCAAATTATATATATACCTGTATATACATTTTCCAAATGGCAGGCTTGACAACTATGGATGTCACCACAGTCAGACATGGTGCTCTTTTCTAAAATATGCATAATTTCTTAAACACACAAATAAAAAATCATACAGTTCACAGAAACGACTGAGGGAATGAGAAGCCGATGTGGCAATGGCATTCCTTAATTTGTAAAGCTGCCCCTTTTATCAATTTTATGCAGCCCAGTCCAAAAAGATATCATCAGAGTCCATTCCATCTTCACTGACCCAAAAGGAACATATATTATGTACACACATACATGCACTACACCATCTCTCGCAAGCAGTTAGAACAGTGGGACTAAGGCTGCATACTAAACAAGCCTCAAGTGGTCTGACCCAGAGCAGTGTGACTGCTGTGCTGCCCACTTATCACCAGCAGGAATAAGTGGTTGGAGTTCTAATAACCATAATGATATACAAGAGCACCAATAATCAGAACCCTCAGACCCCTAAATGTTTTTTTTTTACCTCTGCTGTACTGGAAACATTTCTCATTACAATACTGTACCTCATTTATACTTTTAGTTTATTATTTTTTTAAACTTCAGCTTGTCAGCTTTTTTTCCTCCTCTATTTCTGCTTCCTCGATTTTCATTTAAGATGAAATCAGAATTTCCACTAACACATTTCACCATGAACAATGCCAAAAAACTCTAAAATAAAGGATGTGGGTCTACCTTAGGAAGGACATTTTATGCTGTATCTACTGTACATACAATGAATGCTGTGCTGCTATTGAAGCATCTTGCTAGTGATGATCCCAATATATACTGTATGTCTCATTCTATCTACAGTAGGTAAAATTGTTACATTACAGAGAAAGTGACACATTCAGTTTGAAATTGGAACCTTTGCTTTCAAATAAAATTTGAAAAAACTAAATTCAGCAAAACACAATAAATGAATCCAAAAATTGAGATTTCCATACAGTACATTTTTTATGGATATGCATAGAAAGGAAGTATTTATGGCCACATAGCATAATTTCATAAATTACAGTATTTATTCCATGAGTTTTGATTTCTACAAAGTTTGTTTAATTCATGAATAATTTTATTACAGAATTAAGTGTCTTCATTACATTTTAAAATGCATTCATAAGGGCTAAGTAGTGCATAGAATAGAATAGGACAACAGGAACTTTCTACCATTAAGGTTTAACAGTTAACTAGCACTTAGCTGTAAAGTGACCTCCAACAAATGTAAAATTCAACTTGGTGAATGATTATTAGAGCTTTCATGTACAGAAAATGGAGGACAGTCTGTACTTACTGTACACTGCCTACAGTAAGTTACAAAAACGTACTGCCAATAAAGCAGCCCTTCAACATTTGTATGTAAATGCTGTCTTTCCTTTAAAGGTGCATTATAATCAGTGGATCAATTCCTCAATGAAGCTAAGGTCTAGTTCTCAGTACTGTATAATTTCAACACCTAGGTAAAATTGTCAGATTATCCTTTGAGTACTGCTGCAGGAAAATTAAGATGATAAAGCCCTCAGAGGCCAATATTAAAGTGCGTTGTTAATACCTGTGTTGAGAAAGGCAGTATCTCTGTAATCTTAAATGGTGTTTACTTTCTTTTTTAAATGAACCACTTTGATCATATGAACTAGGTCATCTTTGCCTTAAACTGCGTCATTCTAAAAACCTTTGTTGCCATAATGATCATTGGGGATCTATTCTTCTGAATTAATAGTCGTTTTCAGCATCAAAAAAGACAGTTCTACTTTCCTTAATCCTCCTCCCCTGGCATTTACCATGTCCGCTGACTTCACAATGAACTGAAGTGTCATGGAAATTTCAGGCTTGCTCTAACGAGATTACTAATTTATACTAATAGACTGCATCTCTGCAAAAGTAAAACAAGCAGAGTACACAATGATATCTGACAGAAGCTCCACACCATGTGACTTGAATAGTAATGGAAGCTAAACACTCAGTTTCCAGTGATAACAATCACAGTTCCCTTTGCACCCAGTGTTAATGAAGTACTGCTGATTACCCCAGGTAGAATGGTAGCTCATGCAATCTGTTACCTTGTTCACCTGTTCAACAAATTTGAAAGATGAAGTAATGGCAATTTTGTGTATTTGTGTCTATACAAGATCATTATGGCAAAAATAATTATTTTTTCATTTCTTCAACTCACTGTTCAAATTACTGTACAAAATTTCCACTCTGAATGTGGGTTGTTGGTGGGAGGCAGAGCACAGTAAGATTGGGAGGACTACTGAAGTCTTTGTAACTCTGCTGCAGCTTCCAGTATCATTGTACTATTGGTATTTTGTGCAAAACTCATTGTCATGGCAACAGAGACATGCCTTTGTGATGATGGCACGGTATGAGACATTTAAGGAAGCTCTGCACCTGTGATGCTTGATAGCAGTTGGAGTTGCATTGGAGTTGCATTATTTAGGTACATGTGATATAATTACAAAAGCCTTTTTCAGGCTTCAGACATTTTGACAATGACAAAGCACAGCTGATGTCTGTTGGGTCTAATTACTCTTGTAATCCAGAGCCTACTGCATAGATGCAAGATACACACAAGACCTGGAATTTAAAACTCATAGCCAAATATTTTAAGGTTAAACTAAACCTTTTATCCATCCATCCATTTTCTAACCATTTCATCCAATTCAGGGTTGCAGAGGAGCCAGAATTTATCCCAGACAGCAATGGTCGCAAGGCAGGGTACACACTGGATGTCAGTCCACTGCAGGGCACACACAAACACGAATACAAACACGCTGACACTCAAAGCAGGGTTAATTTTTCCAGAAGCCAATTATCCTACCAGTATGTCTTTGGATTGTGAGAGGAAAACAACTGAACAAAGGGAGTGCAGACAGACTCCACACAGATAACAATTGAACCCAAAGCCCTAGTGCTACAAGGCAGCAATGATAATCACTGCACAACTGAGCCACTCCTAAACCTTTCTATTTAACAAAACATATTCTTTGACTTTACATAATGCTTCTTATCCTTCAGGGTCCCAAACTGCTTTACATAGCGTAAATAAAGTACAGCTATATAATGTCAGTAAGAAAACACTAAGAAAAAAATATAGTTTTTAGGACAGCACAGTGGTAAGTATTGCTGTGTCACAGTGCTGGGGCCCTGGACTCAATTTTCTGCATGGAGTTTGTATGTTCTCCTAATTTTCACATGGGATTCTACCAAAGTCATACTGGTAAGTTAATTGGCTTCTGGGATAATTGAACCTGGTGTGAGTGTGTGGGCGTCTGTGTCTGTGTGTGCCTTGCAATGGACAGGTATCGCGTCTAGGATGTATCCTACCTTGCACCCATTTTTTTTGCTGGGATAGTCTCTGGCTCCCCTGCAACCATGTATTGGATAAAGTGATTAGAAAATAGCTGGATGGTTGTTCCTTTTTTATCTTAAACAAAATGTCAATAGCTTGAAAATGGAATAATAGTGAACCTTAACACTCGGTTGTTGCCATTTCTTAGACAATGATGATGACAAGCAAGTGCATACTCAAAGCTAAAATATATCTATAAAGCATGCAATAAAAATCATACAAAGAAAAAAAGTTTAAAAAGAAATAAGGCAGAAATATTACATTTTCATTCATTTTTTATTATCCTTTTTAATTGGGGTCAAACCTCATTCAATTCTCATACAGAATGAATTAAAATGATCTTTCATCTACTTTGATAAAATATGAAAGCAAACAAGAGCACAGATGGAGGTATTCGATCTTTTGCCCACATACATGTTTTATCTGGCCTCTTCGCTGTCATTGGCAATGATAGGCCAACATCTCTTTTCAGGTTTACTGTAGAAGATTAAAAAAAAACAAGTGCTACCAGCATTCTCCATAAATGTTTTAATGGCTCGAGTCTTTGATCTCACTGCTGGCTGTGAACCCAATTACCTGAGACATTTCCAAATGGGTGATCTGAAGAACTTCAGGGGTGGAAAATGCAAACCAACTTTAACACAGCCTCTGACACATATGTTCGCCTGCTCTGGACTCAGTGATTTTTGGCTTACAATGATGATGTGTTCAGCCAACAGCTTTAGTTTGCTACAGTAGTTTCTGAACTGGGAAGATTTGAGCAGCTTTTATCTTGGAGAGAAATCACAGCTCCGCCTCACAAAAGGCACTGTTTGTGTATTAAAAAAAAAGTTCTGAGCAAATATTAGAAAACACTCCTGAATCTTAAGTGTAATTCAATCCGAAATAAAATACTCTATACTGCAAAAGTAGAAGCCCTCATGTGGAATTTGAAGGTGCAAATTAAAAAAAGAAACCAAAGTTTACTGCTGTAGGCACAGTTTAGTGCCTTTATACGAATTTAATGTATTTTACCATCATAAAGGTTCTGAAGTTTAGTAAAGCACATCGAAGCCATGACTAAATTAATAAGAATGATAGAGAGTTATGGTAATACACTATACAAATGGTGGAAAACCACAGCAAAATCAAAATAAATGCCTGGTATGATCATTGTAAAACCACAAAAAAACTGTCAGATTTATAGATGAAAAACCTGAAAGAGTATTCTTGACTAAAAGGAAGAGTCGAACCAGACATGCATCTAAAGGGAGTTGGAAGATAAAATAAATATAACAGATGAAAATTAAGGCATGTCTTTCTAGGATTTTCCAGTGCTTTTATAAGCTAACCGAATAAAAGTTGCCATTTTCTGTCATTTAAGGGTCAACCTGAATCTGTGTTTCCAGTTCAACAGTGTTTCATTATATACTCAAATGTATAACAGTAAAACAGTAACACTGTTTCCAGTTTTATGACAAAGGATTATAGAGGATTTAGGAAACTGGGACAAGACATTATCAATTGTTTAATTCATATGCAAAAACTAAATGAGCTGTCCAAAAATGCTTACTTTTATTATATCTCTTCCTCTTTCCATAATGAAAGAGGAATAACTATAACTTCATAAATAAATTCATCACCATTTTTTTTAACTTGCTATATGCAATAGAGTGTTGCAGAGGAGCAGGAGAGCAATTAACCTACAGTACCAGTATGTCTTTAGACAATGGGAGGAAACTGGAGCATACAGAAGAAACCTATGCAAATATGGGGAGAACATACAAACTCCATGCAGATAGCACTCAAGTCTAGATTTGAACCAAAGGCCCTAGTGCTGCCAGATAGCAATACTAACCAGTGCACCACTGTTCCACTCAAAATTAAATCCATTTTCATAAATATTTACTTGATGAAGCAAGTGATTGAGATACAGTGGTTAGTATCACGGTCTCACAGCTCTTGGTTTCTGTGATCACATTTGTACTGGGGCATGTTTTGTTTGTTCACTGTAAATGTCCATGTGTGAATCTTACAATGCACTATTATACGCTATCCTGTAGACTTATAATTCCCAATTACCAACTGATGCCCTGTCCTTCTATCAGAAAGTGGCTTTCTGACAACAGATGTACAGTATGGGTTAAATTTATGAGATAATTTCACTGTGGGTTTGGTGCCTGTTGATTTACTGCCTCATCATATTATGAATTTTTGAAAGGCTGACATGTGTCTCTTAATTTTAAAACACATTTTTTATTTAAAAATATAATTTGCCTTATTAGTACCACAGTGAGACTTAGAGAACAATTTTACTATCACAACGTCTTGTAAACATGCTCTTTCATGGGCACATAAAAGCAAGAAGTTCACACTTCCCTGAAAAAGCAAATCAGAATCAAACCAAATAGAAGTCTGCATCATTAAATTCTTTAATTGCAGGTTCTTTATAATAACCTAAAGCATTTCACGGTTGAAGCTAGCAGAAATTACCTAACCTCTAACTGAACTTCTCCTTTTGGAGTTATCCACAGAAATTCTGCTTCTTCTTCCATGAAGTTGTCCTTTTTCATTTGAATTTCTTTTCATCTTTGTAAAAGCTTATTTCTTGTCATTTATACACATTTCTAATGATGGAATCACATGGCTTATCAGACTAAGTTGACATGTTTTAAATATGTAATTTCCTTATTATACCCTGTGAACAGGTGTCCTGTAAGTGGTCGGAAAAGCCCAGACAGTCATTCAGTACAACTGCAACCATTCCCAATTCAAAACCGTGCATAACATACACTGTGTTTATAATGCATAAAATTGTGCATTATAGGCTGGTCTAAATAACACAGACATACAGGTAGTAGTGCTGATCCTTCTCCATCTGTGATGGTTATATTTCTCTCTTTTGGTAATGAATATAAAAAGTCCAATAAGCTTGTTAGATAGCCACAGGTAGAACACATGGATTCACAGACCATAGTGTAGAAGACCCACATCAGTTAGAAGCAGCTAGTCCTGACTGAATCCCAAAAGATCTTAGAGCACAATATTGAGGCCAGACCAAAAAAAGCATAGTATAATCAAAAATACATCAAAATGTTCAAAAAATTCAAAAATGTCTGGATAGAGTTTACAGTCAAATGTTCAAATATCTACTATCTTTGAATTCCTCCATGCATTATTTCTGATCATGGAAAGCACAAATTAATATATTCTCTTGGATTCACACAGACGTAATCATCCATTTTTAGAAAAATTATTCATATTTTTCAGCAATATCAGCAATAACAAAAAAGAACCTGTTTTGCACCAATTGGCTGTTAAACCCAGCCTTTTCAAAATGCCTAAGGCCTAGCTTCAGTGCAGCTAATCTTTGAAGTATGTTATTCATTAGGCATATCGTAGATAACAGTACCAGGTACTGTAGGCAACTACAGGTTTGCTTATACAGTACATCTACAGTATATATAATTTTCTTTTACTCTTTCGTGAGCCATATGTTTATTTACTTATGTACTGTAGGCATACAGTATATTACCCAGCTTGCCTTTATTGTCATTAATTCCAAATTGAAACTTTTTTTAAAAAATGTTAGAATTCACATTATTTCAAGACACTTCCATTGCTGTGGACAACCTTTGGAAATGTTGTGTGTAAACAGGAAAAATTAAAGTTGAGTACTATTGTAGTGCTACAGAAATTAGCAGAACATGAAATGTTCTTGGCACAAACTGTTGTTTGAGTATTATTATTCCAAACAGAGAGTATATTTATTATGCTCTTTCATGTACTCTCCTGGAAATCTGTGGTAGGTTACAGAGCTTTTATCTTTTTATATCCTGGACTTTAGAAGAACCGTCCTTTCCTAACAATAAACTATAGCTTGGAAAGTGAAGAAAAAAATATTGTTTTTTGAGAAGAAAAAGATACATTTCAACTGGGCTTAAAAGAACAACAAGATGTGGGACTAGAAGACTCAGCAGTCCTGATCAAAATGGACATCAAAACAGACATATTAGAAAATTCTTAACAGTAGTGTAGACACAAAACAAGTAAAAACAAGAGAAAATGTAGTTTTGTTGTGTTATAGGATCACCCCAGTAAGAACACTCTGCCCTCACCTATCAGTATGTACTGTATAAGAACTGTGATCAAGGTCAGACACAGAAAAGAAATGCAATTTATACCCTCACTGGCCAAAATATTAGATCCCCAACCAAAGGAATACATTTTTCTCAGGAAATGTATGATTGGCTTCCATAGCACGAGATATATATCCATTACCTCCTTTTGCCAGAGCAATCCTCAGATCTCAGTCCTACTGGAAACTGGTGGAACCAGCAGAACGTGCAGTTCAATCCCACACACCATTACCCTCATCACAACCTCAGCTCAAGGCGAGCCTGCTAGATTGTGATGGGACCAGGCTGCAAAAAACCTCAAAATATTGTGAAATATAAAACATTGTGGAATATATGGCACATTCTCTTTAAGTTGTTCTTGCTGGTCACAGAGTGGATTTAGACTGAAATTTAGTGTGGGCTGTGTTTTCAGTTCTGCATTGGGGAACCATGATCCATATAACCAGGTGCATTTGAACATGTACTGTATAAACCATTACTTTCAAGGTTAGGGACAGAGTTAGGGTTGACACACTTCAATTTACTCATGATCATACTGTAAGTCTATAGTATTGTTGACTATGAACTCAACACCTACCACAGGAAATGCAGTTCGCTAATCCTTCACAATACTCCTGATGTACTCTACATAGCAGTTCGCTAATTCTTTCACAATACTCCTGATGTACTGTACATAGTGTACGGTGTACACTTCTTCAGTACTTCTTCAGTTTTTCTGTACACCCCTCATCTTATAGTTTTCCATGACAATTGAGCTACTAGATGTGAACTAATTTATCATAAATAGCAAGAAGATCATTTGGTTGGTGCCTGACACATCCAGTGCTCAAAATCTTTATAAGAATTTATGTCCATATTTATTGTATCCACAGCACACAATATTTGCTGTAAAGTGAGTGTTACTGTACATCTCAAACTAATACAGATATGGCCTGCATCTGATTGTAGCAGTACAAAGAGATGAAAGACTGTAAATCAAGTAACATATAGGATCAATATGACAGCTAATTTCCTCTTGCTTTTTGGAGGCATGCACTTTATTTTTATTTACTGTACTACTCTCTTTGTCCAACCAAAGACAGATTCAGCCACGCCCTTATCATAGTTGGTAAACCATGCTAAACATTTTCCAAAATTTAATTTAAAGTGAACTTTTTTTCTTTTTATGCCACCACAGATTTGTAACCATCAATTCTATTATCCACTATGCACACTGCAACAGCCTTATTAGTTACTATTAGGACAATGTGTGTGTACATATCCTCCAAAACATGCACCGTCAGACCAATGGTAGAGCTAAAGCACCAGAAGAATTAGGTCTGTATAGTACACAAGAAGCTAAGAATACACAGTCAGTTAGAAACCTACCTGCCCATAGAATTGCTCAGCCAGTTGTGAGCCCCGGCTGTTTGGGGAATTGTAGTAACGATCAACTAACAGCACAGCCAAGATTCAGATCAGTGACTCCTGGACAACAAAAAACAACCTGCTCTCTTAATGGGTGTCCATGGAATAGGATATTCATTTAGTAACTTCTCCTTTTGCTGTACTGCTTTATGTATTTAATGTAATGTCACGTGTTCCTCAGGCTATGGAAATTACACCAAAGATTTTCTGATACTGTATATCGACTAAATGTACAGTTCACATGTATGAATCTTTCACAGAATTTTCTAATGTTTAACTACAAAAATAGTTTGAATCGGTTTAACCGTGTTTTTTGGTGTTGCTAACCTGTCTCTCCTGATTCCTGACTACTGAATTTACTATAAAACCACCTTTTTGTTCCTTTTCAAAAGCCTATAGCTCTGGCCTCTGTTGATGAATAATTACAGCCATTCTTTGCAGACCCGGCCTTTAATCATCAGCAGTATTTAAATTCCTTTTATAAATTCCATAAATGTCAAGTCATTTAGAGCACTTGTGAATTAGAATGTAAAGACAGAACTGTAAGCCTTAACCAGTGTGTTTTTCCATGTAACCACAGGATCTCTATATAAAATAAATGGCACTTAACATTGCTGTGTGTATAGTTTGTGTTAAAAAAACTATTTAAGTGAACTGACCTGAGGATGTCTCTGCATTCATAATTATAGCTCTGATTTTAAAAAATAATTCTCTTCTTACTTACAGTTTATCTTGCATTATTAAATTTTATTTGTTCAAAAAGCACAATATCCAAAGGGAGATGTTGAGAATTATGTAAAATAGAAATTGTCGTATTGAGTTAGAAAAAGGTTTTCTTCAAGAAATAAAAACAATTTTGCTATACAATAGTTAGAATTGTTGCAAAGAGGCAATGCCAACCACTGTTTCACCATGCCACTCATGTATACAGTATATACAATTTCATTGGATAAAGGTAATATAATCTTGTGATACTATACTGTATATTTTTAAGAAAGCTATTTTATATTAGAATAAATAAGGATAGATATCTATAGAGATGGCAGTAATGCTTTAAAAAACATTATCTATGTGTTTTTTTTCCCATTTACTTACAATATCCCTTAGTTGGAGGCAAAATAATTTAAAATCAAAGGTTTTAACATATTAAAGCTTGTAATGCTGTAAAATAACTTTTTTTTATCTGTCTAGCGATAATGATAATCTCAATGTCTGTCCATGGTATTGACAACCACTTCTTCTGGTCACTTCTGAACTTCTCTTTGTCATGCAAGTTAGTGATATTTAAGATTACGCTGAAAGTGTACAATTTGCTAGATACCATTCAATTGGATAGGCGTAAGCTGTATGGAGCTTGCTGCATTTCAGTGATGCTAATTGACGTGCCACATACCTGTGAACTTGAGGCATGGTTGTTGAAAGAAACATCATTAACCAATCCCTGCTAACTCCCCTTTAAGACACTGTGGAAACTGCAGTTCAAGTAATGTGTACTGTATGTTGAAAGAAAGCGGGTTTGACGCTTATCCCACATTTTCTGTACCACTTGGAAATGTGTTGTCTTCACAATACATATACTGTATGAATATGAATTTATAGTAGCAATTTAATTTTATTGAAAAGCGTATAACACTTGCTGTAATATGACATCATACTGTATCACTTGATAACTGTCTATCGGTCTAACTGTGAGGCAGCGCTGCGATCCACAGCGCCACTGTACCACCCGATAACCCATCCAATTCAGACATTATTTACAGTGTATCTGAGATTTCTGCTCTGGTCCATGTCCCACTCTACAGTAACTGGACTGATAGAAGCAATAGCACAAGTCATTATATGCTGTAACATGTACACATTCAAACAGGTATGGTAATTAGGTACTTTGGCCATTTTACAATCCCATACTGTAGCTAATAAATGATAGTAAAGTGGGCAGTGTAACTATCAGCACATGACTAACAAGGGTATTATACACATAGTTGTGAAATGTGATTCTCATCACTCTCAGACACACTAAAGAATTGCATTCACACACTTTTCTATAAAAAATACAATATTCTTGAGTGAGTGATGATGGAATAAAACCTTTCTGGGGAAGAGGGACTACTTAAACAGTTTTAAAACATTTTTAAATGTTAACCAAAGTGTGTATCACAGACTTGCCTACTTGTTTTTTATAATTTTAAAATTATTAGTGATTTTAAGTATGATAGATTTAATTTCAGATATTTGCAGATGTAATAACTTTATTGTACAGATGAAGTCCTAAATTAAGTTTTAAGCTCCATTTTCACAGAAGAAAGGGTATCGGAAATGCAAATTCACAAGCTTGAGGCGACAGTTGAATCAGTCATACATGTTACAATTAAGTTTATTAGTTTGGTTACTATAGCAACCAATCCATAATATGTGCTAAATGTTATTTAAAGTGTTTGCAGTGCAGCAGTTCTTAATAATTCTGGGCCAAATTAATTTCAGGAGGCTGTTTAAAACTGAAACTTCTATTGGACTTTCATTGTGTTACTTATCTGTAAAAGGACTACTTCATAGACTTTCTTTCCTCTGATCCTGAAGTGTTAGATCTAATCAGGGAATGTAATTCTTCCTGGGTTTAGAATGCACACAGATTTTATTTTTGTATTTTGCACCTGAAAATTACAAATTCATATACTTTCTACTGGTATGCATGTACTAATGTACTTACAATTAGCAATTTTGTCTATTTTAAACACAGCTCTTTATGAAGTGATTGCTTTTAATTTGCAGAAGTTACCTTAATCAGCACTGATAAGCTTACCTTCTGTTAGTCTGCAGAAGTGCAGATGAGGTAAAAAAAACTGTTCAGAGACAGCAAAAGACTCTTTGCCAAATTCTATGGAAAGACATTAGAAAATGGCAAAACATATAGAGTGAAATGTGCTTCTGAATATGTTTGGTATTAGGTTTTTCTGTTTTCCTGTTTGTAAAACCTACCACTATCACCGAGTTTCTTGTATCATTTTCCTTCATCACTGTCGAATTAGTTTAGATCATTCTGTGGAAATTCTTCTTTACTCATTTAAATTCTAAAATATTGTCTTTTCCCTCACTACAGTATGTATGAGAAGAATGTGCATGTCACCAATGGATATGTTCCTATTTAATCTTGTCTAGACTAAGAATATCCAGAGGTCACCTCTCTAGAATGAAAATAAATGTGACAGAAACAAATCTGGAGAAATCATTAGAAAATGAAAAGAGAAGAACCACAGAAAAATAATCATTGTAACAGCAAGAAAAAAACCTTACCGGCTTACAACCTTTTAAAATCTGTATTTCACAACTCCTTGCAAATTCATATGAGATTCATTTTGGTTTTTATTATTATTTTGTTGTCTGCTGCTGAGAGTCTTTATGTTTATATTACTATAATGCATTTTGCTCAGGTAATTCCAATCATACTATAATATATCCAAACTACAAGTTGCACAAAATGCTGTTGCCAGAAGTTTAATACGAACAAAGAAATTTGAACATATTAGTATTACCCTTGGAAAGGCCTACAGTATTTACAACTGCTTTCAGTCTGGTTCTGGACTGATGTTAAAGATGTTCTTCTGACATACTGTATAAAGCTCTGAAACATTGTAGTCCCTCATGTTTAACAGAACTGTTGTCCTAAGTGGTCACTAATGTGACAGGATGGAGCCCTGCTGTGGCTCTCTAAGTTATTGTCTTCAATGAAAAATTAAAAACACAAGTTTATGATCTGACATTTTATACAATATAATTTTCACTTCTTTGACAGTTTCTCTGTATTGCTTTATTTTTTATTTTTATATTTATTTATGTTTCCTCCCATTTCACAGTCTTTTGGTATTATTTCCTCTCATTCAGTTTTACTCCCTAATTTTAGTTAGTGCTTTAAGGTAAACTTTACAAATGCTTTATAATAAAAGCACATTATTGATTAGCTGATTCTCTTCAAACTGCCAGCCTTATATTTCATTATCTGTTGAACCTCTGAAGATTTTCAGGAGAATGCAGATTTTAAAGGGTTGATACTTACAGTTACAGTGAGCCTCCTTGTTCCCAGTGCTCACAATGTGCCCGATAGGTCCAATTACTGCTCTTTTAAAAGTAGCCCTACATGTTTGTCCTCATAACTTTGACATCATCAAAAGAAACAAGGTGTAAAAAAAAGGTAGTTCTCTGAACTTCAAAATTGACATACAGAGGAAAAGTGAACTTGTTTTAAATATGTACAGTACAGTATATACTATATATTTATGAATACAGAATTCTTTTTTTTTTAATTCTGTACAACATTTTACTTGTAATTAAGATGTGTCCAGTATTGTCCTATATGGTAAAGTTAAGTTGTTAGGTAAAAAACTTTATTTTTATTATATACAAATAATTCCATTGTTTTAGAAAAAAAAAAGAAAACCCCTTGAACACAAATTCGAACTACAGCATAGTGTTTGCAGTGGTACAAACATTATTATAAAATGTCCAGCACTATACTGTAGGTCCGAAACAAAATCTCTGAGGAAATAGTCTGGAAAAGAAAATTCACTGGTGATGTGCAATTAACAGAGATATTACTATACTGTATGTACTGTATATTGTACACACAGTATTCACTGGATCGCCTTAGCAGTACAAGAAAACAGAATTTACAAGCAGTGCTCTCCTGTGGCAGCAGAACAAAAAAAACAACCCATAGCAATCTATAGCTCTCCAAATTCCCTTTGGCATATTCTGCCTGCCAGTACTTAAATTCAGTGCTTTCACATCAGAATGAGACAATAAACTGGGATATTCTTCTAGCATTGCACGGGAGTGCCACTTGTACATACTTCAGAAAGCGTCGAATTACAGCCAAGAAAACAAAAATGAAAATGAGGTGATAAAAGAAACACCACATGCAATAAAACCGGCAAAATCTGATCTAACAATGGAGGCTGGATTTTCTTCTTCAATCAGAGATACAATACTCATTCTATTCTTACATTTACCCCACCACTATGTAGTATTATATTAGCCCTTTAAATGAGAGCAAATGTAATAATACAGTATACATAATTTATATTAAAAAAATATTTAGATGTATAGGAAAACCATGGTGTAAAATAGCTCTGCTTATCCTAAAACAGAGGGCAACTACACAAATCATACATGTCCAATTTAATGATAAGAAGAAGACAAATGCTTCCATTTACTGTATATGGACACTCCACTCAAAGAGCTTAACAGATAATGGGGACTCTCCTCCACCACCACCAATGTGTAGACCCACCTGGATGATCTGAGGTGCTCCAGTACACTTACACGCCACAAAGCTATCAGTGAGAACTGTTCACAGAGAGTGAGAACACTACACTTTTCAGAGAAATGAATATGGGGATTATTAGGAGGTCATGATTAATAAAGGCCAGGGGGGAATATGGCCAGGACATGGGGTTAAGATCCCCCACTTTTTAAGAAACACCCTGGGATTTTTAATGACCACAGAGAGTCAGGACCTCGGTTTTACATCTCACAGACCCACACAGACCACAGAGCAAACTCTCCCTACTGGTCTCACTAACACCTCTTCCAGCAGCAACCTTAGCTTTCCCAGGAGGTCTCCCATCCAAGTACTTCACAGATCCAGTCCCAACTGCGAAAGGGGACATTACAGAGAGGTTTTCTACAATAAAAAACACCTTTCATCAAGGAAGAAACAGTTCAAAAATGAAATTATTTCACATGTAAATAACTTCATACAAACCAGAAATGATCGGAATGCTAGGATTAGTTGTCCTAAACAGAATGGATGCTCTATGTAGCACTTTGATGTCTTTTTAGTAAGAAAAAGTAATAAGAAAATTTTAAGTGATTAACTCAGTATACACTGAACATTCTGTAAGCTGTAGTTAGAAATCCCACTTGGTCCTTTCCCATGCCTGTAGCATCTCACATACTGTATACAGTAGATTGTTTGATCTTTTGATCTTCACTCTACTACAGGACTATAATGCTGTAGTCTTCTAGCAGCATCATGGGTGACATTATTCTACAGTAGCTTGTATCAAGATTCTATAGTGCATGCAAACCTTTGAAGATGATGTCTGTGTCATGAAGAAGAGTGATATTATTGACTGAGGTACAGTATTTAATATTTTAAAGCCTAACAAGATTAAATCCAGTGGTTATTTTAACTCTATAGCAAAAACATTATGAAAAAATTATATTCAAACCAGAGATATCAAAAACAGATGCCAAGTTACAACAAAAACCAAAAAAATAAATCTGGCTTGTATGTGACTCTGCACTATAATAAAGAGAGGAATGTTTATCCCATTCTTGGTGATGTACACTAGCAATCGCTTCCTTGAACTTGAAATATGAAATTGATAAGATCTATTGAACTGAATGGCCTTTACATTAACTCTTGTAATCTTTTTTTAAAAACTATATAAGGATAAGACAGTTTCCAAAGAAAAGGATACCATTTTGTCCATTGCATGGCAGTTAATAGTTAGTTGATACAAGAATCTCATCCAGTTGGACTTGAACGAAACCAACATATCTGCTTCAACAGCATAGCTGGGTAGCTTGTTCCAGACTCCCACAACCCTTCAGGTAAAGATTTGCCTCCTGTTCTCAGTTACAAATGCACTTCCATGTAGAGGAAATCTGCTTTGTTGGATATAGATGTCATTTATATACTATATACAGTATACTGTAGCTATTGGACATATATAAATTCTGTACTGTATATAGATTTTCTATAGATACTATAATTCAGCAATAAATTCATGCATCAGTTTTCAACAAACCCTTTAATATTGTAGGGCTGCGGTAAGCTGAAGCCTGGAATGGCAGACATACAGTACATATAGGGTGCAATATTGGAAGACACCTACTGTAGGTTTGGATGACAGTCCATGACAGAACTCACACACAAGGCCCAATTTAGAAACACAGATTAATTTAAGCAGGATGTTTTTGGACTATGATAGGAAACAAAGGTACCCAGAGAACACCCGGGGAACATGATGACAGGGAGAACATGCAAACTACACAAAGAATAATAGGAATCCCCAATTATTTTCTGTTTGATATCAACTTAAATTGAAATCAGGGCGCTTCTCTTATACAGTAGATACAACTCATGTTCACACACTTCTCCAACATTCCCCTTTTTTTAAAAAAACATTCTATTCATTTTATTAGTGTTCAGGACTACAATGCCCTAATGCAAGGCTTCAGTTGCATTATTCATACATTTCAGTGGTGTTTTTTTTACTTTACACTGTATCTGAGGTTCCAGTGAGCAAAGGAAATCATCCCCTTCTACAGACCAACAGTGCGGACTGTAACAGAAAAATAGTTTGGCTCACAATGTTGTGAAAAGACATAACACTGCACCATTTTTTAAAAAAAGTGTGGAATGTCCTTTGCTGTGTTGCACTGTACTGGTGATGTGGGGCAGAAACTTCAAGTGGAAATGAATGTAAAGTCTTTGAGATTCACCTAATGAGATTTCAAACATACTAGGTCTGACCAGATCACGATAGCATACTGGATATAAAATATACAGTGTTTGACCTTTTACTGCAAGATGTAAAGGTCATACGCAGTCTGGTTCAGAACAAGCTGCAGCTCCGTTCTGATGAGAAACCTCTGTACAGTGTCAGGAAGTGGGTTTTACATGGTAACTGCCATGGGCATTGAAAAGATCTGTACATTCCCAAATACAACTGCTTTAGAGGGCTATGGGCCCCATGAGGGAGTGAAAGACTGCATAGTCCTCCTGTCATGGCTCTGACTTCAAGGCTGAGAGCAGTCAAGATGGCTGATGTTGCACGATACAACACAGCTTAGGAACGTCATGTCATCTGGGGTGTGGCATAATGCGAGCTGTCTTACACCAGTTGGAGGCACAACTGATAGGGAAGCTCTTATAGATCCATCAATCTAAACATGAGGAGTGTATTTCATTTTAAGATTTGATGTTGCTGCTTTATTTTATTGAAAAAAAAAGTTAGCATGCTTGTATTTTATTACCATTCACATCTGAAGAAAAGCATAATTACAGGTGTCTACACTCATACAAGGACAAACAAAAACGAATATACATTTTGTATAGTATATACTGTACAAAAATGTTACGTTTTGAGATTAAAATGGCATAAACAAATTTGTTTGGATGAAAAGCCTGTTCATTATATTTCTTGTACAATGTGCTCTAACAAATTAAATTAATTGATTCGTGTGTAATTCCTTATACCACCTATTATTAATTTAGTAAACTATGTCTTGTAATATTTACATTTATTGAATTATCTTTAGCACTATAAAATGATTATTTTTTTAATCAAATAATGCAAACTGAACAGACAGATTTTTCTAGGTAATTCAGTGAGAAATACTGTATACTATTAAGGTAAAGAGAAATCACACAAGCTACAGCAGAAGTAAAAGAAAACAATAAGTAAATAACTATTAGTAGGCTGTTTAGCATTAAATGGCATTTAGCATTAATGCCATTTAGCATGAAGCACTCGCTTCATATTTCATATACATACTGTACATTTATACCCAATTTTCCATACATGTGTTGATAGTTTTTAATTGTCTTGCACTTTTGTCCACATATCCTATTCCACATATTCCACACATGCAATCCTTGAGTGCAGTCTTTTCAAACATTTCCTCTAACCTGAATGAAGAAACAGGTCAGAGCACTACAAGAAGCAACAAGAGTAATAAAAAAACACTGGAGAAGGAGATGAGAAGAATATGGATTAGTCTGTTCATCTGAATGTTTCAAAGCCATCAGACCAGTATGTTGATATTTGCAAAGGAACATAACTTAAACACAAGGCATAATACAGAACACTTTGTGGAGTCCTCACTTGATATAACACAGGATAAACCCTGTTGCAAAGGTGATGGAATCCATAAAATATACTATAAACGTTTAAAGAAATGTGGGTACCTCTTGGCATAGATCATGATATTAGCAGCCCTCCTTGCTAATTACAACTGTATGCCCATCATTCTTAGTGGTTTATGGTACCTTTCTATATGCATTGTTTCAGTGACATATTTGCAATTCACAATTGGTAAGAAAGTCAGAGTTTTAGTTTTATTGAAACTTATACTGTACAGTATATGTTTCTTGTTTTCTTAAGAAATGTTATGAGTGATTATATTTAATGAACTAATAACTTACAGTGATAATGTTAATATTACCAAGTCATTTGTGTATAACAGTGTCCATCACAAAAGTTTCTCTTTTCACATGACACAGTAAGTGCATGACAAAAGCACAGTTCCTACCAGGTTCAGTTTAGAGATCTGCAGCCCACTTTCACTTACAGTACATTTTGTTATCTGCAAAGATGCCCTTTGATTTCCTCTTGACAAATCATTATAGCACAAGAAAAGCCACAAACATAAGGCATGAGGTAGTTTAGTTCATTCCTACAAACTGAATTTTTGCTTTAGCTGATTCTTTGTTGAGAGTAAATCTAAAGGACATACACAATATTATATAATACTGTACATATAATATAATACCCAAGGACATATAATACCCAATACCTACTGTATTGCTAAAAAAATATACAGTATGTACACCGTTCAGCTACATTAAACAGTAACTTCTATTTTCTGAGCAAAGGATGTTTCTAATGTATCACCTGGAATTAGTGACTATGCAGAGTTTTAAAAAAATGGGAGTAACAAAAAAAGCTAAATGTCATCCACAGGGAATTCTCCAGAGCAACTCTCCCATACAATTTATTTGCTCTTGGCTAAAAGGTTGAATTCTCTTAACTTATCAGTTTAGGTCACAGTCATTGCCCACAGGGGAAACAGTTCTTCTCTGGTCTGTATCCAAAGAGCGGAAACCAAAATCTGGGAATATTCAAGAGACATGCAGTGCTGAGACGGAAAACGAAGGATACACTATCAAACTTTGGGATCACAACCCATGCTTGAAAAAAAATATTCAATTCAAGATCTCTGACTTTAAAGCTGACAAAAACTGAATGCAAATAAATAGTTTGTCTGTCGGCAGTGTGATTTATTGTGCTGTAGAGTATTGCCAGGGCCAGTGATATTGAACAGAATAACACACCTCACATATTGAAAATCAACAGAAAGAAAACGGCAAGACAGATGAATGACCTTCAACACAGCTAAGGAATGAGAGAGGTATACATTTCAGGAGATAACTGCAAGACCAACTGCCATTCTGTCTACTTATATGAAGTGATATTTCACTTGGCTCTTCGGCATTGTTGTTGTTAAAGCAACAGTGGACAAAAGCCTGATACTGTACATCTATGAACATCTGCAAACATTAAATATTTCTATCTGTGTATGAATGTGGAGTGAAACTTGTCCAGTGGTTTGCTTAGATATGATAGAATGATAAAAAACTGAGACCGACAAAGAGATTTTCAAAGAACAGAATTTGCTATTGGTTTGCTCAATGTTTTGTGAATTATTTTAAGATAACTCGCTAAAGACATATAGTAACACATGGAAAAAAGAAAAAAAATAATTTTAAATTTACATTAAATCAATATAAATTCTCAGATATTAGGATACTAACATATAGAAATTTAATAGGACCATATGCAGGATATAGAAATATAGGAGTGAACATACAAAAGTTTCATTTCATATGATGTCAGCTACACTTAACCTCTTGGATGTGTCAAGGGAAATTGATTAGACCAAAAACGAAGGGGGGATTTTTGCTTTTGCAATTTCAATAAAACTAATTAAACCTTAATTAGTTGGGTTTTTGTGCTGCTGTTCATGTCTTTTAAGCAGTGGTCCAATGCCATGCATAATAATGCTGACAGTCATTTTTTTACAAATATATAAATATATTCTAATTTTAGCACAGAATACACATTACCCCAAATTACAGTACAAAACCATATTCAAATTATAAACTATTATCTAGGAGACTCAAGGGAGATTATTGCTCTCTGATGTCTAGTCTCTTCAGTCTAAATAAACTCTTATCTTAAAATTAAACCCCAGAAGACTAATCTCACCCAAATAATTTCTCAGCAGTATACACAGTGGCATTATCAAACTAATTGACTAATTATGTCCCAGCTAATGCCCGGGAAAGGGGTTGGTCATATTCCACTCCCCTTTGACCACTAGACAATACTTGTCAATAATTATACGATAATTGTTTTTTTTCTATCTACAGGTAGGTGTTTTCAGTGATGCTATTATCAGCTTTCACTCCTTCACTCTCTCTATGAAGTTGCTTTCTGACTTGAAGAAAGCCCTAATACAGTAAGTACACTTCTCTCTAGAAATGCGGAAAAATCTGGTGACCTTGTTTGTTTGTTTTTTTTCACTCTTTCTGTCAACAGTACAGTACATAAAACAAACTGGGATCAATTCAGATAAGCTTCAAGTACAGTACATGCTCCTGCCTTATATCGTTTTGACTGACAATCCACTCTGAATCACTGATATCCCAACTCACTCATTAGTGTTATGCAAACTTTATTGTATTTCAGCATTGTGTCCTGAGCTAAGCAGTCTTGTGCATCACTATGCAAATACAGAACCTTATATCTTACAAACACACGTTGTGTTTAATTGTGTTAAACTTTATAAGTGGTATCAGAGAAAGCTTTCAGTAAAAAAAAAACAGTATACGGTATGTTCAGGCAATGCCAGAATGCTCTAAGAGCAGCTGGTGGAGAGTCGAGTGCAGGTAAAGGATTTACTTTGGATTCCCCCCTGGTGAGAAAAGTTTAACAAGTCTGTTTCACTAGAACACAAACCTAAGACCTCAAAGAGATACTTTTTCAAGTTTCAAGTGAGAAAAAGACAAGGTTGTGACTGATTGTGCACCCACATCTTCAGTTCGGTGACATACTGTAGCTGTAGAAAAGACACAAATGCTTTTCACATAACATGGATAGGGAAATCAATTTCACATGCAGACCCAGAGGCAATTCAATTAGGTCTAAGAAAAATACCTATATGACTGCCTGTCATTTTTTATTAGTCATTTTGAATATTCCAGGGCAGGGAATGCCATAGTAAACTCAGGAGTATCACTGTGCACAGAAATAACACAACAACTTAAAAAAACCCATGCTGACTTATTCCATTTCTTGCATGAAAGTCCCCATTGTGCATTAATTAAACTTTACCTTTCAGAATCCCCCAGAAAGCTCATTTGCAACAGCCTACACATCTCAATTGCCGTTGCTTGGTAACATCTTAAAGATGTTCGGTTCTTTTTTTCTTGTATTTGTTTTTAGAATGGTCAAGCCCATCTTTAAAGCAGTAACTGACATGGCCAAGTTTTCTCCTTTTAATGATTACAATGCATGTCTCTTAATGATGAGGCACACCTGAATACTTTAAAGCTGACATGAATTTTATAAACAAGTCAGTTAATTGTTTCATACCTGTTTTGTAAAACTAGAATGTTCAATGATGAGATTAACCTATTATTAAAATAAGCAAAACAGACAAGAAAGTTTCAGAGATGACAACTTAAATTTGAGTGTTACTTATTATGAGCCCCTAAATCTACATAGAGCATATTTGTAAAACCCTCTTTATTTAACAGTAGATCTAATCTAATATGTGGCAGGAGACACACTTTTAGGTGACAAGAAAGAGGGTCCAGTTAAAAATAGAAATTTTAAGAGGTAAGAAAAGAAATTAATTGCATTCCTCCTTCAGCTTCAACAATATAGATTTTTTTTACCTTACATTGCAAGTAATTTCCTAGATATTCTGTTTGGTTTGTTTGCTTTTTCACAAAATGTTTGCAAATATTCACACCATGAGCTTTCTCGGTTCTATTTTAATCAGCTGTCAGCACGTGGCATCAACAGTAATTGTAAAAGCATTTGACATGAATTCCCTCACAAATGTTCCACATGATGTTTGGTACAGTAGTGATAGTTTTCAGATCCCTATAGTGATCAAGATCAATGTTGAGTAAATGATTGTTGCACAGAGTAAATAAGGTACCTACCCTGATACAACAGCAATGTTATACCATTAACTGAATTTCTCAGTGTTGCTGTATACACATCTGCCTTAACAGCTTACAATTTCCCAATACCCCAGTGGAATGTTATGATTCTACCCAGTGAGTATAAAATAAAGTTTTACTACTATTCACAGCTTTTATATCCATCTTCACTGGTAGCAATCCATCCATCTTGATCAGCTGTAGTTTATTCTATCTGCATCGAGTTACCTACAATACAGCGTACAATCTTACTTCTGTACTTTGTCATAGTGATGAGGCCATGTCATTTACAAGCAAAGACAATTTATCCCCAAAACAGCAAAGAAAAACAATAGAATAAAATAGGGCCAAGCAGCTGTGATAGCACAGCTTCTGCAAATAAAATACTATAGGTACGCCATATAAATAGAGAACATTTTGATATTATTTAAAAAACAAACACAACCTCGAGCTTTATGTTTTGTATTTACCTTAGATGCTAAAATGTTTGCAGTATTAAAATGTAGTACACGGTAAATGGTGGAAGAAACCAAAGAGGTCCAAACAAAACAGGGGGAAATTAAAGTTTTGGGAATGGAAAACTGCTAAAATAGATATGTAAAAAAATATGTTGATAATGCTTTAGAAGAGGACAAATCTAGAAGGCATTTGTTATATACTTACATATATGTCATCTTGTAAAATGTGATGCACAATTGTGTATACAGTAGGTTTGACCATTCTAAAAAAATGTTACCTTTTGTCACAATAAAGAGCTATTTAATAACTAATACATTACCTTAATATTAATGTACATGTTCGGCATTTGCTAGCACTCAAACTGTGCGTCAGTAATAAAGTTGCTGTAGGGGCTTACAGGTTTCTCCTACTCTTTTTATATATATATAGATGTAGACTCCTACAAAGTTTTGTTGTGATAATGCTATTGCAAAGACATATTTAATTGCATGCACAGACTTTACTCCCCATAAATTGTGTTAATCTGCTTAATATTGTGTAGAATATCTTTAGAGGCTTTCGGGAGAAAGGTCACATAAACAAAACATTCATTTTATACAACCTTCAGGTCCTCGGCTGTCAGACCTGAGACCTACGAGATGTGTCACTTCCTTGACAGTTCAAGCACCCAAACCTCGAGCAGCAATGCCTTTCTGTCAGCAGTGTCTTGTAATCAACACAAGAAAGGCAATTTACACAGCCCTGCCTCTCAGAAGGGTGAAGATGGCAAATGTCTACAGTACATAACGTGCGACAACTAATTATTGTGTTTATGAAAGGAATGTCCAAATCAAATCATTGTCTTAGTCCAAGAAATTCAATTTATCTAGTAATAAGTAACTCACCTTCAAATTTTTACCTTGTTTTTGTTGTACTATTGTTTTCACAAGCAGAATTTACTTTTATCTATACTGTACACTGTACATATTTTAATCCTGCATTTTTGCATTATGCTGTATGTTCTTTTCTTGTACTGTAATTATCTTTTCTCAATCGACCCTGCAATGTCATACAGTATGTCTCTTTGGAAAAAGGCATCTGACAAATTATTACTTTTAAACCAGAAATTAATCCTACATTTTAGTATTAATTAGTTAACTGACAGATTAAGTCATTTTTTCCACATTTTCTAAGGGTGTTTCACAACAGCATAGCATACTGGATAAAATCCATTTTTAGATGTTTTACATCCTGATAATAGAACTATTAAAGCCACAGAGAACAGCTTTAAGAAAACTCAGAAGTAAAAGAAAACAAAAATGTTAAAACATACTATTCCAGTATATTGAAATGGTGCATATTTCAGTGCATCAGTTTCAGATTCAATGTAATTTAAATTTGAGTTAATAATGAATAAGAAAAATAAATAAACCAAAGGCATAATGCTATGGTTTTCTTTCTATTGATTTGCTGCTTTGTTTGTCTTGTTTCATTTTAATATTTTATTAGGTCCTGCGAGATGAATTACTTTAAAACAAAGCAAAAAGAAACAATAATACCTTGATATTCCTAAGAGGTTACTGCAACAAGAGAATTTACTGTACCATTCTGTTGTTGGTAATATGGGAGGTTGTCCCATGGAAAGATGGTAATAACAATAAACCTGCCTCTAGAGGCTTCCGAAAATGGGGCTTCAGAGATGCATAGTTTTCAACTGTGTTGTCTCACCTACTGATTGCATTCCTTGATTGTATATTAGTGTAATTAGTTCAGATGGGTAGCTGCATCAACATGTGTAGGCTGTAAAGCAATAAGTAATAATTTTATTCCAAACAGCCAAAACACTGTCTTCTTCCTTCTTTTCAGCATGGAATAAACCTATTACTTGTTCCCTAATAGTGTAATTGTTTGGAATATGAACATTTTCACATGTATATTTGTTTGTTTACATATACTGTATATGGGAGAATGAGCAGGCTGGAACAATTAAGGAGTAGTTGAGAATGTGTTTGTTGGATTACAGTTCAAAGACTTTGACCAATTTGCCAACTTCAATAAAGCTGGTATTGTTTACTTTGTAGAAGTCTTTGTAGGAGACTTTTTTTGCAATAATATAGATAACCCCAGGATTTTAAAACCCATATCAGTAGTGTATTATGTACAAAGTTCCACTGAGACATTCACACAAAAAGGAAGGATTTCCCACAAGCACTTTCTTATGTATTTGCACATTATGAATTTTGGTGCATCTCACCGCTTAATCAATTAGGAAGGACATTTCTAGAGCCAATAGAGAACATAACTTAGAAAGTGTTCTGGAAACTCAAAATTTTATTCACTAAAATGCACTAAGAACTGGAGTGTAGAACAATTCCAGCTGTTTAGTTCACAGAGTGATGATTGCTTCTCTCAGCCCACCTAGCTCATTTGCTTGCTAGTACCAGTAGCTAATTGATCCTAGGCTTTTCCCAGCTGTTTCCTGAAAGATGTCAGAATACCAGCTTCAACAACATGGCTGGGTAGCTTATTCCAGGCTCCCACAACATTTTGAACAATTAAGTGCCTCCTGTTTTCAGATTTGAATACACTTTCCCATAGTTTTTACTTTTGACTTCTGTTCAATCATTGTTGATTCTGAAAAAGAGTACTGTGCTGATTTTGTCCATGATTTGGGGTTTTTGAATACTTCAGTCAGGGCCCTAACATCTTTCCTCTTAAGGACTAATAATGTCAGACTTGGTTTGTATCCAGTCCCTCTTCTATGGATTGATTTCCAGGTAGCAATAACATAGCAATACCATTTTTGTAATATAGTGTTCTCTATTGTACGTCATATTCTAAATGAGGCATTACATAAGGCTTTGTGCAATTTTAAAATAACATCCATTCATTTAAATTACACTTTTAAACAACTATTGTGCATCACAGATAATGATATACAGTAGGAAAAAGAACTGCACACACTACATGTGGCTGATTTACAAATGGATTTTGTAATTCCATCAAAGAACGGGCATGATTTAACCTCAAATCTGTTACAATAAGAAATTAACCCCAATTAGCATCAATTTATTTGATTTAATTTATCTGAATCTAATAAATATTAAATTTATTAGAATCTTGATCAGGGTTAATGCATCACTACAGCTGATGACAATTCTGTATGACAATTTATGAATACTAAATAACATTTAAGTAGTTTACTAATAATTTAATTTGTTTATTGAATAGCATTTGTTTTGAATTACCCAAACTCTGTGTTTTTAGTAGCAAGGCTTTTCTCCCTGTTGTAGCAGAATGGTAAGAGGAGGTAAGATGGTGATCCTTGCCTCAACCATATTCCCCAGAAGGCCATTACCTGCCATCTTTTGTCTCCCAACCAGTCAGAGGAAAAGCATTGCTCAGGTGACTGTTCAGAAGCCAGGAAGTACTAGTTTCCCGAGATACAGTATGTATCTACGACTTGTAGACTGAGAGCTGATTCACTGAAGTGTGGTATATCAGTAGGAGCAGGAGCCAGACAAACGAGAGGCAGAGTGAACAAGATAGTGAATTGAGAGCTGGACAATTTATAATATTTATGAGGGGGCAGCTGACCCAATTTGGATAGGAGAGGGAATGAGGACGTTGTTTTCAGCTCCAACAGAAGCTAGTACTTATTGTGTTTTTGATGAAGCACAATATTAGATCATATATTATAATCACATCCCTGTAATTCTAAATGTCTCTTTTGGTTCTCCAGCATTACACAGCCTTTGTGTCAATATTCACCACCATGTACAGTATAGTATGTTACTTTTGCCTACTGAGCACAGCAGCAGAACTCTTTTTACACTCTCCTCTAGCACTCAGACACAATAGAGAAGTTTAAAACTCTCCAGACAAAGGCAAGGATCTCCATCTTCCCTCCTCCTTCCATTATGTTACATGTTTTTCACGTCCCCTAAAACAGTTTGGACATTAAGAACAGTGCAAATGAATCTTACTTTGCCCTTTCACCCATCAGTTACTGAAATCCACTAATGAAAAATCTGTTTATTTTCCTACACAAGTAGAACTGTTTTGATTAACTGACATATTTTTTTCCAAATAAAACAGGATCCAAATCTAAATTAATTAAACTGTAGTAATAGTGTAGACTACTGTATAATAACTATTTTTTCATAAAAATGAAGATGAAGTTCTGGGAACAATTAAGTCACCAGGAAACAGACAAGAGTTAATCATAACTTTTTTAACATTGGTCTCGGCAGTGTGACAATTACAATTATGTTTGTGTTGAAACAGATTGATTTTCATGTGGAGCCTTCTCAAGTATTAATTAAAAACTTCATTAGATTAAAATGAGCTATCAACTGCACTGTAGATTTCAGGATGGAAGGATAAACTATTTCTATCTGTTTTTTTCTCTTTGCAACAGAGTTCTAATCTTAGTCAAATATATGAATAGTCTGTAGTAAGTAATGACAATTTTCAAGATTTTTTTAACTGAACTGTGTCCATTTAAGAAGCAATTTTCAATTTTTTGAGGCTTTAAAATGTATCTTACTAAACAAAACTTTAATTATTACAACAAGTGTTTTTACCCCACTAGAAACTAGTTTTTACCCCACTAGAAATCATAGTGTAGATGTTATCAAATATACACTAAGATGTACTGTACAGCAAGGCTTATCAATTCATTACACCAAATGTGTTCAAAACATTGAATAAATAACAATATTGACTATCTTTAATAAATAACAAATGTCAATTTCAATAACACATTGGTGTGAAGTTACTTATGTAACATTGTCCTAACAAAAAAAGAAAAAAAGCCTGTGTGTGTTCAAAGAATAGAGATACTTATTATCTTATGAATGAGAAGTAAAACGCACATTTGTAATCACAGAACAATTATACACAGTAATTTAAACCTTCATAATCTATGTAGAAATTAAAAAAAATGCCTAAACATACAGTATATAGTAATTTTTTAAAAACGTATTATTTTCTGTAAATAATACCAAAATGTCAGCTTCATATGCATAGCTCTAAATACTTAACGCAATTTGATTACTATTCAGGGATCAGATAGATAAATCCATATTAAACATGACAACCAAGCAATATCTCTGCATTTTTTGTAATTATTTAAGAAACAGAGAAGCATTCATGTCAGTTTTTTTGTAATCCTTTCTGTTATACAGTAGCTGCACGAACAGTGTCAAAAGCAGATATAGTAAATGCACAACCCTCAGGGACTTCACACTGTTTTTAATACATGCTGAGATGGTCGGACCACATGCTGTAAAGAGCGACTCATGCAGAGAGATATCCCTGCAGCAGTGCAGTCTATTCATGCTGGTATCCAATAGGGCATGACACCTTGGTCTTCACACATTTACGTATTGTTACTGTGAAGCTAACAGTGCTGCTGTTCATACACAGTACCTGTTGCCTCACCGACTAAATTTCAGACATAGGCTGATAGTTGGCTGCAGACATAGCTTATAGTTATAAAATGCGTACGCGTTTACCAGAAAACCAAATAACAACAACCAAAATTACATTTAAAAGAGAATTTTATTGAAAGTATTGTATGTATGATTTTTGGCTGGCTGTAAGTAGGAGACAGTGGCTGCATTGGGTAAACTGCAATTCTGATTACTTTCTTTTTCAGTGTCTAGAGCTTGATAACAGAAAAATGGACAAAGTGCATACAGTATATTGTCATTACTGCAACTGCTACAGGGTGGGTACTGTATCTGCTTTTCTGTTTTCACAAGGGACGGGGTCTGTGAGTGAGCATCAGTCCAGGACCAGTACAGTGTTTGATCCTGCTGTAGAGATCATGATTCCCAGGCTTTGGGAAAAAAAAGCTGGGCTTGAGGGAATAAGCTACAGTAGGTCTGCATTTGTAAATGTTTGCACAAAAAAAAATGTTCCACAGTGAGGTGGAATAAAAGCAGCTCAGAACTTAATGTAATAATCAGTGCCTATGATACACTTAATTACAGTAACTATATAGTTTGGTAGAAATATGAGAAATAAACTTGAATACAGTTGTGTCATTGTTGAGGATTTCTATAAATGCTGAGAAATTGAGGCCCAAAGATCAATTGTTACCACTTCTGCTACTTTATCTGAAGCCCACTGAATTCTGTGAGTCAAAATCATTCCCACACAGTCCTTGCATAAACAATAGGTTTTGTGCTATAATGTGTCCAGGGATTTCACAACCATTCAGTTTTTACAATGAGATTCCTCAAAGAGCAAGATGATAAACACAAAATTAATTTTGCTTTGATATCAATTAAGTAGTCCCCAAGCAAACAGATTCAGCGACTACAGAATATCCTTTGATTGAATGACCAACACAGTATACAAACATAACAGGACAAAGGGAAGTGAAAACTAATTAAAAGTGTTTGTGACTGAATCCACTATTCATGTATACATATTAAGTTCTACAGTTATTAGTAATAAGGATACTTCATTTGCCTGACACTCTTATGCAAAGCAATTTACATTTGTACCCAATTATACAGCTCTGTGTTCTACAGTAGCAATTTGAGTGAAGTATTTTCCTCAAAGATACAGTACATCAGCAGTTACTGTATATTGAGTTAATGAATGAGACTCCTTGCATTTCCCTTCCCCTAAACTTCACATCCTGGTGCACAATTTTGAAATGTGAATAAGTCTGTCTCAACCACTACATTATGAAGCGATACATAAGCACGGATATGGTCCTGACTAGCAGCTTGGATCTCCGGCTTTGACTCTCCAGTGATTCATACCACTGATACAGTTATTAATTACACATACCTGTAAGTGTTCACATAAACTAATCTACTTCTTTTTTTATTCTACTGTGACTAGTCTGTCAATATCAGTAAACAGGTTTGTATTGCAGGTCACAAAAGTTGCATCAATGCATGATGTATTGTGCTTTTTTAAATGTAAAGAGGGCTACATAGTATAATAATATGTTTAGAAACCAACATAGAATGTATATTGCGATGTCTTTTCGTCAGAGAATGGCACACACCATTTTCAGTAAGTACCAACAACTAGTCTTCCCTCTTTCTTTAACATGAAGAGTGCGAACTAAGATTAGGCCAAACCCACAGACCAATCTCTACACTGCCTGACTTCACAATGGCAAGCATATACTGTACATCAGCAATTAAACAACACAATTAGATGGCACATGAAAGAGTTGTCAGTCATACTTTTGTATCACTTTTGTAAATCTATGGATAGAAACAATATCAGGTTCATATAGTATCTAAGGTTTTGGAAAATGTCTCGGACAGCATGTGTTTAATATTGCTGTCTTCCAGCACTGGGGCCCTGGGTTCAATTCTGGAACCGAGATGGTACTGTATGTTCTCCCTGTGTTTGTGTGGGATTCCTCCAAAAGCTCCAGTTTTCTCCCACAGACCAAAGACATATTGGTAGGTTAATTGTCTTCTGGGGAAACTGGCTCTGGTGTGAATGTGTATGTGTCTGTGTTTGTATCTTTGTGTTCCCTGCGATGGACTGGTGTTCCATCCAATGTGAATCTTGCTGCTGCTTGCCAGGATAGGCTCTAGCTCCCCCGCGACCCTGTACTGGATAAGGCAGATAGAAAATGGATTGATGGAGAGGAAATGTCACCAGCTTCCCAGGCTGTTGGTTGGTAGTTTTGCTGATTGATGTCCCTTCAGCAATACAGAGTAAAAGAAAATAAAGCAATCTTTATTACAGTACATGTATAGCTGTAAATCCAATAGCTCTTTTCCAAAGTCAGAACTGGAGGTCAAGGTTCATGATGCTGGAGATAAACAGTGAAGTACACCAGATAAGATATATTCTTCTATCCTGAAAACATACAGTCAAATATTTCATTTATAACAGGACAAGGTGTTGATTTATTTGCATATTCATAAGTCATACTGGGATGGTGCTCAGAATGTATTTTCTTAAGTCAGAAATCACTGGAGGTCAAAGTCCATGACAAATTTGCATATTTATAAGTTATACCAGGTTGTGCTCACAATGTAAGCTTTTGCAAAAGAAAAAAGTAATAAAGAAAATGTTGTCTGACTTGTGTGACTAGTTATTTCTTAGCATGCAGTAGCAAAACTATAAGGAAACAGGAAACTCACAAGAACACATTTAACTACTGTAAGCTGCTATTTCTATTGGAGGTGTGGAGCAAAAAGGTAGAGCACTATCTTTATTCAAAATTGCAATGAGACACAGTGAAGTGTTCAGCTACTATATGTTTGCAAACAGAGCTTCATTCTTACATATAATCTTCATTATCTAAATGTAGAAAATAGGTCTTAGTTTTTTTGGAGATTAAATGCATCTTATAATCACCTATTTAGAATTATGTAGAGGCTATCCAAACATTTGCAATCAGGAATCATTTCATAAGTGACAGATAAATACAATGTAATTAGTTGCATGGCTGTTTCAATTAGGTAGGGATCATTAATTTTGAACACTATAGAATGCATAGGTCAGACAATGTCATTAGCTAAGAGTGTATTTTTGACTATACAATGTTGATACCGTCTATCTCAACTGTTTACTAGATCGGGATGTCAGTAATGTGGAACGCTTTCAATTTTCCTGTAAATCAAGTCCTTTCTTGTCACTTTTCTGGAATTGGAAATTATTTTTCTATATTTGTAACAGCCTGCCTGGAAAGATATTTATGTTCATTTAAAAACCGTCATTATGAAGTGTTTCAAATTAGAGCAAGGCACAGTAAAGGAATACCTACAAGTATAGTCAAACAGCAAATCGACTTTTCTGTAAAAAAAAACTAATATTAAAGTTGAAGCTTTCTTATATGTGCATACAGTATAAATAATGCACAGAAATACACACAGCTAATTCTATTTTACAGCACAGACATTTTATTGCACAAAAATCGCTACAATAGACAACAAATTTTGCTTAAATTCATTCTCATCACCAGCAGAATTTCTAATGATTAATGTAGTCCTCAGAAGATCAATGTCTAATGCCCAAGAGTCAGACTGAATTTCCTTATGTGCAACCAATTTTAACCATGCCTAACATTTATCTTGAAGTTAAAATGTGCTCACAGCAATATCTAACACAATCACCATTCACTTTCATAGTTTATTTCCAGTTATGAAATGATTGTTGCACACTGATGATTCCCCAACTTCTTATCTTTTCTATTTTTCTTCAATATTAGATGAATTATAGCCTTGCTGTGACCAAAAGCTTCAGAAATTTATAAAAATGCCTTCATATAGACTCTATATTACACTATATTATATATACTATATTATAGAGTAAAATGGTTCTCATGTCCTTAATGTGGGAGTGACCCTAATATACTTACTAATGGAATCCATAGTATTTAACATTAAATATCAAGAATATTTAACAATAAATTTCAATGTATGATTTATATTAAATGACACCACAGAGGATAATCTCTCACACAAAAATAAACTAATATGTTCATAAATAGAGAAACTACTGATTTGTGTACCAATATAACATATTCCAATACCTTGCTTTAATAATAATAATTGCTTACATTTATATAGCACTTTTCTGGACACTCCACTCAAAGCGCTTTACAGGTAATGGGGACTCCCCTTCACCACCACCAATGTGCAGCATCCACCTGGATGATGCGATGGCAGCCATAGTGCGCCAGAACGCTCACCACACATCAGCTATCAGTGGGGAAGAGAGCAGATTAATGAAGCCAGTTCATAGATGGGGATTATTAGGAGGCCATGATTGGTACAGTAAGGACCAATGGGAAATTTGGCCAGGACGCCGGGGTTACGCCCCTACTCTTTTCGAGAAACGCCCTGGGATTTTTAATGACCACAGAGAGTCAGGACCTCGGTTTTACATCTCATCCGAAGGACGGTGCCTGTTTACAGTATAATGTCCCTGGCACTATACTGGGGCATTAAGATCCACATGGGCCTCAGGGTGAGCACCCTCTGATGGCCCCTCTAACACCTCTTCCAGCAGCAACTTTAGTTTTTCCCAGGATGTCTGCCATCCAGGTACTGACCAGGCTCACACCTGCTTAGCTTCAGTGGGCTGCCAGTTGTGAGTTGCCGAGTGATATGGCTGCTGGCTAGAGCCAAAATAGAATTGATTCGTTATTCATAAAATTCAAAGGTCTTCCTTAACAAAAATGTTAACTGTATATCATACAGATAACACTTAGAACATTCTCACTTTTGCATGGTAATCTAAATTACAGATCCACAGTTCTATTTTTCTGTTCTTTGATAATATTTTATTTGATTTTAATGTTTACATTTTAAATATAACAGAGCCACAGAACTTGCTTGCTTTAACTTCCTTTATCTAATTTATCTGTTGCAAGACCATGAGTGTGGAAGCCCTTTACAGCGTCATCTGGTTTTTGGCTCCATGTAGTAACTTAAGGGAAATGTGTGAGTTCACATACAGTACTACTAATAATATGATACATAGGAACTGGAATACGCCCTGCACTGAATAAATAATGCCAAAGTTTTCCTCTTAAGGTGAAGATAGTTGAGAGACATGAGGATTTTATTGTTTAAAAGAAACAGCTGTCCTTTCCACTTTGTGTATATTGCAGAAAATTACTTGAAAGTGCAAAATGAATAAATCTCAATATTAAGAAAAAAGGTACAGTAGCTGATATTCAGGAACAAAATGAGGGCATACACTATGTATGTGGCACTTGCAATTATTTTTCAAATACCATTTTTAGATAAATTGTAATCTCCAGTTGGTTTGGTGTGTTATGTCAGAATAAGGTCCATATTATCCACAGCAAACCAAATGTGACCTTCTCTTTCTATATGAAAACTGAATTGCTAGTGTAACTACAATGTGATTAAAACACACACAGTAGTGAAAAGTAATATTCATGTGGTTATGCTTCAGGTAATCTCTAGTAGGCTACAGTATACAGTATGCCAAAAAAGGAACCAGAATTAAACTTACTCGCTGTTCCTTCATACACATTCCATTTTATCACTTGATATTATGAATCATTTCAGCGACTTGAATAAGGGGCAATTGGACACTTAGTTATTTTTGTTCAAACACATTATCACAGTAGATGGGAGTCTTCTGTGGTGCATTATGTTATATAATGGAATAAATTACATTAATTGACACAGGGTACTTTCCAATGACAAACTGAACTGTAGTAATGCATATTTTATGGACTAGCTAGTGATTATGTTTGTCAAGTCTTTTCCTGAAGACCCCTTTTTGTGAGTGACTGCTGATTACCTGCAAATTAAATAATGCTTGCCAAAAGAGTAACTTGAACTAACCTAATCTCCAAGGCATCCTACTTTTTAAAAAAATAATTTTAACTTCTGGCCTGCTTCTTGCCAGTGCCATGCCATAACAACCCATATTCAGTTAGCTAAAGGGGAGCCAATGAATTCTAAGTTGAAAATCCTAGAGGCAGTAGGAAAGCAGAACAGAATAGGTGAAAACCTAAAGGGATATGTGAACATCCCAAAGAAAGGGCAAGAGCTCAAAAAAGAAACCTAAGAGCTGTGCAGCAACAGCACAAACCACAATGCCATCATTCTGACCCAAGATATCTGGCAATTGATGTACAGTACAGTATATGCAACTGTTAAAATGAAATTTTAGAAGGCTTTTAAATATAGGACTGCAACATGGCTAATTCACCTCAGTGAACAAATTCCACAATCCACTGGACAAAAAATAACACCTTGAGGAGTTAAGAGATGATAACTTACAAACCAGCTGAAAAAAGCAGAAACTTGATCAAGTACAGAGACTATGATGGCCCACGGGGAGTGGTATAACATAATCATCTGCAGTAGGGACACAGTTGAAAGGATCAAAACAGTTCTCTTTATTCAAAGTAGGTGAAACAAAAAACAGTCGCTGTAGACCAAAATAAACAAACCAAACAAAAGACCTAGCTCTTCTTTAAACTCTAGACTAAAAGTCTTCACCAAGTCCCTCCATACTATACCAGTAAGCTAAGCTGCTTACTGGCTTCAAAACAAAATGTCAGCCTTTCCCAGGGATTTTTTAGAAACCAAGTCCAAATTTCTCTCTGAGACCCTTCATACAGTCTTAGAGAGGCACACAGTCTCTCCCTGAGACTTCTCATACAGACCTCAAAAATCAAACATTAACAGTGTCTCATTCTGCAGCTCTTCCCATTACTAGTCAGTTATCCATTACTCTGGTGATTGTGTGCACAGCAGCTCTACCTTCTTTCTCTGGATAGGCAATATCACTCAGTAACTAACCAAGGAAGTTTCAGTTTCCTACCTATTAAATACACACCTAACCAATCATTTTTTCCCAGCTGGTCAAGTGTCTGAGGGTAGCAGCACCTCATTGTCCAAAGGTTTCTGGGTAATGTGGTCTAAACAAGGCCGACTCTTTGTCTGGACCACGTGTGCCCTCACAACACCCCAAAGGTGAAAACCTTCGACCACAGTGCATGTGTGCAATTTGTCTGTGATGTCTTAAATTACTTATTTCATTGAAGCTGATACCCTGGTTTCTTTCCAGAAATAGCTGTCTGAACCTTGGATCAATTAAATACCACATGGAGATAGGATAGGACAGAAAAAAATGTTTGATCCATGTGCCAATCAAAACAATAAACCCAGTAAATGTCTGCCACTTTAAGCTTCATGGCCTGCCATCAAAAATTTGGTTAAGTAGGACAATATTATTTAAACCAGGCCTTAATCAAACATTTTGAAATCTTAAGATGAAAGCAAATTTAAGAAGAAAAGTGGGGGACTCTTTTCAACGCATAAGTTATTACATTTGATAATAAAAATAATTTGGCCCATTGAGCTTTCTTGGCTGTGTATTGCTATTACTTGATCATGGAGAAGAAGATTCATCCAAACAACTTCTATTCCAGACAGAGAATATCAGTCAATATACGGAGAAAATCTTTTTCACTACACTAGGACACACATAACAGCTGTGGGCCAAGTTTCATGCAGTGAAGCCATCTGACTTTCTGTGCTCTGTGTGGGGTCAGATGGAAGCAAATTCACATGTAGGAAAAAACAGAATTTGAGCAAACCGAAACAGATACAATGTTGTGACATGAGGAAATGTTTGAAACTGCAATCCATGTTCATTTTCATAGAATAACAACATTATATTGATCAGTTGAGCTAATGAATAAAGTCATTAATATTTTTTGTATGCAGTTTTACTAAATATCACAGAATTAGGATCACGACTTACTAAAGTAGTATCAGACCTTTCTGTAGGAGATGCAGATGTAGGAAACTTCAGCGACTGTGCACAGTAAACACTATAAATTTATGTCTGTATTCCTTAACATGCAGAGCAATATCACCCCTGCGGCAGAGAGAAATCTCCTGCTTATTGAGCTGTCTATCCCTAGCTATAGAGCAGTGACAAAGCATTAGAAGTCCATTTCAATTGAAGAAAAAAATACTATAAGCACAAATTCTACTTATTTTATTCCCATGTGGTATCTATCTAAAAAGATAGTGTATTTCATTTAGTTATGTAACACATAATAAACTAGGGAATCTGAAATGGTGTCTTCTGTTGCTCTGACAGCTCATCTAATCAGCTGTTACACGTCTTTTAAATGCCTTAGCCTTTGTCTATAATTAGAAAGTTCCTCTGTAAGGTTTTGTCAATCCCCTATTTGTACTGTTCTCAGACTCACTAATAAAAGTTTTCCCCTTCTAAACAGAAGGGATTGCATAAGTAAATATACAGTATATACTGTATATGCATATACAGTATATCTATATTATACATTCTGGTTCCAAATAATTTACATCACCATTACATCATTGTACATTGATGTACTGTACAAAGTCGTGTCGCAAATGGAGCATCCAGATAAACAACAACTAAAAAAAACCATTGAAATCCAAATCCTGGGCTAGATGCCATGTTGAACCTGTTAAGGCTTTCTCATATAGTCAGGTATCTGAAAACTTGTATGGTGATTCTGCCCGTTTTCTAATAAGCACTTCTGTTCAATAAGCCTGGTGCTGCTCTTGAAAGTGTATTCATTGCTTTTTCTGTTTTCTTTTACTTTGACCTACTGGACTCATTTAGCACTTCTGGAGAAATGGTTATTTAGCTAAATGGATACCACTAATGGAGACAGCAGCACAGAAATTATGTGAATCAAGACTTATTATTTGCTTTTCTTCTTTCCCTATTTTCTCATTCCTCATTGTGTTTAAAGCTCAATTGTGTGAAATGGAACATGATTTTTAGCCAGGCTAACTAAACAACTCTGGATTTGTAAATACAGAATGCTCATTTCAACCAACCAGTTATACATTAGACAAATGGGCATTTGACATGATTTATCTAGACAACAGTGTGCTCAAAAGTGCTTGGAGACATGTACTGTATCCACAAATTAAGACAAAACGTATAAAACAGTTTATTTCAGATAGTTGTACAGTACTATTGATGCATAAGCAGTATTTTGGTGTTGCCTCACTGCTCTTAAGCCCTGAGTTTGATTCCAGACTGGGCACATTCTATGTGGAGTTTGCATGTTCTTCCTAAGTCCACATGTGTTCTCTCTGGGTAACAGAGTTTCCTCCACAGCCCAATACCACATTTTTAGGATTAATTTTCATCTATAAATTGCTTCATATATGCATGTGTGTATTTTATGGTTTTGTACACTGCAATAGACTTGTGTTGCGTCACAGATGAAGACTGCTTTACACCCTGTGCTTTATAGGAAATCTATAGGGATCATGTCATTACTGAAAGCGAATGGATGGATGGTAGTGGATGATTAATAGTCAGGAAATGTTCTCTATTCATAGAACATGCAGAAGTAGTTGTTCCTGTCACAGTCAGACCTTTCCAATCTGTTAGAATTTGGGCTGAGCATATTTCTGGTGGAATGTGAATTGATTACCATGCACCACAGTTATAAAAGTATCTGAAATCTTTACTAACACATTGTTTTTGGAGAGAAATCATGTACCTTAAATGACGATTCTTCACATTTAATAAACTGCAAACACTGTAGAGCTTTTAATCAATTCTTAAAGTTCAATATTCAGTTGCCACATAATAGTACCCCAAAGGAATTGCAATTTTAAAGTGCAGCCTCCACTGGGATGGGAATCTACTGTCGTTTTCTGTTGGAATATGGAGAATTTAGAAGAACTATCCTTTTTTATTTTTAAAATTCACAACAGTGAAAGACCTCAGTTGAATTCATCAAAGAATCTCATCTGATTATGACAGTTCTTCCAAGGGCATTTTCCTGCTATAAATGGGAAACTGTATTTCATTATAAGAAGAAATGACTAAAATTGTAGACTATGAGTTAACAGACCAGCTTAGGTTTTCAAGTAATAAAGGTCATGACCAATATCAGCCTGTTCAATTGAGAAATACATTCTAAACTTGCAGTAACTCGTGGCTGTAACTTATAAGCTATCAAAGAGGAAGATTCATTCTCTCCAGTCCCTTAGCTAAGATGAACGTTTGAACCACTGATCTCCTTGCAGCTGTAACATTTCAATGATCCGCCTCATTTTTAATTTGCACAGTTGAATTACTGTATTCTAGGATGGACTTTTTGATTTTGCAAGCAGGTAAGCCCAAAAATACATCAAAAAAAGATCAAAAGCCAAAGGCCAGCCCGCCTCTTACATCATTATTTCAATAAAGGTCCCAATAGCTGTTTCTGAACTCTACATCAATGGTGAATGCCCCAAAGGCTTAATAAGATAAAAAATGCTCATACACAAAGAGGGAGAACTGCAATGATTTCCATGGTTTATACAAAATTCTGTAATTCATATTTAACTAGGAGAGAATATCAGATTAAGCAGCATATTCAACATGTTAGATTTTGGATCTGTTGTGACCTTTTAAGCTTTTTTTCCCCAAGACTGCAGTATATCAATATGCTTTCTGCATACAGTAGATATTTATTTGAACTACAGTTGATGGCTCATAGGCAGTGTGGTGGAACCGTGGTTAACACTGTTACTTTACCATTCTTAAATCCTGGGCTCATTTCTGGACTGGTCATCCTTCCTTGTAGAGTTTTGGTTTAGTCTCCTGACTAAGTTTGTACTGTCTCAATCTCAGTGTCCTTGCTGGGTTTATCCATATACTTCAGTGTCCTTTCACTCCAGAGATATGCTTTCTGGGTTAATCAGTGTCTCTAAACTGTCTGTGTTTCTCAGTCCCTATGCTGGACTGACTGGATAATCCATCCAGGGTGCAGTCCTGTACCACCATGTGTCATGTGTTGCAGGGATATGTTCGGCATTGCTGGGATGTTTAGGAGTTGACATAACCCCTAGAAATAAATAGATTTCAATTACCAGATGTATCTGTGGACAGATGTCATGCTCACAGATTTCCCATATTTACTGTTTTATTTAGACAATAAAAATACACAGAGTGAAGGAAAAGACAGTTTTTTTTTATTTCATCAGCTTTCTAGTGTAAATGCTTTAGGAATCTTTCCAATGTTACAAAAACTACAACAAGTATTGATGAAACTACTGTAAGTATTGATGGTAACATCTTTTAAAGGGCATCAACTGGAAGTATTTTGCTGTTGGTATAATATTTCACATACAGTTATTACTACCTGAACAAAAGGTTTAATAATGTTGTTCACAGTATAATAAAGGTCAAAATGAGTTTTAACTGTAAATGTTTTGTGGGAGTTTGATCTCTTTGCCTGTGCATAATAATATTTCTGACTCTAATGAGGGAAAAAAAGTGTAACATTACTAAATTGCTACAGGTTACAGAGCATGAAATTAAACTTAATCATAATCCAAATTTCTTGAAATACACAATACTACTGAATACATATTGTAAAAATTCATAGTACTGTAAAGTGTACAGTATGTCCTAAATTGTGTAGCTATGTAAAACTAGAGTATATCTCCTATACTGCAACAGTAAAAAAAAAAACGTTTAAGCGTACTGGAAATATTTGTATTTTAAACTCTTTGGAATTAATTAGTACTGTAGATGTAACACAAATCTGCAATAGCAAATAAAAAACAGCAACAACAAGCTCAAAAGAAAACGCTATTAAAATGAGCAAATCAAGGACAATAGTGGGTAGTATCACATGAGAATTTGTGCAAGTACTGTATATAGATACTGTAAGTTACAATTTTTGGTAGTGAGAGAAATAATAAAAAGTGTAAGTAGCTTTAATAGCTGTGAAAACCATTCCTGATGCCCTGCCGTTTTCTTACCACTGATGGAAAAAACACAGTATGTAGCCCAGCAATTTTTAACTGTTGCCCAGAAATAAAGTGAAAACTGCTGGTAACAACAAAAAAAATTGCCCAGGCATCTTTTCTACATGCTCTGGGCCCATCTAGATTTGCTTTATTGAATTAAGGATGACGACTCAAAAGATGTGGTAATTTTCACAAACAGGATTTGCCCAGAAGCCTTTGGCTAAATTTGGCCCTACGAAAATAGAGCAAAACTATATTCGCCAGATGATCAGATTGTAAAATAAATATGCACTACACACACATAGCATCTATAGATGTTTCTATTCAGAGTCGGATATAACTATTCCTGCTAGTTATTTTGTATTTATTTTGCAGACAAATATAGTATATGAAGTGAAATTAAAAGTATTTCAGAAATCATTGTATTTCTAGCAATGTGAAATTGACAGAACAATTTCATTTCTTATTTCCCTTAATTCATATCTTGTTGGAAAAAGCACACGTGGACAACACAATTCCTGTTTACTTTAACAAAACAAATATTACAAATAAAACAAATTGCTTCTACAACATGCTCTAACATTGTTTTCTTTCACTTTTTTATTGCTTGCAGGGTAATTTCAAATGAGTTGAGATTTTTAACTGGATTAGTACATGTACTGTAGGAGATCTAAAAATCTCCTGGAAAAAAAATCATTTTTGATAAAAAGGCTTATATTTTAAGTTTCTCTTCATAATACATCATAAGAGTGGCATCACTTACACAACAATTCCTAGCCACATCATTGTTTCCGTTAGTCAAACAGCTTGTTTTACAGAGTGCAGACAATATTCATCTTCCTGTTTTCATTATTTAATACTCACATAATCCTGAGTAAAAAAAACTAATATAAAGTATAGCGCCTGATACATTTTTAAATTATTTCATTGCTGAACAGTTTAGAACAGCTATTCTGTGACAGAGACACATTTTAAGACACATTTTACATAAAATCACATTTTACTTGACTCATACAGTAAAGATATTTTTCAGCAGGACTGATCTGATAAAATGAAACTATCTAGGCTAATAATTATGTTAAGAAATAAATACTAATAAACTCAGAAATACTGTACTTCACCAGGGGTTATAAATGAACCAGAATTAAGTTTTTAGGTGTTCAGATTCAAAGTGGCACAACCCTTAAAGTAATGGAGTGGTATATACTGTACAGTATATACTAACTAAAGAACTCAGTGTTGTATATGGCATCCATGTTATCTTTTATAAACAGAAAAAAAATGCAATCAATAACAAGCTATCAATACTACTGTCATGATGCTTTGTCCCACTTACTGTATGTCAATTAAACATAAAGGTTTTGAAATACCCTACTCAGCCTTGACAGGTCTTTGCTGTGCATTTACGATTACCACAAGTTTGTAAACTACACAGAAAATACATATTTCATATCCTTTACATAGAGATAAATTGAAAATACCTGCTTGGTATTTCCTTAAATTTGGAAACCACTTATCCTTACAAATCCAGAATCTTAAACTAGAATGACAGTTGCAACCATCTTCGTTTTGACAATGACAAAGGTCTACTAAACCGTTTTCTCTAAATCTAGCAGACACATTTAGTATGTGAATAACTGAAAGCCTTCATTAAGCCTTAATATATGCTGTCACTTACAGACTAAATAATAGATGAGATTTTAACATAATCAGAGTGAAATTACTGGTACCTGCTGTGGTTAGTGTCACATTGAAATTGACAAGATAATTTTTAGAGCAAGACCTGCACAAGCACTATCACAATCTGACATGTGTAATTTAAGCACAGAAATAGTTTTTTTTTCTTACCACTTACATCCAGTGAACAGAGCAAACAGCAAAAAATATCCTGCAGGTGGAAATTTCAAGCACTTTTCTTAACTTCCTTCCATGGATTGAAAACACAAGATGTAATAAATATTCAAATGTAGGTACTCAAAAATGAGCACTGTTCCTATTTAATTGATGAGTTATGAATAAAGAAGGAATTAAATGTGACATTTTTCCCTATACTAAGCTCTTCAAGGTTAATTCTTTGTAATAAGCTGTTAATCATACTAGCTCTGAACAAGAGCTTTAAAGTAAGTATAGTCAAGATCTTTGCCCAGTAAAAGTTTGCCTGAATCCAAAACTTAATCTTGAGGAGCAATATCAAATAGCTTGATTTTGGCAGAGGAAACTTATAATTGATGTATTTGTCAGAACTACAAAAAGCATACAGTACACTGTTGATTCATCATCTGGTTTAATACTGAAATTAACACGGACTGATTTTTGGCTTTCCAAACTATACTGTATTGTTTCAGTGACTCACCTCAAAAATCAACAAGCTAAATATGGAAATCAATTATATGAAGTGCAAATTTTTTTCAGTTTTCTCCTTGTTAATTCAGATCGACACATTATAATGCTGCAAGAACATATGCTGTGCTCCTTTTTTTTTAAATTCAGCTTTGTGGCATATGTTGCTCAAATTCCATCAAGCGACATTCATTGATAAATTAAAAAAGGAAGATAATTGTTGCTTTATACTGTATCATGCTCACACTTATTTGCCTATAGAACTTTTCTATTAAAAAAATACAAAGTTAAGGCACTTTCTAGTATAATTTATTAATTACAATTTCCTCCTATCTGTAATTGCTCAGAACATAACTCAGCAATCAGGGTATATAAATTTCTCTGGAATCCATTCCTTATCAAATTTGAAACATTCTAGCATGTTATAATGAAGCTATCCGAACATGTATTAATTACAATTTTTAAAATAAAACATTTATTCCTTTCTTCTGTTTTACTCTCAATGCAAAATGTATTATCTGTGGTATTAATGCACAAATGCATTCCTGAATACCTACTGAATGCCAGCAATTTGCTTTACCATTTTTAAAAGCATGCCTCAAAACCATTTTTGACAGAAAATGTGGTTTTGAGATAATTTTACTTTCTTGCTGTTGAAATCATCCACTTATATACAGTACTAAATACTAATTACCCATGGTCAAAACCTTAAGGTTTTTATAGTATGTGCTACTAATTGTATAATATATTCAAAACTTGTGTAATACTCAGGACTGTTTATCCATATTAAAGTGTCTTTTTTGTACAAAATATGTAAAAACAAGGTCAAACTGGTAAAATATTATAAATTCCTGCAATCTTGGAGCAAGAATAATAACTCATGGGAAGCGACAAAAAATCAAGTGATGTTGCTACTGTTGGGCAATTATACCAGTTTGCCAGGTTCACAAATAATGGCTTTGACTGCTTGATTGCACATAATACAATGTCTTAAAATGGTCTTAAAATGTGATGAATACACTTCACAATGGAAATACAATGCAACATGACAGCAGCAAAACAAATGCAGTCAGGAAGAAGATGATCACTTCCCTCTCCCCCCCACCATAGATACATGTACTGTACAAACTAAAACTACACCAATAAAACAAACCATGTTCAAGAAATGCTAAGCAACTGTTATGAAAAAAAATATGCAGCAGTTCAAATCAAACAGAAAAATTCACATCTAATATTTATTTGCTTGGCAGGAATTTACAATAGACACTCAAGGTATGAATCTGGCAAAACACATTTTCCATGCAGTTCACGAAGCGCAGTAAACCATCGGTCTTTGGCAAAGAGCTGTGAAAGACAGCTTCCTTGACTTGATTCTTCCTGACGCCTTCCTATGGGGACTACTGAGAAAGCACTGCTTTCAGCAGCTCGTAGTGTGCATGAGTGTTACATTACAGGAAAACAATGAAGACATCACCTCTGTTAACCTCGTCTCCTACAACCCACCCCTCCAAAACCTGGCACTCACCTACCCAGAGCTTGGCTCAGGGCAAGAAAAAAAAATTCTCATGGGGCGTATGCAGCAACCCACTACCACAGCAAAGTACTGTTTAAAAATCTTATTATTTGTTTCTAAAATGAATTGACACCCACAATTTATCCATGAAATAAATTAAATAAATAAATTGATTGATTATTAATTATTAAATTAATTAATAGATTAAAACATAATAAAATACACTATTACTGTATTTTAAAAGAAGGGGAAGGGGAACTAAGGTATATACAGCATGATCATGGAAACAAATGGTCGGTATAGTGCCTTTGCCAAATGAAAGAAATTTGAATACAGACAAATATGGCTTCCTTTTCTTAAATAAAAGACACTTTATTCTGGAATAGCTTCTGAAGCTGTCTTTCATTTTTAAGCTCTCAGCTATAATGCCCTCAGCTGTAATCAGAGAATGAGCAGATTTCAAAAACCCTCCCACCTACAAGACTTTTGACTGGTAACATGTCACATGCACCACAGCCTTGTACCAGAGGTTCAGCACTGATTGGAGGAGACACATGTCTGTCACCAAGAGTACTAAAAACCTGTAAACTACCAAGAGCCCTGTGTTGAATAAGTGTTGCTGGGAGCCAAGACAGCCACTCATGTATACAAATAACTGCAGTAACTGCAGTAAGTAAACACAATTAACAATTCTATCAATTCCATTTGTCAAATATTGATGATTGAAAAGATTGCAACACAATTTTCACCAAGATTGGGTTCACTGATCTGTGCCAAGCCTAGCAAATACTTTGGTCAAGACTTCAGCAAGAAAATGAATCTAAAGAAGGTAGTCAACTCATCTCAGAATGAGAGGAAAAGCAGTTTCATAATGACGAATACTGCAGGATGGAAGGTGCACAAACTATCCAGTGGTAAACCACACGTATTACTCAGCTTTCATAATTGCTTCTTCCTTGCAGCCAGTAAATGATTAGCAGAAATACGATAAATGAGAAATATTATTTAAAAAGACAAAAAACCCTCTGATTCATTGTGGGATCAATATACACGTCATGCCCTGTATGCCTAGAGGGCGCTCTACTTCTGTCCTGTTCCTAGTTCCCTGTGATTATTCATGTCTTTTTCATGTCTGTGTTTTGTTCTGTAGCCTATTTACTTCCTGTGTCTTCTCCGCTCCTGGCTCAGCATTGAGGGTACAACAGTCCTGAGACCCGCCTAGCACCAGGTCACCCCACGTCCGTGGCCTGAGGGCATAGGTTTCTATACTGAAATCGTCTGACCCCCTGAGCCTGGGCTAACCTCCATGTTGCCCCCCCTTTACCGCTACGCATTGGGTCTTTATTGCTCTCCTGGCCATTCCACAGCTTGCCCTTCCGACATCCGTAACAACACAATATTTGATATTGCATTTGTTTTCATAATTTATGAAACCATGAACTGCTTTCAATATTTTATTATACTCATTTATACTGGATTGTTCTGAAAATTATTTAAAATATTCGGTCATATAGTAAAGGATTTCCTCATATCCAGTATGAATAACCAATGGTACTGAAAATTCTCCACAAAATTTCCATTTAACTTGTTGCAAATTTACCAATTATTTATTCTGTACCTTTCCTACAAGATAAGGACTTACCTGCAAAGTACAAATTCCTCTGTTTTAAGAACTTCACCACTTGCATCCAAATTTTTTTCTGTGCTCAAAGTGCCAGTGAGGCAACTGAAAATAATTACTCTTTTGTTTTCTAATCCCTTTACCAATCTGTAGCAGGGAGACCACAAAGGCAATCAAGTTTGTATTTCAACGAACATTTCCTCAGTGATTCCTATTGCTTGAAAGCAGATGGCTTTTGTGTGTGGAAACATCCGTGGTGTTAATTAAGAATCCCATTTGGTTGCAGAAAAGTAGTTAATTGTGTCGTGAGACCCATCACTCGAAGAACTGAAGTATATTTTGCACAAACATGTGTTTTTTTTTATAAAGCTCATAATAATAATGTGCTTGTTGTCATAAAAAGATGCTGTTTTACTAGAGTGAATAATATAAATGAGGCTATGAATACTTCTGACTTACACCAGGAGAGATTTGCATTCATGGACATCTTGTAGTTGGATTACATTGCAAGAGAGGTGACTTCAAAGCAGATAAGTTGCTTGTTTTAAACGTACTGTATCTGTACACCTCAGAGAAAATCTCTCAGACCTGTGCTTCTATGTTGGTATATTGCCGAAAAGCACTGGACAACTCTGAAAACAATCCAGAAATTGTTAAAAAATATATATATTGATAGATCTGTGAATGGGAAAGGCTAGTACGCTAGTACACTCACTACACATCAGTTAACAGTGGAAAGGAGAAGAGAGTAATGAAACTAATTCATAGATGGGGGTTATTAGGAGGACATTATTGGTAAAGGCCAAGAGGAAATTTGGCTAGAACACCAAGGTAACACCCCTACTCTTTTCGGGAAATGCTCTGGAATTTTTACAGACCACAGAAAGTCAGTTGTGATGGAAGACTCAAGCCCATTCCATTGGTAAATTATAAAATGTTACATGGGGATTGCTGGTCAAAAAATGGAACTACACAGACATCGACTGGTGATGTCTGGATTTTAATCTGTTATTTTAATAACACCAGACCTGGAGTGTTTCTTGCTTCAGCTTTGCTCTTAATGACCAGATTATGCTAACTGTTGACTTAACTCAATCAATTTCACAATTTTCAAATGCCTCCTCCTCAATTTAGCACACAAGATTATTGTACATTGTTGTACATCATGTGTATGCAAAACCATCAATTGTTTCAAATAATCCAATACTTTATTTTGCACAGCAGCATACAAGGAAATTATCACAAAGCTATAATTCAAAATAAATTATTTTGGAATGGCATTCCACAGCTTTGAAGATTAATGAAAGGTTGTGTCATTTTCTAGACAAATAGTGGCAATGCATAATAAACCATAATAATAACCACATAATAAAATCAGCTGAGCTAAAATAAAGTAACATATCAGCTAAATGATGAGGAACCATATCATACGGAGCCTTGAACATACAGTAAACAATGGATTTTAATATCAACTCAATACCTGACACACAACAATAGTTCAAAGATGAAAAAAAACTCTTTTTACAAATAATCTGACTGAATCATCCTAAATCATCCAGTTCTTTATATTGGATCAAAACTCAAGCATAGAGCCATTAACTGTCAAGGTTACAACACTGGTTATGATGGGGGAAACTCATTAACATGGCTTGAGTCTTCACAAATCACAAGATTTAAAAGAATTTGTCATGCAAATTTAATATCATGACTGTAATCAAAGAGTAATAAAATGGCTCGTACCCTCTTAATACCCTGTTAAGGCAGTTAAGATTCTGAGTGCAATTTTAATTAAGGAGAACAAAGGTTATCATCATAAAATGTGGTTCAGGGAGTCTCTGCAGAGACCCGCGGTAAGGAATGTTAAGAATGTACAGTATCAGGTGGAATCAGGACTTGAAAACATCTCAAAGGAGCCGGCAGAAATTTTACTATTGCTTTCATAGGAGAGTCAAAAAATAGATTTACTGCTTTTACAGTACATGTGAGGCTGGGCAACAGTTTGTCAAAACACAGATTCTTTCATTGTCTCTCTATGTCAACAGCAGTTGCTCTGACTTATAAGAAACATCAGATTCATTGAGGTTACTACCTTAGTAATAATAATACTATATATGTGTTCTTAAATGGTCAAAATATTTTATATTTGCAAAAAATATATTAACATTTATTTACATATACATATATTTAAATTCTGCAGATGTTTCATACCTATAACATTGGCAAAGATGAATTTTAAATCAACATGTTGCGAAACAAACTACAAACTAAACTGCACGTGCCTGTGAATGCAGTTGTATTAGTGCCTTTAAAATGACTACATTATTAAACACAGCTTTACAGTAAATTAAAAGGAGGGGGAATTTTCAGTTCTTCTTTGAAGTCTGGCTTCCACAGATGACATTTTCCCATAAAACCCAACATGTAATTAATGTATATTTTCTTGGCAGAAAAGCCTATGTCAAAAACAAGCCTTTTTGGTGAAAGCAGTTCAAAACTGTTTCTCAGATCTCAGCTATCCACAGCCTGCCCAGCTCTTTAATTAGTTAGCTTTGAAATACCCAAGGCGTGCATCACACAACATGCGCTTCATGTTTCTGTGAGGTCCTGACACCAAAACTCATAAAAAATTCTTACTTGGTAACAAGAAAATCTCTTCACATTGTGCTGTGTGACAAATATGGTTGAGTCCCAAAGACCCTCTGAGAATCAGTCAGGGACTGTCATTTACATTTTTTTTTCTAGAAGTGTTTAAGTAACCATTCATAATATTACTAGAAAATTAACAATACAGCCAGGAGACAGGTGATTTGTCTGGAGTGTAGTCCTGCCTTGTGGTCTTTGCATTTGAGAGGCTCTGGGTTACCAGGCATGAGAAGCTTTGTGATAATGGATGGTTATACAGAAAATATCAGCTCCCTGGCTCATCAGGTTCTTTGATCACCTGCAGGCATGGAATGTAAATTTAATGTCTGTGTTTGGGGATATAGAAGGTTGTAACTGCGGTACTCTCCAAAGATCCTGTATTTTTTTTCTTCTTAAGAAAAAGATACTCAATATTATACAGCAGACATACACGCAGCACAGTTGTGATAATTAGCTTTGGAGTTAAGTGAGCTGATGGCCTTCCGGTGATAGAGATTATAATGAGATGAATACGAGTTTTAATAAAGATTGTGGAGAAAAACAATAAACTTTATTAGTGGAGGTATCTAAAACCATTAATGGCAGAATAAAATAAAACTGATTTTGACCAAAGAAAAAGGCAGTTTATTTCATTAACTGGTGAGGAAAAAAAAAACTTTAAAAAATATTTCTCCTTGGAAAGCAAAATTACCATAGTAAATGTGGGTCTTCTCTTTAGGAAGGTTGGGAGATCTAATGGGCTCTTTTCAATTATTTTCATTATGTTGAACAGTTATTCCTTTATAACAGCACAATGCCTCCCCCTCTTCTTCCTCCACCCACCACACCAGCTACTGCTTTCTGTGCAGATCTTAGCAAGTACAATTCAAGGTCAAAACCACAACACCCTCTAAACAGTGTGTCACATCGAATTATACAGTGGATCCAATTTCATTACTTCAGCCTAAGTTTGAAGAGTCATTATCAAGAAACGCCATGTAATTATTACTTACAGCTTGGTATTTTTAGCCATTAATTAACCACTTGTCCTGCAGAGTCTCTGTTTGGCACTTGTTTGTCAAGATGGGAAAAAGAGCACTTCACAAATATTATGTAAGTATTTTTAATGGAAAATAAAATAAACACAAATGAGAATGCAATTATATTCTATTTGTTAACTCAATTCACTCTGTATGCCTGGAAAACTTAATTCTACATTGACTCCATTCATAACCTATAGCCTGCTTTATACCACAAACCTGGAACACTCACCAGTAATGTGAGAAAAGGAAATTCTGCAGAAAGAAAATTCAGACCTCAAGAACTAAAAAAAACAATGGTCAATTAATTACTAACCTTAAAAAAAACTTCGATTCATTTTATTTCTCTAAAACAAACTTTTGGCACATCCTACCAGCTGGAAATATAAGAGAATAGAGCATTTTCCTTTTTTTCTAAAAACAAATGTTATGCAACAATAATTAAGTACTTTAAATGCATTTACACCTTTTTTAAAACACTCACAGCAGCTGATACTAATTTAAGCCTTAAATGTTTTAACTGAAAGTGTTGTTTAGTGAAATTATTTTTTCAGAGAAGTCAAAAAAGTGTAAACTTCAAAATACTCTTAAATGAAAACCATTTATATTGCTTTAATGGACCTACTGTACGAAATTCTATGAAATTCTCGTCTTTGCATACATTTTCTCTACAAAATTTTCAAGCAATGCATAATTGATACTGATCATGATAACAGTCATTTGGAGATTCCAAATTGTTGGAAAAAAGCAAGCTAATTTCTAATTCAATGAAGAAGTATCTCATTCATGAAGCAATTTATTCTCCTAATGTTCTGTCGTTTTGTCATGGTATTGTAAATTTACCATATTTTAAAAATGTAAGGAACAATAATTAGTAACCATCTCAGGTAGGAATATTTACTGTACAAGCCTCAACACAGCTGCTACTGTGTGCTTCTATAGATGTGGGTTTGAAAGGTCTTTTTTCCGTGTCATATTAATGCATAGGTTAAACAGAACAATTTCAAATGTTGTCTTTATATTTCAAATTAAATGAAATTGCTTCATGATATTTACAATAAGGCACCATTTGTAATATAGCAGCTCAGCGTTTCTCCTTGATGGTATAGTGCAAAACGGCTAGACACAAATCATACTCTAAATCATTTCTGCTATACTGTTGATCAGAATTATATGCTCATTGTTGTAAAACTGATAAGAATTGAGTCAACCACTAACCAGTCTCCCAAACCAGATGCTTCAGACTTCAGTACAAAATGTCTTAGGTTAATCCAGATAATAAATTCTGATAAAGAAGTCCACCTGTTATAGATAATAGCTATTAATAGAAGTATGAATTTCTATATCTTGGAAAGAAATTAATCCTGGTTATCAAAAGATAAGATAAGTAAGAAAAATGCCAATCAACAAACATTAAAGCACTTCTTCTTGTAATTTGTTTTTCATCAGTTCTGGCACACAAACTATTCCCAGTACCTGCTTGTTTTTGCACTCAGTAGGGAACAAATATTCAGATATAATGTCTTGCAAACTACAGTACACTTGAGCAAAAAAGAAGTTATCTCTAATGTCACTGTAAGACCAGGTGTGGTTTTGATGAGAAATTAAATACCAGTCTTTTCACATTCTCCCAACATTGGGAACACAATATAATCATAGTCCCTAGAGCACTAAGCACAGGGATTTGAAAAAGCCCATGAGCAAGAATCTTCAGCAGCCCTGAATAAAGTTATCCACCTGACGTATCACATAATATAACAGTTTACTAAGGTAATGGCTCCGTTAACATAATTTTCTTCCTGCAATACATGAAGAGTTTTCTATATCTCACTCCTCTGAAAGGGTTTCAAGAAAGCACAGTACACAAACTGTTGATACTCTTCAAAATGATATTTCTGTAGTCAGAAGGTAGCAGTTTGAAGGCAAATCACCATGCAGCTTGTAAAGGGTGTGCCAAGCTTTTTGTCCTCAAAGAATTAAAAGTAGGGACCTCTTGACAAGCCGAGTTCCAAACAGAAGATGCTTTAAGCTGACAAGCTGACACCTAAACTGTAGTCTATAGTACTTTTCTGACACTTCCAGGTGACGCATCAGCAGGTTTTGCACAACCTTGCTATGGACTCCATCCCTACAAAAGTGCTGTGAGCAGTTCCGCTTTGACAAGTTAGCGCTAGTGAACCGAAAAGTTTCAATGCACTGCTCATTCAAGAAAGATGAATACAACATGCTGTTTTTGAACAAATAAAATATTTCCCAGAGGTTTTTCTTATATTTTACAACCTTTTTTTGCATATATATTTATTTATTTTTTAAAATGTGCATCATGATTCTTCCATTGTGTCCATTGCAAGGCTTTCAATTCTTATTCACAGAAAGGTGGCTGAAACACATTTCTACATAAATAAAGTGATTCCACCTGAGTCAGTGCAGACATGGAAAACATGATTGTTTTGTAAGAATAAATCTCTAATCTGGTACCAACAAATCTTTTTATGCATTTGTCAGTTAAGACTACAAGGGGATCTGATTCAAGTATAAAATTCATGTTGACATTGACAACATAATGGACAAATCCAAACCAGAGGACACAAGCGGAAATGAAAGTGCATTTAAAACAAAACAAGTGGCATGTCTTTACTCAGAGGATTGTGGGAGCCTGGAAGAAGGTACTCAGCCATGGTGTTGAATCAACTGGCTTCTTTCAGGAAATGACTGTATGGGATTCACAGATAAATTAGGTAGTGGCAAGAAGATACTATAGATTGGTCAAATGCCCTTCTTTTCACTTGTAACCTTTCTGGTGTTCTTGTCTTTATACATCGGACTAGAGTCTAATACAGACTAGGCATACAATATGCGTATTACTGAAGGGAAGTATATGCATGTGGAAAGAAATCCGGTAAAACAGGATGTTTCAATGAGAAAACAAAGCAAAAAACAATACTGTTGTTAAACTAACACTTTACACTACATTGTTTCAGAGTCATTTTCACATTTTATTTGTTAAGAACTATAGTCTTCAGTGTGGCATCTCTATTGTTAAGCACGACACAAAAGTTCCAACCTAACTCCGGAGGTCAATGGTTTAATGTGTAATCTATAAAGATTGTTCATTTTAATACCCTACTGTAAGGCTGCCAGATTTATTATGCTGGAATGTCATTACTGTTTATCATTGATAGCTACGGCAAACATCTGGGTGACTGAAAGGTTCGTTATTATTTATTCCAATCAAAGGTGAACAAATAAAGCTGGTTTAATGAGGAAACACAACCCATAAATATTTGCTTGATGGATTACATTTAGAATGCCCATAAATAACAAAGCACCACTTCTCACATTCTTATTCAAAGACATAAAGGTTACATGTACTTTCCTTTCCAGTTGGGGCTTTTACAGTTAGTTGACCTATTCAAAGAACAATATCATGAAAACTGAGCACTGAAGTAGGAATAAAATCGCACACTTACAGAGCTATGGAAAACATTAAGAGTATATATAAGTAATATATGTCACATTTAGGTGACAATAGCTCACATGACCATCACAATATCAGTTTAAAATTTATTCCTATTTATCTCCAGAATGGCTTCCATGAATTCACTATTTGAAACCAATTATTTTTATGAACATCATTGTGTACTGTCACTGTCAGTGATTCTACTTATACTGTAGGTACACCAAATGCCATTGATCCAAAGAGCACAGTTTTCATGATACAGCAGTTTCAACCAATATCTTTAGAAGCACCAAAAAATCTGAGAAAAAAAAGGACTGGGAAGCACTCACTGAGAAAGCAAACAATAATAAAACGGTATGACTGTTTCATGCATGCAGTTTCAATAGTGGCAAAACTAATCAAGATCAGTATAGAGTAGTACGGAACCTTGCAGGAAAGAAGACACGTGAAAAAAGACAGACACTAAATTCTGTGTGTAGACTAAAAACTGTCACATATTCACTTTAGTCTTGATTACAACAGACAGGGTTTTTGAAAATGATCTGGCTGGGCCTACTTTACAGAAAAAAATACATTTAATTATGGAACCCAAATGAACATAAAGAACCTGATAAACAGTATTGAGTATAAAGTATTAAAATCAGAACTGCAGGTCAGCTCATCTACTGTAATCACTATCATGGCAGAGTCACTGTGCAAGACTGTGCACAGTCTAAAATACTATAATACTATTGAACTTTGGGTGAAAAGCTTCCATTTTTTCTGGCACTTCTACAAAAGTCTCTGTCAACTTGTAGTAAGCCTTAAATGTACAGTACTTTATCTTCAATTAAGTAATTCATACCTCAACTTGACTGAAAACCATAATATCAGTGGTACACTGGTACCATTACCAGACCCTTTCTTGGGAAAATCATAGGTGCACAAAATTTTAATTACAGTAGGCCTTTAAATATTTTAAGCAACCTTATGTGACATAAAATACTTAGAATAAAATGCGACAAATAAAACATACTGACAATAAAATGCTGTGTACTACTTTAATTTAAGAATTCAATTATATAAACTGTCACATTAGCTTAGAATTACTCACTTTGCAACAACATTTTAAACCATTCCCAATCTTGTAAGTTACAGTATATTTATATGACTCCTATTAGTGGTTCTTAAGTTATTAATAATTCAGTTCCAGTGCCATACAGAAGGCTTTCCAGTGGCATTACTACATGCTTTTGTAATTACAATGCAATGCTCATTTGACATTTTCTGTGGTGGAAGACGGATGTTCTTTCTCCACCTTAGGCAAATTTGCTCAATGGCATTGCTCTCTGGACTGTTAAATACATCTTAATGTGGTGGGTGATAACACAAATCTATTATCGGAAACTACTTTAGATATTTTTTCCACATACTGTAGTAACACCACTACTAAGAAAAGAAAACATTTAAAAAGCCATACAGTATGTACTGTGGGTCTATTTCAAACCCACCAACTACAGTATATCACAGCAGTGATTGTATTCCACATACTCATCCAGTACTACAGTATTACCTTCATTTATCCATTCATCCATCAATTTTCGAATCACTTTATCCAATACAGGATTCCGGGGTAGCCGGAGCCTATTAAAGCAAGCAATGGGTGCAAGACAGAATAAACCTGGACGGGACGCTAGTTCATCACAGGGCACACACAGACAGAAATATGCAGAGACTCACACCACAGCCAATTTTCTTTGGACTGTAGGAGAAAACAAGAGCACTTGAGAAAATCCATGCAAGCACAGGTTGAACATACAAACTCCACGCATATAACACTCCAGGTCCAGAACTGAAACCAGGGGCCCGGCACTGTGAGACAGCAATACTAATCACTGTGCCACCAATCCACCCATTTTCATTTATACTGTATTATGAAAATGTATTTATTGGGAAACAGTAAAAATATAAAACATTTAAAGAGATAAAAAGATAAGCAGTCTGCAAATACAATTGCAAATACAATTATTTTGTGTGTTTCAGCCCAAGGTTTGAAAAGGCAACTAAACCCTTTTCAACTTTTTCTTCTACATGACTGGCAGTGTTCAGCTCAGGTGGAAGTAATAAGCAGAGAAAAGAAGTGCTTGAAAATTAAGAAGTCTAGCCACCGGAAAGTGTCATTTTAAATGTCTGTCGATACTTCCCAAGAAAATCTACACTTAAACACAGGATATGAGCTAACAGGGTATCTGAAATCCTGCTTGCTGAAACCAATTTTACAGTCATTCTAAATGACAATATACGAAGTGGAAATTGCACAGCCCAGGAAAGATCTTCTGAAAGGCTCAATTTGGTTTTTGAGACTACCTTTTGTTGCTTCAACAAAAAAAAAACTTCTCAAGGCAACAACCTTCTCCTTTCTTGCCCCCCACAATAAATAATTGATTCCAGGGTTGAAAATTGAGGGGTGTCTGTTCACTGCAAGTCAAGTGCTCCCTCATCAAAATCACTCAGGCATGGTCAAGGTCGCAGTAAACCAATGCAGGTCACAACCAGACTGCAAGAATGTGCTTTCCTAATGTCATTTTGTTTGAGGAAGGATGGCAGTCACCAAGTTCTTCTTTCAGAAAAAGCTGAAAAAAACAGAGACAACACTGACAGAAATTTCATTGTGAAAAGCTTTTCAAAGTTGTATATACAGTATTAGCTTTTTTTTATACTGTGTCTGTTTTTAGTGTAATGTACTTTAGAACTACAGCTCCTGGGGACAGTGCAGCTTCCTCTGATTTTGCTGAACATTACGGACTACATATGCAGTTACTGAGGGAGTTAAGGTTTGTAACAGAGAGAAGACCGCGGTTGTGTGAAGGGACAGTATGCTGCACATTAGAAGGTAACCTGCTGTATTGACATGACAGGTTGCCAGTCTCCTGGAGTTAAGGGTTCACTGCATGTTTCTAAGTGACAAAACCCTAGAGGTGGCAATTGTGGGGTTTCTTGAAGTTGAAAGCAAAGCAGAAAAACATCACCATACATTTCAAAACCCGACAGTGCTATTTTCTCTATGATCCCGATGTATATATTTCATTTTCTATATATGCCTGGCTTAATAATTGCAATGATATTGAGTCCTTGAACATTGATTTGCAATTCTAAAATGATTTTGCCCCTTCTTTGATGCAAAATTTTGAACAATTCTTACAGAAATTTCCACTGATTCTCAGTCCTAAATTAAAGTCAGGGAAGGCATTTACAGCACATACTGTATGCTCTATTCGAAGTAGAGGATGCACACAAAACATTTTGGGTTAAAGAACTTGCAGATTTGCTGAAAACTGGAAACAAAACTTGAAAGTATTGTATAATCACAACCAGCACAAAAAGTATCTGCATTATTTTTTTTTGTATCTTAATGATGAAGGAGCTTAATGATGTTTTATGTCCCTTCATACTATAAGAGTAGGCCAAAAAATCTGTAGTTCAGTTCTAAAAAATAGAAATGAATGTAATGCATAATGCAAAGCTGTGCAAATAAGGGTACTGCAGTAAAAAAAAAGAAAGCACAGTATTATATAAAGCACCAGAAAGATGCAGAGCTTATTTTGTAAAGCCCGAAGAGCTTTGGGAGTTCCATGCACATCTTTTAATATTTGCTCTCTCACATTGGTATCATATGATAAAGCCGAATACATAAGTCATTCAACTTTTAAATATTTCCTATAAAAGAACTACCCCATTGTAGAATCTTGACTCCCTTTTAGTCTATTCCAAGCCAGTCTTTCAAACATACACTCCTAATCTCTTCAATTTGCTAACTGCACTAAAAAAATAAGATTAAGACAAAAGGTAAAGACACCCAAATGATTTGGAGAACAATTAATAGTGTTGAAGGGCACGACTTTTCAAATCTCAGGAGTTCAGCAGTGCCCAGCATTACACATATGCTGCGCTATGATAACGATTACCACACTAAATTAATATGCTCAATACCCATTAACTAAAAGCCTGAATAGAGGTCAAGGAAGGATTTACAAACACATCAGCAGCACAAAGAAATCCTGCTTCATTAATGCATTCATGCAGACCTTAAACCAACAGGAACAAAATGAACACTGACAATCTTTTATTCTCTTATTGTGACTTGACAGATTGCGCCACTACATCTTCATAAAATTAGAGCTAGATAAAATTTTCATTTTGCTTCTGGTAAGGATGCACAAAAAAAGTTTAAGAAAAGGGTTTAAGAGAAGAGTTTAAAGAAATATACCAAATAGATATCAAACAAAATCACAGAAAATGTAAACATAAATACGGATTGTAGTTTCATGAGACATTTTTACTGTAAAATAAAACATTCGTTTTATCAGGTACGATCTCACTGAGAATTAATATATTCCTGGCAGTGCTAATGCACAGATCTAATCTTACTCTGTCTGGTTTTGGATGTTCAGGCACTCTCCTGTGCAGTAAAGCCAGCTGGCAAAGCTTGGTCAGTCACTGTTGTCTGCTGTTAATGACATCAGGGAGTTGGTCCCATTCAATAGACTGTTCTGTTAGAATCAGGTCAGGAGCAAAGTCTGGCCAAGGAAAGACCTTGATGGTGATTTTTTAAAGTTGTGCCACTGTAATTCCAGAACTGTGTGGACACTATACTGTACAACTCAAACATCAACACTTCTAGATTACAGGCTCAAGGTTATCAATGTAGTATCTGTAAAGAAGCTCTAATCTGGACCAAACTCTTTCTTCTATTAAAGAATATTGTTCAGCACTTTTATTGTCCCTTTAGCTAGATTGAATAGTGCAGTATTTATTATAACGCCCACTACAATGTCTCCTCACTTGTACTTTATTAGGCCTGTCAAGGGCAAAACAAGACCTCCTCCAGTCTTTCTCTCTCTTTTCTGCCACCATGTGGTCAGATGTTCTCTGGTTTCCAGAAGATGGAGATTATTTTGTTCAATTGTCAATATGTTAACACTGAGCATACAGCTCATTTTCATGCAGCTAGAGAACTACAGTCATTCTGGTGGTATTCAAGTTTTTTTCTTATTGGAATTTCTGTTGCAATAGCCACTGCAGTCTAAAAATGATTATGCAGGTGGATCAAATGGATGTGACGATCCAGGACCAGTGTTGTGACCCATCAAGGATGTGGCCTGTCCCTAAAAGTGTTTCTAGAATCTTCCTCACTTAAGCAGGTAGGGTCATATCATTTGCTATTCTTTCACTAATTAAAATTTAACTTTCTGAATGGATGTCTAAATAAATTTGGCATTATTAACTAAAATACCAAATACTTAGCCCCTGGTGTTTCTATGAAACCACATGATTGAAGGTCAGTGTTTAGTCATCTCAAGTAACAGTAATACTCAATCCAAAAATTATACTCACTATTTACAACTTAAAAATATGTACTGTATATGCCTATTTACGTATGAGATAGTAATGGAAAACTTAAATTAATGCATTTTTATTTTACTACAGCATACAGTATATTCACAATAGTTCCCTGATATAAATCTGTGCACCATTCATATGCATTGGAGCCTTTGTGGAGAACAATCCTGCTAAAGATATATGTTAATTATGAAGAAATGAGACTGCTTTTAATAGCATATCAAGGGTAGTCTCATCTTGTACTCCTCATGATCCACTGAGTCTCCTGACATTCATTCCATTTTAGTAAGTTTTTAGTAAATGAAGTGAGCCTATTATTTGCTGCTAGCTAGAGTTTCAAGGTCATTAGTCCTTGACGAGTTAACAATACCTATCCAACGAGAAGGACCACTGCTGGATTAGGGATGGCCATTCTTAATCTTTATATTTATTCATGAAATGGTATATTCTTAATTTTGCACATGGCTGTGCTTTTATTTTATACAAAGCATTTTGAGCACAAAATTTAAAATCTATTGTATTGCTGTACAAATTCTGAAAAGCAGTAATCATATATTTCTTGGCATTTCATCTTGTGCTGGTGCTAGGTTTTAATTTCATGTACTGCAGATGCATTACGCATCAGTGTGAATATGAAGCTCATATGCAAAAGCAGATTTTTATTATGTTAAAATTTGGTACAGTTGATTTAGCTGCAGCCTAAGAGATGCTTCAAGTGGATCGTTCCTGTTATAACAATGAATAACTGAAGCTCTGTGTTGTGCACATTACAGGCTAAAGCATGCATACCAACATAAGAGAGAAACAATTTACACTGTAGATCTTGCACAACAGGGGACAAGGAACAGTTGAAGCTGTAGGCGTAACAGTGAATCTCTGTAGCTGCAATTTTCTAACAATTCAGTTGTGTTTATATGCTTATATTGCTTAAATATGGAAAAGAAACTCCCAAAAGCCGAGTAATATATTTAAAGTCAAAATCTGTCAGGTATTACTATTTTACAGTGCATTATACATTTTGATTAATTCTGAGGAAATATGTCTAACACTCAGAAACGTAGTGAGGGACAGACATATATATACACTATATAAAAATATAAAAAAATCCCAGGCAGACAGGTTTGTCATGTTTTGTCACAGATGACATACAATATTATTAAAATTACCTTCTAAGACTACATTCTGCAGTTTGGTTAAATTCTAATGTGAGAGAAAGATTAAATATGCAGAGTACTGTATATTTGGCATAGAGTAGCTTGCCTGGCTGGTGGGAATTCGGCAGCCTCACCTTAAGAACAAGGCTGCCCAGACCCCCTCTCTGATTGCAAAGATCGAACCAGGGGGTCGCTGCATGGTGACGAGAGGAGGGGTTCGAAAGAGATGTGCCTATTTAGGGCATACAGTATGAGACTTACCCTTCTCACAGATTTCCATTCTAACTTTGTTATTATTTCATTTGAGCGTCGAAAGAAACTGTTCCCTTGTCCCTCAGCCCTAACTGCCACAAGTGGTCCCAGTTTCAACTGGGTTGAAGTCTGGTGAGAAGGACATTCACAGTATAAATGTCACATTCCCATCCCGCAAGAAAGTCATGGTTACATGAACCAAGTGGACATTTTTCTGCTCCTGTTGACACATCAGAATGAGCCTGCAGAAAAGCTACTGTAGTAAGCACTTAATCAATGCAGCGTTGTACAGTCTACACAAAATCTCCATTCATCACTAATGAAGACTTGTCTCTATTGCTGATGAGTCCATCTGAGATTATTTAGTCCAGACTGTAATATATAAATGGCACATACTGTAGGCATTGTTTACTTAATAATTGGGGAATACTAATTAGTTTCTGTTTTTTTTCTTTATTTTTCACCAGGCTTGATATTCAGCAGCTTACATCACCCCATCACCTGTGCCCAATCAACTTTTTCACTAATGAGATGATTTATTGCTTAAGCAACAGTTAAAGTCACCCAAGTGAGTCATTAATAATCAATTATTTGAAGCGACAACAAAAGATTTAATCAATATCCAAAAAGTGTTTGATGACAAGCATTATAAACACAGTATATACTGTATTATTCAGGGATCCTAGCCTTAAAAAAGTCTCATGGAAGTTCTACTGGTCTTTATTTATAAAAGGGGCATACTGGTTCATCCTGTTCATTTTAAAATGGCAATCCTCCTAACATGTCTTGTAACTATCAAGTCCACAGCCTAAGGAATGGAACACAACTTCTGTGGTCAGTAGAAAGAAATATTTCATCTTTTGGCCTTCATTATCCCCTTTCTCCTATAAAAATATGCCTCCATGGCATATCTGTAAAATATAGTTAATATTTTGTAAACATGTACAGTACTTACTTCTCCTTCACTGCAGAAATGTGCTTATACAAAACAAATACATTTAATAGTTTAAAGTATAGTCACAAAGGTAGCAATGATCTCTCCCTTGATTATTTCAAGACTACCGACTAATGTCTGGGAGATACCATAAATTAAAGAAGAATGGTGTGGAGAAGGTTAATATCTATTATATAAACAGCAGCATTTGTGTTTACTGCTCAGAAAGACAGGACATTAAGCAAAGGCGGGCCTCCTGGTAAAGTCAGGACTGTGTTTGTTATTGCCTCTGTGGATTATCCACCTCCAAGCCTAAAATACAAAATCTGTCCTTGATTGACATTTAGGAGTAAAGGTAGGTTAGAATGCCTTTCCCTCAATATAAGAGGCTTACCCTTTTTATTTTGGTTGCTTGAATATAAATGATCTTATTAACGTCCGTCACTCTGCTCTAAAGAAAAGGAAAATGGATAAATCGGTAAATACTGCGAATGTCACGACTAATAACTCAAGAAATCAGTAAGCTGTTGTTTTCAAGGAAATGTGAAAGTGCATTCCTACCATCTAACACTGGAATGGCTCTGCCATTCCCTATGGAAAACCGCATAGATCTCAGCATATACAGTACTGTATACTGTAAGGTTTGTGTCATGTCATTTAAAAGGCTGTTTTTCTAATGATCTTTTCCAAATGTAGTTATCCAATAGGATATCTGATACACAAAAAGTAAAATGTCTTTACTCTGAAACGTGCAGTGTACTGTAAATCCTACCCTGCCAGAGCCATGATTTTTTACGTAATTTTGAAGATAATCTGTTGTGCTGCTGTTCGTTCATCTGTGCAGAGAAAAGGGGAATAGACCCGGGAAGGAAAGGATAATTGATCACTTTTTATCTGGCTCCTGTAGGATCTGCTTGTCTAATAGGCAAAGTTTGAGCACATATTGTAGAGCAAAGCTCCTTGAAATCTTGCCATTCTTTGGCAGAAAACCCAGAAGCAGCATCTGTCAAAACAAATGGTTCACATGTTAAAAAATAGAAAATCACCCAAAAATGCTGCTATGATAAAATAACAGAAATAAGTAGTCCAATGTTTGTCACCAAACAGTAAAATATGGATAATGAAACATGGAGGAAAAAGCTAGGTTTTAAACTAGATATCACATAAAATATTCACTTCCAAGTTCATAGCTTCAAGCATACATTTCCAGAAGTTGCTTTAAAGAAGGATTTAAAGATTTATTTTTCTGTTTAGCAAAAAGCAGAAGGGCAGTCAAATTCCAGCTTTTCCAGACAAAGAGAGATGCGTTGTTAAAAAGTACAGGACTTAATCTACCTTGAAAGACAGAAATCCTCCACAGCAGAAACTGGAATGAAGACGGATTCTCTTCTCTACTCCATGATCCGAAAGCCTGCATGTTACTTTGACCCACCTTTTTGATATAAGACTGAAATACAAACTAACCATTTGTGCTTCAGTGTAATTAGATGGTAATTGCTTGCTTTTTACTGAAGGCGGAAGACTTTTTCCTGTCAGATTTACAGATTAAAGCCATAGTGAATTATATATAAAAGTAACTTGTGCCTTTTACAGTATTATGTTTTAGGATAATGAGCTATTAGTTGATGTGGAAGTCTCTGGTCCTTTTATCACACAAGTATTTAATTGTTTATTTTTAAGTCCAGTTCATCTTGTTTGATGTCTTTCTACTGCTGTAATTACCTTTTCATGATCAAGCCTTCTTTACATTGCTTAAGGGTCAACTGTTTCCTTGAATACAATTTCAACTCTGAAATGTGTCAAAAATGTAATATGATTGTAATATTATTATCTGTATTTGTATGTAACAAAAAAGAATAAGAACTGGTCATTTTTCATCACTCTTCCAGTGTTCAGTTGAAAATGTTTTCTAATGTTTCTCTATTACTGATGAATCAGACCAGGAAATATATGAACACAGAGGGATTTTTCAATTGAACCAAACAACATCTGTACAGAGGTTAGTCCCTTCATTAATTAAGCATTGACATAAAGGGAATTGGTAAAGTCTAAAGCCTGGCTTTTTTTAAAGTAATGAGCCATAATTCTACAATTCCCAAAGCAGTGCTGCTGTGGCAGTAGAAAAGATTGCAGGCGGATGGTACATATTTTACTGTATTTACAACTTTTTCAGTTATGTTGGGTTTTTTTTTGCATTTGTCTTCATCTTGTCATTGCAAAAGTAAATTTAGTCTTCAATGAGGAAAAATAAACATTTTAAATATAATTATATATAGGTGTGTGTTTTTTCTTCATATAACATAAATATTGGACTGTGGATCAGTGATAATTGTTGACAAGTCACACCATAAAATGCAAACATATACATTAGATTAACCCACATTTAGCTTAACTTCATCATGTCATTTTTCTTTAAATGGAAATCCATTTATTAAGGTAAAAAATACACAATTCTAAAACATTCTAATAATGATGCTGTTTGTAGAAGATTTAAATATACTTAATAATTTTAGGATTATATGAATTTATGTTTTTATGTATGACTGTTTGGGTGTGTTGCCCTACAAAAGTATTTAGATAGAAAACTACAGAATCATTATTTTTGCTTTACAGCCAAGTAATTCCTATTTGTGATTGTGAGATTAATATGAATGATAAGTGCAATGATATACATTTTAGTTTTGGTAACCCTTTACATACAGTACATTTGAGAATATCAGGACAAAAACATACAGTACTCTGTGTTCAGCCAATGATTTCAAGTTTTTCCAAGCACCTTAATAATGAGAACTCTATTTTAAAATCTGCTGCTAAAGGTAAGGACACAGTAGGGGTCTACGTTCTAATGTTCCATTTTAATTAACAATGGTATTTAAAACCCCAGATTAGCACGGCAGGGAGTATCATGCAGTTTTTTGATTGGAGATTGGAGACTGATGATAGAATCTCAGATTGTAAAATTGCAGAGAAATATAAGGAATACAGTAGATCTTCAGCCTGAAAAGCTTTAAGTATATTGACAGTCATCAATACCCTATACTTCTGAAGTTTTGTTCTTTGAGAATGTCAATTAGCAGTAAACTAATAAGAACCATAAACAGGTTTGAAATGCTTTGCATATATCTGTCCATCCACTATCCACAGTCACATCATTCTGCAAATACCAGAGGTAAGGTGGGACTATACAATGCTTGGGACACCAGTCCATTACATCTGACAAATATTCATCAGTACCATGTCTAAACCATTTAAATGAATTTTCAGTTCTTAGGTGTAACTACAGTGTTTGCCTTTTGTCCAATATCCAGGGCTCTTGAGTATCTAGAACCTATCCCCGCTGGCAGGATACATCCTGGACAGAACACCAGTCCATCATAGAGCACACACTAACACAAACACAGGCATGTACACACTCACACCAGGGCCAATTAACCTACCAGTATGTCTTTGGACTGTGGGAGGAAACCGGAGCACCCAGAGGAAATCCGTGAGAACACAAGGAGGACATACAAACTCCATGTAACAGCACCCCAGGAACTGAACCCCAGAGCTGAGAGGCAGAAATGGTAAACACTGAGGCATCGTGTTACCCTGATAATAATTAATAGGAAAAATGTGTTTTCCAACTTTTTTTAGCATTGATTATTTTGGTCTGGCCTCTGCTTAGATGTAAATTTAAAAGCCCAGGAATAATCCAATACATTTAGAGTATTAACAATATATTTTTTTCATAAGGGCCTAATATCTTATCTATGGCATGTTATGGGCACCTGAAAATAAACTTGGTTAAAGAAATAGAACATACTCATTACGTAAGCTATCAACACTGCCTGAGGACTCTTTAAATTTTTTTTATTGATCAGATAAAAATTAAATAACCCACTGTAAGACTGAGTGTACATCTAGATTTTCACAAAAGTAGGCTTTCAAATAATTTAAATTCAGTTGCTACCACTGCATGACCCTCACTTAATCATTAAAGAGGAACAGAACATGAATCATTCTGGAGTAATATTTGACAGTTCATCCCAACTCATATCAGGGGCCTTTCACGTTTAGCCAATTATACATGCATCTAGTTCCTCCTGATGTTCAAACTGAAAGTCAAACATGTCTTTTTATGATAATTTCATTCCTCCTATTCACTTTTAAAGCACCTATCTGCTCTACAATCTTTGCTTATGATTTGTAACAAAATACTAGGAAGCTTTTTCCTTGAAAAAGAGCTGCAGGCAAAAGTGATGAATGCTTTCATTTCTTTACATTTGCTCTTCCATAATTCTTACTCCATGACCAATTACTTGCTGCTTGAGCAATTATAGGTTATTGGTCGTTTTATGATATCAAAGAGCACGTGAAAGTTACAAAGAAAGTTAATATTGTGCATAAAAGAGCTCAACGCTGCAGGTGCAGTAAGTGTTCAAGTGCAGTTTGCACTATTCTGAGAACAAGGGCAGCATTAAACCCTGTCAACTTGAAGACTGCAAATCCACCCACATTGTTGCAGGATTCAAAATGGAGCACAATTAGAAAGTAAAATGAAATCAATCATTTCAATTTTAATGCATAATTTTATTTAGCTGTCATAAAGGTTGTGACAACAATGTCTGTTCTACATCTGACCCCTAGAGCAGTGGCTATTCAAGCAACAGACATTTATCGGACTAAAAAAAACTAAAGCAATATTGACGAAAAGCTTTATGGTTCATTTTTCTATGTTTTGAAAACAGCTTATGAAAAGAAGATATAAAAAGAAGAACTCTTAGCTACTTAGGTTATGAACTAGTGTCCCACACTATCCCCTTCCCCCAAAACAAAAAGATTCAGACAAGCATACTGCTTCTCATTTTTTCCCTGTAATGCTATCCATCCGTTTGTCAGAAAACAGAAAATGCCGTACTTAATTTTTCTCTATCCTTTGCTTTGATTTCATATGCTTCAATTAAAGCTTCACAAACTCTTACAGTATGTGTGTTCCGAAGAACAAGAGACTAGAAGTGGATATTTTTATGAGCAAGGAGCATTCAGGTGTTTACCATTTCTTATATTAATTCATATCGTAATAAATTAAGAAAAAAAGATTTTCTGCAGAAGAGTTCGGGAAACAGAAGTTGAAGGGGGTCTTTACCTGAAAGATAAAAGAACAGAACAGAAAAGAAAAATTAGACACAGTGTTGCAGTCCATAAAAGGGGGTAATCCGATACATTGCAACGTAATGAGACATGTCCTATACTTACACGCTGAAAGCACTGAAACAACATTTTCAGTCTTGAACAGAGAAAACATGAGTTTATTTTATTTTCATAAAACACAAGTGAAAACATATGCGGATGTAGATTTAAAACTGACAACAGGAGGCAGTTCTTTACCCAAAGGGTTGTGCGAGTATGGAACAAGCTACCCAGGCATCCAGAAACAGATGGATGAGATCCATGGATCAATAAGCTACTAACTACCAAACAGGCCAGGTGGATTGAACAGCTTCCTCGCGTTTGTAATTATTCTTATGTTCATACAGCTTGCCTAATCCAGGAGTTTTCTCTATACTTATATCCCTCTTACTATACATAAGCAAGATAAATAGGCCTTAAAAGAGTAAAGCTATTTATTGATCTACCATTGCATTACTGTATATCAATTATTTGAGTGGACTGAAGGGAGTTTAGAAGCTAAAGTTAAAAAAAGCCATTGCAAAATTATGTCTTTACAAGGTCCATATTTTTCTAATGATATTCTCCTTATCCATCCCAGACTAATGAAGTGTTACCATTAGCAGTAACAGGAAGAAAGAATCTTTCGATAATGTATGTGTTTGTTTTAATATACAGTATATTGTTGTTGTTGTTTTTTTGCTGTATGCATAGGATGCCCATATAATTCAATTTCACTGGGACACAGACACACAGAGAAAAGATGGGAATTGAACATTTTGTAAATTCCTTTGCCAAGATGAAAATCACTGTTTGATACCTGAATACAGCAAATGTGAAACGATGCTAAAACTCTATAGGACCAAACCTGAAATCCTGCTTCTGAACATCTCAGTACAATTGTTCAGCAGTTCATAAAGTCATAAAGAGCAGGGAAAAGCTGACCAGTATTATACTGTCCATTCACTGTACAAGACAATTAATCACCAATATTCATCTTTGCTAAATCACCATGCTGAATTAACAAATTAACATATTTCAAATTAAGAGCAGTAAGCAATCACTTCATACAGGTTACAGCTCATAATAATTAATGATTGATTAAAAGAAAGCATGGAAAAAAATGGATGAGCTTTAATAAATAGTCAGTGATTCATAACAGTGGATAAACTGAGGCAGAGTGCTCCACAACCTTGGCACATAGACTATAAATGCCCTGTGTTCCCACAGTTCACAGTCTGGCCTTAGGGATAGTTAACAGACCAGCATCTGCTTAACAGGAAGCACAAACCATAGGAGTTTAAGATATTAAGAAACAATTCAAAACCATTTAAGTTAATTATATAATTTTAAAATTGCCTTTAAACATCACAGTTAACCACAGCAATGAAACAAAATTGAAGCACTGTGCAATGAGAATAGTTTATGAAGTAAGAGGGCGATACATGAATACGATTTTGTCAGAACTACATTCCCCAGAAGGCAGTTGGGCTTGTCCTTTCATCCTCATTCTGACCATTTGGTAGAAGACAACTGCTTGGGTGACAGTTATAAACGAAGAATTGAAGGCTTACAGTTGCCATCAGTCTCTGCTGACATGGAAGATACCTTTGCCTCTGATACTGTATGTACTGCACCAGAAGGGAAAGGATCGAGGAAGCATCTGACCGACAGATGAGCCTTTGGACTTTGGAATATTTGTTTTTCGGAAGGTTTGAGGTTTTATATATGAAGGGAGGGGTGAGGGTTATGTTCTCAGCAAGCAGCTTAACTTCCTTGTTATTTATAAAGAGGATTAAAGAGAATAAATCTAATTTGAGCACTAAAAGGAGCTGGGGTCTTATTGTGTGGGATATGGAAGTTTAGAACAAAAAAGGACTCTTTTGTTTTTTACTGTATGGCTGTGTTTGTTTCTCTGAGACCTGCTTTTTAAAAGATCCCTGCCATTGTGCTGTGGACTTGATGGTGTCACAATAGTGACATTGAGTACATTTCTAGTAACTGCATCCACCCAATATCATCTTAAGCATAATCAGCGCATTTTCTGCAAAACAAATCAAGTCAAAAACAGAAATAAAACAACTGAAACTGCTTTCAGTTTTTACTTTGTGATTCGTTCAAGGAGCTGAGTTTTATTGTTGGCACGAGATTAGAAGGAATCATATTCTGCCAATTGTCTACAACACATAGATCTTTGCTATCACCATACAACTGCAAGAAAGTCATCTATTCTCTTCATGTGCAGATGGGCTCTTTGTTTCAATTATGTGCTGTTTAGCTGCATTTCAGCTGGCAGTAATGGATACCGCATTAATCTCTCTTTAATGTGCTAATTTCTGCTGAAAGATTAATACACAGTTATTGCCCTGAAGACAGGAATGTAGCTGTGTGTAGCCACATACTGTAGATGAGCACGGGCACTTGCTTTGTAGAAGCTCAAGACTGATCTATATAAAGAGTTGTGAGAACAAAGCGGCTTGTATGATGTTCAGTCAGGCGTGCGATGTCCAGGTAAGTTCCACACTTTACATTTACCAAAGCTTAATGATAATAGCTTACAATGTGTTGAAGGTGCCCTTAGCTTTGGCCTAAGGTACAGTAGATGCAAATATAAGAGATATAGAGATATACAGTACAGTACTGTATAGAGAGATATCATGTAGTCAAGTGACCAAGTCTGTATTTTCAGTTACAGTTACTAGAGACACTACTCAAAGGCAGAAATCTATTGTCTTCACCCTTCACCCTTTATTGCATAGAGTGGAAACGAACAACAGAAGTGCTTGTTCTATTGTCTAGGGAATGTGTCGTGTGTTTTTTGGAACAGTGTACGAACATGTCACTGAGAAGTACAAATATAAATCTTGTACATTGTGGATGTACAAATCAAAGACCAAAAAATTCTTGGCTCATTAACGAGTAAGGGTCAGCGTTGCAGGACAGGCTGCAACCCCCATATTGGCTGTGAAGGTTCCTGCCAGGAGACGTTATTGACCTGACTGACCAGGCATGAGAATGTACATGTCTTGCTCTCAGCACATGGGCAATAATTCAATCATCTGACTAGGAGGTTCTTTCAGGATCTTTAAAAGCCAGAGTGAATGCTTCTTTATTCATTCAGTTCTGGATTCTCTCTTGCTCAACATGCTGCAGTGACACCTTTTCATTTTGTGTTGTGTTGGCCTGTCTTTTAAAGGAAGGGGACTACTTTTATTTGCACTATTAGCCTCCACATCACTTTGAAAACGTTTTTTCATGCAACCTCACAAATACAATTAGCTTCTTCTTTACTAGTTTTTTAAAAGCAAGTTAACTTTAAACATGATAGGTTGACAATCATTGTAATTTCAAGGCACAAACCTATCCATTTCTTTAATGCCTATCACTTAAGTAGTAGATTTTTTCTTCCTCTGTTCAAAAACCAAGCTCATTGGGATTGAATAGTACTGTATAACCAATAAAAAACAATGAAACATTCATAAGGTTATTATCTTAAAATCAACACATACTGTAAGTGCTCTTTAGTTTAGGGAGAATACACAGAGTAGAAATGCACATTAAACTGATTATTGTGAATAAAAGAACTGCTTTAGCACTTTTCCATCTACTGTTGTTTTCTAAGTGGGATAGCTATTTGCTATCTCTCTTACAACTGCACTTAGAAAAGATGTTTCCTCATTGTTTTTTTTCGCCTTAGAGATTTAACAAGAGAAAGCAGAGTCAGTGTTAAGGGTGGAGTACTAAATGATTAGACTTCAAAGCACTGTGCAACACTAATTTACTTCCCCACTAAGCTTCCACACAATCGATTCTGAACAGTCCTTGAAACCACAAGCCAAGTGCAAAACTTGGCCAGTGTAATTAACATGATAACAAAACTAAACAGAGCTTGAAATGCTATTTCCTTATCAAAGAAAGTGAAACATATTGTATATACAGTAAGTCAAGAAAGCTTTCCGAATTTTGAATAAATATAGGAAAGAATCAATGCAGATACAACTTTCCACATTAATATATCTTTTAAGGTTGAAGTTTAAAACTAATATTTAGGGACTATTAATGCTCTACATTACAGAATACCTACAGTATGCACAATCAATTTAATTTCAGTTGAGACCACGGCTGTCAGTTAACCAGGCCCTACAATACCTCAGACTTTACTGTAATGAGTACTCTACCACCCAGAAGGAAGCCCAATTAAGCCTTCCACACTGGAGGAACTCATTTGATGATTAATTAAAAAGTAAAATTAATTTTGATAATTATTGTTGAGCTATAAGGGAACTAAAATAAATGAAGGCTCCTCAACATTGGCCCCTTGTCATTTTCAAGGAGAAATGTTACATTGAAATTTCACAGTCATTTTTCACTTCTGACCGATAGTATGAAGGCAGTTGGCTTTGAAGACTTAACACAGCTGCTAACTGATTAAGACTGATATTTGGGCTCAAACACTGGGTCTCTATTTAACTCTGATCCTGTGTTAATATCACAAACATAATGGTTTTCTACATAAATGACATATTCTATATTTCTGACTTATACTGTATGCTAAACATTTCTTTAGACATAGGGTATACATTTCTATACATGTTTTAGGATAATGATCCTAAAAGCACAACTGCTGCTTATATTCAAATTATGCAACTCACTTCTGAACACCTGAAATCTCCTCACATGAATACAGTACGTTTATAATTTAGATGTAACGACCACATACTGTAGCAGCAGTTCTCCCACACAGTAAGCTGTGCAACCAGCTATCAAGATGGGCTAAAGAAAACTAGACAACATGCCATCTGACCAACTGACCAAATATTTACCCCTGTTCCTACTCATTTTTGTAGAGCAGCAAAAAGAAACAGGTCCTGTATTCAAGTGGGTTTCAGACTTTGTAGAAGTGAGAATTTTACCACCAAACAAAAGGTTTTTCTTTCCATCCTGCCAGTGTCAGTGGGGTAGTTTGTATGCATTTAAGTACAACAAAAAAAGACATGCTACCTGCGACCTATGCAGAATGCCAGTCATGTTGGACTATTCCTCTCCTTATGGGAGTATCTACTGTGCAAAGACCCTGCTGTCACAGCACATGGCTCAAATATAATTAGAACTACTACACGTTTACAGGAGGGGACACTATATTTGATTCCAAACACATAAAATCATAATATTATGGGCAGCTGAATTTATTTTTGTAGGAACTCAATTATAAAAATCCACTTTTTCCCACTGCCTGAACTTGTCTGCTAGAGAGCCAAATACTGTATGTGCACTGTGACACTAACCACATACAGTACCGTATTTTTTGTATTTTAACAGCTGCTGAACATATTAAGACATATGTAATCACCCCAAAAAAACCTTTAAAGGGTAAAAACATTATGTGTGATATGTTACAATTAATCACAGTATACAGTACGTTTGATCTACATCAGTTTGCCAAAGTTTAAAATGTAAAATGCCCATTCTTTATTAAAACAGTTTTCTCTTGTCAATTTTTATTTCTTAAATAAATTTACTGAATTCTCAGATTCTATAAATCTACAAATCATCATAACTGACCTATGCACTATGTCGTACCAATTCATTACATCAACAGTTGCAGTTACTGTTATAACAGCTTCTTAAACTCAGCTGAATTTCCATTTTAGCATCTTTCGTATACTGTAAAAGAAGATACAATTTCATGCACTTTCTAAACCATAAACTGCTACATGTTTTTTTTTCAACACAATCTCGTAGTGCAAACTCCATATGACCATTTTCTGTCACTTGGCTCTAGGTTAATTATAGGCAAGTCAGCTGAAAGGTAGCCACTACAGATGAGTGATGTTTGAAGCTCATCTTTATCCTGATATCTAATCTAAATCATTTGAACCATTTTTTTTTAAAGAGAGTCAAGCTGCCAAGTTAAAAGCTTAATGATATCAACACTTCCCAGCCCACATATCAGAGGGGTCCTAAGTGTAGATTGGAACAAAATAATTCCCTCTTTGGCAAATAAGATTGCCTTTCCATTAGTCTTACAGACACTTCATTTCATGACTTCTTAACCTAATGCGATTTGCAATCAATCACAGTGACCGCACAAAACAACTTCCAAATTGCAGGAAAACCGTTTCTGTTCAAACGCAGCAGGGTGTATTTCAAAACCATTTTCTACAAAGAATAGAAATAACATAATTAATACCATGCAGTGGCTAAATGGAATGGGAGATAATGAAAAGAAATGGAAATGCTGAGGCTACAAGACAAATGAATTTGGGATTACGACATTTAAAAGCGGATACTGGGAGCTCAGCATTTCAGATTCTGACGAAGTCTAAAGACTTATCTACAGTTCAAGGGAGTTGTGGTGAAGACACAATATGAATGGGTTAAGGTAGTGGCATTTTGTGTATTCAGCAATATTATATGTTTCTGATAACTTTTTCATGCAGAGTTGTATACTTTAGGCATTAAATACAGATTTTCAAGATATGCTTTTCATCTAAAGAAAAACAAAAAAATAGAAAAAAGACTAGATGGATAGGAATGTGTGAAAATTACTTTAAATCCAAACAAAATTTAAAAATACAAATTATATAACTTAATTGCTGTTTTGGACAAACTTTTGCCAATGGACTTAAAATGACATAAAAAGTTGAAACAAAAAAATCCTAAGCATTATGACACCTTTGATATTTGGTTGTAGTGTATTTATTAATACTGTACACTGGACTGGACAATCTCATTCCAGTATTTCTCTTATCCAATTCAGTCATTTCATTTCTGGTTCAAACTTTTTCCTCAATTTTCCTCAATTATTTAAAATATCCTAATTATACTTTCTTCGTATAAGACTGCACTTTTTCATTGGGAGCTAATTAGGTCAAATCTTCTATTAAGAAAGATCTTGGGAGATTGAGTCATTCCAGCCCATAATCCTAATAGGTTAACTGGGACTCAACTCCTATTAAAATCTGTAGTACAGAAAAAATCTATTATTGGCAATGTTAATTCTAATTACATTATGTTACCAGTTCACATCTTTCAGGTGCAAAGTGAATTTCAACAGCTGGACTGGAGGCTGTGCAAAAGGAAACAGATTTCAAAGTGGTTCTAAATTTGTTCCAGAAATGGATTGTATTTAACCTTTCAATTATGTTTTTGTGGTGAGATATCTGCCCTTGGTTAATAGCTACAATACTTTTTATCATCTGACAATACTTTAATTTTATAAATTTATGTTTAATTTTTACACTGATTGGGCACAATATTAGGAATAGTCAGTCAAATAAACAGACTTTTTTAATGAAAAGCAATGCATGGCAGGCTTGAAGAGAATGAGGCACCTGGCAGAAACCATTGTTTTTAAAAACAGGCGGAATGTGCAGTTCAGATGCTTAATGACCTGTGACTCAATGACCTCGAATGAAAGCGATCACAGTAGATGAATCAGATGAGGGTGTGCTGCAAAAAATTTGAATCTGAATGGAACACAATACTATGCCATTTCAAACAGTACAACTCAAATGTGATTTTGTAGACATTTCTAATATTCTGGTCAGGGGGATATAGTCACTCTAGGGCCTGTACTAAGTGAAAATAACTTTTGTTTAGTTGGCTAGTGTTTAATATAATGCATCCATTTTCTAACCACTTCATTCAATTCAGGGTCGCTGGGGACCCTGAGTCTATCTCGGCAAGCAATGGGCACAAGGTAGGACAGGACACCAGTCCATCGCTGGGAACACACAAAGACACACTAACTCATACCAGGGCCAATTTACCCAGAAGCCAATTAAACTATCAGAATGTCTTTGGACTGTGGGAGGAAACCAGAGCACCTGGAGGAAACCACTGTGAACACGTGGAGAACATACAGACTTCAGATAGCACCCCAGGTCTGGAATTAAGCCCAGGGCCCCACCACTGAGAGGCGGCAGCTCTAACCACTGCATCACCATGCCATCCACTGTTTAATACAAACAATTTTTTTTTCAGATTTTCAACTGAAGCTATATATTTTATTTTCATGTTTTAAAGTAGCTACAGCATATCTCCCACATCCATGACCTCTATTAAAGCTGTTTTTAGTGTGTTATTTTTTTCAATTTCGTAGGAAACGAGTTACCAGGCTTCCTTCACAGAAGTAAATGAAACGCAAGTAATGTGTAAACTGGGGTTCATGCTTGCAGTGGGTGCTAAAATTAATTGAATCTGACACATCCTCTTCAGCGTAATGAAGCAGAGGGAGCTGTAAACAAGACTCCAGCATGTATTTAATGTGCTCAGGTAAGATTTGCAGTCAAATCAAGGGATGTCCACAATGGCATGAAGCAATTTCTGGATACTAAACGGAAATAATGCGCTCTGCTTTTGTATAGTATTTATTTCCTAACAACTGCATCCAGGTGGGGCATTTTTGTTTTAGTTTCCACTACAGGGACCTGCACTACAGGAACAGGGAGGAGATGCACGAAAACACCAAAATGAGCTCTTTGCTCAGAGGCTTAGGGACACACACCTACCAGTTTCAGAGCGAGAGATACTGTAACGGTTAAAAATGGTGCACCTGTATATACACATTGTGCAGAGCACATCATTCATAAGAAGGAATCCAAAGGAAATCAAAGGAAATCAAGTAATGAGTAATGAGTTTCTGGAGAGGATAACATGAGCCAACAATATACTGTAAGTTTTTCATTTTGTAGAACCTAACCATGGAATAAGTCTGAATATTCAAAAGTCCTCTCTGACTTGCGAGTTACAGCCACCTACTTATAAATCAGAAGCACTATGATTCTGCTGAAGAGTTAACTTGCAGAGCACTGACTTTACTCATGTTTACACATGACTTAGAAATAAAGTGCAGCTGCAGCTCTGAGGCTCATTGAATGAAGATCCATGATCATTGTTCAGCTAAGGTAGTGATGTGTGAGCAGTTTCCAGAGTCAGTCGTGAAAAAAAAAATGGCTCCTACCTACAGTTTACAGTTCAAATTGAAAATGTGTAGACAAAAACAAAAATAGGAACTCCAGCCAGCAGCATATAATCCTCAATTATCCTAAACACCACTCTTCCCCTTCAGCTTTACATGAATTCATTCCCTCTCCAGGATTGCTTTCATTAAAAAAAAACAATCTTACACACACATTTGAAGTGTGTGTATAAGTGTATAAGATGCCTTATCCTAATGCAAGGCTCTGTGCTGTCTTTTAAAAAAAATCTATTAATAAGGGCCTCCAATTTACTAATAAAATCAAACTGAAGTCTACAATCATTATAAATAATGGTACTTGTAATCATAAAATATGAAAAGCTGCCCTGCAGCTACTGAATTACACACTATTCACAACTGGCCAGATAAATGGCAAATGAAATTTAATGTGAAACTTACTGTAAGTGCAAAGATCAGCATGTAGGCGGTAAGAATAAACATTTTCAAGCACCAAGGATAGCACCAAGTGTGAGGAAGTGGGTTATGAAAGGTATGACTTTAGGTCATATAAATTGGAATATATATTTTTTGCACAAGAGAAAAATTTAATAAAACTAAACTTGTACTCTTGAGTGAACCACATGCATTTGCAACAATAATTTGCTCTGTACAGCTTTGTACTGTACATACTGTAATAGCATTTTCTTATTTGGGGCAAAGAAAGCAAAAAAAAACCCATAGAAGTGTAATTTCTTCACTTCTAATAATGAACATACAATTCTAAAATTATCTTTACTTCTTGACATTGCAGTGTGACATTGTAGCATTATTTTCCTTTTTTTTATAGTTCAAGTAAATTTTAATGTAGCCACTACTCATCTAATCCAGAATGCTGATTTTCAATTTTAAAAATGTACAGTATTTGACTATTTTGCATGACATCCATTGATGCACATACATGGCTTTAAAGCAAAAAAAAGTATTCAAACATTAATTCTACCAAATATTTCCCTGAACAAACATGTACTTAATATATGCTTTGCTCTGTGCTCTCATGTGTAAAATAAATTATTTTTTAAAATAATTAAAGTAAATTATTTGTAAACTTTGCTTTGCTGTGCTGTTTTGTAAACTTTACTTTGTATGATCACCTACCACCAGATGGCAGATTTCATAAGATCGTTAGACGTCCACTGAAGACTACACCAAGCATACAGTATGTCATTTTGTTTCCTGCTTTCTTTTGTATTGCTGTCCACTGAGGGCCTGACAGTGAAAAGAAGGGATGAAATGCCAGGAAAACAAAATTTAAACATACAGTTTAAAACCAAAGAAGTTCTGATATATTTACACAATGCATTGTTTTGCCTACCAGACCATCATTTACACTATTTTATGTAATCCTGGTCACTTTTTTACACTATTACACTGAAGTGCTGAAGAAGAAGCATTTGATTAAGTCGTTGATTGAAAGATACATCATACACAGTTAGGGTAAATTTGATCATCTCTTCAGTCTCTTGACAGTTTAAATGAAAATTGGACATAAGTTTTCAAAACATGAAAGATAGTGACAAAGTTAATCCATGCGATATCTTCAGGACAATTTATCCCAAGAACCTGGGCATGCTACATTAAATGGTAAGCAATTTAAGAACAGGAAGCTATGAATAGGAAGCATGACGCTAACTGATATGGTGTTTGTTGCTGAAGCTGAGTCCATGTGATTGCTCAAGAAATGGCTGGACATGTTTTTCAGCTCAATTACAAGTAACCAAGTAATGAATAGCAACCTAATAGTCAGCCTCTGGTTTGTAGTCAAAATGAGACAGACATATTTCTCTATAAAAACTATGATATAAAAGCATCCTAAACTTGGTAAAATATTTTGCTTTGTTTCTGGAGACAGTTTCTGAAAACTCCTGGCTTACACTCAGCATGTACTGTATGTACTCATGAAGATTGATTTTTTGAGGCTGACGTCTTTACCATTTAACTTTGTTATCTGATAATATATAATAGCTCCACAGCTCTTGGTGGAACAATGACATATTTCCCATTTGTGTATGATATGGAGATGTGTTCAGGTCCTAATGATATTCACTTCCTTTTTTAAGCCTTTTGAGAGTAATTATAACTGAGTTACAGCATTATGTTTTACCACACGTCGAAACCATTTTCACCAATTACATGCCTTCTGTTCCTCTGATATTTTCTAATTCTTTATTCATCGCATCCTTATAAAAAAAGTAAAATGTTTGAGGTAAGAGTAAAATTAACAATAAAATTGTTATAAAATAAAATATTAAAAGATGGTACATAGACTATCCTTTTGGGTTGCCCTTTTGGATTTATACTCCCTTCAATTTCACTGATAAAGATCTGCTCCTCCAGAATTGGTTTAGTGGAACTGTCTCCTTTAAAATGGGTTAGACCTTATCTCTCAGAAACCTCACCAAGAGAGACTTTTGATAATTTTAGGTCAGAGAGTAAGTTTAGTTTAAGGATGACCCTGCAGGCTCAATGTCTCACATCACTGCAGTTTTTTTGTATGTAGACCATATTTTTCTTTTTTTAAATAGCTCTCCATACTGAACAGTTAAAGATGAGAAGCATTCACCTTCCCGCTATCTACAGTATGTCATATCTAGAATATGACATACTGTAGTGGGAAGACTTACATAAAGTATAAGTTACATTTAACATAATAAAAAGCACTTGCATTCAAATATTATTAAATAAGACAACTTTGCAAAAACTGCAAAACAGCAGTTACAGTTACACTGTAGACCAAAAGTGGTTAAGGTTATGTTAAATGGTTGAGGAAGGCTTCAGCTTTAGCATGGCAATCTTATTATTGCATGTACTGTAATTATTAAATAAAAGAGTGCAAAATCAAGTTAACTTTACAACTGTTTATCAAATAATTAACTACCAAAGATCTTTACTTTGAAGACAACAGAAAATACATTAACAAATTGTCTGCACATAATGTGAGTCAAATACAAGCATAAATTGTACTGTATCAATAGGCACAAACAGAGAATTAAATAGTGTTGTCAGAATAAATATTGAGGACACAAGAGTGCATCAAGATCTATTAGAAGGATGAGTGACTTAAGCCCAAAACAGACAAATGTATAACATTAAAGAGAATCCTAGCTTTCAACAGTAACGTGGTCATTTGCAGGGTAAAGAGATGGCCAAAAACTGAAGCTTTATTCTCAGGGGAAGTTTAATAAGCCTTTCTGAATCTGTACTTTGTTAGGATGTTTGACAGCTCATTAACTTAAGGAATAAGCTGAAACTAACCTAAATAAATCTGCAAGCTATAACACAACAAGAAGCAAACCTACTGGACATGTCACCTATTTCATATGTAAGCTTTGCTAATTTGTTGTGAACTCAACGCAAGTTGTACCACTATGGATCTTTCTTAATGAACTCCTACACAAGGCCATAGGCACATGTAGAGTTAAATACCGATTGGTGACTAAGAATATAAAGGATAAATTAAAAAAAACATATGATAAATTACAAATAAATACACAACAAAGTCTTTAAAAACAGTGCTGCCTTCTTTTTGTTCAATAGAGCATGTTGTAGTGTGTGAGACAATTCCAAATACAAAGCAGTGGGGCTTAATTTATGAAATAAGGAACATACAGAACTAATAAGTGTTCTTTGGGTCACACCACTGAACTGATGCAAAGCTGCTGCTATATTTTCCCATCTCCCACTGCACTGTCTGTGTAGCTATTCACACTATTCCCCAGTGCTCGTCTCCCTGCCCTTGACAATTTAAATTAGTCTTTACAATTTCATGAAAGCATGGCTGCGAGGGTCTCCCACTTCTGACAAACTAAAACATATCAGAATTATTGGGTAATCTACGGTTTATAACAAATTGATGTTTAATAGATTTCCCACTGGGCCTTTGCATTTTCACGATGACAACTTGATTAGATGTATACGACATGAAGGAAAGATGAGCATTCATGAATATATTGATATTAATGACTGCAATATTACAGGCTGTATCGTGGCTTGCTGATTTTTATAAGCACTTATGAGCTGAGCTGGCTTAAAGTAAAGTGGTGCTCTATATCTAGACAAAGGACTAGATTCTCATTGATAGAGGCAGATTATGACTGCACCTTTTTCTATTTTTTCTTGAATTGTTTTAACAATTCACCTGCCCCCCCAGCTTGGAGTTGGTCAATATGAGCAAGAAGACCTTCATACCAGCACAAGAAGTAGAGTACACACTTACTTCCAAGGTACTGTACATACTTACAGTATCAGACTCATTTGCCATTCCATTGCAAGCCTTATAATGCCTTACAGCAGAGTTAGCCTTAACTGGAGAAGTGATATGGCACTAAAAGACAATGCAGCAATTTTCCATCAGCCACTTTGTTAATGCTGTGTTAAGACTGGTCATTTTAATTTGTCAGAGCTTTGTGCAAATCGTATGTACGTAAGTGGATATTATGTTTATGCCATTATCCATGCATTTTGTAGCAGCTTCAATTTAGGCTCGTGGGGGAACCAGATCCAATCCCAGCACACTCAAACCTAACGCCAATGATCACAGAAGCCAATTATCTTCCCTTTGGACTGTGGGAGGAAACTGGAACACCTGAAGGAACTCACGGGCAGAATATACAAACTGCATGCAGATCGCACCCATTGAACCCAAGCCTTAGAGCTGCGAGGCTGCAATGTTAACCACTGCACCACTGTGCCATCCTTTACGTCAATATCAACTCCCATAATCAGACAAAGTGGAATGTCTGATCAAAAGGGTAAGAGACTAGTGATTAATCCGAAATTAATGAAGCATAACAATCAAATATAATTCCTGGAACCTTGGACATTTGACAAATCTTGGTTTTCAGCATGGAACCCAATAAAAATTATTGAACATGCACAAATCCATTGCAGTTTTTGAACCTCAGAACAGAAGTTCAAGCAGGGTAATGACGCGTGTAGCAGCTTCTATCACAGACAGTCCATTAGGTATTAAGAACTCAGCATGATGAAGGTCGAGGTTACACTAAGTGGTTGAGGTTACGGTAAGTGGTTGAGTGAGGCTTCAACTTTATCATTTCAATGTTATGGATGCATGTAGGTATTTAATAAAGTATAGCAAAAGCAAGTTATAAAATTGCCATAGTTCTTCAGTGGCTCTTTGTTTTTTTGTGAATTTCTGGCCGTTTTAACAGAATTTGGACTTTGCTGAACAGGACTGGGATCCTACTGAAATATTCTACAGATACAAATTTTAGTTCTATCACTGCACACACTCATGAGGGGAAACCAAGGATAAACAGCTTTCTCCAAGACCTGACTGCTTTTTGCATACAAAACAGAAAACTATCAGTCCAGTTAAGATGTTTTTTTGAGAAAGGGCACACATAACCTTCTCATGCTCCCACAAGGCCCTGTTCTACAGGCAGAATGTCCCAGGAGTCACTACAGAGTAGCACGATGAGGCCTCCACTACCTTTTTTACTCCAAATGTCTAATTGAGGTACTGTACCTAAGGAAACATCATGGAGTTTATAACAAATGTCTGGGAGGGATGACAATGACCAAGTTCAGTCAACTGCAGTTATACCTCATTCCTGACGTACTTTCCTCACATTAAAGAATCATAAGTTCTACACATAATCAAACTTCTCTGCATATTGTATGTCTTTTCCATCCCCCCCTCCATCCCACCCCATCTCCACCTATGGCCAGGAGGCTGGCCCTTAGCTAAGTGGTTTTACTGTGACTAAAACACTCAATAAACCTTTCACCTTTCCAGCTGATGCTGCTATCCGTTTCAATTCATACATGCAATACAATACAGTTTCTTACAAATCAACTTTATTCTAGTCTAGCTGGAATTATTCAGTAATTAACACAATTTTATTGTTATCCAAATCACTCTTTTTTTTTCTGCAGTTCAGTCTGCAAGATGCCAACTCTGTTCTTGCAGTTATGTGCTTAATTTTGTCATCACATCCCTGCAAAATCTGTTAACATTTTATAGACTAAAATTAAACAGCATGTGTAATATTTAGTGACCTTAAAAATAAACTGTGCACCCAATTAGTGATATTTTACGAGGCATCCTGTGAAACACAAGCAATTGATGTGACCATTATAAGCTTGCTTTTATAGAAAGGGGTCAAGCACTTTATGTGAAGATATACTCTACATCATATTATTGTACTGTATTAAATCAAATTAATAAGCAAATCATATTTTAAAAAAATAAAGGTATTATACAACCACCAGCTTTAACTGTCTGCTATAAAAACAGTTAAATTCCCTGTAATATTACAAAGGCAAAAACAGAAGATGTTTTATGGTGCAAAGGAAATTTAATCATTTGTGAAAACAAAATTATATTAATGGTACATAAGCATGTTTCACATGCTGGTAGAATCTTCTGCCATGGGCACCTGCAAATAAAAACATAAGCATGTGTGCTCCTTTTCTGAATGTGTGCCAGGTACTGTATATGCTTTGCCAAATGAGAAACTGTTCTAACATTTTTATTTTACTAGTGTAAAGGCTGTTCAAAGGATGCCAAGGTTGCTGCCAGAGGAATGAGAAAAGACTGCTGAAGTACTGAGGTTGTTCCAGGTTGTCAGTACAGGGATTTGAAATAAGGTTATATGGCACAAAAGGACTGTTAACAGATCATGGGGAAATTCCTTATACCATAAGTACAAGATGCTGACTCCATTCAAATCGGACTAGAGTACTAATGGTATCAAGCACATTTCCTGGAGAGCAATTACCTTACCTGAGCTAATTATGTTCTCAACTTCACATACTCAATATTTTTTCCAAAGGTGTTTCAAAGACAGTGATTAAAAAAGTAGCATTTGATTTCACAATAAAGCAAAACCTTTTTTCAGACTTCACCCTAAAAGGCAATTATTCCAGTTAATCAAATAATCAAACCAATTAAAGTAGATAAGGATGTGATGATGCAAGGCTAGAAGAGGTTGTCTAAGGATCAGCATTCCAATTCAGCCAACATATGAAACTGCATTCTTCCCATGGGAAAGAGACCCTATGCCTAGTAATGTGCATACAGAGTGTACAGATGATGCATTTGTTAATGAACTGCTACAGAAGTAGCAAGCTCTGTATATCTTCCAACGCAATAACACATTTGCTCATGGTGATTCGGCATCAGCACATCTTACACAGACAGCTCAGCCACCTCAGGTACAACCCGCCGAACACCTTTTGCATTAGTTAAAATGTCGTCTCCAGCCTCTAGACTGGAAACTCCTATTGTCCATGAGAGGGCCAGAATACTATACTGTACTTGAGGGACTCATCTAGAGTCTCGGTCAATTAATGAGGCCATGCTGTAAGCGGCCTGGCTGTTTAATTTTTGCAATTGACAACCAGTATGAGATTATATTGTTAAGTTTTAAAATATAAAGCAAACGCCAAGGAAAATATTTTTTAAAATTGCACAAGGTGTAATGGGGGAATAATGCACTTTTCGGATAGAAAGCCACTAACACCTAATTGGGTAAACATAACAAAACTGCAATATGATAATAATAAATAATAGCAAATTTCTATTTTTTTCCAGAATTTCTAAGTTTTCCAGAATATGTGGCATGGTACCCAGCAAAATGACACAAATGATTTATTGCCTATATTCTAAATAATGAACCACATACTGTACCAGAGAAAATCCTCAAATGGCTTCTGGGGATCAAGACATCCTTTTAATGAGAACAGGCATAACCTAAGAACAGAAAGTAAATGTGGAGAGAGAAAAAAAACTCTCTGGTGTGAAAAGAGCATATGGCTAGACAACTGTACACTGAGGTGCACTCTTGGCTCCCTGCAGATCAACAGTCACCTGCCAAGAAGAAAGTCAGGATGTAATGCCTTTGGCCTTGTTAATATCTCACAATTAGAAGGAGTTTTATAAATCAGTCTCAACTTAATTACTAGTATATTTCTATCTGTAGAAGACATTATTCTACACGTTTACAACTAACAGCTATAACTACAACCTCCAATAACAGCTTCTATGGCATAAATATTTAAAACAGATGAAATTATCTCCTATAAAGTTCATTAAGAAATTCGCAGAGAAAGACATCTATCTCTAAGATAATTATTTTGTATATGCTAAGATATAGTATATTATAAGAGACTTCACATAAGTAATTTGAATGTGGATTAATGCTGCCGGGGTCTGAGTTTAATTTTTTCTAGTCCCAGAAAACATATCTTCAATCCTGAGAAAAACACTGTCAAAAACATCCATAAAATGATTCTAAAATCCATAGGCTCTGATGTTTTTATTGACATGCTTATGTTTTATGGATACAGGTGTGAACAGATGTGATTGAACTAATAACGGAGCCGTTTATTTATTTTAATACAAGGCTATTGATATGAGGGGTTGTCACTGCAGCATATATTTGTTTCCAAGAGAGATGGATGACTCACAGTTAAAAAGACTGATTTACGTATATTACAGCCATTACTATAAAGGAAGCATGAAGTAATGTGTTTCTATAAGAAGAGCAAACATATAACAATACGATTTTAAAATGTTGGTTTAGGTAAAAATAACCACCTTAAGGTTATGTACTGTGTTTCATTATGACTGCTTGATTATCATTATGCAATGTTAATACATACAATTAAATAAAGTTTAGAGTCCTGTTCATTTCCAATGTACTGTATGCATCAATTTTACTTTTAAGAATTGTAAGAGTTCCACTTACAGCTGGGTAAATTATACAAACGAAGATCCAATCATATCCAGTGCAAAGCAAAATAAGACGAATGCTGCTACAGTATATTAGCTGAAAATAAATCATTTATTTATGATATCTTGAAGAACATAAAAGTTAATGTATGGACTCATCGCTTCTGCTCTTAATTACAGAACATATGTATTTATTAAACATTTAACATTAAGGAGTCCAAAAATTAACCATTAACTTTTAATTCAAAACATTCCTATAGATAGATAATAAAAGAGCAACAAATTCTTTGGAAGGCAAGAATAGAGAAGATTTTACTACAGTAATATATATATATAAACTGTATATTAAAATGCTTTCTATTTCATTCATAAGAGAATGATAAAGTTTCACACTGGACCAAGAGACCTTCGTATAATCTCCCTGAGTGTTGGCATACGATAATTTTTCTTTCTTTCAACACAACCTTAGTGCAGGGTCAGGTTTCAACTCCCCAATACACTGTTAAATAAAAGCGCAAAAATGATGTGCCTCTTTGTCGACAAATGCATTTTTTTCTCACTATAACAGGATATCCCATTTCAGCTCAGCACAGAAAGATTGATTGCCGCCTGTACCACTTGGTGACAAAAAGATTTAGAGCTGTGGATCAGAGCTACTGGAACAGGCACGGCTGTCGTGTGCTATTGGCTCAAAGGGAGTGTGGAGTTTAAGATGAATTACCCCCGAGATCTACATGTGGTGAATGACAAGGCCCAGGCAGGAAGCCCTCAATTTGTATTGACACTGTGATGCAAACATCACTGGCTGTCCATCCCAGTTTAGTAGGAAGCTTTAATTTCAAACCTTGGAAATCCAATCATCAAACAAAAAATGAAAATGACATATAGAAAAGATGAACATAAACATTCTGTCAAATCTCTTATAAAAATGGAGGGATTAATTCTGAACAAGTGCATCTGAAGCACCTTTCCTGGCCCATCTTACAGTTACTAGTCTAACATTATTACAACAGGCTGTCAACATGTTATATAGCAACCATTGTAGAATTCATAAAAGAAAGAAAAATGGAAGCAAGCAAAATATATTCCTGTAAATCTGGTTATAGCACCAAATTAATTTTTGTGGCAGAAGCATATAGCCTCCTCAGCTTCTGTTTCATTATTGTTTTATATGGTGAGCTTTAGACACTCAGAGTTGCTAGTGTGTAAATCTCAGCAACATAAAGTAACAGCTTCAGCTGAATTAATTTACCCAGTACCCCCACAAAGAGTATACAAAACAACGTAAAGGAGCACTACAGCTTTAATCACTGAATTCCCATGTCTAGTAATATGAACTTCACAGAGTGTTGACCCAAAGCCCTGACAACTTCACCATATTCCATCACTGTAACAGGGAGTGAAGATATGACAAGATTCATCTCCAGCAAACGACGAGGCGAAACAGCCTCTGACCCAAAAAAAAGCACTCTGATCTAAGTCGAATTCAATCGTGGGGAGTGCCAAGTTCACCAGCTTGTATTTAAGTAATTTGCTACATGATGAAACGATCACATCTGCCTTCGACCTAACGGAGAAGGCCAGAGAAATGAATGTGTGAACACAAATTGGCAATCAATATTCTCAGAACAGTTCTGTACCACCTTGAACCTTTCAGGTCCCACCGTACTTGAGATGTCCAATATTATGAACAACATAAAAATAAAAGAAAATCGGTAATAATCAATTTTCCACTTTTTGAACAATAAAGTCACTTAAAAAACAATAGCAAAACTATTTATCATCGATCATACTCACCTTAAAATGTTTTGTTCTATTATACAAATCAGGGACAACTTTGACTTTGAGAGTATCAAGTGGTTGAAACCACATTGCTTCTTAATGAGCTTATTTTTGTTTTCACAAAATAATGCTGCAACAGCATGACTGGAATTCTTTCTTTTATGTGCCCAGGCTGGTGAGCTATTTTTATTAGGACAAGAATCTCTTCTATGTGAAGCATGCAGGGCTAATGGCGAAATTTCTGGATATGGTGGTGGCCAAAAAAAAGGAAAATAGATTCTTTTAACAAGCACAAATTGAGTACATTACTCCAGGATAATAACAAAAGAACTGTATATTTCAAAATAAAGCAGAAGTTAGTGTTTCCTGTGCTTTGTTTAAAGAAATATTATTTTTTATTCTTCTCATATAGCATTTTATTTACAATTGTACACTGTAAATGAATGTAAACCCAGAAGCTTTATATGGGAATGTATTTTGAAAAGCACTGAAAGCTAAATGACTTACTGTATATGTAATTATTGTGTTCCTATTTGAATCATTACAACTACATATTGTATGTTGCCAATATACAGTCTGTACAGTATTACAACAGTCACTTACAGTATCTGCTTTCTCACACATCTGCCTACACTCTGGTCCCTTTGGGACTGGATATGCAGCAGCAGACCACTGTACCTGTATTTGTCAAGTATTCACACTTGTCTGCTGCATAAACATCCTGCCAATAACCAGCAATCTCAGTTAAAAAACCCTGTAGTTGCCACCATAGCAAATTGCCGTTGCACTGGGATTGGTGTAAGGATGAATGCATCTTCTGATCACCTGTTCATTACTTGGATAGTACAGTATATTTCTCTTTTAAGTAAACATTTTTGCCACAAACACAACAATAAATAAAACTAAGAATGGGAGTTCCCTCATTATAAAAAAGGAAAATTAGGACAATTTTTATTTAGTTAGACCTGCCAGTAAAAGAAAATGACCTGGAGATGGATAGCAATTTCGGTATCCTTGCTGAAAAGGAACAGTTCGGAGCTCAGCAAGTAGTACAGTTACACCACTGACTTCCAAGGCCATATCATTTTTAAAATATTGCTCCATTGCAGGACTCTCCCAAAAATACTGTACATATACTGTAGGTATCAGATAACACTCTGAGGGCATGTGTGATGTTCTGATGTTCTGAAAGCAATCTCCCCCTGGAATACCAAGAGTAATGCTATACCATGTGTATATTCTATGTGCAGATTTAATGTAGCTAAGCTACAGTAGGTCTTTAGCAGAAAAGAAAGTATTATCCTCTACTGCACCTAAATCAAAACTACAGTACCATTGTCTATTTCTCTATCAGATAACTGGGAGGGGAATTCATTCATATGAGAGAAGAGTGCCATGGGGAGAAGAGATTAGACCCCTTGCAGTGGAACATGAAATAAGAACTGTAGATCAGAAACCAGGTGAGGAGAGTAAAGCTGTGATCCACAGCACCTTGCCGGTGCTGAGACTGACATACATGAAGAATAGGAAAGACTAGGGATAAAGTAAATCCTCTTCATATCTACAGTACAAACAGGTGGTGGTTGTTTCCAACAAAGATGTCATGAAGAATATAAACACTTCTTGTGGTGTGGATCACACTGGGAAGGTAAAAAGCTGAACAAAGTGATGAGCCAGGAACTATTCTTACTACAATCCCTGGGCGTATATGCTGATCCATTTACAATGTAAACAACGCCTTCTTGCATTTATACATAGTGTCTGTTTATTAATGTTTTATTGAAAAGGAAACCACTGAGATTTAAAAAAGAAAAATCTAAAAAAACTTATTTGTAATGATACAGTACCCTGTGGGGAACAGCTCTCTTTTGCTTTCATATAGCAATTCCTGCAATCATTATGTAAGGTAAGACACAACAATCAAAAAACAAGTGCACTTAGGCCACAATTCCTTACTGAGTCCTTGACTTTCAGCCAATTACTCACAGTTTTCATATCACCAGTTAACTGGTTCTAAGTAAAAGCAGCCTCTGGATAAAAACAGAGCAGACAGGCCTACTCCAAGCCATAGGGAGTACTGCGCTCATTTTTCATAATGACCTAAGAGATTTGGGTGTTCTCTGAAGTCCCTGACGTTTCACCTTCACCACAGAAGAACCGACTTCAGTTACTTGTAACTTTGCTCTCCAGGGTTACTGCACACACTTCAAACACTGGAGGTTGTTTTTCTCCAGCAGCATTGCATTATTATAATCAGATATGAAGCCCACCTTTCTCTTCTCCTGCTTTAGTGAGTTAACATTACATGGTAAACAACTTGAAAAACAGCAAGAATAGGCACGTTATAAATTACAGGTCATCGACTCCATCTTACATAAAAACAAACTTAAATCAATTCATTCTTGCTGAGTTTTTGGAATTATTTATTGATGTCTACAGCCACAATGTTTTCCAGTGCGGCTGAATTTGCTGTAAATTGATTCCATTTCATATAAATATGAAGCATTAAATATAAAGAGAAGTGGTTAGTGGACTAATGCACATTTAAATTCAAGGAAAATTGCTAAGGTCTAGTGCCTTGTGCTATTAATGTACCATATTGTAATTATGTTGGAAGAAAACTCAATTTTAAATGTCATAGACATACTGTACTTGCTCTGGAGTCTTCAATATATGAGTTCAGTAATCTATGTCAGTAATCTTTGAGATTATATACAAAATCATGCCTTTTCTCTTAAAAAAATGCTTTAAAATATTTGCAATGTATTGTATATCAAATATATTGTCTTCCTTATCATACAGTACACATTGGTCATTTAATAATGTTTATTTTGTGGGTGACCCATCTAATTTTAAGAAGTTTATTTTTAGATATACCTAAACATAATCAACACTGGTAACACTAAACCCTTAGTTACATTTAGTCACAAAGAAATAAGACAGTTTCTGTACTTTTAACTAAATTACTAAAAGAAAATGAGCAAAGGGTTCTGCAGAAAATAAGTTAAACCAAAGCACTATAACAGGGAATAAACTATAAAACAGTTTCAGTATCAAAATGCAACACTGCCAGATAAATTCTGTTTTAGTTTGTATAAAAATTTTATAATAATAAATTATTTAAGAAAGTCTATTTTATTTTATGTAAAACTGTGGACCTATTTTGTTCTTATTTTTGCATTCTCCATATATTTTCCGTCTTCCGTATTTTGCTCGTGATTATACTGAAATACTGTACAATTTACAGCTTTCACATGTAAATACTTTCCTTTTGCTGGATGATGTCAAAATAAGACATCCAGCTTGGTTGTGGTCATGCAGAGACTAACACAAAAGAAACTTGAGTAGACTGGAAAGAGCTTAAAGAAAAAAAAACTCAGTTTGCAGCATTTGTAGGAAGTGAAAATACAATTCAAATCATGAAATTAATGAGGCTGACAGTATAGCTAATAGACATGGTTTGCTTCTGAGAAAAAGCTTCAGTGGAAGTGGACTTTGTCCATTTTTGTATTCCTTTTCTAGCATAGTTGTCTGCATGAGAAAGCACCTGCTGGGCCTTACATCATACTGTTTGAACAAAGAATGCAAGACCAACAGGTGGCTTCTTTGAAAGTGTAAAATAAACCACGGCTAGGTTTGAAATTGCACCTAAAGAAATTTGCATGAAAAACAACAACTTTGTTGTGTAATTTGTGATAATTTTGTATCACACATTATCCATGGCCAAAATACCAGTGGTTATTGAGTTTCAGAGTTTGAGCACCAGAATGTGAAAAGTGTTAAACATAAAAAGAAGATGTGAAAAGAATTCTCTCAGTCCACTAAAACCACTTAAACTGAAACCACACAACAGAGATCTTACCATCAACAAGATTTTAGCTGTGATATCCAAATGGTAAAATACAAAGAAAGAATAGAATATTATTTCTCCAGTCATCTTTGTTGTGGCACGGAAGATGCTTAGACGTTTGGTTAGACCATACGAACTGTATATACTTCATTCAGGTTAATGCCATGACCAGTAATCAGAATTTAAAATATATACTGTATATATAAGTAGATATAGAAAAGAAGAACACAATTTGGTAAATAATGCTATTGCGATAAAATTGTACTGTAAATTATATTGATAAGAATTTTTGTCCACACATTATAAATAATTAAATTAAACTCTGGTGCTGCAGCACTGAATTGCCTGTCTATGAAGTGCTCAATTTCTTAAGTAACCACAAAAAGTCATTACACCTGCCAGAACACATTTATTAATTACTTTCTTCTGATACTTCTAAGCATTCCTGGCCAGCTATAAAAACAGAAGGTTATAAACAGAATAGTTTTAACCAGGCAAGTGCAATCTGAGTACTATTAGAGTTAATGTGAAATTCATATTTAAAGATGAAATTGCATGCCTGCTTCCAAAATAAATCTATTTTCTTCTTCGATTCCTGGCAGCCTTTACACCTTGTGCAGATAAATGATGCAGAAGCTAACCTGAATTAAAGCAACTATTTAAAAGAGCCTTTGTATTATATTGTGTTGTGAGTGAGATTAAATAGAAGATGTGAATTGCCAGTTCTAAATCAAATTATAAATAATAATTTACAAAGCCCAGGTAATAAACATATCAGAAACAAAGAGCAGCTAAGGATCATTTACATGCAAGATACCATCGGTCCCAAGTGGGAGGAATGTTCTTTTTTCCAACAGTGAGAGACTCTCTCCTCTGCAGGGACCTTATCAGACTATACAATTTGTAGCATTAATTATTTTTGTATTTGACAGAATCATGTATCAATACAGATTAACGTTAAGATTTTGAAAACAACTCCATACAGGCACCAAAATGGTCAAACTAAGTTTAGTTTTGTATCTTATTTTTTTTTTGTATGGTCTTTATGGACACAAAAAATGTAAAAAGCTGTTCAGTTTAATTTGATAAAACATACAGTATAAGTTATATTCATAAGTTAAACCTGTACTTTAGAATTCAAGAATTAAAGAACAAGGGATTTTGCCAAATATTAGTTTTTAGGCTTACAAAATTTTAAATTAGCTTAGCTTTACTGCTGACAAAGGAAGGGAAACAGCAACAGGTAATTAAGCCAGCATATTATATTATCAGCATGGAGTGTGTCTGAGAGCACAGAGGTTTCTGGAATTGATTTAGAAATGCAATAGAAAATACAAACCAATAAACTCGCAAATAACACTTAGCATGGCATCTCTATTGGGGAAATGAAATTCAGCCACATAATAATTTACTTTGTTATCTGTGACTTTATGTTTTTAATAAATCTTTCATATAAAAATAAAAAAAAACTCATCCAAATGAAAAAAAATTACAGTTTCTTTTATCCTCTGGCAGCTGACAGATCTAAATAGACATTGCTATGGTAAATACCAAACTCCCTGCGGTTGTGACTCAAAGGTGGTTTATTCTTGTATCATGGCAAATAAAATTAGAAATTACTTTAGAAAATACATCTTTTTCTTTTTTAACACAATTTATTGTTAATTTGTCATTCCAAAGTTTAGTTTTGATTGACTTTTATTGAGGCATCATCTACTAGTGAGAGAAATACAAAAAAATGAAAGTGGAAAAAAATCAAGTCTAAATGTCATATTCAATTCCATTCTGAATATGTGTGTAGTGTGAAACTACACTGAATACAGACTAGTAACCATAACACTCAGTATGAGTAGATAAGTAAGTTCATCTGCTGTTAAATGTAAAGAAAGAAAGCTTACACTCTAATAAATTGATGTAATTTATACTTATTAACTTAATTCCTCAACTAGTTTTTGTTAGAAATACAGCTGGTCATTTTGTATGAAATTTAATACAACTGTATAAAAACATGGTGAATGTAATTCTACCCCAATAAGGATTCTGTCACTGTTTTGTTCACTGACAATCTCAAGCTCTGGAGCTACAAAGTATGCCACAGTGCATCTGTGAATTCAACTAAGCAAAAAAAAAAAACAGTTCTACCTCCCCACTGCAGAACATACGCTAGGTGAATAAAGCAGTCTAAACAGGGAGTTGAGCTTTCTGTTTCAACCCTGTAGGCAGACTCTGTTAATTGAAGCTTTAAATCTAACTCTGAACAACTAAGTTCTACTCCAGCTACCAGCAGTAAGCTACAGGGTACCAGTTCTCTGGAAATCACCGTGGGCTTGGACTCCTTCCTTAACACAGCAGTTTGATTGCAAAATGTATGGCTGTGATTCTCCTAAATGTTCCCAGACACTGTATTTATGTTAACTTTGATATTTTTAGCACATTTAACCAATGCTGTGATGGACTGGTGTCTCATCCAGGGTGTACTGGGCTAGGCTCTGGCTCCCCCGCGACCCTGAATTGGATGAAGGGTGTTTAGAAAATGGATGGATAGTTGAAAGCAATGGATGAGATCAAGAAATATAGTGTCACAGCCACTGCAAATTAAACTATATCTAGAGTTGCCCTGGAAAGAAATCTATACCAGAATCGAACACAAAAGAGAACAAGCTGTAATTAATGTACTGTAAATGTAGATAAATTAAATGTTTTTGGGCAAATAAGTGAACAGAATATGCACAAATATGCCATAGACAGTAAATATTCCCAGCCCACACTGCTAGGACAAGCTAGACAAGCAGGAGTAAATGAAGACAGCTGCAGCTGGTTTAATCTTTAATCTTGTCTAGAGCTGAAATCTCCCTGCCATTCTGTTTGGAACTTTGACTACTCCAGCAAATTCTATGAGAGCCGAAAAAAAGTTGTCAATCCCGTGAAGTACAAATTAAATCTCTCAGAAATTTGCATTGAACAATATTTTCTTGAATTGAAGCAAATCTCTTGAGAAATACTCTGTATTTGCTATTTCTAATATAGTATGTGCTGCATATAGTGTTTAGAACAAGCTCTTGCTTTCCGCTTGCCTAGAAGTCTTCATTTTTTAGGCATATTTTAATGATGTTTACTCAGTGAGGAAAAAAGCATTTTTGAAAGGCAACGTCACAAGGTTTGTTCTGGATAATTCTGTTTAGCTCTGAAATGCAAAGTTTCAAGAGAATTTCATTAGGGAAGAAGACCTACAATGCCTTTCAGTCATTTACTTCCAGCGCAGGTATAAATAGAGAGAATCAAAAGCTTCCTTCCCAGCATTACTGTATTTATCACAATGATATTAGACTGATCATTGTTTCCACACCCCCATCCCAACTCTTTCAACAGCCCTTTGATTCAATACATGGAGGTGAGCTAGCAGGAGGACTGCCTATTTTGTCCTAATGGCCAGGCTGTCTTTCAGCTGAGGAAAGTGTGTGATGTTTGAGGAACTCAAAGCCAATAGATTTTAAAGTGTTGTCAATTTTAGCCATAGAATATGTTGTTGTCCTAAAAATCAATTACGGCTGCTTTGAGAGTAGGTAAGAGTGACCTCCTGAGTCTCTACAATTACCACCCAGAGGGGCACATGTTTCCTGGTTTAAACTACGGTCTAGCATAGGCCTGCTCATACAATGCCACGGGTCACAAACTTCATGCAGTTATTGCCTCAAAAGGATACTAACTTTTACACTCTAAAAATGTAGTCAAAGTGGATATCTTAATGCTTACTGTCACTTGAAATCACTGGGTTGAACAAAAAATATGTTTTTTTTTCTAATGTGATCAAAGAAGTTATTTGATCATGTCAGAATCAAAATAATACACCTACAGTAAAAATAAAACATATTCTGTGTACAGTATGTGAGACATGGATTGAGACTACCCAAAATAAAACATTTATTTTATGGTACTTACTGTATCATTTACATTAATCTTGTGATCACAAACACCAATTGTGAAAACAAAAAGAGTTTTGACTTTGGTATGAATACTTTTAGAGGGCACTGCATTTCCTGAAATGTAAATAAAGAAGCACTGTTTCGAGAACAGCTGGCACCAATTGACCCTCATTATTCAATCTCCTCGTCCCTCATTATTTGAACCCTCCGTTCACTCCTAGTCCTCGCTCAGTATTAGGAATCTATCCACCACCTGAGCTTGCTACATCCTCAAACCTCTGGCTACCGACATACAGACACCTCTAGCCTTGGACTTGACAACCCTTTCATCTCGCCACTTTTTGAATTGTTTGCCTCGTGGCCTTCTCTAACCGAACACCGACCTTTAGCCTGGAACTACCAACCACCCTGCTGCTTTGCTCCTCTCGGACTCGTAGCCATCGGACTCTCAGCAACCTGCACAGGGTTCATAACTACTCATTCGGAATAAGGACATCTAGGAAAGGTGAAGCAGCTGGAAGAAGGTGTTGACATTGGAGAGGCAGTAGGCTACATTTCTTTCAATTCAACAGTTTATTTTGAAAAATAAATATATGTGAAAGAAGCAAAAAACATTCAAGATATTCCAGAAAGCATGAAAATCACAAAACATGCAAAACTGCTGTAGAAACTATTGATTTTCATTTGTTTGCAGTTCCAAAAGAAAATGAATACAATGTTATCAGTATAAAATACCGCAGCACACAAACCATCCTTAGTTAATAACTATAATTACATATGCTATGCGCGTCACTGTACAAAACTACAATAAAATAAACAACAAACAGCAATTACAGAAATGAAAAACTGAATCAAGTTTAAAAAAGCATTATGCAAATACATGAGGTGTCTCTTTGGAATACTGGAATGAAAAACATGTGATACTGCATATATTACAGCTGCAACTTCCCTAATTATCATATGTTTTGTATTTAGAAGAAATATCTTTTGGCACTGCTCTAGTACAGTACACATTTCTCACATGAATATTCATTAAACAAGCTAATAAAAAGTAATAATAAATCTGGGTATTTCAAAATCTTAACTAAATTGTATTTCTCAGTTTAAGTATGGATCTTAAAATTGAAGATAAGGGGAACTACTTGGCATCCAGATAAATAGCAGCCTATTGATTACACACATTCATTGACCTATCATAGGTATTAATATTAATCAGCTCTTCATCCAATTCCAACACTACAGAAGATGGAACTGTCTTCTCATTACATTTTTTTTGCAAATGTAGTCAAAGTTATCACTCTTCAACAGCTGTTTCACCCTAATTAGGCCTTATCAGCATGGCATGGCTGACTTTGACCAGAGACACAGACATATACTGTACAGTATACTCTATGCACAGTACTAGAAAGAACACTATCCAAGGTTATGCTGGTAGTTAGAAAAACAGCAGTCACAATGAATTATTAGCCTGTACTGTAAATTTCAACTCCCACCTTAACCTGGAAGGGTGTTCTTTAGAATCCCTATCTCCTGGAGGTTTCAACTGCAATGCTAAAAATTCTGAATTCTATTAACATATTATCATATATACTGTTCAATGTTCTTTGTGTCAACTGCATGTTGACATCCCAGGTTGCACAGTCTTTTCACTACAGAGCCAAATGATCTCTGGAAAAGGAATATTGGAAACAAATATTTAAAGTGTTTTCAGAGAGTTCAGTCTAGATTGTTATGGAGATCAGAGGGTACAGTAGATAGAAAGTGTTTCACCTTACTTAAACATCAAAGAAGGAATTTAAAGGTAATTAAATTCAAATTAAAATACTGAATATGAGTTTCAAACACTATGGCAAAAAGCTACAAAAGCCTGGACACATACCGTACCACTAACCTATAGCTGCTGCATGCCCAGGAACAGACAAAAGGAAGTTATTTTCAACTTTGGAGAGGTGAGGCTGTTACAGTACTGAAAACAGCAGGAATTATTTCATTGCCTAACATCACATTACTCATATCATATCCTGTTTCAGCAGGTACAATCATTTCTCATATACAGTAAATTTTCTATCAGTTAACACAACAATCTTTTTGTGTTTCACCACTGATTACTGTTGCTATTTTATTTCACCAAATCTTCCCAGGCATTTCTCTGCGCTCTTCAATTACTTCACTGCTGCTCTGAAAAGCATGCATTGTGCTACACGGGCCTCTTTTTTCTCTAACACTTACTTAATAGGTTTCACAAAGCAATGACTGAAAACACAGCAACAAAAAGGGGGATTTTCTATTTATAAGGTGTCCTCCAACAATTTGGAAGGTTGTTAATTGGCCAGGTGGATGGAAACACAAGCAAGCTGGCACAATCTCATGACTCTAATTCTATAGAGTATGTTCTGTTTATGTGTGTTTCTACAGTACAGTATGTGTAATATAGTAGGAAAACACCTTACAAAGCAGGTGTAATGGCTTTCTTGATACAGTATATAGTAACAGCATTTCAGTCAAAAGCAAATTAAATGGAATATCACTTTAATCAAAGCTTATCTGTCACTCCACAGACAAGACTTCTTGGACCGCTTTAACCCAGGTCTGGGACGTTTGTCTGGGAATCTGATACTGCAACTTACTATACTGTATCTATTTCTAGAACTACAGAACTTTGTGACCAAATGTGAAGGAAAGGTATGAGAACTTTCGCTGGAGAAACTGAAGAACACAAAAATCTAGAGATGCAAGGTAAAACATTGAATTACTATCTGAACACTAAATGGGAAAATATGAAATACTCTGATAAACAACCTTGTTCCATTTTATTTCCCTTACAATTTTCTATACTGTATTTACTGTACGTTACTTATGCATTGTATGATTACTATTTTTCTATCACTTTCCAGTTGCAGTTCCAAATCAGCAGTTGGTTTATTTCACAAGTCCAGTGTCAGTCCAGATCTAACCATCTGCTGTTATGGGGAGGCTGCAACCTTAAACTGAATATACAGTACCTGTTCTGCCTTAAGGAAAAGCCAGTGTTCAGCTATTCAATTAAATCAGTGGTGCACAATTCCAGTCCTGGAGGACTGCAGTTTCTGCAGATTTTCTCAGTCCCTCTGCAACCAATCACCTAATCGAGCTAATTATTAGCTTAATTGGGCTAATCTAACACTTTTCAAAGGTTTGTCTGAAGCTGTTGATGACTGAAAAAGATCTAGAAAACTTGCTGAATCCTGACTCTTGGAGACTGTAGTTTTCCTACTAAGATATAGACATCTTGAACAAATTTGTTTTTTTTCCAGCACTTGACGGTGTGAAAAGAATGAAAAAAGACAAAATATTTAAATCCTAAGTAAATCCTTAAGAATCACCTCTGCACACCTATTCCACTATTTGGCGTTGTGTATTCATCACTGGTACAACCCAGAGACCTGCCACACAAGTCTGAACATCCATCCTGGTTCTCATTAACATACTGCTGTTTAATGAGAGCAATCTATTTGCAGATCTGAATGACTTGCTTTGGATTCTAGCACAATTAGGTACTTGTATTTTTATGGACAAGCACACAGAAAATGCATTTTTAAAGTCGTTCAAACATGTGGAAAATTGAAAAAAGTCCCTCATTAAGACAGTGCATAGGAAAAGCTCCTCAGCATACAGTATTTACATTTTTTAATATACCATAAAAGGATCTGAAAACAAAAGTATTTCCCCTCATTTAATGCAAAAACTGGTCAGGAAATTCTAATCACTTTTTGTTACAATAGTTATTGTGAAGTATAATGTTTTTGGAGAATGTCAATTAAATAAAATAAAATAAACATTCAGCATTTGATGACAAATAAGATGTTTGCTTTTTTTAAAGATGGTCAGTTGGCAGTAACGGCTTCAGAAGCCATGTGAAATACCTATTTAGTTTTAAAACAACCCTTCAGGACAAAGAACTTCAAAATCACTTTAATAGCTTCAGCAAAGGATTTTACTTTCTGTTTAGAAAGTGAACAAGCTTTTCTTGTAGTTAAATTTGATCAGAAATTAAACAATTCATTGGTGCTTATCTTTTAAAGGTACAGTGAAGCAAAAGTGTGTGATTTCTACCACAACTTGCTTGGAATACAACATCAATTATCTGAATACCGTAAATCTGATATCCGATTTTGGTGTTCTGAGACACCTATTCTTAACAAAATACTATAAATGATAATTTTAAGTATCATATTACCACAGTGAAAGTACTGACCTAATATTGACAAAAGAACACTTTAGGTATCTCCAAAGACAGAAGAAAAAGATTTGACGTCTGTAGCTATCTCTGCCTTCATATGAACAGAACACAAGTACAATCAAAAGAGAACTGTTTAATGAAAGGTAATGTCACAGGGGGTGAAGGACCTGCTTGGTAATCCACAAATTAAAACAACAGGAATGAGGAATCATTCCCTAGAAATGAAAATTACGAAGCTCATCAAATGGTGCTGGCAAAGCAGCAGGCCAAAGCTGCAGCAGACGCCGGAGCCAAGCTCTGTCACTAATGATAAACCCCATTAACTACCGCTGCAGACACTAATGCAGCTATCTAGGGAGAGCAGGCTGCCACCAGGATGGCCTCGCTGCTTCACTAATCATAGTCTTGTTCTTCTCTCGACCACCAAAGAAAAAAAAAATGTCAACAAGAATTAGTGGCAGGTTGTAAAAGTTCATAAACAAGGAAAGAGGTCTAATAAACCCACAGTCCCATCGATCATTCTAAAGCATCCCAGGATGTTTCTCTCAAAGTTCAGTGACTCTTCCATAGAATCCTTCTTACAGCAACAGCCAATCATTTTTTTTACTGTACAGAAGATAACCTACTCCTATCACCATTGTTCAAAACCTTGACAGTTTTAGCAGACATTAAATCTAGTAATACGGCTAAAGATACGCAAATGTCTAAGAACCACTACCTAACCTGCACAAAATGAGTAACAGATAAACAGTACAAACGGACTGAAGGGAGAGATTTGAATTGCATTTGTCCTTTCTACTTAAATCTCTGGTTTAATTAATTTTAGTTTCTATCACTTATCTCTAATTAGCTAATGTGGTATGGAAACACACAAGAAATCCAACTCTTTATATACTGTACAGTATGTTGAGCCTCAAAACTAAATTTTCACTATTAATTCACATATGTTTTATAAAAACAATTAAGCCTACCAATTTTGGATATTAATTATTTTGTTGTTATTTTGATTAATTGATAATTCATGATTGACCTTGATACACTCAAGTTACTGAATGTTACAGTACATAATCATTAAATTATGTTATTGCGAATAGAGGTGATTCACCATAGGTGATTAGGTGATTTAAGATGTCAAACCTAGTGAAAATCAACAAAAAAACAACAGGTAAGAACCAATCTGCTCTTCCTATTAAGTGAACTTTGTGGTCTCACTATGTCGGAGGATGGAATCAGTCAAAGCATTGTTGTTCACTGTGTGGAATATTCATAGCCATTAGTTTCTACCCTCTCATGACATTATACACAATCACAGTCTGCCAGGGCCAGGCCATGATGTGTGAGACCTAGACTTGCAGTAGTCACCACACTGCCAATATTGATGGTGAGGGTCATGTGTGATGCTCTGGGCAGCAATATCAGCGCTACTGAACTTTCAGTGTAGTGAATGACGAAAATGTCACTTGACAGTGCTACTTTGATCTATTGTAGTCCTGGGATCTCATTGGGATCAAAATAATGCATATCTCCATGCTTGTAGTGTAAAAATGAGTGTGACCTTTATATCATGGATGTTGCCTTTGCTGGACATAAGCACCATTGATAATTTGGGGAACAAGCTGGCGAGATGTGGCATCTAGGAAGAAGCAAATTCTTGTTGAGACTTTATGATAGGAATAGTACAAAATTGCACACGATCTGCAAACTAGTCTCAAAGTGTCACTGATGTACTCTATGCTGTAGGTTCTATTGCAAACATTGGCCACACACATCGTTCGCCTGTTAACATAGACCTCTGCTGAATCACTCTGTTGTTGAAAAAATGTTTATTATATTTATTATATGCATTAAATTTATTATATCCAATTATGTGCAGACTAACAATGTTCCTTCTCCAAAAAATTATGTAATTGTCCCATTAAATCTGTGAAGTTGTTGTAGATACAAGTAAAAAAAGTTTTTTTTTCTCAGAATAAAACAACAGCTCTACTTTAGGGGAGATATCAATTCAAATTTCTGCCCTACACTTACTGTAGATTTACTTGCAAAATTTGATTGTAGACAGAAGAGCATCATTGTAAAAGAAAGGAACCATCTTTACCTCCAAATCTTTATTTTAACTTTCTTGTAACCTCCAAATCTGTTTCAGTTCCAATTTAATATCTAAGTAATTTGTGTAATTTTCAGTTTTTTCACATTCACAACTTTTCTTTTGTACTGATTAAACTGTGAATGGTAATGTATAAAAAATCTTGCATTTATAATAGAAAGTACAGTATTAAAAGCTGAATTCAGAATGAATGGCACAGACGTCTGATGCTTTTATCTAATATACTAGGAAACCATTATAGTCGTGATTAAATGAATAAACCGAGTAAACATCCATTCATCTATCCATTTTCTAACCATTCTATCCAATACAGGGTATCGGGGTAATTGCAGTCCATCCTGACAAGGAACATGCACAAGGCAGTAAACATCCTGGATGGGATGCCAGTCCATCACAGGGCAAACACACAAACATGCACAAACTCGCACCTAGTGCCACATTTCCCAGAGGCCAATTAACCTAGAAGAACGTCTTGGGACTGTGGGAGTATACCAGATCACATGGAGGAAACCCACATGAATACAAGGAGAACATACAACCTTCACACAGATAGCATCTCAGGGTTTTATCCCAGAGGCTCTGGGCTATATGTGCTTCCATATATCATACAATATATATTATTCATTACTGTACATATCAACATGTTTTAATGCCTTAATGACTTCAATGCACCACATCTGCATTTAATTCAAAATATTAAGAAAAGGACGGTTTAAAACTGCAATGAATCAGCTTCTCAACAAAGATGGAATTCAGAGTTACTCTGGTTCTTATTTAAACCACATTTTTAGAAATACTAAATCCTGAAGCACAGCTGGTTTATTATGCCCACACAGCCCTTAAACAGACATACAGTTACATTTCTATAGCACAACTTCTTAAGGCAATTAACCATACATAATGAAAACTAAAAACCTCAGCTCCTGTCACTGCTGACTCCATCTTATGAGTTCCCAGATTTCCCTGGGTAAAAAATGTAGTCTCAATTCATATCATTTGACAGCTGCTGTAGCTCCTTAGACCATGCACTTTGATCCATCCTTCCTCACTCTCTCTGAGTCCAACTGAGAGACTTCGGGACATGACAGCTTACCCTGAAGCTCTGCCCTTGGGATTTTACCAGCATGGACTGCTTTTTCTCCCTCTGAGCCTTCTCGTTTTTCTTGGACTGTCACTTCTGCCTGCATTTGTAATGTCAATCATGTGAAGAATGGTAATAGCACATAATGGTGGCTCAATATCATAATAATAGCGAAGGGGGATTATCCCTGATTTTTTAGCTGCAGGGTGAGCACAGAGCTTTAATTGGCCGGAATGCCCTCTGTAAAGAAATTCCAGCTACAGATTGTCAGCATCAGCAGTGCTTCTGCTTCAGCAAAAGGGATGTTTCAGTCATGGAAAATGGTAGTCTTAATGTATGTGCAACAAACTTTTGACAAACTTTTCTTTTGGTCTCTAAGCATGCACTTTCCGTATATTCTATCATGATATTGCCACAAATGTGGAGAAAACCTAATGTGTTCACACATTTATTCTCTGCTTAAAATCATACTCCCTTCACTAATGCTTAAAGTAAATTTAGAAAGCTGTATAAAATATTTTTCCTTATCCAAGAAGTAGTAATGTGCTCTTGAGTGGCTTAACCAGCTAAGAGCACAAGTTGACCTCTGTAGTCTAGATATCACCAGGTTAATCATGAGCTTTGAGATCAGGATTTCTCAAACAAGAGGTTAGAATTGGTTTAGCATAACCATGGTAGCTTTGAGTCCCCCAGGGCATTCTCAATCTTGTCAGCACCTAGCACGAGTTCACAGTATTTTCGGTAAAAGCAACATTACCACTCAAATGTGGTGAAAACACTGAGTTGTGAATGTGAATGAATATGAATGAAATAGTGAGTGGTGTGACACTGTAGAAAGAATGTACTGACATCATTGACTGGAGTGATGCAAAAAAATTGCAGCTGTGAGTTGGGCTGATTAACTGAGTATGATTTGAGGCTCCCAAGTGACTTTCACCTGTAAAAGGTGCTAAATCAGATTGCAGGTTGAGCTATTTCCTACAACCTTGAGAGTGTGCACCTGGGTTAACTCACTGATGTCACCGGAATTCCCCAAGGTCAAGAGTGTCACCAGGGGTAGGATTGGGATTAGGTGGTCAGGAATTGGCATAATAGCAGTTCCTGTGACTTCCCAGGAAGCTGTCAAACAGTATGTTCAATAACAGTGAGAAACATTCTGCTCCTCCAGTCAGCTTTAAACCTTCCTTGAGGTGTTGTGGAGCTTGCAGCAAGTCAAAAGATGAATGGCTTTATGGATGGGTAGGTCAGAAGAGCTTGTCTGTCCAGCCTCATTCTCTAGTATGCATTGGTGTGAACAGAGATGTACCGTAATAACACAATCAGTGCATCTAAATTGACTAAGAAATGAAAAAACCCCACACAATGTTAAAAAAAATGGCAAAATAACAGAGAGAAGAAAATTCTCTATGATTCTGATTGTATACTAGAAATAAAGAACACCTCTGGGTAACAAAATGAGTTTGTCAGTCATATTGCATACAATTATTCTATGCCTTGTATTTTTATTGTTCAATCTTATCTTCAGGCCAATCATAAAATATAATATATGAACTGCAAATCATAAGGATTCACATTTATAACTTTTCTTCAGTTTCATGAAGGAATTTCCCAAATTCCCAATTTTTTATTGAGTTTTATTGAGTGCTATATAGAAAAATGTTTATAAAGGACTTAGTTCCATTATATATGAGCATACTTCAAAACAGCCCTACCTGAAAAGAATTTGAAAAACTGTTGAAGATGTTACTGTACCACACCAACAGTCATTCCGTAAAGGCATACAATTACTTGTATGCTTCAGAAAGAAAATTGTAAGTGAAAAGAAAAGTGGTGTTATAATGGTGTTATCATTAGAGCATAATTCTATAACAAAAATAATGAGGGGAAAATTTATATTTGAGGTTCACAAAAAAGGGGGCTGTAAAAAGGAAAGCAACTTAATCAAACTAAGAGGACAAAAGCTATGTCTCTACCATAGGGTCTTGAAAAAAGACCTACATTTTCCTCAGTCCCACACATTAGATTTACAGTTTTTTATTGCAAGAGCATAACTATTTAGAAACGGGCATTCCTGATAATACAGCATTGTGTTAGGCTCAGTTCCCCATGCTTTCTTCTATCATATATTCCATCCATACATTTGCTAACCGTTTTATCCAATAAAAGTTCGTGAGGAACTGGAGTCTATCCTGTCAAACAACTGGCACAAGGCAGGATACACCTTGGAATGGGATGTAATCCATCACAGGGCTGTCATATACAGTATTGATAGTTCAAAATAAGTAAAAAGGTAATATTTTTTGTTGTTCAATTAATAAATACTAGTGAAAAATGTATAGCACAATCTTATCTTTGGACATATTACTGTATAACAAACGCCATTGGGCTCTAATAATCAGTAAATGAGTACGATAGCTACTGTACATGATCCATAATATTTTCATTTCAGTCAAGGTCAGCTTATTACCATACAGTAGGTGCTCATTGCCAAACTGGAACATATGTAGGAAAACTGCTGCTGTACAAAAGTTGAATAAATACAGTACAACCTACATAATTTCAGCTATATTTAAAGTTCTAAATGGGTATGATTGTAAAAAAGTACTAAAGAAGGGTATACAAATTCAGTCAAAAATGAACACGGCTTCTTTAAATAAAAGGGGGCTCCACTGAATTCATGCATGGGTTTACATGCAGTTCTTCCCAGTTCCTGAAAAAAATATAGTGAAATAATGTTTGATATGCATCGCATTTTAGTTTCTTCTCCCTCTGTCAATTGCTGTGATTCATTCAGCTATAGCAAACAAGAAAGAACGTAGGTCCACAAATAGGAATGTTTCAAAGAACAAAACAATTACCAATCTTTTCTAGTAAAATACAATTCTGTAAAATATTACATATTGAAATACTGACTAAGGCAAAAGTGTTAACATCTTAGTGTTAACACTGTAGGGAATGCCTAAACCAAAGCATGAATAGTGTTATGAAAAATCTGGAGATACAAATAGTGCATATGGTAGTTCTTCTTCTTTGCAGGTATTCTACATTGCAAACCAATGCACACAAAAAAAGACTAAATAGAATTGTGTGTTATTTAGAAAGAAATGACCTCCAAACAAACAGATGTGCACACAGACACACACTCAAAAGGATGCAGGATTATTTTTCATCGGTCATGGGACTCATGCATTACATTTAAAAACCGTTTAGCTGAGAATGAATATTGATTCACCTGTGGAATGTTAATAAATCCAGAGAGGAAAAAAGTCTCAGGCAAATCCAATTTACAGAGGCCAAGCACAGAACAGACAAATACAGCTAAATTAGTATTATTTATTTAATTTGGAATCAGAGATTCATCAAGTAAAACAGCGTGAACAGAGAGTCGCAGTGAGCCTGCCTGCAATCCGGAGAGTGCTCATGTGTTTGTGGCAAAATGAGATCATCAGAAGGTACTGGCCTGTGAAGGACACACTAGCCTTTCTGCCTGGGCTGAACAATGGGCTTATACATTTATTTTAACACATGTAATAAGCTCATGTTCACTGCTGAAATATTACCGACGTTTGAGAAATGTGAACAGATTATAAAAAATTGAAAATGAATCGATGGCCTAATAAAAGAATATCACTCTTGTGTGAACTAAATCGATCCAAAAAGGGCTTCTATAAAGTAATTGCTTTCAACTGATCCAGGATTCATCAGCAAATAACAGTGCGATCTTAGTGCTCAAATATTTACAAATCTCTCCTGGTAATGGCACTGTGAAGTGGCCTGGGGTCGTAGACAAGGGGGGAAATGTATCAGATACCCAGTGATCAAGCTTTCAAAGGTTAATTGCAATCTTAATGCTACAAAAAGGACATTATTGTCATTTTGATATTGATTTCCACTGCAATTCACTTTCTTGACATCTCGTGCATTAAAAGCAGAGAAGGAAGAATGAACCTGGGTCAGGTTTCTTTCTTGAGTTTCAAGGTCAGCCACGTGCATCCCTTGAACATGCCGAGAATAGCAATCAAAGAAATGAATCTGCGTTGTGTGCTCTCAAACTTCAATGGCGATATTATGGCTCTTGTACTTCTGTTCTGCACATGCCTCAAATCATAACCCTCTGAAGCAAAGCTGCTGTCAGGTTTCATGTAAAAAATCTCAGTTCACTGGTTCTGGCATCCTATAATAAAGATTTTGACAAAGATTAACATGTATTGGGCCTACATGGTTTCACCCGTAGAGGGCAAAACATTGAAATCGCTGCAGGTGTGCACTGGGGCAGGGAGCTGCAATCTGTTCCATACAAAAAAGATTTAAAGGTGTAAAAACTACCACAACACTGTCATTCTAAAACTAACATACTGTAATAATGTGCTTATATTCGTACTGGAACACAGACACAGGATTAACAGTTAACAGTTGTTAAAAGAACTGAGGCTAAGACCGACCTAGAATTTTTCTGATGCTTTATGTATAGATCTACATATTATTCTCAAAATAAGTTATAGCCTTTTAAGAGTTATAGCCTTTAAGCTAAGGGTAAGGTATTACATGTTACTGTAATAGAAAAAGGAATACACTTATTTTGATTGCATTAACTATGTTTCATCATTAGGATGATAATATTTAAGACAAAAACACCATGGTTTGTGACATTTGTGTTGGGGGGAGGGGTTCACCACTCTTTGGTTTTTTGAAATGATGACAGGGGGTGTTTTATCCCTTCTTCTTCACATTCCAGAAAACTGGATGAGTAACCCAAATGTATTTATTTTTTAAGGACACCTGTGTACAGTATATGGTCTCCCAAATCAGTGGTTTCTAATAAATGGAATATATTTTTGACAAGAAAACTCTAGAATCTAACTGGAAATAAATGATGACAAAACCTATTGTTGCACTGTTACAAAAGGTTAGGCAAGTACAGTATTTAACACTCCTGAACCATCGGACTTGGGCTGATTCTCTGTAGCAGAAAGCAGAAATCATTCTGTACCAGTATATTGTGGCTACTTAGACTGTAGGAGAAGGGACAATACAATGATTTTTGCAGACTAGTCTGATTATTTTCTTTTTATTATGTATTATCAGAAATAAGTCACTATCAGAGCTTGTTAGGAACGCATATTGAGCTTTGTGATTAGACGACTATGACAAGGATTCTCCTTAGTTTGACATGTATCAAAGATGCTCTAACCTGCGTGACACGGTTATCTTGAGAGCCAGAGCACTCCTTGAATCAATTCCATCGACGTGCCATGGGCACCGTGAAACATGCAGTTTGAACAATGGCAAAGGACTGCACATTTTGGTGGAAAGTGTTCACGGCAGTCAACCCTCCTCAGAGAACATGAGGGCCACATTCGTCAAGCAGTTTTTTTAGTAATCTGCAAATTCTAAGGTGATAGGCAAAAAAATAATTTGAGATTCAAATAAAAAATCACTGAAAAAGTCATTTTTTCACTGATAAGGACATTTTTACTTCCATATTTTATCGGAGAGGTCCTATCGCAGCATTACTGAATCCATCCCCATCAAGCTTCCCCCACTGGTCTTTATTTTTCTACAACATGCAGACAACATTGTGTATTGTCATTCCCTGTGATGAAATTTCTCATAGATTAACTCCTGTGAATATCCTACACCTCTGTGCCTCAACTTCAATTCTTTTCCAGGAGTGAATGAAAAGCAGCGAAGGTCGGTGAAATCAGACAGTCAGAGCTCTGGGCTCAATCATGGCAAACAACCTAAGCTGTTAATTTTCTGGTCGCAGAGACGGCTCATGGTGATCTGAAAGGTGTTCATGAGTCATATTTGTTTCACAGCAAAGCAGCCGTCTGCGGTGAATATGATGGATGAACTCTTTCAGGAGAGAGTGGGAGCGATGGTGAGAGAGAGAGAGTGAACCCCTTTGAAGAACCAAAGGACAGATAAATGTAGCTACTGTAGCTGTTGCAGGCCTTCACTCTCAATGGCTCTTTCCTTCATGCTGAAAACAACAGATTTAATCACAACAACGGCGCTGTTGTTCAGTTTATTTCTGATATTAAAGCATCCTGCAAAATTCCATCTTCTTTATATCTCTGTTAACTTTGTTAACTTACAGTTTTACAACCTTGCCAATTACATTGGTTTCTGCCAATTTATTTTTTGCAGCTCAAGCAGGTAAGTACAACACATACATACTGTAGGTTTCTCCAGAAGTGTAAAGTGTGGATGTTAAAATGTAACAAAATGATAGCAAAATTTTAAATGTTTAACAAAATGATACCTTTGTGATAATGTGATTATGAAGTATTCCTACTATTAACCATAATTTTAACTAGCAATCTTCTGTTTTTTTAGAGACTCCTACAGTTCTCTCATAACTCATTGCACAAAAACAGCCATATCAACTGGACCAATTCATTAAGAATTGTTTTCAAACTCTGTAGCCAAGGTGCATGAACCAAGGTCTCAATGTGAAAAGAAGATAAAAAATCAACCGTATATAGCATTACTCTGCTCTCTTTCATACATTAAATGTTTGTATAGTTGGTCACTGTCAGTGGTGTAGAAAATTAAAATTCTCATAGCATATCTTCATCAATTAAACATACTGTATACAGTTTACAAGACCCCGACATGCTTCTCTTCAAGTTCAATTTACCCTACAATAAAGAGTTGTAATATCTAGTTCAGGTTGGTAGCTGCGTCAGCATGCGTAGGCTGCAAAGGAAGAAATAATACGTTTAATCCATGCTAAACAAAGAAAGAAAACACAACGTTTCGGCTGTGGAGCCTTCTCTTGAAGAAGGCTCCACAGCCGAAACATTGTGTTTCCTTCCTTCTCTTTTCAGCATGGAATGAACCTATTACTTCTTCCGTTGTAATATCTATATCACTGGACAAAATATAGTACTGGACTGGATTCCAAGAGTCAAAAAGAAAAAGTTAAACTGTAACATGCCAGAATAAGATCAACACATTCTCAAGAATGACACAGACATTCACTTAAAAATCTGAGGAAGATTTTCAGGCTGTATTGGGTTCTAAATTACTGAATACTCAATTATGCATAAAATCAAATGAAAAGAAAAAATATTATTAGCTCATTATAATATTATAATAACCCATTATTTTGGGGTACTAAGTTACTACATTACAAAATTACTAATTTCATTTACTTCCAGTGTTCCTATCTCCAATCCTTTCAAAGGCTACAATTGTGAAATGCCCATGTACAGTATGTAACAATACTTTCATGTGACTTGCATTTCACATTTCATATCTTTTATTTCTCTGAACCATTTGGGTCAGCTCCCTGACAGTCTACATTAGTGTATTACATTAGAGTGGTGACCCTAAACCCAGTGGCACTTAACTAATGTCTTCACTCAAAGTTTTTATTTTTCCTTTTGCAAAAACCTTTGGTTTCGTATCTATAATCAACTACCCTCTGCTCTTCGTTGTTTTGTGTTTAAAAGTGAAAATACTGTAGCTTGTTTACTACCCTGTAAAACCTAAACAGTCAGGTCTTTTTTTCAGCTACAGTTTTTTGAAGAAGATATCTCAAGTTGGATTAAAAAAAATCATGATGCATGTACTGTACAAAAGGCATTTTTTTCACTCGCTCAGATAGAAGAGCTTATTACAGTTAGTACCTTTCACATCATTTCCTCCTTGTAGACTTGAGCGTGGTGTGATTGTAAACACAAATATAAAGCTGGAGGATTTTTAAGTTCTTTGTTAATGTCTGATTATTGGACATTCCTCTTATCTTATCCTGTGTTTACCAGAAGCTTAACAAATTGAAAAGGAAAGTGAGGAAGTTGCTTTGCTAGCTAGAGTGAGTGTTTTGCATCTCTTAAAGCTAATTACCAAGATATAATTGAATAATTTCTTCATCTGATCAGCAATAATAATGTTCTTCCCAGTCCTTATCTTAAGTTATTTTATTTCCTTTACCGGTTATTGCTCTTCATGCTGTGTGACCATAATCCATTTATCTCATTGCTTTTAAATTGATGACAAAAACAGCATTTCTTTTAATTGCATCCAGGGAGTGTGGATTGTACGTCTTGTGCAGGTTTCTTTTTACGTACTTTATTATGCCCGTTGGAGAAAGAATTCCAAAAACAGATTTTCTGCAACAGATTTTATATGTTTTTCACTATCCCTTCTTAAGATCCATGTAAGCTATAACAAAAAAACAGCAACACTGAAAAAAAAGGAAAATGGAGCACACTAAGAGTTGAAAATTAACTGCTGTTATACAAAACAATAAGCACTTATAAAAATGTGGCTTTTTGTGATCTGCAAAACATCATTGGTCTTCATGCAAACAAACTGATGCAATTCAGAATAACACAGACAATGTTTTGTTTCTCAGTAAGGCAGATGAAGCTTTAAAGGGAAATGTATAGGGGAAAGGGATGCTAGTACTAACTGACTTCGACATGTAGGTACTAATTAAAAAAAAAGACAATACTGAAGATGCCTCCGAGAAGTCATGTCAAAGACCTGAGTTCAAGCAATGTACAAGTTCTTTTGTTAATTGGGCCCTCAAGACTTTGCAGATACTGAGAACAGAGGCTCAACTACACATTCTTGCAGAAGTCAGGTTCTTTTACTTTTCCTTGTTTTGGATGTCTGTAAGGAAATGTGAAGCTGGTGCAGGAGAAAGGAGGAGAGTCAGAAAAGCACACATGTTCCCAGAGAGGTTTGCTTTAAGTGGTTTGCTTTAAGGTGTGCTTAAAGTGGAGCAAGATTATCACACCATGCTGTTTTAAGTAAAAGGTTCAGTGTAGCATAGTTAAGAATTGAAAGGCAGTAAGCCTAAATAATTTCTTGTTTATCAGGGTCTTTCTTTCCCCTGCAGTCATTTTTGTTCTTGTATTATACTTCTTCTAATAATAATTATGACCTGCTATACAAAGTTGATTTCTGCACCTTTAAGACAATCTTGGTTAAATTCAAAAGTTTAATTATAAAGTTCTTCCATATCTGTATGAGCTCTATTTTTCACTTTTGTACTGAATTGTGTCCCTTAAATACTGTAGCACCCGAGGTCCAGAAGTGAACCTGTGCAGCAATGCAGCAATGCTACCATACTGCCCAGTCTGCATTCCTGACACTGTAAACTATTTATTTCAAAATACACATAACAAATAGTTCATACTGTAATCACTGCTGAGAACCACTCGTGTCTCAGTGTTTTTAGTTCCAAACAGATTCAGTTATATTAAAATGTCAATTGCTGACTTACTGTATGTGCCTACGTGCATGGAGCTTTGCTGTCATATGGGTTTCCTGTAGGTGCTTCATTTCCCTCCCACAGTCCAAAAACATGCTGGTAGGTTAATTGTCTTCTGGGAAAACTGGCCCTGGTTTGAGAGTGTGTGTCTGTGTCTGTCTGCCCTGTGATAACTGGCATCCAGGGTATATTCTGCCTTATGCCCTTTGCTTGCATAAGGCTCTGGCTCCCCTGCCACACTGAATTGGACAAGTGGTATGAAATTAGATGTACAGAGTAAAGCAGACTATGACAAAATGACAGAAGTAGAAGAGGACAGATACAGAGCCATCAGAGGATAGATTGAAACAGTATAAATATATTTTGCTTGAAGCACAGAAAAGATTTATGCCAAGAGTAAGTAAATCAAAAGCTAGAAAGCAGTGAGCCAAATGGTACCAATTAATAAAAATAAATGGCTGAAGAAAGCAATTTACACAATGATCATACAAGAAGAGGATCTAGTTAAAGAAAATTAGTATTATGACTTACAAGCATAGGTAAAAAAAGTTAATAGGAAATTCAAGAGGGAGAAATGAAAATTTCAGTCAAGAGTTTACCAAGGATAAAAACATGTCTCAGAATAATGATAGAAAAAGTTCCATATTAAACAATATTATCATAGAAAAAGTAGAAGTGTGAAAGGTTTTACAGACAATTCAGAAATCTCCAAGGTCTGATGGTATTCTCATCTCTTTTTTAAAAACTCAATTCTCAGTTCCTGAAGAAGGGGGTAATGCTTTCAAAATTGCTAATGTAGTACAGTACCTTCCAGAGAAAGTGACAAATCCGAACCAAGTCATAATATAAAAATTAGCATTCTATTATACAGCTTGTACAGTAAGTTTATGGAAATGATCATTTGAATTAAACTAGTGGGTCACCTATATGGAAATAGGATCCTGAGGGATTTTCAGCATGGAGTTAAAAAAAGTAAATTTTGCTTCACTAGTTTATCAAACTTTTTGAACATGTAACAACATGAATAGTTACTGTATGTACAGAGCATACAATATAACATCCTAACTTTGCAGAAAATTGTAAACAAAGTTAATAAAAAATATATTCTCAAATTGCAGTCAGTATAAATTCAAAGAAATGTATTTTTGGTTGACAAAGCTAGAATTGGAGACATGGCATTATAGAGTACATGGATCTGTCTTAGTACATGTAGTAAGTAACCTAGAAAAGTTCACAGATGAAGCCAAATATGAGGTTTAGGAAAAAACTGACAACCAACATTTCTTGCATAGTGTAACAAGAAGATTGCATACAGTATAAATTACATTATACTGGACATATAAAAAGTCAAAAATGAGACTGAAGAACCTACTCATCAAAAAGACTTACTGTATGTGTTTCTGTTGGCACAAAATTTATACCTTCCAGGGAAAGCAATGGTGAAGGAAAACTGAATGTTAGGATAGCATGGCCTGTTCAAGGCAGGGTTAATGACAAACCCTGGTCTAGTTAAATTGGTCTAGTTAAACCACACAGTATTGCTTATAAGTAAAGGACACATAGAAAACCTGGTGGCCTCTGGTTCTCTGAAATCTACAATTGGAAACCACTGATCTTGCTCCCTTGAGAATTCATCTAATGAAAATTTAGAATTAAAAATAAAACTTTAAGTCTGGAATCTACCCACTACTGTACAAATGAAGAGTTCTGTAACATACAGTATAACCACTTCATTTTAATCGGGAAATTACCCCAGAAAACACAGAGATAACAGCAATAGTAAAACAGGAGTTAAACAGGACTTCATATCCATGGTTTCTGGCTCTATGACACTTATCTCTCACTTCAGGAAATCACAGACAGCACTGAAAATACAACCCATATTAATTCCTTTTAGCAGCAGGTATCCAAAACATAAACTGTTAAATTAGCTGCATATTAACAGAATAGAGCAAATGCTCTTATAATCAAATGGCTTCAAATAAATCCTATTTTTGCAGCTCTAAATAACAGCTTCCAATTCCTCCTCCTCATGACCCCTATGTCTGCTGGTTTTTGTTCCAGCTGAGCTTGTAGTTATTTAATTGAGCCCTTAATTGAACAAATAACTTGCTCAATTAGATTTTTTACCATGGTTTTCAGTTCCCGAAGAGTTTCGGGTTTCAGGTTTTAAAACTAGTTTATCATTTCAAACTTGGAACTATCAATGACGGAATTAAATTAAAAAGGTCAAAATAATTAAATTATTAGGCCAATAAAGTATTGTATTACTAAATGTGAACTCAGTTGGAACAAAGGAATTTGGAGCAGGAATCCTAGTATCAGGTAAAAGGTATCTCTAGTGTACAGTAAGTCTTTTTTTAGAGCAGGGATCTGTCTCAAAGGAACAGTGACTTGTATATTTGGCCCAGCTGAATGACTAAACTCGACAGACTCTAAGTCCACATTTCCCTATTCATTGAGAATTAAAAAAAACATAAAATAACAAAATTAAATGTCCAGGACCAGAGTTGCTGATCAACCCCTAAGAGCAATCAAATCAGAGCAATCAGACCTGAAACAAAAGAAGTGATCACACCCAAATTGATTGAGGTCTTCAGGCAAGTCATTAGAAGATTCTCAAAGAATCAGATCTGGTTTTAGCAAATGGTTTATGCTTATAAGTAAATGTGCTCAACAATAAAATCCAAAACCTTACATAGTTAGGCAGATACTTATTAATTAGAAAGCTAAATATTTATATTATGATAAAAAATCATGAATTAAAAGGGCTACTGAGATCACAGGATAAAAATATTAGCACAGACCACTCCATTTCCTTATTGGTATTAATATCATGTGCCTATTTTGCCTTATCATGCCTTGGAAACAGTTCTTAATGATAAATATTTAAAATACCATTAACCTAAAACAAGCACATTCAAGTATGGTCACATGAAGAGACATGGGGGTTTGCTATCTAAAGACACTGGCACATAGCACAAAACAATATCTGCTGAGGTTCCCCTATGGGGCATTAGATATTCCGAAAGCACTCTCCCAGTCAATCCTATCTTTCAAGCGCCTTCTGTCTCCTACAAACAGACCTCCCAAAAGGAACATGCAAGCAGGAAAGAACCAGAAAATTGAAACAATGAGAAAAGTGAACATGTCCATCTGCACTTAAAAATAAATAAAGCTTCTCAGCTTCATGTTTACTACTAAATAATAATTGTAATAATAACAGTTGCAGCTATTAAATGCTATTAACAGTAATATGAGGTAATAAAAAGAACACTGAGTAATAAATACATACTTTATACTGTACAGTACATGATGGGGAATGTGAATTGTAATATGCATTTTAAAAAAACATTAAGTAGAATCATCTAAACAGGCTGCTAATTCCATTTCAGTTTGACTTTATACAAAATATGTAAAGAGGGATTATAAGTCATTCCATTTTATTTTTTTAATATTAAAAAGTTGTATGATGTATCTTTACAAGTTAGAATGTACTCTATATGGTATAGGGTGAAAAAGAAATATGCCTTTAGAGGCATAATCATAACCTACCTAAGAAATACAGCTGAAATTGACTTCAATTCCTGCCTCAAAAAAGAAAGTTTTGATAGATAAAAGAGTCACCATGAATACTTGCTTGTTGAAAATAGCAATATTAATATTGTGGGCCATAAATACCATTGTTATTCAGTACAATACTAAATGGCTAGACAGTAGGCTGGACATTGAAATTAATTTCATAACCTTTATCCTGTGGCCTTGTTCATTGGTGCATGTTTTGCTGTCCCTTAAGATGGCAAAATTAATGTGAATGAAAATGATTCACTAAAAATACAACAGTAGGGACAAGTGGCACTTGAAGGCACCACCCCCGACCTCTACCACATGCACAAGCCAAATGCAATTCCAAATTATTTCCTCTTGTATCCTCTGCTTCATTGTTCATTGTCTCACAGTTGAATTGAGGATTGTGGACACTTGAATCAGGACCTCTTGTAGAATTCTCTGCTCAAGACTTAAAAGGTTCAGTTCATCTAGCCTGTCAGTATAGGACACTCCTTTAAGCTCAAGTATGCATCTAGATGTTATTTTTTTATAACAAGTAGTTCAAAATTGTACAAAATATTCCAAATGAGGTCTTACTAGTAAAATTTCAACAAAACCTCTTTTGATTTAAAGTTTCTGCTTTTAACTGTATACTGTATATCCTAACAAAATAAACACCATGTTTTTTTTCATGAGTTGCTTATTGAAGCATATCTGAAGCTTATCTGTGTTATCCATCTTATGTCTATGGTTTATATTTTTTCTACCTGCATGTGTAACACTCTGCACTTGCCTATATTAAATTCCATACACCCATCTATTTGCTGTTGTGGAAGAGCCAGAGCCTATACCAGCAAGCAAAGAGTGCAAGGCAAGACTTAACCTGAAACGAATGGCAGGACATGCACAGACACAAACACACTTACATCAGGGATGATTTTCCCAGAAGCCAATTAACCTACCAGTACATGTTTGGACTGTGGGAGGAAGAAGGAGCACACAAACATGGGAAGAACATACAAGCTCCACACAGGCAGCACCCCAGGTCCAGAATTGAACCCAGGTCTCCAGAGCTGCAATGGAGCAATGCTAACCACTGTAACATCATGCCTCCCACTTGACTAGATTAAAATTTGTTTGCCAAATGTCCTGCCCTTGAAATTTGTCTAAATCTTTTTAAATTTCCTCTGTAGCTTCTACAGACATTATTGATCAATTAAGCATTTATGATTTTAATAGGATTTAACTGGGGATCACAGTTAAATGAAATAATTTGGTCTTTGAGGACCGAAGGGCATGCAGAATTTTGTTCCAATGACCACTAAATTACTTCACTTAAATTGTTCTAAGTCTTCAGAAATTGGTGATTTAACAGTTAGCTATAAAACTGAGTGAATCAAAAAGGATCAGGGATGTAGAACAATGGTCTAAGAATTGAAATGACAGCATAGCAGAGAGAATCTGTGCTTACATAAAGTATTTGATTGATAGCATATTTTTCTCTAAGAAATTGGAATTTAGTTCCCAGTAGTACTCTTTAAATCTTGAGGAAGTTAAAACAATTTATTTTATTCTTTACACATCCATATTGAAAAGTTTTCTTTTTTAAAAAAAAATATTTGTTCTATATTGGTGTCTTAAATCGTCTGCACAAAGGCCACATACAGGAGGCTTTAAAGTTCTTATTACACCATTACATGTGGTCCACTAAATAGTTGTTTTTTTATTTACATTAAAGATAATGTGTGTATAACTGACTGATTTTCCTAATGCAATTAATACATTTTTTTCAGGAATATGTAAAGGAAGCTACTATGAAAAGAAATAATGGATGAAAGATGCAGAGAAAATATTGGTGGCATATTTATCAAAGGGGGACTGTCTTTGTGTCACTTTTTTAATCAGTCTCATCAAGACTAAATAGAACAATTGGACTCAACACAATAATGGTGCTGTAACCCCTATTCAAGATTGTTCATCTACAGAATGTACTTCAAACTAAATGGGCCATAATAACTACAGAAAAAAAAATGCACGTCTAACAGCAGGTCATATGAAAGAAAAATGAAAAGGACTCTTCCACCCAAATAAGACACATCTTAAAATAAGGTACCACACATTGAACATCAAATAGGTTGTAGTTTCCAAACTATTTTACACAATTTCCATAGTACTTCCAAAGCACGAGGTTAAAGTAGGTCTATAAATAAATCTTTCTTCCCCTGAGCAGAAATTGGAGTTTTGTCAAACAGGAGTGACAGGCATGAAACCCTGTAGCCTCCAAGTTACTGACTGTGCAATGCAAGGCTAAATTGTGTTACTCCATAACTGCAATGGTCTAACATGATTTTGCAGAACTTTGTATGACTGCTAATTGTAGTAATCGAAGTACTTAATACTTCAGTAGCAATTAACTCAAGTGAATGATAAATATTATCCAGTCATCTTAGCCAGCATGTCTTTACAAAATGAGAAGAAACTGAATTACCTTGAGAAATCCTACACAAACCAAAGGAGAACATGAATACTCTACACAAAAGACACCCCAATCTGGAATCTTACCCAAGACACAAGAGCTGCAAAGCATTAATGCTTAACATTATGCTACTCCCACTAACACATCCATACTGTACATGTTTACCTTGTTCACATTTTCATCATTAAGCATTAGCTGTAATTTCTTTGCATTCTGCAGTAGAATCCAAAATGTCTTACAGTCAAATTCCAGGGAAACATATAGTTTCACTTTATAAGATTTTAGTTGTGCACAAATTATTTGATTTCTTGGTTATGTTTCGCTGATTTTCTCACAAAGCCACAAGGGCACTTTTAAGTAAATTCTGGAATTCACTCTTCAACTGTGGTAACACAGGAGAATGTTCTCAATGTCAGAAAGAGAAAAATATTACTCCATGGTTGTTAAAAATATGGACCTCTTAGGGATTTGCACTGAGGATTAAACAGGAACAATGTTTTTTTTATATAAAACTGGGGAAATAAAGTCTGGTAAAAGAGAATTTAGCACTATAACCAAAGTGTATTTCCTATTAGACATGTTAAATCAATCTATCCACAACAATACAAAGTAAATCAAGAAACTGAAATGTTCAGTGCTTAACACTAGAATTATTATAAAGCTCATCTAATTAAATGCATTGCTGTTCACTAATTTTTTGTCTAAGTTGTAACTGCTACTTAGTGCCTAAATTGTAGCTTCGTGACTCAATGTACATGAAGGTACCAACAGAATGAATTACATCAGAGAATGTCTTGTACAGTAGCTTTATAGATGTTACAGTATGTGGAGATTAAAAGGATACTGTTTTCTGTATTCTCTGGCAATTGTGGAAGATCCCTGTTTCCCAGGACAGCTGTGTGAGTGACTTTGCACTTGAACACAAACTCTGACAGATACAATCAAAGTAAGATTCTGCCTTTATTCAAAATACAATAAAAAAAATGTTCAGTGACAAAAGAATATTTATCTGTACAAAGCTTGCAACATGTCTTCAAGTCAGGACAACTATCCAGTATTGATGATAACCAAACACAAAATTTAGAAAGGCAAATGCACATCCTAGGCAAATGTACAGTAGGCTTACTTTCTCAGATCTCTTTCAGACCATCTAATACTGTATTTTTAAAAGCAATGATAAACCCATTTGGTTAGCACTGGAAGTGCAGTCATGTTTTTCATTTGAAGGACCTGTTCTGGATTTTTTTTCTAGTTTTCAGCAAAGGAAGGAAAGTGTGTTAATATTTTAAAAATGAATTCAGGTTTAATCCAGCCACCCAATCCACAGAAAACCCATCTTAATGTTGTTCCTTCTCATTTCTGAGACTTGCCCTGCTTTTAATTGCATGGCTTATGCAAATACTGCACAATGTGTTAAACCTTGCCATCCATTAGTGCTACACGGTTGAGTGTATTCAGTAATGCAGCACGAACAAGACCTAACCGCTAAACAGTGCAGACAATTTTGGGAAAAAAAACAGCATTATCTATTCAGTTCTACTGTATACTTAAGCACCAGAATCCATGATGGGTTTCTGGGGATAAACTAACAGTTGCAAGCACAGTATTACTGTACATCATGAGTGATACCGTACAATAAAGTACCTTTCCAAAATATAATCCTAAAGAAACAAATACAATACTTGATAGTAAGCATATCCAAAAAAGGGGCTTAACTGTGACTCAGAATTATAGCTTCTTCTTCCTGTAATAATTTAAGCGGGTGAGAAAGGGGTAGTAACCAATTACATAAATGAATAAAATTATCATTCAGACTAAAACCTAAAATGAAGGTTGGAACATTAATGCAATAAACCAAAGGGTTGCTGTTTTGCAGGTGGCAGTAGGGAGGGGTGCTACCCTAGAGAGTCCATGATAAGGGGGAAGTGAGGTTTGTCCTTCTCCCATATTCTTTCCATGAACTTCAATTATTGCCAGAAAAAGAAAAAAGACAAAGGACACAAAATGAATCATTTCTGCAAAATATAAATGACATGTATAGAACAATAGAGAGCAAAATTCCATACCCTGTGGAACATATACATGCATTTTTTGAAGAAGCAGTGTGTTGGAAGCACGATGTATAATTTGCCTTTCAGAGTAACTGCATATCGTGCAATATTTCTTTCACTTTCTTCCATTGCCATAATTTCCTGCCTTTCAAAGCATGCTTTATGATAAAGTGGCAATAACTCTAGGCTGTGAAAATAGGTCACAAGGTCCTATAAGTGACATCCAGTTAGCAGCTGACTGATCGTTAACAACAAATGGATGAGCGTATCTTAATATCTCAAGATGCTTCACTTTTTGAAAAATGAATGAGCTGCTCTGTCATGTTAATTTACAAAGCACAGAAAACACACTGTCTGTTAATATACTGCAAGGTGACCTTTGCCTTTAACTGTATTCATGGGCATATGAATTGCTGGCCTTTGGGCAACATTATCTATTCAAAATACTTGTGCATGTGCTTTGCATGAATCTGTAGCTTGCAGAAAAACTCTTTACAGCCCACTGGTAGATAACACAGATCAAAATGTCTTGCTGCATTTCTGGTCCTTGATATGTCACATACAATAATGTTATCACATAGCAACACCAAATTCTCATTCATGGAATTTGAATTTCATTTTCAATCTAAAAATCATAGGACAGTATGTTATGAAAAACATACTAAATATCTGAGATGTACCGTACGGTAACATTCAAAACTGGAGTCCCTCAAAGGCTTTCACTCCCCTTGGCTTCAGCTTTGTAGCCTCAGTTATATACTCCAGCCCCTCAAGAGAAACATTTTGTTTAATGTGATTTACTACATGATATAACTCACAAGGCCAGAACGAATGGAGCACAGTTCTACATATGGGGAAAGGTTTATTCTGTGACAGAGTATTGATTTAGAGCAGCAGGTACAAAAAGGGGAGAAGGTGAATAAATTTACTACATTTGTAAAGACATGAAGGATAGAAATTGATTGTGCACTATTCAAAGCCTAGTTCACATGACATGGCAATAGTTCTACTTTTCAAAGTGAAGTAATACTGTTGAAAATAAAAATGGGAATGTTGGTACAGTATATAAGCTAAAGGTAGGCCTAGAGCAGTGTCTCTCAACTCCAACTCTTGAGCAGCACAGTCCATTAGACTTTAATAGGTCATAATCTGATGCTTCAGTAACTTCATACAACCCCTATAGAATTGAAAAGTTTTGTGGATGAGTTAACAAAGGTACAGAGAGCCTGGCTCTAAAATGCTTAACTGAGGGATGATAGACTGACCGTTTATTTGGACAAGGCTATTTGAACTGCCCCCCCCACACACACACCTCTTTTGGGTTGAGGCAAGGAGCTCAAATACAATGAGAAACAGTGAACTGGAAAAAGGTGTTTTCTTACCCATATTTGTACTTGATAATGTACACACAGAAAAGTGAGTCGCCCCCCCCCCTCCAAACTTTAACTTTGTAAAACTACAATTAATTAGTCCAGTGAAAAATTAGTTACTGTACCTAATTAAGAGCTCACACTGAAAAAAAATGACAAGGTCCAGTCTGCCCAGATAACTACAGCTGAGGAGTAGCTGTATGTCTGATTTCCTGTTTTCAACCAAGACTTAAGTTTGACTACTAAAATCGGTGTTAGTAGTCATTGAAATTCAAGTAGCATTTTTGTTATATGAAAATACATCATTAGCCCATCTGAGCAAAAAAGGTACCTTGCATGAATTGCATGAAAAGGACTTTATTTATATTATATGGAGACAAGGCATCTGTGTGTCACGAACCGCATTCCTACAAGCACCTCTCACCGCCAACACCCACACACTAACTAATCAATTGTCATCCCTCACGCTCTTCCCTATTTATACCCTCTCACTCCACTCAGTCCCCACTCACTATTGAGAATAGCCCTTGGCTTTCTCTTGTGCTCGACCTGATTTCTGGCTACCCAACCTTGTTTTCTTCCTGCTTCGACTTTGTCTCGCCTCTCGTTTTGGATTTGGATAATCTCGCCCTGACTCTTCTACCTCAACTACAACTTTTGCCTTTTGCTTTTGGGATTTGGACACCAACCAATAGCTACCTACAGTCTCAGCACTGCATAGGGTCCAACAAGGTGCTTCTAACGCCATTCTTGACACTGTGCTTATTTTGGACATTCAGGTGGAGAAGGGAGAGATTCTGGGTTCTCCAGAAGAGAGGAAACTACAGAATCTCCAGACCTGGTGAATATGTAGTTCACATTTGTGCAATCTCTTACTTCTTTGAATACTTGATCTTTTTAGTGGTCCTAACATTTTTATTGCCAGAAAAAAAACACAACAATATGTATAGTATATTTAAAATGTAATCAATACAGGTAGTATCTAAGCAAAATGCATATACTATGGCAACAGCAAGTTACATTACCAAAGCTGATGATAATTCTATGCTTTCCTTTCTTATTTCATTAATGGCAAAGTCATACAGTATTTAATACCTTAGTTGCATTTTATGCATTAAATCATTCCAATTACTTAGCTGAACTTTAAAGTATTACTATTTCTTGCTCAAATGTTACTAAATATCTATTCATATACCATGAATTACAGATGTTATTTAAAAATCACATTAAGCATTACTGAACCATCAATCTACAGTACTGCATGTCTTTATGGAGATTTAATACAAGTACATAAGGGTGTATATAAAATACATCATTTTACTTAATTTTAGAATAGAATAGGCAACTAGAAAAGTACTAAACTAGACAATAACAAGGGAATTTGAAAAAAAACACTAAACGACTTCAGAAGAAGGAGGAAGAGAAGGAAAAACAAATTTAGTTTCACTGGGCAATCAGAAGGCTGGGTCATTCAGCCAAAAAATAACATCAACTAAGGTGATGTAGGTTGAGCTGATCAAAATAGTTGAGGAAAGGTTGCAGAGTAGAGTAGAATTTGCTCACTGATCCACAAATTGTGAATTTTTTTTTCAATTTCAGAGACTGCAAAAGGTGCCTGATCCAATGAAAGGAAAATTGTGGAGCTGCTACTTTTCAGCTGGTAAGGATGAGGCATCTGTCTAAGAGAATTTCACAGGCCAATGTGACTGCAGTTTAGTGACAGGAACACCACCAGTTCCCACTCAAAGCAGTGCAATTAATGACAATGACTTGAGAAGGAATTGAAAGGTCTGAGAAACAATACAAATCAAATCAAGAAACTGAAATATTCACTTCTTAAAACTAGAATTATCACATGTCTAGGCTAATCAATATTAAATGCACTTCTGTTGATTATTTTTTGCCTACATTTAACTTCTATTTAGTGCCTAAGTTGTATCATCTTGATTTAATGTACATTAAGGTACCTGTACCAATAGAATGTTGAAAAGAGAAGGTTTTGTACTGTAGTTATTACAGATGTTACATGGAGATTAAAGGGATACTGATCACTATATATATTTTTAGTACTTGTGGAAGATCCCTGACACCAGTTCGTAAATAGGAATACCACTTAGTTACCACTCCAGATTTTGAAATTAATGACCACAGCTCGAGAAGTAATTGAAAGGTATGAGAAACAGTTGAAAAAATAAAACTACCAGAAAAATACCAACTTAGCACAACACTGAAACTGAAATGGGCAGGATATGTCAAAGTTAAGATGAACGTTTTTACACATAACTGCTAAAATACTATCCATATTTGTATAAATGTGATAATTGATAATCTACTGTTGAAATCTAATAAAGGAAACAGATTATTTCCTTTCTTCTGAATACAGGTTATATCAACAGTAAGGCTGTAAGAAATCTAAATTCGTTCTGTAAACATGTTTTTAATCCAATCCAACTAAGCTTCCATTATCATGATTCTCAAGTGCACTACTATACTGTACTGTATATTTGTTATTACTGTTACTGTTGTGACTGAAAGTGCATGGCTTTTATACAAATAGGATGTCAAGGATGTGCAGATTTTAGCTTTTTTCTTCGGTTTTGTGAGTACAACTTACTACTTGTTATCACTTCACATATAATGAAAAGAAGCCCAAAAAATTTAATTTAAATGGTAATAAGGAGGAAGAGCTAAGAACTAATGTTCTGACTTTCAATTTTTATTTTTTGCACCACTGTTTGTGTTGTTTTGAACAAGTGATCTCAATTGAAACCAAGTACAGGTGTGAATATGTTGTATTTTTGATTTAATAAAAAACACAGTTTATCTAAATCGTGGCCATACTGTAACTTGACTAAAAAATCTTTCAAATATCAATTTTCCTACAATCTTAGTTATATCAATGATGAAAAACTATATTTAAAATAATACCACCGGCATAAGAAGATGGGCTCAATGAACCCCTGAAAAATTGGTGGTGAAGAAACATCATCACACAATCACATAAAAAAAGTCCAAATTCTTGAAAAGTAAAACTTAAGATATTTTAAGTTGACTGAAATAATGACTTAAGCAATGAACTTGGAACGAGTTTGATTAAAACTTATGAAAGCTGTAATTCACTAGAGGAAAAGTATCACTCCTTCAGATCCACAGACTGGGACTAGTTTAGAACTAGTTATCTACTTGATTAAAAGATACAGTAAATTAATTAATAAATTATACAGCAAGTGCTGATCAAACTGACACTGCCTAAAGCCCAGCAAACAATTATTGATCAACACAAGTGAGCCTGACACATGTGCTGGTGTTATTTTTAAGTGATAATTTCCTTATCTGCTGCACATTTCCGGTGCCTAAGGCCATACAGTATCACAAACTGATTGAATTTGTGTTTGAACAAATATGGGATATACTGTTGAAGTAAAGAAGTCTCCAGCTGGCAAAGAGTTGTAGTTGGCATGACATGTTTTGCTAAAGAACCAGTTGGTTGTCTGATGTCTGATATTGCAGGAGCACGTGGTCAGCTCTGATAACATTAGCATGCATGCTGTGATGTCAGATTGAAAGTTTGAAAAACACCTCCTCAATTCCAGTGAATTTCCATTGACATACTGTATAGAAAAAGATATACAATAAAGAGGTGTTTGAAGGTGCTAAGATAAATCTCCTCTTTCCCTTGGCATTCTAAGTCCAGTAGATTTAGGCAAGCCTGAGAAAGCATGGTCCCTTGGTGCTGTCCAGTATGTTACTAGCTCTGTTTTGTCTTGAGACTGTTGTGTGGAAAAAGAACAGAGTTCCTCCAAAGCAAATGCAATGACAGTCCAGCGTTTCTACAGCTCTTTCATCCGCTTCCTGAACCACTCTTAGCATTCTGCAGCCATCTTCCAAGTCAGCAAATCTAAAACCTTCGGTTTCCCGTTAATTTAACTTTGAGGACTCGCATGCATGCAAAACAGCATATAATGATCTGCTGGGAATGTGCATTTGTCATCTAAGGCAGTGTCAAATTCAGAGACTGTGAAAAGCACTGCATAATGAAATGCTTATTTAGAATAGTGAAATATTAATGTAAAAGAATAAAGCACATTTTGGAGTTGTGCCAAAGTATAATTAAAGCAAAACAAAGCAAATCCTACTGTACTGGTAAAGCTCTGAAAAATATTTATAGTACTTTAGCAAAATAATTCAAAGATATAAAAATCATGGAATGATGATGGTTTAATCTGAGGTGTAACTGAAAAAGAGAATATACTGTATATAGAGAATGCCAAATTTCACATGGTAATATTTTAACCTGAATAAAGTAACCTCATCAGCTTAAACGTTTACTGATTTTACTGTCCCTTACAGATTTTCCTCATTATTGGACAAAAAAATCTAGTTTGCAATCCAACAGAATCAGAAAAAAATGGAAATATTATAAAAGAAACATCCCCAGACATTCTATGTTTTACGTTGTTTTGGAAATTGATGAGAGGCAAAATGATTCATAGTAATAAAGGTATTGTTTGTGGGTTTTGTGCTTCTTTATTTTTTATATATAAATCCTTAATCTATTCATTGAATATGTACAATACATTTATCCTACTAGCCAACAGTCATCTTTAAGTGAAATGAAAGTTTTTTTTTTGTGTTTTACGAGAAAAAAGTTTTACAAAAAATATATATATATTTTTTAGATGGAACAGAATGTATGTGTTGGTTCCTTAGACGATAAAAATAAATAGAAAACAATAAAACATTGCTTATCATAGATACATTTTGATGATATAGCATGTAACATGCCATAATTGACATCTACTTGTACCATGAAGTCTAGGGGTACCCAGGGGTGTTTTATGCTTGTTGCACGTACATTAATTTGATTTATATGAAGCAATGCTTTATTTATTTTCATATTGCGATTCCCTGTAGGAAATACCATGACTGAGAGAACAGAATGAAAAATGGGCTGAGTGGTTTCTGGAAACTGAAGGGAATGTTAGGGTTAAATAGCAGCTGGCCTTGCAAAACACTTATATAAAACATATTAAAGAAGATGCTGCATACAGTCTGCTTCTCATGAAGTAAATTAGAGTACAATTTTATCCAGCCATCAGGCCCTCTTATTAGCTCTACACTCACATATTGCTGTACAAAGAATGAAAATAAGCATTTTATTGGGGATAATGTCCCTACCTGCCTCTATCTCTGTGGACATTTATTTCATATAATGAACAGTACATGTAACAAGTGAGTTAACTCTGAACATTAATTACTGTGTCTCAAGGACAGGGCTACAGTATACTGTACAAAAACAATTGTCTTTGACCTGCATAGCTCTGCTGTAAAGATATCAATCTTCCAGGAAATAAACTTCCAAATTATGCCTTTCAAGTGTTCTGAGTAGACGTGGCTATGAGAACAAGAAAATGATTTGAAATATCATATTTTTTCGGCATGACCAGCTCCACCCCACCAGGAAATGAGGGTTGGGGTGCCGTGTTTATCAGCGTCAAAACAGATTCCTGCGACCAAGTTCCCAAGAATTGGGGCCACACAGGAATGGCAGACAGCCTCCTGAAGTCACCCGGGGTACAGACAAGCCATTTGGCAGACTGGATCGATGGAAGGGGAAGTGCATGGGAAACTGGTGTAGGATGGGAATGAGCCACAAATCCACAGCTGTGCTTAGTCCTGCAGGCATCTCAGCACAGAGGAGTTTGACCTCCAAAGCCGGGCAGGTGCCAGTTTGAGGAGGCATGACTGGAGGGGGCCAGGAGCCAGCCAATTCAAAGCCAGGTGAGTGCTGTAAGCCAGACTCCTGGAAGGCAGTCCACCAGGAAAGTGCCTGGAAGTGGAAAGAACCAATTTCCCAGGAGCCATTTGAACTGAACCGACATATACTGCACTGTACCTCAGCTGAGGTCGGGTACCCACTTCGGACCCAACCTCTGATCCCTTCTGCATTCCAGCCATTGAAATCCTCCTGACAGCAGAGACAGGGGCAGAGCTCCTAGGTGGAGCCCAAGGGAACTGGAGTCCAGGAACAAGAAAGGCTCCACTGAGATGCTGGATGGTGGCTCAGAAGTGAAGAAACGTCAATGCCAGATCGCCGAGGAGAGACAGCGCAGGGATTAAATACCCTCAGAGCACCTACTGCAGTGAGAACTCTAACTACAGCCAGATGCACTGCATCATATGTCTCCACGGCGATCAGGCAGAGTGGAAGCCAGGCCGATAGCTACTGCAACTGTGACGACCCAATACATCACACTCCCCTGCTGAGCAGTGTTGAGGGAAACCCTTCTCTTTTTCTAAATCCTTCTTCCACAAATATTTTAAACTTTACACCTTTACACTGTCTTGTAAGTTTATCTACCTTTATCTCTGATTAACTCCCCAGAACAATTAGTTTTCTTTTTGTCCTCTATTTTTCAGCACAAATTCATAATTATGAGCCTGTCAACAATAAGCATGCCATAAGGCCATATTTCAATAGACTGTGATAAAAACTACTCCTAAAAAAGATCCCCACAAAAGCCTGAGTGTTAGGTAAACATTAAAAGCATTAAGAGTCAATATTACTGTTAAAACATCATGCACAAAAATGAACCTCCAAATTTCGAAACACACTGCCCATGCTACACAATGATTCCATCTCTTGAAATCAAATGCATGTGGTGCATTTAAGTCATTAAAACATGATAGTTATTTAAGTAGTTAGTTATGATGTAATTAATATATGATATACACAGTTCTAAATATTTTACCTATTCTGCAGCCATGAGGCCAGCACCGAAGCACATTACAGATCATGCTGTTGCTTTGCAGCACTGGGACTCAGGGCTCAGTTCCTGAGCTGCTATCTGTGTGGAGTTTGCTCACGTGGGCTTCCTCCGGGTGCTCTGATATCCTCCGACAGTCCCAAGACATTCTAGTATGTTAATTGGCTTCTGGGAAAACCATTCCTGTTACGAGCGTGTGCATGTTTGTGCTTGTCTGTCTGTTCCCTGCGATGGACTGGCGTTCCGTCAAGGGTGTATCCTGTCTTTGCGTGAGTTGCTTGCCAGGATAGGCTCCAGCTCCCCCTCGACTTTGAATTGGAACTTTTTTGTACTAAAAAAAAAAAGTCAAATTTATCGGAAGAGTAGATTTTCAGATTGTCTGGCCTGGCAAATGAGTTGCTAAGTGGTACAGTAGATTACAGAAACACCCACTTCCTTGTTCCTTTTCATCCATTCAGCTCCCCGCCAAAGAGTGGGAAGCTTTGTGTTGCTGTGTCAGAGTAAGGTTCTATTCTAATCTTCCATCATTTTTACCTACTTTACAGGATCTCAAGATGTATTTTACTAATACAACCATGTTTAGTAATTCTAATTAACAGCCTCACTTTCCGTCTTCTGAAGAGATGGATTGCAACTAAGAATGAGGTGTGTTGTTGTACAGTATAGCGTCACTACTGCAAAATGTTGTTGCCAAGCTGAAAGCAACTGAAATTTCATAAGTGCAAAGCAATTCCAAACTGCAAGTATTGTCCTCGGGCAACAATTTCTTTACAATTGTGTTTTTTTCTTACTTTGGTGGATGATTTCTGAATGCACTGTGGCCACTTCATTCCACCTAAGACTCTGCTCATTTGTGATGATCATTTAAACTGTCAATGTAATGAACTTTTGCCCTTAAAGTAAAAAGGTAAATTGAAGGTTATTTAAATACTACAGTCAGCATCATCTAATTAAGAGTTTAATTTGTTCTTATGATATTGTGATTGCACTCCTTGAATTATGAAAATTTAACATTTTAAGCCTTAGGTTGACATCTGAACATTTAATATACTGCCAATGCTCACAATTTAAGCATTTAGGAAATTATACAATTTAGACTCATTTTTATGACAGTGAAGCTAATCATACAGTATGTGTTTTCTGGACTCTGCTATTTTGTGAAAGAATAGTAATTTGTATTGTTTGGGTTGTTTTGCTAATGCAAAGGACTCCTGATGAATTTTCTTATGCTTTGCAGACAAATACTCGGAGAGTGCAATCGGTGTTAATTAAATGTTCACTATAGATTTGCAAATACCACCAGCAGTGCAAATAAGGGATTACAGAGGCCATTGTAAGCAAGAATGTTTTAATTGCTGCGCATGTCATGGTTGACTCTGTATGACAGTGGCATTAACTTTCGTTTCTGAGCAAAACAATCATGACCTGCACATTAATTCAACAAACAAAAAATGCAAAGGGAAAACTTCACAATCGAAAAGAAAAAAAAGGTGCAATTAGGCATTTCTTTGGCAGAGGACGGAATATAAAAATGGACTTTTTCTGATCTAGCACCATTAAATCTGCTGAACTTCTGCTGAACGTCTGCAGCTGCAGGATTGGCTACTTCTACTGTATATATAGAATATTATATATATATATAAAGACTCATAATGGGTTCAAACACTTAAAAATAACTAGATAAGAAGAGACAGAAGAACAGAAAAACAAGTCACGCCAAATGCAAATGAAAGGCAGCACAGATAATATGGCTACATACTGTATATACTTTGAAATTTCTAAAAAGATTAGAAACAGTTCATATGCATTTTTGTATATCAGGTATCCTGTATACCCTGTTTACTTCTGTGCCAATGTTACAATATATGTTAAGACATTAGAAGTCACTCAGAGCTGAACAACTGTAATAAAAAGTTTGGCTGACAGCTACCTATTCCTCATATGCATTATGGGAATTCAGAGCCTATCCCAGAAGAGCAGGGTATTATATGAGACTACAGCCTGGATTATAAAAAAATTCATTGCAAGGCACACACGCACTTGCAGGAAAAATGTATCTAGACATTAATCTACAGTAGCTTTTTGGAAGGCGGCAAGAAACCAGATTATCTAGAAAAAAGCTAGATGAACACATACAGTATGAACTCTTCACAGAAAACATACCATTCTAAAACTAACTCCCATGCTGCATTGTCTAGAATTACCAAACCAACCCAAAACAACTCAAGATAAAGTATAAGCAGCCAAAAGGATCAGCTGTAGCATCTAATACATCACATACAGTATACTGTTCCAATCAAATCTATTTGACTTGAATTGTGAAGTGTTCTCCATTTGTTTTTACTTTCTACACATCTATAAAGCCAAAGTATAGCACAAAATACAAAGGATCTACTGTTTAAAACTATATACATTTTCGGTAGATGACGAACATAGAATTGTGCTTCTACTAAAAAAAGGACAAACCATAAGTAAAAATGGTGTAAAAAAGTTCTTGTTCCACTATATGGAGAAAGGACAAAAAATTAGAGCTTGCCTGATCTAATTAATTTTTATTTTTATATTTCATGTGTGGGGAAATGTCACACAACTGATATACTGTACACAGTATTATAATAACAGTATACAGTATTATAATAACAGTTACATAGCCCTAGGCAAAACTGTATCTTATGGTCCCACAAAATTAAGTTATTTTAGCATTGTCTCTCCCTTTTAAAATCCCCCAAGTGCCAATATCAGTATGTAGCATTTTGACATTGGCAATCCTGAAGCAACACATTGCAGTGCAATTATTTCTGTGCCAGTCAATCAAAAAGCCTTGTGTGGAGCTATTTGCAGCCTTCAAAAGGAATCTGGTTACATATTGAATTATTTCAATATGAAAGAATGTCAGTGTTGGGTAATGGCTGACACCCATCTTAAAGGAAAACTTAAAAAAAAATAATAATAATGGCTTATGAACTAGCCAAATCCTTATTCTTGCCTGCTACTAAAATTGAAAGAGTCCTGTTTGAAAAAGCAATTTATGTAGTTACAAGCATCCTGAATCTTCCTTTGGGGGCAGCTGTCTTTCCAATTTCATCACTTTATTTGAACACAAATACCAATGTCCCCAGGTAGAAACACTTGGTGTGTTTCCATCGAGCATTTGCTGTACATTATTCATTTCAGGCGTAAGCGCTAATTTTGTCCTCAGATGCTGCCGCTTCATTAATAGTCGAAACACGTGTATCACTTTTTTTAGTTTTTTTAAACCCCCTGAAGGCAAAACACTTTTCTAGACAAAAGTCATTTCAGTTTACAAATCCACAAATGCGTCATAAATGGTTTACCTCTTTCATGGGTTTATTTCCTTGATATCAAGCATGATGGGAATCATTCAGAACCACTCTGTGTGCAACCAACACAAACAGGTTTATGTTCTGCATACTTCACAGGTAAATAAAGCTTTGTAAATAAGTGCAGACTGTCAATATGTGCATACTGCATATACACAAAAATATGTTTCTGAAAAGTATAGTCTTGTATTGTTAATATTCACTTCACAAATTGTGAAACACATTTACTGATTTACTACTTTAAATATCATTTTGAGAAATTTGCATTTTTGAGAAAGAGTATCTGATATGTTATTTAGAAAACAAAAACTAGAACACTATTTTTGACTTCCTGAAAAAATATAACACTGAAATCCAACCATATACACTCATTTATTTATCATGTCAGACTTTTATTTAGTCATTTTTTACTTTCTAACTCACAATAGTGTCAAAAGGGCATTTCTGGGTTAAAAATAATGAATTTGGATACATTGTGATTCATACTAAAGTAAAACTTTTAAAATAACTGAGTTAATTATTAATAAAACAGTTTTGCTACCATTAAATGAGGGACTACTTTGGAATTTTTTGGTATCCACAAAAATCTTATGTTCTCAATATCATCTTTGGCCCTCCCCTTGCTATACTTGAGAATATTTAGCATGTTAACTAGAACATTGGATACTGTACATCTCATCACATGACATCATATTACCCACTAAGTCTGGATATGCTAAATGCCATGCTAAAAATTTAGAAATATCTAATGCTCTTCAGGGTTGGTTTGTCAAAGAGTATGATTTTTTATTCTTTTTAAGTATTATTTTAGCCAGTAGTATATTAAAATGTGATCTGCACTGCATAAATCTTCCTTACATAAACCTTGACTGGACAATAGCCTGGATGTACAGTATGCTTATTGAAGACCATATTAATTAATATAGCTTAAGCAAACTAAGAAAGGTTTGGCCTGGTCAGTACTAGTTGGGTAAACCTTCAGGGAACAACAGGGTGATGTTATAAATGTTAATGGACCTGTGAATGGACCTCTTCCCTCTAGACTAGAACTTGCAAACCAGTGTCCTAGCATAATGAAAGATGATCTTGTGCTGTCCATCACAGAACAGTCATGGCATATCTTTAAAAAAAAAACACACTCTTATTATAAAGAGTCATCTTGCATTGTAGTTAGACTGGGTCAGACTTGGTATAAAGTCTGGACATGTGTCCAACAAGGAAAACAAGCAAAAAAAAGAATGCTACTGTACCTGTTCTCTATATATTGTAGAAAATCCTGCAAATTTGAGTCATTTACCGATATCAGAGTCAGTGAATCAGTAAATGATACAATAAATTCTTATTGTTTTCTTCTAAACTTGAATTCATACTGCATACTTCCAGAATATGAACATAGGTGTCCTCTGTCAAAATAAGTGGGGATGTGTAAAGCAGGAATATGTAAAACAAATATACCAGTAAGGATATACTTAAATGCTGGGGAGCACTGCTGAATGAAGTATTTGGGAACAACCTTAAGATGACCTTCATAGTTTTCCTCAAGGAATTTTCATTTGTTTAAAAATAAGGGTGTTGTTAGCTAAGCACAGTTATACAATTTTGAAGATCTCCGATTCTTTGTACATGGACGTTTGTTTTGACATTGGAAATGCAGTTTCACATTTTTCCTGTACCCCATAAAGCATGGTAAGGTTTTAGGATTGCTGTCAAAAACAGGCCATTCTGAAAAAAAGACAATCACCCTCCCCAAAAAAAGCTTCAAATCCAAAGAAAGAAAAAAATATCTTTCCAAATAAAGGTTCTCAAGAGCCCGAGGTGTAATAAGGAGAACTCTAAGGGTCAGCAAGTGAACTTGCCAATAATCTAACTCCCGATAAGGTTTATCTGTTTAGGAGTCTCATTATTGTCTCAATCACTCAACAGGCCCCAGGGTTATCCTGTTAATACAAACTGAATTATTTGCTGTAACCCTTACCGCAGCATTTTTTTCACTGCAGTTTCAGATTCCCATAATCTCTGCTGAAATTCACAAGGGCTCCTATAATCCAGCAGTATTTCCCAGATAAACACTTACTTTTATATTAGAAAATGAAGGCTTGTTTATTCATTTAGTTACAGAATATTTATATGCAGTAAAATCCTACTATATTGTTTTGAAAAGTTTGGACCCTTATTAAAGTTTGCTGTAATATTTTTGTGTATTTGTATAGTATTTAATTGACTTCCAAAAAATGCAGAACTCAAACCAAAGGACAGGTAAGCAAAAAGCACGAGAAGGGGGATAATAGCATTATCTACAGGAAGTATTTTTTATATGTTTAACAAAATTTAAAATTTCAGCAATAGAGAGGACAATTTCTGTAGTCACAGCTACAGTATATACAGTATTTAAAAATGTATAAAATAGTTTTAAAAAGAATGAACACTACTTATTATCTTTTTGCTGCATAAAAAAATACTAAAACTAAAATTATAACAAATGACAGCTGAGCCAGAGTGAGGCTGGTGTTCTGTGAATTGAATAGAGATTTATTTTATTTCTACAGAACATAGATTTATTTTATTATTTCAGTCAAAGTCCTCGTTAAGAAGATTATCCTTTTTTCTGCTCACTATAAAATCTGTTGTTTTTTCTACAAATTTAACAGTGTCTTTATAAAGTGGAAGATTCCCATCCAGACCTCAGGCCCTGTGGTAATCAATGCTGATGAATGACTGGGAACAGTTTCTTTATTCCAGTCCTCACTGAATAGAAAGTTTCCATTATCTCTTTCAACATATTCACTCTATCAAATTGACAGGGGCAAGCACAGCCACACTTGGCTGGCTTCACATTGTGCCAATACACTGTTCATCTATCTGTTCATCATATGAAAGGGGAAATGAAAAACAATAAAATATGGAGCAAAAAGGTCTATCTGTGGCCAAGTTAACACTGAAAAATATATACATATATATGAATGCTATCCAGCCTACAAAGGGTTAGGTTCACAATTCAAAACATTCTGAAAAACAATTTCTCCAAGTAGACTTTAAAGATCCCAGGAAATAAAAGATGACATACACAAGACCCACAGCATTATAGACCACTTTTGCAGAAACACATATTATAATTCCCTCCTCAACAAATTATGCATACTGTACAGCACACATGTAATTTTGATTTAGTTTTCAGTGGTAGTTCATACTACTGTAGTGTTACTAAATGGCTATAGGTTACAAGTAATATTGTTCACATTTTTCTACAAATTACCTGCAAATATACATCTCCCTGCTGCTGAAGCATCACTTGCTGAGCTGTTCTCCGATGAAGTATCAGTACTTGGTATGATCTCTTGTTGTAATGACCACAATGCATTAATACCTCAATTAACTTCACCAAATACTAGGGGGCCTTAAGGAAAACTGTCTCTTGCTTTGATTTTGGATTGTTTCCAAAAAGCATAATCCATAGGCTATCCAAAAAGTTTGGATTTGGATTTGAATGAATTTGGATTCAGGATTCATTACAGTAAAGTACTTTAGTCCATTCAACTTCATTCTCACACATGTCTTAGTTAAGCCACTGAAGTCGAGCTTGAATGTGTCTGGGAGCAAGACATGGTCACTGCACAGGTCGCCAAGCATGGATTCCTTTTTGACGTGGATGTGTATACTGTAAGTGTAGCATTGGCACTAATGTCCAGGGAGTGTTTTGTGCAGGCTGGCTGAGCACCATGAAAGCTTTTGCAAAGATCTGTCATTCTTATGCAACGTACCTGTGCAGGTATCGTAACTCGCGGTCATCCATTTAATGGCAACTTGCATGTGGGTCCAGATTTTTTTTTTACCATTCTCTCCTGAGAGCACAGGTAGCTGTTCTCAGCACATCAAAAGTATTTGCAACATCCTCTCATCCTCCAGCTACTGTGGTATTTATTGTGATAAAAAAGCTAAGTATTTTACATTTTTCAATGGGTTCTTGTTTCTACACATTATAGCTCTCTTGACAAAGAGCAGAAGTTAGCTTTGGATGCAACCTCAACTAACTTAATGCCACACAAATGTTCCTTATGCACATTAAATTCAAACAAATGGTTTGTGATCTTTGAAAATGCTTTGCTTCCAGTTACTCACAGACATACAGTACAGTACACCCATATACTTAAAATGTTTTCAGTAACAAATTGTTGGCAAGTGACTGTCTACTCTTCTTTTGGCGAAGGGGTGTATGTACCTACAGTATTTTAGAGTCTATGTGTTTACTGTTGTACATATGTTTTTTTTCTAAAGGTAAACATCAAAATCAAACATTTTTCAGTACACAAATCAGCCATCACTTACAGTATGGATGAAGTAAAACTATTAGTTTCAACTATTCATCTGCAATTATGCATCCTCTTTCTATACAACGGAATACATTTTAAAAGTAATGCATGACATATTTAGGAAAATATTTTACTCTAAGCTTATGGAAGACCTGAAGAAACACAGTGCCTGAAGGCACAGGCACTTTGGACACTTCGGCCTTCTTGTTAATTATGATGTTGAAAACATGAGTGTACTTATAAAAATGTTTGTATTGAGAAATGGAAACAACATTTGTAGTTGTTAATAGTTACTGAAGCCAATAATGAAATAAGAAACAGCTGAAGGTTTTCAATATCCAAGATGCAGTATCAAGGACAGCAATGGAAGATATTATAAAAAAAAACAGGATACTTGGAAACTACACTTCATATTGAACAGGATCATTGGAAAACAACTCTCAATAACACTAGAATAGCTGAGCAATAAACTGCTCGCCACATTATTATACTGTAATGTATGAGCATAAAAGTGTAGGGTTTACAATCTAAAGGTGTGACCAAAAAACTTGCGTAGGTGATGTGTAGAAGCCTTTATGTAACAGGAACAGATGGTTTAAAGAAATGAAAAATTACTTCACCCATTGCACCAAGTGGAATTTAATCTGGACAAAAGGGTTAACTCCTTTACTCACGAGTGTTAATGATTTTGTGTCATTTTGTGTGGAATCTTAAATGACCAAAAACACCTTATCTAAAAGTCCTTTCTGAACCAGTCTCATCTTTAAGATGGCTCTTCCTACAGAATGGTGTGACAAGCCACTGTTTTGGGGGTAATTTCTGGTCTATTCTGGTCTGGTCTATTAACAGCAGCAACCTGGTTTTCCAGTCTCACTACTCATCGGCTTTGCCTAGCTTCAGAGAAAGATAATTAGAGTTTAAATACAGGCAAAAGGAATTTGTCACCTGCATATTTACTTCATAGAAAAGCTGCTTTATGGGGACTGTGACTAGGAGGAGATACTTTCTGATGAGATGTTTAAATAAGGTCCTATCTCATTTGTAAATGGTAAAGACCCTGAGGCGCTCAAAGAAGAGCAGCAGTGTCAACCACTGTTCTAAATCCCTGTACAGCTCATTAAGTATATTGCAAACTGGTGTGATACTAAAAAAAACAGAATTCCCACTACCCTTGATAATTGTTTACATCATCACCACAAATGAAACTGATCTTGGCTGTTGCCATCGGGTTAGACAAAGCAACTAAACTCAAATCAAATTTAGAACAGCTTTGTTTCCACACCTCAGATATTTGGTATCAAAGACCACTGTCAGGAACTGAAAAATGACAATACATACAGGGTGGAATAACTTGGCCTGCTGAATATTAATATTTCAAGATAAAGATCAAGAGAAATTAGCGCTCAATCCCTCATGACTGTGAAAGTGTCTAACATTGATTTTTTTTCCACATTGAATTGTCTGATATTGATTCAGCTCTGCTCAGGATCTTGGGGAGGGGGGCACATTAACAAGTAGTCTTTGAATTCTAGCCCTTATTCATAGGCTGTTGACAGCCGTGGTGCCTCAGGAGCTTGTAAAGATACAAGCAGCATCCAAGACATAAAAATGTCTAGGCATACATTTTTGCAATATTGAAAAGACCTTTCAGAATACTGTACAACATGAACATTCCATGGCTTTTAAAGTAGATTAGATAATTATATTAAAATAATACTCATTGTAATTTAACCTCTGCTTCTTCCATTCTGTTTGTGTGAATCACATTCATGGACCTGTATGTAAACAATATACTCACAAAAGGTATCACATCAAAAATGAGGTATTCCATGTGTGAAGTATCTTTTACTCACCTGAAAAAAAGAATAGAAATGAAACAATGTTACCACAAATAAATGTTACCTTATGTAATGAACAGAAGAAAAACACTTTAATATAGAATATATCCATCCATTACTAGAAAGTCAGTTATTCTTGGTTAAGGATCAAGGATAGTGTACATAAACAGAGACATTAATGGTAGAATCATGCTCATGTCATGTTTTGCCTCTGTCTGTGAACATAAAGTTCACTCCGATTTTAAGAATTCATTTTTAATGTAGTAATCATTGTAATTCTATGAAAAAGATACTGTTAATTAGCATCTTCATGAATCAAGAACTTGCGACCCTCATCAAGTCAAGGGGAATGAAAATAGGTATAAAAGTAGCAGCATCACTTAGAACAGCTCCTACCCCCAAAAAAGTGACCAGGCCCAGTCTTGCTTAATTCCTAAGATATGATGAAATCAGACTACAAGTCTGTAACAGTGCTACCATGGCTTTCCACTTCTATTGCCAAATTTAATCAAGCTTCTCTTTTAACTAATTAGTAAATACATACAGATAAGAAATTATTCTGGTGTTTTGTTAAATCTATTAAACATGAGCACGGAGAAATCATCACATCTAGTCTCAGTGCTATTCAAAAGACTACCTTAAATGCATTGGGTTGAACTTTTCTCTAGAAAATGACAGCTAATACAGTATCTGGCCTGGTCTGGCCTTCTTAAATTATTTTATTGCCATGGCTGATTGGACCAATCAATTCAACCAGCCATCAAATATCAAAAAGACTGCAAAGCAATTGAGAGTGTGCATCTTATACAGACTCAAAGGGATCCATTTAAAACTACAAAGATGCCACCTGCTCCAGTGCATTTGAGTCCAATTTTAAAGTTATTAACTCATCTTGAATTGCTTCTTACAGTGGATATAGCACCAGGATTTGGAAGGGAATTATTTGTGATGAGGGAAATGTTTGTGTTTTGTATTTGCTTTGCTAAGGCTTGAAACAGTAAAAATCAATGTACTTTGGTTTTTGTACGTGCTGCATTGTTAAAATAGCCTCGCAAAGGTGTAAATCAACAATTTATTACAAATCAACAATAATTGCAATAAAGTATGTACACAATAAGGTAAAGCTCGTTCAACTTGTTGTGGCATTTATACGATATTAGTGGAGGGAATGTCACCATTCCAGATACTGACTGAATGACTGACCAATAGATCTTGGCAGTAGCCACATTTCATTGCTTTCATTGCCTTCATTCCAAATGAGATATTAGTGGAGGCAAGTGTCACTGCTTCAGATGACGATTTAGGCCAAGTACCACTTGGTTCCAGGAAGCAAATCTTAAAATCGGAAGTTAACCATTAAATAACTGGTCCTGTTCTTGAAAAAAACACTGTTCAATAAAGATTTTGCATCCTGAATCTACACTAATTTCTAACACATTAAACTGCCAAAAAGCAGTACAATTAATCTTAAAACTAAATTTAAAATCAGTATCAACCTGGTAGCAGGATATTCTCCCTTAAAATCTTATTTCAAAACTATACATAAGCATTCATTCCAGCAGATGATACTCAATGCTAAACTATGCTAAACCTTTATATAATCTTACAAGATCTACAGTATGTGAACACCTAAGACATTTTAAAAACATAAGATATTTTATAAGATATTTAAGATATTTTATAAGATACACAAAAGACATAAGATATTTTAAAAACAATGGTTGTTGACTTGTATTTTACAGAGCCTTAATTTCTGCCTGTGTATGGTATACAGTTGAAATATCCTGTTTCCATATTTGGATCACATCGAATTCTTTATTAGACCAAATAAAACAGTTTGTGGAACCGTTAAGAACACCAATGATTGTTTAATATGCACATTTCTGGAGCTATATAAATGGAGATGTACTGCCCAAGCCCATAGCTGTTATTCACAGAGAGAAGCACATTTGATATAGGATTTGAGTTAAAAGATCAGAAGTTATGGTATGAATATTTAAAAGGCAATTTCCAACAGTCTACTTCCATGCGTGAGCAGATTGTACTATTCATTCTGCAAGTGTAGAGAATAAATTAGAAAATACGTTTTTTTAAACTAAATAGTTAACTGGAAGGCAACATACATATAATATATGCACTGTAGAAAAACTAATTAGTGTAAGATAACAATATAGTGCCTGTAGAAAGTATTATGAGTTTATTTTGTAGGTCTTACAATGTATAGCAGAAATAAAGATTGCTTACAGACTCATGTGTTTAGGAGCAATAAACATTTAGAAGTAAAGACAAACAAATAGCAAATATGGTGAGTCAATCATACATAAATTTCTTTGGGCTTCCAGCCTATGTCATTCTCTGCTTTCTACATTGTTGGCTTCAGTACTGCATGGTAAAGCAAGAGCAGTTTAGTCTGGGGTTGAATATGGGATGATGCAAGATCTGAAAACACCAAATGATGAGGTGGGAGTAGCGAACAATGGCTGTATAATGGAATGCAAATGCATTCCTAATGACACACTGTGAAATTTGTAGCCATGCTTAACAGGCTTTATTTTTACTGATACCGACAATACTCAGTACAGGCATACATAGATAGGGTCTCCTGCCAAATCTGAAATGCCTGCTTAAAAGCTTTTCTGCTTGTATATTTTCCAAATAGTTAAAGTAGCTCCCATTGTAATGCGTAAAAGCTTTGGGCATGGGATACAGTTTCCTGCTAACTCATCATATGCTTCGCCTACAAAGATGAACTGACCTAGTGACATTAAAATACTGCCAGGACTCAACATGGAAACAATGCAGAAGCTCCACTTTGTTTTGTAGTGTGTACTTAGCAGTTTTATTTTCTGCCTTTCGGGATTAAGTCTTAAAAGTGGCGGCATGGGAGGTGAGTCCAGAGTGTTGAGAGAAAGTACATTGTCACTGTTGTGCTACATGAACACTTCTGACACCAAAAGTTGTGTTTAGCAAAGATGAGTCATGTGATATTGCTCTAGATTTAATTGCTGACACTAGCAGCTACACAAGGAGTAAACTGACAGAGATATGATTTACAATGTAAGAAAATATTTTTGGTTTAAGAAAAAAAAACAGCCTGGTTGGTGCCAGTCCAGCTTTATAGGGGTAGAGTTTAACAAACTCTCAAGAGCAGGTACTGTACCTTTCCTCCTAGTGCACTGTCAATTCAATTGGGGATGTATTACAATACCAGAACCAGTTTGCTTTTATTATGAGGCAGACAGACATCTCCTAGACAGATTTGTCATTTAATGTCAAATCAATGTGCCCAAACAAAACCTTGTTTCCATTACAGGTGAATATAATATTAGATAGCCTTACTTGCGACACAAACCATTTTGATGCTATTCAAGTATGGACGGGTTTAATGTTTGAAGAGGTTGTTAGTCTGTGACCTGTGCTGAGCACATACCCGCGATCTACCCAGAAGCTCTGCTTAGCTGCCAAGGATTTCTAAGTGCAGAAGTTAGTGTCAACAATAAAATACTGATGACTTTATCATGATAAGCATGACCACTTAAAGTGGAAATAGATATTTAAAAAAAAAGCTTTTCATGATATGAAACTCTGAATATACTTAATTTCGTAATCCACAAATGATATTTCGATTTTTCCATTAATGGCTTAAAAGTCATGCTTTTTTGTACACTGAAGGTAAAGCTATTCATCCATATTTTAAACTGTGGAAATCTTTTTTGTTCTGGTTTTTGAGCTTGGAGAAATGCCAGATGTCTAGTTAGCAAGTAACTGGCTCAAAGCAATAAGATTAAACATGACAGCCCCAGGACTCAATAAATGCAATAATTAATACTAAAAAATTGCTAAAGAAAATCCATACTTAGTCCCAGACTCTTTCTTTCAAGTATAATGATAAATCCAATCATGTCTCATTTCCACCAATGCCTTCTATCACTTACAACACTCATGGAGCCTTATGATAAAATACAGTTGATTGCATGGCTAGAAAATTAGAGCTGTGGGAGAATTAAGCATTGGAACATCAAGTTCATCTTTGCCTTTAAACTATTCTGATATTTAAACAATGAGTTTCATTAGTCAGATGAATTTGTGACGAAATACACATTTGATTTGCAATATGCTGCTATTTGGCTGCAACACTACAAGCAAGGTGTTGGTTATGAAGATTTGATGTTATTCAAAAACATAATGAAGTATAATTGTACAGTTTATATCTGGAATGTTTAATTTTTATATGAAAGTTATAATAAAACAAAGACCTGTAATAACTGCTCACTAGAACAAAAACAATCTAAAGTAATTACTTTAGCAAGAAAAGAGTAGTCTTTTTCATTGACCATTTGTTTGAATTCCTTAAGACCAATTAATTCTGTAATTCTTTTTTCCACATTGGCTGGACAGAACAACAGAGCTACAATCATTTCCTGTCAGTAAAAACAGGGACACCAGATCATTCCCCGTCAATTCAAATTGCCCGATTCATGTAAATTCCAATACTGTATGTCATACTTTATCATTATTGTATTCTAGCACAATGAATATCAAATCAGATATGTTCATTTCCTTTCCACTTCTCAACTTCCAGTCGTTTGATTCTATTCTAGTCTGGGTTTATCTGATATGGTAAAAGAAAGTGATCCATAAGAAGGTAATGTGTAACGGAAGCTCAACTGCATAATCCAACATTTATAAAATATATTTGCACTACATCCAGAGTCCCCTTAAACACTCTAAATTAAAATGCTAAGGGACACATTATACTGTACATAACCAAATATAACCCTGAAAGTGGCTGGCATTCTTGAGAAAGCTGTCACTGGTAATTGCGTACAATGTTCCTGCTGAAACAAGCTTTTTTAAAAAAAATGTTAATCAGCACATGCTACCAGAAAAACCTGTAGTCTTAACAGCTATGAGAGAGGAAAATATACCAATATATTATATATATATACTGTAATAGGTTTAGTACAGTAGGCTGCATAACACTATACCGGCGGTATAGTGGTATAGTGGGGGATATACAGGCGGAGCAGTGGCTTTGTGCCTAAGGATCTTTGCCTCTGACTGGAAGGTTGCTGGTTCAAATCTCATAGCTGGCAGAGGAATACTACTCTGTTGGGCCCTTGAGCAAGGCCCTTCACCCCAACTGCTCCAGGGGTGCTGTACAATGGCTGACCCTGCATTCTTACCCCACGCTTCTCTCTGTGTCTGTATCTCATGGAGAGCAAGCTGGGGTATGCAAAAAGATGAATTCCTAATGCAAGAAATTGCATAGGGCTAATAAAGCAACATTATCCTTATTACATTGTTACCTATGGTGCTCTTCCATAGTATTCCAAAACAAGGGATTATGTCCTTAATGAAAGGGAAATACAGCTACCACACTACACCAGTATATTCAAAAATAAATTGTGGCAGAACAGTAACATTTAAAATATTTCCCACAAAACTTACTATTCAATACAAAATGAACAATAGCAATATTTTGGGACCAAAATCAATATTAAAAAACCCCAATAAACAACAGTTGCTGCATAGCTGCTGCTAATGTTTCATATATAGGGTGTACTCAACATGCAATAACAGATCTCCATCAGTGGTGGAGGTTTAATTGCACATCACTGTACTCCCAGAAAAGCTAAGCTCTGATATTCTGCTTTCATACTTTTGCCATTTACTGCATTCCAAATTAAAACATCTCTAACCATATCTAGCTTTCGTAGACAGATCCATCGTAGTCATGGAAATCTGTACTGTTTATTCTATTGCATTTTATGTTGCATTACAAATTTATCATTTCACAAAGTATTGTTAGCATGTTAGCCACTGTATATTTTTGGTTATATAAAAAGTTTCAGAAATCAGTATTACAGAACCAAATAATAATATAGATTATTTTAATATTTTGTGATTTGGATCCAAAACAAACATTTCTGTAATTTATTCAAGTGTTTCTAAGAACATAAGGTCTGTACTGGAGCAGACAATAGATAGAAACGCTGGCTGACCTGCCTTAATTCCTATATTCAAGATGTTTTAATTCCACAAACAAATCAATTATCCTTGAAAAGAAACCTTTTGATTGTCTTTTCCACTTTAACTCATTCCTGCTCCAGAACTGGGAGAGTTCCAAAGTGATTAGGTCACATTAGTGAAAATATTTTGAAATTTAAAACTCAAATACAGTACATGTGATTGGACTGTAGTCTCAGGAATATTTCCAAGTGTTCAGTCTCCAAAGTGCAAACATGCAACAAATCCACTTTAGCAAAATGTTTGCTTTGGCTTGTTGTGACTGGGATACCACAGTTGATACCACTTGGATACCACTTGGCTCAATGTGGCCGGAGATAGTGTTGAAATACAGTACATTGGCCCAAAACAGTGACTTCTCAGGTGTCAGACTCATGGTGACATCACTAAAGGACACACCCCTTCTACAATTAGCACAGAACCTCTTGAACGTTGCTATAGAGCTTGTAGCACATATAATTTTCTTTGTGGGCACAGAAGTCAATATCAAGATAAAGAAACAACTTGCAATTCCTAGTTAGGTACATGCAGAATGAATAATTCACCTATTTACACTTTAAAGAAAGACTGATCCTTTGCTGTGGGGAGTTTGCATGTCATCTGAAGCTTGGTCTTCCATAAAGATAACATCCCAATTCCTGTTAATGACCTAACTACAGTACATACTTAGCTGAACATTAAATCATTTCAAGGTCTTTGGTTTAAAAGATGTACTTGGTACAGAAGTCTTAACACCTTCATTAAAGAATTAGTGTTTTCTAGTTAAACCGCTAATTGTTCCAACAAAGTTTGGACTTCAATAAAATAAAGATTCAGATATAAACCTATAAAACTTTCCCCATATGACCACTTCACTATTACAGCAGTGTGAGAATACTGTAACTAAAAATTAAAAGCTCAATTGGCATTTGTTTTCCTTCACCGCTAGTGTGGTCTACAGCATGTGATCTCTTACTAGAGCTTTAAAGAAAATATGTAGCAAGAGTTTGGTTCAACTATTACATGATCACTTTATTTGCTGACCACAAATTCAATTGTTCACCTGATGAAGACCAGTAATTCACTACTTGTTATAAAAAGAAAATACAATAGTTTCCTAAGTCACAGAATATGTCCCAAGGGAACAAGTTAATGTAAGGACAAGGTCTAAATTTTCACTTAGAATTAAATGTTATTAAAGATTTCTGTGCCTCGACCAAGCAGCCTGGTGCCTCTCCTTAAAAGCATAGGAATGTGGCTAAAAATGCCCCATTGATAAGAGACAATGTAAAACTGTATCAAGTTAAACAATGGAATGATGATAGTGCAGATGGGCTCCAGTCAGTTTCCAGGATAGTTCATTCCCAAAAACCACATGTCAAAGGTCACTATGCATCACCCAAATGAAGATCGAAAAATAGGGCATCTGTAGGGTTGGTACTAAAGCTATACCTAATAACATCTTGGCCAATCACCAACTGGTGATTTTGCCCCCATATACACTGGAACGCAAGTTTTTTTCATTGGTTAACTGACTGACTTGAAGATCTCTCTCTAAACTGGCCACTGGACTTTTATGATCATGTGACTGCAGGCAGTCCAAGTCAGGGCTTAAACATTTCTCCAAGAAGCCAGGCAGAGAGCATGAGTCATAAAGTGCAGAATTCAGTCCTTCCTGAAGCAGAAGAAATCTTGTGTTTGCAAACCCCACTGTTATATTTGCCTGATCAACAAAATTAGGCAGCTGGACTCTCACTTTTGTCAACATAAAGAATATCCAGAACATTCTGAACAAAACTATAGCACAGAACGAACTGGGGTCCCCTTTTGCCTACCTTGTGAACTCCAAGAAGACAAACTGTGCACAGACTGTTTTAAAGACCAAAGTCAGCAGGATGATTCTTTGGCAGAGCCGCCTGAGACCAGCACAAGGAAATGCTCTGTCTTGCTACAGAAACCCAGCCAGCTTTTATCAGGGTAAAGTTTAAACTCATTAAGGATGGCTGGATCATGAATCTTATATTATAAAATTATGTTATATACATCATAATTCACTGTCTGAACTATTATTACAAACAAAATGTTTAGTTCACAATAGTCAATGCATATTTAATTGTGCCTGAGAATAAAAATGTGATTTAGTTTCTTGAGATTGATTAAACCTACAAACTAGACTGTAACATTATAGGCAATGCATATTACATTCTATCACATTGTTTATTGTTAATGCTTTGATTACATCAATAAAATGTATATTGTACAGTATATTTTGAACCCAAGGCTATAAGTTATTATGTTTGAATGGTTCTTAGAAGTCATCAAGTACTCTTGTAATTTACTGTTACAATTTCTGATTGTTGCAGCAAATTAAAACACCCAACCTCCTATATGTTAATCAACAGTCATAACAGTTCATTTCAGTTAAATATGAACTGCTTTATCGCATAAGGACAATCATATCCTCCATGAGACAGGACATCCATTTACAGATCACAATGTATACAGTACAGTACTTCTACACTTTCAGTACATATTTTTTTTTCTATTTTTTCTATACTGCTTGCAGCAAAAGAAATCCAACAAACTATATCACTGTCTGTTATGTTATAAGTAATCACTTTTTAAACCTTAAAATTTAAACTAGGCTAATACAGTCAACAATGTGCATTTCATATGATCATTTTGTGATTACAATATCTGAATTCTTGCTCACAAAAACTACAAGAAATATGTAGCCTCCATCTCATACAGTGGTATGAGATTAAGTTCAGTTTCATACTGCCAGCATCATTATTCATTAAGTGATGATATGTGATGATTATATTTTAGAAGTATTTGAAAGATATTATTTTTAAAGTCAAATACAGCACAAAGGCCTTGGTACAGTATTAGGATGCAAAAGGATCTGAAGTATACATACTTTCTCATAAAAAATACAGTAAATTGAAAATTAAAAAAAGATCCGGTTCAGTTGTGTCAAAGCCATCACATACGCCACCTTAATCAAAATTCTCTCACCTTGTTTTCTATTCACATTACGTAATCTTTCATTTTTTCATATAGTACCCAATCCAGGAACCTAGCCCTCCCTCCCCCCACCTCTTTGGGATGTCTACACTGTCTTTATTTTTTGTTGCTCTCCATTCAATGTCCCACTCAAAATCATTATCTCTACTCATTACCTCTTTACAGTACTTCACTAATCCAATCGGGCACCCAAGCATTCATCTAATTCACTTCATCATCCAATTGCAATCCTCACTTCTCTTATGACACTCCACTCAATTCTTTTCTTTTTCTTACTCTTTCAACTGGTCGTTCTTGGTCTCCACCAAGCACACAATCTTGACAAGCAACTAATTACTCATCGACACCAACTGTGCCAACTGATCTTGTTTGGTCAGGGGCATCAATCTGTAACTAACACAGCAGGAGCTCATTTGTTGTCCAGCACATTTGCCTGCTGATGGTAATTCCAGGGAGTATTTACTGTAGGAGTCAACCTGTGCCATGTAGGCCCCTCTCTCAGCTGTGGGGAGAAGATACACTGCTGCCTTGCCAGACAATTCCCCACTCCTCTGGGTACCAACACTTCTAGTCAGCCCAAGTTCAGCAGGCCAGCCCTGTTTCTCGCTAGCATACTTCAACTCTAATCAAGCTCAGACAATGAATGGCTACACATGGGAACATAGGGTGCCATTACTCCCTCACCTTCAGGCCTGTTGGGTAATGAACAACAAACCCTTAATCACTGTGCAGCCCATTTGTCCAGCACCTGTGGTGCTCCTCGGTATAGCCTAAACTATCTTCTCAAGCCTCACTTATTGAATCCTACAGACCTCTGAGGTAGCTCAACCCAATGGCAGTGGGATCCCGATCCCGATCCATTGAAACCTAGACACAGACTGAAGCTCTTTGCCTCATGGCAGCTCTTATACACCTCTCAATTAAGCCGCAAAGAAGTTTCCAAATCCACAAAGAGTCCATCCTATCAGTTCTTTACCCTTATATGGTATTCCACTTCCTCTGACTGAATGTTTCAAACAGCCAAGGTGTGTCTCATTTTTACAGATTTTTTCCATCCATAGGTGGCTTTCTCTTTAAGTCACCTCTCAGTTTCTCACATCCCTTGAACACAAGCTTAACTAAGAATGAGACACAACACTGATTTCAGTTCTTTTCAATGAAAACAGTGGTTTGAAAGAGACGGCTACTCTCTCTATTACTATTACTCGCTACTTGAGAACCCATGTCAAATAGCCTAATTTGACATTAACTATAAAAACTAGATGATATTTCCTTAATAATTCTATGTAATTTTTCATTACTTCATAATGGACCACAAAAATAAGAATAAGTCAAAAGTAACACCATCACTAAACTTATGATGAGATAAAATATAAATCCAAAACAGCTCTATCCCTAAGTAAAACCATTCTAATCCTATTTTAAATAACTGTGGAAAATGCACCTGCTTATTGCATAACAAACACTTACTTTAAATTCTATACTTGCCTATGGCTATTCTAATTTAAAATCTACATAAAAACCTAAACCCAGTTAAACACATGCACCTTTGTTGAACTTTTGCAGTTACATTTCTAAACAAATCAGATTCAAATAAAAAACTGTCAGATTCTGACGATCTGCAGTACCCTTAATGTCATCATTTGCAAAAAGACATTTTATTATGTAAGGAGTATATAGCTCCCTCAGAGGACTAGACATTAAAGGTACTATCTGCACCACTACCATAACTTCACATTCTACATGAATGACAGGAAGGACAATTGATGCATATTTTTGTCCTTCATAATTGGGTCTCTCCAATAAGCAATGACAGGACTAGGTAAAAATCTGTCAGGCTGTCAAGACACAGAATGCCACCACATTCCAATTAGAGATGCTTATGATCACTTATGCAGTGAGTTAGGCAGATACACCTGTGATCAGTTCTGTTCCTAAGCCTTTTACCTGTTCTTGATGTTTCTGGATAAAACTAAAATTTCAAAATCAGACTTTCAAAAAAGAAATGCAATGCAAATGCCAAGGGAAATGTTATTTTTTGTCATGAATGAAAATATTGTTTAGACTTTTTTTGTCATAGTACTTCTGCAATTAAATGGAATACAGAGTTACTGTATCACTCATGCTAACGAAATACATTACCATCTAATGTAAAGTTATGAATAAACACTATTCTTACAAAGTGCAATTTATGTACAAACCGAGACCAAGACTACATCTGGCAGAAAGTTTTGTTGAGGCAAAGCTGCATGCAAAACCTCCTAATATTAAAAAGAAGGAGAAAAAGAAAACTTCTAGTTTCAATCCACTTAGATTCTATATGTATTAGCACACTGATGCTTTTGTGCTTATAAACAACAATTCAAACCTGGATGCTCAGTTTGGTTCCCGGTATCTTATTAACCTAAGGATCTCATGCAGGTATTTTATGCCTTCAACAACATGGTTCGTCAGCTTCCAACACAGACCCACAATCCTAAATGTAAAGAAGTGTGGCCCATTTTTGGTCCTGAGCTTGTGTCCACCGACTCCTCACCTCATTCTAGCCCTCAAGCATCAAGTAACGCAGCAGTCTGATACACAATCAAAGCCACAGTCTCCATGGAGAGGCCACTAAAAGGATAGGTCACCAACCCTTTGTCATGCATAATTTCAACACTGATGCAATCAGTGTCACACTCAAGCTGCTTTTACCATTGTTTGTGGTAAATACAAAAACAAGGAGCATACCGTCTGAATTATTACCACTGTTTTTCATATACTCTTCTGTAAAAACATTATGTCCTGTGAAAGACTTTTTGTGGCAAATTGTGCTTTTAAACTTTTGAATATTTTTTAGTATGCCTATTAGGCATAGAGAAGATGATGCACCAATAAAGTACCTTCCCTATATGCAGCATATTTTCACATTTATATGACAGCTGATCTAGTGCATTTGAGCTTTGAAAATAATTCTACTGTATGTTCACAGGAAGAAGAATAAAACGACTGCCTTTTTATTTTCTTTCACATCTGATTTACAAATTTACACAAATACAGTATATCTGTGTCAATTGGTACAAAGAATTAGAAAATACAAAACTTGCCAGTAAATAAAATAATGTTGTATGATGTATTTTGTCATTCTAATTGAAATATTATCTTCAAATATATATTTCGCTAAAGAACCATCAACAACAAAAAAAAATGAACTGCAGAGTGGCTCATACAGTAAAGATGCTCATTCAAATTAGAATAAGCACAAATGTCTAGACTTCACCATTTTGAGACTCAGCTTTGTCATTATCCGCCTATAACCAGGAATCACCAAGCAGTAACACTCAAAATGCCACCAGGGATGGGAGGTCTGAATTGGCCAAAATGTATTCACATACAAGTCCCACAAGAACACTGGGACTTGATAATGTAGGTGCCAGTGACAGTTTAGTGCCACTGCAGTATGGACAGTGAGAGCTACATCATTCCTCCTGTCACGATCGAAATCCCTCTTCAGAAGGGCACTCCGGCCCTTTCGTATTTTAGTTGATTATGTGCACCTGCCCCATTTGTCCGTCTTTATTTAAGGAGGGCACTCCTGCTATGCCTGGCTCAGCATTGGGAGATGGACGCCCAGAAGCCCGCCTACCTGCGGGTCCAGGAGAGACCCGATGGCATAGGCTTCATTACGGCCTCCTGACTGTCTGAGTCTGGGGCTCGGAGCACCTGGCCTCGTTACCCTCGTTTTATTCCCAGTCCATGTTCCGGGTTTTTAACTGTATTTGTTTCGTCTTTGATGGATCCCCTGGTTTTGGACTGTGCCTCGGATTACCCCTTTTGGACTGCCTGAACTTGTTTGCCATCGCCACGCCCCCTGAGCACTGGATCACCGTAGTCATGCCCCCCTGTCTGTAAACCCGTCCTGATCCTCTCTGTCTCTTCCCCTGATGTTCTTCTCCTCTTACTGCTGGATTATACCGTCTGCATAGGGGTCCTGAACTACGCTTCGCGGGAGCCTGGACCAGCTCCTGTTACACCTCCAATCAGAGCTATGAAAAGACACTGCAGTCCTGTACAGGCACCATGGAACTCACATCACATAAAATGACAGATTGCTCTGGCAAACGCCTCATACTACCATCCCTCTCATGCTAGTACAAGGTTCACAACGATGAGATGAATTGACTGGCGTGTAGGAATTCCCAAATGGGAGTGGATGTGAAAGGAAAATAGCTGGTGATTCGACTTTTTTTACAAAAACAAATTCCAGTATGCTTTTGGCATATTATACAAAGTCTGCATCCCCACATTTTCCAATGTGACACTATTTTACCTCCTCATTCTGCATTGTACATCAAATAAGATTTCCAAAGTAACCCCTAGTGTGGCCTCGGATGTCAAAGCCAGCCTGTAGTATAAAGTAATCTAGTCATGAAAAACTACGTCCCCATACATTTTGATGTACTAAAAACCTTTGTGTTGCTTTCAATTTGAGACATTTCTGAAGTTACTTAAATCATAAACAACAGCAAAGCAACAACAGCCCCCTCAGCTTCAAAGACAAGCTCACCTTTGAAGTTCACACAAAGAAGAGGTAGAAATGACATTTGTTGAAAGCTTCACCTGCATCCCCAGTTTATATTATAAATTACTGTGTAAACATGTTGTACACCTCCCTTACTTGTACAGTACGGGGGAAGAAAGGCAAATTACTTTGCTGAGGCTGAAGAGTTTAGGGCGCTTTCTTAAGTCATTCTTATGGCTATAAAAAATTGCTGAACTCAAGATTTACAGTATGATGTCATCAAAAATCCATAGGGAACATGCTCTCTGAAATTACAGAAATGCATTTACTTCAGCTTTACCAGAAAAAGAAATGCTAAAGAATTTATCAGGTACTGATAAAGAAATAAGGTAGTGTGAATATGGAAAATTTAACAGCCATGTTGTCAAAGCAGATACCACTGCTTCTTTCAAGAAACAGTTGGATGAGATCCAACTTTGACAATAGCTAGAAGCAACCAAATGAGTTAGAAGAACTGAATGTCCTCCTCTCATTTGTAAACTCTCTCATTCTAATTAGTTGTCAAATCATAATTCCTTGTTTAAGTGTGAATGGCATGCATTAACTACAGCACCATACTTGGTAATAGGCTTATAACATGGATATTCTGAAATGCAATTTTATTTCTTTGCTAGAACTTTCAAGAAGAAGGGAGGATTTTCCTATTTCTAATGCAAGTGGAAATCATATAGAACATGTTAAGTAAAATTTCTTAAAGAATTTTAGTTCAAAACATTTAGGAAATTTTATCTGTACATTGTAACAAAATAAGCACAAAGGATTAACTGAAAAAGCAAAAAAAACAATGAATGAAAAAATTGTACTCAACCAAAATGGAAGCCAGAAAAAAATCATCTAGTGTAGGCATTAATGCAGAATGCAAAAATTAATTCTAAACTCATGGGTAATGGTGATGGATGCTTTAGAACTCTGCTTACACAAAAGAGGAAGCAGTAAGCTCCACGAAGCTGTCGCTTGACTGCATTAAGTTGCAGGAGATATTCAAACAACTGAGCCTCCACATCAGTTAGACAGGCCAACAGCTCTGAGCAACAACTGAAGGATGGCTGTGGTTGGTAAAAGATAAATCCAGCTGTCATCAGCACAGGGGAGGAATTTAATTCATGCTGATGGGAACTAATATGAGAGAAATAAACTTATTTTTGTCACTGCTTTTTTTTAACAGTCAGTTAATATCGACCAGCATGAATAGATTGCTCAACAGGACTGTGCAAAGGCTTTTATTTGAGAAAAATGTTCTGCCTTCCTGGCTTTAGTCTAACTCCAGTTCACAGTGTAACTCTGTCCAAGAGACCATGGATTTACCTAAGGTGGAACACCTTTAGGCATGACAAACTTTCAGATCAGAGGCTATATAAAGTGGTTTGAGAAGAATGAAAAAAAACAACATAAATAACTTACATAAGGTGCACAATACGGTGTGGGTATATGTCAATGAATGCACATGTAGTTTTATATCAATCCATTTTATTTGAGGGCATCGAGTCAATTCTGGTCCACACAAAATGGAAATTTACAGTGACAGACATGACTGTAAGAAGCAGCTTTCTGCCCTCAGTCTGACCTTCAGTCTGCCAAACAAGTCTACAACTGCCATCATTTTTTGTTGGCTGTGAAATGTAATGGCAGAAGATTTCTTACATCAGTAAAGAAACTGACTACATTATTTGTGTAAGATAACATACAGTATACAGCGCAGTAGAATCTCTGCAATGGAGGTCAGTGTATTAAGTAGGTATGGAGAGAGTTGTGTTAAATGTGACATTGTTGTAAGTATTAAACAAGGAAAGAGTAAAAAGCTTTATCTTTTAATTAGGCAGGGACAGCAGGGGAATGTCTTTGAAAGCCAGTGAGCACCCCTGAACGAGGCTGTGGTTCTTAATGGTTTGTTTTAATATTGTATATGAAGAGATGTTTAATGGCTTACCTTGTCATCATGATATAAAAGCAAATGGCAGAATTTTAAGCTGTACTCTGTCTCCAGCTTCCTTAAGTTACAAAGTTATGGAAAGACACTCACTTTTGTTTTAATATCTTAGCACATCTTGGAAGTGGTCTGTATATGTAAGGTAGTAAAGCAGGTTATAAATGAAAATCACGAGTACAAAAAAACATTTTTTAAAGTACAGATTAAACCAAAATAAAATCAAAACTACAGACAGTTAGAGAATATAAAATGTACTGTATTTATTAACACAGTTTCCCTCATTTTTTGTTGTATTGTGCTACTTGGTTACTTTGTTGGCTGTAGTTCTGACTTATGTCAAGAAAGCACTGAAGTGCCACTTTCTCTTGTTTACATAAAGTTTGCTTGTTTACATAAAGTGTTGCTGGAGTCTAGAATAAGTTGCTCAGACATGTCATTGCAGCTGACAGCCTTAATGTTTTTCTAGAAACAACTAGATAAGGTCCTTGAATTATTTAGCTACTTGCTATAAGCCAACTTCTAAATGGGTTGAATGTTCTCTTCTTGTTTGTAACATTTATTACATTATAATAACAATGTATAACATAAAGTAGATTTGAGTACCATTTTAATGCATTTCACAATTGGAAATTATGTTTACTTCCACAGATTGTAACATGAGAATAAAATTTAAAAATAATTCATGCCAGTAGCTGATAAAGTAATGGAGACAGAACCATACAACATTACATGCAATATTATCAATACCTCTCTGCTGGGTCATCAGTAATTATTGTGCCCTGTACTGCTTAACCAGATTTTAGAAGCATACTGCATTTAATCGTCTGTCATTGCAATAGTTCTTTCCAGATGGTCCTCTTTTCCTGAAGATGGGATATCACAGTAAGCATAATTTGTGGTGCATCGTGTGTCAAACTCTTCATCTCACAAATTCAATGTATCACTTCCTCAAACCATATTTATACTACACCAACTATTTGAAATATACTTCTTCTGAACTCAAGAGAATGGACTCTAATGACAGTCCAAATAATCTTCTTCTTTATTGCTCCTGCTGTTAAGATCCTAGCTTCCCGGCAACGGAGTTCTATTACCAGAAGAAGGCGCAGACCACAGATATTAGGCAACCTATCGGATCACTTATTCACCACCACACCTCCATCTCATTATATACTTAGGCACAGTCTTCCCTAACCCCCTCACTCAGTATTTGTTTTCCATGTGAGCTTCACTACAGCTTTACGCTTTTCTCGATTACACCTATTTGGCTTTAAAATGCTTTTCTCTGTTGGACCTGTGGCTTAGCTTTGGCAAGTACCCCTCTCGGCAGAATATGCACATAATTCTTTGTCAATGTTCTTTACAGGCATGTCACCCTTCAAATGTGCCTTGGGTTACCAGCCTCCTCTTTTCCCAGACTCCCCTCCAGACACGGAGATTCCATCTGCTCAGGAATATATCACGAATCTGCAAAACCTCTGGAGAAAAGCAAAAGCCTGCTTTGCACCGCAGCTCAGCAAAAGAATGTGGCAGACCGGCACTGTCGAACTATATCCAGACTTTGATGTAGACAATTTGTGTGGTTGTTTACCCGCAACCTTCCACTAAGGCAACCATCTCTCAAGCTTGCCCTCAGGTACATCGGCCCTTTTTTGCATCCTCACACAGATCACTCCAGTAACTTATCGACTGGACTTGCCTCTTACCCTTAGGATTCACCCTACATTCCATATTTCCCTCCTTAAGACCTTTCACAGACCCACTTTGTCAAAACCCCAACCCAAGCCCCCACCGCCTCGGGTAATTGACGGACTTCCTGCCTTTGTCTCGTGGCTCCCTCCAGTATCTTGTTGACTGGGAAGGCTATGGTCCAGAGGAACGTTCGTGGGTACCGGAGAAGGATATACTGGATCCAACCCTGATCCGGGACTTCCATCACAACTTCCCTAATTGGCCCGCTAGGGCTTCAGGAGCTGCCCCTCGAGGGGGGGTAATGTTACAATCCCAGCTTCCCGCCAACAGAGTTCTGTTAGCAGAAGAAGGTGTAGACCACACTGAATTAGGTTACCCATCGGATCACTTATTCACCACCACACCTCCATCTCATTATATACTTAGGCACAGTCTTACCTAACCTCCTCGCTCAGTATTGTTTTTTCCATGTGAGCTTCACTACTGCTTTATGCTTTTCTCGATTACACCTTTTCGGCTTTAAAATGCTTTTCTCTGTTGGACCTTCGGCTTGGCTTTGGCAAGTACCCCTCTTGGTTTGGGATTTCTGGCTTTTTCTTCTTAACTACGGCTCTTGGATTACAGCTTTGACTCGGCAATCACACTCTCTTGATTTGGGATTACTGGCTTCCCCTTTTGACCTAGTTTTTAGAATTGCGGAAAAGATCTTTTTGCAGGTTAATTTTCCAGCTCCAGCATAAAGGTTTATATATTTCTTTCGGTTTTATTAGCTGGACTCGTAACACCTGCAGACTGTCTTACAGCATGCTGGACTCCAGCAGATCTTAAAGTTTTAGATTCATGGTCAATTCTAACTCATTTTTGATAGTATTGAGTACTGTGCATTTTAGAAACTACTTAGTCTGAAATGCTACTATGGTTTGTTTTACATGCAGTATGACCTTAACAGAACATGTCCTTGTCATTACCATTTTCTTATACAGTACATGTATTGAAATGTCTTTGACAGTCCCAATCACAGGTCAGCAATGTAGTCTCATATGTTAAAAAACAGGCTTTTTATACAAAAAAGATCTAAGTACATTTACCCCCTCTCCTCTTTAAGGACCACTTCACAATTTATCTAAACCATGAATCTATTATTTAGTATCTAACATTGTAAACTACTTATTGACCAAACAGACACATTTAATTGGTGTAACTGTTATTGTCACCATGCCTATTACCATTAATTTGCTTTGGATTGCTATTATCACATTTATGAATCATCGGGGTTAATTATACATGTTACATTTTTGCATTTTGCAGTTTATGTGAACAGGTTACGTGGAAACCCCTTACAAATTTTCAGTGTCCCTGTGAAAAGTGAAAGGTAAATAAATGTCAAAAACAAAAGCAAAGTACTGCAGGAAAAAAAAAGTCTTCCATTACAAACTCAGAAATGCATACCCTTCTATACTAAGTTTGTGGCTAGCTCATATAATAAGACTACAATTAGCCTTGTTGAAAGTCTTAAAAAGAATAGCGTGGGCTCACAGTGCTTGTGAGAAGGATACAACTTTGAAATTATTCTGCAATATTCTTGTTATGTAGTTTTTTCACCATTATACTGTATGACGATGACTCAGTGTAATCCTAGGAATGGATGTTCTACTTGCTTTGAAAGAAGCAGATCTATTGCCTACACAGAAGGAGGTATAAACTTGATAGAGCGTAAGTGGTTAGTCCCACGGTGTTTAAGGCATGTTGTACAACAGGAGTATAATGAGAGGTGTACCTGAAGCCTCAGCTTCCCACTGGTGACAGCCACATACAGTATGAGCCAATAGACTTAGGTAAGGTAAGCACAATCCAACTCTTCATTTGTATTGAAACCCGCAAGGCCCCTAGTCTTACTGGCAATATATCATACTTTTAATATTTTATATGAAAATAAACCAAAGACATCAATTATTGTAAATAAAAAGGTCAGCATAAAATTGCACAGGATTAAAAACTTCAGGCAATTACACAGGAGATAATGTGAAATTTCACTGGACTGTTTTACTGCTTACTGTTAGTTAAGCATTTTGGCTAAACACATTTTAGCAAATGGGTCCATTTACCAGTTATCATCTAAAATTTTATGTTGTTTCAGAAGTTCTTCGTAGTTCAATGAGTCACCACACTTACTTTTGAATTTCAACCACATGAGGAACATGTTATTCAAATAAAGGATGTTATTGCTAAACAAAGTGAATAAATTATCTCTCTGTGCTGTAAAATAGCTATGCAAATGAAATCAAGGACACTAGTTGTATTAGGGTCTTTTCTCTTTCATGAATGTCTGAATAATTCATTAGGTAAGGACAGGCAGCTTGTAGGCATTTTTCATTTTTGAAAATTAGTTTGCAGTTCGTAGTAATTCTCTTTGTCAGTAATGTGTTCTTTATTTTTATTTATTCCTGAGTCAAGTAGTTAATATGTACAGTGACACAGAATGCAAGTTCTAAGCACAATGATTTTTAGTTATAGGCTTTCAGTACAATGGCTTTCTCAAACTTCTTTTCCTAAAGAAATTCTGAGTCCTACAGAAGAATAGTCATTGCAGTTTGTTTTCCAGAATTCCAGTTTGTAAATAGGATGTAATGGAATTAAGCTTCTCTCACACAAAAAATACCATGTTTTTGTTTATTTTTACATATTTACTATCTGTAATGCCCATGGATTGACTACTTAGTAGTTCCACTCAACATGGAGAGGATTAAGTAGTACAGAATAGCTAGCAAGAATATAAAATATGCCACATTAAATATATAGATTGTAATGGCGACGGGCCCCTGGAGGTGGGGTTTTTTGGCTTTATTACCACATGAGCAAGTTGGAAGCTTGGGTTGTGAGTTTTCATGTTTAATTGCCTGTTTCGGCTGTAAAGTTCAAGTGTTGCTGTACTACATGTTTGGGTACTGTGTGACACTGTGTGACTGGGGGTTGGCCTGCATCTGTTTGTGAAACTATAAAGAGAACTACTGTACATACCTCTTCTACATTCTACTGGTGTGAATTCTGGTGACAAATTCCCTTTAATTTTTGTGTTAAGGTTTGACATGTACAGTATGTCAGCAACCAAATTAAACAAAATAGATGTATTTTCTGTTATTCATACAAGTTTTAACTTGCCATTTTAAAGTCTGTAACAAAAAAGCTAGTACATACCATACTGTATCTGCAAAAATCTATTCTATTTTGTAAACCTGAGACCTTGATTTCAGCACCTGAGATTTCCACTTTGAGAAGCCAGCTCAGTTGAAAGGCACCTTATTTTCACAGATGCAGCCCACTTCTAAAGCAAAATCACAAGCCTGTCAGGTCCTGCAGGAATTTGTACTCTACCTTTGAATCTGTTCCTGTTAAACCCAAAGGGGTCTGCAAAAAACCTGAGCATGTGGAAGGAAGCTAAACTGTAGGAGACATAATGATGCAATAGTCAAAGGCTGTTAATCCTAGTGTTTAGTGGGCGAGCAAGCACCATCTTGTATTACAGAGTATAACTGGAGTTACAAGACATTAAATAAATGAAAGGAAAGAAACTGAAATATATAAATCAGAAAAAATTGTGAAAGGAAGAAGGAACAATTTTAAAAGCAAAGTTAAATTTTCCTCTGTTTTTGTTAGAATTGTCACCCATATCTGATCTCTATGTTTAATAGTTGGGTTCTTCTCCTAAAGTCACTGTTTCTTCACATTTATGAGACACTCTGTAACACTCATCACAAACACCATTTTCTGTGTTTTTCCTTATATGTCCAAAGCGGGATATTTAAGTGTGTATCATAATGTGCATGTAGTCATGAGGTACTGTATGTGATCAATGTAAACCATGCTGAATACAATATGGTTGAGAACACATTTTTCAATATTTCACAACAGATTTGTTGGTCACATTCATGTTTTTAGACGGGTAAAAACTTCATATGTATATGGTGTATACAGTATACTGTATATAGTGACTATTTCACAAAATATGTTCAATAAAATATTATATAATATTACTATTCTACAAAAAGGTCTGCAAAATGTATACGACAGTATGACACTGTAGGGACAATGCTATGACTATGCTTAGAATTAAGCATTCAGAAAGATTTTTTTTTACTAGTGCTTTGTCTTTGAACTGAAAAGTCCTAGAACTACTCAATTCATTTGAGTCGGCCCTTTAGGAATGTTGCTGAGATAGAACTCATAAGCATGATGTTCAGGGATCATCCTGATACCTCCAGTAATGTCTGTCAGTCCACATCTCCAAGAGGGAGGAACATCTGGATTCAGAGCAAAGGTTACCTGTCATAAATCCACTGACAGGGATGTAATGAGGAATGTGCAAAATGGTTTGGCATCATATCTTATGATAATAATAATAATTGCTTACACTTATATAGCGCTTTTCTGGACACTCCACTCAAAGCGCTTTACAGGTAATGGGGACTCCCCTCCACCACCACCAATGTGCAGCATCCACCTGGATGATGCGACGGCAGCCATAGTGCGCCAGAACACTCACCACACATCAGCTATCAGTGGGGAGGAGAGCAGACTAATGAAGCCAATGTATAGATGGGGATTATTAGGAGGCCATGATTGGTAAAGGCCAATGGGAAATTTGGCCAGGATGCCAGGGTTACACCCCTACTCTTTTCGAGAAACGCCCTAGGATTTTTAATGACCACAGAGAGTCAGGACCTCGGTTTTACGTCTCATCCGAAGGGGGACACTATACTGTTTACAGTATAGTGTCCCCCTCACTATACTGGTGCATTAAGACCCACATGGACCACAGGGTGAGCACCCCCTGCTGGCCCCACTAACACCTCTTCCAGCAGCAACCTTAGTTTTTTCCAGGAGGTCTCCCATCCAGGTACTGACCAGGCTCACACCTGCTTAACTTCAGTGGATTGCCAGTTGTGAGTTGCAGGGTGATATGGCTGCTGGCTGATGTCAAGACCAATCTCCATTTGAGATAATCCAACTTCAAAGTACCTGCAGAAGCAGTTACAGTGTTTGGCAGGACACCAGCAACTTGACAGCAAACTAATCATATGACTGTGACCAGCGCTGTCTGAACCGCAATGGCAAACAAACTTAGCTGAAAGTAACTGCTGACTGACCCTACTTAAACCACAATTATGTCCAAGATTACACTGGAAACAATAGATGGTCACTCAAATAACGATTCTCAAATAATGTTTCTTTATTAGCCCTATACAATCTCTTGCATTAGGAATTCATCTTTTCATATACCCCAGCTTTTCTCCATGTGACACAGATACGCAGACAGGGAGAGAAGCTTGGGGTCAGAGCACAGGGTCAGCCATTGTACGGCACCCCTAGAGCAGATGGGGTTAAGGGCCTTGCTCAAGGGCCCAACAGAGTAGGATTCCTCTGCCAGCTGTGGGATTTGAACCAGCAACCTTCCAGCCACAGGCACAGATCCTTAGCCACAGAGCCACCGCCCTGCCCATACAATAGATGGACATACAGTAACATACAGTAGATGGACATTTATCAATATTCCTGAATATCAGCAAATATTCAGTGTAGCAGGTAAACAAATATGGGCGAGCAGACTTCCTAAGTTTCTGTTTCTTATGTGTGCTGTTTCCAAGTCCTAAGCCAATGTGAATATTCCAGTGGATGACCGTGTAAATATTATACCCCCCTCTTTCCATGCCAATAGGATGCACAGTGCCAGTAGACAAAGATAAGAAAGGCATCGACACGGATTCAGCTTTTTTGCCCTCATGGAACTTAAAAAACCTCACCAGAACTGTGCTTGTTCAAATGTTTTCAATTCTGATGAGTATACAGTACAGTACCTTCAATGCTCACATTTTTATACTTGAGAATGAAGATGTCATTCCAAACAAGTATGTGTTTATGTGTGACAATATTTTGTCTTTAGAGCATTTCTTCATGTCGATGCTTGTTTTGAGATGTTATGAAATTATTACGAGGCTGACTGCATTAGCCAGAATATTATAGCCTCGGTTTCAGAGACACTGCATTGTTAGTGTCTCTTAAAATCCCTAAGATATTGATTAGCCACATGTACTGTATGTACTGTATTATTGTGGATTGAGTCACATATACTCTTGTATTAGTCTACTTGAAATATATGGTCTTTTAAATGAATGTTCAACAGGACATCAAATATCTAACCCTACCAACTGTACTTCCACTCTCCTACCTTGTTGATTTACATCATACACAATTCTTTCTCTTTCCCCTCCCTCCACCCCATCTTGGTCTTAAAGCAGCTATCTAGCTTATTCCTCATGAAGAGAGGTTATGTCCTATTGGTGTTGTTCACATGGGATAATAATATAATGGCAACATCACTTTATTAACCCTTAACAATTTCTTGTATTATGAATTATCGTTTTGCATACCCCAGCTTGCTCTCCATGAGACACACAGACAGGGAGAGAGCCTTGGGTCAGAGCACAGGGTCTGCCAATGTACAACAGCCCTGGAGTAGTTGGGGTTAAGGGCCTTGCTCGGGAGCCTAACAGAGTGGGATTCCTCTGCCAGCAGCAGGATTTGAACCGGCAACCTTCTACCCATAGGCACAGATCCTTAACCACAGAGCCACCACTCCGCCCTGAAGGCTTGATTTGACCAAACTTATGAACGTATAGTACTATTGTGTTAAAATTGCATAGTGTATTCTTTGAATCCATGTGTGTACAGTATATCACTATTTGGTCAGATTGATTGAATTATAGTGGCCCTATTATTTTAATGCCCCAGTTTCTAAGTAAATTCAAACTCAACTCACCATATAATAAAAATTGATACAATTCTTAAACCAAAAGCATGATTTCAGCAAAAGAAAGGTATCATCCACTTTTGAGCTATTCAGCTATCACAATATGCATTTCAAATCTAAACTTACTCTGCATTTTATCCTGCTGTGCTTTTCAGAGATTTGATCAACTTATGCTAGAGCAAAAGTCATCCCTCAAGTAAAAAAAAACAGTGTGTTGAGTTTTAAATAAAATACACATTGCAAACTCAAAATAAAAGAAGAATTTCAGTGATCAAACAGTATTTCATTACAAAAATTGGACTGTGTTATCGTTGAGCATCTACAGAAATTAAAATTTGAATGCTATGCTTTTGCAGAGGTGTATCACCCCTGGATTGCACAAATAACATATTGGTAAGTAAAGGGATAGTTCTATCCCCACTTAATATGTTGGCAGCACCCAGATCAATCTAGTTCCATTCTAAGGAAGATTCTGTGACAACCTGATAAAGGACAATGGCTTTAAAACTGTATGGTGTAAAAATCCATCTTGAAAAAAGAATAATGTAACCCATGTACTTATTTAGAATAAGTCCTAAACTGTTCATTAAACCTGCCTTCATCAAGGTTACTTAAGTCATTCTCATGAATGGCTATTCATTCATTTTATGTGTTTTTTGTTCTTTTTCTGGTGGTGGTACAGTAAGTGCCACTGATACTATTAATTCTGTAAACTAATATCACAAAAAAAAATATAGAATGTATTCTTTCAAAAATGACCTCAGAAATTGGGCAGTTGATTATACAAAAGATTACGGCTCTGATGTTTGAGAAAAATGCCCTACTTAAGCAACATCTGTCACAAAGGATTAAATCAGTGTCTTTTCACTGAGCTACATTGGGGCTGTGGGAGTGGGGGGGGGGGGGCTTATGAAATTATGATGTTTCTTATCTGAAGAGAATGAAGAAAAGTACAGGATGAAATCAATGACCAAATTAAACACATTCCAGCTTGTGACAAATCCCACTGTGACATATATCCTTACAGATGAGCTTTTGTTAATTAATTTGATTGTGTTCTAGATAGTAGGACCTACAAATCAGTTCTTTACACACACTGTTGTGTATAATAGAATCCTGATCTTTATAAATCACGAATCAACAAAAAATATGGATTTTTGCCATTTTTTGCCTAAAACTAAAAATATTTCAAAACTTTTATCGGAAGCTAGGCAAGTGCAGTAAAGTAAAAGCAAGACATTCTAAAATTTCATATTTTTTATTAAAAAATATATATTTCCACTGAGTTTCACTGAATGGATATATGTACAGTATATATTGTATATGTATGTGCTGTACACATCAGTACGTGTATGCATACCGTACAGATAAATATTTAGATACAGATAAATAATTCAAGTGATTTTCTGGGATTCTGAAAACAATCAATTTCTGTAATAGAAACAGTGGAGCCCCTATATTGTACATCGGAATAGTGCAGTAATGCTGGGCTCAAATTTAGCCCTTATTGGTTGTATCCTCACGAAGCAGCCTTGTTACCATGGTAACGTCATGGTTGATGTATAAGAGCATCGCTGTGGTCACTACTGTTTAGTGACACACAGGACAGGCTGGATCCACTTACTACTTAATAGTATGGGGACACAGACCTATACAGAATTATGGTCACACTTCTGCTGGCAAATGTGAAATATCCATGGGTCACCCAGTCAATATTTAACAATTTATTCCATTTTCCATCACATTATAATAATGTTGGACAGAACTCTGGCACCATGGTAAGCATTGCCACCTCACAGTTCTGGGACACTAGGTTCAAATCCAGATTTGGAGTGTGATTTGCATGGAGCTTGTATGTTCTCCCTACACTTTGTTCACTTGGGTTTTCAATTGGTGCTCTGATTTCCACACATAGTCCAAAGACATACTGATAGGTCAATTGGCTTCTAGGAAAATTCACTCTGCTGTTAGTGTGTGCATGTCTGTGTGCCTTTGTGTGCCTTGCAATGCAGTGGCAACCTGTCCAGGGTGTATCCCACCTTGCCAGGATAGGCTCTCATAAAAATGTTCTGTTCTGTTCACAAAGGTGTCCATTGAAACAAAATATAATATAAAATATTTAATGTCCTCATTCTTTTCATGACAGACATGCCTTTGTGCTATTTTCTGACTTACCCACACAATCTTTACAAGACAACTAACAATCCTGTGTTTTTAGATTAAATTAAAATATCATGTCTCAGTAATTAAAAATATTAGGATATCAGGATACATTGGATATGTCATGCTTCAATTGTATTGTACCCATTAATTTTTGCTTTTGTCTTTTTTAATTATATTTTATGTAACATACATACTGTATATTGTATGTTTATTAAAAATGTATTTTGCATGTTATCTCATCAAACATGGTCTTAGCATCAACACAGTATCTACCATTCAGGTCTATTTAAAGTATGATAACCCTCAGTGAAATACACAGTGTACTAAAGATCATACAGATTTATGTTATTCGAACAATACATTAGCAGAGATAGAGAATGTTTGAAAAGATAATTGCTGTCAACTCATTGCAGACTATCAGTATGAACGTCTAATAATGACAGCACAAAGAAAACAGCTCTGATTTCAAATAAATGCTATGTCCTTGCCCTATAAGTACTTAGAATCTAAACAATAGAATACTAACTCTACTTTCTTGAAAAAAAATCCTCACCACTGGCTCCTGAAACCCTGGAAGGTACTGTATGAAAACTCTGCTTTCAGGAAGTGATCGTGTTCAAATAATCTTTAGAAATTCACTTTAGCGAGTGTTTCAATTTTCCTTCACTCAATTGGTGAATGGAAAGTTCTTCATTGACATTTCCTAGACTCCATTTGTGTGCTGTTACAGGAAATGCTAAAATGTCCATTACATTTGCAACACCAGTGCAATTCATCCGAGGCCATGCTTATTCAGCTATTCTGTTCTTTTTCCACATCACTTCAGAAAAAGCACTGTTGTTAGGCTACTTTATCTCTATGAGGCAGTGTTGTCCTTATGTAAAGTGTAAAGAAAGCATATAGAAGATGAATTTGCAGACCACTGTGAGATAACGATAGTATCCATTTACAGTATTATAAAAAAAAACATCAAGTCCCCCGGCTACGGATATGAACCAATAAAACTTCATTCAATTAGTATCTACTGTAGTTCCAAATTGCTATTTAATAGTAACAAGGGACAAAGTTTAGTGTTCCGAAGCAGAATTAATGCATAACTGACCAGAACATTATTAACAGAAAGGTCATCCTTAAGTACCTTGTACATTGTTTCTGTTAAGGAAATATGAATATACCCTATTGCGTATACAAACCTTGGTCTTAAAATGAAAAAAAATGACCATATCTGCCTTCATAAAATGATAATCTACTTTTTGACCTTTTCATTTTTAATGAAGTTTTATTAATGAGATGGTGTTTTGTTGTCAATTAAGTTTTTGCCTTGTGATGTTTTGTCAGTATGCCAGTACTTTCCACTACCTGTGTAACTGAATTGGTAGCAACTTCATCATCTCTTCATTTCCCCCTCCCTGGTATGGAACACAAGAGATACGAGCATGGATACATCCATCAGGGGCAATTATCTTCCCAAATGAAATGCTGTCGATGAAATGCTACCATTGCCCTTCAAAATAGTAAATCCAAACCAGAAATAATTTTCTGGAAGATCAAGTGTCAGAACAGTAGGATTGATAATAGATGGTTACCAAGACAGCTCTATAATAAAACGACTCTTTGATGTTTAGGGATTTAAACTTCTCCCTACTCAACTTTGGTTGAGTTTGTGTCCATTTACCTGACCTTGTTATTACACATGTTTCATTTTGATTTATCTCAGATGTTTAATGTACAATAATAACTACTGTATGTTCCTTGATGCTAAACATCATAAAAGTACCTACTGCTTATCAGATAACATCCCGAAGACCATAGTTCCACATTTTTTTGATTCTCTCATTCTAAAGAGGGTACAAACACAAAATTCCACAACTTTCTCATAGACTGGCAAAAGATGTTATTATTATTATTCCATTAATTTAAAGCAAAAGAAGAAACAAATAAAAAAAGCATGAATGGATTGGTGAGGAAGGATAAAGGGGCTCCAGAGACAAATTCTGAGAGAAGTGTGGAAGAAAGAAATTTGCAAATGATTGGATATAATTGAAAATAATAGTCCATCATTTCGAGATTTATTGATCATTTGGCTTCTGATGCCTTTCTGGTATAGGAGTAATTGAAATTCGAGTGAAAGACCACACACAAAAATAGGCTGTCATGGTTGGTTGAGGTCAAATGGGGAACTATTGGCCTAGAGAGATCTCTAAACCTCACTGCTCTGATGTGTTTAATGAAACAATTGGCCAGTTTAAATACAGTATTTCACCTAAGATAGGACACTAAGAATCCAGTGTTGTTTGTTGAATGTGACCCTTTCTTTCACCGCTCAGCCACACAAGTGGTCTTTGACTGTGAATTACACAGTGACTCACAGTGAAAGGAAATTCACTAACCATTTCAAGAGATCACCTGTTGGCTGGCTCAACGGCAATCAAGAAGACATGAAGCAAAATCATACAGTATATGCTGTTCTCCACAATGAACAAATCATTAAAGTCCCACATTTGGGCTGGTCATTTATTCATGAAATAATTCAAGGAGTCCTCAAAAGAGCAAGACTTCAAGGTGACAAGGTGAAAAAAGGAAATACAAAAATCTTCAGAGCAGTCATTTCTTATCTTAACGTCCATATCATTAAAATCTCATTCAATCAAAAGAGACTCTTCTTAGGCATTTTATTAAAATAAAATGCAAATACACATGAATCTATGTACAGTATGCCATCATTTGGCAGCTTGTGTTAAATTAATTCCAGTTGAGTGCAATCAAATTCTTTTTCTCATACGGTTTGTGCCTTTGCTTTGACTGAATAAGATTTAAAAAAGAAACAATGACCTATCTACAAAGATTAGTCTTAACATAAATCATGCAGCCCTCAATGGCACTTTCATTGCTAGTTTAAACATGAACTTCAGCAGCAATTACTTTTGTGATCTGGACAGCCAGTCAGAAAATAAGGATAGCCAGCACCGGATGATACAAGCCTACACTATAACCTGGATATACTGTACAATTAGTATTTTGTATGTCTGTTGAGAGATCTTTTGAAGGTGTGTATGACTGATTAGATGCTACAGTATGTGTATCAGTTATTAATGATTATTTAACAGTTCTTTCTTTTATTGCATCAGATGCCAGTAAAAGCTTTGTTTCATAGGGAAGGTTTGACACACCACACATAAACTTCATTGCGAAACAAAACAATGGAGCTTGCAAAAACTAAGGCCTTATATCACATTATATCAATAATTTGACCCAACCACAAATTATAAATTACTAGAATTACATGTACTGTACATCTTATTAGGTGGCTTTTTAGTTTCTTTTCCTAGTAAGTCCAGGGTTTGTGATTTCTCGATAGCAGGAGTGATCAAATTAAGATAAGATCAGTACTTATAAGAGGTAAGATCACTTCATTGGCCATATACAATTTCTTGTATTCGGAATTTGTCTTTTCACATATCCCAACTTGCTCTCCATGAGACACAGACTGGTTTTGTTTTAACATGGGCCTGCAAAAAAGCCATTCAATAAAATGCTTTGAACTTGCTGATAAGACACACTAGATACAGTATGTTGAGTACTATCCATGTTTCATCAATAAAGTGATTTAATATAAAGAATGTTTTTTGTTTTAATTTGGAAAAGTAATGTTTACACCAAACTCTACTTTAAAATGTTACAGTAGTATTGTGGTAGAAAATAACAAATATTGTAAAACTTTAATTTGCAATATATACTGTTTTACTTTCTAGGTTTGTGGTCTCCAGTGAACTGTAAAGTTGCTGCAAACAAGCCTGTCAATAACTCCTGAGTGTACAAAGATATTGTCTCTAGGGAGCAATCCTGTTTCCGATGCACTGCTGACAAATGCAAATAAAAATAAAATTAGAACACAGAGAATAAAACAGAAAAAAAATGGAAAGAGGAAGCAAGCAGAAATAAATGTGAATTCATTCAAGACATCTTATTCATACTGTACTGTAAATAGGATTTGACTTTTAGGAAAGTATCGGTTATTAAAAGAGCAGAGCACATCATGTGCATATTTCTACTGTACTGTATTTAAGTTCTAATTCTGAAGATATCTAGTGTTGTCTAGAATTGTCTTGCTTTGATTTTACAAACATATAAAACCTCCAGGATATATATACTGTAGTATATAGTAAATACTTTGCCTAGCTGATTAAAAGAAAGTATTCAGCGACAAATTAATGTTTCACACGGATTTTAAGACTACTAAATTATTTTTTTTTCTAAGGCATTATAACAATTATACTCACTGGAGAGAGAAACTACAGAATGAGGGTTGAGATTTGCTCTTTACTGGAGTCATAATTATGTACAGCATTATATTTTATATTTTTCATCTTGTACATAATTATATGCAATTCTTTTCGGGCCTGGTATAGTGTCTCTTTACTGTCAAAATCTCAAGCAACAAATGATACACAACTATGAAATTTCATTGTAAAGGCATCGCCTTCAAAATAATGTGCCTTGAAATAGTCCTGTGTTATCCACAGATACTACGTTGCATTTTGGTATTTGACTTAATTCTTGGGAATATAATGTAAAACACTTGCACCCCTAAAGCATTCAGACAATCCAGACACAGTATGTTTCCTCCATTTTCTTTTTGTATGGCAATAACAAAAGGTAGTAGTATACAGTATCTGAAACTAAATATAAAGGTTTCCTGTCCAGTCCAAAGTTTAAACGGTAGATATGTGAATGCTACATATGAAAGTAGTGACTCCTTTTTTCAGCAACAGCATGATGTTTTTATTTACACTACATCTTAGTGATTCTTAATCTCCTAAATACTGTGGTGTTAACAGAAATATAGGTATACAGTTTAAATTAGGTAGCGTAGATGCAAGGTTGTCAGTAAATAAGTATGCCTAACACTAAGCTAACACCATATGCAGAGTCAGCTTTCACATGTGAAAAATGTTCATGCACAAAACCATCACCACTACAGCTCAAGGCCAATAATGAGCAACTGAACTCCTAATCCAAACCCATATTCTGATATCTGTGCTAGTACAGTATGTGAAAGGGCGTTTTGAGAATGTGGTGGGTCATATGTAAGCTGTTTCAGCTCCAAAAATATTACTATTGGTGGGACTTATTACATGACAAGTTCAAGAGAAGTTTGACTAGGTGTTGTCCCCCACCCACATTGCAGGGAAGCGACTACAGATGTGAATACTGTGGGTATCATTCTCTAGTGCCATTTTAGCATATGTCTGGAAGGTGAGAAGAAGTTATTAAAACCATTGGTTTTATCTAGGGATAACTGGTACATCAAGACATGAATCAAAATGGGTGAGGTCTAGAGCCTTTATTTCAGACAGTATACAGTTAGGGAATGAAAAATGAAGATGAATATGACACAGAAGATGATGTGATGTTCACTAGTAAAATAATTGACATTGAGGGTTAAAATATAGAAAAAAAGAGCAATGCTGCATAAAGGACTGAATAAAGCTGAAAGGACTCTTTTTAATATGGCTAATCTGAAGATAAAGTGTAAGGCATACATAATGCATCAGGCCAGATTTGCGCAGCAAATTAATTCACTTCACATGTGTTTATTCACATCTGTGCTGTATGACTTCTGGTCATTTCTGCCTCATTGTACATATTGTTTAAGAGGCCCTAGCTCTGAAAGAATAGATTTATTTTCTCTGGGAGGAGAGGAATGCAAAGATTAGTAAAGGACTGGCAATATGATATAGTCAAAATCAAATGGTAAAACTGCTTAAAACAAGATGCAGGATCTCACAGTTTTGTTACACTGTAAGTCTGAAATTGGGCAAAGAAGAGCATCCATTAAATGCAAATAAAGTAGTCCATACAGTATATTCTTTAAATGTGGAATTTTAATGTGGAATTTTGTTCCAGCAAAGTGACTGAATCAAGTAGGATCCAGTAGCAGCTTAAGTGGTAAGAATGTTCTGTAAACTCTTCTAAATTTCATTCCCCATTCTGCTATATAGTTCAGCCTGTGCTTTATATGAACAAAATATTTTTATGAATAGTCTCAAAACTAAACCTCTTCCAACAAGTGGAAAAACATTTCCTGTGTCAAAAAATTAATTAAATAAAATTAATCCGGAATGAGTTTTACTGGGGGTAATGATATGTGTCGATGACAGAACATACAGTGTACAGAGACTACCAAGCAGAACACATATAATATCACTTCAAGGAAGTTCAGAAATATATATGACAGGAGCTTTTTGTGAAGACATTCTACATTTTGAAATTGCATTGTTCAACTGACAATGCTGAACTCACATAAAACGTAAGAGCTGCTTTATTCAGAGCACCAAGACTAAAAAGATGTGAAGAAAATTTGTCACTTGAAATACAGTATGGCATATCATTTTGATGATTGTAGTCAACAATTAAAAAAGAAAAGAAAAATTTATAGGAAAGAAAATAATCACAGCTGGAGAGCCCCACTAAGCCTTCTCAATCACTGCAAGGGCAATCATCTCTTAATTATCCATTTATCCCCCTTTCTTATCCTCGTGCATTAGCATACTATATACTGTTCAATGCTCCCTACCTCCTTCCTCTTCCCAGACATCTGGTTACTTCTGCAAGGGCCAAATCTCTCCGAGCCCCCTCCCAACTTCCTCTGCCAAGCTAAAGGTTTTGACCAAGGCAGTTCAGTAAGGCAATATTGCTTTCCCATTTCCATTCACTTTAATGAGTTAGAAGACAATGCAAGTTGCTGAAGAAAATGTTTCTGCTCCTGGTGAGATCAGTAGGGGTACCCTTACATTTAACGTTATGTGTAGTTATTTCTAACTTTTATTTACCGCTACTTGTGATGTATTTGTGAAATCAAAGATGACATCTCCAGTCACTAATACAGTACTTTATTTGCAATTAACAATAAATATTTGATATTGAGTGGACTTTCTGATAAGTTTAACTAGCAGCCCTATCACCTTGCAACTTTCAATTGACAACCCACTGAAGCTAAGCAGGTGTGAGCCTGGATGGGAGACCTCCTTGGAAAACATAAGGTTGCTTCTGGGCATGGTGTTAGTGTGGCCAGTAGGGGGCACTCACTCTGTGGTCTGTGTGGGTCCTAATGCCCCAGTACAGTGACGGAGACACAATACTGTAAAAAGACACTGTCCTTTGGTTGAGACATAATTCATTAATAATTGCAGGGCTTTCCTCGATAAGAGTAGGGGTCTTACCCTGGTGTCCTGGCCAAATTTCTTATTGGCCTTTACCAATCACAGCCTCTTAATAATCCTCATCTAAGAATTAGCTTCATCACTCTCCTCCCCACTGATAACTGGTGTGTGATGAGCGCTCTGGTTCACTATGGCTGCTGTCGCATCATCTAGGTGGATGGTACACATCGGTGGTGGTGGAGGAGAGTCCCCATTACGTGTAAAGCGCTTTGAGTGGAGTGTCCTATATGGATTGTGCTATATAAGTATAAGAACTTATTATTAGAATTATTATTAAGTATAATAAGACAAAGTTAAGTTTGCATGACTTCCTACAGTACATTATCATCATCATATCATAATAAGAGCATGCCTTTCCAAGCTCAAGGATGCTTAATGTATGCATTGTTTCAATTAAGAACAAAATACAGTTTCCTATGAACTATGTCTCTCTGGGTTAAAAATAGTTTGTGCTGTTTTTTTGTGTGTAGGATATATTTCATGAAGTGTATCCTTTAAAATTCAGGATTATCACATCTGGAGTGTAGCCCATTAATAACAGCACTTCACCATCTGTTTTAGAGGACAAACCTTGATAATAAATTAAAAATAACTTTCCAAACATTAATTTCACCACCACTATATGGCAAGGGGCAAACTTAACTTTTCAAGTCACACAAAGTCTGAAACAGAATTAACAACTACTGTATTTATGGCACATGTGAGGATGTCCAACACAAGGTTAAGGCTTTAAAATCTAATTCATTAAAAACAGAAGACATTCTTCTTATTTTCTGCAACATAATTTTGCAACTTAACAGTCCTTAGTTCTTTCAGAAGGTGAGTCACCAATACTCTTCTTCTACAGAAACTGGAAGCTAACTTCTATCACAAACCCAAGTCTCCAGTCATTCATTCTAAGAACCAAGCTGTTTTTCATTATTTTCCTCCCCTTAATACATTTTTAAAGATCTTTCCAGCTGGATTTCTCATAAGAAATAAACCAATATGGTTTTAGGGAAAAAAAGCTAACTCCAGGCATAAATTTAAAAAATCAGTGGGACATTATAAGGATAATGGATTGGACTGTGCTGTGAACAGTAACCCTGTCACTGAAGTTCTAACACTTCCACTGCTTGCTACTTACTCCATTAAGTTAAAAAACAGTCTATTGAAAACTGTGCTGCAAAGGAATTTAAGCATGGACCTCAGCTAATTTTAATTTTAATTTTCATTTTTGCTTCACAAATGATGCAGATAAAGTTCCTTTGAACATTTCTTCTTTTCACTTACCTGCAAATAGTAGAACCAATACTTAATCATATTAATATTAATAACAATGAAAATAATAATAATATAATAGTAATAAACTTTTTTTATAGAGCACCTTTCATACAAATAGCAGCTCAAAGTGCTTTACAAACCAAGCGTAAAAATTAAATCTTAAAATTAAAAGATATACTTTCAGTGGTAAAGGAAAACACAGTAATGCAGTAAAGCAACATAAATGTCAATTTATGCTTGAAAAAGAAATAAATAAAAATTAGGAAAGTTGTAATAAAATAAGAACAATAAAAGATAAATAAAAAAGAAAGATAAACAGAAAGAACAAATAACTTCATACTTAGAAGATACAGGACAATACTAGCTGTCCATTAGGACATACTTTCAAGCAGAAAGGTCAGAATTCTTTATGTAACTGAAGATGTAAAATATCTATATGTACAGGATTAAATGATAAAAATCCAACCCAATAATATTCACAATTGCAAAGCTGGTTCTGGATGGTCACTTTGACAGCAGTTTTTCACCAGTAGGACAGTGCTCGCAATGTACAATGAGTGGGAAAGTTGGACTTTGAATTTCATCTAACCCTACATTTAAGGGTGTCAAACAAATACAAAATGAGCCTTGAGGAAATGAGAGGCTTTAACATTACTCGCATCTCACATTTTTCAATTTTGTTCCTCACTTTACAAAAAATAAAGCTTTCCCATTATGTGTTAACATTTCTATCCATTTAGTTGGATAGAACTGCAAGTTTGAAAGATTTTCTCCTGAATTTCTACTTGAATAACCTGCCAGTGAGGTAAAAATTCTTGTTCTGATCTATTCTATTCTTGAAGCCGTAATAGCTTGGTACTGAAAAAAAAACTCTAAGCCTGTTTCCTGTTGAGCTGCTAGGTTATATTATTACTTGATGCAACAAGGAGTTCTTTAATGTACTCTTTCAAATTAATACAAGGGATCTATCATGTCCTTTCAATTAAAACAGACTGTACTGTTTGTTTGAATGGCCTATTACAATTAGAACCTACAATACATACTGTAGCTTGTTAACAGATGTTTACATTACTAATTGTCTTTACTCTCTTTCTGATGAACAAAGTAACCTGGCTCTGGCACTTACTGTATTTCAGGGTTATCTCAAGGTTAGTACATGAGTATATTGACAGGTGTCAAACAAACAAGAAAATTACATTTTCACTTTTCTTTTGTCCCTTGACACACAAGACTACCTTTCCCAGGTTGAGAAAGCACCAATAATTATCCCCGGATCACCTGTGATAACACCCCTGGAGAGGTATTGTTCTCTGGTCAGAGAACCTGTGAAAATACCCTTCATAGAAGAAACCTGTGACCCTTAAACACTTAGAAATGCTACTACGTCTTGATATTCTTCCAAACGATGAAAAACTCCACTTGCTTCAACCCATTAAAGGTGCTGGGGCCAGTAGCAAGATAAAATTCACTTCACAATGGTTGAAACCTATCAAGTAGTCGATTAAAAATAATAGTTTCAATAACCCAGAGAGCATACCTGGCTATTTGAACATCATTTTTTTTTCTACTGGAAAAGGGATTTTGGATTCTAATCCACCCATCTTTTACGGTAAATCAAAAGCTGCTAACAACACATAGCAGATATGAATTATTGTTACAGTGAAAAGAGCCAAACTGTTACTAAGTGAAACTATAATTGTGTCATTAGCAAAACACACAAACTGATACACAGGAAATGAAACTTTAGTCTGACAATGCAAAGGTAATATACTCAAAGGGGACATATTAAGCTATTGCCCAGGGTATAGCAGATTTGAGATATCCCAATTCTTTATGATGTAGGGTGTGACTCTGTATTTTAGTAAAAGATTGTTATCTCTAAAAACCTAAGGTCATATGAAAGGTTACAAACAAAAAGCCATTTAGCCTTGCTTGCTATGATGCTAGAAGCTCCATGATGTTAGAATCCCTCAAGTCAATTTGTAAAAGAATCACATAAAAATTTGCTTCAACAAGGTAGTTATATTATATGGCTTATTCAAGTTTTTTGTTTTTTTGTCTTCTGTTTGTTTTCCAGGATTGAATTAACCTCTTCTTAGTCCAATATACAGAAAATCCTAGCAATCCCTTATCAATATTCAAAATTCTGTTTATATGAAATGCTGTAACAAAATAATGCAGAATTACACAAATTAGGATGCACACCTTGCCAATCAAAAATTAAATCCAAACATTAGCATTCATTTTAATGTGAAAATAAATGCAACACTTAAGAAAGCATATTTGTGGCAGAATACCTCAAGGGTTCAATCAGTGGCAGCAGAAGGATCATATTTGGGGCACTACTGCTATTTTGGTAATGTCAGTACATAAAAAAACATTTATATAAATGATTACATCAAGAAAATAATGTGATGTGCACATTTGCTATCTTTGACAAGTTGATGATTCTGTACTAATGTCATAGGAAAAGAGGAACACAGTAGATGCCATTGCTGAACATTAAATTAGTGTCTTTCTTATTAATGATATTAGGAATTTTTCAATATCAAAAGTTACTTGATACCACTAATAACAAAACAGGAATGCACTATACAGTACATACAGTAGGTGACATTTATAGAGGTCTGAATCCATCAGCTCAAATAGCTCTAATAGCAGCTCCAAGGTGCCTCAATCTCCTCTCATTTCCACTAATCCACCTAATTTTACTGGAAAACTACTGACTCAGGTTTCATTTTTCTGTACCCTAGCAATTATGTATTCCCAGGATGTTTACAGATAATTACTACATTTAACAGATAATTAGCAACAAATTCCAATCACTATTTCTAACCCAACTCAAATTCAAGGCAATTTTGCAATATTTTCACATCACCACACATCTGAACAGCTATTTGCCTTGGGGTCTTTTAATATACATGATATTTATCTTGACCTTAGCATGCCCTTATTTCCTGCAGAACCTTTCTATTTTAGACACCTCCATCTTATAACCAAGGCTACTATTTCTTTATAATTGTTGTTAATCAACTCAAAATGTCTTCTGTTCAGGAGCAAAGTTGTCCAATGACTTTAACCAGTCTATGTACTGTACAGTATGACATTAGATATTGGGAATTAATCCTGTTAATTCTCATCACCGAACTCTTTTCAGGGCAGCAGTGCATAATGTCACATTTGAGGAAAAGCATTTGATTTACTTATTTCTGCTCCATCACTAAGAACTTGTAATATTTTTTTCCAGGAAGCTGACTCTTAGCCAAGCAAAATATGCAGTGAAAACTCATTATACAGGCATTAGACGGTGACATTCAAATGTTAAAATTCTAGAAGTTCAATATAGATCTTTTTCTTCTTTCAGAATTAACATTTAAGTAAAACACTCATACTCAATGAATAATTTAAACCAAAAAGGCAGCATCCAGTTTATTTGAAACTAAGTCGTTTGTAAGGCAATTTAATTTTGAACTGTTAATGTGTCTTAAAGAGACATGGCAGGGGACATATAAACCTTGTTATGAAAAGAAAAAAAGCCTTAATCTAAATGAGATAATTGTACACGTTTATTTTGCTATTTTCTTTTGTGTGCTCATTCAAAGCAGGAATTGCTATAAGTATTTTAAGGTGGTGTGCGCATCTCACGTCCTAATGCCTAGCCCCTGAGGTAAACCTGCATTGTAAATGTTGCTGACATGTCTTTTATGTTTGCAACAAAATTCTTTTCCTTTTCCTCTATTATGTCTTCATTGAGGTCTCTCTTAAATATTCCTCATTCTAGAAATTCTGTCCTTGTTTTCCTTAACCTTAAAGTTAAAAAAAGAATGAACATTTTATTCTTTTTATGTGTATCACCACTACTTTAACTAGGAATTTAAGAAGGAGATACAGGGAATACCCCCACTATTTAACTTGTTTTACAGGTTATGCAAAGCACATTTGGCTTAAACAGTTTGGCTGGTGATTGAACCCTTGGATATGAGAATAAGGCTAACACCCCCACATGAAGGAAGCTGTGAGGGAAACAGTACAGTATGGCTGATGGAATAAGTCAGAGAAAAATCTAGAGAAATGGACAAAAGGGCAAGAATTTAGATCAGTGGCATGAGTTTTTTTTTTCCCATCATGGGTGTTTGTTTCAAAATTTTGTGAAAACACATTAACCGAAGGTGTCTGATTGACCTGAAAGCCAAGGTCAGTCACATCCGTGATGTTACAAGTCCTTCACTGCACCCTTAGAAGTGGACATCTGAGACCACATCAGACCTCCCCATCCATCATCTCTTTAATAAAATTAACATGTATCTGGAAGGGGGAAATATGACCTACCAACAATTCTGAATTTGTCTTTGAAGGTTACATTTGTCACAACTGAGCGAAAACAAATTGCTCCCGAGCAGAAGTCGATGAGTTGGGGGTGGGGTGGGGAAGCAATGAAGACAAATTGATCAAAATGAAACAGCATGGAAGCATGCGCAGTTTCACAAACGTGGCACTTAGCTGAAATTCAAAGGTCGAAAGAAAATAAAATAAACTTGCACATTAGCTGCACTTACAAAGCCATTTCTGAACCGGACCGCATGTTCCAGAATATTTGAACGAGGTACATTTGCCTGCCTCTATGTTTGCCCTGTTGGCTTTCACCATATAATTGAAGAATTCTGCTCCAGGTGCCATGTGCCATACAAATCTCTAATTGAATCCAGATTTATAATATGGTCACAGGTTACAGCCCGCTATGTAATTTATATATTTGATGTGCTTTTTACTGCCAGGAAAATAAATGCCACTATTGATGTTGACCATATAATAGTAATAGTAATTTTCAGAAGACGAAATATTGCTTGAAGACCAAATATTTTTTTAATTCAGATGTGAAAATGGGTTTCAGAAAAAAAAAGTTTTTTTTCATTTTTTATGAGATTTCAAAGTATTATATGATGTTTTCTAACAACAACACATTATTATTTACTGTGCTGAATACAGAATAGAAAGAGATATCACTCTTTCACTTATACGCCCAAACTTTTTTGTGGCTTCATCAAGGACATCATTACCACCCTGCTGAATGCTATTTGCAGTATCTAGAGTGAATTGCCGCACAGAAATATTACCTTTAAAATATAACTGTGAACCACCAGTGTGTCACAGGGAACATTAAGCGTGCTGTGTGATGTGCTGGCACGTCACGTGGTACACAGGTCAAATTTGAGAAACCCTGAGAGCTTCCCATGTGCAGTTTGAGTAGAAGTCAATAACTCTTGTGGTTGCATACTATGACATACCCCTGAACAACACAGGAGCAAGTACACACTGGTTTTCACAGGAAGCTGTAAACATATTTTATCAATAAAAAAAATGAATCCCTGTTTTCTCCTTGGATGGATAATTCTGGAATGTTTTTTTTTCTACCGCTTACTAAACCATGTTAATAGCACTGTGCATCAAGTAATATCATTTTATCCTGATCTGTATCATGTACAGTACCTGTGATGAGAATTTGTTCTGATCCAGCAGTGTTAAAATTCAAATTTTAAGCAGAATTGCATGTTACTTATCCAAATCAAAGACGTCAGTGCAAATGTGCTTATTGTCAACATTTAAGATCACAATAACTTTTGAACTACAATAGTTCTCAGGCTCACCTCTTGGCAGCATTAATGATAGCAATCCCAAGGAAGGAAGCGATGATCCACTTGTTTTTTTAACTCCTTTTTCTCCACAAACATACCTACAGTACCCATCTCCCATGGGATAACAAAACAAGACAGCAGAACCCAGCCATTTGCATGCTATATTAAAAAAAAACTTTTTGAAGTGAGAAAGGCAGGTCAATTCAATTAAAAACATAAGGAATATTACAAATAGTAGCAGGCCTATCTAGTTTGCTTTTGCAGTTGTACTGTACATCACTGTACTGTGTTTACAGAAATCTCCACTCTGAAAGCAACAATATTATTCTTATGATGCGTTTACTTAGCAGATACACTTATCTTCAGAAATTGCAATCATATATAAAGTTTGCATTTTATGTACATACAACCAAAAAGGATCTTGTAAGAACAGTACATCAATGATTCCGTGACTGTTTTCCAACATTTTCCAGTATGTAACATTTTTATAAAGTTAAGAAATTCAAAATATTAAAAACATATACTGTACGCAACACTGAAAAATACAAGGTTATATAAAAATGTGAAAACATTACATATAGTAACCTTTTATATTTACACATGCATCTATTAATTATTTACTGTGTATTAATTAACAAAAGTAAAAGTGTCATAAAGTAGGTCAACTCCCTTCCAAATCAAAATTAAACATCAGGAACAATTTCAAACGTGTACTGTACAGTGTGAATACAAACCAGCAATGTAAGGACCCCATAGAAATGTACAGTATTCCCTGTTTGCTAAAACAAATAAGTGCAATTAGCACTTATATAGAAGAGGATTGTGTGAAAGAGGTGATACACACTTATGTGCAAATTAAATTATTTCACATTAGGTAAGAAAGGACAGCAGTCAGTTTTCTCAAAGCAAAAGATTAACACTCCCTGTCAAAATATTTTAATGCCTAGGGTTATTCACTGGCCTTTGTCACATAGTTAACGCCTGTCTGCAACAATATACATTTTACATTTTAAATGCCTTAGGAGCCCCAGAGAAATGCATCTGTATCTCGCACTAATAGACCTCAAATTAGTTGCTAATTTGAATTACAGAGGGCAATGTTAGTTCTTGCAAAGCTTGTTTAACGAAAGATCTTACGTCATGTCTTTGAGAGTAATCCCCATCTCTTTGCATTTCATGGGCATCAAATCATTATTGTTTATGTGTTTGTATTTATTTCCAGTAACTTATGTGCATTGTGTTATTGCATTATCAAGCCTCTTTTTACAATTTGGAACATATGAATAATAATTCATGTGGGTAGCTGCGTCAGCGTGCGTAGGCTGCAAAGGAACAAGTAATAGGTTTATTCCATGCTGAAAAAAAGAAGAAAGAAAACACAATGTTTTGGCCGTGGAGCCTTCTTCAGGTGTGAGTTCACACCGGAAGAAGGATCCACAGCCGAAACGTGTTTTCTTTCTTTTTTTTTTCAGCATGGAATAAACCTATTACTTGTTCATATGAATAATAATGTTGTGCACCATGCATGCAACCACCTACAGTATTGTTCAACAGCATACAGTATACAGTATTTTAAATTGACATGATGTAAGAGTAAGAAAATCAGTACACCAGTGAAGGTGGTGAGAAGAACAAAATGTTAGCTATTTAGGAAATAGTGACATTTGCAAAGCACATCGTGTGGGAGTATTTTCTTTCTATACCCTGTGGAAACTGGAAACTATCAGAAATTTCAAAGAACTATAAAAGATTATATATCCATTAAAGTAAACTTGTGGCTGAACACAAGGTCCTAGCTGAGATGGAAGAAAGTGCCTTTCAAGTATCACAAACAGATCACACATGTTTAAGCGACAAACTCACACCAGCTTTGTCGCACATCCTTATGAAAGAGCCTCCGAGACCAAAATCCTCTCCATCCTAACAAACTCATACATTTCCATGGAAGCCCTTGGTCTGCTATACCAGGAGTCAAAGGAAATTCCAGTGCTGAAAACGACTAGCAAGCTGCTACCTACTTACAGTAGGTGATTAAAAATATTTAAATAGCTTTTTGAACCTGGAGTCATCTGAGTTGTTTGGTTTCTGTTTTAGCTGTGCAATTAAATATGATATATCTTATATAGCGATTGTATATTTGTTTAATACATGTTGATAAGTCCCTTAGAGGTCCTTATAACAGTAATGACTCAAAATTACATAATGCATAGAACATTTCAATTCTAACATCTGAGAGAAAAGTACTTTCACATAGACAAAAACAAAGCCTCAAGCACTACCACTGTATCCTGCTGTTTATACATTAATAAGAGGATATATGTATTAAAATTATAAAAAATGTATATGCAGGCAAACAAATAGCAAAGCGAACAATGGATTGAGCATTTAGACAAAGCATCTGTCAGAAGTAGACCCTATTCGCTGTTAGAAAAGTAAAGCCTGGAGGCACCAGTTTGAACTACCACAAGCCAGCTCTTGAAAACAGAATCAATGTTTCAGCTCCAACACAATTCCACCTAGTGGCTACAGAGGCTAACTATTTCAAATAAATAAGCAATCATTAAAAACATTGTGATAGGATACATTGTATACTTCCTCTGAAGGTGCTCCATGCAAATCAGGTCTTAGGTCTGAATTGGGTAATCTTTTAAAGACTCTGCTGCACTGGGCCCTCAAGCACTGAATTTGAAATAAAGTGCCACAGGTAGGCTCTGCACCCTTAACAGAGAAGAAAATAAACCAAGATTTGTATTGATTTTTTTAATGATCAACCTACAATAAAAACCTAAAACTCTTTTATAAGTCTTTGGATAAATTATTGAATGAGGCCTCAAGCATTTTCTCCATTACATCATACTTTACGACTTCATTCAGTTTACTGCCTCAATGAATTGCAGCTAACCATAGTCCAATTTAGCAATGCAATAAGTGAGCATGATGATAACCAAACTGTTAAGAATGTTTCAGCATTTAAATCATCATTCAGCAAAGGCAGGGTGGCTATTTGGCCCAGGTGAACAGGACCAGGGCTTCTTAACAGGAAGATGCCAGTTCATTCTTAGTTTTTGCTGTTGGCTCACTGTGGGTTGCCTTGAGAAGTGTGCTTAACCTTTTCATCATCTGAAAAAGGTTTTGTGAGAGCATACATTCTCATCTCTTGTTCCCGCAGCCTCTGGTTGGTCTAAAGGTTTGACTGAAGCAATTATAGCAAATGGAGACATACAGTAGTCAATAATGTAATCATAATACATAGCATTAAAAATGGCATTAAAAAAAGAAACCAAGATGTGTAAATAAGCTTGCATAGCTGTTCATGCATATTTTTATAATATCTGGGAGGCTATCTTCAGTCTTCCAATATAGTTCAGTATTTTATTTTAACCATTGCCTGCACTATATAACAGCCTTAATAAAGACTCAAACAGTAGAGTAAGAATAGATTTAGAATAGCTCAAATAGGGGAATGCTATAGGAAGGATAAAGGTAAGAATTCCACGTGCATACTGTATATAAAAAGACAGTATTCACATACTATGTATTGTACATGTATAATATACATATACTGTAGTATATGTACATCTCAGGATAGTACTGTATGGCACTATATTATTATTGAAAGAGAAAGGGTGCATTTTCAAAGCTCAGAAGGACTGCATTTTAAAACTCACAGAACCATTTTGCTTTGAAAATCAATGAGTAATCTATCTTGCCAGATAAATTTCAATTCCAGGAATTCATCGAACAACAGAACACAACTGCACTATCTTAAGCAGACTGCAATCAAGGGGGGATGAGTGCAATGAGTACCTTAGCTGTTCTGCTCATATGGCACTGGCTAGCTTTTGATTGATATTCTGTTAATTTTCCACAAGATGTTCTTGGATCCTGTTGACCTCATCATTTCATAAGCATCAACTGAATACAGTACATTGTCAAAATGCTATTGCCATCATCCCTAAAAAACACTTTTTTCCTTTTGTTTTTTTCAAAAGAGAGATACATGGCTAATAACATTAAACCCCCACATGAATGTTCGTGATTTCCTAACAGCTAAGAGTATTTCAAATATGCACGGACACTGGCTCAAAGAACACCCATGGAGGCCACACAACATTCAATTCTAGCTGATTTACAAAACAGAGAGAGAGCATGCAAATCTCTGGCTGAAAGATCTGAGAGTCTGGTCTTCTTTAGCTTGGTTTTGTAAAATTTCAGTATTTCAGGACATTTAAGAAGTGAAGTTTAACACATTTATTTAGTGATTTAAAATCACTTCTTAACTGAAAATCAGAAAGGGAAGGACAGATTATGCAGATTTCTTTTAGTTGTTTTTTTTTTAAACAGACCCGTTTCAGAAGATTTAAAGATTGTCCTGCTCTGCTAACCTGTGACCATATAGTGATGGTTATGGTAAATCCAGGTACCAAAAAAACTGCAGTAAAAGACATGTAATACATTTTATATTACAAGCAAGAAGAAATTCATGGCATGATGAGTGCAAGTCACAGACATTAATATCTATAAAATTTTGTAATTTAACTGATCTAACTTTGACACTTTAGTTTTAGTGCTATACAGTTGTTTATTGACTGGGTATTGAAATATTCATGTTAATATTATGGAAGGTGATTAATTACCACTGTACCACTGTATTTCACAAAACTCAGGTTTGCCTTAAGGCAGAAGATTTTGAAACCATGTTCCGTTGTCATGAATAACACAAGGTAGACTAATATTCAGAAAGGTAGACTAATATTCAGAAAATAAGAAAAGAGGCTTCATATAATAATGCTAGTTGAAAGCAAAAGTTAATGAAAACCAGACACACAGTAGTTAAAAAACAGTAAAATGGCAGTCTATATAGCAACTTAACTGAAATTATTAAGTAAATTTATGGAAACACAGACTGTATATGTTCATATTAATATAGTGTTATTTCATTCCACATATATTCCACATATATTATCTGAGTGTTTAGCTTTGAGTTTGTATATCTTTACAACAGACAATTTAATGCAATTAAATATAACTTACTTGAAAGGAAAGCTGACAGTATAGTGATTAATCATGGAAATAAATGATCCTCTAACCTCAACCCAGGGATTCTGGTATGGGCCAGCGCTGCCGTATTAAGGGAAGCTGGCACAAGGCCTTCCCATAATGTTTGTGGATGAAAAGGATGTTTCAACCTCTAAAGGTATTGATTACTCATTTTTCATAGCCTGTAAATTAAATGGAAACAGCACAGAGAAAAGTATATACTGACTGAAAAAAACATTCAAATACACAGGTATTGGTCAGGCTGATGTTTTAAAGGACAGTCTGTTTTTCAACTTCTTGGACTATTAAAATACAACATGAAAGAAATAAAACTGTAATTATAATACAAAAGGTTCTTTTTATTTAAAATAGTACTATAAAAATTCAAGTTTATTGAGATGAGTACTTAAATATGCCACATGCCACAAAACAAAAAAAATATTTTCAATGTGTTATTGCACTTAAGAATGATCTTATTCCAAATTCATAATTAATGGAGCAATTAATTGCTTAAATTCTTGCTAAAATACTGTCTTTTTTAATTTGTTCTGTTATATGGTCTAATGAAGGTCTAATGTTCTTGTGAATAATAAAACCATTGTATTAGAAACAATCATTACAAAAGGTTCAGAAACTGCATGTACAGTAGTTTGAGATCTGAAATTTTGCAGCCTTATCTAGAAGATACTACTGTATACACCAAAGAATACAGCTTCAGCACCATGGACAGTATCACACACACTAGCAGGTTTACTTAAAGAACTCATTATTGGTCTCACTGATGAATATATGAAAAAGTCAATATCTAATAAAACAATCAATAGGCCTTTTTTGTGAGGGGAAAAAATTCTACTGCATAGTTCAAATAGAAAAATAAAGGCTTGGCATCTGTGAACTACAATATAAAGTATTATGAAAACAAAAATTACATTCATCTGCATGACTGCTTTTATTAATAGCATGCTTTCCTCTCATTAAGCTAAACGTTAATCTATAAACTGAAAATGTTTAATTTTAATTGTGTTTATCTGAGGCTTTTTATTTACTGAGAATTCCTCTCAGTGACAAATGTAAGATACTTTCCTTTTTATTTTTTAAACAATATCAGAGCACAAACCAAATGAAATTGTAACTGTAAATTAAATTTTAAGTTACGTTTTGTGGCTTCAATAGCAAAGAGTAACATACTAGATTATGACCTTAAGCCTTTCAGTTAGGCCATGGTTAATTTATCAGTTTTGGTCTCAACATATCAGTAGTTTTTAAACTAAAACTACACTATAACTGCTAAAACTACTAGGAAGGTAAATTATAATGTATACTGTATAATGTTCAGGGCTGAGCAGTGGCTCTGTGTCTAAGGATCTGCGCCTATGGCTAGAAATTTGCCAGTTCAAATCCCATGGCCGGCAGAAGAATCCTGCTCCATTGGGCCCCTGAGCAACACCCTTAACCCCAGCTGCTCCAGGGGCGCTATACTATGGCTGACCCTGCACTCTGACCCCAAGCTTCTCTCTGTGTCTGTGTGTCTTATGGAGAGCAAGATGGAGTATGTGAAAAGATGAATTCCTAATGCAAGCAATTGTATATGGCTAATAAAGTGATCTTATCTCTTATCTTATGTATTGACTGTATATGTGTCAAAAATTTGAAAGCCAAATTCCATAAAAACGAAAATTAAAACAGAAGTAGTATTACAACAGCAGTTGAAAAGACAGGTACACAGATTTATGTCATTAACATTTCAGAATGCTAATTTTGAAGAATAGGATCGAAGGCTTTTGATCACTAAGTAAGAAGTAAATAGGAATAAAATAAGCGAGACACCAAAACAAAGCCAGGGCAAAATGGCTGTCAGGAAAAGTAAAAAGAAAAATAGGCATGCGTTCTACAACACCAGGGTGGTTGTCATTAACACAGTATAACAAACCAGTATAACATTATTCTATGTAGACAGTGATTCCATAATATTCTCAGAGCTGAAGCCCACATTATTAATTGGGCTGTCTCAATTTACATGGATCACAACAGTGAGAAATGATCCACACAGGAAGTTAGGGTGTACAGTATACACAAGCATCCTGAAATCTTCAATCAACATTACAAAAGTAGGAAATAGGAAAAATAAGGAAAATCTAATAAGAAAGAACACTGCCATTGAGGCAATAACCCCTATGCTATCACCTGCTCCATCTCATACCCAAAATCTTATTTTTCATTTTTCAACCTTAAATATCCGTCAAAAATATTGTACAGCACTGTAACAAATCCACTGTGAATAATAAGTATTGATACATTAGAGGCATGTTATCTTCATTAAGGAAGACAGGAAATTTATTTATAATATTACAGATATTTTCCCTGTACTATTAGGTACAATCAATACACAGGAATTGTGTTTAATAGAACAGACAGCAGACTATTAAATCAAATCAGTCTCCAGGACCTGGTGGTATTGTCCTCAGAGCTTTTAGCAAGATGAGGGATATTATCTACAAGACTTTAAAAGCTACACTGTCTTTTGATAACATTCAATAGAAGGAAATGTTCAGGTTGGGTGCAAACTTTGCAAAATAATATCAGTAAATAAAAGGGGATATCATATTGACCAAAAACCTACTGATCCCTCAGTTTAACCACACTAACCTTCATACAGTTGATATGTTGGAAGTATATACTGTATTGTCATTTTTCACATTGTTAGAAAAGATCTTCCAGGAAATTGGAGGTGAAAGAGAGGATACAGTAGAAAGAAGAGGAGATAAACAATCTCTAGGACCTTCTTTACAAAAGCAATATTTCATTGAAATACTGTATGGTTTATGAGGTTGTGTAGCTTCATTTTCCGAATGCAAATATCTCCCAAAAAAATCTGTTCTTCAAATGAATTGAGAAGGGAATTATAACCTTTATAACATCAGCACTGCACTGTTCATACTGTGATGTTGAGTGGGGCAGCTCACATTAGGGGCATTGATCCAAGCGGGTCCAGACCAGCCAACACACCCCATCGCAGTCCAAGAGTATTGTTGAATTTCAGCGCCCTTTCAGGAAAGGTTAGTACCTGAGGCATCAGGGTTATAAACAGGCATGCCTCCAGATATTTTTTCTAGAATACATCTGAGTGATGACTTAACTATAGATCTCTGATCCCTTTTTTCATAGTAGCCCAGGCTCAGAGGCCTGTCTGCCAAGCTACATCACCCTCAGTGGTTCCACAAACTCCCTGTGTTATCCCTCTCACGCCTCAGATCTACCTTTTATGAGCTCCTCTGAACTCATGCTCGAAGCCTGAACTAGGGATTACTGAACTCTTTTCTAGTGGAATGCGAGGCTCAACAATCCATACACCATTACCTACCTCTTGCAAGCTAAGGCTTGACACTGCCCGTGCTCCTGGCCCCTTATTAATGGATTCAGAGCATAACAGAATGAAGAGCCCATGCAGGCAGGAGCAGTGGAAAACCCAGTTCTTGATAATTTCCATTTGGCTGGCACCATTCTACTGCTTTCTTTACCAGTGAGGCATGGTAATATGCAGTTCAAAATTGTGATTTTATCATTTTTGCTTATTGTGTGGCAGCAAATATTGAACCCTCAGAGCTACCATGTTCCTTCCACATCAGAATTTTTCCTCTGACTATTTACCACCACACCACTTTAGTATTTATCACGCCTGCATTAGAATATAATTAAGACTGCTGTTTAAACCAGCTTCTCTATTCACTCACTGCTTAGACCTGAAGCTTGTTTCAGTCTGTGTTCTTTCTTTTCTATTTGTGTTGCTATATCTGGTTTTGATCCTTGCTTTCTACAGACTTCAATATGTGTCTTGACCCTTGCTTCCTCTGGATTTCGACCCTGTGGTTTTCTCTTGGTTTTGACCCTCACCTATTTTTGACCAGGCTTCTGCCTAGTGTTTTTGTTTGGTTTTCCTTTCTCTACCTTGCCTATTCTGCTGCTGACCGATACTGCTACAGGATCCTACGTAATCATCACATTACCTTGCCGGCAGGACAACATGGCAATGACCAAGTCTGCTATTATTCTGAAGCATTTTTGTAACTCAGAGCCCCTAGCTCTGTGGTGTATTTAATCAGAGTACTTGGCTCCTCAGTGAAATTATAACACTCTAAGTAGAACTATAACTCCAAGCGCCCGGCTCCTCAGTGTATTTAAACATCCTGACAGCTGCTGGCTTAACTCGCCCTGGGTCAGACTGTCCCTTCACCCCCTGTCTGAATACAGCTGCTGGCCCCCCAGTCTTGCTCCACCAGGCTATAATAGACATTACTGATCACACACTAATTGGCACACATGGCACCCAACCAGTCTGGTCTTCAACTTCCCATTGGTGGCATCAACATAATGTCAGACTATAAATGCACTAATAGCAATTGCCAGTGCGCCTGGCTCCTAGCCAGTCTGCCCTTTGACTTTCCATTGGCATACAGCCGCTGGCTACCTTATACCACCAGGCTGGGTTAATTATCAGCTGCTGGCGCATGTGGGTGCCGCCTTTCTGCAAAATTAAAAATAAACAAAATGCATTCATACAATACACAGGTGCCAGAGCACCTTCCTCATGCCCAGCCTCCCTGTTACAACCAGAAACTACTGGCACACCTTGTGTTCTGCCAGCCTATGATCCACACCACTGCCAGAGATGAACAGCTAGTCATCTTCTTGGGATCTTTTTGGCCACCCCTCTGCTCCCTGGGCATCACTCAGTAATTCACTAAACTTGTACTAAGTGGAACGTCTCTCAGACAGCCCTGTTTCCTGTTACTCCTAGAACAGGCTGTCTCTTTAAACACCACAGTCTTAATACCAACGGGATTGCAGGCACAAAAATTACAATTACAAATTAAGACCATTTAAGTGGTGCTTAGAGTGCTAACTCGCATCACACAGTGTAACTCACATACAGGCATTCCTACTGTTGAACTCACTCACTCCCCTTCCAGGGGAGAAAGCTGCAGCCTGCTTTGCTTCCAGGCTTCCCATATCACACAACTACACATGCAGCTGCCAGCCTTCTGCTGTATAACTGGCTGCTTACATATAGCGAAACCGCTTGCACACAAAACACAGTCTGCAAGCTCACAACACTAACACAGACAAACACATGCCGGCATCACCACAGCTCCAGGCCGGCTGCTTTTGCTTTCTGCACCTCCTCATGTGCTAGGCGAACACAACAACAACACAGCCTAGAGAAACACACTGCTTGGGAGGAACATTCTCCTCCTTCCTTTCAGTGTCCTGCCAGCTCTCTCCCTTAGGAGAGACAAGCAGCTCATGTAAGTAATATCTCTTTAAGGCCACCCACACTTGTCGGTCGCCAAATCACTATCTATAGCTGCAGGCTTTTAAAGGCACATGCTTCGCAAGGAGAAGCTTTGCCCCTCTGCATTCCATGCCTTGGGTGGTCTTACAGTACATACAGTATTGCAATCTTGCAGCCCCATTAGCAGCAGTTGCTTCATGTTGACATAACAGTGTAATGAACTGTATTTCAATGTTAACAATATTCTTACATTTCTTGCATTTTTTTATACGGCACTCATTTACCTAGTGTTGCAGCATTAAACTTTTTCTACTCTTAACAACTGATTTCTAAGGCAAATGTGCTGTTAAGTGTGTAAATGTGTCCTATAAAAAAGCAATGTTTGTATTCTCTGTTGTTGGCTCTAGGAGGCAGGCAATGGAAAAAAAAAACACAGATTCCCATAGGGCTCAATGTTGAGCCATTTGCTCCCACTAATACATGTAAACAATCTGGACATGTTAATATGTTCATGACACAAGAATATGAGGAACAGCCAACATTTTCATATCCACCTCTTAGGCAGATAGAAAAAAGTAACAGACACCAAAAAAACACAATTCAAAGGATATTTAACAATAACAAATGCAAACTGATGCAGCTTAGAAATAAAAAACGTGTCAAATAAATGACTGAAAAATAGGTAGTGCCTTCTGGAAAAAAAGATAGACATCTTCCAGGCATTTGGGAGAAGGAATGAAAAGGTATACTGTATGTGTTACTTGGGTATAGTTTTGGTGAGGATAGAATACATATCCACAGAGATTGCAAGTGACATTGTTCAATACCCTGATTGGTCTACATTTTTAAAGCTGTGTTCAGGTCTGGGTGGAATACTATTGAGAAGGACACAATGCCATCTTAGAAAAGGCTAGGAAACTGTATATGTCTATATACTGTATATGTGGATAGACCACTTATTTATTTTTTCAGATGTATAATATTTAATCAGCCAAAGCACCATTTATTTAATGATATGCACGAATTATCATTTTTAAAATGCCATCAACAAAACTAAAGATAAATTTCATAATAGAATTAGAATTAGAATTATTCTGACTTTTATCGAACAGTGTATTTGTTTTAAAAATGGGCATTTACCTACAAAAGCATGAAATATCCATCATTTGAAATGAAGACCTACTTCTGTACCTACAGTACAGTACTGTTTGACTTCTGTCAAGTCTCAGAATGAATGGCTTCTGTTTTTTACAGATGTTATGTTTCTAACAGAAACCCTGCAGTCTTCCTTAACCTTCGCTAAATTTTCTGCTTCCTGTTTGTTATATCAAAGGTTCGTTTTGCTCTGCTGATGACGTGCTGTTATAATAGCAATTCTGCTGCAAGAGCAACTGCAGTTTCAGACAATTGGTGTCTGTACTTAGCTGAGGAGCCAAAGAGTCAAAGTGTCCACCTGTGGGATTATGACTGAATGCCTCTAAACCAGATCACCCCTTAAAAGGCTTCAATTTTGAAAGGTAAAAGGGGCCGCATGAGACATTTCGGCTCGTACTGTAGCACATTTAATGACATTAAGCTGTAGGAGATGTAATGGTGTAACAGCCACAGCTGTTAATGCTAGCATTTAATAGACAGGCAAACATTATCTTACTGTAAGTTATGGAAGATAATGTATTAACATTAAAGAAATTTTAAAAATGTATACTAATAAAACAGCAAGAATAGAGTCTGATAAAAAAGCACCCCAATCATCTAAAGATCTGATATTTTTATTATTTTTCAGATTATTAGTCATATTTTCCAGACATTTTTCTTAATGGGAGAAAACACAAAACTCAAGCATATTGTATATAAGTGATGCATTTTAACAGTATATAATGAGTGTGGATCACAAGAGAAAGCACTCCACAGTCCAATATGAATATTTCCATAATTTACTTATAGACTGCTTCCTTTGCATTGTGACATTTCTTGTAAGAAATATTGCCTTGTTATAATCATATGTATAAGTACTGTGAATCTGATAGCTTGTCTTTTAAAAACTGACATACTGTAAGAGCGGCTAACATACAGCAGTTAATGTCCTTTTTGACAGAAGAAAACTTCTTCTTGGACCTGCCTTTATTTTTTATAACGCAGTAAAGAGCCATTTGCAAGAGTGCAAATCAAAAGTTTATCACCACCTAAACTGCAGGGCAACATTACTATGAGAGGGACAGTAGTAAAAAACATGAACATGCCATACGACAGTTATTTTGTTCATTTTAAAATTCAGATAAAAGTTTTCAATCTGTGAATTTGCAAGTATGGGCTTTGTTTGAAAGCTCCCTATTTGAGTATAAAAGATAAAAGATAAAAGATACACCTGGCTTAATTAGATAATTGGCATCCAGTAGGAGTGAGATTCTAAGGAAAAGAGCAAACAGACTCCATGTGTATTTGGACACTCCACTAGATTACTGAGCTGGTACTGTATGTAATAGTAGCCAAGAGGAAAAGAACAACTAGTTTGTGGTTAGGCTCCTGTAAGAAAGGAAGCACAGGTTCGCTCCTGTACTTTAATATCAGCAGACACATTTGCAGCCTCTGTGGTAGAGAGTTTGATAGGTGTGAGAGGGAAAGACTTACAAAGATTATGATTAGAAACAAATGACTTCTGCAGGAAAAATAGTGGTTTGCAGCTCAATTTCTTGGACAGAATATTCCATTATTTAATTTATAAGGGGGTGGCACAATAGTCAGCACTGCTGTTATCCCACTGCTGGGACCCGGCATTCAATTCCTGAATTACTATCTGTGTGGAGTTTGTATTTTTTCCCTGTGCTTATGTTGGTTTCCTCCCACAGACCAAAGTCCTACTGGTAGGCTAACAATTACCCGGGTGTACAGTAAGTGTGTGTCTGTGCATGCCCTGTGATGGACTGATGTCCTGTCCACCATGCATCCTGCCTTGCACCTATTACTTGCTGGGATAGGCTTCAGCTCCTGTGTGACAGTGTATTGGAGAAAGTCATTAGAAAATGGATGGATGGCTTATAAGACTCCAGTGACTCAGAAGGTGATTTGGTACTGATTAAAGTGAACTTGGAAAACTGGGCATAAAGGGCTAAGCACATTGCTTATATAAGGACTTTGCTGTATAATATTTAATTTTCATGTATAGCACAGTGTTATGTGAAATGTTTGGAAATTACACTCAAAAGGGCTTTGAACTGCTGGTTTTGTAGAAAAAACAAATAAACAGCACTTACTGTAAGTAGCCTACAAGAACCCCTGGGTTCAAATCTCAGTAGTATCCTTTTATATTAAAACACTATTTACCATTAACAATAATAAATATCGCTTGGAAATAATATACATTTTTCACAATAATGTTGTAAACAAATTTGGCTATGAAGTCTTTGTTGATGGAAATTTACAATATTCCATAAAGTAAGTTGAGATTTTAAATGCACTTTTGTTTTCAAGGAGCCAGAGGCAAAAGCACATAATTTAAAAAAATATGCTTGGTTGCTTGTGACCCTTTCTTTTAACTTGGAATCTATTTCTAAGCTCTCCACTTTTAATGTCATTTTGTAATTTAGCCATTTTTGTTCAAGTTCACAATGCAAAACATATTCATTTCAGAGACGTTTTCTTCAATAAAAATGTCATGGGTGCATTTAAAAGATTTGAAGAAGGGTAGCTATATACTGAATAATCTCTGGAAGGAAAGTGTCTCTAAAAACTGAAAAGGCCGTGGCTTGTTTTTAAATATCAGTGCACATCACCCTAACATTAAGAAATAAAGTATTAACAAAAAGGTCTTTCTCCCTCTTTTAATCTACGTATGCTTTTGAAATATGATTTTTATCGCCGTCTAAAACTTTTGTGTGTTTTGAAACTTATTTTTCTAACCTCAGAGGAATATAAAAAGATGCTGACATACTTATCAGAACCATGCCTCTGAACATTACCGAGCTATAAACACAACTGTGGCTTCATTTTTTGTATATGCATACTGCAAATCATAGATTCTTCAGTTATTCTTAATTAAAAATCATTAATGTCTTATTGTGCAAAACAGTTGCCAGGACATATTGCTATTGCCACATGACTCTTGTACATAAAAGCAGTAAAACATGTGAGTCAAGTTTGCAGTATCCAGATGCAGCTGTTCAACAAAACATATATATACAGTATATAGACTGTACGTATAGGTACTATACATACGTTCTTATGCCATGCCGTAAGAAATCAACCCCACCAAGTTAAAAAAAAATAAAATAAGGAAACAAGTACTGTATCTGTAGCTTTTCTACAATGGTGTATCTGAACTAGATGAACTCTATTGAATACATACAGTACATCAAAGCATGTTAATACTGTAACCTGATAGGTGTGTATATGGACTAATTGTTAATTTACTGTGATCAAAAGGTGTCAAGCAATTTTCTTGAAAATGCACAGGATAAAGTTTTATAATTCCATTTCAGTTCATTTGCAATTTGACTCTAGCTATGCAGGTGTCACACCTTAATTATATTTTTTCTATTGCTTCTGAGAATTGTATTTATTTTTTATGTGAAAATATACCACATAGACGTTCCGCCTATGTGTACACTAACATGAATTGCTGCAAAAATAGTAATTCTATTTTCACTAACATTATTTTCACATCACATTAACAACCCCTGAAACCTTTGTAACTGGCTAAGTAAACTGGCAAACCAACAGTATTTTATTTTTTTCAATAACTTGCAATAATTATGCAGGGTTTTTTATTATTTTGTGCACCATGATTTTTTTACTAGTAACAGCTTCAACAACAATATAGAATCTATTAAATGCATTTCTTTTAAAATGCAGAGAAGGGAAGCACACAGCATTGATTAGGATTTGGGAGCCACTACGAAAGGTTTGTGGATTCAAGCCCCAAAACACAGAGAGAGCTGATGCCTTCTTGAGTAAGGTGCTTTATTCTGATTACTCCAGGCCAACTAGCTGTATAAATGGGTGCTACCCATGGCTCTGGGGGTTAATTGGCAATACAGTATACTAGAGAATTCTATTCTATTCTCTTCTGTTCTATAAAATAATATTCTATTCTGAGTTCACTTAACACTGTAGAAAATGGGATACATTCTGGCACCAGTGAGCCAGTAGGTTTGTGAAAGACCTTAATCTTTCTTCTTAAAGTGGTTAAATAGAAAAATTTTGAGGAACTCTTAAGGAATTTGCAACCAATCTCTCAGAAAACATACCCTGAGCGAGTAGTTTCAGTTCTGCTACAGTAAAGAAGTCTCTGGGGATTGTACTGTACAATTAACTGTCAAATACTGACATTTACAACAGACAGGCAACTACTGTATTGTGCAAGGCTGACTTACTTTCCAGTCATTGCTAGTAAAGTATTAAAGAACAAACATCTTTTTATCTAGATTTTATCTGAGAAAAGTGCTAAACAGAGTAAAGAAACCTAAGAAAACAACAGCTTTATCCCCTAGTGTTCTTATAATTTAATAATCAAAAATACGGTACAGTATATATGGTAAAAATCAATAGTCATTAAATGTTGAATAAGGAAAGGTGCAAAACTAATTTTATGGCTGTATAAAAGAAGAAAGCAACATGCTGCCTTAAAATTGTTTCAAGAGACAATTTGTTTCTGTCTACAGAAGATACCCCAGAATGCCAAACACCACTACACAGTCATTCATGGGTTGTGGGTCATAGTAGGTAAAATATCTAATTTAGAACTGAAGCTGTTTCTGAGGCTCCTCAATAACAGAGCATGTATTCCCCAATGGTTGTTGACATTTACCTCCCTTTCACAACCAAACCATTTAAGAAGCGACTTTTAAAGAGATCAAGGAGGTTTGCCCTCTTCTTCTGAAGGCTGCTAAACGTCATGGGCCTTCTGGGAAGGCCAGACCATGAGGTCAAACTGAAAAGAAACAAGTCAAAGAATAGATTTTGACTTGGACAATGTCAGTTCATTCTGGCAAAATGCAATTTAATTGAATCTGATTAATCTCTTTCTTACCAAGATGTTTCTGCTTCTAAAAATCCAGTGTTTGAACACTCAATTGAATTAGATTCTGCATTTTAGTTCTGTACCTCCTGTAAATTAGAAGCAAATATTTTGTGTACATATTCATAAGAATATAGCTTCATTTTAGAAAATTTATGTTTCAAGTGACTACGCTGTAGCACAAAGTTGCTAAGGTACAGTGCACTCTACTTTAATGCATATTGCTTAAATGCATAATTTGCTAATTTGCATGAAATATTGAAAAGCACCTCCTATGGGAGCTGTGGAAACAGCATCATTTAAATGCATAATTTCTAAATACAAATTTCATTTAGCTGCATTGAAATTTTTAAGTGTTGGCAGTTTTTTTCTGTATAATTCTGCCTCTGCTGCCTACATGAGAAATTGTTCTGCGTCATGAAATCACTGAATAAATTCCAAATGCCAGAATGTAGGAGATGGAGTGCTGCACAGCTGGTGGTTACTAAATAGTAAATACCACAACTTAACAATTTCAACTATTTAAGAAGATGTGACTGCAAATTTCATCTCAGTCTTAGGGTTCAAGTGCCCCCTAGCAATGAAATAAAACATGCATAAATCAAACTAGATACTTGATTGAAAAAAACATGGTTTCCAGGAAAAGTGAAAAACAGAATAATGTCAAAAAACTATATATTTTTTGTAGATTCTGACTCATGTAATGGTCATAATACATTGTAATATTATTTCTGAAACAGAGACAGTCCATCTCAAACACATGGAATATGATAAACTAGAGTAAAGAAACAACTGACTTCTTGCTTTGAGTGGCTAAAATATATTGAGAAGTTAAATGGTGAGTCTTTCAGTTTTTAAAATACAGTAAAACCTAAGGAAATATGGGCTGTTGTAACTCAATCTCAGTAATACAATTCATGCTATTAGAGACCATCATGAACAGAAACCCTGAGGTAACAAGTGTGCAAAGTATAGCTTGGTGTTACATTGGCGCCAGGGTGTTTGAGTCCATACCCTTGTAATTGATCTTGAAATCAAATTAAGGTTGAATACCAGTATTTTTATTGCTAATGTAGGCAGTAACCTAAGAGAATCTATTGCATCAAAGGTGTTTTTTACCACAACCTATTTCCAGATGGAATTCTAAACTTGGAAATGTTCAAAGCCATATACTGTAAGACAAGTATTAGAATCAACCTTTTACAGAGTTCAGGGAGACATAAAGAAGCTCCTAAAGTGACAAGGCTTGGTAAAGCAAAGCGAGTCTTCACTCCACCAGAAAAAAAACAAATAATATAAATAAAAGGGTGAACTTTGAATTTTAAATAAAATAGTGTTCTCCAACACCAACCAGGAGGAATTGCATGCTAATTACTTATAGGAGAAACTGATGCATTTCTTTCCACTGTCACTTAACATGGAAAAATTGGGATTTTGCCATTCATACTGTTGCATCTCAAAATGAGCATTTCAGGACTGAATTTCGGTCAAAATAAAAACTACTTTTTTTAATCTTGACATTTTGTGACTAGTTTCTTTTTTTAGTTGGGGAAAGAATTATGTATTAAGTACAGTATATAGCGCAGATACTGTAAGAAAATATTGTGATGATTCTTGTAAATGGTTGAAAAATTTAATCAGATATCAAAATATGCACCAAAATGACATTTTTGTGTTTACAAATATGTGCACATAAATTTTGTAATTGTACATACAGTAAGAGCATTAGTGCTATCTGTTAAACACTTTAGAATTCTACCTCTTTTGGCACAATGCTTAAGTTCAAACTGAGATCAGGACATGTGTATGGCATACTACTCTGATGCTTGTGGAGATAAAACTCATAAGCATGTGCTTGAAAGTAGTAAAATCAGATGTGTTTAAAGCTTAAATTGCCAAATTTCCATTAGTATATATTTTCTGCTACTCCAAAAGCAGACTCTGGGTTAATTTTCAGAATCACCTTATTTTTTATGCAAGCCACAGGAAAATATGATAAGAACGTGATGACTTTAAAACCTCTTCCTTCAATCATAAACCCTTCGCACAACAAAGAATATATACTGTACCATGATCATACAACTGAGCTCATGTCAGTTATCTGCTTTCCCCAAACTCTTCCTACAACCTCAAGCTTATGAATCGAACCAGATTAAATGATTGACAATATCTCTTACATTTTTTAATGGAACAAAGAAAAAAACATACTGTACTGTGCATCTTCCTTTTTAAATGAAATCTAATGGAACTATGGAAATTGCCCTATGTGCCACCCCTCCAGCAAATTAACAAATAGCTTATCTTCCTTCACTGTATCTTAACAGTGGGAAAGGATGAGGCTCAGCTTGACTAGTGTGGCCATGTTGAACCTACACAGCAGGTAGCAGCATGACAGGCCTACTGCATTTGTCCTCCCAGTATGCAAAGATTTCAGGACTTTTTTAGTCCATATTATTCCATTTCTGGACCATTTGTGAACTGTCCCTGTAATACCGGGAATCACTAAACTTACTGTAGTTATTTGTATAAGTACCACAAGTTAAAGTGCCATTTTTGTTTTTCTTTTCTAAGTGTTCCTTATCCTGTGGATTGTTAAGCTACTTGAACACTTTGAAAATAGTCCCATCCCAATACTTAAGAAAATACATTCCCCTTTGTTTTCTGAAGTCGAAGAGAGGCTTATTTTGATGGAAAATGTAATCTTGGTATCTTTTTTTTTCCAGGCAGAAGTTAATAGAGATTCTGTTAGTGTGTGCTTGTGCTGGGATGAACATCATCTGGCAAAAAAAAAATCAATGAAAGATGAAATAAATCAGAACTCCTCTAGCAAGGTCAACAGGATATGATCCCTGATGCCTTGATCCTGCTTTTAGAACCATCTGAAAATCCAATTGATATTCTCTTTAAGTAAACCCTTGACACTCGCAATGAGACAAAGGCACTGAGGGGTTTACTGTCTACTGAAACATTCAGTTAGAGCTTCATTACTAGTAGAAATAACAATGGGAACAAGGACACTTAGATGCAAGGAGTTACCTTAAAACTTTATTTACTGTAAACAAATACTGTAAATAGAATGCTATTTACACTTAAAGTCATAATCTGGAACAAAAGATGTCACATCCTTCAGGTCAAACTGTAGATTGCCCCATGATTTCCATTGTACATGACTGTATGTTAGAAGGACACCAGAAATCACTCAAACTTAAAAAGCAGAGTTTTTCCTGTTCAATGACATTAAATGTCCTGTTTTTGTAGTAGTTAGCATGGCTGCCTTGCATGCTGGGGCTCTGGGTTCAATTCCGGACCTGCAGTGCAATCTGTGTGTATGTTTGTGTTTGTGTGTTCTTCTCATGTTTGTGTGGCTTTCCACTGGGTGCTCCAGGTTCCTCCCAGAGTGAAAAGACATATTGATAGGTAGGTTAATTGGCTTCTGGGAAAACTGGTCCTGGTGTGAGTGTGTGGGTCTGCCCTGTGATGTACTGGTGTCTCATCCAGGATGTGCTCTGCCTTGTGCCTGTTGCTTGCCTGGATAGACTCTGGCTCCCCCGTGACCCTGTATTGGACAAAGTAGTTAGAAATGGATGTAGTACAGTATGATATCTATTGACTCTTAATAAGACCCAGTATTTGGTTAGTCACAAGTGTCTAGCTGTTCCTTGTCCTTTTATTTTCTCTTTAATGATCAGTTAATCAGTTCATTTGCTTTTTGAGAATATTATATATTGATATTTAAAAATTGAAGATAGTCATTAAGACTTTATCTGAAGTGGAAACCAGAAGACTAACTCTCCTGGGCCAGGAGTAAGAATAATTGACTAACTGCATGCCTGGTGCACAAGCACTTTTTCAGAGTCACTGGTTATCATTAAACAGTATAATAATCGCTGATTTTCTAACAGTCATTTTACTTGCCAGTTTCAGTAGTACTGGTGCACTTTCCTCTAACATACAATAAGTCAAATAACTACAATAAATTAATATTACCCATAATCGTACTGAATTTCTACTATATTTATTGTTGGGCTATATTTTCAATTACTATAATTTATCTCTGAATTGTTCAATTGCAAAGCTTTGGAAATGTAACCGTACACTGCAGATTGCTTTACCACATGTAGCCTCAATGATACTGAATATGTATTTTTGTCAAAATAATGTAAAGGTAGCTGTGTGATCATGTCACATTGTCACTTTTATGTTTTTATTAACTAAATAGTGTAATTAAAATACTGATACAGGAATTTTGAACTCAAATTGCATAAGTCAGATAAAAATGTTATATGTCCACAATGTAGAGTAGCTATCTTTCCAGTTAGAATTATACTCTTGATTAAAGTACTTTCATTTTTGTATTCAATACTTTTAAATAGTTACATCACTTACATGTACAAACATGTTTACTCATCTCTACTTTATGGTAATTTAAGTTTCCATGAAGAACAAACTACAATTCACATTAACTAAATTATCTTCACAGGGTTTTTCACAAATCATTTCCCACCAAAAATGCCTGAAACACATTCAAATTTTATTCAGTGCTAATGAAAAATCTCAACATCCATAGGTTTGGATTTACTGTAAATTGGTTTTTAATATCTATAAATGTAAAATATTCTGCAACTCTCTGAAAAATGTATGGGATTAGCTCAAACAACAGTAGTTCTACTTTATTTTGTTGATCACTCCTCGGTAAGAAAAGTCTGTCCCCTCATGTGACCTCAGCCAACCTACATCATCCAACAGTTAGTCCTTCAGATCATCAGGGATATATATACTGTGCAAATTATGAGACTTGGACATATTGAACACTTTATAGTCCTCAGGTCAAGTCAGTGAAAATCTCAAGGATGATGTTTGGGAGTCTTCTTCAGGTTAATCCAAACAAAAGACATTTTAGGATGGAAACAGTACTGGTATATTAATGTTCAATATTATTTTGTTGAATTACATGCATGCAATGCCAACCTATACAATATTCATTTTTTGTGCAACACTGTAATGTCAGAAATGAAGTGTAGAAGTGTCAATATTCTCCTGAAGGCACACATTTTTTTAGAAAATGAAAAAAGAATCCAGTTTGCAAAGATTAATTATAAATTGCATCATTCTGGTGTCAAAAATGACTAAAAAAAAGTCATCTTTGGGGGGGAGGGGAGCAGCTGAGAAGGAAAAAGAATCCCATAATCTACCCACAGTTATATGAGTAAAAATCTATTACTAACCATATTAAAATGCAGAATCTCTCAGACAACAATTGCCAATTTCTGAAAAGGTAGCGCATTAGGAAGTAATCAGAAATCATTCAATTAAACAAGCTATTTCCATCTCTGCAAAACTGTATTCTATGATAGATATATGTATGCAATACAAATCATTCTCCATTTACTACCCATCAACCTTATGCATTCAAGCCTCACCCCATTATATTGCTAAGCACAACTGTTTGTGCACCATGGTTCAGTGGCAACATGTTCATTTAATTATTCTGATGGCCCAACTGTCTTCACCCCCAATTCAATAAGCTGGATCCAACCAAGCCCTGAATCCAATCACCTCTATGCTGACATTTTATCCTTTCAGACCTTATAACTGTCTAAACCTTATGGCCACAGATGATGCTCAGGGACAAGTTTTGCAAGCAAATTATGAAATGCTGAAAAACAAACCACAGTCTGTCTTCTGTTATTAAGAAAACTCACTTGTTGTCAAAATACAACAAGCTTCGTCTCTTAGAATGCTTTCTGGAGACAAAAGCATGGAGGGTTGGAGGGAAACAAGAGTATCTTGTTGTAAGATTAAATATTATCAAAATGGATGATGAATGGATCACAATAAAAACAGAAATGCAGAACATACAGTAACAGTTCTATTATTTAAACAGTTGCAGAGTTTATGAGGTACTGTATACAGTAGGATATATTTTTTTATATTATTTTGTTACGATTGTGGATTGGACAAAATTACATTCTATTTTTAAGAAAGACAGTTTGGTAGCTGGGGCACAAGAAATTCTTTAAAAGCTCTTTGTTCTTTAACCATCACAAACAGTAAAATTACTTTAAAGTGAAAAGATAAATAAATGGAAAATAATGTGCATACCCTCCAGTACAGTTCCAAATGGATGCACAATGACAGCAGCCAAAGACCTTCCTGCCATGTGGTTTGTGGGCTTTTGGCACTACAGAAATAAAGTTGCCTGCAGAGCAGGCAGTCTGGGCTCAATCACTGGCCTAGGCTGCCTTCTCCTGAAAAACCACAATAGTGTTAGTCCTGTCACATTATACTGTATAGCTACTTTGGTAGAAGGTGACAAAAAATCTTTTAGGAATTAAAGGGAAGCAGTAGGTCTTTTCACTATGAAGATGCTTTCTGGCAGTCCTTAATACTGCATACAGTATGGCTAAAACATTCTGGAAATGATAGAACACATTGCTCCTTATAAAGAAGCAAATATTACTGTTACTAAGATACAGTGATGAATAATTTCTTAATACGGGAATGATAAACTTCTCTTTGCTTTCTCTTTGAAAGCAAATTCTGCATATTCAAAAGCACAGAGGCAAACTGAATTAAATTGAACATTCACATCTCAGTCTTGTCTAAAAGAGATGCAATTAGTAATGCTTTGCTCAAGTTGTTGAAGTTGGCTCTGAGCACATATCTGTCAGACTCATTGTAGTTCAAATCCCTTTTATATCACATCTTTTTGGCTTTGCTTGTTTCAGGACCAGACCCTCAAGGCACTGGATTTGTGTTTGAATAGTCACAGGATGAAAATGTGTGAAAAGTGACAGTTTATCTCATGGTGCCATGTTTTGAAGGTACAACAAAATGGCTGCTTCCTGTAAATTGCAATATAGAAACCTACCTTCCTGATGGATGTACAGTATAATAATAAACTGTTAGTAGACCATTGCAAAATAATACACCATTTATTTGTTTGCTGTGAAACATGACCTGAAATGCCAATTAAACACAGTGTATACTTGAGTTAGTTCCCAGATGCTGAAGAGAAAAGCGATTGGCAGCATACCATTAGTGTGCCTCATTAGAAAACACATCCCGCACATGGTTCTGATTCACAAGAGACTATAGACTTGAGTGGTGGGGTATTGACTTGAGAATGGAATCTATGTCGTTATTTATTGTTAACCTATGACTTTCAAACTCTCCAAACCAGCTTCCTTATTATGGCTAACCCAGTCTCCAATAACCAGCCTAGATTTCCTATCAACACTAGAAAACCCAGGGATTCTATTACAGTACCTGTGTTTTTGTTTTAAAGCATTTTTTATGTTTGTATACAAAATGAAAGTTTAGAGATACAAGAAAAATAGATATTCTGCTTCCTTTTAATAAAACTTCTATTTCTCCAAAAGCATTATCATTTATTAATATAAATAATACAATTATTTACAATTAATACAATATAATTATTAATATAAATTTTACCCAGCATTGAAAATTGTCTCATGTACAGTAGCTATTGGTCTTGTGAAGTCCCATAACTTCAAACACTGGCAAAAAGCTACAGTAGTGTGGAGAGAGAGGAGCTAGAAAAGATGTGTGCAGAGATGTGTGCAGCCAGCGAGTATTTATATGTAGGAGAGTGGAAGTGTGAGGTTAGCATTTGACCTTCTTCCATTTTTTTTAAATAACACCATTAATCATTCATTGTTAGGAACAACTGAACAGTGTTAAGGTCAACGTCAATTTTCATCTTCACAAGTTCTAGCTAGTCTCTTGTTTGTCATAGCAGATTATATTAGTCCCAGGGAAATTTGAAATTTGTGTATCTCAGGGTTTGTGATAATACAAATCTGACTCTCATTTGTAAGAAGCCTGAATTTGGTGATCGTAATGTAGATCCCTACAGACATGGATCCCAACGGAACTGTTGACAAGGCGTTTATGATGAAAAATTAACACTCCAAAGGCCATTTCTTAACAAGGTCAATTTCAAACAAAAAGAGCACCACCACATTAAATGATAATGAATTTCAGTGGAGCAGAAGAGCTGCCAATGATGATTAAACCATGCATATCTACTAACACTTGAACAGTGAATATCTTGGCAAGAAAAGTCTTTTCTTACAGTGCAAAGGGTGGGTTAAAAAAAGTGTATGATTCAACTCTCCATTGTAATAAATGTGTTTTGAGCAGCATCTTTACTGGGGGGTTTGAGAAAGGGGATGAACTGGAAGACCAACTATTAGAGAACATAGAGAGGCACCTGTTTCCACTACAAATGTTGGTATCCTTTGTATTCTGTTTCAAGGGGTGAACACCCTAGTGAAGGCTTAAAGGCTCCCAGGCAAGTCCCTACTAACTTACTTTAAATTGTGAGTTGATTGCGACTGAAGCAGAATCTAGAATGACACAGGTTGGTAAACCCTGGCTGAACAGTTTGTGAAGAGTAGTTGGCAGTTTTACCAAGGTGATGAACTACTGTGGGAATAAAAAGTGTAACTGCATGTGTTTGAAGCATTGATTAGTGTAATGAAACATGCCAACTTACAAGTCAATTTGTTCTAGTGGTAGTTGGTAGTTTGTGAAGAAAGACAAGTCTATCACCCTGGTTTAAGCAGGAGCCTTATTTCAACATTTATTATATAGTACAGTATGTCACTAGAATGAAACAGTTTTGTATGTGGTTTAGGACACATACTGCATACTGTATACAAGAGAAGAAAAGGTCAAAGACAGGACAGAGGGTCTGCCTGAGTGATACAGAACTCTATTCACCGTGTTATAATTGCAGTGTCACTGCAATGATACCGTACCTCCCAAGTGTGAACGTATTTAACAGTGGGCCTAACAGTTTTTTAGAAGTAGATATTATATTACCAGGGACCATGTTTTGCCATGAAGGTGATGACTCGAAGTGGATTAATAAAACATATAAATGAAAAATAATAAAAGCACTGACTATTACTGCAGCCTGCTGGGCAGTGGTCTGAATTTCCATCTTAGTGCACAGAACCCACAAAGTTTCAAGCCAATTGGTATGACTGTTGCAAGGCAATAATAGGCTGAAACTTGTAGGCAAAATATCGAGCCGGCTTCTTACGCCCCAATAACCCAATTCCATTATATGTTAGGTGTATTGTCACTCAAATTATATTTACCACTTAAATGACATAAACAAGGTGCCAGGTTGATGGAGAATACAGTGGTCTCTAAACTTTTGCCACGGTGAATTCTATACAGAATGACATGTAAAGCCATGTGAAACCAGTGTCCAAGGCCATACCTAATAAAACCGGCAGGTTCTAAGAAACACCTACTGTACCTACTGCTAGTTACACACTCAAACTTCATGTACATCAAACACCCACAAAGTTATCTGAGAGAATCTCAACCAAGTCTTAAATGGAAAAAAATATCATAACATAAAAATAACATTAAAACATGTACAGCGACATTCACTTCAATCAGCAAGCAATACTTGGCTTTGAGGAGCAGACAAAGGACATAGATAGAGCATACTTGGTCCTAAACCTCATTAAACTGAAGCCTTTTAAGTCTCTCATCTTTAATAAATGAATGACTTCATGTGTGTTAAAGCAATGAACAAATGTCAACTGAGAGGACAGGTGGTACATTGACTATAAGCCCCCAAAGACCTTGCCAGCTGCAGGATTAAAGCAGGATTAATCAAAAAGTATGTATGGGGTATATTTATTGTATCTGATTTAAGAACATAAGAAAGCAGCCAGCAGCCATATCACTCTGCAACTCACAACTGGCAACCCACTGAAGCTAAGCAGGTGTGAGCCTGGTCAGTACCTGGATGGGAGACCTTCTGGGAAAAACTAAGGTTGCTGCTGGAAGAGGTGTTAGTGGGGCCAGCAGGGGGTACTCACCCTGCAGTCCATATGGGTCCTAATTCCCCGGTATAGTGATGGGGACACTATACTGTAAACAGGTGCCGTCCTTTGGATGAGACGTAAAACCAAGGTCCTGACTCTCTGTGGTCATTAAAAATCCCAGGGCATTTCTCGAAAAAAGTAGGGGTGTAGCCCCGGTGTCCTGGCCAAATTTCCCATTGGCCCTTACCAATCATGGCCTCCTAATAATCCCCATCTATGAATTGGCTTCATTACTCTGCTCTCTTCCCCACTGATAGCTGATGTGTAGTGAGCGTTCTGGCGCACTATGGCTGCTGTCGCATCATCCAGGTGGGTGCTGCACGTTGGTGGTGGTGGAGGGGAGTCCCCATTACCTGTAAAGCGCTTTGAGTGGAGTGTCCAGAATAGTGCTATATAAGTATAAGCAATTTTTAATTATTATTATTAAAAGGTACAGTACATGTGAGAAGAGGGCCCATCTGCTTAATTAATAGTTAATTGATCCAAGGACTGTATCCAGTCATATCTTGAAAGATACCAGGGTATTGGCTTCAACAACATGGCATGGCAGCTTGGTCCATGTGCCAACAACACTTCAATCTAGTGCATTTCTGTTCTTACCAGATGGGCAGCATGGTGTTTAGCATTCCTGCCTTGGGTTCAATACTGGACTTGGGGTGCTATCTGAGTGGAGTTTTATGTTCTACCCATGTTCTCATGAGTTCTCATGGAGCACCACAAGGTGTTCCATTTTCCTCCCACAGTCCAAAGACATACTGGTAGGTTAATTGGTTTTTGGGAAAACTGACTCTGGTCTGAGTGTGTGTACAGTACATCTTCCCTGTTATGGACTGACATCCGATCCAGTGCGTAACCCACTTTGCACCCATTGCTTGCCAGGAGGCTGGATTGGATTTTCTAAGTGGTAAGAAAACAGATGGATGTTTTTAACAGAAAATAACATATTACTTAGCAGTTCAAAGTAAGGTGACATTTTATTATCTAGAATTTTATAAAGCAATTTAAACATTGTTAGGGACAACAGGCATTAAAGAAGAACGAAATGGCTGAACGACAGGCAACCTTTAGGTTTAAGCAGCTACTGTCTGTTTAAGGCAACACAATAGTCTCCATGTTAAAAAAAAAACCATGGAGCATTTGTATTTCGTGGCTTATTAAACTGATAATGGAGGACACTCATAAACTTGAAGCATTAACAGATTTCAGGTTTCTATAATTTTCTTCAGTGCTGGGAAGGATATTAATGAAGTCAAATTTATTTTTGGACTAATTCCTGTAAAGAGCATGCAATGATGAAAAAAAAGAGATTAGGTAAGATTAATAAAGGACATACTATAGAAAAACTCCCAGCAAGTCTTTTCTTCTACAGTGCATGCTCCAGATAAATTGTTTAAAGAGTCTGCGTTATCTTCATTAAAAAGCACAAAATCTTTCTGAGCAACTGCTTGAGGTTCTTGACCTTTGTGAAAAGATGTGGTGAGAATGTGTATATTGGAAGCCCCCCTTCACTCCTCAGCTTAGCAAAAGACTCAAAGGATTTGTTTCTCATTACTGTTGCATTGACCAATGATTAAACCTGAAATCTGCGAGGTATGACAATAATGTACTGTATTTATTTTTTCAGTCCTTGCAATGTATTGACCTTATAAATATATATATGTGATATAATTCCAAGAAATGTAAACTACATCTCTTTTGTACCCTTGTCAATATTGGTAACAACTAATATACAGTAAAGCTGCAGTATTAATGCAATGCTAATTTCTGCATTTTATCAGTCAGATGTGTTCTGGAGGCTATATTAGATCTGAATTGTTCTGTTTTGCAACAGAAGCAAATTAATTGAATGAACAGAACATATTTAAAGCAATATTTAGGGTCACAGTTAGCATGTAATAAATGTCATTATATGGCTGTTTTCTATTTGTGGATGCGGTCCCTAGGATATGTAATTTACAGCCACTTCCAGACTTAAAAGAGTGCGAAAATCACTCGTTTTGCTTCCTTACATGAATAACAGAGACCAAAAAGCACACCACGTCATTAGTGCTGCTCTTTGTTTTCCTTTCTAATATGTGCATTCTTCAAAACATCTGCAAAATTAAGAAATGTATACTACTGTATATTTACTTAGAAAGGATCATGCGCTACCTTTCTACTACTGTTAAACCTCCACTGCTGTTAAAACTGCAGAAAGCTAATAAGAAGTATAAATATTTACAAGGCTACTAAAATCAGAATTTCAAGTACTTCAGACAACATGTATTTGTCATTCAGGCTAGAGATATCTAAGTAACGTTAAGCTTTCCTTATTTTTCTTCTCATTTCACTGCTTGGTTATTAAACTAATAACTAGCTAATATTTATATACAGGATTTTTGCTAACTATTTAAATATAGATAATTTGAAAGCAGTTTGCTTTGTATATGGTAATATAGACTTCACATTTACACAACTAAATACATTACATGACACCTGGAAGAGTTCATTCAATAAACCTACCTATTAAGCTACACTATCACAAGAAATAGATATAAAACAGACATGTTATTGTTATTGGACAGCTCTGCCAATAGAAATAGGTAAATAACCAACAGACGTGAAAGGTGTGAATACTGATTTTGCATAAGACTCAGATGGATTCAACAGGTTTTTCTTTGCATTGACCATCGCAAATCCCTCAAAACTAACTCTACATTCAGACAGGCAGGACTTATATTCACATGGTTTCCTTTCTATTTAAAAATCAAAGTGAAGTTATACAAATGAAAAATCAGTGTTCCTTTATTTGGCAAAATCAGCACTGCCAGTTTGTAGTTAGATCTATCAAGCTAAGTAAGGCTTTATCCTTTAAGGCTGATTTGGTTGCCAAAATCGCTATACAAATGGGAGGTTTTCAAAGAAATCCAGGTTGCTACAGCAAGTTGTGTTCATGGACCAGTAGGTGGCTCACTTCCCTCTAGACCAGAACTTTCAAACCCTGGTATGGTGACTGGAGACACTGTGCTGTAGAAGGTGCCACCATTGGTGAACATGTTGTACTTCTCTATAACATCTGTGAGGCAGTAGGGCTGCTGGTGCGTGATGACTTACAGTACTGTAGTTACATGTTGCGATTTAGTGCAGCTTGGGATTCTTTGGGATAAGAGGCACTATTAAAAGATATAAAAAGCACTATATGAATGTGAAATCTATAGACCAATCATGTTATTTCACACATTTTAAGAAACAAAAATCACAAGGAATGTTTTTAAAGGACAGATGAAATTATTTTTTAAATAATATCATTTTAAATGGCTTCAATAATATCAATACCCCTGAAGCTTCAGATATAATTTAGTATTTTATTATACTGTATAAATTCACAATGTAACTACGGTATATGCATACAGTATAGTGCTAAAACAATTACATTTTTACAGTGTAGTTTTGTGCAACAGACTCCTCTGCCAGTCACTGTACTGTATTGCGTAGGTCAGCGACTGATTTCCAATGCTTAGAACACATACATCAATTAAATCATCATTTGGTCTATGTAGTCATTGATCCTATTTAGATAAATGATCCTCACCTAAGCACATTTTTAGATATTTAAATGTGTGCACATATCTTCTTTTCTTGTCTTTAAATTACCCTTCTTACACTGCATTGCAGGGTAAGCAATCTTGTGAAATAAAAAAGGCTTTTGTCTTACAATCTCCTTCTCTGTAAGCAAGAGAGAAATGAGCTCCACCAAGTTCATGTAATTTATTTCCACCCTGGACTTTATTTGAAACCTGCTAAAACACAGCGGCACTTCTCTGCCTTGTATCAGTGTATCAGCGGGAGATCTGTAAACAAATTCTCTCCAGGGTTTTCTGACACTGCTCTATCTTCCCAGGCATTTGAGATGTGTTTACAGCGCAGATTCAATTGTTCACCCTCAGTGGGACAGGAGCGTGCTCATACGAAAGAGGCTTAAATAATTTAAAATATGGGAGCAAAGAGGCTGAAAATTAAGAGCTTTCTCCTCCCAATCAGTACAAGCAAACACACTAACATGCTGTTGCATTCAGAAATAAAGAATCAAATAAAGAATATAGGAAATGCTAAAATTAAAGGGCTGCCATAGTGAGTCTGCTGTAGTAAACTTGAATATGCAATTCTGTGTTGATAGTCCATAGACTTAACTTTTACACAGCCTACCTGCATATTCCTGAGAAAACAAGGTACAGTAAATGGGTAAAATGGCTGTTAGCCTGAATGATACAAAACAATTTCTGTGTTTATTTATGATCTTGGAGGCTCATTCAGTTCGGAGCATGTTTTAGAACAACACCCTACGTTGTTATGCGACATTTTAGTGTGTAATACTAACGGCTCTTTACAATTAGTTTTGTTTAAAATTTTCATAACAGGTAAGTGCAGAACTATTTTAACATCTTAGAGGCATACTGCAATTTAAAATGCACATGTAACTCAATTCATACAACAAAACTTAAAGCATGTGTGATCTTTACTGGACCCAGGAATTCTGAAAGAAAACACACAGAACTCTTGATCTTCAGCCCTCCGCTGCTTTGGACATGTGGTGATTGATAACCTTTGCATTTCAGAAAATGATTAAGAACAACAGTAAAGGCCAGACAATATTGATGCGTTTTCGGAAATTAGAGTAATCCATTAGAAGAGTTAGTTGACGCTCAGGGTTGACAATGATTTTGTTAGCAGTCTGTTAGATGCTCCTCATCTAATGCAACCAAAAGGAGATGCTTTACTCGCCTCACTATAATGTATTCTCTTTCCTGTTCAGAAAGCATTCTGCAAAGCCGAGAATTGAAAGACAATGCAAACTTAAAGGTCAGGCAAATACAGTACACTGATTTCAAAGAGAATTTCTTTTTCTTTTTCTCTCATCTTGGTGCAATGCATATCCACATATTTTTCCAGTGTCATTTCCACTATCATGCACTCCTCCTGTTCATTACTTTGGTCATTGCGCTGACAGGTAATTCTCTGCTAGGATACAACGGGCTACAGCAGATAACTTTAAAAGGATGCTTTTTAGACTTACAATGAAAAATTGTATTTTTTACCATAAGGGGAGATGTTTGACTGGGAGTCTTACACAATTCAACATTTATGTGCTGGCATGTGATTGAGAGCTTATATGCATCAAATCTCTAGACAGTTCACACAGGAACTTAAAAAAGAGAGTTTTATTTTAGTGTGAAGAGAAAATTGGTTTATGCTTGTTTCTTGCAAATAATGATCATAAAGCGACCTCTCACCATTCACATTATGGAGGAAAGTACATTACATTTGTAAGCTTTTGATTTGGCAACGAAATCAGGGCTAGGATTTGCAGTGAGAAATCCTGATTTTAAGAACATGAAATATGATCAAACAGAAGGGTGGACTCTATAAGTCCATTAATAATAATAAAAAATAAGACAACCTTTAGTCTTTTTATCACTCGTCACTTTTTACTACTTCTATTTACAGTATTTACAATAGCACAATGCTTTCTTCAAATGCCTGGGTCTTTCTATGAATCATTATGATTTAGTACTTATTTTGTTTAGGTTCTTACAATAAATATCTCACAAACTAAGCTACTAAACTAATGCAACTCTTTATTTGAACTAAACAAAGCACCACTAAAAAGACATTCATTTAACTCTCTCAAGTACTTTTCTTTGTCTCATTTAACAGTATGCCACACACTTTGGAGTACTGGTCACCTTAGCCAGGCTCTTTTTAGCTTGTCTACATGTCAGTGCTGTAAAAACTGAAATCTTCCTATTGTTTTATTTTTTTTATTTGTACAGTAGGTTTCTATGGTCCCAAACATGATACACAGACCTCAGTAATTTCTGATCAAATACAAAAGAAATACCAGCCCTTTTCAGATATGATTCTGTAAAAAATTGAATTACATGCATGTATCAGGTACCTGGCTTTGCTCAAATGCATTCTAAATAAATATAGCACACTAAACAAACTGTTATCTGACTCACAATACGAAATGGGAATGAAGTACAGTATAGTGTGTTCCTCTAGACACAGTTTAAGAATTTTAAAAGATGACATTGCATACTTTAGCTAATTTGGTACTTAGAGAACAGATTTCCAGACAACACAAGTGGGCATCTTTTGATTAGTACTAGCATACAACCCTCTCTCTGATCACTGAGAGCTTAAAGTCAGATAATCAGGTAATAACCACAAGAGCATGCACTTTCCTGTGCTCTTTGCAAACTGGGGAAATCAAGTGGAGCACGCTGTTAAAGTTATTGTGGCACTTGAGCATCATTAAGCCAAATTGGTTGATTAGCTTTATTTGCAAGTAAAATCAAGAGAAGTGGCAAGACAAACGGAGGTGAGTATACATACAAATCTTACTGTTGGAAATGTTGCCGCATGTACAAAGTACTGTGGAACTGTAATGATTCTTTTCTGTACATAAAATGATCTTTCCAAAAACCAGTGATTAACACATAGCCTTTACCTGGTAGACAGTCCTAGAACATAAAAGGGTTATTTTACATTTGAAATCACTGTGGAAGTCACAACTTCCACTGATGTTTTGCACTTTCTTCTCACGTCTGTGTGCATTTTCACCAGGAGATTTGCTTTCCTTCTACCTTCCTTTCTTAAGTAGAAAGTGTGTCTTTTAATTGTCACTTTGATAATGTGTGTATATTTGTGACCTGTGATGGACTGGCATCCTGTACAGGGTGCAGTCCTGCTTTGCTCCCTGTGCTTCAATGACAGGCTCTGGAGAGCTAAGGCTCTTACTAGAGATAATCAAATTTCTGATAATGGAGGGATGAATGGAAGCTGTAAGTTTAGTTATGCTTAGAATAAAATATTTAGGGTGACATCATAATAATAAAAACATGGGTCTGTTATAAGAGCTGTTTACTATCCTTTATTCTTCTATGAATTCTGTGTTGCATAGGTTCTATGCAGACACTATGCAGACAAATTGCATACTTCCAGGGGGTCCATTTCTTGGATAAAATAAATAGCAGTCATTTTTCTAAATGCACACGTGCTACAGTTTAAAAATACATCATCTTAGTTATAACTAAAAAGTAAAGGTATTTTAGAGAGACTAACATGGTTCTTAATCAGTTTGTTTTCTTTTAGATAGGAGAGCCTGCTACAGGTTGAATAAAACACCTTGAAATGAAGCTTTCCCAGCCTTAAATGTTCCTTGTGTTTATTGATATTCCACAAATCAGCTGAACACAATGAAGGCAATAACAAACTAATGGGGGGAAAGTACCCATAACTACAATAGTTCTACACATGTACTGAATACTAAAAATGTTTGTGCAATCAGGTCTAGTGGCTTGATACACAAAATAAGTTAACGCATTCCATAATCTTCTCTATGTATGTTTGCTTAAGTGCTGCACAAAAGCAGTTTAACACATTGAAATCAATAGCCTTGTTAAGGGTAACTGAGCCCATACTTAATACTTAAGGTATTCCATGCTTAAAGGGTTTTATGCAAACAAAACCTGGCTTGAAAGAGTTGATGAGAGCCATTAAGAAATGGCAATTGTTACAAGGGTGATGATGGGAGAAACACAAAAATGCTCATGAGCAAATATTGTACAGTAGTTAACATGATAGTCAAATTGAATCAATAAACACTACTAATTTCCAGCTCTCACTTAATTTGACTTCTGTTTCGTATACAGAGGATATTGTATCATTAAAACACAAATAACCACCATTTTATTTTTTTCTTAATAAAAAAAACACAACAAAGAGGTGTTCACCTATGAGCTTGGTGATGTTAGATGTTTTTCTTCACAGAACAAAATTTAGTTCTGTTTTGTTAGATTTAATTTCAAGGAAGACACATTTTGCTCTAGAGCACTAGAGCACTGTTTGTACTGTAGTTCCTCCGGAAATGACACAGCCAGTGTCATCAATGACATACCTACAGCCACCAAGCAAAGCAATACAATCTAATATACAAAATTCAACACAAAATCTTCAAAGAATGACATACCGACATCTATGGTTTTAAAGGGCGTTGTTAAAAAGCATGACAATTAAACCACATGCAGTATAGCTGGTCTGTTTCATTTAGTGTTTATGGAATCTATACATATTTGAGCAAGATACTGTACAGACAAACATTCATAAAAAAATAAGAATTAAAATATCCATAAGATCCAATAACTTCCATAATGGAAAATATCTCATGTCACTTTCTGATGTTCTTGTTAATATACTCAATACTTACAGTATAAGTATTATGATATGCCACTGGCAAGTAAAAAATCAAATTAATCTGATTGAAACTAATTTCTTGTATTGAATTGTCTAGATGATAACAAAAGGCAGAAAGTGGCTTTAAATAAAAGAGCTAAATTATTTGCTTAATCACATCAAAACATCACCCTTTTTAATAAACTTGAAATTTTAATTCTGTACAAACATCCTGCATTATAATACCACATCCCAGTGTCTGATCTGGATAATATATGTATTGTACAGTTACATACATTATTTTACTACAGTATATGTATACATATACAGTACATGTTTATATTTTACATCACATATTTTATGCTGTGATATATTTGATAACTAAAAAAAATCTTTACCTCTGGAATTTAATTATTTATTTGTAAAAAAACTGCATTTCTATTTATTTGTAAAAAACAGCATTTCCAACTCAGGGATTTTATTAGGGTGCTTCTGGCTAATGTGTGTTTGAGTGGGATGTGTGCTTGACGGTTTTGGTTCATCTGAGTAAGTGAATATGGTACAATAGCAAATTCCTATTACCTTTACGGTATAAACACACACAGTGTATATTGGTGCTGCTGGTAGTTTTAGTAACTTATCCTTTAGTTTTATGCAAGAAAGCCTATATGTCCTTCCATTACTTCAGACACCTTCTGACCTGAAAAGGAAGCTCAACTGACCAAAGAAACACCTCAGCAGTCGTACTCATTAACAGACATCACTCCTGTAAGATCCTCCCTTTCATAGACTTCCTTGGGGGTAGTACTAAAACATCATTTCAGGGATAACTTCTGATGGGATCCAGATGTCAGCATTCCCATCATGAGAGAACACCTATTTTGAACAATAACCACCTCTCATAACATCTTGTGCTTCCAGATTTCACACAACCCATCCAGACCCCCAGTCTCATTGTCTCCAAAATCCAAGTACGATATGTACAGTAATTGTCATATCCATTGTCTCCAGTGACAAAGATTATTTTAATTTTAACAGAACTGCAGGTAGTGTGGAGCTCTCCAAAAGTTCTTTATAGTGGCGACAATATCAGTTCAAGCTGGACTACAACATTGGCCAACAGTGTCCAGCATGTGCGTACACTCACATGAAACCTGAAACAGTTGATTAGTTTGATTAGTATGTGTTTTGGAGGAATAGTGAGGGAAGTTTTCATTTCTCCTGTAGTCTGAAATAAGGGTTGTAGCAGCAAGATGAACTTACTGTATTTGAGAATCGGGTCTCCCAGATCCGTCAAGGATGTCAGAAAGGCCAGGAGAGCAATAAAGACCCTATGTGTAGTGGCAAAACGGGGGTTAGCCCAGGCTCAGGAGGTCAGACAATGGCAGGTAAAACCTATGCCCTCAGGCTGTGTAGGAGACAACCTGGTGCTAGGTGGCTCTCAAGACATCCGATCCCTCAATGCTGAGCGAGGAGGAAAGGGTGACCCCGAAATATACAGCCCCAAACAAAGACAAACCGGAAGGACAAGCAAAGCAAAGTGAAACTAGGAACAGGACAGAGTAGGAGCGCTCTCTAGCTGTAGAGGGCGTGACAAGATCGAAAGGGTATAAATGTTCCTTGCTCTCTCTTTGACATTTGCAAGGCTGGGCCTGGTCAGTACTGAGTTTGGAGATGAAAATCCAAGTTGTTGCTGTAAGTTTGGCGGGTGGACTAGTGAGACCAGTGATGAACCAGTCATCTTTGGATGAGACAAACTAAGATCCTCACTATTGATCAGGACTGTTCAGTGAATATCCTGTGGAACTTTTATTAAGAGTAGTGGTTCTACCCGGTATAACAGGTAATTCTATATTTCATTGAAGTGGTTGAAGCAATTTCTTACTTCTCCACCTGAGCTGTTGTGTACTGGGGCTGCTGGCCTCATTAATGGCTGATTGCCAATACCCAGGGACTATGAAAATCATAACAATATCTCGAAATAAAGTCTTAATCCTGTGACTACTATTAAAATGAAAGCATTTCTTTTTAAAAGAACATTTTTGGAGGCAAACGTAAAGATGAAAGATAAAAGATATGTCAAACAACTGAATACTTTCATTACAAAAAAACAGTTAAATCCAGACCTTAAAACTACAATTAAGTAAATAAGTTAACAGTCAATACCAATCTCCCTAATGAATTAATTTGATTTGTTATCATTTAAGAACTTTAACTGGTAAGAAAAACAACTCAAGGGTGCTACTGCATTGCATATTTACATAAATGCACACTTGGAAATTTCTCATTATAGCTACTCAGGTGTCTTTTATCATCCCTGTAACATTGTTTTCTCAGACAGATGCAAAGAAATGAATACATACACTGTACATATATTGTATATTACAATCACTTGTATGTACAATCAGTATAATAGACTTACTGCTGATTCAAGAACTGTCCTTAAGTTGCAATATGTGCAAAATTCAGCCACTTAGATTTTAAAACAAATTCCTACAAATAGGTTACAAGTATTAAGTCTAGAGCATCGAGTCCCAGTGGAGTTACAGGCAAATTTAATATTCTACTATTAACAGCTAAAGCATTGAGCAATAAATTACATTAAAGGCTTGATTTAATACTTGAGGTTTTACTGTTTGGTTCTTTACTGTCTTCTGTTGTATGAAAAGTATATACTGTATTCATAATATAATATATTGCATAATATAATATTATGTAATTTATTTTATTCTTGAGAATCACTTTGGGATGGTTCTTACATGAGGGGAGACATATAAAATAAAGATCATTCTTCTATTATTATTCCACCCTTTCACTGAGTAAATGCTAAACATCCATCTCTCCAGGTAATTTTTTATGTTTTTATTAATTTACAGCAGACATTTGGAATGAAAGAATTTATAAAGGTTCTCCACTTTAAAATTACTGAAATAATTTCCTTTTCACAGTAATGTTCTCCTATCATTTCAACAGAAACGTTTACAAAAAAAACTATTTTCAGAGAGTGCTTTCAAAACTAAAATATGAAGTGATGTTTAAGGTGGTCACAAAAACATTGACAGCAAATATGGGGCTGGGAGTTTTAATGGGCGTAACTCTACTCCACCTTCTGAAGGGAGCAAGCATCTACAGTAGTTTGTAATTACTCTCAGTGCCACAGGAGAGAACACAGACCTGCATGGGAGACTTTTAATGGTATATGGAGAGAGGTTTATAGGAGGAACTAAAACTCAGGAAAAGTAGAACAGTTTCAATTTGCTAATGTTCGAGTCATGCACTACAGCTCCCAAGTCTCCTTCTGTAATGACTACAAGCTCCAAAGGGTTATCATAATTACGCTTATGAAAACAGGAGTGGAATGGCAAACCACGTATTGGAATGCCATATCCAGTATTAAAACTGATGCTAATCTCATTTGCCAGAGAAAACTCAACACTAAGATAGGGTAAGATATCTTGTTTTTATCAGAGCGGGGGCCAACAAGTATTTTAGACTGGTTCTGTAATGCTGTGGTCAAAATGAATTTAATAAAACATAAACATTTTTACTGTAACAGCATAGATGTGTCCACTTTCATTAAAACCTAATCCAAAACATATTTGTGAAGAGATTTAGTAGTAAAACCATGTGGTTAAACTTTCAGAGAACTTTAGTACCCATCTCACCTGCTGACCTTTTAGCATGTACTTATAATATAAAAATGTATAATGGGTCTTCATAGTTTATGACACACATTTTATATAAAAATGTTTGGTTATGCCAGGTTTTAATCCGGTTCAAATATTGCATTTTTTTGTTCATTTAATCTATATGACAATTGCATGATATATGAAGTTTTTGTTCATTTTTTGATGGACTGTAATAAAATCCTGCCTAGAATTTGCCTAGGGGTATTGTGGCACACCTAGAGGTTGGAGGTCCTATTGTAAGCAACCTTTTAACAGGTATGTCTCAGGAAACCAAGAACAAATGCAGCCACAAAGTACAAAAACCAGCTGGTTTTATTAACAGTGCAGGAAATTAATCAAAATTGCAGAACAAATGCCTAGGCACTTCCTTAAAAACTAATACTGTACCTAGACTTCTTTATGTTCCTCTCTATACTGTACACATTGGACAACTAAGATGCTTAACTGCTTACCCAAGTTTCTGTCAAAATTCTCTTTCTCTGTCATCTTTTTCTCCCCTTAGTGAAATTTTGTGAAATGTATTGGCAAAAGATTTTCCTTTGTCCCCAGATGGTAAATATTGAACATTGGAGACCTCTGCTTCTTGAAGTTTTTTTTTAATTATCACCTGACCAATTCTGTTCTTTCAACTGTTATGGTGACTGAAGGAAGATGATTCCCAACAGCATTCTCAGAATGCAGATCAGACAAGGATCTCCATCTTTTACAATACCTTCATGCAAATGTTAAATAATCCAAAACAATTTTCTTGGAGTAAAAACTATATTCATTCACCTGTTAGTAATAAGAAGCATTGTTTCATTCGCAATTTCTTTTAAACAGGTTCACTTCTGTAAAGTCAAAGAAAAGAGGTCAAAGCAGTCCATCACAATGTAGGACTAAAAGAGAGTTTTTCCAGACTTTAAACTCCAAATATCATTACAACATGCACAGTTTTCACTTTTAATATGTGCAAGAATAAAAAGCATTTTAGAACTGTGTATTTTAGTCGTAAGAAAACTACAAGAAATAATGTTATTCATATATTTTACCAATTTGAGTGACTTGTTTATAATTCTTAACTTAAAATGGTTGACAGGAGAGTGAAGGAATGGAGGCATTTTCATATAGTACATTTTTCAACTAATTTATATACTAAAGAAGAAAACCTGTTTATTTTTGCAATGCATTTCCACTGGGGTCTCTGTGTCAACACTTCAGAATATTTCTGGGCTGTCACTCCAAGGAATGTCTGGGCTTTTCGTTTTTTGGGGGTATTATTCTTTTTATCTCAATTCTTTTATAAAAAAACATATTTTCTGAGTTCAAGTGAAAGGAACTGACAAATGTGTCTACAAAAATAGAACCATCCCATGACTTTGTGTTTTCTTGTTACTTCAAACCCAGGGTGTATGCCCAAGAAATAGAGCTACCATCAATTCTGATTCTAACTTAGATTTGACAAAATAGCATAGGCTAAAATGCATTTACCTTCTGAAGGCCAATTTTTTGTACTTAGTTGCACAAAAAAGCTGCGTTTGCAGTTATGTTCCAAACTAATGTTCTGCATGTGATGTGTCTGCATATGTACAGTATCTTCTGACTAAATTCAATCACCTTCATCCTAACATTGTTACCAATGTAGCTAACAATGCTACCAGAAGATATGCATTTCCCCCACCAACAGAAAACTCTGTAAATGCAATATTGGATTGTCCCATTTCAAAAACAAGCAGTTTAAAATGCAAACCATGTGCTTAATACCATCTGGAATCATCTATATATCAAATCCTGCTGAAAACATCATTTAAAGTGTACACTGTGGATAATTTTAAAACATGACCTAGATTTAGGGATTGATTTGAGGATGACGTAGACAGACTTGTAACAAATCAGATACTGTATTTGCCAGCTCTGTCACAACCCTGTGTGATCTCCTTGGAGAAGCTGTCTACTCAGCAGATACATGCACAGAATACTCACATTGTAAGTAACCAACAGTATGTTTTATTAAATATGCTCTTTAGATTAACAAATGTAAATACAATAACTCAGAACAATCTGGAATACAAGTTACCTTAGTGTTAAAAATAAAATATCACAGAGATTGATAAAGATGGACAACACAGTTGACTACAATTATTGTCCCATGAGCAATTCCATAGTTCTTTTCTCATCTTCAATATTTTTGAGTTTGAAGGTTAAAAAGATGCAAAATTACTTACTGTACTAGTACAGCAATTAAAACCCTGGTGTGTTTGACACAAATTAAAACTAATTTGTTGCTCATTTATTACTAGTTTTACTTTATACTGTAGTTTGCTAGCTCGAATAATTACTTTTACAATACAAATACAAGCTTATTCTTACAAAGTGCTGTTCAACTGTTGTTGTCTTACTTAAAACTTTATACTGTACCTGCATTAAATAAGAAAACTCTTGATTCTTATTTTTAAAAGTTACACAATTTGGTAGGCACACCATGAAAGCTGTGACGATACATGCTTGCTTAGTTTGAGATTAAATACACAATATTTACTGTACCTCAAGATGTAAACTATTTTCAAAAAAGAAAACAAGCAGAAGATGCTTTGGGAACTTAAGACATAATCCTCCTGCGCTGTAACATAAATGTAGAAAACAACTGAGAAATAAATATCTGTTTCGGAGGATATATTTTATTTTCCACTTGGATAACAAAATGCAAATGCCCTGCTGAACTCTCAATATGGACAATGAAAAGTGTCCTTTTCCCTCACAGACTAGACATATCCTTTTTGCAGATAAAGGAATGGGCCTCCTTGGCCTTCTGTGGAGCCTTGTTTGATTAACCAAAGGCAGAGTGTGAAATTTGCAGTAGCAAGTAGAACATTAACTACTGTCGCCCACCTACAGTCCTTTTCAGCAAGCAGACTGCCACTGCCGCTCCTTCCTGGAGGTTCATACAATAAACCAACCAACATATTTAATCCCTTTAGATGTGCATGATGAATCTTTCAAGACTGAACATCAAAGGGACACCCCCAACATGACTATCACCAGGCAACTACAGTATTATGCCTGGGCGCTGCAATGAGGCCCTTTATGCACCGGCATCCCTTTTGTCCTTTGCTACATTTTTAAAAAGAAAATGAAAAAAAACACTCAAAAAGGCAACATGTAGGCTGATTTAAATAGTTTATCATTATGACTAACAATATCTGCATTCACCACTAAGAACTGTTTTATGGGAAATGACACAGCTCGACAGAACCAATTCAATCCACTTGTGCAAGAAATGAGATGTTAGTGCCCTGTGAAAGATTGTGTGTGCAAGACAGTTTATATTCCACAGCTCTATAAATTTACGACAAAGTTTAGGCTTCATGATTAAGGCAGCAGACGAGTACTAAGCATGAATGGCTAGCTAATTAGAACTGACGGACTCTCAGCTAAATAGCTATGGGGAAGCTTACGTTCAGGCATGTATTAACCACGAATTATCAACTGAAGATAAATCACTCATCAATGACTTTGGGGAGATTTGTTTAATTGGTAATTATTAAGTACATACTTGCTAATTAGCAACTTGCTGTTATCCATGCCCTTTAATCTATTAGTCATGTGTTTAGGGTACGTAAATGACTGATAAATCAATGAAGACTCTAATTAATTAGCAATTCCAAGCTGATACTTTAAAGCAGTTCCCCATCATTTTTATAAGTAGTATGCTCTTTACCTAGGCAGTACAGTACAGCAGTGGTTTACTTTGCTGTCTTGCAGCTCTGGGTCCTAGGTTCAATTTCCAGGGTGCTATTATTGTGGAGTTTGTATGTCCTCCCTGTGTTTGTGTGGGTTTCCTCTGGATGTTCCAGTTTCCTCTCTCAGTCCAAAAACATACTTGTAGGTTAATTGACTTCTGGGAAAATTGACTCTGGTGTGAGTGTGTGTGTGTCTGTTGTGTCCTGTCCAGGTTAATCCCACCTTACACCTGTTGCTTGCCAGGATAAGCTTCAGCTCCCCCATGACCCTGTATTGGATAATGTGGTTAGAAAATGCTCTTTACCCTTATATACACACATCTCACAGGTTAAATAAAGTGTTACTTTAATACAATAAATATGGTCGCTCTAACATTTTGCTCGGACCTGAGCACTTTTCACATCTAAAGGTAAAGGTGTGGTTTTGTCTGATACAATTGGAGAAATCTCAAATATGAGCTCAAGGTGAAAATGGAAGTTATGGAAAGCTTTCCATGATTCATGTAGCTCTGTGTCTTCTCAGACCGCAGTGAGATTATACTATAGCAAATTGAGCAATGAGTCAGGCCAATGCTATCGGGTATAAGCAAAGGATATGTTTTTTTGCACTCTAAAAGATGAATAAACACAAAAAATGACAGAAAGGAAAAAAAAAGATTGAACACAAAATGAGTGCATTAAGGTATATTAAGGGAGACTTGTACCCTGTTTCGTCTGCTAGTTACATTACCGGATAGAGGCATTTAAATGTAAAACAACTGAGAAGCCAGAGCAGTTGATTTAATAGATGATGTTAACCCATTTGCCGGATCTTAATGCTTTTTTTGATTTTGATGTCACAGTAGGAAATGGCTAAGCTATTCTTTCCTTCTCTATCTCAGTGGTAATATTGCAATCATAAAACCTGAATAACTCTCATTTTGTGTCACTTGGTTCCCTGGACAAGAACTAATTTAAAGCTTTGTGAATCTAAAAAAAATCTGTGACATGTGGGCAGCAAGTGCTCTTCTCAAGAGATCGTTTCATGTTGGTGGGATGTAGTTCGTATTCTTTCTGCTTCTCTTTAACTGCACAGTTTTTGCATCCAATCCAGTCCTGCTCACGTTGCCTTGGCCAACCACTCCTGCCCTTTCCTTGATTCCTGGCCTCTAACACCTTCCTCACGCCCACCATGGTTTGGTTGAATCAACAGCCAGAAAATATCAGCATTGCACCATCTCACACCATCTTCAGATGCCAAGGTAAAATGGTCTCCTACTTTTTCCCCTTACTGTACAGTTGCTATCATACCCACTCCATATAGTGTTAAGTATTAACACATTAACTATTCTTCTTCTACATTTCCTACTCTATACTGCACTGGCCTTTGTAACCTGATTTGAATGGTATCTGCAATGCAGTTTTCTTTTACTATAACCATTGCAAGTCCAAATAAGTAAAAAACACATTAGTCATAAATAATAAATATGGCAAGAACAGGGTTTAGCATTATGTGAATTTGGCATCCGTTGCCTTAAACCATTGTTATAAATCAGAGAACCCTTAAAATTGTTTGTGTTGAATATGTTAAATATAAACCCATATTAGACAGAAAATGAAAAGTTATTTGAACTGTTTAATGGAGAAACGCATGTATTTAGAGATAGGAGGTTTTTACCACAACCAGCAATGAGATAAATGTATTTCAGGAAAATGAAAATTAACAGCCAGGTTTAGATTACAATAATTGTGGACTGTAAAAACAAATTAATCATGTTGAGCAACACTAATGCAAGCCAAGTAGCCTCTCAGAACACCAAATTCATCATGAACTAACCTACTGTTGACAAAATAATTGGATTATTAATATACAAAAAATCTTTATTCTGTGAAATTTACCAAATATCAATATTTGTAACATTATTTTATATTAACATTCTTCTAGCATAAATATTTAGATTGTAATGATAAAGAATTAAGTTTATTTGGAACTGTAATACACTGGCACATTAAAATAAAAATTAATGGGAAGCAAATGTCTTAACAGATCCTGCACAATTCAATAATCACTTTTGTCAGAAGATTAATTGCAATTACTTAAAAGAGCAGAGCAGCACAGGCCCTTTAAGAAGATCAAATTCAAATTCAAATTGGAAAATGTATAATATATTAATGTCGTTATATATACATTAATATTAATTATTTCTCATGAAAAACTAATTTTCAAGACTATTTAAAGTTCTAACTGATATTTGGTTTCCAAAATGTGATGGTTTGTTATCTTGAATTGCAAAACCTATATAATTGTGTGCCACAGATATCGTAATAAGAAGGTAACGTCTGTATAGTGTTTAAAAGTTTTATATGAACTGTTAATACCTCTCTTACTACCTACAGCCCTGCAGAGGTGATTTCTACCTGGAATTATGTGCCCTTCAACATCTTGCATCATCTTTGAAAGTATAGACAAGCCAGGCCTTGTTGAGGGCTTGAATGCTGGGTAACCCCTTGGACATCACGTCTGAAGCACTGGATTTTTTATACAGCATGTCTTAGTACGCACACTAGAAAAATATTCAAAATAAAAACAGAAAAAAAACAAGAAAGTCACTTTCGACAGAAGTCATTTTTTCCAAGTTGTAGCGTAGGTACAGTACAGTAGAAACCCATTTTTTTTCCAGGACTCCTCCAATATGTCTACTACTTTGGATAAAAATCTGAGACTGAGAAAACAAAGACAAAAGCCAGGTCTTGACATGGTTGCCTTACTGAAAAGAATGAAAGTTCCATTATTATTATTATTATACAGCTATAGGTTTATAAGGCTGACTACTGTACTTATTGTGGTTATACTGTAAAAATACCTTCTAGGCTGTAGGAGCCAAACAGATAACAAAATGATAGCATTTTGGGGGAAAACAAAACTTCTGGTGTTTCCTCTGGACACCTTTAAACCTTCCATAAATTCCTAAATGGTCAGAATTCATTGAGTGACAGCTAGTTTCACCAATTAGAGCAGCAAAGTTAACTGCAAAGTGGGGCGCTTCTTAAGAATTCTTCATAAAGACCCAGTTCTTGATCCTTCTTTTTTTGTGTTCTAATTTGGATTTATCTCCAGCAATTAGGAAAATGCATTTGCAGCTTCACAGTAAGGACACTGGGTTTTTGATATTTTGTGATTTGCCAAGATTTGCTATTATATTTTTTACAGACAAAAATGATAAATTAGCAGGTTGTGGACTTTGAACATAGCTCACCTATTTATACTGCAAATTCAGAAAATTTTAAATGACTGGTTTTCTTATTTCTTCTGATAAAGTACTGAATATGGTGTGTTGTGCCGTGTTTTGATTTTGCTGATAAAAGGTGATGAAAACCTGTAGAAGCGGGTAGGGCTGTATGTAACATTGTTTCTAAAGTTAGTGCTGTGTCATTGATTTGTTCATTTAAAAAATAGTTTCACTGTTGTTAAAGCAAATTTAATGGTTTAGATGGTACTGGAGATCACTTGCATGTCCAATACACTCTGAAACAATTAAAAATATGCTGTTTATGATGCAATTTGACTTTAGGGTAGTCTAACGACATAGTCCCTCCAGCTCCACCACTAAGCAAGGTGAAGTAAATATTTTCACAGTTTAAAGCTCTCAATTTACTGACTAGACTGTCACACCCACTAATAATGTGTTGACCCTGTGTCAGTGCAAAGAACATCTTTAAACTGGACACTACTCAAACTGTATTTCATAAGTTCTTATACCTTATGTACTTAGAACTTATGTACTGTATAACTAGTCTGCAACCTAGGTCCTTCTCATTGTTCTAACAGGATTACTTCAGTTGAGGTTGTGACATAGAAGTTATTGCTTGCCTCTAAGAAAAAGATTATTCATGGAGTTCACAGGATATTCATGGAGATTTTGACAAAAGTGTGGGAGGGATGACAGCAACCATGGTCTCCCTCTGTTAAATTAACTCATAATTGTCCATGATGTCACTCAAATCAGCTATGAATACTGTAATTCTCTGTAAGTCTCTCTCTCTCACATTTATCTTTATGGATCTTCCTTCCCCTCTCCACCTCTGCAGCTTGGTTAAATTTCTTTCTGTATTGGGGTTGTGATTCTCTCATCCTACAGACAGTAGGTTTGCTCTTAGCCAATTGGGTTAAGACAAAATATCTTATGCTGAACTCATCTTGAACTCATTTTCTTATTGGATGATGTTATTCCCGGTGAACGTATAGGGGGGGGCAGTTACTATATATAGTACATTACTTTCATACTTTCTCTTTCTTTTTGATGGACTGTATGTAAATGCAGAGGTATATTTTCACTTCAAACACATGTTGGAAAAAGTACCTCAAAACAAAGATGCACTGGGTCCCCTCTTACTCACTCTACATTCAGAAGAAGCTAAATGTGTCTGAAAATGGATCTCTGCTTATTGCAGCTTCAGTCTGCTGAGGCTTTCTGGGCTAGAGCAGATGGCATTAAGCAGTCAATATTTTAAGATGGAAAATAAACTACTATTACTACAGGGTTACATGAGGGTCACGTCCCAAGCAAACCAGACAACAGTTAGTTGTCCACACCCTTGATGTCACTCTGCTGCAAAAGTGTTTAACTCTGGGCAGCTTTCCCTCCACACATATTGAAACTATAAGAGATATTTTAACACTTTTGGCTATTTGGGTGATCTTCTGACTTAAACCCACCATTTCATGGCAATTGATTCACAAGTTCCTTGAAGCCCCATTACCATCTGTCTTTGAATCAGTTACAAATTAAATGAGAAATTTTCACTGTAAATAAATTGTCTGCCTCTTTTACCTTCCACAGCTTGTCCTGAAGGTCAAGCATTTTTAGTAGTTTTAATTACTTTTGACTTGACACTCTCCTTTCACCTACAGTACAACAATATCCAGGTATTAGCATTTGTGAAATGGCAATACAACTTTAACCTCTTGTACCCTTGTTCAATTTAGCAATAGCTCATACTGTATGAAATGGCCTATCCCTAAAAATGATGTAAAACCTAATTAATTTAAGTAATGTATACCTAAATTATAAGTAAATAAACACAGTTTCTTACAACCCAAGGCTTTTACAGAAGGCAAAAAATAAAAGTGAAGAAAAGTTGTTGTACTTGATTAGATTCTTTAGATCTTTAGATCTTCCCTAGATACTGTACGTACATTCTTTATACCCAGAGTACCCTTGATGGGAAGAACAGATGTTGAGTACTTATAACTTCCATCTCTTACAACTTCTACAACTCTGACTTAAGACTGTTTGAATTTCACTCAAGCACATGAAAAAATTGCAAATTACCCCCTATAATTTGACCTTCAATTGTTTAATAATAGCCAACCTGGGAATACTTTTAGTGTTAAATAATTGATGACAGCATAAATGAAAATTCAAGTGTTTTATACACAAATTGCAAGCAGAAGGCAGACGGACTTTCAGTGTTAATCAGATTTAATGGAGGTATTAGGAATGGAATGCTTGTGTCCATAATATTCTGAATGCCGATAGTATTAACATGCAAAGTGCACTGAGGGCTCTGGCCCACATCCTTATGTATGTGGCAGTTAGTCGATGCAAAACACTGAATAATTTATAGAGGATGAAATGAATTCAAGTCATGCTGTATCAAATAGTGGAGTCAGAGCTGGAATGGAGATAAACAATGAAATGATGAGAAAGTTTCACTCAATGATGCCAATAAGAAGATGTTCATTATGGAATCAGCATGCTGTGAGGTTGTATTCATGCAAGAGCAGTTTTGACTTAAAAAAAAAAACTTTTGCATTTAATCTCATTCCAGATAGAAAATGGCATTACATTATTTTATTACTTTTTTGGTGAAAATTTTAACGATTTCTATAGATTCCTGTAAAAAGCTAACAGTTCAAGTACATACCGTACTTTGTAAATTAAAACCTTCTTCAGAGCTATGAAGCAGCTTGCAACTGTGAAATACTTGCTATGCAAAGTAATGTAGGTAAATGTGTATTAAAACTACACAGTATTTCCCTTAATAATGTTGAATTGCTTAAATCATGTCATTATAACAGTCGGAAGCTCCAGCGTTGGGTAGATATTCATAAACATAGGTGGTAAAGTTAAGTATCAGATCAAACACTGAATAACACACTGAAATAATGTCTAGAACAAAACCAGGAGATTCTATATACTGTAATATTTAAGACTATACATGGAACTTCAAATGTATGTAATAAAAAAAAAATCTGTATTTACAGAATTTATTACCAACTAACCTTTGGATCTTTGCACATTTTGCAAATTACTGCCCCTTCCACTGCTCTCTAGTATAGTATACTGCCTTCTTTGCAGATTTTGAAGGTTTGAACTGGAAAGTTGAACCAGATATATATTTTTTTTTTTATCCTGAAGCTTGTTTCTTTCCCTCTTGACACCACACTTCAATCAAAAAACTCAGCTTTCTCAACCTAGAATATGCTCATTTGCATGGTTTGGGCTTCCCTTTAGAAGACCAAAATAATTTTGTTTGCTCTTTTAACAGCACTATAGAACACAGTTTACTGTATACAGTATCTAAAATTTGTAAACATGCTCCATGCCCTTTAAAACTGGGTTACTAAACAATATTCATTATTATTCTTCCTCCTCATTTCTCATTATTCTTTAATTAGCAATGATTTCTCTATGAAGCTTTATGAAGTTGGGAAGAAAGATGAGAGCACATCCTCTTGAATATTTATGAAATATTTTGCCTGCAGTTTTTGCTCCTAACAGATATTGGTACACATCCAAAGCTGGATTGACTGGATAGAAAATTATCTAAGGTTTAACTGAGGGGCATTTGTTTGCCTACAGCATCAGAACAAAACAGGAGGCTTTGTTTTGATTAAAAAACAGCTATAAAATGTATGTTGTGCTTTGCATTTCTTCAGGAACTGCTAACTATCCATTGAATGTCACTGGATTTGACACTCCACTGTAAAATATCCTACAATTGTATTGTGATATTTAAATCTTTTTTTTCTCAGTTACTATCCTTTACAATTCCAACTGGCATTGGCAACTGGACCAACTCCTGACACTGATTTTTGTCCCCAGTATTATATAATTTATTAAACATTGCTGATATAAATATCCTGTCAGAAGTCATCTCTACTATTTACCTCTGATTACCTTGATTTACAACCCACCTTGCTGCACACTGCACTTTGGTGTCCTTCATTTTTTTTAAAGTATCTTCTGATTTTCAGTTTTGCAGGAATTTGTTTTTCTTTTAAAATCACTACTTAAATGTAAATTATACAAGTGCCACTCTTGACCAGAATCTAAAAACAAATTCAGTCAAGACAAGAGACATGCTATTGTTGAAAACAAGGAGAGAAAAAGAAAATATATAAATAAACAGAAGCATCAATATAAAAGCAAGCAAATGGAATCAACCAGCTGGTGTTTATGAAAGTATATCACATCTTTCTTTTTAATGTACCATACTATGCAGTACAACACAGTGGACATTGAAAGCAGATATACTGTACAGATGTACAGAAGCATTCAATTTTAATCCTGAGAGAAGGGTGCATAGGTGCCCACAAATTCATATAAAACCACATACACTTTTCTACTACACTCATGTGACATGTCATCCCTGCTGGAGAAACAATAACTGTTAGCAACTAGTGTGAGAAAGGTCAGTCAAGTGCCCAGGGAAATTTGATTTCTCTGGAACATGATTTTGGACAAAGCAATGCAATACTTGTACTCTGTTAGCAGCTGCTACTTTTAAGATGATAATGCAGCCACCTGTTATGGCCGCTCTGCACAAAATTGCACCAAGGACAGTGAGAAACACCTTTGGCATGTTTAACAACTATTATATTCAGCAGCTATGTCACTATCAAACCTGATCTCATCAAATCTCAGAATCTAACAAGTCAGTACCTGGAAGGGAGACAGCTATGGAAATTTGGGTTGCCACCAGGCATAGTGTTGGTGGACAAGTAGCTGACAGCCTTTCTTCTGTACCAGGGATTCTAAACAGGTCCAATACAGTGCCACAGTTGAGTGGGAGTAAGGGGGTGTAAAATTATGTTTCCTGTTTGAGATATTACAGGGAGACATTACAAGATACTAAAGCACATTTGACAGGAGAAATCATACCTACAGTACCAATCTTACCTGCCCTCTGCAAAACAAACTTGGCCTATTTAAGGACTCCATTCCTTAATTGAGTGAAAGGTTGCTTAGTTTCCAATCTTACTAATTGGGTTCCCCTTGAAAAGGAGATCTCATGGTTAGTGGGATTTACCAGATAAAAGCACTGAAGGAAATAAATTGTCCATTTTGACAGCCTACGCATGCGGATCAGCTACCCACCTGAACTAATAAATTGTCAATTCCATTTGCTAAGGGCATAACTGTTGGATTATCCTAGTGTACCAAATACTGTAGATGGGACCAAAAGGTAATCCATAAGCATTAGAACCACAAAAATATATGAGTTTAAAGTAATCCTTCCTGATTCTAAAGGTGACATTCCAGATATTGTCAACTTTTACCTGTGTCCAATAAATCAAGCACTATTAGAACATGCTGCATATAACTATACATGAGTCCAGACCCTATTTTATATAAATCAGTAGTTCTGCTTAAACTAATATAAATAGAACTGCTCATCTCAAAGCAAAATGTCAAAAATGCTCTAGGTTTTTGTACATAGTTGTAAAAAAAATATGAGACCGATGAACAAAAAACAAAAATTTCCAATTAAAGTGTTTATTCATTTTTCATTTCCTCCACTGGCATATTATTGTGTGAGGGGCTTAATGTTCAGTTCTATAATGCAAATGTAGCCCTGGAACTTACCAGGTTCATGAAAACATCTTATTTGGTCTAATTTTTTATGCCTTCCTTCTTCATGCAGGTATAAAATTGACATTGCATGCCTGTTAGCATAACTTTACCATTGCTTCATGTTCACATTTTTGTTATGTAATGCATTTGAAATAAAGTGTAAAAAGTTAATTCTGTCCTTGCATCTTACAAAAAATGGTCCATAACAGCCAGTGAAACTGGTCAATAAGCGGGTGGTTTTATAACAGTTGTAGGGCAAATAGGAACAATTTTACAGAGACAAAACCAATGATTAAAAACTTGAAAAATGTGAATGGACACCTAGGTAGTTCAAACTGTACAAGCCCAATGTAGAATTCAGCCAGGTCATCTGGGTTAAGCTTCTATTCTGTATGTATGTTGGGGTGCCATGGGATCTTTAATGACAAGTAGTCAGAATCTTGACTTAACATCTCTACTGAAAAAACAGTACCTTCTACACAAAGTTTACACAGTCACCATACTGTGGCACTCATTTGGAAATTTTGGGCCAGAGAGAACAGTGCCACCTGTATATTTGACAGCAGCAACCTGGTTTTCCTTTGCGTTTTCCCCTCCCAGTACTCACAAGGCCTAGCCTTGCTCAGCTTTTAAAATGTGACAAGATAAATCTAGGCAGTGGTGATGCTGTTGTGAAGTTGTTGTGGTACTCTGGAACAAAAGTTACAGCCATCTTGTTGATACACATTAAATCAAGCAAACACAATAGATAAGCTGGATGGCCTGCTCTCATTTGTAACCTTCCTAATGTTCTTTCATCCATCCATTTTCTAACCACTTCCTCCAATTCAGGGTCGTGAGGAGAACTGGAGCCTATCATGGCAAGCAATGGGTGCAAAATAGGGTACAACCTGGACAGGATGCTAATCCATCACAAACATAATTACACCCAGGGCCGATTTTCCCAGAAGTCAATTAACCTACCATTGTGTTTTTGAACTGTGGGAGGAAACAAGAGCACCCGGAGGAAACCCACACAAGCCCAGGGACAACATACTGTATAAACATATAATAGAACTTGCTCTAGCTGTAAATACCACTTGAAGTTGCTGGTGTTGCCATCTTGTATCATTAATCTGAAATACAATAGGTAGTTTAAAATAAAGAATGAAAGAGCTATGAAAGCAATCTTTTGTATTAAAAACAAATTTTATTGCCTTAATTTCCATAATAAAGGCTTCAAAAATACACACAAAAGTCAGCGCCATAATGGACATAAATCTATAAAATTTCTGCAATAAACTTCCCACTTGAGCAGTAGATAATTGCACTGGCTTCAAAGTTATGTTTGACAAGCAACCTCCTTGTGATGCTGCATATTAAATTACTATAAACCTCCAGAAAGCAAAGCTCATAAACTCTAAAGCTTGTCTTCCACAGAAATGAATTCATTTTAACACAAGCATCACAACCATTTCATTAGCTAGGAACATCCATCGAAGGATTGGCGTGAGTATGCCTATTTTCAGATGGGGTAAAGTGTGGTGATGCTTTAAGCAGGAAAATTAACAGCTGTTAAGATAGTCAAACAAATAAAGTGCCAACATAGAACAAATAACAGCATTTCATTTAGTTTTAATTTGTGCCATGTGCCATGACAAACATTACTGACATACTAGATATTCCAGGTTTTGTCATTTGAAAAACAATATTGAGTGTGAGACAGCAGCACTTGACAACTTATTAACACCATCTGCAAATAGCTTGCATTTAATGCAATCTGCAAGTCTTTAAATGGATTTTGGTGAGGACTAGTTCCATATAGCACCATTAAGACACACTTTAAAGTTTATGACTGAATATTAAATGGTAGGCTTTATTTGCATCCCTTTAGGAATGAGGTGATAACAATAAAAGTAGCTGTACCATGCATAGCATGTATTAGCTTCAAATCAATAAAACAATATTTTTCTGACTCCATTAGTCCCATAAAGTGTAAAAAGAAATTCATTCAGTAAAAGCAATTCCACACCAATCAATTACAGAGCACAAACCAAACAGTTGAAGTTCAGTACTTTATATAGAACTTTGTTAAATTAAACATTCTTTAACCCTTTTGGTTTGAAATGAAAAGGATGAAAAAAATCCCTTTGATTATTTGTCAAGGGATATAAATGAGCTAAAAGTTAAAAGACCTGTGACCCTGTCACTACTTTGTTGGCTACATTAAAATCACAGATAAATGGTGCAAGGAAAAAAAAAGTAAAGTTTGGTATATGATATTTATTCCAAATTAAAGTGAAAAGACATTTTAAAGTTTTTATATCTAATCAAAGGCAATTGCCTGAAACTTGAAGAACCGATTTTTTTAATGACTAATAAGAGTATAAAATGTAACATTTTAAAGCCAATAATAAAAATGGTTATCATAACCTTTAGTCAAGGTCATATTTCCATGCATATTAAAGTCTAATATATATATATATTTATTTCTATTTTACTTTGGCTTTTTGGACAAAAGGTTTGAAATGCTTGAATTGAACACCTGGTTGTCAGGAGAGACATGTTTATCAGGAATGCATCCATTGGGTAAACTGAAAACTACATGCACATTTAGCAAATTTTGCCATGATTAACCAGCATAGTATTTTCTCTTCCAGCTTTTTTAATGGTTTCCTCATGCCTCTGCTGCACTTTAATATCAGCATGGTTTCTTCTTGTTTTAACGTAGTTTAACAGTGATTTAATGTGCTTTGCTTTTCAGATGATATGGGCTCCACAAGGGCAGCCACATACTATAGATTAGTTTCCTTCCTTGCACCCCTGATAGGAGCAAGGTAGCTTGCATTATTTCTCAAAACACCTCCAGTCCAACCTGAAGTGCTTACGACAACAGAAACCATCAATTTGACACAATTAATAAATTAGGCTGTCAAAAACAGGTGCCTCAGTGTGATCCTCCAGAAAAAAAATCTAGCACCTCCTCAATCATTTTCTTAACTCGTTGCGCTTTTGAAATAAGAGCATCAGTCACACAGCTACATGTAAATGGCATTTTCATTACAAAACTACTACAGGGAGCAAATTTTATGAGAAAAACAGCAAATACATCACTTTCGGGGCAAGAAGAGTAACACTTGCAGAAAGGACAAACAAACAGTTTGATGTGACAATATATCCAATATTTTTTGTTTGCAAATTCATTTGTACTGATTCTCCTCAGTAGGATATGATCATTTAATGCAAAATCAACAGCTTTACCAACTTTGTTTGCTTTTGAAAAGTGAGACAAAGGCTCAATGATGAAATTCCATGCTTTCATTTTCTTCTTTTGAGATTAAGCCACCGGTAAAACTAGTGTCGGTATTGTCATAATCTCAAACACAATCATCAGGGACAGGCAATAGATGATACTATAAGATTGTTGTGAGGTTCATATCATATACTGTATACAGTCTTTGCATTATGGGGAGAAAGGTACGTACTGTACGGTATAAATGCTTAAGGAATAAATTAATAGTATCTTACAGGAGTAATTACTGGTACATATTAATTCGATACTGCAGATTTGTGTATTTTTGTTTGGTGTAATTTTTAAAAGCATTAACCATATCTTGTTAATGGCCTTCCCAAAATGTGTAAAATAAATTTGACAATACTCCTAGGATGGACAACACAAGAGACTAGCTTCATATCAAGGGTTCAAGGAAGCTCTGTGAAAAGCATTTACATCAGTCTTTCAATGAGCAATCATTCGGAAACCATTTTTTTAGTATCCCAAAGAAATGTTTTTTCTTCTTTTTATAACATTCATGCTGCTATTACAAATGGTTTAAATAGAGCCCTTTACATTAAAGCAGAATGAGTCTTAGCGTTGAAGGAAGTACAAACTATGTCCATTGATTCCATCTTTCACCTACATTAATGATACTTAAGACAAAGTCTTTCCTTTTTCTAAATTGGATCTTTCATCGACTGATATTCATAGTAGCAACAAAATCAGAATGACAAAACTACTGCAGTTATACTATAAATATCCCCACAAGTTTATATTCAGACACATATAAATGGCCATGAATCCTTAACAGATTTATAGAAATGAATGTGCAATAGTTCAAGACTACCCACTGGATAACATTTCATCCAAACTGTTTCATCAAACATCTGCTTTATTTTCAAAACCTTCCTAACTTTATAAATGTATTGTATATTCTGACTGCACTTAAATAATAATAAAAAATGATTGCCAGAGAAGTGCATAGTGTACATTCATTCACATTGAGGATCTCTAGAGAATGGCTTCCCTTTTGACCCCTACTATCACAAAGAACAGCTTTTGTGAGCCTTACTGAAATTCCTAATAATGAAGAACAACTAACAAAACAGGTGACAATTCTTTTCTAACAAAGCCAAGGATTTTCATTTCCCTGAACCTAGTGTCATCTCAGATGTGAGTTTTCTTTTGAAATACTTGTGTCCCTATTGCTCTACCATGCTTCTTGAAATGGCAATTATGTCAATGCAGGAAAACACTTGTCTGTGGTGGGATGAATCAATGCCCCTGATGGAGGAAACAAATGCAGAATGCAGAAGTGAAACTATACTTCTACATTCTTGAGAGATTGCCAGTTGCCAGTGGACATTGAAAATTATGTTTTGGGACTGCAGGGATGCAGAAAAGCATAGAGTGAATCCCACTTCCCCTTCCCAAGTTGCAAAAATGTGACCCCCTCCTCTTCCCACAGGAATAATTTTATTCATGTTTTTTTTTTAATTTGTTTGTAGCTTGGAACGGTTCTGACCACTGGACTAAGCTGCCTGGCCTTCCTTTCGTTAGAGAGGCCATGCATCTTACTGTGTGAACAGTTAATTGGCAGTAGAAATAGACCAGAGGAGGATTAGAAATGGCATTTCTCTCTCTTCTTTGGAGAAGCAAGACATGGTAAATGAACAAATGTACCTGGGACACAAGCCTCTCTGGTCCACAAACTCACTTGCCATTCCTCTCCTTTCACAGAAAATACAAGATGCAAGTTTTCCCTCAAATGCTCAAAGAGCTAATTTGCTCTCCTCCCTGAATACAAATCCTTTTTTATAGGCCAGTAATTGCATTTTCCAAAAAGGAAAACCCCCTCCAAGGGTCAAATTATTTCAGGGAAAGGGATTTGTTTTATGTTACTCCGAGAGATTTCAGCATTTTCACAGCACAGAGCAGACCCACAAGCTCCACCAGCACTAAACATTCAGCTCTTCTACCCTCATAGTAAGCAACTTATCTGTCTGACGTGTCGTGTTCACCCCCACACTTCCCTTTCACTCCCCTGGCTCAGACAAGCAATGTTTCCACAAAATCCATTTAGAATATTGGCAGATTCATTTTGCCACAATAACCATGTCAGGAACACTTTATCAAATAGCGAGTATGGAGCAGTCCTCTCTACCTACTTTCAGCATTCACTCACAGGCCTCATTCCGTACCAGCCTTATCATTTTTTGTCGACCGTTCATTTCAAAGACTAATGGGTTTCCTCCAGTTTTCACATTCCTCTGTACTCATCCTTTAGAAAAGGATACTCCCCCAGGAAAAAAAAAAACATTTCAGCCATTTTAGTATTTCTGAATTTATTTTACATGATACTTTTTTCTTTTATTTTACCAGGTAAGTCAATTGAGATAACATTCTCATTTGCAGTTACATTTACGGCCTGAAGCCCCATTCATACAGCAGGGCATTTACTGGGGCAAATCCTTTGCTAAAGGGGAGAACAGCAGGAGCATCCCAACCAGGATTTTAACCCAGATTTCAGAAACTGGGGCTCTGAAACAAGCCATTATGACACAGAATAAAACATGTTAAACAACATAACATCTTTCAGTCATTATGCTCAAAGAACAAGCAAACAGGGTTTCAAAAATGTTACACTTCTTCATGTACTCCAACAGTTAATGCAGCATAGCTATACTTTCTTTTGCTAGTTCAAATTTGTATTGCAAAAAGATGCTCATCTCTTTGTGCTGTCAAAATGCTTTGTCTCTTGTGCATTTGTTGTTTGGTATAGAGGCCATAGCATGGCCCCGGAGTGTTTTTTTTTTTAAACACATGAGCTTCAGCTTTCCTTTTTGTCTATGACATCTTTGATTGTCAATACTACGTTACCATTCCAGACACTTGGGCATTAACATTTAAAGCAAGAACTTTAAGCCACACAAGAAAAACAGTCTATAACAGAAACCATCTTAAAAATGGAATCAGACAGAGTTCAACATTCTTCACTTACAGTAACAGTACAGTATGTTAGATGTACAGTAGCAATATAGAAGGATATACTACACAAGAACACAAGAAAGGTTACAAACAAGAGGAAGCCATGAGAAGTTTAAATGAATTAAATTCTATCTTCTAAAGGAATCCATCTATTCCCTTTGGTTGCTAGCAGTTAATTGATCCAAAAATTGCATTCGGCTGTTGTGTGAAAGAAGTCAAATCAAATCAAATCAAAGTGTATTTATCAAATGCACAACAATACAGTGTGCAGCAGTAGTTGCTGGCAATGAAATGTCTTTTCTGCAAGCTCAAAAAAATCACAAGAATCACAAAAATCACAAAATTAAGGTTACAAAAAAAAGGTTACATAATCATAGATAATAATGTAATAGAAATTGAATGAAACTCAATATGAATAGAGCTGCTATGTGTCCATGCTGTATGCAATATATTATATCCAAGTAGTGCAGTATGCTGAATATAATGAAAACTATATGTCCATGTAGCCATTACGGGTGATTTGCTAAAGGAGCAGCAGGTTGGCTGTTCAGCAGTCTTATTGCCTGAAAAATGCTTGGGTGTATTCATATACTGTATCATTTACATCATGTAGAAAATACCATTTAAAAGGCAGACAAAATGAAAGAACGTACACGTAAAAGTATGTTATGTTCAAATTGGAAACTGCACAAGTCAGAGAAATGGCTTCAACAACATTGCCGGTTAGCTTGTTCCACACTCCTACAGCCCGTTGAGTAAAGACATATCTCCCATGTTATTGGGTTTAAAGCCATGTAGTTTCCACATGTTCCCTCTAGTTCAAATTTCATTGTTCATTCTGAAGAAATCCACTGGGTTGAGCCTGTCAGTGCCTCTGGGGATTTCGAATCCTTGTATAGTATCATGTCCCCTTATAAAGCCCTATGTTGAAGATTAAAAAGAATCTGTTCTTTCAGCCTGTCAGTGTAGGACATTTCCATCATGTATCTGGTTTCTCTTCTCTGGACTGATTCCAGAGCAGAAATGTCTTTTCTGTAATGTGGTGACCAACATTGTACACTGTGTTCTAAATCAGGCCTTACTAGTGCATTTTACAATTTGAACATAACATACTTTTAAGTGTACATTCTATCATTTTGTCAGCGTTTTAAAAGGTATTTTCTACAAGATGTAAATGATACAGTATACGAATACACCCAAGCATTTTTAATAAGTAGCCCTTTCTAGTTCAGCGTTCCCATTTTGTATTTAAAGTTTGTTCTTACTACCTGTATGTAAAACAAAGCACTTGTCTACATCAAAGGCTCATCTGCCTGACATTTGCCAAGTCTTGAATTCTATCTAAATCTTTTTCAACCCACACACTTGATCTTTATACCTAAATATATTCCAGCTAAATGCCCACAAGCATTCATTTTTAAAATTTAGAGTTTAGAAACTAGATTTAGAGATATCGGTGATGACATTCATTCATTTGCATTCACATGATTGGATTCCTTTCACTTCTAGGATAACCCAATAACCTGAAGTTCATCACTTTGTATTAACATTAAGGCATTTTTTTCTCTGCTGACATTCCTGTTTTATTTCTAAGGTATCCTGCAGCTAATTTTCAAAGCTGGCAATACTTTAAATCCTGCCTATTTTCCTGTGTTTTTTAGCAGATTTTTCATGTGTATAGTAACGTACAGCATTTTATTCAAAGCTTTATCTATTCTCTCTTTGGGTAAGGGGGAAGGATTGATCTATTGAAATAAATGCATTAGCTGAATGTCCTTTCTATTTTTTGCTCCCAGGATGGATACCAAGTGATATACAATGTGACCTTTTATCAGGGGGGTCTAGAAGAGTCAACAGTTGGAGAATAACATTAAAAAACACACGAAAGAAGAGCTATCGAACATTAATGACTCTCCCACGGCTACTTTTGTACGCATGTACAAAGGCAGTTAACAGATGCTTTTAAGACTTTTCTCTTTAGGCGTCTTTTTGCCATCTGGCCCTCCCTGGCAATGACATTAAAATAAGAACTTGCTAATCACTGTATGACTCTGTAGGATTGTTTTTTTAGCGGCAGCTTTGGAATATCAAAAATAGAGGCCTGGAGAAAAGGAAAGCACCATTTTCCAACCATGAATAATTCACACTCTGTTAAAATCTGCCATAGTATCCTGGCTACTTTATCTTCTGTCTACAGTAAATAAAGGAGCTAACCAATTTCTCAAGTGTGATAGTTCTGGAGCAATTAAAGTTATGAAACCATAATGAACTGACTCATTAGTACTTTAGGAGCCACAGCCACATGTCTTGTTCCACATGTATCAAGGGGTTTGGTGATGTATTGGATATGATGGTGATTCTTCCACTGTCATTGCCATAAAGGCCTTAAATCCCTCGTGGAGCTATTTGTGCCCTTTTAAAAACTGATGATCAGATATTATATTAAATAATGCAACATGCAAGTCGAAAAACGTCCCTGCATTTCTGAAAGACTCCAATAGTTTTCAAATGTTATTTTTTTCTAAATTACATCAATTTCAAGTCTAAGATCATTTTGAATGCTTTTGGTTTGATAAATTTACAAAGAAGTATAAATAAACACATAATTGTCCTTGCCTCGTGGTGGAATTTATAGTGGGACTAAAATTAGGAAACCTACTTTATCACGTATCTGGTCAGTTTGCCTTGAAAATGTAATTAGATTAATATAGAAAATGGTTCCAAGTAAACGAAGATACATAAACACATTCACAACGGCAAGCTGACACTGGATTCTGACAGACATCCTTTCTCAAGACAGACTTCATCATTCTGAACCACATAATGGAAGGGGAGACCTCTTTCACTATTTAAAGAACTGTGCATTTCAAATTGAGTAAAGGAATTGGCCTACTGCTCCTCCCACCTTTAACAAATGTGGCTGCCCATGGAATGGTTGAAGTGACAATAGGGCCATTACAATAGGCTAAACTGTATAATACTCTACTGGAGACAGCCTGAAAATCTAAAGTTTTTTTTTTAGAATTTACCTATGACAGATGGTTTGTGATGATAGTTGGTGGAATGTGAGGAATTCTCACATGGGTCATCTTTGTACAAAAGCATGTAACACTAATTACAGAAATAAACTATAAAAAGAGCTTTTAGAAAGTTAGCCTTAGAAACAGAAAATGTTAGTTAGATACTTAATTGGGACTAATAGGCTCAGATAGGCTGCCATTCCCCCAGCTGTCACGCCCCACACTCTACCTCGGAAACGCCGTTCTGTCCCTGTCACATTCCACACTCTCCCTCGCAAACAACGTTACATTCCCGGAACCTCTGCTTCACAATCTCATCCCTGATTGAACCCATCACATTCTCACATGCATCAGATTCCTCAAATTCTCACTCCCTAACCAATCATCCAATCACACCCCTTTCCTTTCAGTATTTAAACCCCCTTCGCACACCTTCCCATGCTCACTATTGAGAAGCCTTTTGTAGTATTCTCCAGTGTGTGTTTCCAAGCCTTTTGACTGATCTCCTGTTACGAATCTTCTGCTTCCGCCTTTTGACTCCTCCTTCTGGATTTCGACTTTTGGATTGTTTTGGATATCTTTCATTGCTGGACCCTTAGCCTCCCTTTTCAACCTTGCCTCCTGGATTTTGACTTTTGGATTGTTTTTGGATATCTCTCGTTACCGGACCCTCTGCCTCCCTTATTGACCCAGCCTTTGGATTTCGTCTTTCGGATCGTCCCTTTGCTACTCTGCGTTCTGTGGGATTCTGGTCACGCATAAGGATCCTCCTATTCCACCTATAGGTTCCCTGACATAATAGTGAGCCATATTAAAATGGATCCAGTGGACCAGGGTCAACTTTCTATTCTCCACGAACACCACCTGCAGTTCCTGCCCCTGCACCCCCGCTTCAAATGCAAATTAATCTTCTACCCCCTCCCCTCCCCTCCCGGAAAAATTTGATGGCGACTCCTCCAGCTGTCAGGGCGTTCTGACTCAATGTCAGATGGCTTTCCACATCCGCCCAGACTGCTTCCCCACCGATGGAGGAAAAAATTGCTTTTATGGTATCTTACCTCTCTGGACGAGCTCTGGAGTGGGCTGCACATCTCCTCTCTCGAAACGCTCCTGAGACTGCCAACTTCCACCTTTTTCAGACAGCTCTACAATCTGCCTTTGGGCAGTTGCACTTGCCACCTTATTGTTGCACGCCTCACTTCCCTCACTCAAAGATCTAATTTTCAGGACTACTCTTCTGAATTCCGTTTTCTGGCTGCTCAACTCGCTTGGGATCACAATGCCCTGATTCACTACTTCCGCCTCGGATTATCTGATGAACTCAAGGATCACGTGGTGCACCTGCCCTTGGACTTCCCATCACTTGAATCCTTCATTTCTCGAGTTTTTGAACTAGAGGTCAGGCTTCAACAGCAAAGGTCGGACAATCGAACCCCTCCCAACTGCCTTCCTTCCATAGACTGACCTCTGAGGAGAGAGATTGCCGACTTCGTGAGGGGCAATGTCTTTACTGCGGTTCCCCGATCACCTCGGAGCAGCCTGCCCCAGTCGCTCTCCTCGCTCCTATCCACCCGCTGTTATGGCCAGTGTCACTTCTTCCTCTCCCGGATCCGGACTCTTTCTCCCAGCCACCCTGTCATGGACTACTGGACAAACCTCTCTCTGCTTTTGTTGATTCGGGCTCCGAAGAGAACTTCCTAGACTCTGGACTCGCTTCGTCCTGGAATATTCCCCGGTTGCCAGTCACCACGCCCATTCGGCTCCTCACTCTGGATGGCTCCCCCCTCCCCCCTGGTCTGGTGAAGTGGCAGACCCCTCCCCTCACTCTTAGCATCGGCGCCACCCACCAGGAAGTCATTCAGTTCTTTCTCATCCAATCCCCTTCTCACCCATTGGTTCTTGGTTTCCCTTGGTTACAGATTCACAACCCACACATTTCCTGGTCACAAAGGGAACTCGCAGCCTAGGGTTCCCATTGCCTTTCGCATTGTCAGCTCCCTCAGAAAGTTTCCATCTCCTGTATATCTCAAGATAACCTCCCCAATATTATTTCCCAGTACTCGGATCTACACCTAGCCTTCAGTAAACAGAAGGCTCTATCCCTCCCACCTCATCGCCCATCTGACTGTCCTATAGACCTAATTCCGGGGGTTCTACCCCCTAAGGGCCATGTCTATTCACTCTCCCACGAGGAGACTCAGGCTATGGAAGATTATATCCAGGAATCCTTGGAATCTGGTTTCATCCACCCCTCTTCCTCACCTGCCTGCGCCGGTTTCTTCTTTGTTAAAAAGAAAGACGGCTCTCTCAGACCCTTCATTGATTATCGCGGTCTGAACAACATAACTATCAAGAACGGTTATCCCCTTCCTCTAATTTCATCGGCTTTGGAATCACTCCGGGGCGCCACTATTTTTTCTAAATTGGATCTCCGCGGTGCTTATAATTTGATCCGCATTCGGGAGGGTGACGAATGGAAGACGGCATTCATTACTACCCATGGTCATTATGAATACCAAGTAATACCGTTTGGACTGGTTAATGGTCCTGCTGTCTTTCAGGAGTTCATGAATGACATTTTAAGGGATATCTTGCACAAATATGCCTTGGTATACCTGGATGATATTCTATTTTTTTCCCCGCAGTCTCCAGGAGCATGTCTCTCATGTGCGCGAGGTTCTTCACCATTTGATTCAGAACAAACTCTACGCCAAATTGGAAAAGTGTACTTGCCACATTCCCAGAATCCACTTCCTTGGCTACATCCTGTCACCCCTGGGCATTGAAATTAACCCTGCCAAGACTGAATCCATACAGAACTGGCCAACCCCCCCAGAATTTAAAACAAATTCAACGCTTCCTGGGATTTTCCAATTTTTACCGCCGTTTTATTAGGAATTTCAGCTCTGTCGCCTCCCCCATTACTGCCCTGACCCGAAAAGGTCCTGATCAAGGGAGATGGAACCCTGAGGCAGACCAAGCTTTCCTTCATCTCAAGAGACTGTTCACCACAGTCACCCAGATCCCAACCTTCCATTCGTTCTCGAGGTGGATGCCTCAGCCAACGGACTCGGTGCCATATTATCTCAACGTCATGGAGAGAAGGGTATCCTCCACCCCTCCGCCTTTTTCTCCAAAAAATTGTCCCAGGCCGAGACCAATTATGATGTTGGAGACCGAGAACTTCTGGCTATCAAACTCGCCCTGGAGGAATGGAGACACTGGTTGGAGGGGGCCCTACACCCTTTTACTATTCTTACGGATCATAAAAATGCCTACAGACTGCCAAACGTTTGAACCCGCGCCAGGCCCGCTGGTCACTTTTCTTTTCTAGGTTCCATTTTTTCATTACTTATACACCGGGATCCAAGAACATAAAGGCTGACGCCCTATCTCGCCTCCATGATCCTCCTGGCTTTTTGGACCCTCCTGAACCTATTATACCCCCTGAGAGAATCGTGCTGCTATTAGATGGGACCTGGAGAACCAAATCAAACGTGCACTTCACAACCAAACCGTTCCCCCCCCAATGTCATGATTCACTGTTTGCAGGTCACCCCGGTGTCAAACGTACCTTGGAATTCATCTCTAGACATTTCTGGTGGCCTTCTATGAGGACTGATGTTACTGGGTATGTGCAGGCCTGTCCCATCTGTGCCATGTCCAAATCCTCCCGTCTTAAGAAGCCCCGTTTACTCCAACCACTCCCAACCCCTAGAAGACCTTGGTCCCACATCTCAGTGGACTTTCTTACGGATCGTCCCGAGAGTCAAGGCAAAACTACCATTATGGTCGTGGTAGATAGATTCTCGAAGTCGGCCCATTTCATTCCTCTTCCTGCCCTTCCATCTGCCCAAGACATGTTCGACCTCTTCATTCTTCATGTCTTCAGACTTCACGGCATTCCTGCGGATATCGTATCAGATCGAGGACCTCAATTCATTTCAAGATTCTGGAGAACTTTTTGCAAATCTCTTGGGACTTTCACATCTCTCACGTCTGGCTATCATCCTGAATCCAATGGACTGACAGAAAGAACCAACCAGGACCTTCTTACTTACCTTCGATCTTACGTCTCTGCTTCTCAAGATGACTGGGTCTCTCTCCTCCCCTGGGCTGAATACGCCCATAACTCTCTCTCTTCCTCCACCACTGGGATGTCCCCCTTCTATTGCTCTCTAGGATACCAACCCTCTCTTCTCCCGGACTCTATCCCTGATTCGGATATTCCCTGCCTCCAGACGCACCTCACTTTCCTCAGGAGAATTTGGAGACAAGCCAGATCCGCCCTTCTGAAGACCTCCTTGCGGCAGAAGACCACCGCTGACCGTCATCGACGACCTGTGCCCAGACTACGACGAGGACAATTTGTCTGGCTGTCTACTAGAAACTTACCCCTTAGACAGCCTTCACATAAGTTGGGACCCCGTTATATTGGACCTTTTCGCATCCTCTCCCAGCTCACCCCTGTAACCTATCGTCTTGCTCTTCCTCCAACTCTCAGGGTGCACCCCTCCTTCCATGTCTCTCTCCTGAAACCCTACCACAGATCCCCCCTCTCCTGGCTTCGGCCACCTCCACCCCCACCACGACTCATTGACGGTCTACCTTCCTACACGGTCAATAAGATCTTGGATGCCCGTATTCATATAAATCAAGTTAAATACATTTTTTTCTCTTTTCATGCAAAACATGCATTTTCATGCTTTTCATGCATAACATGCTTGTTATTTTATGAACATCAATGGGTGAGTTGTTAATGTCTTGTTTTAACTACTATTTCTCTAAAGTCAACCTGACTTGAAAAAAAACATTGATCTGTAGTTAAAAAAAAAGACTTTTATATTGTGCTGACAAACTGGTATTTTGCCGCCGCCGCTACTATAAAAACTAAATTGAACTATTTAATTCAAAGGAAATAATAAAATAATGACACACCAGTTTTTTTTAATCATCCACTACAAAAGTCAACAGCTCAAGAAAACTTTTTAAAACAAATTTAACACTAAAGTACCAGACAGGGGTTTGCAATCTAATTTCAATTTACCTGGAATACTTACTATTATCAACAGAAGTAAATTACTGTCCAATAAAATGCTAAAGCAATATACCTGTAATCATAGTTTCATAGTATTCTTTAACTGACATTAATATTCAAATCAATATCAAGATGTTTTCCAGTCATTGCTATTACAATAAAAAAATCGCTTCAGTAAGAGAATATATTTTATTATTATAGATCAAAAATGTTACTAAACATTCCTGTTTAATTCCGTATAGTAAAAATTATACCAACACACTGATCAAAAATTCCTTAAGACTTGGTAATCAGTGACCTAAAAAAGGCCCGTCCATATTCACATTTTCAAAAGTAACATGCAAATTCCAGATTTCAATTTGTTCTTGTACTTAGCAGGTCACTTCCATTCTCTGAAGTCTACTTTGAGCCATGCGTTACCTAAAGCACCACATACAGTACATCTAGAAAAAATACAGGTACTCTACATTTAATGAATTGCAGCTTACTATAACACTTCATACATAATAGTATGAGAAGCCCACATGCATTATTACTGACTTCTAGGTATTGCATTCACCAACTGTTGTTCCCCAAAATAGCACCACATACTGTAACTGTCCAATAGTCCCTAGAGTAAAACAGGCTTGAATGAGGGTGTGGTCAGTGTCTCACTCAATTGGAGAGACCTGTGCAGTGCCCGTGGGCTTTCTAATGTTATCATATCATTTGATAGCCATATCTTCTTCCTTCCCGCAATCATTTGTGAACAATATTTTACATGTGTATCTGGGGTATTCTGCTCTACTGCTGGCAATAGGAGCCATCTGCTATGAAAGATTCTATGCGGCAAACATTATAGTTCAGCCCAAAAGTGTCTAGTGCCACAAAAGAGGACAAGATTATCATTTTTACTGAAGACACTCAATACTTAAGTATGAACTTTATGGTGCATTGTGATTAAGGTTATGAGTCACATATGAATATAGGTTTACTACAGTATATGACTGAATCAGAATACAATCTCCACAATAATTACAGTTTTATAGGACAGGGCTGATATACTGTATAAGATATAACTATCCATTAAAAAGTGGAAGGAATATTACATTGTTCATAGTTTGTTTCCAAATATATTAATTACATGTAACCCACAACTACTAGGACTTCATATACTGTATACAGTATATATATATTTTTATTTATGAGAAACAGTTGTTTCTTTTTCCTTCTTATACTTACTCCAGGAAAAAAAAAGTGGTAAAAGAGACTTCTATTGAGTAGCTCCTATACCCTACTGTAATTCACTCTAGACATTTGGCAGGGTTCAAAAACACCCAAGACAGACAACTAAATAAAATGTAATCTGTCTACAGTGCACATCTCAATCGAGTCTACTTGTTAGCAAGAAGGGAAAAGTGAATTGAAAAAAGGGAAGGTGTCTTTTTCCATGTCCTCCCATTGAATGAAGCCAAGCATTTTGAGTACTGATTTCTCAAGACGTCTTTAAAACTGTCAATAGAATGTTTGGGGTTTTGTATTTATTTAATTAGGTGTCATTTATTTCCGTCTTTTGGTAACAGAGTTGGCGGAATGCCCAGCGCAGACTGCGGTTGCTGAAGAATCAAGGTAAGAAACTCCCCCTACACTCACACACTCCCACCTTTCACTCCAGCATTCCACCTGCTGCCTTCCTCGTTCTGTTTCTTTTCAGCAGCTTTCTCTACATCTCACAATGGATTGAGACACTTTAAATGCTTAGAATGACTCCCAAAAACTTAGAAGGATAATAAAGACAACCTTAAAAATATGAACAATGTCACTTCTTTTAGAGTTGCTTTTCATAAACCCAGGGTTAATTAAAATACAATAACATGTAAATGAGTCTAGCCTCCCTTCTTATTCTGCAAATTGTGCTTCTTCTTAATTCACAAGTAACCTCCTACTAATACCATCTCTTTAATACGTTTCAGGTTCTGAATCCCCCAGTAAGCGAGTCTTTGTTCCCTTGTTGGCCGTGAGCTTTTCAAAATATCATTAAAGGCCTGGGCTTAATGACACATACAGTACAATTGTAATGAATTCAAATGTTAATGTGGCAAGCCTGTTATTGATTAAGAAGAACTGAAAACAAAATCACTTTTTAAATGCATAACAGTTTGAAGCCACATCAGTGGACTTGGATCTCTTTTGGTCCTGTACAGGAGGCTGAGAAGAAGGATGGATGCAACAAATTACTCAAACAACCTCTACAAAGCACTGTTGATAAGTCAGCAGGGAGGCACTCTTCTGAGTTAGAGCATTATGCTGACATACTACAACAGGCACTGAGGTAGAACGGAGATGGTGTAAAAAAGGACCAGCTGACAACCTCTCTAAGAGGCCTCTTGCTTTAACTCCACTTTGAAGACAAAGCTGAAATGCTGTTCAGGCTTCTCTTCCCTCTGAACATTCCCATTCTAACCTTTCTTCACAGTGTGTTGCCCTTCAGGATATTTGTGACGACTCCTCTCAAAAAATCAAAATCTCTTATGGTGAATCTACCTCATTCACCCATCTGCATTTTCAGAGAATTGTTTCACTGCTTAAAAACAAAGAGCAAGATGTTTAACTGAGCTCCTTAATGCAAGCAGGAGTTCTTTTTTGCACTCTAGGGGAAAATAATTCTATTTTCATTAAAAAGCTGAATCATAAAGGCTCTCATACCATGCATCCAAGGAACCTGTGACTTAAAAAATGAAATAACAGCATATGTTGCTATGGAGAAATACTTAATCAGTACAGAAAGTACCTTTAAAATGGTGCAGGAAAGGCCCATCTGTTATTTCAAAGTTTAACTTCACAGGAACATAAAGGAAGTACTGTATTACCAAAGTGTTCCTTCCCCCTTCAGCAAAACACCAGAACATGCTGAGAGCTTTAAAAACACTGACAGATAGAAACTAAAAAACATGAACTAGCATAAGTATACACTGCTGAATTAAATACAGTTATCCTCCATACGATTGTATAAAGATAGTGTTACAAGACGAAGTCTTTCACTGAGGTCTAACTGAAAATAAAGTTGTTACAGGACAATGAATAATGAAATTAGCATAAACACACCATATGGCCATACGGATGAAAACCTTTACTCTGTACTAAATTAAATATCATACTCAATACAAAGAAAAGCAATTCAGTCATTCAAAACAGTTTTTTTTTTAAGTTTCAAACTTTCCAATGCAAAGTTATGAGAAATGGTCTGCATACTATGAAACATTGATCTGGTATTCACTTTTTTTAGAATATCCACTGGAGAAGAGAACAATTTTTTAAATCAAATTTAGCACCATTTATGAAGTTTTGTAATTTTAGAAAGAACAGCCTTATACTGTACTTAACAAAGAATGATTATGCAACAAAACAACTTAAAAGCTGCTTAAGGCGCACAAATGGGTCTTGCTCCTGTAAAATGTCTCATTCCTCACTTGACACGTTTTTCATTTTCCTATTCAGTAAAAGCATCACTCTGATTTTACGCTGCCCTGCTACTGTGACCCAGAAGTAGTCTTTGAGGTTTCATTGAAATCACATTTACCTATTGTGTGCCTCTATTGTGTGCATAGCCCCCAGTTAAAAGTGTGCATTTAGAGCCCATTCTTTTCCTGTGAGCAGCCTGTGAAATCACAATGGAACCAAGAACCAGCGGATTGAAAGTTTGGGTAAGGAAGGAATCTCCCTTCAATAGGAAGAAAAAGAAGGTTTAATGCCTTTGCTAGAGTTCTATCGTGGAATTAAGTCTAGGGGATTCTGGCGATGTAGATAATCCATAATTTCAAAGAGTGAATTGAGCATCTTTGTTACTCATAAAGCAAGTACATTACCACAAATTACCATAAGTAACTGTCAGGAAGTCTGGGAAACAAGAATTAAGAACTTGGTCACTGTTTCTCTGAAGGAGATTGTGATAAATGGCTATTGCAAACCATCGCAGCACGACCTCTGAAGAGGTCCCTCATAATCTCTCATTATCATTTCTAGTTTACCTGTTTCACCATGAAAGTCATTCCGGAAGACATGAAAAGGATGTTTAACCATACAGTACGTTACACAGTACAGTACTTATTTTTTTATTTTAATATTTTCATTTAAGTACAAATATTGGATGCATTGGCTGTTACTTGTATTTGTTATACTGTACCTGCCGTGGATCCATAGTGCGGTCCTTGTCTCCTGTCCATTTCATTACTTTGTGACGGGTTACAGACCTTGATTCACCTCTGGTTTAAATGGAGGATTACTTGTTAATCAAGCTGGGGGTGGAGATTAAGTATTTAAGATGGCGCACACTGTGTAGCAATTAGTCTTTGTGTTGAATGTATGCTTGTAGCATGTGATGTTACACATCTTGGATTATTCTCAAGCCAGTGCCTCTTTAAAAGGTGCTAGTGGGAAATCCCTTGGAGAAACTACAGTTTATCTTCTATTAAGCTTTTTTCTCCTTACATTGTAAATATCATTCTTCCACCAGAGCACTTCAGTAAACAATCACTGGTTTTGCACTTAATTTTTGTGTTTGGCCTATTATTCATTACTTCTATAAGCCTGGAGTTACTGCCAGGTAATTTAGTCACACTGATATCTTAAGGTTTTATTTTGACACTTTTTAATTGTATTTATTTGAATGACCATTATGGATAATATATGAATATATATATATACTGTATATACAGTATGATACTTACTATTTAAATTAATTTTCATGCAGACAGGTACAGTATAGAAATATGCAGCACTTCAGGAAGTGGCTGATCGTTCTCTACTTTATTATTTTAGCCTTTCAAAACCATCAAAGGTAAAACCTCCCCTCAGACAAGCGTGTCTGCTGGCAGTTGAGGATGCTCAGTCAACCACGTCAAACACGTGAACTGCTTCATTATGTAGATTACTCCTGCTTTTCTACATTTTTTTCCTCAGCAGATGTAGGTTTCACACTTTTCTTTTCCTTTACTATGTGAGTTGCTGTGTTTGAAATGACAGATTGAATCTGAACAAGAGCCATAACGGACATACAGTACCACGGCTGCAACCACTCAGTAGGAAAGATTCAAAAGACACAAACTGTTTCGACCATTCCTTTGTTACGATGCAGAAGTTATCAGAACCACTGAAAAAGCAAAATGGACGCTTTCTTAAAAAGTGCAAATCTTACAGAAATACTGCTGGGCATTGCAGCAATCGTGTTTGTTATGCATACTGGACAGTTTTCAGCACAGCCAGCTCAATTTAGTGAGCCCTGTCTTGCATGACTATGAATTGGATCCAAGCTGATTAAGTCTAACCCTGTGCATGCTTCAGTCTTAAAAGGAGAAATAAAGATCACCAAAGAAGGTCAGATTAATTTAAGGAGGATTAATGCTAACCTGCCCGGTTGAGAAGAAATGACACTGTCACATATAAATGAGGCACCTCATATCTCATTCTAATAGGTTAATTTTCACAACAAAGTTTAAGGTAGACAGTGGGGTCATCAGTACCCTAGCAATAAGACCTCAACCTCAACTTTCACTACTTCATTACTTGCATTCACAAAATGTTTTTTTTCTGCATAACCAATTTAAAAATAACATTATATGGAAGGCTGTTTCTGAAAATAAAGTATTTTCCCTTCCAGCTAACACAACCTGAAAAGGATAAGTGTAATCTTGGTTGTTCTCTGATTTGACTCTTCTCCAGTCTGAAAAATGTCCCCTACTCAGCTTCAAATTTGTGGCTCAAGTTTGATATGTGGTGTTGATAAACATGAGAGGGCTGTTTCTGACAAGAACAATAGTCTTAAAACAACTTGTGAAAAGACAGTACCCTTGAAACAGACCCAAGGATTACAAACAGTGTGCCTGAACGGTGACGCTTTACAACACTCAACCGAAAGGAATGTTGTCAGAAAAATGGATGTGATGGCAACAGCCTCACTCTTTTAAGGCAAGACATTTGATAACAGGAAGTGTTCCCCTTTTGTCTGCTTTCCAGTTTAGCCCTGCTAGGTTATCCGGTATATTGAGATCAGCTCACAGACTGCTGCCTTTCACACCTCACCTTGGATTTCACCTCACCATTTCTCTACCTTCATCCCCAGCCGTTCTCAATTTGTTTTTCCTTTGCTTTCCGCACCCCACCTCTCACACAACTGAGTAAGTCTCCAGGGCTGAAACTTTTTGTGTTTTACTCTCTCTTTTATTCTATTTTTCAGTATGGAATTAGCCCTTGTGCCTTCCATATTCATATCATGTTTTATTTACCCAGTTAAAATACACAGTTGGGATCCATAATAAGGAGACCATGGTATTTGTATTATAACACGTTGTGGCATTTGTGTAGCTCAAATAATTTGAATTGCCCGCAAGCCAAATATATGCTGTGTATAAACCACTATTCCACCACAAGTTTGCACCGCTCTCTTCTTTACATATTGTAATTTGTGAGAAATGTTGTGAATTATAAATAACAGAACCTCAGGAAATTTATATACAGTACATTATTGTTTTGTAATACTAATGGATATTTGATTCTAGAAAGAAATACAGTGTAAGAGCCCTGACTTTGTACAAATATGATACTGTATGTCCATGTTTCATCTTTATTGGATTTTTTCAAAAAAAATTAAAACCCCTTTCTCACATTTTCTAAAAAATACTTAATTTTGCTGTGCCTTAATGTATAATGGCTGCACATGTTTTGGATAATTAAACATAAGACAAGCAAACTGACATAAACCTATTAAATACAAGGCTGGTGTTTTACCCACAGAAAAAATTGTGTCAGAAAAGCAAGTCTAAAAAGCATTCTATAAAACAAATCAAAACACTATTTTGTATACTCACTAATAGAAACCTGCCTAATGGCATGCTTCTAAAAGCATCACATCCACCGTATGCTTGCTTTAAAACTGGGTTGATCTCCTAAGTGCATGCTGGATTACTATGCCCTCGTTTAGTTTATAGTCTGTGATTCCCTGCTGATGTTATAGCATAAAGCAAGAAAATAAAACACTCTAATAAATTCATTGTCTTCAGCTCAGCATATTTTTCCTTTTAAGCAACCCTCATTGGAGTCAGTTGTACTAAGAAAAGACAAGAAAACTATTTTTTTGTTCTTGTATCCTACTTGTATAAAATCTTATCATTAGTATCATTTAATTGCTTACCAGGGGTGACTGGCCGAACATATGAGACATATACAGTAAGTAAAAAACAAAATCGAAACAAGTTCAACATAGATTCTACCTTGAGAATCTTAAGTATCGTGTTTAAACTTTTCTCACTCTATGTACCATGTTGAGTTTCAGTTTCACAGAGCAGGATGCTGGGGAATTGTGGTCCTCTGTGCTCTGTGGTGAAGACCTGCAATGTTCAGGTCTGACGGTATTATGCTTGATATGGGAGCCAAAACATTACAAATCTGATAACAAATTACACACATTAAGGGTTAGCTTTCTAGATGTGTAGATGCAAAAAACCTATATCACATGGATGGTAATATGGCATTCTGAGAGAATAACATACAGTATCAGTAGTATTGAATGCTTTGTGAATTTTTAGTGTGCTTGGTTTAGGTTTGGCATAACCCGCTTGGTTAATGGGTAGCCCCCTGGCCACAGCACAAGGAAGCCTGAACCACATTCAAAAGGAGTGAACCAAGGGGCAGCGGCCAGGTGAAGATGGGGTGGAAGAGGGACGCTTGAGATGAATGTGAAGGGTGGCATTTGAGTTTGGTATAAACAGTTAATTTCATAACGATGGTGATTAGGTACAGCAGTGTGAGATTGACTTGTCATTGTCATCCCACCTGAACTTGTGCTAATAACTTCCATTTGTACTTTTTAGAGTTGCAAACTGACATACTTTTCAAGCAAAAGCCACTGTCTTTAAGCATAGTAACACTAGGGTCATCCCTGCATATTATAGTTTTTAATAAGATGAAAACAGTCATTTTGAATAATTATTTTACAGAAAAACACATACACAGTATATTCTACTCACATCATCACACATTCAAAGCATTTGTTAACGGGCTAACTTATAAAGTATGCTTCTAATATTTTCTAATATTGACTTCACCTTTTCATGCTGTTGCCAAGAAATGTATTGAATAACTAACATAGCTTTATCAAAATGTTAATGTGTGAGTTGGCATGCAAAGTTTTAGTGCTGCTTTTGAGGTCATGTTATCTGTGGCGGTTGTGAAGCTCCACATAACTAAAATAATTGGGATTACTGGCCAACTGGCTGGATGTAGCCAAGTCATTTACAAGGTAGTTTTATGTGCCATTCAAAAAATAAACAATTGGAAATCCTGCTGTGACATTGACTTCAAAAGCCTAATACCAAAATACATTACTCTTACTTCCACTTCTGTTTTTTGGCTCTTGATAGGAAGAATGTCTTTCCACCATAATCCCCCAAAAGACATTAACAAATATACAGAAAAGTCTATTTTAAAAAATAAAAGGTTATTCTGTTGTTGTTTTTTTCATGTGACACATATGATCCTTAAAGTATTTTATAAAAGAAACAGTATTTTTCTTTTTAGCAATAAAAGTTTTTGGTATATCACCATAAAATGGCCATTCACTTTCACATTGTGGAAAAAAAATCAAAACCTTCTGCGAAGTGCACATCTTCTTAATTTCTTTTTTAAATAATGCATTCAAAATACTTATATTGGTAACATTAAGAGTGGAATTGGAGCCTTTAGAATTATTTTTAAGCAAAAAGATTGAGTCTTTTATCCAAATAGATTCAAATATGTAACTTCTGTGGTTGCAGAGTAGATCTATAATTACATCAAACCGCACTAAAGTCATGAAGAGATTTGAGCTTTGTGAGAAGGTACATTACAGGCACCACAATAAATTACCTGTTTCATGTATATATTATGGGCAGCACAGTAGTGAAATTGTTAACATACAGTACTTGCCTCACAGTGCAGAGTCCATGGGTTTAATTCCTAGGGTGCTATCTGTGTGGAGTCTGTATGTTCTCTCCGTGTTCATGTGCGTTTCCTCTGGGTGCCCAAGTTTCCTCCCCCAGCCTGAAGAAATACTTGTAGGTCAACTGACCTCTGGGAAAATTGGCCGTAGTGTGGGTGTGTGTTTGTGACTCTGGGTGAGCTGTGATAGACTGGTATCCCGTGCCAAGGTGTATCCTGCCCTGCTCCTGTTGCTTGCAAGGATAGGCTTTGCATCTGCATCCCTGTACTCGATAGGGTGGTTAGAAAATGGATGTACTGAATATATTACAGTTTAATCCTAGGCTTGTGTCACTTGCTGTTATATTATATGAAAATCCTGTTTATTTAATCTTGTATTAAAGAATACTGGATTTTAGCCCCTCAGATAGCCTTTTCAAATTTAAGATAACTTTGTAATGTGTTCTTATTTAAAAATACATTAAAAGTATCAGAGACACATTTAAACCTATTAAAACATAACTGAAAATCAAATCCCAGAATGGAACAATTCTGAATAATGTATTTCCCCTTCAGTGATGAATATATGAGCCCTTTTTTTCTCCACATACAGTAGGGTATATGTGGAAACATTAAACTTGATGAGGCAAATGCATTTAATATTAAAACGAAGATAGAGCTGTCTTCAAACCACAAGCCAAATGTCATAATTGGTTGTAAAAGAAGTCATGAAGGTGGCTTGAACTGAGAATTGCCAAGTCTATGTCACCTCTACTACAAAACTCCTAACCTAGAAGAATACTGGGTGGGACTCTTGGGACAAGATTAAGGATGATTGACACAGTGAATCTGAGACTATCTAGTAATGACCTTCGTTGCTTCATTGCTCTTTTGACTGGGAAGGGGAAAAATGTTAATTTGTATGCATAAAAAGATTACTAATGAGCTGTTCAAATGGGATTTCATTTGCTCATTAACGTTTTCAGTAGAGGCTAAGAAACTATCAACTCACCCACACCCCCGCTCAAAAAATTACATTCCTGCACTAAAAATGTCTCCTTGTAAAAAAACAATTCCTACCTACTTTTTTTTTCCAGAAAGCCATCTTTTCTATGATGCTTCTATGTGTGTCCATCAACAAAGCAATTACAGATGGGTATTTCAAACTTATTTCACCATGAGAAACATAGGGAGATAAAAGGTAACTTCGTAAAAGCCGGTTCAGAGCTGATGCAAGATCTATACCTATGAGATTATGATTAAAATACATGGTGATCATCCAAAAATGCTGGATGCGCCATTGCAATGTCTTTGATAGAGAATTCATGCAGGCTCAGACGGACCTGTTTTTCTGAACAATCTTGTGTTCTTCAGTTAAGAAAGAACTTTAAATCAAAGCTCCTTTTCCTATCATGGCCACCTGTCCATCACAAAATACTTTCTTTCAAATTTGTTCAGAGACTGCTGTCCTTTAATCTTGGGAGTTGTGTGGCTCATTGCCAGGTTCTGTCCAGTCCTGAACATCATACTATTTGAAGAAAACATCAAACCAGCTTCTAAATCAGGAGGTAGATGTTGCATTCATGATGGAGCTGCCAAACTGTATCTTTTAAATGCCTCATTGTTCTTAAGACTACCAACAACCTTTTTTATTCTAGGTAGTGCAACTGTGATAGCAAACATATTGCAGTTTTTAGATAATTTGGACTAAGGGGAAATCTCATTTCCTGCTTTTCAGTTCTTTGTTTTCTATATTGTTCCACCTTGGAATTGTGTCTAGTGAGTTGGGCTACATTTCAGACTCCACTGAAATCATGCAAGAGATACAAGCTTTTCTCCTGGGAACATCAAAACAGAGGAAATATTGTAAATACGGTATACTGCAGCACTCAGATGGATTGTCCCAGAGACAATATACAATATAAACAATGCATGATGCTTAACCGGAGTGGATGTATGCATCATCAGCAGAGTTAATGGAAAAAGAGTCCAATGCATTCCACTTGAAGGATAGCTGCAGCTTTCTAGTGCTCCAGTAGCAGTAGCCTACTGTACCTGTCTGAGATGCAGCAGCACAGGACTTTAACAGCTTATATTTGAAAAAAGAAATTACAGTACCTTAGACCTAAGATACAAAGTATATGGAAATCATTTGTACTTATGTATGGAGCAGGGATAGGCAACAGCAGTCCTTGAAGGCTGCAAGGTCCTCTGGTTTTCATCCCGCTGCTGATCTTAATTACCTAATCGAATTCCCAAGTTACTATTCCAGTCTGCTATACTCATTCCCCATTTTCAATTATTAAAGGACAAAGGAATGCATTTAGTTCGCCACAAGATTTCCAAGAAGTCAAATCACATGTATTTTTTTTTTTAGATCTGAACACATTTTTATTTTAAAAAATGTACAGTACCTGCAAAAACCTGCATAAATCCAAGCCTTGAGCACTGAAGGTGCCTTTCCCTGAAGTCCTGCACAGAGATCCAAACTTAAGACGTCAGGGACTCGGCGTTCACAGACTACCATTATGCCATAAAGCCGACAGGCTTTGAGCACTTTAAATGGTATTCATTACAACTAGTGCCATTTACTGCACATTAATGTCTGGGTCCAAGAGCATTCATTCAAATCCTCAAAGTAAAATATGTATTGGACTTCAGAAGGCTTTAGATATATCAATAATGTAAAACATAGAAAAATGTAGGACTGAAGGGAAAACACTAAAAGCAAAATGAATGTACCTCAGAGTAAAAAATTAAAAATGAATAAATTAAAATATGCCCCTTTATAATGTATATGGGCGTGGTTATTTGCCACGTAATTTACCAAGTGAAAGTTTTATACGTAACCGATTTTCAGTCTTACAGTATGTCACTATAAAAGATAGAATGTGAGTGACAGTTCATACCAAGAGCAAAACAGATTAAAGTGGACAATATGGGGGTGGGTGTCTGCCACAGTGTGTCTATGGGGAGTCAGTTATAAGTTGAAATCTGAGGACAGTATTACAAAACAAAACCCAATTAACAAAAAAGTGCCTTGGGAATATCGGCAATGCCAAAGATTGATTGTTTCATTAGTGTCCCGAAAAAAAGATTGTCTACCTCTGTGGAGCCCCTATTGCAAGTTATTGCAAGTTATTTTAAACAGTAATGGTATCATCCAGAACTCAGATATGTTTCTATTCCAATCAATAAAATAATGCACGGCAAAGCAATCTTTCACTAGTAATAGACTAGCTCCTGGAAATCATCTCTGACTCTGTGAAAGTCCAGAAAATGAATACATAACACATATTCCCAGGACCTACAGAATAAGAGCCTTCTTTTTGCCTAATCTGTAAATTCTGAGCCACAGCTTTAAGACTAGAAGCAAATTAATGTGATGCAAACAGTGTGTTGGCAACAGAAAAAAGGAGGGGGCTAATTGGTAATTGAATGGTAAGGATGTGTGTGCTCTGATTTTGTTAATCTATTCTGCTAGACTCATTTAATATTTTCAGTTATTTAAGCACAAATGAATGCACTTAGAACAATTTCAACGCTCAAATGTATAGAACATTTCTGTTTTCGAAGGTGTATCTATGGTCATTCTGAGTCATCAAGCATTGAAAAAAGTGAAAAACTATCCACATTGTAGGCATTAAAATTACTTTGATGTAGCATACTGTAGGTGGTGGTTTCATTTTTCTGAAGCAGTATATCGGTTTTGTAGGTACTGTAATATGCTGTGTAGTGGAGCTGATGTCAGAGTGGGTGCTGTAGTCCAGTTGTGGAGTGGTGAGACCTCTCCAATTCGTAAACCTTATTCCAAGTGTGGGATTTTAGGATCCCCCACTTGGAATAAGGTAAAGATATCTCTCTTGTCTTGTACTGAAAAGCATCTAAGAGATCTCTAAATTGCTCCTCCCTGACTGCTGGAATTTTCCCTCTTTTAATAGGCAGCTGCCTCAGCAACAGAAGCACATTTCTCTGTCAACCAGAAAGATGCACAGATACTAACTGATTTTGCTGTTATTTTTTATTATTAGTTATAATAAACTAATAATAAACTAATTGTTATTGTTTGCCCTAGACAATTAGTTGTACATCTTCATAATTGGGAAATGTTCTGTTTTTCTGGAGGTGTATTTATGAGCCATACACTTTATTACTAAAGGTTAACTTGAAAAGCAAGAGAGGAATGTTCATATGTCACCTCAACACATAAAGACACTACGGGAATCTTAATCTTAAAATCTTAGGCAGTTAAAGCGAATGGCAGTAGTGTAGCAGCTTAGTATTCTCCAGGGTGTAAACTAAGACCACTTCCTTGTTTTTTTGTGTGGAGAGAGAACGTTTCTACTCAAGTAAAAAATATGACTGGGAAGCACAGTATTTTTCTGAGTCCCTGAGGAATGCACATTTATATATTTTGTCAAGTTGGCGGGTCTCTATAGCATGCAGGGCTCCATCCAGCCTTCTTCATGGTTCTGTAGAAGTATTTGTGACATGTCAGAAATAATTTCACTTTAAATTTATACACCTAAAAATCTTGTTACATACTGTATACTGTACATTCAACTGGAGTGTGTGGAGTGTTTTGGAAAGGTGTTAAAACATTTAAAAGACTTAATTATTGTTCCATAATATTTGCTTTCATTGTTCTTGAAATTCTACATTTTGTTACATACCCAGCTGGCAGAATATGTCAAAGAATTGCTTTTAAAAAACAAAATTATGAGACTGAACAAGACCAGATTTTATATGTTTGTAATCAACCTCCCTCTAGGAGTTTAACCTGAACTTTGTTTTTGCACTCTTGAGCTTTGACGTTTATTTCTGACTAGCAGTTTTGCATTATTGCATTATTATTGTATTGTTAAAAAAACACAGAAAAGAAAGGAAAAGGCAAATGATAAAAATAACTTTGTCACTGAAAAAAATAAATACAGTATATAACCATTTAAGCCTTTACTGTTATCTAAAAAGTAGAGTTAAATTTAACAACAAGGTCAGCCTTCCGTGGAGGGTGTAGTTAAGTCCCTATGCGAGGCGGCAAATCCGGAAAGGAATTGGAGATGGACTTCAGGGAAGACACACAAAGTTTGTTAGTGCTCACACTGGTAACAGGGAAGCCCATGCAGTAGTGAAGGGTAGGTGTCCGATAGCAAACAAACCCAGGCGGGTCCTAAGGGGAATCGGGAAACAGTCCGTAGATCCATTAACAGGAAATCTATCCAGAGACAAATGGAGACAAGTACACACGAAGAACAGGAACTAGGGATTATGGGGCTTCGCTCCATGTCCCGGGCTCAGAAGGGCAGGGTGACTATAACAGGCCTATGTAGACTGGCCATCAGGCAACCATCTTCCAAAGCTGAGCCCCGAAGGAGAAAGTAAACTTAAACAGGGAGCCATAACTAGACACACCAGAAAGTAATACAAGTAATTATTAAAAGGAATACCAAGAGAGGATTGGAACACCCTCTGGAGGAGGGGATGCCGACCGTAACAGTATTTTTATCACTTTTATACTGAGTTACACAAGAAATGCATCACTCTGTATATACAGTATATATATAGATGGAAAAAAGAAATCCTCCTCCACACTCTGGCCCTCCCGTCTGCGTGGAACAGGCTGAAGAGTGACTCATCCGTAAAGAGGACCTGATACCACTGCTGACGAGTCCACTGCAGCCTCGGACTGGCCCAAGCCAGTCAAGTGTGACATCTAGGAGGTATGAGCAGAGGGCCTCTGATAGGTCCCCTTGCTCTAAGGTCAGCGGCAAGGAGCCTCACTGTCCTGTCACTGATGCGGGCATTTCAGCAGCAGTATGGGTGGCAGATCTGAAATGATCTCTCAGATGGACCAGACTGATGTGTTGGTCCTGCTCTGGTGCGGTCACTCGAGGGCGACCGGATCTTGGATGGTCATCTGTCCTGCCGGTGTGCTGAAACCTTCTCTGCAGTCGGGACACAGTGGAGCAGCTTACTCCATAGTGTCTGGCAACGCTGGCATATGACATGCCTGCCTTGCTTCTGGTGACATTCGAGGCATTATGGAATGCATGGAAAACTAAGTGTGGCCTTTTTCTTGCAGTGACCCAATTCGCTAGGCTTTGAATTAAGGCCTTTTTAAAGACATTTTTCCACCTGGACCTCATTGGGTAAAAGTGCACCTAACGAGTTTTTGTGTGATTGGCAAGTTGCAATGCCTCACTGCACAAACTGTATTGCTGGTCAGAAGGCTTAAAACAAATTGACAACTTTTTGTGAAAGTACATGAGCTAACTATTGTATTCTTATTCCAGAAAATGTGATGTTTCTTTTTTTCACCAGTATACAGTATATTGAAAACTTAAATAAATGGATTTTGGATAATAATTAAAGGTTTTTGGTGCAATTGATGCAATTCATGACTGGCAGTGATGACTGTTATATAAATTATAAATCATACACTAAATTACACCTCTTTAATGTAAAAGTTGATTGGACATGAGTGATGTGGTTGTTTAACCTGTTGAAAGTCAACAAAATTGGATGCAGTTTCATGTGGGATGAGCTTGGATGTAATGTGACATCTAGAGGTCAAATACCAATGAAGAAGCACATCCTTTTCTAAGTTTAACAACAGGCAGACTTTACAGACTTCCTGTTGACTAAACTTGTTGATGACAAATATTAACCAACTTAATGAATTTTACCCATGTTATGTCTTTTCAGTAAAATATGAGTACACATCTTGCAGAAGACTTTTAGTTTTCCAGCTATAAAGCTGAATTATGAAGGAAGTTAACACAGAGCACAGTTATAAGTGTAATTGCCAAAAATCAAGATCTACTGTAAGTGGCACATTCATTACTGTATCTAATAAAAAAGGAGCAGCATCTTTTCTATATTGTGTTGGATATGTTTTAATACATAAGTTATTGTGGACATGACTGAATGCTGGTTGTTCATATTCTGTTTGGATTGTTTATTTATTCAGAGACAAAGTGTAGAATAACAAAAAATACATGATGGAGGGAAAAAAGCAGAATTACAATAACAATGATGTTGGTGTCCACTGGACATCCAGCTGGAATAGAACAGACACTGGCCGGCCACAGGTGACATACAGCAAGGCCTAAGAAAGTGAGCCACAGTGAAAGGAAACAAACAGAGATGTTTGTGTGCCATAAAAGGCATGAGATGCAAATTAAAAGGCTGAACTTTGAGTGGCTGTACACCACATTTGTTTATGGGTATTTAAAAGAAACCTGACCGCCAGTCACAAGTCACTGCGAATTTAAGAATATGGAAAGAAACACAGTATGCAGGGCTATGGGTACAATTATCAGAAAGTATTTACTCTGAAAAAAAAAAACCTAATCGCTACAATGAATTTAGCCTTGTTAAGCCATGCATAAACAGCAGATGCAGCCGAAAAACTAAGTGTTCATAAAATCTGAAAACATCACAAACCAAATTGTGCACATTTGTAAGTAGCGAAACAATGAACATCTGGTAAAAACTAGCCTGCTGATGGACTGTTGATTTAATTCAATCCAAATTGTGCTATTAGTTTAAAATAAGTCAAATTTTAATAATCATTAGCCACTGCAGTTCTTTTTAAAGTTCCAAGGGATCTTAGTAAAACACATATTTGACACAGAAACCTGTATGACTGGGAGAGATATCAGGTCCTTAAGAGATAATTCTAGATAAAGCAATGCTTGCAAAGACAGTAAATGTTATAGCCCATTTGATATGTGCAACTATTTGGAGAAGAGTTGTTTGTGTACCACATACAGACCCCCTGGTACCCTCTCTTCAATGAGGTGTTGCATCTCAAGGGATTTATCCTGGATAGTAAAGTTTTTATATAAAAATAGGTTTAGGAACTAGAGTAATAAGGGGAAAGTTGTTTTTTTCTATGTTCTGTATAGCACAGACTTGGTTTACTGTCAGTATAAAGCCACCAATGGGATAAAGTATTTAATCAACACAGATATGAACAAAAAAGTGGTCATACAGTATTAACTATAGCAATGAGTATGCACTACAAGACCAGTTTCTAAGCAGACATTGCCAATTATTCTTGCCAATTCATCCTTTATTATTCTCTGCTGTTTTAGGTTATCAAACACAAAATTTAATTTCTTTTGATTTTTATTCAGCAATCCAATGGCTATAATCAATGTTTGTTTGTAATGCATGATGACAGTGTAATGCTTCATGTTAGAAAGATCTTTTTTTCTCACCACTGTCCCATAATTACTACTGTTCAATAATCATCACAAGATATTGAACAGCCATAGCCTTGTAGATTTAAGTTCATATGTATGTAATGGCAAGACCAACATACCATCTATTTTGTCTTATTTGAATTTAACAAATTCATACTATTCCCTTCAATAGTAACCACAATTGTAGGAGAATCATACAATGTGGCTTAATATACTGTATTACATCTGTGTGGTTAAGAAAACAGGGTTATACTGTAGAACCCGCTAGCATCAAGCAGCTTGGCCCAATGGTAATTATATCTTTGCCACTCCTCAAAGTATTGCACTGTGTTCACAATTCACAAATTAAATTAAATTCTGGTGTATTTCTTTGGCCATCACTATAGCTTAGGTCTGAAATTTCCACACTTTGATTATGCCTGTTCCTTAAGTGAAAAATATGATTCTTTTGAAACAACATGCAGCTGTTTAATTAGATTTGGCTCACTAGTTTTGTTGCAGAATCTATCCTGCAATTATGCCATCTTCTTACAGTTCATATTGGTTGAATTTTTAGTGGTGTCGTTGTGGCATATTTCATCCACTTTAGACCTCCACGCATTTATATGATTTCACCAGGTAAGAAGATGCACTAAGTGGTCCTATTCTAAATAAATATTTAATTGAATAGGAAAATACTTTGAAGCAATTGAGATACTTAGCTGATTATACCCATCTAACCTGAATGGAAAGACTATGCAAAAAGTTGAATAATGGAGGATGGCTTTTAAATTAGTTACCTAATGCTGAACCCACTGACAAATTACCAATAAATTGCATAAATATTGCTGTGCAAGCAAGGGTAGAATTCTAGAAAACATAAAAAGACAAAGTCATGCTAATGGAAATATTGCAAAGAGTTATAGCTTCAATTTGAAATGCTTTTCATTTCAAAATTCAAAACATTTATCATAGTGTTGACATTCATTATTTAAACTCATAGCTACTTCCAGGGTGGCGCCTAATTGCTTAGTGGTGACTGCCTCTGGATTGCTGATCGGAAAAGTATAAGCACAACTGGAAATGCTTTTAACCTTAAATGCTGTATTATTGTTGCTCTGCATTTTACAAGAGTGAGCACTGCTGAACCAAAGACCAATGCACTTCATATTTTATAACTCCAAAGTATTTTCTGTTAGGCTTTCCCATTAATGTCACACACAAAATAGTAAACTGACCATTAGTCTATATTAAACAGCTGGTAAGGTCGCCAGGTGGAGTATTTACAGGCAAACCCATGTAATAGGATGTGATTAAAACTTCAATTAATTCTCTGGTCACATGTGGCTGAGCATGGTTTAATATAAATGTTTGGCTTATTAAACTATAGGGGCAGACTGAGGAGTCAAAATTCCTTTAAATGTTAACTGTGGAGAAACCTTAAAACTGTGTATCCTAACACTTTAAAGACCATTTGCTAGTTGTTTCCTTAAACAAATGACTTGAGGTCTAACAAAACAATCAAGAACTACAACTTAGCTTAACATACAGGTTACATTCTCAAAGCAAAACCAATGAACATCTGATGTGCTGATTTGTACCAATACTGAAATAAACTTTTCCTTTTGGTACAAATATACCTATTTTGAAATTTGAAAAAAATGTGTATCTTCAAAAATGTGACGAGTCCCATGCCATTCCAGTTACTTATTTCTACCTTACACATCTTATTTGCTAAATTTCCTCAATCAAAAACAAAATTCATTTTGAAGTAAATGCAATGGTGACAAAGGATACATATCGAATCTATGTACTGTATATCAAACCAGTATGATGTGCTGAAAATGATCAACCAATGGAAAATGCTTTGTATCACCAGACAAACACATCAGTACAGATCTTAAAGAAAATAAAATGAACACTACATGTACTTTCATTTGAGAATGAATACAACAGTTTAAGCATTCAGGAGTACAAAACAGAAATCTACCATGATTTGACAGGAAAGCACTTTCCAGCAATGATTCACATGATCACTGGCATTGATTATAAAACACACCAGTTTAAGAATTGCAAATTGGGATAGAGTTTAATTAACAGAAGGTCATATTTATTTCATCAACAAGGGAATTATTCATCTGTTTCCCGTGCGAATAACACCACTGGTCTGTGACTAACACTTTTTTTAAGTGTTCACTGTTCAGTTCCCAAATGTTTTTGCAGCCACGCCATATGAAGCACAGAAAAAAAATCCAGTCTTTCTGTTCAACTTAGCTGTGAAGCCAGTCATTTCAGTAAACTGTGCACACCAACTGTGCATTCCATTTTCAAATCTGTATGCAAGTCCTGTGCAAACTGCAGATTTGTCTGTATAAGGACATGAAGTTTCTGAATGCTATCGTTTTCCCAGTGCAATTGTAATCTTGCCTCACATAAATCTTCAAGCTTCAAAAAATGTAATAACTTCTTAAAAAATAAATCACTAAAACAGCACAGATTTGTGTTAGGAAAGGTAAGCGTTTTTTTTACTTTAGGCTTTTTTTGTTTAAAAGAAAGAAAACAACTCCATAACTCACTTGGAGTGAATTAGTGCTTTATTATTGCCAAACCTGCCACAGCTCTATAGGCCTGACATTTACTAAATTATGGATAAGAGTACACAATTACTAAAAGCTGCTCAATAAAAGTTGTTCCACCAATTTCACATAAGGTTGCAGATAGAAAAGGCAAACAGAAAAATTGTACAAAAGCAAATGACAGCAAGAATGATTTTGTGATTCTAACATCAAAGAAAATCAAAAAGGGCATCGATAAGAACACACAAAATAACATTAAAGTCAATAAAGATAAATGTTGAAATGTCTCTTCCAAAATTAGGCTACACTGAGTGTTATTAAACTTTTTATGACTGAGTGTTTTAAAACTGTTCCTTTGAAAAAGAACAAATGTATTATACCCTTCTTCTCTGCTTGATGGTCCTGATGCATTTCAGTGTCTCCAACTGTGATGATATCCCATTCTAATGAATTATTGTCATTAAAAGTGAAATAGAAAAAAAAACACTTCTGGCATTTCAGCTGGTGACTCATGAAAATTGAAAGTGTGAAAGCAGCAAGTCTGAATTTGGATTTACATTAAGCGGGTATAAACTCACAGACAATTACTGATTATAAACCTAGTAGAGACTACTATACTGTACTTTCAATGTAGGTTTAAACAGCACTGATTATAGAGAATGTGTTTCCTATACAGATATACTATACATTTTATGTACAAATATACAATATACATTGATAAGCAAGTCACATTTAAAATAAGTTTTCAGAAAGAAAGTGACACACTTGCCAGATGTGACAGTCTGATCTTACTGAATATGTGGAACATAAGTGACTTTAAACATTCACACAGATGAATAGTTATGATTAATGGAGTTTATAACGGAAGTTCTTCAGGTGGCACACTTCCGCTAGCTTCTGTATAGTGTTGTACCCAGGACATCCTTTAACGTATGTCTCTCGCTGTCCTTCAACCATCCCATCTCCATTCTTTCAGCAGCTCTAGCTTAGTCCTCGCAATAGTGAGGGGCTGTGAGCTGGTTATTTTGACAAATACCCTCTACACATTTTGTACCTCTATCACATTATTTAGGATCTAACTGAACTACTGAATAAATGATTGTCCAATTGGGCCATGAACAATAGTCAATATATAAAACAAACTGTTCGTTTAAATAATGGGCTGCATTTCAAAAACAATCAGGCCGATTCAAAAGATCCATTTGATGGCATTGGTCTACACCAGAATCTTACATTGTTAAATATACTGGATTATTACAGTATTTTAATAAATTTTGGTTTCTCAACATACAGTACAGTCCAACAAACTGTAAGCACTCATTTAGACAAAATCAATCTTACACATTTCTTCAGCATCAACTGTGAAACATAAACTACAGGATGTAAGTGGAAACTATAGAGGAGTTCAAGTGAAACAAGCTACCCAATCTTGTTGTTGAAGCTGATATCCTGGCGTCCTCCAAGAAACATCTGGATGAGATCCTTAAATCAATTAGTTAATACAAAACAGGCTACTGTATAACAGCCAAATGGCCTCCTCTCATTTGCAAACATTCTTAGGTTCTTAGGAAGACAATCTTCAAGCAGTCACCAAGTACAAGGCAATGAGTACCTCTATTTCATTAGTTGCTCCAGAAGTTCATCCATCCATCTCTAAATGCTTTATCCAATCGCAGGAGAGCCTGAGCCTAACCTGGTAAGCAATGGGTGCAACGCGGGATGCACCGTGGACAGCATGCCAGTCCGCCACAGAGCAGGCAGATAAAAACAGACACACATACCACAGGGCCATTTTTTGCAGAAGCCAATTAATCTACAAGTATGTCTTTGGACTGTGAGAAGAAACCCATGCAAACATGGGGAGAACATACAAACACCATGTTGGAAGTGAACCCTGGGCCCCAGTGCTGTGAGACAGTAATGCTAACCAGTCTGCCACCACAGCACCCCTGCTGCAGTAATAAAAACTGAAATTACATTAACAAAGAAAAAACTTGGCATTACTGGTTATAATGAAAAAACATATATCTGCATGCAGGGAAGACACATTTTTAAGAGATGTCAGAGATCAGAGGAAGGATATTACTTTCATAATGGGATATGCATCTCATAATAATTATGACCCTTTCTAAAGTGTAAAAAAGTTATTATGAGACACATATACCTGTGAAAATATTTCCTTAAGCATGATCACTGACCTTTCATAAAGGTTCAATAAATGTTTGAACAAACCATATAAGTGCTCCATGGTACAGTATCTATGACCCTGTCTACACTATGTTAGGAGTTACTGTATAAGCTCATTTTGCATTTCACCTTAATTACAGGCCAAAAGTCACTAGAATATTGTTTTTGGAAGATGCATAATGTATATATGGGTTTTTATATGTGTTCCAGAGGATCGTGGTCCTCAAAGCATTCTATAAGGAGCTGTAATAGTTTTGTATTTTCCCTTTAAAAGATATCAAAGTTCATGGCTAAGAATATTTAAATAAAGCAAATGTAATATCCTATATGTGTTTCATAATACACTCCGTAAGGGATTCCAGATTTTGCGTATGACCTTCAGGAAAGGTTTGGGATCACAAGCAAGGTCATTTTTAATCAGAGCATTGAAGGGTTTCTATTTGTGTTCTACTGTATAACATCAATGACCTTATCTGCATTCATTATGAAATTATAAACGAATCTTGAATTTGACCAGAGTGGGAGGTCTTAGGTCTTATACAGCTGCCAAACCATGTTACCTATCAGTATTAGTCAATTTTGGACTATAATTCCCATTAACCCTATTAATTTTGTAATGATTCTCAAACCTGTCATATTCTACAGATGTACATCACAACATAAGTAAATGTCTGTATACTATATTAATCACTTCTCTAATTTGATTGGCCTGCAGTGGCCACATGTTTAATGTAGAAACTTGTGGCAAACAATGGAGAGAGAGAACCTCAATTTATATGTACTGTATTAATTTTATTCCCAATAGACGGGTTAAAAAAATTAACAAACTGTCCTGATGTTAAAATGCTGGACGAAAAAAATGAAGTACTGTAGTATCATGCCCAAGTTTCAGAATTGGAATATTCCAGCGAAAAAAACAACAATAACAATAACATGGTTACAGCAGCTTTGTTGCTTGCCTCCCTAATTAACACAATTTACTTTCAGTTTCTTACTCTATTAAAAAACTTGCATTTTAAAAAAAAATACAGATTTAAAGTTATTCCTGTTCATTTGAGAAGGATTAAGCATTCACTGAATTAATTAGTACAGTATATCCATTTTTAGTATCAGAATATGCAAGTATTAGAACAGAATATTCATTTTTACATACATGGCACATTGCTTTCTACTTGAATACTATAAAACTAGCAATTTCTACACTATTGTAAATGGATTTACGGGATGTTATGAATAGACGTTTGGAAGGGACAACTAGTCGGTCTCACTCAGCTGTTCTTTATCATAATCATTACCAAAATTAGCTGTATATACTGTATATATCTAATGCAAACACCTCTTTTCACATTTGCTTAATACAACACTCCCCCACCTCACACACCCCTTGTTTAACTCCTGAACTTGAATGGGGGTCAGGCCTGCTCATCCTATCCTAGGTAAATATGAGAATATTCACAAAAGCATCTGAATTTTGCATGCTGTTGTCCTTTATGAACTGGTGTTAAAATTTATGCCAAACGCCACTCTTGTTCAGGTTTATACAGTACGTTTAAAAAGACCATGTATTCTACTGTATAGTTTCTGGAGGTTAAAACAGAGCAAAAGGCCCTGTACAAAGAACAGAAAGCCATATGAATATAGCTATGTTAGAGACTGTACAGAAATGTAGTTTAGAATATTTCAGAAACAGAGTGTAAGGACAATGTGACAGCCAGCAAGGAAAAGAAGACTGCTGGAGTGGGCACTATCCTTTTCTTAAGCATAGAAACTGCAAGTGCTGACTATTTTAAGGTTGCAGAAGTCAATTTTACGGTTAAGTCATTCCCTCTATTATTTTTCTCTCATAGTCATTTTGTTTGTAGCTCTTGGGCCACCCGTAACTGAGATAAGACAACAGCTGAGAAAATATCCAAAAGCTGAAGCTTGAGAAGGTTTAAACAATATTTGTCATGCAGCAAGGAAACTTAATAAAGATTATTGTTTTCACTTTCTCCAATAGCATGCACTATTAACCTGATGTTTAAACAAATTGTATTCATACTTTCCAATATTTTGTTTTATTTTTTTTTAATTTAGTGTTGTGAATTGTTCTTTCAATATGTTGCATTGTTTTGCAGAACCACAAATCTATGGTGAGTATATACTGAAAATTTAACCTTTTTGTTTCAATCTAACTGTTAGTCCTATTAGAACTGTAGTGTATGCCCTAATGCAAAACTTAGCAATTTAGCTTTATGGATCTGTAGAGAGGAATAAATTATTCTAACGATGGGAAATACTTAAAAACAGAGAATGTGTCAATTAGTACAACACTTCATATTGGCTTCTGAATTTTAAGTTTTACCTTTGAACAAATCTGATCGATCTGAAAAAAAAAGCTAAATGACATCCTTGGTCCCTCACCCAAAATTATCTCTGTTCATTATTCAAATTTGTTATACTAATAGAAAATACAAGTGGAGAATATGAGTGAAAATGCTCATACCATGCATATAATGTAAGATTTACTATACACTATGCAGCAGTGCATGTCACATTTGGAACAAACTATTGCAAATCAACTCAGCTAATGGCTGAGTGCAAGCAGTGGGGGGATAAGGACCATTCACATTTCCCTCTAACCACCCTTGTCAGAGTCTTCAACCATCCTTCCCACTGAAAGCCCCGTAGTGCTTGGAAGAGTGATGCGACTCTCACTGCCAACACTAAGCTCACAGTTAGTAACAGGGGTTGCTGTTATGTGGCAGGCATAGACTAATCTGGCCAAGTGAAACTTTCCCAGTCCCAGCAGTAGTGAGCCAATTGTGTGCTTCTGCTTGGGGAATTGTGGTTGCATTCAGCTAACTACATAGCCAAGCCACAGATTGGCAATGACTGGAATATGGGACTTAACCCACACTCTCAGCAAGCTCCTTTCAAGGTAAAGCCACTCAGGTCCTGCACCTTAATTCAATTTTGATGAACCAAAGAACCAATACTAGAAAGAGAACTTCAAAATGCCCTTAGGTATTGCTCTCTTACTAAGTTACACAATACTGTATCCTTTTTGGAATAACACAGTAGTAGGCCAAGAGAACAAAACATATTGTTTTGTTATTGTTAACATTGCTTTCCTCAGTACCATTTTAGGGTATTGTGCTTTTTAAGTGCAGCTACAGTATACTCTTCATTAAGCTTCCACAAAGGTCAAATCACACAAAACATGAATTTTTACACCATGTAAATAAATAACTAATGTCACACTTGTTTTTGGAACTAATAAGTAATACAGAAAATGAAATGTCTTTAAACATAAGTTGATATAATTCTAGGGTTTTGACAGATCTCGGTCATCTCTATTAAAATGGAATAATAAACACGATAAAGAAATGTGTGTGCTATGAAAGAAGGCATAAAATAGGTCCTATATACTGAATATACAGTAAAGAGAGACAGTTGAAAAGCTATGGGCAGAAAAGATATACTGTACATCTACAGTATACAATTCAGTTACAGAAGCTGCCAATACTGAATAAAATCTAATTACGTAAGATATAAAATACAAAGAATATCCATGGAAGCACACACCTTAAAAGTGTGGGCCAAGACATACTGTATTACATAAGATTGTCACTGTTGTTCAAGAACAACATTTATCTACAATATATGTTGCTAAATCTTTATGTATGCCATGTGTTTATGAGGAGTTATACGAATCTTGTCCACATTTCAGGTCTTAACTACATTCAAATTTTAAAACTAAGAAATGGAGAGCAATTTTGCAGACAGCTGCCAAGTTTAATTACTTAACATGAGAAAATTAGGTTGAATCCTGTTAACTTATCTGTCACTTATATTTTTTTCATATAAGTCTATTAAAGAACAAATCTCCAGAGAACCTTAAATACTGTATGTGAAATTTCTAATGTCTAGGGTGCCTATTGTAAATAAAATGTTTCACAACTGGTTGTTTTATCTTCTAAATCTGACAATATAAAATGCAGGACAGATCCCTGTTAATATATATTTTTTTTATGATTTCCAATGGCTCCACACAATATTGAAATGGTTTAATGTCAATTGTAACAGGGGAGTGGTAGCTATATGATGGGAGATCTCACATGAAAATGTGTGTTCTTACCCACATGTACACATTTTCCCAGATCTCTCTAATCCTCCTCAATCCCTTAGCCCAGTTTAACCCTTTATATGGTTCTCTAAACACCCAAACCATGCAAGCTGCTCTTGCAACTGCTGCTGACCTGTTAGACAATTTAGGAGCTAATCTGTACCAAAGTAGACACAAAAATACAGAAACTCTTAAAAGCAATAATCTAAACAATTGTGTAACACAAACAACATTTTGGATATACAAAGTGGAGTACCACAAGAACCTGTACACTGTGCTTCATATCGCAATTTATATCAATGATCTGGATTCTGGTATATTTTGTAACATCACGTTTACAACTAATACAAAGACATCAGAATGGCAAACACTATAGAAGCATCAAATTAAATCCAAACACATTTTAAGTTTAGTTAAGTTTAAGTTAGACAAGTACAAAAACTTACTCTATATACAGTAGGTAGACAATACATAAACCATTGTTACACAATAGGAAACACTGAACTAAAACAGGCTACTTACAAAAAAAGTATTATATTAAAAGGTATTTATAAGATAATGTATATCAGACAATGAAAGCAATAAAAAATACATTAAAGTGTTAGGATATACAGTATAATTAAAAGCACGGGACTAGTAAAATCTCATTTAGAAAGCTGCATACAATTTTGGTCACCACAGTACAAGAACAAAATTGCTGCTCTGGAATAAGTACAGATAATAGCAAGCGGATATACAGTATTCCCAGGCTTAAAAGAATATCCTGCACTGACAGGCTAAAACAACAGAATGAACCAAGTGACTGTGACTGACAGATGAATTTATTTAAACAAGAAAGGCCTCTTTGAAGACTTATACATTCCAATATAATGGCAGCCTTAGCAATTAGTGAATGGAAATACAACTGATGAATGCTACAGTATATTCAAATTTGAGAAGTTCTTGAACCTGATTTGGCTGCCCCTGGTGGCAGTTCTATTGTTACTTGAATCTTCTGCCAGCAACCTGCCACACTTGTAAATTGAGATGTGTAACGTTCTAGGCAAATTGTTTCAGTAACTGCTTTTTCTAATATCCATGTTGCATTGCATAGCTGCACAATGCACTAGTAAGAGTCCATTAAAAATATCGTGCACAACGTTGGTAATCATGATTCAAGAAAGATATTGCTCTTTCAGAATCAGTCAGAGAAGAGAAACCCGTTGAGAGCCTCTGACAGGTTAAAAGAGCTGAACCTGTTTGGTCTCAAACAGGAAAGACTGCAGATGGATCTGATACAAATATTCAAAGACCTCAAGAGACAAAGTCAATCTGACAGACTTCTTCAAGATTAAAAGTGAAGCGGAAACCAGAGGACACAAGTGGAAAATATGTAATAATTCTACATAAAATGGAAAGTATGTGATAATTCTACATAAAAACTAAGATTAGGAGTTACATTTTTTACCCACAAAGTTATGGGAGTATGAAGCAAGGTACCCTGCCATAATGTTGGACTCTGGACTCTTTCAAGAAATGACTGAGTGAAATCCATCCATCCATTTTCTAACCACTTCTTCCGATTCAGGTTCATGGGAGAGCCGGACCCTTTCTCAGCAAGCAACAGGCACAAGGCAGACACCAAAAAGAAAAAGAAACACACACCTACTGTAGGGCAAATTTTCCCAGAAGCAAGGAGAAGGTTTTGGACTGCAGGAGGAAATTGGAGCATCCAGAGGAAGCCTACGCAAAGCTGGGGAGAACATTCAAACTCCACACAGATAGCACCCCAAGTCAGGAATTGAACAAAGGGCCCCAGCACTGCATGCAGTACCAACCACAGTACCACCTACAGTATCATCAACTGGATGACATACTGTACTCAAGTCAATTGACTACTAAAAATCAAATACACTAGACTGCCCCGCTGTCCTCCCCTTACTTTTCATGTTCTTAAAATGAACTGCAGATCCACTTTATCCACATTTTATGTATAATCTGCCAGTCTTTCTATGCATAAATTATTTAATCCTATATAGTATAATGTGGAAAGCATGGTCACTCGAAAGAGTCCCATAGGAAATCTAATCTTTCTCTATGCTGACCGAAGCACAAAGCCCAGGTCATATTAAGAAGAGGATTCACAATAAAGATCTTATCTAACCCTTATCTTAATGGTGAAAACAGAGGTTCACACACTGCAAAGCAGCTAGTCAATTGCTGTACTGTATATAATATATTTTTTTATATATTCTCTATATACCATCAATAACTACAGAGATATTTTGAGAAACATACAGTATGGCCTCTTGAATCTAGACTAAATACTATAGATAATTAGAGAGATAATGTACATGGCCTTTCTTATAGAAAGATTACACATTCATACACACACACATATTTGGCATCATTGCAAGATTTATTTTTTTCAGTTCAAATCTATTGACTTGCTTACAGTATGTGTACCTGTATGATTACCCTGTGACAGTGAGCTTTGTTTACGCATAAGACCAATAACTTCACAAGCCATTTGCATCAAACAGCTAGGTCATAAACACAAGGTAACTCAGATCAATCTTGTGCTAGTGACACTTTCTTAATTAAATATCCTGGCACGAAACACATTAAACACAATGACTGTAATAACAGCGGACATATTATGAACAAATGCAGTGCAAAGGTCATCTCTTGTCTAATCTCTAATCCCCAGCTGTAATTTTGATAACCAATGGCCCTGTTAAAATAGAATCAATACTGTAATTACTGCAAGAATCAATTTTTGATTATATCATGACTGATACTTTTCATCAAAAATAATAACCCCAAATTTCTTGCAAAGAAGCATAAACATTAATATTTGCAATGACCTTTTAACATTTATAGATGCCCAAAGATAATTTAAATGATACGAAAGACTGGACACCAGGATAATTTGTCAAGGAAGCCTAAATGTTTTACTTTCACATCTGCATTTATTGATATTAAAATACGCTTTGCTATTATATTGACTCATGTACACACCCTGCGCATGTTAATACATGGTAATATCAGCCTAACCATATGTTTTTACTACAAAACACGTGGGTAAGCATTTAATTTAATGGTGAAAGCTTAATAGCATCAGAATGAGCTCCTGCATTTTAATGTGTTTGTTGGTTTCCAAATAAGAATGTTTCCTTCAGATATTCAATTACCACAAACCACAGAATCAAGAAATATGTATCTCAAATTCAACATTGTGCAAAAATAGAGGGCACCAATAGAATACAGCAATATTATAATTTGAAATTAATGAATAATTTGTATAAATGGAGGTTTCGTACATATTCCATTAATAGATATACTGTACAGTAAAGAGATAATGAGTACCACAGAAAAGAGGTTAAGTGTAGAGTTTAGGGTTTGGTTTTGGTTTGGATTAGTAGAAATACTAAAATGTATCTATAGACAGTTTATAATTATTCTACAAAATTTCAATTTATAGTGTGCTGATCACATGAATATATACTGTATTAGATCGTTTTATATAACAGCACATTATAGATATACAGTAGCTATTACTGATTGGAATGTCTTTTAATTTATTTAATACACATGTTAGTTAATTTGTTCTTTGAAGGCTATGCAAAATCTTTTGGAATACAAAAGAGGTAACAAGCAATTGGAGCCTCCTTAAATTGTGTTTAACGTCTATCTTGTAGCAGCTTATTGATCTGGAAAGCACATCAAAACATTCTTCTTTTAATGACTTTACTCAATCAGCTTCCACGATATGACTTGGCTGTTCGTGCCTTACACCCACACACCCTTATATAAAGATGTGTTGTCTTCCAGCACTTAATTTCTTTGATACCTAAGGTCAACAAGTTAAGATAATGGCTGAATCGTTCTGCCCCTTTCAAACTTTTAACTGTCACAATACGATCTCCTTGAAAGATACAGTATAATACTGCAACTTTCAAAGCAACAGTACATTTGTTTTTTTTCCAGTTATTCCACCTACTTAAGTATTTATTTTACTAAAATGAGGCAAAAAGTTAATATACTACTGTATATACAGTACTGTAAACAGCTTATCTATTAATTAATTTTCTAACTGCTTCTTCTAATTTAGGGTCGCAGTGGAGCCAAACTCCAGCATGTTGCTTGTATACAGTATATTTCAGTAAAATGATTTTTGACTTTTCAGTTACTATTACTACCTCTTTCTTTCTGTTAACACTTCACACTCTGCAAAATGCTTAATACATCACACCATTCACAAAAGCTCAATGCCAATAAATACATTTGCTAATACAAACTTGTTGTTGCAAGTTACACACATGCTTTATTTGTTCTTGTTTTTTTACTGTCCTTGTGAAAATGTTACACAATATACACAAAATCATATAGTCATTAGTTTGTCCTCTGGACAAACCTCTAGATTTTAATCTAAGTCCAAAAACAACTCAGAGCATAAGAATGCAGTCAGTCCACTACAGCCAAATTTATTGGCAAATAGTGCCAAATTTATTGGCACTTTAGTGTCATGCAAGGTTTATAGTGTGTTTCAAAGTAAATATGCCTAAGAGAATTTCCTTCCTAGATAGTTTTCTGAGACAAGCATGGCCAAAATCGTTATCTTAATAGTAGTTATTTAAAATTAATAAGAGATTCATTTAGTTTTCCTTATTTTTTATCTTCTTTCTGCAATTCCATTATCAGCCACATAAGAAGGACTGATAGACTATTTATGCATTCTGTAGTTAAAGCTGAAAATGAATTTTGCAAATTTCAAACTATGTTCAAAATGAATAAAACATCTGAAGGTGACACAACCCCAAAAACCATTATGATGTTAAGCCAGATATTGTACAATAGTTCAGGTAAAGAAAAAATAACAAAACAGGGAGCAAAATGCAATTCTTTTCTCATTTTGAATCTCTACACCAATATATTTTAAGCAAGTAATTTATTTTGGAAGAAAAAGCTGAACCCAGACTAATTTCATCAACAAGGTGGAGGACTGATTAAGGTTTTGGATGACATTTCTTCAGAAGCAGTTGAACTCCAAAACCGAGAAAATTAATGTTAAAAATCAAGGCAAAATGCAGCTGCAAAAGTAATCAGTTAATCATTTAATTTCCTCAGAAGGAAAACTCCCTGAAGGGTTCAAGCAGTTGGCTGTGGAGTGCTAAGTTTTACATTAAATCAGATAATTTTTTGTTGCCAACTACCCTTGTCTGATTTAAAATAAGCAAAAGAGGGTAACTATTAAATGTTATTCACAGCTTCATAAGGCCAGAGGCTCTAATTAACTGTTAAACAAGTGTTAAATGGCTTTTGAAGTGAATGCAATTTAGAAACAAGGCATTTAGGCACATGCAAGTTTTAACACCTTTTCTACTTTATCCATACAGAGCTGGAAAAGTTTGTAAAACTAATAAGAACCTGCCAACCAACATTTTTTGTCAATTTCCTATTTTCATTTCAGCTCAAAGAATTACTATCAAACTTTTGTGTAATTTTACTCATAATGCATTCAGAGTACTTTTGATAAATGCACTTTCAGAGATGGTTATAGTGGTGTGGGGATAGGGATATAGTTAGTGCAATGTTAGGATGAGGATAGGGATATTTGGATCAGGGTTAGGGATACAATTAATGTAATATTTGGTTGGAATTTCTTTGAACTCACCACCTATCAGATTAGCAGATGTATCCCCAGAATGTGAAGATTGAAGCATACAGTACACATTCAGACCCTCAAATCCAATTGTCAGAAGCTCAACTGAGCAATCAGTCAGAACAGCCAAGATAAGCTAGAGAACACCCCCTATGAAAAAAAAGCATCCCCTTTCCATGGGGAACCTTAACACTCGAGAGACCTAGGGTGTGTTGTTAACATAAGAGACTCATTTTATACTATGAGACATGTTGCAATGGGTCTTTACATATGCACATAATTACAAAGATTCAGCACATGAGACCAAAATGCTATTAGATTATATATTTTTTTAAATATAACTACTTAGGGAGAATGTATGCCGTTAAAGGTTAAGCAAACCGGTAGGCTGTAGTGTCTTTAAATTATATGCCCTGAGATTTTGGTAAAAAGAAGGTGATAAGCAATATTGCATACCACTAACTGGTCATTTATTGTTATGCAGAAGAAGCTCTAAGACAACATGTCAGTTGCTTCTTTCTCCTGTTAGAGGTTTAAATGAGCAACATTGTGCAACTGAAGAAATTTCAATAATGAGAAACTTCAACATTTGTAACTTGAGAATTGCACTTACTGTATGCTACATTCTGGAAACCACACTTTAATCCCCTGATGGTTGAGGATTTAACCAGGATGCTTACTAGCTGACAATAACACCAATCTGCTAGCTCCCTTAGACACATACAGGTGGATTGGGCACTGTTTTTGAGTACATGGGCATTTTGAGATTATGTCGTTGAAGCTTGAAAGGGCAAAGGCTCTTAGGGTCAAAAACGTTCCCAGTGAAATACTGTATCCCTTCCTGCTCCCCAATGCACAATCTGTAGATATTAAGTGTGAGTCACAACCATACCGGAATTATAGTTGCAGGCTTGCTCTTCATCTGATTACATTAAATTGTTCCTAGCACTGAATTAAAGACATAAATCAATTATTTTACAACCCTATAATCTTACTAATACACACTGTATTAAATGGTACTTGCTTGTGTGCCCTTAATCTTTACACTTACAATTTGCTCCAGCTGTATCTGTTCTTGTTGGTTTCTGGGCCAACATGCAGAAATGCAACGCAAAAGATGTCTCTTCACACAAAAAGTTAATCGCATTACTAAAGGCAGGCACAATGAACTAGATCACAACCCAAAACTCCAAGTTCAGTGGTATAATTAGCACTTTAGTAGGAGTAATTCACATTGCCAAAATGTTGCTGAACCAACCTTCCAGGAATACCTTGTAATCATTTCACCATGCACATCCTATTTTACTTCATTTAAAAGCTGTCAGTTCTTTAAATGTATTAATTAGACTCAGACACTCAGACATTGAGATGTGTATGGAATGGCATATTATACCAGTTTACTGCTGATTTCCCTACTTTTTTTATTCAACACCTTGCTCCTTTTTTATTCAATTTGATTTACTGGTTTAAGGATTTTGCTAATGAACATCTGGCACTTTCCGCTAATACTTTGTGATATTTACTGTAAGTAGGTAAATCAAAACTCTAGTTAATTCCCTCAGGTTTTTAAGATTTGGTGTACTGGTTTTGGGGGATATGGAAACAACAGGGAAAAAAAACTTTTCATTAGTTACACTTGGATCTAAATCCCCAAGGTGATGTATGTGAGTTCATTTTTAGCATTCCTGGTGTTGTTTTTCTCATGGATTAATCTCTCTTTGTTCCACATTCAGTTTTACAATATGGGAATACCTGCTGTGAAGCAGGTCTAAACCCAGGGCTTAGATACAAAGACTGAGGGTGGCAGGGGCCTCCCTACAGTAGATTAATAGTTCTGAAACAAGACCATGGAGCTGCCACTAATTCTTTTATCAGTTGTAAATTCTGGGATCAGAAGCATTAATACAGTGACTTTAAGCTTCATTGGGAAATGTTATGTCACAGATACTCAGCTTTATACTGAAGGATAGAGGGTCCATTTTATTTTACTTTGGGCAGTATATCAGTTAGCACTACTGCCTCACAGCTGTAGGGTCTTGGGTTTATTTCCAGTTTTGAGGTGCTTGCCTATGTGTAAATTGCATATCCCCATGCATATGAGTGGATTTTTGTCAAGTGCTCCAGTTTTCTCATGCAAACTAATTAGGTCTGATTGATTACGTTCCCAAGGAGTGGGGATGTTCAAAGGGATTCCATAGTTGAGGGGATTATTCCCAGTATGACCTGTACTGGAAAGGTTTGTAAAGAAAAGAAGAACAAAGACAGTAGTCTGAATTTTCACTATACAACCCCTTTTTTAAATGATCCTGGTAAAGTAGTTCCCTAGCCTAAATAAACAGGGAATGTTAGAAAGGAATAAAAAATAGGAAGTGATTTCCCCTCTAGGCACATCCCCTGAAACATATTATAAGGTAGCCCTTTGGTTCTCTATACACCCCCTCCACATTTTAAATATGACCCATCTCACCTCCACCATGAAAGATTACAACAGTATTTATAGTTCAGTATTTTTACTGTCCTACCATTGATAGATAATGTTTACTGTATATGACACACTAAATTTTCTATACACATTTAACCTTTATAAAAAGCTATGTACTGACATTTTATACTACAGTTGCTTTAGGTACAGTATAGTAATACAGTATGTCTTTACAATATCTATGTTATATATTATATACTATATAACAAAATAGGTTATCTGCTGCAAATTATAGTTGAGGACTGGAAGTTGATCCTCAGTATTCTCAGTCTTTGTTCAGACCGTATTTTTGCTGTATGTTGCAAAAAATATGAAACACTGGAATAATGCACTCTCCATTACAAACCATGCACCAAGCCAATGTTTTACGCATTTCTGTTTAGAACAAGTGCACTCAAAAACAGCACGTAGTGTAAGTATATACCTCAAAATACTCTGCATCAGCATCCAAGTCACCACTTTAAAAGTTACCAGAACATGAAAAAAAAATCTGTGCATGTTGTGTTACTATGGCTTAATAATGTAATTAAAAATGTCACATATTCTTGGTCTTAAACTGCAGAATCTACTTTGTAACATGGCTGTTAAAATATTATCAGTACTAATGAATTCTGTGTTAAGTGATGACCTGGTTTAAGGAAAGTGAGAATGGGAAGAGCACCACAAAATGACACTGAAAAACTGTAAATTGCCCACCTTCATGAGCCTGTGAAGGATTACCGAGAAACTCACATAGGTTACAATAACAAATGGGATAAAATGAACCTACAGTTTCATTCGTAGCACATGTGAGTCTGAGTCTGATAAGATGCTCTTCAGAATCTGCCATAAACACAAAAGTTCACTTCCACCCTGGATCAGCTCCTATGCATTTCTATCTTAATTTTGAGCCCAAAAGATTGTTTTTGACTTCTTCTGATACTTATACTTGCTCAGAGACAAACTTCTGAAATGTTGTTGCTTACTTAAAAAAACAGTTTTGCTAGCTGCTCAATACATCTGTTGATATATTCAGGTCTCTACTGTTCTGTCACCTCAGATCACATTTCCATATGAATTCCTCAGGCACCACATCCTAAGGCAATATCTTCCCATGTTTTGCTTCAGGGTGAACACGCTTCTAGACTACCAATGAAAAGGCAAAAATACATCCAATGAACCACACAGCTTGGGACTTTTGCTGTACGTTATTTTCATTAGAAACAATACACAAAAATTATATATAAACGTATGGCTGAGAGGTGTTTTTCTTCTTGGGATACCAATTTGACATTGTAAAATCTATTTCTTATTAATTTATTTAGAAACCTTCAGATAAAGAAAAACAATTCTGTTAATAGTTTTAGGTCCCTGAAAATCATCCTCATGTTTTCTTAATTCGAACAGAATTTGTGTTTCAATATCAATTACATTTTATTGTTTGAACAACACATAGTTGTTAAAATTCACAGAACTGGAAAACAACATACTTTAGTATGAAAAACTGCATGCTGTTCAGGGCTCAATGAATAGATGTAATAAACATAAGACAAATCTCAGGACTCTTGGGGTTGATCTTTTTTCATATTAATTGATGATAATCAGCACACTGACGACATCAAACTTCAAAGTTTTAAATATATATAGTTTTTATGCCCACAGATTCAATACAGTCTGTAACAAAATAACATTTTAAAGCAAAAAGTGCACTTTAGAATGAAAAATATATTCAAATTGCCCAACATAAATAATTTCAGGATGTATCACGGCAACCCCATTAACAGAATAAAATTTCACCGCATGGTGCAGAATTGCAGATGGTCTCGTAAATTAAAGACATTCTTTCAAATACTGTAAGGGAGTCTAATTTAGAACTGGATGTACTGTAGGTACATATAATATCTAAGAGAATATCTGGGATTAGGAAATATAACTGAGAGCAGACTTTTTTGGCAAAAAAGTCACAAGATTTTAATATTGTATTTGCATAAATTCAATCACAAGATGATTCAATTTATAGATGTAAATTTACAAGTCTAATTTTTAATTTACACTCCTCTCTTCAAGTCATGATAAAAACATGCTGATTAATCATTAACTAACGAAACACAGTTAAAACTGTGCATAATGCAATGTTAAAAATACAGAAAATTGAAAAAATGGAAAACATATTTGTCAATGCATATCCCATAATTGTGAAGTCAACTAGTACTTAAAACAAGATTCTGCCAAAATATTCATCACTTTATTCAGCATTTTAAAAACAGGGATCAAGGGTGTCTTTTATTTATATATATATTGCAACTAGCCTGTACCCTATATTGAAGTCTATCTATAATTTTAGTTTGTGCATTATTGAATATGAGATGGTCAAACCAAAATAAAGATTTTTTTCTTATTTTATTGTAGGGCTGGTGGAAAGTAGAAAATGCTTTGCTTTAATGCACCACTTATTATCTCAAAGAACAAATAACAAAGAGATCAGCTTCTTCCACCACAGCACCAATTGTGCACCAGCCAGGGCCGGATTTCCCATTAGGTACTATGGGTACCTACAAAGGTACCTACAAAGGGCCTACAAAATTTTTAAGGCCTATGAAGGAGGGAAACACTAGGGACTAACAAAAAACAAGCTGAAACAACATGCTTGCGATCGACTCTAGGTGCTCCAAAAAAATAATAACATGCTATCTAGCGGCTGGTCAAGAAACTAGAAGTATCGAAGTGATGGTCGCTCCATCAGTCACGTGGTTTAGCATTAGAATAGTTCAAAGTGCATCATGCCAATTGACATACAGTAATTCAATTGGTGTTTATATCTCATTTTGCACATTTCGGAGTGAAAGTGCCTAGGGCCTACGAATACCAAAATCCGGCCCTGGCACCAGCGTCCCAACTGCAACAACTGAGTAAAGGGAGAATGCCAGGAAGCAATTTGTACAAGAACAGAATGGAATTTAGTCAGGACACCGAGGGTCACACCCCAACTCTTACCAACAGTGCCATCGGATCTCAAATGCCAAAAGTCACTCACACCAGGGCAAATACTACAAGTACTATATGTCTTTTGACTGTAGCACCTAGTAAAAACCCACATGAACATAGGGAGAACATAACAATTCTGCGTAGATGCCCCAAGTCCAGAATCCAGAACATAATACTCCCGCACTGCGAGGCAGCAATGCTTACCACTGTACTACTGTGGCACCCCAGCGAGGATCTGACAAGATCAGGTTATATTGTGGTAATGCTTGTTAAAACCCATTATTGTGATTGTATACAAAGCAAAAGAGAGAAAAAACACTTCTTCATATGGAAGTTGCCATCAGGACTGATGAAAAGAAAAATTTCTGCAATTTAACAAAGCAGAGAATATTACAGTGGGCAGGAAGATTTTCTAGAAAATCACAGTATTTCTGAGCACAAAGCATGACAAAGAAATCTGAGAAATTTGGAATAAAATTCTGAATAGCAGAGTCCATGCTAAAACGAAAGGGACATGCAGTGTTGTCCCAGTAAAGAAAATTTACTATGAAAAACCTATGTGGTTATGTAGAGAAAAACAAGATGAAAGAAAATGTGCTGTCTTCATACTGTCAGTTGCCATTGGGAACAAGAAAAGGTAAGAGACTTATTCATACATTTAAATTTATTTATGAAAACAAGGGCATTTATCATTCAACTTTTTATTGTATTTCACCAAATATTCAGTATTTTCCTTTTGTGTTTTCCTGAGTGTTTAATGTGGTATTTTACTGTACTATTACTGTATTTAATACTTACTAAAACATGGTACAAATATAAGAGAATATAGTGAAGACAATGTTATTTGGTCTCTTATATAGACAAGGAATGTGTTATAGTACCATTGAAATTTACTGCTACACAAATGCATTAGTGGTTAAAGAAACAAAATTAAAATGGAAGAAAAACTGCCTATTTTTTTAGAAGACACTTGTAAAGGTTTTGTATTATCATAATGATGGACTTTTTTAATAGTTCATTGTCCTAAATTCAATTTCCCCATGATACAATAAATCATTTTGGTGATACAATAAAGTGAATATCTTATTACATACAGTACATACATATTGTGTATATACAGTATACTATATGTTGTGGAGCTGGGATATAGAAATAGTGCATTGTGTATAAAGAATGTTAAGAGGCCTCCACCCTCAACAGCTCTGTTCTATAAAGTACATATTGAAGGCGTACCATGGAAAGTACTACATATCCCAGTGAGCAACAGGAGGATTGGTACTTTGCTGAGCTAGGGGGAACAGATGTTGTTAATTAGGCTGTGTTTCAGAGTATAAAAGGGCGTGGCAAACACAACTTTAGACCTATAGTTTGAGATTGGCTTTGTGAGAATTTTCTTAAATCTAAAAAAAAGACACCAATGGTGATGCTTGGAACTGAAATTAAAAAGCAAAGGCTTTCTACTTAAGTGAAGCAGTTTAAATACTGCCTTGATTAGTCAGTAAAGGGATTAGATATCTGGCTGTTTAGGCAGGATTTGCTGATTGAGTTAGGAACTCCAGTGGGAGTTAGACATTTGTTCCTTTTTGATAACTCTGCACCTGGAAAACAAACTGTATCTGTAGAAAATCCCAGAGCCTAAAATGGAACAGCTATCTGCAGTGACCTGAAACCCCAAATATCTTCAGGAGATGTTTAACACATGGAAAAATTACCCGTCTTTAATCTAGTGCTACATGCAACAGTTTTTCTGAAGCACCAAAGAAAAACCAAAGCTGACAAATACAAAGCATGACGGGGAAACACCAGACTTTGGTGAGTCAAGTTGTAATGGCTAGTAAAATTAAGGCAAGCACATGAGGAATCCATATTGCTTTTACTTTCTTTAAATGCTTCTAAGTTTTTTTAATGTATTGCTTAATTTTATACTTTGAAGAAGGGACAATACAATTTTTTATTTATGAAATGAAACATGTAATTTGTCTGCCATGTTCTCTTATAGTGTTTAATTATAACCACATTTAAGAGTCACTGAATTTCTCCAGTCACCAACGGCAAATCCCCAACATGCCCCCTGGTTTCTGTCTGCAAAAGATTTGTAAATCTGTAAAGATGCTCTTAAGCATTGAGTTTGGGATTTGCAAAATGGAGTAGGAATCCTGTTTTATTCTGGGCCCTAAAGATGTTATTGACCATAATCAGCTAGAACACTTTAATCCCTAATTCACCCCCGAACTTTGAGATTGTTACTTAATGAAAAGTATTTTACAAACACCTTTTAGTGACAAAAGAATTCAAAGGCAATATCACTTAACCGGATTTTAGTATTAAAATGACAATTAAATCACATGTAAAATTGCTATTTTTTTAAACCATATTCTGTAGGTATTTACTATGTTCATTTCTTTACTCATGAAAAAACATGAAAGCTGCTGTTGAATTTCAAAGACCAACAAGACAATTGGATGTACTTTTTTATATGAAGAAAGGGATGTCTGAATAATGTAGGGGACATTGATTCCTTTCAAATAAAAGAGGCGGCTGTAATCGGAACAGTGCTATAAATTAAGTCTCACTACAACTTGATGCACAGTCGCCTTGTTTATGAAGCAGAGAACCAACACTGATAATTTCTCCAGTATGAAAACACTTTCTGGCTCCTTTAATGTCCAATCAATAAGTAAAACCTGCTGTTCTTCCCCCTCATGCATTCTTTATAATGGATTTGTAATGTGGCAGTGCAAGACAGATGGTGCTAAGGTTTTCTGTCTACTGATATTTGCCTCCAACACAACAATGCACAAGGGAATAATCCTGAAAGCCCATTATGTATGCATTCACTGAACCCAGGTCGCAGTTCATTTCTTTTTTTCCACCGTTATAAATTGTTCCACTTGAGTCCTTCGCAACGGCCTCATGCAGATATAGCATCACAATTGAGTTTCAAACATTTCCCCACAGTTAAGTTTCACTCAGTTCAGATCAGAGCGTCCAACTGAAAACTACCAAGCAGAACAATTTAGCTCCAATCTGAATGTACCTCAATTCAGCAAAGGTGGGGAAGAAAACCATCTGCCTACAGTACTAGTAAATATAGTATCTAGCTGTCTGGGTTGTGAAGAGAAAATTAAAGGTGGTTAGGCATCTGTTACTTCTGTAATAAAATAAGCACTATAGGTTTTACTTTAAGACTCACTGTACAATTGTACACTGTACAATTTAGGGATTGACAGCTTTAATCTAATAAAAGCAAATCAACATATATTCATGCTGTATTCAACTGGAGTTTTTTTTCTTTATTCTACAGGCTCTGATAAAATCCTCTACTCCACACATTCCTATAAAGGTTATGCTATCTGAAGGTACTAAGGTCTGGCAGGCTGATTTGAAAATGGATTGAAAATACTTCTTGTATTAGATTATTCATGATATACTGCTGAAGTAATGCACGACTGCTCATGCTGTAAAATATTTTATTAGAGACTAGGACCAGAACTCGCAGGCTTTAGATACAGATCTTCTCCATTCCAACGGGCTTTGCCAAGCTGTTAATTTATAGATCATACTCCCAAAGACAAAAGGAAAGCAGTTTGATTTTAAAATTGCAGAAGACTCCAAAGTTATGAAAAAAACTTCAGAGAGTGCCCTTTCTTTCGGGAGCAAACACTGGTTTTATACGAGCTGCTGTAGAATTTCAGAATTGCTCCCCCAGGTTGCCCTAGCAATGTGAAGCAAGAAAAAACTTCAAGAATAAGAAAAGCCCATTTATGCCAACCTCTCCTTCACTACAGTCTCATTTTCCATGGAGAGCCTTGCGTAAGTCATTGTTGTGGCAGGTTAATTCATTAGCCCTTTGTGCTTTAACCTCCAGAGTCCGTTTGAATGCAACTGAGGACACAAGACAGAGGACCTTGCTGTCTTGTCCTGTGAAATATTATTCCCCTTTATAAAATTCAACACAACCAGTTATCCTTCAAGGCAGTTCCAGATATGAGGGCAGTACTGAATGGTCACTGAGAAAGATCAATCTAATCATCTGTCTGTTAAGATGGTAGGGAGATGAAGCACACAGGTTGGGCTACATTTGTATTTGCTCCTTCACCTGCTCTTTGAATGTACACGCAGTTCTAGTTCCTGTTATAAATGAACAGTTCTGCATTATGGTGACATTTAGCTTCACATATACTTAGGAGTGAGACGTTCAAATAGCGTGGTATGTTTATTTCACCAAAATATCAACGAGTATCTCTGGATGCATACATCAGTATTCTATGATGGCATCATTTGTATAGTTTTTTTTTATTTTAGCCTTATAACAAACACCAAATCTGATACTGTGTGGGTTTATCGCCCATCATACAGAACAGAAGTTAAACACCTTTTGCAGTTACAACGTCAGGCATACTGTATCACTGCTATTTAATCTACACTTCACTCTATTGTTTTGATGAGGAGAGATGTCATGAGTGCAATATAGCAAAGAGGAATATATTGTATTCCATCTATTGTATGAGCAGAAAAAGATAGCATGAAAGCCACTACAGCAAACTTCCACTGTAAAACCTTATTCCTTTGATCTTTAATTTATAAGAGTTAGAAATTCAGGTTAAAAAAAATCAAGTCTCATTTACATTTTTTTTTCCTGTCATCTGCGGACTCCAAACAGAGCCTAATTAATGTGTCAGTTTCCCCCAGGGTAGGTGTCCATATTAATTGACTATGTCATAGAAACATTTGTCTTTTCGGCTATTGTAATCTGTCCAGTGTATCTTTTCTCTTATTAGGGAGCTCTTTAAAGAGGTAAAGAACTGTAATTGCATACATACCTAAGTTTGCACAACCTGAGTGATTTGCAAGCTTCTAGCCATTGGACTCTCATTCTTCTCGGAACATGCTCTTCATAACTAAACCTTATTACCATTATCAGACAAAGTGCATGTAGAGAAAATAAAGGACTTGCACTGCAGAAGTGCTCAATTTCACAGAGCTCTGCACTGTACTACACGATAGTCTTCAATACAACAACAACCCAAACTAATGTTAATTGTTCTTTAGGATTAGGTATTGTCAGTTGAATTTTAAATGATTTTAGACTAGTCCTGGACAGCCCTATTATATAATATTAGTAGGTGGCAGAGGGCTGTTTTGCTGAGCATTTTATATGTCCACCTTCTCTGCACTAAGTCATATTTGCAGTGCAAGCCTGGAGGTGTCATTTAATGTTTTATACCAAATTATCTGTCAAACATCTGAATGTTAGGTTTATTTGCCTTTCAGGTATTTGTCCACTGGCTCAGATTACTGTTTTAGATTAATGTCAAAAGTAGAATTATTACATTAAACCAAAGCCAAATTTCCGCTTTATCATGTATATATTTATAAGAGTGCTGCAGCAGAAAATGGATGGACAAAGCTTATGAAACTGGCACCCAGGGAAAAAAAAAAACAACTCTGACTAGTTAGTAATGGACAAGGAAACTCTTGGCTTCCGATATTTATTCAGCACAGTTATTCTGTTCATAAATACTTATGTTGCTTGCATCATGTTCCAGATTAATTGATTGTTCAGTGTTGGTCTAGGTGTGAAATTACAGCCCACATGCAACAGATGGTGTTACCACCCTATAAACCAAACACAACAGGCTGAAAGACAGGAGAGAGGGTGCAGCAGTCAGATGATCCTGTCAAAATTTCAGAAATCTGCAATGCAGACTGCACAGAAATTAGTAATATACCTATTTATATTGGTTTGCCATTTTTATAAAGAAAGAAAGGAGATCTCCTGGAAAAAGGGCCACATCTAATGTACTATTGTGAAGTATGGAAAGAATCAATTATCTTTGTATATTAATTTTCATTCTCTTACTGTATGCTGGTACAGTAATTGTTTCCAGTAACCAAAAGTGTCCTGTTCAAGTAACCACACCAGTTGAAATGGCATTTAAATATGCCAGTTCATAAGTGAAAATTACTGTCACCTGAGAATTTCATATTTCCGACACATTCAAACGTTTATTGGTCCATACACTAAATAAGTCTATAAAAAATAAAAACTACAATAGTTGTGAACTAAAGATGACTGCAGGACCAATGTCCAAATCAGAATAATCTATATGCCTTCAGTATTTACTGACATAATGGAAAAACTAGAACTTGAACCAGAAGTACACAAGGTCGTCTTTTACATAAATGTTGCGTGACTAGAACAAGCTGCCCAATGTAATTGAAAGTGCTTTTTTAATGTCTGTAAATTTGGGTACATGTCAGAGGTTTTTAGACTGGTTAATTAGGATACATCTTAAGTAATGCCTTCAGGTAGGTTTTTACACTTGGTTATACTAGTCTGGCATTACGTGGGGGCGTGTCCAGTGTGGAGGCGGATCTCTGGTAGAAGGGTGACGCCTTGCCTCTGTAGTCCCAGCTGTTTTGGCTTCCAGCTGGGCTGGTCCTATAAAGACACACTGGACACCCTCCGACTGGATGAGCAGGGGGACAACAGGAAAGTGGGGGGGGGGGGGAGGAGTTTTTTTCCGACAGCCCAGGAGGGGATTGCAACCGATTTAAGGTTTTCTTTTTCTTTTTGCCTGTCCCATCACACACTTTCACTGGGGCAGGCATACACATGCATTTTTGTTACGCACTCAGTTCTCGTTTTGATTTGACCTTACGCGCCCTACTCGCCAGACTGGTCCCCTCTAAATAGGGTAAGTCCAGTCTGGTCACCGCTGTGCTAGCGGCTCTTTTTTTCCCAGGCTGGACCCCGTTATATAGGGTAAGCCTATCTTGAGGTAACGCAGCACAGCAGTACTCTTTCTTTTTTTTGTTGTTGTTGCATTTTTTCCACTCTTTTTGTATTTTTGGTCCCTGTTAACCTCACACCGGTGCTTCCGTCCACTCAGCCGCCGGGGCCTCTGACTACACAGATACAATAGGTTCTGATGTACGACCCTTTGGAAAGTCAGCTATCCCACCCAGTGCTGTATACTAGTTGAACATTTCTTTGCTGGTAACTTGCAGAGCTACTGTACATCAGTAGATCAACCTTACGGGAAATCAATAGGGTAGTAGAATTTTTCCACCTTTTTTTTCTCAACTCCAACTTTTAATTAATGTTACAAAATACAACTATTCTTAAAAATTGCTATTTCGTGCAATCATGTAATGTAACTGGTATTAAGAAAATATGCTTATTTTCACAAGTTCTTAAGTATTTTTAAATAACCAGGTGTTATATTCTTCCCTTTAACGTTAAATGAACTCCCTTAGCTTTCTAACAAAGATTTTTCTAAGATCAACTATAAACTTCAGAATAGTCAAATGTCAGAAAATTCTTTTAATATACTGTACTTCACAACATATCCAAATAACACAGGGTTTTATTTGTGACCCCATTTATTCCTGATCCTCACCTGCCAATGAATATAGATGACCTCTGGTGGCAGATATCATTGTTTGAAAGGCTTCCTACTCGTGAGAAAAATGCATTCAAAATCGAAGACAATTATTGCACTTTCTATTCTGAAAACTTAAATGGATGTGTCCTTGTAATGGACAGATCCCAATTATGGCTGTTGTCTCACAGACTTACGACATCTTTCAAAGTGTATCTTTATACATTCTTCTCTGTCAAGAAAAAAGATTCTTCTGGTAATGAAGTCTGAAATCTTATTTCTTACGTTGTTTTGCTTCAGTTTTATTTCTTTAATAGATTCACAGCCCCTTGACAAGATGGCAGACTCTTTTCAAAAAGAAACAATGCTCCAGACTAAGTATTTGTCATTAGACTTTTTGTTATACTTTGTTCCTACTTCTACTTCAGTCTATATTGTATTTAAACAATCATGGTATTAGACTGACATTGCTACTGTAGACGTAGGAGATGGTCTAGGTTTTGTGTCCTGAAGATATCTTTATCTACTGTACTTTTGTATGATTGACATCAAACTTAAATCACCTTAAGAATGTGATTTATACAAGGAAAAATTAGTTATTACTTTAAATGCTTACTGAGAGTAACTTATGATAAAGATGCAACTCTCAATAAAATGCACCATTCAATAAAACATTACCTGGTAGAAAGATTTCTGTTAAGCATCACATTTACACTGTTAAAAACAAAGGAGGGGTCATCTCCACTGTTTTACACAGATCGGACTCATTGAATTGTTTCATTTGCCAAATGCATTTCAAGGAGAGACATACACATTTTTCTCAATAACCTAAAGAGCCAATGACATGGTTTTAAAAACTGTTAATTTATCCATATGCACCGAAAGTTTGGTTTACCAAATCCTTTCTACATTTATAAAACCACAAACAACTCCATTCCTAGTATTCACTATTTCAGTTTTTGAATCACCAATTTTCTATCAAGTGTAAAATAACCCATGTACAGTAACTGCTGTCATGCAAGCCACAAAACCATTTTCATGTTCTACAGTACATATAGCAAAGCAGGCAATGATGAGCCTGTTATAGGATCCATGGCAAAATTAACGATAAGCAACGATAAGCAAGTAACTACAGTGTATGGAAATGAGCTTTTTTGCATCTCGTATATGCATAACATATATTCAATTTATTGTATTTCAGGCCATTTTTCCATCTTTACTTTTGGAAAGCAGAAGAATTTGCTACCGAACAAATTTGATTGCAACTAATTAATCTAACTGTAAAAGTAAATCTTACAGGCTCTTTAAGCAGACAAACACCTGAATATTCTCATTAAAAATAAAATTTTAATTTAAAAAAATTAATAAGTGGAACTCCATGGGGGGGGAATCAGAGGTAAGATATGCGTGCCTAATCAAAAGCATTCAATTATTTTTGTTCTGCTTATGCGAAAGGGTCAAAGACCCATTCAATTCGTAATGTGTGTTGTCACTGTAAATTCTATATGATATAAACAGATGATCTTTTCAAAGCTCATTCTCTAAAGAGTTTGAAATATACTGAAGGTGTACACTATTCTGAAGAAGTATACTTTCTGCTCCTAATAACCTTTCATTCTACTTTTTTATCACCTCAAAGAACAAAAGAGCTTCTTTGATCATTGGAAATTCCTAATATCTCAGCAGGTGTCACACTAGAGATGGGGAGGAGGGAACAGAAAGGACACTGCATGGAATACATTGAGGAAAACTGCTATTATGTAGGAAATAAATTCTGCAGGTCTAGTCTTGTTTTGTCGTTATTCTGCCATGATTGCTTTTGTCCCTGACAATTCTGAACAAACTACATAATGCAAATTCTGACATGAGGCAATCTGTAGAATACTCCTTGATAATTAAAACTAATTCTTTAAAAAATGGAAACCCAAAGGGGAAAAAACTGAAATTGAAAAACACCCTTTTCCAATGTGTTGGCCAAGAAATTAATGAAAAACAAAAATGCATGACAGCCAACAAAACTGGCAACTGATGACTGTATTTATCACTTGTCCAAATACATGTTTTTCTGTCTTACCCATGTACTATAGATGTGATCTGAAGACACTACAGTTGCAATGAAGTTTGATATAGACATGGCGGTCTCCTCTTGCTAGCATATTTATACAGCATACAGTACTGCAGTTTAAAGGGGAAAAAAGTGGTGACTGGCACTCAACATCCTAGTCATTCTGCAGGGATTGGGTAACCCACGGCAGAGCAGAAATACTTCATTCCACTTCTCCACTTCCCATCACAGCATCCAACAATCTGGAAAATGCTCTCCACATATTAAAAGCTCTCAATATTTTTTCTATTATGTAATTTTACAGTTTCCACTAATGTCTCCACACTCCAATCACTGAACATTACCTGGAATAACCACTGGAATCAACTTTGTTGGTTTACTTTAATATTAGATCTCTCTCTATATTGTGTACTGTACTAAGATTGTAAGGGCTAAGTTTCTTCAACCTCTCTTCACAACCCATTTCATTACAGTAAGTGTGGAATGAATTTTGTTGCACTTCTCTGGATTCTTGTATACCTGTATGAAGTGTCTAGATGTGATCTAACCAATGCATTGTACAGTTTAACCCTGTCTTGATTTGTATACTACACTCTTTACTAGAGTATGTAACCTATCATTCCATTTTACACTGCATTGCTTAGATGTTGGGAATATTTTTTCTTTGTTCTTTAACCCACTATGTCTTAATTCTGCACCTCACATTAACTATCCTTTATTGTTCTTACCTATGTGTAAAACCTGTTAATTACCATGTATCCCTCCACTTCTGAATCATATACTGTACAAATCATTTCTATTTACCTGACTCTGTTGTTTGCTGGGCAGTATCCTAAGATTTAGATCACATGTAACTTACTGCTTTGTAAATGACACATCAATCAATATTTACTATATGAATATATTCTGTACACATGGAAGAGTGTCATTCCCAACACTGAGGCCATTCTCAATCTTAGATGCTTCCCCTTTTGTGGTGCCTCTGGACACAAGATGCACCCCATAGCATGTTGACCATAATGCAATAAACCTTGTATAAATTATATTGCTGCTTCTTCAAATGATGATCAATGTTTTTTTTTAAACTTTAACATGCAATTGAACTGTCAAATAGAGGCTATATTTCTCCACTAACCAGCAAAATTAATTTTAACAGTACCTTTTTCTGCAGCTTTGGAGAGGTTTATGTGCTTGAAAAACTTAGAACTTGAACCAATTATGTAATCTTGTAATATGGTGTTTCAAGTCCCAGAGCTGTCTTTAGAAATAGATGTACCTGGATAGCATAAAATAACAAGTAATAGGTCTATTCCATGCTGAAAAGATAAAGAAAACACAATGTTTCGGCCATGGAGTCTTTCAATTACGTTGAAACCTTGTGTACAGTATATTACGAAACGTTGTGTTTTCTTCTCTTTTCAGCATGGAACAAACCTATTACTTGTTCCTTTGCAGCCTATGAATGCTGAAGCAGGTGTCCACCTGAATTATCATAAAATAAGGTTACACTGAAGATTTCTTATTCAGGCAATTCTTTAATGTTTAACACGATCAATGTAAGACATACAGTAAGGTACTGATTATCCTGCAGTGGCATGGATTTGAAAGATCCCATTTTTGTACAGCCCTTCCAAAGTACAATGGCTGTACTTACTATGTCCGCCATCAAGACTGCAGAGTTTGGCCTGCATGTATACTTACAGTATGATAAAGTTCTTGAAACACAATTTAACTAATCCATTTAAATATAAATACTTTGAGATTTTGATATAGTGTATTATTAAAATGGGATATCATTTAACACAGAACAATTTATAGAGAGCAAGAATAAAGTATGTTACATTAACTACTGCTGCAAACTCGGTTCCAATTGAACCTCAATGTCAAATTGACATTTGACATTGAACATCCTCATCTTTTGTCCAGTAACCTGCTCTGGCTAACACTTTACCAGACAGCGCTTCTAGGATTCTACTAGAACCCAGTACCATCTGTCATGCTGGTAGAAAGTCAACAGCTGTATGTGACAATATTCAAATTTCATTGAGGATATGTGATGTTGTGGGATTTTCTGAAATTTGCTTTTAGAGGTTGTCTCGTTGCATAAGTTTTTCGGGCTTTTAAATATAAAAGCCTAGAGAGCACCTGCAAACCAGACTTGAGAAATGAATCATCTCCAGATCAATAATTTATAACCTTTCCCCAAGCCAAGTTACTTGAAAACCACTTCACAGTTCATGACACTGACATAAAAATGGGGGGGGGGGAGGAAGCAATGCATTTCAGTTACTCATTTATATGACAGGATTAGAGATCATGAAATTTACTGAGTAGAAAAATAAAGCAATGATTAATAGTGTATTCACAGAAATGAAAAACTTAACTGTGGGCATCACAGTTTATTAGTCACTTTAAGCTGTGCACACCAAATATAAATACCACGTCTTGTAATAAATGACAGAATGCTATCTATGCAAACAATACATTGACAGATTCTTTAATTTTGTGCGGGGGGGGGGAAAAAGCAACTTTTTTACAAGGAGTCTGTGAATAAAAGAAAACTAAAGAGACCAAAAACGGGGGAAATGGCCTTTTTCATTCTATACAGAAACAATTTTACCTGGCACTCATTTTAATATCACTCCAGGTTACTGATAGGGAAATGTCTCAGGCATTTAAAAATACGTTTTAATTCTGATGTCATCTTCAATCCTGTAGAAGTAACTTCTGCCACCTTGAAAACAGTCAACATCACAAGCAGCAATGAGCTAAATTCTCTCGGAACTTCAACCTATTCTAAAGGGTGTAGCGTCAATATCAGCCAGAAAGGGGATATAAGAATGATGTGTTCCTTCCGTTCTCGCATCCCTGTGATGGTTGGAGCTGAAATCGATCAAAATCCGTTAATTAACTCAGATTACAGATTGCGAAGGCCTTTCTCGGGAGAGGCTGACTGAGTAACTTATTTTTCCAGTCTTTTTTTTTAGTAACCCAGTATCCTTAAACCGTGTCACTGCAAATGGGAATGTTACAAATTTAACCTAGCGCCACTATTCAATTACTCCACATCTTACGGGTATTCTTCTTAAAGTACTGTATGTTTTGTTTCCGATATTATTTTTCGCTTATCTTTATTAATAATGTTATGGGAGAAACGGGTCCGAACAAATGAAGTTGTAGCATTGACGTACAGTACTGTACTAGGCAGTGGCCAGACTTTATGGTTAGATACACTAGCAACGCTAAATTGCCGCTGGTTACTAAGATCGCAAAAAAACCTTATGCACTTTTAGTTCGAATGTGTTGTGTACTACAAAGGAAGAAGGGGAAAAAACAAGGCGATGAAACCATCAGTTACACATTTGAAAGACGAGGCACGTTTCACCATACCAGCAATTGCTAATAGTAACTTTTCTAAGCCCCGTGTTCACTTTGAAAGATGAAGAAAATTGTTGTAATGTTTCCTTAATAAAGCTTTTTTTTAAGTGCAGAATTTAAAAAGTAAAAAAAAATCGCAAGAAAGATAACTGGCGAAAACATGAAATCCATTAACAGTATTGCTGGGCGGTGGCTTTGCATCTTAAGGCATTGGTGGGACAGAGTGAATCGACAAAAGGATAAAAAGCCACATTTTTAAACGCTTTTAATGAATTTGACTGAAGTCTTATACTGACTTGTAAAATAGTCATATTGTCTGTTTTTCTTTGTGCGCGTTTTCATTCAGTCAAAATCTGCATAATTCGAAACTATCATCCACGATCATCACTGCTCTGAAGAGAAGCGCCTCATTCTTTTCAGAAATATTTAAAACCCTTTCAAACATTCAAATTACACCTTTAACAAAATATCATGTAACCTAAATCACTTACTAGTATTCTGACCTTGGACGCTGGTACGTGCGTAGACTATTCCTTAACTTTTACGCTAAGGTGTATGGAGTAATCGAGAGAGGTCATTGAATTCATATCAATAGCAAAGACAGTTCATACGTATACTATATCATGTAGTGTTCCGCATAAATACTATTTTTGAGCAACACGGATAGATGGAGAGCAGTAAAATGCAGGAAACAGTCATACTTTCCAATACCTTATATACAGATACTGTACATATTGTATAATTGTAGATTTAAATTTGTGGTAAAGGAAAGGCTGATTCACAGATCAACCTTGACAGAATCAAAGAGAGAATCGTTCCTGAGCCGCCCAGAAAAATAAAAGCTTATGCTACTACGACCCCAAGATGCAGACTGCTGCAAATACCATATTCAGGTCAGCGAAGAATCCATGTGGAATGCCAACAATTTAAACCATAAAAACAAATAAAATGGTAAAAAGCAACCAATTAAACCCTCCAAATGAATGCCCATAACGCAATTAACCATACAATGTTTCAATGCATATATTAAATAACGAACAAAAGAGTAATTTCAGTTTCTGCAAAATGTACGGAAGATACCGAGAATCCCATCTCACACTAGTTTCAGTGATAGTGCCTTCCTTCACAGAAATTATTTTTAAATTGTCTATAGCAATGCACAGTATCTTACGTGTCTTATCGTGGTTATTTAAGAACTTAACTTAAAAGTTTAATCATTTGCTGCATGTCATCATTAGAAATGAAATGCATCCATTTAATGCACCGTAAATGATGGAACATCCTGATACTCAATGTGTAAAGCCCAGACCTCGTTGCAGTTAGCATAATGTTAATGCGCTAGTTAAGTACTGTAGCAAACACAACCTATCCTTTAACAACGCTTAAATCTACAACCAGCAAAAAGAAAAAAAATACTCTCATCACCCGCAAACAAAAAATATAAGTTTTTGAATAGATTTTTCCCAAGTTAAGGTATAACCATTTTCATTTTTATTGCTTTCGCCTCTGAGATTTGATTTTTTTAAACTAGGAAAATACTGTATCTAGTATCAGGGGTTCACCTCCATTTTAATATAATCGTCCAAAGAAATGCTCTGGTAACTTGCTTAATTTCAATTACTTAAAATGTGATTAGCGTTAATACATGCTACGCAATGCTTAACTGCTTAATCTTATGCTTTTGTCTTTTGCGAAATAAGAACATTCCACGTTATTTTGTTTTTAATTACGATGGTATTTTGAGAGCCTGCAGCCTAACAAAATGCATTTTTTATCAAATGAAAACATCAGAATTGTCATTCCATCACATCTTAAAGCATTCGTTATAAAATACCCCTATACCCACTCGCATCCAACGTGCCAGGATTATAATTGGAAAAGTCAGAAGAGTCTGGCCAAAAACCTATATCGCAAGTCGTTTAACTTTAAAGTTTTACTTTACCTTTTAAAACGATCCCACAGAAGCTGTAAAGAATAAGTAAATGCTGCTTGAGAATCATTCTTCTCCTTTCCTTCAGCTAAGTGAGCTGGCAACTCGTCTCGCTTCTTTTCCTTATGAAGACTGTGGTGTATCCAGGTGAGGCGTGCAATTTAAACAGTGGAGAATTATACGCTCCTGTGCGAATGGTGATGTTTGTCAGGTCCCACAGTTCTCCCGATCCTGGCGCTGAGACACCGTTACTGTGACTGCTTGCTAAGAGATGCTCTTGCTATGAAACAGAGAAGTGCAGTTTCAGCCTCCCTAGCCCAGGAGCCGCAGCAAACCGAGTCCCGCCTACGTATTTGACAGATGAAGACGCTTCACCAATAGCGGGCGCCTACAAATATTCCACGAGCTGTGGCTTTGGAAACCGCTGGGCGAGAGAAACCCAGGGAAAACAAAGAGCAGGCACTGAGCTGTGCGCGGAGATTGGCATGTACAATGTCCAATTCAAATCGCCTTTGCGCTTGATTATCCAGTAATTTCAAGCTAAAGGCAACCGTCCAGTATCGGATCCTGTGAGACTTATTAGCAGGTGCTCCGCCTTGTTATATGGTTGCTGGCAATTGTAACCCAATCAGAAGCGTTGAAGTTAAGATGAGCACTGTTAAAATAAAGATTCCCCTTCTTACTTGGGAAGGACAAGTGTGTTTCTGAAAGGACAATGACTGCTCACGCTGCTAGAGGAACCAGACCTTGAATTCAAAGTTTATTCAAGTTTACCGCTCGTTTGCCTAAAGAAACTGCGTGTACCATAAATTAAATTACACATCATATTATGCGATATTTACTGAACTCTCAGTATTTGATTTGCCTTTCCACCCACAGTATTACCACGTACAGTATACAGGTACCTTGCCCTTTGTTCACTACAGAACTCTCACGATGTCATAGTGTTATGAACAGTTAAACATTTTCATTTTTGAAAGCGCACATAGTTTAAAACATGTCCGGTTGTAAAATTATAGATAGATAAGACTTTATTGATCCCGAAGGAAAATTGATTATATACAGTTTATATATAGTATATAACTTAATTTGACTTTATCTAATCTGAATTATGGCAACGTAGAATTTTTTTTAATGCTTTAGCAGTACAATTGAACTCAGACACAGATCTAAATTGGTGTAGCGCTGACAACCGCTTCCCTTTCTCTTGGACTTTTTTTTCTACCCCACATTTACTCTTGAGTAAATTGGACCATAGCTCATTGTTATTCCCACTTTAAGTGGGTCTGTTATTGTATATCTACTGTATACAGAGATGTTCCCACAGTAAAATGATTGTTTAGAGCCAGTTACAGATGGGTCCATTCCACTATGGCGTTTGGAAAAACAAGTTAATCAAACTGGGATAACACATGGTCACAGACTGTAATGTTAAGTATCGATAGAGTATCCATGGCTTTGGCATTTTGGTATGACTACAACACGTGTTTTATTACTTAGTCTTAACTTATAACACAACCTTTCTCAACTTTGATCCAGATATTTGAATATATGCATCTTTTCTGTCTGCGTGATGGTATGGAGAACTTTACCACTTGTGAGGAAATGTTTAATGTTTAAAAAAGCATTTTCATTCAGTTTCATGAACCGCTGTTTGTTCTTAAACTCATACACTAAGTACTCTGTCAAAATTCCTCTTTAGTATTTTCCTGCAGCATTTAATCAAAACAGTTTATTGAAAACCGGTTTTATATTCCCTTAAAATATACTTCCTTGGCTGAGCTTCTGGCATTTGCTGACTGATTTGTAAGATAACAAGATTTGATAGTTGCTAATTTTAGTATTGTCTATGTAAACGTAGGTTTTGTACTCTGCATATTTTGTTTTCAAGACACTATATTCTTTAGTGAAATGTCACATTAGATTTCATCAGGATAGATGTACAGCAGAGGTGATCAGAAAGAAGGGTCAGATCTGTGAACTTTTCTAAATCTTATAAAACTAGAAAAACAATGCAATTCGTTGCAAAAAGAAAGCAATGAAGTTCTGTTCTGATTTTTACGTTTTATACATGTTCCAGAAGGTAGTTTTGCACTTTACATTACAGGAAAAACCATCTGAAAATGCACTATGAAGACTTAATTCTTTGTGGTTTTCACTGATTTATTGTAAGACATTATTATAAGTGATAAGTGATTTGAGCAAAAACACATTAAATGTAAATTTTACTAGAATAACAAATAGCTTCTACTTTAGGTATAGACACTTTGTTTTTTTTTCTTATTTTGACTTTACAGCAGCAGAGCAGGCACAATACTCAGTCTATAAGTTGCTTTTCAATGCTTCTTGGTACAGAAGAAAAGGTATTTTTTACAAATTATATCCAGCAATATTTTGCCATTTCAGTCCCTAATTTCACACTTGCTATTTGACCTAGGTCATTCTCATGTTGGCATGATATCCCACCCAAGCAGCCTCTCTTCTTTTTATGTTTTTGTAGAAGACGATGATATCTAAGAATAGTAACTTGGTCGATACACGTTTGTGTCCCAGGGGTACGGGAATGGTTACAGTCCCTGTCCAATTTCTAAAATATCCTGAATCCTAAAGATTTTCAATGTACTGTCCAATGCAACAGTCTTCCATTATTTATTAGACAGAATGACATTTCTTCTTTCCTCATTTTCAAGTACTTGGTGTTGCAATGTTAACATTTAAGAATAAAATGTGGATCACAGTGCAGTTTCCGTAATGTGCAATGTTTACATTCAGAGTGTTTTTATATCCTAGGCACATTTGCGTATGCTTTAGGTACTGTATATGTACATACAAAAACAGAAATACAGCTAACTTTGTTAGTTATTTCTTTGAATTTCAAAGAAATGTAAGTTTTGGCTAGAGCCATATCACCCTGAAACACACAATGCACTGAAGCTAAGCAGGTGTGAGCCTGCTCAGTACCTGGAAGGGAGACCTCCTGGGAGAAACTAAGGTTGCTGCTGGAAGATGTATTAGAGGGGCCAGTAGGGGGTGTTAACCCTGCAGTCTGTTGGTTATAATGCCCCAGTGTAGTGACGGGGACATTATACAGTAAAAAGACACTGTCCTGCGGATGAGACATAAAACTGTCCTAACTATCTGTGGTCATTAAAAATCAGGTTGTTTCTCAAAATGAGTAGGGATATTACCCTGGCATCTTGGCCAATTTTGCCATTTGCCTTTACCAACCATGGCCTCCTAATAATCCCATCTATGTATTGGCTGCATTACTCTGTTCTCCTCCCCACTGATAGCTGATATATGGTAAGCATACTGTCTGTACTGTGGCTGCCGTCGCATCATCCAGGTGGGTGCTACATATTGGTGATGGTGGAGGGAAGTCCCCATTACCTGTAAAGTGCTTTGAGTGGAGTTTCCAGAAATTCCTTGTATAAATGTAATTAAAAACAACAATAATATGCATAATAATTATGTTTTGGTTAACAAAATGGGTGTATGTAGATGGATGTTTGTTTTTTTAACTAAAGCAAAGAAACAATGAGATATTTTCAAAAACCATATGCCAAAACACTGAAAATTCTTTCCATTTGCCATTTGTATTTAAATTTTTGGAAGCTACATCCATGAAGTAGCCTACTCAACATTTGTCTTGGATTTCATAATTCATTCCAGGATATTTTAGCAGATGTCTGAAGCCATAGAAATACTGAACGGCTAATGTGGTAGCAATTGCAGAGGATTTTGTGGATTTTCTCAAGCAACATTTCAAACTTGTGTGCCACTTGGGAGTTGTATTGTTTATCATCTTTAGAATCTTGAGATTGTACACTGCTGTTTCAAGAAAAGTGCAAAGGCCAACAAATCTGACTGCTTGTGCGAACACATAGTGGACAGTAAAACGCCCCTTTGGCTGTATACTTGAACATATTTGCAATATTTTTACATTCCTGACATTTATTTATCAAAGATGTAATAGCTAGCTGAAGCTACTGCTTACTCTCAGATTATTGCACAATTAGCTATTTTGTCATTAATTTAATTAAAGGTTAAAATTAAGTGAAGTAACTTGCTATTTTCAAAGGTTACTTTTTGAAATCTACAGCACTGAAAACAGGTCAAAATGATCACCCACAAAAATAACTAAAATAAAAGCAAGATTTAAACATTGGCTTGCTTACAGGAAGTTGACTGAGAATTTTTAAAGGTAACATTTTGATACATTTTTTCAGACAGTGGTTTCCACAGAAAACCTGAATAAAAGTCAAGTGTCCTTCAAGTAGACCGCTTTAAAGGTCACCAATCAGTACAAAATAAACATGTTTCATGAGCTACTTTAACCGATTAGAGAAGTGATCATGCAGTCATCATGCCTTAAAATGTGTAGAAATTGCTATGTATTTAGGGAATACCAAGCATCTGTGAGGAGTTCCCAATGTATTAAAAATTTGAGAAACTGTCATTTCCTGCACTGCGGTGTGGCTAGAAAAAAGTGAGTGGTAGAATTTATTTGCCGTGAAATTTAAGAAGCTATTTCATGTCACTAATATTTTAAAATAAGACAAACCTTCATGCTTTGGACTCAAAGACTCATGTCGCTTTGACTTTAGCAAAGTATACTGTTAGAATTTCTGTTTAAGCTGGTCTCAGCTGCTACATCAGCTTAGTAGGCAACATTAAAATCAATGATGCACGACTTTTAAAATGTTCCAGTTGTTATGATGTTGTGCAATCCAGGCTGGTGACATTACATCCAGTATTTGCTTTCCCAAGTTTGGTGGTGAAATAGGAACTCTATCTTGTCCATATTTGGTAAACCTGCTCTTGCGATAGCTTTGAAAATGGGACAAACAGTTCCATTAGACTGAACGTTTGATCATGTTTTTCAGTGGATTTCCCAATGCTATGAAGAGGCTGCCCAGTGAATGTTTTGCATAGAAAAAAAAATAGTATACATTATACTGTATGTTAATTTTCTTAACTTACAGGTGGAACAATTAGGTAGTCTTTTGAGACAGCTAAACAGTTTTCATCCACAATCTGATAACGTATTGTACAATATGAGGTAGTTATAAGCTTTAGTAAAGTGAATCAGTTTGTGTTTATCAATCCTAGCAACTCTGATCTGGTGCTTTGCATGATTCTTTGCAAGACATTGCACCTTCTGGAAACGTGCTTTATAGGGACTCTGATAAAATCCAATTGTAAAATCAGGCCATTTCATCTATAGTACAGATAACTGAAAAGAATCCAGGAGAACAAGCCAGCATGCATGGAATTGGAAATCACTTCAGTTGAATCAACCACATAATCAAGGTCTTCAGACTATGGATGTCCAAATATCAGCTGGCACAAATTAAGTCTTAATGCCCAAGATACAATTGAGTCACTGCTTTTTTGAGTACCTGTGATTTTCTCACTGGTAAACTTTAATTACATTCACATTTAGATTGATTAATTGGAACCAATTTCATAAAATATTTCTGTATGTAAAATTCCTCTACACCATTGTCCATTGAATTTGTAAACTTTTTTGCGGTCATTAAAAAAATCCATTATGACAACAGAATTTCTGAATGTTGTAAATTCCAATATTTATGTTCAAGATTCTGAGAATTGCAAGCCAAAAATGAACAATACTACTTTTACTGGAAACTAAGCAACTAGCTATTGTCTACAGTTCTTTACAAATGAAAAAAACAGATGGCAATTGATCAATTGTTTCACTCTGTAGAAGACTTGTACTGTAGGTATAGTAAGATATATATTCAAATAAAACAAAGAAGGGTGTATTGAGTACTACATAAGCTGCTCAAATGTAAAGAAGGAAGAACATTTTTGCTGTGAACAGTTCTAAAATGTTTTTTGCGCTGAATACAGTGTTGAATCTGATTTGTATTCACTAAATGCAGTCCACCTTTATTTGTTTAATGGGTGGATTATCTGCCTATTTGTTTCCATCCCTGTATGGGTTTTTATGGCATTTAGAAGCTTGAGTGCTGAGTAGTCATGCCTTTTTGTTTTTAATGCTAGGAAAAAAGTTTTAAGAACAAAGTCAAAGTTTAAAATGTACTGTGTACCACCATGAATACCTCATAAGAAACAGATTGAAGGTTAAGAATGGAAGAAGTTATTTATTTAATCTTTTTTAAAAAACAGCTAAATGATACAAGAATATTATCAACTGTTTTCTTAATGGATTTCACAGAAGCTAGAAAGTTTGCTCCAACCTCCAACCCTGTCCGTGAAGAGAACTGTCTCCCGTTTTTTTGTTCTCCTCTGAAGCTTAACGTCTTAGACTTCTTCTTGTACTCTTTAAGCCTAGAACATTTAAAAGACCCCGTTTTCAGTTTCCACTTAGTTTCCCTTGTGCCCTCTGGTTTGTAAAAGCTACCACCCCAGATGGTGTTTTACTGTCATGCAGCAGTACATTTTTATGGTATTCTAATTTGCATTCTTCACTTGTACGAATCAAAAAGCTGGTGCTGGACCACAATTTGTGTTGCCCAAGTTGTACTTAGCTTTATCAATTCAATTCAATTTATTTTTATATAGTGCCTTTCACAACAAGGTTGCCCCAAGGCGCTTAACAATGCAAGTGACCATACATTTTGTCAATACAGAACAGAAGACCAGAAGACAACAGAGGAGAGGAACCAAAAAACTCCTTAGTAAGGAGAAAAAACCCTCTAGGGGTCCAAGGTCAACTGGTTGCCCAACCTCTTTGGGCATGCTAACATTATATAATTTAAAAAAGGAAATAAATTAATGAGGGTTTTAATCCATCCATAATGTCTTCTGTGTGTTAGTACTCCATGCAGATCTCTGTAGACCAGTAAATTCCTCCTAAACTATAGCTATATCCACAATGTTCCTCTTGGATCCATGGCAGTGATGCAGCATCCAACTCAGATGGTGCTTAGCCCGGGTGCCATCCAGACATGTGAGGAGGAGAATAGGATAGTTTGGTCAGAACAGATGTATCTACCTGGTGGGCCAACACAGAGACATATAATGGCTTGTACAACAGCACCAGCAGCCATGGTTGCAGCAGGCTATGATGTAAGGTGTGAACAGGCTCGGGTGAAGTAATAGGTCTTCGGTCTGCATTTGAATACTGCGATTGACTCGGCATCCTGAATATGGGGTGGGAGTCTGTTCCATAAGCTAGGAGCCCTGTAACTAAAGGCTTTAATGCCAACTGTTATTTTATTAATGCGTGGAATATGGAAAAGACCTGCATTTTGTGATCTAAACAGGCGACTTGGATGGTAAACATTAATAAGTTCCATTAGATAGATAGGTGATGACCTCTGAGAGCCTTGTAAGTACTGTAAGTAAAAGGATTTTGAAGTCTGCCCTGTACCTGACAGGAAGCCAATGAAGAGAGCTTAGTATGGGGGTTATATGGTCATACTTTCTGCTCCTCGTAACAATTCTAGCTGCTGCATTCTGAATTCGCTGTAAGGTGTTGAAAGAGTAGTGGGTGCTCCCTGATAGTAGGGCATTGCAATAGTCTAACCTGCTGTATACAAGAGCATGTATTAATTTCTCTGTGTCTTGAGTGGAGAGAAACTGCCTTAGTTTTGCAATATTTCTTAACTGTAGGAAGCATGTTTTAGATACTGTTTTAACATGAGAGCTACATGAGAGCCTTGTGTCTAATATGATGCCTAGGTTACGTCCTGAGTCTTTGAGGCAAATTTTTAAATCCTCTGAATTAAGTGCTGAAGTTACAGTATTGTTGCATCCAAACAGAACCTAAGTTTTATCATGTTTATCACCTTTATCACTCCTTACATCATTGTAGATCTTGAATCTTTGGATGATTCTGGGATGAGTAATTGCTTTGTAATAGAGCCATTGAGCCTGTATTTTGTATTGATGACCATCAAAGCAAATACCCTTTATTCCAACATGAAATAAACTTTAAAAGAAAACAAACATAATATTACCCCTGGAATGACAAGAAGCATTTGGCAGAAGATTTTAGCACTCTGAGCGGAGATGAATATTAGTTTCTATATCCAAGGTTTGTTACGATTCATGCACTTAGAGATGACCATCATAGTTTGCTCAACAGGTGGTTATCAGAGACTTGGTCTCTTATAGTTTCATCAATGGCTAACAGTATTTGAATGTTTGTACAAGCTGTGCGGGCCTGGTTACAAACATATTGAGTGTTTCCCCTACTACTGCTGGCCTACCTGTCTAAAAATACGTCTTGCAAAGGCTGTTCTTTTTCAGACTTTAAATAAACATTTGACTTGGCAGGAGATGTTCTTTAAAAAATAAAACTCTTGCCACATCTCCAAAGCATCATTTGGCCTGGAGTCAAAGATTTAATTAAACATCAGTGCATTTTTCTTTATTGTCACTTATTGACCCCTTTGCTGTTACGCAGTAATCAACTAGTCTTATGCAATTTGGCCACCTTTGAGAACAAGTTTCTTGATCAGGTTTAATGCAGAAAGATCCCAGGATTGCTACTAAATTGGCCTATTTTGGCTTTCCCTTTCAGCACTGTTTTCTATTAACATGAAAATTGCAATCATAGACAACATGCATATCATTCGTATTTGTTTCCTGTTTGCACATACTGTATCATTCAATTCCTTCAGAGTACACACTATATATCCCTGTACCTTAAGCTATAATAAGATGTAGTATATAATTATATACAGTAATATAATTTTCCTGATAAGTACAGTATTCAAACATGAAACTCAGAGCTCATTCAATCTAGTGGATCTTGGTACTAGTACTTAAACACTATAACCTATTAGGTTTAACACCTGTCTTGAGCACTTGTACTGTAAAGCTGAGGGTAACTGACCATTGGTGGTAGAAGAGAAATTGGATTTTCATAGAGGTGGGAAATCCACTTCTTTTTATAGAGAAGTAAAATAGTGGATCCCAAAGCATACACAATTCCAAATTGTAACTTGAGATACTTGCCTCCACATGGAGAGGAAAAATGTCTATTAATTTCAAAACAGATACTGCATGTGATGTTGGTGACTGTCTTTACTAAACTTGTAACTACTGGCTCTAGAAATTTGCATGAAAACATTTTGCTTAAAGTGCGGTATATTAGATTGAGTGGCGATATTACAGTCAGATTTAATCAACAGTTTCATAGTCCTTGGATCTAGGACAGGTCTTATAGATTGCCTGTAATATAAAATTGATCAAAACGTATTTGTTTCAAATCTTTACAGTTTGATATAATCTCATTGGTTATAGCCAATGAGTCCTCCAGAAATGGCCAGCTGCTGTCCTTGAGTGCTGCATTGTTAGTGTTTTTAGTTCAGATGATCTCTGAACGTCATGTGCTGAAGTGTTCAGAATGATTTATTTTTTAGAAATTAAAGGGTGATTAATAAAACTTGGAAAAACAAACTGACCTTCTTTGATGAGGACTGGACAGCCCTGCTTTAAGTTGATCAATATACTGTAATTGATTTCTTCAGGTGTTAGTCTTGATGACTTAAAGACCTGCTTATAAACCACAGTTGCGAACACATTCTAGACCTCTGGCTTTTTCAATATGCTGCTTACTTTATATAACTAAAAGATGCATTTGAGTTGAGTATGGCGACACTGATGTCCTATTATGTTTGACATGATACATAAACAAGTTTCTTAAGGTGGAATCATTTGTGGTTCAACTTAAGACTTTCAACCAAGAGGTATGGTGTATGGTGTGGACTTTCCACACCATGGTTCTGTTGCTTTACACAAAATAAAAAGATTGCAGCTCAAAGCCTGCTGGTACAAAACAAAGAAAGCACAACAATAGCTTCCAACTTTCATACAATGATCTTAGTAATTTTTTTTTGCTTTGAAGATTCTGTACAGGGGCATATCAAGGCAGTCATTTAATGTGATGAGATTTCAGAAAGAAAACAAAACATGTTCCTGTAAAGGTGAAAATCTTAAGGGAAGCTGGCAGGTTACAGAATGGCTCAGCCTATTTTCACATTGAGTGTATGTTGAGCCCTAAGATCCAGACGTCATGGGTTGAAGCCTGAGTCATATCGCTAGCTGACTATGACAAAGATACTCTGTGGTAGTGCATGATGGGCTCAACACTTCCAGTGGCTTGGTTGGGATTGTTTGGGATGAGCTTTCTCAGGTTTTGGTAAAACACTGACCCCTACAGCATTCTAGAATGATGAAATCAGTGAGAGACATACTGTACAGTACAAATGTTCTACTGGCACTCAAGAGGTGATCCCTCCTTCTCTCTTATGGATACAGGAGCCAGTTATGTGAACAGCTACGAAAATAAGCAGGAAATATAGTTCCTACTTAAAAACGTAAAATTGAACTTAAAGATAAGTCTTATTTGAATTTTGCAATATAGCAGTAAGATATTTGCTACGCTTTAATCCTTGGGATAGAATAATGGTACCAAAAAATCCTGATGCAAACCACTGTAGCAATGGCAGTAAAGTGTGCCAGTACACTCACCACACACCGGCCATCGGTGGGCAGGAGGGCAGAGTGATGAAGACAATTCATAGATGGGGATTTTTAGGAGGCCATGATTAGTAAAAGCCAGGGGGGAATTTGGCCAGGATTAACACCCCTATTCTTTTCAAGAAGCACCCTGGAATTTTCAGTGACCACAGAGAGTCTCATTTGAAGGAAGGTACCTTTTGTTTTTACAATATGGTGTCCCCATCACTATGCTGGGGCTTTAGGATCCACACAGACCACAAGGTGAGCATTCCCTACTGGTCTCACTAGTACCTCTTTTGGCAGCAACCTTACCTTTCTCAGGAGGTCTCCCATCTAAGTCCTGCTTAGCTTCAGTGGGTTGCCAGTTGTGAGCTGCATGGTGATATAACTGCTGGCTATTTAAACAAAACAAATCCTTACATTCAGGAACAGCTTTTAAATTTGAAATTTGTCTTGTCAAAATGTCCTGGTGTTATGGGACCAGGAAGCAATACTTTGGACTGGGGGATTACCCATGACAGGGGTCCTCTACTATAGTGACTAACAATTTGAGCATTTCTAGAGGTATGGGCTCTTATTAGCTGGGAAATCACTGGCCTGCTGTGCACAAATGTCCTTAAGTTACAGATCTAGAGTCCGCATGGCTGAGCTATTTTTAGGAAAGGCAGTACATGTCAGCTCTTTAGTGATAAAGCCTAGAAGTATGCTCCGAGTTTGAAAGTAAATACATAATGTAGCTCACCGAGGATTGTGAACAAGCTGCTCAGTCATGTTCAATCAGAAACCCAATCTTCTTTCAACAAATGACTGAACAAGTTACTTGGATCAATGAGCTACTTGTAGCCAATTAGATGAGCCCAACATATTCCTCCTATTTGTAAACTTTGTCTTATGTTTGTATCATTGCACATTATGACTGATGCATGTACTGTACACAGGTTTAATCTTTGCAGCCTCTTGCTACCTCAAAACATAGAAGTACAGGCTTCAGCTTAGACATCATGTCATGTCCTTGTTCACTAGACACTTCCTATGGCTATTAGGCTAATTCTCCACTATGAAGATGTTTACAACGTCTGTCCCTGGAACATTAAGAATGTATTTCTGCTTGAGACTCTGAGTTTCTCTGTCATACCTTTCTCTACAAATGTCTGGAATAGCAAAGAATTGCATGTTCTATTTGCACTCTATCAAGGGGCACCAGCTGGATGCAAAATGCAGTAGCTAGAATTCTCATTGCTAACAAGCAGCATGAACTTACAACTCCACATCTGGCTCATTTTCAGTCTGCCTTTTAGATTTCAAATCTTTTGAATCTCTTATACTTACTTGCCCAGCACTTCATAGATTTACTTCTAATTACACTTATCTGCTGACCTCTTCTGACTATATACAGCCACAACTGTAAGCTTCTTTGGACTTTATCCCAAAATGGTTTACTTTTGAGGGACACTCTAGTTCTGTGTGCCTGTTCGAATACCATACTGTACAGTATATACACAGCACTAATTTCATGCAACAAAATGTAGGAATTATGTACTAACATAAATATGCCACTAACTTATGTTTATTCCTAAATATGACCCTGTTTAATTTAAATTGATACTGTAAATGTTGTGAAACATTTAAAATTTTACATAGAATTTTGACCTATCAGTAAAACCACCTTCTTTATTTACTCTCTTCATTCCCACCTAAGAAAATTAGTTTTTAGTGGGGTAAAATAAGTTGTTTAAAAGGACTTTAAAATAAAAAACAGTAAATAAAAGACACAACCAGCTGTTATTTTTTACACATCTAGATTTTATGCATCGGTGTGCCATAAAAACTGGAATTCTGTCTAGCCTAATCATAATCCACATATCGTGGGAATTTTTAAATGATTTACTTGCTCCAATCCATCTGTAATTAAATATTTATATCAGTCTGCATTATATATTTATGCACATTAAAAGCATACTAACCTAATGTTCATATCCTAAAAACACAGCCTTAAAGCACACCACTATCAAACAATGCAAAATGTCAAATAAAGCTTTTTTTTTATTTTGAAAAATGTTTTAGAAAGTATTATGCTTTTTAAAATTGCCATTTTCCAGTCAAACAAAAGGTAAATACAGTATGAGTTATACATGATGATATTATGTTGTCCCAGGTTTCTGAGGGTTGTCAGTTGTTCTCTGAAGAGTACTTTAACTACTGACTTAATCTCAGGTAGACATACTGTAACTGTGAAAGAACAATACATTTCATGACAATTTAATCAAGACAAAATTACTGAGACTGGAAGAGGGAGAATGTAACATAAATTTTTGTGTGCTGTTTGTCTGACTTAAACCTTTTTACGTTCTTCAGGGTATTTTTTTGGTTTCAGTTACATCAGCTTTGCTTCCAGAATGCATTTCTGGCCACCTGAAAGAACAAAGGAAGATTTTTCCATGGTTTTTCTTTATCAGAATTTATTCTTACTGTAGGTTTTTTACCTTCTCAGGATTAGTTCTAATCAAAAACAATTCAAGATAAGCAGGCAGCCAGATTTTACATTAAATTATTGCTCTAAGTTAAAGTAGTTGTAGTGTGTGTTTATATATGATATGCATCTTTTTTTTTCCTACTGTCTAATATAGTGCCTTAATGTCTAAATACAGTTTAGCTAATGACTCTACAATTTAAAGTAAAGTTAAATAACTAAGTTGCTTTTTAGAAGTGTGTTGGTCATTTAGTCGCAATTGTAATTTGGGGACTAAACAGTTTTTTTCTGCATTTTTTTCACATTTCTGTTCATAAAAGTATAATTTAGTATTTAATTAGATGGGTATATTTCTTTTGCTGTGTTGTGAGCAAATTTTAAAACCCACTTCTTTAGGGAGATTGTGCATACTGACAAGACAGCATACCACTGGAAAAGACCTGCACCCTTCTCTGTGCAGTGTCTCCAGGCATTGATATGTGGAACTGCTACCAGGCCTTACTTAAGATTAGACTGGTGATCAAGCTTCAATAAAACTGGACAGCTTCAGACAGACCAGGATTTTGAAGTTGTTCTGAGATTGAAGGCAATACTATTATATATCTGAGAACAAGGCAATGCTACCTCCACTCATCCTTAAATTCTTGTCACAGATCAGACTGAGAACAGGTGGTTAGGTTAGTATTTGATCTGATAGGTCACTACAAATTAGCCGACTTCTATTACTACTATTCATCAGATAATTGAAACATTTTAATTGAAGGAGAAAGTAAACTTAAGGTTAAGTTTCTGATATTAGTCAAAATGATATGGCAATACTTAGTAATAAACTTTTAGTGAACATTAGGCACTCACTCAGTTTACTTTTATTTTATTTAAAAAAACAAAATGTTCAGGTTCAAGGTGTTTAGTTTTTCAGGATCCTAGTGACCACCCTAATGGAAACACATCTGTACAATGACAGCCTGGAAACAACATGGGAAGACAGAGTGGCTTTAGGGTAGCCAAGATCCCCACTTCTCTAAAAACTGGGAGATAGTGATGGTAGGATGTTCTGCAATTAGTGGTATAGGATAGGCAGCGTAGTGAGCACAAGTGAGAATGAGTCTTGGTGTGTTGCCTGCCTAATAATGTTACCCACAGTATGAAGAAGTATGAACCATAACAAGTATGAAGTTCATGTTGGAACAAGTAACAGTGGATAGTTTGACAGTGGATAGTTTGACAATTCAGAAAGCAAATATTAAGATTTGTTTTGTAGGTGAATTACATTTACAGTGCTCTTTCCCAGCATTTTACCAGTGCCAGATGTGTTTTAGTATATTTTGTAAATAACATTATACTGTATGCAGTATAGTGTGTATCTATACAACATTGTGTTATATACTGTACTGTACATACAGCATTCAATGCTACATTTTCTGTTCAACATACTGTACAGTTAGTATTCATTTTTATCACTGATAGCAATAGTCACTGCAGGTTAGTCAGTGATGGGTCTCTGACACACTTGCATAAAAGTACCACAATCATGTTTTGGAAGAATTAAAATGGCTTTTATTATGTAGAACAATAAAAACAAGGTCAGTTAAAGTTTTCTGAGTGATAAATACACCCACTCAGTCTAATTCTTAAAATAAACTTAATGTGTAATGTGAAACAGAAAAGTCTATAATTTACCCATGGAAAAATCTATTTTAATAGGAGCTGTTCCCCTACTATTTCCATCAAACATGTGGCGCGGCAGTTATGTTAAATGCTGCAAATTTTTTTAAACAAAAAAAATGTGTATAGTATAGTTGCTTACCCGTTAAAATTCAAAATAAAGGTACAGTACCGTCCTAGTGCTAGTAGTTGATCAGAAGTTCATTTCACAGTTTAATTTGATCTTGAACTCAGTTTTTGTATCTTGTATTTTAATATTTATGTAGCACAAACAGCCTGTAATTACCATCAAGCCTCCTATAGCTTCCACCACAGGACAAGTGTGTAAAAAAAAAGTCAGTAAAATGATATGTTAAATTTTCACTTTACTGTATAACCAGTAATTTTGAATGTTAAGGGATTATGAATGTCTACAATACACACACAACTTCACAGAGACAAGGGTGCAAACTGCCCATAGTGTGTAATGAGATGAGGAAGGATGCAGCAATGTAGCATTATTAATGATGGATTTTAAATTCTAACACATCAAATTGGATGGGAAATACAGACGTTTATATACAGTAAGTGTAATGGTTGTTGATTTTTCTCTTAACTCTATTCATAAAGGCACCTACTAGAGGATTCTAATCTGTTTGTACCACCAGAACAGAACAAAGGGAGTAAATGTGACAGAACCATAGAGGGTTGTGACCATAATATAGTAGATCTTGTCTATTTTCAATCTTTAAAAGTGGGGTCTAAATCCTAAACTGGTGCACTAGGAAGGAACTAGTTAAATTGAGCAGTAACACCAGTCCATTGGACTCCACACACAGGAGGAATTTAAAATCGCTAATTAACTTTGTCAACTTAGCAACTTAGTCGCCAATTAACATGCACCATGCAGCCCTATATCAGCCCTATATAATTAACCAACTAATTAAATTTGCATATGCTACAAAAAGGGGGTTCATGGCAAACAGAATCAGCAGTAAAGGACTTATAAAAATTTACAATCTTAAAATATTTGACAAATGGAATAGAAAGTAATTCATGTAGGAAGATGAACATTAGAAAATGTACATACAGTATATCACATTGAAAATTCCGAGCTATACTAAAATACAGCATGTATGAAAGGCATCTGGGCTGATCTGGATACAGTACTGTATGTCCTCAGCAAAATAATGCAGGGAAGCAATAAAGGAAATTTAATTTTTGTATACTTATATGGCAGGGAAACTGAGGAAGTTTTGCTCTTCCTTTATATGGTGTTAGCTCCCATTTGTATTCGGTTTTGGTCACAATAGAGCAAAAAGGATATTATTGCCTTAAAAAGAGTTCAAAGAAAAGGGACAAGGATGATTCTTGGTTTCAGGGGATTTTTTTAGCAAACCTGTTAAATGAGCCTGAATCTCTTCAGTTTAAAACAAAGGAGACTGAAACAGAACTTGAAATACTGTAAGTATAAAATATCCTTAGGAGTACACAGAGGGTCATCCCGAAGGATATGATTCAGACTCTGTAGCAAAAGGGCAACAAGGGGTGAATTGGAAAACTGGTAGAGAACATAAAACTCATTTTTTCACGAAGAGTTGTGGGTGTCTTCCTGCAATGTGGATCCTTCAGGAAGCATCAAGATTAAATTTTATATTGACTTATCAAACAACAACAGAAATAAATCATTAATTACTATGCTACAATTTGGTCCAATTGTCATCACTTAAGGCCATTTCCTGAGGTCATAAGGAATTCAGCTTTATTACTTTTAACAGCAAATGAGTGAATATTATTCCTGAATTTTAAACCTACAGTGGCATCTTTAAAAAAAAAAGCTAATTAGTTCCACAGCCACTTCATAAAGACCTGAAAAAAAATGAGAAAAACAATGGTGCTTCAGTGCAATCTGAACTATCAGGATTGAACATCACCAGTTTGAGTGGGCACACTGTTCTTGGTGACAGAGACCGTACTCCATACCACAAGAGACATTTGGGGAAAAAATGTAAGAAAATGGTACATTCTGTATTTAAACAAAACAATGTCTAATTAATTTGAACTACTTTTCAAATTTAAAACTGCTCAAAGGCTATGAGGGAAATACATCCAACTGAAATTATAGATATTAGATATGACAGGGGGACTAACGTCATGTCCAGGGTGTACCTTGCCTCACGCCTATTGCTTGCCAAGATAGGCTCTGGCTCCCCCATGACACTGAATTGGATGTCGTGGTTAGAAAATAGATAGATTGAATTATGCTAAGGGTCTGTTTAATAAAATTATTTGCTCATATTTTTTTCTAAGTAGGCTTTCCTTTTATACTTTTGTATAAAATATCTGATAAGAGCACGTCCATCTCTGGCACCACCCGGAACTGGAATATCTAATTCCAAACATTTTCACTGATGGCTACTTCTTTTATCAATGTCATCCAGTGTTGTGTAGTGTGGCCCATGCCACTGTTCTTTTTGCTGAGTGTTGAAACCCATTGCCAAGACTGAGGCAGTTTAAACAAGCTTTCAAGGTCCCAAAGGCCCTTTCTGTCACGTTCCTGCTGGTACAGTACACTTCATTACATGCTGTCTCAGCTTGCTGTTGCTAATTCAGAAGGGGAGTGCAAAGCCAAGATTTCAAGAGGAACCCACTTTCGCCTGTAGAGATTTTATAACATGAATACATGTTGCTGAATTGAACATAAAGAATGCATTATCTGCAACTACAATGGTTACCTCATAGCTATACATCCATAATAACCATGCATCCTAACATTCTGTATACTTCGCTCTGTGGCAGGAAGGTAGCACTGTGGCATAATCTGTGAAAATTGGCTGGAATGCTGACAATTCTGATAATTCATATTATCTGAACATTTAAGGAAAGATCATGTTTCCTATTTCTGAATGCTGCATTATCACAGTTGGAGGTTTAACTGTAATGTGTGCAACCTATGCAGCCTATCACTTGGAGAAAGCAGAAAGTATAGTAAATTTCTCCTTTTCACTTCTCTATCTCTGAAATAGGGAAATGAATGAATTTAGTAAGGTGCGTGATTAGATTGTAACCTTGGTGAAGCACTTGGAAATGGAAGATAGTAAAAAGACCCTGCCTATCCACATCTGAATTCTCTGAATGACCGTACATGTGAAAATGCAAGGCCGCTGTAACTTTTGACATTACAGGTACTGCACAAATGCACAATGTCTTTTTTTTTTGTTAAGTCTGGATTTTCAGAAAACATATCATAGTTTAATGATTGATTATGTTATCAATTAATTTAATATTTTCAAATCCAGAAATTAAGCACTGGATAAGGACTTCTTGATCTGCATAGACATCTACTATAGCTATTCCCATAGATTAGCGCTTGATCATGAGGATACTCAGCCCTTTCACTATATGTGTGAGCACAATGCAAGATGTCTAAATAGGGGCAAACATACAGCAGGTGAGATACATTGCTAAACTGAAACAGGTGATTGCATTAGGCATGCACCTTATTAGCTACTGTAATACAACCAACAAATGCATTAGGTGATAGAAATGTGTGCAAAATAGAAATCCTTTAAGCATGATAGGAATGAAATGAGAATGCAAGTTGCCATAGATGTAACTGACCTTGAAAACTTATAAAATCCACCTCTATCATATTTATACTGCACTGCTACTGTATAATCATAGTTCACAGGTTTTCACAGATTATCAGATTCATCTAGTGTATTGTTCTATATTTTGTAATCCATTTGATGGTATAGATCTCAAAATGCCTGACTGTGATTTAACAATTCTATTAAATTTATCAAGCCACTGATACTATCATAATTCCTTAATCATTATCATAAAATATCATCAGTATAATTAATAGTGCATTTTTATATCAGATTAATTGTGTTCCCACAATAAATAAATAAATTCCCAATCTCTGAATACAAACAAGTTTCTAAAAATCTATTATGTAGACAGTTACTGGCTATTCAGTAGTTCTCTCCCTGCAGTAACATTTGCAGGAAAGTTTAAGAAAATTGTTGATTTTAAAATATAATAATCAGTTGAGCTACACCAAAATTAGATCAGCCCATCAGTTGGGTTAGTAGTCAGACAATCTTATTCAGCCTGTTCTTGAATGAAGCTTGAGTATCCACTGCAACAATAGAGCTTGATGGGTTGTTCAAGACTCCCACAACCATTCGTGTAAAAACGTACCTTCAGTCTTTAGTTTTAAATGCATTTCCAATTTGTACCTTCTGGTGCATGTTGATTCAAAAGTCTGTTGGTTTGACTGTCTCCCTACACTTCAGAATTTTGAATACCTGAATTAGGACCCCTTGTAGACTTTCCTATTCGAGATGAAAAAAAATGCAGGTCTTAATGTCTGTCTGGGAAGGGCATTCCTTTAAGCCTGGGAATATATCTGATCTCTTTTCTCTGTGCCAATTCCAAAGCAGTAGTAAGCAGTATTACTGTTTTTTTTAACATGGTTTTGTAACACAGCTCATTCTAAATGAAATCTTACTAGTGTATTGTATAATTTCAACACTACAATATAAAATTCTTTTATTACATTCTAACATTTTTCTAGGATATTAAATTATTTGTGCTTTGCCTCTTAAATGGCAGTAAATTACATTTTAAATACTTTCAAGACAGAATATAATTTTTTCATTTGTGTAATGTGCAATGAGAATTTGTCAGCAACAATATGACAAATTAGTGAATAAACATTACAGCTACATCTTTTGCTTTTGTTATGCTCTGGCATCATGCACCACTGTTTAGTGGTAATGGCTATAGTGCTCTTTGACAGTCAAGAAGCTCAGTTCCAATGTATTGTTGACTACACATTCCAAGCTTTGTTTCTGGTCACACAAAAGCTTCTTAAACTTACAATAGCTTAAATGTATGTTTTCATGGGCTAAAGAAGACATCTGTAAAACATTTCTTACATTGCAACATTTCAAGAATCCTACTAATCTACTTGCTAACTGTGTACAGTAATATACAATATTGGAGTAGATACATTTTATTTTTGTACAACACATAGTTGAAAGCTTTCATATTTTTAAAATGTTTACTTAAGATAACAAATTACCTGATCTATGTTTAAACCATATCAATCAGTGACAAATTAATAACATTGACAAAAAATTTAAACATCATAATGATTTTATTGCCAGTATTAATGGCTATTTACTGTAGGTTTTATTCTTTTGTATTATTTTCCTATCTAAATGCATAATTAAGCATTCTAGTGCATGGTTTTGAAGAGTCAAATTCTGGGTGTTGTTGATAAATTAAAATCTAATAAGTACAAGCACAAATGGCCTAATAAAAAAAAGAATTAGAATTTATCACAGCTGATCTGGTTAAACGCATCACCTTTTCTTCTGTCCATGTGCTTTTTAACTGCTGTATTAAAATGCTTTCTGTGACTAGCTGCAGCCTCTAGAGGGCTCTCTGTTGGCTTTCCTTGATGTCATACTGTAAGTCCCTGTGGTTTGAGGTACAGGGAACTGCTATTCTAGACACATTTCCTGACTGTAGCAGAGGGAGCCTTTGCCTCAGGTTTTGGAGGGAAACTTAAAACGAATTGTTGGATTTTTTTTCTTGGCATGCCATTTCTATTGTGTGTTTTGTTCTTCCCTCTTCCAGATTAGTCTTTTACATATCCTACAAAATACAAAAAAAATATTGTATTTGTTTTTCATTTTTTGACCCTATTTTTGCTGGCACATTAAAAACCTTTCGGGGTAAAAGTAAGCAGTAACTTTGTGTTATGTACAGCACCTGCTGCCCTTGGTTTTATATCTAAAGCAGAATTACAAGACTATTCAGTTTTGAGAAATGAAGAGCTAATTAATATAAATTACTATGATTCTTAGTTAGGAGGCCAAGCAAAGTTGTAGCTAGAACCATATTGTTCAGTTTTTTTTTTCTTTCACTGCACTTTTAATCAATTGACAATACAGCTCTGATGTTGTAGACATGTTCATTCCCCTTGAAATGATCACCCAATTTGGCTGCCACTTTGGAGATTGTCTTCACTTGAATAAAGCTAGACAAAATGGCAACTTCTTAAGATCTTTGATCTCTCCTCCATGTCAAATGCAAAATTGAGTCTTTAAGGAATGCTTAGATACTGTAGCCATTATTATCAAATACTCTCAACTTTCTTAAAGGAACTGCAGTCCCAATTTCTTTGACCGGTTGTCTCTCTGTAAAAAAAATAAATTCATTGACATTCTAGAAAAAATTTACAAAGTTCAAAATCGTGGACTTTGTAAAACTACTGTATGTCGCCATTTTTTTTCGCTAACTCGCATTCAAGTTCCCACAATTTGCAACCCTACGCAGCCCTTCCTACTCACTGGTCACCGTAATGACTAATGTGACGCATGAGTGATGAGTAATGTGATGCATTTCACTTCAGAAATGTTCCAATGTGATATGCATGCAGAGTTAACACGTATTTTACAATTTTTAATTTGGCCTACAATTTTCATTCTGTTTAGGTTGGAAGAATTATTGGGGTTAAGGCAAGATTAAGATGCATTGTAAAAAAACAGGGTGGTGTGGTGGGGCAGTGGTTAACATTACTGCCTTGCAACACTAGGGCCCTGGGGTGCTATCTGTTTGGTTTGTATGTTCTCCCCATGTTCTCATGGGTTTCTTCCAGGTGTTCCACTGACACACTGGTGGTTAAGTGGCTTATGGGAAAATTGGCCTTGGTGTAAGTGTATGCATGTTTGTGTCTGTGTTTGCTCTGCAATTTTTCTTAGTACTTCTTTGTAATAGTACTTACTGTAGAACTGCAGTTTCATTCTAAGTACTTCTTAATGTGTTACAAATGTTATTTTCTTCACCAATTCCAGTTGTATAGGCTTTTATCCAGATATGCCATCATACAAAATGTTTGTATATCCTCCATAAATAGATATCGGAGCTTTCAAACATGTTTATAATGAAGTATTAGTAATTTTGACAAGTACAGGCCATAGTGTATAGCAGAAGAACTCAACATTAGAGTTGCTGAATAATTAGGTTTAAGCTTAGGTTTAAACATTTTGGCTACATGATTTCATCAAGACCAGTTTGATTGAATCAGAGTAATTTTAACCCACATGGATGATAAATTGACTATCAAAGAGTTCCCTGGAAACACCTTCATCAGTGTCAATCAAGAGACCTTCCAAGACCACATTCTCAGACAAACACCATCTTAATCTTAAAGGTTTATATACAGTGTATATATATACTTTATATAGCTAAAAGATTTGCTTGTAAAAGATTTGCTGGTACTACATTCTTAATACACTGGTCACATATGAAATGTGGCTATGGACAAAAAATAAGTATTATACATACTGTAAAAACAATATGTACAGATGCAGCCATTCAAAACGGGTGGGGTGTTTCGCGGTATACCCTGGTGGGCGTGTCGCATCAAAACGCAGTATCACGCGGTATATCGCGTCATTTGACGTCATGCCGGAAAGTATCCGGAATCACCTTGTAAAACCGCCAGGAGGAGCCAATAAAGCTTAACCTCTCATGTACAGCATTTGAGCTTTTAAATTTAAACTGTGTATTACAGCATGTTAATCATCAGTCATTAAAAAGTTGGTATATTTTATGAAAACAAGATTGCTCAGTTGGACAAAAGTACACAACCTACCTTTATCAGAAATATTTATGTGTAGTGTTTCATAGCCGTTCAGGGAAGCCAAATATGTAACCATAGTGGCTCTCTGAAGGCACCAGTTCTGTAGGGTTTGGGCATTTACTGAGACAATTATTAATTGTAGCAGTAAATCACAAAATTGATTCTTTTGATGGCTTTAGAATCCAACCATGCGACATAACTCAAACAACGCACACACACAGGTACTAATACACGAGGATACATTTATTAATACATAGAATATGCATGTAAACCTAACAGATCTTATCGAGAGGGTTATCAGAATACAAAAGGTATATATTCAATCAGTTACGAAGTGTTACACATCAAGAGGACATACGTTCAGTATATCATTCATTAAGACCGTTTCATAAATGAACTTGGTTACAACTTCTACATTAGATACTCAAAACAAGTACATAACTCTTAGGAATTAAACTGATATCAACTGGTTTGGATAACAATTGAATTCTCGAGCTGTAATGCATTGAAGTTGAATACTCATCCAATTTCTGGGGATTCAGATCTCCTGCAGGCACAAACAATCAGCTGCAGGCTTGTTGCTGTCCAATCCGCGCTCTCTGGCTCCGTGCCAGGCTGTGCTGTGCGGCTTGCGACGGTGCGCTGCAGATGCTCACTGACCGGCTAGTTAGTGTTGGCTTTAACTAGCAAAGTTTGTGCACAGGAGAAAAGATGACTGTGGATCCCAGCAAGTCAGGAAGAGGACCGGTTCGTTCCTGATGAAGAGCTAGTTCTGAATAGTGATTCAGCTGTCCACAGTTCCGACCTGTTCATGAGGCCTGCTGCTGGTTACTCTCTGGCAACCTCCACTCTAGACTCTTAGAACAAAGGAAAGTTCTGGCACTCGGACACACTGGCCGTTCCGTGGTTGTCCGGGCTGAGTCTCGGGATGGTCAGGAGGCGCGCTGCGAGAATGTCCTGCCCTTGGGAGCCTTCTGCTCCTGGGCCGTCCTGCCCTGGAATTCTCCTTTGAATTCCCTTTAGAACAGTCCACAGAATCCTCTCCAGAATCTTACTGAATCTCCCGAATCTGAATCTTGTTGAATCTGAATCTTGTTGAATCTCTCAGGCTCTCTGTGTTGCCTGTTTTTACCTGGAGGAACTTCAGCTCGTTGATTGGCTGAAAGTTCCATGGGCATCAGAGTCCCACGTGGGTTACTCAGCCCTACCAGTCCCTGATTGGTTGATCAAGGTGAGATATGAGTCACTTAGTCCTGACACTTAGTAATGCAGTCCAGATGTCCATCCGGCACTCCCTAGACTGATAGGCGCCAGTGGATGACCATTGATCATGATAGCCAGACTTAGCTAAGTGCATCCCCCTTTGGGAGCTGTCCTAGGAAACCTTAAATCATCTTGCATGAATAGTTTCTCTGTGGCACCACAGAGATGAACAGAGAAATGGGGCCTCATTTGGGAAGCTCAGAAACACTTAATTCTGCCTTATTATTAAGCCTCGCCGCTACATATGCATCAAAGCCTTTACCGAAGATATTACTAATAGTATTAATAATGAATGACTTTGGACAAGCTGTAAACTCAAAGTATTACGCTGGTCCACATTCTTTCTAACCGTCATTTTTAACAAAACTACTTTTAGTTTTTTCTTTGACAAACACCACAGCATTTCGTTGATCTAACTAACGAGGACAGGACATTAGCTAGCCAATACGATAAAGGAATGACTTTTTTTGCTAATTTCTTTAGCACATTTGCACAAGCACTTGGAATCTGTCCAAGCCCTACTTTGTCAGGCATTTTCTTTTACTGCAACGGACATAAAAACTCCCTTGCTTTTAACAGAGCATTTCATAATTTCTAACTACGAAAATTATTTAAACTGCGACACTTATCATTCAACCAGAGCTCAAAATATCACAAGGATCCTCAAGAGCACATCAAAGACTGTATTAAAAGATACTTGTATCAGATACATGAGAATCCAGGCTTTTTTATCAACGCTTTCTTTTCCGTATACCAGATATTATGGAACCACTTCAGAAGGGTGTCAGCCAGTCAGATTCCAGGAATCGGTACTTTAAAGAAAAAATACACACCGGTATTCCATTTCTCCCTAAACATTTTAAGCATCGAAGTCCTTAACTAACGTGAAATAGCGTGTAAAAAAGTGGTAGTTTTAAGCTTTTCTGCTAATATAATGTGGAATCGCGTATCTAAAGAAATTAATTGACTTTTATATTTCTAAATATCACAACATGATCGAATTTAAGTCATTTTAATAACAATGAATAGTCACCTATGCGTTACAATATAAACATTTATATTGATTTAAATCGCGTTTTGACAAATGCAACATAAATTGATATCTTTGTCTTCTAAGTATCTTAATAAACTTTCAGCATAGCTTTCTCCCCATTTAGATTTATTTTTCTTGGGATCTTGGGATCAAACGTGGAAAGATTAGATTGTAATCGTTAATATTTTTTAAATACATTTTAGAAAAGTGTAATCTATACTAAAAAGCTGTACACCACCTGCTATAAAGATATATATTGTAATACTTTCGGGCTCGGATAGGACGGACACAAGAACTCAGACTTGTGGAGTTAAAGCAAGTTAAAGCCTTGATTTTATATATCACCTTTAAAAGTGGCATCTCAAAGCAATACAGATTACAAAGTAAATACCCAACACTGATTGTACCCATCTGTCATGCTAATAAAGCACCTTAAATTGAAATGAATCGAGAGAGGGAGGGGGGGAGCATGTTTGAGCTGTCGCCATCAAAGTCTTTACCGAAGATATTACTAATAGTATTTACAGTATAATGATTGACCTTGGACAAGCTGTAAACTCAAAGTATTTCCCTGGTCCACATTCACCATGCCTTTCACATGCTCATAGAAGATATTGATTTAGGAACATGTATACTGTACTGTATACAGTATGTATATGTATATTTAATGTCTTTACTGTGCCCGTTTAAGTATTGAATATTTATATGGAATTTTACCATAACGTGTGTGAAATCCATAAACGATATTAGTTTTGGAACATAAACAAACAGTATGTAAACTGTATATGGGTGGTCTCGGTACTTTAAAGAAAAAATACACACCAGTATTCCATTTCTCCCTAAACGTTTTAAGCATCGCAGTCTTTAACTAATGTGAAATAACATGTGTATAAAAAGTGGTAGGTTTAAGCTTTTCTGCGAATACGCTCGATACCGGAGTCAACAGGCATACTTTTAGAATTTGATTAATAGGGAATATAATGTGGAATCGCGTATCTAAAGAAATTAAAAATGATATAATTTGCCTTCTGTCAAAGCGCAATGAAACCTATAACTTGATTCTTATGGACGCCCGGTCCCGCCAGGGATTAAAGAAAAACATGGAATTGCTTATCTAAAAGCGCTAAATTGCATTTTGAGTGCGGTTTTTGACTTTTTTTAAATTACAACCCATACATAAGCTGATACTGTTTAGACTTTTTTTTAAACTATTACAGCAGCACAATGTGCTTTTTCACGAATCCTCCTAGAGTAACGAAATGTCTTGCGTTGTACAGCTTTTCAGCTAAATACTGTATATTTATCACTTACGCCTGACATAAGAGGTGCCCGATAAAAACCGGTTGAACAGCTATGTTGGAAGTTTCATGAAAAAGGAGGTTCCGTGAAAAAGCTACAGGAGTGCCAATCGTAATCGTTTTTATTTTTAATCGTTCAATGCAGATGGCTGGTGGCATGTTCCATAAGAGTACGGTAATTAAAAACCATTAATACTTTCGTTGGAGTTTAAATAAAGTTGATGTTTTATCTAGGGGCTGCTCGCCTCGCCTGCGTCTGAATAGCGGCTTCTAAACTGTGAAAACATGTCTGTCTTTCCGTAGGGGGAAGGGAATCTGATCTGCAAGGCCCTTTGGCTACAAAAGTAAAAAGAAGGCGCTCGCTCTCTCTCTCTCTCTTTTGATTATTACATCCAATAATCAAAAATGACACAATAAACATAATAACCATAATAACGACCAACCAACAAAAACAACCATATAAACATAATACCAACCAAAAACATAGATAACAACCCAATACAAAATCAAATATATCAAACCATTAAAGCAAAACCGTCCTCCAATTATCAACAAATCTCAATATCTTGTACGAATTATTCATAATACAAACCAAAAATAGCCCGCAAACTCTCTCAAATTCCTCCAGTTATCATAATCCCGCCCCTTATGCAAAACCAAACCCTCCTCCCATCCCAGTTTATCCTCTTTATCATAAACAAAATCCACCTCAGTTTTCAACATTAAGCATTACACAAAATCAATACCTCAACACTCCATACTCAACAACGATAATTCACAAACAGCCAGAACATGTAACTCCACATTCCCAAATAGACCTCATTTCCATAGCCCCGCCCCTTATGCAAAACCAACATCCCTCCCCTGTTCTCTCTCTCCGCTGGCGTTTGTAATCGTTTTTATTTTAAAATAAATTTTAGCAAAGTCATGTATTTTAAAAATCTTAAGATTTCTATATTTATGTCTTTATTTAGTGGTTTCATTAGTGACAAAGGCTAAACTGTCTTGGAAAAATGTCTTTTATGTAAACCATGTTTGCTATTAATTCATTTAGGGCTAGAATATGTTCATTGTCTTCCAATGAAAGAAAGGTTCCTTTCGCCGTAGTCGGGAGACATTAGAAGCTTGCCACGCCCGGAATGTTACACCAACGCATTAGCATGTTAAAGCGATTTCATTAAGGAGCCTAGCTTTCTTAACTAGTAAGTACTGTACTTACTGGGTTTTGGAGGGGGGGAGGTGTCTTTCGCTGGAAATCTCTCCCCCTTCTACTTTGAAAATACCTGTGAAACTGGTTTAATTCGTCACAGCCAGCACTCCCGCAGAGAGGGGGGTTGTACTTGCAGTGCATCGATATAGATGGGAAAGCCAGAGCCGACCGCTACGCCGGCCACGTGTTATGCTCTTCGTTAATGTCTAAGCCGGAACACATCATTATATCTCATTTTGTATTTCTTAAAAAAAAATCGTTTGCCCAGCCTAACAGTATTATTGTTATTGTTTTTATCCTGTAAAGCGCTTTGAGGAGCCACCTTTAAAGGCGCCATATACAATAAAGTTCATTATTATTACTATTGTTAATTTGCTGGACAGAGAGGTGAACATTATTACGCAGAAGACAAAGATAGCGATTTATGTTGCATTGTGCATTGTGCATTGTGCTGCTGTAATACAGTTTTAAATAATTAAAAGTCTAAACAGTATCAGCTTTATTTATGGGTTTTAAATAAAGGTGATTTAAACGCGATTTAAATCAATATAAATGTTTATATTGTAACTCATAGGTGACTATTCATTGTTATTAAAATGACTTAAATTCGATCATGTTGTGATATTTAGAAATATGAATTTGTTTGGTGCGAGTGAAGTTTTATTTAATCTCTGACCCAGGGAAATGTTTTATTTTTTCAAAGAAATGTTTGTTAAAAAAAAAGTCATGGCTCCAGCTGGATTCGAACACACAACGTGTGATATAGGAGTCAGGAACCTAACCCACAGCGCCACCGACAAGGTCACCTGAGGAGTGTTGAAAAAGCCCTACAAACATTATCAACAGACATCGTACAGCGTGTACTATTCTTGTGTTGCGGTACATGAATATAATTATATCGTTATTAATTTCTTTAGATACGCGATTCCATATTATATTCCCTTTTAATCAAATTCTAAAAGTATGCTTGTTGACTCCGGTATCACGTTCGTCAAAGACTTCAATGCTTAAAATGTTTAGGGAGAAATGGAATACTGGTGTGTATTTTTTCTTTAAAGTACCGAGACCAGCCATATACTGTATGTTTATATTCCAAAATTAATATCGTTTATGGCCTTCACACACATTACAGTATGCTCCTATTCTTTTTATGCTCAGCTACTAAGATTTCCCTTCAGTGGTAAAATTCCATATAAATATTCAATACTAAAACGGGCACAGTAAAGACATTTATATCTTTCTACGACCGACCAACGTACCACGAGTGCCCCTGTCGGTCAACCAATCATGTACTGCGGTATTTTGCATCGTGACGCGCGAGGCCGTAGCCAATTACCTCCGGTACGTGTCTGTGCCGTGCACTTTGAATGGCTGCATCTGTAGATGTTAGATTATATTGGGCAACATGGTCATCTGTTTTTCATTTAACAAGACATACATTTTAAGTAAGATTTAAGGTGGTTTATATAATAGTAAACTTCAGAATGTTACAATGACTTCTTGTAATTCTTTAAGTAATTTCTTCTGCTATAAAGTGGCATATTGTACAACATATTTCTGCTCCTTTTACTTTTTAGGACTTTTTCAAGAATCAAATGTGCTGCACTGAGTTAAAATTATTTTATGGTCAAAAATAGTTTAGGGACATGCTTTTGGGATGTTTTGCATGATATGAAAGCATACACTTCTCTCACTTAGGAGTCATGTGAGACATGTCTTATTCAATCATGTCTTATTTCTTCACATTCTTTAGTGTAATGTCTTTCAGTTGCTTTTATTTCAACACTTCTGACAATACTTTATAGAACTGTCATTTTGTTCTGGATACCATCTTTGGTTATTTTAAGATAAATAATTTCAGATTAAGTAGATTGGAACTTGGTTTCGAATCCTGGTCAATGCTGAGAGACAACCTTTTTCCAATTATATAATTTAAGCTGTATACTGTTTAGACTTTTATTAATTTTAAACTATGTATTACAGCATGATAAATATTAAACTAATTAAAAAATAGGTATATTTTATAAAAACAAGATTGCTCAGTTGGATATATAAAGAGTTTATTATTATACTGTAGCTTGCGAATGTAATGTGCCTCTTTCAGGTTTACATCTACATAGAGAAAATCCAAAGGTAAATTTTGGTTGCAGAAAATAAAAACAGAAGTATAACATAATACTGTATATACCTAATGTTCACACAGTAGATGGTATTTGTAGCTAAATATAAAAAAGCACATAACAGTATTCCACCTTCTTCACAGATATTTTATGCATCAAAGTCTTTAACTTGGTGACTTACAGTGGGTTATGGAAAAGTTTTAATATGCTTGTTCTAACATTATAAAGTTTATATGCTGTACTTCACAAAAAAAAGTTATGTTTTATCCTTTTCTAAGAATATGTACAGTAGTAAGAACACCACTTGCTGTTATTGCTGTATTTTAGACCAAAGCGCTCGTTAATTAAACTCAAAGATCCTGACTGATTTGACGTTTTATTCGCCTCATCAAAAATCAAATCAAATCAAAGTTTATTTATCAAATGCACAACAATATGGCGTGCAGCAGTAGTTGCTGGCAATGAAATGTCTTTTTCTGCGAGCTCACAAAAATTACAAGAATCGCAAAAATCACAAAAATTCACAAAAACACAAAAATCACAAAATTGAGGTTACATTTTTGAAATTGAATAAAAACTCAATGTGAGTAGAGCTGTTATGTGATCATGGTGTATGCAATATATACATGTAGTGCAGTTATGCTGAATATAGTGAGAATTGTGTGTCCGTGTAGCCATTACAGGTGATTTGCTAAGGAGCTACAGGTTGGCTATTTAGCAGTCTTATTGCCTGGAGGTAGAAGCTGTTCCATAGTCTGTTGGACTTGGACCGAATGCTTTGGTACCGTTTACCAGATGGTAGGAGGGAAAACAGTTTGTGACTGGGATGACTGGGGTCCTTGAGAATGGACCTAGCCTTCTTCAGACATCTAGCTGAGTAGATCTCCTGGATGCTTGGTATCTCACAGCTGGTGATAAGCTGCGCTGACTTCACCACCCTCTAACAATACTTTGCGATCCTGTGCGGAGCAGCTCCCATACCAGGCAGAGATGCAACCAGTCAGGATGCTCTCAATAGTGCACTTGTAGAAGTTGGCCTGGATATGTGATGGCATGCAGAACTTCTTTAGCCTGCAGAGAAAGAACAGGCGCTGCCGTGCTGTCTTGACCACGGTGTTGGTGTGGTGGGTCCAGGTTAAATCCTCTGAGATGTTAACTCCCAGGAACTTAAAGCTGTTGACCCTCTCCACTGCAGTCCCATTGATATGAATAGGTGTGTGGTCTCCACCCTGATGTTTCCTATAGTCCACAATCATCTCCTTAGTCTTACTGATGTTCAGAGAGAGGTTGTTCTCCTGGCACCATACTGCCAGGGTTTCAACCTCCTCCCTGTATGCAGACACCTCACCATCTGTGATCAGGCCAATGACTGTTGTATCGTCCGCAAACTTGATGATGGAGTTTGAGTTATGCCTGGTGACACAGTCATGGGTAAATAAGGAGTAGAGGACAGGACTAAGCACGCAGCCTTGGGGGGCTCCAGTGTTTAGAGTCGGGGTAGAGGATATGTTGGTGCCCACCTTCACCACCTGCGGACGTTCCATCAAGAAGTCCAGGATCAAATTACAGAGGGAGGTGTTCAGTCCCAGGTCCTGGAGTTTGATGACGAGCTTTGAGGGCACTATGGTATTGAATGCTGAGCTGTAATCAACAAACAGCATTCTCACATATGTTCCTTTCTTATCCAGGTGTGAGAGGGCAGTATGGAGGGCAGTGGCAATAGCATCTTCTGTTGACCTGTTCTGGCGGTATGCAAATTGCAGTGGGTCTAGGGTGTCAGGCAGTGAGGAGGTGATGTATGCTTTGACCAACCGCTCGAAGCACTTCATGATAACTGATGTAAGTGCAACAGGGTGGTAGTCATTTAGGCAGATAACTCTGGATTTTTTAGGAACAGGGACAATGGTGGTTTTCTTAAAGCAGGAAGGAACTATAGACTGAGCTAGGGAGAGATTGAATATGTCCGAGAAGACATCTGCCAGCTGGTCTGCACATGCCTTCAGAACGCGGCCAGGGATGGCATCAGGGCCAGGAGCCTTGCGTGGATTGGTCTTTTTAAAAATTTTACACACATCCGCTCTGGATATGATCAGTGGGTTTCTGTCTTGGATTTCTGGAATCTTCCTGACTGGATCTGTGTTGCTGACCTCAAACCGAGCATAGAACGAATTTAGCTCATCAGGAAGAGAGGCAGACTGTTGTGTGATATAGCTGGGTTGCGTTTTGTAGTCTGTAATGGTGCCAAGATGGCGCCGACAGGGAAGGCTGCCGTCCTGCGAGCTCCCATTCGTCCTTGTCTATTTCTTTATTTTTTGTTGTTTTTCATACTGCTAACTGCACATACTGCTTGCTCGGTGATTAGTTATGACCGACAAACACTTATGAACATAAGATCGAATATTGGCACAGTTAAATCTACACCAATAATTACTGCCGACTATATGGACTGTGGTGTCTCACCTGTACCTGTACTGGGAAGAAGACGGCTTCGTAGGAAGAGGGGTAAACGGGCAGGCATTCTGGTAAGATTGAGGCAACGCAGCAATCGCGCCCCGCTCCTGAGTATACTTCTTGCTAATGTTCAGTCACTGGACAATAAACTGGATGAACTGAGAGCAAGGCTTGCTTTCCAATGGGACATCAAGAACTGCAACGTGCTGGCATTCACTGAAACCTGGCTTGACCCATCTGTTCCGGACTCTGCTATTCTCCCGGGAGGATTTTCTATTCACCGTCAGGACAGAACAATGGATTCGGGTAAGAGCAAAGGCGACGGGGTATGCTTCATGGTAAACAATTCCTGGTGTACAGACGTGGAGATTATTTCAACATCTTGCTCTACACATCTTGAACATTTGACAATAAAATGTCGCCCTTTCTATCTCCCGAGGGAGTTCACATCGGTAGTTTTCACAGTGGTGTATATTCCGTCGCAGGCAAATTACACAAAGGCACTGGATGAACTACACTCTCACCTTAACAGACACGAGAATACACATCCTGAGGGGGCATTCATCATAGCGGGTGATTTCAATGGTGCGAACTTGAAAAAAACAATGCCTAATCTACATCAACACATCGACTGCCCGACGCGCGGAACAAACACTTTGGACAATGTTTACACTCCCTTCCAGGATGGTTACAAAGCCCTCCCCCGACCTCCTTTCGGCAAATCTGATCACACCTCCGTTCTGCTACTTCCCGTTTACAAGCAGAAGCTTAAACAGGAGAGGCCAGCGTTAAGAACCATTCAACGTTGGTCGGATGAATCAGATTTTATACTAAATCACTGTTTTGCTACCACTGACTGGCAGATCTTCCGCGAAGCTGCCGAAAATAATATCAATCTGTATACGGACTATGTTACTGGCTACATCAGTAAATGTATTGAAGACGTGGTTCCCAGGATTACTGTTCGCACATATCCAAATCGGAAACCGTGGATAAATGGTGAGATACGCGCCAAACTGAAAGCTAGGACAGCTGCTTTCAATTCTGGCGATATGGGTAAATACAAAAAATCCAGATACGACCTCAGGAAAGCCATCAAAAGAGCTAAATACAACTACAGAGTAAAACTAGAGTCATATTATCATGGCTGCAACACACGGACCATGTGGAGTGGTATACACATGGTGAAACGGAAAAAAGATGTCGTTAAATTCATTGGAAGGCGCTCTGTTTTATTAACAGACACTCCGACTCAAACAATATAGACGTGGGTAATGTCATCCCCATTAAAATTTGCTTATCGCGTGAATCCTGCTAATCTAGAAGCATTGCAGAAAGTGATATACTATACTATACAGTTTATTTCAAACAAGGAGGTCCGTGGAGTTCTTCCTGTTTATTGGTAACAAACTTTGATGGGTTTCTCTACAGATAACAAAAGTGAACGCAGAAATTCCATCAGACAACTAGTATGTACTATTTAACCATAATGAAGGACTGATGCGCTGTTCCCTTTTGTAATAGGGTTACTTCCTGGGACTTAGACAGAAAAAGACAAGGACAATGTTGTGTGGCTCTGGGTTATTTTTTCTGTAAACTGAAGAGTTGTAGAGGAAACAAGTTGTGTATCACCTCTTTTTATACTCGTAATGTTCCAATTTAAATGCAATACGGAATATATTATTAATAATATTAATAATGAATGACCATGGATAAGCTGTAAGCTGAAGAGTTATAGAGAAGATACGTTGAGTCTTGTCTTTTCAGCTTGGAATTAACCTTTAGAGAGATCCTTTTGGCTAATTTGAAATTTGGCTTAATACAAATTTCAGCAATGAGAAATTTAACTTTAAATTTTGATTAAGAAATATGGTTCACACATACTGTACTGTAGTGGTTTTGAAACCATATGGTATCATACAGATGCAGCCATTCAAAATGCACGGTAAAACCCTGTACCGCGCGAAATGATCTACAGTTTAGTGCAGTATATGATTGGCTGGCCAAAATGACAGACAGGCGCACTTGTGGTGCATTGGTTGTTAGTGAAGCGATTGCATCATTTAATCTCTTTACTGTGCACGTATAATCTGCTTAGTATTGAATATTGATATGGAATTTTACAACTAAATTTTAGAAGCTGAGCATAAAAAGAAGAGGAGCATAACGTGTCTTAAGGTCATAAAGGATATTAATTTAGAATTATAAACATTATGTAAACTGTATATGGCTGGTATTGGTAGTTTTAATATAAAAAAACACACCAGTATTACTTTTTCCATAAACATTTTAAGCATAAAAGTCTTTCATTCGGTTGTCTACAGTGGTTATTTTGGAAACGTTTTTACGTGCTCCTTCTGACTTTATTAAGTTTATATACTTCATAAAGTTATAATGTTTTAACCTTTTCTATGAGTACTTGCGATCGTTATTGCAGTAAAAGAAACGCATACTTTTTAGAATTTGATTAAAAGGGAATATAATATGGAGTCACGTATCTAAAGAAATTAATAACGATATAATTATATTCATATAGCTCAAATTATTACAGTAGTACACTTTCTTTGTAAACATCTGCATCAATTTGACCTCTTCACCTGCGATTACTTGGAAACTTTTGCCTCCCCTTTTCAGCTATAGCTTAAGTTGTTAAGTGGCATGTTGGTGTAATGGCTTAGGAGTGTGCCTTGCAGGCTGGAGGGTGGGGGTTTGAACCCAGCTCTCACCATGAGTTTTCGTTAACAAACATTTCTTTAAAAAACTAAAATAATAGTATTATCGACACTATATTGATTTTGTTGCTATTTCTAAATATCACAACATGTTCAAAGTTAAGTGATTTATTAATAACTAATAATTTCAAACTGCTTGTATTTTAAAATTGTATTTTGTTCGGGGTGATTTGTCACTGTTTTCACAAACTTCAATTTATTAAACATATTTTTGAGACAGGGTGTTCCAGACCTCTGTTTAATTTCTGAAACTCCCTCTGTATTCCATGTTTTAACCTTTTCTATGAATACTTGCACTTGTTATTGCTGTAAAAAAACTCATGTTTTTTTAAAATCTGCTAAATAAGGAATATAATATGGAATATAAAATTCGCATCTAAAAAAATTAATGACTATATTAATTTAAGGATCTAAATATATATTCATATAGCTGGAAGTATTACTATAATCCACTTTCTTTGTAAACATGTTTTATTTTTAATTTTTAATTTTAATGAATAATTAGTATTAAAATTTGCACTGTGATCAATTATTGCACCCACATATTGTAAAAACATTAATTTGCAAGACTGTGTTCAAACATCCATTAAATCTGTCTATCAAAAAAAACAGGGTTCACTTTTTTTCTGTCTATCCCTACTCTCTCAACTGCTGCCATTCAGACACAGAATGGTTAAAAATGGGAACAGGTCAGGCAGGCAGAGGGAAGGGGGAGGGGTGAAACTATTACCTGTCCTGGATAAAGCAGTCAGAAAATAGGTGAATTTACACTTGTAAAAAACGTTCCAATTCTTCCAATATGGAAGATATTATTAATAATAAATGACCTTGAACAGTCTGTAAACTGAAGATTTATAGAGGAAACACGTTGTCTTTTCTTTTCAGCTTGGAATTAACTTTTACCTTCTAGTATATTCCATTGCAGCCACTTTATGTAACACAGCTCCGTACTTCTCACAAAGGCTAAGACTGTTAACACCACGCTGTGTAATGTTATGTAGAATAGACAATTCTGGGGGATGGAAAGGAATTTTCAGTAGCATGCTCTGTTGTCATTGTTGCTGTTTAACGTAAGGCAACAATCAATCAAATGTCCTGTTTTTTCTTAACACTCGTTTTTCCATTCTGTAGTTTTAAAACTTGAACAAAGACATGCCACATGCAAACAGCGGGATGTTGTATAGTTTTAAATACTACAGTATAGCTCGTGGAAAAAACATTTATTTATCATGCATCAATGATCATCATTTATTTATCATTTCCGGTTTCTGGTTCCGGTCGAGAGGGAATGCTAGCGCGTTTGGCTGCCGCTCCTCTCACCAGTTTTTCATTTTTTATCAACTTATTTATGTCTTTTTTTTTCCTTTTTCTTCTCGGCAACACTGATTTCTAATGTATCTATTTTTATCCGCTTCACGTTATCTGCCTCACGTTACAAATTCACAAATGCGACTTCCACTTGCATTGTGAATTTGCTCAACTGAAGACCTTCACCACTTGCTACCGCCTTACCCTGGATTTCCTTCCTGTCTTGTTACACCGTCTTGATTCATCGATCATGTCTCTGAGGTACACTGCACTGCAACTTCAACTAAAACAAAGCTACTTCTTGGTGAAAGACACATTCGATTATTGCAGTTTTACTGGGATTTTACGACTGAGTCGCTACATCCATCGCAGCACAGGCCCCCGTTTCTTTCATTCGTCTGCCAGCGGAATCTCTATCCCTGCCTTTCGGCGCACGACTGTAAGTCCATCCCGTACCGGCGCTGACCTAAAAAATCTCCTCTTACTACCGCACCTGGAACACACTCCGCTTCCCCCTGCATCCCAGAGACTGGCCAGATCAGTGCTACTCAAAACCCGCTCCATAAACAACAAGGCTCTTCTTGGACCTTCTGTGCTTAACTGAAACCTGGCACAAACAAAACGATGGACTCCTGTTCAACCAACTAGTCCCTCCTGGATATGGTTTGTTTGACCTTCCGCGTCTTTCAGGCAGAGGCGGGGGCATCATTGTTATTTACAACCTTTTTCACAGTCTAAGTCCTATTACTATACCTCTTCCCTCTTCTTTTGAGTGTCTTGTTTTAAATGTTTCCATCCCCCAATATACTATTATTGCCACAGTTTATAGACCACCCAAACCCAGTGAAGCCTTCTTAGGTGAGTTTGCTGATTTTCTCTCATTTTTATGCCTTAAATTTAAAAGGATCCTTATTCTAGGGGACTTTAATATACACATGAATTCAAGGTCTTCCAGTCTGGCTAAAGACTTCCTTTCTCTATTGGGATGCTTTGATCTTACTCAGTTTGTTTGTACCCCTACACATAACAAAGGACACACCTTAGATTTAATTATTGCAAATGACTCTTTTGTCTCCCTCTGCTCTCCCCTTGATCTAGGCCTCTCTGACCACTTAGCCATTCTTTTCAATCTGGAATTACCTGTTTCTAACACTTCCCCCCCCACGCTCTGTAAATTTCCACAACTGGCGATCAATTGATCACCCAAGGTTTGCAAATTCTGCTCTGTCCTCCTTATCTTGTTTCTCTTGCTCTGACCCTCAAAAGGACAAAATACAGTTATTTGAGAGTGCTATTTTATCTACCCTCGACACCTTTGCTCCTTTAAAAACTCGAACCATCTCTTGCCCTGCCCCCTGGTACAATGACCATCTGCGATCCATGAAGGCAGCCTCTCGTAAACTTGAGCGTAGGTGGCATCTTTCTGGCCTAAATGTACATTATCAGGCTTGGAGAGAATACTTATCTGAATATAAGGTTACTATAGAGTCTGCTAGATCCATCTACTTCTCTCACATCATTGAAAATCACCAAAACAACCCCAGACATCTTTTCTCCACCATCAACAGACTGCTCAAGCCAAACTGCCCAACCACATTACCTGCCTCATCACAACTTGCAACACATTCTTAGATTTCTTTAGTTCTAAGATTGACAACATCCGGCATCACATCCTTTCCACTACACATCATTTCCATACCTCCTCCTTCCTCATCCTCATTACCCCCGTGCCAAAAAAGCCTTACATGGCTCTCGACAATCTTAACAATTTTCACCCCATCTCCAACTTACCCTTTCTTGCTAAAATTCTAGAACGTGCTGTCACACTTCAGTTACACAACCACCTCATGATAAACAACCTTTTCGAACCCCTCCAATCTGGCTTCCGTCAACTTCACAGCACAGAAACTGCCCTGGTCAAAGTCACCAACGATCATCTAATAGCTTCTGATTCTGGTTCTCTTTCTATACTCATCCTTCTTGATCTCAGTGCTGCTTTTGACACTGTTGACCATAACATCTTACTTTCTCGTCTTGAGACTGTGTTTGGAGTTTCTGACACTGCTCTCAAATGGTTCAAATCTTACCTCACTGATCGCTGTCACTTTGTTTCTCTTAATGGGTACAGGTCTGAAATTGGTCTTGTTAAGTCTGGTGTTCCTCAGGGCTCAATACTGGGCCCCTTGCTCTTCAGCATTTACATGTTCCCACTTGGTCAGCTTTTAAGATCACATGGCCACAGCTTTCATTTTTACGCTGATGATACTCAAATATACATCCATACCAAACCTGACACTGATGTGGCTGTCTCTATTCTATCTAATTGCATCTCTGACATAAAAATGTGTATGACTCAGAACTTCCTTCATCTTAACTGCGACAAGACTGAAGTCATGCTTATTCGCACCCCCCATTAACTTCGTAAAGCCAGTCCTGTAACCCTATCTGTAGATGGTTCTGTACTTGAGCTTCAATCAAAATTGAAAAACCTTAGGGTTATATTTGATTCTGGCTTAACATTCGACCGAAATGTGCAGCATACTGTCAAAACATCTTTTTTTCACCTTAGAAATATCGCTAGACTACGCCCTATGTTATCATTAACTGTGGCTGAAAAGCTGATCAACACATTTGTGTTCTCTCGAATTGACTACTGTAATGCTCTACTCGCTGGGGTATCTAAATCTGCTCATCTACTAAATCAACAAACTGCAGTATGTCCAAAATTCAGCAGCCAGAATCCTGACCAGGTCTAGTGCAAGTGTTCACATTACTCCTATCTTGGAGTCCTTGCACTGGCTTCCGGTCAAATTCCGTGTAGACTTTAAAATCCTCATGCTCACCTGTAAGGCTCTGCATGGCTTGGCACCTCAGTACTTGTCTGAACTATTATCGCCCTACTCCCCACCTCGCAACCTTCGCTCTTCTAATTCTGCTCTCCTTGCTGTCCCCCAAGCCCGTCTACATTGTATGGGTGACAGGGCCTTCTCCTGTTATGCCCCCAAGCTCTGGAACTCTCTCCCCAAGGATATCAGAGAGTCACCCTCTCTAAACTCCTTCAAATCCAGACTCAAAACCCCGTTCTTCAGAAAAGCCTTTACTTAACTGGTTCCATTCTTCACCCCTCTGCTCTTCTTAGTACCACCATCCATGGTCTTCTCTATATATTGTAATTGTGTTTTATCTTATGTATTCTTATTTATTGTTGTTGTCCTGTAAAGCACTTTGAGAAGCCAACTTTAAATGCGGTATATAAAATAAAGTTTATTATTATTATTATTATTAACTCATTCAGAGTGCCCGACATTACAGACTCCGAGTTAGAAGGAACTAATTTCCAGGGAGTAACACTGTTACAAATGGGAACAGCGTCTGGTGGAGTTTCAGCATTCGTTTTCTGTAATCTGTACAGAACTGTGACGTCTCATCAATGTTTGGTACCAATAAACAGGGGGGCTTCACAGACTTCCTTCTTTGAACTCAACTGCGCTCCAGTAAATAATGTGCAGTTTATCACCTCCTGCATTGCTTCTAATTTAGCAGGATTTGCACAATAAGAACATTGTTTAAAGGGGATGACATTACCCACGTCTATATCATTGTACGACACAGGTTTGAGTCGGAGTGTCTGTTAATAAAACAGAGCACCTTCCAATACATATACTGTAACTACTGCATGATTTCTTTATCCATTTCAGCTAAATGATGGGAATTAAGTCAGTCAGAATCTGAGTGCCAATTGTAAAAATAACCCTTCTTACCTCCTTTGTTTAACTTAAAGAAGTAATCTCACCGTGTTAGTCTCAATGTATGCCCCAGTGCTCACCAAATGTTCACACAGTAAAATAAAAATAAGTTTTCCACATTATCACCTCACACCAGGGGGGAAGGAAAAGTGCCTGTGGTCATTTTTTTCACTAACAAAGTTGATTAAAACTCATTCAAAAGGGTGTGGTGTGTTAACACAAACTTTTGCTTGTAAGAGCAAGGTGGCTTTCTGCTCAATTAAATGAAGCTATAGTAGAGACAGATTTTAAATTACTCAAGCAAAATTAACTGTTTGTCAAAATCTGCTACTTTGCAAGCAGTACACAACTTCTCAAAAGGTACTTTTTGTCTCTCGTGCGAACTCAACAAAGGTTTATTTTTTATCTTTCCGAAATTTGAACAACATGCCTCAGGGAATATCAAAATACCCACCCACCCCAGCCGGGTCTTGCCTCCCTCTGTTCCAAAGCCATATGGTTTCAAAGTATGTGTGAAATATCTTTTCTTGCTCCAGTTATTAATCCAATCCATTTTCCAATCCAGGGATCCAAGCTGAAAAGACAAGACTCAACGTGTCTTCTCTAACTCTTCAGTGTACAGCTCATCCATGGTCATTCATTATTAATATTGTAACGAATGGCAGGCATACAGATGGTACAAGCTGGTTGCAGAGCGGTGACATTACAGGCCTCTTCTTCCCTGCGCATAACAGGGCTCCTGGCCGCTGGTGCTGAAAGGTCTTTTGTAGCTCATCTGGGGAAGGGTGATCTGGGGCAGGAGCAGCGAGGGCACAAGCCCAAGAATCTGAATTTGTTACAATGTTATTTTAATAATATATTCTGTATTGCATTTAAATTGGAATGTTTTTACAAATATAAGAAGAGGCGATACATAACGTGTAAATATAACCCTTTCCCTCCTTTAACTTAAAGAATTGCATGAAGAAATCCTAAATCATGAAACCATTTATAATAATTCATCCAGATACACACACTAACACTGTAGCCAACAACAAGCTATAATAATGGACTATTTATATCTATATATTCGGCTTTGTAAGAAACAAAGTAATTATCTGATCGGGCTTTGAACCGCCTGAGTGCAGCGCACTACATGACAGTTCATTGCCTATTACCATTATAACGTCAATATATATATATATTTTAAAAACGAGCATCAAATGTTTCCAAAAGGTTCCCTTGTGATATTTTAGCTGCTCAGTTACACGACTCCATATTAATATTATTATCAAGAGGTATTAAATCAGTACAACTTTTATGAAATTCAAGTATTTTAAATGATTAATTAAAAAGTAAAAATCTTACAGCGTACACAAAGATTCTAAGCTGATCACGAGGAAGAAAAACCACCTGTTTGTCATGCATAAAAAGTGTTTAACTATCTAAACCAGTTATTTACAGCTTTTAAAGTCATGCAATGTTTGAGTTAGGCAGGAACACGTCATTGTATCTTATTTTTTATTGTTTTTAAAAATGAAAAAATAAACGTTTGCCCATCGTGTTGATAAACTGTTCCTCGATTACTGGCAATTTTAAAAAATAATCTTTCCCCCCTCCCTTGTTTAATTTAAAGATTTCAGTGAAGAAATCCTTAAACAAAAAACCATCACATATTATAATTCATCCAGCTGGTTCCCTGTTGATTAACACTGAGGGACCGGGTTCAATTCCAGGTGGTGTACTATATAGACAGTTTAAACTTTTTTTAAAATTCCAAGTTAAATTGTTGGCTGATTACTGGCCGCTGACATTTGGATTAAGACAAAATATAGATTTTCTCAATTCGGGTGTAAACCTGAAAGAGACACATCATGTTCACAATAACCTATAATAGTGGACAGACTATTTTTATGCATTCAGCTCTGAGAAACAGACCAAAAGTAATGCTCTGATTGCGCTTTGAACTGCCTGGGCGCAGCTTGCTACATTACAGTGCTCATTACCACTACAGGGACAATAGAATTTTTTTTTTAAAAGAAACGAATGTCAAAATGTTTCCAAAATGTCCACATGTGATATTTTAGCTGCTTAGTTACATGATTCCATATTAATATAACTATCAAGTGATACAACATTTATCTTTTTACAATAACAGCAAGTGGTGTTCTTACTACGTAGTCTTAGAGAAGGATAACACATTATAACTTTTCATGTAGTACAGAATATAAGCTTAATAATGTTAAAAAAAGCATGTTAAAACCAGAACCCATGTAAATGACCAAGTTAAAGACTTTGATGCATAAAATATTTATGATGAAGGTGGAAGGTTGTGTACTTTTGTCCAACTGTCCAACAAAATCTTGATTTTCTAAAATATATAGACTTTTTAATGTTTAATGATTAACATGCTGTAATACACAGTTTAAAATTATTAAATGTCTAAAGAGTATATAAATTAAATTCTTAAATGGAAAAAGATTGTCCCTCAGCAGTGACTGGGATTCGAAACCGGGCATTTTCTGCCCACAGCTCAAATGCTGTACATGAGATGTAAAGCTTTATTAGTTCCACCTGGCGGTTTTACAAGGTGCTTCCGGATACTATTATCATATTTTAATTAACATGCGGTATGATGCGATGTATTGCGCCATGCCCACCGCATTTTAATGTAGCATACCTCACACATTTGAATGGCTGGATCTGTACTTAGTATGTATACAGTATTTGAACACACTGACGTTCATTGCCGTGTGTGCTACTGTTTTGGTATATCTGTGGATTTGACTTCATGGGATTCGCGTGTGTGGACGCGTACTGTCTGCAGTACTGTAACTCTCATTTAATTGAGTAGAAGTCACCTTGCTCTTACAAGCGGCTCTGTTAGCAGAGTTGTTAACACACTGGACAATTTTAAATGGATTTGTATCACCTTTATCACATTTGTCTGTCCAGGGGATGGGATTGTCTCCCTTCCTCAATTTAACATCTAAAACATCCCACTAAACAGAGACTTAAACCTGCTTTCGATAAAACATCTGCCTTGCTATAAAAATGTTTTTAGATCATTAAACACCACTTATTATGCACAAAAAGCGGATGATTTTTCTTCCTGGTGATCAGCTTAGAATCTTTGTGAATGCTGTAAAACAAGTAATTATCTCACAATCCCTCCTTTCTGAGTATCCTGGAGATGGTCTGGAGGATCATTCGTTATTACTAGACCTGTTAATCTGCTTCACACCACAGGAAAAGGGGAGAATGTGATTTTTTTCTCTTTGAAACGCGTGTTGCATTTGCATTTACAAAATGTGTTTTAAATGTTTAATTAGAATAAAAAAAACTCTCAGCTTACATAAAGATTCTAAGCTGGTCACAAGGAAGAAAAATCACCCGTTTTTCACACAAGTGTTTTTTAACTGTCTAAACTCGTTTTTATAGCTTTCAAAGTCATGCAAATGACTAATTTAGGCAGGGACACATTATTGTTTGTTTTTAATTAAAAGAATCAGTTGCCCATTGTGCCAATGTTACAGTTTTTTACTTTTTTGAGAGAATCCAGAATGCTTCGACTAATGCATAAAAAATGTAGCATAATGCGTTCTCATATTATGAACTCGCTTTCACCTGGGATCCACTTTATTCAAACTAAGATTTCTTAAAATTCCACCAGGTACTAGGTATTTTTTAAATAAATGCTGTGAAAATGTTCACAAATAGTGATCTTTAAAATGCCTGTGGTTTGAAGGTTTTGTGTCATTTTATAGGTCATTGACATCTGAAACATTGTCTTATAAATAGGTGTTTTAATAAGAAAGCGATGGGTATGAAAACCAGAGAAAACAGATGATTCTGGAAAAAAATAAAAACATTTTTAAATGATTTATTAATAAATTAATACCGTTAATAATGATCAGATACATTATTATGGTTTCAGTGGTATTTTTAATACCACTTTGTTATTCTCGATTATAATAAATACAATTTCATTTTGAGGCTTGTTGTGTGTGTTAAATTGCCCCATTGGGATGAGAAAGGTATTTGAATTGGTTTTAATTAAATTGGCTGAACTGCTTTTTACTCCCACTGTTGACAGTATTCATGTTTGCTCATTCACGTTTTTATTTTATTATTATCTTTTAATATTGAATATGTTGTGTTATGCAAAAAATAATAAATAACTGTTAATATAGTGTACATAATATTTACCATTTTATTTTTAAAAAGAGTATTTGTTCAAAGAAAAACTTGTGCCCTAAGCAGGAATCAAACCCAGATCTCCCAGAAGGAGACCTATCCACTAAACTCACTAAAAGTATGATATAAACACTCTGAAAGTATTTTGCATTGCTAACTGTCTAGGCATTTGTAGCAAAACAGAAAATTAAAATCTTAAGAACTGTGTTAATAAAATCAAGTACCTGTGAAGTACTGTAGAATTACAGTACTTAACATTACCAAATGATTTTAAGTTTTAAGCAAAGAAATGTGTCCATAGGCAACAAGTTAGCTAGCAGTTTGACTTGTACAATTATAATGAGGTGTAATGTGAGACAGGAAATGTTTCCATCTTACGATCTTTTTATTCTTAACTAGATTTTTTCTCTGTAGAAAAAAATGCTCTTTGCATCAGTTTGATCATTAATTCTGGCTTAAGCTTTAAAATTAAATGCCACTGTCAGGTCAAATTAGAGTATTAGTATTCCAGACTTCTTGTATAACCTTAAATTTGCAGTGGAAGTACATTTCCCATGAATAAACGGCTAAAGAAAAAAAAACAGCTTGATTGCTGAATGAAACAATGGGGAGAATTGGAAAATGTCACCCAAGTGAAGAACTATGATTAAATTACAGTATATAAGGAAGCATCTAAAAAATGTTTTCTCTGTAGCAGTTTCAGAAATTCTGTTTAGGTTGACTCTCATTGATGTACAGTACTTTTCTCTTCAAAATATGGGCTTTGAAAAATAATCCTGGCTTGTCGTATAGCTAAGAGCAAAGCAATTTACTTAGCTTCACTTACAGGCTACATGTTCCTCCTTTTTTAAATATGTGAAAATATTGCTGTCTTCTATCCAAATTTGTTACATACAGTACAATGATGCACCCTTTCATTTATAATTGAAACAGCTTGTTCACTTTTTTTAATTCTGGGGCTTGCATTACTATTATTTATAAAGACATCTTTTGTATCTAGAGCAAACATAGTTGAATATGATGGAACATGTCAGCTTTTATTTTAGAAATAACAGCAAAATCCAAAATTGCTCTCAGACTTCAAAGTGGAGACATTTCAATTCCTTGCTTGGAATTTCAATATAACATGACATGCAATGCATTATGGACATTAGAAACATTGGTTTATTACTGTATCTATTTTAATAGCTATTCAATATTTCTTTTTCTAATATAGTCATTACAAAATTGAGGTTAATTAAATTGAACATTATGTATACAAATGCATATGCAGGATGCTAATTATATTTCATACAAGCATAGTATTTAAATAAGATGTATGTTAAATTTATACCACGCATTAGTAAAACCTTATTTACAATAAATAGGGTGTGCAGGTGTGGTCAACATCTTGCAAAGAAAAAATTTGATTCAAGAACTCAAAATCCTCAATCGACCCAGTAAACTGCTTGAACAGGGTTTTTCTTTAAAGAAAACTAAAGCATTTCCAAAACTAAAAAAATAAACCCAGTAGTTAACAAGATAAATTCATTCAGCTACATTGATGGCTTATAGGGTTGTAGTGAGCCAGAACGTAACTTGACAGGGTTCAGGGTTCGGCTTAGTCAGGATGCCAATCCATTGTAGGACACTTTATAGACATAAAGTAGTAATTTAACCTAAAAAGTCCCTTTGCAGTGATCCCTATAAAAAAAAAAAATTACAATAAGATCACGCAAATTTCACAGAGACTGTGTGCCAAGCCAGAATCTAATTCAGGACCCATGAGCTACAATGCCACTATTGACTACATACTGTACCATTGTGGCATGATAGCATTTACCCTTAGCAGAATAAATACATATTTTCTTTAAAAAATTTTTTTGAAAAATTTAAGTTTTAGTTGTATAATTTTATTCTAGGTACTAGTTTTTAGTTGTACTATATTAATATATTGTACCCATTTGTTATACTTTTAATTTTAGATCCTACTTTGCTTCTGTACAAATTTGAGGTGGTGAAAATGTCAACAAACACCTACAGTTTGGTGATGTGAAAATGAAAGCACATCCACTGAAGATTCAATGGTTTTACATATTAAGACAGGTGAATCAGGTGCTGCTAAACACGTTTATATGATTAGTTAATCAGGGGGTGCTAATACTGTACCTGATAAAATCAGAAACTTGGTCATGTTGATATTGAGCATTAACATTTGTGGTAACACATCATACCTAGGTCAAAAGATATCTGTGATGGTCTCAGAGAAAGAATTGTTGCTGCTTTTGAGTCTGGTTGGGAAGGGTTATATAAAGCATTTTTGAAACAATATGAAGTCAATTTTTCCACAATGAAAAAGATAATTAACAAATGAAGAAAGTTCAATACAGTTGTCAGTCTAATCAAGGAGTGAGCGTCCCAGAAGATTTCCTCACACCTGGTAAGCTTCAGTGCATTGGCAGTTGTGAGTTGTAGGGTGATACTGTAGCTGCTAGCTTAGGTTTGTTAAACAGCACCTAAATAAACAATGTATTTTGGACAGATGAGAGTAGAGTAGAGTTGTTTGACTGTAATGCAAAACGACATGTTTGGGGAAAGTTAAACACTGCATATCACCACAAGAACCTCATACCAATCATGAAGCATGGTGGTTGAGGGGTGATGATTTGGGTCTCCTTTGCCTCACAATTATTGTCTACTTTGAATTTCTATACCAGCACATTCTGAGAGGAAAACATGGAACCATCTATCCAACAGCTAAGGCTTAGCTGCAAATGGGTCATGCAACAGGACAATGATCCAGAAACACACCTGTAAATCTACAACTAAATGGCTGAAAAAGAAAAAAATCAGGATTTTGGAATGTCCAAATTTGGAATGGGAAGCTGAAGAAGTTTGTAAGGAGGAAGGGGCCAGAATTCCTCCCAGATGATGTGAGACTGATACATTTTTTACAAGAAATGTTGACTTAAAGTTATTGCTGCTAAAGGAGGTTCCACAGGTTACTGAATCACGGGTGTACTTTTTCACACAAGGATTCTGAATGCTGTCTGATTTTTTGTGAAACACATAATGACAAAATAAAAATTATCTGTTTTATGTGTCACATGAGATTAGATTTATCTACTGATAACTTGGTAAAGACTAGATAAAGGTCAGATACTGTATGTCTTAATTTGTGAAACCATAGAATCGCAAGAAGGTGTACTTTTTCACATTACTGTATTTTTCTACTGTGTAGGTGTTCCAGAGTCTGTAACAATTTACCCAGCAATGTTGTTGAAAATGATACCTTGGATACTATTTCAATAAATGCCTGGATAAGATCCTGTCATCAATTAGTTAGTGGAAACGATCTAAATCAGGCGTCAGCAAACTACGGCCCAGGGGCCAAATCCGGCCCACTGAACTTTTGAGTGGCCCGCAGCTCACTACTGTTTGTATCTTGAGGGTTATTTTTTGCATCAGATATTGAAAATCTTCTGCCAATGGCCTCTACTATACGTGTTAGCTGTGCTGCTCTCTCAGCACTAACCGTCAATTGCAGAGCAACACTGAATTTTACTTTTAGCCTATCAGATGTGAGCTTTAGCCTAGGTTACATACGCCTGTGCTACAACTGATTCTTACTGTAAATACATTTGGATTTTTGTTGCCTACTGTGATTGGCTCAGTCACCCAAATGACTTCCAGTGTATGCTATCTTGTTTGAAAGCAGGTAATGATTTCAAATGTTTCTAAAAGTTATAACTGACAAGAGGCTAACTGTAAGTTATTCCTGCCATGTTCGAAAAAAAAGATTGATGCAGAGGGTCGAAAATTCAATGACAAATGGTCAGAAGATTACTTTTGTGTCCCTTGCAAAGAACAGGTAATGTGTCTTACTGTATGTGTTGGGAAACAATCGACTTGATTAAAGAATACAACATAAAATGGCATTATGAGACAAAACATCAGGTTACGTTTTCTGAATGCACAGGAGATGGATGGAGGGAAAAATTAGAACAGTTGAAAAAGTTGCTTCAGGGGCAGCAAAAATTGTTAAAAAGAAAATTTGAAGAAAATGTTGCAGCTACCCGAGCTAGTTCATGAGTATCACAGCTTCTAGCAGCAGCTGGCAAACCCTTCATGGATGGTGAGTTTATTAAGCAGTGTATGCAAGAGGTCGTGGAGGAGATGTGCCCAGAGAAACGCGACCTATTCCAGTCAGTGAGTTTATCGGCTAGATAGAGGATTTCACTCAGATGCCCAGCAAAGGTTAGTAAAATTTTTTTGTGGCCTTTGCTCTAAAAAGTTTGTCGACCCCTGATCTAAAAGGATCGAATAACCTCCTTTTATTTGTAACTTTTATGTTCTCAGATAAGTAGGAATGCCAACTAACTAGCCTAAACATCATGTGAGGTTATTTTACCGATAATTTATCTTACTGTGTCCTCCACATTTTCTAACAAAGCTTCAAAAGTTATTGTTACAAGCAACCGTTAATTTCCTGTAGTTAATCCACATGTACTGTAGCGCAAAATGTTCACTTCTTCCTAATAATGTAATACTGTAACTCAGAGCTCTTGCAGCCTTCATTCCAAAAACATTTAAGTTCTGGATTTAACAATAAGAGACAGGCTCCTGAACAGAATTTCAATGAAGACCAGTTAAAAGTTAGGCTAAGCTAAATTAACAAAGATGGCATTAATTGCTTTCTCTATGTTTATTCTTTAAATTTAGAATTGCTATACCCATCTGATTTAAAATAATCAGTTGTGTTTTTCATTTCTCGGCTTGCTGCTATGAGCCGTGTGACCTCTCATGGGAGAATGAGGAAGTGTAGGCAGACTGAACCTTTGAACCATTTTTCTTAGAACGCATTACAGAAAACATAGCAACAAGCTGGCGGTTCAGCACTGATTGGAGAGACGTGTGTCAATCAGCAACAAAACCGCAAGCCTGTGCAGGAGGCCGCAGGGGTCATCGGGTTGCTGAAAGCCAAGACATCTGTGGCTGACTGATCCCACAATACACTGGGCAACACTTAGCCAACTGTACATGGGTCCTGGTCAAAGCTCGCTAGTGAAATGACCCAAGCTTTAGCCCAGGATCACAGAGATCAAATGGGTGGCATAACTAGATAAGACACTTGGATAGCACATGCATTGTTTTTATACAGGTTGGCATCATCATACTTGGTACTATCAGGTGGGAAGTAGAGGCATGGCATGCACACTGTTTTGAACATTACATTTTACAATCACTAAGTATCTCTGAGTTATATCACATAGTAATTATATCACATCTCAGTTACTTTCTGCATTACATACTGTAGAATTTAAACATGAACTCCTATTTACACTTTTTGAACATATTATAGTAAAAAAAACTAAGGAGCATTTGAAAAACAGCCGATGCCACAAAAGTCACAAATCTTGACAATTTGAATTCCTGTTGACCAGAGTTGCCAGTACTGTATGTCTGCAGGAGCCACAGGGAGCTGTCCATTAACTGTAATGTTACAAAAGGCTGTGGTGGGAAACTACTGTAGACTGGGGTCCATTTGCGTTTCAAACAAAATACCAAAGGACCTGCTGATCTTGTATGTTTCCTTTCATGGCATAATTATCTGCCCAACACCATTAACTTGAAAGAAAAAAACCTTTATGATTGTCCAGAGATGATATTAATCACACAATCATAATTATTTGTAACACATCTCTTTGTTCAAACAAAGATTGCTTTCCTTGAAGAAGCGAAAAAGATTTGTCTTCAACACTTTTTTGCATCGTGTTTCTAGCTTTAATGAGTAGTTTTTGAATTTGCACATGAACATCTCTCATGAATTAAATGTTTTGGACAAAGTGTAAAAGAACACATAGCTACAAATGTGATGATTTAGAAACAATATGCTTGGTTGGAAGTCTTCATATTAACATTATAATAAATATCTTTACATATTCCATGACTTAAGCCACAATTAAACCCTGATTAAATTTTCCAAGAATCTCAAATGATTTGGTATGATTTGTTGTTTTCCCCCAAACACTTTAGTCTGGAGGGCTATATTTAATTATTCATAAATGTAAACATGCAGCTGTCATTTCAGAGGCTCTGGACATTTGTTCTTCCTGAAAGAACCAAACCACATCATAGAACATGACCTTGATGTGACTGTTCAACAGGTTGAACAAATATTAGTGAAAGGAAGCAAAAAATCATTATAATCTATCTAGTTGTAAATAGAATGGTGTTCTGTTCACTTGTTTTGTTTGTTGAGAAAGTGTTTTTCTGCATCACAGTATAATTAGATTGGTAGTGTCAGAGCTAGAGGTCATGTTACATTGTGTGCTGTGGGTTCCTTTCAGGAAGAGCAAGTGACCATAGTTTCTAAATCTTTTAAAATTGCCTTCCAGAGGGAAAAAATGAATATCAAATTACAATGTCATCTGGGGGTATTTAATATTATTTTAAGTGCCTCAAATTGTTTTGAACTTTTTTGAAAATGAAAAATGTTTGGTTTCATTTTTCCTTCAGTTTATTGGTATTTTTTTGTCAGTTCACAAGGATTGTTACAGAAGTATAGTGCACTATAATGAAAGTGTGTCTACTGTTTTTTTTTATCTTGGCAACACTTATTATTTGTAAAGTAGACACCCACCTTAAATGTCAGTGTTTTTTAGTGTGGCAATGATTTCATTTCATAGACTTTATTAATGTCTACTGGGAAGAGTACAATGGGAGAAATGGATTAGATTAGAGAGCTACTTCTTTATACTTTGTGAGTAACAGGCATACAAAAATGCATTGAAAGAACACTTCTACATACTCTAAGGCCTGGTGTTGGAAAAAAAAAAACTGAGGTAGATAGAAGAGGGAAAAGGCAAAACAACTTCCTTGATGGATAGCTCCTTTCACCACAGAACCCCAGCTACATAGCTTCACAGATGGAAAAACTCAAACAGGTTCCATGGTCAATGATAAGAACAACCAAACTCACCTCTGTTAGTCTTTTTCTGCAGTCAGGCATAATTCCCTATTTAGAATCCAACATATTACAATAGAAGGAGATAAGCACACTTACTGGAGAGTTGCACCTTTCCACCTATGCCCCCTAATACCTGTTTTGGTTCCTCTTCATCCTTGTCAATTAAATTAAGGAAAATAGAGCTTTAAAGAGGAAACTGTTTTGCAGTGTTGCATTACCTGGAGTTGTCTACAAATAAAATTAGATTTTTTTCTCCCTGCCTTTCCTTCCCATCAATGTCTTCTCCCAGTAATAGTGTAACTTATTGTGTTTGATCTGGGATTGATAATTGTAAAGCTTGACTTTTGAGATTAAAAAGAAACCCTCCTATCCCCCAAGCGGTTTATTCCAAAATATTTCTAAATAGTGTATACCAAAAACCATAGGGAGTACCACCAGTTCACAGATCCACTACCCACAGGAGGGCTATTGACTTTGTGAACAGTCAGTTGGAAGATCATTGACTTGCTGCTTTTGCCCTATATTTTGTTATAAGAAGCCAGTTGATTCAGGGTCTCAATTAGCTTCAGGAACATAGTTACGTAGCCTGTTTCATACACCAATCACCCGTATTGTAAAGAGATCCTTAATTAGTACCGGTTTACCTATACCATCCTAAATGAGAAGTTATCAGCTTCTGTGACATCCCCCACTTTTGTAAGAGATTCTCTTTTTTAATTCAAAGTCAACAGTGCCACCATTGCAGTACCATCTATTGATATACAGATGTATGATTTTTCATTCCTATGAATATTCATATTAACCACCATCACATTTTCAAAGGTTTCAGTAGGATATTTTTTATATCCTTACACTATTAAACATCTCTAAAAATAATGCTGAGCATAGTCATGTCTGATAAAACTAGTTTGTTAACACTCATCCTGCTGATAAGATACCTCGTCTTAAGATCTCAAAACCATATTCTGCAAATTGTGTGTACAATTAGGTTTTGCTAGGTTTACTTCTACACATTATTGCAAGCTAGTTATGTTTGATAACTCAGGGATGCTGCTGTTTTGGATCATACTGTTTTTCATCACTATAGTTGCTAATTGTAAGCTGTCTTGGTGATATCGCTAGATGGAAGTGGATTCTCCAATTAGAGTGGATGAAATGTATCCGATAAGCCCTAGGGATAAGACTTGCATCATTGTACTGTGCAAAGCAATGATCTCTCATTTATGGCAAGAAAATTAGAATAAGTTTTCCCCAAGTGTTGAAAACTAACAAGTAGAAGATATGCAAAGATGAAAGTTTCATATGTAACAAAAGGAGAGAGAGTGGCTTGGGAAAAAAAAGCTAAAAATGAAACCTCTGTAAAGTCTTTTCTATTAAAAGATGTTAGTAACACTCTTCCATCCTTTTTCATTAACTGCTATCCTCTCTGTGATTGGTAACCTTTGCAGATGAACTTTTTGACATTTGTTTTAGGAATCCTCTGAGTCTTTTTTTGATTTTCATGCTGAAGTCCCCTAAGGTAATGCAACTGTCACTCACATTCCAACAATTTCCTATTAATTTAGTAGACTACTGTGCAACTGTATCAAGCATCTCTTTTACATTTATTTTCCCTTAGTGCATTCTCCTCTTTCGTTCTCATGAGTCAACTTAGAAAAAGACCAATTTTAAAGTGTTGTCAAGGGTTGCACATTCTTTTCCATGTTTAAAAAAAGTCACTGAATGAAGTCGAAGGGAATTGTCTTTAAAATCTTTTGTAGAAACACACTGTGCTGCCCTGCAGGTACTGTACTAATGTACATTAATAGAACAAGAACTATCACACAAAGGGAACTGGTTCTGGACATAACGTTCCTTTACATTCTATTGAATTAAATGTGCAAGGCCTTAATATGCCACCACAATTTGTTTACAGAGATTGTGAATTTTTAATTGATTAGCTACATTAGCCATAGATTGTCAGAAGTCTATATACTCTGTGAAATAGGCATGTTGTAATGAGATCTTTAAAATAAGTGAGTCCAGGCCAACAGACACAAAACATAGCTGTAAGAGTCACTGGTGCTTTTATTTACAGTGCAGGGTATTAAAGATACAAACCAAACACTAAAACAAAGGAGCCTATGCTCTTCTTTGAGCTTCTACCTGAAATTCTTCAGGTCCCTAACATAACTGAGCCAAGCAGCTAAACAGCTTACTTGCTTAGTCTTAAATTTGCTTAGACTCCCCTTCAATTTTTCAAATAAACAGTCTCTCTATCACATTCTTTATCATTTAAGCCTTTCAGAAAATGTTCACAAAGCTTTTTCACCTTCACTTTCTCTTCTCTGGTGAGTACAGAACAGGGGTTCTGCTTTCTAACACCTTCAACAGTAGGCATCCACTCCTCCATATTGACTGTGGAAGCTTCCTCTGCCAGATATTTTAGACAGTCATCTGACCAATTGACAATTAGGTCCACTCAACATGTCCATTTCTTAAATGGGAAGTGTTCTGTTTGACCCATACTGTTTGGAAGAGCCCTCAGATTATCACAAATTATAAGAAGAAGCCTCCCAATGTTATATCTGACTTGTCTCTGCCAGATAGACTGAATGAGTTTTATTGTAGGTTGGAAAAACAGAGGCCTAATGATGATCATACAGTAGTTCATGCATTCTAATCATTTCAAATTCTGCTACTTCATTGCCCTTGTTCATTCCCTCTTCCCTTTAGTGGCAACTAGTACACATTGAGTTCTCAATTTGCCCCTCCCCTCTTCAACATCTAATTTTCAAAGAATGGGAAGTTCAAAAGCTCTTTGCAAGGCAGAATTGCAGGAAAAAAACACTGGACCTGACCTGGCCTCCCCTGCTAAATTGAAGCATTGGGCAGAGCAGTTCGCCATGGTGTTCACTGATGCACTGATCTAGAGACTGAATAAATTTAAGATTGTCCCCACCCTCTATTATTGTTCCTGTACCAAAGAGGGACAAAATATCTAGTCTTAATGACTATAGGCCAGTTCCTCTGAGTTCTGTTATACTGAAGACTTTCAAATGTATACTATATTTTATCTCAACAGTATTATAGATTCACATCTCGATCCTCTACAATTTGCATGTAAGGCCAACTGGTCAGTGGATGATGCTCTTAACATGGGCCTTCACTGCATTTTGCAACATCTAGGATCCTAAGGCTCATATGCAACATTTGTTTTGTGGATTTTAGCTCTGCATTTAACATTATTCTTTCAGAACTCATTTACTGTACCATAAATTATGGTTGAATGTTCCATTTTCCATCTGCCAGCTTTTTCTGAGATAGAAGGTAATGGGTGCGGTTAGACTCTTTTTTGTCAGATTGTCTGTGAATATTAGTGTACCTCAAGGATGTACTGTATTCTTTCCTCACCTCTCTACTTCTTGTACATGAAAACTGCACTTCCAGCAACTCTCCCATCAAAACCATTAAGTTTGTGGAAGATATCACCCTTATAGATCTCATCCCTAATGATGAATAAACCATGTACAGGAGGGATGAGAGTCAGTTGGTATATTATGGTGTACTAACAACATCGGAACTTAATACTCATAAAACAGTAGAAATGATGGTTGATTTCTGAAAACATTCTCCAAAATCACTCTCCCTTGTAATCATGATGTGGCTGTTTTGCAAACTTTGATCTCTAATACCCTTAAATGGGATATGGATATCACCAATATCACAAAGAAAGCAAAGCAGAGAACATGCCATACTTTTAGTGCCAGCTGAAAGCTTTCATATCTCTCAAACAATTCTAACAATTCTTTTACTGAGCTATTATTTTGAGCATTCTAACTGCCTCCATAACTGTTTAGCGAGAGTTCTGCCTGTTCCGAACTGCGGTGTTTGCTGTGTGGAGAGGGTCATTGGCTTTCATTTGCCTTGTATTGATGATTTGTACAATTCCAGAACAAAGAAGGGAGCAGGAAAGATTGCTGTTCCATACACCACCCTTAGGAAGACACAATTGGTCTATTAAAACCAGAACAATGTGGTATTTGAAAAGCTTATTTCATAGGGTTGCTTTTTTGCTTAACCAGAATTACTAGTTACATGTGAACTATCTTAGTGTCTGTTGTCTTGTTTGTGTATGATTCAGTATATATAGAATGTTTTTGTAGCACCAAATACACCCGAAACATGAAATTGATGAGCAAAGGTGATTCTGACTCTGAAGAAGTTTTCATATCCAGATCCTTTCACTTACAGATCAAACTGAATCTAATTGAATGCAAGAACTGAGCTCCTCCTTAGTAACTTTTGCCTGACCTCATCAGTTAACTGGGATGAGATAGTTTGATGCAAAGAATCATGCTCCCAGTCAGAAGTGAGTTACATTGTTCTTGTAGCAAAGATACAACAGTTTTTTTAATACAAATGTACTTTTAGCTTCATGAAAAGAAAAGTATAAGATTGTTACAATTGTGACACTTTTTAGCAAATGAAAGCCAGTATAGTGTGTGGATTTCTTTAGCCCCTCATGATATTAGCTGTCATCACTTTTATATTTATGAATATATTATGTTAATATTTATGATTGCTATATTATAATTTAGCACCTTTCATAAACAAACATGCTTTACAATTAAAAACATAGTAAACACATCAACACTCGATAACACTAACATTAGAAAGATCCTGTGTATAAGACTAGGATTTAATGTGTGACTTGAAAGCACAGCCGCTTTATGAAAGCAGTAGAAAATATTGGAAAGGGGCAACAGAATGCCATCTAGCAGGCATAGCCATTATTAGATGTATGTAAGGTTTGATAGGAAATACAATTGAAAAAAAAATAGTAATTTACTGCTTAAGCAGCTAATTTTTCGAAATTAAATTAGAGGTTATTTGGCAAAGGAATGTGAATTCCAATTTTCATAAATGTGTTTTTAACTGATATTTAAGGATTGCTAGGAAGGCTTGCTGGATTGTTCCTATACAGGCCTAGGAATGTTCACTATAGTCCCAAATCAGAGATAAGCTGTTCCTGTCCTTGAAGACCTGGTGTGCTCTGTCAGATTCTAAGGTACTTTTCAGTTATAGTAGCAGTTGATAGTCCTAAAAACAACTGGGGACTTGACTTCTAGACCTGATAAGAGACCAGAGATGGTAGATCCAGAAGCCTTATGGCTGCAGAGTATATCTTAGTACAATTGGCCCAGACCATCCACAGATTGTCAATAACACAATTTAATATATTCTAGGGATGATTTCACCAGGATACCAAGACGCATCTCCGATCCCATTGGGACTCTTAGGTCAATGACTCTTTAAGTGTTTTTTCCACTTCAGTCTTTCAAAAAAGAACCAGGATTACATTAAAGATCATTTCACACACATACTGCACAGTATGTACATTGAGCAATAAATGTGCCACTGTACCAGGATCGAAATGTACCAAGATTCAGCATTTCTTTACTAGATTGACAGGTGCAATTATTGGTTGTCTCAGAAATGAAGGGTTCTTATAGGGATAACATTGATAAAACCGAGCAAGTAAAAAACAAATCTGTAACTCATTCTCTATTTTCCATCATTTTCCAATATAGCACAAGAGTGGTTAAAAAAGATGTAAGTTTCTGTTACTTTGCCTTTACCGCAATGGAACAATACCCATACATTCAATAGCAGTCTCTGCATTATAAAACCTATATTATAATGTCTGCCATAATGTAACACAATGAAATTCAAAAATCTGCAGGACCGAGAAGAAGTGAAGAACAAATTGCCTTAGTAGTTCCCCTGGGTGTTATTTTTTTACCAGCTTTATTAGTTTGGAAGCAGCCTCTTGTGTTGTTAAACAATTTAGATTCTGGGTGGGAGATTATAAGTAGGGAATTGTGCCTTCAAATCCTATTGTATTGATTTGAAGTTTTAATTTGCATGTTGATTAGTCATGCTTTGAAATTTTGGAGAGTTCACAGAAGAGCCATGTTTGGGTGCTTAGAAAGTTGTCAAATTATGCAACTGGACTGCAAAAAGTCTAGCATGCGATGGCAATATTAAGTACAAATGAGACCAGCGAGAACATGTTTTCATGGATACTGACAATACATGTCAGAAGGAACTAATGGTCATAGTGTTTGCAGTCAGGTTTATGTACTACTGTTGTACATGATACCAAAATGCATGGTTCTGTGGCAAACAGTTGAAGTACCCGGTATGCCAGAATGTAGTTGGTGTTGGCAACTATGATACAGCAGGGCACTGCTTCTGTGGCATCACACAGTTCACAAATTTCAGTTTCCTTCTGGGGTCTTGTTTTTTTTAGTTCACAGATGAGAAATATAAGGCTTATTTGAACTATCTGCAGTGTTTCAGTCTTAAAGAATGCACCTATAAATATTAACTCAGCAACCACAGCTGGAAATGTGAACTGTGTCTGTAAACATTTTTGAATAACACAGGAGGGAGATGCAGTGACTTTCTTATGGTAAAATTAATAGATGAATACGTTTCTTGTTCTGATTTTTGTTGTAACCTACCCACAGAAACATATGGTTGTAGATTATTTTCAAACAGGTCTTGGCCAGCTTGTGTTTTTCATGAAGCAAATAGTAAAATTAACCTGACAGGCAAGTTCCAAGCAGGGATATATTTTTCAGTGAGGTCTTCACACATTAGAAGGTGGTGAACTAAATTAAGATTTCTAGAACAAAACAGGGTATGTTGTATTCTTTAAAAAAGATTATATTATCAACAGCTATACAGCTCAAGTCCTGAAGGGCCACAGTGTGGCATGACTGCATGGATAAATTGATTTAGTGCTTAAGACTAAGAAAGGTGTTAAATTGGTTTAATAAGGAAGTTTTTTACCCCTAAGGGCCCTGTATTCATACGTGACTAAACTGACAAATGTTCTGCTTTTTTTGGGTGGGTGTGCTCTGTGCTGAGGTAGCCTGAGTTCTGTAGAAGCTTTCATTAAAAAAAACAGATAAGGGTTGTGGATCAGTAATCTTTAGGTGAATAGATAGTTAAAACCAGCTGAATGGACTGCTTTCATTTCTGTTAGTTATGCTCTGCTGTTAAAATGTTGCTTTCATTTTAATACTTACATTTAACAAATGTGCTGAAAAAATCAACTCAGTCACCAAAGAACTTTTGTATATATTTAGCTAGTCATTTATTTCCCAGCTGTAACATAAATCAAAACCTACATATTTTTTAAATCGAAAAACAATTGTGTAACATTTTCTTGACATCAGCCAAGTTTATACCCTATTGCTCAGGGAAAGTAATAAAATAGAAGATATGAACTGAAGTTCTGGAGGGATAACAAAGACAAGTCAATCTCACACAGCTGCACCTAATCATCGTCACCACAAAACTAGCTACAGGTACTGTACATAAACTGCACTCAAACGCCTCCCTTCACATTACTTTCAAGCATCCATCTTCCATCCCCTCTTCACCTTACAGCTACCCCTTGGTTCACCCTTGAATGAGGTTCGAGCCTCATCCTGTGGCCAGGTAACCACTAACCAAGAGGACAAAGAGGCAAAGCCAAATTATACTGAAATATTCCAAACATTTACAAACATTCAATCATTGGATGTTGTTGTCCCTAGTAAAATAATATTACTTGGAGTTGTTTTCTTATTCAAATGACAGAAATGAGTAATGCCACTAATGTTCACACTCTAGTGTGAAAGGTAGTGTGATTTCCTTCTTCAGGTTTGTTTGAATTATAGGGTGAAAACAATAGGAAGGAACAGGAAAGGGAAGAAACCACAGGTGCTTTCCTTTGAAACGTACACTTGTTGCGATACATTTCACTACTTACTGTATGCCTGGCAGGTTACATGAGGCATTACTGCATAGAAAAGTGAGAATATACAGGCTGACTCAAGTGAACTCAACCCAGAGCTCAGTTAATTTGCCTCTACAGATGGAATCCGGTCTCAGCAGTCTAATAGCATAGCTCAGGCTTGAATCAGCAATATACAATATGTACTGTAGGTCTCAAACTGCAGTAAAAGAAATATATATTTTTTTGTGAAAACTTGGTGTTTAGCCAAAGAAGAGTTAAGCACACCTGTCTGTTATTCCATGGATACTACTTCAGGTGACCTTTCACCAAATAGGAAATGTTGTTTCAGGTGTATTATTACAAACCTGGGAGTATCTGGTCTAAGGCTTCCCTCCTACTTGATGTTTCAAAAAAGAAAACTGTAGAAGATACCTTTTGAGTCATAGACATCATTGAGAAAGGTCATCATGCTTTAGGTTTATTTTAATGGAATGTTTCTCAGCTGACAGTATAAAAGACATGGATGTAGCTACTTCTGCATTACAATTTTTTAGGGACTAGTAGGAAAACATATATATATATCAAAAGAACTAGAAAGGAAAAGAAAGTAATTCACCATTTATTACATTGTGTTTTTTATTTAAAAGAAAGGAGTTGGGCTTTGCTTAAATGTATTCCCTGGCATGGATGATTTCCTCATTTTAAAAATGCAACAGATTTTTACAACCTTCCAGCATAAAAAAAAATAAGCTCTTCAATTTAACTATGCCTTTGCCTGTGCATGGAAAATTACCAGTCTATCTTATGTAAAAATCGGTCTTTGAGTACATAAATTGTTTGCTTTTTTAAAAAAATCAGAGACTGGTTTATAAGGATGCGATTACAGTAAAAGTTCAAGTGCGTAAAATATGAATTTGTCCAAACACAGCACTTTTATTCATTTTGTTGTGGATCAAGATGCAATGAATTATCAGACGGTACAGTAGTATAACATTGCAATAATGTATTAAAAATACTTTTCAGACAATATCAGTATATTGAGAAATAGTGTGAAGTGGTATTGAATGTTACCTTTTTGTGTTCAGTGGACTGTTTCTCTTGAAATGTACCATTATCCCTACTTTCCTTAATTGAAATTCATCTTTACTTCTGCTGTATCAGAAAAAAATTACACAGCTGAAATTGTCAGCTGTACATGATTTCACTGTAGTTCTCATTTCAAAATGCAAGTCTTCACCTATTCACCTTTTCCCTCTCTGTTCTTTGTCACATTTTCTATTCCTGGTGGATCTTTCTTTGAACTATCTACCAGTGCCCTGGAATAGCCTTCAGAAGAGGCTGAAACACACTTTGTTTTCTGTACGTTTATATAGAATCACAACCAGACCTATTGTAGATCCTTCTAATTATCTGTTCTTTAACAGCTGCTCGTTTGTACAATGACCAAGGCCATTTAATTCACCGCCATGCTGCACAAGATCTTGGCATTGGCATTAATAATGTTTTGAACCTTTTCAAAATGTGTTTCAAAAAAAGTTGCAGTTCTAGTTCTTTTTTTGTGTGGTATATTCAGAAAAGACTTGCAGTATTATAAGGAACGAGAGCACAGACTGCATTCAAAATAAGTAATACAATAAAATGACCTGGATATATTGAAAAACGATACTCAGTCTACAATTAATGGTCTGAAAAAAAATTAAAAAATGTGTGTAGCTTTTGGAATGCATTTTAAATTGTGGTATACTGTAAAGACATGTCCTAGTCATATCATTGTTTGTTGTCTGCCATATAGATCTTTGACAAAATTAATTCATGATATAATGCAAATTCCTCTGTTTGCATACAGTACATCATAAAACAATCAGCATGTCCATCAAACTTCACCCAGCAAAGGATTAGAAAACATGGAGGTGTCATAGAGGTCCTTGGTTATACTGAATGGGCAGCTATTACTGTATGCTGCCTGACACTTGTGTTTTATGTGATTTTCTTTCCCTTCATCTTTGAAAGCTGATAGTGGCACTGAAAAGGGCAAAGCCTTTTTTTACCCGAGGGCCTGTGAATCAGAGTGTACAGTAAGTCTTGGGTAAGCTTTTATAAATTTCATTTTTTCCTGCAATTTGTGCTACGAGCATTTGTAAGTGCTGTAATGCATAGCAAAACATTTAATACACATATGTAAATATCAAAATATATTCCAACATTTAATATATTATTCAACTTTATACTCATGAAAGAATAGAAAATATTATCGGATTTATTTTTGGCATTTCCTGAAAATATGCCATACTGTTATTTTTTTTGTCTAACCCCTTTGGGATTGGATTTTGAAATCCTTAATCAGATCTCTCAAATACTGCTTTTGTTTGAGGCTTTCAGTACAGGTAATAGTATGCCTGCATCCCCTACACTTTTGAATGAAGAAAGGTTCTCCTTTTATCATGTGATGTGTGATGAACCAAATTAACCTGCTACAATTGTAATCAATTTTGATCCAGAGAACTACTGTTTGACCGGTATTATAACCCTTGATTTCTACTTGATTTGTAATGCACAATATGCATTAGCTAAATGCTTTAAGCTTGTCTTCATAATTCAAAATCAATATAGCAGAAAAGTATTACACTTAACCTCAGATCTCTGTAACCTGGCACTAACCAGCATTCCACAATTAATAAAATGTACTACTTTTGTGGACTGACAGAATGTGAAGTAATAAAGTTCCTGATTATCAGTATGACAAGTGCAGCTTTGCCCTTGCTGAAATTCTCATCTGTTCATGGGCCAAAAGGCAGGGCCTCCTGCAGTGGGAACCTTCAATGCTTTACAGGTTCCAAGGGAGTGACATCACCTTGTATGCAACCAACTCAATTTCAAATAAGACTTGTTACATTTTATCCCTCCAAATTCCTCCACTTCTTCCATAGCAATCTCAGTAACTAATCTGAGGCATCTTTTCTGTTTGGGTCATAGTGCTAATATGACTATAAGGTACTCCCTGTGGGATTTGATCAGACCCACCCATGGGCAACTCTATTTTACATCTTGATTATGTGCAGATATTCAGTAGCCTGCGAACTTAGATTAACATTACTGTATATCATTTCTGGGACAGCAAAATATCCCTCGCTCTTGATACAAATTCTCAATAAGTAAAGTAATACCAATGTCCTAATTTTAAACATAAAATATACTGTACATATTATTTATTTCAAATGTAGAACTGTGACTATACATTAATAAATGACAGATTTTCTTAAATGTTGGACATAATGTAGGAGCTTTGATTGGAAGCACCAGCACAACATAACCAATATTTAGCCTGCTGACCTTTCAGGTTGCAATCTGCCATAGCAATTGCAGGTTTTTGGCAAAACTCCATAGAAATAGCATGCCATTTCCTCTGGTACACATTCACTTGTGCTTCACCGCTGGCATGTCTGAAAGAGACTGATTTTCTATAGTGCTGTCTGACAGAGCTCAACTGGAATGAGAACAAGAGTCGGTCAGTACTAAAGCCTTGAGACAGGCAATGGAGAAGTGACTGTTGCAAGCAGTCTATTGAAAATAATTTTATTGTTTCATCTGTACATTCTCTATCACCTTTTATTACTTAAATCACTCATCCACTATCAGCAAGCTGCTTGATCCTGGTAAGGGCTGAGCCCAGTAGCACTAACCACAATTCCACTATGCTGCCACCTTTAACCATAAAAAGGTACTCCTGTAGCTGTTACTGTAGTACAATTAACAGTATTACTTATTAATGATCTTGTCTTCCAAAGAAGTGTTTTACCAGTAAATCTGAAGTTCTTTCATCCAATTAGCATTTTACTTCTAAGCCCTGTACTTTGCTTTTTATGGATATACTGTAGAGAAGAAAAAATGTAGGAGGTTTCTGGGTAGGATTTATTATTTATTATTCATAAAAAGAACAGCTAATGATATGAAACTTCGCATTATTGGAATTAACGTTTACAATGCATTTAACCTTACAAGCATAATGAAGCTAAAGTCTTAATATTTATGTATGAATTACAAAATTTAGAGTTTGCTCAGAATACTGTATATTTTATACAGCAATAAAGAATGGAGATTACCATTTTATGACAATTTCCCAATATGCTATTATCTCTTCTAAAGAGATGATCAGAGCTACAGTTGTAAAAACATCCTAAGTCAATATTTTGATAATGTACTGTGCTTAGATAATAAAACAGATTATCATTAGCCTAAAGCAAGTGAGTGGCCCCTATCACAAGTTTAGGAAAAGGTGTCTCCTGGGAGGTTTGTAATAATAAGAAAACTTTTATTTATAAAGAGCCTTTCCAGATTCAAGGATCCTGTACATAGTGATAAAAAGAGAAAAAAATACAACAATTAAAATAATTAAACAGGATAAACTGGATAAATTAGATGTACAATAAGTCCTCATGAAAAGGTAAGTTTTAAACTAAGATTTGAAAAGAGTCAAAGAATTCATCTCCTGAAGTGTCAGAGGAAGGGCATTCTGTAACAGTGGAGCAGTTGCAGCAAAAGCATAGTCACCAATAGTCTGACATTTAGTCATAAGCACAATGAGCTAAGGACCAGCCTAAAACTGAATGGAGCCTATGGGAGGGAGTGTAAATATGATGGAGGACAGAGATGCACGATGCAGCCAGATTATCTAGAGCCTTAAAAGTGAGTAACGAGACCTTGTATTGAATATGTCAATGTATATGTAGATAATTAAGTGTAAGAGTGATGTACATGTGAAACGTCTGCCATTGTAATGTTACCTGTAATTTTTTAAAACTCCAGGAAGTCTTTGATTCAGTTGCACTGCATTGGTGGCAAACTTCCTTAGAAAATTAACAGTAAGAACAGCCTCAACATCCAAAACTCCAAACAACTGACTCTACCATTTAAGGAATGACCATCTTAAAGGTTGTTACTGAAACTCTGCCTTTGGAAGTACGTTTGGAGTTCAAAGTTCTGATTGAACTCTCTATTTAAGAAATCATCATTACAAGCCAGCCTATCAATTAACCAGCTGTAATCAGGATTCCCAGCTTGCAGCATTCAATTGGCTGTGTGCCAGTCAGGGAGCTGGCTAGGATTGAGTTGGGTATCCTCAGCTCTCTGTGCAACAGTGACACTTGTGGGCTTGCGGCACTGTGAGAAGATTTAATTTGTTTAAATCTCCAGTCAAAGGCCACCTTTTCCATTCTCAGTCTAGTAGGTCTGACTGTCCTCTGAGCATAACCTGCAAAACACAGATAATATGCAGGTAACCCATTTCTCTGTGTATTTTAAATATTATATATTGCTTGATTGATTGATATCCAGTTATCACTTGTGGCTATGCCCTAATACAGTGAACACATTTCCTGGCCAGCACGACACCTGGTTCATTTTAAAGTGATATTTACATAGCCACTGATGTTACACAACATGTAATTGACCATATTAAGTTAAACCTCAGTGGAAACTGTTGAAATATAGCATTGGATTGGACTGACAGGAATGGGAAAATGTTCTAAATGCGGTTTTATTTTTTATGATATTGTGGCAAACACCTATAATAACAAGGCTTTCTTTGTGTTACCAAAAAATATATACAACACAGATTATTGCTTAGAAAAGATCACATCAGATATACTAAAAAAAAGCGGTATTTCCTAATCCTGGATCATGGAGTTTCTTCCATTTTTTTTCACTCTGAGGTTTTAATCAAAGCTTATTGAAAACATAGATGGACAAACTGATCAAATTTAATAGTTTACTGCATTCATGACTGTCTCGCAATTCTTCTTTATGCATTCCACTTCTTGGAAACATAGTGAGCAAGAAGTTTAAAATGTTTGCTTCCCTATGGTTCTGTAAAGCGCTCTTATCAAATAATGATGTGCAGACAAAAGTGGGAATGACATCGTTAATTCTTATAATAGGAATTCTTATGGCTTATTCTCTGCCAGCATCTGGCACAGGTCTCGTGTTCATTTCTAACTTTTTTTGCTATAATAAAATTGCAATGGATTTGAAAATACAAGGCCAATGGTTCAGTTTAAGAGCTGATGAGCCAAAAAGGGTCTCTTAGAATGAAAACCAGAAAACACAGAGATACTCCCATACCAGCTTTGGGTAGCACAGCTTCAGAATGTTGAATCTCCCTGAGTAAGGGGTAATATTTTGGGAGGACAGGTTATGTACTTGTCTGGATTTGCCAGGAGTTGTGGATGGGGAACTACGATGTGTGCTTCTAGTGATGATTTGAGTCTGGGGGTCTCATCAGACATCCTACACTTGCAATACCAAGGACTATCAATAGTAGAATCTTAGTCACGAATCTCTGTGCTGCTTACTCTTTGTTTGAAATTAGTTTTCATAGGCTCTGATTTTCACCTTTGTGCTCTTTCTCAATATATGACCAAGCATCTTTCTGTGAGACAGAGGAAACAGGCTGAGACATGTCATTTGTATTTGATAACAGATGTCTCAAATTATTTACTCAAAGCTTCACAGAGCAGTACCTCATTGGGGACCATTACAAGCATAGCATGAATTGTAGGGATGCATCTGTAGTTGTATTCCCAAGGTTTTCTCCTTAGGGTTGCATGCAGTAATTTACACTAAAGGGAATGAAAATCTTTAATAAAAAATTCTGATTCATGACTTGGTGAATTGTCCCTTCTTACTCTTTTTGTTTCATAAGTAAGATAACTTTTAAGTGGGAAATCAAAAGTGAAATTCTTTGTCAATGTAAAATATAGATACAGTAGCACATAGTTTGCAGCAGGTGTAATGTACTTGAGAATTCAAACAATTGCAGCTGTGAAGGTGAATGTCACCTTGTTCTATCAACATGGGGGTGGTTTTTGCACATGGTTTTAGTACAGTGTAGTGCAGGCTTACTTTGAAAATCTGGGTTAAATACAATGGGTATTGAAAGTCAAACCAAAATGTAGTCAGGTTGTCATTTTTCCCCAGCTGACTCTTAACTGAAGAGATTTGCCCCCTGGGGGCAGTTTTCTGAAGCTAACAGCTGAGAAAGGATCTAATAGAAAAGTGTGATACAGATCTTTGAGTCAATGAATCAACTGAGCATTGTTTCTTTGCCTTTTCATATTTCATTTTACTCATTAAATGCAACACTGTGGCCTTTTGAATTCGCAAAAACTTTGAAGGTCACATTTCTGATTCAACAAACTGTATTTTCATTTTGCAGGAGAGAGATGATAATGGCCAAAAATTCTCACACCCCTGATGAACAATAATGAAAAACTGAAGAAGTTTTTCAATAATGTACATATTAATATCTCATCTATTCAAACAATTTAAATGTTTTCTCAATGCTATGTTTACATTTCTTCATATCCCTTATTGTGAAGTCTCCTAATGTGAAGTTTATCCAACAAAGAACTTCACTTCTAGTAGGCTTTAAATAGGTTCTTAAAATACTATTGAGAGATACTTCAGCATTTCTCCAGCATTTTTTGCAAAAACAGAAAGGCAAAACGTTATTCTAAAGCCAAGGATATCTAACTGCTACCAGCAATCTTACCTCAACCTTTGGATGTTAAGTGTAGATAAATATTACACAGATAAGGCATGATCATGAAGTTAATCTTTCCAACACTATTACTAATTTGTTTCTTATAATTTATTAATTCACAATTTACAACTTAGTGGTAAGTTTCTTTTTACATGTAGTCTTGATCAAAACTAGGTAAAGTAACAAAGCTTTCCATGTGTCTACTAAATGTAACCTGTTTGGGTGAGAATTTGATGGTTGAAATGTGGAAAGCAAGCTATTAGACCTCTGTGTTGAAGAGATACTGTACTTAACTGCCTTTGACAACTTACAACTGATTACATCCTTATTGATGGTTATTGCTTTAGAAAAACTGGTCTTTGATTTCTAATTTCATGTCTAAAGGTTTGTCGGTTCCCTATTCTTACAGTGAACCTCAGTGAAGACTCAGTGAAGTATTTTGATTGAAGAATAAAAAACTAAACAGCTGAATAGCTCCATAAAACACAATATCAACTGGCCATTTTTACTTTTCATTTTACCTTGTCTATTTATATACAGTAGTAATTCTTGCAAAGTCATCTGGTTTCCCCAGGTTCTGAAAGTTTAAAAAAAAAAACAGGATCTTGAAAAGTACTAATACTTTGATGCAAAGTCAATGCTAAAATAGCTGCCAAATTAACATAGACCTCTCAGGGAGTAGGTCTTAAAATATGACAATGCTACAACATGAAAGCTCACAATATTTTTGTAAATCTGTATGCATCACGTCTGGAGACACAAGTTGATTCTGTCTGCAATAAAACAATGCAAACATTATTTTTTTAGTTTTAATAAGGCAACAACCAGTCAAAATAAGCAAGACATATGCATAAAAAGCTAAAATGAAATATTTATCATTTTCAACAGTGTATTGTATCAGAAGCAAAAGTTCCTATCACAAGACAACACAATATGAATGTTTTAGATTGGGATAAGAACCAACAAAGCTAATGTAAAGCTATTGGTGGAATGACATGTCTAAGAAACTTTAGGGTTTTATTTATGGAAAATGGCAGTTAAATGTGAGAATAGGGTAATCTAAACATTAATTTTACTACAGCAAATACTGTATGCTTGAATTTTCATCAATTATTTTTTTTTTGGGCCCAGTTTTTGGGATTGCTAGTTATTCCACCTATTTAAATACAACCTATTTAAAGACTTCTCACAGGTCCCCCTCAATTTAGTGGAGTAGCACATAGGGGAGTTTAGGAATAACCCTGATATTACTATACTTTCCCTCTCTATATTTTTGTAAATAAAAGCTCACCTAACTCCCTCTTTACCCAAACACTGTATCAGCAGAGAACCCAACCCAGTTTCTCAATAACTGCCTACTTTTTTAACAGTGGGCTGGCATGGCAATGATCAAGTCTGGTACACCAAACTGTATACAGTACCTGTTTGTCAGTTTTTTTTTTACATTTTGTGCAGGAGTTACAAGTCCAAAGCTCTAACAAGAAAACTAAGACTTCAAATGGAGGAATGAAGTAGCCCTTACTGATAACACACTGCAAGCCCAGAGAGATTATTGTTGTTTTTCATTGTGGCAAGGATTTCAAACCTGTCTGACTCTAGCAGTACACAACTAATTCTGTGCCACCCTCTGTATAATGACAGAGCCAAGTGCTGAACTTCTGATGAACATTTGTGTTCTGATGAACAGGTGTGGACTGCAATGCTCAAACAATAGTCTGAGAAGATAAGTGACTCAACCAATAATTAATTCCTTTATTAAGGGATTAGATGTCACAAATGAACATTTTGCTCTCTCTGACAGTCCTGTAAGACCTGTATATGGGCTAGAGTGCCTAAGGGAATGGTCATTAGTATAGCTGTGGATCCCCAGAGGTGTACTTACTCAGTATCAAGGTAGCCTACAAACACACTCCAAACATAGAACAAATGGTCTTTCTTCTACCTTGACAGTTTCAATATACAAATGTTATTCTTGATACTGTTAACATTTATTGTGAATCTTTGGACTGTCTGCAAAATAGATTAAAAGACTGAAACAACACACTACCCACCATTGATATACTGTGCCTTGCAAACATATTCAGACCATTTATTAGTTTAAAATGAACACTTTGAACTATGTCACACAACGGCCTGAGCAAGGCCAAAGTAGGTCCGTTTTATTTCAAACTGGCTCTGCCGCAAAAGCACCCAAGCAAACAAGTTCAGTCTATTTACACTGCTCCCAGTCCCCCACATCAGAATACAACCCACCCCAAAAAAAGAAACAAAAACTAATTATTCAAATAAAGGTAAATCCTCCATCATCTCTCCATCAATCAATATGACACCACCTAACCACCTAACCAAACTCTTAGGCTGAGGAGCCAGCTTAAATAGCTTGTAAGCCCCTCCCCCTCTGGAACAAACCATTTCTCTAATTCAAAGTGGTTTTTCCCCTTTCCATAAATAACCCTTGAGAACTGGGGTTAGGTTTGACCTTTTGAGGCCACCATAGGCTGACTCACCCCGGAAGTACTGACACCAAACAAACAGTGAGTAACATCCATTTTGAGAGCGCTCTCCATTCACACCACAATACTCACTCATACCTGTGTTTAAGTATTTGAATGTATGTGAAATTAGGTATGTTCATGTACGTGAATGTATATGAAATTAAGTAATAGCAGTTACTAGTCAAGCTCTGAGTGTGCACCCTCAGGAACTTATCTAGCAACCGCTCAATGGAAGGTGTATGCATGTTGTATTTTCTGTGCTATCTGTACCCTGTGACAGACTACTCATATCCAAGATATGCACAACCTCCTCCAAATATTCAACGAAAAATTAAGTAAATAGAAAATATGAAGCAAAAAGGAAAAAATCAAGATTGCAGAAGTACTCAAACCCTTTGCTGTCACAAACATAGAGTAAATTAACGTAGGTGCACAGATTTGCCTTAATGAGCCACGCAATTAGTTGAGTGAACTCTGTGTGCAATAATAGTGGTTTGCCATCTATTGTTATCTCTATAAGGTCAGTTCAGTCAAGGAGTGACTTTTAAGCAAAGATTTAATCATGAAGACCAGTGAGCTTTCAAAGCAACTTGAGGATAAATTTGTAGAAAGACATTTGAAGCGAAGGATATAAAAAACATTTCAAATACCCTTGATATCTGTTTGATCACGTTGAAGCTGTGCATTAAGAAGTGGAAAGCACCAAGATACTGGTGCTGCCTTGTGACTTGGAGCTGGGTCTTCAGGGGAAGAGAAGGAAGAGGAAAACTCCCCTGACTGCCCGAGAGTCACTTTGAGAAGTGCTGCCTCACAACTGGGCTATGCCCACAGGGGATAGAAAGGAGGAGATAGACCCCTTGACTCTCTGAGAGTTGCTTTAAGAGGCCCTGCCTCGCAACTGGGAGCGAATCCCAAAATGAGAAAATGAAAGTATCCCTTGACTGGAGGAATCACTTTGAGAGGAGCTGCACCAGGGGTTGAGAATGAAGAGAAAGAGCTGTCTTGCAACTGGGCAAGTCCCTCAGGGGACTGAATTAGTAGGTTAGAGCTGCTGAGAACAATGTGGCCGGGGGTCCCCTCTGGCTAATGCTGTGAGAACCTCCCCAGGAGGGGTCACGGTGGTGCTGCAGACCTCTACTTACCCCCCGGAGAAAACCTGGATGCAAAGGCAACACGAAAGAAAGAGGAGGAGGAGGAGGAGGGAGGTGGAGAGAATTCAAAACTTTAGACGTGTGTATCAGCATGTTTAAGGTTTAAATAAGAAAGAGATAATTGAATGAAAGGGAGGAGTGCCCCCAGCTTCTCCCCCCAAACATTTACCTGTTGGTTTCTATTTAGATTGATATTGCAGATGTGGCAAAAATAAGACTACAAAAACAGGACAAATGTGGAACCTTCTAGTCTAAATGCAAAGTATTACATTTTATACTGTATAAACTCAAGATAGTGCAACACTTATTCAACACCATCTCTTCTGTGAAGCATGGTCTTCCTGCCAGGTTTGTCTGCATTTTAATAGATCTGCTTCTCATCAACAGGGACTGGGAAGCTTGTCAAGACCGATGGTAACATACAGATGCAGCCATTCAAAGTGCGCGTTACAGACACGTACCGCAGGTGACGTCGCTCAGTATGACGCAAGATGACGCGTGGCACCGCAGTACGTGATTGGTTGACCGACAGGGGCACTCGTGGTCCGTTGGTCTGTCGTAGAAAGACTTACTGTAAACGTCTTTGCTGTGCCCGTTGTAGGTATTGAATTTTACCACTGAAGGGAAATCTTAGTAGCTGAGCATAAAAAGAATAGGAGCATACTGTAACGCGTGTGAAGGCCATAAACGATATTAATTTTGGAACATAAACATACAGTGTATAGCTGGTCTTGGTACTTTAAAGAAAAAAATACACACCAGTATTCCATTTCTCCCTAAACATTTTAAGCTTCGAAGTCTTTAACTAACGCGATACCGGAGTCAACAAGCATACTTTTAGAATTTGATTAAAAGGGAATATAATATGGAATCGCGTATCTAAAGAATTTAATAACGGTATTCATGTGCTGCGACAGGGCTGTGTAGGGCTGTTTCGCCTGCCTGTTCATGCGAGTTGTCTTGTAGCCGACTGGTCTAGGTGCGTGACTCCCAGCTGACAGGTTGTGTGGTCGAATCCAGCTGGTGCTGGACTTTCCTTTTAACAAACATTTCTTCGAAAAAATAGAATAGCGATATTATGGACAATCAATTGACTTTTATATTTCAAAATATCGCAACATGATCGATATTTGCGATATTTTGAACATATCTTCCCTTCTGACAGCGGTGCCTGCTTCTATTGTGTGTGTGTGTGTGTGCAACAGAGTAAATTTTTATTCATTTAGGGCTAAAATACGTTCATTGTCTTCCAATCGAGTCGAGTTGACATTGGAAGCCTGCCACACCCGGACTGTTAAACCAACGCATTAGCACGTCAAAGCCCATTGAGGGTATTGAGCCAGTATTGGCTTTAGTATTCCCCCCCTCTCCCCTCAATTCAATTCAATTCAAGGTGTTTTATTTGCATGACAGATGGGTACAAGCAGTGTTGGGTATGTATATTGTAACGCTTACGGCAGACAGGCACTGTGTAAGAGCCGGCGCACCAGAGCAGCGCACCGAGGGAGCGTCTGCATTTATAACTTGGTTTTTAAAATTAGTCAAGCAATATGAAGCATCTTCTTTTACTTTTGAGTCCCTTAAATACATTGAACACAGCTTTCTCACCACTTAAGATTGCTCTTGATACCATCCTTACACAAAGCAGAAGGGAGATCTTAGTGCCTGAGCATAAAAAGAATAGGAGCATACTGCAACGCGTGTGAAGTCCATAAACGATATTAATTTTGGAACTTAAACATACAGTATATGGCTGGTCTCGGTACTTTAAAGAAAACATACACACCAGTATTCCATTTCTCCCTAAACATTTTAAGCATCGAAGTCTTTAACTAACGCGATACCGGAGTCAACAAGCATACTTTTAGAATTTGATTAAAAGGGAATATAATATGGAATCGCGTATCTCAAGAAATTAATATGCAATAACTGAGTCAAGGGACTCAGAGGATCCAAGGCTAGACTGAGTATAATAGGCTTCGGGCTTCTATTGTGACATCTACTGTAAATTACAGAAATGTTAAAAGTAAACAAAATAAAGTAACTAAAATGTGGTCTGAAATCACCCCTTTAGACACCCCTTTTACTTCACTGGTGTCAGATATGAAAGGCAATAGTCTCCCGTTCTGTCTGCTGTGTGTTGCAGCAGAGGGACTCCCTGCAGCTGAAAGGGGCAGAGTAACTTGCATGCCCTCTAGTACAGTTTACACATGCACGACTTTAAAAGCTAGCAAGACAGGTTTTGATTCACATTAGCTGGCGAGCCTTGTTAAAAAAACGAATGATAATGTAACATGCCACTGTTCATGAACAAAGTTATACTGAGATTTCCTAAGATACGCGATTAAAAAATAAATAAATAAAAATTTGAATCTCCTGCGGAACACATTCCATAAGAATCAGTGGTTTTACAGTATATATCGCCTTTAAAGGTGGCTTCTCAAAACGCTTTACGGGATAAAAACAACCAGAACAGCAGCAACAACAATATTGTATTTCGTTGCACTTTGAAAACCAAGTAATAACTATACAGTACGTGCAAACGTTTCGTATGTTGCTGTCGTGAATGCCTACGTACCCATAAGTATCTTATTTGCCTTGAGTCTGTCTACAGTATCTCTGTCCCACTACCCCCATCTCTCCCTCAATTCAATTCAAGGTGTTTTATTTGCATGACAGATGGGTACAAGCAGTGTTGGGAATGTATACTTTGATATTTACACCCGGCGCGGCACCGAGGGAGCGTCTGCATTTATAACTTGGTTTTTAAAATTAGTCAAGCAATATGAAGCATCTTCTTTTACTTTTGAGTCCCTTAAATACATTGAACACAGCTTTCTCACCATCCTTACACAAAGCAGAAACTCTCCGATGACTCACAGTACAAGTGGAAAGATTACAGATTTTAATCGTCTTTAATTTTGTCTTTAATTTTGCCTGTGGAGTGTATCTTATTAAGCTCTAAATTGCATTTTGAGCGCGGTTTTTTACTTTTTTTTTAATTGCATTTTGGGCGCGGACAGCACATACAAGGGTTAATGAACTGCGCCAAGAAATTTAAAATAGTATTCTTTAGGTGTGAGGGTAGGAGTGGACCGCAGCAGGCATAATCAGCAAACCAGGAAAACAAAGAACAGGACAGGTGAGATGTGTATCCAGAAAGCGAGTGATCAGAAAAAGGAAATGGAAAACGCAGAAAAAGGAAACGCTTTACAGGATAAAAACAATAACAACAGTAGTGGCTGGGCAAACGATTTTTTTTTTATCGAAATACAAATTGAGATACTGTACTGTATAATGATGTGCATGAACAAAGGTATACTGCAATTTTCCTTAGATACGCGATTAATGCTTCGTAGGAGGAGGCGGTCTTTTCCTCTTGTCTAACAGTCTGTCCACAAACAAAACATTCCTGTTAGACAAGAGGAATTGAAAAAAAACAATTTTGTCAATGAAAACCGGTGTGTGTGTCTCTCCCTGCTGGATGTTCCTCTCACAAACTGCTGAATGAATAAAATAATTTTATTGAAAATGCGTTTGCGATTGTCTGGTATTTAATTTGGTCCCTTTTAACTGTTTTTCGATCTACTGTATTGCTTTGAGATGCCACTTTTAAAGGCGATATGTAAAATAAAGTTTTTTTTATTATTGTTATAGAGAAACATGATCAGATTTTCCCTGGTTCAGAAAAAAGATCTAAAGTGCTACACATAACTTTCTTAATTCGATGTATTTAAAGCAGTGAACTACTGTAGGTGTCACATAACATTCAGAAATACAATCACGTATTTGACAAATAAAAACGATTATTATCTAATCCTTCCACGTTTGATCCCAAAATCCCAAGAAATATAAATCTTGACGGGTAGAAAGCTATGCTGAAAGTTTATTAAGATACTTAGAAGACAAAGATACTGTATCAATTTATGTTGCATTAGCCTGATTATGATTAAAAAACACATATAATTAAACACGCGTTTGCGATTTAAATCAGAACACGATTTAAATCAATATAAATGTTTATATTGTAACGCATACTGTCCAGCCTCCATTTCTCTATAAAAATTTACTCTGTTGCACACACACACACAATAGAAGCAGGCACCGCTGTCAGAAGGGAAGATATGTTCAAAATATCGCAAATATTGATCATGTTGCGATATTTTGAAATATAAAAGTCAATTGATTGTCCATAATATCGCTATTCTATTTTTTCGAAGAAATGTTTGTTAAAAGAAAAGTCCAGCACCAGCTGGATTCGACCACACAACCTGTCAGCTGGGAGTCACGCACCTAGACCAGTCGGCTACAAGACAACTCGCATGAACAGGCAGGCGAAACAGCCCTACACAGCCCTGTCGCAGCACACGAATACTGTTATTAAATTCTTTAGATACGCGATTCCATATTATATTAGCAGAAAAGCTTAAAACTACCACTTTTTCACACGCTATTTCACATGATAGTTAAATACTTCGATGCTTAAAATCGTTAGGGAGAAATGGAATACCGGTGTGTATTTTTCCTTTAAAGTGCCGATTCCTGGAATCTGACTGGCTGACACCCCTCTGAAGTGGTTCCATAAAATCTGGTATACGGAAAAGAAAGCGTTGATAAATACAAGTGTCTTTTAATACACTCTTTGCTGTGCTCTTGAGGATCCTTGTGATATTTTGAGCTCTAGTTGAATGATAAGTGTCGCATTTTAAATCATTTTCGTAGTTAGAAATTATGAAACGCCCTGTTAAAAGCAAGGAAGTTTTTATGCCCGTTGAAGTAAAACAAAATGCCTGACAAAGTATGGCTTGGACAGATTCCAAGTGCTTGTACAAATGTGCTAAAGAAATTATACTTTGAGTATACAGCTTGTCTAAAGTCATCCATTATTAATACTATTAGTAATATCTTCAGTAAAGGCTTTGATGCATAAATATTTCTGATAAAGGTAGGTTGTGTACTTTTGTCCAACTGAGCAATCTTGCTTTCATAAAATATACCAACATTTTAATGACTGATGATTAACATGCTGTAATACACAGTTCAAAATTAAAGTTTCAAATGCTGTACATGAGAGGTTAAGCTCCCCCTGGCGGTTTTACAAGGCGACGCCGGATAGTTAACCACGTGACACCACGTTAACTGCGTCATACCGCGTGATACTGTGACACGCCCACCGGGGTATGCCGCGAAATACCTCACGCATTTTGAATGGCTGCATCTGTACAGTAAGTGGAGCAAAGTATTGACAAATATTTGAGAAATAATTGCTTTAGACCTAAAACTGGGATAAACATTTGTCTGTCTTTGGGATAGTGATTCAAAAAAGCAATGGAGTGGCATAAGAATATGAAAGTGAATGTCCTTAAGTGGTATTGTCCATAAGTGATCTCAAACAACTTGAGAAAGCTTGAGCAACTGCACTGGGTAAAATGGGCAAAAACTGCACCAAGCTGGCATCACAGTTGACAGATTTATCCAAAAAGACTTGCAGCTATAATCTCTGCCAAAAATGCTTTCACCAAATATTCAATCCAGGGATCTGGAAGCATATGGAATCTGTATTTTTTTCTTTAGTTTATGCTTACATTTAGTGGAACTTATCTAACCCTAAGAAGTATTCAGAGTGAGCATTAAGGTTTTGAATAAAATTAAGTTTACAAAAATGTGCATACTTCATTTCACAATTTCAGAAAATGGGATACGATAGTAAGGTTCTGAATACTTTTGCAAAACACTTGTATAGTTAACAATTTGTATTGAATACTGAGCATACTTACCAGATTCGGTAGGTTCTTTCCAGCAGATGATAAAATGGTTTTCAATGTCACTGTGTTTTTCATGAGCCTATTAGACAAATGGCAATTTCTGGAGCTAGTCTATTCAAGCATCTGTGAAGCCATTAGGGCCCCTATAACTCAGCCCATATGCTGCCATCATTTTGAATTCTTATTTTCCCACAAAAAAATGTATTTCCAAAATCAAAGAAAATCTACATAATCTGTAGAAAAATCCATTTGCTCCTGGCCAGCATATCTTCCCTAATTTTCTAAACTTAATAGTGCACAGATCAAGGTGAAGCAGGTGTACCTGTAGCTAAACCTTGGTCACTTAGATTCAGTTTACATTTTTTTTTCAAGTGTTTGAGGTCTTTTGAAGATGCCCACTTCATCCAAATGATAAAATGTCATTATTAAGAATTAAAGTAGTTATGCTGAGCTACTGCTTTAGACGTTAATACAAATACTGTATAAAAATAAAGACAAGACCTAGTCTACTATTACAGTATCTGCCAACCTAGTTCTAGAATGACAATTGTTTATGACTTGTCTTACTCTCACTGTGCAGTGCAAGAGCTGTAGCCATGAGTACCTGCAGGACATGCTTCTCTGACAGATCTGTCTTTCAGAGCCACTCATCTTTTGACATGCACTGAACTTCACTGTGCTTTATAGCAGCTTGGAACTCCTTGTGTCTGGCAAGTCAGAGTTCTCTTCAATACAAGATTGCTCTGTGTTGAAGATAATGATAATGTCCACCCCACTCTGTTAGTACTTTCAATTATGGAGAATCCTATTCACAGCTAACTAGTGATACTGGATAAAACCAGTGTTGGCTGGGTTTCCCTCTGAAAGTAGCTTTACTGTTTGAAACTCTCAGAGGTGCCAGTCTTTATTTATTGATTTTCTCTATACTGTGCTGTTTTGGGCATGATGATGATGATAATGATGATAGCCATCTCAACCAGGGTAGTGCATCATTGGAAAAATATGCTGCAGCCATTGTTTCTTCAAATATCAAAGACCGTTTCATGTGTGGTCAGCATTTTAGAAAAATCCCAGACGTCCAGATCTCATTTATGTGTTAGTAGTTTGGCTGGCTTAAAATATGAGGTAGTAATATTTTTGATGCTGTTTGAAATTGTTTTGTGTATCTCAGCAAATGCATAGTGAAATGTAAACTCAATTTACCCAGAAGCATAACCCCACCGAGGTCAGTGTGTTGCTAGTATAAAAAAAGCAACTTTCCTCATATAAAATCTTTAACTGATGACAACAGAGGACACATATAGCCATTTCATCAGTTGGCAGTCACTTTCTAAACCTGTACAGAGGATTTTCCACATGGTTTAACATGCTGCTGGGTAAATTTTATCAAATCTTCTCTAGCGCTTTCTTAGATTTTACCAGCTCAAACTTAATTCTGTCCATCCTATATCTATCTTACATGTTTTCTTCTGAAAACATTACAGCATGTGAAGGATACTACAGGACCTTTCTGCTGTACAGTTTCAGTGCTACTGTACATCAACCGTGACTGAATTGAATTATACTTTAATATTGTTTCTTAATCTCATACTGCTTAGAATGGTTATTAGTGAATCTAGTAGTTCCTGCCTTTGTGAAACTATTTCCTAAAGGATTTTTGAAGAATGTTGCATACTAAATATGCATTTCTTTTGCATACTAAAAAAATTGCAAATCTTAGACTAGATGATTGCACTATTGTATTTTTGTGAATACATTATTTCCTAAAAGTCTCTAACATATGTTTAATTGTAATTTAATCCATTATGGAAATCACTACAATCAACTACAGAATATAAACAAAATTATGAAGACAAGCTGTACAAATGATTCACATTTCACTTATTTAATGAAATTTTACTTTTTTAATCATATGTGGGTCATCTCCTTGTACAATTCAAAATCTATCTAGTGTGACATACAGCAGTATGAAAATGACAACCTTTTTTAATAATTTGAATTAGAACAGTGATGCAAATTTCTCTTGCACACAACTTCAGGAGCCTGCAGCTTTAATTTCTCTCCATGATTAGTCACTATAGATTTGACTAATTAGCAGATGTTTCCAAACTTTAAAAGTCTATTCAGCATTTTTTTATGAAAGCCTTGCATTTTTTCTTGCATCTTACTTTCTGAAACAACAGATATATAGAAATAACTTAAGTAAAGCCATATCCATAAAAAACCTAAAGACAAGTCTGAAGAATAAATACAAAGTGGATGGTTCAAAGTACAGTAAGTACTGTGTATAGATGACCCATTTAACCCTCTATGGACACATAACCCCTACAATAGTCACCAATAGGTTCTTAAATGTATTTTAAGGTAACAACCTCCCTCTTGATTGGTGTCCTTCCTACCCTGAAAAACTATTTTTCCACATTTTCCAAACTGCTGCTGTTACCCTGTAGATCTGTTGTCTGTGCCAAGACATCATCTTAATTAGTATGCATTACAGTAATTAGGACCAAAGCTGGAGACTCCATTCAAACAACTTTAGCGAAGATGAAATTCTAGACTAATTTAATCCTAAACTGAAAACCTGCTCTTTGAATGAAAACACAATTTTACTATAAGGTGGTTAGTATCTTTATCCAAGGGATCTGTTTGTTTCCTATGGGGATCCTGTGAAGTCAGTTTTAAAAATGTAGATTATTCTATCTCCCAGTTCTCCTTGTGAAAAGATCTAGTTTTATAAACCTACTTGTAAGGTAACAAGTTTGCAAAAGGTGTTATTGCATAATTCATTTGTCCATTTTAAAATCTTAAAATCTCTATATTTTGTCTGTCCTTTATGAATTAAAACATTGTGAAATTTCAGATTTTACCAAGTCTCTATACTGTAGTTTAAATAGGATTTTTGTTTGTGATTTACAAATTTCTATTCAGTCTGTGAGGAAACACATTATCGGACCACATTAATTTTTAACTCAATTTGTGATGCGACAGTCTGTTGGGCACGTCATAATGAGATCTTTTACATAGTTAGCTCTAGGACAACAGAAACACCAAACGCAGTAAGGCTGAAAAACATACCAGCGATCTTTATTTTACAATGAGAGAAGTATCAACAGCCACCACAAACAGACACCAAAAACTAAACCTAGCTCCACCTGGGGTACTGGCTAAACTTCTTCATGAAGGCCTTAACGGTCATACTGGGCTGCTGAACAGCTTACTGGCATCTAAATACTTTCTCTTCCAGAGTTAGTCAAACGCAAAGCTTGGTTTCAGTCTCGCCCTGAGGCTTCACAAAATTCTTCCAACTAAACCAACATTTGTCTCCGCACAAAATAAGTGCCTCCAAAATTCTCAAAAGTTCCTTTTCCCTTGGTCTATCACTTCTTTCCTCCATTCCTGTTGTGAGAGTGCAGAGGATCTGTCCTGTGCTTCCATACATCATATTAACCAACCCAGAAAGCCTCTACTTCCTGGTTTTAAAACTGTTACCTGTCCAGTTGTCTTCTTCCATCAACTGGTCAGGTGACTTTGGAGCAACAGCACATTCCCCCTGAGGTTTCTGGGGATTTTAATTAAAAAATTGCACTCTCACACTGACCATGTAGTAACAATGTTTGAAATATGGGTTATCTTTTTAGAAAGTATTTAGCTTTAGGACCAGTTGTCATTTTTTGGGGGGGGTTAGGACATGCTATGCTGCACACAAGAAGTTAACTGTTACTTTAAAGCTGTAATTACCTACCAATGCCACTGTACCACTGTCTACCAATTATCACTGTAAATAATCAAGTTTAGTGACAAAATTATAGATGTTCAGAGGAAGTGTAGTCTACATTTAAATATAGTAATATGGGCTTTTGTACACAGGGTCAGACACAAGAGCTGGGTTGGTTAAACAGTATATACAGCCCTTAAAACTTAAAATAAAAATGGAGCAGATATGAAACTAAAGCCACTGACTCTTGTTTCTGCACTCGACTACCACCAGAAGAAACTCCTCACAGATTGCCAGTGCTCCTCTCACCGCCAGTCTCGGGGAGAATGAGAATATCTTAGGCTCAGTAGGAATTATTGAGGATAATTTTCATCATACACACGTTTAAATTCTCTGTTTGCCACTCCTGTTGTTGAACTTGTTTTCCCTATTACACTGTCTCTAAAACAATGGAGGCAAAAAAAATCCACAATGAACATTGTTGAACATGTTTTATTCATGTCAGCTAAACTGTTTAAATATGTTTTTTTATAGTTCTCCATTATCTTTAAAATTAATTTTCTCCAAAAAATGTGTATACCTGGGCGACAAGGCTTTGCAGTGGTTAGCTTTGCTACAGTACCTCACAGTGCTGGGGCCCTGACTTCAATCCCTGGGGTATCTGCATGGAGATTGTATTGTAACACATATGGCCACCATTGATAAGAGCCGGCTTACTAGAGCGGTGACGTCACCGCCCTCCCCTGTGAATAGCAGGGCCCGCAGCCACTGGGCTGAGGGGAGATCTCTCTTTAGCTCAACAGGCTGGGTCCCTGTTGAGTCATGCCGGAGGCCCAGGTTCGAGTCCCCGACAGTGGGGGGCCGACCTGATGCAGCAGCGGCAAGGGCGCCCACGTGAACCCCGTAGCGTTACAGTATGTTCTCCCTGTGTTAAAATTGATTTTCAGTGGGTGTTCCAGTTTCTTGCCACATTCCAAACAAATACTGGTAGGGTCACTGGTTTCTGGAAAAAATTGCCCAGGAGTGAATGTGTATGTGTTAGTGTCTGTGCTTGTCCTGGCATCTTGATCATGCTGTATCCTGCCTTGTGCCCTTTGCTTACTGGGGCAGTCTCATGCTCTTCTGTGACCCTGCCCTGGATAAAGTGATTAGAGAATGGATGGAAGAACACATGTATGCAAAGTGTACTGACTGCTAGCTGTACAAAATGTGGTCAGGCCAGGAACTGGCAACATTATGATATGGAGAAGAAATGTACATATTGATTTACCTCTAATCTCCTTAGGAGTCTGAATTCTGCCACTTGCTGTTACCTCTGCTTCTTAAACTTGATACTGTGAACTTTAAATGCTGGAGTAATGAGCCTCTCTGACTCTCTGCATGATGCATTAAGTCAGCATGAATGCACTTTTACATTTTCTTTTCAATTTGTGCCAATCTTCATAGCATAACTCGTTCTCTGAAATGCACCATCTCCTCATTAGTTTGAAATAAGATTTCACATCATCCTCAAAGGTTTTTCACCATAGGCTGCACCCATCAGGGGACCAAAGGCTCAGCTTTTCTATAGGCTATATGAACCATTTTTCATCAGACCTCTTAAGCATGCTATCTCCACTTTGTCAAATGTTCTCAAAATATTTTAAGATAAGTTTAAAACTTTCTAATGCTCTTCTTGTACTAGAAGCAGCCTAACATGTCAGATCTTCTGTGGTTATTTTTAATGTGTTGCTTCAGTTTTTTTCATACCCGTGTTGCTCATTTTCTCTTTATCCATTTCATCAAAAGTAGACATTGTTTATGCTGTGCGTAGGGAGAACATCAACATGTGAGCTGCAAAGGAACAAGTAAAGATTCATTCCAAAAAAAATTGGCTGTGGTGCCTTCTTCAGGTGTTTGTTTTGTAATGTGATTGTTAGGTTGCTAACAATAAAAGTTATGATATTACAAACCTTTTTTTAGTTCCTTCCTGACTTCCCTTTTATTTTCTCCCCGTTGCTTTTGTATGTGAAAAATTCAAAAGTGAGCTTCAGCCTATGTGGAAAGTGTGAGAATCATCCCTATTTGTTAACGAACTGAAGACAGACTCGACGTTTTGAGTGTTGTTTTTGATGAGGTTTCTGCAATGAGGTTTCTTTATCATGTACAATAAAAGTATGTTACCACACTTAACAATGGTGTACTCTACATGCATCCATCTATTATTATCTCTTATTGGAACAGTGTTTATCATGGTGAAGGTCGTGCCTATCCCCAGACTATCCCCAAGGCACAGAGCACAATGAAGGACAGGTAGCACATCATTCTTCTCCCCTTAGATAGGAAGCTAGCTCATTGCAGGGCCACACAGAAAACAGGGAAAATAAACCTAACATTTTGGGAGTGAGACAAACTCCATACTGAAAGATACAGAGGAATAAAGTCAAACATAGTAATCTAGAGTTATAAGGCAGGAGTGTAGACCCATTATGTGTAGATTAACAAAAGTAAAACTTTGTAAACCATGCTGAGCAAATAAGAACTTCTAAATTATTTTTTTTTCTCAGTGTTGATTAAACAGCTCTGCACTGACTTGCTGTAGTGGGTAGAAGCATTTCATTAATCAACCTAATATGTAACTATGTTGTAAATATGTAACAATTACACCTTTATCCTATTTACTGTTTGCTAATTCTAACCATGTCACTTGATGGTGGGGTCTCTTCTTTGCCTGTTGCATCTTACCAAGGGAAAGCTACCAATTAGCACAGTATTAGGTTTGGAATTTGTAGAGAGTCTGTTGGTGGGTTGGAAGCTTTAATCTTCCCTAGGTTTTAGCCTCCGATATTCACACCCTGAAAACAATGGAACAGACATTAGAATGCAGCTACTGTAGTACTCATGGAAATACTGTATATAGCTATTGAAGAATGTGAGAGATTCAGATTTACACCTAAAAGTGTGGATATATATAGTACAGTATATACTGTAAATTCCATATACATTTTTCCACTAAAAGCTAATATCTTTTTAAAATAAAAAGGAGAAATCCCTTTTTTTCTGCTACATCATGTAATTGACTCCTACAGATTTCCATAATAGCTTGAATTCAATTATACCAGAGGCTTCCTTGAGTAAGTGAATGAAATACCAGGTAAGAATGTGATGCGGGTTGCAGAAAGCTTTAATAATGCTGTTAAAATAGTGCCAAGAATACAAGAAAGCAAGCATCCTTAAAGGTCAGATGACACCAGGCAGCAATTATGCAGTACCATGTCATACATGTTCTGGAAATGTTCTATGGTAGAATAAGAATCTACTGCAAAGGTATTAATGTAGTAAATAGGCTGTATTCCATTTTGCTCCATATATATGCCATGTTGTTTCGAAATCAAAATGGATACAGAAAAAACAGTAAGAAAAATTACGCATCATGACACCAGTAAAACATCTGGTGTTACATCTGGTGTAACTAATCATCGGAAAAGGCAAACAATTTTCAAGAAGTTTATACAAGACCATTATAAGTCAGATAATTTCAGATTGTCGTTCAGACTTTTGCTTTGCTCCCAAAAACCATAATGAACAAATTTTCTGTTCTAACCTTACTGTGGTTTTGCTGTTCAAGATTGTAATCAGGATCTGTCAAGGAAGATGGGAAACGTCTGATTAATGCACTGGTATTTTCAGAAGCATGCTCAAATATATCTTCCTCTTGTTCTGATAAATATGGAAACATGCCCAGGATGTGATTGGATTTTAATGACTCAAAGGTCGGGTTTTCTACAAGGTTTGAAGCTGCTTTCAAGGTCAGAAAAGTGGCAAATAAGTCCATAGTCTTGGGACAAAGTGGAGAGATTTGTGGAAGATTGAGCTGGGTTGCCTGTGCCTCTGGGGAATGAAGGTGACAGGGTTATTTTAAAGAACAGTATTTTTCAAAAATAAAATCAAGATGAGGCAAGGATACTGAGCAAGTAAAGGACCTGTATGTGAAATCTTGCACAGATTGTGGTGCTTCTTTTGACTTCAGTATTTCTCATCAAACCTTGATAAGTGTAAGTTGGTTATACCTTTTGCTGAAGCCTCATGTGTTTGGAGGACATTTTTATGATTGGTTGTACAATTAAGAAGTTATCACCACAAAAACATTACAAAAGCTTTGATTCAGAGGACAATTCCAACTTTCTTTTGTTCAGTGAAAATCCTTTCTTGATAGTTGTTGCTATTGACTACAATACATGTGCTGTTATTTATTGAGTTCTCAAACCCTACATTGCTGAGCAGAACCAATGCAATTACACTTACAGTGCTTAAGAACATAAGCTAATAATAGGGGGAATAGCAACAATAGGGGAAAAAAAGCTCAGTCTGTCATTCATTTCAACTGCATGCAGATGCACTGATGTATAATAGTAACATTTTACTGTATATATTCAATAAACTACCAAGAGCAAAATGAGTATAATGCATTACATTAATTACATTGAGTTCAAGTTCAAAGACAGGTTGACACAATTTCAATGTACAAAATAGCACAACAAAAGGCTTAAAGATATTGGTCAGAATAGTCATAAATAAACTGATCCTTGGCTCTAAGTAGAAACAGTCTGGTTTTAAATATTAAAAACAAAAATCAACAGATCACTAGAGATGCTGCAAAAGATCAAATTACTAACATCACAATGTCAAATTGAAATGGTGTTTGTTGCAAATCATGTCATACATTCAATTATGCTTTCACTATGCTTAGGCTAAAGGTCAGAAGACATCTTAAAATGTGTATAGAAGGGGTTAATTTAATCCCCATATGACAATTTTGCTTAATGCCCATCACGTGAGCTTCACATGTACAGTATGATTCAAAGACAAATTTTAAATTGCCTGGATTAATTGAATCTAATACCTATTAAAGCTGTAATGATGACATTAAAGCCACAGTTTTTGAATTAAGATGTGATAATCTTAAATGGGCAGCATTTTGCATGAAGCATTAAGTCCTAGGTTCTGTCTTTGAAGGTGAAACATAAAGCGTTGCTTTTAGTGACTTTCACCATCCCAGACTGACAATGGAATTACTACTGCTTTTTGCAATACCAACTTCCTGTGTCAGCAGCCAGTGCTTTTGCTGAACAGTGCATGGTCAATCAATTCTAAATGTATTGAGAACCACTAGAGAGCAATTTATTCCCAGTGGCCCAATGAAAGGACATAGGATTTATTCATGTGTCTTTTCAGTAAAACAGGTGTGTTTTTTATGGGTCCTGACCATTTGATTTGTTTAAAATTCACATTTTAAAGGAAAGTGTAAACTGGTATCAGGTGCTCAGCTTTTTCCTTTTGTTTCTTAAGTTATACTTATTTTTATGCTAAAATTATTTTTCCCCAAACAGTATAGAAAAGGAAAATTTGTGTATCATATACTGTATGTTGGACAATTAAAAAGTCATTATGACCAATGTTTTGATTTAAATATCTGCCACTTAACATTTATAGTTGCTCTGGCAATACACCTGCCTTTTAACTACTGTAAGTTTGAGCACAGCACATTAACAAATATTTCTGATTTACATACAGTACGTAACAGCTAGTATAGTTAAGGTCAGTTTTAACTTGCTGAAACATATTGCGTGATAGTCAAACCTCTCAAGATGCAGAGAACATAAGTTTAAAATAAGAGGAGGCAAATCAGTATGACAATCAAGGGTCTCATCCATTGGTTTCTTGAATAATCTGATGGAAAGAACTTAAGTAACAAGGTAGTTTGGTCCAGACACTACTGCTCTTTGTGCACTGTACTTTTTTAGGATCATTTATTTGGTATCTATTTTACAGAAACACACAAAATGAGAATATATTTAATTTTTGTCTGTTTTATTGAGCAGAACTAATCTTTTGTTCACTGATGAAAGACCCATTTTCTAGCAATTCGTTAACAAATGATCAATGTATTTCTGAATATTCTTACTGTAGATCTGCCTTGTTTTAAATAATACTGAAAGAAAATAGTTCATTGTACTTCCAATAATCCATATTCTGTCAACACTTTAGGTTTGGTAAGGCTGCTGTAATTGTAAACAATCCTTTTATTTCTTGACTGTCTCTGAAGTTTATGAAGTCATCTTTCAAGTGCTGCCTTTATGGATCCAAAAGGTTTATGGTTTGCCTCAGCACTAACATTACAATTGTGGAAGTATTGACAGAACTGTTTAGAAATTACACAGGGCTTTTTCTCTGTACATATTTTTTCTCCAGTAACAGAAAAAATATGAAGTGTACAGTAAGTGACCAACCTCCTTTCCTGTAATTGTCCAGCACCAAGTCCACATTTAGATACTTCAACTTCTTGCTGAGTTTTTGCATCATGTTCTTCTTTTGTGTGCATGTACATCAAACTGCCATCCACTATGGACTGGTCTCCATTGAGTTCCTTATATGACTCAGTACTCTTGTGTTAAAACAGCCCTTTCAAATGTTTTTCACCTGCCTTATTTTTATCAGCTGTGTGCATGTATGTGTATTTGGCTCACATTCAGTCACAAAATAATTCTTTTTCTTAAATCTTGTAAACTTCCCACCTCTATAGTGGTCTTTTATCTTGAGCACTGTTTTCTTCCAAAAGCTGCACACATAGATCTACTGCTCTTGTTTTGTTTCCCAGTGGTTTTTGGAAGGCTTTGGTTTGTTACCATATACTTCACATGTGCTGTTTTGAACATATAACTATCATTCTGCATGCTATTTAGTTTGCTGCCCATTATTTTCATGAAGTGTTGTACTTTTTTTAAACTTAACTATAGCCTATTTTTAAATATTCTGTGGGCCTTCACTTTTAATTTCTTCAGTGGTTTGGTAATAAAGAAAATGCATTCTCTTACCATATTGTCACTATTTTGATACCACAGCACATAATAAGGTGCAAATCAATCACAATTGTAAAATGCTCTGAATATTATAAAAAAATAGTTCTAGCAAAAAAAATCTGGTCTGTTTTATGTGCAGCATATGCTTCCATCCCTTTTACAGCACCTTTTTAGAACCCTTGCATCTTGTTCACTGATTCTCTAGGTTCTGATATCCCCTTTCCTTTTCTGCCCTCTCAGAGTAGTAGGTAACTGCTTTTCTTCAGTCTGAGAACATGAACTCAGCATGTTTTTTTGAATCGCTGCCATGAGTCTGAGAGATTTCTGGAATCCCAGTCCATCTTTGGTGCAGGAATGCCAGCAATGTCCATTGTTAGCTTTCAGCTTGTTTGTGGATACTCCGACACCATGTACTGTCCTTTGTATTAGGGTCACTCAGTTAGTGTCTCTTTTAATGAAACGAATATGCAGGAGCAGAATGCAGTCTAAACTTTCCACTTTGTTGAGCAGGAACAAAAGCCTTTTGTGTATCTGAAGAACGCACTTTTTCCTATTGTTTGGTGATTATTCTTCTCTTTCAGTGAGCCACGGACACAGGAATAAAATGACTTTCAAACCCTCTAAACGTTACAAAGATTACTGAAGCCGTTAGATTAATTTTGTCGATTCTTTTCAGGACTTTGAATACTTAAATCAAGTGCCATTTTAATGTTTATGCACACTGAACACACTATGCTCTTCACATAAGATAAAATATAGAAAAGGAAAAAATATATCCTAAGATAATAAGTAACCTACTGTAAATGTACTATATCTGCTTGATACTGAAAAGCAATGAAAAGCATATCATAACCCTACTTAGCTTTAAGTGCACAAGAGAATTTTAAGAGTTCAATATATTGTATCCAGAAATGATTTCCCATAAATCAGGTAAAACACTAGGAAAAATCATGGTACTCATAGTGGATTAAATATAATATTGGAGCAATTTAAGAGGAATTTCTTTTTTTTTGCATATTTTATGCTTTTAGATCTAAAATATAACTTTTATATTAATTTTAAGATCAAATTAGCAACTTTTTGCAAAGTTTAGGCTATGTGATAAAGCATTGTAATTTCTACTATTTCATAGGTGACACTCAGTTGTATCTCAGGCCCATTGCTAGAGGTACAAGTCTTAGCAAGAACTATATCCTTGATCAAGGTTTTTAATCCAGCTTGCTCCAGACATCCTAGATATATATAGTGTATTCAAGCACTGCAAGAGATTAACCTGTGATAGACTAGAAACTCACCCAGGGGGTATTGCGTACTCTGTTTGCTAAACAATACAGAAGCTGAGATAACCACTGTCCCCAGGAGACACATCCAGTCAGGGAGGACTTTAACTAAAACTAACTTGATTGTATAAGATATGCATGTACATACTTTACTCCAGTAATGAAATAGTTTTGAGGCATAGAGTTAAACAAAAGGGCAAAATAAGCCTGAAGCTGGTAAGTGGCTTAACTGCTTATTCATTTATGAGAATTACTTTTGGGACTTCTATTTTCAGGAGTTTATACTTCACGTCTAAATTTAGTTTACTGTTAGATAAACTAAGGCAAAACAATTAAAGATGTGAACCAATAAAATATACAGATAAATACTACATTTAATTATTAAATCAAATTACATTAAACTAGTTTAATTCAATGACATCTCATCCACAAATGCATGCAGACACTACCAATGACAATGGTAGGTAAGCTCTACCATGGTATTTATAATTGGAAATGTAGTCATGTTAAAAATCCCTTATTATACTTTAATCTCCCTTATCCTGCTATTATAATCACACAATAAGAAATAAACTTTTATATTTCACTCAAGGAGAGAAAAAAGGCCATCATACCATCAATTTGAAAATGCTTTAATTCCTCTAAAAATTTAAAACGCGAGTCTGATCTACAGGGAATCCGTTTTATTTTTCAGTGGCATAAATTCAGGGATCTTTTCTAAATCCATCAGTCTGATTTCCTATTATATAACAGTCTGATTTCCTATTATACAAATACTTTATAGTAATGTATAAATTACATAAATGTTTTCATTAACAGAGTATATATGGCTGATGTATTGTAAAGGTGAAATGAACTGTATGCTTCATTCTTTTCATGTGATCAATCCACTGTGTAATGTTCATTTTTGTTAATTTTTTTCTGTGCATATTGGTGTCTTTGTGATAAAATAACATACAGCTCTGTCCACATAAGAAACAGGACACAGGAGCAAATCAGTTAGATATTTCAGTTATCAGGGGATAGTTTTCCTTTGATAAGGAATTAGTACTAAAAACATGCGTAGATTCAATATAGATGGAAAGTCAGGGAATCTTAGCTTGCGATCTTATTTTCCAATTAACACATATAACAAGTATCCCTGTTTTAAGTGACACATTCTAGATTGTGATAATGAGAGGGAGTGTTGCGAATCTATTTGAAATACCGTTCTTTATTAGCCACCATCATGAATAAGAAAAAATATTTTATTGGCATAAACAATTCATAGGATTGAATTGTTGAATCATGCCTTACTGTACTCAGAAATGGACAGTCAGCCTCCCCGGCTTCACTGTCTTTTTGAGCCCTTTCTTTGGTAAATTATATGAGTAGAGCATTTTAGAAACCTTACATTTATTTGAGGTGGATTTTAATGTCATCCAGTTTGAGCCTAAATGAAAATGAGACAGGTATGGCTTACAATGATATTTGTTGAAGACTGCTAAATAATTTACATTGTTGTGATACCAATATTGTATATTTGCCCTTGCCAGTTGATGAAGGTTTTGCAGGTTTTTCCCAGCTACAAAACTTTGTTAACATAATGTTGTTTGAAAGGTTCAACATTACTTATTTTTAGTTGTAAAGTTGCAAATTTAAAACAAATGCATGCTAAGCATTCACACAATAAACAGAATGATGGACATATGTTCAGTTAAATTCACTGATGATTAAGAAGGACCTGAATAACCTGCTATTCAGTTTAAATCCTCAACATGTTGGACTAGCGATTCAAACCACCCCAATATACTGTACAGAATAATTAAGAAGCTCATGAATGCACATTAAATTGTTCCTAATTAGAAAGTAGGAACAATTATTCAAACCACTTTAATTCTGTAATTTTAGAAAGATATGCAGTACACACACATAATTCTCATGAACATTGCACGTTTTGCACATAAACAATCTTCCTTTTTTAGATCAGTGATGAGAAGGTAATCCAAGGAAGTTGTTTGTTGTTGGTGGTTTACCAGACAAAATAAAAGCATAAATATTCAACTGTCTCAAAATACTTAAAAATAAATGATAAATCTTTAAAAAAAGAGTTAAAGAATGTCTAGCTCATTTAATCTAAGTTTTCCATTCTCTGCAATGGTTTTTTACATTATTATTTCTCTACAATCCGCAGAAATTACATTTTTTTCAGATATTAAGTCTGACCAGAATGTCCTTTATGTTTTTTTTACATTTTGTCCTTGGCTCATGATATCTTTGTGAATTCATTGTGGAATAAAAAAGGTTTATCCATAAAATGAATAAAAAGTGAATGAGAAGATGTATGGAAATATGGAATAATGCATTAAGTATTCTGGACCTGAAACTAACTTGTAAGCCTATTTTTTTTTCTGGGACATGAAAAATTATAGTAGTGACCATGTTAGAATTTTTGCAAAAATCCAGGTATTTTGTTTCTGAAAAGCATTATTAATTAGGTAAAATGAGTGACGCAACTTCAATAATTGGCACATCAGTGGCTTTTGAAATATGATGCTCTTTTGGTATCAAAACATTGCTGCTCTATTTGGCCATTGATGTAGCTAATTTTGAACAATGCCTGAGGTAGTTATGTTTGTTTTATAAGATCATCAGTGTACATTGTTTGGAGACAGTTGTAGGCATCCTCTCACGAGGACCCAGTAAATGTAGGGGTTTTGTGCTTAACTGGGACACTTATTAATTGTAGCAGTAAGTCACAAAATGATTCTTTTGATGGTATTAGAATCAACCTTGTGGGATAACTCAAACAACGCACACACACGGGTACTAATACACAGGAATAAATTTATTAATACATAAAATGTGCATATAAACATAACAGATCTTATCGTGAGGGTTAGCAGAATCCAAAAGGCATATATTCAGTCACGAAGAGGTACAAATACCAAGAGGGACATGCGTTCAGTATATCATTCATTTAGACCGTTTCGTAAATTAACTTGGTTACAACTTCTACACTAGATACTCAAAAGCAAGTATATCACTCATAGGAATTAAATTGATATCAACTGGTTGAGATAACAATTGAATTCTCGAGCTGTAATGCAAAAGGTTGAATACTCATCTAATCTGTGTGGGTTCAGATCTCCCGCTGACACAAAGAAGCAGTGGCAAGCTTGTTGCTGTCCAGTCGGTGCTCTCTGGCTCTGTGCCAGGCAGTGCTGTTGCGGTGTGCGACGTGGTGGGAGAGATTCCTACTGCGGTACGCTGCTGATGCTCTCTGAAGACCAGCTAGTTAGTGTTGGCTGAAACTAGCAAAGTTTGTGCACAGGAGAAAAGGGACTGCGGGTCCCAGCAGGTCAGGAAGAAGACCGGTTCGTTCCTGATGAAGCGCTAGTCCTGAACCCTTTTGTTCAGGTGTCCACAGTTCCGACCGTAGTTCACTTGTTGATCAGGTGAGCATTCGCGGTGGGTTCACGAGGGCTAACCTCGGGTGGATCCTTTGGTTACACGCTGGCAGCCTCCGTTCTCGACTCTTAGAACAAAGGAAAGTCCTGGCACTCGGACACACAGGCTATTACGTGGTGGTCCGGGCTGAGTCTGAGGATGTTCAGGAGGAGCCCTGAGGCTGAATGTCCAGGAGGCCTCTCAAAGAATGTCCTGCTTTGAGAGGGGCTCTGTGTTGCCTGTTTTACCTGGAGGGACTGCAGGTCGTTCATTGGTTGAAAGTCTCATGGGCATCAGAGACCCACGTGGGGTTAACCTGCCCTACCAGTTCCTGATTGGCTGATGATGAGTAACAATGCACTCTGGCCTTATAGTTGTAAACAACTTTGAATAAGACTCTCCCAGAATCTCCCAGACTTTGAGGTGCCAGAGATGGCCATTTGTTAGGGTGGTTGATGTGTCTCAGCCTTGGGAGTTGTTCCTTATCAGGACACTGTATCAGCTAGAAAAACACCTTAGATGTGAACCAAATGGAATGGCCTCTCTGTATCAAGCACCACTGAGATGAAGGAGAGAGGGACTGGCAAGGGAGCAGAAAACTTAATTCCTGTACTTTAATAAGCCTCGCCGTTACACAGTTTATAGGTCTGTATAACTTTTCACTTCAGAACAAGAACTTCAGTATTCTTAAATAACTATGTACACATAGGTCTCCTGCCCTGTGGATATATGAAGAGCAAGTACAATAGTGCTTGTTTTTATTTCTTAGTTGTTGAGTCTTTTTACTACTTGGTTGTTAGATTAGGTTGGATCTACTTGGTTGTTAGATTAGGTTGGATCAAAAATGATCATTGTTTTAACAACTGTAGCTCATCAATCACAAAAAATCAACTGGCCATTTCTGGAAGGACCTCAAAGTGTCTATATACATTGCAAGGTTAAACTAAATTTAATTAAATAACAGTACAGATCTCCCACTAATTCCAATTTCACCATTCAGTACCAAATGGGACTGAAAGACAATCGAAACACTGTTAGTCTCTTATGGATCTAGAATGCTTGGTCAGTTAGTGGATATAAAATGCACATTCCACAGGGTCTTACTGTAGGTGCAAATTTAATTACCTAAATTAAAGAATGCTGGTCATTGCCCTACAAGGCATTGTTAAATCATGGAGCCTGATGTCGTTGCATTTTTCTGTGATGTCTGTGCTATGGCTAACTTGTTTACTTTGCACACTTTTTCAAGGTTCTACTGCTGTGTTGCAGTTGGTTTTTGGAGTCTCAGTGGCCACTTCAGGTTTAAAGAGACAGTGACATCCTAGTCCTAATGCTTTAGGCATTTGGCTTCTGCCATCATTTAGACTGATATTTCAGTAAAGGCCTATCGTGTGGCAGCATCAACATAATATCTGAATTGGTCTGTAAAGTGCTGCAGACAGATTATATTATATACAACAAATTGAGTAGGGAAGTGAGAAACTGCTTCACCAGTTGGATTAAGAGGGATCTTTATGTACTGTAGGGCAGATTGAGGAAATACATAAAAGCATTTTATATTATTTTTATTATTTTATAGAATCTTCTAAACAGCGCCATGGGGTAATGACCAATTAGTCAGAACTTCAGATAAATACCTCATCCATAGGTGGTACCTCCTATAGCATATTGTCCGGGAATAACATATTTGTACTGTACGTTGATTTGGAAATTGTGGTCAAGAGGGTCCTGCTGGAGTCCTACTGGATAGGTCCTACCTATCCTTGAAGGTTTCTCATCCCAATAATGACCAGATCCAGTTTCTCTCTTCTGAGATCATACCAATATCTGCAAGACATGGCAAGTCTGAGTTTTTCAGTTGCACAAGACTTGTGAAAATTAGCAACAATCAATGTCCTAGATTGTTCAAATGACAGTCCATTTCTTGTTGTTCATAATTGCAAGCACAAACATTATTTGGTTTCATATCACACAGCCTATATTTTGAAAATTAGGACATTTTAAGATGGATTTAAAGACTTCATTGTCCTTTACCTGTGAAATATCCAAGACATTTGCAAAATAATTACAGATATTTATAAAACTGTGACATTATCTAGACCACCTTTCTCCCCTTTCTAGACCTCAACCTTTATAAAGACAGAGACAAGTAACAGTTGGAAATTGAAGCTGCACCGACATGCACAGGATCTCTACAACCCAATATTCCAAAGGTGAAAAAATACTATATTCCATTATATGTACAGGTATGGCTACATGTGGATGTACAGTATGTGCTTTCCCTTATAAATGTCCGTCATTTTCAGAAACCTACTAATGAATAAATAAATCAATAAATCAGTTGTATGCTGATTACTGTATACTGTAGGTTTAAAAATATAATCAAACACAAGGTACAATTTGCCTCTGTTTGTAAGCTACAGTATACTCCTGTCAATTAAGCAGTTGACAGTCTCATGCTTGCATCCACCTTTCCAAACAGTACCAAGGTCACTGGATGCTAAAAGTTTAAGTTATTTAAGCTCTCAAGGGCAAAAGGCATCTTGTTTTCTACATCTTTTATGGACAACTTAAGACTCTCTGCTAGTATTGTAAGAAAAGTCAAGAAGTGACATTTTCCAAGTGGTTCTTTTCAGTTGCCATGCTTTCATTTTGCCATTATTACAGCTTTAACAACACTTGACAGGTAACACCACTTACATAGAAATGCTTTAAAGAGAGCTGCTTTAGGTTGAGTATAGGGATATATATAAAAAGTTTGTTCCTTCAATTTCATAGACTTTATTGTACATGTGTTCTTGAATACAATTTTTTTTCATGGAATTCAAATTAAATGGGCCATGTAGTCCTTATAAGTAGATAAAATACTTAAAGTAAACAGAATCAAATATTTGGAATTTGTTTTAAGTATGATATGACCATTTACCATTTTTCTGTTATTTAATATATACATACAGTAAAGGTAGGTACTAGTTGAAAGGCTATCTTCTCAAAATTGACATTGTTGTTCACTTTTGAATGAATAATCAGGCTGAAGCACCTGTAAAAACATTGAAACCACATTCATTTATGGTTATGGTGTTATTCTGAGCATTTTAGTTCAAATTACTCCCCTATTTATGGGAAGTGTTGTTAATATCTCATGACTTACCAAATCATTGTGAAAAGCATGGATTTAAAAGTAAATATCTGACCAAATGTAAAATTTCCAAACTGAACTTTTAATTATTTGTACAAAATAAAGATAGCATGATAGATAAGCTCATTCATTTCATCTTGCTTCTTTGATTACTAGTTGTTTATTGATCCAAAGATATTGATTCCAAGGGAATCTGCTTCCAAGCTATATAGTTCCAAACCCTTATTTGGCTCTTTGTGTAAAGAATTGCATTTTGATTAGAGATCAGCTCTAAAATATGCAGGATAGTAGAAGGATAACTGGAAGCTTCTTGAGCTTAGCTAAGAAATCTTATATAGGGAGTAAGCTATCACTAGACAATGGACACAACAGTAAAATAAGAAAATCCCACTTTCTCTGCAAAGCCTAGGAAGTCCTTGTCCTTGAGTACTGGATTCCTGCAGGGTATAGATACACCTGATTAGAATTTAGACTATCAATATCTAGAGGATCCTGTAGTATCAACTAAGTCTCTAACTGTTGTCATTCTGTTGTAACCTTTGTTACCATGTCATCTTTAGTTACATGCAGAAACAACTTACAGGTAACACTGAGTAAAAACTAATTTACATATCAATATTGAGCATTTTAGTCATCTCCATAAGCTACTTAAGTGACTGCATATAAATTAACTTTGACAAACAATTTTCAGAAATGTTCTACTTGAATTATAATTTTCAAATGTTCAGGCTAGACTGAAAATACTATAGTATCCATAGTATCCCATTACAGTAGTTCCTTGAAAAATTAGATTTTAGGATGCTGATATACTGTATAGAGTACATTATGAACTAAAGATTGCAACAGAGTACAGTAGTGTCCCCTAAGGAGATTTAGGCACAAAGGATGACATCAAGACACATGACCTAGTATATTATATAATACTTTTGCTTTGTGTTTAATCAGATAGTCAACATGTTTAATTGCCTGCTACATATTCCTATGAGGTTCTGATGCACTTTATATAACAGAACATCCTATCTTTTTTCACAGGGTCCAGAATCCAGTAGGGTTTTTATCAATGGCTTCCCATTGTGGAAAATTGATATACTGTATACTGATGCAAGGAAGCAATGCTAACCACTGTATCACTATGCCCTAAACTGATTCAGTCAGTTGGATCAGTTTACTGAACAGAGTTGGATCTAGCTTATTGGATTGAATCAGTTTATCCCTTTTACGAGGTGTAGAAAAGGTTATAAACTAAAAGCTACAAAGGGTTGATTGTCCTTAAGAGTGAGAATTACAGCTTGAGAGAATGTGTTTCAGTTCTCCCTCGCAATCTTTTCATTTTCTGAGAGGGGATCGGAAGCCCCATGAGTGTGATGATGTGTGTGATTTAAGGAGTCTAGCATATGACCATGAGAGGAGTTAAAAATATTGTGAGACATATTTGGGTTAACATGTTCAGTGTTTTGTGTGTGGTAATTTGTTCGGTGCAAGTGAAGTTTTATTTAATCTCTGACCCAGGGAAACGTGTGGTGTGGACGGTTGAGGAAAGAATGCAGGCTCACGCTGTGTCCGTTATTCGTTTTCTTTTTCTTGCTTCTTAAGGCTAGTTTGTTTTTATTTTTTATCAATAAAGTTTGATAATTGGCCAGTGAAAGCTCTGTTTTCCTTCACATGAATGCCTAAAACACTATACTGAACCCAGGATTTTACAATATGTAAGAAGTGCCATCCACTTCCTTGAAATGTGATATTTAAACCTACTAGATAGAGGCAATTGTAATGGGGAACTACAGTTGAATACCAGTCATGAAATGGGGGCTGTTTTGTGTTTCAAATACCCTCCATAAGCACTGTTGCACTATTAGTGAAACATACTGTAAAAATATATTGAAAAATGTGAAAGTTCTGCCTGTGTGCTCTGTAGAGGAGAAGCAGTGCCTCTCTAATGAAGATACAGTGTAGCCCAGTATATACAGTATGAAACTTGCTGAGGTTAAGAACCTTATACTGAATGTTACATTATAGCTCAGATTAAAGTGCTTTATTACATTATAACTACTCAAAGGTTTCTTTGAACATGCAAACATTGAACAAACCTGTACAATGCTGTTCCTCCTATGTGGACAAAATTAATTGTATATCTTGAAAGCTGGAGAGAAGGATGCTCAAAACACAGTCTATGTATTGTTTACTTTCTTTAAAAAATATCAAAAGCAACCATAGAGAAGATTTAATTCCAAAACATATCCTGAACGATTCTTGAAGATGTCACGCCCCTAGTTAAAATTTGTCTCATGCTAACAATTGGTATTAACAATTATTTAACCTATGACACCTTTAATGGAAAAAAAAACAATCAATATGAAAATAAAACAATACTCTGATTAAAACATTTCATATCATTGTAAGTAGGAATTCTGGATTTGAATTTATCTTTTATAAACAATTGGGTATAAAACAAGTTCAATAAACAAAAGCCTTCAGGATATTATCATCTTTAAGAGTTTTAGCAATTTATATAAGCAAATTACCAGCAGAGAGAAAACAGAAATGTCTGCAAATCTGCAAAGGTCTAGAGTAAGCCTTAGTCGGGCAACACAAGATAATTACCAAGGCTCTAAAAGCACACAAATTATTTACAGAATTATTTACAGAAGTGTTATCTAATTGTAATCTGTAAAATTCTCTGAGAAGTTTTGCCTTATCACTATTTCTGATAAATTGCCTAGCCTAATTTGAAGTTATGTACTGCAGCTGAAAGAAAGTAATTATCGTTGTTGCGATGCTATTTTTGAGAGTCAATTGTCAATTAAATGTTTGTCTAATTTATTAACATCTCTCTCTCTCTCTTTTGTGTAATTCTCAGAATTTTTATAGCTAATTTGCTATGAAAGAATACTCGTGGTCAGAATTATAGCAAACACTATCCACATTGCTGTAAAAGCTGAATGGCTTTCAAAGCTGTTGCCTGGTGACTGCACCTGCACTGGTCAGGCTGGACAGCTAGTACAATGAGTCAGGTAGTATCTTTCTAAATCTGGTGGCTGCTGTTGTCATTATGACAAGTTGGGACTGGAATTTTCAGTGCCAACATTTTTAAACTTCTAGTAAATTAAATTTCTGGAAAAAAAGATTCTAAAGCCACATGAAAACTTAAAAAGGGGTATAGTTTCAATAATGTTGATACTCTTTTCGTTATAATATCCATAATCGGAATGGAATCCTACATGGAATCCTAATTTATTCCTCTATCATACTTGTTATAATATTATATTGGCACACAGTGCATGAGTGGCACTGTGCTGCAGTGGTTGGCATTGCTAACTTGTAGCACTGGGGCCCTGGATTCAATTTCAAACCTGGGGTGCTGTCTTTGCAGAATCTGTATACTCTCTGTATTTGTGTGGGTTTCTTCAGGATGCTCCAGTTTCCTCCCACTGTCCAAAGACATACTAGTGGGTTAATTGGCTTCTTGAAAAAATTGGCCTTGGTCTATGTTTGTGTCTTTATGCCCTCCAGGGTGTATCCTGCCTAGACCAGTTTTAACAGGGCTATCATTTCCAGTCCAAAGCCTAGGCAAGATCTTGTAAAGGGACCCCTCCAGATTACAGTTTGTGCCTACAGTGCTATTATGAGCTCCCACCCCACACCTATTTTATTTATAACACTTAAAGAAATGAAACGTTTGCTAACTAACACATAATACAGTAAATAACTTACAAACAAAAACAAGAAGTACACGTTTTACAAAGATAGTGTATTTTAACATTGAAAGTAATAACGTGAATGGTGAATCTGTTAACTTCTAGTAAAACACCTGTTTTATCTTCTGTATTCTTTTTATTTATTTATTGTTGTTGTCATTCTGTAGAGCGCTTTGAGAAGCCACCTTTAAAGGCGCTATATAAAATAAAGTTTATTATTATTATTGATTTGGCATACTTCTGTTTCAAGATTGCTTACCCTGCACTTCTTTGTCTCAGCACACGGTAGACAGGTTACCACACACAGTTACATGATTTTCATTTTAAACTATTACAATGGTTTACAATGCAAGTTAAAGTTTCATTACATGTTGGGTGTAATGAATGAGTAAAAGTGATCACATTTACTACTTTCTGAAATTAAATGAACAGCATGTAGTATAGCAGCAGCTGAAATCTCACTGATACTGTCATCTAACAGCCAAAGATGAATCTTTTATTACAGCAACAGTGAAATAAACCACTACACTTACATTCACAACTAATAATATTATAATTTATAACTATCAAACTTTAACAGCCTAGATTAGCACAAATACAAATACAACAACAACAGAGAGAGAGCCACTGGAGGGAATTTTTGGCCCACATTTGAATGTGCCACTTAAAAAATGTTGCACATTGAGGAGATCCCCTGCAGGCCTCAGGGCCCTAAGCAGTCTCCTAGTTTGCCTAAGCCAAGGGCCAGCCCTGAGAATGTCAGTGCAAGTGCCTTTTCTTGTACTATTGGAAGGCATCTTTACTGGCTTCAGGGGCTACATTGGTAGAACTCATTTTGGTGATTCCCCTTTGTCATTATGGAGATGTATTGGAGCATGTGGTTATCGTACAATGATCATCCAGTGGATGATCCCTCCACTGGTACCCCTTTTTCCGAAAGCCCCATCGTCTCATTTCGCTGACCACCTAATTTGCATAACCTTCTTGTTCACACCTGCCTTGACCACCCTCCGCAGTCATCCTTACCAGGCACTTTCCACTCACTATCTCACCTGTAAATATATATCAAATACCATGCTCATTCAAGGCCTCTATGAACAATTCTAGATCACTCAGATGACATCTTGTACCTCCAGCAACCTTATTTTCTGCATGTCTTGTAGAAAATGCCCAGCTATCTATATTGGTGAAACAGGAAGGCAACTGGGAGACTGCTTCAGGGAACATGTCAGAGCTGTGAGGATCAAAGATCTCTCCAAGCCCTTAGTTTCTCATTTCACTTCTAACGGCCATGATCATAGTGATCTCTCTTCGTCTGCATTCTTAAAGAGGGATTTTGGGTCTTCTATTGCAGAAAGACACACAAAATCAAAATTATCCTGAAACTAGGATCACACCTCCCCCCTTCTCTCAATGACAGACTCATTTCCTTCTAATTCTCTCTATTTATTTGCATGTTTTGACTTCATACCTCTCCTCACCTCTCTCAGCTTCACACCACCTGAGTGTCCACTCTGCTTCTCTCCTGCTCCTGACTCCTCTCCACTCCCAGCTTTTGTTCTCCCATGCTTTATCAGCTGCCAATTTTCCTCTCTCTTACACCCGAAGAAGGCTCCACAGCTGAAACCTAGTTTTTTCTTCTCTTTTCACATTATTATTTTTGTAATAAACCTTTACTTGTTCCTTTGCAACCTACACATGTTGACGCAGCTACCTACTGTACCTGAACTACAGTTGTTGTACAATGACGTGTTCTGAAGTGTAGTTTAGCAGAGTTTAGTGCTTCTTACAAAAAATGTTGGGATGCAGCTACTGAACCTTTGTGTTGCAAGAACCAAAGCCAGAGCTGGAAAATGACACAAAAATAGTTGCTTAATTAAAATGGTGCATCATTATGAGGTTGTTTCTATTCTGAGTTTTTGGCACACTAAATTTTCATTATCTCCATAGTATTTTATGAGGTAAAAGCAGAAGGCAATTTTTGCATCAAAGAAATGTGGTCATATTCAAACATACTTCCTACTGTATATATACCGTATTCAGTATTGTATAATGTAGCTGGGTGCATTGTGCAACCAAATGAGAAAAATACTGTAGACTTACCAACCTTCTTTCTTTTCAAGCTATATTTGTCCTTAAGACATAAAAGTTGGCCTTTTAGTTGGCCCTTCACAGATTCTGCAGTGGAATTACATCAAGACCAGCTATTTAAGCAAAAAAAAGGAAAAAAAGTTTAACATGATTTTATCTGACATTCTTATTCAGAGTAACTTAAATTTGTGCAAGTTTATACATCCGGGCACCTTATTGAAGTAATCGGAGTGAAGAATAATAATTATGGGTGTAACGACAGTACCTCACATGAGTCAACTCCACTCATACATGTCACGGGTGTATAGTTCTCAGCCATACCTCCCTTTACTAGTCACCTGCCAATCCAGCTCATCATCAAATAGAGCTCATACCATCAGGAAATTAAAGAATTCCTGTCCTGAGTTAAGTCCAGCCTTGTGCACAAAACAATCTGGAAAAATGATAAGGGATATGAGGATGTAAACCTGCACTACTATTCAATTAGAACATTTAGTTTTCTTAAAATATTTTTCAATGAACTACAACTAAGTGAGTTTTCTTGGATATTTATCTTGTTAGTTAATTGTAGTTATTGAATCTATTTTTATTTATGGACAGTGCGACAAACATACTGCCGATATTTAATTGTTTGTTTGCAGGATCATGCACACTCCCTAGACAGATAACTGTGCCATACCAAAAGAGCTGGTCCCCTGCCACTGCACTTTTACAGATCTAAATTTTAGAAGGGCATGACATCACTCATATAACTTTCTCTGCTCACCTATTACACTAGCATACTTTAAAAAAATAATAATAAACAAAGCATTTTTCCTTTATGAATTTAGAATTTATTTGCCCTTACTGAGTCTGCTCAGAACCCTCATAATGACTAGGAAATGAGAGACGTAGGAAAGAGGAAAGTAGAGATACAGTTCTGTCTGATATTGCTCTCAGCTGTAAATATCTGGTTGCTGACAAGACTAATACGTTACTTCCTGGAGCGTTGCTCCTGACTGCACATGTACTCCACATAATCCTAACAGTTTTAATCACTGCTCTATCCTCCCTGCCATAGTGAGAAATACCTTAATTTATGACAAATAAAAACATTAAAACATTTCTCATTCTAAATAAGTGTCACGGATGTCAGAAAGGACGAACCGTGGAATGACAGGAGAGCGAAAAGACCCTATGCGTAGAGGCGAGATGGGGGTAAGCCCGGGCTCAGCTGTTCAGGAAATGCCGTATAGAAACCTATGCCCTCAGGTAGTGAACATGGGGCGACCTGGTGCTAGGTGGGTTTCAGGACACCCGAATGTCAATGCTGAGCGAATGTCACTGCTGAAAGACCCGGAAATATATAACCCAGAGAGAGAGAAACACCGGAAGGACAGCAGAGAACTGGAAATGAGAGACAGGACAGAGAAGGAGCGCCCTCTGCCTGCAGAGGGCGTGACAATTAGTATCTAAGTAACCTTAATTCTAGTCCCCACAAACTTTTGGGACACAAACCTGGCTGAACAATTTGATCAATTTATTTTTACTGGAACTTCATGACATTACATACAGTACCAACTGCCTAACAAACATACTGAACAATTTTCAGAATTAAAACACTTTTTATGCTGATAAACTAACAGAAGCTTCCTTTAGAGCAAGTCCAACAGCAAATGTTCAGATATTATTCAACAAATCTGACAGTGGGCTGGTAAAAAGAAACACTTTTATGGTGGGATGGAGTGGGTATGTATTTTATTGACATGTGGTGTTTATTCCTATATTTTTGTAATGAAGATGATTTATCAAGACAGACTGGTGCTATGGTTTTATTAATATTTGTCTTTTACAAATGTAGAAAATCACAATTTACTTACCCTATAAGGTTAGCAGTGTTTTAAAAAAATGCAGAGTTGTTGATTCTATTGTTTTCTGTATAGTGTATAATTTCCAGTTCTAGACTTTCAGAATGTAAATGTTTAATTACATTTTAGAGTTAATATCGGACTGTAGGGTTTCTGCTGACCAAGATTTTCCCCCTTCTCCCCCCATTTGCTCACTGAAGTTCCATTAAAATTCCTCAAACCAAAGGAGAACTGTTTGACTACAAGAATAAAAAAGAAACTATTATTTTTTTATGATTCCAGGAATTCTAGTCGAAATTTCTTGTGGCCTTTCAAAGATTGGCAATTTATAGATGCCAGTTAATCTGAATGGCATGTCTCTGGACCTAAGGAAGGGAGCAGAAGCACCTGAAAAAAACTTACATACAGTAGACTACATGCAACACTCAACTGTGAAGTAGATGCCTTCCTAAAGATTCAAACCCAGGACCTAGGAGCTATAAGGCAGCAGCAATACTATCCTAGCACTGTGCCATTATCACATTCTTGTCACAAACGTTTTCAAAGACATCAAACACAAAGAGGAATTAGATATGTGGTTACAATTTGTCTTTTTCTGTAGCTTTTCTTAACTTTCCAAGCTCCTCAGTATTTTGTAAGAATTGGTCCAGCTCTAGTGTCATATGGGTGACTTAAAATCTTAAAATTTTAACTTGACTTAAAAGACTTAAAAATAAAAAAAATAATGAATGAATGCTTTTATTTTCCTGGGCATACTATATTCTTACCACAGGAATGATGTGCGCATTGCCACCAAAAAAACTTTTGAGTATTATTAAGATACCTTTTCACATCATGAACTATTGAACCTTTAAAGGATGTTTTGAGTACCTAAAGTGCTGGTGTCTCAAGTGGCACAGTTCACTACACAACCATGCTGTGTGATGGTGAAAGTGAGCCATTTGTAATCAAGAATCTGTACTAAGCCCTGCTAGCTTTGTGTCTTGGGACCCCAAAGCTCCAAAACTCCTATCAATGCAGGAGTGAAAATTGCCTCAGGTTAATTTGCCTCATAACACTTCAGTGGTCCCTACTTAACAAACAAGCAGTGAGGTCTAGATAAGGTCACCCTAGTTGAACTTGATACTTCAGGGTTCATTAGCTTAGTTGCTTTTAGCTTTTGGTTCGTCATGTGAAAAGGGAATCTTCCCAGGCAAAGAGATCAGTGTGCATGCACTCAAGCATCAATTAACCTTGTTAAAGTGTGAGATATAGGGGTCAGTAGAGCAAGTTATTATGAATTTTAAATTGAAAACAGAAAAGGGAACGTAGAGAATTTGTTTTTAATATGTTTATTGGACCAGATTTAATTGTTCCTGCACCACAAAGACCTTTGTGGTGTACTTAGCTTTGTGTAAGGAATGCTACTGTACTTCTGAAATGAGCAATGCTGTCAATTTGCATTTATGGCATTAATTAAAACGGTAAAGCAAATATAAGAATCTGCTCTGCTAACTCTGTAAGAGTCAAGATATAGACAAAAAAAGCTACAGAAACATTGAGGTACCTGCTTCAAAGGTAAATATATATGTTGTACAGGAGTGTGCTCTTTTATATACAATAAATAAAGAACACATTTTAAATTCCAGACACAAACTCAGCTTTCACCAGAATGGCCAGGGGTATGACATTTACATTTATCTGACTTTTTCATGTAAAATATTTTTCTTTACCTTCTCGGTCAATGTTGAACTACTCTTACCTTCTCTAACCAAGGTCCTGATTTCCACTGGGCAGAAGCAAGAAACTTATGAATAAAAAGTTGCCTTCAGTGACCTAATTCATATTTTTTATTTCTGTGTGGACATGTTTTGCAAACTTGGCCAGATAAGGCTGCTTGCTTTTGAAATATTCCTAATAGTGTAACTGGGGCCCAAAGTACTCCTGTTTTCATACCTGTAGCATCTTTCATTATTGCTTTAAAAATGTTTGTGGTATTTGATGATCCTTGTCTTCTGTTTTCACTAAACATTTAACCTTTAAAGATACTATAACAAACACAAGAACACATTTACTGTATCTAAATAATATACTATATAGATACTATAACAAAAGCAAGAACAACTGATATTGGCTTTGCCTACCACGTCAGGGTAAAGTATTGTTCAAACACATATTGAATATCTGTCTTTGGAATGTTTTGTAATAGCAAGAAACTAGCATGTTTTAGTTCACAGCAGTTGCCCAGATGGTAAAAGACTTTATTTACAGCAGCAGAGACAGCTCAATTTGGAATACAGAAACTGCAAAAGGATGGGGCCACCTGTGCTACTTCCAAAATAACTGCCTGAAGGCAGCCAAGACATTTAACTTGTGCATGCATCACAGTTTGCATCATAACAGATTGCATTTAGGTTACTAGCTCTTGATCAAAGAGGAAAGATTCAAGCATGCCACATTCAGAATAGAATATGGTCTCAGAGCTTACTCCTCAGATGGTATGCACTACACATCTAATGCAGATACTGTATCCCATCAGTTGGGCTTCTATTAAGTACCTTTTTGCATGGTCTCACACTCTGTTCCATGGGTCTCTCCAACAACCGGTACAGTATTCTTGGGCTTCCACTATATGTCGTCTTGAATTTTCATTATGACAAAGTACCATTTTTCAGACAATATGCATGTACAGGTATTGTTTTGCATTTAAATTATTTTTAGCTGTTTCTATGCTTGACAACTTATTACAGTGTAACACATGCTCAATGACTTATCATTTCTGGGTAACATACACAAAAACACGCATGCACAAAGGACAGAATTAAAACAAATTTTCTGTGGGTTACAAAAAGGCTTAACCAAGAAAAATGTTTTTCTTGGTGAGAGATTGACTCAGATTGACTCAGACTCAGAAGTTCAAACCTGGATTTTGTCATTATCTGTCACTCAACAGCATTTCTCAAGTGGCTGTGCAATTTTGGCTGGGTAGCTGTTACTGCTGGAGTATGGTTAGGAATAGATAGGACACACGCACCTTTCCAGCAAACAGCAACTCCCACAAGTCCTAGACACCGACAGGCTTGCTGTGATGTTAGACATTTGTGCTGTTCCTTCAATTGGAATGAACTATAGAGTTTATATAATATCAAAAGATGAATGGCTATGTAGGAAAGATATTAGAAGAGTATGTTTATGTGTTAGACTCCTGCAAGCACATTCTGGAGTTTTTGCTGGAGAGCCAAGTCTTAAAACATGCCAGAAAATGTGTTCTTCTACTGTACCTAATGGACACCTGGCTTCCAAAATACTGGGTTTGTCTTTAATTGGCAGGTGGGTCGATGATAGAAGCTTGGACATCACTGAATAGAGCTTCCATGTTTTTTGTAACCATCAAGTAGTCGATACCTGTGTATACAGATTTTGATTATATCCTTAATTGTATTCTAGTTTTGACAAATTCCAGGACACAAATGGCACAGCACAAATTGAAAAAGTATACTATAAAACCAAGCATTGAGCAGTTGCAATTACTAAATCACAGTTTAATGAGAAATGTAATTCTGTTATATTTTAGTATTCTGTCAGGTCTGGTACGAGTTGTATTCAAAATGGTGACTTGTTCACAACCAATACTGAAGAGTGAAGGCAATCAGTGGAATCTTTTCAAAATCTGAATTGCTTACATGTTCCATTAATATGAGGAGAAGCTTTCATGCATCTGCATACTTATACAGTATATCGGCAAGTCGGCTATCGGAGACTAATGTCTGTCAGCACCCAGAAATGGCAGCTATTCAATGCCTGCAATGCCTTTGTCACACTAATATAAAAGAGCAAAATGCTTCTTAGATACCTGAGTAAGTGAGTAAAAGAACCATGTGATTAAGCTGAATGATTGGATTGCAGGAAAATGGATTTAAATTCTAGTTGCTTAAATGGTTTATTCTCAGTTTTTTAATTCGTTTTTAATTTGTATCAGTATAAAGTAAAGGTTTATTACCCAGTACTAACTCTTAAAGATTTTTTGTTTTATATAAGGTGTAGCATGTTTTACTCTGATGTATCTTTATTACAATATGCAGTACATTGGACTCACAGTGAGTAGTGTTGAGCAATACCACTGAAAATGTACACTGAAATGTAGCAACATTGAAGATAATATAGAAAAAATACTGCAATAGCACAATTTTTTTAAAGAGTGCTGCAATTATGGTTCATCGTTGACAAGAATTGTTCCACTATTGGAAGGTAAGAACATTTTTAAAATGCATACTTGAATACCTACAGTGCTGTCCACCGGCATTTGCCAAAAAGTCAGCTCACTCTCACCTCCATGACCATTCTGGTACGGAGACTACATAGATACTGTACAAACAAACATCTGAATCTGATAATTATATCAATTTACATACAACCCAGTTATATGGTGATGACCTTGTGGAATTTCGTGTATGACTACTGTATGTACCTCAAGTATAGTTGGAGAATGTGGGTTTCTTTAAGAGTGCATTCCAAGATAGGGCACTAGAGTGGGGTTGTACAGTACAGTATGTGTAATAATTTATGGAAGTATCTCAGGAGTATTGTTCCCTGTAGCTTTTTTCTAGTATGTACTGTATCATCCTTGAGGAAATTAGAAAAAAAGAAATGTGCATGGTACAGCAATTTGAAAGAGTACATTATTCACCTAAGTTTAACATTGTTTCATTGTCTTTTCAGTTTCTAATCAAAGCAACAAGGAAGTGATGCAAATGCAAGTTTTATACATTGTTGCTTTCTCCAGTCTTATTTTATGCTCAGTGCAAAAGTTGCTTTCTGACTAAAGTGTGAAGAACACCAAATGCCTGCCTTAAAACTACTCATTCATGTTGATTATCTGCTTTTTGAGCCATTTGGATCTTTTTGTTCTTGTGAAACTCAGAAAGATAAAGCTGATGATTTTTTTTTTGCATGACATGAAATTTATTTAATTCTATGCACAGAAATGATCTTACAAACACAAAAACTTGTTTGCATGGATGTGCAAAATTGTTCTAAAAGGCAATGTCTTTTTTGTTTACTGTTGCATTGCTATCCATTGAAACATTATTTTCAATACTAATATTTCACAGCTGTTTTCATGTGAGCATATACTGTTCAGGATATCACTTTTTAGAAATGATTGTGGCTCTAGGTTGCAGCATTGAAGGATTTATATTTTGCCCAAAATGTTTAAGCAGAATGTGTTATGAATTGGATAATATGAAATTAATAAACCACAGCTTAACGAGAAACATAATTCCTTTATTATATTCTAGTGCTCTGTCAGGTACTTAAAAAATATCATAATGTTTAAACAGTAATTATAATGGCATTACATATAGAAAGGTGATATTTGTCAATTGTTATTGGATTTCAGAAAACAAGAATCACATTTATTCACTCTCCTAAATATTCCTTTAAAAAAATTTAAAAACAAATCTTAAGGTAGTCAAGATGCTCTTTGAAGACTGCAGGCAAATGGTCATTGTCTTCTACAAGTTTGGGAGTGGACACTTTCTAACGTAGTGTCTATTTTAAGAAATGTAAGGCTACATGTGAAGTGGCAACCCTGCTATGAATATAACACAAGTGTATCTTGGCATCACAGCAGTGAAACAAATGCTTTGAAAGGCAACTACTGTATATATCCAGAGGCAACAGCTGATGATCTTCAGTAGGTATGGAGATCTGCTTGCTCCAATACACTGGTATCTTCACGATGCGATGTCTCAACATCAAGCATTTCAAGTCTCCTGCATTCATAGCTGTGTTGCAAGGAAGAAGCCTCCTCTAAGGGTGATTCACACAAATGGGTGACTCAATCTTGAAAATCATAATTTGAATGTCAACATGAAACAATTCCTTATGGCCACATAAAAATGAGCTTTTTGCACATGGTCATCAGAGTTTGGTATAAAAAAAAAGATTAAGCTCATGTTTAGAAGACACTCAGGTCACTCACTGTGAAATATTGTAGGGAAGTTTTAGATCTCATGTGATCCATTATGTAATGGATTTCATCCTGCCATTTCTTGAATGAAGCCATAGTATCAGTTTGAAGTTAATTGATTAACGTGTAATCAATACAGCTTCTGATAACAGGTTGATATGTACATCTTACAAGAATATAATTTGGAGTGAACAAAATAATTGGCTATAATTCATCTTTAATACAGTAATAAAAGGCAATATCTCTCATCGCCACAAAATATGTCATACAGTATACTGGACAGGACTGCTGCATGTAAGGCTTCAAAATCTGTTTATGATTTCTAAACTCCAAATATTAACAAGAGCCTATGGAAAAAGCATTAGTATAATGAGGGATTTTGTGCCCTGAAAATCAAAGTATAACCATAATAACTATAATAGTAGCTGATAACAATGTGTTTCCTTTTTAGATGGCATTCCCACTGTTCCCTTCAATATTTGCTTTTGTTAATATCTAATTGTAATATAAATGATGCTTGCTTGCTCATTTACTGTGACACCATTACATCTCCTACAACTTGACTTCCTTCTGCATGCTTGAATTTCAAAATCCTGTTAAAAACAGGATACTTAGAGATTAGAGAGGAGTAGGGGAAAAGCTGCTTCAGGGTCTGGGAAAGCTGATATTCTATATTAGAAAATAAATCAGTAAGTCAAGCAGATTTTCAACTGATTTAGTAGCTTAACAGGTACGTTTTAGGTGTATGTATGCACCTGTTTTAGGTGCTGGGATGTCTTAGGTAGACAATATGTTTTTCCATTTTATTTTTCTTGTACTGTACTTTTGCTTGTCTCTGCTTAATTTTTGTTGATGTGTTTGTTGATTGTATAGAAGGTGGTTAGTGCCACAGAAGAAAACAAATATTGCATCTGAGTGCGAGAACCATGCCTTTACAATAAAAAAGATCAATAATGTTACTTCATAAACATTATTGTCATATATACTGTAATACATGTACTGTATAACACCCTGTCACTGAACATTTCTTGGTTAAACACATCATTTTCTGTTTTGTGAAAAACAGAAAACACATGACTACATGTTTTATTCTTAATGTGAAACTGTAAATATGTTTACAATTATCCTGTTCTGCATTCCCATACTTACAATGTTCAGTTTAGTAACAAACTTAAAACCATGAAACAGAATTATTTATTCATAATATTTAAAGAAATATTCACACCTTTAACATTTCATAAACAAGTGAATCACAGTTTTCTACATTAATTCAGTGTTGTTTTCCTTGTACAACATTTACACTTTTATTCTCAAATCTGACTTTTTTCCAGAGCGACTGCTCATTCTTTCAAATTGTCAAAACCTAGTTAGTATATTAGTGTTCTTATTTTAATGTTTCTGTATGAAGAGTTTTGCATTACTATTTTCAGAACCTTCAGAGTTCTTGTTAATGGGTAGAAACAAAGTTGTTACTCATTGCTTGGTAGTATTTTGCTGCCCCCAGCCTGCAAAAAGCACAGACCAAAGGTATAGGATTTATGTGTTGATTTATAATAGATATGCACAGAGCAGGTGTAGTATAGTAAGTTCTACCTTGGTGATTAAAGTGGTATAAAAAGCAGTCCATTAAGCAACTGGAGGCTTTTAGTTAGTTAATAACTGGCACTGAAATTAATTCTCATAGATGATATTGATATTTTTACCACAGACTAAACCAACTAATGTTCTTCTGTAATACAATACACCTGGTTAGATATGAACATAGTTTTGTATCTAAATGCAAAATTAAAATAGCATCTGTATTTGACTAACAATCCAAATGGTTTACTTCAGTAAGCTGCAAAACATGAGACACCTTTTATTATACATTGCAATGACTTATGACCCTAGATTCTGTTGCTGCCAGCACAAATGTTGTTGATTGGCTCTTTCCCTCTTGTTTTTTTATGTAAAGAAAGGCATCTGAGTGTGCCCCCCAATGTATGCTCTTGTATACTTATGTAGACATCAAAATACTGTAAATGTATAACTATGCATGTATGACTTTAGAAAAAATAAGTATATGGATTAAATGTATTGATTAAATGTTTGTGGTGTTATTTTGATTAATTGATTGTTCAGACTGTGATTCACTCTAGTGACATTATTTCATATGCATTAAATCACCTCATAAGTGACAGAGTTGACTGGGCATTGGTGATGAAGTCATTTTGTCACACTCAGTGGAATTTGCCCTTTGCTTTACATTGCCTGATGCAATATATTGTGTTGTGAGTGTCACATGGCATCTCTCTCTGTATAGTGGGAAAGATCTAGAAAAGTGCAGGATTTTTTCCATGTCACAGACAGGTTCTGTCTTAACAGAAACTTGTTATATAAAATAATTAAAGGTGTCCAAGTCCATGTGATGAACAATTTAACCTGCTGTTTTTGATCCAGGTGAACATTATGAAAGAAAAACACAGAAAGTAGCCCTTTTTGCCCTGCTTGCCAAGAAAATAAAGTCATGAGTATGTAGGAGACTGGTCTCACCTGAGCTGAACTTGCCAGTACTGGAACAAGGCCCTCTGCATGTTAATTGTGATACAAAAGACAAATGGATGATGAGGTATACGTTGATGGTTTAGGTAGCTAGTCACTGCTGTACTCTACTTGTAGTTATTGATGGCAACCTGACTATATGGCACTCCATTGATCAAGACGCTCAAGTCTTTACTGTCCATTTTGAGGGTTCATCCTAATGTAAGGACAATGGGCATCCTCATGCTATCAACATCTATCTTACAAGTTGCAAATGTGACAGGTACATCACTAATGCTCTACTTGCCAGTCCTGAACCCCATTGAACACTGCTTGAATTTGCTGTCATTTCCTGTACTCGGAGACCAGTGAACAGGTACAGTATATAATTGCCCAGGCAATGTTAAAGGAATGGAATCGACAGACGGCACAGCAAAAATGTTACTTTGGATCATCATTTATGTGTTAATTTAGACTGACAATTTCTACATTTCTTTGGATGTTTGGAGCACTATGCAACAATGACCATGTTTAACATGGTGTGATTCCTATATGGACAAAACAATTTTAAGGAGGTCTGTTTGTTAAAGATCTTCATATACAGTACTGTAACATTCACAGTGCAGAGATTCTAAAATCATATCCAGAAAAAAATTGAAGACTCAAGAAAGGGTTGAATTGTGTGGCCTACATGTGATTCAAGCCTAAGTCTTGTCCCTAGCCACATGTTTGCTCATGTAGTGGCTGAATTTGCAGATCAATAAAGTTGATGTTTGTTGGACAGGGCTATCTTGGCTTCAAGTGAAAGAGCGACCCCTGGTACTTCCCATTTACCTACAGTCTTGTAGTGATCCCAGATTGTCTTGCTTCTCAAATTTGCTTCTCAAATCTTTACTGTAAGATAATGTAGAATTTAGAGAACAATATTTGAATATTTATATTGAGTGGGTATGTTGGAGGAGCACATCTGCCCGCCCTCATTCCATCTATCCAGGACAGGAATTACTACTTTTAGGCAAGAGATAAAGAAACAAAATGGTTCGTGATGAAAAAAAATCAAAACAATCAGAACTCAAGCTCCTGATGGGTTCAACCATTTTAAGAAAGCCCATTGAGCCCTGAAGTTTAGATATGCCTGTTTCTCAATGGGCTATGATATAAGATGTCTGTGACCATGAATCACCAGCTAAATTAATTGTGCATGAAGAAAGTCAGATGGGTATAGAATCTGCCAAGGTATCTCTGGCTTGCTATGCATCTGTAAGCCAGGTGAGTTTGCAGTGTTCTTAGTGACAGCTGATTAACTCCTCTGATCAACACTACCTTTTCTGTGGATATTTTTGGCCGTGCAGTATGTATAAGAAGCAGGCGGCTGTGACAATACACATTTTACAGGGAAGCGTACTTCGAATTTATCCCTCCTGTGCTGGATCAATTTATTAATGACTGATTCTTCCGCAGTTGGGAAATGACCAATAAGCTAAAACAAAATCAATCAATCAATCAATCAAATTAAAAAAAAGAATTCACCTGCACTCTAAGAAGTCTAAGTAATTAAGATTTCATGTGGAACAAAAAGCAGGATGTGCCATGGTCCAAGATTGAGAAATATCTTTTGGTTATTGTTTAGTTATTTAATATATGGTCACAATAAAGCATCAGAAAATACAGTATTGTTCAGCCTTGACCAGACTTGTCTCCCAATGTTGTACTCTGAAAACCTTAGGAATTAAATTAGTTTTAATGTTTTCTTGTAATGTGAGTATTTATTCATTAGTTATTTATATCATATTACACTCACATTCTATTTGTCATTTCACCCATGTTATGATATGATTTTTTAAAAGTCTGTACAGTAATATTATGGATTATTTAATGGCATATATCATGAAAAATTATATTCATATTAGTATTATTATAATGCATGTACCACAATGTAGGAGCTGCTAAAAACAAAGAGGGATGACAATTTAAGGAAACAAGGAGTTCTGCCAATTTCATTTTCCGGCTTTATCAATTCTCTTTTAAAATTCAGTCACAGTCACCTACAAGTTACACCTTTGCAACTTGCTTGATGAGATAAACTGATTTCAAAGAGTTTCATCTGTTCAGACTTGAATGACCTTGCAAAAAAAAATCAAGTGATTTCTGTAAAATATAAATCACAATATCCTCCTTGATCCGAGCCAGTAAGCTTTTATAGTCCTAATTGCCATTACAAAAAAAGTGTAATAGATTTAATTGTTGCATGTAAACTGTTTTATTAGCTGAGACTCTTCTCTAAATCACCTTACACATGTAATCTTTATACAATAGATTGGAACATTCTAAGGGACATGCCTTGCTCAAAGGCACAAGGGCATCCATGATTTGAACCCATGACCTTTAAAGTACAGTGTCTAAAACTCCTTAATACAGCTCCATTTTGATGCCAATCAAGGGTCCTGTGGGATTCAATCATTCCCCCTAACTGCACTATCCTAAATCACAATAAGCTGATGCCTAACCCTGCAGACACAAGGCACCAGGCATTATTGAAAACACCATAAATGGGATGTCATATGCTGTATTTTCTTGTCCATGTCAATTAACATTAGTACAGCTGTAAACATAAACCCTGGAGCCCTGTGGTAGTTTCTGTATTTCATTTGAAGATCTTAACCAGCACTCATTAGAGGGAATGACTGATGAATAACCTTGGGAAAAAAGAATATTGACAAATAAGCATAGTTAGACAGATTATAATTGTTATACTTTATCAATTAGTGAATAATTGTTTTTGTGAGTGACAAAACCGTTATCTATAAATGTAGTTTTAAATCTTAAATAATTAGTAGTTTATTCAGCTATTTAATCTTTTCATTAAAAATTTCAATGAACTGATTTATGAAGTTTATTTTAGAAGGAAACAAAGATTTTAATTTTATTGAGCAATAATCATGCCCTTTTTGTTTTAACAAAAATAGTTTAACAATTCTACTTTTTTTCTAATAAGATTTGTAGGAAGCATTCTTCTGCCTTTAATTGTGTAAACTTAAATGTACTGTGTGTAGTAAAGCAACTAAAATCATTTTTTTTATTTTAATCTAAGTCAGTATTCACAAATATTTTAAAAAATCAATTTGTTAGTTGTTAGTAATGAAAGTTGCATTTCCATTAAAAGGAAAATGCTGTTGTAAGCATCAGAGGTATTGATGGATACAAATTGTTACCGAAGAGGGCAATCAATATACATGTTAAATTAGTGTAAAGGGTAGTTTAGTCTAGGAGAAAGTGGGACCAAAGTAATTTCGCAGTCATACAGACATACTGTATGTAGTGTGCATGCTGTGTGTTTTAGTAGACAGAGGTAGAAAGTGTTTTCATTCCAAAGGGGATCCCAAAGCAACCACCTTAATAGATGAAGGTTCTGCAACCAATCACCACCTAAGAAAATAGTCATTTTCTTGTACACATACCAAAATTTATAAAAATAGATGTTTGTATGTACGGTATAATCAAATGCTTTATGTAGACTATTTCACTTTTCTGATCTAAAAAAATTACTGGCCAGCAGTCATCTGTGGCAGGAGATAGACTTCGGCAGATACAATCAGGTCAGCTACAGTATGCCAGGCCATGAAGGTACATGAATCTAGTATTTTCCTTTGCACTCTTTAAGATGTCTCTTAAATATATTTTTCTCCTCAATAACAAAAAGCAACTGATGTTTGGCAAAAGACAACTTCAAAACCAGTTTGTTCTTGACTTCCAGGATGGAACTGTTGTTTGCCTTTTATCCATCTAGCCAATGAGGGCCTTCACTGTTGCTTGACTCCACAGTAGACTCCACAGTGTCTATACATTTTGTTTTGAAAATTTTGCCTGACAGTATTAGTGCTGGTCTTCCAATTTGTGCTAACCTAACTGTTCATGGGTTTTTTTGCACGTTGTATTTATATGATCATCATTGTAAATTTCATATGAAGTGTATATACTGTATGAAGGACAAGTACAATACATCAATTCTAATCCTACTACTATTAAAAGCGTTTTTGAATAACAATATTTTATGTAATGCAGAGTTCTCCAGTCCTGTTTCTGAAAAATCCAGGGTGTCTACAGGTTTTCCTTTAAACTCTTCAGGACCTAAATCAGTTCATTATTGGCTGTACTGGACTAATTTAACTTCTGTCTGGTGCTGGAGCTGTAAAGAGACTTAGAAAACTTGCAGACACAGAAGTCCTTCAGATACATAGATGTTTGATTTAAAACATATCCTCACATTGACAGACAATTTAGGTGTGATTCAACAGAACACATCTCTATCAAAATCCCCAACAGTATGCTTAATCCTTCTGAGAATGTGTTTGGCTGAAGAAAGTGTCTTTGCTTCACCATAGCCATTAAACTGTCAAAAATGTTTGTTAATGAGGTTAAGAATGGGAAAGACTGATATTTAATGAAGACACATCTCCCTACAGCTAGACAGAATTACTCTGATGCCTGTGTTCAGCACCAACAGACAGCAATTGTGTCCTTGGCAGTTGGAACATTTGAGTAAATGGCCTTTGAAAAGACATGCTTCACAGAAACCTCTCTTTCAAGAGGTCAGTATTTTTTATGATTAATCAAGATGTAATTGCTAGCATCTGGAAAGTTGTTTCTGTGTGTAGATTTCCACCTGTTTTAGCTGGAAAACATCAGTTGTGTACTGAGAGGACTATAAATTTAAGCTTGTTACTAAGTGGCCACCTCAATAAAAACTGACAATTTTAGTGTTTATCCCACACAATGCACAACTATGGGTGCATGTTTCCATGACAACTGTGTGGGCTTGTCAAGACTTCTTAAAGTAAATTTATGTACAGAGGTTATTACTATCTTAAGTTATTTAGGCAAAAGGAAAAACAAAAATCCCAAACATGATGCATGTTTGTTGAATAGGTCTTTGAGATGTGCAAACATTGTCCTTTTTGGCAACACTGTGTAGTACTTGTTTTCATTTAAGGATCTGTTTTATTTATTACATTTGTTTTGATCAGTAAAAGGCGTTCCTTGTTAATTATTTATGATTTGATGTGCACTTTTGTGTTTGCTGGTACTTGGCAGTAACTGTAAGCTGTGCAAAGACATTAAATGGCTCTTTTTAGCTTGTTTAATGTGAACTCCTTGAGTCTTTCAAGAGCAGGTGTTGGCAGTCTTCAGATCTTTGAATGCATAGAAGGGGCTCTTTAAAACTCCCCATTATAAACAAAAATGAGTATTTTCAGTAATTACTATAATAGAAAAAATGTATGGAAAAACAAAGAATCAGACACATAGATACACAATTCATGACCGAGCTCACCACCTGCTTCTCGAAGTTCTGGTCGAATCACTACAACAGTCCATGACGCAGTGACCTAACCTGCTCCACCACATGGAGAGCTCCTGGAAAGCCATGGACTCATATTTCCTGCCATGGTCGCTGTGGAGCACCTCTGGGTCCAAAATATAAGCTCTCACCCCTTCAGCAGTGTGTCCACAACCATGGGTATGCTCTTGCCTAGAAGTAAGTAGGCCACAGGATACTCAGTGAAATAATCCCTGGCTACATGGATGAGGTATGTCTTTGCAAAAGAGCAGCCAAAACATCAGTCTGCATATTCTTCATGTTTACTCCCACCTGCCTGGGACTGCAGCAGGCTAGCAAGTGACTGCCCTATCTGTTCTACGCCACACACCTGCAGGTCTAGCAGTAGTTCTGGGTACTCCAGTGGCAGTTTCCATGCTAAGAAAACAGGCAAAGGTGGTACAGAATTCTCACTGTCCATAAGCAGACTCTTGGTGTCCTGTGCACAGCCTGTAGTGATGTTTTTCTCAGTACCAACAAGACCATTTAGCAACCAGAGGCTGTGCCCACTGCCCAACATGGTACAATGTACATCTTTGGTAACTGGTGGTACAGCACACAGTAACTGTATACAGTATTTTTCATATAAAAAGTATTTATATACTTATAAATTGTATTTATATTTTATATGTGTTTTATATAAAAAAATACACAGTTATAGATGCATAACATTAAGTGTTGTTTAAGCCCTTTTTAAAAACTATGAAAACATTAAGTACATTGTGGATCTGTTATCTTTTACCTGTAGACAAGTAAAAGAAAAGCATTACCACTTACCAAAATTCCAAATACAATCAAGCCAAAGTGAACACAAAGATGCTGCTTTGATTTAGTACAAATTTCATGGTTCACCAAAAGAACAACTTCATGTAGACAGCATTCACATAATCCAATGTAAAATGTGGAAATCGTTTTGGAAATAACTATGCAGCTTGCTCTCTTGGTTATTTTAGGTTATGGTGTGATGAGGCAACTCATCCCTTTTTTTCTGTGTGCACCACCTTTTGAGCTCTGTCTAGTCAAAATGAATTTATTTTTTGAGCGTGTGGATTTTTTGTCAGCTCTTGGTGTCTGCTTTGCTTAACAGTTTCACATTAGATGGCCTGTAAAAGGCACCATGAGCTTTTAAAACCCTGCCTGTTTCCTGTATCAATTTTCTGCTATATCTCTAAACATGGTCTGGGATCATTTTCAAGGTTGTACATACCCTTTGACTATAACCAGTTTTTCTTCTGAAAATATTTTCTCTCTTTCAAGGGTATTCTTTCAGCATTCGTAGCAATTTTACTTCATACTGAGTGTTTTCTCAGTGGTGGTGGAAGGGAATCTCTATTACCTGTAAAGCGCTTTGAGTGGAGTGTCCAGAAAAGCGCTATATAAGTGTAAGCAATTATTATTCTCCATTGCATTTTCACGCATATGTTCATCACAAGGTTTTATTAAAAAAAGGAACTACTCATGCAGTCTTTCAAATGTGACATCAATACTATTCAGAAATGTCGCACAAAAATCTTTATTATTGCTTAACTAATCCAATTAAAATTAATAACCTTAATTAAATGAATTGGAATACACTAGAGAAGTACAAATCTCCCTGGTCCCTAATTTGGAACATGCTCACCCTTCTGATTCCCAAATTAAGGCAACAAAATTGCCGTCAAAACTCAGCTGGCATTCTGAACTATATTGTTGCCATTAATTACAGAAAGACCTTTAACAAAACATAAGGGAAGATGTTACAATCCCTCATATTTAATGACCAACAGAATGAACTGAAGATGGTGCTCTTTGAAATTCAGATTTCGTTAAAAAAATGTAACCATTGGAGCCTGGGTTTCACCAATTTGTATTCCTCTTGTGACAGCTCAATGTGAATCATATTGAGAAGAAAAAAAACAATTGAATCTTCCTTTCATGTCTGATGTTCACAATACATCTTAATCTAACAAGGAAGAACTTTGCAAAAGGTTCACACACACAATCCAAACTCAGACATACATTATAGTTTGTGGATGTAGATGTTTGCCTGTTATACCTTCCAGCATGTAGGGGCAGCAACATCCTGTTGCTGTTTCTGTAACATTAGTTTTTTTTTACAGGACAGAGTAGTTACCCACTACCCTGAGATTGAATTTTATGCTCTATCAATAGAGCTCGACAAGGCCCTTTTATAGTTTGTATAAAACATAAAATGTATATATTCACAGAGCTGAAAAACACCAGTAATGGGTTTAGCAAACAATGTAAATATCTTGTGTAGATGTAAAATATCCTTACCAAAGCTTGTAGATTTACTACTATCTTGGAAACAATACCTTTTTTGTGTATATTACTAGTACAGGCATACAGTACATCATATTTCTTTCACTGCTAAAGACAGTGTTTTACAGATATGGTTGATGGCTCATGCTTTGTGATCCCAGTTAAAAAAAAATATTTTTCTTGAGAAAACTGTTGTACATGCACATCTACAAATACCCAGTTTACACATTCAGTGTACCAAAAAACTACTACTCAAGAAAGGTCATTCAACCCACTTACTTGGTGCTTCAGAGCTCTGACATGACACAAGCATAGTAAGAACAGTACTGCATTAGAGGCATTGGTGACTGTGACACTGTAGACTCACAGACAGGAGGATATGACATTAGGAGATATGAGGATGGTTGCTTTTTTCAGCTAGTGTACAGTAGCTGTGAATACTAGGCAAGATGATCACTGTGTCAATGCTGCATCAAATCAAATGTAATATACTATGCATTATAGCTGACTATAATGAACAGAGATATGGGTAACAATAGGCACTATTATCATACAGGGTGTCCATGGTGCTGGACAGCAAACAGAGGTGTCGTTGTGTAGAGAACAGTTGCTTTATCATCATTATTTTTGTACATAATGTGTGAGGAGCTATGATTTAAGAGATACAAGAGAGTGTATAGCGGAACACAGAAGGTGCACTGGAGGTACATAGACACCAATCAGCACAGAGACATGGAAGTGCACTATGTAAAGCAATGTAGTCTATGTGGGTAGATGGAAGCACCAAAATACACCGAGGTATGGAGCTGCATCTTGAGTGTGTAAAGCAGCTTGGTACTCGAAGACTGCAAAGAGGCATGGAGGTACACTGAGGTTGCATTGAAGGTGATGTAGGGGAGCTCACGGGCTATCCAGTAGAGATCTGCAGTATAAAGATATATCAGCAGAGTTCTCCAAGGTGTATTCTTTCTCTACTTTTCACCACAAATAAAAAAAGAGGAAGGAATAACTGCCAACAGCAGAGAACACAACAAAAGAGAGCAACAATCTCTCTCTCACAGAAGATAAGAGACATAACTTTACTCTGAGTAAAAAAAAATAAGATAAGGGGAAGTTCTGAAGCAGCCTGACTTGTAGTGCAAACAAAAGACTAGGAAAGAATGAGACATGCTCAGATCCTAATTGAGGTCTCTCAAATATATACATTTAAAAAAAATACAAAAGCAAACAAGGAGAAGAAAGAGAGATGTGTTGTATCTTCAACCCACACTACTCCAAAAAACTATTTTGTCATTTTCATTTTTGCCTTTGAGAAAGAGACAAAAAAGGGATGTGGTTCAATCCAGTGAAGGGGCGCAGGCCAGCTTTCAAGTGGATACACATACTCAGCGAAACAGAGACAGATGTTCAGTAAAATGCCTACATGAGGAAACAAAATAGGAAAAGAAGCTAACTCGATATCTGTAAAAGTAAGGAGGAAGAGATAAAGCAAAAAGCTCCATGCTGACCCATTGACAGCGCTTGTATAAATACACTTTCCAGCCTTAGGGGCAGCGATATCAAATAGGTTGGAGGCTATACTTCAGACTTAATTTCAGTATCAAAATATAATTTTATTATCAGTAACTGAACTAATTGAATGTGTAAGAAAAGACAGGAAATGAGATCTTTGTAAGTAAAAATTTTAAGTGGCATCCTCACTAATTAAAGCAATATCTCACATCCTAAAATATTTTAAAGTGAAAGATTTTGTAGACACCACAATGGATCCCAGACAGCTTTATATACAGTATAGGAGGGGACCCACTTCAGCCACCTCTGCAGTGCTGCACCCTATAAAACAAGAGCCACTGTGCACCAGCAGCTCCACTACACATCATATCAGTTTAAGAAATTAGAAAGTATGATGAGGAAGTACAGTATTTTTTATCATTATTATTTGTTACAGACATTAACAGGGAGATTGTGTAAGGACATCTACCACCCACCAGTGTTCATAGCCATGAGTGTGGTTAAAACATTTCTTAGCTTAATACAGAAAGAAAAAGCAGACATCATGCTTACCAGGCAAGTCACAGGTCACACACCACTGATTCATTTCACCATTATGGTTATCATCTGTTATCATCTTTTTGACATTACTGAAAAAGAAACTAAAAATAATTTACTAAAACACATTCAGGAAAGCATTCCCTTATGTCAAAGATTCTGTGACAGCACTGTGCAGTAAAACAAGGTTCTGAAACAGCTCAATCTTATACAGTTCCATGAAGTACTTTGCCAATGTTGCAAGCTTTGGACTTTTTTGTTCAACACTTTTTATTCAGTTTTTAAAACATGACAAAAAATACAAAATGATGTGGAAAATGTATATAAAATAATAATTTTCTGGACAATCCACTCAAAGAGCTTTACCGGTAATGGGGACTCCCCTCCACCACCACCAATGTGCAGCATCCACCTGGATGATGCGACAGCAGCCATAGTGTGCCAGAACACTCACCACACATCAGCTATTAGTGGGTAATAGAGTAATGAAGCCAATTCAGAGATGGGGATTATTAGGAGGCCAATTGGAAATTTGGCCAGGACACAAGGGTTACACCCCTACTCTTTTTGAGAAGAACCCTGGGAGAGTGAACCCACAGAGAGTCAGGACCTCAGTTTCACAGCACCTGTTTACAGTATAGTGTTCCCATCACTAAACTGGAGCATTAGGACCCACATGGACTGCAGGGTGAGCACACCCTGCTGGCCCCACTAATACCTCTTCCAGGTAGCAACCTTAGTTTTTCCCAGGAGGTCTCCCATCCAGGTACTGACCAGGCTCACACCTGCTTAGCTTCAGTGGGTTGCCAGTTGTGAGTTGCAGGGTGATATGGCTGCTGGCTAAAAGAAAAGAAAAGCTTGCAGTATAAGAAGAGGGTAATCCAAAAATTCTGGAGACAGTTTTTGCAAAATTCAGTCCAACCAAATACAGTTTAAGGGTGTATTCACTCAAATATAGAATACAGTATGTTATACAGTATTAATATACCTATCCTAGGTGTACTGTACTGTATGTTACAGTATTTATACAAAGTGTAGTCATTATTTTTTAGGATTTATCCATTATTCCAGATGTAATATCTTCCAAAATTAACTATTTAGGCGAATATGATCTTTTCAGAAAGTATACCTTCCATTTCTCAGGTGAGAAAAAGCATAGGGAATAATGGGGATAGGGATTAAAATGGTCCTTTTGGAAGTTTCTTAAAGGCACATTAACAAGTCTGTTTATTATCTTACTTCAGGATGTGGACTTAGAAAGGATTCTATGTACTGTAATACTGAAAACAGATTTAGAAAAGGCAGTTCTTGCTTAAATGTTAGACTTCCTTTAACAAGCAACAATACTGTACTAATTGATAGTTATTTGCTATAGTATATACAGTATAGTGTATTTAGATTTTTAAAATATTATTACTTAAACTAAATTTGCTAATAGTAGTAGGAGGATCAGCAAACAGCATAAAAACAGCAAAATCAAAAAAGATGTAGAAAAAAATTAACACTAGGCAACAACCTGGTAAATTGCATTTAATGTAGACAAATTCAGCATGAGAGAAAATAATGAACTTCAAGTAGCTTTCTACTGTACACTATGTAAAAGATGGTGTCTATGATGGAACATGTGGCAAAGAAAATATAAAGAAAAGTAAAATAAATAAAAAAGGCAAATGGAATGTCAATCGAGATGTTATGTTAAAATTGTACAATGCACCTAATTCCAAATACTAATAACAATTTAGTCACAGTGTTACAAAAATGACATTGCTACTCCGGAAACAGTCCAGAGAAGAATTACCACCTCTGTTTCTGAGATTAAAGAACTAACTCTGATAGGCTAAAAGAATAGGGTCTTTCAATGGGCAAGACTATGGGAAAACCTGCTTCATGTTTTCCTGTAACTGTAAAGTTAATGCACTGGATCTCTTCAAAGCCAAAATTGAATTACAAACCAGAGAACACAAGTGGAAACTACAGCTACTTGCAGCCAAGCAAACTAGATAGGTCAAATGGTTAACTCTTGTTTGTAAACTTTGTTACTGTATGTTTTTAAGTGACTGGGTTTCTTGCTAAGGTCTTATTCTCAGGAAATGTACACCTCATGATAAATTTAGTAGGAGCTGCAATGATAAACCCATTCTTTTATGAGCAGGTTAGGTTGTATGCAAGTATTTTAATACTTTACATTTGTATTTAACGGATGGCAAACCCTCTCAGCGTAAAAAAGCCCCTTGTATTGCATTTTTAATAATTTAGCTGCCTTTGGTGTACATCTTTTCTCATTATTTTAGAAAAATATTTTTTCTTATTCAAAAATATCTTTATTTTATTGTTGAATAAAGGAATGCTTGATAATTAAGAAAAGAAGGCAAAGTAATATTTCACAACTTCCTTTTCTTCAGAATAATGTTTACATTAGTGAGAAAAAACCTTCTGTGAGCAACATTCTTCTAAAAACTGATTTAATTTTCTTCTGAAGCACAGTACAATTTGCACTACTGGACTTACTGTATGTTCCCCTCTGTTGAGAATGGAGATATGGTTTCCTCAGATTGTCTTCATCTGATGCTGTTAAGTGGGTTCTGAAGATGATTTTAGCATTTAGAGAAGAGCCAATGCTCAGATGGGTAACAAAAACACCAGAAACAATCTGTGGATTGAAAGGAATTAAAATTGGAAAGACAGAAAAAGAATTATACATGAGTAGAGAGAATGTAATGCATTAAGTGACCATGTGCCTGAATTAAATCTCTTGTGCAATGTTTAAAAGCAGATTTTGGCAGATTAACTGCTGCTTCTACCTAATCTGCCAGCCAAAATGAAATGCAGCAAGTGATCCAAGTATAGGCGTTTTGAATCTGTTTGAAAAGATTTGCAGACTATGAGCTCAACTCAATGCCAGTCTAAATGTTCTACTGCGTTTTCTTTTAGCATGCAGTGCTAAAATAAAGTCTAAAGATCAAAATAGGATGGATAAATGAATTGCGGTGACATGAACATGAAATTTAATTAAATTTGTTATGTTTTTACTGATACCACCAACTGAGAGCTAATTAGTTAGCAAACAAACTAAAAAAACAGACTCCACACACTAGCATGAACATATTGAATACAAATTATCTACCGGTTTAATAATTACTCTACTGAATCAGATTAAAAAATGCTGTTTGAAATAAAAATTTACATTTAATGTGATTAACATTGTTTTGCAGCGCACTTAATTATGCAACCATATGTGTTAATGCAGTTTGGAATCCGGAATTTACCCAATGGATCTAGTTTATTTTTAAATTAGAGCAGTCTAAAAACAGAATATTTTGCTGAGAGTGATGATGTTTTAACACATATCTCATGTTGAAAGAATGAAGTTTTTTGTATTCACCTGTGCAATGTTCTTATTATACTGTCATAGGTAGTGCCACAAATGTAGTTGTTGTGTATGTCATTAAAATAAAAGGCTCTTCCTCAGACCTACAAATTAAATGGCAGCTTTTCTGTACATACTAGACAAAAGACCCTGGCATACAGCTTTAACTTCTTTTGTTAAATTACACTCTCTTCATTTGCTTGCAAGTCCATTCAGTGAATACTGAAGGGGATATTGTTGTTGCAACTTCTACGTCAGTGGAACAAAAACAGTGCACCTTTCATCAAAACTGGACAAATTAAATTAACATTGTTAATTTGTGTATTGGCTTAAATGCTCATTTTATTTAACAGTATCAGACAATATTGACTAAAAAGACAACTATCTCTTCTTAAAAAAACAGTTTCCTATCTCAACACCAACTGACATTTGGTGACTAAAGTATACCAATTGTGAAGTGTGTGTGAAGGGCAGTCCAGCTGGAAACTGCTATAGTATATTTGGTTCACAATGTACTTAGGTCTGTTCAGATGCAAAAAATTCTGCTTTAGCTGCTACAGAAGAAAAAGACAAAGAATAACAAAGTAATATTAATATCAATTTAAATTGAAATAAACTGCAGATTTGATATTTCCTTCTGTCTTGGCACTTCTGTTTTCTTTGAAGGCAAATAACCGGCTTCTGATACAGCATTATACCTATCTGCATTTATTACAAATGATAACGTAATACTTTAGTTCCTTTTTTTTTCTTCATACATGGGCATTCACTTTATATTCAGACTGCTTGAAATGCAAGATTTTGCTTTAAATACATTTGATACAAGTTAGAAGAAATCTCACAAAAATATCCAATGTGTTTCTGTTCAAATGAGTGGTATAAATGAAAAACATTTCTCCCATTTCCACTACCATAATTTTATCTCATAGTATGAATCATTGTTTCAGCTAGATGTTGTTTTCATTTAATGTCTCTGTGCAGACAAAGTTTGCTTTGAATTTAACAAGACCAGTTTTACATTTGTGTTGTTTACATAACAGAATAAAGTAAATATGCTAACGGTATTTTGATTGCAAATTATAAAACCACATCAATTCCCTGTGGTTATATTTAAACATGATCCTTTGATTATTTTTTACTACTAAACATGTGTGCCTAAGTGGTTTATTAAGTGCAATCTTATATTTTTAATCGGCTCAATGCATTGCATCTTTAAATGGTATTTGTGGTTCAGAAGACGACCCTCTCTGCTCTGGACATAGCCTTGCTGATAATAATCAAGCGCTCTAGTACTCACCAAGAAATCCACAGACATGATTTGTAGCGTTATTGGCATCCTAAATTGTCCCTTTCTTTGCGTACACTGCGGTGGACTACTGTATAGTCGAGGTTGTATCTTGCTTTTCATCCAATGGCTTTGTCAAACTAAACTGATAATCGGTGGATAAATGCTCCAGTAAGGCACCAGGGAGCACTACATCAAACGCTCAATCACACAGGTTATTTTGGGAGATGGAATGGGAATGGCAAATCACCTGGGGATAGTCTAGGGGAGGTCAGCAGGGGGACATGGCAGAAAATTTTGAATGGTCCCACCCAAAAAATATCTTTAAAATATTTGATAAAAAAAATAACTGTGCATTATGAATTCATGCAGTCCTGTGAAGTCTCCGTGTGCTTTCTTGGCTCTGTCCGATGAGGGGAAATGACAGTGTACTTCCCGCTTTGCCAAGTGATTGCTTGGAGGTCATGGGTATGGGGCTTAAGGCTCTAAGTGATGTCAAGTGATGCAATGCAAAATATGCTTTTAGAAGTTTAATTATGCTTCATCAACACCTATGTGAAATAATGCTCCTGACTGAAATATAGTATATAGCAATATCTGACATCCAGACCAAGACTGTGTTTTCAGAGTCCATCTCTGGGAGTCTGTGATTCTGAATCACTATACTGTACCTCTCTGTTGTTAACTATAATTCCCAGATCTGAACCAGTGTTGTCTTGGACTGCAGTTGTACTCCACACCTGAAATTGCATTTTTGGTTTCAAACCTCATACTGAATTTGTTACTTGCATTTACAGAGGAATGTCAACATTCTAAAGGAAATAAGAATGTTTATCTGTGGGGAAAAAAGCACTTCTTATGCTTCTGTGCTCAGAAGCCCTGTTTGCAATCTATTATTAATGCATTTTGTAATTTATTTACTTTAATCTAATATGACCATTTTGTCAGCAAAGCCTACTTGGCAGATTGTTTTTTTATCTCTTTGCTGAAGGATAATTAGATAACATTTGGCTAATTTTACATGACAAAACTTATCAACAAATCATAGGCTACAGTGTCACACTGTGACTGTGACTGACTATAGCTTTATGTTCTTTTAATACAACACCAACAGCCAAATCATTATTTGCCAATTAACAGATCTCATTATCTAAAATCTATTTGATCTAAAAAGCATTTTACTTTTGCTATTTGCTGCCAATTAATTATGAATAAAAGGATTCCATTTCAAGATTGTGGTTTCTTTTTTGTCATGGATATTTGGTATTGTAGAAAAACACTTATAGTTGCAATAATGTATTTATCAGTGTTTGTACATAGTTTCTACTCTAAATGGAACCATATTAATATTGTTGCTTAATCTCTGTAACATCAAGGGATTGTTGATTGTGTTGTGTTGTACTGTATAACCACAGAGATGCACTGGTTAGCATTACTGCAATGCAGCACTGGGGCTCTGGGTTAAATTCCAGACCTGGGGGCTATCTGCATGGAGTTGTATGTTCTCACCATATTTGTGTGTTTTGCCCCACAGTCCAAAAACATATTGGTAGGTTATTTGACCTCTGGGAAAATTGGTCCTAGGTGTGAGTGTGTCTGTGTTTGTCTGTGTGTGCCCTGCGATGAACTGGTGTCTGATCCAGGGTGTACACTGTCTTGCGCCCATTACATACCACTATAGACTCTGGTTCCCCTAAGGTTCCCAGAATTGGAATAAGCAGTTAGATTATGGATGTCTTATTATTTTAATCACTTATAGGCATTCAAAGCCTTTGCATGCTCGATGATGTGTTTTTTATTTATTTTTCATACTGTTTAATCATTGAAAAATGATTTGGCAAAATTTATGGATGGCAAATTATAAATTCAATGCAATGGCTATTAGCAAGCCCAGAATGTAATGTAACAGCTGTTATCCAAGATGGCATCTTACATTAGCATCGAAAGAAACATCAATCTATTTCTGCATGTATATTTTGGAAACACAAAATATACAAAAACTTGATTTTTTTATATGTTGGTGTCATTTTGGGTAATTGATCATTATGACTGACTGTGATGCACTTGAGTGCTTTTGACAATTAGATCGCTAAATTACTTCATAAGGTAGGAAGTTAATTGGACACAGGTAGTGAGGTGATTTAATTTGCTGAATGACAAGCCTGGTGAAAAACAAGAAACACAGAAAGGAAGCAAGATGCCCAATCAAGAGAACAATGCCTTTGTGTCATTGGTATATTAGAAGCTGTTCATCAGTAGTGGAGCCAAGTCCTCTTTAGCAATAAATCAAGGTTTTGTCCAGCCTGTTGGTTGTGATCAGGTTTAGCAGAGTATTGCAGAATGAGGTGATAATTACTGTGTATAACAGCCCATCATTGAGAAGGTGTAAGTTTGATGGTCAGACTCTCAGTCTGGGGTGTCAAAAAGCAGCCATTTCTAACCTGGAAAGGTTAGAAACAATGCCTGTCTAAGAAACAACAAGTCACAGCACCTCAACAAAATCCATGGACAGCCAGGACTGTCTAGATGACACAGATCTGTACCTGTAGTGATTTTGGCAGGGTGACTGCCAAATCCTACACTGCTCAAGTCCTGGGACCTTAATTTCAACCTGTCCTGTGAGCTCATTGTGACATTCCAGCAGGTCTGTGTACAGCACATCTTTGTGTTGCTAATTTAACAATAGCTTTTTGGTGAAATAAAATTATGGCACAGATGCTCTATTAGCCTGAGATGAGTCTCACTGAACATTTTTCAGATGAATTGGAACTATGGTTATCTAGAATTCAGAGACCAATGAAAAGGCACATGCTTGTCCTGTCATCGTAATATGAAGAGGACTGAATCACAGAAGACGTTATCTGCATCCTAATGAATTTCTACTACTATAGATTGGGATACTAGAACTTTTGATCATCCCTGTAGATGACAAATATTAATTAACATAATGGATGTCATATATTAATTCCAATTATATATCAGTACACCTGCTGCAAATAACTGTCATTTTCCAGATTCCAGTTTGTGAATCTGGTTCCAACTTTTGGTGTTAAGTGTGCACTGTGAATTAAAAAAAAACATTTGTAGAAAATTGATATTGGTGGGAGAATTCTGATTGCAAAGTCAAATTTGTGAATATTTTAAAAAGTCATGCAGATGTTTTCTACAAAAATAAAATTGATAATAGATTTTTGTCTAACACATTTCTTCAAACCCACAGAAAAGGTCAGAGTATTTGTGGTATTGTTACCTTGTGATATATCTGAAACCAAGGGTACTTCAGTCTAAAATGTACAATATTGAGGATTTAAAGGTAAAAAGGTAACAATTTCTCAATAAGGAACTGGCATAGTGACTAGCGTTGTTGCCTTGTCCAGTTCTGGACCTAGGGTGCTGTCTGCTTGGATTTGCTCTGGGCTTCCTCTGGGTGCTCCAGTCTCCTGCTACAGTCCAAAAACATACTGGTAGGTTACTGGTAGCTTCTGGGGAAACTATCCCTTGGTGTGAATATACAGTAGCTGTGTTTGTGTCTATGCGTGCCCTGTGATGAATTGGCATCCCATATCTTCAAGTGCTCAGGAATTTGAATGTGTACTTTCAGAATATGGTTGCAATATTTAACATTTTGAACTGGGCTTTTAAGGATAGTTCACACGATAAATGTATTTAAAATTATTTTAAAAAATTAGCTACCGTGCATACTCTAATCTCAGAAAGTTTTTTGCCTGTATAATGTAGAATTCATTATAGTTTACTGTACCAATCTAGAATACTTCAGCTGTGTTGTTGGAGCACACTGCTAAATATACCTAGGTTTTATATTTTCAAGTATCAATTATATTTTCAAAATTATACCATAAGTAGAAAGATAAGGTGATAGGTTTTGCATTGAAATATGTTCACACTTCAAGAAGAATAGATGCTTAAAAAGTATGCATCTTTATAAAACTTGTTATGTTATGTTTTCAGAGACAGCAAAACAAATTGTGCAAGCAAACAGAGTACTGATCAAAGGAAAAATCTTCCCATCCAACAATTCCTTGCTTTTTTTTCTTTTATTTTACTGAGGCATAGCTGAAAAAGAATGAGAAGAGGAACAAAATTAATACCACAAGGATCTGGATTTGCAGGGGCCTGCAGGCTTTAAAATCATATTGATTAGATATTTTACTGAAGCATTTTCCTGGGTTTCCTTTTAAGATTCTAAATCCCTATTGAAAGCGAGGAGGCACATATTGCCAACGTGAGGAACAGAACAAAGTGATCTATTATAAAACAGATTGTTGTTGCTGTTGTGAGTGAAAGTGCTTCCAAGTGCACCAGAAAATCTTGTAATTGACGAACAGAGGAGGTAGTCGGAAGAACAGAAAACTAGTCATTATTGACTGGTAATGGCAATATATGAGCCTTTAGACAGGGTATTCCCCTTTCAGGATATTTTATGACCACATTATTTTTGAATGAAGAATACATTATGTCCATATTTGTGATTCTTTTTATTTCATAAATAATAAACCAACATTCCGCCCTTTTTCCTTCCATATGACATCATCTAACAACAAGTTACAGGGCAGCGAAAGGGGAAAAGGTGTTAGGATATATACTGAAAACTGAAAAGTTTAAATAAAATGTCCCAAATGACCCAAGTGTTGGGTCAGACTTTTGCAATGCAGTAGTATGTCTTCATTTAAAAGTACAGTTTTGGTCACCATGTTACAAAAAGAAGCTGTTCTGGAATCATTTCAAAGGAGGACACCAAGGCTTAACACTGGCCTGAAGGAAATGTCAAAAAAAGGGAAGAGGATTGAATTGCTTTAGTCTTGAGCAGAGGAAACTACGAAGGGACTTGATACAAGTGTTTAAACTCCTGAAAGCGAGCCAAGATAACTACTGTCAGGCCCAATAGAGAAACAAGAGGAATAAAGAGGATGCTTAAGGATACAATGGAAACTATATTTAAAAGAGTGTACCTGTACATTTAGAACCAAAAACCGTGCTTATTTATAGAAAAAGCTGTAGAACAAACCATGCAGCTATGTTGAAACTGATTCCTTGGGATCTTTCACATCCCAAGATGAGATCTTCAGGTCAACAATATACTAACATCCAAAAGAGCAAGATAAGTACTGTATTTCCAGCTGGTTTCTGCGCAAACATTTAAAAGCGTCTTTGTTTTAAGACTCATAGTATAAATGATCAACAGTTGTTCATTATTAACAAATAACAGCTATCCTTTCCGTTTCACACATTCCAACAAATTCCTATTATAAAAAATGCATTTAAATACATCTAGATATTTACATCTTTGTGCTTCGGATAGTCTTTTTTTATCCTTCTTAAAAACACCTAATGAAGTCATCGGTCCCATTAGATTGAAATACTGACAATGAATAAGCATGCTTGTTTTTAGTAGTATGACAGGTACCTGTAATGCACTTATTTTTTAGCACTGTCACACAGTTTGCATTATATATTCGTAAATCTGCAGTATATAGTTAAATAATTAAAAAAAAACACTTTATTTTCTTTCACATTTTCCAGATTTGTGGCTTAACTCTTGGCCTACTGTAATCACCCTCCTGGTAAGTACAATTGACAGTTAAAATTACAAATCTGTTACAAGTTTTGCCCAGTTAGGGTCCTCCACTACAGCAAGTTATTATTTCTTCTGTTCACAAATTCAGCTTTTAATAAAAAAAGCGATCTTTTTTAAAGAATGGAGAACACCATTTCCATTAGCAAAACTGTAACACTAGTACAGTACTTCACTTTACAGTACAATTTTGAGGTTAAATTGTTTGAGGTTCTCTGACACAAAGTTTTTTTTAAATAGCTATTATGTGGCATCTACTTATTTAATTTACTCTTAATGTTAAAATGAAACAGAGTTGGCAGTATGGGTTGATTATGAATCAAAGAACTGAGACTATCATATGTTCTCTGATGTCTTGCTGATGTCAAAGAATTCTCCAGTACATTCTAACTGAGGAGCTAACATGTGAAGGACGGTCTTTGCTATTGAACCCTAATTAAGCCTTATTTTTGGAACTAGGATTTGTCAATGGTTGGTTGCTTTTTTTCCCTTATAGAGAAGTTTCTTTTCATGCAACATGGTTTTAAACAAGACCCACTGGAGTAGTGAATTGAAGGCATTCTCGTTTGGCTGTTGGTTCGTTTTTCTGTTTTGACATTGACACTATATTATATAGAGTTATATGGCTGAAATATGGGTATGTTCTCACAGAAACACTTTCAACAACTTTACGAACTTGGCTATTGTGGACTGAACATACAGTACAATATATAAAATGCACTTAAATCAATAACTGTTATATTAATAAATATTGCCTAATTGTCATTGTCATAAGCCAGCAACAACTTTATGCTTATAATAGAGGTAACTTTATATTTATTCACAACTACTATAGTGTGTCATCATAAAATCTGTATAAGGTGTTTTTTTTTTTTACTGGTCTTCTATTCTAAAATTTTGTGGCATGCTATCCTTCCCAATTTGTAAACCATATAAATCCCATTTTCATTCTGCTAGTAGAATATTTTATATCTTACAAAACAATTACTGTAAAGGTAATGGATAATTAGCCTTTCACATGTTAACTGAAACACCAATTGAATATGTACTATTTTTTTCCTTTTGCTTATAATACAGTACACACTGGATATTCAAATATACTGGATTCAGATTTAAGGGGAAAGGGGGTATTTTTACAATTTGTCTGGTGACAAATGGCAGCAGTTAAAACCTTGTAGCCAGATTTCAGAAGTTAAGCAAGTCTAATCAGTACTGGTATGCGAGACCTTCAGATAAATCTATTTTGCTATTACAAGTGTTGTTGGTAGACCAGTAAGTAAGTGACATTATTCCCCCTGGAACAGATTTTCCAAACAGTTTCCCCAGTATAATGGTCAGGAACACTGTGATCTAGAAGTTACCATCCATCAGTTAAGTTAAATTGAGATCCTGCATGGCTGGTCATTCAAGATCCCATTGCATGTTTTTGAAAAAGTAGGTGTGTTAACATGGCTAAACTGCAGTATGGACTTGTTTAATAGGGCTATCCTGAAGTCCCCCCTTAATTAATTTGCTCCATCTGCTCTGCTGCTTGTAGTTGGGCTGCTGATCAATAATGGGTACCCATATGGGTATTGCACTTTGGTAGTGGAGAAGTGTATACTTGATTACAGCCAGCAGCCATATCACCCTGCAACTCACAACCGGCAACCCACTGAAGTTAAGCAAGTGTGAGCCTGGTCAGTACCTGGATGGGAGGCCTCCTGGGAAAAACTAAGGTTGCTGCTGGAAGAGGTGTTAGTGGGGCCAGCAGGGGGCGCTCTTTCTGGGGTCCATGTGGGTCCTAATGCCCCAGTATAGTGACAGGGACACTATTCTGTAAACAGGTGCCGTCCTTTGGATGAGATGTAAAACTGAGGTCCTGACTGTCTGTGGTCATTAAAAATCCCAGGGTGTTTCTCAAAAAGAGTAGGGGTGTAACCCCGGTGCCCTGGCCAAATCTCCCATTTTCTATGAATTGGGTTCATTACTCTGCTCTCCTCCCCACTGATAGCTGATGTGTGGTGAGCGTTCTGGTGCACTATGGCAGCTGTCGCATCATCCTGGTGGATTATTATTATTACTATTATTATAACTATTATTTATTTAATTTATTATTGATAAATCACTGGAATTAAGTAAATATTAAACATTTAAAGGTTATTCACCAGACTCAATAGGTGAAAATCACTGACCTACTGTATCAAAAATGACAAAATGGTCCACTACAATATAATGTATTATAGAGTGAGTTGGGCAGCTTTTGAAGTGTTAATTTATCTCTTCTCTGTGATCTTGCCAGTTTATGTCCAGGTTTTTATTATACTTGTTGGGGAGGTTGTGTCCTTATATAGAAGTACACTTGTACTGTACAGTAAGTAAAGACTAATTGATCAAAAACTCACTTATGTGTCAGCCAAATGATGGTTATTATGAACGTATTGTTCTGCAAAATAATTACATTACCATTAATATCAGATGTGAAAGATTTTTTTTATATCTGTATGAGTTATATCTCCTCAAACATTATTTTTGGCAGCATATTCATGCTTGTATAAAAATTGTGAATATCAAAGTAGAGTGAAAAAAGTGTGATTTTTTATCTATTAATATGATTCTGTGTGTGTAAAATATAACCTAGCAGCTTTAAACTCTCTTGTTTACATTGTAAACTCTCTTGTTGTACATTACCTATACAGTAATACTTAATTCTGTTTGATTCTGCATGAATCAAAATAAGAAGCCATTTCATAAACCAATATATTTTCTATTTTCTATAATTTGCTATTGTACAAGTCGGTCTAAACTTAATGAAACACCACTATCAGTATGAATGTCAGCAGGCTGTCATTCAGCTTTAACAAATCATGAAAAGTTAATAATGTAATAATCACTGAATGTACTGTAGTATGGTGCACACATTTTGGATTATTGATAAATGTGCACACACTTGATTCCAAAACGAACAAAGAAAGTTTTCTGGGGCTTTAATCATAGCGCTTAGGAAATAGGTGCCAATTGTTTATTACCTGATATACTGTATATGTCAGTAAATACAAACCATGCTGCTTCCTTCTGCACATACAGTAGGTGAATTTCCATTTTGCTGTTATATAGGTTCAGATGTAAAAGAGCTAATTAGAATTTGGCAACTCTGAAATCGTAATCGTTTCTGGGCTGTAAAACCTTTCACAGAAGTGAGTCATTAGGCATAGTTTCTATTCCCAAAATTGTGTTGTGAAGGCTAAAGTATTCTTGTTGTATTTTCTGCTTTTCTTTTTAGTACCTGAATTGTGCTGCAGACAAGGTGTAATTTAAAGCACTATTCAAACCAATGTCAAGATATTTACATCTGAAAGCAAAAGCTCATGCCAACATAAACACGCTTTAAAAAGATGTGGGCGTACAACTATGTAAATTAGGTAATTAACTATTTTACATTCAGTCTGTGCATTATGTTTTCCAAGATTGGTACATGCTATTTTCTGAGCATGTACTGTTAAAAAAAAATGAGATAGTAATCATTAGTTTAATGCAGCTAACAATGATTTTAGAGCCAGAGCAAAGTGTCAGAAAAATTAATTGTATGTATGTAATGAATGTTTATACATTCAGATAGATATTAATATAAATACTGTACAATTCAATAAAAAATATGGAGTCAATGGTGAGACTATATTGTGAAACATTGTTTTTATTCTGATGTTCTAAGACGGATGATATTCCTTGCATTATCACAAAGCTGTTTATTCCTGGAAATGATCATGCCAGTCTGGATCCTATTTCAGAAACACATGGTGAAGCCTGGACTATACCCTGAACAGGATATCCATCTCCAATAAAAAAAAAAACAAAACACTATGATCCACACAAACACATGGAGATACCAATTAGCTTACATGCTGTGTTTTGGAAGGTAGGAGGAAAATGTTTCTCACAGAGATAGCCCACACAGACACAGGAAACACATGCAAAGGTCATGTAGGAAGTGCCAAAGTCTGGAATCAAACCTAGGACCCAAGAGCTATGAGACAGTAGCACCCACTATGCTGTCTGCAGATGATGAAAACCCTATTTTTATTAAAATATTATGTGAGGAAACTATTTGCTTCAAGTCTAGTCATTACTTTGCTTGAAAAATCAAACAGTATGCAATATTCACAGTAAGTACTGTATATGTGAGAAAAGTAACCGAATACATACAAAAAGTATACTGCAGAGTGTGTGACTTTAGTGAAACTTAGAAATTTTCAATGCAAGTTGTACTACTCTCACTGCACCAGTAGCCACTGCTTCGTGTACTACTCCTTTATTATACAGTACATGTTAATATACCTATACTGTATATACGGTATAGCAATACCTGTGCTGGGTAGAAAAGTAAAGTGCATAGTGCTACTGCTTCATAACTCTTGAGTTCTTTGGTTTGATTGTGGTGTGGAGTACCTCCTGCATGGAGTTTGCATGGTCACATGAAGTTTTTTCAAAATATTCTGTCGTCCAAGGGTAGGTAAGTGATATCAAGGGTACAGATCTACCTTGCATTCTTTGTTTTCTTTTAATGGATAGATATCTCTAAGCCATGTATTGAATTTTCTGTTCAAATTTCTCAAGGTGTCATTTTTATTGGTATGTGTGCTGACATACCATTACAAATAATAATAAAAGCTTCAAATAATTATATTTAGGCTGTCGAGGAAATACAAAATAATTTACATCCTTACTGTTAAAATATTGCAATCTCTACAGAACTACAAAATAATGACTATGAAGTTTGCACACCCTGCTGAACTGGCACATAGGATAATTTATTAGACATTTATCCACGACATGTAAAGTTGACCATCTTGGACAGGGGTGCCCCATGGAGAGTTTAAACCTGGCAGCCACTTAACAAGGGGTTAAGGAAGATAAATTGGCACAGATTGGGTTCAATCAGAAAAAGAGCTTAATGGCTGGGCTTGCATCTGCTCATTAGTTTTGATTGTTGAAAACAGACTCTGGCTAGGTGGCCTGAAAGTATCCAGCTGCCTTTCAATCTTGCTTTTGCAAACATTTTGAAGCAGCAGTGGAATGAATCTTTCAAAATTCAGTTTTAAACTGAATTTATTATTGTAAATTCTAAATCACAACAGTATAAATAATACATCTCTCTGCAAAAAAAATATTAGTAACTCAAATAAGCACTTGAATATAGCAAGTAAAAATGCTGGAGGGGAACTTCACCTTAGGACCGATCAGATTGATTACCCATAATAGAATTATTTTTTTGTCTGTGTGCAGTGTAGAAATGATGTGTCAAGCACAAGTAGGGAGCACAGTATCAGTTTACTTCCCTATCATCTGAGTGATAGCCACTCTGCCATTAGAGAACCGAATTTCATTTTATCATTCCCCTGGCAAATAAAGTAACTAAATCAATACTTCGCATTACAAGGTAGACCCACACAAAATGAAGTTAAGCAACATTTTGTTAAACCTGCCAACCTATCAATAATGCTATTAAATGAAAATGTCTGCCTTGATGAAAATCTCTTTGAGGCATTTTTCCTGATCTAAATGTTATGACCCCTTTTTCTTTCTTTTTTTTATGACAACATGTTCAGAGTTTCATGTTTCCTTTGTCTTATGTGAGACATAAGCTTGAACAGAGCTCTCGAATGCTTGGCATTGTTAGGATTGTGGCTTTTATGATTTGCTGAAAAACAAATATAGGCTTTGGAATATCAAAGATATGTCTGTTTTATTGATGCTGTAGTGTGACTTAATGTATGACAGTATTCTTCAACTCATGTCTGAAAGGGTTATATTCTTTTCGGCTTTTCATATAAACTGTGGAATTTTTCCTAAACTTATTTCATTCACACATTCAGTAGCTATACCTTGTGGTCTAGGATGATTGTTTTCCATGAACACGAAGGTGACTGATAAGACCAGTATTTATGTAAACAGGTCTCAGTGGATCAAAACCTCTTACAGGTGATCACCACCTCCATACCACAATATTGATAATTTCAACTACTATCTTTATTTGTGGGGTTAGGTGCATATACACATGTATCTGAATAGTTTGTATATGTAGGCTTGTGTTTACTACAAAGTTATCCTTTGTCTTTGCTGAGAAAAGACAGATATGCTACATACAGAACTAATGATACCAGGGTAAATATGCTTGTGAGAACTGGAATCATGAAAAACTGTAAAGTTATGAATGATGTTTCATGTAAGAAAGTATATAAAGATATATTTAACATTTAACATAACCTTGGCATTTCATATGTACTGTTGGTTGTTCTGCAGAGTATACTGTAGGTACAATTTGCAATGCAGTTATCTGAATTATACTCTTCCTTTTAAATGCTGTCAACCATAATTTACACAAAATCCTTGTTGAAAATGTAATTAGGTGGAGAAGACTTTTCTTTCTACAGTAGTCGTTGCCATTCTGTCAATTCATTTGTTTGGCAGATTGGTTCTTAGTTTTGCAAGTTTAATTAAATCTTCATTTGTTTTAATTATATACTGTACCTTTTTACATGACTAATGCTTTCCATTGTTTAAAGCTCTGAACCAAACAGTTTGACAAATGAATTGATGTATTTAATTGTTGTACAGTGTTCTACAAATTTAGTTTTATTTTCAGTGTAGTAACAATGGATCACAGTACACAGAGGAGAAAACGGAGACAAATCAAGGCTGAATAACAGTGCCACCTAAATTTAGGAAATTGTTTTGCATATTCCATTTTTCATGTACAAATGCTTTTTGATTCTCATTATCCCAAAAGCATGTTCAGAAATAGAATGGCTAAATAAGAAAAAACAATTCATTCAATTCATTTCAAACATTGGAAGATACTATATGTTCTAGTAAAGTTCTGAGCCTTACTCAACCCAGACATTAGCTTTTCAATCCTATCTACAGTAGGAAATCAATACACTGTAAAACTGGAGTGTTATGCTTTACTGTTGAAGTACTGCTAAACTTGTTTAGTGTCAGTTGAATTAATAGAGAAGGTTAAGGTCTTTTATTAATTTAAAACAGAATGGTGATGTATTTAAAAGGGAACTTTTGCATATAGAATGTACATAGATCATTAATGTACTGTATATAAATGTTATTAATTTACAGCACTTCTTACAAAACTTATTTTACAAAGCATCAGCTGTGAATCACGTTACTTTTGGAATTTAAATATTGTGCATTACTCATGGTCAGGGGGCAGAAAATATGACTTTTAACACACCACACATAACGATGCAGAAAATTAGTTCATAAATAAGTAAAAAAAAATACTGTACAGTATGCAACCATTTATACTGTGATCTGAAGTTTGCAAAATGGGAAATGCAAGAAGAAACAGATGATGCCTAAGCAGGATGTCATCTTCAGTTCCAAGCTTTGTATACAGCTATATTTTATTTATAAGTTTGAGCCCCTGTTATCTTCAAACAGTATTTCAAACACAAGTGCTTATGTTTCATAGTTTATGAGAAAAGTATGGGAATGCTTCAATTTTGTACTCTAAGGTAGATAACTTTTAAGCAAGGTATCTTGTGAAAGCAGTGGATGTGGCCTTTAGATGGCTAAATGGAGTTTTCTTTAATGAAAGCTTGTGAGAAATAGGTTGGATAGCACCCAAACTTCCCTTCACTTTTGCTGCTCTAACTTGTAATCCTCCATGACATCACTTCCTGAAATACTATGAACATAAACACATAAGCCCCTCTCTTTACATTCACTTTTCTTTCGCATCCCTTCTCCACCTTATCTCCACCTTTGCACCAACCTCTTGTTTAATTTCTCTTTACACAGGGGCCCCAACTTCCTTGTCCTATGAACTTGTGGCCATGCAGATTAAGCTAAACCCTCTAGGCCTAGCTTTTCAGTGAACATTCATAATTTCTTTTTCTAATCAGATGTCATCATTCCTCAAGAACAGATTTTTAAATGTATTTCTTTATTAAAAAGAGCAAATGTATGTGAATGTTTTTAATTGATCATACATTTAAAAAATAATAAAGTAATAAGTGAAAAAATGCTCTGTTATGCTTATGCATATTTAGATAGATAGATAATACTTTATTAATCCCGTAGGGAAATTGATGTGTTACAGCAGTCCAGCCCAAGACAAGCAAAACAGACATCAGAATAGTTATAAAACAAAAGACAAACAAGACAAATAAAAATAAATAAATACATAGGTGTGTGCAAAATGTGCTGATCATAGTCACTGTAAAAACAATAAAATATGTGCAAAATGTGCATAGATTTATACAGACTGATTGTCCAAAAAGTACAATGGAGTAAACATGCTGTCCATAGAGGAGCAAATGAAGGGCTAAAAGTCCTAGCCTAGGGCAGCGTTATACACCCTGACAGCCGCCGGGAGGAAAGACCTGCGGAAACGTTCCCTTGAACACCGTAGCTGGAGCAGTCTATTGCTAAATGTGCTCCGCTGCCCAGTAACAGTCCCATGAAGCGGATGAGAGGTGTTGTTCATGATGGCTGTGAGTTTCGTCAGCATTCTCCTCTCAGCCACCACCTCCATGGGGTCAAGGCTCATCCCCAGCACAGTGCCAGCCTTCTTGATGAGTTTATTGAGCCTATTTGCATCTTTTGTCATGATGCTGCTGCCCCAGCACACCACAGCATAGAAGATGGCCGCCGCCACCACTGATTCATAAAAAATGTGTAGCAGTGTTCCACACACACCAAAGGACCTGAGTCTCCTAAGAAAATAGAGTTGGCTCTGACCCTTACAGGGCATCAGTGTTACCAGACCACTCCAGCTTATCATCCAGGTGTACCCCTAAGTACTTGTAGGAATGTACGCCCTCTATGTCCTCACCCTGGATGGAAACAGGGTTCAGCGGAGACTTATTCCTTCGAAAGTCAAAGATCATTTCTTTGGTCTTGCTGGTGTTTAGCTGGAGATGGTTAAGATGACACCACTCCACAAAATTGGTTATCAAGCTCCTATATTCCTCCTCCCTCCCCTCTCTAATACACCCCACAATTGCAGAGTCATCTGAAAACTTCTGCAGATGACATGTCTCAGAGTTGTACCTGAAGTCAGTGGTGTAAAAGGTGAACAGGAATGGAGCAAGGACAGTCCCCTGTGGAGCCCCAGTACTGCTAACAACCTGTTCGGACACACAGCTCTGTAGCCGTACATACTGTGGCCTGCAGGTCAAATAGTCTATAATCCAGGACAGCAGGATTATCCGGAGATCTTCCTCATGCCATTCCACACTTCTCTCACATTGCTCTCCCTCAGCCTGTCCTCCATTTTCCTCCATAAGCCACCTTGCTCTCCCTAACTCTCACCTTCAGCTCTTTCTGTGTTCGCTTCAGCTCCTCCTTGTCACCTGCCTGGAAAGCCCTCTTTTTCCTATTTAGGATGGCCTTCAGATCACTGGTGACCCAGGGTTTATTATTGGAGAAGCAGCGCACTTTCCTGGTGGGCACTGCACTGTCAACACAGAAGTTTATGTAGTCAGTGATGCAGTGGGTAAGACCATCAATGTCATCTCCATAAGGCTCACAGAGTGTCTCCCAGTCCGTTGTTTCAAAACAGTCCATCAGTGCATCATTAGCTTCAGCTGACCATCTCTTCACTGTCCTGGTGGTTACTGGTTGCTGTAGTACAAGAGGCTTGTACAGAGATAGGAGGTGAACAAGGTTGTGGTCAGATCTGCCAAGGGGGGGGGGGGGGGTGATGTGGAGCTGTAGGCATTCTTGACATTAGCATACAGCAAGTCCAAAGTCCTGTTATCTCTAGTAAGGCATTTAACAAACTGACTAAAAGTAGGCAGGGTAGAGGAGAGTGAAACATGATTAAAATCGCCAGTTATCAAGAACATGGCTTGTGGGTGACCAGTCTGTAGTCCGGCTGTAACAGTGTGTATGACGTCACACGCTGAGGCTGCGTTGGCAGAGGCCGGGACATATATCAGCACAACAATAACCTGCGTGAACTCCCTAGGTAGGTAATATGGCCGCAGGCTAAATGCTAGTAGCTCAATGTCCGGGGTGCAGAGCTGTTCTTTTACAGTTATATGATTACAGTTACACTATCTGTTACTCATAAACACTGCTAGCCCTCCTCCTCTCTTTTTACCGCTCTCCTTGATTTAAAACGATACATTAGAAATAAAAAAAAACGCTGCAGCATCTTATATTGTGAATGTCCCATCCAAATTAATATCTGGTGTTGCTGGACAGTGCTCAGAATTAGGTTCATGTACTGTACCTTTTTGTTCCAGAATAAATCCTGCTGAGCTCTCCAAACAAGAAGAAATACAGTAGATCCACTTTTACCCATTTTCTAAGATTCAGTAACCAAATATAATAAGTTGATGAATGTGGATGAACATATCTCCCTAGTCTGAAGAAACCACATTGATCATCTTCTCTTTTATGTATGATTTACAAGGAAAGAAGACCTTGTAGAAGAATATAAAAGTGATGCATGATTTTTAAGAGATGCAACACTAATTAAGTGGTTAATCAAGCAGAACTACTGTAAATTATTTCTAAAACTTGATTTACCTCAGAAAAGTAGAATTTCAAGCAGTTTACAGTAGATACATGTTGCAAAGGAACAAGTAATAGGTTTATTCCATGCTGAAAAGAGAAGAAAGAAAACACAACGTTTTGGCCGTGGAGATAAATGTTGTTGTGCATCTACTTACTGCTCTTTTAAAAATGTAGTTACAGTACATATAAGGGCTTTTGAAAATCATTTTGACTTAGATCTAATTTTGCTCCCCACAAAGATGAAAGGAAATGTGTTTACTTGTTTTTCTGTGGAATGTGAGAAAAATAACTGGTCACAAAAAATATGCAACAGGTATCTGATAATTAGTATTGCTGCGGTCTTTAATATCCCACACACAGCAAAGGAAAATGACTGTTGACATGCCCTTTAGATCCGATCTTGAAATGTTGCATTTTTACTGCCTGCTGTAAATGTGTATTTTCTTGTCTGCATTTATTATACTTTTATTTTACCTTCAGTGCAGCACAAAGTCCAGCAAGCTGTCTGGGCTCAGAACTGAAATACTGAAGGGTCTCAGTCAAACACAGTAGGTGGTGTCACTTGTTATGTGAGGTGGAGGGGACTGGTTCCTCTCTGGAGTGTTAATTGTCAATTAACACTTGTCCTTAGCTGCCATTTCCACAGCTGGCTCCAACTAGTAAAAGCATAGTCTATAGCCTAGTTTCACCCAAACCTCCTAACATGCTTTGATTGAAAAACCGCACAAAAAGTATGAATGTGTTCTCTACTGGCAAAAACTACTAAAATGTATTAAGTGCTACAGGATGAGAATGAGACAGGGGTAACATAAGATATTTCTTTTAGAAAAAAACAGTTACCAAGTATATTGAAATACAAAACAACCACATTAAAAAGATAAAAAAGATACAATTTCCAGAAAAGAAGTGATGGTTGAAAAACTACTTGACTTCTCCAGTAGTAGTTCTCTTTGCTAACTTTTTCATGCATTTTTAACTGACTGGTTAGTTAAAAATGAAATTCCTTCCCTGAAAGCTCAAAACATGAAGTTCTTTGGTTAAAAAGCCACACAGTTTACTGGAAATCATGATGAATTCACCTTGTGAATTTTATCACACCACCAAAAGACAGACACAGACCTGTTAAAAACTGAAGTGTGTTTATCATATTCTTTACAATTCGGTTCAAGAGATTATTAATTTTACTTAAACAAAATGTAAATGTGTTGTAATTCACTATCGATTTTGATTTTTTTAAAAAGGACATATTTTGTGTACAAAGTGCAAAAAAACGTGCAGGATGAGATGCAGACTAGATCAGCAACTGTAATTAACACCTCCAGATTCCACTAATGTTAATACCCTAAAGGGGTAAGCAACTCAAACTTGTGCCAAAATCTAAACTAGGCTGTTGATTCCATGTCTAATTAGGTTAATGCAGTACATGCTGCTTATAAAAGAAGTGCCACACATAAAGCTAACACATTTTTGTGATTATATATACAGAATTCCAGAGCCAATAGAAAGGTATGTTTATTTGCAGAGATGCACAGTATATCCCAAAATATTTGTACAATGATGTATATTATTTTGATTTAACTTCTAAAACTGTATTTTGCACCAAATACCTCTCCAAAAAGTTTGATTTCAAAACTAAAACAAAAATTATTTTGAAATAGTACAGGTACTTGTATATGTTGAAAACCACAACAAAATTGAGTATTAAATATGGGATAAGTGGTAAAAGGATGTACAGTATACACACGATCTGGCATGTGCACTAATATGCTACATATCACAAATCAAAATGCAAGATGGTAATAGGCTGTTAAACAACATCCTAGAATTCATCTGGGTTAGACAGTTTTTTAACAGACACAATTGTCTTTTCACTATTAAGAGGTATTATAGATAAGTTAAAGTTATATTGCTAGATGGGTTAAGATCAGGATTTTGTCAAACTGTAGGTCTTGCAAACAAAAGCATGACAGTTTTGTGCTCTTCAAACAATAAGAAGGATTTTATAATGAAGGATATAAGTATTTATTTTAATTGGTGAAAAGCTGGTTTACAAATATACAAACAATCCTGTTAAATTTCATCTGGGTTTTATTAGATGATGATGCTAATGTTCCCAGCATATTTTTAAAGAATTATGCTTCAGATCAAATTAATATCAAAACATCACCATGAGTTGGTGTCTTCTATCAGTCTGAACAGATCTCTAACTGGCATTTCTGTAAATTCAAAGATATCACAGATCCACTCATACAGTATTTAGTCCTGACTCATGATCTGCTTCCATCAACTGTGTCTTGAATGATTGATTTTTCAAAACAATTACCTGGTTTCAATAATATAAATAATCAAAGACCGCTGCCCATCTGTGAAACACATTCTTCATTTTCACTTTTGCTTTCCGCAGATATAGGACCCTCCTGATTGTATTAATCTCAAAATGAATTAATTCTCTGACAATCCATGTATTTATAATGTGAATCTTCCACACCTGTATGTCAACACTCACTACACTAGTAAGTGAACAAGTTGGGTTTTTCGTATAATGCAATATATCAGTTTATGTGAGTTTGATCACCACAATGAATGCCCTGCTAAGATGCATAAACACCATTTTCAGTTATCTTAGGACCAATATACAGTATCTGAAATCTTTTTCTTGTTCCAAACATTTGGCTTCAATAATCATGTTGATCTTACTGTCATCTGTTACCTTTATCTACGTCTTCCCCCTCTTATAACTTTAAACTATTCAGATCCCGAGTCACATACCCTCTTGACCAAGTCCTGTGGTTCTCCTAGTGAAGAAACCATTAGCACCAGGTCATCTGGAGAATGCAAATTGGTTTCCTGTTGCCGATCTTGAAAGCTCCTGTCAAGTTTTCCAGAAAACATCTAAGAAAGATGTCCAATAAATTAAATAGAATTGATCAATTTTCTCAACTCTCTCACAAACTGTTCTTGATTCGAAACCACTCTATAATCTTTCTAGTATCCCCTACTGCTACTGTTTTCTTATTATGAAAGTTTCAATGCAACTCCTCCAAATACTGGATGTATCTCAAATCCAACATTGTCCACCACAGCATCTCGTGCATGATTCATCTGATGTACTCTTACCTTGTCCATAACGTCTGTTGGTTTGTTAATTGATTTTGCATGCCAGATCCTGATCAGAAGCCAGGCTGATCATCTGCATGGTCTGCCTCAGCTATGCACTGTAACTTGTCCAAAATCACATGTAACATAATCCTGCTGGCATGTGATACCAGTGTGATTTACTACAATTGCAGATAAGTGTTTTAATAATAACAATAATAAACTTTATTTTATACAGCACCATTAAAGGTGGCTTCTCAAAGTGATTTACAGAATGACAACAGCAACAATAACAATTAAAAATAAACAAAAAACACAAGATAAACAATAAAAAATACACAAGATAAACATGATGAAAATACACAGAAGAGACAGTAGATGGTTTTCTACTTTAAAAAAGTTATCTCCAGCAAATAGGGAGGTAGAAGAATGTGCATGATTTTGGAACAATGCCAGTCGTTTAAGCACAGGAAAGCATAGGGATGTGTGCTACAGTATGAACATAAGTGATCAATTGTATTTAAAAGAAGGTATCTTCAGCAAATAGGGAGGTAGGAGAATGTGTGCGATTTTGGAACATTACCAATCTTGTAGGCACAGGAAATTGTGATGGATAACAGAAAAATATTTAAGAACTTTTCTAGGTTAGTTTGAGAAAAATACAATGAGCATCTCTGTTTCGATCAGCATGCGCATGAAATAAAACCTTTTAACTTCCGAGACTAACTCCTGAAATGTTAAAGTGGAAAAATGCAAGCTTGTGGATTGCTAAAGCAGGTAAGCCCCACACTACTGTTGAAGAACGTTGTTTACCATTGGCTAAAGAGCTGACATGTACTGTATTATGTGTGGAGAAAAAGCTGGTAAACAGCTCGACCTGCTGCCCCTTTCGAATGACACAGTCACTCGTAGAATTATTGATATGGCAGGTGACGTCAAACGTACACTGATAGAGCGCGTTAAGATGAGCAGATGCTTTTCACTGCAATTAGATGAGTCTGTAGATGTTGTTGATTTGGCCAATTTGCTCGTTTTATTATATATATGAGTTCGAGAGCATGTCCCATGAGGACTTTCTGTTCGGTAAGCCGCTACCAACAAGAACTACAGGAGAGCACATATTTCAGCTTCTGAATGAATTTATCAAAGAGAGTGGCATTAACTGAAAAAAATGTGTCAGCGTTTGTACAGGTGGTGCTAGACCGATGACAAATTGACACGAATTAGAGAGCTTGCTCCAGATATGAAGTGGACACACTACAGCAGGCCTTGGCAGTCAAGAAAATGCCTCAGGATTAAAAATCTGTGTTAGATTCTGCTGTCAAAGTTGTCAATTGTATCAAGGCTCGACCAATGAATTCACGTCTGTTCACTGTGCTTTGTAATGTGGCTGGTAAAATTAGCCTACTTGGCTGATATATTCTCATGTTTGAATGAGTTGAATATGGGACTTCAGGGGATCTCTTTAACAATTTTTGACGTGTCTGACAAGATCACCGCTACGAAGGCACTTGATGCTGCTGTTTGTGATGTGATTGCAGTACACCTTTTGTTTTTGGAAGAACAGTTCTCAGAGTATTTTCCATTTGAGGCCTCAGCAGAGTGTATCAGGAACCCCTTTACTGCTGATGTTGCAGAAATACCCATAGGATCTGACCTGTGTTGAACAAAAGAATTTGCTCGAGTTCTCATCTGATGCGACTTTGATGTCAAACTTGAAATGACAGTCAATGTTGGATTTATGGATCCAAAGACAGAGTGAATACCCAGCCCTCTCATTAAAGGCTAGCCATTAAAGCCATTATAAAAACATTAAAGGTTTTTGATGCCTTTTGCTACTACCTACCTTTGTAAGAAAGGCTTCTCTGCTCTCACTGCAATCAAGACAAAGTACCGCAACAAAATGGATGCTGAGCCAAATCTGTGTTTGAAGCTCACTGCCCTCGTCCCTGACATTGCAAGGCTTTGCTCGACTTAACAGGCTCACCCCTCTCACTGAAATGGTAAGTGCTCAGTGCTATTTTTATTATATGGGTGTGTGAGTGTGTGTGTGCGCACGCTCATGTTGGTCATTGAGGTTTTCTGTAGTTCCTGTGAGAAGATAACCTTTAGGTGGTACTTGGATGCTTTGGTTTGATCAAGGGAGGTACTCGGTCCAAAAAGTTTGAGAATCCCTGCTCTAGAGGATCAGTGGTAGAGAAACAAGATAAGGAGGATATTACAAAATTTGCAAACCTTGGCTGATCATTTGATCGCCAGTTGTGGAAATTTACAGAGCGTGAGGGGGAAGTGTTAGAAACAGGTAATTCCAGTTTGAAAAGAATAGCTACAGTAAATGGTCAGAGAGGCATAGATCAAGGGAAGAGCAGTGGGATACAAAAGAGTCACTTGCAATGATTAAGTCTAGGGTGTGTCCTTTGTTATGTGTAGGACTACAAACATGAGTTAGATCAAAGCATCCCAACAGAGCTAGAAAATCCTTAGCAAAACTGGAAGACTTTGAGTCAATGTGTATATTAAAGTCCCCAAGATTAAGGATCCTCTTAAATCTGAGGCATAAAAATGAAAGTAAATCAGCAAACTCACCTAAAAAAATTTCGTTAGATTTGGGTGGTCTCAGTTAAGCACAGAAAGTCCACTTTCTTTTCTGTAATAAAGTCACATATAAAAAAGCCTTATTGTTCACGGAGTGGGTGTTTAGTAGAGCTGATCTGGTTAGTCTCAAGGATCCAGAGGGAAGCGGAGTGGGTTCCAGGAGTGGTAGTGATGGTAGATTTTTTAGGTCAGTGCCAGTGCGAGATGGGCTTGCAGTCTTGCACCGAGAGGCAGGGATAGAGACTTCACAGGTAGATGGATGTAACGCATCGGTCATAAGATCCCAATATTATGGCAATAATCAAATGTGTCTTTTACCAAGAATTCTGTTTTAGTTGCAGTGAGGGTAGAAATAGCCATTTAATAAACATTGCAGCATATGGGTTAGAGAAGTTAAGCTTGTTTGATAATCTGTGCCCATCCTCTATTTATGACTGGGTTTTCCTCCATCTGAAATCTCAATTACTTAATTGATTAAATTAGTTAAATTATTTTTTTTTCCTTTAGAATTGTTCTTGAACAGTTGGATATTACAAGGAAGGGGAGATCTTAAACTACCTTCTAATTCATTTGAAATGACCATCTTTGAGGAGCAGAGAACAGCCCAGAGAGGTTTAATTAAGCAAATTATAACATCATTCAAGGTCTCTGTTGGAAGAAAATACTGCAGATACGGATGCACTTTAGGATCAGGATTATGAAAATTGTGAACATGGCATTACAGCTTCACTATGGACATATGTTATAATATGTTATTTGGTACTGTTTAGATAAACCATTCTGTATGATGATACAAGGCTCTACATTCAGTGACAACATTGCACAGTGATAAATCTTGACACTTTCTGCTTATGCTCTTGCAGGTTCACTGGTTTATCTCACTTCACATACTTTGTAGCTTTAATTGGACTGGGGTTCTGTGATTGAGAAATCATGTGTAACCTAAACTCTTTGAAGAATGTGCACCTTCAAGTGAAGTTCAGGAGAGACAGATTGCTACCATATCCTGTCAAATAATTTACATTTAAAAGGAGCTTTCCCATCATTGTCATTACTCATTTCATTTCTAGTTAAATACTGCTGATGCAGAGTACTTTTCCTTTCAAAAAGTCAAAGCTTGGATTCATTCAGTGGATCTATTGTATGATCTACAAACCAACCCTGTTTACAGTAACTGCTCCAATTAAAATTCCATCTATGTATTTTAGCTTATGGAAAATATGTATTTCTGCTCTAGATATTTGCTTATGTTCTTCTTGAATAGAATCATTCAAAACCTTCTTTTGAAGAACAGAATTCTGTTATTATTTTGTAACATTTACCCACTAAGTTTTTATTTGATAATTTAATGATATTGCTTTGTACTGTATGTTTTGGGAATAAACTAAACTATTCTTCTTACAGTTCTAATGATGTAACAACAATGTGCATGCTGAGTTTTAGTAATATGTTCATTATATGTTTGATCTTTTTTTATTATAAATACAATACCTTAGGGATTACTTTGCCATATATGAATATTGTATGCTGAACTCAACACCACGGTAAATGATCTCAATATGCACTTCACATACAGTACCTGTTATATTTTATATGATTTTCTGTTATCCTATGTTATAGAAAGCTTCCATGCCTTCTAGATATGTGCAGATTAACTCCATCATTGTTAGCCACTATGAATGAATGATTAACACTGTTTTTTTGTTACTGATAACAAGGTACCTATTCACATTATACAATCTAAATGAGCCCCTATGGTGTGGTTTATAAATTTGATTACTTCTTTATCAGAGGTCAAACTGACTTTGAACTGTGCTGAAGGCAGTTGACATTTCCCACTTCATAAACAGTTGCTGCAGAGAAAACAAACAAATTAAATATTAAAGGTGGATACAGGTCTTAGCTTGTTAAAGTGTGAAGTGGAAATGCTTTCAGAGAATGCATGTAAGTGTATCAAACCAGGAGAAAGGTAGCTTCTATCAGCAAAAGCCACACAAGACTGAGGATTGTGTTTGTTTAACTTGATGATTATACATGAACGTATTTTTGAAAAGCTGTGATCATGTATTGTAATTATTTTATTTTTTACTGTATTAACCTCATTTGGGACTGCCAGCTGTTTTAAGTTTAAATTTCTTTGGCAGTGACTCCTGCACTGCATGGAGAACATCAGCTCTTTTAACACAACTACCTGGCAGGACAGTTACTGCATCAGCTAGAGAGACTAGCACCTCACACTGTTGTCACAGCAATGCCTGCATGTACCTAGCAAATAGGATGTTTCTTGGCTATACTGAGAACCATGACAGCCCTGGCCAAATGCTACCCACCCAAGCTGGGAGATGCTCTGCTGTTTGTGTGGCTGCTTGGTAAACATGACATGGTAACATGACCCAGGCTCTAAGCCTTAGAACTGAGTCTTCCTGTTCAGCAAGCCTATATTGGTTATACCACCTGGGAGCTCCACAGCTACGATAATTAATTTAATTAGCATGTAAGTTATAGTTACACATCTAAAATGCATGCTTTGTTTCTAAAAATGATTGATCATTGAGAGATGACAACATGTTTTATAAGTGTGCAGTCAAATTTTGCCGTACACTGTAGTATGTGAGCTAAAACTGAAACCTTGTTCATCTGCCGTCTTTAAGTCCGTATATTACATGATTTATTCTGGAACCTGAAATACTTATTGTAACGAATGGCCGACATACAGGTTGTACGAGCCGGTTGCAGCACGGTGACAGCACTGCCTCCCCCTGTGCATAACACACACAGATAGGGAGAGAGCCTGGGGTCAGAGCACAGGGTCTGCCATTAAACAACACCCCTGGAGTAGTTGGGGTTAAGGGCCTTGCTCAGGAGCCTAACAGAGTATGATTCCTCTGCTAGCTGTGGGATTTGAACCAGCATCCTTCCAGCCACAGGCGCAGATCCTTAGCCACAGAGCCACCGCTCCACCCCGATGGACAAATAGATGCTCTGCCTTGAATATTGTGGCACCTGCATGGAGGAACTTTAGTATCTTTCTATCATTAGGTACAAAATATTTGCAAAAGCCTCTTGGCGTAGTCACAACAGGATTACCACTCTGAACATGTTTTTTCCCCCACACTGTATGACACAGATTTGAATAAACAGTCTTGTGTTGGGTTATGGAGCACCAATTTTGGTGCTCCATAACCCAAGGAATAATTTTTATTCTTTTATAAAAGGAATACATGACCCAGTCTTCATAGATAAATGCTTTTAGAATTCTTTCAGAGTAATATAAAAAAAACACATTATTGGCTCTACACGTTTCATCAATGATTCCATAATATAAATTTGTTTAAAAATACAACAACCTAATTTGTACATAAAGTAAAATATACATTTCAATGTTTCTCATCACCATATTGCAGGATTACTGTAACATGCCTTTTGAGTGACATGCCCAGCAAAGTTTCACATCGCTAGTCTTCTAAGTTCTGTGAAACTTCCATAATTCATATGGATAACTACACTGATTGATAATCACTGCAGTGCTCAATCTAACAATCCATATTCCAATACATTGCCTTCAATGTTCCTTCAGGAGAGTTTATAGGATGATGAAACTGTTTTTTTTCTTAGGCCTCTTAACATGGGGACAGAGGTGTCAACATGCAACCCTGTCAAACTTTTCAACTCAGATTTCTTTCATGTGCACAAAATTATTGTTTAAAACTCATAAGAGGACCAGAGTTTCTCTTCTGCAAAAAAGTCCAAGCCTTTATTACTGGTGTTGTTTTTCATCAGTCTCTTCTATCTTTTAAGTCAATGGTTCTCAACCCTTGTCCTGGAGGAGCACTGAATCTTCGCCAGTGTTAATAGATTACTTACTTGATTTTCTTGTTTATTTAGACTTTTATTTAACTTGTTTCTTCAGTCAGCCCTGTCATAAATATTCTACTTCAAGGGTACTCTTTCCAACAACCTCGGCACATTGAACTTTACACAGCTTCTCCTCAACTTGGTTGCTTTTTATTCTGACTAAACAGCTCTTACCATTTGATGAATGGTATTTAATGTTGAAGAATTTAATGATGAACAGACACAAATGCATTAGGACTGACACAGATTCCTACATTAAGGATTTTCTTTTCCTTCTACAGAGGCCCTATTAGTTACATTTCATACTACACACCTGAATGGGGGCAATTGTGAAACTCCAAAATGGTACAGGGTGTGATTTCAATTACAACTCATATAAGAGCTTTATATGAGCTGAGAACATATTAACTAAAATGCCCCAGACAGAAAACCCTAAAAGGCAAGGGTTGTGTACCACCACTGCTGATTGGGGAATTATTGCTTAAAAGAACGCTCAGGTCTTCAGATGTCCCTCAAAAATATTCTTGACTACATTAAGGCATGTAAATGTATTCTCAATACCTTTAGTATTGTTGAATAATTTGTGTCATGCTGTGCATATCTATTATACACTTTCTAAAAGATTAGATTTTCCATCCAGAAAGGGAAAAATAGGTGTATTTTAATGATTGTTTAGTGTAGCTATTCAAATATATAAAAAGGCTCTTAACCAAAATTATTTTTTTAAGATTGTACAGAATAGTTTCAAAACACATTTCTTTACTGTGAAGTTTAGATACTACATAGAAGGCCTGGAGCTGACATTTTCACTCACCTCCCATTGGTTTGCAGTAGATTATAGGAGCAATTCATTTTGCAGATGTTTTATGTATATTTCTGCTTTAATATGCAAAGAAATCCTTTGGATGCAATTATCTTAAAAATCCATCATTAATTCTGCTGTGATTTGCCTTTAATGAATGCTATTGATATTATCAGAGGACTTTAGAAGCTACAATACAGCACAGAAGATTTTGCATGAATAATCAAGAATCTTGTCATTTGTGTTTGTAGCTGCACTTAGAAAAATATATAAAATGGCTGCACTTAATGTGTGGTGAGTGTCCATATTGGTTTAGGCCATAAGAGGCTTAGAGTGACTGCGGAGACAGAGTGAGAGAGTTAAAAAACGTTCCAAATTTGCAGGAGGAATAAATCAGTAAGGGTCATCTAGTCTGGTCAAAAGTTAATTTGGTAAAAGCTTGTGGTGAGTGGGCACTGTGGGCTGAAGCAAGGGTCAGACTCAATGGGTAGACAAAACACAAAAAGGTTGATAATCTTAAATAACATACAGATGTTTGCTATGTCAGGGACCCAGGTATCACTTGTTTGATTAAACTTTTCAAACTATACTTGATATGCCATACACTTGTTTGGCCAAACAAGATTAGCCAGCTAGTTATAGACATAAAGGAGAAATGGAAAGCCTTGCAGTTTACAGTCAATGTCAAAATTAGACTGGTTTAGAGCAGCAGGGGTGGTCCACCTTCAACCCCAGATCTATATTCCCCCATAGTAAAAGTGTGGGGATTTTGAGTTTAAAATCCTTCTCATCCTTCTCATTTGTGAAGTAGGTATCATGTCTGCTGGTATTTTCCTAATGACATAGTAACTAAGGACATTCAAAATTTAGAGCTGATTTTAAAAGACGTTCTATGAACTATATTTGTTATTCATATAAATCTGTAACATACAGTATATAATTCATATCAATCAATTAAATATGTACTGTAAAGTACAAATAATATACTATGCTTTATTTATGTCACCTGATAATAAGTCTCCCTAAGTCTCCAGTTTAACTATATATGAAGTGATATTTGTTATCGTGTTCATACTGAATACATATGAACAAAGCATACACCCCTAAGACTACCCCATTTATTTATAGAATTTTAGACGCAGACACTTATTTAGATTGGGGCCAGATAATTACAACACATTTACTTGATCTCTATTCAGCCTTAGAATTTTACTTGACAAGCCTTGGACTTGTAACATCTGGAAGGTGTACAGATGTTTTCTACCATTAGAGCACCGAGGACCTTGGATTCTAATGTGTGCAGAGCTCTACCTCATTATGATAAGTCTTTTCACTAACTCTGTTGCTGCCATCTGTTGAAGTTGGTAATGCAGATGTGCCTTGCTGTTTTATTCATCCAACGGTCAACTTAGAGATTTACAAATGAGTGAAGTGTATAGTGCGGAACATTGCCTGTGGCAGGTGTGGTTCTGTTGGAACGTCTTTGAGTTACAGTATGCTCTAGAGTAGTAAGCAGAGGAAGTAAACCCCCAAATATTTCCCTGCATGTACAACTAAATTATGCTTCCCGAATGCCTTCCAAATAAAAAAAAACTTTTCAAAGTATGATTAGCACAGAGTTTAGCTGTTACACAGCACTCTTTTGGGCTTTGCTTGCTATTATTTTAATTTTGATTAAAATTGAAATTTGAATTTCTAGGAGATATCTCCTTTTCCCTTATACAGATCATTGTTGTGAGTTATAATTGTTGTTTTGTCAGTAGTTTGGTCAAACCCCAACTAAGGCAATGAAAAGCTTGAAATGATTAGAATTGAGAGATTTATTGGCAAACCATATATTTGTATACATTTATATGTAGGTTAGTGAAAGTGGGAGAGATTAGGGCTTTACTTTGACTCAAACTTTTAGTTAAAAGTAATCTGAAACCGGGATATACAATTTCAAGAATTTATGAGTGAAAAGAACAGTAGCCATAACAGTTTAAATGTTCAATCAAGTTTCAAAAAGTTTTTAAACCTTAATTTGATGTTTTAGTAGTTTTTTATTATCTTGAAATGCATCATATTCTCTCTATATACAGTACATGTTATTGAAGATATTGCTATGTATCCAATAATAAAATTAATAATTACATAAATGTTATGAGATCATGGCTGCACATGATAATTATTTTTTTTTACAAAGAAAAAACATGAAATTACTCAGCTGCTAATGACTACTCTCCAAATGTACAACATAAAAAAACATTTACAAATACAATATAAATTGATGGCTTATTTCTAACCTGTCAGATTAATCTCTATTAAATATTCTCTAATATACAGTATGCATTCTAAAATGCCTAAAAAACTTGCATGACCAGGAGACATATACTGATACACAATTAAAATGCAGTAGTATACATTTTTCATTAATAGTTAATATGGCTCATGCATACATGTTATTATTATTATTATTTTACATTCTGAGTTTGGTCATTGTTTTAGTAACACTGTTCTAAAACAAAATTTTCCTTAATCGTAACACATCATGAGGACACTAGGTTTTCAGTGGTTCTGATTAAAATCAAATTTGACAAAATAAGTTGGTTAAGAATGTGTATAACTAGTCATTTAAATGTGATTTTAATTAATACAATAACAGTAAAGCGGTAAAGGAGAAGACTATGCCCCACTATGAAGACTACTTCAGTACTATCAGCAAGATCAAAGGCAGCTAGCCTGTGGCAGACATTACAAAGGGAAGGAGATGTTCTACTTCAAAAATCACCAGATTAATTCCAAAGAATCCAGGAAATCAACTGCATGAAAGACAGCTTATGTTCTGGAAGTTAGAGGGTCATCATTCCAACCCAAAGCCATCACAACTGTCTGTGCCATCTGTGTAATCAATTTCAGGCTGCAGTGGCTCTTCACCTAGATGAAAATGATCTGCATGAGAGACTATTCAGGGTTTCATATTGACAGGTAAGAGATAAAATCCCCATTGTCTTTGGGATAGAAAACATCTAACATTGAGGTGGCATGTTTTATTCCCTGAAGGATGTAGTTTTATCCTTCACAGAGCTAAAGAAAGGCAAAATATGGAGATTATGGTCAGTGTTATTCTGATAGTTGAACTATTCAAGCTAGTTAGCAGGATAGTGGAAAAAGGAAGATGTGGTTGAGGATTCTATGATACTGTGAAGCCATTTTTGTCTTGTTCTTTCAGTCAGTTAAAACTCTAGAATAATTTACCTGGCATATGTTTTAGATTCCATTTTTTAGAAGAATAGAATAAAGAAGTAGACATTATTATTTGAATAAAGTATTATTATGTATTCAGAATCATACATGAAGATCTAGTGAATTTCGTAAATTGAGCTGTGACTTGTCAAAAGCTAATATACAGTATATGTTTAAAATAACTATATACTAATAATACTTTGTGGAGAACTTTGAAATATGTAAGTACAAAACCCCTAAAAGTTCATTTTAAAGCAATAACTGTCTTTAAATAAGTAATGAAATAAGAAGTCATTTCCAGAAATGAACTCCTACTTCATTTTGTTGAGAGCAACCAAAAAGTGTTGTTCCTGTTGCACTTATTTTTGCCTCCTTTGAAAAATATTTAAGGAATTATTTTGCAATGGCTAAAACTAAACAGAACAGACAATACACCATTGGTTATAAAAAGACATGCATGATGAAGTGATCTTTTCAGCATATTATGTCATTCATCACAAGGGCTTACGGCATTTCTCTAGTCTCTGCTCCCTGCTGCTAATTTTTAGCAAAACAATGAGAATTTTGTGAGCCAAGATTCCTGAGCAAAACAATGAGAAAATGCTCTTACAGAAAGTAAATTAACACGATTTTGTAAATTGATGTTCATGTTGTGACAGTCTGTATGGTTGTAACAAATCCTGCTGTGATTTAAGCATGTGATAACATGTGCTTGCGTCTTTTCACAACTTCTTAGTTTAACACTTTATAAACCTTAAGGAAAAGGACAGTAAAAATTCCAAAAGTGTAATTAAGATGTACTGTATTTTCTAAAATTAAGTATAAAAAAGTGAATTATATTTAAAAATGCAATTTAATATAAGAATATATTTTATTTATACATACTGAGTATCAAAGGAAATTTACCACTCTATTCAAACCTGTATGCTTTTATAAAATGTACAGTAAGTATACAGATTTTGGATATTAATTAAATGTCTGTGATATCATTTCGATTAATTGTTGATTAATTGATTAACAGAAACCAAGTGGCTGATTTACAGATAAAACAATCCAAAAGGTATTTTTATGTTCTAAAGCATTAACTATAAATGTAAAGTTCTGGATTTTTGTCTCACAATTTGATTTTAGATTTTTAAAACTTTAGATTTATAAAAACATAGTATCATTACATTTCATCATAAATATTAGAAATACTTATCCAAAATAAAAAAAAGTAATAATCCAATACAATGTTATCAAAATCTTTCACATCCTGGATATAAATTACTGATCATATTCTGTGTACATGGAAAATTAATATAAAAGTGTCAGCACTCGGGTGTTTCATTAACAGTACAAAAATATTAATTCTTTTTCATAAGGTGGTTAGTATGTAATATGTGCACCTGGGGCTGACTTACTTGTCAGTACATCTGATCTCTTTTAATTAGTTGTGAGTAATTAGTTTTTTTCACCAAGTAGCTTATGATGCATGTAGGCTAATTAGTAGTTCCACTGTCAGTGCATTTCAGTTCCTTATCTTTGACTGGTTTTTAGTATTTAAAAATCAGTACTCAGAAGTACTAACGAGAACATCAGACAGAACTGGTAAAAAATAACTACAGTGCTCCTGAGTTTTTGTAGAACAATTAAAACTTCCTGGATATCTTGCAATAAGAGTAAGAGTTAATAAGAATTCTTCACTTCTTACATACAGGTCTTAGGTTCTAGAGTTTGCATGTTTACAGGTGGGTTTTTACCGGGTGATCTGGTCTCCTCCCACAAACAGGCTGACTGTGTTAATATGTTCTCTTTTTTTGCCACTGCTTGCTCTGCAATGAACTGGCGGGTTACAGCACTGCCTTCCACCCACTGTTTCCGGGGTAGGCTCTGGGTTGTCATGACCCTGACCAAGAATATCTGTCTAGTAATGGATGAGTACGTGTGAATATATAAAATTGACTACTGTATATACTGTACAGTATGTAAAACACAACTCTAACTTTAGTTAAGAAAAAATAATGGAAATATAGACTATATATAGAAGAACAGGTTTTTGCACTAAAGTTCAATATGGTACCTGTACCACAAAATTAAAGAGTGTCAGTTTTTTACACATTTGCTCTTATAAAAATGTGCCTTGGAGTTTGTTTACAAATGGTTAACTTAGGATGTTAGACACTCTTTGTTCATTGTAATTTGCAAGGTATATTACCAATTAAATATTGAAAAACTGAAAGTAATCATACATGTAATCAAGATAGATTTCCTTTTGGAATGCTTAAAAATGACTTCACCAAAGGAGCTAGAAGATGCTAAATTACATCCCCTTCTTTGTAAACATCTTTATGTTGCTCTGTATGATTGTGCAGCAAGAATAGCACATGTGCACATGACTAGATACTTGAAAGTCTAAAGAGGGAATGTAATATATGAATGTGTGCTTTAATGTGAATACTCAAACACCAAAAATGTTCACTTATTTAAATAATTGCAGGGATAAGAGTAGTTGTACCAAGTCTATCTAAACCCATTACATTTCTGAGCCTGAGAATAACATATGTCAAAAAGATTAGACTTGCTGGTTCTAGAACTGGAAACAGTACTTTAATATGTATGTGAGGTTTCTAAGCACAAATACAGTAGTGATATTAGATGGTGACTACAGATTACAGTGGAATGCAGGACAGCATTTGTATGAGGTAGTAGTGCAGTTCTTCAAGAAGGGCCATGACCAGCTGTTACATCATAAACCAAAACATCCACATCCGAATTTTCAGGAAAATGTTGGGAGAAATTCCAACAACAGTTGGTAAAGGCCTAATTACATCCTGATTTTAAACTTATAAATAAATTAGTTTATTTGAATAAACTGAAAATTATAAATTAGTTTCACGCCATTTGACTCCAAGCTAAGTCCTTTACAAATATCCTAACATTCTATTCTAGCTTGGACCTGGCCAGAATATTACAACTCAAGCCCCAAGATGATAAGACAACTTATTTGCAGCTCTTGACATTACTAGTTGTATAGTACAATCCATACAGATCATTTAGTGCTCATTTTTCACTGAAATAATATTGGCACCTGACATTTGACTTTGAACACATAACTTCAGGCAATCCTAGTCAGATACCACCTCAAAATCAATTAATTTTAATCTCATTTCCCCTTCAGTTTAAGCACTAAATATGACAGTGACAGGAAGGCATTTTTGAACTGTCACCATGCACAATAAATAATGAAATAAGACACCTGGTTATCAGAACATTAATTAAAAACACAACAAGCTTCTGGCTAAGGTTACTGGTACCATATAAGCAGTGAATAAAAGGGTCCACCGATTTCAAAATGCCCGAAGGAGAAATGAGATTTATGAGACTTTTTTCTATTCCCTCATACACTATTGACTATGAGCTTGCCAAAATCTGTTAACACTTATTTAACTTAGGAGTCTGCTTTCTCTCACATTGTTTTTCCAAGGACATCTCTGAGCCATGAAGGATTTTATCATTTCTGTATGTTAAACAATATAAGGATAGATAATAATGAAAACAAAAACTTTGAATCTTCAGTTCTGTTTTCTCTTCCCAGGGCTCTCACTCAATGTTCCTTTTTGTAGTGTTCTATGGTATTCTTTATTCACCTTAGCAACAACATTTTTACTCAGCATAGATGTTAGCAGCAGATATGAAACCATTCTGGAAGACAGCCCAGTTGAATTGATTTAGTTCAGTGATGTGTCATCACCTTTGAAACTCAAAACATACTCTAATGATTATTTATTCAATAACACAAAGTGTTTTAAATTTAATTGTGGTGGCTGGTAAAATGTTTTTTCTTGAACTTGGAACAAAAAAAATTATGTTCACTTCTTTTTTTAAAATAAAAAAATACATGAGATACAGTAACGTATTTTAAAGGCCTACAGTATGTAAGTACAGAGTGTAAGTACAAAAATACTGTTTTTACATTTAAAAAACAGAATACAGTACATTTAATAGAAACAGTGTTAAAAGGGGACAAACTTAAAAATACTATGATGATTAAAGTGTACACATGGTAATAGTAACTATAGTAAATTCAGTTATCTATATACTAATTGTCAGTTATAAATACCATGTTTTTCCACATGTTGAATTGAGTCCCTAAAAAGAGTTATTTTACCATTATTTGGTATAATAAGGGTGATTTTTTTTCTTTTTACATTAATATGAGCGGTGAGATTGTTTGCCTGGCAATAATGTCTGATGTTTTTTTTTCTGTTGAATACCTCATCAAAATACAATTAGCGACAGTAGGATTCCCATTTCACCACATGTGGCGACAGTACAAGTGCTATCATATCTGAAACTGGCTTAGTGACGAATGACAATAAACTGTTATGTACAAATAAGACATTTGCTTAAAAGATTTAAACGTTCAAATAAAGTCATTGTCAAACATTCTTAGCAACGCCAACAACAAAAGGTCAGTTTTTAAAAACACAAAGGCAAAATATTTTATTTCCAAAGCTTTTAAGGTTTTCTGTATCTTGCTTACTTTATTTTTTGTTATAATTCTTTTTTCTTACCTAGGCATGATTTCCCAAACAATCACCATTGCCAATTCAAGAGACGTACATTTGTATATGAATGACTATTAAATTTTAAGGTCAGACTGATTTATTAGTATTAATTTGAGAGAGTCACTCAATTGTGTAAGGTAAAATGAGAATAGAAATGAAGAAAAAGGCATAAGTGGGTTTACAGCAATCCATGTTTTAAGAATGTGCCTAAGACTTAATAAAAGCAGAATGCCCTATAAATTTATTTTCTAATACAGGTAAAATATTAAGAATGCTTCCCACAGACATCTGAAACCTCAGGCTCTCATATATTGTACATTAGTCATATGTGTAATACAGTATGTGTATCATAAGTTTAAGCTTCAATAATTCTGTTTACTTTATGGCCAGTAAAGTACTGATACTTTTAATAAATGTTTAGACCACAGCTTTTATAGAAGAGTTGAATGCTCCTTAAAAGAGGTTATGCGTCTATCAGATGTATTTAAAGAGGAACTAGATAACGTGCAGTAGCTGTCTGTCATGTTTTTACAGAACATAAAAGCAAGGATTACATCAGGCATGACATTTTCAAAGATTCAGTTAAGTCATGATGTAGAAGTCATCTAACTTATTTTACAATTGTTAGAAATGTTTATTTTTTCATTATTGTAGTTAATCTGCACTAATCTAAAACAATTGAATGCATTCTCTACGTGTTATGCCATTAAATTTCTAAATCATGGAAGAGCTCCAGTAAGCAAAAAACCAGCAAAGGAAGCTGAAACTGATAAAGAAATTATGAAGGCGGTGTTAATATTCACTGTTACTGTATACTGTAGTGTTTATTAATTCTTTTAATAAACCTTCAGAACTTTATTGACCCCACAGCTGAACACTGTTTAAACAATTAATTGGAAAAAAGAATGAGAAAAACATATTATGTGATGTATTATAAATACACCTGTTATAAACTACAAAATCTATAACTTTCTAGCTACAGTTTTCTCTCTAGAGCCTTCAAACTCCACATTGTAGAGAGTTAGCCTTTTAGTTTAGCAAGTTTAGTAATCATTTGAGCTGTGTACAGCAGGTCAGTCACTTTGATGGTGGTTTTAATCCAAAGCTTGACTCCAAAAGTCATAAAAGCATACACTTTAATGATAAAATAAATCTTTTGAGGCCTGATCAAGCTCTATTATGAAGACATCTCAATGTTGTACAATTGGTAGAGTGCTGATGGGATTATACAGACAAGGTTCCTAGTCTGACATTGTCTGATTTGCCAGGCAATCATTAAACCTGCAGTGTGATACGACAGTCCTCCAGTTTATGCTAAGCCTCCTGTAAGGCGCTGTGAAGTTGCAATGTATCAAATGACGAATACTTCTGCTGTTGCGTGTGTCAAAGAAGTGTCTTGGCATGAATCCTTTTGCTGGAGTGGTGTATAAGAAGTTGTCAGATTGGTGATTCCAAACTGAACAAGCATTTTGACACTCCAGTGGTCATGGTGCTGTAAAAGATTTTTTTAATAGACACATATCAGGAAAACTGACATACAAATGTTGTAAAGATAGAAAAAGGGACCAGTGTGATTATTTCCAGTGAAAAACAAACCAGACAAAAACCTGTCTCTATCCAAGCTCTAGGTAAAAAGTCTTTGAGAATCCATTTCCATTACGATTTGAACAGTTAACCAAATCACAAAAAACTCTTCACGTGTAGAACTCATCTACCCTTCAGTCACTTCATTGTTCCCTTCCCCTCTGATTCATCTTACCTTTAGAAGCTCTGTTCTCTTTCTGGGTAGCAGAGGCTGAAGGCCCACTAAAAAGTTATGCTTCCTTTTTTTAATGTCACCCAACTAATTGTCTTCCTTCTACTGGTCATGTAACTAAGAATGGCAGGTCCCTTTTCCTCTCTGGGGAATGTGGCTAAGACAATATTCATCATCTTGTGTTTACTTATTACCCTCTTAAAGCATAGAATAAAAAATAATATATTTTATATATGGGAGAGAAATATGTTGGAAGAACATGAAAACTAAAGATTTCAATCTGAAAAATCCAATGGTCAATACTGACTGGGAGCTTTGTGTCTATAAGTTGCTGATGGCCTCTTGACCAAACTTGTTCAGTAAATGCCCCACAAGAGGTATTCCTTGGATTGATCTGGTTGCTGTTTAAACAAAACAGGTAGAAAAAAATACATATAATACAGTTGAATCATTACGGGCAAGTGATATACCGTAATATTATATATTCCGAAGTTTGTTTCAAAAGCAGAGAAGAAAGGTATTAATCGAGTGGGGATAGATGAGGTTAAAAAACATTACTGATTTCCTTCAAAGGCAAAGAAAACGTCATTTTAATTAAACGATCATTTATTACTGACTGTGATACACTCAGTCGACTTTGACTGTTGAATAACTAAATTACTTAATTAGTAAAAGGGTTGATTGGGCATACTGTAGGTAATGAGGTACAGTAAGTTATCCTGTTGAATATCAAGCCTGGTAAAAATCAAGAAAGAAAAATACAGAAAATAATCAATACTGAATGTCCTGCTTATCAAGAAATCAATTAGCATGGTTGAGGGTCATCTACAGTATGTCATGGCACTGTTGCTTGCTGTGCATTCCAAGACCTCTTCATTGATTAATCAAGATTTTGCATAGAGCGCCCTGATAGATATCAGTGAGTGTGGCAAGGATAAGCTGAACAATATGATAATTTGTCTGTTCAACGGCCCAATGCATAGGGTGGTTCATGTGTGATGGACCAGCAGAAGCCTCAGGGTATTGCATTCCATTCATTAGAAGAGCATTTAACATTCAGAGTTTTTAGAAAATTGAAAATTTATTAATTGTATTCCACCATTTGAAATGAAAATGTTAAATATTAATAAAATAGATTGTTTAAGTTTTTACCTGAAATCCTGTATATTTTTCAAATTCTCACCTGATGGTTGAAATAGTAAAGATATGCTATCATTAATACATATTTGTCCTGCATTAGAAAATAAAACAGAATGATTATTCCAGATAATAACTATGTAATTATAATAATTGCTTACACTTATATAGCGCTTTTCTGGACGCTCCACTCAAAGCACTTTACAGGTAATGGGGACTCCCCTCCCCACCACCAATGTGCAGCATCCACCTGGATGATGCATCAGCAGCCAAACGCTCACCGCACATCAACTATCAGTGAGGAGGAGAGCAGAGTAATGAAGCCAATTCATAGATGGGGATTATTAGGAAGCCATGATTGGTAAGGGCCAATGGGAAATTTGGCCAGGACACCAGGGTTACACCCCTACTCTTTTCGAGAAACATCCTGGAATTTTTAATGACCACAGAGAGTCAGGACCTCGGTTTAATGTCTCATCCGAAGGACGGCACCTGTTTACAGTATACTGTCCCTGTCACTATACTGGGACATTAGAACCCTCATGGACTGCAGGGTGAGTGCCCCCTGCTGGCCCCACTAACATGTCTTCCAGCAGCAACCTTAGTTTTTTCCAGGAGGTCTTCCATCCAGGTACTGACCAGGCTCACACCTGCTTAGCTCCAGTGGGTTGCCAGTTGTGAGTTGCAGAGTGATATGGCTACTGGCATGTAGAGTTTAAACATAAGAAAAATGGGTTATCCCAAAACAGCAAGGAGTATCCGGTTTGAAGAACCTTAAAGATGATGCATGCAGAAACAAAATAACAAATCCACATGGAAGACCAAATATGGCCATTTAAATTATAAAACACTTATGAATTCAGGACACTTATTCAGAATAATGTTTTTAAACAGCTGAATGAGGTACTTCTTCTACGCAAACCCAACAGTAAAACAGATGAAAATAGATACCTGGATATAATTATAATTATCACAATTTCTAAAATTTTCCTTTTTTAATTAGTATCAAAGCACAAGCTATTTTCACATTTAACCACCACATTACAATTTGAAATTGTCAATTATCAATGATCTCTGCTTACTGCTATGTTATCTTTCCCTGTATGGGAAAGACATGAGACATAAGAACATAATAAGACATAATAATATAAAGGTTGCAAACTAGAAGATGGCATTTGGTCCATCTTGTTCATTTATTACTGTAGTTTAGCAGCTTGGTCTACTTCTTGAAGTAGCCTAGAGTTTGCATCTCATCCATCTGTCTGGGACACCTGTTCCAGACTACCACAATTGCGAGTAAGTGTCCCCTATTTTCTGTCCCAAATTTAAATATTATTTACACAATTATATTTTTAAATATTTAATTATAATTTTGCACATAGAAGATCACATAATTTCTCATTCTCCTTTATTCAAGATTGATTTAGTTATTGTAACATTTTGCATACAACAATCCCCTGCAATCAGGAATTATTCTTAATACTTTTCTGTTTTGTAAATTCTGTTTAAAGCTACAATATTCTACTATATTCTATAAAACATTATTCTGTATAATACAGAATAAACTATAAGCTTGAGCATAAATTCCACTTTTTACTGTATATTCCAAAAATCTTTTTTTTGCTTGCCCACATACATGATATAGACAAATCATAGAATAATCTTCCTACACCTGCTGATTTTCCTCGTGTACCATTCCAAAACAACATATATTGCATATCAGAAACAGAAACTTAATTCGCCAAGTACAAGATATACAAGGAATTTCTCTTGGTGCAGGTGTCGCCATAAATTCCAATAAGATAAAAGTAACAAGACAGAAATCTACAAATAAAAAGTTCAGTGATATGTACAATTTAAAAGTATATACAGTTGAGTAATAAAATGTGCAGTGAACACTGCGTATATTTACAGAAAGTATCAGAAGCATGTGCAGTTAAATGAAAATGTACAACTGATCATAGAGGAGGAATGAGTGTCCTTGTTTATAAGAGTTATGGCCTGGGGGAAGAAGCTGTGCATGTGTCGGTTAGTCCTGGTTTTTAGGGCTCTTACTCTTGATTTCCGCTGAGAGGGAAAACGCTGGAAGAGAGAGTGGCCAGGGTGTGAGGGGTCAGCCATGATTTTCCCTGCCCTCCTTCTCATCCTAGGTGAGTATAGATCTGTGAGGTGGGGAGGAGCTGACAGCCAATGATTTTCTCTGCACATTGCACAATGTGCTGTAATTTCCACTTTGAGTGTGATGCTGCAAAGCCCAACCAAACAGAAATAGAGGATGTAATGACTGATTGTATTACAGTATGGCAGTGTAAAATTGGACCAGCAGTGCTTGTGACAGCCCAAATTTCTTAAGCTGTCTCAAAAAATGCATGCGCTGTTGAGCCTTCTTGGTAATTGTGGTGATGTTCCTGTCCCATTTAAGGTCCTGTTGGATGACAGTTCCTAAACATTTGTAAGACTGTGCTCTGCCAACCGTGAAACCATGTATTTCCAAAGACATACATAATGTATTTGTCATTGTTAACATTCATTTGCCAAGATGCCCAATGCATAATTGGGCAAAAGTTCATTGCTGGTGTTTGTCGCTCCCCCTATTCTTATTTTATTTTGTTTCAGTAAGTTTGGTAGCTACAGTACAGTATATGGGGTGCCACGCTGCCTTTTCAGGTAATGTTTCATATATCTTAGGCCTGAAGTTACAGTATGTTCCAGATTGAGACATCTTCTTGTTGAGTTTGCATGTTCTCGTTGGGGGTTGTCTACTAGTGTTTGTTTCCTTCCATCTTACAAAGACATTCTGTCTGGGTTAATTAGTGATAAAGGGCACAACATACACTTCAAATACATTTTGGAAATGAATTTGTTCTGTTTTGTATTGCAGCGCCACGCAGGGCGCTTTAGCCATGCGCACGCAAGGAGGGCTGAGAACAGCACCTGGGGGCGGCACCATGGGACTGTATATAGTGGGATGGAGGCTGGGAGACAGTCTCTTCCCTTCGTGTGTATTAGTGTAGGCGCAGCGCTGTAACCCCTGTACCTTTCCACGATTCCAGTTAATAAATGTGTTGTTCAACCCCATTCTCTGAGTCCTATGCCTGCTCCATTCCGTACCGACGCCCGCAGTTGTTACAGTATTTTTTTTTCAAAGAGCAAAGTAGTACATACAGTGCGTCATAAGGTTCAATAACACTTGACACTTTACCGCAAAATTTGGTGAAGGTCAAAAATGTTTACTTTCTTCAGCAGCACTCATATGAAAACTGCAAGTTCATAAACCTTCAAGATCAAGTTCATTACATTATGCTCCTTATTTTCTAAAGAGCTATTTGGAAAACTATAATACCATACGGAAGTCATTAAACAGAGATGTGACTTTAATTTACACCACTTGTGAGGCATAGTTTTATCCATTAAATCTTAGGTTTGAGTTAAGTAGCATCTAATTAGACACAGTTTAAATGTATTACCTTGAAGAAATTACAGATTCAATCATTCAATCTCTTGGTCATGTGTCTACTAAAACATTGGATATATTAATATATAAAACAATCATGTAATTTACAAATATTGTATTTGATAGAAATTCTGTGTTGGAGTAGTGTTGATTGAGCATGTCTTTCACTGCATTACTTTGAAGAAAGCAAAATTGAATTAAGGAGAATGTGTTAATTTCTAAAGTAGTAAACATTGTATTTAGGCATTGATAATTAAATATTTTGAAGACATTGTGCATTTAATAAATTATGATAAAACACATGTGAATAATGAAATTGTGGGAACTTTTGACAGCCATACTGCACAACGGAGTAATACTGTACTTATTAGTCAGATGTGTCTTCCCTCTTATCCTTGACCCTAATCATTATTTGTTTTTTGTTGTTGTTAATACTTGTATCCTTTCCCACTTGTTAAGTTTAGTATGTTCTGGTGCTAATTTGTTTTAAAGATAATGCTTTAGGAACTATAGAGTGTGAGGGGCGATGTATGTAAGTCATTTCAATACCACAAAGAAGAGTTTGATCAAAACACAATGACATGTCATAGCAATATATGCATGAAGTTTGGTTTATTATACTTTTAAAACATTAAAAATTGAAAGCAATGTAGCACAATTTTTATGGTGCTCGTTAGTTCATGAACAGGGGGAAGCAGCGAGTGACAGCATGTGCCCGACCGCCCCCACTAATATGACCATATGTTGTCTGCCAGGGTTGGTCTGAAAGAGAGGAGAATGTAAGGTCAATAAGTATTCCTTTACATGGTTTCTTATCCGAGTTTTATCTGGGAACGCAAAACCTGGTTGTAGCAGGTAGCAGCATTTTAATATTTCTTGTTAGTTGGTAGGATGTGAGATTCTGGCCTATTTTGTTCTTTTTAGTTTTGTTTTTTTCTATGTGAATTTTTTTTTTATATATGTTCTTTTGCAACCTAATCGTACTCATATTTTGAGAATGGTCAAAAGGGAGCCTACTGTATTTCAAACCCAACCATTGTAATTGGCAAAATCATCTAAATTGTATTTATGTCACTGATAACAGAAGAGAGGAAACTCCCCGCTCAAAGGATCATTGGCAGAGAATGTATCGGAGGAGGCCTACATCAGCTACTGTATATGGAAAATGAAATTCTGGCTATACGTAGATATGGCAAATTAGCTGTGGCAAATAGGTAACATACTTTGGTTTTGCAAGTGACTAGATGAAAGTGTCTGTTGATAATTTAAAATGGGAAGTGCTTTGAAGACAAAGAATTGCAACAGCACAAATTTGATCTACCTGACGTGAAATTAAATTTGTACCCATTCAACTGCATAGTAAGATGCTGTTCCAACAACCTTTTCATCTGATATATTTCTTTAGAAACTGCTGTGTAAACCTAAATCAATAGAAGGACCAGCTGAATGGATGAAAACAACCTTGTTGTTGTTCACTTAATATGTACTACTGTATGTTAAAAGGCTGTGCACTGACTCCAAAAAATCAAACAAGAATAAGTCATTAGTATTACATTTAAAAAATGGTTTGACAATTTTGACATTGAAAAATTGTTTTACAATGAAATGCAGTATGATGATTTTTCTTCTGACAAAATAGTATTTTCAACAGCTGCCTTTTATTAGTTAGGTTTGATTGGGAAGCTGTGTCAGCATGTGTTGCCTGCAAATGAGAAAGTAAAAGTGAATTCCAAGATGATAAATAGAAATAAGAAACATAAAATTTCAGCTGTGGATTAAGCAATTGTATAAGTTAATATGTCGTTTTTCCAGGAAGTGAATTAGCAGGTTCTCCACAATTCCTGTCATTTTTAAAAGGTAATTTTGAAAGAAGACCTCTGTCAGATAAGTGTGAGATTGTCCATGACAATTGGGAACTAGTTTTAATTAAGAAAGTACAAAGTACTGTTTTTCAAAAGCAGAAAGGATATACAAAAATAAAAGTTTGACTTAAATGGGTATGCTTTTATCTTTTCCCAGAAAGGATCTTCTCTGATAAACTACTACCAAGCAGAACTGGATAAGATCTTTTGCTGCCTCTGAAATTAAGAAAGATGGGGAAAATAATGTGGAATAAATCTGTACAGACAAAGCTTTAAGGATTCTTAATTATCTGCTAACTTTAAAACACATACACCTTCCTCCTTGAATATACAGTGCAACTTAGTTTTTATTCTTTCAAATGTAAAAACCTGCATGGAAATCTAAATCAACACCTTCTGCATCTTAAAAAAAAAAATCTGTATAAAACAGACTTACTGAATAATGTATGGTACCAGTCTAAAACTTGAAAGTCTTCCATATGTCCATACTTTATGAGTACATCAAACCCCCAAAAAAGCTAGAAACTTGTTAAGTCAGTAGTTGATTGAATAAGGCCAATAATAGATTAGAAAGAATACAAATCACTTGTAATTACATACTGTGAAATTTTGTGGAAAGTCACCATGGGTTTGACATCACCGAGACCTTTAAACTGAATAAGTACAGTATACTCTTTATCAGTATGTATGAATATGCAATATGTGGTGATAAGGTGTGATGTTGGAAGGCGTTGCCATAACCTGGCTGTGAACTACTAAAAGGCAATAAAATGTGAGTTATAAAATATGTGACCTAAGGTTTTGTACCGCTCAATAAAGTGACTGACACATTACCACGGTCAGAGCTTCACAGAACGCCAAAAAATAGATAGGTGGTTCCTTCTATTGTCATATTATTGGTAGTAGTGTCCAAAAATAAGCATTTTAGATAATCACGTTGCCTGTAAAATCCTGAATAACAACCCCAAGAAACCAGGTCTAATTGTTTTAGTTTCACAGTAAATTAATCTACACATTGATTTTAAGTATGACCTTCTCCCTGTTTATTTCAAAGCAATGCATAGTAAGGTATGTCTATTTTTAAAGCCTAGAAATATCCCATTCCTCTACCAACTTTCACTAATAAAGTGAAAAGTGCTAAATAGACTAAGAAACGACTTCCTTGCAGATTTATTTTGCCATTCATTTACAGTAATTTCTGCAATCAACATTTCAATTTTCATTCTCAATTAAAACTAAGCGCAGAAAACTCTGTGGCTACAACAACCAAGGTGATATATGGCATGCCACAAACAAGGGGTATTTTTGATGGAGAGCTGGGGAAATCCTGCTTAGCGCTTAAATAAATGAATATATTTAGAGAGAAAAGAATGACATTTCCTCCCGCTGATACCACCCGAAGTGTGTACTCAACACTTCGTTCATCCTCCATCACAACCAGATGCTGAACTCCTACGCTTCAGCTCTGTGCTTTCATTTTCACATCCTCTTAAAGGTACTTGATAGCACTTGGCCATAGGCCCATGAGGACTCTGTGAACCATTAATGCTTGCCAGTTGGCAGAGGACAACTAAATGCAAAACTACACAAAAAGCCATAAATTAGTTTTCTTGAAAAGATTAAATGAATTGTAAGCTTGGGGTGTTAGCATGCATAATACCCTCTCCTTATGCACAGTTGTTAAGCCCTGTGACTAAAATTCTATAAAGGTAAGAAGGTGAAATGCAGATGGCTGAGCTACCTGAAACAAACCATGTTGGCCATGGTTCAAAGCACCTCTTTCCTTATTTTATCATAATTTTTTTAATGTGTTCATTTGATTGGTTTTCTCCCTTTTTTTCTCCAAACTTTGAAACTACAATGCAATTGCCACTCCAGGGTCCAACAGCTTAGAATATTAATTATTTTAGATTTGTGGGTTACAATGTGCTAATCAATCCTCTATTCAGCTTCTCGACTTACTCACCAGAGTTACACTGAATATTACTGAACTAACTTGATGTGCATCCTGGGGTGTTTTGTCAGCTTGGAATTGGGTTGGCCAGCATAAAGGTCATTCTGCAGGCTATGGAAGGGCAGATATCAAAGCAAGTGTCCTTTTGGGATGCTCATGATTTTAGCAGTACTGAACACACCAATTCTATAGCATAACTGACCAAATGCTAAATTAACCTGGTTATTCATATTGTATACATATCATTTTACACAGACCCAGCCAGTTGATTAGCATCTGCCTGTTCTACTTGGATTTGATTTCTTTCTGAATTAAGCATGCAAATTAGTCTAATTGTGTGGCATTTAGTGATCCCAGAAGCACTATAAAACTGCTGGAGCATCAGTGTTTTCAACAGCATGAAAGGCTAGGGAAATCTATAGATCAAACAATATAAATTGGAGGCTCACCTTGAGCAGGTTACATGGTAGCTAGTAGCCAGGAAAACAGGACTGGAAATCTTGATCTTATCGGTGCATATTATTAGGATGACAAAGATAAGGAAAGTGGTTACAGGAAGCTGTATCCACTTTGGCTTTCTGAATAAACCAAAAGAATATGCAGCAAGTACATCTCCCAGGTTTGGATCTCAGTCTTAAGTCAATAATGGATGTTGAGGCCACATCCTTCATGCACTGTAGGTCTCATCAGCTTTGACTCACTGTGCCCCTACAGCTGCTACACATTTGTTCATCCCACATGCAAGCTGTACTCTTCTTATTCTATACCTTCACCTGTTGTCTTTACCAAACTGATCTGACAGCAGTTCATTCTCAAGGGTTTCTGAAGGATATAGTGAGAATAAGATCCCCCATTTTATCTACTTTGTGCTACAATCCAAAAAGCCCAAAGCAGAATTTGCTAAGACACTTGAGTTACCACCTCTACTTTGCAAACAGTACCATGTACCATTTAACAACTCTGGTTTAACACTTGATCTGGAAGGTGGGGCTTACATACTGTTACCCTGTCTATAAGATAGAGGATTGTTTTGGAACTTCAGGCCCATTTGGAAGACTTCCCCTTACTGCTCTACAAGCAACCTGGTTCTCCATTCCAACACTGACTATCTTCTGATATCTTACAAGAACAGCCTCCAAGGTGGTAATTCTGCCATCAACACAGTAGAATAATGATGATGGTTGGCCATTGATGTTAATGGTGATACACTACAGTACAGTATGTTACATAATTACAGTATGAGTGACAGCAAAGTCCACTTTATGTAAGCAATGTTCTTATAACAATTCAGTAACAATTTTCCAGGCATAAAAATCTCATTTTAGAAACACAATATAAATCTTTAAAAGGGAATGGAGGACTAGTAATCTGATGACTACTATAAATAGACATTGTGTTTTGGTGGTAAAAAATAAAATTGTAAGGAAGTAAAATTTAGTTTTATTTTAACAGTTGTGCAAGCAAAGAAAAAATCATAGCAATTATAGGCATGTTGTCTGATACACAACACATAAGTAACTGAACCTTGAAATTATCTCTAATGCACAGCTTTGTAACCTTTTCTCAACAGTAGGTTCAACTGTGCACCATGTAGCATGACAATCTAATGCCTGAGGGAGGAAGAAAATAAATTATTTAACCCCCTTGGCATGCAGAAGCACACATCACTAAAAATGCAGACATACACAAAGACTTAGCTTCCCCCTAGCTTGATCAATTTCTTAGTGGCTCTAGGTAGGGCAGGGAAGTAATATAAAGAAAGGATGTCAGAAGCTATTTAACAAAATTCTGGCACTGAAAACTTATCAAATAAACAATTAAAATATATTAATTATAGATACTTCTCTCTTCTTTAGAAGTAATTCTATAAAGGAAACTATGGCTCTGTAAACATTTAAAGCATAAGCAAGCTTGTTTTCTCTGACCTACAAGTGGAAGATCACCTTTGAATCTGCAAAGCATCCCAGTACCCTGAGCCCAGATACAGATCATACATGTGGTGATCAAAGTGCATATTTTATATAACTATCACACTTCATGAATATGCACTATAGGAATGGTGATAAATGTCAAGCACAATAAAAATGACTTTACACATTTTAAAATGTGTGACCAATAAAATATTTTGAAAGAAATGTGGTCAAAATTATTAGTGATTTGTATTGTAGCTGTGTACCCTAAACTACCTTCAAGTTCATAGGCAGTAGAAGGGAAAAATACAAAATCATTAACTTGCAATGTGCTATATTTCAATGTACTTTAGTTAAAATCAGATTAGGTCAGTTTATAATACATTTTCCCAGTGTCATTTTTTGTGACAGTCAATTTAAACATTCTGAAATTAAGATTTTTTTTTTCATTTGCCTTTCTTTCTGGGGTGTTACATTATTTTCAATTTAGAAAAAACGGCTCTAACTTTTCCATAATACAAGGGAAGTGTACAGTATCTAATATTTACTAAGATGTACAGCATGTCTAAATATACAATATTTTAATATAATATATATATTATTTTGCTTCAAAATGAAATTATTATATAAATGATTATAATATATACAGTGTATATAGACTTTTAATATAAAGAGCAGGCAGGGAAAACTGGCATGCAAGCTACCAAGAAATAGACAGTGATACATTTCACGCTAAAAAGATAAAAGCGTAAAAAAAAAAACATTTTGTTGTGGATTCACATTCTTTATATACATGAAACATGCTGAAATGTTGTTTACCTTGCTGTTTTTCTACTTTCCAGCATGGAAATAACCTCTCCTTGTTCCTTTATAACTTGCACAGTAGCAATATTCCCTAACCTTTTCAAATACAATTATTGTCATGGCCTTTAGCATTGACAAAGTCTACAGGGAAGAGGAACTCTGTCTTTATCACTTGTGTTAATGAATAATTAACAATAATTTACTAAAGAATAAAAAAATGAAACCAGAGATTTCATAGAAACTTTGGTGAAACTAAATAAATTGTTTTTCTATCATAATGCCTGTATGAGAAGACCAGCAAGTCTGATATATTATTAAATGGATTTAATACCAAATAGTTAAAATAATCATACAATATGTATATAAACCTACATACAGTATATAACCATGTATTTGTATATTGTGCACCCTATTCCCTATTGTAACTTGACAGTCAGCATACCCTATTATAAATGGACTCTGAGATGTTACCCCGCATGAAAAGGTGCTAATATAAAATATTAAGCCGATCGACTGGTTTAATGATTTAATTCTTTAAACCTGTTAAAAAACAGTATACATTTTGCATTCAATCACAGCTTATCCTTTCAAGCTTTTGTTATCTAAGCTGTGGAGGAAATGAGACAAACACAATGCATGTGATATCAAACAATGAGAAAGACAGGAATGAAGAGAGTTCAATGACTTTTATTCTCAGTTCATTTTATCTTTAAAGTTTTTGTCATTTTTGTAAAGGTTATTGTGCAGCGAAAGAGTAAAGGTTGTTCCTATAAATGTTCTGATTTGAACAATTGTAAGAATTGGATTTTGGTCCACAAATATATAGAATGTTCTCACCATTAAGGCCTCAGCATACAGTATTTATTCCTACAGTATATTCTACAGTATATTAAAGTTATAAATGCATTTTCATGTGTTTATTGGGGCATAAAATGATGCTTATGCTTTTAAATTCTTTCTTTGGTGATGCTACATTACAGTTACCGTTTGTTAGAGATTCCTTGGTGGTATCAGCTGGGCTCTATATTTTAAACCTGCATCATGATTTTACATTTTTCTTAGACTTCTTTTAGGGATTTGTGCCATTGAAATAATCTTCCAGTTATATGAACCCCCTGTGCGCTCCTAAAAAAAGAACCACATGGAATTGCCTGTAAATGACAAAGGTGTAATAACATTGTAGTATTATGATTTTTTTTTACAAAATAAAAAGTTAAATGACATTTGTGTCACATGTACAGGTTTGTCTTCTGGAGAGTATATTTCAAAGGTTTGTATTAAGAATGCATAGTTAAAAAAGAAGGTGACCATGCTTTGGTTTAGTCTTCATTTTGGGTTTTTTTTAACTTAAATTGCTTTGTCTTCTCAAGCTGCTGCTTTACTTGACCCAAGCCTTACTCGTTACATTTCCAGCTTGGCTTAACTGTGCCCTTCCCTTCACCAGCATCTGTCTTCTATACCCCCCTCAGAGAGATTGCCCTGTGGCTCTAATAGCAGGTTACTGATCCTGCACCTCTATCTGCATGAAAGCTTCTTTTCTACACATTCTGAAAAGAAGTGAGACCACAGCAAGGAAATGAAGCACAGAAATAATTGTAAGTGGGGTTACATAAAATGTGCATTATAGAAGCAGTTTATGACATCTTTTTTCCCTGTGTTTCCCGTATCTTTGGAATTTGTCTTGGGATTATGTGCCATGCCAATAACCTATTCCATCAAAAAAAAACACCTAAAAAGATTTCTCACAGCTGAATTCAGGAAATGTAATACACAAGCAAGCCATAGAGGTGCAAGGTTTGTGTCTATTGTGTTCTACATTTGAGATAATGTGGGAATGCATCTTTGCATCATAATTCTGGTGTGCTATGATTTAGGAAAGTGAGAACTGGTTCATGGTTCACGCATGAACCAGAAGACACAAGCCAACATTCTGTGAAAGTGCATTTAAAATTTAAAGCAGGAGGAAATTCTCTATGCAAAGAGTAAAGTACTAAACAAGCTACCCAGCTATGTTGCTGATACACTGTTACCTTCAGGATATAGCTGAATGTGATCTTGGGAACTACTACTGTAACTATCAACTAACTGCCTTTAATCAGTGCAATATGCAATAGAAATAGAATATTCTGTTAGAAAAAACTCATATAAATGTATATTTTCAAAGTCTGAATATTCTGTGATTTATATAATGGTATAGAGAGTGAGAAAGAAAGTAAGAAAGCAATAAATGTACAGTAATACAAGTAATGGAGTGTGTGTTCTGAAATGGGATAATACTAGAAGAGTTAAGAATTAACAGAAGATAACTTTTACAAAGTAATTCCTGCTTAAGTGGATAGTTCACATCTTAAATGATAATTTAAAACGAAAATGATATACTGTATAACATGTAATACAATACACAGCACTTGTATTGGTGAAGCACTCATGCCAGATGGTACTGTGGTTACCTCCAAAATACACTTTTAAAACATGTTATGGCATTTTTCCTTTGTGTTCTGTGGAACTGTGGATTGAAATTCTCACATCTGTCTGACTGTCACAAGCTAGGTTAGAAGAAATGTACAGTAGTCATCAAGACGAGCTTTAAATCTAAAACTTTCTTTCAGTAACACTTGCCAAATTGAAAGTAAAATGACAGTCACACCTCTTCACTCAGCTCTCTAAACTTACAATACAAATTCAACACTTCAAACACATACAGTAGGAAGAGTTCACATAAACACAAAATAAAGACCCTGTCACGCAGAACAAAACAGAACTGTGAGGGATAATGAGACTTTTAAATGAGTTTTCATTTTGAGGCAGAATCACATTTAATTTGTGACCTTTTCCCTATTAGGTAGGAAAACACTCCTCTATCTAGAATATTTCATGGTCTATTGTGTATTTTGAAAGTTATAATGTTAAAACCATCCACTCACACCCAATGTTTTAATTGATGTAAAAACACATTTATGCAATCAGACATTACATTTATTATTGGTAAAAGTCCTTTAATCAGGCATTACTAGCTAGTAGGCTTTCAAAAAGTATTTAGAGGAGGCTCTAGTAAACACACCAGTCTTTCTAAAAATCATTAATTACAAAAAGACATTTTTATTTTTATTGGGATGAATACATTTGAAATTAGGCTTAGCCTATACATGCACGGTGCATAAAAAAGAGAGCTCTTTTTTGTCCCACAGAACACAAGACAGTGTTTGATACTTGAAGCAGTTATGTGCTCAACAGACCATAATAGAATGTGCATCTATTCTTGCCAGACTTCAAACTATATTTATGATCATTCATTTTGTATCCAGTCACGGTGTAGTTAGATAATGGAGCTTTTGTTACTTGGTGACAAGTGGAGAAAAACTTTTCTCCACACAGACTACAAGATCTGCTTTTCTCTGGCATATCTCTGAGGCAATGCAAATTATGTTTTGACCCCAATGTTTTGTACCTAATGATATTAAAGCACTTAGTAAAAAACATTAAAATCAGAACAAAATGGTTTTCACACTCAAATAAGAGAATTAATATTTTATCTGACATTGTTGGGGACAATACCCTTCAGTATGTTCTTTCCTGGATATCCAATCACAATATAATATATCAAATATCTCTTGCTTTGATTTTTTACTCATGTCTCCATTCTTCAGTGCGAGAATTGACCGGCGACACAGAGCTTCCTACTCACCCCTTATGCAAGATGCAAGGGGCAAAACTTTGGGAAGAGCGTCCTCATTTTACTCTTTGTTATTAAGATCCTCATATAAATCTCTGAAAATCAGTGATAGCTGGAAAGAAAGCTATTTCCCATGCAAGACAAATGCTCATGGGACACTGTTTAGAGTAATCTGAATTTTGCTTCGAGAAATCCTTATCGCCAGCTGATCCATTTTAACTTTATTCATTGGGTTTACCCAACTTCTCAGAGATGTTTTTAATGCATGTTACTGATTCTCCAAAGTGTACTCTGTGCTTCCAGGGAGCCACAGGCACATTCTTTCATAAGGTCTGGGAATGTACAGATCTTTTAGAGTTTGGGGAAACGGTTTCTGCAACACCCTCCACACTGCTGAAGCAGAGTGTTCCTTGCTCTCCTTTGGCATTGCTGCTCAATGTTGATTCTTCTATTAATTTACCTGTATTATAAAAAAGGGTCTTTTTGGCTTGCATTACTGCTGCCAAAAGAATAATTGTGTGTCGTTGGCAGCTACTTCACTCTCTTCCCTGGTGCCAGTGGACCCTTGCTTTTATTGAGGTTGCACAAATGGAATTATATGTCTGGGTGCCAGGGAAGAAATTCTCTGTCTCCAGGAGACAAACATACAGTAGAAGACATGAGTGTCCCTCCAGCTTCCTCTAGTTGCTGAGATGGTTTCAATGGACTCTTATGACTGATCATCTGAGATAGAGTGGGTTTTAAAACGGACTGGAAAGGGGTTTGTTCCTGGGTTGTAGGGAGGGGATTTTGTTGTTGTGTGTTGTTTCAAAAGAAAAAAAAAGATAATTAAAAGAATATGCAGTACATGATTAAGTATTAATAATCTACATTATCTTCACTTCAATTTCTAAAAGTCTGTCCAGAGGTTAAGTTTGTTATGGAGTTCTTGAGTGTTATTAAATGATGATCCGTGACAATGAATATTACATTTTGTGTAATATTGGCAAATAATAACCGTAATAAAAACATTGGGCAATAATGAAAAGCCAACGGCAAATATTAAATCTTTGAGCACAATTTGAATGGAGCCTGTAAGTATAAATTAGTCACCCAGTGTAGATTTCAGAGTGCTTTAAAAAGATAACTCTGATGCTAAAACTGTACATCTATATGCATGCCTTTTACTGCACACTAATTGGTAGTCTTCCTAAAACTTAATGAATAAACATTTATCCCTTTGAATTTAGAATGTTCTTATGCTTCAGTAACAAATCTTTGCAGCATATTAATTACTCATATTAATGGCTTGGGGTAATTTAGCTGGGTGATTCTGCAATTTGAAAATCAAACCACATGTGAATGATATGAAAATTAAAGACATTTGGTCTGAATTACTTTATAAAATCAGTCATAGGAAGTTGACGTGCCATGCCTGACAAGAAGGTGATCTTCTATATTACACTAAAAGTGCAGATTTTCGGCCTTTAATGATAGAGATTATGGCAGCACAGTGGTAGGACAGCTAGAGCGACTCTAGTCGTGAACTTAATTCTGGATTGGGGCATCTTCTGTGTTGAGTATGCATGTTATCTTAATTATATTCAATTTCTGTGAATCCAGGTTCCTCTCACCTCCATGTGCACTAGGCTTAATTGATGTTTCTGAATTGTACCTTGGTCCATGTCCCTAGTACTGGTATTCCATCCAGGACAAACCACCTCATCCTTTGTTTCAGGGATGGGCTCTGGGTTGATGACCCTGATGGCATGACAAGTGGCATTCGTGTAATTGATAGATTGAAGAAAAATACTTGGTCACTCGAACAAAGGATATTCCTTTGTGAACGGTACAGCTGTACCTGTAAAAAAATACATCAAGAGAGCATCCTTCAACAGAAAGCAGCATTCCTCAAAGAATGACCATATCATCAAAATCTGATATGAAAAGAGGAGGTTTCCCGTCAATATGTCAGTCAAATCAAATTCAAAACTTGCTTCTGAATTTGGAATGAGGAATTGAACATTGAAATGACAGCAAAAGGCAAGAAACAGTAGCTATGGTTATTTAGTTCTATTACATGCTTCTGCTTTTGGAAACTCTCAAAAACACAATTATAACAAAAAATTACAAAACTGCTAAGGATGAATGACACATTTCTTCTTCTCCAGCTTAGATGTTCAGGCCAACACTTTCATTTTATATTATTCCTTTCATACTAAGGTCGAACAGAGATGGTCTGGCCTAACTAAAGTTGTAAACCCTTAGGATAGACAGAGACTGTGTTGTAGTTGTACTTTTGGAGACATTTGAAAGTACCTATTTAATTAATGCCATGCCTCTGAGCTGATTTTGTTATACAGTTTGTTTGGAACTGCTTCACAGTAGAGGTGCAATTAGAAAGAGTTGCTAAGTTTGAAGTATTTTACTAGTTTTACTAAAGCACAAAATGTAAATTGAGATTGTTTATTGTATCATTTTGTCATATTTTAGAGCTGGGAGAGATTGAGAATTGAGAGAAAACCTAACTAGCTTTTCTTGACAATCACAAAGTGTTGCAATGAGGAATTCAGTGGACTGTTCAAATGGTTGGACTGAATGAATGTTAGAATCCAGGACACACAATAATAATAGGAACTGCCTGCATTCCAACATGCATTGAAACATACCCTTCTGTTTTTCTTTTTAAACTGATATTGGAAGCTACCTGTAGATCAGAGTTCAGATATGATCTCTATCAAATATTGTGCTTACTTTTTGCTGAGGTAGGGATTCATTTTTTTCCCAAAATGTCTTTCAATGCTTTTCTGAAAACAAGGGTAGCCCCCATAGGATCCCTTGCTAGCTTGTTTACAAATTTCATTATAATCTAAAAAGACAGCCGGGTCTTATTTGATGTACTGTTTTGAGGGTACAATGAAATAAAAATACATATGCATAAATACTTTCCACAATTTCCATAATACACTCCCTATATAAAAAGGAGTTTTATACATTATTTATGTATCTGAATAATTTTCTGCTGATTGCTTCTCAGTACAGTGTGGGCAATATTAAATTGGATATTTTTTAGTTCACTTTAGGATATGGGGTAGCAAATTTATTTTTCCAAAATTTGTTTTAGCCCACTTAAAAAGGTTAAATTCCAAATCATCCAAATCATTTATCACTTTAACTTCAATATTAATATAGCTTCAATTAGAGCTTTGAAACTAAAACAGCGAAAAAAAGTCCTATTGAGCACTTCTTTACTGACGCCTCTTTTTGGTTTTCAGTCACAGGCTAAAGCTGTGATTAAATGAAACCTTTATCCCATCTATCAGAGACAGATTACTACCCTAGTGTTTTATAATGATTTTCTATTAGATGAAAAAAGTATCTGGTAAACAAAAAGCCGTGCTACTTTACCCGTCATTTGTGTTTGACATTGTTCATGTTTGCTTCATTTTACTAAAGAAACGGTTTCTTCACTTTTTCTGGAGTTAAATTTGTAGAAACTTATTTGTAATAGGGTAATTAAACATACTGTAACAACCACATCCGATGAGCACAGGACATCTTCAAGGAATGAAACCAGATAAACCAAATACACACAAACAGTGAATCAGTACCTACAGTTTCCTTTGAAGAAATACCTCTAGAAGAATGGAGATGTATCAGGTAGAAATTCTTTGCAGACCAAAAAAAAACATAGTTATTTCAGCAAGGATACAAGGCCCCAGAACATGACTACAAAAATATTTTAGTAGTATTAGGGACAAAATAACAGGAGATACAGCCTTATGTATGGGTAACCTGAGCAAAGTCTTTAGATACTGTATGTTGTTGAAATTGCCTACAGTATGTAGGATTCTTTAAAAAATTGCTTGATTGAATCATTAAGCTACTAGAAACCAAACAAGCTGTGCTGAATGGCCTCCTCTCAGTTGTAGGTGTTATTTATGATCTTTGTGGTTGTGAAGCAGGTGTATTTGAGCTACTACATAATAGTTCTCCTTACCTCCCCTTCTGATAGACTCAAAAAAGACAAAAATGAAAATAAATAAATGTAGCTAAACTACTCTGAATAAAATATTTTTAGCAATGGTATTCTACTGTGAGTGACAGGCTGACAGGTGCACATTTAGGCGAGGAAATATCAGAGGTTAATGCATGTATTTTCTGGCAGGTTAAGAATGTAAAATATGCAACAGGTGGATTTATGTCAAAAGTTGGAACTGTACTGTGCTCTGGATAGATAAAAGAGATTACAGCCTTCATATTCTACCCCTTTGAATAAGAAAAAAAGAGGAAAGAAACAAAAAAATTTGCACTTTTGCACCAAATGATTAGAATTGAGAGTTTGAAGCATGATTCAAGAGTTAGTCATCTTAAAAAGAATGTCTTTGTGATCTGATGCTTTCGGATCAGAAAAAATATTGAGACTGTACAGGCCTTAGGGCAGAGCTTTCTAACTCTGATACCTCATACCCCCACGTCTTCTGATTTTCTCTACTTTAGCTCAAAATTACTCCATTGAACCTTAAAGTGGGTTATAGATGTGCCAGTTTGAACTTTTTTAATTGTTACCCATTCTGTAACTATTGGAGATACAGTAGCTACCTCTAAATCAAAGTCTTCAACATTTTATGGGCCAAAAAGGATGTAAAAGATTTAATTTAGCAAATTATTAGTTCAATTAAAGGCCCAATGATGTAATTGATAGTTCAGTTGCAACAGAAGCCAGAGCACACTGATTTATAGCACATACTGTACCTTGGGGATTTTAAAGTAGGCATTGCAGTAGCCTGGCCAGAATTGATGGAATACAATAAAACAGTAGATGTTAAATTTTTCCATCATGGACATCATTTAATGAGCAAGGTAGCCACTTGCACTCCATGGCACTTCAATGGCACTTACTGTGCTGCATAATTATACTCCCCAAATAACTACAGCTGATCGATTAAAAGACTGGAATGCGTTTATTGTATCTCATAGAACACAATACCTAATCAGCTTCTGGGGTGACCTCTTCATGATCAATTTATCTATGTTAAATAAAAATACATTGCTCTCAGTTTGGTGTTTGGCTTTGGATACAGATGATTATCACATGTGAGCATACAAAATTCTCCTCAATGTTGGGAGTTTATTGAAGTAGAAGATTCATGCTTGATCTAACAAATCAAAGAACTTCTTCTCTCTCAACTAAAAAACATGCAATGTTGTGAAGGTTGTTTTTTTCCCAGAAGGACAGTTCTTTTTCATGTGCATTGGTATGAGTGAAAAGAACTTTCCACTCCCATTGTATTTCAATGCGGAAATATACAGTTTCAGCTCAAGTAGAGAAAATATCTTTTACTACTGGGGAAGCTGAAGTCGATGACTTCACTGACTCAGTCACTGACTCAGTCCATCAAACATTGTTTGAATAAAAACATTTATAACACATTAGAATATAAAATTCTATACAATTATTTTGTAAAGTGTAAATGTCATATTTTCTGCCTTGAATCACATGTACAGGGCATTGCTTAGTCTTTTTGTTTTTCTAGTATTGTTTTCCTAGTTAAAATATATTTGTTTGGTTTTGGGATACAGTACACAAATCAAATTTCCATAAGTTTTTGCCTATCATGTTAAAAAAGAATGGTCTATTTCAGAATGTTTTCTTAAATTATTACTTATTTTCATGATTGTTAATCTCTATCACAATATTTTATTGTGTTATAATTTGACTTGCTCTGAAAATAAAAAAAATAAAATGACAATAATAAGAAAAAGAGTAACTATTATTCAGTAACTGAAGGACTTGAGAGAGTTCCGCATTTGGCAGTTGTGTGTGTTTTATAATATTAATAGATTTTCTAATCACCCAAGTCTTTGTAGAAACAATCTTTCAAGTTGAAGATACAAAAGAGCAATGTGTCATCAAATACAAGACTTTTATCACACTTCCAAAGCAAAATTATTGAAAAAAGCACAGATTTAAATTAAAAAGCATAAAGACTTGGACTTGCACAATGCTTGTTCTAAATGTACCCTTCGTATTTGTTTCTTTGGATATTCACAGCATTAAAAAATTGGAAAGTCTGGTCTTCTGCACAAATACCAATTTTCTGTGGTACATTTAGTGAATATACTGTAATCACTTTGCAGAAATTAAATTGATCTTGCTTTTAAATGAAATCTTGTTAAGCAAAGCAAGAAGATATTAGACATATTAGATATTATAATAACTGTATGAGGCTACTGTAAGACAGGTTTGAAAAGAAGTACTGTATGACTACTGTATATACTCTATACTACTGTATATCTCAACACAAAGACATGAAAGTAGTGTATTACTGGATATTAACTGCACTTTCAGGAATGTGAACTAGATGCTTCTCTTTACAACAAGCATGGCTGTGTATATAACAAAGCTTTATTACAACTAGCTCCTGAACAGATTTGGCAGCCCCTCCCCTGGGTGAGTTACCATATGTTTCTTTTATTCTAGTGTTCTATGACTACTGTGTAGGTGTTCCACTCAGGGCCAAGTGAGATGTGAGGCTAGGGGGGAGAATAAGAATGTAATGATTACTGATTAAAACATACTTATCAAGCAAGTCAGCCTGGTATGCATTTCTTCTTGTACCTTTCCTGCTCTTTTACCATGATTTCACTACACTTACAGTGCTTCACTGTGCTTTTACTATGGTATACATTAGAGGACACTTATAATGCAAACAGGAAAAGAAAATAAAGAATTTATTGAGCAATTTCAAAATAGGGGCAGGCATCACAAGTTGTCTTAGCATTCTGAGTTTATTCTTTGCACCTTGTAAGAGTTTGGATGTGCATATGGTGCTGTACAGTTCAAGTTGTTTTACGCTGTCAAGATATGTTGTGGATGCTGAGTCACTTGGGGATTTCAAGAAAAGACGTGATGAGGTTCTTGTATAATTAAGCTGCTTCCAACCAGATGAGCACAACAGGCCAAACAGGCCATCTCATCTGTAACCTTTCATATGTTCTTCTGTGCAATAATTACCCAGCATAAGCTGCAAATGCCTACTCACAGCATTTAGGGATAATCCAACTACCGTAGTTTCTTGAATTCAAGAAGGATAAGCAGGTCTTGTTGGAGCACACAATAAGAAAGGGGATGTGTTGGATTTACCATCTTATTTATTCACATGCTTAAATTCTGTCCATTCTTGGGTTAAGTGTATATGGTCTTTTTTTTTCCAAATAGAAGCACCAAGCATAGCAGGTTAACCCTTAAAATAGTTTGTCACAAGTCTATTAATGTACTTATTGATACATAGCAGATCTGTATCTTTAACTGCCAACTGTTCCATCACATAACGAATTACAATACAGTACACTGTGACTTTACTGAATTGCCTTGATTAATACCACCAGGGAAATAAATATCATACACATAACTTGAATAGAAGGATAGTTGAGATAAAACAGAGAAACATTCAAACATTGAGCTCCTGACATAATAAAGATAAAACACAAGAAAAGCATGTGAACTGTACCATATGATATTAAATTATGCAAATCCGTTTCAATATCTCCCGTGGAGGGAAGCTAATAAGGCTTATAAGGAAACTTGTGTGTAAATGAAAGACACCTCTGTAATATTAGTTAAAACTGAAGATACTTTTCTTCCACAGTCTAATTCTAAGTCAGTCAATACAACTGCTGAGACATACTCAAGACATCTCAGGTATAAAACCTGTAATTTACCTTTACCATGAGAAGCTATCAATGCATACAGACAATATGTATCATGAACTGTATTTTAAAACTATCACAATCTAAAAAAGAAATGGTATTTTAGAACAAAATGAGTTTGTTACATATCAATTGAATCTATATTAACCGACTGTATATAGTATACACATGCCAGAGTACATACTGTTTGTAATAAATGAAAAAAAAAAAATAATTTATGTAGTAAGGGCAAATGTTATAATGGACATACTTTCCAGAATCACATTAAATGTTAACAAAGCTATTTGAAATAGATTCTATAAATTACAATGAAATGAAAATGAATTGGATTCCCCCAAGCAGTATACAGTAATACAGCTAACAGCTACAGTTAATTCTCAACTAACTATGCAGTGGTGATCCCTGGTCCTTGCAAAATGTGAGTGAGTCAGTATTGTCATCAATGAGAGAAATATTGGTCTTCCAGTCACTGTCACCTCTCCTGTAAAGCTCCACTATATTTTTAGAGGAGACTGAGCACCGTTCCTGCTGAAACTATGCGCTATGTATTTTGTAGCCATTAAATTATCTGTTCAGGAAACTTGGAAAATGGAAAACAATTTTAAAAAATTGCAAATTACAAAAAAATAAATTCAAAAAATATTTCATTACAATGCAAGAAAGTATTAACTGCTTTGTTTCATAAATAGTCTATTTATGAAAAGCAACATAACTTCAAATTATTCTAATAAGCTTTACAGTATTTTGCCTATGAATCTAGAAATATTTATTTTTTTAGATATATTTGTAATAAGTACATTTTTAATAGCTAACTTGAGCTTAGTTTAGACAAATTATTAGCATTTTCAAAGTGATGTGGAGTACCTGCTAAAATGCTGAAACTCCTTAGAAAAATAGTTTTAAAAGCATCTCTGGGCCTGTATTGTGTTGGCTTTATACTCTTAACACTTTGGAATACTCCATCCTCTCACCCAAACAAACTAACACACTAGAGCACAACAGATCTTGGGAATTACAATATAATTACACTTTTGGGCTTTTCAGGTCACCAGACTGTGGAAGGGATCCTTATCCTTTCCTCGACTTTGCATTTCAGTGATAACCTAGAGTTTTTTTATGCTATTGTTTGTTGACAGGAATTCATTTTACACAGCACTAGCTGCTGTAAACAAGACTACTGCTAACAATTGATATGTCAGTCCCCAAGGCGGAGGTGTTTTATCCCATTATATCAGAAATACAAAAATAAGAATGCTAACAAAGGGAGGATTTGAGAGGGGTCTCAGATAAGTGTGGGGAAATGGAGAAAAATGGCATGAATAAAATTAGAAAAGAAAAAAGAAAACAAGAGAAGAAACAGGAGGGTGGCAGGATCTATTCGGTTTTTTATGACTGATAGAAACTGCTAATTAAATAATCAAACCAAATTAAGCTGGTTGTACAAAAATTTTCCAGCTTTGTACTGGGGCAATGACATTGAAAAATCTCTCTGTGGCTGCACCTGAATTGCTCAATCAGAAAAGGCAGCTGCTGTAAATGCAGGTCAAGCTCTATGATCCCTACATTGCGAGTTCACGTATGAGTCATGTCACCAGCTGATTGGGAGGATTCCTCAAGTAGGCGATGCACAATTCAAGTGGCAGTGCACAACTAACTAGCTGAGCCACAGGTATTCTTGGGATAAGTCAGTCAGGACTTTCAATGATCAGCTAGGCAGCATTTCCTGTGACTTCTTACTGTAGGTACTGTACCTGCAGTGATGCTAAAAAGAAATGCACCACTGGTGTGTGAACTGTCCTCTCAGGTTCCATGGAGCTTGTAGCATATGACAAGAAATTTTGATTGGGTTGAAGGGGCATATTTGCCCTTCCTCTTTGCTTAGGAGGGGCTGTTGAGAATCAAGATGTAAACAACCTGTTTGCTGATTCCAGGGAGGGTTTAAAATGAAAAAAAACAACCTAAAACATTGTTTTTTAAAATAATTAAAGCTTTGTTACTTATGGAACATGTTGTTTGCTGACGAGACAGGAAAACTTAAATTGAGGGAAAACAACTCCCTATTTTTGTAGCAAATTAGCTAAGAATGATCAAGGAAGAATTGCTTTAGAATTAAGTAGTCTGCAAGCAGTTTTAAGAGGGCAGTAATAAAGTGGATAGGGTCTTGAAGTACTTTCATATCGAATATGATGAAGGCTGGTTAATAGGATGTTGATTAGCAGTAATTTTGGAATGTATCACCTAAGGTGAAATTAGGTCGTCAGTTATCAGCATGAATCAAAGACTTTGAAACCTGCCATTTTTCAAATAAAATCCAGTTAATTGTAGAATGTAAGATTGTGAACATTGTTCTGTATAATTAGGAAAGGTAATGACTGCACTATAGCCAAGAGAAAATAAAGTTCAATTATGCACCACCCAAGATAATACTTTTATTATATTATTGTCTACTTTCCTTAAAATAATAAACTTTCTAGCCTACTGATTGGGAATCTAGCTATCTTGTCAGATCCACCCACATTATTTATCAATTTATTTTTAGAAAAATAATTGAAAATTACATTGCATGGTTTGGATTAGAAATTAAATTGGTGTTGGCTGCATAATTTCATCAATAGTACAATACATTTTTAAAACTAATAAATCGTTGAGGTGATTAGACAAGAAACATAAGAACAGTTTTCATATCGCCAGAATTCACAAGCTTCTTGAATCACAACTGAGCATTTGTCTGAAAACTTGGGTTAAAAAAAGTGGAGATTATTCTTAAAATAAGAAAATACAAATGTATTTTATTCTATAGATACAGTACCTATAATCTCAGCAATGAATTAATTTAATTTTGAAGCAAATTTGGATAAAACCAGTTTCATACAGAAGTGCATAAATAAATAAGAGATAAGAAATCATTATACAAGGATTGTTTTGTTGTCTGTATTTTAATGTATGATGAGTGAAGTTTCTAACATTCTAGATCATTTTTAAAATAAATTTCTAAATGTGAAATCTATCATATAAAATCACTACAGATAATTCAGAATAAAAAAGATGAATACCAATCCTTTGAATATTTTCAAATGAACTGGATCTTTTAAAAATTATTGAGGATATCTTGAAATGTTTTTTTTTCTTTGAGACATTTAAAGAATTTCACTTTCTTTTTATAAAAAGAGCAGAGAAAAGAGCAGGGAGTGCTTTTTTTAATCAGCCTTTTTTCAGACAGGTGTGGAGCCTTTTCTCTTTTGTTGAACTGTCAAGGGAAAGTTCTCAAAGGCATTAATCCTTTCTGCCTCGTAAGAGAGATCAATCTTTTGCCAGGCGGTCTCTAAAATCTATTGGCCTTCTGTTTTTGAATTATCACAGTGCATGCTGGCTCTCACAAATGTAGGATGTGTAGCCTCGTTCTGTTTCCCTGCTCTCTGTTAGGTGCCTGCAAGCTCAGGCCTGGCACTGAGCTTTCCATCTTTTCTCACTTTCATCAGGCTGAAAAGTCAAATACCAGTCTGCTATCTGCAGGCCATTCTTTGAAATGGCTTTCCATCAAACAGGTAAAAAAAAATTAAAAATTACCCCATTCTGAATGGAATATACTCTTAGCTTTTGACATAGATGAATACCTCTTTATCACAGTTGGTGCTTATATTTTCTGTCATTTTATTTACCTAATTTTATATCTAGAGAAGGGTCCCAGTTCATACTGTAACCCCCACAGCACTTGGAAAACAACAGTTTCTCATATTGCATTGCCTTTGCTTATGATGAATTGTAAATATAAATGCATATTTATCAGGAATGTAACAATTCATTATATCTTATATTATTAAATTACATTATATCTTAACAAGCTTCTTATTTCATGTAGTTTCTTGTAATACTGTGTATATCATCCCTGCACAGTATGAACATGTCTTTCTAAACAGATTAAAAAATTAATTCAAGTACTGTAGGTAGCTGCGTCAGCATGCATAGGCATTAAAAGAACAAGTAAAGGTTCATTCCATGCTGAAAAGAGAAGAAAGGAAACAACGTTTTGGCTTTGGAGCCTTCTTCAGGTGTGGAAGGGTGTGGGTGTTCACACGTTGTTTCCTTTCTTCTCTTTGCCGTATTTCTCAAATGCCCTATTTTTGTTATGAGATCTAGAGTGTTTCCTGCCTTGTGATCTTTGTCAGGTTAGACTTCGGTTCCCTCTGACCCGGTATTGGACTAAGCCCTTATTGAAAATGGGTGGATGGAACGTTTGAACATAGCATTAAATGCATTGTCAATAACCTAGTAAGAATCTGTACTATTGACTTATTGTAAGTGTATTAATAATATCCATATCATTCTAACATATACAGTAAATGCTGTATGGAACTTAACCATTAATAAAGTGTGATTTGAAACCTGTAGTTTTCAGTTAATAGATGATAATTACCGTCATCATCATTATATTGTGAGTTAATGTTGGTTATCTATAGACTCTTGTGAATAAGGTGAAAGACACGAGAGTAAAGAAACATTCTCATTGACTAACCAATGCATAAATTCACCCCTTGGGATAGTTGGCACACCCTACCTAAGGGCTCATTAAAATAAAGGCCTCAGTATGGTTTATTTGTCTTTTATGGATCTTCAATCATGTCAGCTTTTAGTTTCTGTATGTCAGGGTTGCTCATCTCCATTATCTGTAGGGCTGCAGGTTTTACAGGTGATTTTACATGTCAAGCCTATAATGAACTGCAAGGTTTTAAACTGGTCCTATTAACAAATAATTAGATCAACTAGGAAGCTAAAAGCTCTGGTGCAAAGCAAACCTGCAGACATTTAAGAACTCCAGGATGGGAGCAGAGCATAACTGGACTGTATTAGAATTCCAAAGTCATAATATGAGCAAGATAAGTTGCTTATTTTATTTATAGTTAACTTTCAGATTCCTAAAATAAACCAATGGTCTGCTGCTGTGTCAACCATGGCCTCTTCAAGACTGATGTCAGCATTAGCATAGTGTTTAAAAGTACATTTGCTACTGTTTGACAAAGTATTAAACGTCAGGTCACAGACATGCTGAAAAGCTAAAAATGGGGAAAAAAATTGAGAAGACACAGAAGGTCAGTGATTTTAGCACAAAATGAAGAGAGTAAAATGTCACCAAAACACAAGCTGTAAATGCATCTCCCCTTTGCACATAATTTAACTAGTATTATATCAAATGAATAGCAACTAGAAAATAAATAGCAGAGCTTAAAGGTCAGGTTGTGATTCCCTGTTATCTAGGGATTATAACTTATCATTATGCCTGCTGTATATGGTTGCCGTTTAAACAAAAATATTAGCATTAATGCCCAAGAGCTAATTAACTTTAATATCAAAAGTGCACCCGCAGTGACAATTCCAGACTCATTCTTTCAAAGTAGCATATCCATAAAACACCATTAATGCAGATTTACCAGCTAGGCTGATGAATGTTTTCTAAATTAAAATTCTAATAAGTATGTTTTAAAACCTTTTTTTTTTTTTCCACTGGCAGCAAAGAGGATATGCTACTCAAACATGCTGAGTGCCTATATTTTAAGCCATAGTTTGAGAGAAGCAAGAAAATTTATTTAGATGGTAATTATATGAAGATTCGTTTTACATTTTAATACCTCTGACCAAACAAGCATTGCATTGAGAACTTAACAAATATTTTGAGAACTTTCTATCCATATCAATGGCTATAAATTAATACCTTAGTAAAGTATATACAATATAGTATATATACAGATACAATTTGATACAAGCAGCTTCTGCTTTAATCAATATGTTTATACTGTACAACTTAAAGCTCTGTTATTTCCAATGTCCACCCACTTCACTAGCATAAAACATATAATTGGACACTGGTGTTCTTTGAAATAGATCTTTATCGTAAACCTGGCTCATCTGGGATCATCACAGTCCATTAGTTAGAGCTATTTTCTTTTCTCTGAAATAACCTCTGCCTTGGTCCTTCATTTAAGGCAGTATAATGAAATATTAAAAAGAAAAAACAGATTGTGTTGGTACCGAAGTGTGACCCTAACACAGGTTTAGCAAGATGATAAAATAATATGCTACTAGCTAAAAGGAATCCACAAATGAGCAAATTAAGCACACCACAGTGATGCACTCATCACAGTCACTGAGACAGAGAATTTAAAAGGAATTTGTTTTTTTAAGGACTGTATCTTTTGATTAGGACAGTTTTGCATAAGGACTTGACAAATTACATTTTGTAGATCAGCTTCAAAGATCTGGAGCCTTAAATAATCTCAGCAATACAACCTTTATGAAGTTGCTTTGTTGATTGTTCTGTTTATTCCAATAGCTCCCCAGCTCCCAAAGTGTTTTTTATATACATAAGTATGTAAATTAAAAAGACATTTAAAAGTAAAAATGTTTTAGCATTGTTTTAGCAGGCATTAATATTCATATAGCTTGCTATTCAGTATAGATTCAAATACTGTTGATAACATAATGTTACCAGCAAGACTCTTCACCTAGTTCATAGACTGCAATCTATAAAAAAGATAGACATACGGTAAATGTGCATAAAATGTAGATTTCAAGATCATACAGTACTTCCCCAATCCAAACATAATTTAGCTCTCCCTGAATAAAAGCTTATTTAATATATGTTTCCAGGACATGATTATACCAGATAGCAATGTTTTACTAGCTGCCATGTTTTGTTTAAACCTCAGGACTCATTAGATTTTAACATGTGCTTGATAACCACAGTCCTCATCCTCTGTCTCCACAGCCCCCACCCATGCACGTATGAGGTTATAGCAGAAAAGCTAACCACTGAACTGGACGGGAACATACAGTAAAAGGAATACCTATTGATAGAATATTTAAAATAAATCAAATGGGCTTGAATAGAAATTATTTCATGCAGGGATGCACATACTGTAGTTAAAGGTAATGCACCAGAAAAGGAAAAATGCATTATGAAACATGAAACAAAACTTAGCCTGAAAAGCTGAAATGAACAACGAAAACTAAATGGAAAGAAAATAACAAAAGAGATTTTACATTTTCCAAATAATAGCACTAATGTTACTAATGGTAAAATACGGCTTTTTATAACCAGTTACAATAGTGAGGTGTGGCTTCTCTCAGATTAACAAATGACCATAAAAGGTTGTTTCTGCATCTTTAAGAAAAATTAAAAGCAGCCTGGCAGATTGCCGTTTCTGGGGGGATGACTGTTGTAAATAGATGAATACAGTATTTGATCCACCATCAATCAAAAATATTTGTTGATACAGTACCACCAGCCAAATAATTAACCAATTACAGCAGATTCCTATTGAACAGACATCCATTATCAGTTGAGGAGTCAATTGCAGCAGAAGACGTCTCTCTCTTGTCACAAAAGAAACTTGTGTATCTTTCCAGTTTATTGCAAGCCCAATTATCAACTCATATTAAATCAGAAAGCAGCAGTGGACTCTAGTGATTTTATCCACAGGAAAGAAGACAGTGTTCTGTGAAGATGTCAGGTGTTAATTAGAATTTCCATTAGGCTGAAGAATGGAAGAAATAATGTGAAGTCTATCAATGGAAATATGGTCCTGTTGCTGAAACCATTTTCTTTTCCTGTCATACCAAGTTAGCAACTCAAAATTTCTGACCCTCTTTTGGTGTTTATAAGAACATAATCCTTCTGTTATTCATTTCCATGCATTCATTTTGCTTCACTGTTTTATTGGTATCATGTAAGAAATTCTCAATTTGGAACAGCTTCAAAAGTGAGAAGCTGAATAGATTTAACTGTGGATAAAGAAAGGCAGTGCATCACAACTAACCTTCCAAATCACAGGACCTATTGTATTCTCATTCTCACTTGATCATGTGTGAGATATCCTTAATAAAGCCTGCATAAGTTGTACTAAAGTATTTTGGAGCCAGAACAGGATTGCTCATCCATATGAATGTGCATATTTGTACCTCACAGGAGGGAAAATTAACACAATAAGTGACTAAAAAGCAGATTTTTATAAAGGGTTTTATAAAGACATTAGTTGACACTATATTGGCTCAATGTGATGTCCATTTGTGAGCCAGATAACTTGAATTCATCATCTTGTGCAGTAAAGGAACAAGTAATGGTTTATTCCATGCTAAAAAGAAAAGAAACAAAACATTTTGGCTGTGGAGCCCTCTTTACGTATGACAGCCTATGCATGTTGACGCTGCTATCTATCTATCTTGTGCAGTAGTCCTGGTCTTGGGGACTTATGTGTCTTCTGACTTGTTCCTTTGTACAGTACTACTTAATTTATTTTAAGCTCTTAAAACATTTAACTGGACTTAAAATGTATATTAAACTATTCTGAGTTTTCGGGTTCCCTTTATTCAGGTTTGTTAGCTGAAATGCAACTAGTTGGACTTTAGTACATGGACATCATAAACTAATAACCTAGTAAGAAATGTAAAGAGGAAAATAAGGGTGTTACAGTATATACATCTACTAGGCATATAATTGGAGAAATAGAATAACATTATTTGAACCTTCCCATTTTTCCTCCATAGTTTTCTCATTTAACTAGTGACATTAAGGTACTGGTTTTTTAAACCAGGTAATTTAAAATAGCAAGAGATAAAGAAGACTTCATCACCACTGATTAAATAGCAAAAGATCACATGCAAGTCTACTGGTGTTCATCTTTAAAAAATAGGTGGAATAACAAATAATAACCAGAGATTAGAAAGAACTGTACACTATAAGATAACTATGACTCCAAACACAATTTAATGAAATAAACATTTAATAACATTACAAAAACAAAAATAAACATTTCATAAATTTACATTAAAATTAAAGAAATATGTTGCAATGCAATGATTTAAAACAAAATATTTGATTAATCAAAAAATAATTATGAACAAGGTTCAATGAATAACATTTGAATGTCTTTTTAAAATTACACACTAGTGTATACAGATATAAAAATGATTTTCCAAAGCATTCTCAAGGGTCCCAAGAACTACAGTTCACTAAACATTCATTGAAAACAGAATTTTTATCTGAATGAGTTGAATAAGATTAATTGTACATCTCCCACTCCCTCTGCATCTGAAGTGTAAATGCCTGTCAACTACTCCACCTTGTGAGTATATAGGGATATCAGGGCACCAAGCCAGGTTAATAAGATCTCGAGCTAATGAGACTTGCTGGACTCTTTCTCAATGGGATTGAGTCATCATTCCTAATGATTACTCAGTACCTTCACAGCTTCTCGTCTTGACCTGATTTCTGCACTTTGGATGAGGAACAGAATAATACAAGACAGAAAATAGCATAAACAAAAACCTTTAAATTAACTAAACTCAAACACAGAAATTAAGAGTAAAATGAAATCATAGGTTACCATTAATCAAATCAGCCCTCTCACTAGCATCAACAGGCAAGGAAAAAAACTAAATGGCTTGTATCTTCTCCATACTGAGACCCCTCTTACTCTTTTTCCTCAGAGATGCTAGCTGCACCTAGGGATAGAGAAAGACAGATAGGAAATAAAGAAGAAAATCCTCCATCAGCAAGTATGCCGTCTCCTTAGGGTATTATCTTTTCATCTTTTCCTCAACCCAGTGCCAGAAAGTCATTCAACACCCTTTACCCTCAATGTTTTAGCTCCTTTCACATATACTGTACACATGTCTGACCTGGGCTACAGGTTCATTCAACAGCCTGTTCTCCCTTCCTCCAAAGGAGTAGCATTCCTTTAAACACCATCTTAATTCTTGCTATTAAAATTCGATTACTGTTAAAAATCCTAATAAAAATCCTATAAAATAAAAGTCCTATAAAAAGAGTTTCAATAAGAAAAAATCCTTGAAATTAAATTCTGCTGGGGATTAATCTGTGGTTCAACAATCTGTTGATCACAACTCTCTGTCCCCTTGTTTATGCTCTCTGTTCTGAATATTCCCCACATCTCAGAATTTCTTTCTCTTTTCACAAAAACATGTACTTTTATTTCCATAGGAAAATCTCTTGTTCTACAACAAAACCAGCTCTTAAGTTCCTTTTTTCTAATGAGATGAGACTTTAGTTTCTTCACTTCCAGAGGGACTAAAACCTCACATACTATACCAACTGATGGAATGTTAACATTTTTAAAGGACAGATAAGTAACAGAAGTTACTAAGATGGGCCACAGAAAAACTACAACAAATTGGCTAAACCTGTGTGATATAGGACAAAGGGAATCTTTATGCAGGACATAATCTACTGTAGTTATACTTTTAAGTCTAAATAGTATTAATTTTATGTAAAGGAGTGCCACGTGGTGCAGTAGTTGATATTGCTGCTTTACAGTGGTTCAATTTCTTCCGCATGGAGTTTGCATGTTCTTATTGTGTTTGCATGGGTTTCCTCCAGACGCTCCAGTTTCCTTCCATGGTCCATAGACGTGCTGGTAACAAAATTGACCCTAGTATGAGTGCGTGTAGGTTTATGTTTGTCTGTGCCCTGTAATGCACTGGAATTCCAACCAGAGTTTATGCTGCCTTTCACCCAATGCTTTCCTGCTTTCCAGGATAGGCTTCAGGCCACTGTTACCATGAATTGCACAAGCCCTTACTGAAAATGATGTCATTATGATGATGTTTTAAAGATGAGTAAAAGGTAATACGTGAGAAAACATTTTAATAAGTAAAAAGTAGTGCTGAAGTTATTTAAAATAAAAAATTTCAGAATGAATAAATTAAATTATAGAAAGTTCTTATGCTGAATTTATTACTTTTTTCCATGGATTTTTTTTTTCAACAGGATAGCCATTTCAGCTTTCTTTGCCACTGCAGTCTGTAGGAGAAGGCCTGAAATTTGCTAATTACCTCTAGATTAAGATTAAGCATCTTTGCTAGACACTTGTCAGTCTTCTCCAGCACCAGTTAGGATCCTGTGGCAGGAAGAGGTACTGTAGATCACGCCCTATCCCCTGAGAATATCAAGCCAAACTATAAAACACTGAGACCATAGTGAATTAAATGGATTTTTTTGGTAACCTAATTTTAGCAGCAGCATGAATCTTATGAGCACACATCATGCATCACTTTTGGAGAACCTCTCTCAGTATATGTGAGATGGACATTATACCCAAACCAATTGCATGTGCTTAAACTTCCTGATGGTAAAGACAAAATGCATATCATAAGGCAGAGTGAAACCCTGCAGACCCAGTCAAACAATATGGGTCTTTTTAGCAGTCTCAAAAGCACTGCCTGCCTGTGTACCATATAGTAGCCTAAGCAATTGCTTATCACAATATAGTTTCTAAAATAATATACTGTACAGTATACAGTTCCAGATCTGAGTATTTTAAATATGAACAAGTAGGTGATTCATAAGGAGAGACTATTGTGCAGTATATTAGTGATTAGGGAAATAATTGTTACACTTTAACATAAGGCTATAATTTTGTCAGCTTTTCTCTTTATCAGCACGTACTGCACTATCCTGATTTGGAATGTAATTGTATCCTAGTTCATGTGTTGCCATCACTGTAGGAGTCTTTCTTCCAGCCTTTCACATTTTTGGAATATAGACTTGTTAATCACAGTTGTTCCTCATGCATGTGGCATAAAGGGCTTGTGTCAGGGCTCAGAGGCACCCATGGAAGAGCTTTCCCGGATGGCTTTTTGTCACTTCCAGGCAGTTATTATATTTAGCACAGACCTACTGTCACAACTGAGTTGAGATTCACAAGAGGAACTGGCAGGTACCTCAGCTCAGCTGTGTGTTTTCTGATTTGCAGAGCTAAAATACTGTTCCATCTCCTGAGGGCTTCTTCAATTTCCCTGGCAATAGTAAAAGTTTATTCCGAATTTAGAAAAAAAAACATTTTTTAACTATGACTGTTTAATCACAAAAGAACTGACCAAAAATAATCATATTTTCAATTTAGATATAGATTTAATATTAGCTTATTGTGATTGTGAAGTATTCTGTTCCATTAAAAAATATTTCATAATGTAGCAGATGCTCCCCTCCATTTGAAAGAGTAGCCATCCACCAATGGAATATCACTACCTGCTATGGCAGAGGATGACGCATTTATGCGATGCCACAGATAGGCTAGTCAAGAATGTGATGACCTGTCTCTGCCTCCTTCCCTGAAGGTATATAGGACTGGCACCCGCCTGCTCATTCTCTTTAATTTACTCAGAGTGGGTAACTGACAGCTTATTAGACTTCCATATTGTTGCTAGACAAAATTCTTCACAGGTAACAGGTGGCAATAGAGTTTCTTCAGCAGTTAAGGAAGATGCTTCTATTTGTTAGGCCCCCTACAGCCAAATAGTCTAGAAAGCAGTTGTCCAGCAATGTTCCAGAGGCCATGGTTCAACCTGCTCCAGTCCCAACCCCTGGTTACTTTAGGAATCACTTTGGCTATATCTTGTGGGTGTTGTGGGTTGACTCCTTCTAGTGTCAGTGACAGGAGACTGTTTGCACTCTTATGACTCACACATCCCAAGAAGTGTACATTTTGCAACAAGTCCTTCTAACCAAGAAAACTAGCCCTATAACAGCACTTTAAATACAATATGGTGGACTGTTAAAAACTGCTTCTTTTCACACACGTCTGTGCTAAAGTCAGAGGAAGTATCTACAATTCACCTTCTTGGGAAAAGTATATGAATTTTGCATGCTTTCCTTTGGTCTGAGACCTTCAGTTTGATGGTAGTACAGTCATTTTTTGGACTCAGCCCGGTCTCGCATCCTTTTGCTGCTGCATCAGCCAACGGCCCTCACTCAGACAAAAAATCTTAATAGCTAAGTGGCCTACTAGCCAAAGTGGTGTCTCCAGGTAGTGGACCTTGTTTGAGGTTTGATTTCTGATAAAGTATTGGGACAACCGGCACCGAGTCAAAGCCTTGGTGCATGATTGGGCATATATTCAGCTATGTACATTCCTTTACAGCAGTCAGCTCTTCTTTCAGCTTTCTTAGTGAAGTTCACGAGAGAATGGATGGTAGTCCAGCCTGTTGGACCCTAATGATTGGTTCATAAAATAGTACTGTAGCATCTCCTATATTGTCTACCTCTTAGTGGAAGCCCTCTTTCAACTAATCCCTTGTTGCTACATGAAGGTACATTTTGCCACCTAATTTGTCCCCAGAAATAGGAACATTTTCCAGGCCTAAGCTTTTTGCCAGCCATTACTCCCACCACCTAGTGCATAGCATGTTCTGTGAAGCAGATATACTGTATTCTTCTTATTGAAAACATTTCCCATAGTGATGTCCAGACTAAAGTCAGGATCCAGTTCACTGTCCAGCTGTCGTTATAACAAAATTTTTTTGTCAGATCATAATAACATTATCAACTCTCCTACCAACCTACACCTGTGTTCTTTATGTAATAAAATATATTTAAATATTTTTGGTTTGTTCTTATTGAATTCTAGATAATGTCAAATATGGTGAATAACTAAACATTCTAATTATTATTAAAATGGTTAAATGTAAGATCTGCATATGGAACCTGACACTTTTAAGGTGCTGGTTTATCTAGTTCTTACTGTTTTTACTGTTGATATCATCTTTTTTAACTTAAAAAAAACCTGACAGCCATTAGCTGGTAGGCTGTAAATACTTTGTCAAGAATGCTCTGGAGAAAACTGATTAAACATGGGCACTGAAATGCATAATAATAATGTATAAAACTAAACTCTTCACCCAATTATTCAGTGGTGTCAAGGGTATTCTGAGAAGTCTGTTTACATTAGCTAAGTAACTTCTCTTTGACATCTGTTTGCACCAAAGTAAATACCACGTAGTATCTGCCATTTCATGTAATTTGTACTGTTTTTTGTTCAGCTGAAAAAACAACATCCAAGTATTATCATCTTACTTTGTTGCAGTAGGATACCATTAGAATGATGTAGTGTTTACTGCTATAACAACATGGCCTATTATTTCACTTAGAATTAAGTGTTATATATTTCTAATAACCTTTGTGTGCCTTGACCAAGCACCCTGGTGCTGTCTGTGGATGGCACAGAAATCTGTCTAAAGTGGTCCCTCTGATAAGGAACATTGTAAAGCTGTATCAGGCTGAAGAATGTAATTATATATAGCGCAAATGGGCTTCTGCAAGTCTCCAGGCTGGTTTCTTCCCAAAACCAGAGGTCAAAGGTCACTATCCATCATCCAGAGGAAGATCCACTAATTCAGGATCTGCCAGGTGGTACCAGAACCACTCCTAATAGCATCTCAGCTAGTCACCAACTGATGTAGTACTATAAAACTGTAACCTAAGTCAGTTTTTGGAGGTTAAATCACTGGCTATATCAATCTCTCCAACTGAACTGGCTAGCTTTTCCAACCGCAACTGCAGGGAGGCTGAGAAAATGAGACAGAGTAAAGTACAGAATTCTGCCCAAGATATTCTTCCTGACACAGAAGAAATGTTGTGTTCAGGAACCCACTGTTATTTTTGCCTGATCAGTGAAATTAGATATTTGGACTCTTTTTGTCAACATCCATAATATCCTAGCATATTCTGAAAAGCTATAGCTGGAACAAACGAAATCCCCTTGTTTAACTCATGAGTGAACCTCAAGAAGACAAACTGTGCAGAGTGTTTTTAAAGACTGAAATCAGCAATATGCTACTTTGGCAGCGCTGCCCAAGCCCCAGCACCAGTTGCAAGGCAATTGCCCGGCAAAAGCTCTTTCTCTCTTTTCTCTGACTGCACCAGGAGCCTTGAACCTAGCCAGCTCAGTTTAAACTCATCAAGTACGCTTGGAAAATGGATATTTGAGTATAAAATGTCATTATTCACATCATAGTTCTTGTAAGATGAACTATTATTCCAAAAGCATATTTGATGATAGTAAATGCATATTTACTTGTGTCCAAGAATATACATTTGATTAACTTATATGATACTCTTGGAATGTACAGTACAAGCTAGACTTTAACACGTCATAGTTGATGCGTATTTTAACTCCAAAGTTATTAACTCTGATCTTTGTAATCCCTGAGTGAACGATCAGCCATTCTTATCACAGCAGGTCATTTTAATGTAGATATATTCAGATACAGTATATGCTATTACTGTACTTTGTTACTTGTTACTGTACTGTATACATATTTTGGTTGTACCAATAAATTGTATATTGTGTATTTAGAATCAGTGTGTGAGACTGTAAATTATTGTTTGATTGGTTCCTAAAACTCAAGGACTCTCACATTTGACTGTAATAATTTTTGATAGTTACAGCAAATTAAAGCCCCTGTCTCCAATACTGCTCTCTCATAGTGGTGTGCAGGCAAATTATTAGAATAGAAAGGAAGGGTCAACTCCCATCTTAAAGAATAATGCTAGCAACATAGGGATTTTTGTCTGCAAGCCTGGCCTGGAGCCATACAGTATGTTTCCCTCCTTTCTGCTTTGATGATAATCATGCAGTACATTTATTTATTTCCTCACCATAAATAAACCATTTTCACTTTCCCCTTTTGCCTCATGGTATCCATTCATCGACAGTAGGTATTTTTTAATTATCTTTAAATTATATGATTGTCTCTCCCATATTTCAAGCTAGGAGTTTTGATTCTGTTTTTCTCTGCCCAACACATTGGCTTTTAGTCCATGAGCACATGCACAAATAAGTGTGCCCTAGTTCATGCTCTTCAGTTGGACTATTCCCCAGCTAATGTTTAATCTGCTTTGGAAATATCAGTTGTTTTATACATGATGCATTCCATCAGTAAATATGCTTTTAAAGTCCATCAATTCCTCTGAACCATCTGTGCAGTAAATTGATTGACTCTATCTTGTTTTGCCCCTATGAGTTCATATACACAATAAAACATTCTTATTGTACAGGCCATTTTACCCCATTTTTAAAATTGTTAGTTTTACAGTACAGATGCTACCATAACTACAGATTAACCATTAAATCAGAAATGATTCACTGCAAGATATGCTCTATGTGACCACTGTGCTCACTGACAACAGCAGATGGATACACCCAGGTTGTCTGTATTAGCAGTGGGCTATTGATTTTATCGTCAGGCTCTTCATTGTTCTCCATTACACACCGACAGGTTCAGTGCGTTCTTGGTGATAACTGCCTCTTAGGGTTACCCATGCCATGTCCAGTTTTATGGAGCTATATTGACAAACTGACTTTCTACTTGGCACATGAGAATAGACGAGTCCCTAGCCAAAGCATCATTCTGCAATTATTGACGACTTAACATCCGATCCACAGTTTTAACCTTCTGCTCAAGTGTCGATCTGCAGTCTGGCATTGTCACTTAAATAATGTCAAGCTAAGGTATCCAGCTGTGTTGGAAAGGGAGCAAATAGCGTGATGTATGTTAAATGGTAAATGAGCCATTTTTACACTTCAGAAATTTTAAAATTGTAGTAAATTGCCTGTTTGAGCATAATACCTTGTCTGGACTTACTGTAAGAAGGTATATGCTGATATCTTAATATACTGTATGGAAAAATATTAGTATTTTTTACATTATAGGTTCACCAAAAATATTGTTTGACACCTTCCCAAACAGGAAACCAGCACATAAAGTGCAAAAAGTCACTAGAGTTTTAAGATTTCATTCTGACCAAATAAATATGGCCATTGGACAAACTGAATTATCCTTAGCTCCAGAAGAATTAAACATTTACTTAGCAATTCTCACTTTAGTGATAAATTGTGAAAATATGTCTCCAGTACTATTTCTTGGTTGTGGTTTGAAGCAACACAGTCAAATGCATAGTTATTATTTAGTTTGTAAAATTAGCATAGTGATACTCTTTCCTAGCGGTTTATGTTTTGTATTACCTCTTGATTCTGTCTCTGAAGTTTCCAATTTATGTACAGTACAAGAAATTGGCTTTTACAGAATTAACAGCTGTTAGTTGCTAAGAGGGCATTTTGTCAATCTCCTTTTCTATAGTTTAGGAACATTCGTATTAATATCAAACATAAAATGCCTTAGTGCCTTTTCACATTTAACTGCAGTAACCTCTTTTGTTTTTGTGATGGAGGCAGTGAAACAGAACAGCAGAATAGAATTTAATTCTTATGATTTAAATGACAGGTCTGCTGGTTTTAACATCTAAAACTCTCTCTTTCTCTCTCGCTTTCTCTCTCATGCAGTATTTATGTTAATCCTTATTAACATGTTGATCTTTTAGTCCTCTAGAGAATATTATGCCCTACAGAGACTTGCACAATTCATTTATTGCATTGAAAGGAATTAGTGTTGAGGAGGGATTACTCTTTTACTCTCAATAAGCTATTACCTTTATGAAAAGTCTTTTTTTTTTAATGAAGAAGCACCAAATTGCAGTTTCTTCAGTTAGTAGTAGAGTTAAAGTTTAGTAGTAGTTATCCATGGATTGGAAAAAGGGGGCTTCTCCCTGTCTGTCTCACAGCAGGAGTCTACTGTGATTAATGCTAATAATATCCAGCCTTTCCATTTGCTGTTCATCTTGGGGGTGACAGTTTTACATGCTTTGGATTAGGCCTTGGGGAGTTCTGGTTGCTATAGCACCTGAAAGAGTTCTGAGGGCATCATTGCACTACCTGTCTCAATGGGAATGTTCCACTACAGCACGGCGTCTGCATGAGCTTGCTTTGGGGATGTACATGGATTTATAAAACTGAACTGCAGTACTAGAAGAATAATATGTCAGCAAGTACAAAATCTTCTAATTGTATAATTTGTAATGAATTTTTAAACCTGCTGGTTTTTAACCTTCCTGTGGTAGATTTTCAATTTGCTCAATGGTAAAACTATTAGTTACAGTTACAGTAACAGAATTGTGATCAATGACAAAATGAAGCAAGTAAACGGTGTTTAAATAAATGTAAGACCGTTCTGTCCCACTCCTGTGTTTTTTTTTCAAGTGAGATCTACGTGGTCATGATATAATTGAACTATAGTTTTGTTAAATGAATTGTTATCCCATTACTGTTTAAATGTTTATTATAAGAAAACTTTCATACTGTTATCCCATTTTTGTCATTGGAAAGGGTTCTGCCTTCGCAAATTGAGTTCTCAATTCACAGATTGATATATTGTATGTCACATATGTTTATTTACAAACCATGGCAACCTGTAGAACAAATAGAGAAATATGGTCTGAAGTAATTACCCTCAAAATAGATTGATTTTATCAAGAAATGCATGCATTAAAGAAGCCTGTTCCTGAGACAGATGTTCAGTTGAAACTACAACCTAATGTTTGTGAAGTGAAGTCAAATCACTTTCCATGCACTATATACAGTATAATGGAAAACAAAATGTGTAATTGCAAATTAATTACCAAAAGACTATATAATTTGTGATACTTAGTGGGGCACAGTGCCATATTTGTTGTCTTTAAATAGGTGAATTTCAGAAACAGACACACAAACAAAACTACAAGATAAAAACAATATTTTATGTAAAGTGAAAGAAAAACAGTGCAATGTGGAAACAAAAACGTTTCAAGCTCTATCTAAACATTCTTTAATGTCTTTTCACTGTCAATTGCTGGGTACATACTGTAAGATGCTTACTACTTGTAAACTCCAAAACACTCAGATCCAAAACAAATTCCCTTCCAAAAATCACAGTCCAAATGTCAATGGGCTCCTTATTTGGTGATTTCCTTTATTCATTCTCCTTCTGTCCACAGCATGTCAGAAGCTTTATTTTCTTCATAGACAGCAGCGGTCAGTGGTTGTAACTGTGAGTCAAGATGTAAGGAAACACTGGTTGATTTCAAATAAAAAATAAATAAAAAATGTTAAAAAACACAGTGCACAAAGTCATTTTCTCTTTGCATTCAAAAATGCGCAATAGCTGCCAGGTTGTTTAGGCAAAAAACTACCACATTGGCCTATCCTTTGGCTTCCACAAAGACAAATGTAAAGTATAAAAAAAATTAACCTTGACCAAAAGTCAAGGGAACTGCAGTATGTGCAAATGTATAAAAGTAAAATAGACATTTTAATGAGGATGTAACCAAAGAAACCAAAACAAGAACTCACATAATTTTATACTAATTATGGCAGTATGAAGTAAGCACAATTTAGAATGGTTTTTAAACTTAACAAAGAAAGAAGTTAAGTGCTAGTGATGTTTATAACAATGATACCACATCCATAATGCAACAGCATTATTATTATATACCTTTAGATGGAAGATTTCCACTTTAGTAAAAATTACAAAATTATCCTAAGCAGTTTGATGTTTGTACTCCATGAGCAATGATTTAAACATGATTAAAAAGAGGCATTATGGGGGCAATGGGACTCTCAGTTCTAACTAACCATAAATTGTAGACCAAAGCTAGCCAGCTTTTCAGAGTCATTTAGTTTAGTGAAGCTACATTAATTAAATGTAACTTTATAACACTAAATTACATTTAAATTAAAGTTGTAGAAAGTACTGATAAATGTAAACCCAAACTATCGCACAAACACAGTTCAGAAACCAGGATCAGCGGACCAAAATAGAACGAAACTGGAAGTAAACTAAGCTTTTAGGAGCTTTAACGAAGATAAGGAGCAGTCTAGATACAAAAAGGTGTGGGCATGACAACTTATAAAACTATATTAATCTTTTTCTGTGTACCTTTGGTTTCTCCAAGGAGTGCTTTGGTTGATGATTAATTGAGGTGCATCCAGAAGAGGAAGAATTGTCAAGAAGCCTTCATTTATTTTTTTCAACTTATATGTTATATAGAATTTATGCTGTATGCTCTGAAGCAATTGCGACAAAAACCAATAAACTTATTTTTTTCTTCACATTTCCTCTTATTTGCATATAATGAAAAAAATAACTAAATTGGAACATGAATTCTCTAGGTGCATGCCTAAAGCAACTGATCTCATAAGGATTTCCTTTTGCTTCCAATTTGCACACAATTAGTATATATATCTCTAAGTTAATTCTTTGATGTCAGGTCACAGTTCAATTACTGTTCACACCCTGGAGGCAGGTTATATGTTCCTGGAAATTAATATGAGAAATGCTGTATATTGAGTGCATCCTTGGATTTGGAAATCTAGCAATGTAAGTTTGTGATATTTTTTAAATTGTATTGTTGACAAATTTCAGCAATTTGTCTAGGTTCTAGGTATTCTAGGTGATCATTTTCCACATTTTCTTCTTCTCAGGCATCTAACAGAACCTTCACAGAGACATTATGTTTTACCTTTTCTTAATACAGAAGCCTTGGCATTCATTTTCTTCTCCAGTGCTTTTACGGACAGGAGAAAGTTAAACGCATATAATTCAGGCAGAAATAGTTTTGCATACTGTATGTTACAAGAACACGTCCATGATTGCCTGTAGCATCTGCATTTCTCACACACCACTGAATGTAAAATTTGCTAAGTTTAGGATTTAATTGCCCACAGTGGATTTCTTTCCACAGTGAAGGGGGCCAAAATTCAGACATGGACCGAGGCAAGATTCACTAAGGAAACAAAAATGTCTTAAATGTGAAGTCTGTGATCTTTAGATTGATTGTGAGCCATAGCATTTAGCTCACTTCTATGAAGAAAACAACTTTATTTAAAATGTAGTCTTGATTACAGCTTGTACTTTTACAGCCTTTTTGTCTTGAATCTTAATAGTATTCCTGTTGTTCTATGAAATGTTTTCAAACTAAAGTTTATATAAATGATCTACATTACCAATCGCAGAGACAGAGAATGCAAAACAGGAATTGCAGTTCATATACAGTACTACTACAGTACTGTATATGTACATTGTATATACAGTACTTTAGTAGTAGTGTAAAATACAATACTGCTGTATTTTTTATTTACAGTAGTTCATGTTAAAAGTCAACTATTCATGAAATGAACATGAATGATGAGTACACAGTAATGTAACATTTGTTTTTGGGTTTGTGCTGTATACATTTGATCATAATGGAATATATTTGTTGGTCAAACCAATGATTTGAAGTGACCATGACTATAAGGCCATCCATCCATTTTCTAACTACATCATCCAATTCAGAATACCAGGGGAGACGAGACTGTAGGCAGCGTTCACCCTTAATAGAATGCCAGGCCATTGCTGGGTCCCCATAGACAGGCACACTCACATCAGGGCCAGTTTTCCAAGAAGCCAAATAACCTCGGAGTATATCTCTGGAATTTAGGAGAAACCGGAACACCTGAAGAAAACTTGCAAAAACATAAGTTGAACATACTGTACAAACACCATACAGATAGCACCCCAGGTCTGGAATTAAACCCAGGGCACCAGTACGGTGAGGCAGCAATGCTAACCAGTGCACCACTGTGCCAACCCAGGACACATTTAATCTGTATTAGGTTTCATATCCCCTTGTTGCACTAAGTGCCTAAAGCTGTGACACATTAACCTCACCAAACTCTTTGTGTAGTCATTTGAGACACATTTGTTTTCTACAGTACCAGACAGCATGTTTCTGTAATCTTCAGAACTCATTCTTATGCTGCCAACATTAGTTCCATCATCAATGACAATGAGTGAGCCAGTTCAAGCCCATAGACATTCATGCAAGTCCTGGCCAAGACATTACCTCCATGATGCTGCACAATTTGCTTAGAGGTATAAAGATGAGTCAGAAGAGTTTTAGAACTAGGTTTTTAACAGAAAAGACTGAAATATACCTTTACTAAAGTGGTGAAAATGTTAAACTGGATGGTGTTTAATGGTGTTTAGAACTTGAGTGCTCGATAGGGGTAATGTCATGTATGGACACAACTGGCTTCTTTTAAGACATTCCTGATTGATATCCTCAAATCATTTGTCTACTAGAAACCAATTAATCTGGATGGTCTGAATAGCCTCCTCCCTTTTGTAACCTTTCTTATTTTACTCTTATCATTTTTATAATACACAATCAGTCTTAAAAACACAATGGTGAATGCGTATGCATGCTATTGGAAACACAGCTGCAGTCAGAGCTGAATATGATCAGTGGGAGCCTCAATCTATAATTGTTGTGTGTGGTAGAAACATTTCACATGCAGAGCTGATTCTGTGAATGTCCTAGGTAAAGACAAGCAAAGTCAAAACAATTTGATCCCCAAACTGAGTATAAATAACAGTACTATTAAGGTGAAAAACTAGGAGAAGTGCTCTGATGTTGTAGATGAGAAAGCCATGATTGCTTATCTAGGCATCTAGCATGCAAAGTGATAGTGGAGAGCTGGCATGAATAGTGTAATAAGGGAACAATTCGTGTATTAGCCTAGAGCGTACAGTTGTGGGTAAATGTAAATGGCATGTGCATACACTAAGACTTACACTTAATGTGAGCGTGATAGTATTTTGGAATATACTATATATTTTGTGTCAGAAGGCAACAGCTTACTGTTCAAAGTGTGGGCACATTAATCTGCAGTCATGACTGTGGCATATGGCTTACCTTCTGGGCTGCCTAAAATATATCCTCACCTCCTCTCGGAACTCAATATCAGCGTAACCCGTCACCTAAGCACTTACTGTACGTGCTAGAGCAGGGGTAGTCAACCATAGCACCTGGATTCCTGACCATTGCAAATCTTCACTCCAGCTAATTCAAATGATCTGCAGCACCTGAGTCAATTAAGCAATTAAGAATTGATTCAGTATTTAACATATGGTAAGGTCTCAGAGTTCCCTAATGACTTGGAATACAGGTGTCAACGCTGACTACCCCTCTGCTAAGTAAAAGAGCAGCCACAAATAATATAGTAGCCACACATTATGAAACACACATTTTGTTTTTATTTCCTTTTTTCTGTCATACAGTATATAGGTTTTGCATATTTTACAGCTAAAACAGCACAAACTCTTCAGCCAAAGGAAGCCTATGACAGGTGTGACACATACGTAAACAGGAAAACAATCAAATTAGTAGTTGTCTAGAAGAAGCCATTAAATCTTCAAATAAAGTGTGATGTGTGTCACTGCACTGTTAAGACATATTTATACTCTATATGCAGTTCATATATTCTATATGACAGATCTCTCTCTTTCAGCATGCAATTTCATGATTTAAATTAAGGAAAATGTTTGCCTCTAGGCAATTTTTGTTTTCAAATTTATGCTAGCTGTAAGGGCCAAAACAATTTATTTCCTTGCACAATAGGAGCTTATTAAAATACAGATTGTTAAATAATGAAACAAAGATATTACATTCTATCAAAAGCAATAAGAATGACCCAGCATGTGGAATGCAGTATGATTCCCTACAACTGTAAAGTAGTAGCAGACCAGGCCTTTTCCTCATGACATACTGTGAGAAACATTTACAGGAGCTTAGTGGTTGTTGCATGCATTTTTTTTCACTGCTGAGGGCAAAGATAAATAATGTGTGAATTCAAATAGCTTTAAAGTTTTCAAGGAGTAATTGGCTGATCAGTCTGATGGGCATACATTATATACAGTATATTGGATCTTGGAAAAACGTAAGATTTTAGTTTTATTAATTATTGTGTTGTGGTGCCTCCGGGGGAAAGTTTATGTAAATGAGAGAAGTACTCACACCACACTTTTCTTTCCTGAGTTTCGTGGCGTTTCTTCCTCCAACTATCTTCCAAATCCAGTCCGTAATCAGTTCCCTTAATCCTGACCCGATCCGAGTTCTCTCTCTCCCTCTCTCTCTCTCTCTCTCCCTCCAAACCGCATTCACCTTATCGGCTTCCGCCCTGTTCACTCCCTCCGGGACACTTATATATCGGTTCCTGATGCGGCTCAGCTCTGTCTCATTGTTTCTCAGGATAGACCCTTTCCATATACGGGTTAGCTGATTCTTTTTGGCAGCCATTTTGCTAAGGTCCATATCTAGTATTTTAAGTAGGTCATTCCGAAAATACCTGTTATGAATGACCCTTCCCCTGGTCATCTTACAGTGTATATTATTATGACAATGTAACTTGTTTCCATTGTATATTACTCACTTCACTGGTGGCAATTATTGATTTATGTAACAAGAGAACTGGATATTTCTAATTAATATCACTAAAAATGTAATGTGGGGTGGGGAGCTACAAGCTGACAATAGACAAATGGAAAAATGTTTGTAGGAATGTTTATTTAAAAGCAGGCATGGAAATTTTGGGCATAACCTGCTTGCCTGAGAGTTATTGAAAAAGGATGTTAGGACATTCATAGTGAGGAATTAACCAGGGGGTAGCTACAAAGGTAAAAATGAGGTAGAGAAGGAATGCTAAAAGATGAATGGAAGGAAGAGATTCCAAGGGTCTTTATAGCTTTTGGGAAAGTTAAGTTATAGAGGATTGTAATTTAAAGCAGCAGAGATGAAGGGAAACTTAGCTGATGCCATTCCCCCTGAACTTTCTTTAAAAACACCCTTAAAATAAGAAATAAAAGGCTGTCTCATAGTGAATTTTATTTGTTCTAATTCAAAGTGTTGAATAACATCTCTCACCCAGAGTGTGTGTAGGCGGGGCGGCCTACTTCCAGTCTGCTTAAAAAAATACCAATCAGAAGGGCAGTTCAGGCCACAAGGAACTGATGAACCCTTTTTGTGTTGCATACAGAGCTGTGTGAACTGCTGTAGGCAGAGTGATTCCATATCTTCATGGACATTTGAAAACAACATTTGGAGCTGATGCCTTGAAATGGTGCAGCTGTCATCCCTGCTGGAGGGGAAGTGACCCATTATGAGAAGATTTATATACACATTTTGGTTGATAACATCATGCATTTAAAGATTGCAAAGTTAGATCTGAGAATTTTGGAAGGTAATACGATATACAGTAGCTATATGTACTAAACCATTGAGACAGCATCTTCTGCAAGAGAAAGCTAATATAGGTTAGTTTAAAGGGGTATTTGTCTTTGCATTTGTGACAACTTTCTTTAACGTTGTGACAAGATAACCTCACAAGTGTGCAGTGTTGGGCTGGTTTAGCAGCTTGCCTGTAGTTTATTTTGCCTGATCCATCAACTACCTGTTTTCCCCATCCTGTAAAGATTTGGGACCTAGCTGTTGCTGCTTTTCATCATGGCTACTTCACCTGGGTATCTTCTTTTCAAACCAGGAAACCAAAACATTTATCTTCTTTCTTCAGAAGATGCATCTAGACCACACTCACTCTTAAGCAACAACTCTGGAGCTTCTGATATCAACAGGTTTCCCTTTTGCAGCCTCAGAATTTGTACTAGGTTCTCTTTTCTTTTTTCTTGGGTGTACTGTAAGTCACATACTCTCTCTGATTTTCCTACAAACTACCTACTCTGCTGCTTGACTGCCCTACTGCCCTTTGCTTTTTTATTTCCTGGCTTTCATACAGACCTCTTAGTATCATAGTCAGAATATCCATGTATGCAAACATGCTTACCTATTTTCCCTCCTTAAAAAAACATTTGTTCTCTGTATGGAAGGGTCTGCTACTTTGTCTCGAAGTACAATGAAACTGTAAGCGCAGATGTAATAGTATCAGCATAAGGAAGATGCCTTCTCATTTTTTTTAGATGTATGCAAATGCTGCAAGGGGATTGTAATCATCCCTTCATCAACGTGAGCTAATTAAATTTGACTTCCTTCATCTGGTCTGGTCTTATTGTTTATTATTGGCAAATATAAACACGGGAAACCAGCATGATGTAAAGCATCTTGCATTACAGTACATTATTAACCATTTATTTTGAATACGGACCCAACATGAATGTGAACAGAAAGAGAAGACTCAGCTTTTGCAGGCAATATTTTTCTGCAATACAGGTATTGGGTCCATCCATCCTTTTTAGAAGCAACAATTATCTGGATTTTCCATTCAAGGGAATTTCTTCCCTTGCATAACTTCCCTAAGCATAACTTAGAAAATATGAAACATATAAAAAAATAAAGGTGGTGCCTCAGTGGTGCAGTGGTTTACGTTGCTGTTTTGCAGTGCTGGGGCCCTGGTTCAATTTCTGGGTTGCTGTCTGTATGGTGGTTGTATGTTCTTCCCTTGTTCATGTGGGTTTCCTCTGGATTCTGTGGTTTCCTCCCACAGTCCAAAGACATACAGGTGGTTTAAAATACTGGCCCTGGTGTGAGTGTGTTTGTGTGTTGCCCTATGATGGACTGGTGTCCTGTCCAGGGTGTATACTGCCTTGCACCCATTGCTTGCCAGGACAGGCTCTGGCTCCCCCCTGTACCCTATATTGGATAAAACAAATTATTATCAAATGGATGGATAGAAGGATGGATAAACAAGAAATGTTATATTTCAAATTTGCCATGTTCTATACTGTGTACATTGACTTCATAAGGAGGCACCTCCTTTTTCCTTCATCAATGTCCTTCCTCTGTTACAAAAAATGCTGCATTTATATGTGACACAAGCCCCAAATCATCAGGTATCAAGCACATATTTTGTCTGAGCTGCAATTTTTCATTTCCACAGACTTTGAACATCACACTTTAATCCATTCTAATTAGCCACTGAGACATTGTCATTAAAGAAGTAATCAAAATCATGTTGGAAATTGCTGAGGCAATAATGAGATTAATTTAAGTACTAAATATTATCACACAAACACTAATTATATATTCATTAGGAAGGTTTTAGTGCAATCTTAAAACTGTAGGAAAAGTGCAATGGGAATTTGTAGCACTGATGGTGAAAAAGGGTGTTCCAGTAAAATACATTCTAAAAGGCTGTGACCCCAGCATTTCTAGCTTAATCGTTTGACAAATCCCTCCTCTAGCTCTTTTCCAGCCCCTATTTATTTGATATTGATAGGAAATTCCATGTCTGTGAGCTTAGAAAATCTTTTAAAATATTTTTAACCACATCTTTTTGCTTAAACTGTCTCTTTACTTGTGGAATAGATCCACTTCTTCCTCCTCATCATTATTTTGAGAGTGACAGATTTCAAGCCTCAGGCCAGTGTCAAAGGTGTCAGCAATATTTTCAAGATGTGTGTTTTATGATAGATGTTTCACTAAAAATGTTCTTAATGTCTCCCACTATGATGGAGTAAAATGCATTCTTTAGGGGTACACACTATATTTATCAAAGGTAAGGATATTGAAACAACACCATTCCCATTTTATCCATAATTTTCATATGTATATTTCATATGTATCATTTTCACAGCCCAATTTACACATTTTTTAAATAGGATCTTAGTAGGCTTTCATGTTTTTTACACTGTTAATAATTGACCTCTGTTCCACTTACAGTATATGTATAATATAAAGTGTTATAATCATTCTTTTTTTCAATAAAAATTAAAGAGAGACTATGAAGTTTACATAATACTTAAGAACTGTATCTCCTGATTATGTTAATCATTATTAATTCAGGACAGTCTTAATTTTAGCTGTTTCCAATAATACCAACTTACACTCCACCATGTTCCCAGTCTGTGTAGAGAGGAGGCAGCATTAAGTGTCCTTCATTCTTCATTGCAATACTTGACTTTAAGCACTAAGCAGCAGATGAAGTATAGCTATTATAGGATATGTGCTACACAAGCACTCCAAAGGCAGCATATAAAACAATAATAATTCCAGTATTTTTTAAGAATGGTGGAAAGAGAGATTATTTATGGCAGAGGGAGTGCAATCAAATTAGTACTGACTTCATATCCAGCTACTGTATCTCAATGGTACACTCCAAACTCTATGTTTGGAGGGTATGATTCTACTTTCATTTCTGTTTAGGTCCCTGACTACACCTGGAATGCATGTATAGACATATCAGTGGTGAAGAAAAGAATGTAACTAAATACAGTACTTGTATGTTCATCTGAAAATAAATACAATTCTATCTAAAAAGTTAACTGAGAGCTCAAACTTAGTTGAAACCCAGAAGCCACTGAGGCCATCGAAAAACTCAGTTTAAAAAACGGTTTTAGTCAGAAGAATGGCCTTTAAATTATATACTTTTTTCCACACCTATGTTTTGTGATACATTAGATATTCACATGTTATATACTGTGAATAGGAATAGATGCATCTGTAGGTGGTTGTTTTTTTTCCCAAAAAAGTCAGGACATGTCACTTCACTGCAGTGTTTTCTTAGATATTCCAGGTTCTAAACAGTAAAGACTACCAGATTATTTAACTTCAGTAAACCCAGTTGTGTGGAAAAAATGCAAATACACAATTGTTAATCCAATGGATTTCTGTTATAATGCAACTTAAATCTTCCTCTGATCAGACCAACAAAACATATTCTTGGGTGAGATGACTAACAAGTGCACATATTGGATACTGTATTATAATGTCTGAAGTCCCACATTAATTGTCAAATATTTAACATTTCTTTAGTTTTGGGGCAGCTTTAAAACTACCTAGTGTCTCATTGTATCACAAGAGTTATGAGGTTGTGAGGCCACTGTAACACAATTCAATGTAACACAATTAAGAAGTAATTAAAAATGCATCCTCCAATATAAAGAAAGAATTGAAATAAATTCTTATACAAATAAGATTAATCGTATCATTGGTTTGGCTACTATTGCTACTGCTCAACATAATAATACATTTCATATGTACAGACAATTTTAGAACCTGGGTTATAAAAAATTATGAATAAAGAGAAAAAGAGAGAATTAGAAGACTATAAAATGTCTTATAAAAAACATGAACAGATATTAATATCAATCACCAAAACACATGGCTAACTCAGATGTACTCCTGTTTTTGAATGCATCATTTTCTTTTGATTACTTAATTATTCCAGTTCTTTGATTCCTGTGATTAAATTCATGTTGAGCTTGTCAGTTTTGACTTTTGGACAGGTTTAGTCCTGAAATGTTTCACCTACGAAGGCTGCAAAGTTTTAATCAATAGGTCTTTAAAGCCTCTGATTTGTGCATAAACCAGAATATAGCCATATCTTCTATAGCCTGTATTAAAATAATATGCTATATTATAGATTTTAGCCACTGATGTAGGCAGATTATACTTATTCTTGAAAAGTTGTCTTCCTATAAATTACACAATTTTATTACATTTCATTTGTTAACAAGGACTCAAAATAGTAAGTGTAAGCAGAAGAAAAATATAGGGTTTAGATAAAAAAGTAAAAGCAATGAACAGTGCTCTAATGTAGTAGTAGTCAAAGGAAGGAATTGTCAAAGGAAGAAAATTCCAAAAAATGCTGAAATGGGAAAATTTGAAAAGTAATTTGATATTTCATCTTGGGTTCCTTTCATCTCTAATTGATAAAACCTTTCGCCGAATTTGATCAGTTTTAAGTGGATGAAAATGTTCTTGTCACTGTGTTTTGCTGAACCTAACAGAATCTATTTTAAGGAGAGACTTACCCCCTCAATTTTCATGCTTCTCTGCTCTGTTGATGACAGAATCAAGACAAACAAGACAGACTCACAAATTTGTACAGTACTTATCTGAATCCCACATCCAACAGCATGATGGTATATTTCTTTTAACTCTCAACATTACAACTAGCACAACTAAATTATTTTCTCGTTGTAGGGGCAAGTTATAAATTTTGAACTCGCATGTAGAATTTGTCCTGCTATTATACTGCATGACGTCAAACTTCTCTGGACAGTGTTGTACAGTATTTAGAGTTTTGCCTATTTTGTTTGTTTGTTTTTTTATTTGGTATCATCAATTTAGTTTTTGTTATATGCTCACTCAATTTAGGATTACCAGTTGTTAAGACTTGGCTGTCTGGCACTCTATACTGCAAGGGATAATCAGACCAAAATCAGTCATGTTTTAATACCTTGCAATCTCAACAATGTAGTGTATCTCTTACTGACATTACTGCAAGCTTACAGGTGTCTGGCAAGTAATGGCTGTTTTGCCATTAGTCATGAAGACTCAGATAACATCACCCTGAACTAGCCTTACTCTACCTATTGAATCCTAGTTTGTGACATAAGACAGGTCAAACCAAGGAGCACTCGACCATGGAGCTTATCCAACATATAGAGTGAGTTATTTTACCTATTGCACTATGCAGGGGATATTACTGTATGTAAAAGCTTACAGGAAACTCAATCTGAAATATTTCTTTTACCAATAGTCGTGACCTCAGGTGCTATATTTCACTCTTGTCTTTTTCCTGTCTTACCTTCTCTTATAATTTCTTACATGTCCAAAGGAAAAAATGTCAAGTAGTATAAAGGCAGCTTTGACTTCTCTCTAGAATAATGAGCCCTAACTGCTGTGTAATGAAAATCAATTTGATATCAACTCTTTGACATTTGAAAGGCCTCTTCCAGCCCCCAACCTAGATAAAAAAAAATTTTGCCATCCAGCTATAATTAATGTCCAACAGCCATACATTTCAATAGCTGATGCAACTGTTGAGGATGGCTGTCCACCACAGAAATTAAGGTATGACTTTATTTTTCAATCATTTTATGACTTTTCCCAATATGCACTTTAGATATAGATAACAATGTATTAACCATGGCCAAACAAATGAAACAGAGATTGTTTTTCTGGCATTCTAAGACTTTTCTAATATAATTAACTCCCTTTATTGCCATCTCTCTGGGATACTTCAGGAAAAAATGTGGAAAACTGATCTTCTAGTAACCAAAAAATGCAAGAACAGATTTCCACTCACTTTTGATAATCATCTTAAGATGATGTAACATTTAAGGTGTTATATAAAATAAAGATTATTATTTCATTAGTATTATTATTCATGTTCGTACATGTGAGTGGAATTTATATTTACTTCCTTTGTTCATGTGGCTTTCCTCCAGGTTTTTTTTTCTATCAAAATAATCTTTATTTCTAAGAAAATATTTCATAATTTGTACACATTCTAACAAATAATCAAACTGTCATCAAATAAAAAACTTTCCGTATGAAGTGATTGTCCATTATCAATCAGTGCAAGTGGATTTGAGCAATGAAAGAGTCCCTCCAAACCTTACAACTTGCTTTTGTCCATGCCATTCCCCTGTCTTGGCTCTGAAACTGTGGAGCAGGAGCTCAGGGGATAGTGATTTCTGCTTTAGTCCCTGTACAGGGCCCAAAGTCCTTTCCAGCGCTCCCTCGTCATGGAGAAACCCCATTTGGCGATGTTGGGCTTCATCCTCCTTCTGATGTCTGCAAGGATCCTCTCCTCCAGCTCCATCACTCCCCACTCTGTCTTGTGCTGGATGAGAGTGTTCCTCGCGTTCCACAGTCCTTGTTTTGTTAGGGACACCAGTAGCCCAAGCAAGTACTGTGTCCCCTTGTGCACTCCAGTGCCAGCCCCAGCAGGATGCACTGTTAACTAAGCACCGTTTCCACTCCCAAGAGTTGGATAATATTGTCCATTCTGCCCCACACTGCTTTGGACTAAGGGGCAGCTCCAGAACATGTGCTCCTGCGTCTCCTCGACGAAACAAGTGTCCCTGGGGAATGCGGATTCCTGGTGAGCGAGTGTCTGTAAACGATCTCTCTGGTTGCAAGCCTCTGGTGCACTGCTATCCAGTTGAGTTGAGTTGTCTGGGAACCCGCAGCCTTACATCGGCGACCAGTTGCCCCATCACCTCCTTGTACAGGGCTCTGTGGTTGGTGCAGAGTACTGGCTGTCTCATGGCCTTGTACCTCCTGCTCCACGTGACAGGGTGGGTGTACTGTAGGTTTCTGGTCACTTTACTGCTTTAGACACAGTGTTTGTCCACTTGACCAGGTGCCTCATTGGGATGGAGAGCCACAGCCTGACAAAGTACTGACAAAGTCCTGCAGCGCCAGACAGAGGTTACAGAAGAAGATGTAGGCAAGTTTCAAGGGGAACATCGACACATCTCTCCCCCCTTCCTCGACTGGCTGGCACATCCGGTTCCTTGTAATGTACTCATACCTGCCGCCCCAGACGAACTTGAAGACCATCTCTTGCAGCGCCCGTCTGAGTCTGGCTGGCAGCAAGTACACCACCCCTAGGTAAACCGAAGCTGACAGGATGTCTGCTTTAAAACACCATCACTTTTCTTTTGAGGATCAGCGACCACATTTTCCACAGACCCAGCTTCACGTTCGCCTTGGCGATCCTCTCAGTCCAGTTGATGGTCTCATTGTCCTGGCTTTGGAATAAAACCCCAGATATCTTGAGGGTCTCCGTGCAGCACAGTCTCTTGTCGTCCTGTTCTTCCAGGGTCAGAAAAACTTCTGTTTACTCTTTCGGCAATTGAGCTTCAATCCAGAGGCCCTGGTGTATTGCTCCAAGACCTGCAGGGCTCTCTTCATCCCCCTCTCCGAGCTCAGGAACAGCATCATTTCGTCTGCATACTGGGAGATCTTGAGGGTTTCCCCCATGCCTTCCAGTATCACCAGGCCATCTATGACAAGGTCCTGTATCACCACCTCCTCTAATGGCTCTGTGAAGAGAACGTAGAGGAGAAGTGAAAGAGGACACCCTTGTCGTACTCCGGACTCCTGGAAACTGAAATCCCCCAGGTGTCCATTTATATTGACACTGCTGCCCACTTCAGAGTACAGTACCTTTATCCAGTGGCTGAAACTCTCTCCTAAATCGAAGCTTACCAGCACTCAGAACAGATAGCTGTGGTTTACTCTGTTGAAGGCTTTCTCCAGGTCCAGGCTTACCACCATCACGTGCGTGTTCTGGTTCTCGGCCCAGTCCATGGCGTCCCTGGTGAGCTGGAGGTTCCAGCTGAAGGATTGCCCTTCCACCCCACGCATCTGGTCACTGTTGATGATGTGGGGCAGGGTGGTCCTCAGTGTGCTGGCCAGTAGCTTGGACAGGATCTTTACATCGACGCAGAGCATCGTTATTGGCCTCCAATTCTTAAGGTCTGCAGCGTCTCCCCCACCCCCCATCCCCCCTTGAAAAGCAGGGAGAGGACTCCTTCCCTCATGGTGTCTCCTAATTTCCCCTGGCAGAAGATCTCTTGCGCCCCCTCTACCAGATCTGCTGCCAGGTACTATGGTTTCTAGTTAATTTGCATTTAGGAAAACTGGCCCTAGTGTGAGTATGTGCATGTGTGCCCTGGAATAGACTGACAACCTATCCAGGGTGTACCTTCTACAGTATGTGCCCAGGCTTACTGAGATCCTCTGTAATCACAAATAGGATGAATATATAATTTTTTCTTGAAACTCGCCTGCATCTTCTTCTGCAACCTCTGTCTGGCGCTGCGGGACTTTGTCAGTACGTTGTCAGGCTGTGGCTATAATAATTCCAAAACAGTACTGAATGATACAGAATACAGCAACCAAGAGCTGTTTGTTTTCCATATTCCAAATAAATAGCTCATCCCTTTGCACTTTAATGGAGTGTCAGAAGACTAGAGAGGACATATCATGCATTAAAAAATATATTGTACTTATTTCTACTGTTAGTAGTGTTAGTTCAGTCTGCCTGAGTGTTTGTGATTCAAAATGTTAATTATTTTGTTGAAAATTTGAAACCAAAGTTTCTATCTTTGGTTAGTCTATAACACTAAAATTAAAAAAAAAATGTTTTTCCCCTACTAATATGGAAACATTCAGAAATTTATATGATCATAATTCTCTTTTATACAACATCTTTAGGCAATCCTTTGGTTTTAGTGCTTACTCCACTTTTTTAATTACTTATTTACTCAATAAACAAAACTTGAATTCTCTCTGTAATGCTACTGTAGCTTCATGACGGTCCATTTTAGCCTTGACTTAAGAGAGGATCATACTGAATTTGGCTTTTTCAGCAGTGTGTTTTCATTTTTGCTTTGGATGCTCTTGTTGTACAGCTACCATTATTTTCTGAGCGTGTTGATATTGATTTGCACTCCAGGATGCAAAATGGATTTCTTTCAATATTCCTCCCTAAATACTCTTCCTTGTGAGGAGTACTTACACAGGAAAACAATGCAATGTATTTTAGCTCTTACTTTGTAAAAAATATTTGCTCATTATTGATGACATTATTGCAGTGGCATGGTGGTGGGCACTGTTCTAGCACTGCATCACAGCTCTGAAGTGGATCAAATGAAGTCCTGCTGCATTTGATTTTGGGCTCCTCCTTCTGGAAGGAGTCTATATGTTCTCCCCAGGTTTGCAGGCATTTTCTTTAGGTGGTCTGGTTTCGTTCCACCATCCATAGTCATGGTGGGTTTCAATGTCTTTTGTAAATTGTTCCTTTCTCATTGGTCCTATGATGGTCCCATCTAGGATGAGAACAGCTGGGTTCTCCTAATCCAACAGTAAACCTTGTTTGTGGGACATATTCCAAGCACAATGTTCACCAGGAAAACCTTCTTTCAGATAATGGAGTCATATCAGTCTTCTTGCTTTTCCTTCTCATTATTATTTGACTTATTTTGACTTATTTGACTTATTATTTGACTGTTGCAAGGTGACTTACAGTGTTCACAAGTTAAGCCAAAAAGAAAACAATAGGTTTAATTTCAATTGCAAAAACAAGGTTTTGTGTTATAGTACTGTATGTGTCCCATGTTTATAGAACATAGTGTAAGTGAAACCAACAAATTGCATTACCAGTTTGAAAATAAATTAAAAACATTAGTGCAAGAATTTCCAGTAGTTACATTTGAGTCAATCCTTAGAAAATATTTTGTGCTTCTTAGTACATGTTCATTCAGATTTTTAGCTTTCCCGCTAATTTTGTCACTAAAAAAAGCTACAACCTTTCTTTTCTGAAGCAGGGTCTGCAATTTTCTGTTCCAACTTCACTTTGTGTAAGAAGTGTCTATTATTTGGTAAGATTAAAGTCATTCATGAAAGTGTCAAGTGTATGGTTTTGATTAAACCAGTTTGAGGTTCTTTCATAGTTTAACAAATAAGGTAATTAATATTCTGCTCTGAAGATGTACATTATCATCAAATATTAAGGAGCCTGCCTCCTGATACTTCTTTCTTTGGTGTGAACTTGAGGTTGAGAATATCTTGTTCCCTTCCTGCCAATATGTTCATGATTTCAGCAAAATGGTGAAGCTGCTTTAAAGATTTTTTGTACTGATATTTTAACCATTAATGATATAATGTTAAAAAAAAATAAAATAAAGAGGCTGCATAAAAAGGATGATATTACATTTAAGCCTTTGTGCTTGTACTTACTGTATACAGCGTAACTACAGTAAAGAGTGTTAAACATTAGATGTCATGTTTCAAATCACAAAACATTTTCTTAAGACAAAGGAACAGAAACTAGCTCGGATAACTGTCAAGGGGAGCTGAGACATAATGAAACAAAGCAGTGCCAGAGCTATTATTTGCATGAAGGAAGTAGTACATTGACTGTCTATGGGTCTCAGGAGCAACAAACAATTACACTTCAGCTGCACAGAGGCAAGAGACTGTGCTGTTAGTTAGACATAAAAACAGGCTGCAGCTTATTTTTGTGTGCATTTCTTTTACATTCTGGAACAGCAGCAAGAAGTTTGAAAGTGGCTCCTGGTGCTTTCTGAGTTCCTTAACTAGGTGTAGATGCTGCATTTTGAAACTTGCTGGCATCAGCACCTGGAATTTCCCTTGGCGATCCTAACATCCAGGGGTTGTTTCTCCTCAATCAATTTTCCAGTTCATCGACACGGCGCTTTATCTGCTTTGGAGTTGCCTACAGCTTTGCAAACGTTCCAGTCCCCAGTGCTTCTCTGGTCCTTCAGGCCATGTCTCCATACAGAAAATCTTTCATGCCACCAATTCAATTGTCATTTCCTTTCCATTGAGGAAACCAGAGTTTTGTCAAAGGCTGCCATATGTGTGCTACAAGTTTCTTTCAAAGAAGTAGGGGCAGAGCTCATTGTGTCTTTGCCCAGAGTTAAAATTAAAATGTGCTTACTGTACATGAACTTTTAAAATGATTCAGCTTACATAGTCAAAGGTATTTGTTTTTCCAGAAAAACAAAGAAAATATAACTTCATTCACAATTATGTTGTAAATTATGTTGGCCAATAACGATGCTCTGCGTCGATGTAAAGATCCTGTCCAAGCTACTGGCCAGCACACTGAGGACCACCCTGCCCCACATCATCAACAGTGACCAGATGCGTGGGGTGGAAGGGCAGTTGTAAATTACTGCTTAAAAAGTGTGTTTCTTTATTTGTTCACTAACTCACAGCACTTACATTAACAATGATTATCCACACAGCCTTCTCCTTCTCCTTTCAAAAATACTTTCCCTAAAATACCCATTTTTCCCTTTAGGTAAATAAAGGAATGATTAGAGTCAATATTTAAAAAGCTGAAATAGAATTAATTAAACAAAGGTTGTGTTGACTGTCAGGGTAGTATGCACATATTATAAAGTATAATACATTTGCAATCATCACATACAGTATCTGTTTTATACAATGTTTTTTTCTGCACCTTTGCTTAATCTGTTGTTCAAAGGTCATTGGAGGAGAAAAGAGAAGGACTATTGCTATTATTACAGTATATTGCTACTTACTGTATATGAGTTTCACTAAACCAAAATTAGTTTAGTTAATATGTAATATAATTACAAATTATTTAACAAAACTCAAGGGCTCATTTTGAGTTTGTTCAGAATGGATACTTTAAATCATAATTGCTTAAATGGCATATTTTGGCCATTGGTGTTGACCATTTCACTTATTCAATGACAAGTACCACTGTAAAGTGGGAATCTTGACTTATGACATACATTCAATTACAAAAATAATACACAATTAATTTTTTTACTCCAAATTAATATTTCTCATTAATTTGGTGATATTGTAAAAACTGAAAATAGGATTCCCTGGATCTCTCTGTGATGTCTTGTAGTTTTAATGTCTTTTATTCCAGAAACATTTCAAGTTTTAGATTTATACTTCCTGTGAATTTAACCATTTATGATAATTCTGAATATTGTGTCAGTCAGAAATACCATTCTGTTATTCCATCAAGCATTATCTTTGAAAATCAAACAGTTTTTATTATTTTGTTTCACTCTTAAACTGGTCTGGCTTATATTTTACATTCCCATCTCATTCATTGCCCCATAAGGTTTTTCTTTACATAATAAGTTGTATCTGTTGAAATGATTTGTGTAATGAACTCTACCCTCAACCCCAACAATCCTCAGGTGGCCTACCAGGTGGTATTTTATCAGGCTGTGAAACAGACTTTCTTCCTTTAATACTTTTCCTAGCTTTTACCAACTGAACTGAAGCCTTTGACTCCAGTCATTAAAGTCAGTTGTAAAAACTGAGGGCCATATCCAATAAACATTCATCACCACAATATGTTTGCACCTGTTTTTGTCTAATATGCAATGTGTTGGAGTTGAAAAGTGTCATGTGAATCTTTTGGGATCCTGTACTGTTTTAGGAATACTAGTCAAAATGCCTCTTTTTTGAATTTCTTGAAAAGGGGGCAGTAAAGAGTTCAATTTGTGCCTGATGCCCATGGTGTCTTTTTGGCAGCTGAAACTTCCTGCTTTATTGTCTATGTCTCCTACTATAGAGGTGGCCCTAGGTGAGTTTCACCTTACATCAAGAGCATTAAGCTAGAATGGGACAGAAATTGAGTAAAGCGATGGAAACATACAGGAAAAGTCTTTTTGCTCCCTATTTGAACTGCAACACACAGAGTAAATCACACATCCCTCACGCCATACATTACACACCATGCAAGATAGTGACTAAAATTCTCATTACTTCCCATGTATATAAAGAAAGATCCCTGACAGAATATGACATTAAAGATTCATTAACTTCAACATAATTTGAAGCTGCCTGATCCGAAATATACAGTAGTAATAGATTGCTGAAAACGTATTGGTTCACTATCATATCATATGCCAGTTGAAACCCTACTACATTTTCCCTTAGTCCAGCATGACAAGCTTTCATGGCCTTACTTCCAGCCTCCTTTGTGCTTTTTCCCATCTCTCCACTTTCTTGAACTTGTCCAATGGCCACCACAGTGCTCCTTCCCTTGTGTCATAACTCTGTTCAACGTCAGCAATGCTTTTTCTCCTTTTACGTCTCTTCAGGCATCCACCCCCTTGTGACTCAGCCCCAGCAATATCATCCCTTTTTCCCAGCTCAGGCATCACTTCTATCTCTGCTGTGTCCACTGAGGTAGACCCTACCCTCACCAGTGGCTTTGGCCCAGCTGTACTTTGCCCAGCTCCCAGTCACTCTTACTGGGCTGTTACTCCAAATCTTCTTGGTCTCCTAATAACTACAGATGCAATAATAATTCTGCTAATAAGTAAATGACCTACATATCACAGTTGCCGCTTCAACCACTGACTTGTTAGCTTGTTCCAGACTCCCACAACCATTTGTATAAAAAAGTACCTAATGCTTTAGGTTTAGAGTTTAAAATGTGCCATGTTCCATATCTCTGTTGATTTATGAAGATGTTTATTGTGTATTGCCAGTTAGGTCACAATGAAGAAGCCAAACTAATAGAATCTCTATTCATGGATAGGAAACAGAAAATAGTCTGGAAGAACCATGGTTAGTCCTTTCATCACCTGTGTGATACAAGCTTCATAGCTGAATATTTTTCAAGCCACTCATTTTGGATTAATGGTTCTGAAAAAGCGATACAGTACGTTCCTCACAAGATCAGACTGTTAGAATGTTTGACTTCTGAAGCCTACCAATAGTAAAACAATTCAGACATTCATAAACACAACAATTAAGAATTCTGTGCTAGTGTTTTGGGGTCCTACTTATTTATTTTGAGGGTTCTAATGGCCTCAAATCTGCAGCCAGATAGTCCTAACCGTAGCTGAAATGGTTCAGCTAATAATCTAAATTTAAGTGAAATAACTTCTATTATTCTTAAGATTCTTAATTATTGAATGTAGTAAATCAGTGAAGAATGATTTACAGCTTCAAAATTACTTTGACTAGGTATCTAGTTACATCTCTTTAAGTAATTTAAAATATAATGAAAGAATAAACTATGTTTCCAAAGGCAGTCTACAATTAGGCAAATTTAAAAAATACTAATTATTTAAATACATTTAATAAAAAATAAAACTAAATTTTTCAACGTACAGTAAATCCAAATGCTCCTCAATGTTGTACATAATAGCCCAATGACACCACTACTGAAACAACCTTTTTTTTGTTTTCTGGTACTACAATTTCTTGTTATCATTGTGCTACAGATAGACTAAGGGAAAATGCTTTGTTTTTCTATTTAGATTTTAGTTTTGGTGAACTATTTTTGCTATTTTCAATGATTTCTACTGTATTTCCAACTCACTTTTCTTTTCTTTTCTAGGAACAGAAATAGAACAGCAATATTTGAATCAGTATCATCCAGCTTTGCAGTTGGAGTTGAGTTGAGACAAAGACAGAAATGAAACAACCCTTTTTAAGGTACTTTTGGCTTTTTAAACCTGATGTTGTCCCACTTTCTCAAGATGTTTCATGGGTTTCTATGTTGGGACTTTTACTATTTAGTATTTGCATGTTGCCTCCTGGCCATATGATTTAACATCATGAACTTGTGTTTCACTGCTTTGCTGATGAAACTCAGAATTACCTGAAGATTAGACAATTCTGTCGTGATTTCTATACTTTACAGATGTCTGTCTCATATTAAGATACCGGCAAAACAGAACTTTTTAAGCAAATCTGTGGACTTACAACATTGGTGAAAATAAGTACAATATATTTATGTGTTGTTATTTGTGCTGAAATCATGAAAATTGAAAGAACTTGGAAATCCTCAGGATACTTTTGACCCTGTGTTTTCAGTTGAAATGCATGTTAGGATCATCCACATGCACATCGCTTATTCCACCTTAGTCTGCCTTACCTTATGCTGATGTATTGACACATGCAATTAGTTCAGTTAAGACAAAGCAACTATTTTCTTGTTTTGGTATCTTCTAAAGATACTCATAGGATTCACTATGTCCAAAATCCTGCAGTTTATTTCCTAACTGAAAACATACAGCATCAGCACATAACTCTTGTGCTTTGTAAAATGTGCTGGCTCTATGAAATTTAAAGAGGAGTTTAAGTCTCTGTTCTGCAGTTCTCCTTTTCACATATTGTAAGAGGCACTGAATGGCTTAGTCCTGGGCTATTTTAATGATATATTGCTGATAAAGAAAGACCAGGCTCCACACCGTGGACAAAAGAGACTTGTTATGTTCCGCAACACATCTGTGGAACTCACTATACAAAGGCTCTCTGACTGTTGACGTTTTTAAATCTTACTTACTTTTTGCTAAAGCTTTTAGAGTATAATTTAGTTTCACTCTTGGTTTTTCTAGGTGGATTTGTTGTGCTTTTCGTTGTTTTTCTTGGTATTATACAGTATAGTGCTTTGAGTTTTTAAAAATCACATACTTGTATGTTTATCTCAATAATATTATTATTCTAAGATTAACTATAACTTCTGTACATAAGGACCATGATCAACTATTAAAATGTTCTTTGTTGTGCCTTGTTAGCACAATGGCATATTAATAATGATAATAATGACCAAATAGAGCTAGTCAGAGGCACATCTCAATGTGTCAGCTGCAATCTCAGTACATCTACAGTATATGAACAATTCAGCCTTCTTGGGCTAAAAGCAGTTGTTTAGTTTTCATTGTCATGGTTACCTTATGTCCAGCTGCTTAGTCTAGATGCTATATTTTATCCACTTGTTAAAGTTTTTCCATTAATATTTAAGATTATATGAAGTAGCTCCAAGTTTGTGTGGGCATTCTCTCTCTTTTCCTTTAATTTGAAAATTCTGCAACTTTCTTTTTGCATTTTAAATGAGGAAAAGAATAAAAACTTGGGTTTAAGAGAGCCAGAAATGTCTCTGGGCTTTTCTGACTGCTTATAAAATAAAACTAAAGGAACAAATGCTTCTTTTAGTCATGGAATTATCTAAAAAAATATTCATTTTTGTTCAAGATAAGCTTGAAGTGTTGCAAAGGTGAAAAAACAGATTTTGAAGAAAATGTTCAAAAAGAAAAAAACGTATTTAAATGCTGAAATATGCATGAGAATGCATAATTTATGTAGGCATAAAAAATGTATCAAGGAAACAAGTTGACTGAGGTACATACAATTACTAGCTTAGCTTACATCAAAGTAAAATAAACTGATTTTAATAAATGATGATAAGATGGAAACATGCATTCAGGCTAATAATGCTCCATGAGACACAATTATAAAACATCTAATGTCTCTAAAGTCCTAAATGCATAATTGGACTTACGAAAAAGTATATTTATTCAAGATCATACGATAAGAATGTTTCTTCTACAGTAAACCATTATACAGGCTACTTTATATGGTTTAAAACCAGTTTATGAATACTGAAGTATCACACTCACTTAAACTTAAAAACAGGTGCTGGAACATACTTTAGAAGGCAATTTTAAGCATCACCACTGATTTAAATCAGGCTGCCAAATCTCAAAGGAAGCTTTTCCAGTCTGTTGCATTTTACTGAACATGAGCACTGCAATAATGTGTTTCATTAAATGCAATATACAAACATGTTAAGCCAAATATGCCTGCTTCCCACCATGTTTGGTTTTTGGATAAATGTTTTGTTCAAAAATGTCATGAGAATTTATCATTTTAATTTCTGGGAGGCATTGCTGAAAAAACACATAAAACTAAATTTCCTCAGAATGATGTCATCCATCCATTTTACAACTGCTTCATCTAGTTCATGGTCATGGGGGAGCTAGAGCCTATCCCAGCAAGCAACAGGAGCAAGGCAGGATGCATCTTGGATGAGATGCCAGTACATCGCACACAGACACAGATACTGTATGCACAAAACTCACACCAGGGCCAATTTCCCTATCCTATTTTTGGATACCTATGCAATCAAGGGGAGATTATACAAACTCCACACAGAAAATCAGCTCATTTATTATAAAATAAACATTTTCTGGCACCCTTACAACCTTAATGGATAAAGTGGTTAGAAAATTTAAACATTTTCACAATGTTTGAAAACAAGAACTCTCCCAAGCACAATAAAAATAATAATAATAATAATAATAATAATAATAATAATGGCTAACACTTGCTGTATCTAGCTCTTTTCTGGACACTCCACTCAAAGCACTTTACAGGTAATGGGGACTCCCCTTCACCACCACTAATGTGGATCCACCCACCTGATTGATGCGACTAAAGCCATGATGTGACAGAACGCTCACCACACAGCTATCAGTGGGGAGGAGAAAAAAGTAATGAAGCCAATTCTTGATGGGGATTATTAGGAGGCCATGATTGGTAAGGGCCAAATTTGGAAATTTGGCCAGGACGCCAGGGTTACACCCCTACACTTTTCGAGAAACACCCTGGGATTTTTAATTACCACAGAGAGTCAGGACCTCGGTTTAACATCTCATCTGAAGGACAGCACCTTTTTTTTTAAGTATAGTGTTCCCATCACTTATCTAAGTGACCAAACGATCATGCTCTATGTCTCCTCTCTAAATCTAAGACTAAAGGTGGAGAAAATAGTTATTAACTCTTGGCTGTTACAGCCTCCACAACCTCCTGAATACTCTAAAGGCAGAGGTGGTCAACTGTGTTCTTAACAGTCCAAAGGGTTTTTGCAATCTTCTTATAACAAATAAGATTTTTTTTTTAAATATTTAAAACTGAAACAATTACTTACTTGATTTATAAAGAGTTTCAGTCTTTGTCTATGTCTGATTAAAGGTGATGATACACAAAGTTTAGGAAGAATGTGACATTTAAATATCAAATGGGTTTTATTTTACTAAAAGAAGAAATGGACACTGCTGTTGACTCATCACTTGAATCATCTTAGCAGTGTGGAAAAGCATTAATAGAAAGTGAAAGGTGTACAACTGATATAATTGATTGGACTGCAATGCTAAAATATTACATTTCGCTAGTTAGTCGTCATTTGTAATATTTTGATCAGTTTTTGTCACTTTACAACAAGGGTTATTGCTGTTGTAGATGACAGTGGTGTGAAAGATTAAGGGAACTGAATGTTTAACAGTGATACAGTGCATGGACCAGGGAACACAAGCTGAAGTTCAGTTGAGGAAATGTCTGGACACAAAAAAAAGCAGAAAATGCTTCGTCACAAGAGGGGCGGGGTTCTCAAACAAAGCTCCTGGTCACATTGTTGAATATTACGGAGTGACTTGATAGTATTCTTGGATCATTGAGCTACTAGCAACCTAACAAGAAAGATTAACTCAACATCTTACTCACATGCTCCTTAAAACTTTTTGGACCCTGAGGCTCCTGAGTAGGCCCATCTCTCAAGCATCTAGTATTCTTTTGTTCTTGTTCAAGGTGGGCAATGCCCACAACACTGACAATAAGACAGCCTGCGCATCACTCATTCAAGACTTGTGTCAATGTTCAGAATAATATCATACTATGCCCTATATATTGTGTGTATATATCTCCATTTCCTACTGCTACCTTTAGGGAGACATGGCCTTCAGCCAAGAAAAAATGTATACAAGAAATCCTTTCTTCCTTGTTCAGTTGGTGTTAAACAAAACTAAGTGACTGTTTCCTTTATGAATCTATTAGATTAAACATGGTAGTGTAATTTGCGGCAGAGCGAAATGTGTGTGTATGTGTTGTTGCATGTCTAGGACTATTTTTGTTAATGTGTATTTATCTTAGGTTGAGTGTTATTTCATTTGTAGTTTTGTAAGCCAAAGTGATGCCAAAGATAAAAAGTTCCACCCTTTTGGATGGACAATAAAGGTATATCTTATCGTATCTATTATTACTTTTTATATAATATTCCACCCTGCAATTGGTTGGCTCTTCTCAACAAGGGACTTGGCATGAGTCTCACTTTGCATCTTGTTCCTCATATGTCATATATACACCACAATTATAAGTTAATTACCTTTTTTATTAGTTTTAGAAAAAATGTCCACACTGCAATACAACATAGTCATTTTTTTCTAGTTCATAGTTCAATGTGGAGCACTGTACTTGCAAGTGAGAACAACTCTGCCAACATTATCAATATTTTCAACAGAATTGTGACATGATATTCCATTTGTACCTTAGAAATCTATTCACTATAAACTGCATACAGTACCTAAATTGGAAGCATTGCCTTCTGTTTGACAACAACAAGCTGTGCTCTCTGGAAACAACATTTATGAAGAACAATTATTGATTTTACTTTTTAAATCATAATCTTATCTTTTCCTTATTTTATGTTTTACATTGATTTTTTTTTACTTTGCCATTAAAAAAAATCCATAAAAGGTGAGTATTAAGATTACTTCATAAAACGTTGTAGGGTTAAAACTTGTAAAGAATTCTGCAGTGCCAATACAATTATCCAAATCATATTCTGTGGCATATAGTGAAAAGCTTACTTTTCTAGCAGTATGTCATATGGTGTCAGCTGATGCTTAACTGAGAGGCCACAGCTGCCTTGAATTGTTGCCTTATTGGGCTGGGGTGGGTATCAAAATGCAACTGCTGTGGAAGTGGAAAAAGCAGCCAATTTCAGCAGTAGAGGCTGATGGCTGCAGTTAACCAAGAAACTGCCTGATGGGGTCCATGTTTCAGGAATGTATGCTGTGTGGGAGCAGTTGTCGAAGAAGTGGCAAGGCTGAATGGAAGAGGTGCTGTTGGCTGTACTGTAAATGCCGTGGAAGTGCTGGAAATGCATGCTGGGTATTTTTAAAGGAAGAGCAGAAGGAGGAAGATTAGCAGGTGCAGAGGACCATGCAGTGTTCCCCCGACAGGGGACCAACATATAAGAGCTAGAGTTCGGGAAGGGTTATAGAGGGAAAGGCCAGGCCTTAGTAAGGGTATTCATTGGTGGGTCCAGTGTACTACTGTATGTGATATGGTGGTGGCAGAAATGCAGTGCATTCCATAGATGTCTGTTAAACTGCACTGGGTCTTCTTTCTTCTGTGGTCATGTCCAAGCATGGTAGTGATCTAGTTTAGGTGAAAGGAAAGTGCAGTGTAGGAAACTAACTCTAATCTTACTGAAGGGAAGTCTTGTGTGTTTCCACTGCATAGTGAGAGGAGGGCAGTTGATAAATAGAGCTTTGCATGATTGAGGGCAAGGTGAACATCAAGAGATGCTGTGATAAATGAACAAGTGTTAGTGTATATGGTGGATAACAGTATTAACAGTAATTAGGCCCTGACTGTTATTAATAATATTAGTGTACAGTTTATGGTATTAATATATGATTTCAACAGTATACCACTATCCCAACTGGTATCACTTTCACTAATAAAAAGACTAAGAAAGCTACTCTAAGGGACATTGTTGAATTTATTCATGCCTTTCTCCTCCAAACACCTAGTTGATAAAATGCAGCACAGCAGAAGGAGCATCAGCTTGTGTTCCCTGACACAAGATGAGGACCTGACATTGTTAGAACTTGGCTCATTAAAGGACACCTGCAGCTCTTCTGTAATATGTGTATTTGAACATATCCTTCCGGATAATAACAAAACATGCAGGACTGAAAAGCAAGCTCTCAAAGGAATACATGGCTCCTTGCCAGCTCTCTAGCATATGCTGAGAGAACCTCTCATCTGCCAGCTAGGAAGCTTGCCAAAAAGTGGACATAGGGGCTCTGTTTTCAAATTTTTAAAGTGTGGTTTTCACCATGAGCTCTTATAATAATAGTTTTTCTTTAAAAATAACTGATAATGTTTTTTTTTACGAATCCATAAATCTTCTAAGTATTTTATTTATATGAAGTCAATTTAGTTACCTTTAGTAATACTAATTATCACTAAATGAAGTCAATTCACTCTTGGGTCACTTAAATTCATAATATTGAACCTCTGTTCTGAAGGAATGTATAGGGACAGTTGGCTGGCAGGTGTCTTTTGTTTGTCAGGTGTTTGTTGTTGGGTTAAAAAGAACTCAGAAAGAGCTGTTACCATCATAATAATCTGGTTCATTTTGTTTTTAGTGTTTGAAGTTCCCAGTCAAAAGAAAAGAAAAAATGAAAAGCAAATTACTTTCTGTTAAAGGAAAGCAGGGAAATTTGAATCTCAAACAAGAAAAAAAACAGAAAATAGTAATAGAAAAACAACAATTTGGAATATACTGAAGAAGAATGAATTCTTGGATATGATTACCAATTCTTAGCAAAAAAAAAACAAAACAAACTGGAGTTTATAATGGATAATTTGTCAGAGCTTTCAATCAAAACCCTTAAACAACTGATTAAGTCACCAATAAATTTTAGGGTGCAAGTATGAAGGTATCAAAATCTATTGCTGGCAGAAGATTGCAGATTTATGGAGGCTACACCACAAGATTTACAGTATATATCTCACTAGCACCAAGAACAAAAAAGACAGAATTTGCTTAGAAGTACAAAGATGAGCCAGGAGAATTTTGGAATACAGATCTATGGATGGATGACTGAAATGAATCTTAACCAAAGTGATGGAAAGGTTAAAGTGTGGAAAGAAAAGAACTATACATGCACTGAAGAACAGATCCTTATCTATGATTCATGTTGAAGGTAATGTTATGGCATCAATTCATATTAATCTCATGATCAGAAATACAAATGTCTTGACTGTTAAACAAAAATAATTTTTGTCTTTGCTGTCCCAATACATTAAGAAGGCACTGCATAACCTCCCCAATTTCACAAAACTATCAGGAATATGTTCATCTTGTTAGCAGGTCCACTGACATTTTCTTAAGCACACATGACTTTGGAAATTCAAAACTCAGTAAGAGTTAATTATATACTCACTTAAATTAAAAAGTAATTGTATTATTGTAATGCTAAACACTGCTTTACATAGCATTATAAAGGTTCCTGGTGATTTCTTTTTTCAATTTACATATTGCCTCAGATCTTGCATTTCCTGTTCACATTATTATTACTGTACCTTCTTCATAAATGAAAGTCTGTCTCCTCTAAGTAATATCATGGGCAATTAAAGACCTAAATAAGCAACATATAACATGCAGCATTCTTCTGAATTAGAAAAATACTTTTCGCCCTGCCTCATTCTTGTACCATTACGATTCATCTAGTTAATTGCACCTATATAGAACTTTACATTCTGAAGTATCCCAACGAGTTTCTCATAGAAAGGGACTCATGTCATGCATGAATGAAACGCAGCATGTGAAGTACAGCAGCCATTATCCACCAGAAGGCAGACTACACTTCAGATCAGATGGAGAAGTAATAATAATAATAATAATAAACTTTATTTTATATAGCGCCTTTAAAGGTGGCTTCTCAAAGCGCTTTACAGGATGACAATAACAATAAATAAGAAGATTTTACAAGATAGGAGACAATTATAATTACAACAATACAACAATCATAATAGAGGAGACCGTGGAAGGTGGTATTAAGAAGAGCAGAGGGGTGAAGAATGGAACCAGTTAAGTAAAGGCTTTTCTGAAGAAGAAGGTTTTGAGTCTGGATTTGAAGGAGTTTAGAGAAGGTGGCTATTTAATATCCTTGGGCAAAGAGTTCCAGAGCTTGGGGGCATAGCAGGAGAAGGCCCTGTCGCCCATACAATGTAGACGGGCTTGGGGGACAGTAAGGAGGGCAGAATTTGAAGAGCGGAGGTTGCGAGGTGGGGAGTAGGGCGATAAAAGTTCAGACAGGTATTGAGGTGCCAAGCCATGTAAAGCCTTATAGGTGAGCATGAGGATTTTAAAGTCTACGCGGAATTTGACCGGAAGCCAGTGCAAGGACTCCAGGATAGGAGTAATGTGAACACTTGCACTAGACCTGGTCAGGATTCTGGCTGCTGAATTTTGGACATACTGCAGCTTGTTCAGAGTAGATTTAGATACCCCAGGGAGTAGAGCATTGCAGTAGTCAATTCGAGAGAATACAAATATGTTGATCAGCTTTTCAGCCACAGTTAATGATAGCATAGGGCGTAGTCTTGCGATATTTCTAAGGTGAAAAAAAGATGTTTTGACAGTATGCTGTACATGTGGGTCGAATGTTAAGCCAGAATCGAATATAACCCCAAGGTTTTTCAATTTTGATTGAAGCTCAAGTACAGAGCCATCTACAGACAGGGTTACAGGACTGGCTTTATGAAGTTGATGGGGGGTACCAATAAGCATGACTTCAGTCTTGTCACAGTTAAGATGAAAGAAGTTTTGAGTCATCCAAATTTTTATGTCAGAGATGCAATTAGATAGAATAGAGACAGCCACATCAGTGTCGGGTTTGGTATGGATGTATATTTGAGTATCGTCAAAGTAAAAATGAAAGCTGAGGCCATGTGATCTTAAAAGCTGACCAAGTGGGAACATGTAAATGCTGAAGAGCAAGGGGCCCAGTATTGAGCCCTGGGGGACACCAGACTTGACAAGACCAATTTCAGACCTGTACCCATTGAGAGAGACAAAGTGACAGCGATCAGTGAGGTAAGACTTAAACCATTTGAGGGCAGTGTCAGAGACTCCAAACACAGTCTCGAGACGAGAAAGTAAGATGTTATGGTCAACAGTGTCAAAGGCAGCACTGAGATCAAGAAGGATGAGTATGGAAAGAGAACCAGAATCAGAAGCTATTAGGAGATCGTTGGTGACTTTGACTAGGGCGGTTTCTGTGCTGTGAAGTTGACGGAAGCCAGATTGGAGGGGTTCGAAAAGGTTGTTTGTCATGAGGTGGTTATGTAACTGAAGTGTGACAGCACATTCTAGAATTTTAGAGAGAAAGGGTAAGTTGGAGATGGGGCGAAAGTTGTTAAGATTGTCGAGAGCCATGTTAGGCTTCTTTGGCACGGGGGTAATAGCAGCAGTTTTGAGGACCGTTGGTACAATGCCGGTGCTCAAGGATTCATGTATTATATTGAGGACAATGGGACAGAGAGAAGAGAAACAGGACTGGAATAAAGTGGTGGGAATGGGATCTAAAATAGATGTGGTGGGTTTCATGCGCGTAACTAGTTTGTTTAGGGATGCTGAGTCAAGAAGAGAGAAGCTGGAGAGACGGGAACCAGAGAAGTTGGATGAGGAGGGAGGAGGTATGGAAATTATATCCGTAGTGGAGAGAATGTGATGCCGGATGTTGTCAATCTTAGAACTAAAGAAATCTAAGAATGTGTTGCAAAGTTGTGATGAGGCAGGTAATGTGGTAGGGCAGTTTGGCTTGAGCAGTCTGTTGATGGTGGAGAAAAGATGTCTGGGATTGTTTTGGTGATTTTCAATGATGTGAGAGAAGTAGGTGGATCTAGCAGACTCAATTTTAACCTTATATTCAGATAAGTAATCTCTCCAGGCCTGATAATGTACATTTAGGCCGGAAAGATGCCACCTACGCTCAAGTTTGCGAGAGGCTGCCTTCATGAAACGCAGATGGTTATTGTACCAGGGGGCAGGGCGAGAGAAGGAGATGGTTCGAGTTTTTAAGGGAGCAAAGGTGTCGAGGGTAGATAAAAGAGCATTGTCAAGTAACTGTATTTTGTCCTCTAGAGGGTCAGAGGAAGAGAAACAGGTTAAGGAGGACAGAACAGAATTTGCAAACCTTGGGTGATCAATTGATCGCCAGTTGCGGAAATTTACAGAGCGTGGGGGGGAGGTGTTAGAAACAGGTAATTCCAGATTGAAGAGAATGGCTAAGTGGTCAGAGAGGCCTAGATCAAGGGGAGAGCAGTGGGAGACAAAGGAGTCATTTGCAATAATTAGATCTAAGGTGTGTCCTTTGTTATGTGTAGGGGTACAAACAAACTGAGTAAGGTCAAAGCATCCCAAAAGAGAAAGGAAGTCTTTAGCCAGACTGGAAGAGGTTGAATCAATGTGTATATTAAAGTCCCCTAGAATAAGGATCCTTTTAAATTTAAGGGATAAGAATGAGAGAAAATCAGCAAACTCACCTAAGAAGACTCCACTGGGTTTGGGTGGTCTGTAAACTGTGGCAATAATAGTAGATTGGGGGATAGAAACATTTAAAACAAGACACTCAAAAGAAGAGGGAGGAGGTATAGTAATAGGACTTAGACTGTAAAAAAGGTTGTAAATAACAATAATGCCCCCGCCTCTGCCTGTAAATAATAAGTAAATAATTATTTCACCTATAATAATTAAGATGAACTCTTAGGAGGGCCATACTGTACAAGCTAAGAGTAATCTTTAGCCAGAATGTCAAGGTTAATACCAATTACTCTTACAAACAGTGCTATGGGATCTTTGATGACCCCCTAAGTTATAACTCCTGTTTAATGACTGATCTGAAGGATTGCATCATCTAAATTGGTGTCTCTTTTCACCACACTTGGCCCATAGTTTGATCCAGAGGGAAGAGTGCCACCTACAGATCCACTATCATTACTTGCAGCAGTAACACATTTTTTCTTAGAGGTCTCCCATTGCAGTAATGGCCAGACTTCTGTGATCTGACAAGATGAGGCCTCAAGGGATAATCCTGATTGCTGCTTAATGATTTTGCAATTTTTTAAGACATGAAATACAAAATGAGGAAAGTTGAGCAGCAAATCGCAATTTCTTGATTGAAGCTGATTCATAGTGAATAGATCTATTATAATATTTTAAATCTTTGTGCAATGTATTATAATGTGTGAAAACACTTTATTCATTGAGCCTGCTTCTGACTGCAAAATATGTTAAAGTTGATTGACCAGAAGGAATCCAGAACGGTTACAGTGAATTGTGGCATTCATTAATTTGTATGGAATTGCTATTGGCTTGTTTAGCAATAAAGTACTGAATCCAAAACAGCACACTTCATTAGCAATGGCAGACTTTATTGATTGGGGACAGTCATTTGCTGTACTCATTGAATATATAGAAATGTAACTGAAAATCTTAGACACTGTTTGTGGCTGGATTTCTCTATACCAATGCCAAATGAAAACTAAACCTCAAAGAGCTGTCTTTTATTATTTTTATTTTTCTCTGTGGACATACAGTATAATATATATATAAATTTAATGGATAGCCTTCCTGCAGCAGTCTGATCTGCAGAGACTGTGATTAATAAATAGATCAAATGAAAAAATAACAATTCAATTAACTACGTATAAGAGGTGAAACAGGCAAATTGAGTTCTTTAACACAAAAAGTTTAGAAAGCAGTACAGACACGATTTCACTATTTTTTAAGAAATGTATTAATAGAACTTGTTTTTGAGCAAAATCCAGTGGAGGAATAGAAAATGCAAAAAAAAGAGGATAATAATGAAAAGAATAATTTTATATCACATAACAGTGGTAGAGTACAGTAAATTCATAGTTTACATGTATGATACAAATGCTTCTGATCCTGATGTGACAGGTAAACTATAAACATTTGTATTGTGATCTACATTTTGGTTTCTGTTCACTTAACACTGTTGACCTATTTTTTCACTAGTGGTTTATTCAAACACCACAAAGGACATCACTGGTTTTAGTATGATCCCCATTATAGAGGGTATCAGGAGGATAGCATCTGTTTTATAAACCAAGGCTCTAAATATATCTGTTGTGTACCCTGAGGAAGAAAAGAAGGTTAAAGAGGGGCTTAACACCATACCAGGTTTTCAAGGTGTCTGTGGGATGCATGAAGTACTTAAAGTTTCTAATATTTTTATCACTTCTGCAAAAGAAAGTTCAAATTACTTCTAATGCATCTACTGTACAGTAATTAATGAAACTAAATGGCCTCCTCTTGTAACCTTACTAATGGTCTGATTAATATCTCATTTGATTTAATAGATTTATTAAATGATTTAAAAGATTCTCTTTTCTTTTGTGTTCGTGTGTGAAAAGAACACATCATCACTACGCATCGTCATTTAAATGAAATCTGATGGCTATTGTTTGGGGTGCCTTGTGATGCTAGTGTCCAAGATGGTAGTTATTCCTGGAATTTTCAAGATGGTGGTTATAAATGTTGCTTGGAGATGTAAAATATGGTTGAGTTGACTTTTTCTTGTTTGGATCAGTTACAGTAGGTGGAGGCAGATTTGTCTCAAATTGATAAATTTGCACATATTCTGAAATCTATGTTCTAGTATAAAGTAAACAAAATACAATAGTTAGTGGTATAAAAACATTAATTTAATTTAACTCTTGATGTCGTGTAAAAGCTATGTATAATTTGTGAAACAATTGAAACAGGGCTAAAGAATACATCATCTAGAATTACATTGTTATAAGTCTTGAAACACTGTTGATTCCTTTGACTTTATAAAATTACCAAAGAATTTTTGGTATTAGTCACAGACTGTAAAATAACATTGCGCTTTGAATAGGTGGTGGCTTGTATTTATACGCATGTACTCATTTAAGTAAAACATTTATTGTCTGTAGCCATGGTCAACAACTTCCTGCACAAGAGGTGATCACTATCTAACCCAGAACCAGAACTAATCATATACAGGATGAACAGTATGACATTGTCAGTTCTAGAGAATTACATAGCTTTACAAACAATGAAACCCATACAAATCTGTAATAAACTGCAGCCTGTGCAAGGCTATATTCACTTTTTAAGCTTTCTTTTGTCTTCTAGCAGAGGCAATTGTTTCATTGGGGACTATTAATATATTCAACAATTCAGACCACAGGAACCGTGTAATTAAGTATTGTGTCAGCAGTTCAGCCAGTGGCATTAGTCTGGGAAGTATAAAACATGTAGCCCATCCACTAAATACCCACAGCTCAGCCTAATTAACTTAGCCACCTCCCAGATAACCTGCTTAAATGTTGCTGGGCACTAGAATTTGATGGAAGACATACTGTATATCTAATTGATTGTACAGTACATACTGCAAATCTGTATTGTATTATTTTTTTTAAAAAGTCATTAAAAATTGAATCTTGTTTTCTCATCTTTCTTTGTTTTTTGACACCTCTGAAGGGATCCAACATAGAGATAAATCACTAAAACATTACTATCAGGACAGATCTCCCTGTGTCCTAACACAATTTTGGCACTATCAATACATAAATCAATTTGAGTAAAGGAGATTCCTGCTTACATAATTATATGTTCACCATCCTACCATCCAGCTTTAACATTGCAACAGTCAGCATAATGCGTACCACAATCATGTCTCCACATGTTATGAGGTCTGTCAAGGGCAATACAATATTCAACTATAAATGAAACACTGCAGAAATCTCTGCTGACATTCAGACATCTTATGGCCCAAAGAAGATGATATCGTCTTTCGGCTACCGGTGTTATTCATAAATGTCCTCCGAACATGCAGATGATGAGTTGTGATCTTTTTTTTTCTGGAAATTCTTGTACTATAGCCACGTCAGTTTTAACACAGTTATGGAAATATATTGGTTGCAGACAACCAATAGTACACTGGCTACATTATAATCACTATAGCAAGAGTCAATCAGATTTCAAACTATGCACACAGAGACTAGTTAACCAATAAGACATGTCTTATTATACTGTGTATATAATAAATAGAATAGAATATATTAGACAGTGGTGCCTACACTACATTTATAAGATTGCACTGTAAATATTAAACCCTCTTTTTTAATGCCCTTGATGTAAAAAGGCAATTTTTATGTCCATCTCCTGTAATCCATATATTTTAAAATCTATTCGGAGTCAATTTATCCAGTGTCTTCAAGCCCAATACCTCTACCTTTCATGTCAAAAAGCTCACTCCCTATAATTTTCTATCCTTTTATTTCATTCTGTTGATGCATGTTTTTGCACATCTGATGATGTTTTGCACATTACCTGTTACCTTTTGTTGTTTTGCACATTGCCTGTTGTTGTTTTTGCACACTGCCTGTTGTCTCTGTCTTTCTTTTATTATACAATTGTATTGTTGTTTTTTTGTGCTACTTATCGTCTGAGGGCTAGCTAAATAGCATTTCGTTATACCATATACCTGTATATGAGTATAATGACAATAAACTTGAACTTGAACAATAAGAACATATCTGTATATTTTACATGTATGTACTGGATATTGTTTGAGTCACCTTGAGGCATTATTTCTGGTGAGATGAGAAGTGATATTCCTGGGCTGGTGTGCTGACTCTCTGCCTTCCAGAACGTGGCCTGTCCCTGGTTTCTGTTTTTTCCTAATAATCTGCTGATTCTTGCAGCAGAACATCTCATTCTCATTATAATTTTCCACCAAGAAATCTTCATTACTCAAGTGTGGCATGGCCATACCAATCAAATAAAAGCATGTCTTTCTAGAACAGTCTTTGTCAAACCACTTTGGCAACTTTAACATAACTCAAATATCAAACACTGAGTGCCTTTTATGAAATTGTATGACTTGAGCTTATTACTTGAATTTTGCTATTCCAAACAACAATGTTGCTCAAAGGGCAAAAATAGTGGATCATTATTTCAAATACATTACTATGTTTTCATCATACATCAGCATATCTGAGTCCAGTGACCAACCCTATACTTATGAGGTACAGTAGAATCATGAGAATAATACAATCAAGAGTGACTTTCACCACCACTTATTCCAGACTAGAATAAGACCACTAGAATAAGACCACAGAATGGATGGAGTTATTTGGTCCATTTTGCTTGATTTGTTGCAAGAAAATAATCAATTTTTTTGAAGGATTCCAGAGTTTTAACTCAAACAACATAGCTGGGAAGTTTGCCCCTAACACCCTGAACCAGTAATGAAGTAGCACCAATTTTTATTCTTTAATGAACAACTTATACTGTATGAATCATCTGTTTCATAGACATACATTTTTATTCTTAAATACATCTTGTGACTCTGGAATTTCTTTAAAACAGAATTGTTTTAGTTGATATTATTTGAATTCTATAAGGGATTAAAATGTTGTTTTTGCGGAAACTGAACAAATACAAGATAAGATTTGCACTAGACCAACAACCTTTGAATGTCATCAGTTAGTCTGAATTTATATGTTCACTGCTGTAGTACCAGTTCACTACTGTGGCATTATACTGTATACACTATAAAACAGAATAAGGGACTCAAAAATTTAAAATTGTAGTAGAGGCCAAATTAAAGATTTGTTTCCAGTGAGATATTCTAGTATAGATTTCAGTGCTTTAAGGTGCATCATGTCCCTTTTCTCACCCAGGAGGGAGCTGCAAACTGCAAAGTCCACTTAACACTATGGAAGCCAGACAGATTTCTGGCCTTTATAATCAAGTATGAACTTTGCTACCATGGTACTCCATAATATTTAAATACCTTCACTTTGTCATAATATTACCACTGTTTTCTTGAATCAGTCCTTTTATTTAAAAGAACCCTTCCCTATCCAAAGACAAATAAGGCAAATTTGTTTTTACTGTAAAAATAAGTGTGCTGATTGGTTTTCCTTTTGATAATCAATGGCTAATGTTTATAGCTTACTGAAGAAAAACAACATGTTGCCCTTTAAAAATATACAACACAATTTGTTTTCCACAAGTAGCAAAAAATGTATACAGTGCTTAAAGCAGTTGTGCACCAACTGTGAAAATGCTGAAAAGATGGAAAAAAGTACTTACTAAAAACATTATCATGTCTCTGAAAATGTTATATTTCTTGTATTTTTTCTTTGCTTATCACAATTCAGCAGGATATTACTGTAAACTTTATAACTGTTAAATTGTAATTTAAGACTTCACATGAAGTATAGTATCTTGGATATTTGAAGGCAGTAATGCCAATCACGTAAAGGTTTCATAATATTATTATGAAACAAATACTGTACATAAAGTCCAATTATTTTTTTCAACTTTATCTGTTTTTCACTTATTCCACACAAATTCCATTAGGTTTTAAAAATTATTTCCTTATTAAATATTCCAGTGTTCTTTTAATAGACATTAAAATTGTTTATAGTACAGAAAAAATGTTACATGTGAGTAGTGCTAAAAGTGATGATCATTATGTAGCTATATTCAATTCACTCTCTGTTGAGAGTAAATATGTCCCATGCTCTCTATAATAGAATAATGCAAATTACCTCCTGCTTAGATTTCTTTTGCTGTTTTGTATTTCATTTAGTATTATTTTGTATTTACCCACAAAACACAGCTACGGATATTACAAATTAATCAATTTAATATCTTTGATTTCCAATACAGCCGATTGTGTATAATGAAAACTCCACTATATAAAAGAAAAGTCTATCTTACTTTTGTTTTGGAGAAATATAAATTTACTGGTTTGTGTTGAAGAATTTCCCTTGTGTATGTTACTGAAAGCTTGGTAGAAGATGATGAATATTTCTGTGCTGACCATCATTATTGTCATGCCCACATCTCTCTTGTCTTCGGGGGGGGCTTGACATATCTCAGTTTCAAAGGTAAATGCCTTTATTGAAAACCATTCATTCCAACCCATAAACTACTCATTTCTCAGCTGTGGCTATCAAATCTACCTTCACATAGCCACTTTATTCATTCTCAGACAACCAATAATACACTGGCTATACTATAATCACTATAGCAAGAGCCAATCAGATTTCAATCTATGCACACAGAGACTGGTCAACCAATAAGACATGCCTTGTTATAATTTATGTATATTATATAGACTAGAATATATCAGGCAGTGATGTCTACACTACATTTATAAGATTGCAGTGTAAATATTAAACCCTCTTTTTATGCCCTTGATGTAAAGCCTATTTTTATGTCCATCTCCTATTGGAATCCATCTATTTTAAAATCTATCTGGCATCAATTCAATCTGGCATCAATTTTGAAGTGTTTTAGGAACAGATCTCTATCTTTTACTTGTACATATTGGATATTGTTCGAATCATCTTTAGGCATTTTTTTTGGTGAGATACTGTTTTAGAATAGTTGAATATGTTTCTGTTTTTTCCCCTAGTTTCAATCTCATAAGATATTCTGGGGAAAGCCCTTACAAACAAGCCATGTGGCTACACAAGCCTGTTATCTAATCCCATTCTTTTGCAAACATTAGTTCCTAGTTGAATGTTTAAGTGCTTATACAGTACTTACTAGGTTCGTGCAAGGTACAGTACTATAACTTTCCACAAGAAATTGAGGGCAAGTTCTGATCTTTAGTTTTAAATGGAGGTGTTTATTAGGGGACCTCATACAAGTATTGAAAATTCTAAAACATCCTGACAAAGTAAATTCAATAAACTAGGTAAGCACAAAAGGGCATTAAGCTGTACATTTAGGACCAAGAATAGAAAACATTATTATACACAAGTGGTCATGAATGTTGTCATCTTGTTGTTGAACAAGGTACCAGCCATGCTGTTTATGCTGATGGAATGTATTAATAAATGGCTTGAATATCATAAAGTAGTTTAGTAAAGTTCTAAGGACAAATGAGCAAGATAGGATAAATGGCCTCCTCTGTCCTCTTTTATATTCTTATATGTTTAGGACCTCTCTTATGGCACAATATTGCAAAAATTGCAGAACTTGCACTAACATGCTCCTACAGCAGTTTTAGTAGAGCACTGGGACTATGTTGCAGAACTGGAAACTGCTTCAGGCAGTCCTTCTGCATGTTACAGGATCTCAGGACTTAATATTTATTTCTAGACATCAGCTGCTGGGATTTGTTGCACAATCTGATTGTTTTTACTTTCTTACATAATAGCAGCTGTACAGTTCACTTCTGTATCTTTTGATTACTTTAGAGAGATTAGGTTTTACTGGATCCCTCTGAATGTCATACAGTAAATGGTACTTTTTGGTGTTACCTTCACGTATAAGATCAATATTAGGAAACAAGTAAATAGGTTTATTTCATGCTGAAAAAAAGAAGAAAGAAAACACAACGTTTCGGCCGTGGAGCCTTCTTCAGGTGTCTGAAGGCTCCAAGGCCTTTGTTTCCTTTCTTCTCTTTCAGCATGGAATAAACCTATTACTTGTTCCTTTGCAGCCTACGCATGCTGACGCAGCTACCCACCTCAATATTACGAAATATTACCTTAGTATACCTAGATAAATTGTGGATTAATGATTGTCAAGGAGGAGTACAGACACTCACTATATAAAATCACATTAAGAGCACATAGGGAGGAGGAAGAAAGAGAAGGAACAGAGAAGAGAGAGTCCAGAGTAGTTGAAGCTTACGCCAGCCAAGAGCCCCTACTTCTAGATTATCCAAATCAGTCCTGACTTGAGCTAAGTATTTGAACCTTGTTAGAGAGAGCATGCTATTCTGTGTTTTTAGGGGATGTGGGTTTACTGAGTAAAAGATTCCTCAGTTAGAAATGTCTTTCCTGCTTAGGGTACATTTTTATGGATAGGGATATAAGCTCCCATTTATTTTGTGGCATCAGGAGTGCAGAGAGAGAGAGATTTAACTGCAGGTTGCATTGTATTTAGCACTGGGGCGGTGCGGTGGCTCTGTGGCTAAGGATTTGCAGCTGTGGCTGAAAGGTTGCTGGTTCGTATCCAGTGGCCAGCAGAGGAACCCTACTCTGTAGGGCTCCTGAGCAAGGTCCTTAACCTCAACTGTTCCAGGGGTGCAGTATAAATGGCTGACCCTGTGCTCTGACCCCCAGCTTCTCTCTGTGTCTGTGTGTATCATGGAGAGCAAGTTGGGGTATATGAAAAGACAAATTGCTAATATGAGAAATTGTATATGGCAAACAAAATGTTCTTATTCTTATACAACAGACAAGTTATTATACATTATGTACAGACACGGTGTTCTAGAGGCCCAACATTCTAATCACCCAGACTTCAATTACACTCTGAAATAATACCTACACAGGCCAAATAAGAGATACAATGCCTTCGTAATAAATACAATAAAACCTGCAGTTAAATCTCTCTCTCTGCAAATCCAGGTCCCACAAAATAAATGGGAGCCTCTCTATTCTAAAAATGCACTCTAAGGAGGACAGACGTCTCTAACCGATGTACAGTATCTTTTACCCAGGAAATCCAAATTCCCTAAAAACAGAATAGCAAACTCTCTCTAGCGAGGTTCAAATACTTAGCTCCAATCAGGTTTAGTTTGGATGATCATGAAGTAGGGGCTCTGTTGTGGAGCAAGCTTTGAGTTCCAACATCTCCTGACTCCATTCTTGTGGTCTGACCTTCTTTCCTTCCTCTATCCCCATCCTCTTCTTTCTACTTTCGCCTTTTCTTTCCCCCTTTCTGTTGTCTAAGTATAGTCTTATATGGTGTGTTTCTGGACTGCTAATTAACAATCATTGTCACATTATGGCCAATAAAGTGATCTTATTTAGTTATAAGGCAGCTCCTCTCTTGTGTGGCCTCTGTAGCATATTAAGAGTTTAATACTTAGTAGCAGTCTGGGTTTTCTGGGTAACCAGAATGTTAGGCCTCTCTATTTACAAACACCTTGCTTGTAAATACTATACATAAAGTAACTTACGTTTTGTTGTGTGTAGTGTAATCTGTGTCTTGTCATTGTAACAAATATTTGTTTAACCACGTGTGCTTGGATTATTACTCCTCTCAACAAAGCCGGAGAACAAAGAATTCATGTGCCTCCAATTATACCAGCCACTCAGGTACTGTATATTGCTAGAAGTCACTTACAAGTCGTAGGTTTTGAATACTTATTTTACTTCTTGATAAAACCACTTGGCTCTGATTTTCACCAGTTTCGTAACCACCCATTTGTAACAATATCAATTACCATTTGTAACAATATCAAATTCTTGCAAAAATTAAGATTTATGATGGCCATTCTCTATACAGTGAAAACTGCATATTACCACACACCGACTTATTTCAGAAACTTGGTCTAGATATGCAACATGTTTATTGCATATCTAGACCAAGCAATGTGTAGGGTCTACTTGTCACCTTTATGCTCACAGAGATTTTTGCCATGCTTTCCAATTTCAACCCATCTTCCAAAGACATGCTGGCTGAAACTGTCCTGTGTGTCTGCCTTACTAAGGGCTTGCATGCTGCAAGATTAGGCTTCAGGTTGGTGTAACCTTTACCATAAGTAAATGTTTTTTGAAAAATGGGTGAATGGGTATAATACATATACTGTATTTTTGATCAGGCATTTGACTGTTTTCAGCAACAAGATAATGTTTATATCCAGTACCATTAAACTCATCACTTGGAATGACAGAACAGAATTTTCTCAAGAGTTGGGAATCTATTGTTTTGAAAAATTCAAACGCATAGAACTTTTTTGCAAAGAAACCCCAGATATGTCACCTTTGCTAACCTATTTTCCTAATTTGTTGGAAATTAAAACAAATCAACCCTACATTTTTGTACCATCATTGTATATCTAGACTAGAGTGAGGAAATTATTTTTTCTGCAGAGATTGCATACTGTCACACAGACTGTTTTGAGCTGGTACTGTACATTCCATAGACATCACTGTTGAGAACTGAATTCTGCATCATAAATATTAATATTTTTCAGAGGACCTGACATATGTATAAATATTATTCAAACCTCACAGTGTGTTAATGTGGAAGTTTTTAAACTGCCACAATGTGATTCTTACATTTATTTTTTGTTTACCAGTGGTTGACATTGTTTTACTCATTTTAGTTGAGAGGTGCAGCATAAAACAATCGCTAGTGCTTTGTTGGACAAATGCATAATCTGTGTGATACCATTCAGGTTTTAGAAATATGTTTGCTTCAGATAAAATCAAGTAAAGGAAGCCACAGCCATTTACAGGGTCTTTTCAGCATTTCCTTAGAAATATATACTTCAGCTGAATAGCTATGGTAAGGCAAAATGAGAAGGCTTCAATCCAAATGAGGCTATACTGAAGGAGGCAAAATAACAAACTGTAGAAAAAGGAATCAGTGCTCTTTTTCTTGGCTCAGCACACAACCGATATAAGAGCCTGAAGGGCACTCTTATGCAGTTTCAGGATTTGAATACATGCATTATTCCTTTATCTGATAAGAACACCCCTGAACAGACAACCTGACATCAGCCCATCAAGGTGCAACACTGTAAAGCAATCATGCAGCTCAAGGGTCTCATCTACACTCCGATAATAGTCGCACACAGTGTACAATCAAAACTGTTTTACAGCCTGTCAGTCAAGTCCACAGTTACAGTCCTCAGTCAGGTTTGTTGCAGCATGCCTCTCCCCAACAGGGCTTTTTCGCAAAAGGCAAAGCAGCAGAAAATGATGATGAACCTTTTTGCTAACTGGAAGGAACCATGTAGCAAGCAAAGAGACATTACATTCCAAAGATACATAATTTCACTTCTTCCCATCCAGATACACTGCCTTTAAAGAAGGCAGTGTGTTGACATTTGAAGCCTTCCAGAGCAGAAGCATAGTCTTACATAGGTCAGAAATGTGCCCTAAGCTTCCTTGAGCCCATGCTGCGTCATTTCATCCCCACGCTGTACATTAGCAGCACAGCCTTGAATCCACTCTAATTAATCTCTCTTCTGACTGCAGCCAAAGCTCTCGCTGTCCGTTGTAATAAATGTATTGCGAGTGCTCCTGGGACCTTTTAAAAGCCAAGCATTGTGTTTAGAAATAAGCCATGCATAACCAATCCTTCATAAAAGTCATTTTTCACTAGCACCATGGTGGCTCAGAAGGAAACTGGGATCTGCTGTGCTTTACACCTTGTGAATGCCACACTTACAAAGCCATCTACTCAAATGTAAACTGTCACTGACTTGACAGTGTTTTTTTTTTGTTTTTTTTAACGCTTGACTCAATGCTAGAATAATGGAGTGCTCTGAAGCAATTTTTTGACTGTCACAGTCAACGATGAAAAAAATAAATTGCCTCCGAAAGGTAACTTGGCCTTTAAGAAAACAACTACTTTTTGATGCTATAAACTGTGTGGATAAATGGGCAATAGTTCTGGAAATAAGTTATAAAAAATAGTTAAATTTTATTTTACATAATTTATGTTGCTTCCTAGGTCAAAATAGTTTCCCAAAGAAACTGAAAAATACACATACAGTATACTGTACAGAACTTAAAGTAAAATTAATCTCCTGTCCAGTGTCACATGCTTAAATGAAATGAGTAGCAAGTAATCACAAACCTTAAAATCTGTAATCTTATACTATATATGTGTCTTCTGCTTCTGTAAGACATCTATACTACACTTATGCAATACAGTATAAGTATATACAGTGCCTTCAGAAAGTATTCAGACCCCTCCACTTTTTCCAAATTTTGTTGTGTTGTAGACTTATTTCAAAATGGATTGACACACAATACCCCATAATCACAAAGTGAAAACACGTTTTTAGGAATTTTTGTAATTTTATTAAAAATTAAAAACTGAAATCCCCCATTGACATAAGTATTCAGACCCTTTATTTAGTACTTTGTAGAACCACCATTAGCAATGATTACAGTGTTGTCTTGGTTGTGTGCTTTGGATCGTTGTCATGCTGAAAGGTGTATCTTCGCCCTAGTCCAAGATTGTGTGCACTCTGGAGGAGGTTTTCTTCAAGGACCTCTCTGTATTTGGCTTTGTTCATCTTTCCCTCAATCCTGACTAGTTTCCCAGTCTGTGCCACTGAGAAGTATCCCCACATCATGATGCTGCCACCACCATAGGGATGGTATTAGCCAGGTGGTGAGCAGTACCTGGTTTTTGCCAGACATAGAGTTCAATTTTTGTCTCATCAGACCAGAAAATCTTTTTCCTCATGCTCTCAGAGTCCTTTAGGCGCCATTTGGCAAACTGTATGTGGGCTGTCATATTCCTTTTACTTAGGAGTGGCTTCCATCTAGCCACTCTACCATAGAGACCTGATTGATGGAGTGCTGCAGAGATGGTTGTCCTTCTGGCAGGTTCTCCCATCTTTACACAGGAATTCTGCAGCTCTGTTAGAGTGGCCATTGGGTTCTTGGTCACCTCCCTGACCAAGGCCCTTCTCGCTCGAATATCCAATTTGGCCGGATGGCCAGCTCTAGGAAGAGTCTTGGTGGTTCCAAACTTCTTCCATTTGACAATGATGGAGGCCACTGTACTTCTGGGAACCTTCAATGCATTGCCAATTTTTTTTATACCCTTTAAAAGATCTATGCATTGACACAATCCTGTCTCGGAGGTCTACGGAGAGTTCCTTGGACTTCATGGCTTGGTTTTTACTCTGCTGTGCACTGTGAACTGTGTGACTTTATTAAGACAGGTGTGTGCCATTCTAAATCATCCAATCAAGTGAATTTGCCACAGGTGGATTACAATCAAGTCCTAGAGAAAATAGGATGTATCTGAACTAATTTTGGAGTGTCATAGTAAAGGGTCCGAATACGTTTATAAATGGGAGATTTCAGTTTTTTTATTTTTAATAAATTTGCAAAAAATTTGAAAACCTTGTTTTCACTTTTTTATAACGGGGTATTGTGTGTCAATTGATGGCAAAAAAGAATCCGTTCAATCCATTTTGAAATAAGTCTACAACTCAACAAAGTGTGGAAAAGGTGGAGGGGTCTGAATATTTTCTGAAGGCACTGTATATACTGTATATGTGTGTGTTTTCATTACTGGATTAATTAACGTGCACACAAATTAATTAATCCCCATAGTAAATCCATCAGAAAGATATGTGTTTCAATTATGTCCAGTTATGCATTCATGTAAGTTTGATTTCTAGAGATAGAATTTGGTTATTTGGTTGAAGCAACACAACCTACAGTATACTGAGATACATTAAAAATGCAACAAATGTGATGTGGGAGCCAATAGTATTAGTTACATAGTTAATGCTTCTCAATATAAAAGTACATATAATAATTTAATTTTTTAATTCTTCATTCTGTCAGGCTCTTGGTGTGTTTAATTTGTAAGTAGGAACACATCTTATGAGTGAATAAGTAGCAGTGAAATACAATGTAAGTAATGGTCTAGAGGTGACCTAGAGCATTGAACGAGGAGGAAGGAAAGAAGATCAGACCACAAGAATTGAGTCAGAAGGAGCTGGAACTCCAAGCTTGCTCCACACTAGAGCCCCTACTTCATGATCATCCAAATGAAACCTTGGAGCTAAGTATTTGAACCTTGCTAGAGAGAGTTTGCTATTCTGTTTTTAGGAAATTTGGATTTCCTGGGTAAAAGACACTGTACATCAGTTAGAGACGTCTGTCCTGCTTAGGGTGCATTTTAAGAATAGGGAGGCTCCCATTTCTTTTGTGGGACCTGGATTTGCAGAGAGAGAGATTTAACTGCAGGTTTTATTGTATTTATTAAGAAGGCATTGTATCTCTTATTTGGCCTGTGTAGGTATTATTTCAGAGTGTAATTGAAGTCTGGGTGATTAGAATGTTGGGCCTCTAGAACACCGTGTCTGTACATAATGTATAATAACTTGTGTATTGTATAAGAATAAGAACATTTTGTTTGCCATATACAATTTCCCATATTAGGAATTTGTCTTTTCATACAGTATACCCCAACTTGCTCTCCATGAGACACACAGACAGGGAGAGAAGCTTGGAGTCAGAGCACAAGGTTAGCCATTTATACAGCACCCTTGGAGCAGTTGGGGTTAAAGGCCCTGCTCAGGGGCCTAACGGAGTAGGATTCCTCTGCCAGTGGTGGATTATGAACCAGCAACCTTCCAGCCATACAGTACATGCAGAACCTTAGCTACAGAGCCACCGTACTGTATGTTTTGTTGTGTGTAGTGTTTGTCTTGTCTTTATTAATAAGCATTTGTATAACCAAGTGTCCCTGGATTATTACTCTTTTCACCAAGCGGTTGCAGAGAATAAAGAATTCAAGTGCCTCTAATTATATTAACCAATAGGGTATATTGTGGAGAAAGCACTAACAAGTTGGAGGTTCTGAATATTTATTTCACTTATTGACTGAACTGCTTGATCAAGTCCTGATTTTCAACATTTTCATAACTCCCCATTTGTAACAGTATTTTCAATGAAAATGTAGGTCAGTTCTTGCATTTTTGTTGTTGCTGCTTTTGAATTTTAAAGTTATTTAACAAAAATTCATACACACTTTTTTAGATTTATACTGTTTCCAAAATGTAATACATACAGTAAACAATGTAATTATTCTACCTAAGAATTGACTATGCATTTTAGTCATTTGATCTAGTCCAGTGGTCCTCAAACTTTTTGGACCAAGTACCACCCCTAATCAAACCAAAGCATCCAAGTACCACCTAAAGGTCATCTTCTCATAGGAACCACAGAAAATCTCAATCATCAACATCAGCGTGCTTGAACACACACTCACACACCCATATAATAAAAATAGCACTGAGCACTTAACATTTCAGTGAGAGGGGTGACCCTGTTTAGTCGAGCAAAGCCTTGCATTGTCAGGGACAAGGGGGGGGGAGCTTCAAATGCAAATCTGGCTCAGCATCCATTTTGTTGCGGTACTTTGTCCTGATTGCAGTGAGAGCAGAGAAGTCTTTTTCACAAAGGTACAGTAGGTAGAAACAAAAGGCATCAAAAACCACATAGTCTTTAATGAGAGGTCCGGGTATTCACTCTGTCTTTGGATCCAGAAATCCAACAGTGACTGGCATTTCAATTCTGACATCAAAGTTAAATCAGATGACAACTTGAGCAACTTCTTTTGTTCAGCACAGGTGAGATCCTTGGGTATTCACACTACATCAACAGTAAAGGGGTTCCTGATCCATTTTGGTGTGGCCTCAACTGGAAAATACTCTGAGAACTGTTCTTCCAATGACAAAAGGTGCACTGCAATCACATCACGAACAGCAGCATCAAGTGCCACACGACGTGTGCAGATAGTTCTCCAAAGTTGGGAAAGCAGAGACACCGCTCACGTTGATTTTATTAACAAAAAGCTTTTTCTTCATAGCAGTGATCTTGTCAGGCATGTCAAAAATTGTTAAAAAAGAGAGCCCAGGCAGTCCCATATTCAGCTCATTCAAACGTGAGAATATATCAGCCAGGTAGGCTAATTTAACCAGCCACACTGGATCATCAAATAGACTTGTCAAAGGATATTACTGGTCATGCAAAAACATCTGTACATTGGAGCGCAGTTCAAAGAGCCTCGTGAGCACTTTCCCCCTTGATAACCATTTCACTTCGGTATGTAAGAAAAGCTGCACATGTTCGCAGCCCATTTCATTACAAAGCACACTGAACAGACATGAAGTCATTGGCCGAGCCTTGATACAATTCACAACTTTGACAGCAGAGTCTAACACAGATTTTAAATCCTCAGGCATTTTCTTGACTGCCAAGGCGGTGGATGCTGCAGTGCATCCACTTCATGTCTGGAGCAACCTCTGTAATTCGTACAACTACACTGCTGTGTCGGCTTGTCATCACTCTAGCACCATTTGTACAAACTCTGACGCATTTTTTCCAGTTGATGCCATTTTCTTCGATAAATTCATTCAGAAGCTGAAATATGTGCTTTCCTGTAGTTCTTGTTGGTGGCGGCTTACAGAACAGAAAGTCCTCATGGGATATGCCCTCAAACTCATATCTAACATCAACAAGCAAATTGGCTTAATCAACTACATCTACAGACTCACCTAATCGCAGTGAAAAGCATCTGCTCATCTTGATGTGCTCTGTCAGCATACGTTTGACAACACCTGCCATATCAATAATTCTATGAGTGACTGTGTCAAGGAGCAGCAGGTCGAGTTGTTTAGCAGCTTTTTCTCCACACATAATACAGTACATGCCAGCTATTTTACCAATGGTAAAATGATGATGAAGTTCTTCATCAATAGTGTGGGGCTTACCTGCTTTAGCAATCCACAAGCTTGCATTTTTCCCCATCTCACCTTAAAATACAGTCAGGAGTCTGTCTCAGAAGTTAAAAGATGTTTTTATTTCATGTGCATGGGAGCTGAAAATGGAGGAGATGCTCAGTGTATTTTTTAAAAATTAACCTAGAACAGTCCTTAAATATTTTTCTGTCATCTATCACGCTTTCCTGTGCTTACAAGATTGGCAGTGTTCCAAAATCACACACATTCTCCTACCTCCCTATTTTCTAAAGATAACTTCTTTAATACAATTGGTCACTTAGGTTCATAGCACGCATTCCTATACAATGGTATAGAATTACATAGTAGCTCTTGTGTCCACTCAATTGCGCGTTGTATTGTCATGGCTAAGTCCGTAGGATGCGCATTTGACACATAAACTAATTTTATTAAAATAGAAAATACGAAAACCCGTCCCAATATTTCAGGGCACACAACAAATTTCCAGGTTCGTCTGGCATACCACCTATGGGCGCTCCGCGTACCAGTTTGAGAACTAGGGATCTAGTCCATATTGCTTTGAATTAACAGCACAACTTTTTGAATACTTGCTTTAGTATTAATTATAAAATTTTCATTTTAGCAACAACAATAATACATTTTTACCGTATATAGCACCTTTAAAGTATCTTATAAAACAACTTTACAGGAAAATTAAAAAATAAAACGCAGTTAAATGAAAACAGTACCAAAGATAGGAGATAACTAAATTAGCACATAAAAGCACAAGGGATTAGAAATGTAGAAGATGCAAGGAGCAGATACAGATACTCCTTATATAAAAACCTTCCTGAAGAAGAAGGTTTTGCTTTTGGATTTGAATGCGCTCAGGGAAGGTGGCTTTCTGATAACCATGGGGATTGAATTCCTTTTGGATCAAGCTTTGGGGCACAGCAAGAGAAGACAATGTTTCTGTCACGATCGCAAACCCCTCCTCTTAAGGGCGCTCCAGCCCTTCCTCATTTGCATCACTCCCGCCACCTGTTCCTTGTTTCTTTCCGGTTTGTTTCGCCTTTATAAGCCAGGCGCGCACCTTACTCGTGGCTCTGCATCTGATCCCTGCATCGTTCGAGCCCGGGACCTGGTTGCATCTGGCTCCGTTATGTTTTTAACTTCCTGCTCCTGTCCTTGTTCCCCCCGCCGGTTCCGACCCGGCACCTGATTTTAATCTCCTGTTTGGATGGATTTCCCAGCCTTGGACCTTTTGCTTTCGTTTCTGGATTTCCCCTTTTGGATTTATACTGGACTGTTCGCCTTGGCCACACCTCCCCGGATCAACAGCACCGTATGGACACGCTCCCCTGTTCATCCCTGTTCCTGCATGACTTTTCCCTAGTGTATTCCTTCCTTACTATTCTGGATTGTGTTGTCCACATAGGGTCCGGAAAGAACTGTTTGTTACAGTTTCCCATAGTATATAGATGATCTTGAGGGACAAACAGGAGACCAGAGGCAGATGAATGAAGGTTGTGAGGTGGGAAGTATAATGATAATACTGTAAGTCAGAGAGTACTGATAATAAGGACTGAAGTGCCAAGCCATGTAGAGCTTTAAAGGTGAGCAGGAAGATTTTTAAGTCGACACTGGACAGGATTGTCAACGATACGACCTGGTCAGGGTACTGGCTGCCAAATTCTAGACATACTGAAGTTTGTTAATTTAGATAGCCCAGTGACTATGGCATTGCAGTAAGCAATTCTGGAAAAGACGAGTATGGTGACCAGCTTTTCAAACAACAAAGGAGACACAGAGACAACAATATAGTCTGGCAATATTTCTGAGAGGAAAGAATTATGTTTTTATAGTATTTTGCATGTGTGCTGTAGGTCAAAGATTAAACCTGTATCAAATATTGACAAAAATTCTTCAATTTAGATTGAAATTCAAGTACAGTGCCATCCGCAGACAAGGTTGTTGTATGTGCTTTAGACAGATGATGGAAAGTACCGAGAAGCATGACTTTAGTCCTATCGTAGTTTAAATGAAGGAAATTTTGAGTCATCCAGGATTTTCTGTCAGGGATGCTATCAGAGAGTGCAGAAACAGCTGCTTCAATGTCAGGTTTACTTTGGACATGTATTTTAGACTATTTTCAACTAGATTTTTAGACTATTCACTAATTCATTTTACTATAGTTTTCACATTCCCTTGCTAAAGCTAATGAGTGTGTCAATGTGTACAGCTTTATAAGTCTCTGTGTAAACAGTTTTTGGTCTAGCAAGTACAAGTGGGAGTTAATGGGTTAAGGAGACATTCTAGAGCAAAGGAAAGACATAATTAAGGAAATAAGTGCAAATTTTAAAGGGTCTCTCGTGATGCTTCTTCTCACCTTTGGTTATCATTTGTGTTTTTATTTACCTCTTAAATTGGTTTAATAACTGTGATATTTCTGAAGTTTATTGATGTCTCAGTTGTTTAACTTGCTTTTACATCAATGACTTCCTGAACTGAAAGTATCCCTTACTCTTTGTCTAATAGTACTTAGATTGTATATATTTTGTCTAGAAACTGTCAGAAACTACTCAATCAGTAAATTGAGTAACTGTCCTCATTTAAAGTGGATTTCAGTTCTGGAATGCAGACATCACTGTCAGTAACCGATCCAAGTAGTTCAACACAACTGACCTATCATAACATTTGACATTTGGCAAAAGTATTCTCAGCATGCCATGCAGCAAAGAATTCTGTGACTTGCCAGGCACGCTGTGACCCTTCAGGGAGAGCTTTCTTCAACCACTTTAACTTCTATTGGCACAGTGGGACTTGGAGGGCAAAAAACTTGATACCACCACTTTTTGAGGCAAAAGGGCAACATTCTCTTTTCCTCCGTACTGCAGTCAAGACAGTGCTCAGCTGTCAATGCCATTAGATTGGTATGAACATAAAAATAAATGCAGATACTAAATTTAGCACAAAAAAAACATAAGTGCTGGGGAAAAAAAGTATTTCAGAAAGTGACTACATTTCACCAGTGTCCAGATTAAATTATTAAATGGTACCTAAAAGAATCGAGAATAGATTTTACATAACCATTAAAGATAATCACAAAATCCTTGAGGTTAACTTTGGTGAACTAAACTCTGAAGTTTAATTGAAGAACAGATTTTTTTTAGCTTTTTAGTATTTCTGTCCTTATTGTTTTTTTCCCTCCTGCTCTTAGGCAGCACTATTCTCGTTTATTCTCGGCAATGTAAGGTGAGGAATATTTTAAACAAAAAAATCAATTATGGATATTTTATTATACTTTTTTGCTGTTGTTTTTTATATTCTGTATAGCTGATAAACCCATGCAGTCTAAGTTAAAAATTAAGCCATGTTATTTCACGGTTACAGATCACTATAATTGTTCTGCAAATTGACAGGATACAAATATGTCAAAGTTTACCTTTTGCTGTACATACTTTCCTTTAGAATGACTGCACAAAATGTTGAACATTTAGACTACTATAACTGTCCAGCTACTTACTGAAACTTCGAAGGGTGAAAGTAAGGTTCAGGAAAATGTCTGGGTGATATATTTCAAAACATATTGTATATAGAAATGTGAATCGGATTTTCCTAAATACATCTCTTTTCTAATTTCACCACATTTCTATATTTAATTGCTCAAACTGAAGTGATCCTACTCTGATCAAGACGAAAAAGATTCAGTTCCTTAAGCCCATCAGTATTTATCATGCTTATCATTAGGGAGAATCACCCTGTAGTTTTCACCTGCATGTTGAATACTGATCATTGTTTTTCCTTGTTTGTATTCCTTGCATAGAATCTGTTCCTTAAGTTGACCAGGTAGTCTCAATACCAGATCAATAAACAGGTCTGGTTTATGAAAATATTTCTGTTCGAAGGACAGTTGGTGTTTTATCTTTTTTTTTAATAATTTTTTTCGCTTACAAATGCATTTCATTCGTACTATCACAAGTCAAGCCTTAAAAATCTTTCTGATTCACAAGGGAAAAAGAAAATTCTGCAAGAAAATCAGCTTGAAGAAGTAAGACCCCTCAGGCTCCAAAGGTGAAGCTGTGGGAGATAGAGCAGCATCGCTACAGGCGAAGAGGGAGTTCTTATCATACTGATAAAACTAATATGAACTAAATAAGATGGTCCCTTTGTGGCTTAAGACGTGAGAGCAATGGTTGTATTTTTCATTTTACATAAGTCTGAGCAAGCTAGTTTTTGCAAATAGTTAAAAAATCCTATATCATATTATTTCTCCTGTGAATTAAATAAACACAATTAATGTGGTACTGTAACTACATGTGCTCAAAACATATTGGTAAAGTGATTGGGAGCATGGGATTGAATAAGTGAGTGCAAATAATATTTAGAGGATACTTAAGTTACAAAATAAAGAAAATAAATATTAGGTTTAAAATATAAGTTTTAAATAATTAAAAACAGAATGAACTTTTTTTTTTACAAAGTTTACCAATATATTCAAGTCGAACACAAGAGAGGTAATGGCATCCTTGATGATCTGCCCATCCTTCTACTCATTATCAGTAAGCCACATATTTCTGATAGGAGTCACAGCAAACCAGAGATTGTTCCAGAAGCAAAAGGCAAAAGGTGGAACTACACTCAATGCAAGTACAGCTGCACAAACACACAAGGGACAATTTGGAGCCATCAATGTTCCTGACCTACAGTATACTGTACGTCTTAAGAAGGTGGGACAATACCTGCACAAGTGTGGGTGGAACATGCAAGCTCCTCAGAGTAAGGATTGCAATCTGTAAACCCAGAAATCCTACTGTACTGTAGGTATGCATGGCCACAGCACTAACCTCCTCTAACAAATTCAAATAGGATATGAATTGTGTTTTTGGTTATACTTAATATTGCAAGATAGAAACAGTTTAGAATTCCCACCATCTATGCATTTCCTAACTGCTTTATCCAATGCAGGTTCAGGGGGGAGCGGGAACCTATCCTGGCAAGAAACCCACTCATACTTTCACCGGGGCCATTTTTATTTACAGAGGCCAATTAAACTACCAGTACAATATGTCTTTGGACTGTGGGAGGAAACTGGAGTGCCATGCAGAAACCCACATGAGGATGGGAAGAACATATAAACTCCATACAGATCTCACCACTGGAACTGAACCCAGGACCTCAGCACAGTGAGGCAGTAGCGCTAACCACTGCTCAATCATGCTATCCCGTGATGTTATGAGAGTCTGCGATATGCATGTGAAAACGTTAGCGCTCATCTGTTTACACTCACTGTGCTTGTGAGTTAGCATATAAAAAGGTTACATTTGCATGTATAAAAGGCATAGAGATTTGTTGGCTTTCATTGTACAACGGTGATTCCACAGCTGACAGGGAACTTCACAACATGAGGTTGCTGGGGCATTCAGTGTCCACGTCTTGCACTACCATTAATTTCAAGCAGCACTATAAACTCATGAGGAACAATCATAATCATCTCGGAACTGGTCTTCTATGTTTAAAGACACACACTACTAATATTTGTTGATGTGTGCATGTCAACCTGACATGTTGATGTTGTTTTTAAATATTTCCTTTTGAAAGGTTAAATGAGCAAAAAAGCCTTTTTAAATAGCAATTAGGTGCATACTATGATTATCACTGTATGTTCAGTGGGACAAATTATGATAAAAACACCATTGAATGCACAAGTAATAGGACAGAAGTTACAGTAGCCTGCAAAAAACTACAGAATAGAATGTAACCCAATTAGTTAGAATAAATACTATATAAGCAGGTAGTAGTGATTCTAAAGAGCAAAGGTTTGACAATTTTGTTTGTTTTTATATGTTTGATTTAGGCAGTCTATGGTTATGGTCAACAAATGTGGTCTTCACTCTCAAACAAAGAATAAGTTCAAGTTAAAGATACAGCTCACAGACCTACATGGTAGGTTATTTCAGCAGTTGACTATTGTGGGGGCACAAAACTAGCCAAGCCCTGATGAATTTCAGCTGTATCCTGCCAAACTGTTTGCTGATTCCTTCTTTAAAAAGGAGCCAATTTCTCTTTGATGTGCATATACTATAGGTATTGTGGAAGTCAAATAGGTAAAAGAGATCAAAAGAATTAAATTGCTCACAAATATGAAAGAAAATTGAGACTCATCTGGAAAATGTTTGTATACTTAAATAATTAAATTATATGATTATAATATGCTCAAACAAAGTCTCAAAATATATTTTTTTATAGTTTATATACTGTAGTATACACATACAGTACTTTAATACACTCATACTGTATATCTGAATACCTTGTACTTGTGAGTATTTATGTAACGTAAATGACATTTCAATATATTTTAAAGAACTATAAATTAAGTAAAATTCATGAAACCCTAATTAAGATGGAATCCATCCATTTTACACTTCTTACAATTCAGGGACTTGTGTGTACCAGAGCCTATCCCAGTAGGCAATAGGTGCAAGGTAGGATACACAGTGGACAAGACGCCAGTCTATCACAGCCACAAACACACACATTCTTTACTCGCACCAGGACAAATTTTTTCCAGACGCCAATGAACCTACCAGTATGTTTTAGGACTTTGAGAGGAATCCGATGTACCCAGAGACAGCCCACATGCACACAGGAACTTACAAATAACATGCAGATAGCATCCAGGTCCAGAACTGAGCCCAAGGCCTCGGCACTGCGATTCAGCTATGATAACCATTGCCCACTCTGATCTCATTCAGCTCAAAATGTAGAGCCTCCCACATGAAAATGAAAATGTTTCTATCTGTCTAGATGGCAGCATTAAGCCTACATTGCTCAAAAGCAATTGATTAAATTTTCCTATGGAAATTTAAGAGACTTTAACCAATTACCAGATTACCAAACTTCAAGATTAAAGAGGGTGGTACGGCAAACGTTATGTCCCATAACTAAAAGTAGTTGCCCAGATCTTTTCTTCAGTGTTTTGTGCTAAGGAAAAGATGACTGACATAAGTGACCTCACAAGTAACATGATTTTTGTTACACACACCTTTAGTGCACTATTGAAGACAACACCAGACCTAATGTGTTAGTTTGGATAGCCTCATGAGTTTACACATGACAGCAGCCTGAAAATATACAGTATATATATTTCAGTCTCTTGGAACTAATGAAGCAACAAGAATGCTTGTGAGATACTACAGAAATATTTTAATAACCAGTTGAAATAGATAGCTTGTTGCATCCATACTGTATATAGCTAGATCGTCTCGATCTGTTTTGTCTTATCCTTTCAATATGAAAAGAAGTGTGCATTGTCAAATACTGTAGATGTACAGTATAGTAATAAATACTTTTAACAATCTGAGCAATAAGAGTTCAAAAAACATTAACCTGTTTTGTAAACGTCACTTGCATTCTCCAGGGTATTTGTAGCATTTACAGAATGTTGCCTTATTCTGTGTATTCAGTTAATGGCTAATCTTGGACTAAATTAATTGACTTACAGTGATGATTGGATGACTCAAAAGTGCAATGTAAAGCGGTCAGAAAGGGAATGCTAGGTGAAAGCTATGGAGCTCAGTGAAACATGCCTGGTTTTTCTCAAATCTATTAAAAGGCACTATACTCTTAAAATAAAAAAGCATCTGTTACAAGTTGCAATGGCAATAATAATGATATGTTTTACTGTGCAGTTTCCTAAATACACCTTGTTCTTTGACATTATAAAACATATTGTTGCAATACTATACATAATGTGATATAAAAATTCCCACAAAACATACTGAATTTGATATAGCACACATTGGTATTTGTAATAAATTATAAGTGATACTCTAAATATGATACAATATATTTTATTATAAGTTAAATGGAAATACAGTACATACAATATATTTGGTTTAAAATAAAACATATTATACAGTAGACCATGAATCAATATGCAATAGGTATACTGTATATCTCTACATATGCAGGTATCTATTATATGATGTATTACAATGTCACTCAACCAGTTTTTTTTTTTTGCTTTTGGACAGAAAAAACAACATATTTTGATCACAATCAGTATTTTATAACACAATGTATTTTATAACAATTTATTGAAAAAGGCAGGAATTACAGAATTCATTTTTGGATGCCTTTTGCAATACTGTACCAGAGGAATGAAATGTTATGTTTCTGATTAATATTAGCTTTGTAGTTCCTTTTGTTACATAAATACAGAGTCATAACTCCAGCATATGTCTGAAAACTCCCACAATAATTCTCATTTAGCAATACTCAAAGACTGTCTAGTCACTGTCAAGGTTAGACATGACTGTTCAAAACTCATTGAGCATAATCAATTAGAGACTTTGTTATTGAAGGTGCTAATTGCAGTGCAAGTGCACTTTCAATGATAAGACAGATTCTTTCAGTGGTTGCTTTTTGGATGTTTCATCACCTACAAAAATGAAAGTCTGATCTTGTTTTTCTTCATGCTTCATCCTGCAATTTACTGAAAGACTGCTTGAAAGGGTTGAAAAGCTGTATGCATCTATGTGTGTGGGGGGAAGCTTCTGCAACAGCTAATTGACTCCTCCAACAGCTCCAGCAACAGAAGTTTCTGATCCTCTTCAACCTCCAGACATCTGCCTGATAGGACTCAAGTAGCTGAATCATCCTTAAATATCACCTCCATTGAGCAAAAGAAGAATTTACTCTCATAAACGTTACTGCCTTTGCAGCTGGTGAAAAAAAAAAACAACTTAATGCATTTTGTCTACTCTTTTGATGTGTCAAAGGACTTTGACACACTTTTTTTTGGAAGTAATTCACTTGACTATTATTGAGAGCCATTTTCCCTTAACGTAACATAATCTATTTTTTATTCAATATTTAACAATTTATTTAAAGGTTACACATGGCAAGTGCAGTAATATATGGACGTTGTAGTTCAATGGAAATTTCTTTCAGCTTCTACTCACTGAATCAATAGAATTATTGCAATTAGATAGACAGCAGCTAGAAAAGCAGACAGGGGTAGCTAGAAAAAATATTATGCTTAATAAGTTTTCCCCAAAAGACTGGAAAAGGATAGGTTAATGACAGTGAAAAGTTTAAGGGTGATGTAAGGATATAGTACTAATTCACTCAAGGAAGAAGTAGTTGAGTCTTGAAGCTTTAGGGTTTAATAACTGTTTGGTTCACCCATGAAAAGGTCATTCTGGGATTTCGGAAAAATAAAGACTCTCTTGCATTTTTTCTTTTGAAGAAGTGTTCCATAGTTAATTATTCACACAACAGCAAGGAAAGCAGCTAGCATATTCTCAAGGACATGTAGCCTACAAACTGGTGGGTGCATTCAGTTCACAGAGCTGATCTTTTTTTTTCTCTTTGCTTGTTTTCAATCAGCACAAGTAATTGCAGGATTGTGATGCTGTGAATGAAATCTCATTATGCAATGAGACTGACAGGTTCTGCAGTTCTAGCCACAGAAATGCAGTGGGTAGATATCCAGTGGCATAAGAGAGAACGCCATCAAGAAAGTAACAGGACTCAACGAAGCACCAAATGTATCAAAGCAGCAGAAGCCTTTTGGGACCCAATTAGTTAGCTATTTATCTGATGACAAAATAAACAGCTTCTTTTTTCTTCTTCTGTTACATGAATTTCAAAAACAGATTAAGGCAGCATTTTCTTTGCCCTTTCCGTTGCTTTGGCATCATGATTAGAGAAGTGTTTTGTATTTTTCTTAGATGGAAAAAAAACAACCAATTTTCCCTTGATTAGTCTAAGGTTGGTAGCCTAGACAGTTAGTCACAAACTAAGTTGCTGACCATCAATAGAGTTTTTGTTTTCTTTGAAATGTAATGCATATCAAACTGCAGGAAAAATTTAAATTAGTCATTTTAGTCATTTAATTCCTACAATAGATATGATTCCTCCTTCCACAGAAAAATATCTTGCTGAGCTCTTTTGAAAGAAATCATACAAACGTTTTGACCAAAATATATTCAGATTTCTGTAATTAGCCAGCAGTATTCCTTTAGGAAGATCCTACGGGACTTAATGTTCATTCAGGACACAGAAAATAAAGGTTTCCCCAAATTCTCAGGATACTTGGAAGAATATTTAAAAAGTATGACTCCAAAACACTGCATGTCTTTGTGCAGTAAGCAGGCAGCATGTGTGTTCTGAAAGGAGGGAGGGACAGAAAGGCATAAAAATATTTTTCAAAGCTTCCCCCTGTCCAAGATGGTGACATGGAGATCACAGGCTGGTTGATGGGACACCAGCAATCATTGGAGCAGGATCAGCTGTGCATCCTGCTCCAGGCAGTATAAATGGAGTGCTGAGTGGAGAAAATGAGTGTTGATAAGGAGCCGAACCCAAAGAGGGATTCGACTGAATCTGTTCTGTCCGAATGTTTGCTGCTAATTATATGTTTTCCAGGTCTGGCTGAAAGGGGAGCATCACTGCTAACCTATTCTTCAATAGCTCTGGCTGATGTCTATGCTTATTTGTACCACAGGACAAATAAGTCCAAAAAAGTATTTGTCATTTGTCAATCTTGTGTGTGGGGTGTATCTGTGCTCTGAGCCCATCTAGAACCTGTGCTCCTATTGTGGGCCACCCCATGTGGCATCACAATCGATACAGCAGTACTTCCAATAGGGGAAAAGTCAAATCAAAGGTATGTTCTCCACAGATGCTGGATAATGGATCACAAACCTGATAATAGATTGACATGACAATCTTTAAAAAATTACATTTTAACATGATACTTGGTACTTGGTATATGGTACTTAATTAACATGGTAACTAAAACATTATTTTTGTACTATTATATCTAATGCTGTAATGTACTGCTCACGATTGCCTGTAGTAAGTTGTTAAAGGACTCATAAAATAATTGTATTTTCAGTTCTTTTTTAAAGTTCTCAGCAAGATAATTCATGCCATGCTGATACGATCATAAGTTTCATTGTCTAAGAGGTGTGAGCGGGTTTTTGCTTGGTGAAATTGATTGTGCAGAAAAAGAATACAAATGAAACTGAAAAGACATCATTGATTGCCCTCTGTTGAGAAGAATACACCATTGCATGTTCAGGTGAACAGATAGGTTGGTAATTAAATGATCAAAGAATGGGAAATGAGATTATGAAAGTAAATGGGGCAAGATGGGCCTCTCTTTAAAGATTCTGCAGGTGCTTATCAATTGTGGAGTGAAATCATTTTAACATGTCAGCTTTCCAGTTTTTCTTTGTTTTTATCTGTGACCGTTTTAAATTATTTTGATATTTTTTGACAGCTTATTTTAAGTAACATCATTTTGTTCAATATGCTCATCTAATATGAAAAAGTCTCTTGAAACAGGCAAGATTATGGGAATACAAAGATCATCCTGGACCTGTAGGGTTCAAGGCAGGACAAAGAGCCTGTGAATGGTCTCATGCAGACTAGGTGCCAAGCCATTGCAGAAATTTGAAGAGGTAGACAGATCAAACCAGCAAGTCTCTGGGAGATGGGAGGGAACTGGAGCATACAAACATTAACATCCAGCCATTCATTTTCTGTTTGCTTTGTCCAGGAAAATTATAATTTTAACATTGTCACTATACATGTTTTTCCTTTCTTAAAAACATAAGTATTAAAGGCATAAAACACATAAAAATGTATATACTATTTGCTCATTCTGTTTATATTATATATTTTAGAATGACGTTAGTTACTGATTTCACAATATAATCTAAATATAATGTTGCAGTACTTTGATTCCTTGTTTCTTTCTTTAAAGGTATTTTAAATGGCTTAAAACTTCCATTCAGTGATTTGTTAATTGAAAAAGGTTTATTTGCAGTATGTGTTTACTTTTTGACATAATCAAATTGAGAACTGTTCTTGGTGCTGCCGCACTTGTATTGCAGAACTCATTTTGAAGATATATCCCAATATGTGGTTAACCAATAATTTCAGGGTGCTAAATCTGCGCATCAGGTGAAATAATAATATACTTATATAACGTATTTCTGGACACTCCACTCAAAGCACTTTTCAGGTAATGGGGACTCTCCACCACCACCAATGTGCAGCATCCACCTGGATGATGTGATGGCAACCATAGTGCACCAGAATGCTCACCACACACCAGTGGGGAGGAGAACAGAGTAATGAAGCCAATTCATAGATGGGGATTATTAGGAGGCCATGATTGGTAAATGCCAATGGGAAATTTGGCCAGGATGCTGGGGTTACACCCCTACACTTTCCAAGAAAACTCTGGGATTTTTAATGACCACAGAAAGTCAGGACCTCAGTTTTACATCTCATCTGAAGGATGGTGCCTTTTTACAGTACAGTGTCTCTGTCACTACACTGGGGCATTAGGACCCACAAAAACTGCAGGGTGACCACCCCCTGCTGGCCCCACTAACACCTCTTCTAGCAACAACTGTAGTTTTTCCCAGGAAGTTTCTCATCCAGGTACTGACCAGGCTCCCCCTTGCTTAGCTTCAGTGGATTACCAGATGTGAGTTGCAGGGTGACAGGGCTGCTGGCTGAAACAAATGGTATTGAAAGAATTAACAGTATAGTATGTAAAGTATTTATGACATATCGTGAAAATATAATTATGCTGGAAATTAACCCTTTGAGGCATTGAAACTGTGTTCTCCTTTGCAAAGTTATCATGGTAAACAGTTTAGCAAGACCTTTAACATTAAACTTCAAGTAAACTTGACTTACTTAAATAACAGTGAAATGTTATTTCTAATAACATTTGAAATACTCACCATATTTATTGTTAATTAAAGAATACATAATAATTAATAGTTTTACACAACTCCTGATCAGCTCTCTCTTTTAATTTACTTACTTTGTAAATTACATTCGATTAAAAATTGCACTAACACCAAAATATAATTTCCTTTCCATCTAGGACATTTCTGGCACGCTCAGATTATAAAATGTTGTTTTTTTCTGTGGTTGAATGTACGGTAGTATTTTATACTAAATGTAAATTATATATTTTACAAATGTATCAATTTCAGTACAAATGCATTAATAGGATTTGCTCACGAAACAAATGGTTTTATAAACTTAAATGGAACTTGAAATTTCCGAGCCTCACTAGTTTTCATTCATCATCTGTCCCCTGTTTATTCTGATTTTTTTTACATGTAAATACATTACAGGGCATGCTGATTCAATATTCCAAAAGTGTATGATTAATGTGAAAAGTTAAAAAATGTATTTAAGGATGTATTTAAATAAAAACAGAACAGCTGAGATCCATGGGTTGTCAGTACATGTGAAAGTAGCCAGTTCTGGATTTTTTTATGTCCTTTTTTATGCCACTAGCATCTGTCAAAGCCCCACTTCATCACAGTTCTGATTGATAAATTCCTTTTATGCTCAGATGTCTCAGGCAGGTAACAGCTGCAGCAGCCATGAGAGCAAAACAAAATAAATAAATTTGTTTTCCTGTCTTTACCAATAGCTACTTTTAAACAAACAAAGCTCGTTTCACATTTCTTAACATTGCCATCAATTATTAACTAATGTGTCATTGTGTTGGCACCAAATGCATTATTATAAAATTGATATTATAAAATTAATACTCACCCAAACCATTTAAACAGTGTTGAAATCTGAGATGAATGAAGGTAAAGTGATTTTGTTTCCTAAGTGACAGGATAGCTCTGTTAATCAAATGTCCAGCATACTGTATATATAATCAGACAATACATAAAAGTGTTTTAATAAGGTAACAAATGTCCCATGTTATAACAAGCTCCTGAAAACTGTACTAACATGACTTCTATCATGAGACTAACTCACTAAATCCTGTGTATTAGAAAATTGTATCAGGTTCCTGGAGCTTGATGGCTGACTGAATTTCGCCATGGATTGTAAGATGTTTGCTAGACAAGTGCTTCTTTAAGAAACTGAACTGATGTTAAGGGTTCCACTGGCTTTGTATGGTTGGATATTATCATACACCAAAATGATATCACAATGCAGCAATCTAGGCAATTTTCGAAGAATGTTATGGTGTTTACATGTAATACCAAGAGATCTGATGACAACTCTGGTATAATTTCTGTTACGTCCCAGTGTGTGGTCTATGTGTGTTGTTATGTTCCACACTTCTGACTTTGATTGTTCTCCCTTCCCCATTGGTCCACCATTACACTATTGTTTCCGTATGACATCATCTTCAATTAGCTTCTCGACCAATCGCAACTTATCTTATTCACTATATAACCTGGAGGTTTTCAGAAGGAAGAGGCCTTTCGTTTGACTCGGCTTTGGTTTTCGTGGTTTCCGCTTCACTTTTGGTTTTCATTTTGTTTTGTTTCACTTCGCTTTTGCTTCAGCTTTGTTGGTTTGTTGTTTTGCTTTGTGTGTGTGTGTTTTCGTATAGCTCCGGCTTTGTTGTTTTGTTGGTTTCTGTTCATCTCTTTGTACTTTCACTTGTTTGTGTTTATCCTCGTTTCGCCATTACCTTGCCCAAACTTGTTATTGTATTAACCTCTGTGTGCTTTTGTACCCTGTTACTTGTCTACTCTTGTTTGTATTCGTAGTTCACTTATGTATTTGTGTGAACTTTTGTGTATAGTTAGTTTAGGTTGTTGGGTACATTTTGCACACACGTAGTTGATTTTTGTATTAGTAACACTAGTTTAGGACGGGTGAGTGCCTTTTGTCTTGTATGGTTTTGGGTAGTCGGTGGAGTTTAGCTAGGGTGTTTGAAGACGCCAAAGACCGTGTGTTTCGGGTTTTCTTTTGTAGTTAGATTAGCTTTCCCTCACTTTCTTAGTCAGCTCCATTTTGTTTGTTATTTTCTTTTCTTTGGCACTGTTTACCATACAATAGTATGGCCTTCAATGCCTATAACTACAGTAAATCGTATTATCTTATTATTCCAATTTAAACCTCCTGAATACTTCTGATATCTCAGTATGGTTCAGTGTGCTTACACATTACATAACCATATATTCCAGCCATTCCTTAGCCAACTAACGTAGTTAAGTTGGTTAACCACAGTACTTATCTACTACTAAACTGCTTAACTACTGGGCTGAAGTACTGTAAATGCAAGTGCTGTGATTCTCTGTTACATCTTCATCTCTTCCTGCCAGTACTACAGATGCAGCCATTCAAAGTGCGCGGCACAGACACGTACCGGAGGTAATTGGCTATGGCCTCGCGCCTGTTTCCCTGAGGTCTGGCTTTTTTTCTGGAAAACCATAACTCTGGTCTTGTCCAGATTGACTGTTTCGTAGTTAGAAATTATGAAACACTCTGTTAAAAGCAAGGGAGTTTTTATGTCCGTTACAGTAAAAGAAAATGCCTGACAAAGTAGGGCTTGGACAGATTCCAAGTGCATTTTTGCAATTTATGTTGCATTGTGCATTGTGCTGCTGTAATACAGTTTAAAATAATTAAAAGTCTAAGCAGTATCCGCTCTGTACCACACAATGATCCCCCCAGAGTCACTGCCCCGAGTGATTTGGGGTTTTTTGACAGAGGGCAAATTATTGGGAGACAGACTCACTGTTCCTCAGGCTGTGACAGGAGATCACATACTGGGCTGCCAGTTCAACTGAGTTCCCTCCTCCCTGTCCCAGTAGGATTGGGACCCGTTGTGATTCAGGCAGGTGTGGGAACTCTGGGATTAGATTTCTGAATTTTGGGAAGAATGTTTCTCTAATCCCAGAGTATCTGTCACAATGCAGTAGGAAGTGCACCTCTGTCTCTATTTCTCCCCACTGGCAGTGGGAGCACAGCCTGTCCTCTCTGGGCAGCCAGGTCTGCCTGTGTCGCCCAGTTTCTATGGCTAGGCTGTGGTCACTGAGCCTGTACTTCGTCAGGGTCTGTTTCTGTTCCCTCCCCCCTGTGTATTGTCTGTTTAGGGCAAGCGAGAGAGAGAGAGATAGAGAGGGGGGGGTGGGCGAACGAGAGAGAGAGTTTTTTGCCCTCTGTCAAAAAACCCCAAAACACACCTTGCTAATACATTTGCGGTCTTTTCAAAGTATGTGCTGTCCCTTGACAAAACAAGGCTCGCCAGATAATGTGAATCGAAACCTGTTTTTCTAGCTTTTAAAGTCATGCGATGTGTAAGCAGGAACACATCATTATATCTTACATATGAAAAATACATAATATAGCTCCCAAACAAATGCAAACGTGTTTTTAATAAAATGCTTTTATTCACTCATAATCTGACAATTTCAGGAAGACTAAGGAAGGACTAAGGAAATTGTCATCTGTTGTTGAAGCTCTGTGAGCTCGGTGACTTTGAGACTACTTGTTATCCCAAGTTGTTTGAATCGCCACAATTCAAATAGAGAAAAAAGAGCTGACTGACAAGATTTCAGATGTGGCTGTCAATGTTGGATTAATTAATGATAAGTGTAGCAGTTTAAATCATTTTCGTAGTTAGAAATTATGAAGCACTCTGTTAAAAGCAAGGGAGTTTTTATGTCCGTTGCAGTAAAAGAAAATGCCTGACAAAGTAGGGCTTGGACAGATTCCAAGTGCTTGTGCAAATGTGCTAAAGAAATTAGCAAAAAAAGTCATTCCTTTATCGTATTGGCTAGTTAATGTCCTGTCCTCGTTAGTTAGATCAACGAAATGCTGTGGTGTTTGTCAAAGAAAAAACTAAAAGTATTTTCGTTTAAAATGACAGTTAGAAAGAATGTGGACCAGTGTAATACTTTGAGTTTACAGCTTGTCCAAAGTCATTCATTTTTAATACTATTAGTAATATCTTCGGTAAAGGCTTTGATGCATAAATATTTCTGATAAAGGTAAGTTGTGTACTTTTGTCCAACTGAGCAATCTTGCTTTCATAAAATATACCAACTTTTTAATGACTGATGATTAACATGCTGTAATACACAGTTTAAATTTAAAAGCTCAAATGCTGTACATGAGTGGTTAAGCTTTATTGGCTCCTCCTGGCAGTTTTACAAGGTGATTCCGGATACTTTCCGGCATGACGTCAAAAGACGCGATATACCGCGTGATACTGCGTTTTGATGCGACACGCCCACCGGGGTATACCACGAAATACTCCACCCATTTTGAATGGCTGCATCTGTATTGGTACCAGACATCTTTAATTGATCTGCATATTGAATGCAAAATAAGATGTAGCTTGTGGTCTATTCTGTGGTGAAGGCTACAGAACAATCAACAGGATTTAGATGTCAATTCTTTTAAGTGTCGGGAAGCAGAATGACATATTCATGTGAAAGAATAGCAATCATGAATGTATAATAATCATTCTTAGAAGACACATTTATTCTCCCGTCACCAACTGGATGATTCAGTGTAATAGTAACATGACTTGTGTGCCATTTGTTCAGCTTCTGTGGATTAGACTACTCTTTCAAACACTGTCATAGAAATCTAAAAGTCATTATTTGTACAATGGTAAATTACAAATCTGATTTTAGAGTTCTTGATAAAACCAGCACAAGACATTTTTTCAGTAACTCTTAACAAACTTATTATATCGAATCTATTCAATATTTAATTCATGACTTGGGTTAAATGTCAATAAAAATAATCATGATTAGGCCTGTCCTTGATAATATATTCTACCAGTAAATTAGGCCAAGGGGACTGATAAAATGAGTAACTCTGGTTTGTTCAGTTAAACTAAACATTTAACTCAGTGCAACTGAATATACCGAAAGTCATGTGTAGACCATATCAAATATCTGTTATTAAACATCCACTTAACTCGAAGATATAAAAAATACAAATGAAATGAAAAGGGACAGAAATTGATTAAATAGTGTGAGAGCCAGGGGTCAAAGTTTTGCAGATTTAGTGTTTTTTATCTCTGTACTCATTTCAGCATTTAGATTTTCAATTTGTACCTCCCCTTTGATGTGAAGTAAATACAGTTTGTTTCACAATATTACCTTTATGAAAAAATATGCCCTACAGCCTGAAGGTGAATTATTTTTCAGTAAGCAATTCATCTGGTCCTATAGCTCCATTTTGTGCAAATTCAGTGCACAATGTTGTAATCCCTTATTAAAATAACCTATTACTGACCTATAAATTTGATAAAAAAAAATATCCCAGTTCCTTTAGATAACCTTTAGGCTTTTTGTATGGGATAGAAATTTTGATGTACGGATGCATATTATTTGCTTTATAATTTAGAAAATTTGTATTCTCTGCAGAGAGGCGTTATAAAAACAGCAAAGGCTATCGGTTCCAAAAGTTCTTTGTTTACTGTATAATGCCTATATAATCAGTATATTTCAGTATTTATTTCAATATAAGTCTGTGAATAGCTGAAGTAGTTAAATAATTATTTAACTGTTTTGTATTGTTCTACTAAATGAGAAGGTTGTGGACTTTGTTAGCTGTTTCAGGGTCATTAGATGTTAATAATGAAAGGCTCTTATTTATTGCGATTAATAAGACACTGTATTCACACTATTTTTCATAATGGGTATTGGATTTAATTTTCTGTATCACAGAGAGTATGAAGAGAACTTATGTCATTCCAGTGGAAAAGCTGTAGAACAAGGTTTATCTCTGTAGTTGCAAAAGGAACTGACCAAGGAGACATGGTTGTATGGACAACTGTATACCAAACACCTATTAGAATGGTTCTTCCTATAAACTACCAGAGATTACTTACGGTAACTGGATGAACACATTTTTTTCTGTTAACCTCTGTTTAAAAGGTGGCACAGTGATTAGAATTTCTGCCTTTTGGTCATATGGTCCTAGGTTCAATTCAGGACTTGGGGTGCTTGGTCTGTGTGGCGATTGCATTGTATGTTTTCCCCATGTTCACATACAGTAGATCTCTTCAAGGGTGATGTTTTCCTCCCACAGGCCAAAAGCGTACTGGTTGGTTTATCGGCTTCTGTGAATATTGTCCCTGGTTTTAGTGTCTGTGTGTCCTGCAAAGGGCTGACATCCAATCCAGGCTGTATCCCGCCTTGCATCCATTCCTTATCAGGACAGTATCCGGCTCCCCTGCAAACCTTAACTGAATGAGGCAAAATTGATGGATGTTTAGAAGGTGATGATGGACAAACCTAAATGGACAATATTGTGGTCATGACCTTAATAATCATTTCCGAAAAAAATAATTTAGGCTACTGGTAGGCATAAATCTATTATTTAGTGTATTTATTAGAGGGGAAGGCACATTTATCATTGGAAATGAGTGCACATTTAGCTACAGTTTTCAGGAAGAGACATTAAACTGTTTGATTTTTAAAACTGCTTGTTCATTTTTGATTACTGGGTTTCTGTTATATGTGACTGGGGAAATATTTAGTTTTAGGTCACTGTCCACTAAAATTGGTGCAGGTGTCTGGAGCAGGTGTCTGCACGACTGTACATACTGTATGTGGTTACTCTCTATTGCGTATTTAACTAAAAAGCCATTTTTAGAAAAACATGAAGTAACTTTTTTTTTCAAAAACTTGCAACTGTATTTTTCAGTGTCAAGATTTCTCTAAATGTCAATAAACTAAAATGAGAACTTTAACTTTTATCCATGCTTCACAGGTAAAAAAAAAAAGTCACTTTTCATAAACCAATTTTTCAGCTAACAGCAATTTAAATCTTTTGTAGATATGTTTTTTTTCTGTAAAGGGTAGTAATTAAATATTCAACTTATTTGATTGGATTATTCCCAGCCCAGTACATAAATGCCAATGACCACTTAAACTGTAAACAAAACCCAGATAATTTTCTGCCTCTTCTGATTCAAATCTAAGAAAAGACACCTTGATTGCTTGCAACATCTTTCTGTCATTTACTCATCTATTGTACACAACAATGGATCTTCAGTCCTGCCCACATCTGAAGGAATTACAACTCATCCTTACAACACCCTGAGACTCAGTGTGTTGTCACTGTGGCATGCTCATTGCATCCTTGCCCTATTCTACTCTACACAACTCATATACTGTACAATACTTTACAGTATATTGCCTAGGACACAATTCTACAACATATGCTTATAATAGGAGGAGAGAGGAAATCCTCAACTGCAGTGCACAAAGAAAACAGCTGTTTCATGTTCATCTATTATATAGCTTTAATGAGGTAACAGTGGATTTTTAAAAATGCAATGCAATATACTGTACATACCTTTGAAGCTTTGTTTTGGCATTCACTGTTATTAGCGTCTCATATCTAATCTCATTCTGTTTTTGCTTTTGTGAGCAGTACGCATTCTACCCTGATTTCTGAACACATTTAATGTGATAGTGTCAGTGCCAATTCTGAATTTATATTACATGAGCTCCAATAAATTCTAAAAGCAAGCATGAACTTAGTTTTAAACAAAATATGAGAAAGAAATGGATCTTAAGCTTTCATTTCAAGCTGATTTTTTGCATTTTTAAATCTGCATTGTCTCACGGATTAAATGAAGTCCCAAATGGAGATCAAACCTCCTTGATTCACACATATGAAGCACCTTTTCATGTATTTTTATACTGTTCCATGCCAGAGGCCTTTGTTGTTAATCACCATCTGTGGCAATATTCCAAGCTGGTGTAAATGGCATTCTGAATTCAAGGGTATGATCAGTGCAAAGTATGTAAACAATGAAGTAAGGGAAAAGGATATAATTACCTATTCTCACTTAATCTGTTTCAGCATTAACATGTGCTATCACATGTGACAAAACTGAGAGAAAGAAGAAGAAATCTGTCTTTCTGATGATGCTGACTGGTTCACACATTGCAATCAAAACCCCTGTGCCATGCAGCATTTTTTATGTAAAAATGAAAGCAAGCAGTGACAAAGGAATATTTAATTTTGTGAATAGAAAAATGTACGTCTTAAACTTAATGAGCTTTACCGGGGTAATACACCTGGCTAAGGAGAATGTCAGCCTGTCAGTAAGGGGTCAGAACCCCCACCCTACTCTTTTAATGAAGCTGGGGAACTGCTGCAATGACAAAGATGAAGTGAAGGGAGGGATGTATAAATAAAACACACATCTAATCAGGGGGTGTGATATTTATACTGTATATAGGGAGACTCCTTTTATTGGGGCAACATTGTTTTCCTTCTAGGTCTCCCACCCTAGGACTGACCAGACCCAGCTTTACTTAGCTTTCTGGGATCTACACAGGTCAAGTTAGAAGTTAGAAGGTGCTAATGCTACATGCAACCCATATGTCATTTTAAAAATGGCCATTTAAGGAAGTGGCCCCAAACCAGCCTGGACAGTCCTAGAGGAAGTGTAAATACAGTCAAAATTAGGATGATTCACACACAGTTTGGTGTCACTAGGCAACTCCTCCACAGCAGCTAAACACACCCTCAATATAGAAACATAGACATTGACTAGGGCAGCTGTATTTAACAAAATACAGAAAATCCAAACTAATTATGTATTTGGCAGTCTTTTGAGAATGAATATAGTGAATTTGGTGGGTATGTGTAAATATTTCTTTTGTGATTTTGTTTGCTTCATTATATACTGTACAGTATTGCTCTAAAGAGAAACAAAGAGCAAAGAAACAGAGTGAAACATGGCTTAGTATCTTGGTACGGTATTAGTGAAAATGTTGTCTAATCATATTTTTAAAATGATGAATATCACTAAAACATATTTCAAAATGCTGTCTATAGGAATCTGTCTATTTTCTAACTGCTTCTTTCAATTCAGGGTGGCAGGTGAGTCAAAGCCTATCCTGGCAAGCTTGGGACAGGGTACAACCAGGACAGGATGCCATTCCATCACAGGGCACACACAGAATCACACCAGGGATCATTTTCCAAGAAGCCAATTACCCTACTGGTATGTTTTTGACTATGGAAGGAAACCGGGGACCCAGAAACCTACACAAACATGGGGAGAACGTATTGAATAGTACAAATACCATGCAGATAGCACCCTTAGTCCTGAACTGAACACAGGGCCCTAGGAACTGAGCAGTGCAAGCCACTGAATCACTGTACCACCCCCTGGCTACAGTAATTTTTAACCAAATCATAAGCCGCTTATATTAAGCTTGCAAAAAAAAATTGCAGCAGCCCTTCTTTAATCTTTAATTTAATTATATAGTATTCAGCACTGGCATTTTCTGTGTTTGCAGGGAACCTAGCATCTTGCATTAGTTACTTCTACACATGTTGTGTTGTATATTCTGCTGTTTGTATTTAAATATTATTTTTAACATTATATTGTCCGAAAACATTTATAATGTTAAAAGAAGTTTGTTTATAAACATTTTTACTTACTGTAGATTCTTGCAAATGTTTCATTAAAAAATACAATTCTTCAATCATTAATATTTACAGTAGGGCAGGTTTTACAGCTCAATGTGCTCATTTGACAAAGCATTACCATGTGTGAATACACTGATGGTGACTATATTATTCTTCAGTCTTTTGCCCACATTTTTGTTGATTGCAAATATTAACTGCTTTAGGCTTTGTGCAGTTGGAATGCTTGTCCCCACAACAAGAACAGTGAACAGCAGACATCACCAAGCACATTTCTAATTTAGAGGATATACAGGTCAGACCTGTGCCAGATGAGGGCAACTTCATTGAAAATGTGACAATGACAATCTGTTTTATCGGTGGAACCTGATGTATAAGCACAGTTTTAGAGGCAGCTAAAATTACTACATAATTCAGTAACTTCTTTCTCTGAAGGTCGCTAATTTGTTAATGTTTGAAATCAATATTTCATTAATGCTTTAAATGAAGGAAATTATAAATTTAGATGTTTTGGAATGTTTTTGACCATTACCATATTGGAAAAGTATACTGTATATCTTTTAATTTCAAAGATGGCATGTATTGTGGATCATAGAATCCTCATAATTAGTCATCATGGTAAAAGCACCCAACCCTACCTCAGCCAAAAAAGGCACATAGACTTTGTTCAAACTAAACTTGTTTTCTTCTGATTACTTTTTGTATGCCATAAGTAGCTGCCTTTATCAAGGACAGAGATAAATAGAAAAGTTAAAAGAATTTCTCTAGATTCTGGTTGCTGTGATTAGTTGAATAAAGTTGACCTTGTTAGTAAGAATGCATAAATCTTTCAGTAGTTACGGAGAGACCCCCCAGCTAATGTGTTGTGAATACAAATTGTGGTGAATAATCTGTCACAGATTTTATTTTGGGGAAAAAAGGGTGTAAGGAGAAAGCCAATTTTTGCTTCCCTCATAAAAAAGGAGGTATTGACCAGATATAAAAAAAATGATCGTATTCTACTCCAGCTAAGTCATTTTTCATTGTTAGTTACAAAACCTGCTTTCAACACTACTGCAACTGTTTCACTTCATTCTGAAGTAAATAGATGCAAATGTTAACATGCTGCCTTATGTTTCTTCTTACATAGGATAACACTACTATACACACACCATCTTAAAGGAAGGGGAATGGGAGTTTGCTTGGGTATTGGGAAAAGTGATGAGGGAGAGGAGGAGGAAGGGAAAGTTGCATTTACTGAAGAGTATGCTACTGAACAGTTTCCTTTTTCTTATTTTTACCACAACAGTGAAGTCATATAATAATATCTTTATTCAGATATTTCCAGGTTTCTCTGCAAATGTCTTGATAATCAAAGTCTGAGTGATACAAGGCTATAACCTCTATGTATTCCAGTTTTTTTCTCGCACAGCTTGAAAGATGGCCCAACACAGAGTCCGTGCTTGGAAGGGCATGATGCACAGATGGCTCTTTCCATCTCAATAGCTGTCCATTTTGGAGCAGACATAACATAGCCTTTGTAGTGGAGCTCATAAGGCAGGTGTCTGGAGCTTCACATTTCCAATCAGTGATCCCTGTTAGAACTTGACTCTGGCTCCAACCCCCAGAGCTCCCTCTATCACTGTTGTCAAAAAAGAGCTCAGGGGCTCCTTTTTAGATCAATGAGGTTTAAAGGGCATGTGGCTGGGTGAGACAGGCAGTTATGATATGTTTGGTTAAAGCTGCTTCCAGATGTTGCGGTGAAGTGTTATCCACGTGGCAGTCCTGTATTTAAAATAATAAATTATACAGATATCTGAAATTATAAAAAAAACAATATATTGGTCATATACTGTATGTACAGTAGACTGAGTTATTATATTAGGAAATAATAATAAATATACACATTTCTATTTAATACAGAAACAAAAAATGTTTACCTACAGTACTGTATACTCAAACTGAGATTTTTGTTATTCAACTTCAGTAACATTATCATGTGCAAATACTGTATGTGTGGAATTTTTAATTTACAGAAATGTCTTTGTGGTATTTAATGGTAATGATGGCCATAATTTGTCATGTTGTATGGGAGAATGGTTGCACAGCAGAACACTTTGCAAGTGGGAAAATATATAATCATACAAAGGTATGACAGCACTCAAATACTGATGGTCTTGTTCAAAACTGAGCCTTCGTGAGGAGACTGAAACTCAGTTTGTTCAATGTTTATTACCTTTCTCTATGACAGTACATGTGATGGTTAAATAATAACTGAACGTAAAAAAAAAATCATTACAGAAGTTATACATCATTTTAAAACTTTCCACATCTGTCTACTGGCATGTAAACTGGCAAGTTTGTTCTTTTTTTACATTTAAAATAAAATGTGAAGAGTATTTGAAGTGGTGCTTTGGCTCTACTTTCAGGTCCTGAGTTTATATTTCTATGTTGTAGTATATTTGGCAGAGAAAGTGGCAAAAGGGTGATAAAAGTTAATTGTTCATGTGTTCTAGTTGTGCTGGACACATACCTTGTAAGTACTATATATTTGAAAAAACTGATGTGAATTTTAAAGAAAAAATATTTGAGGTGGATTTCCGAGTCTCTCGTTAACTTCACTTATATTTTGCACATACTAGAGTACCAATATGGGCTGTTGTATCAATTAGTTCATCTGTTACCAATGGTCTTTGTTGTATTTGTGTTAGAAAACTTGAGTATGAAAGAACATTCCTAAACAGTTGCAGAGCACTCTGAAAACTGGACACAATGTTGAACTGAACCTGCCTGTGAGACGTAATGAATGTGTTATCATTTTTAAGCACGGTTATGAAAATTGAAAGATACATTTCCAGTCATTAGAAGAGGGGACTAAACAAATCCTGTTGTTAAATCACTTACCCATACTAAATTTAACTCGGATATAAGCTGATCCCCAATAGAAATACTAAGCAGTAGTAGAGGATCTAAACATAAGCTTAATAAGTAAGGCAAATTGTAAGTGTGATGATATTAAACCTGATTTTTCTCTGTTAAAAATGCAAAATAAAAAAGAAAAACAAATTTGCACTAAATATTAAATTCACACAGTTTAGTTTAGTGAAATTACTACCAAAAAAAACCCTTTAGATAACAAGGCTCAAGGCAGAAATCAATGCCTCGAACGTCACAACTACCATTATCTTTGAATTTGGCTCTTTTCTGGAGACTAAACCCCAGATTGTCACTTCTCCTGCACAAGCAACGCACACTGATGAGTTAATTGATCACCCTGGTTTCTTCCTGCTGCAACGTATATTTCTTTCCAATGTCTGGATCCCCACAAAAATAATATATGCACAGTGTACAATATATGAAATTAAAACATATACAGGACCCAACCTTGCTGTTTAGAGTTTTTGTTTACTGCATTACAACTTTCTGTTACAAAATGCCTGCATAAAGGTACACTGCCATTACAGTATATGCCAAATAAACTTAACACAGGCTCCTTGGTCTTCAAATATGGTCTGCCAAATATGCCATTTGGTGTATCTTAAATTGAAACTTCCACAAAATGATAGGAAGTGGTCTTACTTAATCAGGCAGTGGTCATATGCACACCATAAAATTCTCATGGAAATGATTACTTGCAATAACGTGGTACACTACAAGAAAGACACAAGGGGCAGGAGAAAAAGTACAAGAAAAGAAAAATACATGATCATCTCTACCCCAATTTCCTGGTAGTCCCTCTGAAACTATTGAAGCACTAGTTGTATCAGTAACAAGGGTGATTTTAGTAAATCAAGACAGGAAGACCCAGTACATTTTTATGTCATTTCTCAATTTGAAAAAATAAATAAAAATTCCTGGTGAGCTCCAGCAGAAAATGTTTTACTGTGAAATGAACAAATTCATATTCAAAATGTATTGGTGAAGTAATGAGTCATGTGTTAAATGTCTGATTTAAATCTGATAGAGAGTTTGACCTCATGTTTCTGGTGTGGGTGTCTGCCTCTCCCAGCAAAAACAGAAAAATTAACATCTGTTGAATCCTTTGGAAGTTCAAAAGCATACGTGAAATATGGAATTTCCTTTTTTTATTATATTTGTAGAAAGAAGCACTATTTATCACTTTTTATTCATTTTTACAATTGAAATTATAGCCCATGCAAAAGCAAACTCACATACTGTAATGTTAAATGGACAGTCCAGATTAATCATTTAATGGCTGTCCCTCATAGTTGAGGATTATTATTTTCTCTGAACCTGAAGCTCAATGATAAGACCAATATGGGATCCATAATACTCTCTGGCAGGTTGAGCAGGTGTTGTCTTGGTAGATATGGCATTGTCCATGTCTAAGACCAGTCATGGTGAGCTTTCTCTGATCACCTCACCTTCTTCATCGGCCTGATGTCTTTGGGTCTGGAAGTGCTGGACTCCTTCCCCCATCTGGTTCAGAAGTGTTGCATTTCTTTGTCTTTGTTTTCACCATATCTTTGAAGGACTTCTTCTGGCCTCCTTTGATGCATTTGTTATGTCTAATCTGGAAGAAGAAGAGAATCTTTTTTGGGAGTCTAGAGTCTGACATCTGCTTGACATCTTCAACTATACTGTGCTGATGTTGGATGATTATAGCTTGAACTCTTCTGATGCCTGCTTTGAAGAGAACACTAAAGCTGGTGGATGTGTGCTCCCACATGATAAATAGTTTTATGTGGCTCCTCTACATAGTCCATGATTCAGCCTTATACCGTATAATAAAACAGGAATAATACTGTATCTGCATGCTATTTTCATGGTATCCATGTATTTTGATTTTTAATTTTGGTGTCAGAATCCTGATGCACCCACTTTCTCAGGTAGTTTTTAAGTGAAGCTGGATTTCTTTATCAATTTTCAGGCTTCTGTGAAACACTCCCAGTGTACAGTATGTGAAGTGCTATACTTTCTTCAGACACTTATCGTGAATTTATATTCAGTGTCAAAGTAGTAAGAACATCTATTAGAGAGAAAGTATTAATGTATCATTCTAGGTTTTTAATCAATCAATTGAACAGAATTAATAGCATAATTATTTTAGGGTAAAAAGCAATATGCCCTGTAAGATGTATAATTACAATAAATGTGTAATACATAGTCAGTTAATCATCTTTCACTAGAGGCTGTATGTTTAGCTATTGTAAATGAGGACAACATAATGTATCTAACAGAATTTCACCACTAATGCTGGCATAGAGGAAAGCACTGACTAGCTGGGAAGGGAATGGAGTGGCAGTTTGTGCTGTCATTACAGGTCATCAAAGTACCCAATTTATTTTAAATATGAGAATGTTATCTGAGCTGACACACAATAATATTCAGTGATGGAGATCTGGGTGAGGAAAAATAAAAAATATGCATTATTTCCCACCCCCAGTCCTTCTGTACCTCAAGTTCTGCTTCCAGACAATTGAAACATAGTGTATAGCATCTTTAAACGCCTACATTTCATCACATACAGTTAGACAACAGCAGAGCAACTGAAGAATCTTAAAAAAGGACAAAGGAATTGTTACTAATAGCTTTTAGCTGTGCTACTCATCCTTCATTTTTAGATAAAACAGAACTTATTGAATAGTAGTACACTACTTTAAACAGGTGAAAAAAAATGATCTTTTCTTTCACATGGTGTACAGTAAACACAAAGTTTTAGGAATAAATATGTCTGCCACCAGAAGTGTATGTCTTCAGTCATGCCATGGGTTCTATAGGATTTGGTTTTGAGCTCTCAATTACCCCACTGAGCTACTGTACGGTATGTATTAGTCTAATTGAATCAATTTAAAATTTTTGCCAGCAGGGGATTTAAAGTGGCTGAGCTTTGCAGTGTGTGTTATTTCAAGAGATCCTGCAGTTGCTGGGCTTGTTAGTGCTTGTCCTAAGCACCAAAGTGTTTTCGAATGCTCAGGAAAGTGTCCTAAATTGCTTACAGGTCTTATGTGTTTAGAGGCTTTCAAAGACAAAATATTTGTATTGTAAAGACAAAGAAGAACTTACAGAGGGCTGGGAACAGGAAGGAATTCTGCATGATGGTGGCAATGTCATTTCAAACTCTTCCTCACATCCTACAGAATTTCCCAGCATTTTACTTTTTATAGGCGGCCGAAATTAAAAATGCATACTGTACATACATCACCATATGAACATGGACATAGGAACTTTAGAACCATCCTGACGGCCTAAATAGTAACTAGTTGCAATTGAAAGTTGTTTAAATTAAGAAATCTCAAAATTTGCACTACACATCCACATTTCAATCTCCCAGGAGTTAAAGAATGTAATTCAGGGGTTTCCTTACCAACAGTTGCATCAGCTTAAGACTCTCACTTTAAGGGGCATTATGATGTGCATGGGCGATTTAAAGAAACTTTTACTGAAGTTCAAAACCACCAAAAATATAGATCCCTTTTGGATTGAATACTCTTGCTGCTGACTGTACAGGAAGCGATAAGTGATTGCAGTGCATAATCCATCAATAGAATAGAGAAATAACCGTTAAACACATTCTCAATTTAAATCAAAAGGTATAGAAACAATTTCTCATCTTGTTGTCCATGACTACTTGTTAATACTGTATTATAAAGCAAACAGGAGTGTTGTCTGGTCTTTTACAAGGTCAAAAGCCATGAAGCATAACTAATATACAGTGGAGTGCCAAGAGGAATCCAATGGGGAAAGTAGAGACCAGCAACAAAGCAGCATATTGTTGAAGGCAATTATTTGTGCTGTACAAAAATCTGTAGGGAATCTTTATAAAGCTACAAAGAGTGTATTCTCAATAGAAAATGAAACTACTCCATAATAACCAAGATGGCACTCATTCTGGGATATAGGGAGATTTTAAATTTTATTTTTCTTAATGAAAAACACTGCAGAAAAAAATCTCCAATGCAGAGGAAATGAGTGGGTAGCACCAGCACCAAAATGCCAAGAAGCAGCTGAAATTATAACTGGAAGTTCCAATTTCAGACACTGCACAGAAAATTAAAACAGTTGGATGCAGCCTTACATAGATGGCAGCAAAATAAAATGCTAATTAAAATGTTTTGAGACACCACACAATTTTTATTTTTGTTGAACTGGCACATACTGTACTGTACTAGCATAAATGGAAAATGTCATGCTTAAATCATCGGTCGAAGTAAAAGGTACGTCTTCTCACCTCAACAGATTTTTGTGAAAAAAATATTTATATATATTTATAAATTGAATTTTCTGTTCTTAATATGCATTATTATGCAAAAAACTACTGTGTTCAGTCTGATGCAATAAAAGCATATAAGCCAAATAATTAACTGCTAATTAGTTGCAATTAGACTTAATTAGTTAATAATTTACATTAATATTTAGCCTATCTGTAAAAGAACACATTTGTTCTATTTTACTTGTATTTCTTCGTTACTTACATTTTAATGCAGTTGTTTTTTTACAAACATTCCTTAACTGTAATTGTTCTTAACTTAATTATTCCTTGTTCACCCTCAAAAAACAGTCATTTTCATCCGCATTTTGTGGCATTTTGCAATTCTGTGATCTTTATCACATATGTGTCCATTAACAATGCTTAATCCTAGTTTGGCCATAATTAAATCAAGACTTCAGCCCATCTGCCAGAAAATTACACTTCACTTGATGGCAGCCTTCTGTATGCAGAAACTTCTAATACTTATGCTGTGAAAATTCACAATCAGGTAGTGGGTTTGAATTTTATTTTTACAGGGGAGAAACATACAGTATATATGTAATTTTTATATAGCTTGATTTAATTTGAGCTTTCTTTGCAGAACAGCTATTTTTATTTAAATGATGATCATCTGAATTGTCCTGTGCTACTTCACCTTCTAAAAGAGTCATTATGTATTGCTATCCCATTCACATATCGTGATCACTATTGATAATGCCTTGATTGATGAATGAATGATTGCCTTTATATTCCGTCCTTCTTATTTTAAAGAGATGCAGTGAAAAGGAAGGAACAAGCTCTTTGACTCCTCTTGACAAATGCAATTAGTTTTCTAAATGGAACAATGCTTTCCCTGTTCTTGCTCTGTGGTTTGTCAGAGAAAAATGGCTTCATGCAGACAATGCATATGTTTTTTTTTTATTCAGCACTCTCCTTCTGACCTCAGGGACAAGTGGTTTAATGAATTCATAAGTTGATATACTGATGTCGAAAGGGCAACCTGTCCCAGAAGATAAAGTGGTGCTTCTTTTCTAAAACATGACTCAGAAAGTATGTTAATCTAGACTTCTCACATAGGTTACAATTGTGCTGTCATTAAAGTGTAAAACTTCATGTTATCCAATGTTTGTGCATTTAATGAAAACTGGAAATGTTTTTATTTTGTTGTGGGTAAATAAAATAAAATATATTGCTCTACCAATTATAATTGCAGCACACTATTGCATCAGTTCCACTCTACTCTGGTAGATGATCACATTTGTCAGGGGGACTACTCAGCCAACAGCATTGAATGTATCTCTGTATGAGAAATGTGGTACAGTAGCTTCTTGCTGCCTGAATTGTGCTTCCTGTCATTGTCATCAGATTTGACTCATTAGCCAGGTTTGCTTTTACATTCAGCAATGCACAAAAAACACATGCACCTAGAACTATGCTGCTTGTGAGGTCACTCACTCAGCTTTATTTCCTAAAGTAAGAAAATTCTATTTTAGTATGTAAGTGCAGTATTTTGTGCAGTATTATAAAAGAGAGGCAAATGTTGTCTGTTCAGGGATGCTGAGATATGACAAAGTAAAAGGAATGGATAAAAACAGAGATATAATCCTTATACTTAGGTTCTTTGTGATTACGTTTTGCTTCATTAATGTAAAAAGTACCAGATTAAATAATAGTTTTAAGATGGAGCTATTGTTGTTGTTGGTTATAACAGAAGGAAGAACATGTGGTGCCTCTGCAGGAATTAGGTTTGACCCCTCTGGTGTAGTCTCTTTAATTATTTTACAATAACCTTTGGATAATTTCAGAAACAAAAGCCTTCTGTTTGTTTTTTTAATATATGCTAAGTGAATTTGAAATCTTGTTGCTGGGTTTATATATACTGACATATACTAAACAGAAATACTGTATGTGAGGAAGTCTCAATGTGTCACATTTCGTATTTGTCTTACATAAAAAAATAAAGGTTGTGTTAAATGCAAAAAGCAGCTGTACTGAAATTAAAACGTACAGCAGACTACTATACTGTCCATAATATTTGTTCAAATATTACTACACGTGTGTTCCAGAAGACATTTATAAAGAACATTGTACATGTATCAAATAAATATCATCAGTGCAGCCTTCAATCATGTACTGTATTTCAGTGTTCCTCAAAATGTACTGATGCAGATTCACTTTCACCCAATCATTTATTAGTGTAGTAGTAGTAGTGGTTGCAAAGGAAAGAAAAAAATGATGGAGAAAAAGTTTCCATTTCTAAAAACAAATTTGAAACTCCAATGGAAAAAAAGTTTGCGTGAGTTCAAAATCTAATTGAATTATATGCCGTGATCACTTTCAAAGTCAAGATTACTGCAACCTGCCTGTGTATATTTATTAACGTATTTACATACTGTTCAACTGAGTACAATTGGATAGCTTTGAATTCTCTTATGATGGAAGATTGGCCTCCAGGCATAGTGGGATTCACTGCTCTCTGAAATGTTGTGTTGTTGGGATCTGGGGGGTTCTTGAGAAATGGGGTTCAAGTCTTGGCAAGATTATACATGAAAACTCCATACAGTCCCACAATGATAAATAGGACAAATAAATACAAAAGGTATCAGCAGTATAATGACTTGATTATTATTTAGTATTCTTTTCCTATTTAAATATGATACAGACTTCAATTCCCATGATCCAGCTTCGGGAGTTAGCATATGCCAGTTAAGCAAGAAGATTATAATACTTTTGATGAGCTTTGATATTTCAGCTCCTTGAAAAGAAAAATGGAATTCGTTTTGTATTACATTTTGAAAAAGTTTTTTTTATTGATTCTTTTAAATTGTAATTGTAATCCATGCATCAGCATGATTTCATTAACTGGTTAAGAATAATAAATTAAGCATTAATTGATTGCATTTTCCAATATTCATTTGAATGTATTATTTTGTTTTGAGTTAAGCGCATTATTTTATAACAGTTTATTTAGTTTAACAGTTTACTTCATGTCTATGAAATATTGCTATCATATAGTAAATGATAATTAACCTTTCTCCTGACCTGTTATACTATAATCCTTTTATTGCAGTGACACACATGGTTAAACACCTCCATAAAGTGCATACTGTATTACAAAAAGAGCATGTTCCTTAAACTGAGAATGACAGAGACTGAATGATAAATGGCATTGTTGGATATCTCTAAATTGTAAGACTGGATGACAATGAAAACAAGGTGTATAGTACAGTACAGTTTTACCTAAAATTGCATTTATTCTAAAATATTTATTTTACAATAACTAGCAATTTTCTGTGTAATCTCTCATTTAAGAAATCATTGGATCAATAAAGTAACTAAGTATGGCTGGAAAGAAAATCAGAATTTTAACTTATGTCTTTATTTTGTTCTTAATTGCGTAGTATCACCACTTTGGATTACATAAAGTATCTGCATGTTCTTCTCCTAAGATAAAGCACATATACTGTATTGAAGGCTGTCTTATATGATGCCCATTCTAATATTTTGGGTGTCTTCATTTTTAGTAAAGCCAGAGCTTAAGGTTCTTCCAGAGCTGTAACAAAAATTGTAACTAAAAAAAATAGCTACAGTAATAAAACATAGTAAATATTTGATTACGTCCCACAGATATTCCTTTCCATCACATTCAGTGTTAAAGAAATCTCATTTGATAATAGACAGAAGTAACAAGAAGACATGCGTTGTCCTGCTGGAATGTTTCCATCCTGAAAAGAGAATAAAAGAAACACAACATTTCGGCTGTGGAGCCTTCTTCAGGTGTGGCTGAAACGTTGTGTTTCTTTTATTCTCTTTTCAGCATGGAATAAACCTTTACCTGTTCTTTGGAGCCTATGCATGCTGACACAGCTACTTATTTGAACTGCTGGAAATTTGTCCATAAGCCTGCATGTAGAACAGCAAGTGAGGTCACAGGACTTGATCAATGTACTGTATTGTAGTTCTATAAAGTAAAGCTGCCATCAAAAACTACAGCTGGAGTTAGGCAGTGACTTGATGGTCCTGCACAGACCTGTACATTTGGACCTATTGATTTTGTCTTGGTGCCATGACTTATCATCTTCTAGATTGTGGCCTACAGTATCTTTGTCGGAATGTATTTCACTGTAACATCTTGTCAGGTTTGAAATTGCTAGCTGGCGAGTAACATTGGCTTAGTCTATTCTCCAACATACCAATAGCACAAAGGTATTGTTCTCTTGAAGGTGGGGCATAACAGATCCTTTCTTGATTTTCACCAGGCTTGACATTCAACAGGTAAAATTACCTTATCCTCTGAGCCCTATCAACTGTTTCACTAATGAGGTGATCTGGTGCTTGTGCTAAATCACTGAAGTGTATTTTAATGAGTCATGTCTGATTAAATTTTAAATGACAAAAAATATATAACATAATAATCAAAATGTGTATGCTTTATGTTTCTAAATACATGTGTAAACTGAGTAAGATGATTCTTTAGTTACTATTATTCTTTCTAGTGATCTCTCGGAATGTGTTTCAGACAATGCCACACAATGCTTGGTCTGTCTGCTTGTTTCTAGAGCACTTAATGTAGTGTGTCTGTTTTTTTTTAATTTACATACTTTGAATAATTGTTAAATATGTATCTTGGTTGGAGGCTGCTCTAAGGGCCTCATGAGAGGGTGATCGCTTGTCTTTTTCAAAATATTCTGCATATTTGTGCATATATGTGCATATACATTTCAAACTGTTTTCCTGATATCTCAGTTTCTCATGCCAATATCATTTAGAATGAGTTGACTGTATTTCAAAATTTAAAATAAACTAGCGATTGATATTGTGGGCCATAACTATGATTTTGGAAGCTTTAGAAGAATCCTCAAAATAATAGATTGAATTTGTTGTTTACCATGCTTTCTAAACATCATCAAAAAACACAGAGACCTTTTGACCCTAAATAATTATGGCTTTAATTAGGCTTTAATATAAATTGAAATCCAAATGTTTCCTTCAAACAAAACTTACTTCTTCCCATAAGTTCCTAAAATTCCAAACATTGTTTACTGAGGAAAAAAGGCAGAAACTTTTTTAATGTTGTGGTAATGTCTGAAGGCTATTTGTTTTATCTGAGGTGCTGTGTCACTGATTTTTCATCTAGTCTGTATTTTACCTTTACAGTTCTACAAAATGATTAATATTAAGTTGGTCAGCTGAAAGGTTTATACACAGCAGATGGCCATAAATAATTAAAGCGATTTAGAATCATTATTTGAAATGAAACCTGAGAACCAAAAGCTGAATCCCAGGTTGGCCACATGATTACAAAGGAAGCTCTAGAAGAGACTTTGTTTGCCTGAGGCCTTCCAGGCTGCAAATATGAGAAACAGAACAAATACCGATACTGTTTTTAAAAATGTGTTGTGATTAACAATTCATGTATCTAATTTCTCCTTTTAATTGCTAACAAGGATCAATGGAATTGGATGTCCTGAAGGTTAAAACAGTTACAGGTGAAATTTGAAGATGTTAGTGATGAGTGTAGTTCTGACAGGTGTTTTGACCTTGATTGCTCTAATGTCATTTTGTAAATTAGAGGTACTCACTGTATCCACTAAGTTTTTCTGTCAGAGTTAGCTCTAGGCAGCTCCTTTGCATCCCATATCAAAACAACAAATAACACCCCTCTTAAATTTCTTGCTGCATATCTCCAACATCTCTTGCCTATGTTCTCAGAATACAAAATTAAAATGAAAATGAATAACACCTTTGTTAATTAATCTTAATTTACAATGAGAAATAAAATAATGGCAACTGTGAAGGACTTGCAGGCCTTTATGTCAAAGACTGGTCAGTATGTACATGGCACAACAATATCCTAAGCTCTCCACAAGTCTGAGCTGGAAGGGAGAGCGGCAAGAAGTAAGCTACTGCTTAAAAAAGCCCACATTGAGTCTTATTTGAGGCATGCAAAACAACACTATGTAGACTCTGAAGCCATGTGGAAAAGTTATAGCCCAATGAAATCAGGATAGAACTTTATAGCCTAAATGCAAAACATTTCATTTGGCAAAAAACCCAACACAACACATCATGCAGAGAACACCATCACTGTAAAACTTGTACAGTAAAGCATGCTGGAGGCAGCAATCTTAAATGGAGGGCTATCTCTGCAGCAGTGACTGGAGCACTGGTCAGCATTAAAGGGCAATTGAATGGAGCAAAACATAGATGGTTTCTAGAAGAAAACCTGCTGTCCTCTGCGAGGAAGCTAAAATTGGGAAGCAAGTTTACCTTTCAACATAAACACAGCCAAGGCAACAGTGGAGTTGCTAAAGACCAGCAAGGTAAATGTCCATGAGTGACCCAGACAGTGCTATGATCTAAATCCAATTGAAATGTTTGGAATAACTTGAAGGATACAATCAATGGTCCCTCACAATGTGACTAAGCTTGATCAGTTCTGTAAGGAGGAATGAACAAACATTGCCAAATGTAGATGTGCTACAAACAGAAAATGAATGAAACAGAATTATGGCAGTAATTCAAAGGTTGTTTCCGCCAAGCACTAACTCAGGACTTTGTACACCTTTTCTACCTGTTTTCAACATATTTATTCTAGGTTTTTGTTTGTAATTAATTTTACAGAATGTTTAAGCATTTGTTTTGTGTTTTGTGTTACAATATGTAAATAAAGGTAAAATAAATCCTGATTTAATGAGTCTTGATTTCAAGCTGTTAGGCCACAAAATGTGTTACTATGGAAAGTGTGTAGTCTTTGTAAATGTAGACACTGTTTAGCTGTATACTGTAATTAATAGGTTTCTCCTATGTCGAAAAGGGAAGAAGCTGAAACGTTTCCTTTCTTCTCTTTTCAGCATGGAATGAACCTTTACTTGTTCCTTTGCAGCCTATGCATGCTGACGCAGCTACCCACCTGAACTACTACTGTAATTAATTATTCATTATGTGAAAAACAAAGGTGTTTCATAATTTGAAGAATGTATTTAGGTTGTCTGTGGTTCTTTTGTCTTTTTTAATGTTACTGTTTACTGGGGCCAAGTACTAAGCTGTACTTGTCTATCCAATTGACAATAATTTTGATCTAAGGCAGTTGAGTATAATCTGCCTATCCTTTGAAAAAAATAGTCTAGGACCTTGTAAAAGTACAAAAGAACATGAAAGTGGCATAGTTAGAAGGTATATAGACCATTTTATACTAAACATGCTGCAAAATGAAGTAACAGGTACAGGTAACTCTTTGGTTGTAGATTCAGTTCCAGATGAGGGAATGTGCAGCTTTGTAAGGTAAGGTAAGGAATTTGTAAGGTATTCCAGTTCAAAGACATCTGACCCTACCTTTCCAGGATAGTTCCATGCTGTCACAATCTTTACCAGGAATATGCAGCTTTCTGATTATACAATATGCAGCGTTCTGATAATAGAACGATAGTAAACATATCATATATATTTTGGATAAAGAAAGGGAAGCCATAACAATGATCCCAGACTTGAAATGAAGCAACAAAAAGAATAATTGAAGAATTTCTGATTTTGCAGTCAAAAGGTATGTGTTTGATAATGATTTTAACTGTTGAGTCTGTTTTTATAAGATCATAAAAATGCCATTGAGTAAACCTGAAACCTGAATTAATAATCAGATATTCAGTATAAAACATTGTATTTATTATTCACTGTACACCCGGTGTCCCATAGAGATATGTTGTATTTTTAAAATATTGTTTAAGAACAGTGTTTAGAAATTAATGAGTGTTAAATTTTTTTGAGATTCTTTTAACCCCAAAAGCTCATTAGTATAGGTTTTAGTAAAGAGTTACAAAACAAATTTAATTTAAAGTGGAAAACAGAGTGTCTAGCAAATAAGACAGTTTCAATTTTGAAAAGATGCAAATACTTGTCTTAAAGCAAGGCACCTAAAATAATATCTTACTTTAATAGAGGTTTTATTGTTGACTGCCTTTATACATTTTCTGGAATTGTAGTACATACTTTAGCTGCATAAATTAAAGTGGATGAAATTCAGAAACCTAAAATTTGTGGTGTTGACAGATAATTAAATACCAAAAAGACAAAAAGAAAATCCTCTATTATGTTTTGCAAGCTTGCATCAAATCTGTATATAACAAACTATAAATTACAACAAAGTTGCTACCATTATTTCTCAAGCAAGTAAACAATACAAATAGATGACAAGTAATAAACATTGTTTACTGGTCCTGTGTTTTGGTTTCTTTAATTGCATTTTTAATGCTTTTAGAACCCTCTGCATTCATATTATAAAAGCTATCAAAACTCATGAGTGTAGTTTTATTTACAGAATTCTGTTCATCCTATTTAAATTAAATTTTCCAAGAACAAGTTAATGTTTGCTATTATCGGAGGAGGAACATTTTTATTAATGTCCCTGTAGCACACAGACTTGGCTTTTCATGAATATAAATGAAACGTGGAAATAAAGTTGAATAATTTGCATGGCTGAAAACAGTAACTTTTTGAGGGATCTGCTAAATATAATTATCAAACATGTGAAAGAAAATTGTTTAATAATTGTAATATTGATTAAACATATATTTACATGAGCTGATTTCTTTAAAATTCTCTTAACTTAAACTTAAGCCATTTGTTGCCATTTGGTATGATGTTTTTCCTGTTTTATTTGTTTACCAGTTCCAGTAATAACCATTTTCTGGTTAGAAGTTCAATTAATTAGAGCTCTTAGATGTATCATGTGGTATCCCAGGTTTCTGTTGGTGTGTTTACACATAAATTGTATGTGTAATATCTTCATATCAGTTTGTTACATACTTTGGAACAAGTATTGGTTAATTCCATGCTAAAAAATGTAAAAAGAAAGAAAAGGCCCATTTTGACTTTTGAGCCTTCTTCAGGTGTGAAGAAAGCTCATCACTTGAGCATGCTGCATAATAGTGTTTATGTAACCTGAAAACAGGGAATGGGGGGATTTTTTTTAGAATGTTATATTTATATAAGTTTTACCTTTATACCCTTTTATGTGCTAAAATTTCTTATTGCGGTTCCCTAACCATGAAATCCACATATTAATTTGTATTTTCTCTCTGGGCCACACAATTGCCTGGAAAATAAATGCAGCACACAGACGTAACTAGAGATGTATATTTTTTCTGTCTTGACATCAATTAAATTAAAATGCAGAGTAAAATGAATTAGAAAATGTAAAATGTATCAAAAACTGAAAGTTGAATTTGAAAGTGCGATTTGGTGCATCTAACTGAGCCACATTCGTGACTGTTACGGGTTATGCCATGGGGATATACCAGCCATCTGTTTGGAGATGCATAAACAATATTTCAGACGCCATGTTGCAGAATCTAAATAAGTCTACACAATTCCCAGAGTCACAGGCATAACAGGTAAGGACAAAAGAACAGTTTTATACCACAAACTTGTCTTTTAACCTGATTCTTTATATTCTAACCCCGTCACATTAGAAACACACTGTCCACCAAAAAAAAGACAATTTAATTAATTAATAAATGATGTTGTTTGGCAAAACCTACCCTTGATTTTTATACTGCTTTATTGTCCTCTACATGGGTAGAATTTCATTATTGCCAGTGTAGAGTTCATAAAAAATGAAGACACAGACTGTGGGATTCATTTAAGTCATTTTATTAGTTTTGCAACTAAAACATAGATTTAGGATACATAATGGATACCCCTTATCTCACCCACTTTCCTCCTCTCTCTGTCTAGCTGAGTCTAATTCTTTCCTCCTTGATCATAAAGGCAACACTAATCAAGTAGGCATAACCATCCAATAGCACAACGAACTGAAAGCTTAAATATCAATCAGTATAAAAATGCTTTAATACTAATAATCTTATTTCTGTTGCTGCCCTATTACTAATTTTAAAACTTACTGCATGACCAGCAGAGGTACTATTAGTATTAATAGCAATGGTTTAAGTACTGTAGATGAAGTGGTAGCAGTTATACAGTAGTTGTAAAAATACTGGTCCTTTAGGAAATTACTTATCCTTTTTTAATGTTGTTTTTTTATTCAAAGTATCATGAAAAATGAGGATCAAAGGGTATTCAGTGTTCCTAATCATGCATTCTGGTTAATTAACTTCATTGTAAATCATTCAGACCACCATAATAAAGAATAAACATTCAACAATTACAGGCCATAGTAGTAGTGTGCTGTCTTATTTATTTTAGGACATTTATTATATTGTGGAATCCTCAAGTTAAAAACATTCTCTCCTGTTATAGTGATCTTTACAGTACAGAAATTAAATTCCATTTACTATAGAATTTGTCTTTTTAAAGAGGGAAATTTAGTTCTGGGTAGGAATTTAAGATTTCCTAAGGTGCAGATTTTCTCTTTTTGACATGTTAAATGTGTTTGAAGTGTATTTATGGTACAGGGACAGAATTCTGGAATTCTCTATGTCTATAGAAAATAGGACTGTGCAACCCACTTGTAGTGTACATACTGTAGGTATAAAGTGTGTTGCATACTTGTGTAAGTTATTGCTAATATTTGTTTATTTATTTGTCTAAGTTTGGACCTGTTTATTACTTTATTGTCTGAACTGTGTCAGAGAATAAAGGAAAACATTTTGTGTTATGCTTGGGTAGTTCCTGTCTGCTGTCTTGTAAAAACATTTTAACCAAAGAAAATCAGGAAGAATTACAAAATTAAAAGTAGCTTACAAGCACACAAAATAATAGTAACATTTTCCAGCAGTGAAAATTAACAGATTAGCGGAATTCAAATAATAAATTTGAAAAAAATAAATTGTCCCTTTACTGAAATAGAATTCTTTGGTTCTGTTCCATAAATTTCCAACTCATATTTTGATTAAAAAGTCCTCCACATCACAAAAGGAAATCAGACATCTTTCAGCCAAAATGGTAATTTCATTGTTGACTTTAGAAAATGGCAGCCCACACACATGCAGTCAAAAGAAAATGGGAGGTGTAGTACTTAGGAAATGTTTTCTACAACATGGGAAATTTAATTTATCTGACATATTTTGGGTTTCAAGACTGAATTAATAAATGTTTAGTACCAGGTTTATATACAGTATAGAGTGTCCTCTATACACTATATTGTATGTTTATACAGGTATGATAATGAAGTACTAAGCAAACGATACCTTTCTCATACCCATACTATATATTTCACTATATTATGGTAGGTCATTTCTCCAGAATGATTCCAAATTAGGAAAAAAGACAGAAACACATCCCACATGGCTGCTAACCATCTGGATACATGGATCAGATGGTGCGTATTCACCAGTTCCTGTCTTATTCTGCCAAAAAGATCCTACTACATGGGTACATCAAGTGCACATTTAATTAAAGCAGAAAACAGTTTTTTCTTTCTTTTTAAATAAACATTTTTCTTCCAACTTAATACATGACCAAATGATTTCATTCAGCCTTGTTGTCTGTATCTGCTTAATAAATTGTTCAAGTTCAAGTTTATTTGTCAATGCAGCCATATACAAGTATACAGAGGAGCGAGATATCGTTCTCCAGGTCTATGGTTCGAATACAGACAAGACACTGACAAGACAATGTTATAGACAATGTAGACACAGACATTTCTGGAAGGGTACAGGGTGCATAAAGTGCAACGTGCATAGTGCAATTTACTTTACAGGTGTAGTGTGCTCTCACAAGGCACCAGTTCTGTAGGATTTGGGCATTTACGGGGACAATTATTAATTGTAGCCGTAAATCACAAAATGATTCTTTTAATGGCTTTAGAATCCAACCTTGCGATTTAACTCAATCAACGCACACACACAATGACTAATACACGAGGATACATTTATTAATACATAGAATATGCATGTAAACCTAACAGATCTTATCGTGAGGGTTATCAGAATACAAAAGATATACAGTATATTCATTCAGTTACAAAGAGTTACACATATCAAGAGGACATACGTTCAGTATATCATTCATTTAGACCGTTTCGTAAATGAACTTGGTTATAACTTCACATTGGATACTCAAAACAAGTACATAACTCTTAGGAATTAAATTGATATCAACTGGTTGGGATAACAATTGAATTCTCGAGCTGTAATGCATTGAAGTTGAATACTCATCCAATGTCTGGGGATTCAGATCTACTGCGGGCTCTCTGGCTCCGTGCCAGGCTGTGCTGTGCGGCTTGCGACGGTGCGCTGCTGATGCTCACTGACCGGCTAGTTAGTGTTGGCTTTAACTAGCAAAGTTTGTGCACAGGAGAAAAGATGACTGTGGGTCCCAGCAAGTCAGGAAGAGGACCGGTTCGTTCCTGATGAAGCGCTAGTTCTGAATAGTGATCCAGCTGTCCACAGTTCCGACCTGTTCACGAGGCTTGCTGCTGATGCTAACCTCGGGTGGATCCTCGGGTTACTCTCTGGCAACCTCCGCTCTAGACTCTTAGAACAGAGGAAAGTTCTGGCACTTGGACACACTGGCCATTCCGTGGTTGTCCGGGCTGAGTCTCAGGATGGTCAGGAGGTGCGCTGCGAGAATGTCCTGCCCATGGGAGCCTTTCTGCTCCTGGGCCGTCCTGCCCTGGAATTGTTCTTCCCCTTTAGAATAGTCTTTCGAATAGTCTCAGAGCTCTGTGTTGCCTGTTTTTACCTGGAGGAACTTCAGCTCGTTCATTGGCTGAACGTTTCATGGGCATCAGAATTCCACGTGGGTTACTCGGCCCTACCAGTCCCTGATTGGTTGATCAAGGTGAGATATGAGTCACTTACTCCTGACACTTAGGAATGCAGTCCTGATGTCCATCTGGCACTCCCTAGACAGATAGGCGCCAATGGATGACCATTGATCATGATAGCCAGGCTTAGCTAAGTGCATCCCCATTTGGGAGCTGTCCCTTATCAAAAGAAAACATCTTTAAATCAGCCTGCATGAATAGTTTCTCTGTGGCTGCACCACAGAGATGAACAGAGAGATGGGGCCTCACTTGGGAAAGCACAGCAACACTTAATTCTGTCTTATTAACAAGCATTGCCGCTACACAGGATTGTGCAAAGAATACATCAGACAGTCTGAGGTCTCTTGGTCAGAAAGTCCAGTATTCAGTTACAGAGGGAGGTGTTAAGCTCAGTTTTTCTATCAGTTTCTGGGGGATGATTGTGTTGAATGCTGAACTGAAGTCAATGAACAGCATTCTTACATAAGTGTCTCATCCAGATGGGACAGGGCAAGGTGAAGGGCGAGGGATACAGCATCATTGGTAGACTGGTTGGGACGAAATGCAAACTGGAGGGGGTCCAGAGAGGTGGGGAGTCTGGACTTAAAATATTCCTCTTAAATTAAGAAAACTATAACTAAGAGCTAGAAGATAAATTCTTCATAGCAGAAAAATCAAGGTAGGCCAGGAGCCATACTGTACCCATTAAAAGAAACAGGTTATAACTGCATGGTTGCTTTGTTGGCAAACTTCTCATTTTCTGGCACATTCCCATTTTCCTCTCATTGTGTATTTTCATTGTGCATGTCTTGTGTATTTTTTTATTGTTGTTGTGCTGTTAAGCACTTTGAGAATCCACTTTTAAAGGCGCTATATAAAATAAAGTTTAGTATTAGTATTTCCCCTTGCCACATGTAGTATCTGTATCCATCCCTTCCATGGATCCTTTCCATCTATGGTTCTTTAAAGACCAAGTTTGATAGAATATTGATAGACTGAATCAGCTTATACAGTTACTTATACCTCAATTCCTTCTCATATCAATGATTTTCAGTCTAGATGTTGGGTGTTTCTGTTGTTCTTTGTCACTGGAATATGTTGTTGCATTTCGGGTTTCCCTGTGAATCTCACTGAAATTGTAAATAGAAAAATACATTGCTGTAAGAATGTTCTATAAGTAAAATGTTGTGCTTGTGAGCTATATTGTCGTTTGTGTGTTGCACAACAGATATATGAGTGGCCATTTTTATTACATTATGAAAAAATAATAATTGTTTTAAATGACCTTTTTTTTAAAGTTAAAATGGTACATTTTAGTTTAAAGGTGGTATACATCAAAGCAATGTTTATTTCTTCGGACTTATAAGAACAAACTGTAAAAAAAAACCTTAGCAAGAGGGTTACTTCATATAAAAATGCAACTGCATTGTGACGACAACCTATTTTTTCTTCCAAGCTATTACACCACGCTGAAGGAAAAATACCACAGAGAAATGTCAGTGAAATGCAGTATTTATTTCTTTTAAAGATTTGAACTTAAATGCAAAAGGTGATTTAGAACCAGTGTGCCTTTACAATTCATTCATTGCTATTAGTTGATGTGGAAAAGCCTGTTTAAAAGCCAAAGACACAACATAAAAAACATTTAGATGGCAAAATCTAAGAAATGCCAAATATTTAGAGCTGTCCATATTAGCTATATTTGCTTTACATTGACCATTCTGCTAATCTGTTCCATTAAAGAACATACAGTGATTGCTGTCTGATCCCTGATCCTGAACTGAGCATGACACTAACATCCAGGCATCAGGTGATAATGAAGGTGTCCAATACCTAGAATGGATTGAAAGAGTTTTAATCTGGGTAGTGCTGCCTCACACTATTGTTGTTCTTAATATTGCTATACATACAGTATCAGACCTCCATATGATCAAGTTCTTAACTGAAGTTCAGGAGGGATGATGCTAACCAAGCCGTACAGCCCAGCTGTTCTAAATCATTATTATTCTGTCATTTTCCAAAGCTATTTATCAAATACCTCTTTTTTTATGTTAGTTCACACATCCATCTTTCACCCTATCTCCAGCTTGGGGCATACTCGCCTCCTTATCCTATGGGTAGGGGGATGGCCCTCAGCCTCATGGGTTAAGCCAGATTTCACTATTCTAAAATAATCACTTCAATCACATTTAATTCTTGAGTTAAGTCTTTAAGTCTTTCTTCCTTGTATACTATCTAATCAATCCATTAAACTTAGTAAATACTGATTTAATTACAAGGAATGGGTAAAACCATTAAATAAATTAACACATTTATTTAGAAATTTAGAGACTCAAACATACAGTAGATCTATACAGTAATATCAATATGTATTTCTTTGAGTAACCACAAACATTTTCTTCTACCCATTGTGCTGCCTTTAACTGATTTAGCACAAGCATATTGTCTATGGGCTTAACTGAAATAGAACAATAGACAAATATTTAAAAAACACAAAAAGAGAAACTTCAGATTGGCAGCAGTGAGAAATTTGTTTTCTGCCCAAAGAGAGACAGGAATTCAGTTAGCATTAATGGTATTTGTAATCTGACACAGACATTTCTCCCTGGAAATATTCCACTGGACAAATTCCTTAAAAACATGTAGTGAAGGGGGGAGCAATTTCATCAGTAAGCCGCATGAGACAAGAATATTTTCCCAAATCCACTGATCCATAAAAGCAGAAAATGCAAGAGCTGAAAACACATCATCACAATTTTCACACAGCCACAAAAGAGAATGCACAGACAGGAAGATCAGTATGTTTTGCACTCTGTTTTACATTATTTTTTAAACAAATGACAACCTGAACAAGAATGTAAAGTTATATTGGCAGATAATATTGTATCTATAACTTGATAATTTGAGGTTGAGGTTGATCATTTGATCATTTGATCATTGTAAACTCAATGGCTGACATAGAGATGCATTTATTTAAGATGTGATTCAATACAAATCAAGCTATATTATCCTCTGGAGGAAATTTGTTTTATGGTACATTCCAATACAACAATGCAGATACAGATAAACTTTACGAAGAAAGAACACCAACACTATTTTTATAAATGGTGTGAAAATATTTGTCCCATCTCAGGTTTTTGCCTGTAGTCATTGAAAACTTCTATAATCTGAATATTTATTATTGAAGGTTGGAGGGGTGTTGCATTTTTCCTAAAATCAGTGATCAGTTACTTTGTTTTCAAACCATTTAATTGCAAAAGAAGTTATCAAACCACTTAGAAAAATAATTTAGAATGGGCCCATGATGATTTTCTGGGTTCTTTAAAAATGGTAAAGGTTGTGTTATCAGCACATTAATAAGATTGTCTGTGTGTTTGCTTTTACTATCTTTACAATCATTAAAATCATGTACAACATGTACAATAAGGTGATGGGAAACCCACAGGTCTGTAGCTGTTAGGATCACTTGGCCTGGCAGTTTTAGGAACAGGAATAATAATAGATTTCTTCCACAGAGATGAAATGCTTTGTAAATTTAAGGGCATCTGAAAAAGCAGGCTAAAATTTTCACGAAGCAGATCTGCACAAGATGGTCAAACTCTTCCACACAATCTGTCTGGACCTAGGTGTCTTAAATCACCTAAACTGCCTACTCTCTGTCATATTAATTTTAATAAACTCTCCAGATACTGGGTAATCATTGGTATTAACTGAGGTGGTTGTAGGTTTTAATTCAAGATGGGTATAAATCACATTTAAATATTTTTTTAGCTGTTGTTCTATTTCCTTGAAAGGTTTTCCAGCATTTCTAAGATTTAATTGTGAATGCATGTGTAGTTACACATATGAAAAAGGCATAATTCTACAAAACAATGTGGTTAATATAATGAAAATACAATTGATGATGGCATTAAACTCCCCTAAGAATATCATTTACAACTAAAATGCATTAGCTTTTCAGGTGGAATTGCTGCTCAGAATTCTTAAATTTTGTTTCTGATATTTATAGGAGCCGAAAGGATTCTTGTCTTTTTTAAGGTAGGTGAAAACTTTTGCAAAGTTTCCCTCACTTTTTCTGTTAATAGAAAATAGGTACATTTGGATATTAATTAGGAAGTGTTTAATGTAATATTGGCTGCACACAATTCTGTTTGTAAGTACAAGAGATAATAATTATGAAAATTAGGTGGCACAGTCTTAATTTGTAATTGTAATTCTTGTTTTAATTGGTTTTTGAAATGGCTTAGTGGAAAGAAAATTCTTCACATTGATGTGAAGAGTATATTCTACATACTGTACACACAAGGTGATTACAAAGTCAGTTTTGTAATTCCAGTTATATTGGAAATTAGATCATAGAATCTTATAAATCTTTCACTCTGAATTCAGTCTCCAACAAAAGTAAGCACAGTACATGAACTCAAAGTGAGTAGAGACAAGTTTGTTGGTGTCTATAAATATGTTTATAAAATGTACAGAATTTTTTTTTTTACCAAGTCCGCTCTAAAATTATTCTTAAACCAGCAATGTTAATATATATGCTGAACTGCACATAAATAATGTAAACAAAAATTAAAAATTATATCATTTGAACTCTTAATCTATTTGTACCTGCTGAGATTTATCTATGAAGAAAGTGTATTTATTGTTACAAGGCCATCCATCCGCCCTGTGAACAAATAGTTTGAGTAATAATAAATTAATAAACTAATACATCAAAGTAAATTTCTAACTGTAAAATAAAATATCTGATTAATTGTTTTAAAGAAGCATAGATGTACAGTATGCACAAAAAATCATTTACAGTCCTTTTATATTGTAACTTTCACGAAGATGTGAAGGTTAACCAAATGTCTGTAACTATCTAGAGCACTATTACAGTACTTTCTAATTACAGTTTACACTTTGTGATAAAAGGAAGACTCATTGAAATGATTTAAATAACACAATGGAATGATTGTTCAATGATTATTCATTATGAGGATGAATAAGTCTTTATCAAAATTGGGCTGAATTACAGTTTAAGAAAACAAACACATACAGACGTCCTACCTATTGGATGTGATATTTTCATAGTCTACACAAACAGGACGTAAGAACAGTATGTCAATACAGCATGTTTGGTAATGTCCCTAGTCCACAAAAGCAAACAATCTACCAGCAAATTGGAAGAGGTAAACAACTGATCATTTGTTCTCTGAAATATTAGGGAGCATTAATAATTAAAAAAAAAACTTTGCTCTATTCACCAGTGAGTAGTAATGTGAAATTTTCCATTATTCACATCCTGAAGTACTTTTGTAAACTTTTTTATAAACTGAGACCCAAGTCAAGATTAGATTCAGAAAAGTGTGTTTGACCATGAATCTGTTACATATCTTGACTCTCACAGCTTCTAAAGAAACTACAGCTCTACCTCTTGAGTAGCATCAGTCTGCTGTACTGATTGAAAGCTGACAATGTGAAAGGGTTTGCACTTAATGTAAAATGTTTACAGTATGTGTCTAAATACCTATCAGGCTATGAAAAAGCCTGGTTATGTATAATACAATATAAACGTTATGGTTATAATATTTGGTCTTTAAATTGGATGGTGGAAGGTCATCATCCACCTTGTGAATTAGTTAAGTGGCTGAAGTGTTGTCTTGATGAAGCCGTGTGATTGACTAACAGGACAAAACCAAAAACCTCTTTCCTTTTGCACAGACAATCAATCAATCATCATCTTTGGACAGACACCCCCAGCTTCATAAACCTTATTTCAGGTTGGTTTATTACACCAGTAGAATCACAAAACAGCCAACTTTAATTTAGAATGAGATGTTTTCTGTGATTCTTATGATCTTTGTAAGTGTGCTTCACTTTACTTTATATTTAGACCTGCTAATACATAAAAAAACAGTTAACGACACGAGAAGTGTCACAACTGAGACCTAAGAATCTGAATGTTAAATATATCTTCCATTCTATGTCTGCCGGACAGTCATGCACACCTGTAGCAACCTTCTCCTTGTTCATACAAAGTACAGAATAATATGCAGAAAGATTTTGTAAATGAGAACCTTAGCTGGATACAAGTTTTACCTAAACCATTTTGTATCTTTTATTGCAATATTTACTCAATTTGTGAGTTTGCTCTGTACCTACCTCTGTTTTCCTTAAAATACGAGGATGAAATGACGGAGCAGGTGTTTACCCATTCGTATGAAAAATTAAGTGCTCTGTTCTATATAGTATTATTGAGCTTTAACTGAAGGATTTAAAATCATTCTGTCTATTAATATTCAATATGTATAGGTCACTAGCTTGTATTATTCGCAGTTCATTAGTGGTAGCCCTCTTGAGATTAGAAAAGTCTAAGCATTGTCACAAGGAAGCTGTCAGCAGCTAAGCCTTGTAAAAGCACTGGAAAGACCAAACCGCATGCTATTACATCAGGTTATATAGCTTCTCTATTTGTTTTACTAATTGGAGGGGGCAATTGAGTTTAAAAAACCTATTAAGGTTCATGGTACTTGACATATATTATATCAAGGTCATTACCCGTACATTTAGGGCTTCAAAAGATATCTCCATATCATAATGAATAATATAAAAACATTGATCTTCATGGTGTGGGAATCTATTAGATGTTGTGCTTCATTAAGTGTTGCTGACTGGAGGTTGTTCAGTACATAGAAATGATACTGATGAACATAAGGCTGAGAAATAAATATATGTGAAGCAGTCTGTTTTAGTATTATAGTAAGGATTAAATCACTACTCCAGGTGCAATATTAAGAGATATTAAGAAATTAAATTAACATTAACATCTGATTTAACTTCAGATTAGTTTTGCATGGTCAGATACTGGAAGCTTTTAAAGGCATAGTAAACACAGATGGCTTTCATACCTAATTTTTACAACTTTGTGCACTGATGAAATATTTTTACTTATCTTCTAACAGTACAGTAAATGTTGAATGTACTTTCAGCTCTGAAAATACCTAGGAAAGCAGTTTAGTTTTGCATTTTGCATTTGCATCTAATCTTGAAGTACTGTAGTTATATTTATATGAATAGTCATTTTACAGTATTTATTATGTTTCTCCTTCCGTTGTATTTGGTATAAACAGAACATTTCAGTTCCTTGGCAGGATTTATGCTTAGTTTTGACTTTTATATTGAGTAGAACTGGCATTTTATGACATTGAACAATCTTTTAGTAAAATGTTATTGCAGATTACAGTGTATTTTGCATTACATGAAAAATCCTAAAATTACATGAACCTTTGACAAAAATGTACCTTGAAGGATCTATAACCAATGTATACCTGAACTTAAGTATTACAAAAAAAAAGAATTTACAAGCCCTAAAATATAAATAAATGTATTTACATCTACCTTTACCTTATATCCTTATAACAATAATGGCCTTACCATAAACTCTGCAAGATAGTCTGGTGTCTCAATTAAGCATTAATGCATTCAATGAGCAATTAATGATGATAATCAATTATCATAAATAAACCATTTTTGTTCCATATAAGTTCACCTTCAGTAGATATAGATTTTTTGACAACAGCTGCTGTGAAAAATTAAATCTTTCTCTTTGTATCCATGAAATTTTTGGGGCTATGTATGTGGCAGCATGGTAGCTCAGACAGCAAGGGTGTCTAGTTCCTGAGCGGAAGGTCCTGGGTTCAATCCCAGGTATGGGACAAACGATGTAGCTTGCTCTGATTCCTTCCAGATGGCTCTCAGGTCCACTTAGCCTGCTTTCCAAATGAGTACTGGGGGTTAATCCTTCCAAGGGTAATAGGCTGGCCAGAGTGAGATGCTGACCACATTACTTCCACTTCCAGTGTCTGATGGTCAAAGAAAAATGGTGGCCCTTGCCTCCCCATTCCCCATGGGCCTGAAAAGAGACCTACCTATGTGTATGTGTCTTTGCCACAAAGACAAAGGCCCTGCATGGCTGACAGTTCTGAAAAACATGAAGCCAAACTTCACCCAGGTTTAGGTGATGCCACATGTAATAGAGTAAGAGTCTGGACTGGCTTGCTAAATCTAGTGATATACAGTAGTAGTATAAGAGGAACATTGTTTTAGAAGAATATTGTGATATTAAATATCAGTTAATACTGTATGTTAATTAAAAGACACTTTTTAATAATAACAGACACTTTTTAATTTTTTTAATTAAAAAAATCTTTAAGCAAAAAAATTAAGAATATGAGAACATTCAGAATATGAGAATTATCATGACCTTTTATGTTTACCTGTACATCGAGCATGCAGTATATTCTGGTTGACAGCTTTTTTATTGAAAATAGAAAAATCCCCCTTCTATACATTTATTATAACCGTAGTTTTGATTTTTTTGTGCAAAAAAAATCTAACCACTATACATTAAAATTGGAAACTTTTAAAGGATTCTTATATATAGCCTCAGGTAATGAATGCATGAGATTCATTTTTTAGAAATGTGTTATTGAACATCTTCATAAATAGAAGGCATGATGGAATCATTCATAAGTTCCATCCATCCATTTTCAATCCACTTGTCTTGGACACAGTCATTCATACTTATGAATAAGTACAGCAATATTTCATTTGCATTTGCTTGCATCTGAGAGGTAGCTAAATGCTGAATATTTCTTACTCTGTGAAGGTAAAATCAGATACTGTCAAGCCTGATAAAGTCTTAATGGAATGTATACCCCCTGGTGGCAGCCATCCCATAGAAAATATAAAAGATTTATATTTTAAGCCACTTTATGACAAAATACTAGCACAAATAATTACCAAAACCAAACAAAAAAATAATTCACCCTTCTATTCTTTAACCTTTTTATCCTGTATAGGATCCTGGGAGAATTCAGAGCCTAACCTGGTAATCAACAGGTGCAAGGCAGAATACAACATGAATGGGACAACACTCCATCGCAGGGCACACATTCACAGTAGGGCAAACTTCCCCAGAAGCCACTTAACCAACCAGCCTGTCTTAGGACTGTGGGAGGAAGCTGGAGCACCTGAAGGAATTCTATGTGAACATGGGAAGAACAAACAAACTCCACACGGATAGCATCCCAGGACTTGAACTCATCAGAGCCCCAGATCTGCAAGTCAGCGATGCTAAAAACTGCACCACTGTGCTGTCTAAATCGTTTAATATCTGACAATATACACTGTACACCAAAGATGATTTAGTAATAATAAATATTGTTGTCGAGCCAAAACACATAAATCTAACTCCCTTTCTCATAACAGTTGCATATACTTCCTTGTAACACTACAGGCCTTTCCCCGTTCCTGTCCCTCCTGGCTTTTGTCATTAATTGCACAGTAATGTATTTCAGTTTTCCATTTCAGGCATATTTATAACTTTTCTTTTAGCTCTTAAAAAGCTGAATGTCAGAACTTACCTCATTCAAGTGTGCTACTTTAGCTGAAATATACCCAAGTGAACTTAAACAAAATGTAAAAAATAACTTTCATTGTGGGGGGTGTTTGATACATTGTTATTCCTACTGTATGTGTCTGTTCTTCATAAATTCATCACATGTTTAGAGCTGTTTAGACAGAAGAAAAGGAGCAAACATTTAATTAAATAACTTAGGAGCGTTCTGTATAATTAAGCTGTTGAACAATATGCTTGAAGTAGAGTATTTTTTAACCAAGAATCCAGGAACAGGTAAACAAAAGTCAAACCAAGAAACCAGAGTAATTAATGAAAAGAATAAGAGCTGGTGATTATCACCTCAGTTGCAAAGAAAACCAACAGACAGAGAAGTCTCCCTGACACATGATTGAAAAGAGCTATAATATTCTATATACAGTATACAGTAGCATGTGATACACTTACTTATTTACAGTCCCTTAAATGAGAGGTCAGCAACTTGTTCATGGCAGTAATATTAGTAGCCATAAACAAATGTCATGTTTTTGGTTTATTTGAATGTAAAGTGAGTTTCTGTGGTAAACTTATATGTTTCTGTGATGAATAAATGCCAAATCCTGATGAATTAATGAATTAGAGCATTAAAATGTTAAATTTGTGCATCTCCATTTTTAGTGAAGCAATTTCACATTAAACAGTAATAAATTAACTATTTTTTTGGAATTGTTTAAGTACTGTAGTTGCAGCCTTTGAATTGTATGGATTTCTAACCTTTACCTTTTATTATACCGTATGTATATACTGTACTGGCTATTTCAATAGCCAGTTAACTTAATTCTTTATTTTAAAAATTTAAAAATATTTTTCCTTAAGTACCAGCATGTCATTTTTAACTGAGAATAAATACTATTTAAATCTAATCTGCATTTTGTATTAACTAAGATCTTATTATGTCAAATTGTTCCTAGAAGGATGTTCAAAAATCTTAGGGGTTTTGGAAGCACAAGGCTCAAGAGTCAGGAGTGTGAGTCAGGTGTAAGTGCCCGCCAACATTTCTTCAGCAGCAAATCAAAGCAAGACTCTTGGGGTTAAAGGCAAAAAACAAGATCAGCCAAACACTGTGGGAGGAAGGTGGATGAGGGTTAATGAAACATACATAGCATACACCACTGATAATGCAAATACAATTTGATTTTAATCAAATGTGCTTGTTCCGATGCTATTTTCATCAGCACTTTAATCTGATGGATGCAGCAATTCCACCAATTGAGCTGGTTTTAAACCTATTGTACGTATGTGCTTGATATAGAACACTGCTATGGTAAAGCCAACAAAAACTTTCAGTGTTTTCATATTCACTTTTCATCTTTTAGAAACAATTGTATGGCAATCCTCCTGAATGTTAGCCATTTGCTTTTAAAATAACAGTGAATCCAGAGAGATCTGTGTTTTCAATACAAAAAGAAGCCTTTTAGCTTTATCAATGGTTAGTGAGGGATTCATGATGAGGAACATCTGATAAAAAATCAATTAGCTTTGATTGATAAATATGATGAATTTCAACATTGGTTCAAAGTACCTGTTTTGAAGTAACATTCTACTGTCCTCGTTACCCAGGGACTGGTTCAGAGTTCACAGCAATTAGCCCCATTGATCAACAGCTGCCATTTCTAAGTGTGAAGGAATTAGAAATAAACATTTGATGATGACAAAGGAAATGATCTCAGACATTAGGTACAGTTCTGAAATATGGTAAAAAAATTAATTTAATGTCAGAAAAGTTGATCATGTATTATCCTTTAACTTCATGTTTAAATTTTATTTATTTAAAGGCACATGTTGTTGTTTCAGTTTAAAATTTGTTTGCATGGAATGTTTAGATATCTGTCTGTATTTAGATGGAGCATTTCGTATGAAGTAGGGGAGGCAAGATTTTGCTTTATTGTAAACACCATCAAATCTATGAAAAACATACTGTACATTGTTTTGTTACTGCATACTTCATAGGGTTTTTTATTGTTATTCACATAATGACTTACTAACAACAGTTTAAAATGATGGAAATTGTAAAGAGAAGTAATAGTTTTATTCATATAAATATATATACTAATTCACAATGGTGAGACCAATGTTTTAAAACTGAGGAAAGACTTTAAATCTAACAATACACATTAAAATTAAAGTGGGTATAGACTTTAATTATCTTTTTAAAAATTAATACACAACAACATTGTGCTAGAATCAAAACAAGAAAATCATTCTGAAATGGTTGTGTTCAGCTTATTACTATGGTTTGTTTACATGCTTGCTTGTTTTATGTACAAAACTAGATGATGTCTCATTATTCCAATTTCTTGATACACTCGCAATCATCCTCCTTTGCACTGTCAGTCATTTCTGAAATGCTTGTACCTCACACTCAGCTTGAGTTGGGTGCCGCAATATCTATATAATTTCTCCATGATGCACTTCCCCACAAATTAAACAAAGTAAACAGGAAATAAACACATTCCGTTCAGCTTATGTATTTCTATACACTCTAAATTAAATTCACTATAATTGTATAATTATGTTGCAACATATATACACCCACATTTTGTAAGGAAGGATGTACAAAATAAAATAGTCTAATAAGAATTATTTTAATTTTAATTATTATTTAAATTATAAAATATATTATAAATATATTTTAACTGTATTAATATGTAATTGCATTTTAACTATAGGGTATCAGTTATACATGCAAGTTTCTGAGAGATTTTGTATTGATTTGTTCTTACACAGTGTTTTTCAATCTTTATGCAGAAAATTTAGACCATTTTCTTTTAAGCTAATGGTTAATCTGATATATCTGCTCTTTTTAGTACAAAATGGCTGCTTGGTACATTCTTGATGCTCATTACAGATATGTACTGTAAATCCTGATTGTCTAAACTGTGTAACACATTTGTACAGAGGTGTTTGCAATATAATTTATATCTATTGTATCTAAAATCTATATTTTATATTGAATTATTTGTATCACCTAGAAAAGTGCATCCTTTAATTTTTTTCAAAGTGGAAAAAATGAAACTGAAATCTAAATGGCAAATTACAAAAAAGGCAAATGAATTGTAGTCACTCTCTGTTTTTTTAATATATTCTTGTGATTAAATCAGAAGATCACCCAAAGTACCATTTTGTTGTAAATAATCAATTCCATACGCTCTTATCAATTAAGTTAATGGATAATTTCAGTACCACCCCTTGAACAGTAAGAGCCACACATTACCAAAGTAAAGTAATTTCTTCATTAATCAAATCTTTAATCTAAAAGTGTATCTGTTTTTTTATAGTTATTTTACTTATTTGATAACAAAATGTACAGTACCATTATGAAAAAGTGTATTGATTTTAATATCTTATACGTTAGACTACTTTCGTAGTAACATGACAGGTGTCAGTTGTGACACCTGAAGAAGACTTAACAGCCATTTTTTTATTTCTTTCTACTTTTTGACATAGAATTAATCTTTACTCATTCCTTATTATGCAATACATGCTACAACAGAAATCACACATATTCTAATCTATTCATCTAGTATCAAAAAGCTGCTGCTTTTTCCTGTCAAGGATCATGACAGTCCAGAGTCTATCCCAGATGCATAGGGTCTATACACAAAGACATCAATTAAGCTTGAACTTGGACTTTTGACACAGATTTGGGAAGAGTGGGCTCAACTTTCAACAGTTAGAGTTAGAAGAGGTTAGAAAACCATAATTATTGGCCCCTACATAATTCAGTTTTATGAAAGCCTCTAATCACTGCAGATAATCAAGAGTTCACTGCTTCAGATCTGGGCTTTTTCATTTACAGACTGAGACCAGGATTCCCTAATGTGTAGTTCACAATCAGATAAATGCTGCTGAAGCTGAGAGGGTTGGAATTTAGCCAGGATATCCTTGGCTTTGCATGCAACAGCTGCATCTGGTGTGCTGGGAACTAGTGAGCAGTGTTATGGGTAAAAACGTCAACACCTCTTTATCCTCTAGTCCTCATTTGTGCTGTTTGTACTGCTTCCACAAAGCGCAAACTTGCTTGATGGTGTCTGCTTTGATAGATGTATGTATGCTGCCTTCTTCTTTCTTGACTTGGTACAAGGCTGAGCATAGTAACGATGCATAGACAAGTGGATAGCAATCTTCCCTCCTGACCATTTCAAAGACCAGTACCCAAGTTTGTGGACACTGTGCTGAAAAAGGTGCTGTCCTTTGGGTGAGACATTAAACTAAGGTCCTGACAATTTAGCATTTAAAAATCCCAAGACACTATATAAAAGATAGCTATTTAACATATTTGGGATGAAGCATATAGTGTTATGTTATTATTAACACTAGTCTGTTATTCTTATTTATAAAGCAAATTCTGTAAATAACAGCAGTTTATTTTACTACTCACAGATGTTTGTAATGTATGAAAACACAAATTTAGAAGCATGTGTTAGTGAGTGAATGAACATGAATTACAGAATGTTAATGGATGCATCTGTTTCCTTTACATATTATATGTACAGTACTGTGTATGTAAGCAAGAGTATTTTATTTTAAATATTAAATTTACAACTTAAAGATATATGTTAGAATATTTGTAATTCCTGGATATTATTTATATATTTTATATTTATATAAATTATTATTTTCAGTACAATATTCAGAGTAGTTGTATTTTACACTGAATTATAGTCACAGTTGCTTTTATCAGAAATTATTAAGTAAAAATCCTGAATTTTCCAACACTCACCAGCATTGGTAATGCCTGTTAAACATTGTCTTACATCTGGAGCTGAGGGATAATGGCCTTTAAAGCTGAAATACTGTGAAATTTATAATAATGAATGGAAATACCAGTTAGTTGTCGAACAGGATACTTGGGGAAAAGAGCAACTGGAGTTAGGATCTTTTTCAACAAAACATTAACCACTGAGATTTAGTCTTATGGGTTTAGCTATGAGGCAGTGACCTTGTGAGATATGAAAAGAAAAAAGCTAACATTATTGTAATGTAAATGCAGCTTACAGTTGGTGGACAAGAGCTTGTTCATACTCTGCCAAAACTAGAGGCTGAAAACATGCTCCTCCTTGCAATGTCATTGCACAAATATCAAACAATTAAAATAAATTATTCAATTGAAGATCTAATGAATGAGGTTAAGGTGTTTGTCTTAAACCTAAAGTTTACCTTTGATTTTGGCTAAACTGATGTCAGTGTTGTTCCGGTGTATAATAACTGATGATTTGTAACATTTAAAAAAAGAACTCCAGAAGACAAGTAGACGTTAAAAAAGCACATTCTTTCAAAAAGCAAAAGAAGATTGAAATACTGTATGTATATATATATTAAATGTATCAGTACAGTACATACTGTAGGGTATTTTAAAGCATTTGTATAGTGCCTTGAAAACTATTAAGCTCCTTCCAATTATGTCCCATTTTTAGAAATGGGAAGAAGTTAAATGTCAGCAAAAACTGCAATTAAAGATTAAAAAATAAAGACTTAAACTTTCACCCGGGCATTACTGACTTGTAGTTTCAGGGCCCTGGATTCAAATCTGGACCTGGGGTGCTATCTGAGTGGTTGTTTGTATGTTCTCCCTGTGTTCATGTGGATTTAATCTGGGTGCTTCCATTTCATCCCACAGTCCAAAGACATACTTCGTTAAAAGAAATCTGCAGTCCCAAATTCCTCAGATCTCGTTAACAAATCTTGATTGGTATGGCATAGAAAATTTTTACAAATTCTGAATTAAGTTAAATATTGGGAAGTTTGTGAAAGTACTGTATGGTTGCCAATGTTGTTGCAAACCGCTAGTCTCAAAAATTCATGCTAATTATGATGTGAAGTGGACCTTCCTGTACACTAGTCATTGTGAAGATTATTTGTAATGTGATGTAGTAGCAAATGTGATCACCATGCAGAGTTAACAAGTACTGTAGTATTGTTGGCAAAACCATTTCAAAGTTAAAAGCAATATTCCCATTGGATTAAAATTGTATTCGCAAGCCTGCTAGTTTACAATGTACAGTAATAGGGCAGCTTTACATCACCATAAGCAATGTGTTTTTGTGTCGTTCCAAATTGCAGAGTAGTGCACTGCACATGTCTGGAAATTTTGTCTGTTTTGTGATTTAAATTGGAAGTTTTACACTTTTTACTTTGTGTACTTTTTACTTTTATTTTTGTTTGAAATGCACTTATGAATGCTGATTCTTTCTGACCCCGAAATATAAAAATAGCATTGTATTTCCTCTTTAATTGAATTCTGGGTAAATTGGCCCTGCTTTGAGTCTGTGCATGTCTGTGTTTATGTTTTTATCTGCCCTGTGATAGACTGGTGTATCCCACCTTGTGTCTGTTGCTTGCCAGATAGACTCTGGCTCCCCTGAGACCTGTGATTTGGATATATCGGTTAAAAAATAGATGGAAATAAGGATGAGCATTCACACACTTTTCTATGGTGAACCTAAATTAGTTCGGAAGCACAAAACAATTTTAATAAATGACATTGTTACGACCCCAAGTGTCTAGGAGTAAAGGGGTGTAACATTTAGGATAATTTTTGGAAGCAGGTGGGTTCTGGTGAGGGACTAGGAAGCGTGATATTAAGGGTCAGTGCAAAAGTGATGATTTTAAGTTGAATAAGTGACTAGTATGAAATAAGACAATAACACACAGGGGTAAGGAACTAGAGTGGTGCCAAAGAAAAGAAAATAAACAAAAATGGAGCTGGCTAGGAAAGTGAGGGAAAGCTAACCTGACTACAAAAGAAAACCTGAAACACACGGTCTTCTGCATCTTCAACACCCTAGCTAACCTCCACTGACTACCCAAAACCATACAAGACAAACGGCACTCACCCGTACTAAACTAGTGATACTAATACAAAATCAACTAAGTGTGTAGAATGTACCCAACAACCTAAACTAACCTTATACACAAAAGTTCACACAAAAACACAAGTGAACTAGGAATACAAATAAGGGAAAACGAGAGTAATCAACAGGAAAAGGGTACAAAAGAACACAAAGGTTAAACATACAGTATAACACGTTAGGGTAAGGTAATGGCAAAACAAGGATAAACACACAAACAAACGAAAGTACAAAGAAGACTAACAGAAACAAACAAAAGCCAAAGCTATAAGAAAACACACACACACAAAGCAAAACAACAAACCAACAAAGGCGAAGCCGAAGCAAAATCAGAAACGACGCGAAACGACATGAAACGACACGACACGACGTGAAACAATAACCAAAGCCAAGCGGGTCCGAAGTCAAACGAAAGGCCTCTTCCTTCTGAAAGCCTCCATGTTATATAGTGAATAAGATGAGTTCTGATTTACCACCCAGTCAATACCATCCATACTGTCAGGCATGGTGGTGGCAGGAAAAAGTTTCGGGGCTGTTTGTCATCAGTATGGACTAGGAAGCTTGCCAATACATGTATATGAGAGGAAAATGAATAGAGGAAAACACAGGAAAACCTTTATAAATTGCTTTCTGTGTTTTACTATTTTTTCCATTCAACATGGATATTCAACTCCCGTTAATAAAACTCACATGGCGTAATCCACTCCCATTAATAAGGTGCATGTTCATGAATCATAATCATTCAAGTGTATCATGATACATTATTTATGATTACACAATCAAAATGACAAGAAGACCAATTAATCAATATCTGAAATTTGGATCCATTATTTTTCCGAAAAAATATTAATGTATTAATAATTTTACATTTCCCATCAAACGTTAGGAAAAAGAATGCACAGACATCCTAAGCCTAAAACTTGTATATCTCTTTGCTATTAAATACAGTTATCTTGGTGACAAATATTATTTTGCATGTATACCATAGAAAATGATAAGGACACTATTTCACAAATGTAACATTTGCTTCATGTCATTTAACTTCAGCATAAACCGCACAGTTGAACAATGTGCATAATTCCTCATAACATCAGAACTCAGTAGTGCTCATGTCCTTAAATAAATCTCGTTTATCTGGAATGACAAACATTCAGTATTTTCTGAGAAATATGTTTACAAATTCCACAATGTTGGGGATAAAGAAAGGACAAGTTACAGTACATAGTAGGAATAAAAGTAAAAGGAAGGGACTCTGTTAAGCACCGTTACAAATGAAAGTGGAAGCCATGATGGATCAGAATCCACAGCAGGAGCATTAAAATAAAGGACAGGGAACACGGAGAACAGAGCAATATGGTAGACAACAGGGAATAGAAGAGATTAGCACAATGAAATGCACAATTTGTTTTCCAGATGCAAACACAGTAATGCCATGGGGACTGTTGTAGACTGAAAAAGTTTTCAGAAACATTGCATGCACAAGGGGGTAAATTCAGCTCTTCTGCTCATTTAACTTGAAGTACTGAAACAGTACTGAGATGTACTGTAAACATTTGCAGTGACAAGCAGGGAGGATATCTCTTTCATTGAATTTAACTAGCTGTAAAACATTGTTTTATTAACTATAACAAGGTCATTGTATTTAAAGAGAGTCCTGAATTTGAAAATTAGACCATTGTGCAGAAAAGGGTACTGTATCTTGAAAGTAAGGGAAATAACACAATGCATGTTGCAATGTGGGGCGGCTTTTAGTTGCCTGTTTATTAACAGAAGGCAGAATCTGAAAAATCTATTTTAAAAAGACTTAAGAATGAAATGCAGAGATGTCGGAATACTTTGAAAATCAAGAATGGGTGATACAAAAGTAAAACCATTTCTGCTATGGAGATAAATGAAATTGAAAAGAAGGACAGAACTGTTTTATTATCCTGTATTTCAGGGTGAAGTGAAGAAGGAAATGGGAGTATTCTTAAAAATATAAAGATGTGTATGTCATGGATTTTCATAGTGATAAAACATTGCTTTATTTTTAACTTCAGTTGTACAGTCATTTACTTGCCCTTTAGCTTTTACTCTTTTTAAATTCTGAATCCCCAATTGTATTTATTATAATATCCTCAATATCTTTTAGAACTACAGTTGGTACGAAACAAGATGGGAGAGCGCATGGTAGATGGCTATTATGGTGGCACTCCAGCTTAAATTCACTAAGTTTAACATCCAAACATATGGCTAATTCAATGAGACTGTCTAGGTCCTGGGGAAAGTCTTTTTCTGCTATTTCATCCTTAATGATCTTAGTCCCATGCGAAAAACAGCAACGAGAGCTAGTTGATTCCAGGCGCACTCTGTTGCAAGAGTGCGGAATTGAATAACATATTCCACAACAGAGCAGTTCCCCTGTTGAAGCTGGAATAACTGGAATGAAACTTTGGTAAATCGAGCAGGGGCATAAAAGGTCCTTTTATTATATAAGCCACCTTACCCCATCCAAACAAAAAGAAGCAGGCTATAACTCAAACTTATGCATGGGAAAACCTCTGCATGATGCTTGCTCACCTGAAATTCTCTCTGGAGGCGGAATACTAGGTTCTTTAAACTGCTCACTTGCCGGGGGACCTGTAGGGGCAGCAATGAAAGCAGACACAGTCAATACAGGAGGGTGAAAAGCTGCATTCCAATTATCCAGATACTGCTGCATTGCCTAAACTTAAGAAAACAGCTGATTAAAGGTGGACATCAGCTTTATTGAGTTCTTGTTGTTGTGAACCCAGGAGATCTCCCTGACAGGCAAGAGCTACTTGGGTTGGATCTAATTCTGCAAAACCTGTGATGATTGAGTAGGATAAGTGTGGTTCAGAGTCGAAGAAATCCAAACACTAGACATAAGTGGAGTCAAAAACTACAGTATGTGTGGGTCAAAACTGAGAAAAAACACAAGCTAGAAGTCTGGAGCAAACAAGGGTCAAAACACAAGTTGAAGACCAGAGCAAGCGAGGGTCAAAACCAGAGACAGCAAACCAATTAGGGGACAGAGAAAGCTGAACCTGAACCAAACTTCAAGACTGAACAGTGAGTGACCAATGAAACTGGTTTAAATTGTATTCTTAATGATAATCAGCATAAAGTGTGGATGATAATTACTGAAATACAATAGAAACTTCAGATGCAAAAGAAATGCCAGAAATTCCATGATTAGGGTGTGAGACCCATTGCTGCACAGTGAACAAAAATGATAATTTTGAACCATGTACTGTAATATTACTGTGCCTTCACCATGTGTGTGATTTTCAACACTAACCTCATGACTACAAACCCTGTGACCTTGCACAGGAGAGAATAAGGTAATAGGCAGATTCCTCCAGCCCTCCCACCTTCAAACTCTAAACTTATCATGGTTACATGTACCGTGATACAAGGACCACAGCCTTTTATTACTGATTCAGCACTGATTGGAGGAAAGACACTGTAGGTCAATCACTGACGGCACTCAACACCTGAAATGCCTTAGAGGCGCAGAGGTTGCAGTGCACTGTACTGTATGTGTGAGCTAAGAAAGCCTTGGTTAACTAATTCTACCATCAGCAGAGCTTAGCTATTTTTTCACTGCCACATGGAGAATCCAGGTTACAGGCAGCTATTAAAATTATAAAGACTCACTCCATGATGCCTGGAAGACCAACTGCCTTTACCAGTTGAGACACATGGGCCCCAGCATTTCCTCAAAAACATTGAAAAGGAGATGTGACCAGGTTCATGACCATCAGTGATTTTACCAGTCCTTTCATTGTTTTTTCTATATCGTGTCTCTGTGCTGTTTCCAAGTTAAGGTAAACTGATGCCCTCAACTGCATTTCCATTCTGAACACATGGTGTAAAGGTGCATATACTGTATAAATCAAAATTATACTTGATTATTCTGCGACATGGAGTGACATTTACATTACCTGCAGATTTCATATCTGTGAATGAAGTGTCATAGCTGAGGCCAATATTGCATATATAAATAATATAATATATCTTTGACAGTATAACTTACTTCATAGTGACAGATGATACACTGCAGAATTGACCCCAGGATACAGATAAGATATATAATGTACAGTAAAACCAGTATGAAAATAAAAAAAGCCCTTTGACTTCCTCAATAACACCATTTGTTATTATAGATCAAATAAAATGCTTTTTATATGCTTTTGAATAAAAGAGTAGATAGTAGCCCTAGCTAATAAATACCATCAAAGGTCAAGAATATTCGTAATATTCATATGCCAAGGCTTTTTTATCTGGATATTAGTTTTGTGTGCAAGTGTCAAGATTACAGATTATCACAAACACAATCAGCTGTCAGTAATTCGCAATCACTGCTAACATCATTTTCTAACCTAAAAAATACTATAAATACTATGTAATCTGCTTCTCTTCCTGTCATACATATATTTTTGTATCCCACTTCAACCCATCTGTACCTTTGTTTTTCTCACTTGGTCACTCCTTATTCTCCATGGTGGCCCTAGCCTCATTGTCCTGTGGTCAGGAGCTTAGCCCTCAGCCAAGTGGGTTAATCCAAATTGTGAGTAAAATACTCCATAATCTTTGTAGCACACTCTTGGGTGTTGTTATTCCTAGTGAATTAGAAAAGAGACAAAATAGGGGGGCAGTGATAGGGACAGGAGAAGGAAGAGTGAAGAACTACTGTGGGTGTGGAAACATAATACTGTATGTGATCCAAAATGAAAATTACCCTTTTCATATAAGTATACAGGTATCTTATCAAAATTACATTTTTTTTTTTTAGCTTGAGACAGTGAAGAAGGTTCCATTGGACAGCCATTGGATATCCATTGGTGGGGTAGCTTTTTTCCAGGCAAATGTAATCAGGTATCTAGCTCATAGGTTAATTACAAAGAAACCAACTGGAATTTCATCAAAGAAATGTCACCAGCTGTTAAATCAAATAGTGCAGTTAGATCAGTTAGCATTTGGGAAGGTCTTAGAAGCATGTCTAGAGGTGATCTAGCTTGGGACAAGAACAAAACATTTGGATGTGAGTGGAAGCCTTAAAACCTGATTGATTAAAAAAATTCCTTCATTTAAATTGTGACAAGACTGAAGTCATGCTTCTTGGCACCTCCAATTGACTTTGTAACCTAATTCAGTATGCAAATCTTTGGATGCACTTGAATCTCAGTCTAAATTGAAGAACTGGTGTGGGGGTGATTTTTGGCCTTTGACCTACAGTATACTGTATGTGCAAAATGTTGTAAGGCATTATTTTTCCATCTTAGAAATGTCGCTAGACTACGTTCTATATCGTCTGTTTGTTGCTAAAAAATTGGTCAACACATTCATCTTTTCTAGAATTGATTACTGCAATACCCTGCTCACCGGGGGCATCTAAACCCACACTGAAAAAACTTCAGTATGTCTAGACTTCAGCAGCCACAATCCTAACCAGCTCACATGTAAGTGATTACTCCTATCCTGGAGTTCTCGCACTGGCTTCTTGCAAGTTTTGTGTCCTCATTCTAACATATTAGGCACTACATGGCTTGGCACCTCAGTACCTGTCTTATTTATTATCTTCCTACTCACCATCTCTGACTGGTCTCCTTTTTCTCCACCAAGCTGATCTACATACAGTACTATGGGTGATAGGACGTTTTCTTTCTATGCCCCAAAGCTTTGGAATTCTATCCCCAAGGATATCACCTTCCCTGAGCGCTTTAAAATCCAGACTCAAAACCTTCGTTTTCAGAAAAGCTTTTACATAGCTGATGTCTGTGCTTCCTCCTTTGCTTCTTCTGCTGCATTCAGAACCATTGTTTTTTTTAATTTTACTAACTCTTCTAACTTACTCTTTTACTCTTTATCTTTTATCTTACTCTTTTTTATTGTTATTTTTTCTTACTGTGAAGTGCTTAAAGAAGCTACTTTTAAAGGTGCTATATAAAATAAAGTTTATTATTATAGGCTACCTCTTCAAACAAGCAGTGAGTCCCCACAGTTTCAGTTCATTTCAGATCCATTTTATACAACATCTTGGTGCTTTCACTAACAAATCAGCAGAAACGGTGAAGGAAAGTTATTAAAAACAACAATTAACAGTTTGATTTCAGCAGCATAGTACCATATACAAGAATATGGAATATTAATATGGAATTTTACAACTAAAGGGAAATTGTGGTAGCTGAAAACAATTTTTAGAAGTATAATGTAATATATACCTAATGTACATACAGTACAGTAGATGGTAGTGGTAGCTAAATATAAAAAATACAGAAAACAACAGTATCCCTTCTGCTTCATAAGCATTTTATGCATCAATGTCTTTAACTCGGGAAGTTACGGTAGTTATTTCGGAAAAGTTTTGACATGCTTGTTCTATCTATATAAAATCTAGATACTTCTTAAAAAGCTGTAATGTTTTAACCTTTTTTTAAGAATATGTAATAAGAACACTGTACTTACTATTGTTATTGTTGTAAAAAAAGTTGTAATACTAATTTAATACCAGATGATACGGAATATTAATATAGAATCATGTAACTAAAGAAAATTTAGCAGCTAAAAATATCACTTGTAGATATTTTGGAAACATTTGACATGTTCGTTTTACCTATATATTTACACAGATATGTTTCTATGTAAACATAAAACAATAGTTTATGCATTAGCATGCATAATCGTGAGTGGGGGAGCCAGAGCCTATCCCAGCAAGCAACAGGACACCAGGCTATCACAGGCCACACACAGACACACACACCAGAACCAGTTTTCCCAGAAGCCACACAAACACTTGGAGGACATACAAACTCCACGCAGAAAGCACTCCAGGTGTAGAACTCAGGATCCAGTGCTGCAAGGCAGCAATGCTAACCACTGCCCACATGATAATCATAATAATCACATTTGGATAGTGGGCCCAGGGTTCTCGGCATCAGTCACCTACGCAGCTGAGTCAAGTACAAATACATAACACTCAGAATCATAATTTACATGATTGTGTAGAAGTGAATAATAACAATAATAGCAAAAGAGCATTGCTATTGTAAATCCTTGTGCAGGCTCAGGAATCTCTAAGCTACATTCCAAGGCAGTCAGTTTGCATGTGGGTATACAAAAAAAAGGCACAAATATCCCCACACATTACAAAAACTGTAAATACTATTAATTGATATTAATTTCACATTATTACTGATTACTTGACAGAGGTAACTAAATTTCCTTAACCAGTGAATGACTAATTCTATGATTCAGAGCCAAGATGAGGTCCACCAGAAGAAAAAAGCAGGCAACAGGTTGGAAGAAATATCTTATATTCGCTTTCTACAGTATGTCATACTGTTTCTGTTTAAAACACATTATAGAGGGAAACATCTCCCTATGTGAGTCTTGGGGAATAATAATAAGAATGATGATGATGATGATGATAAAAGTGTGCATTATTATTAACTTTGATTTATTCCTAATGAAATTAATTTCAGATAATCATCTTATTATGACTTTCTTATACAATAATATACAGTATGTCAGTATGTGTTGCACATCTACATGGTAAAACACTAAGCAATTGAGATGCCTTGTAAAGCTGGAATGGTTTCAAAGTAAACCTGGGCCTCCAGGCTGAAGCAAGAACTCACATCTATAGTTCATCGCCCACATACACATAAGGATAATCTCACTCATACAAATACATGCACACAAAATTAACTAATAATGGTAAAATACTGTAGGTACAATATCCTGAACCAAAAAGATCCATAATAAGTTGAGAGTATGAACTACCTTAATGATGGGCACAGTTGTCAATAATACCAGAAACATACAGTACTAACAATTGTAAATAATGTCTTTGATTAATACAGTATGGTTCATCACCTGTCTTTAAATGCACATTTTCAAGCATAATAATTGGAAATGATTCTAATATAGCAATTCTCAGAGTGTGTTTTATTCAGCTGGTCCACGGAAGGGTTGTATTATTATAGAAAGAAAGGTTATAGTTTAAGTTTATGGATCATGGACTATTCCCCAGCAGAGACCCTGGACAGGTATCACAAGGCACACATAGACACGCACACACTCACACTGGAAGGAAATCCATGGCAACATGGGGAGAACATACAAACTCCTCACAGATAGCACCCCAGGAATTAAATACAGGGCGCCAGTGCCGCCTTATTGCTATAATTATTATACATTGAAACATTGAAAGCTTTCTCCTAAGACAGCATTGCAGCTTCTTATAGAGCATTGAATGTATTTTGCACTCCATTGAATATCATTTTTTATTATTATTGAATGTTAGGAATATTGGCTGTCACGCCTTCATTCCACCACATTCTCACACGGAAGTGCACTCGCACTAATCACACTCCAGCCCTGAGCACTTCTGCTAAATGACACTGCTCCTGCCAATCAGCCAACCACGACACTCCATCAATCAGCGCACCTTCTCCCTCGCACAATAGTTAAACCCTCCAGAAGCCCCTGTTCTTTGCCTGGTATTGGTTGTTTGTTTGTTCACCTGCCTTGCCTTAGATTCGGTTTTCCTTCTTGCTCTTTGTTACTAACCACTGAACTCACCTTCGACTACGTCTACTCTCTTGCCCCTTCGGATTTGGAAGCCTACTCATTGACCTTCACCTTTTGTCTCACGGAACTGCCTTTTTGACTACGACTTCAGCCTTGCCCTATTCTGGATTAGAAACCTACTCTCCTGCCTTTTTCTACAAACCTCGGAACTCGACTCGGACTTCGCCTCTCGTCTAGCCCCCTGAGGTACCGCATAGGGTCCATCTTCCCATTTCCTCAGTGGGTCAATCCTGACATTGGCCAAATGAAATATCACAGATTCCCTATATGCACTTGACATCTGACCAGGTTAAGGTCAGGTTAAAGGTTCTTCCTGGAAATTGATCTTTGGACTGAATTTGCAGTGTCATGTCACCTGGTTACATCATCGCCTTCTAGTGTCCCCACGCCAGTTTCCATGTTAACAGATCTGGAGTCCCTGAGTACCTAGAATTGGTTTAGAGCCATGGCCCAGCCAGGTGTGGATTTCAGTCCATTAGTGCTCGGAGTTCAGTCATTGTGTTTTGACATTTACTCTCTTGATCTTTGTTTTCTGTGTTTAGAGTTTCTGGGGAATCATGTTCCGTGAGTATCAGAGATCATGGGGAGTCTCTGATGGTCAGCTCACAGGGAGCTAGACCCTCATTTGTCACGGTGAGACAGTGAAAGACCAGGTCATGTGGTCAGACACAAAATCTTAACCACAGAAGGGGAGGGTTCCAGCCACAGTCATAAAGTGAATTGATTAATGCTACTGACAGCATGTTCTAGGGCAGTGGTTCTCAAACTTTTTGGACCAAGTACCACCCCTAATCCAACCAAAGCATCCAAGTACCACCTACAAGTCATCATCTCATAGGAACCCCAGAAATTCTCAATGACCAACATGAGCGTGCGTGCACACACACTCACACATACATATAATAAATATTATAATAATAAACTTTATTTGATATAGCACCTTTAAAGGTGGCTTCTCAAAGTGTTTTACAGAAAAAAAAACATTAACAACAACTAATAAAAAAGCACCATTTCAGTGAGAGGGGTGAGCCTGTTTAGTTGAGCAAAGCAGATGTGAATTAATTTTTCGAGCCTTGATACAATTCACAACAGAGTCTAACAGATATTAAATCGTCAGGCATTTTCTTGACGGCAAATGTCTCGCGGTGGATGTTGTAATGCGTACATTAATTTCTGGAGCAACCTCTCTAATTCGTGCAACTACACCGTTATGTCGGCTTGTCATTGCTCTAGCACCGTCTGTACAAACTCAGACGCGTTTTATCCGGTCGATGTCATTCTCTTCGATAAATTCATTCAGAAGCTGAAATATGTGCTCTCCTGTAGTTCCTGTTGGTAGCGGTTTTCAGAACAGAAAGTCTTCATGGGACATACCCTCAAACTCGTATCTAACGTAAATGACCAAATTGGCCAAATTGACTACAGACTCATCTAATTGCAGTGAAAAACATCTGCTCATCTTAACGCGCTCTATCAGTGTACTTTTGATATAATCCTTCATTTCAATAATTCTATGAATGGCTGTGTCTTTCAGGGGGAGGGGGGCAGCAGGTCGAGCTGTTTAGCACATAATACGTGTTAGCTCTTTTGCCAACGGTAAATAAGGTTCTTCAAAAATAGTGTAGCTTACCTGCTTTAGCAATCCGCAAGCTTGCATTTTTCCGCGTTTCCATTTTTATTTCCGTATTTATTTAAAGTTTTTATTTCATGCACATGGGAGCGAAACACAGAGACGCTCGGTGTATTTTTCTCAAATTAGAACAGTTCTTAAATATTTTTCTGTTATCACGCTTTCGTGTGCTCACAAGTTTACCTGCGTTCGTAGCACGTATTTCTATGCATTCCTGTGTTTACAACGTTGGCATTGTTCCAAAATCACACACATTCTCCTTTCTCCCTATTTGCTGGAGATACAGTAACTTTTTTTTAAATACAATTGGTCACTTGCGTCCGTAGCACGCATTCCTATAGAGTGGTATAGAATTACAGAGTATCTCTTGTGTCCACTGAAGTATTAGCGCGCACTGTATCGTAGTACGTAGGCTGCGTATTCGACACGTATTAAAATACAAAATATGAAAACCCGTCCCGATTTTTCAGCATACACGACACAGTTCCAGGGTCATTTGGCGTACCACCTGGCGGCACGCCACGTACCACTGCCGGTACGCGTACCACAGTTTGAGAACCACTGTTCTAGGGCAAAATCAGAGCTCTCTCAGCAAAAGAAAGACAGCTCGCAGCGAGGTGTCTGTTCGTGTCCACTGAGGGGTGTCTTGAGCTGCAGGGGAAACTCAGTCTCTTAGTGAAATACAGGTTAGTTGTAGATGGTTGAGAGCTACCAAGATTAGGAGTAAGACATCTAGGAGTAGTGGGCTCCCGGAGACACAGACACATACAGTCCTGTGAACAGGGGAAACTCTAGCCTAGAAGTAGCCTTGGTCTCCATGTGGGCTTGCTGGTAAAGAGAAGATAGGAAAGGAGTGAGACCAGTTAAACAGAATCAACTGAGTTGCAGTTATTTCTACTGCTACTCAAAGGTACTACCTGTACATGGTAAGCAAGGCGTGCAGTCACAGATTCATTTGAGGTCAAAAGCAGATTAAAATAGAACTACAGAATTCCTGTCCAGACATGACTTAAATAGAGCAAGTGTTAATGTGACAGATTCCACCCACAGTAGGCTAACATCCAGGGGATGTTACAGGATAAAGCCTCACAATGGTGGGCATCAAAGACCGCATCAAAGGAGCTCTATAAAAAAAAACATTTTTAATATTAGTATCTGCAGAGCAAGATCTAGGACCAGTGAAAGACTCAAAGCCTTTCTTCTCCAAAGATTTCAAATGTTTACAACAGCTATAGGATAGGAGGCTTCCAGTATCTCCTTAACATCTTTGTTCTTCAGATTCTGCCATTAGCTTCTATTCTCCACATTGTCACCCTTACCTTTCAGAGTCTTGTGTTCTGTATCCAACACCACGCATCTGGCCTTTAGAACCATAAGCAAGCTATCTACATCTGTAAGTTAGTGTTCAATGTGTACCAACCTCTGGTCATATGCAGCTACCTTATTTCTCAGTTAAGGAGGAATGAAGCTCAGACTGTTGACTGTGCAGATGCCAGAGGTGGGTTGATGGGAGAAGTGTTGAGCAATGGCATTTTTCAATAGCTACAAAGAAGCTGAATAGCTTGTTTTTAGATTTAGATTTTAGGTTTCTTTTAGAGTCGTTCTTGCAAGCAATATCTCCTTTCACCACTAAACAGAAAGGTCCAGGTTTTTTTTGTATCAAAGAGCCTGAAGGAATGACAAGTCTTAGAATTCTGTCTTAAAGGAATTCTTGAACTAAAGGACAGGTCATTTAAACTTACAGATAGTAGTGGTAAAAATACTTTGTAGAAAAAAAAAAACAAATGAAATATTGAAACATGAAAGAAATTGATTATATGAATTTGATAAAAGGTTGTGCAGATTGCCCTGAAGCCTACCTTAATGTCAAAATGTGACACCTTTGTGTTTTTAGAACTGTATAGACTGCATACAGTACATCTTCATCTACTGTACCTGCTCTCCGATACCTGCCAATATACAGTATAATCTGTCTTGTTTATGAAGATTAATATTTAACAAACTAGTAATATATATCATTATGTATACTAGTACACTATTTTTGTCCATTGTTCATTGTTGTGTAATGCCCTTCCCTACATGTGCATTCAGGGTGTTTCTGAATCATGTCTGTGAATGGGGTTTTGCTGATTGAACCCTATAAATGCCCTTCAAAATGAGTATATCACTCTTACGATTACAGAGTATTTAGCATATTCAGCATATTATCTGCTTTTGAAACATATTCTGTAAATTTGAATTGGTAAAGAAATAAACTCTTGAATAATCCTGTTATTTTTTAGTAGTGTTTTTCAACAAACTCAAAGTGCTCAAATCCCAGGATTTAATCCAGAGGGTAATCCAGCTCTGGTTATCAAGAAATCCAAGCCTTTAGATTTAGGCATCATCACTGATGGTCTATATATCATATTATTCTTAATAAATAATTGGTTTAGTAATTCAGATCTTGCTTAGAGTGGGAAAAAAAGAACATATGCCTCTCTCCAGCAGGAAATCTGTCTTGCTCATGTACAATGAAAAGATTCAGATAAAAAACGGGTTAAGGAATTCCTGACTATTAATACCGTAAATACTTTCAATCTGGTATTGTTGGACAATTTTATTGAATAGTTCAAACAATTGGTTAGCCTGTCTAGAAATGTACTGTTCAGATCATACGTACAGTACATCAGACAGGTTCTTATTGGGCTTGTTGATATTAGGCCTAGTATTTCTTAAAGAATAAACATTTTTGTACTGTTAAAAAGAGCAAGTTATTCATGTCTGTCTGATGCTGAGAAAGTTGATGCTTTCATCTCATGCATCTGAGACTAATTTAAGTATCACTAGTCAAGTGATACTATATATCACTGTATACAATATATAAAGGTTATAGCTGGTGCCAAACACAGCACCTGTCCTGAGCACTCTATGCTGGCTTCCAGTGAAATATACAGTATAGCTGAATTTAGAATGTGTTTACTTGCAAACAAATAATCATGCTCAGTGATCTTGCACCAGATCTTGGAAGTTCTTCCAACAATGTTGGTTTTGAGTACTCACCCAGCCATAAAATAATAAGCACACAATATTTGTGTTATTCATTCATCACAACTGAAAATTGGTCATTTTAGTTTATTCTGCATTTCTGTGCCACAGAAGTACAGTTATCAGGATACCAATATCTATGTTTCACTATAGCAGTCTTACAGGATATGATGAAAATGTACAGTACATCTTACATGATATGTACATTTTAAGGGCATAATGTCTATTTACTTCATGATGTGCAGGGATTGATGTTCTCACTTCCCAGAATAATTGTTGTGATTAGAGGGGAGATTAACCATATGTTTAATATTCTTCTCAACGCTGTACAGTTATTATCCTACAATAAATAAGGATGATACATGATTAATCAAAGCATGAATAGACATGAATGGGGTGGTATTAGTTCTTGCAATATATTCCAAGTATTGACATTATGAAAGGAACATTAATATCTGGCAGTAGTGACAAGAAAAACATTGCCTCATATCGGCAAACAATATTATGAAATTATTATGCTTACAAATAAAATTAACATTCAATAGAATCTAGGTTTGTGGGTTTTTTTTTTACTTGGAGGGGTTGCTCCATGAATTCCTTATAACACCCCAAGATGTCAGATCCCAGATTAGTTTGTCAAATAAGATGGGTCAGTGCTTTAATCAGCCGTGCATTTTCACTGTGGAGCTCTGTATGCTAATCCTTTAAATTTCCTTAAAGTCTGAAGGAAAAAGGTATTCTCATGCTTCTGTGTAATCAGAATTGTGCTTAGCTTAAGATGTTTCTCTTTTTGTAAAGGGCTTTGACAAGCTTTTTAAATACATGAAGTATAAATTATATTTTGATTGTCATCAAATATCAGCATATTTTATTTTGTGTCTCAGAACCAGAAAGGAAAAATCTGTCTAAACTCTGAACCAAACCCCTTCAATCACAATGCAAAATCAGGCTTTCAGAAACCATAATAATTTTAACATACAGTAATTTGCTTTTAGTATAAGATTAGATTTAGTATTTGTTTCCTGAAATATAGTATCACACTGTACATTCAAAAATGTTACTGTTACAACACCTCTGTATTTACGTGTTATTACTACTATTAATGTCACTACAAGTGCATGTTACTGTTAAAATAACATTCCTTGAATGTTTTTTTTTTTGCTCACTGGGCCATTGGTATTAAGAGAATAAAGTTCTCAACCATGCCAAAACTTTTTCAAATCTTATGATGAAATTTCAAAGGTTTAATTACTATGCATTTACTAAACATTTTGTGTAATTTCTTTTCTATAATTAGTTAAAATCACATACACAAAAGCAAAACAGATTATTCAATGAAATCATACCAGAAATAATACTGCTATTAATATTACTATTACTATGTACTACAGTATATTTTATTTCAAATGCCTCAAAACCAGTAAAATAAATATTTGAATATTTTTTTCTTGACTTCTCAATATGCTACAAAAGAGTCACAATGTACCTGTTTTTATTATATACCATATCAGTTTTTACTCTGTGTTAATTATTGCAGTTTAATAACTGGATACAGTCTTTCAAGATATCTAAATATTTGTGAAAGTATCTATCTGATTACATACAGTAACAATTTTTATATTATACACCTGCCAAATACAGGTAGTTGTTTGCATACAAAGGTGATATACAGAGGCTTTCAAATTCACTTAGTCAGTGCAATTACAGTACAAATACAAACTACTGTACAATGATTTCTGTGATGAATTATCCAGCCATAGAAATGTCATGTCTTACTGCTCTCCTACTGGGTCCGCATTTATCCAAGGGTTACATAAAATGTCTTTGATTAAGCGGATGTGAAAGAATTTGCAGCCGCACACACAAAATGTGATCTGATTACAAATTTAACTTAAGAAAGCCAGCCGATGCTCCTCTATTGGAAAATAAGAGACTTTGAGAAATCATGAGGATTTTTTTGTCTAATTACATACTGTTGTTACTGAACACACTTTGTGTAGGTTTTAGATTTATTTTATAATGAACACAATACCCTACACATTATTGTTGAATTCTTAAGGATAAAAATCATTGTTTAAACAATTTTAAATGTCTCCCAGTTAAAATGTTGCATTAGGAAGACATTTTGTGAAATAAATTATCACAAGGAGCTTGGCTTGATTGGTGCAGATTTTCTAAAACAGGGGAGTCCCAAAACAACTGTTGGGACAGTTGTCTTCACTGGTCCTAGAGAGAAAAGGGGTTTTGTGGGAAACTCAAACCCTTCAGTGATGACAGACTTCAAAACAGTTACAAATAAGACAAATTAAGTCAATAAATTCTGTTAAATCAGTAAGAGCTCAAGCAGAATGCAACTCTGAAGACCTTGTGGCTTTCCGGGACCAGGAAAGAAGAGCACTGCATTATGTTTAGAACTTCCAAGTGTCTGATGCAGGGCTTCAGTTAAGGTTTCAATTAATTGAGAGCTCAGCTGGAATGAAAACCAGCAGATACTAGGATAATGAGGAATAGGACAATAGGAGTGGAATGTGATGTTTTCTATAGAAAACCCTGCTAGCTGAGAGCACTCAACATCTAACCACCTGAGCAGCCTCCCACAGAGTGTCTGAGACAGGACAGAGGTGATAGCTTAGTCATGCCAAGTTTCACAAATTCAGACATAGTGGTACTTATTCTTAAATGTCCTATAATCTTGTTTTAATGTATCCCAGCTAGTGCCATTATGCTTACACTGAAATTTCTATGTAATCCTTCATGAAGTGCTAACTATTTTTTCACTACTGTCTTGAAAGCACTCTGTCCTAAATGTTCAATAAGAGCTTAAATAATCACGGCAGACAGTTCTCCCCCACTCCATTGTCTTCTTTCTGTCAGGTAAGGTTACTACACATCTTACAGATCATCTGAAAATGTTCATTATACCCAAGCTCTCACTTATCTTATTGAATCCTTAATTAGTACAATTGCCTTGATTAAATTGTTTTTCACTTTGCAAAAAGTTGAAGACATATAGTACTTGTGTAGTGTTGCAAATCACTCTGCAACCTTTTGGAAACCAAACATTTTTAGGAAACAATGTTAAAGGTTTCAATAAAGGAACTGAAGGCCTTTTTTGGACAAATACACCATTTAAAAAACAACCTACTTTAGTTAATCTTTATTAAATCAAAGCCGATTGTTTAGCTGCACATAACAAACATTATTTCTAATGTTAAGGAGATGATTTAAAGCAAGCGTTAAACATGATTTCCTGACAGCAGCAGGACCTTCAAGTTTTTGTTTCAGATGAAGTTTTCAATTAACATAAGTAAGTTATTCACTGGCTTCCAGCAGGGTCTTCTATTTTTGTTCCAAGAAAGCTGAGAATTAACTACATATAATGACCTAATTGCTGTCTCAGCTGTAGATATATGTTATTTATTTAAAGGTAATTTTAAGTTGATGCATTAAATTAGAGATTTTTTAGCCAGGGATCAGGTGACCTTCAGCAGCCCTCAGATGCTGTTCAAGTTTCATAAAGCAATGTGAGAATCAACACTCTCACATAGTGAGTCAGCTGTGATATTGCTTACAGTGAGTCTTTAACCCATTGTTCTGCTGTTAATATTTTGCAATGCAGTAGAAGAGTTATTATATACAGTACTTGATGTTGATTTTAGTTTCTGTTGAGATGGATATCATGAAAAGGGCTCTCAAAATCAGCTGAAATCCCTTGCTTCAACATACCCCAACAACTTAAGACACAGTAGTTAGTGTGTATAATTGTTATCTCTAGTTAGTCTGCATTATTATTTTCCTATTTGTAAAACAATTAGTTTGATTATTTGAAAACATAGTTTAAGGTTTTTTCAATTCTATTCTTTGTTTTCCAGTGTCAGCTGGTTAGCAGAACTACATAATTTATCCCTTCATTACACTCTTTATTTGCTAAGGGAATGTTTTTCACAGTGTTTATCACTTTTTAAGAGTCACAGATTACAATTGCCATAGGAGTTTCCCAGTGGCTAAACCGGTAAAGGTTTTCACTCAGAGTACATATTGATTTCTATACTAAAGACAGCTTTGTCAATAGCCAATTGTGACTAGAGTTCCTCAAACAGTGTCTCATTAAGTGTAGAGTACAATGGGCTTGTTTCAACCATACTACACCAGGTTGGGTACACTGAACTGGCTTCTGAGATTTGCTGGGCGCCTTTAAGCATGCAGTGTTGTCAGTAAAAAACATGCTACTCCTATACAAGTACTGTAGTTATGCCAGAGGAGTTTGTTTTGGCAGTACACAGTCTGAGTAGTAATGAATTATTGTGAAGAGGGAGGTAGAAAATTGAAAAATAATTAATTACAATTTAAAGGAAATGTGTGACTAATCAATTTGATTATAGGTTCAATCAAGTAACTGGGTGTTATGGAATGAAACCCAAGGGGCACAAACAAAATGGGGAACCAGTAATTTGTAATCCTTACCATAACCCAGACAAAGATAATAGGAAAATTTGAAAACTAAACCTCCAGGGACTAAATGTGACATCTTTAAAGTATCTTGAAATGTTGTCTTCCAGTCTTCTGGCTGAAATACTGTGTTTTATGCCCCATTTACAATGGAAATGTAGGTCCAACTGCAATTTTACAGGTGCAGTTATGCTGAAGGGGCTGTAAATTATATTAGTTCAGAGATGCACACAGGACTGAGATGCATGTGCAAAGATGCCCGATGACATTGTACTCACTATAAGACGAGAACAGCAATCCATGGTTATTTCCACAAAACAGAAAAAAAGAACATTTGATTACTTTGCTATTCTAATTGCTAAACATAATATCCCAACAGCAACCTGTAAAAGATAAAACCCAGTAGTGATGCCAAAACCAGAGCACAATGGGCAAAAAGCTATTGCTGTTGCCATCATCATCATTATTAACAAACGAAGGCAAGAGAAAACACAAAGGAGAGAGAAGCATCACCAGAAACAAACAGAAATGCTCACAAAGCTGCCTAATTTATTTTGAATACATTATACAGTATGCGCCAGGCAGTAATTCATTTGTTGTTTTCTTAAGAAAGCATTTTTCCAGCATAGGGCATTGCTTTTGCTTTGATTTTTTTTTCACTGAGTGTTTTTCTTTCTTTTTGCTGAAATGCAGTTTTATAGTGGTCATTAACTGAAATTTTAACATGTTTAATTTTAGATAACAGACCTAATAGATAAGTATTTCTATTCTATAAAATATGCATTTTTATGCATTGACAGGAATAAATTATTTGAATGATGCAGAAAAATTGACAGTAAGTCGATAAGATTTGACTGTGAAATGTGATCGATTAGCTACCACAACAGCTTTTATCTTGAGTTGTTGTGATCACCTTTTTGAAGAATCTAATCATTGTGATTAAGATTGCTAAATAAAAAGCCTGGTTCCTGTCATTCAATCTAAGATGCATTATTAACAAAGTTTTTGTAACAGCAGAAAACAGTAGTGGAGGTACTCTGTAAATTGTTCTTGTAACATACAGATAATTTAACTCCTGATTGCACTAAAGAAATCTTTTGCAAAACAGTATCAGTTCCTTTTCTTGATGTAATTAAACTTTAGTACAGCTGGATTGTCTATTTGTATTTATACTGTGCTAAAGCAGCCTCTTAGTACAAATATCCATTGTAAACAAGGTATTAAAGTAGGTGACTAATGTCAACTATCCAACAGTTAATCATCAGTTACTGTATATATTATATTTTTAAAACCACTGTCATCACTCCACATCCACTAGAACACAGTTAAAATGCTGGCGCTAGCAGTTTTTTTGAGCCAACTGATGAGACGTTCCACTTGATTGGAAAGTTTGACACTCTCGATTTGTATTACTCCTCTCACATAATATGTACCAATCATGAAATATCAAGTAAAAGCTACCTAGTCTATCATGTATCATTCCAATTAGTGAAACAAGCACATTTACATATATTATTCTGTATGCTATGAATTGTTACTAATGCTTGTAAGTAACAGTTTTGTTCTATTAAAACTGACGTAATTTTTTGGGTTACAACAGAAGCTGATAATTTGTTTTTTAATGAGTTTTGCTTCATGCAAAAGATCACCTAGTACATTCTATCAACAAATGTCTTTTGGTTCATCTTAATTACAGCTTACTGTGTTCTATGTACAATCTTAAAAAACTAAATCCCAGAATTGTATGCCTAATAAGATAGGATAAGGTTTGAATTGGTTTTAATTGAATATAGGTTTTAATTGAAATGTAGGACAATATATAATATATATTTATAGATTTTATATTATACTGTATATGTATGCAGGGCGGAACGGTGGTACTGTGGCTAAGGATCTCTGCCTGTGGCTGGAAGGTTGCCAGTTCAAATCCTGTGGCTGGCAGAGGAATCCTACTCTTCTGGGCCCCTTAACCCCAGTTGCTCCAGGGCTGCTGTATAATTGGCTCACCCTGTGCTCTGACCCCCAGCTTCTCTCTCCCTGTCTGTGTGTCTCATGGAGAGCAAGCTGGGGTATCCAAAAAGACAAATTCCTAATACAAGAGATTGTATATGGCCAATAAAGTGATCTTATGTTTTTGCAATATACTGTACTGTATAGACAGAATCCAATGCTTTTTCCTCATAATTACTGAGCAAATAGTGTTATATCCAGTGGAGGTGAAGTAGTATTTTTAATTAGGCTTCTGCTAAATTCACAGCCTTCCATCTCCATTTTCCCAGGCTTCTGTTCTTCTGGCATTAGTTTCACCTGAGCTCTCAGCTACCTAATGGGTCTAATTATTTGATTAATTGGACAAATTTATCACTTCTCGTCAGGCCTCAAAAAGTTTTATCGGTAATTGTACAGTACTTTGAATGAAGTGCATCTTCTAAAATGATGAAATGTAAAAGGCCTTGAAATAAATGTTACATGTGTCCAATCTGGCAAATAATTAGATCAATTAATTACAGTGACTGAATGCATAAGTTGAAAAAAAAACCCAGAAGGCACTCCAGACCTTGAGCATTAGTGTTTTGGCATCCCTGGTTTAAAGTTTATATTGTTCCTTAGAAAATAAGCAGAATGGTGGTACATACTGTATTGAAATTGTTAGTTTAAAAGCAGATCCCTCATACCACTGATCATAATGGGTAAATAATCAAGCAACCACCAAGTTCATAGAGAATACATAACCCTCTAAGACTGGACATTTATTAAAATGGATGTCATGTTTTTGATCCTATTTATACAGATCCAGCCATTCAAAATTAACAAGGTACACTGCGTTAAAATGCGGTGGACGTAGCACAACATACCACATGTTTTTTTAAATAGGATAATAGTATCCAGAAGTACACTGCTGAGGGACAATCTTTCTTCAATTAAGAATTTAAGATGTATACTGTTTGGACTTTTAATAATTTTATGACGGCATATTAAACATTAAACATTAAAAAGTCGATATATTTTATAAAAGCAAGATTGCTCAGATGGACAAAAGTACACAACCTTCCACCTTCATCATAAGTAATTTAATTATTCATAAATATTTTATGCATCAAAGTCTTTATCCTGGTAAATTACAGTGGGTTCTGGTTTTAACGTGCTAGTTCTAACATTATTAAGCTTATATTCTGTACTACATGAAAAGTTATAACGTTTTATCCTTTTCTAAGAATACATAGTAAGAACACCACTTGCTGTTATTGTAAAAAGATAAATGTTGCAGTGATTTAACATCACTTGACAGTTATATGAATATGGAATTGTGTAACTAAGCAGCTAAAGTATCAGAAGTAGATGTTTTGGAAACATTTTGACATTTGTTTCTTTAAAAAAAAAAAAATTCTATTGTCCTTGTAGTGGTAATGAGCACTGTAATGTAGTAAGCTGCACCCAGGCGGACCAAAGCATGATCAGGAATGCTTTCGAATGCATAAAAATAGTCTACTATTATAGCTTATTGTGAACATGATGTGTCTTTCAGGTTTACATCTGAATTGAGAAAATCTATATTTTGTCTTAATCCAAATGTCAGAAGCCAGTAATCAGCCAACAATTTAACTTGGAATTTAAAAGAAAGTTTAAACTGTACTATATATAGTAGTACAACGTCTGGAATTGAACCCAGTCCGTCAGTGTCATTCAACAGGGAACCAGCTGGATATACGTGATGGGGGAAGGGTTATTTTTTTACAATTGCCAGTAATCGGGGAACAGCTTATCAACATGATGGGCAAACGTTTTTTTTTTTCATTTTTAAAAAACGAAATAAAAAATAAGATACAATGACATGTTCCTGCCTAACTCAAACATTGCAAAACTTTAAAAGCTGTAAACAACTGGTTTAGATAGCTAAAAACCACAACAACCACAACAATGGGTGATTTGTCTTCCTCGTGATCAGCTTAGAATCTTTGTGTATGCTGTAAGATATTTACTTTTTAATTAAACGTTTAAAATACTTGAATTTCATAACAGTTGACTGATTTAATACCTCTTGATAGTAACTAAGCAGCTAAAATATCACAAGGGCACATTTTTGAAACATTTGACGTTGTTTTTTTTTTTAATATTATTGTCCTCATAGTGGTAATAGGCAATGGACTGTCATGTAGTGTGCTGCACCCAGGTGGTTCAAATTCTCGATCAGAGAATTCTTTTGTTTCTTACATAGCCGAATATATTAAAATAGTCCACTATTATAGCTTGTTGTTGGCTATGGTGTGAGTATGTGAATCTGGATGAATTATTATAAGTGATGGTTTCATGACTTATGATTTGTTCATGGAATTCTTTACGTTAAAGGAGGGAAAAGGGTGTATCGCCTCTTCTTATATTTGTAAAAACATTCCAATTTTAATGCAATACTGAATGTTTTATTAATAACATTGTAAGGAATTCAGGTTCTTAGGTTTGTGCTCTCACTGCTCCTGTCCCAGTTCATCCTTCACCACATGGGCTCAAACCCAGGTCTCCTGCGTCACGCAACAGAGGTTTTGCTTCTTCAGCCCAGGCAGCCAACATCCCTGTTATGCACAGGGGAGCAGAGGCCTGTAATATCACCGCGCTTCAACCGGCTTATACTGTACCATCTGTATGCCTGCCGTTCGTTACAATATTAATAATAAATGTACATGGACAAGCTGTAAACTGAAGAGTTAGAGAAGACACGTTGAGTCTTGTCTTTTCAGCTTGGATTTTAACCTTTTACAGCGATCCTTTTGGGTATATGTTTTACATAGCCAGATGAGTAAAATAGACTGGATTAATAACTGGAGTAAGAAAAGATATTTCACACATACTTTGAAACCATATGGCTTTGGAACAGCGGGAGGCCAGACCCGGCTTTGGGGGGGGGGGGTATTTTGATTTTCCTGCACAAACCGTATTCGCTACAATACGCTATACTATAATGAGTCCCTGAGGCATACCGTTCAAAATTCGGAATTATAAAAAATAAACCTTTGTTGAGTTTGCACAAGAGACAAAAGGTACCTTTTGAGAAGTCGTGTACTGCTTGCAAAGTAGCTGATTTTGACAAACAGCTATTTTTGCTTGAAGAATTCAAAATCTGTCTGTACTGTAGCTTTATTTAATTGAGCAGAATGTCCCCTTGCTCTTACAATCGGCTCTGTTGAGCAGAGTTGGTGTTAACACACCACACACCTTTGAATGAGTTTTAATCAACTTTGTCTAAGGTTAAAATAACATAATGTTTTATAAAGTATATAAACTTAATATAGTCAGAAGGAGCACATAAAAACTTTTCAATAATTACCACAATATGTAACCGAATGAAAGACTTTGATGCTTAAAATGTTTATGAGGAAAATGGAATTCTGGTGTGTATTTTTTTATTTAAACTACCAAAACCAGCCATATACGGCTTACATGATATGTTTATATTCCTAAATATCATTTATGACCTTCAGGCACGCTATGCTTCTCTTCTTTTTATGCTCAGCTGCCAAAATTTACTCTTAGTTGTAAAATTCCATATTAATATTTAATATTAAGTGGATTTAAACATGCACAGTAAAGAGATTAAATGAAGCAATCATTTCACTAACAACAAATGCACCACGAGTGCCGCCTGTTGGTCATTTTGGTCAGCCAATCAAGTACTGCGATATTCCACGCTAAACTGCAGATAATTTTGCACGGTACGGGGTTTAACCATGCATTTTGAATGGCTGCATCTGTATATATATTATGACTGTTTCATCAGTTGCAATCAACAGTCTATTAAAATTGGCCTTTAATAACTAATCTGAAGGCAAAACTACACCCTGGGCTGCAAAATGGGAAAACAGCATTTCATTCATTTGACATCATGTGTCATGTCAAGTACAACAGAACCCTTTTTAATGCACAATATATAAAAAAGAAAAAGCAGTATTGTGTTTTTAGTTTTTTTTTAATCAAATACACAATTAAGTTCAGGTTTTAACTTAAGGTAACTTAAGAAGGTACTGTAGATGATAGATCAAAACAAAAAAAGCCAAGCTAAAGTACCAACTGACACTTCTAGTGAAGGCTTTTGCTTGAAGCACTGGCAGAACCCTAGTAATTAAGCAAAATTGATGGGTCTGATTCTGGGCCATGACTGACTGTCCCCATGCAGTTCAGTTAGTGCTTTCAGATTTGGAAGGTTAGGGTGTCCCTAGCTTGTCACTCAACATTGACCTCTATGATCTTGCAATGCCATTAGTGAGCACAGTGTCACCCCTTAGTCACACTTAATGCTGATGTTTGCGTTTTGGGCACACAGTATGAAAGGGAATGATGAAAGAGACATTTTCAGAAGATAGGTGCAAGTGTTCTACTGTATATCCTTGCCTTGCTTATCCTGGTATTTATTGTTGTAATTATTTTGAAAATTATTTAGCTGATGCCTTTATCCAAGGAGACTTTTCAGTCAAGGGTTACACTAACAATGTTTATTAACAATTTGGTGATCCATAAAATTGTGTGATGTATATAAAGGAAAAATAGCTATGAAATCTAATTTAAAAACAAGTAAAGAAACTCATGCACATGTTAAATTAAGTTTGGGTATGTGAATAGCACTGGATGTTTCCTCTTTCAATATTTTTTTCTAATGCTTAAATGGAAATGCCATTCAGTACTGATTCATCTCTGGTCATTATAACTTAATACAGCTCCTAGGATTTTGATGACAGTGGTAGATCAGTTGTAACTAGATTTAAACTGGATTTAACAAAGTTGCTTGTTTTTCCTCAGTTTGCAGGAGAAAAGACTTTCTAACCCAAGGAGCTAAAACCCAAACAAAAGAAACTTGCTCAGTCACTAGACATAATCATAATGGCATAATCGTTTTGTGTATTTCAGTTTCATTTTTTTTTTCCAGTTTCACTACTCTTGTTTCTAAATATCTTGCATTGCTGTCCAAAGGTATTTGTCAAACAGTCTGGAAGCAGTGAGGGTTTTGATACAAAAAGTAAATGAAACAAATGAAGTAAAAAATGGAGTCTGCATTCATTAATGGAGTCTAGAATATAGTGTATATCCATTCTGAGATTAAATCAGATAACTACAGTAGTTGATTATGATGTTTTGAAGCACTTCAGATTTAATACAAAACTGTACTTGAGTTAAGCCTTTCTGAAAAGGATGAATATATACAGTACTGTACAGTACCTTCTGTTACACCTCCTCACCTTTGTACATTTTGTTCCACTGTTCCTCTTAGCCAAAAGAGAACTGTAACAGTCACAATGTATTATTGAAAAAGGCAGGCATTGCAATGTTTATTGAATTGTGATTGTTTTACAATGTGCTCTTTCAAGGGATTCAAAAGAAAAAAAACATCATTCAGTCTGGAGAAAAGCTGAAAGTTTGCAGTAAAGATTTTCATGTTGGCAATGTATGTGTTAGAATGACATTATCAGATCACTGTATCATAAAGGATTCAATAAGTTCCTTGATGCAACATTGAAAAACCGATGTTAATGATTACTACTGGACTAATAATGCATTTTCACAAATATAGCAAGCTTTAATTAGGTGGTAATATGAGCAAAATCAATTTGTTGTTTTTTTTTTCATTTCAGTCACCCATGCTCTTTTCAGCTAAGAGAAATACATTCTTAATTCAAGCTACAATACTGTAAATAGCTACTTTGAGGTCTTTATTTCCAGCCAACTTCCTCAATAGGTGTTCTTTTATCACAATAACCCTAGGCATCTCCAGCTGGGCTAATGTGACATCTATAGGCAAACAAACTGAACCAGTCTGAAAGCAAGAATAAAAAAAAGAAATGTTCACTCTAGAATGTACTTCAATTTTGCTTTTAGGATGTGGATTTATTTTTTTTTGGCATTTCAGTTGCAGAATCAAAACTAAATAATACAAAAATGCTGACAAACTGCATGCCAGGCCCTTAATAAGAAAATGGACTGTCAAGTGCTACTAGAAACTCAGGGTCAGACCTGTTAACTCCACCATTAATGGCAATGTCAGTTTCAGAGCTCTGGTTCAGCTGAGAGGCTTTTAATGAATAGCATTAAAGAAAGCAAGAAAAGGAGAAGAAAAGTACAGTGTTATGAGAAGCTTCTGAGCCACACCAGGAGACTTTTCCATAGATCACATAATCTGAGAGATTTCCAGAAAGATGAGCTCCCCATGGCTTGCAATGCTGATGTAAGGATTCCTGTGTATTCTTAACAATGAATAAACAGATTACAGTTAAATACACCTCTGTATTTTATATTCCCCAGCAATCATCACCCCATGTGGAAATTCAGGATGATTTAGAGTTGGAATATACCTTAGAATGATGTATGAGAAATGTGTTAAACTCAATATAATGAAGCTGTCCTGAAGCACAATTAAAATACTGACAGAGCTGTCTATGGAATATGAACAGTAAAACTGAAAAAAAAAATTGTCTACTTTGCATTGAGTTTTTAGTGATACTAAATCAGTGCACTCCTAATTCCCTTAACTATGCAGCAATATACCTTAATGTTACTTTAATTATTTTATTTTGTTTTATTATATGACAATGTCACACATCATAAGTTTTTTTTCACAAATATTTAAAATATGTATGTGAGTTGCTTTCTAAAATGTAGTTTTATGCTGCAGGCCTTTTGCATTGTAGAACAGTTTGAGAAAAGCTATTTTGAAGAAAAATCTTTAATCTCATTTTAATATATTCTCATGTCCACTTGCTTCAAACTGAAATATAAGCAGCTGTGTGAGGGGATAAAATGCTAATATTGCTTCTTTTAAATTTGTATAATAAGTTTCTATACTATTGCATTAAATACATATTGGTAGTGCCATTTATAATCATACAAATTTTTTTTTTTTACAACATTCTTACATGCCAAATAATACAGTATCATCTTTGTATGCCTAAGGTAGCCTGAGGGTAATACTAGTAATACAAATCAACTCTCAAATGTTACTAGAATTACCACAACACATGTAACGATTCTGTCTTACATTACACTGTTTTATTCCCCCTTTAAAACCAGTTTGGAGTAAGAACATATTTACATTTATTTATTTACAAATGAGAGGAGTAGTTAATTGATCCAATCAGCTGTTTCCTAAATAAACCCAAAGTATCGACTTCAATCCCATGACTAAGTAGCTTGTTCCATACTGTACTTCTATAATTCTGGCTATGGTTAAGTCTGTCCTATAAGAGACTGGTAGCCAGTGCAGTTTTCAGCACATCAGAAATATGCTTAGATATTTTTAGACTTAACACTCAAGCAGCACAGTTCTGGACACACTGCATTTTCAGTTTTTGTATTAACAAAAGTGAGTTTTACATTGTCTAGCATGTAATGTATGTGTACTTAAGGGTAGACTCCCATACTGTATATACTGTAGAGTGTGAAAGTATAATGCATACTGTATTGAGTTTCCTGGGAAGATCTGGAAAAAAATTATTGTGAAAACCCTTAGGAAACTTTTTTTAACAGAAATTTTGCATGGCTATGGTGCATGTATAGGTCGGTAAAAGTGATGCTCCTCTTTATCTACAGATTTTGTTTCAGTGGGTTTATCACATTTGACATTGTGGCAGAGTGTGCAAACAATCACTTGCTCATGATTATTCTTCAGCAGTAGACGTAGGGTGGTTCGCATCAAAAGTAGTGTGACAGTTTTATGAAGTCACAAAGAAGTGAAACTATTTTTTCAAACTAATTTATAATAATAATAACTTATTTTATATAGCGCCTTTAAAGGTGGCTTCTCAAAGCGCTTTACAGGATGACAACAATAAATAAGAAGAATACACAAGATAAAAAAATTACAATATATAGAGGAGACTGTGGATGGTGGTACTAAGAAAAGCAGATGGGTGAAGAATGGAACCAGTTAAGTAAAGGCTTTTCTGAAGAAGAGGGTTTTGAGTCTGGATTTGAAGGAGTTTAGAGAAGGTGACTCTCTGATATTCTTGAGCAGAGAGTACCAGAGCTTGGGGGCATAACAGGAGAAGGCCCTGCCACCCATACAATGTAGACAGGCTTGGGGGACAGTAAGGAGAGCAGAATTAGAAGAGCGAAGGTTGCGAGGTAGGGAGTAGGGCGATAATAATTCAGACAGATACTGAAGTGCCAAGCCATGCAGAGCCTTATAGGTGAGCATGAGGATTTTAAAGTCTACACTGAATTTGACTGGAAGCCAGTGCAAGGACTCCAGGATAGGAGTAATGTGTACACTTGCATTAGACCTGGTCAGGATTCTGGCTGCTGAATTTTGGACATACTGCAGGTTGTTCAGAGTAGATTTAGATACCCCAGTGAATAGAGCATTACAGTAGTCAATTTGAGAGAACACAAATGTGTTGATCAGCTTTTCAGGCACAGTTAATGATAGCATAGGGCGTAGTCTAGCGATATTTCTAAGGTGAAAAAAGATGTTTTGACAGTATGCTGCACATGTGGGTCGAATGTTAAGCGAGAATCAAATAACCCCAAGGTTTTTCAATTTTGATTGAAGCTCAAGTACAGAACCATCTATAGGGTTACAGGACTGGCTTTACGAAGTTGATAGGGGGTGCCAATAAGCATGACTTCAGTCTTGTCGCAGTTAAGAGGAAGGAAGTTTTGAGTCATCCAAATTTTTATGTCAGAGATGCAATTAGATAGAATAGAGACAGCCACATCAGTGTCAGGTTTGGTATGGATGTATATTTGAGTATCGTCAGCGCAAAAATGAAAGCTGAGGCCATGTGATCTTAAAAGCTGACCAAGTGGAAACATGTCGATTCTGAAGAGCAAGGGGCCCAGTATTGAGCCCTGAGGAACACCAGACTTAACAAGACCAATGTCAGACCTGTACCCATTAAGAGAGACAGTGACAGCGATCAGTGAGGTAAGATTTGAACCATTTGAGAGCAGTGTCAGAAACTCCACACAGTCTCAAGATGAGAAAGTAAGATGTTATGGTCAACAGTGTCAAAAGCAGCACTGAGATCAAGAAGGATGAGTATAGAAAGAGAACCAGAATCAGAAGCTATTAGAAGATCGTTAGTGACTTTGACCAGGGCAGTTTCCGTGCTGTGAAGTTGACGGAGGCCAGATTGGAGGGGTTCGAAAAGGTTGTTTGTCATGAGGTGGTTATGTAACTGAAGTGTGACAGCACATTCTAGAATTTTAGCAAGAAAGGGTAAGTTGGAGATGGGGCAAAAATTAAGATTGTCGAGAGCCATGTTAGGCTTTTTTGGCACGGGGGTAATAGCAGCTGTTTTGAGGACTGTTGGTACAGTGCCAGTGGTCATGGATTCATGTATAATATTGAGGACAATGGGACAGAGAGAAGAGAAACAGGACTGAAATAAAGTGGTAGGAATGGGATCTAAAATACATGTGGTGGGTTTCATGCATGTAACTAGTTTATTGAGGGATGCTGAGTCAAGAAGAGAGAATCTGGAGAGAAGGGAACCAGAGAAGTTGGATGAGAAGGGAGGAGGTATGGAAATGTGTAGTGGAAAGAATGTGATGCCAGATGTTGTCAATCTTAGAACTAAAGAAATCTAAGAATGTTTTGCAAAGTTATGATGAGGTAGGTAATGTTTTTGGCTTGAGTAGTCTGTTGATGGTGGAGAAAAGATGTCTGGGGTTGTTTTGGTGATTTTCAATGATGTGAGAGAAGTAGATGAATCTAGCAGACTCTATAGTAACCTTATATTCAGATAAGTAATCTCTCCAAGCCTGATAATGTACATTTAGCCCAGAAAGACGCCACCTACGCTCATGTTTGCGAGAGGCTGCACTCATGGATCGCCGATGGTCATTTTACCAGGGGGCAGGGTGAGAGAAGGAGATGGTTCAAGTTTTTAAAGGAGCAAAGGTGTCGAGGGTAGATAAAAGAGCACTGTCAAGTAACTGTATTTTGTCCCATAGAGGGAAGAGAAACAAGATAAGGAGGACAGAGCAGAATTTGCAAACCTTGGGTGATCAATTGATTGCCAGTTGTGGAAATTTACAGAGCGTGGGGGGGAAGTGTTAGAAACAGGTAATTCCAGATTGAAAAGAATGGCTAAGTGGTCAGAGAGGCCTAGATCAAGGGGAGAGCAGTGGGAGACAAAAGAGTCATTTGCAAAAATTAAATCGAAGGTGTGTCCTTTGTAATGTGTAGGGGTACAAACAGAGTAAGATCAAAGCATCCCAATAAAGAAAGGAATTCTTTAGCCAGACTGGAAGACCTTGAATAGATGTGTACTGTATATTAAAGTCCCCTAGAATAAGGATCCTTTTAAATTTAAGGCATAAAAATGAGAGAAAATCAGCAAACTCACCTAAGAAGGGTGCACTGGGTTTGAGTATGGCAATAATAGTAGATTGGGGGATAGAAACATTTAAAACAAGACACTCAAAAAAAGAGGGAGGAGGTATAGTAATAGGTTGTAAATAACAATGATGCCCCCACATCTGCCTGAAAGACGCGGAAGGTCAAAGAAACCATAACCAGGAGGGACTAGTTGGTTGAACAGGAGTCCATCGTTTTGTTTGTGCCAGGTTTCGGTTAAGCAAAGAAGGTCCATTTTTTTTTCTTTGATGTCACATAAAAAAAGAGCCTTGTTTACAGTAGGAGAAACATTGATCACAGGGGAGCACACAGATGCAGCTGATCTTGTATGTGACACACTGGGTTCTACTGTATATTTGTTGATGGTGATTGTTCTCTGCAGCTGAATTTTTTTTCTTTGCTTACCAGCTCATGATACAAGTTAATCACAATAGCCCAGACATTGGAAGTCTCTAGTTGACTGAGACCAGCGTTCTGGAAGTAAGAGTCCACAATTGTTTGAGGATAGGGTTATGATGAGCAATGGCTCTTGCAACTTGATAGATTCCTGGCCTGCAGTGATGTCAATGACAGACATTTCATTCCTCTTGGAGCTAGCTCTCTTGTTAGATGTCGTGGAGCTTGCATCTTATCAAAAATTGAATGGTGTTGCTGAGGACCATTTCCATGGTCCATGAGTTTTATAAGTGTTGGCTATTTTAAATTCTGCGGGCATATAATGTAAAGCATTTGTTGATGCCAATTTTTCAAGTTCAATCACAAGAATTTTTTGTTATCTGATGGGCTGGGTTCAAAATCAGGCTTACCATAGCTAGATCTGATGACTGAAATATCCATAATATTGCAAACTAACATTAAAAGTAATTTGAAGTTTATCCTGTAGCTTTTATTAACTTTAATAAAAAAGATCATGATTGATGGCCTAAAGTATTTTAGAGAACAAATAAGGGTTGTTTCTCCACAAAGGAGACAGCTGACAGAATGGAAGCATAACAGCTGCAGCCTTCTGTTTCAAAGTTGCACAGCTGAAATTTCCCTTTTAAGTACCCAAGGTGTCAAAATACCTGCAAACTCATTTTAACATCAGGGAAAATTTATCATTCAAAAGCAATTGAGATCTGACTCCTCCAGTAATGCAATTTCTGCCAACACAGCAGTTTGGCCTCCTGAATGCAATCCCCTAGGATGTGAATACATTTTCTGAAGTATGAAAGACTCATCCCCAGCACCCCTGCTAGTTTTTTAAAGAGCTGTTAAAATGATGCAAACTTTCAAATTAATTAGCATTTAAGCTTGCTGTGTAGTTATTAACGAGTGCCCTCATTCTGTAAAAGAAGTAGCACAGAAATGTTTTCTGGCACAAACAATTTTTGAAACATCGGCTTCATTCAAAAAGCATGTGTTTTGTGCCAAAATTAAGACCCAAATGACTGTGTACTTTATGAAGAGTATTAATAAATTGTTTGCCAGTAAGGTAAATTTACACCTGTCTTTTTACCAAATAAAATAATGCAGTGAATTTCCAAGTACATTTTCAGGAGGTTAATTTAAGAGGACATAATGTGTTAAATAATGTTTGGATGTTCTTTTGTCAGTAAGTGCTCATAGTTGTTTGCAGTGATGCCTGACACCTCTTTGGTCTTGGGTTCCATTCCTGACTGATGTCCCTTCTGTACAGGGTTGGTATGCTTGGTATGGTATGTTGTTTTTAGGGTGGGTGCTCCAGTTTTCTGCTGGCTTTCAAAGACATGCTCTAGGTTGATTGGTTCACTAAATTACCCATGTTTTCCCAGGTGTTGACTAGCATCCCATCCAGTGTGTAGTAGCTCTACCATGTGCCCTATGTTCCTGAGATGGCTTCTAAATGGCTTTCTGAATGGATCAAGAATGGATAGTCCTTGACTGTTTTATTGTATCTCTAAAATTTGTATGTCCAGTACAAACAAATCCAGCATTTTGTGATAATGGATTACATTATATTCTTTAGTGGGTAGCATTTACTGTATACATGCATAGATAGAAATGCAACAACATTTCCTAGGGTTGAAAGTGTAAACCTGTTTAGGATAATTACATTCTAATACAGATGCAGCCATTCAAAGTTTGTGGTACAAACCCGTACCGCACGCAACTACGCACGAGCCACCGCGCCGTACCGCAGTACATGATTGGTTGGTCAAAATGACCGACAGGGGCACTCGTGGTACATTGGTCGGTAGTGAAAAGAGTGAGGGAAGTGAGAACAAACTTTTAGGGAATGCATACTATAGCCTCCTTTACATATGTTGGTTCACATCTCATCAGTGTGAATAATTGGATCCACACCTTAAAGAGGAAATGAGCTGGACTCCATATTCACAGTCGGTAAGTAAGATCAGAAGTGGTCATAATTTGGTGTACATGTAGTGTACACTTTAGAGCATTAAAAATATATCAAGTTTTTATTTAAGGAATGGCATCTTTATTTAAGGAATGGTGTGGCAGGCCAGTCTAAGAAGGAGCCATGGTTAGAGCTGATCTACCACTAGTGGCGTGCTATAGATTCTCTATCTAATTATTTGTGAATAGCCACACTAGAGGTGATTGACTACAGGATAATTGGTAAAGGATTTAGAATTTCACATTCTCACAAGAGCAATTAGACTTATTGTTGGCATTTAACAGGTGTTTGGTGTTAGTGATGTTTGGAGTTTTGAGTGCTGGCTTTTTGTTGCTAATCCCCAAAAAGGCCTACCAGTAAACCTTGAGAACTTTACTTTGTGGCCATTGTGTGTTTTGTAATATAAACGTGATTGAAGTATGTTTTCTGAAAGCTTTCTTCACCTTTATTGACTATGCATATTCATGTTCATACTGTTATTTTCATTTTTGTGCATTGCTTTCTCATTGTTTTCTCTCTTTTATGCAATTCTTTGCTTTTAGGCAAGCCTTGATTACCTGAACATACCAGCAAGTTGAGAGGAGAATAAAAAAAGCTTGCAATCTCTATGTACTCCAGCTCATGGGGAAAATTACAATGGTGAAGTAATTGTATGCATTCCTCAACTAGGCTGTGTCTGCTCTAATTTTATGTTTTGAGACGGTTCAGTGCTGTTGCCCCTGGGTCATCCTTGATGGAAACCTTGCTTGTTCAGCCATAGTCCCTGCACCTTTTGCTGGCATCATTGTGCTTGGGAGATGCTGGAGCACTTAACTGTCAAGCACAGGGGCTGCACTGTCTGCAGAGGGAACCCTCAGCCAGGTTGCTAATGGCTTGGTGACAGGTATCTCTGGATTAGAACTTGCTCTCCAGGAGTCAACATGGTCTGACAGGTTGATCAGTCAGAAAGCCAGTGCAAAATTTCAGGGCCCTGCTGTTCAGCTGTTGCTCTGGGCTTTTTCAGGGGTTGAGTGTCGTTATGCTTCACAGAGCAGGTGTGGCAGCAGCACTTGACTGGTGACTTGCCAGGTCTGTGCATTTCTAATCTTTATTTAATAAATCAGCTCAGAACAAAGTCTTGGAAGTTTCAAGGACAGGTTTGGTGTTCATTCTTAACTTGGCATTATGAAGTTTGTGCATAGAAGACCTACCTTTCTTGGATATAATACTGTTAATCTGGTTTTCTCTACATGCTGTAGGGGACATCGTGTACCCATCTTAGACTTACATTCTGCTGTCCTGATGTACAGTACACTCAGTCAGATTAAATACATTTTTCAGTGATTTTGATACAGACAGCAGCCAGAACAACAATGTTATATCCATCCATTTTCTTGCCACTTTATCAGATGAATGGACACAGAAGAGCCAGGGTCTATCCTATTCTAGGAGCCTATTCTACCAGGCACATGGTGGGGTGGACTCTGGATGGAATGCCACTCTGTCACAGGGCATGCAGACACAAACAAGCACATGCTCATACCAAAGCTAATTAACTTACTAGCATGTCTTTGGATTGTGGGAAGTAACTGGAGCACCATGGAGAAACCCATGTGAACATGTGGAGCACATACAGTACAAACTCCAAACAGATAGAACCCCAATAGTTGAACCCTGGGCCCCAGCACTGTGAGGCAGTAATGTTACCACCAGTCTGCCTATCAATGTGTTTCAGTCATTTCTAAGGTAATATAAAATTATAACTTCACCAACAATTATAGTTCATATTAATATGGCACTTTGTTGTAGGGTATGTCAGAATGTCCATTCCAATAGAAAGAAAACTGAAATATAATAAAAACATATGGGAAAACGCAATTAAGGTATCCAGCCCATCAAGTTCATTTACTTTTTAGTATGTAATTGAGAGGATCTCATCCAAACCTGTAAAAATACAAAACTGTAAGAATATACTGTAGTATTTAATGCTTTTAGCCTTTCAGAGTAGTGCACTTCTTTAAGCCCACCTTAAAGCTTTTCTTTAAATGGATTGCAGAGCATAAATGTTTGTGTATCATAATGACAAAATTTGATACAAAAAAAGTGAGGTGCACTGCAAAATTAGAAAAGTATAAAAACATCTTACATTACTCAAATTTTAAATGTAACTATAATCACATTCTTTGCTTCCTCACATAGTATAGAGGATCTTCTACAGTATATACTGGTACTCAGTGTCTCATTTTACAGTATCTTTAGAATTTTTGCTATACCTGCAAATAAAATTCTGCACTCGTCTATATTAATTGTCATCTGCCATATGTTTGTGCAATTCTAAATTCTATCTGAATCTTTTAGAATTCCCTTTGCAGCTTCAAAAGGTAGATATCTAATTGCAACAAAATAGATTTTCACTTCTTAAGCAATGGAATTTAGACTTTAATGTCTAGAATCATACAATGTTTGTCATCTCACCATTTTCCTCGGACGGTTCTCTACAAGCACATCTTTTGCTGAATGTAGGCTGTAGGCTGTATAAGTTACTTCTAGGCAATTTAAAAGTTTGTTCATTTTGACTTTTCAACCCTCTTTATGGGGCAATCATCTGTTCAGTGCTATTATCTCCTGATTGGTGCTGATAAACTCCATCTCCTAGATGCTTAAAACAAAGAGGTCAAAGATTAGGATCATTAGCTGTTCTGCTATTGTTTTTGATCACTGACATTCCCAAAACCTGTCCAAATGTTGGGCTCCACCTTTGAAGTATCCATTCTAATTAAACATCTCCAGCTCTGCTAGTGTCTTAATCTCAATCTGCTAATTAAAGAATAGTCCATGACATTAAATTAATTGAGTACACCAGCTCTTTGAAACTTGCTCTTCTTGGATTTGATGATTTTTATTGAATTGAGATCCTTAGACATTACCTATGCTATTGACTTGAATGGCGTTGTCAAGAAATTTAATTCAACATGAAAATTGTTTAAACATTGCAGATATGTGAACACTACCTATTGGCCAAATACATTTTCTTCTGATAAAAAAATTACGATTCTGATTGAGCCAAACCGATTTTATGTGGATTTATTTTTGACAGTAATAATCCCATTATACATATATTAGTGTTACTGATGTTCTCTGGGGTTGTAAAGAATCTCTCCATTTTAATATACAAAATTGATTTATTGTAATATCTAAACTTGTTAATTGCAAAAATGTATTGTGTTATATTTTTTATTTTGTTTTTTGTTTTTTGATGTGGTAAAAAATGAAATGACCTGTTCTGCCAGATAATACAACACTATGGAGCTGATTTACCTGAAGTCAGCTGAATGCATAACCCATAACCAAGCAATCTGTTGTGACTGGGAAATAAACAATGCTGTTCTCATACCAGGCTCTTGGGGCAGCTTCATTGTCAAATCTGTAAAGTGTACTGTCAATCAGCATCCACTGCCAGAGCTGTCGCATCAGTCAATATCATTGCAGGCACACAGCTGGACCTCCTTCTTGAATATGTCATTGCTACTTCAGTGGGTGTTTCAAACTTTTCAATTCTTTACACATGAATGCATTTGAGTGTCCGCCATGTGTACCTTTTTGGAAGTAATGTATAAGACCTACTAATTTACAATCTACAATTCAATTTCTACTGCCACTGGGTCAAATCAGTTATAAGTGTTAATGTGCTTTGCAGATATTTTTAGCTGGTGTAGTATATTATATGTTGTAAAATCCTGCCACCACTCCAAAATCAAATGATGGGTTAATATCAGGTGAATGTTTTTGATTTGCATTCATTTTTAAAATACTGATTTTGATTACATTGTTAATGGCTGTTATAGCAATAATAAAAACATAATCTCACATGGAGTTATAGTGCACAGCAATATGTCCTTTTCCTCCAATATATTTTCTATCAAACATAGGAATCCTTTTAATACTTGTGGGCTGTTATATAAAGCCTTACAAGGTCAAACCACAGGAATTAAATCTGAAATTAGAAATCTTTGCTATTCAATTACTTTCATTTAGGTAACTTATTCATTTGTTAAAACTGCCTTCACCTTGGAAACCACTGAATCACAGAACTAAATCATTTTCCACTCAGAGCAATGACCTGTAGAAACTCTGTACCTGAGTCTCTGAACTTTCAGGAATCATTTTCTAGTATCTGTATTTTGGAAAAGCACACAAAAGAATAAATGAAACAAAGATAAGTCCGCTATTTTAGAAGAACAAATCTAAAAATTGTTTTAAAATTGATTACATTTATGTTTAAAATGAATCCAAAGAGTCTCAAAAACCTATTATAATTAGAACAAATTCAGTTATTAATAAAATTATTTTTTTAGTCAGTGCATGGAAATGATTTTGAACAGACTTGACATGGGTTAATTCATTACACTGTTCAACGTTTACTGAAAAACACAGACCAATAGTATCTGTGGCCACCATTGGAAGCCATTTGAGATGCACATCGGTAACATGTTTGTCACTGAGTTTCAGATGCAGTCTTCTGGTATTTTGGCCCATTTGTCTCAAAGCCAGGACAATTTTACATTTCATTGGTCTCCGAGCCCTACATGCCACAATTTGAGCCAGCTCATGCTGCAGATGTTCTATAGGGCGCAATTTGGAAAGTAGGGCATACAGCTCCGTCACATTCACATCTTCCAAAAATGCAGTGTGTCCGTGCACAGTATGAGGACGTACAGGACTTGATTAATATGGCACCATGCAGGCAGGATCCCATCTATCAGAAAAAGTGGAGCTGCCATCAATCACAACAACTCAATGCTCCTGCCCTGACCCTCACACTTGAACCTCCCCATCGATTGGTTTGTTGTTCAGAACAATTAGAGAATCAGTCTACACGTCTACTTTATACTTGCTGATCAGAGTTGGCTCCACTGTTGGCAAGTCCATCTGATGCGTTGCTGAAACATTTAAGGGCACAAAGGCAGTATCTTCTTGCTAAGTGATGCATACTGTATTGGTTCTCACTTGATTTTCACCAGGCACGACATTCAACAGGCTAAATCACCTCACTGTGCCCTATCTCAAATCTCGCCTAATGAGTTTGTTAGTGCATGTCGAAGTCACTTGTGTGATTGGTTAATATAAAGAATGACAAAACCATTTCATCAATATCCAAAGTCCTTTTACTTTATTTTTTCTAAATTCATGCATGCATTAATACAATGAGAGACTTTAATGGTTCACATTTATGCTTAAATAGAACAAGGTGAAGTGTAAAATATTTAATTTTGTTGCATGTGTTTATGAAATGTAAAATGTTTTTTTCAAGAATAACCAGTTGCAATAATATTCCTATTTTCTGTTACGATCATATTACCATGTCTCGGAGTTAAACTGGTCAACACTCTTGCCATGACATTGTAACAGATACAATAAAGTATTATATAGAGTATTTCATGTGCTAATCGTTTTCTTTGTCAGGGACATCTACCATATCATATTTATTAATCATTCCATATATACTCTTCATGGAATGTGAAGGAATCACTGCGATTTATTTGATAGTATTTCAGTATTTTTGGCACAGTTTTTGTGACAGGTAAATTGCACATCCAATTTATTTTCTTTAGAACAGTTGCCTCACAGTTCACACATAGAGAAAATAAATACCTCTGTATATATATTCTAGACCCACTAATCTCAACATGCACTTAATTAAAACAAAAACTATAAGGATCTTTGAGTTTTCTCCTATAACAGTGCTATATACTATAATATGTTAATCTAGTTTTACTTATGTAATGCTTTTTATCCATGTTAAGTGTTACTAGCAGTATTGACTGATTTCTAAAGGTGCCAGGTCAAATCCTGTGCCTTTGTATTGGAATATTTTTCCTCTCTCTACTGCTTTCTCAGAAGTGAGAAACTCAGTATTCCTGTTGCTTCTATGCAGATTCCAATTCATGGTGGAGGATCTACTATTAAGTATTGTATACAATGTATATGTGTATGTAGACATGGTACATCTGAGTATTGAAATGGAAGACAGCTTGTTTGTTAGTTTGCAATTTAGATTTGGTATTTTGCATATTTAAGTAAAAGCAACAGTATCTAAAGAGTTTTTTCTACTATAATAGTGCTATTTTTGAACATCTATTTAATATTATTTTATATACTGTAGATTTAACTTACAGTAGTTTAAGATTTTGATTTTGCTTTGATCTTAAAGTAGGATCCTTATATAAGATAGCTGTTATCAGCACAAGATTTGTAAGATTAGGTGCTATCTTTTAAAGATTTTCTACTTTAAATACAGTACATTATATCTTCTTTTGTTCTTGTGCTCCTCTTAAGTTGAAGGCAATGTTTTCAATGTTGCTGTATTTATATTTATTGCTATAGAATAAAAACTAGAACCCAGTGAAGACTGTATGATGTTTGCTTTGCTATATTGAACACAGAACAATTACAACTCCAGCAACAACAGTACTAACTAGTTGCCAGGACAATAGTACTTACAATCTCCTTCATGGTTCCTCTGTCCTTATTGAAATCCAATCACATCACAATGCGATGTTCCTTAAGTGCAGACAGAGGGAGAATTAGATTGTCCATATACAGTACTTGCAGAACTTGAATGGGAGAACATGCCCAGTATTGTATTACATGAACTGTAATACTTGAGAAACACAAGAACAAGATGTGATATATCTCCATACACTTTTACGTACGCACATATTGTAAAAGAAAAACAAGGAAATATTGCCAAGGGAAGTGATTCTATAAAACAATCAATGAGAGTTAATGATATACAGTAGTTTATGCTAGAGCTCCCTTAGCTACAGACTCAGTGTGGAATGAGAGAGAAACTCAAATACTAACACAACATGTGTAACAAGGCACTTGCTCAAGACTCTTACCCCAGCAACAAGCTCATACAGAGATGCCCCCTATGTATAGACATTTCTGCTCTTGGTTCAAAAGATGACAGGAGAGGCTGCCTTCTGTCAGGAGTTGATGTCAGTCACCTGCCACTAGCGACAGTGCTTCTATTTCCTCAATGGTAAGAAGCTCTCTTTGTACCATCTTATACAAATCACAACTCATATTTTCCCCCCACAAGCTCTGTGTCTCATTGGTCCTTCATCCTGTGCATAGTTTCTACAATAATACTGTATTACATTTGATACATTGATTTTGTTTCCATTATTATATTTAAATGTTTGAACAGTGCAAAGTTGTAATTATTAAAAATATGCAAATTCATTTGAATAATATCTGTCGCTTTTTAACTGATTTACAGTTACTTGCTGACTCATTCGGCAGCTAATTGAAATGTTCATAGCTAAAGATAAAAAACATAATTTTCAGAAATAGCATGGCTATCATTCCCATTTTTGTCTCTTTGTTTCTTGGGTGTTTGTGCACAAGAAAGGGATTTTGTTTCAGAAGTCTGGAAACTGAGAGAAGTGAAATAGAGCTGCAGATGGACTTTCTGTCATGAATATTTCAGTAATTATGTCTACATTATTACATTAGATTTGTGTTTACTTATTCTCAGTGGCTTTTTGCCTGTTCAATGTCTTCTCTTAGTCCAACATGGTGTTTAATCATTTTTGTGTTGCTATTGTTTTTTTTAATGTAGGATTTTAATTTCTCAGATTCTGAATACTTTCTAAAAGAATACTGAATACTTTTACTTTTTAAAAGACTGTTACAGCATATGCTCTATCTATTCTATTTGTATAATAATATTATATATTATTATTAATATTATAATAATATCTGTAATCTAGTATTTCTGCTACTAATACATTTCTGAAGAACAATCAGCATCTATATCCCCTAAAGAGAAATTGTGATTTGCTGCTATGATTATAACATGAGTCTTGTAATAACGAAATCCTTTGATTTTTCAATATTATTTTCTTGGTATACATTTACTTTCTTGGTAATTTTGTTCCTATCCATGATATAGGCAGGTACTCTGCCTATAGCTTGATATACTGTACATGTATATTAACTTTTGTACAATATGCAAAATCAATGGGAAATTAAATTATTAAAAATATATTATCCTTTTCTGTAATGGAGCTCTAATATTTTATGGTAACACAGAATCTCAGAAACTTTATTTTTGGCAGCACTAATGAAAAGGTCCTTACACAAGACTTGAATGCAAGGAAATTAGAATAATACTTTTATGGTATTTATGGAAATTATGGTCATTACAATAAAAAGCCTACCAATTAAATGTGTGCTGTTTTGTAAAATTGCTGGCAAAAATAAACATGTATGATGGTTTGTTTTAAAACGATCTTAGAAAAGTGCTGTATCTCGTATAATTCGTTGATACAGTGAAACTATAATTCTATTAAACTGTCTGCTGGTTCTGTATTAAAGAAAAGGGAGTTAAAGTACAAGTGTGTTTGAATGCACTTCACTGGGTTTTGGCTGTCTTGAAATTGAGTTTGAGATTTCCTTTTTTAAAAAATACTTTTATGAAATGAGAATAAAAAAGGATCTTGACAATCCATATAGCTTTAAATGTAACCACAACTCATCATCTGTAACGTGGAAAAATATCTACAAAACAAACATTGTGAAGCAGAGATTTCAGAAATTGATGTAGTTCTAATGGAACCAATCAATTAGAACAAGAGGCAGTCTATGACTTAGTGATTTTTTCCATCCCTTGTGTGGGACAATACCCTTCCCAGTCTCCTTAATAAGTTACTGGCTTGTCAAAAGAATCAATCATTAAAGTGGCACACATTCAGTACAAGTTCTTTACACGGGGCCAATTTTAGGTCAAAGAAACCTGTTACCTTGGTACAATACAACAAATATGGTTCTAACTTTGTGAGGTCCGTTAAGGTGGCAAAAGTTGAACAATCCCAAGGCCAGCACCTGTTTCTTGCATCTAGAGACTGGCCAGTCCTGAGAAGCATTAACCTTTTCTGTCTTAGGCTAGACCAGGCTATTACGTAGTACTTATTCCAAATACTAAGTATACACAAATCACTTGTCCCATTATTCACACGAAGCCCTTCTTCTTACAGAATGCTGAGGACCTCATGGCAATGAATAAGATGGGAGTCCTAGCCCTCACAAAAGATTGGTATGTTGTCTAAGAATCTCAAAGCGTAACCAAAGTGGGGATGCAGGTGTTATGAAGATTGTTCTGGGCTTTGCTTCCTGGGTCATAAGAATTTACCAGTATCTTTTGGTAAAACCTAAAATTGTAAACAAACAGGCTTTTCATAGCCTCTTCATAGCTTGTCCATTGATGGGTTAGGCTGGAATATGCATCAGACTTAATAAACATAATAAATTAGTAAACTTGCAGATTCTGTTCCTTGGCCATATTCTGTCAGGATGAGAACAGTAGGGCTAGGCCAAAGATTATCACTCTTATCAATTGGATGTAGCCCTAATACTTTCTCCACCTCTTGATGAATTTAAGATTTAGAGACTCTATACAGGGGCTCATATGGCGCCTAAAAAAGGTATCTTTTAAAATGTGGTAGCTTTTACCTTCTGTTATTTTGATGAGTGAAATGGCACTTGCATGGACAATGACAAGGAGCATGCAGGAACAGATGTTGTAGAAGATAAAGTAGGGTCCTCCTTCAGTTCTAATTTCCTCCAAACCTTTACCAGACGTACAGCACAGATCTGTTCTTTCTTTTGCTGTACAGTTTGTGTATAGTGTAGGTGACAGTCTGTTTGACCTCTTCTGATCCTTGCCACTGAGAATATAATTTACACACGAGGTTGGGTATAAAGAGCATTACTCTTTTTTCAAGGTGGAACTGTCATGTGTAAACCTTGAGGTCTTGGTGAGTGTGTTGTGTCTCTTTCTTTATTTCTGTAAATGTTTTTACACTAGGATGAAAACCCTAGGGATTTGGTTCTGGAGTCAGATAATATAATTGAGGAGATTGCAGTAGTTTTATTCTTGTAAATCCAAGACCTCTTTAGCTTGTTTAGTGTTCCCAAGGGTTGTCTGCTATACACTAACCTAAAGAATGAGAACCTTGTAGAGGCCTCTGGTATCTCTCTGATAATAAAACTCAAGAGGGGTAATAAAGCATCACTGTCTAGAAACTGTTTTCGACATCTGCCTCAGGATACAATTAAAGCATTCCCCATGTATGTCCCATCTGAGCATAACAAACCAAAGTTCTGAGAAAATTGTTTCTCGGCAGGGTTACAACCCCTTGTGTTAATCAGGAGGTTAAAGGGGTGCCTAGATCTTTCAGATTATTGCTAGGAGTGCCAACCCTCATCAGTTTTGCTAGCTCTTTAGTTAGGGTTTTGCTCACCATGATTTCTACCAGAACAGCATTCTACTATTGCCAGTGTAAACATCTACAACCATGAGAATAAATTCAGTTTCCTCATGAGCTGTTCTATCAATCCTTTGAAACAATTACCCCATAATAGATAAAGTGGCTTTTAAAGTTGTTTTGTGTTTGGAAGTGAATCTTGTACATATCTACATTTACCTCTACATATACTGTACAACCAAATCATTGGACTCATTGAGAGATTGTTTTCACCAAGTGACTCCTGTGTTCTGTACCTATTTATAGTAAAACGTAATTGGAACCAGCTGTATCAGACCCCTCTGTTGCAACTGTGGTGCAAATGCCTACAGTTATTTTCTTCCCTAAACTGTACTTAACCACCAGTCGATGCCTTAAAATGACAAGAACAAGTAGGAGCTACAGCTGCTCTGTTACCTAAGCTTTAACAATTGGATTTTCAACCAATAATATAGTAAAACATCAACCAAAAGTATACTGTAACAAGTGACATGTATAATGCACATGGAGATGCATTTCTAATTGATACAGTGTTCATGATTAATACATCAAAGTAAATACTCATCAGATGTGCATAGATGATAGAGCTACAGACTGCTTTCACTTTCAGCAAAGAAATGTGCATAAAGCATGTGAAAGCAAGCTACAAGACCTTAAAAACACCAAAAGCTCACACCTGCCAAAGCTGAAGTGCAACTGAACTGATTTTGAAACAACTGTTTGGGAAGGGGAGTTTGTATGTTCCCTCCGTGACCTTAGTGTGAGTGTGTGTTTGTGTCCATGTTATGGTCTAGCATCCTGCCCACGGTATTCACTGCCTTACACCCATTGCTTGCTGGGACAGGCTCCAGTTTCTCCAGACTCAGAACTGGAGGAAACAGGAATAAAATGGATGGATGTTGATGAGAAATGGAGTGCTATGCTGTTATACATAGAAGAAATGGTTTCATTAAATATCTTGCAAAATATGTGTTAAAATACAGATGCTGACATTGTGACAACTTCAGTTCTTCAAAACCTAATTATATTTTTCACTCAAAGAACTTCGAAGAGTCAAAAGCTTTAATGCCTAAAGATAATGGAATGTATTTCTTAATTTGTATTTGCAACATTATCTGTTAATACAATCCTATTTCATTGACATCTGTATTACCAAATAAGTGGTCAGTGTCTCTGATAGTTTTCTGACATTTCCCCTACATGCATAGACTTTTCTTCTTTACCTTCTACAATTCGTTATTCATCAAGTATACAGTACATCTCAAAGCCTTATTCAGTGACAATGAATGCCCCCTATATTAACATCCAGAAGCATGTCCCCCCATTAGTTTCTGTGCTTTACAATTCATCTTAAATGCCACCTGGAAACAAAACAGGCTAAGTCAGCTGGTACATCAATCCACTGTGGCTATTTGTCAAAGCTTCTGGGTAATTTTTCACTAAAGGGCATATGCTGTGCTAAATCATGTAGGACCTCACAAAATCTGTTCCTTTATCCCTTGCCCACCTCATCCCATTATCTCAACAAGCACAGAAGGGGTTGCATTCAGTCTGGCAAAGATCTTGGCTCTATTTGCCATTTTGTTTTATCAATGCTGTAGCTGTGTTCACACAACACAGCCTCATCTTGTTTTGCATGTGAGAAAACACTGGCACTGGACTTTTCACACCGTCTGAACCTTTTTAATTCATAAGATTGCTTTTTCAAGAAATACCTCTTTGAATAAGGGCCTCTAAGTTTAAACTTAAAATCGGTTTAAAGCCCATTATTAGAGTATGCTATTATTAATTACAAAATACATTGTATTCAAATCAGAACTGTTGATCCTCAGTAAGTGCTGTCAGAGCATTTATTCTCTGATTGATTGACAAACTACAGTAGGTCTACTACACACAGGGTTAAAGATAATCACCCAGCCAGTATCCTCATTGTCACACAGAGAAAACAGATATTGTAAAAGTTAATTTTACAACAGGCAATTGTGGGTGCTTACACTCCAGGAATCTAACAAAATGTTTGTTCTTTTGTGCCCATTTGATGACCATGCTACTGTATGTTATAATTAACTCAGCTGCCCAATTAGGAAGGAAACTAAAGTTCTAATAGACAAGTGGGTCAAAAATAGACTCCAGGTCTAGGTGTAAGTGAAAAACACCTGGTTTAAAGATTTTTCTGAAGACAGATGGTTGGTTAATTAAAATCCTAAAAGTTTTTCAGTTTGAGGCTTTCAATAAAGCCCCAAAGCCATTAATGATACTGTCTAAAAGTCATGGAACTATAGCTACTCCCAACATTACACTTAGGAAATAATATCAAAAGGGAAACTGCACAGAACATATTATGCTGTCTTGTGTGATCAGAAATCTGTATTTCCTGTCTCTTTATTACATGGAGGTTCTTGGAAAACACTGCAACCATTCCTTTACTCATTATTTTCCAAGCTGTACTGTCTCTTTTGTAATTCATGTCTCAGTGAAGTAGATACAGTAATTGCACATTAATTAAATTGTTGTCTGACCTTAAAAAAAGACTAAGAGTTACCTATAGTTTTAAAAATATTACTAGTAGCTTACAATTTCAAATTTTTAACAGATGGGTATAATTTAAATGATTCATTTAACACATTATTACTTTGCTTACGGGCTTAATTAAGTAATTAAAAGCTCAGCTGGAACAAAAACTGGGAGAAACAGGCCTTAAAACTTCAACCCAAGTTACAGTATACGTTAAGTGCTTTGAGGATTTAGATTTTTGCAATTTTAGCTGTCAGATGGGCTGAAGAGTTTCTGGTTTAATTCAGATCATAGTAGAGGAATTTTTCAGTCTTTTTATAGTGTGAACAAAAGAAACTTTGAATTCCTTGACGAACAGACACCAAAACATTGCCCAAAGGTAAAGGTAAACTGAGCCATTTTTCTTCACCCATACAACTGGAAAGGAGTGGATTGCAAGTCTTAAGTCTTAAGAACAGAGATTTTAAATACAGTACTGTAAATGAAGGTAATTTAAAAGGCGAATTAACTTTTTAAAAAATCTTTGTTTAAAGGTCAATGTATCACATTCAATAATGTTGAGAGATTTTATGAAGCTTCCTTATGAAAAATGAAATGAAATTAAATGGATATGAATTTCAGATGCAGACATAATGTACTGTACACTACAGCTTTTTATAGTTTTAAATAGATGCAATTCCAGAATTAACCCACAGAGGGCCTTACACAATTGTGAGCAACAAAAACTATTAAAAACTTATTCACACATAATTAAGTTGCCTCTTTTAAGTTGCCTTTTGTCAATGAGCATTCTAAATGTAATGGCTTCCAGGAATTACAATTCCAGGCTTTCATTAATAGGAGAATAGGAGAAAAGTAGAGGTGTAATGATAGAGAGAGTGCATCATCTAAATGCCTCTATACGTAGGTAATTTATATAGCTTTGCAAGGGGTGTAAATATGTTGGACAGTTTGTGTTGCTAGATGTTTTTGTCTTCATTTTGATTTTGAATTGAAGATATTTTTAACTGAACTGAAGACATTTTTACCTCACACAAAGATAATTAGTTCCAGGTGGTGACTGGCATACACTTTTCTGCAGAGAAGAGGGTGCAGTCCTCTTACCATGTTTATTGCTTTTATGGCAGCCATGTGCAAGACAGACGGCTACCCTGCTGGGATAGTAGTGTCAAAAGTCTTTTGCTTCCAGAGTTTCACTTTCCTGGAAAGGCTAAACACGATATTATAGTACTTCAAATGAGGTAGGTACTGAATATCTGTGAGTCTTCTAGAAGAGCCTCCTCTGCTGTTGATAGCCCTGCACCTTAGTATGATTTTTATTCATGTCCCCAAGGGGAAATTTAGATTTCGCCTAATATTGCAGATCTTCTAGACACCAGCTTTTACAAATTGTTTTACCCACACAACTCTTAGAGTACTTTAATGTACATCACAGATAAACATACTGATCACCATCCAATGTCAACTACATCCTACTTAGGGTCACTGCTTAAGATCTTAAGATCTATCCCAGCAATTTACAGTAGTTTGCGCATGGCTCATGCATGGACATGATGCTGTTCCAGTCACAGTTGTTCCATACTGTAGATGTTGCCAATGGAGCTGCTGTAAACAGCTGAGTTACATGACTGAGGAAGAATACAGATTGATACTGCTCTGAAGTGGACAAGTCAGCATTCACTTCTTGTCAGGCCATGCAGATACCTTATAGTTGGATACCTTAAAACGTTCTATAAAAATAATTCACTTAAACACAATTCATAATTGTTTAAATGTTTTTACACTGTCTTTTATGTTGCTTCTTCATTTTTGATTCACACTTCTCAGAGAAGATATAATAGTTACCTGCATAACTGCACTGAACTCCTATTATGTTTTGCCCTAATGGTGCAGCAATTAGAACTGTTTCAGAGATCTCAAGCCTTTGTACCCTCATAAGCATTAGTCACTGCTTGTGGTACTGTTTTAAAGTTTAAAACCCTCTTTAAACAATATGACCAACATTAATAATAACAAATGCTGTATATGAACTGAGTAATTATCAGTTAACCTTTAATTAATAATGAAATAGTTATTGGAAATTAAGATTAAAATTTAAAGGAGAAAATAAGCTTTATCATCAAAAATGGTCAAAGTAGCCACTGTTATCCATAGACTTTAGTTACTGGAGGAGGGGTTGAATAAAACTGTCACCCGGCAAAAGCGAGAATGCTGTCATACTGTAGCTTTGGTCAAATGACTTCAAGGTATAATTTCTGTCCATTAATTCTAATTAATGTGTGCTAGTTTTCTTTTGTTTGCTCTTTTTGGTTTGTTTTGTTTGATTTTTTTTTTTCCTTTTTGTTGCCTTTCAAGTCAGTATTAATATTTAAGTAGGCATCTGTGAAGTCAAGCCAAGTTCTTCTCAGAGACAGCATCTGTGCTGAGTCTTAAACAGAGATGAGTATAATGGCTTTTCATTTGCACTTTGTGTCGTGTCATTATGGAAATTGGTCCCCTGCTGTTGAAAAATTGTATAACTATTGCATTGAAAATCTCATACAAAAACTCATAGGTTTCTGCAAGAATCCAACAATGCCTCTTTGGGAATTCTTTGTTGTTCCAAAAAATTGAGTCCTTCTCAAATTTCTCTGTGGGATTCAGGAGGGAATTGTGCAGGATATTTTTTCTTTATACAGTTGAGTAAAAATGACAGAAAACACAGAAAATGTCTAAAAAGGCTAGTTTTACTTCAGTTTGTTAAAACACAGGTGATTTTATTTATTTTGATAGTAATAAATAGTGTGTGAAGGAATATTACCAGAAGCAGCTGCAGGGTTATAGGAGATATTTATCCATGTTATCAAAACAAATCATGACTTCTTTCAAGAAATCATGGGATGAAAGCAAGCACAAGCTCGATAGTTCAGCGACCTCCTCACATTAGAAATCTTTTCATGTTCTAATGTTCTTAAGTTCAGGACTTTAGGACCATGCAGGATTTGTAACGGACAGTTCTTTCCGGACCCTATGCGGACGACACATTCCGAAGAAGTGAGGAAACACTGGGGAAAAAGTCATGCAGGAATACGGGGATGAAAACAGGGGGGCGTGTCCAAAGTGCGCTGGTGCACGGGGAAGGTGTGGCCGAGGCAAACAATCCAAAAGTAATCCAGACGGGGAATCCAAAAAAAGGGCAACATCCAAAGCCAAGTGATCCATCCAACAAGAGATTAAAACCAGGAACCGGGTCGGAACCGGCAGGGGGAACAGGAACAGGCATAGAAACTTAAAAACATGACAGAGCCAGACGCATCAGGACCCGAGCTTGCATGATATGGGAATCAGTGTACAGCCCGGAACTGACTGAGTGTCTGGCTTTTAAGGGGAAGAAGGCTGGAACAAGGGGCAGGTGCACAAAATTACGTCCGAAGTGAAAAGAGCTGGAGCGCCCTTAAGGAGGAGGGACTACAATCGTGACAGGATTGATAGCTAACAAAACGTTTCTACCATGCCTGGTCTGGTTCCAAACCCTACAGCAGAGTCAAAACGGTAAACATTCTCCTGAAGGAATATGGCCAAGAAACATTTTAGGATGGCAGAAAAAGAGGGTTCTCAGTCTACCGTAGCTGAAGAGTTGAACAAACAGGGTTTGTAGCAGAAGAACAAAGATAAAAAGAAGGAAATGTTTAAGATTTGATTTATTATGAAAAGTGTGTTCCATTGTGTGAACTTATGACCTTAATAAAACCTCAACTTTTGCAAGGAAAAAAGAAATGAGAAACAATAAAGGGAAACAAATGGAAATAAAGAGAAAAGGAATTGTTATTGTTTCTTTATTTATTGAGATTCAGAAAAGAATCAAATCATTTTAGCCTTCCTGATAATAGTTAAACATTTTAGCATTGTTTTGTTTTTGATATATAAAGAAAACCTTTTTGTGGTGTTTTCTTATTGTTACCATTTGTTGCTATTAATTTTAGTTTGGAAAAGTTAAGTAAATGTTTATCCTCCAGAATAGGAAAGAAAAAGTGGTTTTATTGCTGTTTCTGCAGGCCAAAGAGACATTTCCGTAAAGCAGCCAAGCTGTGATACTTCTAATTCTTCAAGTATTTGATGATGCTGCAAATCCAACTAAAGTGCCTCAGTTGATTCTATCCAGTATGCAGTAAACATATGCTATGAAAGCACACATGTAAATAAGAGTCCATTCATACAAAATAAGCAAACTGAAATGAACATATGGTAAACCTAAATCTGTGTCTTATGCAGTGTTATTAAATAGACCATCATATATCAATGTTTCTTTATAACATTGTGCTGTCACATTGCACCAAAAGTTTAGGCCTTATGATGACAGCAGATGTATCTTTAATAGCAAGCAGCTGAACTGCTTAGATATTTTGTCAATGTATTTTCTAACACTGCAATACCTTTCAGATTGATCTTTTGCAAAGCTCATTCTGTACACTGCACGGGGCGTTGCAGCTTCAGTCCATTCATCTTCAATCTGACAAACGTCTTCCATAAATACCGTTATACTCCACAAAAGAAATGAAAAGATAAAAAAAACATGTTTAGCCATCTCCCTTCCCCCCACATAAAAATAGAACAACATGTAAACAACAAATATTTCAATTCAATCTGTCTTTACTCACAGCATCTTTGAAAGTTTTGCCTTTTTATTATTAATTGCTTTTCAGAATGAAGTACAATATGTACGTATATTTTCACACAGATTTTACAGTATGACTTTTAAACAGTATATTTAAACCGAATTTAATTATGATGCATTAAAAAGCTAAAACAGTTATCGGTAATCTCTACCACTGTACTCTTCTATCAAAGTGATCGGATTCCCTGCCCTGCCATTATAGCTATCACCTGCATTCTAACATACATTCCTTGTCCTCTTGGGAAGGAAATGGCAAATTATAATGTGTAGGAATCCTTCCTATGAAAGAGAAAATGCAAAAGATACATGTAATCCTTGTATTTGGACTGTACTGCAATAATTCACTTTCCTGCAATCTGCACTACACAGAGAGAGACGTTTTCTTCCTCTCCCCTGAAATCTGTGAACAGATAACACTGTAGCTTTCCTGTTCCTTTATTGCTTGTTTATTGTAGTCTTGACTTCTCTTTCACAGGGTTCCATTGTACTGTTTAAAGAGATCTAAAACATATTCTCAAAAAATGCTGCTCCATCTCTTGAAAAAAATAAATTAGATTTACCATCTGCAGCTCATCTATGTCTGTTAGTAATTTTAATACTGATTATTTAATTTTTAATTTATATTAATAGTTATTCAGGCATTGATAAAGTTTTGTTTGCATTATAGGCTACTGTACAGTACAGATGCAGCCATTCAAAATGCGTGAGGTATTTCGCGGCATACCCCGGTGGGCGTGTCACAGTATCACGCGGTATGACGCAGTTAACGTGGTGTCACGTGGTTAACTATTCGGCGTCGCCTTGTAAAACCGCCAGGGGGAGCTTAACCTCTCATGTACAGCATTTGAGCCTTTAATTTTGAACTGTGTATTACAGCATGTTAATCATCAGTCATTAAAATGTTGGTATATTTTATGAAAGCAAGATTGCTCAGTTGGACAAAAGTACACAGCCTACCTTTATCATAAATATTTATGCATCAAAGCCTTTACTGAAGATATTACTAATAGTATTAATAATGGATGACTTTAGACAAGCTGTATACTCAAAGTATAATTTCTTTAGCACATTTGTACAAGCACTTGGAATCTGTCCAAGCCATACTTTGTCAGGCATTTTGTTTTACTTCAACGGGCATAAAAACTTCCTTGCTTTTAACAGGGCGTTTCATAATTTCTAACTACGAAAATGATTTAAAATGCGACACTTATCATTCAACTAGAGCTTAAAATATCACAAGGATCCTCAAGAGCACAGCAAAGAGTGTATTAAAAGACACTTGTATTTATCAACGCTTTCTTTTCCGTATACCAGATTTTATGGAACCACTTCAGAGGGGTGTCAGCCAGTCAGATTCCAGGATTCGGCACTTTAAAGGAAAAATACACACCGGTATTCCATTTCTCCCTAACGATTTTAAGCATCGAAGTATTTAACTAGCATGTGAAATAGCGTGTGAAAAAGTGGTAGTTTTAAGCTTTTCTGCTAATATAATATGGAATCGATATTGATTTAAATCGTGTTCTGATTTAAATCGCAAACGCGTGTTTAATTATATGTGTTTTTTAATCATAATCAGGCTAATGCAACATAAATTGATACAGTATCTTTGTCTTCTAAGCATCTTAATAAACTTTCAGCATAGCTTTCTACCCGTCAAGATTTATATTTCTTGGGATTTTGGGATCAAACGTGGAAGGATTAGATTATAATCGTTTTTATTTGTCAAATACGTGATTGTATTTCTGAATGTTATGTGACACCTACAGTAGTTCACTGCTTTAAATACATCGAATTAAGAAAGTTATGTGTAGCACTTTAGATCTTTTTTCTGAACCAGGGAAAATCTGATCATGTTTCTCTATAACAATAATAAAAAAAACTTTATTTTACATATCGCCTTTAAAAGTGGCATCTCAAAGCAATACAGTAGATCGAAAAACAGTTAAAAGGGACCAGATTAAATACCAGACAATCGCAAACGCATTTTCAATAAAATTATTTTATTCATTCAGCAGTTTGTGAGAGGAACATCCAGCAGGGAGAGACACACACACCGGTTTTCATTGACAAAATTGTTTTTTTTCAATTCCTTTTGTCTAACAGGAATGTTTTGTTTGTGGACAAACTGTTAGACAAGAGGAAAAGACCGCCTCCTCCTACGAAGCATTAATCGCGTATCTAAGGAAAATTGCAGTATACCTTTGTTCATGCACATCATTATACAGTACAGTATCTCAATTTGTATTTCGATAAAAAAAATCGTTTGCCCAGCCACTACTGTTGTTATTGTTTTTATCCTGTAAAGCGTTTTCTTTTTCTGCGTTTTCCATTTCCTTTTTCTGATCACTCGCTTTCTGGATACACATCTCACCTGTCCTGTTCTTTGTTTTCCTGGTTTGCTGATTATGCCTGCTGCGGTCCACTCCTACCCTCACACCTAAAGAATACTATTTTAAATTTCTTGGCGCAGTTCATTAACCCTTGTATGTGCTGTCCGCGCCCAAAATGCAATTAAAAAAAAGTAAAAAACCGCGCTCAAAATGCAATTTAGAGCTTAATAAGATACACTCCACAGGCAAAATTAAAGACAAAATTAAAGACGATTAAAATCTGTAATCTTTCCACTTGTACTGTGAGTCATCGGACAGTTTCTGCTTTGTGTAAGGATGGTGAGAAAGCTGTGTTCAATGTATTTAAGGGACTCAGAAGTAAAAGAAGATGCTTCATATTGCGTGACTAATTTTAAAAACCAAGTTATAAATGCAGACGCTCCCTCGGTGCCGCGCCGGGTGTAAATATCAAAGTATACATTCCCAACAAGAATTGTACCCATCTGTCAAACAAATAAAACACCTTGAATTGAATTGAGGGAGAGATGGGGGTAGTGGGACAGAGATACTGTAGACAGACTCAAGGCAAATAAGATACTTATGGGTACGCAGGCATTCACGACAGCAACATACGAAACGTTTGCACGTACTGTATAGTTAAGTTATTACTTGGTTTTCAAAGTGCAACGAAATACAATATTGTTGTTGCTGCTGTTCTGGTTGTTTTTATCCCGTAAAGCGTTTTGAGAAGCCACCTTTAAAGGCGATATATACTGTAAAACCACTGATTCTTATGGAATGTGCTCCGCAGGAGATTCAAATTTTTATTTATTTATTTTTTAATCGCGTATCTTAGGAAATCTCAGTATAACTTTGTTCATGAACAGTGGCATGTTACATTATCATTCGTTTTTTTAACAAGGCTCGCCAGCTAATGTGAATCGAAACCTGTCTTGCTAGCTTTTAAAGTCGTGCATGTGTAAACTGTACTAGAGGGCATGCAAGTTACTCTGCCCCTTTCAGCGGCAGGGAGTCCCTCTGCTGCAACACACAGCAGACAGAACGGGAGACTATTGCCTTTCATATCTGACACCAGTGAAGTAAAAGGGGTGTCTAAAGGGGTGATTTTAGACCACATTTTAGTTACTTTATTTTGTTTACTTTTAACATTTCTGTAATTTACAGTAGATGTCACAATAGAAGCCCGAAGCCTATTATACTCAGTCTAGCCTTGGATCCTCTGAGTCCCTTGACTCAGTTATTGCATATTAATTTCTTGAGATACGCGATTCCATATTATATTCCCTTTTAATCAAATTCTAAAAGTATGCTTGTTGACTCCGGTATCGCGTTACTTAAAGACTTCGATGCTTAAAATGTTTAGGGAGAAATGGAATACTGGTGTGTATGTTTTCTTTAAAGTACCGAGACCAGCCATATACTGAACGTTTAAGTTCCAAAATTAATATCGTTTATGGACTTCACACGCGTTGCAGTATGCTCCTATTCTTTTTATGCTCAGGCACTAAAATCTCCCTTCTGCTTTGTGTAAGGATGGTATCAAGAGCAATCTTAAGTGGTGAGAAAGCTGTGTTCAATGTATTTAAGGGACTCAAAAGTAAAAGAAGATGCTTCATATTGCTTGACTAATTTTAAAAACCAAGTTATAAATGCAGACGCTCCCTCGGTGCCGCGCCGGGTGTAAATATCAAAGTATACATTCCCAACAAGAATTGTACCCATCTGTCATGCAAATAAAACACCTTGAATTGAATTGAGGGAGAGATGGGGGTAGTGGGACAGAGATACTGTAGACAGACTCAAGGCAAATAAGATACTTATGGGTACGCAGACATTCACGACAGCAACATACGAAACGTTTGCACGTACTGTATAGTTAAGTTATTACTTGGTTTTCAAAGTGCAACGAAATACAATATTGTTGTTGCTGCTGTTCTGGTTGTTTTTATCCCGTAAAGCGTTTTGAGAAGCCACCTTTAAAGGCGATATATACTGTAAAACCACTGATTCTTATGGAATGTGTTCCGCGGGAGATTCAAATTTTTATTTATTTATTTTTTAATCGCGTATCTTAGGAAATCTCAGTATAACTTTGTTCATGAACAGTGGCATGTTACATTATCATTCGTTTTTTTAACAAGGCTCGCCAGCTAATGTGAATCGAAACCTGTCTTGCTAGCTTTTAAAGTCGTGCATGTGTAAACTGTACTAGAGGGCATGCAAGTTACTCTGCCCCTTTCAGCGGCAGGGAGTCCCTCTGCTGCAACACACAGCAGACAGAACGGGAGACTATTGCCTTTCATATCTGACACCAGTGAAGTAAAAGGGGTGTCTAAAGGGGTGATTTTAGACCACATTTTAGTTACTTTATTTTGTTTACTTTTAACATTTCTGTAATTTACAGTAGATGTCACAATAGAAGCCCGAAGCCTATTATACTCAGTCTAGCCTTGGATCCTCTGAGTCCCTTGACTCAGTTATTGCATATTAATTTCTTGAGATACGCGATTCCATATTATATTCCCTTTTAATCAAATTCTAAAAGTATGCTTGTTGACTCCGGTATCGCGTTACTTAAAGACTTCGATGCTTAAAATGTTTAGGGAGAAATGGAATACTGGTGTGTATGTTTTCTTTAAAGTACCGAGACCAGCCATATACTGAACGTTTAAGTTCCAAAATTAATATCGTTTATGGACTTCACACGCGTTGCAGTATGCTCCTATTCTTTTTATGCTCAGGCACTAAAATCTCCCTTCTGCTTTGTGTAAGGATGGTATCAAGAGCAATCTTAAGTGGTGAGAAAGCTGTGTTCAATGTATTTAAGGGACTCAAAAGTAAAAGAAGATGCTTCATATTGCTTGACTAATTTTAAAAACCAAGTTATAAATGCAGACGCTCCCTCGGTGCCGCGCCGGGTGTAAATATCAAAGTATACATTCCCAACAAGAATTGTACCCATCTGTCATGCAAATAAAACACCTTGAATTGAATTGAGGGAGAGATGGGGGTAGTGGGACAGAGATACTGTAGACAGACTCAAGGCAAATAAGATACTTATGGGTACGCAGACATTCACGACAGCAACATACGAAACGTTTGCACGTACTGTATAGTTAAGTTATTACTTGGTTTTCAAAGTGCAACGAAATACAATATTGTTGTTGCTGCTGTTCTGGTTGTTTTTATCCCGTAAAGCGTTTTGAGAAGCCACCTTTAAAGGCGATATATACTGTAAAACCACTGATTCTTATGGAATGTGTTCCGCGGGAGATTCAAATTTTTATTTATTTATTTTTTAATCGCGTATCTTAGGAAATCTCAGTATAACTTTGTTCATGAACAGTGGCATGTTACATTATCATTCGTTTTTTTAACAAGGCTCGCCAGCTAATGTGAATCGAAACCTGTCTTGCTAGCTTTTAAAGTCGTGCATGTGTAAACTGTACTAGAGGGCATGCAAGTTACTCTGCCCCTTTCAGCGGCAGGGAGTCCCTCTGCTGCAACACACAGCAGACAGAACGGGAGACTATTGCCTTTCATATCTGACACCAGTGAAGTAAAAGGGGTGTCTAAAGGGGTGATTTTAGACCACATTTTAGTTACTTTATTTTGTTTACTTTTAACATTTCTGTAATTTACAGTAGATGTCACAATAGAAGCCCGAAGCCTATTATACTCAGTCTAGCCTTGGATCCTCTGAGTCCCTTGACTCAGTTATTGCATATTAATTTCTTGAGATACGCGATTCCATATTATATTCCCTTTTAATCAAATTCTAAAAGTATGCTTGTTGACTCCGGTATCGCGTTACTTAAAGACTTCGATGCTTAAAATGTTTAGGGAGAAATGGAATACTGGTGTGTATGTTTTCTTTAAAGTACCGAGACCAGCCATATACTGAACGTTTAAGTTCCAAAATTAATATCGTTTATGGACTTCACACGCGTTGCAGTATGCTCCTATTCTTTTTATGCTCAGGCACTAAAATCTCCCTTCTGCTTTGTGTAAGGATGGTATCAAGAGCAATCTTAAGTGGTGAGAAAGCTGTGTTCAATGTATTTAAGGGACTCAAAAGTAAAAGAAGATGCTTCATATTGCTTGACTAATTTTAAAAACCAAGTTATAAATGCAGACGCTCCCTCGGTGCGCTGCTCTGGTGCGCCGGCTGTTACACAGTGCCTGTCTGCCGTAAGCGTTACAATATACATACCCAACACTGCTTGTACCCATCTGTCATGCAAATAAAACACCTTGAATTGAATTGAATTGAGGGGAGAGGGGGGGAATACTAAAGCCAATACTGGCTCAATACCCTCAATGGGCTTTGACGTGCTAATGCGTTGGTTTAACAGTCCGGGTGTGGCAGGCTTCCAATGTCAACTCGACTCGATTGGAAGACAATGAACGTATTTTAGCCCTAAATGAATTAATAGCAAACATGGTTTACATAAAATACATTTTTCCAAGAAAGTTTATAATAATACGATCTATAGTTGAAATCTGAGCCTACTTTAAAAATAAAGGAAAAGCATTTTCAGAGAGTAATCATGCTGTGTTTATGTAGAAAAAGCGATTAGGTTTACGAGCAATCTAATTACCTATTCGCTTAAAACGCTATTAAAAATTTACTCTGTTGCACACACACACACAATAGAAGCAGGCACCGCTGTCAGAAGGGAAGATATGTTCAAAATATCGCAAATATCGATCATGTTGCGATATTTTGAAATATAAAAGTCAATTGATTGTCCATAATATCGCTATTCTATTTTTTCGAAGAAATGTTTGTTAAAAGAAAAGACCAGCACCAGCTGGATTCGAAAACACAACCTGTCAGCTGGTAGTCACGTCTACAAGACAGCTCACATGAACAGGCAGGCGAAACAGCCCTACACAGCCCTGTCGCAGCACACGAATACCATTATTAAATTCTTTAGATACGCGATTCCATATTATATTCCCTTTTAATCAAATTCTAAAAGTATGCTTGTTGACTCCGGTATCGCGTTAGTTAAAGACTTCGAAGCTTAAAATGTTTAGGGAGAAATGGAATACTGGTGTGTATTTTTTTCTTTAAAGTACCAAGACCAGCTATACACTGTATGTTTATGTTCCAAAATTAATATCGTTTATGACCTTCACACGCGTTACAGTATGCTCCTATTCTTTTTATGCTCAGCTACTAAGATTTCCCTTCAGTGGTAAAATTCAATACCTACAACGGGCACAGCAAAGACGTTTACTGTCTTTCTACGACAGACCAACGGACCACGAGTGCCCCTGTCGGTCAACCAATCACGTACTGCGGTGCCCCGCGTCATCTTGCGTCATACTGAGCGACGTCACCTGCGGTACGTGTCTGTAACGCGCACTTTGAATGGCTGCATCTGTATATACTGTATATTGGGTATTAAAAAGGATATCCACCCACCCATCCATTTTTTACCCCTTCATCAAGTTCAGTGTCATGAGAGAGCTGAAGTCTATCTCCACAAGCAACGGGAGCAAGGTGAGGTACAGCCTGGACAGACACATACCAGCACAAAACCAGAGTGCTTGGAGAAAATCCACATGAACATTAGGAGAACATACTGTATAAACTACATGTAAATAGCACCCCTGCACTGAACCCAGACGCCCAGCACTGTGAGGCAACAATGCTAAGCATTTATTTATTTTAAACTAAGTTCTAATCTGTTAAAAGGAAACAGGCAAATAGAATGAATACAGTATATGTCTTACAAAAAGTCAAACATAAAGTAAATATTTTAGATACATTTTACTTTGCTTCTCAATCTTCAGATTTAATAAATTAAAACAAACATTGCACTAAGGTTGCTGGCTGGCTGTCTTTTGATATAATTTGTTTTGTAAATTAACTATTGAAATTTGTGCTAATGAGATCATACTGTATACGATTGCTCCACTCCTAAATTCCCAAAAATCATGTACTCCACATGCCCACTAACAGGCTAGGCTTCTAAATGTACTGTAGATATACAGTATAATTTCTGTTATTGGCAACACACAGCGTGTGATTGGCATGTGACAGTGGTATAACAAACCCAAATATTGAATGCAACATCACCCCGTGGCTCAGTATTTTCAGCATCCCCAAGATTTTTGATGCCTTCTACACAATGCATGAAGATATTGTTACTTTGCGTAAGAAAAAAGACACCACATTATATGTTAGTTAATGAAGCAGAAGATTTTTTTTCCATCAACAACATTAGTTTACTTACAGCTCGCCTTTGTAGTTTCATATCTGCTAGTTTAAGCATTCACAAGAAATATAATGCACCACACTATAGTTCAAAACAAGAAATGGTAGAGATAAGTATTTGATGGTGACCCAGATTCCCCACATTTTGAAACAAAACAAATATTTCCATTCTGTAACTGATGCAGACAAGATGCTAACTGAAATCATGTCAGACATTTCTTAAAGAGCAATTCCAGCAATTTCATTTAGTATGCTGTATGTGGCTACACTATCTTGCTCAAATAAATCAATCGGGTAGACACCCTTGAAATAGAATGAAAATGAGTAAACTGACATATTTACTGTATATTTAGCAAGATAAAAGAAAAGTTACAAAATTGTAATTGTGAGATTTGCAATTTCTAGATTCCTTTTTATACAGTAACTGTAGGCTGATCTGTGAAGAATAAAACTATGGCCATGCCATCTTCCCTTGTATTCTACTGTAAAAAGGGCTGTTCAGGCAGTATCCCCAGACATAGCATCTGTGAACCCAGACTGAATAGAAAACCCCAGAGAACTGAAAGAATAATTGTGTCATACAGTACAGCGGTAACTACAGTAGAAACTACTTTCTTTTGCTGTATACAGGATACATTTTAAGTTGAAAGGTTAATAAATATTTAAAGAAACATTTTAGACACTTTGAACTATTAGTATGTTCTCTGTAGCGTCTGTGTCCGGTAGCTCGACATATGCTTTTGTAACTCTGTGTGAAGCAATTCCCTTGCCACATCTTGTAAGCACACCCTTCCCCATTTTGAAGAATGAATAAGATGTCAGCTTACACATTTGGTCTGATACTGCAGTGAGACTGCAAATGTAGAGAAATGGTCAAGTACAAGTTTTGCTGTCTGGGAGCCTGTACCTTACAAGATAATTGTTTAAACAACTGCAGGATTTCTCAATGAGCACAGTAAGAAATTTGATGATTAAGAGGGATTAAAATAAAGACAATCTCTTGGGATAGATAGAAGACCTTGCCAGAAAACAGATAGGAGGCATACTGTCACATATTAGTGTTAGAGTACAGTAATATGGTTGCAACAGGACCGAATAAAAAAAGAACTAAAGTACTATTAAACTCAGCACATTTTTATGCATCCTGAGTAATCAACCATTATGCTTATTTATCATTTTCATAATATAATTTTTGCTATCATCAGATAAAAGATGATGTACAGTATACAGGAGCCAGTTTATAAAGGAGTTCAATGTTAAGGTTTTCTGTTGAGATCTGTCTTTAACAGTGCTCATTTAACATCTTATAGGATTACTTTTTAAGAGGTAGCTCATGTAATATCCATTGTTCCCAGTTCCATTGTTGAAGTTTTTCTATTTTTCCCCAGGTCTATCATCCATTAACCTGGAAAGTCATTTCATAAAGATCAATCCAGTCAATTTATTCTCTGTCAAAACTGAAGGATTAGTTGTCACAAAACCATTCATACTACTCTTTATGGTGACCTATAGTTAGTGCTTTATCTGTCTTCTTGCTTTTACCTCCTTTTGAACCACATTTTAAGCAATAATATAACAGTAATATTTATCCAGTAACTATCAGCCAGTATTAATATATTTGCAAAGTACCTTTTTATTCAAGCTTTTTATTCATACTGTAATTTTTACAGTATGAACTTCTGTGCATTTATACATTGGAGAACTGTATGTACTTGTATACAGGATATGTATATTTCTGATACAGTTGCACATTAGGGAGTGTGAATAATTCTAAATAATAAGTATCAATCAAAATCAAGTATCAGATTGTGATACCAGGTTGGTATGCAAGAGATTATAATAATTAACAATAATTACACTCCTTACAGTCAGGGAATGCTGAGTGTATCACAGCATGCATGTTTTAAGATTTCTCCCGCACAGTTTGGTGATGAAGTACATGTATTAACCAGGCATCTTAAAAAGACTTATTTTTACATTAATACACAATTACATAACACAGTACTGAGTACAGGTGGGTAGCTGCATCAGCATGCGTAGGCTGCAAAGGAACAAGTAATAGGTTTATTCCATGCTGAAAAAAAAGAAGAAAGAAAACACAACGTTTTGGCCGTGGAGCCTTCTTCTGAAGAAGGCTCCACGGCCGAAATGTTGTGTTTTCTTTCTTCTTTTTTTCAGCATGGAATAAACCTATTACTTGTTCATTTGCAGTACTGAGTACAGTTCACTACTATGATTTGAAAATAATATGAACAGAAGGGTCCTGCCTTCAACAGACATATAAAACACTCCATATAAAGAACACTCACTATAATAAAGACATAAATAAACACAAGGTCCAAGAGGCACATAATGTTTTCACTCAGAATTTTCTGGTTACTGTTAATTAGTTAATGGTTAGCACACTGTTGTGAGATGATACCTGTTTCATAAAATGCCCATTGAGTTGAACCTACAAAATAAGGTAGTTGTGATGGGAAATCCCAACATTTAGCTTCCCCTAAACCACAGCAATATTTATATACGGTATGCTTGTTTTTTTTTGTTTGGGTAAAATAAAATATAGCAATCATAAGCCATTTTAAGCCATTAAATACATTAAATTATTTTAGACTTCATACAGGTTAAACAAAAATACTGATAAAATACAAGAGAAACTAGCATTTGCAGTAAACTGATGATGTGTGAAAAATTACATGCTGAAACATAATTTTAACCCACCTCTGTTTTGAAAATGTAATTTTCTAAAGAGACTCAAAAATTCGCATGCAACCTGTCAAAATTAAAATTCTAAGTGATTATAAGTGTAAAAATGATGTGATTATTTTTTAAACTTCTAAATAATAAGTAATTTGTAAGTAAACTTGCAATTTCTAAGTAAACGTGCAATTTCTAAGTAATGTGGAATAATTTTCATCCTCAAAGATATACATTCTGTAGTTTTCTAAATTTGGGGTTTTTAAGTGTTGATTTAATAAATGGAGGTATCAGGACAGAGATATCCCATACAGAAAATTCAAGTCTGTAAATGAAGTGAATGAATTTGAAAGGATTAGTGGTACCAGCTTCAGTTAGCCTTGAAGAGCATTTTGTTTTACACAAGAAAATCTAACAAAACCACCACTCTGCTCTTTGCACGGAAAGCAATTAATTTTCATAGATTCACAAATTCACAACTGGCTAAATTGCTCGGAGAGGCTTTCCAAATGAAAATGGCAACTCTAACCTTTCCAGGACCTGGAATGTTTGTAGATGCACCCCCATTCAACACATATGAGGTTACGTTCCACCAGAACCACCCATCTCACCATCACTGCTACTGTACATAATTAAATTCTCTGGGAAAGACTTTGGAGAATGAGCATTGCCAATTTGTTTAACAAACAATCAAAAACCTCATTAGCACCATAAGGCAATGTTGTTTTCCAATACTGGTGCCGGGGCTGAGTGATCACAGGACTACAGGAGCTGTCAGGTTTCTGTAGTCAAATCCATTGTCTCTCAGGAACAAGGCACATGTATAGACTGCTTAATTGCAGCTACAGAGCCTACATTTGCTCCATAACAATGTACCATTTGAGCCAGCAGAAGCTCATTGAGTAGAGGCCACTTCTCAGCAATGCTGCAGTAGCTATTCATTCCACAAGGCCCTAGAAACCGCTTGAAAGGTGAAGAGGCCAGGAAAAAAAATTACACTGGATACCTTAACAGGATTTAAAGAGGTTTTCATGAAGAGAGCTTGTTAAAATGATGTTGTGCTTTTTTGCGCGTCATATGAAATTGGCTTCTTCAAAGCTCCATAGGGAGTTTGTACAAAACCAATGAGGCCTAAAGTCCAAAGTGAACATTAAGTAATTTTTATTTAATCTTAACATAAAAATATCAGAAAGGGTGATTACAGACCTGTTAAAATGATGTGACAGCACTGTAATGTTTGGATGCTGTACAGTTGCTTTTCTAGATGCTCAGTCATTGACAGCTAACCTCCAGGTTTTAGCCTGAAGCGATCCCAGAGGCTCTTCCTAGTCCCCCAGAGCACAAGTCTGTGTCAGAGAATCTTTCAGAAGTTTTGTTCCTTGATCATCTTTCTGCAGGCTCTGCCTCTTTTTCAACATTGCAGTACTGAATTTGTGAATCCCCAAAATGGACACGTTCTTTTATTAAACACAGTCTACAAAGGCACTAGTAATTAGTAACACTGTGAAAAGTTTGAATTCCTCTAGTTAAATTTAATTAAACAAATCATTTGGTTAAGATAAAAACAAGAGGGAGAAAAACTTGGCGTATATTTATAATCAGTACTTTGTTTATGTAGCAATTCACAGAAGATGTCATAAGAAATCTCTTCTTAAAGGCTTCTCTTGAGTGCTTAGAATTTTCCAGAGCCTGCTAAGCAGAGTAACATTTTACATTTTTTCACTCTTAGACGAGAGAGTGGATATTTAAATAAGCAACATAAAAATATGGATCATAATTGCTCATGCTATCATTTTTCTTTTGTTCTCTTTCAATTTGCATATTCTTTGGAGTTTAGAGTCCATTATAGATTCAGAGCTCCAGAATGCAGTGTGTAGGAAGGGCCAATTGAACATTTACCTCAGCAATCAGCTGTGGACAAATACAGCTCATGTTAAAATCAGGTGATAATAGTAATTCTTAATTATGGCAAATCGTAATCGCAAGCTACAAACGAAACTTTGTCCTATTAAATTAATTTTGATGTATTGCTTTGAAATTCAGTTCAATTACATTTGCTTAGTAATAAGTTGACATTAACCCCATGACTAAATGTTCTGTCTGTAATTTGATCTTTCCTTGTTTGCATGTGGAAAGGAATACATTGTAAATTAATTTTCCAGTGAACAACTATTCATACTATTACTCGCTAAAGAGAGAAGAAATTTAGATTGATTTTTGCTCTGGATTCTAAAACCTGTCTAATTTAATCTCATTCCTTTCAGAATTGTATAAAGTAACATTTTGGTAGTGGTGCTTATTCAGAACTGAATAAAATTACAGGATCTTTTGCAGTATCTCTAGAAAACAAACACACAATTGCCAATGAGTACAGCATGTTTGAAATTAGTAATTTTGTTCAGCAAGGACAGTTTTGACTCTTGGTTCCTAAAGCACAGAACACGTTTTTTCAGGACTACAAAACCAATAAGGAATGCAGTCCTGAAAATCCCGACACCTAGCCATTTTTTTTATTTTTGGTAATCTAATAATTTGGCATGTATTTTTTATGCATATTCAGTTACAATATGTAACTTTTGGATATGTTTGATTAAACAGATTCACAAGTGTGACCTGTATACCATAACTCAACACATTGTTTGAAGGATGGAGAACAATATTAATGTTTAAAATTAAATAAAAAACTTTACAACAATGGGTAATGCTGTTTTCGCAGACACAGCTTCTGTAGAGATTGGAATCTTAATGTGAAGCCTCAGGATGGATTGCTGAGTTTCATTTTATTCTTTTAAGACCAAAAGTCTATTAGGCAGAAAGAATGTTATTATTATGACATTGAATACACCTTGCAGTGCATTTTTATAGTACAATTTTGAACTCATGGTTATTCCCAGTATATCCACCAGTACTGTATATATATATATTTGTAGCACATTTTGATATTCCTAAATTTCACTACTTGGTATTTGAAAAAATGTGAATAAACATGAAAGAAATAAAACAAGGTACATCTTGAAAAGGTCAAAGCTGATGTAGTGAGGAGAAAAGTACAAAGCAGTTCATCAGAAGAAACACTAAAGGAAAAAAACTTTTTTTCTTTTTGTTCAGATTGACTGTCACCTGCATTTTTCAATGCTAAAAAAGAATATAAAATACATTGTAATAAATGTTACTATATGTCAGACAGGTAGTTATAGCAAACAAGGGAAAAATTGCTGCTAGTGCACATTCATTAATGTAGGACATACTGTAATGTAGGTCTGAGATAAGGTATGATTTTATACTGTAGTTTTTCCACCCCACTTTGGGAATCCATGTGATACACTTAACTGAACAATGTATAGTTGGTTTGGCAAAAAATATATGAGAAGATAAATAGAGCTCTTTTAATAAACCAAATAATCCACCACAGTAGGATGGGTCTGCCTTCCAAACTGATGTTAAACAAGATACTGTACATTCTTCGATCCATATTAAAAATGCAACCCAAAGACACAAACATTGACTGATGGGTTTCAAAAAAAGAAACGCAATTAGCTCCAAAAATATGAAAATACAGCTTTGATTCTCAAATACAGTTGTGGTTCATCAAAGGGAAACCTGTTTACAAACTTCAATGGTCAGCTGTAGCAATATCACTCCAGACTCTTGCTCTATCATCTTCTTTAGATTTGGACACTCTCTCACACATATTTGCCTGTTATTTAAAGCCTGTCACATGATATCAGGGGTAGGCACACCCTGGTCCTGGAGTGTCATGATTGTATATGGTTTTTATTCCATCTTAGACAGAACTGAGCCAATGAAATGAACAAAAATTCAACTCACCTATATTTTCCAGGTCTTAATCAGGCTCTAATTGAAATCTGCCTCTAAATCTAGCAGACATCCAGTGTTTTAGGACCCAGGTTGCCTACAGTACATACACAGGTAGCTCACTGTAATTTCTGGATGTTTCCAGAAATGTCTATACTGGGCTATGACTCCACATGTGGTCCTCACTCAGTTGGTTGGGTTGGGTTAAGGACCCATTGCACAAACACCAGCATGCCTATTCATCAAGGCACTGGAATCAGGAGGGGGGTTTCCTTCCTCATATAGAAGGTGTTATAAGGATGTTTATTGAAAATAAAGTCAAAATCAGCAAAATGAAAGAAAAAGTGACAATATGAACAAGTAAACCCAATTTTCAAAGTAAAGTGAACCACATTTATCCCATCTGCTTCCTCTAAGTTGATATCATTTATATCTCCACTTTTAATAGATGGATTTTTTTTGTAAATTAGCCAGTTTCTTTGTTCACAATTTTTTTGCCACAAATGCATTATTACAATTACATTCAATTCACATATACATTAAACAAATTAATAGTTTAACTCCATACAAGAATAACATTAACCCACCATTTCAGGTATATATATAATTTATTTCATTATTTTGTTATATATGTGTAACATGCTGTGTCAACAGTCCGTTCCCTCATGAAACTTGATCTTCATAATTTACTGTGTTTTTTTCATTCACTGAGGTTTTTAACATTGCCATCACTTTTGACTGAACTGGACCATGTGAATAAAGGGGAACATATATTCACATGAATATACAGTAGTAATTATATTATATTATATTATAATTTAGGACCACAAGTACCATTTTTTGCTGTTTTTGATTTCAAGTAAATGAATGTGGTGATGTGTTTAATTATCTTTTGTCTGCTACTTCACAATCAAGTGTTATGAGCAGTATTAGCAAAAAAAACAAGTTATAACCAGGGATGCAGGAATTAACTTCTTCAGTTCTTATATAATAAGTTTTGATGTATGTTGTAAATAAGAAAAAGAGGATGACATACAGTATATAAAATAAGCAGCAGTGGAATTTATTTGAAGGAATATTGGGGAAATACCAGACTTGTTTCCCAACTTTCCAAGGCTAAATAGTACAGTACCTGACTGTTACAAGTTCTGTAAATGCTGACATAAATTTGTACATATGGACACAATTTAACAGTGCAATCCATGAACATTCACCATTTACTATATCAACCTCTACAAATTAATCTATGTATAATTTTTCATCATATCTATAACTTCATAAACCTAATTCAAAATCTAAAAAACTCACCTAACATCTTACAACCTGATTGTTTTTTTTCCCAAATAAAATATTTTTAAGGATCAATGCAAGAAATGCAATATTATATATATAGTTATATAATATTAGCTACTGTATATTATCAAACATGTTATTAAGTTTAGTTTATTAATAAACAACCTCTTCTTTTGATAAAGTGTTTATGATAATCTCTTAGAATTCAGAACATGTATTTTTTGCTAATGGTTTTATTAAGCATAAAAATGTACATATCTGATATATCAGAAAGTACACATAAGCACAAAAATAATCTTTTTTATCATCCTTTTATACTGTATATATTAACAGGATGTTAAAGTTAAATGGTTAAATAAATTCCATGTAGTCTGGTGCTTTAATTAATACACTTCCCCTCATTAGTGTAATTGGAGTTGGACATTAATGGGCTCCATAATTAGTTATCTCTATCAGCTCTAGCATTTCTTTAAGTGGGAGCTAATGTCAATATAACAATTTTGCAAGATTAAAGTCTATATTCATTCAGAGGTAATGAAGACAGTCCTGTTACTATTAATTATTTAATAGTTGATTAGCAACATACTATATAATACCATAAGTAAGAAAGGGTATAAATAAGAGGAAGACACAGAACCTAATTCTTGTCCATCTCAATGTTTTATCATGCAATGTTATTATAGAGTTTTCAAAAGATTCAAGCAAGGTAACATTAGTGAATTGTCTGGGAACACAAATTCACCAATTCAAAGATTATTTAATACTTTAATTTTCATCTTTGCTTTTGTGAAAGCAAAGTTTTCATACAATCTTTAATATAAGTTCAACTGCATAAGCATTACACTGTAATTACAGTGCCATAAACTAGTAAGAAAAGTACAAATTAATTTACAAACTTCAACTGGTAGTTTAATTTCTTCTGTCTCTTATTCTAATTTTAAGCATCCTTAATCTGTTCTAGTCCTGGTTTCTGCATTGAGCCCAAAGCTTGATCAGTTTGATCAATTTGATCTCCTCAGGTCATCCTTTTGCTCCTGTTCAAAAGGCTTGATTCCTTTAACATGTCCATGTCTTTCAACATGTTCATACAGTATCTAACAAAAACTGTATATACTGTAATACTTTCCATGAATTGCCACTTTTAATACATTAGGTTTCTTTCATTGGCAACTTTCTGTGTTTATTGTATACCAGCTACTTACTGGCTACTTTTATGTTTTCTATACAGTATAAGCATTGACTGTTTCTGTTTTTCATATGAAAGCTAACATCAAATGTGATGTTGTTTATTTGTTGAAGTTATGTTTTCAGAGTTGGCAAGTTGAAGTCACCTGATTCTATGGCTAGAACATTGTACGCAGACCAGCTAGGATCCCAAAGAAGGAGATAAGGTGATCTATTGGTTACTCAGATTGCATGACGGTGTGCCTTAAAGTTTCGATTGTATTGTAAATAAACACATCGCTGTACCAGCATGAAACCTGGAGCTAACGATGAATAGTGAAGTCAATTAAACACACTGTGAAAGCAAACTTGGTCAAACCACAACAGGAAAGGTTTTATTTCTTCAGTGCCAGTTATAAACTTTACCAAGATTATTTCTTTTTTTGTTTTCTCTGTAGTTTTTTAAATCTAATTAAGTGAGACTATTCTAGCAGTAAGTTCATGACCACTCGGTTTCAAATAGTACCGCTGGAAGAATGTTCTGTGACTTTTCTGCATCTAACCCTGTACAATGCAAAATTGAAAAAAAAATACCCTTTTGGTTAAGACTCCACTTTTTACTATGGAGTCTTATGCAATACTTGAAAGTAGGGTAAAAACAATGTTAAAAATCTTATCACATTTCCCTTCAGTGTGGTATAATAACTCACCAAAAGTGAGTTAGTGGGTCTTATTATGATTTTAAAGCCCTATTTATTACAAGTAGAATGAGATTCTGTAGATAATGACAGAATTTAATTTGGGCCCAAACAGTCAAGGTCAATTTTGGTTGATATTACAGATCACAAGTCAAAGGGAAGTTTTTTTTTCAAAGCTTTACTTTGTGTCCCTTCAATCTTTAGGTCAGTTTTTCTAGCAAAATGTAACAGGGTTATGTATTGAAATTCTTTTAGATTGGAAATGAACTAGCCCCCAAATGGATTTTACTTTGAAAATCGTGTCTTGCCAGCCATGGACAGCATTGTGTCTACATTATGTCAGCCTTGAACGGATCTCCCCATCCATAATAATCCCCATGATGATGATAACAACACAAATAAGCATCATCATCATCATCATCATCTCATTTTGTTCTTGGACACACTTTGGACAAATCATAAACCGTTTATCAGTATGAGTTGTACTCCAAGAAATACAGCTATTTCCTATGGCTGCTAATGTTATTAATGTCTAATAAACATGCACAGAAACATGCAATCTCATGGTTTTCCATTTACCTGTGAACACCAGTGATGTTTAACTATGAATTAATGGATAAAACAGATAGCCATTTGAATTTAAGATGCCCAGAAAGAGACAGCCAGAATGTAAAGTAGCTACTTTTTCATAGAAGTGCCTACCTCAATTTGCGAAATAATTCATTTTTTTCTATTTTTTTACTTATTTTTAATCATATCACCAATAACCTTGCTGCTGGCTTTTATGCACAGAGCCCAATTCTTTCATGTTCTATGTTGTCTGTGCCTGTTTTATCTGCAGTGGGCCACACCCTGGAGCACACTGACATTTTTTTCATCTTTAGAGTTGCACTTTTAAACTGATATTTGCTCTCTTCTTTTATTTCAGGGCCCTGATTTGTTTTTCCTCTCAGACAATGGTCTTATTATTCAGTCACTACTTAAATCATACAGTACTTTTAATATTATTAGTTTGTCTTTCTTTGACTTTTTTGTTTCTTAGTTTCCTTTTTTCAGATGTCTGTGATTGGGGAATTCTAATCTTGTTAATATATGCCTGATTACCTGGACTAGATGAAAGTTTTCAGTTTTGTGTAGTTCACAGGTGGTGAAAAAATAAACAGTACTGGCAAAAAGAATTTTCTATTATGTTTTTCACAGTAAACAACAATGCATGTTTGATGTATGTCTTCCCTTCACTCCTCATGAGACTAAATAAAAATAACCATTTTTGTCTTAATTCAGAGAGTTAAAATGTAGTAGTCCTCTTAATGGTAACACCCCTTTATTGACATTTATTTAAGCTTCTGCTTGATTTCACAATAAATGCAGAGAGCTGGTGAACATTCTTTGTCGTGGATTTTTTTAAACAAAATTCAAATGCTTTGTGCGTTTCAAACAAATGTAGTCTTACACTGTGAAATCTGATATATTTGAAGCACTATCAGGGCATCAGGAATATTACCTATTTCCTTGATTGAATGAATATTTAATTAATTTTATGTAATCCTGAAATCAGGTAAGCAAGTTCAAATTTTAGTAACTAACATTAACTTTTAATGGGTCAGATCAATCAGTAGGATAACGTTCTTAATTTTAATGAAAGGGTTTGCTCAAATAACATCCTTTTGATGATTTCTGTTTTGACTATTAACTTTTCACAAAAGAAGAATGGAGACGTTCTACTGGAAGAGTATACAGTATACAGTTTCAGTGACATTTAATTTGTCACCCATCAATGTGTTCAGTTTGAACATTAAACTTTTAATTAAAAATATTAACTTTAAAAACTGTTTGTTTCATTTGTAATTCAACAAAATGGGGCATCATAGATAGGCAGGTAATTACCTTGCAAGGTGCAGTATATATAATTTTTAAATAAGTAAATTGTGTTGTCATGTAGAAGCATAGAATGCCACATCATAAGAGTGGGTCTCAAGACATGCATCTTTTAAAGCAGAAACTACAATATGAGTCATCTAACCTATAACTTATGGATATTAATATTTTATTTTTAAATGGTATAAAGAGAACAATTGCAATGTAAGTCCAAGTTGCTCTATTTTGTACTTCATGCTCCAAAAAGAAGAAAAGAAAATAATGACTCACACCCAAATGACAGCTTCACAGCCGAAACGTTGTGTTATTCTTGTACCATGTACTGCTGATGTTTCTTTGTTGATTTTTCAACATATATTAAGATAGGTTACAGTAAATGTCAGCAAAAATAAAAAAGGGTTTTGGGCCACAAAAATAAATATTTAGTGGAAGCACCTTTGACAGAAATTAAGGTCATTAAGGTATTGAAAATGTTTCTACTAACTTTACACAACAGTTGGGTAAGGTTTTTGCCCATTCTTCTTTGCAGTTTTGCTCAAAATCTCTCTTTCCACAGATTCAGAAAGTCTGAACTTTGACAGGGCCACTCAAGTACTCTGCATTCACTTTTTTATTCTTAAACTACTCCAGTGTAGCTTTAGCCTTGTGCTTTGGATCATTGTTTTGCTGGTGAATTGTCACACCTGTTTTACAGTAGGTCTGAAGCAGGTTTTCCTATGTTCCAATTAGTCTTGAGAAGTTTCTCCGGCCCTGCTGGTGAAAATCATAATTATAACATAATGTTGTCACCATCATGCTTGACAGTGACAGTAAGGATGTTGTAATGTGAGTGCTGCAAAATATTGGGTTTAAATTAGATGTACAGTAACACTTTGCATTTAAAACCAATACTGTCCAAATTTTAGTGCCCCATGTGTGGAATCACCCAGGATATTGTTGACCCATGGAAACCTTCCTTCTTAGTCTTAACTCTATAACTTTAAGGCACTTAGGCATGAAAGCATAATAATCACCTCCCTAACTAGTTTCCTTTTTGGCAGGTTGATGAGTTTGAAGGTACACTTGATCTACCCAGTGTCATTGTGAAGTGTCTACTTCACAATCATTAATTTTGCCATCCTCAGACAAGTATTCAGGAATATTTTGTATACCTTTCTCTTCATCTGTACCTTTATATAGCTTTATTCCTGACTTGCTTTGAAAGCTCCTTGGTCCTTATTGTTGAATCTTTACTTGGAATTTGCAACCTGACGTAGAGACCTTACATAGATGGGTATATTTATTCTGAAATCATGTGAACTCCTGTTACTGCACACAGACAAAGAACATTCAATTAATTATGTGGTTCATTAAGGTACTCTTTTACTCTTTTATTCGTTTTGATTGTCACAGTGAAGGGTTTGAATTCTTACAGTATGTAATTGGGATTTTTCCATTTTTCCTTTATATCATCTATTTCATTTTTTCAAGTGCCTGATACACACTCCTTTGAATGTGACATTGCTTTGAATGTGTAGAATAGGTTGTGTATATAACAAATATTAATTGCTACTTCAAAGTGTCATAGTGTGCAAGCTTTAAAGCAAAAAATGTGAAAACTGTGCTTCGGTCAAAATTCTTTTATAAGGTACTGTATATTAATGGATAATGTTTCTTTAATGATTTCTGAAGGCAAATACAATAAAGTAAAGGAAGCAGGAAAGATACTATATAGGGCAGTGCTCCACACTGAAATGTATAGTCAACCTTGACTTTTCTATTTTGTGACAGCTCATCCATAATAAGTGACATGATTTTCTTCACCTGGGTCAATTCAGTAATTAACGTGTTGGAAGAATAGGTGCCTGGATTGGGCTACAGCAGGACTTTCCCAATCTTAGTGCAGTGATTGTCAGTTCTGATCCTGGGGAGCCACTGTTACTTCTGGTTTTTGTTCTAAGCAATGTTGTTAATCACAGGGAAATTGATTTCAAATAATAATAATAATAATAATAATTAATAATTGCTTACACTTATATAGTGCTTTTCTGGACATTCCACTCAAAGTGCTTTAGAGGTAATGGGGACTCCCCTCCACCACCACCAATGCGCAGCATCCACCTGGATGATGCGATGGGAGCCATAGTGCGCCAGAACGCCCACCACAGATCAGCTATTAGTGGGGAGGAGAGCAGAGTATTGAAGCCAATTCAAAGATGGGGATTATTAGGAGGCCATGATTGGGAAGGGCCAATGGGAATTTGGCCAGGACGCCGGGGTTACACCCCTACTCTTTTCGAGAAACGCCCTGGGATTTTTAATGACCACAGAGAGACAGGACCTCGGTTTTACGTCTCATCCGAAGGACGGCGCTTGTTTACAGTAAAGCATCCCCGTCACTATACTGGGGCATTAGGACCCACATGGACTGCAAGGTGAGTACCCCCTGCTGGCCCCACTAACACCTTTTCCAGCAGCAACCTTAGTTTTTCCCAGGAGGTCTCACATCCAGGTACTGACCAGGCTCACACCTGCTTAGCTTCAGTGGGTTGCCAGTTGTAAGTTGCAGAGTGATATGGCTGCTGGCATATGATATGGCTGCTGGCAAATGACTACTAGGTGTCTTTATAGATTTACTTTCTGCTCTTAAAATATTTGATGGAATTTATTATTATTTATGCACCAGTTTCAAAGTTTCCGACCTCCCCTCATTCAGATATCTTTGCTGAAATCTCTCCAAATGGACTTAAGCAGAGGCTGGCACAGTAGCACAATGGTAAGCATTGCTGCCTCACAGGGATGGGGCCCTGAATTCAATTATGGACCTGGGGTGCTATCTGTGTGGATTTTGTATGTTCTCCCCCTGTTTGCATGGGTTTACTCTAGGTGCTCTGATTTCCTCCCAGTGTCCAAAGACATACTGGTACAGTAGGTTAATTGCTGTCTGGGAAAATTAGCCCTGGTGTGAGTGTGTGCAACTTTTTCTCTGTGTTGGCCCTGCGATGGACTGGTATCCCATCCAGGGTGTATCCTGCCTTGCATTCATTGCTTGTCATAACAGGCTGTGGTTCTCCCATGAATCTCTAGTGGTTAAAATTGTTAGATAATGGATATACAGTACAGTATACACTAGACTTAAGCAGAAGGGGAAAAAAAGTATTCACTCACTGTGGGAGTTTTTGATACATCATCATTCTCACTTTTGTCTCTTGATCATAAATTGACCTTCTATTGAGAGCTCTCAAATCCAATATATGGAAGAAAATTCCTAATTAGGAGTGAGACTGCATATGCTGAGGTTGTGGACCTGGAAATTTTGGGGTTTTGTTTTATCTGAGCTCTTGAATATTTGAATTGTTAAGTGGACTTATTTCTTAACTATACTGTAGTTTTTGGCTGCTAAAATCATTATAGATTTTACCATACAGCATCTTACTCTTGGAGGTTTGAAAATTGAGAACAGATAAATTGCTGTTAAATGAAGTTTCAATTAAGTGCATCATATCTGAACTGGAATAATGTTCAGGAAAAAAAACAATTTACAGTATAAGAACAAGGACAAGTTAGCCCTGCATCAGTCTAAAAACGTCTTCCTATTCCTGGTCCACTGTTTTTTCTTCCATCTCAGTTCTCATTTAACATTTAATTTAATGATTAGCTTGCTAACTAGCCCTTTTTACTTGATTTCAGCTCTGGGACTGCTGGAGATGTTGGATTACATATAAATGATTATTTAAAGGTAATCCAACAGAACTGAAGATGTTAAAATGTTTCCCAAATTTTTAATTCAGTCTGGAATTCAGTAGGAAAATCCAGAGAACACATAGGCCACAGAGACCAGAGATATGAAACCATGGTGAACAGGCAATATTAATAACTGCCCAAACCTTCACCTAAGAAGTAAATCAAGAGCTTCACACACAGAGTACTTCAGAGAAGAATATAAATGCTCTATTTTAAAGTTTGTTTGATTGTGGCTTACAATTCTTATTTGACTTATCCTTCCTTTAGTGCTTGTATATTGCCTTCCTTGGAACTCATAGGCACTATTTTTATTTCAAAACTTTGATTTGTTGACATTGGTCTTTTAGTAGTATTTTGATCCATCTCATATCATACCTGTAAATATTTTCATGAAGAGAAAAAAAATCTTATTTTAAAGTCCTTAAAGTCCCACATACATTATTTTGATTCAGATTTTTAGTGTTCAATAAAAGCCCCAACGTTTAAATGTCAGAGGAGAGGTCAAGCAAAATACAGGCAACATTAGAGTTAGGCCGGGCATTTGAGTTCTGTAGAAACTACAAGTGCAGAAATGCTGTGATCATTTGAAAACCTCAGCACATCAATAACTTCAACAAGACAACTTAGGTCACTACGTATGGCTCACTGCTATGCAATGGATATAAATTTATGTAAGAGCTATAGGACTGAAACAAAATAACTAACATTTGGAAATTTACTTTATTTATAAAATGTAATAATTGCTTAACAAGTACATTTAATTATGTAAAGGAAGCATTAACATGCATAACTGGTCTATATTAAAGCTACTGTATGCCAAATAGCCTGTATAATTTTTTTTGATATCCCTTTATTGACTGACACATTACTAGATAGTAATGCTTTTGGAATGCCTTCATGTGTGTGTCAATTACCCAGCACAAGTTTAATGTAAAGTAGGTTAATTTATTTTAAATTGCCCAACAGTAACCAAGCGAGTTTCTCCTCAAACCAGTTCCCTATGAGATTTGAAATCCTGATAGAAATGCTTAGATTATAATACCTATTAGTGGGAAAGGGGGTGAAGAATTCCACTAACAAGACGTTTGTGCAATGTCAGTAGCAGAAGAGAGCAGTTTTCACTAATCAATTATTCTTATATTTTCTTCCATGGAAAAAGGGCAATAATAATTGCACTGATAAAATATAGGAACAAGTAAATATTTATTCAATGCTGAAAAGAAAAGAGACACAATGTTTCAGCTGTGGAGCCTTCTTCAGGTGTGAGGGAGAGAGGAAAACTGTGAGTAGATAAAGCATGGGAGGGGAGGCAGGAGCAGGAAAGAAGCAGTATCGACACTCAGGTGGTGTGAAGGAAACGCGTCTGTCATTGAGAGAAGGGTGTGATATTAGTTTCATCAGCCCTAGCAACCCATTGAAGCTAAGCAGGAGGGAAACCTCCTGGAAAAAACTAAGGTTGGTCCTGGAAGTGAAGTTAGTGGGGACAGTAGGGGGCGCTCACCCTGCAATCTGTGTGGGTCCTAATATAGTATAGTGACGGGGACTGGGAGAGGTTCTGATTCTCTGTGGTCGTTAAAAATCCCAGGGGGTTTCTCGAAAAGAGTAGGGGTGTTACCCTGGTGTCCTGGCCAAACTTCCCATTGGCCTTTACAAATCATGGCCTCCTAATAATCCCCATCTATGAATTGGCTTCATCACTCTGTTCTTCTCAGCACTGATAGCTGGTTTGTGGTGAGCATACTGTGCATCTTTGATCCTCACGGCCCTGACATGTTCCCTGTAATGGTCTCCCAGTCTACTTCCTGTCTCACCAATGTAAATAGCTGGGAATTTTATGCAAGAGATGCAGTAAATGAGGTTGCTGGAAATACAAGATGTCGTCTGAGTGATCCAGAATTGTCCAGAGGGGCCTTGAATGAGCATGGTGTTAGATATATATTTATAGATGATGCACCACGTTCTGAGGCAGGGGAACGTGCCTAATAGATAAAATGATATACTTTGCTAATCTGTCAATGATTTAATCAGCAAAGTACTCTCTTCATTTACAACTTATGACAGTGATCTGTTTGTGTCAAAATTGTACAGATTTAAATGAACCTGGATTGGGGTAGCATAGATATCACTGCATAGTGTAAAATGTGTATTTGTTTGGAATTGCTATTACTTGATTATCTACCAATCTTAACATGAATCGCCAGTTGTTTTAATTTAGCTTTCTGGCAGCAACTACTGTGCCTACAGTACCACCGGAGAACTGAGGACATGGGACTCTGACCTGTGCCTCCTGTCAGAGCTAGTCATCATGTGAGGAGCAGAGCATCTCTCTCTGACGTCACTGGAAGCTTGCTGGTGCATAGCAAGTCAGAGGTGTCTTTGTTGCCCTGAAAGCCAAGAGAGCTAACTAATCCCAACCCAACTGCATCAATTGTACACCACCAGTTGAGCAATTCCGGTGACTGTTAGCTGGTAACATGAACCAAGCTCAAACTAAGGATCTCTGGACATTAAATTGCATCACATACAAACTGCAGTATCTGGGAGAAGTTAAACACATGCTTACATTTTTTAAATGCAGTTTTGTGCATTTGTAAAGGGTAACAGTTGTTTTAAAGCAACATGTCAAACAAGAAAACTGTCTACCAGTTGATAAAGCCCTACAGTATATTACAACATTGAGACTGTTGTAGTAAAAGTTATGGAGTTTGAATTTTTTTTCAAATGCTTAAGGAAATGCAGTACAAACCTCAAATAAAAGAAAGAGAAATTAACAAAAGAGGGTGCATTCATATGAATGAAAGGCATTTGTTTCAATAAGAACATATTTTATTGCCACCGTATATACTGCTGTATTATATTTTATTCTTTAGAAATGTGCACAATACGTTACAAAGGACAACTTCTGAGAAGGACAAATGTCCAGCTCAGTCTTTGTTGAAGATTGCTCATTGAAATAGTGGATCCCTAGAGAATAAACAGACTTTCAATGTTACATGACCTTAAAAGCTATTAGATTGTGTACTAGGTCAGATAAAATGAGAAACTGACAGAAGCAATGATTTCAAAGGGCATTGTTAGGGAAATTTGAACAAGAAATGTCAGTTGCCTCATTTGAATTGTGTGGAAATTATTTAAAAAATAAATTATTTGCTTCTGTAGGAAGTAAAAAGCTAATCATTGAATCGTAGTCTAGGTGATCATATCTCTCTTGTCTCCACCAAAAAGTACATATTGTAATTGAAAATTTGTGAAAAATATCATTTTTATATACTGTATTTTTTTTGGCTATTTATTAACATAAAATAGGTTTTGCTTAAAACAATTGTTTTGTTATATCAATCAATAAAAAAGTCACTAAGGTGTGTATTGTACTGTATGTAGTCTTTTGCCAACAACATCCAGCCTGTGACCACATTACAAATCAACCCATTTTCTAACTGCTTTATTCAACTCAGGGTCATGTAGGAGCTGGAGCCTATCCTGGCAAGCAACAGGTGCAAGATACGGTACACCCTGAATGGGATGCAAGTCCATTGCAGGACATACGCAGACACTGACACAAACACACACACACTCACACCTTCGCCAATTTTGCCAGAAGCTGTTGGAAGAAACTGGAGGAACCTGGAGGAATGTCCATTGCGCTGCACCACGTCAAAACACATACCTGAGCTTGTGAATGTTGTTTTTTAAAATTATTTATCAGTGTTCTGTAAGTTGCTGTGTGGTTCATCAAGCTTGTTTTCTTTTTTTATCAAGAGTATTTAGCCAAGATGATGTTTACAGTATGTATTTTGTAACAAAAGCTGCTGCCTCGTTTGTTTATGGGATGGATGGATTACTATAACTAAGAAAACAAACATTGACTCAGTCGTGAAGAGCTCTTGTTGATTTTCCAACAAAGTGTCTACAAATTCAACTTGGCTGTGCCATACCTGGTGTACAGAGGAAAAGAGGTACTAGAGGTGGTGTGCAACTTCATATTAGAGTGAGGGAACTTAAACCTTCTTCAGCAACAATATTACTCGTAATGTGCAATCTTCATGGAATAAAATGAATGAACACCGAGATAGCTACCTCTTATGTTTTACGAAGTTGTGGTTAAATTCTTCAATTGGCAATGATCTCTCTCCCTACCTGGATTTGATACCCCAATATGAATTGACAGGGAGCAATCCAGCATGGGAAAATCAACATATATGAAATTTGTTTATATATTAATCTGGAGTGGTGCAGGAGCTTTGTGATCTGACTCACCTTTAACTCACTGGTTCTATCTGTTTCTTTAAGACCTAGCTGCCTGCCACAGGGGTTTGGGCAGTGTTTGTAACTTTTGTGCACAGTATATTATGTATGATATTATGATACAGTGGTATAAAATGGCCTTTGAAATTATTTATAATAATATTCAAGACCTATTATTATAATATTCAAGATTCAAGAGTTAATATTGCCTAATGTCTCCAGATTAATATTGGGAGATTTTAATGGTTGATTGCTTTGGTTCTTTATTATTATCAATATGTTCTGTAAATGGCTTCACAAGAGGTTCGATAATATTAGATCTGTTATGGAAGCATATGGCATGCTTATAAAGCTCTTATTAAAACACTGATTGGGTGATCTGATCATAAAACTGTTTGTTTATTACTATTGTACTGTAAGAATTGTAAAACAATGAAGCCTAAGGCGAGAGTTGTGGTGTATGGGATGGTGTAGGTGTCTTAACTTTGCAAGGCAGCTTCAATTGTACAGATTGGAAGGTATTTGACTGTGAGGATATTAATGATCAGGTTGATGTTATTAAGTTTTACATACCTTTTGTGTTGAAAATGTGATCCCATCTACACTAATTATTACGTATGCAAACAGTAAGCCCTGGATGACCCCAAAGATTAAAACAATTGGTGGTGAACAAAGAGCAGGCATTCAAACCAAAATTATAGATTAAGGGGAAAGCGATTCAAAGGACAATACAGAAAGATTTGAAACAGGTTAAAGGATATTATAAATCTTAGGTGGAGTCTTTTTTTATACAGGTTATAATTCTTCCAGTCTGCACCTGGGCATTGACTTCTCTAATTGTCTGGTCATTAGACTCTTTCAATTCTATGATCAGCCTTCTTTTCTTCTGCTTGCAGCCTTGGGTTAAAGCCTTTAGAAGTAGCTGGAGAGTTTCTCCCTAAGAGGACTGTTTTGGAGAGACATCATGGAAGGTCTAGCCACTTCAGAATGTTAGTGTGTTAGCTTTCCTGTCCATCTTTTTCACTGTTGTTAAAGTGATTTCACATATTTTCAGTGGCCATATTATCCTCTGGTACAGTGTGAATTAGTTGCACCACACTTTGTAATTTCCGGGTAATTGAGCCTGATCAGTTTTTCCAGGCCATCTGAGAGCTGCTGTGGGACATCCTTTCCCATCTTTCTGTTTGACATCTCTAACATCTCTGCTACATAATCTCTGCCAGGAATCTGGGATGTTCTGTCCACCTACTGTACCTGTCTTATTTAGAGACTTCTGGACTTCTGACTTAAACTTTATTATTACCCAAGTAATCAGTTCATCCACCCTCTTCAGCAATCTAGTTGTACATGGTGCTGTTCTCACCAAGCTTGAGAGGTCATCCATGTAGCTTTGTAGTGCTGGTAACCTCTGCCCTGATATTATTGTTATGACCTCCACCACCTGCCTTGTACCAATGAAGATGTCACCACGAACAGTATTGGAGAGATGAAACATAGTATCCCCCCTTGAGGTTACTGGTAGCTTGTTGTGTACTGTAGTGCAACACACATTTGCAAATCATTTAGGTAACTGGTTACCATTCTTTTTACACATTCTGGGACAGAAATGAAGTGCAGACCAAAGGCAATCAGTTGGTGTGGTACAGATCCATATGCTTTAGTGTAGTACTCTTGGTTGTTTGAATTTACATGATCAACACATCCTGGGAAAACTTGAACTTCTGGCAGATGGTGTAGGTGTACCCATGTGTGATCATTCTCTTTGTCATAGCCAAGAAGAAAATCTTCCCCTCCACATTCAGTGCAATACTCCTGAATTGGCTTATCTCCTTGGCATTTAGTTTCTTAGGAATATAATCCATTACTGCTCTTTGACCTTTGATCATTGTTTCAGGAAATTCATGTTAACCTCCACAACAGTTTCAAGACCCTACAGCAAACTTTGCACTGTGTAACTTATAGGGTATCCCATTTGGTCCTGGTACTGAGGTGGATCTTGCCTTGGAAGATGTACAGTACATAGCCTGGTGGACCTACTGTACTGTAGTGATCGCTCTTTTTTGGATCAGCATACTGGCTATTAATATAAGCTTCAAGTTCTTCCTTGGTACGTTCTAGCTTTCCACTTCTTTTTTTCCTGTAGTAAATCAATTGCGTGTTAAAATGGGTTCCCAAAGACCTTTATGCCCTATTTCTGTTTTCTCTGTCTGTGTTGGAAAATGCATTCTATTCTATGCAGATTGTCTAGCTTTGCCCTAACATCATCCCATAATATCTTCAGTACCTCCTTCTCCAACACTGTTGCTTCATGTCTTCCTCTATTTCATTCTTTTTCCCAGAAGCTGATCTAACTCCCTATCCCTCCTCCCTATCTTTATTGTTGCTACTTTTCCTATCTCTACCTCCCATGTAGGAGATATGCTCCTCCATTTCGCAGAAAGATGTCTCCAATTAAGTTCAACTGAGATTTTACATTCCCACAGAGCACTCTTTCTAGGATCACACTTAAGTCCTCATCCAACCTTTCCCACTCCATCTTTTCACTTACCTTCGGCCATTTGATCTTACTGTTTCTTGGCTTGGCTCCTTTCTCAGGTTGCCATTTGGCTCTTCCTGCAGATCAATGCTATGGGGATACAACTCCCATTCTGGGCCTTTCACACTCTCCTTCTACTTGCCCTCATTAACGCTGTTTCTTCCAGCTCTGTGGTTTGCAACCTGGCCATGGATCCCACTTGTCTGACCTGCTGTTGCATTGCAAGGTTGATGTTGGCTTCTTCCAACACATTTCATCCTGCCCTAATGGATTCTCAGTCCCGTGAGAGTTGAAGTTTTTTTTCCATCCACACCCACAATTCCAAAGAATCTTTATGTCAGTAGACACTGTTGTTTCTGTCGTCGATATTTGCTCCAACCTATTAGGCCCATCTTTAATTTCACCTTTCAGAGGGCCTACCGTGTTTTTTTTCCTTTTCATTATACTCATAGTAGCTGTTGGGCATCTCCTTCCTCAGAAGGCTTTTGGATCAGGTTACCAAACCCCTACTCCCAGTGAAGTTTTTCCTTCTGCCACTGGTCTTTCCTGGTTGTCTGCCAGTTTTCCCTGGCCTCCAAATGCCAGTAGTCACTGGTTTACCAGCAATACATCTTTTGTACAGGTATGTTAATCTGCACAACTTTCACCTGCTGCACCTCCTACAGTGCCAAGAGACCAGCTACAAGGTCTTCAGCTGAGGGACCACTATTCATCAACATTTAGCCCCTTATCCTGGTACATCTCCTAGTGATGTCTCTCTGCCACCCCCTGCAGCTGGCCTTTCTAGATAGGGGTTTTGCCCTCAAAGTCCATCTCTTCTCTTCAGCCATAATCAAAAACTTCTGCTAATTTCTTTACTGTCCTTTTTAGTGTTGTCAGCCACACCCACATCCCTAAAAAAACATAACATTTGTGCAAATACAAATTTTCAGCATCCCACTACCACAGGGTAGATTAAGAGTCTCCAACCTACAGTACTTTTCTGCACTCTGCTGTGAGCTCAGAGTACTTCAGCCTCTTCCGCTCATGTGCAGCTTCCATGACCTTCTCCTGTGGGACATTCAGTTCTGAAAGGAGCACATTCTTGGTCTCTTTTGCCCACTCCAATCTCAGGAGGAATTAGATACCAATTAGATGCCAAAACGCACTCCCGTTTTCCACTCCACTCCACTCCACTCCACCCTATCTCCTTCCCTTGCATGACTAACACAATCTGCTGTTAAAGACACACCCTGACAGAGAAATTGATTAATAGAAATGGCATGGTATCAAAACCATGAATAAACAGGTCCCCCACAATAAAAGCTTGCTTGAGCACACACCACTATATAAATGAACTGAATATTTTTATGCTTGGTTCAAGAGTAGCAAACCAACAGAACCCATTTGTTTCAATGTAATTGGGCACACTGCTGCGTTTTCCTTCACGATAACTGAACAAGTGGGGGGGTTTGCAAAAAAGTCACTTGAAAATTAATGGGTCCTGGCAGACTAGATGGTAGTACTTTTCAGAAATGTTGTGAACAGCTTAGCGTTTTCAGAGATCACAGGACACATGTATAGTTCAGAGTTTCTGGAAAACATCTAAAAAGTAACCTAAAAAAGCTGTTGAATTAAAAGATTTGAATTCCAGTAGCAGAATTCCAGTAGGACTAACATCAGTCACAATAAAATGTTTTAAACAAACTACAGTATTTTGTTCCGTCTTCATTTGGCAACCAGTGCACTCAAGGACCTCCATCAGTTTGTGTACAGGGTGAAATGAAGTGCTGAAGATGCAACTGTGACCTTATTAAATCAAGAGTACAAGCATTTAGAAACTTCGTCATCCTACTGTATGTCACATGGTTTTTGCTGAACTTCCATCAACTTCTAACAATATTCAGGTATATACACTTAGTGGATATACAAATTTCTTACTGATCAGAAGCAATGAATGTCAGTGAGCTCGGGGAAGTCTCTCACCATTAGCACCAGCATGGGGGTACCCCAAGACTTTGTGCTGTCCTCATTGCTTTTCACATTGTACACTAGTGTTAGCTTAAGCCACTATGACAACGATTCGATTAAGCTTGCAAATGAGGTGGCCTTGATTGGATTTTAGAATGATGGTGAAAATAATTTCAGACAAGAGATACATCTTTTTTTATACTTAATGTCAGGATAATTCACTTTTTTAAATACAAGCAAAACAAAGAAAATGATAATTGATTTGAGAGAGAAAAGTTGTATTTCTCTGATCCCTGTGTATCCATTAATGGAACTGATATTGAAACAGTATGAAACAATGAATATAAATACTGTATCTTGGCAAAAATGACAGTTAATGAACTTTGACTACCAAATATGGAGGCAGGGTGTTTGAAGGCGCAACAAAGACCGAGTTAAATTCAGTCTTAAATCCAGTCAATTTTTTTCTCTTTTGTACTCACATCTGGGGTGGTAGTTACCTTGTCCTTGCAGAACAAAGTGATCAGGACTGGTAGCATATTTACGGGCACATCCTTGAATTCAATAACATATCTAACAGAGCGACATATCATTTATCTTACACATAAAATAGATAGCCCCTCTCATCCACTCTTTTAAGAATATACAGTATTTGAAGTATCCTCTGGTAGGAGGTACCATTTCCCCTGTATAAAGACCAAGAGATCATTTACTTTCTTTCTACTGTATGTAAAACCATTCAATTGTCAAATAATGAAAAAAAATGCAGGTGAGGATCTTCTAGCTATTGTTATTGTTTTAAAACTCTTTACAAGCTACAGTAACTGTTTTTTTATTTTATGGTATTGGAAGAGTTCTGATTGAGCAATGTTGTTGAAGGTTGTTTTGTATTATGGTATTATACTGTTGTTATATTATTGTCCTATACTGTATGTTATATGTTGATGAGCTCTTGATGTGCAATATATTCCCTTGGTGGCAATAAAAGTTACTTCAGTTCAATTCAAACACTCACAAACACAAGGAGAACATACAAACTCCAAACAGATAGCACCCCAAGTCTGGGCAACAATGATAAGCACTGAACCAATATGCTTCCCCCTGCTACTAATTATCCTCCTCCAGTATGGTGTGTGATGATTTTTTGCAAGTAGGAATCAGACTATGACATAGCAACAATATCAGTGCATCATCTTTTTATCGAGTCATGCCATGAAATATTAAAGTAAAAAATGCATTAAAGTTCTGCTGGTTCATGTGAGGTGAATGGTGCATAACATTATCCAGACATATGTTCAAACTTAAGGGCAAAACCACATTGTAAAGTGTATTACAATTACAGATAAAATAAAAAGGAAAAGCTCATAGGTCCTGTCTTGGCATCCTGGTCACCGGGTTTCATCCTTTACCTCCACAGACATGAAGCATGAGACCATTATGTCCTAAATACAAGACAATGATATGAATAGCTCACTAGCTGTGTTGTATTCTTCCCTGGTACAAAGCTGACTCCACGCTTTACACACTGAAGCAAGTGGCAGGTTATGCTGCTTTCTGGAAGGGGGGCAAAGTACACTCAAGTGTTCATTTTCATGTTCATCCAGGAGGGGGAGTTGTCTCACTTTTTCTGCATTTTGTGGAAAGGGATCCTTGATTAAATTCTATGTTCCAGGAATTTATATGTTGAATACCAGGTTGGGGAAGGTGCTTTATTCTATACAATGTGTTTTGATAAGCATGCTAATACATTTACTGCACTTATTAACAAGCTATACTGTAGCAATGCTATACAGTAAAGCCAATTTCTTCATTCAGACATGGACCCACCTAGAAGTAAAAACACTGCATTGCTATGCAGTAGCATACAATACTTGCATTCTTTGCCACAGAGACACAAGGTTTAACTGCTGTCAATCAAGTAAGTATTTTTCTCTTAATATTCAAAGTCATTGGCCTTTTGTCTTGTCATTGTTCCATAAGTATACACTGAGGATGTTCCGTTAATGCTCTAAAGACTAACAGCAGCTTATCAAGATAATGTGTGTGAGAATAGGCTTAAGCGTCCTTTGAGAAAAATGGAAATCTCATTTAGTTATTATTATTGCCATAATGGTGCATTCAACTGTAGTTGTCAAAGACTCAGAGATTATTTGTTAATTCAGTCAGATGATGATGAAAGTAGTGATTTACATTCAATCTTATGATATTTGCATAAATGTAGGAATACTTTAGCCCTGTAATGACAGACTTGTAGAATAATGGAATCATGTGAATAGGTGCATTCTGGGTAACCACATTTCCAGTAACCATCAAGTTAAAGCATTTTTGAGTGCTGTTGCAGAATGTTTCTCAGTAAAACAGCACAATCAAGTCAATCTCTTGCCAGAAATAGTATTCTTTAGTAGGTTTAGAATCCTCATGGGTACCACTGAAGTACCTGGAACAACCCAGACATTATCATTTATTTGCTTAAATGCACACAAACTGAGATGAAATGTTTGTTTAAGCATTATTTTCATGATTTCAACTGTCAATTTCTCAAGAAACATCTAATTTAAACATAGATATAAACACTTTGTATTGGGGCATTTTTGAATACGGTATGAACAGATCCTCTGCAATGGAGGAAATGAATCTTATCTTGTGGGTTTGTGTTTGAAAAATAATGTGATGAAAAGTTTAGAACAATTCCAGATATATATGTAATTAAGGCTTATTAAGGTGACTAACTGTGGAAAAGGACAGAAAAATTAAATTTTTGGAGGCTTCAAGAGGCTTTAGACTACTTTTGCATTATTTCTGCTTCTTCTTGTTTATGAAGTGGAAAATTAAGTCCCAATTTATTTTTAGTGTTGTACCAGATTTTACAGTTTTTTTCAGTTACAATTTGTTTTCAGAAGCATTTTAAAACTTAAAAAAACAAAACTGTATAATATAAAATGATTCTACAGGATTATATACAGGTAATACTAAAGGAAATCTTTTGACTTACGTAGTGTCAAATAAGTGATTTAATTGACTTGCTTTGGAATGTACAAAGTCTGTGTGGTACTTACAGCAGTCTGTAGTATTTTTTACTGTAATGGTGATATACAGTAAAGCTTTTTTCACAGAAAAGCTTTACATGAAGTAGATATAAACATGCACTTTCATGAACTATAATGAATTTATAACAAAGTAAATGATCCTCTCTGTACAAACATGCTCTGAGAGAAAAAAAAAACAACCTGCCCACTCAATTGGCCCTTGGGTCTCTTCCCTTGATAATGCAGTTTTGATGTATTGCATTTCTGAGGGGAAAAATGCTGTTGCTTGCATGATCTTTGCCAAAGTTTGTTTCATTGTTGTTCTTAAAAATGGTAAAAACTGAACCTAGAGATATTTGATAAATGTTCGAAAGCAAATTCCATCTTTCAGGTGACATAACACTTTGTTTAATGAGCAACTGTGCAAACGGGTATGTGTGGGGTGTGCGCCATTGTGTGTGTGTGTGTGGGGTGTCCTGCTTGAATCTTTCTTTGGGTGGAGGATATCCCATGAAAATAGCGTTCTGAAGAATCGAAAATGCAATGCTGGTTGATCGTTTGATACAGTACAGTATGTGATCTGTATCACCATTCTGATGTACAGTATCTGGAAAACATACAGTATACAGTATAGAACAATTTGCAAGCACATTACTCTAGGACACAGTGATACTGCAGTTGCATTACACTGAAACAGTATAAGTAACCGCAAACACCCATCATTAATGCAGTACACCAGTTCAACAGAATTGTAGTCTATATTCCTGTAGTGGGACTAGCCTAGAGTGGTGGTACAATGATTAGCATTGCTGCTTTACAGCACTGGGGTTCTGACTTCAATTCCATATGTGGAGTGCTATCTGCGTGTTATTTGTGTCCACGTGTGCCTCGTGATAGACTGGCGTCCCATTAAGGATGCACCCCACCTTGTACCTGTCGGGATGCTCTCAGGCTCCCCCATGATCCCGTATTGGATAAAGCACTTAGAAAATGGATTAAATAGGTCATTGTATGTCCTATGATTACTGAACATTTTCAAGTAATAGCATGCAGGACTTCCCTATATACTGTATGTGTTGCACAATGGAAAAGAGGGTTGTTAATCACCTCACAAAAGACATGATTGTTGGTGCAGTTTTTACGGGTGTTTAACTTCCCCATTTTGATTAAAAATGTTCACTTTAAAAATGTGTATACTGTGCCTCCTTTTGTTTTCAGAAACAACATAAATATTTGTTGAAAACATTTTCAATGATGTTCTTTCTTGAATTACAAGGGACTTTTGCAAGGCCCTGTGTATATCAACAATATCAACAATCGAGAGGCTGAAATGCCAAATAGATGTGGTTTCATTTTGTTTGGTTTTGTGACCCTTACAAAGAACAGGGAAATATAATAACTGAAAATGTTGGTCATTTACAGAATCTAAATCCTTCTTGAGGGATATGCCAGTGGATTCTGGATTGTTCATAGGTCTGGATGGTAAAATAAAGCAAAAAGGGCATGTTTGCAGTCTAAGCAACACAATTACAGTATTTGTCTTTTTATTTGCTTATTAATTTAAATATGCTTGTGTTGTATTAAGGTTCCAGACATGAGGGATTATCTTTAATATACCAGCATTTTATTAAATGCATCACATTTTCTGCTGCATAGGCTCTCTTATCTAGACTTTACTTTTGTTATGCACTCTAAATATCTTTGTTTTTTAATTGGCTAATTTTATGCACAGCAATTGCTAGATTTTTGTATTTGCTCTGGTCTCCAAACCCTCTGAAAACGAAAAATGTAATACTTGCAGTGATAGCAGTCCTTATTAATTGTTTTCACCTCCATCTACATCTTGTACACCTGCAAATTTAGACAGTGTCTACATAGTCTTGTGTATAACCAAGGCTTTTAACATCATGACCTGGTTATTATAATTATTCTCCGTCATTTTATCTGATTACAGTTACCTTGTCACGGACAACAAATATGAAGACCTGTGCATGGAGTTCTATGTATCAGATAAACACTATTCAAACTAAGCGATTAGAATTACATCAGAAATTAATAATGGCCATCCACAGTCTTGAAGGGATAAGGCCTATTATCACACTTAGAATTGGATGTTATTAAAGAGTTCTAATAATCTTTGTGGTGTCTTACCCAAGCAGCCAGGTGGCCCCTCTGATCAGAGACATCGTAAAGCTGTATCAAAGCTGAACAGTGTAATTACTGTATATACTGTATAGCACAGATGGACTCTATCAAGTCTATACTTTGTTTTCTTCTCAAAACTATGGGTCAAAGGTCACTGTCCATTAATGAGGGATCTGTAAGGTGGGTACCAGAACTTAACCTGATATCTCAACTAATCACCGACTTGTGATGTTGTACCTTAAAAACAAGAACCCAACTAATTTCTCTGGTTAACTCACTGGCTCCTCATATCTCAATACCTAAATTATCTTACTTTTCCAACCACATGACTGAAAGCAGTCGGGACTTAACCTTTTGTCTAAGAAGCTAGGCTGCGAGAGTGAGTCAGTACAGTACAGAATTTAGTCCAAGATATTCTCTCTGAAACAGAAGAACTCTTGTGTTTGTGAACCCACTATTATTTTTTGCATGATCAATGAAATAAGACAGTCGGACTCTTTCTTTTTGTTGACATTCGGTACATCCAAGCATATTCTGAACAAAGCTATAGCTATAGTTCCACTTTTTCTACCTGTATCCAGACCCCAAGAAGACAAAGTGTGCACAGACTGTTTTTAAAGACAAAAGCCAACAAGGTACTACATTTGGCAGAGCTGCCTGAGGGCTAGCGCAAGTTGCCCGACAACTCAAGGCAAACCTCTTCCCTTCTCTCTTTGGTATTGGCAACCACCCAGCACAGGAAAGCTGCCAAAGTCGGACCACAGACCAATCAGCCAAGCTCCATATCTCCAGCGGGATGTTTAACTCATCAAGGACATATGGCCAATGGATCTTGAGTATAAATTTCTTTACTCACATTATATTTCTTGAGAGTTAACCTATTATTCCAAACACACATTAGATGTTTAGTTCACAATAGTAAGTACTGTACATATCTGAGAATATAAATGTGATTTAATTATATTAGATTGATAGAACCTACAGTAAGAGCGTATGTCACAGCAGATCGATTCAAATATATTTTACATATACTGTACATAATATATGTATTGTTTCTTACATGTTTGGTGTTATATCAATACATATTATATTGTATATTTAGAATTCATGCATAAGACTATAAGTTATTTTGTTTTATTCATTCTTAAAGGTTGTCAGGTACCCTTGCAATTTACTGCTGCAATTTCTGATTGTTACATTAAATTAAAATCCCACATCACCTACGGTCTTTTATCTAAAACTGTAATTGAAGTGATTTATGATCTAAGACTATTTTTAATACTATGCATTTGATTGGAAACAAAATTGACTGTTCACCTTTCTCTCTTGATTTGTCCTGCATTTTATACAGTATAATTCTCTAACTTGGAAAAGAACCTCAGTTGTTTCTGATGATTGCATTGCTTTCATTGGAACCCCCATTCATTGGAGATGAGTCTTGTTTGTTCTTTGCTGTGATTCCTCCATCATGTTTCATGCAATTTTTAGATAAACATTTCACGTGTAACACATGCTACAAATAATGTTTTTGTTTCTTGTGCCTTGAACTCTATTTTTCTTCTATCAACAGTAGATATATTGTAGGATTTTTTTAGGAGATAAAAATGTATAAAGGCACCCAGGCAAAAGACCACTGTATCTGCAATTTAAACTAAATTATTATTACATAATGAGCAAATTGGTACTTTTGTGCATGCTTCAAGCACACCAAAACAGCTCTCAAACATAGATTTCATCATAATCAAATGTGTGTCTGTTTATGTGAGACCTGTCATTTAACCTCACTTACTGACTATGAGCTGTGCAACACCCTAACACTTTCATTGCTGAATGTACTGTTTGTGGTTTTGTTGTTTTATACTACTGTAATACAATACAAACACTTTGCATTTTGACTGGATATGTTGTATAAAAAACATCTGCCAATATAGTAAATGCAATATAATATAAAACCATGTAAAATACAGTATTCACAACCTCTACAAAAGTGAACAATCCTCACTTAGTAGTTTAGTTAATACATTCTGCTATAAATGCTGGGTATGAGAGTAAGTGTTACTGTCTCATACCTCTTGAGTCAAGGGTAAGATTCTGTGGAAATAGTTTGCATGTTTCCCCCTCATCTGCATTTTATCCAGAAACATTTCACCTCCATAAGATGCTTTGACTAGGTTTACTGTCTCTAAACCCCTGTGTGTAGGGGTGTGTGCGCATATGTGTCCTTGTTATAATATGGCTCTGTACTGTCACGCCCCACACTCTCCCTCTCAAACGGCATTGCATTCCCAAACCCACTGTTTCACAATCTCATTCCTAATTGAACCCATCACATTCCCACATGCACCAGATTCCACACATTCTCACTCCCAAACCAATTATCCCACCACAATCCCTTTCCTTTCAGTATTTAAAGTTCCCTTACACACCAACCCTTGCTCACTATTGAGAAGCCTCCAGTAGAACTCTCTTGTACACAACCTTTTGACTGATCTCCTGGTACCTAACTTTGCTCTTGCCTTTTGACCATGCCTTTTGGATTTTGTTTTTGGATTGTCATTTTTGGATTTCCCTCATTACCGGACTCTTTGCCTCCCTTTTTGACAAAGCCCCTGCATTACGTCTTCTGGATTGTCTCTGTGCTACTCTGCATCCTGCGAGATTCACGGTTCCGCATAAGGATCCTCCTATCCTCTATTCAGTGTAATAACTGTTTAAAAGCAGGTCTGCACTCCTCAAGTCGCTGCTGCAACCAGCCACATCTCAACACCAATTGAATCATCCATAAGAACTCAATATGGAGGTTATCAGTGCTTTCTACTCTTAATTAATGGTCACCTCTTTACTCCAGGTATTTTAATACTGCTTCTGTGTTAGTCCACTAATAAACTCAAATAAGTTATATTAATACAAGTCATTAGCTTTATTTCTCTTGAGTCAAATTCATTTCCTACTGTACCTAAGGTAGACTGTTAACCTGGTCTCTAGGCTTATCCCTTGTTTTTTTTTTTTGTTGTTGTCTGACCCTTGCTCATTTTCTTGACTGGCTCCGAGATTCCCCTTGGCTTGTGTTTTCCCTACCCGGCTTCAGACCTTGTCTGCAATTTCAATTTTATCTCTTGGTCTTTCCATTGCTATGGACTGAGCTTCGCCTTTACCACTGCTCTAAGTACAGTGTTTTTGGTTTTACGCTTGTCTGTCTGTTAGTTGACCATTCAGTGATCAGTAAAGTGGATTAATCCTCCAGCTCTGAAACTACTGCCCTCATCAGGTCACTGTGCATCATTACAGCCAGGCAATGTGAGGCTACAGAGCTTTTCCATCCTGTTCTGTTATGAATGGACAAGAATATACTGTACGCAGGTACATTTACTGTAGCAATGAGAAGCCTAAAAGGTCCAATTTGGAACAGTAGTTCCACACCACTACTTTTAAAGGCATTTTTTTGTGTTACAAAGTGTTAACTGCTTGTGAAGTGAAATCTGCAAGAAGTTTGCAGTTTCTAAAACAGTTTTGTAACAAAGCTATTTTTAATGTTATTTCCCTGTGCTGTTCCTGTTTTGTACGTTAAAAAACAGTCACAGCATATGTATATATACAGTAAGATATATATATAATTCCTCCCTTTAATTAAATAATAATTATAATATTATTCTACAAGACTAAGACCTTTTAAATCTAGCACAGAACCAAAAGACTTAAGATGACATCGGAAGTATCAATAATGAATGCTAAAGCGTTTTGTCACCAATATCCTACAATATGTAAGCAGAAAATATGTCTACAAGATTAGTACCAAAGGATTAATTTAATTTTGAAGAAAATGGAGAAGCAATGCAAGTTTTATTCTGTGTCAGTGTGTATGGAACAATGTGGCCACTGGCCTGGAGCCAAAAGATGCCATTTGTTGTTTATAATAAAGTGAATGCCTTTACTGCCAATTTGAAATGTACTGTCAGAATAATGTTTCTTAACAGACATCTTAAAACTGTTTCACAATAAAGCTCACCATAAGCTTGATGCAAAGAACAGCTAAAGTAAATTGTTCTTTCTCACATGAGTATCAGATTCTTTATTATATTCTTTACTTAACCTTTATAGTGCAGACCTATTGTATTCATTCAGATATTGTATTCATTTCATCATGGTAAAGTGTATTTTACTGATCCTGTCTTTATTGTTTGGATTATTATGTACTTAGCAGGCACTTCTATTCAAGGCAATTGACATAAAATAAGGTATTCTGTGAAGCAGGTAGATACAAAGCTGATTTTACAACATAGCCTATTGTCTGAAATAGAAATAACAAATTACAGTACAACAAGAAAATGAGCAATGTGACAGAAAGAGAGCAAGATAATTTACGCACAATTAAAGCTACAGCTACAATCTTGGTTTAAGAATTTGCAGTGAAAGCATAAGAGATGCTTCTGCAGTAGATGGCATGCTGTACAGAGCATATGAAAGGATGCAGGATATCAGGATAGACAGGGTGCAGTGTTAAAAGATGAGAGGATTCAAGAAGAACCTGAGAGGTGTTCAGGGATGGAGAAGTCCAGGCGTTACTAGAGAGCTGGTTCCTCTACAAAGTGCTAGGGGGTAACCCTAGCTAGCAGTGGATGAACTGAGGACAAGTGATGGATAGTTTTGTTTTCCAAAAGAACGTACTGTACTTCAGATTTAGTATTTTACCACATATAGTATGACTAGAGGTGCAGAGGTAAAGTTTGTAACTTTGCAAACATTGTGCAACATATTATTCTCTCTGGAGTGAGAGAATTAAATTGTCTAATGCCTTAAAATGTGCGATTTTACTTCAAGCACAGACACAAACATTCACTGTACATAACATAAAATAGGAGTGCCATTAACAAAAGTACTGTATCTTGTGGGTTAATTATATATTTTTTTTTTTCTATAGTGGTTATTGTTGATCACCATCTTAAGACATTTAATTCCAGTCATGATAATGATTTAAAAATTAAGGTATCAATGTAGTAAGTATTTTTCCCTTGTAATGTGGCTATGCTGGAAGTAAAATTGTAAATCTAAAGTCATTAAACTATTTAACGTTTCACTTTTCATCTTACACTTCTGAGCTGTTTTGACACAAAAGTAGTTGTCAGTGTCAACACAAATTGGGTTATTTTTCCGAGAGAAAGCACACACTGATATCTAAAATGTATATCTTTGTAGTATTGAAGTTAAAGTAGAAGAAATGATATTTCAGTTTTGAAACTATCAAGAAATGACATTTACAGCTTTCATTATATTCAGCTTTTTTTGCATTTCAAGTTTAAAGACACAAAAATAAAATAGTAAAAGAATTCAATTGATGCTGCAATTTCTCTTTTCTCTAATTGAACCTACTCTACCGTATATTGGGGGTACTGTATATAACATAAATATTCAAGATGTATGATTTGATTTAAAAGAATATTGGTCCATGCTGTTCTGTTATCTTGCCTTGAGCTACAGGTTCAGTCCTTAATTAACTCATTAATTTCTTCTAATTCCAATAAAAATCTACTTTTTCTGTTTCCCAGGGATGGTAGGGGCCAATTGTTACTACCAACAATAGAATAAAAGCATGAGCATGAGCATTTTTAGACAAGAACGTGTGGGCCGCTACAGTACATACTGTAACATTAGATGAGAGAAGAAAGCACCCAGGAATTAAGCAGACCTAGTGGTAAAGTTGCTGCAAATATGTGAACCATGAATTACTGAAAGTAGCTTGTTTTGTGCTCACCTGTTAACGGAGGAAAAGAATATATCGAAAATGTAACAAATCTATTCTGATTTTACAGAGGATCATTCATATTAGACCATTTTTTACCTACAAGATGTCCAGTGTAATAGCAAGACATTTCAATCCAATTGACCTCACAGAGGTAAGCCCAGATTTATAGAGGTCTGCCAAATCAAATGACAGTCAAGAACAGTACATTTACTGTATACTGTACCTTTTTTACTTCTGTATATTACAGACCTTTCAGGTCAGGTGTTTCATTGAATTTGAATTAATTATAATTTTATACCTCCCCCAATTTGGAATCCACAGTTACTAGTCAGCCCAGCTTTGTATTCTAGAATTTGTTATCAGCATGTAGAGAAACAGGCATGGACAAAAACTGTTCTTCTGAATCATGCCTTTGTCAGAGTCATCTTTTGTTGTTCATTGCACACCTGAAGAAGGCTCCACGGCCGAAACGTTGTGTTCTCTTTCTTCTTTTTTTCAGCATGGAATAAACCTATTACTTGTTCCTTTGTTGTTCACTATGAAATTCCCACAGAGCCTACAAGGACTTCATTCAGCGTCAATTAGAAGAATGATGTTCACACCTGCATGGAAAATCACAGGTGTCACTGCTGTAATGCAAGTGTGGAACTGCAGTATTTGGCCAATACTTCCACTGCTTGGTGAATCTTACATGACTCAGCTCAAACGAGCAATATTTGGACTCTAGGACTAAACCCATACTTCTGTTAAAGGTCTTTGCTGGCTGAGCAGAAAAGCTGTGTTAATCTCTTGTGCATCTGAAGGCATACTCATCACAGGAACAATTTAATTCTCATTGTATGAGGGGGGTTTTGTGGGAGGCCAGCTTTTATACTCCACTTTTACAAGCAAGCAACTAAACGGTTAACGCCTCTGCTCTGAAAGGTGCCTTGGAGTATTAAATGTGAGGACATAACTGGCTTCCTGTGTTATCCAAAAGACCTACTTCCCACCTCATGCCTGCTCTGATTTAAACAGGGATTTTACTTTCCCTGTGCTGAAGCTTGTGTGAATGAATTTATCTTGGAGATAAACCCAACGCAGGATCCTGACCTCCAGCAGTACCAAGCTCTGTGTAATACAGAACAAGGCAGAAAAAAATGATTTCCTATGCCATAGAATATGAAAACAAATTCAGTACATTTGTCTATGGCATCTGGAGTTTATAATCACTAAATCGACTAACACCTGCGAAAAACACTTGCCAGCAACAAGGTATAGTTGTTGTCTGGCAATCAGATTAGGTTCCACAGAGTGAAGATAATTGGCAGTTGATAAAAGCTAATTGGCTGCCTAGTAATCCCTCCAGGTGGTCAGGTACAGCACGTTATGTCTGTGTCAAAAAGAAGGTGTCTGTCAAAACCAGGTCCTGTGTGTGCGACAGATTGGAAATAGCCATATAATCAGACTTAAGCCAAGTTTACCACATGGTTTTCTGTGACACTGACCAACATTCAGACAAAATGGGAATGTTTCTGAAGAATGCTGAATGTTACGTATACCTAATGGATGAACACTGTTGTAACCCAATACTGTAAATCTGTTATTACAATGACATGTTCAAAATATAGTTTAGATGACTTGTATGATTTGGTCAAAAGACATAGTCATAATATACTGGGAATCTGATGTTCTGAGCACAACTGTGTCAAGTTCTGTGTCCTTTTATAAAATATTTGAAATATTAAAAACCTTTGCTTCATCATGCAAACCAAAATGATGAGCTATATAACTGATGAGCTACAGTGTTTAGTCTAGACTTATCAATGAAATGTGAGTTACCTGGTGTATACTGTTGAAATATATTTTGTATTACAACCTAACACCTGAAAAGCAGAGATTTTGTTGCTTAACAAAGCAACAAAGGAAAACATTTTTAACCTGGCAGATGCTTTTCCATAAGCTTTAAGTAAAAAAATAGATCCCATATAAATGTATACAGTACGTAATCATTAAACATAAGAGACTTATTGAAGTTCAACCATAATCATTCCATGCACATACAGTAAAAGCTATTTAAAATTGATTCTACTAAAGAACCAAATGTTAACTTTTTTACAGTTCCAAAAGTTGAAAGAAAATAATGTGAATAAAAGAATGCAATTAAAAAATTGTTGAAGTATTGACAGGAACAGCTAAATAAACCTTCATTAATGAAATCCATGCTATAGTCAAAAAGCATACCATGCCAAAAAAAAAAAACACTTCAGGCAAAACTGAACTTTTTAAACAGCTTGTTTACTACTGTCTTTCTGTGAATGCAGTGAACAGTTTTCAACATACTGTAATAGAGTGTTTGATTCCAAGGATGAGATCACATACTGTAGTGACGTTACACTGAATGCATGAGACAATGGTAATGTTAAAATCTATTTGTTTGGTCCATCTTGCTCATCTGTTTGCTCGATAGCTTATTGACCACAAGGACCTCCTCGAGTCATCTTCTGAATTCATCCCAGTGGATTAGCATTGGCAACACAACTAAGCACTTTGTTCCAAACACCCTCAGATGAACAGCTCTTTGATTCCAGTCCCTGGTGTCTTGGGTGCCAGCATTTCAAAAATCTGGGATGGTCTATTCTCATCTTTCGCTCTACTGAAGCAAATCAGTAGCAGAGTTATTCAGTCACACAGCCATATGAGCTCCTGCATCTTTCCAAAAATGAACAGCCTTTTCTCTTCTGTAACAATAGAGCTTAAAAGAATGTAAAAGAAGAAGGAAATGTATACTAGATAATGTATTTTATCATCATAATGTAATGCACTGCTCTTGAAAAAAAGGTCCCTTTTAAAGTGGTAGAACAAAAAACAAGAAAATTCACAAAGGAAAATTTATTTCCATTCTGGAATATTTTAGGACATTTTTAACCATTTGTCATAAATATTGGTAACTATTCTTTTTACACCTGATGGGACACTATTAATTCAGGGATACTTTGTGGTCTGACAAGTGTTGTGCACCAAATGCGCATCTTATCTTTGAAAATAGAGGGCTAAAAAAACGTTTGGTTTTCTCCCCTGTTGCTTCATAATTACAGATTTTGCTTTCACCTGTTAGTGATGTTAAAATTCTTAGTGCAAAGATATTTAATTGGATATACCCCAATTAAAATCCTAACCTTGTCTGAACATGCTCACATATTTAAACAACATACTTGTTCAATCCTAAGATCTTGAAACAAGCTAATACTGAGGTGATAGAAACATCTTCAATATGCTTCCCAGAAATCCTTATCATCCTCTAAGAATGCAAACAATTTGGTTTTAACAGCATGCATTAAATGTATTTTTGTTATTAACCCCCCCTCCACACACACATGCCCTGAGACCCACATGAGGAACATTTATTAATAAATGTAACCTGCTTTCTCTGTTCCTCATTCATACAGTAGTAAAGCTTTCTGTAGTAGAAGCATAAAGCCTCCATGCCTGGCTCACAAAAGAAAGATGACTACCCACACCTTTTCTTTTTTCTCTATTCTCAACCAATGCTGAGTTTTTCTGCCAGAATTATTAAGGTCATTTGTGCTACAGCTTTGTACTTTGTTTCATGAATCAAAGTTAGCCTTATGTGGTTTGACTACAGAGTCTGCAATGCCCTGATGTACTGTATACTGGTGTTAGGCATGGCAATATGTAACTGGTAAAGTATCAGTAGGCATCAGGAGACAAAGTCTGGCTTGTTCCATTCTAAACCACGTTTTATTTTTTTCTAGCACAGAGTCTGAGACATACAATGTCCCTCTCCATTACTTTTAGTTAATTGTCCTCACGTGTAAATTATTTGCTCTCACATGGATGCAATGGGGTCATGCAGGTCATTCATACTTCTGAAGGATCCTTCTTTAAGAGCTTCTCTGAAATGTGACTGGCCACAGTGATAGTTACAAGCCTCTTGAGTTGAAAAGAGGCAACTGTACTCATTCATTTCTCATAAATTGAATACCAGGAGTCAATTCTCACCTTTCCTTTGCTGTGCGTGTTATTGGGTGTCATCTGTTAATAAAGATTCACAACTTTTAAAATCCAGCACTCCAAATTTTACTTAATGATCCTTGGAGTTTAGATGGCACAGCTCGTGTTTTTCTTTTTCAGTTTTATACTTAAAAACACTATTATTATTATTGAAGTCTCACTTGAGCTTTTAATGGAGGATTACACACTCTACCTGACTTTGCATGTTTTAATTGAAAAATATTAATTCAATTTGCAAAAGTCTAGATTTTTAAGATTTATATTGTATTTGTTAAGAAATCAATTGAACAATATAGAAAAAAATACAAGGTGATATTGTTCACTTAAACAAGAGCAGGACCCAAACAAGTATACTACAGATGTTATGAGAAAATAAAGTAATTCTACCTCTGTTTGACTTTAAAAGCTTTTGGTTTTTCTATTAAGATTACCAACAACCAAAACTGGTGCCATGAAGTTAATATATCAGAAGAGCACAGACATAGTGGAAAGAATAGTTTCTCCAAAACATTTAAGAAATTGATTGTTTCCAAACATTATTTTAAACACATCCAATTACCACTCATCCCAGATGAATTAATTTTTTTTATTAATAAAGAACGCACTTCATAAAATTAATTGTGGTTAAAATAATTGTGAATTGAGGAAAACAGGGAGTTATAAAGGATCGCTGTTGTAATCTTGAAGATTTAGCCTAACTAAAGAAAAAAATCTTGAAATCCTGGATTTGCTTAATCCATGCACTAGTGAATATTTCATTAAAATGAAATTTATGGGGCCTCCTGGATCAAAAGGTAATGGCACTCACCCAAATTATGGGTCCCAGTGTGAGTCATGTCACTAGCCAACTATGACTAGGATACCCCAGGTGGCAGTGACATAGTTGGGTGAGCGCTGAGGTAAATTGTCAATAGCCAGCCAGGTCTTTCTCAGCTTTCTACAGCCCCTGTGGCAGGTAATTAGTACTTTGCGAGAGGGATACGCTTCCAGTTGGAGCAAAATCTCACAGGGCTGTGCTACCTGTGAGGTGTGAAAAGATGAGTGGCTGGAAGGTCGGCAGGTTGAAGGGAACTGCCTACACTTCCTGCAACCATGGCCATCATAGCTGTGAGTTGAGACATAAAAACAAACAATTTTCTATCCCAAATCCAGTGAATAAAACAAAACTAGTTGGAAGTTCTAAATTTATATAGTATAGTAAAAATATAGTCTATTTAGTGATTTTAGGCACCCAAAGGAGCCTTAAAGAAGAATAAATGATTTCTGTCCTCCAAGTTACAGAAAAGTTTATGGAGTCTAAAGAATCCCAGCGAAATCCCAATTGTTTTATATAATATATTTTACTTGACACATTTGTACAATGAACTGTATTCTATTTACAGTTTCTTATGTTAGTTTGCTTATGTATATCATGTTTTACACAAATACTGTGGTAAGGTAAACAGTGCTACTTGAAATCAAGTGAAGTTTTAGAAACACAGTATAGATATATTTTTCCAGGTTGAAGTAGTTCAAGTGGATAGCTGCGTCAGCATGCATAGGCTGCAAAGGAATAAGTAATAGGTGTATTCCATGCTGAAAAGAGAAGAAAGAAAACACATTTGGAGCCTTCTTTTCATGGCCGAAACGTGGAATAAACCTATCACTTATTCCCATTTTTCCAGGTTTGCACATATTTTCATTGTTGCCTAATATGACTGCCTTTTTTCTTTGATTTTCTTTCCCTTAAGTTGTGTAAAATGGATGCTTACTGTAGATAAAAAAAAACCTTTGTCTTTGCATTGGTTTGCAGTAATGGCAAAAGATGTACCCATTTTACACTATATGAAAAACACTGAAACATTGAAGATGAAAAATTGAAATGGAAAAATAAAGACGCATTTCCAGTTTAATATGTTGCTATGGCTGCAGGAAATATATTATGGATAACAACATTGTATTTAAAATGGAATTGGTGTGCACAGAGATTCAAATGGCATGATGATACCATTAACTTAACATTAGAATGCATATGCATTTCAATGAAATGTCCAAATTATTTTAGAATTTAAGTCTTGTTCCACACTGTTGAAGCATGACAACTCATCTATTGGCTTAACATTACTGCAGAAAAGGGTCTGCTTGGCTGGTACTGTATTATTGCTGTCACAAGAAGGATTGCACGACATTTGCAGACACCTCGCTCTCTAATCTGACACCAATGGGCCCTTGCCTTTATTGATGTTTTAGAAAAGGAGCTGTTTGCTTCTTGAGTTCTTGGTACTGGGGAAGACATTTTACATGTCCGGAAGACAAGTGTAGAAGATATTTAAGCAATGTTGGTTTCTTTACCATCTTCTAGTTGCTGAGTTGCTTTCACGGGATTCCTAGGACTGGTAATGTGAGACAGAGTAGGTTCTGAAGGAGAGTGAAGAGGGGTTTCCTGGTGGGAGAGGGGATTATGAGGGAATTTTGTTGTTTTTGTTTATGTGTTCATTTTATGTATGTTTTCAAAATTAAAAAAGTAGATCACTAAAAAAGAATTTAAGTATACTGTACAAGTGCTACTTATATAATTTTGTGCATAAAGTGAGAGTGGGATTCTAAGACTAATTGAGCTACTGTAGATGGGACAAATGGCTTCTTCTTATTTGTAACCAGTCTTATGTTTATAAATGTCAGTTACAGAATTCTTTAGAAAAATACTGCGACTTATACAAGGAATTTCTTTGTGGTGGGAAGGGATTTTTTTGTATATTTTGCAGGTGTCACTGAGACACATTCATCTAAATTGAAAATGGCAAGCTACTTCTGTTAAATAGTATTAGTTCCCTAATGGATTTCTGGTTGTTGTTGATTTTAGAGGTACGCCATGTTTCTTTTAGAATTTGTGCTTTGAGTTCAGCTTTTTTTCCATAAATCATCTTTCTCGACAACACTAGATCTGTTTTATACCCTATGGTGGATAGCTAACCTCATTTGCAGCTGATGCTTTGCTGCTCTGGGGTAGAAGTTTTTTTGGCATGCTTGGGATTTCACAGGCACAATTTAACAGGTAAGTAAACAGAAAGCAGTTTCTTGGTTCATCTGAACCCATAAGGACTGGATAGATATTTGAAGGGTGTTTGGGGGATTGTGGCCCCTATCAGTCATTTTTCAAGCTTTTACTGTTGATATGGAATTGCAGTGGGATTTTGCTTTAAAGGCAAAAATCTCGTGAGTTAGGTGCACTTTAATGACAACTTATTTTTCATCATAATGGTGTTCAAGTGGTGCGCCTTGACTTCAGGCTACATTTTTTTTCACACAACCTGTAAATACATGTGGCATTGTCATTAATTATTTTTAATACCTATGCTGAAGTTTTTTTCATTCTCTTATGAGTTTCTTTTGTTTTTCAAGGTTGGGAATACTGTCTTGCACTTTTGTCAGAACTGGTTTCTATCCATTTTCCAAATAGCATATTCTAGCCAAAATAGAAATAACATAGAAACTGTGCATTTAAAAATATTTTTAATTCTTTATCTTAAAAATGCACAAATGTGAAACATGAAAGCTAAAAACACATACATTGCAAAAATCTATATATGTTTATTTTTAATCATCTACATTTTTAAAATGCATTCAGGAAATCAAAGTAATATTTATCTAGTGCAATACAATAGGGCTTCTTTATTGTAAGATTCTTAGACTTTCCTTTGGTATTTAACGGCTTGTTAATGCATTTGTACAGTAGATTAAGATACCCCATCAATTTTCTTTTAAAGAAAAGGAGCAATCCTTTCTTCAGCAGAAAAAGAATGTTTACAACCTATCACAATAAAAACAGAAACCCAAATATCAATCCCTCAGGGATTCCCTTTTCCCTGGTAGCAAACATCTGTTGCCCTTTAATTTTAACAACCTGAGCCCTTCTCATAAATTCTTAAATCATTCAAGAGAGCAGGTGTTGCAGCAAGAGACCTTCATCTGTCTGTTTAGTAAGAAATGATCTCTACTTCTAAAGGCCCAGGTTAGGTCAATAAATGAAGCAGAAACCAAGTGTCACTTATAAATAGCTCAGGGAAAATCTGTTGCTTGATTGAGCTGGACAGAAGCCTACTTGGAAAGGAGGGAATATATTAGTAGTGAAGATCATTAAGAAGCTGGCTAACTAACCTCCTCTCTTCAGCAGTTGAATAAGCATAAGCAGAAGAGTCTGAAAACAGAAGAGCTGTGTAGAGAAATTAAAGCACTTTCTGAGTTTTTTACCATCCTGAGGTAGATACAGTAGCTTTACTTACTTTTATTATGTGCCAGAAATTGTTCTTTTTGGGCTTTGAAATTTTATAAAGTACTGTAGCAATTCCTTTGAAATTGTTGTTAATTTCCCTATGATTCACACCTTCCACATTTGTATTTTTATCTAAAGGTTTAATAGCAATGAGTTGGTTGGGTTGTGATGTATTCAGAAACTATTGATCTTAACCATGTACTGTATATAGTGAGACCATTCTTTTTATCTTAAAATGTATTTGATGTACAAAATAGTAAAATAGCTAGCTAAAGCCTCCAACAAAAAGCATAATACTAAATCCTAAACGTTTTATCGTAAAAAATGTGTCTTCCCTATTAAGTATTATTAGACTGTGGTATTTGTACAACATTATTTTTTTCATGTAATCAAGAAGATATTCTAGCAATCTTTTTATATAAATAGACAGTGTTATAGAGGCAAGATAAAATGCGTTTATAAAGGCTAGTTCTGTTTTTTCCATTGAGAACCAAAGTCTTGAATGCTTGAATTGAAGATGTATAATTTTACATTTAATCCTTGACATACATTCATACTTGACCCTACAGATGGCAGGGATTACTGACTGGAATAATATGTAGTTTGAATGTAATTCTGTTTGCTAAATTGTCAGATATGCAGTGGGGTATATTGACACTATGGTAGTCTGTTAGGAAAATTCAATAAATTAATTATTCATTAATTTCCTTAGGTGTGAAAATTAAATTTAAAACTTTGTCCTGTTTAAAATTTGTCCCATACATTCAGTACATGGGGAGTATATTGTAACTTTAAGGATTTTAATAAGTCTGAAAAGTCTGCCCCTGGAGAAATTTATGGCTACCGTGTAATCGATTACTCATGGCGTCTGGACATTAAGACAGGTGTAGATTAAATATGGACCTGGGAAAGGGTTAAATCTGCAGTTTCAGGTACAGTTCTTCAGCATGATCACCAACTTATTAATGCCTAAATAAATAACACCTTAATAGAAGAGCTGAATCTGCAAGCTGGGATGTTGCCTCCTTTGTCTTTTCTGGATGATCCTGTTTGGATGTTTTTGTTGCTTGCTTTTGTTTTGAGGTCTGATAACTTTTCTTCTGTGCTTGTAAAAGAGTGGCCTGAGGAAAGTTTTTTTACAAAGCAAACTTGGGTGGATTTCCTACAAGGCAGCACTTTATATAATAGAGAATTACAGAGGGAAACTTTTGTTTTGTTATCCTGGTAAAACCACAAAGACCAAAAGAGTTAAAGAAATCCTGGGGCTGTTCATTCACTGTATAATTGCCTACCCACAATACTTTTTTGGCGGCCTTAAAAAAACTTTGCCCATGAAGACACCTTGTTTAATCCTTAATCTTTCGACCCATAACTCACAAACCATCAGGTTTATGTACAGTAAATGTAAAGATTTACAAGTAAAAATAACATGTGTTTAGTTATTAAATTACAGAACCAAATGTAATATCAAATAAACCAGTAAATTCCCCGTACAAAAAGTGTATTTATTTTCTGCAAAAATTATCCAACTCCACCTCAAATATTCAAGGAATACTGCTATTTATAAAAAGTATTGGCACTGGTTTTCTAAGACTGTTAATGTAACTAGTCCTTGATCACAGGAGATGATATTCCCTCTGGTCTAAAGATACCAGCTTAGTTTGGGTGAACTGAGATGAATGATATTCACTTACTCTCACCAGGCAAGGAAAAGGAAATGATGCAGATGAGCTTCCATAACTAAGATAGTATGATTGCCCCCTTGTGGGCCTTCCTGCAAAGCAGCAAAGATCCTGGAAGAGGTGTGGCCACAATACCATCCATTTTCATCTATCACCTACTGAAGACTAAAGACCTGTGAGAGATCTTAATAGTAATCAATCAGGTAAATACTCCCATAAATGAGGTATCTAAGAGCTCAATGAGTTTAGAAACAAATAAGCAACATTGCATTGTTTGTTCTGAATCTGGGCCTCTCTTGTCATCTAAAAGTACTTTATTCAATCTAGTGTTTAGATACAGAAGGTTATGTAAGACTTTTTCTATCACCGACAGTGTAGCTTTAGATCTGTGGGGGATGCTTTAATTACTCTAATTAAGCCTTGAACCCCTCTCCTCAGGGCTGCTGAGTGTAGTATTATATAATTTAATGTAATAACAATAATCACTTTATTCCTTATTAGTATTAATGTCTCCAGTGACATCACACACAGGCTGCTGCATAAAGTATTTTAATTCCACTTTAGAAAAACTGGCTATGTGAAAGTATTGTGTGATGTACTTCTTCAGTGGAACAATGATAGCAATGATTTGAATTACACAATGTAAGTGTGATTAACAATAATTATTACTAATACTCTTTCACAATGCAGGAAGCAAAACACACAGCTCTTAAGGTGCGTGCTGTATATACTGTACCATAACAAGAGAGAAAGTGGGTTTGTTTTGGAGCATTGGTTAAAATTCTGTGCACAATATCCTTGGAGTGACAACACTAGAGACTACAACAGTACCTGAAATGAGCATACTTAATGTGTCTTTCTACACTTCAAGGCTTTAGATATATTAATTTCCCTATTTGTTCAAAGTTGAGAACCAGCATGTGACAAAGCAAATACTGTACATTAAAACAACAATATTAATACCAATAAAGGCATTGAGTGGTTATTGTTAATATTTGCAAAGGAACAAGTAATAGGTTTATTCCATGCTGAAAAAAAGAAGAAAGAGAACACAACGTTTCGGCCGTGGAGCCTTCTTCAGGTGTGGAGAACCCACCTGAATTGTTAATATTTAATGTTTTAGAATGTAGGGTAAACCGGCCTTCTTGAGATATTTATAGTTGGAACCTGATAGACTATGGCCTCCAAGGACTAATTTCTGGGACAGTTCTTATAATTGTTTTTTTTCATGTTTGTAACAACTAAATTTGAGCTGAAAAGCTCCAAAAATGTGATTATGTCAATACTGTAGCTTATACTGTGGGTGCAAAGTGCATCAAAAATTATAGGTGGATTTTTACAGATGTGCTTTTGAGGAGGACTGAAAAGCTCCTTTGTAGCTTTTGTGCTGATCTCAAGGTTTTTTGAAGTGGTTTGGATTTTGAAGGTAACATTTTATCATAATACATTCATATATATATATTATATATTGTAAACCTCAGAATCCCACCTCCAAAATGAAATGCACTCTGTTATTTATTCAGCCCATGTAAAACCAATACCTATACACAAAGTTATTTAAACAATGAGTAACTGTGTTTCATGTAGAGTTGAGTAATAGAGAGAACTAGTGACTTTATTAATAGACTGGGGCTAAATACAAATCTGTTTATTAGTAAAACAAATTGCTCTCTGAACCTACAACTGCTTTGAAAGGAAATTTCTCTGCAGTTTCAAATACAAAATGTAGGTTTCCTTGTAGTGTTGAAATGAAAAACCAGCTTAGAGATTGACTGTATTATTAAAATTGCCCCAGGAAATATGCACACAGAGCAAAATTAAAAATAAAATCTATTTTTACACCCTGCAGATAAATTAACAGCATTAAATACAATCTATTGTTTCCCTCCTGGATTCTTAAATTAAGCATAATTTTCTATAGACTCCGTGATTGTGTACAACCAAAATGAACTGCAGAATGAAATGAGCACATTTTTCCAATTATACTGTACAGTAGTTTTAACTAAATACATGCAACACAAATATGTACTGAATTGTCTCATTTCCAGCACAAAACCAATCATTTATTCTAAAATATACAGGGTATGATTGTCATCACTTGGCAAAGAGCTAACACATTAACAACTTAGCACCTGATTATCAAGCTCAAAGGTCACTATGTTATTTGTGTTGCAGTGTGATTTTTTAGCCCTGCTCTGCACAAGGTATCAGAACAGTGAGGCAAAAATTGAAAAATGATACATAACATGATAATAATTCTTATTATTTAATACTGTAGGTCACCTTTCATGATACAGTACATCATCTCAAGATGCTTTACAGCAAAAATGGAAAAGAAAATACATTAGAAGCCCATGGATATGCGGATGAGATTTGGTCCCTTTACAGTAACTCAAAATCAACTCTTACTATTGGAGTTTCAGTTTAGTAATTGACCTACAGTAATTAACTGTGTAACTGCATAAAAGTGGTTCTAAGGTGTTTTAATAGGTAACTGTACCTTTGATTGTGTTAATGTTTTCAGCGATCCACTGTAAAAGACCTTTTAAACCCTTATATAAAGTTCAGTATATAGTAAAGCAGATGACAAAAAATATTGGGTTCAGTTTTGGATTTTCCGGTGCGATCTGCTTGGAGTTTGTATTGTAACAATCAGGGAGTTCGGCACGGAATGGAGCAGGTGTAGGACTCAGGAAAAGGGGTTGAACAACACATTTATTAACCGGAACCAGGGAAAGGTGCACACACAGGGACAGGGGTTACAGTGCTGCGGCTACACAAAAACGGACACATGAGGGAAGAGGCCGCCTCACAGCCCCCACCCCCTTATATACAGTACAGTCCTGTTCACCCAAGTCCTGCCCCTCAGGCGTTGTTCCCAGCCAGCCTTGCGTGAGCATTGTCAAAGGGGGCGGAGCACCCGTTAAGTACCCCACGTGGGGGCTACAGTATGTTCTCTCCATGTTCACATGGATTTTTTTCGGGTGCTCCTTTTTCCGCCCACAGTCCAAAGACATACTTGTAGGTTAATTGGCTTGTGTGTGCCCTGGAATAGACTGGCTCCCTGTCCAGATTAGGTCCTGCCTTGCGCACATTGCTTGATGGGATGGGTTCTGGCTCCCTAAAGTCCCTAAATTGGATGAAGCAGTTAGAAAATACTGTAGGTGGGTGGGTAGGCACAGGGCTGTGACATCAATAAGCACCATAATTTGAAAGAATCCTTAGCCATGGAAGCTGAAGAAAATGTTCAAAAATAAAAAAAGTAAAAAGAACAGTGGTAATTTACTTTATTTCAACTTTTTTTGCAATTATTCATCAAGTAACATTCAGCAGTATCACTTAAAGATGAGTCATCTGAAAATATGGAAACAAAAATCCTTTGTGAACACTTTAATTGAGTCAGTATTGTGATGATGTTTCAAGTTGGTATGCAGTCTTTTGATTACAGTACGTTCTGCAATCTTGTATTTATCCTAGAAAATATTTAGAGACTTATCAAATATGTTTTAAGAAGTTGTTGAAAACATTACATTTACAGTATTTTTTTAAACTCAAAGTAGCTCAAATAAGGCAACAATTAACATTACAGGGCTGAAAACCATACTGTAGGTTTACACTGCAAATAGCAGAGTGAAATCTGTTTTTTGGTCCTCTCTAAATGTGTGTAAGCCTTGTGCTAGTAATATACAGTACTGTATGTGCAAGTGTAAATGCAGCTTAAATCATTCAAGAGCACCATTGTTTAAATTACAAAAATTAGAGGTTATGACTGTTCTTTTCTGATTATATTTTTAGCGTTATATCCATGTGTAGATCTTTTAATGGATTTCTATAGATTGTAATTGGAGAATTACATTTTATGAGGGACCTTATAAAAAGCTTGCTAAAATCATAATGTGTCATTAAGGTATCACTGTCCTTTTTGCTCGATCAATTTAGTTAAACAAGACCTATCCATACCATTTACAGGAGCAAAACTGAACTACAGTTTCTTGGTTTCTACAGCTAGTTTTTATTTTTATGAATTGGTATTACATTTGCAGGTTTCTGTTCTGTGAGTACAGCTCCCATCTCATCTATCAGATGAAGCATTTTACAAAACATCTGTGAACAACATCATTCATTTCCTTAAGTACAGCTGAGAAAATACCATCAGGCTACCATGATGTATTGGCTTAAAGCCAACTTTGTCCCAGTAATACCTCACTGCCAGTTATGCTAAAATCACTCAATACTGTTGGAGCTCCTACCATAACCTGAGGCATGTTATTGACATCTTCCTGTGTAAAAACTCATATTAAATATTTATTTAGCACATTTACTATTTTTTCAATCTTCTAGTATTAATCCCATATTATCTCACAAACTACAGTAGATACAGTACTTATACAGTATATATACTTACGTGTTGTAAGTTGAAATTCCCCATTAATGCAAAGTCACCTTTACTGCATGCTACATAATTACCTAATTTCAGTGAGCAGTTTGTGCCCATGTCTGTATTTGGTTATCTAGAGCATATACTGTAGCTACTATTAAATTATTACTTTAGAAATGTTGTTCAGTTCTTTAGCTAGCACATTAGTTTCCATATTCAAAGCCATCTACCACCCATTCTACTTGTACAATATATATTTCTAGTGTATGTAGTCTGACTTTCCAAAAAATTGATTTTCTTTTCAGTCCCATAATTCTCTCCCAGCTGTGTTTCAGTCAATCTAATGTTGTAGTTGCCATTTACAGCATTACCCTTCATATATTGGTTTTCCAATAATTTCCATTAATTAACTGCTAAATATCAAGCAGATAGCTAGTATGTAACCTAAGATAAGATGCTAACAAAATAAAACTATACTGTCTACAGCTGCAAACGAGATGATAACCTCTGGTCCATCTTGCTAATTTGTTTTATCAGTAGTTAATTGATCTGAGGGTCTCATCCATCCATTTCTTGAAGGAAGCCAGGGTATCAGCCTCCACAGCCTTTGAGTACAATATTGTCACCTGTTCTAAGTTTTAAATGTAATTCCCTTTTAAATGTAATGCCTTCAATGTCATTCAAGCATTTATTTTTAAAAGCTAATTAGAAAATGTTTTCAAATTAAACAGCTCTTCTAATTGCTGTTTCTTTCATCTAGATCTGCAGAATTACCAGTGGCTGCTCTTTTTTCACACCAGGAAAATAATGCATGCATTGGCTTCATCAGGGCTTTGCAGCAAAGTCTTTATTTCCCCATAGAGCTACATTTGGCTTCTTTACTCTTCAAGGTTTGTTACAAAAGCAAACTTACACCCACATCTCTATAAATATTCTGAACCCAGTGTAGTTCTCTTCAATGCAGTGCAATGAGCAGCGTCTGCGCATTTCAGTAAAGCACTTTACAGAAGCCAGATCAGCTGGAGTTCTGGTGTTTTTTCCATTACACCATGGCAGGGCGATCTGCTTCAGGAACTGCAATCAGTCAATGAGGCATTTCACAACACATTTTGAGAGGGATATGTTAGCGCTGCCAAAGTGTCAACCTTCAGCACTAAAGAGTCCTTAGGGATGAGAGTCTAACACTTATTGACACTGCTGCATCAGCAAACCTTAAGTCAGCTGGGCAGCCATCATTCTACAGTTGACTAAGCTTCTGCATCAAGCATACAAATCACTTGAAACAACTGGGGACTGATGTCAATAAAGAACCAAATGGCTTTAACAAGTGGCTACATTAAACGCCTGGCAAATATACTGTGTATGTGCATTGCTTAAATAAATAAAAACTTCCTTTTTTGTCCATGCCACCACAAAAAAATAACCCTGATTTTTTTCTTTCCCAAATACTTGTACAGTACCTATTGGAGAAACAGCTAAACTGCAGTGAAGTAGCCCCAGACAGCCCCAGACAGCCCCCCTCCCCAAGAATAGGATATGAAAACATTTAGGTTGCTGCACTGTTTTACAGATATCATTGATTGCCTGTCCAGTTGATGTAGAGAGTGGTGTCATGCTGACATGCAAGTTAATGAGGTGACACCTTCCTGGAGTGCAAGAACTGAAAACTAGGGAAAAAATAAACCATTGAAAGTGATTTAAAGAAAAATCTGTATGCACGCAGAAGGAGAACGCAATAGAGAATATACTGATCTGTTCATTTTATGTTCATTTTTTAAAGGTTAAAAAAGTATTTATACAAATTTTAGGAGGTACACAAGATTTATTTAACACTCCAGCAATTTAAGAATAGTTTGCAAGACTCTTCCAAGATTCATTCAAAGGATTCTTAGCATGACCTTGCTTTGACACCCTTGATTGACAATTATGAAATTTGCTAGTGAAGGCAACAGAGATCCCTACAAAGACGGATACAATGGAGATACTCACCTACTGAATCTGCTAAATCATTACAGTTGTACGACATGGTGTTGCAAAATCACCATTAGGTTCAATAGTTCACTGGAGAAATTCTACTGATTCTACACAGATTGTAAGAACACTTAACTGCTATTGCAGTTACCAACATGGCTCCATCTTCACTAGCACCATTTGAGACAATTTAGTTGATATTGTAAGTTAATACATTTTTCAAAAGTAATAACTCTATGATTAAATACAATTTTCAGCTCATTAAAATGTTGTGCTACTTCTTCATTACCTACAAATATGTAGCAATTCCAGAAATTACAGATAACTACAAAATAATTTATTTGCACAATGATTGAAGCACCTGGTAACGCTGTAATGTACATGCAATGTTCTCTGCACATCTGAAGACCAGATCCTCTCACTGTAGCTAGCCATCAGTCAAGTGACATACTGTACAGTAGATGAGATGTTTGTACCAATGAGTAGAAAATATAGGCCTCAACATACATTTTACATTGCTTTTCTTTCAGAAGTGTATTGCTGGTTTCCCACACTACAACACACAATAAGTTTTTGTTTTGTTGTTTTCTTTTATCTAAAAATAATTAATCTGATATCTGAACTTCCTCCAGATTTTGATAATTCCATGCTGACATGAGACAGTACAAGACAGTGAGTCAGCCTTGAAGGCATATATGGTCTTTTTATAAAATAAGGTATTTTTTATTAGATTGTACCAATATACAGTACACACAGGTCTTCCTGTAGATCAGGAAATTTAGAGTTACCAGGGCACCGACTCTGGATTTATGCGCCAGTTTATAAATGTGGTAGAAAATGAAGAATGTACAGGGCTTGTCAGAGACCTTAATACTCTCTCAGTTTAATTTAAGAATGAAGGCTTTAATGCCAGTGCCGTGGTCAAACACAATATGCCAGGCTTCCCAGTTGTGGACCCCATGACATCCACGATTAATTGATTTTGTTTGATGAGAGCTCTCAGTTATGTAATTGAACTAACAGTAATTAATTTGAAGCATTTATTTTCAGCTCTTAAATATGTTTGCATTTCAGAGCCCCTGACATTCAAGTAAACAAGCAAAATTTTGAAAAGGTTCTGGTTAAGCAGCCTCTAGTTTCAATTAAGAGTTAAACAACACATCTCAGGCCTCACTAATATGAGCACTAATATCTTCATTCTTGATCTAAAGAAGATTCTAAAGGAATATGTTTCATGTATTCAAATGCCCGAAATGTACTAACAAAGTTAACTCAAGTGACTATTTCAGGCTCAAAGACAAATGAAACCATAAGACCCAGAAGTTCAGGGGGGTATTTACTCCAGCAGGTTACCTACTGTATGTTTTTGAAGATGATTCACTGAAATCCTTTAGAAGGAACTGGCTGAGAGACTGAGATTAGACATTATCAAACAAATGAGCAAGATGTGATGAATGATTTCTGTCATGTCATCTTTTTAAAATGTTTAAGTTCTTGCAGGATTAAATACAGTATATTAATTGTAAAAGAAAACACTACACCTCATAACATAGGAATACAATAACTATCACCAATAGCTTTGCTCCAAAGTTTGTGATCCAAAAGGGATGCTGAATGTGATTTTGATTTTCCTGGGGTCTTCCATGAAAATTTCTCTACTCTCTCTATTGCTTGGTCTCTGACTTGCACAATCTGTCCCTGAAGGGCTGCTGTCTGTATGTCATTTAAAATTCAAAATTAATTTACAACTTCATTAAAAAGCAAAATTAAAAGTTACTTACTAAGGCTTGTTTGGTATTTGCATGTTTGCCTTTAGTTTTTATGCCACAGCACCTGATAAACACTCAAAGATTTGCCAACAAAACTCAAATGATAATTTACTGTGAGAAAAAATCAGTTCAATCTCCAAAACTATACCTCACTTCAAGACTCAAGATCGGGTTGTTCAGTGTAAACAGATATTATGTGGCTATCTTGTAATTTGTTGGAAAATCAATTGTGGATGATAAACAAATCAATCCCAAGTAACCATTGAGCTCTTGCTTATTTCTATCACACCAAAAATAAATAAAAGACTTGACAGCTGATTGCTTGTTTTCTTGGATGTGCATACAGATTTCTAGCAAACAGACAACTGAATCAAGAATAATTAATTCAATGTCAGAACAGAATTCTATTTGCCCCTTTTACTTGTACCTTTGATACATACTGTATATTTCTGTACATGTATTTCTACAGTTTACAAGTTAGTGGTAACTGTAACTTGGGTATTGCAAGACCTTGTTTGCCTTAAAGCAATAATTTAAATAGGTATATGGCAGATTCAATTGGTTTCCTTTTTTTCAGACACTCAAGTGAGATTCAAATTTAGTGTCCATGTAAATTCCTTCAGGAAGTTAAACAGCAAACCTCATATATACCTACATTAAATGGGAGTTTCTGGTTTATTAAAATCTATTAGATTAATTACAAAAAACTGTCTATACAATACCTTTTTGTAGTTATTCTTCTAATAGAGTACATGAATCATAAAAATTGTACTTTTTGATTGATTTAAATGTATGTATATATAAAATGTAATTAACTTAGCCTAATTGCTTGCAGTTGCTTGCTCTTAGAGACCCGTCATTTACAAAGAACAACATATGAATGACAAACAGAATAGTTTATTTTTTACCTCCCAGTCAGGAAGAGAACTATTTAGCTTCTTGTATAAGATAAAAACAGTTAACTGAAAGTGAAGGCCACATTTTTTAATTGAATGGTTGAATGTATATATATAATTGTACTGCTTCTTCTAAGGATAAATGATTTTGTCACACCCCTTGGACTGTCACGCCCTTGCCCTTGGATCCGTAATATCTGTGCGCCCACCCCCGCCATCCTGGTGGACAACGCATTGTAACAACAGCAACATATGAAATCAAATAACTTTTTAATAAAATACATTTTTCAACAATTGTTACAAATAGTCAATAGTGTTACAAACATCATTAAATTAATTTAACAATATGAGTAAATAAATACATAGCAGTAAAATTGAGTGGGCTTTTAAAAGAAGTTCATTCCATTTTGCTATCTTCCTAAAAAAAGATGCTTGTATTATTCAGTTTAGGCAGCACAGTATTTTAGTCAATCACATGTTTTACCCTGGGAAGATGATGATTTGATTTTAGAATTTCGTATTGGATGAAAAAAAGACGTTTTTGTTTTCAGATAATTTCTTATATAATAGTACACACTATTCTATTCTGAACATTGTACAAACATTTTATACAGTACATACCAATATTGATCATCAAAATTATAGACCAGTTTTTAAAATGCTTCTGTTCTTGATTCATCTTTTTAATCCACTTTCAATATTGACGTTTGAGGAAGATAAAGAATTTGTACCAGGTGGACACTGGCGCAGTAGCTAAATAACTAAACAGAGCTAAAAGAATCAACAGTGAAGAACATCTAAAGGGAACCCAAAGGACCAGTGTCTTATTTGTTGTTTACAATCATAAGTAGAAAAGTTCATTTTTATCAGTAGAAAACCATTTCATTCAAGAACAAATTACTGAAGGAAACTGAGAAAACATTTTTTAAAATAAATATTAGCTACTGTATATAAAACTATGAATATTTAATGTCCGTTCTCATGTGTAAATGGGCTGACTACTGTAGTCATTAAAAACAACTAGGCTTGTATTATACCAAAATACACAGAAAGAATTTGACACTATTTTCAGTTCTTTTCGGTTACATTAGAACATAATTTAAGATTGTATTAAATAATGTGTTTATTATTTTGCAGGACTACAATTAGGAGATACAATTTTCCTTTTTTCTGTGCCTCTTCAAAGAAGACAAGTCACCTTTCTAGATTTATAAATCATTAGGAGGATTTTTTTAGAAAATGTAATTCTCTTAATGAGTGTAAAACTCATTATTTTAGCTTCTAAATTGTGGAATTTATGTTAATAAACATTAATTCCCACAATCTACACATTACGTATCTCAATATAATTTACTGACAGAAACAGTTACTCCTGTCACTTAAATTATAAAACTAAATTTAGAATGATCATAACCATAAAATCATGGTTAAAATCTCCTAATTTATCATTTAGGTGACTCCTTATGTAAAATGACTGGCACATAACAATTGTGGGTGGACCAGTAGGGGGCATTCTTCTTTCTGAGCTGGAATTTATCTCTGTGACAGGGGACATTGTAATGTAGAAGATGCCAACCTTCAATGTTAATTTTTTATATGCTTTCAAAGATACGTACTGTATAGGTGGATGCAGTAAATGCTGTACAGTACTATATGTTGAAGATATTCAGGAGGAAGGTGCAGTCAGTAGTTAAGTTATTAATAAGGGAATTTCTGCTGATTTTCAGGCTTCACCATTGCAAGTGTTTTCTTGTGACTTCAGTACACCATTTATAGTGTGAGGTCAAACAAACACCTGTCACGATTAAATTCCTGAGTGTAATTATAGTGGCGCAAGTGATGGAGTTGTCAGCTTGTCAAGTTGTGAGAGTGAGTCTTATTCACTTGAGTTGTTCATCAAACTGGCTGAATGGGCAGCAAAACATTAAATAACAGCAAATGTTATTTGTCCATCCATCCTTGCCAAGAAATCCAAGACCAAACACGTCAGCACTGAAAGATGTTGTGGCTATAGATGTGTACAGTATGTGTTTATAGGGTTCACTTTGGTCTCTTGTAAATCTTACAATCCATACATAAGTAGTATCCTACTATTGCAGAGAGCAACCCCTGTAGTGCATTGGAAAAAAATATTGATGACGACCCCGCCCCCTTTTCAAAAGCTTGAGAGTTCACTTCTAGCCCATTTTAAGAATGCTGGACCAAAATGAAAATGCTTGTTTGTTTGTTTTTTTGTAGAAATCATAAACCAACATATGAGGCAAACTTCCTAGAGGCATTTTTACTGAAAATAACAATTTAGAAAGACAGCAGCCTACAGTATGTACAATGAAGTCCTTTACAATTGTAAGGTTTCATCTGTCATATGTGATGCCCCAGCCTGTGCATTTGACAAGAATGTATAGTCCCACTCAGGTTGTGATAAATGTGCATAGCACAGTTAATGAAAGGAAAAAATAACATTCCCTAAAAGGAAAAGCACCATTAAGGAATGATCAATCTCAAACATTGCCCAGTTCTTCATAAATCACCATTTTCCAGGGATTAGCATGTTATTCCCAATTCTGTCTTGACTGCAAACATGTCTGTTATCTACTGCAGTCGAAGTTATAAGATGCTTACTGAAATAGGGCTGAAATGGCTGTTAAAATTTAGATTAAGTGCACAGGCAGTCAGACCTATTTCAGATGAGCTAATTACTTTCAAAGGGTGTGTCCCAAAGGAGGTTTGAACACAAGTCCCCTGATCTTATTTAACTGGATAGCTGGAAAGCAACAGAATGTCACTTTCACATGTTGGCAGAACCAGTATTCTCAAAAGGACTATATGTAATTCAATATACTGTATGGTCACTGTATGCTTTTCTGTCTAGGAACATACAGTACATTTAACTTTCCTCTGTTTTAGTGCAAACACACCATGACTGCACACAGAGTTTGTTGCTTTTGTATGTTGACCATTTTTTAAAAAGGATGTTAAGATCTATGGATCTTGAGATGAGATCTCATTTATCAATCAAAATCAATCTCAAAATAAGCTCAAACATTAAAACCAAAGGAAGATCTGGTGATATTTAAGAAAATACAGCAGGGTGTTGAAGGGGTTCTTTAGCTGTGGAAGAAAGGGGATTGCAAGAGAAAACAAACCATATGGACTCAGGAAGATTTCCAAAAGTTTGGAGCAGTTCATCTAATTTTCTTTAGTAAATTGTCATCTTCTGCCTTTATAAATTATTGTGAAACAGTCAAGCTGTGTGCTCAATTCAAACCTTGTTTTGTACTCCTGACTGGTTTGTGATGCTAGCTTGTTCATTTATTTTATCTTCAGTAGAACAGATTGGATAAATGATCCAATAGTAACAAACTAATTCATATAATAGTATCAGTAGAGAAAAATGGCTTCTGCAAGAAGAAACATAGCATTTATCAAGCCAAGAGTGTATACTTTAAAATAGACATGTCAATCAGTATAAGCAATAGTATACAGGATTTAGATTGGCATGTAGGCTTCAAATTAGTTTTGAATTAGTTCAGACTTTTGGAATTGCTGTATTAGGAATCCCATCCCATTTATACGGTCAAAGACTGACATGAAGATGGATTCTGGGATGTGAAAGGACACAGAACAATAATAGAAAAATAGAAGATCTCAAAACTTTGCTGGAAAAAGTTTTTTTTTTATATGTAAAAACGGTAGCATGGTCTTGCAATAGTTAGCATTGCTGCCTCAATAGGGCACTGGGTTCAGTTCCACTCCTGGGGTAATATCTGTGTGGAATTTGTATTTTCTCCCCAAGTTCACATGGGTTTTTCACTTGGTGCTCTGGTTTCCTCCTGCCATCTAAAAACAAACTGGTAAGTTAATTGGCTTCTTTGTGTGCCCTGCGATGGACTGGCATCCCATCCACAGTGTACCCCGTCTTGCACCCATTGCTTGCCAGGATAGGCTCCGACTCTCCCACAACCTAGAACTGGCTGAAGGTATTAGAAAATTGATAGATGAATTTGTGAAAAAATGTAGAAATGTTGAATATTTTTGATACTTGAAAATGCAGGATTGTTTTCCTTTTATTTATGGTATGGCTGGAAATGTAAACTTGTTGTAACTCGAAGAGTGCATTCGGCAATCTTTGCACACCTTGTGTAAATAAATATTGATTTTTTTTCATCCATTTTTATACCTTTAATACAATAACAGCTTGATGGTTTTGCAAACTTTTGAAAAGCACAGAAGTCATATTTGACACAATAGCATCTGTATCCTTGTTTATTTTATTACTTCTCTCTCAGTGGAGTAGACTTGTCAGTGTAGACAGAACAGAGATCGTCAGATTCTAGTTATACAGCAGGGATTTTAGAAATATATTCTGTGAATAAAAGAGAAACATGCTTTGATAACTATTCTGGATAATTTTGCTCTTTATATTTGAAATGGACTGTTACATACAGAATTCTGAATTGCTGGAATAGAAAATTCAGATCTTTATTTACATCAAAAGGCTTACTGAGGTTCACATACACAAATTATTTTAATTCAAGATTTAGCGCACGAGAGCACTAAGACCAAAGTTAATAGAGGTCTGAATGCTGCCATATTAAAGCTAACTGGTATAAAATGGGAGGACCTTAGTGTCAGTAAAGGAGTGAAGCACTATGTGATGATAAGGTTAACATAAGTTGCTTTGGCCTTTAGCAAATTTGCACTTTGCCATCATTAAATTGTGCAGATTACACTGAAATATATTATTATTATTATTATTATTATTATTATTATTATTATTATTATTATTATTATTATTATTGAAACATGAAAGGTGGGAAAGGGGTTGTATATAATGGGAAGTGAATGTATAATTTTGCTTTGTTCTCGGGCAACTGTAAATCCTTCAAATAATGTTTTGACAAAAAATGTGCCAATAGCAAACAATATATTAGAAATAGCCAACTATTGAAGAATGAAGCGCAAGGGGAGCTTTGATTTTGTTCTGAATGGCAGCTGTTGTACTGTATATTTTAAAATATTGTAAATTGATCATATTTGTATTACCTATTATTTTTTTGGTACAAGTTACACAGTGACTTGCAAAAGTATTCTGGCCCTTCCTGTGGTGTCCCTTTCTGAAATTACAAAGTGATGTACTGTACATTTATTAAACATACTGTAATATATATTTTGTTAAAATCTGAATGCTAACAGAAAATAACAGAACAGACCAGAAAGTAAAAACTGAAACATGTTCATTGCTTAATTATTCAAACTCATGCACTCTATATTTAGTGAAAGCACCTTTGGCACCAATTACAACTGCAAGCTTTAACTGTTAAAAATCTAACTACTTTGGACATTGGCTCAGTGCATTTTTTTTCCATTCTTCTTAGAGGATTTCTTCAGGCTCTTTTATGTTGCTTTGGCATTGCTTATGGACTGCAGTTTTCATTTCTTTCACTTTCTTATTTTTTAGACAGTTTAGTGTACTTTTGAGTCTGAAGTAGGTTTTCATCCAATATTTGCAAGTATTTTGTTCTATTTATACTGTATTCCCATCAGTCTTGACTTGATTAGCTTCCCAGTCCCTGCTGATAAGAAATAGAACTATAATACAAAGTCACCACCTCACAGTAGGGATGGTGTTGACTGAGTGATGCACTACTGTATGTTCGTTTTGATTCATACTGTATGTAAAGCTTTGCATCAGGACCAAAAAGTTCCAATTTTGTCTTGTCTGACCACAAAACCTTTTGCCACATTCACAGTATCAGTGCAGTGCTTTACTGCAAACCCCATGAAAATGTGTTGTTTTATTTCCATTCAATTCTTCTTTGTGGAATCACTCAGGATCTGTTCTCCCAGTCACTAAACTCTTTCAAAATCCCTGTCTTTCTTATGCCGGCATCCCTTACCAGTTTCATCCTTGCCCAGCTATTCAATTTAGAGAGACAGCCTGATCTAGGCAGTGTCTGGGTGCCTTCCACTTCTTAATGACAGACTTCATCATGCTCAAAGAGATATTAAGGGTATGGAAAAGTTTGTATACCTTTCTCCAAATCTGTGCCTTTATACAACTTTATCCCTTGACTTGCTTTGAAAGTTCCTTGTTTTTTTATAATTGAACATTACAGAGATATGTATATTTATTTGGAAATCATAGAAGCAATTATTGCATACAAAGGCCACTCAACTCATTGTGACTCTCTCTTTCCTAGCGTTAATCCCGCACTCAACTCATTGTGACTCATTTAGGTAATTTTGTGCATCTAACACAGCAAAGGGTTTGAATTCTTACACAACCATGGCCTTTCCATTTTTCATTCATATGAATTATCTATTGTTCCTGTACATACTGTACCTGATATTAATTGCTTATTCAAGGTGTCATGACTACAGGTTTTAAAGAGTAAAATGTGAAAACAGTGCAAGGATCTGAATACGTTTGCCAATTAAGAGGTAAATGCACTTCCACATACTGTACTTTCCACTTGTTTTCTTTCATTAGTATTTCACTGTTCCAATGGATTGAGTTTGTTAATGCCCTTGTGGTTTTTAAATACTTGTATTATGCCCCATTGCTAACTTGCTAGTTTGTCATCTTTAATCTGCCCTTATCCTGGTATCAATCCCCTCAGAATCTTATTTTAAATCAATATGTGTCATTCCAAAGCCAAAACTGTCATGAAAATTACAAAAACCTCATAAACTGTGAGTTTTTCAAATTAGAAATCTCTGATTCTTTGAGTCAATTCAGTGACAAGGTAAAATAAAAAAAATATTAGGAAAGATAATGCAGTGGTGAACGTCTACAATGCAGCAAAATGTCAGTTCAAATGTCTTAAGCATCTTACTAAGACTACTAATTTCTTGTAGTTATGTATATTTATACACTTCTGGCAGGGGACAGGGAACCCCTTCTCAAGCTATCACTCCAGAGGAACCCCCGGGTTTCAACTGACAACAGAAATATAATTATAACTCATGTCATCACAGAGCATGAACAAGCATGAATGATTGTCTCTTAGAAACACAGTGAATGTGATGAAAGCCTCATTGTTAAGAGGTATGCATTGGTGACTCTGGCAGACAATTAGAACCTGTGCTAAAGCTGATTGGGCCTAACAGCCGTTGTGTCTGCTAGGTGGTGTAGTTGTACAGTATATGAAGAGGGAATAATTATTGCTTGAGGGGTCACCTTACTATGATGTGTTTTCATACACTTTACCATGTAATACATGCATACAGTCAAGTTATAAACGCAACACATGTGATGTGTTTTGAGAAGCATTTTTTAACCTTGTTGAAGTTTTTTTATCAGCATCCATGATGATTAAAATAGCTCCAAAAAAGAAAGGTGTTAGAAGGTTTTTAATGATTGAGAGTTTGTGCTAAATGGCATTACTAAAAAAAACAAGTAATTCTTGGTATCAGGTTGTCACGATCGTCATCCCTCCTTTTAAGGGCGCTCCGACCCTTTCGTATTTTAGTTGATTATGTGCACCTGCCCCCTCTTTTGTCTCTCATTATTTAAGCCTGGCACACTCGCTATTCCTGGCTCAGCATTGGAAGATGGACGCCCAGAATCCCGCCTACCAGCGGATCCAGGAGAGACCCGACGGCATAGGATTCCTCACGGCGTCCTGACCATCTGAGTCCAGGGCTCAGAGCGCCTGGCCTCGTTACCCTGTTTTTGCTCCTTGTTCCTGTTCCGGATCCTGTTCTGGATTTTAACTTTGTCTGTTTCAGATGGATCCCCCGGTTCCTGAACTCTGGACTGTGCCCCGTATTCCACCTTTGGACTGTTTAAATTGTTTGCCTTTGCCATGCCCCCCAAGCACCAGATCACTGCCGTCACGCCCCCCTGTCTGTCTACCCATCCTGATCCTCTACGTCTTTTCCCTGTTGTCCTTCTCCACTTACTTCCAGATTATACTATCAGCATAGGGTCCTGAACTATGCTCACACAGGTTTCAAATGGGCATAACCAAAATGACCTGACAACTTGCCATATAAGGAACGGAATTTTAGATATCTTGTAATCTTGAAGCACCTCTCTAATAGAAATAGATTGTCAAGAGGATCTGAAGGGTTGGGAATATTAGATTTACACAGTCTACAACCTTATAGGAAACAGGAAACAGTAATTGCTATGCAACATGTATGGTTTGCTAAGCAGATTTTACCAGGCTTTTATTAAGCAAACACAGAACACATATTTAGGGGGGTAAAGACTGTAAATTATTTTATTTTAAACTAAAACTGGATGAAGAGATTTTTCTTGTGTTTTCATTCAAGTGTTACTTCATATTGTAACAATTCAACACTTCCAACTGAACTGAACTCTTTATACAAGATTCTGACAACATCATGGACTCTGGTAGACAACATCTACCAGGACATCTTTTTTGCATAATCACAAGAAACTTAAATTTCAGTACAGTTGGATATTTTAAATCCTGGTAAACTGAAGTTATGGGTTCTATGAAAGGTGGTGGGTGTTTTAATGTAAATTACACCAAAGAAAAACGTATTTCCATTTTTTAATGTTTAATGACTTTCCATTTTAAAAATATAACAGAAAGGGTTCATTGTGAGCCTATTTTAAAATGAAATATAGGAAAAGGTACTGTCCTATTCATTTTACTGTTCCTTGACCATTGTACCATGAAGCCCTCTCAGCAAGATATTGACCCTCCCACACATATACAGACAGATTTAAAACAAATCTTTACTTCAGCATTTTTGCTTAGTTTATTTTTTACGAAACTGGATTGAAATCATATCCGCTGTTTATTTCTTTACAAAGAAAGGCCTTACAGAAATTGTATCCTGTGTTTTTAATACTGTACCTTTGATGCATAGTACCCAAGCCACAATATTATCTTAGTGTTTAATTTTTAATCAATACCTAATTTAAGGCTTCACCACACCTCATAATAGTTTAATAGATGAGGACATTTTTAATTCACCGTTCTTGTCCCTTATGTGACAAAGTTATATGATGCCTGCTGAGATTTATCTTTGTACTGAGTTGTGCTGTCATTCTTAACTACTTGTACTGTATGTTTGTAGTGGTCTGAAAGAATGAATAGGCTGAAAGCCACACTGAATTGAAATGAGCTATCTCACCAGTCAGAACAACAACTGAGGCCCACAGACATAAGAATTACTTAACTTAGTACCCTTTGCATAACTTGGTAGAAATTGTAGAAGAGCAAATGGTGACCCACAATTGTCTAATCACAGCTTTGGGCAACAGTAATGTTTTCCCAACTCCAAGGAAGAAAACCATGAGATTTAAGGATTAAACACAGTAAGTACTTCTATACCCCAGGTTGTGTGGAATAAAAAGGAAACAAAGACAAATCTCAAATAATTATTACTGGTTGTCAGGGGTGATTCTCAGGAATGGAAGTCTGAACAATCATGCTACAGTCTTCATTCACTTTTAATTCAGGTAACATTCTAATCCAGATAAATTTCTAATAGCAAATACAGACTTTAAAGTCATACAAGTGAAATCAACAATAATTTATTGAAGTGGAGGAAAAACCTGAAAGATCTTTCTCTCCAGGACCAGAGTTGAACAAATAGCATCCAAAGAGACTGAACTGTGAGCAACTGGATTGCCATCGACTCAGGCTCGGGGTTTGCAAAATTGAGGATGGAGTCTATGGTCTCAAAGACTGAGGGCAGAGGTTGCTAGTGCTAATTCACTAAGTGGCACCTAACAAGGCAATGATGCAGATCTAATGGTGTAAGTAACATTGCAGTTGAGCAGTAAAAATGCTTCTACTTTATGATGAAAGCCCTCCAGTGAACAAAGAGATTGGCATTTGTTGTATTGTTACATTAGTAAAAAATGAGCCATGGCTGGTTAAGGCGAGACACCTAGACAACTGCATTAGTGTTCTTGTCTTGTCTTGTCTCAAAATAACCTTTCCATTAGTTAATACCAGGGATATATTAACATAGTGAGTGTCTTAATAATTGAATTTTGGGTCATCTACTTAAATTATAATGAAGTTCATAACTTTTGAAGGGGTAGTTTTATAATTAATTAGAAATTACAGTGATTTAAATTTTACCTTTACCAGCAAGATGTGCTACTTTCTCTCCATTTTGGTACAGTTGGATAAAAGTTTAGACTTATGTAAGCTGTAATGTTTGTACATTACTTCTAAGGGCACATTCAAATCAATTGAACAATCAAGCAATTCCTGCAAATGCAACTATTCTCTTATTCGTAGCAGTTCACAGCAACTGATAGATTTCAATTTGATTTCAAAATCAAATAGAGAATAAAACCAAACCATTTATATATTTAAAATATAGTTCAGGTGGGTAGCTGCATCAGCATGCGTAGGCTGCAAAGGAACAAGTAATAGGTTTATTCCATGCTGAAAAAAAGAAGAAAGAGAACACAACGTTTCGGCCATGGAGCCTTCTTCAGGTGTGAGAGAGACAAGGCAGTAGGCAAAAGAAATGTAGCGGGAGAACAAAGGCTGGGAGGGAGGAGGAGTGAGAGGCGGGAGCAGGGGACAGAAAGAGAGGCCAATCAAGAGGTGTGGAGTCAGAATGGGTGTAGAGAGGTGTGAAATGAAACTTCCAATGAATGGAGAAAGTTTAAAAGAACAGTAGTCTGTTGTTAAGAGAAGGGAGAATGTGTGATCCAAGCTGCAGAATAATTTTGGTTTTGGTAGTCTTTCTGATGTATGAGTTCGGAAAACCGTCTTTGAGAACACAGATGGAGAGATTAGAGTGGTCGTGGCTGTCAGATGTGAAATGAGAAACAATGGGCTTGGAGAGATCTTTAATCTTCACTGCCCTGACGTGTTCTCTGAAGCAGTCTCCGAGTCTCCTTCCTGTTTCTCCAATGTAGATGGCTGGGCATTTACTGCAAGAGATACAGTAAATAAGGTTGCTGGAGGTACAAGATGCCATCTGGGTGATCCGGAATTGTATGAGTGTGGTGTTGGATGTGTACTTGCAGGTGATACAGCAAGCTCTGTTGCAAGGGAAAGTGCCTGGTGTGGATGGTTGTTGAGGCCGGTCAAGGGAGCTGTGAACAAGGAGGTTACGCAGATTAGGTGGTCGGCGATATGAGATGATGGGGCGATCAGAAAATAGGGCCCCAATGGAGGGATCATCCTGTAGGATGGAAAAGTTGTGGTTAATAGTCCTGGGGATAGGAAGTGTGTTAGGGTGGTAGGGAAGCACCAAAGGAATGCAGTTGTTATTGTGGGAGTTCCTGATTGGGTTGATGGTTCGGGGGGTGTTTTTGGCTCGGGCAAGGGCCCTGTCAATCACACTGCTGGGGTATCCTCTGTTGATGAAAAAGGAGTACATTTCGAGGGCTTGGTTCTCGAAGTCAATGTCATCGCTTCATAATCGTCGTAGCCTAAGGAACTGTGAAAAAGGAAGAGAGTTTTTAGTGTGGTTGGGGTGAAATAAGCTGTACAGGAGGTGGCTGTGTGAATCCCTGGGTTTGTAATAAACTGAAGTGGAGAGTCGCGGGTAGTTGATGGAGAAGTTGATGTCTAGAAACGGAAGAGTAGTGGAAGATATGTTAACCGTATATTTGAGGGACGGGTGGAAGTTGGTGAAATGGTGCAGGAAGAACTCAAGCTGATCGTTGGAGCATGTGGCAGCACCGACGTAGTCATCAATATATCCTTTGTAGAGGTCAGGGACATAGCCAGTGTAGGAAGCAAAGAAGCATTCTTCTACCCAGCCGACAAAAATATTGGCATAGCTGGGTCCCATTCTGGTGCCCATGGCAACTCCAAAAACCTGTTGGTAAAAAAGATTATTGAAAGAGAATGCGTTCAGTGTGAGGACCAATTCTGCAAGGCGTACCAGGGTGTGGGTGGGTGGATCAAGCACTGTGTGTTTGTCCAGCATGTGCTTGAGGGCTGTAAGGCCGTCATTATGGGGAATGACGGTGTACAGAGATGTGATGTCCACGGTAAAAATGTAGCATTCGGTACCCTGAAATTGGAAATCATTAAAAAGTTGGAGCGCGTGGCTGGTGTCTTTGATGTATGAGGTAAGATCTTCAACCAGCGGTCTCATGAGGCTGTCGAGAAAGGCTGAGATGTAAGTAGTTGGACAGTTACATGCTGATACGATGGGGCGTCCAGGGGTGTCCGGTTTGTGGATTTTGGGGAGGAGGTAAAATTGAGATACCTGCGGATGTTCCATGATGAGCCGGTTCGCCTCCTGGGGGAGCTCATTACTGCTGATAAGAAGAGAAATGGTGGATACCACTTCCTTTTGGTAGTCAGTGGTAGGGTCCTGTTGGAGAGGGAGGTAAGCAGAAGTGTCAGTTAGTTGTCTAGAGGCTTCAAAGATATATAGATCCTTACACCACACCACAACAGTGCCTCCTTTGTCCGCTGGTTTGATGACGATATCATCCCTGTTGCGGAGAGACTGGAGCGCCTGATTTTCTCCTTGGGTGAGGTTAGACCTGTGTTTACTGGGTATAGAGAGTGCCTTGGGAGCTTGATTAGTGCATTGGTTGATGAAATAATCAACTGGTGGAAAACGGCCAGAGGGGGGCGTCCAACAGCTCTGTTTGGGATTAATGTTGTTAATGACATCAATAACCGGCTGCCTGTGAAGAGGAATCGTCGGCAAAATGTGCTCTGAGACGGATCCTGCGGTAAAAGCGATTAAGGTCGACATTGGTCTGGGGGATGTCCAGCTTTCTGGGAACTGGTACAAAACTGAGCCCTTTGCTGAGGATCGCTCATCCTGTGAAAGGGAAAGGTCAGAAGGTATGGTGACAACAATGTTAGGATTGGTGAGGGTGTTTGAGGTGTTGATGGTTTTCTTCTGTAGAAGGTGACTGAGTTTTTTGTCCTTCTCTGTAGTGAGAAACTGGTAGAGTTCAGAGTTGAGAGATCTAATGAGGTTAGTTATGAAGGGAAGATGATGTGGAGCTGTCAGTCATAGAAATTCCTTAGCCTCTTTGATGTTGTTGTCGGAAAGGATGGAAAGAATTTTCTCCAGAATTTTCTCCATTCATTGGAAGTTTCATTTCACACCTCTCTACCCATTCTGACTTCACACCTCTTGATTGGCCTTTCTGTCCCCTGCTCCCGCCTCTCACTCCTCCTCCATCCCAGTCTTTGTTCTCCCGCTACATTTCTTTTGCCTACTGCCTTGTCTCTCTCACACCTGAAGAAGGCTCCACGGCCGAAACGTTGTGTTCTCTTTCTTCTTTTTTGGAATAAACTTATTACTTGTTCCTTATTTAAAATATATACCTATATTAATATTTATCGTATTTTGTGGAACAAAAAGAAATTATATGTTTGTTATTTTGTAATACATTATATTCCAGAAAATATAAAGGCCTGTGTAATAAGTGTCTGTTTAAAAAAGAATATATACCTACAGTATATATGTGGTTCAAGTGGGAATTTGTGTCAGCATACAATTTCAGCCTGGAATTAACCTCTGCATCTTCCTATAAAGACATACACATCTTATATAACTTGTTATGTATTATTATAATTAAATGGTATCTCTGTTTTTTACTTCCACATACTGTAGCAATGTTAAAGTTCACTTTTTCAAATGCTGTATACAGTACTTAGGAAAAATGGTTTGATTCTTTTCTGTCTGGGAAACTGAAAAGGTAAGGTACATTAGTGATCAGATTTTAATATTGGACACCACAAGAATGAATTAAAAATGGTTCATTAGAACTGAAGACATGTAGTACATGCTGTTAGCATACAGAAAGCTCACTTTGTGTTGAATTCTCAGGGAATGAATCACACCATTTCTGTTACTGGTAGTCTTTTCAGTTCCTTTATTCAATACAATAATTTAAGATGTTAAACTCAGCGGATAAATTCCACCCTTACCATGTACAATTTATTATTCCTAAAGCTCCCCCTTCATTCATTTGGTGAAGTCATTTTTTACTCCTCTACTCGAACCGCTGTATTTTGGGGCTGCTAGTGCATCACAGGTGCATGCTCAATATTAAGGGTGGATGAAGTTAGTGCCTTCCTAATGTAAAGTGCTTTGAAATCCCATTGGTTGAAAAGACCTACAGTTATAACTTCAAGGAATTATTAAAATTTTTGAATTAATGATTACTTTACTTTATGTCATTCATTTTAATAGATACACATTAGGATGTCAAAATAATACCTGTTTACGGTTGTCCTCAAATTGAACACATTGGTGTTTCCCAGAAATAAAAAAGATTTAATTTAAGATGTAAAATAAATTGTCCAAATTAAACTTTGTTTTTAAATAATCCTCAGTTTTGTCAGCTCAGTGTTCAGACAACACTCAAGTCTAAAAACTTTGGTCCCCATTGATAGAAAATAATTGTTGACATTAATAGGTGACGAACCAGATATCAAGTGATGGAGGAGGTGGTTGTAAAGTTATTAAGGAGCAAGTAAAGGTTAATTCCAAGCTAAGAAATAAAAAGGAATAAAAAATGTTTGGGCTGTTCATCCTTTACTCCCTTCACCCTTTAGGTGTGAGGCAGAGAGAGGGGATATAAAGAGTAGGGATATAAAGCACAGAATAACAAAGAACAGAGCAGGTGATAATGGGTGAAGAGGAAAAATGCAGGCTTAATAAGAGAAGACTGCAAGAGGAGGAGAGGGAATGGTGGAGAGATCTGGAGAAAGCTTTAGTAGAAGCTCTGTCCTTTGTTCTCTTGTGCTTTTTTTCTAACAGAAAAAGAGAAAAACATTCACAGCTGTAGAGTCTAATGACTTGGAACTACATTGAGAAAGCAGTTTGCGTAGTAAGTGACTTTAAAAATTTGTATTAAACTGCTTTTTATGAATGTTTCATTAATAAAGCATTACAAGTAAGGTATTATAAGTACTAATTTCTTTCCAATGACTTATCAGTACCACAAAAATAAGTATGCAAAAATATCCGCTTATTAATGTATTTTAATCTACTGTATGTAATACTTTATCACTGCTGCACAAGTTTTATTTGTATTACTCTACTCTTTTCAGTCAACGTTTTTCCTTCTTATTGCAGAAACACAATTCTGTAGTGATTTTCCATTTACATTTTATCCATTATGTTTTAAGCTAACAATACTGATCTTTTTTGGTAGTACAAAAATTGACTTTTAAGTTTATGGATGTATAGAGGGGAAAAAATTATGCTATCGAGTCAATTACTGTAGATTTGATTGGTAAATGTGATGGATTAGTTACTACGGCATTTCATATTGGCTATTCATGTGTAGTTCACCCTTGCTGTAGCCACATTTTTGAAGATTCTGATTCATATGAATTGTAGATTGCGAAATGACAAGCATATTCTCTTCAGTCAAAATTCATAGAGTTCTAAAATTTAACAGACTTTAAAACATAATGCCTCTGTATCTTGTCCTTCACTGCAACTTGTATTATTTGTATTATAGAGTTTAACCATCTCTTATATTTCAAAAATATTTTTTGTCTTGAGAAAACGGTTGTATTTTCTTTAAGTAAATGTCCTATCTTGTTATGAGTGCTGTCAGATGGAAAGGAGGTTAATGGAAAATAGGATTATCTTTGGCAGTTGTACAAGAGCCATGAGACTTTTTTGTTTTTCCAGGAGGATATTTCAGCTACACTTGTTTCTTATTTTATTTGTTTGTGGGGAGTAAACCCATCCCCTTAATTCTCCTACAATGAACCTGTCAAGACCCTACAGAGCAAGAAACAGACCTCTGCAGCACCTAGTCATACATTACCACACATTGCTGAACCTGTTTACCTAATATGCCAATAATTTTCCATTGTTCAGATTCTGACAAGTTTTAAAACCTGAGGTATAAAATATAGTCTTCTCACTTTTAAGATGCCAGTTTTCATTGACAGGAACTTCCATTGCAAGATTTTGTCTGGAAGCTGTAAATGATATCAGGCTGACAGCAACTCAGATACATACTTCTGCTGACATCTTGAAAACATACTGTATACTGTACACCTCACTTTGTTTAAAGACTTTAATAATGAAAATATTAACAGCCTGGTTTATCAACATACAGCATCTGTGTAAGAAAAGAGATAAAAATCTCATTGTATATTTCAGGTGGGTAGCTGCGTCAGCATGCGTAGGCTGCAAAGGAACAAGTAATAGGTTTATTCCATGCTGAAAAAAAGAAGAAAGAGAACACAACGTTTCAGCCGTGGAGCCTTCTTCAGGTGTGAGAGAGACAGGGCGGTAGGCAAAGGTAAAGTAGTGGGAGAACAAAGGTTGGGAGGGAGGAGGAGTGAGAGGCGGGAGCAGGGGACAGAAAGAGAGGCCAATCAAGAGGCGTGAAGTCAGAATGGGTGCAGAGAGGTGTGAAATGGAACTTCCAATGAATGGAGAAAATTTAAAAGAACAGTAGTCTGTCGTTAAGAGAAGGGAGAATGTGTGATCCTAGCTGCAGAATTATTTTGGTTTCGGTGGTCTTTCTGATGTATGAGTTCGGAAAACCGTCTTTGAGAACACGTCTTAAAGATCTTGATCTCTAAGATCTTGTGTCAATTTTAATTAAATTTTGTTGGATTTTGTTGTAAACTGTCACTGATTAGAATCAGTATAATAGTTGCTATTCTAGTCTAATAGACCAGAGCAGGGGTAGCTGACCTTAGCACTTCCATTCCATAGCATTACAGGACTTTGAACCCTCCAATAAATAATTGATTATTGATCCTTAATTGCATAATTAACCCAGGTGCTCAAGATCACTTTCATAATTAAGGACTAGTTGGAACAATGAAATGGAAGTGCCAAGATTGACTAGCCCTGACGTAAAGCAAGAGAAGGAGAGAAAATGGGACAGAACAGAAAGAGAATGTAAGGCTATTATTTGAGGTAAATGAGAAAAATCAGAAGTTAGTGTGCTTTATTCAGTAAATGACTGGCACAATAAAGCAAAATTATCTGCAAAGCAATGTTACATGAGTTTTAGTTTTCTCCCAATGTAAATGTTGCATGATGTCTCTCAGTCATTGGACTTCAAATGTGTTGGATTCAGTTTAATATTTGGATAGGAACATAGGATAGGTTGTATGGAACATTCAGCTCGTCTGTCTCATTCCTAGTAAACAATTGATCTGAAAATCAAATCCAGCCATTTATTTAAGGAACACAGGATATCAGCTTAATTGGGTACTTTATTTCAGATTCCTCAATCTCTTTAGGTAAATCAGAGCCTACAGCTCTCAAGTACTAAATATACTGTACAGTATTTATCATTATTTTCATTTTTTTTCCTTAATATATTTTTAATATGTCCATACTGTTATTCCCATGTCAACAAAGTTGATTGGAACTTGCCCCAGCCCAATAAAAAAAAACCAAAAATAACAATTGTATAAATACACATACAATACACACTACACATTATTCAATCAATTCAAAAGGACTTCATTCACTTCCTTATGATTCTTGCATCAACCAAGATCTACAGGTTGTGGTGCCTAATGGTCTCTAGGTGTTATTTCAGATTTGAGCAGTAAGTTTAAAGTTTAAAGTTTAAAAAGCATCTGAAGGGGTGAAAGGGACCAGTGGACATTTTAGTTTTCTGTTGCTGTGGCCAGGTTTTAATGTAATTTATACTATAGATTACTCAATAACAAAGCATGCATGCTCACCCAAACTGCTTCCCATCTCACTGTTGATCTTATGAATGTCTTTCAATTTGTGTCAATACCTTTGATGATTTGAAAACATGAATTAAGTCCCAGCATGGTTCTCTCTGTTCCAAAATATTTATATATTCCTAATGAACGCCCGTCAGTGTGAGACATTCATTTAAGTCCAGGGATGTATTCCAAAGTGGTAATGTGGCAAAAAAAATAGTCTGCAGAGGCCTCACCAACGTATTTTAGAATTTTCACATAACATTGCCTGATCAGCCTTGCAGCTGATGTGCTGACAACTGCACACCTGTATAGGCAAAATCCATTCCCCATGTTCATCCATCGTATATAGTGCCTTTATGGTACATTAGGCTTTTTATGTTACTCTTAGTTTATTTGATCCAGATTGACCTAAAATTTAAAAGAAAAATGCTTTTTTAATTTGCCATTTGTGTTTTGACAAATGGTAGTTGTTACAATGTGTAGTTCAGGACCCTATGCAGACAGTATAATCCGGAAGTAAGTGGAAAACGACAACGGGGAGGAGATGACGAGGATCAGGGCAGGTTGACAAACAGGGGGGCGTGATGAGAGTGAACTGGTGCTCGGGGGGCGTGGCCATGGCAAACAAGTCCAAGGGAAAATTAGGGGCGAAGTCCAAGGTCCAAATCGAGTAGATCCATCCGCGATGAAAAAAGACAGTTAAAAACCGGAACGGGACCAGGTACAGGGACGGGGAATAAAAACAGAATGACGAGGCCAGGCGCTCTGAACCCCGGACTCAGCAGGGTCAGGACGCCGATAGGAGGCGACTTGGTGGTAGGCAGGCCTACAGACATCCGTCTACCAATTCAGAGCCAGGAGTAGCGAGAGCGCCCGGCTTAAATAAGGAAGGCCAGGATTGGAGGCAGGTGCACATAATCAACTAAAATCTGAAAGAGCCGGAGTGCCCTTAAGAGGAGGGATTATGATTGTGACAGTACTTTTTTAGACTACGTTTTTGGAATGATGGGGAAACACGCATGCTGTTAAAGCTGTCTTCTTTCAAGAACTGGCTTCTTTATTATGAAACAAATATGACCAGGGTGTATCACTGCATTTCTGAGATGTGCCGCTGAGTACCTGTGGTCTGTTTCACAGTTTTTTGTGTATGATTATACAGTATTTTTTATATATGCCTTATGTATGCGTGTCTTGCTTAAGCCTTAAAAAACTGCAAAGATGCAAAATTTAATAGATACACATTTAACAAGAATAATTATAGTTCCTTCATATAAATATTTCTATTAGTTTCACTGCATTTTTCACATCATCTGATGATGGCCAGCTGTAACCAAATAGGCACTGATCATGCCAGATACTGTATTTTTTTCTGTTTTATAAATGTTTCAAATGATGTATGTTTATTTCACAAGCTCTTCATTCAATGTAACAAGGCGTTGAGGGAACAATTCTGGTTTCCTTTTCCTTTCTGTCAAATTAATTTTAATTCCACAACCTGTTAACACAGCACAATTAACTGCCAGCCAGTCAGACTTGCACACTTGCTGGTAATTTTTTGCTACTTTAACAGACCTGATGGAGGATTTAAGGATAAAGTAAAAGTCATCTAGCTTTTTTTAATAGTGTAATATGGACATAGTGTGTGTATTAAAAACTCCAATTTGTTTAAAAGTGTGTGACTAAATTTAGATGGATCATAATCTGTATTGGATTCAGCATTGGTACAGTAAACACTAATCAATCCATCAGCCACTACACATGCAGGGAGACATGGTCAGAAAATCCCATGGTGGTAAAGGCTGTTACTCTCTTTACTTTCCAGAGGCTACAACCTGACTGAAATCTCACACACATATACTGTTTTGTATGACATTTATGATCTTACCTTTAAGCATATAACAAACAGTTATTTTTTTCATTCAAATTTTCAGTCCTGAGAAAAATGTTGCTGGATTCTTACAGTAATAATTGTAAAGATAAGTGTAGAAAAGCCTTGGGCAAAAAGTAAAGTGATAAATTCATTTTTCACTAATAAGCCTGGCTTATGCGTTTGAGACTTGCTTAATATTTTGACTTTCCTAATTAAGGTCCCAGGGCTACCTTTAGAAAGTAACTGAAGTACAAACTCCATCCTAGAACCACAGGAATTATTGAAGAATATGTATGTATTTTAATCTCAGACTAAGTAGTTATTGAAGTAGTGATGTATATAGAAAGCGAAAACCCTCAATCCTGGCTATTGTATATTAATAAAAATCATGTGGGAATAAAAGATAAAACAATTCATTTAAAGGAATTGCCTTTATTCAAATTATTTCCTTAATTTGGAATGAATTATGAAATCCCTTTTGCATTCATTCCACTTTTCCATATTCATTACACAAAAAATCAAATTAAAAGCAGGCTCTTGAAAAGAATGAGAAGACACTGAACAAGCCATTTACTTTAAAGTGTCCTACTATTATTTTCTTTGAATAGGAGATATATATTTTAATTTCACAAGCCAAACTGTATTCTGGAATCTTATGTTCTTTGCTCTTTATGTGGACTTTTCTGTAGTCTTTTTGGTGTGAATACTGTGAAATTTGAAACCAATTATCCAACCTGCAGGTTTTTAAACAGACAAAGTGAACATTCAAAGCCTGAGTCATGTTAAAGTCTGTTTCTTTTGCTTTGAAGGTCTGTTATAGTTCATGCCTTCATGTCAAACAACATTTGTTGGTGTTGCCTAAAGGGGTAAAACCTAAGAATTTTCCCTTTTGGAGACATGGCACTTCTTTTAGTGAAATAAGAGTGCCAAACGCATTCTAAAATAACAGTCATAGGTGTAAGATGTAAGTGTAAGTAAGATGAACAACACCAAAAACTGTTAAAAGCTTCAAATGCAAAAAAAAACTAGATTCCATCTCCTGAGAGTTAAGTTTTTTAACATAGATCTAACATAAAATGATGTTTATCATAACTGGCCGTAAAAAAATAAGGGGTTTTTCCACTTTAATTAGGCTTTAAACTGCTTGTATTCTGTGAAATTATTTTGGTAAATGAACCTTTAAATCATCAAGGAGTTCCATTAGTGTTCTGAGGATGTTGTCATGCTTTAGCTAAGGAAAACATTTTAAGATATACTGTACAAACACATATTAATTTGCCAGATGTGCAAAGTTGAAACTAAGTAGTTATTTTATTAGAAAAATGAAGCTATGAAATTCTTAGCAGATGGCTCTATGACCCAGGATATTCTACTCAAACAATTGTATCTAACAGGCATATTGTGAGTTATCATTTTATTCTAGGTTCACTGAGAGGCTGACGTCTTAGCCAAATGCCTGACTTCAACTGTCAAAAAACTGAAGATATGCTATGCTAATAAGAGAAATAATGAAAATATGTGAATTGCTATGCTGACTAAAAATGTAAATAAACAATCACACACTTTATATTAAGCAATTCTAATCCCCACCATAAACAACAGAAGGCATCTCAAGGCACAGGGGAAGTATCAGCAATGTTCCCTACAGAAGAACTTTCAAATACAGCTGGGAGACAGGTGAACCAATGTTAGTTTCCACTTGCACTCAAAACAGGCACTGGGGTGAAGGTAATCTGACTTCAACTCCACAATAACTACTTGAGGCTGACACCCAGGCTTTTTTCAGATACCTGCTTGATGTGATCCTTTGAGCAATTACTGTAGCTACTAGGAACCAAAAGAGCTACTGTAGATGGTATGAATGATCTCCTCTGGTTTGCACCGTTTGCTACTGTATGTTCCCTTTTAAGACTGAGCACGGACCTAAATAACTAACAGTAACTATCATAAAAAGAAATTCCCTTTTTGTGAGAAGTGTTTTCTGCTGCTTTCAAACATGCCAAAGGACTAAGCTGTGCTCATGCTAGTTGCATAAAAGAAAGTAAGAGACCTTTCAAAAGATCGTAAAAGAATCAAGACATTATGAAGAAGGGTATTAAGTGGACCTTTCTTTTTACTGAACAATTAGAGTAACTGATTGACCGTTTGGGCAGCAATATTCATTAAACCAAGTCTTTTTCTGTGACCTGTCAGTTTTCCTTAGGCTTTTTCACATTCAAAAGAACACCTCCAACAATGTTTCAGAATTTTTCCTTACATTTCTCTCTTTCAGAACTACATTAACATAATTTACTATATCTATTTTACTAAAATCTCTTTCATTTAATGATTTGCTGATTTAGTATTTAAGTGCAGGTTTTATTAGTGACCCTGGTGTATAGACATGTCTACATGAATAATTGTACTGAAAAGGTTGAATCTGCAGTAGTGTACACTTGACCAGACAAAATGGTTCTCTCTATTTGCTGTCACCAGCCCTTCTCCTTGCTCTCAGAAGATTTTAAATGCCCAGTGAGAGCAGAGATTCTTCATCTCTCACATCCCGACTGCTTGAACCTCTTCGAAGACTCGACTAAATCCACTTCAAGGCACGGGACAGAATAAATATTAGGCAGCATTATTCGTCTTACTCCCTTTCATGATTCTGCAATGCTTTAAATTTCTCCAGATGTCTATTTCAGTTATTGAGTTTATTGAATACATAATGTGGTTAAAATGATTTATGCATTACCCATGGTATTTTAATATTAATAATCAGGTAAACCATCCATTGAAACAGTATATTTTTTTATATTGGGCTCTGATTTAAATTTCAACTTAGGCTTGTTCTCTTTCTACCTTTTTATATAACAAGTGTGTTTTCATCCCAAACTCTGTGTGACTCCTGTCTGTCAGGCACAGTGCAACTGAACAAGTGAATCAAACCTGCCGAACAATATTTGATTCTTCCCCAAGGGAGAAAATTCAGGGATAAATCTAAGTATTGTAATGCTTCGGGGTTCATGTGGGTATGCACCCTCGCCGCTGCCGCCTCAGGTCGGCCCCCCACTGTCGAGGATTTGAGCCTGGGCCTCCGGCGTCACTAAACAGGGAACCAGCCACTTGAGCCAAAGGGAAATCTCCCGTCAGCCCGACTGCTGCAGTCCCTGCTATTCACAGGGAAGGGTGGTGACGTCAGCGCTCTGGTAAGCCGGCTCAAACAACCTGCAATGGTGGCCTTATGCGTTATACTCTCCCCTGCTTAATTTGCTGTCCTCGGCAAAGGGCTACCCCACCCCGCTCTGACACCAATGTAACACTCCAGGGTTCATGTGGGTATGCGCCCTCACCACTGCAGCCTTAGGTCAGCCCCCCACCGTCAAGGACTCGAACCCAGGCCTCCGGCATCACTCAACAGGGACCCAGCCACTTGAGCCAAAGGGAAATCTCCCGTCAGCCTGACGGCTGCAGTCCCTGCTATTCACAGGGAAGGGTGGTGACGTCACTGCTCTGGTAAGCCGGCTCGAGCAACCTGCAATAGTGTCCGTATGCGTTACAGTATTAATACAAAAAATTTCAGAGAGATTCAAAGATATCATTCTAAACAAAACTGAACATACCGCAAGCCATGCAAGGAGTTTCGTTCTGCAGAAATTCAAATGAGCACAAAAGATTTGTCCAAAGCAAAAAAACGATGTTCAACAATAAAACAAGGATGTACCCACTATAAACAGTGATTCACACAATCAGATTCACTGCTTCCTCTGACTAGACCTTTAGATACTGAAGGTGATCTATTTTTTAGCTGCTGAATTGTATTTAGGACATTAAACTTTCTGAGTTTGATATTCCCTTCTCTGAAGGAAATGTTGAAACGTGTTATTGTGCCGGTGGCAATGAGAAGGGAGACTATCTTGGGATGTGCCATTCCCCTAGGCAGGATAGCTTACAGATTAGCAGCAGCCATACTGATCAGCCTTAGATCAGTGAGTGCTGAATCCTCTCTCCCCTTCTGCCTTTGTCTATGTTTCTCTCAACAGCCATGCTGAGGTTAGGGAGTTTGAACCAGTGGCACATTACATGGGTACTGATTAATAAGGATCCCAGGGGCTCTTTTCTACAGGTCTAAGCTTGGCTTGAATAGGAGGCTGGCTCCCAAGTGGAAGGGGTTAAATGAGTTCCAAGACAGGAATGCTCAGCATTAATTAGAGCAGAAATAACATGAAAGGAGGCCGTTATACTGTCAGGGAAGGGCCGGTGAGGTAAAATACAAAAAGTAAGAATTCAGTTTTCTTGCCTTAACTGTTCTCTTTTCAAATGTGTCTCATAATGGTTTAGTGAAATGTACTGTAGCAGTGTGAAGGTTTTACAAAAAAATGCAAAGGCTAAATAAATATGAATGTGTACAGGCAGAAAAAATGAGTGAGGCAAAAATTCTATAGTGCTTTTTTAAAAATCTCCTTGCAGTTGAGTTAAAATGAATGGGTGCTACAGCATGAAGCCAAATCATCCTCCTTGACACCTGATGGCATTTCGGGAGTTCTTTAGACAGGAATAAGGTACAGCAAAAGCCCCTGATTCCTTCTCTATCAGAACACCAGAAACCAAATAATCCTCTAATCAGAAATGATATTAATCTGGTGACCTTGTTGAAATTAGCCTTTGTCATAATGCCACTACGTTTATTAATAGACACATGAGGCTTTGGGGAGCACGATCAGAGTAAGGAAAAGAGACTGAACTGTCCTCTCACCCTCTACAGGAAGTGACAAATGATGTTGGTGTAATGGTGTTGGAAAAATGAAACTTCTCTATCTTCTTCTCTAGGGCCATAGTTGCTTTGCTTATCACTGCTATCCCTAATATAGCAGCTATTCACGCTTTTTACAAATAATTAAGACCAAAGTTGTAGCTTGAAAAAAAGTACAATAGTCGATGTGGGTTTAATGTATTTTTAGTTTGTTTTTAAACACATTTTTACTTAATTTTGTTTGGAAATTTGAACTATTATAATGAATTCCATTCACTGAGGTTATTTTTTTAACTGTATAACCAGATATAGAAAGTGGCACCACATGATTCTCTTTTAACCTCTATTTAAATGTAATTATAATATTTGACAATCTAATGAAAATGTATTTTTCTGAATGTTACAGCAGCGCACTAATAGCACGGAGACACCTACAGTACAATGAGTTTCAAAACAGTTTACTGAAGTGTTACAATCCCAACTTCACACTGTATGCATTTTAAATATATTAAGTCATTCTTTTGTCTGTGAAATCCCCACTGTTTGTGTTGAAAGCCTGAAAACATGGTTTGAATGATTATCCTTTTAATCCGACAGTTTATTAGCTTTTAGACTTTAACATAAAATGATTACCTTAATAACCTTTTTCAATTTGGTGAATGTGAACCAAAAATTACAGTTTTGTTCAAAGCATGTTTTCAGTATCGATCAAAATCAAAATCAAATGTTAACACCTGGTTGGACAATATTCACAAATTCAACATTTCATTGTTGATCATGAATTCTGGAAAGTATCAGGTGGATGTGCATGGCACTGCTGACCCCAATGTTCTAGTTTATTGCTGGATTTTATTCTACAGTCCACAGTATTCAAATTAAACAGACTAGCTAGGCAAAATCTCTTCTATTCATGACATTTTGTGTACACTGTTAGACAGGTAATACATGACCTGCAGTAACCTTTGGTTTAGCTACCATATTTGAGTTTTGTAGCACTCTGATTATAAAATCTCCAAGTCTCTATCAAATCCCAAAATTTTCTACAGTTCAATCCACAGAAGACAGGGGTCACCGTGTTGTGTCAAAATGCACTGATACATGTGAAGACACTTGAAACAGCTCTTAGATGGTTTGGAAAAGGTTGTAACATCAAAATCCACTTTTTTTGTCTGACTACTGAAATATGGTTTATAACATGCAAGATATTTTTCTGTGGAACTCTTTTCAACTGTCAATGTATTCATTTTATATATCTTCAAAACTTTTTACTGTCAGGAGTTTATAATTCTATAAAATCACAGAAAAAGAATGCATGACCATTTAGGTTTCAACAGGTAAGGTTGAATGTTTGTCTAAGATTCTTATTATTATTTCTCAAATATGTAGAGTAGATTGAATGTCCGTGTACATATACATAATTGAAAAATAAAATAAAGTACACAAGATTTAAATTATTAAAAAAATATTTCTGGGCTTTTTCTGGACCTTTTTTGTTAGTTGGAAAGAAATATAATTCAACAGTATAATACCTGTGCTATCAAATGTCTCTACTCACCTGCTTGTCTATCTGTCAGGTTGTTAAAAAATGACTTTACATCTTCTCTATCTCTATAGGTAGGTTTTTAAACTATTTTCAAATGTGTAAAATGAACTTGCAAGAAACAATTGACTAAAGGTTTAACTAAATGAAAATGAATTGTATGCTTAATGGTCCAATATACTTCTTCAATATAGTTTTTCCACTGAGAAATAAAACATCAATTTGACAAGATATGTTCTGTGCAATCTAAAGTGATTAAATTTGTATTTTGGGTGCTTTATTTCTTGTTTTGTGAGAGATTTTGAAAAGAACATCAAGTTTTTACTTCTATGTGCAGACAATGAGCATGGTATACTGTACTGTACAGTGTCAGTCATTGCAATGCGTTAAGTTGCTAAGATTTTATCTTAAAGTTAACCATAAATTATCCAGGTATAGAGTTTATTAAAAAAAACCTGTAGGAAATACAGGTGCTGCACCATCGTGAAAGCAAAGAAATGTGTGGTAAAATCAACTGAAAATCAAAACTCAAAATTAGATGATAAATTTATTGCAAACCATTGCACAAAATCATGAACAGCTTAAAGCATAAGGTAAAAGGGTATAGACCAGAATTTTCTGTATATTTTTTTATAAGATAAGAAAGAATATGAATTAGGCCTTTTGGCCATTCTGCTTGACTAGTTGTTAGTGGCTTAATGATCCAAGGATGATATATATCATCCAGCTGTTCCTTCAGAGATTCCAAATAATAAGCTTCATCTGGATAGTCTGTGCCAGAAATTTACATCTGAATCAAATAACTTCTTCAAGTACTTTCTCCCATATGCAGTTCTAAAAACACTTCTTCTTAGTAGCAATAGGGAAAAGACTATTTGACATCATGTTGCTTTGGTAGATTAGTAACTAAAGGAATCTAAATCTCATCTTTAACCTTGAAGTATCTTCCAGAGAATCACTGCTCTCTGTGAATATGAAATGTTTTTTGACATTCTTAATGAATTTCTTTTTAATTTCTAATTGTGACTCGATGTCCTTGTTTTGCAACTGTGCCTGAAGTAGTCTCCTGAGCTGACCTTTTCATTTATAAATGTTATATATTTTATATACAGTAGTCTTACATATTTTGATCAAATCTCCTTTCAATTTCCTTTGATCTAAACTTAAGAGATTTCATTGCTTTAACCTGTGTGTGCTGTACAGTATATGAGAATATCCCTGAGACTAGGAATCATATTACTTTTCTTTGAAGTCCTTCTGAAGCTATAATATATTTTTTTAAAGTATGGTGACCAAAACTGAAAACAACATTTAAAACGAGTTCTTAGAAATGTGTTTTAAAATGTGAGCATAATGCAGAAGTGATTTTATGCTTCTTTTTCCTGCTTGAATCTCTTTCCACCTGTCAACGTTAAATTGCATTTTTAAATGATTGCTTCCTCCATTTTTTTACTAAGTCTTTTTGTAAGTACCTTTTCTGCTGCTTTTGTGTTAGCCAGTCCCTAGTTTTGTGTCATTAACAAAAATAACAAAAGTTTTACATCTTTGATGTACAGGAAGAGTAGTGAGCCTAGAATCCCTGTGAGCCTAGTATCCCTGTGGTACACCACTGTTTACATCAATTAATATATCCCTTTAGTTTGGCTTTTTCTTACCTGTTAATTGGTTTACATTAACCTTGAATTCCTTAAGAATTAATGTTTTATGATGGATTTTAACAAAAGCTTTATGGGAATTATTGCTATTAAAATCTAAAAATTCCTTGATTTTGTTCCAGATAACATCAAGTTCAAGTTCGGGTAATGGGTCTATCAACTACAGTATGACTGAGATTTTCCTTTCTGCAGGGAATTGGTTCTGGCTGACTTCAATTGTCTCAGTGTTGCTGGTGGCAGGTTTGGGATGTGTTGGTCAGGGCTCTTTCAGATCTGTATAAACAGCAAGCCCTTTAACTTCCCAGCTGCCTACAGCCTTACAGTAATGCCAGTGACAAACTCAGTCAAACACCAGTGGATATGCCTAGCTGAAGATTTTTTTTTCACCATGCATGTACAGACTGTGTTATAAAGAATTCACGTACACTATATCATGTCAGTTCTATAAAATGTCAATGCACCTGCTCCGAAAAGATCATTTTACTAAAAATGAATGCGATAATCGGATGCTTTTAGAAGTGATACATTCCTTTGATTCTCATTCTATATATCTCTTATATCCTGAAGAAATGGAAGATGGATTAATGTAGGCAGAATTATTTCTATCTTGTCTCTATGTATCTTCATCATAATGAAGCCACATCAGTGTACAATATTGACCACTCAGTTTACTACCTGCGTTCTTCCAAATATCCGTGTCATAAAACAGTAAAGAAGTGGTTGATGAGGACTGTCGAATATTGTTGGTGTTTCTAGACTTGGTCTAAATAAATGGTGGATTTGCTTAGAAACATAGACTGAGTCATACTTCATTCCTATTTCTACACCTGGCCTTCAGTTGCCTAGCAACACTTGAGGTTCAATTTTTATATAATAAATACAATATACACTGTCCTGTCTAGAAAAAGCTGAAGCCTCAGTACGAATAAGAAGCAATGAGAAGATAGGGTGGGATTCGGATTGAGGATTTAAAAACAATTTGAAGAGAAAACATGATACAGCCTTGTCCGTAGCAGTCATACCAGTTCATAATGCTATAATGTCCATCAGATCTGTCAAGGGCAAAATTGCATTCATCCATCTTCTATCTGCTTTATCCAATACAGGGTCACAGGGGAGCCAGAGCCTATCCCATTAAGCAACGGGCACAAGGATACACCCTGGAGAGGACACCAGTCCATCACAGGGCACACAAAGATAACAAACATGTACAAACTCATACCAGGGTAATCTTCTCAGAAACCAATTAATCTACCAGTATGTCTTTAGACTGTAGGAAGAAAATAGAGCACCTGGAGGAAACCCACATGAACACAGGGAGAACATACAGTACAAACTGTTCTCAGATAGCACCAAAAGAATTGATGCCAGGGCCAAAGCTCTGCGAGACAGCAATGTTAACCACTGCATCACTCTCCTGTGCAACTGCACTCATTAGTGAACAAAACTCTTCACCACTCTTTCTGTCACTACCTGAGATATTCTCTATCCCACAGATCTTGATATAATCTCTTTATCTTTATCAACAGTTTCATGCAGATGGTGAAATGTTGTCATTCTGCAGGTTTATTTCTTCTTCGAGTTCAATGTGCTGTAGCCAAAGCAGTACGAAACCTAATACAAAAATGTATAAGATAGTTACAACAGCCCTTGGCTAGTGTGATTGTCCTCTGTCTTCCAGGACATGCCTGGCTCTTTACAAAGCCTGTTTCCTAGCATAACTGCAATCTGCTTGTTGTTGAAGCAGAACATTTCATTTTCTGGGCAGCTTCTCTGGTAGAAAATCCACCATCAGTCATGCTCATACCAACCAGGCCAATTTCAATACTCATATGGAATATATACAGTATATATACAGTATGTTTTTTGGTATTATCTTGGTAATATTTTAAAACAAAATTTAAACAGATTCTTAATAACCAGATCTTGGCATTTTTAACCCAACTTAAATACCAAGCACTAAGTACCTGGCATTTTTACTGAATCACCTGACTCAAGCTCAGTATTTTGTTATCTCAATGAGCAATGCTACTCAAACAACCTACAAACTAATCTGCTATTTAAAAATGTAAATACAATTCAGCTTGTGCATTTTCATTATTCAGCTGTAAATATGAAACAAGTAAGGAAAAAAGGCAAAAGGCATCATGTACAAAATTAGACCGAATAAGTGAAAAAATGAGAAAAATCATAAACTCTAAGGGATTGAAAAAAAGCAATGTTAAAACAGCAACAAAAAGCAGCTGGAGAAACAAAGACAAATGAAACACTGTTAATTTAACCACCAGAGACTCCAGATCGTGTCTGTTGAATTGACATAATCCCCCATGTGAACTATTCATAATTGGGACCCAATGGATTTCCATTTTGTTTGGTGGAAGATGGCCACCTTATTTGCATGAGATGGGCCCAACTCTGTGGCAATTGTGTTTCGCTTGTTTGATATAATGAATACTCCTGGAAGCAATTTATGCCTGTATCATCCTGCATTTCAAAAGCTCAATCATGAAGTCTTCAGCCATACAGAAGGAAAGGCTTACTTCTGTGAGTCTAAGCAGAGTAATTGTTTTTGGCAAACTGGTTCAAAACAGCTTTTATTTTACAGAAAAATGTTAATTTGACAGCAAAATCTGCTTGGATATAAACTTGACTTAAATAAAAAAAATACTCTGTGAATAACGGTGAATAACTGTCTCATCTAGAGAGCCTGTAACAGTTGTACTATTGGGATTATTCAAGTTCTATAGATGTCATTAGTGAGAACATTTACTGGAGGGGTGGGAGAGGAATTTAATTTGTTTTAAATGGCAGAACTTTGTTTTCTCCTTGTTGGTTTTACCTTTTGAGAATAAAATTCTTCTTGTTCAATTTGCATAGATGTTACTTTTTCTATGTATTCAGTGGATATTCAGCGTGTAAATTACGCAAGGTGTCAAATGAAAGTTCAGAGTCAGCACAAGCTGCCAGAGCACATCACACACAAAAGTCTATTCATAATGACACTTACTTTTGATAGAGATCTTGATTTCCCCACAGTAGTACTGTTGTTAAGGGTCTGTTAGACATTTTGCAAGGCACCTTGCATCAGTGCTACATCAGAAAGAAGCTGAAATGCTCATTCACTTTTTATGCTGGAAGTTGTCATTGCAGTTCTTTCTTTTTAAGGACTTAATGATGGTTCTTTGCAGAAAATGTCAACTGCTTCACACTTCTGCAGCTGAAGTTCTCACAAGCACTAAATCCATGTGTCTCTGGGGTCCTTTTCTGGCTCTGGCTCCTTGTGACATTACTTGTTGCTTTTGAAATCTGTCTGTCTCCACCTTACTTTATGGTTTACTTGCTCCTTACTCTTCAATGGAGTGAACATACTGTACATTACAGTATTTTGCTAATGTGGAATACAGGAATGTTGGAAAATGTCCTAAAGCCCACTTTTTACTCTAGCATCTTCTGTTGCCATCCTGCTAAGACCTGGAATGTCCTACCTAGTGAAGTAAGACTTACCGTACTGACTTGGTCATATGAAAGAGCAACCTATCGAAGATTATGTAGGTTTTTATGTAAACACATTTTTCACTTTGTCTAGAAAATATGGTTTGACAACAATGAATGTAATATAATGAAAAGCTATTATTTACAATGAAAATGAAAAATAACAATATTTTTTAACTTTCTGCAATGTATAAATAATAACATAGAAAAGTGTGTTCAATGTTGGCCACCATTTTAAAATAATAGAAATACTTCAAAGACCTTAAATAAGACTCTTACAGTAGGTGTCATACAGAAAATATAGCTCAACCTCTTATGTTTGAAATGAGGAGATTACTGAGCGTTTTAATACATACTTGTACAATATATTCAGAATCTTAAAAATACAGAGAAACCTGACTGCTCAGCAAATGAAATAATATCATAAAGCCTTAAGTGGAAATTAAAATGAAAAGCAATTTAAAATGAAAACAGGAATCACTTTTTACACAAAGCTGGTGTGGTCTGAACCACATGTTTCACTCACAATGTTCAAATTGATTGCTTGGGAAGTTTCAAGAAAAGGGATGGTGAGAACTATGGAAAATTAAATTACAGTATAATTCCTAATGAAGGATGATGGGCAAAATGGCCTCTCTTCCTTTATAAAACTTTCCTATGTTTTTTTTTACTTCTCCTTTCCTGCTGTGTACTGAAAGCTTTAGAAATGTAATATTGATTGCTTCTTTGATGGATGGGTGGCACAGTGCTGCTGCCTCATTGTTATGGACAGGGTCTGTAGTCCGTGTCAGGTTTTGTTGTAGATCCTATGTGATGCAGTAAGCTGGAGAAATCAGGAGGTGTGGTATGGGAAAAAACACAGAGGTTTAATGGTGCTCAAAATAACAGTGAGCCAGTGAGCAGGGGAGACAAAGAATGGCATCCAAATCCGAGCAGGTCTGAAGGCAGGTCAGGGCACAGTCCGTCAACAATAAATCCATCCTCTGACACGACAAGGTTCAAATCCCTGGGAAGGGGGAAAACACTAACACACGGAGAACATGGAGGTCCTAGGATAATGGGCGAGTTCCTCCAGACCCCGGGCTCAGGAAACGGGAGGTGTCAGGGATGAGGCCTATGCCCTCAGGAGATGGACATACAGTAGGGTATCCTGGTGCTAGGCGGGCCTCGCGACATCCGTACCCTAATGTTGAGCCCCAAGGACTGGAGGAGCTGGACTTTAAATACCGTTAGACATAACAGGCCACACCTGGGGAACATAGCAACAATCAAGGAACTAATGACAGGAGTAGTGGAGTGCCCTCTATGGGAGGAATTTTGGGGTGTGACATTCATAACTCTTGGGTCCTGGGTCCAACTTCAGGAACTTTCTGCTCTTCATGGAGTTTCCCTGTCACCAAGGATTTTCTCCAAGTGCTCCAGTTTTCTGCCTCCTAGAGATATGCTAACTAGATTAATTTGTGTCTTTAAATTGCCCCTGTTTTCTTGTGTTTGCACACATTGTGAGGGACTGACTTTCAGTACAGGATGTAGTCCCACCTTGAGACCTACTGTATTTGTGTCCTATAAATTCCTGTATTTCTGGGTGGCTGCAACACTTGCCAGGAATAAAAACATTTTCTTTCACCATAAAGAAACATATCATAGTTTGGATGTGCTGCTCAGCAGAAATAAGATCGATAATTGTTAATCGGAATAAGCAGATCAAGCAAGTAAGGTTACAGTTTGGAATTTGCTTTGTAACAACATTTTAAGTGTAAGTGTATTATTATAATAATCTCTAAATACACATTTGGTTTCTGCTCTGTTGTTTAATCTAGAGATCATTAAGTAGGCAAACATCATCTTCCTTTGAATCTTTTTTTTTCTTTTCATGCTTTCATACTTGTGATGTAACGTCATTTTGTGATAGCACATTAGATAACAGCATGCAATAATTATAATAGAAAACAGAAAATATATTAGTTCATATTAAATATTGAATACTGTTTTGGACATCTTCTTATATTTGTGATTAGATTTTTAGTGTGAGTAAAAGCATTCAGTTTAGCCTTTCCTTTGTGTTGTAAGCTTGACATTAATTCTCCTGCAGTCCTTTTTGATGTCAAAAACATGGTAATGACAGTTTGCAGGGACTGTCAGAAAATGGTCATGAAATGTATTTTCATGTTCAAATGTTTAAGAGTAAACTCTATCTACACCACACCTGTGGGAAATGGCTTGTAATTTTAAAATTTGCTGTCATGCCTTGTAAAGGAAGTGGTGCTTAAAGGCAAACAAAAGGTCAGCTACAGTACTTTGAGTATGCTGAAACACTTTAACAATGTAACACATTATTATGCAACTGCTAACTGCTAACTGATCATTCTCTTTGAGTATGACATTACCATAGATTGTGATAATACCTATGAAAAATATTAGAACTAACATCTCCCTTCTGCTCTTTGTGTTACACCCAGTGTGTTAAATGACAACACACAGAGATGTTTGTGAAATTGCAGCCTGGTTTTCACTAATATCAATAACACTGCAAAAATACCACACCTGAGTATAATAAAGAGGGAATGCTCCTGGGTATTCCTTGCAGGAGTGGTGAATCATTGAGTCAGTAAGGCAGGGATCTGCACCCCTGATCCTTGGGAGTCACAATCCAACTGTTTTTATATTCATCCTTTGAAAGATAACTGACAGATATCTGGAAAGCATGTTAACTTCTCCTAATTAGGCAACTGATTGATCCAGAGAGGTGCCCAGCTGGAATGAAAACCGGGGGCATAGTTGCAGGACCCTGCGATATTCAGGGTCCATCCACTAACACTACTGACTCCAGCAGCTCTGCTTTCAAAAAGAATCAGTGACTGACCAAGACCCATTCAGCAACATGTAGTGCTCCAATAACTGGACTATCAGATTCAGAAGGACCACCTGAGGGTTAGCATCCTCACAGCACAACTATCTGTATGTCTACTAACACAAGAGGGCATCATGGAAGACTGATAAACCAGATAACACTGATCAGATGACTCAGAGCTGTTGGTATTCAATATAGCAATAGTAGTGATATCAGTCAATGTCATTGAGCTGCACAACGGCAGTTTGTCATGGAGAGCAGCCCCCTGGATATTGGCCAAGGGTAGAATTTTTTGATGAATACTAGTTTTCAATTTCATGTGGTTGTGATAGGCCCGTGTTTTGAAATCCTGGTCCTGCAATAACCCTGTACTTTCATCTTATCACTCAAACTCAGCTCTTTCTTAATTGAATTTGGGCTTTTATTTGAACTATTTTTTAAATTATTTATTCTTTTAAATTAAAGAGCAGAGTTAAAACTTGGCATGTACCCTTTTTAAGGAATCTTTATGTCAGAATCCTTTTTATTTAGGATCATTACTTACTGTAAGTGACCAAGTAAAAGTTAACAAGTTTATACAACATTAAGAATGTTTTTCACTGTGCACAGCATCATTCCAGCCTATTTCTTTACCTCATTAATTGATAATCAATTTTTTGAAAACTATGAGAGAGTGCAATGAATTGCAAATGCCCAGGCTGGCAATGTCTGGTGTGAGTGAATATCATTGTTTGGGAGTTTGCAGCGGTAGCTGGCTCAGACCAGGGTAGCGTCATGCACATGAAAGCACAGTCAGCCACAAATTCCAAAGTAAAGCCTAGAATAAAGTTTTAATTAGGAGGAGTATCTCAAACAAAAAGAAAATATAGATGTTCAATATAGATTGATTAGTAAATGTGAACATACAGTAGAATGCATTCTCATGTTGCTCATCAGTCACCATCAATAGAAGAATCACAGCTGAGCTCGGCTACTTTCAATCAAGGGTGTAGTTTAATGCTGTGGGAAGTCATAGATGACAATTTCAGGAATCAGCCATATTGTAACACTCGTTTTCCACCTGACTTTGCAGCATGCAAATCGACATGATTTCTCAACATAATGTAGAAGGTGGTGATTATTCACGACAGTCAGTTTTAGTTTATGATGAGCAGAATGCTCTGACCTCCTGTGTTGCAACATTTAAAATCAAGCACATCAAAAGCCACCATGTGCTGGATTATAAATTGAATGGAGGAATTCCTATCATCTACTGTTTATGGAAAAAGTCTGCTCGTCTGCACTCTGTTTGCTCATTAGTATTAACGCTAATGATGGACATGCAAGGTATCGATCACTTACAAAGGGGTACCTGACTTGAATGCACATTGTAACTCTGTGTCACTTGAATTTTAAATTGTTCTTGCCAAAACTATTTAAACAAATAATTACAAGAAATAATTTCACAGTTTAATCCTAGAATTAATGTTAGTTTTTGAGTTCATCAAAGGGAATTTCAGGAAGAGAATAAAACTTTTGAAATGCCACATATCTAACTTCCTGCCAGTACAAATACATATAAATTGATCTTGGTAGACAAGGTTTGTTGATTCCCTGCACCTCTCCAAATATTGTCCCTCATCTTCTTTCATGCGAAGAGATTCTGTCATCCTTACCCATGAACCACAAAATCAAATTTAGTTATGCCATACTGTGTGTTTAGCAGAGGGAACAGAAGGTACACCTGCCAAATCATCTGAAATAAATTGTGGAATGAGACACTTTCTTACTCAAAGTACCTGATGAGTAGAACAAACTGCCAAGCCATGCTCTAAAATGTTTATTCATTGGACTGTTGGTAAGTCTCCAAGATCAATAAACTAACAAACACACAATCACCATCGGCTGAAAGGTCTCATCTCACAATGTTCTTTCTGTTCTTATGTTTCTTGGAAGTAATGAACAGAAAACAGATTCATTTTTTTAATCATAGGTTCTGTAACAGAATGCATACTGTATACTACATGCAGAAAGTTATGCAGGAAATATTGTGTACTCCGTTTGTAGCCTGCTGTGAAGAATGTTCTGTAAAGAGGCAGAAATTCTGTGTACTATGCAAACACTTAGTTACTGTACAAAAATGAAATTACCTTTTGCAAGAACAGTGAATAGAATTGCCTTAAGGAAGAAAATGAAATGTTTTAAAATGAAAAAAATGAAATGGGGGCAGCATGGTGGTGTAGTGGTTAGCATTGTGGTTTCACAGAGTTTGAGCTCTGGATTCAATTCAAGACCTGGGGTACTATTGTGTGGAGTTCTCCCCATGTTCTGTATATTTTCCCCGTGTTCACATGGGTTTCCTTTGGGTGCTCTGGTTTCCTCCCACAGTCCAAAGACCTACAGTTCTGGTACTGTAGGTTAATTGGCTTCTGGTTAAATGTACCAGCACATACTGTAAGTTATAATTACAGTATGTGCTGGTAATCAAGTGCTATATGATTGCCTTCACTCTCAGAACTCTATAAAGGACAACAATTATTAATTGAAAATAATACAGGAAAATAATCAAATTTTCACGGAATTAATTTAGCTTTTCAGAGACAATGAAAACTACAAGGGATTTAAAGGGTAAAAACTAAATTAAAAAAATTAAACTGAACTGTATGTTTACAAATGTTTACAAAAGTGTATGGACACTATTTTTATATTCAACAAAGGGCAACGGAATTTTAGAGGCTTCTAATTTGTTGGATGCCAAATGCTCATTCCTATAGTTGTGTCAGTGTGGATAAGCGACTAACCCTGCAGATGTAAAAATTGTATTTCAATGAGCTGCTGCAGGAAATACCATAACTCATATGACACATAATATTATCCACTTAATTTATGTGCATTTACCTATTTAAATGATGTACATTACCCTAAATCAATTAAATATAGCGTAATGTTTGTGATCATCAGGGATTTAGATAATCAGGGACCTTAATCAAGATCACTGGGCATAAAATTGCAATTAGAATGAGTTTTCAGTTACTATACTATATAACTCCATATCATACTGTAGCATGTGCAGGTTGTCTCTATCCTGAATCCAACCCACTATTTTCCATGCCACTTTGAGCCTCTGAAACTGCACACCCACAGGCAAGCAAAGAAATTCATTAAACCACAACACTGGTCATCTGACCCAGTGAGTTCGAAACACCTTTCAAGATCCAGAGGGTTCTGTCAGCTTAACAGGATCATAGCAAATGAGACCTGTTACTATCTCCTCTCCGTACTAATTCCTCCTCCAAATTCTGCAGCTCAACATCGATAGCAATTAGTCTTGGTGATAGGATTTGCAGCACCAATGTACAACATGCAGTTCACCCTTGGCTGGGACTCAATGCAGCGTCCCTCAGGTACTTTTCACTTAACAAAACTGCACACCCACAGTAGCGAACAAATTGAAAACAAAGGCCAGGTTTGGAATACCTTTCGAACAACTGAGAATTACTTCACTATTACAGGCTTATTATTGCCATGTTAAAGTAGCATGTTACTATCCATCCATTCTCTAATCTTCTTATCCAGTAGAGGATCATGGGGAGAGCTGAAGGGTAATCTGGCATACCCTATACTATACATATACATATACATATAAAAATGAACACCCAAAAATGTATACCTTCAATTTCTTTAATTACGTTTAAACTAGAAATTCAAACATTAACAAAGCAAAACAACACATGAAACAATATGATCCTTAAATTAAACTGACTGTTCATTCAGTCATACAGTATACCAGAAAACCACCTAGCATACCCACCTTTTTTGCTTTCACAAGAAAAGGAGAATCTGTTCGCACTGATTGTCACATACCCCATGTATGAAAATATGTTTTAAAAAAATTATCTTCGAGACTGTACTCATTAAACTTTTTGAATTTTGATTTTTTGAGTACCTACTGTATGTGGGGTGGTTCTGTGGCGCAGTTGTTAACATTTGGTCCTGGGGTCCTTGGACCAATTCTGGACCAGGGGTGCTATTTGCGTAGAGTTTGTATGTCCTCCTTGTGTTTTCGTGGGTTTCCTCCTGATGCACCGGTTTTCTCCCATAGTCCAAAACCATATGGTAGATTAATTGGCTTCTGGGAAAATTGACACTGGAGTGAGTGTGTGTTTGTGTCTGTGTCCAGGGTGTATCCTGCCGTATGCCCATTACTTGATAAGATGAAGTGGTTAGAAAATGGATGGATGGAGGATCTAATGTATGTACTGAATGTATTTGTTGAATCTACTGTACTTTGGAATTGTTGTACACAGTGTTGGCAATGTTTGGACTTCATAAGTAAATATAAATATAAAATATATTTTAAAAATATTACTATATTTTTCTTTCACTGAATCAAGTTTCCAAATTCCAATCAAGGGATCCCAGTTTGGTACTGTACCTTGAAATACAGCTGTGCTAAGCAAACTGTGCTGTTACATGTGTCCAGATAACATAAGAACCTAACCAATATAAGATCTCATCCAGTTTTTTCTTGAGAAACGCCAGGGTATCAACAACATGGCCGAGCAGCTTGACTTCCACAACCCTATGGGTAAAGAAGTACCTCCTGTTCTTGGTTTTAAATACACTTCCACATTAATTTCCACTTGTGTTTTCTGATTCATATTTCACTGTTCATTCTGAAAAAATCTGATGGGTTGGGATTATCAGTGTCTTTGGAAGATTTTGAATACTGGATTTCCAGATATCATTGTTCAAAACTAAAATGTTTCAGTTCCTTCAGCCTGTCAATTTAGGATATTCCCTAAAACTCTGGAACGTATCCGTTGCTCTGAATCCAGAAGAACAATATCTTTTATAAAACATGATCACAATTGTGCATAATATAAGGCTTTACTAGTGCATTGTACAATTTTCACATTTTCCATTTATTTACATCCTATCTTGTAATTATATATTGTGACATTTTCTTTGCCTTTTTCAGTCTTTTTATAAATAACTACTTACTGTATATATCAGGGTTTCAACATTTTGTAGTTTGTTTTTACAGCCTCTATGAAAAAAGCATGGCTTTTATTTAATTCTTCATAAAGTGTGTTTGCTGCTTCTGTAATGTTTACTAATCCTCCAAATTTGGTATTATTTGCAAAGTAACTAATTTACTGACTATACAGGAATCTAGATTATGGATATAAATTAAGAAGAACAGTGGTCTTAATACAGATCCCTGTGGTTCCCCACTAATTACACCACCCAATTTGCATATTCACCCCTTTTCTTTACTGTTTTCTATTTATTAATTCTTATTCATGTAATTGTGTTTACCTGAATGTCTACCACTTGTAATTTAAGAATAAATCTTTTATGCAAAACTAAATCTAAATACACTATACATTTCTATATTTACATTCAGATCCCTTTACATTAAACATTATAAACTGTTAGATGCAACGCATGCTAAAAAAATGAGGAAGAGAACCATGCTTTATTTATTTTTCAAAATGACTAACACAAAGTACTGTACCATAAAAATACACCATTCTCTGACTAAAATATTTATAAAAATGTTACTGTCTTGTGACAACAAATATCCACGTACCAGTATATGAACATGCTTTAAATATAAACGCAGTTTTACCAATATTTTGGAACAATTATTCTCGCAGCAGACGATTATTTATTTTGCAAACTAAAAATTATTTGTGTTACAGTTATAGTTCTCAAACACTCAGTCAAGTTTAGTAACAACCGTGATTAGCTCTTGACTAATAACACTTTTAAGTGACCCTTAATCTTTTTCGCGTACAGTACTTCTAGTTATTAGTTTCATTTCTGTGAAGTGACCTTACTCGATCTGACCATTTTCACAAGGCTCTGTCTTCGTCTTTTTCCCTTAATTCATTTAAAGTCATACCACTTACTGAATGATTTAACAACGCTTTTTATTGTAGACAGAACCACGTGGAGCGCATCTCTAGTATTGGCTTAGCGTTTGAAGTTGACTCTGATTCGCTGCTATCGGATTTCTTTACATTAGCTGACAAAGGCTGCGTCTCCGTTTGTGGTTGAGCATTTGTTGCATCTCCTCTGTGAGCTTCGGAGCTCGATTACTCTGGTCTCCTGTAAAGATGGCTGACAGCATGGATAAAGTTACAGTTCCTGAGCTGAACAACCTTCTTCAAATGGATCCCTATCTTAAACCATTTGAAAAGGACTTCAAGAGGAGGTAACAGTGTGTTTTGACCCGATTGCAACTGCCGTGTCGCAGCGTTTGCATTTAGCTGGCTTTGCAAACACTCCTGGCTTCGGCTGGCACGTATTTCTCTTGATAAAAATGCGTGCAAATTGTAATAAAAGCTTTTTTATTTTAGTGTGTGCAACTGAAAAAAAAGTTCCCGGCTATGAAACTTGATATAACGGGACAGCGCTCCTGTCCACAGAGAGCCGCAGTGCTAATTTAGTGCTCACTTGTACCCTTCACATGCAATGTCACGGAAGAAGCACCATTCACTTAACATTATCTGCGCAATTCTGACATCACCTGTGTTTGTTTCGGGGCTCGTTAAAGCCAGAACATCCATATGCATTAAGGGATCCTCTTGGTATAAAACATTAAGTTAAAGTAAGTTAAAATGTCACTCGTGCAAAAATCCTCATAAAAATCAGATTTTTCCTAGTTGCCCTGAATGTGGTTACTGTTTAGTATGTATTGACAGTTTTTCGCTAAGCTACGTTTAAAACAGCATATCACAACACAGAAAGAAATTCTCTGTAGCAGTGTAAATGATCTGAGAGATTCAACTTTGTCATTTGCCAGCCTACACTTAAAAATAACGCGTTTTTTTAAAAAAATTGTTCAATAAAATCTAACAGACTCATGGGGACAGCATATGCCAATGGAGTATTTGTAAATTGTTTTTTTTTCCTTCGGTGATGTCCTTGAACTGTTACAAGCTGGAATTTAGCATTTGACAAGTGCGTATTTCCCTCCTCCCACTTCGGCAGTACTACCCTTTCCTATGTAGAGCATTTTGACATCTTAAAATAAGCAGCAAATGGCCAAATAAAAGTACAGCCGTTAAAATCTAATCAATCTACATAAGCCGCCTCTAGATTTAGTACACTTGTTTCTAATTGGATAATTAACTTAAAAAATTAAAAGCGCACATTAACAAGTACCGTATTTATGTTCAGATTCCTTTATTTTCTTTACCGTATAATCTGTGAGTAAAACGCAACTCTTACCACAGTCTCAACTAAGGTTGTGTTTGTCTAAAATTTATTTGCCCCACAATTTAGTAATTCTAACAGAATTACTAGATTTGTCTTTTTGTAATTCCAAAAAAAAATCACCCCTGCATAAAGGGGATTTCTAAGCTAAAAATGGCCAGTTAAAAATAGCAGTTTTTTTTACCTCTCACTATTATGTTGTGCCTGTCATACACACACTGTAGATATAGCACAATTCTATCTTGCTTGATCACTACTGAGAACATCTCCACTTAGCTATACTAAATAAAAAACAACATCTTTTTCAATGTCTAATCAGTTTGAAAAACTGAAACTTTTTTTTTTAATGGAACATTTCTTTCAGGAGACTTTTTGTACTCAGTGATTTGCAACCCGATTAGTTAATTAAGTCCTTGAATTTTACATTGTGTCTTGTTGTAGCAGGTTGCTTCTTGTAGTTTCTTTATGTATTCAGAAATGTCTCCTTACAATAAGTAAAGCTTTTTCAGGTGCTAGATGACTGCTGTTGGAATGAAGCTACTATTGACAAAACAATAAAACTCCAATATATTAATGTTGTTTTTTGTGCATTGTTGGAATGCTATAATATTAGAATTTCACCTTGTGCTAAAACACATTAAATTTCAAAATGTGAATTTACAGGTCGTGTCTTATTTATAGACAGTGTATGTGAACAGAACACAAGAACTTTAATTTAAAAAAGTGTCTGAAATATCATAAATTACACTAAGTGTACAAACACCCTTTGGTCTTTGTTTTGCAAAGGCACATCATGAAAATTGAATGTGTTTTCCAGGCAGTCAGAAAGATGCAGCCCTGTGCCCAGGATGTTAAAAGTATTCAGCCTGTCAGGCAGGTAGTCGCAGGTGGCTAACTGAAAAGATTTGGCAGCTACAACCATGCTGCAGTCTGATCCCCTGGCTTGACACTAGCAGGGGATGATCTTCGCTCCAGATTTACATTGGTATCCTGCAGATTTCCATATATCTTCTTAATTTGACATGATACATGCCCAAACATTTGGCATTGGAGGCTATCAGTGCACAGTGTGTCAGTGTTAATTGCCTTGATTCCAAATGCATTGTTCCATCATGATTTTTTTTGGTAAACAGAAACATATTTTTTATGTTTTTACAGCTGACAAAATAAATAGACATTCTTTTGGTTGGTTTTCTTTTTCTACAACTGATGGGAAAGAAAAAAAAAGTTTCTCATCTAGACTGTTTTTTGTACTTTTCTCCTAAAAAAAACACTCTTTTTTATTTCATCATATCTTATTCAATACATTCAATGCAATCCGCATAGAGATTTAGTTTTAAGGCAAAATGTTTTAGAAATGAAGAGCCAGAATACTCAATAGTTGAGGGATTTCAGTCAGTCTTTGTCTCAGCTCTTGGGTTTTTCCCTTAACAGTGCTATGAGTTAAACTGGGTTAGATCCCCTGTTTGACCCTACTTTTAAATGTATATCATGTTACACAAGTCCACACAAAGGACATGAAGAGTGGTTAGTGTGGGACTTTCATATTGGTGTTGTAGGAGAGATGTGGTGTCTTTGCAAAGAAAAAAGTTTATTGAAATACCTAAGCCTACCTTTTGTGCACCCAGCTTATTCATGAACTTGTAATGATGATCTTGCATTTTGTATCCTAACTTTTCTGATGTATTTCTTTACTTCTGCTGTAAGTGTGATCTTTAAAGTGATGTGTCTATGGGGGGAAAATTACCCACCTGCTACAGTAAAATGAACAAAGTAAAACTGTATTGGCTACTGAAATATAAATTACTCAGCATGATGTAATTTTAATAACTATGTCGTGAATTAAATGGGTTGAGCAATATGTATAAGCAAGTGTCCTCAGGACTTGACTCTAGCTACTGAATCATGTACTAACCAACCATATAGCTCAATATAAGCCCTATATCTCATTGGTATGATATACAGTACACCTTCTGACTTATAAATATAGCAGTCCACACTGGAGACTAGAGTGTCCAGTGACACAGGTAAAGGGATGGTTATTGGGAGGTTCATATTTCTAAACACCTGTTATTTCTCTGGCCAAATAATAGTTGCCTTATACTCTGTTCTCTGTAAGAGATGTAAAATGAAGGTGCAGTTGTGACAGTAAGTGACTAGTTAGCAGCATTTGTGGTTAAATAGTTCACTCCCCTAGTCTCTTCTGTCATTGCAGATAAAAGTAATACAGGTGACATTTATTAATTAAGTGATAATTTCATATTAGGATTGGCAAGGGCTAGTCTGTTCAGAGTCTGTTCATCTTCAAACCAAAAAGTGTTTGCTACATTGTTATGCTATTTTTAAAGGTTTAAGGAAGAATAAAGAGGATTAATAGCTTTTTAAAAAAAAATGTACAGATATTTATGACGATGTAGAATGTTTGCCTAGGTATTATTGAATGAATAGCCTATTTTCCTTTCTATTAGATTTTGTTTGCAAAAGATAGTATAAATCTTCTGTATTGCAAATTCTGTACAGAGTTTACCAGCAAATTAAATAGAAATACCCAAGGCTGTTTTAATGGGGTTAACCTTCACTAAATCCATTATAATCTGTAGCCTTAATGCTAGTATATTGCAGATTAACCTTCAGATGTGTTTGGGCAACTATCTTACATATTCTTCTTTGGTGCCTGGTCTAGTGGTGCTAGCTTTTTCAGGTTTTGTGCCAAGCAAAGTTTTAGTATTGCCCAGAATAGATTTGACATTACAAAAGGTCAGATGTGGATTGTCTGAAGATCATTTAAAATTTTAGTATTTTGGCACATTGAGTGCTTATTGCTTTTCTTGGAATTGTTCAGCTTTTTTATTATAGATGAAATATCACCAGCTTTATAAGAGCCTAATATAAATAATAGTACCTACCCGGAGAGTTATGGTTGTTGTCTTCAATACGTTTTTAAACATGATCTTTAAAATAAACTACAAAAAAAGTTTGTTGAATAAAATATTCTCTACTACTATTTTTGTTTTGTAAGCAATGTGATAGGAGTTTCAGGAAAATAAAACATCTGCCACATTACAATAGACGTGCTAAATACTGTGCGTCTGCCTTGTATAGTTATTGCCATTACTGTTCTCTCTTTATAAATTGGCCGTGCCGATTCTTTGTTAAATGTGACAAGGCAGCTTTAAGTGCATGGAGGGTCTGGAAAGTAGGAAAAAAAACTGTGAAGATTAATGCTTCATTTTTCTGCTGTGTATCCGTCTGTTATGGTAGTATTTGTATTGGTGCAGTAGTTGCATCATAAGCAGATTTTAGTCCTGGGCTTCAGTCCCTTTAGATGACTTCCCTTGATTATTTCCCTTTTACCTGGCAAAGGCAAACTCTGCAGTTGAGTTTTGGGACTGTCACAGTGTTTTAGTGAGATCCATTCATGGATAGCTGCTAATTGGCTGAAAATGAATCCAGCTAGCATGGAGTTATAGTTGGCAGGTTCTTGGCAGGGTCTACAGCAGGATAGACTTACCTTGTTAAGAAATGCTTTAACTTTCGATTTCTTACTCTTTCCACCGGTGTTAGTGGGGTTGGGGGGAACATGGTGAGTGGTAGTCCTTAATTATTTCTTGGGCCCAATGAAATTGTTTTTAAAAAAAAACTAAAACTAGGTTAGACGTGACCAGTCTTGTGTCTTGTAGCCTATACAGTATGTTAGAGATATAACATAACATCACTTTATTAACCCTTTACAATTTCTTGCATTAGGAATTTCTTTTCACATACCCCAGCTTGCTCTCCATGAGACACACAGACAGGGAGAGAGCCTGGGGTCAGAGTGCAGGGTCTGCCATTGTACAGCGCCCCTGGAGCAGTTGGGGTTAAGGGCCTTGCTCAGGGGCCCAACGGAGTAGGATTCCTCTGCCGGCTGCGGGATTTGAACCGGCAACCTTCCAGCCACAGGCGCAGATCCTTAGCCACAGAGCCACCGCTCCGCCCCTAGATACAGAATCTTTAAAGTCGTCAGGGTACCTTCCTTCTGTTGGAGTGAATATGTTTGTGTGTGGATACAGTATGCAGCTGTGTATACAGTATGTACAAATGCTTGTGCATGCTATACATGTATGGTGTATTTGTGTGTATGTGAGATATTTGGACATACAGTAAAAATGTTTTCTTGCTGGGATGTTAGTAGCATGCTTCTGTGGTGGCACTTTGGCTTAAAGCAGAATTATTAGTTGTGCATTGTGTGTGTGGGTGTGCAAGGACTCAGCATCCTTGGTATTTGGTACCAGGATTTATTTTTTGAAAGATGATATATGAGTTTCACAACATGGATGATTATTACCTCTTTTCTCCCTGTTACCCAGGCACTGAAGTAAGAAGCTTTCACTTTGGTCAAATAGTAACATCCCTTGTCCTCTCAAAGTAATGTATTTTTCCTTACGCTGTCTTTGGAACTGTACAACGTTAATCAAGGTTTAAGAGGTCCAGGTGTGTCCTAGACAGAAAGCTTTGAAACCGCTTTTGAATTTCATTTCTGTTGCCCCTGCATCCTCACAGATGTCAAATCAAGCAGTCGAAGTAAGATCTTTCTGGGCTTGTGAAGAGATCATTAATCCTTTAACTCTGGCTGTCTCCCAAATCCTTTTTTGCTCAGCAGAGGGTTTCAGCTGTTACTTTTCAGTAAACTCTCATTACAGCTTTTTTTTTATTTTTCTCCCTGCAAATGCTTGTCTTTTGAGCATCATAAAAAGCTTGAGGTTAAGGTGAATGTTTTTTTTGCAGTCTTTTAATTTTTTATTTAAAAAAAAAAGCTTTACTCTGTGTTATGGTGAGGAATTGTTCTGGCTCATCAATGTCCTTTGAAAAATGGCATCACACATTGTTATGCTTGCTCTACAGTTTGCTTCAGAATTTAAACAAAAGTTTGCAAAAATTTCTTGAAAAATAAATTGTTCTACTTCAGAGATGTACAAAAAATATTGAAATAGCAATGATATATGTTTGTGCAGCACACAACAATGGTTCCTGTTTGTCCTAGACTTTTTGACAAAGCCGTATGTAATCAAATGTTCAATTATTTTAAACATTATCACCATTAATTGTACCATGGACACATAAGTCTCATATTTCTGTATTCTATAGAATAATTTCTTTTCTACAAGATACTTTTTTGTGAAGTCTAAGTGTCTTTCTTCATAACTGTAAGTGTTGAGTGAATACTTTGTCTTCTGTTAGGTTAGTTTAATTGCTTTACCCTATTGCACATACAGTAAGCCCTATGCTTAAAACATTTAATAAAATGCTTTGTAGGTTTTTTGAGTACTGTTGTACAGGTTGTTTCTTTGTGTAATTTGTCCAGTTGTTATATTGTTCAGGCTATTGTTTTTCCATTAAAAATTAAATCCTTGTTAAATTAAGAAAATAGAGGGTGACTGAACTATGCCTTTAATGCAAAATATGAATGAAAGAAGCAGTGGACACAATATTGTTTTTTGAGTGGAGTGTAAATACTGGGGAAAGATCCCCAGTAAGTCTGGTAACTCTTTTTGTTGTATGAATTGGGTGGATGAAATGTGAGAGGCTTTTTGATGTAGCGGTGTTTGGGGGAGTGTGACATTGCACACTGATGTTCCAGCAAGAGAGTAAAGTCTGAGAAGTCCCAGCAGTCACTGTTCTTCAAAAGTTGAGAAGATGAGAAGACCCTTGCTAACTAACTCTCATCCTACCACAGGCTTCGACAATTGTGTCCCCACTCACAATCACCAGGTGACAGAATCCAGACTTGATCTAGTGGGGTCTGGGCAGTGTATTTCAACCAGCACTCTAAGTGAATAGTTTTACTAGGTAAGTCATTTGGGAGCCTCAGTTTTGGTCCTGTGCTTCATATGAACAATTTAAAAACCTTAAAAAAGACTCTTAACACCTGAAAAACATATACCTGCTAAGCAATGGATGACATCTGTATTCCATTTTTAACTTTGATTTAGTTTGTAGAGTTATCAGTGTCTTGATTTGTTATTTGATTAAAGTCTATACCTGAATACAGTATACTGTACAGTAGGTTAGTTGATACCAAAGAGTATGCAACATCTGCGCATTCACCGCCATGAAGTATTTGTGTTCCAATAAAAAGTCTTCTCACTGTTTAGAGTGGAGAGTCCCTATACTCACTTGTCAGTAAATTCTTTTATGCTCTGTTGGGTTTGAAATTTGATCTTTTGTATTGTAATTTTATTTTGTTTCCATTCTACATTCAAAACTGACCATGAGACCAAGAAAAGTGTTCTGAGGCAACCTAGCAACCTGTCAGTGTGCATTGGCATGCTTTTTTGTCCTGAATCGCAGTACAAATGGAATTATTTCATCACGTTTTCATCCTTTTCAGGGTGAGCCAGATTGTGATGTTTCTGATCACATTTACACTTGACAAAACTAATTTAATACTGCCGTTTTTCTGTTTCTAATAAATCGCTTCACTGGATTTTGATGGCCTGTTCCATTTGAAAGTATTTATGTCCTCAGGTTTTCCTAATGAGGGAACTTGAGCTGAAGAATGTGAGAATGGGGAAGGGCAAAAAAGGGCTGTCAGTCTTTCTGTACTTCAGCTGCCACTAATTCTGAATATGTATTCTGAGCTGGAATCCCTGATTCTTACGACTTTATGGAATGTCCAATTGTTTTTTTTCCCACCTAGTTCTAAAGCGTAATCAGAATGTAATAGTTTTTTCTTGTTTACCTGAAATTTGTGTCAGCCTCATTCCTGTCAAGACCTCCAACGTGCTGGCATATCTTAGTTATTTCTGGAAGCTTCTCTTGGTCCTTGTCAATAACTTGTGTCAGAAGGTGGTTTAAAAGGAAATACTTTCTACTCATTTCCTCCCTTTATTGCTTATTCTTGTGCAGAGTAAAACACTATTAATTTCTTAGGATATTGACACAAAACCATTGGACTGATTTTAAAGATGAATTCTATCAGTCCTGTGGCTGAACACTTTAGATAAATCAACAAATACAGTATCTTAAAATGTCATGCTGTTTGCTCCCTTATTTACTATGCCTTGTTGTGTAAGAACAAAACGTGGGCGTGGTTTTGTGATGCAGTGTGCAGGGTTGGGCCAGTTAGATCTTTAATTGGCTAATGTTTTTTATATGAAGTGGCTAAACCAAATTTAATTTTAATTTTTTTTTCGTGTTTCATGCAATGACGCCCATTTAGTGATCAGTGTGTAATAAACTGATAGTTTCTGATTCTGGAATCCCCAGATGATGATGTCCAAAATGTTTTCTATTCTATTCGTGTTCTATTTCTGTTTAACGTAAGTGTTAATTTTGGAATCAAAGGTTAGATGACAGCAAAATTTCCTTTTGGCGGTTTTTGGTTTGTGGAGGTTCTTAAGTGTTTTGGTATTGTTGCAGAGATTGTACAGAAATGAATTGATTTTGCAGCATATTTAAAACGGAACTACACAAAATGAATCTTGTCATTGATGCACAAAAGAAACCAGACACCAGAATGTTTAAAAAAATTAATAAGGGTCTGACATTTACCAAGGATCAATGTTTTTGTTTTGCCATTTATGCATCAGGGATATATTATTTTTCATTACACACAAAAAGCTAAACAGATTCCATTATTACGTAAATACAATACTGCCACTTAAAAATTATTTGATTTAGTTTGGGTTTCTTCTGTCTTCCTGTGTTTTGTGCAGGATTAATTTAATTGAGCAGGAAAACAGTCAATAATAAAACCAATAAATTGGATGTCTTCAGTTGTAATGATCCTCTGTCAGTGTGTTTGCTACAGATAATCCCCCTAATTAGAGTGGATGTATGCAGGAGAGTTCTGCTGAAGAGCTTTATCTGGAGACAGATAATCCTCATGTGACCAGGAGAAAGTACATGGGGGCCGGTTCCCAGTTTGGGCTTCATTGTATTAAAGCAGTTAACTTTAAAAGTGTTCACCTAGGGGAATTGTGATTCAGGAAATGTAAACTGTACTCCCACCCCTTCTTACTAACAGAAATTAATTTGTAGTTTTTCCAACTATATTCCTCTTTTTTTCTGCTCTCTATCCCTTAGAGAGCATAGGCTAAGATTGCCACAGTCAGTTTTAAGACGTTTCAAATATTTAACTACACAAAACTTAACATTATACAGCAACTGTTTTCTCCCTGGTACAAACAGTACAATATCTGTTATTGAAAATGTAAAGCTGACATACTCTCGATTATCATGCTCTTCCATTCAGTGAAACACATTTAAATATTATTTAAATTGTCACGTATAGCTGTGGTTAGTTTTGGGGTAGAATCAGAATTGTATGGTGAACCTGAGGAAGCCCAGTAAACAATGAGTCATGGATCCTCTACGATTTGAAAGCAAAGTTTAAACTAATTTGAATTTAATAACTTTCACCCATTTTATTAGCCATTCCTAAACATATAGGTGTTTAAAAGGCCTACTTCAGAAACTTCTGTCTTTTACTTTTCTACACCTTTGCTGCCAAATAATGTGTATGCAGATACATCCATGGATGGTGTAAAAAGATAATTGCTAGAAACTAGTGGCCTTTCTTCTTTGTGTTTTTTTATTAAAAGCTAATTTTTTACTTCTAAAGCATTGTGTTGCAATCTGTTGGCAGAATCCATTGCCCTGTGCTGAACCTGTTTGGTATTGATCTTTAGTTGGGTTGTTAGGGTTTCTTGTTGGCAAATATACTCAGAGGATGTGTTTATGTGCAGCTTATTTAAGCCCCTGAGTTGCAGAGGCCTTCAACTTTGAGGTAGAACTGTAGTAAACCATGATCTGTGTATGGTGGTCACGTGAACAGAACTTTCAAGAATGTGAAGGCCTTTCAGTTGAAAACGTATTTGTTTGCGTCAGTGTATGTCAGTAAGTGGATATACCTGTACAGTATATAGTACATTAGGTTTTGATTCTGACTGACGGGAATGTTTTTGTTTAGTTTTTTTTATCCTTTTCTAGTTATATTAATCATATTGAAAAGCAAAACATACTGTATTCAGGTGCTAGTTCAGAGAGTCAAATTTCAGATTAGAATTAAAGAATAAAAAGTGTATGGTTTTGTGGTTAAAGTTATCATTTGGAAGCGATGTGAGAGAGAGAAACGATAAACTACATGGCATTTGGTAGTGGAAAAATATATTAAAGTTAACTAGATTTTTCAAGTATTCCTGCCATGAACTTCAGAGGAAAAAATACACTTAAAACAATTTTTGTTAAACCAAACGTACTTAAATTTAATTACTGTTTGAATTAACATTTTGTAAGACCGTTTTTGTGCATATTTGATAGGGTGACCTGTGGAATGTCAAGGCTGGTAAAAATCAACAATGATTTGTAGGAATGCAAAATGACAAAGAATTCAACATGAAGAGAGAACAGAGCCTTTCTGTTGTTGCTGTGCGGATGGCTGGACAAAGCCACATCACTGTTGCTTAACCTTCTAGGGTGCTCACAGTCAGCAATTTCTAACTTGTCAGGATGTTACAGCCAAATGGTATTTTAAATTGAGTCCATGATCTGGATGAGCACAAGTCATTTGTGCTTAGCACTGTCTAAAGCAGTTTTCTGCATTGTAACTTTATAGTGAATCTTGCAGATCATTATGGGAAGGTGTTCTTTTCTTCAGATTCTACAGGTGTGTAGTTGTGCATTGTATTGAATGTGCAGGAGCCTTATGGAGGTAGCTGACTTAATCAGATAACTGTATTCCAAAAGCTGTGCATCAGGGAGCCGTTTATTTTAGTACACATTCACAGGGGATCATGGGGAACACATTCTCATAGACAATAATATCAGAGTACTGCTGAGCAATTGCTACAGCCTCCATGGGACTGCTATCTGGCATGCATGCTGTAGTCCAGTTTGTATCTTGATGAAATTTCATTGCACCATGGCACAACATTTTCTTAATGCATTTATTTGAATCCAGTAGGCGACTATGTTTATAAGCATAGTATTTGTAGATAATAAATTGTGGATTTTGATAAAATACCTAAATCTAAAATATTTTGTTTTGGGTTAGCAAAGGAAAATGTAACCTGTAAGACTTAATGTGAATATGACTGTTGTTTAGTATGGCTAGATATTAAATGTAGACCACTTTTTCATTAACGTTTGCATTGCTTTTTATAAAGCTGAGTATCCTTAAAAGAGATTAACACACTTTTCCCTTTTCTGCAAAGTATTTTCCATGGAACTTTAATTTGTGAAAGAGTAATGAGCTCTTCCATTGTTCCGTATAATATACAGCAGACCTGTTGTAATAGAAAAATTAGCTGTGATAAATGCACTTCTGTACATGATGACTTGAAACTGAATTTCTCAGGAGAGAAATATTTTACTGGGTGTGCTGCAGTAATTTAAAAAAATCTCATTGGGAAGAATGCTAAAATCTGAAGAGTAAAATGTTTAAGCTGCTTAGCCAAGGATTAAATCTTTTTTTTTCTCTGAAAATCAAGCAGTATAAATCACTGTGAATTTTTCTGAAAAATGTATTGAATTTTGGAGGAAACAACAAAAACAGGAGCTATTTCTCATTGGAACGAGTCTATCCTGCAAAGCACTTCCAGAATATTCAAAAGAAATAGATTTATCCACATTCTGTTCTCGTTGCTGTTATGGTCTGTTTCATGATATTATCAAATGTTTTTTCTCCCATTGATGTTTTCATTTGTTACTTTTTTCATTTTTGCTTACACACAAACAGGAAAATAAGAGGATACTGTGCAGTAACCATACCAGACTTATTGAATGGATGTTGCTTTATAAATAAAAATATTTCTTGTTCTGTGTAAGAAAGCATTAGATCAAAACTTGTTTATATCACTGAGAATAAGTACTGTATTTGTCAGTAAGACTACCATGCTGTAAAATAGTACTTTCTTCCATTTTCTTACCGCTTCATCCAATTCAGGATCAGGGGAGGAACTGGAGTCTATCCTGGCGTGCAACAGGTACAAAACAGGACGCACCACCTTTAGGTAGAATTTACCTGCCAGAAAGTCTTTTGACTGTGGAAGGAAACCGGAACACCTGGAGACAACCCACGCAAACACGGAGAGAACAAACACACTCCATGCAGACAGGACCCCAGGTCCAGAATAGAACCCAGGGCCTCAGTGCTGCAAGACAGCAATACTAACCACTATGCCGCCCCAAGAGTATTTGTACATAACAATTTTGAGAATGTGTCTACTAGAAGAGGTCACTCTGAAAATACACACTAAAATATTAAAATCCGATTTAAGTCCAAATTATTAGTTCTATTACTTCTGTAGAAATACCTGTAAATAGTTTTATAGTAGCTTGATTGTTTTAAATAAAATATCTCATACTTTTTTTTATAAATTTGGATTCTCTATTTTTGTTACTCCCACCCAATTTGGAATCAGTTACTGAGTTTGCACCACTCCTTGGTGAATTCCAGTTGAAGTTGCCTAGTAGCGTGATCTAGGCTTAAGCCCTTGATCACAGAGCACATCCTCTGCGTGCCTTCGGTTGTTGCGCCGCTCAAGGGAGCTCCTGCTTTTAAAAGTTGACTTCCTCCAGCGGTGACTCAGAAAATGTTGACTGTAGTTGAAGACCTGCAAAAATCAGTGTCCAAAAAAAACTGGTGCAGAGGGGCTCTATGGTCTTACAGTACACAACACCGTTGAGTATACAGAGTAGTTTATTGCTGTATGTACACGTACATTGGAATTCTTAATTGTGCTGATCTCTCGGGACATACACAGTACAAAAGGCAACACCACACAATGTAGACAGTACGTTACAAACATAATAAATAATGACAACAAATAATAGATAATAACACAGGATCAGGAATTACAAGATCTTTGATTGTGGCCTGACACTGCTTATATATAGTCCATCAAATTCAATCTTGGGCCATTATAACCTCATTTTAATTTCTCTACTTGTTCTTCAGTGTATATAACCACAGTTTTTAAAGATTATTAAAAAGCTAACATCTGACTTCTGGTGGGTTTCCCTGGAGCATATTGCTAGGTTGACGTTCAACAAAGTATATATAAATATATAAAGTGTTATAGGACTTAATTCAAATCTTAAAACTGATTAAAAAATAGAAGTGTTTTTTTAGGTTTCATTTTCTGTACTTCTAAAAGGCAATTTTTTTAGTCTCAAGCACTGATCATGATCAGGATGGTAACAGTAAGGATCATTTTAAGAGAAATTCCCTCAAAAGTTTGTGTTTTATACCACTCAAAGTCAAAATGAGGTTGATCAGATCCCCTTCAACATCTTTAGTTTTTTTTGTGATAATTTCCAGTGCATTTAAAACTAAATATTTCACACCATAGCTAAATGTTTGCTCTTTGCCCTTGAGACTCCCCCCAACCCCCCCCCCCCCCCCCCCCCCCCCATGAAAAGAAAGGTTAAATTAATCTGTGCATAAGTTAAGTTTAATAAGCTGATATTTTTTGTTTGGTTCAAAAAAAAAATCAGAACCTAACCCAACACACAGATATACAATTTCTGAGAAATCTGATTAATCTTCAGAAGATGGATGTAATTTGGATCAGGTGATGCAAATAATTGAATTGCATATCGTCGGAGGAGGAAATAAATGTCCTCACCATTTATTCCAGGTAAATAAGGGCTTTTATGTGATTTGTTAGATATTCCCATCACTGCCATCATAGTAAAACATTCAAATATGGAATGTGTTCAGCAGGTCTTCTGATGCAGTTTTAATTTTACAGCTCCCCCTTGATGTGGAGTAAAGTAAATGATAGGGTTTGCAGAAAACAGTCTCTGAAATTATATCTAGATTGTTCCTTGGGTGGTGGGGGGATCTATTGGGTGAATTCATATGGGATGAACTTCTTTATCTTTACATAATAGGATACTCTGTGCAGTATATATGAGAACATAAGAGGAAATGTGTTGTTTGTTGGGGATCCAAGGAACCTGTTATTGACTAGGTTTTTCTTAAGACATAAAGTATGAAGTAAAAAAGGATAGTTATAATATTTCAATGCAGGTTTTTCATTTTTCATTCTGTCACCAAGAAGGGGTATGGTTCCCTGACCTAGACTTAATTATACTGTAGAATGTCCTCATGGAGGTCTGAGGTGAGGTTTTGTTTAGTACTAGCAAAATTATTCTTGGAGTCCTTGTCTGAACTTGGATTAAAATCATTTTAAGTTAACCCAGTGAATATGGCTGCAAACCCTTTTCCTTTTTTCTTAAAATAACACATTCCTATTATTGTACTGCATCTTTAGCTCAGTGTATAATTGCCATAGTAACAAGAGAAAGTGTACACTTAGAAACTGCAGATAACCCTGAGCAATTCATTATTATTTAAAATACCTTGAGAAAAAATATAATAGTTTTTTAAACATGTTAAAATCTGAATGACAATAGAATGTTCGTTCGTGTTCTGCTTTTGAAGTGTGGTATACTAGTGTGCTAATGGACAGTAAGGAAATCCATTTGGATAAAAGAAAATGTCAGAAAAAGATAGCTTAATGAAGCCTCTAAAACTGATGGAGGAAAGAAAAAGTAAAAAGATTACCCATACGAATATAAGAGATATTGCAAATGAGGAGACGTCATTTGGCCCATCTTACTCATTTAGTGGTTTGATAAGTGAATATAAAATTCCATCCAAATTCTTTAAATTCAATAAAAGTATTCAAATAATAAAAAGAAAAAAAGAAGCACAAGTAGGCTTTTTTTCTTGATTTCTGGGGACTATGATTGCACTGATTTCCATTCTGTTTTTATTTACTATTCCACTAAAAAGAAACTTTTTTGTGAGGTGATAACCATTCTAAAATACTTTTGGCACTCTCATATTTACAGACATTTTCTAAAAAAAGGGAATTTACATTGCAGGGTTGCCCTTGCATCAGCTTTTTAGGAGTTACGGTACTGCCTTTGTGGGGATGTTTTGTCTGAAGTCCACAATCATCCAGCGCTTTGTGTAAAGAAGATGGAGTTCTTGGTATTTTTGTTGTTTAGATAGAAATACGTAAAATGGGCTTTGTTTGTTCCCACAGTACTTTACCCCATAATTAATTGCACCAGTTTTACCAGCTCTGTTCAAAAGAGAGGGGTCTAATGAACAAAGACGGGTGAGCTTTGAATAGCAATCTGTTGTGCACCTAATGTTGAAGTTGGATTTTGTTTGACCTCATTTGGGAGAAAGGTGTTTATGTGGTGTTTGTGCTGCATGCTTAACCAAGGAGAAAATAGTTTTTAGACCTTAGCCTAGATTTTTTTTTTGTGGTTCTTAATTTTGCACCAGAGTGGAGTTAAAAAATTAAAACAAAAGATCTTTTACAGAAACCATGTCACATTTGCAGTTCTTGACTGTCTCTCTTTGAAGTCTCCCAGAAGTTTGTTTCAGAACATGAAGGTTAATGGGTTTATCCAAATGTAATTAATCTACTTTTGCCATATTATTAATAGTGCTAGAGCAGAGAACTTAAATGTCTAGAAATAGATTGCTTTGACTAAAGCAAAAGGAGAAGTGTTCAGTTAGAAAGGGTTAGAATAAACATGGTGTATATTATTTAATGTAGGTTTTGTAATATACAGCAAAGACAGTGATATGATCTCAATATTATGATCACTATACTACATGTAAATAACAGATTGAATCTTATGGCTAAATATTTTTCCTTGATTTCCATTATGGTGGAACTGAATGCCTTATTGCAAATGTACAGTATATGATTTGCTTGGGGTTTTTTAAAGGGTATTATTACCTTGCAATATTGAAGTAAATAAATGGCTACCAACCAAATCAGTTCCTTTGAAGGTTTCATTTCTCACAATGCTGTATTGACAGACGTTTATTATGTATTTGTGTTCAGTGGCTATCATCTAGGTAAATATTACTTACAGAAATACTTTTTGGATAACATATGATCTTTTAAGTTTGCAGAAAACAACCTGTTTTTGTTATATTTAGAAAAAATATAACCACAGTTGTGTGATGGTGAGCATGTTTATTCTGGGTGGCTGACATTATTAAGCTCGCAATGCCCCCAGTGTGTGAGCATGTTCCATAAATGTAAATACTGTACACTACAACATTGCCCAGTTCTGATCTTGTCCAGCCCCTACTTTCCGAGTTGAATTTTGCAGCATTCTACTATGATCTCCAACATCTCAACAAAATCCAGTACTGTATACACACAAGAGTTTATAAAAATGAAGGAATTAACCATCTGTGTTTTCTGAATTTGGTGTTGGTTATTAGATCTTTAAAATTTGGGAAATAGAATTGTCGAGAAAAAGTAATTGGCTGCCTGGGTTCAATTTGATTTTATGTTTTTGTATTGTCCTTGCAGCAGGATTTTATTTGAGTTTTAAGCAGAGATTTACCGCAGTGAGATCTCTTGTTTTTCACATGCTGTAAATGTCATTTTCTATGGTGCCCATCTTCTGAGTTATTCTAATGCACAGATACACAGCTGGAAACATTCACATGATAGATTTAGTTTTTTTTCTCTTTCTCTGAAATATTGCTTTCAAAAAGCTTTGCAAAGAAACAGCTACTTTTGAGTGAAATGTAAATATTCCTATCATAAAGCTTGTAATACTTTTCTCTGCATGACAGTTTTCTTCCTGTTGTACGTCATATTGCCACAATCCTTTAATGCCATTGCTGAAGCAAAATTGGACAATAGGCATTGGTTATAGTTCACCATGTGTTTCACAGAAAACTACATCACATCCATAATGAAATTATGAGTTATATGCAATTTAAAACTGCAGGAATATAATATGCACAATTATGCTTTTGTAAATAATTTGAAACCCTGTGAGGTTTTAAGCCTAGTAAGAGAGTTAATATGCATGAATCTGGAGATAGTGATACGTGTGGTCCACACAGACAGCATTGTGGATACCCAATGTGGAATGTTTCCTTCTGTGTTTTGTTTTTGCCAGAATGTATTTCTTTCAGCTTCTTTTATTTAGGAAATATTTTGTATAATCATCTAGGTATTAATTGCAGGTAGGTGTATGCATGCGGTAGAGAAAATTAGAACATTAGATTTAATTGGAAAAATAGGAAGGAAGTCATGATTTTTTACCATTCTTTTTATCACACTTAGGCTGACGGATATAGGCTATACTGTATGTTTCTAAGATGTGATTTTTTTATACAGGTATGTATTTAATTTTAATAACAATAAGTGATTATTCCTGTACCAAGAGCCAAGAGACCCCTGGCCAACTAATCCCGACCTTAACTGCAGGAGGCCATGTGCAAGTTGTGTGCTGCTGTTTGGAGAATTATAGTTACAGTTAAGTGTTTATTGCTTATTGTAATGTTTTGCCAAATGTATTAAACAACCATAAAAACGAATTTGAAAATGCAACCAATTTTCTTGTTACTGTGTGACATTGATCAGACACTTCAGAGTTGAGACCTGTATGCAAATTTTTTTTTTTACCAGAATGTATCGATTTACTTTGAAGACCAGAATGCAAATTGTGACATTCAACAAACTGAATGTTCTGTAACCCAAGATAAAATACTAAATGCTTTTCATTAACATTATATATAAGTCTAAAACCTCCTTGCCTTATGACTTATTAGTTGTCTCTGCCCTTTTTGCTCTAAACAAGCTTTTTGCACATCCTTGGCAAACAAGTGAGCTCATTTCCTATTCTGGCCATACTGTCCCATCTAATTCATTTTATGTGGAAAGGGCACTGAATAGAATTTCATTGCAAAATAAGGACAAATTTAAATATTTCATTTTTCAGAAACATCCCGTTTGGTAAGGTTCCCAGAGTGGAGTATAAAGAAATAAAACCACTAATGTTGAAAGCAGAATCATGGGTCAACAGATCTACTGTAAGCCAGAGCAGATCTGCTTGCTGAGTATTATTTTACTGTCGATACCATGAGATGTGTGGTGTAGTTTAATCTTGTTTCTGTGAATGCCCTGAACAGACTTTTGAGTATGCTTAGAGCCCCTGGACCATTTTTTAAAACCCCCTGAATCAGTTCATTCTTTTGATCTACAGGTACAGGTAAATGAATCACAGAAATGTGGTTTTCTTGAATTTGCAAAAATGCTTAAATTGTTCTTAAATTGTTTGGGTAATCGGGGAATAATATCGATAACTTTTGTTTGCTATTTTCAGAGCCCATTGCTGGAATCTGATGGTTTGAAGCTTTCTGGTACAGCAGTCTGTGGGGATATAAACAATACCCTGCACTGTCTTAAGTTGAACTCTGAAACAACACATCCATGCAAATATGAGTGATTACTACAACATATAAAAAAACCCCATTTGATTCAGAATAATCCATTGTCATGCTTTTGACTTGTTTACAGTGAAGAGGATATCAGCAAATTTCTCCTGTTTATACACTTGACTGGTTTTAAAGAGATAAGAGCAAATTAAGTGTTGTGTCCTTTGCTATGGCACTTATTCTGATTCTTCAAAGGATGAAAATCTGGTTTATGAAGCAGCCACGAATATTAAGGGTTTCATGGTCGCGATGTGGTTTAGCAAGCTTTACAGTGCACAAACGTTTCCATTAATCCCTGACCTACAGCTTACTGTTGTAAACTGACAATGTGCTTTTTAAAGAAAAAAGTAAATAGATAGGTCTGTCCTCTATCATATTGCATGGAAAACAATGTTGTTTACTGTCAGATTTATGTGTATTATTTTTATCATTGTGAAATTCTTGGATTAGGTAAATACCTGTATGGATTTTTGCTTTGAGTGCAAATAGAGTGTATGTGAACAACTGGACTGAAGATGTTTACTCTGAGTATGTTATATAAGATATACAGAGCTAATAATAGGCTGCAATATGAGTACATTCTCAGTTATGAATATCGTCACCATAAAACTTGAATTTTCTCTCAACTTCCAAAGACGTGCTAGCTAGGTTAATACAGTACGTGTCTTTAAATTGTCCATGTGTGCTTTTGTGCCCTGCAATGGGCTGGTTTCCTGTCAAGCATGTAGGTAATTGCATTTATTTACATTGTGCTTTTCATGTGGATGGATCCTAAAATGCTTTTCATATAGGAGAGCACCCACTTCATCCACTATTAAAGAGCCACCCAGCGTACACATTACAGTAGCTCAGGCAGAAATGTGAGAACACTTTATGAATTGAATTAAAAGGGAACATTTAGATAGGACCAGAGTGTAAACTAACCAGGACACTGGGATTAACACCTCTGGGCCTCCTAAAGCACAGTGCTCCCTGTCACCGTCCTGGGGGATTGATTTAGAAAATCTAGTCCAGAAAAGTGCTACCTACTGGTCCAGAGTCAACACCACTTACAGTATACTGTAGTGGAAACCTTGTTTTCCTTAAAGATCTCCCAGTACTGACCAGGTCCAGCATTGCTTAACTTCTAAGATCTAACAACAGATCAGGCAGTAATGCTTCTCGGCTCCCTGCATTTTATGCTACAGGGATGAGCTCTGCGTTGCCCCAGCCCTCACCAGGAATAAGTAGCTTTCCGATGATGGATGCATATGCTTATTACAATATGGTATCAATTGTTGTACTTTTTCATTTTTTCAGAATCCTGTTGGAATGGTGTTTGTTCTTACATCTTGTCTGAATTTTGTTTTGTTAATAATCAAGGAAAAATAGAAATTAAGAGGTGTTAAGTTCACAAGCACAAGTTCAGATTTCTTTTGATGTAATTTGGAAGTTGAGCACAATAATTGTTGAAGAAGCACTGAAGCTGAAATCTGTGCCCAAAGGGAATAAATAGATAAGACAGTATTCTGATTTTTTGGATTCTTTCCATATTCCTCCTTTAAAAATCTTAGTATTAGCTGCTTTCTTTTCTTTAGGAAGCAATTACTCTGGACCTATCAGTCTGTATTGTAGTAAACATCTGTATCTATTTCAGCTGAAAGTAATAGCACCCACACTAGGATAACAACCTTGCAGAGTTCCTAGTTTTGAATTAATTACAGGAATATTAAAAAATAACAAAGAAGCACTTAAAGGTTGCCATATATCAGCTCTTATATTTTTTGGGAAAATAAATCTGCAAAAAGTAGAACTCCTGGAAACATTTCAGAAAAACAAAAATAATTTGTAAGACTTTAAGTGTTATTAGCATTGTTGGCGGTGAGTACCAAAAATTAAAAATGGCGACTATTCTCTAATTTTCTAACCTCTTCTTCCGGGTCAGGTCTGAGGGGGAGCCAGAGCCTATTCCAGGCACAAGGCAGGGTGCACCCTGGACAGGACACCAGTTGATCACAGGGCAGATACACAGACATGCACACACTTATACGGTACCTAGGGTCTTTTTTTCCCCAGAAGAATTAACTTACCTGTGTGTTTTTGGGCTATGGGAGGAAATTGGAGCACCTGGAGGAAACCCTCTCAAACATGGGGAGAACATACAAACTCCATAAGGATAGCACCCTAGGTCTGGAAGTGAACCCAGGGCACCACACAGCAATGCTAACCACTGCACCATCATGCTGCCATGATGGCTCTTTTGATTTTCAGTTTTCTTTTCAATGATCTATGTTTTTTTTTTACATTCTTCATTCAGAATATTATAAAACTTTGGCATGTAATTTTAGATACCTCAAGAGAGGTTTAGCTGGCTCATGTCAAGGTCATTTGTGTGTGATGTACTAGGCATAGACATTCTGTGTTGTGCACTTTTTGCCACAAATACCAGCTGTCTTTGGATCAGAGAGTGGTTTAATTGAAAGGTAGTGTATCCCTGGGAACACTGTTCTTTGAGATTTGCTTGGACCTGTCAACCATGTACATGACAGAGCTGTGCCTACGTTACAAGCTCTCTTTATATCCAACGTATTTTAATGCTTCTTTTAACTTTTCATGCTGTTTTTTTTAACTGCACAAGGTATATTTATTGGAATGAGCTTGGTGGCGCACACAACCATTAAAGACTTTGTGTCTTAAAAGCTTTTGCAAGCCGGAAGAGTAGCATGTATGCACCTTCTAATGGACTCCAGCTGAGTACCAGGCATTTGTATACTGTGTTATCAACCAGACCAGAAGGCAGATCAGTTATTTAACCTTCAGTTTCCTCACCAATGTACTGTTTCACAGAGTTAAGAGGGAGAAAGTCACATAAAGGTCACAGTTTGCTCTGGAAAATGACAAAGATCAGGACTTTTTCCAGAAAATAACCTTAAGGCCACAAAACAATTTCTGAATATAAATGTTTCTTCATCTAAAAATATTACTTCCATGAAGAGTGCAATTTCTACATCACATAGAGATTTTCTATTTTGAGTGTATTGGGAAAGAAATGGGAAACGTCTATATTGGGGTGAGGATGTGATTGATTTCAAAACTAATATCACAGATAAAAAAAAAACTTTTCTGTCAGGTTTCTCCCGTCCAACCTTCAGTCCAGACATTTTTAATCATCTGTCCAAACTTCTGTTGGACCTGGCTCATTTTAATATTATTTTGTGTCTGGATAAGAATGCTGTCGTGAAATTCCATCATTTTACTACAGCACTGATAAATATTATGTCCATTCTAGGTTTAATTTGTACAGTATATACTGTATACAGGAGCAGCCACTCATAATGCTTTGGGTATCTTCTGGCATACAACAAAAAACTGTATTTGCCACTGTATGTCAAAAGGTACAGCCCAAAACCAATTTCTTCAAATCTGATGCAGGATTGCACTACTCTGTAAAATAGCAAGGTGTGGTGTAGTGAATCTTAAATGTATCAAAGCTGTGTGTTGCTGTCATGCAGCTTTATTTTTATTAAAACAACTGAAATATTTGTTATCCAATTTTTACTGTCCTATGCTAGTCAGATTGTGGAGTAACACCGCATTTTTCATTTTTTCATTAAATGCATTATACAAAATGATTAGTAATATAATTAGAAAACATAATTTTATTTTTAGGTTTGATTATAAAATATGTATAGTGGTTTTAAACACATATGTTCAAAAGCAAATAAACATGTACAAAAGACTAAAAGAATGACTTACATTCGTGAATTGTAACCTTGTCAGTGTGACGCATTGGTGGATCAGTGGAAGAGTCATCTGGGCTCAGTTCTTGGCCAATGCCCAGATCCTTTCTCCAATAATAAAATTTATTTTTTATGCTATTTTGACATTTTATTAATTTTATATATGTGTTAAAAATTAAATTAATATTAAAAATAAAAATAGGTTTTATGTTTTTTTAGGTTTACGTACAAATTAAAATATCTATAATTTATCTTAATGCTAATTTGAGTAACAAGTAATTAGGAAACATTATTTTATTTATTATTTTTTTAAATGAAATGAACTTTCAAAAAAGGGGTAATTTCCTTCTGCTCGTGTGCTGGTGACAACAAACTACCTGCAGTGAAGCACTAGCACTGGGCTGGACAACGACCAGGCAGTACAGGGACTCGTGATATAGACACCAGGAAGCCTAGTGGATTTTATGGGAAATTGGAGTTCCTAAGCTAATTCAGCATCTGTGAGCAATTATAGTCTATTTCTATAGCCTGCCCCCCCTTCGATTGATGTTAACCCATACACCTTAGCAGGTAAAGTGAAATATTAATATTAAGTTTAATTGCATCTAGATTAAGGCAGTGTGCTGTAATGGTTATTTGCATTATGGATATCTGTGGATATTACTTCACTGATTTTTTTTATCTTGGTAACTTTACTTATTTTGACATTTCATAGCTTGAGTAATAATGTACTGCTTGATCCCACTGTTTTACTGCTTTATTTATTGAGCCATTTGTAGCTAACGTTCTTTTTCCAAAATAGCCACAACAAGTGACCAAGAATTTGATGCAGATGTTTATGAAGAATGTGGAATGCACTGCCACTGCCAGCTATATAAATGTTATATTTATATTAATAAAATAATATAGTTAATGGCATTCAGAAACATATTTTAATTTCAGCTAACAAATTTCCCTTTAGTTACATGGTTGTTCCATATTAATATCCCATGTTACATGGATTTTAAAAAACTGGATTAAATTAAGCTAATGTTTTCACTAACATCTAGCGCACCACAAGTGCCACCTATCGATCTTTGGCTGCTTTGGCCAGTGTGACAAAATCACACCACAACATGCTGAAGTCATCTTGCGGTGGCAATGCGTTTTGACAGGCAAACTGAGTGGCTGCATCAGTGGGAACAAGAAGAGGTTATTGGAATTTTACAGTGTGGAATGAATGGAATTAACTTCTACTTTTCCCTCTGAAGCTAGCATACTGCACAAATGCAAAACTCCACAACATGGCTAGACATATTTTGGTATCAGACCACCACACCCGTTTCTGCAGGTTTGTGTTATATGAGTCACATAGGCATTACTTGATTTCAAGAGCGACTCCTACTGTTATTAGTGTCATTTGTACTCAGCACTGTTTATAACTATATGTAGACCATGCATTGAAATATAAACATCTCCTAATCCCTGCCTCTTTTGCTAACTAGTGTTGATGATTTTGTTGCTCCATTGACGAATAATATTGATTGGTCTGAGTCTGCAGGGCTGCCATTGACTTTGAAATAGAGATACACAACCTACTACTGACTGTGCCAATACCTTCATATTGAGATGAAGGTATTGGATTAACTCTACTCTACATGCCAACACACTAAACTTGTTTTAGAACACTATTAGACAGGTAAAAAATCACTGGAACAGCTCAACCTATTTCTATAGTTCTCTCCATGCCGGTGTCTTCATAATAAACATGAATGTACTTCCTTATTTACATTGTATTAGTTCTATAATTCCGCTCTTTCCCCCTTAGGCTATTGGGATATTGGGATCTAAATTGAAGAGATCTGCCATAGCTATTAGCTATTAGCTATTCTGGTTTGTTATTCTGTCATCTTAGTTATTCCTGATCTCTTTGCTGGAGTAAAATGTAGGAAGAGTAGGAGGTGGTATCAAGGGACTATTATGTCATCTTGTACCTTTTAGCCTATGGTATTTTTGGCAAAGTTCTTCACAATATGATTTGGAAAGATGTTTATTAGTTGTGGTTTAAGACACAAACAACAGAAGTTTAAGACTTACAGGACGTCATGGAATTTGAGCTAATGTCTAAATATCTGTACTTATTCCAGAGAAGCTCTCGGTTCTAGGTTATTAACCTACTTCTGAGATGTATTTATGAGGTTTATTTCAGACATTGTAAAACTAAGCTCAGGGTAAAAAATGATCTTTTAAACATCCAGATATTATCAAGTTTTGGAATATTGGAGATGAAAATTTTAGTAATTTTTAGTAATTTTAGTAATTTTTCTGCTTCAAGAGTCAGATGTTTAAAATTATTAAAGCTTAATACATTTCATTTACAGGCCTTGACTACAGAATAGTTTTCATTCAAGTATACACAAAGACATTTCCCTTTGCCGTGTGCATGTTCTTTAATAATATCAGATAAGTTGCTTGGAAATCCTTAAATCTGTTCCAAAACCATTAAACCAACGTCTTGGTCTCTTTAACTCATTCATCTCTCTTGTATAGCCTAGTCAATCAAGCCATTGTAATCTAAGTAATGCTAAAGCAAGACCTTTGATAACGTCCAGGAATTTAATGGTTTGACTGATTCAAAATCAGATTCTTTCTTCAATTTTCTTTTTAACTCTGATCTGTGAAGGGAGAAGCTGCTGGCTTGATCCCAGGATGACAGTTTTTAGTGCTTGTATTTTTTTTTGCTCTCAAGCTTTGTGCTTTTGTCTATATGGCTGTGAAGACATTCTAGACTGCTTGACTGAAATTGGTAAAGCAGCTTTATGAAGATGTGATAGTTTACTGGATGCTTGCCACTTTCTTTGCACTTAACTTCTATATCTTGCACAAGCTTTCATATTATTCTGTTTTAATAGAGATTGAACTTGCTGCTCTAAATCAGCACACATTTAAGACACTTGAGTTGCGATTTTTTTAGAGCATTTGAGATTGTTTCATGGACATACTTATTACTCATATATTTCAAACTCTTGAAAAGGGGCTAGCTTTTCCTGCTTTTGTGTTCAGCTTGATGCTTGGGTTTTACAAATAACAGGAGGCAATAAGGCCCAGCTAGCTCCCTCGGTTGCAACTGATGGATCTGACCCAAGGATCTTATTCATCTGCTTCTTCGGATATCCCAGAGAATCTGTTTAAACTTTTTCATCTCAATGTGAATGAGGAGCTTTTTGCAGACTCCTACAGCTCTTTGTGCCTTTTGTTCTCAGTCTTAAATGCCCTTACCTTTTATTTACACTATTTATTCCCTAGTCCATGTTTCATTGTTGATCCTGAAGATGTCCAATTAGTTGAAATTTTTGGATTTTTCCCATTCCTGTTAAGAAATTCCATCTTTTATTTGCATCACTGTTACATCAGATTTCAAGTGATGTTTTGACATCTTCAAAATGTCACTGTGGGTAAGTGATTCAGTCAAGTTTAAAGTGCTTCATTGCTGGATATGGAGTGTCTGGGTAAGAAAACAAAACTGCTTCAGTTGTTGTAGGGGAGACTCCCCTCACACAGCCTGGGGTGCTTCTCATGCTTCACATTGCGTAGCATCATCTTGTTCTCAATATCCTGGTGAGAACACAGAATTACCCTGCAGGTTTGAGTTAATTTGTTTTATTTGGACTTTTTATGAATTTATAGCTTGTCATTCTGAATGTAGTCTTATAATAAATATTTTCAATTTGGCATCTCTTAAGTGTCACTTTCTTTGCATTTTATGTAGCAGTGTTTTTTGTTTTTGTCACGTTCCTTGTCTTGAAAGGAGGGTGAATGCATTAGCCTTACATATTTAGTAGTTGGCATAGAACTTAATTCATAAGGGAATTAACTGTAACTCATATTAACTGTAATTCATAAGGGAATATGATGGAATTAAGATTAAGATGGAAGTCTGTGCAAATTCAAATATAATATAAAATAAGAATCTAAGTAATACTTAATAAATAGGCATTGATGCTTGCTTCTAAGTAGTCTACATTCACATGTAGACATTCATTACATGCAATAAATGAAAGTTTGGTCATACTGGAAGAGACCTGGTCTATGCATGTGTTGTTTGAGTAACCTGGATTAATTTCCTGGAAGATATTAGATGCCTGTTTGTTAATTATCATTCTTTTGTTTTAAGTGTTTTTTTCAGATACAGTAGGTATTAAGATATACAATGGATATAAAAAGTCTACACACCCTTATTGAAATTGCAGGTTTTTGTGATGTAAGGCCAGAAATCTAGATAAATCATGTCAGACATTTTTCCATCTTTAATGTGACCTTGTAACCAACAAAATTCAAGAGAAAACCAAATAGATAATTATTAGGAAAAATAATTGAAATTAAAAAACCTACAACACCCTGGTTGCATAAGTATGCACACCCTTTTGTAATGGGGCCTGTAGCTGTGTTCAGAGTTAACCAATCACATTCAAAATCATGTCCAAAGGTAAGTAGCATATACCTGCCATCAATGAAAGTGATTCTGATTAACCCCACATAAAAATCAGCAGTTCCTGTAGGATTTCCTTGAAACTTTGATGGTTGGGATACTGGGATGGCCATGGTCTGCAAAGAGCTGACAAAACATCTACGGGATATTATTGTTGAAAGGTACCGATCAGGAGAGGGATATAAAAGAATATCAAAGGGATTTAATGTACCATAGAGCACAATGAAGACTATCATCAATAAGTGGAGAAAATGTGGCACCACAGGGACATTGCCAAGATCAGGACGACCCACCAAAGTTGATGACAGGATAAGGAGAAAACTTATCAGGGATGCTACCAAGAGGCCTGCAGTGACATTAAAGGAGCTGCAGGAATTTCTGGCAGGTATTGGTCACTCCTTGCATGTGACAACAATCTCCCGTATTCTGCACACATCTGGGCTATGGGGTAGGGTGGCAAGACGGAAGCCATTTCTCACAAAAAAGAACATCCAAAAAATACATTCAGTCACCCTAAAACATGTGGAAAAATGTCTTATGGTCTGATGAGTCAAAGGTTGAACTTTTTGAACTTTAATTCTAAAAGATATGTTTGGTGCAAAGACAACACAGCTCATCATCCAAAGAACGCCATACCTACTGTGAAGCATGGTGGTGGAAGATCAAAGATCAGAAAAGGAAAATCAAAATGGCCCAGTCAGAGCCCAGACCCCAGTCCCATAGAAAACCTGAGGAGTGACCTAAAGAGGGTTGTGTACAGGAGATCCCCTGGCAATATGAAGGAGCTTGAACTTTTTTGCAAGGAAGAGTAGGATAAAATTGCAAACTCCAGGTATGCAAAGTTCATAGAAACTTATTCACAAAGACTTACTGCTGTAATAAATGCAAAAAGTGCTTCTACCAAGTATTAGTTGGGGGGTGTGCATACTTATGCAACCAGGGTGTTGTAGGTTTTTTAATTTCAGTGATTTTTCCTAATGATTATCTGTTTGTTTTTTTGCACAACTAATTGCACGGTCACATTAAAGATGGGAAAAATGTCTGACATGATTTATCTTGATTTCTGGCTTTGCAGGACAAAAACCTGCAATTTTAATAAGGGTGTGTAGACTTTTTATATCCACTGTAGTATTTAATCAAATTTTGAACACTCTTAAATCCATTTTATTATTGCATTGAGCCTTTCTTAATTTGTATATTTATTTCTTTTTCTAAAAATCTTTACACAAACTATATTAAATAAAAAATACATTCAATCATTAAGTAAATTCAATTTTGCCACTTGAGATGTATCAGTTTCACTTTGTTGGTAATATTCTCTTATTTTACCTTGTTACCTTGGTAACAATTAAAAATTCATGTGTGTGCTGACATACTGTCTCTTTGACAGTCTTTGCAGTTCAGCCTGCTAGCCAGTGAGGAGTTAATGTATGTGACGAGAGACAGTACTCTGTGGGGAAAATGTATTGGGAAGCTCAATCAGGAGTTTCCTAGAAACAGATGCATTACATTTTGACAGAATATTTAAAATTAAAATCATATGTGGAGTGCTGACGGAAAACTGCCAAAAGCACCAAGATGCTTACTCCTAGTATCGTACTCAGTGCTACAATAGAATTTTTAATTTAATCATTTTTCAGGGAACATTACTGTTATGCAAACTCCACATACAGTGATGCACAAGTCCAGAATCGAACCAAAGAACCTAATGCTGTGGTTCTTTTTACATTGCCTAAAAAGAGTGTTTATATGCAAGGGTGTCTTTTTCTTGTCCATAGAATTGTATAACTAGTGATCCTGTTCATTTGAATGTGAACATTCAGCAGTACTAAATCTTTCTACACATGCACAAGTCTTTTATACTGTCCTTTTTAATTAATCAACTTGCACATTCCAGCCTAATGAATGTAATGCCTTTGGCCTTTTCTATTAATGTGTGCCATTACATGAAGTTTTACGTGCACAATACTTTTGTCACTGTATAGTTCATTGATTCTGAATGAAATGATAAAAACCAAATGTGCAAGTAGAAGTTGAAATTGCTATTCACGTTGTAAAAATGCATAGATATATATGCGGATATCATAAACAGTACACACTGCATTGGGGTTAAGCCGAGCTTCTCTAAAAAGGGCAGAATAATGAGGAATGGGGTGTACTACATCTCTGCATAGAATAGGCAGAATAGTATAGGCAATTAACTTATTAGAGTGCCTTTGGGAGGTGGGGGAATGGGAAAATACTATAGTTGAACCAGGTTCTCTGCAATAGGAGATGGCAATGCTAAACACCATACAAACACCTTCTCTACATTAATCTTTATAAATACTAAAATAGGGATGAAATCAGAGGTACATAAACCACACCAACATGGGTAGAACATGCACACTTCACAGAAAAGGCATGCCAGCCCAGACATACACTCAGATTCCTAGAGCTGTGAGGCAGCAGTCCTACCCACCACGTTGTCATACAAATACAGAGCAGAATCTAAGTTGTATATTCATTTCTTTCATTGGCATTTCTCAAGTGTCTTTCAATGATATTGCTAAATTATACTACTACTATATTACTAAAGTTCTGAATGTAATGACAATTGGTTTTGCAAACATATTGTATAAATGTAGCGCTTTTTTTTTACTTGGCTATAAAGATGGACATACTGTATTTTCTAACACTGGATTATAATCTTTAAAGTCAAGAGTTGTATTTTGTATATAATATACTACCGTATATGCATTTCAGTTCAGCTAACAGTGCTGCTCAGGAGCCTTTTATGATCTCTAATATTTTACATGTTCAGTTTACTACAAGGCTTCTGGATAGAAGTGTGTATCGCCTTTAAAGACTGCACAAAAAACATTTATTATTAAATCTAATAAATATTGTTTAGCTTCACTGAGATGTAAAGTGAATTAACTATGAGTAAGTTAATATACAGGGTCAAGTATTTATGTATGTGTGTATACTGTATACAGTATAAACACAGCATGTTCCTTTTCTTTTTACTGACTTTTACAGCATTGTATGAGTTCCCTCTAGTGGTTCTTATTGCATATCCTCTGAATCTATGTACAGACAAATAAATCCTTTACACCCCATGGATATAACAATACCTGTCAATATGATTTTTTAATATTTATATTAATATTAATATTATTAATAATATTATTTATCCTTATGATAACATAAAAACAGCAGGATGTGTACAATAATTAAAGATATTGTAAGAATTACAGTTCTCCAGCATGGGTGTCTGTTAGTGAAGTAGTTTTCATTATTGTTTTTTTTCAATGAAAAACCACAAAATTAAAATAACGCAACGACCCAACATCAAGCCCCCCCTATAAAAACCAAAGGACCTCTAAGCACAAACTTAAATAGTAATGATAGAAGTGCTATGCAATAATGATTTGACTGTCAACAGCAGTTACCCCAAGCCTGTTCCCTATTTACAGTATAGACGTGAGTGACTGAAAAAACTCCATATGCATATGAATGAAAGTTCCAGTGATACCAGGGAAGCCAGGTATAGGCTCTTAATGCAGTGCTATCGTTTTTCTTCCCTACCTACACCAACCAGACATCTGTAAGAGGCCAGTAGAAACAGTTCTTAAGTCTAGTAGTGTGTGCTTTAACGGTACGGTACAGCTTGCAGAGCGTAGGGGAGCGAACATTTTGTGGCTGTGATGGTTGGGATTCTGAATGATGGATTGGGCTTTATTGTGACAACAGATTGTGTGAATCTCATCGATTGATAGTAAGTAACTTCCTGTAATCCTCTGTGCCATTGCCAGGATTTGTAGAGCGTCTTTGCTGTGTATGGTAGTATTGCTGTATCATACAGTGATGCCACTAGTGAAGAACCTTTTTCTGGTACTGTATTAAAGGTTTATGAGCAGCTGTTTCGGCATACTGCATTTTTTTAAGCACTGCAGAAAGCGGACTCACTGTTATGCCTTTTTCAGACCATATTACATGTTGTGAGACCAAGCCAAGTCCACTGACATCTGCAGTTCAGAAAACTGAAGCAGCTGACTGTTTTTACTGTTGTGTCCTTGATGCTGATTGGGGGCATGGCTTCCTCTCTGTCTCCTGAAGTACACAATGAATTATTTTGTCTTGTTGGCATTCAGGGCTAGGGTATTGTGAAGATAGCTGGTTAGATGCTCCACCTCACTCCTAAATCTGGACTCATCATTGTTACTGATCAGCCCGATAACCAAGGTGTCGTCTGCAAATTTGATAATATGGTTGCTGCTATAATTGGCTGTGCAGTTGTACAGTAAGTGAACAAGGAGTGCATTTGGGGAGCACCAGTGTTTAGGTTAGCTGTGGAGGAGATATCGTTGCCAATTTTGATCACCTGTGGTCTGCCCTTCAGGAAATCCAGTACCCATCTGCAGCGAAAGATGCGTAATATACAGTTTTAGGACCAGGTTGGCAGGAACAATTGTGTTGAAAGCCGAGGTGTAATCTATAAACAACATCCTAACATAGGTGCCCCACCTGTCCAGGGCGGCATGTAGTGCTACAGATATGGCTTCAATGACTGATTTATTTGAACGTTAGGCAAGCTGAAGTTGATCAAGGGTGTCTGGGATAGTGTGATTTATACATGACAATATAAGGCTTTTCATGACACTTCATGACCACTGAAGTTAGTTTGTTCAAACAAGTTACGGTGATCTTCTTGGGCAGTGGCACAATTGTGGTTTTCTTGTGAAGCAATCAGGGACATAGAGAGGGGTAAAAATGTCTGTATATACAGGAGATAACTAACCTGCACAGATTTTAAGGGCATGAGGGGAGACACCTCTGGACCAGATGTTTTGCGGGTTTTCACTCTACTAAGGGCTCTTCATACCTCATGTTTAGAGAGCTGTAACACAAAGTCCCCTAGTTCAGTAGGAGCTTTGATAGTGGGCTCGATGTTCTGAGCCTGAAAGCGGGACTAAAATGTGTTCAGCTCATTTATTAAGGATGCATCAATGGATGAAATCATAATAAGTTCCCGAAATTCTCTATGTAGGGAAAATGGGCGACATTTAATAGTGAGTTATTCCAGGTAAGAAGTGCAACATGTGTAGATAATTTCTACATCAGTGCACCAAAGGTTACTATTCATGAAACGCACTCCAACTCCTTTTTCCTTGCAGTATAATCAGTTATGCGGTACATTCTGTGTAGTGTGAATCCAAGAGTTTGTCCAGCAGTATCAGAAACAAGATGCAGCAGTGGAGTTCGTTAATCTTACTATCAACTGAGTACACATTTGCAAGCAGAATGTTGAGGAGTGGTGACCTCTGGCTTGGTGCCAGAGTCGCATTAACCCGCTGCTTCTCTTATCGTGCTTCCTCTTGCAAACCTGTCCCCATTTTCTCTGTGCTTCAGAAGAAAAGCCATATAGTTTTGTTTCCACTGAAGTCAGGTCCGAAGCTCTAAATCTCAGTTCCAAGAGTGTTTGTTGAGTGTAGGTGACGTATGCATGCATATCATTTACACAACAAATGAGATATGAAATTAAAATAAACATAAATGAGAGAGCAAAGCATTGCTATGGAATGGCACCATCTTGAAGATTTAAAATATTTGGTGAGGGCAAGGGATATTTTTTGTTCAGAATGATGAGTAAAGAAGCAAAACTGTTTTAAAAACAACTTAAGTCACATTTGTACATTGCCAAAAAACATGAAGGTGTGAACATGGTGCCCCCTGGACAAAGGATTAGGGATTAGCTTCATACAGGTATGATAGCTTCCATAAAGAGTCAAGTACTGTCTTTGAAGAAAAGTCAGGCAAAGTATTCTATACTTAGCATTTTTGGAAACCAGATTTGTAGTGTCCCAAATTTTGTCCTAGAGTATTTATTAATCTATAGAATTAAAATCCTTGTACTAAACACATATTATAGTAGCTACAACATTGTATGATGTCACTAACAGAAAAATACAGAGGAATCTGTTCTGTTTTGCAAATACAGACAAGCAAGTAATACTTTGGGTGTGTAGACAAGCTGCTGCTCAGGAACTGGCATATTTGGAATGGATATGTACGGTAAGTAAAAAAAAGAAAGAAGAGCCAGGTAGCTCACAATGGTATTGCAAGTCTTAAAATGAACAAAGCAAAGATAATCTTCATTAAAATGATTTATGTGGAAGTTACAGTATTTGTCATTTCCTGTTGTATGGGTGTCTTTCTGATGTCTCATACAGTATAATGCATGTACTGTGTATTTGTCGGTGGGATTGGATCTTTACTACTACCTCTTTGGCCTTTTGATGTTTATAAAATACAGAACAGATAGACTCTGACTTGCTCAAAGTTCAGTGTGTTTTGGATTTCAGGGTCTTTTAGTGTGTTACCCTTAGTAAAATAAAAACAGCTGGATGTCTGTCTGTTTACTGTAATGGAATGCTGGATCAGTGCATCAGTGCTGGATCAGCATCATTAAAGTGTAATGGAAAGGAACACTGAAGCATACAGTATATGACTGAATATGACAACTGTAAAGGATTTATTGAGTTAAAAGCAAAATCATTGGCACGTTGAAGAACAGATATAAGAAGGGTTGCAAATGGGATTCGGCCTGTAAGACCCATTAGTAAGCAGGTAATTCACCCGAAGATTTTATCCAGCTGTTTCTTGAAGAAAGCCAATATTCGTCAACATGGTTGAGTAGCTTGTTCTATTCTCCTACTGATCTTTGGGTAAGGAAGTGCCTTCTTTTCTTGGTTTTAATTTAACTTTTTTTACATGGTGTCCACTTGTGTGCCCCAGTTCATGTGTACTGTTCATTCTGAAATTCACTGTGTTAACTTTGTAAATGCCTTAGCATTGGCACCACTGCAACTTCATCTCTTCTTTTCAATTTTACTCTGATTAATTCTTAACTGAATCAACAATATAAGTAGCAATTCATTAAATTAAATGTTGTCTACCATGATAGGCTCCTGCGACCCTGTATTGGATAAATTGGCTAGAAAATGGATGGATGGAATTTTTTTGGGACAATTTTCAATCTGTTTTCAAATCATTCCAGACACAACACCATTTCTCCTTCAGTGTAAAATATTCTTATGAGGATTTATTTAACATTTTTTTCTAATGCAAATTATCGAAATTTTAAATTATTTATTCAGGCTAGTATTATGTGTCTTGCGTTTGGGTATTATTTGGATTAGTAATTAATGACACACCCATATTTTAGCTTATAATGTGATGCAATATTAGTAATATGTTGTCCTAAATAGTTTTATGATATAATAACATATGATATAATAGTTACTGATATATGGGGATCAATTATAAACTGAATTGCCTATTATGATTACTATCACTAGTTATTAAGCATGTGATCATAAGTGACCTATAAATCTCACATAATCTGATTTTCTATGTGTAAACTGTGATTTCTGAAGGCCAGTGGTGATTATCACAGCTTTAATCCATCAAAAGATCTAAAGGACTACACTAGAGCTGAAGATATCTTTGTTGATTCCCTAAGACCTAGAAAAAATACTTTATATATAATTCTTCTCTAGAATGCCATTCAGAAATTATATAACAGATCAGAGCATTTGAAAGTCTGTAACACTGTTTGTTTATGGTTAGTTTGTTTCATTTTTTTTAAATAATGATTTTGAACTGAATTCAGGCAAAGCAATTTTATGATGACCTATACACTTTTGTAATTTGCATAGTCAAATGTAGCCTATTAATGGAAAACATTAGCTTCATTAATGGAGTTAGCTAATTTAATAATTTATGATATGCTTATGTAGAAAGGACTTTATTCACATGCAGTGGGTTTGGGTTTAGAAGCGTCTTTTTTGATCAGCTAATTGAAGAAATCCAGCTGCACTGCAAATTCTCAGGAGATAGCTGAGTTTGGCTGATTAAGTTCTCTGTGTCATTACTGTACCTTTGCATCAAGGGTCAAGTGGAATATTTTCACAGTTTAGTGATTTATGTTTATATAGAGATTGTAGAAGTCCAGGAGTACTTACGTTTACAGGATGAAAGCGCTGTCCTTTTCAGTTAAAAGACTTGATCCTATATGACTGGCCTTAAAAAATGGCGAAAAATTGAGATATTGGTTAATTTTTCCCCTTAACCCACTTGCATTATTTAAAACACTTCTTAAATACATTTTGTCTGCCAAATATGTGATTTTAACAGCTGTCATAATGCCATGATATTGGTATCTATTCATTTAATTCCATAAAGTCTATAATTCCCATGCTATTTCTGGCCCCTGTCCACATGTCTTTTCGGCTACAGGCCAAATCATCACTCAGTCTGCCAATATGGCAGAGGGTCTGTAGCTAAGTGGAGTTCATGCAGGGGTTAGAACATCAGAAAGAGGAATTTTAGGGCATAGTGTGCCCATTAATGTAATTTATAGTGCTGTTCATTCTGTCTTTTGGTGCCTTGCCTTCTGTGTTTTCATAAGGAAATAACATGAAAGGCTGAAAAATACTAAAAAGTCACAAGTTAATTGTTATGCCATAAATGAAGGCATGGGTATTCAAGCAGTGTGATACAGTGTCAAAGAACTTAGATTGAAGCTTTGGAGCTGGTAAAGCCTCTTGCAGGCTTCTGAATGGGTAATGCAGGGAGAAGTAACAGGAAAGCATGAGCTCATCCCCTTCTCATATATGGGGTTGGTATTGAGTTCCTTGTTACAAGTTGCAGTGCTTGTCTCCCATGCCACTATAAAGGCAACTCTCCTGTTGTATTTTATACCAGAAATAAACTATTTAAATAAGTAACCCTGTGTGGGTTAACCCTAGGCACATGACTATTGCATGCAACATACCGTATAGAAACTACTATTGGCTGAGAATCACCAGGACAGGGTTATACAGGCAAAGCCAACTTTTGGTCCTGCAGAAATGCAATATGAGGATGGCAGACTGGCAGTGCTCTGCCAAGACTTTGAACAGCTGTTTGCTTGCCTGGTCTGCCCATTTCTATTCTGTCTTGATGTAATGCGACATTTGTTTTAAGCACTTCACTACACTGCCAATTTAATGTAAGTGCAAAGTTCCAATTTCTAAACTATTGCAGTGAATATTGTTTTATGAGTCACTTTTTGACTTTTCACCCATTAAACAACATATGTTCTGGTTTGCCCACATACAAACAGAAGAAAGGTTACCAATGAAAGGCGGCCTATTCAGCCTGTCTAGTCCCTTTGCTATTTTTACTGGTTAATTGATCCAAGGAAACCAGAATGGTTCAGTTCCTTTAGTCTGTCAGGTAGAACATTCTCTTAAGCCCTGTAGTGTATCTGGTTGCTCTTATCTGGCTAGAGCAACCATAGCAGCAATATATTTCCTATAACATGAATATAACATACTGTAAATCCTTAAAAACTTTTCATGAGTAGGCTTTCAACATTTCTAATTTTGTATTTATTGTTTTTATTAACCAAATGTAATACCCTACACTTGCCAAGTGTCATTTGACAGGTGTTTCCCTGGTATTTGGCTTTTATCTAAATCTTTTTGAATTGTATTACTTATTTATCCTCTTGATGTGGTATTCTCTACCAACATGAATAGTTTACTAACTACTCTGGAATCTACTGTAGATCATTGAAAACAACTAAGAAGTGCAGTGGTGCTGATACAGATCCCTGTGGTACTCCGCTAATTCCATCACCTCACTTTGATCTTTACCCCCTTATCTATGCCCTGTGTTTTCTATTTAATAACCAGATTCTCAATCCAGAGTTTCATCTTTTCTTGAATGCCTTTGGCCTGCAGTTAATCTTTTATGGGAAGCTTTATCAAAAGCCTACTGAAAAAACTAAATATGCCATACTGTATATCATACATGCTATAATATGCCATATTTTATGTCCTAACAATGAGTGTTGTTTCGGCTGTGTGATGATGACTGAAAGCTTGCACGTTTCCCAAGGCAAACATTCTAGCCTTCAGAACACCTGGGGCACAATAGTGTGTGTGGTATCCTACTAGAGCCCCTGGAAAGTTATTCTCTTTATGTTCTAATTCAAAGCTTGAAATTTGAGAAATGTTCTATGAAGCCATTGCTTTTAGAAGAAGTGTAATGAATATTAAAACATGCTTCCCATTATCTCTACACATGGGCTAGGAGAAGCATAGCTATGCCTTGCCACCACTTGTGACAGGAGCATTATCTGATTTCAGAAGCTAACTTCTAAAGAAAATGAGATTGCTACTGTATGTGGTGTTGGTGGATCAGAAGGTTGTGCTCTTCCCTTTGGAACACAATTTGCAAATCAATGCCTCAATGTGGTGACTGGAGATACTGTGCTGTATGAGTTGCTGTCCATTGGTTAACCCATTAAATCAAGGTACCGAATAGCTGGAGTTTAAACATTCCACAGGCACTATTTCTAACCCCTGTCGCCTTAGTTAAATTGTATTCGGGGATAATTCAATGTAGCCTTCCTAAAGTTTCCCCTTAATTTAATTGGGGAAGCAATTTCTCACTTCTTTACCCAATCTGTTGTCTATTGGAGTTTAGGATTCACGGTAGCTTTCACAGATCAACTAGTTGAGTGCTCCATTTCAGTGGTAGATGAAGTAGGTCCCTACATATGTGCAGTATAAAGAACTAATGAATCGGTCAGGATGAAACATCTCTCTAAATGCTTTTACAGTAAGTAAATGTGCTATGTCTGTAGTGAAACCACAGATGGGAAACCAATACATACAGTTGCTTTTATTACACTTTGTTTTTTCTACATATCAGAGTAAATACACAATATACAGCAAAAAGTTGTCTATTTATGTAAATGCATTAGCAAGTGCAATTGTCCAAAAAGGCAAGACTACGACCCATTCTATGGAAAACAGTAAAAGGTAAAGATAATTCTTTATGCTATTAGAGAAATATTGCTGCAGTGCGTCTTGGATGCTGCTGAAGTCCCAGGATGCCTTCCTTAGAAACTGAATGATCCTCATTAAGTCAGTGTAGGTGATGCCTGTAGCAGTGGGACATTCTCCTGTATGGCAGATCAAAGTCTTAGAGGGGGTTTACACTTGGCAATTACTGCTACAGAAACAATTATTGTTAACAATAAATGTTCACATAGGCCAACTACCTGTTCTGTAATGGTGAGCAAGAATGCTGGCAATGCTGCCAAAAGCATCTGGTTTTGTTATATTTATTAGGTAGATATTTAAATTTAAAGAGCACTGTGGGGTTTTAATACTACCCAAATAGTGTTATGGAGCTGCAGAAAATAAGTGATGAACCTTTGTATATTTAACTAGACGTTCTTGATTACTACTAGCAGGGATAAATGAGTTTTCAATGCATAGAAGCTCTTGTTAGCAAGGAAGCATATATTAATAAAAAGAGTACTTATTATATTCCAGAAACTTGGGAACAAGCTTGTTTCATTAATTGGGAAGGATACATTTGCCTTTTGAGTAGGCAGAATCCTATCTTTTGTTTCTGCCTTCAGACTCATGGTAAACCATACAGATGTTCTCCAACTTACCACTAAATGAAAGAGAGGGAAGGTCAGTTCTGCATAATTATATATGCCTTATGCTTTTAGAGATCTGAAAAACATTCAAAGCTCTTCAACTCATCTTTAATAGGTCTAATTGAAAATTAGACATTTTCTTGTGAATGCAATGAAATACATTAACATGTGATGATCTCACTTTATTCTAATGCACCAAATACACCACTTACCTTTTCTGACTTGTAACTGGTATATTAAGTCTGTTGTTGCTGCGAAGCGGTTTATTTCAATACTTTGGATGATACAGAGATAATTATTTTGATATACTGTAAGGAGAGATTTTAAATGCTAAGTATTTTTAAATACACACAAACCTCCTGTTTCCATGAAACCTGTATACATTTTAGTGGTGTTACTCATTTGACTTTTATTTAAGATAATAAGAATCAATAAGAAATGACTTCTTATTAAAAATAATAATAAATTATATACAAGTATACAACAAAATGTGCCTATTATGATACATTATACTAGGTTTTTTCAACCGTTCCATCACAGCAGAGTTGTGTCATCCATCCTTTTCTTATTTGCTTATCCCCCATCCATTATGGAGGACGCTGAAACCTATCCCAGCAAGCAATGTGCGCAAAGTGGTATATGCTGTGGGCCAGTCCATCATAGGGCACACACAGACACTGACACACACTTGCACTAAGGCCAGTTTTCCCCAGAAGCCAGTTAACCTCCCTGTTTGCCTTTGGATTTTGAGAGGAAACCCACGCGAACATGGGAACGACATACAAACTCCACGCAGCACCCCAGCGCTGCAAGGCAGCAATGCTAATCACTGCGTCACTGGTTTGTGGAATAACCAAAGTCATGTTTGACAGAGGCCACACAACGTGAGACAGAGGCCACATACTAAGACTGTTCATGTGGGAATTTCCAATGGTACGAATTAAGTTTTTAAAGTTGGACAGATACACTTAACAGAAACAGTTAAGTTGAGCAGTTGAGCAACAGGTCACTGTTTCAAGGTTACCTGTTCCTGCCAGGATAAGGTGACTATGTATAAACTCAAATGGAACATTGAAATATAACTATGAATTACATTATATTACAAAGCATACTTAATACATTTTATCCATTATAGCATAGTGATTGAGTAATTATATAACAGTCATATTAGTAGTAATGTGCTCAGACCATGTACTGTATAGTATGTGTGAGTTCGGAAGGGGGTTGGGATGCTGCAAAATTTTTTAATTTATATAAGTGCCATAGGATGGAAAGGGTTGAGAGACACTACAGTATACTGAGTTACTTGAATCAGTATTTTTATGATGCACAACATGCTAGGAAAAAGTTCTGTTTTGTATCGTGAATGTGTTGCAACCTCCTGTACTGGCCTTTGGTTGATCAAAAGTCAATAAAAACTTTTTAGCATTTTTTATTTCAGGGATATTTGACAGTTTGGGGGAAAAAAGCAATTAAGAAAAGGAAGTTGTGTTAATACCGTGAAGGAGTACACAAAGATCAAAAGAGTGATGCAGTGCTCCCTAGCTTTGTTCTTTCAAATCTCAAAATCCTTCAGCTGTCCTTTACTGAACAGGAAACGGTAAGCCAGGCTTTCTTTTAAATACGATAAGGCAATTTAGGCCATTCTGTACTTCAGACTTCTGACTAAATCGGTTACTAAAATATGTTCCATTTAATCTTTATTATAATTTTCTTTATTCTGTTACTTAAGCATTGGTTTCCTACTCTGTTTAAGTACTAAGCATATTATGGTATTAGGAAAATGCCGTACAAGGGGAGATATGGAAGCAGGCTCCATGGCAGAGATTTCACAGAGCTGTATCTGTGGAGATCACTGCATTGTGTGTCTGCTTGGCATGAGACTCCTTATTCCTTTATAAACTGCTATCTTTCCAGTCACGCCTGTGTTCATGTCTCAGCAACATGCTCTGCTGATTGCCTTGGAAAGGGCAGCTCTGTAACTGTTCAGCTAACCTTTCCATTTATTTTCTCTGGCGGATTGTGAAACAAGACCATATGCAACACAGGCTAAATTGTGGGGGAAAAAAAATTGCGGGCTTGTTAAAATTTAATTTCTGCAGTTGCGCAAATGTACTTGTGTAACAATATTTTCCCCCGTTTTCCCCACTGAAATTGAGCATCCTTTGCAATTCTGAATTGTATATATTGTATATATTAATTCCTCTAGGTAGGGATATCTTTCTTGCAAAGATAAGTGAGCTCATCTCTTGGAGTGGGGGGGGTTGCTGGAAAATGCAGTATATTGTGGTGGCTTCCAGCTGGTAACCTCCATGCCTTGATAAACTGGCTTCACAGTGGGAAAGCGAGTGAAGGCTGTGGTGTGTTCATGTGTGTTTGGAAATAAAATCAAAACTCGTCCTCCTCGGGCATTTGATAAAGATGCATCAAGTGTGCACATTCTTGTGTCTAGTAAACAGCGGCAGATATCACTGTAAGAATTCTGACACACTTCATTTCTGGAGGTTTATATGTATACTACCACCTGTCTGGAATTTCCTTACAGTTTCCCACTGAACCTGGGGGGTGGTTATTTAAGTAACATTTTGTTTGTAGTAAAATAAAAACTGAATGCATAATACATGGGGATTTTTTTTTTAATTTCACGTTGCCTGTTGGCAGCATGGTAGTGCATTGGTTAGCATTGCTACCTTGCAGGACTGGGGGCCCTGGGTTCAATTCCTGGCCTCGGGTGCTATCTTTCTGTGGTTTTCATGTTCTACTCTGTGTGCCCTGTGGTGGACCCATCCTTGGTCTGGCTCCCCCGCAACCCTGTATTGGATAAAGCAGATAGAAAATGGATAGGTGGAAGTTGCCAGTTATTATTCTATTTTATGCATTCCCAGTTTGGAGTTATTAATCAGCTCCACTCTGTTGCAGCCTCTGTCCACAACACCTCATTGGAATCTGGGTAGGCAATAAAAGAGCCCTTTCAGAGGCAGCTGTATACGAACTATAGGGTTCACTCCACATCAGTGACTTGGGGGTCCTGATGTATTTAAAAGCATGAGAAACATAGTTAATCAACGGAAAAGGGGCTTTAATTTTGATATAGTTATAAAATATAATTGTGATGGTACATATTTGCTGCAGAAAGTAAGGACACTTGTCTGTCTCCGTTTTTGAAGTTCTATAGATTTTGTTTCCTATGAAATTGTTTTTTAACTTAAAAACTGTTTCATAACTAACAAATGTACACTTTGGTATACCTGTTCACGAAATCTCATTATCAAACAACTGCATCTTTCTGGGATAAAGGATGGCTGTGACAGTAACAAAAATCAGTCTTTGATTTCTTGTTGACAAAATACTTTTATGTAAAGGTTTGAAGTGTTTTTGCACTATGTGCCTCAATTTCTTAATTTTTGGTTGAGCACCTCCATTGTTTGCATTTAATTGTGTTCAAATAAATAGCACCCTGTTTTTTTATTTCTCAAAGTGTCAGGTAGAGAGTGATTAATTCCATGTTTGTTTTCTTTCACAATAAAAAGATGCTGGATGTATAGTGTTAACACTTTAAAGCATTGTAAATTGTGTCTTTTTTGGCACATAGGCATCTGGTTTGAAGATCCTCCAAATTGTAATTATTCTGCATACTACGTACTACATAAATACTTGCTTTAAAAAGAAAAGATTAAGCAAGTGATAGATTTATGCAATTAGGAGCTATTTTTTGCATTATGAACTGTCAAATTAAAGATTAAGCAAGCGATAGATTTATCCAATTAATTCAATTAGAAGCTATTTTTGTCTTATAAGCTGTTTGTATTTTCTAAAGTGACATATTACTGTAAAGAAGCTGCAGTCACCTTAAGAAACATTTTGCTGATTTTTAAAGTATGTTAGTTCAGGTTTTCTTTATAAATAGAAGTTGTGCTCAATTGTTAAGTTTTTTAGAAGGCACAAGTATGAGATTTCTATGATTTCTAAGAAGTAACATTTTAAAAGAAAAAAGAACACAAAATTGACTTTAATTTCAACCAAAATTCCTGACTGCAGAGACATTAACAGACAAGAATATTACAGCACTCCCATGTATCACTTTACTTTAATAGCCTGAAACGCTGAATTCCATGGTTACCTAGCAACTGCAGCACACAGGGCTTTGCGGGGTCGGAAAGACCTAAGAGAAACTCATAAACTACATTAGAATATTAAACTTTACATCATCATGACAAAAGGTAAATATTTGTCCCGTGCAATTGCGAGCCAATTCTCTTTACATCTTTCATACATTCCTGTTGTCAAGCACACTTTTAAATGGCTGTATGCATAAATAAATAAATGACAGCAGAATTATGAGGTGTATTCTAATTACAGTTTGTGATAACCAAAATGTTCCAACTTTTCTGCTTGTCATTCCTATAGTATAGTTAGTTATACCAAGAGTTAGTTAAGCCAAGAATAACTTGTAAAACATACTTACTGTAAATGTTAAAAACACAGGATTTTAAAGACAGTATTTGTGAAATAGTTTCTTTTGACACTTTGTCTTGATGATTGATCTAAATGCTTTAAAACTATAGTAGTTACTATAGTAGCTACTATAACTACTATAGTAGTTTGAAATTGTTCAAACAGGGGTCTTTAAGTCTTGGCCTGGGAAGACCAGCATGTCTGCAGGTTTTTTCAGAATGTGTTTTTAATATCTTATTTAGATCAATTCTGCCAACGTTTCAGAAACCTAAAAAAACTTTGCAGCTGTAGACCTTAGAGGGCTTAAATGTAAAAAAGTTAAATTAAATTAAATTGTCAATTGTAATTTAAAAAAAATAAGAAACATATATTAATTTATGCCATAAACCTAATGGAAGTGTGTGCTTTCAATATCAATGTGCGCACAAATGAGCAAAAGTACATCTTTGTACAGTATGTTTTCTTCTTTTTCATTTTTGTCCACTTTTGTCCAAGTTTTCCTTGGAAAGTTTTGTACATTACAATATAAAAATGTTTAATTAAAAGGTAAAATTGAGCACTCTTTAAAGAGTACATTTGATTTAATTTGAATTAGAAGCCATGAAATAGCTTTGTAAAGCCTTACAGCTTTTTACATAAACAGCAAAGATAGTTAATGTAAAAATAATCTTTTTGTAGACTGAACTTATTTTCCTGGGTTTTAGGAAACTTTTTCTTCATTGACTCCATCCAATTTTACAAAGAAAGTAGAAATTAAATTATTTTGAAATCAAATGCATTTTCAATAAATGCTAATTACAACAAATTTTAATTTATCCACTGCATCTTTACTTTGGAAATGTTTAGTGAGAGAATGAAAAAAAAGTGAATTTAAGAAAGTGCTATCTACAATTTAAGATTTATTAAAAACAGCACATCAAATCAGCTCTCAAAAACAGAACTACAAATAAGCAATCATTCGATTTTTGGTTGGTGTTTTCAAAAAGGGGCTTAAAATCAATCGGTCAATTCATTTTATGTGGAAAAATTAAATATAATGTACCCTGAAAGAGAAGAATCCTTCACATAACCCTTTTTTCCATGTTATGTTCAATGATTCTAGTCCTATGTAGAACTTTTAGATGTTTTTCTCTTGAATGCTTAATTGGAATACATGCCAACACATAGAGGAACATCAAATGAACTCCAGCCAATTCTTCTAAACATTTCTTTCGGATCTATCAAGTTGTGCATACAAGCACACACAACTTACAGCTGATTGTATTACCATTCCTGCAGTTTATCAATGAGAGAATCCTCAGAAATTTGACTGTGTAGACTGTTTCAGACCCCTGCCTCTTCATTAAAATCAATGGAGTTCTTTTTTAATTCCTAAATTTACATTGTCTTAATTTCCACCAGTTCTGAATTGCTTCCTTCACTTATAGTCCTGAAATTATTATCTTCATTAACTTTGTGTATACCTTTCAAGATTTGATCAACTTTAATGTTCCCTTCCAATCTAAATGTATTCAGTTCCTTTAACCTGCTTATTTAGGGTATCCTTTAGAGTGCAAGATTTGATCCTGCTGCTTTTAAGAACTGATTCTCTACTTCTTGTAGAGTTGGACACAAAATTATAATAAGTGATTAGGTTAGATTTAAAGAAATTCAGTGGTGGTGCAGTGTGAATACAGTAGGCTCTCGATATTTGCGAGGGTTCGGTGAAGAGGAACATTGCCAATAGCCAACTTTGTGTATCACCAATGTCCTACAGTAAAAAGAATGTATTGTTAAAAGACATACAGTAAGTAACTCTCCCTTATACTGTATGATAATTCAGGCACTAGTGAATTGGCTTAAAGTTAATTAAATAACATGGATCAATTAAAACAAACTTATATTAATTAGCTAAAATAAACAACATGAGTCACTCCTCTGCGTCCGGCAGATGTCTGCACTTTCTCGCTCTGCCTCCATTATTAACACATCCCACGGTAATGAAAAGGGCAATAGGACTGTCAGTGAGCCTGCAAAGTCTCTTCCAGCCTGTTATTCCCCATGCAGCGGACACAGAAACTGGGAGTGTTTGTTACAATACAACAAGACCTTGTTGAGATATGGATGCTGGGTAATGGGTATTTGGGCAGGAGGCAAGGAGAGGCTTACACTCTAACTTAAAAGAAACACGAATTTAAAAGAACAACCTTCATTTTGGTTTCATCCTGCTCTGCTCTTCTTCCATACAACACCACATTAGACAGACTTAATGGTGAATAAGCAAATTCAGGAATGTTGAATTTGCAGACTCTGCTGTGCATTCCTTTTAAGTTGAAGATTAAAATGTCTTGGCAAAATGTAAATCTTATGGACCCCAAACATAAGTTTTGATCTGAGAAATGTAACTGAAATGTATCTTTTTTGGGGTTTTGATATGTGAAATTTGGATGTATTTTAGGGTAGTATTTAAAAGTGTGAGCTTCTCATATTTCAGATTGTAATGGAATATGGCTATACTGATATAGGGATCTCTCATCTGTATTTTATCAAACCAGTATTTTATTGTATACGTTGGAACATTGATGAATTATCTTTTGCATGTCATTATATGTTATAGTGGGAATCAAAACGAATTGCCTAAAATGACTGTGATTTGTCATTAAAAAAATAACTAGAGCTGTGATATAAGAAGTAAAATTAGAATAAGAAGGATGTATCTACTTCTAGGTCTATGATTTCACACATTCTGTGCCATCATTTTGTTTGAAATAATTTGTTTGTGTTTGGTTTAGCATGTTGGTTGAAAGAGTGTACAATGTAGATTAAACGAATGCTGCTGGTGTTCATTATAAAGTGCTGTATTCATACCTGAAGGTAGAGCTTATCAGCCATTTTCTTTTATAGTTCTGTTGCCAGGTGATTCATTTACTGTACATTTATCATTTATATGTGGTTTATGACATTTCTTTTCCATATGACAGTGTTGATTAGAAGACCATATAGTGTACTGTATATGCACTAATATATTATAGATGCAATCCAAGAACACATTGACCTTAAATGCAACATTGTATTTTAGTTAGAGACAAAGCCCAAGTTTTGCTTTATTTGAAAATCAACCTGTGTGAAAACTACACTTTCTTGATAATTAACCCTGCATGTTTGATTGCGGTATACTGTACACTCTGATTTCACTACTTCACTTCAATCAGTCTTGGGACACCAGGCTATATGTATGCAAACAATGTAGTCATTGCATACAACTTGCATCCAGTTTTGTTTCTAACTCTTCTCTTAATTATAGGCATGACTTCATGGCTTTTAATAGTTTGCCTTTGTAAAACAGTATTTTCTGAAGGTGAATGCTCCCTCTGCCATCCTCTTCGGGTAACCTTATCTGTTTGAAAGGCTATACTTGGGCTATGAGCACACATTAATCAGGTTTCAAAGTTTATGTAAGGCAAGCTGCAATCTATGCGGCGCATTCATTACTCAGAACATCTGTTGAAAAGTCCTGGCTTTTAATCAACCAATCATCACCAGGCCCTTTGCAATTAAAGGCCAACTCTAAAATCAACTGGCAGATAGTCAGTGCTTTATATTAAGCTGTCTGCTAGCAGCTGTCTTTGTTAAGTAGAGGGGAACAGAGAAGGGGGGGCTTATGAAACACCTGTCAGTTTCAAGATGTTTGGGAATAAGGCAATATGAGACAACAACACTTAAGCTTTTGTCTGTATAAAAAATAAAATCAGTTTCTTAGCAATTTGCCTTAAACCCTCCCTCCTGTAAAGCAAAAATAATTATTATCCAGGTATGCTATTGCTTTATTTTTCCTGTACAAAAAATTCTAATTCATAACCTGTTAATTTTAGAACGTCTTTGAAATACTGAAGAAACCTGTTGATTAAAATAAGGTTCTGTTAATGTATGTACAGGCATTCAATTTGTCTTCCCTTCTTGAAAGTACGGTATGTGCTGTATAATAGTTTTACCTACTGGATTCAGGTTATTGTTTTTTTTTTCTTTGTCTCTCGAAAAATTGAGGAGGTGCTGCAAGCTGTCAGTAGTAAGTATAGTGCCAGTATAAAATGTATTCACAGATTGAGATAAATGTTAACATGTTCTTTGGAGATAATGCAAATATAGTATATAACATTTGCAGCACGTAAAATGATTTGAGTACCAAACAACTATGCAAAACGTTAGTTACATACCTTAAATCTGTTATTTAAAAGGAGGGAACTTTTTCTGTTTGCTGCAACATTGTTGTTTGCTAAAGGAAGCCAAGGAAGTCTGCTCACTAAGTTGAACAGCTCTTGCAAAATGGCATACAGTAACTTTGGTGTAGCTGCACTTAATGTAACATAGAACAGTGATTAAAAATATTTCTCAGAATTACATTTCATAGGCTGTTTCAATTCCATTTCTTGCATATCATGTTGTGGAAAGTTCAGCACGCAAAACATTAGCATATCATGAATAATGGTACTGTATGTTAGAAGTTGTATTAGAGTGAAGCGATACTGTTAATTATTTAGTTGAATGAGTAATTACTGTACCTGAAGAGACATTGTTTATGGAAATGTTTAAAATGTTCAGAATCTCATGTGTTTAGATTAATTTTCTACTGGTAAATTCTTCTTTTTAAAAAGTTCAGATTATCTTTATTCTATTACAAACATTTTTAATTAAAGTTCATGTACTGTAGAGTAGAGAGTTGCACCTAATATTTTATTTGTTTTCCTTCATTGAATCAACAGAGGAATGCATTCCTCTGCAGAGCTTGGACGTTAAACATCAAGAAGTAGAGGGGAAGTTAATGCTGGGGAGAGTGCAAAAAGGATAAATACTGATAATAGCTTGTAAAAAAACCTATGTTATAAAGCTATTAGTAATTGCTTTTTCACAATTTCATTGTTCAACGATAATACACTTATTCTTATGAGTATTTCCCTATTACATCTGCCAATTATAGCTTTCTGAAGTCCCCCACTGGGTCTGTTTAAAATTAAATAGAAATATTCAGGAAACTAGTATATAATCGCCTTTCTTAAAGAAGCTTAGTTAAAAACATGTGGTAAAACCTGATGTAGTAATTTAAAATGTTAAGACCGCATTTCAAACCTGCGCTATCCAATGGAAGCCTGTCTTTAAGTACAGCACTTCAGATGTGATTAATTAGACCCTGAGTTAAACATTCTTCATTGTTTCTTTAACTTACTATGCATGTTAAAAAGCATTAATTTTTCAAGCAGTATAAAAACATTTTTGAACTCTTTCTTTCACAATAGTTAATAAAAGTTACAAATAGGAGGTCTTTACTGTTGGGCACCTGTCTTTTATGACATATTTCATTGAAAACACATATTTCCTTGACATTTACCAGCTTGGAAATGGTAAAATAAGATACTAAAGTGACTATTCTTTAGGGTTAAATGTACAATAGATGTGCTTTTGAAGGTGGTTGCGTTCTCATTTGCATTGTGACAAGATGATCGAATTGCCAAAAAAAATATTTAAAAAAGAAGTTTGATCTTGTATACTGATGTACTCGGACACAATTGTGATTTTCCCTCATGTTTGCATTTTTTTAAAGAATCCAAATCCTGTAACTTCTTAACCCTTTCTGTTCTTAAGTGTGAAATGTTATGAAGTTTTGTTCTTGTTTTGTTGTCACAAATGGTAAGTAGATAATTCAGCAAAATACAGATGTGCTGATTTTTAACCTACAAAGGGGGAGAGGTGTAGAAAATAACATGTCTTGCATATAAATTTAAAGATGGGTATTTGCAATATATATTGTTTTTTTTATTTAGGAGTATTTTTACAGATTTTCTAAACTATCCATACAAATTTCTGTGTCTTATTTCGTCATTTTGTGACCTTTGTAATGCTCACCCTTAAAGTCACTTTAACAGCATCCTTGTGATAAATATTACATTTATTTATTGGGACTCAGTAATCTGTACATTGTTGTTGTGTGTCCCCTTTTGCAATGCCTTAGTATGCAGCATTTGTCTGTGGTGTGTTGAATGTCCTCAGTGAGTTCAGCGAACTGTTAATGAGCTGGAGAATCCTAATGCTTTGCATTTGTATGTTTCTAGTTAATCTGAGCACAGTGCACATTACAGGGGTAAACAACTATTTAGAAGTGAAATAAATCAGGCGTATTGATCAGGGACTTGGGAACTGAATTGTTTTCTTAGACAAGATAGGCTTTATTATTAATATAAATACATACAGTAAATGAAAATACTTAAAGGCCATATTGGTTGCATTATGAGTTAGGTTATTTTTATTATGGGTTAATGTTTCTTCTTATGGAAAGTATGTAACAATGTTATAATGAGAAGAAAACCAGGCTTAAGTACTCTCATTTAAACTGTTTTTGAGTTGTCTGAGATATTAGTTTAAGTGATCAATGTGTCTTCATTATTGGCATTAGCATTGTGTTTTAAAAATGCAGTGATGATTTGTAAACTGCCAGGTGTGCACAGTATATTTTTAGTCTAAACTAAATTCTAATGTTTGAAACAGTACAGGATTTTTGCTTATTTGTTTTCCCACTGTATACGCAAAACACATGAGAGATGTTGTTCCAAGCTCCACCTTTTTAACCATGTATATATTCTGTTTTGAAGGTATGGCCTGTTTGAAAAAACTCTGGCCATGCTCGAAGAGGCCGAAGGTGGCTACGAACAATTCACACGCAGCTATATGTCCTTCGGAGTTAACAGACAGCCAGACGGCGGTCTGTATTTCAAGGAGTGGGTTCCTGCAGCCGAAGCAGTGTTTCTAACTGGAGATTTTAGTGAGTATCAAAATCTGTATTGATAAAGTTTTCTGGGGGGGGAGGAGGGACTGGCTCTGTCAAAGCAGTTAAAGGTGTGTTGCAGAGGAAACTTTTTTTTCTTCCTTTTTCAGGCCACTAACCTATATAATGTAGTCTGCTTTTCAAAAATCAGCAGGTTAGAATAAATTATTTATAGTGGTCCATGCCAAGTCTTGAAGTTTAGTTGCTGTGATGAAGGTACTGCTGTATATTTATGAGCTGTTAGTGCGATTAAATCCCAATCTCTACTTTCCAGGGGGCAAGATTAGATAGGACTGTTTTTTATTTCTTTATAAATTTGAAAACAAATTTAAAATCAGCTGATGATTACTTTACCTAGAAATCTCACTCTATACTTAATGCAATGAATAAAGGTAGAATTTTCTATGATAGTTATTTTCTACTGCACACCTTACCTACTGTATAATAAGTTGAAATCACAGTTTGTAGTGAATTTTTATACTGTCAGTATGCATTGTTATACTGCCAATGCCTTAATTATAGTGCTGCTTTGTTCTTGTTGTAATTATCTTCACCTTCTCTTATTTTGAGTTTTGTCAGCCTCTATGTTTATAAAATAGTCAAATGTATTTGTCTGGCCACATGAATTATGCCTTTAGAGAAATACACTTAAATAAAGATCGGTATAACGTTATAATATCAGAAATACAGGATTAAAAAATATCCCATATGTAACGTAATTCATGCATGCTAAAAATTATATTCCAGGCATGATATACATGTATATACAATACAATAGATGCATTAATTGCTGTACTGTATATCTAATGAATAGATAATCACTGTCACACATCACCTAATTATTCCATGAAGTTTTCCTTAATTAGCTGTAAACTATGGTAGTTTTCATGCCTAAAAGACAAATGTAATGTCAAAGTGGCTGAAAATATGAAAATATTGTATACAAAGAAGTACAGAAGCAAGATCAACTTTTGAGAAATGCGTGTGAAAAGGTACGTGCCAATCTTGGAGCACAAGTTGGATATTTGGGAAAATGAAAAGATGAATTTTTCAAGAGGTAAAAACCATGGATAAATGACCAGGTTCTACTGTAAATTTTTAATGAACTTTTAAATATCAGTTCCTAAGAGTACAAGTTCAATGACCTCTAAATAAACAGTGCAATTTTTACACAAGTCGATATTGCGGATTTGTTTTCAGGGAAATACACAGACTCATACCACATGCTATAAATTGCCTCCAGAGCAGGGACTAGAGTTCTCATGGAGTAGAAAACAAGGCCATTGATGAAAATTGATACCTGCTACAGTGTATGGTGTCCATTTAGCTTTAGATCTTCAGGTACTACAGCACATTGCATCACTACAGGAAACTTAAATCCACTGAAGTACCATGAGATCGTACAGAGAGATGTTGTATTGCCTATACAGTATGTGATGTTGAGTGGTTTCACTGATGCGGAGCAAGTTCTGTAACAAACACGAGTGCATAGGAATTGGGAAGGGGCGGGCACGGCGAACTATCCAACCATGAAGGAAAGCAAAAAGTGAGAGTGGATTTAGGGATCTGGAGTGGGCAGGGTATTGACCAGGCTGAGAAGTGGAATTCATGCAGATTTACCAGTATAGAATGTGAAAGTAGGATCATGTGGGGAGAATGAAGTAGATATAAAATGAAAGGTGGCATTTTGCAAAAGCAGGTTGGCTCATCCAAAAAGATAGTTGCTGTAATTGAGTCAGTGCTTAGAGACTGGACAAGGAGCTGAGAAGAATATGTGGTGAGGGCAAAGGCAGATTCTGTAAATCCAAAAGAACAATCAGGAGTGATGCCAACAAAAACATTTGTTACATAAGGGACTTTTAGAAGAAGCATGAATGAAGAGGGGAACGTGTGAAAGGAAATGGAATGAATTGAAATAGGAGGTGAAAGAAGGGACAGAGAGGAGTTCAGGTTTTGAAGGTAGAATTTTAAGTGCTGCAAGTTTGTCCAGCAGGAGACATCAGATCAGGAGAGGAGAGGAAGATCTGATTATAATTAGCATACAGTAGATACAGAGACCCACAAAAATAGTATAGCGTGGGTATGTAAAGACAACATGTATACATTTAGTAACGCTGAAATATACTAAGTTCTGGAGTGTTTTTTCTTCCTTTTTTTGCCCATAGAAGTAGTTATTCATGATGCAATCAAATGTGCAGCTTTGGGGAGAAGATGTTTAGATCAAAGTAAAGCAGTCCATAAGAAAGCACAATTGCAGTGTGGGGATTAAAGCTTAGAATCGAATCAATAAGGCCTCTGAGGCTTTTTGTTATGCAGTGCTACTGACAGCAAAGTATACATTGTATAAATGTCTATAAATATGACTAGGTTTCTGTAGGATTAATTTTATTATTGTATTTTTCTTAAAGCCTTGAGAGCGTTCAGATTGTGGTTGAAGGGTAGAGCATCCCTTTTGCACAGAGAAATCAGTTATTTTCATGGTTATGTAAGGCCTTGGTTTTGCAAACCAAGCTGTTCTGAAGTTAATGTGGGATTTCCTTTTGAAATCTTTGGTTTTATGACTGGATCAGCCTTGTCATTGCTTTTCACAAGCGCTTACTGTGAAAGGTGGCAAAAGCATTGTGGCTTTAGGGCTAAATATCTGTAAACAGCAGAGAAAAACAAGAGATGTAGCTAATATGTATGCAGAGGCTTTTCAGTAGGAGTTACTTATGCTCTTTTGAAAAGCTTAGCATTATTATTTCTTTTTGCAAATGTACAGTTGTTCTGGGGTGACCTAAACATACTAGAAAGTGGATTTCCTAATTTCTGAGTCATGGCTAGTTCATATGCCCAATTATTAGAAGGTACAGTACATTTCCATCTTCTTTCTGTATCTTGCATCTTCCTGTTGTGGGTTTTAGACTTCTCTTAGATGTAGGCTGTAGTCTGTATTTCAGTACCAAAATACTGAAATACAAAATGCATTAACCATACCTCAGACAAACTCAAATGTCAAACATTTCTGTTTGTGCTAGGCTCTAATGTGAAGCCCCTTTTAAAACTGGAGTTCCTAGTTTTTTTTGCTGTCTTTCACATTGGCTGAAAATAAGTATACTTTTAAGCATTATTATTGCTGTCAATTATCTTTGTTCTAAATTTGTGCAATACGATTTTAGATTAATCAGTCTGTGGAAAGGGAATGGGTATTTTATGTGCTTAATAATATTTATTGCAATAAAGCTGTAGCTCTCTGTAGTGCATGTCCTTTCAGATTGAATTGAGCACTTTCTGAAGCACATTGCAATGTATTGTAAAGCAGAACAATGGAGCCTGCCAAGTTTGAGGCAATAATGTCGATTTAGTGGTTGATTGAGTCAGGTTATTTCTGTGTTCATTGCCTAAAAGCATTATGCTATAAGTACCTCTAAGCTCTTGGTATTTGTAATAGATTTCAGTTAATTGGAGATCAGGCAGTTAGAGGAAGGAAGTATCTTGAGAAATCAAACTCTCTGGTGTCCAAATTCATTCTGCATTGTACTCTAATCTCAGTTTGTGTTATAATAAGATGTACATGTACATTCCCTGGTGAAAAATATTAATGCCACCCAGATACAACCTAATTTGTCTTAGTCAGACCTCAATTCTTGGACACTGGAAATGTGTGTGTGGGGGTGGGTAAAAGAGCACCTTTTTTGCCTACCTTATTCAGCTGCCAAGGAGTTTTGAGTAATTCATTGTGTGTAGTATTCACATGACAGTTAAGGCAGCATAATCAATATGCTATCTTTTGATCTGGCAGGTAAGAAAGAGAGCAAAACATAAGAATTTCCAGTCTGAATTGCCTTTTAATATCATACATGACTTTTAAAATAAGAGATTGGATATGGAGTATCTTCATATGACCTTGCCTTCTCTGCTACAATCAGAATGTGGTATACCATATACTGTATATTAAAGACTACCTAAGTAATGAAAAGTCCATTTCAGATCTTTAAATTTAAATGTTGTTTCTTACTGGGGTCCATGTCTAAAGAAAGTCCCTAATGCATCCATGCAATTTGTTAAATGTCATTAATCTGGCAGATGTACTGTATTGACTTTAGCAGCAAATACTTAGAACAAAACCATTCATTTTCCTTTGTTTTTTAGAGGTCTGTTTTTTTGAAAGGTTTGTTGTTACACAATGTACAACCTATGTACTTTAAACACTGTTCTGTAAAGCAGGTACGCATACCGTAAGAAATTCCAGTATATAGTTTTGTAGATTTGTTTGCCGTTCTTGAAGTGTTTGGTGCATAGAAGGATGGGTGGAATGCTGTTATTCCAGAGTTATTTGGAATGTCTTCACACTTCATATTTATTCAGTCATCTCTAATTAGATGTCCCTCGCCACTCCTAGCTTCTGTTTCAAATTATCTGCACTGATCTTTGGGGCTTTAGTTCACAGATATGTCAATTTTGTTGTTTAGAGTTCCAGGCAGTAATCTATCAGTAATATACTGTACCAGTTTCATTAAAACTCAAAATCTGAAAGGCCCAAAGAACATAATCTGGGAAGGAAAACCATGTTCAGAATATCCATATTTCTGTGCTTGATGATGGAAAGGAATTAGCAATCTAAATGTAATAAATGTTTGCACATTTTAATATTAATAAACTCTCCAGCCACACGCAGTGCTCCTCAAGGAAAGCAGAATCTTGGTATTTTGGAGCAAACCTTTTTTTACTATCATTTTGCAGACACAAACAGATTCAAAGTGTTGCAATTAACTACACTAAATAGCTGTGTAAAGAAGGCAGATTCATGTTTACCTTGTCTCTGTGCTTTTTGATTGGCACACAACCTGACACACTCTCTGCTAACAGAAGTACAGTGTGAAATTTGCTCCTCTGATGTTTAGAGAGTTGAAGTGAGAACCACCTTTTTGACCTCGTGCAAAATGTCTTGTTTATATTTTGAGTTTTTGTGTAGTCATTTGTCTTATATGTTAAAGAGATTTTGATTCTGCTCTTAATTTTGGAAGTTTGTACAGTATTTGATTTTTGAGGCATGTCAAGTCACATGTTAGATTACCTTAAAGGCACACTAACTTTGAAAATGTTCTGGGCTGTAAGTTAGTAAGAACCTTTATTTGTGAATAAACCAAGAAAGTTTTTCTTCCAGTGGCTAGCTTGGGTTTCATGAAAAGCACCCACTGTTGAATAACTATCAGTTGTTGTTGAAGCCACCCATGACTAGGACAATTATCTAAACATGGCAGGACTAGACTAATCGAACCTTGCCTGTGTCTGTATTTATCTGCTAAGAGTCCTGTGAATGCCTTCTTCCATGTATATTTTTTTTATTCCTGTTTGTGCCTATAATATACTTTTGAAAAAGAGATAGATGAGAAATACTAATGAATAAGAAATAAACTATTGTGACGTCAGTGGCAATGTCTGTACCTTGCTTTCATTTTTGCATTTGCTTTTTAAATTATAAAACCATGTCTCAAGGCTTGTTATTTTATTGTAAAACTCTCACACTGTTTATTTGGTCACAGTTTCCAACTTCAATAAATTCCTCAGAGCACATTTCTAATTACACTGGACATGTATAATTTCCTTATTATTCAGAAAAAGGTACAAAGGTGCTGTGTTGTAAACCCACAGTAGACATACCAAATGATAACTGTACCCTAATGCACAACAAAACTCACAGTGCTACCTGTCCAGAGTCAATTAAATTTTATTTGTTATATGTCATCACTTTGTGCAAAGGCATATGAAAGAAATCTCTACAGACCAGAATGGAACAAAACAACTTGCTTCTCAAGTAGGAATTGTCCTCTACCTGTACTTGGCTTTTTGTTAAATTCATAAACCCTGGAAGCATATTTTACTGCTCTGGTGTTCTATTTGAAGTATGTACCTTCTGTTCTTTTCAAAGTGTTTTTTTATCATTTGTTATGATAAAAAATGAATGTTACTGTATGCAACATTGTGTGTTAAAAGCAGTTCCTTTTTATTTCTAATAAATAATGCTCCATTTGTTAACAGTGCTTAACTTAAGCTCTGAAAGCACTTGCATAAAGTTTGAAAACATAAGAGCACAGTTTGTTTTAAATAATTTGATCACCAAAATGCTAGGCATGCTTCATGTTATAAAGCCTATAATTAATGTAGCATATCCAAAAAAAGGAATATTTAAAAATCAGCAAAACTTAAAAACAACACAAAAACAGCCTTTTTATTAAAGAAAGACACTACCCACGCATAATGCTAAAACTGTTAAGTCTGTGATGAAGACCAGAAGACGTTGAGACGGAGAGTTTAAAGCTCTCCCTGACAACAATTCATTAAGGCATACTGTATTTATCCAGACATTGGTGAGATAGACAACTTTAATAGGTTTCACTCTTCCTGTTAACTGTTGCAAAGATCCAGAAAACAATTAAAAATACTTGGCCCTTTTATTTTTTTTCCGCTTGGCTAAGTGGAATAAAATGCCTGTGCCATAACTGTTGTTATTATGTCCAATTAATATATCTCTGTCCAGCCTGTCTTGACGTTGACTTAAATTGTTCTTTTTTTAAGATTTAACATGCTGTTAAGTAATATTTCAATCCTATTTGTGTCCGTTTTAATAACATTTTGAGATCCTGCATCTTCTGTTGTTCATATAAATATTTTATTATGCTTTTTTAATTAACTATGGATTTAGGTTATTGGATTTTGACTTATTTAGTCATTGATGTATATCATATAATATTATTATGGTATATTGTACACTTTTCTAATACACTGTATATACAGTATAAGTTGTGGTAGAAGCTATCTTCGATAGCATATAATTCAAGCATTGTTCATACTTCTGTGTGGCCTTTTGACCTTCCTCATTTTTTCTCATCTAAAATGCTTGAATTTGGGTTGCCTTGTTTTGGATTTCTTTGAACAGAAAAAGAACAATGTGATTCAGTAATAATGTGGTGTCTAGGCTTGATGTTTCATTTCATTTAAATACATTTTGCAAACTCTAGATGCAAGCATCCTATCAGATATATAGATTTTGTTTAAGTACATCATTCAGGAATAATTGACAGTTTAGGAGGCTATTTTATTTCACAATGTATTTGACAAAAAAACAACTGTAGATAATTTATTGAAAAACAGATAGAGGCAGTCATTAAAAAAAGAAAGACTGCTGTGACCCAAAGACATACATGGATAGGAAGAGTGAACAACATGAGGTTTTTAATTTAACCAGCCATAGCCAGGGTCATTATTCTTTGATCACTGTCTGTTGGGAGGAGGCTGAGCAAATTGGCTGTATTGTATGAATCTCCTTAAAGTTTAATCAGTTTCATGAGAATGCTGCAGCGCGAGAAAAGGAAAACTCCTCATCTCCAGCTGTGGTCTGAATATTGGGCAAGCTTGTATGCCGTGTTATCAAAGCTGCTGCTAAATACTACTTTAAGAACCTGAAGAGCACTCCAAAGAGAGAAAAGATTACCATATTTGGAAACTAATTGCCGCTACTAAATATACTGCTTGATGGTTTTATGGTATAATATTGAGTTATGTTTATTATATAATTAAACAATATTTATGTTTTATGTTACTTAATATATGGATCAGTATTTGATGGTACAATACATCTTCCTGAAACTACCAAACCAAGCATAGGCCTAAAGCATGCGTGCTGACATTCCTTGCAATGTTGTTCCAAAAGCTAGAATACTGTTTCTACAGACAAATCTGATAGTTCATTCACTTGTTAAAAATACACTGTGGTACCATTAAGTATGTACCCTGCCATCTTCTTAATTTTAACAACTCACAAGCAAATTGCAGTTTATTATGGCAGGTCATGGGTTACAGGTTTATACTGGATTTACTCTGGAATTCTGAGTGTTGTTAAAGCACAATATGGTTTTTATATACAAAACAAAAGTACATACAGTATCTTAAAAATATAGATGACACAGTGGCACCGTAGTTAGCATGGCTGCGTTGCAGCACTGGGGTCCTGCTTTCAGTTCCTGGGGTCCTATCTCTATGGAGTTTGTATGTTGTCCCCATGTTCATGTGGTTTTCCTTTAGGTGCTCTGGTTTCCTCCCACAGCCCAAAGATATACTGGTAGCTTCTGGGAAAATTGGCCATTGTTTGAGTGTGTGTTTTTGTGATGTGCAGTATACTGCACAGGAGCGCTGGAAGGGACTGTGGGCCCTGTGCAGAGACTAAGGAGAAAAACCCCATTCCTTTGAGCTCCTGTGGAGGACTGGACAACCGCAGTTTCAGAGCCGGTACAGGGAAAAGGCAGGAACAACAGCAAGTGGTAGGGCTTGGAGGGACTCTATCATTGTGCATATCTAGCCCCAGCATCATGCTCTGATTGACAAAGGACAATCACTCTTTTTAAGACCTGTTGTAATATAGTAGAGATTGCATGACTTTGCATGAGTGTGTATTTTGTTAAAAAACAAAAAACACTGCCTTGCACCGTCGCTGGCTGGGATAGGCTCTGGCACCCTCACAACCCTGAATTGGACCAAGTGGCTAAAAAATTGATGGATATTAAAATGTTTCACCAGCTAACTTATCTGAAGGTTTACACTACTATCTCAGTTTTGTTGCAACACGTTCAAGACTAGATGCGTTTTCTGCTTTTCTTTATTGCAATCTGTACTGCTGTTGTTAACCCATCCCCAGGTTAACTTTGTGCCGGTGACAGTTGGCACTAGGAGATCCTGCTACAAAACTGATTACATTATCATTACTGACATTTGTTATTGCACTGTAACTCTCTAGCTCTTATCCAAGGCAACCTAGAGAGATTAGGAGGGTATAGCCGCTGCAGGCTCACAGCAGGACCTAGGTTTCACATCTCTTCCAAAGGACAGATTATAAAGATGTGTGTGTATACTGTATATACAAGGTTTGGAATATTAACTGAAATTAGCACTAGTACTTCTATACCAAGAAATTGGTAATAGATCATTTTAACTAATTCATTTTTAAAAAGGTTCTGCCCGGAAATATGTATGAGACCGCATTTTCCTATAAATTAACCTGAGTGTCTCAGTCACATCCAAAATCTGCACAGGAGGAATTTAAGCAAATATGATACAGTAGGTACAATTACAATTGAGTAATTTTCTGATGCCGTGAATGTTGAGAATTGATAACAATAAAGATATTTCCTCAGTAGCTAAGATTTTTTTTTCTCTGTTTTAAACAGTGTTTTCAGAAAGATAGGAATGGTAGAGTAGCCCTAACCATAAAGATATTTTTCAAAATGTTATTGCAACTGTAGTACCTTAGAATCAGTGTAAAAGTTGTAGGTAACCTTTACAGTGACTTGAATCCAGAGGTAATGTGTTCAGAGATTTGTACAGTATAAGAATAAATCTGCTGGGTCTGCTCTGAACATGATGGGTGCCGTTAATGGTTTTTCACATTATAATTATTAGTAAATTATTAGTAAATAGGGAGCTGTTGGTTAACAGTGCAGGAACTTAGATTTGGTGACAACTGTACTGCTATGTGGTTTGTCTTTCCCCACAATGTAGATCAAAGGATGCGCAGAAGAAAAAACACAAGATGACCTCAAGTAAATTGCAATGCAAAAAATATGCCTTTCATCTCTCTAAACCAAAGGATAAACCTTCGGTAGACTCTGTGGTTGCTTGTGTGTCAGTACTGACATGAAGCTAGAAGGGAGGAGGAGGGGTCTAAATAGTTTAAACAAATTGGCCTTTGAAAATGCTGCTTTCATGTTGAATGACTGAAAGTATTTGTTATGAGATTCTAATGTCTCCAGACCTCTTAGAGATGGATGGTTTGAAAAGCTTCCTCACTTGCGTCTCTTTGTTTGAGATGAGGGCATGTTCTTCAGCATGTGTTCCACATTATAGGATCGTGAACAGCCTCATTAGAATGTATAAGCTGAACATCTCTGGCTCTTGAGTGTATAGAATTATTATTCATATTCTAGCCCCCCTCCTGCCACCAGTGCATCTCAGATGAGGACGTGGCACCGAAGAAAAGGTCTTGTGAAATGCATTTTATTATAAAAAGCACTGTTTATCTTTTCACAGCAAGTCAAATGTTTCAGTTGTAATAAGCTATGGGTACAAGATTTTCTGATTGGCTTTAATTAAAAAGTACAAAACAGTTAATTAATTTAGACATGCACATTAACTCATTAACACAATTAGAAAGTAGTTTTCATTGTTTTGGTGAATGATGATATTTTCCTCTTGAATTGCATAACATTTCTTTAGAATACCTTATCTGAATAGCTTTTTTTTATATTTTATATATCAGGTTAATTTTCTCTATTTACCTAGGCTGATTGGGCAGCTTGGTGTAGTGGGTAAGTATTTGAACTCCTGACTGTTAGGTTGTGAGTTCATGTCCCTTCTGCAGGCACTGCTGTTGTACCTTGAACAAGGTAGTTTACCTGAATTGCCCCCGTTCACCGTGTTGTGTGAAAGGAGACCAGGCTCTGCAATGGAATAATCATCCCAACAAGGGTGGAAATCACGTGCTCTTTGTTCTCTTAACGTCATGGAAACCAAGATGAGCTCTGGCCCGGTGAGCCTTTGTAGCTTGAATAGGGAAATTACATACCTAGGTTTACTCGATCAACTCTTTCCCACCTTTTTCCAATCTAATTTGAGCAAGGTGGTTAAAATATTTCTTACATTTTGCTGTGCCAGTTCTGCTGCATAGCCAAATGTTCACAAACTGTTTTCTTAAAATTCCAACCTCCAAGAATTACAATGTATACGGAAGGATTATAACATGTGTCTACATCTTTTAAACAGGGCCTGCAAAATACAAAGAAATTATCATTGTGATTTTAAAATTAAGCCCCTTAAGGTAATTGGTAAGGCATTCTGCTCTTTCTGTATTTATCATACCTTTCTAGTACCTGAACTGATATCATCTGAGTTTTATTATTTACTAAGCAGTGGTCTTTGTACCCTGTTACATGAGATGAATAGTTGGGCAGGCAAAGTAAGATGCAGCATCCTATTTCTTTTTGCCGAAAACTTGCTTTCTTTGTTCAGCAGTTAGTTTAAATCTTCCAGACTTCAGAGAATTGACTTAGCAGAGATTGTATTCCCTATTCATTTCCAGTACTCTTTTAATAATACATGGAAACAGTTCATAAAATGCATGCTGAAAAAAGCATATTGATCTGTATGCAGTGCTTGTTTTTTTATGTGATTATTGCTAATCACACTTCCCTTTGCTTGTGTTACATAAACAGATACTTTACCTCAGGACATTGAGCCCATTCTTCATTCAAAATATTTATAAATACTGTATGTTTATATAAATAGCGACTTTGGGTTGTTTCATCTTAGCTCACAGTGTAAGCTTCACAACACATAACTCATTTCTAGTGGTTTTATTTGGACATTTCTGATTACCAAGCTGCCTTACTGGACCTGATTGTCTTTCCATTTTGTAAATGGATTATGACCACACATAAACTGAATTAGGTGAATTCAGCAGGTTTAGTGAGGAAAATCACAAAAACATCAATGAATGTAGTTCAGTCTGATAATACTACTGCAGCTTCTGCGCTTACAATTGTCTGTTATTAGGATTTCACTGTTGCTAATAATGGTGCCAAAATCAAACTATTGATGTAAATTTGAAACATCTATTTTATTCTTGACCTTGAATTGTTATTTGAAGTGTTTGTGTTAGGAACATCAAAAGGACACTGTTCTTCTAAAAGTGCAACATTGCTCATTTAAGATGCTTTCTCTGCCTTTCTGTTGTTGAAATATTGATAGGTCCCTTTATTTAATCAGGATAAGACTACTGTAATGCCTTACTTATGCTGAAGCATATTTATGGGATATGTATCCGTGGGACCAGAATACAGCAACTCATATTCTAAAATGACTCTACATCAGCATATAAATCCCATCCTTTGCAGTGGCTCCCAGTGAGATGTAGAGTGGACTTTAAGGTTAATTAAGGTTCTCTTGCTCAAGTATAAGATCTTGAATGGTCTACCTCCTTATTCTCTTCAGAACTTATTGTAATGATGCGGAGCTGAGCTGGAGAGTGCCACACCTGTGTGATAGGCTATGAAATCCAGTTGCTAGGTCCTGCTGAAGGCAAGTTGAGATGCGAGAGCCAGGGATGCACTGACAGGCAGACAGAATAGGGAATGCACTGTGCAGCCAGGCAGGACTGAACAGGGAAGCTGCACAGCCCCACGGATCTGGTAAGTTGCTATGGAGGTGTAGCAACTAGGAAACAGATGGTAGATCCGGTTGGTTGTCAGGTTAAGTCTTGAGATCTGGATTGGTTGGTTGGATTGATTTGGGTTGATTTCCAGTCACCATGACTGGCTAGTGTGAAGAAGCTCTTCTCTAAAAAAGTAGAAAGCTCAATAGCAGAGCCTTTAAATGTGGACAGGTCAGGGTTTAAATATCCTGGAGCTGATGAGGTACAGATGCAGCCATTCAAAGTGCGCGTCACAGACACGTACCGCAGGTGACGTCGCTCAGTATGACGCAAGATGACGCGGGGCACCGCAGTACGTGATTGGTTGACCGACAGGGGCACTCGTGGTCCGTTGGTCTGTCGTAGAAAGACTTACAGTAAACGTCTTTGCTGTGCCCGTTGTAGGTATTGAATTTTACCACTGAAGGGAAATCTTAGTAGCTGAGCATAAAAAGAATAGGAGCATACTGTAACGCGTGTGAAGGCCATAAACGATATTAATTTTGGAACATAAACATACAGTATATAGCTGGTCTTGGTACTTTAAAGAAAAAAATACACACCAGTATTCCATTTCTCCCTAAACATTTTAAGCTTTGAAGTCTTTAACTAACGTGATACCGGAGTCAACAAGCATACTTTTAGAATTTGATTAAAAGGGAATATAATATGGAATCACGTATCTAAAGAATTTAATAACGGTATTCGTGTGCTGCGGCAGGGCTGTGTAGGGCTGTTTCGCCTGCCTATTCATGCGAGCTGTCTTGTAGCCGACTGGTCTAGGTGCGTGACTACCAACGGGCACGTTGTGTGTTCAAATCCAGCTGGTGCCGGACTTTTCTTTTAACAAACATTTCTTCGAAAAAATAGAATAGCGATATTATGGACAATCAATTGACTTATATTTCAAAATATCGCAACATGATCGATATTTGCGATATTTTGAACATATCTTCCCTTCTGACAGCGGTTCCTCCTTCTATTGTGTATGTGTGTGCAACAGAGTAAATTTTTATAGAGAAATGGAAGCTGGACAGTATGCGTTACAATATAAACATTTATATTGATTTAAATCGTGTTCTGATTTAAATCGCAAACGCGTGTTTAATTATGTGTTTTTTAATCATAATCAGGCTAATGCATTTCTACATTTTCTGTATGAACCAGCTTAGAGGTTCATACAGAAAAACAGCTTGTGTTTAAATTGAGTGTAAGGTAATTTATGCTTCTAAAGTCATGGTCAGCATTTATTATTGTACTGTGCTGTAAACTTTTTCTGTGCCTAGTCACATTATTTTATAGCGTTTTTATTGCGTTATTAAATCCGGTGGCGCTGTGTGTTACAGTAGTTTCCTGACTCCCATGTCACATGGTCTGTGATTGAATCCCATAGAACTATGACTTTATTTTTTAACAAACATTTCTTTGAAAAAATGAAACGTTTCCCTTGGTCAGAGATTAAATAAAACCTCACTCGCACCAAACAAATTTATATTTCTAAATATCACAAAATACGTTCATTGTCTTCCAATCGAGTCGAGTTGACATTAGAAGCCTGCCACACCTGGACTGTTAAACCAACGCATTAGCACGTCAAAGCCCATCGAGGGTATTGAGCCACTATTGGCTTTAGTATTCCCCCCCTCTCCCCTCAATTCAATTCAATTCAAGGTGTTTTATTTGCATGACAGATGGGTACAAGCAGTGTTGGGTATGTATATTGTAACGCTTACGGCAGACAGGCACTGTGTAAGAGCCGGCGCACCAGAGCAGCGCACCGAGGGAGCGTCTGCATTTCTAACTTAGTTTTTAAAATTAGTCAAGCAATATGAAGCATCTCCTTTTACTTAGTGCCTGAGCATAAAAAGAATAGGAGCATACTGCAACGCGTGTGAAGTCCATAAACGATATTAATTTGGAACATAAACATACAGTATATGGCTGGTCTCGGTACTTTAAAGAAAACATACACACCAGTATTCCATTTCTCCCTAAACATTTTAAGCATCGAAGTCTTTAACTAACGCGATACCGGAGTCAACAAGCATACTTTTAGAATTTGATTAAAAGGGAATATGATATGGAATCGCGTATCTCAAGAAATTAATAACGATATAATTATATTCATGTTGCAAAAGAACTGCAACGGACATAAAAACTCCCTTGCTTTTAACAGAGTGTTCCATAATTTCGAACTACGAAAATGCCAGGTGAAAGGATTTGTAAACATATTTTGTTAAAGCAAGTCAGTTTTTTTCCGCAACACATAAAAGACATTTTTCCAAGAAAGTTTAGCCTTTGTCACTAATGAAACCACTAAATAAAGACATAAATATAGAAATCTTAAGATTTGTTTTATTTAATGTTGGTAGCAGGATGAACTGTCAGAGTGTATATTTTGTCGCAGAGTTCCTGCAAGATGTTAACAGTGAAAAAGGTATTTAGAAATGAGTTATTTCAAGATGAAAGGCAGCGACCTTAATCAAGCCCAAATCACAATTGAACCCATTCAGAGCCTACATTACATTTTAGCGTTTCATTCTGAGCAGAAGACCCTCACACCTGAAGAAGGGGGAGGTGTTTTTCGCTGGAAATCTCGCCTGCTTCTACTTTACAACCGGAGTGCTGGCTGTGACGAATTAAACCGGTATTACAGGTTTCAATCACAGACCATGTGACATGGGAGTCAGGAAACTAACAGCGGCACTGGATTTGATAACGCTATAAAAACGCTATAAAATAATGTAATTAGGCACAGAACAAGTTTACAGCACAGTACAAAAATAAATGCTGACCATGACTTTAGAAGCATAAATTGCCTTACACTCAATTTAAACACAAGCTGTCTTTAGCCCTCTAAGCTGGTTCATACAGAAATGTAGAGATCCAGGCTCAGAACACACAGCTTCATTAGCGAATACATATGCAGGACAACTAGAGAAGACGTTTTACAGAGGATGGATTTTTAGAAACATCCCATCAGTGACATCACTGAAGTCAACTCCTAGGTACTGTAACTGTCGTGTGGATAGTTTCACAAGAATCAGACAAAGGTTTAAGCATCGCTTGTTCTAGATAAAACTGCAAAAAAAAACAACAACCCATAATGTACTTCTTTGCGACTCTGTTTGCCCAAATCATATATTCACAACGTGAAATCTAGAAAATAATATTACGTAACCAAAATCCGCAATATGGAAACAGAACCTGTGTAATTGTTGATAGATGATGTACTCGTAACATTTTTTCAAGACGAACTACAACATTTAAAAAATGACTTGTATGTACTTGATATCTCTAATCAATCCACGGGTCCCAGCACGAAACGAAACTAAAACGCATACCGTTTCGCGCTTCTTATTAGTTGCTCAAAAGTAATTTGACCGTATGAAATGCATAATATAAACCTAGAAACATATACGTGAGTAGTACTTAAGCACTGTAGTATCGGTGTTAAGACATACCTCTCAAATACTGTAAATCAAGTTAAAAATATCTCAAGACAGATTCTGGTCATAATGAAACCATGTTTCGTGTATGTTTTCTTTAAAGTACCGAGACCAGCCATATACTGTATGTTTATGTTCCAAAATTAATATCGTTTATGGCCTTCACACGCGTTGCAGTATGCTCCTATTCTTTTTATGCTCAGCTACTAAGATTTCCCTTCAGTGGTAAAATTAGATATGAATATTCAATACTTAAACGGGCACAGTTAAGACATTAAATATACATATACATACTGTATACAGTACAGTTTGCATACGGTAATATGTTTATGTTCCTAAATCAATCTCTTTTATGAGCATGTGTAAGGCATGGTGAATCGATTCTCAAAAATTACTGTACTTTGCATGATTGGAAAAAAATGCGTGATTGCGAAATGCTGCGGTGTTACTTTTACAAAGACGGTCAATGAAAAAAAGAATGTGGACCAGGGCAATACTTTGAGTTTACAGCTTGTCCAAGGTCATTTATTATTAATACTATTATTAATATCTTCGTTAAAGACTTTGATGGCTACAGCTCAAACATGAGAGGTTGAGCTTTATTAGCTCCACCTTGCGGAAATTCCGGATACTATTATTTTGCTAGCGGTATTTACCGGTAACTTGCGGTATTTACCGGTAACTTGCGGTAGACTGCGTACAGCATACCGGAAAATAATGCGGTATCGCCCGCGCATTTTGAATGGCTGCATCTGTAATTACCCATTTAGTGGAGGCAGGTGGCTCTGACAGCTGGCCTGATCAAGTTCTCACGGCACCAAGAACTGTTTGACTCTGTGTGTGAGTGCGTCTGGTTGTCATGGATGTAACACTTGCATTGCAGGAGTATAATAATCCAATGCTTAATCAATGATCTGCAGATCTAGGCCTCTTTATTCTCTCAAAGATAAAACTTGAAATAATAATAGGCTTATCATTTGCAGCACCACAAATGTGGAATTTACTCCCTGAGAGACACTGTGTCTCTCAATATTCTTAAGTCTTGTTTAAAGTCCTATCTCTTTGCTAAAATCTTAATGTATTATTTAGTTTAATTCTTCATTTTACGGGGTCATATTGCTTAAGGTTTCTTTGTTTTTTTTTCTGCACATGTTCTATCATACAGCACTTTGCGTTTCTTGAAAGGCACAAAAATAAAATTATTATTTTATTTGCACCTGCACATTTTGGAATTGTTTTTTTAAGACTCAGCATTTTAAGACTTGACTTAAAAACAGCCTATTTGGAGAGAATGAAATAAAGATACCTGTATGTATTATTATTATTTAAGCTAAAGATCATTTATTAATAATGCAAGATGTACAGTAAGTACACCATGGTTAATCTTAGCTTTAGCTGCACCAAATAATTTATTTTAAATTCAATTAAAGTATTCAGTAAAATTGATAGAAATCTTTTTTTAAGTTTAGCTACAGTATGCGTCATACAGTATTTTACATGTTTCAAAACAATGCTGTAGGAAACTGATTGTGTAGAGCTGCAGTCAGGAGTTTTGCAAATGACAGGTGTGACCTTATCTTGGAATATCCAGTAATTTTAGTGGATGCAGAATTTGTCAAGGAGTTGTTGCAGTGACCGACTTTGTAAATTACTGGACAACACAAGACAAACAGCATGGTTTTATACTGGTATCGCAGACCGGTGTGGAAGGACTGCTGTCTTGGATACCAGCATACAGGAAAGTCTCAGTGAGATGGTGTGTACTACGATACCATATTCAGGGTGAAAAGTCAAATCAGAACTTAGGGGAAATAACAATGTTTACCCGACACAAGTGCTTGGGTGAATTTTAATACCCTTACTAACTGTTGTCACAGAGACTTTTATTTCTTTCTTTTTAAATTGTGTGACTGAAACCTGTAGCATCTGCTGAAGGAGTCTCACTTCAATTTAGTGTAAGATTTTATTTTGACATGGGTCACATTATTTGATTTCAATTTTAAAGCAAATCTTGCAGAGCATAGCAGTCAAGTTATATGTTCAGACAGCCTAGCTGCATAATATATTGGCCAAGGTCTGTATTTCTGTATATATAATCTGAAAAAATATCCAAGATAAGATCTTGCCATCCACTTTGCTCTACAAAGGGAAAAGAAGCTTTTAACCTGTTGCCAACTCCATTTCCTACTAAGGACAATGCAAACTAATGAATAACTCTAAGACTACAGTGTTAGATAGCAGCAGAATTCTGCTTTTCATTAACAATAGCAGAGACGGAATATAGATTCAGTATGTATTAATACTTTTGTGTGTGTGAAAGTCAGTCTTAATAGGTTGTGTAGTCACTAACCCAGGTCTGTACAATAGCAAATTTATTTTGCTTTCTTCTTACTATTACTTTGACTGCTGGAACATTCTTTCTGTTCTTGTTTCTTACTCATTAGTAATAGGCTACGTATGGTACAAATTGGTCAACAAGGGAAAACTGCACACTCCAACACTCTCCATAATTTATTTTCAAACATAAAGAGTACAACCAAAAATACTGGTGTTTCTAAATCCCACAAAATTAATGTCCCTATATATATCATTTTCTCTGTATGTAAAGGGCTTAGCATAAAATTGCTATAACCATCACTTTTTCTAAAGGAATTATAATACAGAACAATGTCATAGTTTATTCAGTGTATTTTTTTTGGTTTCTGTGATTAATTTATCGTTCATCCGGAAGCTTTTGTGGAGCTTTATAGTAGCCTTCTGAGAACAAAAAAAAAATGCTAATGGAGAACAGGATTGAATATAGAGCCCATTACATTTTACTTTTAATTACATTACAGGTGACACCTCCTGTTTCTTACTGTTTTCCTCCAAGAAACATTAAGAACTGCTTCATCTGAAGTACCATGGCATTGATAAAAGAAAATCAGGTCTTAGTTATTTTTTATCTTTACTTTCATTTTATCATTGTACATTCTAACTAAAGACATTATAACTTAAAAATAGGTAATTGTAAGTAATTTGAAAACTAATTCTTTTAGGGGTATGTTTACACTCTTAAATTGCAGTGTATCACGATATTAAAGACATTACAGATAGTATGTATTGTATTGTTCAAATTACATTCAAATTGTTTTATTGAAACTAAGGGAAGTATGGTGAATCTCCTTTTGTAGTCTGATTTCTTCAGATAAATAGCGAAGGATAAGAGACGTCTAAGGAAAATCAGGATGCTGCTGTACTGTGTAAGTACTGTAGTGTTGGTGCACCAGTAGGTGGTGCTCAGGATGAGAGTTTCAAAACCAATGCTTCTGTACAGGGATATGAATCACTGCACAATAGGAGATGTATTCTGAACACATTAAATGTTAAACCAAATCCAAGCAAATGCAAGCAAAACCAAAAACCAAGCACTATCCAAATACAAACATCTGCTGTTGCTGTCTAGAAAATGTAACTTCTCTCCGCTTTTCAGCAGGGAATTAGCCTTTGCTTGTTCATTAGCATACATTGTGGATATGTCATGAAACTTGAGTCTACCACAATGAACAAGAAAGCAAGAGACAGTGCATAGAGTGTAATCATCTGACTAAACCAGTGAAAGGCGAGACATTGAAATATGAGTATTTTGTGGGAAAAGTCATGATGATCTTTTCAATTCAATGGTAATGAAGCTGCAAAAGGAATACATACTGTCATGATTGTGACAGCCTAAAAAAAATTACTGCAGGAATATGAGGTAAGAGAGATACCTTCATACAGCAGTTCCCATCAAAAAAGCATACCAATTGAGACTGAGAGCATGCTCAGTTGTGTACAGAGCCCAACGATCACACCTCACCTGTTTTAATGTTGTTTTTTTTTCCCAACTACGTACGTACCATGTGCCATTTTGACATGTCAGCCTCTTTGACTTTTGCTGGTAACCAGAAATATCTCTTGACCGTACATTCCTTAAAAACCTCAACATTTCAACAACAAAGAGCAGAAAAATGGCAGCAGCATGGAGTAGCGAGGGCTCTGGACTTTGAATTAGACCATGGGGTGCTGCTGTTGTTGGCACTTCCTTCAGGTTGCTCCACTAAATGTAACAGTAGGTCTCCAGGTTGTTAATGAGAATTTCTTCTCACTTGGCTTACCTGAGAAAATACTGAAATCAAAATAAACACAGTATGAATTCTAATATAATTTGCACTCTTTATTTGCAGATGGCTGGAATAATTTCTCACACCCTTACACCCAGCGTGAATATGGGAAGTGGGACCTCTACATCCCCCCTAAGGAAGACGGATCTTCACCTATCCCTCATGGATCCAAGCTAAAGGTACCTTATTTTTTTATGTTATTATTTCCTGCTATTATTTCCGGACACTTCTGCCATTGATTTATTTTATTTTTTTGTTTAATCTGATTTTTGTGCATGAGAACACCATAGCAGCACAGTGCAATTCCCTTGCTTTCATTTGTCTGGTGGAATTTTGAAGGCAGGGTAACTGTAAAATTGTATTATTTGTAATACCTTCATATTTGTAAAAAAGCATAAAGCCGTGTTGCAAAAAAAAATCTGTACAGTGGTTAACTTACGCAGTAAGTCTCTTAGTGTACACATATAAAACAGAATAGCCTGAGGTAATTTTTTTCACTTTTTATGAGAGTTCAACTTGGGTTTTTTTTTACCAAACATAACCAATTTGAACACCTTGAAATAAGATACAAAACCGGCTATTTGTGAGGCTGTGATATATTCTATATATCTAACAAAGTAATTATTTTAGTCCTTATCCTTTTTGTTTACTTCAAGTATATTCTAGTGGTCTGCATTAGTTAGTGGTTTTACTACAATCAGTTTTCATCAGTGCAGTAAAGTCTCCATCTTAACTGAGCTCTTGTTGTCTGCTGTTGCTTTTGATAAAAATAACTTTTTATATTTTAAATGTGAAATATTTCAAGATACTGTAATAACATAATGTTTATTAACAGTGTTTCTCACTGAGTAAGCTATAATTTTTTTATAGCTCCAAATATACATTTTTATACAGTATGTGTATATAGTACATGCATTATGCAGTGGGTCCATTTATTTAAGATGAATTGCTTTTTAAAATTAATCTTTAAAGCTGAAGTGTCCAATATTTTTACACATTATGTAAGAGCAAATTATTTTCATACCAATGTGTGTGGTTGTAACTGTTAAAGTATTTTTTTCATATATTCCAAGATGGTACCTCTCATTCAGGAATATCATTATGGCACCTTTGTCTTGCAACACACCCAGCTCCTGGAAAGACAAGAGCTATTGGTGCTCAGTGTTTTGTAAAAAGGCAAAATAAGTATACAGTATATACAGTATGTGGAGACCATACTTACTAGTGAACAGTTTTACTAACATATGGGGATGTACTATATAGTTCTATGTCTTTCTTGGAATGTTGTGCAGATGAGATAACAGTTTTTTAGTAGGTGGTTTTCAACTTAAACTGTAACCTTTGCTCTGAAAAAAAAAACTTTCCCTTTGTGTGCTTCATCATTTGCCTGAAAAATCAAGGTTCTGTTATTAACTTCTTAAGCATCACCTCTGAAAGTCTGTCATTTTTGTTGAAAGTCTAAAAGTCTTTCCTTATTACATTTTTTTCAACCCCTGTTTCTAATATTTAAGACATTACTACAAAATCCATGCATTTTATAAGGTATCTGTACTTTACAGTTGGCAAAACCAAAACACTGGCATTGCTTCCATGTGTTTATACAATATAGGAATACTGACGTAAAGTTCAAACCTGCACATGAGAAATCTCACACAACAAAGCATTCAGTGCTGGGTTGCCTGAGGTACAATCTGTCACAGTATGTGCCTCATTGAAAATAGTTAGAAGTGGATCTGGTTCTTTAGAAAGTTTCAAAGTAGAGGTGACATTGGTTAGATCCCAGCAGTGCACCATACTAGTGGAAAGAATATAAAGAGGAATGTGTACCAGTATATCAGTACACAAAAGTGTAATTATTTTATTTTGAATGAATGGATGTAGAAAGCCAGTGAAGAGGATGTCAACATGTATTTATTTTATTTGAAATCACCAATTATTAAGACTTATCTCTTTGCCGACTACTCCTATACCAGTCAGGTGGAACAAGACACATGGACATGGTCTTCCAACACACTTAACTACAAAGCCATTCATCATTTAACGTGTTGCAGTCTCCACAGGACTCGACAGGACAATCAGTGCTAACTGCAGAATTGACACATCTCTCACTGGTATCACTGCAAGGCTTCAGGGGCATGGTAATTCACATGATACTGTTACGCAGAAAGTCAAGAGATCTGGACAATTTTTTCCAACTCTACTGTGGTGGTTCTTAGTCTATTAGAGACATGAATCAGGCTTAGACCTAGCAACTTCTAGATCATAAAGCTCAGCCTATACTCTGACTTTATGGGTTTAGCCACTCGGGAATCTGCACGGATGTCCCTAGCTAATACAGGGGGTTCCTATTATAAGTCTCAAATATACATTTCACAGAACTAACATTATCAAGATATTTGGGGTGCAATACAACTGAATCATTGTAGTTTTGGGGATATGAAGAAAAAAATCTTCATACTTGAGTGCATTACTTAGGACTTGGTGACGTCTATTTAGAAAAAAGTCTGGTATGTTTCATTTTGTGTAGCTAGGGGCAAACGTAAGCAACATCAACTTGTATCATATTTCATTTTGTATCCATTCTAAGCATATGCCAAATGGTAGTGCAGGTGCTGAATGTAAGAAGAAATACAGCGGGATTAATAATCAAGCAATCTTGTCAACTCCTCAAGTTAAGGTCACAGGGTTATCTTGATGGAAAGTCTTTTATTTTCTCTTATGCCATTTTAAAGTTTATGACAGAACACTGCACAGAATTACATACTGTAGCAGTTAACAATACAACAGCAGTTGACTACTGTATGTGGGCATGGGGGAGAGGGAAAAAAAAACTTGTTGGGAGAAACACCTGTGGGGATCCCAGGGCCAGGCTCCAAGCAATGATACGATGGTGCAATAATCATAATGGATCATGAGAAGTTTCTGCGAAGTCCAGGACAATTAACCTGCCCTCCTTGGTCTGTCGTCATGGTTATCTAAGTAACCGACATTGCCTGGGTGTACCTGGGTGTCCAGGTTCTAAAGTCACAGCCTGCCAGTACATATGTGCTCAGCCTCAGATCCCAGCTCCAGGTTCAGTCCAGGCAATGGGAAATGTCTGACTAGTGATATCTGCAGTTATGTCTATCTGTAGCACATGTTAGGACATGATAAACCATTGTTTTACAAAATATGTAGGCCTATATTCTTTGCAACCATATTTCTGAAAATAGGCTTTTACCTGTAGATTTTAACAGTTACAGTAGCACATCTGTTCAGTTCTATACCCCATACACTGCACAGAAAAACATTGTTAAATATGAAAAATCCTGTTATATTCTATACTAGAATTCTTGCATATTATACTGTAAATCAGCACCTGAAATCTAAAGATCCAATTTATATATTGTAATATGAGGTTGTCCCCTTGTGCTTTTTATAATTACTGAATTATTATCAGCTCTGAAATAAAGATTTGTAAAACTTGATGTAGTGCTTACAATATTTCACATGTATATATTTTTAAATTATATATTATATATATTAATTAATTCAGGTGGGTAGCTGCATCAGCATGCGTAGGCTGCAGAGGAACAAGTGATAGGTTGATTCCATGCTGAAAAGAGAAGAAAGAAAACAACATTTCGGCCGTGGAGCCTACTTCAGAAACACAGGGCAGTAAGCAAAGGTAATGTAGCAGGAGATCAAAAGGTGGGAGAAAGGAGGAGCGGGAGGTGGGAGCAGGGGACAGACAGAGTGGCCAATCAGGTAGTGTGAAGTCAGAATAGGTGAAGAGAGGTGTGAAATGAAACCTACAATGCGTAGAGAGAATTTAGAAGAAAATTAGCCTGTCGTTGAGAGAAGGGGAAAGTAGCTATCTTAGCTGCAGAATAATTTTAGTTTCTGTAGTCTTTCTGATGTAGGAGATAGGAAAACCATCTTTGAGAACACAAACGGAGAGATTAGTATGATCATGGCCGTCAGAGGTGAAATGAGAACCAATAGGCTTGGAGAAATCTTTAATCTTCACAGCCCTAACATGTTCTCTGAAGCGGTCTTCTGGTCTCCTTCCTGTTTTCCCAATGTAGATGGCTGGGCATTTAATGCAAGAGATACAGTAAAGAAGGTTGCTGGAGGTACAACATGTCATTTGTGTGATCCAGAATTGTCCCGAGGTTCCTTGAATGAGTGTGGTGTGAGATATGTACTTGCAGGTGATACAGCGAACTCTGTTGCAGGGGAAAGTGCCTGGTGTGGATGATTGCTGAGGGGGGTCAAGGGAACTGTGAACAAGAAGGTTATGCAGATTAGGTGGTCAGCGATATGAGATGATGGGGCGGTCAGAAAAGAGGGCCCCAATGGAGGGATCATCCTTTAGGATGGAAAAGTTGTCATTAATAGTCCTGGGGATAGAAAGTGTGTTGGTGTGGTAGGGAAGCAACAAAGGAATGCAGTTGTTACAGGGGGAGTTCCTGCTCGAGTTGCTGGTCCAAGGGGTGTTTTTGGCTCAGGCAAGGGCCCTGTCAATAACACTGCCAGGGTATCCTCTGTTGATTAAAAAAAGAGTACATTTTGAGGGCTTGGTTCTGGAAATAGATGCATCACTGCAGAGTCGATGTGTAAAAAAAGGGAGAGAGTTTTTAATGTGTTTGGGGTGAAATGAGCTATACAGGACATAATTGTGTGAATCAGCGGGTTTGTAATAAACTGAAGTAGAGAGTCTGGGGGTAGTTAATGGAGAACTTGATGTCTAGAAACGGAAGAGTAGTGGAAGATATGTTAACTGTATTTTTGAGGGATGGGTGGAAGTTGGTGGTGGTGCAGAAAGTGCTCAAGCTGGTCTTTAGAGCATGTGGCTAGGATCACACCTTTCCCTTTCTCTTAGCGACAGACTAATTTTCTTCTAAATTCTCTCTATTCATTGTAGGTTTCATTTCACACCTCTCTTCACGTATCCCGGCTTCACACTACCTGATTGGCCACTGTCTGTTCCCTGCTCCCTCCTCCCGCTCCTCATCTCTCCTAGCCTTTGTTCTCCTATGCTACATTACCTTTGTTTACTGCCCTGTCTTTCTCACACCTGAAGAAGGCTCCACTGCCGAAACGTTGTGTTTTCTTTCTTCTCTTTTCAGCATGGAATAAGCCTATTCCTTATTAATTTAGTTTGTGGATTAGAGGATGCGTTAGTGGATTTTCAATGAGTCTTTTTAATGCTGTGTATCTATACATTTGGAGGTTCAAATATTAGCTTTGTGTGGTATTTTGCATTTGCTTTATACATAAAAAACAATTTGTATTATAGGACAATAATGTAAAAAAATTAAATCCTAGGCTGTTACCATGATATAAAAAGGTCAATTAAAGTGAGAATTGTTGGAAAACTGGATCTTGTGAAAGCACTGGAATCAAGCCAATAAAAACCTCAAGCTAAATCCCAGGTGTTTTAAAGTACTAATTACCATAGTTATTACTGCTGGACCAATATATTACTTTTTAATTGTGAACTTCATTGCCTGTTAAAGTTGGTAAATTGCCTGTTAGTCGCTACATTCACACTTGCAGCACTTACCTGACACCTGAAGTGACCACACTAAGATGGTATAATTGTGTAGAATATACATGTTGCCGAGCTTGTGCTCGGATGGTTTGTCAAATAAGCTTTTCACGTTATTTAATATAAAACCAAACAAGTACAGTGGGTGTCAGTTACACATGCAGTAACGAGGCACAGCAGACTGTACAAGGCAAACAAACAGATACATTATGAATGATTTTTAAAATTCTGTTCCCCTGATTATGAAATACTGAAGGCAGTTTTTCTTTATATTGTAAATTTCATTTAATAGGAAGTGAAAATTTGTTAAAGGAGATTTTGTTCAGTCTCTTATTTGGCTTAATAAGGATTTGTCTTAATAAGGATGGGAAAATGACTGTTTTTTTTTCCAAACATGTTGAAGATTGAGATATAACTCACTATACTAACAAAAAGAAAACAATGATAGGTTGATTTTATTGTTTTTTTAAATAAAAGGTCATCATCAAAGTCCAATAGTTATGCAATAAACAGTAGTTATCCCATTTAGAATCTGCCTCATCCTTTCACCAAGATTTGGTGCTAACAGAAATTATTATTTCTTAATATACATTAATATACAGTATTATATTTCTTTTAAAGGGAAATTAATTTTAGGATCAGTACTTAACAGGTTTTAAAGGGTTAATGACTACCATGTATACAAGTACAGTATAAATACACAAGTTGTTTGGAGTTGCAGTATATAATGTCTTAAGGGTTTTGCCAGAACTGAAATATGCAAGAAGAGCAAGTGTATCTTCTACAGTCATTTTAATTCATGTGAGTGCATGCCATAGGAAGTGATGCCTTCTGTACCTGCTGGTATACAATGTGTCATTTAGTGAGGAGCTTGATTGTAGCTTTTAAAACAGCTGAGCATCTTAATAAATCCTTTATAATTGTGATCTGTAACAAGATACCTATTGGAAGAAATAGGGTATAACAATACAAGTAATACAATAATGATGTGAAATGATTAATAATTTAAGCTTTTTTTCCAAATCATTTGACTTTTAAAACTGTTCTCTTTGTCTGGATCAATGTGTGCTATTGACCTGTACAGCTACTAGTAACACCCTCTCTGGAATTTGTCTTTGATCACAGAGTTAATTTCTGAGGACTTGGCATATATATAGAAAAGGCTTCTTATTTAGTTATGTGCAGCACAGCAGAAGTAATGAAAGAAAATCCTCAGACAGACTATATTTGATTTACTCTGACAGACTTTGGAGGCTTTTATGTCTGAATTTATAAACCCATATTGTTGTGATTATTTTATTGAGCCTTCTGAAGCATCTAATATGAAGGCAACCTATGCAACAAATCCATTTTAATACCATAAAGTCAGCAAGGGACTTATTTTTATATTCAGTACTAGCACCCCTTAGAGGATAAAATCTGAACTCCAATCACAAGCCTTAGTGCACTCTGATTCCCTGTGCTTTATCTTTTACTGCTACACTAACACAGTGTTCACTACCCTGTGCAAGAAAGATGTAGATGCAGATTTTTTAAAAACTTTTTTCTGTTTTTGTCAGTTTCTGGAGACAGGTGCCACCCAAGAATAACTGAAAATGAGTTACTTTTTGGATACCACTTATTTTCAGAAGTACAAGGACATGTTCAAAAGCTGTTCTTTTGTTCTAAAGTAAAACATTTTTTATTTTTATGGATTGTACTTCACAAACGTTTTAATAAAGTTAGTGTTGTGTGTGTTTTGTCCAGATGAAGGCATGTTATTGCTGAAAATTTGACAAGTGTTCATTTTTGCATTAGAAAGAGAATGTGCCTGTCATTGTTTTTTTTTTACTGGATAGCACATCGATAATCTTAGGAGATTTGGAGATCTGTTTTAGATGTAGATTTCAATACTTTGATATACTATAACTGGACTGCATTTTACGATGTTTTATTTTTCATCATTTTCTAACAAGGGACTTGTTCTCTGTAATAAAACAAAGCAGTGGATCTGGAAACTATGCTTTGTTAGACAATGAGTTGTGTGAAGACCTACACACCTGTTTAAATGACTGTTGGACTGATGTACTGAGAGCAAAGTAATTTCTATGAGTGTATACTGTATGTGTTTGTGTCTGTGCCAATTCTTCCTAGAAGCCAGTCAACCTACTGTTGGACAGTGAGAGGAAAACAAAGAAACCCACACAAACACAGGGAGAACATACTGTACTCCACACAAATAGCTAGGAGTTGAATCCAGGGCCCGGTGCTACAAGGCAGCAATAGTAACCACTCTGCCACTGTGTCACCGATTTTACAACTATATACTGTATATTTTACAGATGATTAAACTGTGCTCCAATTTCATCGTGTTCTGTAGATACAGACTTTTGCGAAGCTTCTAATTCCAGTAATATGCTACAAAACAAAGCTGCTTTGAACTGTGAATATGAATCGCACATTGTTTTTTTTTGTCATGGCCTGTGATTACATGGAGTATGATTTAAAAAAATACTATACACCCATTTTTATTATGATATATGTATATATGTCATACAAATGATCTGCTGTACTATAGTCACATCTAGAAGTCTGTACTGTAGATGACTCTAGTGCCGGGCTGTCCATTTTTTGCCCTAGAGGGCCAGTGTGCCTGTAGGTGTTTATTCCAATTCAGATCTTAATGAGCTGAATCAGCTAGTTATGGGCTTAATTGGACCTACTTAACAGCTTATCTGTGCTCTTCAGGTGCTGTTGCTTTAAAGAAAATAAAGATAAAACCTGCAGACACACTGGCCCACTAGGACCCTAATTGAACAACCCTTCTTTAGTGTCATTCAAACAGTAATATGCTTTATTGCCAACAGATTACAATGTTCCTTGAGCACAAGACAAACTTAATGTGCTGTAGATAAGTTTAAAAGGACATTTTACCCTGTATCAAAGACAATATTTGGGAGAAATATTTTCGACCTTTAAATTCATAATTATTCATAATTAGATTGACCAGGATTCAGGATGGTGCTTCAAAGAATTATCAGTAGTATACGCAGAATGACAAGCCATATTATTGGACACTGACTCATGAGAATCTCAGGTGCTTGAAAAACACTAATGTTCATTGATCCATTATATACCAAATTGTCATTCAGTACCTTTGCCATTCCTATTAGGATTTAAGGATTCAGCTGTTTAATCCTGGTTATTTAAATGATCTCATTCATCTTCTCTTTTGTACATGGGGATGGAAAAAAAGAATCATCAGAAAGAATGTAATAGATATTCAAATGAAATGAGCTTCTTTGGGTGAAGTGCATTAGTCAGAGTTAATCTAAAATTCACCCAGCAAGAAAGCATGCCTAACAGAATGACATAGTGCTGGTCATAGATGGTTAACTTTACAGTGCAGCTCTCTCATTATGTGTTCCAAGTGAGCATGTGGTACTGTATGTGACCTGGAGTTGATTCTGTCCTGGGGCACCTTCTACATGAAGTGAGCATGTTTTCCAAATGTTTTTTTTTCTCCAGATGCTTTGTTTTACTTCCACTACCCAAAGACATGTTAGTTATGTTTCTTTATTGTCCCTGGGTGCTTATGTGTGCCCTGTGATGGACTGGTATCATGTCGAAGGTGTGCTCAGTCCTGTGTTTCCGGGGGTGTCTTAAATTTGCTGCAGCCTTCATTTGGTTAAAGCACCTTTGTGGCAAACGATGGACATTCTAAATATATGACTCAGCTCGGCAGTGTCAAACCTCTCTTGGCTGGATCCAGATACTCTCTCTGCAATGCTTACATTGGCTACAGCAGTCTATTATTACAGCCAGCATTTCAATAGTTCTACTGACAAGCTGCCTGTAGTTTTACAATTTCTCCCAAGAACATGCAGCCACAATAAATGTACATTTGTAATCAAATTGCAAATTTACTGCTTCAGCATAACCACACATGCTTCATGTGATAACTGCTGTCTGCTTTGTCTTGTTGTACCTTTTTGTGTTGATAGTGTGATATTTGCAGTTCCCTATGAGCCTGTGTTTTTAGAAGTTAGAACTATTTTAGCTCACCATTAGATACTTACAGTACCTTTTTAAGCCATGGTCTCCCAGTTTGGAGCACATGTGTTTAGGCTCATTCTTGCCCTTGTTGGAGTACTGTGGAGTAAACTGGCCACACTTCTACTCACCTGTCAGTCAGTGCCAGTTGCTGTGGTTACACAATCAGGCAGGAAGCCTGCTTCACCTGTGGGCAATTGCAACCTCCCCTGTCTCAGGTGTAGTATCTGATCTATTATTGTTCACAACATCTGCCACAACATTGCCCTAAATGGCCGTGGAGAAGCTGATTTTCTAGTATCATTATGTTTTGTGCTAACCTTTGATCCTACCTACTGTACATGAGTTCCATACAGTACAGTGACACACCAGTATGCTTGTTCAGCCTATCCACGAGATTATTTGTGAGAATAACAGGTGTCGATATGGCATGTCCTTCACACAACAAAAACCCTTCACACAGAGAAAATCCTACAAACAGAGAAATGCCTGTTTGCTACTAAAGGTCTGATCTGGCAGTGGTCTGTCATAGTTTACTCAGAGCCTTTGAAGTTGCAAGGTTCCTAGTTCCCATGCTCCCTAATTTGTGTTTGCTTTGGATTCCTGACCTTGCTTTATTCTTCTCTTCATTCCTGCATCATCCCTGTTCTTGTTACTTGTTTCTGTGCTTATCTCGGCTTGGACTCTGTTTGTTTGCTACTGTGGCTTTGGGCTTCACCCTGTGCTTCGCTACAGGGTCTTCCATGTTTGAACCTTCCTTCACTGGACCTTAACTCTGTACTGTGTTTTGGCTGTTTTCCCTGCCTGCTGCATGTACAGTACCACACTGCCTGTTTCCCTTGCCCCTATTCCCTTCATCTTACAACCCACAGACTGCTGATTCACTCCTGCTTAAACAGTGGCCATTGCATTTACACTCTACAGTATGTCATTCCCAACCCAGTACATCATCATTTCAAATAAAAAACAATTAAATATGATGTGTTGTCAAACTGCTGTAAAGTTGTTGTTTTTTTTCTCTTCATTAATGAGTTATCGTTTTGTCAGTAAAGAAATTTCTAAAGAAGCGTGAAGAGAATCTGGTTATGAAAGATTATGAGCTCTGATCTTGGAAAGAAGACACAATGGCAGTTGTGTGTGTGATACAGAAAATGTATTGGAAGCAACCATCATGGATGGCTGTTCTCAGAGTGAAAAGTACAACTGAAGCTTCCAAAATATTTCGTATAGAAGTTCTTCTGATTCATTAATTATTAATTATAATATTTAATAGAGCTCTCAGAAATTTATATTACATGTGACTGAAATAAGTTCAATTTCAGATTAATCTCACCAAACACTTTTCCATTTCAGAAATTTTTTTGGAAACATTTTGATCATGAAATTTTGGTCAGACTGTAAAATTGAATAACTTTTCAATCATCTCTGGGCTAAATTGCACAGCAGGGGGATTCCCCATACAGACGCAAAGCTCTGAAAGTTGCATGTACTTAGAGCAACGAATTTTCAATTTATTTTTATTTCTTTCATCTTTAATTTATGCTTTTCACATGTTTTTTTTTGCTTTGACTTGCCTCACTGTGATTTATAGTACATGTGAGTAAATGTTTAGTCTTGGGAGTTTCACTGTCTGGCTGCAACTACAGTACTTTACCTAAAAGTCTTCTGGTAAATTAAGTAGAATGAAAGGTTGTGGTAACATTTTGGGCCTGTACTACAGTGTTTGTATAATCTCAAATGTTAGCCAATCGACAAAAAACATAAAATGACTTCCCTGCATCTTGAAAAATTTTAAACATAGGAAGGGTCAGAAATAAGGAAGAAGTTTGGTTGCTAGTACCCTGTTGATGAAACAATATGTATTTGCCTGTTTTATGAAGATCCACCCCAGGAGATTATTTAAAAGCTTGGATTTATTCACTTCTTGAAGATACCTCTCAACCCGATTTGTATAAATTACTGTAATTCTTTCTTGTTTCCAGTTTTCTCAATTTGCTATTGTGTTTATGGATTACTGTTATGCCATTGGTCCTGAAACAGCCTTCTAAAGTTCACTTTGCCACTTCCTTTTGACCTTTAAAATGCTTCTATGACATGTCTTTGTAATCTTTTCTGTTCATGACCAAACATGTGAAACTGAACACTGAACCTTTGCATGTGTATCCAAGATGTTTCATCTTGTGAAACCTTCTTTATCTGTGAAAGAATGCCAACAAATGCAAGAGGGTAATGAGGGATAAATGAGGTAAATTTTTCAATCTTCACCTGTCGCTTTAGCACCATGACTTGAAAACTTGGATGCACACAGAGTTCTCTTTGTGCAGAGGCATCTTTCAAATTTTGAATCGACTTCTGTAGGTCCTCTTCTTAAAGGGGTAATCATCAAGCAGAGAAATATGGGAGTCATCTCCATTCAACCATTCAACTGCAGGATTTTAAATCTTCACATAATCATTGTTTTGTCAAGAGATTTTTCAGTTCATACAGCTTTGCTGTGTTCTTCAATCCTGCAATAAGTTGGATATTTCTTCTGTCATTAAAATGTTATTTATAAGTGCATTTAGATTTTGTACTTAATTTGAAAGCGTTGCTCTACAGCATCTTTTTAAAAAGAATTATTCACTTTATTTTTGGGTTAATATGTTCCTTGCCTTTAATATCCAGACCTACGTTGTTTTATGATTGGAGTATGTAAATTATTTTAATACATAACAAAGGTTAATTACGGTATCATTTTTTCAATGTCGTGTTTGATCCCCATCTCCATAGACCTGATTTTTTACATTATGAGAAATGAAAAATACATTTTCCAGTTCCTTGAATCAGTGATTATATGTATGCTCTGTGGCACAATTAATAAATCTCATTTACAGATCCTGGAAAATATTTTAAAAATAAGAAAACCACTGACATATGATGTTACATCATGGATACTTTTTCAAATTAAATTTTCAGTGTTTCATTTCCCTATATTGAGTACAGTTTTCTTCTTGCATTTTGATTGCAACAATCAGAAATAACTTGTGATCTGATTCTGATTAGCTGCAGTAATGAAGACTACAAGTGCATAGATTTAAATGTGACATTTTAGTGACAATTGTATACATCAAATTAATATGGGATTAACCGATGCCGGGGTTCTACAACCCTGGTCCTGGATGCTATACAAGGTCCTTATGTATTCATTGTAATGAATTGAGTTCCTAATCATTTAATTTGCCATAACTTAATATACGAGTTATTTTTATCCACAGATTGAGGATGCTTATGAACACATATCTTTTTCACTACACGACCATCGTTGGTGATGACTGTTTTAGAACAAGAATTGACTTTGTTGTGTCATCATAGACCATTGTGCAGATGAGAACTGTGAGGGTTTTTATTTTAGATGGTGAAGTTTATCAGATCTCCCCCACTGATTTTGGATCCACACCACAACTGAAAAGTATTGTTTTAACAACTAGGCAATGTCATGACAAATTAATCAAATCCTTACTGAATAATATAATTGTCTCTTTGCTTTGAAAATGTGAACTTATTTATTATTATTTTTCTCAGTTTGGAATTACAGGTTCATCTGCAGAGACATAACTTTGAGTCACATTTGGAATATTATGCAGAACGTTAGTTTTGCATAGCCATGTTCATTTCTTCATTTGGTTGTTATTGAAGTTGTAAAACTGAACAAAAAAGAATTGCATGGTGTCAATTGTAGCTTTCTCTACAGATTTTCAGTGGCTCTACAAATGTATCAGAGCATGCATAATTACTTAAAAATATGCAATCATTTTGTAAGAAGACTTATAAGCAGAAAGAGCTCACCTCTTTTGTTTTTGATTGATTACTAAAAAAGTTCCACTACCTGGCCACCATTCAATTTGCACTTTAATAGATCGTATTTCTTTGTCCTTTTTATTACTTTTGTAGATAATTAAAAATGTGCCAGAGTAATTTGTAGCTCTGATATTGTCATTAGTGCAATTAAAATAAATCCCAGAGATATCATAACACTTCACTATCCAGACACATCACAAAAATAGTCTTTCATCAGGGTTCATTTATTAGTTTGCATATGAACAGTTTGCATTTTATTTCAAAATTATCCTTAGCAATAAAAAACCACTTTCTCCTTCTAATGAATCTTTATTTGTGTTGACTTTTGGCAAGACCTTCTGTAGCAACATTCTACACAGTGCAAATATTAAAGTACTAACTTGGAGTGGGTTTGACATTTATAGTTTTACTGTTGATGGAAAAGGCTGAAGAAATGTCCTGTGAATGCAAGAACTGACATCATATTTGGACAGAATAAAATACCTTCTGACATTCTTGTTTTTCTATTTTTGATAGATTTCATGTAATTCTGTCTCGTCTTCTCCTTTAAGATTGTCATCGATAAAAATTCTCCATGGCAAGTGGCTTTGTTCTAAACATTCTAGAAAATAATTAAGTTCCAGAAAATAAAAAAAACTGTTGCATATTCTTAGAAAAGATTTTGAAAATGGCAAATAGTGAAGTGGATATGTTTTACTTAGTTAAAAGTGGAATAGAGCTGAATCTACCCATGAGAAGAGAAGTCAGAGATTTTTGTTTGAGATTAAGGATTTTTGTGTTGGTTGCTTGAGGCTTTTGACACCTGTGTTTCAGAGTGGGGAAAGAAGTGTGCTGTCAGCTCTGTCTTTATAAATGGTGTCCATGGTATTGTAATGATGAATTGCCAGAGATGCAAAATGGGATGTGCTGAACTCTCAGGGAATTCTAAGCGTGTTTTATGTTCTTTCTGACTGCTCTATGAGACTTTTGTACCCAGTGTAACGTAAAGTACATGACACATCTAGTGTGGATATTTTCAGTGGTAGCAGACTTTTTTATGCTTAAGGCTTGAAGACCACCTTCTATGTTTTAGAACATCTCTTGCAGTCAGATCCTAAATAACAGCTTTCTTTGTACATTTTTAATTATAACATTATGGAAATTTCAGATTAATGTTTTTATTGATTTCATACTTAGTTTTTAACCCCCTCAGGCCTCTCTTCTGCTCCATGATTCTTTGTTCTTTAACATTTGGTTCACAATCATGAAATTATTCATAGAACAAGTTAGACCTCTTATCAAGGTCAGGTCAGCAATAAACAATTTACTCATTCTTTTCTAGCTTTAAGACACATCTGTTTAGGTAACTGTTCATTGATTCAAATTTTCTTAGATTACATTTTAAAGCAGTGTCCCTTTTAGTGTTATTCTCAGTGAACCTTATGAACATTAGTGAACAGTCCGAATTTCAAAAACATTTAGATAGGTTTGCACAGTTATATATAATACAAAAAAGACATGTCCATTCATTGTAAAGCTATGTTGTTTGTGAGCTTTATTCTTTTTGAATGTTATAATTTCCATATTCATTGGGTCTCCAAGTGAAAAGGGTATTCACTTTGATAGATCACATTAGTTAAAGATATACAGTATATTATTTTGGCAGTCATTTAAAATCATTTTTATATTCCTTCAGTACAAATATATACATCTTCCACATTATTGTAAAAGCCCACTGACAAATTGGTCTGCAGACTCGGAGAATAACAGGTTTTATCAAAGCATTTGTTTGTCATGCTCAGTCCCAGATAAGTATTGAAGGCTTTGTGATTGAAATTAAATGAATTCCCACGGAATGTCTTCCTTTGTTTTTGACGTTCCAAACAGCTAAGGAAAAAAATCCCATTTCTTTTTTTTTTAATTTCTAAGGCTTTTCCTTTGTGTACCAGCAACTGAGAAATATTTCCCACTGGTTGGTTTAATCAAATATACAGGTAAGCCAGAGGGATCTGTGGTTAAAAAAAGTTAGCACAAAGACTTCATTCTTTTTCTTGCAAGACTTCTTTCTACAAATTTATGTTTTATTTACTTGTATTTTTATGTTTATATTTATTATGTAAGTCCTCAATGGTGAAGTAGTCAATATACGTAGTGCATAATACCATGGGTAACAAAAAGGGTTTTGCTTTTTATGTTTGTCTTTTTTTAAAGGCTTCATATAAACCTTTAACAGTGGTTACTGTTTGGAATATGGACCCGAGGCCACTTCCTGGGACAATATTTAGGATGATACTAAATTCTGCCTTTGAAAATCCTAACCATTCTGTAATCCTCTTAAATTTCCCTCACAGAGCGTGTTTGACTCCTCGTAGATGGAATCATAGAAACATATTTTCTAGATCCCTGTTGCTCTTTTTCCAGGGGACACTATGGACAGCTTTATACACATTGTATGAATTAGTCTGGAAGTGATTAACTTCTAGAAATGGGTCCCTTTGGGAGACTTCTTGTTTCTCCCAATAGGAAAATTCCTTGTTCACACTAATGCTATATGATGCTGTATAATGCTGTATGATGGTGCTAATCTATCCAAAATGGAGAAATTGTAAAGGATATACTTTACCTGGTGGCAAATAATGCTGCTTCTGGGCAGAGCAGCTTTGTAGCATTTACATCCCATTGACAGCTGAAACTGCTTTCCCTGAGTGCTCAGTACAGTAAGTGCTAGCAGAGCCATTCTCTTATTATTTGAGGGAGAGGAAACTTGGTTGTGACTTGACAGCATTGGAATGCCATACACGAGTTCCCAAATGCTGCAAACAGAATTTCTGAAGGATTTTAATAGTAGCCCTTACCAAAGTCTGATGTGGTGTGTTTTTTTCAGAATTCTATCCACGGTGCTTAGTAAGAAATGGTACCACAGTTTCTTATAAAGATTTCAGGAACTTTGAAAACTAACTGCATGAGTCACTTGATTTTTTATTCCTTGTCTGGGCCATTTTCTGCATCTTTTTTTTTTCTAAATGACTGCATAGGAAACAATATCTTTGCACACAAAAACTGCTCTATTTGGCATTGTAAGAGAGCACATAGTGTCTCCAAGTGACTTACTTTCTTAAAAGAAAACCACAGCAGGGTCTGTGAGGGCTGTAATAGGGACACAGAAATAATTACTTTAGAACAGTGTGAGAACTGGTCCTGTTGTTCCAGTAATTATTCATCTTGTTTGTACAGACATAATGCAGGTGCGAAAAATAAAAGAGGGCTCCATTCTTACTATGTGAAAAAATCTTTTGGCTTGAAATTACACTGAAATTTTACTTCAGACCAAGTTTTCTTTTTTGATGATCGCTGAGCGAACAATTACAGTATGTTGTCAGGCCCCATTCATCAGTATTGCACAATTATTTTACAGCCTTATCATATACTGTAAATGTAATATAACATTCGTTCTGTCTGAAGTCTAAGAATGTTGCTGCTGTTTCTGTTTCTAATCTTTTTGTAATGAGTGAATTCTAATTCACTGTTGAACAAGTGAGTGTTCTGTTTCTTGTATACAAATGACAGTGACCCTTAAGAAGAACAGTTGCCATGTTTTCTTATCTTTTTTTATTGATTTCTTTTACTTTGAGAAGGAAACATTTTTATGTTGTCTTACACTTACTTGGTTAAATGTGGCTTCTGCCGTATGGATAGTGAATATCATGCAGATGTTATGGCTGGTCTTTTTTCCTGATTGATGTATTATTAATTATGGATGAAGCATTTTCTGTGCATACCCCTGCATTTTGAGGCAAGGCTCCATGATTCTTATTATCCACAATAGCAAGCACACTAAGGCCCTGTTTTTTTTGTACTGGACTGTAATGTTTCCTTTTTTTACATCCCAGTTTGGAATTGACAGTTGTTAATCTCTTGGTTTACCAACATAAAGACGGATTCAATTGCACAAATAGGAGAGCTAAGACATCAGAAGGTTATTGACATCCACTGAGGCTTTGGCAGTACCATGAACAGAGAAAAGCCTGTCTGACCTCAAGCACTTAATTCAAGCACTTAGCCAATTGGATGTCATCCCTGTGCTGGTCAGTTAGTGAGAAAAGACTTAACTTTTAGGAGTTAATCTGTACTGTTTTGTCCAATCTGCTCCTCCAAGGACTCTTGTCAGCTTTCGTATTTGGTTTTGACTATACAAAAAGAGAATTTTTGTCAAGGTAAAACCCATTCCAAGAAACATCAGTGCTATAGCTTGTTCTCAGCTCTCGCAGAATGTAGCAGGTGTTCTAATAACAGAAGGAGGAGACAGCCCACCATCTGCAACTGCTCAGGCAGGAACGACAGCTGCAGCACACAATCTTCATATATTATGAGCACAAGAACAAAAAAAATCTTATGGAAATGATTTTGTCTGTTATTCTTATGTTTGGACTGAGATAGGACAGCGTATTATCTGAGACTAAGGATGTTTATTTACAGTTCGTCATTGTAATCATTGAGTTTTGGGGACTTGTGAATTTCTGGTGAAATTTACTACAGCTTTTGATTTCTTGCAGAGCAGCAACATAAGTGATCCTGCAGGTTAATTAGCAGGATTCATCTTGCAGTCTGGTCACACTTCAGTTTGAAGTCTTCAGTACCTCTCATTTGGTGATTCAGCACAATGTAACGGGTTATGAAAAACAAAACACAAAACTGAGACATCACTGTCTACTATACTACTAAGCTTAATGGTGGAAATCTGAGTTTGTTCACATTTAATTGAAGTAACAAAGCAATTGGTTAGTTAAAAAATGACGAAATTGTCCAATTCTCACGCAGTATCTGCACAACTGATGAGCAAATTCCTGCTCTGTCTCAGTAGCACTTCTTGCGTTACTGATATTGAATTATAGAATATGTCAGCAAGCACCACTGAGTTTTTGTACTACTGTACATGCCCTGATTATATTCTAGCCCTGATTATATGTATTGCTTAGTGTTGTTCAGCTTGCGATAAAAGTGGAACTTGAAATGCACCACAGAATGTACCAGTGCATGGGAGGCAAAATGAACCATACACAAAAAGAAAGAACATGAAGACAAAAATCTTTTTTATGTGTAAAATAGTTTTCTATTGGCTTCAGATATCTGATCTCAAGGCTTTCTACGGAAGTGAAAAGGCTGAATCATGGAGATGTAAGTCTTGAGTTGGAGATTAAAAAACAAATGCAGGCTCTCTAATCTGGTAAGGAGTTCCAAAAGTACAGAGCTTGATAACTTGAGATCTGCCACTCAAGGTATTCAGTCACATTCTAGGAACAACTAGAAGCCCTAAGTGCTGAGAACTGAAGGTACTGGCAGGTAATGTAAAGGGTCAGCAACACAATCTGATAAGTGGAGCTGGGGCATGTAGTGCTTTGTACAGTATGTCAGCAAAAGAACCTGAAAATCAATACCTAAAGAAACTGGGCACAAAGCTGATGTTTAAGAATTAAAGTGAATTATAACACGTGATGTGGTCTCTAGCTGGATACTGGGTTAATATATGTATTGGTGAACTTTGAATCCACTGCAGATTTGAGATTCAAGGTCTATATAAGCAGAATACCAAGCTGAGAATTACCATAGTCAGTACAAGATGTAAAATAGCATTTAATAACACTGACTCCAGCTTGTCACCAATCAAATCTCAATGTTTATCTGTGCTGCTAAATTGAAAATAAGGTGTTTTATAGACAACAGTGTACAGGAATAATGAGCAATGATCAGCAGTGTCTGAGTGACAAATATTATTACGTTTCCCCAGTTAATTGTTTAAGCCTGCTTGTCACAGATAATGTAAAATACTCTAACTGGATACTGGGTGTAGTGCTGAGAAAGAAAAATAATTCATTTCGACCCTTTTATCCAAAACCTCAAATCTGCTCTGAAATCTGTGCCATACAACAACTAGACATTGAATTGTATTGTTAACAGTAGTAGAAACCAACTGTATTATTTTGAGATGTACTGTATATATTTGAATCCAGATGTACTGTAGCCAATTAAAGACGGTTAAATATGGTTTCTGTCAAGAGAACCATTCCTCCATTCTGCTGCTTGGAAATAAGCTTTTGTTTTCAAATGTACACAACTGTATCTTTTATATAAATAACTTTTCAACCAAAAAAGAAGCTTCAATAGACGCTTTCATGTCATTTTTTTAACTTTTACTTTGTGGATTTCCACTGAGGAGAATTCAAGACCACTGAGTGATAGCATCACAAGGACATAACTTTAAAAGAAAATGAGGTGGAGGTCTAGCCATGGTTAACTTTTTCTCTTGACCTAAGGTCAAAAGAATATGTTGTTGGGAAAATCTCACCAGTGCCATTAACAGGAGACACTTCTTGTTGGACAACCTTTCCCAGCTGACTGGAACTGCACAGAGTGGCAGAACATTCAAAAGTAGCCTCTGCAGGGGCTGATGAGGCTTATCTGCCAACAATGCTAAGGGCTATCATACCCAATATCAAGTGTTCATTTTCACAGTGTATGTATTTCATACTGAATCCATATAATTCTTTGATCTGTGTTTTTATACTTTGTGAATGTGATTTGGATTGGTGTCCATGTTGAAAGTATTTGATTAATTCCAGTAGACCTGAGGGTGTGTTTCTTTTGAGCATTGGTGCACTTTCTCTAAGTTGAAGAGATGTAATCAATAAGTTTACAGGAGAAAAGTCAATGAGAATAGTTGATGACAGATGAATCTTGGTGAGGCGTTCAGCCAACAGTGTGTCAGGAAAAGCTGATTAAGGATCTTAAGGATGTTTATAAAATTAGTTGGCCGGCACCTATTGGGGTAGTATTTTATTCTGTTCTTTGTCAAAGGAATAATTCCCTTTAAAAGTGACTATGCTGTATACTGTTCAATACACCACTGGTCACTATGTTATCAGTGACCACCAGAGGGTGTAGAGTGAACACCTAGGGCATCACACTTGATATAGCTAACAATATTATACATTCACACCTGAAGAAGGCTCCACGGCCGAAACGTTGTGTTTTCTCTCTTTTTTTTTCAGCATGGAATAAACCTATTACTTGTTCCTTTGCAGCCTACGCATGCTGACGCAGCTACCCACCTGAAATATTATATATTATTATATATAGTATATTTTTATGTCTTTACTTGATGCATACTATTGTGTCTTTTACATTCATCTACTACTGTATTCAACTGACTCATGTAACTAAGGTTTATTTAAAATATACCATTGTTTTAAAATCTCTTTTTATTCTGCATTCTCTTTGTAGAGGAGAGAAACTGTTTTTTTTGTTGTTGTTGTTCTGTGGAGCATAGGTTATCTCTCAGTGACCTTGATAACGGATAATACAAACAGGAGTTGCAAAATGAAAAAAAAAAATCTGGGAAATAGATGTATGAAAGGATGTATATAGTCTACCCTCAGAAGTAGCCTCTATTTATAGCCATCTCTGCTGTCATTGCAGGTTAGGAAGCTATAAAGGAGTGTTACACCATGAAAACCATGGCATTTAGAGTGTTCTCAGAATTTAGGATTCTTGCATAATCTCATGATTTTTTAAAGTCTGTCTGGACCCATTTTTTATTCAACTGGAATTACTCTTTTTTCTAAAGTTAAAACTAAAATACAGCTTGTATTCCCCCTCATTTTACTGTGGTTTTTGTCATGAATTTGGAAGGGTCTCCATGGACGTGTGCCACATTGAAATTATTTTTTGCCTACGCTGTAAGCATCTGCATGGCCTGACTTTTTTTTATTTAGCTGTTTTCCCAGTTTTGCTGAGACTGTAAATAAAAAGTCTGATTCAAGATAATTTAATTGTCAGGGGTCTTAGATAATCCCATAGTATATTTGAGTACAGATTTTTTTTTCATCACCTTTAAAACACAGTAAGAACGGGCCTTTTTTCTGTTTATATTTTATACAGAAAATCTTTTAAATAGGGATGACCTTGTGAAAAGCACCTTTCTCTTTTCACTTATTAACAGCTAGACAAGCTTATTCACAACCTCTTACTTTGTAATCACGCTTGTTTGCTTTGAGTTCAGTGCTGAAAGATGCCAACTGGGTAGTTTACTTCTCCAGTGAAACTCCTGATGGAGCTCCTAATGCTCAGGAGAAAGGCAATACCCCAGCTCCGACCAATCACTGGATCTGTAGAGTATAAATATAGGATTTCAGATGTTCTTTCCTGTATTTTTTGTTCAAATGTCTTATTTTTTATATAATAATTTTTAGCTCATTAATGCTGTTTTGAATGATTCAAGATTTTCTGTGTGTTTTGCAGTGTGTAGTGTATTTGCAGGACATGTTATATTTCATTATTATTTATTAGTGAATATTAAAGGTTTTACTACACTTTTAAAGACATAAATCCCTCGAAATGCCTGTCATAGGTTTGATGTTAGCGATACCGATTTTTTCAATGCCAGTAAAACCAGTAGAATTTACTGAACCATTGCTAGTATGTATGGATCAAGGCTAAATTGATTAGATGTACAGTAGAAATAGATGCTGCAATTATGATGTTGTTCTCTTCATTGTTGCCTTATAGGTTGTTACCAAACCAAAGTACAATATGGAAAAGGTACCGTAGGTCTTTTAGTCTTAGTGAAATAATCCAATTTATTTTGTAGCAGCATGACTCATGAACAGAGGACTAAATTGAATTTATCGATACATTTCTTCAAAATATTTATAAGAGTTCCAATAGCCAATTAAGCCTAGACTGTTTTCTTTTGTATCTTAAGAATTTTCATTGTCATTTTTTTTCCTTATGCAGCACAACTCCACACAGTAGCCTCCTACACAAAACGAGATGTTCTGAAATGTTTGTTGCTATTGCACAGATTTTATTCATGTTGAAAGCTGCTTGTCCTGTGCATGTCCTTGTGACCCCATTGTCCACTGGTTTTTATTTCAAGAAAGAATCAAGAGAATTGTTCAGGAGCACAGTGAAATAAAATGGACCAATATACAATATAATTTTTAAAAAATGCCAACAAGGAAGAATATCGCAGAGCTATTGATTTTTTTTATTGGCACATATAAAGGTATATAAGGAACAAGTTAGGGTTAATTCTATACTGAAAAATATAAAGGAGAAACATTATTTTCGCTTGTTCCAGCCAACGCACACTAACGTGGCTCCCCACTTGATCACGTACAGGTATATACAGTACAGATATGATATGCTGCTCTGTAATTGAATTTGCTTTGTTTAAATAGCATTTTTATAGTCCTGTGCATTAGTATTTTACCTTTAAAACAGTTTGTGGAGAAGCATAAAACTGTTTTTGTACTCTATTGCTAAACCGCTTGACCTCACAGTTTATGAGGCAACTAAAATGTTGGGTCTGGCTTTGGAGAGTGAGAGATGGATACAGGATGCCTTTCAGAAAATAAAACCTGTTTGTATTTTAGATGCCATCGACTTTATGCTACTGTACATTATAGGAGTGAAATGTTCCTTTTTTTAGAATATATTAAAAGTGAACTACACACTGCTGCTCTGGTGTTAAATGACCTTTAGAGTAAAGGAGTGCTATTGCTGGTAAGATCTGAACAGTAAAACATGTCTAGAAGTGTCTTAAACTGAGTGTGGAGCATTGTGTGAACTGGGCTTTGTTTTTTCCCTCCTCTTATTCTTTTCCAGGAGGCTAAATAATGTCCATTTATGCTGTGAATAACCTTAATATCTTGCAGTAGAATTAATTATTGAAAAGGTGATTAATACCTATGCATATTCAATTGTGGTTTCTATGAATAATAACTTATTATTGCTATTCTTGCAATATTGCTATGCCATGCTATTCTTGTATAGTTTAGTTCAGTACGTCTGCACCAGCGTGATTAGAGTTGATGTATTAGCTTCTTTCTTGGGAGGCTTTTAATGACCTTTTCTGCTCGTTCTTTCTCCCCTGCTGTGTTAAGGTTTTCCTTTTCAACACAGTTTTTTTATGGACTATTTTGATCAAATGTGTAGTTCTACTGAATGTTTAATTTTACACCAAGTTCCTTTCATTTTTCATTATTGTGTGAAGCTTGTTTTGCAAAAAGATTTTTTCCATATAACTAACTACATAGTACATCAAATAATTCTATAGAGCCAGCAACAACTAGCAACATGAAAATTGTTATACAGTAAAATCCTCCCCTTGAAGGCCATTTGCACACCAACACTTTGAATTAAGCAGTTGCTATGTACAAGAATACCAAATTCGTTGAGAGTATGTTCAACTTTGTGACTATATATCTTGCCGATCTGATTAAATCTCTTCGTATCAGTGTAATCATGTGAACCCATGGCCTACTGATAGAACGAAACTCGTAGTACTCACAATGAAAGGATAGGCAGCTCAGTTGTTTGAGCTGATACTTTCTGAAGGTTTGTTTTAGATTTCATTTCACTATCTTACTTTGCCTTTTTCCTTTTTTGAGCAATGTATACTGTGTTTTTCAAAAACTCACACAGTACAGTAAATGTAAAAATACACATCTAGAATTAAAGAAAATAAATAAAAGAAAAGGGGGAGCTAATTACATGTGTTTTTAAGATGGGAAAAGGTATCTGACTCTACTGTCACAGTTTTTGCACAAGCTCTTTATCACCTAACCACCAAACCTCGCAAGACAGATTTTTACAGTAGCTGCAGTTAGACTCACCAGTCAAGTCAGGCCTGAAGATTGATGGCAATTTAGAAGTCTTCGATTGAGAAGGAACGGTTAGGGCTCAACTACACACAGTCAGACCACACGTGTCCAGGAGCAAATTAGTACATATTTCCAAAAGTGCTCTAGTCTCACAATGTTTAGATAAGTATCAGATACATGTTCACTGCCTCGTGACAGAGAAGGATGAACTTTGGAGTAGTCCTTCCCTGTCTCCTTTTCTGACACACTGACCTGTCAGTGACACTTCCAGTATGTCCCCAAACTCTATCTTAACTGCGTTTTACCCTCCTCTGTTTGTGTGTTGCTTGTGCCATCTGTTTTAAGACCAGTATAAAAAAAAATAAAGGATTAGCTTCAGTTCCAGCAGAGGAGCTCTCCAGAACCCCAGAATCCTCAGTGCTGTTTGTTACCCCTTTCAGTGGTTCCTGACTGCTTGCAGTTACATTTTTGCATTCATTATGTAAATTATTGCAATAAAATTACTAAAGATTTCAAATTTGGTCCCAGATTTTCATCTTCAGAAATAGAGAATGAAAAAAAAGTGTTTTAAAGATCACATTAGCAATAGGGAGATAAGTAGCAGTATGCATGATTTCTGCAAACTTAGGTATGCACGCACTATTCACTAATAAAGCGTGAAATTGCTTTGAAAATAACATGGATAATTGCTTCTTAACTAGTGTCTACTTTGAAACTCAGGGCAAATGGTCCAAGAACACAGGATTGTGCTGTACAATGTGTTGTTGCAAGCATAAATAACTGTAATATGCAGGATTTTTTCATCAGTTTTCATCCCAGAGGAGGAAGGTAAATAGAGTAGATTTTACCACTTCTTATTTCTTTAAATCTGAAAGTAATTTCTGTGTTCTGCTGAAAAAAAACATTACTTTAAAAAACTCTTTCTCTTCTGCGTTATCTTCTGAATTGTTGCTCCCAAGATGTCTGAACTCTTGAGTAAACATACTGTGTTTACTTAGTTCCTTCCTTTGAACATTAGTGAGGCAGTTCCTTAAACAAAATATTTAGTATGTTGTAGAATGGAATGATGTCCACAAAGCTTGAATGAAGCAGATATTATCAGGGGTGAAATTACTGTACCTTTTTACTACTCTTTAATTGCCCATTATCACCCATGGTTGTGAAGATGTTCATAGGTCATGTACCGTAGATGGAGAATGGCATTTAAGGAATACTTCACAATATCAAATAAACAATAAAAGTAATTTGTTTATAGTTCTTTAATACTTGATTTTTGTAATATTTTTGTTTTGACCATACATAATTGTGCACAAACAAAGAAAACCAGAATCAGGAAAACTAAAATCTACCAAGTTAATTAGAATTACTTTGTTAAAAGTATTTTTGTGTCTTATTTCACCCATATTTCTTTGATTTATTTTCTACAACTTCAGTTGTCGCACATCTCTGTGGCACTGAATATATTTCAAGCAAGTTGATGTCATAAGTAATTTTAGAGAATTACTTTGTATTTTGCAGAAACTGTATATATTTAAAAATGGTATATGATTTGAAACCTGGATTCATAAGATAATTATGTACTCCTGCTGATATTAGACTGCTTAATAGTATTGTGTTGCTTTGACATTTCTATGACGTTTCTAACTTGCATTAATCCAGGGCACCAATTAATGGTTTTATTTCATATTTTATACAGTATGTTAATTAATAATATATAATGATGTCATTAATCAACATCCAATAAAAATAATACATAATGCAATGTATTCAAACAAACTATTTCCAAAAATATACTGGAATATTCAAATAGTAAGTTACATTAATTGTGTGTATGTTATGTACTGTATAATACCTACAGTTTCTGCATGTGTATTCACAATTAAGTCCGCAGGAAAACATTATGTCTGCAGTGCACACAGGCTGCACTTTATCAATTCATTAATTAACTACATATACTATGTATATTATATCAATTTTGTATCCCAAAAGATATCCAGAGGGCATTGCATGTTAGAGAATTGTTAGGTCATTTATTACTGAAGTGCAGCACCACCCTGGGTAGATTAAGGCAGATATAACCTTAAGTCTTCCTTTAGGACATTGTCCCCGGTCACCTTACAGAAGCTCTTGTTTTGAAATTCAGATCCAGAAGGAAGAGCACCACCTACTGGTCCACAAGCATCATTTGCAGCTCCCACCTGATTTTCTTTGGAGTCTCCCATCACAGGACCTGGCCCACCCCTTCTTGCTTTAAGAGATCTGGCTACATGGCGGTTATACTGCTTTAAAGTCTTAATGAGACTCCACCAAGTTTTGCAATATTAAATTAGTTCCATGTACTGGTATTAATGGGCTAGTGTGTACTGTTGTAATGAGTGAAGTACTGTACAGAATGTCTTCGCAGTAGGGGCAACTGGTATTTTCACAAAATATAGTACTTCTATATGTCTTGAAATATAGCTGAATTCTAACCTAGAAAAACTCAAATAACTTATTTGAAGAGAGAAATATGGACTTCTGGATCTTTCATGAAATCCACACATTTCAGTCTAAACTGGAGTAGCTCATTTAAAGAGAGAAACCTGTCAGAATCTCCTACCCTGTGTTTTCATTGAAATGTATTCATTTAAACCAATTAAACAGGGATATTTTACTTTGAGATAGAAATGTGATTCAAAGTAGCATAAATTAAGGTATGACAAAGGAGGAGAAAAATGACTGACACATTTATGCAACTATCCTACAGTACATCATTTTCCTTACTGGATGACTTTCATCTGTAGATGTTGTAGAAAATGGATGCAGCAAGAATTTTAAGAGGTGTACTGCCATGAAGTCAATACCCTAACCTACAGCACAGCTGTGAATAAATTAGTAATTAGCTTGTAAAGTCATCATGCAGTTAATTATCATATTATGACTTGGGTGTCTGTCTGCTGAATGGGATTGTCTATCTTCAGAATGCCATTGATTGGCTGTTCAACAAATTTTTGCATTGAAATGTTCAGAAAAGCTTGTTACTAATGAAGGAAAGATGTAAGCTAATCAGATTCGGAGTCAGTAGTGTAGTATAAAATATGGTTATGGACCTTGAGAGCTTAGGTGTAAATACTATAAGCTTAATTGTTTAGCAGATATCTTTAAATCTTTTCAGTTAATGTTCTGAGCGTTTTTCAGTGTACAAAATAGGTTGATGATTAAAGTTTCTAAATTACATTTAGAACTGGGAGCAGGAGTTTCTTTTTCCTTATTCAGATGATTGTGTGATTTGGGGACAAGCTACCCTATGATTATCAAAGCAGATACCCTACCTGAAAAGGCTGGATGAGATCCTTGAATCAATTAGCTGCTGCCAAATGGCTTCCTTTCATTGATGATATGGGACGTTTTCAACAGTTTGAAAAATTGCTTCAGATGAAACACATATAATACATTGGAGATATTATACTCTCCTCCCTGTTCCCGGATTAGTTTCTCTAAAACCTTCTCACTGTAAAACAACTGTAATTATTTATTTTTAGTATTATAGGAGTTAATCCTTTTTAATGCAATTTTGAGAAAGACATTTATTTTTATCTCTCTCCAATGTACAAAATGTTGAATAGTATATATGAAATCAAATATTGCCTTTATAAATTCCATTACCATTCGCAGACTCCATTTCTATTCAGCTGGCACAGATACTGCATCAGTTTGTCCTATCTTAGTTTCTTCCTATTAATAACATTTATATTATCATCACACACTGAGATTTTGCTCCCTGATGTCACATTGAAAAGCATGTGAAAAATACTGCCAAGCCTAACCCACGTTTTAGGGTTTTGATGGATTTTTTGATTGACATCCTAGATCTAAAGGTGTATTAAAATTTGTAAATTAATTCTGGGATGCAGTGTCTTGTGATATGTTTCAGGCATGCTTGAGGTAGCCTTTCCTGCGGCATAGGTGTTAGAAAGGGTGGAAAAATGGTTTGATGGAAGTAAAATCTAATTATAGTTTCGACGGTGCACTGACATTGAAAAATGCTCAGTTGAACACTATTCTAGTGTTAAATGGAAACAGAATCCACCTACATTTTAAATTAGACTTATGATAATCTACCCAATTTTCCCTGTGCTAGTTAAAGGGACAGTCACCTGTTTTTCATCCTCACACTGTAAGTCAGTATTTAGTGACACACAATATCTAATTGTCTGCAGTCTCATGATGACCTCTGGAGGGATTAACAAATAGGTAACTTCTGCCCTCAATATGAAAGTTAAAATATTTAAGTGCTGTCAAATACTCTTAACTGGTGTCTTTCAGTGTATCTTGCACAAATTACAGTTGATTGTTGATGGAAGACAAGGCCCACAATTTCAGAACCCATGTACAGTAAGCAGATGCTAGCATGAATGCCTAAAGGGGTGTTTTAAAATGTAAAGCCAATTTGTAAATATATCCAGGTGTTATTTAAGCTCTCTACTAAATGACCCCTGTTTTGCAACATGCCTATCATCCTCTGAAGTACCATTCTGACACAGCAGGCTTCAGCCTACAGTCAGCACCAAATTGTAAAACCAGAATACTAGTAAAAGATAAACATATAACCAAACCATAGGTAATCAGAGGTTCAAAAGGTCTTTAAAAACATTACAAATGCTTATACAGAAATAACAGATTCAGTAAAATCTACTTCCTGCTTCAAGGACCCAAAGAGCCAGATCTATACCAAAACTGATGTCTTTATTGACAATTTCCAGTGAGAAAATGTTCTCACGATATGAGAGAAAACAACTTTCCTAGTGAAAGTCGTAATTCATGCAATTTATTGTAAATTAAGTAAAATATTGTACATTTTTAAAGTATTTTTTAAATTCTCTATGTTTGAGATGTTATGAAAAAAATAAGGAAATTGCAAAATGGCCAGTTTTATATTTATTGTGAGATGCATCATCCTTAATGTTGTGCTCCTAGGGTCAGACCTAGAGACATAAACTGGAGTGTTGTTTGATCTGAGAGAGACGTTAAAAAACAACATACACTGTAGAATGTGATGTGATGTGTTTTTTTATTTTTCAACTGTATATTTCACTTAATATTTTTGCACTCAATTGCTGCTGTGTGCTTGGCTTCATTCGAATTGGTGTTTGCTTATTCTGATGCCTTTTTGGCTTGCGATACCCTCACCAAAGTTGTTGTGTAACAACCATGAAATATGAAGTACAGTAATACAATTACATGTTTGTTCAGCTTCATGTTACTGTATGTGTAAAAGTGTTCTTCTCTTTTAGTGGTCTATATGGCCTCATTAAAGTTTCCCCATATTTCAGCTGGAGACTTCTCGCATATACTCCCTGGTAAAGCATTAGTGGTGGATTTGAGGATGGTAAAGAGGTATTGATGTGACTTATGATGGGAATTTTCCTTAATATTTTTTAATAACTCCATAGGGTAGGGTGATAATATTATAAAATGTATATTTGAAAATGTTACTGAATTGGCCTTCAATATCAATCAAATAAGTCCAGCAATTTACACTCTAGCCCATAATCAACTGCTAGTATTTTTGAGCCTACAGAATGGAAGAATCATAACTAAGAAAAAAGAGGTCAGATGGCCCTTTTTTGGATGCCTGTTCATTCATGTCATATTCGCCCATGGATTATTGCCAAACTGATTTGTAGGATTAAGTATCCAAGACACAGATACTGTATGACCTCTCCAAAATAAAATATGATTTCATTCTGAACCCTCTTTTTTTCTGCTTTCTGTTTACATCCCCGGGCTCTGCTCTCTGGATCACTATTATTTGATTTTGTCAATCTAGTGCTTTTGAAACTGCCTGAACTAAAAACTAGAATACTATGAAATGTATGGCTTAGAAGACATCAGTGTTTTTTTTTTTTTATTTCAGGGATGTCTGTGGGTCTGTGGGTCTGGAAAATAAAAGGTTTTGGTCCACAACTCAGATATAGCACACACAGTACATTATCAGAAAACTGAACACAATTTTTGATCCTTGGGAACAATAACGAAAGTAGAGGGCAAAGGCTAACTGGCCTATACACTCATGCCTGTTACACCCTTGTAGGGTTGTTACTCTTTTTTAAGGCCATGCGTGATAGTCCGTGTTATGTCTTCTCTTCGTGATACTCTTCTGAAGTTTGTTTTGAAGCTTTTCAGTGGCTTTCATTACAATTGTAAAGTAGAAATATTTTGAAAATAAAGAAGAGGCACAGGTCCAGTCAGTTTTTCCTCTTCATCCAAAAAGAAAAACTTGCTGTTTTGTACAGTATTGAGTCTTCGGTATTTAAACCTACTATAAAACTAAATGACTGTAGAAAGTAGAAAAAGTATTGTTTTTTTTTCTTTTTTCATCTCAATGCACAAAAAACCCTCCTTATGAAGGCAGTACAGTGACATAAGTTCTCTGTTGTTCCCCAGGTGGTGATACGCAGCAAAAGTGGCGAACTCCTCTTTCGAATTTCACCCTGGGCAAAGTATGTGGTGCAAGAAGAGAAGTCTGTGATATATGATTGGGTGCACTGGGAGCCACCACAGCTTTACAAGGTATGTCAGTTTTTTAAAACAATTAAGTAGCAAAGAATGAGTAAAATAGGAACTCGTTTTTTTTTGCTTTATTGGCTGCTTCGAACTGACATTGATGAATGTGTTTCTTTCTTTGTGTACTCTGTCCATAATCAAGCTCATTTTCAAGATTGTATAATCTATATCTATGCTTTTAGAGTATATGTTGTATATACTCTATTTGGAAACTTGTGTACTGTATATATATGTACCATACTGTATGTAGGCTTTATGGATTGAAATTATGGATAGAATGTATTACTAATAGTAATAAAAATGTTTGTGTGTCTCTTATGTAGTAATGAAGACTGTGTCACAGACAAGCAAAATCAGTAATATACTACAGTATATACAGTACAACGTAAACTAGCCCAAAGAAGGTTCTGTATCTTAAAATGAAAACACCAAAAGCATATTAAATGGTTATGTAAATGCTCTGCATTCTGGTTCATACTGTTTGCTTGATATTCTGTTTAAAACACTTTCATGAATCTGTAAGTCTGAATCTTTTCTCTTCTGCCTAAAAAAAGTGATGACTATAAATAAAACACAAATACTGATGAGTGACAATTCAAAAAGAACACTGTGCCCTATTCTGAGAAGTTGTCATGGTTGACACGACTGATGAGCAGCTTCCAGACTGATCCCATATGTTACCGGTGGATATTACTGGTACCCACTTTGGCATGTGTGCATGGTGGATTTAAACTTGCCAGGGGAGAAATAGGAATTTGTGGAACAGCTTATCAAGAAATCCTGCTGCAGCCCCCCATTTGCAGAAGGTCAAAAGAAGAGAATGTCTCTCTATCATGTCTTGTAATGAAAACACTGACAAGCACTACAAGAAAAAGTGTTGATATTTGCTTGTGCTGTGTGCCCTCTTCTGTGGTACTGAAAAACAATCTGCAAGTCTTCAAGACTGAAACTTTGTTTTGCAGTTATATTTTTCAGAAAAAAAAATTCTGTTATGTTTTAATTGTTAAAAATGTTTTCCTAACAGTTATAGCTGAATATAGCTTATATAGAAAATTTTGAAGACCATAACATTGCAAAAACAACAAAAAAAATAGTACAGTAGTAGGACATCAATACTTGACTCCAAATGATTTTTTTATATTTATTGTGTGTCTGCACTGTTATTTAATTGCCCCTTTTTGCACTGCTATAGTATTGTCAGTGTAATAGATCTCATTATTAGCATCAACCTAGAGCACCTCATAGTAAAATGGTGCAATAGGATGTGTTAAAAGTGTAATAGTAGGACACTCACTAAGCACTTATTCAGTTGTTGACAAAAGACGTGGAAGCTAAGAATGGCTAAAGCAGGTGGTGCTACAAAAAACATAGTGGTTTAAAAAGCAAAAGAATTCAGCACTGATCAAAAAGGGGCAGTTGCATTGCAAGAGAGAACAAATATCACACTTAGAATATATTTATTGGCTTACGTTTGCATTAGGAGAGGTTAAGGACTTCTTTAACAGTGCAGGGATTTTTGGAGTATTAATGGCTAGTTGAGTGTCTCTATGAACAAACCGAGTGGCTGCCTTTCAATTCTAACATTCAAAGAAAAGTGTTGATGGCAGTTTTGAATGTGTTTCCAAGCCAACATAGACTCAACAGGTGTGACACAAAATACAATACAGAGTTCTGGCTTCTACTTGAAGTACAGGGTTGTAATCGTTCATGCGGGGAGCCTTTGTAATGTGTTAGAGTTGGTATTTGGAAGATTCCTTTTATGATAGTTGAGATTTGTATGTCAGAGATACTGTATCAGTGCAGTCCAAGTAAACCTTCTGCTTGTGATACCTGCTGCCACTTTCTAAACTGAGTGTTTTTGAAGCTGTGATGTGGAACCCACCAATAAAAAAAAAACATGTCCTCTGGTATGTCTTAAGGTTTATTCTAAAGAACCGTACTGGTCTGAATTTGTCAGTGCATTGAGAATTTGGAATAAGTGAACCAGATGCCCCACAGTCTTCTTTGTACAGGTCCATTTCTTCTTGGCAGTCAGTGTAGGTTGTTCCTTAAGGCTTTAAAGAATGTATCTGGTTGGTATTCTTTGGACAAAGCAAAATATTTTTTTTTGTAGAATGGAGACCATAATTGCATACACTATTCTTAATTAAATTTTAATAACAAAAAAGAAAGATTAAAAATGGAAATCTCATGATGGGTGCGAGAGTTGGATTGTCCTATCTGGGTTGGTTACATTTACAGTTTCGTTCTGAACTGCTTAGCATTCATAAGGGAATACCATTCTCAAACCTTGCAGAGCTCACAAGTTTTATTTCTGGATACTCTGCTAACTTGCGAATCAACAGTCTGTATCCGTGTTTAGTCTATTTCCCAAAGTGTCAGCAGCTAAAGCACGCATCACAAGCAGCCGCCCACACTCTCCCCTGCTGTGAGGTGCCTTTGACTACAAGATAGGGGAATACATCAAGTTCTTAATATAAATAAATAAAACTTGTAAGAAACATGCAGTGTTTCTTTTCTGTGAGTACATTTTATATTTGGGCACTGTATTTCAGAAAATATTTTCTTGCGTTCACTATGAGTAAATACATGACTTATGAGCATCAGTTTGTGAATGTCTACTGAGTACACTGAGGTGTTAATTGGATTGTTATATCAGTAGTATTTTTGTTGTTTTCTTTTCCTTCCCCAAATAGGTTGGCTTGGACTTTATCGCTATCCTTAATCTACAAAGTTATAATAAAACCAGTGTTTAATATTGAGAACTATTATCTTATTTATTATTAAGAATGTAAGGGGCATTTACAAGGAACTGTCATGCAGATAAAACACCAAATATTTTTACTCACTACCAGTTCTGCATTATTGCATGAAACACTTGTATTCTACAGTTCACCATTAATTCTTTGGTTAGAGAGCACATTGGTTGAATCCAAATGTAATAGTTTGAGATTTCATAACTAGGATCCATTCAACTTCCCAGTATCCCGAGGAATACAGATCTCTTAGAAAAATCAAAACCCAGTAAAATATAATGCTTACTTGTGATGTTCTCATTGATCTACTGTCCATGTTTTACACTGGGCTTAAACTTGTCAAAGATACCTGTTTTTATGTGATGGTATAGGCCTGGAAAGAACAAAAGTGTACAGTTTTTACAGATCAGGACTATATAACTATTATAGGCTGTTCAATATAGCTCTTAACAAAATAATCTAAATTTTCCACACTTTTGCCTCCTTTCAGATTGACAGTACCTTTTTAAGAGGAGATGATGTCTTAATACTGTACATTGATTACTAGGGCCCTTTTATTTTGGTGTTCATTCTGATTACTGTTTTTACATCTGGATTTTAAGAACGGCATAGTCAGTCCAATCACAGGACCTGGTATCATTGACAACCGTGTACTTGTGGTGGCTTCAGTGATAGAGGAGCCACTCCTCCAGAAGGTGCTCACTTTCCTGTAAGACACTGGGTTGGAAAATTTTGATAACTATGGGTGCAGGGGTCACTGGTCACACGGAAAAGGTTATTTCCCCTGCCCTGGAGGGATGAGGGTGCTGCCAGTACAGTCTGTAGGCACTGTGGTATGGAGTGTACAGTACCAGCATCTGAAATTCTGCAGGAGGGATGTGGCACCATTCTTAAACAAGAAAGCTTAGTCAGCTCTGATCTGGACTGGTTGATGTAGGTGGAATATTCTGCTTGGGTGTCATTTCATAATATCCCATATGTGCTCAATTGGATTGAGATCTGGTATCTAAGAAAGCCTTTGCATACAGGTGTGAATAACATCAGTGTCATGCTATGACAGAATATGGGTTAAAGTTATAGGGGGAATCTACTATGGGCCTAGGATACGACACATTTAATTCCCCCTTTCCACATTTGTGTGTTAGGAAAAAGTTTAGTTAATGAGAATTCTCCTGAGTTAGTTATGCACAGTTGTTGTCAATGGGAGTCCTGTCCTCAGGATATTTAAGGGTGTGGCAGACTGGTGTGAGCCGTCTGTTGTAAGACGTAGTGTTTGTGCTAAGGATAATGAACAGTAACAGGCAGTTTGGGGTTTTGGAAGATATTTGATCCGAGACAGAAGGTGCTTTCCTTGTTATGGATACGGGAAAGGAAGGAAAGCTATCCACCCAAGGTGTCACACATGCTTATCAAACCATGGCCACATAGCCACATTCTTCCTGTTAAGTACATTACTCTTCTCATATAGTTCTGCTGATAAAAAGTTGGTATTTCAAAGTTGTGTGGTTATAAAGTAGAACATAACTGATTATTCCAAAAAAGAAAAAGCTCCCAGAGCTACAATGTACAGTATGACTAATCCTAGAGAGATGAAGACAAACATGAAAACCAAAAGACACTGTGGCCCCCCTGAAAAGAAGTCCCTCTTTTATAATATTTTAGGACATCCCCTATGTAATGCTATATTAGAAAATGATTCAGATCTTTCACATATCCACCAATCTTTCAGCATTTCTTTTTTTCTTTCTATTGGCCATTACATTTCTGAACCAGAAGCTGCCTGTGCTCAGGAAAAGGCATTATGCAACTGCTTCTCCATACCTTTAGTACAATGCAACAGAAGTGATAATAATGATGTTAATGATGATGATTTCCACTTCCTGGCAGTCTATTTTAAGGGTAATTTGGATAATTCCAAATTACAGATCAGTGCTTCTCATTGTATTGTAAATATTTATGTACTCTCTGTTAGCAAAATGTTCAATCATAGCATACTTCAGATTCAAGTGTGCTGTAGTGTTTCCATGTGCTTATAATAGTATTATGTGGTTAAACCAGGACAAATGTTTAATTTTACTTTGATGTCTGCCTGCTTTCATACATGATGCAAATCTTGATCTTTTAAATGTTAATGAAATATGGTAATCCTCCTTCATAATAAGAGGTAAGGTTTTTTTATCTATATCATCATAGCCAAGAATATTTTTTAAATCTGATTTGAAAAAAAATCACCCTGCAAGTGACTATCCTTTTTACATATCTTGTGAGCCTGTCTAGCAGCTTATTTTATGAGTGCACATTGTAGAGACTCAAGATGTACAATGTGTACTCATAAAATAAAGCAAAAAAGGGATCCATATATCTACCAGAATCATTTACAAAAGGTGCTATTTTCTATACAGTGTAAGAGGTACATTTTCAAATACAGTGAATTTGGATGTAAAGGAATCTCCACCCCCCATCCTCTCACGCCCATAAAAATAATGTTGCTGATACTTTTATTTCCTACAGTACATTGTACTTCTGCTGTTTTTTGCATTTTAAAGTTCATTTTTGATTAAGTCACAAAAGCAGATTTGTGCTTTTTCAAGCTGCTATTGGCTTTCAAAGCCCGCAGGACTCTGGTTACTATATCTCAAGTCTGCACTCTGGCAGAGCTTCGTCCACTGCTTTGATTTGCTTTGACCTTAGAAAATTACTTGAGATTTGCATTTCAAAATGGAGATGGAGGACAGAAACAAGATGGGATAGATAAAGGAATTGCAAATGAAGTAATCTGTAGCCATTCTAAAGAGCTAAAGAATAGCTGTGAGATCTTTAAATGGCAAAGGGTATCCCTTACACAGGAAGAAAACATCTTATGTTGTACTGTATTTCTAATGTTCAACATTATTGCCTGTTCAAGCCGAATTTCATTGACCTTTCCTGTCCATTTCCATTATAGAAGTTCCATTGAACCTCCAAGAATGTTTTTTTCAGTTGTATTTTAATTTTGCAGATGTGTACTGTAGGCTGACTTAATGGGTGGAAGTCCACACAGATGTCATTTCTGCTTGTTCAAAGTATTGACTAACTATATTCTGCCTATTATTATTAACATAATTTACTTATTTTAATTGACCACAGGATTATTTCATAATAGGGATGAGTTTTTCTTGTTGTGGTTTACTACCAATAAGTGAGCATTTTTTATTTTAATGCAAAGCGAGTTCTGTGTAAATTGTCCGTGGATCATAATCCTTGCAATGTTTTTGCAGTGTGGTGCAAAGAAAAAAAGACAACTTTTTATTCTATTTTAGAATTGGCACATAGTGTTTATATTCTGTTCAATAAAATGTTTTTGTAGTTACAAGAAGAATATGTGAATATATTTAAGAGTGTTGTGAATACGAGCACAAGCTGGCTTAGAAGAAAATGCGTTTATGTACGGTATATACAGTACCGCACTGGGAATATTTTACAGAAACAAAGGAAAAAGAGAATAATACATCTGAGTATGTATCTGAGATGAGTATTTTTTTAGAAAAGTGAAATGCTATTTAATACAATATTGTATTGGTATGGTGCAATATGATTAGAAATGACCTTTACAATGACCTTTTTAATTATAGGCAAAGATACAGTTTTAAGTATAAACATTTATTTCTTGGACAGAAACTCATTTGACAAGTACACACAAATCACAGTTTAAGTTAATAAAGATTATTCTTATCAGTAGATGGCAGACCACAATCCATGTTTTATGCAGTGCTGTGTGTAAAACTTCGGGAATAATTAGTGATACAGGTACTCTTGAGAATAGTAGCAGTTGAAGATGAAAACCCAAACCAATGTCAAGTTTCCTAGAGAAAATGTAGATAGTAAATTACTACTATCTGCTTGATAGGTGGCAGCACAGATCTCCTCAATGACCCAGTTGCAAGTGCAGAAGTTAACGTTGGTGCAAAATGGTCTCACAAGGCATGTAGTTGCTTGAAACCATTGCTGTGGAGAGGCAATAAAAAAAAACTGAAATGGGCAGCAGCGGGATGATCAAACCTGAAAAATGATGGTCTTTTCATACGCATCCAAGTTTGAGCAGTTTGACAGTAATCAGTGGCATTTTGTTTCAAAAGCAGACTGGAGAGTAATGTAACAGTCAGGGTATGCCGGCCACAGTGAAGCATGGGGGTGAATCAATACAATTGTGGGGCTGCATCTCAGCCAAGAGTATTAGGGATTTCCATAAAATCAAGGCAAGGACTTGATGCACCATGTCATTTCCCCAGCAGTACATCTCACGGAACGGATTCATTTTTCAACATGACAATGACCCCACGTGTGCAGTCAGTGTATTGAACTGTTTGACAAGTAAGGAGACTGCTGGGACACTCTTAAAAATGACTTGATACCTGAGAAGATACCTGAGAAGAATATCAGACCATATGGGGTTACAAGAATGTTGCGAACCACCAAGCAATGGTTCATGCATTTGTGGGAAATGTTACAGGATATTTGGAACTCCATTCCACAGAAATTTGTTGATAAATTGCAGGAAGTATGAAAGCCAGTGCTTAGGTTTTGTACAAAACACAGGGTCCCCATACCAGTTATCAATTTATTGTTCAATAATTTGCAAATGTTCTGTAATATACTGAATTTTGTATTATTATTATTAGATTACATGCATTATATATGTTTAACATATTTATTTAAAACAGTTTGCATTCCACAGCTCCTTTCTTTCCTTGATTCCATACAATATTTCCTTCCAATACTATACGGTATGTATTCTGTATATTTGTGTAGGCATTAATAGTCTCACAACTGAGGCAATTTAAGAACTTAAAGCTATAGTTGCCTGTACCCTCCCAAACAAAAATAAGAGTTCTCTGTGGCTACCTGATCATGCACAATTAACATAACCACAAAAGAGGTGATTATGGCGGGAAAGCCTTTTCTTGCAAGTTGGGCTTAGGGTTATTATGAGTTAGGGTTATTAAGTTATGAGCTTATTATCTGACATACATTAGTTTATTTTATTTATTAAGTTATTTGTTATTTTGGATTTTGATAATTCTAAACATATCATCAGAAGTTGAAAAACTGTGTCAACAACTGTCCACGGTAATGAAAATACTGTACATGAAGGAGCAAAAATGTGCTTGAGGTCATTTGATATTGAAATGAGACCAAGTCAAATTTGATTTAGCCAAGCTGCCCTGCATGTGTAATTTCAGTAAGGTTTTGAGACACATGTGCCAGATGACAAACCAGGGATCCATTTCAATCCTGTCACATCCATGCAAATGTATTACAGTAAGTGTGATTATATTTGATGTTTAGCTTTTTTTCCCCTCTGCATAATCATGTCTATACCACTGGGAGTAGAATAATGCTGTAATTTTGTCATTTTGTGTTGTTTTTGTCTCTTGCATTTCACAGCACAGGTATCCTCGTCCCCCAAAGCCACGTAGCTTACGGATTTACGAGTCTCATGTGGGCATAGCTTCCCCTGAAGGAAAAATTGCATCTTACAGCAATTTCACTCACAATGTTCTTCCCAGAATAAAGGACCTTGGTAAGTAATAAACTCTTAGAATGCACAGTGTCAACATGTTGCTTGATCCCAGCAGATACAGGTGTCTGCTCAACATAAAAACCCCCTTTGTTAATCCAGGACTTCAAAACTAAAACTTTGTTCGGCATGTTACTAGTGAGCTATGGCCTGTGTTTGCTTGGACAGTTGAATTCTTTTGCTACATGTACTGTACATGAATTCTGTCTTTAGTTGTACTGCTCTTTTACACCCACTTTAAAAAGTTATCCTTGCATATTTCTAGTCTTTCCTCCTGAACCAATTGTTACTGTTATTATAGTAGTGCTGTCTAAATGAAATGCTTTGTAATGCTATTTCTGCTTATTGTCAAATTCAGTGCCTGTCAAAAAGTTGGCCATGTACAACAATTCAAGTGTGAACTGCCCGTTCACAAAGGAACCTTTCTTTATTAAAAGGTGCTAGATCTTAGCTCACTTGAAATAACCTAGTTGTTCACAGCACCGGTGGTTTATTTTTTTTTTCTTCTGCATGTACAGTAAAACAAGCGGTATGTTCTTAAGCTACACGTGGATCACCTCTCAAAATTGCAAGTTGTGTGTGGTCAGGATGGTGGTGTCCCCACACATCAAAGAAGCAAAGAACTGTTGCCTTTGAATACCTTTGAAAACACTAAATATCCTTATGAAAGCTAAAACTTTAACAAGACTAAGATGGGCAGGATTGACGTTAGTACATTTCAAATGCATATGTCACTCTAGTAAATGTCACAAAGTGTAATTGAATCAGTTAACAGCTTGCTATAAATCCTTTAGTTACAAATGCACATTTTTTGCCACTAAATGTTCTAATTTAAACTTAACATGTTAGGAATATTTCCTGCTTCTTTTAAATTAATCTAATGGAATTGGCTGACATGCATAGGATGATTTCTAATTAGGGTGACTGCATGAGAATAATAAACCACACAAAAAGTTCTGTGATATATTCTTTATGCTTTATATCAGTAAATACTGTATATTTTTAGCCAAAGAACATTGGTTTGTGCTTTTCATTTTATGATTTTGTACTTTGTCTTCCATTCCCAAAAGAATGAAGTTATCTTAGTTATTTGTTCATTAGTCATGGGGTTGAGAAAGTTTAATATGAAATGTGAATTTTCAGGCTTCTCCATACTTGTAACACTTTAACATTGTAGGGTATAGTATGTCAGTGTCCAGCAATACTTAAGAATTCTTAAAATACTCTGATCCTTAGAAAGAGTCCTTAAAGGGGGGGGGGGGAAATAAAACCCAGGGAAATATGTACTCTTTGAAATGTTTTTTGGCTCTTTCTGACATTGCAAAAAAAGGCCTTCTGTCCATAAAAACATTGGAAAGCGTGCAATTTGGAGGAGGCCATTTAGCCCATTTAGTTCATTTCATGGCTTATAAGTAATTGGTCTGGTGATCTCCAGTCATGTTTTGAAAAAAAAAAAGCCAGGGTATCAGCTTTGACAATGTGGCTGGGCAGCTTGGTACAGACAGCCCAGGCCTTAACAACCCTTGTTAATATATTAATTAAGGTAATCCATTTGTCTAGAAACAGGGTGACAACATCTAGTTACCAAACTAGATGGAAGATCTGAAGCTGGAAAGGGCATTGTCTGTTCATCTCTCTGCACTTCTATTGCCACAGAGGTCTCATTGACCCCACCAGGCCTATTGTATGGCATTGATCCAACCATCCTCTTGATCAGCACTTCAGTTTCAAGAGCTAGGCCATCATAAGCTCCGTCTTGTTACGGATGCAAGAATGACTTTTTTGCAAGCTAATTCTTGACTCTTGTACATTGTCTGAAGTACTCATTGCCAGGGCCGTTTTGCTGCTTCTTGAGAAGGCTGCAGGTGAGGACAGGTTGTTCTATTTGAGGAGAACTGCAATGTTTGTTCAAAGTTAAAGGTATCTACAAGGGTCCTGTGATCTGAGGTGCTATAGATTATTTTTATAGATTAATTTTGAAGTAGAATACCCTGTGTATACTGTACGGAGTGTGAGATATTATGAATAGCACTTTAAGAAAAACATAGTTAAGGGGCTGCTCAGCAAGAGCAGTAGATGTCAGAGAGGTCCACAGTGACCCCATCACATTGTCAGGTGCATTTTTCAGTGTAACACAACTTTGTTGACAGACACCTGAATCCTAGGACTCTCAGTTCTTAATGAAGTACATACAGTATGTACTGTATGAAAGAAGCTGAGCGGAAGCAAACATTTTCATATTATAATTATTATTTTGAAGAAAAACAACACCAAGAGCATAATTACATGAAGTGGCAAGCTATAATAATTGAGATTCAGTCTATCTACTTTCAAAACCATACCTTATGTAATGTGTCTTAGGGAATTGAACTTTCATATTGAGATACCATACCCATCAACTTTGGCTATGTAAGACAGTGGTTCCAACCCTTGTCCTGGAGAAAAGGTGTGTCTTGATTTTTGTTTAAGCCACGTTCTTAATCACAGGATAACCGATTTCAGTTTTATATTAAGGCATGTCTGTGAATTTGCGTCCAGCTCTTAAAAGGACAAAAGGGATGTGCAATTGATATCAATCCTGTACAAAACTCCTGAATTTCAGAACTGCTCTTTTTCATGTGTTCGAGTGTGTTGCCTGAAATGTAACCAACTGGACACAGAAGGGAAAATAAATGCTTGTTGTGGGAGTGTAATACAGTGCAGTCACCTGTGTCTGTTCATCATAAATGTATCAATTAGTAAGAACACTTTAGACAGAAATAACAACAAGCAGTTGAAGATACAGTAGGCTGTCTTATGATCTGTATACTGTTGTTGGAAACAATACCTACTGTATGATGTAAAGTTTTATTAATCAGGACTGACCAGAGAAATAATAGTCTAAACAAGTAAGAAGTAAGTACAGTAAGCCATGAATTGGCACTGGAGATGTAGAATTCATCTGGAAAAATGGCACACAGTGTTTTATCAAAGTATAGGTTTATGAACTTTTTGCTTAGGGGTAAAGTACATCCCTCTTGAACTGATAGAATACCTAGAATTGATGTCCATTTCTTGTTTGGATTTTTTAGTTATAGAGGTGATGTTGTTTTGGGTGAGAGTTAAAAAGTATCTAATATTTGTATTTATTACTGTATGTGGTATGCTAATAAGGTAAAAGCACCATAAATATTATTTTTTTTATTTAGAAAGAGGAATAAATAGATTAAAATAAATTGCACCTTCAAAAATTAAAATTTTAATATTTCACTTTGTAGAAATATATATTTAACAGGTTCACAGGAATAATTAAAGATTCATTACCTGTCAATATCTTATAAGGAAGCTTGGTTTATTTTTTAACATTGGATTTTCACTATAATTTTCTGGTTTCTGCATGTATTTTTTTCCCTGTGTGCCTGTTTCTGGGCATACTGTATGTTCTATGTATCCAGATACTCCCATACTGGGAAATGTTGACATTGAAAAACAAATTAAAGAAGAAGAAAAGTTTGAACATGTTTTAGTGTACTCCAAATTAATTCATAGTTCCTATTCTTTGCTGAACTGAAGATGAAGGAACAGTCTAAGTATTAATTGAAAAAAAAATCTTTCGAAAGTGGGCTGCATTAATATGTTAATTTCTGAATTATTAAATGTAATGGATTTCACCCAGGGCTTTGTTTACACTCAGAAATCTCAACAGTAAGAAACAGCATTAACAGTGATTGCACTGGTAAAGTTTGAAGTGGACTTTGTTTATGAATTTTAATCACAATGTGCAAGTTTACGATGCATAATTAAACTGGTAAAAAAGGATTCAATTTTTTTTCATACCAAGATTGCTTAGAGAAGGCAGGGATTTGGGATTAAAGGCATACCGTTCCACATTGCTTTTCGTCAATAGGGCTTTTTGGGGCTTAATTTGAAGTGTCAATTTAAGGCAAAGGGTCATCATTTTTACCTAGTGGACATTACAAGGTCAAGGCTGGGTCATGTCAATGGTCAACAGCCAACTGTAACAACGTTTGTGCACATCTGGCAGTGTACAACTGAGGTCGCATTGGGATGAGTTTGCCACGGCTATCTCTGCTTTTGGTAAAATAGCAAACTTCCTGAGTACCTGCATGTTCATAGTAATGTCAGTGAGAGAAATTACACTCCTCCAAAAGGTACTAATTCTCCCCTGAGGCCTTCTGGAGCTGACCGTACGTCAAAGTGTGAAGGAAAGTACTAAATGTCTCCTCATTCTCATTCTTCCTGTGCAGTACAGGTGTCACTGCATTGAGCAGACATATAAAGAAACAACAGATGATTCCAAATTAGGGGGGAATGAAATGAAAAATACTGAAAAAATAAATCTCTTTTGAATTACAGTGATTCAAAGATCAATTTTTAATGAAAATACTGTACCTGTGCCCCATTTACTGCAAGGAACAATTCAAAGATTGATTTCAGAAGGAGAAGCTCATGCTATGTAGAAGTAATATCTGAAAAGGCTTGAGTTATGCTTTTCATACTGTATATTTCAGTTGCTCCTGGTTGCTAACATGAATTGAGAAATGATTTGCATTTCCTTTAACATTTAAGCATTATGGAATTGGAATTGCATTGGTTGTGAATTACAAATAGTTTAGGACATACAGTATGGAACTCCTGTCTCAGTGGTTCTGAAACGCCTGCAAATGTGAAGATAGCTGTTTGATCTTCAGTACACTGCCCCCACTCCCCTTCTTTCCACAGCAGATACAGTATATAGCAAAGGCCAGGTAGAGGTACTAGTATCTTGGACTGAGTTCAGTGCTACAGGATTAAATTGCTCAGCTGTATCTGCTTGTTAGGCTGTCAGCTGAAGGTTGTTGTTAGACTATGATAGCAGAGAGCATGCAATTTTCTTCAGTTTCTTCTTCTGAGCTGTATGATCCACACAAGATGATATGAACTTTCCATGTTCAGCAAATGTAGACTAGAGGGTGTGTGTGTGTGGTAGTAGTGGTGGGGGATATTAAATGCATTCAAATTGTAGGCAAAATAGACATACTGTAGAATGCTTGGATTTATAACTTTAAGTGTTTTATAAATTAAAAAAAATAGTAAACATATCAAGAGACAAACACAGCTGATGTTTGTAATCTTGCACCACTGGTGGTACAGTAGTAATTACAAAAAGCTCAAGGTCAGACTCTGTTCCATGTACTTAAGTGGTGCTCAGAAATGTTTCGCAGTTTTACAGAGATGTGAATTTGTTTTCTCAAGTATTGTAGAATTTCTTCTATTAATACACCAAAAGTCGGTTCCTTTTAATCTTTAGACTTTAGAAACATGTGCATCTGTCCAACTAAAAAAGTCTCCACCAAGTGCTGTGATTAGAAGCTACAATCAGTTCTTTTCTGCCAGCTTTGTCAGTATCTACCTGCTCTTAATTGTCAATGCCATCACAATTGCCCAGTACCCCAGTGGAAGAAGCCCAGACACCAGCTACAGCTAGAAGCATTACAATATCTGTTACGCTTATTTTGTACCAGGTTTGCAAATGCTGTCTTTTCATATTCTCAGTTTTCCCAGTTTTCTCACACAGCCTGGACAAAGACTTAATTCATCATTAAAGAGATTTGATCTGTTAAACATTTAACATATTAGATCAGGTGGGTAGCTGCGTCTGAATGTGTAGGTTGCAAAGGAACAAGCAATAGGTTTATTCCACGCTAACGAGAAGAAAAAAAACACAACATTTCAGCTCACACCCAAAGAAGGCTCCACAGCTGAAACATTGTGTTTTCTTTCTTCTCTTTTCAACATGGAATAAACCTATTGCTTGTTCCTTATTTAACAGATTAAACCACCTCATCACCTTTGTCCGCTCAACTCTCTCACTAGTGAGGTGATTTAGCGCTCATACAATTGTTAATCACTTGGCTGTGTGACGATCACATAATCATAAATTATCAAACTGCAAAAACTGATAGCCAAAATCAGTGTTTTCTGATGCATGCATAATCAAGTTTTTTTTGAGTGAGTTAAGTTTCTTTTAATATTCAGTATACTTCAGTAACTCTGTACAATGGTACATGGTAATTGGACCTTCGCGTTTCCTTTTGACACTTTACATCATTAAGTCTAACATCTGAATTCTGCTTACATCTGCAGCTCTGTATTTTATTGCCTTCCAACATGCTCAAAAATATAAATAAAAAACCCAGCAGAGGTCCCCCTGAGATTAAAATAGTACAGTAAGCCATGACTTGATATTTTTTTTTCCAATTAAAAGTATTTGTACTTACTGTGTTTTCATATTCTAAACTCAGGAGACCTCTTACCTTATCATGTTTTATTTCTTTTTTCAGTTTTAAAATTTAAGAAGTACTGTATGTACATAAAGTATGCTGGCAGTGTACTTCCAGTTTCATTAAAAATAGGTGAAATAGCTATAGAGAAATCCAAAGCACATTTTCCTCTTTTATAACTTTAGGATCCCATTTTTTTCACGTGTAATGATTAATTTTTCTTTTAATCACTGAAGATTCTGTTCATATTTTTTTAATCACTTGCTCAATTAAGCATTTTAGATCAAATTTAAAATAAAAAATAACAACACCCCACAGCTGGGCCATTCTTGATTTAATTCAGCTTTAATAAATTAGTAAATTGATCAAAAATTCCATATGTTCCAAGTCTGTGTAAGCTGATGAAAGACCTGCTGTGACAATACAAGTGTGACAATACAATACAAGCGCTGTCCACCACTGCTATGGGCAGTAAACAGATCTGGGATGGCTCCGAAGGAGGTTGCCAATTTGCAGCACTATTTTCCTGATGTGTTAAATGAAAGTAAGAGCCGGCTATATCATAGACCACCCCATCTTGTTGAATGCAAACAAATAGAGCAAGATGAATGACCTCCTGCTGTCTGTAAACATTCTTCTCTAGAAGTTTCCTGGCAGGATACAACCTTATCTGTCAATATCTTGTCAATTTTGATCACCAACCTGGATAGATGAAAGAGCTCAGATCTTTGTCCCTCTTTAAGCTCTTTGTAACATTTTGTAAATCTAATCCAGAGATGCAAATAAAATAGAGGGATTCTGGCAACACTTGTTTTATTTTTGCTGGGGGTAGGCTTGCTATGATAAGGTTGATACATAGACGATGTGTTAATTCACAACGCATTACAAATAATTTTGCAAAATAGTTTGGGATTTACAGTGTTATCTAAATCTACATAATTGCTCAGTGGGTGCAAATGAATTTGTTTAGCTAATTGTGCTTTATTTTTCATTTTTCCAACTTTGGTTTTGGTGAAAAATCAGAGTGAAAACAAGCCAAAAATATTCCTTACAACTGGTTGTGATGCAGAAGCTGATGCAGACCATTGAGGATATCATACAGTACCTGTATACTAGAGTGCTTACACAGCCTCTGCTGAATATGTTGAGATGAAAGCAGCCATCCATGCTGATCCTTCCCCATGTGTACGTTTCACAGACCAGAGCTTGAAAAATAGCAAATAAAAAAAATGACTGCAAATCATTTTTCTGGCCGTACTTTGACTTAACAACACAGATGATAAATCTTCTTGCTCTGTAGCCCAAAATGAATGAAAAGCATAGAAACCTCTTTGACCAGTCTTTAATGGTAAAAAAATGCAAGGAACCAGACTTCTGGTGCAGAATCCAATTTGACTTAGCTGATTGGTGTTGAGATACTTGCCAATGAGATCTAATGTGATGCTTACTCCTACAATGTCTCTCCTACTCAGTTCACTCGATGCCTTTTTACTCATCTCATGTGCAAGTTTTTTTTACAGTTCGCAAATTAGTGCATCTATTATTTAATCGCAGTGTCTGTAGCATTCTTAAATTATTTTATTTTCATGGCAAATGTACAGACGTTACCTAAAGTAATGAGTTGTAATAATCGTAAAGTATCTTCTTCTGATGTCCATCATCTGCATGTGAAATAATATAGATTCAAGCCAGAAATGTAGAGAGGCATATATTACAAGTAGATCAAGAATAAGTCATTTTAAACAAAAAAAGCAGCAAGGACAGCAAAACTAACTATTCAGGAATGAAATGGATCTGAAACCATAATAAAAGATATTTTAAAACAGTTTTTTTACAGATTCGGAGTCTAAGTATGTTATTTCTATTGCTCATATTTTACTACACAATATTCCAAAGGGTAGGATTAATCTTGATTGTCTTAAAAGACCGAAATGGGAGGCTAAAGCTGATGGCATAGTTCATATAAAGGAATATATAACATGTCAATGTTGGCTGTATTTTCAAGATAACCTTGGCTAATATTTCAGTCAGACATGCAGCCACAGTTCACTGGAATGTACTAGGACAGCCAAGCCATGGGGTGAAAGGAATACAAAAAACATTGTCTGGAATGTTATCTATAATTAAGTAAGGCTATCCCCTTTCCATCTTTTTTTACAATTTCGAAATCCTTTCAGCAGTGCATTTCTCAAAGGAACAGTAGACACAATTCCAATAATATAATTTCTTACCCAAATTCCCTTTTCTTCATATCGACTTAATAAGCAGATATTTGTAGAGCAATTAAAATAAAAAGGGTCACGTTTTTCCCTGATGATCTTGGGCTAGCTTCTCCAAACACCCCCTTAGAGATGCAATAGTCTGTCAAACCATTCATCCATCCATCCATTTTCTAGCTGATTTATCCAATGCAAGGTCATGGGGGTGGTGGAGCCTACCTCAGCAAGCAATGGGCGCAAGGTGGGGTACACCCTGGACGGGATAACAGACCATTGCAGGGCACACACAGACACAGGCAAATACTCTCACACCAGGGCCCCAATTTTCCCAAAAGCCAATTAACCACCCAGTATGTCATTGGATTGTGGGAGGAAACAGGAGCACACAGAGGAAGCCCATGCAAACACAGGGAGAACATACTGTACATACAGTACACCTCGCAAAAAGCAACCCAGGGATTGAACCCAGGGCCACAGCGCTGCAAGGTGCTTTCCATTATTGGAAAGGCATATTGTTCTTTAGGGTAAGGATTGTGGCAACCTGGAGCCTATTCCAGAAGTATATTATATCCCAAAGAGCAGGATACCAGTCCATTGCAGTACGCAGTACTAGTATTGCAGTACGCACTCACACAATTTAGAAATGCACAGCTTTGCAAGATTGGAGGTTGTAGAAGCCAAGAGATTCGAGCCTAAGGTGTGCGTTTCTCAAGCCAAGCTTTATTGTATGCATACAAGGAGCGATACAATGAGGATTATTGTTGCAGTTGTTCAAAGGGGATACGGCTCTACACAGTTTATATGCACATTTCTCTGCACTCCCCCTCTCCTGCCTTTGAGGTACTTTCTCAAGAAGCTCAAGAACTCGGAGAGCAATTAAAACATTCATTAATTATCAGGGAGTTTGGTAAAGAAGATAGGAGTTTAGTACAGAGAGGGAGAAGCTCCTGTGCTACAGCAAGCATGAAGGTTAGAGTTTAGCATGTGAATTCAGCAGAGTTTACAGCTCCTACCACTATATGGGTACAGAGTAACATCAGACTCCATCAGAGGTGAAAACCCATAAGGTGTTATTTCACAATCAAGCCAATGATTTTGTAACTGCAATATAGTTGTATCCATCCTCTATACAGTAGTATAGTTGATTCCACGTAAACCTCTGTTTGTTCCATTGCAATCTAAAGACTTTGGACTTCTGAACTTTTTAGTGGCTTTTAGTGAAGTCAGTAGGAGGCAGAGACTTAAATTATAAGGCCTCTTTTCATTGGAGTTCTCTCCTGATTCTAAAGGATCATCTTTATCTGTTTTGAATTTTGACTCATAGTTCCTTTAAGAAAGCAGATAGCAATACCTTTTGTTTGATTTTGCCATTCTTTTAGAAAGAGTGGGTGACATTCTCAGACAATTGGACACCGGAATGTACAATCTCCCGTTGGTGTGCTTACAGTATATATTCTTACGAGTTTTTATGTGCTATTTGTGTCCTTATCCTGATCACAACATTTTAGGCTATAGAAAAGGTTGTCTGGGATTATATTTAGTGTGTGTGGTGGCAAATATGCTGATGTTTCAGAACAGAGTAGGCAAAGATGCATTAATATTTCCAGTTTGCTCTCTAGGTGCCCATCCATAATAAAACATATTGTAGTAATGCACTGTACTGCCCTGTGAATTCTAGCATTCTTACAGAAGTGCCTTGAGGTCTAAAGATGTATAACACCCTTATTGTCTTGTGTGGGATTAAAGCATTGCTAAGTTTTTAAGGCTGTCACTGATACATGGAGCACTGTTCCAGATACTGTACAACACTTGGAATATTTTTATTTGTTTTTGTTTGCAGATCTAGCTTTTACAATTGTCTGAGAAGTATGCACAACATGTTTTAAACATATTTAATCTGTTTATTCCAAGTTTTGGTTTATTCGCCTTCATTTTGATGTTGACTATAGGTATTGTTAATTCATACAGTATTCCTCTTACATTTCAGAGCTTTTGTAGAAACATGAAATAATATATGCTACTTAGGAAGAGCAAATTTGTATTGTTAAAGAATGACTTGTTAAAGAAGTGAAGAACAACTGTGTTTTTTTCCATTGAAATTTAACTTTTTTATTTTAATCCTGATAGAATTTATGGTACAGTGTATAGAGGAACACATGTTAATGATGGCGAACACCCAGTGAATTGGGTGCTTGATGGGTAAATGCTATGAATTAGATACTTCAACATCATATTCTCTGGTCTTTTTTAGCTTGATTTCAGTTGTGATCAAATTATTGTAGGTTGTGACAAATGTGAATGAAAGAGTGATACATGACACACGTAGTCTCTTTTCACCCATATAAAGCTTTCTTAATACTGTCAAAAGTCAATACATTAGTTGAAAACACTTGAAAACACAAGTGTAAGCTTTGAGTAAAATCTTGATGCACATAACTTGTATATTCTATGTCTCGATTATATCAGCGATGGTTATTGCATGAAAGTATGTACTGTATGTAATACATTCAAATTTTCCTCTACTTTTTTTCCTTCAGTTTCCTTTTTGACAAATTGTGCTGTTGTGGCTTGACCCAATGAAGCTTTAAGCTTTAAAAGAAATGTCTTTTCATGTTTGTAAACTTAAAATCTTATTGCCTTCATTCATCTCTAAAATGGTGGTTCCTTTTGTGTCACAACTGGTCCGTACTGAAGACAGACATGTTTTAAGGAATCCTAAAATGGAAAAAACGCAAACAGATTATAGGCAAAGCCAAGCTCTCAAGATATTTGCAGATAAGAAAAACGTTACATAATCCAGTTTATGGAATAATATCTTCTTGGCTCGCTGTATGTAGGGCATCTGTGTGGGAGTATGTGTGTATAACAGCAAATACAGTACATTTATTTTGTAAATAATCATTTGTATTGCTGTGTGCAAATGGACTATATTACTAATCACTGTATTATCCCTTTTTCACAAGAACAAATTAAATATTATGTATCAAATTAAATTGATTGTCAGCTTTATTTATGTAAAAGTTATACTTGTAGTTTTAAATTGTCTGCATCGAAAACTGTTATATTTAATGGTAGTATTACAGTAATTACCACAGTTTATACAGGGATTGTTATAATTTCCACAATTACAGTATATGCCAGTGTAGAACAATTTATTTTTTCATCCCTGTCAAACAAATATAGATCTAATTGTAATCACAGAATAAGACAATATAATAAAAGAATAATACATAAAACATTGGTCATGTACTGTCCACTTAACATTTAAGTAAGCGGCACAGTTCAGCAGAAGTGCAGAAACCAAACCAGAATCTGCAGGGAGACAGATTAATATAACGCAAGTTTGATGATTCCATCGGTTCCACAGCAGACCCTGTGAGGGCTGACACAACAGTCTTCCCGTCAAAATTTGGTGGTTTTACACTTTACATTCTGGAGTCATTCTGCAGGGAGTCACCATAATAAATGTCTTAATATTTCCGTCGTTAATGTTTTTTGCATTATGATGACCAACATAGCATGACATTTTCTTTTACTGTAATTCCTGCTGCTTTCAAATCAAAAGGCTGTTTACTCAATGTTTCCCTTAAGTTCTCAACATTCACAGAGCTTGTGCATCTGATGTTGACATCTTCGTGGTGGCAAGATACAGTAGAGACAATCTTATGCCAATTCTAAACGTGTATGCATATGTTGTATGCCACAAGTCTAGACCTGGTCAGGGCCTTATCTTATTAGTATATTTAATGCATTAGCAAAGGATAGGAGTTGGGATTACAGCGTATAACATATATACAATATAGCTCTGGATTATTTTCCAGAACACCAAGAAGTCAAGCCCCCAATAAGCGTTGTTTTCTGAAAACAAGATATTTTTACCTAATGTCTCCTTTACGAATGAGCTGTATAAATGAGTGCCATGGCTGCTGGAAGGTTAAACTACAATGACCTCCATTCGCTTGGCCTGGATACAGGAGCCAGAATAAACTACAGTTCAAGAGACCCTGTAGGCCTGTGAAGTTACTGTACGGTATTTCACCTTTTAATCGGACGCTTTCGGATACTAAAGAACCAGAAAATATGGTAACTGTGATAAGTTAAGAAAATGATTATTTGATGGTGGGTAAGCAGAAAAAATAATGTAATCATAGGGGAATTTATATGATGGTAATGTTTCTTTTATTACCTCTCTAGTATTATGTATTGAACTCCTGAAGATCCACTATTTTAGGCTGGCTAAAATACAGAAAAAATATCACAAAGTGTTAGATGTATAAGTGAGTATGACCCCAGTGAGCCTCAGGCACAATGCATTAAAGTAAAAGACTAGGGCTTCTGCTAATTCATTCTTCCTAGTCAGGTATTAATAGGCTTAAGAATGTGGATTCCACAGTGAAGTAATGCCTTCTCCCACGGTATCTACATCTTTTAATGGAAGCATTTAAAACCATCAGAAGCTTCTTCACAGCAGATTTACACAATATAGCTCCCTTAGGAAGCCTGAAGTGCCGTGACAAATTATGACAAATTACAAACCAAGAAAATCATATGCATTGTTAATGTGACACTCCATAATTATTTTTTTGTTGTTATTGAAGAAGGTGCTCTATAACAATTAGCCGGAATAAGATTTTACCTGTTTGAACTTGCTGATATCTCCGTGTCCTCATTTAAGGAATTAAATATTTTGTGAGCTTGGACACTATTTATATACTGTATACACTGTATACATAAAATGTCAAATACATGTACTGTATATCAGTGATTCCCCAAGTGATGTACTGTATAACTGGCTGCACATAACCAGAAACACCTTTGACTTCCTGAGCACAAGAAGATTTGATTAGATTTTTTTCTTGTGTTTTTACTTAAAAATAAGAGTAATGATTTTAATGATCTATTAATTTTCAATTATCATCCAAATGTTTAACATATTGTGAAATCATTATTATTTGTTTATTTTATTTTTTATGTTTTCAGTGTCCGCTCTGAAAATCTTGTGTTTTGGAGATCTCAAACTCAGAGAGGGTATAGATGGAGATCTCTCATCTTTTGGTTTGGAATGACCAATTATTTATCTTTAAAAAATTCCTAATAGTCTCAGCTGGCCACTACAGCCTCTTCTCAGTGTTGCAGAATGGATGAGGTCTTCGCTATTTGTAGTGTCAGCGTTCAGCATTTGATGGCAGATAGATTGGAAATTAATACAGCTCTCACTGAATAAATTTAAGCCCTCAGGAAGCCAAGGAGAATAGTGTGTGAACATGTTTCTGTACTTACGTACCAGTTGGACATTTTTTTAACCCACCTGATCCCACCCATGATCTTCATATACATAAAGTTGTGAACATTAAATATTGAGAAACTGTATCTTAATTGATCTTCCCCTACTGGAACAGGGCTTTTCAGCCAAAGGACTCTTGAGGTTCATTACAGACTTCCCAGGGGGTGCCCAGAAATGACTTTTGGTGTAGTAATAAATAACTCTTGCACAGTGTTCCTGGCCATGCTTATGGTGGACCTGTTGAGTTGAAAATACGCTTTAAATATTTTCTGTTGACAGAAGCATTGTTTGAATTATAGATTCAATTATGCTTAAACTTGGTGGCTCTTATTGAACACTTGAACATTTTTATTTCTAGTTTCATTTGCTTACCGAATACCCTTATCCACTTGCTAGCATGAATAAATTTTCTATAGACTTTGTTTGCAGTAAGTATAAGGTTTGCTTTCTTTGCTCTGTTAGAGTAAGTATGTGGGAGTACTGGTCTAACCTAAATATATGTATAAAGTATGATATATATGATTTATATGATATAAAGTTTTATTTTTCTCCAAGATCAACTAAATATATTTCCCTTTAAGAAATACTATAGGAGACAGTATTGGATCCTGAAGAAAAATGTAGTTTTTGCTCAGTATTAAAGTATTCAGTTTCGATAAAGCACAGCTTTGTAACTAGTCAAGTAAATCACATACCAGTCCATATAAATCAGGCATGCTTCATTTAAAAAGTCTTTATACAGGTTTTAAATTGTTTAATTCTTCATCAATAGTGTCTGTACAGAAAGGCATTTCACAGAGTTGGGCCATAATAGGCATCAGGGAGTCGGACCCGCAAGATGAGCTCTGAATGATGCCAAATGCTTATCCTGATTTTCTGTTCAAAGTCAGATGTTCAAATTTCAGTTGTTAACCCAGATATGCTCTAGAAATGTCAACTAAATAAAAGATGACATGCATATTATGAAAACCCGTCCGTGTTTATTTAACAGATCCTCCTTTGTTATTCTTTTTAAAGTCTAATATCACTGACAGAAGCCAAAGATGTGAATGGAGCAGTAATTAAAAAGTGGGTGTGAGGCAGTCAGTGATTCTCTCATGTTAGGCTAGGCGCCTTGTGGAAACTGACAAGTTGCTGATTTGATGGCATCTCTGTGACAACAGCATTGGCTGCCGAGGTAGCTAATGCGCCAATTGTCCCTTTGCTGCCAATAAACCCTTTTCACACTTCCTGGTTTGTGACAACGAAGATGGTAATGTGTACCCAAACATCTGAGCTCTGCTATTTATATGAGGCAAGATGACTTTCAATTACGGCTAGAGCTTGTTTATTTCTATAACAATGTACACCCCCTCGGAGTCTATCCATTTCAGTGGATAAAGTATGAAAGATACGGAGCTGACAGCTGCTTCAGATGTTTTCTTATGTGACTCTTTTTTAAAAGTTAAACCATTTTTATTTAAATGAGTGGCCTCAAACGCAGTACCTACAGACGGCCGAGTGTCTCCTGGTTTTTGTTCTGCCTGAACATGGCTACATAGTTCAATAATCTAATTAAATAATTTAATTAACCATGTCTTCAAAGAGTTTTATAGGTAAATTCATCTTTAATGACTTGAATGTTTTGAGAAATCAACTGTTCAGGGCTACAGGTACCATTCTGTATGTGCCTAGGAAAATAATTAGGTTGTTCAATTGGCTATTCAAGTTGTACAAAAAAAAAACAGAAAGCACTAAGCCAGGTCAACCCTGGTCCTGAGAGCCATAGTCTAGATGGTAATCTCTAAACTGCACCTAATTTATGAACTACACTGAATTGTGCTGTGTCTTCTTGCATCCCTACAAGGGCAGATTCTTTTTTGGGGAGAGCCACAATCTAGCAGGTTTTATGAGTTACCTTAAAATGTAGTTTTTAAACACCACAAACATATTGTTTTGAATGTTTAAGCAGGTGATTTGTGCAGTTTAGAGATTATCTGAAAAGAAAATACCAATAGCTGGCAACTCCAGGAGTTCCCGAAATGGCTGTAATGACTTAAACCACTTAATTCAGTAAATTGTTGAAAGATTCCATGTGTGACCTTGTTACCACAGACATTCCCTGATAAACGCACCAAGAGGAAGTCCACCTCTGCTCCCCTCTTTTAATAAACATCACAAATGTCCTACTTGGCTACAAATCTTTAACATCATATCCGGTTTATGGATAGCAAGAGGCTCCTTTTATTACTCAATAATAACAGCAATATGGTAGCTAATCAAGATTCAGTGTTCGGGTACAAATAATTCATGGTATTATTCTCCTCTGAGCTACAATATCTGTATAATCCTATGATTTGATATCCAGCTCGAATATATTGCCTGGACATGCATTAGTGTATCATTACTGTCTTCCTGGAATTTTTGATGTACTTTAACTTAATAGCATGAGGTGTAAACATTCATAGCAAGCGAACAAATGATGTTCTCATGTGAAATGTAGTGAGATTTCTGCCTTGTCCTTGAAACTAACTTTTAAATAAGAAGGGCATGTGTTATCCTTCTCTGTGGCCATTTATTTTCTACTTGCACTGCTAAGAATCTGAATCCTAGCAGTATGGCAAACCAGTGCACTCTTGAAAGCAATGTTCAAGCTCTGCCTGTGTTACAGAAGTGTATCTCCTATCCTTGCATCATTAGGAAAAGAAATACATTATTGACAGAATATTGAAAGATGAGATGATTAAATGTTAAACATTGAGATTAGCAGAAAATATGAGAACAAAGATAAATGATGAAAGCAAGCACATATTCAACTGAACGCCTACTTCCGTTTTATCTTCAATAAAAAAAAATACTTATTGACATAACTGTCTTTTTGCGTGTGTGGTAAAAGGAAACCTATAAATGCTGTACTCTGAGAAACTCTTTGAAGTTCTTACTGTGGCTGGGACTTCATCTTTGTTTATATGAAAAATGACAGATTTGATGTTTGCTTTTTTGATAAAAGATTTTGAAATCAATACACAAGTGTGTTAGGAGTTATGAACAAAAGGATCTTTAGTCTTCTGATGTAATTAATGTTCCTACAAAAGACCTGCCATGCTAAGTGACAAAGGGAGAACTTGCGTAGCGGCATATTCAGCTTGAGTGGGTGGTTCAGAACCATACAGGAAGATGACAACTAGAGAGTCTCAAAATAATAGACGCCCAAGTCTGAAAACACACCCGTTAGTTCTGGAACTATGGCAAATGTACAGTAGAAGTGGGTTTAATAATACTGTATGTATTGTGGTGGTTTGTCTTATGAAAGGCAGCAGGGTAAGCGTTATTCACATAAGATGTTTAGCCATGGTCTATGGGTACCAGGAAATTAGATTACTTTCAATAAGGGATCAGCAAAGATGTCCATTGGTTATTTCCAGTTGCTTTTAAGGGATGAAATGAGCTAACGCACGGTTTTCAATAATTAATTGTTGTCTTCTTTTTCCTTCGTGGGACAGAGCCTTACAGGTGTACTCAGACAAATGTTTATCATGGGGAATCTTGATATTGTATTTCTTTCACAGACCTCCAGATGAGAGCTTCCAAAGATCAAATTGTAGATAGTTGTGGCAATTATGTATTATGTATTTTTTTTGTCTCTAAGTCACAAAACAGCCACGTTATTATTTCAAGAAGAAACCACTGAAAGTCCTACTGTCCTCAAGAGCTGTTTCCTTAGCATTTCTTTCTTAAGGTTATTATTTAGGTAAGTTAGCATTCAGGAAAGCAGAATACACATGGAGAGCTGTGGTGTTCCAATTAACTGTGCATCACAAAGCATTTTACATCTCCTCATTCAGTAGTCTAAGAATCACCTTTTCAGCCACTGCAGCTGAGTGCACATGAACTAAATCCCATGAAATCCTTGTATAGAGTATTTGAATGGGATTTGCAGTGTTCTGTCCACTTGAAACTGAAGGAATAACTGCATCCAGATTTTGTTCAAATAATGTCCTCATTAAAATAGTAATTGTGTATATATAATATCCTTGAAGGGAAAATGAACTTAATTCAGATTCAAGCCATGAATTTGTGGGTGGGTACAAAAAATCCCACTTCTCGTGCAAATTCCTGCAAATGAGTTTCCTTGTGAGTTTGTGGTAAGATAATGGTTGGATAGCTGTCTCAGTAGGAAATGCATATTTTTCTTATGTGACACCAAGCTGTGATGGTTGTGTTCTGAGATCCTAGGGATTATTTACAGTATTGAGATCTTTTTATGTTCTGTGTGGGGGTTCTTTGGATCTTTCTGTATTACAAAAAGCACAATGGCAACAACAAGACTGTTTCATTAATTGAAAGCCCTTAACTAGGACAGAGAAATTCATAAAAAGAAAGAGAAAAATGATAAACATGTCACTGTTTTGAATTTGGTCATAAATATATTTTCAGTCGGTTGTAATGAGGCTTTGAAATTGCCTGTTGCTTCTATGCAACACCTTGTTCTATGCTGTGTGTAGTTCATGAGAAAGCGTCACTTTACCAATAAATCAGAAAGTTGTCTTGGGTTCGATGCCATCTCTATGATTGCTGATCTGATGGTACATTAATAATATGAAACAGAAGGCATCAGTTTTGCCCCAAGCAAATAATTAATATCATTCATATACAGGTACTGTACTTCAATTATAAATGAACAAATTGCATTCAATTCATGCGAATAAAAATTTTCACTGCTGTAAAATATTGTCTTAGATCCCAAGTAACCCTCAGTCAGTGACGATAAACTGTGATCAATATAGTTGATCAGAGTATTAACACCAAAATATAAAGGACATCTTAACCTACAGTATGTTTGACAAAAACAAAAAAAATGAAATTCTTAATTTGATACATTTGTTCACTAATTTTAATTGAATAATTCATGTTGAACTATGCTTCTGTATCACTCATATCTTTTTGATGTGTATTGAACACCTATTCATCATACTGAGTAGCAGTGGTTTTGGTTAGCAGTTGAGTTAGCAATGGATTTTAATTAACAGTGCAAATGGGGTGCCAGTAAATATAATTAGAACTCCTTGGGTATCCTTTAAATGTTCATTTACTTCAGTAATCTAAATCACCTGAGCAATTAACACTTAACAATGCATTTTCCACCTCTTTAAAACTGATATCAATGCCTGGATGGAGTAAGATTGTGGCAAATGAAAAATATTCTGTAATTTGGAAGCATTAATTTTAATAATCATAATCCTTTTTTTCCATATTACTATAGAAATATTTTATCAAAAAGACTACACATGCTAAAAATGCTTAGCAGGCTGTGGTGTTTTTTAGTGTAAATGCTTTTTAAAATGTTGTAAAAATGTAATCACATTAAATGATGATGTGATGCTAAACTCATTAACAGTTTAACATTAACAGGTTAAAACAATGAATTTTATTACATAGTTTTTGTTTAATATACTATTCATCATGTTGTTGAAAGTAACAGATTTGAAAGAGATTTTCTAACGCTTTTTAAATACGTTTTTTTTTTATTTGCTGTAGTGAAATACACATCTATATAAATGAACACAACTGTATACTGCTTTGGATAAAAAACAAAAAACTGAAAAATAAAAATGATAAGGAAAATTCAAGTATAACTACATTCTTGCTCAGTGTCATGGGTTATAGAAACCGTGTGCAGTGTTAGAGCATCACAGCAGTGTTTTGCCTGACATGTGTGTTAGGATTCTGAAGAGTTTTATTAAATAAAGTGTAACAGAAGTCAAACATCTGCTTTAAAGAGGAATATGCGCTAGCTTTTGATATGCCTGGCAGAAGGTGAGAGAAGCTGGTGTGATTAAGGTCTTTGCCTTCAGCGGATGCTGTAGTCACCCCAATTATCTTTCAGAACTGCTAAACGTACTCATAGACCTGCAGCCGTGGATTTTTAATCCCGTAGTAAAACTCATTTATGAACTTGTGCCGACATTTAATCCTTCTTTGCTCTGTGTGTCTCTTTTTATGGGGCTGGGTGAAACAGTTATAGCATTGATTCTGACTGAGATTACAGAAAGCTTGTGCTTCAGACTCAGAAGCCTAAATTCACAGCCATCATACACAAGAAATATGCTATGAATACTTCATTTTTAGTTTAGCATACATCATTGCATTGTTTGTTGCCAGAGGTGCTTGTTTTTTTTTAACTTTTAAAAAGCTGGTGCCTCAAGGTACCTAAGTATTTACTGTAAATACCTCGTATTTAGAATTAAGAGGTCAGAAGTAAAGACAAAAATTAAAATAATGTAGCTGATATTTCATGCTATAATATTGTAGCACTTCTGCAAGTAGTACTTTATAGGTAATGTGGCAGTATAGGGTAACAGAGGTTCATGTGAACCTGCAAATATATTTTGAAAACTATCCATTGTATTTTTGATTAATTAATAGTAAATACTGTACAGTATATATATTTATATTATCTTTTGGTATTCAAAATTATTTTAACACTTTTGTGCTACACAAGGAGTGACCAACCCCAGTCCTGGTGGTCCCATTTTTGACCTTAATACGGATGTCTACCATCAAAGATCATTCTAATTTTGTCTAATGAAGGAAGTATTTTGTCAAATTGAGTAATTTAGGGCTTAGTTAGGATTAAATTCAGAACCAGTGATGGAAACTACTGATATCATGACTATGAATATTAAAACCTTGTCCTACCAAAAAATAAAATGTTCTGTAAGAGCGTCTCAACCCATCTAGCATCGTAGGAGTTTCCTGAATAGGTATGTCCAATACTTCTTGAGAACTAGTAGTAGACCACTTTTCCTTGGTTTCCTTGTGAAAGAAGGCTGTTGTATGTGACCTCACCTCAAGTGGCATGATTGTTCATACTGAAACAAAAATGTCTCATGTCAATTCATGCAGTCTAAGGGGTTTACAGTACCCAGATCTTATTCCCATTGAGCACATGTGAAAATGTGTGTGGAATCACATTTGCTGAAGAGATTTATTGGCCTCTATGGGGTGAGTGGGCCCATATCTGAGTGCACAATTCAGTTCAGAGGATGTGGACCGAACCACATTAAAAACAGTATATTGTCAATTTTTGGTGAGACAGCATACCGTATATTATATATGTAGTATATTAATATTTGTGGTTTATAAAGTATACATCTTTGTACACATACTTTTTCATGCTGTTTCCTTTATAATTTGCTCAAGAGTGCAATTGATGGATTTCTATATATTATAAGCAGCAACTGGTTCTTTAATGGAATTAAAGACCACAGATGTCCTCTAACACTGTTAATAAAAAGATGAAGTCTTTCTTAAGGTTATACTGTATGTGATGTGAGAGAAGGAAAGGCAGCTTTATTGAAGCAATTCTGTTCAGGAGACACAACTGTATTTGCTCAACCAACCCACAGTATAGGATCTTCAAATGAGCTCCAAGGTTCCCTGGTATTCTGTATCCTGGCATCTCTTCTGCATTTCACTTCATGGAGCTTCTTGAAGAAGGAAACAGAAGCAGCCGAGTAACAAAAGGAGAACTCATTTTCACCTTGAAATTCTGTCACAGGTTATCAAAGCAAAACTTTTAAGCCTGATAAAGAATAAAGACATAGTCTGCTGAAAAGACACCCGAGACTTCAAGTGTGGTTCAAAGAACTGTCAAAGAGTGCTTTTTTCACATTGGCTGTGTTTTGTCTTCCATTTAAAGGTGTAGGGGATTTGAAAGCCTCTGTGTGCACATGACTTGTTGACAGCTATTGCTTGAGTCCCACAATGACCAGTACTGTTGGAAAAGCTTTTTTTAAGTGATTTGGGACTATTAAAATTAAGAAGCAGGTACTTAGGAGAATAGTCATAGAAGGTATTCTGTATGATGAACAAGAGAGTATCTATGTAGGTTAAATGAAAGTGAGTTTGCAGTACCTGCTTAAACAAATGATGGATTTGTTGCTATTAACAGCAAATAAATGTGGAGAAATATAAAAGCTACTCTTATGGCATCACAAAAATATGAAAATAAAAGAATCTTGTGCTTAATTAACATTTTAACTGCAATTATAATGGCATGACTATGAGCAATCTGGGGGAAAAAACACCATCTTCAAATTAAAATTGTCAATATCTTATTACATGAACCTAAACAGAAAGAAAGCATGCAGTAATTGTAATGCTTACAAAGCTGCACAGGTAAAATTGAGGTCAGCTACGTACAAGGTCATTAGTAGGACTCTCAAAATGTGCAATCAAGCAAGTCGTGGTATATGTGAAAGTGTGGGAGAAGTGTTACTTGAAAATGCATTTAATCATGCCTCATAATCCTCTCTTCTTTTTAATGATTATTACTTGCTTTCACAGACCCCAATTATAGTTTTATCTTGCTGTGGCTGATGTTGATTTGGGTGAGGTGTTCCAAGGCTCATGCAGATTGGGGTCTGTAACGACGGATTTAGACTGTAATCTTGGAATCATCTAAACTAGCCTCAAACCCAGCATGGCCACTTAAGCAAATAAATGAATAGATAAAATGTATCTTTTAAGTCGGAGCAATTAACTTTTTTCCCCTTTTTGTATATAAGTACCTTGAGGGGAACAACAAGAAAGACGCTCTCAATCCCCTTGCATAAGTTTATGTGCAGTCTGTCAGTAATACCCAAATAAAATTTAGCCATCATTTTTAAAGCCCAAATGCAGTATTTGATGACAGGTTTCAGAGTAAAGGGAACAGGTCTCTGTAAAAAGGTAGTCTTCAAGTACTGGATCTGTGATTAGTGAGAGAGTTGATGTTTTGATTCAGCCTGTGTCTACAGTAAATGTCTACTTAACTTGTGCATGCTGCTTTTCTATTCAACCTTAACAATGCTACACTTTTTATCATGAATGGTTCCGATTTTAATACAGAATGGTATCCAAACGTTTGATGTGTTGAGGAATGAAACTGAGATCTGCTGTGACCACATTACATTGTTCTTGGGAGAATTTGTACATTAAAACTTGAGATTCCTAAGTTTCTGACTGTAGACTGTGTACTTTTTTCTTGCATCATCTAGAAAGATATTAATTGGTTTTAATGGTCTTTGTTACATGAATATGATAATAAAAGAAGTTAAAAACCTGTTTGCTTTTTGAATAACTTTTCACACCCACACCAATTCCATATTTACTTTATACCTACATTGAAGACAGTAGAAAATTAACCTGTTTTGTGTATGAAGGGCTGTACAATACATTTTTTTTTTGCAAACGACATTATTGATCCTGGTAGTCACCATGTTTCTTTCCAAGTCTTCTCTGACAGTCTAGTATATCCCCCTCAGTCTGAGTGTTTTCTAAAAATTTAATCAGTCACTATACTGTAATGTACAGTATGTGGAAAAGTATGACCAGACATTTCCAGTTTTCCCCAACTGTTTGCATTGAGGAATGCTGCCCTGAATCTGTCACTTCTCATCTGAGCTGTGTTTACAAAGACTACTGATTTTCCTTATTCTTTGCAGTTTGCTACTAGCAATATGTTGAGAAATAAAATTATACTATTTGACCTTCCAAACCAATTTTTTGGGATTTAGATTATGTATGGAGAACCAGTGATTGTTGTTTGTAGGTTGTCTTGTTGCTTTTCATGTTTTCTACAGCTCTGCTATTATATGATATGGATGAACACTTGAAAAGTCTAAAACAGAAAGCTCAAGGTTATGTATGAAGAACCAGTGATTTGTCATTCATAAGTAATTATTAGCATTTTTTATCCTTTGTTTTGCAGGATACAACTGTATTCAACTGATGGCTATAATGGAACATGCATATTATGCCAGCTTTGGTTACCAAATCACAAGTTTCTTTGCTGCTTCCAGGTAAGCCTTTTGTAACTGGTAATTATGCATTTGACTGTGCTGAAGTACCAGGCAGACATTTGATTTTGGTCTTTAATTTGGTCTCTGCATTATACTACCTGTTGATGTGTTTTCTATTTCTTAAGTTCTTATAAGTTGAAAAGCAACATTTGTCAGTCTGTAATATAGAACGTCTCTGTGCATTTCATTTGGCAAGTTAATGGATTAGGGTGCTGTTTATTTACAGTATATAGGGTGAGGTCAAGCTAAATGCTTGTAGCGGCAATGCTTGTTAATAAGACAGAATTAAGTGTTGCTGTGCTTTCCCAAATGAGGCCCCATCTCTCTCTTCATCTCTGTGGTGCAGCCACAGAGAAACTATTCATGCAGGCTGATTTAAAGATGTTTACTTTTGATAAGGGACAGCTCCCAAATGGGGATGCACTTAGCTAAGCCTGGCTATCATGATCAATGGTCATCCATTGGCACCTATCTGTCTAGGGAGTGCCAGATGGACATCTGGACTGCATTCCTAAGTGTCAGGAGTAAGTGACTCATATCTCACCTTGATCAACCAATCAGGGACTGGTAGGGCCGAGTAACCCACGTGGGACTCTGATGCCCATGGAACTTTCAGCCAATGAATGAGCTGAAGTTCCTCCAGGTAAAAACAGGCAACACAGAGCTCCAAGACTATTCGAAAGACTATTCTGAAAAGAACTATTCTAAGAAATTCTAAGGGGAATTCTAAGGAGAATTCCAGGGGTGCGAGACAATTCCAGGGCAGGACGGCCCAGGAGCAGAAAGGCTCCCAAGGGCAGGACATTTTCGCAGCGCGCCTCCTGACCATCCTGAGACTCAGCCCGGACAACCACAGAACGGCCAGTGTGTCCGAGTGCCAGAACTTTCCTCTGTTCTAAGAGTCTAGAGCGGAGGTTGCCACGAGTAACCAGAGGATCCACCCGAGGTTAGCATCAGCAGCAAGCCTCGTGAACAGGTCGGAACTGTGGACAGCTGGATCACTATTCAGAACTAGCGCTTCATCAGGAACGAACCGGTCCTCTTCCTGACTTGCTGGGACCCACAGTCATCTTTTCTCCTGTGCACAAACTTTGCTAGTTAAAGCCAACACTAACTAGCCGGTCAGTGAGCATCAGCAGCGCACCGTCGCAAGCCGCACAGCACAGCCTGGCACGGAGCCAGAGAGCCCGCAGTAGATCTGAATCCCCAGACATTGGATGAGTATTCAACTTCAATGCATTACAGCTCGAGAATTCAATTGTTATCCCAACCAGTTGATATCAATTTAATTCCTAAGAGTTATGTACTTGTTTTGAGTATCCAATGTAGAAGTTATAACCAAGTTCATTTACGAAACGGTCTAAATGAATGATATACTGAACGTATGTCCTCTTGATGTATGTAACGCTTCGTAACTGAATGAATATATATCTTTTGTATTCTGATAACCCTCACGATAAGATCTGTTAGGTTTACATGCATATTCTATGTATTAAGAAATGTATCCTCGTGTATTAGTACCTGTGTGTGTGCGTTGTTTGAGTAATATCGCATGGTTGGATTCTAAGGCCATTAAAAGAATCAATTTCGTGATTAATAATTGTCCCCATAAATGCCCAAACCCTACAGAACTGGTGCCTCGTGAGAGCACACTACATGCTTATAAAGGAGATTTAGCCATTTGCTCTGAATGTCATTTAATTTGATAAACACTTGAAAACACAAATCTGAAATTTCAAAGATGAAATTAAATTAAATCTTGTCTTATTTTTACCAGGTTTCTGATGGATTTCTCTTGTGTTGTGGACAATCATATTGTTTAAAGATACATATTCTATAAAATCTTGAAGGTAGCTTTAGCCCCAACCCACACACTGTCATTGCCATAGTGTTTCCTTCTGTCCATACTGAAGGGAGGGGACTCCCATATGGGAATTTATTAGTTTTCCTTGGGAGATTGAAGTGATCATTGGAACCTTTGGCTAAATTATCTTGACTGGATATCATTTTGTTCTTGGTAGTGGTGTTTTTCTTGTTATTAGTATTTGATTTATTTAGCATCTTTTTAAAAAGCTACTTAATATTGAAAATAAAGAGTACTAGCACTGCGTTGTGTAGAGATGTACAAATCAGAATTTCAAAAGTCAGCATAATGTAATGTGTTATGCAATAACAGCAAATAGAAGTAATTAGAAGTTCTAGTCCAGAAAGTGCTGCTCAAGTTTACGGAGCTTCTTGGTGTGTTTACAAGAAGATGTGTACAGTAAGTACTGTAACTAAATTTAAAGTGTTACCTATTAAACTTACTTAATAGGGCTCTGGGCCATCACCTGCAAGCACTATAAGCCTATATTTGAGGTGGCATGCAAATTCTGAAATTTCTATACTCTGTGCCACTATGAATGGCATGTACCATTCAGGGATTTAAAGGTCTTTAGGCTGGCATTACACATGCACTCATCTATTAGTCTGAACGTAGGAAGGGTGATTCATCTGACCATACAGTGGCTTATTTCTCCAGTGCTCAGGCTCAGTCCATTGCTTGTTCTCTGTGCACCAATGGACTCATAAACGTGCATTGCCAGGTGTGATGAGTCATCCTTCTCTACACAGTTCTTGGTAGACAGTTTTTGATTAAAACTGGCTGTGAGTGCCTCGGGTTTAAATTTGCAGTCAATTGATCTGCAGTTGCTCGTCTTAAATTTCAAATTAATATGATCTCAGACTATGCACATCCAACCACTGTTGCCCTTTGAAGTATATACTTCAACCCCCTTTGCTGATGATGTCTTTCCCTTGGATTTCTATTCTTGTATCACCTTAGACACTGTTGCTTGTGACATATCAGAAAGTCTAGGTGTATTGGTCGCTAAAGCTCCGCCAAGCACATCCCAACAATCACCTCTCAAAATCAATGAGGTCTTCTCTTGCAGTCATGCTAACCATAATTATAGACAACCAGCCTGTACACCAATTTTATTCATTTCCCCAAGTATGCTGGGATGTTATTTATGCATGAACTATACCAGTGAGGAAGCTGTTGCTTTTGTTACTTGGTGTCCCTTATTTATTCTGGTACTGTATTTTCATTTCTTTGTCCATTACCTCTACATACGGTACATATTGCATACATAGCCCAAGTAATGAAAGATTAAAAAAAATTATCGGTTTGTACCCGATTTTTTTTTTTTGCTATGTCAAAGGATCAATTTCTGTCTCTGTGAAAATGTCTCTCCCTCTTAACCCTCAAATTCCATGTTAAATTTCTTCATCCTCCTGCAATGGACTGGCATCCCATTCAGGATGTATTCTTCCCTGTACCTGTTGCTAACTGGGATGGTCTCAAGCTCCCCTAAAACCTTGTATTGGATATAATGATTAGAAAATGGGGGGATGCGGTGGATCTCTTAACTCTCATACAGCATTTTAAATCTATTAACTCTCAAATATCTAATTAATCTTCCAATACAACCTTATTGTGATTTAAAGGTTCATTAGGGCTTCAGAAGGATATACAACAGAGATGAAGAAATCAAGCTCAGTAGTGCAAAGTCACACTTTTCATTGAATTTTCTATACATTCATGAACATATGTGTATCAAAATCTTAATGATTTCTTTTTTCATTTTCCCACAAGGCATTTGTTTGAGTCTTTCTTCCAGATTTTAAATACATGGGCAGCAGCTAGCACACTAAATCATTGTGAAGGACTCTGACATGAGTGGTAATCTTCCTGTAAACACATTTACTGCTAATCCTGAAAGAAAGCCGTCCTAGATAAAGGTAGTCCCAAAAATAACGCTGAAAACGCACTTGGTAAAAGCAGCGAGGAGCCTAGCTTAATAAATGGATGATTTGTCAACAGTTTATTTATGTGCTTCTTTGCAGCAGCAGCCATATCCTGCCAGAGAATATTTTATAGATAAAGTGTAATGCATACAGAGTAATTTCACTCATGATTGATCATTCATAGCCATTTAAAACCTTACTGGCCAGATTCTCGGAAAAGCAGAGTAATATTATCTCAGCATGTTGTGTTTGCAGGAAAACTGATATTATGAATGCTGGTTAGGATCGGACGCCAGAAGACAATTACATGAAGGGTATACATAAGGAACTCTCGATAAAATAGGGCTTATCTCCATCTTTCTAGGCACTGGCAGGGAATGTGTAATATTTCTATTGCTTCTTGGGAAGGACAGGTATATTGTAGCCCCCTGTTAACAAGCATTCATTTAATTGAAAATACAGTATAATTTCACATTAATGATCAGCAATGTTTGTTAGTGTTCATGGAAATGTGACCATTGGTTTTAGAAAAACAAGTCAAGCAGGTTTTATAAAAAATGCTTTGACAATATGACTTTATTTGTCCTAAGGAGCTTAATGCATTCATTAACAAAAATACTAAAAACCATCACCAGAAAATGGTGGTTCCCTGCAAGCAGTGATAAGAGTGAGTTCTCATTAGACCTGATGTGCATTTCTCATCACTGTGAAATATTGGTAGACAAATACTACTTGTTTTGGCAGTGTCACCCTCATCATCAGCCTTAGTGCAGGCTGGTTTGATCGGAAACCATACATGCAGTATAAGGTAATAAGTTAAAAGTTCCTAAAATTTCTCTCTCCCTGATGTTTAATATTTTAATAGATGCAGATATTAAGCATTTACTGTATATGTTCCAAAGTGGAAATCTGGACAAGCCTTTGCTGTGAGCAAAGAAGACGTTCTGTTGCCTGCATATGCTCATGCTCAGAACCTATAAGAAAAGGAATGGTTTTCACATCCGCCCTCCACTTATAGTTTCACTCTACCTTGAAATGCTTCCAGGTGTTGCTTGACTTCTTTCTTTCAGGATTTTGAATACCTAATTAAAACTCCCCTTGCACTTGTCTTTGTTCCAAGCTAAAGCAATTCATTTCTTATTTAACTGGTACACACTTTTCTGGCTTGAAACTTAAGTCATTGCTAATTGAACATCATGTCTTAGAGAAAAAATCGGTGTGGACAACAAATTCAACTAACTCAGAACTTTGTGAATGGCTGACCTCCTCCTTAGTATGAGACCTCCACAGAAACTGACAAATCTCCAGTTTTGGACAGTTTTGAATTATAGACTGTTGCATGTTCATGATCTTTGCAATGTGTTTCACAATGCCTCAAACTGCCATCTTCTCGAACTGAGGACATTATTATTGAAATTATTAAAAACATTAATGATATTGGATATATATGATATTTTAAGACTTTTTTGAGTCTTTTTTTTACTTTATGAATGTGTACAGTATACAGTACATGCATTTGTACTGTATGTGTACTGTATATAGAAACCTCAAAGTAAACTGTACATGAGCTGTTAGTATGAAGTGTTGTAGAATCTTATCCATCATATTAATTGTTCAGATGTAATTGACTCATTATTCCTTGTCTTATAGAATAATTTGCTCTTGTCTACTCATCAATTAACCTAAAAGGCTGCCTTTTGTTCATAAAAAATCAGCTCTTGTAGGATTATCTGTAATCTTCAAATGGCTACAATTTCTAGGAGAAATCGTCATTGAATTATTTCTGCATAAAGAAAGAAAAAGAGCAGAACAAGGCAAAAGTTCTAAGGTCTTTATACACCAGTATATACTCTTTATATATACACACAGGTACTGTATATACTGTATACAATTCTCTGGTGACCACAGAGTATCACTAACCTAGACATTTTTCCTTTCCACATTGTTCTCTAACTCTGAAATGTCTGATTCATTTTGTTGACATAAAAACTCTTTTGCTGTACCCTGAAGTATATATAGATATTAGTTCTGAATGTACAGTACCTCTGTACTTTGTCTTTTGAGTTTCTGAGTTTCTCAATTCTGAGAAGTGCCTTGAGGAAAGTCTGTGCCTTAAGGTGCTGTATAGATACACTGTATTGTTTTGCATTTCATTTTTTTTATCATCACCACTGGCCTTGCGATTCCTCACGATTACCCAAGTAGTGAAAGTGTAGATTTTTACCTAAAGTTGAAAATCATTAACCTGTGAAAGAATCCAGGGAAGTACAGTTAAAAAAAGCAAGTGAATGATACAAGTTATTTAAAAAAACCTATGACAGTGCAATCCATTAGTTATCAGCATGCTTTTTTCCCCCCACCTTTCCCCTCTCACAAAAGTAGCTTGAAATAATCTGTGGCAGCAGAACGCTTCCATTTTGAGTGACCTTTGAATTGTGTTCTTCCTCATAGCCGCTATGGCAATCCTGAGGAGCTGAAAGAGCTGATCGATGCTGCACACTCAATGGGAATCGTCGTCCTACTTGATGTAGTCCACAGCCATGCTTCCAAAAACACAGAGGATGGTTTAAACAGCTTTGATGGCACCGATTCTTGCTTTTTCCACTCTGGATCCCGGGGAGAACACAGCCTTTGGGACAGCAGGCTCTTCAACTATTCAAGGTAGGTTGATACCTAAGCCTTAAAAGTTTTTACCTCTGTGTTTAAAGCAGTATTTGATTTGGGTTTTGACAGCTAAGGCTTCTTTTCTTCAACTTCACTTGGCCTTGAAAAAAAATATTTTGCACACAAAGCACAATATGCTACTAAACAAAAGGCCTAGGCATTTCATCAAAGTATTATAAAGTATGTGAACGGAATTGTAAGAAACTGTGCAAATCAAAAATGCTTTGTGGTTCATACAGTTGCCAGGGAGCATTATATGTTCATGTTAGGTTGCTTTTTCTTGTCTTCTGCTACTTTTTTTGAGTAAATGTTGGAAAGATGTCTGTTTCCTAAGGACTTGATTTTGCTCCTTGTCACATAACTGTCTCAAATGTTTTGCTACCGAACTTTGGAATGGAATAACAGTGATTTTCCCAAAAATAATGTTTGTGTTATTGTCTTTCTTATAGAAAGTTAGTCATTAATAGTGTTATCAAACATGGAAGGAATGCTTTGTGGGTTCATGGTTTATTGTGCTAAAAAGTTTATTTTGGCTCTGTGTGTATTTGGGAGACATACAGTACATAAAAATGTATCTTTTATTTTTTGCAATTATATTTCCTTGGATTTCTGTTACAGATGTTGATTTTGACCTCCTTCTTGCTTAAATGGGTGGGTTGTATGTCGGGGGGACTATCAAAAACTGTGCAGTAATTATCCCTGAAATTTCAGTTATTTCATAAACCTGTAAACTACTGCATCTACAGCCCAGATGCATGTACTGCATCCTATTTACTTTTTTACAAGGATAAAGGTTGACATGAGGCATATACAATAAATTATGATATACAGTACACACATCTACAAACACCCTGCATCTAAAGCAAACTTGCTAGTACTTCCTGCAAAACTAAAGCACAAAATGCTTCAAATCAGTAGGAATGCTGGGCTGGTTGACCCAGAAAGAGAAACTACGCCTGGCTAAAGCAAAATGGTTTCAGTCTAATACTGTAGTTCTATATGAAAGATGTGACTGTTACAGTACATTGATGTTGACTCCCAGGAACATTCAGACATCAAAGAAGGAGAAGGGTGGTCTTGTATCACAATGAATTTGTCTGTCTTTTATGTCTAATGGGTGGGGCATTCTCAAAGGTTAACTGAGACTATGGTTCAGTTTCCAGGTCTCACTGTTTGTACCACAGCTGCACCAAGCACAGATGATAATTTGTGTAATTTCCATCACTTAGCATACCATTTGAAGGAAAATGTTGCAAATGTGAAATTTGAATTTTGGACACCAACAGCATTTTTATTAACTGTTAATAATCTTGGATGGCCATTGTAGGAAAATTGATTGAATGGATTTATTTGATAAATGAAATATATAGACATCTAAATATGATTTTTTTGAGAACACTAAATAGAAACATTTGTTGTTGGTCAGAAAAAAAATATTTTAAGCCCAAAATCCTTAATTTCTTCACATTAAGATTAATACTAATGTGGTTGTGGTCAACATTCACAGCACTGTCATTCTTGGGCCCTTGAAAATTAAGATGGTGGTGGTTTCACAAACCCAATCGGTTATTCTTAGTGGCAGATAGAACAAAGTCCAGAGTTTGTGTTGGATTTGACAAGACTAGCTTTGTGTTTTATGAAAACAGGTCATTTGCAAGTTGGATATCTTGGATTATTGTGGAGAGCAGTGCTGCAAGGTGTGAATCATTTTTTATAACTGAGATGATGTGACAAAATACCTTAAGTGTGTTGTGCTCCGTTCACCCCGACACCTGCATAAGCAATATTTTTTATGCCTTTTTCAGTCAAAACTTGTGATTCACTGATTGCAGGCACCATTTAATTGGAGAGGATAATAGTTTCTCAAAGCTCTTCATGTAACCAAAAATGCAATATTGTCCACTCCAGGGAAATTTTTCACCATCAAAATTACAGTTATTATTTTCCTCCCAATTTGAGATGGCTCCAGTTGGTTTTTTTGGGGGGGGGGGACCTGCTGACAAAAGTCACACGCTAAGTGAGACGCATTACAAGCCTGATAGAAAAAATCTTGTCAGAATGCCAAGTAATGAGACGTGGGAGATAAGAGATTGAAAGAAATCCAAATCGTCATGAAATCCTGTCAAAAGCTGAACTGCTGTAAATCTGATTAACTGTCATTGGAACAAGCAAGCCACAGCAAGAGATGTTCAGTGCAATAACCAGGGCTGGGATAATCTCCATGCTGTATTAATTCCCGTTTTGCCTTTTTGGCAGGTTGATGTAAAGTCAAATTGCCAACAAAATCCATTCAAGCCTACTAATGTCAGCATTTCCCTAAACACTAATTAGATCTTAAATTTCAGCCTGTTATAAGATTTCAGCATCTCATGATTGAGATCACAGTCACATATCCTAGTATCTGTAAACAAACTATTCCTTCTGTAGTAAAGGAACTATTTAAGTCTATATTTCTGAAGCGATGAATCTGTTAATTTCTTGTGTTTATATGGGTTTTAGCTTAAAGTGATAATTAAGATTTTCAATACAAAGGATGTTCATATTGGTCTATTTATGGTTTGGTTAACTGTTTTTTCCTCATGAGCCATAAGGAACACAGTGATTTTAAGAGGTGCATATAAAACATATCACAGGTATCTTTCCAGAGAGGCTTGTGGGTGTCTGGAACACCTTACAAACCAGCTGATGCCCTAGCCTTTTTGAAGAAATGGATGATTTAATACTTTCAGATCAATCAGCTACTGTACCGGCAAACATATGTTTTAGATGCACGAGATGCCATCCTCTTATTTGTAACATTTGTTATTGTATGTTATTAAACTTAGAAAACTGTCAAATGAAGAGTTCTGCCTTTTATGCAAAATAGCGCAGAACTACAGTAAGTACCCCCACTCTGTGTATTTAGTCATCAGCAGAGTTGCAGGAATAAATATACACACTCTTTGTATACTGCATTCATATTCGCAAAGTTACAGTATGTTATCTACCAATGGGTTGTATGGATATGAGTTAAATAAACTTTAATAGCATTGTTCAAGCATAGTTTATCAAATGATTATTCCACTTACTAAATGAGTAAATAACACTATTGAAAACTTTATTTTGCCAATACTTGTCTTTTTTTAATTTTTGGATATTGCCGCAGTAGTCTTAGAATGCTGGAAAAGAGACCTTGACAGTACCTTTTGGTATACTTTGTCTCTGTCCCTTCCATGACTATCAAAACCAAAAATCAAACCAGATATCCAAAAATATTGTCAAATTGTGTGTTCAGATGCAGACATAAACAGCAATGAAGCAGGACTTTGCAAAATAGCAAATAGATATTATTCCTATCATCCTTGATTGCCTCTGCATCAAATAGAATTTTCATTGAATGGTTGTGACCTTTTCTTTAAAAATATATTACCTCTATATAACATTTTAACTATGGATATGTCTTTTACATGCCAAACATCAAAGCTGTTGTCATTAACAAAGCATGATCTGTGTAGGAAATCAGAGTAGGCGGATTTAAAATCTGTATTCCAGCTGAGTACTGCAGACATCAATGTGGAGGTAAAGGATGCTCTTTAAGGATAATGCGCTGGAGTCATTTGTTGTTTTGAAGTGTTTCACAGAAAAGTATTACTGAATTTAAGCCAGTATGTGGGGCAGTGATTGATTATTTTCCTTTAGATAAAAAGAAAAGCAAGTTGAAAAAGTGAATTCCCTTCAAAACAAATACTTGTTTTGATCCCTAACCTGAAAATAGGTCTATAGTGAATAGTTTATCATACAGTAAGTATTAGTACTGTATATAAATGTTGACATCAAATTGTTTTGTCCTGTGTACCTGTGGTCACTGAATATTTTCTGGTATTCCATTATTGTATTCTCTTACATGCTCTTCCTGGAAAGTTGGGTTAACAAGTACCTGAGAAATTAGCAAACAGAAAATGTGCCAGAAGATTCTGAATTTTAATTTAAAAACTCAGCCTGTAGGTGGATGTGACTGTAATTGAAATTGCAACGTTGCAAGTAAAATTAGAGTGCAGCACCACTGTAAGCAAGAACAAAAGACTATTTTACAGATTTTATTGTACTGTTTTTTTTCCCTTCTGCTATTTTCTTCTCTAATTAGTTTGATGCGCAAAGGAATTAACAGACTCCTGTCAAATATTTTTAATCTTCTCTGGACAGTTCTCTTTTTGTTTTTGTAAATGAGTCTTCTTCATTTGTGAGCTTTTCCTGCTGTCTTTGTTATTGTGTGTAAGAAGCGATTTATTTCTTTTTGGTTCATTATATTGCTAACTAAATACTAAATAGGGCTGGTATACGGTACGTGGCCTGAAGCTTTAAACTTTAAAGAGACTTTCCTGAGGCTGTTGGAAGGTAATTGGCAAGGCAGAACAAATGGTATACTGATCATATGCAACAGCAAAGAAAATAAAGAAAATAACAGAATTGCACTGATTGTTTAAAAGCCCAGCTGTTTTAAAAAGAGCAGTTCTGTGGTGTAATTTCCTAACTCTTCATTCTGTTGGTGTTAAAATCAACCTTCTGCTTGAGCATCTGAATTGGACCACTGCAGGGTGCACAAGGCCATTGCTAGCTGAGTGTACTGCTGATTGTTATGTAGCCTACACATTATCTTGGTCACAGCACCGCTCAGCTTAATGTGAAAGGCCCCTTAAGTCTTTCAGTATGAACCAATCTTTAGATAATGATCATTGTCTGCATGCACATGCTCCTGCACAAGGACTCAAAATCTTCAGTTTTCAGACTTGTGAAATGAGCAGATCATTGGTGGAGGTGGAAAAAATACAACCTCACCTCTCACTAATTCCTTACTGACTCTAATATGTGGTATCCTTAAACGAACATCAAAAATGTAAAATTCATTTTTTTCATCAAATGGGATTTGTAATTCGTACCAGCTTTGCACCAGGCAACGCGGAGTAACAGTAGTTAGCATTGCTGGCTCACAGTGCTGGGACACTGGGTTGAATTCTGAATTCTGGTAATAGGACCTCTACAGAAAAAAAAAACAATTCTTTATTGTAGTGACTGATGCATGAGATGTTAAGACAGAAATAAGGATAAACGTGTATTGAGGAGAAGCTCCATAAAGTTCTGTATGCTGATGTTCTTGGAAACACCACTCTTGAAATGCGGTATTTTTTAAACACAGGGAGTAGGAAACAAGGTAACTCAAAGTCTAAACAAGCAAGCAGATCAATTAAAGTTATCAATTAGAGCTGGAGATTTAGAGCTCAGCTGGAACTATAGCCAGCAGACACCATGGTCCCCCAGGACTAAGTTAGGAACTGTTGCAATAGCCTACTAAGCTGAAGAGATTTGATAGTGATGACCTTGAATTACTGAGTCCCTGCTAATATCTCTGAGTAATACAAGCAACTCGCTGGTTTGCCTTCAAAGAATAAAAGCAGTTATTTCAGTTGAATCTTTCCTGTTATGCATCACTTTTTTAAAATCATTCTTCCTCCCTCTTTTCTTCTTTTTGCTGTTTTATTATATCCTGGACGTTTCTGATTAGATTACTTGGACAAATAACAAAGATGACCTTAGTGTACTGACACTGTTCAGCCACAGTGAAACTATGACTTACTGCACTGAGACCTCTGTTAGTTTGTAGCTCACCCCATAATTCCTCGTAAAAGGAGCTGGAATTTCTTTGGCAACACATCCTAAGATTCAACAAACTTTCAGTGCTCTTTACTAAGAAAAAATGCAAGCTGCTAATTCCTGCTCTTCCAAGAAAAGAAGAATCTAGACGAGAGGGTCTTGAATAATTTGCACTTTGAAAAAACAGTGGTGGACTAGAAATGGTTTTCTAAAAATGCACAACAAGCAAGCAATCTGAATGGTTCCAACTATAAGCAGAGAAAAAAAAATACAAGTAAAGATTCAGTTATCCTTGTCTCTGTTTTTTGCTTGTATCTTTTAAAAAAATGCAGTACAATCATGCATATTTTGTGCAAAGGGTCGTCAACCACCAGGCTTTCTAATCTGTTTTACTGCAGATACATGACAGCCTGCTATGGTGGCTTCTTGAGGACATCTTATGGGTTTTTTGGGACTCATTGTAATAAGATCATGAGATAATTTATTTCAGGATTTGGGGGAGAGTGAAAATGAAGCCATTACCTCAAGATCAAAAGATAATTTGTCTCAGGAGCATGTGAAAAATGGAAGTTATCAACTTTAATATCCAATGACGTCACATTTTTAGACTCTACATTAAATTGAGTTTATTCCTTTCATTTTTATGTGCTAATAAGGACGCCGTTTTGCCAGGTCTGAATTGGTGTTTCAGTTGATCTCTGTTCCCATAGATTTAGTGCAAAAATATAATTATTCATTGCTTTTTATAGCTCAATACGTTGATATGATATACAACATTTTACAGTCATTATTAAAATGGAATACATATGGTTTTGTAAGGCATAATGCTACAATATTTAGAAGGAGAAAATTTAAAAAACATATCACATTATAAAGATTTCTGTATTTGATTTAAAATTACAGAGCTATAAAAAGCTGTTCTGTGACAAGGTGGTATCCTTAAACGAACATCAAAATAATGTAAAATTTGTTCTTTTCATCCCATGTCTATTGATTCTACATGCTATTGAAGTTCAGAACTTCTGTTTATCTGTTTATCTTCTATTTAACTTTCTCTTCTTCTGAGATAAAATGTGTCAGCATCTCAAGATAAGGAATATAAAATCTCAAAAAGCCTCTATGGCTAGCTGTTTAGTTATATAAGTAAACTTAAACTTCTTTAAGAAGGATGCCCCATGCTTTATAAACACACATTAGGCAGGGTGATGTATTTTGAGAAATGTTAATCTGCATGGATTAGTCTTTTCTTTGAAAAAGATGCAGAACAGCTACAATGCATAGGGGAAAACCCCAACACAAGAAAAAAAAACTGCAAAAGAAGTATTACCCTTATCAACAATCATTTTAAATCTTAAAGTTGTCAGTATATTTTTCCAGTGCTTTTTCCCTTTTTTAGTGGCCCTTTTCCTATATTTTATGCTTTTTTAATTGACCAGTGTTTTATCATCATAAAGCCTCTTATTGGTTTAGAAAAGTTTACAGGTGTTAGTGTTATATCTGTTAGTTTCCATTATTACATGCTAAACAAATCCAGTAGAAAATGATCTTTGCTCACCCTGATTTTTTCTTTAAGCAAGTCAGATAAGGCAGTGTTCTTACTGTTGCAGGCCATGGGTGATGTTATCTTTGTAAAATGAAAACACTTCTTTTGTTTTTATTGAGTAAATGTTATAACACAATAAATAGACCATCTCAAAGAACGGCAGTGAAAGAAACATTGTGTGGAATTATTTTTGTCATCTTTGCTTTTCTGTTCAGTGTTGTAAAATACTCAAACTGCTACCAAGTCCTTTGATTGCAGTAAACCTGTTTTATTTTTTTTATTCTTTATGGCTTAAACATTATGCTTCTTCATTCAGAATGAATTACGCTTATTACAAATGATACAGCTGTAATTAATAATGTTCGTTTTGTTTGTTTACTTCTATAATTAGTTGACTGATGCTTTTGTTTGTTGATTGTAAAGAGCTTATCCATTGTCATCAGGGTTTTACAAATGCTGCAAATTAAAATGGCTTCTAGCTTATTTAATACAAAGTGGCCGTAAACATTATTTGGACAGGCGGTAAGAAGAATAAAGGAAGAATTTAATTGCGGGCTTTAGTGTTGCTTAATTAAACATTTTTGCAAGTAGCACTTTTTAGTCATAAGCTCTGTTTGTACTCTAGGTTTCTTTTTGCTCTGAAAGAACTCTACACTCCACCAATATACTGTATACAGGTTAGGGCTTTGAGTGCATTAAAAAAAGCTTCCTTTGAGAGGATAAAAATTAAAACCACAAAAGCAAGGACTCAAAGGCCTTGAATCAAAATCCACTGTCTGGCTTTTTCATATCTACATTTTCAAAAGTACAGCAGTACAGTATGTACTGTATCTGCAAGGAAATAGTGTGTATGGAAAAGCTATGGGAGAGAATAACTTTGTTTACTCTTATTCACTATAATCCATAGATTCACTAATAACATTGCTTTCTGGAACTTTCTCCTTTTGTGTAATATAATAGAGATATCTGTAAGTAAGTTGTCTGAGTATGATGGCAGTCCAAAGTGTTTGGCTTTTCTAGGAAAGCTGAAGAAGTGGGCAGGCTGTGTGTGTTTGCTGATAAATCAAATCTTTAAAATGCTTTATGGACAGTGAAAAGGAGGATTTCTGAAAAAAAATGTGTAGTGTTCACTGCTTATTCTAGGAAAGCTATACAATTGGAGAGGCTGTGTATGTTTCCTGGGAACTCATTATTATGTGTTCAGAAAAATAATGTCAGCTTAAAATAATTTCATATGCTCGTTGCTCCAAGTAAATATATTGTATAGGGAAGCAAAGCCAAAAAAATGGGATATAAAGTTAAAAATATATTATTTAAATTCAGGAATGTTACATCTAAATTGTATAATACAATAATAAGTTCTCAATTAGAATATCATGTACCATTTGGTCACCATGTTACAAAGAATAAGTATTAGTCCATGCAAAGTAACTCAACTTACTTGAGCCTGCCTTTGTATCCTTTTTAACTTAAAAAAATGAAAATAAATATAAAAAAATCAGTAACAGAGCCACACCGGTATTATATGTGTATAGAACTGTTTAGTTCGCAAAAAAAGAGAAAATTGTCATGTTGTGGAAGTTTGTGTGTTTTCTTTTATTTGTATGAGAGAGAGGTTAAAGAGAAAAAAGTTTTGGTTTACCCTGGTTTTTTCTTAAACATAGAAGCTTTTAAAAGAAACTCAAAACATGGATTTCAGAATCAGCAATGAAACAAACTCTGGGGCACAAATGGAAACTAAGAGGAAGTGAATTTAAAATCAAGAAGTGGAGGTAATTTTTATATGAAGAGTTGTGGGAGTCTGGAGCAAGCAACCTAGACATTTTTAAGCTGAAAACATTATTTCTTTTTAGAAATGGTAGGATTCGATCTTCAGATGAGAACTTAGAAATTAGTATTTCAAGCAAAAGAAGGAAAGAATAATAAGATATGAATGGATGGATGGTTTTGCTTTGATTTGGTTTATGGGTTGCAGATATAAGCAATCCAAAACCCATTTTATTTATTTAGGTCCCCTATCCAAACCCATTTTATTTATTTAGAATTTTACTGCTACTAGGAGTAAGTTTTCTGTAATCTTGTAGAATGCACAATTGATAAATACAAATTGTTTAATAAACAGTTTTTCAAAGTAAATGAGTGAATAACATTTTTCAAATGATGGGAGTAGATGCATTAGTGACTGTTGTAAGTGGTATGTGTCTACTGTAAGTTTGTAGAAACATGTTATGAAGCATAAATTGGCTTATTGTTTGGAAATGACAAGTAAATTGAATTCTATTAGTGTATTCTGAAATTTCAATATGTGCAGCCTCAGAACTCCAGTGGGGAAATTCATGTACAATGTATGTTTTTAGCCTGGTGTAATTTAATTTTACTGCTGGGGTATAATGGGAGGATCATTTTATGAAATCGCCTTACACTGTATTCGATGCCAATATGAGGTCTGGTTAGACTGTCACTTCTCTTCACATTGCGAAACAAAACCTTTACATAAAGGCGCATGGTGTTCATCATTTTCTCATTAATTAATTAAATTAATTAATTAAATTTTAATATGTTACTGTAGAAACATGTTAATTTGCAAACAGTTATACTTCCACGCTCCCTGTTTTGGAAAATCTGTTTTTACCTTCAGTTTTTCATGCTGCCCAGGGCACTTGTCATGTAGTATAAGTTCACCTCAGTGACTGCTGACAAGGACATAAAGGAATAAGATGTTGCAGACTGGCATTATTTTTCAGGCACATCATAATATGCATCATACTGGATATTCCAGTACTATAGAGATAGTTACTATGTGCATACTGTAAACATAGTAAATGTAATCCATTTTAGTACATAGAAAAACTTTAAGCAATTCTCATCCAGGAAGCTAAAAAAGTATGCCCAATTTTTTTTTCTTTTTAATGTACATTTGTCCATCCCGTTGAGATGAAAGGCATGAAATGGCACTTTATAAATTAAACTGCATTGACTGATTACAATAAAAGAAAGAAAAATTGTGGGGATAACAGTTAAGGGCAGTAGACATTGGACTATAAAACAATAAAATACACCTCTTTATCAAAACAACTTTTCTGTTTTCTATAGAAATTGCTTACATGGACATAGGGCTGTTTACATTTTTTCACATTTTTAAATGAATTGAATCCCTTCTTAAAACAGGTTGTTTTAATTAATTTGTATGTAATTTAATCATTACTAAGAATTCCAATGTAGGTGTTGTATATTTGAATTGACATAATTTGTATTTTAAAAAAAGAAAATCCGAATACTGTAAACATACTGTAAATGTGAACGGTAACAATGCCATCAGCTAATGTCTAATTCTAATTTTTACTGCTGTTTCTTAATCTTTTTTTTCCCTGCAACATGGTGTGTTTTCTGTTTTCTTAGAACATAGAAGAAGCTGATCACTTTAGCAGGTAGACCTGTTTTTTCTCTTCTGAATCTCCTCTTCTCACGCCAAACCAAATGAAGAAAATTGCTAAGATGGTGAGCCTAAAAGAGTCTGTATCTGGTGAGAGGGCAAGATCAGGGTGTGTAGCCTGACTGTCTCTGTGATTTTCTAAGTTCCACTTATTAAAGCCTTGACTAGAAGAAAATGCACAGGAAGCGACTTAAGAACGCCTTCAGGCCAGATACAGTGAGCGCATAGAGTACAGTGTCACTTATTGTTTAAAAGCGTGTCACCATCAAACATTCATGCAACCGAAGGGACTTTTGAGTGACTCATCGGTTTAAAGGGACTTGAGCAAAAGGACAGCTTGGAGATCTCACATTTATACTAATACAAAAGTCTCAACTGAAATGCCTCAGCCTGCAAAGGGATAGGCCCAGAGTGTAGACTGAGTCATATAGTCAAAGAGTGGCTGTTTTAAACTCAGGCCTATGACATAGACTATGCCTTTTTCTGACTGGGAGTCCCTAACCACATTTTCCCAAAACACTGCTCTGGTCTAGTGTAGTTAAAGATGATGAAAGTTTTCTCACTTTGCCTATGGAAGACTGACAGTGGTATTTTGCCTGTAGCCTGTGAGCTTCTACAAACCATCAACCACCTGACACTTAAGGCAGCCGTTTGTGCTGTGGGTGTGTCATGTGGCAAAGAGGCAAATGAAGACAGAATTAGTTTCAGAGGAAGCATGTTTTCACTCACTTATGGTTTTTCTCATAGTAGTGCACAAGAGAGACAATGAGAAATAGAAATATCAATAAACAAAGCTAAAATTACAAAAACATGTTCTCAAGAAATAAGTGAACTGAACTGTATAGTATAGAATGTTTTCGTTGTGCTCCTGTAGCATTGGTATTTTAAAAACCAAAAAACATTCAGATTGAGAACCTGTGAATTCCTTTCCATAGTATTTAAAAGAAATCTTAATGTATTCTAATCAATCAAATTTTTTTGATGGAGGATTCTGTCTATTTAACTGATTTGTAATATAAACATTTTAGAACTCTTAAACAGATGTTAAATACTGTACTTATATTTCTTTTCCACACTGTTAAAGGAGTTGTGCATTTTAAAAATGTCATTACTGACAAACACTGATTGCTTTTGTCTTGTACTGTAATACTATTTCCATATCCACCAGTGCCAGAACATTTACAGTAAGTGCTTCCGTGATGAGCCTTTTCATTTAGTTTGGCACCAATCAAATACCTTTCGAGGATGTACTTGTGTGTTATCAGATGGGGGCTCCACACATAGAACTACAACTTACACTCTGCACTTATTTCAGTCATTTTGCGAATGGGATGTTACAGGCAAGAAATAGACGTTACGGGTAATATATTAATGTGTTGGCACTGCCCACAAAACTTGATAAGTTATTAAAGCTGGTGAGTGAAGAGCAATACTGTGTAAAGTGATTAGCTTCTCTGAACCTTTATAGAGAAATGTATTGTGTTGATGCAAAGTAACAAATTCAAATTGGAATGAAAATTATTTTAAATGGATATGTAATTGCATAGTACAGTATGTGTTGAATGTGTGATTAAGTTGCTCTTTGAGATACCTAATTATGACTGGTAGAGTAAAAAAATAATCCATGAACATTTTGCTGTTTTAGTAATTTCCAGAATATATTTTAAGATGAAAGTGGAAAGAAAAATCAGCCAACTGGTTTAATATACTGAACATCAAAAGAAACCCATCACATATTAATGCATGCACATTCTTAGAAAAACATTTAGCTGTTTTAGATATTTAGTAATGTTTTGGTATCATTTTCATTAATTGATCAATCATAATGGATCATAACACATTTGGTTGACTTTCACTGTTGCATAAGCTCTGAATTACCTAATTAGTGAGGATGGCATAGGTGATGAGGTCATTTATTGAATGTCAAGCCTAGTGGGGAAAAAAATATAAAAGAAAAGGAACCGATGTGCCCTGCTTATCAAGAGAAAAGAGCCTACACTGTTGCTGTCTGCCCAGGATTTTCATAACCAATAGTTTCTCACCTGGCTAAACATTGTCTGTCAGTGGCAGACAACACTCTGGGAGATCACCCTGAATATGAGTGAGTGTAGTGCAGATGTTATGCTAATTGTTGTGTACAACAGACCAATGGACAGGGAGATCCAAGTGTGATGGTCTAGGAAGGACAGTGTAGTTGCTACAGAACATCCCTTCTAGTGATTCATGGAAACATGATTGCACAACACTACTTACAGTAGATCAATTTCTGAGTCCTTAATTGCTGGCGTTCCTGTCCACTCATTTAAACATGACAATACATGTCACAGTGCTATTTTTGTAAAAACGGCTTTATTATGGGATTCGAATGTCACGGTTATGTCATGTTTGCACTGCTCACAACACTTAAGCCTCATTTAAAATCAGTGGGATCAGCTGGGGCAATGTGTCAGAAACCAGTAAACAGACGCACGCTTCAGACTCCAGTATCTATAACCTAATTCAAACCATGCTTTTCTGACTGTAATTCTGCTGTGGCCATACTCTCTACTAGCTTGAGACTTTTACAGTAGACCCCCTGGTGAATAACTGTTTTTGAACATTTTAATTAGATTAATTAATGTATCTATCTTGTGTTTGTACAATTACAGTATTATAAATGTCACTGCACCTTCTAGGAAAAAAACATTCTGCTCATAACAACTGTGAATTATGCATTTTTAAGTGATACCTAATTATCACTGAGTAATTTTGATACTCTGTATATCTACAGTAACTGCACAACTCACATACTGTTCACTTCTCTACCTGGAATGCTGTATCTCAGAAGTTCCAAATCAGATGGTAAGAAGAATAAAAATAGCTGTAAACACTAAAACAGTATTAAAAATGTATGTTGTTGTCACACTGTCTTTATCTAGTTTACCTTTAGTTCCTGAAAGAGCAATGCCATTAAGATGAAATGTGAATGCAGATGTTTGTGCCTTGAGCTAAAAAGAGATTCAGTTCCATCAGTATTCCAGTACTTTTAATATTTAAAAAATACCTCTTGGAAGTACATGTATATACTGTACCTTGGTAATGGTTCTACAGTCATGTGTACTCATAATTGAGATGAACTATAATAAATGTAAATATACAATGTTTATGAATACTGTATGAACATTTCAGCCTTCTGCTGTTTCTTAGACACCCAGTGACAGGCTCCAAAGAGAACCTTTTGTTTTTAACTTGTTAATAGTTACTTCTAAGTACTATAAAATACCATAAACATCATTAATCAGGATTAATTTCTGGGAATCTATTAATAATTGAGCTTTGTTTACTTGTGTATGGTTTGTAGCATTCAGAAGATGAGATTTCATGAGATTTCATGTGTTGCCATACAATAGCTAAACAATAATGGAACTGGCAGAAGCCAGCACTTAATTGTGAAAATAGATAAACCAGCTTTAGTAGAAATGCACGTTTATCCATGACCTTTGTCTCTTTGTACTGCCTACAAAGTTTTGACAGCTGTTGGAGTTTGTATAAATAATGTTAAACACCAAGACTGGAAAAAGAAAAGGCAAAGAAAAACTTGAGAGCCTGAGAAGCACTTTTGCTCAACATTATGAACACCTTCTATTTGGGCACTGTGTTTCCATTAATTTGTGCTTTTTTGTACCATTTATTTAAACCCAAATTTGTCCACACAGTGTTAAAATGCACTTTCTAAAGTAGTACATTCTGCTGTTATGCAAACAATATGCAAAGTAGTGTTTCTTCTGAATTATGTCATAATGTACAGTAACAGCAAGCCTGTTTTGAGATTATTTTTTGAGCCTATGGTAGAATAGGCATGTATCCCTTCAGAAACTGTTTTAATTGAAACAAGATAAATGTGATTGCTGTGACAAGCAAAAGAGCCCACCTGCTCGTCTTTTGCATCTCACATTGCCTGTACTCCACAGAGGGCCTTACAACCAAGAATGAGCACCACATAGCTTCTACATGGTACTGTGCAGACATAATCTGGCCATACAACATGAATGGATACGAGTCATTTTTCAAAACTTCAAGAATCCTGAAAATCTCATACCATCTCCTTGCAGAAAGAATGCTGAGAAGCACCCCTCCACAACATTTTTAATATTTAAATGCTCATTTCCTTGTGTGCAATCCCAAAATATAATGCATATTATCCCATTCTGCTTTGGTAATGTTCTTCATGTTTGTAGAAATCAATTTTGTTTTCAATTGCAAGGTAATGTACTAAATACAAAACATCAGCGTGGTAGAGGCATTTCAGATATTTTTTTTATTCATGCATATTTCCAGTTGGCATGCCAAATCATGGCTTGTTTTCTGTTAATGAAACACTTTTTTCTGTCCATCTCTGTCTTCTGAGTGCCTGAATATTTTTCCCTTCTTCATTTCAGACATTTAAGATTTTTTTACTACCTGTTCTCAATGGTGATGTCTTAACTGGAATATACAGAAACTCTGTGAATGTTCAACATTAAAAGAAAATGGAAAAGGTGTTGAATGACAAAATCCTTTAGGGATGTTATTATTAAGATAACATCTGTCGAGGTGGTTAGAAAGTCATGGATCAGATCACTGTGAAGAAACAGAATACTGGTTTAGTGAGTGAAGGTGGCTTGGAGCACATGGAGGAGGAGAAGGAATGTCTAAAAGATCTAGAGAAAGTTTTAATGGAAGGCATGGTGGGTCGCATCAGATACTGTTTGAAGATGCTCATGTGGGAAGTTGTCAGCATGCATAAGCAGCAAAAGAACAAGGAAAGGTTCATTCCATGCTGAATGGTAAAAAAGAAAAGAAACACTACATTTCAGCTGTAGAGCCTTCTTCAGGTGACCCATCACATGTCCCTTCTGAAAAATATATCTTTCAAATTCATTTCCAAACTAGTTATAATTATAATTTAATTAAGCAGTTAACAATTTTTGCACAGTTTCAGAGATGAAAGATGGAACTATAGTGTGTTAAATACAACACACTATATTTACTATGTTAGAGTGTTAGAGGTGTCGCATCTGTACAAACTTTTGAAAAGGACACCCCGGTAATAAGATTAGGACAACGGTTCTAACAGTATTTCCCTGTTGGGAGAAAGATGTGTTCTACCTATGTGAGATAAAGAACTATGGGTTTACATTTTTATTTATTAGGCCACCCAGCATCTCGAAACAAAAAAAAATGCTTATTTCAGGACAAGCTAATTAATAACAAATGACAAAATGATCAAAGGGCATAGAGGCTGAAAAACTCAAGATGAGGTTATGTTACATTTATCTCACCCCCATGGGCTCTTTCAGGTATATTTAGCCTTATAAAACTAGCAAGCCTTCCAGCATTCCAGAATTATCTCTAGAGCTTGACCACACTCAGGGATTAACTTCTTTCAAAGTAAACTGTCGTGGTTTACTTTGACCTCCCACAGGCATCAAATACAGTGCACTCCAGAATTAATGGCACCCTTGGTAAAGATGAGAAAGAGAGGCTATGGAAAAATGTATTTGTTGTTTATCAGCTTGATCCTACACTGTAGGGCACTGTATGCATGCCTTTATGCTACTAATGACAGTACCGTTTGGCTCCAGTATATCAAGGTCCAGTTTCCTGGTTGAGCAAATTCACTGTCTATACATTTATTTTTTTTTGCATTAAATACAGAATTTAATCCAGGCTTTAACCCAATGCAGTAAAGAGAGTTATACAATTTTAGGTTGGAATGAATTCTATTCCTTTTCATAGTTTTTGTCTGCAATTTTCAAAATAATTGTATTTTCAAAACCAGTGCTTTGCATTAGTTAGAATTGATTTAACAAACATTCTCAATCATGAGCTATGCAGAAAAAAATCAGCTAACTATTCGGCTGAGAATATATGTACATTTATAGATTCCAGACATTATATCAATATATTTTTCAAGGTTCTTGAGATGAGTGGAATTCCAGGCACTGTTTGTGTGTTCTGGGAGCTGCTGTTCAGTCTCTCGTATCATGTGCTATTGTAACTTTTCTACTTTTAGTCCCACAAGAGCTGAGTAGGAGAGTGTCAAAGGACTGCGGTAGTTAAGATGTGCTTTGGTTAAATTTTGTATTCTGCACTATTTAGAAGCATGCCATATCTTTGTTCTATTTGTAGAAGGCACTAGGCAGTACCTAAAAAACTAAGTGTGCACCCAAGGACACACATCACTGGTGTCATTCAGAGGGTTGTAAGGATTAAAATCCCCAATGCCAGTGCATCCATCTGCATTCACTCAGTATTATTTTCAATTGTTGTCCTTGGGAGCATGTTACCAATTTGTTTGTGTAGTAATTTCCATTGCTCTACCGTACGTTTTTCACAATAATGTTGTCCGAATTGGTCAGCTAGCTTCATATCCACCCTGTGTGTGTGATTTTTCTTCTGGAGAAGACCAGCTGTTAAGATGCAAAAGTAAAAAGTAGGTGTCAAATGCCTCTCCTGCATCGGTTAGGTGATTGTAGAGCATATTCACTTCTGTAGGTTTACTCTTAGTGCCGTACTGGGAGTAATCTAGAACTTAAACTGTAAAGTAATAATTAAACATTGCAAAGTAGTGGGACTTCTCGTACTGTACATTCGCTCTGTTTTAACGCTTGGTTTAGAGAGTTGAAAATGTCAAGTAATCCACTGCGGTTTTCCTGTACCATAAAAGTGCAAGGTCTTTAGTAAGCTAAATGAGACATTTGCGTTCCCAGTGCAAAACCTGTGAGTCTGAGTGCTTCAGTTGTATTTTCTAGTTGTGTTTCTATGGTTTCAGGTCAGTTTCTCCCGGCTTATTTTTTGTGTATAAATAATTTGCTTATCTTTCTGGTTGTCATGATTCCTCCTCCAGATCACCCTTTATGGACTAATCAACACCCGTCTTCTTGCCTGTGTGTTATAATACATGTGGTCCACTATGCTAGTTTTTTTTTCCCCCAACATAATGTAGAGGACTGATTACATTTTACTATTTGAACTTGCAGCATTAAAATGCACAGCCTTTAAATGCTGTGCAAAATCTCAAAGTCCCTTGTAAAGCTGTGGGATAAAATTTCACCCATCTTCGTCTTACAGTATGTGTCATGCTCTGCTCATACGTAAAACCAAGCTAACAGATACTAGTGCCATTGTTTCCTCCACTTTGTGCTTGGTGTTTTGTTGCTGTTCTTTTTTTGGCTTTATCGATATAGCTTGCTTACATATATTGGGACTTTGTAATGTTTCTATACATGTACAATCCACAATTATAATTGTATTGTGTGTTCACCCAATACGGAATATCAATTCATCTTTTACATCTTGGTTGACAGAGATGACTCCTGTACCCACATGGCCTATTGTGGAAATCCAGACAGGTTCCTCTGATCTGTCCATTTTTTAAGCCACTCATATTTTGTTACATGAGTTCCTGTGCTGGCTGGAGGAGCAATGTGTACATCCATGGCATTACAGTAGTCTCAGAAGTCACTCTTTTGCTGGAAACCTGAAGAGAACTGGCTAATTTATCCCCGCCTCTTCCCAAAGAGGATTATTTTGTGTTGCTGCTTGGGAAATCCTTCAGTTTGACTGAAATGAACTATCTGATTTGTAGAGCTTAACCTCTCGTTTGCTTCCTATCATTTTATTAATTTGATTGATTTTTATTTTACATATTGTACTTAATTGTACTGACACTTCCTGACAGTTTTCTTTATTATAATCTATCCTGTATAAGGATGTCTGCTATGATAGTGATAATCTGGACAGAACAGCCTACAAACCTGAACATTTATGGAGTGCCAGCAGAGTTATAAATTTATCTGCAATATTAATGTTTTGGATATCTCCAAGCAGGTGAATAAACCAGCAGCTACAGAGTATATTATTTAGTCATATACAACACTGCTTGGTAACTAGATTAAGATCTCCTTGTAAACCTCTCTCCAAGTTCCAGGTCTTTTGGTTCTGTTCTTTTACAGAATATTGCCCTTTTCATGTTCAATTCACTTTACATTTGCTCTGTTATAAAAGAAGATAAGCTACCATCTTTAAATGTTGTGCACCGGTGTTAATGGGAATAACATAGAAGCCTTTTGTAACTGAAAGAAAATGGAACACGAGGAATCGCTGAACCTGAACAACCCCATTCTAGGAAGGCAATTAGGTCAGGAACATGATCATTCAAGGTAAAAATAATATTAAGGAAATCCATGGAGCACAAACCATTATTATGCTTTGCACAAGAATGAGGTTCTTCTCCTTGAATGTGTAACAGCTATGCTAGTACAGGGCTATAGCACTGTTAACATTTAATTGATTTCAATAATGTTTCCTTTTGGTAACAGTGATCTTTTCTGTTAACCTTCTGTGGTATATTTTCATGTTATGATTTGCTGACGACTTAAATAAGAACATGTTTATGTAAGTGACAAATAGAATAGTTAAACCCTATACAAGATATACAGTAAACAAAAAAGAAAGTTGTTTGGTAGGATGCATCAGTCATTACATGACAGCACAACAAAAAATAAAATATTGCCTTTTAAGAAATAGCATAAACATAGTTTTTTGTGATATTGACCTGGCCCTTGCCCTCTTACATACCCAAAAAAGAAAGATTCCATGTTGTTCTTCAGTAAAGTAGCATTAAGTTCAGAGCCCAAAGTATGTGTTCCTTACATCCCTTTTAGCTAATCAAAGGTGATTTGTTTTGCCTAAATTCTTGCAGATCCCTATTATAGTGGCCAGGCAGCTACACTGCTTACTGGCCATCAAACAAAACACAAAGCCTTTTCCAGAAACAGTCTCTCAGACTCCTCCCTACTTTCAAGACTAGAGTCCCTTACTCCAATACTCTTCACACAACCTTTAAGACTCACAAGGTCCTTGGTCAGCCCTTCTCCTCTGGTGAGAAGGAGAAGTAATTTTCTCTTTAAAATTAATAAGAACAAGAAGAAGACACGTACATGTGATTGCAGATAAGATACACACTTTCAATAAATTGTGGTCAATCTTCGTGACTTTTGGCAAAATAATTACTACAGTCACATGTCAGCCATCTGCAAATTTGCTGTGATATCATTTTTAATGTTGAAGAAGCAGGTCTGCAGGTCATCATTTCTCCACCTTGTATATGGAACTGTGCATTGAGCATTTTGAGACAATTGACAATTGAGAGCACAGGGTCAGCCGTTTATATGGCGCTCCTGGAGCAGCTGGGGTTAAGGGCCTTGCTCAGGGGCCCAACGGAGTAGGATTCCTCTGCCGGCTGCAGGATTTGAACCAGCAACAGGCGCAGATCCTTAGCAACAGTGCCACCGCTCCAGTTTAGTTACGTAGGATAATGCACACTTAGTTGGGGTTTTCAATCATTAAGCTACCTAATACAATGCATTTTTTTATGCAATGCATTTGTCCTTGGTCAGCCCTTCTCCTCTGGTGAGTGGTGCACACAGGGGTTTTGCCTTCAGATCCCCTCCAGCAGGAGACATTCACTCCCCCAGACCGACTCCAGAAACTTAAAATTCCAGTTTTTTTAAAGAGTCACCTGGCCAGTTGGCTTCCTGAAGCTGTTCAGGTGACTGAGCAGCAGCTCATTCCCCAGAGGAATCTGTGGAATTTGATCCCTAGCAGGGCTGTGCACTTCACAGTTTCTTAATCTGCTTGGTTTAAGGTATAATGCCAGGCCATATAGGTGATGATATGACCAAGTTGGTCATAAGGCTGCTTTGATGGGAAACAAGATGGATCACAAGATGATGAAGCCATAGTTACAATATTAAAGGACAATTGCAGTCTCAATTTCTCAGACCAGTTATTAAATCTTGGTAACAAAATTAATTAATTAATGACATTGCACAATTTTATAAATTCTAAATTCAGCACAAAATCGTGAACTTTGTGAAAGTTCTGTATGGTTGCCGTGTCACTTGCAAATCCACAGGCGAGAGGGAGAGTTTGTGAGAATTGTGATGTGAAGTGGCCCTTCCTGCTTACTTGTCACTGTAATGACTAAAGTAATGCGATGTATAAACAAATAAGTACAGGTTGTGTAGTAGATGTGTTGCCACAGAAGTGCTCCAATGAGATCTGTATGAGGAGTTAACAAGTACCCTGTAAGTAGTTTTTGTCAGCAAAACCATCTCAAAGTGGAGAGCAATATTTCTGTTGAATTAAAAGGGATGTATTCACAAGTCTGCTTGTTTGCATTGTAATAGGGCTGCTTCTAGTCACCAGACTTTTCTTGCCTTGTCCAGAATTTCAGAATCTGGCTCTCCGTATACCTGGAAATTTGATCTATTTTGTGATGTCAATTGGAGGTTTTACATGTTACTCTATGCATTTTACTTTCATTGTGGTTTGAAATGCACTCATCAATGCCAATTCTTTCTAACCCCCACCCCCCAAAATAGCGTTGCAGTTCCTCTTTAAAATTAATAAGAACAAGAAGAAGACACGTACATGTGATTGCAGATAAGATACACACTTTCAATAAATTGTGGTCTTATCTTTTCATTCCGGCCTCGTGAATGAGGTAGCGTGATCCCACAAAAGAAGGATTTTTTAAGATTAATGGACACTCTTAAAACCTTTATACAGATGCAGCCATTCCAAGGCATGGCGCATCATACCGCATTATACTACATGCAAATTAAATTATGATAATAGTATCAGGAAGCACCTTGTAAAACCTTGTAAAACAGGTGGAGCTAATGAAGCTTAACGCCTCATGTACAGCTTTTGAACTGTCGCCAGAAATGCCTGGTTTCGAATCCCGGTCACTGCAGAGGGACAATCTTTTTCAATTAAAATTTAGGTTGTATACTATTTAGACTTTTAATATTTTTAAACTGTGTATTACAGCATGTTAATCATTAAACATTAAAAAGTCTGTATATTTTACAAAAGCAAGATTGCTCAGTTGGACAAAAGTACACAACCTTCCACCTTCATCATAAATAATTTAATTATTCATAAATATTTTATGCATCTTTAACTTTGTCTTTAACTTTGTAACTTAGTGGGTTCTGGTTTTAACGTGCTTGTTCTAACATTATTAAGCTTATACTATGCACTTCATAAAAAGTTATAACGTTTTGTCCTTTTCTAAGAATACATAGTAAGAATACCACTTGCTGTTATTGTAAAAAGATAAATCTCGCTAAAAGTTATATGAATATGGAATTGTGTAACTAAGCAGCTAAAATATTACAAGTGGGCATTTCAGAAACATTTTGACATCTGTTTCTTTTTTTAAATATAATTATATTGTTATTAATTTCTTTATATACGGGATTCCATATTATATTACGTATGAATCAAATTTTAAAAAGTAGGCTTTTTTGTACTGCGATAATGAGCGCAAGTATTCACAGAAATGGTTAAAACATTTTTACTAACTATATAAACTTAATATGGTCAGAAGGAGCACTTAAACACTTTTCCAAAATAACCACAGTATGTAACCGAATGAAAGACTTTGATGCTTAAAATGTTTAGGAAGAGAGTGGAATAATGGTGTGTATTTTTTATTTAAACTACCAGTACCAGCCATTTACAGTTTACATAATATGTTTATGTTCCTAAATTAATATCGTTCATGACCTTCAGACATGTTATGCTCCTCTTCTTTTTATGCTCAGCTACTAAAATTTCCCTTTAGTTGTAAAATTTAATATAAATATTAAGTAGATTAAAACATGCACAGTAAAGAGATTAAATGATTACATTGTTTCACTAACAACCAATGCACCACGAGTGCCCCTGTCGGTCATTTTGGCCAGTCAATCATGTACCGCGGTACAATGCAGCAAACTGTGGGTAATTTCGAGCAGTACAGGGTTTTACCGTGCATTTTGAATGGCTGCATCTGTATTAGTTTGGATAAAATTGGAGAAAGAATGTAAACCTGTAGTTTCAGTCCTGGATAGGACATACTGTATGCATCAAGTTGAGGCCAGATATGAGCTCCAGAACTACCCTTTGGTGTAGAAACTGGGCCTGAAATGTTGTTTCCTTTCTTAAACCTTTACTTGTTCCTTCCTAGTCAGAATGATGCCTTGGCAGTTCAGTGGTAGAGGTTCAATTCCCGACCAAAGCACAACCTGTACTTTGTTTAACAAATTGCTCCTAAATAATATGGATACCATATTGACATTTATATTAATTTAAAATATCGCAGTATGTTAAATATTAAATTAATGATAATACTTTACATACTAATACCTAATTTATTAATAAATGAAATCCCCATTTTAATCAAAAATTTTAATTCTTTTGAATAATCAAATACAATGAACCACAATTTAATTTACCAGAATATCATATATATATATATCATAGTCATTTGTAATAAATAAATTATTCATGTTGTGAAGATAAATGTTGTTATGATGAAAAGCAAGGCTCACAAACCTTTTTTGCAAGGATGAACCTCCATAGTGTTGAGTTAACAAATTTGTGAGTCCTGCCATAGGGGATGTAATTTTACCTTTTTTAAGAACATATGTGTATATATAATATTCAGTTATTATAGTAGTGAAAATAATCACCTGTTTATTTTTTTTTTTAATTGTTTGGTGAACAAATAAAAATATTTTCAAATATTAGTATTGTCTGTATGTGTGATATGATATTGTTTCCATTGTTGTTTTGCAGATTTGTTTTTAACTGCTTAGATCAACTTGATATATGGTATTTTTATCCCTAAGAAAAATATTAAATATAACAAATAAAAAGTATATAATTGCATAAAAAATGTGGTGAAATACGGTGAAATTTTAATGCAGGGAAATGCTCATTCTAACCATTTTAAAAATGTACAGTAGCTGGAAAGTGTTTATTTAACAGGATACCATGAGAAAAATATTTAGATTACTTCTTCAGTTTAAAACATATGGACACAGCTACAAAGCATTATAACATGATAGTTAAATGTTTTCTTTAAAAAAGGCAAGGGTTTCCTAATGTTCCCTTTATAAGGCTAAAATGGAGGGTAACATTAAGATATTGGAGACATTTACATTTAAATTTACTATCCACACAATATGCAAAACATCTACCCACCATCCTGGACTGACTGAAAAAGTAAATTGCAGGCATTGTTATACTCACATTCAGAAAATAAATGCATTAAGTATTCAGAGTGTTACTAACATTAAAATTCTGTATAGACAGTCATGTGCTTACGCAAAAAATAACCCACTATATCTTGAGAACGAAAGTAGCTCTGACGCTACTTTCAGTGGCTCAAATAGAGAGGTTCTCCTGCACCATTTTATGGGGGTTGAGAGACATCACAACCTTAAAAAGAAGCCGTTACATCTGGGGAATGAAGGCAACGTAAACACTCTTTTCAGTGGTGCAAACCAGCACTAATGAATGTGTTGGGTTTCATTTTTTATGCTTTTAGGCCAGCTAGATATTGTGATGCATCTCGTTAACTTTTGGTAGCAGCTAGTGACAAGGACATTTTAGTTCCTTTTTTTAGTTTTCAGAAATTATTTTTCAGTGTTTCACACTGATGTGCTGATCTGCCTTTTAATTATGTTGCCTTACCTTCCCCAATCTAGGAACAATAGAAAAACTTTTCCTAAGATTTCCAGTCATAACCTTCATTCATATAATCATAAGAAACTCACAGCGAGTTGTAGAGAGTCGCAGCGCACACACCCATTCTTGTCAGTTGTGTAGTGTGACACCCCCAGTGGCTCAGTCATAGCGCTCTTGATGGCCCCTACGACTCTGTGCGATTCGCGACAATAAAATCAAATAGGTTTGATTTTCTCATAGCGAGTCGCAAGTCATAGGGGTGGTCTCTTGTGTTTGCAACAGTCAACAGCCAATGAGCACTCAACCGGATGTACAGTGCGTATAAGGAAAGAAGGAAAGTGAGTGTTTTGGACTATGCAAATGGAGGAGAGGCTAATCAAACTTTGGAGCCAGCACAGATGTTTGTTTGATGTTTCATGTTTGTTTTTTGTTTACTTTCGTGTGGCGCTCCTCCTCTTATTCTGGTGTGCTCCACATTGATTGGCTGCCAAAATGAGGCGACCTGGCGGTACTTTCGCGGCACAATACGAGATTTGGAACCATGATGAAAAGTCGTGAGAGAATCGTGTAATTAGTCACCCCCTGCAATTCCTAGTCGTATAATGTGACCCTCTAGAATACCCTCTAGAACAGAAAAGGCAGCAAGATTCAGCAACTAGACTCATTAAATTTGACATGCTCTCCGACTACAACTTATGCAAAGTCCTGTAGTGTGACAAAGGCTTTAAACGATTTAAAGACATAGAAAACTATGTGCTATGAAAGAAACACGTAATGTTCCGTTTCGGTTACACACTTTAAAAATAAAAAAATACCTTACAATTAGTTTAGAGATGTACAGTATAATTAATAAATGCCACTCAAAATTAAAAAGTATTGTTAATATTTATAATAATAATTATAATTAATAATGATTGCTTACACTTATATAGCGCTTTTCTGGACACACCACTCAAAGCTCTTTACAGGTAATGGGGTCTCCTCTCCACCACCACCAATGTGCAGCATCCACCTTGATGATGCGCCGGCAGCCATAGTGCACCAGGACACTCACCACACATCAGCTATTAGTGGAGAGGAGAACAGAGTGATGAAGACAATTTATAGATGGGAATTATTAGGAAGCCATGATTGGTAAGGGCCAATGAAGAATTTGGCCAGGATGCCAGGGTTACATCCCTGCTCTTTTCGAGAAACGCCCTGGGATTTTTAATGACCACAGACAGTCAGGACCTCGGTTTTACATCTCATCCGAAGAATGGCGCCTTTCTACAGTATAGTGTCCCTGTCACTATACTGGGGCATTAGGACCCACATGGACTGCAGGGTGAGCACCCCCTGCTGGCCCCACTAACACCTCTTCCGGCAGCAACCTTAGTTTTTCCCAGGAGGTCTCCTATCCAGGTACTGACCAGGCTCACACCTGCTTAGTTTCAGTGGGTTGCTTGTTGTAAGTTGAAGGGTGATATGGCTGCTGGCATATTTGTCTTTGTATCATTGTATCTGCTGCAATGCAATCATTCAGTTCACTACTCAAAATTTATTTTAACGTGGCTCCATTTTTGTTTTTTACCTTTTTATTTGCTTTTAATTATAATATCATTTAAAGCCACTGTTTATATTTTTTATCAAAATCTCAAATAAAATTATCCGTGTTATAATTACTAATTACACAATAATAGTTCTTATTTAGCTTATTTCAGTATTCAAACTGCACATCTGTGAAAGGACCTGAGCTTTAGAGAAACATGGAAAAAAAGGTCCACTGGTCTACAATCCATAAAGGTTCATAACAATAAGCATTCTCCAGTCTATCCTCGTAGTGAAAGTTCAGCCCTTTGGCCCAGACAGCAATAGTAAGTAGGATTCTCCTACGGTCATTAGTTAGCCAGAATCTTCGGGACTTTTGGCAAAATAATTACTACAGTCACATGTCAGCCATCTGCAAATTTGCTGTGATATAATTTTTCATGTTGAAGAAGCAGGTCTGCAGGTCGTCATTTCTCCACCTTGTATATGGAACTGTGCATTGAGCGTTTTGAGACAATTGACAATTTCAAATTGGGTGATAGTGATAATTTACAGTTTCTTCTTATTATTTTTATATTTATATGTATATTATATTTTAGATAAGGTAAGATAAGATCACTTTATTAGCGATATAAAGTTTCTTGCATTAGGAATTTGTCTTTTTCGCATACCCCACCTTGCTCTCCATGAGACACACAGGCACACAGACGGGGAGACAGGGAGAGAGAAGCTTGGGGTCAGAGCACAGGGTCAGCCGTTTATATGGCGCTCCTGGAGCAGCTGGGGTTAAGGGCCTTGCTCAGGGGCCCAACGGAGTAGGATTCCTCTGCCGGCTGCAGGATTTGAACCAGCAACAGCGGATGCCACCACTCCAGTTTAGTTACTTAGGATAATGCACACTTAGTTGGGGTTTTCAATCATTAAGCTACCTAATACAATGCATTTTTTTAATCTACTGAACCATATGGCCTCATTAAATGATCAACTGATCAATTTATAAACTGATTTTTCAACGTTCCTTCCACATTGTACAGCTCAGAATTACTTTGAAACATTTCAGTTAAATGGTATATATTCCACTAGCTTGTACTCTGAACTTGTACAAAGAAACAGAACAACAGATCTCAAACATACATATCTAGTATGAGAAGGGTTTGGATTTTGAATGAATGATGGCTGAGAGAAAAAAACAAAACAAAAGTATGATTCTTGTCAGAATCCACATAGGAATCAGCTGAGAACCTGACAGATGAAAAACTTTTAACCAATGCTTTAAAAATAAACACAACCTACACACCTAACAGGGCAATGGAAACCTCACCTGGTGCATGTATTATTTAAACTGAAGGCCTGTGATGTTTATCTTATTGTGGTTCTGGCTGTCAGAGGTCAGTGAGAACTTTTTTCCTGTTGAGTGGAGAACCGAATATGTCTCAGTTTATTTATTTTTTTTGTTAAATTCCCTGCAGTCTTTTAGATAAGTTCTATGCATCTATTACACCTTGAGCTTTTCTGGTGCCCATATGATAACTCCTTTGCTGATACTGTTTTGTGGTCCTATTTGCAGTCATTCATTAGAGTATTAAGTGTCTGGACCTACAGCTAAATTATAGTTGGGATGAGTACAACTTGATTTTGCAACAGATGCATTTTATCTTAATTTGCATGTAATATAAAATGCCTGTTGTGATAAATGCAGTTCCATTACCAAACAAAACCCAAAATATACTCTTTTTATTTAAAGATGCAAAAAAAACCCCATGAAAGGCTTTGCTCAGAATACTAGTATAGTATAGAATAGAATAAGATACTCTTACTATTGCACATATCATATTGGCTGGTATGGTCAAGGGCCATATTCTACACAGGAAGGACTTATATTTGTTAGGCCCTTGAAAAACTGTTGTTTTTGCTACTGATTTTATTATTGCTATTTATAATATTGGGTGTCACTCTGCATGACAGCCAGTGCTGTTGCCTTACAGCTCGAGTCCTGATTTTGAGCTGTTGCCTTTTATGCAGAGTTTGCATGTTCCTCGCCTGTCAATACTAATGCTTTCATTAGAATTTTATTTGGGCATTCCTAAAGGTGGACAAGGTATTGAGAACAAATAATTTCTAAAATATATTTAATTTGGTAGTTTTTTAATTGTCAGTTTCATCAGTTTGTATACAGGCATTTGTTTTTTTTTATTTTAGAAAATCAGTGAGTGCTAATTAAAGCAAAACACTGGAGCTTAGTAGTACTGCCCGTCTGTTTCCTCTCTAAATACATTTCTTTTAAAGTTCTTTGAAAAAAAGCATATCCAGTCACCCATAAGGTGTCTGTGTGTCTAATGTTTACAATTATCTCAAATTACATGCTGCTAATATAGTGTAATGCCAGTAAAATACCTGCAGCTGCTTTTAATGCAGTGTAGGGATGACTGCATTTAATGAGGGACATTTAGTGAACACCAATTCAAAGAAAACAGGTTCATAAGCCTATTTACACTGTGCTACAAGTTTATCAATCATCACAGGACATAAGCATTTTATCTTTGTAATTTGGCTGCCAGATGAAATCTTGCTTATGAGTAAGAAGGACAACACAGCTCATCAAAGTCTACGTGTTATTACTGTGTGAAGTAGCAACAAAATGGCAGAAAAGAATTATCGCTACTGCCAAGAAGAAAGCCATTGTATTAAAAAGTGCAAAATGAAAATAGCACAGATGTGAGCTTCTGTGCCTTTATTGTTTAACTGCTGCTGCGTTATCTGATAATGGTAATTTTGCTGAGTTCAGTACACTGCTTTCACCAAAGCATCTGTGAAATATTAATTTTAAAATTAGAAATCACACCTCTCTCAGGACACCAGTCCAGATCTCAGAACTCCTCGCTAAAGGAATTTCTTCAGCACCTTTGCTAGACTCAGAAGGGTGATTATTTCCTTTGAAAGTCGAACATTAAAAAACCTCTTGCGCTATAAAGCTCTCATTAGTACCCACTCAATTTTTGCTCTCTTTTATGTATTATTTTGATTTTGTGTTTTTTTTCCTCCTCTATGTTGATGAGCATAGTTTGTTAATTTTTCAATAGGACTAAGAGTACACTTTTTCAAAATGCTGCATTTTCATTACATTCTCTTAAGCCTTGGCACTTGTAATTTTCAATTGCATTCATCACCATCCTTCTAATCTTTTCTCTGACTTTCTTACACAGCCGCATCCCTTCTCCTTTCGCAGTGGCTATTAATCTTTTTAAACCAAGGACAGCAATAAGAATAGTTTTCCTTTTCAGAGCATTATTTGCTCCCTCATTAAGGAGCACAGCTGAAGAGCATTTAGAACTGCAGCTGTCAGATGGTCTTTCCTTGGATTCCAGGGTTTTATCTGCTCCTACCTGAATTAAGCCACTTTATTAGGCTTTATTACACAATATTGGAGATTGTGACATTAAACCAATTGACAGAGTAGGCAGCAACAGCCAGTGCTCTGAAAAACTAATTGGAAATTAACAGCATTGAGTGCTTTGCTGTGTTCATGACAGGGGCACACATTTAAAAATAGAGACCTTTTCCCAAAGTGATTTGATACATTGTTTGACTTTTGAATTTATAATTATTTTTTTGCCTAAATCTTTTATCCAAAATAAATTACTGTATGCTTGTACCCATTTATTTAACACACTATTTTACATGTTTATGAATCCACAACTTTCCACTTAAAAGTCCAGAACTCTGAGGATTGTTACGTACATGCTGCTGCCTGTATGATGAGACCAAAAGCAACAGTTTTACACTCAGGCTTCCTATGCAAGCATACAATAAAAATTAATAATTTCACCCTCTAAGGTCAGGGATTACAGAGCATTACACAGCACTTGAGGTGTTTATTCTCCGCCACAGAGTGATAATATAGTAATAATCAAGCCCAATTTTATGTAAGACAAATGCTTATTTCCAATAAGTAACAGACACATTACACAATATAAAATGCTTACTGTATATTATGGATGCTTCTAGAGCACTACTTTCCACAGACAACCCAGAATTCTGTCCTTATAATCTGAATACATCAAAACACCTTAACTAGCAACTGAGAGAGAGCCCATGTCTGAATAAACAAACGGAATCCTAACACTAAACCTTCCTTTCTAAACAGATAAATAAAACAAGTTCTCTTCTATAATAAAGCTGTTATCTGGACAGACTGATTAGATGAATCATCTTATGATGATGACGATGATCATGATCACATACACGTTCCTTTTTTCTCTCCATTCTTGCCTCCTCGTTTTCATTTCCTGTATTTATGTGTTCATTCTGAAACGTTCTGGAATATATCTGTTTTAATGATTTCACGCTGATGTTAACCCAAGTACATTTTAGCACTCAATCGATCATCTTCTTTTGCGCTGTGTATTCATCTCCAGACCTAGCTGACAGCTTTTTTAATAGAGGAAAACAATATCCATTATTCCAAGCCTTCGAGATAAGGCAATCAAGTTGGAAAGTGCAAACAAACTAATCCCAGGTGAAACTCAGCTGCATCATTACTGTGTATATACAGTAGATTACATGATGTAGGTTATTAATTTTCTTTTACACACATTTTTCTATTCTCTAAAACCAACATCCTCCATCACAAAATAGGGTGCGAATCCCCCTTTTCATTTGCCTAATAAGTTTTGACATAAGGGATTTTGTCCTCCTGTTGAACTCCTAGCTGGCTACAGGATCTTACAAACTTAATTTTAGATCTGGTTTTTGTTTGTTTCAACTTAATATATTTAATGATTGTTTTTGAATACAGTATTAAACAATTCTAAAACCCTGCAGTATCTAATGCTAATTATTAGAAATAGTGCCTTTCTACCTGCACAGACTTAGTAGTTTTGAGACTGGAAAATTTTGGTTTGGAACCTTTATGGTTAAGACTCTTGAATATCCAGGTTACTTTCTGTGACACTCAGCTAAATTAAACGTTAATCACAAGTTGTTCAGGACAAGGGTTTGTATATTAGTTTAATTAAAACCAGAGAAAGACATACTTTAGGTGCAAGGGTTAGGCTTCCCTTTAATGGAGACAATTGCTGGTAGTAACAAAAGATAAATCAAGACCCATCAAATGAGAAAAAGACACATAAAACAACTGTTTTAAAACCAAGCTTCCACTGTTTATTTCATCCCCCTTTTACCCTGGTTGTCTTTTACAGCCTTTTTTTGTAAGTTCAAAGTTCTATACGTGCAGATTCTAATTTTGCTGAAGTGATAGCTTTCTAAGCAGTCTGGCACCGTCTGCTTTTCAAATGCTATGATCTGCGAAAATATAAAAAAATAAAGAAAAAAACTCCACAAAATCTTTTTGAAATGGTTTACACGTTCAAGTAATGACTCACCACTAAACATAATTGCTGATCTGAGGGCAAACAAAAAGGCTTCTTATTGTAATTCTCATTGGTAAATTATTTTTATTCATTAGATGCATTAAAACAACACAACAGAGGTTCTATCAATGACATTCAGACAAAACTGACCTTGATAGGTTGCAGAGCAAACCGTTGGCTATTGACTGGTATTGTTGCAGACCTGTTAATGAATTGTTTGATATCATTCCACAGCCTGAGAATGAATCTCAGAACATTAAGTAAAATGCTGTTATTGACTCTATTGAATGCCGGATTGATCCTAAATTTCATAAGCTCAGCTTGAGAACTAGTCTCTAATAAATTCAGGAGCAGTTAGTGTCATGGATAGGGTCTTAACGAACAAAATGAGCTTATTTTGTATTACATTTGTGCTTCCCTGATATTGAGTACGGTCATTAATTGCAACACAGACATATGGCATAAATGCAAGAATTTCAACAGTCTTTTGTATAAATTCAAAGGGTAGGATTGAATGAGAATTTTTTGTTTAAATTTTTTTTTCCCTTAAAAATGATTCAGTACATAAATGTGCAAACAGAAAACAAGCAGTCAATCTGGTCTTAAAAGCGTACTATTTTAATCAGTAGCTTTTGATATCTGCCATCACTAATCTTTCAAATTTTTGTAATTACTTTGAGAAAGTAATCATTTTTCACTCATACAAAGACACTTAGGAGATTGCAAGCAGAGGTTACATTAATTTAGGGGTCACCTCTAAGCCAAGTATCACTGCTTTATTGTTGAAAAAATGTTGAAGCACATGTAAACGGCTAATACAGATGTAACCTATGTCTTATTATTTATACATGAAAGGTATTTTCTAGTTACTTACTATTGACAGCTAGTTACTACTGACAGCTAGTCAGCACCTACAAAGGCATTATACTTGTCTAGCATTTTGTTAAGTGCTACTCTGTCACTCATAAAGAACACATGGCTTGCAGGTGATCCTGAAATCATGTTGCTTAAACATAAGACTCTTACATCAATTTTCTCCCTTCCTCTCATCTCTTTCAAACTCTCATTCAGTTTTTATAACATTGAGTACATGTACCCAATCTCAGTATGTTCCGTTTTATATTTTTATAAAATCAGATCTTTATCTCTGATCCAAAAGCAGAGTCACTGTCATAATTATGTTAATCTGTCACTGCTATCTTCACTTGGACAAAGAGATACTGAGTAAGGAAGTGTGGAGAACTTCACAAGTAGAAATCTCTGTACAGTAGCACCAACTGATGCTGTTGTTCTGAGCTGACTAGCTCAAAACATGGGATGCCATGAAATAATAATTTGGATTCCTAAGCAATTTTGTTGTTCTTCCCTTTCTTTAGTTTAAATGCTTATCATTTTAATTTTTCTACTCTAGCAATAGGTCTACTGTGTAGGTTAATAGAAGTGACTCTTTAATAATGACTTTGAGTAATTTTGCTATAAAACCAGTCAGGGTTCATAATTAGTACAATTTGTCTCAACTGTATCATCGTTCATCACTTTTTCAAGCAGCTGCTCCGCTGTTTATAATTTGGCCATTTTGAGTGATATGGTATCTTTACTTGCCTCCTCATAACTCCTCACAGTTGGGGAATGTTTTAGTTTGATTTAGATTATTTAAACGTTTGTTGTACTTTTATTTTACATTAATAATCACTTGAAGATCTGTGAGACTTTATCTTATAAAAATCAAAGTGAGTTACTTACACCATATCTGAGTATTAGCAGTCTGTCAGCAAACACTGTAATTAGATTTTTAACAAATCACAAATGAAATTCACAGAGCATATATTTTCACTGACAACCATGCAGACACCAACTTAAGCCTCAGGTGAAATTGCTGCTCTTTGCTATTTTTTTTTTCTAGCTGACTAAATCTAAGAAACATCTTGAGCTCATTGATGGGTTTCAAGCTGAGAAAAGGACGACATGTTAATTAAATGTACACTACTCCTTTCAAGTGAATCTATAAAAGACTTCACAAATGTACAAGTTCAGTTTCCAGATATTGTACATTAAGAAATCGGTGGCTGCTAAGTAATCATTCACATCTAAGTATTTTTTTATGTTATGATAGGTGGTGGAATTTAGTCTTCCATTTTCATTCCTTCAGAAAACATAGGTGGTATGGTATTGTGCTTCCTGAATGATCAAAAGTTAATAACATACACAGACATGCATCTTGATCCATCAGTTCAGCCTAGCAATAATTCCACCCCTTTGCTCCAAAATACAAAGAAACTACAGTATCTGAACATTGTCAATGTAACACGTTTTTACAGTTGGCTGTTTAGTTGTTCATTTCAAGAAGCTATGATGATGTAGTCTTTAGTAATTAACGTGATGGACATAGATTAAGGTGAGGCCAAGAAACTCCCTACATGACTTTCATGTTGCTGTCAAATACAGTACGTACATGTACTTTTCTCCACCATCAACTCAAGCGAAGATGGTTACTACTGTATTTCTATTTCATCAACAGTGCTTGCTTTGTAAAATAAGTGATTTAAAACACCTATAACATTCAGTTAAAAAACAAACATTTCTAAATTAATACTGTATTATACAAATAAAACTTGGAGCAAGATGTCTGGGGACAGAGAAAAATTGTACAGAATTTTTGTGGGACAACTTTTTGTGACAATTGCTGTAATGAATTATAAATGTTGCTGGCTCAAATAATATCATTACAACACAGTATTATCTAGGAGATTCCCATTGAAGTAACTCTATGTATATTGCATCAAACCAAAATTTTGTTAACTCATCCTTTCTGGTAAACGTTTTGTCTCTCCAGCCCAGCCCTTATTCTACTTGATTATGCCACATTGTGTGGTTTCAGTATTTGCATAGAGAATGCTGAGGTATGACTGTGATTTTTCAGTGAATGTTCTGTAGTTGTGGAATTTTGATAAATGCAATTTGTTATATGGCTTCATGAATCTGTCTGTCTTCTTTGGCTGCCAATGGCTAAAGAGCTAAGCTCTGGAAGATCAAATTGGGTTCTTCTTTGTTATCATAGCTTCTGAAGAGACAGAGAACTACAGTATCTGACTCCTCTGATAATTATCTACTGTTTTTAGCTCATCTTTCATCTATGCAAGGAGTACGTGTTACCTCTATGTGTGATAGTCTTAGTTTTTTTTTCTTTTGTTATATTGACAGCCATAGGGACTGCAGTCCATTAAAGTTTGAAAATGTTTTTCCATTAGATTTCATACAAGGTAACCATGTTCTAGGGTATAACAGCCAGTGATGCCTGTATATACAGTATGTGTTCCATGAAACTTCAGTTCTGTTTTTGTGCAGTGTGTTCCGACAATTTTTTACATATTATGTGATGGTAAATGTAGGCTTTCTTTTTGATAATTGGCCAAGAACAGCCTCTGTACATAAAATATTAAACTTACAGCTATATAGTATTCAGTTGTTTAAACTGGATGTTATGTCCCAGTGTGTAGTCCATGTGTGTTTTTGTTATGTTCCACACTTCTGACTTTGATTGTTCTCCCTTCCCCATTGGTCCATCATTACACCATTGTTTCCGTATTACATCATCTTCAATTAACTCTCAACCAATCAGAACACATCTTATTCAGTATATAACATGGAGGTTTTCAGAAGGAAGAGGCTTTCCGTTTGACTTTGGTCCCGCTTGGTTTTGCTTTGCTTCATTTCGCTTTTGGTTTTTGCTTTTGCTTGCTTTGTGTGTGTGTATTTTCATATATAGCTTCGGCTTTTGTTGGTTTCTGTTCGTCTCTTTGTACTTTCGTTTTTTGTTTGTGTTTAGCGTTTATTTTGCCATTACCTTGCCCAAACTTGTTACATGTTCAACCTTTGTGTTCTTTTGTACCCTGTTCCTGTTGATTACTCTCGTTTTCCCTTATTTGTATTCCTAGTTCACTTGTGTATTTGTGTGAACTTTTGTGTATAGGGTTTAGTTTGTTGGATACATTTCACACGCGTAGTTGATTTTGTATTAGTAACACTAGTTAGTACAGGTTAGTGCCGTTTGTCTTGTATGGTTTTGGGTAATATAATAATAAACTTTAATTTATATAGCGCCTTTAAAGGTGGCTTCTCAAAGCGCTTTACAGGATGACAACAACAATAAATAAGAAGAATACAACAATAAATAAGAAGAATACACAAGATAAAACACGATTACAATATATAGAGGAGACCGTGGATGGTGGTACTAAGAAGAGCAGAGGGGTGAAGAGTGGAACCAGTTAAGTAAAGGCTTTTCTGAAGAAGAGGGTTTTGAGTCTGGATTTGAAGGAGTTTAGAGAAGGTGACTCTCTGATATCCTTGGGCAGAGAGTTCCAGAGCTTGGGGGCATAACAGGAGAAGGCCCTGTCACCTATACAATGTAGACGTGCTTGGGGGACAGTAAGGAGAGCAGAATTAGAAGAGTGAAGGTTGCGAGGTGGGGAGTAGGGCGATAATAGTTCAGACAGGTACTGAGGTGCCAAGCCATGCAGAGCCTTATAGGTGAGCATGAGGATTTTAAAGTCTACACGGAATTTGACCAGAAGCCAGTGCAAGGCAAGGACTCCAGGATAGGAGTAATGTGAACACTTGCACTAGACCTGGTCAGGATTCTGGCTGCTGAATTTTGGACATAATGCGGTTTGTTCGGAGTAGACTTAGATACTCCGGCGAGTAGAGAATTACAGTAGTCAATTTGAGAGAATACAAATGTGTTGATCAGCTTTTTAGCCACAGTTAATGATAGCATAGGGCATAGTCTAGCAATATTTATAAGGTGAAAAAAAGATGTTTTGACAGTATGGTGCACATAAATGTCGAATGTTAAGCCAGAATCGAATATAATTGATTATAATGATTGAAGCTCAAGTACAGAACCATCTACAGATAGGGTTACAGGACTGGCTTTACGAAGTTGATGGGGGGTGCCAATAAGCATGACTTCAGTCTTGTCGCAGTTAAGATGAAGGAAGTTTTGAGTCATCCAAATTTTTATGTCAGAGATGCAATTAGATAGAATAGAGACACCCACATCAGTGTCAGGTTTGGTATGGATGTATATTTGAGTATCGTCAGTGTAAAAATGAAAGCTGAGGCCACGTGATCTTAAAAGCTGACCAAGTGGGAACATGTAAATGCTGAAGAGGAAGGGGCCCAGTATTGAGCCCTGAGGAACACCAGACTTAGCAAGACCAATTTCAGACCTGTACCCATTAAGAGAGACAAAGTGACAGCGATCAGTGAGGTAAGATTTGAACCATTTGAGGGCAGTGTCAGAAACTCCAAACATAGTCTCAAGACGAGAAACTAAGATGTTATGGTCAACAGTGTCAAAAGCAGAGATCAAGAAGGATGAGTATAGAAAGAGAACCAGAATCAGAAGCTATTAGATGATTGTTGGTGACTTTGACCAGGGCAGTTTCTGTGCTGTGAAGTTGACGGAAGCCAGATTGGAGGGGTTCGAAAAGGTTGTTTGTCATGAGGTGGTTATGTAACTGAAGTGTGACAGGTCGTTCTAGAATTTTAGCAAGAAAGGGTAAGTTGGAGATGGGGCGAAAATTGTTAAGATTGTCAAGAGCCATGTTAGGCTTTTTTGGCACGGGGGTAATGGCAGCAGTTTTGAGGACCGTTGGTATAATGCCAGTGCTCATGGATTCATGTATAATATTGAGGACAATGGGACAGAGAGAAGAGAAACAGGACTGAAATAAAGTGGTGGGAATGGGATCTAAAATAGATGTGGTGGGTTTCATGCGTGTAACTAGTTTATTGAGGGATGCTGAGTCAAGAAGAGAGAAACTGGAGAGAAGGGAACCAGAGAAATTGGATGAGGAGGGAGGAGGTATGGAAATGATATGCATAGTGGAGAGAATGTGATGCCAGGGTAGTCAGTGAAGGTTAGCTAGGGTGTTTGAAGACGCCGAAGACCGTGTTTTGGGTTTTCTTTTGTAGTTAGGTCAGCTTCCCTCACTTTCTTAGCCAGTTCCATTTTGTTTGTTGTTTTCTTTTCTTTGGCACCACTCTAGTTCCTTTTCACTGTGTGTTATTGTGTCCTGTATTTTGTACCAGTCATTTATTCACCTTAGAATAAATAACTGTTGCACTAACCCTTGTTATCAAGCTTCCTAAGTCCCTCACCAGAACCCACCTGCATCCAAAAATGATCCTAAATGTTACACCCCTTTACCCCTAGACACTTGGGGTCGTACCACTGGGCATGCACATACTGTACTGTACCAGCATAAATGATTGGATTTTTAAACCCAGTGCCAAACACAAACATATCTAGTGTTTAAAGTGAATTGTAACTCAAAAAGAAATGAGAATTGAGGCAGTAATATCTTTGATTAATTTTCCACAGAAGAAAGATCAATTACATCTATTCAAAAATATTTTAGCCTATATCTTCCAAACAACTGACCGTCTGTCATTTGTTAATATTTCACACCAGTCTGTTTTTGCTGTTCCTTTTAATTAAGCCATGGCCTTTTAGCATGAAAGAAGTTAGGTCTATCAGTCGTTTCCTTGTTCATTCTGAATGCATGTTGCTTGGTAATGAGAGTATATTGCTCATAGGAGGAAAAGAAAAGATGTTTTCCTTAATGGATTTTTGTTGTTGTTTATTTAAGCTGTGTCCATTAAGCAAAGTATATTGCCTGTTGTTGTCAGTTTAGCCTTGATTTAGGGTTAACTTCAAACACCACATCTGTTCCAGGCTGGAGGCAGATTGAAGACAGTGCACAGAGTTGTAGCAAGCAAACAATAGCTTGCTTGAAGGGTGAAATGAGCAAGCAGTGGCATAGGAAACCTGTCTCTGATTTACATTTGGAATTCCTAGTTATTGTATGTAATTTCCCACATTACCAGCACTATTGCTGTGTAATTTCCACCAGCCTTCTGCCATCTTTCACACTGAGTTTCCCTCAGTAACCACAAGAACATCGGCATCTACTTTATCAGGGACATACTGTACCCTTGATTACCGTGCATACAGTAAGTGGACATACAAAACAGATTTAGGAATAAAGCAAAGAAAATGTAACTCAAACTTATCATACAGGGAAAGATATAGTGCCCTCCAGGATTATTGGCACCCTTGGTAAAGATGAGCAAAAAAGGCTATTTGTTCTTTATCACTTTGATCTTACACTGAAATTATGAGAGAAATCTAACCTTTCAGTGAGGTAAAAATATTCCAAGAAAAAAATCCTTATAAAAAATAACATTATTTCTCAAAAACACGTGTCACAATTATTGGCGCCCCTAGGAGTTCCTGTGAACAAAATCTAGTTGACATATATTCCCATTCATATTTTACCTTTTTTAAGCACACCTGAGTCTTTAGGAGCTCTTAAGTGGTCATCCAAGTTTCACTTGGGTATGAATATGAGGTGACATGCAGGCCAAAAAGGTCAGTGAACATACACATTAAAGTAAATCAGGCAATGGCTATAAAAAATAGCTTCACACCTGAAAATACCCATCTCCACTATTAGGGCAATGATTAAGAAATTTCAAACAACTGGAGCTGTGATGAACCTGCGTGGAAGAGGACGCAAGTGTATTTTGTCCAATCCTCACAATCAGGCAAAACTTTCTCCAAAGATCACAGTTGGACAATTGCAGGAGTTGGTTGCATCCTGGGGTCACCAAGTGTCCAAAACTACAATTCGATGCCACCTCCATGCCAACAAACTATTTGGAAGGCTTGCCAGAAGAAAGCCTCTGCTGTCATCAAACCACAAACATAAGCGCTTGGAGTTTGCTTAGCATCACTGGAACTTTGATCGGAACCAGGTTCTATGGTCAGATGAGACAAAAAAGAGCTTTTTGGCAACAAACACCAGAGGTGGGTTTGGCATTAAAAGAGCCAAGGTCAAGCAGAAAAGAACCTAATACCCACTGTGAAGTATGGTGGTGGATTTGTGATGTTGTGGGGCTGTTTTTTTTCCAAAGGCCCTGGGAATCTTGTTAGGATACATGGCATCATGGACTCCATAAAATATCAAGAGATTTTAGATCCAAATCTGGCTGGCTCTGCCAGGAGGCTAAGACTGGGTTGTGGTTGGATCTTCCAGCAGGACAATGATCCAAAGCATATCTCCAAATCCACACAAAAATCACTCACTGACCACAGCATCAAGCTTTTACAGTGGCCATCCCAGTCCCCTGACCTAAACCCCATTGAAAACCTGTGGGGTGAGCTGAAGAGGAGAGTCCACAAGCGAGTGGCAAGGACTCTGAAAGATGTGGAGAGATTTTGTACGGAGGAATGATCTCAGATCCCTTTATATGTGTTCACCCACCTCATCCAGCATTATAAGAGAAGACTCAGTGCTGTTATCCTGGCAAAGGGAAGGTGCACAAAGTACTAAATGCAGGGGTGTCAAAAATTGTGACACATGTTTTTGAGAAAATGTTTATTTTTCTATAAGGATTTTGTTTCTTTGAATAATTGTGCCTCACTGAAAGGTTAGATTTCTCTCATATTTTCAGTATAAGATCAAGCTGATAAATAACAAAGACATTTTTTCATAGCGTTTTTTGCTCATCTTTACCAAGGGTGCCAATAATTCTGGAGGGCACTGTAATTGTAGGTGCCTAGTAGTGCACTGTCTAGAAGGAAGGATAATTCAGTATCGCTAAGGAAAAATAAAAAAAGGCAAGTGCATACTACAGTATACATAAGATAGCCACAATGGTTTGACTGGCAAACTGATTGAAATCCACCCAGTCATGCACACTTGCAATATCTAAATTAACTAAAACTATAACCAGAACTATAATGCTAAAGGTGCTGAACAATGCTTCATTTTAATGAAAATGTCTTTCGAATGCAGGTAATCTGGATATCATACACAAAGGTAGTTATTAAAGATTACATTTATGATCATTTAAACTTTGATCATGTTATCTATACTTTACTTGGGGTTAAAGCTTTTCCAGCAGTTAAAGAGACTAACAGACTAAAACAGTACAATAGCATAAAGCTTACTGTTTCTTCTAGAATTCAAAAGACTTTTGCTTTTTTCCACTTATAATGCAAAAATCTAAAAGTAATATTTCGGTAAATTACAGTAATTGCCTATGGAGAACAATGACCTTAAATTCCTCAGAGCATGCTCCTGTTCTGGGAGCTGGGTAATTGAGATGGGAATAAATGTGGAAGAACAGGCCAGATGAATGCATTGTTTTTTAAACAGTGTTTGTCGTCTTTAATGAAGAGGACATTGTTTTGTAAAAATGAAGTTGTTATTTAAAACAAACCTCAAAACTGTTTTAATCAAATCTAATTTAAGTATTTCTAAGCAACTTTACAGTATATGTGGAATGTAATGTAAGATATGGTCTCTCAACTCAGTTTGAATACAGCATAACCGTCACATACCTTTTACAGTTCCCTAAAAGGCTGTTACCATAGAGAAGCGAAGACATCACATAAAAGCAATTAAATTAATCCACTAAGTCTCATTTCCTACAAGGGCAGAAGTCCACTTCTGTCTCGTATTGAAGCTATGTCTTATAGGATTACATCAGTCTGATGTGGAATGTATGACCTTATTGATGGAATGGTTCTGTTTGTCCTGTGTGGATTCTCATTTTTTAAGTAGTCTAGTTATCAGTTTTCAGATGGTATGCACATACGTTCTGGAAATAACATCCATTATCTGTAAATGTCCTATATACTGCTGAAGAAGGGTAACTTAAATATGCCACCAAGGAGGCAGATACTTGTACAAAATCTTTCTGGCTTACACGGTACATTATGTGTTGTGGAAAGTGAGTCTTTGAGCAGAGAGATCCCTGGTTCAAGCTCTGTGTTCTCTAGTGATGGTTGCGGCCTAAGGCAAGCTCCACATTCTACAGAGAATGCTGAAAAGTTCTGCATCTGATTATTGAATGGAAAGTTGCAGAGCAGTACAGTGAAAGAGAAAAGAGCTGCCTCAGTTGCTTAGATTTTCTTCAACCACTCAATTTATTTCCTGAAAGTATGTCAAACTGGAGATGTTAGTGGCTCATTTAATATCACAAAAAGTGACTGCTTGTTGGTGGTTTATTATCCAGACTGCTGTCACAACTACAGCAAAATGTACTGACAGTTCAACCAAAAAAATGTTGAATTTCATGCTTTTAGGTTTCCGTTAAATTGGTTGTTTCATCTCATTTTTTTGTACCATCTGGCTTTTAATCAGCTTGGTTTACTCTTACACCCTTCAAATGAATACAGAAGAGAATCCTGAGCAACTTATGTTGGTTTCCAAAGTACCACAGCCTATATAGTCATTTAATGACTCTCCCACTGCTAACATCTTACATTTACAGGCGCCTTGAAAGCCAAAGGAATCACTATACATAAGATAGCTCCAAACTAATCCAGCCTTTAGATCACTCTGTCAAATATGCACCAACACTAGAAGAATCTAGAACTTGTAGATCATGTGGCACAGCCTAAATCCTGAGCATAGGACTTCAGAGACTAACCTAAAGTATAAGTTTTTAAAGAATTTCTGATATGTCTTTCCTGATGAATACACATACAATTCATGGGGTGTATGCTACCCATTCTGGGAAGAAATGCTGTTTGCTACCTAACGTGTTTGCAATGAATTATGAAGTGTTTCACATCATTTGCAGCTTTTGTGATGTGGATGTCCTTTAAATAATAGTGGTTATTGATTGGTCTATTTTCACATGCAATACTCATAGACCATAAATATCATGTTTGATGTCCATTTTTTTTCAGTTTTGTATAAGCATACCTGTCTTATGGTCTATTCTTGGATGGGTTTTTTATTTTCTTCTGGCAGATAATTTTTTCATCCACTTTTTTTGGAACATTTTTAGCAGTTTTACTACACAAGCCCTCGTTCTTACTTAGGTTCTGAAAGCTTTTTTTTTATTGGAGTACAATGAAAGTAGTGCTTGGTTAAGACTAGTGACATTAAAAAAGAAATGAGAATTAAATATAATATACCATTTCAAATACCACCACAAATGGAATGCTAAGCTTGTAGCTACTACTTCATCAAAAAACCATTAACAAAGCTTAAATTCAGGAGAAGCTGTGGCTTGACTTAAAAAATAACAGGCTGTGGAGGTATAAATTGGTTCATGCTGACCTACCTTTCACTATTTGCAAGTTACAAACTCTGCTGCTATATAATCTTTGTCCCTCTTACCTACAAGTTAAGGTTTTGTAGAAGATAAATTGAAGGATTAGGAAAAAAATATGGATTTCAGCACCTAACATCCGCTATTGCCACATAGTATTTCAGAAACTCTAACCAGAGCCTGGAATTCAACAGATATGTTTCCCAAATACAGTATGTGGTCAGAAAATATTCTTTCCTAATGGATCTACACATTTATTTTCTGTGAATGCAAGCTCTGTACCAGCAATTATATCTTTTGTAATCTTTAAGAAGACCATTTACTGATGTATATTCTCTCATCACAAGCAAAGCATATTTATACAGTATCTTAAGTAAATCTACTGTATGTTGCTTAACATAGATTAAGGCCTGGTCGATGTGAGCAGGTACAGTACAAACCTGTCAAAGGGCCGACAATACTTCACCACCACCCTCAAAATGATGCATTATTAAGATAGTTTGATGTTTTCATTGTCTTTAAATATGGATTGCCCTTTTGGAATAAAATACCAGTCAGTTGTCCGTGTCAATTGGAAGTTGATGATGTCTGCAGACTGTACAGTGCTGTGAATGTTCATCAGGTCTTATATAGGTTATGTTAAAATAGTAATGGTGACCTTACTCCCTAAGGCTCCCAGGTATCAACATTTAGATATGGGATTCTTGTTTTCTACTTGTGTGAGTGGTACGTATTGAGAACTCAGAGGTGTCAGAAATGTGATAGGTAGTTGAATTCATGGGACCAACAGAACATGTAACAAATGTAGTAGGTTCTTATTGGTACAAGTAAGTAAGATTATACTTCCTGGGTAAAGAAATGTGGCTCTGACTGTAAATCCAAAAGACTATTATTCTATCACATTTCATTGTTAATAAACTCCATGATTCAGACCTTTACAAATGAAAACGCTATTCCAACATGATGTAACAAAAGTTACTTTATTCAAGTCAAGTTTAATAAAGTCAAGCTTTATTCACACTTTTGCAACAAAAATAACCAAACTAAATGCATAAGATCCTCTTCTATCTAAACTTCTTCACAACCCTCTCTGTAACATAGCCAGACTCTTAAGCTGCTTACCGGCTCCAAAACATACATCTCTGTCTAAGGCTCTGCTTATAAACTCGGACAGTTCCCAGTTCTATCCATCACTCACTCAGTCAGTTAGGCTCTTTCTTCTTTCTTGTGAAGTTTTAATAATTATAATAATTGCTTACACTTACATAGCGCTTTTCTGGACACTCCACTCAAAGCGCTTTACAGGTAATGGGGACTCCCCTCCACCACCACCAATGTGCAGCATCCACCTGGATGATGCGACGGCAGCCATAGTGCGCCAGAACGCTCACCACAAATCAGCTATTAGTGGGGAGGAGAGCAGAGTAATGAAGCCAATTCATAGATGTGGAGTATTAGGAGCCCATGATTGGTAAGGGCCAATGGGAAATTTGGCCAGGACGCCGGGGTTACACCCCTACACTTTTCGAGAAAAGCCCTGGGATTTTTAATGACCACAGAGAGTCAGGACCTCGGTTTTACATCTCATCCGAAGGACGGCGCCTGTTTACAGTATAGTGTCCCTGTAACTATACTGGGGCATTAGGACCCACATGGACCGCAGGATGAGCGCCCCCTGCTGGCCCCACTAACACCTCTTCCAGAGGCAACCTTAGTTTTTCCCAGGAGGTCTCCCATCCAGGTACTGACCAGGCTCACACCTGCTTGACTTCAGTGGGTTGCCAGTTGTGAGTTGCAGGGTGATATGGCTGCTGAAAACTAAACTACCATTTGTAGTTTTCACTACAAATGGTCTGCCTTCTGTCTCCTGACACTAGAAGCCTCAACTTCCTGGTTTGTAAGTTGTCACTTGACTAGTTGTCTTCCACCCATTGGTCTGGTGACTGAGAATGGCAGGTCATTCGTCAGAGCTTTTTGGGGAATGTAAATGAGAAAAGAGCTGTCATCTTGTCTGCACCTTCTGCCCTCTTATACTGAATTTGCTGTTTCTGAATAGAACCCTTTTTGTTGATTGCCGGCTGGTCTTAACAATGCGAATCTTAATACCCCAATAAGGAAACCGTCATGTAAATTACTGTTCTCTCCATTTGAAAATATTAGAACATTAAATTTGTTACTATGCACAGTCCAATATTCTCTTTGAATATATTTGTCCTTTGTGGCCAGTGTGTTGGTGGTTGGTAATTCCACGTTCATATATACTGTACGTATACTGTACTGTACATATACTGTACTGTATGTTCCATTTGTTGTCATGCAAAAAGTGGTTGAACCTAAGTGAAGAACAATATTTTTGCTGGTCTAGTGCATTGGGAATATAACATAAACATAAAAATTCCCTCCAGTTAAAGAAGCTTTGTAACATTATATCTTCATCCTTTCTGTCATAAAGGTCATTTGAAAATGAAGAAATGCTGTACTGCAGTTGTATAACCTGGCCGGCTGAACTGCAAAGAATCATGAAACCTTGCCTTTTACACATGAATTATACATGGTTGCAAAAAATATAAAAGGAGAATTGTATTTTTTTTAGTTCAGGAAATAGTGCTTATTGTTCTAATTAAATGTTCTTGTCTGGCAAAATACAAAGCTTTCTACTGCATCTCCATGTCCATGTTATTTGGCATTGCATTGATCAGAGACTGTTATGTTAGAAACTGTATTGATTTTTTTATTGATTTATTTTTAAACTGCAAGCTTCAGCCATAAAATGTATCATACCCCATGGCCGTTTCTTACAAAATTAATCAGTGCTTCTTAAGATAGTTTGAAAAAATATTCCTTCAAGCCATCAGCAGGTAAATTATTAATAATGAAGGATGGACTTGTAAAGACCCCGGCCATTCACTGTTTTTAATGCATATTAATGGGGGGTGTTTCTTCAAATTGTGGAGGGGCCGGTAGGGGACTTTATATATTAAAAACCCAGAATCTACTATAAAGTTCTAAGTCGCTTTTCCTCTTAAATAATCTATATCATGCTTTACACCCCAAGCTGTTTACTAGTACAGGAACATATAGTACTTCTGATCTATGCTTTGCAGCAAGTCATTTTAGTTTCCATTCAAGCCTTTAGCTTTGTTCAAGGTGCACATGTGAGAGGATTTTCAGTAAACTGTATACCCTGAGCTTGATTTTTATATAGTGGTCACATTCTTCATGTTTTCTGTTAAAAAAGACACCCCATGGAACCAGCCAGCTCATACCAGCTCTCTCAATGAACTCTCTCTCTGAGTGAGACTTTATTTTTTACACCATACCTGTAACAATCATGCTCAAAAGTGTTGTCAGTCTTGCTTCAAATGAACATGGAGGCTAGCCATGCTTATTTCCCTCAAGCAAAAACCCAGGAGGGCAAACACAGAAGGGATTAAAAACATCCAAATGACTGAACACTATTTTATCTCAGAAGCTGAATCTAACTTTTACCAAGCATTTTACTGTACTTCAAATAATGAGAACAATGTTTACTGGATATTATTTTCTTTTTCTCCAATCTGGAATGGTGGAGTATTATTTTGTTTTTGGGTTAAACTATTTAAGAACAAGGTTTCATCATGGACTTTGGACAGAGCCCTGATTTTATGCTAAGTACAAGTGTTTAGATATTTTGTAGTGTGAACTGCTATTTGAGAAGAAAACACTTTGTTTAAATGATCACAATAAATAACACATAATTATTTTTATAATAGATCACATGAACACTAAATGTGTTTAATGGCAGATCTAGACTATCAGACTAGTCAGACAGACTATCTAGAGAAGTATTTTTGTTTTCAATGTTTGTTGAAGCTTATTATTTAAAGGATACACAGTACAGTATACTGTATGTACAGTAAATGTTTGAATATTTTTGGATGTGGATATACATTCTAAATTACATTTTAAAGCTAAATGAGAGTGTGGATTGAACGAAAGCCAGAAATGAGTGTGACAATAACTTGTAAATCTGAATCAGAGCTTCAAAGCACTGTCACTCACATAAGGAAGTTAATAATCGGAACAATTTGCCAAGCAACATTATTAACACTGTACTGAGAGTCTTCAAGATTCAGGTGGACTCCACTTTTGAATGCATTCAGCAATCAGAGTTGAGATTGGCAAGATGCTGTCATAATTTTGTATTTGATGTAATTCTAGTATTATGAAAATACCACTACTAACAATAATCTTTTGAAATTGGACATTACCTTTTATATAAATGCCCTTCTATATAAAGTCAAGGGAGCAGGGCAGGGGAGATGTATTTGTTTTTGTTTAGAAACCTAAAATTCATTTTAAATAATTTCAGCGGGCTTATCATCTATGCAAAATCACGAGCAAAACAATTGTGCATCTTCAGAACATTCTCCCTACATGTCAATAGAGCCAGAAGCAATGGTTGCCCTTCAGTGTAGGACAAGACTGTAACTTAGGTCTGCTGTCTTTAATAATTCATGATCTCTGAAATTCTAGTACTGTGAGTGGACTTATGTTGTATTGGAGGAGGTGCTTTCTGCCCTGGAGAATGAGTACTTCAAATGCATCTTCTTATATAAACCTATTCCCCGTATACTGTATTTGAATATTTTTTCTCAAAGTAGTGTTTGACTATTAAAGTTTAAACTATGCTATTTATTTTTAAGATCTAAGTGACATTTTCATTTGATGTTCACTACTAAGGTAACAGGATGCCTCCATGGAATATTCAATAGTTGGGTGGTAGAGCAAAGTGGTTGATAGGACTTTTAGAACGAAAAATTGTTTTGTGATCTTACTGTATTATATATATACTGTATATTTTATATATTTATGATTACATCATACATTTTAACTGTCACGTTACCTCTCGCCCTAAATTTGTAGTCTGATTGTCTGCTGTAATCACTATTGACAGACAACAGAACAACACAGCTATCGCTCAACATGATTTCTAGCTAGTTTTTTTTTTCCACTGACTATGGGCAAGGAACTATTCTTGCTTGCAATACAGTTTCTATTGTGTTCAATGAAAAGTAGGATTTGCAAGATAGAAATTCATGAATTTTTCAGCTGGGTGTACTGTTTAGTTAAAAATGGCCTGAGGATAGGCCTGGTAAATATAAAAGTGGGCTGCAGAGATAGCTTGGGCAAATTGGAAAATACAGGCATCAACACCAATCTTTATCCAAACACTACTGAAACAGATTAAAGATTGACAAGATAGAATGAGAGGTACTGCTAAATTTTGTCTAGTGAGGAAGGGAAATGTCATTAATTGTCTTCTTTGTTCAGAAGGCAATTAATTTGCTCCACACAGATAGTTTTACATTGATCTGTTGCTTCGTCACTTCGTAACTGGATTGAACCACCTGCTGTGTGTATGATATATTTATGCAGTAGGTGGAGAGAGAAACAAGTTATACAAGCCTAAGTGAATCCACTTCCTCTATGTCCATCATTAAATATGTGCAGCAAGGGCTGCTACTGAGTTGTAAACAGCCTTTATTTGTTTTTTTACAAATAATGATACACAGTGGTCTAAAATAAAAGTTAGCACCTGTGGGTTGTAAGTAAAGTTACAAGTTGTTAGTTGTTCAGTGAATGGTTTTATCCATTTTGCCTTATAGAAACTTATGCAATGTTTACTGTATCTACAGCTATTGTTATAAATGTGGAGGTGATTAAAGAGCACTCACATGGAACTGGCCACAAATGTTTTTAAAGTATGTACTGTATAATGGTCGGGGGGAAACTAGCACTCAGAAAAGAGAGCAGTAGTCTGCTCTGTGCCTTGGCCAGGAAAGGTACTGTAAAAGGTTGTAAAAGCACTGAATTAGCATACTGTGTATCTCACCAGAGGAATTGCCACTTCAAAGCAATGTTGTGACAGGTTAACTGTCCTGGAAACATCAGGGAGAGCAATGGCGACAAAGATGGTGACGCAGTGTGAAGACCCATCTCAGGTTAAGAGTAACATAGCGATGGTGTCCAAGGAACTTGGACACAAAATGAATTTCATTTGTCCCAGCAAACTTTCATGCTGACCAAGGCAACTCTTTGAAGGAGAGCTCTTCTCCTGAAAGGTTCTCTTTGAGAGGTAAGAGCTCTTCTCCTGAGAGGCTGTGTGTCAGAATTAAAGCAATTATCTCAATTGGTTACCAGAACATATTAAAAGTGAGAGAAGCTGTCTGCCTTAGATCTTAAGCAAGCACAAAGCATAAGACGTATCGGGATTGAGATAGCTACCAAAGGCAGACTCATAAACATAAGACCCACCAGAAGGAGACAGCCATTAAGGTAGACTACAAGCATAATGTGATGAAAAGAACAAATACAGTCTGTCCTGTGACATCAATCCTGAAGAGAGACAGTGAGTCTACAAAATATATAATTGAGCCACAGCATGCAGATTGAGAGGCTACTGTATATCACAAAAGTCTCCTTATGTAACCTAGGAACCTTATACCTAGGAAGCTTCCTACTTGTGGAACTACACTGTTATACCAGAGTTGATTAAAGTAGAGACCGAATCTGAATATCAGAATAGTTCAAGAGTGTCACTGAAGGCTGTATTTCTTATTTTGGATGCAACAAGAGTCACCACATGTGGCAGAGGAGACCTTGAGATGGCAGAATGGGATATTCGGTCTAATGGAATAAGAAAGCCCTAGGAATTTTGAAGAAAATTTAACCTCAGGTCATCTAAAATGCTACAGAAGTTAGTAGTTCTGTAGTTAGGGAACTTACTACAGGCTACAGGCTATGCGTGAGAATTCAAAAAGCAAGTGTTGACATACAGTACGCCCACACCTTTTTGTGAGTGGTTACCTTTCAACAAAAGTAACTTGTTCGCATACAGTGCGAGAGTGACAGAGCCAGAGCTTCTACTGGGAACCTCTTTGACAAACCATTTTCCTTAAATGTATGTTTATGGAAACACCACTTTCCCTCTTAACAAATTTATTACTATATTGTACTTGATACTGCCAGTCTGGCAGTATACTAGTCTGTTTCCCTGCTGACCTAACCCCAGAGTTCCCCTGTCTAATAGTTCCTTTATCCCTCCTTCCCTGGAGTCTGCTTTCACAGACCACAGAAAACACAAGACAAGCACCCATGGGGATCCTCCTTGTCAATCACTAACCTTGTAATGTGCAATCTGTGCTTCCCAAACCAGTTGTTGCCATAGACACACACATTGGTGTGTCTTTGTAGAGCTACATTGGGAACATGCGGTTCTATGGTTATCACCCTTGAAAGCCTGTGGGAGTGTAGCATGTTGCAGGAATAACAGTCACTGGCAATTAAGTACAAAAAAGTCTGTTTCGAATGTGACGCAGCTAAAGAAGGTGTTAATCTTCTCCTGAAGAACACTTTACTGCTGCACTGCTTGAACTCTGTTGCTCTCCCTACTGTTTTGTAGTGTCTTGCATCTTTAAGAGAAATTGTAGAACTAATCTACTAAATGTAGAAAATACACCTAATTTAATTGTGCCACAGAGAAAATTGACCTGTAATAATAATGTACACTTGGATATGACATCACATCTCAAAGTAGGTGGTGACACTTTCAACTGAATCTCTTATATTAGGAAAACAAATATAACCATGGTCATGAAAATATAATTGAAGTAATGACAACATTGGCCTTACTTGTGTTTGGTTTATCTTAACAAAAAAGTAGCACAATCACCTGTTATATACTTAATTAAATTGTGGCCGAATCGGTAGGATTAGAAGAAAGCAAGCAAAACCAAGAAATACCAAAAAGGGGAAAAAAATATTGGCATGAAGTTTTTTGAAGTATTCACTTAAAAATAGGATGAGATGTTTAAGTGAATTGGCTCTGAGATCTTGTGCATGGCAACCAAGAACTGCATAGCAACTGTATTATTTTCTCCTTTGTCTTAGAAAAAAGATTAGATTTTATTTCAGTACTATATTTTTTTTCCTTCAGCACCCCCCTCCCGTTACCTCCTGATATCAACTATCTACCTCTTATTCAAGTCATTTCAAACATTTCGCAGCTTTTAATTAATTTCTTTAGTGAAAGAATGAAGTTTATCACAATAGAATTGTAACAAAGAAGCTGAAAATGCATTGAGAAAAGTAGGGTTGACTTTTTGATACACAACTGTAACTGTAGGGCACAAAAGTTGTTTCACAAACACATTATCCTACAGATCGTTACTGTTTGTTTTCACCAAAGTACTCTATAACATGATTAGATATATTGAACAGTTTATTTTGATGCCTCAATAATGTATTTCTCAATCACATTATATACAGTAATAATTGGAGCGATGTGGGAGTAAAATCATTGTAAATACAGTATAATTCATTTAATTTTGGTGTTACAAAATTAATGAGAAATAACCAAAATGTTGATTTACAGTATGCATTTCTAACCAAAACTGATGTTATAACTATTTTGCACCTACCGATTTATTGATTTCATTTTTACTATATATCTCACAGCACAGTTTTTGGTTGTTTTACTCTCATGGAATTTGGTCAATTACTTCCTTGGTCTGACTATTCTTGTCATGTTTCTATCCCATTGCCTTTTTTTTTCTTTCATGCTTGTACTGTATGCTATTGTATGTTGAATGCTTTTTTTTATCAGACACTTTCTTTTTTGGAGTCTGTCTCTGCTGGTCCTGGAAAACCACAGACAGCATCACTTCATTGAAAGCAGCATCACCGCCTTCTAGCCTGAACTTGTTATTTATTATTATAGCTATTCAGCTAAGAATGTAATCCCTTGTTTAAACAATTGGGTGTTTTACTGGAGTAAGCCTGAAGTGTCTTGCTCAGGGATACAGCAGCAGTATCTCCAGCTGGGTTTTGAGATCACAACCTTCCAGTTAAGATTGAGTTCTGGACTCCTCTGTTGAAACATATTACGGACTAGGCCTAACTTTTCTTATATTCTGAGATCCTATTAGGTCAGATTACGGGGTGATAATGTTGCTTTCCTGAAAAAAGTGTTTATCTGCTCATTAAGAGATGTGTCAATCTTTGAGTTAGACCAGTGGAAAATTTGCAGAATTGTTGGAGCAACAGCTTTTAAATTAAGGGTGAAGTCAGAGAAATGTTGTGAAGTTTGGCAATATAGTGAAACATCTGGTAGAAGATGTGACTTCCTAAGGTTTCCAAAAAAAGGGGCAGAATTTAGTGTTCATTAACAACTTTGTTTCCTGGACCGTGTTTTTGTGTTAACAAAAAAAATTAAGAAACGTCCTGGCATTTACAGCAATTGATAAACAGAACTGTGTGCTTTTGAAAGTGTTTTGGCCCTTGTCAGAATAGGAATGAGAATGAAATCTGTAGTTTGAAACAGTTTTCCCCTGTATACTAAAATTACAGTTTAATGTCACACAGTTTCCAAGACTATATGGAAGATGTTTAAAGTGTCAGTAAACTGTTTCATTCTTAAAAGAACTAATCTGTCATTGTCATTTATCCATTCTTTCTGCACTCAACTTTATTGTAATGGTAGCAAGTACTTTCATGCAGTTCTTTTTTCATAGCATACTCTTGGCTGTCATTCAACCTCAGGGCACCCTTAAAAACTTAGTACCTACTGCCATCTACTGATGTTTATATTATCATATGCAATTTAGGCAATTAATGTTTTGTGTATCTCAAAGAAGAAAGAAGATATGTACAGTACACACCCTATTGATTTGCCCTCTCAAGAATGTCTCCAATGCCTGACAGCAATTCAGATTTAAGAGTGTAATTCTTATCTTTGGTTCACAGTGCAGAATTGTTTACTGCACCTGAACTTTTCAAGTGTATTGCTATTAACATTGTTGTACCTGTAGTTGTGGTATCGTTCATGATAAAAATGAATAGAGAAAATAACTTCAGAAAAGTTTAATTAACAGCTTGATTCATTGGCAAAACCCAACCCACTCTTCCTACCAATAAATAAAATCCACTAAAATGATTTCTGCTTTTGTTGCCACAAATAACACATTTCACTGTATTCAGCATAACCGCACTACTTGTATATATTGCATACACCATGGACACACAGCAGCTCTACTCATATTGAGTTTTATTCCATTTCTATTACATCTATTATTAAGTAACCTTATTTTCATAACCTCAATTTTGTGAGTTTTGTGTTTTTTTTGTGATTTTTGTGACTTTTGTGATTTCTGTGATTCTTGTGATTTTTGTGAGCTCGCAGAAAACACATTTAATTGCCAGCAACTACTGCTGCACGCTGTATTGTTGTGCATTTGATAAATAAACTTTGATTTGATTTGAAATGAAACGTTTTGGAAAAAATATCCTGTGTATTTTTAAAGGAACTGAAGAATAATGCTACAAAGATTGAACAAAAGATTGCACACATTTCACACACTTTTAAAAGTAAAATTAATTGAAAAAATAAAAGCTGTTGGAATTGCTTGGATATTTAGTCATCCTAACCAGGGTCTTTTACAGATGAAACAGACCAATGACTAGTTACATACTGTAACAAAAGTGCTGATTCTTTTATTGAGTACTGCAGTTAGATAGAATGAGAAGCAACACATATCAAATACAAATTTTGTTGGCAGAAGCATTTACTGTATGTACTATATTGCTTAATCCTGTAGAAATAGAGAAATCTTTTAGTACTTGTTTTTATTTATTATGCCAGTTAGAATTGAGAGGCTCTTTTGTAAGTGACATTTTTTCATGTAGCATTACTTAAATGTTTTTCATATGTGGCACAAACCATTAGTTCTAATACTCAAGAAGCTGGAAAGCCATAGTGGGTGTTAATCATTTTATTAATACTAAGATATGATCACTTTATTGGCCATAAACATTTATTGTATTAGGAATTTGTCTTTTCACATACCCCAACTTGCTCTCCATGAGACACACAGACAGGGAGAAAAGCTTGGGATCAGAGCGCATGGTCAGCCATTTATACAGAGTAGAATTCCCCTGTCAGCCACGGGATATGAACCAGCAACCTTCTAGCCACAGGTGCAGAGCCTTAGCCATAGAGCCACCGCACCGCACTAGTCCCCGGACTACTGAAACCAGGTGTGTTTAATACACAATATTTTGTCATGAAAAGTTCAATCTTGTCTTTATGAAGGACATCAATATAAAACAGCTTAGTTTTACTAGGTTAAAAGATGAGAATTGCTAATTGATAATAGCTACAAGCTAATCGCTAATCCTTGCTGTGTTGCCATTGATCTTGAGCCAAGAGCAATTTGGCCACAACTGTCCCCAGATTTCCATCCTCATGCAGTTCAAAACGATACACCACTAAAACATAAAAACAAAAACAAGATAGGATTAAACAGCAGATTTCAAAATGTAGTGGGATATTATGCCACAGCCTACTCAAACAGTTCTTATTATGCACAGACTCCCAACATGTAATTTCTTGAAGTTTGACATCTTTTTTGCTTAGCATCCATATATGGGGAAAGAGTTTATTGTCACGGGGGATTAAATGTTAATGGTTTAAGTGTTGTACATACAGTAAATAAAAACTCATTTGAAACAAAAACTCGTTATAGTATGATCTTCCTATAAAGAGAAGTTGTGAGACAAAGTTGGATGTTTTGTGTTGTTCACAGAATGCATAATATAAGCATGCAGAATTTGAACCATTCTTTAAATCAAAGCATTGCCATTTAGTTACTATTAGCTTCTTTGCTTCTTTGAATTTTATCCAAGTAGCCTGGTTGCTCTGATTCTTATTGCTGAAGGGTTACGCTGTTTTTTTTTTTGTTTATCACACAATCCGATCTTGCTTGTCCTTATCTTGTTTTCTTGGGGCTCCATTGTATCACAGCTCTTTATGCTTTTGTGTACAAGAAGTCTTAATCTATTATCAGGAATGAATGACAAACATACCCATAAGCTTATCGTATCAAAGCAGATTGTTTGTCTGGAGACTGAATATCAAATGGCATGTTTTTTCATAAATTTCTTATTGAAATGGCAAGCATTATATTTATGTCAGCATTTCCTCACCAACGCTGTGGTATCCAGTTTTTATGACAGCTTACATCTGGAGCTCACCAGGCACAAATTTCACAAAGCAGTGTTTGTTTGGCAGGGGTGGGGTGTTTTGTTTTCAAAATAAATTTTCAAATTGCTGAATGTTAGTCAATTTCCCTTTTCATTTAGAGATACAGCAGCTATAATTGGCCTTGATACTGTTTTGTCACTGTTAATTTATACTGAAACAACAAAAGATCTCCCACATGCATCTTCCAAAGTCAAGCATGACATTTCTTTTAAGCTTTGCACTTTTAAAATTTAAATAGGGGAGCTATTAAATAGGGGACCGGCATCAATTGCCAGTCAGATGAAAAGCTAATTCAGATAATGTCCCACCACTACAGGTACCTGGCCAGTGAGGAGACTTGCTGTTGTGAGACACATGGATTCCTCTCACAAATTGCTCTTAGGTCCTGAAATTCTCTTTTATTTTCTTGTTTTTTTGTGTGTGTTAAGAGCTCTTGGTTGTTTTGGGATTAAAATGAGTTTCTTTAGTTCCTTCCATTTGCATAACTGAAAATATAAGGATAGGTTTACACATTTGAAGGACTTGGAATCAGGAATATATTCAGTCTTTTTTTTTTTAATTGCATCTGACTTTCAAACTCCCCACGCCCCACAGAAATAAAATTCTAGAAGTAAAAAATATACTTTATATCATAATGAATCCCCAAAGGTTACCAAATATATTTTTTTTCTAGAAAAAATAAGATTAAGGAGATCTCAGGTCTGAGGAGGTTAAATAATTTCTTCATTGATGTGCTACAAGATATGTAAATTGCTAAACATCTCAAAAATATTATTAGTCTTGTTTTTGCATTTATATTATCTACACTCAGCTCTGCTTTGAACTAGATAGATGATGATTATAATGACAGGGATGAGAAATATTATTGCACTTCAACTACTTGCATTTACTTGAGCTGAAAGCCATACATTTAAAAGCATGGCTTAGAATTTGCATTTGATATGGTCAAAAAGGAGATCTGGTGTTGAACATTGAAATGCTTTGTCAAAGATAGAAAATTATTTTTTTCTCTTTGTATTTAATTGAAAGATCCAGTATGCTATATGGATGTAATTGCTTGTTGTTTACTGAATTCCAATTATAAATCTCAGTCTGTAAAGCTATAACTACCTGCATGAATAACTGGCGGTGTTCTCTGCCCATTTTAAATTGGAAGAGCCTATGTTTGTCAAAGAGTATGTGGTGTAATCAGAAAATTAGGTGCAAGCAGACCAGCGCCTTATGAGATGTTACAGTGCCTACAAAAAGTAATCTCCCCCTTGGACATTTTCACATTTTATTGTTTTACAGCATGGAACCATGATGTATTTAACTGAGAATTTTTGCCACTCATCAATACAAAGTACTCTATAATGTCAAAGTGAAAAAATAAATCGAGACATTTTACAAAATTAAAAATAAACAACAGAAAATAATTGAATGCATAAGTATTCACCCCCTCAGAGTTAATACTTGGTAGGACCACCTTTGGCAGCAAACACAGCTGTCAGTCTCTTTGGGCAAGTCTCTATCAGCATTGCCCATCTCATCACTGGAAATGTTGCCAATTCTTCTTGGCAAAATTGCTCAAGCTCCATCAAGTTGGATGGGGACCATTTGTGAACAGCAATTTTTAAGTCTTTCCACAGATGCTCAATTGGATTGAGGTCTGGGCCACTCCAGGACATTAACCTTTTTGGTTTTAAGCCACTCCAGTGTGGCCTTGCTGTTTGTTTTGGGTCATTGTCCTGTTGGAAGATGAATCATCTTCCAAGTCCCAGTGCTCTTGCGGATTGCAGCACATTTTCCTCCAGGGTTTTTCTGTACTTAGCTCCATCCATTTTTTCTACTATCTTTATGTGTTTTCGAGTACCTGCCACAGAGAAGTATCCCCAAAGCATTATGCTACCACCACCATGCTTCAATGTAGAGATGGTGTTCTCAGGGTGATGTGCTGTGTTAAGTTTGTGCCAAACATAGCTCTTAGCATTGAGGCCCAAAAGTCTGAAGAATCTTCCTCCAAATTGTTGAGTCTTTCACATGCCTTTCGCCAGACTCCATCCAAGAAGATTTGTTTTTCAACAAAGGCTTTCTTCTTGCCACCCTTCCGTACAAGCGAGATTTATGAAGTGTGCATGCTGTTGTTGTCTCATGCACAGTTTCTCAAATCTTTGTCATGGAGGCCTCTTGGTGGCCTCCCTTTTTACAGCTCTTCTTGCCCGGACACTCAGTTTTGGAAGATGGACAGTTCTGTGCAGATTCACAGTTGTTCCATATTTTCTCACCTTTTTAATGATGGACTTCACTGTGCTTTGAGATTTACAGTATTCAATGCCTTGGAAATTTTCTTATACCCTTGCCCTGACTAGTATTTTTTTAGAACCTTGTCTCGGATCTGCTTGGAATGTTCCTTGGTCTTCATGGTGTAGAGTTTCCTTGCAAATGCACTAACTAAGTGGGGATGCTCCCAGACACAAGTGTATTTATTCTGAAATCATGTGAAACACCTCAACTGCACACAGGTGGACTCCAGTCAAGTAGGTGACTTGGAGAAGAGAGTTGGTTACTTTAGAGGTAATTTAAGTGTGTCAAAGCAAGGGGGTGAATACTGTATGCATTCAATTATTTTCTGTTTTTTATTTTTAATTAATTTAGTCAAATGTCTGGATTTTTTTTTTACTTTGGAGTTGTAGAGTACTTTGTGTTGATGAGAAAAAATGCTCAGTTAAATACATCATGGTTCCATGCTGTAACACAATAAAATGTGAAAACGTCCAAGGGGGGTGAATACTTTTTATTTTATTTTATTGTCCTGTTTTGCAGATAGTTCAGGAAGTCTGAAAACAGTTCCATTATCTTGCTCAAAGCATGAGAAAGACTTGTATACTTCTGTCCTTTTACCTCCTTAAGACACAAAGTGCTGTGTAGTTATGACAGGAAAAATATTTCCATCCTATCACAGTTCTTCCACCTCATCAGTCAAAGGTCGATAATGCAATACAGTCTGGAGTGGGGATCGTGCCCAGTACAGCCCGTTTTTCTGAATTGCTGCTAGTGTAGACTTTAACATCCTCATGCTCACCTATAAGGCTCTGCATGGCTTGGCACCTCAGTACCTGTCTGAACTATTATCGCCCTACTCCCCACCTCACAACCTCCACTCTTCAAATTCTGCCCTCCTTACTGTCCCCCAAGCCCATCTACATTGTATGGGTAATAGGGCCTTCTCCTGTTAAGCCCCCAAGCTCTGGAACTCTTTGCCCAAGGATATCAGAGAGTCACCTTCTTTAAACTCCTTCAAATCCAGAATCAAAACCCTCTTCTTCAGAAAAGCCTTTACTTAAGTGGTTCCATTCTTCACCCCTCTGCTCTTCTTAGTACCACCATCCACGGTCTCCTCTATTGTAATTGTTGTATTGTTGTAATTGTATATTGTAATTGTGTCTTATCTTGTGTATTCTTCTTATTGTTGTATTCTTCTTATTTATTGTTATTGTCATCCTGTAAAGTGCTTTGAGAAGCCACCTTTAAAGGCGCTATATAAAATAAAGTTTATTACTATTATTATTATTATTATTATTATTATTATTATTATTGAGAAAGCCCTTTGGTACTTTGGTAATTATTTTCCAGTGCCAACTACCTGCTATTTAGTTTGTATCCAGCCTATTCTGCTTCCTTTGATCCTTTAGATAAATCATTTTCCAATAAAAACAAATATTTAAAACAGTTTCGTGCACCTCAAAAGCCTTTTTTCCCATATCCACTCAAGCTTTAGTGACATTCCCTCTCTGAGCTTCCCACCAAAGGAACCTCCAAATTACATCGATCAGAAACAGCTGCAGTATCAGATAAAAACATGGCTGATCAGTAGTAGTAACCCATCTCCAATTATCTTTTGTCCCTGCCTTGGAATGTCTTTGTTGTTACACCATGGCTAGATGAAGCAGATGGCCGCAGTTGCTGACAGGAAGGAGTTCAGCTGCAGGGTTTCAGCGATTTTCGGCATCTGGGAGAGAAAGCTGAGGTTGAAGATGCGTGGAACTCAGCAGAGACAGCCGAGAAGGGGCAGGATTGTAGTGGAGCAATGATGGACAGTGGGAAGCTTTAGTGGAATCTGTAGAAAGGGTGGTTGTGGGAGACACCACTGTATCGGTGCAGATTGTCAGTGATTCAGACAGGTTTTGAGTTTAAGGTTCTAGGTCAGGAGTTTCAGGTTTCAGAGTCTTTCAGGTTTTCGGGTTTTTGGGCTGATGCGTCTTCTCGAGCGGAGTGCAGCACATCCTTACGAAGCTCAATGACAGAGCACCAATCAATTATATCATCTATTATTGACATAATCAGTAGTAAATAGAGATAATTAAATTAGATGATTGAGTGGATGGATTGGATGATTGATAGGGTGAGGGGTGTACTGACGAACGGCCCTAGCATGTTCTGATGTGATCGCTTGTGGGAATGTTACCGTGTCCCAGGGCAACTGAGGACTCTGACCTGCTACCTGCCGAGGCGTGACATTTGTCTTTGTCTTGATGGCAAAGAAGTCACCTGTTTTATAGAAAGTCTCTTTAAGATTAGAGAATAAAGAAAAAACAATAAAAACTTTTGAGAGAAACATAGACCTGGCCAATATTATTTAGCCTCCTCTATTGTTCAGACCTCAACACTTGCATTTAGGAATAATACATTTACAAAAATATATGTGCTTGCTTTTGTTTAAGTGTTCATTTCAGCATTCTCCTAGGACATTTCTTTTCATTCAGACTAACCAAAAGCTGTTTGAACTTGATGGCCATGATGTGAGAATGTAATATTTTATATCACTTATCAGGGTGGCCTTGAAAATGATCTCTCCAGGTTTACATAGTTGTGGCCTCTTTGTAAGCAACACCCTCAGTAAAGATTCCTCTAGGAACTGTCTGCTTTTGGAAATCGTGTTACAGGAAATTGTAATTGTACAGTGGTTCGCTGCCTGTGATATAAAAAAGCAATGCCTTAAAACAAGCATAAGTGTTTCAGTGTGTGCAATTTAATATGTTATTGGCATTTAGAAAGGCAAGATCAATTGCTGGAACAATATTGACAATTCTTTTGTTTCCTTCTCTGTTACCATTAAATGGCAGTTTGATCCCAGAGGTATTTTCACTTTGAACACACTGATGTGCAGAGGTTGGCTGTCTTCTGAGGACAGTTTATTAAGCTCAGGATGTTGTTCAGCTGTTGCTGTTTCGCTATATTCTTTCATTTTACAAACACTTTATGAGATGTTGGTGTTATGTGTTGCTGGTTTTAACAGTTTTGTTAGTTTCAAAAGCTGCAATTCAGTGTTAATTAAACCCATTAGCTAGTGGAAGAGGGGGATTGACCTTTCTTGTTTCAGGATAACAACAGCAATATTTCAGAGCATTAGTATTTAAAAGCTTTGTATCCTAGCCTTATGCTGTTAATCTTTGTTGTCTCATTTCAGTGCTATAGGTAATTTGCCCGTTCTTGTGCATTAAATATAATGCCCTTTTCCTCACATTAACCTAGTTTCTATGGAAACGTGTCCATATCCAGAAAGATGAGGGAAAGATAGATCCCTCCAAGGATACGTGTTTCTTGTGAGCTGTTTCTCTGAGCCAGTGCCCCAGGTCATGCACAGTCCTTTGCGGATTAATTCATTTTAAATTGATGAAGCTTTTTTCTTTACCATTGCCACAAATCTTCTGGGAGTGGCTTGTTCAAAGAGTCTCCTCCCCTTCTGCTTATGAGACATAATCTTTTATTTAACCAGCTAAGTCAATTGAGAACAAATTCTCATTTAGTATGATGACCTGGGGACCCATTTTTACAGCTGTGCATTTTTACTGGAACATTCTGAATGAAGTACATGGCTCACGGGTACAACAGCAGCTTACCACCTGGGATTTGAACCCATGACCCTTTGGCCAAGAATTCAACGCAAAGTACAAAAGCAACACTTTATGTTTAAAAAAGACAGGTCATTTAACTGTCATGAAATTAAGTAATTCAAGTGTTTTTGATTGCTATGGTTTGTGACAGTATTATTAGTGACTGAAATTTTATGACATTTTTATTACACTGTGAAGGATACCTTCATTTCAGTAATAAAAAGACTGCATGTACTCATTATATTAATCTAGTCAGCTGCAAGTGGTTTCATAAATTTGTCAGTTATGTTTTTTAGTTAAATGTTGAAACACATCATTGATGTAAAAAATGAAGCATATTTAATGAATATTTACAATGTATGAAGTACAGTATTTAGATACTGTATATTCAATATGTTGTAAAAACAAAAAACTGTTTCACCAGAAATTTGCATCATCATTCATCTAACCATAAAGCAAATGGTGAATTTTGAAATACAGCAAAATGTATACTCATTTCTTAATTTTGTAACAAAAAGGTCACCCCAAAAAACAGCACCCTGAAACCTATTTCCAGTTTTAATATTTTTTATTGGCTTTTTATTTCAAATTACAAATTGAAATACACAGATTCATAAATTATGGAAGATCAAAGGTTTAGATTTTTAGCTTTTAAATAGCAGTTTCTCAGCATCCCATGATCAGCATGTCATTTACAGTAGTTGGAAACTGGTAGCTCAACACAGAGTGATCAACGTTTACCTTTGACTTTAAAACTCAGGATCAGATGTGAATTTGAAATTGAATTTTCTCCAAAACAATCAAAAGTAACAAGACTGTTTTTCTTCAAACTGAAACCAAAATAGCCCTCCTCCTTCCTCCATTTTGACATTGCCATTTACTAACAAACTTGGATCATTGCTGCAACATTCATCCCAGCAGAGGAGAGACGAGGACAGTGCACACTTTCCTCAGAAACATGATTTCCCAAGCCATACTAAATTTTTTACACTATATGTCCCGCAGTGCCAACAGTTGAGTTAACTTCTTTTGGAAGGCTCTTGGGGCTCTAATTGACAATCTCACAGAAACCTGGCATGTCACAAGACTTACTGTTGCATTGCAGATAAGGGTCTCCAGGCTGCACTGCTGTCTGGTGAATCCTGGTCACACTTAACCTACAGTAAGACATACAGTACCTCCCAACTTGCACTGACAGTACCTGGATTGTGACACTGTGCACCTAACTGTCAACTTTACTGTTTGTATCTCTCAGAAATGTCAGCTTTTGAACACATTTGTGCTCCGTTATTTGAAAAACATGTGAGATTTTTTTTTCTCCCTTATTCAAGCAAACACTGATGCCAACATACATATTAGCCCTCAGGTTATCCCCAGGCCACAATTCTTGTCAATCAGACTGAAACAAACAGAGGTCTCCAGAAACTTCAAGCAGTGTTCAGTTCTATGCAGCTAGTACACAGTGTCCTCTATTCCTGTTTTGTTTTTTGTTGTTTGATTCCTTTAACAATACAAACAGGGGACATTAGACTTATTAGATAGGATAATGGCAATTTCCCAGACACTTATGTCAACCAAATTGAGTATAAAAAGATGAAACAAAGGTTTTTATTCTTACTATTTCAACGGGATTTTTTTAAATTCCTCTTTCAAGTTTGTCGTCTAAACTGAGTAGAACGATTGTAGTCTGTCAGCGTTTACATTGATCTACTGCTTACCGTGCATTTCCAAAAATGTAATTCTCCTCCATATCCAGGGTACAAAAAACGTATTGTATTGCTCCTTCCACAAAAACAAATTGGGATCCACCTAATTTATTGTAGTAGTAGACAGAAGTTGCAGCATAGGATTGGCAGAGTTAAAAAGCCAATCTTGCCATCAAGGTTAAGCTTTTGGAAGATCAGATTGCCAAAACAGAGAGGTCTGTGTGCCGCAAAGTGATTTACCAAGGGATGCGGTCTCTTTTCTTTCAAGATTGTTTTGTTCACCTGCTCTGCTTTAGGAGTCTAATGACATGTAAAAGATCATGAAAAGAAGACATGCCAAGCCAGCAACACAAGGAATTAGTAGACCCAAACAGGGGTTTTTATCGTGCTTTTGCTTCTGTCTCTGTCACAGCTGATTGTTTAGCTGGCTGTGGTTGATAACCTGCATAATACATTAAGCGAGATATATTCAATTTGGTGAGAGCGCAACTTTCCACTTCATAGGCTGAATAGATCCAGGCCAGTAATTGGCTACCACTTAGTATTTGACAAAGGATAAACAGCTTAAAATTGTTTTCAGAAGCATGTGAAGAGCTGCTCTCCTCCACATCTATCTGATTTACCAGTACCATTACTCACTAATTATCCCCTCTGGGATGGACAGAGGAGAGCTTCTGAACTGCTAAAAAGGTTGTTTAGAAAGAGAAAAGCAATGTTGTTCGTTTTCCTCTGTACACTCGCTACTGACTCCCACATTCCGCTTTAGAAGACTTTTTTAATTTAAATTCTGAACTATTAAATTTTGTTTTGCATGAAAGTCTACACTAATATCCTGAAGAAGCATCTGAAACTTTCAGACATTTAATTTTGTATATCCAAGTACAGTATTTGCAAGTTTTTTTTTAATCTTGCATTTGACTAGAGAATACTTTGTAAAGTTTTATTTAGCATTGTCTTAAAATATGATGCTTCTGAGGTGCTGAATTCAAGTGAACTAGTAATGGTCTCACCAGACTGCTTTTAAGCCTTGGTCAGTTAAATATACAACAGTTAATACTATCAGTAATGGTTGTTTTTTTTTTCCTTTTCAACCTATCCTTGTCCTGACTCACCACAGGAGTTGCCTAGTTTCAGAAATTGGTATCACATTACTGTAATGTACAGTACTGTATGTGCACGATACACTGGGGGCATTGTGGTGGCTCTGTGGCTAAGGATCTGCGCCTGTGGCTAGATGGTTGCCGGTTCAAATTCCGTGGCCGGCAGAGGTATCCTACTCTGTTGGGCTCCTGAGCAAGGACCTTAACCCCAGCTGCTCCAGGGGCACTGTACAATAGCTGACCCTGCGCTCTGACCCCAAGCTTCTCTCCCTGTCTGTGTGTCTCATGGAGAGCAAGCTGGGGTATGTGAAAAAGACAAATTCCTAATGCAAGAAATTGTATATGGCTAATAATGTGATCTTATCTATTATTCCGAACAATCATGTGAGATTGTTTGTTTTTTACTTTGTAATGGTAACTTTAAATTCTGTTGAATTTTCTTAAGATGCTGTTAATTCTTTTGATGGAAGGATATCGTATATTGATGCCTTTATCCATTTACACAAGTTCTATCACAATAACTTTAAGACAGTCACTGTAGTGGTAGGAATTCACTCAGATCCTACACAACCCACAAAAAACATGTTTGCACCATTTGCACCAACGTATTGCACCATTCAAGTAGAAAAATAAAGTATAACCAAAGTAAATATAATTTGACAGATTTTAATTGTTGCATTCTACAGTATGACATCAGAAGAGAGCTACAGTATCTTTAAAAAGCTACAGTATCTTTAAAAATAAAAAGGCATTCTGTGAACACACATCAGCATCTAGGTGACAGCATGCATGCCTTGCTGACCTATAGCATTTCATTCAGCGAGAGGTACTCTATTAACCAAACCTGAAATTGGAAATCAATAGGGTCTATATTAAGGTTCTTAAGAGTTTGCAGGTGACAAAGAATCCATTCAAGAAAAAAAATACAAATGGAATCTCCTTTTCCTGTAGTGTTGGTACATTAAACTGAGAAACAATAGTTTGTCAGGACCAGTGAGGTAGATTCACTGGTTTTGCTTGTGTTCTTAAGTAGGCTTGCCAAGATCTATTCCTTCTCATTTGTGGACAGAAGGCAAGGCCAAGGAAAGTGAACAGCAGACTATTGATCTAACTGTAACCTGACGACAGTTGTCTTGGTCAATTCCCCTCTGTGGCGTTTGTTTTCTTGAGTAGTGCTCAGAACCGTGTCAAACCAAATAGGGCTTCCTAGTGTTTTCACAACACACTCAAAAGAAAGCAAAATCCCAGATGAGGATGTCTCGGAGATGATCCCAAACACAGGAACCAGATGAGTTTGATTTTTTAACAATATATTTTTTGTTGTTGTTTAGTGGAGGCAGGGTCTTTTGCACTAAACTATTTTGAATTTAAATATAGCATCCTGAACTTTATTTATACACTGTTCCTTTGAAACTACATGTTGAATTAAAATGTTGAGAAAATCAAGGGGTTTTAGGAACTGTCAAGTTAATTCAACTTGAAGTTCAAATTATCACCTTTGATTTCTTCAACGTGGGGACTTACTATGGACACATTTGTAATCAAATGGCTATTTTTAAAAAACAAACAAGATACTGAGATGTTTTGTTTTAAATTGTAAAATATAAATAATTAGGATGTTAAAAACATGTATGACTTTGTATTTGTCCCTATAATTGTTTGGGTTGGACATTTCCATGGAAATGTGGAACATTGCAGCACCCTTACTGGAGAAAGGCTAACAAAGAAAGTGTATTTGTGTCCCAGAGGAAATATCTCCAAAAGCTATTTATTATTTTATTTCAGGAACAAATGAAATTTTCTTAGAGGTCTGTTTTCTAGGCCAGTATGAGCACCTTTCACATCACTTTGCTGGACTTTGATAGTGGCTAGTCACCTTTGACATTTTTCAGTGATACTGTAAGTCTGTTCCCATCCATCATCCTTGTGAAGGCTAAATAGTTTCCTTATCACTATGTATGGATCATAAAATGGAAGCAGGAAAGAAGGCAAGCTAGTAGTGGCAGTTTTTTTCCCCTTTTTGGTTAGCAGTCAAGACAAGAATAAATTAACAAGTAATAGGTTTATTCCATGCTGAAAAAAAGAAGAAAGAGAACACAACGTTTCGGCCGTGGAGCCTTCTTCAGGTGTGAGAGAGACAGGGCAGTAGGCAAAGGTAAAGTAGCGGGAGAACAAAGGTTGAGAGGGAGGAGGAGTGAGAGGCGGGAGCAGGGGACAGAAAGAGAGGCCAATCAAGAGGTGTGAAGTCAGAATGGGTGCAGAGAGGTGTGAAATGAAACTTCCAATGAATGGAGAAAATTTAAAAGAACAGTAATCTGTCGTTAAGGGAAGGGAGAATGTGTGATCCTAGCTGCAGAATAATTTTAGTTTCGGTGGTCTTTCTGATGTATGAGTTCGGAAAACCGTCTTTGAGAACACAGACGGAGAGATTAGAGTGGTCGTGGCCGTCAGAGGTGAAATGAGAAACAATGGGCTTGGAGAGATCTTTAATCTTCACAGCCCTGACGTGTTCTCTGAAGCGGTCTCCGAGTCTCCTTCCTGTTTCCCCAATGTAGATGGCTGGGCATTTACTGCAAGAGATACAGTAAATAAGGTTGCTGGAGGTACAAGATGCTGTCTGGGTGATCCGGAATTGTCCTGAGGGGCCTTGAATGAGTGTGGTGGTGGCTGTGTACTTGCAGGTGATACAGCGAGCTCTTTTGCAAGGGAAAGTGCCTGGTGTGGATGGTTGCTGAGGGCGGTCAAGGGAGCTGTGAACAAGGAGGTTACGCAGATTAGGTGGTCGGCGATATGAGATGATAGGGCGATCAGAAAAGAGGGCCCCAATGGAGGGATCATCCTGTAGGATGGAAAAGTTCTGGTTAATGGTCCTGGGGATAGGAAGTGTGTTAGGGTGGTAAGGAAGCACCAAAGGAATGCGGTTGTTACGGCGGGAGTTCCTGATCGGGTTGATGGTCCGGGGGGTGTTTTTGGCTCGGGCAAGGGCCCTGTCAATCACACTGCTGGGGTATCCTCTGTTGATGAAAAATGAGTACATTTCGAGGGCTTGGTTTTCGAAGTCGATGTCGTCGCTGCATAATCGTCGTAACCTAAGGAACTGTGAAAAAGGAAGAGAGTTTTTAGTGTGGTTGGGGTGAAATGAGCTGTACAGGAGGTAGCTGTGTGAATCCGTGGGTTTGTAATAAACTGAAGTGGACAGTCGGGGGTAGTTGATAGACAAGTGGATGTCTAGAAACGGAAGAGTGGTGGAAGATATGTTAACCGTATATTTGAGGGACGGGTGGAAGTTGGTGAAATGATGCAGGAAGAATTCAAGCTGATCGTTGGAGCATGTGGCGGCACCGACGCAGTCATCAATATATCGTTTGTAGAGGTCAGGGACATAGCCAGTGTAGGAAGCAAAGAAGCGTTCTTCTACCCAGCCGACAAAAATGTTGGCATAGCTGGGTCCCATACTGGTGCCCATGGCAACTCCACTGACCTGTTGGTAAAAAAGATTATTGAAAGAGAATGCGTTCAGTGTGAGGACCAATTCTGCAAGGCGTACCAGGGTGTGGGTGGGTGGATCAAGCACTGTGCGTTTGTCCAGCGTGTGCTTGAGGGCTGTAAGGCCGTCATTATGGGGAATGACGGTGTACAGAGATGTGATGTCCATGGTAAAAATGTGGCATTCGGTACCCTGAAATTGGAAATCATTGAAAAGTTGGAGCGCGTGGTTGGTGTCTTTGATGTATGAGGGAAGATCTTCAACCAGCGGTCTCATGAGGCTGTCGAGAAAGGCCGAGATGTAAGTAGTTGGACAGTTACATGCTGATACGATGGGGCGTCCAGGGGTGTCCGGTTTGTGGATTTTGGGGAGGAGGTAAAATTGAGATACCTGTGGGTGTTCCATGATGAGCCGGTTCGCCTCCTGGGGGAGCTCGTTGCTGCTGATAAGAAGGGAAATGGTGGATACCACTTCCTTTTGGTGGTCAGTGGTAGGGTCCTGTTGGAGAGGGAGGTAGGCAGAAGTGTCAGTTAGTTGTCTAGAGGCTTCAAAGATATATAGATCTTTACGCCACACCACAACAGCACCTCACAAGAATAAATTATTCTTGTCCCCTTGATCCCTACCTCTTTATGCCCATACAACACAGCTGTGATGCAAACTTTCTGGAAGCTTGCACGCCAATAATAGTATAATATGGCTGGGACCTCTCCAAGTAATTAATGCAGTTATCCAATGCCAAGTAATTATACCTGTCTAGCTAGATATGATTAAGGCGACCGCACTGTTGTCATTTTATAATTCCTATGAATTGTGGATATCAACTCCTTTGCACACCCACTGTAAGTACGTCAGGATAATGCAATTTATTGTGCTTCAGGTCATCCAAGTCTTTGTTAAAAATGCCTTTTCCCTTCAAAAAGGTGTTCAGTGATTTTGACCATGAAGCACAACCCGATAATTGTATTTTTGTTGTTGTGTAAATACTGTACAATGTTTTTTGTTTCTTCTGAGTTGTGAAAACCTTACCAAAAATGAGGCAACTTGACACAAATATTCTGGTACTTCCTGTAGCATTTATAAGAAGTATTCTTTATCTCTTTAGAATGCAAATGAAGGCAATGGTTAAATAAGGCAGATACAGTATGTAACTCCACTGGTGTAATTTTAAAAGTTAGTTATTTTTGCAAACAAAATGAGACATTTTTCTCTAGGAAAATAATTATTCAAAGATCAGTAAAATACATTTTTAATGTTCTTGTTTTTGAAGATCAAATTGTCAACACAATAGTAAAATACTGTATAGTATTGTTTTATAAATAATATGTAGCATACAGTATATTGAATCCCCCTGTTCTGCTCTTATTTTTGTATACTTTATTGTTTAGTTCTATATACATATAATAATATACAGTATATATACTTTGCTTCATTGGAAAGTGTAACTGACAATTTTAAGGGCTAACCGAAAAATCCCTTATTAATGTATCCTACTGCTTATTAACATGGCCTTTGTTCTGTTTGTTCAAAGAAACCTCTTAGATTTGTCTGGAGTAGGTAGAATTATGTTTGGATATTTCAACAACAAATTATTTGCTAGTGTTCATGTTTATGGGAGTTTGTCTTCATTTTACACTGTTTTTTTATTCCTTTGTTTCTTTTAGCTGGGAAGTCCTGAGGTTTCTGCTGTCAAACCTGCGCTGGTGGATGGAGGAGTACAAATTTGATGGCTTTAGGTTTGATGGTGTGACTTCCATGCTCTATCATCACCATGGCATTGGTAAACACTGTGTTCATGTCTAGTCTCTTCTGTAAATTTCTTAGGCATTCAATTTGATAGGATGTCTGCAAAGCAGCATTGCAGATCAGAGATTGACATTCATGTTTGAATTCTGTTTGCCAGATATAAAAATAAGAATTATAGAATATACTATAATATATAAGTTATATGTGCAGTATAAAAGCATATATAGAGATTTGTAGAACAGGTTGAACCACAGTATAGAAGTAAATGAAATGAAAAAGGACTTTTTTGTGCACAGCTTAAATGATTTGTTTCAGCACATTTCATGACAACTCTTTTATGCTTTTGTATATTTACAGTTAAAACAGTAAATGAATATTAGAAATATAGAAATTATTGTAGTCAAAAACATATTCTGTAGATAATATCTTATGGTATGCAAGAACTGGTCAATTCAGAAATAATAATTATTTAATAAATATACTGGTGCATCGGTCAATTTGTAAATTATGAGGCAGAGTCTCTGTGATTTTAGGATGTACACTAGGCGATTTACAATAAGTGAAATACAAAATATTAACTGTGCAAAATAGCCAGTATAGATCCCAGCCTCATTATTCCCATATATCTAGCCTGTACCATGAAACTACAGTGTGTACTGTTTGTTATAAAGACAAGGAGGGTACTTGCTACAGTACTGTATGTATAGTCTCTTCAGTACTAAATGCATGTTACATTTGGAACTCTTGTATCGTACTCTGGAACATATAGCAAAGCCAAATAATTAACAGGAGAAGGAATGTGAACTTCTGCTTACAAGTTGTTTTTAATGTCATTGTTGAATCTGGTGCAAGTTACTAAAACTAATTCATTATATTGTAAGAAACTGGACATTAGGGTTTTTTATATATCTTGGGTTATTTTAAAGATTAGCTGATACACTAGCAAATATACAGTGTATCCAGTACAGTGGCTATCAAAAGTATTCACCCCCTTGGACTTTTTCCATGTTTAACTATGTTTACTATTATACTATGAATCACAGTGTATCTATATGTTATTTTTCTGCAATCAATTGACATAAAGTACTCTATGCTGTCTAAGTGAGAAAAATATACAGGTACTCTTACATTAATTATAACATATAAAATGGAAAATAAATGATTGTATAAGTATTCACCTCCCTTACTATGACACAACTATGCTGCAACCAAAGGTCTTTAGAAGTCACATTATTTGTAGAATGGGGTCTATCTGTGTGCAATTAGGTGTTTCACATGAGTTCAGGATAAATATACAATACCTATCTCAGTGAGGTCCCTCAGTTGATTACTACAGTGCCATCAAAATTCACATCAAAATTCACATCATGAAGCCAAAGGAACTTTCAAAGTAAATTTAGGTTAGGGTCCCTGAAAAGCACCTATCAGGGGAATGGTATAAGAATTTTTCCAAGGCATTATTGTACAGTACATATCCTCCAAAGTTCATTATAAACAAATGTAGAAAATAATGCACAGCTGTGAAACTGCGAAGAACAGTATGTCCTCAAAAATGAGTTTCTAGGCCAGAAGTGCACTAGTCAGGGAGGCTACCCAGGGGCATGTGACAGCTCTAGAGCAATTACAGTCTTTCGTGTCAGAGATGGGAAAAACTGTGCATATTACAATTGCCTGGGTGCCTCACAGATGTGGGTTTCATAGGAGTGTCCAAAAACTCACATCAAATCTTGGCTACACTTTTCCAGAAGGCATGTGGGAGACTCTGAGACCAAGTGAAAGAAGATTCTATGATCTGACGAGACAAAAACTGACCTTTTTGGCCTAAATAGAAAACACTATGTTAGGGCACAAGTATAATAGTAAAACATCATCCTGAGATCACCATCCCTACTATAAAGTAAGTTGGTGGCAGTATCATGCTACAGGGAAGCTTCACTGTATCAGGCCCTGGAAGACATGGGAAGACAGAAGGGAAAATGGATACAGCAATGTATGGAAAAATTCTGGAAGAAAACCTGCTGAATTCTGCAAGAGACATGGGATTCAGGAGAGTTGAACATTGCTATTCACCAACAGTTCCCATCCAGAGTTTGAGCAATTTTGCAACAAGAATGGACACAAATTGCAGGGTCCAAATGCGCAAAGCTGGTAGAAAATGATTCAAGAATACTTCTGGCTGAAATGTATGCCAAACATGCCTCTACCAAATATTGTCTCAAAGGGGGGTGAATACTTATTCAATCAGTTTAGGAGGATCTGTAGAGTTTTGTTTTCACTTTGACTTTAAAAAATGTTTTCTGTCAATCAATAGCAAAAACTCCTACTTATACAGTATACATTATGATATAATAGTACTGTATATCCAAATCCAAATAGTATGTCCAAATAGTAACACAAGAAAATATAAAAAAACTCCAAGAGGGGTGAATACTTTTGATAGCCACTTTAATGTATTTATGAATTGACTGATGAGCTGGTAAATGTATAACATGCATTTTACAGATTGAGTAATACACTGGTTAATTTATAAATTACTAGATATTTTATTTTACAGTGTATTACAATTATTCATACTGTATATAGTGGTGAATATACAATAATTATAATTTACCAATTAGCCACATAAAGTGCAAAAAGTGTCCAAATACACTCCTTACATCTGCGCAGACATTTGTTTTTGACTGAATAAACTCTGGTTTAAATTTGAAACATCAATGCTCAATTCATCAATACTAATTATGCAACAAAATATTTTTGTCTGATTTTGGATTTAAACACAATGCAGGTCTGACAGGTTTAGAATGTGGCACTTTTTAAGGAAATTATTTTCCTTCGGTAGCTTCAAAATACCAAAATCTAGAATAAGCATTGATCAAGATGCTAGAAGGTTAGCAAGTTCCATTTGTACCAGTTTATGAGAGAAGTATTCACACTCTTTGTAGTAATAAGTATTATTTATTTTCACTGACTTATCATGACATTTACTTTCTTTGCCACAATTGTTGTCTTAATTTGTCCTTTTTGTGTCATAGCAGCACAGACTAGTGCAATGCATAATGCTTCTTACCTGCAGAAAAATGAAGAGTCTTTCAGTAAAATGTCTACACAGAAATACTGCTGTTTTATTTAAAAATAACTAAATCTATACATAAAAGAAAGCCTTTCCTAACCTTACCTCACTCTAAAACCATGCCTAGAGTCATGCCTAGAGCTCTGCAATTCATACACTAGGTGACACAATCCAGGAAAATGCATTTTTTTCTTAATTTATTTTTTTTATAATATACTGTAGTAGAGTTTTCAATTACAAAGTTCCCTTCAAGCCCTTTCAGACTTCTACTGGGGGACATGCTTTTCATTGATTTAAAATTCCATAAAGACACATGTCTTTACCCAAATTAGTAATAGGATACAAAAAAACTGGGACCTGGATATTCTGTGGTCATAATTACATTGTTGTAAACATGAATAATATATACAGTAAAAACTATTTCTTCATTACATTACTGTTGTGTTGGAAATATTTAATATCATTTGAAATGGAAGTATACAGTATGTACTGTATTATACCATGTTCTTTGCGAAATTACTGGAGGGAAATGGTTAACCACACTCCATTAAAGATTTAGCTTGTGATGAATATTGCAAGCTCTTGCAAGCCTTTCTAGAAACGATCTGAATTATTAGACGAATGGCGTCTGTGTGTGCAGTTCGCATAATGTTGCAAGGATTTTTCAGAGAGTAATGGACGGATTTTCCCAGTATTGGATTGTTGCTGGTGAAGAGTCCAAAACCTGTTGAGTAGAAAGATAAAAAATGCATACATGGTTTGAATACCATGCAGTGGTTTGAATATACATTAAATTAAGGGAGAGTTTCTGAAACTGCGTTGAAAGACTAAATTTTACTTCTTTAAAGTTTTGTTTTCAGTACTCACTTAGTACAAGTGAAACATTTGAGGTTTTTTCTACTGAAATGGTGCAAGCCAGTTTTGCTCATAGTATTTTAGTTTGTAATGATTAAAGACATGCAAAAAACGATGACTATATAAATTCACAAGTAGAATTAAAACAAGGAAAAACAGGGAGCTGGTCACCACATCACTAAAATAAAACAGAGATTGGTACAGTAAATGCTGTGTACTGTGACAAAGTTTGCTTTAACCCTGAATATAAGTTTCACAGTTCACTCGTTGCTGTGCAATCAACAAAGAATAATGCAATTCTGATCTTTCAAAGACAAAAAGGAAATCAAAAATCTTTTCATCCCTGCTGCACAAAGGTGTGTGAGGGCACAATGTTTTATAAACAGCAGTAGGGTTGAGTGCTGCTACTAGCATCTCTGCAGAAACACACAGAAGGACAATTACACACCACAGTGGACAGCCCTTTAAGCCCAATGGTAAATTTGCCATTCCTTTTTCTTCTTGTCTGCAGGTTCAGGCTTTTCAGGAGACTACAATGAGTATTTCGGCCTCCAGATTGATGAAGATTCCCTGGTGTATCTCATGGTGTCCAACTACATCCTTCACACCCTTTATCCTGACTGCATTACCATTGCAGAGGTGAGAAATAAACTAGTAACTGCAGATTGCGTGTCACCTCATCACTACTATAGCACTACATTCAAAATGTATAGCCACGCACATCGCATAAAACCAACCGAGTGCATTTCTGCATTAAAGATGACATGGAAGAGGTATTTGCTTTAATGTGGCTTGACTGGAAAGGTGACTCATAATGCAGGGGGTTAGTTATGTTTCTGGTCACAGAAGCAGTATTTATTTTCAATGAACCATGATTTTACTTTTAACTGCAGTATTTTTGAAGGCAAATATTGAATAAAACCATTGCTGTACTACATTCAGGCTCATCTCTCCAGCCATGTTTACTTATATGTTGAGGGACTTACTCAACTCAATAAATAATAAAAATAATAATAAAAACATAAACAACAATTATTATTACTAATACTAATTACTAATAAACTATTATAATTATTATTATTATTACTTAATTTTATAATTAATTTAGAGTTAGCACAGTTAAAAACAAGATTTTAGAATGTTGTAGAAGATGCGAAGGGGCAGTCACAGCCATGAATTAAGTAAAAACCTTCTGAAGAAGGTTTTGGATATAGGATTTGAAAGTGCTCAGGGAAGGTGATAATGGGAATAGGAAGAGAAGGCCTTGTCAACCATTGTGTGTGGCCAGGCTTGAGGGACAAACAGGAGACCACAGACGGACAAAGACTTGAGGTAGGGAAGTAGGAAGATAATAAATCAGATAGGTACTGAGGTGCCAAGCCATTTAGAGCCTTATAGGTGAGCATGAAGTTGACATGAAATGTGTTAGGAAGCCAGTGCAAGGACTCCAGGGCAGGAGAAATGTGATCAATTCCATGTGACTTGGTCAGGATTCTGGCTGGCAAATTCTGTTCCATGTTGATTTCATTACAGTAGTAAATTCTAGAGAAGACGAAAGTGTTGACCAGTTTTTCAGCTACATTCCGAGGCAACATTGTCTGGCAGCAATTCTGAGATAAAACAATTACGTTTTTACAGTATTTTGCACATGTGGGCCAAACATCAATCCTGGTTCAAATATCACCCCAAAGTTCTTCAATTTAGATTGAAATTCAAGTACAATGCTATCCATTGATAGGTGTACTGCATTGGTTTTACATGCATGATGAGGTATGACTTCAGTTTTGTCGCAGTTTAAATGAAGGAAATTTTGAGTCGTCCATTTTTTACATGCCTTTGTTCAAATCAGCTCCATTTACATAAAAAGATCTTGTGGATCCCATAATAAACTTCTCTACGTAAGGTGAGTGGAAGTTACAAGGATAAAGAGCACATATTGAGACACGTTCCTTCCACAGAAGAATAGTGCTGAGAAAGCGTAAAGTGGGCGCTGCTTTACATTCCAGTATCGCTTTGTTTCATAAATAAGATTGATGTATTGTAAACTTAGAAACGGTAGCTTGTTCCTGAATACAGCATAGATTCTTTTGTAAAAAAATGCTTATTACTCACTCTCCTTGTGGGTGTCAACTTGACATACAGTAGTCCTTTTAAGTTTACTTTATATATTTCATGGCTTTAAATACGATAATAAAGACCTTTTCTATCACCCCATATTCAGATTATTCAACAGTTACTTTCTGACTACAGTATTATTCACAAAAAGCCTGGTAACATTTCTTTATTATTTTTAATGGCTTATATACTGTAATACTGCAAGATATAAAATAAAATATCTAGTAATTTATAAATTAACCAGTGTATTCCTCAATCTGTAAAATGCATGTTATACATTTACCAGCTCATCAGTCAATTCATAAATACATTAAAGTGGCTATCAAAAGTATTCACCCCTCTTGGACTTTTTTATATTTTCTTGTGTTACTATTTGGATATACTATTAGGATTTGTAAAAACATCGTTCAGGCTGTAGAGTAAGTACTCAACTTTTAATGCTGAATTTAAATGTGTTATTAATCTTACAGACCTCACTACTTTCCTTTATACTATTGGTCTTTGACAACCTAAAAACTAGCACTTTTGTAATTAGCTGACAAATTATTAGCTTTACAGGGAAAACAATTACAAAACAAAATTGTACAAAAGAAAGATATATAAGATATAAATGTAAAACAATTACTTTTGTATGACACCCCATGTCAAGGTGCAGTGTTAAAATGCCTTTTTTTTGTTTATTTGAATGAATAGAACCACAAAATTGTATTACTTTGTGCTCAGGGTCATTAGACTTAGTTTCTGTATTCTATATACTGTACATTTTCAGACACCCACATCTTGTGACCAAAAGTCAGTTCAGTCATACACAACTGACATTTAGACTGACTCAAAAAAAAAACGGTTTGCTAAGAATACTGCTGGAGTAATTGATGATAATGGGAATACTCTCTCCAAAGCACTGTTTCTCTCTCCAGCTGAGGGTGTGTTTAATTTTCTAATCCTCTGTTGATTTTTTTTTCTTGTCCAATATTGCTTTACTCTGTTCCCTTGATACGCTTTATTAAAGCATTATTTTTCCAACCCAACTATTTAAAAACTGAAATGCAGCCTAACTTCAGTGTTTAGTGAGAGGCTAAAATAGGAGAACTTGGCGTCTCTTTACTAAATCTAAACAGCAGGATCACGCCTTTTCTTTTCTTGACATCCTGTTCAATTAACCCCTTCTTCTTTCTTATCTTTTAAATGTATGGACTCCTGTCCTACATGTACGTACAATTTTGTATTTGATGTTTTTTTTCACATAGTTAAAAACTAAAATTAGCATGAACATTTGTTAAAAAACTGTAATACAATTCATTGTTAAACAAATATATCTGTCTTAAATCTGTAATGTACTTTATTTTGTGATCTGTATCTGTTGTTTGGTATGGGTCCTCTCAGCCTTTAGGGGCTGGTAGTTACGTCCCAGGTGAGGCGTCCCGTGAAGTGCCAGTTTGTGGCTCTGAGCCACCTTATGTGTAAGGTACAGTACTGTGGATCTTGCAGTGTGAAAAAAAACAAATGGCTTTGGCTGAATGAGTGAGCTGGTGCTTAGGACCTCTCTGTCTGGTACAGGAGCTGTACCCAAAAAAGGAAAGTCTTAAACTAAAGGTGATTCTTAATTGTGTAGGCATAAAAAGAAGAACAAATATACACATAAAATAGTAATTAATGAATTTAAGACTTGTTTAATTCTTCGGTGATTCGCCTTTAGATTCAAGGAACTAGAAATGGTTTATATGCAACTTAATTAACCCAATTGATTCAATAACCATATCATGAAACTGCATGTTGTAATGATTAATGAAAGCATTTTTTCTAATGTCCAATTTGCACTGACGGTGTCTTTAATAACTAATATTAAACTGTCAAAACTGTAACTGAATGGATATTGATCTTTTTTAAACATTGTAGTTCTTCTTTAAAAATAGATTAAAGAAATGTTCTTTAATATAAAAGTATTATATGATAAGACATACTGTAGATGTGGTCCAGATGTCTAATCTCAATATGTCATCTTACTACTGTTTGTCTGCCATTTTCAGTTGTGCAGTTTAAAAGCAGCTTGTGAACCTCATGTGTTTAGTAATTTGAGAAAAATCAAATAACCAAGTCAAGAGCTATTAAGATTAAATGGTAAGATTAAAACCCATTACATGACCAGTGCAGGTTAAAACAAGATAAAGAAATATCCTCTCTTGTGAAACTGACAAGTGTGCTGCTTCTCTTTGACCATTAGTACTAAAGCTCTAAGGGATTTTGTCTGGACAGTTTCCTTGAATTACTAAATGCGGATACTTTCCCTCTAACTAGGCTGTTAGGTTCCATGTGTTTAGCTGCTTCTTGCCACCTAAGGTAAAAATTAATAGAGATTTAGCTTAAATTGTTTTATAAAATGAGCCATGGGCCTTTGTGATACTTTGTGAGCGCGATTATGAGATAAAATTTTGCAGCACTTATTTTGTAGCACCCTTTAACACTATACCTGAAGTAGTCTTTATAAGTTTTGTGTTTGAATCAGCAACATGGTGCCAAATGTCTTTTTTAAAGCAGAGTAAAAATAGGAGGAATGCCAAAAGATGTAGCCTAAAAGCAATACAAAGTATTGTACACAAGTATTCATTGAGAAGTGTTGGCTTAACGAAAAGCCTGACAGCATGACAGCAGAGTATGTATGAATTTTATGAGTATGCATCAAGGGTTAAATTAGGAAATCTCAAAAAGGATTTACCATGCAATAAGCAGATAAATCAGCAGTAAAATACAGGCAAGATTTTAAATTATGCTTGCTTGTTTCATATTTCTTGTTCACGCCATCCCTTTCTAGACTTACGTGACAAATTGTTTAAGTGATTAGAAAAGCTTTGTTCCATGTGATTAACCAAAATTAATCTTTGTTTTTAATTTTTGTATTGAATAGTTCAGAACAAAAGGAATGATCTGCTTATGAAACAAGTATTAACTCTGCATGGCTTTTATTGTTTAGAAGGAGTACAAACAGTCTTGATATTTGAAAAAAAAAAATAATCCAGAGGCTTTACAGGAAAAACCTAATTAAAAGGAATGCTTTAAGATGCAGAGCATGAATATTGAGCAAAATGCCATTGGTTTTGCCTCTGCAATTATTTTATGCCCTTCATCAGCAACATTGTTCTAAATACAGTACTGTTCTAAAGTATATGGTACATAATGTGACATACTGTATAAAGCACACAAAGTACAAAAGCAACCTTACACAAAAATAGCTAAATCCAAATAAAAGCACACTTTTAGCTTAAATTTAATGCCATTGTGGATGATGGCATTTCTGATGGCTGTTGCAACAAGAAAGTCCCAGCAAAAAGCTCTCCTGGGACCCCACTTTGTTACATTTCCCTGGAAGAACTCACAAATCTCATCTATTTCACCTGAAGAATGAGCCATTTTTAAGATTTTATCTAAATGACATACTGTAGGTTAGAACATTCCCAAGAGGAAAAATAATCTTCTGCACCATTTTCGCAGGTTTTGATTGGAACATGTTAAGTCAGAGCTCTGTTCTGTACTTGGGCCCCTGCTCCTTCTAATGTAAGCCACACTCCTTTAAAACCATCTTGGAATTGTTACACCCGGGCAAGACAAAGCTCACAGCCCATGGTCTCCGGTCTTTGTTGCAACCGGTCATGTTCGCGCATGGACTCAAACACCTCCCGGTGCCGTGAAAACAAGGTCGGGGCATCTGTCCATTCCACCTCCCCCGCTTAATGGGTAATTATCTCATCAGTCCTTTTCACCCTTGTGTATCTTGGAATTGTTGCTCGCACAAACTAGCCTGTTTGTTAATTATCCTGCAATCTGTCTGAAACTGTCCAAGGCATCTGATTCCAAATCTGACCCACGACTTGACCACCAGCTAGAAAGCTGCCTGCTTCCTGTTCCTGCACAGCCGCTGACGGCGCATACAGTAACCTCTCTGTTCTGCCTGGCTGCAGAGCTTTCCCTCTGTTCTGCTTGGCTGCTCAGCACATCCCCTGCTCTGCTTGTCTGCCCAGGGTATCCCCTGCTATGCCTGTCTTCCCGTCTGTCTAATAGCCGTGACGCTCTTCAGGTCAGCACCATGCCATAAAAGGGACCTCATGGAATGAATCTGCCTGTACTAAGAGGAGAGGTGGGCTAAACAAGGCATCAAAATGAACTGAACCCTCATTTTATAGAAAAACTCAAAGGAACCTTCTCTGTAATGGTATCTGCATGGAAATGTGAGCAGTATTTATCTTTGGGGCAAATAAAATGAAATTAAAGAAAATTAAACCACACATATCTTATCCATGCAGTTTAGTGGAGATTTCATCCTGATTAGCAGCATGTAAGAATTTCCATTTTTTTTTTCAGTTTATTCATGATTCAATAATATGAAAATTGTTTTGTGCAGTATAGTGATACTACAGTATCATGGCAGAAGAAAGCACACAGACGTTCCACTGAAAAAAATCAGTGCAAGACAAGAGGAAGGTTCTACTATACATGAGGGTTGTACAAACTTCATTTGTAATGCTCATGTGCAGGTAATTCTTGTGGGGAAAAAAGAATGATTTTATTTGCAATTAGTAATGTTTTCAGAGATAACACAGAAAAATTTGACACACATTATGTGAACATTACCATGGCTTATTTTTTTATGATAGTTAAGTCAAGTCCCTCTGTAAGCATTGTGTCAATTTTGGGTGTTGCTGTGTTTAGAGTTTGCAGTTGTTCCTGCACAGACTTCCATATACCTTCATATCAAATGTCAACAGTGTTCAGTCAAGTGAGAACTACTCAGTGGCATCAGCTCTTTTTCCCAAGTGGAGACATTTTCTATTGTCTCTAAAATGGGTGTCCTCATCCCTGCTGCTCATTCTAGTTGATTAAACCAGTTTATTATGTAGACACAACTAAAGTGGTTATTAATCATTTACAGTTGGCAGCATAACTGCCCTGTAGCCAGATCTCATCAAATGCCTCATCAAAAGGTTGTTCCTGTTCAGTCCTGGGATGAGAAACCACTTAGCCAAGTTGCTACTTCCCAAAGAAATGGCACTTTCCCCTGTGGACTCCAGTTTTCAATGACCTAGTATAGTGACTGGGGACACTGTGCTGTGGTTGTCCTGCTTAAATTTCACTCTAGGCTTCCTAAAGTTCCCCTATAATTCAATTGGTGAAGCAGTTTCTTACTTCTTCACCTGACATGATTGACAGTGGGACTGCTGATGCTTTGTGTCTGACGTATAGATACTGTAGGTGCTGCACTACAGTGGTCAATAAAGTATGTCCCCTTCTAAAGCACTTCAGATGAAAAAGTGTATATGAATTAAATGAATTTTTGTTATCTTTAGCTACTGAATGCATGTCTTTTAAACTTGAGGGTTTAGTACTCCAAATAGTACTTGGTGTATATTGTTTTTCTATGGTCTTTAGGATTAAGATATTCTAACAAGGAAGAAAGAGACCCTCAAATTATGAAACACCCAACTCTGCTGCAAACTGTTTTGTGTTCACATAACTTCAGAGCTGCAGAGTTACTTTTAAATTTTAACTTTATGTTGTTTTTTTCTCTCTGTGTCTTTCCTGCAGAGAAGTGCTCCCGGGAAAACATAGCAGTGACCAAAATATCTTCTGTTGCATTTACTGCTTTTTTAGTTTGTTTGTTTTTTTTACTTTGAAGTTTCTCTGTTATGTCCAAGTTTGTAGCAGAAATGACAGCCCATTGTGAAAGCCTGACAATGTATATTTAGTTTCAAAGCTTTCCAAAAAATGCCTGGCACTTTAGCCCTATTTCCATTTGACCTATGTAAGACATTGTCTTCCTATATGTATCTATCCATCCATCGCTTTCTCTGTTTTGACCATTTATTTACCTGTCTGTGTACTGTATGTACATATTTTACAGTCTCTGTGGCAAAAAAAAACTACACACCACAGAGCAATGAAGAAAGCACTTCAGATGAAAGCACTTCAAGCTAGCACAGTTACTAAATGTTTAATTTAATTGTTAAACGATGCATCTTATAACTTACATACTGTACATTTTTAATAACTTGAGCATACAGTGTCTGATTTAGTCTACGTGGTTTCCTGGAGGTTTTACTCTCCGAGACAGAGCTGAGATAGTGAGCCAAAACAAAATAATCTCAACTAATTATATAAGTTAATTTTCAGGTAATTATAATTCATGTTGGATTCTGTACCATGACCTCTTTGTGACTCCTTTAGTAGGCTTTAAGCTCTTAGTTGAACTTCTTTGTAATTTTGGTGTGTTTCAAATGTAAATACTCCCATTAAAACAGTGTTATGAGAGGCTTTGATCTGTTAAGTTTTAAACATCTGCCTTCAAATGAGGGAGATAGTAACTTAACTGTGTACACTGCTGTGCACATGTCTTGATTCATACCACGTTTTCAATACATGTACAAATATTAGCAAGTCAAGCTTGTGTGAGATTAATTCATATTAACATGTTTCTATTTCATTTTCTCTACACTGTTAAACATGTATTGGGGAATGCAACTGTAGAAGAATATTCACAAATTCCACTAGCCGTTTATCATTTCTTGAGTTTTAGTAATTTAAATGTTTAAACTACTTTAAAAGACACCCTAAAGAAATATACAACACTAGTGTTTAGTGTTCTTATCAGAAAGACAACGCGATCTATGCTTAGACTGTATGCATTCATAAATTACAAACATCTTATATGTTAATGGCGGCAGTTTGTTCATTACTAACATCTTCTGGTCACCTACTGAAAAGCTGCCATAGTCGTAGTAAATGTGGTAAATGTTTTATATCTATGACTTCACATTTCCATTTAGAAAGAAATCTGTAAGCAATTGTTATTTTAATTATTTAATTTCACAGTGGAAGTCAGTGTAGTTGCACAGATAAACTACTTGCATTTAAAAAAATATATAAATTTACAGCTGCAATTGTTTCCAGGTTGTTACAGTACATTGTCATTAATGTACAGTACATGAAAAATGTCTGCCCTGAATGGGGAGTGTGAATTTTGAACTCTGTACTTCTTATTCTTCAAATCTGTTTCTGCTTGTATCCATTGCTTGCATTGTAAACCTGTCTTTGCACACTGCTGACATTAGTTTTTCCACTCTTAATTCCATCTTGTTCCATGTAAGAAGTGCTCATTACACCCCCTTCTCATCCAGTCTGCCCATCTTCTGCTGCTCTTAGTTCTTTCTCTGGGTTCCTTCTGTCCATTTTTATCCCTGTGGTGCAACCGCATACCTAGAAGCATCATGACTGCACCATGTCTGACCCCCTTCTTTTGCCTTCTCAGACTGAACACTGAATTTTGTGCCTGTTATCATTTGTTGATTTTTTTTATTGTACTATATTGGATTGCACTGTTAGTTTTGTATAGAAGTCATATTGGATTCAGGTGTAAGCTAAATTATAAGCACTAGTATTAAAAAAAAAATGTTTTCCAGGATGTGTCTGGGATGCCCGCTCTGTGCCGTCCTGTGACTGAAGGAGGAGGAGGCTTTGATTACCGCCTTGCCATGGCCATCCCAGATAAGTGGATTCAGGTAACTGGCAACTTGTGTCCCATTTCCAGTCCTGGACAGTCATTGTCATTCAGGCTTTGCATGTGTAATGAATCTGCTACTCTTCTCATTGGTGTTTTGTACAATTAAGTAAATGAGTGCTTTGCCACAATGAAAACATGGAGGTTTTCTACAGTATAAACTGTACATCCAGGATGATGGTTAGAAACTGTGGCAGACCCCTATTTTTGAATCATTGCACAGTGTAATTGTGTTCATGTGTTCAGCAGTTATGTGCTACAGTATCATAATACCTTTAATAATGAGTTGGTTCACCTCCAGTGATAAGTACAGCTGCAACAGAAGTACATTTCTTTCAATATCCCTTATAAATCAAGCCCATGAAGATTTCATTTACATCAGTGTCTTTCCCATGATACAGTACTCTGTGGAAGAAGCCTTTTCTACTACTACTCAGTAAGCCTCAGAAACCATGGGACACACCAGTTAACAATGTGGTATACACTATTTTGAAAAAGGCTAACTAGCTTTAATGAACCATGCTGTTCTAAATTATTTTGGTAGAGCAGTGTTTTAAGACTTTTTCTTGTGTTCCAGTGAGAGGTTTGACAGGGCAACATTTTTGTGAAGGAGGAGACCTTTCCAACATGCCTAGAAGTCTTATGGGAAGATCACACAGTGGCACCACCTCTGGGTTTTGACCAATAAGTATAGAATAGGGTTTTCAATCAGACACATCTGCCCAGTTGTAGCTTCATCTGTCCACCACAAGACTCATTAAAAAGACGATCATGATAAACCTGTTGGTTGATATGAGAATTTGATTCAGAGAAGTTTAGCTTTAGCATAGCAATGCAATACAAATAAATACACCCCCCAACCTTATCAAAGTGGATGTTGTGTTTTAGACTTCTGCAAGGATAGTCTGGTGTGTTTTAAGCCTTAGTTGTGTGAGACAACTTTCTAGGTCATTTGTGAGTTATTTGGCTAATCTCAGAGTTTTATCCCTGACGTTTTTATTTTTTTGTAGCAGTCAGATCATGTGACTTGTTCACATGATGGCTACAGCCGTTATTCCAGTCAAACATTTGGCAGAGATCAAAATACTGAAAAGGGCTAATCTCAGCATTTTCCAATTTTTCTTGGACATTCAGTGAAATGAACAAATTTTTGCTACTAGAATAAGATTTTAAGTGAGAAGCCTAGTCTTAGACTAGAAAGTATTTCCAAAAATGTTAGGTTGGGTGAGGGTTCTGTTCATAAAAAGATGAAATAAAATACTTTGTTTGCTGCCTATAAATCTATCTTAAGACCTAATTTTGGAGAAAAAAATGTCATGTATAATTTACAGATTTTCTTTCCTTAGTTTTTGACATTTTATTGCTTTGCTTTTAAAGGATTTGTGGATTTAGAAGCTGAATATATTTATCAAAGAAAGCTTTGATCTTGATTATTTTATTTCTTTTTTAAATGACAAAGAGTATAAAATATTGCATTTCCTGTCTAGTGTGAGTGTGTAATCATGTAGTGATCTGTCATGTCTATTCAGATAGTCCTTTTTTCCATTTAACATCCTTTTGAAGTGTATAATAATATATGGATAATTAATACACAAAGAAATAGATATAGAGTTTCATTATTGGATTTGAGTGTTATTTTTGGTGTGTGTAGCTTACAAAAAGATTCAGAAACAATTAAACAGCATTAAAGGCTTCATTTCCATATTCAGATAATGACATTTCATATGCTGCCAAAATAGATCTGTATCTTCTTGTTTTTCAACTCTTCTTGTTTTCTCTGTTAAATGTTTTCATTTAAAAAATCGAATAGCAGCTTGTTTCTAAAAGTTATATCTCTGCAATGCTGGATTTACAGAGGCCAAAAGAGAATACATCCTCATTACTCCTTTCCTTCTGTCACCGAGTGAGGACAAGCGTGTCTGAACTATACAAACAGTGCAGCATCTCTGGTGGAGTCAGGCAGAAGCTCGTAGCTTGATATTCTCAAATCTGATTGCTGGAAAATAGCCAGGGAAGCAAATTAGCACTACATACTGTACATGCGTTGATAAAGGACTGACCACTCACACCAGTACATCAGTGAGACACGTGTTGGGTTTTTTACCTCTTCCTGTCACTTCCTCTCATTTAATTTTGAAATGACTTTTCAACAGCTGTTACTTTGCTAAGCAATGAAGAATCAAAACAAGTGATGATCAAGTTTCATAGCTTGGATAACACAATATACAATACAAATACAATTTCTGCAGAATGTGCAAAACATTCTTTTGATGCATAACTGCATATTTTAAAGCATTCATGTGCTGTACCATCTAGTAGAGTTTTATTTTATAAACAGATTTGTTTTGAGTAATTTTAAATATTGAAAGGTGCTCTTACAGTATGTAATGTATAATTCTAAGCATTTGTAGATGTACAGATCTTTTACAGTCACCTAATACTTTACAGTCGTTTTTAGAGCTGTCCTAAGTTTTATTATTCACTAAGTATCATTACAACTGTAAAAACTTATCTGGAATTCATGGGAAGCAGGGAGTGCTGGTTAATCAAAAATGTGGTTATCTGGGAGTCACACTGGGTATTTATTTCAGATTGCCTCACGGACTAAAGTCACTCTGCCTTCTGCACCTTGATTATAGACAAGCTGACACTGAATTCCTGCATCAAACTGCTCCTGTTTATTGTTATCGTATGCTATTATAATTGCGGATAGCAGATGTTTACAATTGAGACTGCAACTAGCGACTCTTCAGAATCCTGAAGGCTGAAGAAACAGATCTTTGAGAAGCACACAGCTAGCTACTGGGTGGCTATCGAATCTTTTGTTAATGACAGATGCTGGTTAATAGAGCATTCTGGATGGGAAAGAACTGCACAACACAGTTTTTCCAGAGAAAGGTTGACATCATGGTGGCTGTATGATACGCATAAGTTTTATAAATCATCGGTATTTTCTTTGGAGCTTCTAAGTGTCTCAGTCAGTAAAGGGGCTTGTTGTGTGTGCGAGCTGAGACTCAAATTCAAGCATGAGTCTGAATCTGTGCCCAGCTGTGGCCAAGAATCCTCAAGTGGTGCTGCAGAATCAGCCAGGATCTGTTGGGTCTTGGTGGGCTTTAATCAGCAAGTGATGATTTTTAATGCAACACCAGCCTTTGCACTTTTTCAGCTACCTGTGACCTTGTAGTGACATCAGTGACTCCCTTGTATGAGATACTGTGCTCTTGACACAGGCTTGACTTGGTGAAAGTGCGACAGGATTAAATGGACAGGTTTCTGTTCTCCCTGGATGGTCAAAGGCTTATAGCAATATTCCCCTAATACACAATTGGCAATGTCAAGCCATAGGGAGGTAAATATTTAAATATATATATACTTTGTAATTTATTTGTAAACTAATAATTAAAAACATAAATGGTGATTCCAAATAACCAAATCTGGTCATTCAGTTGTCATCTTACTAGCGGGATAATTGTAGGTGAATGCTTATTTCTATGCTCTAAGGTAAATTCAGAAAAACCTAAAACCTAGGAAGGTAGTCCAGTAATGATACAAACATACTCAGTAATTAATGACTTTTTAAAATGATTTTCTGTACATGTTTTTAGTCAAAAAGCTTATCAAGAATCAATGTGATTAACTTTTAAAGGGTTTGACAATTATCTAGAATGTAAATTTAAAACTGGAATTTTCACAATCTACAAAAAGAGTCTGTTGCCTAAATAACATTTTTTTTTCTTTAATGAGAAAGAGCACTTTGATCTTTTAGTATTCTTTCTTGAAGCACAGAGCAGGGATGTTTTCCTAACCTAATGTCTGCTTTAGGTTTGTTATTTTTATCTTAATTATATATAATGGTAAATTCTGACTAGAATTTTTTTTCCCCTGTGGTTACATTACACTGTGTTGTAGATTCTGACCACAACAAATGTCCTTAGAAAAAATAAAACTTTCAAATCTTTTTAAGATTTAACCAGTTTATCCCTTCTTATTCCAATCCTTTTAAAAATTGTTTAGAAGTTGGAATTCCTATCAAGGTGTCTCTAAATAACACATCCCTCTCTTCTGTTTAATCTGTTAATAATGCTTATAATAATAATTATTATTAATTTGTTAAACATACAGTACAGTATATAGCATTTATTCTGGACACTCTACTCAAAGTGCTTTACAGGTAATGGGGACTCCCCACCACCACCAATGTGCAGCATCCACCTGGATGATGTAACGATAGCCATAGTGCACCAGTACACTCACCTCACATCAGCTATCAGTATGGAGGAGAACAGAGTGAAGAAACACTTAGATACATAGATGGGGATAATTACGAGGTCATGGTTGGTAAAGGCCAGTGGGAAATTTACCCAGGATGCTGGGGTAACACCCCTACACTTTTTGATAAACGCCCTGGGATTTTTAATGACCACAAAGAGTCAGGACCTCGGATTTACATCTCATCCAAAGTACAGTGTTTTTTTTACAGTATAGGGTCCCCATCATTACACTGGGGCATTAGGACCCACACTGAACACAGGGTGAGCGCCCCCTACTGGCCCACTAATACCACTTCCAGCAGAAACCTTAGTTTTGCCCAGGTCTCCCATCCAGGTACTGGGTTGCCAGTTGGGAGGTGCTGGGTGATATGGCTGCAGGCCAGTTATTAAATCTCAGTAACAACTTAATTCATTGAAATGATAGAAAAGATTTACGAATTTTGAATGAAGAACAAAATTGTTAACTTCTTGAAAGTGCTGTAAGTCACCATGTTGTCGCCAACTCGCATTCGAGTAAGTAGTATTCATCAAGAGCAATATATTTATTGGATTAAAAGAGATGTATTCACAAGCCCACTTATTTACAAAGTAAATAAGGCCTCATCAATCACAGGAAGTTTTGTTGCCTCGTTCTTAATCTCAAAACATGGTGCTGCGCGTTCCTGGAAATTTTGTCTATTTTGTGATGTAAATGGAAAGCGCAGAAGTTGGTGTTTGAGCAAAAGAGCAATAATTGACTAACACTGCACCTGGTGCATCATGTACCAGTTGTGTGCTGTTTCTTGGGGGACACCTATCTCAGTTGACTAGTACCTCAGACTTGGATCACTGGTTGAACCTATTAGGAGCCCCATCTCTTTACAATTTTAATATAAGAATCTCATGTCCAGCTCAAGACCGCACAGTTCCCTGAGTGCTCTGAGCACTGGTTACTGGCTGATTCACTTGGAAGCCTACTCTTTGATTTTGAATGCAGAATCTACAGAGAAAAACTCAGAATGACAGGCAGGATTTATGCCATCCTTTGAAATAAGACTTCAGCATCTGCCAATTACACACGATTACAAATATTCCCCTGGACTTTTCTGAATTCCATATTTCTTATTTTCAGATGCCAGAATACTTTTGTATACCTTTACAAGTTATTATTGTTTTGACATATTTCACATAGTTGATGCAAAACATTAGAATTGTTTTTTTCCCTCCTTAATCAGACTGTGAGAACATAGAATGTTTTACTTTATATGAAATTAATTGGAGCTCTCCTTTAAGATTCAGTTAGCATTGGTTACTGTGCGAAACTGATAGCAGTAGACCTGTTGTAAAACTGTCTTACCACAGTGAAACACTTGATCCCTAACCTGTGGAAGCTGTGTTTTGTTTCCACTTCAACTTCTAAAACACTGGCAGTGATTTTGTTTTAATATCGCTGACATAAATTATGCAAAATAATATCAATGTACAGCATTCCACAGAGTATTGTTGCTACCTGCTTTTTTCCAAACAAAACATAAATATTTCAGAAGATACATGATCTTTACAACTAAATTGAAGAGTGATCTTTGCAATGGATATTGCAGTAAAAAGAAAATACTATAACTCACGAAGTATAAACCGACAGGGCAAAAAAATTTAATCAGGTGGTTTATTTTGGCCTCGCTTTGTTCATTCCCACACACCACTTACTGTAGGCTGAGATGACTGCATGTCTTTTAATGTTTACAGCGTCCATAGATTCCCTGATTCTTCCTGAACCTTCCTGTCACCAGTCTGAAATACCAAAACAACAGGTACTTTTTCCTGCTGCACCCAACTGTCTTTTTGGGTCTGTTGTGATTGTGGTTGTGGTGGCAGGTGGAAATTTTGACATTTATTCAGGACAACAACCCACAGGAGCCATTTCACTTGATGCCTACATGGAAATTGAGATGTAAAATATACAAAGATAGATTTCATTAATCTATGGAGTTTTCTAGCAACAAGCTTGGTCACTTCCTGAATGTCTGATAAACTAAGCAAAAGTTAAAAAATTCAAAGGAACCCAGGAGGAGAATTCACTCATAATTTCTTCCATAAGACAGTAACGATTGAGAGATTTGAAGGCTCATAACCATATTGAATGATCTATTCTCATTTTTTCTCTCCATTAGCAAGAAAAATTGATATTAGAAAGATAATGATTGCTGAATAAATGCAAGTAATTGAATTAATAGCTGTTGTACATTTGTCACAATTCTCTTTAATGGAAGCTTCTTCTATAAAATTGGACGTTCCGTCATAAAGATAACTATTCATCGAGCCTATTAATGGTTGGTTCATAAATTAATGGAGCAGCACACTGATACAGCCAAAGCTACAGTGTGCAAAAAATATCTCTTCTTTTAATGACGTTCTGTAGGTGAGATGCATATGCATTGATTTTTGAGTCTGAGATGAAGATTTGGGCTATGTGAGGCTGACAAATCATAATCTCCTTAAACATACAGACTAAAGTCCCTTTACTCTAAAAGACATGCATTGTGGTTTTATACCAACTGCAGTTTGCACCATTGGCACTATTTAACAAGTTTTCAGTGCTCATTTGAATTCTATATTTCCATGATATACAATTAAATTGATTTGAGTGAATGCAGTAAGGCTTGGAGGATTGAGGATCACCCCCATTTGCTTTTTTATGATGTTTATATACAGTAATGTAGAATAGCATCTTCAGTAAATTAAAAATTAGTATCTTGTATAGAATAGCAAGATATTATTGGGTAAATGGATCCTACTCCCTTTTATTTCATCAACACAGCATTGTCAAATTGTCTGCATTAGAAGCCTACTACTTTTCTCATTACGAACCGTGCATCGGGATCTTCAGCTTGTTACATTATAATGTGACATTATGATAGACGGCACATTTTTTAAAGATTTGTTGAACATTTTACTCAAGCAGTGCCATGTTTCTGTTCTTACGTTCTTAAGTTCTTAAATCGTAGAATATGTTCAGTGTTTCTATAGGAAAGCATAAAGACAAATCAATCTTGATTGTTGTTTTTCTGCTTTACATATTACATCCTTTACAGTCTGTAAGCTCTTATTAATAGAAAACATGCACCATGTTTCAAGAAAGGGAGAAGATTAAAATGTGCCTAAGAGAAAACAGTCAAACAAAGTAATTGACTATACTCACAAATGCCACCTACAGAAGATTATTAGTTTTATTAAATTAAAAATAAAGTTTTGTACTAGCTAACAGCATTGTTGTTACAGTATCTTTCAGCCTTTCCAAAATCTACTTCATTGTTTTAAAAATCTTGCAACAGCTATGTGCCTCAGCTACACACAAATGTGCTTCTCATTTAAAGTTATCTGACCAGTCTCTGTGTGCCCTCTAGTGCTAAACAGAGCAGAACTACAGTAGGGGTGGGAAGGGGGTGAATTAGGTCTTATTCTTCTTTGCAGATAAGTTTCATTTGAACAGTTTTCTACTGGCCTATGTGTTAAGTCATCCTGCCATTGTTTTTACTCACAGGGTTTTTGCCCATGTGTAACTTGATGTTAATAACAGGTCAAAGTTTATACTTTTTTCCCATTAAAATTTAAAACAGAGAATAACCATTTTTTACATCCCTAGACCTGCTTTTATGATTTATTTACTCCTACTTTGCAAATGATGTGCCCTCTCCCTGAGATTTTATAAATATACTACCAAACCCAGGTGGACCATAAAGTGGTTTAAAAAAAAAAGTGTATAAGTTCTCTAGAAAGAAACTGTGAGATTGAGCCAAGGTTACATCTACTTTCCATAAAAAAGGAGAAGGAAGAAAACAAGAAAGTGCTTCTTTTTATATATATATTTAAATGTCTCCAGTTAAATGTTAAATGGTACTCTTTGGAGTTAAGGACATTAAAATATAATACAATATACAGTAATGGTGAAAACATATCTGTTAATTGATTATTACTGTAGGTTAAAATATCTTGCCCAAATGTAGACTAGAATTTTTCAGGCAAGAAAAACCTCACAAAAATCCAAAGCATCATTCAAACATAAAGGCTAATATTAGAAAGTCTTCTTTGTATAAGAATTAGTGGTTCATATACAACATACATATTTAAAAAAGTTAAACTGTTATTTTTGTAACTAATAAGCAACAGAGGTTAGTAATCTCTGTTACAGTACATGATTAGTGTTATTATTCATGCTATTGACATATTAATTATATGAAGGCCATATCAGAGTATTGTAGAGTCTCTATTTTTTACTCATATTGAGTATAATACTGTATAATATATGGTATATATAGTTATTAAAATTAATATAAATAAAGTATATAATTTTCTTACAACTGCTAAATTGTGTGTAAACAAAGTATGGCAAATACTTGGTTATTAAAGCAGATGTGTTGGTCTTATCCCTGCTGTCTCCACTTTCTTCCAGCCATAGCAGTCCATGATATTCCTGTTATATTGTTTTCAGATGTTTTTTTTCCATCTTAATTTGAAATGACAAATTCACAGCTGCAGTCCAGTAGTGTATTCTGCGATTTTCTTGAAGATCACACACCATGAACTTGACTGCTGGTATTTGCTCCTTTTAGCACTGTCTCCTCAGATTGATGTCAGGACCAGTGCTCTTCATCTCCTTCCCTCTCAAAGAAGAGTTGTATAGCCTACATGTAACTCTGACACTAACGTGGCCAAGAGATTTGTTTTGTTTGACGTACTTCTGTATTTGTGACAAATAATATGGTTTCCTTGCAGATAATATGTTCACAAACAAATTTATTCCAGACCATTCTCTATCCCTTACACATTCCCCTTTCTTCAACAATGATGCAGTTTTTAGTCCAGTTCAACACATGGTCCTCTAAGTAAACTAATTAAAAAAGGCTGGAGTCGGGAGATATTTTGCAATAATGGGCTGAAATCTCCTCAGTAATATGTGGTTGCTATTAACACAGACTGTTAAGGTCAATGCAAGACATTTTTTCTTCATCTTTAATGGTTTATTTAAAGATATCTATGCACAAGTCGTATAATAGTTGCATGTGTTTGGTTGAGGAGTCAATGGTGTAAAGCTACCATCTATGTGATTGTGACTGAATACTCATGTCATAATCTCCCCTGCAAAAATACTGTACCTCTTTACCTGTTTTAAGTTTCAGAATTTTTTAGATGTCATTTCTCTTTTGCAATGAACATTTTAAGAAAGGAGGATAGACAATACATGGTATTGTGACACTATTTACTCGCATCATACTTCATCCTGCCGTATTACATTGATCAGCTTTGACATAGATATAATATACTGCACATGCAACATAACTTTGAGTTTGAGTATATAATAATTACTATAATTATAATTATTGGCCTGATCCAGATTCTCACTGAGAAACTTCATATGAGCATGGAAATGTTGTGAACATATTACATATATACAGTCTACATTTTAAAGTGTATAAATACTAAAGATGTTCAGTATGATATAAAACTGTAGTTTGCAGGTTAAACTAAAGCTTCTCCAAACCTCTCAGACCTGTATTAATATTGGATTAATGTGTTGGCAGTGAATCTTTATTAAACAAAATGCCTCTTTTCTAGCCTCTTCTCTAGTCTAAGAAGAACTGTACTTTTAGAAGTAACTATTGTACATTTCTAATCCTATTAGCAGTTTAGTTGCATTTTCAGAATAGAGAAAAGCAGTAAAATGTGTACCACTGATATTCTAAGCTGTATGGTTGCACTGACTTTACAGTGTTTTGCTGATAGTAAAAACTTTCCCAGTGGTTTTAGCACTCATTTTAATCTGTCAGCCTTTCTTTCATTGTCTCTGCCTTTCAATCACTGTCAAAGCCCCTTGTTTTCTATTTATTTTGCAAGAACAGGTTTAGATTAGATATATTTTGAATAAGAGTTGTATAGAGAAGCATTCAGTGTGTGACTTAGTAGAGACACCTCCACAGTATATACCCCAATGTTTGTTTTTTATGTGAATAACTGGTAAAGAATATTTGAAGTGTCAGTCCTTGCCTTTGCTTCTACACTGCTTTTGGTGCTTTTTTGGACTTCAGTGGGTTCCTAGGAGCATATGCCACTATTGTTCACCGCTAGGAAGAGCAGTGCCAGAAAATCCACCCCTGTTCTTTTCCATCACTGGGGCAGTGACTCTAAAAGTGAGATCTCCATATGCATATCTATATGGAGATACCTCCATTTACCAAAACTCCTTCAGCCCACTGAAGCATTCCTCCACACACCTCGTTTCTGTCTCCTTTGTACAGTACTGTAGATGCTGGGTGGCTGCTCTGGCATGCTATCAGCACACAAGCCCTGGAGCTGTGGGCATGCAGAGATTACATAACACCCATGACACTGAAAAGCATGCTTCTCTAGTTTTTAGCAGGACTGAGGCATGAAGGTTATTTTGGCCAGGAAGTTTGTATCATGCTCCTCTTTCTGGCCAATCATGGCTTGCCACTGGAGCTGTCTATTCAAGTTCCTAATATTGTGGTCAATGGGTATATGTCTTTTTCGGATTTCCCGTGGTGCACCAGGAGTTGTAGTTATCCATGAACCACTGGTAATTATGCAAATTGGCATAATTGGCATAAAAAAAGACTAAAAATCATTGCATACTCCAAATGTAAAGAAAATATGGCTGACCATCATTCAGTTCATGGATTCCTAGTGAATAGAACATCAAAGAGTTTATGAGAGGTGGAGTTTGGAAAGCTAGTATTTTCTATTCATTTCAGTTCAACTTTATTTGTCATTATACTGTTCTTACACAGGTGCATAATATAATGAAAAGTGTTTCTCATAAGTCTCTCAGGTGCAGTATATATATACTGTAGAATAGTAGACAAGACAATAGACAGTAAATACAGTAAGAATAACAGTGTATACAACATTATGGTACCAGTGCAACAGTACCCATATCTGTTAAAAACTGCAGAAGTACACAAACAGAGCAAACAGTGCAAAATAATACGGCGATTATCAAATACTGTAGTACAACTACAATCAAGTACAGTTTTAAAGCTTACAGCTTACAGTACATTCAATTGTCGTTGTGTGGTACAGGAAGAAGTAAGGAGAGATCATTGGTGGGTGGGAGTGGGGGGGTCACCAGCTTGATAGTTCTGGGGAAGAAGCTATTTCGGGGTCTTGTTGAGTGCGACTGGAACGTCCAGAATATTTTACCAGATGGTAGGGGGACAAACAAGTTGTGACTGGGGTGAGTGGGGTCTGTCATAATTTTGGTGGCTTTTTTCAGACTCCTGGTGTTCTAGATTTCCTGGATGGATGGTAAGGCATTGCCGATGATTTGTTGGGCAGTTTTGACCACCCGTTGCAGTACTGTGCAGTTGGATGCGATGCAGTTGCTGTACCAGACTGTGATGCAGCTGGTCAGTATGCTCTCCACCGTACATCTGTAGAAGTTGGTGGGGATCCGTGGATGCAGGCGTATTTTCTTCAGCCTTCTCAGAAAGTACAGCCGCTGTTGTGCCTTCTTGATGAGACTGGAGGTGTTGAGTGCCCATGTGAGGTCCTCAGTGATGTGAACACCTAGGAATTTGATGTTTTTCACCATCTCCACCGCAGTCCTTTTGATGTAGATGGGGGAGTGGATTTTTCTTTGTCTCCTGAAGTCAACGATAAGCTCTTTGGCTTTGCCGATGTTGAGACATAGGTTGTTGATTCTTCACCAATCTGCTAGTTGTTTTATCTCAAGTTGTCAGTTATCAGGCCCACGACTGTGGTATAGTCAGCATACTTGATGATGGTGTTTGTGCCGAACTTGGCAGTACAGTCATGGATGAACAGGGAGTATAGCAGCAGGCTCAGTGCCTTAAGGGGCACCGGTGTTAAGGGTGAGTGTGTTGGAGATAAGGTTGCCAATCCTGACAGTCTGGGGTCTGCTGGTGAGGAAGTCCAGAATCCAGTTACAGAGGGTGGTATCTAGACCCAGAGCCCTGAGCTTGGTAGCAAGTTTTATGGGTATGATGCTGTTAAATGCTGAGCTAAAGTCAATGAACAGCATTCTTGTATAGGTGTTCCTTTTATCCAGGTGGGTTAGTGTGGTGTGTAAAGCTATAGAGATAGTTCAGGTGGGTAGCTGCATCAGCATGCGTAGGCTTCAAAGGAAAAAGTAATAGGTTTATTCCATGCTGAAAAGAGAAGAAAGTGGAGGCCGTGGAGCCTTCTTCAGGTGTACTCATAGTTTGGTGGGTGAGAATGGCTAGCTTGGATAGTGTGGGGGGTGGGATGGCAGGGGAGTTAGTGGTCCAGATGGTGTGGTTCAGGGTTTTGAGCTTTAAAGCGTGCATAGAAGATGTTAAACTTGTTTGGAAGGGACAGGTCAGTAGCGCTTACAGGGCTCGTATTCTTCTTTCTCTGTAGTTTGTGAATGTATGTACTGTATGTCTTGTCACATATGGGTTAGTGTTGGTGTTGAAGTGGTGTTCTATCTGGGATTTGTCGTGTTTTTTGGCAGATTTTATACCAGCCCTTAATTTTTTCCTTGCCACGCTCAGTTCTTTCTCATACCAGATTTAAAGGCTGCACCATGGACTTTGAGCAGGGAGCGGATCTCGGTGTTCATCCAGGGTTTTTGATTTGGGAGTTTGCGCATCTTTTTAACGCTCCCCACATCATCAGCACATTTGCTGATGTAGCTGGTGATTGATGATGCCTATATGTCAGTCTATGTATGCCTATATTGGTGTGGGATCCGTGGGTGGCTGCATCTTTGAACACACTCCCGTCTGTGCACTCAAAACAGTCCCGAAGCATTGAGTGTGCCTCTTTAGTCTATGCCTTTACAGTTATAACTGATGCCTTGGTGCATTTGAGCAGTCTTCTGTAGGCTGGGAGTAAGAACAGAGAGATGTGGTCAGATTGTCTAAGATGGGGGTGAGGTACAGCTTTGTAGGCACCGGGTACATTAGTATAAACGTGATCTAGTGTCTTGTTTCCTCTAGTGGGGCAGTCAACATGTTGGTGGTGATTGGGCAGGACTGATTTTAGGTTTCCCTGATTAAAATTTGATATGGTTTAATGTTACTTCTCTATTCAGTTAGAATGGTATCATGTATAGAAAATATTATGAAACTAATGAAAAAAATTTAATAAAAAATAACCATAGTAAAAAAGTAAAAATATTTTTTTAAATATTAAAAGAGTCTATATACAGTATAATATCTACACGTTGTATAACTGACCAGATTTCTGTTTAGTGCCATATACAGTACCATCTATTCAGCAACATTCCTGCTCAGCAACATTCCTGTCTAATTGAGTAGTAAGATTATTTCCTAACATAACAAGAACATCCTTCTTGTGGAATATCATTTAACTAAAACTGTATATTTCTAATTTCTGCAGTTCTTTAAATAATGTACAACGCTGTTTCAAATTGTAAAAGGATCAGGGTTCATTGCTGTATACTATTAGTGTACTATTACTCACTATGTGCGCTACCTGGAAAATGTGGTACTAGGTGCAGATTTTAACATATCAAAAGGAGGGATTTTGCAAGGAGAAAGAATTATGCTTTGGATGAACTGTTGCATTTTAAACAAATAGGATGACTGTTATTCATATGCAATCCTCAAGCAAAAATGGATATTCCACCCATGGTAAAAAATTTCAAGGGATTCCAAGGGACCTATTACTGTTTGCAAATTTGAAATTGAAATGGAAGTGCCATAGGTAATAGGTAATTCAGACTATAGTGAACCTCATCTTATAGCTGCATCCTATTCTTATTTTCTAATCTAATTATGGAAACATTTTAAGCAAAAATTCTAAAAGTCTTGAGAGACCTTTCTCAAGGTGATAGAGTTATGTCAAAAATATTCCTGAATATATATGTATACACAATATTCAGGAATTGTAGCCTTGTAATTATTTTAGGTTTTTCCAGATGTTGGCTTTATCTCTTGGGTCACACTGTATTACTCCGCAGGTGTTTAATTAATGTCTTATGTCAACTAGTAAGAAATTTACAGTAATGTAATGACTTATTTTTAAATGTATAGGTACTGTATACTGTAGTATATGATGGTGCTAATAAGCAGTGCTTGAAGTTTCATTGACAAATGGAAATTATTTTATTAGGTTTGCTGGATGTTAATAGTCACATTTTGGTATATAATGAGCAATCTAGTTTTGAGTGCTAACTTAAAAGCATGTGCAAAAGTACATTATAAACAAGAAAGTGAAGATATGCTCAGTGAAGGTCACAGCTCGTCAGTAACACCAACACAGCACTTGTCCTTTAAAGGAACTATAATTTATTGAATTAGGAACAGGCTTTATGTTCATGTAATTATAACATCCACGTTATACTTATAAACCATATCTATGAGGTTTCTGTGACAATGTGTTGCTCTGTATTTATTTTAGAAACTGTTCAGTTTTGTCATGGTAATTATTGTGCCTTGAAGAAACTTTTCTATACAGCAATAGAAAAAGCGAACATCTCTGTACAGTAGTGCATGGTTTATAGTTATTAAAATTCTTGTCTGTTTGTTATGGTGCTGTAACACTATATTACTGCCCATACATTTAAGAGGACCAGGAGGGGATTAATTAAAATTGCAATGAATATTGAAAAGTATGAACATTGGATTTGCTTTGAATATTTTAATTAAAGGCTCAGAAGCAATGTACTTACAAAGCTGCGGGCTGGTACAATAAAACCTTTTATGGATAGCCTAAACTTAAATAAATATACCTGGTAACAATCAAGGTCAATTTTACAAAAATGTATCAGGTTTTTTTGGCCCTTAAACTAAATAAACCATATAATAGTGCTGTCCTATTGCAATACAACAGGGAGTGGAACAGCACTGTTACTGGTCTACCTGGACGTTTTTGTAACAGTCTGTGAGATGGAAAGATCTAGATGGATCAGAGGCCTAGGCTGGAATTTTGGAAGAAAACTGACCAAATATATTTCTTTAGATTTGTATTAGATTTTAAAATGCATGGAAAAGTTTGTTTTTAGTTTAATTGTGAAGCAGTGTTAAAAAAAATGTACTTCTAAAGACACAGAAGAGCAAATCCAAGCCTTCGGTCCATAGAGACCCAGTGATCCATGAAGCTACAGTGCTGCAGGGAGGCCATGAGAAAGAAAAATGTCATTTGGAATCAGATTAAAAGATAAAACTGCAATATGACATCCTGTCTTTGAAGTCCACAAACCACACCTGCCTTCTGTGGCAGATGGTACAACACTGATGTTATTTTGCCTTCCCAAACCTATACTTGGTCTTGCATCATGCCTTGATTTGGAAAGTACAGTAAGTAGCAGTTGAAAACCCTACCCGGACAATCCCGTTTAGGCTAGTCCGCTTGTCTTCTATCTTACCGGCAGCCTGGCACGGCAAAGGTCAATTTTGCAAGTAGAAATTAGGTTTTAATTTTTTTTTTATTCCAACTGGACATTATTAGCTTAACGATTTGTTACTGCTATTCTCAACCTGAGATTTTAAACCTCACCATCGAGGAGATACTGTATGTGAGGGTGTGAGTTGGCAACACCTGAATGTGAATGAATGTGGACTCTGAATACTGTATGTCCCCAGGTGCAGCCTCTTAATTTCCTCATGAGAGTGCTGCATTTTTAATGTCTCACCACCACATTCTGACAGCTCCACCTTATTTTCACATCCCAAATTTGGCTGCCCTGTTACGATAACTTCATGTAAAAAAAACAGCCAATAGTATGTGCTGGCCTGTGCAGTAAAAAGGCTTGAGATCCACTGATTTAGAGCAATATATTGTAAAAACAGAGCTAGGCAACATCTAGCCAAGTACAGTGCAACTTGGATGCTTTGTGGGGTTGAGTTTACAATGTTTATAACTTCTTTGCACAAAGAAATACGTTATCAAATTTAATTGGACTCTGTCCCTGAATGTTTATTTCAGTTAAGGTACAAGTGGTAGACCTTGAGAGAACATCTTCTCTCTGTCCCTTGTAAAGGTTCACACACATATCACTTACCATCCTTCCTTTGTTTGGTGTCTGCTGGTGCATTCTAATAACATGACTATTGACACAAATGGCCTTGTTAATATGCCTAGTCTGCAACCATCATTGGGAATCTTACTGTATAAACAGTACTGGGAATTTATCCCTTCTCATTTCTGACAAGCAGCTTAAAAGTGCTCAGGTAAACTTATAAGTCACAATAAATGAGAAAAAAAATGTGGCTGTACTTAAGAGCAAATTGTACTGTGAGATTAAAGGCCAAAGAGTGAGACAGCTACTTCACTTTCCTAGGGGTAAAACATGGCTGCCCTGAATTCAGAATTAAGTCCTATCAGACAGACTAGTTGTAGTTCTTTCCAGATATTGGTTATGCTTTGATTTTCAGTGTCTTTACATCCTGATCAGGCCATAAGAGTCTTATGTTTTTCCATTGGTTCTATTAATTTGTTCTAAGGCTGCAGCCTGTTTAAACAAAGCAAACGTGGTCTTATTTTTGCAAGGGGAAGTTTGCACCATTTTTTTTTTACTGCAGTGGCAATTCTAACCAGACATCCAGCATTGCATTGAAGAGTAACATCTCCTTTCTCATTCTTACATGTTCCTTTAATAGGGTGTGAGTTGCACCAGCTGATAATCATTAGCAAGAGCTCTGTGGTGCACACTACGAAGATGAGAGGAACCTGGGTTGTTGTAAGCAAAAACACTGGGATCTGCCTTCAAAAAATGAAAGCTTTTTCTTCTGCTCTACTTACTGCACCTGTAACTTCTTCTATTTGTCTATTCATCCCTTTCATGGAGACAGCTAGGCTTATCATAGTAAGTTAGCTTTGCCTCATCTGCACTTTGCATGACTCTGCCTGTGGTAATGTTTTCTACAAGGCTCTACCTTTCGAGCGTAGCAGTGCAGATAAATTGAAGGCTGTGTCCTCTCGCTTTCCGATCCTTTTTTTGAAAGACTCAGTGGATAGCCATTTTTATTTCTTTTGTCTATTTTTCCTTCAGCAATTGGCTCTGTGTTCAAGCACTATGAGACCCTCAAGGTTAAATTGTTCAGCATTCTACTGTGAAGTTATACTGTGTCCCTGGAAGTTTGCTGCTATCCAGGAAGACACTGCATGCAATAGCCGAACTCTGAAATAGATTCCTTCAACTCTCAGCAGATTATCAAAAGGTGTAGGGAAAATACATTAATTGACTGTAGACCACAAACGTAAAAGCTTTGTACTAGTTTATCTGTCTTTGTAGAAGTTTATCTGTAGTTTGTCTGGAACTCAAGGATGAAAATGGGTAATTGTGCACACAACTCATATGATTAGATTTTCTTCAATATCATAAAAACCATCAAAAGATGACGATTGTACAAGCACTGTAATGACAGTTTAGTTCTGCCCCATTTTGTACTCAATTGCTTTTAATTTTTTTGTGTGTTTTTGCCCTTCTTGCACTTTTAAAAACCTGGAAAAGAATGTTTTATTAATGTCTTTGGTCATTTTTATTTCTAAAAAAGTAATCAAAACAAATTTAGTCACATTAATGAATACACCTACACTGTATAACATTTTTTTATGTTTTGAACTAAAAATTACTTATTTTCTCTTCCTTTCATTTAATATTTAAGGAAACTTTAAAGAAAGTTGGAAATGAAATATAATGGAACAAAAATAACTTTTCTGTTAACTTCCATTTTATTTTTTAAGAACTATGGGTAGAACAACTATACTGCAATCAAAACTTTAAGTGAAAACCGTTTACAAAATTAAACATAAATTAGATTGATTTTCCTACCATACATAGTAGTATCAAAAGTAATTTCAAAAAGCTGTGCACAGCAAGGAATTTACAATTAAAAGCATACAAATGAAATTGTAGGACTGCACTTGTAACATACTCTATGAGGGAGTATAGATTTCACTGCAGTTGCGAAAATGAGAAATATGGATCTAACACTTTAGTATTGGAATCTGCAAACTGTCCTGATATTAGTTTGTGATGAAGGCTCATGTCTTTATACTTGGCAATAGAGTAGAAATTGTATTCTTATGTCTCTGCATCACAAAGTGGTGCTATCATAGAGATTCATTGTTTTTTTCTGTACGTCAGCCACTTGTCCTCATTCTTCACCTGATAGTCATGCATGTTTTATGAATTTCCGTCTGTACTTAATAGATTGGGACATTCATTGTTTGGAAGTAATAAAGAATGTTCAGGTGATGGCACAAGATTATATTTTTTTCAATTTTACTTAATCCTTGGCTTCCTACTAATTTCTCAGTCCCTCAACAGGGACCTGCTGTTGAAATGTGCTTTAAACCTTTTAATGAGCAAGTTGTCCATAAACATACAGTAGTGTTAGTTGCACAAATCCTTATGTTTTTTTAGGAATGCTCTACAACAGGGGTGCCCAACCTTTTTTAATGTAAGATCTACTTTTTAATTTGCCAGTCCAGCGCTATCTACCAGTGTGAATTTGAAACTCTTATACAGTAGGAAAAACAGACTGTGGGCACATCAGTACAATACCCATCAATAGAATGACAGCAAATAAAAGCAAGTGACTCATGTTAGAGTGAACAAGTAATGTTCCCATTTTAGAAAAAAAAATATCCTACCTTAATTTGAGCATTGGCACTGAGAAGCTTACTTGAGAACACTTATAATTTTTTTTGAACGTGTTGACACTGCTGATCATGTCAATGACACTTTTATTTTGTCCCTGCAGCTCGACATTGAGCTCATACAGCAGTTTACTCAAGTCTGTGAGGAATGCTAAATCCAGAAGCCACTGGCCATCCTCTAATTGGGCATATTCACCATGTTTAGATGACTTGAGAAACTCTTTGATTTCAGGCAACAGCTGTCTGAATCTCGCCAAAAATGTTTGTTTTCGAAATCTCTAAACAGCCAGGATATGGCTCACACGGAACGATGTGATGATGGCCACTTTCCCTCTTGTATTAGACCTCATGAAAACCGACTGCTGCTAGTTGACATTTTAATTTTTCCACTTTTCTTTTCCGTAACTCACTTTTTTTGTGGGAAAGTCCACAACATACATTTTGTGTGCAGTTTTGAAATGTTGTTCTGTATTTCCCTTTTTCGGGTAGATGCTAGCATTGCAGATGTGAATGTGAAAGTACAAAAAAATAATCATGCTCCCATTCCTTATGGTAACGGTAAGTTTTCGGTCTCTTTGCTTCATCATTTTCGCTCAAACACAACTATCAAATAGGCACTCAAACTTATCAAACTGCTGCCGAATTTGTCACAGCCAGTCTGTTTCGCTCCACTATGCACTGTTGCAGCAATAACCAAGAGAACGTTCTTGGGTAGCACACACAACACAATTTGCGGAGCTACAGTACTGTAGCTTTTTTTTCAGTGTAAGCCAGCACTCAGGGAAGAGACTTTTACAACCCATTCGACAGGGGTTAAACACACACAAGGGCAGTAAAATGTATGACATTACATGCATAGATCTGAATGAATTTTTAGGCTATTAAAGAAAGTAAATAGTCAAATAGCCCATTTGTTTTTTTGCCAAACATCGACTATTTCGATCGACATCAATCGATCCACTGGCAAACAATCCGCGATCGACCACTTGGCTCCCCTGCTCTACAACCTGAGAGGAGTTCATTTTGCCTGAAATAGTGATGGGGCACTCAGGGTGAACCATGATACAACTTACAAGAAAATGGTAAATCATAAAAAAAACACAAGGCTACTATTTTACAGATTAGAACCATACAGAGCCCAAGATGGAGAAAAATAAAAATTGTCCTCCCATTAGCCAGTAAGCTCTGAGAACAAAATTATCCAGTGCTACAAGTCAGGAGTGATATTTGTGCACACAAGATATTGATGTGATAAGTCGTACACACAGGCATACAAACTAATGAATTTTATTTATTTTTAAATTATAAAAATAAACATGGAAACCGAAGATACAGTTTAGATGTGAGTGGACAATCATGAAAAACATGTTTAACGATGACAAATTAAATCAAAGTGTGACAAGACCATAGAAATGTAAAATACCATGCTTAGGTATTCTGGTAAATCTTCCAGGAATGATTCTAGCAAAATTATCCTTTTATTTCCCCAAATAAATAAATGGATGTCATATTTCTGAAATCTGTTGAGTTTTTAACCATATGAAAACGCAAAGCATATCATGTCATATTCTCCAAGCGGGATTATGCATGCCAATCAGCTGTCCTGTACCACATTTGCACGTACATAACAGGTGTAGGTCAGAAATATCTCATGATATAAATCATTTCCCCTCTCAGCATCTAGGGGATAAGAAGTGAAACCCATTTAACTTGCTTTTGGGTCCCCAGCCCTATTGTGATTTGTTCTTGCATTGCCTGCAAGAACATTATATTCCTTTGGCTTTGTGCTGTGGCTGGTGGCCTACTTTAATTGTCTAATTGTTTATTTTCTGATTGGTGATGTTTGTATTAGCAAAGCACTGCATATGTTCAGCAAGTTCAGAAATTTCATGAAACAGAGTCTGTCTCAAGTGGTAAGTGGTGAAAAAAGACAGGGGTGCTCTATTTTTCTGTTTATTCTCAGAAGTCTCCCATTTTCATTATCTGTAGAGACTCATTGGAGTTTTTTAAACATGGTGCTACTAGTGTTTGAGCACACCGATAAAAGTGTGCTGTCTTATATTTATATGTAAATCCAACTGCTTATGATAACACTACTAGTAAAAGAGTGAACAGTAGCAAAAGAGGAGGAATTATTTTAGTGGTATAGATGCTTATTAAAGGCACGGAAAAATTGCCTGTAGGCACAATACAAATACACCTCATTACTGACCTATATTGTACCCTGTTGTGCAGCTCAGACCATCTCAGAACAGGCTCAATTTGGCTGGGATTGTGTTGTAGTTTTGGGACTCTCTCCAGTGTCATCTGAGACTATTCAGCTCATTTAACATGTGGTCCAAGCTGGCTTTGTACAGTTTATTAGAAGGAAGCAAAAACTATAGGTTAAGACAATTTACCACCATATGATGTACATATTTTTTAAGTATAGCTTCTTATATAATTGCCATTATTCAATATCTACTCATGATGCATTAGGATTTTTTTTCATTATTTAATGCCCTAGATAATATTTTTGTTAGTGAAAAAAATGGCATTATTGTACGGCTTCAAAATTTGCCTCTCATGTAGAACAGTGTTCTCTGAACAATCTAAATTAAAAAGCATCTTGCGTGGTTGCACTTACTATATAATTATCTGAGAAGTAACTTCTCATTCCCCTTTGGGGGCTTTTTTATCACAGAAAAGACCAATAGAACAGCATAGGTTTATAAAAAGAGCAGCATTGTCACAATTTCTTTCATTTATAATCATACATTTCCGGAGCCTGTCCCTAAATTAGCCATTGTTTAGGGAATAGAGCCTGCAGTATGTGTTAAAAAAAGAAAATAAATGCTTAAGCAGAAGTTCTTTTTGGTTGAGTACTTCAACATGAAATTGAAGGTAGATCAGAGTAGTTTCTCAGAAGTACAGTGATAATCTGAACTGGGTCTTATTAAATCTCATGTACTGCACCTCTGCAGTGTTGATTATAGTACAATTGCATACTATTCCTATAGAGTCAACTGCACTGAAAAATGCAAAAATCTTCCCTAACATGTCTCTTTTTACAATCTCACAGTACTTTCTGAAAATAAATACAATTTCAGAGTGTGTGCTGCATACACATAAAATAGCTGTGCTATTTTTGAAGTGTGTAATTGAATTTAATTTAGTCCAGTTAAATTAATGAGGCTTACAAAAATATCTAATAAGAGTTTTTTTTTTATTTATTTCCAGTAGTCTTATTGATGGAGATCAGTAAAGACTGTGGACTGTACCTATTTTATTGACTTTCCAGTATGGTAAAATCATGACCTTATGGAGCTTAGAATGTGATTATTTTCTAGATATTTGTTAGGTGAATGTTAGCAATTTCTTTAGCAAGTACTTTATTCAGCTAGTTGTTTTTAAATTCTTATTTAAGATGTCAAGACTCTTAAATAACAACAGACAACAGTCTTTGAACATAAAATATTTAAAGAGCTATTTTTTTCTTAGACAAGATAAAATCCACAGAGCAAAGTAGTACAGTTTTTCCTTTAAAAAGGAAAAAGAATTGTAGTCACATAATACTGCTTTCCTTAAAGATTGTACACTAAGTTAACAAAGTATTTTAAATGGGACTTTTTTTGTACATCTCAAAAAAGTAGGATATGTTTTTAAGACAAAGCAAAACTTGTCTTGTGAATTAAGGCTTGGGTCTTGTGAAATGTTTGCAAAAAGTCTTCTGATGATTTCTTTAAAGATGTATACTTCCTTTTATGTAAATTGATAAGAAATTGAGTAAATGTTTGAAAAACTCCTGAGTTTTGTAAAGAGTGAATAAATGAAGGGTCTGGTTAAGCTTGTGTTCAGCATAGGTGATGAAAATATCCATTACAACTTGAGGACCTCCTTTAACACTATAAAGAGAATTCTTCAGGATAGTGAAGGTCCACAGAGAACCTACCAAAGACAGCTGGGTTATACTCTGGTTAGGGTAAAACTCTGGGACTGTATTGTGGTTCCCTGTCCTGGGTTAGTTAGCCTCCTAATCTTGTTTCAATTGTCTGTGCTGTTGTACAGCAGTTTGTTATGCTTATCACCAAGACACTGAGATGTTTTGCATTAAAATGTGCTCGTTGACCAATTTATCTGAAACTGCAGTTGAGCCCTATTTATCAAAATAAAAAGGTGTACATTATCTGAGAACAGTGTGTTCATTAGACTCCTCGTTATCAAGTCTTAATTGCAAACTGCTTTGGAGCACTCCATCTGGATATGTTCCCAGAAAAAAAATTAAATGGTTGATTCACCAAGCTTATCATAGAAAAAAATACTTACTGAATTTACACCAACTGTGGACTGATAGAAATCTTCCAAGCTGAACTTCATCCACTTTGATTCAATAACCTACCAGCTCAGAGTGATATGATTCACTGAGCAAAGAGAATATCTGAATAGCAATACATGGTTGCTTTGAATTGACCTATGGCTTTTACAGTGGTGACAGTGTGGATTAGTGGTTAGGGCTTTAGACTGCCTACTAGAGCTTTGAGGGTTCAAATCACTGGCCCAGCTGCTGTACTCTTTTAACAAAGCGCTAAACCCTAAAGTGTCTCAACTTATACCTAAATATGCATTTTGGAAGAAAAATAGGAAATCGTCATTCCTGTAAGTCACTTTCAATAAAAGCTTTATCTTGGCTAATTAATATTATTCCAAAAGGAAAATAAAGTTATCACATTACAAAAGGCATATACAGCCATTTAGAATGCGTGTCAATATTCACACCAGCAGAAAGCACATGGCAGTATGCTACAGGGCTGTTCAAACTTTTCGCTTTCAGCCCTTCATTGCTCAGAGTAGATCAATATGTGCCACTTGTGTCATATTAGATGTTACTGAAATTCTAGCCTCATTTAATCTATTTTTTGTTAATCTAATAATATTTATTAACAATATAAATATTGTATATTATATAAACATATAAAATAGATAGCCTAGCTACCGTTTTAAAATGTAAAGTGGCTGTATACTTTTTTCTTCTTAAAAGGGGATAACAAGCCATGAATGGAGCACAGATCCATCAGGTTGAAAGCTCTCGAATTAGAGCACTATGAATGGTACCCAGAAGTACAGTACTGTAACATTCATGTACCAGAAGCCTATTTCTTTAAACCCAGTTAATACTGAATCAGACAATGAACGGAAAATGTTGGTAGCTGAAATTTAAAGTAATGTTATCAACAGTATTAATGTATGAATATAAATATAATATATTTACGAAGCTGGTAGTAGTAGCTGAAAATAATTAGGTACAAAACAGTATTCCACCTTCTTCATAAAAATTTTCTACATCAAATTCTGTCAAAAAGTCTGTCACTTGCTTTCATTATTTTGGAAAGTTTTGACATGCTCTTTTTAACGACATTTCCCCTAAACACTTGCTGTCATTATTTCTGGAAAGCTTTTACGTGCTTGTTTTTACTACATTTCCCATGAATGCTTGCAAGGTTCATATTAAAAATACACAACAGATGATTGAACAAACATAAGTTATATAAGTACTTATAAACCACCCAGGCTGGGTGGGACCTGCAAGACCTGAGGAAGCAGAACTGGATTTGTGGGCGATGTAGTTTATGTGGGCATAGGAAAGATTGGGCTGTCTAGATTTATGTTTTGTGGTTTATTTTCAGAAGCTGAAAAAATAAGAAATATTGTGGCTACTATTACTATTATTTTGCAACACCCAAATGTTTGGTGAGGCTTCCAGTTCTATTCATCTTCAATGTGAAAAATGGCAAAAAATTGTTTTTTTTAAGATGTGAACAGGAATAGGAAAAAAACCCATAAAAGATCCTGTACAATCAGAAGGTGTCAGATCAGCAAAAATATAAGTTACGCTTTAGATTTCCAAGCACATTAGCACAAAACAAGCACTAGTGAGCCACATTTCCAAAGTCAAGTAAGAAAAAAACATTCAGGGCCGTAATACCAAACATAGCTTCATTTCCACAAAAAAGTCACAATTAACAAAAAGATTGAAGATAAATACATTGTTGTTTCAACACAAGGCAAATTACTTCAGTCCACTCAATAAACAGACTTATGTGTAATTAAATAACAAAGAAAGCCAATAATACATTGTAAAAATGAGTTAACAGTCTTGTAATTAAAAAACTAGCCAGCAAGAAGTCAATGAAACAGCTCTGCATAATCATTACAAATAACTAACTTAAAATACTAGGGAAAAAATATCTAAAGATTAAGGTATTTTTAACTGTATGGGTATGTGAATGGATGGCTAGTTTATTCCCCATACGCTATGTATGTACAGGGGTTTGACCTGTGCAACAACACTGTTGTTAGAAAAACAGTACCATGAACTTGTAAAAATGGAAAATACTGTACATATCATAGAGCATGAATGCATTATTCCCCTGAGGATGCATGCCAGCCATTATGGACACAAATGGCGACTACTGTATGTCTTGTAAAAGCAAGAAAAAAAAGTTTCTGATTCCCTGCTCTTAACGTTATATGACTTGCCTGCTTCTTCGTCTAGTCTGTTTCTGACTTGGTTGTCTCAGTAATAAGGTTCATTTACAGACAGTGGAGGCCGTTATGGAGAACAGCTTTTGATAAATTAAGCCATCTTAATAAGGGAGACAGATAAAGCATTCAGCAGGAGCCTCATGATCATATCTGATTACCAATATAAAATGCTGTCATTTTTAATTGATAACGTTACAAACTAATTTAGCAGCGACCCTCCCTTCAGCTATAATAGATTGAAAAGTAATAGAAACAATTAGACTAAAGATGGAAATAGGCTGCTTGGCAGCTTCAAGGGACAGGAAAATGATTTCAGAGCACTCAGCAGCTTTCTGACTGCATGCTTTGCCTCTTATATAAATTACCTTTTGCTCCACAGCCCCCTCTGTCTTGAATTCTTGTGTTTTGTTAGAGCTTTCTGTGTAAAGAAATGAATCCACCTCAATTATTGCTCTAAACACCTTAAAGGTCTCAGTGGAAATAAAGAATTTATTAAGAAACAGTGTCTGGACATGTAAGCAGGTTTTTGCTTGAAAATGGTGTAACCATTGTCTTGTGCAGAAATCCACAAATGCACAGACAAGATGTGTAAAATATTTCAGCTTGCTCAACAGGTACACAATCACCAAAAAGCACAAAGAATTGTGGTTCGATATCTTCAGCCTAAACCCCATGTGACAGGATGAAAATTCCCAACAAGTAGACATTAACAGTCCTGGGCTTTTCCTCAAGGGCTGGGGCTTTTACTGCTGAGCAAGTATAACGTCGGAGTTTGTCTTCTCTATTAAGTGCACTGACCTATTTCTGGAGATCTTAAAAGGCAGACAGTGAGCCAATTTTGTGCTCCCTGCAGACATCTATATAATGTTGGGATATGAAACCAAAGTTTTAGAAACCTAAAAAGTAATATGTTGTGGATTTATGTCTACCATGCCAGTTTAGGAACAGCAACTTTTTTTTTGTTTTTTTGTCATTTTTAACTTTTAGAAAATTATTCTGCAATGCAGTTTTGGACTGAACAAAACGTTTTTCAGGGTTGGTTCCAAAGTAAACTAAATTCCAGGTCATGTAAAATAGGAGCGATTCAAAAAATGGTTTGTGTACAGTATGTGTCTTATTTTAAATGCTTCTTCATTGTGTTAATTTGAATGGTTTTCCCTTTTTGCATTCATTTTAATGTCTTTTGATACCAGATATATCCAAATGTGTTTCCATTTTTAGAAGTAATTTTTTCTATAGGTATTTAATTCTGGGGAATAATCTTGTTTTTAATAAATTGAAATACTTTCCTTCTAATTTTTCTAAAATGGTATTTATGTGTGCAGCTTGTGATACCACGTAGGGCAGCACACACTTAGGGGCATTGATCCAGGTGGATCCATAGCATCACAACACCTTTCCTCTGGCCATTTTTCACATTAGTATTTCACATTTTCACATTTCACATTTCTTCTGTTTTTAAGTCCTCTCTCCTGAGAGGACTGTTGCGTATGGCCCCCTTCTTGCGTTCTACACTAGATTTGAGGCAGTTGGTGTTATTTACCTAGCTGCCTCCAGTTATAGTACATATCACACTCCTTCAGAGTGATAGCTGGACTGAGGATCTCTGAGTCCTTCGCTCAGGTCCGGTAATTTGTCCTCCCAAGCTACACCACCCTATAAAACCATAACTGTTTTAAAGCCTTGGGGCTAGCTTCTTTTATGAACCCCAGGGTCATGCTTGAGGCTGGAGCAGAAAAACACTCAGATTTTCAGTCTCAGTATACCAGGCTCACCATCCCACCCCTGGCACTTCACTCGTGGACTCAGTTTAAACAGATGTCCAAGCAAGCGAGCTGTGATTGCCTATGACTTCAGTCAGTCAGTGAGCCAGTGTATGGGAATAACACAGTCCTCCACTTTCTCAGGGAGGACATTCAAGGTCAAGGTGATAGAAAAATCCTACTATCTGTGACAACATACTGAAAACAGAAGTGCATCAGGCTACAAAAGGCACTAATCATTATTTCAGTATGTCAACAAATTCCAACAAATGATCTTGAGGACAGGTTGCTTTGCTGCAGCATCTGATTGGTTAGACTAAGGGGCTTGTGAGTGATAATCTTTCCCAGTAATTATAGAAGCAGCTTCCTTGTTGCAGGATTCTCCATATTTATGGAAGTCCTTCCTGAGGACCTGATCATCGCTGAACCCTGATCTTTTAAGATTTTCTACCTCACAGATAATCCATTTTGCAGGGTGCCCAGAAATTCCAGCAGAACATTCCAATGCCTTATTTTTATTGAAGGTTATTCTCATCCAATGGGAATCAAATGCAAAACCTTTCAAAACATTGCAGCCAGGCTTCACCAAGGCATATGGAGAGGCATATGGGAGAATTTACTGGTTTACATTACCCTGTAATGCTGAGGGTTTTGTATGGGAGTAAAAAACCTTTGGGTCTCCAGTGGACCTAGACTCAAGAGGATTTTCTGCGAGGGCCTAGATGCACTCAATGACAATACCTTTGAGGAATAGTGTGCTGTTGTTTGGCTTCCACATGAGAACTGTGCTTTTTATAAGTACAGTATCTTCTTTTATAAAGAGCTATGTACTAGCTATTGTCCTCTGTAGTGTTTCATAGCCGTTCAGGGACGCCAAATAAATAATCATAGTGGCTCTCTGAAGGCACCAGTTCTGTAGGGTTTGGGCATTTACTGAGACAATTTTCAATTGTAGCAGTAAATCACAAAGTTGATTCTTTTGATGGCTTTAGAATCCAACCATGCGATATAACTCAAACAACGCACACACACAGGTACTAATACACGAGGATACATTTATTAATACATAGAATATGCATATAAACCTAACAGATCTTATCGAGAGGGTTATCAGAATACAAAAGATATATATTCAATCAGTTACGAAGAGTTACACATATCAAGAGGACATACGTTCAGTATATCATTCATTTAGACCGTTTCGTAAATGAACTTGGTTATAACTTCTACATTAGATACTCAAAACAAGTACATAACTCTTAGGAATTAAATTGATATCAACTGGTTGGGATAACAATTGAATTCTCGAGCTGTAATGCATTGAAGTTGAATACTCATCCAATTTCTGGGGATTCAGATCTCCTGCGGGCACAAAGAAACAGTTGCAGGCTGTTGCTGTCCAATCCGCGCTCTCTGGCTCCGTGCCAGGCTGTGCTGTGCGGCTTGTGACGGTGCGCTGCTGATGCTCACTGTCCGGCTAGTTAGTGTTGGCTTTAACTAGCAAAGTTTGTGCACAGGAGAAAAGATGACTGTGGATCCCAGCAAGTCAGGAAGAGGACCGGTTCGTTCCTGGTGAAGAGCTAGTTCTGAATAGTGATTCAGCTGTCCACAGTTCCGACCTATTCACGAGGCTTGCTGCTGGTGCTAACCTGGGGTGGATCCTCTGGTTATTCTCTGGCAACCTCCGCTCTAGACTCTTAGAACAAAGGAAAGTTCTGGCACTCAGACACACTGGCCGTTCCGTGGTTGTCCGGGCTGAGTCTCGGGATGGTCAGGAGGCGCGCTGCGAGAATGTCCTGCCCTTGGGAGCCTTCTGCTCCTGGGCTGTCCTGCCCTGGAATTCTCCTTTGAATTCCCTTTAGAACAGTCCACAGAATCCTCTCCAGAATCTTACTGAATCTCCCGAATCTGAATCTCTCAGGCTCTCTGTGTTGCCTGTTTTTACCTGGAGGAACTTCAGCTCGTTGATTGGCTGAAAGTTCCATGGGCATCAGAGTCCCACGTGGGTTACTCAGCCCTACCAGTCCCTGATTGGTTGATCAAGGTGAGATATGAGTCACTTAGTCCTGACACTTAGTAATGCAGTCCAGATGTCCATCTGGCACTCCCTAGACAGATAGGCGCCAATGGATGACCATTGATCATGATAGCCAGACTTAGCTAAGTGCATCCCCCTTTGGGAGCTGTCCTAGGACCTTAAATCACCCTGCACTAATGGTCTCTCTGTGGCTGCACCACAGAGATGAACAGAGAAATGGGGCCTCATTTGGGAAGCTCAGAAACACTTAATTCTGCCTTATTATTAAGCCTCGCCGCTACACCTCTTTCCTTAATAAATTTGGATGTCAAGATATATGCCAATGTGTGAACTTGCGTGGTGACAGATAAGGTTTGTGATTATCAGTGATGTCTTTTTCCTATCATTAATGCCACTGTTGATACCAAAACCTCACTTGCAATTCCTTCTTTAGCTACTGAAATGGCCTTTGGTTTTGTTGAATTGGACTGTGTCTGTTTGATTAGAATGTGTCCTTTAGGGACAGAGCTCATCAAAATGATCAAACTTCCATATGCTAACATCATGGATGTCCTCTCTCCTTGCTGCTGTTTGCCTTTTTATTAAAGCCCCTTGCAGAACCACTCTGACCTCTTTTTCAGCATAAATGCACATTGCTTTTAACTTCATGCTGACAATGTGGTATTGTTTTTTGAGGATATTGCTTGGTGACTCCTTCTTTCTTAAAGATTATAGCATATGTTTGGGCTATCAGATTAGTATGGCCTGCAGCCTTTGAATATTTAGCAGGCAAAAATGACTTAGAAAACATACTGATGGCTAAGCATTTTAAGTGTAATAGTGTTGGAATCATTCTTACATACAGTACAACTGTCAACTTTGTATCTAATTTTTATACCATATAGTATATCGAGATAGATTTAAATAGAGGCAACATCCCAATAGTGTCAAAACATGTATTGCTATAATAAAAATGAATATACACCCTAGCATAGATTTCTTCAATTCAATGCTGCTTCTCCCTCCTCATCTGGACTGAACATCACTCAGTAATCTGTACATCTGTGTAGATGAGGAAGAAGCCACAGGCACAATCGAATCCCTATTTGAACCATGAGAAATCCTCTTGTGCATTAGCATTATCATTTTTTTATTTGTGAGTTAGGCAAGTATTATCTAATTGCACAGCTTTCATTTTATACTCAACATGGTACTGCACCTCCGTACCTGTCTGATTTATTATCTTCCTACTTGCCACTTTGCACCTTTCATTCAGCTGACTCTGGTCTGTCCCACAAGCTCGTCTACATTCTGTGGATGGCAGGGCCTTCTCTTGCTATGCCCCTAAGCTCTGGAATTTTATCCCCAAGGAAGTCACAGAGTCATCTTCCCTGCGTGCTTTGTGCTGCTTTGTTGCTGTTTTCTTTGTTTTAACAGCTTTTTTTTTCCTGTAACGAACTTCACAGAAGATGATAATTTTAAAGGCTTTATATAAAATGGTTTGTTTATTATTATTCTAATATTTAATAATAAACCTTGTTTTTTATATATTTTATAGCACCTTGAAAGGTGGCTTCTCAAAGTGCTTTACAGAACGACAACACCAACAAAAATACACAATATACAGTATGCACTATGAAAATAAACAGTGAGAGAGACTGTAAATGGTGTGAAAGGTGTATGTAACAGAACGAGTTAAGTAAAGTTCCTTATAAAGAAGAAGGTTTTGTGTCTAGATTTGAAGGAATTTAGGGAAGGTGACTCTCTGATATCATTAGGGTTAGAGTTCCAGAGCTTTGGGGCACACAGGAGAAGGCCATGTCACCTATAGAGTGTAAACGTCTTGGGGGACAGATAGGAGACCAGAATTAGAAGAGTGATGTGTGGCTCAGAGAGGTACTGAGGTGCCAAACCATGCAGATCCTTATAATTGAGCATGAGGATTTTGAAGTTGACACAAAAGCTGACCACTATACAGAAAGCCAGTGCAAGGGCTCCAGGATAGGAGTAATGTGGTCACTTGCACTAGACCTAGTGATGATTCTGGCTGCTGAATTCTGGACATACTGGAGTTAGTTCAGTGTAGATTTAGAAACACCAGCAATTATTCTTATTATTCTTAGTTGTATAAACTAATTGATTTAACATCGATGTTTGCAGTGTATACTATTTAGGGGAAAATGGAAAAGCCAGTGTTCTCCAATGAGCCTCAGGGTTTTTTTTTCTTTTTTGTGAGGGTGGAGGCTCCATCAATCTCTTTGAGTTTAGAAAATTCAAAATGAAGAGAAGAGAAAAAACGACCGAATTTCAGCTTGGCTTGCTGGGTAAAGAAGAGATAAATGTGCTTTGTGAGCTGCTCTAGGTCATAGAGCCATCTCCCAGTTTGTTAAAAAAAACAAAAATCTAATTTACTGGAGCACCATCCCAGTGGGTATCTTCAGACACTGCAAGATACAATACCACTAACCAGCATGCTGTTGCTAGGGCATTGGATAATTATTATGCCAAGAAAGCATAAATCACCAATAGTCAAGTTGCAGCAAGTGAATCTAGATTTCATTCATTAAGCCACATTTCCTCATATCTTTAACATAATTGAATTTGTTTCCTCTTGGCTTTGACAGAATTACTTGCTACCTGTCAAATATGCTGTAATTGTGGGCCCTGCTTGTTGTTAATGTGAACATGGATTTCTTACTTTTACATTCTATCCATTTCCATCATCATCACTTTTGTACAATTAATGAATCTGCATAGTGACAATATTACTTCACAATTTGCAAAGTCTAGCTGAACTTTATTTTTGTTCAGAATTACCTGATGACAGTTAACCACAGAAAGATGATCTGATTTCCTGTTTTTTACATGTACAATCATATTTTACACATCTTTGCAATAATAAACTACTTTACTATGCTCCACTGTACTTTGCCATTCTTTACTATAATTCTGTTGTTTCTTTCTCTTCTCTGAATAATGATTTTCTTGCATGTAGTACACTTTGCCACTGCATGTAGTACACTTTTGTAGGTGATTACCTGCAATTTTGGAGACCTCATAGGGAGAGTAACTACAAACCATTCCCTTTGGTTTGAATTGTCTGATTTGCATGTGTCATCTTCAGGTGCCTGTGTCTCCTCACCTCGTTCACATTGCAACTGTCAATGAAGCACCTATCTCCTCATTTCAGTGAATTGAGACACTTGGACCTTCACACATTTGATTAATTTCCTCAGCATGCATATACTGTAATTGACTGTGATTAGTGTCAAAAAAGAAAAAAAAAGAATCCAGACTTCCTGTAGGTAATTTATGGTACACCTATTTACGTGTCTGCATTGCCCTCTGCAATCATCATTCTAAGATATTTTGCCAATATTAAAAGCCATAGGAGTTTCTGTAGTTGGCCCTTCATTTGGGAAAACTAAGATGTTTTCAGATAGGTGGACTGGAAAACAAGGAGTCATGTCTACTACAAAAGACAGGAAAGGTTCCAAATGTGCAAAGGTCATTCAGACCCTCTTTTTCATTTTCTCTTAAGATCGTAAGAATATAAGAAAGATTAAAAAAGGAGGCCATTCAGTCCATCTGTCCCATTTGGTAGTTGAACACGTTCTCGGTCCTAAATGCACTCACTCTTAAATTGCATCTGCATCCCTGGCTCCTTTGTCTCATTGTTACTGAATAAAATGGGTATCTGCAGCTCCAAATTCACATGTTGATAATTTTATTCTGATTTGTGGTGGCTGAGTACTTTCGTTCCCTGTAATAATGTGCTACCAAGGTGGGACTCATAGTGCATTCCAGAAACGGGAGAGAACCCGATCAAGTTACCCAACCCCAGCCAGCTACAGTACAGCACCATGACCACCCATACCCATAACCACCCAGTCCATCCGTGCACCAGCAAGGGCCGGCTTCCAAAGCTAAACATTTCTGAGACTAAGAAAAAAGGAGAGCACTCACTTGGAGGTAGAGTGGCGCACCAAACAGACATGGACACAAACGGATGCGGTGCCACTTCCAAACAGGGAACCATGGAAATCAAGCTTTAGGGACTCGGTGTCAAACACTGAGCTCCGAGTTCTGTCAGATCCAAGTATTTACTGTTCCAGAACACTCTTCAAGTCCTCGTGGTTTATTTTCGTGGCAACTGGTGAAGGGAGGCAGGAAGGTGATAACATAACCTGCTGATGTGACGCAGCTAGCTTACCCAGGTACAGCAGCTTCTGGGACAAATTCCTTCATTTTTGAATGAATTCCTTCATTTTTTTACTAATCTACAGAACAGGCCAGAATGCAAAGACCTTTAAGTATAAACATCTAATTTTACCTATGTTTGTAAGATTTTTTTTAAATGCTGAACACCTTCGGATCAGAACTGTGGACTTTCATTCCTGCTAGAAACTGCCAATATAGTTCTTTGTAGAATGGGCACCATCATTCACCGAGAGTCCTGCATGACATTTAGCACTCTCTTCTGCTAAAAAAGAAAAATTAATAGATGCTGAGAATTCAGCGTTAATAAATATTTTTGCGAATTCAAATACAGTGTCATATTTAAAACAGCAGATACATGACATTGGGTGGCCACTTGTTTAGCCAAAGCAAATATTCGGTAGAATTTATAGTTATTTGCCAAGCTCTATCATTTCAGACTCCTGTATTTCATCGGCCATTTTACTCATAAAGCTGATCAACACAGAGTCTTTGGTAGGGATGGTTTGGGGTTTTATGGACAAAAAAAATGTATTAAGCAGCTAATAACATAATCCACCAAATCCTCAAATCTGCCACAAGGAAAAAATATTTATTTCAAGCTGAAAAGGGTTCACCATTTGGTTTCGTAAGACTATTCCGTTCTCTGATGCTGTTCTCTGCCTGAGGGTTTTTAAAAATGAATTCAACAGAGGGTCATTTAATGATTCATTCAGGGCTGCTTACATTGTCATAAATTTTGAAACACCCTCACATTCTTTTCTTATGCAATTACATGTGCGAACAACCGACCTGTGTGCTTTCATTTTTATTACAGTAGTTATAAGGTTAACAAACTATGTGAATGAACAATTCTGAACTTACTAAGCTTTGACTTTGTGTTTGAGGTGATGCTACAGTGTATGTTATTTTGTTTTCTGCTCTTTGGGCCTGCCATACATGCCCTTATAAACTGTGACAACATGGCCAGATCTATTAGGGGTCTCTCTTCAATTTTGACAGTATTTTGTCAAGAGTTGAGGGTAGGAAATTGTGAAGTATAAGTCACAGTGAAAGCTTATTATTATTGCTTTTACTATGTGCTTATAAATTATTGCTTATCCATGACATGGAATTCATTCTCTAACAGCCCTGCCAGATAAACTGCAACCAGTTACATTTTGATTTAGGATTAAGGCAAACATATGAATCATACCACCCACAGGCTTCGGATGCAGTTAGAATTATTCTAATTACACTTGCATTTCTAGTCTGTGGAAAGTTCTATTCCTTTGCAGCAATTCCTCAGGGCACAAAAGAACAAGGGTAAGAAGTCAAGAGCTATCCATCATAGAATATAGGAACTTATTTTTAAAATCAGAAAGGTGCAAATACTTGTTTCAATCATAAACCTGGTACTGAACTCTCAGAGGTAAAATTCTCTCTGCACAGGTTTGAGAAATAGTGCTCAGGGTTAAAGAAATACACTGGAAAATGGAAAATCAGCTTGTTCACTTCCACATTGGCAATTTCTGGGTTTTTTTTTTTTGCTACTTGCTCCTTTGTATTTTGTGAAAGCTGAGTACTAAGAGAGTACAGTTCTCTATCTGAATAACTAACTTAACTGATTAACTGAAGCTGAAACCAAAACAATTAAATCTAGCATTAATAAGAAGGGAAAACAATTACACCTGTTGTGAAGCAGTTCCATCTATTTCAGGTTTTGTGAGCTTCAGGCTGTTGTTTGTAAGACAACATCAGCTGCTCAATACAGAATGTCATGCGTTTTAAATGATAACTGAAGACATGGATTTAAAATTAATTTAAAATGTTCCTGTTTTCCGTAATCTGTATAATTTAAACAAGAGCCTGGGGTCATGAAAGACTGATAAATCTGGTGTTTGTTTCCCAATATTTTATTTAATTTGTTATATAATTATCATCATTATCACTGTTACAATTCTGTATGTTCCAACTAAGTGTTATAATAAAGGTACATTTTAAGGGAAATTGTATTTTGAAAGTCAGTGTTTCACCACAAGATAAGTATTCACAAGCTGTATTCTTCCTACTTAAGCATCTTCCCTCAACTTTCAGAATTACAGGCCAGTTGTTTTCTATGCTCATACTGTGGTAGAAGGTTTTATTTAGTATTTTTATATTAAGGAATTTTTTGTTTTCTGTATTTTTTTCACATTTGTGCTTATTGCAGAACTTTCAGTATTGTTTCATTTTAAATGGCTATATTGTCTATGGCCATGTCTCACAGCATACAATTCCAACTTTAAAAAAATCATTTTGTTAAAATTCATGTTGTCACATGTTTTCACCTTTTAAAACTAACAATACAACCACAAAGCACTGATTAAGGCAAATTAAATATTAGCAAATAATGTAAATCTCATCAATTTGATTTCTACTTTTTTTTAGACCAAAGAATTGTCTCTCTCAATGTGACTGAATGAAGTAATGTAAGGCAGCTTTTACATAGTTTAGGGTAAAAATAGGAAAGAAAATTTAGTTAACTGACAATCATTTGTTTAAATAGTGAAGCTTCAGCAAGCACTCAGCATATACATAATACAGAACATAGTTTTTAGACATGCTGGAGTTGTTTTTATTGAGTAACAAACTTCTGTTCTTCCACAACCTGGCAGCTTCTTTTGGTCGATACCATGGGATTGATTTTTGGCAATTTGCTTGTTGGCTCTATTGATTGTCACCCTTTAAATGCTACCATTTAATGAAAATGTTTCCCCTTCCTTTGGTTGCCAATCACTTACAATCACACAAATCCCTTTACATCTGCTGCTGTGTCCACCTGTCATCCCATTTTTTTTGGCTTCCCATAATCTGACTCTGGTGCAAGAGGTCATTTCTGAGTTGTTAAGCCTCCTTTTTTCTGAATGTCCAAAATACTGTAGATCCCAGTTCTTAGATTTGTTTTGTTTTTTGCAGCCTGTGTTCAAGTAAGTTGCTTCTTAGCATGAGGTTGTCAGTTTCTTGCGTATATCTTTTACTTAGTATATTTGCTCATCAACATTGTCAATAATAGCAGGCAGATACAGACCAACCTTATCCTAGTCAGTCAAAATGTATCAGTCTTGGACGTATGTACGGAGATGGATAACTTTCTGTAGTAATCTGTTTTTAGCTGAAGCAAAAATCAGCTCCATAATTTTACAGACAAGACCACAAAAAAAACGCTAATAAGAATTTCTGACCCTATCTTTTAGAAGGCATTCACAAGAGGGTCTGTGGCCTGCTTGTTTTCTTTTTATACAGAAACAGCAGGAGCAATAAATAGGTGCCATACTAGGACTATGTGCCCTTTTCATGAAGTAAATACAAGTGGCACAAAGCTACCATCAGTGGTATTATGACTGAACACCCCTAAATCAGAATCTGCCTTTAAGGAATGCTTTTTAAACTACTGCACCTCTTCTCATCTTTAGAGAATGCCTTGTGGAAACATTTTGCTGAGGAAGAAGCATTTTGTCTTTACTGTGAAAAAAGCAGTAAAAAAAATACATTATTTGCATTGCTTAGTAACATACCGATAATTTCCTTTTCATACTTGAGTGGCATCTTTATAGTGAAAGGATGAAGTCTGCCCAATTATATATGTTTAAGATGTTTTCAGCCATACGCTGTTTATCTTACAGGAAATGAGGCAAACCTCATGTTGTCTTTCTGAATTCCAATACAAAAGCTGCGTTGTATTAGGAATGTCATAGGGACCAGAAAAAATGTTGGCTGTTATCTAAAATTTATTTTATGGTAGTGGTCAAAGGCTACAGACAGGTCCAAGTCCAGGTTTTTCAATGTTTCTTATTATTTTTTAATACAGTATATACCCTCTAATACGTAAATGCACTTTTTTGCTTTTAATATTTTAGTATGGATTTAACCTGAATAATTCTGAAACTTTACCCCATATTTTTTATGGATATATAAAAAGGTTCTGTGGGTGCCGAATTAAAAGATGACAGCCTAGAAAAATTAGGAAAGGTTCCTGAGAGACAATGTTCTAACACTGTTTTTTTCATTGTTTCCAGAATTTCTGCTACTTTCCTTATGAAAATAATCTAAAGTTTTGGTTCAAATGAGAAGTTGGGCTATGTATGGGTTATGTTAGGAAGGATCACATTTCATTGAGCTGTGATACAAGACAGCAAAATAAGACAAACTAAAAATTGCAATCTTGGCAGTTTACTTTTTTAACTTTGATTTCCTTCCTCTTTGTTTTTGTCAAGTAGTAGCACAATACTCTGGGCCTTTGAAACTGCCGAGTCACCCTAGTGACATATTGTGATTCATCTCCTGTAAACAGTGATAATGTGCATGCTTTACTTGCTAATGCTTTCCTGTTAAGCATCCACAAATGGTTGTAGGTGACAGCTTTGACTCCTACGCAACTCTTTTTTTTTCAAATTTAAATTGAAAAACATCATTTTTATATCTACAGGATGTCTGCATATATTTAGATGCTCAATAGGAATGTGCAGTTGATCTTAATAAGTAAGCAGAGGTAAAATCAAGTTTAGTCCAAAAAGTTTACTTTGTACTGTGAAGAAATGCTTATTTCAAAGTCTTTTTTTTCCTGTATATAGAGAATGTGACTGTTTCAAATTTTTTCTTAAAGGTTTGTGTCCTATGCAGTAAAATCAACTTAATTATTAATCTCTGCCTTTTTTTAGTTCATCAGCACTATACTCTATGATGGCTTTTATACTCACTATCTGAAAAGATACGATTTATTTGTATTTTAGCACTTCTTAGAGAAAATGAATGAAGAATGGGGTCTAAAACAAGAGATTTTTGTCTTGTAAAAATACACCCTGTTTTAGAAAAATAATTAACATTATATGTATACAATCGTTTGCTAGTACATTTTGCCAGACTATGAAACTACAACAATGTTAATTTGACTAGGTGTGTGAAACAGTTGCTCTTAATACCATAAAACTGAATCAGCTCTTGACTCTCATGGCCAAGCTCTTGTAGCATTGCTTCTTCATATAATATATTATATGATGGGCCTGCATATCTGCACACACAACAGAATTACCCCTTAAACAGATTTTGATCAGTCAAAAGCAATTAATTAATTAATATAAAGACTCTACACAAAGTGTGGGGAAGTGTGTATATTAAATATTTTTTAAAAAAACATGCACCTCGAAGCCATGCAGTTTTTGTACACTTGTGAATGAGACTACTAAGAACTCATTTTCACACTCAAACTACAGTACGCTTGCATCCCAGCAGTGTTACCCCCCTATAGCCTGAACAGGGTGGTTGGGAGACCTTGAAGGAAAATCATGGTGATGTAATTGATGTTGGTTGGGCAGTAACTGTCCCTCCTTTTTTTAGGACCAGAGGTTCCAAACCAATACTCCACTGTGCTGAATGGGAGTACTGTGCTGAAGGTGTCTCCCTTCTCATGAGGTGTTAAACTAAGGTCCTGAGTACATGTTCACTAAAGATACCATGGCACTGTTCATAAATGCTTTAGGTGTCCAGTCTTAAGTGAAATTAATCAAACCTGATAGGACAGTTAGCATGCTAAATAAACAGACTGCAGAGGGTAAATACACTCCACAGAGTACTGGTCAGGTTCAGGATTAATGCTGAATTGACAGTGGGATGTCAGTGCATGTCCATCCTCTTTAACTGTTGCACTGTTGTTGGACTGAAGTGGCTCCATTAGTAATTGTTGACCTGGTTTACAAATAATCAACAGAGCTACATTATGTGACCTGTTTTCACCTCAAGTGGAAGTGTTAATTTATATTAATCAGGCTTTTTATATACATGTATCATTTAGAATTTCTGTTTTTATTTTTTCTGTTCTATTTTGGGTAAAAAATTAGGATTTGTGTCTTTGCAGAACACATATGATACACATTGTATTCATATGTTAGGTTGCTATGTAGTAATGACAGTATTTGTCAAGCTTATAAAGCTCGTACTATTCCTTTTTGTTTTTGTGGACATTTCCTTCTATGAACATAAAGTTTCCTATGTCTTTCTGTATAAAGAGTCTCAGTGTTATCCGGTTTGTGTCCGAAGCCAGATAATATCTGCACGCATTGGACTACATTTGTTTCTGAACAACCCAGTGTAGGTCAACATACTGAACTTATCTGCCTTGTCTTTGCAGATACTCAAAGAGTACAAGGATGAAGACTGGAATATGGGCAATATAATTTACACATTGACAAACAGGAGATACGCAGAGAAGTGCATTGCGTATGCAGAAAGCCACGACCAGGTAACAGCAGCTTTTGGTCTAAAATAATGCACCCCCTCCTAAAATGTCAAGAGAAGAAATATAGATGTGCACTACAGCAAATGTGCTCCCTTTTTGCTAATTTCCTAACAGAACATTCATTTTTTTCTGCTTATGTTTGAAATCACATTGCAGATTTGAAATGGAAAGTTCTACCTTTATGAGTAATGAAAAAAAGCTTCACATTTATTTCTTATCAACTGAAAAAGCCAGCTTCTGAATCTTCTAGTGTATAAGCGAATATGTCAAATAACATATTTTCCAGTAAGGTTACAATAAAATACCTGTTACATTGCAGGATCTGTGTTTTATATCACAAGCAGATAATAAAAAAATATTGTAAGGAATTTTGTCTGGAAAATGAATGTAAAATAACATCCTTAGCATGATTCAGATTGTTTTTTCATTACTCAGTTTTCAATATTATCTTTGTTTTTAATAATTCTTTATTAAAAAAAACTTTGCTTAAGACCTTCATGCCCCCAGCCCACATCCAAGTACTTAAAACACATTTAGGATATTCACATTAATACAAAGCATGTACCTAAGCAGTGAAAATAATTTTACCAAAGGCTGTAGCTGTTTTGACAATCGAATTGTGTGTACATGCATAAAAAAATGTAATGCCTTTTCTACTTTATTTCTTCCTGAATATGTCATTCTTGTTTTATAAATATGGTTAGAGGGTATAAAAAGAGAAAGACTGTTTTAACTTAATGAGAAATTTTCAAAATTTGGAGTTGGAGAATTCAAGAATTGCAACAGTAAGACAGAAGCACCTATGATCAGTGACATGTATCCATACTTGAAAGGCAATGAGTGAAGACATTAACTAAGAACAGCACTTGACAATACAAGGCTTCATAAAAATTGACTCAATATTAATATTCTTCTTTTCCAAAGTGTTTAATTTTGTGTGCAGGCTTTATAAATGAAATTAAATACATGCTTTATTGGTTAGGCACTTGTTGGTGACAAGACCTTGGCTTTCTGGTTGATGGATGCTGAAATGTACACCAACATGAGCATCCTGACTCCATTGACTCAAGTCATTGACCGTGGAATTCAGCTTCATAAGATGATCCGTCTCATCACACACGCCCTTGGTGGAGAGGGGTACCTTAACTTCATGGGTGAGTAACAGAGGAGTCTCTAATTCTTCTAAATATGCTGTATAGGCACACTGCCTTGAAAGCACAGTGACTCCAAAACCAAGAGACAGAGTCCAAAAGAATTGAGAGAAAAGAAGTCTTTACAGTAACATAAGGATATACTGTATGAAAGGATATAAGGATGGTTTGTAGAACCTATTCGATCCCCAAATTTATTCCAGCTTTTTCATCTCATCGGTCAACTTCAGCAGCATCGCCGGGTAAATTCATGGCTTTCTGTAATGAACCACCTACTGTTTCAATCTGCTCATTATCTTAAATATTACTTGTAGTTTTGAGTTCCCTGTTTCATGTAAGGCTTAATACAACAGGGTTATGATGAGAGTGAGTTTTTTTCAATGGGTTGAAAAATTATATCCTTGGACTTAGGCCTTGGTTTAATAAATCTGTTAATTCTTCTTAGTATTTGATTAACACATTATAGCGTCAAGGAGCCAGCCATAAATCTGTTGATTTTTAAATTAGACTATCACTCAGAAATAAAATAAGGTTGTGAAAATTCTCCCTCATAATTTCAATACTTGAACTGTTTTTAAATAGGTGAGAAATTAGGGAAAGTTGTGTGATCACTTGTACAGTATGTATGCTACATACTGTATTTCAGATCAGATAAAGTGAATTTGTATTTAGAATTTCTATTTAAGAAGAAAGTTGATGTATTCAATTGAAGCCAATAGAAACACTGAAATACTATATCATATGCTATACTACTTGCTTTGTAATTTGGTTCTAGAAAAATATTGTCAGACAAATCTTATTTTTTTACTACATTTGCTGATGATCATGCAGAGGAGTAAGGGGATATTTTAAAACTAGCAGTTAATTTTATAATGTTTTTAATTGTGTTTGTTTTATACAGTTCTTAATCTTATCAGGTACATACTGTACTCCCCCAGACAGTGTCTGTAAGTTCGTAATTTAGATGCTAAATATAAATAAAATTTAAAAATCATTTGCGATTTAACTCATTTTTCAGCTATCAGGTGTTTTGTTTTTCAGCTGTCAGTGTTAAGATATTTTTAAATACTTAGTTATAAAAGCTTGAAACCAAACTTTTGTATCATAAAAAATCCTCTATTTTTTTTAATGACACTTGACATCTTTCTCAAGCAAGGTTGGAACATAGAATGCTTCTTGAGAATGTTTTCCAAAGGTTATTTAAGTACTACACAGAAAACCCAAAGCTTAGAAAAATGCAGGCTACTAGAGGTCATGAAATAAACCAAAGAGGACACTTGTCCTCTATCAGATTAGATTAATTTATTTTACTGCAGCATTAAAGATTGTCATTTGGTTCCATTCGTCATCATTTAGAATGCCTTAGTTTCTGTGAAACCTGTTAGAAAAAGAAGCATTAATCCATCAAATATTCAATTGCATTAAAACAATTTCATAAAATAAAAGAATCATCATTCAAAAGCCTTACATGAATGTATGGAGTATAAAGCATTAAAAGGTTTATGACCTGCATAAACAGAGAGAAGAGTGAGTTTCAATCACTTTTGTTTATTTTGAAGAGAATATTGGTCAGTTCCACAGTCTTTTAGCCCCACCTTGTGACAAGGTGATTTATTCATTTTGGAAATAATTTTTATACTAGTTGACAATTAAGAGAACACTTTGATTCATACAAATTTGGTTTGTCCTTTTAAGTGTGCGCTTGATTTGGAAATCCTAACTCCTCATAACTGTGAATCTCAGTCTTGTCTGTCAAAACAATGACACTGATGTACAGTATAGGGCATCCATCAGGTCCTGTGATCACCAGGATGCTTTGAGAAAGAAGAGGAATTTTAACGGTGCACATTTAGCATAACACTTTTACAGAAAATTGTACAATGCAGGGCAAGCAAATAATGCTGATCAGACATTCACTACCAACAAGCTATAGCATTTACAGCTGACTGGTATAAGAGAGTCAAAATGGGGTAAGATGTTCTAAATTGACAGTAAATAGCAATTTGAAAGGTAAATGCAAAAATTAGTAATTACAAATTAATTGTTTATCAGAATTATAAGATGTGTCTTATCTTTGTATTTTATAAAAAAAGGCTTACATTCAAAACATTTGAAGAAAGTAAGAAGGAAACAGTGGAGCTTTAAACACTGAATGTTCACTTTGGAATTTATGACATTATTGTTCTTTTCTTCTCATTCTGTGAATTTTAATTGAATAAAAACATCAAGTTCAGTTAAGCTGAATTGCTGCAAGCAATTCTTTAAGATTTAGGGCACCTTTAACATGTTCTCCTATCTCCGGGTATCTCAAATGTACTTGCTCTCCTGTGATGTGATTGTGATTGTTGTGATATGATTTTGACACATCTCTTTTAAGAAGTTAGAGATTTACTTGCTAATTCACTGAGGTTCTTAGAAGAGATACTGTACATTTTAGAGAAGCAAAATTACTGTAGGTTAAAAGGGGATTCTACAGAGGGGCAGTGGACAGGAATAAGTCCTCCTATGAGCATTTTCAAATGAAAAAAAATGTGCACACCGATAGAATTCCTGGCACCTTTTGGAGATTTATATCTAAAAGAGTGTTTAATTCTTTAACATTTTCATGCTTAGACTCAGTTCCGATTTCTTCAGCCCTTTGTGGGGATCAGTATTTCAAGGAGGCTGTGCAGGACACCACTTTCACATGACATTTTGATGGGACGAGAGCAGTTTGAACTGTGTCGGGATTTGATCATGGCCATTCAGGAACAACTCCTGAACATCTTCAGATCCAGCATAGCTTCCCCGGACAAAGGGGAATCCCACTGTGCCAAAAGACCAGGAGTCGTGTTAGGGGAAAGCTCAAAATCCTGGTTCAAAGGGGGTGAAGCCACCATCTAGAGCAGAATCAGTACTTCTGAGACCACTGTGCTTGGTGTTTTTCCAGCCAAGGCTGTTACCCTTTTCATTTACTATATATACTGTAGTCCTCTACAAAAATAAGGCCTTAGTTACCATCATGGTTTCTTACAGTACATTTCAGTTGCTTTAAAAGAGCTTCAGACAGAAAAAGGGCTGTTCTAGGGCTTATTAATGTAGGGCAGAATTTTAAATGTACCAGTCTTTTGTGTTTTTGTCATGCTCAAAATAAACAAATGTTACTGCATGTTGCTGTATATGGGTTATCAGGAAAACACTTACAGAATTGCTGATAAATTTCTAAACATCTCTGCAGTCCTTGGTGAGGGGCTGGTTATAGCAGCGGGATACTTGCTTTATCATATTTGATTTTCTTCTAATCAGTATCTGTCAGCAGAGGATAGAGAATACTATGGAAAACCGATTTCTTTGATCCCTTTAGACAAATTAACTGTTTTTTATCTTATTCAATAAAGAGAATATATTTTCTTCAGATCTTTATCTAAAGACTTACATTCCACATGTATAAATAAATAAATTAAATAAAAAATAAATGTTTCAAGGCATGATATTATCTCTGCTTTTTTTCTTTTCCTGGGTTACAATGCATCTATTCAATACTACACATTGAATATGGAGTACTGTAATTTTCTTTCAAATAATATTTAATTTTTCTTTGTGGGTTTTAAATCAGAAGACAAAATAGATAAAACAGTGAATGAAGGAGCAAATTAATTAACATGAATCTGAATATTATATAGTATATAATGCGGAATTACGAAGTCACAGTCGTATTTACCCTAGCTACATATTCTGAATAACCTACCAGAGAGAAGTTTAGCATTCTTAAATCAAGGCATTCTTTGTTCAAAGTTCTAAGGGAAGGGAAGCAATTCTGAACATGTCTCTAGGTCAGAAGATGAGAGTAGGGGCAGTGGAAGGTACTGTATAAGGTCTGCACAGACTGCAGAGTCTTGCCAAGTAAATATCATATTAATGATGTATCTTTAATATAGACATTAATGATTAAAAGCAGCTTTTGCACGGATACTAAAAACAGTAATTAAATGGAAGATCTTCATTGGCTAACTGGTTGCTTAAGTCTTGTATCTAATTATTAGTACATTAAACAACATTGTTACTCTACTGTTGTGTGCCAAGGAGCACTTCTGTAATGTCAAAAATACTCCCAGCCTGCACAGTCATTGCCTTTGATGTGGCATTTTCTTAGTAATTGGTTAAAGAAATGTACACTAAAGCTGTCACCAATATCATTCTTGCTAATCAAGAACTAAAAAGCTATAATAAAAGTGTCATTTAGTTTACCATACAAGTATTTAACCATTTTTATTTAATATTTTATTTATAAAATATGATTTTGCTGGCTTTTTTTCACATTTGTAATCTCTTGATTTTTTTTTTAATTGATGGCTTCATTTTTGGGACCTTCCATTTGAAATCAGTTCAGCTTAGGGTAAGACACTCATATCTGTACAGAAGTAGTGTAGACTGTATGTACTGTATGCTTCCTCTAAATAATTATTTATATCATACATGATACAATATATATTCAGTATTTTTTTATTGTTGACTTAATCTGCTATTTTCCAGACATAGCCCTACAGAAATGTACTTTAAATGACATTGGAATGTAAACACTCCTGTCACACACTTGCTCTTCCAGAAATGACCAGATGCGTCTCAGGACATTACTAAGACATGACCATCCATTCAGATGTTATGTGATTTTGTAACATCCATTCAGATGTTACAAACATTAGAGAAAGACAGAAAAACACTCTTTATTACAGGCAACCTAATAATGTGTACAGATCATTATTGATTATTTTAAGCAAGAATTGAGAAACTATCTTTTTCTAAATGGGTGTAATTACGATGGTTGTGTCTGTGCTAATAGTTACAAGGTCACTTCCTTGAACTTGAACTTGAACTTTATTGCCATATGTAACCGGTACTGGTACAATGGAATTCTTACTTACAGAAAGTCTCTCGATTGTAAAACAAGTGTAAAAAACAAAACAAAGTGCAAACAGTGCATCAAGACAATATACAAACAAACAGTAGACAATGTACAAGTAAACATGTAGACAGTTTGAATGTAAACAATACAGACGTGTAAACAATGACTGGAGATGTGCAATAAATAAGAAATCATAATGAGGTAGATGGTGATGATGTACAGTAGGTGTGGTCCGAGAGGGATGGCTACAGTAAATGTGTTTGCCAATCTCACTGCTTGTGGATAGAAGCTATTAAAGAATCTAGTGGTAAGTGTCCGTATGCTCTTATATCCCTTGCCTGAGGGCAGTGGGGTGAAGAGCTTCCTATGACACATTCAGCCCTTTCAGGAGAAGTTGTGACTTTTAACCATACGTGAATGGATCAATTAGGTAAAGTCAACAACAAACATTACTGACAAAGAAAAAGCAAAGCATTTAACATTATAAAATCCTCCCCCACCTCTATTTACATCCTCCCCCCCCCATCGAAAAACCCCACCCTTTCTCAAGAAATCATGTGTTCAATACATGTTTTTACAAGTGAAAGACCGTGTGAGAAATTTCACTCTCTTATAAACCATGTCAAAACATCAAACCTCCTCAAGACCTGAAGGGCAGTTCTAATGATGTTTGTTGGATTTCAATATCTCAGTTTTCAAACAATTTGTCTCTTGATATTCTATGTTAAATTTCAGAACAAAGAATTCTGGAAGGAAACATAAGACCTTTTAACTTTAATCTAATCAGATTTTCAAGGTGTAATGAACAACCTTTTTAAAAGAACGAAACCACAAGAAGTAAAAATAAGAATTGAAGAAATGAGAATTAATGATTCACTCCCTGTACAACGGAGTTCAGCTTTTAGACATTTAAACTTTTATATTTTATGAGATAATTCAGATCACTGAGATTATGTTTTAAAAAGATTACAAATTAAAGGGGGTCATTTGGTTCTTCAGTTTTGGGTTATTTTGACTTTTATGCCCCAATGAAAGGTGACTGGCAGAATATCTTGTCAAAGGCAAAGATCATGGTTTAACCCCTGTTGTACATGTATTCTCTTTTATCACTTATTAGTGGCACTTTATGCTTAAATAAGGGGGTACGTCAGAGTGGGAAAAACTGCCAGTGTGTTTCTGGTGTGTTGTAAACTTAGGCTGAGTTGACATTCATATAAGGCAGGGAATAGAATAGTGAACTCTTAGTTTTAATCTGCAGTACACAGCCAAATTAAAAATAGACTGAATGACCCTTTTATCAAGGGTCATTATACATTTTTAAAACATCATCCGTCTTTATGAAGGGTGGTGAAACATTGAATTGGCTTGCTATATATGACAAGTATGTCTAGAAATGCAGGTTTCCGTTCTGCATGAAGAGGTAAATAAGATTTCAATATTGAAATGGATATGAAAGCACACATAAAATGCAATTTGTTCCTGTAAATTCCAGAGGGAACATCCTTAGCAATACTTTTTTACTGAACATTGATACCTCTAAACTTGCATTGAAATCATTTAGTATAACAGGAAGATAGATCTCATGCAAGTTCCACTCACAGCTGATTATTTGTTAATTTAAGTTTATCTCTTGATTGCTTTTTTTGTCTTAAAAAGTGATATTGTCTGTGAGACAGCTGTCAGAGCTATTTATTTTTCTTTTATAATGCCATGTGGAATCCCTTCTTTAGTTTACAGTTGCATTTTTTAAATCTTGATGGATTTATCCCCTTGTCACTGTAGCAATGCAGAATATTTTTACATGTTTATTTGTCTTTTAGTTCTGTAGCACATGATCTTGTGCATCCAAGTCTAACAGCTTTGTGAAAAGAAATCTTCTTGCATATGACAAATAGTATTTGAATCTTAAGTTTACTAAGCCATGCATTACTACTTTATTAATGAAATGAATGAAACACAACTTGATGGGTGCTAGAAATTGACTAATACAGTATATACTGCTTTAATGAAACATAGGGTATTAGGTATTTATTAATGACTAAAGGTAATAAGTGCCTACCTAGTTTTATAAAAAATACTGATAATTTATTAAGTGCTATTGTGCGATTCATAAATGATATATTGCCATTTTTCTTTCTGACAAACTATATCCTTATACAGAACTCTGTGGATATTTTTTTCTTTTTAATATGCATGTATGTTCCCATTTTATACTTTTAAAAACAGACCAAATTATGATCCATGTAATGATCTGAAATAAATGCTAACACTGTGGGTATACAGTATGTTTTATAGAAATGTGCATTACCTTGTTATTTTCTTGGGAGACTCTGAAAGTCGTACAGTAAAGTAAAAACCCGATTTGAAGCTGCATATATTCCAGACAATAACTAAAGCCTCTGATTATCAATGTTCCTCCTGCCTTTTGGTCAGTGGCCAAAATATTAAGAACCCCATCTAATGACACAAGCAACAAGAACAAGAACAAGAAAGAAGCAACATGAATGGGATGTTCTGCATGTGTCTCACAAGTTCCCAAAACAAGTGCAGCCCAGTCCCATTCCATTCCACACATTTGAGGTTATGTTGAGTGCATTGGTATTGAAGTTTGAGCAGCACATCACCTGTTTTGCCAGTTTTCAATAGGATTAATATCTGTACAATTGCGTACAGATACACAAACCCCCTCAAAGTACACAAACCCCCTCAAAGTCTGTGGAGGGAACATATTTTAGGGAGTTTGGGGAGGGGGATGTATTGCATAAAGGGTTTGCATCAAAGTCCTGAATCTGTTTAGTAGAAAACTCTCTCTCTCTCCATGGAAGTTCAAAGCCTGCGTGTAGGTTGACAAAGAGGAGTTTGCCTCAAGGAGTTTGCAACTACCTATGATTCTCATTCCATGACCCAGAGGGAATCTGTAGAAAAATCCTCTATGTTCCTTATAAGATGCCATGAACAGAGGTCAGCAGTAGGCAGGTTGAATACATCGACATTTAGTGGTAGGTGTGGTGCAACATGGATATTTCACTCAGTTCCTAGCAGGAAACCCAAGTGTAGAGGAGTGATGTTTACCAGAAAAGGAATCCAGGGGTGTCACGTTTAGCAGAGGATTTTGTTTACAATATACATGGTAGCATTCAGCTGTGAGATGTGTCTGTACATTACTCTGCTACAGAATATGATGTCTGGACTATAGTGGAAGCAAAACTTGTCTTTGAACCATAAAGTTTAAATAAAAGAACACTACTTTTTTCTTCATACCCAGAAAGTCAAGATCCTGTCTAGGGTCACTCCCAGATAAATTGCAGTGGGATCATACTTTGGGCTCTGGCCATCATTGAAATCTTCAATTCTTTTTCTTACGTGATGGAATACATTGGGTACTGTTTTAGTAGAACTTGGTTTTAGCCACCGTGTGCTACAGTAATCTGCCAGCTTTGTTAGCTGGCATAAGAATATCATTCACATTGCACAGCCACTCCTATGGAAGCAAATGATCTCACTAGCGGACTCAAATCCAAGAGAAGCTCACTGATTGTGAAAAGAGCACACTCACAAAATCCAAGTCCATATAGACTGTCTTAACTTTAAGCTGTCCCCAGACTTTTCGGCAGCAAGGCCTGCTCCCTGAATCCTGCAGCTCAACATTGAGGGGTTGTTGACAGCCAAGTGAAAAAATTAATGTAACTCATTGCAATCTGGCAGTTTGATCAAGTCTTCCACAAATCCCATTTACAATCTTTTTATGTTTTCATGTTCTGGTAGCTTCTGTTTCTCAGAGGGAGATTGTTTCATTTAAAACTTGAGATCTTTGATCCCATTGCCTCTCTCTACATTTTCCTTGAACAATCAGCATTATTACATTTACAAAATTCCTGTTAAATCTTTTCAGTACAGTCATATTTAAAGCAGTTTTTTTATACGCACTGTATCAACATAGCCAATTTCTTCCATGCCTATACAAGAAAGGAACTTGAGTTCTACAGTCTGAGTATAAAAATTATTTGAAAGATGGTTTTGAAGAATTCATGATTCATTTAACACTTTCATGTTTCATACATTTTATATCAGACTAATTATGAAGCAATTGATATAGCAGATAATGGTAGATTATACATCTGAATTCCATGTAATCTTCAATAATTTTTGAACTTTCAGGTGGATTCATGTATAAAGCATTTATTTGTAAAGCAGATTTATACCAAATTGATCACGATTGAGGTAGAGTGAGCTCAAGAGAGTTAGAGCATCTTAAACTTCACCCAACAGACATACTGTAGCTGTGACATGCTGTTTGTGTTAACATGCAGTAAACGTAACAACCCCACTACTGCTTCATCCTAATTTTCCTGTAAGACACTGTGAAGCTATTGGTGCCCAAATCGGTAAACGACAAGTAGCCATATTAAACAAAAGAGACTTGATTGACAATTGACCATTACAATTTGGGTAAGGTATAAAAAGATTTTTTTAGAAATTCTATGTTCTAAAAATATTTTCAGGTCAATGTGTCAATTAATACTAACCTATCAGCATGTAAGTGTTGTGCCTTTGTGTTCAGTAATTCAGTAAGGAAACCATTAAAATTGTTGTTTGTTGTTGCTGCTTATTTCTGCTTTAACGAGATAATGTATTCTGGAAAGAGCAGGGATAATTAAATAAAATTAAACCCATTATAATTAAAAGAATATTAATAAACCATTTCTTATAAAAAAGAAACCTGTCACTGTTCAAAATGATGCTAATCTGTTATAATCATTGTCATGATAATCATAGAATAAATATATTGAGCATCAAGAAACATATCTCTCTATGTATGTATGTTTTTAGAATAATAAGTCATAAGGATTTTGGATATTGATTAAATGTTTTTGGCGTCATTTTGATAAATTGATCATTCAAGCATGAAATCATCTTATTAGTGTGAGAGTTGTTTGGATACAGGTGATTAAGCTATTGAATGTTTTGCCCTGTGATAAACAAGAAAAAAATACAAACAAAGGAACTATTATGCCCATGTTATCAAGACAGCAATGCCTTTGTGCCACTAGTATGTTTGAGCAACACCGCTGGTGCACTGGCATTGGACCCAACTGCTCTTTAAAGATTAATTTTGTGTAGGGCACTCTAATGTATTTCAGCATGTGTGGTTTTTTGTATTTTTAATTGTGTACAGTAGACCTACTAGTATGAGGGTCTTGTCATCTAGTCACTATAAAGCTCCACTTCTATTGACTAATGGAAAGCTGACTGCATAATCATGCCCTGAGGCCTTACTGTAGGCGTATCCTGATATGACAATATTCCATGCATTCTCATGCTCCTCATGTGACACCAGCTTCCTTGCAAGATGTGAATCTGACAGTTATGTTATGCATGCCCTGCTCACCACACACTAGCCTTTCTGAACATGTGTGAGGTGATTTGGGACAATACGTGGCATCTAGTACTCAGGGGATAGTGCTCAGGCACATGCTTGTTCAGGCTATAAGAGGAATGAGACATAATCCCATAAACCTACATCTGCAACCTGGGATAAAACATGTCACAGATATACTCATCATATGTTTCTACTGGTGGCCACACATTCTACTAGCCTAGCCTTTCATAGTACTGTATATCCACTGTTGATCAGCCCAGTTGATGACATAGTAATCATCATACTGAATGCACTTGTGTCATGTCTGTTCAATATAATGGCAGTGCTCACGCTATGATAAAAATTGGCATTTTCCAATTCCTTTTGAGAATTTATTTCAGTTATACATGATGTCACTTTTGATATTCAGTGTATTATGGGTAATCACATTTGCTGACAGAGGGAAGATTTTGAAATGAGGCTGAATGCCAAGGGTCTTGTCTTTAAGATTCAGAATCCTGTTTTTGGCATTACAGATTGCTGCTAGTCAGTGGGAAACTATATAATAAAACAAATGCCCAGAGGCAGACTTGCCTGTTATGCAGTTGACTTAAGGCACAGCTCAGCTTAAGGCTGTTGTGTGCAGTGTAGAACTATGTGATCTCATTGTGCCCTGTTCTTTCCACTGCAGTTTTAGAGGTGAATATGAATTCAGGTTGCTCTAAATCCATTTATACCCTCTGCTGCTTTGTGTGTTTGCCTGTTTTTGTGAGGAGTTTTTGACAGCAGCCAAGTGTTATATACAGTACATGATTCTTACACTTAATGGATTGTATTAGTACAGCACAGTACAGTGCCTAGGCCAACTGCACTGCAACGAGCACATTCAAATCTATGAATCTTAGCTGTAGGGTCTATTTTCATTTCTCTTAGAAAAACAATGGACAATTGATTGTCAGCATTTAGAACAGATTGGTGGACAAGCTCAACACCTCACTGAGACATACATGCCAGACTGTTATTGTGAACATCTTAATGCTCATGCAGCATTAATTGAGCCTTGGAACTGAAAACTAGTCTTAGCCTTGCAGTGTATGTCCGTCATAGACACTAGAAGATAACCCTAATACTCTTGTGTCTGAAGTAAAGTAGGACTATGATGAACATACACTAGCTTGATTGAACACATTCTTATTTGCATCCTGTTCTTAGTGCAGAGCTTGTCTTTCCAGTAGTATTCCCGGAGGGTTTGTTTTTCCAAGGAAAATGCATATAATTTTCAAAGTTTTATTTTATTTTTTTTTTAAATCTAATGTATGTCCATTTATGGAATTGGCAGTTACAGTATCATAGGTTTTATATGACCTACGTTATTATCATAGATCATGAATACAACCCCAGTACCGCATGGAGATAATGAAAACTGGTAATCATACTCCTCTGATGAGCCCACCTGTCCATAAATCATCTTTTCACGCTTTGCAAGGTCTACGGTGCATGACAGGAAAGTTAATACTGATTAAAGGGACACCATGCCTCATCAATAAAACAGCAAGCCTGCAGACGCATGATAAGTTGCAGCAGTTAGTGATTCAGCTAAAGTCAAGGAAGGCCTGCCCAGTCAACACCCTCATAGCCCCAGCAATGTTCTTAATTTTCCTCTGCTGCTTGGGGAATCCTAGTCACAGTGTCTAGTAACATGACCCAAGCTTGAATTGGAGTTTCTTTTCTAAGCTTTCTGCCTCATATTTTGTAAATGATTCTGTGTTGTTCTTATTAGTTTGTCACTCTCTAAAACAAGGTGGTTCAAGGGATCTGAACACGTGAAAACTTCACAACAACAATACTGACCAGTGCAGATTCAGTTGTTTCTCACAATATAATTTCTGTATTTTGGTAACCCCAGAGTGCTACCAAAAATTGCCCAGCCACCAGTAACAGTGTGATACCCCTTTATATATCCACATTTAAACTGATTAACTCCATGTGAGAATGTGGTATTAACCACCACCAATAATGCCACAACCATCCACTAGTCCTGTCAATTTACTAACACACAGAAGACATGATGGATGGATGGATTAATACCCTCATTGTTTCCTTTTTTTAATTATATAATGTTAGCATGCCCAAAGGGGTTGGGCAACCAGTTGACCTTGGACCCCTAGAGGTTTTCTTTCTCCTTACTAAAGAGATAAATACTTACTACCAAAGTGTAGGAACTGTTGGTTCATTTCAGTCTCTTAAGTTTCAGTTGGTGTTAGTACATCCAGAATTGGAATTATGCCCTATAAGGACTGAACTCTGTACTCTCTTCTGAAGTCTTCTGAATTAAAAAAAAGCTATATACAGGAATGGCTGTAAATTAGTGTGGATATCTTATTTGCTTAGATTGTCTTTGACATCTGCAGCAGTCTAATGATCAATTGCAATGTGCTATCTTGACATTACTCTTTTGCTATTCTCTTTTGTTTTCAAATGTACAAATTGAGATAAGAAATCACTGAGGTATTGGGGGATTGAGTATTAATGGCATGTTATATTACTAAGCACAAGTAAAGAACACGGTGAACCTTTTCTTTGACAGCCAATTATAAAGGAGACTTACAAATAACCCTGCAGATATAGATGGAAATAAAGTCTTTGTATTTGTATATTATTTACAGTTATTGATTATGATGTGAGCTGTCACTCAGTCAGAAAAGCTACTGAAATAACCTTACTTGACCTATTTTGTGTGAAAATGCTATTTTACACCCATATTACTTTTCTTCCTCTTGTTCTACAAGAAAAGTTTTAGGGAGTTTAGCTGCTCTAGAAAGTATAGAATTATAATGCCTGATGATGAGGCTATACATATGAATATTGCACAAGTAATCGCTTTTTTAATCATTCCATTAAGAGAGACATGTTATGGAGGTATAAATTACTTATCAGAGAAATTTATTAGTGATTGATTTAAGAGACATTTTCATTCCATATTCACCCCATTGAAAATCTGTAAATCCTTAACAATTGACAGTAACTGTAAAGAGGCACATATTGTGACATTTAATTGTAGTGTGTTGGAAGTTTACAATCTCCTCATGGTCATTAATTTGATAAAAAAGTAGAAACATTTGTTTCTTGGGAATTTAATTCTGCATGATGCAGGCTTTACAGGCAGATGAGGAAGGGGTAGGTGAGAGGTTAGAGTTATTTTGAATGTTTTTTTTATTTTTAAGTACAGGAAACATACAAAAATGGTAGCTCACACGAGAAGAAAAGTAAAGCAAGGCAAATTAAACAGTTACAATAGTCTGGATTTGGAAACAATTTCTTTACATGAATACAGCTAAGTCTGATGTAAGGGAACATCAGTCTCCACCCAGCCTCAATAATAACTCAGTAGACATGACTTCTGCTCTTGTTTAGATTGTCTTAATCAGTGTCATTCCAGGGGTTTCACATGGGGATTCTGTCAATCAATATCCAGGCCAAAACAAAAGTGATGCCTTTGGAGTCTTACTGATAACTCTGTGTAGCAACAAACTCAGTTAAGTTTCTGAAAAGTAGGCATGCTTGATGAAACACTTCATAATCATGTCCTGTAATGCAGTATTTTGCAAAAACAGCATGGGACTTGAATTGACATGGAATACACATGAAGGGTTTAATATTTTAACTATTTCCATAGTGTAGTAGATAATCATGAATCACAGAAACTGGAGGATGTCTAAACCTTTGCATGCTGATTGTTGTTCCTAGCAGTTTTAGTATGTTGAATGGGACTATGCAGTTTTTTTGGAAGGTGAGCAAAAAGCTATGGGTTAAGAAGCCTGATTACTCTGCTCTAGATCATGGAAATCTGTCTTGACAGCACAGAGATTCTGACTGCATGAAGAGGTAAGAAAGAAGTGATGGGCTTGAGGAGACATAATTGAATTTGAAAGAAATGGTATTCTGTTTATGGAAAATAAATGGCTCAGTTCACCAGCAGAGTATAATGTTCCTTGTTCAAGGCAGGGGTCCACGAATTACTTTTGCAATGGACTGGGGGGTCCCTGACCCCTGTCAGTTTTTCTTAAGGAAGGAGTTACTCTTCACCATTCTCAATTATGGCATGTGTCATTGTATTTTTCTTTTTTAAGCATTTACTGTAAGAATCTGGTGGCTTGAGAGACCATAGTACAACTTTATTAGTCTGTAATTGTTAAGATGCACGTTTTTATGTTGTTTTAAAATGTACAACGGGGGGATTCTGACTTAGAGGCATTCATTCAAAATCCCACAGATAATTTTTAATTAAATTAACTGATGGATGGTGATGGAATTAAAAATAAAAACAAGTTCATTTTCCACACCCTCACAGACATCCATACAGATGAAAAATTAGATTTTAAATGCCTTTATCACAATGATATTTTTATCAACAAAATTATGACCTACATTTTACTTTTCCCTTAATCACCTATACAGCATTTAACACAATATATCACAGTCTTCATTTTTGTTTTTATTCCCAGTGTTTATGTACAGTATGTGATTTTTATTTTGTTACTTAGAGCAAAATCAGGCTAATACAGTCTGGTGTAATGCTTCTCTGACTAGAGATGCCTATTGGCCTTACCTGTGTGGCTCATTCAGTTTAAGTCTTTAAAAGGAGATTCTTTTGTTGTAATGGCATGACAAATCACCTTAGGGCTCAAACAGGGAATCATATAGAGAACCTCTAATAGGATAAGGAGGGTTCCTCATTCTCTGTTTGAATTTCTTTCGTGGCTCCCTGCTTCTAAATTGTAATTGACAGTGATTTAGCTATATTCTTTAGGTAATTTGCCTGCAGATATCTATGAGTAAAAAGGCATTGTGATCTTTCTACTTCACAGCTTTTATGACATTTTCCTTATGAAAGTTTAACATTGTAAAATGACAAGTTCATTTTGTACCATTTTTCAGTTTTTACAGTTGTTATACACATTAACTTTTCTTTCAATGTATGCTTCTGTATTAATAATATAATTTGACATGCTTTCATTTTGCCTTACTTCAATAGAATGTGATTTATAAATGCAAATGTTCAACATGTTTATTGTATATACTATATAGTATATACTGTATATATAGTTTCTTCTATATGCAGTATATATAAGAAACAAATCAAATGTGTGTTGCAGACTAGGCCCTTAAGAAAAACAATATTTTGAAAGAATAGCATAATTTAAAGGCAAGCAGTCAAAACCTACAGAAGACAGTCCTTAAATTTGTTTGAAATTAGGAAATCTCTTAAGAGTTTTCAGCTCAGTTTATTTTGAAAAATGTCACTGGCTAAAAACCTGAAATGATACATCTATAATTTTACTTTTCTTTGTTCGCATCAGTGTATATGCTAACCTTACATATTCCTGTTTGATGAGTACACCAGAGCTACTGTATGAACTTGAAGGCTGCAATCTGTCAGCCAAAGACCCTGAATGCACCTCTACCAGCAACTGCAAGTGTCCCCAGACAGATAGCAGCATCAGGGATACATTCCTATTGTAGAAATATAGGCTAACATCTTGAAAGCTAGTACAGTAGATATGACTATATAATTCTAAAATGAAAATGATTTTAACAATGACAACTACAAGGGGACCTGATTCAAGCATTTAAAATCATCAAAGGTACTGACAAAGCCAACCCAATGGAGTTCCCCAGGAAAAAGAAAAGAAAAAACTAGAGAACATAAGGCCATTTTTTATTTTACAGATGTTTATGGGAGTCTGAGACCTGAACAAGCTGTCCAGTTTATACCCTAGCTTCTAAAGAAACAACTGGATGAGATCCTTAGATCAATCCCCTACTGCCAACCAAATGAGCCAGATAAACTGAATACGTTTCTTATGTTCTTAAAAATTATAGGCATTTTACCTGAATATCTGTACAGTAGCTGCTGTAGTTGAGCATTTTGCTAGGAACACTGCAAACTTGTTCTGTGAGTGTCTTTAAATGATCCCATTTGTGATTATGAGAACATACAGGTACCTGTATTTTTACTTAATTGCATTTGTTTGTTTTTTTCAGATTAAAACAAATATTTTGATTGGAGTGTCAGTACATTAATGTAACAGTTCAAATATTGTGGTAGCAAATGTTTACTGTACAGTAGACCCATCCATCTTAGTGCACTAATGAGTAAACACTGTCATATCAGTTACTAAACAGTCATCTCCATTTACAGAGGGTGCAGCACCTTTCATGCCTGTAAACAACTAATGTGATACTTTTGGTAGTACAATGAGGATTATACATGAAAAGGTCTGTTTAATGTAGGGTGCAGGCAATTAAAGAAACAGTAGAGTCTTGACATCTGCAAATTTAGCATTCGTGAATTCACCTGTTCTCAATTCCGTCTCGCTGACAGGGTCTTGGGAGAAAAGCAAAGCAGGGTGAAACCAAGCAAAAGATTAAGTGCAATTTTCAAATTAGCTGTGCAACAGACTTGGATCGTGAGATGAATCTTGCTAACAAGTGAGCCTCTCCCTGTTCCCTGCTGAAGTACCCACTACTCCCCATCCGCATTTCAATATGGTCTTGTCTTTGTATTGTTCGAAATTCTTCCAGTTCTGTGTCAGCAGTGTAGGGAATGACAACCTGGAGATGACTTTACAGGATCACTTACAGTCTTATTGCCCTTTCCATTATGGAGGCAGAGAGAGAACATGCAGGCGTCCACTGGATGCAGAGGAGAGATTCATGTTGTTTGTTTTAGCTGATTATGATGTCTTTGTGGTTACTGTTGTTTTAGTTGATCAATGTTATTTTAAGTAACTTAAAGCCAGTGCATTTACTTACTTTTAACTATACGTAAAAGACATGGCCGTGGTTTTATGCAAATCTGGGTATTCACATTGATTCTCTGCTCCCAACTGTTGAGACTGTACTTTGCGGCTTTGTTAATCCATCTTAAAAGTGAGCCAGTCATGGCTTACATGTATGAGGGAGAATGATAGAAACTGTGATGTATCCTTGTCCTCAGTTTAATTAAGAAGGAAAGACAGGTCAGTCTGCATTTGGTAGGAGCACAGGACCAGTGAAGCTCAGCCAGGGAAGGTGCTCAATGATACACAACTGGCCAACTACTAGGGTTAAAAAGGGTTAAAAAGACCACACACATGAAAAAGCCTCCACAGCCAAAACATTGTGTTTCCTTTCTTCTCTTTTCAGCATGGAATAAGCCTGTACTTGTTCCTTTGCAGCCTGCATATGCTGAACTACACCACTAGGGTTATGTGAGATTGAGTTGTGGAGCAGACCCAGAATTTCTTGTTTAGTAGTGACTTCTGTTACTTTGTTTTTTGCAGCAAGTTGTCAGTCAGAGCTGCACTGCTAACTTACTCAATACAAAGTAGCATATTATTGTAATGTACCTTATAACATTTTGGCTTTGACAAGCTTTCCTTTGGGGGAAGACATGGTTAACATGAGTTTCAGATTTGAGATGCCTCAAAAGAAAAGGAGACAAATAGGACAAGCAAGAAATTAAAGCAGGTGAACAGGAAGTGTTAATAAATCTTTAGGTCAAGTCCTTTATTGTTGTTCCATTATCAGTCATAACCAGAAAGAGTTGTCTCTTTTTCAGCACTGTCCAATAAGGAAGACATTGTCAGCCACAAGTAATGGCTAGTTTGCTTTCCTAAGCAGACGTTGGTGAACTTCCCTCACCAATCTACAGTGTTCCTGTCATATAAATGATGTATAGGGTAGATTTGCACAACCCAGTAATGGACACACAAAAAAATAAACTGCCAAAGTGGATCCCTTTTGTTATAGAGAGGGTTGTACATATCCTTGAGCTCTTGCTGTCATGTGCAAGGCTTATCAATCAATCATGGATAATCAGAATTCATAACACCTGCTGTTGGGTTTAGTATGGGTTGCTATATCAGGTCATAAAATATGATGAGTTTATAAAAGAAAAAACATCTACTAAATGCTGCCAGGATGAAGTATGCTTCAACAGATTTTTGCATTAATTTATATTAGAATAATAAAAACCCAATAAACATACATCTGGTGTTTGTATTGTTTAATTAGGGCATTGTAATTTATATGCATGATACCTGTAAAGAGAGCTCAAATATAAGCCGGTAAATGGCTTTAAAAAAATACTGACAGCATGATGTTTTATACGTGTATGTCAACAAAAGAAAGCTTGCTTTATTTTAATTGGTGAAATGTGCGCTTTATATCAAATTAAAATATAATTCACATTACTTTTTCAAAGGGGAGCACCATGGCACAGTGGTTAGCTTTGCGTTCGTGCAGCTCTGGGGCCCTGGGTTTAATTCCTGGAGTGTTATCTGCGTGCAGTTTGTATTTCCCCCCATGTTTGCAACCATTTTCTCCAGGTGCTCTGGTGTCCTCCGGCAGTCCAAAGACATGTTGGTAGGCTTCCGTAAAACTGGCCTTGGTATGAGGGTGTGCGTGTTTGTATCTGTGTTTGTATGTGCCCTGGGATTAACTGGCATCCCATCCAGGATGTATCCTCCCTTATATCCATTTGATTGCCAAGATTTAACTTTTTATGAGAAATTTTATCAACTTCCAAAGATCTGAGTATACCATATGTTCAGTATCCAGTGCTTGCTCAGCAAATTTAAGAAGTTAATTAGCTTTAATTGAAGCCGTAAACCAGGTTTCTACTGTATAAACTTCCAGAGATATTACAAAATGTTTCAGGGAACGTCATTCCAGGCAAAAATTGACTAAGGTCTCCTTGGGTTAAACAAGACCTACCTAATACATTTGATTTTTTCCCTAAAATTATATGTTTTATACAGGTGATCCTCTAGTTTAATTCTACTTATCATTTCCATGACTTTACATGTAAACAAAGTTAAGACATTTTGGTCTGTACTTGATTAGATTTAATGATCCATTTTATGGATGGAAAGTAGATGTAACAATGTTCTTGTTAATGTGTATTACTGCTCTTTTAAGTGGCCCCTTTAATTGTTTACAGTGTGAATTTAAGAAATTGTCATGTTGTTAAATGTGAAAAAAATAACTACAAATTTGTCATCTGTGTTAACCCACAAGGAAGTATTACATTATATTTAGGAATACTTTTACAGTTCTTCCTCCTTACATATACAGTATGTTTAACTCCGTATTCAGTGTTACTTGTCTTGAATTACTTGGCATCCTGGCCAAATTTCCCATTGGCCCTTACCAATCATGGCTTCCTTATAATCCCCATCTATGAATTGGCTTCATTACTATGCTTTCCTCCCCACTGATAGTTGATGTGTGGTGAGCGTTCTGGCGCACTATGGCTGCCGTCACATCATCCAGGTGGATGCTGCACATTGGTGGTGGTGGAGGGGAGTCCCCATTACCTGTAAAGCGCTTTGAGTGAATTGTCCAGAAAAAGCGCTATATAAGTGTAAGCTATTATTATTATTATTATTATTATTATTATTATTATTATTATTATTATTGAATCTAAAACAAGAATGCAGGTGCTTGTACATCATGGTTTCCAACTCTGGTCCAAGAGAGTCCTAATACATTAGGTTTTGTACTATAGGTCATCATTAAATCACCAGCTTTTAAAGACTTGGAACAATTTCTTTGTCATAAGTTTAGCAGGTGATTTAATTTAAGTTCAGGTAATTTTGTAACCAATTCTGCTTCCCTTCAACTCTGAATGATCAGAATTGTTATATTTGAACATTTTACTTGCTAAATCAAAGCAAATTATGAATTCCAAAACATTAAAATCAGGTGATCTAAAAGACTAACCAGGATGGGAATGTAAGGGTTGGAGATCTCTGCTGTACTTGATATGATACTGTAGGTGTGCATGGAATAAGAATGACATCACTCCTGACAGCTGGGAAATGGGGCCAAACAGCAGAAAGACATAATGTTTGATCCTAACAGCTGTCTAACTTATTCCATAGAAAATAACTGTCATTCTCCATTCTCTTTGTGTTTTTTCTCTTTCTTTCTGGTATTGAGCCACTATCTTTACATATTTATCTATATTGTCAGTGTCTTTTATTTGTTTTTCTCTTGGTATACAATATTACTTTCATTATTCCTTCATTTGTCATTATATACTGTTATTTAATTACTGAAAATGGCTCTGTCAGAATGTGATGTATTTATCATAAACATTTTAAGTTACTAAATTGGCCAGCCTTTGATTTTACAGTACATTTCAGTACTGACTAATTTGTTTGACTTGGAGTATACTAAGATTATGTGTCATCCTATATTCATTTGCAGCTGACAGACTTATAGTTTATATAACACAAATCACTGATAAATAGTTTTCTGCAAAATTGATGGTGTTCAGGTTGTTGAAATGTCCAGTTTGAGTGTATATAGTGTATAATAAGAATGGCATTTACGGAACCCAAGTGATTCATTGAGAAACATCCTATGCCAGAACTTGAAGTTCTACAGTCGTGAGATCTCAAGCACCGTTCCACACTGTAGCTGGGAGATCTCATTTGGGTTTTGACATATAGTAAGTGGCATTTGTCATACCCTGTATGTTTCGCAGTATGACCTTTGACAGTGAAACAGAGACCCTTGGCGTAAGTTATTTCTACCTCAGAGTAAGCATTACCATAGACCCCTGTGTCAAACCCCAAACAGTCTCGGAGTGTAATTTGTGTGAGAATTGGGTTGATTTGCAATTGGGGTGTAAAAGACAAAATGAATAGTCAAATCTAAAAAACAGTACAAATAGCTGTTGAAAAGAAAACTTCATCTACTTCAGCTGCAAGTTATTCACCATATTCTCAAAGACATGGGTGAATAGGCAAACCTCAAGCATGTGTTGCAATATACTAAACCACATTCTTAATGCCCTCAGCTTTTGGAGTGCATTTCTAGAGTGTCACAGTAGCCACTGGTGGCTCACCTTAAGATGACCTTAACTGAATGTGCTCGGTTTTAGTAAAGAAAGGAATTCACAACAGAAGAATCCATCAGTTTAATTTTCAAAGGTTTCTCAAACAGTACTGTTTTTTCCTTCTTTTTGGAAGAGACATATTTACAACTTTATTGTACATGTGGACAGAACTGGGTGTTGCTTTCCAAGGTGCTGAAAGGATGTGTAATTCAAAGAAAGTGTAATCTCTTCCCAGCAGCTTCTTACACATTAGAGAAAGAAGAGGAGAAAAAGATTTTTTTACCTCCTGCTGTTCTGATTACACATGAGCTAACCAGAATCCAGAGCTTTATAGCTGACCAAAGTGAAAGTGAACTTTGAACACCATAGATCAGATTGAATTAGGTATTTAGAAAAATAACAGCTTCAAAAGTTGAATACTCACACACCTGGTGCTGTGCATTGTACATACTGTGTTCTACAGTATGTACTGTGGTTAAAAGTTGTTATTGGTTGAATGTTTGCAGACATTATTGGAAGATATGTTTACCTAGCCCACATGTAATCAACCTGCACCAAAATATTATTTTATCCAGTGTTTTTGATCAAAAGAAATGTATTTAATGTCACAGTTGTGTCTGCAAAGTAACTGTCTTTTTGTACCAGCTTCACTTTCTCAAATTACCCTAAGGTAATGCATGTACTGTATACGTTTATAAAATAAATGTATAGTAGGTTCATTGTCTTCTGCATTATTGAAAATCATCATGTAAAACTTGAAATTGTGAGTATATTTCTAAAATGTACACAATGTCTGAATTGATTTGGGACAAAGATGTTGATACATTTCTCTCACAAAACAGCATTTTGAGAAAGAGGTCATTCGTCAAAGATTTCCAGTTAAGACAAGCCTTGGTGTTAAAGCCTAGATTCTGTAGAATATTGTGAACTTTGTGAAGTGACATTTGAATAACATCTGCGTTCCTTACCAATCTAACAGCACTAGATATCACCAGACATATGTCACTTGATATCAATTGACTTGTAAAATAACATAATCTCTTGTGTGTGTTTATTGTGAAGGCAATGCGAGCTGAAGTCTGTAAGCATAATTTTGTTTTAGAATGCTTGATTTCTCTCTGCAGCAATGTGTCTTCATCTGCAGAACTGTATTATCTACAAATTTGCAGTGCTCTTTCTGCATGCTTCAAGTATTTAATATTTAACAGACATACAATAGACTCAAGACTAATCTCCCAAATCACTCTTTATTAACAGCTTATGTATAGCTTAAGTATAGAGAAGTAGTCAAATATTATGCAGACCTGTAAGCAACTTTTTTGTTTGCTAGTTGTTTTCCTGTGTACAGTATGTCTCTCACCCTTTAGCTTTATTTTCTCATGGGAACAAAAGCAAAGCAGCACAACGCTCATAACTCTCAAGGCAGTGATGCACAATCAGTGAGGTAGGAGGAGAACCAGATGTGAGTGGTGTCAAAAATCCCCAGGTCAGCAAGCGTTGACAGGAGAATAAAGAGATTCACAATGTCAAAGGCGGCAAAAACATCAAGAAGGATTAAGAGGGAAGAGAGGGTAGCTGCACGAGTTGAGTGGATAGTGTAATGGGGAGAGAACAGTTTCAGTTGACTGTGCTGAGCAAAAGCTAGACTAGAGAGGGTTGAGCAGTAAGTGCTGAAAGAGGAAAGAGGGCACACACACCCTGCCCACCCAGCAAGTGTTAGAAAAGGACGAAAAGAGACAGGACTATAGTTAGGACTATAGAGAGTGATATCTACCCGGTGCTGTTGGTCTTAAGGAAAGGTATATAATTCAGTTCCTTGAGGGCTACATTGTCTCTTATTTGTGAGTAGTCAATTAAACAATGAACCTTTTTACTTTATATACTTGGCATAATGTATAAACTATTTTTTAGGTTTTAGATGAATAAAGCAATTTAGATGGACTGTCAGTACCTCTGAGAATTTTTCAAACTTGAATCAAGTTCCCTTGTAGTTTTCTTTGTTCAGAGTTGGGTTGTTGTTAATGATGGTTTACTCACCACTTTCCCTTTAAAACCTTTTCTCAAAATTATATTTTCTGAATATCACTTTTGCTATCATTCACACCAAGATGTATCACTTAAAGTGGATCTAATTCTTTTAAAATGTTAACTGCCAGAAGAAACTGAGTTGTAATACTGAATTAAGGCACATCTCTATTTTTTTACATTATTTCTTCACAGTAAGTAATAAGTGACAAATAGAATAAATGTCAGTACTTTACTTTAGATTATTACACTGTTGTTTCTTCTAACAGCCATTCAAAGAGTCTTTGAAAAATTATTGTATACTGGCTTCTAAAGGAACATTTTGTATTTCATACAGCTGAACTATAACAGTTAATTCCATAAATATGTACAATTGCTGATCATGAGTCATCGTGACAATTACATCATATATTATTTGCAATAAACATAATTTTCTACTTGACCCAATTACAAGACAAATATAATAAGAAAAACGTGCAGTGACATAATTAGATTTTTTAGTGTCATTTCATCATTGTCACTGAACAAAAGTACTGTATATGTACTGAAACTACAATAAAGTTGAAATAGTGACAGATCTAATCTATCTTTAACATTTCAATAAAATTGTTAAATTTGTTTATTAAGAGGCATTTGTTGATATTAAACATTTCAAAGGAGAAAAGGCATTTTAACTGCTGGGTATTGTATAAAGGGAAAAGGCATTTGTACTGTTCTCTACAGTAGAGTCTAAAATCAGTAGGTCTAGTTCAGTGCTGATAGCACTTACAGTTGAACTATTGACCTGCAGTCCTGCTTTAATCTTTTATAGTTAACAGGGGCATTAAAGATACAAACCTCACTATGCTGCAATATTTGTTCTGGAGGATTCTTATCGTGAGGAATCTTTTGAAAGGGGGCCCTCGAGACAGAAAAGTTTAAACTCCTGCTCTAGACACATGTGACCATATACAGTATAAATATTTAAGTATGGAAATGAGTGTGAAAAAAGTGAGTGTTTCGAACAAAATATACACATTTTAATGTAAATACGTTGGGCCTCTCATTTGAAAAAATCACGGAACCCCTATGTTTCGAGGTTCCTGCAGTGATTTTTGATTTGGGTTATTTTAAGATATTGTGTGTGCTCATTTAGAGTCTGTGCACACCCTAGTTCTCTCCTAATTAGCCATTATAATTGTTTCCTGTCTCCCAAAACAAGCTGGTATTCTGCTCCTGATTGGTGTCCCCAATCTCTGTCTCAACATTTGGCTCTTCTGCTCTCTTATCTGATCTTCTGGAAAACATGTGGAAAACACTTTTTTTTTTCTGAAAGCAGTTTTCTTTAATGTGCACTTAACCCCTGTCTTGATTGATCCCCCCCTCACAAACATTGATGATGTTTAGCATAACAACCATGCTGAAGAAAGGTTGCACCATAAGTTTTCTTCTGTTTGTCTTACATCCTGTCCTCTTCAAAGGACACTTAAGAGCTGCTGGACCCACTTTACTGAGTAGTGTCATACATACATCAAGTGTCTGTAAAGGGTAAATGGACAGTGTGGAGTTGAACTTGGTGTTCTAAAAGTGACTATGCTTCACCAAAGAAAATAATGTACTGTGGTTTTCAGTCAACACAGTGAGCCTCCAATTAACCAGATTATCTAGCACCAGGCCAGTCTCTAAACAGTAATGTGTACTGCCTCTGATTAGTTATTTTTACAAGCATTGTAAAAGTGTTAGACAATTGGAAAAAAGATGTGCTCCTCTATCACTATTTCTACAGAAGATTTAGTGTTTGGGATAGTAGTGTCAGTTCTTTTTTTTAAGTGGTTCTTCGAGTTCCTTACCCTATGACCATTTCTGACAACCAAAAAATTCTACACAGTAGTATTGCTCTGTGTTACGCCAAAATAGTTATGGCATAACACGGGGCATGTTGTGTGGAGGTGGAGCCCTTGTGTAAGAGTGATGCGTTACCTTGATGACCACTGCTGTCACTGGGACAGTCTTTAGGCCTAGCTCTTTTCTAGTCCAGTCTGGTCCCCGCTGTCAAAAGCGTTTCTTTTTTGTCCAGTCTGCCTCTGAAACAGGACATCGACTTTTTCTGCTCTGTTACATCCCAGTGTGTGGTCTATGTGTGTTTGTTGTTATGTTCCACACTGCTGACCTTGATTGTTCTCCCACCCCCATTGGCCCACATTACACCACTGTTTCCGTATGACATCATCATCAATCAGCTTCTCAGCCAATCAGAGTACATCTTATTCAGTATATAACATGGAGGTTTTCAGAAGGGAGAGGCCTTTTGTTTGACTTTGGTCCCGCTCGGCTTTGGTTATCGCTTCGCTTTGCTTTTGATTGTGCTTCGGATTTGTTGGTTTTTTGTTTTGCTTTGTGTGTGGGTATTTTTGTATAGCTTCGGCTTTGTTGTTTTGTTGGTTTTTGTTAGTCTCTTTGTACTTTCGTTTGTTTGTGTTTATCCTTGTTTCACCATTACCTTGCCCTAACGTGTTATACAGTATGTTCAACTTTTGTGTTCTTTTGTACCCTGTTCCTGTTGATTACTCTCGTTTTCCCTTATTTGTATTCCTAGTTCACTTGTGTTTTTGTGTGAACTTTTGTGTATAAGGTTAGCTTAGGTACATTCTACACACTCAGTTGATTTTGTATTAGTAACACTAGTTTAGTACGGGTGAGTGCCGTTTGTCTTGTATGGTTTTGGGTAGACAGTGGAGGTTAGCTAGGGTGTTGAAGACGCAGAAGACCGTGTGTTTCGGGTTTTCTTTTGTAGCCAGGTTAACTTTCCCTTACTTTCCTAGCCAGCTCCATTTTTGTTTGTTATTTTCTTTTCTTTGGCACCAATCTAGTTCCCTTACCCTGTGTGTTATCGTGTCTTACCAGTCACTTATTCAACTTAAAATCATCACTTTTGCACCCACTCTTGTTATCATGCTTCCTAATCCCTCACCAGAACCCACCTGCTTCCAAAAATTATCCTAAATGTTACACCCCTTTTCCCCTAGATATTTGGGGTCGTAACATGCTCCTTCAACCCTGAATTGTTACATAGTTAATTCTTTAAATAATGTTTCTGTAAAATTACACAAAGCAGCATCTACATACTCTAAAGAAACTAATACATAAATAAGTTCCCAATATTGGTAATACACTGTATAATACACACAGCAGTTAAAAAAATATGTATGAAAAGGGAGGTATGCTTATGGTGATTCCTTAAGGAGGATAGGTTTTCAACAACATTATGTGTGTCAGGTTTGAGAAGCCTCATCATCACAATATACATGTTTAGACTTCAGAAAAAAGCCATGCTTGTCTTTTATGGCACTAAATTAAAAATGGTAATTTTTCTAACAAAAATGTTTTGAAAAAGGTTTCAAATTCAAGATTATTCAACAGGCTGAGCCTGAGCATAATGCACTAGGTGACAGATTCAAGGTGGGATTAACCCTGTATGGGATGCCAGTCAATACACACAAGGGACTCGAGACACACTGATTAAATTGGATCCATGGCCCAAAACATCCATGCTACCATGCCTCCCAAGAGATGAAAATAATTATTCAATATTAGAATTATTTCTACAATAATTTTTGCAAACTGTCATCATCCACAATATGCTGAGGTGGTTGCTAGGTGACAGTTTCAGACCATTTCAGCAAGTGATGCATAATAGAAGACAATTGCTGTAATTTAATACAACCACTATTATTACTATTGTTGTTATTATTTTATTACTACATTTGTCTGAAGGCTGTACCCTTTGCAAATTAAATGAAACTGCATTTCAAATTGCCCAGGCAACACTATTAAAGCAAAATTGCAACCTACTTTGGGTTGCAATTAACAGTTTGAGAACCATTGGCTTATTCTAATACACTACATAAGACAGTACTAAAATAAGGAGTATGATTAAAAAATGTTTCTTAGAGCCTTAGGCAAGATATTTGTATGACTCTGTTTTATAGAAAATGTATCAAATTAGTTTTGTTAAACTTTATATATTTCTGTGATTTGCCATGATTTTCACAGTTTACAGTGAGTAACAGTGAGCCAGTTTAAGTTTGTTGATACATTCTTTGCTCTGGTTTTATTTTTGTTGAAAACAAGGTTATAATATGTCAACATACAGTATATGTAAGCATTATATTGAAATTTAGAGATTAAATTAACTGTTAGAAGGAAGATACAGTGCCTTGCAAAAGTCCTACCTAATTTCAACAATGTCCCATTTTGTTGAGTTACAAAAGTGGTGTAGACATTTTTTAAAGTGCACATTTTAAATAAAATGTCAGTGCCCAAAATGAACACTTTTATGGTGTAACCTGAATAAAAATGTAAATGTCAGTAAAAAGGGCAAAGAAAAACTAATGCTGATTGCATTCACCCTCTTGAGTCAATACTTGATAGAAACACTTTTGGCAGCAATTACAGCTGCAAGTCTTTTTGATAAGTCTCAGCCACCTTTGCAGACTGGGACAGTGCAAGTTTCACTCATTCTGTTAAGCAGACTCGCTCAACCTCTGTCAAGTTGGCTGGGGATTGTTCAAGTCTTGCCACAAGTTATGACTTTGACTGGACCTTTCAAGAATATTTACATTCTTCTTTTCTTTGTTCCTCCTTTCCAGTGTAGTTGTGCCCTTGTTCTTTAGGCCATTGTCCTTCTGAAAGGTGATTCTCCATCCTAGGCTTAGGACCTTAGCAGACGGAAGCAGATTTTCTTCTAGGTCTGAACAGTACTCTATTCCATCTGTTTTCTTGTCAAATCTGTTTTTTGACAAGCTTCCCTGTCCCTGTTGATGAAAAGCAACTCCATAGTTGCCACCACCATGCAAGACAATAGAGATGGTGTTTACTAAGTAATGCACTGTGTCTGCTTTGCTCCAAATATTTTATTTTGTAGATAGATCAAGGTTTTTTGTCTTTTAAGTTTTAAAATGTTGCTTTGCAGTAATGGCTTCCTTCTTGCCATTCTGACCAGCTTTTACTTATGGAACATTTCTCCTATCAGCTTCTCTTTTTTAGAGTTTCTTTTGCCCTCACAATGGCGGTCCTAACCAGTTTCCTTCTTTGCCAGCCTGCTCAGAAACAATATAGGTTTCACTTCTTAATTGACTTTGCAATGCTTAGAGATATTCAGTGCCTTAGAGTTCCAAAAGCTTCTTAATCGTCATGGCTGAATCTCATATTGAGATTCTACACCTTACTGAAAGACCTGCAGTAACAGAGATAGAGATATTTATTTAAAAAAAAACATTATTTTGGCACATGATGGCCAATCAACTAATTGTGTGACTTGTTAAAGAAAATATGTAAAACTCAAATAATTTAGGCTTGCCATAGCAAATGGGATGAATACAATCTATGTATTTTAGTTTTTGATTTCTCTTTTCAGTTTTTGCTGACAACTTCTTTCACCTACAAAAGTGTTCGTCTTGAGCTTTAAGTAAAATGTGTGTACATCATTTGCAATGTGAGTCAAATATGGCATTATTGAAAAGAGGTTAATACTTCTGAAAGACAATGTGTGCATTCTGGAGGTCCACCATTAAGAGTGTAGTTAAAGATAAACTTAGTTCATCCAGCCAAACATACAGGGGTCTAATTGGAAATTAATTCCTAAGTAATGTAGCTTCAGCTATTCAGCTGTATGTTTGACACTACTCAGTAGATAACACTTTCCTTAAACAAAGAATGAATAATTCTTAGGCCAGTTTTGTAAACCTGTACAACACGTTGAACTACAACATAATAAAATCCTTGTAGACACAGCTGCAATGCTGGATTGTTACACTCAAAAAACAGAGCAGAAGTATGCAATGTCCTTTTCCCAGACTGGGTACCTTATAGAAAAGCTTGCTGAAGATGTGGCTGCTTGTGTCTCAGACTATTCATTATGTATGTGTGTTCAGAATTTGCTGATTATCAGCTCAGTTATTTCTTTATCTCTCAATCACAACCTTGTTGATCAAATTCTGTCACCCTCTGTGGAGAGAGGAATATTTTGGAGAAGAGCTTTTTGCACCCAGGCTACAAGAGAAGGGTTGGCTAGCTTTGCCAGAAGAGAAGACTGTCTCACAACTAATAATATGGTCACCTCTGGTGCTTGTGGCAATGTCTTTCATACTGTATGTGAGCCTCTGTGAGCTGTGCAGATTTCTTACATAGCAGACTATTGTATGTAATTCAAGCCAAAAATATTTACAAATAACTAAAGATATCTTTAAATGTGTAAAGATATCTTAAAATGATTTAGACAGATCTCTGTATGATAATTTGGCTTGTCATAGTATGGCAGGCTAGGCTGTGTGATCTAGTGTGTGTCAACTCGCAAAAGACAAAATATTTACAGACTAAGGGGAACAGTATAGGTAATATAAGTTATAAGGACTAATTAAACTAATGGTACATTTGCATTTTTACTTTTTGATTGTTTTTTTTAATGTACTTTATTTATTATTCTATATTTTGTAAGTTGCTCTGGATAAGGGCACTTGCTAAACAAAAAAAAAACATTTCTGCAGCTTAAATGCAAATTAATGCCTCCTGGAATGTGTCGTCTTGTGCTTTCAAAAGCCTGAGATCATGTTGTGGCACAAACACAGTCTTTGCTAGTGTGCGCACTATGCTGGAGCAATTGCAGAAATGTTCCAATGGGAAGTCACTTGCCAATGAGTAATGTCCTCATGTCACTGCCTTTCCATATTTCTTCTGATGTTTAAGTTTAAAAAGAAAATACAGATAGTTGCACCTTGTATCATGAGAACAAATAGAGATTATCTTTTATTTTTGTACTAATTTTTATTGTTTGCTCTACTCCAAGTGGTAATGTTTCAGATTTGTGTATCCACTCTGTGCTGCCATCAAGCATTTACAATTTTAGAATATCTTCAGTGTAACAGTGTCCTTTGATTGCAGATTGTTTGTGCTCAGGATCTTCTCCAGGGAGCCCTCCTGTTTTATGGAAGTATAAAAACGTCATTCCGGGAAAAAAGAGTACTAAAAACCTGCCAGAATTATTTGAGAATACAAGTGTGATCACACTTTAACACTCACAAATGTCTAGAATGGGCTATTTGGGTTGGCACAGGAGGTTTTTATGCATACCTGTGACAAGAATTTTTCATCTGGTGCTAATTTCTTAGTGTCTGGACGGTCACCTGTCTTATGCTGTTGAACAGTGCATGGTGATTAAAAAATTAAAATGTGGGAATTGGTGCACTGCTTCCTAATCATATAAAGAACGTAAGATCCTAAAAATGATCCTATGTTAATGAAAGCCAGGTGCTTTCCAGGATAACATCACACTATTGCAAACAGATTTATGAAGTTTTACCCAAAGTGACTTGTTTAATAGGCTCACAAGTCCAGTATTGATGGATACATGAAAAAAATCTGAAGAAAGTGTGAATGTGCATTAATTCATGAGCCTTTTTTTTCTTTTCCTTGCTGTCATGATTTCTTAATCTAGGAACTATGGTCAGAATACATTATGGTTCTTATGTGCATCTTACATTTAGGCAGCCAACTATGAAGGATATTCAATGTTATCTTTCTAGAAAATGAGATTAGATAGTAAAATCTGGGAATTATTTTCCACCAGGTGACAAAGAAGACAGAAACTAAATAATTGTCATTGAAGACTTTCAGTTAATTTATAGGGTCATGACTTTGAAATACTTTATGTAATGCTGTATCTCATTTTTTGAATTTTTAATCTGTCAGATAGCCTACAATTGCTAAGAAACGAGTTATATGGCTCCTAGTGAAACACTGCATAAATTTACTACAAAGTTAAATTCAAATGAAATTTCAGATGAAAGCTTTGGATTATGTTTGGTGATATTCTGTGTTTTATGGCAAGTAACTTCCTAGGGACTACAGTAGCTTCAGTCTTCAACAAAATGTATTAATTGGTGTTAAATTTATCTACAGCTAGGCATGAGTTTTAAAAAAAACACAAGGTTTTGTATAATAATATAAACATTACAGAGTATTGCATACTGTACATTGGATAGATAGGACATGAAATTTATACAAAATCGTTAAATTAGACATTCATTAAAATAAATCTTAGTTAATAACTCATACTGTATATTGAAGAGTCAAAATATAAAACTTTAAACTAAGTGCTGTATATCAGTTGATGTATGTTAAAGCCACATTTACAGTAGGTTACTAAATGGTTTTAATATGATGGACCTTATTTTTTAGTGTCATTTGAATCCATTATATTCTTATGAGGATATATAAAGTATTAATAAACTGTTAAATAATTAAGTCTTAATTTGAATATAAAAAGAAACTTCTTCCAGTGAAATGGTATTAAAAACAAGTTGTAATGTGCTTATGTTAATACTCTTTGTACTAGTATTGTAGATGATGTATATTTCCAATTAGAGAGTTTTACTCATACTATATAATTATATACAGTATTAATGTGTATGTACTGTATGCATTTCCTCATGAGTTTTTTGCCTGGCCTTATTTCAGAGTGCAGGTTCATACTTATGTTGAAATGCTATATAGTACTCTTAGTCAAACTTGAACATTGTCTGTTTTTATGTTGATATCCAGGTAATGAGTTTGGCCACCCAGAATGGCTGGACTTCCCGAGGAAAGGAAACAATGAGAGCTACCACTATGCCAGGAGGCAGTTTAACTTGATCGATATCGATCACCTGCGATACAAGATGTTGTATGCCTTTGACAGGGACATGAACAGAACTGAGGACAAGTTTGGCTGGCTCGCTGCCCCTCCTGTAAGTATATGTACAGTAGTTGTACATACAGGACATATAGTTTACATGTACATGTTTTCAAGAATCACAGCCAGCAATAATTGCTCACACTGAAAAGTAAACGTCATTTAATCTTGCACATTTGCAGTTTGTTGCCAGTGGTGCCTGAAATTTTCTAAAAATTGTGCTTGCATTTATTCAGTTTGATATTGCTGTTTTTCTTGTTTTCTAAAAAAAAATATGTGAATCAAACTTTTTTAAAGGTAAACTTTCAACAGAAAAATTGTTATAATTGATAATTGAGGAGGCCATTTTGGCCCATGTAGCCTCATTTGGTAGCTCATAACTAATTGATTGAAAAATATCTCATCCAGTTGTTTCTTGAATGAATTCAGGGTGCTGGCTTCATCAACAAGGCTAATGGTTTGTTCTGCACTCCTATAACCTTTTGCATGAAGAAGATCCTGCAGTTATCATTTTAAAATATTTTTCCTTGCAGGGACTAAACCTGAAATCCATACAAAGCTGTCACTAATTGAAATGCTCATGTTTGAAGTCTGTCTTTGAAGACTTACACTTGCTGAACTTGCTTCTCTGCTGAATCTAGTTTATCGCAGAATTGTACGCCATTGTGTGAATTTAGATTTTTGTTAACAGATATAATTCACAGAAGAAAGCAATGAACAAAAATTCACTGTGTGTGAACTATACAGTCTGTGAAATGCAAACCTCAAGAACTAGGAAGACCACACCTGTATTGTATCGGTTTTTATTTCAGCTTTACTGGAAATCCAAAATGATTTAGATTTGAAAGTTTAGAGAATGAACTGGGAGGAAGGGTTAAGAGAAGTGTGGAGATTAGAAGGGGCAATCAAAGGAAAGGCCTTCAAATATTATAGAGGTGATGCTATCTCTGACCTTAAGAATCAAGATTTTGATGACCTGTGAGTGCTAATCAATAGCAGAACATGTTGAGGAGGTATTTTGTTAGTGTGGGTATTGCAAAAGAATAGTATTCCTAAGCTGTAGTGTTTACTAGATACCAAACAGTTGGAAATTTGGATTTATCAGGCTATACAATATTGTGGCTAAAGGAAGAGTCAAAATTTTCTGTCATTCTGTTCTTAAATTGTGATAGCCTTTTTATCTATTTCTGAATAATTGTTTCAGTATGCAGTACTGTATGTATTTAGGGGGCAATTTGTATTTTTTTTACATAATAAAGTTTTTTCTTTGCAAACTTCAAAACTAGTGTAAAAGAAAAAAATAGCATAATTTCCACCACTGTAAATCTTGCTGGATTATAGCCATGGCTTGTTTTGCACCTAGGTATTTTCTTTTACGATCAGCAAAGCTTTGTAAGTTAAGCCACAGTGTGTGCTGGAATGTTTTTTTAACACCTATTGCATTATACAGTTACCCATGTAACTGTAAAGTGAACTATCAAATAGCTTCAGTAGCATTTTTATAAAGAAATCTGAATGTTCCTCTATTCTTGTAACCGCCAGCTACTGTAAATTAAAGCCAAGGTAATGCCACTAAAACATGTCTGGATAAACTCCAAGGATTACCAGAAAGTCTTTGTGATTGATTCTGTAATACTTCTGTAATGGTCCACTCTACAGTTTTCACCTCCCTGTATTCACCGGTGACCTTGGATATTTTAATGAAAAAAGATATACTGTATGCTTACATACATATAAAAAATAAAATAAATGTAACAACGGTTAAAATGGAGCAGCTGCTTAGGCACAACCCTGACTGAAAGCATGGTCTTGAGCGATAACAGTAAAGAGTAAAACGTTTTTTTCTTTCATTTTCTAGTACAAACAGTGTTGAATGAATTGGTCTATTACACCCTTTGGGACCTGAGAATTTCTCAACCTATCGGGAGAAAACAAGCAGAAGTATCTGTCACCAATTCCCCGCGGGTTAGCTCCTCATTAGCCAAAACGAGGGAAACATCAGGTTTGATCTAGCACTGCTGATGTCGGCTATTAGTCTGAGCCTTGTGCGGACATGCAAACCGGGGATGTCTTTATTGGATTTGTTGTTAAAAGACTTGCTCTGTTCATCTTCTCTTGGAGACCGAGCTCCCCCTTGAAGTGTGCTCATACGTTTTAGCACATGTTAAATTAACAGCTCTGTCAAACAGGGGAACATGAGCTCCTTTGCAGTATTAAAAGCAGACTGTTAATCCACACACAGAGCTACTCATCTGCACACAGGGTGCCTATACAGTGTTTTCCAGCACACATCATGACACTGTCCAGCTTACTTATGTTTGTACAATATATGAGCCAAGGAGATAGAATCATTATTTTTTCATAAATGTAGGAGAAACGAGCATTGTAATCATAGTCACTAGGAGAACCCAAAGGAACCAAAAAAGACTTTTTAAGAATCGGAATGCACACTCCTTCCGGTTATATCTAGATTTAGAAGGTGGAGGCAATTTCCAAAACTTTTGCATGTTACTATTTGCATATCCTCTGCATTTACTTCTCAGTGTTCATCATATATACTGTAACATGTACAATACATATTGTAGTGAATTTGGGTTCTTGGGCTTGTGCCCTCGCTGCTCCCACTCCGGTTCATCCCTCACCGTATGGGCTCGAACCCAGGTCTCTGCTGTTGCTCAACAGGGGTATTGCAGGTTGAGCTAAAGAAGGCCTTCGTCAGCCCGGGCAACCAACATCCCTGTTATGCGCAGGGGAGGGCAGTGCCGTCACCGTGTGGCAACCGGCTCGTACAACCTGTATGTCAGCCGTATTCATTACAATATACTGTATATATTACATGTATGCATACAGGAAACTTAAGATTGCACGTATATAGTAAATATACAGTACTAAAATATAGTACTTATAAGCTTGGGACCATGTGTAGACAGTATACAAAATAAGACACTAACACAGTACAGTGTGCAGTATCTTCATAGGGTATAAAATCTCCAACACACTGCCTGATGTAGCACCCTGTTTACATTTACTGCATCACGTAATGTTGAAATCAAAGGACAGCCATTCTTAAGCAAAAGTCAGAAAAGTATTTGGAGGTACCCATGTTATTGGCATTTCATTTAGCTGTTTCCAACAGTGGACAATTTCACTTTAGAACTGTCTGTTTGGTTGTGTGCTAATGTCTGCAAATACTCCATTGCAAAAGTCAGACAAACATCAAGAAAACCTTGTTTTAGACATAGCAAGAGCTATACTCTTCATAACAATTTATTCACCCATGTACTTGGTCATGACTTTATTCTCAAGAACACGGGAGTCAAACACATGACCTGTGGGCTGGATCAGGCCAGCCAAGCCTATGGTACAATATTTGTTCAGCCCATGCAGCAGTTGTGGTCAGAGCAATAGGCCGGGATTTTATTTAGACCCTGTCCTGACCGTGATGTTACTGTGTCACAAAAACATGTGCTACCTGTGGTTCTCAACCACTGTCCATTTCCAGTGCTCCTGTTTGATGATGTCACAGATCTAGTTTGACAGGGATGTGCCTTTGCATGAAATTGGTAGAGAAAAAAAATGACACTGCAAGACTTGTGCTCACATGCCCTCCAAATCCTTCTCCTCCAATTCTGGAGCGAAGTCAGTAACACTAATTTGGGTAAATCAAGTTTTAATATTGGTACGGCTGAGGTTTATATAGTTTGTCCTTTATTTTCACCAGTGATTAAGTAAGATGTCCTGACATTATTTTCAACAAAATAGAGAGGTTTGTAGTGTAGAATAATCACAAATATTCAAATTTAAAATAATTGGATAAATCAAGTTTTAATATTGGTACGGCTGAGGTTTATATAGTTTGTCATTTATTTTCACCAGTGATTGAATAAGATGTCCTGACATTATTTTCAACAGAATAGAGATGTTTGTAGTGTAGAATAATCACAACTATTCAAATTTAAAATAACTGCAGTGAATAGTGTTGAAAAAAATCACTTACTTGGAGGATAATTGGTAAGTTTTGTTTTAATGGATAATGATGATATATTGACTGCTAATTGCATTTTTTTAAAAATAAAATATCACAAATAATATTCTATATGGTGGTGCCAAGTATTTGAACCTTTACGGTATGTATGGCCTGCTTGAAATACATCTAAACAATATCTAGACATAGCTTCAGTTATATGCAATACTTACAGTAGATGCATACTACTGTGTTTAATATTTCTGCTTAATCTTGGAGAAGTATTTCATTATACTGTATTTGCAAGTATACAGTATACTATTCCAGTGCTTTCTGTGCCTTTTCTAAATTGGAATATTTAAATGTTTTATGTGCCTTTTTTTTAAAAAAAATGTAGTTTTGTTTTATGAAGATGTTCTCTAAAAGAGAATGTAGCCAAAATTCCAAGAATATGTCAAACTGAATTATTTCCATCCTATATTGTATTTTGCAGTGTTTGTACCTTTAACCATTTACAGCTGCTCATAGACAGGAAAGATTTATTCTGTGGAGGAAAAAATCCTCCTTTGTCTGTTCAAACTGTTAACAGTAAGCATCTACAAATGACAGTGTGTTCCTTAGTTTAAAAGGTTACTGTATTTGGGAATGCTCTTTAAGTGTATTTAATGGAAAAGATAAGCTCTCTTGCACTTTTACCACATTGAATTCTTATAATACAAAAAGATTGTGTAAATCTTAAAAAATGAACCATACTAACAAGCTCTTGCATTGGTCTTTTTGTTCTAGAATGCATCAATTTAGTACTGTGATTCTCTCTCTTGAGAATGCTGTTTGTACCTCAGACATTTAACATATGCAGCACTTTTGGACACTTTTAAAGCCATTTATAAAACAAAATAATACATTTAGCTGATTTCAACATGTAATGCTCAGCTAGTAACTTAAAAGCCAGTCTGTCTGGTGCCAAAGATATTAACTTCCCTTAAATTGGCAGATCAGGGATTAAACAAAAGAAGTTCTCTCACACTTTTGAATTTTTCATTTAGGCAGACACAGGCTGGAATTAGTGCATGTACAGTATAAGTACTTATCTTGATTGCAGATCAGACAGTTAAAACGACCACTTGTATTTTTTAATCATTTTGACAGTAGCAGTCACTGGAAAGATGATGGGAAATAAAGTGCATAAAACTGGTAATTATTAAAATGGAGTTATTTCCTGGATTTCACTGAATCTGAGTAATATGTTGCACCATGGAGCATTCTGGTGCACGTTAAAAGGTCAAATGCATACAACAGTAGATCATGATGATGCAAAATTAAGCTGGAGATAGCGGCAATAGACTCTAACCACCGGAGACATTTTATTTACAAAATTAATATTGTGCTCAGCTCCTCTCAGGGTGAAAAGTATCGGGACTGTGTATTATTTGTTGCATATGTATTGTTGCTGCATTAAAAATTAACGCTTACAGTCAATTTCTATTATTATGGAAATAGATTTTCAGTTACCACTTCATTCACTTCTTATCTTCTTTTAATGTTGTTTCAGCTCAAAATTCTTTTGAATTTTGTAAGCAATGTGAAAGTAAAATAATGAATCCTGGGGGTAGATTATTGAGCTGTTATTTTAACCCACCACTGGTGCCCCTAAATACCAGCAGAGGATGTTTCTCTTTGGATGCCAGCACTAGCTGATACTGAGTTGTTTAATGGTGCTGTATTTCAAAGAGAAATAAAAAAAGCATTATGGAGCTTTACTTAAAAGTGCAATTTGTATCTGGGACTTTGAAGATTCGTAGCAGCAGGCTTCAAAGAGGTAATCTGTGCTAGACTTAAAATCCTTGCTAGGGAGTCAGTGCTACCAGAAGAGCCTTCCACTCCTCTGGAAAAAAAAATAAGTGATGGGGCAGTCATGCATATGCAAATACACAAAAGTGGATTGGCTCTTCAAACTCTGCTTTCCACTCCTTCATATATTATTCAGAAGTGTCTGACATGCTTGGAAATACAGACTTTTAGACTGCTTTCCCTGAAAAGGGCTCCAAAGCACTTGAAATTAATTGAATCAAACTTTAATGCCCATATATTTTTATAATGAGAATGTTGGCCCTTTGCAACCCGAACACAGACTGCTTATCTCCTGCACTAGCAGATCTTACACTTTGAAATTGGTGGGAGGGATGACTAAGTGCTAAAAATAAGGTTGAGTGACAGTGCTAATCTCTTCTAATGACACCTTATCAGACATTCACTTTAAAGGAAATGGTGACTCCTTATAATTACGGCCATCAGACCTGACAGCTGGAAACCGTGTCGTTTTTGCATTACCCCTGTGAATGTTAGAATTTTGGCACCACTTTGAAAGTCCTCTGCAGATGGGATCTGCACAGAATAGAGCATAGAATAGGGTGGAAAAACAAGACTGCTTTCTTGATACATTGCCAGGATAGGACATTGATATTCACCACTGGTCCTAGACAGTTGCCACATCTTCTGGTTTTCATTCTGCTCTGGACTCTTAATGTCTTTATCCCAATGAGTTGTTCACTTAATTGCTCTATATTGCCACTGTTTCCAGGTCTTCTCTCATTAAAGCTTATAAGTTATCTATAAAACCCGGTGAACTGTGATCCTTCAGGACCAGGTGTGAATATGGGAAAGGATTTTTTTTGTTTTCATAGGAAATATCCTTCACTTTTGTCAACACCCTATAAAGTCAAAATAAGTTTCCAACATTGCTTGTATAGGGAAAATAATCTTCCAAACCCATGATGCATCTTTCTAAATTGTGAAATTGTTCCATTTCATTTCCCCCAATTGAAATTGATTAAGAGTTGCATTGTTTGCCAATTCATAATCAATTCATTTCATTGCTGCAACCCTCAAAGTGGCACAGAGGAGATGAGGATGACACAGACAATTCTGAAATAAAAGAGTCCTCCCTAATGAGCACTATCAGACCATCTGCTTCTTTTCTGACTACAGGCCCAAAGAGCTAATGACAGAGTTAAGGTTTTTTTGGATGGAGAACTGAAGTAGGTCTTGTTAACAATACTGAAAGCTCACACTGGCAAGCCAAGGAAGCCCTGACCATCTTTGGTCCCAGTACGCACAGCAGTGCACACTGCTTCATGATGATTGACTGATTCATCGCAATGATTTCTGGTTCATAGGGCTTCCATGTTTTCACAGTGGCAGCTTTTACTGACATGAGTCACTTGGGGATGGCTCTGAGATTTACACTTAATTAAAACATTTTATAACTTGTTGTTCAGAAACAAGTTCTGGAACAGTTTTTTTCCAGAGCTAAACATTTAGTTCCAAGAGGACTTCGGAAATCATCCAGTATTGGTACGTGGTTGTGAAATGGTGCATTATAGCAAAAGTGTGTATCAATATTTCTGTTTGATAAAATGTGCTCATGCTGTATTTTATACGGCTTTTCTTCCTTACAGGCCTTTGTGAGCACAAAGCACGAGGGAGACAAGATCATTGCTTTCGAGAGAGGAAACGTTCTCTTCATTTTTAACTTCCATCCATCCAATAGCTACACGGACTACAGAGTGGGAGTAGAGCTGCCTGGAAAGTATCCTTTTAACTGCCTTGTTTACTTCCACGTTCACTGTTCCCCATTGCTTCAGCCCTCTGTTCACGGACCTCTGACTTTCTTGCACCTTGTAGGTATGTTTAATTGCTTTTTAGTACCAGATGGATAGCTTCAGGGAAACAAAATGCAACATTTTAAACTCTAACATTGAAAAGTGATACAGTAGCTTGAATGTTAAAATACTGGATTTGTTGATAACTTCCTGAGAGCCTTATGAATATATAAAGATTTTGAGCTCCCTCATGCTATGTCCATGTATATCTATTTATCTATATGAGCCTATTTATCTACTGTATATACTGCACCTATCAACTAAGTTTTCCTCTTGGGAAAAGATACAGTATATCCCCCATCCTATGATCCTATGAGTTATGTGTGCCAAAACAACAAAATAATTAGGGAACAAAGGTGAAGAAGAATAGACCAGAATAGGAATGTCCAGGTTTTGTATTCCTATCTGCCACCTAAAGATATAGAATGAGAGCATACTGTCCTTTTCAGCTCCTAATTTCATCAACTATGTTATTTAATTTAGAGTCAACACCTGAACACATTTCAAAGACAATTGATCATGACTGTTACTTAATTAAAAAAAATGAACTTGCTAACAATGATGAAAACCTTATACTGTATACTGTATGTTCCAGATCTTCTGAAACTGGTTATTTAAGGTCAGTCTGTACAACCTGTTTGATTGTGATTTTCCTAAAATCTTGGTTGGCCTTGCTTAGAATACAGAATCAGTGACCACTTATAGCTAGATTTACTTTTATTTCACTTAAAGAAAAGAAAAAAAGTTTAATTAGGAATGGATATTGGCCCCAGCAGACAGTCAAGATAGATTGCATTCTGCTGGGGCCAATATCCATTCCTAATTAAACTTTTTCAATTCATTCCCTATTTTGTGAGAATGTTGAGGCCAGAATTAGTTCTCCTTTAAAGCTTCCAGCTAAGATCAGACAGTTTGAATATCTGGGCCTTGAAGTGAAATGCTCACAGGTACAAGGTTTGCTTTAAACAGTACACTATGTATTGGATTGATATGGATCCCCTTTGGTGATCCTGTTGTCATCATGAATAGTGCTGAACTGGTAACACCTGAAACTATAGTTCAATCACAGAGGTGGTTCATTGACAGTGGTTCATCAACAACTTTATCAAACAAGATACAGTATGCCACCTCCTGGGTGTATTTCTGTGCTCATTAGGATATTGAAGAATAGTCCAAAGGCATTTGCAGTTCTTTGTGTGCCTTCAGTAGTGCAAAACATTTCAGTGGTTAATGTCATATGTTTTACGAATAAATACAAAGCTTCCCATATGCATTCTTCAATCTACTTCAATTGAATTACCATTAACTGCATTGGTATGTTTAATTCACAGTAATAATTTGTAGTTCAATTCAGATTTGTTTCCACTGACTGGCAGACCGTTTTGAATTATAACTTTTTGACATGACTTCATTTCCATCCTGAGCCATGCTGACCACCTCAAAATCCTGCTGTTTTTGTCCCTGGTGCTCATGTTATTTAAGTCCTATCAAAATAAAAGGCTTTCAGAACTTTCAAATTAACCTTAACATCCTCCCAAGATCATTAGTCTTGAATACTATGTTCAAAAAATGAGGAAGTTTACTTTTTGTTTTTCCCTAACATGTCCTATAGAGTAAAGCCTGAGCTCTCTGCTGCTGCTGTTATTAATGCTGCATTATTTACAAGACACCCAAAGCCCCAAAAGGTCTTGTTTCTAGGATGGGAAACTTGGGAGCCAAATTCAAAGGATCAGGCTGCCTCAGCGCACTTCAGTTTTTTTGCCCTCTACCCACAGGACTGCAGTGGAGAGTTATTTTGTTTTATTTTCATGTACAGTGTTTTGTACAGCACAAACTCTTATTTCTAATCTTGGATGGAGGAATGCATAATGCTTTCTGATTACTCGAACAGTATTCACATTTCAGGCAAACATTATCAGATCAAAATGTTGAACACAACCAAGGCACTTGACTTGAAAGTCGATTCATTAGCTTCCTGGCTGCTGAGGTTTGAAAAAGATCAGCAATGCTTTTTTTGAGCAAGTTAAATAATTGTTTGCCTTTGGTTTAGGCAGCGTGTGCCGACAAAAGAGATTGCTACTTTTCGCAAGAATTTAGAGCCATTTAAATAAAGCAAATTCCATCCTGTGGGATACAGAGAAGAAACTGCTCCCCAGCCCCCCAGCATAAAATTACTATTGCCTTTTCCTGAGACCAACATGGGTAATTTAACAAAACATGATTTTATGATGAGTACAGGATCATAAAGGTAGAAGACTGGATGTGGAGGGCTCAGAATGGAATAACATTAAAGGTGAATGTGATCTTGAAGGGCAAGTCACATTAGATTCCCCACTAGTGTAAATGCTAAACTACACATTATTTTTCCCAATCGCACATTCTGGCAGCGCAAAATGAAATCAGATGAAGCGCTGAGAAATGTGTTTCAATTTATCCTCCATATTATGACTATAATATCTGACAGGGCAGGCAACTGAAACCCAGGAAATAGAACAGCACAGGGGCATGAGGAATTGTTTCACTCTCTCTGGGCTTTCTTCACACAGTTGTTACACGTTTTGCATTATTAAACGTTTGATGAGCACAGATCGCAGCATCTCTCTCATCTCAGAAGCCAGGAGAACCGTTGGAAATCTAAGAATTTGGGGTTTGCTAGGGTTGGAGCTGTAACTGCCAGGGGTGTTTGTGCATGGCACTAATGTAAAGTTTATTGAACAGTGGCAGTGAACATATCCAAAAAATATATGAATCATTAACATGTTAACAGCAGCATTGATAGTAATGCTTTATCTGAATGTTGATGTATAATGGCTTCATAATCCCTTCATAACTGCTACACAAATCACATATACTGTATAGGGACATGCGCAGACTTGTGCGTGAGAGATCACAACCATTGTTTTAGCTTATTTTTTAGTTTGGATTGAACCAAAGTGCTGGAAATGATGTAAAAATAAATGTTATGACCTCTTTTGCACACATTAAGTAATTTGCGCATGCCACTATAAAGTATTATGCATGTGATGATAACATCTTGAAGCCGTTATGCTATAACATTGGAAATACAGACAAGTGTTGCCACATTGATTGTAGCTTGCAATAGAATGAAAATCATGTCCAGCATAGATTGTAGGTACTAGCCAGATTAGTAAGCACATAGTTCAGACAGAAAGAAATTCACAGATGCACAAAAAAGGGAAGGAACTGTACTCTTATTATGTGCTATAATGTTGTATAATTTCACATTGGTGAGGTAAACAAGGTTTTGCTTTCCTCAGGAAAGGAACTCTTGATGTTTACTTTTGTGGCATGGCGAGGACAGGCTGTTACTGTATGTTGTATAATGGGTTCTAAGAGACATGTTTTTTATTATTTATTATCATCAGTGATTTTAATAGCAGTGCCTGCTTGGATCCTTTAGAAAAAATATCATATTACACCTTGCTTTGGCCTTGATGTTGTAATTCAGAAGAATGAAACTGAGTTGTTCAATTGTGGCAGACTGAAAGTAATTAATTACTGTATGACACTGGAAATGTCACTGTGACTTTAAAACTGGGAAGAAGCATGCATTTGTATACTGTGTAGCCAAAACGATTTCAGAAAAAATCATACCTTTCCCTTTAGCAGTCCTGAGCAGATAGAACCTTGTCACTACCGGGAAAGCTAATTTCAGAAAATCATTCGACCTGAGTGAAGACAAGCTCAATTGTGACTGTCTGCAGAAGGTGAAACATTGCTGTGCTGAATCTATTTCTGAGCCTAGTGAATAGGCTTGTGGCATTATGATCATGCCTTGGGTAAACAAAGACTCATGCTAATTGGTCAGTGCCTTTTCTGGGTTCAAAACAGATGGTTATTTAATTCAGTAACAGAATTATAGAATTAACATTGAAAAAGAAAGTCTTTTTTTATTCTGGTTGACCAACTTTTTTGGATATATAAATCATTTTCGCTCACCTGACTTGAAATTATTTTCCCACACTGAGTGAGGTATTGAATTATGACACAACACAGTCCAGCACAGCACATTCTAATAGACCTGTTGCCACTACTACGGTAGGTTATTCCAGAGATACTGTTGTGTGATGACACCTGTGCTCAATGTGTGTTTTTCTAGCCACTTTTTAAAGGAATACACAAACAACTGTCTACAGTTACAGAAAGAAGGGTTCAGGGTTTCACATACAGTATGTGCCATTAAGCAATTTCTGAATTAAGTGTTTCTGAAAAATCGTTATTTTTATAATATTATATTTTTGTATATAAATACTGTATTTAAGAAAATATTTCTTTTCTTATTTCTTCACTACATCAACCAGCAGTTCTGCGATATGGCTCATAAACCCTTTTGATCTTGAAGGAGTTTGTTCATTCAGGCGGTAGTGAACAAAAAATAGCAAGTCACATTTAATTGGCCATATCACATCAGAGGTGACTGTCATTACATGGTGTAGAACACATGCAGAGGAATTCACCATCGCCTGTGTTCTGTTTGCTGATGAACAACATGCACACACATAGAAATTGTTGTTTACATAACTCATTTGTTTTGAAACTTTAATTAGGAGAAGGGTTGGACAGACATTTCAGAGAATATTTGAGGAAATAAAGCCACTGAGACCACATTTGCATGCATCTTTCATCAAAGGCAGCATGTTCAACCTGATTTGAGCACACACACATCCCATTAAAACAATATACTGTAAATCTTTGGAAATAATGGCAGATGTATCTGATCGCCACACTTGATGGTTCAATTCTTTATGGCTTCTGCAGACATTGGGTTTTTAATGGAGGCAACCCTTCTAGAACCCAAAGCTTCCTCCTCTAAACAATGGAAGTGTTTCATACAGGTGCCACAAAATGAGGAGCTCTGACAAGATTTGATGCTTTTTTTGTCAAGGGAGGAGGGAGTTCAAACAACTCATGTGAAATTAGCACTCTCTGTCCAGGAACCTGCTTGTATATCCCACTGAGACTGTCATTAAAATGCTGAAGGATGCACTTTCGAAATTTATGTTGTGGCTTTGTGACATTTCTGAAAGTATCTCGAGCTGCTAATGAACAAATAAGGTCACAAGAATGAGTCACCAGAGTGCAACAGCTGAAGGCAGAGAGACGCTTTTTTTTCTGTTGCTTAGTTGCAAGACGGAAGGCTTTGAAGTGCCGTTATGTAACTGTCCTTGCCAATTAGAATTCACACTTTTTAAAACAAACGAATGCAATGAACTTAATCCAAGATTAACTAAATGACAAAGTGTGTTCCTGAATCCTTCTTTTATTTTCCCTTTGAAATAGAAATGTCAAGACTGAGAACAGACAAAAGGAAAGTGAGAGAGATTTGCAGTTCTGAGTGAAAGTTAGTTTAACCCTATGAAAGCAGTTTTACTTAGAGGAAGACGGTGCTTCCTGCCTAAAGCTCAAATTTTAACATAACTTTTCAGGCCATTGAATATTAATTTCCTGTAAATTCTGTTTGTTTACTTGTGGATTAAATTTCATAAACTAAAAACAATCTCTTAAAATTTTAACTGTTTCACTCTGCTCTACGAACATTATTCATTTTACGTACTTTCTGCTATATACAGTATCCTGTAAATTAGATCTTAACTTAATTGATTTTTCATTCATCAAAGGTAAACCAAACAAAAAAAAAATAAAGCTCCCAAGCTTGTAAAGGTAATGACTATATCATCAGAGTTGCTTATAAGAACCTGTCTCAAAAAAATACAAGAAAGTTTTTAAAAATGAGAATGGGATATTGAGCACATCTTACTCAATTTGTTGTTAGTAGCTCATTGATGTTAGGATTTCATCTAGCTGTTTTATGAATAGTCCTAGAGTACCTTTATCAATACTATGACTGAATAACTGAAGGAACACTTTCAATCCTTCGTGTAAACTAATACCCAGACTAATAATAAGGTTAATAATAACGATGCAATCTATGAATTTTAAACTATAAATGTGTAAATGAAAAATGACGACCTGCAGCTCCAAGTTAGGTGAACCAGTATTTGAGGAAAGGTGTTTCTTTAGCTGTAATACTACTGTATACCATACAATGTAAAACTTTATATGTAATACTATAGCTGTTGACTCTCCACTGGATGGAGGCTGGGAGAAGGTGAGCTAGGAAAATTGCCTGAACCTTCCTCTGTTGTCCTCCTGTCCAGCATGGTAGAACAGAAATTTCTACTGCCCTTTGCCCACATTTCCCCTTATTACTTCAAGGAGTCATGCCCTACAGTTTGTTTTCCCTCTTGACTTAGAGTATGGTCTCTCCCTCTGAAAGCTAGGCAGTCTTTAGTTTGTTTGCATTAAAAAGTTAAAAGCTCTGTTTCACATGAAACCAGGGTGATTACAGAGTCCCATTGGTTTTAATGCTACAGAACCTAATAGACAGCATGTGTAAATTATATTTTACATTTTTTGGGTGCTTGGAAATTAAATCATGTATTTGCAACCAGATTTGATTAATGTTGGAGCAGGGTGAAAAACACATGAGCTAAAGATTCATTATGAATTTTGCATTTCTGACAGTACAGATCCTGCCCAGGGATGAATTACAGTTTGGGGTCTTATGAAATGCACTCCATTAGTAATCTTATATTGCATGAGTCTTTAGTTTACTTTCCCAATAATCATGTGGTAATGAAACCTGGATATTTCCCAAGATGTACTGTGAGATATTTATCCCTTGGATGCCCTGCTCCTGTGCCCTTGGAGCTAAACAAACTAAATTTGTTGATAGAAGAATGTGGCACTATGATATTGAAATCTCCTTCCTGTTGCTGCACTGCTCTCCTAGGTCTTTTCAAAGATGTAGTATTGGGTTTCAAACAAAATGAACATGTGTACGGTGTATGCACACAAGCAGGCACTGCTTAATATTGTGAGAATACTTTTATAAGAGACCCTACTCTGTTCCCAGAAGCCTAACAATATAGCATGTCACAGCATTCTAGACATTTTAGAAAATTAAATTATTTCTTGCATTGTGGTGACATTATCCTGAGAACTACAGCATTGGACTTTACCACTATTATCAGTGGAGAAGCGACAGTATTAATGCTAATGTTGCCTTGTCAGTACTGAACATCCTACACTAATTTGATTTTCTGTTTTTTTTGTTGTTGCTTCACCTACGTAGGAAGGAGGAAAGTTTCTTTAGAATAAGCATTAGCATTTTACAGAAAGTTGTCCATGTTGTGTTTGGAGTCAGTTTACTAGTATATTAACAAATCCAGCCTACTTTCGTTGGTTTTTTTTTCCTTGCTTTTTGTAGTCTTGATTTATTTTTGTAAATCAGTATTTTTGTGAAATACTGTGTGTTACCCACCCCTGCTGTGACTACTGTGATAGACAGAAAATCAAGAGGAGAGTAACCCCTGCTGGATGTTAAGAGAGCTAATGAAAACTAAAAAATGGGGCTTCTAGAGTTGCTCAGATGGTAAAGTTTTCTACACTTTTTAATTTGATTAATATTCAAATATTATTATTGAATAATTTTATATGGTAGTTTTCATGTGATATTTCAGTGCTCAGCAATTAATAATTAAAAAATATATAAATACAATTACAGTATTCGCTGTAAAAAAATATAAATATATGTGCTTATTATATTAATAGTTGACCCTTAGCCATCAGTAGGGTGGCAGTAGTGGTTAGCATTGCTGACTCACCGCATTGGTGTCCTGGGTTCAGTTCTGGACCTGGTGCACTATTTCCATGGAGTTTCTATGTTTGCATTGGTTTTCTCCAGGTGCTCCGTTTTTCCTCCCACATTCCAAAAAATAGTGGTAGGTTAATTGACTTTGAATTGAATTCTTAGTGTGAGTGAACTCTAATGGACTAGTGTCATGTCCAGGGTGTATCCGGCTTTGCGCCCATTGCTTGCCAAGATACTGTATGTTCCGGCTCCCCCATGACTAATGAATTAAATGGATGGATAGATTGATGGTAGGACAGCCATCAGTAGAGGGTGGATTTTGATATGAGCCAGACCTTCCTCAGCCTGCTGCACAGTAGTGACCCCTTGTGGCCTGCGTGGTGTCTGTGAACCCTTAGTGTTACAAGTGTTACAAGTGAGAGCAGTGCCAGTCCTCCATTCTGTGATTTTGATTGTTGTTTGTGCTTTTGGGGCTTCTTGATGTGAAAAAGAAGCCAGCAATGACTGCCTTGTTCATGTAGTTTACATCTCTTCTATGCTGGATTAAGGGCCTAAATTTAATCCATACTTTAAAAATGAGGGCATTAGAAGAATGCTAATTTGATTATTCCAGGTTTTGTTACTTTAAATTGACAAAATACAGTACATGAACTACTCAGGGAAGTCAGACTGATTTACCTCAATGACAAAATGATTGCTTTCTTGCTATGATGCAGCCTAGAATTTAAGTCTCAGTGCCATGTTCTTTTTGCTCTTTATTTCCAGAAAGCCGTCAGGGGACCCAACTGCAAAAACATAACACTTTAAAACATGGTGCTGCAACATGTTTGTCATTCTCTTTAGCTTCAGTAGCCCAACAAAAGGGGAACATTGAGTGAGCAGAACAAAATCTAAAATTAACGTCTCATTACTTTACAGATGTTGAGCTATTTTTTTACTAGATTAATCTGCTTAATTATTTATCTACTCTGCTGTTTAGCTGGGGAATATCTCTTAATTGAATGTGTTCAGAACAATTAAGCGCAAAACATTCCAATGTAAACCTACAGTAAGTAGAAAATCAAAATGGTTAGCTTTCTGGAAATGAATAACTTTTCGAGCACAGCTGCAGGAAGCCTCTCAAGGAAAATAATAATTTCACATCAATAGCTCGCCTTTAACACTGTCATTGTCACTCAGAGGCTTTGGTATTCATGGCTGTGTACTTCACAGATAAAACACTAGATTGAAATGAAACAGTAATTTGAATAAATGTGTTACTTTGGTCACTCTTTCTTTATGTAAGAAATGAGGGTTTTATCTATAATTAAAGGCACTTTAGCTTATTATTTTAGCTTATCTTTCTTTAAGTTAAAATTTGTGTCCTTAGTTCAGTATTACCCTTCAGACATGATAGCCATCTCTTCTCTTTTCTTTGTCTCCTTAAACACAGAGTACTCTATCACATCACCTTATTTTATTTTTCAAACATTGGTGTGCATGAGGACCCTGTCAACATGACAAGGGGTCAAGTTATTAATTTCTTTGGATTTCTGCAAAGAAAGGTGATGTCCATCACAGAGGTGTGTTGTATAAAATAACTGCATCCATTCTGTTTATTTCCTCTAAAGACAGGTAATGACTGACGCATGTAGCTTCGATGACCTTCACAGCATTGAAAATCTTTAGAATGTCTGGCCTTGTTTGTCAGGTGAACAAATTATACTGATTTTATTACTTGAAAGGAGATTCCAATTTGGAGGATGGTTATGATAAACAGGTTTTAAACTCAACTATCGTTATAGAGAATAATTTTGACATTTACTATACATTAAAAACCATGTTCAAAACAACTAATCAGGTCTTTAAAACCTTTGTGACTTGCTACTCTAAGTTTAATTAATCTTTCTTTGTTATGCATTCACCTTTGTGATGCAGTTTAAAAGGCTAGGAGCCTTTTATTTGATTTTTATATTGATTCTGTTAATAATGTTCAGTGTATTTAATCTCACATGGGATATGGAAATAAAGGTGCTATGTACAATAAGTATGCTATTATCTCCCAGCCATAAGGGATAATTTCAAGCAAGCAACTGAAAAATATCTTAAAAATTCATCTGATCAGGATGATAACACAATTTCTCATTTGTGGTTTGGATTATCTGCTCACAGTAATATCTGGTAATGTTTAGTGTCCTGAGTATTGTAGCTGAATTGTACTTTTATTCTCATTGGAGCAACTTCCTAGTTGGAAAGTTTATCAAACAGTGACTCATGTAAGTTATTATAATGTATACTGTATATATTTGAGTTTTTGCTTATTAGACTTTTCAGTCCTCTGTAATATTTCAATCAAGCTTGGTTGTCAAGTTAGCTGTTTATTTGTTTGCATATTTATATTTATAAAACAATATAGTATTTTTAGAATGTATTTCATTTTGTATCACTGTGAGTCGTTAATGCTAATTTACTTTTCATTTGTAGGCTTATATTTGCATCTTACGCAGTCAACACACAAACAGTATATCGCACTCTCTCTTTTGAGCAATCATAAAGCTTCAGCTTAAACATTACTGTTTCAACTAACTCTAGACGTCGGTAAAGATACAAACCTCTCTTAATGGCATAGAAACATATTCATAGTGGTTCATGTTGCTCTTATTATCTAACAGCAAATTTCATTTGTGCATACCACAGATTTTGATTTTCTTATTCCCGGCTCACATACAAGTGTTATCTAAGGGTTATATTAGTTAAATTTACAGTGTAAAATACTATGTTAAATACTAAAGTGCTGAATTAATCTTTAGATATTGCTGTAATCATGTGGCTTTTGGATTTGTTATGAATGACATAAATATGAGACTAAGCAAGGGAAGAGGAAGATGCTAGTCTTAAAGTTCAAGTGACTACCTTAAGGAAAAGAAGAGTATAAACATTTATACTTTGTATTTCCATGTGTGTGTTACAGCATCCATCATGACTTGTGCAAACTGAAGTGTTTCAGGTGCACATTTTGAAAGACAGAAATGTATCTTAAGAATGACAGAGTCAATCAAGTCACTGCAAAGATGTATCAATAGACTTGAACAGTGTCACATCTTGTCTGGTCCAGTGCAAGACTCTCTTGACACAGAGTGAGCACAGAGATGGTGTTCCTCTGATGCCTCTCAGTCACAAAAGACTAGATTGTATTCCTCAAGATGCATATTAATATTCCCATACCCTTCAATATTGTAACCTAGGAAAACATTCCCCAAAAAGTAGTTTGAAACATATTAATAAGTAGTAACAAACATATACATTTTTGTTTCTGAGGATCAGATAGGTTAAAGAAATTATGATCACTTCTTCAAACTGATCAATCTGATTGATATCACTGTTTTGAGATAGATATATACACCTTTTTATTCTATTTTACCTGGTAAATGTTCGCAAGAAAGCAAAAATAAAGTTCAATCAAAATATCAAAAGGGAAGAAAAATATAAAGAAACTATACAAGTTACGGTACTAAGTAGCCGTAGTTATTTTGGGTCCTGAAACTTAAGCTACTGTATGTAAACAAATGTAAACTGGGCCAAACAGACCTACTACTTTTAATAGGAAAAACAGATTAAGTCTAAAGAGGATAGCTTTGATACTGAGTTAATCCAAAGGATGATTAAAACTTTAAAGCCTGCTTGCATTACTGAGAAAGAAAATGTTTGGCTTCTGAGCTGTTGTCAGTTGGCTCAACTTGTTTATGCTTTCCAGTGTGAGTATATTTTTTAATTTTATGGCATTCATTAAGGAGGGCAGGCATTTAGTAATTACATCTTTAAGCAATTACATTCAAAGGACCTTTTTCAAGTAAAAATGGAACTAGCAGTAAATATCTTCTAATTAAGCAAGGGGCTAGAAAGGGGAACTGCATTAGAATGCAAGCTGCAAACAAGCAAGTAGAATTTCAGGGGAAGTGTTGAAGCCCGCCTTCTGGAATCTGCCAACTTCCACTGTTTCTCTGGAATCTGTCACCCAGATTTCCATCTCTTTAACCCTCTCTCCCACCCACTCTCATGATCTTTTTTTTTATTTTCCTTGCTCACTCCTTGGCTCATCTTCCTTTTCTGTCCCTCGTTTCCCCACACACTTGAAACATTTGTTTTACTTCTACTTGTTCATTATTAAGCAACAGCCGTTTATGTCCAAAGGAAAGCTTTTTTTGCTTACAATTATCAAACTATTTCTGTATGATAATGTTGTTATTGTTAACCTACAATATGCGACAGAATCTCAAGAGAATGTATTACCTTTGTTGCTATGGTTAGACTATTAATTATAAATAACTAATTATAAAAAGAACAAATAAAGGAATTATTTTGAAATGAGGAGATGTAGTGTGTAGGATTTCTGATTGAACATAATGCATATGTATTATTTTTCCATTACAGAACGTTTTAAAGGAATATAGATATGCATTCTTTTGAAAGCCACTGATCTGTCAGCTCATTATCACAAATAAAGAGGAAGAGAAGAAACTGCTTCTACATATTGGTTTGCCTTCATTTCTCAGTTTCTTTCTAATTCTAATCTTTATAATTGTATTTTGGTTCAGAAGCAAACTTCTGAATATAGATGATAAAATTAAGTCACATTAAAATCATAAATATAAAACTTTGCTGGCACAAAACAAAGAAACAATGTGATGTAATGTGAGGATCATTTTTAATTGATAACATCAAATTTGTTGGCAGCTGAATTCCATAATCTATATTAAATTAGAATGTGGAATGTTTTAGTGTTAAAAGTAACTATGGAAACTGAGGAAAATTATGCTCTAAAATGTTTTAAATTTCCCTGACTGTTGATAATTCAGTATTAATTGTTGTGAATGTTAACTTGAGTGTCCCACACACAGTGTCTGTACATCCCGCTAGTTATTGTCATCAATTCATCAGATGATGCCTGTACCGAAAAATCCATCCATCTTTCCATTTTCTAACTGCTTCATCCGGTTTGAACCTGAACCTACTATATCCCAGAATGCAAAGGGCACAAGGCAGGATACACCCTGGGTGTGACGCTAGTCCATTGCAGTTGAAAAGCTGAACAAAATAAAATATATATTATGAATATTATTATTGATCCAAGGTGATGTGACTTAAAATGTAAATTTACTGTTGTAATATATGTGACCATTGTAACTCAGGTATTTGTACATGTACAGTACATTATCCAATGCTAGTAGATGCCAAAATAAATAAACTACAGGATACAGTAAAAGTAATGCGGTGAGTTACCTGATGCAAATATCTAAAAGTATAGTGCTAGGACTAACAGGCAGGAAGATTGAAAAGTGTGCTAGGGATGTTTTACTGTCATTGACATTGTTCTTTAAGAGTAAAAAAGAAATATGTTTCATGACGATTAGAATCCCTCTTCTAAATCTAATATTAATATGAATACTAATGCCCCTAATTTGGAATATTAATCAGAAACCTTATGTGTTGCTCTGGGTACCAGACCCCTTTTCTTATAGTGACATCCATGCAAAGTCCTGAGTTTGACTAGTTGGGCTGCTATCTTCCACTGTGACACAACCCATACATGTTCTGTGGGAAAAGAGTAATAGCCTGTCCACAAGCTCTGCTTTTTCCTGACAGATGAGTATTCAGTATAAGGGGAATTATTTTACTCAGCTAAGTTTATTACATCTTCTCAGGTTTTCTACCCGACTTTTCATTTTACCAGTTAGTTTCAGAAAGCAATGCAGATTTTAATGGCCAGGCTCTAAATATTTATGATTTGGGCTCATTTCTCCCTGATCCGTGGGGTTAGACATTTAATTTTGCTTATCTCGGGGACTAGAATCAAAAACATTAATTCCCATCTTCCCCAACCCAGTAGCTGTAGGTGTAGATTAGGAAAAGTATCTTATGAATATCATTTGTACTGTGTGGTAATGAATCATTCCACAGAGAATCTTTTAAGTCAGTCTTTAGTACTCTTAAGCAGTAGTAAGCCATCATGGAATTTGCTACCATAGCCTTTTTTCTCAGCTAAAGAAAAAAGTACTATTTCGATCGGTGGTCCCCACTCCTAGGCTTGAAGAGCAATAAAAGTCTTATCATTTTTGCTCTACCTGAGCTGTTAATGACTTATTAATGATCACTCATTATTGGCTTAATAAATCTTAATTACAGATGATTTCAAGTACTTTAAAAAACAGCAGAGATTAGATTCATGTTCTGGATCTTCCTGGCTGCAGGGTCTTCTGGATTTTGTTCCATCAAAGCCCTCATTCACTTGATTGATCTAATTATTTGATTAACTGTAAACAGCTCATCTTTACATGGGATTTGGCTATATAGAAACAATGTTATAGCTAAAGTACAGCACTATGAATCAAGCCTGTCTTACAAATTTTAAGAGATCCTGCAAAAATATTGAATGTGTCCAGTTTAGCCCATAATTAGATCCACAAAGTTAAGTGAAAGCTTGAATTGAAATGAAACCCTGAACCCTGGAGGCGTCCAAGCAATATCTGAGACAACCTCCAATGAGATTTTAAACTTACTTCTCATGTCACTTCACCTTCAGATACACATTTTTTTTGTAATTCTGTTTTTCAACTAGTATGTAAGATACATGCAGAAAAGCAATATTGTAACTCACAGTACAGAGTCTTATTTCATTCCAACATACACTTCAGTGATTTATTAATTGTCTTGGCTTTAGTCAGAAGTAATGAAGCTCATTTAGCACTGCAGTAGTGTAAGAACAGAAGTGTGAATCACAGTGTATGCAGTCCTATTGAATATAGCTTCCTTTACACAGTATTCAAATAGAGAATTTGTCTTTCTCTGTAATTTACACACAGAGTTGAATTTTAAACTTCAGTGAGGTAGCTGTAATTGTCTTTCTGTGCAAAAATATTAAGGCTGTGATGTGTTAAATCCACTGAAATGGCTAAATGCCAGTACCAGCAGGGTTTGCGCCCTTAACAGCAGTTATCTTTTTTTTGCCTTGTTTGAAACTTTTGTGAGGAACACCAGCAGCATGTCTCAGATATTTTTTTCTTTGTTGAGTGCAGCTGCAAAAGAACTTGGGATTAAAAAGTGACTTGACTGCTGCGAAATGCTAGGTTGGTTTCTTGAATGCACTTCTCTAAATACCCTCAGATCACATTCGAAACCTTTTTTAACTGACCGCAGAGCACACAGCTTATGCATTTGTTCTGCTTCCAAAACGTCCTGAAGGCAGTGGAACGTGTGAGAGTGTAATGTTCTTGCTGTGACTGGCTGTCAGATAGAATCACAGGAGGATCTTGCTGAGAAGGCCATTGTTCAGGCTGCTACAGTATAACTGCAGCTAAAGCTTTTCTTTTTCTGGCAGTTCAAGAATTGAGGTTCTCAGTTGTTAACATTCAGTAATTTTAAGCAATATTTCAACCATTTGTGGCTGAAAACCTCAATAATTGCTGTTGTTCTGCAGATGGTATAGTACTTTTGTTTTTCCACCAGCGTAGTATAGAGTCTTCAGAGTTAAAATAGAAAACTATACTGTAGTTATGCTGAATGTATCTGAAATTCAGTCATTGTGAGTTTGGCATCCTTGAGCATTTAAATAAATGCTCATAAACGTTTTATATACAGTACATATAAGAGAAGTCCTTTCCAGAAAGACAATAATATAGAAGCCCTTTATTTAGATTTATAAACATCCTACATTATATCATAGCAACAAAGTTGCTGTAACCCTATTGTTATTGTTCTTTTTTTCTTTGCTATTTTTTTACATGCCTATGAAAATCAAGTAAATAGGCAATTAAGTAATTGTTAGAGGACAAGAATCACGTTTATCAGTTTACCATTTACATCTGATTGTATAAGCAGTCGTAGCTTGTTCTACGTGAAGCAGTCCCTCAGCTTGCCCCTCTGAGCCAAAGATCTTTTCTGAATGTTACATGTGATGAGCAGGGTCTGTGTTGACTGTAAGAGTAAGGATGCACCATAAACAGCTCGTGTTATGACATTTCTATAAAACTCGTTTTACTTGTGAACCTCTGTGCGATCAAAAAATCACAAATGCGCTTTCCTTACTATGCATATGTTGCCTTTTTGGGGGCGTAATCAGGTAAAAAGGAGTGGAAAGGGGTTACACGGGCACTAAAATTCGGGAGTTTCTCACAACTCTAAGCTTAAAGAAAAGAAGTAAAATTAAGAACTGAGGCATACTGTTACATGAACCAAGAATTTGCTTCACATACAGTATACTGTATCCTACTTTGCTATCTGCCTTGAGATGTCTTCTCAGGGGTGTTATTTTCCTGAGTAGTTAGTACTGTAGGTTCTAAAGAGCATTTCCCATTTCAATTAAACATTTACTACCATGTCCGTTTTTGCACACCTAGATTTATAAAGTGTCACAAGAGCCATCTTTGCAACTTGCCAAGTACTGTACCTGAGAGCACACTGTGTTCTTGAGAGCTACATAAGTCTTACCTCTAATGCCTTTGTCCTGCTCTTGGCCCTGTTGGCCTTTACTTTGAAAAGTAACAGATGGTTCAGCGGTGCTTTTCTGGAGAATACATGTACAGTATGTTGTTGTCTGTTCTGTCTTGCTGTAAGTTGATTACAGATTTTGATTCTACACGTGGGAGGATAGAAAAAAAGAAGCTAAACAATACACAGATGCAGAAAATGCAGGCTATTGCTTCAATCTTTTCTCCCTTTTATTTCTTACTGTCAGTCTGGCAAATAGTGGACAGTGTTCTTTAGCAGAAACTTCTACAGTAAGTGTGTTAGATTTAGAGAGCACTTATTTCTATTGGTTCCCACAAGTGGGAATTACAAATACATTTTAACAAGAGCAGATAACCTATTTTTTTTGTTTGATTGTATTATAAAAGATTGTATTATGAAAGTGGTTCTCAAAGTGTTGTTGGAGGTCAATTCACATCATATTTAGATCTTGATCTTATTAACAACAAGGCCACTTTAAGTGGTTAAAGGATCAATAATTTTAAGTAAGCTGATTTCCTGCTGTGCTTAGGCCAGAAAGCAGACTTACATGGGTGTTGTGGCAAACTCAGTTTTTTTTTATCTAGGAATATATGGGTTATATTCTTCCAAACCTGCAGATAAGGATTCTTGTGACTATATTATGTCTATGATGATTAATACATATGACTAATGTATTTACCTATGCTCTAGAGAATTATGAAATGAAATGAAAATTAAAAGGGTAACTAATGAGAAGGAGCCATTTAATTAAGTCTTTGTATTTTGTTGGTAGTAGCTTATTGATTCAAGTGTCTTATCTGTTTCTTGAAGGATCTCAGGGAATCAGTGTTAGGAACATGGCTTGAATTTTTTTCACATACCACTTTTTTCTGTGTAACAAAGACCCCCTGAGCTTAAATATACTTCCTCAGAATGTTCATTTGTGCCCATGGGTCTTCGTCTCAGCATTGAGTATGAAAAGAATCACTGGGTTCAGTGCCAGTGCCTTTCAGGATATTTAGTACTTGTATCAAGTCTATTTTAAAACTTCTATGATCCAGACTGAAGAGATTTTCATTTTATTTAAATTGTGTGCGATATTTGTTTTAGAGCTGTAGACAGTTAATGAGTTGTAGTAGAGCTGTATAAAAGACAAAGAATCATACTGAGTGTTGCCCCTGTTTAAGTAACATGCCTGTAATTGTTCCTTTCAACATCTTGACAAGCTTTTAAACTCACTGTAATAGTCTCAGCATTATGTAGACTTGGGTTGTCATGGCTGCTGTCTATTTCACATCGCTCACAGCTGTAAGAGAAACGCCAAGTATAGTTGACTCCATTGCTTCAAAGTTTAGAGCTAGACATTTCTCTAGCAGATACAAAATACATTAAGACAGACAGTTGACATCTTGGAAGTTTGGAAGGGTCAGAACATTTTCCTGCAGACAAAACATTTTTATTTTGGTATTATGCCAGGGGGTTCTTTTTTGCTGTTTACATTTTTTTTAAGTTGGGTGAATGTGTCAAGGAATACCTGAGCTGCAGACTGAGGTTGGAACATCTGTCCCTTCTCACCCAAGACAAGTGTTCTTTTGAGATCACCGGTGAATTCCTTTTAAACTTCTCAAATATGAGGTAGGAAAGAAGTTCTGTCATACCAATTCATGAGCCACATACCAAAAGTATTGACTGCTGAGTGGCAGTTCTAATACCTAGTTCCTTCCCTAAACATCTCAGAGCACAGGAGTGTGGGTGTTGAAGTATCCTCAGTTTCCAGTGTTTGTTCATGTGTGTCATCTTTACTCCAGAAAGGTAAACTTTTTTGCCATTTATATACAGTAAACTGCCCTGTTTAGTCAGAAGCCTCAGTATTGGTAGTGTCACCTTTTAATAATGATTAAAATTCATGTCACAGCACCTTGCTGAGGAAGATGGCAAACTTGTAAGTTATCCTTCTTGTGTATATTTTTATATATTTTGATTTTTTTTATTTTTAATGTCTCTCCAGATGAAAACAGTGTGCCTAGCTGACAGGTTTTCTCACAGGGAGATGTAAAGAGAATCTTTAAGGAGTGATAATCCTCAAAATTGCGGGAAAAATATATTTTTTTTCAAAAACGCAACTTTGTTTCTCAGTATCCCCTACTGTGTCTCCTGTCAGAGACAGTTATAAGAGATTCTGATGGTTAATTGTGAAGTCTGATTGTGGCTCCCTCAAGAAAGCATGACACCCGCAGCTCTGCGGCAGAGCAGTCTCTTAGGTGATTGCTTTAACTGCCTTTTAATGCTCCATTCTTTGTGCATTTCAACAAAAAAACACGAATGGATTTTATTTTCTTTCATAGATATAAAACTGAATCCACTGAACGTTTCCCATTAAACTGCTCAAGTTTCCAAATCCGTTGGTAATCACATTTTCAATAACAGCCAGCTGAATGAACTATTTTGGAAAAGGCAGCTTGCTTCATTTTTGATATAAGTTTTTGAAATGCTATCAAAGAATTGAGATACCCTGTCCCGTTTCAGCAGAAAGATGTGGAACCACAACTACCTCTCCCACAGGGAATTGAAAGCTAGCTAAGTCCTGAGTTCTAAATCAGCCATCCATGTACTTTTCTTTTTGAGAGAGATATGGGTTAGACAAGCATTTTAAGCTTTTCACTGTATTTAAACTTGAAAAGCTTATCATAAGCCTATCCTGCCACTTGTGAGTTGTCCATAATTGAAAAGTGAGATTTTGTCAAATTAATTTGGAGTTTATAGTCCACAAAACACATAACTTCACCTCTTAAACACAACCAATTATAAAATGCAACTACAAGATATCAGTTTTTCACAGTTGTTTCATTCCTATGGCCAACTAAGAAAGCTCTTTTAATGCTTTTCAAGTTGTGGGATACTGCTTTTTCATTTGCTATTGCTATACATGAGGACTTTGATAGAGGTTACATTACATTCTCAAAATGAAATTTCTCAACTTCCAGATGTGTAATTGTATTTGTTTCTTGCTGGTTGTGTATGTATTTCTCCATACAAAATTAAATAAAAAGACAGTTACTGGATTTAACATTTTTTTTATTATCACTGTGCTTTTGCTGACTGTGCCACATCAGTGCAGTTTGTTTTTTTTTGTTTCTAACAATTTTTGCAACAATGTGCCTGCTATGCAGCAGAGTACAGCCTGCTGTCTGACTATAGTAAACCTTTTTTTTTAATTTTTACATTTTTGTGAGACAATGGTATTTTTTGAAAAAAGAATGAGGAAATTACCTTTAAACTTGAGTTGAGTTGGTAAACTGCTATTCAGAGGTATCTATAAGTGGTTAAGAAAATCTGTTTTTTTATCTTTTTTAATTGCAAGAGTGCCTTGCAAAAGTACTCACCTCCATGCAACAGCCTCAAATGGTTCTACATTTTGTTGTTGTATGAATTTCGAATCATGACACTTTGAAATAGGACTTCCTATTTATAATCTGTACAATAGATCTGTTGAATCTATACACAATCTATATAATCTTCTATAAACTGATAATGGTAAAAATGATGATGCTATGAAATACAAATTTTAAAGAAAATTATAAGATTCTCAATTGAATAAGTATTAAATACCTTTTTTGGAAGCTTGTCAGGAAAAATAGATGGTACAATATACAGATAGGTCCTAGAGGAAAACTTGAGTCAGCCAAGAATCTAAAGCTGGGCAGAAAATTCACGTCAGCAGAACAATGATCTGAGCAATGTCCTGCAGTGAATGTCCGTGAGTGACTTAGTTTAAGACCTGATTTGAATCTAATATAAAATGTATGGCAAGGCTTGATGAGATCCATCCCAACAAACATGTCAGAACTGTAACAATTTTGCCAGGAAGGAACTAACATAATTGCAGCGCCCAACTGTCCACATATGTACTGTACCTATCCGGAACTATTAAAAGCAGTAATTTCTACCAAATACTGCATAAGGGGCTTAAATATGCTGAATAGTTATTCATCCATCCATTTACTAACAGCTTCTTTGATTTTAGGGTACTGGAGCCTATCCTATCCTGGCAAGCAGTGGGCACAAGGCTGCGTACAACTTGGACGGGACAGTCCATCGCAGGGAAAAACAGACACACACACACACACACACACACACAGAGCCAGTTAACCTTTCACTATGTCTTTGTACAGTGAGAGGAAACCAGAACACCTGGAGGAAACCCATGCAAACACAGGGAGAACATACAGTACAAACTCCAGGCAGATGGCACCTCAGGTCCAGAATTGAACCCAGGGCCCCAGTACTGTGAGACAGTAAGACTAACCACTGCACCATTGTGCCACCCACTGAAAAGTTATGCAGTCAGTTAATTGCACTTTTTATATCTTCATATTGTATATATTTAATAAATTAATATTTGTATATAATATATTTAAAAAGTTAATTTAAAAACATTATAAACCATACTTGTAATAAATCAAAAATGTAATTTTATTTGGCAGTGAATTATTTTAGGACACTATATAAGGATGTGACTTCTTTGAAAATAGCATGAGAACCCAGATCTACTGTATCTTCCAGATGCAGCTATTAACAGGAGAATAGCTCACCTCCCAACCACTTTAGCAAGTTTATGTAAGTCTGCTTCAGCTGAGAGTAGGTGTTAATGACCACAGATGAAACTCACGCAGGATGGTGTGTTTTTTTCTATTGCTCCAGCAGAAATGAACAATTCTCCAATTCCTGTTCTTTTTTGTGGTAAGCAAAACTTTGTTAGATTTGCAGATGGGTTACATTTTAAAACCTTTTCTCCAACTACAGTTTTTCTGCCCATTTTTTCACAGTATTTATTAACATTTAAAATTAAGAGAATTAAAGATGTGTATGAAAAGAGGCTTTTCTTTTATCGTTTTTCCAGAAACGAGAAAGGTGGTTTATTTGAAGATGTGAAGCATTTTTTTAGGACTGAAAAAAGGCACACGATTGATTCTAAATAGAAAGTTGCATCTGTTTTTTAAATTATTTTTTTAAAATTTCTTATTCAAATAAATAAACTAATCTTTCCTTGTCTCCAGAGTAAAAATAGGTATTTAAAGAGACCTTGAAAATCTGTTGGATCACTGTGTATTCTATATTATGTAGTTTCATTTTTAGCTTTTTGTTTTAGCATAAGAAACATACTTGTAATGGTCTCTGGTCTCTCAGGAAATCAGACATCACTGACCCTTTTGCAGTTCAGCATAACATAGTGGGGTTCTCAGGTCTTTCACACAGGAGTTCAGCTAACTGTATCCTTTCCCTTGGGTCCTGGAGCTACACAGGGGCACTCAAGTCTGCCTGAGTTATTTCAAAACCGCTTGTATCCATTTCCTTTTTCTTTTCTCGAATGACTGCCCAGACTGCTCAGGCAGAAAAACGATGTGTCAATATCCACTTGGTGTGGGTGCATTGAAAGCTGGCCTTGTTTTTTTTTTTGTACACTTAACAAGCCTCGTAGTTTGAAATTGGCTTGTGTCACACTGCACAGATAAAATATTCTCAGAGTCTGCTGGTCACTTAAAATGGGATTTCAACATTGCTGCTGTGTCCGTGTGACACAGTGTTTACTTCGGCACCCAGTCGCTCCCTCTAGTGCTGCTCAGGAGCACGCTGTACTTAAAAGATGACAGCAGCTGTGAAACATCCTGGAGGAGTCTGAAAATCTCTCATTAGAAATATCGCCTCTAGCTTATTAGAACTTCGTGCTGCTGCTTATCAGTGTGCCTCCGCCATCCCCAGAAGGAAGAGTACTACCCTGGCTACTTGCAACTGATAGGTTACAGCTTAATTATAGTACCCTGGGAGAAAAAAACAATACAGTGACAGCTTTAGAAAACAAAACAGAGCACCGTAGAACTGAGGGAAACAGACATTGAGAAAACAAGTCATGCTTTTGTAAGGGCATTTCCCTTGCCTACAGCAAAAAATTATCTTCATTGCCCTGCAAAAGAATTTCCTGCATTACAGAAGATGTACGCATTTGCTGTTCCTTCAGTGAATGTAGCAATATTATTTTATAGGGCAATGAAAATTATTTCTGTTTCCAGGCCCATGTTTATAGCAACATTGTAATGCTTGTTGTAGCCACATTATCTTAGTGGTGTTAAGTCTCCTGCTTTTTCATACCTTTTCCACAGTATCTAATGGGTACAGCTCTGCAAACAATGAAAGTACTAATTGCATCTCCTTTTACCTTGTTTGTTTATGCATTACTTTTTTCTTCTCCCCTCAATCTGTGTTTTGAAAGGCAATCACAAATTATTTAATGAGCTTCTCTCCCAATATCCTTTGGAACGTGATCTTTGAAGTAGCGAGATGCTGAGTTCGCATCCGCCCACATTCTGCATCCCAACAGTGCGCTGGAGGGTAGAAATGATGCATAGCTGTCCCAAGTTCTCTCTCAAGCTTCTTTTTTTAAACTTTGGAATCACTAATTGTATTCACTTTTCTGTATCATTAGAGCTGGAATAAACAGTCGCTTGATGTGTATTCAGTTGAGTCCTACTGTAGCTCATGGCTAGGTCGCCTAAGCCCAGACAGGAGGAACAAGGGACTCTAGGACGCGCTCCTTGGACATTCCCTCTGTCTCAGCTGCATGCCATCTGACATGCTGCAAGCTTGTTAGTCCTTCACAGAAGTGTTGAGCCCCCATAATGGAGGAGAGAGTATCCCACAGAGAGCACTGCAGGTAGCTGGAAGTTGGCTGTTGCATAACAAGCCAAGAAAACTCTAGCCAATTGAAGCCCATACTGCCCCAGCAACACTTGGCCTATTGTGCATCCCAACCAGCCATGGGAACCCTGAGTTCTGATAACACACGTTAGCACATTTATAAGGATAAAGGTTTTTGTAACATGAAAGATAATGAAGGACAGTAAACTCCGAAGTTTTTTGTGTTTAACTAAGAGGATCCTGTAGTACTTGAATTTCATAGACATTAATAGTTGCCGTAGTCAATAGTCATTGCATAACTCAAGATTATGGAGATGCTGCAGTGTTATACTATCTGTATGATTATTATGAAATCCGTACTTATATACACAAGGCTATTATATATTAACTATTGTTTTTTCAATAAAAGAAAGAGGTTTATCTCACCCTGTGAGAGCTGCTGTGTCTGAACCATATATCTCAGAAATCACTTGGGGGAATGAGCTGCTGCTCTCAGTCACCTGACTAGTTGCTTGAAGACAATAGCTCTGGGGAATGTTGTCCAGACACAGCTACGTTCTCAGAACCCACATTGATGTAACTGGAAAGTTAGTGTCTTGCTGCAAGTCTTGTCTATCTTCATGAAGTAATCAGCACTGATGAAACCAAAATAGATTTTTTTAAAAGAGAGGAACAAAAGTGTGTGTAGTGTGAGAAAAGGACAGAGGCAGATCAATTATTACTTGGAACTTGTTTTATAGTCAGTAGCAGGCTATTTTGAAACCATATGATTCTGTATAATTCCTTTGGCAGGAAAAGATTTAAATTATATTCCAAGACCAGGCTGACCCTAAGCGCGCTATTAGTAATCACACTGCAGTGTATTGAAATCCTAGCAGAGCTATTTCATAATGCAATGTCCGCACAATAACACAGCTTTTGTGAAAGGATATGGAGAAAGGTGTGAGAGCAAGAAATTGAGAAAAATGGGTATCTGAACAGGCAGGAAGATCACCATTGATGCATGAGCAAAAGAATCCCTATTAACTGGCAGACAACTGTTAAAAAGCACAACATACTGAAAATAACAGACATACAGGCATCTACCTTTTAAAATGTACGAATTTACCAAAAAACCAAAACAGGGCTTTGTTAGAGGAATCAAAAATATTTCAGTGTTACAAAACAATTATCCAGGCCAGCTTAATTTCATATACTGAAGATTACATTCTTTTTTCCAAAATTTTCATTGTTCTTTTTTTGTTATTTATCCACCCAATTTAGAATCTGCAATTGTTTTAAAACTTCGCAACAACTGTTGCTGCTCAGGAGAGAATGAGAAATGTAGGCTATTTGACCTGTTACCAACACCACAGCAACAGACAAGAGAGGTAACACTGGTTGGAGGAGCAGCACATCTTTCATTGATATCATGCAAGTCTCCCGCTGCCCTACGACTCCCCACCTTACCCTGGTGCCACTCATCAAACAGATGTCTTTCACTTGTGAGGTTCTTAAGAGTCCCAAGATTGCATTAAGAAAAATGAGATGGGAGGCCATTTGGTTATGGATGTAAAGATCATCCTACTGTTTCTTGAACAATCCCACAGTATCAGTTTCAGCAGCATGGCCAGGTGGTTTCCATCTCTATCAAGCTTTTTTAAGATTTTGTAAAATGCCAACAAGTGTATGTGATGCTTAAGTAAAAGACAAGTGAAATAACACTATGATATTTAGGCATAATGTACTGGCATTGTTCCTAGTTTTCTCAGACCACCAGAAGGACACATTAGCGTCTTTCAAAAATCTACAACAAATGTAGCTGTATTTGCATGTACTCAAGCCAATTTATGATAGTGGTGTGCTAAAAATACCAGTCAAGTCATTGAAATGCATATTACTTAAACCTTCGACAGGCAAACTCAGCCGTCACAAACTTTTTCAGGCTCTCAATGGACACATTCTTCATATCCTGCAGTTTATCCAGCTGGTCGGAATATTTGAAATCCCAGTTGGATACCAGTATGAAAGCTCTGCCTGTCAGAAGAGATCTTTCTTTGATATATACCTTACATTCGGGTGCCTATTAATGTCAGGTCAGCGTCTACTTGTTATCAGGCAGTGTTGATGACTTTAATGTTATTCTAAATAATTCTGCAGTTTCAAGTTTGGATGCATTCTTTCATATTCTAGAAAAAGAAGAAGTAAAGTTAAACCCTCCTAATATTAATGACAATGGCTATTACAGATGGTAGTCATTCAGATTGTAGCAGTAGATTTATGATATGCATTACCATTCTCTGAGAAAAAAAGTTGGATCAATCATTTCTTCCTGCAGAGATTATTGACTCATGTACCTCTTGGGATAAGGTATGAAGGGGGTTTATCAGCTCAGCCTCCCTTTCCCGATCAGATGGAGCATGGCTGTTTCACAATAATGTGTGATATGTGATTACCGAACACTTTTGGCTTCAGTAGAATCTTGAATTCAATTTAATATATAGAGACGTAAAAGGCAATTCTTGTGAGATAGGATTAATCATCCTATTAATTTGCCTCACTCAAAGAGAATATTACTCATCTCTAACAATTTTCAAGAAAAGATGAGCTTTTCCATTTTTAGCCCAACTTGCCAACATACAAATGCAAATGAAGTGCAATGCAAAAGTAACATAAAAGTTGTTTTTAGTTAAATTACAGGCCTACACCTGTGTACAAGCCTTCTGTGAAGAAAATGATGGTGTAATCCTCAAAATATCATAGCAAATATTTCTGATTTATAGACAAAACATGAACTCACCAAGTTAAACTGTTTAAAACTCAAGTAATGCTCTGCTTAGAACGCATGGTGCTGTGATAATTTCTGTACACAACAACGTGATTGTGGGCCAGTGGTGTGTAGCACACAACTAGTGAACCAATCCATCACATAAGGGGTTATTTTGATACTGTAAATAAGAAGTAAAACTAGTCCCAAAGTGCCATGTATCAAGGTTAAAAAAGTATATTTAAAGCAGTGCCTGCTTCTTATTTCCTTTCATAAACATCTGCCATGCCTTTCCGGGTAACTGTATTTGTGCCTTTGTGTATGCTACACTAAGTCTCCTGGCTCTCTGAGACGGGGGGGGATTTGATGTGCAAATACTAATTTATATTTTGGGCGAGAATGATGTGCAATGTGAATTGGGTAGTACTGCAGGGAATAAAAAAGAATATTGACAGCTTATTTATTTATTTAAATACTTACTCTAGTCAAAAAAACATCAGTACAGACCCTGTATGTCAAACTCTGCCTTACTGTTTTTTTACAGAGGTTTTTTTAGGTTTCTTTTTTTTCCTTTTTTTTAGTTTAGGTTGTTTAGTTGTTTTTTTCCAGTGTAATTAAAACTGCAAAGAAAAAGGTTTTTCCACAGTAACAAAGGAGGGATTCCCTAACTTTGACTTTTCAGTGCTGAATTTTTTAAAACAGATATCCACAACTCTGGAGAATTAATGATGCTTAAGTTGGTTTTGAGATCCCTGTTTATTACTCTTTAGCTTTGTTTGCTGGTTTTTGCACACCTGGGAATAATATTGCCCCATACTTTTTAATACTGTAAATATAAAGAAAACATCCAAAACAATTCTCTCTATGTTGACTCTTCTCTATGTCTGGAGTACATGATGAAAACATGTTTCTTCAGCCACTGTTTGGTCACATGATGCTTTTTTATAAAAAAATGAAAAAGTATCTCTGCATTGCTGATGTGTAAAAAAAGATGAATTTGGAAAGTGAATGGCAAAGAGCCTTTCCTCATCTTGCTAGCAGGCCTGCTGGCTGCTCGATTTCTTAAGCTCTGAATAGTCAAGTCAGACCTGACACAGGAAAGTTTGGTTAGAAATTCCGATTGAAATCCACAACTCCTCCTGTGTGGGGAACCACTCAGTTCTCCACTGAGCGCTCTTTCACTACTCAACCCAGCATTGCTATACCACAGTTTTGCTGTGAAATATATGATTTGGATGTTGGAGAGCACTGTAATAGGGTCTGTATTTGTTAAAAACTATTCTACTGTGTATCTCACCAGATGTCAGACCCCCTCTGTGCAGGTTTAAACACTGATTTGACAGTGTAACTCTTCAAGTTATAAAAAAAATCTTACTATTGGCAAGTCTGAGGGACATCTTGCCATGTGAGACAAGCTAGTACTGGGCACGGAGACAGTATTTTATCTGAATAACATGGGAAAACACAAAAGAAGTGTTTTCTTCTCATGTGTGCCTTGAATTCATTAATGAGTCTTTCCAGAATGACAAATGATCTAGGATTGTTTCTTCTGACTTTTCTACTGCAATATTCTTTTCAGCACTGGCAGGCAAGCAGTATGTTGTTGTTTTCACTCTAACTGTACCAAATCACCATTATCTTTCCATTTTTATTGCAAATTGAATATCAAAAGAGCAAACCTAAACAAACTCCTTGTGCTTTAGTCAAATACATTGTTCTCCTCTCTGTGCTGTGACAGGTTAACACATCGTATTGTTCTCCTCTCCTTGCTTTAACCCGGCCTATTGAAGTTTTACCTTCCTTTCACTTAAACCATTGTATCAAAGGCACATTCGTGTTACCTAAGATCAATCCATTGCCTGTGTACTGTTTTTCCAAGTCAAATCAGTTGCAAAAGATCCCCAGATATGTGATCATGAAAAGAGTATTTCAATTTTTACTCCAGTTTGTGAGATAACTCCAGTTTGCTTGTTTTGTGAGATAACTGCCAGGCTATATAGAAGAGGAAATCAGAACTCTCCCTCTGTCCCACGAAAAACAAGTGGTTACTGCATTGGGGTTAATCGTGCATAGTGGAGTGTGCTGATGTGGCCTAGAAGCCTATATTTTTACCCTGGAGCTGGGAATTTGTTATTGGGAACTGGGGTTTTTCCTTGGTTCTGAACATTTCTTCAGAACACAGTTATCACTCTTTTACCTTGGATTTAGAAAATATAAGAAAGGTTACAAATGAATCCCAATTTTGTCATTATAAAAAAGTCACCATTGCTCCTGGGCAATTTAAAAAAGTCAATTTCTGAAAGAAACCTGTATCCTAGTCCTGGTATGTAATTATATCTTTGGATGAATTCCGTGGGTCATTAGTGGAACTAATAATGGTCCTTGGGAATTATTTTTTTTTCTATTTTCAAAGGTCAGAATTGACAGGCTCTGGGATAATGTTCTATTTTTACAAACATCATTATTGTATTGTTCAGAATAACAAACTGCAGGCAGCAATATCAGCCATCTGTAGGCCAAACATAATTGTAAAAAACAAGAACCATCCATTACCCTGGGATCAGTGTATTAAAAAAGAGGCTTGCCAAGAAATTTCCCCTTATGCCGTTTTTTTAGAAGCTCTTTTTAAATGGTCGTGTTCAGGATTGTCATGTACTATTATTACATGTTGCCAGTCCACATTTTAGCACTTGTTTTTATCCTTATCACTTTGCAGCACATCCCGTTCTACATTTTTCTGTTTCTCCTTATTATATTGTTTACGATTGTATGTTACCATATCAGTAAATATGGATTATGAGTAGTTTTCCTTAAGTCTTATTAGAAGGAATGGGACATTTGTGTCTCAGAAAGCTAAAAACCTATTGGCATTCCAGCTTTTAGCAATCTTTTAAGATGTTATTCTTTGTGGAGTAGCTGGTAGGACAAGTAACTATGCACCAACAAATGTGTAAAATTTAGAAGGAATACAGATATAGAGATATAATGTGAATATATACTAATCCTATGTACTAAAACTAGTCCATACCTGGTGATTCCTTCCACTTTTAGTAGTTCATTAGATGAATTGGTTGTTTTTACTAAATGGAAATACATAGCAGACTGAGGAAGATAATAGATGCTTATTATCAGAGGTTATCAACAACATATTCTGTACTTAGTGTCCTCAGATAAACACTTTGACTCTGGTGTAGCTTATGCGTTGCACACATAGAAGACTGCAGGAGCACTGAAAGTACAGTACTGTGAGCCAAGATTATGACTAGCCACGGCACAGATGCTTAAATATTAAACGAGAAAAAGTAGATGACAAAAAATTAGGTTACTATGCAGTAATCCGCTTCTCATGAAGACTCTTTTAACAAAATCAAAAGAGAAGCATGCAATGATCGGTACACATTTTATCTTTTTAGAACCTCTACTTGCCCTCTACTTATGGTTTTCCATGTAAACTTAAAACACCACTGTAGTGTTCCATGATTCCTCAAGAGTAAACAGTTATTGGTTTAAGTCAAGATATATTGGATCAGTTGAATCTTTATTTTAAAAATACATATAATATTTTATATGTGATTTTATTTTATATGTTTATCAGAATAAAAAAGGGGTGTTTTTTGGCTTGTGTATTGTAAATGTCAAATAACTGTTAAAAACTAGAGGGAAGAAAATTACCTCAGGTAGATTTGTGTTTTCTACTGGCAAAGAAAAACACTATTAGTATTAAGCTAATAATAGTATTTGGGTATTTAATTTTGAATATTTCTTTATTTACTCAAATTAAGATAGTACGTTTGAATTATCCAGCCCTTGTTGCTGCCTCCTATAAAAGACCTCAGCTTGTAAATCTTGTAATGGATCAAATTGCTATGCAATGTAAGATTAATCAGTTTTTAATATCTCTGCCAAAACATATCAGATATTTAATGGTCAAGGTTAAGGTCTTTAACCATGAATAAAATATACTAATTTATGTGCAATCAACCCCAAGGCCAAAGTTCAAAAGGAAGGTTGAGCCAATTTAGAAGACTGTTTAACCCTCATAATAACCATTGATGAGCTCTGCAAAGCCTTATTCTGGTGCTCATGAGATAGGAGGGATGAGACTATTTGTAGAGACAGTGGATGCTATGAAGGGCATGAGCTATTTGTATACTTATTTGTAAGCTGAATAAGAGGAAAATGCTGGTACTGGATTGAGGCAGGGAGAATCATGTGAGTTTGATCAATTTAACTATTTGACTTTGATAATGTCCCTACAAATGTTATGATCTGCATTGAGACTGCGTTGACCTGCTGTAATATCAATATGTGTCTGAGATGCAAAGGAAACAGTTTTGTAAATATAGTAAATTGCAGATTAAACCCTCTGATTGCTAGTGAAAGTGTGAATAAATGAAAATTGTGTGCAGATATACCAGAAAATCAGGAGTGAAATAAAAGAATTTCACAATCTCTTAATCAGATGTACTGTACTTACTAGTGTTGTCAGTTGACTGGAAATGTGTGGTCCCAACTATAGCTACAGTACATCTCACCCAAAGTGATTAACTCCCATTCATGATTCAAACCTTAGTAGGCGTGAATTTTGGAAGGCACTCATTTAAGCTGGGGAATGATAAAACTGGCCAGTGTCTCTTAACATTTACTGATACCTTTCAATGAGTGTTAAATGGATTTAGTTTGATGTGAGACCAAAAGCAGGTCATTGCTCATAAATTTGTGAATTATTCTGTAAGTATCCTGCTTTCAAACTTGAGGCAAAGAAATGGGGGGAAAGCAAAACTACATGGCCTGAAATCTTCTTTTTTTGCAAATGCCAAAACTCATTCTAGTCTTTCCTCATACCGCATATCGTATGACCCAAGAGAGTTCATTCTCAATTTGCAATGCTGAGAAACCTCAAAATATCCATAATAAAAGGCAAATTTCTGTTAGGAAAGAAAATAAGATGTATTTCCCAATTCAAAGAACAGAAGGCGGAATACAGCATTCTTCAGCACAGACAATGAGTGCAGCTGCAGCTCTTTTTAATCATTAATATCAAAGCAGACAGCCGAACGCAAGTAGAATTTCCCAACAGTATGAAAATGAATGACTTTTTGAGGGTCATCATAAGACTTAGCATGAGAGGGCTAAACTCAACAAGGCTACAGGGGAAAGAGATAATTATTGCGCTTGACAGTGTATTTGACCACTGCATATGTTTATTTCTTACATGTTTTTTTGTTATGAACTGTTGTTTTTCAATACTCAGGAGCCTATATAAACACAGAATCAAAATTTCCTCCAAGGATCAGGCTTCTTACATAGATGAAAGCGATTGTTTCCACTGTTCATTATTTATTTTTTATGAAGCACAGCTCAGCGCGTTCCTGCACAGGAACAGATAGACCTTTTGATTTTGCCTGTCAGTTTTGGTTGTGTCAGGAAAGGTGTTTGTGCAAACTCTGGCAAAGGTGAGATACGATGTTGATTTAAAAAAATAAGTACAGAAAACGTACTGCGAGGGAATGTTCTATTTGAACATTAGCATTACATTTGTTCAAATTCTAGATTTTGTTCTACTGTGGTATGTAATGTTCTGAACACTATCTTGATTTTCCGATTTTCATTGAAAACCATAAACTTTCCAGTAAATGGTTGCTTTAAAGATGCTGTTAAAATTGCCTTTTAACTCCAAAGCTGTTGATATGAGCTCCTTGAAAAGAAATGTGTTTCCTGTAACTTAGGTTAAATATCAATTTAATAGTTTTTAACAGTCAAGCAAGCAGTGAAAAGCAAATTAAACAGGGAAATGTCCATAATTAATTACTAGGTCAGCATTTATTGAAAGTGTTTTCAATTTTTCTTATCCTTGGTGGCCTATTGCTGGAAACATACAGTACAGTACAGTGGCTGGGTGGACCCTAACTTTAAAACCGTATTGATGTGCCTCAGATATCTCTATGGGAGATAATTTGTTTTAAAAATACTATGTTTTAGACATTGCAGTTTTATAAAGGCTGAAGCAGAGTAAAGGTAAACCTTACAGGATATAGAGTTGAGTATTGAAGTGTTTTAATTAAAATGTCTGATCCCCCACCACCACCTCAGTGTTTATTTTAAATGTAATTTAAAAATGTATTAAAATAAGTATTAATTGGGTAATTGTACAGTAAACTTCTCAGTAAACTACTACTTCTTCAAACTCCTGCATATTATTGTTCCTCTAAGTGCCCATGGAGACATTACATTTATTTGCAGTGCACCTGATTGATTCCTTTTTATTTAACTGGGTCAGATAGGAGCATTTCATCAGTAATTGCCAATGTTTGTTTTTTTTTACTTTCGTTACTTCTTACTCTGAGCCACATATCTTCTTATGCTATTAACTCTATACAAATAATGCCCCAAATTCTGGTCTTCTGGGTAAAAAAAACAAATGAAAAAAGCTTCAAGTTTCCCATCAAAAGGCTCAAATTCATCCTGTAAAACTCGTGGGAATGGTTTGTGTAGTAGGAGACCTTGAAATTGCTTCTATATTTAAGCTTCTGCTTTTACCTGTATACTTGTTTGCAAAGGTGGTTCATCAGTCTCTTTGCCTAATTGATTTCTCAGTTGTATGTACCAGCATTGCTGCTGTTCTGAGCATGATGTTTTGAAAGAAACAAGCTGAAGCAAATGCTGTGTTTATACTGCATTGTGTGAATGCAGTATCATTATCTATTCAGAGCAACGCATTGGACTTTATTTATAACCTGTTCTTTATAAGTGACACATTTGCTCTTAAAAGTAATGAACAACCCCAGTATAAATCCTATTACCTGTTGTCACTAATGAATAACTAATGCATACTGTACATGTTTCTTTACTAAGAAATCTATTAGATATACATTAATCTTATACTATCACTCACCAAACTGTGTTTCAGAAAAGAAGCATTAATGTACAGTATGGTTTGCAGGTGACCCCTGTAATATTTTTTTGTTTTTGTAAACCTTTTTAATAAATGGGTATGGACAGAACAAAGTACCATATGGAAGGGTTATATTTAAAGGAGAATTTCTGTTTAAATGCAGATGCCTGAATACTTTAGGGTACCTGGGGTACCGTATCGCATTTCTGCACGTGATATCTTTTTGGTACTTTTGGGAAATATCTAGAACACATTGGGTCTTTATATTTAATTAGGTCTTTGTAATTTTCACTTTCTTAAGAGACAACAATTAGTAGACATTGGATGACTCCCATATGGGACTTGGAAAATGGCTAAATACTGTTAGAGAAGAAGGTAATGTATTGCTTTCATATCCAGTGTTTGTAAAGTGTAAAGCTGCTTCTTCAGGCTCTGATGAACACTTATCTCAAACTGTGTAATTGTTCCTGCAGCACTCCAATTAATCCCCTCACACTCCTATATCATCTGTTTGTTCCGATTAAGAAAAGCCAAATGTGTTTATCGACCTTTATCTAGCATACAAAAAAGATAAAATGAATTTAAACAAGCTGTGGGTGGAAAATAATTTTGAGACTCTTCAGAGCTAAAGTCCGTTTTTTTACACTTGTAAGAATTCTAAATGTTTTTTTGTTGGATTGGCACAGTACAGAAATCACTTAATAATATATAGTTATATCACGTGGGAGGCTCTGTATAGCTTATACAGTATGTTTAAACCCACACCTTTGTCTGTCAGTGGTTTTTTTAAACCATTGACTACCCAGCAAGCCTTATAAAAACAGTTTCATAGCTCCATGGCACCATGGTTTAACATTCGTGTACATCAGGCTTCCACATGGCTTATCCAGTAGGTCCATTCAGTTATGCAAGTTGATTCCTGCAATCCAGGTGCCATTTATTGAGCCAGAACCATGTCAAGAACTGATTGTGACCTGTAGTTCCAGTCACAGACAACTGGTCAAGCACCATCAAAGCTAGATACCCTCAGATTTTCAATAACAGCAACCTACCCAGTCCTTTCAGGCTTAGAGAGATATTTAAAATTTACTGTATGAAAGAGTGCTAAAATCAATTAGGCCTCTTGATTGTACTTGCTGTTGTCTTAGGTCTTGAAGCAGCAATCTCTATCAACATAGAGAGGTGTTGATTGTGACGTACAGTAAACATCACAGTTGCAGAGAAAAAGTTAAATCAGCAAAAACTGTTTTTATTAGACCACAAAAAATATCTGTGAAAGCATTCAGAGATTTAAAGTACATGACTCCAGTGATGAAGGGCCTTATATTTATGGGTTTGATTCCACCTGAGCTCTTAATTTATCTAATTATTGGCTTCAATGGACCAGTGTTCTGGAAGTAAGAAGAAGACCTACAAGAATTGCTGAACTGTAATCCGATACTTGATAACACATTACTCATTTAAGTAGGAAAATAAATATCAGTGGGTGACCAGACACTAGGCTTCAAATAAAGAAACTTGTCCAAAAGTTACCTCAGAACTTGGAGTTAAAGGGTTAAAGACTCTATTTCTGTCTTTATGTTTCATTACTTTTGAGCCTTTAGTTATTCAGTCAGCTTGCTGTGAATGTGTGATCTGTAATGCAATCCCAATGGGTGGCAAATTATGTTTTAGCTAATGATTACTTGAGGGGGAAACTTGCCTCAGGAGCAAAATAGTTAGAAAGTAATGAAAAATGTCCAACTGACAGATGCCTTTGTCATACGTTTGTTCAGACAGTCAAGAGCAATGTGCAGGATGCTTAATATTATTTAACACATTTTGAGCTGAACCTATGGAAAGCCTATGTGTATTCTTACTTTTCCCTTTATACTTTAACTCTTTCCTTTCTGTTTTTTTCTATGCAAATCAAACCTCTTCTGCAGTTTCTGCAGCCCTTGTTCAAGAAGAAACATAGATTTCATAGTAGAAACATTCCTCTATACCTGCAATGATGTGTTCTACTGCTGCCTCGTACTTACAAATGCCCCATTAAACATATATTTGATTTTGAACCAGAAACCATAAAAACATAAACCTGTGTATAAGAATTAAACATGTGGCATGTACATGAGTGCATTATTTCACTGACTTAAAATAGATTAAACATGTTCAGATTCTGCTTGTTTCTGTATTTAAAGAGTTAAGCGTGTCTGTTCTACCATAATCTTACAATCTGTGAATATCAACATTATTGTTTCTGGCACAATGAATACTGTATATAGGCACTAGTATGGATATGTGTACCTACAGAGCTGAGAAGAGAAAGTCAGATGTTGAGGGTAATGATGAAGGATCATTTGGTTGTCTAATGTGACAGTCTGCTGCAGTAATGGCAACATAATCTATTACCATTACCTCAGGTTAGTTCAAAGGGTGGTTTCACACATTAAAGAGCAAGAGTAACAAGTGTTGTTCAAAATCATTAAATCATTAACTCTGTAAACAAGAGTTTAGAACTTCCACTGCTATAATCGTTACTAAGATAACTACCAAAATCAGTTTTACAGTTTTGAATTACAGTAAGTTTGAACTGAAAACTAGCATACTGTATTTAACTAGATATATTTTTCCCCACTTGTTTCTGATAGGATCCATTGTGGCAACGTACCTACCAATTTTCATTTTAACAAAATTTCCGCTGCTTTATATTTACATAATCCAGTTACAAATTTCCAATAATAATGCTTGTGCTGGCCTCTCTCATGAAGGGGGGCTATTTTCATTTATTAAAAAAAGCCAGACCGTCCAAGAAAATGACAACAGCACAGCCTGCAGCATTATGAGGTATTGACAGGTTCTGAGTGGGAAGGCTGTTATTTTTTCTCAGAGGCATGCATCATATCAGTGGCTCGCTTTTCCAAACAACGGTAAATCTCAAATTCTTTCCCTCTTGGGCTGCAGAAAGTAAAAAAGTTATCAGAAACGCCAAACCTATAGCTCAGTAGTTGCGAGTTGAAAAACATTCTTGACAGAACTAGGTTATGTTGTAGGAAACATGAAAGATCTGTAAACCATCACTTTGATTTAGTCAGCTCTTTTTTGCATACGGCTGTAGCCATTTGTTTGGTATAATAAAGGGAGGAAGCAGCAATAAATTTCGGCAGCACATTAAAACAAAATCAATAGTCTTGCTCTGCTCATTTGAAAAACAATGTTGTCTTTTATGCACAACTACTGAGAAAGTTGTCTTTCTCATAATTTGTTCTGAAGGACTTTGAGGATACTGACTTTCTTACTGTCATTTTCTGAAAACTTATAAACTACCAGAGTTTGAGATTTAAGATTTAAACAATGTTATTATATTAGATTTCTGAATCATTCATACTGAGCCCAACAATTGTATGTATTCAACATAACATCAAACACAAAAGAGACCATGCTCAAACACAACAACAGATCTATTCAATAATTTCTGGGTAGAATATGCTTTATTCTGTGATTTCTAATATTATTTTTGCTTCAATTTATTAAATCTTATTCAATTGCATTTGTATTCTAAAAAATCATTTTTAATTGCCATTGTTTATTCTTCTCACCCATTTCACTGCAATACAGCGGTGTGTCATTATCGTGGATAATTATAATAACGTGTTTATTCCTTCACTGTGAAGCAGATATCAAGCAGTTTGTCTGCTGCTACATGTTAGTAGCGTGTTTAGTAATTAATATGCTGATCTTGCCTTGGAATTTTGTCAATTTTTGTCCATTTTATTGCAACTGACTCAATCAGATTTAAAATGTGGTTACTTAGAAACTTCTGAAGCACATGGGTTTGTCCTGAAATCTTTTGTCTTTGGATCAGCTGTTCCTTAACCTGTTGTCTCCAGGTATAAAATTAAATTGGATTCTGACATGGCTCAATATGGTGGACACCAGCGGCTCGACCACAACACAGACTTCTTTACCGAACCTGTTCCATTCAACAACTGTCAAAACTCATTGCTGGTAAGTTCATGTTTTCCCACAACAAAAAAACAAACAGAGCAGCTCTTGATTATTCATTTTTTAAAATGATTTTAATGTTTTTTGTCTTTAACTAAGGATAAACATCTCAACAGAATTGAGAGGATTGACTTCGTAACCTATAAACACTTTGTTCTCTGCAGCTCTTTACCAAAATACTTTTAATGTTCTTCATTAATGTTATTCTTCTTCAAACCTTTGTTCCCTCAGTATAATCTGCATAAAGCTTACAGTATGTGAGAGCACTGTGAAGGCTACGTCTCAAACATCCATCAGGAAACTAAAAGCTGTTATTGACCACAGATTTCTGCTTGAGAAGCATGTCATAAGAGATCACAGATAACAGCTCAGGGTTTTGCATTTATTTTAGTTTAGCTGAATACTGTTTAACAGCTAACGCAAAGAAGGCAAATGGTGCATGTTTTTAATTTTAGTGTTTACTTCCATTAGAATTTTCTTTCAAATATGGAAACATATTCCTTACTCTGAATCATGGTTACAATCTATGGGTGAAGGAGAAAGATGAAATGATTGTTATCTAATGTCAATATCTAACCACCCCATCTTTTATATCTATCCATTTCCTATCTACTTTATCCAGTTCAGGGTTGCAGGATAGCTGGAGTTTATCCTGGCAAGGGCACTGTCACACCCCACACTCTCCCTCGCAAACGCCGATGCATTCCCAAACCCACTGTTTCACAATCTAATTTCTAATTGAACCCATTACATTCCCACATGCACCAGATTCCACAAATTCTCACTCCCAAACCAATTATCCAACCACATCCCTTTCCTTTCAGTATTTAAAGTTCCCTCACACACCAACCTTGAGAAGACTCCAGTAGAACTCTCTTGTGTGTGTTTCTAAACCTTTTGACTGATCTCCTTGTACCGAATTTTGCTCCTGCCTTTTGACCACGCCTTTTGGATTTTGTTTTTGGATTGTCTTTTTGGGTTTCCCTCGTTACCGGACTCTTTGCCTCCCTATTTGACCAAGCCCCTGGATTACATCTTTTGGATTGTCCCTGTGCTACTCCGCATTCTGCGAGATTCACAGTTACGCAAAAGGATCCTCCTATTCTACCAATTGGTTTCCTGACAGGCACAAGGCAGGATACACACTGAATGCAACATGAGTCCAGGGCAGACACACACACACACACACACACACACACACACACACACACCAGGGCCATTTTTCCCAGAAGTCAATTAACCTACTTGTACCATTATGTCTATGGTCTGTAGGTGAAAACCCATGCAAACACAGAGAAACCATACAAACCCCATGCAGATAGCACCCCAGGTCTAGAATCGTTGCAAGGAAACAATACTAACCTCTGAGCAATCATATCACCTCCCCTCTTTTACATATTGAATGTAATATTGGAGAACTGTTGAGCCCTGCAAGCCTTACCTGAGTGTTTTATCACACAGCTTTGACTGGGACGTCAAGGTTATCATTGATTTTATTTTTCCTGACTGGCTACACGAGTCAGAACAGGCACATACTATATATGTCCATGTTCTGCATACATGCCTAACACAAAATGGCATGATCCCATGCTGTAGCAGAGAGAAATGCTGCCTGCATTTCTTTTCAGCACAGAATATGCGAATGGAATGGACTCCATTAACAAGAGAGTACTGTAATATTCCTTTTTTGGTTGCATTGCTTTTCAAGCTAATATCCACATTAGACAAGCGAGAGGGAAGAAATGACCAAGTAATTTCATGAGCTATTCCTATAAACTCTAAAGGAATGCAAACGGGCTTCCCCGACTAGAGTCACGCATTTCCATCAGCGCAGACTTCATAGCTTTTTCAAAGCCTGCAACACTTTCATTTGCCAGCCTATTTCAAAGACTCTAGCGTGGCCAAAGGTGCGCGGCTCACAATTTAAACTTCCATTTCTAATCTATTATATCTGCAATCGCCGAGGCCCTCTAAGCCTTCTGAGCTTGCATTTAGCAGGGAAAACACAGCCAGGCGGGTCATAAATAAACTCCTTGAGCCTCGTATTGTTATTGATTTCTGGTAGCTGCACGTTTATGGAATAATAAATGTGTCGTTTATTTCTTTTCACATTGATAGATAACACTGCCTCCTCTATGCCTCCGAACATGAAATACAAGCCGACACTTTCTTGTCTAGCTCTCACGTCGCCTCACTATTTAAGCTGCTTTATTTCTTGTCTTCCAGGCTTCTGCTTCCCTAAGTTGCTGTCTTTTCTAACATGTCCTCCTAAGGATGATTTAAATGAATGTTTCGTAACTTAATTTGAAAATTGTTCAGGAGAACTTCGTATTCTCTTAGTATTCAGTAAACTGAATATTTACAGTGTGGCAAAATGTATTCCTCTTCAGATTTTGATGATTCTGAAAAATGTTCTAAAACTTTGTAAAAGTAACTGTCTTACCTCTAATCAGAAAAAAGTGCTGTTTTCATGTCTTAGTGTCATTATCTCAGTATGTAAAGTGAAACTCTGACCTTTATACACTACAGCTGAGACATTTTCTGTTTTAAGGTAGTCAAATTTAATCCAGAGCAAAAGTTGCTAGTATAATTTTTATGTTGTAAAATACTCACAGGGAAGTGCAGTGGTTAGCACTGTTGCCTCACAGTGCTGGGGCCCTGGGTTCAATTCCCAGGCTGCTGTCTGTGTGGAGTTTGTAAGCTTTCCCCATATTCACATGGGTTTCCTCTGTGTACTCTGGTTTCCCCCCACAGTCCAAAGACATACGGGTAGTTTAATTGGCTTCTGGGTAAATTGGCTCTGAGGCGAGTGTGTTTTTGTCTGTGATTGCCATGTGACGGACTGGCGTCCTGTCCAGGGTGTCCAGGCCTCTGCAACCCAGTTATAAATAAAGTGGTTTGAAAATGGATGGAAGAATGGATATCTTGCAAATTAATGGTTTAGTTATTCCACTAAAATAATATCTAATAGTCTATTTTCTGCTTGTTAATCCAGTGCAAACAATGATCGTATACTGGCATATAATCAACAAATAGGAATTGGAATTGTTTTCCACACAAACAATTGGATGAAGCCATTAGAGGAGTACCAAATCACATTACATGGCAACACTAAATGCCAAGGACAAGTATTTCCTACAACCTTTTATGTTCTGTTAGGCCTTTAAAAAAAGTATTAAGCAGTGCAGTGCTTGTCACGCAAAGTACTCTTTCATAATTAACATACTTTACATATTGTAATTAAACATTATTTATATTGATTTCTTTTGAATGACAAGTTATGAATTAAATTTTTGTTTCAAATCATAGACCTTAACTCAAATAGGCATTTCTGCTATACTTGATTTTCTATGCTACAGTATACTGTAGAGGGGTGGGCTATGTGAAGCTGAACCATAGAGAGCCAAAAGTACATAGATTTCTTTCACCATATGAAAATGTAGGTAAGGGCCCAATCAATAAAAGTTCATTTTTTATCCTAAATCATGTTATTTTTGTCCTCCACAGTGATACCGCCACACAACATATCTGCAATTCCTATAACCAGCCCCACTGCATTGTGGTAATGGGTTACTTTGGGAGCAACCTGTAGAACAGTGAGACAATTTAATCAGACGGTTGTGAGGTTTCCTTGGAGAGGATAAAGTCAGTTGTTTTCTTTGGAGACTCATTTTCTGTGTATCCCTGTAGATTTTGTTGCTTTGAGGCGTATACAGTCTTGTGGCAAATAAGCTCACGGAGAGGCAGTGAAGAAGCAGGCCAGAGGAGTTTTTAAGCAGGTGAAGCCTTTATGTAAAGAAAATTGGCCCGATAGTAGAAAAACGTCAGGGAAGAGCTCTTCACTTGTTTTATCTGGAGGAATAAAACTCACTAGGTATGAAATTCATATGTTTTATAAACAACATGATTTTATATGTTCAAATAGCAGGTTTATAGGCAAAATATGGCATCTGCAGAACATCATGAATCAATGGCAGTGTGACAGTATACCATTATGCAGTCAAATAATTAAGTGGACTCCAATTAAGTGGAGTTTGAATTTGCTTAGACAAACAAGTTTCTTTCAGACACACCAGCACATTCAGAACCTCACTTCTTATTTAGCACATATGAATTGTCCTCAGTAAATTGTTAACCATGAGCTATAATGAATTACATCTCAATAGATTATATTGGATATTGTCAGTATGGAAAATAAAAAATCAGGCAGATAAAATATAGTAGAAAACAGAAAATATGTTAAAAAAAATACCGCACACCAGTTGTCTTTATTATTAATGCAGTGATTGGAATGAAGGCCATTTTTATTATTTCCTGTTGATGCCCTGTTCTTTGGATTGTCATTCTGCAAAATGCTTATACTTGACTGCTATTAAACTTATGCCTGCTGCAAAAATGACAGACATTACAGTATATGTTTTAATTAGACAACATGTTTGGTGCAAATGTTTTCTATTCTGTGCTGTGTAATACATTGAAATCCAACATCTAGATGCCTCTTATAGGCCAATTAGTCCTTAAAGTATGGTAAAGAGGGTTTTCATCATTTTTAAATCTAGTGTACAGCTTAATGTTCTGGCAGCCAACAGTCCTGTTAATGGAAAGACCTGAAGACCCTGAAACTGTTAAACATCTTTAAAGCTATCAATGATGAAAAAGTGCTGACACTTTAAATGACTGTAAAGCCACATGAGTAATGCCTTTACATTGTTATGCCCCTCTTTTGTGCTCTAAAGTGTTGACCAATTTTATAAGCCACAATCTGCAAATGTACTATTCCCAGTGCTCAACCCACAGTATTATGATAAGGATCACTGTATAAAATGTTCACAAGAAGAAAAATTAAGTGTGTACCATATGTGTTTATTGTTGAGGATTTATTTCTTTTTTGGTTGCAAATCTTGTTGTGTGGCAAGATGCTTTACACTTGTTTTTATGACACAAATGAAAAGGAATACAAATATGATGAAGTAAAAACGAAATTCAGAGATAATAAAATGAAATGAAAATAGAGCAAAGGCAAAACAAGGGTATAAGACCTTTCCTAGAGCCTAGCAAATTTTATTATTCATGACCATATACCTAGACTTTTGTAATATTAAATGGCTTGGTTTATTAATGGCTAGAGCAATAGTTTTAATGCAGCAAGGTGGTGAGTAATTTAAATGTCTAGGGTCTGAAGCAGTTATGGAGTATGATTGAAGTGTGTGCTGTAAAGTCAGCTGCTGTTAAGTCAGTGAAATAATGATTTTAGACTTGAAGCCTGTAGGGTGGCCTACAATAATGCCAGCTAACAAATCTATGTCTTTTTTTTTCATTGGTGAGTATTTTCAAAATCATGGAACTTCATCTGCAAAAGAAATTTTAAATTAAAAGATTGCAGGTTATATCACAGAAGCTACTGTACATAAAGAATTTCATTGTTTGGGTAGTGTTACGACCCCAAGTGTCTAGGGGTAAAGGGGTGTAACATTTAGATAATTTTTGGAAGCAGGTGGGTTCTCGTGAGGGACTAGGAAGCGTGATAACAAGGGTGGGTGCAAAAGTGATGATTTTAAGTTGAATAAGTGACTGCTAAGACACGATAACACAAAGGGGTAAGGAACTAGAGTGGTTCCAAAGAAAAGAAAATAACAAACAAAATGGAGCTGGCTAGGAAAGTGAGGGAAGCTAACCTGACTACAAAAGAAAACCTGAAACACACGGTCTTCAGCATCTTCAAACACCCTAGCTAACTTCCACTGTCTACCCAAAACTATACAAGACAAAAGGCACTCAACCGTACTAAACTAGAGGGACTAATACAAAATCAACTAAGTGTGTAGAATGTACCCAACAACCTAAACTAACCTTATAGTTACTTATAACCTTATCAGTTCTTAGAAGGATTTTGAATACTTGTGCCAGGTTTCTTAGTCATCTCCGTTTAAGTCTAAAGACAAAACAACAAATGCTATTGTTTGCAATACTTATGTATTGCCTTGTTATATCCTCTCAGAATATGTAATATATACTGTACAGGACAGAAAATGGGAATTTCAAAAATATTGTACCGCAACAGGGGCTCAGGCAGGCGCCCTTGCCGCATTAGGTCAGCCCCGCACCGTCCGGGGCTTGAACCCAGGACTCCCGCGTCACTCAGCAGCGACCCAGCCCGGTGAGCCAGAGAGATCTCTCTACAGCCCAATAGCTGTAGTCCTGCTATCACAGGGAAGGGCAGTGACGTCACCTGCTCTGGTACACCGGCTCTTACACAGTACCTGTTGGCCGTAAGCATTACACTCTCCCCCGCTTAAATTGCCATCCCCAGTGAAGGGCTATCCCACCCCGCTTCTGACACCAATGTAACGCAACACAGGCTCAGGCAGGCACCCTTGCCGCTTTAGGTCGGCCCCACACCATCGGGGGCTCGAACCCAGGACTCCCGCGTCACTCAGCAGGGACCCAGCCCGGTGAGCTAGAGAGAGATCTCTCCACAGCCCAGTAGCTGTAGTCCTGCTATCACAGGGAAGGGCGATGACGTCACCTGCTCTGGTACGCCGGCTCTTACACAGTACCTGTCAGCCGTAAGCGTTACACTATGTTGGATATACCGGTATATCGCCTTTAAACACATATATTTAAACACGCGTTTAGGATTTAAATCAAAACGCGATTCAAATCAATATAAATGTTTATTTTGTAACGCATAGGTGACTATTCATTGTTATTAAAAAGACTTAAATCCGATCATGTTGTGATATTTAGAAATATAAATTTGTTTGGTGCGAGTGAGGTTTTATTTAATCTCTGACCAAGGGAAACGTTTCATTTTTTCAAAGAAATGTTTGTTAAAAAAAAACTCATAGTTCCAGTGGGATTCAATCACAGACCGTTTGACATGGGAGTCAGGAACCTAACCCACAGCGCCACCGGTGCAGTCACATGCAGAGTGCTGAAAAAGCACTACAGAAACATTATCGACAGACAATGTACAGCGTGTACTATTCTTGTGTTGCGGTACATGAATATAATTATATCGTTATTAATTTCGTTAGATACGCGATTTCATATTATATTCCCTTTTAATCAAATTCTAAAAGTATGCTTGTTGACTCCGATATCTCTTTAGTTAAAGACTTCGATGCTTAAAATGTTTAGGGAGAAATGGAATACTGGTGTGTATTTTTTCTTTAAAGTACCAAGACCAGCCATATACTGTATGTTCCAAAATTAATATCGTTTATGGCCTTCACACGCGTTACAGTATGCTCCTATTCTTTTTATGCTCAGCTACTAAGATTTCCCTTCAGTGGTAAAATTCAATATCTACAACGGGCACAGCAAAGACGTTTACTGTAAGTCTTTCTACGACAGACCAACGGACCACGAGTGCCCCTGTCGGTCAACCAATCACGTACCGCGGTACCGCGCGTCATCTTGCGTCACAATGCGCGACGCCGTAGCCAATTACCTCCGGTACATGTCTGTACCGCTCACTTTGAATGGCTGCATCTGTATACTGTGGATTACACCTGTCCCAGGCTTTTGCCCAAGCAAAATTAAATTAAATTGACTGCAGCTTCTGAAAAAAATGAATAGACTTTTAGCTGTAACAAGAGCTTAGTGAAATTGCGTTCTTTTTATCAAAGTAATAGACGCTTCCTGAAAGCTTCTTTAATATGAAGTTACACATAAAAATGTTATTTTCGAACTCCTGTACCTTCTGTGAGCATTTGCCTTCATAGCGCAGATTGATTTATCAAGACAGGTCTTTTTGTATGGTCAGAGCTTTCCTTTAAAACCAAACTGGATTTCTACACCCAGATTCTATGATTTACACTTGACTTCAGACAGTCTGCGAATTTAAGATGTTTTTGGACATTTTAAAAAGTGTCTTCTGCATCCCTCTTCTAATGAACAGTGGTTCAAGTTTGCATCATGATAGCACTTAAATGGTATCTTAACTGCAACTGCTAATTTATTATGCTTTTATCAGTTCAAGGTATTTCCACAAGTGCGGAAAGTGTGTGCAAGTGTGGAAAATTCACTGTTTTGTCTCTGACAACAGGAAGCTGGAAAGACACTAGCAATACTGAACATCCCTTCACTCTTGAAGTGTATGGATTATAACTGACTTGACACAGAGAAAAAGATCTTTTTGAAACTTGAGATAGAAATGGCATGGAAATTATATGAACCAAGAGGAAAATAGATAGCTTTGTCATGCTTTGATAGTGGTGGGTGGGTGTTGTGAAGTAAACTGCCAAAATGCAGAACACAAAGGGAATTTAGAGTAGCCAGTCAAAGTTAACCAGCTTGTAGTTAGAATGTGGGAGGTAATCCACTCAAACATGCGAAGAACATTCAAGTTCCATATACGCATCCACAGGACCCCGGAGCTGTGAAACATCAGCATTAACCACAACTCAACATATAGTGAGCGCCAAAGATCTTTAAAACCTGTGATTTAAAAATGTTTACAGGGATGAAGCTTGGTACAGTAGCTCTTCATTATCGCCTTTTCTTTAGAAATACCAAACAGGTAGAACAATGAGAAAGAAAGCAGCTGCAAAAACTAATCTGAGATATGAGAGCAAATACATTTAGCTGTTCCATAGGAGACCAAGTCCAGTGCAAGAATAAGTTAAATAAGAGAAGCTACAGCAACCCTTTCCTTTTCTTGCACATTGGAATATTGTTCAGAAGAGCTTAAGTCTGAAGTTATTCATTTTTGTGTTGCATCTTTGTTGTTGATCTGTGGAGTACAAGTGCATGTATTTACTGTACAATGATGAATATGTCCTTTGGGCTGTGAAATGCTACATTTATATTTTTAGTCATTTCTTGCCGCAAATTAACAATGATCGATTCACATTTTCTTCTGCTTATGGGCTGATGCTGACTTATTTTAGGTCTTTACAAATGCAGAAAAAAAGTCTCACTTGAGATTGTGAGTGTTTTCTTTTTTTTTCGCTATTGTGATTGTGCCTCATTTTCTGTGTGGTGTCATACAGTAAGTTCATAGACATAAATTTAAACATATCATCGGACAACAGTGCAGTAGGAATTATTCAAAATGTTACACAATTGTCTCTAGAAGCTATTCATTAAAGAAGATTGAATTATTAAGGTATTAATTTGTATTTTAGTGGTAGAAGGGACAACTGCAGCAATGTGACACTTTGCTAAGAAGCTTCTGAAATTTTACACATTCACCTCCAGTTTTTAATAATTTTTAATAGATTGTTTACTTTGAGCTTTGCAATTGGTTTTATTAGGTAAAAAACATCTGTTATTTGGAGCACTGTGTCTTCTTTGCATGAAAACAATTTTCGTCTTTTTAAAACCCCTAATTTAAAATTCTCTTTTTTCATTTTATTTCCTTTTTATACATCCAACCATTTTTTTCCTGTCATACTGTATGCTTACGATTTGCTTAATGGGAAGTTTACTTTACAACTACGCTGGTTAATCTCTATGCCATTAACTAAGGGGAAAAACACCTCAAGAATTCACTCCTGATCTGCTTCCATTTCTGTCAATTAATACATTTTAAAACGTCACTTGAAAAAGCAGCCTTTTCAGAAGAAAACCTTAATATGACATGAAATTAATAATTAAGCCATGGTACAGGAGCAATAACATGCCCTGTTCTATAAGACTTCAGCTATGACTTAAATACAGTTTCTTTCAAGGTTGTTTAAAGTTTTAATGGGCTATAACATTTCACCCACCACTTTTTTATGGTTCCAGGAAGATAATATAATATAAACTGTTTTTTGTGCGTCACTACAACAGCTGTAATGCAAAACACTCACCTTGTGATAAAGCTTTGTTGTTTCCATATTCATTGCATGAAAGTGTTTTATTTTCAATCCTGCACTGACTAGCAGACCATACCAAAAGAAAACTCAGGATTAAATTTTGTTAGAAAAATAGCAATATCCCGTGTTTGAGACAACCATACCCTTTTGAAAACAATAGGTCAGTAAATGAGACATACAAAGACTTAGTGTACTGGGTTTGATTATAAAAGAAAAGCAGACATAGAACATCCAATCGGTAAAACTAAATTTCCATTCTTTCAGGGGAAGAAAACTGTTGGCACCTGATATCAGAGTGCTATTGTGTTATTACTACACCTTTTTCAGGGCAGTGGCTGCACACAGGATCACAGTATCTGTGGACTATGCCTTCTTCCCAATTTAAGACAAAAGCAAAGCAAAACCTCCTATATTTTGGAACACCTAGCTCATTTGAGCCCTTAGGTGGTGATCTGATCCCTTAATTCAGGAACTTGCTACAATTATTTGCATTACTATGCATTGTCAGCACAGAGTCTTCCATTCAAATTCTGACATCTCAGTTCAGTATGTGGCCCAAACATCTATAGTGTACAGTTAGATGATAGTTCTTGTGAGTGTGCTTTTGAACACAGCTTGGGAGCCCCAGGTCATTTTATTCTGAATCACTCCTCATCTCTGTAGAGGTTTGAAAGCAATATGAATTCTCTAGCTGCTAATAGTAACACACTGTCCTACTTGGCATCAAAGTCATGGCCAATTTAAAGCAAAACCTGGAGCTAGCTGCCATGCTGGGGAAATAGAGACCTATTTTTTGTGATTATGCTCTTCACCACTTATTTAACAGATGTGAAACTTCAGCATTTGTATCTGATCCTGGGGATTTTATGAGAGGCGATTGATTTTTGTGATACAGTGGCGTAGGATGCCTGTTTCCTGCCTTGATCTTATAGCTGAAATCTCTTCCCCAAGAGGGCACTGAATTGTATTTTAAACTGTATGTTCCATTGTTTATTTAATTTTATTTTGTTACTCTGTCAAAACCATGAAGGGCTCTGGTAATTTTAAGCTGTGGCATGTGATGGTAAATGCTCTGTACTGTTGCCGAGTACTGTTGTACTGTTGAGTGATGAGAGTGAGGGTAAACCAGGACACAGCAAGGTAAATCCATGGTGGCATTATGAGAAGAATAGCAAATTCAATACCAGTACATGTTTGTCATTTTCATACTTATTATCAGACCCGTCTAGTTCCAGTCTCTTTCACATTTGACTTGATATTTGATAATGCACGTTTAAACATCGCTCGAATGAATGTAATGAATGCTCCATTTTCACTTAGCTTTCAAAAGGCTTGTACGATGTAGGCATATCCTTCATTCTCCTCTCTCTTCACAGCCTCCAAGCATTCAGCATGACTTAGTGGCCACCTAAAACCACCCCCAATATCTTCAGGTCTCACAATTATCTACTCAAAGTCCTTAAGCCCTACTAAAGCCCAGTACACTGAGGTTTGGGATTCATATAATCTAATTTCTACTCTCTACTCTGTTTATCCTTTTATTATGGTTCCCAGCATCCTCTTTGGTTCAGATCCAACACATTCTGTGCCTTCAGCCCCAGTTCCCACTCTTTCAGCCACTGCTGCTCCTGATGCCATTTCCTTGGCTCTCAGGTCTGTCTAGCATCCTACTCTCAGCTGAGTCAGATGACATCCTCCAATATATCAGGTGGGTAGCTGCGTCAGCATGCGTAGGCTGCAAAGGAACAAGTAATAGGTTTATTCCATGCTGAAAAAAAGAAGAAAGAGAACACAACGTTTCGGCCGTGGAGCCTTCTTCAGGTGTGAGAGAGACAGGGCAGTAGGCAAAGGTAAAGTAGCGGGAGAACAAAGGTTGGGAGGGAGGAGGAGTGAGAGGCGGGAGCAGGGGACAGAAAGAGAGGCCAATCAAGAGGTGTGAAGTCAGAATGGGTGCAGAGAGGTGTGAAATGAAACTTCCAATGAATGTGTGATCCTAGCTGCAGAATAATTTTAGTTTCGGTGGTCTTTCTGATGTATGAGTTCGGAAAACCGTCTTTGAGAACACAGACGGAGAGATTAGAGTGGTCGTGGCCGTCAGAGGTGAAATGAGAAACAATGGGCTTGGAGAGATCTTTAATCTTCACAGCCCTGACGTGTTCTCTGAAGCGGTCTCCGAGTCTCATATCTGCTCTCCTTCCTATAACCTGGCATCCAGCACAGCACTGGGAGCCCACATTATCCAGCCTCCCTCCCCCCCATGTGTAATTTAGCAAATACAACTTTCCAGTTTTGTTATTTTATTCTGACTGTTCTATGAATACGACAAGCAGTTTTCTGCCAAAGTAGCATCTCAGCTGCTCCAATGGAGTGAAGGGTCCTACCCAGGGACCTTATCTTGTTGGCATCAGAGAATACCCCTGCAGCATACGTTTGCTCCTCTCTGTCCCATACTTCAAACAGGCAGTGCTCCTTTCATTTCCATCCTTCCCCTTCTGTCTTCTCCCATTTAGCATTCACCCTTTACAACTGTACAACTCTCCATAACTCTGCTCTCCTTCCAACCACCCACTTTTCCAAATTGGAGCCCGAATTTCTCACAGAATTCAACACTCCCCACAACTCTGCATCTCCAGTCAGCATTCGGTCATACCCTACCAGTTTCATGGTCTTCTCATCCATTTCTCTGTTTCCAAAACCTTCACCCTTTTGTCAGGTCCCCATAGTGCCTGGTGACCTTGTTCGCCCACTGCATTCCATCTCCCCAAACCCAGTGGCCTTCTCGCAAAACTTCCAGTGGTCTGTCTCATCATTCTATCCTACCTCTATCCCTGTCTGGTTGCAACTATTTCAGCAGCTGAATCTGTCTTCAGTCCCATTTCTTTTTGTGTATCTATTTTCCTCACCAGCCACACCAGTTCGAACTCAGGTCCACCACCTCTTAAATCAACCTGCTCACCTGAGCCGCCATGACATTTTCCAATAACATGACAATATAAAATCCCAATGATGCAACATGTCCCGGACATTCAGCACAACAGAAACCTTGGTAACCCACCCAGTTTCTGTTATGGATGGAAAGAGCTTGCATTTTCTCGGTGGAATTTCTACTCACCTGTCAATCAGCCAGTTGCCTCAGTTACATGATCAAACAGGATCTGTTCCGCCTTTGTGCTACGTACTACTTCTCCCATCTCAGGTGGATCAGGCTGTTTAAGATCTGCTTTGACAGTGCTCTCGTCTCTGTTGTAGAGTTCTCCTTAGAACTTACTTTGCTCTCTAATTCTCACGTCCCCTGTCTTGTGCTATACCTTGGATTCTCAAACTGCTTCATCTTGATCTGAATTGTCCCTTGTAACTGTCTGAACTGTGATTCACTCAGCTACGTGCCTTCTTGTCTTCACTACTGTTGTGGATTTCCCTCTGTGTCTTACACTGTCTCTCTCTGGCCTTGAACCTTTGTTTCTGACTGCGGATCTGGATTGTGTTTTGCCTGCCTGTTACCACATTTAACCATGATTGCTTAGTTGCTTATTCCACTGAGTAAGCTCCCGGGGTCTTCACATGAACCAGTGTCCACTTCTTACTCCTATTAGCAGCCATTACAATTTCATCTTCTGAGATTACCTAAATACAGTTTCCTATTGGGCGTTGTCATGAATTCACTTTTGCAAGGATGAAGACTGTGGTAAATGAGTAAAAAACACAAACTTTATATTTTACTCTAGAGCTGTACCGTCTGTCCCTTTTGCTTTTCTTTTCTTACATTTTACATGTTTCTAACTGAGCTGACTCATGTATCAGTTATTGTTTTTTAAACCACAAGGGAAGATTGTCCTCAGTAACGATTTTAGATATTTTAAGAATTGCCACAAAAAAATGAACTTCCACGCAACTTTGATTTTATGTAAATGAGAAGTACCACAGAATAATTATGAGTCTTAGATCTTTTTTTTTCTTTTTTTTGACAAGCTTAGGGTAGCCTTTGTATTTTTTTATTCTTGATTGCAGGGAGCATTGCCTTTGACAATTCCCTAAATAAAGAGGAACGGAGCAAATGCTGAATTGAAAACATCAAAAGAATTAAAAATTCCTTTTTTATTTCATTTTCCATCTGAATTGAAAAACATCTAAGGCTCTGAAATTAGATGTAGGGTAATACAGCTATAAAGCAGACACTGCTGCTTTTATTGTAGTTGTTTTTAAAACCCTCTATATTTAAGTGTCAGTTTAAATCTTAGTTGCCTCTGTGTTAATATTTAATTAAATTGACGGCAGTCCGCACCAGCAATTATGTAGATATTAATATTATGCAGATATTAATATTACAGTTTAACAGGAATGAATTTTGTTTTTGAGTCAGAATGTTTTCCAAGTTAATGTCAGCATTGTCTTCTCATTTCTAAGATGTTTTGAGCTTCCCAGTTGCTGATCTTATTCTTAAAATTTGAATTCATATAGTGGTTATTTATACATTTGCTTTATACAGGTGGTTTCCTTTCTCTCTTTACATCTTTACATGCATGTTTCATTTTCTGCCTAGAACATTATTTGCCATGCTAAATAGTGATAACATCAAAAATTCATCTCATGCCTGAAAGAACAGAAGTGAAAATGTAAGCAGGGTTATACCAGCTAAGGATATGAATTGTTCACCATCTGTGTCTGAGAATAATATTCTCTGAATATAATTCTTCCAGTCCAGTCTCTTGGAGGGTTTCACAGTCCTTAGGAAGAGCACAAAGGAGCCTTCAGAAAAAATGTATGTGCCTTGAAAATTATTCTTTACTAAAGGAAACAATTCATTTGTGTCTGAACACCTATGGAAAGTAAGGTTTATTTAAATACAGTTGTTTCTCATACTGTAGCTCTTAATAGATGCCTGCACATTAATGGGGAAATTGATAATTGCAGTAAAATAACATAAAATGTGTTTTTTTTTCCCATCTGGTTGATGGAAACGCAATGTTAATAATAAAATTTCTCTAGTCATGTGTCATTTTAAGTTATTTCATAAATAGGCGTTTGTAGAAAAATGTGCTGAAAAGATCAAGCTTAATAAAACCTTGAATCTTTGTTGTTTCTGTGATTCTATATTACTTAATGTCTGCCTACCTGTACTCTGCAACATTTAACTCTGGAGAGCAATATGTGACCCATAATGTAAAATGAAAAAACATTTATTAAATTAAAACGCTAATGAACTGACAGAGCATTGAGCTATAAAGAGAGCTGGAGAAGTCTGTATACATGGAGACGCCTAGATACAGAAGTCATCAGTCACTTTATAATGGATGTCTGCAGGTGATTAAATTTGAGAAAACTCTATTAGAATCACATTTACAAAATTAAAAACCCTTTAAAGAAAAGCTCAGTATTTTAAAATTACTTTCAGGGTCAGTTGCAGATTACACTCCTTTTTTCTTCTCTCCATGCCTTCAGCTCATACAGTGACATTTCTACAAAACAGGAAACCAGTGCTTTTAACAAGAGGACTTTAATAGAGCATTTCATGTGACAGCACAAAGCTGGCATGCATAATTGATATCTACAGGGGTCATGACTCTGGTCAAATCTCCTGCAACTGAGACCCGCAATTATGTAACAGGTCTTAAGGAGGGGGACCTCTATTAAAAATGGAGGGATTACATGTGACATTCATTAAAGCAGAAACTTTTTTATTTAAATTCACTTAATAAGGGAAAAAATAATACTACCTTCCTTCCTGGCTTAAATTACATCTGGATATTTTTGCAATGCTTTCCATTCAGAGAAACAATTGCAATTTTCATAGCAACAAATAACATGATAACATCAATACTTTCTCCCGATCACAAATTCCAATTCCAAACATATAATAGCTGATGTTAGCTTTCCCCGACATATTCACAAAAATCCTCTGACATACAACAAACCATCATCAAGTGACAATATCTTGACAATATTTTGCTTGTAATGTGGTTGAATTTAAAATATGGAGCACATACAGTATATATAGAAATAGACCAAGTTTTGTTTTTGAGCAAATAGTTGAGAATTACATTATTTGGCATGTCTTTTAATGTATATAATCTACAGTATAGTGTTCTCTATGAATCTCCATTTGTAATTTGCATTGTGGTTTCTATTGACTCACTGTTCTGCTAAAGAATTCTGGCAGTTCTGCAAACCGGATTTTGCATGCTAATGTTCCAAGGTACCAAAGATTTGGGTACCTGACTATTGGACCAGTTTAGGACATCACTTTATGGTGTTTGCAATAAAAATCTAAAACTGTATGTATTAGGGTGCATTGTCTCACTGTTTTCACCTACAGTAGGTTTCTAAACTGTTAATTCCCTTCTTCAAAGCTCAACACAGTTCAAGTGTCCCTGTTCTCCATTGCTTTAGTAACTTCATCAAACTCACTTTTGTCTTAGCCAGGTTCCTAGTGGGACTTGGATACACCTGCTCTACTTGTGCATGTGCCTGTATGTGAAAGATTCTGTGTACTTCATGCTGTTCTCCTCCACTAGACTGTGGTTCACACAAAGTTGTTGTACTCTCAAGCTTGTGTACAGTAAATGCTTCTGATAGATAAATAAAACGGTGGGTGGAAAATGTGTCTAAAAACAGTGTTTAAAAACTGGAGCAACAATATTGTGGTGTCTAGAATGCCCTTACATCATCAAACTTCAGGAGCCTTAATACAACAGCCTTAATTTTCTTGTGGACACATTCACTTAAAAAGTGTTTGTGGTAGCCTTCAACCTGAAACATTATGAAATTCAGTGTAGTCTGGCTTAAAGTTTGAATGTTATTAATGATTCTAAAATAGCTTTATTAATAATTTACTTTGGGTGGCACACTTGCACAGTGGGACCCTGGATTCAAGTACTGGGGTGCTATCTGCATGAAGTTAGTGACATACAGTACTGGTAGGTAAATTGGATTCTGGGAAAAATGTCTCTGGTGTGAGTGTGTGCACATTTGTATCTCTGAGGATTCATGTTCCGTATAGGGTATATCCTGCCTTTCACCCATTGGTAGCCTGAATAGGCTTCTGCTACCCCGTAACACAGAATTGGATAGAGTACTTAGAAACTATATGGATGGATAATCCCTCTTAGAGCATATACAAATTAGAAATTACAAATCTAAGAAGTCTGTTAACATGGACTATATAACTGGGAGGCTGCTCACAGCTTTTCTATGCCTGTACTTTATTTATATTTACCAGTTTAACATGAAAACATAAACAGGTTAAATTTAGATTGAGCAGTAGCACTGAAATGCCGTTGAATTTCAGATTGAATACAATCCCGGAACCAGTGACTACAGAGGTTCCAGTATAATCCCCCTTATTATGCTGCATTTTAAAGAGATTTCGGCTTTCCAGATTTGCATTGGAGGTCCCTGAAGTATCTTACTATCAGCCTGCTCATCCTTTTTTGAAGCCGAGTGGTTTTAGTCGCGCATTAAAAGTCACATCCATCTCTTTAAAATTCAAGTGTGAATGAGCAAGTTCCAGTGAAGTGATTTTTCTGGATTCATGTTAGTTCAACTTTCTAAACATGGAATAAGCTTGTTCTGTGGAACTACAGACAATAATGGGTACAGTTGCACCATCAAACAGTTAGCCCAGATAAGATGATAATGGAGCTCCTCCACAATGCACATCCATAAAAATTAATGAATTCATAGTCTGCCATGAAAGTGAGAAGCGTGTGGGGATTATTTCTCTGATACAAGGAGAGCTTTGTATTGTCTATAACTTCATTCTCAGGTAGATTGTGGCATAAGACTGGGAGCACATAAAAATAGAGGTACATGTTTCAGCTCAAGCAGTTGACAGTTTCAAACACTCAAGGACCCAGCAGGGATCTCACTGTGAGGAAATACAGTTTAGAAATGTATACATCGCTTGGAAAAAGCTTCCCATGGCATACATTTTCTTTTAAATATCGACATTTTCTATATCTAAAGTATCCTAAATATCATTCATTAACCCACCACTCTGAAGAAGCTTACAGTATATCCAATAGCATGTTACAAAACCATGAATTGTTAGTCGGAGTTAATAAATGAGATGCCTGAAGGGTCAACCTTTGTAAATTGAAATGGGTTAATAGAAACCTGCCATGTATAAAAATATTGTAATAAGAGCGGTTGTGTATGCTAACTAAAGCAGAACTCTTTTATAGAAGCAAGGCCGGGGAAAGGAGTTCTGTTCCTGGGGTGTTCTGGCTCCCAGTACATTCTGGAAGCAAATCATATTAATTTTAATCACATCCTCCTTGAATGCTGCACTCATGTTATCTCAGTAGGGGAGAAAAGAAAAATGTGACAAAATGAGCACAGCCCTGGTATAGTTCCACAGAGGCCTCATGCATGTAGCAGATGATTACCACCTAGCTAGGTGGTCTGAGCTTGTTGATAATGCGGTAACAAGCTTGCCTGCCGTGCTGGCAATCTGGGTTCGATCCCAAGCCCAAACTGCCGCCTCCTTCTGTGTTACAATGGGGATAAATACAAACAGCGTTTCGCACGCACTGCTTTACACTAACCCCCGCCCCTCATCCTGCTACTCAGCTAGGCACTGATTATGTCTTGGCATCACATAAGAGAGGCAGTTGCATGTATTTAAACCTCCTTTTTTTTAAATATCAGGACTTACATTCGGTTTATTCAGGGTCTCAGTGAGGGATGGCATAAAGGATGCATAACTGTTGGCATTGGCCGCTACTCCATTTTACCTTTTTTACTTATTCTTCGTCTGTGGGTTTTTTTTTTTCATCCGGCGAGTTCACGTTGTAAGTGGTTTATCAAAGTTTATCTTTGTCTTCTTGTTAAAAAAGGATGAATGAAATTGTTAACCACTCGGCTGCAGTCCAACCAAGCCCCTTGGCAAAGCTGCAAGTACTAGTACAGGATCAATCTAGTGTGGCTGCAATAAGCACCGATGTGTATACCGTTTGGAGATGTTTTTGGGTTTTTTAAAGCCACTGCATGGGAACAGTACAGTGGAGCACAAAAAAACAATTGGTTGAAAATGAGTAGTTTATAAGTTTCTTTAACAAGTTTCTAGTTTTCTCAAGTTTTCGATAAAAGGTTTCCAGTTTCACAGTGTGACATTATTGTTTCCCGGCCCTCTGTTCAGTGACTCTTACACTCTAATAAGTATTTTTAAACCTGCTGCTCAGATGCTTACTGAAGCCACTGTAGCTGTTAACCATGGGGAAGCTAAAAAAACAGCTATTTTTCGATAGTGGCTGCTGCTGGCACAAGTGTATCCTGGCTAGATATGAAGAGGCATGCCGAGCTGCAGGCATCATCGTATGCAGAGTTACCTAAGCACAGCAAGATAAAGGTTGCATCAGAAGCAGATGCCTGTGCCAGATGGCAGAGAACAAATCAATTGATAGTGAAAGGAGATTCCACTCAGGCATAGGAAACAGGCCAGCTCTAGATCCTGCACCTCGGAAGGCGCTCCATCAGCGCTCATGAGGCGAGACAAGAAGAGGAAGGGAAGCTGTGGCTGTATATTTAGTGGCCTCTGGTTCAGGAGGAGAAAACAAAATGCTTTTTTCCCCTGTGTCTCCTGAAACTCTGCTCAGGGGAACACCTGCTCATAATTGTGATGACTGTCTGTGATCTCTGTTTCTTTTTGTGCAGCCTTTGTTTGATTTTTTTTATATTGGTAATTAAAGCCCTGCAAGAGACGATGTCATGGCTTGCTCTGTCACTTCTCTTCAACCCTGGTCACATCTTGGCTAGTTCCTACAGTGACTGCTTAATTGCACACAACTGTATGACAGTCTTGAGGAGTTTGGTACTCATTGGGGAGGGCCTCAATAACAAAAAGAACTTTGAAATTATAATCTGAGCCACTTTGAAGGCCAGAGACTATAAAGGCCAAATAGAGCCACACACATATAGAACCACAAAAAACAGTTCAGTCTTGAAGGCTTAGGACATCTCTGTTGTCAGTCACTATCCACAAATACTTTGGTCATTCTGAGTCCATCTGTTAAGAAAAGTGGAGCAGATACAATAGGTGAAGGGACAGCTCAAGGTGTGTCACTCACTCTCATTGACGAACCTTCTACAGCTGTGCAGTAGCTAGTTGTTCATTGTTGTAATTAGTAGTTGTAACTAGTTGTTGATTATGGTGCTCAGGATTATACTGTTTTACACACTGATTAAGACCCAAAGAAGTGGGCTGTTTGACTTCTGGTCTAAATAACAAGTTAAATAAAATAATTGAGATTAGAATTTGACTGAAATTGTGGACCTTGCAGCTCTGGTGGACAAGATCTGTCTATGCCTGAAATTAGGAAAAATGAATGGAAAGATGAGGCAGTAAATTTCTATCATTTGCCCAGTAAAGGGGCAAAAAGTTAAGAAGACAATACTTAAACCAGTTGTAATGGCAATCCTGTATGATTTCTAGTTTAAAGCATGATAAAAATCTGTTGCTTTACTAATTTTTAATTTATAAAGGCTGGTTTGGAGTGCAACTGCCAGGAGACATACAGTAACTGTAAAATCTTCCTAAGCACATTACTCCCATGCACATGTCTTTGCTTTGGTTATCAGTCAACTTTTGAATTAGTTTTAAAACAAGTGTCGTAAAAAATCAACCCCCTCTATTTCCGGCAGCCCCCATGTTCTAAGACATACTTTTCTTTGTTTCAAATTATTCCTTAAGATCACGAAAGTAAGGTACTGTATGTTGACAGTTCCATGACTTGGACAATTGTTGAGCACTGGGGAAGGTGACACTCTCCACTTTTCCGTTTGGTGCTTTTATACGACTTGTTCGTTACTGAAATTGAATGTATTCCTGAGATATCTTGTTTGTAACTGTTTTTAAGTATTGCGGCATTATGCAGGAGCGTGTTCAGTGTGGAGGCGGATCCCTGGATTAAGGGTAACTTGTGGGCGTAGTAACCACAGCTGACCTGGCTAATTTCGGAAAATTCCGCAGCTGTGGAAGCTTCTTAAGAACACACTGAGCACCTTCCCAGAGGCATGACCAAGCAGGACTCCAGTCCTGGACCCCTGTAAGGGGAGAACATCCCAGTGACAGTCCTGGAGGGAATTGTGAAGAGAGCGTTAAGGCCGCATTTTTTCCTTTCTTTTTCTTTTCTCCTTTCATGCTGTGATGATACACCGGGACAGGTTAAGTGTTCTTTTCTTTTTGGCCTCGCTCCTTTTCTTCCAGTCTCGACCCACTAAACAGGGATAGTCCAGACTAGATAGTGCTGTTCCAAGCGATCTTTCTTTTCCCCCAGACTGGACCCCGCTAAATAGGGACAGTCCAGTCTGGCTGCCGCTGTGTCACGCAGTTTCTTTTTCCCCCAGACTGGACCCCGCTAGATAAGGATAGTCCAGTCTGAACGCCGCTGTGTAAAGTGGTGTGCTTCTTTCTTTTTCCTTTTTTTTGGGGGGTTTTGCTGACCTTACACCGGTGCCTCCAGCCTTTCAAACCAGGTGTCGACTTTTACCGGTGTTCACTGTGGCTCCTCCCTCTCCCTCATTGTTTCACTGTATAGGACACTCGTTGGTTAGGTGTGAGAGAGACATACAAAACTAAAATATCATTGCATTGTGCTGTTTTATTATATACTGTAATACAATGAACTACATTAGTAACATCTACAGTATGCCTTTACTATGTGTTGTTATGAGCAAAACTGTAGCAGTGATTTAAATTGACATTAACCCCCATTTATTCTTCAAATACAGTGTTAAATTGTCCTGAACTGTAGGTGGAAGAAATTGCATTAGAAAAGGTAGGATTTCAATGTGCTTGGAGCTCTGGTGTTGAAATATATCATATGCAAGCCCATCCCATCTCCTTTGTGTTGTTAAAGATTGCCTTATGCTCCAAGGTATAATTTCCTTTGATTTATTCTAGTACGTCTCTGCATTTGTCTTAGATTAAAAAATAATAATAATCAAATCTTTATGAGGTAGAAATAAGACACATGTTCTTATCTTTAATATGAGGGAACTATTCAGCAGAATTTAATTAAGAAAAAGCCCTTAGCATGGTCTGCATCTAGGTAAATCTTTAGCTTAATGATCTTAACATGCATGTCTTTCTCCTTGGACTGTCAAAGGTCTTTTTTTAATTTCAGATTGCCTTAACAGCCATTTAACTTTAATGATAGAGATACATAAAATTCTAAAACAGGAATCATCTTTTAGAAACATCCCTGTGGGCACATTACTGTATAGAGACCTTCTTTTTTTAAATGATTAGTCTTGATTTTAACCTATTATTGTAAGGTGAGGTTATCAAAAGACTCTATTATACTAGTGTGCAGAGAACCTTGCCTATTTACAGTACATGGATCACACTAGAGAACTTAACAACAGGTTGGCGCAACACCACGTCCTCACATTTTCCTGACTTGAACTCTCTTCTGCTTCACACTTAAGGTGCCCTAGTATCTGTGTAGCACTGGGGCTAAATAGAAGATAACATCATCTGTTTCCCTCATCTTCCATTTCTGGTGCATCTCCAGGCCCAGGATGTCTCCCTGCCAAAGTGCAGACTATTACAATATGTATGTAGCATGATGCTAAACTTCTGTGATCAATTAATACAGTACATGAAGAGCACAAGATACCACACATGAACTTCAAGTACTAATTTGACTTTTTGCTTATTCAGTTTCACTAAGATTTTAGATTTTTTGCCATTTTACAGTGTCATCCTTATAGAACATTGTCATATCTAAATAGCTTTGGCACTGAAAGATACAGTAATTGTTACTCAACAAAAAGTGAAAAACTGAGCTGGCGTTACCTGTCCTTGTGCATTATGTTGGGATTGGGGGAGTTTTAGGAGATTTTTTTTTATAAGACTAGAAGATGATGGGCTAGATGTTTTCATACAGTACATCAAATGCTGTTATCTGGATGAAATGGTTCACAGGGTTTAAACCTTTTCTTTAGACCTAAGCAAAATAAGAATGCCAAAACTCCCTCCAGGATCACAAGTTTAGTTCCACATTGTTGTCGGTACCAGTTTATAGATCTGCTTTTGCTGGAACAGTCAGGATAAATATTAAATAATATGGTCGCCCATATTAAACTGGAATCCACATTCCTGGGTGATGTGTTACTCACCTCCTGCTGCAGGCTGTGTGTCTGGGGTTGTTCCAGGAAAGTCCACCTGGGCAGAAGTCCTTTGTCAAACCATGGTGACCTCTGCTGAAAATGGGCATGGCAAAGCTGGATAAAGTTTGATCTCTCCTCTCTACGAATTCATTACTTGGTACTGTCCACCACTAAAGCTTGTCAAGTGAAAGAGCATCAGCAGGCTGTCATCTGCATTTTCCACATGTGGAGAGAAGTAGTAAGGTGAATTGTAGTTTTGCACTAGAAATGACTTATATGGTGGTGAGAGATGCATGGGATGTCAGTTTATACACCAATTAGGAGAATTTGATAGGACTGACTACATTCCAGTTAAAGATTTAGAAAAGGGGAAAAATGATTGTTTATCTTTTAAATTTAGTAAAGAAAGGCTCTGTGAAGAGCACTATTCAGTACCTTTAACTGGTTTGAACTGGCTTTAATTAGTGAAAAAATCCCATCATGTCAAATCGTGATTTAAAATTCTATGTCATGGTTTTGGCTTTAGTTTGAATACCTATCTGGGTAGGGGAAGCAGATTAATTGTCAGGCAAAGATGATTGTGAGAAACTGCACAGATTTAAAATCTCCAGTATATTGCAGTAATAAGTCAAAGGGAATGTAGAATGTCACATTTACATGAACATTCCCATTATTATGTCTCCATGTAAATATCTAACAATGAAATCACACTTCTGTACTGACTCTCAATTTAGAGGGTTATCAGTTCAAGTTGATTAAATACTGGAAAGATATTAAGTATACTCGCATCTGAGTGAAGAAATTGAAAGATGCATTTTTATTAATGGAATGGTTATAGTGGTTTTCATAGCTATTGGAAACATGGAATAGAATTATTTAATGACTGTGGAGGGGAGTCTCAATTAAATTTTCATTTGAAGGGCCTCAAATCAAAGAAGGCATTTCCATGCAATCTTAAAGATTTTTTGTGGCAATCCCTTAGATAATTTCAGTTATTTTTAACTGTTAATATGAGTAACATGTTATGTTTAAAACAAAAATGTGATAGAAGAAATTTTAAAATTCAATTAATTTCTTTATTCACATATATTAAGTTACAAATCCTTGAGTTTGCACTGCAACAGACATACTGTACTGTAATCATACTTGAATACTGATAGGAGATTTTTCTTTCTCTGCTTTTTATGTGCCAGCTTTTAAAGATCTCTTTAATGTCTTCATGTGCAGAATGGCACATGTATAAATTGTGGAAGTGCATCTCTGCTTAGAAAGGCAAAGAACATCTCAAATATCATAAATCTGAAAGATAAATGTAAAAAGGTCATGGTTGAAGGAGAGTCTTCTTCAGTAAAATACAGTTTTTCCTTTGAGGAGACAAAAGGCTTCCTTTTTGAAGAGGCCTAGTTCGTCACATCACACAGTTCACAATATTCATAGCCAGTAACATTGCTCAAAATTCATGTCCTTTGTATTGCTAAGCGCTTGATCAGAAATTCATTGTCTTCTGTACTTCACAAGGACTGTCATTGATACAAATGATTTTTATTTACATAATTTTCCATACCCAGTCAGAAAGGGTTGTTTCAAAAACATGTGAAAAAAGCACACAGGAACATTGCTGAATATATAACTTGAACAGCATTTTTGAAGATAAAAGCTGCAATATTAGATGTTTCTCAATATGTTTTTTCTTTTTTTAGAAGGGGAGATATTGAAAGCAAGTTACAATATGTGATAATGCTACTGAGGGGATATAAAGGAACAAGTAAAGGTTCATTCCATGCTAAAAAGTAAAGAAAAGAAACACTACATTTTGGTTGTGGAGCCTTCTTCAGTTGAGGGAGAGAGAGAAAGTAACAAATAAATAATGCATAGATGAACAAAAGACAGAGTAGGTAAGAAGGGACGGGTACCAGGGAGGAAACAGGCATATAGTGGAAGAGAATGAGTGTCCAAACTAAGGGAAAACAGGAAGAGAGGTGTGGAAAGCTGAAATCTACAAATGAATGGAGAGGATTTAAAAGGAGCTGAGTCTGTTGTTGAGAGAAGGGGAAATATGTGATCCAAGCTTAAGGATAATTTTGGTTTTGAATGCCTTTCTGCAATAGGAGTTCTGACACCGCTGTGTGAGGATGCAGAGGGAGAGAACAGAAAGATTGTGGCCATTAGAGGTCAAATGGGGAATTATACATTTGGAGAGTTTTTTGATATTCAAACCTCCAACCATTGAAGGGATATGTTCTTGGTTTCTTAAGATATTGTTAGTTTCATTCATTGCCTATTATGGCAGGTACATTTGTATGCAAACAATACTGTTGTTCAATCACATTCAGTAAACCCATGCTAAAGTATTCATGCATAAAATTAAATAACAATATTGAATACTGTATATAAATCCTGTTATATAAAAAGTAGTTTCATACAAAGTAGTTTACATTTTAAGGAAAACGTTAGTTTTAATGAATTTTGGTTAATTTTATGAAAAGTCATCTAATTGATGTAATTTGTCCAGCCCTTCATTGGTTTTACATTTTGATTGCATTTTACCAGTACTGCAATGTTTCTTCCACGCCCTCTTTCACTCTGCGTATTGGCCTCACACAGAGATCAACAATACGATTTACTGTATTGTAATGCATTGAAGTTGAATACTCATCCAATCTCTGGGGATTCAGATCTCCTGCGGGCTCTCTGGCTCCGTGCCAGGCGGTGCTGTGCGGCTTGCGACGGTGCGCTGCTGATGCTCACTGACCGGCTAGTTAGTGTTGGCTTTAACTAGCAAAGTTTGTGCACAGGAGAAAAGATGACTGTGGGTCCCAGCAAGTCAGGAAGAGGACCAGTTCGTTCCTGATGAAGCGCTAGTTCTGAATAGTGATTCAGCTGTCCACAGTTCCGACCTGTTCACGAGGCTTGCTGCTGATGCTAACCTCGGGTGGATCCTCTGGTTACTCTCTGGCAACCTCCGCTCAAGACTCTTAGAACAAAGCAAAGTTCTGGCACTCGGACACACTGGCTGTTCCGTGGTTGTCCGGGCTGAGTCTCAGGATGGTCAGGAGGCGCGCTGAGAGAATGTCCTGCCCTTGGGAGCCTTCTGCTCCTGGGCTGTCCTGCCCTGGAATTCTCCTTTGAATTCCCTTTAGAGTTGTCCGAAAAAGTTCACAGAATTCTCTCAGGCCCTCTGTGTTGCCTGTTTTTACCTGGAGGAACTTCAGCTCGTTCATTGGCTGAAAGTTCCATGGGCATCAGAGTCCCACGTGGGTTACTCGGCCCTACCAGTCCCTGATTGGTTGATCAAGGTGAGATATGAGTCACTTACTCCTGACACCTAGGAATGCAGTCCAGATGTCCATCTGGCACTCCCTAGACAGATAGGCGCCAATGGATGACCATTGATCATGATAGCCAGGCTTAGCTAAGTGCATCCCCCTTTGGGAGCTGTCCCTTATCAAAAGAAAACATCTTTAAATCAGCCTGCATGAATAGTTTCTCTGTGGCTGCACCACAGAGATGAAGAGGGAGATGGGGCCTCATTTGGGAAAGCACAGCAACAATAACTGTAATATAACTTTTCAACAAAAAAGCAACAAACTTGATTGCATTGTTGAAACAGAAAACAGTCTCCACACTGATCAATATTTGAACTAGCCATTTGCAAAATATTATATATTCAGTATGTTAAGTAGATGTGTTGCCAAAATATGTTTTTCAAGTTTTATTTTAATGTTGGACACCATTTACTGTAAATGCCAAATGTAGTCTTGTATTGAATTTAGAATAAACATTTTTTTTATTATTTTGACATAATATCTGGCTATTTTATGGTATTTCTTGAAAGTGCAATAGTCTTTTTCTTGTAGCACTATTTTTGTTCTTGAAGCATCATTACCATTCCTGAAAATCGTAATTTCAAAATAAGAGAAACTGGACAGAAAATGTTTGCACATGGTTAGCCTTGCTGCCTGGCACAGTGGTTAGCATTGCTGCCTGGATTCAATTCTGGACCTAGGGTACTGTCTGCGTGAAGTTTGTATGTTCTCCCTGTGTTTGCATGGATTTCCTCCCACAGTTCAAAGACATGGTGGTGTGAGTGTGTGCATGTTTGTGTTTGTGTCTGCGATGGGCTGGCTTCCTGTCCAAGGTGTACCCATTTTGTCCCCATTGCTTACTGAGATCCACCCATGACATAAACTGAATTTTATTTAAAACTGAGAAGTTGGAATTTTCCCTGTAACAGAGTTGTGGGCCGGTATCTACTATATCTGTATTCATCACATTGTCAATATAAACTATAGTAATTGTGCACTTTACTGTATAAGCACTTGGTTTCAAATTAACAGGTTTCAGTGATTAATGTAGCAAAGTCATACTTTCAATACTCATCTTACCACTTCATCTTACCCATTGAGATTTTAGGCCATTTTGTAGTGAATGTTGTATGACTTCAAACTGAAACAAACATTTTAGATGGTATAAAAATATGTGGTTCTTTGCATTTTCTTTTTGGTGTTGTTTAAATGGTGTTGATTTGTGGTGGTGCTGGGGACAACCAAAAGTGAATACTGGGGAAAAAAAACATTTTGCCAACCATGTGGAAATTGGAAATTGGTATTGGAAATTTTACCAGGCTTTGTCCACATACAGTATTCATTTATTTAAAATGACCTACAGGTACTTAGTCATAAAAGAGCTTCTGTTTATTCATACTTCTTCACAGTTGAATATGGATTCCATTTGATTTAAGGATGTGTTTTGAAATCATGTACAGTTTTATATTCTATCTTCAAAAATGAATCATTGAAATGCTCACATTGGTGGGTTATGAATTTGAACATTCATCTCTCCATCCAGATTAAGATCATACGAATGGACTCCAGGAGTCCCTAGGTGATAAATCTCTGGTTGAATATTGAAGTCTCAGTGGGTCTGTATCCTTTCAGTTGTAACAGAAGCCTCAGAATACACATTCAAAAGCCACAGCAAGAGTGCATTATAATTTTGAAGTATGCACGTTGTTGGTTTTGCTTCTGGTTTGGCATCTGAGAAAACTGGTCGTGGGTGTGAGTGTGTGCATGTCTGTGTCTGTGTTTGTGTGTCTGCCCTGTCTTGCGCCATTGAGTGCTGGGATAGGCTCTAGCTCCCTCGCGACCCTGAGCTGGAAGATGCGGTTAGAAAATGGGTGGATTGATATAAGTACTGTATCAATGAACTGAAGCTGTGTTTTCTCCAAGTATAAAACATGCCCTTCAGCTTGAGTATCATAACCTGTGTCAGTAGTACCTTAAATGCATAAAACATGGCCTCAGTACAGTAGTTTTAAAGAGCTTTTAGCTATCTACTTTATTCCCCTGGTAGTTTAGCAACAATGTACCTTAACCAGTCCAGGAGGAGGTTGTCCTCACTCACTTTCTTACATTTAGAGAAGAGTAGGACAATGTCTTTCTCTGGAGATAAATAACATGAGTGTGTCAACGATTTGCTATAGAAGGCATCGCATGGATATAAATCAGGATCCCATTCTTCGAGCAGCTTCTGCATGCAGGCCAACAGAATTTGCCAGATATTTTATGGTTGTTGTACTATTAGCGTTCTGAACAGGCGTAGAGAAACTGTAAAAAGTAGAGCTAACTGTTGACCAAGCCAGGCAAAGTATTAATATGGGTAACCCCTTTCCCAGCATTCCTCATTTGACATCCCTTCCTATCTCCGTGATTCATTCCACGCACTGAAAGGCTTCCAGTAGCCTCATTCTCAAGGACAAGCTATCGTTCACTCATCTCATCAGGTTAAAGCCGAATTTGATCCTCACATTGCTTGGCCATTAAGCCACTCAAAACTAGAGTTAGTACAGTAATGCTCTGTATGACTGAACTATAGAGTTAGTTCAAAGCTATTGAATTCTGAGTAAATTTGCAAAGACAGACATGGAGTTGAATATATATTTACATTTAGTTCATTATCTAATGCATTATTTGTACAGAAGCCTAAAGCTCTACAGTTATCATGGATAATCTTTTAATCATAGCAATTTTTTTTGCTTTCCACCACTGCAGCCAGAGTTACTTGTCCTAATCTCTCATACGTATACATGTTTGAAGGGATGTGAAAGAAAACAAATAGAAGGAAGATACACAGTGCAAATAAAAATCACATAAATTATTAATAAAGTAGAAAAAGTGTGCTGTAGTACAGTATAAGAGAGGATAATGGGTCTGTAATGAATTTTCTTCTGTTATCCTTATGTTAAGTGTATATTCATAGAAAGCTTCTGTATGTGTAAATGTGACATGTTATTTATTCATACAAATAATGTCTTTAAATATTGATATTAAAGGCCATCAGTAAGACCACAGAAATGTACATTTAGTATGTTGTCCAAACTATTGATTTTTCACTTGGCACTTTACCTACCAATTGTTAGTGTATTTCGATTGATCATATTCTTCTCACGACTTGGTCGCATATAATAGGAACATGCGGTATTCATTACTTTTTTATAAAGTTTACATCTGTAATTGGGCATCTCAGAACCAACACATACCTTAGCATTAGAGAAGTATTTGCTTTTGTACAAGAGTGGTTTCATTTTCATGTTTGAAAGAAAAGGCTGAATTTCATCATCCAAATCCCAAGTTACCATTTCATTGCCTGAAATAAAAACCCCGATGAGCTCTGATTTAATGATTACGAGCTTGCAGTCTCCCAGGAATGAGCAAAGCCTTTGGTAAATTCTAGGAAATCTTTTCTTTTTTTCTTGCATGTCTCAGAGAAACTTTCATCAGGGAACAGAGAGATCCTGCATGGCTGTCTAAGAGACTGAAACAAAACGATATATTGCTTTTTACAGTAGATGAATTCAAAGCATAATAATGGCTTTGTACAGCATGCATAGTTTGTCGTTTATCAAAACATATTTGATCCTTCTGGCTCCTTCCTGACTTACAGCTCTCTTTCTGGAGTTCCTTTCTAATAGCAAGTTCTTATACTGTAGGTACATCTAGTGGCTGTTCTGAGAATGTGCAGATCTTTGCTTGATCATTTTAGGAAGGATCCTGCTATTATATTAAAGAATTCACAAGCCTGAATACAAATAAAGGCTGCAAAACAACAATGAATTATGTTCTTGACTCATAATCAAAAATTATCACCTGTGTTCAGTATATTGCATATTTATACATCAGTTTTCTGCGTATTTCACATGATTTAATTGTAATCCTCAACTGCATCCTATTAAAATACATGCTTATATTGTGTTGGCTAATATCACCTGTTCAAATGGATGTTATTTTCTAGAAATGCAATGTTTTCCTGTTTTTTTAATACTGACAGAACATAATATATCGGTTGATTTTTCCATTATGTTTCCTTCATTTCATTTTTGGAATGAACCACGAAACAATCCTGTGTGCTTCATATGTGCTTTTTTTCTGTGGGTTGAGTATAAGTGAAAAAAAGATCAAAACACAATACATGATGCACCACCCAATCATTATGTTTCCCATTTATCTTCTTCCTTGCATCTAGATACATTTTGCACACTATCCATGCTATTCTCAATAAATCAATACATCATTAAAGAAAGAAGATAGAAGGTGCAGCATAAGGTTTTTGTTCTTTTTCTGTGAAAGCAGCATAGGATCTATCCTGTTGATCTTCAGTGGAATTGCTTAAAAGTATTTTCAAAGTGTGCATATACAGTACAATGTATAATTGTGGAAGTGCAGTTGCACAGGATTATTTCCTTAGCTGTAGATTATTTAAAGCCACAGTGTCCCCTGATACTGTCTGTCCATCCATCCATCCATTTTCAAATGGATTTTTCCAATTCAGTGTCGCGGTGAAGCCACAGCCTATCATGGCAAGCAATCGACACAAAGCAGGGTACATTGCAAGGCACACATAGACGCAAACACAGACACACACACACTCCCACCTAGGGCCAAATTTCTCAGAAGCCAGTTAACCTACCAGTATGTTTTTGGTCTGTGGGAGGAAACCCACACAAGCACAGGGAACACATACAAACACCACACATCTTGCACCCCAAGCCCCGCATTGTAACCACTGCACTAACATACCACCCCTTAACACTGTAAATTACTTTACAAAGACCTTACACCAACCAGCATATTCTGACTCATTCATTTGGTGGGTCTCTTGTAACATTCCCCATGGTTTGTTTACCTGTTGTGTGGAGCACTCATGCAGAATGACTACTGTCACACTATGGGTGTAAGGACATGACTGCTTATTCCTCTGGGGTCTGGCAAGGAAGCCTCTTTAAGTTTCTTGCTCATGATGAAAAAGGGCTACATAAAATGAAAGTTGTTGTTATTGCAGTACCGTTAGTGGGATTGCGTACCGCTTATATTAAATATCAGCCTGCCGGTGTGTAAAATCCTGGCTGACACAGGAAAGATGAAGTGTGCTCATGAAAACTTGCTGTTATTGTAGGCCTACAAAGTTACCTCGAGAGTCCCTGTGGAAATCATTTGGACTCACTGTTTGGCGGGCGCCAGCTCTGTTTTGTTTTCCTGTTAAGAAACGTGTGACTTATTCATGAAAGCATTTCTTAAATGCATTGTGCTGCAATTTATTTTTCCTTTTCCAAGCGATGGTTATGCTCCATGTTCTATAAGTATTCAACTATCTAAGAGTGTGTTTTCTCATTTTATTGTTGAAACTGCATTAACTGTCAGTCTACAGTTATTAAAACAAATGCTTACCTTTCTCAAGTGTTGTTCCATTTTGAGGCTTAATATGTTGCATTTTTCAATAAAATTTTCTCCCCCCGTTGTGGCGCAAGTATTCTTGAATTGCTTCTTAATAGCTATTATTAATCAGATCTGCTGAAACACCTTTTTTTTCCTTCTGCAGCCCACAGAGATGTTTAACTATTACAGTCTTTCATTTCATGGATGTGAACTCTTACTAATGCTAGTAAAGTATGTAACAGATTGCGAAGAAATTCTGAATATTTTTTTCCCATTCTCTAGGTGTACATTCCATGCAGAACAGCAATCGTCTTGGCCAATGAAGACATTTCCTATTGACAGCTGAGCAACCATGAAGAACAAGGATCCAGGACATAGAAGTTAAGACATATAATTGTTACATAGATTCTTTCATTTTAGATAAATTAAAGACTAGGTGCAGAATAAATAATAGTGTGCATTTATAGGTTTCATGTGATTTTGAGTCATTCTGTTGTGAGCTTCAGATTATAGTGCAGAAATCTGGCACTGACATATTTAAGCAACGGTATATCTCCCTAAATTAATTAAATTTACACTTATAAACTGTTCAGCACAATCTTGCTCATGGCACAACTGTGAAAGCCTTTTAGTGTTAAAGATTAGTGAACTCATTACTTGAAACATGCAAGTATTTTGTCAAAAGAATGTTTTGTTCTTTCTTACATTAACATTAACATTAACCTAAACTCTAAATAATCCCCTGACTATAGCAGTAGTGTAAAATATCAATATACAATTACCATTAAATTATTGACTAGTTTAATCTGTTTTCACTTTTACAAATGTAAGATCATATCAAAACTAAAGGGAATCTTCAGTGCCAGAAAATGTGTATTTATCAGTCTCTGCGTATAATGTTTTTGTTGTGATGTTTAATTCATGATTCTTACCGCCACATTGTACTAAAATGAAAAACTGCTAGAAAGGCAACTCCCTAAAATCCCAAAAAGTTAAGACATGAAGTTTTTAAGACTTAATAAACAGGGTGATCCCTTAAAGATTAATTGCTGAAATATAGTATTGAAGATAAACTTTATCTATAAACTTTAGTAGTCAACTCATATTAATCAAGTCTCCAATATTATCATACCGATTCACTTAATAAAAAATGTTATACTCTAGTAGCAAGTCTTCCAACTGCAGGGAATACATCCCAGTAACTAGCAGTAATTTCCACGATCATTTCAGCATTTCTGGATTATATCTGACCCAATTGCTGTGAATCTTTTGGCACAGCATCACATACTGTAGTAGGAACAGATGGCTAAAAAACAAATAGTCCTAAACACTATTAAATTAACTCTTCCAATGATGTAACATTATAAAAACCTTTATTGATTTTTCACAGAAGGAGAGTGAACCGCTAGTGCAAGAAAATCAAGGCTAAATTATACATTCACATCTTGTTAGAATAAAGTTATGCCCTCTAATAAAACCCAACTCCTGAATGACAAACCAGCCTTAACTAATGATACGGCACTAAATCACAACCAACTCAGAAACTTCTTAACCTGCATTTTCCTTGACCCTTTTAGGAAACAGGTCATGATATAGAAAATCCTTTGCACTTTTTTTCCTTGTCAGGTCAACTTCACATAACAAAAATTATGGCACATTATGGTCTCAATGCAACTGACTCTTTGTACTCTAATTAATGGAGAGAGTGAGATGCCTATGCATGATTTGAAATATGAGGGTCAGTTAAATACTGTTGGAAAGATGTTCATTAAAAGTCATTTCTGCAAAGGTAAGGACCACGTAGAATGTCAGCTGCCCCATAATTACTGACTACTTTCAGAAAAATCTTCTTAGATAATTTTTTTATCCACAATTTATGATTCATAAGTGTATAACACAGAGAATTTGACAGTAACATCCCAAAAAATCTTTCAGAGATATGCTGTGTATGTGCCTTGTGCCTTATATGCAAAACCAACATATGCAATGCTACAGTATTTCTTTAAGATCCACTTTGACCTTGATATAGTGTCAGCATAAAGGCTGTTTATTGTTCCACATTTTAATAGTTTAGAACAGCAAGAGGCTGCTCAAACTGTGAGTGCTCTCTGGCCACCTTGTGGCTGATTGATTCAGGGGCCTCACTTAGCTACATCTTAACTATTAGTAGATAGAACATGTCTTATGAGGGGTTTTTATAGACAGTGTGAGAAGTGTTCCCTATATTCTGACCTGTATGTTCCTAATTTCATATTAAACGAATGCCCTTGGCTTCTTGCATTATGTGCTGAGTTTGAAGAAAATGTACAGCTCTGAATGTCAGCTACTTTCAGAATTGCCCGGCAGCCTTTTCTTTTTCTTCTGAGATCAGCTGGCATACAGTAGCTTCCCAAAGTTCTCCGATGTATTAATTCCTTCGATACTGTGAATAGCTAAGCAGCTTTTCTACAGACCCATTCGCCTCTAGGCTCAGCACATTACAGCCAAAACATTACAGTAAAAAAAAACTGTAAGAAAATCATTTTGAAAATTATCATGGAATAATACAATATACCTGGACTGATAAATATTTGGCATGCTTTCTCATACAGTCTTGTCCAATGTCTGGGAAAGAATGTATTATCCTTAATCCATCACTTAATCCACTGTCAGGGTATATACTTTTTATAGAACTGGAATCTGGGAAATAACAGTACAGTATTTGTTATGCCTAGCAGTTCCACACAGTTGGTAAAACCATATAGCACCAATGTCGTGTTTAAGTGTTAAGGTCCATCTAAATAAAATGACAGACCACCGAGTGTTCTGATATAAAAGTATTCATTTTCTTTTAAGTGTTTTATGTAGAAACCTTTCCTTTAATGTCCTCTCTCAAGAATCTGTAATTCTGTGCATTTTGGCAAGTTAGAATACCTCAGAATTCTACACCATGATCTTGTACCTCAGAACCTCAAAACAACAGAAACATATGGATATACAGTATACAGGGTAATGCAGCTGTTGTTAAGTTCACATATGTATTTTCTTGTCTTGTAATTCAATTTCCCTGCTATAGCACTGAATTTGCAGTGTGACATTGAATGGGAAAAACATTGGGGGGTTTTTGCTTAAGACTGGATTTGTTTTGTTGTAAGGTGACATATACTGTACCTACAAAATGTAACTGTCACTCAAAATAAACAGCATCATAAATTACTTCTGAATGTTGTGGTGCTTCACAATCTGAGTTTATTGCAGGATACTGGTGAGTAACGGTCTGAACTTTCCAGCTCACAGACATGAGTTACTATACTGTACTGTATGTATTCATGTTCTAAAAGTTATGTTAACTTTGTTTTGAGCCTGGTCTGCTTTCATGAAAATCATACTACTTGCTTCCAATCACTCTCTCATGATCTTGTGCCAATACACTGAATCCCATGACATAAATGATGAGGAACCACTTCAAAAAGAAAAGATGCTCTTCGTACTGAAAGTTATATAGACACATGGTATTGTGTGTGTGGATATTCAATTAATCAGAAGACCTCATACACAAACTACAGTATGTTAATGTTGGGATTTACAGGACCAACCAGAAATTTGGAAAAACATTGTGTACAAAGATGTTGGGCAAGTGAACAATATTGCTCCTAATTCATCATTGTAAGGCCTAGATTCACTTATATTGTTAAAAGAAAGATATCCATTTTCTGTTTTGTAATGCACAGCAAAGACTGGTTAGGAAATTGTCTAAGTGTAATAACAGCCCATTATGTCTTCTTTTATGAAGAAGCTGTGTGTTTTCCTTGATAAACCAACATAGAGTTTTCATGGTTTTCTCTGAATACCTTTATCGGTACTTTCTCCTAATTTTTAACAACAAGTAGAGAAACTGTCTTCTTTTTCATCTCTGCTTTACTATTATCTTGGTTCCACACTCTTGGACAGCTGATTGTCTCCTCTTCAAAAATGTATTGCTGTCAATGATGAATGAAGTTGTCTCGTGTACGATGACATCTACACCTGCAAATAAGGAAAGCCTTATAAATGAGGTTAGGGTGCTGACTTTGGGAAAGATAGCATTTTAAAACTATGTTAATAATTAGAATAATGGCAATAGTGCAGACCATTGGCTGGTTCTGTACATTCAGAAATACAGTTACAGAATGTATGTTGCACTGCGTGAAGTTCAAGCTATCAAAGAAGAAATCAGAAGACCCTCTGGCACAAAATAAAGCATACTGTATTTTCAGTGTATATAATTTAGTATTGTTTTGTATTGAGCCTTATATAGAGTCCGAGGATTGATTTCATTTTTTTCATGAAAAACAAAATGCAATAGATGAACTTATAGAGCCCTCTCCACTTCAAGCTGGAAAAAATTGAAAGTGTTTTATTTTGGGTCAATAACAATACCGAACAGTATTAGAATGACAAAATGTGTTTTCAAAATAAAGCAACAGCATATAGAAGATGTTGGCCTCCTAGTTTTCTCAAGGTCAGGAATAAAGATGTTGGCAGCAGCTTCTAGAAATTTCAACCTGGTCAGTAATGTTTTCTGGCATGGAAACTACAGTGTGTTTGTTGTGTAATCTTACTGTTTTGGTCAAGTTTAATACTCAGTGATATGCTGTATGTGTCTGACTGTTCAGTACCTGCAACATTAAGTTTAACATTGGAATTAAGACCATTTCTGTATTGGAGAAATGAATTGCTATTAATAAAAATGGTGAAAAAGTATGTAAAATATAAATGTAAGCTCTTCTGTTTGTGTGAATGTGAATAGCAGTTGAGGTGAGTTGAAATCAATCTGCTTGTTCTTCTGTTGATGTACTGAGATGTCACATAAGAATTACCTTTCACATAAGAAAGAATGTATGAACCAATAATTCAGGGACATGCTTGGTAATTGTGTGCATTTGTTCTAGTGTTATTTAGTTAGGAATTGGAACAAGAAATAATACTTAGTAATGGGTTAAGTTGTTAGCACCTTACTGTGCAGGTCCGAGATTCTGTCAAACCCAATTAATTAAATAATTAAATGTAATTAAATTTCAAAATGACAGGTCAAACTATTTTGTAAGACAGACAATAAAATTCAGATACTGCTGTACGTTTCTTTAAAACCTGCAAGGTCTCCTGGTTTTTATTCCAGCAGAGCTCTCAGTTACTTAATGTGTGTACCTCAAAACAAAAATGCATTACGCTGTTACAGAACAGTGAAGCTGTCAGCAGTTTTAAATATGGATGTTTTTATGTCACAATTTTTCAGCTTTGCAATATCCTCTAATAAGTGTCACTCTTCCCTCTGGATCGGAAGTTACAAATGTAAGTTGAAAAGTGAGCTGATGGCACAGAATGGTGAATGTGCTGCACTTCATTAGAAGACTCATGGGTTACTAATGCTAATGAGTACAATTAAGAGTGAAGTAAGTTAGAGCTTAGCTGAAGAAGAGTTAGAAGAGAAGCTATGGTTCTTAGACTTCATACAAAAAGTTGAATAAAACACAGAAAAGAGATGTAGTTGTACTGTATCTGGCTCACTTATACTCTGAGACTATTTTCATTTACTTAAAATTAGTTATGGCATTCATTTAAGAATTGCTTCAATATCATTGACCACATAGAGAGCTTTTTTTTAACCCAAGGCAGATAATTTACTGTTCCTTTTATTATTCTGCTCCTTCTTTACTGACCTCCTTTTGTGATTCAGTTCAGGTGGTCTTGCTTGATTTATGAGTTTAATTATCTATTAAAAAAAGCAAGAGACTTTTTTTCTCCATAGTTTGATCTCTGGGACTGCTGAAAAGCAGCTTCTGGGTTTCTGATATATATACAGCCTCAAAGTCAAACATCTCTGACGGTCAAGCACAGTTCAGAGGTATGGGGGGGTTAATAGAAAACTAGCTTGCACTGCACACTCACACTGTCATCAATAATGAGGTCGAACTGGGAGAGGAATTGTCTTCCATTGGGAAGTACTGAGTGGAGACTTTCACTTGGGCATTGAATGATTTTCTCCTGTTCAATTAAATAGTACTACAACCTTCAGTTTTTTAATTTTGTAAGAATATTTCCTAAAATATAGGTCTTGTTTTGGGATTTTATGTGGAACTTCTTGTTTCAGGGTTATAAAACCAAAAGGCAAAACAAAATATAGCAGGACGTTCTTCTTATCAAAACTATGAACCTTTAATGGTGATATGTTAATAGCATAGTACAAAAAGTGAGGCATGATTTGGAAGATGTAATGTTTCCTTAAAAATTATTTGCACCACCAGCGGTTGTTCAGTTATATACTGTCAGAATTTGGAAGAACCAAATTCATGATAATCTCAGCCCACTCCTATAATCCCTAAACCTGCATGGAGGAGAAGCAAAACTGCTGCCCGTTCAACACACTACTGCTCCACAGTGTCGTACAATAGAGTTAGATCCAATTGCAAGCTCACAGATGCCCAGTTAGTCTCAGGGGTCAAGAGTATGTGGAAACTGAAAATGTCCCAGTGACAGGTGCCACCACTTGGCACCTGTCACAGGATGCTCTAGGTATAACTTAAATAGGATTGTTTGTCATATACTTAAGCTGTTACTGCTCATCCTCTCATGAGTCAATTGCATTATTGTGACTCAGTTGCTCCTAATTTAGTGATGGCCTGAAAAACAAGATCTGTTCAAGGCTTAAAAAAACCTGGAAACTGTGCAGGAGGAATACATCCATTTGAAAGAGAGGAAGAGATAATCATTTTATTTAAATACTTTTTTATTTTTATACAATTTTATTTGATATAATGTATTTTATAATTATTTTATTTTTTATAAATTGTATTTATTTACACCAGAATCATACAGTACTGCTCAGAGTATTCTGTCATCTACCACGTTATGGAAACATTAAGGACTCCATGAAAGTCATCATGATGGCATTAGTTAAGTTTTTCAATTTTCTTCTGAGGGTGTATTGAAAGACGAAAAATGTCTGTGGGCAGTTAAAATAATATTGAGCTGCCAGATGGAAATGTTTGTGGGATTGTTTGTGCAAAGAAAAATAGAAGAAATAGCAAGAAGAAAGTTAAGTTGCAATTACAGTATATATGTATGGTGAACTAGTAAACAAAGGTGTCAGACTTGGTAAGGACAGTATGTCTCATGTCTTCTCAGTTGTGTATCCAAGACGTTTCATGTTTGGAATTACTAGCTTCACTACACATGCTGAGCTTGTTTGAAGATCTAGCAGCGTACACCAAATTAAAACCTATGCTGCCAGAGGCTGTGGACCTATCACTGTACCATTGTGCTCCCTAATTTTTGAGCATACAGTGAAATGGTGATCATTTGGACTGCTTTATTGTTCCTAGGCTTAGAGGTTCAGCATTCTATGTTCGTCTCTACAAGATAGACTCTGGATCTGGGTGGAAGGAAATCACAAAATATCAGTCTGGGAGTGTCTTATCTAGTAAAGCGATCCACTTGTACTGCAGGAGGTTGGGACCTCAAGTTTTAGGCTGTCCCACCTGCTAACTATAAGCAAAAGTGACAAAATTGGCAGAGAATTTAACACAGACTTTGGCTTGCTACACAACTGAAACATATGTCTCTGCTCCCTCTACTTCTAAACAGAGCAAATGGACAAAAGCGATCATTTACAACAGATTACTGAAACAACACAATTGAAGGTATACAGTATTTACTGTATGTCATTAGTTGTCTTGGTTGTGCAGACCTCTGGATAATCAGTGAATAAAAGTCACCTCTTCCAAACAGGTAAGTAGAAAAAGGAACAAATTTCAGTTCATATTTGCATGACTGTCTTCTTACTGCTTGTTTAAATTCTGTTCTTGGCCATCTGTGTGTTTGACTACTGAAGAAATCTGCCAATAATTTGTCTGTGCCACTATTAGTTTTCTATTTATTTCCACGTTTTTCACTTTTCAAACTAGTGTATCAGTCAACAGAGGTGTTTAATTATCTTGAAGAGTCAAAACTAAAACAGCAATGCCTTATTAATTGAGTGAGGTAATAATGTACTGTATATATCTTTCAAATACACAAACATTGAAAATGTTCCATCATGTATTGTATAATTATTTTCCAGTTTTCCTAGACATTACATTTTTATTGTGCAAGATGAGTTTCTGTACTGAATCTGTGGTATAGTTAAATATTCTGTATTTGTTTCAAAGTATGGGGCGGTGCAGTGGCTCTGTGGCTGGAAGGTTGCCGGTTCGTATCCCACGCCCGGCAGAGGAATCCTACTTTGTTGGGCTCCTGAGCAAGGCCCTTAAACCTTAAGTGCTCCAGGGGTGCCAGAAAAATGGCTGACCCTGCGCTCTGACCCCAAGCTTCTCTCCCTGTCTGTGTGTCTCATGGAGGTCAAGTTGGGGTATGGGGAAAAACAAAAACATATTAGGAAATCAAAACTGTTCAAAACACCCCTGCTTCCTTGCAGATATTAAGGTTCATTTATGACTTTGTAGTATGAAGTTTACAATAATTTTCCACAGATTGCTGGAATCATGCCCAGCGTTCCAAACCATTCAGACATTCAATTCAAAGCATATGGAATATTTATTGAGATTAGTTTTTACAGGAAAAGGCAGCATTAATATTCCCATAGCGTCGTTCTTATGTTTAACAACAAGTGTCCTGAATACTCTACTCTGTTTCAATTTATGTAATGTTATGAGCTTTCAATTTTTTTCCTCTCAGACGTTAAATGACACACTTTGCATAAATCTTGCTCAGTGAAACAGAAGACAGTTACAAGGCAGGAGATGTAAACATTTTGTAATCATCTTCCCATCTTTTCCAAATGGAGTTTTTCTGCCTCTGTCAATTAAATTCATAGTAGAAAAAGCGACTACCCTACGTACATAAGCTGTCACAGAATGAACTAAACTCATCATTTTATTTCCAGTTAATATATTCTTATTTAATTTGATTTGAAAAAGTAATTTGAAAAAGAGGGATTATACATTATTTACCCCCAAATTGCTCTCAGCTCACAGTAACCACACCCTATTCTACTATATGGCTGAGACCTGGACAAAAACACCTCAAGGTCCAATTTATCTTTCAAATGCATCCAAAAGGCAAAAAAAAAAACATTAACTTCCCCTCACAAGCAACCTCAGCTATTATCAAGGTGATAAGTATCCAATATCAGATTTGCCGTATCCTTCATTTTCATCTGCTATCACTTCCTGTTGATCCAAACTGATCATCACATTAAGATTTAAAGAAGGCACTTTTGCACATTGGCTGGAAACAATCTGAGACCTGCTGATTCAGCCATTCTGACTCTGCAGGGTTTAAGAGCAAAGATCTGGATTATACTCATGCGTAGATCCTTCAGGTAATCAGGACTTACACCGTTCAGTGCATTTACTGTACATGAGGGTTTTTTTTTTGCCCAGAGGTTTAGCAAACAAAAATGTGTTCAGTCTGCCCTAAACTGATTTAATTGATTTTTACAATACAGTAGGTGGCCTATTTAATATACATAGAACACACATGGAAGCACACAGCCTCATGGTTTTGACTTTTGGTAAAGAAATTTCTACAGACACCCACTCAGTAAATACTGTACGTAAATAAGGGAAGTTCTAGAGCCCACCACATGGCACAGAGTTAGTGGTAATTTCTCATTAAAGTCCTTTTTCTTTGCTTTTGTGCTCTGAAAAAAGTTTTACAATCAAGAATGCAGTTCCCTGAAGGGGTCCAGTTAACCCCTTAAATAAGGGTTAATGAACATTTCCAAGTAATGAAAAGTTCAGATGGAACAAAACAACTAGACTGAGAACATCCCAATTTGATGATCACATGGATAAACAGAAAAGGGGAAGAAAATTAACATCATATAATTAAGCTTGCTTTAAATCCTAATTCACAATGCATAATACCTGTGAATTACTCGCGATTGGGGATGTTTATTGAGTGCTTGTGAATAATGAGATTTAATCCACATAGCTGAGGGCCAGCCCTTCGCCGAGGACAGCGAATTAAGCGGGGGAGAGTGTAATGCATACGGCCGACATTACAGGTTGCGCGAGCTGGCTTGCAAGCGCGGTGATGTCACCGCCCTTCCCTGTGAATATCGGGGACCTCAGCCGCCAGAGATATCCCTTTAGCTCAGCTGGCTAGTTCCTCGTTGAGTTATGTTGGAGGCCCGGGTTTGAGCCCAGCGCTAGAGGGCCCTACCTGAGGCAGGAGCAGAGAGGGTGCATACCCACGTGAGCCTGAAAGCACTACAATATACTGTATACAGCTATCTGGAAATGATACCAGGCTTGGTTAGGATTTAGAACAGCTTAATTAAAATCAGCCTGGTTTTCATCATCCCTTCCGAATGCACGTTAAGACTTTGTTACAGTGTAAATTGGTCAAATAATTGTACAACACAAGTCTCAGGTAGAGAAATAAAAGGCCATTGGTGTTCTGTTGTCTGCCCTCAATGTAACTTTCTGTTGTTTGGTCAGTGTAATGCTACTTTGGCATGCATATGGAGCTCATGTTTAGGTTGTTTTTATTTATTTTTTCTAACCACTCAAATCAGCATTTAGGCACTTAGTTATCAATAGTTAATAGTTATCAATAATGAACACAGGAAGAATAGTCCCAGAAAGATATGCACAGTCAGAAAATGGATGTATTTAAGGTTCTATCAGATCCAATATATTGCTTGCTTCCATAAACAGATACATCACAGTTTGAACAGTTCCTTCCAGTTTCAATACATTATTTGGCTATGGATCTCCAATTTTTGAAATTCAGCATGAGGGCTCTATCTTTATGCACAAGGACTAATTGTCATTTTCTGTAAATCTATTAACCCTACTTTTGTTTTTTCTCTACAGCAATTAGTTCTTGGTTAAAATACCACTTCTATTCGATTCTTTTAGAAACCCATTACAGATTGGGTATTTCAATTTGATTTGAAAAAGTAGGATAATGTCTGACAATTTAAGGACAGTGCCTTTCCTGTTCTTTTCCTCTCCGTTCTACAGATTCATCAGATGAACATTTAATTTCATTTTAAGCACCTTCTAGTACAGAGCCATCTTTTTGTTTATTCAGAAAAGTCCCTTGTCCTGAAAATGCCACACATGACTGCAACAGCATGTATTGCTTTTTAAGGTTTGCAAAGCATTGTACAATCATCTCTCCATAATGGAGCTGCCTAACTGACAGGGAAATGCAAATGCAATACTAATGGATGAGTTTGTTTTTGGGTAGTACCCAGTGCATTTCCAATATAAGCAGTGACCTTGACCTTTTTTCTCTTTATCTTCCAGTCCAGTTAAAGCACTCAGAATTACATCATTATTGTTTCTCCAGCAAACTTTCCTCTTTGTTATTGCCCTAAAAAAGCACAAGACCTTACAAAAATTGGAAAATACTGAATTAATGGTATTTTCATTTTTCTTTTGTGGTTTATTCCTTTAAAAAGAACAGTTGATGTTCTCTTTGAGGCCCAGATACATATGTTAAATGAAGTTGTTGAACATGTTTTTACATTAATTTTATTTTTGCTTAAACCAGGGCCCACAGCCACACAGTCCTTGAATGCCAAATCTGGCACATTTTCCAGATCCTCTCTGACTAATCATCAGCTTTCAACTTAAGAAGAAAGCTGAAGAGGCTGAATTCATCCAAGTCAGGCAAAATGAACTAATGCTTCTTTAATCCTTTGATTTAAAACGATTTAGGAAACCTGCTGCATAGCAGCCATTGAGGAGAGGAGAATCCCAGTTAGATGGTTATTTAACATGTAATTGAGTATTCTAGCAAAACTAAAGTTCTGGAAAGGATCCTTAGAAAAGAATGTTTTTTTATGCGTGTGCTGGAAAACAGGTCCTTCACAGTTTTCTTAAAACACCACTGTTCATTTATTTGTAATTAGTCCTGAACCTCCAGGCTACTCCCTAAGGTAAAGGTATATGAAAGTGTCCTATTGACCCTGTTGCATGAAATATAACATTGCCAGTAAAGAACAACTGCAGATGACATAAATATTTAATAAGACACAGGTAATTTCCATTGTGTTCTAACAAAAAAATAATTTTTAATAAGATTTTTCCACTCCGGTTATGAACTACTGGTCATTTTCAAAGAATCACCAGCCATGGTCCAGGGGAGTTTAAGGGATTTGTGCCTTTCACTCCAGACAAGCTATTTATGATTTACTAAAACTGTGCTCATTGCACACTAACTGGATGTGATGTTTACCCACTGCTGGGAGGTTTTTAGGAAGAATTTCTTAATTTTTAATTTTACACAGCTGTCTTTTTTTTCAGTTGACCACAAATCCCACTACAGTCTCAAATAGCAGGGTACACTGAAATAGCACATGTTGCTCAAAATGAGAGCACAACACCTAATCAGCTGTCTTCTATGGTATAATTGGAATAACTACATTTATTTATTCAGTATGAGATATGCTAAACCTTATTTAGTTCTTTTTATTTTTAAAATGTTGTGGATTAAGGGATTTTTAGATTAAGGGTCTTCATTATTTCTGGCTTCAGTTTTCGAAACATTTATAATTATACTGTTTCTATTTTTTTAACATCAGTTCTAAGTGGCAAGTAGTAGTTAAAAAGTAGTGAATAAAATAATTTAAGATACAGTGTGCCAATACTTAAGCCCTTAACTGCCGATTTACTTGTAAAGTCCCACCAACCTTTGAAAAGCAGAGTTTCCACATTGTAGCCTGAATTTGACAGATCTCAGAAGCAAAGTTAGGTGGGACCTGAGACAATTAGGGAGAAGTAGGAAAACCAGGTTGCTGCTTTATGTGCTGTTGGTGGACTGGAAGGTGGCACTCTCCTCTCTAGATAATAAATTCCAAGCTAGTGCCCCCGTATGTTGACAAGGGACATGGTACTGTAGGAAGTGTAATCCTTCAGATGAGACTAAATTACTTACTACATGGTCAGTAAAGATCCCAGATGACACTGTCCTTAAGAGTAGGGATGTTTACACTGATATCTTTGCTTAAGTCCACTTCAGACATGCACAATATGACCTTTCCCAGAATTCCCCCTTAATTCAGAATGTGAAGTATTTTCTAACCTTTACATCATATCTGTGGTGAGCTGCTGTTGTTTAATGGCTGCCACGCATCACCCATATGAGAAGTGGATAAAGTAGATCTCTTCCCTGTATGTTTAGTGCTTTGGGATGAAAAATGCAACAGAAATGAAAGCAATTAGCTTTCTGAACCAGGAGGCCAAATAATAGCATTTATCTCGTGCAGTTCTCCTGTTGTAATTCATAACGCAGAACTGTCTCTCAATTAAAAAAAAAAACATTTGTGTGTTTGTTAAAAGTCTGTTTAGCATTCAGTCATTGACCTCTCTTCATGAGCCGGTGACTGTGTATGCCATACAAATGATTGTGCATGTTTTAAACTACAATTAAAGGGAAAGTTTCTATCTCTGTAAGCAAAAACAACATTAATTAACACGCTAGAGATGTATCAGGCTTTTAAATGTCTGTTAACGCTTGCTGATAATTCCTCAATTTTTAATTAGCTAATATATGGTGAAGTTCAGGGATTAAAACAAAATTCCCATTAAAAACAAAGATGTAAGGAGAGGTGGTAACACAAATGTGAGTGAATAATGGTATTTAGTGTTTTTTGTTGTTGTTAGATATCTGTATCGAAGTGATACTTCACAACAGAAAACAAGAGTTAAAGCAACTGATTTTTTTGCCTTGTGAGTCTTTCGATCTCCATCGATTTATTAAATTTGTACCGCAAGTTAGGAAAAAACAATCAAATAGAACATCTGACATCAAATAGTTAAGAAAATACCTCAATTAATATTGTCCTACTGCTAAACCTGCATTTTTAAAACCTGTTCGATTTGACAGAAGTGCTTTACTGAAGTTACGTGGACAACTGTGTATTGATCTATAATATGTTTAATTATGGGGTTATCATTTTCAGCTATACACATTAAATAAAATCTATCTATACTCAGTTTACATTTTGAAGGCTTCAAAAACAAAAACATAAATTAGTGTCTTGGTATGTTTAATTTAAAACTAATTAATCTACAGTGACATTTATATGGTTGCACTTACAAAGAGCAGAATGTTATTGTAGATGTAGATTTGTTGAATGCTTAGAGGTGTGAATAAATATGACCTCTTGTGTTCTGGAATGAATTATTTATCCCAAATACAACTTTGTTTGTGCAATGCTATTATGAATCCAGTATAACTTTCTTAAATTATTTAACATACATTATCTGATTAAATAATATTCTGTCATATGATGTTGCTTTTTTGTTCCAATTTAATCAGGATTATGAATAAATCTGTAGGGCGCTGTATGTATTAATTTTGGTTTATATGTTAATAATTGGTAGCATGATGGCACAATGGTTAGCTTTGCTGCCTCAAAGTGCTGAGGCATTGGGTTCAATTCTGGACTTGTGGTGTTATCTGCGTGGAGTTTGTGTGGTCTCTCAGTGTTTGTGTGGGTTTGTTCTGGATGCTCCGGTTTCCTCCTACAGTCCAAAGACACACTGGTAGGTTAATTGGCTTTTGAGAGTACTGGCCTGGTGTGTGTATTCTGTGATGGACTGGCGTCCCCTCTAGGGTGTACACTCTGCTGACCAGGATAGGCTCCAGTTCTGCCACGACACTGAATTGGATGAAGCAGTAAGAAAATAGATCATGGATATTAATCATTTCAAATAAAAAATAATTAAGCTTCATTTACTGTATGTGTTCCACCCATGAATAGAAACGATACACAATACCCAAATCCTAAAATGAGAAGAAGTTAATCAATATTTTAACAATGATTCAAATTTAAAAAATGCTCAGCACTTTTCCAGACCTCAGCTGTAGAATGATCCAAATTAATCTGTTGTACTGGACACTCCAAAAATACTGATTGATCCCTGATCTACATTCTTTTTTTTCTGCTCCAAAACTGACAGTTGCTGTCAGTTGAACATGTTTAACTTCTTTGATGTGTAGAGTGTCAAGTGCACCTGCTGGGCCTACGCTGTTCAGGGGTGAATGGTAGTGACTCTTATTCTCAGTCACTTTGCTGGAGATAATTGACTCCTTTCTATCCTGCAATCATAAGAAACATGGTTTCTGAGGCTGATGGGAAGGACAGAGGCTTGTCCTTGAGGATGAGTGGCACTGAGAAGGATATGTCTCCCATTTGTATTATACAGGACATTTTGATCATTCTGAAGTGCTGGATATAGGTGATTGATTCAGGCTGAATTTAAGATGTGATCAAGCTAGAGTGGCAGGCACAGGCAGAAGACATTGTTCCATGTCTCCTCTGTGTCCTCACCATAGACTGCCTCTGTCGCAGCTGCAGGGATGGACAGGCCTAATCAGATGTTGAAATCTGACTTTTCTAAGCCAGTCAGGGCCTTCCAGTGAGCACTTAAGTGTAAATGGGGTTCCTTTGTGTGCCCTATATTTTACATTTCTTTCAGTATTTATTTAAGAATTCAATTCTTTTTCTTGTTATAAACTGAAAAAAAACTAAAACTTTTTTTTTTAGAATACAATAACATTATTTCTAAACTTCTTTCTCATTGTGTCTATATTTTTATATATTCCTCAATAAGGTTAAGTTGTACTCTCTGTGCAGTATGTATTTGAGTTTTAAAGGGGGTTGGGGGACAGTGATTGTATGCATACACTACATATGCTCTAGAGTCTAAACTCATTACCTGGTTATGTGCCTTTTCTATTGTGCATTTCCTAGACTGGGTCTCCTGTAGTATCTCGCTGCACATGCTGAAAGGTCTATAATGACTTTTATTGATCCTGTGGCTGCACTAGCAAGTAAATATGTTCTCTCGCAACAGTGCATGACAAGTCGACAGACAGTTCACGTTCCATTCTTAACCAAGAGCGCCACCTAGTGGCATTTTCATGCTTCAAATTTCAACCTTATATTCCTGCAGAATTGTGACACAACAAAATACTGTCCTATATTAAATTAAATTGTAGTGAGCCAATTAAAGGTTTTAGACTCAAATAAATGAACTTATTCTAAAACAGGTGGCAGGTTTCTTTCTGTGACTTAGTATTGGTGTATTCTTCAAGGCTTCCACAATGCCCCTTAGCCTTGGTCAAGTTGGAGAGCATTGTACTCAAACAACTTTAATTCAATGAACACTAAGCATTTTTATAGCTTATAGAAAGACAGGATTTCTTTTTACAGAACAAAAAAGAGATTCTTTGTATATGTTTCTGCAGGCTAAGGACTAAATATGGAGTTTTAGTTGTGTATTCTGTTTTTGTGCATTATTTCCAGGAGGGTCATTTGTCTTTTTCATAAAGTTCTGAAATAGTGTAATTTGTTGTTCAACGCATAAAGTGTATTTTTCTTCTTTTTCCTCTGTATTTATAGTTATGTGCCATGTATTGTTTAAAAGTCAGAACAAACAAAAATCAAAAGCCTATCTAAAACATTTAATCAGTTATTGCCTTTTCAGCTTAATTTCTTTTATTTTTCCTACATGATGTGTATAGTAAATATGAAAAATAATAATTATATGTTTGTAAATAGATGCCTGGAAACCCTATAGAAACCAAGGCTGGTGTTTTGGAGTATTTAGGGGATTTTAACACAAACAATTTTATATCATTCTATTACTGTGCCTCAGTCACTGCATAAACTGAAAAAAACATCACCAATTAAAAAGCAGCACCTGTCTGACACTGTCTGGAAATTAATATCACCTTTTCTTTTTGGAAACTATAGCATGCTCAACTTTCGGTACTTCAATTAAAATAATTCACAAATTCATAATACACATGGAGTTTGCATCATTTACCCAGAATACCCAGTTTTTTCATGTACTGACTACAATTGTATTTACCACAAACTCTGATGTTTGAAATTTAAAAAACAACCCATGTCTCCAACCCATTTCCTTTTGAAATATTATAAATTTGATAGATTTTACAGAAAGCTTACATAAATACTTTTATTCACAGCTCCTGCCTTTTTTCCACTTATAAGTGGTTTGGTATTACTGATAACAGAAAGAATAGCAAACCAACTGTTATGTCAAATTGGTGAACAAAACAGAAAGGTTGACTAAGCCACCAATTGGTAACTCCAGGAGCAGTTGCAGAAGTTGTGAAAACTAGGCTTGGCTATAAAACAAAGTGCAAAACTAGTTACTGTTTGCTATTCAGGACATTCGGAAAAATACAAAAGTAGAATATTTTCTACAAAAACAATAAACTGCTGTTTCTCTGGGGAATCTCACACTAACAGCTCATAAGGGTATTATTATACACAATGATACATTCAACAAAAAGACTAAAACAAGACTAACTGCTCCACAGTGCCACAGTGTGTGCCAGTTTAAATACTCTAAGCCCTATCCCTGGCTTGATTGACAGGTAAGCCTCTAATCAAACCAGAGGTGGACTGTAACCCGATGCAAAGTGATGAAATGGACAAGAGACAAGATCTGTGGAACTTTCGATCCACAACAAGTAAAACAAATACAAGTAACAACACAAATGAAAATATTGATAGTATCAATACTAATGAGAGTTAATATACAATAACTAAATATCTACTTTTCATACATCCCAGAATGTTCACAAAGATGATACAGGTAAGTCAATAAGGACTATGAGGGATCTTATGAGAGGTCATGCGACAAGGGCAAACAACAACAACCGTTTGTCATGACCACATTAGCCTAGGAACAGGCCATTCAGCCCTCAGAGGTCTTTAATTCACTGCACTCACGGTAAGAGATCTTGCAAATGACATGGATGTACAATGCAGTATACTGTGATTCATATCACTTCATCCAACACTTTTTGTTGCAGTATCCCAGTCAATGGCACACACAAGAAATGGGAATTTCCTGCCATATTTCACAATCATATAATCTTTAATCATACAGTTTAACAAATGTTACAGATCTGATAATGTATCTTACTTAAATCAGAATACTTGTATGTACTTAAGTTTGAAAATGAATGTAAGAGGGTCAAAAATACCTTATTATTTATCACTTTAACATTTCATTTGTTCATTTCTAAATAGTGCATGTTTCCATTTAGCTGACACTTTGAATGTATTTGTTTTGCAAATGTTGCTTATGAGACATACATCTACAGCTATTTAATTAAATTATTGGAAGTGGAACACCTGTCTAAAAGCCTCTGTTTTGTGTAATCAGGATGGCCATCCTATTGGTGATCAATGTCTGAACAATTATAACAGATTTTAAGACTGCTGATGAGGAAACAACACCTAGTATTGTGTTGAATCTCGGTACCATGTGAGTGATAGTCTGTACACTAATGCTATAAGCATTAAGCAGCAATTCATCCCAGTTATTCCCATTTGAGCACTTAAAGTCAGATCTCCTCCCCCTGATTGACATAATTATTCCAAGGAGCCCCATAATGCAATATGAACTTTGTCTGGAACAAGGAACAGGTCTGCCAATTTTCTGCTCTGTAATCAAAAACCAATTTGTAGCAACTGGAAGGGAAGATATTAAGTTAATGCCAGTCTGCCCAAATGGATCTAGTGCTTTAACGGAACACATTGAAGTTGGGGGATGAAAAAATGTTTTAAAAATGTAACACACTTCTCTCATCTTCTAAACCACTGCTCAATGTCTTTTGCCAATAAGCCAATAAATGGAATCCTGGATGTTTCTCATCTTTAGGCATTTCTGAAATCATGTGAATTGTGAGATGGGATGTTAACACAGAACTAAAGTCCCTACTGCCTGTCATTCCTTTTGATCATTTTTGTTTTCCTACATGGATATACTTATTTTTTTATTACTTTTTGGTTTGGCAAACCAGCAGATTCTAGGGACATGGAGGGAGACTAATTCTTTGCCAGCTGTTTCCCCAAAGAAAGTTGTCCTAAAAAAATCCAAAACAGCTAATCAGCTGGGGCAGAGAATAGAAGGGTTGTAAAAACTGAGATAGTGACTTTGAGCTCACAGATTGCTGCAAGAGGATCTGATTTAAGCGTCCAGGTGTCAACTATCCAGCAATTGATCTTGAAGCTGGACTGAGCCTCGAGTGAACAAAAGGATAAAAGAAAATGATCCTGACTACTTACACAGCAAAGAATACTCTGTTGGAAGACCTCACATATGGTAAAAAGATTGGCAAAGTGGGAAGAAGGTATGATCTAGTTGGAGAGTGGGAGAATCACTCTTCTGGAGTGTGTATTTTCAAACTGCTCCAGTAAGCTACTAAACAATTGCTTTTGGAAGACATGAGGCAATCCACATCCTGCATCACTCAGCTACAGGATCTGTGTTGCACCTCTACCCAGATTAAATCCCCGTGGAGAAGCATATTTGCAAGAGTAAAGAAATCACTAAGAAAGGATGGCATCCAAATTTTTAAGCTGTATCCCATGGTTCTCAATTTCCTGCTAGTTGGAGGTCTGTTTACCTCAGGGTATGAAGCAGAAGAGCTTGTCAGATCTTAAGGACTTGCCTTATCAAATTGGATAAAGTGACACATTTGTTTATTTTTAAGGATACTAATATTCATTGGGCATTCTGTGCATGTACAGTATATGTACTGGACTACTGTATGTACTAAAGTCTAATTGAAATATTTAGCACCATTTCCATCACCAGACAATCTGAACCTCCTTTGCACTGAAAGTATACAACTAGCAGAGCTACCCACGTCCAGTTTGCAAACTAAACCTCCAAAATGACAAGTACAGTAATGCCAATAATACTTAAGAAAAAATAATAGGTGTAATTTCTCATTAATTTAATGAAGGCATGACTTACATAAAAGACATCTCTCTCTCCTTTCTTTCTTGTGAGAGTAGAACACCAATGCCCTTATCACAAGCATCAGGAACGACTATAAAAGGTTTACATGGATCTGAAAATGCCAAAGGAAGTCAAGCATCATTTCAGTTAATCACATGCATCCTGGCATTCTACACTCCATTAAAACCTCACTTCCTTATCCATAAGCTGATGAAATGGACATACTGTAGCAGCAAAATCTGCTACAGAGCATCTGCAGTAAGATGAAAGTATGATAAAGCTCTGTGCCTCTGTAGGAGTCCTCGGCACAGGTCGGTCTTGATAACTTCTGTTTTCACAAGATCAGCAGCACATCCTTTTCTGGATATCAAATGTCCTAGATGTTATATAGCAGTTCAGCATAACTGTCAGATGTGTTTGTTTCAGGCTCCAGTGGACTTCCTCTGTCTGTCAGATCTTCCTTAAACATTTTTGTTTCTGAAAACAGCTGTCATCAAGTTATTGGAAAAACAACCCATTGTAAGTCCAACAGTTCTAAACAGAGGTGACATTTGTACAGACCTTCCTGCACTGCTAATGTTTCATTCAGACTTTGCTGTTGGACGCATTAAAACCAGTTTTCCTATTTTCTTAATTCCTCTGTTCCTCTAACTTCTTGACTTTGTAGGTTTTGACAGACATTGGAAGGGCTTGTGCTGCAAAACGCTGTTCCACATGCTTGAAGGAGGTACCTCCCGCCAGTATCCACTGTTGAACCAATATTCAACACACGTCTTCTGCCTTTAATTGATGCTTTAGTTTGTGATTGCTACTGTAGGTGGATCTTTTGCCATTAAAGAGGAGTAAACATCTCCCAAGCAAGCTGATGAAAGCCAAAGAATTCGGGGTTGTGGCAAAATGGCAGACATGCTTTATGTTAGCTGGGAAGCCTAACAGTAATGCAAAACACAGAGCACTGTATGGAGTGTTTGCAAAGCTGGGCTCACTGTGCAGGCGCTGTTTCCTTGTTTTAATGATTGATGCAGTCTGTAGAGTTTCTGACATTGTGTAAATGTGTCAAGACCCCTTCCAGACTGCACTCATAATCAATGACCAGGTACTGCGATGCAGATTAGAAGACATTATGAGCATTCTCAAAAATAGAACTGGTGTTTGGGGAAAGTATTAAAAAGACTTGGCATAGTTACGTTTTGAAAGAACCATGGTTAACAGCTGTTGCTTGAATTGAATGAATAGATTGCAATGGTGCTGAGCTTCTGTATACAGAAATACTTCATAACAATGATTGTGCTTTTGGATTTAAAAGGTTCTTTTATATTTGTAATGGTGTTTCTAACTAATGTTTGGGACGGGTGACAACAGCCAAGTTTAACCTCTTCTGTCAGCAACTTGTAATCATTTCTGATGTCATTTCCTCATATAAAAACTATAAAGACTATACCTAATCCCTTTCTCTCCTTTGCAAACATCTTTTGCATCCCTCCTCCACCTCTGCAGCTGCCCCTTGGGCACTCCTCACTCCATATGGGTGTCCCAGCCTCCTCATCCTATGCTCAGGAGGCTGGCCCTTAGCCAAGTGGGTTAAGTCCAATTTACTGTGACTGAAACACTCTATAAACCTTTTAACATGCTTAATTCTTGGGTGTTGTTATTCCTAATAAATTTAAAATGGGTTGGTTATTGGTGCTTTGTTGCACTTTAGAGTTCAAACTATTGGGAAGTAACTTTTCAATTTGTCCATTGGATTTCTGGCTAATTTTTCTGCCCCTGTTAAGCTTTTGCATTGTGAGCTGTGAAGCTAAGACCATCAGTCTGCATATTTGGCTGTAGTCAGTGGTTTTCACTACTCAGTATTGAGCTCACACCCTTTTAGTATTTCTCTAGTATGTGTTCATTCCTCTTTCATTATTAATGTTTCCTTCTGGGCTGACTTTACTTCATGTCAGATTCTCATCTCATAGTTGATACATTCAAGTATGTGGAACTGTACCTCTGAACGTGTAAAAGAAATGGCTGCTATATACAAGAAAAGCATACACAGCTAAATGTCTTTCACTATCATTAGAAAAAATGTGGAGTGTAAGACTGAGCCCCTTTTTTAGAAACTGAGCTCTGAGTGAACTAACAAACTCAGGTGCCTAATAAATCTGAGTTGATGTTATTATGATATGTGGAATGCTCTCCAAAATTATTTGTTTTTTGTTTTGTCTGATAATGGAAACCAAATGTGTTGTTAGAACAAAGTCATATGTTTCTATCAAGCACAAAATCAATAAAATCTTAATGATTAAATGTTTTTACGTTCTCAAAGTATGAAGATATAACCGTGAGGGAAAACATTCAAATCTTTTACCCTTTTTTGACTTCAACCACTAGAGGGCGATCTAGTTAAATTCAGCAGAACCCCGATAAAATCTTGCCCTCTTCAAGACCTGTTCTGGTGAGTGTTCCTGTATGTACAGTTGGTGAAGCCAGAAATTTAAACACATAAAATTTTGTTTTCTGTAAATAGATTTTGAAGGTTGAGTTGAAAAAAAAAAAGATTTCAACAAAAACTCTTCCCTGAGTATTCCCTTTTTCTGAGATTCAGGTTTGAAGTTTGTTACCCAAACGTCATTCAATAAATAATGTAACTGAAGAAGGCATGAAGGCGTGAAATAAAGGCATGAAGGAAAAGAGCTGTAGTCAGTTCATTTCTATTATTTATTTCCTTGAAATTAGGAAAAGAAGGAACATTTTTAAATGTGGCACAGTTATTGTATTTTGGCACGTGGCAGCTTTGACAAAACCCATTGGTGTTTTCTGTGAAGTTCTTCCATCTGTCACGTTTCTACTCAAAGAAAGAGGCATTCAAATTACTGGAATAACAAATCAACTACTTAAAACTAAGTCAACAGTGAATCAAGTCGTGCTGTGAAAGAATTAACTTTCTTTTTTTATGTAACTCTTATGCCATGGGCCAGCGGTGGCTCATAGCTCACAGTTGCCCCTGGAGATTGACAGCATTTCCACAAGGAATCATAGTTCTCTTGGTTGACTTAAGGATACAGTTGGGTCACCTTTCAGTCTGTCCTTTTTCCCTTCCATCAATCAGGCACTCAAATATTCTGTTACTTTCACCTCCTATTCATTAATGAAGTGCCACTGAAGAGGTGCTTTATCACTGATCTCTCACCGGCAGTACTGCTCTGACCACATCACAGAACTGGTCTAGACCTCGGACAACGAGTGCTTGCCCAGTGTGGTTTATCCCAGTTAGCAGCCAGCCTTTACTGCGACTGCAACAGCCGTCAGCAGTTAGCCTTTGCTGCAACCTTAGTGGTTGCTACTCCAGTTGCCAGCCCACCTCTGCGGTGACTCTGCACTAACAGGGGACAACTGGCTACTAAAGCCTCACCAGTGTGGTACAAGTTGGCAGCCAATCTCTGCTGTGACTGGTCTGGCAGCCAACTTAGAGTTTCTACCAGGGGTAGGGGGTGGTGTGGTGTCCCTGTGGCTAAGGATCTGCGCCTGTGGCTGGAAGGTTGCCGGTTCAAATCCCGCGGCTGGCAGAGGGATCCTACTCCATTGTGCCCCTAAGTCACCCAATAAAGTGATCTCTCTCTCTTATCTCTCTACCAGTCTGCAGCAAACCTCTTGTACAGTTTCTCTGCTGCAACTACTATGGCAACGCCATTTCACAGTTAGCTGGCAGCCCACCTCTGTTGTGACTGCTGCCATCATTGGTGAAATGCAACACTTTTTTATATTTCAGGGTTAGAAAGAATCAGCATTGATGAGTGCATTTCAAACCACAATGAAAGCAAAATGTACACAGTAATGCATAAAACAATTTACATAAAAAATAGGCAAAATTTCCAGGTATTCGTAGCGCCATATTTCATTATTCAGAATGAGGAAACCAGAGTTCTGGTGACGTGAAGCAGCCTTATTACATTGTAAAGAAGCAGGCTTGTGAATACATCTCTTTTAATCCAATAGAAATATTGCTCTCGATTTTGAGTTGGTTTTGCGGATGAATACTACTTACTTGTTAACTCTGCATGCAGATCACGTTGAAACGTCTGAGGTGAAATGTCTGCTGCACAATCTGCGCTTATTTGCTTGATATCACATTACATTAGTCAATACAGTGACTAGTGAGCAGGAAGGGCAACATCACATCACAATTCATGGGAACTCTCACTCTTGCCCATGGAGAGACCAGGAGTTTGCGACAACATGGGGACTATACAGTACTTTCACACAATACATGATTTTGTGCTTTTGGAATTTGTCAAGTTTTGTGACACTGACAATTAATTTATTTTTTACCAAAATGTAATAACTGGTGTTAGAAGTTGGGACTGCAGTCCTCCTCTAACATTCTGATTGTACATTATGAAAGTGGGTTGTTAAAACAGTCAATATTTAGGCTACAATTTAATACATATTTAGAGATTTGAATTAATCAACAACAACACATCAACACAACGTCTTATACTTGGCTATTAATGCATTGAAAGGAAAGGCACATACAGTAGGGTATTTTAAGCCATGAAGAAGCAACTCTGTGCCCCAAAACACCCATCAGAGATCTGGCATAAAATCTTTAACAGAGAGACCAAACATTAGCACAACGCTTTATCAAAGTAAATACTGTCCATACAGTTCATGACCCCTTCTTCCAAGATAGGGGAGCCAGAGCCTATCTCTGCAAGTAACAGGCACAAGGAGGGGCATGACACCTGTCCAGCACAAGGCAGACACACACTCACACCAAAGTCAATTTTCCCAGATGCCAATTAATCTACCCACATGTTTTTGGACTGTGGGAGGAAACAGGAGCATCCCAGAGGAAAGCCATGCGAACACAGGGAGAACATACAAACTCCGTGCAGACAGCACCCCAGTTCCGGAACTGAACCTAGGGCCCCAGCACTGTAAGGCAGCAACGCTAACCACTGTGGAACTGTACTGTCCTACATAAGGATATATCTTTGAAAAATCACATTCCATACTATGTGAAAATTATTTTGTCCTTAGTGTGTGACATATTCACTGTGAAATAACCTTCTGTGCTGTTATTAACTGTCTATGAAGGACAGCTAACTTGGGCTCTACAGTTAAAACTTTATGGTTTTAGAAGTTAATAATGCATCAGCAGTACTTTCCTCAAGGTCAATTGCATGGTTTGGAACATTCTGATTTCATGAAAAAACAAGCAATGCTTTTATGTTTAATTTAAGAAAGGTACTAATAATGAAGTATAATATATTATTTGATTGTTATTAGGGTTTTTCTGCCCCAGGTATAAGACTCAGTATTTTGTAAAGGGAATCATATGGATTCTTGCGGAGCTGCTGAGATTTTAGATTTTGAGCCAATCAAATGTATTCTGTGTAATGTAAAAAGGCTGATATGATCAATGTTAAATGAGGATGAATTACCTCATAATAACATTTTTAAACATTTTGAACTTTACAATTACTGTATTAAGTTAGGTTGCAAAAAAACAGAATCTTGCACAAATCGAGACAAACATGCCCATAACAAATTTACTTTACACTCACCTTTTACAAGCTATTGTATACAATATTGTATTCAATAAAGGGATACATAACAGTTTTAATAAACGTAGTATTACATTTCGTATAGATGTATATGTTGTAATTACATCTGGAGTCTGTACTCCACACGTACACTAAGTTCTACTACAAAATCGAATAGCTCAACCTCAAACAATTCGTTGACAAAAAAAAAAAGACCTGATGGGAGGTGGGAAGACCTACAATGGCCACAGACTGTATTCTAATTGTTGAAAACCTGGGAGGAGTCCCCTACTGCACCAATCAGAATGAGGGTCATGACTCCGACCGTCGCCATTGTAGTACTGTACCATTGCAACCCGCACACACGAGAATGAATGTTGGACGTTTTATAATTTGCACACAATGTTACAAATAGTGTAACAGGTGAGATCTTCATGTTTTTGTGTTGAATTTTTGGCACTCACTGGAATGTCATGAGACCGAAGTAGCCATCTCAGAGATCCAAGGTCATACTGCAGTGATGCTCTTTGAACAGGAATCCTGTGACACTGTTTTACTTATTTACTGTATGGTGCAGGTGTGTGCAACTGACACCTAACGTTGAGAAAAAGCAAACCTGCTCCAATAGTCTATATATATATTAACTCAGACAGGTTTATGCTTTTCAGCAGTGCTTTCCAACCCCTGTCCTAGGAGACCACCCAGACTTCTGCTTTTTGCTGCCGCGGAGCTCTTGATCACAGGCAAATTGATTTCAGTCTGGAGCAGAAATCGGTTTCTGAGTTTCAGAGCTGCCCTTCTTCAGGGGTGTTACCTGAGATGTAATCAGATGACCGATGAAAAGGGGAAACAAGAAACGCTTGTTCTGGGGTATGTGTGATGCGTTGTCAGTCCCAATTGTCTCGAGTTTATTTAGCACTAGAGGATCAGCTGTATGGAAATATAGGACACCTGGATTTAGAAAGGGTGGGTTTGTAAAGTAAAGACCATAATATAAACGCATAGAACGTATGATATGATATATTACGATTTTCCGAGGGCTTTTGATAAATTTCCCCATAAAATATCACTTCCCAAATCGCATGTACTGTAGTTTGCTTTTGGAGATCTGGTTAAGGAATAGAACACAGCGAATACCGATAACGGGTGAAGGCTCGTATCGGGGGGATGCAAAAGTTGGATTACCACAGAGATCTATATAAACCTAAAAAACTAAGATGCTTCATAAGAAAAAAGCCTTAGGTGTTTATGTTAACACAATATTTACATTTTGTAGACAATGAGCAGAAGGAATTCAAAAGACAAACAAATGTTAGGATTCGCACCTGAAGACATAGAATTTAAATCCAGTTATTTTATATTAAAATTGTGCAATGCACTGGTAAGACGGCTTTTGGAGTTTTGTGTACATTTTGGACACAATTTTTGGGAAAGATATTACAGCAGTGAAATCAGTGCAAAGAAATGTAACCAGATACATTCTGTAGCTTAAAGGACAGTCAGAAACTGACCATCTAAAAACCTGAACGTTCATTGTTTAACAGAAAAAGACGGCACTTTCCAGGTTGCGGGAACTACAGTACGTATGCGCAGTATTTGTTTAGCGGAAGAACTACAACTCCCAGAGATCTCCGCTTCATCCTTTCATCCGCGGCCGTGTGCTATGGCAGACGATGCTGTCCTGCAGTTGTCGGTGCGCACTAACGTTCATATGGATATTTAGAATCCTTGTTTTCGTTGTATCCAATTGAGATCTCGAATAACAATGTTTAAAAAAGCAAAGAGGGTAAATTTCCGGCGACGAAACGAGTCAGACGATGAAGAAAATGAAGAGAGCCAACCTCAAGCGGTGCAGCAGCAGTCATGTGGGCCTGCTGACGAGACGTGCCTTCGGGAAGCCGGAGTCAACAATTCAGAGCTCGGGAGCGCAAACGTGCCAGCAAGCGAGGATGTTGTGCACCACGGAAACGGGTTGCAAAGTAATGCTGCAAAACCCAAAGAGAAAAAGAAAATTAAGGACAACAAGGAAGCTCCCAAAGCTAGCTTGTTGAGCTTTCACGATGAGGAAGGTAAGGTGTTGATTCTTTCTGCACGATCTGTCGGTTTAAACTTGCTTTTATTAGCTATAGGCTCCATTTTGGCGGAATACCTGCGGTCACTATACAAAAGTTATTTTGTAAAAAGGATCAGTGTAGCAATTAGGTTCAGTTTTAATACTGAACACCACTGACTGGGGCTCACAACCTATGCAGCTACATCGTGCGATACGGAATGTAGGCTGAAATACTGGAACGTTTGCAGTGACTTTATGTGTAATTTGAATGTAAAATGTGTATTTATATATATATTTCGGATTCAACCGAGCAGTTACAACCTGTTTTGCACGTCTGTGCGTTAGGTGTGCAGCTAATATTATTTTGTGACTTGAAGATGGCGCTGTAAAGTATGAACGAGGAAATCAATCTTTAAACGTATTTGCTCTTTATTCGTGTGGATCCCAAATATCTGTATTGTAAGTTAAACACGCGGTCAGTGATCCGTTGTGGGTTATGTGGATGAATGTCATTTACCGATTAACAGTATAGTTTTATTAAACATCAACGTACCACTGTGGTACAACGTTATGGTGTTGTTGGAAAACGTCAGTTATGTTAACTCATGAAAGGTTACTACATCCAACTGAGGTTGTAGTGGGAAAACATAGTTTGTTGTAACAAACTAATTGTAGTTCCGGATAGTTATTTCATTAAATGTGACAGCGTGGTACTTTAAAATTTGTATTTCGTTGCACTGGACCAACATAAAGTAACAGGGATAAGGGAAGAGAGAAGTGTTTCTACAACGCTGGGCAAACCAATGTGAAAACCGAAATAGTGTTACAGTAACCTAACGGAAATGTTTGTAAAATTTAGAACCTATCTTAAATGCTATTATAATTTTGTTGCACATAAACGTACAATGAAAAACATTGTGAACTAATACAACCTGAAATGCAATACCAGAGTTAAAAGATGAGCTTCCATGACAAATACATAGTTTCCTCCCAAGTTCAGCTGTAAGAAATGTGTCCTACCTGCTTTGCTTTCCCCCTTTTATAAATTAGTGCAGGGGTCTCCAATCCTGACCTTTATTGAAGCCATTTTTGTAGCTGTCGCTTAATGTGAACTAATTCTCTAATTATATCAATCATTTTCTGCTCCTGAAAAGGTGAAGCTTTCAAATCACTTCATTTTCCTAACTGAAGACACCATCAAAGAGGTCCAGTTAGTAAAATGATAACACAGAGAAACTAATGTGCATGAAATCAGCTATTAACTGCCTAAATGATCTGATTATTGGAGCCTGTTTAAGACACATCTGCAGTTCTTTAGGTACTGGAGCTGTAGACCTGCTGGATGTCTTCAAGGCTGCAGGTGTGCTTTAGTGACAGTCTGAAGAATATTCAAAAATATCCATGCATCAATGTGAACGACACACATAGAGCTTTAGAAATGAATAGTATTTTCAGAATCGCCCACCCTGTAACAACTGAAAGACTGAGCGCTTACAGGTTTATGAATGGCATCAGAGTGAAAGAAAACACTTGAGTTTAAAAAAAAATAGGGAAGGAGCTCCAAGGACCAGGATTCTCCAAGAAGCACACACTGCTCTGCTTGGCACTGCCTGGGGTAGAGCTGGTATCAGTCAGCCAGGACTGTTTCTACATTCGATTTTTATGTTAAATAACAAACCCCAAATTATCGAAAAAACACAGTTGTTAAATGTAATAACTTTTTTTCAGTGGGGATCTGTAGGTCTATTTTTGGTTTTTTTTTCCCATGTCAATGCAGGAGAAAAAGGAGCTGAATCTAGTAGTTATATGTAATAGATCGTTTTCTTTATAACATGTTTTTATTACAAAGGATCTCAAAGTACTTTCAGTGTAATTTGCTTCAACTTTAATTATCAACTGAATTAAAGGGAGCTTTAGGGAGGCCAAAATCGAGAAGCCCAGAGTGGAATTTAGCCAGGACACTAGGTCTAATTCCCGTACTTTTATGATCAGTGCCATGGAATCCTTAAAGACAAAGTAGACTGGGCATTCAAAGGAGTCCACTTTCTCCAGCACAGTGTGTCTGGTTGCCATACTGGAGCATTGCTTTGGAAGCCTTTCACCTTCTGCTCCACCAACACTTCTTACAGCAGCAACCTGGTTTTCCCTAAGAGATTCCAGTACTGACCATGACCAGCCTTGCTTAGGTTCTGATAACTATATTTGCTGTAATACTGAAATTTTACTTTTTATATTGGTGTAAACATAGTATTACTTTGTGTAATGGTTGTATTTTAAAAGGGTATAGTAAAATGGCTATTTTGCCGTGGGGTGACTGTCAGTGCAGATTTAATTTAGCCATAAAGCCCCTAAATTAAGACTTGGCGTGTGTCAGACTACAACTTTAATGTGCTTGAGGACCATCTGTAATCTTGTTATAATTCAGAACAAATCCACCCAATATCCACTCTAAAGCAAGAATAATTTCAATTACATAGTCCTTATGTGTGGTCCCACAATGCAGCACAATTCAAACACCTCTAAGAAAACTCATTTTGGATGATGTGGTGAACATATTTAGGCCAGTAAACAATGTACAGTTTCAGTCTCAATGTAATGTTTGTTTACTATGCTGGAATAGTTTTAAGAGCGCAGTCTTTGCTGTTTCTTATGCTTTGGTGTGATTCACTTGCAGACGATACTGAAGTCTTCAAAGTGAAGAAGTCCAACCATAGCAAGAAGATAGTGAAGCAGCTGAAGAAGGAGTATAAAGAGGACCTGGAGAGGACTGGGACAGTGAAGCAGGAGTCCAGCGCTGCTGTGGATGGTAAACTCTTAGTCATCAGTGAGAGTCATTTCTTCAAAGCATAGAATGACTTGGGAAGTGATTGATTAACTTTGATAACTGGCTACATTATATCAGCAATAAATTAAATTTTGCATCCAGTATCCTTTCAGATTTTTATCCCAGCGAGTCGGCAAATTCCATAGCTTTAGCAGAGCTTTTGAACACTTTAGTGGATCCACTGTAAGCTTTTCAGGGAGGCTGGGTAGAGCTGCAAGTAAACCATGCCAATACTCCATACGCATGCCTTTATCTTATCAAATCTTTTGTGCTAACTGCAGCGTTGCACCTAAGAAGTACTGGAAGATCATTACTTTTGAGCCCTCATAGATGTAGAGGTTTCCCATTTGCCCTGCTGGTTCTTGAATCCTCGCATCTCTTTCTGCTTGTCCACGTAATTGTGTAATCTGGTGACAACAGGTTGTAGCTGCTGGCCTGTACATGACTTGCCCAAGGTGGACCCTCTCGATTTTAATGCAACCTGATTTGGTTTCAGTGTTCAGCAACCTGGGCAGCCAGGTCTCGAAAACCTTAAGTTGGTGGGTTCCCTCTGCAGTCTCAGGGAGTCCAATGACCTGTATATTCTGTTTGTTCCCTGTTTTCCAGAACGCCAATGTAATAGCCATTTCCCTCACTTGTTTTCCCAGTGCTTATAGTCCTGCCTCAGCCAAGTCAGCAGCTTCTTTCACAGTTGAAAACCTTTGCTCTGCTTCTGTAGCGCGCTTTTCAGAGCTTTCAAGTTTTTCAGCATGGGTTTAAAGCTCTTGCGATAACAGACTTGAGTTTTTCTTCAGTCACCTTGGTAATATAGTCTGTGATCTCTCTAATTGCTTAGTGAAGCACAGGTCAGGTGTACTGGTGCTTTTAGCATTGCTGGAAGTTATTAGCTGAACAGCAGGCAGGCTTTCAGCAGAGTCGGATTTGTCAATTTTTTTGTGTTTCTTTGCACCATACTGTAGACGTTTCTCATAAAATATTCTACAAGGCTCATATCAGTGTACCCCACATAAAAAAAATAACCCAGGCTAAATTTTGGTAAATAATTACAAAGTTATCAATGAAACGATGCAGAACGTTCAACCATTTCCTAACCCACCATCTTCAAAAGATTCAAATCTAAGTCCTGTCAATTTTCCTCTGGCAGTACACATGAGATGGTGGTACAGAAATTACCAAAATCTAGCTGGTGTTATATCTGGTTACCTCAGCGATATTTGTAACCCAGGACAGCCCTTGAAATGAGTTTTCTAATCGAAATGAACTCCCATTTAATTCTCTAAAACTTATTTCCAAGTGGGGGAAAAAAAAGTTTAATTCTACGTTTGTGTAATTTACTTGATTTCGTTTTTAAATTTGTTTTTACTATGATTTTCAAAGGATGGAGGAAATTTTTGCTGTGAACCAAAAAAAAAAACATTAGTCTCCATATTGTAACTTGAGTGGTGATGTGTGTAAATCGTGCTGGGTTTATTTTACAGCTAAAGAAAAACCTGAATGGAGCATTTTGCATGTTCCCATGTGTATGTGAAAAAATATGGTCCCATGAGCTGCAAGTGGCTCTGCAGTCTGAGACTGTTGTCATGGCCCTGTTGTGGTGTTTTGTGCAGAGCCCATGGCAGTAGCGGTCACCACGAAGGATGACCTGCGGCTGGAGGGAAGCCTGCCTTGCAGCGAGCAGGGGGAGGAGGAGATGGAGGTGGACAGCAATGAGGAGTCTGAGGAGGATCAGAAGACCAGTGCTGGTGGTGCTTTCTCCAGTGCCTTGTCATCACTGAGCACGCTCAGACCAGGTGAGCAACTCCACTGCAACCGTTGGTCTTTCTCACTGGTGGTGAATTCCTAGACGTAATTTAAATGAGTGAATTTCAGCTTCAACAAACTAACCTGCAAAGAGTTCACTGTTTTTTCTACAGTTTCTTTGAGTACTGAAGACAAAATGTCAGTTTTTTACAAAACCTGTTTTCTGTAAAATGTGAATGTTAAATTTCAAATGGGCATACTTAATTGTACTGCTTGACTTTTGTCCTTTCCTTAAAAGATGCTTGGATGTGCCGAGAAAATGGACTTATTCTTTATGTTCCCAGGGTGTTCGTTTGATTACATTGCTATTTGTGTGGTCTGAAATACTTTTGCAGGTGAAATTCCAGATGCTGCATTTATCCACGCTGCCCGGAAGAGAAGACAACTGGCCCGCGAGCTGGGAGATGCCATTCCTATGGAGTCCGAGGTGGGCAAGAACCGGTTAGTGAGGGAGGACGAGCACGATGCCAGCGATGATGAGGATGACGATGAGAAACGCCGTATCGTCTTCAGCGTGAGGGAGAAGACCCAGAGACAGAAAATAGCTGAGGAGATTGGTGAGTCTGTTTAGCTGGAACAACAATCTCTTGAGTTAGAGCATACTAAAAGAAAGATAGCCCTATGGCCCAGATGTCAGTGTTTTCATCCTTAATCATGTCACTAGCCTACCCTTTGCAGGATTGCAAAGTTTGCAGGGCACTGCTGAGATCATGTGGGTGTTAGTTGGCTGTGACTCCCTCAGCTTTCAGGGGATAATGAATGCAGTCTTACTAGTAGTACAGGACTGCATCTGAGAAGGAGAAGTGAACTGGTACTGTGCCATGACTGGTACTCATGAGATCACGAAACTATTACAAACAAGTGTAAGGCCCACTTAGCTTGTAGATTTAAAGTACTTCCTTTTAGAGCATCATACATTTGCAATTACTGTCTGAACATGGGGGTTATATAATTATGCAGTATGTTTACATGCACATGTGTAACAATTGAAAAAAAAATCACAGTTTTTTTTAACTCCATGTAAGGAGATATGAATGTTAATGAAGGAAGACCAGTTGACCCATTTGTTCAGTGGGTTTCTAGTAGTATAGTGTCTTTTTTCTATGTTTTTAAGGGAAGCAATAAATGAACTGGGTGATTTAATGTCTCTACAAAACCTTTAAACCAAAGTGAGTGTGATTAGAATTTGTAAACCTTCATATTTAGGATTTTTGTATGAATGATATTTTGGCTCTGCTATTTCAGTTTGCCAATGACAAATTCACCTCTGTAGCATAGGAGAACACTAGAGCCTCTTTATTCCATTATGGGCATTGTTAAAATTCTCTCAAGTACCACAGTTAAAGAGCAAATTACATTTTCATGGTTTTGTTTTTACTGACAAAAAAACAGATTGTATCATATCATACACAGTTTTCACTTAATAGAAAATGAATTTTAAGCTCAGCTCATGTTTTGACTAAATTTTAATTAAAGCTTAAGGTTATCTGACCTTTAAGTCCATGCCTGACTCACTGCAAAAGTTGTGAATTTGCTCATTTAATTCGCATAATCTGTGCTTGCTGGCATACCTAGACTCACAGCCTTTTCAGAGAGTTAAGGATTTCATTGGCTTGAGGGTGTTACTGAAAATTTCATTTTACAGCTGAAAAAACAATTTACAGTTAGCCCAGTAGAGAGACAAACCAACCTTAGATTAATTAACAAGACTTCAGAAAAGCAACCCAGAATATCTCATAATGCTGCAGGATGCTTTATGATTTACAGCAGATTCCTTAATAATTTGTTAATTAGTGAATAGCAGTTCAGCCTATCCAGATTGTAATTGATTACATGGATTTTTCAACTTTTTTCTTAATAAAAGTCAAAACAATGTTTTCATTGCCATTGTAATTTGGAGAACAAGCTTTTGATGGGCCCAACCCTTTGTTTACAAAAATAATTGTTGAACAATTATAATTGCATATATAATTTTATACAATTATAATTGTTGAATAATTAACTGAACATGACATGCTGACCTGCTGATCTTTCTGGGTTTTTACCCCTTGACGGTTGGGTTTATTTTCTCTGCTTTTTTTTTACAGGAATCGAAGGCAGTGATGATGAGGCTCTGGATGCAGGAGGCCAGGATGAAGAGCTGAGCCGCTGGGAGCAGGAGCAGATTAGGAAAGGGATCAGCATTCCACAGGTCAGCTTTGGAAAGATCTGATGACTTTTAATACTGGCGCACAACTCATCAGAATGGCCACAGATGAGCTCATCTGTTTTTTTTCCTCTGTTGTCCTATATCCTGCTCAATTCTTAGTGCTCATCATCTCCAACTGGTTAATTCCAACTACCCTCTAAGACACGACCAATTTCAACAAAATTAAAGATGGGCATTTTTGTTCTTGTTGCTTATATCTCATTAATAAAAACAATTAAGATTTTTTTCAATATAACTTCTGTTTAGCAACACAATTGCCTTATTACCTTGCAAGTAGATGCATGTTGTCAGATTAAGGAATGTATCCAGAGGCACAAAATAAGGTTAATGGTAACACATATGGTAAAGAATTAGGAATGTTTGAACGACCTGAATTTAGAATTTAGAACATTTTAAATTTAGAAAAATTTAGAGCTTATAATTTTGTTTTTGGCAGTGGGTGTTTGCAAGTAGGACAGTACTGGGTTTTAGGTTGAAAGGCAGAGTGACGCATAATCAGAGCATTGCTTCCCACATTCAGCATTAACTGTATTAACAATAACATAGCAGAATGTTTAGTTTTTAATTGTCTTCCTTTAGGTTCAAGCCAGTCAGCCAGAGGATGTGACTATGTATTACCAAAGCTCCTATGAAGCGTCGTCCTATGGATCATCGTATGGCCTGCCCTATACCTACAGCTCTGTTGGATCTGAAGAATCGAAACAATTAAAGTCTGAAAGCTCAGTAACATATTCTGCTCCTAGTAGTGAAATGACACCTATCACTACTGATTTGGTAAAGAAACGCCTTAAAGACAGGTAGGGTAGACCCACTTTCTTGCAAAGGGTGGCTGCACCTATGCTGTTGCTATTCAAGGCTGTTTCACAGAAACCAAGGGCACATTCATTTCACAAACCAGTTGGGTTGTGGGGGACCCTTCTTAAATTTCCATCATCCATCTACCAGCGCTTCAGTGCTCTTATGGAAAGGGAGAGGGACGCTAAGGCACAATGTTAAGTTAACATCCCAGAATACCTTCTCGTAACTTGGCAAGGACAATGCTGACCAGACCCAGACCAGAATTAAATGAGACCTTTTCGGCTGTCAGATATCTGATTGCATGGATGTATGATGTGGACTGTTTTTAAATAATGGGACACCAATGTGAGCCTCTCAAGCACGTTTCTTGTGAACTAGGTTAGCTTTATAAGATAAATGTGAAGCTGTACCAGATATCGGGAGTTATAGGACAGAGATGAACAGTCTTTAAATACATTTTACTTTTTTGTTAAAAACTATTAAATACTTAATAGTTTGAGGAAGCTTAATGTTACACTTTCTTTGCTAACCTCAATGATGTGAAAAAACAATAATTAAGGAAATGTTTCAAAGATAGCTGCAGCATCTCCCCGTGTGATTTGAAACAACTGGCCCAAAAGTTGTACTGCCGCTATTTTTTTGTTACTTTGCTAAACAAAGAACGGTTTGAGTTCTGAAATATTTATTGTTGCTGGGGTTTTTTTTCCTACTTTGCAACTGAATCCATGCCAAAGGGGTCAGCTTTGAAGACCTTTGACTAAAGGAGGTGGTTCAGCATTATCAAAGCCATTTGTGGGTTGTGCTCGAATCAGAACTGCAGATCACCTTTGTTTAAGTCTCCCCTTCTGTCACCTGTGTTTGTCTGTGTTTTCAGATGGAAAAAAAAACAAACAAGCTGAGCCGGTAAAAGCTTTGCTTGGTGTAGAGATGGGGTCCTCTTTTTGTAGAGCTCACTAGGTCAGACCTGTCCATTACTGCCGAAACCAGACTGTACACGCGCTGATCTTATTTGTAATCTGTGTTTTTCTTCATCAGATTGAATTCAATGAGAGAAGTGCACAGTAGCAATAAGAAACGCTATGAGAAAATTCAACAGGAGCTGGAGTCCTCCACCAACATGATAGAGAGACTGGAAGGCTCCTCCGATGGTGTCGCCGACCAGTATAAATTCTTGCAAGAAATGCGAGGGTATGTTCGAGACTTGCTTGAGTGTTTCAGTGAAAAGGTAAGGGAGAAACAGTTTACACTAATTTGATGTGTTTTGCCTTGTTCAGGAATTAAATCACAAGAAAATTGTGATTAAACATTATGTAAAGGTGTTATTATGGATAATCTCATAGTGTTGTGATCACTGATTTTTCCCTTGGCAGCCCTAAATCCAAGATACAATGATAGTTGAAGTTAGATTTTTTTTGTAATCCATGCTGCAAATTTGACCTTTTTGCTTAGTTTTAATAGGGCGGCATTAGTTTCACAATATTTTTCCATAAAAAATTATAGACATCCATGTGGCACATGTGCTGTGCTGCTGTTGAGTTTGTAAGTGACCTAATGTGGAATGTGTTTTTTAGAAGCTCGTGTTTTAATGGTAAAATGTATGCGTAAACACAAGTTGGGATATGTTTCTCACTCTTCACCCAAGGATTCCCAAGTCTTTACGATGATGGTGCTGTTTTGTAGGAAACACTTTCTTTACACTGCATGTATAATCAGACTCCTGTCAACGTACACATTCAAGCTGCTGTGCTGTCTTTTGAAAGAACAGGGCATGTGAACTCCATTGTCATGACTGATCCCAGCATATCTATGCTTTTGACAAAGCATAAAATATCTTTATGGCCCTTTAGGTTTTTTGTGCAGTCCATGTTGGCTGTGCCTTGGTTTATAATCAGTGATTTAATTTTATCACTCTTCTTGACAGACTGTGAGACTGTAAAAAAATTGCACTTACTGCTACTTTAGTGGTAATTTATTAGTGCCAGCAACATCGTTTAAAACAAATGTTGTATTAATGAGACCTGAGGAGCATCTTGACCATTTTATTATTGCAGTATAATTGCTTGTAAGTCATGGTCATACTTTTAGCTGGAACTTCAATAACCTTGGGCACACTCTTTATAATCCCATTTAACATCAGGGTGTTGTCAGACAATTGCCTTAATTGACAATTTTCCTTTTACAGAGAGAGCACATTTTTTAGGCCTAAACCAGGAGCATCGGGGTGCTTCAGCTGTCTCACTGCATTTTTAAGTTGTCAGGAATGAACAAAGTGCAGGAAGCCCAGTGGAGCGAGTGGTTATAAAGCATATTGGGGATAAGCATCATTGGTGGAGACGTCAGTTGAGAGACTAACTGTTAAAGATACAGATACCCATCCTATTTCAGGTGCTCATACAACCTAAACGGCTACTAAGGCTTGTATCGAATGCTTTGTAATTATTCAGTGCCTTGGCAACTTATAGCTTAATTCAAATTTATAAACTTGAACATGTTTCACGGTTAGAACGTCGGGTGTCATAGTAAAAGATGCTTGATCACTGGTAGTGGATTTAGCTTACAGTTTGGTCTGTATCTCAAGATGCTGGTCAAATGCTTTGCAAAGTGTTGTGGGAGATGCTTAATATTCATGCATATGGAAAAAGATTTCAAATGACTCTGGAAGAACATGCATACTGTTTAAATTCCATTTAAAGTATCATTTGGAATCATTTGTGACGCCTATGCAGAGTCTGTGTTTTGTGTCATGATGTGGACTCCATGATGCACAGGGCTTTGGGGGATATTTCCAATCGGGTCCTTTCAGCTGGCTCCATCAGTGTTGCTTCTGTCCCCAGACAGCTTGGTAACCAGCCAGAGCTGAGCCTCCTTGCAGGGTTCTCGATCACAGAAGGTATCGTATCTTGCAGGTGCCTCTGATTCTCGAGCTCGAGTCGGCAATGCACCAGTTACTTAGGCAGCGGGCGGCCCGGCTGGTCCAGAGAAGACAGGATGATATTAAAGATGAATCATCGGAATTTGCAAGCCATTCAAGTCAGTCCATCTTGAAGGTTTTTATTTTTCATTGAACAGCCTCGTTTTGTTTTGTAGCCTTTTTTGTTCTCATGCAGTCCTGTGTTAATAAGTGTTCTGAGCGTGTGGCTGTTAAATGTGATTAATATGAGTGCATTCTGGTAAGTGGGAACAGTAGCAGAAAGGTATAATTTTCCCTTTCCAGAAATATTACTTTCCATTTGCTCAGTGCCTTTCAGTGGCACTTTCTATGCAGAAATAAGTGTTTTTTGGAAACGGGGGGAAAGGGAAGTGTTTATCTTTCTAGTTTCCATCTATCTAGTTTATCTTTATGAAAAAATACAATAGATTTTTAAAAATATATCCCCAAAAGAACAGATTTGATTAAATTATTATGTTATCTTGAGGTGAAAATGTCTTTGGATACCAGCCAAGGAATTCAATAATCGGTTAATATCCTGAGAGGGATTCACTTTTCAAGTCAGTTGTTCTGGCAAATTTATGCACTACATTTCATACCTTAATACTACAGTCAGGTCTTAACACGTGACTTTATGGAAGTCACTGTAGTAAATTTGAAACTCTCATTATCTTCTGTACCATTTTTATAAAGTGGTTCTGTAGATGTCTTCCCTTTGTCTAATTTGAGCATTTATTCCACGTTAAATACTAAAATGTGAACAAAGACCATAGACCATTTTTTTTGGCCTTTGAAAATCAGACAGTCTAGTATGTGCACTGCTTAAATCCACAAAATACCTAGAATCCAATCCCCTCGGACTCTTGAAACAAACACAACATAGTTCTTAACACTGTATTTTAAGAGATTAAGAAAGCCCCAAATGCAAGATCATTGTTCAAATAATTTGGTGAAGCGTCAGGGTATTAGGGAAGGACGTATTCTTGTAAAAATGTCTTTTGAGACTTCTGTTTTGTGTTATCAAAGAATGAAAAATAAAGCTGGTAATTAGAACTGCCTTATAGCGTCTAGCAGGGTATGATCTATGAGAGGGATGAATAACTAAACTCAAGAGTGTAACTATTTTGTAGGAAATGATTATTAGGGTTGATGTCTACTGCTCTTTTCTCATTAGTAATTGGAGTTTGTCTATTGTTTCAGGTAAGGCTTTAATGGCACCAAATCTTGATTCTTTTGGTCGTGACCGTGGAGCCTACCAGGAACATGCTAAGCAGCGAAGGATTGCAGAGCGTGAAGCCAGGCGGTAAAGTTTATTATGATTCCATGAAAGCAATTATGATTAAATAAAATACTTTCTGATTATGGTTCTTATAATGATTAGAGAGAAAATGAATTTTGATCCTCTTTAAAGCAACAGGATATATAAGAGCGTGGGTGCACAGATGCACAGTTTGGTTACTTAAATCAGCACTTGTGTAACTCAGGGCAGGATATAACATGTTTAAGCAAACATTTAAGCATTAATTTCAACAAAATGAATTTATAGTTTGTGATTTAATGTTTTCTGTATATTATATTGGATAGGAATATGAAATTAAAAAGGTTTAATTCTCAGTTCTCAAAAGACCAACTGTTTTTGCCACAAACTATCTGAAATTTAGATTCTTAAAAGGCTTTAAGAAACATTTAATGCTCACCTTGTGTTCAGGTAGAAACCCTTAAAAACATTCCATCAGTGTTTTAATTCAGTATTCTGTGATCCAGGGCTCGACGGAGGCAAGCTAGAGAACAGAATGGGAAGAGAGCTGAGCATTGTGAGGGTCTGTCGAGTGATGATGAGGAGACCACCACTGACATCACCAGCTTCAATCTGGAAAAAGGTTTGACATGTCCGAGATGAATTTTGTTTAATGGAAAAATGTTCTCTATGTCTTTACAATTAAGTGCCACTAGGTGGCAGCAACAGCAGCATTAGAAGGAAAGCTGAAAAATGTTCAATACATTGATAAGCAGAAGGAATTGTCAGTAGTGGACTCCCATATTGCTAACATAACATAACCATTTCTGTGTCTCACACTCTAAAGCAGAGACATGCAGAGCTATTATGTACTTTCTTACATGTGGTTATAGATACTTAAGTAGTAAGTTTTTTTTGTTAAACTTTTTCATTTTTTGTGTCATGTCGGGTTTTTGTAATGTGCAACTTAAAAGCTAGCAGACATCTTGCAAATTCATATTAAACATATATATTTAAAATTCCTAAATGTTTCCCACTTCAACACTTGGGTGTTCCCTGTTGTTTTCAAAATTGGTTTAGGATGGGTTAAAAAAATCCCCAAAAATGAAAAATGTAACTTAAATATGGTAATAAGCATAAACCAAAATCTGTCTTGTCTAATACACAGTCTTGGCAGCTATCGAGTGTTATTTAAAATGATATAATAACCAGTATAAGACTCATTCTGGTTGGACACAAGTTAGCAGATTTTCATTTGGCACCAGTCACACCAGTCACCAGTGAAATTTGGTTAGTATCTGCAGCAAAATGAGAGATTTTCAATGTAGATGTGGAAAAAAGATCTGGAACTTTTCTCTTCATTTATATATACATTTAGGAAGCAGTACACATAGTGTGCTGTCCTCCTTATTCCTCATCTTGCTTGTGTGAATTTAGAAGACATATAAAAGCTCTAATGATTTGAACACTTTTCTTTCTCCAACATGCATACTGTATACCTAGCTCAGGGGTGTCTAGTCCTAGTATTATATATAATTGGTGCTTTACATACCTGAAAATTTTGTCTATTTTGTGATGAAGATTTACAAGTTTCTGTGTACATTTTTCTAGCCTTGCAGCTCCCCTTTAAGAGCAGAATTGACATAAACAGTTCAAAACACACAAGCACATTGACCCTCAAGGACCACAATTTGACACCCCCTGCATTAGATGATCCTCTTATTGAAGGAAACTTGAAGGGAGATAGACATATTTGAGGAAGAACTTGAATCACAATTTTTTTTCCCCTGTATTTCAGAACGCATCTTGAAAGAATCCAAGAAAGTGTTTGAAGATGTGCTCGAAGACTTTCATTCTCTGGACTGCATCAAAGCCAGATTTGAAGTTTGGCGCCGGCTTTATTTCAAATGCTATCAGGATGCATACATTGGGCTGTGCCTGGCCAAGCTGTTCAGTCCGCTGGTCCGACTGCAGCTTATCTCTTGGTCACCCTTAGAGGTGAGTGCTTATTGAAAATACAAACATTTCCAAGGTGGGATTTTCATTATTATGCAAGTTCTTGCCCATAATTTGCTGACTGTTTGCTAGCTGAGAGGTCTTGATTCTCTGTGGTCATTAAAAATCCCAGAGCGTTTCTCGAAAAGAGTAGGGGTGTAACCCCGGCATCCTGGCCAAAATTTCCCATTGGCCCTTACCAATCATGGCCTCCTAATAATCCCCATCTATGAATTGGCTTCATTACTCTGCTCTCCTCCCCACTGATAGCTGATGTGTGGTGAGCATTCTGGCGCACTATGGCTGCCATCGCATCATCCATGTGGATGCTGCACATTGGTGGTGGTGGAGGGGAGTCCCCATTACCTGTAAAGCGCTTTGAGTGGAGTGTCCAGAAAAGCACTATATAAGTGTAAGCAATTATTATTATTATTATTATTATTATTATCTTTATTTGCGTGCCATATTTGCTTAACCAGGAATTGATTTTTTTAGGGCTCATTTGAAAGAATCTTAATTGTCCTCTCAAGTGTGGTCTGACTCGATCCTTAAAAGTTACTGCATATTGAGTACTATGGCAATGTTATTACTGTTATTCTAGTTTCCATGTTTCTGAAAGGCAATGTTTTATCAACAGTAATCAAACAATGCATCATTAAGACAAGGAAAACAGTGAGTCTCTGAAACTGTTTTTCCTGAGGTATCTGAGTTGCTAAGAGTGATAAACATTTGAGAATCTAATTCATCTCTTTTGACTCATGCATGATGGGATTGTACAGTGGAGGAAGCATTATATTAAAACTCCAGTTTATTCTGTTGCGGAAAGAGGTTCAACAATTGTAGACATGAGATGCTTGCTTCATTTAAAGAAAAAGGAATTAGGTATGCCTTCACATGTAGATATGTATTATTCGTTCCTGTGGAGCTTATAACGTCAAACAACATGGCTCTGACAGATTAGATGGGTGTATCAGAATATCATGTCTGCCTGTCTTAATAACATGTCTGCCTGTCAGGCAGGTATATGAATTGTTGCCAAACAGGTCTTTAAAACAATTTGCAGTTCCATATTCTATGGTTGTTAAGAATAATTTGAAGTTCCATGTGTTAAGGGGAAAAATACATTGGTTTCTCATAGATTAAGCCTTTTGTTTAAACCCAACATCTTGAAGGGACAGTTTCATCCACCTTGGACTGCAAAACCTCTTAACATTAGGTAGTCTAGAATTAATGTTTAAGACTCTAAAAAGACCTGTAAGTTGTAGCAGCACATTTTCAAGTTTGCTGACAATTTCAAGGTAAATTAATTTTCTGTATTTTAAGTTCTGCACAAAGATACACTGCAGGAAAACCAATGTTGTTATGCATTGGGTAAGAGCTGTACACTGTGTACTTCACAAGCTAATTCAGCACATGGATTTCTCAAGCACAATAGGTTAGAATGTAAAAGCAGCCCACACACTGCAGCTGAATGACTCACCTTTTTTTTCCTTTTCATTTGGTCTGTCAATTTAGATGTTGTAGACATGTCTTTTCATGGTAAGTGACACCCTAAAGAGCCTTACAATGATAATTGCAATAGGTTATACCATATAAGTTAGAGAAGTACTGGTTTCAAAGCTGGCCTAAGAAACTACAGGTAAAATTAAATGTACTTGGCAAACTAAACACATCACATTTGTAACTGACAAATGTGAGAAGCAGTTCAGTTCTGAAGAACAGGGCTTTAGGGATAGTCGGAGTTACTATGGCTGTTTTCACTAACACAACCTAGAGAAGGAGCTGAAGAAAGAAGCTGCCTAGTTGTTTCCTTGCCTGTCCTGGAAATCACCGATGAGATTATCTGATAGCTGGGTGCCAATGCTCAAAGGTTATTCACACATTTCAACAAAAACCTGATTCTGTGTGACCTGTTTTATGTCAGGAGATTTTTAAACTCTGCTATACTCTGGTCATATTTAAAGAATGCTGTCTTAGTACACAAAGTACCTCATTTATTATATATCTGTGAGTTATTGTACTTTTCTAAAGATCATCCCATACCTGGTCTTGAATAGGCAGTGTTTGTTTCAACATCTTCCACCTGCTCATGTTTCCTGCAGGCTAACTGCCCTAACTTTGAGTACATGCTGTGGTTCGAGGCACTGCTGTTTTATGGCTGTGAGGAGCAATCTAACTTGCCAAAAGGGGATGTGGACATCAATCTTCTGCCGTCAATCGTGGAAAGAGTCATACTGCCCAAACTCGCAGGTGAGCTGGAATCCAAATTCATCTTGACAAGAAAGAGCAAGGCAGATGCATTATGATAGTTTTCAGGATTTGTATTGTCTTAATGTAATCTCTTGTGCTTCAAGCAATCTGTAAATGTTAAGGGAAGTGCTTATTGTGTCTATATGCAAGAGTTCCCCCAACAAATTGATTTTAAAAATTGGTTAAAAATAAGACTTGAATGGTCCCGTTCTTGAGTCTAAAGTGACGCTCCAACAAAACCAAAGCTTAAATCCCCATTCAGTGTGCTGATCTGCAGTACCAGTGGTAATCGGTTCTCCTCTCATACGGCAAATTTACTAGATGGTTTTTAATAGTTCATTGCTCACTAAAAATGACTAGGTGGGTTCATGAAATTATGTACATTTTGCAGCTTTTGTCCTGGGAACATTAATGAACAGAATCATTTTACAAAATCTGAGGTATAAAATGACACATCTTTTACAACATCTTCAGTATAAAAATCTCTAGTGGCTTCATTAGAATTTGTGTTTTTAATGATGAAGCTGTATTTTGGAAATCGGGGATCCAGAGTTTAAGGGGGTTTTATCTTAGTAACTAAAATAACAAAGCAGTCATGAAGTTTGACTATTAACATTCAATCGGTGGCTATTTTATGCTGCTATAATCTTGGATGATCGGATGTAGTCATCTGACCTTGACAGCTTAATTTGTCCTCTCGCTTATCCCTGGATTTGTTCTTGCTTTCCTCCAGTACTTGCAGACCAGGTGTGGGATCCCTTCTCCACTAATCAGACAACAAGGCTCGTAGCCTTCATGCACAAGCTGATCAAGGGCTATCCCACAGTCCTTCACGGGGAAAACCGGAACACACAGGTGCCTTGTCATGTACTATACTCTATAAACAATGAAGGAGATTGAGAGAGAGAGGTTATGAAAGAGAAACCATGCGGGCTAGCAAACAGCTTACCAATTCATAGATTCATGTACACAAGTACTGCTAAGAGCATTGGAAGATTTGGGGCAGGGCAGTTCTTATCTAGAGGAAAGGTTTAAAATTCAGATGAAGAGAAACTATTGGAAGAAAGAAAAGGCCGTATTTTAGACAATCTTTAGATGTAATGTGATGAATACTGGATTGGTAAAAATGTTAATTTCGTGCTTACAGTCTTATGTATGTGATAGTTTTAATGTTGCTGTTTGTCTTGTAACCTTGAAGGCCCATAGATGTATAATTTACAATAGGTCCCAGTTATGAATATTATGGGTTTTTTTTTAAGTAAGTAACAAACTTTGCAATGAGGCTTATATAGCTCATTTAGTGTTTACATTTGCCATGGTTTCTTGTTCATTGCTGTCTGTGCTGGCATGTAATTACTGTCGAATTTGCCAAGGGGACTGACTTTCTTCCCAGACCTTATTTGGTTTGCTCTGGATATAGTTGGCTGCAGTAAGTAAATATACAAACAATGAAGATGAAGTTCACAGAAGGAACTGTTTCAGTTAAAACATTTGTTAAGTGACCTACCTTATGTGGCTCCTTATGTACATTATAAACACTTAAAACAGTTCTTTTCACCTGGAATAATTTGTTACAAGTGGAAACTGCAGAGAAGTTGTATTTATTTTTTCAAAACAGACATTTGGAAATTCTGTAATAGAAAAAAAGCCTTTTGTCTTTTGCAAAAGAAACCTGTCCACCATTTTAATTTAGCATAGTGTCTTGTTAATCAGTGTTTAAAATTATATAAACATTCTGAGGGAATGTTTTCTTTGAGTCAAAAACTAAGTAATTTCTCAAAAATAGGACACCTGCTCGTAAACATCTAGCAGAAATTGACTCTTCGGCAACATTCTAGAGGATTTTCTGTTCTTTTGCAGTTCTAGCAAGAAGATGGTGTTGATTTTTGAGGTGTAAAAGTTTAATTACCATATCAGCTTCATTTAGATGATGATTAACCACATGAATTCCTAATGGCACTGCAGTCAAATTAGGACCCATGTGTTAACCTCAGACATAAAGCACTGTTTCAGTGAAGATCTTCTTTCAGATGAAGGTCATAGTGGAATGTGGATAGGGGGAGGACTCTGCACTTGTAACTGGAAAGTGTAACTTCTGTGTATTCAAATCCCATATGGGGGATGCTTGTTTTGTACCCTTGAGCAAAGTTTTTTACCTGGATTGCTCTAGTAAAATGTCCAGCTGTGTAATTGGGTACAAATGTACGTTTCTTTGGATGAAAGCATCAGTCAAGTAATAGTAGAGTTTTAGGGGAAAGCCTAATCAAATGAACTGCAATGAAAAGAGTTTGTCATACCATTCAACACGGTGTAATTATCCTTGCTGTGTGCTTCCAGGAATTCTAAATTGCTTTTTCTTCTCATTAGGAGCTGCTGAAAACTATAGTCATGCGGACAAGAAGAACTCTAGATAATGATGTTTTCATGCCTCTGTATCCGAAAAAGTAAGTTATGGCCGTGGCTCTTTTCATTATGAAGTTCTATGCCCAGTTTATTGACAGTAACCTGGACTGAAATAAAATCAGCATTTGAATTTTCATGCTGGACTGTCAATTGGAGGTTGAAGGAAGGTAATTGTCTAGCAGATGTAAAGTGCTGTTGTTCTTTTCACTAACTCAGGTTCAAATGAGTAAGATGGTCAGTGCATTGTGTTGTGTTGCAGGTTGCTATTGATTCCTGCAGCCCTGTGTGGTTTTTAGTTGTATTTTTTATAATATTCAATAAAGACAGTATCCTCCTACCTGTCCACTAACTACTGATATACACATGGCCATTTCAAGAAACCCCTCAATAAAGCTTTTTTTGTTAATACATCAAAGGAGACTGAAAGCTATACATTTTAAAAGGGCTACTGTTAATAAAATATTCACTGTAAAACTGTAGGCTAGCAGATCTCTTCTCAGAACTATCAAAGCAGAGCAGATCTGCAGTGAGTAATTTTGCACAGTACTGAACTAGAGATGAAAAGTCTGTTTGATTGGTGTTCACCTGGGTAGTATATGAAGGCTTCCAGGAACCTCTGGACTCTAATGGTCTTGGGATATTATTTAAAACTTTTCTAAGGGATTATTACTTGACATTCCTTAATTATGCTCTTTAGCTGTTCTCCTTTATTTTGACCAATACACTTATTGTGCAGTTTCCATGCCAACACTAAGGAGCCAGAAATATCCTTGTTATAGAAAATTTTCTATTTACCTAAGCAGTTACGTTAATGAATGCTGAAAACCTTTAGTTTACTCTAAACCTTTTTATTTTGTACCTAAGCAGTTACATTAATGAATGCTGAAAACGTTTAGTTTACTATCAACCTTTTTATTTTGTTGGAGTTCCATTAATGTTTAATGTTTTCTATTTTTGTGTCTTATCCGGTATAAAACTGCCATCAAACAGAAAAAAAATGTTTTTCCATGTAGGTACAGTAAGGTATGAGGTAGATTGGCTGAGATCTAGCTGGTCCTGCTCTGCTTTCCCTAAAAGAGGCAGTGAAAATGAGCCAGTGGTCTGCCCTTTCAAAAAGATATTTGGCTACTTAGACTACACAATTATATAAATGAGGAATTTTTTACTTTTTTCTGCTTTTTTTTATGTCGCCTTACTAGTAATATTCAATTTTTGTCTAGACTGGGTTGTAAAAGTATGCTCAAATCATGAAATACAATCTACTGTGTCTTTCAGAAATCAAGCATATATAAGCAAATATAATTTGACAATTTAATTTCTCATGATTAAATGTAGCTGTTTAGGAAACAATCCTATTTTTTTATTCATTATTTTAAAAAAAAACGTTTACTATAAAATTGAACCTGTTCATAAGCCGCCACAAAAAATAGAGCACCTGGTGTTGATGAAAAGATTAAATTGAGTGCAACAGACAAATTGTTTGCCGTGTTTTTAATGGAAAAGTTGTTTGTTTATAACTGGAAATGAATGTTTTTTGACATGCAGTGTGCTGGAGAACAAGAACTCTGGACCGTATTTGTTTTTCCAGCGTCAGTTCTGGTCTTGTGTGAAGGTGAGTAAGCAGGTACTAGTTAGCTAGTGGTTCCTTTGTAATCTTACTTCAATTTAGTGGAGAATATTATCTTTTTTGTACTCAATGTCCTTCAGCATGGTTTTTTTTTCTTGTGTGGAATGCCAAATTGAAATGTGACCCTACAACAACTTACATATATCAACCAAGCAAAAAGAATCTTCAAAAGCAGTATGGCTTTAAAAACTGTGCTGCTGTGAGATGCCAGCATGCTTTGGAGTTTTTTTAGCAGGGTCTGAGATTGCGCCCCATGCTCTCGACCATGAGCAATATCCCACATTGAGTTTGAATTCCAAGCAAAACTAGTTTTGTTTTGTACACTCTTAAGTTGGTATTAAATACTAAAATGACAAATACTACAAGTTTCTTTTTTCAGTTTGTATCTGGGCTGTTCATTCTTGAACACATACTGTAGCAGAGAAGCATAGTTGAAAATACAGCTGTGAAATCAGGACATTTGGACAGTATGCAAGGAAACGTGGGTCACTGTTTAACATTCTGGAATGATGTTTGCTTGAAAGCCCAAGTGAAGCAGTGAGGCATTTACTTGTGATGACAAGAGATATTCTGTATAGTAAAATGCCTTGGGATATTGTTGCAGGTATGATATTAAAGAAATATTTGCAATCTAGGTGGGTGGTCTACGGCATTATTTAGCGAGCTGTTCAGCTCTGACTAACTTGGCTAGCCTAGAAAATTTGCTACATCTGCTGAATTACAATCTCCAGAATGTGTAGGCACAGTTTGTGTCTGGGAGGTATAGTCTAAGTGTTGTTGTTTTTCCACTTAGCTGTTGGGGAACATTCTTCAGTGGCATGGAGTACTGTCCAACACGAGCCTTAGGGAGCTGGCAGTGGACAGCATGTTGAATCGCTACATCCTCTCAGCCCTTCAGAGCACAGACCCCGGAGAGGACAGCATTGAGAAAACCCAGAGTGTAAGATCGGGATTTATTTATTAGCAAATTGATGTTTTGCTGGCTACATGTATGATTTTAAATACAAGTTTACATATGCTGTAAATTGTATAACCCCGACACAGTCCTGTCAGTAATTGTGCCACTAAAGTATTCTAAAATTTCACGGGGATTGACACCAAATTACCTCTACACCTGTGACTACCTTTGTCACTAATGAGGCATTTGAATGCTTTTACAGCAGTCATTTGCCACTCAAGTGTATCACTATCAATCACAGACGATCAGTTAATAAGAACACTGCCAGAAACATTTACGCAATATCCAACATTCATCTAGTCTATTTTTGTAAAACCTTACAGAAATAGTGATATTTCCATTGAGGAATATACTGTATCTTCTTATTAGATTAGATTATTCTTTATTGCTAAGTAGTAGTTGAGTAGTGCGAGTAGTTATCCAAGCTTATTAACATGCTCAAGCTTAGTAAACACTTGCATTAAATAGTTTACTGATAAGTATATTTTACAGCTTGGCAAATACTGGGAAATGCTGACTTGCCAGTGACAGTATAAAGTAATGTATCTAGCAATGAATGGCCACAAGCTTATTGGAAGATGCCAAGTATAGTTATTTATCCTAATATTTGGAGTTTTCTGCCCAAGCATGCCTTTCCTCATGTTTTTCTGTATATTTGCAGGTCATCAGCTGCTTCCCAAAGCAGTGGTTTACAAGCTTGAAGGGACAACAGACTCTCCCTCAGTTAGAAAACGTCTGCCGATATCTCAAGCATGTTGCCAACACAGTGTATCGTTTGAGCCTTGGGGGCTCTGATGTTGACAAGCGAAATGCAAGGTAAACATCTGGGTTATCCCCCATGTATCTGTGGTATTAAAAATAATGTTTTTTGCACTTATTTGTGAATAGCCTTGTTTGTGCTAAAGAAGACCAATACATAAAATAATACTAGAAACTGTCTAGTATTACTGTCTCAGTTAATACAGGGTAACATTCAACTGAGGGACACCATACATTCATACCTGGTAGTGGTACAATTTGAGTCATTTCTTAAACATAAGCCTCATAATGCCTTCTGCTACAACAGATTGTTCTTTTTTTTATCCCTGAAATGATAAGGGTCTCGTTTCCTGTATGGGATTGCATCTGTGATGCTTTATTTGAGACAATCTGTTTTGTGTTATAATGTCAGCATACAATGTCACTTTCTGTGGCATTCTTACAGCTAACTTAAAAAATACATTAAGACAATATGTTAAAGGATTATTTCAGTTTGTTTGAAAGTTTTGTGTTCAGGTTTAGATGAAATAAAAAGGAGCATATACAGCACAGGTTCACAAAGAAGATGGTATGTAGCACTAGCTTATTATAGAAACATGGTGTCTCTATAGTAAAGGCTGTGTGGTTGATGTGTGTAAATTCCAACACATCTGATCAACACTGCAGAGGCTTGCTGTAGCCTGAAAAAGCTCAAACTCAAATAATTTCTTCCTTTGTCAGTTGCATGATGTCAGAAGTGTTCCTTATTATGCTCCCTGTGCTAGTTAACACCTCAACAAAAGTCTAAAGAAAAGCAGTGTTAATGCAAATGTGATGTGTGCACTTGTTACAACCATGCAAGTGTTCTTCAATATCTGTAGATTGAGAAATGAATCGGATTGCAATTGTAAATGTTGCATTTATGCTTGCTTCAAAGCATTATCATTCATTGCTTTCAGTCAGTATGGGCACATTGTAACCTTTTTATGTTTTAATCATATTTACACTTCCCACTTATTTTTGTTTTTGATCCATGTCTGTTCTGAATATATCCAATATTTCATGTTCTGTGTTGATGATATCTCATCTAGTGGAAAATACATTGATATTTTAACTTACTTTCATAGGGATCATATAAAGGAAGTAGTGAAGCTCCTGGGAAGTATCAATGCTCTGGATCACGCGATGGCTGTCTCCACCGAACACGGAATAAAAGACTTTAAGGCTTTACTAGATGGAAAATGAATGGATTCTACTAAGCCTTATTTGTATTTGGTGTATATAATGTGAATATGTGTAAAAACTTGGAGCACTATTAAAAATTGTTTTAAACAGACTAAAGTACCATAGACACATTTTATATTGTAAAGTTGAATGTGAATCAGGATCTGGCTTTGTACCTGGAAGAAAACAAGAAATGGATGGAAGGAAAAGCTGTCTATTTAAAAATGGAGAGTCTTGAATAAACAATAACTTGGTTCAGTCTGAAGCTTCTCTTTGGCAGGGCCTAGAAAGCTTTAAGCACCAGGGCAATGTGGAACCTTGGTCACTTAATAAGGACACTGGCACTTTGAGAAGGACCAGCACTTTGTTGGTTGCTCAGTTCACCAGGTCATCAGCACAGTTTTATCTTCAGACTCTTGAGTCTAACTAAGGACCAGGTATCAGTAAATGGGTTTGACTCCAGGCTTGTGCCACTGCACATGGCTATTGCACATCCCAGGCTACGACCCTGGTCATACAACCAGCGTTTTAAAGCTGAGGAATTAACAGACTGTGCAAATGAGTTGCATGTCCCTGTGCCACCTGAAGACATACAATAATTTAAGTCGGAATCCACAATTGTTTTGTAGTAGTTTGTGTTACCAGGATTTGTATAATCTTCAAGCATGCCAGATCCCCTGAACAGTATTCATCCGTTTCAAATTCACTGAAATTTGTGCCATAACGTTTTTGTTTTTTTTTTAATGATTGGGAATTTTCATTTTAATTTTCAGTTTGTGAATGTTTTACTGGCCTGTTGAATAAAAAAATTTGCCCAATGAAAAATGTTCCTTGTATCAGAAAAACTGTCATCTTGTGTAGTGTGTATATAGTGTAGCTCAATTCTGAGCAGGTGTTAAAGAATTTTCAGAGTTCAGATTTAATTTGCATTAGGTGGATATGTTTTCAAGCATTCAAAGCAGTTTTAAGAATGTAAAGGACAGAATTAGAGCCCAATCTACTCAGTACTGTATGTATAATGGCACAGGAGGGTGTAAGCTAAATCCATATACATACATAATTCCTCATTCATCAGGTTGGTTCAGAACAGTTTCAACATATCTGCGCTCTGCTAAATGATATTCCTTCTTTTCTATAATGAATGATCCCTACCTACATGCTTACTATGGACATTTTCACTATACATTTCACTACAAGCATTGCACATCTAATATGCTGCCTCACTGCTGTATTTTTATAGACATTTTTTATAGTTTTTTATATTTATTTTGCTTAGTATATGTTGGAAGCCACTTTGAGTAAGGGCACCTGCTAAGCAATTAGCTGTTTCAAGTGTGACGCATTTCATGATTAAAAAATATTGTTACATGTATTTCAAAAATATTTCCATGTGTGTGCGAGTGTGGGACTGGATGGTGTGGTTTTTAAGATGCCGAATCTAGTGCCTGCAAGTTAAGTCCCTATTGTAGACATAGCCGTTTCTTCTTTGTTGTACTATTACTTTAACTTAACATTCCTTCAGTCAACCCAGCTCCCACTCAACTGACAAACTACCTATGTCTTCCCCCGAATCCAGTCTCTGGGGTTAGTGCATTTTGTCAAGAGTCTCCACACTTGAGAGCCTCCTCAGATTTCACCTCTCAGCGTCAAGCACTAAACCCATTTGCTTAGAGTGCTGATTAAAACCAGCTGGTTGTCACTGGGCTTCTCCAAGTGGCACAGCTGGCAAAAAAAAAGGGTGTGAAAAAACACTCAGGGAATTTGTTCGCGAGCTACTTCATTTTGTGAAAACAGAATCTTGTGACTTGGTTATGTCTGTGTGAGACGCACTGTGGTTCCTCCATAGTACCAACTGTCCCATAAGGCATTGCGGAGCTAGCCACATGTTAAATGCCAAGGCAGTGGTGAAGTGCAGGAGACTTCTCATCCCCCACTCCCTACCCCAGCAGGTGCTGAGGTTGTAGCTGTGAGCCAAGTTAATCAACATTTGGGAATGTTGAACTGGGAGGGTATAAAATAAGGATATGATATTGAAAACTCCAGGTTTTAAAAAAGAAAATGCACCTTCATACTGTGCTTATTAATTCTGTGACCTTATGCCTCAAATTTGACTGCTCTTCACAACACAAGGTTTTAGGTTTTCGAGAGCTATAAAGTTATGTCCATATTTGTTAACTGGTTAACTGCTTCAGGGGACAGAGTGGACTGATTTCAGATCACTATTGAAGAATCTAATTGGGATATTGTTCACAATGTTTTTGCACTGTCCGACAACAAATTTCAATTTTCCATTAATGGAATCACTATCCATGTCTCCCATTGTGTCCAGATGCAATTTTCCTCTGTAACTTGGATTTTGGATGGAAAACTGTATTTCTACTACAGGTTCATATTTGCCCAGGCTTCCCTTCATTGTTGTTAGGCAGTCTTACTATCATGAACCTAATATATGTATTACAAGGAAGGCTGTCTTCACTTGAGACCAGTGGAGCAAAATTACTGTTCTGGAAGACTAGGTTTCTCTAGGTTTCTGGTTTTAAATCCACCAGACTCCTTAATTGCCTAACTGAACACACTATTTGCTTAACTGAACAAACAGGCTTTTCCTTATTCTGTAGAAGCTGGAAACTAATATTATGTGACCTACAAAATCTACTGGCCGTTGGCCCTTAAGAAACAGAGTTGAGCTATCTGATAGCAGCATGGCGATGTCCTAACGGATTGGAGGGTTTATATAAGTAAAAAATACCAGCTATGCTTGATGTTGAGGTGGGGTTAACTACAATGGATTAGCATTTCAGCCAGGGGAACCCATGTACTTTCAACTTAATGCTGCAGAAACCAGGGTCTATAAACCAGCATTTCCCAAGTCTCTTAGTTTACATTCTAACAGAGCCTAATTACTTAATCAATACCTTAATTTAACTAACAAATTTGCTTGACTGGAATATTTGTTCAAGTTGTCTTCTGTACCCAAAGTTTTATTTCATTTTACATTAGTAATGAAACAATTGCAACCATTAAGAGCTGAAAACAAACAGATTAAATGAATTGTATTATTAATTCAAATTAAGATTTCAATTTTAGAACCAAGAGCTTGACTGGAGCAAAAACCAGCAGGTGTGGCATGGGCCTCCCGGACAAGATTAGGAACCCCTACTTGAAACCACTTAGGATTTAATTGATGGGTAGTACTTAAAAGCATACTGCACGTGACAGTGTATGCTTTTAATGAAGCGGAAGGCATACATCATATCTCCCATGATATACAGAAGTAATCCATTCATCTTCTAACCTCTTCTTCCAATTCAGGGTCACAGAGGAGTCAGAACCTATCTTTGCAAGCAATGTGCTTAAGGCAGGGTACACTCTGAATGGGACACCAGTCCATTTCAGGGCAGACGCAGACACATCTACACTCACACAGGGCAATTTTCGCAGAAGCTAATTATATTACCTGTATGCTTTTGGACTGTGATAGGAAACTGGTGCACTTAGAAACCCATGCAAACATGGGAAGGAAACATACAAACTCCACACAGACAGTTCCCAGCTCTGGAACTGAACCCAGGGCCCCAGTCCTGTGAGGCAGCAATTCTAACCACTGCCCGCACCTAGAAGTACATTTCATATACCAAGTGTCATTTGTGAATATGGATTTATACAGATGGGAAGAAGTGTGCAAAAGTGAGTTCTCCACATGAATTATTGAGCTTTATATGCCAAAGTAGTATTCTTTTTGTACTGAGGTCACATTTCATTCTAGAGAGTCATGGGACATTTCTTGATAGTGTGATTGGGGGAATCATATCTTATGAATTTATAGTTAATTCCCCTCAATTTCCTATAAATAGAACATCTTCAAGGTGGACTAAAATATTTGTATCAGCAGTATACTGGGAAATGTAGATGAAAACTGTGAATTGGCATATTATAGTAAGCATACCAACAGCAAACACGAAAAAATACAGGTGATATTGCTAGTAACTACTAGGTTATTATTTTGGGTTAATTGCAAGAGTGGCAATGTTAAAATCCCAATATTAAACTTGGGCAATTTGCTAGGGACTTTTCATTTTAACTTCGTTTGATCTGCAATGTCCAAATCGTCATAACCTGAAATGAAAGAAATAAAATGGAATTTCTGAACCAGTATCATGTTCATTCTTTTCAAAGTAAATTCCAGAAACTTCCAGAAATGTGCTTTTATTCTGATTACCCCGCTCCCCTTTCAGGTGTACCTTACATCAGAATGATTGAAAACACAGAAAGCCAAAACCTTCTTTGCTTTTGAATTTAAAGATTTTTCAAACATTTCGTGGTAAAGATAACGTTACTATACTGAGCGACCCAATCGGTTACAACTGGATGAAGAAGAATAAAAATCCAGGTGGGTAGCTGCGTCAGCATGCGTAGGCTGCAAAGGAACAAGTAATAGGTTTATTCCATGCTGAAAAAAAGAAGAAAGAGAACACAACGTTTCCGCCGTGGAGCCTTCTTCAGGTGTGAGAGAGACAGGGCAGTAGGCAAAGGTAAAGTAGTGGGAGAACAAAGGTTGGGAGGGAGGAGGAGTGAGAGGCGGGAGCAGGGGACAGAAAGAGAGGCCAATCAAGAGGTGTGAAATCAGAATGGGTGCAGAGAGGTGTGAAATGAAACTTCCAATGAATGGAGAAAATTTAAAAGAACAGTAGTCTGTCGTTAAGGGAAGGGAGAATGTGTGATCCTAGCTGCAGAATAATTTTAGTTTCGGTGGTCTTTCTGATGTATGAGTTCGGAAAACCGTCTTTGAGAACACAGACAGAGAGATTAGAGTGGTCGTGGCCGTCAGAGGTGAAATGAGAAACAATGGGCTTGGAGAGATCTTTAATCTTCACAGTCCTGACGTGTTCTCTGAAGCGGTCTCCGAGTCTCCTTCCTGTTTCTCCAATGTAGATGGCTGGGCATTTACTGCAAGAGATACAGTAAATAAGGTTGCTGGAGGTACAAGATGCTGTCTGGGTGATCCGGAATTGTCCTGAGGGGCCTTGAATGAGTGTGGTGGTGGCTGTGAACTTGCAGGTGATACAGCGAGCTCTGTTGCAAGGGAAAGTGCCTGGTGTGGATGGTTGTTGAGGGCGGTCAAGGGAGCTGTGAACAAGGAGGTTACGCAGATTAGGTGGTCAGCGATATGAGATGATAGGGCGATCAGAAAAGAGGGCCCCAATGGAGGGATCATCCTGTAGGATGGAAAAGTTGTGGTTAATGGTCCTGGGGATAGGAAGTGTGTTAGGGTGGTAAGGAAGCACCAAAGGAATGCGGTTGTTACGGCAGGAGTTCCTGATCGGGTTGATGGTCCGGGGGGTGTTTTTGGCTCGGGCAAGGGCCCTGTCAATCACACTGCTGGGGTATCCTCTGTTGATGAAAAATGAGTACATTTCGAGGGCTTGGTTCTTGAAGTCGATGTCGTCGCTGCATAATTGTCGTAACCTAAGGAACTGTGAAAAAGGAAGAGAGTTTTTAGTGTGGTTGGGGTGAAATGAGCTGTACAGGAGGTAGCTGTATGAATCCGTGGGTTTGTAATAAACTGAAGTGGACAGTCGGGGGTAGTTGATAGACAAGTGGATGTCTAGAAACGGAAGAGTGGTGGAAGATATGTTAACCGTATATTTGAGGGACGGGTGGAAGTTGGTGAAATGGTGCAGGAAGAATTCAAGCTGATCGTTGGAGCATGTGGCGGCACCGACGCAGTCATCAATATATTGTTTGTAGAGGTCAGGGACATAGCCAGTGTAGGAAGCGAAGAAGCGTTCTTCTACTCAGCCGACAAAAATGTTGGCATAGCTGGGTCCCATTTTGGTGCCCATGGCAACTCCACTGACCTGTTGGTAAAAGAGATTATTGAAAGAGAATGCGTTCAGTGTGAGGACCAATTCTGCAAGGCGTACCAGGGTGTGGGTGGGTGGATCAAGCACTGTGCGTTTGTCCAGCGTGTGCTTGAGGGCTGTAAGGCCGTCATTATGGGGAATGACGGTGTACAGAGATGTGATGTCCATGGTAGAAATGTAGCATTCGGTACCCTGAAATTGGAAATCATTAAAAAGTTGGAGCACGTGGTTGGTGTCTTTGATGTATGAGGGAAGATCTTCAACCAGCGGTCTCATGAGGCTGTCGAGAAAGGCTGAGATGTAAATAGTTGGACAGTTACATGCTGATACGATGGGGCGTCCAGGGGTATCCGGTTTGTGGATTTTGGGGAGGAGGTAAAATTGAGATACCTGTGGATGTTCCATGATGAGCCGGTTTGCCTCCTGGGGGAGCTCATTGCTGCTGATAAGAAGAGAAATGGTGGATACCACTTCCTTTTGGTAGTCAGTGGTAGGGTCCTGTTGGAGAGGGAGGTAGGCAGAAGTGTCAGTTAGTTGTCTAGAGGCTTCAAAGATATATAGATCCTTACGCCACACCACAACAGCACCTCCTTTGTCCACTGGTTTGATGACGATATCATCCCATGTTTACTGGGTATAGAGAGTGCCTTGGGAGCTTGATTAGTGCATTGGTTGATGAAATAATCAACTGGTGGAAAACGGCCAGAGGAGGGAGTCCAACAGCTCTGTTTGGGATTAATGTTGTTAATGACATCAATAACCGGGTTGTTATCAGCTGCATGTGAAGAGGAATTGTCGGCAAAATGTGCTCTGAGACGGATCCTGCGGTAAAAGCGGTTAAGGTCGACATTGGTCTGGGGGATGTCCAGCTTCCTGGGAACTGGTACAAAACTGAGCCCTTTGCTGAGGAGGGATCGCTCATCCTGTGAAAGGGAAAGGTCAGAAGGTATGGTGACAACAAGGTTAGGGTTGGTGAGGGTGTTCGGGGTGTTGATGGTTTTCTTCTGTAGAAGATGACTGAGTTTTTTGTCCTTCTCTGTAGTGAGAAACTGGTAGAGTTTAGAGTTGAGAGATCTAATGAGGTTAGTTATGAAGGGAAGATGATGTGGAGCTGTCAGCCGTAGAAATTCCTTAGCCTCTTTGATGTTGTTGTCGGAAAGGATAATCTGTTTTTTTGAGGGAGAAAATGGTAGAGAGCATTAGTTTCCTAGAAAATTGTTTTAGAAGTCTCTGAGTGTTACTCTGGGTGGTATCAGAGTCAAAAGAAAAGGTATTAAATTTAAGGCGAAATCCTTTAGGATTTAATCTAGCTGATTATGATTTCCTCTTTGACGTTAATTAAAAAATACGAGCTTTCTTGAATTGTGTATGTGTTTTTTAAAATTTTATACAGGGTATCAAACCAACTAAATTCACGCATGTAATCAAAACGTCTTTTAGTATGATCAGCTGTGAACTCCATGTCTGAGGTCTATTTCCGCTTCTTTTAGTCTGTATCATACTTAAGAAAGCAGGGGATATATATTTTCGTTCGCGTTGCTTTTGTTAAACTTAATTCTAATATGCTTATGGTGCATACTTACCGTATGATTGTACCTGCGAGACTAAGAATATGCAGTTTCTGTAATTTTACGTTTATTTGGATAATCATTTTATTCAGTGCTAGCCAGGTTGCAAAAGGGGGAGCTGATATACCTGTAGTACTTAATGGGAACAATCAGATACTGAACTGTGTGCATACATTTATTTGTAGATAAAACGCAGACAAATTGTTCATGGTTTTAGTTTTATTAAATGTATCATGGGATTATTAATAATAAAAATGTATCTTACGCCTTAACCAAGGCGACTTAAAGTACACAATACTGAACTGTAAAAAAAAAACAGGACACAACTATAACGACCTGCACACAACAAAAAGGTTATTATTTGTATTTTCTTTTTTTTCCTTTTTATTGCATTTTTGTTCAATTTTTACTGTATTTACCTTGTGCAATATGTGTAAGTCGACCTGCTTAATGACGTCTGCAAAGCTAATCATATTAGCTGTTTTGGAGATATTAATGAGTGTGCAAGTCAAATTTTTGTCATAGCTCTCGTAGCAAATAGGGATCCGGGGCGGAGCTACAATGTGTTTCAAGCCACAGAGTGAGCAAACCAGACGTAAAAATGTATGAGGCAACCTGATACTATACCTTGCATCAGAGACTGAGTACTTCTGGCCACCTGTCAAAACCAGTATAACACAGGGACTACAGTATATTACTAGATTCACTCAGTACTTCCTTTAGCTGGTCCCTTGAACTTTGGCACCTCGGCGATCGTCTCCTACCGTCCGCATTTCTTCCCAGTGTAGAGCTGCAGCACAAGGTAGGTGCATCACTCCTTTTCCAAATCGTTACAGCAAAACCTCTTGTTCTTAATTAAGCGCGGGGACCTTCGTAAACCCCGCGTTTTTGTGCGTACCATTATTGTGTGCGTGTGTTTGTTTTACGTGAATACATTTTCACATAAGTGGTAGAAAATGTTAGTACGTGATGCGACCACATGGTTTTTAAAGCTGATGCAATACACAAGACAAACGTCAGCTTGACCCGAGATCTTCCCCCTCCGGTTAGTACGTCGTCGCACTGTCAGACGGTGTAGGCCGGTGTATCTTTTAACATTAAGTCGTTTATTTTTAGTGGAGCAAAACGTTGCTTAGTGGTAGATTTAATTATGTTCTGTAGTAGTATTCCTTGTCGTAGCGCCGCTTTTCAATAATTGTATATATCTAATTTAGCGTGTCCTAAGGCAGGGCTTGTAATGAAGGGCAGAGCAGCACACATTGTGCGTAACTAGCTTGTCCACATGTTCAAGAGTGATGTTAGCTCGGGGGAATGCAGAATAAAAGCACAGAAATCATAAAACAAATGTAATTCATCGCCGCTAATTGAAGCGAAGCATTAAGATTTACTCTGTTTCGTGGGTTGTTGGTTTTAGACTTGCTTAAAATTTAAAGAAAACGTATGGTTCTAGTTACCGGCTACAGAAAGGTTGCGGAAGAAATCGGAAAATGTGCATGATAATGAGCTTAGCAGAAAGGATTTAAAGATGTGAAGCGGTGAAAGCCGCTGTTTCGATTTGAATTTGCAAAACACCATTGAAGTAAACTAGATAGTGAGGCTAGATATCGGTAAAACAAACGGAAACAAAAGTGTACAATCTAGCGAGCTGTGTAAGTACATAGTAGCAAATAAAAAAACAACAGGCAATTAAATTTAAATGATTTATGTTTCACTTTAGTAAACATTATTGTTTACTATAATGTTTTATTGTTTTAGTAATGTTTGTTTAGACAGTGTTGTTTAGTAAATAATCTTTACTTATCACATTCTCGAGACGTTTGTATCTGCGGTGAATGCTACAGTTTTAGGAACGAGGTGTGTATTTTTATTTAAAAGGTTACCAGTTGTAAAATAAGGTATTAAATCAGATTTTATTTTTTGGTGCGCGGTGTTGATTATCATATGCATTTCATGACTTATTGTATTGTGGTTTTATTTGTTGACAGTATTTTCTGAAGTCTCTCTCCCCCTTCGATGGAAGCTAACTAAATTCAAATCCAGCATCTATTCATTTTGGAGAATTATTGCAGCGAGTCTGTGATGCCTTCATTTTGTCAAGTGAGGTGCACACTTCACAGCCCATGTTTTCACAGTATTTACATACTGTAGATATCAACCTTTGTTAGTGTGCCTAGCCAGCCATAGGTGTCTAGATAGCTTCCCATCATTTTTAAAAAGGGTCCTGTAGCTTTTTTTAGTGTTTTGTCCCTCCTGATATCTTATATAAGAAGACAATGTATTACTATAGTATTAAAGTTAGGTAATGTAATTAAACATATATTATTTGCATGAATAAAGTGAGCTTTTTGAAACCTGTAGTGCCTAAGTAATTTTTGAGTAATAGCAGGGAAATACAAAGAAGGGCTTAATTACTTACAGAAGGATATACTTTGCATACTTATTATTTGCTGGGTTATCTTTGTGTAAAGCCGAGTTGGTTTGCTTAACTTTTGCTTGCTTAGCTCGTACACTGAGTTTGTGAGTCCCGATGCACACACCCATGCAAGTAGTGTGGGAGTATTTAACAATGCTGTGCTCGTTTTTTTAGGGCAGACTTGTCTTAAGTTGGCGCCTTTTTTTTTTAGAGGCAGATGATTTTGTACTTTGCTTCTTCTCTCTGCAGTATCTTTGGAATTTGGTTTATTGCGCAGTGATTAGCTTGCAGTGATGGGACCATGTGCTCATTTCCAGATCTGGGATGCTGTCTGCATAGAGTTTGTATGTTTTCCCTGAGTGTGTGTGGATTTCTGCTGGGTGTTCTAGTTTCCCCTCTTAGTCCAAAGTTATATTTTACTGGTAGGTTAATTGACTGTGTGTGTTTGTCTCTGTGTGTGCCCAGTGATGGATTGCTGTCCTATCCGGGGTATATGCCACCATGCTCCCATTGCTTGCTGGAATAGGCTCTGGTTCCCCTGCAACCCTGAATTGGATAAAATAGTTAGAAGTTGTATGGATAGATAATAATTGGGAGATGTGCTTGCTCCAAACAGCTTGAGCTCTGGATGTCAAGCCTGGGTCATGCCACTAAACATACAGTAGGTCATGTCATGTGACAAATCTTATTTGCAGACAACAAGGTAGAGTTCGGGAAGAGTAGTCCAGGGCATCCATAGTTTCCCTTGCAAAATAGCAACACTTACAACTTCCTGGGTGACTGTAGGTTAGAACTGATGTCGGCCAGAGAGGCATCTTGCCTCCAATCAGTGCCGACACTCCTATAAGGCACTGAGGAGGTTGTGGACCGCATGTTGAAAAATAAATGGGTTGCAGGAGTTGTCACTGTAAGCCAAGATGTAAAGAAACAATTGGTGATTACAAATTTTAAAAAAAAACATGAAACACTTACCTTCTTTGGCCCAGGTCTGGTCTTGTGAAGCTGCTTGTAAGATCAGAAAGTTATTTGCGTGCGTCTGTTACATTGCAATATGCAGTAAAAAACATTTCAAAACAAATGCATCCTTTTAATCCTTTTTCGGCATGTGATTGAGACAGATTATATTTAATATGCCTTGATGTGTGGCCTTTAATCCAATAAATATTTAACAGTATAAATTAAAGTTGAAATTTAAAAGGCTTCTAGGACAAACTTATATGATTATTCATCTGTGTCACAGACTTAAAGAGAACTTAAAAACATGAAATTATCCCCCCCCACAGCATATTTCTCCTTAGGGTGTCCATGGAAACCATTGAGAGCTAAAACTGAGACATCAGAGATTGTAATTTCTGTAGCAAGGGGAACCAATCTAGGTCACAACAGAATGGGTAAATGCACTAGTGTTTCCTGTCTGAGCCCCAGCTTGAACTGAAAACAAATGCCTGTTTGTAGTGTTAAATAAGACTGGAAAATTCAAGCCGAGTTTATAGTTGGGTACCTGAAAGTTTGCCTATAATTAGGAAAATACTGTAAATCTGTTAGAAGCCAGCTATTCTTAGTTTGGGTTGTTAATGCATCGAGTTAAAAGAATGCTTTGTAATTAAGAGGCCCATGTTTCTTTGAAAAATGCTCATAAATGTCTCGGTTTGCAATTCCGAAATACAAGCAGCAGTGCTTTGTCTGAATCCAAGGATGGAACGCCCAGATAAAGAGCTGTTGAGTACCCATGTGACAAGTGCAACTCTCCCTGCTCCTTCTGGGATTTGATCCTGGTGGTTCGCTGGCTCGGAGCACGCACAGCGGGACTCCCTGAACAGCGCGTAACCTCTGCCACACCTTTGCTGTGGCTGAGGTTGACCTTGTCTAGATTTCAGAGGGGGTGACTTTCACTCCTGTAACTCACTCAGCACACTGAGCCCTGTTACACCCACGTAACGTACGTCAGACTTGAGTGACTGGCTGAGGACTCGGCTGCCTCGACACCTTCTGTTCCATGCAAGACTCGGGCAGTGATACGCTGGCGCAGGAAGGCTGTCTAGTCATACCTCCGATTAACTGGCATCCACAGAGCGAAAGGATAAACCTCACTTCATTTACTCAAACCTGGATGAGAGATTAGTCCAACTATATGTGGAACAGGACGTGTGCAGCAGTGTCTTTTTTTTACCGCTTGTGAGTTGGAAGTTGGAAAAAAGGCCGTACAATATTGATAATTGGGTGCAATGTTGAATCGGTAAGAAAAAAAAGGCAGCCGTGACAAAATATTAATCTTATTAATCTAATCTTAATCTAATATTTTGCCAGAGCTCGTGTGCTATTCCAGAAATAATAGGTGCGTTCACATCCTTTTCACAAATGTTTAGTCTTCATTCTATACAGTAGCTGTCCTGTGTGGTCCATATTAACACCACTTGGAAGGAGCTGGAAAACCTTTTCTTTCTTAATGTCTGATTATTAGTCTTTTGGAGGTGTTGGACCCCGTAATTTTTCACCTCAATACAGCTTGACATCTTTAAAGTAAATCTTTTCCTTGTTTTATTTTTTTTATTTTTCTGTTTAATTCAGGCAGAGCACATTACATTGCAGACAAGGAAATAAATCCATAACCTTTTTGCTGTCATTTAAATTATTAATAATTCAACATATGTTTTTTTTAATTATTAATAGATATTGGAAATAGAGTGCAACATATACCTTGTGAAGCACTCACTCAGACCTCCCATACTGATTACTTGTTACACGATGCACAGGGCATTACAGATGTACGGGGATCACTACAGGGAAATATTTGTCCCTGGCTACAAAAAAGAAGAGCACTTTATAATTTAATGGAACATAAGAAGCATTTTATTCCAAACAATTATGACTGCATATAGGAAGTTAAACACCTCAATGTTTTTAATGTAGTTTTTGCTTTGTCACGTTACCGTTTCTAGAGGTGCTATGGAAACAACTGAGCTTTTATCTAAAAAGGCTTCAAGATACATCTAAAAAATGGAAGTAAGATATGTTTCATCTGGAATTCATACCTAAATGTTGGAGAGCAGTGCAAGAATGCATTTTTTTGCCTTTCCCCTTTGGGCTGACGTTTTTGTACAGGAAGAGCTTTAGAATTTTCTACAGCAGTAAAGCTATGAAAATTCCCCTGAGCCGGTGCATTTCCTGCTGTGATCTTCCTCCAGTTGAACCTCAGGGTCTTCTTCATTCCTGCCACGGCGCATTTTCCAAGTACAATCCTCTCTTTAATATTGCGCTTGACTTTAGACAAATGGTAAAAAAACGGCAAAATAAAATCTTTTATTACTGCCAGCAATTTTAGTAGTTTAGGTCAAGAATTTTCCCTCTTTTCCGCCTTAAATTCTACTATCCACATGGAGCTAAACTGGAATTCCATGCTCTTAAGACTAGTCAGATGCTAAGGTGATTGCTAAAGCAGTAATATTGGATTTCACCGCTTTGTAATTCAGCATCTTAATATAGTTGCTCATATATTTGGTGTGTTCTTGGAATGTGTTATATTTTCATTATTATGCTTTAAAATTACAAAGTAGCATTTTTAATGTTAAAATTAACATAAGTATTCATATTAAGGGGAAGCTACATATTGTGTGGGAGTGGAGGGATCTGTGCTTTACTAATAACTGGGCCTTGAAACAGCAAATTTCCTCAAATTTCTCTTTTACCAAAAGTAGTACTTCATCCTCTACTGGTTCTTATTACAGATGTTTACAAAAACCTGTAAGAAATGTATCCAAATAGAAAGTGTAGGACTCGTGATACATCTATGAAAGTTGTGTCATTCCACAGTCAACCAAAACACAGCAGTTTTTGTACTGACCTGCTTTGATTTTAATTGTTTTGCAAATATATTTGCTATTGGGAGAAATGGTTACGGAGTAAATATTAGCTATAAGTGCCCTTCTGTTCATAAGCTCCAGGCTGTCAAATCCGGACTCATTTTGACCGCCACCTACTATTTACATAACCAAAACTTCCTCCATTAGGTACAGTAAGCTTTTGAGTATGGGACTGTATTTTTAATGTCTTTAAGGTTTCTGTGAAATTTCACTTCACCTCACTCAAAATGTGTGACCTTGGATTTTGTTCAGATTTTTGGTATAGGCCTATTTTGTCCTAGATTTTGACCTTCTTTTCCTACATGTTTCATTTTCTTTTGTCCAGTTACAACACAGAGCTGAAAGTCTCTACACAATAGGCTGTATTATAATTAAACAAAGGCTTTACTTGTAAGGTAATATTCTCTTCAGTTAATGACACGATACAGAGAAATTAAGTCCAGAAGACCATGTTGTGTAAAGAGTTTAAGGGTTTTCATCTTTCTCTGTCTGACACACCACTTTTCATTTTAAAGTTGGCCACACTTTCAATAGGGACCCTCCACTTTGCAGTCTTAAAATAAAACAGAAGTTTGTAAATTATTACAAATGATATTTTTATTAGTCATGTAATCTTGCAATCTAATAGCAGAATTACTGGTCAACAGCCCCAGTGCTGATATTTCATACAAACAATACTTGGGAGTTTTGTTTTTGAGTTTCACCTGAACAAATTCGGAGTGCTCTCTTTTGCACAATTTATTTATTTTCTTGCCACTTCTTCCAATCCAACAGGCATAAGGCAGGGTACACCGTGGACCTGACATCAGTCCATTGCAGGGCAATAACACAGACACAAACACACACACACTCACACCTAGGGCCGGTTTTCCCAGAAACTATTTAACCTACCCGTATGTCTTTGGACAGTGTGAGGAAACCAGAACACACAGAGGAAACCCATGTGCACATGGGCAGAACATTGAAACTCCATAGCATCCCCAGTGTTTTTTTTACACAGAGCTTGAAATGAAAGAAAAAGACAAAGCAAAAAAATGGTCATACAATGTAGCATGTGATTCTTTGCACTGGTAGGATTTCTTTTTGCTACACAAGAAAATGTGAATGTTCTAGTTTTCCATCATGTTTTGATTTGTCACAGGAGCCAGCCAGCACCAGTCAGGCAGAGGGCCAAAAAATGCAAAACAACAACAGATGCTTGTTTAGAAAGGACAAAGAGGGGAACACAGGTGTAATGCTGACATGGGTCTCCATGTGAAAACAGTCAATTCCTTGAATAATACCCCACACCACCGGCCCCAGTCACATGCGATGTTGTTTTGAGTGAAGCTCTCCTGTCAGGTCATGAAATTTCATTTGTTCTGCAACCTTCACATTCCTAGTATGTGGCCTTCAAAACAACATTGTCAATGTGTCATTACTACTTAGAAACAATTTTACTTTTTCTTTATATCCTTAACTTCTGTTGTTACACACTACTTCATCAAAAGCTGCCAGTGTTTTTTAATGTATAAATTTTACTAGTTTTTAATTTTACTAAAGACTTTAGTATTTATTTTCTCCAAACTGGCTTATTTTACCCCTAATGCCAGTCTTTTAACATGGCTATCTTTGTTTTTATAAAATCATGTTAATAATCCCATTGATTTAAACTGTGCTGCCACTAAATATATATGTTTTGGAGTTGAATGTAATGGCTGCACTAGAAGTGCAGAGTTAAGGGGATAATTTAGACCTTCCATTCTTTCTGTGTAATAAGTACTGTATTTCAATTTTTTTAGTAATATGGGTTTACAGCATTGAGTTAAGAACACTCAAGAGAGAAATATCTAACCAATTCCCCAGACATCTTCTCTTTAGGGATGGAATGGTATCTTATTTTTACTACTGACCATATCATTTTCTTGAACAAGTAAGTGCACTGGTAAAGTTGCCAAAGGATAAAACTGTAATAAAGTGATGCAAATGAAGCTGTGGTTTGCAATACTGCTGTATGACTCAACTAAATTTACTAGATTGATTGCCTAGCTTATGCATACCACAGTTCTAATGGTAGACAGTATCAGTTACCCAAAGTTGTTGAGTCAAAAGTGAAGGCAGCAAGGAAGTACTTTGCTCAGACCAGATTTTCCTTGCTTAAAATCGTTTTCACAGAAAACATGCCAGTTTTTAGTTATTGAAAGATAAACAATTTTCACCCATTTGGCTGCTTTTCCTCAGTCTTAGAACTTTTTTGAGTTTTCAAGGTGAGGTTTTTCCAGATGACGAGGAGGTAACAAATCAAGTGTGTGCTGGTGACGCTGGAAATATCGAAATCATAGCCTAGTCACCTGCGTGGAGGCTTGGCTGCTGTCAGGAGGGAGTTTTTCAACATGATTGGTGCACAGAGGACTCTCCCCCTCTCTGCCCATCTCTTAATTTAGCCCTGGGATACAGGCTTGATGTTAGACATGCTAGTCCCATCTTCTATTGCCAAGAATGTTCCTTCCTGCTTCACGGATGGGCCTACTTTGCCAGGTTCAAATGTAAACTGCTGGTATTGTGCCTTGTACTAAATACAGAACTGTATTTAGTATTTATAGTGCTTTCATTTTTCCATGCTCTGCTTCCTGACCCTTCAGAGGGTGAGTTGATGCTGGTATTTGTTAGAACCAGTTCAAACCTGTAATTTTCATGACCCCCTGACAATGCCAGATGAGCCTGTACCTTTTCATGGGGTGGTGATTGCAAGGTGAATTGCATGTCACTTCCGTTTGGGAAGTACTAGCTTTATCTTATGAAGGATCGGACCTTTCCAGAGCAGTGCGGCTCTGGCCTCCCTTGGTATTAAAGGAGTAACTTGAGCATGCTTCCCGTTAATGGAGGTCTAGCATATTGTAGCAAATTATAGGACTCAACGCATGAAACATGAGCAGAGTTAACATGGAGTAGAAAATAGAGCATACTGAAAAAAACTGAACAGGCAGTTTGGCACTACACAATATACAGGTCCTTCTCAGTTAGATGGTCAGTTACAAAATAGAAGTTTATACCACACTGTGTGGGAGTACTTAAACAGTACATGTTTTAACTTGCTCTGTAAATCACAATTAGCAATGTGTTTTTCTGTTAACCAGAGGCAGAAAACGAATACAGTATGTATACTGTAGATAACACACAAGGGTCTTTACATTAGAAATTTAAGGTCCCTCTTCTTTTGGCCTGCCTTTGATCACTGAGCTGTCTGTGACAGGTGGGATTTCAGTATTGGCTTTGACTCCTGTTTATGTTCAAGTGTATTTTAGGTCAAGGAAAGAGCAGTGCGCAGTTTGCAAAGATCTAGGACTTAACAGATAGATCATCAGCCTTTTCAGGGACTGAAGTAGGAAACAGCACATCAGACATGGTAATAAGTTTGTAGTGTATCCTTGAAGGAGAGAAGATTTTCTCTTTAGTGTTACCAAATGTGTGTGTATTAGGGACTCAGTTGAAGAAAAATGTGTCTTTCTATGCATTGTGTGTTTCTACCAAATGTGGGCTATGATGTGATTCACTTATTTGGCAACTGTGTCTCACATATTACTCAGCAGATCTGAGTACTGGTTAGCATAAGAAATGTACTAGAAACACTGTGTGTATTTTTTGTCTGGAATATACAGCCTGTTGTATTTTAATAAAAAACATTGCTCACAAGTCACCTTGCATATGTCATCAAACAAATGTACAGACTAAATAATAACTCAAGACATTTTTTCCCAATCTTGGTAAACAAATATCTTTTAATGTTACTGCTTATTTTGTAAAAGAACTGTTGATGTGCCAGTTTCAGAAGATTCACATTGCTTAGTGTGTGACGAACAGTACGGACATTATTGCTGACATTAATGTAAGAGGAACATACTGTATTAAGATTGGCGTAGTCTTTGGCACAAGAAGTGCATGCTAAATCCTGCAATAGGAGATTGCCAGGCTGAGTCTAGGCTATGCGTTCGAAAGGTTGTGTTAAAATAGATTAGTGCCAGTGGAATCTTCTTTGTGAAAAAATTTGTTTTCTCTATTTGTTTCATCTAGTTTATTATCAAAATTTGAAAAGAAAGTGACTAACCCTGGAGCAGCGGTAATGTGGGATGTGTAGTACTGTATGTGTGAATAGTTTGGATTTTGCTGTAGAGACTTCAACTGAATAGTTGATGCTGATTCACAATGAGTCATCAAATAAGAAAGGGACTGATTTGTAGCATTTGAAAGAATACTACTTCAGAAGATAAAGGTGCTGATAAAATGTTGTGTTTTCCCACATCTGATTTACGCAACTTTGCCAATATTGGCAATTAAAACTAAAAAGTCAAACCAAGTTTTAAATGGACTTTTTGGGATATTAGTTGCAGACAGAAAGATAATTATCTACACTGTATTGATACACAGCTGAAGTATGTATAATTTCAGTTGTGTGGTCATATGCTTTCCTCTTATTAGAAACTCAGAAAATCCTTTATTCTTTTGATTCTGGTATATTTAGTAAATTAGTCATGTTTGCAGACAAAACCATGTAGGTGGATAGGCAGTCACTTTAGAAGCAGCAAATAAAATTCTGAAGTATTTTGATTAATTCAAGACTGAATTTGGCAGTTGACACTTAATACAGAGAAATGCAAAGCATTACATGTACAGTAGATAGCAAAAACAAATAAATACAAAAATGGGAAATGCTTAGCATAAAGGTGACTCTTACCAGAAAGACATGGATGTTTATATTGACATCTTTTACACCTTTTAGACATTGTTGTGAAGTAATACAACATTAAAGGCTATATAGTTAAAAGCATAACATGTAAAGCAATGGTTATTTATCAAAAGGTTTAGCTGGTATGACATTACAAATATACTGCTGCTCTGGAGTTACAGAGAAGAGCAAGCAGATACCTTCATGGGCCTAAGGGAATGTGCTACATTTACAGGCTGAAGGAAGCAAACCTTTTTAGTCTTGAACTAAGTCTACAATGGGACCTGATCAAAGTTTTCAATATCCTCACAGGCATTGGCAAAGATCCACTGAAACACAAACCAGAGGACTCGAGTTGGAGTTATGGGGAAGTGCATTTAAAACTGAGAACAAGAAGCGCTTGTGTACACAATGGGATGTGGGAGTATGGAACAATCTACCAAGCCTTGTTGTCAATGCTAATAAACTGGCTTCTTTCAAGAAACGGTAAGATGAGATCCTTGGATCAATTGTCTGTTAACTAATGAGCTAGATGGGTCAAATAGCCTCCTCTGGTTTCATATATATATACTCCTTTATTATATTCTTTTAATTTATTATAAAGAGTACTGTAGGTTATCAATGCAGTATCTTCTCATACAGTATATAGAATTGAAAGGTTTTGGTTTGATCTTTATTTGATCATGTGTAGCAGACACTAGCCTACCCTGAGAAACAAGCAGACTGTCAGTTTCACCTCATTTCGTTGTCGTAAGCAATGGCAGTCATATCTTATTGTTGTGGCAATTTCCACCAGTCGGATGAGAGCTGGGAGACCATTGGCTCATGTTTTGTGTGAGAAGCCTCAGTAGGCGGCGCACTGCACAAGTACGTTAGAGTAACTTAGCTAAAAGGAGGCTAAAATGAGTTGGGGGGGGGGGGGGGTGAATTGCTTGTCACGGAATGGCCTGTACTATATGCTGAAACGTGATCTGGCTGTATAGTACAGAAAATAACTTTTATGCAGTGTTGTTTAATGTGCTGCTTAAACTCATGGCAAGTTGAGCAACTTAAATGTTATGATTCTTCAGTATATCTAGAAAAAAAAAGAAGTAAAACTTAAAAGGTAGTGGAAAATCACCCCTAGATTTCATTTGATTCTTCAGTAGTACAGTGACCAATTTAAGTGAAGTTGTATTGTTCAGTGGTAGTGCAGCTGTTGGAACTCCCGTGTTCCATCTGCAGAGATCGGAGACGACCAAAAACTGGAGAGTATCTATTCCTGTTGATATCAGTGGTATGCTGATATCAATAAAATTGTACACTCAGGTTCACAGACAAAGACTATTGTTAGTCTTGACACAAAGTTTTTGTTTGAGTTTCAAGAATCAAGACTTGATGGTTCAGGCCAGAGGTTTGTTTTGGTACTGGTCAGTTAAGACCTTGTTACAGATATATCCAAACATACTGTGCGTGTGGCTGCAGGTGATATCGGGTACAATGTAAAAAGCCAAGCTAGTGCTTTAAATGTGACAGCTTGGCGCGATGTAGGGTGAGTTTCCAATTGTCTGTGGTGAATGGAGTCTTGGGGAGGACGATAACGTTGCACTTCACTGCCCTGTGTGTGATGGCATGTGCAGCTGCTGTGACCAGGTCATGTGATGCAGCAAGTTGCTATTTGTAGGAGGGCCTCCTAACGGGATGTACTTAGTGGAGTGAGAAGAGCACGTTTCTGCAAGTGGACCTGTAACAGTGAACACTGCTCTTTCAAAATCTGAAGCCTTTTCTTTCACCGTGAGTATGCAGGAGTCCTGCTCTGCAAGTGAAGCTTTTATACATCTTCTTTATGGTTCTCCCTTCCTTAAAATAAGTAGCTAAACCATATTTTTGTGGACAATTTACTACATAACTATGCTTTGTGTTGCCTATTGTCATGCAGTTATAAAATTGAGTCTTCTGTACTACTTGTATCTAAAGTTGTAAAGGCTATTTAGAAAAAAAAGTATAAATAAACGGGCATTGTAAAAGTCAGCAATAAGCTTATTCATACATTTTTCCAAATATGTACAAATAAAAAAAATATTCTAAAGATTGACAAATACTGTTTCTGTACTTATTTCTCTTTGGATTTAGTTTTTCATTCTAATTTGTTCTGTTGATATAACATGTAAACTGGTTTTTTGAAAGAAGTTTTTAATTAATTTAATTTTCAAGCAGTTTTAATTTCTAGCATTATTTACAGTGTGCTTTGTCATGACAGGAATGTGTTTAGGAAAAAGTAAATATAAAAATTTATTCAAATTTTGAATTTCATTGAAACCCTATTTCCGCCTGTGTGAACTTTACACAGATAATAAATGATAATAAATATGTTTGATTATTGTTTTTCTCTTCCAAGGAGTAATATGGATACAAGGAGTTGAAAGAACTGTGTATTGTTTTTAGATTATGTCTGTTAATATTGGAGTGTTAGTTTCACTGTTTTGCTACACTGGTTACTTTTTGAAGAATAGAATACTTCATATAGAATACTCATAAGTGGTTAGAAAACCATTTGTTTTAAAAAAACTTATTCTAGATTACATAGCACATATGCAGTTTCCATATTTTCTTTGAAAATCTAATTTTTACATATTTTATGAGATTAACCCTAGTCTGCAAATTTGTAGCTATGAAGTTTGTTTTTCTTGGGATTGGACTTGTGCAAAGATTTGACACAGATGTCCATTGTGTGTCCTGTTGAAATTTTAAAGATTTGAAGATTGCCAGAGTTTTTTTTCAGGTTATTAAAATGCTGTGGCATATCAGGGACTATATTTATCTTGGCTTTTGCATTGAGTTTCTCGTGTGATTTAGGAGAATTGTAATTTCTGCTGAAAAAAACTGGTGTTGATACCATCATTCAAATTTGGCAACAAAATGGAATGTGTCTTACAGTAAGATGGATAATCCTGTACATGTATTCAAGTTTGTTACTAGTCATGCTTCATGGATTTCCTGCTGCGCTGTGAATTCTGTACTCATAGAAAAAACTTTACTTCTTGTATATGCTTTTAAGATAGTCTAGATCATAATGACAAGTTTCAGTTTCAGTTGATATTATTTGAATTATTTTTATTGTGTTGCTTGTAGGTCCAGTTAACGTTGTTCCATAGGCTAAGTCCATATAAATGTCAAAGCAGGTCCGTAAATATAATTTTTATTATGCATATCAAAACAGATACCTTGGTCCATCTTAATTGCTTGCCAAAGAGTTTGTTCCAGAGCCCAGGTGCATAATCATGGCACAATGCATAATTCTGGGAATTGCAGAATGTAGAATATGTGCAGTAATAGAGCTGGGAGTTAGACCTTTAAGAGGTCGTGGGTTCAGTTTTAAAATCAATTATTCCCTTAACAGAGAGCTGATGCAGAGAAGCCAGAATCACTGTAGGTTCTTAATGTACAGACAGCTACAGCTTGGATAACAGATTTCTGTTACCTGTGAACAGGTTGCTGTTGAGGTACTTGCAATCAAACCATTACATTAAAAGCTCCCAGAGGAACAATGCGCCATCTTCTCGAGATCAAACATTGAAACCATATAGCACATGTGGCCTTTTATTCCTTGATGTGGAAAAAGTGATCTTTTGAATGTGTGATTAAATTTGGGTTGAAAGCTACACCTTGATTCATGCTCTCCGACAGTTAAATTTCATCTGATCAATGACTACTAAACCAGTCCAGGCTTCTCATTTGATGAGGAGAACCACACCACATTGCCTCAGCATTACAATTCGGTAGCAGAAAAATGTGCTGCATTTTAATTTCTCTAAACTAGGCAGTTTATATAGATATATATAAGTGTATTGGCCATAGTCTAGAAATAGAATTATGTGTTATCCACAGAGGAGTGAAATCACATGTAATGACTGCACATAATCTAAGTTAAGTCACAACTTTTTGAGATTTTGAAAAGGTAGTGTTTCTAGATCAAATCACTGTGGCATAACTGTGGATAATGGACTAGGGAGAAATTAATAACAAGTTGTCCATCCATTTTCTAACTGCCTCTTCCAATTCAATGTTGGCGGGGGGGGGGGGCTGGAATCTATTCCGGCATGCCTTCGGATGCAAGGCAGGGTGCATCCTGGACAGGATGCCAGTCCATCACAGAGCAGACGGATACAGTTAAGCATACACTCACACCATGGGCCAATTTTCCCCAAAAGCCAATTAACTTACCAGTATGTGTTTGGACAGTGAGAGGAAACCGGAGCACCTGGAGAAAACACATGTGAATAAAGAGAGAACATACAGTACAAACTCCATGCAGAGAGCACTCCTGGTCAGGAATTGATCCCAGAGCCCCAGCACTGCGAGGCAGTAATGCTAAACACTGCACCATGGTGCTGCCAATAACAAGTCATAAAAATGCATACATTCTTTTAATTTAGCTCATAATCTCAGCAATACCCCATACAGTATTCCAAACTAAAAATAGAGTGGTTATTTCTGCAGATCGTATAGAACCAAAATGAACTGATGGTTAGCGGTTTTTTGGCAGTTTTAGTACTGTGGCTAAAACCTGGCAGGAGTGGTTTAAAGTTGTCATATTTAAAAAAAAAAAGAATCTGTAACTCAATCCACCAAACATTCTAGGATTCCACATACTACAGGACTAAAAACTGGAAAATGTAAAGAATTTGGTGATGTACTCTTTGGTAAGAGTATGCGGTGAGTCTGGTTAGAGGTGGGTTTCATAGGGATGCAGGCACTGCTATCTCAGACACAGGCAAACAAGCCACTGCAGATCAAGTGAATCCTGACATCAGGACATCAGCACTGACATAATGAAGCCAGACAAATTTACTGTAGCTGTCTGGCAAGCTGGCTGAACAGTCAGCTACAGGACTGGCCAGGCCAGGCGGACAGACAGCCAAGCCAAGGTCTGAGTACAGACATGGCCTCAGAGTAGCTTGTGAGCTGTAAGACTGAGGAACTGTAAGGCAGGAAGAGACCAAGACCCAGGGTTGCAGGCAAGCAAGGCTGGAGGCTTGCGGCATGCAGGCGATACTACAGATCCACCCACAGGTGAGCATCAGAGGCAGCTTGGATGTGGAAAAAACAGTTGCCAAAAGGCAAGTAAACTAAAACAGAAAGATGTAATGAAATAAACACTGTTTCTTGAACTTCTGAAAATCATCAACAGACCTAATAAAGCTATGAGTATGTAAGACCAAGTTAGAAAATAGGCCCAAATTGCAACAAATGATCTAAGTCTCGATCCCCAAATGCAAAGAACACATTGCATGAAAAACTAATTATCCAGACAACAGTTAAGGAACGACTGCCTATTGTGTCTCCTTAAAATTACACAGGAGATTAGAATTCTCCTTGATTATATTAATAAATAACTTGTGGTATAGTTATGATTGCTAGATTTGTATGACAAATTGTTTTATACAGTGTCATTACAGGAAGCTCCATTCTTGCAAAGAAAGTGTCATGGTCTAGTCACAGAGACGTTAGCGCATGGACACCAAGTAGTTACAAATCTGACTCAAGTGCTTTTAGTGCACTTTTCTTTTCTAACAGATATCTTTTGTACAGATATGTGGGAGAAGATTTTCCTGTATGTTTTGTAGAACATGGGCTGTATCATATTTTTCACATACTATTGTCTTTCTCCGCTATTTCCCTCAGCTTTTAAAAGAATTAACAGCAAAAGGACTTCCATAAAGGAATTACATCCTTTTATATAAAATATAAATGGGAACACTGCACTTTTAAATTCAAGCTGCCAGATTACTAATATAAAACTGAGCTTGTTCTTCCAAGATTCCAATACAAAAATGTGCTTCATTAATGAAATATAATCAGTGCGATGTCTCAGTTTGTGGCCGCTCCCAGTAACATGACTAAATTACATGTCTGAAATAAGTCCACTTCATCCACCATATAGGCTGGTTGAAGTTAAATTTAGGAAGCCGGTTTAGCTGCGACCACCTTAATTATTACTTTCCCAAAATATGCTGGCAGTGACCTGCAGATGTCCCAGACTGCCTGTTCTCTTTCTTAAGAGGTGTCCAGGATGCAGAGCACTATTCATCCATCCATTTTCTAATAATTTCTTCCAGTTCAGGATCACGAGGGAGCTGGAGCCTATCCTGGCAAGAAACAGGCAGGCTACACCCTGGGCAGGACACCAGTCCATTGTAGGACAGATAGATCCCAGTGCGTACTCACACCTTGGGCCAATTTTCCCACAAGCCAGTTAACCTAACAGTATGTCATTTGGAGGAAACCCATGCAAACATGGGGAGAACAAACTCCATGCAGAAAAGGTCCAGAATTGAACCCTGGAGCCCAGTGCTGGGAGGCAGCAATGTTAACTACTGGAAGGATTGTTTTACGGAACTGGATGTTCTGTTGTACGGGCCGTCTTGAAAACAGCTGCTTTGTTTTGTGAATTGTAACTTTAAAATTAGATGAGCTAGTGATTTCATTGTTTTGAATGTTTCAGATTTACATGGGTTGTTAAATTGTCTTGTATATTCAGACAGTACAGCTGCAAGGATATTTATTCAACTATCTAAAGGAACAGCATGTATCAAACTGTGTATAATATTTGTTTTGCAATATTTTTCCTATATGATTCTGTTTTAGTTCTGTTTACTAATCTTCTAAAATGTAGGCTAGGAAACATTTCCCTGAACCAGAGGAAATATGAGGTAAAGGAAATGATTACTGGTTCTACTGGGAAGTACGTTCTTCCAGCGGATTAGAATTAGTGATTGTGCTGGTAATTAAACCAGAAATTCAACAGCAGCTACACTTGTTTGCATTGATTAAGCAGTCCATTAAGGGACAAAATTAAACTGAGTGATTTAGGAACTAAGGAATTCTTTACATGCTCTGTTCTTTCCTTTATTCTTTTTGTTGACCTTATCAAATAGTAATGTTTTTTTTTAATGAGGTGAAATTTTGTTTGATAGTGAATTTTAAAGAGCTTGACATCTGATAAGTTTTGTTACTTTTAAATGTTAATTGTTAATCCCATCCAAATGATCAAATAACCATTTAGCATGAAGGTACAGTGATGTAAAATGGGTAAAGCATGTGAAGTGAAATTTTGTTCTAGTAAAATAGCACAGCTTCAATCACACGACCTCTTGACCCAGCTCATCCTGGAATGCATTATATTGTCATTTCTGAATACATATCCAAATGCTCATATCTAAACTGGTCAGGGTCATGAGAAAATACCGGAACACTTACCTTGTTGAAATGTGATGTTTTTGTGATTGATGGATATGACATGAAAAATATGGCCATATGAGACAATATGGATCCAGTTGAAGTCACTCTGTGTATCCAAAGTGGGATAACCCTATGTTCTCTCTTATTTTTTATTTGAACTTTTTTTAGGATTTTGATATTGGAGCTACTGTATGTATGCAGTTAAGAACAAGCTGGGGGGAATTTAGTCCTCCTACTTCAGTACCTTCTTTTGGGAGGGGTGAGTGATGTCTGTCCCTCTTTTTTTTTCCCCCCTCTTGGTACAGCTCTTCCCGCCTGTCCACGCAGCCCCGCTTGACTGCAGCAACCATGGCCTGCAAGATGCTCCTGGGTTTCGGGAAGCAGCTTCTGCGGGTGAAGGTGGTGGACTGCAACTCCGAGGAGTCCCGGCTCTCGCGCTGCCTCGACACCTTTGACCTGATCGCGCTGGGGGTGGGCAGTACACTGGGAGCCGGGGTGTACGTGCTGGCCGGGGCTGTAGCGAGAGACAATGCCGGCCCGGCTATCGTGCTGTCCTTCCTGATTGCCGCGCTGGCTTCTGTGCTAGCGGGGCTGTGCTACGCCGAGTTTGGGGCCCGCGTGCCGAAGACTGGATCCGCTTACCTGTACAGTTACGTGACTGTGGGAGAGCTCTGGGCTTTCATCACAGGCTGGAATCTCATCCTATCATACGTGATAGGTGAGTCACCACCCCCCTCCCCCCCCCCCCCCCCCACACACACACTTTCCCACCATCCGTCTTTCTTCCACCTGCTCTAAAGATTAAAATCAAGTTTGTCATTTATTTCTTGTGTATGACCTTCAGAGTTTGTAAAACAATATTTTGGTTAACTTAAATAGAAACTGAGCACTAGTTTCAATATGTAATTAGGCTGGAACATTTAAATGAGCGTGATAATACAATGGTAATTTTACATACAACAAGATGTAAATCAGTGACTCTGAATCGCAGCCTGCTTTTGCAACAGGAGCTCATGTAATAAGACTACTGTCTTTTGCTTTTACATTTAGGAAACATAAAGAGTAAACTTACCAGTTTTGAAAAGTCAGTCTTTTTTTTGCTGGGTTTTGTTTTGTTTTTCACTCTTTTTCCATGTTTACACTGTGGTCGGTATGCACTTGCCCATGTGTTAATGAAAACCAAATCTCATGACTACATTTCACAAGTTTCAGCCCAGCTCCATTGTTTTTGCTCCATTGCTTTTCTCGTCTAATTAGTTTACTTTTTAATTTAATAAGCTCACAGTGGTTCATTTCCCTTTTGGTTTACTTTCTTTTCCTGCAAACGTATTGTAGAGCATACAATAATAAGTTAGGCAACAGTGTAGCTTAGTGGACTCATAACTGGAAGGTTGAGGATTCAAATCCCAGGTGGGACAGTATCTATTCAGCTTTCAGGTAAAAAAAAAGGCAAAAACAAAAGACATAATGGGTATTGAAATGCATATTTGAACTTCCTGGGGAATTCTGCAGAGACCAAATTTTTCATAGTGAGTTAGTGACTTGTTAAATATTCACCAATTTTCTAACTGCTTTATCCAATATAGGGTTGCAGGGGAGTCAGACTAACCTGGCAAGCAGCAGGTACAAGGCAGGACACCCTGGAGAAGATGTCAGTCCATAATGGGGGACACACGGACACAAGCACACACACACACTCACACCTGGGCCAGTTTTCCCAAGGGCACCCAGAGGAAGCCCAGTGAAACAAGGAGAGAGCATATAGTTTGACAGGGTTTTGTAAAAGTGTCTGTGGAAGTCCCCAGAGGTCCTTTTACAACCTTTTGACTTGATTCTGCTAGTATTTTCACAGAAAAACAAAATCAGGCATTTTTGGTCCTTTCCCATGTTCATGCCCCATTACATTTAAACTACCATTTAAATACCTGGAAAAGTACAGTATTCCAGACAGTATTTGGTTGGATTCTAAAGACAGGTGATGCTGTGCTCTCGAATAAGGCAGATTAATCTGTCCTGCCTACACAAGTCTATAGTTACCTAAGGTGTATACATTTAATGAAGTGTTGTCTTTTTTTAATGCAAATGATTAATCAAAGTAACAGCCCAATGCTATCTTCTTGGTTCCATGTCTTTGGCAGAACTGTGGTGCACAGTTACACTGTGAAAAAAAGACTCATGCTCCACAAAGCAAATAATCCACCTACACTACAATTGGTATTAAATGCTGTAAATACTGCAATTAGCTTCCTATTCACACTTACTTCTTGTAACTCCCAATACTTCAAAGCTTGCCTTAATACAAAATTAAAGGCAACTGAGCTTAATCTACAGCTGTCTTCATATTGTCAGTTTGGCAAAATGACATCATCTGAACCTCTTTGGCACATGATGTTGGCAGTTGCATTCCTGATTCCAGTATGCTCATCTTTGAAAAAAGGCTACACATTAGCAGCTCTTTGACAGTATGACTACAGTATCCCTTTAGTATTATAAGGAACACAGGACTTTTCAGCCCAGAGGCAAGGGACATTAAGGGACATTATTTAATTCCTTTTTGATTATTTCTTGAAATTGTTTTCATTTTCTGGCAAAATTGGCAAGCTGGACTATTCTTGTTTTCATATTGATGTGGTTGTCAAAATATTTAATGGTCAGATGCATTCTCCATGTTCTGTTATCTCACAATATCATAATTCATACTGAGCTTTTGCTTTAATTCCTGATAATACAGGGTCCCTAAACAACAAAGTAAAAATACTTGATTTAGTTTACTTTAATTGTTTGTTTGGGGGCAGCATAATGGCACAGTAGTTAGCATTGCTGCTTCATAATGCTGGGGCCTGGGTTCACTTCCTGTGGTGCTATCTGCATGGAGTTTGTATGTTCTACCAGTCTTCACATAGATTTCTGCCTCCTTTGGTTTCCTCTCACAGTCCAAAGACATACTGGTGGGTTAATTGGTTTCTGGGAACACTGGCTCTGGTGTGAGTGTGTATTTGTTTCTGTGTGGCATGAGTTGGACTGGCGTCCCATCCAGGGTGTATCCTGCCTTGCTCCTTTTGCTTGTCTGGATAGACTCCGGCTCCCCTGAAACCCTGGATTAACCAATACAGTCGGGAATGAATGGATGTTTTTTTTTTGTGTCCTAATTCACAAAGAATATTTTCATTAGCCTTACATAATTAGGGACATTGGTCTACAACAAGAAAAAAAAAGCACTTTCATGTTACTGAAGAGAACCATATTTAAAAAATCATAAATGTCCTAAATGTCATAATTTTATTTCAGGGTAATCTTGGTCTCAACTGTTTCTCTGGTAAGGGATAGCCTTAATTTAAGTAGGTACAAATTATATATTGATCTTATAGTTCACGGACTGCCTGTAACTTAAAAATAACCTGGAAAATCTCAGAAATTAAACTGGAAAAATGAGGCTGAAATTGTTGTTACAGATTTCATGTTACTTTTCACAGGAACATCAAGTGTAGCTCGAGCCTGGAGTGCCACATTTGATGAGCTGATTGGCAAGCACATTGAGGAGTTCTGCCAAGCGTACATGTCAATAAAGGCTCCTGGGGTATTGGCTGAGTATCCCGATATATTTGCAGTTTTGATCATCCTGATTTTAACAGGTATGTTGCCCAGTGAAGGAACAATGCACTTCTTCTCATGTAATGCCTTAGGGGGCCAGGAGATGGCGTATCCAGTCAACAATCCAAAATCAATGTCATCTTAACTTATTTTTGTTTTCCTCTGAATTGAGGAAAACAATAGTTTCCTTTCTAGCAGCTCCATTCAACACATCTTGGAACAGGAATACAATTTTGAAAAAACAAAACAACAATAAATGACATCATTTGAATTTTCAAGCTCAGAATCAACACTTTGCTATTCAATCATAAAGTTGTCCATTTAAGCATCTAAGACAGGAGATTGGTTTTATTCTGATTGTCTTTTGTCACTTTGTTCTTGTACTGTTGCAGCCTTGTCTAGGCTAACAGCAGGCAACGTTGTCTTTTCCAGGGCTGCTGGCCTTTGGTGTGAAGGAATCCGCCATGGTGAATAAGGTGTTCACCTGCATCAATATCCTGGTGCTGATGTTTGTGGTGGTGTCGGGGCTGGTGAAGGGCACCCTGAAAAACTGGCGCCTCACACAGGAGGACATGACAAACCTCACCAACTCCTCAACTTACAAGTACGTTTTATTTTAATGGCGGCATACCACCATTGAACTAGCTCTTCTGTCACTCTTTCTCTGTACAGGACCATAGACCGCCTACCTGAAAAAAGACCATGGTTTATTGACTATCTAATGTTACTCAGAAATGGGTGACAGATCATGCCTTATTATACTCCTTAGTTGTCCCGTGCAGTCCACTAGAACTCAAGGAGCATTAGGTTTTAAAATGATTTAACTCCTATGCATTAGGTGGTTGGATTCTAGCTCAGGAAGCCAGGAATTAAATGATTACTATGATTTTTTGTAAATCCAGAAATTTTCAAGACCAAAAGAAACACAGAATCAGGAATTCACTATATGTATTTTGGAAGCAGAGCCAAATACAGATGCTCTGTATACAAATGCAGAGCCCCCACTTGTATTTTCTACTATTAGAACAATTTGAACTTATTAAAAATACAAAATGTCTAAGACTTTACACAGTAGTGCATGGAACTGCTGGACAGGTTAAATACCTTACTTTCATTGTACTTCAGAGGACTGTACTTCTTAATCTTTGTTCATCTCGACAGTTCTTAGCTTTTAGGTGTAGGAAGCTTTTCCAACACTTGATTTTAGATGCATTTGGGCATAACAAAAATAGACAAAACGGAAACCACTACAGGAAATTAAATTATTTTTTCATTTGGACATTGCAGTCCATGATTAGGCCATTCTGTAATTTACTCGGTTTATTTTAAATTAATTCAGCTTTAATGGAAAGTCCTAACCCTAAAAGTTCTTAGAACTTAGGCTATTGCAATGGAAAAGGATGAAAGTTGCCTATTGTAGAACATTATATGAATAATACCAAACACTGATGTTTTCTGTTTGGTAGTGTTTCAGAGAGGACAGCATCACAGTGGATCTATGGTGATGGAGGGTTCATGCCCTTTGGCTTCACTGGTGTTCTTTCAGGAGCTGCAACCTGTTTTTATGCCTTCGTGGGCTTTGATTGCATTGCTACCACAGGTAGGAAAAGGTGCCAAATAACAGCACATGACCATAGGAAAGGTTACAAACCAGAGGGGGCCATTTAGCCTACATAGTATGTTTGGAGGGTCTCATCCAGCCTTTTTTTTTAATGAAGCCAGAGTACTGGCTTCGACAGCGTTGCTGGGCAGCGTGTTCCAGATTCTTACAACACTTTGTCTAAACAAATGGCTGCTGTTATCAGTTTTAAATGCACTACTCTTCAGAGGTATTTGATTCAGGCCTTTAAATTTGGAAAGAAACTTTCAGGCTCAAGATCCGGAGAAGTGGATAGGTCAGGATAAGAACTTCTAATATACTCCTGTATAGTCCTAATATTCTGTAGAACTCCTAATATTACTGTAAAGTCATTTGGAATGAACAGTATGGGCTGACTGGCTTTCTTTCATTTGTGATCTTTGTGTTGTCATTTTATGGGGCACTTTTGTGTTGAAGAGGTCCACTAGTGAGCTGTATAATCTCACTTAACTTGACAGGACAAGTATCTGCCTTCATTGGAGAGCTAATATGCTCATCGGCCATCCTTAAAGATGATTATGTCTTTATAAGGACTTAAACAGCACTTTTAATCTGAAAACACTTTCCATATGAAAATTAAGAAAGGTTACAAATGAGATGAGGCCATTTTGGGCCATTTGTCCCACCTGGGAGTAGCTTATTGATCCGAGGATCTCATGCAACCTTTTCTTGAAGGAAACCAAAGCATGGATGTCAAACAGATGGCTGGGTATTTCGGCTGGAATCCACCTCATCCACTACTGAAATACAGCAGCCACCTGCTAGGTTACTGGCAGAGCTGTTATGCACCAGCAGTCCAACTGCAAAGCAGAGCAACCGAAGATTTGAGAAATTGCCTCATCAATTGATTTAAGGTGCAGTGGTTAGAACATTCTGGTCCAGAGGGAACAGTGGTACTGCTCCACCAACACCACTTACAACAGCAAGATCTCTTATTACAGCACTGACCAGGCATAGATGTGCTTAGCTTTGGAGTTCTTAGAAGGAAAGATTTTTTTTGGCTTTTTGTCATTAGACAGCAAACAGGAAATATATCTCCTCCCTAAGTATAGCTTCTAAGGCAGAGCCATTTAAAGAATGAACTCTGTATGTTCTAGACTTCCAGTAAATCAAAGAAAGCTGTCGTTGCTACAGGCTGTTTGCTGGCAGGAACACAGAGCTCCTAATATTCCTTTGGCAGCTACAAGAGTCAAGGCCAACCCCTAATGAAACTAGGTCTAGTTCACTAAATTCAAGTCCATTGACTTTCTAGTGTTTGAATCATAGGGCTGGGTGGAAAATTATATATTTTATGAAAACATCATATTAATCTGCTTAGTATTTAATATGAGTATCTACAGGAAAGGGACATGTTTTGTACTGTTTTGTTTTGTTAACTAAATTCAAGTCTCTCTTGTTGTTTCTTGTTCAATATTAACATCAAACAGGAAAGGTAATTTATCCATTTGAATTTATTTAGGATTTAGATCTACAGGGCTTTGCCCAAAATATTCGTCCTTCTGCAATGTTTCCACTTTTTCATGGAGATCTAAATTACAGTTAAATAGAAAATTAGATTCTGATTTGCTACAGCATCCTTAAATCCGTTCTGGTGCAAATGAATGTTTAAGTTGAACATCTTCTTTGCAGGTTATGCTGACGTTTGACCTGCTTCATAACTTCCAGAGAAAATTACTATTTTAATAGTATCCATCCTTGTGTCCATTTCCTGTCCGGCTTTTCATTTTCTCCAGAATAGTAGTTCACAGTCTAGGTACAGGTTCACAAATTCTAGTTCAAATTTCTCCTCCAAAAAATAACTATCTTCTAAACAATGTTTGGAACGACTCAGTCTCACTGTATGGCCCTGGCCACCCTTTGCCTTGCAAATCTGTCTAAAGATCTAGACTAGTATGTACAGTATGTAATGAAAAGAGACTAGAAGCAGGTGTTGTTCAGTTGTCAGTTTCCATTTCGTTTAACTTAGTAGTAGAGCACTACTGTATTACCCTGCCCCTTAGGTTGTCACACCATGTTCAGTTTGATCATATTTTTTATTCAAAACTACTGTATTTGCAGCTGACAGAATTTGTGTAGAGCATGTTTATTAAAGTTAATAAAAATGTGGTATTATTGGCAGGCGGTGAATATTGTTTACAAGGCACTGTATACATTTGGGGAATCAAGCTGGAAAAATTGAAAGGGAAATGCATGTTAGTTTGGGATCTTTTATATGTTAACAGTTACATCAAGACACTTGTATAAGAACTTTAGTGGTTACCTAAGGAAGATTTTAGGAGGATTAGAGGGAGCTACAGAAGTAGTGGACTGAATTGAAATTCGTTTCAATATGAACTTGTCATAACCCACTCACTCCAGATTTCCTGTGAAAATTGTAGTCAATTAAATGTTGTAATTGATGACCACTGGGGAAAAAAAAAGAACTTTGGAATTATACCTTTATACAATGTCTTTTGTATAAAGACAGCTTTATGTCTGTTCACTTGTTGGTGGAATACAATAAATTATAGTTCATCAAGGTGCAGATTATCCAAATAGTTCATTATTGTGAACATCCTCACTGACAGACTGAACACAGACTGTGTTAATTAAAATGTTCAGAAATCTTAGATGGACAGCCGCACTTGCACAATTACACGTTCTGATTGTTGTCTTTGTAACAGTGATCATGGTCATTTTGTCAGTCTTCCATCTTCTTTGTTCTTTGTCGGTAAGGAGTTACTGTAATTGCCATCGTTCATTCTAGGGATTTGGTTTGAGTTCTAATACAGAGCCCAAACCTTGGTACAGCTGTTCATTCTCCTTGCTAAAGTTGTACAGTGGCCTCTATTGGTAAGATAGCTTACGACCTTTGACCCTGGTGTTTTTCTCTGCGGGATCTCCAGGGGAGGAAGTGAAGAATCCTCAGAGAGCTATTCCCATCGGGATCGTGGCTTCCCTGCTCATCTGCTTTGTAGCTTACTTCGGGGTCTCTGCCGCCCTCACCCTGATGATGCCCTACTATATGTTGGACAAGAACAGCCCCCTGCCCGTCGCCTTCAAATACGTGGGGTGGGAAGGCGCCACCTACGCGGTGGCCGTTGGCTCCTTGTGCGCCCTGTCAACAAGGTAAGCTGGTCAGTCTTGAGAGTTTTGTCCCAGTGGTTTTCTGAAAAAGAATATCAAGACACATCAAACTCTGTGACAGAGCATGATGAACAGTATAAATGCTGTGATATATGTTTTTAGGGCTCCAAGAATGAATAATAAAATTGCATTTTTGCTTCATATCCACTAGTGAATACAAAAAGAAATGCTCAATGGAAGAGCTGGTGTGATATCTGAGCTCTGTTCTCTTCTAAAAATAAGTCCTAGTCATAAAGTCATAGCTCCTAAGCCTGTATTTTTAAATCCATCCTTTGGGATTTCTAAATCCATCCTTTGGGAATGTATTTAACAGTTTACCACTGTTATTTTAGATGCTTTGGCACTTGGCTTTCTTAAGTGTCTGGAATGGGCTTTTTTCTGTATTCATTTAGGTTTAAGATGGATAATATTTAAAAACAGACACTTCGATTATAGTAGTAGTATTGAAATAGTATATGTTGATAGTATTTAATACCTTAAACACCACTTGATGTATAGTAACTCAGTACTAGATGTCCTCAGGTGATGTGTACACAGATATTTCTGTATAGAAATTAATGTTTTTTATAGTCTTTCAGATTTCTTTATTTGTGCAGTATTTTTATTTTGATTGTCTGTTGATCTGCAACACTTTGCATGAAGCTTTGAATTTCCTAATTACACTAAAGCATTTATGCTGTGAAATTTGATTCTGCTTTTTTAGAACATATTTTGTGAAACTTTAAACCATTTTAAAGCAAAGCTAAAAGCTTTTCCAGATTAGATAATTAGAATATGGAATAGAATTATAAAATTGTTGGGTATTTTGGTGCCTTAAGACATCTTTTCTGTATAAATATGGAAGGTTGAGAAAACCCAATCTGCTTTCTGAGTTCTTCACTTCCATAATTACATAGTTGGTAACATTTACAACCATAACTGTTACTAAGTTACAAACATTTGGTAATCAAAACTGTACAGTTTGTTCTACACACAACTCTTAATATGTCACAGGTGATGATTAAGCTATATAAGATTCTACATTAATAACTAAGCATTCCTGAATCTGAAAGAAGCTGAAGCTTTGCTGCTTGGTGACTGCTTTCCCTTTGGCAGACATAAGAAATATCTACTGTATCAAACAAAAAATACCATCAGGTGACTGTTGGTATTTCTGTCTGCTTCATGGGTTTTGATCTAACTCCTGCCTTGTTTCTGTATGGGCCCAGCTTCCCAAATACTAGGCAGACATACTGTATATTGAAACAGCTTTAAAGTTGTAAAAGAGAGATTATAATCTCCTGTCATTTGTTAAAATGATATAATTAGTACCTTGTCCAGCTTTGTAATAGCAGTAATAATGTCATTTCAGAGAGTCTTAGGTGTTGCTGGTGGGACTCAATGTACCATCTCTACCACTATCCATTGGGTTTCGTCTGCATTGACATGCAGGGCTAATCTTCATTATAACAATATTCATCTTATTTGTAGGTTGTACTATTATGCTGTATCTGGATTTGAATATATCCGTTTCCCACATGTTGTACTTGTAACATCCAGCCATGCAAATTCAAAAATTTGATAAGTACTGTGGTCTGTAGATTTTTTTTATTCTTTAAATTAAAATTTAAGAGTATAAAATCAAATCTTGATTTTGTTAACTCAAGACGTTGTCTTTGACTTCTACCATATACCCATAAATCCATAAATTGTCCAGGATAGGATTACCTACATTAAAAATAAGTAAATTATTAATAAAATGATTTCTTCATTCATTCATCAAATGTGTATGTACAGGGTTTTGCTGATGTGTAATTTTTTGTACACTTAACTACCATCAATCCCTTTTCAAACCTCTTTCTTCAATTCTCGAAAAGCAGTGGCCACACAGTGGAGAAACACCCTGGACAGGTCACTGGTTCATCACAGGGCAAACACGGATACATACAGTACATGCTTACACTCATGGGGCCAATTTTCCCAGAAGGCATTTAACCGTCCAGTATGTTTTTGGACAGAGGGAGGAAAGAAAAGGACCAGGAGAAAACCCACCTGAACATGGGGAGAACATACAAACCCCATGCAGATAGCATCCCAGGTCCAGAATTAAACTTGGGCCCCAGCACAGCTAAACTTTAACTTATACAAGTATATTCATCCCCAAAATATAATATTTACCCACTGTTAATATAAAAGTGTTTTGTTTATATTATATTTATCTATGGCCATAACATAATAATTTGGAGTATCATGATGTTCCTGCTATGCTAAGTACAAGAGAATATACATTAAATATGATCGGAGGTATTCAGGAAATTACTGTACAGTATATTCCCTGGATAGAAGTTCCTGTTATTTAGTTGTTGAAAAAGGATTTAATGCAAGTGACCTGTGACGATTAAGTATTTTTTAAAGCAATATCAGGAGGTGTTTATTTTCGAATTTGATAATCTTTTTCTACTAAGCTATCATTACTATTTTTGTTGTTTCTTTGTGCTACTTTTTGAATACCCACACTCCAGGGGGTTTATAGGATCAGAATTGGCAGACAGTGCTGAAAGCAAATCTGAGCTCAGTCCCTTCATCAAAAGGGAAGAACAATGTAGTGTTTCATGTCCAGTTTTTTTTTTCTGGTGTCAGAAATATTCTTCACAAAACTGAAAATCAAGGCTGACTTAAAAGTGAAACACTTTGGTAGAGACTTCATAGACATCATAACAATCTCAAGGTCCCCTCTTGCTTAAATATCTGTCAGCCCTATATGTTAATCTTTCATTTTGCATAAAATGTTGTTAACAAAACAGGAGTTTTGATTATTATTCTGTTGAAGTGATAGTAGGTTCGCTGCATTATGTGGAACTGACCTTCACTAACTCAGATGGCATGGCCTGTTCTCTTTCTCTCATTAGCTTGCTTGGCGCCATGTTCCCAATGCCCCGAGTGATCTGGGCCATGGCCGATGATGGGCTGCTCTTCAAATTTTTGGCAAAAATCAGCCAAAGAACCAAAACCCCCGTAACTGCTACATTAACTTCAGGGGTTATTGCAGGTGAGGCTGAAAGAATAACCACTAACACTGTGATTACAGGAATGTACGTGCTTTCAACCGCACCTGTTCAAAATGCACCTTTACTGCTGGAACTCATCTTGAGCTATTTACCATCAGCAGGCATACAATTTTACTGCTCACTTAGAGATAGCCAGTTCCCAATGCAACAGACAAACATTCAGCAATCCACAGGCCATCATGTAAGAAGGATAAGTACTGTGGTCTGCAGTAATTGTAGGTATAAGCTGTCAGTCATTTGGGCACTACCAGTCATACAGACCTTGATCGTACAAAGCAAGTCACATGCCAACTCTTAATATTCTGTCATAAGAATATAAAAAAGGCTACGAATGAGAGGAGGCCTTTTGGCCCATCTTGCTCAATGTGTCTTTACTCACTGAATGGAATCAGACATCTTGAAAGGGAGTGCATTGGGCTCAAGATTTTAGGAACTAGACAGGATGTGAACAATGAAAAGAGCATTTCCTGTTAATGTTACCTAAACAATTGTAACATCACATGCAGATGTAGTATTATTAAAGAAAATAACCTTGAACCAAAAAACGAATTGCGGAAAATCTTGTCCATTTCCTTTTAGTTTTTTTTATCAAGAATTCCTGCTTTGTTTTTGTTTGTTCTAAAATCCCCTTGCTATTTGCAGATGGTTTTAAAAGGAGAACTTATAAAAATCTGAGCCTGGTGAAAGAAACATTTTGATGTTCTTTAAAAAGAGGTTGTTTTATATTTCTGAGTGGTACAGTCCATTTTCACAGTGTGCACATTTACTTATTCCATACCCTCCACCTCCATCAGCACCAGTGTGCATTCAGAACAGTTTGCAGCTGAATCCACGTAGTAACCTGGTCTCCTCCAGTCTGTATATGTTGTTTATTTAAAACTTCTTTACCACCACCAACCCCCTCCCACCCCATTCTAGTCTCTTGGGTTCCATGTTTCCCCTGCCACGGATTATCTTTGCAATGGCCAGAGATGGGCTGCTGTTCTCATTTCTGGCCCGAGTGAGCAAGAGGAAAACCCCCATCGTCTCCACCTTGATGGCAGGGGTCATGTCCGGTAAGCTCCAGTGTGAGCGAAAAAGCTTGGGCTGCCCCTCAGCTTCACATATTAACAGACTGCACAGCCTAAGCTCTGTGTGTGAGATCTCTTGGAAGGAGTTGGATTAATATGGGAAGGACTGGATGAAAGAAACATCTTGATATACAGGCTTTGCTCCTGGCTGATCCCAGAACATCATCAGTGTGGTGTTATCACAGTCTGCGCTGCCGTCCTGTTAATGCTGTTTGATGGTACCCACCCTAACAAATGTTTCCTTGTTTACTTACATGTCCCATTTTGCTGTTGCCCTTAGATGCTCAGTCTTCAGGCATGTTTCCTAGAGTGTTGGGAGAAATTACCTGTAGCAACTGAAGTACACTCTTCACAAGATATGCCCCGTGGGTTGGTTAGAGAGGGACTCACTTGCAAGAGTTGTCACTGGTTTCCCAAAATCAACCTCATTGTTATTAATATCACTGAAATAAAAGCGTCAAAAAGAGCCCAGGCAGTGCAGGTGACAAGGCATTCATCCTCAACAAAGTACACTGGCAAAATGGGATGTGTAGAAAAGAGGAGGAAGCATTTTTTTTGGTAGTGGAAGGAGTGGAGCAGCAATTAGAGCAATTATTTTTATTTTTAATGGGATATTTGACAAACTAAGAACTCTCTGCAGAAACTGTCTATTATTTAAACTTTAAGTAAGCTTCTTCTTACCTGTGATGATGCTTGTTTAAAAATTAAGAACTTGAGCATTCACAGCCTTTTAATTTTGTACACTTGCTCTTTTGTTACATCTCTTTAACAGCTACACAGTAGGAGATTGAACAGCACATGTCATTAAATAGCTTGTATTAAAAATGACCTTACAGATTTCTGTTGATTGAGTAAAATAATCAATATGAATATTGATTTATAGTATATTGGTTAAATTAACATAAAATAGAGAACTTCATTTTACACTAATGCAACAATATATTTTCACTCGTAAAAATGCATGTAAAGTTATTTTTATCAAGATTACACTAATATATATCTTTAGAAAGTTGAATGTGTATGTTATGTGCATTAAAGTTATTAATTTTTAGCTAATCTAAGAACTCTCATGTAAACTATAAAAATCTGAAAATGCACTCATCCATCAGTTGTTTTAAAGCTGCTTAGTCCTAGTAAGGTTTGCAGAAACCCCTATTTTCTTAGAAAAACAGGATGAGAGACTGGAATATAAATGTGATGCCAGCCTATAAGAGGACACACACACACAATTTATCAGTGAAACTAGCCATTATATCTTTGGAAGTTGCAAGGAAGCCAGAGCTCTGGGTAAAAACTTACACATACCTGAGGAGAGCAAGAATATTCCAGGTATATACAGAAGGTTCCCCAGTCCAGTATCAAGTCCATATCCAAAGAGCTCTTAGGCAGCAGTGCTGCAATGCTGTCATGCCGCAGGTTTGACATTACAGAGCAAAAAATATATACATAGAAAACAATTTTTACTTGTTATAAGAAGCCTTGTATTTTTTTCTTTCAGTTTTCCACTTTTGAGAAAGAAAAGAGGAAAGTGAAAAATATGAAAATGTCTAAATATTTTTCATTTGGTAGTGTTTTTCCTTTACTACAAATATTTTACATGGGAGTATAATATATACTTCAATATAGTTGAAGGCTACCTGTTGTATGCAAATATCAACAGTTGGGGTTGTGACATAATTGTTCACAGGATGTACTGTGTGATCTTTGTGTTTTTTTCCTGTGAGATAATTCTTAAGAGAATTCCACAAGCATCTATCAAGGACAGCCACAATTGGAAAGGTGAAAGGAATGACATTTGTTTGCTGTATTTTTTATGTACTCTTTCTTCCTTCATGTTCCAGCTATAATGGCCTTCCTCTTTGACCTGAAAGACCTGGTGGACCTCATGTCTATCGGCACCCTGCTTGCATACACCTTGGTGGCTGCCTGCGTTCTAGTCCTCAGGTTCGTAACGCAACCCAAGCCGGCTGTTCCTCACCTGCACAGCTGTCATCGGTAGCTGTAGCCTATAGATACTTTGCCTGTAGTAACTCGTACAGTAAAAGACAAGCTCATCACCTCATCCTCATTGTCACTTGTCAGCATTAGCCTCTTCAATCTAAAAGTTGATAGTCTGAACTTTGTCAGAAATAGTGTATCCTGAAAAGACTCCTCAGGATAAAGAGCAGGTTAGCTGAGATAATTTTGGCTAGAGTGTGTTGATAGTTCCATCTTCCAAGACAGTGCTTCTTATTATATAAAGTAACACGTACTCTATTCCTTTCTACAATTTTGTCAGAAACCCTCCTTGAAATTTGCTTCTGCAAGAACTGATGATAAAACCTTTTTTAGAATTTTTGCGGAGACATATTTGAATTAGGGGGAGGGGCACAGTGGTTAGCATTGTTGCACCCCCAATTCGCTTCTGGGAAAATTGGTGTGAATGTGTTTCTATCTTTGTATGACCTGTGATGGACTTGTATCTGTGGCTGTTGCTTGCCGGGATAGGCTCCAGCTCCCCTGCAACCATTTATTGGATAAAGCGGTTAGAAATTAGATGGATGGATACTTGAACTATTGTAGTTATGCCCAACACTAATTGGTGAAGACTTCAGTGCTGAAGGATATGAATGCATGTTTCTGATCCAGATACCAACCTGAACAGCCCAGTCTTGTCTACCAAATGGCAAGCACCCTAGATGAGAGCGAAATGACAGAGTCGGTGAGCAACAGCGAATCCCAGGCAGGGATACTACCAGATGGTATGGAGGAGTTCAGTATGAAGAGGATGCTCTTCCCAGAGAACTCTGATCCAAGCAGCATGTCTGGTTTGATTGTGAACATCTGTGCCAGCATGCTTGGTAAGCCTCAGGAATGTACATACGCATGCATTGTTTTCAACTACAATGTATCTTAAGCCCTCAATGCACTGTGCAATTTCCTCCCAATTTAGTTTTTTTTGCTTTATGTCTGTTAATGTCTCCGCTTTGCTCATATGTTCCAAGTTAGTTCTGAACTGCTTTTTCAAAGCTCAATGTTTTGTGTGAGCTTGATCCAAATCCATGAATGGTAGGTTGTCTTCTGTATTCAGTCTTTGGTTTTAATTGTATTACACCTTGAATCCTGCAGACACACCTGTAAAATTAGTGCATAATTGTAAGTTGTTGGTTTTTTTACTTCAGTCCAGTCAGTGTGTGATCTCACCCAGCAAACATTTTAAAATCTGCATTGGATAACCTGGTGAACAAAGCACCCAAATTTTAAAATGTAGGAGTGTTTGATTGACAGTATGCAATGGTTTGCTATTTTAGAGAGACAACTAAACCCTACCTATGTCTGAAGCCTACGGGGAGTCTTCAAGTTGTAACATAGCTATTGTTGTTGATTCTCTGTTCTTTTATTTACTTTCCAGGGTTCCTTGTCTTCATTTTCTGCATCATCGCTGTCCAAGGTGGCACAAAATCATGGTCTGTGGCACTTCTTACCATTTTCTTAATTATGAGCGTCGTCATCACCATCATCATCTGGAGACAACCGGAGAGCAAGACCAAGCTCTCCTTTAAGGTAAGGACCTTAGTTTTACTTCTTTAAAAGAAAAAAATGGTAAACATTAAAGATGTTGTAGTTGTGAATGTTTTACTTTGAGGCTTGGAACAAACACATTTTTTCTCACAATGTTATCTTAATACAGGAATTCTAAAAGGATAGTGTGTGCCTCATTCTAAGTATTTTATGGATTTTACTGAATTATGCTTACTAAATAATTTCCCTATCACTACTGTAACAGAGCATTATCTGTATCTGTAGTGTGAACTACCGAACTGGATTTTCTTTGAGTTGATGTTTGAAAATAATCATCTTTATTACACCCAGTTTGGGAATTTTGTGTGGAAAGATGAGTTTGTTGTATCATTATACAGCTGTGTGATACACAAATAATACTAAGAATAAGTGTAGCAGACTATATCTTGTTCTTATCATTGAAGGAACAACCATGGCAATTGTACCTGCCAATGAACAGCTTACATCACCCCAATAACTAATTCCTGTTAGTCCAGCATAGTCTGGAGATTTATTAATGCTATCCAAACCCACTAGTGTTACATATTTTCTAGTTTTATTCTTTTACTATAATTCAGTTTTAAGGTTGACTTTGAGTAACAAGCTTTGTGCCACAACTTATTACTCGGATAAAGCATTTTGTGTGAACACAATACCTTAAAGTGACAGGGAAAGCAGGTAATAAACTGCGACTGACTTTTCTGGCATACATCCAGGTGTCAAGGCATAAACACCTTCTAGACTAGATTTTGAAAGATTTACTAGGACATTAGCTGAATTAGAAAGTTGTGGTTTTCTGCTCCAGCATAAGGCCTGCTCTGTGTCTATGTTGGTTTTCTTTGTGTTCTCTGGCTTTGTTCCACAGTCTAAAGACATGCGTCCATATCGATGGACAATAATCCCCATGAACATTTGCAATAAAGATAGCTGATAAATAAATAGTGACTTTTTAGCTATCTTGGAAATGACTCTGTAATTTCTTTTTCACATCTCCAGGTTCCCTTGCTGCCCTTTCTTCCTGTTCTGAGCATGTTTGTCAATGTGTATCTCATGATGCAGCTAGACAGAGGCACATGGATCCGTTTCCTTGTTTGGATGGTGCTGGGTATGTTAAATTCTTGGTCACTTTTAGATCCTTCCCAGATGTAGAAATAAGGCTTCTGTTTGCATAACATTGCAGTGTGTATACTGTATATATATATATGACACAACACTAGGTTGTTAAAGCTTGTTGTGTGTTGCCTTTATCTACTGTAAGTAAACTTGTGCAGCAGAAAAAAAAATATAATTATAAATAAGCACAGCGCATATATTAGCTTTTAAGGTTTATTAATGCTTTTGCAGTAAAGCTTGTGGTTTGCAAACCTAACCTCTAAATGTCTATGCAATTGAATACTTATATACACTTATAAATGCAGCTATCACATCGATACTGTTATTTTCACACTCGTTTAGACCGGTCAGAAATTAGCTTAGTGAATGTTACAGCATAACTTTCAAAAATGAAAGAAGAGAGGGTGTGAGGTAGGATTAATAAGGAATGAGCTGAGAGTTGTGTACTTCTCTAGGTATGTTTTGATGTTTGCTCAGAGACATTAAGAGTTACTGTTGTTGCTTGCTTGCTCAGGTTTCATCATCTACTTTGGATATGGAATGAGACACAGTACAGAGGCAGCCCTTGCCCAGTCAGCCACAGAGAATGGATACAAACAGGCACGCATGTCAAACGGCGAACCCACAGTTCCTGAAAAAGAGGCCTTTCTAAATGATCCTGATGAGCTGGATGCCAGAAACCATTGGCAAGAGGAAGAGGGAGACTCTTAAAATCCCAGGGAGCACCTTGGTCTTCTCCAGCCTGATGTCTGCTTTAGTTGAATACAATTCTGAAAAACAAACAAAAACAGTTAAAAGGGAACCTAGACCGACCCTCACTGAGCTGTGTCGAGGAAGCCCTTGTGAGACACTAGCGGCTATTGCATTGCCTGTAGGTTTCAATGTGAATGTCGTCTCGTGTCAGTGCGGCTACACATTTTAGTGTATAAAAAACTTAAAAGAAGACTTTTAGGAGATGCTTTGGGGGGAAAAAAAGCCAGTCATTTCGTTCGAACATTTGAGTCACATTTAAGGTCAGTAGATACCCGCTTTTTTAGCCTGGAATGGAATCTGCTTCACTGTAACCAATTTCACATTTTCCTAGGAAGGTCTGCTTGCTTTTGTTTGGACCCTGGTACTCATACCAATAGTGACTGAAATCCCAAATCAAACATGTTCTTCATAATAAGATAACAATTTGGTTATAATGCCTGTCATCTTCCGTCCACTCTGCTATATGACTTGGTTGGTTACCAAACAGTACCAAAAGTTACAGAAGCAGTTATAGAAGTCTCTTAGGTTGTCCAGATGTTGAATGGTGTTGTAATGAGTCACTTGATATAGATTATGCTGCAGTAAATTGTCCGTCTGTATTACAGGACAAATTTACCATGCCAGTAATGTGACAAGAACCAAACAGTACAATCCAGAAACGAAACAAGACTCAGGACTGTTTCTGTGATTGAATTACATGATCTTTCTGGGAGTGAGTTTGGGAGAAGTCAGCTCTAGGTAACAGAATAAAAGTAATTCTTAGAAAGAAGTCATGATAAGTAAGGCTTTGGATTCAGTGTCAAACTATACTTCTCTGTAGGAAAGTGTCAAGGAGTGTGTGTGTGTGTGTGTGTGTTTTTGTTTGTATAAAAACAAATTGGGGAACTTATTATTCCTGATGTGTATAGACATTTATTTTTCCTTCTTTGTAAATACCTGCTACTAAACAAAATGATGCTTTATTTTTAGATTGAGTCATCTCTTTGCTATGGGTGATCTGGGATTCACAGTAGTTTGTCTACTGAGGTACTTGGCAGTACCGTAATCAGGCAGTCTGCACGGACCTAATGTCTGAAAATATCGGAAGAGAATCAAAGACCTCTCAATCATTCTGAACTGGTTTGTTCATGTTTTTTTAAATATGTGAATACGATACAGGGTAATGAAGAAACCTTCCAGTTTAAAGCTGCACAGCTTTTCTGCATCTGAAGCAGTGTATGGAAATAAATCCTACAGTACTGTACATGTGCTGTTTTCTGCTAATTTTGTTGAATGAAGTTACTCTATAGTGTCTGGCAAATGTCAGCCAGGAGTTTTGCTAGCCATCATATGTACAGTAAATGGATTCACTTGGAGCTCAGGGTCACAATGCAGGCCATTGGCTCTCCTGTGTTACAGTATATAAAATGGAGGCATACAGTATGTTTTGTTAGCACAAATTAAGCAAAGCAATCAGCTATGTATTTTAGAGAAGAATACATGAAAAAATTTTAAGCTTCAACAAGTAATTCGGTAATGTTTTTGGTTGAAATTTTTTCTCTAGATTGGATAATTGGATGTATGTGTTGTATCACCACCTCCGACTGTGATCCTGACTCACTGATGCTTGACCCGAGTATACAAACTGTTCTTGTTGGATTAGAAGAGATGTTGTGAGAAGATAGAGAATTGCTTGTCAAATGAGTAGTGAGCAAAGGAAGTGTCAGGTGAGTCGGGGCTGTTGCTGTTAGGATACACAGCGTAAACTGACTTCTAAGGAACCAGTGTTAGCCAGTAAATTTAGTGTTGGGACTCCTCAAACTCTGGCAGTGTCCAGGAACCAGTGTTAGCTGGAATTCAGATGGAGTTCTCTGCAGACCCCCATCCTGTAGCCTAATGCAGGATATGTCAGCTGATGCCAGACTGTAAAGAGTTTTCAGATTACATGTATTTAACGTTCATATCTTAATTTTATTTCAAAATTAAGTCACCATAGAAAATAGGATAAAACTGTAACCGATACATTTAACACTATGCATGAATGACTAGGGAGAGTAGCAACAAAATTAAATTCTCAGTCAAAAAAACACATTGTACGAGACACACTAGTGCAATAACAAATTGTAAGGCATACAAGCTTTAAATGTTAAATTTTAACCGTGGTTCATAAAAGATTGTCAGCATTGCTCTGTATCTGTGGGAGACGCTGTTAGATCCTGGTTTCAATTCTAAGCTGAGGTGCTTTCTGTGTGGAGTTCTTCTCTCCACAGGGGATTGTTCCAGGCACTGTGGTTACTTCCTGCCTTTCAGAAACATGCTGACTCGGTCAGTTGTCTTGGTCGGTGTCTGTAAATTGTCCCTGCAATGCACTGGTATCCCAACCCAGCTGTAGTCCAAACATATGCCTTATGCTTTCAGGAGAAGCTCCATGTTACTGCCCAATAAGTAGAATTCCTGAAACTGCTTGTTCTTACTAGGAAGAAGCAGCTTTCTCCTCATTAATAGATGGATGCTCCTTAGCTTTTCTGGCTTTATGTCCAACCTTTCAGGGTTGTCAAAAGTGAAAAAGTATCTGATTGTCAGGTTTTCAAGGAGGTGGTAGACAGTTATCGGAGAAATGTGGAAAGGGGGCAGATTGACACCCTAAATATGTGATAATTGTGGAATTTTATATATATTTTTTAAATAAATGCTTTACACAAGCTTTCATGGTGTGCTTTACCACACTAGAATGTTAAAATACCATGATTTACCAAAAGGAATATTTATAAAGGTCGATATATCATGGTATTTTCAAAGGCTAGCATATAATATTAGAGTGAAAGTATGGTAAAACCAAAGTGAAGGGAGGGTTAAGTGTGAAACGGAAATATAAAAATGTAGAAGAAATTATCTAGCCGATAATTTTGCTTCAATAAATTGTGCAAATCTTTTTTTTTACAAAGATGTAGTCTCCGTATAAACATGATATTTTTGTGAGTAATTTGCCTTTTGTATGTTGAACTTTTTAAAGTGATAATCATCCTTTGGCTGGCCGCTGCACTGTGCTTAAATGTTGGTACTGAGTTAAGTGTATTAAAAAAAATATCCAAGGAGACAAACATACAGACATGTCTGTTCAGTCTGTAGGTTTTTAGAAGCAGAATGGCTATTGGGTCACTGCAGGCTATAGTTTTGCTGCACTAGTCATTATGAAACTTGAAAGAGCTTGAAAGAAAAACAGCATCAATGAAGAAATATAAGACATACAGTAACTGTTGTAATATTGGTGTTTTATAGTATAGCTTGTCAGAAGCTGAGCTTTAGCTGTGCCTTGAATGTTTTAATGAGCTTTTCAGACAATAAGAGAGGGACAGGGGAGGGTGTTGGATTTTGTTTTATGTGAATAAATGTATTTAATATATGTAAAAAATCTTAATTGGTGCTCATTATCATCTTTACTGATTAAGTACAAAGAGTAGACATTTGCCAGTGACATCTCAGAATTCCCTGCAGAATGAGGTCATGTAATGGTGATATTATTCCATTTTAGAAATGTAAGTCATTTCTTGAATTCTGTATATAATCACTTAAAGAGTCCCTTAACTTGAAATGTGATGCAAGAATGTAGAGTAAGTGTGTATGTTTTTATGTGCAGGTGCTTCAAATATAAAGTATGTTGTTGATACAGTATATACAGTATAAGGTAAAATATGATTCATGTACGCTTATTGGTCAATAAAATAAGAACCTCCAATGTGTGATTTGCTGGAAGAGAAGAAGAGGGTCATCTTTTCCTAGTCAGAGCAATGCTCAGGTATCAGCCCTTTTGAAAATGTAATCATTATGCTCAACTGAACTTCAGTTGACAGTGATTGTTGTATTGATGGGATGAGATTGAGTCACATGTGCTGTATTTCATAGCTTTGAGACACAAATGCCTTATACAGTTTTAAGGTGGTTTTGTTCATCATTTACCCACCCCAGTACATTCACTGAGGATTCTTAAGATTTTGGCCATTGAGTTTATCTGGCCGATGCTGAACATTTTTTAAGATAGGGAGGTTATTACTAAAGAGCAAAATAACTTTCCACATTGCTGATAAGATAACATTGCTCAGAAATATTTTGTCCAAGTCCATTGCAGGGGAAAAAAACAGTGGAATTTAGAGTACAGCATAACAAGGAAGAATATTTTTTATTGCTTTGACCCGCTAACTTAGTGGGAGGTTATAATATTTAGGCATCTTGTCCTAAATTGCTGCTAGGAAATTTAGAGGAATCTTTATCCTGCTATGTTGAATACATGATCATGTCATACCCAAGTGCAAGTATTCACCTGTCCAAATATGCCTACAAATTTAATCTTATCATGCACTTATCATGATCATCACTTGTAAAGCTCTCTGCGGTCACTTATTACCAAGGGTGCTATACCAAATAAAAATCAATGTAAATCTAATACACATATAACATTGTGATAATATACACATAGTATCAGGGATTTTATGTTGCAATATACAGTACAGACATATTTGTATCAGTTGTACTTTTTGTTGAACACATTGAACATCTGCCTCAAATACCTGAAAAGCTGCCAAAGTGTATTACCGTTTCTTTACAATTGCACACTGTACTAAATCTCTGGGTACATATGGTATGCTTTAAACAGCACAGTTGAGTTATTTGGCAGAGCCTGTCCAGGGAGGGGATCATGGGGGACTGTATGGCCTGTATGTACAGTATGTCTCAAGAAAGGAAGCAGTTACTTATTTCATATGATATCATTCAGACTGTAAAGTCTGAGGAGAGGCAGAAAACAAAAAAGTGTTGGCACTTGTTGGCAAGCTTTTCAGGTTTCTGGATAAAGGATGTGCATTTTTATCTGGGACAAGAACATCTTTGAGATTGAAGGGCTACAGTTGAGTTGCCTCCTCTTTCTTGTCGGAGTGAATTGTGAGTCCCAGCATAGTAACATCAGCTGAGAAACAAATTTTATTGGATGAATGCAGGCGCTTGAGACAGAGAAAAACTGAAGAACAGATTTGAATAAAATCAGGATTGCGAGTAGAAATATCTTGTGACATCTTAAAAGTATCCTAGAAAGTACTTGTTATGCTTGTGAAAGCTCTACATGTGTCTTGCTGATTCCTTAATAAATATATTGTCTGAAGACCTGTAATAGTGCTACATGTATCCAGATTCCCTGTCAGAAGTTATTGGGATACTGGATACCCTATATTCTGCCTGATATCATTTTAAGTTATTAAGAATCTACAGGTCCTGAATGTTTTACTAACTGACCAGAATTAAGCCACATTTTGTGAAAAGGTTTACAATGTATGAACATGTAAAATGTATATAGACCCTTTAATTCTCCTTTATCACAATTAATTATTCCTATGTGATGAAATGGCCATGTAACAGCAATGTAAACTGCAGAAATTTTGAAATGTTTAAAATGTATTCCCATAGACTAAACCAGACATGTACTCATCCAAATTTTATATATTGAGCTACATAAGGATACTGTATGTACTGTAATAGAGAAAATGAGACCATGGTTAAGTACAGCCCCACAAGAAATTAGTGATTCAATTATTCTTTCTCACCTATTAAATTTATTTTACAGCACTTTAGAGACTAAATCTAGCAGATATTTATCTTTGTACATTGATTATCAGTTTTCAAAGCTGATGTTTCTTTAGTGTGAAAGGTATAAGGGGAGGAATGTGTGGCTCACAGTGATGGGTTTCAGATCATTAACTTTTCTGTTTGCTTACAGCAGGGATTTCATATCTCAAAATTCCTGAAGAGCCTAGTGTCTTCTGTTTTTTCCTTACTTGAGAAGTCAAACATACTAATTTTATTTGTTTGACATACTGTATATAGGTTTTCTCTTACTGCTTTTTACAGTGTATTATTCAAACTTTCACTTAATCAAACAGGTGTGTGTAAAACACCTCAGAATACAGTTGTACACTAAATTAACTGATTAGACCAACTATGTAAATTAGCTTTGGTTATGTAAATTAGCTTCAGAAACAAGAAGACACTAATCCCATCAGGAGTTGAGTTTGAGACTCTTGACTGACAGGGTTAGATGAAAATTTCATTTTAAGGCTGTATTGCACTTAATTTTATAATTCAAATGCAGGTCCATTTTTCTGATTTGTATACATACATCAGTAATCATTTGCCCAACAAGGGATAAGCAAACCAAAACTATCTTGTACAGTACAGTTCAATGTTATTTATGTTACAGTGGTTTTCAGCCTGTGCATATTGTGTGTTCCGGACCATTTCGAATGTCGTAATGCTACTTTGTGTAAATATAAGTTGATGTCAAAGTGTATTTCTTAAAATGCATTGTAAAATACAGCAGAGCTATTCTCTTATTTGCATATGTAAATAAACTGTGCTTTTGAACAAGCTAGTGTGTTCTGACAAGATTATTTTCATTCTTATTTCAGATAAAAATTGAACTACTGCATGAACCAGGCTAAGGTTTGGAGATGTCAGACTGCATTCTCTATTGTGTATCATGTTTCATTGAGTTTTCCTGTTGCATTAGGGGGATCAATTTAGTCAATTTTAGGATCTCAAGCAAGTGACGGTTTTGGAATTAAAACTTGATAAATTGATAATGCTATTCTCTCCTGACTACCATAAGTGAAGATGTGGATGGAAACGCCCTTTAGAACAATGTTACACTGTATGGTTCTCAAGAAGTTGAGTTTCACATTTATAAGTCCATCACATTTGTGGATCAGAACAGACCTTTGCAAAAGTTCTGCAAATTGTGAAGACAAACAAAGAAAATGAAAGGATCAAAGCATCTGTTGGGAACACTACTGATTCCTACTAGGGTCACTGAAATGAAGCGTCTAGTCCCAAAAGCACAGGGTGCAAGGTGAAACTTCGCCCTGGATTATAGGATGTCTATGGCAAGGCACTCACAGGGACAGTTCAGAGAGACATACTAACCTAGGGGGTAGGTATTTGTGATGAGAGAGAAAATAAGAGCACCCAGAGCAAGAGCACATGAACACTAGGGGGAAAAAAATAAATTGCTGTGTAAGAGGAAGTAGCATTTAGCAGTATAGCAGTGGCTCTGTGGCTAAGGATCTGTGCCTGTGGCTGGAAGGTTGCCGGTTCAAATCCCGCAGCTGGCAGAGGAATCCTACTTAGTCGGGCCCCTGAGCAAGGTCCTTAACCCCAACTGCTCTAGGGGTGCTGTACAATGGCTGACCCTGTGCTCTGACCCCAGGCTTCTCTCCCTGTGTGTGTGTCTGTGTCTCATGGAGAGCAAGCTGGGGTATGCGAAGAGACGAATTCCTAATGCAAGAAATTGTATAGGGCTAATAAAATGACGTTATGTTATGTTATAGTGTCCCCGCCACTGTAATGGGGCATTAGGACCCACACAGACCATAGGGTGGGCGCCCCCCGCTGGTGCCACAAACACCACTTCCTGCAGGCTCAACCCTGCTTAGTTTCAGTAGGTAGCCAGTTGAGAGCTGCAAGGTTGCTGGCCTGTTTATGAACTCATCCTGAGTGCCTAATATTTCCCATACTTGCAGCCTGCCAGTCTATGACATTTTCTGAATGAAGCTTTAGAAGGTTTTAGCCTTTTAACATTTTTTATAATTATTTGCAAGATTCCATTGAGATTCTATAAATGGGATTTCTCATACACTTATTGCTGCGTGTGTAAAACAAGGTTTGTTGCTGTGGTTGTTCAGGTCATCATGTAAATACTGCCTGGAAGATCATTAGAGATTTTAGTTGATTTGAAAGCAATAAGATTTTAGTTGATTCGAAAGCAATAATAAAAGGGCATAAGGATAGCTAAGCGCCACTCCAACAGTACTTGAAGGAGGATGGTGTTGTTGCCATAGCACAGTAGTTGGAGAACTGTATGACTAAGAGTAGCAGTACAAGTACCCATTACAATCACAAGACAGATGGTGTGGAGGAAGTAAAATAGTATGTGACAGCTAATGCTGCCATCAGAGGATTTGTTAATGAATAGATTTTTAACAATTAGCTGTGGTAACTGCTGAATTAAATGCAGCCAATCAGTGAGAAATCTGGTCCCCACCCCACCATATGGTTTCACCCTTCAAAATGGAGAGATATCTTTTACCCTTGGGATTGGGAAATGTGCATGTGTGCTTAGTCTCAAACCCCCCCCCCCATAAAATCTAGAAGAGGCCCTGGTGAATTATTAAAAACATAGTCCATAATTCCAAATGCCTCCTATCTTTTTAAGCAGATTGCAGCTATTTCAAAATTTAATAATCATTAGTTATTGTCAGGTCTTTGGGGAAATCCTTTGCAAATCACAATAAACCATAACAGAGTGGGGTTTGACAAGTTGGTGACTTAGTAATGAATAAAAGTGTCATATCATGGAGACATCTCAAGAAACATTCCTCATTTCCAAATGATCAATCAAAAATGTACTTCAAACTTACAAATGCTGTTCTGAAACTAACAAACAAGACAGTGTATCTAAAAATGAATTACACTCTTCTTGAAAACCCCCTTCTATCCCAAATATTTAAATTGAAGTTTATGTCTCTATTACATAAAAACATCAGACAATGATTTTCAAATCATTGAAAATATTTTTTATAAATAATGGAGCTCAGAACTTTAATACAAAAGAGACAGGAAAGCATGGATTCACATTTGTAGAAATGTGAAGTTTTGGTCTCCAAATAAAAAAAATTCAATTCAATTCAAATTAATGCATAGGATATATTTAACATCCAGAAAGTTTTTCAGATGAAATTACAAAAATACAATCACTGGAGATATGGTAACACAAGCTATTTTTTCTCACATGTTTTTTACACGTCCTAAGGTTTTAAAGATTTTGGAAGGAAATAACTAAAATATTAGAATGAATTTACCCTTTCCTTTAATTTATCCACCAAAATTATTTTAATGAATAACTTTTCTGATTGTACAGGTAAGTTGAGAGCTATTAAATTAAAACCAATTTAAGATATAAAACCTCCTTTGTTTGACACTTTGAACAAGGACAATATTAGTAGCAGTCTGCTAAGTATATAAAACTAGCCAGGAATTATTTCTTATATTAATTAGTTGAAATGTTTTTTTTGTTTTATTTCTACTTTTAGTATGTAATTCATACAATCTCTGATTTGATGTTTATTATATGTAAATGAAATATAATTCTGTGATAAAAAAGTACCCTGAAAAATGGAGGTGTATAATAAATCATGATGCATAGCTACAACAAAGAAAAGACTTAGTACAACTGACACTAATGGGTGCAGAAGGTTACACTGTCACGTCTCACCTTTTAACCCTGGAACAAATCTCAGCTTCTACAGATCCAAAGGAGTCTATTGTAAGCTCACTGTTCTCAGTGAAATCAAGATCACCCACTTCGTCACAGCCTGAAAGAGAAAACAAAAGTGTTTTTTTTTGGTAATCATATACACTCATAAACTGTTTGAGATTTGTAAGGGATGAACTGTACTACATTAACAATGAATTGCAATGAAAATGTATGCTTTTTTAAAAAAATGAGATGTCCTAATTGTGGACGCATTTCTAATATCCCCCCACACAGCTGGGGCCCAAGACCCCTTCAGAGTGCCATCTGGAAATATCAGTGTTATTGCTGCGCTAGAGCCACAGGCGGGAACTTGCTTTTCATCCAGTTGGTCAAGCATACAATAAGCCTCGAAATGAAAAGTGTTTGGTATTCACATTTCAAACCTCTGTCTTGTGGGAGTGGGTTTTTGTAATCTTTTCAATTTTTTTTTGTTATACCCAGGTGGTTTTTTTGGAATTGTTATTTGTTGTTTTTTAATGTCTCAGCCTACAGCTATGAACCCAGCAACCTCACACAAGGGAGGATGAGAAAGTGTGAGTAGATTCCTCCCACCTGCCCGCCTTTGATCCACTTGTCTTTGAACACCTCACAGGCAATGCTCCTTGGAGGAAAGCATGTTTTGGATGACATCCTGTATGCACCCCCTTGCGTGGTTTGTCCACTGCCCTTCTTGTGTCAAGTAGTAGGGCATCTTACACTGTCCCAATGCGGACAACAAAGGCCCTGTTAAGAAACTGTTGGTGGAGCGAGTGCATGTCCTACCATCTCAGCCCTCGGTGTGTCTGAGCCAGCAGTGGAGACTGGAGAGCGTGCCACACAAGGAGTTATGTGTGTCCTTGTCGATGGGGCATCTTAACCACACTCAGGCACTTTCAGCAGCATACACTGCTCATCTGGCAGAGGTGGCAAGGACACCATACTGCCCTGGCCTCAGGTCCAGTCCATTGCCTCTCGCTGTCTACAACTGGTCCAAAATCAAGTTCAAGTTCAAGATTATTGTCATTATACTCATACACAGGTATATGGTATAATGAAATGCTATTTATCCAGCTCTCAGACGATAAGTAGCACAAAAAAAACTACAATACAATTGAATAAGAAAAGAAAGACAGAGACAAAAGGCAATGGCAACACAACAACAGGAAACAGGTAATGTGAAAAACAACATCAGTTGTGCAAAATCATACATCAACAGAACAAAATAAAGGATAGAAAATTCTGGGGAGTGAACTTCTTGACATGTGAGGTAGAGGTAGATTTCAATGTGTGTTTGAGATCTGATAAAGAGAGAAGGCACTGTGAGGGTTCAAATCGTAGGTGAGAGAGGCTGGGAGTTTAATAGTTTGATAGTGCGGGGGTAAAAACTGTCTGTGAGTCTGGTAGTCTGGGCCCGAATGCTCAAGTACGGTTTTCCAGATGGTAGAGGGTCAAACAGTCTGTAGCTGGGGTGGGTGGGGTCGTTGATGATGCTTAGAACTTTCCTCAAGCACCATCTGTCATAAATGTCCTGGATGGATGGGAGAGTAACCCCAGTGATGGACTGGGCAGTTTTCACCACCTGCTGTAGGGATTTGTGGTTCGCAATACTGCAGATGCTATACCACACAGTGATGCAACCTGTCAGTGTGCTTTCTGTGGTGCATCTGTAAAGGTTAATGAGGATCTGGGGACATATCTTAGCCTTCTTCAATTGTCTTAGGAAGTACAGGCGCTGTTGTGCTTTCTTAATCAGACAAGTGGCGTTGAGCGACCATGTGAGGTCCTCAGTGATATGGACGCCAATGAATTTGAAGTTACAGACCCTTTCCACTCCTTGGTTTCGCTGACCTTGAGGGTGAGGTTGTTGTCTTCACACCACGTTGTAAGGAGATTGACCTCCTCCCTGTAGGCCCTCTCATCATTGTCTGTGATCAGACCTACAACTGTGGTGTCATCGGCAAACTTGATGATGGAGTTGGTGTTATGTTTGGCCTTACAATCATGGGTGTAGAGGGAGTAGAGCAATGGACTAAGCACACACCCATAGGGTGTGTGACACAGGCTATTGGTCATGGTATGGTGGGCAGTAGTTGTATAGTACAGTTATTCTCCAATTTTTTGTCCACAGCCTTGTATTCCTTGTGTCAAGAATTTCAAAGGCACTTGATTGTCTTTCTCCAGTTATATTGCTATATTACTCGTGTGAGTCATTTTAGAGACTGAGGAATGTACATCTTTCAAATAAGATAATTTGTCTGTATTGTTATTTTAGAGCAGTGGTTCCCCATGCTGATCCTTAGGGACAACTGCATCTGGTGGTTTTTGCTCTTTTAGCTTTGATTTGCACACTGTACATTTTCATTTAGATATTAAATTGTAAAATAAAATATTACCTTATCTTCCAGTAATACACTACCGTGCAAAATATTACTGATGCTTAAGCCTGCAGCATCAGGACTGAGAACTCTGATGTACTAAGTGCCCCAGATACTGAGACATTATATTTATATTTTAGTACAGCTCCACACATTCAGTTAAACCAGGGGTCTGCGACCTAGTCTTATCTTTCACCTGGTTGAAAAGGCTGAAAACACCTGTAAACGTTTGATGAATGAAAGCAGGTAATCTGTTGAATTAATACAATACAAAGGTCCTTGAAGGCTAGAGAGTACTTAGACTTTAGTCTTAAATGATCTGTAAATTACTTACTTTGACAAGTCACCTGTTTGATCACAATGGGATCGTTTCATATATTAAGACACAAAATAATGATGACCTACAAAAGGTGCTGAATTGGGACCAAGTTCCATGTTATAAATCTCTATTATACAGTATGTATTTTACTTGTTCAGATTTGTGCCGAAGCACTAGTATTGCAGTCAGTTTTTTTTCCCATTGTATAAAGGCACCATTCACGATTAAAGCCATCTCGCAAGGAACTAAATCGCAAATAACCAATCTAAAATAACTAAAATAGTTGATAATTTCATCTCACAATACAACCAAACTAATCAAACACGTGGTACAAAACCAATGGATATAAGAAACCTTCGTCTTCGTACAAAGATCAAGAACAAATCACGGTTGTTGAACTGTAGTTAGAACTCCCTTTAAAAAAAGAAAAAAAACGTATTTTATATTTTCTAACGTTAGCCGATAAAAATTTCTTCTCAACTTCTCTGACGCTGTTGTGCACCTACTGTATGTTGCACCTTCCTGTTCTTTGCCAGCAGGTGGAGCCTTCGGCTTTCCGAAAAGCATGGGTTCTCCTGGGGAAAAGATCCAGATTGCTTCAGGAGGAGAGGAGAGAAACATTCTGCACCGTCTATCTCACCCCCAACCGTTTTCTTCGTTGCGTTCAGGATGGTGGTTAGTACCTGGTAGAGCACGAGGAGGCGGATGCTCAGCATTTCCACGGGAAAACGGAATCAAAATAACAGGTATGCACTGTTAGTTTCCGGGCGAGAAGATGCACAAAGCAGAGGTACAGGCGGTGCATCTGTTTATGGAAAAGGTTATTTTATTCAGCATCGACTTGCTACGTTATATTTTTGCCTGCATTGCAAAAAAAAAAAAAATAGCACCCCACCTAGATGAAGAATGCAACTGCTGTGCTGTCCGGTGACAAAATTGCCTTCGCTGACATTCAAAGGAAAAAATGTGTTTATGGCAACTTCCTTATATACTGTTTTTGTGTATGCTGTATTTGGTGGGCGTATTTTCAGTTCAATTAGATTAAAACTAGTTGTGACGCTCTGACGCACAACAATTAGAGCTTTTTTTACAGGACAAAAAGGCTTCACGTCGAGGAAAGTGTTAAAAAAATAAACGTGGTTGTTAAATAAAACACCCTGACTGTAGTCGGTGCCACAAGTAAAAGCCCTTTGCTGTGCTAACTGTAAGATCTCTGGAAGCGACACCTTTGGTATTGACCACGTAAGCTTGATCTATTTACGTCTTTGCAGTGATACCTGAGAGTGTGAGCGAATCTGCAAGCGTGGTCTTTGAGACGAAGTGAAGGGTCCAGGAATGAGTGCAATTATAAACGTATAACACATTTGCATGTAATTTGTGGGCTTCATTGGTTTCCCTCTCCATAAACACGCATATAGTGCTCTGTACTATGTTGTTTTTGTTGTTAGAGTTGAATTATGCAGTCATGCTGTACACATTTTGCGCCTGACGTTAAGTGTGCTGCTGTTCTTCACCTCTCAGCGCAGTGCTCTATATGGTCAGAAAATGTGCTCTTGGTGCGCCAGTGACAGTGTTGTGTAACAGTAAACATAAGGAGGAATTTGCTGCAATACTATATTAACTGCAGAGCAGAGCTATTTTAAGCATGTTCTCTTAGTCGTCGGAACTACGGGTTGTAGATTGTTTTGCAATGGTTTCCTTTGTATTATAAACTCTTCAGTTTTATAAGAATGTCTTTATAATAGTTTACAAACTGTCCAGGGCAAACAGTATTAAACAAAACAAAAAACATTAAATTGCTTCCTGAATGTGATGGTGTTCAAATGGAAAATGTGGGTTAGATATTAAGTGCGCCAGGGAAGAGAAGAAATGATACAGCTTGAAACTCCATGCAGGTAGAGGAATTAAGCGAGTCCTGCTCATTATCGGGGCTCAGGACCTTCAGTACATCTTGATCGTAGAGCTAAACAGCTGTCACTCAATATTAGTTCAATATATCATACAACGGTTATGATGACTTTTGGACAATAAATGTCGTATGTAATTAATTAGAGTCAAAGATTTAAAAACTCTTTTCGCAAAGGCTATACACATTGAGCCGCTGTGATTCTTCCTAAAAAAGACAGAAAACAGGATTAGCAACCAGGCACCATTTTAAAGACTTCCTCTATTTTGGTTCCTATGTATTTTTCTGTCTCTCTTATACTTATTTCAGAGAAATCAGTTCATTTCAATTGTGCCTGTTTGAAACTGAAATTGTTTAGAATAATCAGTGTATTTAAAACAGCAGCTTAATTTAACCGCTTTGTTTTACCTTCCATCCGCAATATCACGTTGAGTGCCCGATGGTTACTTTTTGGTTAACAAAACCTACAAGCTTTTATTCAATTTTAAACTGTCATTGAAGATATTTGAAGTTGGTCAGTCTTGACTTAAAGTAGTCTGTGTATGTTTCCTGTAATTTTTGACTTACTGTAGCCTGTATCTGGGCAGGATTGTCTCATTCCCCATTTAAGCTGAGAATGCATTTCTTATTTTATGCTGATGCGGACTAAAGTCAGTTTAGACAAAAATACCTTGAATTATCTTTTAGTTTTCACCTTAAATGTTTCTCGAGGTGGAGGTTTCATACAGCTTGTGCAAGACCTTTTCTCTTAACAAGGGCATTAGTTTAAATATCATCCAGGTGGATGCTGCACATTGGTCTATATTTTAGACATTAGTTTAATTCTTTTGCGAAGTGTAGAGTCTTAATTGAGGTCAACTCAGTACATGTAAAAGTATTGTTTTGCAAAGTATATAGCATTGGTGAAATTAGAAACAGGGTTATGCTACCACAATGTATTTGTTTTTTTTTTTAATTGAGTTGAAGATTTGATTTTTGTTCTTCGGGTCTGTGAAAAAGAATTATTTTATCTGACCCAGATCACTTTATTAGCCCTATACAATTTCTTGCATTAGGGATTTGTCTGTTCGCATACCCCAGCTTGCTCTCCATGAGAATCACAGACAGGGAGAGAGAAGCCTGGGGTCAGAGTGCAGGGTCAGCCATTGTACACCTGGGGCAGTTGGGGTTAAGGGCCTTGCTCAGGGGCCCAACAGAGTAGTATCCTCTACCAGCTGCAGGATTTGAACCAGCAACCTTCCAGCCACAGGCACAGATCCTTAGCCACAGTGCACAGTGCCACCGCTCTGCCCTCTGCTCCAATTTTGCACAAATGCTTGCACCGCCTAATACCTACTGTAAAATGGGCCAGAGTGCTATATAGTGGTGATGCCCATCCCATCTGATCTTCACAGTTTTTTATTTTTGTATCCACTCTGTATTTTTTAGAAATCAGAACATGATCACACTTCCCAATGGTTGCATTGATTCACTTGGGGGGTGACTGAGTAAATGCTCTTTTGGTAACAAATCGAGGATGTCCTAAGAAACTTCACCTTACCCGTTGCTAGGAGCCCTGATCCAGGTACTGTAATCCTGGCATGCAGTGAACCAGCAGGATGGAGTTTGCTCAAATCCAGGCTGAGAACAGACTTTTTTCCACTTGGCTCAATGAGGAACTGACCAAATCTTCCAGTAGTAGCATGGAACCATGGCACTTCTTTTTTTTCCTGCCAAATCCTTAAATTTCCATTTGGATTCCATTGTCATAATCATGATCACAATCACAAGACACCAAGGACCTGTGTTTCTTTTTATACTAAGAGCATCTTTGGAAGTGTGACCAAGAAATTCTTATGTGTTTTTTTTTACTTTGTTGTTTACTACTGTATTTGTATTTAATCATTGAACAGGCTATGACTCACGGAAGAAAATGTGATTTTGAAGAATGGTTTTGTACCTGGTATCTACTGGAAATGAAATATTACTGTAATTCACAAACGCTAGCAACCTGTTCCAATAATGTCTCACTTGACCTACAGATAGTAGGTTAAAGCAGGGTTTTTGATGGTCTGTGTAAGTGTAGCCAATATTATAGTCCTTCTTCAGCTTAATGGAGCACTTAATTCACCAGAAAGTGTTTTTCACAACCTTGAGCTTTTCTTTTTTCTACAAAGTACTGTACAGATTGTAGTTTTGCAGATTCCCCCCCACAATATTCACACCAGAACATTTTAGATCTGTGAGCAAAAATGATAGTTATTCCTGCTTATGAAAAAGAAAAGAGATGGTAGATATCCACTGATGGGTTATAATATCTATAATACAATTTCCATCATCTTGACCTGAGAATTGCATGATGTGAACACAACCATACAAGTTGTGGAGATCAAACAAGAGGAATCTATCATACTAGAAACTGTTCTTTTTCTTTTTAGATGCAGTCTTTTCTGTAGGTGTTGTTAAATAGCAGCCTTTTTATTCACTGTAAATGGAGAGCAGACATTTTTAGGAAGAATTAATGTGCTTTATTTTTATATTTTTTTCTTTAGAAAAATCTATAAATGATACATTTCTGGTGCAACTCAAAAAAGTAAGCAGACATCTGCATTATCTCTCAAATGTGAGAAAGATTTGAACTTAAAAGGAATGAGAATACATTAAATATACAGTACTACAGCTGTGCTTTATTAGCACATGCTACAACTAGCATAATGATGTTCAAAATTTCCATTATACAAGTTATTAAAACAAATTAGAGGCTGACAGATTTAAAAACAGATCTTGTATCATATCTCATATCCATCACATGCTACATGGGTACAAGAGAATAAAACAGTATCATTATCAACTTAATCGGGAACAGAGATATAAAATAAATAACTTTTATACAAATTTGTATTTAAATGTTCAATCTGCTGTAGTTGAAGTTTTGGCCATGTTCATATTAAAATAAGAAATTAAAAATGAATGATTTAGTTTTTTTTTATTAGCAGCATTCTTGTGATCTAGGGAGTTCCATTTTATCTGTTTTACATTGCAAAAATTGTAACGAACCTCCTTTCAGGATGACGTAGTGTAGTGTGATATTAGAAAAGTAGTCCAAGCATTAGTATCTCTGGTATAGGGCATGCTGAGGCTTTTCACGTTTCTGTATATAAAAATTGTTGGAGTAGATTGTCTTTCTCCTACAATACATTTATTCCTCTTTTGCCACGACGGACATGTCTACAATGCAACATGTTTTCACTTTCCTATATAGCAAGTGTGGAATTCAGCCTGTTTTGTCGCGTCCTTAAAACTCTTATGTGAGCTCTTCTTGTGTTTTTTTCCACTGGCTCTGGCACATTGCCATTTTGGACAGGCCATACTTATTTTCGGTGAGAAAGTGATGGCTGTATGGCAAAACAGAGCAAGAGTACATCACTTTCATACTCTGGAATGGGTCTCAAATTATGAGGTTATTGAGGTGGCATCATACCAATATGTCGTCAATGTTTTGCAACTTGGCAAATTTGAAAATTAAAGATGACACACAAAGAAGGAAGGATTAAGGATCATGACTGGCTGGGGGGTTTGTAACTAGCAAAAGCAAAACAGCTTCACATTGAGGATGTACTGAACCTTAATATTTGCAGAAGAAAATAAGGTTTGATACCCCTATTGGAAAAGTTATCTTGATCTTTATTTTTCCAAATAATTCTAGAAACAATTTGAAATATTTTTTATTATGTATTTGCTAAAAAAATAAGATCTGCGGGGATATTTAACGTTGTTTCTGAAAAGGTATGCCATGCTTAACTGACTTTGTTGAACAAGCAACAATAACACATTGAGTTATCGTATATTTAGATTATCTGAAGGATTTTAAAAATGTACTTATAAAACAATAACTTTAGTAATAACTGAATTTTTAAAATCATTCAAATATTTGAAGTAGGTAGTTTGCTTACTTTTTCTTAATTGAAAACTAGTTAATGTATAGATAGTGGAGAATCCTCTGACTGGGGTGATATACGTAGTGGAATACAACAGGGATCAGTGTTAGGATAAATTATCTACATTCTTAAGTAGTTAGCAAACTGTTAAAGTTTGCAGATGACACCAATATAGGACGATTAGAAGTCACTGTATAAGCAGCAAAGGAAATTCTAAAGGATTTAGATAGAATTCAATACTGGACAAACTTCTGGCAGATAATGTTTGAAATAGACAAGTACTGTTTGGTACAGTGTATGCGGGTAGAAAAAAACATAAACCATAGAAACTACTGTAAATGGGTAATGAGCCTGAAGAGGCTATGTATTAAAAAGGCTTAACTATCTGTGCTGCTATATATACTGTATTTACATCATCTAGACCAAGTGGGGAAGAGTTGAAGGGTAAAACATTGGTAAGATATTGGGTGAATTAGAAGTGTAGAATTGACATCAAGGGATTTTATATTAACATCTCACAATGCACTAGTGAAAACTCATCAAGCATATTGTATACAGTACAAATCTAGTCACCACGTTACAAATATTGCTGTGCTGGTATCCATCCAGACAATAGCAACCGGATACGTTCCAAAGATTAAAGTAATGTCCTATACTGACAGGCTAAAATAACTCAACCTTTTCATTCCGGAACAGAGAAAACTACATGAGGAACTGATTCAAGTGTTCAAATGGAAGTTAACTTCTTTCAGTTTGACTTCTTTAGTCAGTCAGTTAAGCAAAAATCAAACATCACAAACAGATAATAATGTGTAATTGCTTTTAAAACTGAGAACAGATGGCACTTTACACAAAGGATAGAAAGTCTCTTGCATGGGACAAGCTGTCCTGCCATGAAGTTGAAGCCGATTACCTGGGTTATTTCAAGAAATTGCTGAATGAGTTCCTGCGATCTGTTAGGTACAGTACTTGCATCTAAAGAGCATACAGATGATCTGAATGGCCTGAACCCCTTGGCAATCTTTCTTACAGTATGTACCTGTGTAACTAGCTGAATGAAAGAACTGTAAATAAATTTTAAGCACCTTCTTTAACATTGCTGATGCCATGTTGAACACTCGTCCCAGATCTGAATTCAGTTTCAGCACTCTTGACCCATTCAGTAAATCTACTTAAATAACCACTCGGTGAACCTTAGCTTAGAAAGACTAACTGTCAAGATGGATTAGTTAAGATTTCTTCTGGGACATAATGATGAAATTAGGGAAGGTATGTGGATAAAAGAGGTCTTGAGATCACAGGCTGTTTCAAGGTGGTCCCTTTGGTGGTTTCTCATTAATACTGAAGATTAGCTGGCACACTGTCTGTAGTCTGAATAGGATAGTTAACCCTCATATTACAAGCCTTAAAGAGTCACTAAACTGGAATTTAAATAGTAAGTATTGAAACAAAGTCACTTGGCATAGCATTTCTTGGTTTTCACTTAGTTTAGTAGTGAGGCTTATTGCTCAATGCCTTACCAGACAGTGAAATTAGGACTTCTAGACACACTACTTTGACATCTCCAACTATAAAGGCTGTTGCATATTTTACCCCTAAGTATAGAAACAAATGGAGAGGTTTAGTCATCCCATTACTTTTGTTTTTCAGAAGCTAATTGATCCAAGGGACATGCCATGACTTCTTTCTGTAATTGGCTGGATATCAGATAAGATAAATGGTTGCAAAATAGTCCCACAAGCTTTTGTGTAAAGTAGTGCCTTCTGTAAGTGGTTTTAAATGAACTGTTTCCACCTGTGTTCTCTGGTTTGTGTTCCAATATTAACATACTTCAGGTTCCAGGCTTTAGAGCTAGAACCGAATGAAGGAGTGATGAGTCTGTCTGACAAGCTTTCTAGTGCCCTGCAGTTCCAGGAGTGGGTTTTGTACAGCAACACAAGGGAGCAAAGGCCTCTCATACCTGACAGATCCTGGCCAGTTGTGCCCTGCTGCTTGAAAGTCCCAGTCAGAGTCTTCTAGCGTTATAGTTCGGACTTGAAATAGCTGCTTCTGGAGTGAATGAGCTCACTTTGCTTCTTTAAATGTTGAAACACTGCTTTGTTTAGCAGCTTGATCCATTTCAGGTTTTGTGTGATGCCGACTCTTGCAGAAGAAAAGCTAATATACTATATAATGAAAATACTTTAAACAAGTATTTATTTTACCTTTAATTATTAATTATACAGCACTAACCAGTTAATCCATTTGAGCATCATATTAGGAGGTTGTGGCGTACCTTTAGAAAATATTACCACTTGCATTCCCCATTTGCCAGCCCTGTTATCTCTTACACACTTGTGTGGGAGGAAATGCACACTTGTCATATTTAGTATTAGAGAAGGTGAAGTAAGCAAGCGATAGAAGTCACTAACCATTTGACATCTACCCACCCACCATCACTAAACTCCAGGAGTACTATGTACTGACAAGAAACCTTTCACCCAGACCAGGCTGCTTGTAACACCTCAATGAAACAACCTATTTACACCTGGGGGTTTGCAACAGCAGCAACAGTTATGGAAGTTATGGCTTCTAACTCAATTGGGTTAGAAGTTATGGCTTCTAACTCAGTTGGGTTCCATGGAACATCCATAAATTTAAACAGTCATTCAGCACTCCTACAGTAGCAATGTCATTAATTGGTGTCTGCAGATAGCACAGTTACAGATAACACTTGAGCTTTGATGATAACTGCGTCCATACTATCTGCCGCGGGAGTTTACATGCGCCATCTTTGTTGTTGTTTACATTCCACCTACGGCAAACACAGAGGCAGCATGTGACATCATAAACACAGTCACAGCCAGGCTACAAACAAAGCACCCTAGCGCTTTTATAGCTATTTCAGGGGACTTTAACCACATATCTATTTCCACCACTTTGCCTACTTTCCACCAGTTTGTTAAGTGCCCGACCAGAGAAAACAAAACACTGGACTTATTATATGCCAATGCTAAGGATGCATATAGTTCCACAGGCCTTCCCTCCCTTGGCAGATCAGATCACAACCTTGTCTTGCTTACACCAATATACACGCCTATTGTCCAGCGCCAACCTACGACCATGAGGACTGTGAGGAGATGGTCTCAGGAGGCTATGGAGGATCTACGTGGTGCTTTGGAGGCTACCGACTGGGATGTGCTGTGCGAACCACATGGGGACGACATAGACAGCATGGTGGACTGTGTCACTGACTACATTAACTTCTGCGTAGACAACACCATCCCCACCAAAGACGTACACTGCTTTTCCAAAAACAACCCTGGATCACCAGTGACCTGAAGGCTCTGCTGAATGACAAGAAGAGAGCCTTTAGGAGGGGGGATAAGGAAGAGGTCAAGCGTGTACAGAGGGAACTAAAGCAGAAGTTAAGAGAGAGCAAGGACGCCTACAGGAGGAAGGTGGAGGACAAGCTGCAAAGGAATAGGGTGAGAGATGTATGGAGCAGCATGAGAGAGATCACTGGCTTCAAACAGGCTGGGGGTGCAACGGAGGGGAACCTGGAGATGGCCAACAAGTTGAACCACTTTTTTAACAGGTTTGATTCAGGGCCCCCTGTGGCCCAACACCCATCCCCCCACAGCCACACCCTACCTAACCCTTCACAGCTGCAACTGCCCAAAACCTCCTCCATCCCCCCACAATCATGGCCGCCTACAGCTACAACCCCCGACAGCTACTCACCCCCCATCCCCCACAGCTGCCACTCTCCAACACCTCCGCTATTAACACCTGCAGCACTGAAAGCGCTATGAGCACCATCCCCCAGGCCAGGCTGACCATCACGGCTGACCAGGTGAAGAAGGCGCTGAAGAGGCTGCACCAGGGTAAGGCCACAGGACCAGACAACGTCTGTCCCAGAGTTCTGAGGGCCTGTGCTGATCAGCTGAGCGGAGTGCTCCAGCGACTGTTCAACCTGAGCCTGCGCTTGGAGAGAGTCCCTGTGCTCTGGAAGACATCATGCCTGGTCCAGGTACCAAAGAAAGGGCGCCCCTCTGTCCTCAACGACTACAGACCAGTTGCACGGACTTCTCACGTCATGAAGACACTGGAGAGGCTGGTCTTATCCCACCTGAGACCCCTGGTTAGCTCATCACTGGACACCCTACAGTTCGCCTGCCAGCCCAGTATTGGTGTGGAGGATGCGATCATCTGCATGCTGCAGAGGGCCTACTCACACCTGGACAGGGCTGGCAACACTGTAAGGATAATGTTTTTCGACTTCTCCAGTGCCTTCAATACCATCCAGCCCTTACTTCTAAGTAGGAAGCTGGAGGAGATGCAAGTCGATGCCTCCATGACCTCGTGGATCACTGACTACCTGACTGGCAGACCACAGTCTGTGAGACTTCAGAACTGTGTGTCCGAACAGGTAGTGAGTAACTTGGGTCTCCTCAGGGGACAGTTCTTTCTCCATTCCTCTTCACCCTCTATACTTCGGACTTTAAGTACAACTCAAAGTCATGCCACCTGCAGAAGTTCTCAGATGACTCTGCAATTGTGGGATGTATCAAGGGTGGGCAGGAGGAGGAGTACAGAGGACTGGTCAGCAGCTTTGTGGAGTGGTGTGGGGAGAAACACTTGGAACTGAATGTAACAAAGACAAAGGAACTGGTGGTAGATTTCAGGAGGTAAAAGGTCAAACCTACTCCTGTCTACATCCATGGGAGTGGCGTGGAGATGGTGGACTCGTACAAGTACCTGGGAGTCCACATCGACGATAGACTGGAATGGTCTAAGAACATCGAGGCCATTTACAAGAAGGGTCAGAGCCGACTTTACTTCTTGAGGAGGCTCAGGTCCTTCAATGTATGTGGTAAGATGCTACATATGTTCTATCAGTTGGTGGTAGCGAGCGCCTTTTTCTACGCAGTGGTATGCTGGGGCCCGGGGATTAGAGCAGTGGATTCAAAAAGGCTGAACAAGCTCATCAGGAGAGCAAGCTCTGTCATTGGGTCTGACCTGGACCTCTTGGAGGTAGTGGCTGAGAGGAGAATGGTGTCCAAACTAGAGGCCATCATGGACAACATCTCCCATCCCCTCTATGACAGGCTTGTAGAAATGAAGAGCACGTTCAGCAATAGACTGATTTATCCACGGTGCGACAGGGAACGCTACAGGAGGTCGTTCTTGCCTTCTGCCATAAGACTGTACAACGCATCCACCTTGCGTCTGGACAGAGGCAACATTGACAGTGACCTGTTTCTGGACTAAACACATCTACACATCTACTGCTACATCTGCTCTCTTTCTTTTCACGTTCACAACTGTTTTTTGTGCAATATATGCCAGGGACCCGTGCAATACATTAATATTTATATCTATTTATATCTATATTACATCTATATTTATATTCATATGTGTTATACGATTTTTCTGCATACTGTCCTGTTCTAGTTTGTTCTTTGTGTGTCCGGACTGTGAGTAACTCTTTTAGTGCACCCCTCACTGTACTGATTGTATTGTATGTATTGTACTATTATTATTATTGTATCATTTGTCACACTGTGGCTGTGTTGTCTGTAAAGCTGCTGTTGCACTGCAATTTCCCTCACGGGATCAATAAAGTATCTATCTATAACTGACCAAGGATGGCATTTAGTGATGAAAATTAGGTTAATGATTGTAGGGCATTTATTTACGGTAAAACCCACACAAGGTTTGATGAGGACTCTGCAAAGGAAACCATGATATCATAGGGTGATCAGCTTTGCTTCTGAAACCTGTAAGAAACTTTTGTTGTTAAAGTTTCTTTCCTTCACTTTTTCCCCAGGGCTTTCTCTCATGTTCTCCCCAGCAAGGAACAATTTTCTCTGATGGCACAACAGCACTTCCTTTCTGATTCAAGGTAAGCCTCATTTGTTCTATCGATCTGTTTACTCCTTTCCAGCTGAAGTTCAAAGTTCTCTTTGAAGAAAAACATATTTTCAAAACATCGACAAAAAAAAAGAGAAATTGAAAAAAAGATTAAGTAATGGAGAAAATGGTGTTTATGTTTTGCTGTTTTGTTATCAAGTGACCTGTGTGGAACCTGTGGGTTTTTCCTATGCGGTGTAGTGCCGTTTTTAGGACATTTATGCTGGTATCTATTGAGTTTCAGTGCTGCTGTTGAAATTAATAAACTTTTATAGAATAGAATCACATTAATTGTGATTGGAATTGGTTTCTGTGAAAATGATTCTGCACAAAAGAGAAAGTTCATGTTAAATTAAAATTGCAAACTGATTCAGAAGCCTCAAGAGTCCTCTAGTCCAGTTCTTTGATATGGTGATATACTGAAATTTTGCTTCTTTTAATGCTACCATTACATTAATGGATAATTGCATTGTGAAATTTCCTTTTGTTGTGTCTAATGCATTTTGCCAGATGAAGAGACCTTAATTTGACTTGAATTTAAGAGTTCCATACAATATAATGTACTGTATGGTACCTTGCAGAGGTACCATATTTATATACCTATTATATCTGTGTAATATAATGTAAATACATATTTCCAAGTACTGTCCTGAGATTTTAATGGTAATGATGATCTTTATTATTTGATAAATATGATTTTAATTGTGTTGGCTTGCTAGCTTTCATTGCTGCCTTACAGGATTCCAAACTGGAGTATCTTCTGTCTGGAGTCTGCATGTTCTGTATTGGTTTTCACCAGGTTCTGTGTGTGCCCTATGATGGACTAACTTCCTTTCCTGGGTATACGCGGATATCTGCCTCATTGCAACCTTCTATAACGATCCCTGATACAGCCAGCAGTAGCTTTTTAAATAATGAATAGTTTCATTACTTTATTTCTTTAAATAAGAACCGCAATTCCTTAAATCAGAATGTATCCTGCTAGGTATTTTTTGAATATGCAAGGTTTTTGTTCATTGAGTTCCTAGACTGCTTCTGAAAAATTGTTTGAATGGTGCAAGGGGCTCCTCTTTTCTTCCTAGAAATGGAAATTTCCTGTGGTCATTCATTTCCATATATGAGAGAATGGGGTGATTAAAAGGAAGCACTTATTCAGAGCAGCAATCACATTATATTGTAACGCTTACGGCCGACAGGTACTGTGTAAGAGCCGGCTTACCAGAGCAAGTGACGTCACCGCCCTTCCCAGTAATAGCAGGACCACAGCCCCTGGGCTGTGGAGAGATCTCTCTTTGGCTCACCGGGCTGGGTCCTTGTTGAGTGACGCGGGAGTCCCGGGTTCGAGCCCCCGACGGTGCGGGGCTGACCTAATGTGGCAAGGGCACCCGCCTGAGTCCCCGTTGTGTTACATTGGTGTCAGAAGCGGGGTGGGATAGCCCTTCGCCGGGGACGGCGAGTTAAGCGGGGGAGAGTGTAACGCTTACGGCTGACAGGTACTGTGTAAGAGCCGGCTTATCAGAGCAGGTGACGTCACCGCCCTTCCCAGTAATAGCAGGGGAGTGATCTCTCTTTGGCTCACCGGGCTGGGTCCCTGTTGAGTGACGCGGGAGTCCCGGGTTCGAGCTCCCGATGGTGGGGGGCCGACCTAATGCGGCAAGGGCGCCCGCCTGAGCCCCTGTTGCGTTACAATATGAAAAATTATTATTTGTCTCAATTTGTAAACCCCTTTTTATTATTTATGCTTAAAAATGTTATAGAAAAAACTGTCATTGTAATTTGTAGTTTTTCATCAACTACAGTACATGCACTGTTTATAAGGAAAATATTTAAGGAAAGCAAGATGGTTGTTAAGGTAGGTGCCAGTATTGGGGGAAAAAAAGAAGCATTGCAGGTTATACTATTAGCTGTTCTTTTCCCCATTTCACTCACATTTTTAGTTTTGCTATGAGAGTATCTGTGGCATAGTTACTTAAGCATAAATCTTACACGGTGCCAGATTTTTAAAATCTGAGTGAAGTGATGAACCTTGTGAATGTTCCTATATGAAATTAAGCATTAAATTGATATTGCTCCTCATTTTTATTGTATTGCCCCTAACATTTTGGTAGTGTGCTTAGTTTCTTAATTCAAACGTTTTTCATTTTTTCATGAATATAAATGTCCTTTGTCTTTTGCCAGATCGGCTGTAAATAATCTGTCACTGTCACATAGTAATTTGCCATTGGAGGACGCTAATGGATTTATATTTTTGTGCCAGGAGCTAGATATCAATTTTGCAAGATAACTTTGTCCTTAACAGCAAAATGTTAATAATAGGATTCCAGTTTTATTGGCAGTAAAATTTTGATTTAAAGCATTGTGCACCAAGACAGTTCCCTAGTTTGTTGCTTAAGCATCCTTGTAGTAGTTCTCAGCAATGTGGTATTCAGCACTAATACCTTTCAATGATACTGTAGATTGCCTCTGGTTGTAGATGCCTACGAGAGAGACTAATACCCGTTTTCAACTGTTATACTCTATAATTCCCGCTGTTTCTACCACAAGCTAACCTATCAATGGTAATTGCCAATGGCTACACTGGCTGTCTTTGGGCGATGTGAGGAAACAAGGGCACACAGCAAAAACAGATGCTGAGACGAGGAGAATATCCAGACTTCACACAGACAGGCACCAAAGGGCAGGACCCTGGAGCCGTGAAGCAGCTGTGCCACCATGTTGCCAGCTTGTTCCATTACTAGCTCACTTTTACTGGGGTCCTCCAGAGCAAGCACTGCACAGATGTGTTTGATTATGGCCCGTCTTTCTTCTCCAGCTCGAGCTGGCCGGGATATCTTCGACTTGCTGCGTAACAGCGCTCCCAGCAGTGGCTGCCCTCAGTGCTGTGAGTGAGAGGCTTTTTTTTTTTGCTCCTTTGGAGGGAATCTGGACTTGGAGACTGAAGCCAACATGATGCCAAATGTGTCTCACACGCTGTGTAGTTCACATTGCAGAAACTGAAAAGACTGACCACTCTGTCAGAGCCATCTCTCAGAAAGAAGTACTGTACTAAGTAAAATATGTACAGTCCACACCTCTCAGTATTCTGGTTATGGATCTCATAGAAGTAGCTCCAGAAATGGGTGGGAGAGAGAGATGGTCATGATCCCGTATTTAAAAAAAGAAAAATACTTTTGTTTCGGAAGTATAAGCAAGATAGAAGGATGTCCAATAAAATTCAGTGAACCATTTTGAGAGACCTTTGAGCAGAGAAACCTTTTTTTTTATTGCCTAAGTTTTAAGACTAATTATTCTAATTATTAATTAGACTAGTGCCAAAAGATATTTCACAAGTATAAAATAGTAAGGGATTAGTTGTCACCAGTAACACATTTATGTTTAAAGTCTTTCTTGTTTGATAGATTTCACACTGTGTCCCAGTTATAATTTTACCTAAATGTCATGGTTTTTGATCTTCTGATCAAATAGTGGAACCAAGTGACATTGAATTCTGTTTAAAAGCTTTTAAATCATGGCTTATTGATCTGTGTGAGCTCAACCTACATTTTATAGCTTTTTATGTCAACATGAAAGGTGTTCTTCCCTGACCAGCACAACGAATCTCAAGAATTTTTTTTTTACTGCAACATGTAAGGAGCAGCTCAAATATGGGTTAATTGCATACCAAATCTCTGAACTGTCTGACAGGTATTTGGGGATAATGGTCTTTTCCATGCATTATGTTATCTTTATTGACAGTTTGTATTTATTTTCTTTATATGAGGAAACATTTAGTCTTTAAATGGATACCGACCACAGGTTCAGTAACAGCCTAGTTAGAGAGGAGAAGTATTTATTTCATGGCCAGAATGGATCAATCTTTCAAGACTGAAATTGATGTTGATTTCACTCTTTCCTGTCTGACTCTAATCCTCTTCTCCTTTGAGGACAATACAATGTCATTTAAAGTTCTCAATTCCCAATATTTGCAGCCATAGGTCATCTTTTAATTTGAGTTGAAGTGGCATTAAATTCACGTGTAATAGCTTTTCAGTCATGCCTTAGTGCTTTGTAGATTATATTGATTTATTGATTTGGATTAGAGAATTTTCCAGTATTTTGATTGATTTTGGACATCCCAGCTTTTAAAATAACTTGTCACCTTGATCAAAATGCATCGTTCTCTGTACGGTATATAACTTGTTTCTTCAGTCTTTATCAGTTTCCTGCTGAACAAAGCAGTTTAAGATTATTTGACTAAATTCATGACCCCTTTGAACGTACTGACATAATCTTTCATTTTCTACCTCTTCAATTATACTTGTTCTTTCAAATGTACTTCAGCTCATTATCACTCATTATTTGAAATTCAAACTCCTAGTTTTCTTATGGGTTAATTGACCACCTCTCTGTCTGTGTAGTCCTTTTCCCTGTAAGTAGAATGCAGAGAAGAAAGGCACTATAGCTTCTACACTCATCAATAGGCAATAACAGAATGATCATCTGCCTTTTTTGTGAGGATGAACTGCTGGAGAAGCCCATTAACCCTAACCTACATGTATTTTGGAAAAAACAGAGTACTTGAGGAAGACCCACCTTATTGTGGAGAGAACGTGCAAGCTGGAATCAAAGCAGGAACCGGGAGGCAGCAGTAAGGCTTAAGTAAAGACACTGTAAGGCTTGTAAAGACACTTTTTTTGGCTAAATTTTCAGATCAGTTTTATCAATTTCCGTATCTGGATTTGGTGCAAATATCATCCAAGGGCTGGCTTCAGATTAATAAACACAATTTATAAAGAGGACAACCTCTTCATTAAGGTCATACAAGGAAGGGTGCTCCTTAAGGTGATAAAATATGTCTACTTTGCAGCCACATTAGATGAAGTTGTCAAATTGATTAATGAAACCTATATACAGTACATCTCCTGTAGTTTGCTGATGACGTAATGATGTTTGTACATAATTTGTTATGCTGTGTGTGTACATTTTTTTTCAGAATGCTTAAATTAAAATATCCTTGATCTGTTTCTAAATTGCGTGATTCAAATGTTTCCACATCTCTACAAACCAAAAGCTAAGATACTGAAAGTGATTGAATTTAGCCTTAAATTCAGCAGAAAACAGCAAAAAGATTTTAGTTTCTGCGTGCAAAACCAGACAAATATTTTCTTTGTTTATTGCTGTTGGCTGTGTGCCCTTAAGTCCCTTTGGTGTCCAGATCAAAAGCTTCAGGAAACGCACTTTAACATTGATGTTTTGTGTTGTAGATTTTTATCTTTTAAGTTTTCTGTCCATATCTTTAGGTGTTATTTGTTATTTGGAGCCTGGAAGCACATCCTGAAAATTCCTTCCCTTAGCAGCACCGGTGCAATGTGTAGAGACATCATTCAAAATCCTGGGTTGCCAGTGTCCCATTTTCCTTACAGAAAAAAAATGACACTCTTCTGTTAGCCTGTAATTTCTGTGCATTACAACCCCCAAGAGAGATTATTTCAGGGTTAGTGGAGTGTTGGTCCATATTCGCAACTGGCTTAATGACCCCTCCCCCATCACTGTCTTCAGCATCCAAGACCACATGAAGCCTAAATAATTGATTACCCCCCATATTGAAATCCATGACAGCTAAAACAGAGCACAGAAATTATTCCCTTTTTTTACAATGTGCAGTGTGCAAGGTTAGTCCTGATTCACCCTCTTTCATGTAATAAGGAAATAAATACAGTACTGAACACTTTGAGGAGGAGCACTGAGTAACATCACAGTTAGTCATGTTGTCTTGAGAACTCTGACTGCTTATTGTAGACAGATGGTGGCTTCAGCTGTTTTAATTGTAACCATACTGACTTGGAGCGTGGTTCTTGTCCGATCTAATAAGCTAAGCAAGAGTGGACCGGGTTGGGTGTTGCCAAGAAGGACAGGACTGGCAGTAAATCTCCTGTTGGGTGGGCAGTAGTAGTTTTTCATGATGTTTAGCTTGCACTAAGTAAAGACACATGGAGATAAAGAAGTATATATGTAAAACATTTACATATTTTGTAAATGTTTCAGCAGTGGAGCATGAGTTTAAGTTCATGATCATGTAATTGTAGAGCTGGATTGAATCCATATACTGGGTCTCTTATGTATGGTATGTCCTTTGCTAGCTGTTTGAGCCATTTTTAGTCTCAGGGTTGACTAGTGCTGTACATTTTATGCTTATTTTGTATTTGCGTAGATGCTATGTCATTCGTCAGGTACACTTGTACTTGAGCTTGGAGCACATAACTTCTTAGAATCTAGTTTCCATCACTGACATATCCTTAGTATTCTATTAAAAATTATAAAGTGTAATTTAGTGTCAGTGCCAGTGCAGCATTGTCTTGGACAGAGCTCTTTTAAGAAAAGCTCACCATTCATTATTACAGTTCCAGACGTCAGTTAAAAAGACAAAGCAAGGGAGCTGCTGCTCCTTAATTTGTAGAATCTAAGATTCCTCCTTCATTACCAAGGAACAAAACCATAGTTTTATAGCAGGTTCTGTATTTCACATTAAAATACAGTGTATGCTATAGACATTAGAGTTGTCATGACAGGAAAATCCATTGGTGACTTAGAAAAAAGCCTAGCTAATCATTTTCCTTCCAAAAACTCACATTCTTGATCAGATCCCTATAATGAAACTGGTCTTGAGCTTTGTAAAGTATTTGATACATCTACTACTGGTCATTTCTAAAACCTATCTTAATAATGACTTATGAGAGACAAACGTTGATATATTTGTATCCATTCTACAGCTGTTGTGTTGAAAGTTGAGCTTGGCTTCATTAGGCTGACATTGTCTCCATTCTCATCATAATGACCAAAATGTAAACTTTCTGTTATTGTTCTGATTTGAACAGTAATACTTACTGGGCTGCATACGTCACATGCTCTATGATTAAATTAGTCCCAATTTACGCTCGTGCCTGCACCATTTCTGTTGTGCTTTTAGCGAAGACAGAGGAAGGCAAACAGCTGTTTGGGGAAAAAAAAGCTTCCGTATGCATATTCTCCAAAGAATGGTATTGCCTGAAGGAATTGTAGCAAAAAAAACTAAATGGAGAAAGCCAATCATCTGTGTCACCATGTCAGCATTGTTTTCTTTCTGGTGCGCTCCCTGACAGCAGTCCAGAATTAATTTCCATTTTTTTCATAGCCTTACGTAACTAGTCTAGGGGCATTCTATTAAGTCTGCCTGGCTTCTTCAGCTGGTTCTGCCAGATAACAGTCCTCCTTTTATGAAGACTGCTGTTTTCTGATTAATCAAGAGCCAAGTGTTAATAGGCTCTGGTTTGATGGATAATTTGAAATTATTAGAGGGTCCATCTCATTAAAAGAACAAGGCCTTTGGAGGTCTGAATCGATGGCTAACAATTACAAGCATAAATATTAGGCATTATTTTTTCTTGTCTGCAATTTAATAACTCATTATTTTTCAGGTTAAAATAATTATCGATAATTTAATTCAGTTACCTAGCTTAGGATTTAGGAAGTGCAGTACAATTTAAAAACTTAAGACACAGCTGAGTTTCTGAAAAGAGAGTGCAAACAGAGGCATACTATAAGCCTCAAATAGTAATTGAATTGCTAAAAATCATTGAACTGCGGATTCTAGCCTTTTCAGTAATACTTAAAGGAACTTTGGGCATTAAATACATTTTTACATTTTTGTTTGCCAATATCCTTGTGCTTTTTAATCATGTCTGTACTTTTATTGCCAAACTTTGAATCCTCAGATCTTTATATCACTGGGCTTTTTTCTTGCTCAGTTGCAACGTACTGTATCTTTATTTAATCAACATTACACTACTGTAACTCCTTGCTTATTAGTACCTTCTTAAGTACCAGGCTTTAATTTGTCCAGAATTCTGCAGTTAAAATGTTAACTAAAACTAGTCTGCATTACAATATAACTTATAACTTCTATAACAATATAACTTCTGTAAATTGTGCTGTCTCCCTGTCACATTGATAGTTGATTCTCCTGGTCATGCATAAGGCACTGAATGGTCTAGGTCTAGGTTAGCCTAAGGGTTTACAGCATGAGTATAGTCCAACATTTGGTCTGAGATCTGCTGATTCAGGGCTTCTTTCTCCACACAACAGAGTCTTTTCCTGTGCATCTCCATGACTGTGCAACTCAACATTCACATCTGTTAGAGACTCTGTGGCATTCAGCTTTTTAAACACTTGCTTTAGACTGTTTGTTTTAAAGGGGATGTGCAATATTATTTTTGTATTTTGGGATGATAATGAATCAGCAATGATGAGTTCATTTCAGACCACAATGAAATTACCAAGTATGTGGTAACATGTATAATGAGGCAACAAAACTTTCAGTGATGTGAAAGCAGCCCTATTACATTGTAAATATGGTTTAGACCAAGCAAATTTTGCTATTATATTAATTTTAGATGTCTTCATGAAGACCTGTCATGTTTTTTAAATACTGAAGTATTGCAAAAAAGGAGCAACCTACCAAACAGCTAAAATACCCTCATTTATTTTCAAGTTTTGCAAAAGTTATCTTTCAATTACATGGGTGATTATTTTATGGTAAATCGCACCTAAAAGAAAAATTCTAGCAGGACTTATATATTTGGAGGACTTGCTGTGCCATAGGCTCTGTCATTGCCTGAATAGCTGATTGGAATGAGTGCAATTTAATGGAATTCAGCATGTCGACTTCCAGATGGTTTTGCTGATAAATACTATTTGTTAACACCGCATGCGGATCATGTTTGAACCTTTCTGGGGTGAAATATGTCGCACCACCTGTACATATTCGATTTGTATAACACACTGAATCTTGCTGAGAAACTTGTCAATGGGATCAACATCAGTGCCCATGTTTATTACCCATCTCTTGGCTAGCTGAGTATCCCTTAGAAAGGGAAACAGTTTGACTTTCTGCTGATTTGAGAAAGTCCTCTGTTTCATATGCAACCACTATGTACTGAACAGCCAAATGCTTGACAGTGAGGCATTGTTTAAAATATATATGCAAGTTCAAAAACACAAAAAAGGATTTATTTTGTTAGGAGTCATTTGCTTACAGTGACTTGTGAGCAGGAAAAGCCACTTTTACATCACAATTTACATAAACTCTCACTTCTAGCTTCTTGTCTGGCAGTGACATGGCAACCATATAGTAGTTTCACAAAGTTTACAAATTTGTACTTAATTCAAAATGTGTAAAATTTTGTGATACTGTCAATTAATTTATTCTGTTACCACGATTTAATAACCGGTTTGAGAAATTGGGCCTGCAGTTTCCCTTTAATAAAGTGTTTAAAATACTGTTTAGTTTTACCTTTGATTTTATTACTATTTTATATTAAATATCCTGTTTTTATCTTTTCAGTTCTGTTTAGTGTATTAAGCATGTATTATGTACAGAACTGTGAATTTTTTGAAGTACTTATAAATAAAAAGTACAACTGTTATTACTACTGTACAGTATGTACTGTATGTAGTGGCCCTTTGACCTTGTGCTTTAAATCATGTGTAGACTTGTGTCCTTATCAGACAGGACAATTAGAAATGAAATGTTAACAACATATCTCTGTGTGTAAGATAGCGATAGTGCTGCAATCAGGCATTTGGCATGTTATCTCCCCATAGCAGAATAGAGGAGGAAAAAAAAATATTACAAAGAAGTGTAACACTGTGCCCATTTGTTCATCATGGCTAGTTTGATTCAATCTTTTTTTTAAATCTCCCAGGAATTAAATTTCTGTCTTATCATTAAAATGTCAAATACAGTCAGAAATGGTAATGTTTGTGTGCTGAAACTGAAGAGCAAGGGTAAAAGCCTAATATTGCCATAACAGTGCCTGACCAATTTCTATTACTGAACAATCATAGCGATACTCTGTGTTTGTACGTTCTTTGCATATTAAGTACTGCCATCATTTCTAAACAAATAGTGTATGCAGTTATTAGGTACAACCTACTCTTGGTAAGCAAATTAATTTGAATAGTTTTCATTCAATAGATGTCAAATACCACAAATGCACAACTGAAGGCTGAAAAATGAATGAAAGCAAGCCATCGAATACTGTGCTTGCACAAATGCAGTATATCAGAGCTGTCCAGTCCTGGCCCTGAAAGGCCAGTGTGTTTGCAAGGTTTCTTTAAAGCAGCTGCGCCTGAAGAACAGGGAAAAACTGTCAAATTGGTCCACTTCAGCCAATCATGGGCTATTTTAGGATCTGAACCTCCCGATCATGCTGTTGTTACCAGCTGTATACATTTTAAACCATTGTTAATGGAAAATAAGTTTAAATGTGCCTTAGCATTAAAATCGCTAAAAAAGAAACAGGATGGAAATAAGCTCCCGTGAAAAAAAATAAAACCAAGGGATGCTTTTCCTTTGTTCTGTGAAATAGTATGGTGAATATCTTTGATGGAAGTTTTGGCAAGTTTCCCGATTCCGTTTTGTTAGTTTACGTGAATGCTGCAAGTAGTGTTTTATACAGATGGTTCATTCAGTAATTTTCAGAGAAAAAAGTATTTTACAGGAGGCTTTACATTGCTTCTACATTTCATGATTACAATTGTCGACACTAACATTTTGTATGCTCCTGTATAGTTATAATACCGTACACTGGAGAATTTATCTGACGGTTTGTACAAAGTGCTTGTTGTGTGAATTGCAATCGATTAAATGCATTTGAATTAGGGAACTTGACAAATATGACACCTTTCTCAACTTCATACTTTTTCCTTGTTTGTGATGGAAAGGTGCACTCAGTAAAGTAGCTATCAGGCAAGCCAGATATTTGCAGTGACACCGATTTGTGCCTTTTTGCTGAGCAGTGTATAAAACAAAAGCCTTAAAAACCAGAGGAGCATTTTGTGCAGTGGTCCAGTAATTTTTAATTCTGCTCCAGCTGTTTTATTTCAATACATAACATAGTGGAGAGAGCTTATACTTCTCACTTTTTTAACGGTGCTCCCTGTAAACATTTTCTCTTCAAAGCTATGAGGGAAATGTGATGTGTGAAATAGGACATTTCTGCCATGGTTCAACAAAGCACACAAACCTGTCAGACTTTGAAAGTTCATTAAAATAAAATGGAGAGGGGAGAAAAAGAATAAAGAAATCACATGCACCAAAAACTGTGGGATCTTAATAATGCTGCTCCTATTGGCTCAGTGTCTTCTCCCTACCCCCACATCCCCTGCAGATTTAGGCCTAATGATTTCATTTGTTGGGTTAAAAATCATCATAGTGGGAAATGACAGTGTGCTAGAAAAGATGGAAGAGACCCCCCTCCCCATATCATAGCTTATGGTATGTGAAGAGCAAAAAAAAACAGGGCACCCACACTTGTTTCTTGCAGGGAGGTGTTTTTACTGGCCATCCGTGACCAGCTCTGCTATTCCTTGTTCAGTTTTGGTCAGAGCAGGTACCTGAGGGAGAAAGCACAAAACCTCCTCTAATTAAAGAATAGCTGACTCTCTAGTCAGGAGATTTTTTTAAAGAAATTGGTCTATGGTGCATACACAGCAAACCAACATAGTCACCAATCATGCAGTTAATGTACTGTAGACAATAAAGCTTTGGCACTCATGCCCTAAGTGCAGCTATAAAGCTAGATTTAGTTTCCCTCACTTACATACCTTTCGTTTCCCTGTGATAACCATAAGAAAACCCTTAATGTGCTTTCAGTCTGTGAAAATATTTATTTTAAAAGCAGCTTATTGGTTTTTGTAGTCATGTGTGTCTTTCTCTTTATATAAACCTACTTTGTATAGATTTGAGAGTTTGTCTTGTGTTATAAAGTGGTATATCTCTTTTTTATATGCCATTTTAATGAGTCCTGGGTTCAGTTCCGGACCTGGTGTGCTATCTGCACTTGGTTTGTATTTTCTTCCCTTGTTTGCGTGGGTTTTCACCAAGTGGATGGGTGATATGCCAAAGAATGAAGCAGTTGATATACTGCCATTGACCATTCTTTTTCAATTAAGTGCAAAATGGCTTAAATAGTGGTTAGAAATGCTCACGGTTATTGAAAAACAAAACTCAAAGTGGACATCCAATATCCAAAAACGATATGCTTTGTTCTGTGTGCTTTTTGTTTAAGATTGTTGAAGTTTCAATTGATGTTTTCTTTTGCAATACATAAATTGATCAGGGTTGCCTGCAACTGGAATTCTTTAGCAAAAAATACTATTCATTCCCGTAGAAGTGAAGATCTTATAAAAAAAGATACAAATACTGTTATGGTACAGCAGTGCACTGAATACCCGAATTAAGGCAAGCAGCACAAGGAGAGGACAGAGACAGACATACGAGGGAAAAATGGAACTGTGGCATCATTATTAAATGTTGGGGATAGGAGGAAATCTTGCAGTTTGACGGAGAGAGCTAAGGGGGGTGGAGAAAAAATGTAGAAAGAGGGGAAGACCAGTAAAAGCTGGTCTTGAGATTGAACCTCTCAAGTTGTTATTTAAGCAGTAACTGCTACAAAGTGCAAGAGAGGTAAACCAAATGCTGCTTTCGATTACACAAAGAGGTGAAGGTGATAATGGAGGGGGATGGGGGTACAGTTTTCTGCACTGCTGAATTTTTCATGAAGATCCCAGATTTGGCGATGGTTGTGATGTGAGATGATTCCGGCATTAATTAGTCTGCTGGCCCTGGAGTAATGAGGGGGAGTGGGGGGTGGGGAATACCTCTCAGGACAGGACTGGAGTACTCCCCCACTTGCACACAAACACACGCGATCACCCTGCTCTGCGCTGATACCTTTGTGATACACGACTGTAAGATGCTGGGGGAGGGATGAGGAGGGGGGTGGGGGCTTCAGCTCCGCTCCCTGCTTACTTGACACTGTGATTGTTCGTACAGTCCTAGCACGCAGAGGGGTTTGAATAAGGCAGAATGCCATAAAAAAAATAAATCACTGTGGAACTTGAGCTGCAATATCACATGGTGGGTAAGTGTCATTATTTGTTTGTAGGGTGAAACAAAGGGAATGCTTAACGTGTTCACCTATCCAGTGGTGACTGCATGCAGCACTTGTTTATTCAGTGGGTCAGTTCATCAGAGCAGGAGAGAAGGGACCTATATTTGTGTACTCTGACTGCATCATGTTCATTCTCCCTGAGTGCGGTAACTAGAAAGTTTGTTTACAGGAGTGTGGAAATACTTTAGAATAGCAATCTTAACAGTAAAAGGTCTTTCACCTCTGTTTAAGGTCATAATTTTCTCTGTGCTTGCATTCCATTGTTATTCACATAAGACCAGGTTTACCAACCGATTTTACATTATGATTTGTGTCTGTAAAAGGAATTTTTGGAAAACATCACTTTTTTGATGGAAGGTGCCTTGCTTTTACAAAGAAGACTGTTAATAATGCCTGATTTGTGTTACTTTCTGCTAGTGCTTTGCACAGTCTGCGATTAAGGATTTGAGGAGTTTTCCCATCTTCAGGTATAGTAGTGCAGATGGATTGTAATGTTTCTGATATTAGACAAAAATGCCTCTTACATTTTAAAATGTTATTATAGACTATTCAGCTAAAAGTACCACAGATTGGATTAAAGAACAGGGATATGGAGTGATTAAATGCATGGTAAGGTACTGAGATGTGGTAAAACATGATGCACACAAGAAACCATGCTAAAGCAGAATAAAGGAATGTATTGTATGAATGTGGGCAAAAATGGATTATAGATGTTTATACATGGATTATGCAATTATACTGTACACCTATCTCACCTGTCCTTGTACACTAAACTTTTTTTCAGTTTGTTTCAAATGGTGTTTGCTTTAAATTTGTCACTTGTCACTTTTGACATGTTACCTGTATATTCTCACCTCAGTAGAATAGAAGTTTTGGGAGCTTAATAATCAGGTCTGTTGCATTTGGCCTTTCAGTTTTAAACATTAAAATGTGACAGAGAGGTGGAATATTTGCAATGGATTAATTTGTATTTGGTCACTGTCTTGATAATGGTGCTGGTTCCAGTATCATCATTAACTCCACCCATCTATCATTGTATTTCTTGAAACTTGGGAGACAAAGTTCATGTAGGCTAGATTTTTGCTTGGCTCACATGGTGGTGCAGTGGTTAGCATTGCTACCTTGCAGCACTATGGCCCTGGGTTCAATTACAGACCTGCGTGCTATCTGTATGGAGTTTGGATATTCTCCCCATGTTTGCATACCCCCCCCCCAGTTCAAAGACATACTGGTAATTGGCTTCAGGAGAAAATTGGCCCTGGTGTGTGTGTGCATGTCTGTATGTACCCTGTGATGGACTGGCACCCCATCCAGGGTGTACCCCACCTTTCGCCCGTTGCTTACCAAGACAGGTTGCTGCTCCCTCGCAACACTGAATTGGATGAATGGGTTAGAAAATACATTCATTGGAAATTTTAAGCTATAGCTAAACACTCAAGATGAGATGTCTCAGTGACTCATATCACATTTATTGGATTCCATCAGCATTTGTGCCTACAACTCTTTTGAGAAACTATGTATTTTTGAGACACTTGTGTGCCGTTTCAGTGTTAGAGCCTGTCAATGAAGACTCTGTCCTGTGAGAGACGGTTTGCAGTTTGACTAGTTTGCTATGAGGCAGGGTGTTGTCTGGATCCGGCTGAAGTTATAATTATGAATACATCGTCTTGCTTGCAGTAACTGTACAGTGAATGGAACTTTATGTTGTCCTGTCCCAGATGTGATTTCTCGTCTTCAGGCCAGTGCCAGAAGGTAACTGAGCAATCGGTGCTATTATGCAGATTATTTATGCTGTCATTTGAGTCGTAGATTTAGAATGTTCAAAGAAAAAGCTAGTATATCCATATTGATTAAATATTTAATTTACATTTACTTAGGAGATGTCGTTCATAGACAGTTAACAAAACATCTTTAATGGTCATGCGAGAGAGGCAGTACCCTTTGGTTGGAAATCTGCTAATGTAGCACCCATCCATTAAAAAGGATGACAAAAGGATGACCACCCAAATTTTAAACCAACAAGCCTTATTAATCCATTACATACAATGGATATGAAAATTAGAACTAGAGGATCATCTACATGGCAGTAGGATATTGGGGACATAGCTTGGATTTAGAAAAGTCAGGTCTTGCTTAATTGCAGTGCTTTGAACAAACAATAGCAATAATGGACGATATGAACAGTAATGGATTGTACATTATGGAGTATTCACATTTTCAGAGGCATTTTGGTAAATCTTCTCATTAAAGATTAAAGACTAATTCTTAAATTGCAGGCAGTAGGATTTCAGGGTAATAGTTCAGGTGGGTAGCTGCGTCAGCATGCGTAGGCTGCAAAGGAACAAGTAATAGGTTTATTCCATGCTGAAAAAAAGAAGAAAGAGAACACAACGTTTCGGCCGTGGAGCCTTCACGGCTTCAAGGCTCCACGGCTAAAAACGTTGTGTTCTCTTTCTTCTTTTTTTCAGCATGGAATAAACCTATTACTTGTTCCTTTTCAGGGTAATGCCTTTGGATTGCTTATTGGCTACGAAGCCAAATGAAAGAAAAATCACAACTGAACAAACACCATATTTTGGTGGCTGATATTTAATGTATGCAAGTGTTACAAGCACATAGTTAAAACAGAGGATTGTAAGTACAGTATATACAGTAAGATTTACAGTAAGTATATCTCACAGTTATACTTGAGAAATACCGAGCTTCAAAAAAAGAATTTCCATGGAAAAGACTTAGGTGTTCATAATATATTTTTGTTGTCTTCTAGGCAATATGGGAAAGCAATAAAAACATACAGAATGTTAAAATATGTAGTGAAGTAGAAGATTAAGATACTATTGAAATTAACATGTAAGAGCTTAGTTAAAATAGTGTACAATTTTGGTTACCACTTTACAATATACTGTACAATATATTGCTGCAGTGGAAGAGTGTCTAGATACATTCTCAGGCTTAAAGGAATTACCTACTCTGAAATACTAAAAGAACTGAATCTTTTTAGCTTTGATTTGACCCAGTTCAATTCTTCAAAATCCTTAAGGATAATTACAAAGCCATGCTAGCCATGGGGTCAAAGCTAACACTCGGGGTTTTCTTGCAAGAAGCAGCTGAATAAGTCCTGTACCAAGTAGCTACTAGCAACCAAATTAGCTGACCAAATGGCCTCTTTTCATACAGTATGTAACTTTGCTTATGGCCTAATGTTAAGCACTAAGAGGTACAGTGAGCATTCATGCTGAAATGCTTTTCATATTGCATCATAAAAATACTGTACATGCTCATTAGTGATGCATGGGGTGCACCAGTTTCTGGAGATTTTGGCAGTAATATGATTCACCTGAGACAAGTCAGCCTCTTTCCAAAAAACAAATGGGCCAATGGTAAAATATGTATGGAAACAACACCAGATGGTCACTGGTAGGAAAATGCAGTGTTGCATGTTGGGGCAGTCTGTTTTCAGGATCATTCCTCAACTGGATGTGGTAGCTAAGGATGAGGAAAGCTGTTACTTTGCAAGTAGGGTAGTAACTGAAGAAAAATTTGGTTCCATTGATACCTTAATTCTGAATCCCCATCTGCTACTGCCAGTTCATCACAGGACTGGAAATGACCATTTCTCAAACCTAGGACTCACCACCGTATCAATATGCACAATATGCCCATGGGAAATGCTGTAATCTGTAGTGTTAATTTGCAACCTGTCTGGAGAGGAAAAGCTATATGGAACAGTAACCCCCCAATTCAGTCTATTTGAGATGTTCTTTACGTTAGACTGACTTTCAATAAATTGAAACCTTTCAAAGCTGCTGGACAATTGTCTTTTTAATCTGACGAAATAAAATAACAGGGAAGCGCAGAAGGAACATCATTGCTAGAAGCTATCATTCGTTGTAGGAGCAACCTGCGTGTTCTGCAAAAGGTGCAGTAATTGCCGTATCTCTTAACAACTGGAGATCCAAAGCCTTTGGCAGGATGTACAGGACTTCGTAGTGTGCTGTAAGTGCTTTTCCATGCATGAAAAGTAGCACTTAAAAAAGTGCATTATGGTTTCTATAAAAATTTAAGGTTGCAATCAATGGAAGAACCACATTTTAAACAAAAATGATTCTGCGGCAGTTTGCCAAACTAAAAATCCATTTGAAATATTCACAAAAGAGTGAGTGTATTTGGGGAGATTGTGAAGTAAACAACATAAATGTTAAGCTATACATTTTCATAGACAACTATATTTTAAAAATGTGATTAATTTGGAAATGTGTTAAAAAATCTTCTACATATTTAGTTTATTTTAGTCTCTTAGGTATGATGAGGCTGAAGGAGTATAGAAAATCCATCCATCCATTTTCTAACCACTTTATCCAATACGTGGTTTCAGGAGAGCTGGTGCTTATCCTGGCAAGCAATGGGTGCAAAGGTAAAATACACCCTGAACATACAAACTTCACTCAGCACCCCAGAAACTGAACGCAGGGCCCCAGAGCAACAAGACAGTAGTGCTTAACATTGTGCCACTGTGCTGCCCCACTGTCAAAAATGTATTTTAAAAATCTTCTGAACAGATTGACAGTGGAAAAAAAAGTACTTCTGAATAAAGGATAAGTGCTGCAGAAGTCTGTGACATTTCCAGGTGCTTATCAGTGTCAGAAAGCGAAAGGTTGATATCTCGCATAAGCCCCATCCTTCATGTCCCCCAAACCTGAATTTTGCTTCTTTCCATTCATTTGCCAAAGACTGTTAAAGACTGTTGAGTTAAAAGAGACAGCAGCTGAAGGTTTGCATGTTAATGTATTACTTCTGCAAAAACACTTTGATGGTAGAGGACAGACATTTGACACTAATATTTGGACCAGTAAAAGGACTTATTCCACAGTTTCCTATTGGATATGCTCCACGTACAGCAAGTAGCAGAGAATGATTTGAACCTGTTGCTAATTAAAATTACAGTTCTAATGTGTTTAAGTACTTTTGTAAAGAAACAGCCTGTCACTGTAGGAAATTGAAGGAAAAAGAAAACTGTTCCATGCAGACAAAATGAATATGTAATCTCCTTTAAAGCCACTTGTTACTTGGGCTCCCAAATGTCATGGAAACAAAATTCCATTTTAACAGAGGAACTTGACCTTTCAGATGAATGCATTGCTATTGCTTTTGAGTGTGAGATGGATTAATCAGCAGACATGGCATCCTTGCAGTACTGTTCTTCCAAGTCTGAAAAGCTCACAAAGAGACTGTAAAGATTCTTTGCTACCAGGTCTTCAGCATTGATGGCTCAGGGAATTTGGGCTTTTGTCACAAAGACTCACACACACACACCAGGGCCAGTTAACTTACCAGTATGTTTTTGGACTGCAGGAAGAAACTGGTGCACCTGAAGGAAACCTACACAAATGAGAGGAAAACATACAAACTCCACATAGATAGCACCCCAGAAATTGAATCCAGGGCCCCAGCGCTGTGAGGCAGCAATGCTGATGACTGGGCCACTCTGTTGCCCTCCAAGGATATTTTTTATTGCATTAGTTCTTAAAATTGTAAATTAATCAGAAATCCGCTTACTTTAAAGAAAGTGGAAATCGAAAGGATGATAAATCCATTTGTTAGGTGAACCCCAAGTTAAGCAGCCAATGCAGGCACCACTCCAAATGTCCCATCTGCACAACCTGAATGAGTGCCAAACATGTTACTCCAGTAGAGTTGTCCCATGGAAAAGTGTGATTGAATATACTATAGAGACGTGGGGAACCAGTGCTGACCATTGTAATAAGGATTAGGGACAAATAAATACTTTTGTCTTGAGGTCAGTATTCAAAGTAACATCATTTATTTGCTATAAATACTGAAATACTCTGATTGACTGTACATTTCTTGTTCATTTCAACATTGTTCTTAAACCTCATTTAAGCCTTTCATATGAACTGGAAGGTTAGAAAAGGACTGTAAACTCAAATCTCATGGATATGCATTAAGTGTTGAACTTTATTTTTATTATCACTTTATTAGCCCTGTACAATTTCTTGCATTAGGGATTTGTCTTTTTCACATACCCCAGCATGCTCTCCATGCAACACACAGACAGGGAGAGAGAAGCTTGGGGTCAGAGTGCAGGGTCAGCCATTGTACAACACCCCTGGAGCTGTTGGGGTCCAGGGGAGTAGGAATTCTCTACCAGTCACAGGATTTGAACCGGCAACCTTCTAGCCACAGGTGCAGATCCTTAGCTACAGAGCTACTGTACACTCCACCCCCAGCACTGGGAATAAACGGGAAAGTGGTTTGAAGCTGAATTATCTAGTCTCAGGGACACCCCTCTAAACCCCTCGTATCCTAGCTATTCTGCTGGCTCTAGCCCCCCTGAAAATGCCATCGTGATGTGTGTTGCAGGTGCTTAATTTGTACGCAGTGTGCACAACAGCTCTTCTCACAGTTTCTAAATATTAGCTTGCTCACTCTCTTGGTGTGCATTTAAGCATTACTTCAGGAGATATAAATTCACAACCTTTTTTTCTGTTTTTAAGTTGAGGATTCCCAAGTATTTTTATTTCCTTGCCTCTCTTCCCTTTTCTCTCAAGGGAATAAAGACAATGTGCTTGCTTCCTCCAAGCTGTGCATGTGGTGCTATCAATCTCTTTTTCACACTTACAGCATCTGTTTTACAGCTCTTGCTGCTCCTTCTCCTTCTTCTTGCTATACCAATGTATTACATACAGTCGTTGGTCACCTAGGGTTGACCAGGGACCCAAAACTAGAGCAATTTAGAAAAGCCATCAAACCTGACCTGCTTGTCTTTTGAAGACGGAAGGAAACCTAACTGCCTGGTGCCACTACACAGAAGATGCTCCTATGTGGTCCAGTTTGTACTCTGGATGAACATTGAGCAAACTAGTTGAGCCACATACCTACTAGAAGGCCCATACCTATAAACATTTAAAATCTAATGTAATGCTCCCCACATCTGGATACAGTAGCTGTTCTCTTATCACAGAAACCCTTGTGGTTATGACAATGACAGAATAATCAAGAACAGGCATACTGTATCCTCATCAGTGCAGCCTGCAAAGCCACAGAGAAATGGTTCCAAACTTGATAGCCAGTGACCACTGGAAGATTTCACAAAGGAGAATCCCTGAAAAGCGAGATGCACATGAAAGCGAGATGAATAAAATTAGTGAAGCCAGCTGGAGAAGCAGTAATCAGCTTTACTCTCTGAAATGGAATTACCTTAAGTATGCAAAATGTTGTGACCTTGCAATACTGTTCTTAATTTTTTAAAGTTAGTTATTGTTATTATAATATAATAATGGGTGATTGTCTTGTAAGGGCAACCATTAAAAGAAAGGTTTGGGAACTTCTAACACAGAGACTGGAGCATTCTGCCTGTTGCTGTCATTGAGAACTGTTTTTGACAAGGCTGTTTACAAGTGTGTACAGAAGAGGCTGCAACAAATTGTGATATATACTGTACAATACAGTAATACAAGCAAAGGAACAGGACAAAATCTTAATAATAACATGTATTATGCAATATCTAGATATAGATTGAATTGATTTATCTATTTATCTCTTGAAAAAGTATTTAGGTAAACAACATGTACTTGATAAGAGGAATCAGTGTTGTCGGGGCTTTTATGTACAAGTTAACCAAAGTTAGACAAATGCCAAAAATACAGTCCAGCTAATACAAGGCCAATTGGAGATCTGTTAAAGGTCTTCTCTCCTCTTCTTTGGCTTGTTGGTTTGTGTGTTAGTTCCACAGCCACAACCTTCTAACAGGTGTCAGTTGTGCTTTTTATCAAGCCACCAAGTTCTGTATTTTGCAATAAGCCCACTCACTAAAGAGTGAGCCATCAGTTGGTGCCAGAAGTTTGTTAAAAAGGGGACAAGATTGTTTCAACAGAACAAAAATATGCATATCTCTTCCACAGATGACAACACTCCCTTACAATTCTGTCATATTGTGTGAAAGCTTAGTCTGGGGATTTCTTGAATACCACTGGGAGAATAAAACATTGGTCTAAGTTGAATGTTGGGAACTGCTAAATGGTACATGTGAACTGTATATACGTATTTTTTGTGCTAGCTTGAACATTACTTTCTTCTTCGAGTGTTATGATGATAAATCTTGACATTTGTGCATGGAGTCTAATCACCGTAATAATCCTATGTGCTAATTAGATTGTGTTATGAGAAGAGATTCAGAAATGCCATATGTGATAGAAGGCAATTTAGCGAGAAGTTTCTTTTTGGCTTATACAGCTGTCATGCATTGTGTTTTGATTTATGAAATGATGGAACTATTATCCATTATGAGGTGTGGTTCAAATAACAGGCAGAAGAAAATGCATTCTAAGAAATTGAGATTAAATCTCCTTGCTGGAACCTGTCCAATTTACCTGGTTTTGCTGCCAGATTCCAACTGTTTGTAAACCTACAGTAGATTAAGTCTTTTTGCCTTTCCAAATTTATCTTGCTTCTTGCTGTCTTGTCTCAGAAACAACCCTTGGAAGCTTTAGGCTGGTTAGATGCTTAGAGTCTTTTACAAAGGTATTCAGGCTCTTGCACAGCTGTCACATTTTTATTGGCTTTAAAGCTTGCACTCATGACCTTCAAAGCTATGATCAATAATATACAACTTTATTAATTATATAATTAATAGGGAAAGTCAAGACTGCATAAATGTACAAACCCTAAATAATTTAGGTACACAAAACTACCTTAGCAAGCCACAGTTATTTGACTGACGTCTGTCTGTGTGCTTCACATGATTTCAGGATAAAAACACCTGTTTCAACCATGAGTCATCAAAGCTGGCCTTTTATGGCAGAGTGGAAAACCCATCGCAGGTGAGGTTTGCAACAAAGCATTTACTGCAGACATTTGGTTTTGTGATCAAGCAGGACACAATCTGAAATTTGTGGTCATATTCAAAATGTTACATCTGCATCATTCAATGAACCCCAACTCTGCAGCATTGTGTTGTGGTTCTGCTTCTCATCAGCAGGAAGTGAGAATGTCATCAAGACTGGTGGAAACATAGATGCTATAAAAATGACCTTTCAGTGGGATAATGATCCAAAGCTATGCTGGAGAGACTTGAGAATAATAAAGTGAAGATCATTGAGTGATCCAGTTGAAGTCCTGACTTGTATCCTATTGAGAAGCTGTGGAAAGACTTGAAATTTTCTGTCCATAAGCAATCCCCGAGCAACATGAGAGAACTTAAGGAAATCACCCAAGATGAATGGGCAGCGATAGTGCTTAGCCAGTTTGCAGTTGATAGAGCCTTTTCCTAAAAAACCCGCAGATGTACTGTAAATCCTGCCAAAGGTGCTTCTGTCAAATATTGAGTTCATGAATCTGAATGCTTATACTGTACAATTGACATACAATATTTATGTTTTTTCTCTTTAGTTTTGTTAACAGTTACCATACGTTATCTTTGATAGATGTCTAGTTTGAGTATTCAGGTTTTGAATAAAAAAACTAAGTATAATTATTGTGTATGCTTCATTTGGTAATTTTACAGCATAGTAAGGTTCTGAATACTTTTTCAAGGCACTGGAGCTATTAACACTTGTGAAATATAGTGTGCTGCCACCCTGCTATCAAATCATTTTCCAGAAAACTAATATCCTTCCATAGTTCTGGTGGCAAAGTAAATCAGAAATCACTTTTATAGAAAACATCAAGCAAATATTAGCATCAGTCTACCATACAAAGTTCTAGAATACTGTACTTCACCTCAGTAATCAATAATTACTAGTAGGGTAGTTCATTGTTTAAAGTGGCTCTTGCCATTGCCTTGCTGTGGTATAAAATCAAAATACAAACTTATCTCTTTATTTAGATATAAAGAAGTATTCTTGTAGTATTTTTACTCTTCTAATTAAGTATTATATTTACTAGTACTGAATATTAGCATTAGAACTGTATTTCTATACCACACTCTGCAATATGCCATGAAACATATTATGTACAGTAGGTCATACTGTCTATCTGTGGTGGCCCAATGTCTCGTAAAGTGATTTTACATTCACTTTTATTTTTATCTACCCATAAGCTAGAGGTACATTCTATCACAACCTGTGAGTTGTTACAGAATATTGAATCTGAGTTGCATCAGTGACTGACTGCAATTACGTAATTATTTTGCTTTTGTTTATTTGAAGCTGTCTAATAAGACATTTCTGGAAGTGTGAAGTGTGATTTTTTAAGTACAATACTTTACATTTAATACAGTATTGCAAAACTAAAAGTAGTGCAGTTGGCAAAAAAAAACAGTGTGAGATTTGTGATAAATGACATGCTCTGTGGTTAGATTATAAAAGGCTCTTGCTGAACATGCAGTTCTGTTTTTGTTCTTTCTACAAATAATGAGTGGTGATGACATACTCATTTTCCTTTTTCTCCTTATGTTACTCCCTAAAGTTCCATATGCAAATACGTGCATTTGAAAGGCACCACGAAACAGATCAGAGGTCAAAAACTCCACCGTTTCATCAAACACATCTTTCTTCAGGTCCTGGGAGCAGCCAGATTACTGTTTTTTTAAATCTCTTTCCCGGCTCGTTGTGCTGCAAGATCTCTTGAATCTGGCAGTGAAGGGTCAATTTTCTTTTCAACTAGATTGTTGTATTTCCTTAACTCAGCCTTCCTTGGAGATCAAGTTCTTTAATTACTAACTGCTAACTGTGAAGTTTGTCTTTATCCAGAGTTTCTGGATGAAACATTTTAAATCTTCTTATACCCCCTGTGCAAATGAAGTAGACTATTTCATTGGAAATATTAGAAACATGGCTGTTAAAAACATTTAATACATTTTTAATTAACTTTTTCTTGGCAATAATATTAGCTAGCTTTGTGCAAACTTTACACTTCCGTAATTGAAGATATGACTATGACCTGACCTGTTAAACCATGTGATTTTCTTTCTTTGGTATAGAATTCTTGACCAGAAAGAGATGATTTTCATCTTTCTACTATGTATCTTCTAGGTGTATCAGGGGCCATGTCTTCTGACTGCCTGTGGTAGGCATTACGATTTTTAAAATTTAATTTGTTTCTTTAAACAGCTATTGTCATAGACACTATTCTTTGGCTTGTTGCCTACTTGTCTAATTAAGAAGAATGTTCCTTTCTCAAAGCTAAAGGCAGCTTTGAAAATGGAGGGGGAGGAAAGTGAAAGACTGTTGATGGTGTCAAAACCTGATATGCTACTGAGAATTTGTTTTGGATGTAAGGCAGCTCTGCATGCAAATTATGGCTCCAGAACTCATAACACATTCATCATCTAAAGGAACTGTATGGGCATTTTCCTTCGTAACTCTGGGAATTCACAAAAATAATATTTATCCAGAAATAAGTAGTAAGCAATAGCAAGCCTATGCACAGGAACTCAGTTTTTTATAGTTTTGATATATTTTTGCTATTTCCTAATTTAAATTATGCTAACAATAAATATCTGTTTGTCTACCTTAGGAAAGTAATGAATCAGCTACAAAGAAACAGTGCCATGTGGGAGACAAGTAGAAGAGATCTTGCCAGCAATAAAAGCCTGGTACATTGTACTACTGAATCAGTAGATATTAATACTTAAAGGGCTCCATTACAACAGTTGGTGTAGTATTAAACATGTTTGCTTATCTGTCAAGTTTCCTAAATGTTACTAAATGGGCTAGATGGATGCTGAATGACTCTCCTTTATTTGTAACTGTTTACTGTGTATAAAATGTGTGTCTTATTAAATGTTTGAGAAAATGTCCCCACAAAAATCAGAATTCCTGATAAGTAAAGTAATACTTCAGTAAACTGAGTGGCATCCTATTTTCCTATTCCTTCTATCCTATTTTAAAATCCTATTTTTAAATCTGAAACTTCCAAAATTGTTTCAGGCCTGCTTTGATTCCAAATGATGTTTCATTTAGCTGGAATTTAGTAAAGAATAGAATAAGAAGCCAGCTATATAAGAACCTGGTGAGTGCCTGCTGCACCATTTTTAGACTGTACGCTGTTACATTAGGGTGTTCTTAAATCTACTTAAGTAACCAAATATAGCAGACTTTTTAAATTCTTTTGCCAACTGATTCCTAGATACAAAATTTAGATTTGAAATGTAGGGTGCTCTGCACACTGAAACAAACAAATTCACTTGATGTACTGAGTTCTGAGATTTTTGTTTCTCAGGTCTGATCTCTGAAACCTTTAAACTGAAGCATGGAGGTGCGTTGTCAAAGGCTGATGCTTGTGCTAATGTTCTCTTCTGTCTGGTTGATAAAGATGCTTTAGTTCTGTTATACATGCAGATGATAGCAGCGATTATTATTACTATTAGAGTGTCACAAACTGTCTTGGCCAAAAGTCAGCTAACGAGTAGTACACCGTTAACATTTTGGAATTCCAAATTATTTTATTTATGCACTCCGGTTTGGAATTGCCAATATGTTAAGACTCAGGATTTCAGAATTGGCTTCTGTACTGTATATAGAGTACCAGGATTTGCTTTTTTGGTGTCTAGTTCTATTTTGTTTTCCTGAAACAATTGGTGCCAGTTGAAGGAATAGTTTGTCTCTTCATACACCACTGCAAGTCACAGGAGTCACTTTTTATTTAACTAAGGGTCCAGCCAGACTAACCTTAACCTGGTGATGCTCAGCCCGTTGCATCCTGGCTCTTGGAAAACCAGGTTACAGTTGACTAGTGACAAGGCCTCAGCTCAGACCTGTGATGTTTTCTTTGATTCAGACAAGCTTCGCTCTGAGTGAGAGCACTTATTGGTTGAGTCTCTTGAGATCTTTGTTATACGTGTTTGTGTTAAAACAATGGTATTTGGAAATGTGAATTAACTGACATGGCTTTGACAAAATTGTCAAACAAATTCTAGGTCTAGGAAGGTGTCCGAGTCTGTATTTTTCCTTGTGAACTGTCTTACCTCTCTCTTGTGGGGTGTACTGTATGTGCTTGTTCTAATTGATTTTAGCCAGAATACACAAGTATTACAGTAGTGCCCCCCTGCACACACACTTTTTGGGGTGTTTGTAGGTGCTTTCAATGGTGCATTTGTGCTTATGGAAGTGTCTCAAATGTCACTCAAAAATGGTTCTGTATCCTGTTGTTACCATTAGAGATCGTTTCACTGGAGAAAACCCCCTTTCCAGTGAAGGTTTGCATAGAAGACCTTCTAAATAGAAGGGAAAGACTTGGACTGATCTGCTCCTGGAACTGCCTGCTGTGTAAAGTGCCACCTTGTTTGAGTGCTCAAAGTGCAGTGTTAGGCTGGTGTAATGAGATTTCAATTGTAAATCTGTTGTGCTTGGCCGTTTAAATGTTTTATTGTGCCTGTCCAAATAATCTTCTAAATGTCATTGGTGTAGTGGCATATATCTTTGGAAGTGAATAAAATGTCTTGATTTAATGACCTTCTAAATGAAAGAACAAATGCATCCTCTTTACCCAGAGATATGAAAAGAAACTGTCAAACCCAGCTCTTTACTGATTTGTCTGAGGCAAATGGGTGAAAATGGGTTTAGATATCCTGTTTTTTAAATCATTTTTACTGGTGTATAGTATTTTCTCCGTTCTTCCTTGGTGCCATTTTTACAGCCACGGGTCCAATTCTTTTGCCTTTTTCCAGCGAAGGAGTGTGACATGCGTATTGTCACTTTAAGTTGTCAGTAAAGTTGTATTTAAACTCCTTAAATGTCACCTAAACCAGTGGTGACAGCAGTCATCGGTAGTGAAGTCATTTTACAGAGCAGTTTCATGCATGGTGAGGGTTATCATTTTTTATGTTCTTTATTCCTCCACAGAGAGAGGGGGGCAATGCTGGCTAAAGGCCCCTAAAACTACCTGAACCCAGAAAGCCTGCCGTCACACCCTCACTTGCTACAGTGTAATTACTGTATTTACAAGTTTACAGTAAACAAATAATGAATGAAGAATAAAAGCTGCGAAGAGCTGCAAAATGTGTAGTCCAGTTCTGTATAAGGCAGAGTTAATAATACAGAAGTTGGAAAAATGCGCTTTCCATTTGCAGAAAAAGGAAAATAAATGTATACTTAACAACTTAAATTTTGTCCAAGGTAAAAGCCAGAGCCTATTAGACTGGACAATGGACTGTACATTTTATGTAGTACTGTCATGTAGTCATAACAGAAGCTGTGGTTCGGTTCCCAATTCGTATTGGAAAATACGAATTATCATTGTGCTATTACTGCATAATAAAAGTTTAAGTGACATCAGAGCCTGGGTACAATATAGAAACGCATTTATTTATTTTTTGACAGTATATATTTTGGATTCTGGTCGCAAGTGACCAAAAACAATGCAGTTTTTATTATTTTTAATAACAGTCTTGCATGATGGTTTATTCAGTAGTTTAAAGGAACAAGTAATAGGTTTATTCCATGTTGAAAAGAGAAGAAAGGAAACACAACGTTTCGGCTGTAGAGCCTTCATTGGGTGTGAAGAAGGAGATGAAGAAGAACACCCAAAGAAGGCTCCACAGCTAAAATGTTGTGTTTCCTCTCTTCTCTTTTCAGCATGGAATAAATCTATCACTTGTTCCTTTGTAGCCTAGGCATGCTGACACAGCTACTCACCTGAACTATTCAATATTTTATGCTGGGAAAGTCTAATTTACACTTGGACAACATCTTATACTCACACCTGGATGACTTCTGTTCTCCCAGCAAACTTTTAAAGCTGTGTCCTAAGTATACAGTACTTACAAAATATGAATGTAATTCAGACCTCAGATTCTTTCCAAATGATGAGGAATCATTTCTGATAAATGAAAGTTGATTGAGCCAGTAAATCTTTTGCATTCCACGATGCAATTTCATTGCTCACAACATTGCTTCCAATTTTAAAAGAGAATTGAAGTTTCTAAGAAATTCACATTCATCCCAGCACATGAAAAATCATACCAGTGCACATTAGATTGATTTGTGCTTAAACAACATAGTATTGCATTTAAACAAGATACTTTTTGCATTTATACTAAATACCATTGCGTTAAAACATGATAATTTTTTTGTGAACAATACTGTTATTGTTGTTCAATCATTGCAGCTGTAAGCACAAACCCTCAAAAGCTTAAGACTATTTTTACATCAAATACAATGAATTTTGAATTTGGGATTACACATCGAAATGCAGGAAAAGTGTCATTTGAAGGGAGAAGGAACTGTATTTCTGTGTTTGCACAGATATGAATGTAAAGAGATAGAGGAATGCCAAACAAAAAGAAAAACAATTCCAAGATGGCACACAGCCCGTTATACAGTTTGTACATTGTTGGATTTTGGTTCCTATTGTTACCAACAATAACAGTAACATTAAGCCAACAGTATGTACTGTAAAGAATATGTCTTACTGCCAAGTCATCATAAATGTATTTTGCTCATTGTTTTAAGAGTAGGCAAAAATCTATTTACAGTACGTTTTCTGCACTTTCACATAACATACAATTGGAAAGCTGTGTCATTTCTACTTCTTATAGAAATGGTGAAAATGACGCTTAACCCAGCAATGCTCACCAACATGGTGTTCTACTTCATGTATACAAAAGACAGTACATGTGCTCCTGTAGATGAATTCCTTTGCACAAAGGGGAGTGTGATGATGTTCTTCTGATGTTAAAGTAAATGCTAGTTTGTATGGAACAATATTATTGCATCTATATTGCAAGATAGTAGAATTAAAAATAGTAGGCAATGTACAGTAGTTCAAGTAGGTAGCTGTGTCAGCATAAGTAGGCTGCAAAGGAACAAGTAAAAGCTTATTCCATCTGAAAAGAGAAGAAAAGAAACACAACGTTTCAGCTGTGGAGCATTCTGAGAAGGAGATCAGTAGGAGAGTGTAAAGGAGGCAGGAGCAGGGGGGAAGCAGAGTGGGCACTTACTCTAGATGGTGTGAAGTCGAGAGTGGTGAAGACAGGTGTGAAGTGGAAACCTGCAAATGAATAGAGAAGATTAGAAGGAAACGAGTCCGTTGTTGAGAGAAGGGGGAAGGTGTGATCCTAGTTTCAGCATAATTTTGGTTTCGGATGTCTTGCTACATTAGGAGTGAGAACACAGATGTAGAAATCAGTGTGATAATGGCTGTTAGCGGTGAAATGAGAAACTATGGGCTTGGAGAAATCTATGATCCTCACAGCCCTAACATGTTCTCTGAAGCGGTCTCCCAGTCTCCTTCCTTTTTCCTCAGTGTTCAATAGATAGCTGGTCATTTTCTGCAACTGATGCAGTAAATAAGGTTGCTGGAAGTACAAGATGTCATCTGAGGCAGCTGTGAACTAGAAGGCAGCTGTGAACTAGAAGACTACGCAGAATAGGTGGTCAGCAATATGAGATGATGGGGGCGGTCAGAAAAAAGGGTACCGATGGAGGGATCACCCTGTAAGATGGGAAAGTTGTCATTAATGGTCCTGGTAATCGAAAGGGTGTTAGGGTGGTAGGGAAGAATCAAAGGAATGCAGTTGTGAGGCTGGATGTTGCTGATTGAGTTGATGATCCCAGGGCTGTTTTTGGCTTGGGGGAGGGCCCTGTCAATAAAATGGGTGGGGTATCCTCTGTTGATGGAAAAAAGTGCATTTTGAGTGTGTTTGGGGTGAAATGAGCTGTACAGGAGATAGCTGTGTGAATCTGTGGATTTGTAATAGACAGAAATGGAGAGTCGTGGGTGGTTAATGAGTAGGTTTATGTCTAGAAACGGACAAGTAGTGGAAGATATAATAACTGTATATTTGAGGGACACAGTCATTGGCCTGTAGAAGTCAGGGACAAAGCCGGTGTTGGAAGCAAAGAAGCATTCTTCTACCCAGCTGACAAAAATATTGGCATAGCTGGGTCCCATCCTGGTGCCCATGGCAACTCCACTAACCTGATAAAAAAAGGTTATTAAAAGAGAAAGCAATCAGTGTGAGGAGCAATTCCGCAAGACGTACAAGAGTGTGGTGGGTGGAAGAAAAATCTGTTTATCTTTTTCCCTGGGTCTGTCTGCTTGTATGACAGAAAAGTAAGTAGAACATCTTCAACTGGTCGAAAAGTGAACAACACTGGACTAACATCATAGTTGTCTCCCTGAGAGAAAAAGAGAAGACTCACTTTCCTGAAAAAAGGTCAGACAAGAAATTCATTTTATTTGAAAAGTCTTCAGTAAATTGTAAATGGCACCAGCATGTAGCCCAATTTGATTAATCACAGTTTGATAAAGATTATATTACGGATTTCTGTAGCCATGAGACAAATGTACGCTTGGTTTTTGCCATGAAGGGACTTAGGGTTTTCTCATGGAGAAGCTTTGTTACAAGTAGTTTGGCAGCAGAATTGCTATATGTGTGTTCAAGCATAATTGTGTACTTACTAAATCATTTTGTAATGTTTCATATTATCTGAAACACTGCAGAATAGTAAAGCAAAAAGCAGGATAGAACAAGACTCCTTAATATTCATCTGAAGGACACGATTGTACCGTTTTTAAATGTTTATTGGAAGTAATGAGGTGCCTGTTAAAAAATAAAGGCTTGTTTTATTCCCCATTGTAAGACTGAATAGTAATTGGTGCAATTTGATTATAGCAGCTTCCATCACAGATTTTTTTATTGTTTACTCTATATACAGGTTTTGATTTCAAAGGAGCTGCTACTTGCCGTTTACTTTATGTCACAAATGGTTCCTTCTCCTGTCTTGATGTGTAATTCAAAACTGCATCATCAAAGTCTTACTACAAAGTGCTTTCTTCCCTTTACCTCAGGGGTACCAGCAAAGTCAAGCACTTTTGAAATCATTTTAAATCGCGCTAGTTTCACTCTTGGGGGCTGTTTGTGATGAGACAAGAGAAAATTCGCTTTGGTTTTACTGGTGCTTCTCTACCTCTTTTTTATATATATAAGCACTGGGTAGAATCCAGACCAGCTTCTAATAATTTGGGGCTGTTATGAATGCTTTACAAATGTCCAACTTTTCAGTACTTTGTCACATTGTTTGACATTGTTTCCAGAAGATTACAAATTGACGCACCTGTATTTCCCCCTCCTGGGTCCGTTTGGCCAAGTAGTGGTTATTCTCTTGTTCTTGCCTATTTAAGCAGATACAGCTTTTTGTGTTTGGGAGGATGAGACATTTGACACTTTTTTAATTGTTGATTAGCTTCAAGAGCTTAGTGTGTCCGCAAGTTCGCATTTTAAAACAAATCTCTACATGTACTTCTGGCACTTTCGTCTTTGGATTCAGATATTTAAAACCGTTTCCTGGAGAAAATTATGTCTGTCCCAGCAATCATTGGGAAATGGTAGAAATTGTGGCTAATGATGACTTTTTGTTTTCTGGTAGTTTATTTTCATTTTACCCATTTAAAACTCACTATCAGTCACTATAGTGCCAGCAGGCCAGTGCTTTAATGCTTTGAAATTGTTAGGGACAATTTTGATTGCAGAGGGGAATTGGAACACAGTGTACTGCTTTTGATGATGTTGGAAAGTCTACAACATTTTGTGGGCCACATTCTGTGCTCCTAGCTAACCAGCTAACCCATATTTTAAAGGCTTCTTTCATTTTACTTGGTGTGAAACTGCTTTTGTTGCATGACATGGGAGAACCATTAGTCTGAGATCCTGCCTACTACATTTTTTAATATTTTATATTTTTTCCACTCATATTTGTGAGTTGAAACACTAAAATGGTCAAATATAGCTTATGGTGTAAGTTATTTAGCAGAGTATAGAATCCAAAAGAATGATTAATGGCAAATCATCTGTAAGAAGGAATGTAGAGGATAATTTATTCTTCCGCTCCTTACAAGGATTCAAAATTGTGTATGAAGATAGGACACAAATGTTGTCATACAGCTATAACTTCTTCAAAAGCTGGTATTCCAGAATGCAACTGCAGTATTTCAAAACCATATGAATACAGATTTTAATTGAAATGGGAATTCTGTTATTCAAGGGAACTATCAGGTTATTAAACATAGCAATTGAATAAGTGTCCAATTTAATAAAATACAGAGAACTGCAGAATGTACTGCAGAACGCGACTGCTTAATGCTTGCAAAATGCTAAGTACAGTATGTATTCTTCAATGTACAGTCAACCTTTTTTGAGATTGCAAAGGATGATTTTACATACAATTTTTTGCTACAACATTAAAATATTCTAAACATTTACAATGGTCAACAATAAAATAAATTACCATTTAGATGAGCACATTTATTGGGTTTTTGGTTTTTCAATGTCTGTGTCTGAGAGATTTCTGAAGGAGCCCCTTTTCTGCAATTTGCCACTGCAGAAAGAACAAATAATGGAAGCCAGTAATGAGCTGTGCCTGCTGGCAATATTGAGTGCTTTAAATCCCTATGTGACCCCTAAATACACAGTTTCCTAATCTGGATCATAAAAATCTCTCTTCCTTCAAACTGTTTTCATGTTGGATGTAGAAGATGCTTCTTCCTAGCCTTCAGTATTGAGAAGAAGGTAGATGTGGCTTCTATACATTTTGTATAATACTGTAGGTGCTACCATTTTTGATACCTGTCTTTTTTTCAGTGATCGCACTAAAGCAATAGCTTCTGCATTAGATTTGACAGTTTAATTATATCTATTTCCAATGCAACCTTAAAAGAACATCATGAAATCCATTTACATTTATATTCGTCTTGGTATCACAAAAGTTTCATGTGCTATTCTCCTTTTCTTTTTGTGGAAGGAATGGAAGGAAATGATCATTTTAATGAACAGTTTTTTTTTTAAACAAAATTTAAGAGAACACTGTCGACAATTGATTTATTTCTCGATAGTTCTTTTTCTGTTTTCAAATGTTTTCATGTTTTTCTCAGTGGTCCTTACAGTGTATCAGTATACTACAGTATATCCAGCTTTACCCATTATAAAATATTTAGAATACTGGCTTGTGCCCTGTTTTGGTACATGCTTTACTGAAGTTAAAACAAAACAGTGTCCATACTGGAGCCACAGTGGGTCTGATATCATCCTGCTTTTTGTAACACCTTCTGGTTGGGACACTGGTCAATTCTAGTGATTGCTTCCTCAGCAGTGTAAGTGCCCACTTACTGTACAGTATACTGTACAGCCGAGTGCACTGCAGCAAATGGGGTAAGGCTGGGTCCAAAGGCTTACCCACTATGCTACTCCACCTCTCACTGAGGTTCACCCTGCAAAAACATACCTATTTAAAAAAAAACTACATTTAATAAAAATATGAAGAAATAACTTGCCAGTTTCCTTTTTGCCTTAAGCATAAGAAGTGCCAAGAGCACAAGATTTTAATTGGTTTCTGCCTCTACTTCCTGGGAGGTGAACCCCTTTTTACATGACAATGCCCACAATCGCAGAGACTCATGTATGATGGCTGTAACGCAGTACAGTACCTTAATTACTGTCATGGGAGTAAGTTGTCCTTAGCAACGCTGAGGATTCATTTACATTTTTTTTACCTGAGAGCAATTAATATTGTTGGACAAAAAAGAGTGTATCACTTAGATTAAAGTGATTGCCAGATGTATTTTTGATTTGTCCAAATGAGAGTAACCGTTTCAGTTTAAAATTATGTTCAGCACTAGGTTAAGTCCAAAAACCCATACTTGAATATACAGCTTGGGACACTGGGGTACCATGGCCACTTTTACATTGGTGGATTCTCAGGAAATGGACACACAAACTACAAAGAGGTGTGAAACAGTGTTTTCCCACCAACAATGCCACTTTAACTCCTTTGTCCCACTTCAGTTGACTTACTGCCCAAATAGGTCAGTTGATGATGTCACATCTTTAGCGATACATACAGTACTGCCCTAGAACATTAGGAAGACAGTTTGGGCACCTACTTGTATGTTAGGCTATTTGTTTATAGATTACTGCTTGGCCTTTAACACAACTGATCCTGCCAAACTTGTCCCAAAACTCAGGGATCCTGGCTTACGTAACTCTATCTGCAACTGGATAGTGGATATCCTGAAGGGCAAACCTCAAGTGGTGAAAATTGGCAAAAATATCTCCTCTACAGTGATCCTAAACACTGGAGCTCCCCAAGGCTGCTTTCTCAGTCCTAGGCTTTACTCCTTGTTCACGTACAACTACTGCCACTTACAACAGCAACCACATTACGTTTGCAGTTGACACCGATTATCAGGGTGATCAGCGACAACGATGAGTCCGCATACAGGAGTGAGGCGAAGCATCTTACAAGATGGTGCCTTGACAATAATCTGGCCCTGAATGTCAACAAGCCAAAAGAACTCATTCTGGACTATAAGAGACCCAGAGGGAGTTACACCCCAATCAACATCGATGGCACAGAAGTGAAAACTGTCAGCCTGCAGATCTCCACTGTCTTGGCTTGGACTCGCAACACTGTAGCCTGTCTGAAAAAGGCACAACAGCGCCTGCACTTTCTGCAGTGCTTAAAGAAATGCAGTATGGGGAAGCAGCTGCTCATGAACTTTTACCTCAGCACTATAGAAAGTGTCCTCACTACTTGTATCAATGTGAGGTACAGCAATACTACCATACATGGCAAAGACGCACTACAAGGGGTTGTGGCAATGGCTTAGAGGATTTTAGGATGTGATTTACAGTACCATCAATGGATGAGATTCACACCATCCACTGCCACAATAAAGCCCAGTTCATCATACAGGATCCCAACCATCCCATCAAATTGTTCTTCTGTGCTCTGGTAATTGGTACTGCACTTTAAAAGCACGTACTGTACCACTAGGGTTAAGAACAGCTTCTACCTTTATGCAGTATGCATCCTTAAAAGCTACTGTAACTGCAATGCCTCAGACTCGATGCACGTCTGCACTATGCACATTTTGCAGCGTCTATCGTGTTTCTTTTCAGTACTGCATATTTATTGTTCAGTTGTCATTTATTATGTTTGGAATGTGCTGTCTACATTGTATGGTGTTGTCTGCTATACTCTCTATGCCCGAGAGATAAACCTGGATAAGAATTTCAATGTACATGTACATATGGAAATAAACTCTACTACTCTCCCTGTGTGCTGCGAAGTTCAAGGGTTCTTCTGTTTGATACAGTATGTACAGTGGAAAAAAAGCATACTGTATACAGTAAACAGTATGACTTGACGGTGTTGCATATTATATATACTATCTAATAAGCAAGAAAAACACACTTCTGTACATTCTGAGACAAAATGGAGTTTAGATGGGACAGTGTGAGAGGGACAACCAACCTTAACACTTCGTGAAGTAAAAAGTGCAACAGTATGGTGAAATCAGTATCGGAACCTTGTAGCCTCATCTTGTCAGATCTCAGAAGCCAAGCAATGCTGGACCTGGTAAGTACTGGGATGGGGACTTCAACGGAAAACCAGGTGGCTGCTTGTTGGTGGAACAGTCAGCAAAGTCTCAAAACTTCTAAACCCTGAACATCAGTACAGTGCTTGGGGACACTGTGCTGTATGTGGGGTCGTCCTTCACGAAATGTTAAACACAGCAGTGTTCTAACTAAATTTCATTCTGGGTTTGTACAGTCTACCCTTCTTAATGTTCTCCTGACCTCCACTGATCTCCACTAATTGTTTCTTACTTCTCGGCTGCTGTGTGTCACTCAGATAGGTGCTGCACATCTGTGATGGACAATCTGGGTCCCCTTCTATATGTAAATGCTAAAATAATATTCATATAAATAATAATAGGTCAATAATCACATATAAATAATAGAATAAATTAATGTTATTATTAAACTCCTGATTTTCTGGTATTCATTTATTTGCATACTTCTCAGATCACACTTGCAGTAGCTCCTTGACTCATTCTGCTTATAGGTCCAGTAGCTTTGTCCTCCTCGTATAAGTATGTTAATACTAATATTGAACAGAATCATGCTAAGAAGTAATCATAAAAATTACTAAGATCTTACAAAATGTAAATTTCTTTTTGTGTGGAAGAAACATAGGGTTACCTGTGAAATATGAAGACATTTAAGAAGCACGATATTTCAGAAACTGAATTCTGAATAAAGTATCCCCTTTTATTTATATGTAGTGAAGAAATCAAGAGCTGCTATCAATTAAAAACCTGCCATTCCAATTTTTAGCCACACATGCCAGCTCCTGATCTCCAGAGCCCAGATGAATGCCAAATCTGTGAAACTAAAGTTTCATTCCCTGGTAAAAGGAGATATTTTTGAGAGAAATCCAGGAGAGGAGTTCTCTAACTAGCTCATTCTACACAATGGGATTGTTAGAATAACTTTTTTTAATCTTTACAAGCTGCATCATAAAATATCACTGTGAATAACTTTAATTGAAATGCCATGATATACATTCATCTCCATACACTGAGAGATTATCATTGACAACCAATGTGAAGAATATGAAGAATTCAGAAGTTCTGCATCATAAAGTTACTTTCATTTCAGCTTTGCTGAATTCTGTGGTAAAAATTATATGTTCTGAAAAAGCGCCTTCTCTATTATCTATTCAATAAAAAAGATTTATGTATGCATTCAGCTTTTTGCATTGTACATGGAAGTTAATGCTGTTGGAGCCTTGAGATGTTGCTAGAGATAATATTATAACAATTGTTGGCTAAACCAGAAAAAAAAATAAATAAAATGTATTGATCTTTCAATCATTGTATAGTTCTTTTATGTTGCCATTCAAATGGATATCTAACTGATGTGCAATGCCTGCGTTTTGTTTATAACTTAAACCACCCCCCTAGTGGATCATCAGTTAACTCATTCCCTCTTCCAGTTCATTCTGTCTGAACTTGCTGCATTAATAATTCCTTATTATACTGACAAGGCAGGCTGCTTATTATTTTGTAATGGGAGATTGCTGAAAATCAGATCAGTACTCCAACAGTAATATTAACGGCATAATGCTGTACTTAACAATACACAGTGAACAAATGAACTTTAGCTGAGGTTTAGTGGTGAGCAAGGTACATTTTAAAGATTTGTAGTTTCATTTAGGAAAATCATTTTGTGAAGAATTGCGCTTTGAAAATTTGTAAAACATACAGTGGTGCCACTGGGAAATAAATATGTTTTAGAATATCATATCATTAGGCACTGCCAGCTGTAGTGCTCAACAAAGAATGTGCCAGAGCTCGAGGGTAGCTGTGAATCACTATGTCTGAAGTTCAGTTTCTTTGTCCTTAGTGCTGTTGAACTGTTGGATTGCACACCACATGGTTGAGCTGGAACACATCTCAAGAGCCTCATGAAGCATACAGTGAGGTCATCTGGTGAGTTACACTGAACATTTCATAGTGAAGTGTAAACATATAACACAGTCCTGTCATACCAGTGATAAACAGACTATAAATAGTCTTCTCCAGTTTGGTAACAGCCACAGGAATTTCAGCCCACACAGTGATTGAAAATTCAAAATACACAAGCAATTTGGGGATTTCATATGTCTGTTTGCTTCAGAAAACAAAGGCTCTTCTCATCTTATCATTAACAAACATCCTAATTTGAAGTATTATTGATTTCAATGGTTTCTGACCATAAATGAAATATAATAAATATATCCTTACCTTTGGGTATGGATTTATTTCAGAGTGCCGAAGCCTTCAAAAATCTCATTATCTCAGCGCAGAACTCAGCTGAAAACAAATGCTTTCTTTTTGCCAGGTCATCAGCTTCTAGTGAGACACCATGTTTTAATTAATAAGATACTCTTCTCTGTTCTGTTGTTGGTTTTCAAGGCACTGCTCAAACCTATAGTAATGCTCACTCTCTCACATTTCTAACTGATGCTTAGAAATGACCTCATGTACACCTTGTTGTAGTGTCCCTTGTACCAGTTTGAAAGGCCTTAGACACTCCGATGAGCTAGAAAATATTTTTTTTCTATTCAATTTTTTTGCTTTTCATTCCTAATTCATTTTTCTTTGAAAGGTAACTAGTTCATTAACCATGTCAAAGGCCAAGGTTTTCCTTGTTTCGCCACAGAAGGACATTTTATAGAATCAGTACACCTGTGGCTCATTAAACCCCACAGAAGAACCACACGTGTTTCTAAAGGAGGGGTTATTTCCTGAAGACCCTCCCCCTCATGTTGCTGCAGTGCTGTATGGCACCTGTTCCTTTCTTTTTTTACCCAGAAAGGGATTGGGCCTTTAATTTCTTACTGAACTCCCACCCTTCAGCTGAACCCTGTGGGGAAAGCCCAAGCCTGCCATGGGGCAGCCCATGGGCAGTAGGAGTGGACGAAAGTACCAGGAGAGTAATTTCCGCCCTTCTGTCATAGAAAGTCCCCCACTTCTTCTAATGCTCGTCTCTTAGTATCTATTCTTCATCTGACTATCCTATTGAAAGATGTATCTCCCCTTCTGGAGATGCTGGGCCCTGCTAGCAGGGACCTCTTGCTGTTTTTTCCTCTTAAAGAAGCCAGATGCTACAAAGAGGAATTGTTTGAACTGAGAACAAAACAATCGCAAAGCTTCAGAAGTTCACTTCTGGGCAAGCCTTAGGTTTATGAAGTCAAAAGCAACAGAGAAACAAATCTGGACCGTTTTGCACACAAAACTATTAAATCGAAATTTGTTTTTCACATGTGTGTAGAACACAAGTTGCAGTTTAATAGATATTTTCCCTAAACCCATAGTTAACGGTATAATGCAAGGAAAAACCTCTAGGAACCTCTAGAAATTCTAGAAGCCTCCTGTTATGGGAGAAAATCAGTTTACATCCAAATGTGTGGCATGGTGGCCCAGTGGTTAGCATTGCTGCCACAAGACACTAGGGCCTTGGGTTCAGCTCTGGGCCTGGAGTGCTGTCTATGTAGAGTTTGTATGTTCTCCCCATGTTCATATGGGTTTCTTCCAGGTGCTCCAGTTTCCTCCCACAGTCCAAAAACATACTAGAAGGTTATTTGGCTTTGGGGAAAACTGGCCCTGGTGTAAGTGTGTGCCTGGCTGTGTTTTTGTCTGTCTGCCCTGCGATAGACAGGACGCCATTCTGGGGTGTATCTTTCCTTGTTTGTGCCCATTGCTTGCAGTTAGAAAATGGATGGGTGGGGACCCAAATGTGTTTTTTTTAACAAGATGATTTGTCTTTCTATTTTATTGTTGTCTTTTACCTGTACTTTAATTTTCACTAAAAGTCATTTTATATTGGCTTCTGAGCATCCCTGCCTCTAAAAGCATTTTAGAATATAGATTAAATCCTGTATCCCAGAAAATCTTGTTTCAAGTGTGGAATGTGTAGAGTTATCTGTGACTCATTTTCCCCATGGGGTGGTGCACATGAGTCAGTGCTAGGGAGGTCTGAGTCTGCCTGGGTGCCCTTAGTTCCCCATCCAAAATGAGGGACTGTGCCATGCTGAGAACCCATTTTAATGCTGTCAGCGAGAGCTGTATCTGTTCTCCGTCTGAAGTTTAATCTTCTTTAGAGATTGTAATGATTGGATGACAGAAAGTGGCAGATGGTACTGCTTTCCCTCTTTGTTCATTCAAGGATCTTAGTAGTGAGCCTTGATCATACAGTATAAAGTAAATTATAGAAGATTTATAACTTCTGACTGCAGGTGTGAGTGTATTTAAAAATGTGAATTCTAAACTTTTAGAAAAAAGCTTTTTATCTCTTCTACCTACAGATCACCCTAGAATGACTGCATTCCGTTGATGGTTCAGGAAGTTGTAATATTCTTATATTGTGTTCTGAAAATTGTAAATTTACTTGAGACAAGCTGAACGTGCTGCATTTTAACCGAGTTTAGGGATGATGAGCATTTACTGTAAGAAATCCAGTTCAAGTGAACCCATTTGTTAAAGTTATTTTTCTTGCAGTAAGTTTTCTTAAATATGTACTGTAGCTTCAAACATGAAGAATGTTTTTTGCACTTGAAAAATGCAACATACCACTAGGTGAAACTTTACTGTGACAGTTGTATTATGTGTATGTTCCTTCTTTTTGCCATTGGCAGAAACTGTGGTAAACAGCACTTCATATTCCAAAAATGTTTTTTGTTCAAATGCAGAACAGATATTTTAAAGACCAATAAAGGCTCATTAGTGATGTCTTCCATGGTTTTCAAAATATCCCTAGAAAAATAATATAAAAGGAAAAACAGGATCTTAACAACACTGATAATTACAGTATAGCTCTTACAAGATCAGTGGCATTTAATTAGTATCACAAAACCTTCTTTTTCTTAAGTGGTAAACAAGAGCCAGAAGGTTATGCTAGTGCTTTAGATTCTCACTGATGATATTTTGCATGCTTGAGGCATGTTTACATTTTTTGGGTTCACAATTTCTCTGCTGTGTTTTTCTGCTAGAACAGGGTCATGTGTCTTTAAATAGCACCAGATTGGCAAGAAACATCAGATCAGTATAAAGTACTTTCCTTGTGGGGAAAAAAAAGACAAGAGGCTTAAGGGCAGTCTTGGAATGTATTTAATAAGATACTTCCTTTTGTTTCTATGTTCAAAGTAGCTTTATATTGGGAAACAATACACACATTTTTCGAGTGTATTTCTCAGAAATGTTTTTGATAAATGTTAAAATACCCCCTAAGGTCTGTGTCTTTCAGAATTTTTAGAAAGGTTTACATTGTCTGCAGTAAGTGAATATTTTGTTGTTTCATGACATTACCACCTCATCTGTGAAATATAGAGCATCTGTAGCTCCTTTCCTTTGTCAAACTTTAACCTTTCTTTTACTTTGGTAAAGGCTTATCTTACTCTCATCTGTCCATAGAACTTTGTTCCAGAGCTTTCCCTGGTGATCTTTGACTTTTAAGCACATTGTAAAACCTGGGAGACCCAGTGCCAAGGCTTGGGCCCAGACTGGGATTGACCTATCTGAAGTGCATTAATTAGATTATTTTATTGGGGATAAGGGGGTAGGGGGCATGTTGGCAGGTTAACTTTATCAGCAAAACATTTGCAGCCTTAAACCTCTGTAGGAGCATCCAAGAGCCATGTATGTAGATAAACTATTTTACAGCAAACATATTTATTTTAGACTTTTGCCTAAAAGTGTACCACTTGCTATAACGATCAGTTCTTTCCGGACCCTATGCGGACGACACAATCCAGAATCGTGAGGAAACACTAGGAAAAAGTCATGCAGGAATACGGGGAAGAGAACAGGGGGGCGTGTCCAAAGTGCGCTGGTGCACGGGGGAGGTGTGGCCGAGGCAAACAATCCAAAAGTAATCCAGAAGGGGAATCCAAAAAACACAACAATAAGTCCATAGCCAGGTGATCCATCCAACAAGGAGTTAAAACACGAACCGGGTCGGAACCGGCAGACAGGGAACGGGAACAGAGATAAAAACCTTAACGGAACCAGGTGCTTCCAGGTCCCGGACTCGCACAGTGCGGAAACCAGATGCAGAGCCCAGATGAACGTCAGCGCCTGACTTTTAAGGTGGGCTGGGAACAGGGGTCAGGTGCACAGAATTAAATCCAAAGTGAAAGAGCCGGAGCGCCCTTAAGGAGGGACTACAATCGTGACACTTGCAAAGAACTTTATTTATACAATATATACAGTGCAGTACAGAAGAACTTTAAGCAACCCATATATACAGTATATGAGTGTGTAATGCACCTTTCTTACAGTTCTGTACTGCACTGTAGTTTCCCATCACCTGTCTGCCAATAAGAACAGGTTCGTTTGAAACACTGTTGTCTCTCTTTGCAATTTATATTTAAGTGATTTTAGGGTAGCCATTATTTCGGAGAGTTCTCTTGAGATGACATGGGTTTGTCTTTGATTTGATAGTATGTGGCTCTGCAATATTTAAATGGTAAGCATTAAAACAAAAGAGAAAGTGTATTTGTTTTTCTTTCTAACAAGGCAAAAATGATGGAGTACAAAGCCTGTCTTTAAACCTGGGTTAACCTATTGTAGGCTTGACAAAGCATCTAACTAACACAAAGCTGCTCTGGAGTATTTTGTCACTTCTAGCAAAAACCCATGAACTGGTATGTTCCACTGGTGCTTAAACAAAAGTGCCAGTTATTAGTTGTCCTTGCTCTTTGTGTAATGATTCACTTACATTAGATTGACAGCTTCCTGTTTGCTCACAGGGAAGGTTTGGCTCCAAAAGCCATATCAACTGCCTTTTATGCTTATTAGTTTTCTTTAAACGGCAGTTGATGTGCAAAACTTCAAGTGGATAGTGTAGGTTTAAAGGGTATTTTTGTATCTGTGACAGGCTATTTTTACTACTCCTCTAAGGTTAAACAGTCATAATTCCTTGATCTTTTCTGCTACATTCTCTTTGCTTCAGTGAGAAGTGAATCAAACAAAAGAGCATGATCTCTTGCCCTCTAAACCAGGATCAAGGAAAGGCTATGATTCTAAAATCCTCATTAATTTCAAAGGGAGTTATAATTTACTACTGCACTGCACTAAAACCAGCTTTATGCACAATGCTTAAAGTACTTGTTAATTGAAATTACAATTCCTTCAGTGTTTTCACACTTTTATTTTGTGACTTGTTTGCTCAGTGTGCCTACCAAGGAATGATGTCAGAATTGTGGCTGTCTGCCACAATTCAAATGGCAAATATCATTATGACCTTCAGGTAGTGCTTTGGCCTTCCCGTCTTGGTAGACTGGAGAGTGTACTAGTATCTTCTAATGACTTTTCTATGCTTTTCAGTGTCACCTCATCACAGGAGAAGGCACATTTTGCAACAAATTAAACGTTCAATGCTCAGGGTTCTTGAAAAAGTTAGAGATGAGACAAGATTAACGAATTTAAGATTTACTTCTTTGCATTTTAGAAACATATGAAGGGAGTTTAGTTTAGAAATTATTTCAAAGCTAAAAGGTTATTTTCTCTCTACTCACCACTTACTCAGTTCCATCTTTTAGGTAGCATGGATATGTTCTGGCGTAATTGGTCTCTTCCAGGTTTACTAAATGTGTACTTTAGATTTCTATGTAAGGAAGCCTGCTTTTAAATTTTTTCATTAGCTTTTGAGCCCGGGGGCTCATTTTTCTCTTGCAGTGATGCTAGCAGTGGCAGACCTGGCCAGTTGCTAGTTTGGGGGAGAGACTGCAAGCTAGTTTTGCTGTAGTGGGAATTAGCTGACACAGGCAAATGTGCCAGTACTGTTCTCCACAGTTGCTGCTTTGTGTTTCCCTTTCACAATTCACAGTTCAGCCTCTTGGCAACAAAGGGATTGTCTTCTTCAGCCTGGTTCCTGGCTTGTGTTCAGTTTTCTTGCAGTTTAAAAAGTGTCATTTCTGACAAACTTTACCATTTTTTGAATAAAAATACCACTTTGACCATTTTTTAGATTTAGTTCTTTGCACTTGGGAGCACTGTTTCACGCAGGTTAATTATTCATGGTCTTGTTTCTACAAGGCTGTTAAAAGTGTTATTATTGCTATTTCTGTGGAACACTTGGGGACCAGCCCTTTGTTCATAGTTTCTCTGTCCTTTTTGGCCTTTAAACAATTACTGCATACAGGAATGTCAGAATCATATTTAAAATCTATTATAATAAAACAGCTTTAGTTTCATTCCTTGTTCAAGTGATGAATTTGAATCTTTTCTCTAGTACTTATAATAAATCTTATAATTGATTCCAATTAGAACACGCTTTACTGAAAAGTAATATGCACAGGGTAATAAAATGGGTCTTAGTAATTGCAGTTATCTGTCAACAAAATTAGCCTGCTTGTGCATTCTCTTTTAGTAGAAAAAATTTCACATTTATTATATTGTGAAATTATGGGAAAAGACAATAGCAATTTAATAAATGTATAAGTAGAAAAATGTACATTAAAATAACAGTTGCACAGGTGAGTTATTTCCAAGTTTTTTTATACATTTACAGGTTACTGAATAACTCCTGGTCTGGCTTATCTTTAAAATAGTTTTTCATCTTCTGAAAATCCTTTCCACTGAAAACTTCATTGTCAAGTGTGGTCCAAAACAACAACCTTTTGAAATTTTCATGTCAGGACTAGTGTCTTGCAAAATAATTAATCTCTTTCCAGTGATGTTCCTCATTTGTTGAATTACAAATTATGTATATACTGTACATTTTAAAGTATTGTTTTAATCACAACTTGAATGTTCAAACCAAACAGGTTTGTAGGTGAAAGAAGTTAAATGTTTGCAAAACCTGCAAAGAAAACCAAAAACTAAAATATGTTGAGAATAAATATTCACAACCTAGATGAAACTGTAACGAAAGCGTTCTTTCTGGACCCTATGCAGACGACACAATCCGGGGATGAGTGAGGAAAACACGGGGAAAAAAAAGCATGCAGGAGTCAGGAATGAAAACAGGGGGCCTGTCCATGGTGCGCAGGTGTTCGGGGGGTGAGTCCGGGGCAAACAATCATCCAAAACAGAGTCCAGTGGGAAATACAAGACGAAGGCAAAAAGTCCAAAGCCGGGCGGTCCATCTGAGACGAGGACAAACAGGATTAAAAACCAGAGCGGGATCCAGTGGAGGCTCGGGGGGAAAAAAGAGGGAACGGGGCCAGACGCTCAGATCCTGGACTCGCTTGGTACGTGAAACAATGCAGAGTCTGGAACAGAGTGAGCGCCTGGGTTTTAAGGTAGGCTGGAAGGAGGCTGGAACAGGGGGCAGGTGCACAAAATCAAGTCCAAAGTGAAAGAGCCGGAGCTCCCTTAAGGGGGAGGGACTACAATCGTGACAGAAACACTTTGCATTTAGACCATGACCAGCGGCCATGTTTGCTGTTGTACTGTACTTTAATGCTTTGCTGAAAACACCATGTGGGCTTTGAGATACGTTTGCCACTGTGCTGTACAGGCAAGCTTTAGTTTTATACAGTAGGTCAGAGTCACACAGCATATTATTGACTTTGGACATTTTCTCCCATCTGGGCCATTGAATTCTCAAAGTGGTTGTAGAGGGAGGGGGTCAGGTTGGAGGGACTGATCCAGGCAGTGTCTGGGTAGTACAATACACCTTCCACTCTTAAAGACCTTAACCATGCTCAAAAGGATATTGAAATATCCAAAGGAACCTTTTATAAAAATTATATAAAAATAAAAAACGAACGTTTCCCCATTCATGAAGAGTTAAATATTTTATTTTTTACTTGCTTTTCTGTAGACATCAAAGTGAAAAACACAAAGTAGTACAGTATATACAGTATGTAGACAGAACAGTATGTACAGGCCTTTTGATTTTACCTAGCACCCACACTCACTCTATAATTCCTAATAAAGCCTTGATGTTCCCCCTTATCTTGCATAAAATACCTCTGATTTTTTTTATTGCTTTGAGAGATTATGCAAACGCTTTGAATCGGAACAACCTTTTCTAGTCAAAATTTGCCTCAGAAATATCCTGAAAAATATTTGCAATGAAACAGGTATCAAATGATTGAAACATTAAACATGCACCTGTACTTCAAATTTGAATTTTAAAGAGAGTTCCTTTGGGGGTTTGGTCTCCTTCCATCTTTCGTGAAATGAAGGGTAATTTATGTGAGCCCAAAATTGTATATATTTTTGGTTGCGCATGTCCCTTAAGGCATTTCTCTGACTTTTAAAAGCAGTAGCTCTGCTCCGTCTGAGAGCTGCGTTTCAATTCTGAGGTGGCAGTTGTTATGGTGATTACTTGGGTTGTAATTCAATTATGGTACGAGAATACGAGTTTACATTTCTACGGTAGCTGGTGTCAAAGGCTCTTGTTAGCAGTTTTGTTCTGTCCTGCAGGTATATTGGTCTGCTCTTTTCTATTATTTCTCGTGTGTGAGCAGCACCATCCTGTTTATGCATTCATTGAATGAATGAGGTTAACATGTTTAGAACAGGGGTCTCAAGATTTAATATTTAACCACATACATATCTAAAGACCAACTTTACTTCTATTAGTGTAAGAGGAATCAAAATCATAAAATCATTCCTAAACTGAAATAATACTTGCTAAATTGACCAATAAAATCCAGGTTATCGGTCCTCTAAGATACTCACTGATTTTCGACACCTGTTTACAAAGACTGAGACTGTTCTCTCCAATCAAGGTTCTAACGGCTCACATATGGATAAAGAAGTGCCTCTTCTCACTTTATTCAAACTTCTTTGTAGTTTCCACTTGAGTCATCTGGTTTGTTTTTTACGGTTCATTCTGAAGAAGACTACCAGATTGACTGTCAGTACCTTTGAGGATATTGAATACTTGCATCAGGTCTCTTCATAATTATCTCTGTTTAAGATTAAAATGGTTCAGTTCCTTTAGCCTGTCAGTGTAGGACATAGAATGTTGTTCTTCTCTGGACTAGTTCCAGAGCAGCAATATATAGTATTTTTCTAACATGGTGATTACATTTGTATGCCCTAAACTAAATGAAGCCTTACTATTGCATTATTAACATCTCTTTTACCAACAGTAAATTTCGTGACATTTTGTTCACTTTTTTATTTGCTACTTCTCATTGTCTAGAACATTTAAATTACGTTTCAAAATAAACACTGAAGTCTTCTTCATAAGTGGGTTCGTCAGTTTCACTGTTTGCCATTTTATATAGTGTTTTGCTGCTTCCATGCAAAATCCTGAACTTGTATGTGTTCATAATCATCTGCCTGTCATGAATTTTATCTAAATATTTTTAAGTTAAATTTATCGCTTCTACAATGTTTACTTATCCTGTAAATTTTGTATCATCTACATTCTTGCCTAGTTTATTATCTACACCACAGTCTAGATCATTAATATAAATTAAGAACAGCAGTGATTATACAATTCCTTGTGATACACAACTAATTATATCATTCACCCCTTATCAGTGTTGACAGATTAACATTTGTGGTAATTCACCTTTTGCGGCTGCTGGAAGGATTCCTAAGAAAACCACTGATTCAGTCTATTTTGTTCCCAGATTTTTGGAATCTGTGCAGTTTCAATCAAGTAATCAGACACGCCCCCTCCTCCTGGCTACTTTAACCTGCCTCACGCTCATCTCCCTACTCAGTATTGGTTGAACGTCTTGTGAGACACTTCAGAGCCTTTTGCTATCTTGACCTCTTCCTGGTTTTTCTAGACTTCTGGTTTGCTTACTTGACTTCGGTTTTGGATCTTGTTTTTGAATTGGTCTTTTGGATAGGTTTCCTGGTTCCTGATAGGTTTTTTGGACTTCCTGGTTTTTGGCTTCTTGTTTTCTCGTCTCCCACATGGGGTTCATCTTTTGTCTTTTGCTTAAAGCGTAACTCCTAGGAACCTGTCCACTGTATGAATAATATCGTAGCTCCAGGAAAAAGAACAAACTGCTGTCATCTTGTGGTTCCTGGTGCATATTTTTGGTGCCATGTTCCAGAGAATGGACTGTCCATCAACAGCCACTTTTCTTTTTTGCTTTCTTGCTAGTCCTGGTTGTAATTGAGACAAGTGCTTTGAGATTATGAAGTAGTGATGGAGGTGCCCTGTGAGTCTGTGAGTGTCTGTCCTGATCTCCCATGTCTGATTCCACATCATGGAGAATATATTTTGGTTGTCTTGTTGAGGTGTGTTTCCTTTTACCACCTGGGCCCAGGTTCCTTCAGTCACTTTGTCCAAGTTGATTTGTTTCAGGCCTTTGAAGCCCTTTGAAAGCCTTAGTTCCTCCTCGAGTACATGAAGGTTTTTGAGCAGAATTCGGACTTTGTGGCAGTTGCCACAGATGTAGTCTCTTGGGGATCCCCCACTGTCTGCACTTTGTGTTTTTACACTTGTTTTAACAATCGAGAGACTTTCTGTAAGTAAGAATTCCATTGTACCAGCACATGTACCGGTTACATATGGCAATAAAGTTCAAGTTCAAGTTCAAGGAGTCACAGTTTGTCACATGTGATCCAAATCAGTGGTTTAAACACCTTTTTTTCCCCAAGTATGAATGTATGGTATTTTATTTTGTATGGTACAGTATGTATGGTTTTTATTTTGGAGATGAGAAACGGCTGTGCCTGTGTACAGCTGTTAATCCTATCAGCCTTCCTGGCTACAATTATCACCTTTTCTGCTCTTCCTGCAACACTTTGACTTGAAAAGTAGTCACTAACAGTCATCAGTTTGTCTGGCCTGTACTCGTACCTCTTCTACAATGAAATTTCATTTTTTGCATTGTTGGAAGCAAATAGTAAATTTATTACTGCATCTGATGAATTATTACCAAAGTATAAAATGTTATGCGAGGTATAGAAAATGGTTGGTATATAGCTCCAGAGACACTGTGAAATGCTTTGTATAGCATTTCCTTTGTGCTGATGCTGTGTTCCGAGCAAACAGTAGTGCAGCCCATAAAAATTTGAATGTCTTAAGCTGTATCTAGCATTGGACAAGCTTTTGTTGTGGTAATTGGTATATATCTCAAGTAGAAAATACAGTCACGGAAGCAGATTTCAGCTGGGTTTTTCTTGCATTTGCCATTTAAAACCAAAGTGCCCATCAAACTAATTTCTGAGTCCTCTAACTTGAGAATCGCAGATTGAGAATTTAAATAATGGTTTTCGGTGCCCCACTAGACAAGGGCCCTGGGGAAAACCTTCTTCTGACAGATAACAGCGCTGTGCATTTTTCCAGTCTTATAAAGCATGTTAAAATCTGTAGAATATAGACAAGACCTATGTACAGTATATCCTGCTGAAATTCAATAATGGCTGTGCACTGGAAGAATGATTTATCTACTCATACAGCAATCCTCATTTATCTCTTTCTCTGTAAACTGTTTTGCTGTCCATTATACTGTTTCTTTGTCTTTGATTTGGAGGCCTTGAGTTTCATCTTTGCTGCACCTGGCTTGCTCATGAGGTAAGCATAGGGCTGTCAGGATGTGTCCTCCGATTTAACACCAAATCCAATTAGCCTTTCACCTTTGCTGAGGAGGAAATGAAGATCTCAGGTGCTCTTGTTCAGAAGAGGTCTCATCTCATGATTATTAGGGAAATATACCAGATTCCCGTCTTTAGAAATGCATGAGGCAAAACATCTTGGCAGGCAGACCTCTGATCCTGGCTTTTGGGTATTACCTCATCTGTGATAGTCTGATGTGCACTGATACAGTTCCCAGGGCAGAGCCAAGGGCTGTGTACACCACCTGCAGTTTGGGTTGATTCAGTCACTTCCAATAGCTGTACCTCATCTGAACCCAGGTGGTGCTCCTCCATGTCCTGCCTAAAAGTATTGTATTATTGCAGCTGCCATGTGTTGCCTGTTTAATTGTAGCCCTATGGGCTTCAAAGAACGGAAGGTGGTAGCTTTTCACCAGGTTGAATACTAATTTTGAGCTGGCAGTGCTAGCTAAAAGATCCTTGACCATGTGCTTGCTTATGCCAATGTGTATCATGTGGTTATTGTTGCCTTTATATATAAACAGTATATAAATCTCAGCTCAACAGGTGCCTATGGAGTAAATAGCCATTGTCAGTTATACATTACCATCCATGAAAAGTGAAATGCAGGTCCTTCAGTTGTGAAATAATGCTTGATTTAAATATCTGAAAAATCCTCTCTTTATGGCCGGTTTTGTAAAGCTGAATGGTAAAATCTGTGTTTCTATGCAATCCAAGTACAGTTTCTGAAGAGACCACAGTAAAAACACAAATTACCCACAGCTGACAGCTGTAATGAGTGATCATCTCTGTTTCCTTTTTCTTTATAAAGAATACAGGACCTACTGTCAGCATATGATTTTCTTTTATTGTGTTGATGTACTACAGTATACATCCTTAAACTTTAAAATTTACAGTGCTTCCCTTTGAGTTGTGATGTTATTTTATGAAACATTAAATTTGAAAGGTAATGATTTAAAAAAAATCATTAAAGTCCAGACAATTTACTAGTTCAATCCACTTAAAATAAGAATATTTTAATATTTGGGTTTTTTTCTTTTTATATCTGAAGAAGGCAGGGGGATAAGACTATTCCTACTGCATAGTTCTTATGAAAAATGTTTCACTTAGATCACTTAAAACGTAGTGGTGCATGTCTTCAACGAATATGGACAAAGACATAATTTAATCTCATTTGCTGAGCTACCCTCATTTCTATCTACAAGAAGTTAGCTGGTGGAGTGGAAACTATTGCTTTTGAGTTTTGTGGTGTGGCTCACAGGTCATGTCTCCCGTTCATGCCCTGGCTTTGCCTGCTCTTCGGTAGCCGTTGGTCTGCTATGGTAAGACAAACCTCATTTTCCTTCTGCATGTACAAGGAGTATGGCTTTCCCTGTTTGACCAATACAAATGTTGTGCTATGTCTCGGTCTATATATTATATTCCACAGCCATTGGTAGAATGTGTCCTACAGTACCTTCGGTGTTAATTGACCAAATGCCATCCCTCACTTCTCCTTGTACAGTAAGCACAGATGAGCACATTCAAAGACTGGCATACAGTCTCAAGTGTGCGCCAAACATTCAGAGAGACCTTCAATCAAAGGAAAGACAATCTAACAAATGAAAATAAGTAGACGGTGAGCATACAGTTCCAGACTGTTCATAGTTTTGCAGTAAAAAACGTGTCGTTTGCAAGAGATGTACACTGTAGTATAACCTGGCATTCTGTATGCCTCCTAATCAACAGTGGCAGCATTTGACTTGGTAGTTCACAGAACTGTGGTTACATGAAACACCTTAAGCATTAAATGTGCCCCATAAGTACAAGATTTCATTAAAGTATTTTAAGATGCATTGTGTTAAGAGAATAATTAAGATTTAATTTAACTTATGGGTTTATTACAAGTAATCGCAATACTGAGTGTTTAAAAAAACTATTTTTCTCTAAATACAGTATATTCGAAGAGCCAAGTATTGTGCAAAACAAATGTGAACTTAGAGAGTAGTGACCTGAATTTAGATATTCTGCTATAGCTGCAGCATCTTAGGAAAACCAGAATTTTTGATTTTGTACTTTCCTGCAGAGAGCAGTGTGAGTTGAAATTGACAAAAATGCTCTTTCAGAAACACATCACAACAACAGCAGGTCAAAAGAATAAGCAGTGATGCTGTATCTTTATAAAAAATAAAATAAACAAGACAGCCTTGCAAAGATGCCATATGGAGTGACTTTAACAAGGTGCAGCTGTTGGGAAAAAAACATCTTGGTTCTTTTGCTCCAAAAGTTTACCAAAAAGTTTTTTTTTTACTAGGCTCTCCCCCTCCTTCCACCAATAAACCCTATACCAGTCTAAAGAGAGTATAGCCTGTGTATGTTTTAATAGTGTTTTATTAAAAATAAACTTTAAAAAGTGTTCAGTACTTAGGTCAACTGTAATGTATTGTTGTTATATACAAGGATACTTGGCTGTGGTAGCAGTTATCTAAAACTACTCGTAGGACTTTAGTGGTCATCTTCACAAATGAAGTATCCTGGCACTCCATACAGGACCTGTATGCCAATTAAGAAAAGCAGTGTAAAATTAGGTTTTTGAGAAAAGGTTTGATATCATAGATAGTTTTTCTTTCCATTTGCTGTGCTGAGTGCAGTTTTTCACAATCATTAAGGAAATAAAAAAAGACGTGGTCTGCTCAGAATTTACCCCCAAAGGACAAGTGATTCGGCTTCCTGCATACTAAATACAACCATCAAGATCTTTTGTGCTTCGTGTTTGATTGCTGGAAAGAGCTTTTAGTGGACTCGGTATAGGAGCAGTTGCAGTGATTAGTGACTGTTCAGTAATTCAAAAGACAAGACCACTGAAATTGCATGGGTTGAAAGCCTACATCTACAGTATGTGTGTGTATTGGACATTAGGAATAGTGCCAACACTTAAACACATTAAGAAATTATAAAAATATTATTTTAAAATTTCAGTAGTTACCGGATGTTTGATGAAAGTGAATAACTGGCCCTGGATAAAGAGCAGGATGGTGAACAACTTCATATTTGGCAGATCCCAGAGTAAACAATTTAATTTGTAACAGAAACGGGGATCCTGCATCATCAAAGTATGGCCTGATGCTGTATTCAAAAGCCCCTTGAAAACCTTCATAGGAAGCACTGCACCGATCTATATAAAACTTAGCAGTTTTTTCATCAGCTGAAGTTTTGCACCTAATAAGTCATGTTAACCCAACACTGGTTTGTTAATCTCAAACATATTGATATACTGCTAACAATATTATGGAAGTCTAACTTGTATAGTTTTATTACAATAGAGTATTTCATATCAATTTTATATATGTTTGTTTATTTTTTCATTTAGTATAATTCATTACAATTTGAGACAACATTGAAAGCAATAAGCCTTCTTTGCTTTTTTAATTTTGTGGTGATAGTTTTTGGTGCTTCCACCATTACATTTATTATTGAAATGTGGTTTAGGGAATAAATGATATTTATCGTGTACACAATAAGAGTACAGTATATAATAAGAACCTGTTGTGTATTATATGGAGAACAGTGATGTGTTGTAAAAGGTAGCTGTAATGCACAGAAGAGCCCTTCAGATGAACAGGATTAATATCGCTATTAAAGAATTTTACTTGGGGGATTTTTGTGATCAAGATGGCAAGGGATTTGTTATATAATTTTGAGATCATATGACACCAAAATCAAAGTATCTTTGTGATCTCTACGGCTAGAGTTGTTTTGTTTAATGTATAAAGCTCACATGGTAGTTCACCAATACCTTATTGTTGTCCCTAATGTTTAGAAATAGTTGAGTTTTAACACTAACAGGACTAGGCCAATAAATCTTTAAAGGGCAGCATTCAAATCTGAATAAATTCAGTTAAAAATAAACTTGAGATTTCTGACTGTATATGTTGTGGCTGGATTCTACAATGATCTTTCTTTATTGACTTTCTACTTTGGAAATGGTAAAGTAAGTGGGGAAAGTGATTCTTGGTGGCTACTTTGAACTGGATATGTGCTTTAACATGATTAATCTGTGATATTAATGAGAGTTTATATCGAACTAGTCTGTTACCCAATGTACTCAGTCAGTATGCTAGAAAGTTTTTTATTCTTCCACTGCATTCAATAGAGATGGGGTTTTTGAAAGGTCACTCCTTGAAAGAAATCTTACACATCTTGCACATACAGTATGCAGTATTATGACCCCCTCGAATTTGGCATCGGAATCCTTACAGATTCCTCCAAGCGTCTTGACCTACTGTACTTCAGGAATCTTTTCTTTTTTGTGTATGGAAATTGCCTGTTGAAATTCTAAAGACATCCCACTTGAAATAGGGTGTTTATAAAGTCAGGTAGACAGTTCTGAGACAAGTTTGTAAATATTCTCTGTATTTCTGAATGTGATTTTTTCCCCCTGCCATTCGCATGCCCTCTGCAAGTTTAAAATAACCTTGCAACACATTTTCCATGAGGAAGTAATGATCAAATCATCCAATGATCAAGTAATGTAACAAACAGTAATGCTGAGATTGTCAAATCAAGGGTCCTCCATGTTCACAAATAACTGTAAAAACAGTTACAGCTGCCGATATAGTCATTGCTCATAAAGATTGATTTATTGTGACATTGTGACTAACTTTTTAAGTGGGTATTTTTGTCTTTGGATTTTGGTGAGGCATTGGGTGTTATTTTTATTGCAGTTCTTAATGTTTCTACTGAGGGGAAAAAGGGTGAAGCTTTGAAAGGCAACAGACAAAATGGCTATCACTGTTACCATAGATTATTTATGAAGCCATCTGTCAGATGTTATCATTCCTGAAGAGGGATGATATGCCTGTCCTGGGGCGGCTCTCGATCTCCAGGACACAGCCCAAGAAAGCGTGGTGCCAGTTTGAGTACCAGCCCCGCAGCGATTATTTCACTGATCAAGTGGGGGAAAAAGAGGCTTTTTCTATCGGTAATAGCCTTAATTTAACAAATAATACTGTAAATTTTCACTCATATAAATACCTGTTCTCACAGCAGAAAAACATTTCTCAGTATTACCATTTAAAAAAACTAGAGCACACTATTATAAACACTTTTTTTCCTTTCATGTGTCTTATCTGCATATTGAAAACATTAAAAGAAATCCAAAGGAATTAAGCATCAAGCCATAGGGGTTACAAGTCCCTTTTTGCTTAATATCACATTGTAAATATATATGTATGCACGGTGTTAATTTTAATTGCTATTGCTAGTAAAATGCCAAACCCCTTGTCGTGTGAGCGGCAAAGATTCGGAAGCACTACCTAAAAAAGTATGCCTTCTGTCGCTGGTGTCCTAAGTCTTTCAGAATTTGGTCACAAAGTTTCATTCAACATAAAGAGGCAAGACAAGAGGCACTTTATATGGTAAATGCAGAGCTTTATAAGAGATAAGATAAGATCTCTTTATTACCCATATATAATTTCTTGTATTAAGAATTTGTCTTTTCACATACCCCAGCTTGCTCTCCATGAGACACACAGGCACACTGAGAAGCTCGGGGTCAGAGCGCAGGGTCAGCCATGAATGCGGCACCACTCGAGCAGTTGGGGTTAAGGGCCTTGCTCAGGGGCCCAATGGAGTAGGATGCCGTGGGATACGAACCAGCAACCTTTCAGATACAGGCGCAGATCCTTAGCTACAGATACACCACATTTATAAGTGAAATGAGAGTTGTACGGTAGGAACTTATGTTTGCAGTGCTATATGTTCAGCATTTTCACCAAACATTAATAACCATCAAGGCTGAGAAAGAAAAAACTCTTTCAAAATGAGGTTCCTTCTTTCAAACAATTTCACCTAGGTACTGTAAGGAAGGGGTGACATCCACAATAGGTGTACTGTACACGAGCATGGGGCATAGTCATTCAGGACAACATTAAGAGATATGAAACTCATTTTTATTTTGTCCCATAGCATAATAGGGTATTTCTCTGAATATGTACTGTAATCATGTCCGTAACATAACATTTACAGAGAGTCCCTTCACCCATTGTACATTTGGCAAAATGTAAACTAAAGAGACTCAAAATTAAATAAGCAGGCAATATACCATAGGTGTTTTTTAATGCTACGCTACTGCGTATTTCAATTAAGTCAAATTAGTGCAATTAATTTTTTGGTATCCTTTGTTATATCAGCCATATCCTGAAGTGACTGGAGGATTTATTAAAATGGAAGTTTGTGAAAAGCATTTATTGCGTTTTTGACAGGACCCCAGTCACACAGCTCCCATGAAGCAATTAAACACCATAGAAGCTCGAAGGAATGTGTGTTTAAGACCTATGAAAAGGGTCGTTTTTTTATAAAGATTAGGATTCTACTTGTCTTCATTTCTCTCTGAAATTAAAAACCTTCCTAGGGGGTTTATTTAAGGCCTTGAATTGGTCCTGTAATTTAGATTCTGGTATTAACGGGACATTTATTAATTTAATGTTTGATTTTTTTTCCTGGAAAAATTCAAATGTTTAAAAGGTCAAATATAATTAATTTCCAGTTTGTTGGTTCTTGATATATTCTGTACCATGTATTGAGCTTAATCTAAATTCAGTTGAACTGTAATTGTGTATTCTGGAATGAGAGCTCTTCCTCTGCCTTGAATTAAGGAAACCTTGAATCTGAGAAAGGGAAACTATTGCAACAGCTGTGCAAGTTTATCATCAGGAAAATATATTTGTAGCAGGAGTGGTGATATTTATGACAGATGACATACACAAAGTCATAATGCTTTTTTAACATTTGTCATTGTGAAATTCTCAGGTTTGTTCTTACCCAGCACATTTCAATCCAGATTATTGTCAAGGCACATTACATAAATATACATGTAAAATTGTACTGTGAGCAGAAAAGGAGAATAAAATACCAAAAAAGATGTATAAATAAGATGTTAAAAGAAGGAATTAGTGTAAGAAATTAAACAAGTTTTGAGAAAAGATTTAAGAAATCAGCAGAAGATGCATTTTTAGGGAGCTAGAGGAACAAAGTGAGTGAACTGGGACGTGTGGGGATAATAACTTTTGGAGGTACGCAGGAGACAGACCATGTAGTGCCTGATACAGTAGCTTATCCTGTAAGAAACGGGTAGACCGTGCAGGATTTTCAGCACTGAATAAGTATGTTCTGATTTTTAGACTTGGTCAGTGCTCACGCAGCACACTTCTGGACATACTATAGTTTCTGAAGTATTTTCATGGATGATCTATCTATCAAAGTATTGCATATGTTTAGTCTTGAGGAGATGAAAGCATCAAGTAATTTCATGGCATCAGTAAGAATTAACTGAATTTGGTTTGGAAGCATAAGAAGAGAGTTATGCAGACTTCATGGATACAGTACATGATTTGAAAGAAAGTAAAGTATCAAAAATCTCCCCAAAGCTCTTAACAGAATTTGAGGGAAAACTTTCTGTATCACCAGCAGTGAGCTTTAGTTTTATATTTCAAATGGATGGGGAGAATCAATGAAAATCATCTCAGTCTTATTCTAGTTTAATATGATATTATTTTGAGCCGTTTACAACTGTATATCTTCAAGACATTTTTGGTTAGTGTTGGAGAAGCAATTTAAGGACTCAGTGATGTATGAAGGCAGATCTAAGTCTCAGCATAACAGTAGAAGTCCGACAACATCATTTTTGATAATCTGGCTTAATGGCAGCATATAAATATTAAAAAGATATGGGCCAAGGATTGAGCCCTAGGGAACTCCAGAGATAACAGGGGTGGGGTCTGATTTAAATTCTCTAAGGCGAACTCTTACAGTATACAGCATGGGTCTTTTAACTGGCCTCTCTATCTTGCCTGTTCATCCCTCAGATGTTCAGTGGGGCTCATTCCTGGCAAGTAGAGCACCCGTAGCATAGCTGTCATCTGTGTTGTTCTGCTGTAATGTTGACGTGTCAAGATTAGCCTGCCATAGGGCAGCCAGTAATGTTCCAGTCCTTCATAAATGTAACCATTTATTTGTAGTCGGGGAGCCATGAATCACTACAAATGGGGTTCTGCAGTGCTTGGAAAACTGTGCCCAGGCCATCACAATTGGACCTCCTCATTATTTGGCATGTTATACCCAAAAGGTAGTGTAATGTTTGGCAGGTTTGTTATAGACAGTCCTCATGGACACAAGACCTTGAGTTTTGCTCCATTCCTGAGAAATCTATCTGAGGTGTAGTCAGATACAAAAGGCATCAATATGTTGAAAAATTGAGCAACTTTTTTTGTCTGTGCTTTTCACTATGCTTGGCATTCAACAGGTTAAATCGCCTCAGCGCCTGTGCCCAAACAGCTCTCTTGCTAATGAGGTGATTTAGAGTTTATGCAACAAAGTCACACTTGAGAGTATCCACTAATGACTTGAATGATTAATCAATGTGATGCCCAAAACATGTAATCAAGATCTAAAATATGTATACTTTATTTTTCTAAAAATATGAATGTGTAATTAAAGTGATATGTTTCTTTGATGCTCAGTATATTTGTCCCAGGAGAAATGTTCTGGTTATGAAAAGGGCGTTGAGATTGTTTCCGCAATGAGTTTCATGTGTTTTCCGTGCATTATGTGTAATCTTCTTTGCCCCTTAGAGTGTCCTAAATTAGTAGATAGATAGGTGACCCAGGTTTGTTAATGTTGAGGGATTAGGTAGTGATTGCAAATCTCACTTATACTATAACTGTGTCATGTAAAGAATCGACCAGCCTTCTGTTGCATTTTGAAGCATCTTTCTGACACAATACTACTGGAATGCACTTAGTGGGATTTTGATTTTGAGTTAGATGACAGGTCAAGTGTCTGGGGCTTTGATACTAATGAAACAGTGTGTTTACCATCGTGGTAAATTATGGAACAAGGAAATAGAGGGGTGGTGAATGCACTAACTGTAGAATAAGGAGTTCAAAAAAGCCAAATGTATGGTATAACATAAACATTTTTCATAATATTACCACTACTACTATAATTATAAATTTTATTAATACCATAATTGGGATTTTAATAATACCAATTACTATTGGAAGGCAGCCTGATGTTTTGATTAAACTCTTTGGTCCTGTCCCAGAGGAAGAGCCCCTGTTCTTTGGATGATGAGCTGTGTTGTCTTTGCGCCAAACATATCTCTTAGAATTAAGGCCAAAAAGTTCAACCTTTGTCTCATCAGACCATAAGGCATTTTCCCACATGGTTTGGGGTGATTGAATGTACAGTATTTTATTAACAAAATTTAGAAGGGCTTGGATGTTCTTTTTTGTCAGAAATGGCTTCAGTCTTGCCAACCTACCCCATAGCCCAGACATGTGCAGAATACGGGAGATTGTTGTCACATGCAAGGACTGACCAGTACCTGCCAGAAACTCCTGCAGCTCCTTTAATGTTGCTATAGGCCTCTTGGTAGCTTCCCTGATAAGTTTTCTCCTTGTCCTGTCATCAACTTTGGAGGGTGTTCCTGATCTTGGCAATGTCCCTGTGGTGCCACATTTTCTCAACTTATTGATGATAATCTTCACAGTGCTCCATGGTATATCCAATGCCTTTGATATTTTTTTATACCCCTCTCCTGATCGGTACCTTTCAACAATAAGATCCCGTAGATGTTTTGTCAGGTCCTTGCAGACCATGGCTATCTCAGTAGGATGCAACCCGAAAGTTTCAAGGAAATCCTACAGGAACAGCTGATTTTTATGTGGGGTTAATCAGCATCACTTACAGTACAGTACATTGATGGCAGGTATATGCTGCTTACCTTTGGACATGATTTTGAATGTGATTGCTTAACTCTGAACACAGCTACAGCCCCTATTATCGAAGGGTGTGTACACTTCTGCAACCAGGTAGTTGTAGGTTTTTTTTTAATTTCAATTATTTTTCCTAATAATTATCTATTTGTTTTTCTCTTGAATTTTGTTGGTTGCAAGATCACATTAAAGATGGAAAAATGTCTGACATGATTTATCTTGATTTCTGGCTTAACATCATAAAAACCTGCAATTTCAATAAGGGTGTGTAGACTGTATTTGTGACTGCAGAAACAGTTAATAATCATATTAATAATCATAATCATCAATTAATAATCATATTTCTTTAGTCATGAATATGTTAAAGACACTTTTTCTTTCATTTTTAAGGGGTGGGGTATGCATGATACACATGCATCATGATAACCTTATGGAAAATATTTTTCTGCGCACTCAAAACAATCCCCATGAGTTTTTAATTCAGATTGATAATATAAGTGACCTGAAGATTTATTATATGATGTCATTGCATTTTTATTTCTTAACATTACATATTGCAATCACATCTAAAGGGAAAAATATCCCATTTGGAAGCATGTTGAAATATTTTTAAACACTTTTAGATAAAGATTTAAGATGTTCCTGCAGACCTGTGATAAAGCAAAGTTTTTTTTATTTGGCACCATGCAATTCCATTACATTTCATGTAATTATAAAGGTACTATACAGTATAACCACCAAGGGGGAAATGGTGCCTTGTGTATTATTGACAGCAGCATGTCCACTTTGTAGCCTGATCTTGTCAGATCTCTGAAGCTAAATAAGTCTGGTCAGGAATGGGTGACCTCCAATGAAAAACTTCCCTTCTGTAAATGGAGATGGTGTACCATGAGGGCACTCATTTGTTTGGTTCAGAATGTCCCCATCAATGCCCAGTATGACGAAGCTGAGATATAGGAGGTGTCTTTGTTTGGATGAGGTGTTAAACCAAAGTCCTGACTAATTGGTCATTAAAGATCCTATGACTCTGTCAGGAATAAGTTGTGCTTGTAGTTAATCTTGTGCACAATCAATCCTGCCTAAATCTAAAGCAGTCTTCAACTGAAAAGATCCCAGGGTGTTTGATTTGTAGGAGGGACATATTTCATCTGTCACTGAAGTGCAGCACCCAGTTGGGTAGCATGCAGTAGTCATATTGCACCAGCTGCACAGAGAGGTGCAGGGGGTAAAGTGACACATGAAGGAGGACATTCACACAGGCCAGACTATAGGAGGTCAGAGTGGTATTTACTGTAACTAAGGCACCAGGGTTAATTTAAATTGCTTACTTGTTGAATCAGTCTTAGCTCCATACAGTACATCCACATTTTAAAAGTAAGAAAAATCTGGAATAATTTTGATCACTCTATTCTGAAAGTTTAAGTGAGTCTGTGATCAGTGAATAGTAATAGACCTATTGTAAAAGTGAAATACACAGTTAACTCACTAATCAGCCCATACCAAAGGCATTTTAAATCTAAGCTACATGAATCCTGAGGGAAGAATCTTAAGATGTTTTTTTTATTTCCTCTTTTTACCCCACGGAGGTCTCTATAAATATATTAAGGTGAGGAAGAAGGGATTTCATTCCAGCCTTGTGATAAATCTTAATCAGCCAATGCCTTGTCTCTGCAGTAGTATATATAAATGATTTTATAGTGAACAAATATACTATATCACTGTATATTTCAAAGATAATAATGAGTTGTTATATCAAGTAGGTCAGCTGGCAAGCTTCCATAGGAATCAGAATGAGTGCTTGAATAACACAGAAAAGAGAAGAATTGAGGACTTCATACATCTCCTGGCTGTCTTGGAATTCTTTAATGTCAGTGTAATAGTGGTTTTGATTTAAGAACATCTGTACTAAGCAATTTATTTCCTTAATCCTCAGACGTCAACCTACTTTTGACTTGTTAACCTATTTGCTTAGCAGACCCGGTTTAGGTCATCCAGGGTGAGTGGGAATACAGTACATTTGCATGCAGGGTAAATACAGTACAAGGAAAAATTATACATGCACATTAAGGTAAAGATAAACTGGTAATATGCATGCTCAATACAGTTTGAGCAATTTGGGCAAGGAATGCAAGTTCCAGACAAGCAATTAAAATAGGAATGAGAGAAGTATACAATGTGGATACAGATTAATAATTTAAGCACTCTGTATACTAAGTATATACTGTATGCCTGATCTACAGTAAGAACAATTAGCAATTTACATTACCAGTCTGAAAATATACACAGTGGTGCCATATTGTATAAGAGCTGTAGATGTACTGTAGTTGAGAAGTGAAAGTATACAGGTACTGTCAAATATAAATCACAATTAGCTACAAACAATGGGCAGTCTCACATTTCTGAGGGTGGTTCCTCCATTGAGAAGCAAGGAAGGAAAACAATCATTTTTTGAAGAGCATGTAGAGAAAATGCAGCACTAGAGCAGGAGACAATCAAGACTGACTGGAGCAGAATGGGTGAGATAAAAAGTCGGAAAGAATTAGGGTTCTAAATCAGATCTGTACAACAATAGGGGGCTATTGGGGGGAGTGGAGTAATAGACTAGTATGCGAAAAGTGAGGAAGAAAAAAAGGGAGCCACAGAACAACAGAGGATGTGATTCAGTGAGCAGATAGCACTGGCAGACAGGCTGACCAAGATGGAGCTGTAATAGACTAGGCAAGAGAGTACCAGGGCCCACATATGGCGTTACATAGAGTAATAGCTTTGGATTCTATTCTGAGAAAGTTGCTCAAAAGAGCTGTGAGGAATAGATTCAGAAAAGGTGAGAGTGGAGTCAAGAGGGATACTAAGGTTCTTGGCAGAGAAGTGGAATTAAGTAGTGGTGGAGCCAAGGAAAAAAAAAGATGGACATGTTGGGGAAAAAAGGGTGTGAAACTTGGCTGGCAGGAGGATATGGCTGTGAGATTAGGAGAGATGTGGGAGGAGTGTAGAAAGTGGAGGGAAAGGAGAAAGATTTGAGCATCCTCCTGTGTAGGAGAATACACAGTGCAGGGCAATTAGCAGAAGAGCTGTTTTTGACTTGTGTGCCAGGTTAAGGCCAGTAAAAGGACCAGAGACCTAGAGCAGTGAGAAGTCATTGAGTAGGGGAATTTTTGTCGGCGACATCAATCTCTAAGCCGCTAACATAGAGGGACGGACAGAGAACAATTGGGTGGGAGAGAACACAAGTCCCATGACATGATCAGAACCAGATCTCACTGTGGGCAAGGAAATCCAAATGCAAGATAAAAGGGAAGGTGTAATCAGTTATACTAGAAGCTGGTTGGCAGATCCAAAGAGTATTTGACATGATAAAGGCCTGGGTGTGGGAGACATGGCAAAGAAATCAAGTTGGAAGAAGAGGAAGTACTTTAGATTAATGTGGGAGAGACACTTGAGGTTGTTAATGAAAAGAATGAAAAGAGAGTGCAACAGGAGTTGGGAAATTAGTTCTGTTGGGGGAGGAACAGATCGTAGGAGAAAACTCCTGGAGTGAGAATCCATCGAACTTTGTGTCTGTGAGGCTTCGTGGCAGAAGGCGTCTTGATATCCCTGGATCTTGCTGCTGGCTTGGCAACCTGTACTTGTGAAATGCTTTCCACTTGTCAAAAGGCGTGATAGCTACAGTTTGTGTTTTTTGATCTGATGTTGTTAGACAGAATTTCCCCAGGAGACATTCAGCACGTGTGCCCTTCATTTAGAAACTGTAACCTTTGTAAATAGGTGTTTGATGGCTGATGCTTCTTCACAGTCTATGGTTGTGTAACAATACTTGTTGGAGTCACAATGTTTACCTCTTTCAAAGCAAAATTAATTTCTTTTTTGTCCTTTAGTCTTTTTATATTTTGAGAGATTCACAGCTAGCCCTTTTTTGATGTGAAGTATGTTTATTATATGCTTTTGGTCCTTATAAACTTTGACTTCAATGAGAGTTTTTGTGCCTACAGTATATGTTACATCAAATACCGTACATCTTAATTGAGGATAGTAATGTGTTAGACCTTATTACTTTCTAACCTATTAAACAATACATTTTACAGTATGTATTAAAAGAGATAGTGCAACACTTCTTTATAATTTAGGTTTAGAAAGAATAAGCATTGAATGCATTTCAAACCACAATAAAAGTAAAATGTGTGCAGTTACTGTATACATTTTAACATCAAAATAGTGTAGATTAAATTTTCAGGTATGCAAAGTGCCATATTCTGCAATTCAGAATGAGGCAACAAAATTTTCAGTGACATGAAACTGCCTTATTACATTGTAAACAAGCAGGATTGTGAATACATGTCTTTTAATCCAATAGAAATATTACTTTCAACTTCAAGATGGTTTTGCCAACAAATACTTCTTACTTGTTACTTGTTAACTCTGCATGCAGATCACTTTGGAACATTTCTGTGGTAAAATGCAGTTCCCCTTTTAGTTTTAAAAACACACTGATAGTTTAATCTAAGTACATTTTTGCCAGATGTTTATTTACAATCTAATGACTCTAGATCGCAATGAGTGAAGTATCAATGACTCTAATACATCCATGTATGTTGTCTGGGTAGTTAACCTGGCTCATTGCTAAAATGGCAAGAAATTGGTTTCTTGTTGGCAAATGTAATTAGTCAAACCACTGGACAACCTTTTTGGAGTTTCCTTAACACTAACGACCTATAGTAGCTGACCTAGAATTTGCCAACTGTTATACTGTACATGACCATCTGGTTAGACCAGGTAATACTGTACACAACTCCCATACAGCCTGGATATATATTGTTCCAGGTTGGTTTCAGAACTGGCAAATTAAGGGGAATATTAATTAGAACAAAAAATGCTAATTTTTGATTCCTCAGTTATCCGTTGTTTTTTTTTCTAATATGCTGCACGCTGTGTTTCTGCAAAAGAAAGTGTTAATTTGGAAAATACAAACTGTCTGGTAGGAGGTACCCTATTAGCAGATTAGATATTGGTGCCTTTATTGGTGATCACATATGCCAGCTATCTGTTAAGTGTGTTCAAACACACATAACCTCTATTGAGGAGAGTGTTACTAAACAACAAGAGCCTGTCTAAACATAAAAACAAGTCTGCTAGATGCACAATAAGGGTGAAAAGTTCAAGTAATGCATTAAAAGCTAAATTTCTCTACCTTTAGCTTAAGTGTTTTTTTTCTGATGCTTTTGGATAGATTTTTTGAGGTATTTAATGAAAATTGCATGCTCAAAGCATGAGAAACTTATGTCCAACAAACTTAACATTGAACAGATTTCACGTGAGCAATTTTTAATTCACAAAACAAGCTCTATGGTAAAAAAGTAGTTGAGTATGTTGATCAAAATAATCTCTAATAATACTGAGAACACCACAAAGTGTTCTGCTGGTAGGTTGAATGATGACGTTATTGGATAGTAAAGATAGTAAAACAGAGTTCCCTAGAAAAGCTGAATATGTCTTCATTGGGGGTACTGTACAGTATGTGGGTTGAGGGGAGGCTTCATGCAAGTGAAAGGTTTTATAATATTAGTACGGACAATTGGACTTCCACTAGGAAGCTTCAAACAAAACATTACACTCAAACAAAACAGTGCCAGAGAACCCTCTGTACTATATATTGTAAATAGTTAGATCATCACAAATTATTCTTCTCATAGTGGATTCAAGGCAACATTAGTGACAGGTTGTGAAAAAGAACCTAAATCTTATAATTATTACAGAAATGTACAAGATTATAAACTTAAAAGGAAAAAAGTTAGAGAAAGCCTTTAATATTAGAATTACATTTAACCCGTGTTCAAGAATGCCATCTTATACAGTATTTGACTCCAGAATGACAGAAAGGTGGCCACTCTGACTCTTAGATTGACTTTAAACATTTTTTTGCAGGTCATCTTCTGAGTACTGAATCTGACAAATACATTGCTATACAGTATGTGGAAACTGCATAGATGAGTTTGTTTACAAACTAAAGCTTTAAAAAATGTATTGAAACCAGTATGCCTGAACATTCAACCAGTGGCCTTCTGGACAGAAGAAATACTGTATACAGTGTATAACATGTTGTGTGTTTATGCCTGTGTGTTATTGCTGTAATGTGGTTTGTTGGCAGTCTGTTGTGTCTCAGTAGAAATTATGCAGCACATTCTTCATATCAGAAATGCCTGTTCTGTACTTCAAAGTATAAGTTTTTTGTACATAATGTATATAGTATTTATAGAGCTTTAATTTAAGTTTGATCTTTCCAGATTAACTGTGCTTTAGGCTTATGAAGGAGCTTTCATTCTTCTGTAAATCGTCTATATTTGTTGCCTGGAATATGAGACACATACTGTAATGGTCCATTAGGCACATATTTGTTTGGTATGATTGGCTACCTGTCAAGATGCTTAAGTGTACGATAGCATCTCACAGTCTTGACAGACAATTCAGGTACTGTAATTAATTTCATGCAGCCGATTTAAATTTGACAACAGGTTTGCAAATTTCCAGCAGAAAGCAAGTGGAGAGAATTGTAAGTGAAATTTTCAGCACAATAAATAGAGATAAAATCATCAAGTGTCTCGACTTTAATTAGTGTCTCACTGTTGGTTTCACGGGAACTGGAGAGTGCCCCATCCTTATGAAGGCATATAATAAGAGGTGTGCATCACACACTTAGATGTGCTTCATTAGTCACTTTGAACATCTTAAGAACCACCAGTACACAGCTCTGTTTTTGTGCAAGCCAATGTGTAAGTGTTTTGATTGTTTTGTGTGTACTTCCCAAATCTGTGACTCTGGTGTCAATAGACTCATAGCCATACTGTACATCATTGCCAGGCTGTTACAGTCTGGTTTGCGTTTAGGGACCTCTAAGGAGAGAAAACAGCTGTATAGAGTGGACAGCACAGCTTCCAAAATAACCGCCTGTGGCTTACCATCTGTTGCTATATACAGTATGGAAACTCTAAAGATTATCAATGACCCCTCCCACCTGTCTTTTCCCTTGTTTCCTGATGTATCAAATCTAGAGCAGAGTGGTTCTGGAAGAGCACCTATCCTGAGGCTATTCATTCTTTTAATTCAACACTATTGTAGAAGTATGTATTGGTAATTCCATCTTCACTGTAATGTAGTATTGTATTATATTTCTTATATGTGTATGTTATTTGTTTTTTCTTTCTTTTTTACAGTACCTCTGTTATTTGAGCTCACCTCAAAAAAAGTCTTACAACGCAAAGGTTTTGTTTGGCAATAATATTGACTACCTTGGTGTATTTTAATATCACAATTCTAGCAGAATTGCTAGAATTAAGGTGTTCTCAGAGGTGTAGGATAATAGATGGCATTTGCAAGAAAAAGGTGAGTAATGTGCCTAAGCCTTGCTTTAATAATTCAGTGTCATTTTATTAGTGTGGATGCTAGGTTTTCTGTGACATTTAATAATTTTGCTTCCAGTCCCCTTCAGATTTAGTCATACTCCTGATGAAGTAGAGCAAAGTACATTGTATAGCAGAATGAGTTATGGATTGGATAATGTATCCAAAGCTTTGTAGCTTACAAATTCGAAAAATGTTATAATGGGATTGTAATAACATCACACAGAGCAAAGTCATTTTTGCTCTCTCTGTACATTGCTAGTAGGGGCTTTTATCTACAAGGCCCATTTAAGCTAAAATACTGAATCCAGCACCTACTAGTACCTTCACAATTCATTTGAAATTAATAAGGAGGAGATCACTAGCATCTTTAGTGAGAATATTGGTCACAGATCCTTATCTCTTAGAGAATTGAAGGAGAATAGTAAAGGAGTTGTGCTAATCAATGCACAGGAATCCATAAGGATTTTAGCTACAAAAAGTGTTGCTTGGGGAGAGTGAGCCTAAAAAATAATAAAATTCTTTCTTTTTATCAGCATACACTGATTTTCTGTCTTTTTATTTAGTGCTTTACACATCTCAGGAACCAAAGAAGTGTCTCCTATAGGAATACCTTTTAGATTTTTTTTTTAATTACCCTGTTTTTTTAAATTCTGTATCACAACAAGGGTGCTGACATGTAAAAGCTGATTAGAGGTATAGAAGAGAAAAAAGTAGTAACTTCACTTTCCTTCTGTCCTTTTTCAGTCACCCTCTCGTACACTGGTTTCTGAGGTTAAATTAGCTTCAGTCAAAGATAAAAATTTCCATAGGATTATAGATTTAGATAAGCAATTTATCCCTCTGTGACTCTTCCACTTTGTGAGGCTTTCATGCAGGTCATTATGGTAGTTGACAATTTCTGACACACTTAAATAATGGAAAAAACAACAGGCAACACTGCAGTAGTCAGAGTTTTAACCTGGGCGGTAGACCATTCATCCATTAAATTGTTTCTGTGTGTAGAGGGGAAAAAGAAGAATACACTTCTATTATTTATTTTTCTCCTTCGAAAGGTGTTGTTCTCTGTCTGATAACTCTAAAGGACAATATTGCCTTCCTTTGTCCAATATAAAAACATGATTATAAAAGATATAAAAAATCCTAAATATGATTTAAGAGTTTGTGATGCAACAGTACTTACCAGCATGAAGGGTATAAGAAATGAATAAGCAGTGAACAACAGGTCATGCTAAGCCAAGTAATATCACCTGCCAAAGGACCCACAGCAACCTAATCAACTTAAAAAAAATTCATTTAAATCAATGGTTTATTCCAAAATTACATATTCATGGATGTCTGTTGTAGGGTAAAAGGCTTGGAAAAAAACTATTCTGAGAGATGAAATAACACATTTTACAATTAAATACTGAATGTTTGCTTGAAATACTCTTCTTATTTGCTATATTACACCTTTGACTCCCATCTTTTGGATGGTACAGAGCAAGCTGATGGTTTCTGATAGACCCATGTTTTGCTAAATGTCATGATTGCAAAAAAGAATCTTTATCCAGGATTGTCTACTGGTAGTGAAAAGTAGAGAGGTTAACTACAGTGTGCTGGCTACAGTCCACTCTGGACTACCTACAGTACAGTTCTCCTTTATTTAGCTGGTTTAGCAGGTCTTTCAGCGTGGCTGGTGTTGCATACTGGCTGCCACATGTAACCCAGATTGATGCTGTACTTCAATGGTGGATGAAGTGCATTCCTTCCTAAAGTATAAATGTATTAACATAAATTTAGTAAACAACAGTACTGTGGCTTGTACTAACGGACAGATGGGGACAGTATTATCTCCCAGCCCTACATAACTGGTAAAGCTAATGAAACTGCATAACCATCAGCACCAGTGTAGCCGGTACTATATGTAATTAAGACAATAGTATTTTTTTTCCATATTTCCATATACTTAATCAAATTCAGGGTCACAGGGAAGCCAGAGCCTGACCCATGCTGGGAAGCAACAGGTATGAAGTGAGCGCACCTTGGACTGGATGCCAGTCCATCACAGGGCAGAGAGACACTGGCATACAAACTCATACCGGGACCAATTTGTCCAAGAAGCAAATTAACCTACCAATATTTTTTGGCTGTGGGAGAAAACCAGAGCACCCAGAGGAAACCCACTTGAACAAAGGGAGAACATACAAACTCCACACAGATAACACCCCAGGGCTGGAATTGAATCCACAGGTCCAGCGCTGCGATGGAGCAATACTAACCACTGCACCACCATGCCACCAAAGACTCAAATTGTGTTGAAGATTGCAAGTGAGTTGTGTGTTGGATACCTCCTTTTAGGATTTATTAAATTTAGTGGTTCAGATGGGTGAGTGTGGTACAAAAATATCCCATATTCAAGTCTGAGCCCAGCTTTTGTCTTATGTGTCCCCTTATTTAACGTTTATGGCTGTAACACCTACAGTGGGTCAGTTTGCGCTTCAGCTGGAGTCTTCTTTCTGTATCTTTGAATTCAATTTGTTCCAACTTCAACCTACATTCAGCATCACCCAGCTGCAGCCGATAAATAGGGCTCTAGATCTGAAATGGCACTCTCTAGTTAACTCTTGGAGTTTTTTATAGGCTTTTAAAAAGATGAACTGCATTCTGCAGCATGTGTATCATGCTTATAAGAAAATAGACTTATAGGATTGCATGATGGAGGAAGTAAACAATCCTGGCATATTTTCAGATGCAAAACGTGCTGCTGTTCATTAGGAAGAACCTTAAATACTGTAATTCTTTACTGTTCAGTGGCAGTGACTGGTGGCATCTTACTGGTGGTGCTTGGTGGAACCAGGTGTTTTTGTACTGTAGAATGCACAGTGTTTTGTTGCTTGGTAATGACGCCTGCAGTATTTCAGGTTAAAAAAAAAAGCTCTACTACCTTGAATATTCTTATAGTCTCCATTCACAGGAGGCATTTACATAATGGAAGAGAAAGTTGTCTTTGTACTGCTTGTGATGCACTGGTTCAGTTACAGTAAGTGTTCAGTTGTTGTCCTAAACTGGAGAGGCAAATAGAGTCTGCATAATAATTATTAATCATTAAACACTCTTTTGTTTTATTTTCACCATTTAGTGAATTGATCATTCCATTGGTAGAATCATTTAGCTGATCTAGAAGCATAGTGACTTAGATCCGTACTGGTATTTGACTCAATTCTAAAAGACCTTACTATGCATAAACACATAATCCAGGTTTCCAGCAGTTTTCATTTTTTTTCCACAAAACAGTTCCCTACATACATTTTATTAAATGACAATTTAATTCATTTTAAAAGCTTTATTATTCAACACTGGATCCTGATTTTAAATCAAGTCAGAAACTATTTTTATACAAAATATTGCTTAGAAAAGGTTAAACCTCTTGCTACCTTCAGAAACCTATAGTATATAGCTTGAGATGTAGGGCCGGAGACTTGAACAAAGGTTATCCTCCCCACAATGACATTGTTGACACTATCGGGACAGTACAATTGAACTAGTTCAAGTGGGTAGCTGTGTCAGCATGCATAGTGTGCAAAGAAACAAGCCTTAGGTTTATTCCATGCTGAAAAGAGAAGAAAGCAAACACCACGTTTCGGCTGTGGATATTTCTTGACACACTCAAAGAAGGCTGTGTTGAACTGTCTTTTAATTAATTAGCAAGTTGCACTTCAGAATGGTCTGTGTAATAGATGTTGGGTTCTGGACCAGTTCAGGTCACAAAGGAGTCTATATTGAGTTCAGGTCTATATTATTGTTGGCTTGGTTCAGGATTATTCAAGAAGTGGCATGTCAGTAACCAAGTGCTTTTAAGGTTGTATGAGTTTGATGACTTACTCCTTGACCAGGAGCCTATGAGCATCTTCTAATAGGGTGGGCCTGGACAGTGCTGAGAGGGGAGACTTACAAGGAAATCCATGTTGTTGTTGTATGTTGTGTAGTAGTGACGCTCTACATTTGAACCAGAATTTCTAAACCTCAGTATGCTCATCAACGTCATGACCCTACTACGTTAGCATAGTATGCCTATCCCAGCAAGCAACAGGCTCAAGGCAGGATACATGGGACGTCAGTCCATTGCAAAGTACATATAGACACAAACACACACACCAGGACCAGCTTTCCCAGAAGCCAGTTAACTTGCCACTATGTCTTTGGACTGTGGGAAGAAACCCACATGAGGACAGGTAGAACATGCAAACTCCATAAACACAGCAACCCAGTAATTGAACCCAGGGCCCCAGGGCCCCAGCACTGTGAGGCTGCAATGCCAATCACTGTTCCACCGTACACACTTCGCTATGTTGATTTTTTTAGTAGTTTTATGTTAAGATGGAGGTCTTGATTTGAAAGTTTCTGGAATTCTGGGATGAATTGGAAGCTATAATTCAATTTCATTTGCAGTAATGGCCCCTGGTAATCACACAACAATGTCTTGGTGGCAGTGGTTTGATGTTCATTTTATGCATTGTAGGTCTATGTTAAATGGCAGACACAAAGACTTGTCTCGAAACTTGAGACCGAAGCTCAATATTTCTTTTATAAAAATTACAAGGATTCATTTTTATTGTTACTAGTTTGATAACACTTTGCTGGTCTGGCAGAATAAGCAAGGCTCTAAAATGTTATATTCAGAAAAGTATTTACACTCTTCATTTCCTCTTTTTTTAAATTTGGGTAAAGAACCACTTACAGTACGTTTACATTTTGGTTAATTTGCTTGTTTGGTTTGCTGCCAAGCAATATGGATTTCTCCAGTATTGGTGCATGCATCAGATTACTTTTCATTGAGCCATCATTCTGAACACGCGTCTCAGCTTAGCTCAGCTTTATTGTATATCTAGTGTTATACCCCTGTGAGCCAGCAATCGATTCTTAACGTGTCATGCTATTGCCCTCAATTTCCCTCATAGACAGCTCTGCGGCATGACTTTCTCTGTATTAATCTTAATTAGAGAGAGAGCTATAAAGTTGTGTTTCAAATTAGTACGGAAAAACCAACTACCATCAATATAGAAGTAACAAAAAGACTGAGGATGTAAACAGCAGGATGCAGACCAAAGGGTCTTGGAATAGACACTAAAAATAATCTAAGGACCACTGATGTTACACAACTTTCGATGTTCTCCTGTTCACTCTCTGAAATCAGTTTTAAGTAGTATTGTACAATGGTAACTGAAATAAAGAGGGGATAAAATGTCCTTAATTTTTAACTCATTTTTTTAGTTCATTAATCTGGTTTCATGTGACCCTTAGATTTTCCATTGAGTGTTTTGTTCATCTTTGACAAAGGTTTATTTTAAGAATGAGCCTAGCAGTAAATAATTCAAGCCCTTTTTTGTGGCACTGTGAAAAAGATGAAAGGGAGAAAAATGTATAATGTGAAAGTAAGGTGACTTGAAGGGAAAGAGATGTTGAGGTGACATTCACCTGGCATAAGAAAGCTGCATAGTCAGACTCCTCACCCAGGGGAAATTGTCAAAGGTTAATTACAGACCCAAATTGTCAGGCACAATAATACTGAACTTTTATCAGAAGGGGTAGATGGTTTTGTTTGAAGTTCAGCCACAGTGGAGCTGTGCTAAATCTAGATTAAATTCTGCAACCAGCAGAAGAGCAGTTCCAGTTGCAGACGGTGACTATTATTTAAGGTTTTAAAATGGATTCTGAGCCATGACTGTATAATGTTAAAGGAGTAATGTACTGTACAGTGCCAGCCCTTTCACTGTCATACAGGTATGTCTTTAATACCTTACAGTAAATCTGTAGTAAAGCATTTTGTTAAGCTAATGATGTGTAATACAGGGTGTAGTGCGAATGTGCTGTAAAAAACAACAGGATTAGTGTGGGGAAATGTCTCTGTAGATATCGACTTCCTAGTGGTTTCTAGCAAAGCTGCTTTGCTTTCCCTGCACATTAAAGGGCTGACCACACTTCAGTGTTTTTTTTTTTTCTGCAGGTTCGATTGTATTCATACCTTAAAGTCTGGGCTGTTTTCCACAACACTAAAGAGAAAAATATCCATCAATCTGCAACCCAGGAAAAATCCTCAAAAAAAAAGTACTAATTTGCTTTTAAACTGAACAGTATAATTAAGGGTTCTTATAATCTTCATTGTCAGATTAACTGTCCAATGGAGCATGTTAACTGCATTGATTTAAAAATAAAAATAATTTTAATTATTTTAATTTTTGAAGTTCCCTAGCAGATAGTATTACATTTTTTCAGTCATGAAATTTGAAGTGTAATACTGTATGTGACACCCTGTGACACATATGTGACAACTTGTCCAGAAATCAGTTAACAATAGTATCCAATTAGTGATTCTTCTTACTAATATCATGAGTAAATAATGATGTTTTTAGTTTGAAGAAAATTAACCTGCTCATTTTTTTCCCACACTGAATTCTGCATTTTAGCAGCCTTTGTGTGACAGCAATTACACAGAACTTAAAATGCTCAAACATTTTCACGGTCCTCTGCAGTTTCACTTAAATTTCTGAATGCTTGAAATACAGTTGTGGAACATTCTGTTCTGCAATAGTGCATTTATACTTCCATAGAACAACAGGTTTTTTCTGAGGTGAAGAATCGGGGCATGTGAACTTTATCTAATCGCACAATATTCTGTGCGTTCCACAGGAAAGAAACATTATCACTTTTTGTATGCAACAACATCAAAACACTTATCAAAATATCATCACAAAGTGTTAGAAAAATCTAAGTATAGGAAAATAGAATAAAGAGAGTTGTTCATAATTCCTTTTGTTTTTCACCAGCTCTGCATTTCCAGTTTACAAAGAAGATCCATAGATCATAAACAAAGCATGTGCTGTTCCATTACCCTGCTGTCAGTGAAGTGTTAACTAATTGAACTATTTATGTGATAATTTTGTATCATGGTTAAATTAAAATTCATATTCAATCAATTTCCAGTGCCAAACTATATAGAAACAACTTATCAAGATCAATTGAATGTTTTCTGTATCCTGTATCCCTCAGACATTAGCATTAGCTCTTAAATATCCATTCATGAGTTTAAAGGAAAACAAAACAGGAGGCAACAGATCCAAATTCTGGATTTCATGCAAATCTAACATACAAAAATAGCAAAGCATACTCTATAAGCTATATAAGCATCCTGCTGTTAGAGAATTGTGTTTGTACTGTAGTTCAAACAGCAACCAATGGGTTAAGACCAGAGACATATTGACTGCTTTGTCAGGATATATTTGTCTAAAAGGTATTCTGCATTCAGCGTGCCTTGCTGGAGACAACTGTATTCGCTTGGCCATAAGAACTTTCCACTGATTTTTGTTTACTGCAGTTCTTTTGCTTTTTAAAGTCTTTTCTGTACTCAAGTACTGTATCGGATTGTTTTGGATTGGTCTTTCTTAAGGATGTGATGTACTGTACTTCATATGAGAAGCACATGGTCTTATAATTTGGAATTTTGTGTTTAGGGAAGTGTTTTGGAGGGAACAAAGATTAATGCCAAGGAAATGACTTGGAGGTTTTTATGTTGCTGCTGACATGCTAAATTGAAGAAGCTGCACTGGAAACTGCATAAGCACGTCTGATTCCATGAAAGGGTGTTTTGGGGAGTACAGCAGGGAATTGACGATTGTTTTTTCATCTGCTCTCATTGCATGAGCATGGTCCATTAAATAACAGTCTTGAAGGCCACATCCAGAGCTTCAGTGCTAGAGAGTAGTCTGGTTTATTCAACATTTACAGTTTGACAATCAACTCTACAGTCAAAGTGAAAAGGCAAGCTATGCAATTTAATAAGAGGAAACCTATTCCCAGCGACAGCTTACTCTTGGATACTTTCACAAGAAATCTATCGTAAGTCATTTTCCAATTTTCTAAAGGCATAATGTTTTTCTGTTTCTACCATGAATGGAATAGTGGCGCAGTGTTTAGCATTGCTGCCTTGCAGCACTGGAGCCCTGGGTTCAATTCTGGACTTGAGGTGCTATCTGTGTGGAGTTTTTATGTCCTCCCTGTGTTTGCGTGGGTGTCCTCTGGGTGCTCTGATTTCCTCTCACAGTCCAAATACATACTGGTAGGTTAATTGGCTTCTGAGAAAATTCACCTTAGATGTGAATGTGTGCATATCTGTGTGTCTGCCCTACGGTGGACTGGTTCCAACAAGGGTGTCCCATTCCTTAAGCCTGTTGCTTGCTGGGATAGGCTCGGGCTCCCAGACTGGAAGAAGCAGTTAGAAAATGAGTAGAGGTTTCTTCCATAATTCTTTAAATCTATCATCAGCATTCTTGCCTATTTTGTTCTCCTTTTTAATGTTTTTAAATCCATGGTGTCACAAATGATTTATATATGATTTTTATTTAAATGAAATATTTAAAGTAAAACAATTCCTGCAGTAGAAGTGAATGATCAAATTTAAGAAACAACATGTGAAAATTAGATGTTTAAGTTACCGGAATATTAATATAGAACAAAAAACAATTTCAGAGATGGAAAGTGCAAAGTGTAATTGTAAAGTGAGGGATTTAAGGAAAATATTCTATATGAGAAAAGACATCTTGGAGCAAGATAAAACAGATTCGAAAGGTCTTGTACCTTTTACACATTAGGGAATAAGGTTGAAGAATCTTGTATGTATGGAGATAAGCACAGCCTCTTTAAGCCTTTATGAAAGTGTTGTAAGTGGATACATTTTTAATGAAATTAAAATAATGACATCCTGTAGCTCTCAAAGAACATAGATGGCCATTCTTCACTGACTAAATAAACTCTCATGTGTTCCAGGTCTTTACAAACTAATAATTTAAGGGGTGATCTCTAAAACCTGCTGGTCTATGGATCTCCAGTACTAGAGTCAGCTACCCTTGAAGTACAGTAATAAAGGGCAGAAGAAACAAGATGGCAGATAAGGAGTTATGTGTCTAGAGCTGAACCATTTCTGGGCACAGTGTTGTATAACTGGATAATATCAGATGCAGTTGTCTGGTTCGCTTAAGGTGAAGGAAAATCAAGTTCAGGAACTCCAGAGATTAACAGCTAGTGAGTTTACGGTTATTATTGCATGGCAGTGGAGAATCATCAAGGGAAATAACTCTCAGTTGAAACGATCAGGATGTGGGGCAGCTTTACAAACTGGACAGGTTAGGTATTATTATTAACTAGTTATTTATTTTATTACATGTTCCTGAAAGTGTATTTTGCCAACCTCTTTATCACTGTGTGACAAAACCCTGTCAGTTTTGAGTGGTACATTCACGTTATGTAGTGGAGGAAAAATTCAGAGATATACTAGCTCAGCTTTCACTTGGCCCAGTTTGATCATGAATGTGCCAGAAAGAAACAGGTGACATTTTAACTTATTGATCCAACCTTGTTAATTCTTATGGAGTCTCTTACAATTAAAAGCACATTATTTTGAAAGCTCAAAATGTTTAATTAAAAGGTGTTTAGTGGAAAATAATGCAGTAAGACAATTGTACAGTCTTCCTTCTGTTTCCTTCTGATTAAGTGCTGTGGACAAATGTCTTTAATACAGAAATGTAGCATCATGAACTCTACCACCACTGAATTAGTAGAACGATTTTCTCTTTAAAACTGACTAGACGGTATTGACTATTGAGTATGGCTCAGATGGCGAAAAAATACCACTGCCAGATACAGACTGCATTTTTGGATACAAATGCTATTGTTATTATTGCTGTTATTTCTAATATCTGAAGCACAGATTGTTGTTTTTTATTCATTAATTAAGGAAGAAATGATAACTGAGAGTGGCAGAAAAAGATCTATGCCATCTTTATAATTGTTTTTAAAAAATTACAATGAAAACTGGGGATGCCTTATTCTTTTCTACCCAATTATTAGGTTTAGTCAGATTGCACTCCAGTAGTGCCTCACTCTCCTTGAGCAGAAAAGAAAGTACATTGTGAAATGAGACAGATATCAGCCTTTTACTGTAAATGAAGAACTGATCTGTATTATTGTGTTAATCATGGAAAGGAAAATGTGAAAGCTAAAAGTCACTTGACTGTTACGATATTAAATGTGAAAACTAAAATATGATTAATATTAATACTAAAAGTAGAGGGATCTTATTTAAGATCACACAAAACAGTTCACACTAATATACTTTCAATATAATGAGGACACTGTAGTACAAGGAGATTTGAATATTGTTTTGTAATTATTTCTTCAATGTACTACATTCCAAGCGCTTTTGAGGAATGTGCAGAGAAAGCTGAAGTGATCTTGTGGCTGATTTACTCTTTCATATTTTCATCATTTACTTTTTGTCAGTGTTCTCCACACTTGGCTCCTTCCATCTTGTACACAATGTCATGTTCTTCCTCTCCAACTTCAGACTGGAGCGGTGTCCTGCTGCTGTACCATCTGGAAAATGAGTGATTTGCAAAAGTCACAGCTGTCTCCATAGATAAATGCAAAATTGTAAAAAAAAAACAACCTTTTTTTCTACCGTTGGAAATTTCTTTCTGGTGCATCTGAAGAAAATCTTAAACTGCGGATCAGAAGTCTGAAAGGGACAAAGTGTGTGGAGAATGAATGTTGCTCATTTCCTTGGCATGTTGCTGCACTGCCACCCATTGCCCATCACAGGAGGCATGAGGAAAGCAGACATGCATTAAACTACAAACATTTACTCTAGGGCAGCTGTCTGACACTCGCTTTGACTTTAATTACTTTGGCTTCGATGTTAAAAGGAGTCTCGAAACATTTTTCAGGATTATATCTGGTTCATGACTGTAATAATAAAGTCAAAGAAACTGAAAATACTTTGTCTGTGTACTGTGTGTTATATTTTACAGTATGTGTACTTTGTAAAAAAAAAAGGAAATATAAAGAAGAAAGAGAAACACGGCAAACATGACCCAGTAAAGCAAGAGTGAACCTAAATTATTATAGGCTTTTAAGCAAAATGTAACACTTTTAACACTGAGAAAGTGTACCACAGATGTAGTGCTACTTTCTCATCCATGGTGCGGAGACTGACCTTCTCAGTCAGAAAGCCTGCATCAGCAAATCTCAGATTGAGTTTTATACTATACTCAGGCAATAAGCCATTGGGATAATCAGGTATCAAGAAGACCCTTCAATGTCTGTGTAACCAGGTGAATCTTAAAGTTCACTCTTAATTTCACGGGGATCCAGTGAAATTTACAGAGGATATGAGTTACAGGATATGTAGTAGTTTTAATTAGCATACGGACCACAGAATTCTGGATAAAATGAAGCTACTTAGTAATTTTGCAGATAAACAGTAAGTTAGGCATTACAGTAGTCTAATCTTGATTAAATAAAAGCATGTATCCATATTTATGCATCATCTAGGCAGAGCAAGACTGTACAACCTTCTGTTTTGGCCTTTCATCACTGTAGTTGAGCCCTATCTCTTCAGAAAGCATTGGAATCGCTCTTGGCTCTGTTAAATGTCATCCAGTGTCAGGGGCTAGAATACCTTGGACATAAAGGCTCTTTCATTCATTAGGAACTTTAGGTTAGGAAAAAATTAGTTTTCCTGAATGTTTTCTGTTTTTATTTATTTTCCTTACTAAAACTGCCATTTGATAGAACCTGTTGAGCACTTCCTCAGGTCTGGTATGAAACCATCTGTTATTAGGTCTCAGATTTTTAATCCCTACTCCTGTCTCAGTTTTTCAGTGTTATATTGCTCATTATAAAGCTTAGTAATGACATCACAGATGTTCCAGATGTGCTTCATTATTTTTCTGTTCAGTACTAATATGCATTTTATTATTCAGTCTTTTAAAAAAACTATCGTTGTATAGGAACATGTGTATGTAGCCCTTTGCTGCAATTAACTCTAAATGTATACATTATTATGTAGAACAGATTTTGTGTAATAATTTACAGTATGTGACACATTTTACATTTTTTTAAATACAAGTATTTATATATTTTTTTTTAAATGCGGTGATTTAAAAACAAATCTCCTTGTTTTAAGGATAACAGGTGAATCTGGGTTGAGGAGAGCATGAAACAACCAAATACTGAAATCTCTCACTGGTTTATGATGAATTACAGCATGATGCAGGCAGACAGGTTCCTTGGAGATGATTCTCCTGGGACATGCTCTTGTACATTGTGCAGAAATGACCTACTGGAGTCGTCACAGACACAAAGTTCATGGGGGAACCCTGGTCTGATTTTAAGAAACCATTAAGACTATTTTTCTTGGAAAAGAAACTGAAGGAGTTTTATAATGAGGGAATTTATTTCAATTTAATTAAACTAAATTGCATTACATGTGTTCTGGCAATGTATAAGATTAAGTTAGTCACAGTCACAAAATGCCTGGACTAGAAATGCTAGGACAGCTGTTGTCAATACCCCTGCCCTTCCATTTTACTACAGTATATAGATCAACAGGCATGGGTGAAGACTGTTTCTATGCAGTTGATTATATGGAAGATTAGACACGACCTCCCTATTCTTCATTTATTTCCTGCCTAGTCTATTTACATCCATCCTAAGAACAACATTCTCCTTTGTTTTACTGAATAAGATGACAATGTCAGACTGTCAATGAAAACAGAAAGGTCATATCTACAGTACTGGTGTACCGTAGCATGCTTGTTGCTTCTCAGCAGTTTCAAACAAAGCTGAGGGTAATGTCACATGAATAACCCTTGACTTAACACTTAACCTCTTGAAATATCTGAAAACTTGACATTATTTTAAACAATGTAGAATCACAGCTACCTTTTAATACAATGGTTTGTCTCCAGAGCATGGTTGTTTTGTTCCTAAAACAAATTGTGATCCACTAGCTGGGACAAAGGGAATTGCTAAAGTAGTGAAGGTTGTTAGGCAGTTTTGTAATGTTTAATGATATTGCTGTGATTAAACATAAATTCCTAATTTTACTAACTACATTCTTTTTCTGAGAAATCTATTTACTGTGTAGAAAAGCAGTTGCATTTTGCGGCAACTGTGTCCTGATTTTCTTAATTCTGTCAATGTATTGACTTTAAATAAATTCAACTTTGGTGCCAAGAGATCACTCAAATCCATATTGTATATTCACACAAGAGTTTCACCAAAGTATTGTCTACATTATAGTTGTAGTTCACTGTGCAGCTTGGGTTGGATTTTGGAAAACAAAATCTGCCTTTGCAGTTCAATTCTTTGTTTATAGAGATAGACTTGTGAGTTGCAGTGTTTTCAGAAATTCTATTCTTGTGGACTCAGACTTAAATAAAAAATGCGTGTGTCACTGACAGCTCAGTTTAGCAGCAAATTGTTAATTGGCAGTCATGATGCAGTGTTAGACGAAGGTTCTGATTTTCTCAAATTTAAGTTAAAAGAGCTTCTGTCTACATGATTTCAGGCAATGATATTTAATTTGTATATCATCTGATTTTACTTTACTATAGTGGAAGTATAATTGCAGACAACTGGATGTTTTCAAAAACCTTGACATTGATTGTTTTTGAAGATCATGCACTGGTTTTAGATGCTAGACTACATTTTAAAAAAGATAAGAAATTGGCAAATAATTGAGGAAAAAAAGAACTTGAAATGGTTCTTGCACGTGTCTGCATTGGAGTCGAGTAGAACAGTAGTTTTTAAAAGCATTTTTCACAAGCATGCCTCTAACAGATAGCTTCCAATGTGCTTGCTCTACATTTAGCAATGTCGATTCAGTTGTTCATTTGTTTGTCACCAGATAGAATTAAAAATAAAATTTGCTTGTGTATGTCTGAACAAAGAGACGACGAAAAAAAGGAATAAGGTTTGGTTGCACTGAAAAACAAACCTTTCGATGTTATTTTTTCAGTAGCATGATTTACCACGTCTCATACTGAAGATTTACTGTTTACTGGGTTGCCATAAGATTTAATTCCTAAAACTAACATCTAAATCTTGTAATGTGAGATTCCAATGCACGTGAACAAAAATCTCCTTTTTGTGATCAGAGGTTTGGTTGTGACCAACAATGTACAAACAGGTTAACAGGCCTAGTTGTAAATTTCTCCAAGTTAAACATTTGTCTAGATTTTACATTGGTTTATACCACTGTGTACATATGTAGTAAATCCTTTCTTCATTTTGTTACCTTGATTTTGTAATGTTTTGTTGATTATTTATCTGCACCTGGTAATATTGAGACAAACATTAAAGGATTATGTGGGTTTTGTCTTATGGTTCTACATAAATATAAGGATCGACATTATTGCTTAAAAAAATGCTTAAGTGGGAATTGTTATTAGACCTATAATCCTGGTCTCAGTAGGAATCACCAGAGGTTTCAAACAGGATTTTTCAGCTATAATGAGAAAAGGCTGATGAGGCTTATAAGCTGAATATATAGGAGAGCTTTACTAAGATTATATCTCTGTGAGGGCAGGAAATCTGCTTTGCGTCTTTGGATTTATGTTTTTTAAGCAGCATATTGTTTTCCTTGAGGGAAGAAATTAATTGCATTTTTTTCTTTTGTCACTTTCATTGCCAAGGGTATTTGTTCTTTTACTTTAAGACCTCAGGGATGTATAGTGTCTTGCAAAAGCATTCAAACCATTGTAGTTTTTAAATTTTGTTGCTTTAAAGTTGGCAATAGTGATGCTTTGAAGTTGCAGTTAATATTTGTTATATACTGTACTGTACACAACCTACTCCACACATTCTGATGATAAAAAACAAATAGATAATTAATGTGAACTAATTAGTTGAATAGCTCCTATTGTGTGTGGAATAATAGTGTTTCTTATGATTTCATAATAAAAACAACTGTTTCTGTGAGGTTCTGTGATCAGTTGGTAAATGTAAAATACTCAAATATGAAAACCCTTCAACGCAAGGTTTCAGGTTATAAAATCAAGTTTTTGAAAAGCACAGCTCAGGGAAGGGTACAAAAATTATTGAAGTTTCTGAATAATCCCTGTGAGCATAGGCTACTCAAATCAAATCATAGAAATTAAAAAAGAATTAGAACATAAAAAAGAACATTATATTGTTACATCAATGGAAATAAATAGTTTTATTTTCATAACCATCTCATTTACTTATCACCTATCTGCCACAAAACAAGATACTGTCTCACCTCGCCTTGCTTGAACTAATGAGTCCCATGCATCTTGTCGTGCTTGAGAAGGTATCTGTCATATGTAAATTATGGCATTTTCCAAAACCCAAAATATTCTGAAGCTCGGATTGTTCCCTTTTTCGCCATGCATATGTTTATGTGCACATGTACATTTGAAGAAGGCTCCATAGCTATAATGGTTTTTTTGTTTTTCTTTTTGATTTAGTGTAAGATTTGTAATACCATTTGATTATATTAGGTGTCCTACTGAATGACATACATGCCATTAAATGTCTGTTAAACATTGTTTTGTAAATTTGGCTACAAGGGGCCAGTTTCTGCACTAAGAACACTCAATAGGATCTTCACGACTCTCCTTTATCTTTTCTCATCTTGCCGTCATGTGCAGCCAAATTGAGAGGTTACCTGAAATAGATGTCCAGTGCCTTGGTACCATTATAGAATTCATTATGGAAAAGGAAGAAATAACTCCTAAAATACCTATATATGCTGTGAAACTTCTATGGTGTTTTTATGGATAAAGACAGTTTGGCACCTGACAGATGATCTCCCTGTGATGGCAAATTTCATCATACAGATAGAAAGTGCTACTACTGCTACTTTGGAGATGTTAGTGCCACTTGGACAAGAAGCGACAAGCACGTGGCAAAAAATGTAGCTGTAAACACTGAAAATGTAGTTAATCTTGACTTTCTAACAATTATTCCCGGTAGAGTGCAACACACATAGCTTGACTGTTTGTTTTTGTTTCAGTACAAATTTTCTTATGTCCTGGTGGTTGAGTATAATAATGTGACTATTGGACCAAACAACAGCCACATGACAGAGGTCACACCAAAGGTCAACAACCACTATCAGTTTAACAACAAACTATGGCTAAGGATCTGCGCATGTGGCTGGAAGGTTGCCGGTTCAAATCCCATGGCCAGCAGAAGAATCATACTCCATTGGGCCCCTGAGCAAGGCCCTTAAACCCAGCTGCTCCAGGAGCACTGTATAAATGGCTGACCCTGCGCTCTGACCCCAAGCTTCTCTCCCCGTTTGTCTGTCTGTGTCTCATTAAGGGCAAGCTGGGGTATGCGAAAAGATGAATTCCTAATGCGAGAAATTGTATATGGCTAATAAAGTGATCTTATCTTATCTTATTACTGTAGCCCTTTTTTGACCAACTGAGGCTTGACACATTTGATGCTACACGATACCAAGGTGCAGGCTTCTCTTACAGATGCACTTTCTTATCATTACAGGTCACGTCAACGGGCCAGTTGCTGCACTAAGGGCACTTAACAGGATCTTCACTGCTCTCCTTTATCTTTTGTCATCATGCCGTCAAGTGCAGCCAAATAGAGAGGTTGCCTGAAGGCCGCACTGGAACACTAATCTGAGATCAAGAAAGATGTGAAATCCGACAGCCTAATCTAAGGGAAAAAGCACTCACAGTAGCCTACTGTTAATGGATTCATAGTTAGGCACAGCTGTTGGAAGCTTCTGCCGGAACAAGTGAACACCATACGGAAGGAATATGAGTCTACAGGGCGAGTTAGGTGGGTCTTATGACAGCAGCCTGCAGGACAGTAGAGGAGAAATTAAAAACAACAATAAGCAGGCCTTTGTATCTTCAGGTGATGCCAATGCCAATGAAATCCCAGCAGAAGATGGTTGCAATGAGGACGGGGGTGGCACATGTAAAGGTGGGACTAGTGATACTGTTACTATCCCCCCTCTGGTGTCGCAGACCGAAGATCAGGACAAAATCATCATCTGGGGAACAGACTCCCAATGCGATGACCCAGACTTAGAGGAGTTTGAGCTGCTGGAATGCCAAGAGCTAGAGGCCTATTTGGAAGAAGAAGGTAAAGGTATGTTCCTGGAGTCGGACTCTGCTTATTCTCAGCACGCTGCCTGTTCTTCTCCTCAGGTGGCTGCAAAAATTGAGGTCAAAGGCGACACATGTTCTGCCCTGTCATTTAAAAAGAGAATAGCCCAAGACCCTGGGCAAATGGCACCTGAGGTCAGCTCAGAAAATGATATAATCGTTTCCTGCATTTCTGCATCATCAACTCCCAGTAGAGGCTTAGCAAGCACACTGGACAGCTCTAGAAGAACACAAACAGTGGATCCTCAGCACATTCCACCTGAAGCACTCAGTATGACCTCGGAAGACACTCTTGCTTTTCTATCCAATGTTGCTACCTCAGTGAAGAACAGGAGATCCCAGCTCATTGGGAACCCTCCCGTTGGAAGCACAAAGCAATCTGACAATAGTGCTCAAAACCTAAACTCAAAATTTCAGTCTCAGGAAGTCCTTTATAAAACAGAAGCACAGCCAGAACAAAGGTATTCAGGCCAGAGGATAAAGATGAGCCCCTGTGAGGATCTTACAGATTCACAGACAAGTGAAACTGAGGTAACATCTGGACAGCATGAACGAAAGGCTGTAGATTCAGCCATAACAGAGGGAATGCCCAATCCCAGTTTAAAAGATGGGTCTTGGAAGGGGCATCCATTTACTACAGCAGCATTACCGGGTCAAGGGAAGGACTCAGAAGAAGACACATCACATCAATCAGTCCAACCCAGGCCACATACGTCTGACACTGGCAGGGCGCAAAATGCATCAGGACACAGCTCAGAGGAGAGCAGAATATCCCCAAGTACTGAAACCACAGTGCATAAAGCCAGTCATAAGGACAGTTTCAGGGTTTCTCAATCTTTTGGTATACCCACCGTTGAACAGGCTGAACTGTCTGGCAGTCTGTCATTAAAAGGACATGCAGATATAATAGAAGGCCCCACCTTTGATCAGTCTAAAGGCCTTCATAAGCAGGGCTCTGGTGAATATGTTTCTGGTGATGGGGAGGTTACTATGGCAGACCCATTCACTGCTGATAAAAAGCAACAGCTGGGAAAGAAATCCTGCACAGAGCCCTCATCTGAGGCCCAAACAGGAGCCAAAAGCACAGGCTCACCACGAAGAAGACCCCTGTCTTCACCAGGAAAAGTGAGTGCCAGAGCACAGCCTGGGGAATCTGGTAACACTTCAAAAGAGCCTGTTTTGTCTTACAATGAGAGGCTCCATCCCACTGGATCTTCAGTGGACAACCCCCAGATGTTAAACAGTGGCCTGAAACCACCGAGCAAGGTGTGTCTCAGCAGTGGAATCCCCAAACCCATCTTACAGCATCCTAGGACCTCTCTCCTGAACCGGGGAGAAACAGAGACGAGCTCTGGGAGCAAGTTAGAGGATAAGAATGAAACAAAATTTCCCCCTAAGCCAAAACACGTCAGGCCCAAAATTATAACCTACATTCGCAAAACACCACAAGTCAAGCAGCTGGATAGTGCTTATGATGTTGCCACCCTACCCTCCAGGCTTTCTACCTATACCAGTCCCCTGGCCAAAGAACCAAAACCAGCGAGCAGTGATCCCAAATCCTCTCCAGTGCTTAGTGCTTCCAACCTCCTGTATGACAAGTACCGCAATGAAATGCAAAAGGGCCGTTACTACTCTTCAGGGTTAATGGTGTCTGGAATCAAGCCACCCAGTCATACAGTTCCCCACAAGATGGTCGGGAAATCGGATAGTTTCTATGGAGAGCTGGCCGATAAGCTCTTACAGGACATGGGTGGTGGGGTAAGACATTTTTTTTAAGATTCTATTTGTATAAATCAGGGATTCTCAAACCTAGTCCTCAAGAGCCCTTCTTGTTTTATTCCCAGCTGAGAATTTCATTGTTTGAGCGTACTGAACCCTTAATTGAACTATTTTCAAAAGAAGATCTTTTTTATACAGTAGCTCAATTCAACACTTAGTCAGTGGTTTCAGAAACAGTCTACACTAGCCAACCAAGTAATTTATTATGCAGAATTCATGTTACCCTCAACTTGCGTAATAAATTGTTATTAGTTGAAACAATTGAAACAGTTGAAACAATTCTTAATAGGTTACTGATTTTATGATGTACAGACAAAAGGTGGTATCCTACTGTATCAAGCACTTGCATGTTAAGTATTCTTAGCTCTGCATCAGCCCAGTTGCTTAAGTTCTAGTTGCCTGGTCATTTAATCTGTGTACCTACTGTAAATAAGAGTTTAAGAGTTTTATAAGTAAATAAGAGTTTTGACTCCGTGTATTTGGTAATCATAATGCCTAACCACTAAAAACAGATTTCAAAATGTTAATAATGAAATATTTAAATGTAGTTTAAGGGCAAAATTATTATTTTTTTAATAAATAAAACATGGTGCAGTTTATTGCAGTCTCCTAATGAAACATTTCCATCTCATTCATTTAGTTTGTTTAAAAAATGGTAAAATGTCACATATCCTTAAAATGAAATTTAGGCTACTCGAAATAGAAAGAATGTTGCAGGATCATTGTGGGAGAGCTGAGCTCCACACATTTCATCTAGTAAATGTTAGCCTACATCCAGGGCTGAAGTGTTTGATTTTTGTTCTTGTTCTTAAGTGTCCCTCAAAGGTTTTTTGTGGGTTTCACAGGCAGGCAGAACTGATGTTGGACTAGCTGGACCAGGGCAGGAGGACTCTACGATTTCCCACCTCGGTGCACACGAGGCTGGTCCTGCTAGTATCTTTCGCTCCTCTATGGTCCTCAGGCCTCAGCTGGGCTTGGGTGCGGTCACCAGGTTGCCTTCTGCCAAGACCAGAATGCTGTTGGCAGGTCAGAGGTCAGCCTTGTCCTTCAACCACCCGACTCAGGCAGCCAGTCCGGCTTCCCAATGTTGCCCAGACCCCTCAGGTGAGAGAACAATGGCCAAAGCTTGATTTATCTTTGTTTGCAGTGCACAGGAAAGAGAAGAAAGAGATCTCTTTTTCTTTGTGTTTGAAAAAGACCTGACCTTGCCACAATGCCAGTGCCTAGATCTACTGTACGTGGAAACATGAATAATGAAGAATTAATTTATCAACGTGTTGGTTTATGCAATTAATGAGCCAAAATCTGATTCAGCAGCAGCAAAAACCCATACTGTAATTCCTGTTTGCCAGTTTTATAACTTATGGGAAAGTTTAATCAAGAACATGAGCACGATTTTAAAACTGATGATTGAAAGGATGATTACTGTCCATTTAATTTATAATACCTGTCTGATTGGTGTAAGAATACACACTGTTCATTTTCCCAAGTTGCTCCTATCCTCCCAGCTGTATAAATGGGTCCAGCATTGCTGGTTAGCTCTGGACTTGATCTGTTTTTACTTTAATTACTAGAGGTAGTTAATTCAAGTTGGCTATTACATTCACTTCCAAACTGGCAATTGGTTAAGCATAATTCCTGCATTTTAGCTATTGCATTTGTTCTTATTTCTGAAGTAGGTTTTTCAGATTATTACTTGTCATAGCTATACAGTACAGTACATCACAATTTTTTGTTGTCCCAGTGGACACATTTCAACTAATTAGCTAAGGCTAATTTGAAAAGCAAGCTAGAAATATTAATATTCACTTGGAGAAAAGTTTTAAAAATTAGGCTAAAATAAATTAAACACATTTGTGTTTCATAATCTTTAGAATTGAGATATAGCATTAAGTATCTCAATTAAGATGATTTACTGCCCATTTTCCATAGTGATTTCATGAAATTGCATCTAGTACACTTTCTAATGTTAGTGGCATGTCTGGCTAGAAATGAACAAGGGAAAAAAACTGTATAGTATAAATATTAAGGGTTTTTTTTAAATAGTGTGAAGTAGAACAGTATTTAAAACCTTAAAAAAATAGATGGGATCTCTTATTTCTGCCCCTGCCATTACTTGGGGCTTTAGCTGTTATTTTATTTTGAGGTTCTCATTTTATCTGGGATATGTCTCTCTTAACCTGGGATGAGCTAATTAAATTGTGAGTCAAAATTAATTTTGACATCTGTCTTAGCATTGTGATTTCCTGGGGGCATTGCTTATCCCAAAATGTGATACACTAAAAAAACATTGCCACAAGATGTTCTGTACTTCATCTGCAAGTTCCAGCATGCATGTGAATTTTAATTCTAATTTAATTTAAATTAAACTGATAATCCCATTGAGGCAGAAGAGAATTATAGAACATTTATTTGTTCCCCTGAAATAGGTTCAAACCCACAGATTATTTGACACCTACAGTACTGTACTTGCTTGTGACATAAGTGCTGACGCAGGGCAGCTTCTATAATGTTCATGTTTCTTGATTCTTTATGGTGGAACCCCTGAAGTGCATGTACAAGTATGTCTATATATGCGCACACCCAAAGAAGGCTCCACAGCCAAAATGTTATGTTTTCTTTCTTCTCTTTTCAGCATAGAATAAACCTATTACTTGTTCCTTTGCAGTTTACGCATGCTAAAGCAGCTACCCACCTGAATTATGTCTGTATATGTACTGCATATATCTACTGAATTTGTTTGTATCCTCAGGTCCATCCTACTTGTTTGTGTTCTAAATTTCATCAGTCAACTATTTTCCAAAGAATTTAGGCATATCTGGGACCTGCATTTTTTTATTATGATATCTAACCTCAGAAGCACACTGTTTATATTCATCTTATTCAAATTCAGTGGTTAAAGTGTCCAGGTTTTTATCCAGATGTGACATGAGCCCACGGTTTTTATCATTCTGAGAAATAGAATAGATTTTTTATTTACTTATTGGTTATAGGGTTTCATACGTTCACTTAATGCATATGTACAGTATTAAGCCCTTGTAATTCATCAGTGGGCACCCATTGTCTTTGAAGTGCCGACCTATTAAATAATTTGAATATTTCCTTCCATTGATATTTCATGTTTGTATAACCACATGGTGAAAATGTTTCAGCTTAATTAAGGCAAATAGGCAAAATATTGCATTTGCTCTATGTTCACCAGTTATTTTTTATCAGTTCAGTCTTCTGAACTAAAATTTGAAGAAGTCTGTTTTTGAATTTCCTGACTTCAAATTGCATTGATTTCTACCAGATTTACTCCACTTCTGAGACAATAAAAACTCCAGCATTAATTTAATCCTCAGGGCAAAAGAGGAAACATGAAATAAATCCCTGTACTGTTCACAGCTGTAACCCTGCCAGACAGAGTGACTCCAGTAGAGCCTTGTTCTCTCCTCACGATCTTCCCTCTTCTCCAAGCAGGCTCTACAGCCCGACAATGAGGGTTATTTCTTGTTTATCTATGTCACAAGAAGTAATTATTAGGGTCTACAAAACCCCTAAGACTTTCTGATTTTCTTTATTGTTTCTTAGTAAGTACTTTTAATTTCTTGAAAGTATTTTTTAAATTTCTTAAGTATTGTTTTACTTGCATCTATTTGCAATATGTCCATGTCTGGCAGACTGAAGCCATAATTTGCATGTGTTTTTTATTGCGCACTCATTGTCCTCCATCTTGAAATTGCATTGGCTGCATAGTGGATTCAGAAGTGCTTTGATTTATATCAAACTGGTATCAATGTTCCATTTCATTTAATTAATGCAATTAATCATAGGTTCTTAATAAATTAATAGTGACGCATGAGAGTATCAACTGAATCATTTATGGATTAAACAACCAATTGAGTGACTGAGACTTAACATGTAATGTAGTACTTTGGTCTGTTCTGTAATTTTTATATTTTAAAGAACAGCATATTAGTTTATGTAAAGGAATTTAAGCTTGGTATAAAAAGGATCTGCCTCACATGGAACAAAAATTGTATTACAGTATTGCTTCTGGAAATGCCTATTGAATCTTGTTTATGTGCTCCAAAGATTTATTGTTTATTCACACCTAACATTGCATTAAATTATGCAGTAAGGCATTATATTTTGTAGCAATGTTTGCCATTCACATCAGAGGCAAAACACTGTGCAAAGCAGTGTCAAATCCATGAGAATGTATAGGGGACAAAACAATACAGAGAGGAACTGGAAGTTGAGATTTTGTGGGACACACAGACAGATATCCCTTTCCTTTTCATTATGTCTCATTATGTCTAATTCTGATTATTCTAATGATTGTATTACTTTATACTTTCACATTTTGATGTTTGTAAAACTAAAGTTAGAGCTATACGCAGGTTGTGTCCATTCTTTTCAAATGAATATTGTTTTGTCTTACAATTATTTGTTTCTATAATGACACGGCGCTCAGGATGTTGTAAAAACAATTGTATTTTTTCATGATTGCTCTTGCGATGCTCCTACATCACACATTATCCCTTACCCAGTGTGAATGTTATTGAGGAGAAGCACAGGGTCAGTTTGGTTTATCAATTTGATACTAATTTTCATTATTTATGTTACACTGTGTGCTATTTTACAATATAATAATCAACATGATTTCTTGCTATATATCAGGTATGTGCCATACAGAGGGAGTGTGTGATACAAGTGTAGTGTATGATAAAAGCCAAAAGCCAAATTAAATTGCCTTGTCATGTCTAATTCTAAAATTTCAAAATTAAGGCAGTTTTAAAAAAACGTTTTATCTTTAAAGCTGTTCAGTGATAATAGAAAACAGAAATAGTTAAGAACCACATTTTTTCTAGACTGAAAAAAAGAAATGAGGACAGCCCTTCACTCTTCACAAATCCCTTCTCTTGAGAAAAGTCTGCTTCTATATCGATATTAAAGACTTATTTTGTATTCTTACATATGGATGTTCTTGGTATTATCAATTTTTTAGCATGAAGCTGTCTTTTCTACACATTGCAATGTTTAATGAATCCCACTGGTCTCAAAACTCATTCAAACAGCATTCAGTGACATATTAATAATTTGTATTTTCATCAAGGAAACCAGAAGCCTGTGACTTCTTTGACACCCAACCCAAAATTGAATGTTTATTTGACACTCGTCTTCTCCCTGTTGCTTGCTGAAGTTAAAAATGACTTATCTTTAGTGATTGTGAGGCTATTAAAGGGGAAATCTGCTTCTAGTCTCATGAAACTCAGGACAACAATTAATGGAAAGAAATCTAAGAAAAATCCATGTGGATTATTTGTGCAGAATAATAAACAGATTTTGTTTAATGCAGGAATGTTCAAAGTGATTTAAATTTAATAAGAGCTTTTGTAACAATCAATAGCTTATTTGTCAAGAATGTATCTTTCTCACAGAAATAGTTTCTCCATTGAAATACTAACCTATCCCAGTAAGCAATCGGAAGGCTGGGTACACCTGCTATTGCAGGGTGGGTGGACACACGGACACACACACTCACTTGGGGACAGTTTATCCAGAAGCCAGTTAACATACCAGTATGTAGGTTATGAACATGTGAACACTGGAGAACATACCAACTCCATGCAGATTGCACCCCAGGAATTTAACCCAGGGCCCAGCACTGCAAGGCACCAATGGTAACCACTGTATTGCTGTGCTAACTGCATACATACCACACAGACTTTTTCCATGTAAATGAGATAACTTTTTAGAGTTAGGGTAATGGACACATACTGTACACATCTAAACCTCAAAGCCATTGAATAATGAAGACAATTTATAAGATGTGGTCCTTTTTTGTTCTTTCTGTTGGGTATTGTTGGAAGCATTCTTGAAATGTACTTCTACTGTAAGTAACTAAATAGATCCACAATACATTGTTGACCACAGAAACAGCAAAGTTAACTCATGAATGGAAATGGTAGCAATTTGGATTATAGGAGCTCAATCTGAATCATGTTCTGATAAGCACTTTTACTGACAGAGTTTTATTTGTTTTTGCTTTTAACCTTTTATGTGACTCATCCTTAACCAGTTCCACTGCAACCTGAACAGTGTCATCTTTGTTTCCCACATACTGTAGTTGTCTGAACTTCTTCTATTTCGTCCACAACTGGAGATTTGTTATATATTTCTGTACTGTATAAAAGTCCTTAGATGCCTCCTAATGAAAATTTATTTTTCCCATCAAGGTTTCCTACTGAAACACTGGACAAGATGCAAGCATGCTTAGATTCTTCAATTTACCATTTGCCTTCCAAGTGGATTGATTGCTTTAGAAGTCATAGCAAAATATGCACTGGCAGAAACCTTATGATGAATGGGAGAATATATTTTCTTGTGCAGTAGGTGGTAGTGAGATTATTTAAATAGCCAGCAGTGTCATATGCTGTGTTCAGTGATTCAGAAAGCTAAAGGGATATGGATAGTTAATATTCAACCTCCTGGCTGGGATAATTCTCTCAGTAGACCTAATTAGCATGTTTTAGGAGATTTATACGATGCATATTCTCATGTACTGTATTTAGAAAGCCTGACATATCTAGAAGCGGGTATTTATTAGTCACATCAGTTTGATTTAGAGCAGTCATGGTCTGTTTCCTTGTAGCTCCCCTGAGTGGTGTCAATAGGACTGCTCTCTGTGATCATTGCCTTCAAAAAGAAAGTAAAATATACAAGGCACACAGATGGACTCGGAGTGTTGTGCTTGGAGCTGTGACTTTCTTTAGTCTAGCCTTTCATCTCTGCTGTCTGATACCTCATGCTGCTCCTGCCATTTTATGTGAAAATGTTTCCATCAATACATCATAAGCAGTACCAGTACAATGCATGTTGATATAATTTTATGTAATAAGTTATTAAATAGAAATGTAAAATACAGTATAATGGCCATTGTTAAGATGTGACAAAGTGTAAATTCTTATATAACTACAAAATTCACTCTTTTAACAAAAAGCTTTCTGATAGTAAATAAAAAAAGTTCTGAACAGTGGCCTGTACTTCTCACACAGAATGAGAATTTGTGCAACCTCTGTTACACCAGCTTTTCAATTCTGCGTGGGGAGCTGTTCTTTCAGCACTATAAGATCAGTCACACCTGAACTTCTTCATTTAAAACTGTAGAAATACTGTTAACTTTCTCTTCAGTGCACTTTCCTGGATAGAAGAACAAGAATATCAGTATATTTCAGTGGTAAACTGAGCATTTAAAGGGGGTATGCATTATTTAGACTTAAGCCAGGTAATTTTATCAAGTCCTTTCCTGCAAAATATTGCCGTTTATCACTGAAATCCAATCGGCTAAGGAAAATTGGCATAAACCTATTTTGGCTGCAAAGTGTTATGAGTATTTTTTCTGCTGTTCTCAATAAACAGCAGCTACCAATGTTACCAGCCTCAGGCTGGCTAAATGTTTTTTTTTTTAAATCAAACTAGATCTTTTCATGTGTTTTAAAGTCTTCATTGCTTTAACTTACATTAATATCCCTTGAATGTGACCAGACTGTGAAAAAATCTGATCTGCACCACCAGTCACCGAGAAAACAAGACCTGCACCTCTTTCAAAAACCTGAAAAAAACAGGACTGTTACTGCCTCCCCACGAGTTGATCTGGAAAATGGATATCCTTCAGCTATTAAAAGTAAATGGCATAGGACAGCAGCACCAATTGATTAAGTATGTGAGGGGGTTTGATAACCCCACCTCTTTTTAAAGTGTAATAGAAATAATGCAATCTTTTCTTTCCCATGAGCTTCAGCGAGATTTTCATAGGTTTTATCTGATGGTAATTCTTTTAGCAGTAATAGCCCCCACCTCCGAGAGTAGTAAATTCTAAGACCCAATCTTTTACCGATACTGACACTTAAGCCTTTTACTCCTCCCAAGCAGTGGGAGTCCAGATGACAAGGAAATCTATATAACCCACATTGTATGTTTCTTATTAATCCCCTTTTCTCAGTATTACTACATTTCATCTCAGCAGCCTTTTGTACAATTCATTTTAATTGTTATAATTATATATATGCCAGTTTTAGACCCCTGAAATGGGACTTAAGTGCTAAAGAATTACATTATTCAATGGTTTGAAAGAAGCATTAAGATGTAGGCGGCACCTTTGCAATAAAGCAGTGGATTACTGTAAGGAATCGTTTAAAAAAAGAAGCCACAATGCGACATGTCTGATGAAATGGTTTGAACATTAAAGATATTCAGTGCAGATGATGCCAAATTAGGAGAATTAACAAATCCTGTAGAAGCAGCAAATGAAATGCAAAAAGATTTAGATAAGATTCAAGACTAGGCAAACACCTGAGATCACGTTTAATGTTAAGTGCGGGGTTTTGAAAGTAATTAATAAAAAATGTTAAAAGCTATAAATACAAAATGGGAAATGCTGAGCAAACAGAGGCTACTTATGAAACTCAAATTATGTATATCTTGACAATATGGGGAAACAAAACCTAGGTTAAAAGCAAAAGATTTACATAATGAATGTTATATTAATTGTATTATAATTGTATTATATAACACACTAATAGGGGCTCATTTAGAGTGTTTTGTACAACTCTGGTCACCATGTTATGAAAGATATTGCTGCTCTAGAATCTGCTACTCGGGAGGGAACAGAACCTTTTTTTAAATTTTATTTTGAACACAGAAGACTATCCATCCATGCATTTCTGCTTTATCCTGTTCAGGGTCATGGGGGAGCCCTAGCCAGTGCTGGATTTCCCATTAGGCACTGTAGGTACAGTACCTAGGGCCTACGAAGGAGGTAAACAGTAGTGACTAATGAAAAACAATCTGAAACAACACGCTTGCAATTGACTCTAGGTGCTCCAAATAAAAAATAATGCGTGATCAAAGTGATGGTCGCTCGACTCACTCCATCAATCACATGGTTTAGCATTGGTATAGTTTAAAGTGTGTCATGTCACTCGACAATTCAATTGGCGTTTATCTCTCTTTTTGCACACTTCGGAGTGAAAGTGCCTACAAAAGCCAAAATCTGAGCACAGTCTCAAACACCAGGGATAATTTTCCTTAGAGCCAATTCATCAACCAGTACAGTATGTCTTTGGATTTGTATGTGGTAATCTTTGGAGGATGTGGTAGCAAACCAGAGCACATCGGGGAAACACATATGAACAAATGTAGATGATACCAGAATGAGCAAGTCATTCAGCCATGTAGATGATACCCTGGCTTCTTTCAAAAAACATGCTGGATGAGATCCTTGGATCAATGAACTGCTAACTACCAAATGGGCTATGTGAGCCGAATGTCATCCTGTTGTTTGGAACTTCTCTTGTTTTTAAAGAAAATCTCCCTGTTCCTGACCCTCATTATTAAAACAGCTAGCTTTGGTGGTCACAATCCTTAACTATTAGTGGAGGGATGCATTTAGATTATTGTAGGTACAGTTGCAAGAAGATGTTTGTGAACCCTTTGGAATGACCTGGATTTCTGCATTACTCCTAAAAAATGTGGTCTGATCTTCCACTACAGTAAGTCTGTCACGATCGCTAACCCCTCCTCTTAAGGGAGCTCCAGCCCTTCCTCGTTCCCTCCCATTGTCTGCACCTGTTCCCTATTCCCGTTCCCCCTTAAAAGCCAGACGCGGACCTCAGTCCTGGTTCCTCATTGATTTCCACATCATGAGAGCCCGGGGTCTTGCTGCGTCTGGCTCCGTTATGCCCCCCCCCCCCCCCAGGATGGATCGCCTGGCTATGGACTTCAGCCCTTGTTTCTGATTTCCCGTTTGGATTTCCTACGTGGATTGTTCGCCTGGATTCACTTCCCCTGGACACCTGCACTGCATGGACACGCCCCCCGTCTCCAGACCCTTTTCCTGCATGACCATTTTTCCCCTTGTGTCTTCACTATTCTGGATCGTGTCGTCCGCATAGGGCCCGGAAAGAACTGTTCGTGACAAAGTCACAATAATAGACCAACACAAATCTGCTTAAACTAAGAACACACAAACAATTGTACTTCTTCTTGTCAATATTGAACACATCGTTTAATCATTCACTGTCCAGGTTGGAAAAAGTATGTGAACCCTTATATTTGGTAACTGGTAGAACTTCCTTTAGTAGCAATAATCTCCACCAAACTTTTCCTGTAGCTGCTGACGAGACTTACACAACGGTTAAGAGGAATTTTAGACCATTCCTCCTTAAAAAACTGTTTCAGTTCATTAATATTTCTGGGATTCCTTACATGAACAGCTCTCTCCAGGTCATGCCCCAGCATCTCAGTTGGGTTGAGGTCTGGACTTGGCCATTCCAGAACACAAATGTTTCTTCTGTTTAAGCCATTCTGTTGTTGATTTAATCCTGTGTTTCGGGTCATTGTCTTGTTGCATCACCCAACGTCTATTAAGCTTCGGGTGCCGGACCGCTACGCTGACATTCTCCTGTAAAATGTCTTAAGACAATTTTGAATTCATTGTTCCCTCTATGATAACAAGCTGTCCAGGCCCTGAGGCAGCAAAGCAGCCCGAAACCATGATGCTCCCTCCACATGCTTCACGGTTGGGATGAGGCTTTGGTGTTGGTGTGCAGTGCTTTTTTTTCCCTCCGAACATAGCGTTTCACATTTCTACCAAAGAGTTAAACTTTTGTCTCATCCGTCTATAGAACACTGATGTCGTGGAACATCCAGGTGGTCTTTTGCAAACGTGCAGCAATGTGTTTTTTGGTTTGGAGATCAGTAGTTTCCTCTGTGGTGTCCTTCCATTAACACCATTCTTGTTCAGTGTTTTTTTTATAGTGGACACATGAACAGAGACTTTGGCAGGTTCAAGAGATTTCTGCAGGTCCTTTGGTGTTACCCTAGGGTTCTTTTTCACCTCCTTCAGCATTGCACACTGTGCTCTTGCCGTGATCTTTGCAGGACGCCCACTCCTAGGGAGAGTAGCATCGGTACTAAATTTCCTCCATTTGTAGACAGTCTGTCTTACTGTGGATTGATAAACACCCAGGCCTTTGGAAATGCTTATGTAGCATTTTCCAGCTTTATGCATCTCTACAATTCTTCTAAGTTCCTCTGATATTTATTATGATCACATGAACTCTTTCTTGAGAAGAGCAGACTCTGTCAGTAATCAACCTTTGCGTGTCTTTTTTATAGGGCAGGGCACCTCCAACCCACACCACCAATCTCATCTAATTGATTGGAACACCTGACTCCAATTAGCTTTTGTAGAAGTCAATGTCCTAGAGGTTCACATACTTTTTCCAACTTAGACTGACATTGCTTTAACGATGTGTTCAGTACTGACAAGAAGTACAATTGTTTGTGTGTTATTAGTTTAAGCAGATTTGTTTTTGTCTATTATCGTGACTTAGTTGAAGATTAGACTACATTTTTTCGGTGCTTACAGATGTTTTCAGAGCAGTAGTTAGTATTGAGTATTGAGTAGTGAGTAGTTAGTATTTTGGATACATACAATATCTTGCAGATAGAGTTCATCTCTAGTTTGTCAGAGGAGATTGTAAGAGAAATTTTCAGGGTCTTTAAGATTTTGAAAGTCAACTCACTTGACTGCTTCAGGATCAAAAATGAGTGTAATGGAAATGGACATTAAAGAGAGAGTGTACTTAGGGATGTACATAGGAGGCAGTTCTTTATGCAGTCTTAGGTGCCTGGAACGAGCTATCCTGCATGCTGGTAACAGCAAATGTTCTGGAATCTTTAAAACACAGCTACATGTAGATGTTATTTTAAATGAACAAGCTGCTTATAACCAAATGAGGAAGATGAACTATATGGACCATATCTAAAAATATTCTAATTTAAATGTTTAAATCTTACAGTATATACAAAGTACCTTACATGCATATCGATTTACTGTATATACAGTCGTATTTGGAAGTAATCTAAGCAGAGTACTGTACTGTGTTAAACGGTACAATAGTAGTAACATTCACTGTATTTATACTCTTAGCCTTTCTGTTATAAGCTCAAAGCCCAAACCACTACTCAACACTGTTGTTTAAGAGTTGAGATAAACTCCTACCTCACCATTCTATAATATTTTTTTCTGCTGAGTTATGATGTTGAAACAACCTTTTTTATCATTTTTGCAAATATAATACAGTACATGAATGTTTTGATTATATTCAACATTTTTTAAATGTTATAATCAAGCACTTTTTGGTATTTTTGTGCAGTTCAAAGAATAGCTAATAATTTAAAAAATAATTACAGTCCTTATTCTGTGTATGTTCCTGTGTCCTTAGGAAGACTGTTATCTGACATTTTTTTTCAACCATACAAGAACCTCTAAATCCTCTACAAGAACCTCTAAACCTCTAAATCTAATGGTACACAGTGCCATTATGAAACATGTCTTGAAATCCCCAGGGCAAGTACTGAATTAAGCAAATATTTTTAATTTGTTTAGACAGTAAACATCTTTAACCAATACAACTATTTAATATTATGCAAAATATACTGTTTACTCTTTTTAAAGAGTTTTTTTTCAGAGGGTTTCTTTTACAGCTGTTTCCTAACTTCTGTTATGTGAAAATGGTGAAAACTTCCCCAGATAATGGATCACTTAAACACCAGTTATTGTTAGGGAGGATTTCCTTTACTGTCTTCATATAATATGTTTTCTTAAACATGCTCCATACTTTACATTGGTCTTGTAAGGAATTCAGTGATTTTAACCAAACAACTACTTTTCACAGTATGAAACTGAAGATTGTTTAGCTTTAAATTGCACATAAAGGCAGTTTATAGTCATACTTATTGTAAATGCAGTAACACTGAATTTTCAACAAGAATATACAGTCATGAGTACAGTTATGTGGTAGATGCTAAACTATTAGGACCTTTCAAGAATCTTAAGACTATTTACAAACAGGAAAGAATGAAGTGTCTCTCCTTTCAATCTTTCTTGATGTTCTAAAAGCACTGAGGTAACTTTTGGTAAAATGAGAGACTTGAACTGAGTCTTGGTAATTCATCCTTCCCATGGAATTCAGTCTCTTAACTATACACCTCACGATCCTCTTTTTATGGGTATCTTGGGATCAGTCAAGTAGACTGTCTTTGAGAAGATTTATTTTGGTAGCTTCCCATCTTCCCTACTGTTTTCCAAACAGCTCGTCATTTATGAAGAGTATTCCAGGGGGAGCAGCACAGTAAGAAGCTAGACAAGTCTTAAAGGTGACTAGAATCTAAAGTAAACTTTCTGTGTAAACTTTTTTTAGCAGAACACAGATGAAATTTTAAAGTTATCCTGTTATGTGATTGTCATTTCATTTCAAATAAAAAGAAGATTGAGTGGGAGTTGTGAACCGAATCAACTTTGAACCTTTGTTGAGTCAAATTCAGTGTCTTATAGCTGAACACTTTTTCAAAATTGGAACCAACGTTCAGTTCATTCATGTATTTACAGCCATGATTTGCATCCATCATATCAATTGAACTGTCATAAACTTGCCATATCAGTTCAGTATGATGTACAATATAACAACTGCTGTGTTTAAATACAGCCATTAGAAAGAAAAAAGCCATTCATAAGAAAAAGTCAAGCTTCTGCAAGCATAATAAAGCAACACAATATTTCCAAACCCTTTTTTCTTCAGCAGAAGAGTTGTTCTGAAACCTTTGCACCATTGATGCTTAGCTCCAATTCTTTACCTTTTATCTAATTTATCATTTGCTGGATTTGCTAGACTTTTATTTACTTTCAGCATCTCACTCTATATCACAAAGCGTGGAAGCCTCCCCATCAGTTGGACTTCACTATTGCTGTATGAAACACTACGTCTCACTTTAGTCTTGTGTCTTCTTGTAGTGGACCAGAGGAAGAGCATCCCAGGCACTCCTACAAGGTCTCACTTTCCCAAGCCAGGTCAGTCCGGCCTGCGCCCGCCAGGTTATTCCCGCCTGCCTGCTGCACGGCTCGCTGCTTTTGGTTTTGTCCGCAGCGCCAGCGTGTCCTCGGTCTCCAGCAACCAGTCTAACGAGAGCAGCCATAGCGACCCCTGCAAGTCTTCTATCCGTGAGTCCCTCTTTACTACCACATTGTGATCTGTAAGGTCTTCAAATCCCCTGGTTTTCATTTCAGGCTGGCTCGTAACCAAGCTTACTGAGTTGTCAGTTGAGCCAATGGTTTAACTGTTTTCTGTACTCAGGATTTTGTCTTACCGGTATTCTCCTTTAGGTCATGCGAGTCATTTCCATTTCCAAGAAACATAAAGACCTGAACTCTGGTTCAACTTGCTTGAAAATCACTGTTCTCCTTTAGAAAGTGGTTGCTTTCTAAACAACACTTATCATCAGCTGATTACTTGATAATTGACAGTGGGAATGACGCAGTCAAACATTCTCATAGTAAAAGATCTTAGTGCTGTGGAAGTTCATTGGTTAAATTGAACCAGGTCAATGAAATAATAAAGCATACGGAACTGAAGCTCAGCATTTGATCCATGCTAGTTTCTAACCTTGTTCAACTGTCAAAATACTGCAATTATTTAAGAAATGCAATCAAATGGTTCAATTTGGGAGCTTACTGTGCCAAACTGACATAGCTGATTATGAATGGAAACCAGAAGACAAAGGACATGGACTGGAAAATGCCAAAGGTAATTAACAGCTCAAGTACAGTGAACACCAAAGGGATTTCAAGGATCACAGCTGGGAAGTGCTTCCTGATTTCCCTAATGGCTATCCATGCTTAGACTATGAGTAATGTAGACAAGTAAGTGTTTGAAACTTAAGAAGAAGCAGTATGTCCACAATACAAGTGCCCCTTAATTATATTTTAGATTGTACAGAAACAGTTATACACAGGAATCATAGTTCTTACTAAAATCAATTAATTCATCATTGCTGAATGTCCATCCATTTTTATCCACTTCATCCAATTTACGATTGGGTTGCAATTTCTGAATATAATGTTATTACAATGTTTTGTGCTTTTGTTATTTTTAAAATATATTAAATATACAAAGGAGTAAGAACTGAAATTGGGGGGTAAAGAATGTATTTAGAAAGTGAAAAGGTGCAGACAAATCAGCTGTTCCTGTGAAAAGTTATATAGTATAACAGGAGAACTGTCCTTTGTGTCTGGGCTACCAACAGAAACATTGAGGACTGGGCCCCGGGTTTTGAGGGATGGAGATGTGTGCTGAAATTTGCATTATTTTCTATTAAAAGGGTTGAATCCCGATATTGAATCAGTGAACCATAAAGGTTTGTTCCAGGAATGCAGGGGAATGGTGAAGATGTTTCTGAATACTATAGGTTAAAAAATATTTTGCTAGCATCTGTAAAAACATTCTTAAAAAAGAATCCCTTTATACTTTTGATTTTTATTCTGATAATGCTGATGGATCTTTAAGTAATTTAAAAATTGTCAAAGCTTTTTGTTCAGGAGCAATCTTAACACTTTTTGAGTACTCCGATAAGGAGGGTGGTTGAAAATGTTGAGAAGGTATTATGAATTACATTAAAATTATTCAGAAATGTTGTCTTTGGGACATTGTCTATAGTTATGGAGGAGATGGATTGGGATAATCTTCTATCCTTTAAAATAGAACATCAGAGGAAAAAAAATTAATTGAGATAATGGTGAACCCAGGCTGTACAGTACTTCTAGTGGTAGATAGAGATCCAGCAAATCCAAAGAGAAAATGCCTGCCTGTATACCTGCTGTATATCCACCCTATGCTCATTATTCAGCTTTACATTCTCTGTGTAATAAGAACCTGTATCACGTAAATTATTATTTGGAAAAACTTGAGTGTCTTAGAGGTGGTCTACACAACGATTACAGCTTTGAGAATTTATTCAGTCATTAATAAAATGTCTAAATTTACTTTGACAAAACATTGTTTGCTTCAGTTTAAAACAAAGTCATTTTCTGTTCTTTCAGCACTCTTTTTCCTCATTCTGTGAATAAAAACAAAATGGAATCCACAAAGTACTATGATACAGACTGTAAGCACCAAATATGTGGGAAAAATGTGAATTTTTTGTCTAATAGTTTATTACATGTATTGTATTGTGTCCATTTCTGAATAGGGCCCAGGTGTTTTGTACAGTATTGTTTTTACTTTAGTTCTTCTGTTTTATTTGAAATATTAACTTTTTTGGGGGGAGGGAGAACATTCTATACAGTTTAATTAAAACATCCCAGCAAATTGTTTTTTTTGTAAATCTTATTAAATTTGTACAGTAAGTCTTGTTAAATAATATAATCAGTGTGCAATACTAACTGTACAATTTGGATGGTGTGTTTTATTGCTTTCTTGGGTGACAGTACTCAAAAAACACCCATTTTGTGGCAATACCTGATTATTACAAATAATTATTGTGCATAATTATGTGTTTAAGGTGTATTTAATTAGTGTAATGGCCTGATAGGTCTGCAAGTGGAGAATGAACAAGATTACCCATCTTTAAAGCAAGTGATTGGGAAGTCAGAGTATCGGGGTGTGAATTCTGGCAGTATCCTTCCACTCCATGTAAAAGTGATGAACAGTGTCGAAAAACCAGAGGACACTCACTGCTGATATACCTCAATGGACTAACAAAATGAAAAACACAGGCCTTGGAAGATTTCAAGTGTAAAAGTGCTGTTTGCTGTAAAATACTTCCTTGTTTGTTCACATTAAGGCAATCTTCCTTCAATTCCTCCCATTGTTTGGGCATACAGTAGTCTTTCTGCTTCAGTTTATGCAAGTAGGATCACTGAGAGGGCAAATGAGGAAGGATAATTCTGATAGTCATTAATTTGAATATATTAGTAACAAACTTAAATTTTGCATTATTGTCTTGTTAAAATCATTGAAATATTAATAGTACTGATACTTTAAGTTAATAGTATTGACGCTTTAGTTTACCGTTTTCTGGGACAGTAACAGTAGACACATCTATCTAGGGCAGTAAACATCAGCAGATTCCATATCTGGTATATGTGTGTGTGTGTTAATGAACCCTTTGGTACAGAAGCAGAATTCCCCTGGTGGGACCCTACCAGATGGCAAAGCCTGCAGTGACAAACATTATCATTTAATTAAAATAGACTAAATATGTATTTAAGTATTTTGTGAAACAAAGACAATGAATTCAAAAAGTAAAGTTTAACAGCAGAAACAAATGTAGAACAGCCGAACACATGCTTGTTCTTATGCTGTTATTTTAAGGCAGTGCTTTAGAATTTGTTATAGTTTTTTTTGCACCAGATACTGTTGTGGGGATAAAGGCCCAGTCCACGTACTTTCTTACTTTTTTCACTATGTTAGTATGTCATTTGAGAAGATGACACTATTTTTTTCAAATACATGGAGACATTGTTTTGGCAAATAACTTTGAAAACCAGCCTGACATTTTTTCTTGCTCCCTTTATTCTATTTCAGCTGAATCCAAACGTGATACAAAAATCAGACTAGAGGTTTAAAATTCTCCATGTATTCTAATAATCATGAGAAGCTCCCTTTGTTTTTTCCCAAAGTTTTTTAAAATTATTTTTATACATCATTTGTATTTACATATCAAAGGTAGAATGGTGCTCCTCTTAAATCTCACATTGTCTCTGCGGATTTGAATCCAAGTTTAGATTCTCAAGCCCACAGGCGTCATGGAGATTAAAGGGAATTTTAGAAGACAGTTTTCCCTTCTTTTCACAGTCTGAACACAGTGTAAGCGGGAGGTAAGAAACAGCAAATTGATGTTGAACTTATTGTTTAAGGGAAGTCAAGAGTTCATTCTCTGAATCAAGGCACAAGTGTTAAGCCCCAATGTAAGAAAGAACAAAGCTTTGCTCTTTCTCAGAAATTAATGTTGTAATTTCTTGTTGCAGTAGGTGCTAAGTACCATACTGTACATTATCTTTAGCTTAGAAGGTGTAATTAAGAATATTCGCCTAAAACGACTTCTTAGATTCCTCGCCTTTGTGGTGACATCTTTGAATGCTCCTTGCCTTAAATATTTTTTTAGTGTAGACTTGATTAATTCAGAGCTTTTAAGACATCTTTCTGTTGGTTGACACAAACCCTCTCTGTCAAACAGAAGGCCACAATGAAGCCATGTTTGGAATTCATATACAACCCTAATCCTGAAGTCTAACATATTTTGTAGGTAATTGCAAATTTGCATTCCAAATGATCTATGTCTATTATTTGAAACAATCACCTGCCTTGTTGATTATAGATAAATAGTTCCAGGTAATTAAAAACTAGTAATTTTGTGATTGCCTTTAAAACATGCAGGATTGGAACTTTCCATCAAATCCCCCTATCCTAGGAGCAAGTGATGTGCATTGTGGTGTATATCAATGATGTCAGAGCCCTCTTTCATATTACTGCCATTCTTCATGCTCCACTTTACACACATTTGTGTTCTTACACTTTTTTGCTCTATGATTCAAGTGTTTATGAATCAATTAACTTTACAAGTATCTTGTATACAGTATGTTTATCAGAGTATATAGAATAGGTGGAGGACAGGTGAAACAGATAATTCAAAGACTGGTTGTGTCTAAATCTAGACAAATTGTCAGGTTAACAGGCTGCATTAAGCAATGGACCGTAAACTGCTGTGCTTTTGATTACAAACAGCACTGCTGTTAATTGAAAACCCAGCTTGGTTCAAAGTGTGATAAAGGCATGTAGAAGCAAAATAATACATGTGCAGAGTAGTAAGCCCGTATTGGGGAAAAAATAACTTGCTGATTAGGGAGTTACGCTGAGAGGAGCAACTAGATGTATTCCCCGTCTCAAAGGAATATCTTAATAAAAATGTAAAATCTAAAAATAAAGGAAAATTCTCTTTATGTTTTTAAATCACAATTTTAGTGAATACAAAGAAGAATTCATTGCTCAAAATCCTCAAGAGTTTTGGCAACCCATTGGGTGTCTTCAGAACCATCAATGATACAACAGTAAAAAGACATACTGTAACTTGAATTTACAGAGAAGTGCATTTAGAAATGAGATCATGAGGCAATTGTTTTAGACAAATGGGACTGGGAGTCTGGAGCTAATGATCCAGACATTTTGACTCCCTGACTTCTTTCGAGAATTGGTTGGATAAAGAAGAAGGTGAAATAAGTCAAATCCTCTCCTCTCATTTGTAACCAATTTTATGTTCTTATTGTTTGGATAGGTGCAAATTTAATGAGTAGAGAAAAGTGGGAATAAGGCCTGAATGTACACATTTTAGAACCAATAAATCTAATGATTTTTTTATTGGTGATTATAGTTTTAAAGGTTATCTTAATAACCCCAAAACCAAATGATTTGCTTTATTAATTTGGTTCAATATGTCCTCTACTTTGATATTATCAGATTTTTTAAAAAATTCTTGAGCTGTTCTTCACTATTCATCAATTTCCGTACATCAGCTAACATCACAGCCTGCTGATCGGATCGCTTTCATCAGAATGGTCTATTGATCTGTCGCTTTCTGCTTGCTGCTCTTCGTCTCACTCGATAGTGGCTTCTGTTTAAAGCATACAGCTAGAGTTGAACATTTCTGACCCCTAGCAAGCTGCATTCCCACATTACAGATGTTTTCGTGAAAGAGGAGGAGAGCACAAATTTTTCTTTTTGACAAAATATTATTTGTGTCAGGGGTATAATTCAGTGTATTTAATATTTAAATACGCTGTATAGGTAAGTTGGGCATCTCTGGCTTAAAAAGCATTTATACCCGATTCACTGTATCCTTCTCAATGCACTTTTTATGAAATAAAATTTGAGGGATCAAGGAGAGACATCTCTGTTTACAATTTTAGATGTTTCTGTCCTGTACGAATCTGAAGTAATATGGCGAATATCATGTGCTTTTTCATTTCAGCATTTTTTTTTAAATGTGTAAATTCCCTTTAATAAAATATTAGTTATGCTGTCCAAAAACAGTACCTTAGCTAAGCATACTAAGATTTATTTTATTTCCAGAGTAACATAGAATGAACCTGACTTTTACTTTTGTTATGCTGGCAACAGTGATTCAGAGCATTGTTGTCATTGATTAATGTACAATTGAAAACAATGTGTTAGTATCCCTGGGTTATTTTGGGTATAATTGTCAGTTAATGGTGTTTTTAAGTGAATAGCTAGTGAAAAGCTATGTAATACAGTGTATGCTGCTCTATGTTGCTCTTATTGGGTTATTTGATTTAATTCATCGCATTTTGGAAGCTTGTTTTCATCAGCACTGATTAATTGCAAGATGAAATTGTCCCCCAAGATTCCTTCACAAACTTCTGTGTTCAGTAGTCCTTAGTCAGCTTATTCCTGCAAGACCTGATGAAAACATCTTATCAGATAATCTGATAGGAAGGCCTTCTTCATAGTGTTTTGTCTCTGGGGATTCAATTTAGAATTTTGTCCTACAATGTTCTATTCTTATTCCTATGTACATGTCTTGCCTGTTGCCCTTTAGTTCTTACTGTTTCAGTTTAAGCACTTTTGTACTTTTATTGGTGTTCTGTCCTGCACTTTTCCCTTTATGTTCACATGGTGTGTTTATGCTGTATTTTCAGTATGGGTGGCAGATTTCTGACTGATTTTTCATTTTTCTGGGAAGAATTCTAACCAGATTTTCCCATCTGATATGGTCCAAAACAGAAATACAGTATGGCAACTTCATTTCTATGCAGATTTATTTAACCCATTGGCTAATTTCAATTATTGTGCAGCTTTCTTTAAATTAACCATGTTGTAGCTGTTGAATACATGAAGTAAATCATGCCTACTGTAGTAAATCATTTTGAGAATGAAAAGGGGTGTTAGATGTGATATTTATGTACTAAATTATAAATACTATAAATACTACAGTATGTATTTGCTGTCTGGAAATACTTTAAAAAATCATTAGTTTCTAGTCATCCTTAAAATTGCCTTATGTTATTATTTTGTTCCATTGTGATGTTGATTTGAATCTAATCAAAAACTCATTATATGTATCTTGTGTATTTTATTTTAATTGGCTCAGTCTTTTTATTGAATTTTGAGATCTAAGAATTTGTTCTCCCTGAAGAGGTTTGGTCTCACTGTTAAAATCAATAAGTTCAGCCTGAGAGACTCTAAGGTGGTGCATTAATTGGCAAATTTCATTTGAACTGATTAAGTCTAGTTAAATATGTAAACAGTTAGATGGTGCTGATTAATTCCTTTCATGCCTAAAAAGTTCTGTTTGAACGGTGATCTGGTTTAGTTGAATAAACAGGATTGATTTCCTGTTGTGTTACAGGACTGAGGTCCAAAAAGGAAGCGGTATTAGCATTTACTGTAAATGCGTAATAATTTACCTCATGCCCATCATTATTTACATCTTTTTAGCTGACCATAATCTTCAGGGCTGTCTTTCAAATAATTTCCCTTCCCCTTTGTGTCTGTTAAACCTGTGCTGTTGCAGTGCAGTTCAGCATTCATTGAAGCAAAGAAAATCATTTTGAAAACCATGATACTGTGCATATAGTACTTCTCAGTGTGGCTTAGTAATATTGGGACTATTATTGTGGTTACATTTTCAATCTCTCCTTTTGACCACTGCTTATTTTGTGAAAAAAGGTGTGATTTCACATGTCCCTTGTATTTCGTATTGTCTTAACTTCCTTGTGTTCATCAGTTCAATATTATCCTTGCTGAATGTTATGATTACTTTTAGAAGGTGGTGTGAATTTTATGTGTGGATAGTCTGCACATTAAATCAATAACTATGTTGAGAAATGTTTAATATTTTCATTTGTAGTCCAATGTTTTTATATTTGCAGGTGATTAATATTTTCAATAAAAACAATATCCATTCTAAAGTAAAATGTTTGTAAAAGAGAGATTACATTGTGTTTAGGAAGGGGCTTGAATTTATTCCTGATTCACTGACAAAGTAAGGAACCTGTGTTGTTCAAGGCATTTTGATAAAAGGGAGTCATTAGTGCTCTCATGCTGGGTCTGATCAATCCTTAAGAGAAGTCCTTATTGCATAAGATTTATTAGCACCCAATTTCATTACCCGTGATTGTCTGATCAGTTCCTATAATAACTAGTGGAGAATAAGATCATTGCATCATCCAAAACCATGTCAGACAGCAAGCGGGTACAGCACATAAACAGGTTGTCTGCAGGTTTTCAAGAGGCTCCATTAATGCTGACAAAGTACATATTGATTGATTGATCTAAAGCAGGTTAAAACTGACCATTTGAAAGCCTTTCTGGCCTTCACTGTGGTTTTTGAGGGAATAAAGATCTGTAACAGCAGTAACATTACCACATTATAGCTTGATGTTTCTAAAGCTAAGCAAGGCTGTGCTGAGTCAGATGAGGAATGGGAGACCTCTGAGGATCCCAGGTTGCTGTAAGTGGTGTTTTTGGATCAGCTAGTATGCTGACCAGGGAAACTTACAGTATGTAAGAGGTGCCATACATAAATCAAGGACCTGACTACTTTGTCATTAAAGATTTTTTGACACTGTAAAACCAGTGGTCCTAACCCCATTGTCTTAGTTAAATTCCACCGAGGGCCTGTACCTTTACCTATACCTGTTGGACCCCTGAGCAAGGCCCTTAACTCCAGCTGCTCCAGGGGTGCTGTATAAATGGCTGACCCTGCGCTCTGACCCCAAGCTTCTCTCCCTGTCTGTGTGTCTCATGGAGAGCAAGTTGGGGTATGTGAAAAGACAAATTCCTAATACAAGAAATTGTATATGGCAAATAAAGTGATCTATCTATCTAGTGCAGATAGGGTTGCTGGTGTAAATTGAATGGCTTTTGCGAATTACCGTGACAGATGATGCAGTTCAGCAGTAGATGAAGTGAGTTCTTCCCTTCCTGTAACACTTTAGGTTCCTCTGTGATGAAAAGTGCTGTATAAATGCAATGAATTATCATCATCGTCCAGTGAGGCCTGAGCTCCTCTGTTTCTTCCTGAGAAATAATGTAAACAGTGAGAGATGCACAAGTAAAATATGAAAGCATCTGAAACATGAAAAGATGCGAAGTTGCTGCTTGATGCCAGACGAATGTGTATCATTTATTTATCATTCCGTTTTGTAGTTCTTTGAAAGAGTCTGACATGGAAACACCTGCAGGTGCTGTCTTTCAAACATCTGAAATCTCTGGTGGCGTCTGACCTTAACAAAAAGGCTGAGATGAGCATACTGGAATAAAGCCAAACTGATGCTGCCGGAGTACGCATCAATTAAGTCTTTAATAGCTACCTGTTTCATGTGCTCTCTGTTCAGTAAGGTTGACTCTGTTCCTTCCCTTGAGCCCCAGAGTCAGGTAAAAATAATCTCTTTTCCTTCTTTAACAGATTACTTAAGTCACTAAGAATGAGAGTGGCAGTTTGTCCGTGGAGAGTCATACAGTGAAATGCAGAAATAGGGCTCTGTGTGTATATCCTTACCTCCACAGATGGCTGCCAGCAACCAGCCTGCCTGACAGAATGGTGGAGGGGTTTCGATGTCCCCAGAGAACAGGCAGTCACTGTTTGTAGCACAGTCCTAGCGCACTTTGCAATTGGTTGCTATTTTCCTCAATGAGCAATAATGATGAAATTATTTTAAAACCAAGAAAGTTGATCATCTCAATGGTTTGCATGTAGTACTGTCATGATTTTTCAAAACAGTGTGTCGCTGTCTAAACTGCTGTTTTAACTAAATTTTGTTTCGTGTTTCATTGTTCATGTTTCTTTGTCGTTGGCCAGCATTCAGTTCCGTTTAGGGCCACTGGTCTGACCACTGAGCGGTAGACTTTGGATTTTAGTCACAAAGGGATCTTGTCACACAGTACTCCAGTGACCTGCCGCCATTTCATCCAAGCAGCGCTGACTTGCGTCTTGGCATCTTGGAGGATAGTGCAGTCGGAGTTGACACATGAGCCTAGGTACTTGAACTGGGTCACTTTGTTCAGTTAGACCCCACTAGCTGCGATTTTCCCATCGGTTTGATCACCGCATTCCAGGTACTCCGCCTTCTTGATGTTCAATTTCATCCCGAATCATTCAAGGCACGTCTTCCACTCCTGTACTTGCTGTTCGAGGTCATGTCGCGTTTCACGTGCTATCATAACATGTCTACATTCTACATTCATAGGATATTTGTTCTCCATATCAAACTGATTTCTGGAGTTGCCACTAACTTGATACAAATTTTTTCAAAAGTTCATAAATACATTCTGGTTCACAAAAAGAGAAGACGAAGGTCATGAAGCCTTTCCCTCTATTCAAGAATATCAGATGTCTATTTTCAGTTCGTTTCGTCTTAGTGACTACTATCATTTCTGTGATTTTCTCTCATGTTTTCCATTACATCGCAGTGCGCAAGTAATTGCTTTTAACTACCAAGCTGCCAGTATACTCGTTTCAGTTCAGGTCAGGATTGATTTGGCTGCATGTTATACCAATCCCTAAGAATGTGAAACTTCTGTAGTGTAGCATAACGTTCAGGAAATGTAAATTTCTTTGTGGTTTTAATCCACAGCGATCAAAGTCTGTGAATACTAAGGTTTGAACAGAGCATTTACCTTTTCCATCATCAGGACAGTAAGACAGACGTGACTTTCCTCGATTTGTAATCAAGTAAGAAATATTGCACAGAACAATGTGACAAAATCAGTGAAAGTTATCAAGGGGTAGCTTGTATTCTGGTGTTTTGTCTCAAATTCTCAATTAAACCCATTGCAGATGACAATATTTGTATCTCCAGGTGTGCATTCCTTGTACATATTGCAGTTACACACTGTATTTTTGTTTTCTGTAAAAAAAACGTCTGAATGTTAGGTTATGTATTATCACTCAAAAAAACATTAATTCCTATTGCCATGCATTTTATAGTAACACCCAGAATAACAGTGCACAGCAGAACTTTCCAAAGTCTGACAATGTCTTATTAGAAGTGCCAACAGTAAATTTGCCAAGTTGATTTCAAGATGAAACATTAAAAATCTTTTAGCAGGAGATCTGGAACATCTCTCAGAAAGCTGGATTCACTACAAGTGTGGTTGTGTGGTCAAAAGGATTAGACTGTCTTGTTCTGTAGCATAAGTATCAGCTGTAAGTCTGCTGTCTCTTGTTGAGCACCGTGCTGCACTATACAGCAGTAGAAATAAGAAAGCATTGCCAAATTTAAATGAGTAACCTTAATATAGACCCGTGGTTCTCAAACTGTGGTACACGTGGAGCGCCCCCAAGTGGTATTCCAGATGACCCTGGAAATTTGTTGTGTGCACTGAAAAATTGGGACAGGTTTTCATATTTTCTATTTTAATAAAATTAGTTTATGTGTCAAATACACAGCCTACATACTTAACTACGATGATACAGTGCGCGCTAATACTTGAGTAGACACAAGGGTTACTATGTAATTCTATACCATTGTATACTGTAAGTGCTACGAACCTAAGTGACCAATTGTATTACAGTAAAAGAAGGTATCTTTAGCAAATAGGGAGGTAGGAGAATGTGAGTGATTTTGGAACACTGCCAATCTTGTAAGATCTAAGCGTGATAGATAACAGAAAAATATTTAAGACTGTTCTAGGTTCGTTTGAGAAAAATACACTGAGCATCTCTGTATTTTGCACCCATGTGCAGGAAATAAAAACTTCTCTTAACTTCTGAGACGGACTCCTGTTTTTTAAGGGGAAACAGGGAAAACTTTATCCAACAGCGCCACATTAGCCAACAGAACAATTGATCGAAAATCAATACCTCACAAAATTCAAGTATTATGTCATGGCTGAAAGGAATAGATGCCTAGAGCACACCTGTTAAGAACGAGGAGGATTATACATCAGCCATCGACACTAGCTCCGCTGCTGAACCTGACACAGACAGTACTGCTAATGTTCGCAAGCGTAGGAAAACAGCTACAAGGCAGTACAATCCAAATTATCTAAGTTTGGGATTTACTTACACCGGGACAGAGGAAGAGCCAAGACCACAGTGTGTCGTGTGCTGTGAGATTCTCAGCAATGAGAGCATGAAGCCAGCATGTCTGAGGCGGTACCTTATCACGAAACATGCACTCTTGAAGGATAAGCCTGTTGATTGAGTGTCACTCCAGTTCCAAAGCCCAGGAAGCATCTTACCATGCAAGCTTGTGGATTGCTTAAGCAGGTAAGCCCCACACTATTGGTGAAGAACTTTGTTTACCATTGGCAAAAGAGGTGACACGTATTAGTTGTGGAGAAAAAGCTGCTAAACAGCTCGACCTGATGGCCCTTTCGAATGACACAGTCACTTGTAGAATTATTGATATGGCAGATGATGTCAAAAGTACACTGATAGAGCACATTAAGATGAGCAGATGCTTTTCACTGTAATTAGATGAGTCAGTAGATGTAGTTGATTTGGCCAATTTGCTCATTTACGTTAGATATGAGTTTGAGGGCATGTCCCATGAGGACTTTCTGTTCTGTAAGCCACTACCAACAAGAGTACATGTTTTATCTTCTGAATGAATTTATCGAAGAGAATGGCATCGACTGGAAAAAATGCATCGGAGTCTGTACAGACGGTGCTAGAAAGATGACAGGCCGACGCAGTGGTGTCGTTGCACGAATTAGAGAGGTAGCTCCGTATATGAGATGGACGCACTGCAGCATCCACCACGAGGCCTTGGCAGTCAAGAAAATGCCTGAGGGTTTAAAATCTGTGTTAGACTCTGCTGTCAAAGTTGTGAATTGTATCAAGGCTCAACCAATTAATTCATGTCTGTTCAGTGTGCTTTGTAATGAAATGGGCTGCGAACATGTGCAGCTTTTGTTACATACCGAAGTGAAATGGTTATCAAGGGGAAAAGTGCTCACGAGGCTCTTTGAACTGCACTCCAAGGTACAGATGTTTTTGCATGACCAGCAACCTCCCTTGGCAAGTCTAATAAATGATCCAGTGTGGCTGGTTAAATTAGCCTACCTGGCTGATATATTCTCACGTTTGAATATGCCAAATATGGGACTGCCAGAGCTCTCTCTAACAATTTTTGACATGTCTGACAAGATCACTGCTATGAAGAAAAAGCTGCAGCTTTTTGTTAATAAAATCAACACAAGTGATGTCTCTGCTTTCCCAACTTTGGAGAACTATCTACACACATATGGTGTTCATGATGTGATTGCAGTGCACCTCTTGTCATTGGAAGAACAGTTCTCAGAGTATTTTCCAGTTGAGGCCACACCAGAGTGGATATGGAACCCCTTTACTGTTGATGTCGCAGGAATATCCAAGGATCTGACCTGTGCTGAACACGAGAATTTGCTCTAGTTATCATCTGATGCGACTTTGATGTCAGAATTAAAATGACAGTCACTGTTGGATTTCTGGATCCAAAGACAGGGTGAATACCCAGCTTTCTCATTAAAGGCTGTGCAGTTTTTGATGCCATTTGCTACTACCTACCTCTGGGAGAAGGGCTTCTCTGCTCTCACTGCAATCAAGACAAAGTACCGCAACAAAATGGATATGAGCCAGGTCTGCCTTTGATGCTCACTGCCCTCGTCCCTGACATTGCAAGGCTTTGCTCGACTAAACAGGCTCACCCTTCTCACTGAAATGGTAAGTGCTCTGTGCTATTTTTATGATACAGTATGTGTGTGTGAGTGAGAGTGCTCACACGCTCATGTTGGTCATTGAGATTTTCTGTGATTCTTATGAGAAGATGATTTTTAGGTGATACTTGGATGCTTTGGTTTGATCAGGGGTGGCACTTGGTCCAAAACATTTGAGAACCACTGATATAGACAATTGTGATATTTTGTAAAACAAGTAAAGCATTATGCAAAAAACTATGTGAATAGCAGGTCTATTAGTTTTCACATGAAAAGCTGTGCACAAACAATTTCCAAGCTTTTTGATGTCCGTAATAAGGGTCTTTATTATGTTACACAAGAATAATGGTAAGAAACTCTTTATTTCTAATATTGCTAACATTTAATATCAGACTGAACAAATACCATATTCAGATTGAAACAGAGTACATATATAGAGTATATTCTACCAGAAAAAAATCATTTCGTAGATACCCATACTTATCTGTGAAGTTTAACTTCTGAATGATAATTGTGAAGTCTGTTTTGCTCTAAATAATATTACTTTCTTTTTGTACAGAAATTTCCAGTCTAAAGAAATTGGACAGAAAATACCAATGTTTTCTTCATTTTAGCCACAAAAGATTAGTATAGTGATATAAAAGAGGCAGAGAAACCAGCAGTTTGTTCTGACAATGGATGGTGAAGACAATAACCTTGAAGGGGATGTTTATTGAATTTATTATTTGTGAAATGTTATCAAGATCTAGATGAGTTGTGATGTATACCTGGGCACTGTTCCAAAGGTGGAAAAGACGTGTAAACTGGCTTGTCTTGTACAGATACATTAAAAACAGAATTGCTCTGAGGTTCTGGCGTCTAGGCCTGATGTGGGGGTGGCTTTTCTACTAAAGGTGTCCATTTGTTTGGCCTGGTTCTTTTTTTCATGACGTGATTTTTGGAACTATAGGACTCAAGTGAAGTGATTTAAATAATTATATAGAGCAGTACAGAGAAAACAAATTAATATTCCCTTTTGCAGTGCCAGCATGAAGCACAGTGCCTGGTTGTGCAGGAAATAGGCACAGAAAGAGGGAATCAGTATTCCTAGGACTACAGATGCTAGATTTTAGCTCTGTTTTAAAATTCCATTGATCACCTTAGAGCAGATGGTTACTGATGATCAAAACATTTTCTTAAACATCTGTTAATTGCACAGTGGGATTTGTTACGTTCTCTGCTTAGTGTGTAAAAATGCAACTGAAATCATTTTCTAATTAGATTTTGTCTTGAGTGATGTTTTTCCATGATGTAAGGAAAGAGAAATGTGGTATACATAGTTCAGGCACCTGCTCTCATTTCCAATTCAAATGAAACTCATTAAGTTTAGTAATGTAACGGATTTGTCTAGATTTTGAAGTATGTCTGAAACTGTGGTGAATGGTAACATACAAGTCACAGCATGGAATGTACCAAAAACTCTTAACAGTGATTTGTGTGACAATTAGTTGACAGCTTTATAGGTTGTGATAAGTGTACTGTATGTGTCATCCTTACTTATGAGTTGCTTTGACAAGTGCATTTTATAACAATAACTGTGAAGAGAGAATGACCGGAATATTTTTGTTTATAACATATATTACATTTATATTAAACATATATAACAGTTATATTGCATCTCTTTTTTCCTCTGGAAGGACGTTCTTTGTAATCTTATCCAAATCTAAATAAGTTTCAATTCAGATAGCTGTCTGTTACTCTTTGCTAAAATTTTCCATTACCAAGTGTCAGGAACCCCTTAATGTGCATGTATTGTTCATTGGATGGCTAACTTTGGAAGTTTTAAAAATGTCTACGCCGTGCTTTATACAGTATATTACACAATGTCAAACTAATCTGATTGACCATCATATGAAAAAGATGATGAATTGATGGATATTTTTTATTTTGTCTAATATCTGTCTATATACTGTACAGTCTATTAATATGTTATAAAATATATGCAGCTTGTAAGACACAGTTGCATTCATTTTGCAGAAATTATTCTTATGTTAAGAAACACAACTACATTAAATCAAATTCTGCTGGTGGAAAAATGATGACTGTGATCCGATGTTTCTGCTTGTCTTCAGAGCTTGTTTAATAAACCCCCTTTGAACCTTTTTTGTGTTAGCTCTCATTTGTTTGTATGTTTTGTTGTATTTTTTTAATTGGTTATCAAAATGGCCAGATGAGTTCCTTGGATCAATTACTTATTACTAAACAGGCTAGATGGGACACATGATCCGTCCTCTCATTTGTAACCTGTCTTACTGTATATTCTTATGTTCAATAATGTATTTATAAAATTGAGGTGTTTTCTGTCAGAAGAAATACAGGGATGTTCAAGGCTCACAACCATCATGGACACAGGTGAACAGCTCTCTCTTTTACAGCCTTCCCCAACCTCTCCGCTCACAGCGGCTGTCACATGCAACCAAATCCACAAACTCACTCAGTAAAATTAGGTTTATCATTAGTAACTCTGTCTCTTGAGAGAATAAAATGGATATCTTCTGTTGCTTCTGTTGATGTCCTCAGAGTCCTGGGAAGAGAAGTATCCTAGGGCTTAAACAATGTACTACGTGTGCCTCCTACTGGTGACTATCATGGTTTTTTGCTCATTTCAGCTTTTAGATTGACTGTTTGAAAAGCAGGCCAGTGTCAGGGGCCAGACTTTTATATGCTGTCCTTCAGCAGGATGAAATGAAAGGTCAGAAGCAAAGATCAATTAAGTATTGAAATTACTTGTTAGATGAAGGTTCTGCATTAGTTTAGAATAAAAGAGACATATGTTTTACCTTTTCTGATCTAGACAGACATAAGAAGTAATTCACCAGCTGTCAGTCTCCCATTCATCTTCCATTGAGTGTTCGAGCAGTCCATTTAAAATTTGGAGTCACACATTCTGAATATGGAAGGGAAGATGCTGTGCATGATGTATCTGGTTAACAGTACTGCACACTAAAGTAATTGCAGCACTTACAGTATGCAGGCAATATAATAACCAGTATTACAAAACTGATTTTCAGAATATTTTTTAAGTCCCCAATCAGCAGAGTTCTTAATCATAATCCTGCTAACTATATATTGCAGTTACAATGCTGAGGTGAATTTTTAAGTTGAGAGGGAAATGATAAACACGCAGCCTGATTCTACTGTTCCTTCTATATCAGAACCAGCTCATCAAAATTCAGTTTTTGTGAACTGTGTTGATCTTTTCTGATTATGACATTGAATTTTCCACAAGCTGTGTTTTTCACAGCTCATGGTGAATTATAATCACTTTCAGTCAGATTAGAATTTTGTAATGACTGCTGATGAAGGCTGATTTCAGCCTGATATTTTATGTTCCTTCCCCTGCAATTTTATGACAAGTACAGGAATTAGTATTAATATTATTTAAGATTTGCTTCCATTTTTTTCCAAATACAGGTTCCTTCCATTTAATAAAGAGCATTAAACTTGTAGTTGTGAAGCCAACCTCCGAAATTGTGATATCCTTTGCCTATGGTAACATGTTGCCCTTATTTCCATATGCATTCTATATGTACTGTGTTCAATTACCCTGTGAAACATACTAAGAGCAGTGTAGTTGTTTTAATAAATGAATTTAATCAGAATCTTGTATGTTACTTCGCTGAATCAAGGCATTTACAAATTTAAATAACTTTTCTTGTTGTTAAAAACATATACTGTAGAAGCAGTAGCCATGTGGGCCTTCCATTCTGTTTTGTTAGTTTTTTTGTCTTCTCAAGGCATTAATACATTAATTACTGGGATGTATTTATTATAATTTCATAGTTGTTCCTTGTATTTACCAGTTGATGTTTTAAAAGTATTAATAAAATCCTCCGGATCTGTGGCTTTTCAGAAAGAGAGTTATTCAGCCCTACAGAGTCTGCTATTTGGTACGACGGGGCAAATTTTCCCTTGATACAGAAAGTAATATTGTTATGTCTTATTGTAATTGTATTTTGAAACTGAAAATATGAGTATGTCTTGGCCAACTTAAAGATTTTTGTCTCAGAGTTCAGTCATCACCATCACACTGTGTTCATTTGCAAGAAAAAGGAAGGAGCCAGAGTAATTGTGTATCTATGGGACAATTCAAATTCCAATGACATTTAGGCAGACAGTTGTTAATGGTGGTGTGGTTTTATGGTGGCAGGGGCAAAGCAGTTCTTTATCACATTACAATTTTTCACATTAGTCTTCTCTATTGCAGTCTTGAAAAAATCAGAGGAAATCCTTTTACTTTATAGACCCTGCTGGCCAGGTGTTAGTTAGCCAGCCATCAATTAGTTGTATCTGCAGTCACACCAGCCAGCTCTGGGTACTGTAAGTGCTGACTGTGGTTTTGCCATTCTAAAAAGTGCTGAGATTTCCTTTGTGAGTGTGAGCTGTGGAGTTGCTATTTCCAGGACTTTGAAGAGCATATTAATCACAGCTGCCACTTAACAACCTGTCACTTTAATATTAGGAGAAATGTTTCTTTAGGTAAAGTTTTCACAAAGAATAATAGATTTCTATACATTTTAAAAGACAATTCTTGACCCAAAGTTGTTGGATCACTTTTGGTATCCAGTTTAATAACTGAATGCATGATTGTGGATGGCCCATCTTTTACAAAGATTATTTTGACATTCAGTACAAGTTTTTGAATCTTAAATTCCTTTGAAGCATTTAATTTGCTGTGAATAATATGCTGGAACTAATCCAGAACGTAAGCTTCTTAATAGTTTTCCACAAAAGTTTTGTATTAGCAAGCACTACCACCGCGTGTTTGTCAAAAAGTTATTGAGTGTTACATTCAGTGTAAAAATACTCTTTGTAGAATTGTACAATACGGTTTCTTATCTTATTGTCAGTGATGCCTCATTCACCCCAACGAATACTACTTAAGATATCCAAGTAAATAAGAAGGTTAAGATGCAGGGTGCCAATAGTTAACTCTGCAGCTGTTACCTGGACTCTGTTTCTGTTTTTAAGCCTTGAGCAGAACACTAGGTGATTTATTTTAATTATGGCTTATGATGGATGACAACATTGCTTAGCTGAGATAAAACAGTGGCAAAGCAAATACGGTGGATTTCTTTAATTCTTAATAGAATTCAGGCTGAAGATGCATGTCAAGATTGTAGTCCCTCCCCCTTAAGGGCGCTCCGGCTCTTTCGCTTCTGACCTGATTTTGTGCACCTGCCCCTTGTTCTAGCCTCCTTCCAGCCCCCCTTAAAAGCCAGACGCTGATGTTATTCCGGGCTCTGCTCTGGTTTCCGTACCAGGCAAGTCCGGGTCCTGGAAGCGCCTGGTCCAGTTAAGGTTTTAGTTTCTGTTCCTGCTCCCGCTCCTGTTCCCGACCCGGTTCCTGTTTTTAAATCTTTTTTGTCTTGGATGGACCACCTGGTTTTGGATTTTTCCTCCATTTGGATTCCCCCTTGGACTTTCTTCTGGATTGTTTGCCTCGGCCACCCCTCCCCCGAACACCAGCGCACCAAAGACACAGGGATGAAAACAGCGCCCCCTGTTTTCATCCCCGTATCCTGCATGACTTTTCCCCCCGTGTTTTCTCCACTTTTCCCCAGATTGTGTCGTCCGCATAAGGTCCGGAAAGAATGCTTTCGTTACAATGCAAATAAGAATCATTTGCCAGCAAGATATTCTTTGAGACAGCTCTTTGTTCTATTTAATTTTTTATGAGCTTAAATGCTGGGAATTATTGTGTGTAAAATGCCCTTGGGCTTTTAAGTGACTCCACCAGTAAAGATGCTCATGCTCAATCAGAGCACAGGCTGAGTCCTATGGTCTCTATTTCACTGGCTCAAGCCTGTCGCTAGCTAACTGGGCCTGTGGTTCACCAAGTGATGACTCACCAGGATAGGAAGGGATTTAACCAGCCAGGGCCCTTTTGGTACTCAGTAATTGTAAACTCCTGCTTTCTGATTGCCTGCATGCTTACATTGAGGTCAGTGGCATATATAGAGAGATCCTGAATTGTGGATCTAGAATGGAATGGGAGAAAGCCAAAGAAAGTACTTGGGACAAAAGGGTAAAACAAAACAAGGGGATTAAGTAATTAAGTACTTATAACCAAATGTTAGGAGTATTAGAAGCAGGACATAAGGTAAAAGCTACTGAATTTGTAGGCGATTCTCATGTAAGTGGAATAAAAGAAAACATAAATGATGAGAACAATAGAAGAGAGTGAGGTATAGTACTGTATATCAAAAAGAGGTACAACGAGTATGAAGCAAACCATGGTGTTTATGTTGTTACTACAGTGGGTATAGAAAGTCACCATGCCCCTTCAAAATTTGTACCTTTTCTTATATGACACTCTGAAAATAAAAACAAATTAAATTAGGCTTGTTCCATTTTTATTTACATGCAGTAACCCACATTAGCCAAGTGAAAATAAAATTCTAAAACATTCTGAAAATTAATTAATATTACAACAGTGAGTGGATATGTGAACACCCCTCTTACGATTGCATTTGTAAACTTGCTCAGATATAACCAATCACCTTGCAGATCACATAACAAACTAATTGGCTTCCACCTGTGATCAATTGTGGTGATTTTGATTAGTTCAGAATAAAAGCAGCTGTATCTAGAGGCTTCCATTGCTTGGAAGTGCATTTCAAAACAAAGAATCCACTATGGGCAGAAAGGTGCTGTCAAAATAACTTTGGGATAAAGTTGTGGAAAGGCATAAGTCAGGAGATGGGTATAAAGAGATTTCAACAAGCTTTAAGTATCCCATGGAGCACAGTCAAGACCATCATTATGAAGTGGAAGGAGTATAGCACCACCCAGACCTTGCCTAGATCAGGCTGTCCCTCCAAACTGGCTGACTGAGCAAGAAGGAGACTGATCAGAGAGGCTACCAAAAGGCCAATGGCAACTTTGAATGGCAAAGAAAAGGCTTGTTTATGTTTTGCTAAAAAGCACCTTAAAGATGCTGTGGTCAGATGAGACCAAAATCTGTTTGGCCAGAATGCAAAATGGTACGTCTGGCAAAAACCCAATAAATCTTACCATCCAAAGAACACCATTCCTCCAGTGAAGCACAATGGGGCTGCATCCTGTTGTGAGTGTGTTTCTCTTCAGCTGGGACTGGGGCACTTGTCAGGATAGATGGATGGTGCAAAATACAGGCAAATTCTTGAAGAAAACCTGCATCCCTCAGCCGGAAAGTTGAAAATGGGAAGATGGTTCACCTTTCAACATGACAATGACCCAAAGCACACCGCCAAAGCAACCATACAGTGGCTGAAGGACTGGAAGGTGAATGTCCTTGAGTGGCCCATTCAGAGGCCCGACCTAAATCCCATCGAAAATCTTTGGAATGACATGAAGAGGGCAGTCCATCAACCGTCACCACGCAGTTTGACTGAGCTTGAACAATTCTGTAAGGAGGAATGGACAAATATTCCTATCTCTAGGTGTGCAAAGTTGATAGAGATGTATCCAAACAGACACAAGGCTGTAATTCAAGCAAAAGGTGCTTCCACCAAGTATTAACTCAGGGGGGCATTCTCTTATCCAACCCATTTATTCAACTTTTTTTTTCAGAAATTTTGCCTTCTTTTTTCACTTGGATGTTGCAGGGTACAATTTGTAAATAAAACTGGAAAAAGTCTGATTTTATTACTCTTTTTGGGTCAAGAAATGGCTGGATATAATCCTTGATTCAATTAGCTACTAACAAATGGTCTAGGTGAGCCAAGTGGCCTCCCTTTTCTATCTTTTCCTTATGTTCTTAAATAACTCATTCCTTTTGCTGCTGACTCTTGTATAAGACACTTGCTATGTGTCAAAAGGAATCTCAGGTCTTAGACAACTGGAAAATGCAAATTCTGCGGGGATATTATAAAAAATAATTACACTCCCTGTCATTAAGATGATAAAGACAATGCAAAATTGGTAGGCATTGGTCTGTCATCACATTCAGGGCAGGTTTCAGGACCTGTTAAATACAGTATGGCTCAACTGATGAATGAGGGATTTCTCAGCAGACTTCAGTACTAATGCACTTGTCAGATATGAGTAAGAACAGACTTGAGAGCCAAATAAGCATACTTTTACCGTACAGTATACAGTATGTGGAATAAAAGACGTACTCTTCCTGTACAGTTCCCGTCTGATGAAGAGATGATCTTTACTCCAAAGTCGTTATGTGAGGATTTGATTTAATTGTAATGTGAACAATTTCATATCTTTGTTTTACCTGATAAGCAAAATGGAAGGTAAATCATTTCTTTGTGTTATCTTGAATTAAATGACTTCAGTTGATTTGCAGATGTGTCATGACAACTTTCTCCACCAGATATGTTCTGATCTTCTTATTTTCGTAGGTTTTGAGTTTTGAGTTTTGACTGAGAAGACTATAAAACCTTAGCTTAAATAGAATAAAATAAATTTAGTAAAAAAAACTAATAGAAACAGAATAACTTACCATTTCTACCAATTTTAAATTAAAATTAGAATGTGAAATACAAAAGATTTTTACAATTGAAGAACTGAAAAGTTCGTCTTCCTAGCAGAAGGTCATTGTAAAACACAGTGTTAATACATGAATTCAGGAAAGCCCTTGGACCACAGTCTGCCTTTAATTCCATTATTTCTCAAGGCTCAGTAAGATTATGTGGGAAATGAGTAGCACTACTTTGATTAAGAAGACTGACTATTGTCTGGATTAAGACCAAGACTAGGAGCTGTTTAGTTATCTCCATTCTGCATAGCAGGGGATGATCTTTCACTCTTAATTTTCTTTGCCTTTGACATTCATCCCTTAGTCCAAACAAGAAGAAGGATTGAAATAAAAAGGGATATTTGAACTCCAAACTGTTTTAATCATTACTTTTATGGTCAAAGGGTGATCCAAAGGGTGATCAATTTTGCCCAACCTCAATGAATGTATCTTAAGACTTGTGTTGCACCCCTTTAGAGACATGATGGTACCTCCATTTCTATCAACAAAAGCAAGTAACCAGTTTGACCTTGTAACAAAACCAATTGCTTAATTTAGAATGGTATTTTAAAAAAAACTAAGAAATTGAAATATCTCTAAAACTTTAATTTTAATCAAGAGAAGCTGATTCTGTTTTGAACTGGCCAAAGACGGAATGTGTTTATTTAATTATCCATCAGTCCATTATCAAAAATAGAAGTAGATAGCTGTGTCAGAATGCGTAGGCTGCTAAGGAACATGTGAAGGTATATTCCATGCTGAAAACAGAAGAAAAAAAACTATGTTCCATAAAGCATGGAATAAACCATTCGTTATCAGATATATGCTGTTTCTTGGTTAAGGTCTCAGATGACGGTTAATGCTGCGGGTTCCAGGCAGGACTGCATGCTAGACAAGTGAGTCCAGTGATGGCCAAACACACCTAATTACAAACATATGGCAACACATTAGAGACACCTGTCACAGATGTCGGAAGGGACGAACCGTGGAATGGCAGGAAAAAGACCCTATGTGTAGCAGCAGGATGGGGGTTAGCCCAGGCTCAGCAGTTCAGGAATCGTATAGAAACCTATTCCCCTTAGGCAGTGGACGTGGGGTGACCTGGTGCTAGGCGGGTCTCAGGACATCCGAACGTCAATGCTGAGCGAAGGGGAATGAGTGACATGGAAATATATAGCCCCAGAGAGAGAGAGACACCGGAAGGACAGCAAAGCAGAGGGAACCAGGGATAGGACAGAGTGGGAGCTCCCTCTGGCTGCAGAGGGCGTGACAACACCAATAACATAATCAACTACATCTGGAGCGAACACCAACACTGGGATGACTCCACACAAACTCTACACAGAAGGTGCCTCAGTCTGGACACGTACAGTACTGTATCCAGGATCCATGAGCTGAGAGGCAGCAGCACTACCTGCTGTGCCATTTTGCTGCCCACTGCTGAGTATAAAAGTGATTTGAAAAAAAATATTTTTTAAATTGTTGAATTGGCTCAAATAGTTTTCCCGTCATTTATTTTGTGTCCAATTTTAAACCATATTTAATCATCCTTCTCCTCCTCTGAAGTTGCAGTTTGTTGGACTCAAGTCTAAGATTTGCGCACTCCCTCAAAAGTTAAATTTCACATACTTTATGTTTCCTATTGCTGTTTTCAATTCCAATACACATGATGGAAGTCACAAATCCACTGCAACACATATGTTTACTAATAAATGGGATCTAGGTTCTAGAACCATGATAACAATAATGATACGTACTGTAATTCATAATGATACAATGAAGTAGCCCATTTTTGTGTGAAATTATTGTCATTGTCCTGTAATACATTCAAGCATGTACTGTATAGATTTTTTATTCTTAGTAAAATCTAAGAAATAAAATGTGATTTTCAATCCCTTTAACGAGTTTCTCTTGATACTGAAACCAATATGTACTGTACTGTAAATAGGCTCAAATACATTTAATCCAAAAACTATAAAAACCCGGGCTTGTATATGTGTACAGACTTGGTGTTTCTCAGATAACAGCAATGTTGAGGTTTTTTTTGTTGTGAAGATTAGGATTAGTTGTGTGTGTATCATGTTACAATGTCTCAAACCTTGTTCCCCTGGTAACACCAAATTTGATCTTTGTAGCTGGCTCTCTCTCTGTTATTGCGGTGGAAATATAATCTGTATTTAACCAGAACAGTGTGTCCAGATAATTCTGATTATATTGAGCATATTTTGTTTGTACCCCGTCTGCCCTAGGAGACATCACTGCTTTCTGTAAACATACTTATGAACCTTGACTGTTCCAAGTAAATGCAATGTATGACTTTTTAAAATCTTTAATAACATTGAAAGAGAGGGAATGAAACTGAAAATGATGGTAGAAGTACCATTTTGTCTAACAGGATGTTTCATTGGCATTTCCATTCACTGTGCTACAATTTAGTCAGAAAGGAAAAAAAATCTGCACATGAATGGGGGCATGTGTATACAGTATTACCTTTTAAAATTTCATCTACTAAAAAAAGGAAGCTTTTGTATCTGTTATACCTACATCATGCACCCATCAAAGAAACAACTGTTTAAATAGCCATTAAGTGACACCAATGAAATGCTCAATGTTTGAATTCTTTTAGAGTGCCTTTGAAGCAACTGTGTAATCGTGGTTAATGTGACATGGCTTATGTAAGTTTGTCAAAAAACACAGTTAATTTGCAGTCAGTCCAATTTAACTGAATGGTCATTTTTGCAAAACAAATTGGTCAGTAACTTTTAAGTTGTGTTGTCTTGTAAAAAATTCATTGAAAATGTATGTTGTTTAACCTGCTGTTGGTACCAATTCAAGATGTAATTGTATTCCCAATAACTCAAAATATGTACTTAAAATTTAAAATTGCAACTTTCTGTGGGTCTATTCACTTCCTGTCACTGAAGCTCATGATAAATGGGTTAACGCAGAAAGATAATGAGGGGTTAATGTTACGGTCCTCTCAAGTGTCAAGACATTTGCTCCTGCACAAGCAGCTGATAAGTCCTGGGTGGCGCCTGTGTGCCTGTTGCCATTTACAAGCTTTATATTTTTTTATTAGAACTTGCATGTCCTGCTGTTTAAGGCTTTTTTGAGAAGTTGGGTCTACTGCCCCAGACTTTGTGTCCACTGTCCAGTAGCCTCTGTAAAAACCCCCAGACAGCTGCTTGCCCCGAGTGCTCAACAGCCCCTGCCTAGTATTCACTTCCTTACAGTGCTCTATTTATAACATACTGGTACTGCTGAAACTGTATATCTCTATAGAGTTATGTGCCTGCAAGTGTCCCTTGTTGGCCTCCAGCTGAGGTAGTTGTTGTTGAGCACACCTCCTTGTTGTCTGCGGTGAAGTTGTTTCCGTTGTCACGCTCAACCTTGTCCCACTGTGGGCTTCCATGTGGACAAAGGCAGCGAGCGGCAGGTGTTTGGCCTCAGTTGCTTACATTCCAGAAGGTGCTGGCCAGAGCAGTGCCAGCGCTGGGACCAGACTATGATCACTGCATCTTGACAGCACGGATTCCTTTCCTCCCGCACGTAACGCTGGCAGCTCCGATGTTCACAATCTTTGTCTACGGTGTCGCTTTGGTTGCTTCTGTCTACCAGAAAGTGTCTGCAGGACCGGAAAGTCTCCGTCAGTGTGAGTGTCAGTAATGCAAGATTTCACTTTTTAAAAAAATCAACTTACTGATTGTCATCTGAATGTCAGAAAAATGCCATTCTAAGCTTAATATGAAATAAGCTTATGTTTGCAGTTTTTGTGCACACCAGCCTGGAAGTGAGTGAAATGATTGAGCCACCTGGATGCCCTATGGACAGGAAATACTAATACTTACTGTAATACTTTTTGTAAATGCTAAAACTTTTTCCACAGACGTTCGGGATTTACATTTTAATTGCATTCAAAGGCCCTTTTTCCTGTGGGGGAAAGCAATAGGTATTGTCTTATGACAATGCTAGTTGGGATACTGTAAGAACAGCGGACCTGTGTTGATTTATTCACAAATGGCAATGTTTACTATTTTGATACTTGTAGAATGCATTGTTTTCTGTGCACCAGGAAGCATTTACAGTAAATTCAATTTAAATGTCAGGGTTTCTATAATTGGCAGCAGTGAATTGAAGTAAACCTAAAGAGAAACCTTTGTTGACATTATTTTTGCCGTGTCTGCTGTTTATCATTATCACTCATCATAAACAGGAATGCTACAATGGAGATAGCTTACCCACAGTTCTCCTGGGCTCATTAGCCATGCATTGTGTTCTCTGTCCATAGGACAGAATGTATGAAAACTTAGACAAGAATTTTAACAAGGGCTGGGTATACTTGATCTTTTTAGGCTTTAGGGATGTGGACTATGGCCAAAATCTTTTCGTGGGTATAACAAGCTCAGTTAAAGTCTCAGTGCCAGCCAAGGTCATAGCTTTAGACTCAGTAGCTTTACAAATCCAGCCACTGGTTATGTCTATGAGTAACGTTCATCTTCTGATTAAGGAATAAGCTTTAGTGTACAGTATATTTGAAATCTTTTTTATAGTGTCCCATTACATCACGTACATAGAAGGCAGTTTAAAATATAAACACGAAACCTGAAGATTTAGTAAAATGTCATATAATATGCTGTTTAAATTCTGTTTATCATATATCAGTATTTCATTGCAATTGCAGGTGTATATAAAACAATGTTTTTGGAAACTACTGTAATTTTACCATTGAATCAAAATGTTATTTTCTCATGGCACAAAAGGAAAGCCTAAAACAGTCATTATTCTTAATGCTTATTTTATGCATAAATTTCAAGTGGCTAGCTTACAGTATGTTACAGTATATATCCAGCAGTATATATATCCAGTGTCACAATACTGTTTTTTGCATTGCAAATTTGAAAGATTTTTTATGCAAGAATGTGTCTTTATGGAGCCTTAGAGTTAGACACGTTACCTCCGTGAAACCTCTACCTTTTCTTTTCTTTGTTCCAGTCAGTGACATTCTGGATTCTGCAAAGGCACTCTCCCCCAGTGAAAATGCAAATAAGAAAAGTTTTCTAATGTCCTAATCTCTTTCTGTAGCATTCTGGTTCTCAGTACATGCATGTATTTGCACATCTATACAGTAAATCCTTCCAAACTGTGCTTGCCTGTATACAAGAATGTCTGTTCTATTTGATGTCAGAAGATTTAATAGGGTGTTTAGTTCAGACCTTTTTGCTGATGGTAGTGAAAATACCAATTGATGACTGTGGAAGGGAAAACCTGATCTATGGAGCTGTTCTTCCCAGGCAGTCTGTTCTCATTTCCAGTTAGGTGGAAATGAAGTGCTATATTGCTCTGGTTATTAGCAAAGAAAAATGTGTCACTCATCAGTAAGCACAACAATTTTAGGAGTGGTGCTGTGAAAGTCCTTTCAAAATTTATGAGATGTGTTATTCTGTCGGCTTATTTTAGGAATCGCTGTATTTTTGATTTGTAATGTCTCAGTTTCATACCTCAATTGCCATTATATGGGTTTTATTTTTAAAAAAATTGAATGATTTAAATTATAGATAATTTAGATAAAAGATAAAAGAAATTCAGCCTGTAAAAGAGCTGATTGCAGTTAGTTCTGTCTTCCAGAATTTTAAAGATTTTTACATGCAACGGTTCCTACACCGATAGTATCAAGTATTTATCACATGATTGGTATTGTCGGGACACAATAACCAGGCTTTTTAGAATCATCTTCCCTTCTGTGAGTGGGTATTTGTGTCCATACCCATGTATGAGGTACAGGTAGCTGTATAGTGTATGTTGTGTATTGTAAAACTGCTGTATAAACAGCAGTGGAAGGTGAATTGTTCAGATGTGGAAGTTGAAAAAAGCAGTAAAAAGTGTCTGAGCATGAGACAGCACCTCAGATTTTTTGCTTGCGTTTTCTAGTATTGCTACACTTGATTTATTGACTCTACAGGTATTACAGTATTTATCCAGTCACATTTGTGTACATCTAGCACGTATGGTTTATCTGAAACTATCTCACTGGCACATCTCAGCATGTAGACTGCACTGCTCAAGTGAATTTCTGCTTTCTTGGTTGCTGTTGTGACTAGTTGCTTGGAGTAGTACAGCATTTCTATATTGTTGAAAGTTTTTCATGCTTCTTATAGTATACTCCCTAAACCCAGAATTTTTGTATCATAATCCTAACAACATCGCACAAAGTACGCTGAAAATGACTCAGCAACTGTATAAGGCCTTACAAATATGGCTACCATGTGCTGTACTAGACCACTAGTTGAGATCTATTTTCAGGTCTCCCAAAGGAAAAAGGGCAGATTACAAATTAAACAATCTTTACTACCTAAACAATGCTTCACCTCATTTCTTAACATCAACAAACACCACCATGTCAGTTTGACTCTCTTGTCCTAGCACTTCTAAGGTAACTAAGGCAAATGCACAACTTTGTCTTGGTTTTTAGCAAATAATTATTTCTCTTCTTTGAGTCTGTTGAGATTGATGAGGTTCTCCTTCACTGTTGTCTACCGTTTATCCAGGCCTGTGTACCTCCTGGTGCTGTCATCTATGCTTGCAGGGTTCCCTTGCCTGAAAAGGAAAGCATAGAATTAAAAAAAAAACAAAGACAATAACGAAATATAGAAAATAACACTTTTATTTGCACGTATTTTCAAAGAAAACATCATTAAATGTGAGTATATCATGAAAATGATTAACAACACAGGTGGTAAATAGCTCTTCTGACATCTTTAAACAAAATGTGTCCAGGTGATAGTATTGTCCTCAGCTAAAATTCAGTTCCAGACATTGGGAATTCCTTCCCCTTTTACAAGAACCTCACTTTATGTACTTCAGTAGTCTTTTTAGAAGATGTTTTCTTTTTTGGTGTAGATGGCTAGACATTTATGTTAATGAAGGTCTGGGCACAATATTCTGACAGAATCTCTCATCAAGTAAGCTTTAAAGGTGAATAGATAAAAACATGTCTCTTAAGGCACCAAGGGATTTCCTTTTGAAAAATACATGCAGTGTCAAAGCTGCACCTGTGATCACCTACACTCAGCAAATTCAATAGGAAATGTTCTAACTTGGCAATTTATACATTTATTTCAAAGGTGAGAAAGGTTAATTAGCAAGTGTTGTGTGGTTCATGCTTATTGACTGGCAACAGTTTTTGGATCAATGAATTCAAATGTTTTTTCAATTTATTTGATAATTTGAAGATTACAAGACTTGTGCTTGTTAGAGACTCATCTCTTAATATTGACATTATTTCAATGAAGAGCTGCATAGTAAGTAAGACATTATTTTAAGAACTTAAGAATCACTAAAGAAAAAAAACTTAGATACCGTTGAAATAATTGTTATACTGTAGATGTAGTCATTCATATACAGAATATATTTTTTACTATGCATGTTCATATTATATCATGTAGTTGTTTGTAGAATATTTAAAATATATTTGCTATATATACAGAATGTCTGTTTAGTATTGCTAAAATATAGGTTTGACTGTATAGAATATAGAAGAAAACAGCTATATTCAACACCATGGAAACAGAATAACAGAATTTTTGTATTTTGGTGCTTCACTGATTCAAAATGTGTAAATTCCATCTAATTGTCTAGAGCCATAAGTTAATTAAACAGCTTGATTTGGTTTCAGTTTTCCTTTCCATGTCTATAATGTTGACTGCTGGGTTTCACCTCTGAGCCCTGATATCGCAAAACGCCCAGACATCTTTGAAAATTGGTGTGGACATTCTTTGACTATTGTGTTGAAGTTTTGAGAACTGATATTAATGTGATCTATCACTTTAATTTTTTTTAAAGCTGGTCTTCCGTTCTCACATTTCTTACACAACATCAGCAGTTTCAGACTATGAAAAGCCCAGCTGGCCTGTTTTGCGTTTGTCACAGCTGTTACAGCTCCACTGCAATTGTGGAGCAGCAGTGAATTTCTGATTGGAAGAGGAGTTGCAACCAGCCTCCAGCTAAACAAAAGAGTTGGTGACATCTGGGCCTGTAAAGAGTAGAGCCTATTGAACAGGTGCTATCAGAAATATAACTGCCATGCTTTCATTTTCTGAAGTTACAGTTACAGAATGGAGTGTCTGGTTATTGATTAACTTTTTTGTTAAGAAAAAAAATCATTCATATCATTAATTGTGGGCCATCTATTCTGGGCACACAACGGTTGCTCTTGTTGTTGTGTGCAATTATATTGTAAAATGGCACAAGAAACAGTGCAATCAAAATTCCTACAGTTTTTTTTTAAATACAGGGGGTTGGCAATCTCATTATGTAGGAATATGATGCTGTGCTTGGCTCTTAGAAATGCAGTGTTATGGATAAATTTTTAATTTAACATAGTACAATTATACAGACCTTTTTTTGTTTAATGCCCATCTGAAACTACACAATGCATTGCTAATTTAAATCTAACTTTGTTTACATACTGTATAAACAGGAACAAAGCAGTATAATATTAAACTATATATATACTATATTTTATAATGTCTATAATATGATTATTTGGTGAGTTATTAGTATACCATATTCATGAGGATGACTAGGTATTTCACTGGTTTTGTACAAAGATGCTTTTAACTGCATTGATCTTATTGTAGGAACTGCAGTGTCTGCCCTTTGCTGTTTCCTAGATTTAGCACCTTGAGCAAGAGATGTGTATTTCCTTGACATCATGATGTGAGAATCACAACCTGTACAGCATTGGGAAGCTGTGTAAACAAAGTACGTTTCAATTTAAAGAAGGCAAAAATCTACTAGTATTCTTTTAAAAGCTTGAAAGAGGCTTGCATTGTACCAAATGTGATGGTGGTAAAGATAGTCCCTTTAATACAGCACATCACAAGTAGGACTGAATCAGCTATTCAACTATTTTGCTATTCTTTGCTAAAAGAGACAGACAGAGAATATTTAGACAGACAAAGAAACAAGACGATTAAAATCTTCTCCTCCCACACACACACAATAAGCTTGCATGCATTTTGCACAGAATCCTGCAGGACACATAGGATGGTTTTGAGACCAAAATGATTATTGATTTCTAGAAATCCATAACGCTGCACAAATCATCAGCAATATGTTTTGCTCATGTGAAATGACTGCAAGATTACAGGATTTTTTTATGGGGAACACTGAAGGATTTATTTGTGTGTGTTGGTTGCTATCAATTTGTGCAATATCTAAAAAAATAGTAACATTCAACACATGACACCTTTCATCTCCTCACATACTGTATACTGAGTAATATGACTGGCCCATTCAAGTGCAGTATTGCACATCCATCTTTATCAAGTGACCAATCTGCTCATGGGTCTATTAGATCTGTTACACAGGTGATTTATATCTGAACCCTACACAGTTTCCAAATTATCTGCCTGAATTTGTCAGTGGCTATGTGTTATTTTCCCCTTTTCTGTCTGACCTGAAGATCATTTTACTATACTGTAAAACAATGTTCTTTCTTGGGAAAAACTTCTGCTTTCCTGAGTGCCAAGGTAGGGTAACAGCAACAGAACCCACAAAAGTCATGTACTTGAATTCAGCAAATTCAGTCTAAATGTAAATGTGTTTATCAGTAACCAGACATTTGTCTGATATTTCAGTGTCTCCTTTAATTATACAGTCTACTCACCTACAGTAGTGTGGTTTATTAACTGATGCCTGAGGGAGGGATCTGTTTTCGTACATCCTATTTATATTGCCAAGGTACAAAACCTTGTAGTTTAGAAACTATAGTAAACTCATTCAAAAATCTGTAACTCAGCTTCAGACTGTCATTTATAAAGCTCTGTTTCTTCTTAAAAAGTCTAAGGATGCTTAATGAAAATCCAAGAATGTCAGGTTATCAGTCTGACTCAAAAGGGGTTTCAAACACTGAAATCAAAAGTTGCAGGGTAACGTTCTCATTTACTTTCAGTATTCCTAAAATTGATCTTGAATTTCTTATTTTTTTCTTCGTTCAGAAAGAGACACATATTGTGATGACACATCATTTAGGTCATAATGAAGTGTACCTTCATGGTCATTTCTGTTAATGTAAGAAGAGATACTAGGTCTAGCCTAAGGCATTGTAGAATGACACTGACAAATATTTTAAATGGAAATCGCTCAGTGATGTTCAGTTTGCTTTGTTTGATATTTCAGATGATGAAAATAATCTTTTGCAGTGGCTAATGAGTATACTCAAACAGGATGAAGCTTTTTATGTATGTTCCATTTTCTAAATTCCTTGTTTCCCTAAATTTGACTATGTTTTCTGAATCATTATAATGCTCTGTACTGCAGACAGACCACCTCCCCTTTCCAGGATTGTCTTACACATGAATGCTCTCTGTGTCATCACAGTAAATCTAAATGAGAATGAGAGGTTAACCATATTATCAGTAAGATGGAGTTTCTAGTTTCTATTCCTCCGTACTTTCTTTAGAGACCCTTAACGCGTGTCTGTAATAAGTTGCAAGGCTGTTTAAATATATGCACACAGATATTTATTGTTCCACTGCGTCCAATTCTATTAATACAAGTTTGACTATTTCCTTGGATAAAAGATGATAAAAAAATCTTTGGTATTCAGCATCAATGAGAATATAAATTACAATATAACAAAAGGAAAAAGTTTTAAAATGCTATGCTTTCTCTATTTAGAGAGCGAGATACAGTAATCAAGACTTCTCACTCTGTAAAATACTGAACTGAAAGAAACTTCCATGTTAAAGCTGTCTCTACTGTTAAAAACTTGATCACAGAATATTTAACATTCCCTTTTGCCAGATGGGCTGAATAGTCTTCTCTCGGTTGTAACCTTTCCTAAAATGCTTCTGTTAACCTGGTATTTTTTGTTGCAAACAATACAAAATCTTGGTTATAGTCAACTAATGACACAGCCTAGCATTGTCTTTACTGTTAGGGCTTTTAGTATTTCAGCCTTTTAGGAAGCTTTTTCACCATTCTGAATTTTGTTCAACCATGGGAAGGTCAAGCACCATGGCTTCTTTCTTCAAAAACATGCACTTTCAGAACAAGCTCCAGCATCCACAGCTGACTATGAGCTGGTGTGGAGTGACACAGCTACAGGTACCTTTGACAATGCTGAAAGATCATTGGCACCCAGCAAGTCATAGGGATCAGTGTCATGTGTGCTTTCCTGGCCAACTCAAGTCTGCCTAACTATGGCAAATAGCACGTTGAAATGTGGAAAGCGTTTGTCTCATTTGCTTAATGACATATCACTATAGGACTGCTTTTTAATTGATGAGCCACTTAGGAAACCTGAACACTAGACATTTGTGAAACTCAGAATCCATTATGATTTACCCACAAAATGCTAATGCTAAGTAAGGGGTAAAGCAGCCTAAGATTAATGTACCTTGTCTTTTTGATTGTTCTTGTAATTGATAGTACGTAACAGCATTGGTGTCCAGTGTTTAAAACTGTGTTGGGTGTAAAGCTTGTTGCTTGTTGTCATATGAACTCAGGAGATCTCTGGGAGAAGCAATGCAGCATGAGCATTGTCTAGTTTTATAGGTGTTCCAGGTCAAATATTTTGAGTTTTCTCTCTCATCTGCTTTGCTTCAGATACCTACTGTACAATGTGAGTTTCTCAACACAGCTTTTTGTTGTGTACAGTATAATAGTCCTGCCCTATGTTTGAGACCACAATTCTATGATTCTACATCTATTGTTGTTGAGTCCTTGTCTGAAGATACCTTCTTTGTGTAGTTGTGCCTGATTTTATTTATATATAAAAATGATGTAATATAGTAGACTGTCACTGGAAATTTTGTCTGGTGTCAATCACCCATGTTTTTTTAGAGCAAATTTCAAACTATTTCCAGGGGATATTGTCTCAAGGCTGAAACTGAGGAGCTGAAAAATACAGTATGCGTAAATGTCAGAGGTTGCCGAAAGTATCTGAAAATTGTCAGATGTCATATGAAAGCTAAGCCATGTCTGACAGGTTTCTATACCTATTGTGGTTTTGACTACCTCTGTGAGCCACCTGGTTTGTGTAATCTGTGCTGTACAGAGCATGTGGGATACAGTGTACCACTGAAACCCTTGACTTGGTTTGACCTTCAAAATTGTAGGGCCACTAAGCTTGTGTACTGTGACCACTCAGGCCCATAAAACCCAATGAAAGAGTCAGTAGTGACTTACAGATAATCCCAGCATGTGTACTGGGAGTGTGGGGAGGACAGGAGCTATTTGTTTTGATACTGTCTGCCTGCAGATAGATTCCCCCTGCGCTGAAGCTCAGACACAGACCATCCTGTCTCGGCAGGAGTCTCTCTTTGGAAAACCATGGCTTCAGGGAATCCTCCAAATGCTAGACAGATTGGAGAATTTAAGGCAGAAATAATAGTCTCCCCTGGAGTTCAATGGTAACTCAATTTACTGTACCATAATAGAAGTCCCCTCACCCCCACCCCCTCAGCTGTTGGATTTATACTGTTGGATGAAGCTCGCCCTTTAATTTAAAAATAATACGAGGAGTTACTTCTAAAGGATATGAATATCTCTGACCCCATTACTGTGAAACCTGGAAATCCACACAACAGCTTTGTGGGAGGCCTGTCCATAATCCCCCACCTTTGAAAGATTGAAATATCCTTTTTCTGACCTTCATTCTCTGTCTCCCCCTCCCCCAGCTTTTTCTTTTGCCCTCGACATAACATGTATTATTTTTGATAGGCATCTCTTTTTGTACTGCCCTCTCCCCCTTCCTTCACTGTCTTATTCCCTTTGTCCCTTTGTGTCCTCATGAAAATCAGGTGCTTACCCAGAAGAGCTTTTCATTAAGCCATGTGTCCTTACATTCACCCCTACGACTGAACAGCATGTCATTCTTATGTCTATGGTTTTATTGTTTATGAAGAAACAAAGAAAAATAACTCAATAAATCATATTGCTACAAACTGTATGTAGGATTTATGTTTTGGAAATTGTTTTCCATACACCAGTCTGTTGGATGAAACTATCCCTTTACTTAAAAGATAATAAAAGGAATAAGTCCATCCTCAATCATAATACCACATATTCCTCATAAGAGCTGCAGTAAATCAGAATCTATCCTGGAAGGAAAGGAGGCAAAAGAGGACTACACCCTGCATGGGAAGAGAAATATTTTGCCAAATTGATGGCTTCATTCTGGTGCTTGTAACACATTGCTATACATCACAGCACAATAAAGCTTTTCTAAAAAATAAGTGTTCAAAGATTGCAGATATTGCACTAGTATGTAATTCTGAAAAACAGAATTTTAGATTTTACAGAGTGTAATGCAAAATGTGATGCAATTACAGTAATTGAATGTTTTAATAATATTTTATTTTTTAAAATGTAAAAAAACACATCTCTGTATCATGAGATATTTCTGTATCTTTTAAAGTTTTTAAATAATGAATTCTCTTTGTGCTTTTACTAGAAGAGTCATGATAACAGCAAGTTCCAAAATAATTATACCTCTCTTCCAGCACATACTGTACACCATACACCTGACAACTCTGGCTTTTTCAAAGAAGAGCACTGATCCTGTACAAAAATGTCTTCTTTAAGCCTTTTCTAGTCATATGTAGTGTTGCCTTAAATTTTTAGTGCTTTGTAAACGTATGTATTTGGCACCTTTAATTACATAAGGAGTATGGTAACAGAAATATCAGCCACGTTGCAAAAGCTGACATACCACCTTCCTTCAGGTTTGGCTGATGAGATCTTTAGTTTAATAGCAACCATAATGGCTCTATGGGTCTGTCTTGTTTGTAACCATTCTTCAGAAACAAGCCTTAGTCCTGGAATGTCTGAAGTTTAGCAAGACTGAATGACATTGTCATTGTGGGAGCTTAACTGCTTTAAAATCCTTTCACTTCAGTTCAAGTATTTTATTTTTGGTGATAGGGTTAGAGAAGAGTTCTTAGCTCAAGCCAGAAGTGAAATTATGTTATTAGTTTAATATTCTGGCCATGCAATACAGTTATGAAAGCGAAAGCCAGAAATTTCCATAATACTGTCTCTCTTATCCACTATGAGGAAATTATATTGAAGCTTCTTGTGTGTTGCTTCCTGGATTTCCAACAGACCTGCACTTTCAATGTTTGTTTGTCAGTTGTCAGGTAGATAACATCATATACTGTATTTCTACAGTGTATATATAGTACAATGCAGTATTCCCTCCAAATGTATTGAGACAGCTAAAGTTAAACTGTTATTTTTGCATTATTCTTGAAAGATTTTTTTATTGTGATTGTGAGTGAAATATAGTATCCTTTTTTGGGTACATCCGAGTAATTTTGTATTAGGACACATTCACTTTATTTAAATTTCAGAATGTAAATGTCAGAAACTGCATGAAGACTTTGAACCACTGAACTCAACAAATGGTTTGTAATCATCTGAGATGTGTTACTGCAGCCACTTTGGGTTCTTGCCTCTTCTTGGAGTGACTTTTGTATTTCACTGTGTAGAATACATGCTCATTTGTACCTAAATCTGGAGACTGACTTGGAGATTTTCACTTTTTTCCCCCTCTGTTGATGAGCTTGTTGGTTGCATTGAACTTATGTTTTGGGTCATTGTCATGCTGCATGGTGAGGTCCCACACTCTGTAAGTGTGGAAGCATTTTCTTCTACATAATCACACAAAACATTTCTGTAAATTTCAGAATTCATTCTGGTGCTATCCTCATTAGATAGATTATTGATAAAGACCAATGAGTCAATTCTAGAGATGGCTATACGTACTGTACCAAGATTATGACATTATGTCCTTCCTGTTTCTGTCCTGAAGTACTGTACAAACATGAGCTAGCAGAGTTTTGGAACAAAAGCTGTGGAGAAATTAAACCAAGATAAACCTTTACCAAAGTGAGGGAAAGGTTAAAGTTTAGGGAAAGGAAGGAAGTGCAGATGTTCCAAAAATTGCCAGCTCACCTGTAAAGCATAGTTAGAGCTGTTCATGCATGGCCATTATATTAATCTCATGATCACAAATACAAATTGATTTGCTGTAAATTAAAAATGATACAGTTTTGAGTTCGTTGTCCTGATAGTTTTGACAGGGTATTGTGTACATTGTACAAGTGTGTTATGATGCCTGAATATAGTGGTAACTATAATTGTTGTTTTTGTCGTACACAGTTCAGTAAGGAATCATTGTTAAAGTACTGGCAGTTACCCGATTTAAGCAAAAGCAGATTAAAATGATCTGGAGCACAGTTACTATCATGTTAAACCTGTTTGGTTTTTTTTGTTTACAAATGTATTACAATGTATTACAATATAATCTAAAGCAAAAGTATGAAAGTCTAAAATAATTTGAAATATAACAAGTAATTGGTAGGTTAAAAATAATAAACGTAGAAATGTAGGTGTGATGATTTTATAGGATTCGGAGGCAGGATTGGCCAGCAGAATAATAGCTGTAGTAGAGAAACCAGGAAAAAACACTTGGCAGAAGCATAAGTAAATTCAAGCTTGAAATCCAGAGCAAGCAAAACACAAATCAAAGTCAATAGCAAGTGATGGTCAAAAACAAAGGTAGCAATACAAATAGAGCAGACAGAACACTGAGACTGAAGTAACCTAAAATGGCCTGGTGTTGAATAAAGGAAAACTTTTGATACAGGAGAAGTGTGGTAGCTCAGAGCTCAGATTAGATCACTGGTGCCAGAAATTTCATGATCTGCTTCACAGTTCACAAAAAAAACATCACACATCCTGCTTCACAGGAGGGTGGCAAAATGTGTTAACTTTGTCTTTTAAAAAAAATGGCAGTCATAATGGTTCTTGATCTTTCCGTCAAGGGAAGGCTTTAGTGTGGACTGCTGTTAGACCTGCACCTTTAATATTTAATAGACAAAACAATTCAAAGGATAGGCATGGGTGTAAGAGATTTTTTTTTAGATTGCATAATCATGTTGAATAAAAGTCTGATGCTTTCTGTGTATGCATGTCAGTGAAGTCGTAAATCTACTTAGTAAAAAAGATTGAGTTGAAACTTGCGAGTTGAGGTTCTTTACAACTAAATTCCTTTATGTGTTGTAAGACGACAAATTGTGTTCTGCTGGATTTATACGCTCACCTATTGCATGATGCACTGTGATTTTCTGCAGTATAAGATACTATTATGATAAGGCGATTTCGGTATTAATCCCTTTTGATCCAGCCTAATGCTCCTCGGTGTAACTTGCATTGTTGTAAGCCTTGCTGACAAACTGAGTTGGAGACCGCATCATCTCCTGCATAAAGAGAAGATCTTTGGAATATACTCTACATTATGAAAAGCTCATTTTTTAATGTTTTAGCGTTTTTATTTTCTCTAACCCATAATTTGTATAATTCCATATTCATAGTACTAACTACATATGAATATAGTTGTCATTACTTATATTAGGAACAAGTAATAGGTTTATTCCATGCTGAAAAGAGAAGAAAGAAAACACAACGTTCCGGCCGTGAAGCCTTCTTCAGCATGGAATAAACCTGTTACTTGTTCCTTTGCAGCCTACGCATGCTGACGCAGCTACCCACCTGAACTATTTACAGTATATTAGTACCATAACAAATTGTACCATATTTATATACAGATTAATTGAAGTTGAACAATAAAATATCCAACTAAATCACCAAAAATTCTCATTTAGAATTCTGTACAGTTTTGGTCACTATGCAGTAGAAAAATATTTCTGCTCTGAAGTCAATTGAAGAAGGAGAATTCCCAAAATTACAAGAATGTCCTATACAAACTCATTAAAGGGACTGTACACCTGTTTTCCACCAGCCATTTTGAGTTGTATCTCAGCAGCTGGACTGTCTGCTTCTGGTGCATTAGAAATTTTCATTGTGTTTTCTCCAGACACAGCACACCAAGAAGTAGCTTCTCTGCATCTTCAGGGTCAGGCAGGGTTCTAACATCTTAACATGTCAAAGCCTCATTAATATAATTAATATAAATACAGTAATGCATCGCAGTTTTAATCGGACATTTCCAGTATTATTTTTCGCTTTCATTTTTTACTTATTACAATGCCAGAGTACTGTATAGTTTACAGTATATATAGTTTGAAAACGTTTTGAGCTTCTAAAATAAATTGGAGAAATACATGAAGTTATTTCTATATCACCACTACAGATTCTTGGTTAAATTTGATCAAAATAGTTGATAAAGGCTATACATTTTGAGTGAAAGCAGTTATAAGCAAGAAGCAGTAGATCTCGTGTTTTTTTATTTTATCATGCAGGGATTGCACATACTGCATACATAAAGCCCTGAACGGGTTCTAAATTAGTTTACTAATTATGAAATGACTCTCAAAGATAAGATGCTGTTAAATGTTACTTTTTGGGGGAAAGTTGTTTTCTTCATTCATTTCTTGTTCCTTTGAATCATTTTATTAAATTAGAACAAATCATTCAAAAGATTTTCAGTTTGAGTTACTACAGTATCAATGCATACCAAGAGTGAACCATGTGCCAAATCAAAGGAAGGCAGAAACTCTTCACGGTGAGGGTAAGAATTACTTCAAAACTGATTGCAAAGTTTGAATACATATGTACAAACATATCAGCAATGTTCTGATTAATACAGCCACATTCTGACTCAATGATAAATAATTTACAAGAATATGCATGTCTACTGTGAATTGTGTAAAACATTTACAGTATGTGCTTCTTGTGGCAAGACTTTGCCTTTTAACAGGCAGGATTTACAGTGCTCTGCAGTGATTTTTTTGGTCAGTATGAGATATGCAAAAATACAGAATGCACTATTTGAAGTGCTTTATTTCTGTTCCAGTGCTCTAGGGAGGATGTGAGACTCTGGTACCCTCTTTTTTTGCTTCAGTGGCTAGTAAAGGTGCCAGCCAGCTGTGATTTCTATGAATAAGCGAATACTCCCGCCCACCATATAGACAGAAGCTTGGCTGTTCTAAATATACACTTCTCACACTTCTTTAATGATGTCACAGAAAAGTGGCCATTAATGTGATTCTCCATTTTCCTGGCTGCTATTTGTGGTTAGTCCAACACCATTTGAGCTTCTCCAGGAGAAAATTAAAAGATTGAGAGAGGATGCTGCTATTGTGAGAAGATTAAGAAAATAATTGAAAATATGAACATAATAGCCATTCTAGCTGTAATCTTTCTTACGGTAAGTATGAATTCCTCATAATTTTATGTGTTTCTAGAAATCCGTTTCCATTTCTAATTTCCAGTAATATAACCACTCCTAATAATCCCTATCTATAAATTGGCTTCATTACTCTGCTCTCCTCCCCACTAATAGCTCATGTGTGGTGAGCGTTCTGGCACACTATGGCTGCCGTCGCATCATCCAGGTGGATGCTGTGGTGGTGGAGGGGAGTCCCCATTACCTGTAAAGCTCTTTGTGTGGAGTGTCCAGAAAAGCACTAAATAAGTGTAAGCAATTATTATTATTATTTATGTTTAATTTAATAAGTATGTAATAGAATTTTGTTTTTAGATTCGTATTGTGACTCACAGCTGCCAACAGATAGTTACACTATTTATATAGCTGCAGAATCCTTGATCCCTTTAGGATTGCAAAACTGCTTGTCCAGTAACAGTGAGCAGATAATTTAATGAACACCATCAAATCTTGTGGCCTCTCAACTGAAGAATGAACTGAACCCTGTTGTTCCTCTAATAAAAATTTGACAACTATATGCAAGCACAAATGTTCTTAAAATTATGTAAAATGTTCTGTAGTTCCCAAAAAGGTACAGTATCTAATGATTGCACTTTTGTGCTGTTGTTGGACTACAGATCAACAGGATATTTTTTCTGTGCTTCACTACTTATGAAGGCTGTCCTTAGACTTTAAAAACATCACAAATCAACGCGTTTGAGTCATCTCATACTGTAATTTCCTTCTTTAATTAACAGAACTTCTTGACTGGTTAACAGGCTAACACTTCTAAGACATGTGACATGTCCAAATCCTTTCTGTATCAGTGCGTGTTAATGTTTATGAGCATGAACCGCTCTATGCGGTCCTTAGGGAGTTTCAGATAAGCAAACTTTGGTTTGAATGAATGGACTGTGAATAAAGATCACTAGTAAAAGGTGTGCAGTCATATACAGTACGCACTTCATGTTTAAGTTCAAGTTAAGTTCAAGTTCAAGTTCACATTTATTTGTCATTCCAGCCATATGCAAGTGTATAGTGGAACGAAATATCGTTCCTCCTGGTCCACGGTGCAAATACAGACAAGACAGACAAGACAAAGACACTGTAGACAGGAACACATAGTGCTAAATACAGATAGTGCAAATTACAAGGTAAATACATAATACAATATGCACAACAAACTGGGGGAATTTAAACCCTGTTTCTGGAATTGGAGTGGGTGCAAGTAGATTGCAGGGTGTTGAGGAGCCTGACAGTCTGCGGGAAGAAGCTGTTACAGAGTCTGGTGGAGCTAGCCCGTACACTGCGATATCTTTTCCCAGATGGTAGGAGGGCAAAAAATGTATGGGAGGGGTCATCTACTATACTGGAGCCCCTGTGTAAGCAGCGTTTGTGATAGGTGACAGAAATGGAAGGGAGAGAGGCTCCAATGATCTTTTCAGCTGTTTCCACAATTCGTTGCAGGGTCTTGCGGTCTGAAGCATTGCAGTTCCCAAGCTAAACAGTGATCCAGCTGGTCAAGGTGCTCTCAAAGGTTCTTCTGTAGATTGTGGTAAGAATGGGCGGGGGAAGGTTTGCCCTCCTCAGTCGCCGCAGGAAATAGAGACGCTACTGTGCTTTCTTCACGTGCGAAGTAGGATTGCAGCACTATTTTTTTTAAAACAAGAGTTCACAATATAGATTTAAAAAGCATGATATCTTTTATACTTATTTCTTCCTGCTGGATCACAGTTTTGATTTTGTAATTTTGTGATTCCATGTGTTCTCTGAATAGCACCATTGTAGGAATGTCTGTGGAACAGCCTGTGTTAGTTACCTTGGCAGCAGTTGTAGGTTTTGTTTTTATTTTTCTCAGATTTCCTGTAGAAGATGTGTTGCTATTCTTTGCACACTTTTCATTCATAGAGGAAGAATGAAAAAGAAATAACATCTTATGAATTGCTAAATTGTTGAGTAGGTGCATTTACATTTACATTTCCAAGAAGTCACGGACTTACTCTGTCTGAAATATGTTATTGGAATCTCATTATGTTACCTACGATAAAGATTGTGGTATAATCTTTGAAAAGTTGCTCCTGATAAACTTATTTACAGGGAGAGCTCTACAACCCAGTTGAAAGGATAACTTCGGGAAGGAAGGCTTTTTACTATATTGAAGCAAACTTTTGTTTTGATTGAGAGCATGTTTGTATTTCAATGCTGTAGGGTCTTAATGTGTACAAGTGAGGGAATTTTCTCATTTTTAATTAAACATTCTCAGCAGTGTTTAGTGGCAACAGCATGTCAAATACATTGCTCAGCCTTTGCATATGGATATGCATATTTATATATGTATATAAAAATCTGAATAAAATATGGCCACACGATTCAAAGATGGTCAAAGTTAACTAATGAATTTACTGCTATCAGAAGTGAGAGATTCCAATGGTGCAGCTCTGCCACTACTTCATCATATTCCAATAAAGTAGTATTCCTAGTAGAAAATCATGAAGAATTAAGATGTGTAAAAAGTGCATATTTGCTTGTTTTGGCGAAGTCTTTTACTCTCCAAGTGCTTTGGTTAATGTTTTTGTTTTTTTAAAGACAGAAAATGGTTTGAGACTGGATTGTACCATATGCAATGTATCCAAAAATACTGTCAGGGTGCTGAAAATGATGAATATAGAAATAGCTGAGGGACTGATACACCAAACCCTAGATAATGATGTGATAATGACAACAGGGTCTCTTCAACACTGAAGTACTAGCAGCAATCTAGGCTTCAGATAGCTGTGGCCATTTATGTAAAAAAACAAACTGAAAGACACATCTGTTTTTGTGAAAGCACAGTTATAATAGCCATTCCAAATCAATCTGGTACAGTTTGCTGTAATAAAGGCTTCATCTTCTGAAGCTCAAGATCTCAAGGAGGCAATCCCAACACTACATTTTTCACTTCAGCCAATTTGTTCCAAATCGAGTACATTGCCTGCTCTAATTTGTTCATAGTCTTGGCTATTCTTTTTCTTTCTTTTTTGTATTGTAGGAGTCACTTGCATCCTTTTTCACATTAAGCTATTGTGGTGCTCTGTATTGTTTCATTAAGTCTTTTCACATTTGATTAGATTGAATTTGCGGAGGAGTGCTTCTGGTTTTCAAACAGGATTGTCAGTGGCCAGTTAACACAAGTCTCTTTCTGTAATTGCTTGCATAAAATTGTGGAAGCATTCTTTGTATTTCCATTGGTCAATATTTTAGAAGTAACCAGAAAACAAATATATTCCTTTATTAGAATTAAAAGTGAAGGGATAAAAGCTTTACATTTGTAACTTTGGTTTAGATGCTTCCAATCTTGGAAAGATTTTGTTACAGCATGGGGCGTGGACTTAGACAGGGCACTTCAATCTTTGTATTGCAGTGGTGTTGTTTTTGTTAGTTTCTTTCCAAATTAATAGAATACATTTCTTCATATTCTTGGTTATTGCCATATGGGTGATGGCAAGTAATGAGATTGAGATGTTGTAAAGTTTGTGAGCATTGGATGAAGAAGACTCTGAGGTTTCCAATTGCCTTGGAAATCGAAAAGCAGAGTTTACTGTTATTACCATTTCATATTATTTTCACACACTGTTAACTGCAGTCGCTCCTCAGGCACAATACACCTGAATCACGACGCCACCCTTTAACCCTGCCTGCCCTTCAATACAATTTCCATTTTCTCTATCTTTTGTCTGTAGGAATAGATCAACCTTTTCCTCAAACAATATGGCATAGAATGTATGAGAGAATGTATTTTCCAGCGCCTACTTGAAAATTGCACTGAAAATTGCTCATGTAAAATACCACTTATTCTTTCTTCCTTCATGCAATGCTGTCACATTTAACTTTCACATCATTAAATATGCAACAGAAAAAATGTTATCAATGTGCAAACAAGACATATGGATTGTATCAATGTGCAAACGGAGTTACACTCTGATACAGTTTGTATTTGTTTTTTTTGTTTTTTTTGCAGTGTCTTCAACTTCCCAATCCCAAAAGTTTTAAAATGTTTTAAATGAATTTTGATATTTGAGTCAACGTTGTTCTTCATACATCTAATTTATGTACTGTATATATTTTCAGCTTCATTTTTGTAACAGAAGGGTTCTTTCAGGGCTTTATGCAGACGACACGATCCGGGGTGGAGTGAGGAAAACACAGGGGAAAAAGGCATGCAGGAGTTGGGAATGAAAACAGGGGGCGTGTCCAAAGTGCGCAGGTGTCCAGGGGGGTGAGTCTGGGACAAACAATCCAGAAGTAGTCCAAACGGGGAATCCAAAACGGAACCACAGGAACCTGATCAGAACCGGTAGGAAACAGGAGGACGAATGGAAATTAAACCATAATGAAGCCAGGCACGTCCAGGTCCCGGGCTCGCACGATACGGGAATCAATGCAGAGCACTGAACTGAGTGGGCGTCTGACTTTTAAAGTGGGCTGGGAACAGGCTGAAACAGGGGGCAGGTGCACAAAATCAAGTCTGAAGTGAAAGAGCCGGAGCGCCCTTAAGGGGGAGGGACTACAATCGTGACAATTTTACTTCATCTGAGAATTCAGTACAATCTTATTGAATCCTGGTACCACATTTGGACATATGTGGTCTGAAGTTAAGCACAGGCTTGAAATTCTTTAGCTGCAGAGTGTGAATTGATGCTGCTATATCTCCTTTTGGTACCATCATTCACGTTTGTAGTGTTGGCATTTCTGTTCTTTGAAAGCCAATGAATGAGGTACAGAGAAATGCCAGTTAAGGGATGAATGTGATTGCCACACAACTGAAATTGTAATGCAGTTTATCCATTCAGAATCCATCAACTGAACAACAGAATTTATTAGAGAGGGTTCTGCTGTCCCTTCTAATATCATGAGTGAGGAGCAACAAGAAGACCAAAAACAACACTAATTTTGGATTAGGGAGTAAAACTTTAGTTAGTAATGTTTAAGTTAATAATAATTAGTTTTACAATGCTGCTGGTGCTAAATGATGAAAAATGTTTGAATTGCACTGATGATTCATGCCTGACACTGAAGAAATCTGGAAGAGCATCGGGCTACAGTAACGGGAGCCAGTCCAAGCTCCCGCGAAGCATAGTTCAGGACCCTATGCAGACGGTATAATCTGGACATAAGTGGAGAAGGACATCAGGGGAGGAGACGGAGAGGATCAGGACTTGTTTACAGACAGAGGGGCGTGACTACGGTGATCCGGTGCTCGGGGGGCGTGGCGATGGCAGACAAGTTCAGGCAGTCCAAGGGGAATCCGGGGTGCAGTCCAAAGTCCAAAACCGGGGGATCCATCAAAGACGAAACAAACAGTTAAAACCCACAATGGGCTCCGGAACAGTGACTGGGAATAAAACGAGGGTAACGAGGCCAGGCGCTCCGAGCCCCGGACTCAGACAGTCAGGAGGCCATGATGAAGCCTATACTGTTGGGTCTCGCCTGGACCCGCTGGTAGGCGGGCTTCCAGGCGTCCATCTCCCAGTGCTGAGCCAGGCATAGCAGGAGTGCCCTCTTTAAAATAAGATGGACTAAACAGGGAGCAGGTGCATGAAAACTAAAATACGAAAGGGCCGGAGCGCCCTTAAGAGGAGGGTTTCCGATCGTGACAGCTACTGTGGGAAGAAGTGAAAGAAATTGACTTGTATTGTGAGAAGCTGGAGAGAGCAAATGTGTTTTTTACCAGTGCGTTGCTTCCCTGTTTTGTTTGTTGGATTTAATCAGCTGAAAATTATTGTTTTCATCTAGTCATTTTCAGTTGATTGCAGATTCAGGATAACTTAAAACCTTTTGCACAATAAATCTGTAGCGTACATTTGTCTCCAATCAGCGTCTCACTAAATCCAGTCTGAATAATTCAACAATCATTTCTTCAGTCTCCAATCCCTGAATAGCATTTTTATTATTTTTAGTTAGCTTAGAGTTGCATTGAAAGTGCCTTAGATATGTACCAATTTACAGTATACAGATGTTAGAAACCTATCATGGCTCACCCTATCCAACTGCAATGTTACCCTTTGGAGTTGGTGATGGTGGGCTTTATACATATACTGTATCAGCTTCTTTCCGTTTCAACTGAGTATTCAGTACTAAAGTCTTATTAAATTGTTGCACCAGCTTCGGACATTTGTGGTCCAACCTAAAATCACAGACTTGGAATTTTTCAGCTGCAGTACAGGACGTGAATTAATGCTGTTACAGTACATCTGCCTTTGGTACCATCAGTCATACATTGGCAGTCTTGGAATATCATTTCCTGTCCTTAGGAAGCCCCAGGATGTGACACAGCGAACCTAATAATCATCTCATGCAGCTCCAAGCCTTGCATAAAAGTTTTATTATTTTTAGCTGGCTGAGATTTGCGTGCAAAGTGACTTTGATGTGTACCAGTATACTATATACAGTTGTAAATATCCTGTGAAATAATTTTTTATGATTCACCTTAAACAATAGCAATTGAACTTCTTTAGATTTAGCGCACTATCCTGTCTAAATTCCACTGCGTTACTTTGTTCTTCCAAAATCTGGCTTTCCTACATTTCCCCCTTAATTGAGCTGGGGAAGTAATGTCCCAGCTGGCGAAGTAAAGTGGCATTTCTCCTCCTGATCTGCTCTGTAGTGTGGTTGTTGGAGAATAAGGCTACCACCACTCAACCATGTGGGTCCTACACTTCAGCAGTGAATTACTTGGTTCCCTTTTATATAGTTGAAGCATGTTGAAGCACTTTTGGAATTAAAACCACAAAATAATTGAAAATAATTTATTACATTTAAATTACACTGTTGAGAGCACTTCTGCGTTCCTTTCCCAGTTCATAGGGAAGGCTACCATTGCCATTCACCCTGGATTGTTTTCAAAGGAAGAGGAACTCTTGAACATACAGTATCAAAAATAGTTCCTACTGTAGACTCACTATCAATCATTTTTCTAATGGGGGAATCTGACAGGTACTGGCACTGTTCTTCAGCACTGCAAAGTGTGAATCAGACACTCCTGATTGTTTCAGCAGTTAAAGGAGGAGGGGAATAACAGCAATGCAATAAGGAGCACAAACAAGACTCCCCAAGGAAGGAGCACAGAGTTCAAAATATGGGTTACGCTACAGAATCTGATTATACCGAAGGAGAGCGGGGTGCATGAATGTTAAATGAAGCAGAATTGATGTCAAAACACACTGGCATGCATTTTTTATGCTGTTCAAAGATAATCATTTTATTACTGAGGAAATGTTCTCAGGTTTCTGTTTCAGTTATTGAAATCTGACTGCTAAATAATTAAGTGCCGATATGTGGCTTTTTAAGTGTTTTTTTTTCCTCCATATTCAGATTTCTTGGGTAAGGTAGGATATTTACATTTAACACCCTCACCAAGCATAGCTTTTGCTCCTCTACTCTTAAGTACCTGCAGTGTTGGTGGTCTCTTGGTCACTGTTTTAACCTAAGTTGCCAGTGAAAACAGAACTGCAGGAAAGATGTAACTCAGCAAATTTAGACAGGCACTTACTGTACCTTGCATTCTCACACTGAATTAAAGATGTGAGACTTATTTGCTACCTATAAAGATAATACCTCTCATAAGTTAATAATAATTTCTAAATTTTACAGCAGCATGTACTGGTATCTCTCTTAATAACATTGCACAAACAGGATTTCCTCTGAGAAATTTGAGATTTAAATTAGGGCATTTCTCTTTTCCTAATTGTCTTTCTGTGTAGAAGTAGCTTTTTTAATGCTTTGGTCTAGTACTTGTTAGATCAGAACCGTCCCCAGCTGAATACACAGATCCCAAAATAAAAATGAAAAGGAAAACTGTTGATATAAATGATTTTCACCTGAGCAGCTTTAATCTGCAGTTTTAAGATCTTGCTGGGAGGAGAAACACTTCAGCATGACCAGATGTCAGTTTTCGCCCATAATACTCTGCCTGGTCTGAACTAAATAAATCTTGATCCATGGTAAAGATTGAGTGGCATATCTTTATTTAAGTCTGTTGTCAAGTTTGAAAAATTGCTTCTCAGTAAGCACTGCAGTATACCCCTTATCATAGTGTAAATATTATTATTATTTTTAATGTTTTAATACTTCATATAAATACATTTATCCTATTGCGTTACAAATGTTCTACACCTAAGAGTTTAAGTTGATGTTGTAGCCATAACACTGTGCATTCCGGCACAGCTTCATTACTGTCATGTCCAATTTTTCATAATTTTGGAGAAAAATAAATTTAAGTGGTTCTCTCTGACGTGTATGGACATACTTATGTGTTTTTCACTGGTCTATACTGCTTCTGACTGCAAAAATTAAATTACTGCATTTTGCTCCTCTGTTAATTTTTTCAGGGTTTAAAATTTCCTTGAAGCAATCTCACTTCATTGCAAAAGATATTGAATTTAACAATGAAAAGCATAGAAATAATCAGTTTTGTGTCCTTATTTACTTATTTAACCCTCTGTATATTGCTACCTTGACTTGCCTTAACTGAAATTTCTATCCTGTAGAAGCTAAAAGAAGAATGAAATATGCAATGATTTTTAATAATAATCAGTATAAATATATAACAATAAAGTTGTATGATTGCTTTATAAGTGTTGATACAGGCACTGTCTGATTAATTTGTTTGATTTGGTTCTTACTTGTATGCCTTCCCACTGTTTTTCATTTAAATGTGCCATTTAATGTGCAAAGAATGTTTTTAAATGTGTAAGACCTGACAACCATGTCTTTCTTAACCAGGCATAAGCAGAAAATAATGGGGCTGATGAATGAGGTCAAAAGAGAAGGTGAAACTATTTGACTGAGAAAGCTCTGCACATGATGAAGATAAAGACGATAGTTAGGACCCTACGATTGCGATCATTAATTTAAACCAACAAGGCAAACTAGGAGTAAAACAATTCATCATTTTTCTGTGCAGTGTTGGAGAGCTAGTAGCCGAGCAGTGTATGCAGGAAATCTGTAAAGACAAATTTTTCAAGTTACATTGAGCACCATAAAATTGCTTTTTTTTAAACATAAATTGCACCAGCCTCGAGGAGATAAGTACAGTTCCTCTATGTACTATAATTCTATGAGTAGATGTAAAATACATATATATCCATCCATTCATTTTCTGACCTCATGTTCCAGTTCAGGGTCATGGGGGAGCCGGAGCCTCAGCAAGCAACAGGCGCAAGGCAGGGTACACCCTAGACGGTACAGGGCAGACACTCACACCTAGGCCCAATTTTTCCAGGAGCCAGTTAACCTGCCGTACTAGTATGGCTTTGGACTGTGGGAGGAAACCCACACAAACTTGGGGAGAACATACAAACTCCACCTAGATAGCACCTCCAGGTTCAGAATTGAACCCAGGGCCTCAGTGCTATGAGGCAGCAATGCAAATCACTGCTCCACCATGCTGCCCCGTATTATGTACAAACTAAGTAAAATAAATGGGACGTTGGTAAAATAAATGTTTTGATTTATGTGAGTGGTTAATACAAGGTATAAGGGTAGAAAAGACTGAAAAGTGCAATTATACAGACAACTGTTTCGAGGAGGAACCAAGTATCATCTTCCACCAGCAGCAATGGATTGTAATGTTTCATCTTTTTGTTTGAATGTTCATTCTAATACGATTTGTGGCACAATTTAGAAAAAGAGCCTGGGAGTGACCAGTCTGCGTGCCGTGTCATTTCAGAAAATTTTTGCTTTTCATAGGTTCAGGCGGTGGGGTTGAGGAGCAAACCAGCCAGAAGCCACCTGTACCGCCAAGTGAGACTCCCAGAGGACCCAGCAGGAGCAGTCCTCAGCCTCCCAGCACTCCTGCCACTGCCCGACGCACCCTGCTTCCAGCCCAAAAGGGCTCCCCTGTGGGTAAGTGTTCACAGAGTGTGTACAGAGGCAGAGTACAGCGGAATCTACCCTTCATTGACTTTCTTAGGATACACGTCCTTGGTATGTACAATTAAAAAATCCTAGTTCATTTTACTGTGGAAACAAAGTACTAGGCCATCTTTTTAGTTCCAGTTTTATAGTTTGAGTTTAAACTGAATTTTCCAATGAGGAGATGATTGCTGACACACTGGTCTTAGAATTCAGAGTAAAGGCTGGTCTTCTGAAATTCTGCAACAACCACCACAATGTGTACAAGTCCCATTTAGGCTGTATGGGATTATCAGGACTAGTTTATTGTTGTCTGACATTTATATACTGTATAACATTTCTGCAGTGGAAATTGTCAAGCTCATAGACAAAACACACCAACCTTTCTTGCAATGCCCAAAATATAAATTACTGCTGTTTTAAAGCTCTTGTGTCCACATTTTTACGAAACATTCATTTAATTTGAAGATCCTGTTTCTGGATTTTATTTGACAGCTTTGACATGTTTAGTTTAACAAAATCCAGCATCAGACAAAGCATAAAATGGAGAAGACTGCAACACATCATCTCCTTCAGTCACAGAGGTCTGGTATTGACCATGGCAGTAGAAGTACTTTGGGAAAATTAATATGACAATGCTCCATAATCCTTTCTGACATTAATGAGATTTTCCAAATATTATATCTGTCAAAAATTATTAAACAAGTTCAGAATTTGCTTTCTTATTGATTGCCTTAATTGGGGGACTGCAACAGGCCCTGAAGGCTATTTCTGTTTCACATGTGGTCCTTTTGAGTGAACCTCCTGACCAGTGACATTCAGGAGCTTTTGTGCTAATTGGTTATGAAATACTATAATCTAAGTGGAATATCAAAACAACTGCACATTGGCATATGATGAGTTTTACCCTATGAAAGAAATACATTGAATTTTAAGAGTTGTCAATAAATTTCAGCCTAAAGTGAGCATACCTCTTCTATTGTTTGTGATGGATGAGAATGTTGGAATGAACACAGAAGCACTTTCTGCAATTTTATATACATAAAAATCTGAGAATGTTTCTAGAAGCCTTAAAAGCAAAGGTTTAATGTATCTGCATATTTGTATATAAATATCTATAAGTCTGTATTATTAGCATGATAGTGAACCTTATCCTTAATTAATAATCAATTCCATATAATCCATTCTCATTATGCAACACTACAGTTGTTTAGAGCTATTAATTACAGTATCATAAATAATAAAATAATAAAATCTTAGTAAATACATACTGCATTTATTATGAAAAGGAAGTTAACTCAGTGTATACTGTATATGAAACAATTGTTCAATAACTGAACTATTCTAAAATAATGGAAAATAGTAATAAACTTAGGGTGAGCCAATTTGAATGCTGGCATTGCTAAATTACATCTCTTGAGTGCTGGGTAGCCTGGGGTGCCTTCTGTGTGGAGTGTGCATGTTATACCTGTGTCCCTGTGGGTTTTATCTAGGTGCTCCTACCTCCTAAAGACAACTGTCAAGGTTAATTGGTGTCCCTGTGAGCTTGTGTGTTGGCCCTGAAGTGGACTGAGTTGTCTCAACCCTTGCCAGGAATAAAAGCCTTTCTGATAATAGATGACAGTTTTATCATTGGTTTGGTGTGAATAATTCCTCTTCATTTAGCTGCAAGGCAGAATGACCTTGTTGTAACACTGCAACCCTCTGCAATTTTTTGTCTGTCATGTGAAAACCCATCTTGAACCAGAGCACTCCAGTTATTCCAGACTTTCTGAGTTCATGGCATAGCAGGGACTCAGCAGTCATGCCACTTTATAAAGAAATATCTTTTCGCTTTATTAAAAGAAATAATTTAAATAAGAGCCATCTATAGAAATTAAAAGGTTAATTTAAAAAAAAACATTGTACTGACATCTCAAGGAATCTTTCACAGAGGAGAAACATTTTTTTTCTGTGTTTGAAGTTCACATTTAAACATGATCTAAGAAAGGTTTTCACAGTTATGGCAGCACTTTCCTTGAAATTCTTTCTAAAGTCAGCTAGGTTTTATTTAGCCTTGATTTGTATCATTATTACTGAATGTTCTTATTCCTTTTTGGGTTTTACTTAAAGATTATATGAGAAAATAAATGGAAGGTATCTTATTTACATTTAACTTTAGTTTAATGATCTTGTCCCATGTAGTACTAAGTATTTATTAAGTATTTTATAAATACAATTCTTATAAGGTATGAAAGCTACTTTTAGTATTATAGCACCTATACAACTATGATACTATTGTTACTGTAAGTACAGATTACAGCTACAGTATTTTTAGTAACACAAAATGTAACTCTATGTTTGCTTGCATTTATGTTACATTATAGATACAGTAGGTGTTACTGCACACACTATTATTTTTACAGCTTTTACAGCAGTTGTACAACTCATATAATAAGTATCTGTGTTAAAGTAAGAGACTGAACAGACTTTCATTTTTGTGTGTTGCAAAAGATAATAGTATAGTTCAGCTTCAGTTCATGTTTTTTTTTAATTTCTGTTAAAAAAGGCCCACAGAGATCCAGCAGTGTAAAGAGTACAGCCATAATCACCCAGATCTCTCCTGTTTAAAATCACTTTCTCTTAGGGTCACATGCTTCAGATTTTCAATACTATGTTATAACAAAGTACTTGGTATTACATGTACTGGATAGTACTGAGAAAGCTAGGAATTGAACCAGCAGTGAAACATGAGCTTTGGCTCCACTAATGTAAGAATGTGAACAATCTTGCCCAACAGCACCAAAGAGCGACTTTGTGAGTGTAGTACCAGTACTCATTAATCATACTGCTTGGGAAGTGGCAGTCTGTCAGACTGTTGACCACAGATTGACAAGATATCATCACATTCCAGTTGTATTTTACTGTTTTTTCTTGGTTTACCCTCTTGACATTTGAATCTTGCCTTTGTCATTTCATTCACAGCCGTGTTTTCAGACTCAGCAATTAGACTCAGTTTGTGCTTCCATTGTTAATCCATGGTTATGTGTTAATGCTGGGGCCATGTTACTATAAGGTCAGCATGCAGGTAGTTTTTTATTTTTTATTTTTAAAAGTAACAGTTACCAACATATTTGATAAATTGCAGGTCTTTGTGGATTAGAGATAAGATTTTCCAGAACAAAAAAGGAGAATGTGTTAAATTATCCACTGAATTAGATGTTAGAATTTAAAAGGAAATAAATTTAGAATTCTGAGAGCCACACAAACCAAGATTATTTACATATTTTGTCATAGTTCAGCTGCATTAAGAATATAATTTGCCGAAACCATAATTAAGGTTAAAATTGAAGAAAACAGCTAAACTAACTAGCTTTTACGGCACCTTTTGCTATATACCGTTACTGTATATATTGAAGTCTTGTGGAAATACTGTACAAGTGATTGTTGGTCTGAAACGAGCTGGAAAACCATGCGTGAATGCACATTGATATAGTTCTCCACCTCTATGCCTTGAGCTGTCATTCCTATTATTGTGGATTCAAATCCTAGGTGAATCATTGCTGATATTGGTGTTATACCCTGGAGCAAGGTATTTTATCCAAATTGTTCCAGTTAATGCCTAAATATAAGTAAGTATGGTGAAAATGGGTGAAATATATGTTTTTTGGGGGAAAGGACCCCAAGTATTAGTAATAGTAATAATTAGTCATAGAAGACCACAAAGGTCTGACAAAAACTTGGCTTGTTGCCACATCAATTGTTTAAGCTCATCTGTCAGCTAAAACACAATGTTGACAGGTGGAACCAAACAGTTGTCTCTGTACATCTTTAATTCACATTTCATTCTCACTAACCTAAACCTGTATAATTTGTCTCTTTGCTTATTTGTTATTTTTTCTTGTAAAGACTAAATCTACTGGCAAGCTTAACTTCAACTTAAATGGTGTTGTGTTGTATGGTGTTTACAAATCATGGTCTCGGGTTTTTAATTCTTTCCATCAAAAACCATCGTAGCTCTGAATACTTCCCTGTAAATTAGTACCCCAAGATCTTTGAAAAAAAAAAACATCAACAGGTGGAACTTAAACCCTGAAAACTAAATGCCTTCATCACACATTAAAAACCCCACACAAAGCTCAACAGGAATATTGCTTATCTTAGTAAAATTGTAATAAGCCACAATACCTGTAGTGGAAATCAATTATTACCTGTATAAATACAAAGGATAAACTAAACTTAACAAAATTCCCATTAAAGGTTTGGATGCTGGATAGATTAATAATAAAAATAATTCAATAATAAAATATCACTAAATATTTAGAATTATTACTAAATGTTTGTATTATTTGATAAAATATTACAACTAGAACTGTCAGTTTGATCAGTAAATATGCCTCATTTTGAGGTTTAGTCAAAACATTGTTTAATTTGTACACTTTTGATTCAATGTTGACTTGAAGGTGATTCAAGGATAATTCGGGCAGTAAAGTGCATTAACTTTTTGCTTGTGGTATTATTGTGAAATGCCTTTTCACAAAGTGGAAGGTTTCAGTTCTCCCACTAAGAAAGGAAGAATTTGGAACTATATTTATTTTCACATGTCTCTCTTATAGTTGCAAGATAACAAATCAACCAGATCTTACTTTTAAAAATCCACTTTGGTTTTTCAGAAAATATGAAAAATCATCTCATGTCAATTATTTGATTTTATTAATGAAAATCCATCTGTAAGGCAAAAGTTCTCAAGATGGATGTCCTGAGAGGCACAAAAAGGTTGAGTCAAAAAACTCTGCTTTGTTTAGTTCAACAGTCTTTTCACAGCAATGAAGAGCTCTTACTTCTGATGGCTCCTGGGTCATTAGGTACAGTCAGGGTTTTTTTGAGGGTTTTGGGTTTGAGGAGTTTGAGTTTCAATTTGCTACTCTTGAGCAAGGTACTTCATTCAGATTACTCTCGGGAGAGCTGTGTAAGTGGGTATCCAGGATATTATAAATGAGAATGTGTTTCAATTGACTTGGTAAAATGTATTGAGCATGCAATTATATCTATAAATATATTGTGTATATATTCTGGTATATGAATTAATTGAATGCAAAACATTTAATTTGCAGACACCCGTGAATTTGAATTCATTCAAAATCAGATTGGATATTAACATTAATGAAGTATGGGTGTTTTGTCTTCCACTGTGTATCATAAATAAAAATAGAAAGAATGGCTGACTTTAATACTTTTCTGCTTACAATTAACAGCTTTGTGCTGAGCTTGATATGAAGTCAGATGCAAAGAATGATGAGTACTAAAATGAACACTCAGTTTAGCTGTGTCTTGCTCCCACACTTTAAAAAGCACAGTCTCGTTATATGATCTGCAAGACTTATAGCACGGGGACAACAAATCTGTTTCATTAACCACTATAATAAAGACCACCCTTGGTGTTTTACAGCTTCGAGGAAGGAGATACAAAAAGATGTTGAAGTCGCCAAGCCAGCAATTTCATCCCCCAAGAGAGTTGTGGTGGCTGCCTCCAAGCCCCATTCCCCAGGTAATGTTCCAGACCTGCAGTACCAAGAGATAATTAACCCTTCAACATTAATTCAGTAGACCTGCAAGTCACCTTGAAGTGCTAAGTGTTCAACTCTAGCCTACAAGATACATCAATTTCCATCCAATCTTTAAAGTTTGATGTCTTTTTTAATATACTGTTGTATTGCGCTCTTTTTCACTCCACTAAAAAATCTTTTTGAAAGGTAAAGTTGCTTGAAAGCACGGTGTGTGTCGTAGGAAGAGGTTGCTAATGCTATTGTATTTTAATTTCTTGGGGCTTGATAAGTCATGCTGGTGTCAAGGCCAGGCCCAAAACTAATAATCACTATATTTTTGCTCTGAATTTCTTTTAAAAAGAAACCAATAGGTGGAGCTCTAGGGGAGAAGTGGAGGGTGCCCCGCCCCTTCCTCTATCATTCAATTATCTCTTTTCTATTTAAACCCTAAGCCTGCACATCTAGAGTTCATCAACATCAAACACACATCTAGAGTTTTTTAATTCAACTTACCTGAATTCTGAGCACTAGACCTATAATAGCTCACAGGCATCATTCTATGTCATCCCCAGACTGCCTTTCTCTCCTCCAGCACCTCCAAGATTCTCCTGGCTGTTCGTTTTCCGCTGTTTCGCCATCTCTACCTTTTAATTTTCAACCTTATCCTCCTCTCCCCTGTAGCCGATGCTTCTGCTTCTCCCATCCAGCCTCCCACTTTTACGCCGTTCAAAATGCCGCCACACCACCTCGGGTACGCCGACTCATTTCTTTTACAAGGACTGGCCTCTTCCAAGGCTCCTCAAATCTCTGTACGACAGATGTATTCCTATTCATCCTCACTCTGACCATTTAGCCTTTTTTTTCTACTTTTATGCGATTCCATTACAGCTCAACCAGTCCTGCATCCTTCTCTCTCTACACCAGTACCTGCGGCTCCGCCTTCTGCAAATCGGACAGCCCCTCTTCCTTCTCTCAACTCTCCAGTTCTGCCTTCTCCTCCTCCACAGCTACCCAGCTCTCTAGCAGATTCTTTCTCTGCAGATTTCCCAGCAGCTGTCTCAAGCTCTCGAACCACTTTCTCGCTCTGTAACCGATATTAAGTCCCGTCTGCTCAAGCTTGAAAATTACCTTCATTCAGCTCTGCCTCCTTCAGCCCCACCCATCTCCAGAGTTTTTTTTTTTCTCTCCACCCTCAGTACAGCAAAGCCTGACATTCTATGCTGCTCTCAGGCCACCCTCATTTCTGCCGCAAGATCCTTGAAGGTAAAGATGTCAATTCCATTTCTCTCACACTAGATGGTTCAAAATTGCAGTTACTGAGTAGTGGAATCTGGAGATCTCCAGTTGCTCTAAATCGTAGTGATCCACATCTTAAGTTTCACTTTCTGCAAATTTATTCTGAATTTCTCTATTTTCAGGGATGCCATCTGTTCTTTCCACCCTCCGCGGCACCAGGAGGGTACTGCTACTGCTTGTCTTTGTTTGTTAAGGTGATTCTTTATTTTGCCCAATTAAATTTTCAGTTTGAACCAATTTGTAATTTATCGACTCTTCTTGTTCTAGGGCACGCCCCTATTTGAATATACATAACATAGCGGTCTCGCCCTCTGTAGATTGATCCGTCCCACTGCTCCTAAATGACTCTCTTCTTTCTTCTAACAGCTCAGCTATTAAAAAGGTTTTGTCGTAGGCTCCTTCCTAGAGTCTCCTCTTCGTCATTTTGGATCACCCCCTTTTGGTATTGCTTTTCGTAAGCTTTCCAGCAGAAAAGCCCTATCACGTATACGGTTAAGTTTGCAGCACACTTTCCTCCCAACAGCTGTCTCTATTTTCATTTAAGATTTTGAAATTATCACTAATGTGACTTGCTATCCTAGTCGCCGCATTAAAATGATAATATCCGCATTATACCTCAAGCCAAATCTTTCTCCCATCTTCTTGCTTTCTACAACCGTCGTATCTCAATGCCTGCGTTACTATATCAGCTGACGCTTGGAAGGATATCACACTGTGGATCTCTGCTCCGTCTTCAGAACTGCCTCTCTCTTCTGCAAGAATTGGTGTTCTACTCTGCATGACCTCCCACTTTTCTCTAATGCTTCTGTCAGTCTTTTAATAATATTCAATGCTCAGTGGTTTTCTCTCTTCTTGTATAATCGTCAGCCCTTCTAGAGCTCTACCCTATTGTTGCTGTCATCCATGTCGGTGACACCTCAGGACCAGTGATCAATCTTATTTCTGATATCAAATCCACTACTTCCATTACCAATAAAGGAAGATCCTCTTCCCCTAGTTTCAAATTTCCTTCACCATCTCACCTGGATTTCCTTCAGCTCTAGCAAGGATCACCTCCCTGGCCTTTCCAATGCTCAACCAATGCTTTTTACCATTTTGTTAACCAAACCCGGCATCCTCATGCCCATCTCAGCTCTTTTCCACTTCAAGTTCCGAGTGCAGCATTCTTTTGTCGTCTAGAATCAAATCTCCACCCAGCTTCAATGGACATGTTACTACATGCTTTAGCCCCATCCGCCCACACAGCCTTCTCTTCTGCCAGGACTGCATGCTCTACCTCTATCCCATTCCACCGGCTGCCTGTATTTCCATTTTAACCTCGCTCCCCTCGCTCTTTTCCAAGTGCAACAGGATCTTACCTCTGGGATTCAGTTCTGCCTCATGTTTCAGTCCCTTTAATGTCCTCACTGCTTTCTATTCCAGCACTCCATCTTGCACTTCGTGGAATCCAGAGACAGCACCTCTAAGAGTTCCTTCCAGGAAGGCTATCTCCTCCAACATCCTCCGCCTTTTTTTCTGAGACAAGGCCATTTTACCCCTTCAAGGATACTCTTCTTGATGCAATGTATTTGAGTGCTGCAGATTTTAAGAGCCGCAATTCACCAGAAACGAAATTCTGTTTTCCGGAATTGAGTGACTTGACTTGTATTCCAGCCTCTCATTTTTCCTATGCTCTTCTAGCCTGATCCACTTTGTTGTGGATACTTCAATACCTAGATACATGTTTTTTTTTCTCAGCTGTAAGTTTCAATCACCAGCGCTGGTCTCAACCCTCAGTTTACTCTCCTCGTTCCTTCAGAATTGGAGCTGCCATCTCCACTGCCCAAGCTATCCTGAATATTCAACTTATTTAAACATCCAACTCTGCACTCCACTTTTACATCAACACCACTCTCTCAGGCATTTCAGCTACTCATTATCTATTGCTAGTTCGCCCGAAGTGGGGACGTCTATTCTTTTTTCATGTTTGTTTTAATTATGCATTGGCACACACTTTGTTTGTCCTCATGGGTGTTGGGAGGGACAGTGTTGGTCAGGGTCCATCTTTTGGGGGTAAGTGAAGCTCACTTCCCCGACTTCAGGATGGCAGCGCCACACTGACCCTTTCTGAGGAGGCTCTCAAGAGCGAGCCAGAGGGGACCCCCAGCCACATTATTCTCGGGAACTCTAACTTACTAATTCTCGTTCCCTCGGTCCCTTGAGGGTGTATCCCAGTTGTGAGGCTGCGCCTCAAAGTGACTCTAAGTGAGTCAGGGGACTTCTTTCGCTTCTTTCTCGAGCAGCTTTCTCTTCATTCTCAACCCCTCGAGCATCACCTCTTAAGGGGTACTTTCTCTTCCCCCTTGAGGGATTCATTCTCAGTCTTGAGGCAGTGCCTCTCATGCGACTCTCAGCAAGTCAAGGAACTATCTCCTCGTTCGTGTCCCCTGGTGGTAGCGCCTGGACGTGCCTCTCAAAGCGCCCCTCAAGGAGTCAGGGGAGTCTTCCTCGTCCCTTTCTATCCCCTGAGGGTATAGCCTGGTCGTGAGGCAGCACCTCTCAAAGCAACCCTCAAGGAGGCAGGGGAGTCTTCCTCTTCCCTTTCTATCCCCTGAGGGCATAGCCTGGTTGTGAGGCAGTGCCTGTCAAAGCGACTCTCACTGAGTCAGGGGAGTCTTCCTCTTCCTTCCCTACCCCTGAGAGCCTAGCTCCCAGTCCTGACGGAGCACCTCTCAAGCGACTCTCCTCGAGTCAGGGGTGTTCATGTTCTCATGCCCCGGAGGCTGCCAAGTCAGCCAACTCAGCCGGCCACCTGGGTTCCTCCATGTCAGGGTGCTCTTTTCTCTACTTTACTAACCCCTGCTTCTCCCCTTGAATTGATGGACAAAAAAGTCAGAAATAGAAAGTGAAAGGTTCTTGGCGCTTTCTTCTTATCTCATTCTCTCTGCAGATGATTGTGCTCAGTAAGGAAGGATTGTTTCATGCAGTAGCAGGATTTTCATGTTCTTTTACAGTGACAAAGTACTCTGCCTCCTTAATAGTTGAGCTCATCATATGACTGACACCATATCCTAAGAATCCTACAGACAGAATATGTCAACCTTCAAATATTTTCTTTGGAAAAAAAACAAGTCATTGTCTAAATGAAAAAAGTGCTTCAGTACGTAGTGTTTCTGGTTTTCTAATAAAACATGGCAAGTTTATTCATGTAGGACCCAGAGATTCTGATCTCTGTTTGTTACAATTTTAAGTTGAATAGTTTCCTGTTAATTTGTATTTCAGAAATAAAATCCTTCCTCCTGTTTGGGTTGAGACACCCAGCAATGATGAATTCTTTTTGAAAAATAAAGTATTTCCACAAAATGTAATGCTGAAGTTGTCTGTCAGCTTGTGTTCTTAAGTGCTGCTGACAACTGGCTGTCACCAGTATGCTCAACAAATGGTGACGACTAACTCTGTATAATTGGAGATGTATGAAAGAGCGGATAGAAGGGGCTGTGAATATGGCATTACACTTCCCCAGGCTACAGCTGTTGAAAAGAGCCTGTGATTTTTCTTTTTATGTTTTCATACTTAGAGGTCCAACAAATTGATGTTCAAGATGCCAGCATTTACTTGGTGAATCAGGGCCTATGTCTTTGAGGCTGCTTTTTGTCTGACATCACTCAAATGCTAGACAAATTTCTTTCTCCAAACCTTAGTTGGATGGAAGTACCAATTCAACCACAGCTCTCCATATACAGTATACAGCAGCATTGAGGATGTGCTCATTCTGCACAGAATGTGCATTAACATTATTATTATAATTTTCCTGACATCTTTACCTAAGAAGACTTAAATTCAGAACAATGAATCTAAGAAAAATGATTTGATGCTAAAATGTAGAATGGGATGAACAATCCAATGAATATCCAACACTGCAGTAATTCACTATGATACAGTACCCACATGGAAATCACAGGTATCAGAAAAGCTTTAAAAATTCAGTGATACATTCGTAACTCAGTTGAGCTGTATCATGGAAAGGTTAATGGATCTAATAGTTTGCCTTTACCATTTTCCTTTACATGATTAAAATATCTAATTATGTATCACTATAGTAAAGACAGTGACTCATTCTCAAGTGACAAATATCATATTATTCATTGTAACTAACTGCTCCTTCCCTCTACTGACCCTGAAAAAGATCCAAGTCTAACCATTTGACAGTGGTTAATTTTGTTCTTCAGATCCTCAAAGCAGTTGAATACCAGCTTTTATTTTGTAAGTTCCATGATGAAAACTATAATAATCTTCATACTGTATGAGTTCACAAAGTCTTCCAAACCTTGAGTCATAACATTTAGATAAATGTAAAACAGCATAACTTTCACAATTTCATTTTATTTAATTTTCCAGTTATCAAGATACATCTCTGCTCTCTCATTTTTATATTAATTGCTTTTTGCTGCTTTTTCTCTGCTTGTTGCACGATTATTCACACAGTTCCAAATTCTGAAGTTTGAATTTATGTACCTCCATATTATTTCCTTTTCTCATTTTCATTCGTTTTAGGCGTCTGGCTTTTCTCATCGACGTGGCTCCCCATTTCAGATTTGTAACACCCCATTAACGTTGTCCCGTTGTCATAGCAATTTTCTGTGGAATAGTTCATGTTGCAATATGGCAGAAGCCGCCTCTGCATTAACACCCAAGCTTATCAGATTACCGCCTTTTCTTTACAGTTCGTAATTTGGGCAACAGAGCTAAAGGCAAATTACAGTCTTGACACAGTAAGATTCAGTTTCTTTCACTATTACTTAGAAAGGGTTTGAAATCAAACTCATTTATATGACACTGCATTCACTGGTTTTTAGCTATGTTTTTTAGCAAAAAGGCTATACTAACCACAAATACTTTGCTTTTCTAAGGGATAGCAGAACACAGCTGGTAGAGGGGCAAGCTGTGAAGAGAAATTGCTCTTGTCTTCGTACTGCTGTCTTGTCTGCTTGCCAATGCCAGAGAAGGGTCAACAAGCTCAGTGAAATCTCATGCATTGTGACAAATATCAGGTTTCATCCATTCAGCAGCTGACAGGCCATTCTCCTGGCAGAATGTTATGCAGATGTGCTTTGCAAATCTAGTCACCTTTTATAAGCATGGGTTTCAACATGCAGTACCTTCCAAGGCTTGAATTTGATTCATATTTGCAGCACTGTCTTTTCAGATGTAGATTTTCTTTTCTGGTCAATGACCATTTTACTAAAAAATTAAAAATATTTAAGTAACTTATCTAGTAACAGCATCTCGTTTAGGTGACTAGGCGCCGATCATGCAAATTAAGTCCACAGTCAAATGGGTATTAACCTAAAGAGAAACACCAGACTACATATCCATAGGTAATGTCCATCTCCAAGCCATAGCTGCTCATCAAGCAGGAACTCATCCTTGTTTCTGTGGCCTTAAGCAGACAGAGAACATGAGACTACCCCACTCCAGACAGGATGCTGGTCCCTATTTATGTAGCAGGGTGGACTGGAGCAGTTGTGAAAGTTCAAGTAGGTAGCTGTGTCAGCATGCGTAGGTTGCAAAGGGACAGGTAAAGGTTTATTCCATGCTGAAAGGAAGTCGACACACCTGAAGAAAGTTCCACGGCTGAAACATTGTGTCTCTTTTCTTTTCCTTTCATTATGGAATAAAATACCTCTCTCAAGGTACAACAGCAACAGAGACTTGAACCCACAAGCCAAGAGTTACGAGACCAGTTACTTACCTACTGCATTATGCTGCCTTGGCCATAGGAGAGATTATACTTATTATATCACATCAAGTAGTTTTTTCCAATAAAAGACCCTTGATTTTGAGAAGTTGCCAAAGCTGAGATTAAAGAAATACAGCCAATAGATTTACCACCCCAGTTTTATTGAACACTTTTGTTACATCACAATGAACAGTAATTTTTATAAATTCCTTATACTACCTTCCTAAAATATTTTGTATTTGAAAAACATTAAAAACATTAACCTCCATGTTGCCCTATTGTTAATTTGAATCTCGTAGGCTTTTTAAAAAATGAGAAAGATATTACCTCTGTTTTTATATAAGGCTGCAACATAAATGACAAATTAACATACTAAGGCATATTTTCCCTTTCCCTGTTTATCAATAACAGGGCCTATAAATCACTCTTGGTCAACATTCCAGCTCAATAAACTATTCTTAATTTCCATGAGGCAGTTCAATAAACCATTCATCAGAAACAGCAAACTTGTTTATACAACAACATTTATTGTGTTAGACTGACGAGAGTTAATAGGCATGTAAACCTGTTTTCTGTGCTTAAAGCATGACTTTGTTTCCAAGCTATGGACTTTTGCACATTGCTGACACGTTCTCTTGTTTTACAGCAGGATATGTCTTGCCATTACACCAGAAGGACAGCACTGACATGGAGTGTTACACTTGTTCACTGTGTCACATACCCTTGGCTGTGCCTTAACAGGATCCTTAAAATAGATCCTGTTAAACACACATTCAATAAAAAAACACCCTAGTGCCTTCATCTGTAGTGCGGGAAAAAAACAAAACCAAATTCTATAAGGTCCTGCCTATCAGGCCCCTAACTAAAGCATCCGCGCATCTAAACTGCTTCCGATCTCCAAACAAAACAGTTACAGTTCAAAAACTTTTCCGAATAAAGTCTATTTATGAAGTAGTCTGAGGAAAAAAAGCACAATGCCAGTGTTAATGGTCCTTTGTGACCTGGACTGTTTGCAAGATTTGCACACATCTTTTCTCACTTGGTGATGTAGACTCATTTCTAACTAAGCAATTGTAAATGCAGAATATATGCTGTGGCTCATTCTGTGAGATTGTAGGCTTGATGTAGTTGTGAATTAAGATTGACATACAGAGTGGCAATGCTTGCATCTGTGTCTGCAGAAAAGGGATATGAATTAATGAATTGGAAAAGAAGCAAAAATGACAGACTAGGTTATTAAATCTTGTTGAATCATGACAAGGGAATCCTATGAATTTTGTTGTGTTGAGGATTATTTTGGTGAGGTTATGCTACAGAATAGGCATTTGGATAAATTGCACAACAACAAATTTAAAAACATGGAGGAGGTAGAAACACATTACCATTTGGTACTTTTGCATTATGCACCTTGCAGAGCCTGACAAAGATGATCAAGAAGTGGGCTGATCTGTAGATTACAGAAAGGTGCCTAAGGCAAACAAGAATTACTCTGTATCTGAACACCAAAAGGCTTTTTAAAAAAAAAATGTGTTTGGGAACTTATCTGTTTTAATGGTTTTTATGGCTATAAATGGACAGACGGTGTAAGTTTAGCTATGTTTTCACTGCAGATATATTACCGTAAGACTGAGCAATTACCAAGTTTCCTCACCTTGCTCAGTTACAGTGTCCTGATAATTTTTTAGGGTTCAGGTTTGTTACCATTTTTCAACAAATGCAGAGCTAATCAGTGGGGGAGCATTATGGCTTTGTAGTAATAGATATAATAGAATAATAGAATAATATAAGCAGTTTTTCAAATCCACTTGTTTGAAATGATGGACCAGAGTGATAATGAAAACTGACATAAATTTGCAAAGTGAATTCACTGCAGTTCTGTATTGGATAAAGCAAATGCATGGATGAATGTACAGTAAGTAAACTCATTATCAGACAAGGGACTGTAAAGTGAAATATAAAACCTGTAGGGGTGAGCATTACTTTTTCTATCAGGCTCTCTGTCTGATTATGTGTGCGTAGTAACCAGCATTGACAGGAGAGTGGAAGTGTGGCTGGTTACCACAGTAATGTCAGCCTGCCCCACGGTACTGGAGCCAGGGCAGACATGACACAAACATTCCTACATTTCTTTGGGTTTTGTGTTCTGTAGTATCGATTTCATGACAGCACTTTTTTTAGATTGAAATACGGGCCCCAATGTTGCACTATAATGTGTGAATAGTGTGAAGAAACCGCTTGAAATCTCCAAAAAAAAACATTTTGAGCACTTTAACCATTTCCCTGCCTCCTAGGAGTACAGGTCTGAGTAGATCAGGAAACAGACATATAACAACAAACAACAGCAGCTATAATAATTAACAGCAACAACTGTTGCATCCCAAGCCAGTGCATTGAAGATCAGCGTCTTTTTGGAATTCAGCCACTTTGTCAGCGTTATCATTAGTACAGTTTGCCATTGCAACATTCTTCAAAATGAAAAAGGTCAGAAAAAATCCCAATGGCGTAGCAGTTGTGTACAAATAAGAGCAGTCTGGGGTGCAACATGACTCAGCAACCTTTAAACAGATCCCCCATTGTCTTACACTTCAGAATCCAGATGTTAAACTCTAAAGACGGCTTTAGTTTGCTACAGCCCTTCCATTCAGCCACCTGCTAAACATGTATTAACTTTAATTGCTTGGGTAAATGTAACTTAATGCTGCTTTCATGACTATCGTGCAATTTTATCAAGTCTGACAGAAGCTTGAGAGGCCCTGGATGCATTGTGACATCAAACAGAAGAGCTTTCAGCTCCACTCAGTCATGCCTTCCATATTCAGTGTGATCTGGCAGCAACACTTGGAGGAAAAAAAAAACAGTAAAATGTAAAGTAGTTTGTGTTTATCCTGTTATCTTATTTCATACCTGCTTGTTCTGAGGGACTCCCTGTTGTGTTGTTTGATTACATGGTTATTTACAGTGCCAACCCATCTGTTCCAGGAAAAAGGACTTTATTGACTGTGCAAGATATCTGTTTTTTAGAAAAAAACAAACATTTTTTACCACTTTTAAGTAAACATATTTTAAATACAGCACTTAACAAAAATGTTCACCCCCTATTTTGTTGGTCTCCCATTTTGTTGCATTACACATTTTTCATAGGTAATTAAATTCTGAGTAATTAAAACTGGGCACATTCATAGGTGAAATAAATTAAATGTCAGAACTAATCTGGAAAATATATCAGTATATACAATATATAACATATATAAAACCGAAGTAATTGCAAAGAAAAATCAAAACCTAAAATTTGTTGGTTTTATGTTGACATAATTATCACCCCCTTTACTATGACAAACCTAAATTAGTTAAAGAGCACAAAGTTACTTTGACAAGTCACCCAATAGGTTGAAGAGCCTCTGTCTGTGTGCAGTAATCATGGTTCACATGATTTCAGAATAGATTAACCTGTCCTTCTAAGAACTTTTAGTCAGGTAGTGAATTTCAACCAAAGATTCAACCATAAATCTTTAAAAGAAGGATAGTGGTTTGACTGTTGCATCCCAAGCCAGTGCATTGAAGATCAGCGTCTTTTTGGAATTCAGCCACTTTGTCAGCGTTATCATTAGTACAGTTTGCCATTGCAACATTCTTCAAAATGAAAAAGGTCAGAAAAAATCCCAATGGCGTCAAAAAATCAAAACCTAAAATTTGTTGGTTTTAGGTTGACATAATTATCACCCCCTTTACTATGACAAACCTAAATTAGTTAAAGAGCACAAAGTTACTTTGACAAGTCACCCAATAGGTTGAAGAGCCTCTGTCTGTGTGCAGTAATCATGGTTCACATGATTTCAGAATAGATTAACCTGTCCTTCTAAGAACTTTTAGTCAGGTAGTGAATTTCAACCAAAGATTCAACCATAAATCTTTAAAAGAAGGATAGTGGTTTGAGATACCACTATGAGCCCAAGATCGATTCTGAAAGAGGTATAGAATTTAGTGGTTCTGAGAGAAAGAGTCCATGAAAAAATCCTGATCATTCCACGAACCAAGCCTGAAATAATTGCAACAAAGCATTTCATTGATACTGCGAATCAGAAAATTTGAACCAAAACTTAAAATGATTGCCGACCAAAGTCAAAGATCTTAAGAAAATTTGAAAAGAAGAAGGGGAGAAATGTGTACCACCCACTGTGCAAAATTGGTAGAGACTTGTCCAAAAAATATTCACAACTGAATTTACTGTCTAAGGTGCTTCCATCATATGTTGACTCGGGGGCCGAATACTTATCCAATCAACATATTATAGTTTTTGATTTTACTTTGCAGTTTTAGTAGACATTTAACGTCTTTCACCCACAAATGTGTTCGATTTGAGAATTCAAATTTTGTTTAAAAAAATCCTGTTTAAAAAACATGTACAGTATATCTCCTGTAGCATTTAACAAAAATTTAATTTAATTTTTTGAATTGAGAGATGCAAGCATTGCAAAAACGAGCATTGCAGAATCTCCACGAGGCATTTGTCAGTCTTTGATTCTCAAGGAGTAGCAACATTGCACATTTCTACCTTGTTTACTCACAAATAACACTGTGGAGAGCATTTCTTAGTTTATAATCTGAATATAAAGTGTCAGTGTAATCACACAATAGTAACTTGGAATCATTAAGAGTACACGTATAAAAGAGTTTTTATTGTGGGTACATTTCTCATAGATTCTTACAATGCTAAAGGGGCTGAATTGAGAAGCACTCAGCCGAAACTCAAGTAACAGATTTTTCTTGTAAATGGTGTTTCAGGCTGTTTACTGAGTAGCACCTAGCTTCCCATATGAGTGAACAGATAAAAACACACATTTGAATGAATGAAAGAGTTTTGTAGACTTTTTTGATAGCTCTGTATTTTTTTTCTTTTAACACACTGCTACCTGAGAATTTCTTCACCTCAGCGCACCTACTGTATAATGTGTTACTTTTTCTGTTGGATCCAGAGAGGAAACTGATTATTCATAGGAATGCCACTTTAGCCACACATTAACTTTTAGTCTCACCCCTGTGTGTGTGGACTGATGTCTGAACTACCTGTACAGAAACATATCCTAATACAGTTTTCACGCCAAATGGCTGAAATGCCTGAAATGGCCCAGACTCCTCTGCAAAGGGAATCTTGTATAGTAGAGCCCTCTGCCACTTTGTTTTAGATAACAGGGCAGCGACCACTCTGACTCTTGCGCCAGTTGTTCTTACCTCCCAACACTCTCTGCCTCTTTCAGTACACACACGACAGAAACCCGGGGCCCCACGGAATGCGATTTCGCCCAAGTCAGAGCCCCACGCGCGGGAGGCGGAGAGGCAGATAGTGCAGAAGCTGAAGGAGAAGTGCGAGGAGCAAGCCCGGCAGCTACTGAGCCTGCAGGAGGAGCTGAAGAAAGCCACTCTGGGCCTGGAGGTCTTTGCTATCACCACACAGCACTTCTGTCAGAAGGTAAAGGTCTTAAGTCACACCCCATCGCTAAGGACACCGAGCTTTCCAGAAACACATTTTTAAAGAGAACATTTAGGGAGGGCATGCAGCGGTAGTTGGAAGAAAAACTTTAATTTAAAAGGAAGCAGATTACATAACTAATCAAGCAGCCAAATTGCACCACCATCACAGAACACTGTGTAGCTTGTCATTGTCACATTTTGTCATTAGCTCCATTTGAACATAATTGAAATAAATTAAAACCATTATGAGGTCACTAGATTTGACAGTGGAGAGCCTGGATTTGATCTGACATATTGCTAGTTGAATTATTGCCTTTACCTTTACAGTGTACATATGGTACCAAATATTTTTGTTTTACTGTATCCAACATATCAGAACTGAACTGTTCTCTAACCTTGTCTCCAAAAAAACAAAACATAAATCAGACATTTATCTGTCTTCTGAAACGAACAAACACTCCCAATATCAGTGTCACTCTGTGATACCTGTGGATATTTCTAGACCAGAACTCATTTCAGAACATCTCAATAAAGGCTGCTAACATGACAAGACCATGTGACCCATGTAGCTTGCTTGGTTGTTTAGAAACTTATCGATCTGAAGGCTGCATTCAACTATTCCTTGAAGGAAGCCAGAGTATCAGACTTCCTCCTTGTTTCACTACACGTTTTAGATTGATTAGGTGCAATCAGACTCTTCTCCCTTCCCTGTTATTTACAAAATACTGGGTCTCCAGGTACTGTTTACTGTATGTGTAGGTGATGAAAGGGATCATGTAACCTTTTAGAGACTTTTTATGGAAAAGCTTTACTGCTTCATAAATATAATGTGGTATTCATTTGAACATATTCTTCCAGCGTAGGATATTCCCAGTCATACTTAATTGTGACCATCAATAACAAAAATGAAATACTTGCAGGACTTAGGTTGGCCTTTTTGTGGTCTCAGAGTATTATACACAAATCTGTAGAGAACTGCATTGTAGCTTACTAATTCTCCAAGTGAATTACTCACTAGCTGTTCGTTGCAATACCTTCTTTTTTTCCATTTTTGATTTATTTCATACAAGCTATTCAAATACGTTCCTATTATTTACCTGTAACCGTTAAGACTACATAAGCTCCAACTATATATCTACACCTAAAAATTAACTGAAACCCCTGACCAAATAAGCTAGCCCATGAGAAGCCCACACTTTGCAATGCAAGAAATTAAATTTTGCTCTTTTTAATTTAGAATTGCCAATTATTTTTTGTTCTGCTCACCTGATAATGTGTTTTTCCCATCATGACTTATATATCTGAGAACCTCACATCCCATCACTCAGCTAAGAATTAGAAAATGTAGGCTTCCTATCCGCCCACCTTTGTGGGACATTTGGCTTTTAAAACATCACAGGTAGCACAGCTCCATACCTTAGGTTGATTGGAGGAAAGGAATGGCTCTTATTGACACAACTGTATGCTTGAAAGTTCTCGCACAAGTGATGTCATGGGTCATTGTATCACCAAGAGAAACCTGGTTAACTAATCCCAGCCTACCCTTGGCAGCACTTGGTCAATTGTCCTTGAGGCATGTCAGTCACAGTTGACTAGTGACATGACCCATAATCATAGTTATGACTGTAGTTACAGTCACAGTTGACTAGGCTTAAACACATAATCACAGATTATGAGCAGATTTAGAGCTCAACCTGAACTCTAGTGAATTATTTTACTGATTGAGCCAGCCCCGAGGCTCACAGCCATGTGGTTTTGGATACTTATGCATTTGTGTGTGATCACATTTAAAGAACTCACACTTATTTTAAAGTGAAATGGTGTTTCAGCAGCTGCAGCTTATTATCAGGATCAATATAAATGCCTAAGGCTTCATATGTTATATCTGAACCTGTTTTTTTCTAAACTTTGCAGTTGTGGCAGACAGGTCTGTTCAGCATGCAGCACCATGCACAGGGAACATTTCAACAAAGCGTAGGTGAAATCAGTCCAGTTCATTCGGAAGATAAAAGGATCACCTGCTCTGCCCTAGAGAAGCATGCCGTGAATAGGGATTTTATGGGATGACTCAAATTTGACGAGTGCTGTTGTTTGGCAAAGACTGCCATCTGCTGTCTCCTTAACACTACTGCATTGCCTTGTCTCGATACATTAGGCACCCTTTCAGTAAAATGATGTAAAGCTAGTCTGCTTTCACTTGAACTTTCAGGTTTGTAATAAGAACATAAGAAAGGTTACTAAAGAGTGGAGGCAATTTGGTCCATTTAACTTGTTAACTTGTTAGCCGAAAAGGTGTAAATTAAAGTTTGTTCATTGAGGAACAAAAGCAAACACTTTTCGTCATAAATTACTTATTCTGCCAGTTTGCATTGTTTACTGGATGAAATGGTGAGGGGATTTTACAACAGTTGTAAAATAACACGTAGTTTTAGTACAGTATTATGGTATAGGTTTTAATCATTATTTAATATATTCACTTTTAATTTTACAGAGGATAATAACTGGTATATTACATAAGAAGTATTTTCCATATACTGTACCTAGCATACAAAGCAGTGAAAATAGGCCATTGTTTGTAGCTCTCCTGCAGGTGATAAAATTTCAATATTGTGCCAGTTATCACTGTTGTAGCTGTACAATAGCTGTACAATACAGTGGTGCTAGTGCAGACTATTAAAAATAACGCATCACATAGGATTGAAAGCAAATTTTACAGCTTTCTTCTTTATTTTATAGCAAATTTTAGATCCTTATCGTTATATAATTATATCGTTAGTGTTTTTAAAATCACATCAAGTTATTTAACATGTGCCATACAAGAATAATGTAATAATGTCTACTGCTGAAAAACATTCCTTAACAGAGCAGACTTTGGATGTTGTGAGAGTGACTATAATGTAAGTACAGGTAAAGGTTCATTCCATGATGAAAGGAAAAAAACAAAACACAATGTTTTGGCTCTGGAGCCTGAGGAAGGCTCCACAGCTCTGGCTATTCCTTTGCAGCCTACACATTCTGACGTAGCTACCTTCTCATATATATTAGTACAATACACTTGCTGTACCATAAGGCCCTTCATAGACAACCTCCACAATTTAAGTACACTGGCACACTAATAGTCTGCAGGTGACTCGTACGTCTTGTTAATCTTTGGATTTTGACAAGGTCTCTTTGGTATTCCAGTTCAGTATAATAAATAACTGGTACTTGTACTGGCAATAGAATAAATACAGCTGAAAATAGCCAAACTTGATCTGTTTTTCGGAGAAACATACATGTCAGTATTCTTCTTTACCTTTTCTCTTTACTGGAAAACAATGACAAATTAGAGTTCTGTGCACCCACAGCAATTATATCCTAAGACCTAATTCTGTTATGAGAGTACTGTAATATTTTCAGAGCTAGAATTAGAATGAGGCCATATTGCTAAGTGATTAAGTAGAATCCAGCTGGCAGATCACTCTGAAAAAGCCCTGACTGAGATTTTCAGATAAAGAGTTTCTTCTGTTGTATATTATTAATCAAAATTAATCCTTTAAAAGGTTTCCTATAGCAGACAAATTTGAAGGAAACTTTAAATATCATTGCTAATGAGTCACCTATCACAAAGGATTTAAGAATCTGCATTGTGGTTGTCCCTTTTTTATGTTTTTTGAGGATTATAATTATGAAAATGCACTTATACCTGATGGGTGCTTTAAATGGCTTGTAACATGAGTCAGGTTGCGTCACTGAATCTCTATGTGCCCTGCTGCTGATTGAAGGAGGCGGAGTGTTTGTATAAAAGCTTTCTATTTCCTGTAAGGATCAGAGGTCTTGAGAATAGAACAGTTTAATCTCAATTGTGAAGCAATGCATTCTGAAATAGTGTTACCACTATGTAACTTGATATTGTTTGATCTCAGGATCTAAGCAAAGAGTGCCTTATCTGTACTGGAATGAGTGGTGACCATTAAGGAAATCCGGGTTGGTGCTGTAAATTGTGTTGGTAGCACTCTTCTCTCTGGACCAGATTTTTCCAAAAGCCTGTGCTCCAGTCTGGGGAACTTTGCTGTAGGACCGTATATCTTTCAGAAGTTAAATCAAGTCCTAGATTAGATTAGATTTTGTTCAGGCTGACTGGCTAAAGACAAAGCAATTAAACCGTATTGGGGATTTGTGAATGGGCTGACTATACTCAATGTGTGTTTTAACCGTAGTATTGATGCTATCAGCTCCAACCATTTTCTTTTTAAGAAAAAAAAAATGACAGCTGTGAACGAACATGAATATAATTTAAAATGTATTTTTAAAGTATAGTTTTAGGCAAAATCTGCTGGTCAGCTTTCACAAAGCAGACCCTTTAACCAATCCATTTGGTGTGCTGATGTGCATCTGGACTCTGCTGCTAATACAAAGCCTCCATGACTGCATCCCTTATCTGGATAAAATTGTGCAGCTTTCAACAAATACATATAAGCAATCTGCTGTTTTTGTTGTTTTTATCAGGACAGTAATAGTGGTTGTCACCCATGGGAATCTGTGATAGATTTGTAACATTGGCAGCAGAATGAAATAATAAGTGCCTGTGTGTGTCAGGTGAAATTTGATTTGATCTGGTGGCAGGAGCTGTCCAAGGTCCTGATTGTTGTCCTCATGTTATCTGTTGAATTTTGTATTTCATCTCTGTAGTGTAAAAAGAGATTGGAGGTAAAAGAAGGAAATAAGCTGTTTTTATCTACGAAACATTTTCAAGATATTCTGTTAAGATTGCTTTGTTGTACTGTGTATAATATAGGAACATTTCCTGGGGGGAATAAAACGGTAAAAAAATATATTTTTAATGATATGGGTATTTTTAAAATCAACCTCTATGTCTGTGTGTTTCTTTTTAAGCTCTCATGTATTAATAAAGCCATCTTGTGCACACCTTCAGATTTGTGTGTGTGATAGAGAGTTAAAACAGATATGGCTGTTAATAAAACAGGTTGATTTGTAAAAGAAGTGCTATTGCCCAGCTGCAGTAAATTACTTACAAGCATGGCATAAATGTTCTGCCCTCTCAGAAAATAGAGAGTGACTCTACTAGTGAGTCAGTCCACTATTAGCTACAATTACAGCTGCAACAATTCCTGACATTAATTCAGCTAGATGTTTACAGGTGTCTATGGATTATTTGGAAACACTCAACCTAATGCAGTTACCAGAGCTCTTCATGAGATACAAAGTATGATTTACTTTCTCTTAATGGCTGAATAGTACTTCCTGCCCAAGTCCTTAAAACTGTCAGAAGTGATGCATTAGCCAGGTCTGATGTTGCCATGATTGTTACATTAGAGACAATCACACATGTTGTGAGGGCACTTCCATCAGGGTTGTTTCTAATAGCACAACACACTGAGGTATCCACAGGTCTCCTATTACTTTACTGTTCTCAGGATTCACAGGACATACCATGTACTAACTAGGCTATTTCCTACACTGTAGACAGCATTAGTCACAGTCTTTGAAATTTTGGTGTGGCATTTTTTGACCATTTTTGACCATTGTGGTCTTCACATTTAAATAAATACAAAATAACAACAGTAATTGTTGAATGTGTTGAGTATATTGTCTATTTTATAATATTGTAGAATTACTAATTGTCTGAAACTGTCAAGTCTGAGTATAGAACAACACACATACTGTAGGATTGCAAACATTGGACTCATTTGTGATCCTGCAGGGACCTACTGTATAACAATTTTGTTTATTGCTCCTTTCTTTTCCTTCCATTTTTAGCTTTCCCTTCAGTTGAATTCAACCTCAAAAAAGTGTTTTTATTGCCCCCACTGCAGTAAAAGAATTTTGAAAGATATTGTAATTCAGTGCATTCAATACAGATCTAATAGAAAAATAAAGAGCACACCAGAGGAAAGAGGGGATGAAAAAGTGTTAGACTTTGTGATGGCTTTCTGATAGATGATCCCAGTGGAAGCTAATTTCATACTTCCTGCCAGTTATTTCCTCTGCTGGACTATTTACTCCAGGCTGGAGAAGGGGAGTAATGGAGAACAAGATCACAATGTATATTTATTAACATTGGACTTCCCACATGAGTAACATGAGCAATAATACTGTCTGTTTGTTTCCTGGTTTTTACTGCTACCAATATGACATGGTTCCTTAGCAGAATATTAAGTTGAATCCTACTGTATAAGTGTTGCAGTTAGTAGAAATTACAGCTTAATGCTCAATGTGGAAACTCCTTCAGTGTGTATTGTAGAAACTCACAGGAATGGTATTAAAGGTGAGAGGACTAAGAGGCAGAATGTGATAATCTCCAAGCAATAACATTAGACATGTGCTTAGTTCCACTGTTAGAATCTTATATCAGCTATAGAAGGAGCAAGAGAAGGTCTTCCCTTCAACCCAATATTCCGAAGTTGATTACCATTCACTGTCTTTAATAATAAAGTTAAGAATAGTTATACTTTTATGGCGTTTTAGAGAATATTTACACTTTTAGACTGTAATAAGAAAACAAAGTAAAAAAAGGCATGCAAACCTTGTTTATCAGGTTGGCTAAAGAATTCTAGAATCTTAGAATCTTACCTAGCTATTTCCTGAAGGAGCTTACTGACTCAACAACAAGAATGAATGATTTGGGCCTGACACCCACGTTGCTGAATGTCTGCTGTGACTCACTCAGTACAGGTAAAATTGGTGAAGACTTTTTCTCAACACCTTAGGCCATTCCCACATATTAATCTATTTCTCAAAGCTGAATGTGAACTGCGCTGATGAGCCACCTTGAAGCTGGTTTAGGAAGTACAGATTGTCTCAGGCCTGTCTTCTGTTCATTTTAATTTAAACTGAGAACACTGTGTCATGTTTTGCAAGCTAATAAGAGATAGATTGTTGAAAATCCTTGGAGTTTGTTGAAATAACTTGTTTACTCAGGAGACTTCCTGAGTAATCATCGCTAAAAAGTAAGGATATGTGTTGTAGCAGCTGCAGAACTCCGCTGTCAGAGCTTGTTACTGCTTCCCTGAACAATGGCAAGAAAAAAAGAGTTCCTTCTTTGCCAGGAGGATTGAAAGTGTCACAGAGCTCCAGGTGGACTTTGACTTTGACACTCCTGGTGTTCGAGTTTTTTTTCTGAATGTTTTGGTGTCCTCCCACCTACCAAAGACACTGGCTAGTTTGGATATCTATTCTAAATTTCCCCTTTCTCCAAGGCAATACAATGGACTGGTGTCCTTCCGAAAGACAGAGCAATCCATTTTCTAATTTCACTTTATCCAATACAGGGATATGGGGGAGCTGGAGCCTTTTCCGACAAGCAACGGGCACAAGGCAGAATATACCCTGGATGGGGTACCATTCCATCACAGGGCACACACAGACAGAGACATGCACACACTGACACCAGAGCCAATTTTCCCAGAAGTCAATTATCCTACCAGTATGTCTTTGAACTGTGTGAGGAAACTGGAGCAACTGAAGTGAACCCATGTGAGCCTGGGGAGAACATACAAACTCCATGCAGATAGCACCGCAGGAATTGTATCCAGGGCCCCAGGTAGCAGTGATAACCATTGTGCCAACGTGCCCAAGAACATGTTTGCATTCCATCTCTCTCTCTCTTGTCACATTACTTGTGAAAGATGTAAGTGAGTTCTGATCCTGTAATGGCAAATTTACAGTCATTTAAACAATCTACAATAATTACAGAGAGGACTGACTCTGTGCTTGATAAATATTGGCAGAAAATTCAGTATTAACAGAATGAAAAGAGATCCCAACTTCTACAGAAAGACGGGGACACATTGTGGTAAGTTTGATTTTTTAATGTCCAGGATCACGGGGTCAGATTTCAGAAACACAAGTAAATGCTGTTCCATGTCAAGGAAATAGCACAAAATGGAAAATCATTCGTAAGGCGTAACAGACAAAGTCGGTGCTGAGAGACACCAAGGATCTAAAACTCGGCTATCGTCTCAATCCCAGCACGTGTTGTGATTCTTCGGTGGAGGTTGGTGGCAAAGGTTCCATGCATGAAGCCAAAATAAGGAAAACACTTTTCATTGCAGCACAAGTGTCACGCCCTCTGCAGCCAGAGGGCGCTCCTTCTCTGTCCTGTCTCTCATTTCCGGTTCTTGGCTGTCCTTCCGGTGTTTCTCTCTCTCTGGGGCTATATATTTCCGGGTCTTTCTTTCTGCCTTCGCTCAGCATTGATGTTTGGATGTCCTGAAACCCGCCTAGCACCAGGTCGCCCCGCGTCCACTACCTGAGGGCATAGGTTTCTATACGGCATTCCCTGAACAGCTGAGCCCGGGCTAACCCCCGTCTCGCCACTACGCATAGGGTCTTTTTCGCTCTCCTGCCATTCTACGGTTCGTCCCTTCCGACATCCGTGACAACAAGCATCTAGATTTCAATGCAGAAACTTCTGTGCAATGGCATGTTGGTATGGAAAAACTTAGAAGGAAAAGTGCTAGAAAGATTCGGATTAGCATCAGGGAGCCAAGTGCTATAGGCCTGCACATTTCTTAAGTAGCACATCACATCCTTAAAAAGCTCTGGAGCTCTCCAGAGGTTGTAAGTCTTCAAATGAAGCAGTGCCAACTCACATTGGTCCAGTGATCATTTAAATCTAGAAATGCTTTTGATACACACAGCATGGAATTTAGGATTTGGAGCACAATACCCACTTTGATTATCCACTGGAATGTGTGAGGAATGTATATGTACAGTATATGTAAAGTTGACAATATATATAATCAGAATGATAATAGTACTACATAATAGGTGCTGAGTGATTATCATGTAATATAGCGAATGTGTCACAAGCCCTCAGAAGTTGAGGAAACATTCCACTCAGTTATGTTAACACCTTTATTTTAAAAAAGAACTAACATTAAGTGATGTGTACCCTGACTAAAACAACATTTGTGTATTTGTCCATGTCAATCATGGACATCCTAGGAGAGAGGAAATTCTAAATATGTCTCAAAATAAAAAGTGCACACATTAGGATTTTCTTAAATGCTTTCTTAAACCTTTTGTCTTTACTGTAGTTTGTTCTCTGACATCCTCATGTTGTTGCTCTGTTTTTGTCCTACTTTCCAGTACGATGATCAAAAAAGGAATTTTGGGATTGTAATGACACCTGCTGGCCTGATGAGCATATGAAATACATATTAAATAAAGCAAGATTAGCCATGCTACATCAGAAAGACTGCTTTAAGTCAGTGTTGCTTGGGAGCTGGAGAAAAACTGGAGGTGGGATTAACAGAGCTGGAGTCAGGGTGCCTAGAAAGCTCTGTGGTCTGATTTTCTGCAAATATGGTGATGTATATATTTAGCTAAAAACAATAAATGAAAGCCTTTACAAAATCACATTTAACATATGACACAGCCTTTAATACAATTAGATGCTATAAAGGTTAGCGGTTATTTTTCCGGAGCTGGGGCCAGGTGAAAGCAGCTGGATTAAGAATGTCATGAGCCGCACCACAGCATCCTTAGAAAAATAAAAATCTTTTCAGCTGAGTCATAATGCTCACCATAACAAGGTCATCCATGAAAGGAATGGTCATTTATGGTCATCCATAAATAAGCTGCCAGATTCATTTTCATACATTGTTTCTGTCTCTAACGTACAATAATGGAGTCAAAAAGAAAATAACGGATTATACATGTAATAAGATAATGGAGTTAGAACTGAAAATTGCAGACTGTCTTAATTCTGAAAGAACAGATACACTGCTAAAGATATAATATTCTTTCTGATTAAATATTGCTATTGTAAGTCTCAGTTTTGTCATAATTATAATTGTAAATGTACAACTTAATACTACTTAATTTTAGTTCTAATTCTGACACATCCTATGATTCTAAAATCCTGAGATCATGATATTTTGTTAAGAATATTAAATTGTGTGCACTGAGGTTGTGTATGAAGCCCAGTAACTACCTGCTGTTAATGATCTTTGAAAAGCTTCTTCTGAATATTTTATACGTTTATATAAATACAATGTAATAGTAATATTTTAAGAGCTGTTACAATGGCTAATTTACTCATTTACTTCAACGTATGCAAACTATTTTCACAACTGTTTATTTATCAATTTACTTCAAATTATGCAAATTGTTTTCACAGTATTTAGCAGCACAGTTTAATCTAAAATTGGCTAGTGTGGCCAAATTGTGTACATCAAATGTACATTAATTATTTATTAGCAGTTGGGTAATAGTACAATAATTACTAGTAATTTAGCAAATTATTTAATCAAAACAGAGACCAGTAGCATCAGTAGCTACTCCTGTGAACTTAATAGCAAAACAAGATAAAAAGATTAAAAAGATAAGGCCAAGAAAAATGTTAAGACCACTTATGATTGAGTCAACACACTGTCAAGAGAACCATGTGTGGTACAGCTCTGAAAACCCATGTGAACACAGGGAGAACGTACAAGAACATACAAGATCTCAGGGCTCCAGAGCTGCAAGACAGCAATGTTAACCACTGAACCACTGTGACACCCTGTAACATAAAGATATGTTAAACATGTTAAACCAGAATCTAATACTGTGACAATTCAAATTGCCAATTCAAATTCCGATGCTTATTCAAGTGCTTCTTAAACTATGTTGTCATTTCTGTGTTCTTCACACCAATTGTTTTTTTAGCTCTTGTAAGTAGTATAAACTAGCCATTTATCATTTCAATCAATCAATCAAAGTTTATTTATCAAATGCACAACAATACAGCGTGCAGCAGTAGTTGCTGGCAATAAAATGTCTTTTCTATGAGCTCACCGGGGGGGATAAAAATCACAAAATTAAAGTTACAACATAAGCTGACATAATGATAGATAATAGTGCAATAGAAATTGAATAAGATAAACTCAGACAAAACTCAATATAAGTAGATCTGCTATGTATACAGGGTGTATACAATACATTATGTTCAAGTAGTACAGTATGCCGAGTACAATGAAAACTGTTTGTCCATGTAGCCATTACGGGTGATTTGCTGAAGGAACTGCAGCTTGGCTATTTAACTTATTGCTTATTGCCTTGAGGTAAAAGCTGTTCCGTAACCTGTTGGACTTTGACCGAATGCTTTGATACCATTTACCGGACTGTAGGAGAGAAAACAGTTTATGACTGGGATCCTTGAGAATGGACCTGGCCTTCTTAAGACATCTAGCTGAGTAGATATCCTGGATATTTGATAGCTCACACCCGGTAATGAGCTGCGCTGGCTTCACCACCCTCTGCAGTACTTTGCGATCTCGGGCGGAGCAGTTCATATACCAGGCAGTGATGCAACCAGTCAGGATACTCTCAGTAGTGCACCTGTAGAAGTTGGCCTGGATATGTGATGGCATGCCAAGCTTCTTTAGCCTGCGGAGAAAGAATAGGCGCTGCCATGCTGTTTTGACCATGATGATGGTGTGTGGCGGGTCCAGGTTAAATCCTCTGTGATGTTAACTCCCAGGAACTTAAAAATGCTGACCCTCTCCACTGCAGTCCCATTGATATAAATTATCATTTAAGCAGAGTGGTGAGACAGATTTGCTTTATTAAGCACACCAGAACTGTGGGCGTTATCAGCATAAAAAATGGAAACTGCTGAAATATCTATGAAGAATCTGACTTCATGGTAATATACATAATAAAGGGATTTGGCACCAAGAACAAAGCCTTGGGGAAAATGAGATTTGCTAGGGGGAACAATGGTTAATTTACACAACCGGTTTTCTTCCAGGTAGATAACATCTAAAGCATATTTCAGTAATACCAACAACCCTTCTAAAGTATTCAAATGTGTGGTATAATTAACAGCATGTTAATGTTACAAGCAATTTCACTACTACAATAATGTGGGTGTGACAGTTTGTCCACATAAATAGTTTGTGTTGCAGTGTAAATACATTTGTCTTTAACATTAGAGAGGAAACTGGAACTTTGTTGCTGTTTCTTCTTAGTTTATTATTTCTTATCATAAGTAACTATTAAATTAAAATATAATATTGCACAAAGTTGATATTTCTTTAGTTTCAAAACAGATTTCGTGACTACGGAACAGAGCGAACAGGAACAGGAAGCCCATTAATCTATTAATCTTAATCAACTGTATTAGATTGTTAAAAGATACTTTTCGAATATACTGTATACAGTATGTTACATTATAGAAGACTGGACTAAGGAAGGGAAAGGAAAGGAAGAGGCTGGAAAACAATTCACAGCTAACTAAAATGTAATTTTTGTTTTATGTAGGCTGAGCATTTTAAAAATAATTATTTGGTACTCATTTTTATCTTCTTTCACTTTCAAAGGTCAGGCTTAACAGCAGCCGAAAATGAATTGTACGGTTCTAGTACAGTGAAGTAAGTGGGAGATACCATTCTAAAGTGGTATAAATACTGCCCACAAAAATGGTACATTTGCTATTAATAGATTGTAGTAGTTAAGTATTAGTTCATTCTGTATTATCCTCCAATGTATTTTTGTTAAATTTTGTTTAAAAAAAATTGTTATGACACTTTTGACTTTTTTATTTACACAAATTGTAGATAAAATGGCACTCCCTAAAACTAGAGAATTTGCCACTCCCTGAGGTGAAAACATGTTAATGAAGCTGAAACCATCAGATATTCCGAATTAAAAAAAAAAAACATGAGAAAGGTGGTACACATTATTCTGGGTCTTTTTTGCTGCTGTTGAAAAATGGAACAATAACAATGCGGGTGACATGAATATTCTTTGTTTTCTGTTCACTGGAATAAACTAAAAGTTTAGCTGATTCTTTTTGTGCTTCTTTTTTATGGAAGCTACTACACACAGAATTTCAAGAAACACCAAACTGAATAGTAATGTGCATAGAACAGTGTTTACTGTGGTTGTACTTTTAAAAACAAAATAATTTTGTTCGTACTGGAAAGTAATAATTTACCTATTTAATCTAATTATTACTGTTCACACTCCTGTTACTACTACTTTTACTACTGTAGCTGTTACTCTACCTTCTGTGATTGAACCATAGGCAAAATGCAAACTTTTGTAATTTTGCTGTAGTTATATATTTAGATCATAGAAGTTACTTATAGAGCTAAAAACATTTTCCCCCAACAAATAACTAAAATGAGTGTGAGACCAGCAAGATGGCCACTTAAATTCAAGTCTTTCTGTTTCTGTTTCATAAAGGTAAATGCTTCGCTATTTATACAGGATGTGACCATGTTGGAATTTCATGGTTTATAGTGACATGTTACCATTCAGGTAAAATACCAAAAACAAGAACAGGTTAGGTTCCATGAATTTATGCAATGAGACAATGAAGGTTATTCTGAAACACATACTTAGATACCTGGCAGTAGGCCGGTGATTTTTCAGTTGCGTGCCTTAAAGATGAAAACAGACCCCACCAAAGCATAAATAATTAGAGTGCCGGGGCAGTCACACAACTTGAGAATCCAGTCTGTCAGGTTGGTGTGAGCTTCATTTTCAGTGGTTTCAATTCAGATTGGATACAGAGGTTCTTGGCCACAAGCTGCTGCCTCCAAAGTAAAGCCGCTGTTGCTCAGTTCACCAAGGCATGTTGACCAGGCACGTTAGTGTGTGGTGGAGGGGGGATGGGAAGCAATTTTTTAACCTTTAATCCGCTGGCTGTTTGATGAGGCTGACAGGCGGAATGGAGGCGCAGACCTGTAGATGCAGAGCAGGAGCCAGCTGTGTCAGGGGAAGCAGCTCTGTTATCCAGTGGCCGGGCCTCCAGGGAGAGCAAAATGGGTAGAGCCTCCGTGTAACAGCTCTGTATTGATCAGCCTCTTTCTGAGCCTCAGACTGACACTCCCATTCTCAAGCCAGGGCCTTGGTGGGGTCTTCCTGGCTTTTTAGGACGGCTCTGAGTAACAGCAGCAATGAGGTACCATGCCAGCTGGGTGTTAGAGATGCGTGTGCACGGCAGAGCTGGGCCACTTCCTAATTTGCTGGCTCAGGAGTGACAGGCTGGCTGCCTGGATGAAACAGTACTCTCTCCTCGCAAGCCTACTAGGATGGGCCAGTGCTGCTGCAAGCCCCATGACTGCCTCCAGTGCCTGGACAAGACGGTAAAAAAAAAATCTATTTCCTTCCTCAGGGTTGTTGGCACCGGTTTTACGTGTTCCATGTTCTGTATCCAGCTGCTCTGTCATAGTTGGAGGGTCTCATGTGAGGCAAAATTTTATTTTCACTTTTTTTTAAATCATAGCGGCATATTAGGTGCTTTCCAAATAGCCTCTTTCTTTTTTTCCTTTGTCATTGCTGCAGCTCCCTTACATAATGCAGTCTGGTGTGTGCTCTCTGCTGGGATGATGAACCTTATTACTTGCTAGACTGTGTGCCTGTAATGTGCATTGTTGCTATCTTCAGCTGCGCTCTTCACTCCTGGCATTAAGCAGTGCATTATTCTAGAGCAGAGGCTCAGACTTGCTCTGGATGCTGCAGAGGCAGTCAGTTGCCACAGAAGGAGAGAATAAAACTTTAGATGGCTTTTTCTTTGACTCAGGTCTAAATTATTAGTGGTATCACTATTGTTGCTGCTGTTTTCATTGTTTTTTTAACACAGAAAATATTTTCCTTGCTTATCCTGTATATGGTTTAAATTCAAACTATTTTTGCATTAAAATTTTAAACAAAAAATGTTAAACTTCTAAGAGGTTTTTGTTTTGGTTCTGTGCCACCACTGACAAGTATTTTCTGTGCATCTGTGAATAAAAATATGACCTTCAAGTGAGCTCAGCAGCACAATAACCTTCTGTTAAAGGATCATGAAATACAAGCAGGTTATGTTGCCTTGGTGAGCCATGAATTCAAAGCTGGGAATTAAACAGGCCTCGTGAGACTGGGTCTCCAATAGGTTTTACCCAGTAAACTCAGATTGGAGGATTTGATTGTACTTCGGAGGCTGGATGTTTAAATAAGTCAAAAGGTCACTGAGCTTCCCATTCAGCACCCTCGTTGATCTGTGGCTATGTGTTAATTTTAATGAGAGTGGAATTTAAGAAGGAATTAACAGTGGTTCTTTTTAATTTTATTTTGTCATACATTTTGAATATTTTTAAACATAAAACAATATCAATCTAAAATAAATTAAAACAATATCACATTAAAATAATTAATTTTGAGTTTCAGTACTTCGAATTAAAAATATCACAGAGAGCTAAATTTCAATGTAGGATTTGAAATTCAGTAAAATTAGAGAATTGGTCAAGGGTCTGAATACTTTTGCAAGGCACTGTATATATCGACAATGGTCGAATTTTGAAAACATATGCAATGGAACGTTTATTAAATGTTTAATACCTAGTAAAATGTAAAAACCTTATGAATTATAGTTGATTTAAAGGGGCAAAGATTTTTGTGCGCGCTGGGAAATGAGATAAACATCTTCTTTATTTAAACATGTTTCTTTAATGTTCTTGTAGAATGCTAAATTAACGGAGCACCATGTTTAAATTATTTTATGACTTCTTTTGGTCGTTATAGGGATTAGTTCCTTCACAGTTGATTGATTTCTCATACAGCTATTGATTTTGTCATTTCCACAGACTGCGATAGGAGACCTTACTAATGCCTGATTGGAACTCTGGGAAGATGATGAGCTTTAAGGGACTTGCTTCTACACTCTGCCTGCATTTTATGTTTACTGAGTCTTATTCAAATTAATATGAATGCCAAGAGACAATTTGTGAACTGAATGATAGAATGATATTTAAGAGCTGTTAGAGACCCAATCCTAGAAATGCAAATCTAAGGCAAGTGAATTTCATTAGGTTTTATTTCTCAAAACCCTGAAGTTTAACTCCTGATGTTTTGCTCAGTATCTCTATTTATCACTGTCTGTTCTTTTGTAAAATTGGACTCACCTAAAATATGTTTTATAAAACGAGTGCATACCAAAAGTGCAGTTTAATTCTGTCTTATTATCCTCATTCTTTGTATTACAATTTATTTCTATTATTTTTAGTGTTCATTTCTGCATTTCTGCTAATGCTGCCATATTTGAGACCCCAAACTGTGAACGTGTTTCATAAGGATTCTTCCACAAATTCTGTTCATTCTTGCAGCTATTTTTTTTTTATTTTAAGTTATTTTTATTCTTTTGTATTCGACTAATTCAGGGAAAGAAGAGCAGATGTCAACTTACCTTGTAAGTTTAATGATACTTAAATACAAGTGGATCATGGAACTATTTTAGCATTACATTTTTATCAGGATCATTACATATAGGTATAGTCTTTAGTATTGTTCCACCTGTAGTCACAGATTATTTCCTAATCCTTAAGAACACTTGTGTCTTCACCATATTCCTTCTTTCTTAAATAAACTAATTGAACTATTTGTTTTTCTAATCAGTTTCAGCACTTAAGTAGAAATGCAGGGTCAGAAATTAGCACAAACTCTGTACCAGATGTTAGATTTTAGAACTCATTTCATTAAGATTTTTTTTTAATAAGCCAGTAGAATTTAACTAAGGAGTCATGCTGCATGCTACAGTAATGCTGCCTATTATGAGTGTGTCTGACCATTATGACTTGAACTTTTCACCCTGACTGCATTGTTAAGTAATGTTGCTCTTTCTGCTCAATAAATCAAGACACAGCAACACACAGAGTGATGTGTAAAGTTCAGTTAAGTTAGAAGTTCTGGTAAGTTCTAAATTAAAATTGTATAACTATTCATGTTGGCTCTTAGATTAAGTTTATTTCAAATATCATAAACATTGTTTATGATTTTATATATATACAATAAATATATCTTATATATTCTATAAGATACATGCAGATGTTGTTGTTGTTCTTATTCATTTCTTGTTTCTTGTTCTTATTCTCTTATTCTTTATCTCCTGCCATTTTGTCTCCACCTGTTTGGCAGAGTGAAAGTGCCCTAGTGAAAGAGAGGGAACTGTCCCTGGAACTAGCCAACCTCAGGAATGAAGTGGGTAAGTGCAAAAACCCACTGCTTTGCAGTGTTGTCTCCTCTTGACTTTGATTCTCTGAGGTTTCTTAAGGTACTGGTTAGCTCCTTGTACTCATTAACAGAGGTATCAGTTGCCTAATATGGACATCACTTGAGGAAATACTTTTAACTTCATTTATTCAGTCATACTGTATGTGTAAATGTGAATCGGTATCCTCACTGCTTGGATTTAACATCAAACCCCCAAATTAATGATTACAGGATTAGTCTCTGGTCAAAAATCTGTGTTCTCTGATCACAATATTAATCATGATAACATCTGTCCTTCTAGGGATTTGAGGAAGAGTTCAACTTTTAGCTCTATTAAAAGAATCCCTTCAAAATGCCCTTCAAAATAAAGTGATCTGTGAATAAAGCAACCTTAGTTTGGATCAACTATAAGAACAGTGGGAAGCCTGTTATTGCTACAATGGCTACTTTGTGCATTAACAGGTCATTAGACAAGAGTTGTCTTGATTTGTTTTCTCAGAAAATAAATAATGGCAGCTATAGGATATTCAATTTTCTTAAAAATCTTACAATGTCAAAAGTTTTCAACTACACTGTAGTAGCACTACAAGATCAATGTCAAAACATTATTTTTTGTTGTAGTTTATATGCAATATACATTTTTCTCCTGTTTTTTTTTGCATAAAGAACTTGTCATTCTTTTTTCACTAAGTGGGAGAAGTTGGGTTAAGAACTTAAAACAAAAAATTTTTTGTCATATCACCATCATCATGATTTTGGTACCTACAGTATCAGCTCCTGTATTGTTTTAATAGACTTTTTTCTGAGCTTATTGTTTATTGCATGTAATTGTGTGCTAGATTTTAAGCCAGCATGGTTTTGTTCTGATATTCTTGGGGAATGTCCACATAAATTAGTATGTTTATTACGAGTGAATTATCTTCATTTAACAGTCCCTTTCATGGTATTTTATAAGACATCTAGATATTGGAGTCTCACTGGTGAAGGGTTCAATTATTTTATGTGCTGTTGGCCCTTTAAATCTAAAGGTCTTTAAACCATCTGATTTTAGCTATCAACACTTCAAAGAAATGCCCTACTTTAATTTAAGATCTGTGAGTACAGGAGGATGGAAATAGAATATCCTGTACATTTAAACTCTTAAATGTTGTGGCACACTTTGAGACATGACTTGGAGAAATTGTAACGGACTAGCGTTTTTGTGAGGTAACATTTGAATTTGGTATTTCAAAAATTGGGAAGAAAAAAAAAGCATTTCTTCAGGTAAATTATTTAAAGGTCTCCTTCTGCAAGTCCCTCATAACAAACATCATAGCCAGTAACCTATTGAAAAGGTACAGGAAATACCCCTCAGTATTCTCCAAAGCTTACATTAGTCATTTTCTGGGAAATCATCAGTCGGTGCCATCATGCTGATGAGGTAGTCTGTTTCCAGACAGTGGATTCTTTTGTCAAGATCCCCAACAGTAATACCCTATCCCCAGCACAAAAACACTTCCGTTCTATGTGGATGATCAGCATTTGTCTTTGGAAAACAGCAGCAGAAATATGAACTAAATTAAGAAACTGCATGTATGTTTTTTCTTCTTACCAAATTTGAGCTTTTTAAACCTTACTCTCCCACCATTAATGCTAATTAATTTTAACTATGGCACAACTAACAGATACTTTCTATTAAAAATATAAAAATTACAGATCAGAGGACCAGTCTTGATGTTTGGTTGCTAATAACTTAACAGTCCAAAAAATTTAATTTGAATTTTTTTTTTAATCAGATCTTTTTTATGCTCATCCAGTAGTTGGATTTGAGCAAGACTCAAATCTCCACCAACCAGGTGTTGGGAGAAAATGAGGTACATGTAGAAGAATCATAGGGCATCAGGTTTAATGACAGAAGAAAAATGTATTCCTGATATCCACAAGCTTTTTAAAAAAGTGCCTCCTCTCTGTTTTCCTAAATAACAGTAAACAAATGGGGGATCCTTATTCAGAGTGCAGGTTAAAATGCAGTCAGAAAATCACCCTTCTGTGTGCTGGCTACATTACAGGCTGATCCTGAGCAGGATTCCTTAAGCATAAAGCTGTGCACAATCAATCCTTGAAGATTTGTGTCGGTCAGGGTATCCATGGCCCAATGTCTCAATGACTCACTTGACAAAACTTCAAGCTCACAAGAGAGGCGCACAGGAGAGGCTAGCTTTGCTGTAGAAGCTGCAGGTCTTCTTAACTGAAACATAATAATGACAATAAGCATGGCAACATACAGTTGTCCCAGAAATTGAGACTTTTCCTCTTTGACTTTGCTTTCCCTGGAAAGCAGCAGTGTGACCACCAGTAATGTTATCATTGTGAGACTACCCATCCATTGGTATGAAGGCATCAAAGTGAAGGAATGAATCCTTATCCCCATTTCTTCCCCAGCCTTCAACACAGCCCGCTGGGAGCGTCTGCAACAGGACAAGGAGGAGCTGGAAAAGCACTTCGAGAGGGAGCTGAGGAGGCTGCACATGCAGCAGGAGGCCGAGCTGAAAGCGCTAGAGGACAGGCTGAGGTCCCACCACAGGGCTGAGCAGGACAGGCTCCAGGCAGAGCACCAGGCTCTCCTGGAGATGATCAGCAGCCAACACCAAGAGCAGGTCAAAGAGCACACTCTCTCAACCTCATACCACAAGCCCAATTAAGGCTGACAACCCACTGGACTTGAAAATTACCAGGTCCAGGACAACAGACATGACAAATACACTCATGTTCAAAATCACCAGTGCTCTTTATTTACAGTGCAAGGAAATACAAATCAGCCACAAACACCAAAATAAAACATAAGCTCCAATTTGAGCTCCTGACTAAATGTCTTCTCAAAGTCCTGGACTAATATAGTTGGGAGGCTAAGCTGCTTAATGGCTACAAATCAAACACCTCCAAACACTTAATCTCACCTAAGGCTCACAAATGTGGCTTCACAAAACTCAGAGGTTCCTTAGATCCATGGCCAGTCTTTTCTCCCTACAGGTAGTCTGCCTTCTGTCATCTAGACAGCAGATATCATTGCACAGGACACCTCTGCTTCCTGCTTTTTAAACACCCACCTGACCAATTGTCTTCCAGCTATTGGTCAGGTGACAGGGCACAGCAGATCATTCCCCTGGAGGTTTCTGGGAACTGTGATCCTGATAGGGCAGCTCTCTGACAAGTTGGACCGTGTCCTATAATTCTGAAGGTGTTAGAAAATGACAGCTATACTTTAGCTCAAAGCAACAACTTGCAATAACCCCCAAAAGACTTAAACAGCATTCTAATTTGTGATATTCCTCAATTGTTTTTTTCATCACCATAGTTATATATCCAATGTTTTTTACAAAGTACCAGAGACACCCAATAAATTTGGAAATATTTTGAAAATTTCTAAATCTGACAGAATTGTTCTTTATATTTTGACCAGTTGCCTGAATTGCAAAAATACTATACAGAATCAAAAAAGAAACTGTGACATAAGTAATGTTTCTGAATGTTTTTTGAGGGTCTGAAAGACCATTAGGGTTGTTGTTTAGTGAAAATGTCAGCACACATTTTTCTTATTTTTCTCATTTCTAATATTTCTGCTACAGTATGTGCTGACTGTTCAAGGTAATAAAGACCCTGAACATGTCTAAACATATTTAGTTTTCAGTCAGAAGGTCATGTCTCGGAATCTGCATTTATTATTTCCATGTCTTTCATAAACATTTTCTTGGGAATTATTAAATTTTGATAGATTTCAAACGTGTATATATTAAAGGAAACATCATACATCAAGGAAGCTTCATATATACACAGTATATTGAAGAGGTACCTGTATACTGTATCTCTTGAAGACTGGTCAATATACAGTACATTAGCCCAGTTAAACATCACATTTCTTTTTCTTTTGCTTTTGCATTGAAAGAAGCAAATATATTGGAGTTCTTCTATTTGCTTGAACAGCAAACCATAATGCTTGAAGAACAGAAAAAAAGTGGTTATAACTTTTAATGTTGGATTTCTTTTTTCAGATTGAGGAAATGAATGTAAACCACAGCGCAGCTGTACTGGAGATGGAGAATATTCACACTGTAACTATTGCTGAGCTTCAGGATGAACATGAAAAAAAAGTGAAAGGTAACTCAGGATTTCCCCTGTGGTCAGAATTAGACTGCTTCTTGTGTGGTGCTGTGTTGCACTTATTCAGAATCAAGCTAGAAGGAAAACCCAAGGAATGGTTAAGATTGATTCAGAAGGGTTTTCGGGGTTCTATGAAGACGCAACAGCAGTAATGGACACAACTGGAACATTTCATGTGGTATATTCAGATTTTCAGTGGACATTTGATATAGTTCCTTATACAAGATTAATTGTCAAAATTCAGGCAGTAGGTATTCAAGATAATACGTGCACTAGGACAAAGAACTAATTAAAAATGGAGAGTATAGATATAGCCTCTAGTGGAGGCTAGCTTTGTTGTAGAAGCTGCAGGTCTTCTTTACTGAAACATAATAATGACAATAAGCATGCTCAAACTGTGTTGCACTGAAAGAAATTAGAATTGTCTGGGTGCTGCTTTATGATGACTGGCCTAATCTTCTGGACTAAAGCCACACTTCCACATGCACATTCACTTCAAGCTGCCTCTCCCCAAGCACCCCCTACACGTCCACATCTACACCTTCTAGTTCCTGGATAGCACCTCCTACTGCTACATCAATGAGGAAATCTACTTAATCCACAGAGCTGTGCCTACTATCTGAGCGGTAGTGTGTGGAGTGCTGCTTTGATGGCTGCAAAATCCCAGTGCTGGAAATCCCAGATGTTGACTTCTTATTTGTAAACATTACAGTATGTGCTTATCCAAAATGTTAAATAAAAAAAGAATTGTGTAACTCTCCGTAGTTTAGTTGTTGTTTTATTCAGATTTAGGGTAGTGTAGTATGTTTTGTACATTTTCTAAAGAGTGGAAAAATTGGACATGTGTCCAGTATTTCACATGAACTGGAAAGCTGGGCACTGTATATCCTTTCAAATTTGTAAAGAAATTAATGGGCCAAGTTGTTGATTATAAATACACAAAATTAGTCAATTGTTTCAAAGTTAATGTCTGGCTTATTTGCAAATTGTTAAAATTAATCAGCGATGGAAAAATACATTTTACTTAGTCCTTTAAAGTGTCAATTAATTGTACATCATCCCTAGTTATGGCCCTACTTTCACACATTATCTTAATTGAACAGTTTTAGCTGTTCATTCTTGTGGTATATTTTACAAATAACCAATTTGGATTCCTTATTTGCTTGGTTAGTTCTTTCATCAGGCTTCATCAGCAATTTGAGGTTTCAGACTGAAATGCAGGTTTCATTCTATTCTCAATCTCACTTTCATCCTCTGTAGTTTGCTCTAGAATTCAGGGATTTTAATTCACAGCATCTTGGCAGCTTTTAGCAAATGGAGGATAAATTATAACTTTTTAGGAGCTCAGATCTATTAAATAACAAAGAGAATGAACTAAATTTAGTCTAAAGGTTTGTTGTAGTAACTCCTTTGTACCTATCCTAGTATCTAAACTGAATAAAAAACAGGAACAAGCCTACATAAGGTGCATTTTGACTTTGTATTTGTTATTGTTGTAAGAAAAACATAACCAGAATGCACATCCCTTTGTTTGGTAGAGTTGAAGGAAGCCCATGAACTTGAAAGGAAAAGACTGGAAGAAGAATTTGAAAAATTAAGGCTATCACTGCAGGTAAGAGATCACTAATTGTTTGTGAACAGTGAACATGTGTCATGATACCGGCTCCACGCAACCAGACCACAGCCCCTTTAAGAAGGAGTAGACCTTTCTCAGTCAGATAACCATCCACTTTACCTGTTCACCACCATACCCCCAGCACTAGCATACTTTAGGGCTGTCTGCAGTAACCTCAGTGCTCAGTATTGGGTCTATCCTGTTGAACTCAACTTCTTGTTCTTCTGGAGAATCACTTCTTGTACCATGATTTCCTGGCTTCTGGACTTGGCATTCTCTACGACTATGATTTGTGGACTTCGTCTCTGGCATCTCACTTCAGTTAAGTTTGTTCTGCCTAGCTATTCTCTTGCTTTCTTTTGAACTCCTATTCAAAACTCTGCATAGGATCTGTTTCACTACTCCAATGTCACTATACAGATATAACACAGGCTGCCAGATATAACACTAGGCAGTTTGAATGGTGGCTGATGAGGTGATGTGCTGTATTGGGCTTTCACAAAATCAAATAGCACTTGCATTTGACCAAACAATCTTGTCTGACCATAAAACCTGCCATATGTGCACAATATACATTTATATCTAGAATTCTCTATACTCAAAAGGAAAATTATCCTTTTCCTTATCCCTTATCTGTGCCTCTCTACAACTCTGTTCTTGATACATTTTCAAAGCTCCTCGGTCCTCATGGTTGATCTGTCATATTACTACATGAATTGTGGTTTGTAATTCAATAGCCTTCTGAAGGATTTTACAAAAACAGATGCATATACTTAGGAGTCAGGTAAATACACTTTGATTATACACAGAGACAATTACACTACATTTGTGACCTTTCAAACTATTCTTGTGCACCTGGACTCATTTAGGATCGCCTGAGCAAAGACGTTTAATAACTATACAATTAAGAATCTTCTAATTTTCTTTAAAAAAACTAATTTATATATACAGTTATACTATCAGCATTTTTAGGTTCAGCAGTTTGAAGAGAATAGTGTAGGCTTCAGATAAAAACCTATGTGAAAGTGTTGTAATTGTGTATCAGGAGGGCTCAGTGAGTGAGTTACAACAGTGAGTGAGTCACTCCCCATTCTCTAGACCTGGTCTTGTGGTGCAGTAGAACTCTCTGCTGCCTTTAGATTGGCATTATGTGGCTCTGGGGCTGCTAATGACCATGATCAATTACCAGTGGCAAGGGTGGTATAGAGCTGAGCTTGTCACGGGTGTTGTCCCACAGTGGCATGGTGGAAACCACTGTCAAGGCAAGTGGCGCTGTGCATATTCAGAACCCATGAGTGACGAGGACTGTATCCTGGCAGGGGTAGGGGGAGTTTCACCCATCAGAATTGCAAGTTCCAATAGCAATGAAATGTAGAAATGTTGCATTCAACAGTAATGCTTTTTCAAGGTACTGTATGTGAGACGATGAAACACAAAGAGCTGGTCATGAAAAGAACTAATGTCTCACAAAATTATGGTTTGAAAACTCCCAAGCTGGACAGCATTAGCATACACTAATATGAGGATATTCCCATTAAACCTACTTGAGGATGATGCTGAGTGTTTAAAATTTCATTAACTGTGCTATGGTGCTCATTTGAGAACACTTTTTAAGACAGACTTACATATTCTCTTTTGCCTACCATTCTCTAAATCTACATTAGTTTTAAGAGAGTGCTAACTGATACTCTAGTAATAGGACACAGTAGTCTTAATAAGGAAAATAAGAATAAAAAATTATATACCTCAGTAGATGCAACACCAGTGACCTCTTGTGGTTCATTTTTTATTAAAATTAAATGTTTTGAAAAATATTCTTTTGTATATAATTCAAGTAGGAATTGACACAAACATGGCCAAAGTACGGTAGAGTGTTGAAAAAGAGTTTCAGCATTTGAATGGTGAAAATTCCTATATAAATGCAGTTCTTGTTTTTTATTATTTATGGATCAGTAGTACCAAACGTAAAGTGCATCATTTTAACATATATAAAAAGTAACATTCAGACTCTTTTACCACCAGATTATTTTCACATTTGCATGTAAAATTAACAAACCCAAGAAACCTGCAAAAACAATGATTTCGGGTCTTTTTTCGATCGTGTGCTAAGAGGTTTTTTTGGAAACCACTGCCTTAACAACATTGTTTATAGACTATGCACTGACCTTAATTACAACCCTACAATTCTGGGACTGGAGTTGTTACAGATGTTTTTTCAAACAGCTTAAAAAAAGGAAAGCAGGTTGGTTCCTTCTCAAAGGAGTATTACAAGTAGAAAATTCTAAGAATCTTTGAAATTCTGAAAGGTTTTTAGGAAGGCAGGCTACAGGAATTTTTAGAATCAAAGATGAAAAAAGGATTGGCTACATACAGTATGTGGAAATAGGAGGCAGAAGAATAAGGGCTATCTTTAAACAGATTTTTGGGTGTCTGAAACACACCACCCAGCCTTATTGTTGGAGTTGAAACCCTGGGACCTTTTAGGAAACAGCAGGATGCATCATTAAGCTGTGTGTCATTAAGAAGTATGATGCAACCCTCATTTGCTTGTGAGCTTTCTAGTTTTATAATATTCTCCCCAGGACCAGGTGGACACTCTGACATTCCAGAACCGCAGCCTGAGGGACAGAGCCAAAAGGTTTGAGGAGGCACTGCGGAAGAGCACCGATGAGCAGATTGAGGTACAGGTGCCACCACATCCTCACTTCCATTTACAGTGGCAAAAAGCCAGACTCACCAAAAACTGGATTTCATTTCAGCATTTCTGACCATTCTAGTGCAGAGGTGAATGTTGTAGGTGTCCATCCATGTGATTGAAGCTAATACCCTGACTTCCTTCAAGAAACAGCTCAATGAGATCCTTGAACTAAAAGGTAATGGCCAGATAGACTGAATGGCCTCCTCACGTGGACAGTCTTTCTTATGTATACCCTACTGTGTTGAATTGCATACTGTAGCTTGCTAACTGGCTGATCCAATGAATCAATATTTCTGAAAAAAAATTCTTTATATACTGTATGTTGTGCATCTTTCTTTTGGCAGAATCATTTAAAAATTAAAGATATGCAACATTTTCCTCAAAATATTTTTAATATTTTTTTTCTTTTTACACCTTCCAATCCATGAGCTGCCTTATGTAACTGAATATCAACAAATGTGATAATTCTATACTCCCTGGATGTAAAGAACAATTTATGGTAGATTGCTCTCAGCCTCTCAGATATATGGCTTCTGCATGCTTTTGACTTAATACCTTGCACTCTCTACCTCAGTGATATTGTCTTTAGGTGCCTGAGACACACCAAGGGGGAAAAGACATACTTACTCCCCAGCTGTAAACAACAATTAGAATGCATATTTGAATTTCCCTTAAACATTGATACCAAGCACCTGCAGTCTTCAACTGATGTCAGTGAGAAGCTTTCTTTCAGTGTTACCCGTCCTTGTAAAACAGGGGTTCCCAATCCTATTCCAGAGGAATGCTACACCTGCAGGTTTTTGCTTGAATCAAGTTCTCATTGAGGTTCTTGAAACCTAATTGAGCCTCATAATGAGAGTGACTTGATCTCTTGAATTGTTTTCAGCTGAAGTATAAAAATCTTAGAGGTTGCCTTTGAATTGTTGCACTTGTTAAGTAACTTTACATTTCCAAAGTGAAAGTAGAAGGATGGTTCAGCTAAGGATGAAATGAAGTAAAGATCTCGGATCTCAGGCTGTCAAATGAATGTGTTGGATGGGTGAGTGGAATAGAATAATCAAAATAGCTTTACAAAGCTAATACAAAGATACCAGATCACTTTTTGCACATAACAAAATTGTGGAAGGGTTATGTGTTATGATGGATTTAATTAAAAATGTGCATTGTATTTCTTATTCAAACATGGGACCTTAATTATAGCTTCGCATGTCCTCCACACCGGGATTAACATAACCTCGACACTGGGATTCTTATTTTGTGGCCCTGTTCTTCTGCATAGGATGCACTAGCCCCTTATCTGCACATTGAGGAAGACCTAAAAAGCCTGAAGCATATTCTGGAGATGAAAAATCAGCAGATCCATGAGCAAGAGAAGAAAATCGTGCAACTGGAAAAGCTGGTAAGAAAATCAGACCCTTTACAAAATGCTGTGAGCAGGCTGGAGAGCGACTGGTTGATCAGCCTTTCGAGGCCAACATTCTGCCCAGACTCTTGATCTTGACAGTAATCTACTTGTCAATATAGTTTGAAAAGGCTTAAACCGCTTGAAACACTGGTCAGTCAGTCCCATTGAAAAACCTAAATGGGAAAGAATGAATGAATGAGCCCTGTGATCCTGAAAACATATGCCAGTTAATAATTTAGCAAAATTTCAGATTGTTGTGAGAGAGCAAAAGTGAATACTTATGAAAAATAAAGATACTCTGAAAGAGTGTTGCAGAATATTCTTTTACTATCAGCATAAGATGTATAGTTCATCAACTGTTTTATAAAACAAAGATGTTTTAGGAGATACTCTTGTAAACAGATCAAATAAAATCAGGTGCAGAACTAGTTAATAAAAAAGAATCAGAAGAATTAATCAGATGGTGTTTAATTCAGTTCTTCTAAACTATGGTCAGTGATAAGGAACAATGAACTAGTGATGTATGTTTTCATTGTCTGGCACGAAAGGAGACTCATTAAAATTAAGCTGCAAACAAAAAAAATCTTACTTTGGCTTTGAGGTGCTGTTATTTTTTTTGTTTTTATGCTGTCAGAGCAAATAAAGTTGCAAATAATAACGAGAACAAACAAGCTTCTTTAAATTATTTATTTTAGGAAATGTTTTCTGTATGTGTTTTTTGCATAGGCTGAGAAGAATGTCGTTTTAGAGGAAAGAGTTCAAGTGCTTCAACAACAGAATGAAGACCTCAAAGCCAGGATAGATCAAAACATTGCTGTTTCCAGGTTTGCTGCCTTCTGTGAAACATTATCAAAATTCAATAAATGCAAAATTTTATGTGCATCTGTCCTTCAGTAGCAATAAGGTCTGTATTCCAGTTGTCCAGTGTTGAGCCTGAAGAAATGTTTATACCTGTGGTTTGGGGAGTGAAAATGTTCCCTTTGGTCTTTCCACAGCAGTATTAGAAGCTCACGCTGATGAGTTGGAAGTTACTTTTTTTTTTAAAAAGAGCAAACATCAGTGTCCTTAAAAACAAATTGTATTATCATCTAAGTTGTATTTGCAACCTTCATTAGACGCCAACAGAATGACAGAAGAGTTTTAGTTTTCCTAGAAACAGAAGGGACCTGAGTCCCCCATGCCTGATAGTCTGCTTCTGTGCTACTACTACATTCTGGTGCCCTTCTGGTTTTACTTTATACCAAATATCCCCTATTATATCTGAAATCTATTTTATGACAAATGGAAGCAATCTATTTCCAAAAGAATGCTTTTTCAAAGAATTCATATGTTTCTGTACTATACCCCATTAATTCACATCAGATATTAACTCTTAACTCAGCTACACAAGATGGCAGCGGTTTGTATGGGGAAAGAGCAAGAACTGAGTTTAATGAGGTTTTCTCTCTCACTCGTCAGTCTACGCTCCTGTTTTCCTCTTGCTCTTGCAGGCAACTTTCAGAGGAGAATGCCAACCTGCAGGAGTACGTGGAGAAGGAGAGCAATGAGAAGAAGCGTCTGAGCCGCACCAATGAGGAGCTGCTGTGGCGGCTGCAGTCCGGGGAGCTCCTGAGCCCTAGAATGTCACCCTCCTCCTCACCCGTCCACCGCGCCTCTCCGGGTCCCGCCTCACCGTCCAGACTCAACTCCTTCCCCAGATGAAGGCAGCTCTGCTTTCCCTCTGGAATTTGAGAATTGCTCCCCATGCTGTCCTGAGGGAGTTACGCCAACGTAGCCGCCGCCTTCCCAGATGGAACTGTATGTTACTTTCAAGATGCACAAAATAAACAAAGGGAGCCTTCTCTTACCCACCTCCATCAAAGGTTTCACTGTAGGAAGATGCCTCTCAGACCCTTCCACATACAGCTCCCTCTGTCTCTCCCACACGAGTACAAAACCAATGCATTTCCACATCAGTCAGTGAAACTTGTCCCTTTCTGACATTGTCTAACATACCACAGGTATACAACAGACAAACACGGGCAGTTTGGGAATGAAGACGTTTCATCTTTCCTGCCCCTTAGCCCTCCATGATGAAAAGAAATGAATGAACAAGCAAACAAAAACAGAACCGCTTCAATAGATCTCTAGGACCAGTTTAACAAACATCCAGGAATGGATTTCTAGCACACTGTGCCTCTTTTCTCAAGGTAGCCACTTTCCTCATCTGCTGTCCCTTCAGCTTGGGTCAGACCAACGCAACAACGTTTCCGAGAAGCGCCTTGCAGTCTGCCGCTTGATGGCACTCATGTCCAAATTCATACACCAGCAGTTTACCTTGAACGACCCTTCAACTGCCTTCTGAAAAAAACAAACTGAAATGGAGCGCTAACTTTAGCAGTGGACCTTTTGTTTTGCTCATACTGTGTGGTTCTGTGAGAAGGCTGCCCATGAGAGAAGATTTCATCATGTTGTATAGCTTGTTTTTTCTAATATTTGTATTTATTTGACTTTTTTCTATAAAGCATGGAATGTAAGTCTTCCAGATGTAACAGCGGATTCTCGTAATGTTCTTGTACAGATTGGTTAAATTAACCTTCCGCCACCCTCTTCTCAACATTTGGTGGAGTCTGGGTCTTTCTTCCTCCATTTTAGTCCTGCTTATTTTTTACTCAGTGAAAGGTGAATCTGAAGTATGGTCAGTGTAGAATTAAGTATTTACTGTACAAGTCCAGGTCAACCTTTTAATACCTCTCATGCACAAGTAGCATCTAGGGAAAATGTCTGTCTGGAATGATTTAGAATAATTGTAGATATTAGAAATATTTCTATCTGTAATTGTGATACATTCAGGGATATTTGCCGTGCCAACTAACCCCCACTATATAAGACATTGATTAGATGTCCTGAATGTGTCTTGCATAGGTGGGAAAGTTAGGGCTGAAGAACAAATCAAACCCACCAAGAACTGTTCTTGCAGGTGTTTTCGTAATCTTTGGACTGGAACTGACACTGACAAATTGATGTTATTTTATTCCAAGGAATAATTTTCAACCAAGTTGTATCATGTATGAATTTAAATATATCCAACAATTTCCATACCAACCATTTGCCCATCTTTTTGCCTGCTTATTTAGGCCACTTAATACTGTGTTAAATTAAGACATGCTTAACAATCTTAGCTGGAATTAAAGCAAAATATTAAATTTGTGCATCATGCTTTCCATTTGTTATTTTCATATTTGTGTCATTTCTTTACTGTTCTACTCTGTCTCTGTGCTAGAGCTCGAGTGATGCTTAGACATACTTTTAAACCAGTTTAAAAACTGGTTTCTCTCAGTGGTGACACGTCTTGAAATATTGTTGACAAGATGTGTGCACATTAACAAATCACAGCACTGAACATGCTGTTCAAGACATGACACAGGATATGAAAACAAGCTGGGTAAACCTGTGCAAGCAATGTTATTTAAAAAAGTAAATGACCACTAGCACATGAAGTTGTTAAAAAGAGCAAATCTTTCCTCACATAGTAACACAAATAGGCATCAGACTACCTGCTTTAGAGAGATCCTCTCAAAAAACGTGCTATGTCTTTCTCCATATTCTCAGCCCCTGGATCTCTAGTTCCTAGATCTGGGTCTGAAACCCACTCTAACAGAAATGCAAAATGTGAATGACCCACTGGACCCACTAACCCCTGACAGTAGACCAATTGAAGGACAGCTAATGCTTGAAAAAGTTGAGTGACTTATTTTTACCTTTAATGGATATCCTCCTCCTTGCCCCTAAACTTTTCTCAGTTTACTGTTGATCTTTCTGAAGGTAAGCCATACTCTAAATTAAACAGAGAAATGTCTGCAATCATTAATGATTAATGTTCTATAGTCGCATTACACATTTATACAAAAAAAAATTCAATCTTTATTTTTAGATGGACGTCTGTTATGTGTAATCACTTTCAGAATATTTAGTTTTAAAAACTATATTCTCGTGTATTATTAATGTATCTTTCAGAGGAATTTTGTTATTTCTTTAGTTTATGGTCACTTGGTAGTTCTTACTGGAAACTCTGTTTGAAAGGGTTCCCCCTAGTTAGATGTTTGAGAATATGTGAGTGCTGTATTCATTGCTGTCTGTAAGTCTCTGATGCCAAAATGTCAAAAGCAATCACTGTGTGGCTTAATTATGTAGAGTGAGTGACTCTACGTCTGGAATAATCTTGTATAGTAAGTCATGTAAAAATTCTGCATGAAAAACATGATAGACACTCTCATATGACTCTTGAAGTATATATGTAATTCTAATAATGCAGCTGTCGTTAAACAAATGGTTTAACGGGTAATGTTTATTTTTGTTTGTATTGTATTATAAATAATATTGTGTCTTTCACTCATGTTTTACACAGCTCGCATATTATTACAGTTTCAAATATGAATACAAAAAACAACAGTTCTAATTTCTTTGGTCAGTCTTCTGAAATGGCCTTTTCATGTACATTATCAGATGTGAATCACTCTTGTGGGTGAAATGATGACTTCAAAAGTCTGTAGGCCCTGATTAATGAGGAAATCTTATATGGGGAAAAGGAAATTAATTCAGCAACTGTCACCCTCTTTATACCTTCAGCATGCCCCTCTCTTTATTAGCATGTCATTCCTGGCATAAGCCAGTTTTAATGGATTTTGACAAATCATTTTTTTATTAGGTAAAACCTAAGATGCTCTATGAAATGCTGGAAAAGCGAGGTTGGTAGCCTCTCAAAAGGTTTGAAATTGTTCTCTGTGCCTGACTTTCCATCATGGTTATAACCCCATTATTATTATGTAGACACTAGATGGTACCAAAAACGTCTTGGCATGCAGTGCAATCCCTCTTTTGCCTGTATACATGTCAATATGTCAGTAAACAAATCTGCACATACATGTAGATAGTCAAATACACTTCACGTGTTGGGAAGACTTGCATAGTTCCCCATCCAAATTCTCAAGGTTAAAAAGTATCATTAGTCGTTCTCTGAGCCTTGGACCTAGCTGTTATCACTCCATTTAAGTTCCAAACTCAAAGGGCTTCTTACTCAGACCAACAGATGTAAATCAATACTAAAAGCTGGGGTAACAGTTCAATGTCACGTCTCAGTGTAATGCACTTAGCGATGTGTGGGTGCGTGATACAATGTTGGGAAACAGTGTTTTTTTTTTATTCCTATTCAAAGTAATAACTGTACAATGAAGACACTGTCCTAGTCTGGAGCTTCAGCAATGAAGGTCTACGTAGTGCAGGACCAACTAGTACCATTTTAACATTAACATATTAACACTTTAGGAAGTGTTGACTAAAGAGGGTGGATGAGATAGGAACTGGGTTGAGAACTGAACAACCTAAGACATGTGCTTGGTAGATGATTTATAAACACCTTACTTACCGGGTTTGCCATAGTACAGCCCTGTTCTTGCATCATTCCAGATCATTTCAGTGCTGAAGTCTGATAAGATTTGGTTTTTGCATGGTTTAACGAAAGCGGAGGTGATGATTCAGATAATTACATGACTCCTTTGAGAAAGAAACTCTCAAGTTCTCTGAGTAACTACGGGAGGGCCGTTGAGTCAGAGACCACTGATCTCTCTAAAGAAATTAAATTTGCTCAGATGTTCTCAAGAAATCCAACCGGTAGTGCAGCTGGGAAAAGAAAGAAGAATTTATAGGCTAACTCAAACATCAAGGAGTAGGGCTAACCTCTCTAGCACCATCTTTATACTGTGAAAATCTGCATAAGCTGTATTAAGATCCCACATCACTCTATAACTCAAAAGGTGTTGGAGTAAAAGTGAATTAATTCTTTCTTAGTGCCATTTAGAAAACATTAATTGCCGAATTCAGAAAGACTCCATCAGTAAAGACAGGCTGAGCTCAGTGATGTACTGTAGACATACTGTGACCAGGTTCCCCTTATTGGCAGTGCACAACTAACTGAGTTGTTAGTTTTAGTCAGTTTGGGAGCTCTCAGCTGCTGGCAACACAGCAACTCCATTGACTTCCCAGGTATTTGCAGGCTTGCGGTGTTGTTGGTAAGGGATGTGTCTTAACTCGAATTGGTGCTGAACCTCCCTCGTGAGGCTGCATACCCTGTGACCTGTTAAAGAAATGAGTGGCAGATCAGAGGTCTGCCTTAATTCCTCACTCGCCCTCATGTGGTGGCAGGGTGTGTAGCTGAGAGGGGAGACATGAGAACCTGACCATTCCAAAGTGAAAGGGAATATGAATAATGGTAATTGGGAAATAAAATTGCTCAAACTGCAACAATTTTAACAAAAATTGATAAAACAACCCAAGCCGGAAAATGTCATTCAAATCTGTCATGATGCTTATTAAAGAGTTCCTAAAGAAGTTTCCTAAGACGTTAACTGGAAATGTTATGTACCTGGAAAAACAATGTTTGGTTTTTCTTATAAAATTAAGTGATTAATACCATGTGAAGTACAGTTTTGGGACTACAACCCTTAATGTTAACTAGTTGTCTGTTCCTGGAAGACACTGGCTTTAGCCTATGTTGTACTTGGCAGTAGATATTTGTTTCCTTCTAGAGTTCCTGTAATAAGGTTCCTTCAACATTAGGTTGTTACAATGATGTAACCCTCGGGAGTTTAAAGGGCTTTGCAAACCTACTGGATCACATCACAGATCTTTCATGTGATGAGATTTAGTCATCTGCCTGTGCACTATGTGGCATTAGAGGTCTGTGACACAGCACATCAAATCCCCAGCCAGGAATTAACTATACTGAGACGGTACATTTTGTTTCCCCCTGCTGCATCTGTTTGTTCCTACAGCTGCAGTTATGTGATTTGTTATTCTTTAATTATTACCAAAGTAGTTTACTATCATGCACTGCTTCACATAAGCTCACAACCTCCTAAAATCAACCTCATGTAACTGTGCTCCCAGTTCCCAGAGCATTATAAACCTCAAGGGAGTTAGTATCTTTTTTTTATAACTGCGTAAACATACTCCACAGAAATTTGAAATTCTATGGAGTATGGTTGCTAATACAAAATGCACAAAACTACCCAGTCTTAAAATATTAGCCAGACTATGGGGAGTGGGAAGCAGTCCCAACAAGTGCTTTCAAAGTGGACAATGAAAGGAAAATCATACAACCTAAAGATAACGTTGAAATCACGGCTAGGTTACGTTTCTCTTGTGTAAAAACTGTGACAGCATGGCCAGATGTCTTTTCTTAAAAACCTGTTTGATGAGCACTCTGCTCTTCTCTACGTAAGCCTGCTCTCTCTGCTTTTGCTACCTGTTTGTGTTTGATTTATGGTAAAAAAACAAATCTTGTTCCAAAAAATGTCAAGCCCACAGATGGGAAACATCCTTCAAGATCTACCCTTGAAAACTACCCAAGAAAACTATGTTGTCAAAGTATAAATTCTATAAAAATGTCATACATGTATTTTTAGCAAGCTTTTTGCTGTTCAGAATTGTAAATGTTCTCTTCATACAGTTTTTTGCCCAATTGCTTTTTATGGAAAATAAGAATAATAATATTAATATAAACACAATAAACAAATCAGGTTTTATAATTCTGCACTGACTGGTTTTGTGTCCCATGGACATGCCACATATCCACCAACCAATTTTGTGCTCTTCTGTAGTATTGTGGACCTGGGTCTGCTGTAATTAATGCATTTGATAGATTTTAGTAACTAAGTTTAAAACTATACTTTGGTGTCACAAAGATAAGTGTCTTGTATTTCCTCCCTAAGCCATGCTTCAGCACATGTACACAAGAAAGCATGCATTTTATTTTCTCCTTGTTTTGAAAATTATGGTCAAAACTGTATTCATAGCTTAGAAAATTTAAATCGTGTGGAATGATGAAACACTATGTATATGTTGACACGTTTTAATGCACTTTGGGTTAAAATATTAAAATAAGTACAAAAAGTTGCATTCATTTGCCTTGTTTTTAATGAGTTCTGGGAAATCTTTAGGGTAGCGTACAGTATGTATTGAAGCTTGCGTATGTTTAAAAAGAGGAAAAAAGTACTGAGGTCTTTGAAGATTTCAGCTTTTACTGTATATGCACTGTCATATCCTAAACAACAGTATGAGCTTCTTGCTTTCTTATACCTGTATAGGGTGCATATAAAGTTAGATGTACAAAACAATTATTGTTAATGCACTCTGGTGTTTTTTGTTATTGACCATTTATTCCCCATCTTTCCATTTGCATTAAAAAATGGCATAGAGGGCAGGTAATTAGTATTGAGACTTTATTGACAACACTTTATTTATTTCCAGAGCACTGTAGGCACAATAAACATGTCAAATTAGCTTTGCTGTTTTTTTGCATTTGTTGGGCCTTTCGAAAATTTTAGGACTGTATTTATTTTAATTTATAATCTAATAAAACCACCTAATTATATTTGAATGTAGAGCTCAGAACACACCTTAAATGACAGGTTTTTAGTTGAAGATCAATGTGTACCTATGCAAAAGTCCAGTGGAGTCATTAGCTACAGTTTGGGAAGGCAAGATTTTCATAATAGAAGAAACTAGTCAAATTACCATTGAATGTGTACTATTGATAATACAAGGAAGACCTTTCACATTTATTTGTACGTTATTACGATGTTTGAAAAAAGAGTACTTTGTTCCGTATTTGGAGCAGGTTGAAAAGTACAATGTTATACCATAATCTTTCCTGCATATTGCATATCCTTCTCTTCAATATTTAACCTTTTTATAACCACTCACTGCTGGACAGCCTTGGAGTGGGTTAAAGTGCAGCATCAAAAAAAATGACCAAAAAGTTACCCTTAAAGACAAGCAAATAATTACAGCATACACAGTTACAAAGTGTTAATATACTGTAAGTCTAAAGAACCGTTTGAACACAACAGTTATTTTAGAACATAATTGTTGGTGTATTAATCAGCAACTGTTACACATTCCACACGCATCTCTGTCCCGTCTTGCATTCCCACGCGCACTGTTTAACAAATGCTCACGCAACAAGTAGTGTACCTATTACCGTTCACTCCCGTCACTATTTCAGTTCCCCTCTTTCCATACTCATTTTTGCGGATTCTCCTCGAGCTCCCAAGTTCGCGTTATTTGCTACTACTTTCTATTTGGTACCTGGCCTTCTAGTTCGCTCCTCGTTTACGATTTAGCCTTGTGTTTCGGATTGCTGCTCTCCAGTAGCCTCTACCGTTATCTGACCTTCTTGCTTGTTTCATGGATTACATTTTGCCTAGCGATTTGGATTGGTATTCCTGCTCCCTCTCCCTCTCTCGAGTCCTGCACAAGATCCATACTCCCTTACCTGTCCCTCGTTACAGCAACACACCTCATAAGTTCTCCAATCTATCCTTTTTTACTTTTTCAGTAGACTTGGTCCAGGTTTATGGTTCAGTTTTCTTCTTGGGTGGACTTTATCCTCATGAGCTGGGCCTAGTGCATGCCCTCGAGACAATTCTGCACTTTGGCCTTGATGTTAAACCATATTCACAATCTGCGCTAGATGCTAAGAAAGTTCCATACGTGTCAATAATTGGTGCCAGCTAAACCACTTCAATGTTGAGCATTTTTTTTCCCTTCTTAACCACAAGATTGAATCATATGTGCTGCTGGATTATGCGCTCAGTTCATGACTCACCAATTTGAGCCACAAAATACTTGTGTGTGTGTCTTGTTACTTTATTTGTCCAAAAATCATAATCCCGTGTAGCAGAATTCAGGGAATCTATGACGCAAGCAGACCAGTCATTGAGCTCATTTTCAGGAAATCAAGTATCTAGATGCTCTCAAACCTTGAAAACAGAATAATATATGTCACATTAACTACATTGTCATTTGTTTCTAGCTACTGTTTCACTGACTTGCTCCACTGACCATCCTCCCCAAGGTATCGAGAGCCCCTTGATGATAACTGCCGATAGGTTTCAGGGGTGAGCGATGTTTCTGTATGTAACAGGGTTGTGAATGTACTGTATGTAGGTTGCTACAAACTGTGCCAATTTCATTAGTGTGACAGTGATAATTGGCAGGTTTTGCGATGTTCTGTCTTGTTCCTTCCTTATATTTCTTTCAGTTTCTCTAATTTAAGTCTGGAATCTCCTTCCACTGTACTGATCTATGGTTATATGAAGCTGTTAATTCCTCAACTGTTATGTGGCCTGCAATGATTTTCAAGGTTACTGTAAGACTGCATACACTCGTTAGGCTTAGGATTTGGAGATGTGAACCCATCTAGTTACAGGTCTCGAGCTCTGATCACTACGCCATATGTGGAGCATTTATGATACATAGAACACTATTTAATAAACATTGTAGCAACTATGTTATCCACCCTATACATTGAATATACAATACCTCTACCCCACTACAGAAAGGCCTTAACTCTGCTGAGCCGTTCAATTTTCATGATCTAGTTAGGCCAAGGAAGCTCAGAACTGTCTTGTATAGAATATGTCTCAGTTTTTCTAGAACAATTGAAACAATAAGGGATAATGTAAGGAATGATATAATTGTGCATCAAATGTCGTGACTAGAATTCGTCATCATTACAATTGTATTCGCTGATAATTTTAATGGCAGAGGTAAATCCAAATTTCTTGTGGAGTGGAGGATGAGTTTCAATTTCTTTGGGCTTGCAGGTTACTTAAACTTATTTACACCTACCCCAGCAGGTGGAGCCATTTTCCATTTACAATGTCTTTTAAAAGCAGATTTTGTTAAACCAATATTTAATGTAAAGCACTTTGATAAAAATGCATTATTAGTACAAATTTTGAGTGTTTCATTTTGAAAAATGAACAAGACATTTAAAAAGGGAAATGATTACATCAATTTAAGTAATACTCATTAAAATACTGAATGAGTCAAACATGAATGCTTTGTAATTTTGAAATATTCACAGTAAAAATTCTCTATAATTTCTATAAAAAAATATAAATTTTTTGGACTCTTTGCAGGAAAGAAAAATAATTTCCTGTTTCCATGGTGTATTGTACTGCATCATTCTTAACACTAGTATTTTGGGAAATTACTCCTCCACATCATTACTATGATAACTCTCAGAGGATACATTCTTTTTCATTTAACTCTTGTGTCTTTTCTAAATGTTTCTTCCAGATCTGTGCTTGAGGAGCAGAGCCACAAAATACCTTAAATACTGTACATTCCTCTATTGAACACCTTGGCCACTTGGCAAGTAACTGACTCAGAGACCTCTCTCATATGCATTTCAGATTAGTTCAACAGCTGGCCTAACTTTGTTGAGGAAATTTGTGAAATGTATTGTGTACCCTGGACAGATTTGTCACAAATCTAAACAGGACCATGGGAAAAGTTGCTCAAAATGATTTATGTTCACAATGGTTTGACTGTACTCTCCGATGTACAACAGTGATGTTAGTGCTATTGCTAGTGCTAAGTTATTGTCCGTGGGAATATGTTCCATGTGTGGGTGTACCAAATTTCATTCCTGCACTGGGCAGTTTTCACAAGTTGTACTTGTTCATCTTTATAAGCCTCTGTACATGTATCTATTGGCAATGACTGGGCATGAATTAAACAATTCCTGATAAATAGGCAGATGCATGAAATGCTTATAAATTGAGATGTGAGTAGTATTGTTTTCTAAATGAAGTCTTCACAACCCCAAGGTGGAATTTGAGAGTACTCTTATGTTCAGGTCAAAGTTGAATTCTGATGCATCTGTCTGTTTTAATTTGGCTTGTAACAGGTTATTTTTGCTTCTTTGGTGTGTTTACATTACTAGTACAGTAGACTTGTACAGTTGAAAGGCATTGGGCTGCAATGATTTATGATTTTTTTTCTCAAAGGCAGTTGTTGTACTAATTCCAAGTGTGCATTAGACACTTCAATGCAATATAGTACACAGTACAGTTGAATGGAGTTCGACTGTAAAGATAAATTAATATTGTTCCGAGAGCCAGCTGTTGAACTAATTTCAAGTGGCTGTTACACATTTTCTGTCAACCACAAAAATTCAGACAGTGCAGGAGTTTCTGGTAATCTGGTCATATTGTGGAGGAGTGATTTCCCAAATCAAAACTAATTTTTTTACTTTACAAGCAATTTGTACTTGTTGTTAGGAGATTAATATAAATAATAAGTAGAATATATCAAATGGTGTATTAGGGACAATTCTACGCATACTTTTGAACATAGAAGAAAAGAAAAGGCCAAGAAAATGTAAGAAATAGCCAACCCAATGATTACACATGACTATAAGAATTGGCACATTTTAAGTAAAATGCAGTGTGAAAGGCAATAACTGCATGGATTCAGGCATCCACTGAGCTCACTAAACTCTTAGTGTAATCATTTGAGATGCTTTGCCAAGGGACTGTTGCAGCCACTTTGAATTATTGCCTCTTCTAAGGTTTTCTCAATCTTTTTTTTCATCGTGTTACACACATGCTCAATTGGATTTAAATCTGGAGATAGACTTGGAGATTCTCAGCTCATCCACTTTGTCCTTCTGATGAATTCCTTGGTTGCACTGACTGAACAGTTTTGTGTCATTGTCAATCTGTATGATGAAGAGCTACCCAGCAAGTTTGGAATCATTTTCATCTACATGAGCTGATGACATTTTTCCGTAAACTTCAGAATTCATTCAGCTGCCATAAAAACCTACATTAATAAGACTGAGAATCATGAATGTACGCATCTCATGATCACAAATAAAAATAAACATAAGGTTTGACTTTACTGTTCAAATAGGCCATGGTATTTGACCTATTCTAACAAATATCTTAATAAAATACTTTGTACTAATAGCAAAGAAAGATGGCTTTGTCTGCTACGTATATTCACTACAAACAATATGATGTTCGCTACAAACATCATGGAGAACATTTTCCAAAAGACCACATTTTTTTATAAATATGCATACTTAATTTGTTAAATATTGATTTACTATACTTATTTGACCGTGGTATCCTTTCAAAGTTTATTAAACAATTATTTATAACTTAAGATTTGTATTGAATTACCTAAAACGAATGTGTTTCTACTACTTCATTCACTATAACCATATGTTTATAACTGTGTTCTATAAACATTTTAGTTTTATATGAGGTGTAATTGTTAAGTTACAGAATACTGATGTGTTTGTGTTTATATTTGCTTTATTCTACTTTTTTCATAGACGTGTTTCCTTTATCTCTTACTGAAATATTTCCAGTTCTCCCCGTCAAACTTCATTAGTGTTTCAGGAAAACTCTATCAGATTTGGATGTTTATACATTTAATTAATGTTGCTGGCAATATTTCTCTGTCAACTCTTGTTTCTTCTTGTCTTGGGACAGAGGAATGTGTGTGTGTGTAATAGGGCCCATTTGGCACTGTGCCTATTGTATGACAGAAGATAATTACTGCTTTTTACTACCTTGAAACCCAGCTAGTGGCTTCTGCAGCAGGAGGCCTGGTCTTTCAGCACAGTGTAATCTAGTCCTGTCTGAGGAGTGATGCTGGGAACTCTGAACCACAGTGAACAGTCTTTTACAGATTCATGTGGAGTTGGAACAACGGTCATCATGTGCACAGATAATTCAATTGATAGGCAGATACTGTAGGTAGATGTGTGTGTGTGTGTGGCAAATTCCTGAGTATTCATTTACTGTTGCTGAAGAATACAAAGCTTAATCAAATGGGACTCTGTGCTCTGACCTCCATTGTAAGCACACGGTAAAGCATAACCAGCAATTAGAATACAAGATTGTTGAGTACTCTAGCACATAATGCAAGCTTAATTAATGAAGGAAATGAGCAAGTATGTCACACAGTATGCAATTTATTGCATTAATGTAAAATTAGATTAGTAATATCATGTGTCATATTTGCTGAATGGTTCATCAAGGGCAAATTAAAATGAACACAACAACATTATATGAAATGAATGCTGCCCAGAGCAGACTAACAAACTAAATGATACAACACAAACCTAATGTAATGCCTTAAGAAATAAAGCGGTGCAAAACCAAAGATGCCTGCAGTTATGAGGCTCAATTGCATCACTAGGCTTACAGCAGACCAAAACATTTCTGTACTAGACAACATCTGTCGTGTATCAGTAGTTGGCAGCTTACAAGTATCAAGGCAGAGCAATAAATTAATACCTTAAATGTTAAGGCCTGAATAAGTGACTCTTGAAGAGTTGAAGAGTTTGGACAGAGACATTGCCATTCTGAAGTTCACAGTGGAATTGGCTGCAGCTCATAGTGGGAAGGAACAAGAAGTAGGACTGTAAAGGAAAAGTACCATTATGTAGCCCGTAGAAGACGAGCACAGACGATGATGGATAGTGAGAGACATAATGGACTGGGAGCCAGTGGAGCCAGCAAGAATCTCCTACCTGGTTCTTGGAGAGCCTCAGTCCAATAGGTCTTGTAGGTATCCAATAAATCTCAACATTCTAAAGAAACAATTCCAAATTATTTCTAAATTAATTTAACAATTTTTTAAAGTGTTTCCTTAACCTAGCACATTACTGCAGAAACTTACAAGCATTCCCACTCTTCAGATAAGTGATTAAGATGACTTATAAGACTTGCTTGATTGGAGTCACGCAGGACCAGGACTAGAGACCCCTGCAGGAGATTAATCTGCAGTGGTATGTCAGGATGGAATGCTAATGCAACAGTTTGTCTTCAGAGTTAAGTGAAAACTAAACTATTTAATGGGAGAGCATTAATTTATGGTGTACTTTTTATTCAACTCTCATTCCTTAAGCTGCCCTTTCTAGAATCATCTGTGTTATGTAATAACAGCTGACAGGAACACAATGATAAAAAGGTTATATCAAACCATTAGGTATTTGCAACCTAAGCACCTTGTGGGAAGTCTTTTAGCTATCTTGTTATAGACATCTCCAAAACACAAGACAACCACAGAATGTACAGATACAAAATAGTTATTTCTGATATCTGATTCTGTTTCTGATTAAGTTGCAAACTTTATATTAATTTGGCGTTTTAAATATATACTGTAGTGTAACAGGAAAACAGGAAAATTATCATGTGGTTCCCTGTCTTTGTTTGCTCTAGATTCCTTATATCAATATTCATTAGAATTTGGGCTGTACTATTTTACAACACTTTTCTAAACAAAACCTCAAGGTTAATAGCACTATAAAGAGTATATTTAACAAAAGCAGGATTAAAAGGTACTATAAATCCAAGCAAGCTTTGTTATCTATACAACTTTCAGCACAAAGTAAATAATTTGTTAACTGTAAAAACTAAAAAAAAACTACAACAATGAAAATATGGTTACATTTGGTGCCACACAATCATAAAATAAAAAAATGCAAATGCTGTATCTGGAAATTGTCTGGTTATATTACATCATCTCTGGTATTCCTTCTGCCTTTCTGTCCCAAGAACACAGAAAAGGTAACAGGATTTCTTTGATATTTTAATTTGGTAGCATCATGAATTTTTTGGCTGAATGCAACATACAGACAAAATAGGTCCACTTAAAAGATGGTATAAAGACAGGACAGTAAAAGAAACAATCTGTTCCTGTTCAGGTCTTTAAATGATCTAATACTTGCCACATCTTTTGGTACAGAAAGTTCAGACAGGCTGAACAAGCTAATCAGATCTAAAGGTTATTACCATAATATGGTAATGGTAATGGTGTACATCTTTATGATTTAACTGATCAGGGGAAGTTTTCCTTCAGAAAATCATCTTGTATTGTAATTATAACTGGCAACAAAATAAGGCGTAGTTGTTTTATGTTTTGTACTAGAGAAATATTATATGTAATTTGCTGTTCTGTTCCCGTTAATTGAATAGTATTTTATTATGTGATTGCATGACCAATCTCCGTGTGTAAATGCATCACTTTTTATGAAAATATTGGAAGTTCAATGTTAAGTAGATTTCTCTTGCAATGTGTAGATACAGCAGTAGCTAATATGATGGGTTACACAGTGAAGAAAAAAAGAGACTAGAAGCAAAAGTCGGGCCTGAGAGGGGGATATGGGTCTGTGAGTGAGACCCTTCATGGTTGCTAGAAAGTCAAGGATTGAAGAAGTGGGCCAATACCTTAGTTGCTAAGCAAGGGCATTTGGAATACTCTGAGAAAAGCAGTGGTCATGGAGGACTTAGGGCAGGTGGCCTTGGAGAAGGTATCTGTAGTTTTGGGCAATTTATTCTAGTTTCACTCACGAGCCCCATCTGAAATCACATGAAAACTCATTGAAATTCTTTTACATGAACATCCAGATGTTATTCTGTCACTATACAGAAACCAAGCCAATAAACTCCATTCTGCTGTCTCTGTGTGGTCTGACTTAAACTCCCGTATCTTCAGTAGCTAGGGACAGCAACTAAGACTAAGAGTTTAAACAGCGAAAGGAGACAAAGATGCATGATTTTGTGAGCATTAAAAAGAAAACAAAAAGATTTAAACCAAAGAAATCTAATCCTAATCATCTGGTTTGATTTATTTCTTTTTTTTCGTTGTATTTGAATCACATTTGCCGCAAGAAGGGCTGTCTGCCGGAGAACAGGTGTACTGCAATCATGAGACAATCGGAGAGAAAGGGAGTTGACTGTCATAAGATCGGTGTGAATACCAGGGAGCAGGAATTGCAGGTGGACGTTTCTGTCTTTGTGGAAGAAGAGTGGCAGGGGCTGCTTGTCCAGCACCCGACTTTCTGGCACTGAGAGATGTCTGGAGTGTCTCCACTGCAAGGACAGAGAAGGTCTTTGGCAGGGGTGAGTGTATGTCAGACGTGTCATGTACAGACGGGTTCACAAAGAGTGTGCTGGGGCCTGCCTGTATGTTTGCAAACACACCACCTTGCAAGTTGCCATTTGCTCCCATACAGTAGGTGTAATAAACAGTCAGGTACAAAGAAGCCTTCAGTGGAGTGCCAGCTCTCAACTCTATAAATACAATGTATAGAGATGTCTCTCAGCACCAGGACAGCTGAGGAATGTAAACAAACATAGTTCTGAGCTGTTTTTACAGTGAAAACCAGAAAAAAGATTGAATTCTTCTGTTTTTCAGCTATGTACTCCACTAAATTGTTTCCTGCAGAGATCCTCTTATGTTCAAATTAACAGATATTGGAAACTAAGCAAGCCTGGGCCTGGTCAGCACAGGGACAGAAAACTTTAAAGGGAAGTACAATGTGTATTTGTGTACAATAGAAGTACTATAACTAGAAGTAAATTGTCATTTCTCTGAATACACTGCTGAGTAGTGGGGCTACTGGTGCACAATGGCAGGTACACATCACCCAGGTGGCTGTTGCAGTTTAGTAGTGAAAGAAGTGGATCCCCTTACATATGAAAAATGTTCGGGGATCCTTAGGAATGAAGCATTATATAAATACAAGGGATTATGAACATGATAATGTCAGGCGTCCTCTTACCACCTGTAGCTTTCAGTCAATAGTAGTCTTCTCATTATTATTGGAAAGGTAGTATTTCTTTTGTTAAAGAATCCAAAAAAGAGGGAATTGCCAGACCCCCTAACAAATGAACAAATCCCTTTTGAGTCCAGTAAGAGGCAAAACAGTAAATAACACAGAAATGGGTTCATTGTTCATGAAAAAGCAGAAGTAGCATGCTGTCTTTTTCAAACAAAGGCTCCTATCATAGCTCATGGTAAATTCCCAAGAAATTGTAGAAATGTAAGGTAAAAAAACACACTCATATTTAAAAAGTCAAAACTGTCAGTTTAGATTATATGTAGATACAGATTTAAAGTAAGATAATGAATGAAAAGATTCCTGATAAGAGTTGGTAATGCATGTGACACATCAGAAAGAGGAAATGACAGTGTAATTAGTGCAAAACCCCCAGTCTTCATTTTTTTAGGCTTGTTTCAGCAGACACACAAAAACATTCACTTTTTTTTAGCTTTTCACAGATTGATTTCCTGGTCATGTCTATATATATTTCTGTCTTTTATTTATACTGTTGTTGTAGAGATGAAGTTTAAACAACTGAGTTTATTGCATGCAAGGAACAATAAGATCAAAGTATTGTTCGGAATATAGGTACAAAACTTCCAGTTTATATAGCAAACTTCAGTCGTTTCTGACGCAAATTGTTACCTTGGTAATGGGGGGAGGTCACCTGTGTTTGGACATTCCCAAGACCTTGACCACTTTGAATGGCGGGTTTTATCTTTCCTTAGTTAGGGAGTCTCAATCTTTCACTTGAAATCTCTTATCAGTTAACTCACATCGCTGCCATAACTCAAAAGTGCTAATACAAGCATGGAATGTCTTGTTTCACAAGAAGTCTTTGTGCAGAAAGAAACCAGTTAACCCCTTTTTCACATCTTATATCTTTCTTCACTGTAGATGGAATTCTCAAGTGAACTAAGCAGGTAATTTTTTTTGTCGTCTTTGCTGCTTTGCAGCATTTTTCTACCTTTGCATATTATCACATAGAAGGAACCAAACGGTTCAATTCTGAGAACTTATTATACAAGACCACTTGACGTCACAAATTCATATCTCCCAGCCCAGCTGCACAATATCAAGATGTGTGCTGCTTTTTGAGTTTGTCAAATGGCCCTTAAACCACAACTGAATTTATCAAAAGTGAAAGAAACTCAAGTTTTTCTCAACAGTGAACATAGTACAGATGTTATCAATGAACTTATTGTATTACACTTCTGGATTAATTGGAAACTGTGAACAATATGAGTAAATTATTATATGCGCTACAGTCCAACTACAGGGAAAGGTTGTTAGTCTAGAAAAGCAAGTTTCATTTGCAAGTTGTCACTGAATTTCTGTAACAATGCATATTTTTGCCAAAATGATCACCCATCATGCTGGGAAACATACAGTAAATTACATTTTCTCCAGTGCAAACAATCTGTGAAATAGACCTGAAGCAATTTGTTAACTGGTTATTTGTCCTTTATTATTTCATTATAAAGCGATATTGGAAAGTGCTCTGATGTGTACATATTTTTGCTGTATATACTGTACCTAATGGGTGATATTTTTGTAAGTCTCTCCAGTTCCTCATACAAAACTAGCCATGCCTTTATGATCTTGTATATACATGAAAAACCAGAAATGTCATATTTCTGGCCAGTTTATTGTGTTTCTTTGGGTAACTAGTGTTCTATTTCTATTTCGTAAACACGAAAAAAATCCCTGTTTCAACAATGTCACATGGCACAGTTAAGGAGGCCTTCCAGTTAGCTTTGCATGTTCTCTCTGTGCTCAGCTTTCCAAACAGGTTAGAGCAGCAACAGAGCACTTAAGCATAGGTGTGTGAGGATCTCACATTGAGCCCTCACTGTGGTTATTTTGGATCCAGGTCTTTCAGCTCATTTTTGTGTTTCTTCTTTCTCCACCACAGCCTGAAGTTCTCCCCCACGAAACAAAACAAGAGAGGGTCCAAACAGCTGTTGGAGGCAGCAAGGCAGAGAGTGAGGACAGCGGCTTTGCGCATTCCATTAATGTAATCACAGGACTCACAGTGGAGGCTGGCCTGCCTCTCGGCTTCCAGGAACAATGTCCTGACCACATGGTAGGGCAGGAAGCAAATCAAGAAAATGCTGATGACAATGATGACCAAGGCAGTGGACTTTCTGAAGGACTGCTTGTTCCTCTGTACATCCTTGGACTGCAGTAGGTTTTTCACCACATGGAAGTAGCAGAAAGAGATGATGGCAAAGGGGACGAAAAATCCCAGGAAAGCTACCATGTAATTCATCCCAATTAAGATCCTGATCTCTTTGGTCCCCAGTTCTAGGCATTTTGTTTTGCCTTTATAGTTCTCACTGCCAGAAGTGAGCAGCGGGATGGAGGCCAGGGCCACAAAAAGCCACACCACAATGCAGACAAGCTTGGCGCTTTTGCTGTTCTGCAGCTTGACATACTTGTAAGGCTTAACTATGGCCAGGTAGCGCATGATGCTTAGCACCATCAGGAAGTAGATGCTACAGTACATGTTGATATAGAATACATAGGATATAAGGCGGCAAGCAATATCTCCAAACACCCAGTCGGAGTCCATCATGTAGTACACCACACGGAAAGGCAGGGAGCACACCAACATCAGATCAGAGATCAGCAAGTTCATCATGTACATATTGATGGACGTCCATTTTTTACACATCCTCACAAAGACGAATAATGAAACAACATTCCCAACAAGGCCCAGGATGAAGATACCCAGGTAGGTGGCAGGGAACACATCGTGTTTGAAGTCTTCAATGGAGCAGTTGCAAAGTTCAGTTGTTTGGTTTTCTGGTTCTGCTGTAGTCAGATACATTGCCTGTATAAAGAGAGAAGAAGGGTTGGTGACCAGGGTAGGGTATCTTTAAAAACCTTTCCTAAAATTCACAATATATTGTCATATGTTTCTTGTACACTGTTTATTTGGGTACAAGAGAGAGTTGAGTATGATTCTTTAGTTTGAATAAGACGTTTAAGAGCTGCCTAAATGGAAACTTGTGAAAAAAAAACGTGATAGTAAATCTAGAGTAAATCTCTTTCAAAACATTAAACAAAATACTAAACTTCATTTTCTTCCCAAGTAAATTCATGCTAGGAAGTTCCAAGCAAGCTTACAAATACCAGGCTATGTTACAGTCACACAGACAAGTTTACTACACTAAGACAAGATTAAAGGAGATCTGCAGTTCCAATTTCTCAAACCAATTATTAAATCTCAGTTACAAAATCAATTAATTGATGGTGTAGCAGGATTTTACAAATTCTGAATTGAACACAAAATCATGAACTTGAACTAAAAGTACTGTATAGTTGTCACATTCTTGAGAGCTCACGAGAATTGTGATGTACAGCCGCTCTTCCAGCTCACTAGTCACTAGTAATGACTATTGTAATGCGATGTACAAGTGAATAAGTACAGCAGACATTTGCAGAAATGTTACTATGTGATCTGCATGCAGAGTTCACAAGTAGTATTTGCCTGCAAAACCATCTCGAAGTTGAAAATGATATTTCTGTTGGATTCAAAGAGTTGTATTTGCAAGCCTGTGTACAATATAATAGGGCTGCTTCAAGTCACCAGAAGTTTTGTTGCCTCGTTCCGAAATGCAGATAATGATGGCAACATGGAGGAGCGCATACCTGGAAATTTAATCTATTTTGTGATGTAATTTGGAAGTTTTACAAGTTACTGTGTATATTTTACTTTCCTTGTGGTATGAAATGCATTCATCAATGCTTTCTAACCCCAGAATATAAAAATAGTGTTGCAGTTCCCCTCTTTAAAACATGACTAACTTGCTACACCTTGAGTGCCAGGTAAAATACCCTAAGCCCCACCCTCCACTCCTTTTGATGTCCTAGTAATCCGCCATTTAAACCAGAGGTGAGTCAGGTTCTGTAACTTTAAAACAAAATGGTGGAACAATTAGATAAGGACTAATGTCAGGCGTCAAGACTATGGATACACCACAGGTGAGACAAACAACTAATACATAGATTAATTTTGTTTATAACAATATATGGCATTCAAAAGTTCAAGGAAATGTTTTTTTTTAGTCCAGGATGACAAGGACAACAGGTGAACAAGTAAGAGGTTTATGAAAAGCTTAACATGCATCTCCCAGCCCTTCGTTACAACAGAAAAACAGCAAAAGAGTTGTTACGACCCCAAGTGTCTAGGGGAAAAGGGGTATAACATTTAGGATAATTCTTTTGGAAGCAGGGGGGTTTTGGTGAGGGACTAAGAAGCGTGATAAGGGTAAGGAACTAGAGTGGTGCCAAAGAAAAGAAAATAACAAACAAAATGGAGCTGGCTAGGACAGTGAGGGAAAGCTAATCTGACTACAAAAGAAAACCCGAAACACACGGTCTTCGGCGTCTTCAACACCCTAGCTAACCTGCACTGACTACCCAAAACCATACAAGACAAACGGCACTCACCCGTACTAAACTAGTGTACTAATACAAAATCAACTAAGTGTGTAAGTGTACCCAACAACCTAAACTAACCTTATATACAAAAGTTCACACAAAAACACAAGTGAACCTGGAATACAAATAAGGGAAAACAAGAGTAATCAACAGGAGCAGGGTACAAAAGAACACAAAAGTTGAACATGTAACACTGGGACAAGGTAATGGCAAATCAAGGATGAACACACAAACAAACGAAGGTACAAAGAAACTAACGTAAAACCAACCAAACAACAAAGCCGAAGCTATACGAAAATACACACACACAAAGCAAAACAAACCAACAAACGAACGAAGCCGAAGCAATAACCAGAAGCGAAGCAAAGCGATAACCAAACGGGACCAAAGTCAAACGAAAGGCCTTTTCTTTCTGAAAGCCTCCATGTTATATAGTGAATAACATGTGTTCTGATTGGCTGAGGGCTGATTGATGCTGATGTCATACTGAGAGTGTGGTGTAATGGTGGGCCAATGGGGAAGGGAGAACAATCAAGGGTCAGCAGTGTGGAACATAGAAAAAACACACACAGAACACACACTGGGACGTAACAAGTTTGTTTGGACTTGTTGGCTTATAATATAATGAAAATTTGAACTTCGGAAGTTTGAAAAGCATTTATTATTTTTCATCATCATTATAAATACCATTTGTGACACTTACAGATTTGCGTTGTAATTTGATTTTCCCACAATTCACATTTAATATGCCTGTCCTTTTTATTTTGTATCAGCTTGGGGTTTTATGTTACCTTATGCATTATTGTCTCAGATTGTAGTGTTTGAATGTTGAAAATCTTTCTACAACTAAAAAAATGCTGATTACAGGACTGCAATAGCAGTATAGGCTGGATGCAGAAGTTCAGGTGGGTAGCTGCGTCAGGCTGCAAAGGAACAAGTAATAGGTTTATTTCAAAAAAGAAGAAAGAGAACACAACGTTTCGGCCGTGGAGCCACGGCTGAAATGTTGTGTTCTCTTTCTTCTTTTTTTTCAGCATGGAATAAACCTATTACTTGTTCCTAGGCTGGATGCATATGACTTTATGATTTTTGTTTAATTGTCAGTGACAATGTCAACAAGGTAACATCTGCCTGACTACTTTTATTCTGAAGACATTTGAATTGTTGCTCATTGCTGATATTGTAGTCGTTAAACTTCATTGATTGAATGCTTTGTTCGATGTATGTAATAATAATCCCTTATTCAACTTGATATGTCTGTTGAAAACCAATTCTCATTTAAAATGAAGGGCTGGACAAGAGACCTTACTATAGTTGCAATAAAAATACAACGATAATATAAAGGAAAGAGAAATCAATAAAATAGCAGAAATAACAGAACATGGCGATGGAAGTGTCAGAAACAATATATTAAATCATAAAATGAAAATATCCTCAAATATAAGAGTGGATAGTTACTCTAGGGAATTTTCCAATTATTGCAGCTGCAAAGTAAAATGACTTGTGCCTAAAGATGGTAATTATTCCAGGAAGGTTTAATCTGATAAAGACTACTTCTTGTTAAATAGCACAGAAAAGTGCAATATATTTTGAAGGCAGGAAGGTGTTTTCCCCTTACAAGATATGTAAATTAACCTCATTAAAGTATTTGTATGCTGTGCAGAATGAGCCAATCAAAGAGGAGATATCACTATGATGAGTTCAATTTGCAGCACAAGTGACAAATCTTTTAGTAGAATGTTATAAAACAAGGATAGTTGTCCCTGTTCCGTAAGAACCACAATAACAGAGATTTCATAGGTCATCCTTAAATTTTCTGCCTGTGAAGTACACATGAGTTTTTATCAGATTTGTAAGGTGATTAGTTCAATTAAGTGAGGAATGTTCTACTATGGTCCTTAGATGCTACAGGGTGTTGATATATTAATTTCGGAAGATCTCTAAATTACTTTAATCATTTCCTTCAGCAGTCAAAATGAACTTGTCCCAGGTGTTCGGGAATTGACTTAAAGGAACTTGCTGGATTGTTTCTCTCTCTGGGTTCAGGTTTGGTCACTCTTGACATAAAACACCAATTTTCCCCAAGAAGACAACAGATTATTTTGTAAACAACCTTATGTAATGACCATAGTCCAACACTGGGAATATGGACATTAGCACTAGGGTATTCCTAGAGGAACATCTAAAGTAAGATTTTTCTTGATATCTGTTTGATAGCAGTTTACAAAATTTTGGTCTCTTTTGTGGGAATACAGGAAACCCTAGTGACATATGAATTTGCTTTTATCTTGACTTAAGGGTGGAAGAGATGGACTTTTGGGAGTTTTAGGACATTTTTAAACAGTCTGTTGAGTTTGGTGATAATTCTGCTCACAAATCCCAAAGGAGAGGTTTCTGTTAGATGTGTGTTTTTGGAATGAATGGGAAAGAAATACACGAAATACTGCCAAACTTTAAACTACATTGGTCAGTCCAAACTAGAGAAAAGGTTTTTATATTATTTATACTGTTCATGTTAGGGTGTTCAGTGATTGAATGTCAATTTTAATTTACCTTTCTCGAACTGGAACGCTCGTGATATTTGTCTTGTCTAAAGTTATTTTTTTCTTGCAGTGAATTTGACTAGAATTATCAAAACTTTAACACTACTTTAACTTTAACCTTAACTTGAGAAAGCTCCAAATAGTTGAATAACTCTCAAGTGGAAGGCTGAAGTATTTAGGGAAATGGATGGATGGATTGAGAACTTCAAAACATACAGTAAACACAGAGTACTGCTGACAAAATAAATTGCAAACTTAAGGTGTGATCAATAAAATAAAAATATGTGCAATTTATATGTGCCAATAATTATATATGGATATGGAGATAATGTTAATGACCACTTATACTGTAGGTAGATTTACTATAGCAGTCAAGAACAAAAAAATAAGTAGAATGAACGCCACACAAAAAGCACCTTTCATACTAAAACTTTTAATTATGAGGTACTTTAACATTTTCAGAAGGAAGTGCTGATACTTCTCTTTGATTTCTTTATCAGTGTGTTCATTGGCGTTAGAATGAAAATACTTTGTTGGTGTTAAAAATGGAAATACTGTTTTTAAAAGGATCTGTAAAATTCATTTAGGAATAGTTCCTTAATGTTAAGAAAGCAGGCAAATAAAGTGGACAGCACACCTGTTTTGACTCTGGCAGTGACAAGTTCAGCTGACTGAAATAATTTGTGATATTCTCGGATATTATATTGTGCATTCTGTTTTGGTGTTTAAACATTTCTATAGCATGTATGCCTTTTAACATTCTGTGTTTAAAAACTGTATATTTTAAGTCTTTGTTCTTTGTTTCGGTCTTGGCATTTATAGAAACACAGGAGGTTGGCCATGGCTGTGCTTAGGATTATAAAAAGACCTTACAAAGTATAATGGAACAGGAAATTGGTAAATCTGAATGAATTGTATTGAGGTATTCTGATTCTTTTCTTAGCACTAACCTTAGATTGCTCCATAGATTGTATCTAGGTACATAGTAAGGTCTTCTGAACCCAAAAACGTCACAACGAGTAGAACAGGGCCTGATTGAAGATCCACATTGACAGAGAAGTTGACTTTTTTCCTTGACTCATATTGTTGTTTTCTACGGCCTGTTTTATAGGTGTTGGACAAAAAAATACAGGGGGGAATTTTATGAAGAATCAGTCTACTTTGACGCAACAAATTCAGGTGTTCATCCCGTTACAGTGTGAAGGTTAAATCCCTGGTTTCTGGGGGGATGGGGGGATGCAGTAATGATACAACGTTCACCAGCCCCCACCAACAACAATGCCAAATAATTGGTCATGATTTGTCCACTAGCAGTGAAAGTCTAAGAAGTATTTAAAAGATCAAGAATCACAATAATGTGAAGACTTGAACAAAACATATTTTCATCAATAGAGATAAAATAAAGGCCTAAATTGCCCTTAGAGTTACTGTACTTGATCCACAACAACCACAGCTCTTTTTAACACCTCAGTTATCCACAGACATAATGTAGAGATTGAATTTGATTTTTTTGTAGGAGTCATCACCCCTTCTATGGCTGTTTGCACAGGACTTAAGAGTTTGAGGACAGGGGGACATACAGCTTTTAAAAGACAGGAAAAGTTCATGTTGCTTTTGAGGAATGTATCTTCAGGGGAAAAAAATAATAGAAACTTTAGAAATATTTCTAGAAGGAAGGTATAATATATTAACATTCAAAAGCAGATATGAGAATATTCTAAGTATAGTAGAGTTGCAAAAACTTTTTATGCTGACAGAAAATAACACATGAACAGCACAACATTTTGCTATGTACTTGAAGTAAATAACAGTATTTGTTAATACAGTCAAACTAAGAAAACTCTATTCACATATAACCTTGCACCCAAATTGATTTAGTTCACATTCTTTCAAGCTGAGAATGGAAGGAAAATAAATGATTTATCCAACCAAATGATCATTAATTTAAAAAATAAGCAAAACAATACACCGGTGTATCTATCTGGAAATGTCACATTTAGGCATTATATTACAACAGCATTTTCAATTTAATGTAAAAAAAAAACCAAAACATCTATTGAGTTGTGAATCACTGACATGCACTGAAAAATGAGAACTCCAGATAGAGTTGAATGTTTGCCAGGTTCGTGGAATTGTGCCAGGTTCTCAAGAGGAAGATGTTGAGAGAAGGTATTTTGATTAAGTAGAGGGGGTGAATATGCTTTAAGGTCAACAAAACCTCAGACTAATAGGTTGCTCTTCCTTGGATGGATTCCACAGCACCAATATCATTTTTTGTAACATAGTCCATGACTAAAATAGTTCATAGTATTCTAAATGAGGACTTTTAACATAACATCCCTTGATTTAACTTCTACTATTATGACAATACATCCTTTTTATTGTCTGGTCTGTTTAATTACTTCCCCTCATCATTTCCTTAAATCTATCTACCTTATGTTAATTGTGCTTCAACATACTGTAAATACCTGCATCATTTTACACGAGTAGCCTATTCAAGCGTAGCATTTCCCACTTTGTATTTATAGCTAATGGCTTTGCTGCCTGCCTGTTATGCTCCCAGTCTTGAATTGTATCTATTTTTATTTCATTTGCTGCGGTACAGTTTTTGCTAATCATCCTATTTTGGTATCATCTGAAAACCTAACCAACTAGTTTACAAACTATACCAAAGTCTTGATCATTGTTTTGAACTAGGAAGAGCAGTGGTCTTATGATAATCCCTGTAGTACTCCATTATTTATATCATCCCAGTTTTAGCATTCACCTTTTATCTGTACTCTTTGTTTTCTATTAATCAATCAATTTTCAACCCCCTCACGTTTCTCAGAATGCCTCCCATCTGTAATTTGAACATGTTTTTTTGAGGAAAGTTATCAAAAACCTTCTGAAAATCAGAATTAAAATAAACGAACTATATCGCATGTCTAGTGTATTTTCATTCTTACTGTTGCTTGTTCAAAGAACTGCAACTAGTTATTAAAGCACGACTTACCTTTTCTAAATTCATGTTGTCCGTCCTCTAAAATCGTATTTGCGTATATCTGATCTTCTAGTTCTCATTTGTGTTTCCAAAACCTTACAGTACATGTAACAGAATTCAGAATTATTGGTATAATTGGTTCAGTTTTGTCACCTTTTTATGGGAACTTGCTTATGCATGACATCTCTTATTTCCTTAAATTCAGTTAGCAGGATACACTGAAGATTTATTTATCTAGAGTTCTTCTATTACCCTAAACACTTTTCTCTTCTCTGCTTATACTAATTAATACAGATGTTTGTTCTTCTGCTGCTAGAGGCACATTATTAACTTCCTTAATGAATACCTATGTAAAATACACATTATAGCCACTTCCCTCTCATTGTTTAGAAGTTTAGAAGTTATTGTCCTATATACATTTTACATCTGCTGCTTTACTAATGCTGTTGTAGTACTGACAGATCTTTTTATCATTTATTTTAGACTGAATTGCTATATTCGTTTTAGTCACTTTATTGTCATCTGCTAGAATTGGCCAGAATATACATTATACATTGCCCAATCACAATGCATACAATCCACTTTTGTTACTATCAGTACTCTTTAATTTTAAGAGATTTATGTAATCCAGAACGTGAACTGAATCATAGACTAGAGCTATCTAGACGGACCCTGTGTGTAAAGAATTTGTAATAATGAGTAATTCCTTGCATTTGTATAACATCATAGCAAACAGGGGCATTCGGATACACTAAACCACAAGGCATTTAAGAGTAAAGAACGTAATATAAGTTTAACAGTCATTATAGGAGAACAAGCCTCAAGGATTTTTTTTGTGAATCTTGTAACCCCAAATTTAGAGGGCCACTTTAAGTGAACAACATATTGCTGTTTTTTTATTTTATATAATAAATAAATAAACAAATCACAGCTTTGTTTATTAGCAACGGGAGGTTGCTTCAGGACTGCAATAACTTCAGATTTTCCAAGTTGATATGTTTATTCATTCCGGCAGTTGATGCCAATATGTGATCGTTGTACGTCTTTAACTCTACATTCTGATACTAGTTTTCTGTGATTGTTTATAATGTGCTCCTTATTGTATACTGAAATGTCCTGGACAAAATAACATGATTGATAACAAAATAACATCTACTGATTGTATCAATCGTCTTTTTATCAACCCCCTTCGAGTAATGAAAACTAATCATGTAACTGTCAGTTTTGGGAAATTGCTAGAAATATCTAGTTCTGAGACCTGAGAGTGATTTCCCTTCATATTGTGTAAGAAGGCTTTTTTGATTTGCTATACTTACCTGAAGTGACAAAAAAAAGTAATCATATAACATAAAAGTCACGTTAAGCACATTTTAAGGCTGAAAGAGAACAGCACAGCACTTTCACAAACTATAAGGGCAGAGTTTTTCTTACGAAAAACTAATCTCTTTCATTGAGAGGTTGTGGTAGGAATGGCAAAGAAAGACAGAAATCTGACATACAGTAAGTAATAAAGACATAAGTAACTGTTACAAAAAAACAAGACGTGAAGATAAGCAAAGCAAGAACATCTGCTTTGGAAATTCCTTCTGTGGTATATTGAGAGAGAACACACCACTTGCTGTGACAACAGATTTTGACACAGTTCTTCAATCTGAGAATGTGATTACAGTAATATAGTTTGTCTAACAAATGCAAAGTTATTGCCCTTATTTTTTATTATTGTTTAGCCTGGTACATTTATATGGTACATTTAGCATGGTTGTGCTCTGAAATATACAATAAGTTAACTAGTTTTCACTGCACTTTCCTTAATTCTTACTACACTTTAGGTGTGCTTTGTTAGTTATAGCACAGTACTCATGCTGGATCAGCTGTGGCAAATTAGCTACGGCAAATCATAATATTATCATTGCCTTCGTGTTACAACATATTGGAAGGTAAAAAAAACAATCTGCACATTTGGCATATTAGTATGAAAGATGAAATATCAAGGAATATCATGGAGCATTTGCTGACAGTGATGTTTAAGAACCTGTGCCACACTACATAACCACAAGCACTCTTTGAGAAGAATGCACCCACAAATTTGATCATATATCCCAAACACATGGCAAATGCTGTTAAAAACCAGAAACCACTGTTTCATACTTTTTATTACTGACAGTTATAAGACAAATCTTTGATTCACTTTTACTGTAAGTTATAAACAAATGTTCATTTATGGCAGCTGATAATTTAAAAAAAATCTTGCTTGCATAATTTGATCTACTCTTGCTTACCAACAGTATTTTACCTCAGTGATATTACCTTTCCTTCAGGTTTTATGGTAAACAGTTGCACAAGTTGACATTTTAATACAGGGGTAGTTAATTTCAGTCCTTCAAGTCTGGAGTCCTAGTTTTCATTCCAACGTTATATTTACTACCTAATTGAACACATTATTTGGTAAGAATTTAAATCTTGTTTTTTATTAGCTGTTCAGTTGCTAAACATAAATATCTCTAAACCCAGGAAGACTCTAGACAGAGAACTGGAATTAACACCCTCTGCTTTAAGTGATTCTATTATTAAAAAAAACTAAATGCATTAACATACCGTTGTCGTTTCTGTTATTTCTTCCAAAACGTGTACTTCTGTTTCTTGCTTCAAGATGAGCTGATATTTCCAGAAGCTTTTCTCCTTTGGTTTTGAAAGAAACAAGTTCTTTTTTTCTTAGTCTGCAGCTTAGTGGGGAGTGACACGGTTTTAAATATATCAAACTTTCTAACTCAGAGGCATGTTAAGGGGGAGGATCTCTTATATGACATGCAAAGCCCTGCCTCTTATATTTGCCATTTGAGGACACATTTGTTTGAAAGGCCAGACAAGTTCTTTGCTTATGTGGTTTATCTAGATTTATAATACTGTGCATTATGTAGCTACTGACGTAGAAAGACTGACGTGGTCCTGAGCAGTAGAAACAGTTAAATGTGTTTTACAGCTTTCAGTTCTCAAAAAATATAATCAGGAACCAGTAATCTGGCAAACAGTGAGTGATAAAGAGGAAAGGCAAACATGTAAAAATATTAATAGGAGGTATTTTAGAGTGAATACAATATATGAATAAATAACATACAGAGTACCAAAAAGCAGAAAATTGAAAGAAAATGATCTAATCGTATGACAATGCACAGTAAATCACTAAAATGGCTTTTTTGGGATTTTCAGAGGGAAGGTAGCACAAGGGAATGTGCTGCCTCCAAGCATTCAGATCACGGATTTGATTATCCACTGCAGTGCCTTCTGTATGGAGTCTGCATGTTCTCAGTGTGTTCTAAATTCTAAATGGGTCTAAATTGTCCCTGTATCTGTGCGCACTGTGATGCAATGACTTGGCCTCCAGGGTGCAGCTGGCAGCCTGTACTCTGAGTTTCCTTGACCCTTTCCAAAAAACAAGCAGCTTATTGGAAGAACAGATGGTGGATTTTCAGCAGAAAACAAACATTCACAGCCCAATATCCCTGACAATGGTAGGTGATTCAGGGCTGCAATAGTTATAATTGTTCAGAATTATATATTGGCACTTGCTAGCAGTTGATATAATTTTAATATTATCATACTGATAACATTCAGAACTACAAGCAAAGCTAGACAGCATGCTGTTATGCTCTAAGGGGAGGGTGTGCCAGCTGACTGTATTTGTCCTAATCCATTATCCTTCCATACATTTTCTGTTTCATCCAATTTAGGGTTGTGGGGGCACCGGAGCCTATCCCGGCAAGCGAGGGGCTCAAGAGGGGATACACCCTCAATGCAACGCCAGTCACAGGACACACACAGACACAAGCATGCATACACTCACACCAGGGCCCATTTTCCCAGATGCCAATGAATCTACACAGTATACTGTAGGCAGACTGCAGCAGAAAACTGGGCAAAAACATCTGTGGAAATTAACACAAATTCCACCCAGAGAATATACAAACTCCACACAGATAGCACCCCAGGCCCAGAACTGAACCCAGAACCCCAACACTTCAAAGCAGTAATACTAACCACTGTGCCACTGTACAACCTGCACAACAGATAATTATACTCTTTCCTTGATTTATACAGGATAATCTGTATAATTTGACAGTCACAGGATAATTTTTAACAAGCAACATTAAAGACCCAGCTACAAAGGTTTTTTTTTGGCCAGGGTTTATAACCATACCTCACAGTTTACATTGCTAACAGTGTTGTCAAAGGGAGTATTAATGAGAAGTTATTGGTCTTCTGACTTTTGGTAACAATTTCTGAAGTGGCTTTTGTATCCTTTATAAGAGGAGCATGATATAGAATAGTGTGTTACTTTTCAGTGCTGTGTCAGGTAAGCAAAGCCTACCTGTTATGGTGGTACATGTGACAATTCTACTGTGGTTCATCTCGTTTCTTCCATTTCATTAGAAGGCCATTGATTGCAAGTATTTGTTATTCTGTAATTGAAATTCTTCAATTACAGAAATGCTGCCTTTGTGTTGCTTCTGACCATCACTGCCAAATACTAAAAGCTTTAAACCAAAGGAGCATAGTTATAGCCCCTTATACTGTACACTTGATTATATAATCAGAGATTATAACTCTCTGTTTAGGTTTAATGGGAAATCAATTGGTGAATCATAATGGTAGATTCAGGTACAACAACAGATATAACACTGATTGTTCTGTAGCTACAAACAAGAATGTTTAACAGTAAGCTGGATCTGGTTACGTCATAAAACAAATTGAGGAAATGGAACATACTGTTTCAAACACATTTTCCATCTTTGCAAATACATTAATGTCAATTGCCATTAAAGGAATCCTAATTAGTTTTATGTGTTGAGCGATAAGCTATGCTATCTGTATAATTGCTTACATTGCACAATATTGCTCATTCATCTCTTTCTCCTTTGTTTTGCACAAATGTGTGCACCACAGTTTAAAATAATGTTTCCTTTGTTTTACCTTCGTTGATGACACATCTTTTGCAATTGGAGTGTCCAGCTCTGGTATTTGAGGGCTTGTATGTGTGCTGTTTTATTATATTCCAAATAATCGCTTAAATCAACTCATTAACCTTAAATGGACCAATTGGACCAATAATTGGACCAATCTCTGCTTTTTAGGTGCTGCGGCTTTGAGGAGACATGTAGAAAACCAACAGACACAGCAAGACCCCAAGACCAAAATGTGACTATCCTTTGTTAAATCAATTCTGTAAACAACTTCAAGGTTTCAAATACAGTAAGACATGAGCAATATATTTTTTTCATGGGAACTACTGTGTGACATCATCTAATCTGTAGTAGGTGTAGGTAGTACGTGAGAGAAAACATCTTTGTCTAGTGCCCAGGAGCTCTGTCAGAGACTGCCAGCTGACCCTGCTGCTACTAGTTCCACTTGTGGCTGATAGCTGCTCATTGCAACACTCACTCCTCTGTACCTTGATGTCTGCCAAAATTGGTTATTTTCCCAATTAAAGTGCTCAAACTTTTTAAAGTTTTAATCTTTAGATCTTTGTTAAATACTGCAAACAGTACAATGGCTGAACAGTGTAGTGAAACAGGAAATGCATATGTGCAAAAAGCTTGACAAGTTGGAATTTCAATTGTTATTTACCCAAAGGGGTGTACCTAATTGTTAATGATTTTTTTTGCCAAACTAAATTTTGCAAACTAGATGAAAACATGCATTGACTAACAAAAATGGGCCTTTTCCAGCACATCTCATAAAATGAAAGTATTTACAATAATGCCTTCAGGTGATCTGAAGGCATTATCCAGAATGCATTTTAATGTCCTTCTCCAGAGAAACACACCAAGGCAGGGTACATACTGTACCAGTCCATCACAGAGCAGACACAGATTCAGAATGCTCACACCAAACCAGAGCACCCAGAGGAAACACACACACAAACACACTGAGAACATACAAACTCCCCAAAGATAGTGTCCCAGGTCTGGATTTGAACCCAGAGCTCTAGCACTACATGGCAAGAATGTCAACCACTGGACCACTGTGCTGCCCATGTCTGCTCATACAGAGTATTAAATATTTTCTTTTGCCGGCTTCTAAAAGAAGAGCACTGTCAGAGATTGCCTGACACACTCACAGAAGCTGGGTCTACAAGAGTTATAGGCTGTCATTTTCAACACCACCTTGATCAACCCAGATCCTGATATTAAGAATTCAGTTACTTTTTATGACTATTTTGTAGCTGTATTGGGCTCAGTGATTTTGTACTGTGCTAATTGAATAATGATTAAACACTCCATTAGGGTTGAGTATCTACATATTCTGCTGTTGGCTGGGAATTCGTAAAAGCATCACATCTTGAGAACTTACATTTCACATGCTCAAAAATCCCTTAAAGTGAAACCCTCTAGCTTCTTAATGAGCATAACAGATTCAACAAAAAAGTACCTTTTCTTGTAAATTTGTATAAGGCTAGCTATGTAGTTTGAACTTTATCGTCAAGCTTTTTTGAACTAATAAGCAAAAGACAAATTAACTAATGGGTTTTTGTATAGAGAACAGTAAATATTGGTCAGTGTTCTACAGTATTCCTTTATTGTAAGAAGTTCTGACAGAAACCCACCCTTACAGAGAGGAAAAGATCAGAGACAAGGTAATAATTCACAGGCAGATCGGCTTTATTTTTACTCGTCATCATATTTGGGAAGACCTAGCCGCAAAGAAGTTATTTTACTAAACTTATATGAACTGAACAGGCTTGGGCCTTTTGTTCACACCAGTATGTTCACACCAAATTTTGCTACAAGACATGGAACTAGATGGTCTTGCTCTTGATTCTGGATTAAAGCAGATATATTAGTTTCACATTGTTGGTTATCCTACTGATGCAAGGGTGCAGTTAATCTAGAGAAAGAAACCGAATCACATTTTTGCGTATGCTGAGGACCTTAAAGCTGTCTCCACACACAATTTACGACATGCAAAACACGAGTTAATGATATACAGAAACATATGGGAACACACACCCATGATAATAATTGTTAATGGTTTATAACTTGATGACCGGTTTCTACAGCAGCATGGTGGTACAGTGGGTAGCTCTGGAAATTTCTGTCAGTGCTGAGGCCCCGGGTTTAATCCTAGACCTGGGGTCCTCTCTATATGGAGTTGGTATGTTCCCACTTTGTTTATGTGGGTTCCCTCCCACTGTCCAAAACCTACTGGTAGGTTAATTGGCCTCTGGGAAAACTTAACTTATCTACTAACTTTATTTACTATTTAATTGCAGAGACAATTAAAAAATAAATAGTTTGATTAAAAGTTCAATAGGTTTAATTCAGACAAAGTTTGGCTGGAAGGAGTACCAAAAAACTGGATTAATGCTGAGGAAATGACCTTCTGGCTACTGCTCTTCATTAGTAAAACAATTTACTCTTATTCCGGATGTGTTGTACAAGGTTATCATGCAGTGTTTGGGTCTCTGACTCCAGTAGGAGTGCAGTCCTGCAGGTTTCCATTCTAGCAAAATTTGTAATGCCAATAGAGCTAATTATTGTCTTAATTAGAGTAGTTTTATAGGTTTTTCTAGTTCTTAGGTGATGCTGATGAAGAGACCTATAAAACCTGCTAGAATGCAGCCCTCTGGCAGGAGAGATAGGAAAAATAGAGTGCTAATCTCTTTCCATTTGTTTTATTGCAAATGATGCACAGTAGTGTTTTAGCCATAAAACATCTTTCACAGAAAGACTTACAGCACAATAAAATTTAAAGATTAGAAAGCAATAAAACCTATTTCTGAAAGAGTGAATAAGAGATAGTATGATGTAGACCTACACTATCAAAAACTGGATGTCAATAGTCACCCAACAGAAGGCCTGGGTGATGGGAATGATGATATTTTCCTGTTTCAGAACGTTGCTTCATATTAATGTTTGTTCCCCCACCCCCCTTAGCAAAATGCTGTTTAGTCTAACGAGGAACACATCTCAGAACTTCATTAGCACACTAACATATCTTCCTTTTCTTAACAAAAGCCTTCCAACTAGTGCTCTGTGCATGTACTTTAGAAAAACAATTGTTGAGGGTACTTGTCACATTCCCTTTTTACATTTTATGTGTTGTGATATATCTTGTGTCTAAATGAATAGGTTTCCGACGTAAATCTGCTGTGTTGTCTATTATAGTAAATGTAGGGTGCTTACCGATGTACAGTATGTAATGGCCAGTAGGCGTTCATATCCTAGAAACACCAAGGGCGCCCCCTGGAGGATGCTGCTTATCTGTGTATGGTATCCACTACCGGTAGATGGCAATGAGGTGTGTACTGCGTCCAGTCCATTGTGGCCAACGAATTTTGGACAGTTGTGCGTTTTTGTTGTTTTTTTCACTATTTCTTGTTTAAGGAAAAATAGGATAATGCACGCTGAATAATAAAATATCTGCACTGGACTTGGCACCTACATGGCACTTTACCACTTTAAAACCCAATACTTTTTGTTTTTCTGTAATTCTGTTTTATGAGTTTTTCCCCTACAGTATATCTGTTTTCCCGGAATATTAACTTAATATAAAATAAAAATATATAATATATAAAATTATATATATTTACAATTGTCAAAGTCTCCGCGGCATATTTTGGTAATGGTAATGACAAGAAGACGTGATGAATTCTGTTTCTGAGAAGTCATTTAGATATCGCTCCACTAGTCATCTACAGCAAGGTCAGTGACCATTCGTAGTGTAGTTCATCTCTGACGAAGTTAGAATTCTAATGCTTTTTTGGTGTTTTACTTACCAATAGTTATGTATAAGGAACATCGATTCTTTGAGGTCAGTTTACACAGAGTCAGAGTGAGCTCAATAATAAAGCAAATAAGGATTCAAGCGAATGTGTTAATGTAGTATTTGAACGCGAAAAAAATTCATTTTGTTGTGGGTTTTGGACAATAATATACAGTACAATGTGTTATAGAAACTGCTACCCTGGAATATTTAAACGGTGGTCTTCTTAAAGCCCTAAAACCTGTCATGACGATGGGCTGAATTGTCTCCATAAACATAAAGCGTTTCTTATGCTCCTACTGTATGTTACAGAACTATACGAAATGTGTGAATTATGATGTTTACGTAACCATGAGACCTAGCGCATTTCAGAATTAACAAAAACACTCCAGTACTTGAGGTTAGTTAAGCAATTTCTTGCTAAAGTAAATGTAAGTTTTTTTTTCTTACAAAACATTATTTGCCAAGATGAAGTTTTATTAACATATCTTCCTAAAGCTGAAAGTCACATCTTGGGAGAAAGCTTTGTGAGACTTCTTCCACCATCCTTTTACCTGTAGATATGTAGGCTGTGGCACATTGCTATGCTAACACCCACTGAAAGTCTGTATTCTTGAAATTAACACCATTATTACATTCAATTCAATTGAAAATACTCCCCAAGGGAACACTTTAAGCAGCAGGCAGTACATGGATTAAAATTAAAATGAAATAAACAGGCATTAATCCAATTTGATTATTTGTTGGAATTAGATGTTTAATGGTCAACTAATTCTCACAATGCAACTTTTTGGCTAATCTAAATTTCTGACATTCATTCCTGGTTCTGGAGTGAGCCCTGCCAGTATCATTGTTATTATTTCTAGTGGCTAAATACGGTAATTGAATGGACAGATGATATAGATAAATTGGTTTATAATAACTTGCAATGGAAAGAAAGACCTGTTGCTGTACCAGGGTCAGAAGTATTTCTGATATAGCTACACTTGAATGTAGACAGCATTGGTTTTTCTATACCATATGTTCTGTAATAAAGAACAAGCAAAACCTCATTAGGAAGCCTTCGGTATGGTCTCAGTAAATTACTCTGACAATAAGCAGGTTATCCAGCCAGTAGACAGATTATGCTGTTTCTTTGCAGCAGAAACCAGACACAGATCTAAAATAAACAGTACAAGCTTATAATGAGAAAATATTGCTATGGAGGTTTGACAATCCAAATGTAAACAACAGTAACCTGCTTGAAAAGTTATAAGGACATCTAATACATTAATAGATTAGGCCACTGATTTGTGACTGTTTTTTTTTCTTCTCAAGAGGACCACTCAGAAAGGAATATTTCAGGAATGGCATACATATAACATCTAACAGCTATTTAGTCATTTCTAAAACCAGAAGCATTGGCAAATTAGATCCTGCTTGGCCTTATGATAGAGAGTAAAACACCTTTGCTATTTGTTTGATAATACACAAATACACAGCAAATAGTTCTAATCCACAATTTCAACAATATACTATATACAGTACACTGTATATATAGTGTGGTTGTCAGGAACACTGTTTCAGGTTATATGATCATGTTGCTTACTGAAAAAAATGTAATTGTATGAGGCTGATTAGTTATGAACATGGGAAGAGACCTTTTGATTTTGCCATCATTGTGTTTAATTTTGTTTTATTTCTGATGTTCAGTTAAATGTCAATTCCTAGTAGCTGTGACACATTCCTCGTAATGTGTCAATTCCTAAGGTGTTGGCTGAGAGGTTTTTGTGAAGTTTCATCAGTTGCATTCGGTCTCATCCAGCTAAGGGCTATGATATGTTTTTCTGGTCCTCTGCAGCTTGTTTCCTAACACTGTTCTTCTGTTTCAGTTTTATATCGTCCCAATTTCACATTCCTTACTGTAATCTGTTTTCTGTTAGGCTGGTCACCAGCTCAGAAGGCACGAAATGGACACAATGCAGGGAATAGGATCAGAAAGAAATCTGAAACAAGTAAAATTGGAGTAGTCCAGGGCCAGAATATATAGGTGAGCGAAGATCCAAAAAAAAACAGGAGACTATAAAGCACCAAAGACACGATCCAAAAATCAAGGTCAAGAGACAGGCCAAAATCCAGAAAACCAGCAAGAAGTCCAGGGCGAGAACAGCAGAGGATGAGAAGAAGAGCTCAAAAGGTTGTAAACAATACTGAGCAAAGTCTGGACCAAGAGCATGGTGTAAGTAAGCATGGGGAGGGGAGGCATAATGATGTAAAGATACTAGGCAAACTGGGATTGATTAATGCTGTCTGCTTGATCTACGCCTCTTTTGAATGGATGAGGTAGGCACCAGAGGTTGAGGTGCCCTCTGGTGGCGGGATGCTGGGACTGTAACATTTTGCTTACTCTGATCTATATACCCTTTGGTGTGCTACATTGACTGTGTAGTATTACTTTTGGGCCTTTTCTTAAATATACACTCTTTCTCCTTTGTTGCCTCAATATAATGATGTTCTGAGCCATTCTGAATTTGTTTTCTTGGTTTTATTTCTCTACTACTCATCAGCATTCACCAGACGTCTCTTTATCTGTTCTATTGCCTTGAACTCCTACCACTGTTAATTCTGTTTCAGTTTCTTATATAAAAACAATGTTTTCCTGGTACTGTAATTTTACCAGTTCCTTAATTGCAATATTTATTTTTTGCAATACGTTTTAATCCTTCTGACTTTTCTGCTTTTTTTGGGGGGAGTTCAAGTTGGAGAGCAATTCCAAGGAATTTGGAAGTCACTTCGTCATTAGGCAAAAAGGTGGTCATAGTTGTAATTACAAAATTCCAAATTCAAACAGGGAGAAAATCAGAAATTCTACATACAGTTGGTGAGGCTAACTTAGTTGTATATTCACCTTTTTGTAGACCAGTATTGCAGATAGTTTATATTATGGAACAAGTAATAGATTTATTCCATGCTGAAAAGAGAAGAAAGAAAATAAAACATTTCAGCCGTGGAGCCTTGTTCAGGTGTGAGAAAGACAGGGCGGTAAGCAAAGGTAATGTAGCAGGAGAACAAAAGTTGGTAGAGAGGAGGAGCGGGAGGCGGGAGCAGGGGACAGACAGAGTGGCCAATCAGGTAGTGTGAAGTCAGGATAGGTGAAGAGAAGTGTAAAATGAAACCTACAATGCATAGAGAGAATTTAGAAAAAAATTAGTCTGTCGTTGAGAGAAGAGTGAAGGTGTGATCCTAGCTGCAGGATAATTTTAGTTTCTGTAGTATTTCTGATGTAGGGGATAGGAAAACAATCTTTGAGAACACAGACAGAGAGATTAGTGTGATCATGGCGGTCAGGGGTGAAATGAGAAACAATAGGCTTGGAGAGATCTTTAATCTTCATAGCTCTAACATGTTCTCTCATACAGTAGCTGGGTCCCATTCTGGTGCCCATGGCGACTCCACTAACCTGTTGGTAAAAGAGGTTATTGAATGAGAATGCATTTCTGCAAGGCATGCCAGGGTATCTGTGGGTGTATCAAGCGCCGTGCATTTGTCCAGCGTGTGCTTGAGGGCTGTAAGACCGTCATTATGGGGAATGACAGTGTAAAGAGATGTGATGTCCATGGTAGAAATGTAGCATTCAGGGCCCTGAAATTGGAAATCATTAAAAAGTTGGAGCGCGTGGTTGGTGTCCTTGATGTATGAGGGAAGACCTTAAACCAGCGGTCTCATAAGGCTGTTGAGAAAGGCCGAGATGTAAGTAGTCGGACAGTTCCATGCTGATATAATGGGGCATCCCGGGGTTTTCCGGTTTGTGGATTTTGGGAAGGAGGTAAAATTGAGATACCTGGGGATGTTCAATGATGAACTGGTTCGCCTCCTGGGGGAGCTCCTTACTCCTGAAAAGAAGGGAGATGGTGGATACCAATTCCTTTTGGTAGTCAGTGGTAGGGTCCTGTTGGAGAGGGAATTAGGCAGAAGTGTGGGTTAGTTGTCTAGAGCAGTGGCTCTCAAAGTTCTATGGTCTGTGGTTCTATGGTCTATGCCTACATCCACTTCTTACCCTGTAAAATTCATCACCTATTAATGTACTAAAATTAATGGTGAATTAAATTTTATGAAAGTGCTAATATTTTTACAAACAAAATTGCATAGTTTGCAAATGCTTTTATTACTTAAAAAGTTAATGTGAAGAATGGAGCTGCTTAGACTTGCTTTAAGAAAGATGACTAGCTGACGGACCAGCTGGTCCATGTACCAAACTTTGAGAACCACTGGTCTAGAGGCTTCAGAAATATATAGGTCCTTACGCCACACCACAACAGCGCCTCCTTTGTCCACTGGCTTGATGACGATATCATCCCTGTTATGGAGAGACTGAAGCGCCTGAATTTCTCCTTGGGTGAGGTTAGACCTGTGTTTACTGGGTATAGAGAGTGTCTCGGGAGCTTGATTGGTGCACTGGTTAATGAAATAATTGACTGGTGGAAAACAGCCAGAGGGGGGGAGGGGAGGAATCATCAGCAAAATGTGCTATGAGCTGTATTTATATTATACCCATCAATAGCAAATTCTCCAAATCATATAAACATGTTCAAGTTTTACATAAACCCAAATTACAGGAGACATACTGTATGCATGATTAACAAGTAGGAAATGCAGACAGATCTTGAAATATAATTAGTTTCATATGGTAACTGTTACTCTGATCTTAGTGTAAACCTTTATTCTGGAAAGATTCCTAGCACAATAAGCCAAGGGTTAGAGTTGGATTTCTGCTTGAATTACACTTCCAATAAGTGTTTTTCACATATCTCACAAGCTCCTAAAGGAGGTTTTAATAGTAACATAGTTGTATATTCTGTTGTTTTGGCAGATCAGTATTTTACATACAATTTATACTAAGTGCATCAGTAGTAATTTCACCAAAAGGTTAAACGTCTAAAAACATTTCACAAAACCTTAGAAATAGTTTTGATATAAAACTTGTCATACATCTGCTTTTTATTCACAGGCCGATATTGTTGATACTGTATGTTATATTTTTGGCTAATCACTGACATTTTCTCCTTTCTATTCTCAGTTTTAACAAAAACCCAAAGAAGTGGAGAAACATTTAATTAACAAGAAGGAAACATAACCAGAAATAAAAAAATAATTACACTTAATAATTGTTAAAGGTTCTGTAGTAATCAGGTTAACAATCACTTTATAAGTTTGCTTAGCTTTTGATTTCTGGTTCTGTTTCTTATTCTTAATTCAACATTCTTTGGAAAAACTGTCATTGATAAGCACATCATACATAATATAGCATATAATGGCCTGTAAAAAAGTGAATATATGACTTAGTTATCATTAAAACGAATTAAGGTTTTGTGAATAATGTGAAATATTATTGGAGGTTTAATTCAAGAGCAAAGCTAACCCCAATTTAGGGCTTATTCAGATATTAGATTAACCACGTCAAGATTTAATGCTCAAATTGCAGATGGTAGGTATTCGGGGGAAATAAGAGTGTTTGGATAATTTGTTATTAGACGGAAAACAGAGGACACAGATAAGGGGTGAATAACCAAGTTGGGGTGAGGTAGTTAGTGGAGTACTACAGGGATCATTGCTCTCTTCTTGGTTTTTACAAATGATCTAGATTCTGGTTTATTTAAGAGACAAGTCAAGTTTGTAGGTGATAGCAAATAAAGAGGATTAGCAAATACTGTTGAAGCAAAAAATTCCAAAAGATTCAGGTAAAATTTAAGGCTGGGAAAACACCTGCCAGATGATGTTTAAAGCAGTCAAATGCACAGTTTGTCATTCAGGTAGTGAAAACATATACTAAAAATATAAAAACTGAAAATGCTGAGTGAGATCAGGCCACTTATGAAAACGATTTAGGTGTTGATGTTGATACAGTACATCATTTACATCCAGTAGACAATGTGGGAAAGCACTTAAAAAGGTAAGCAACATACTAGATTGTATAGTAAAAAGAACTGAATTTAAACAGGGGATATTTTCCTAAAATTGAATAAATCATTAGCATAAACCTAGGGCCTCATTTAGAATATTGGCACAGCTTTGGTTACCATACTATAAAACAGATATTGCTGCTCTTGAATAATATATAATAATAGCAACTAGATACATATCAGGGCTGAAGGCAATGTCCTACACTGGCAGGCTGAAGGAACTGCACATTTTTTAGTCTTGAACTGAGAACATTACAAGGCACAAAGTCACCACAGTGGATTTTTTCAGAATGAACAGAGAACACACAAACCAACCAGCCCAAGTGGAAACTATACGAATGTGTATTTAAAACTGAGCGGAGGAGACACTTCCTTACCACAAGGATTGCTGAAGTTAGGGGGTAAGAACCTACCTAGTCATGTTGTTGAACCTGATACCCTAGCTTCTTTCAAGAAATTGCTGGATGAGATCCTTTCATGAATTAACTGCCAACTACCAAATGGGCTTGATGGGCTAAATGACTTGCTCTTGTTTGCAACATTTCTTATGATCTTCACATTTTATTTTAATGCCCTTTCACCAAGTTCTATTACAGTGACATGCATAGCGATCTGAAACTACTCCAAATTTAACTAATCTCCAAAATGAAGGTGTAATTTAAAACTTCACACACTTCAAGAACTCAGGCTCAGTCTTGTAATTATTTTAAACTGAATCTTCATATACAAATATAGATGTCTTTCTTTAATGCTTTCAGTTAGAACTTTTCAAAATGACATCAAATATCTTAACAAAAGTCATAGTTCAATACTTCCTTATTATTGAAATAAGCATCCTGGATTTTGAGGAGATACTGAAACTATCCTGTACCCCAAAATACGTTTTTTTTTCTCTAAGGTCTTGCAAAGTTCACGTGTCGATATCGTTCCTGTAATAGCTTTGGTATTATTATTTATTATTTGGTACACATTTTTAATTAAGATCGTGATGGTGTTAACCAGAAAATAAGAAATAAAAAGAAAATTACTATGTCATTGTCTGTTGCACGCCATGACGCGAAAATAAAAGCAATACAGTCAGTGCGTAGGAAATGCAGGAAACAAAAATAACGAGATAGCAATAGGAAACGTTATTATTAATTAGCAGACGCTTTTATGCATTTGTATGTGCATTTTTAGAAATTTATACAGCTGGGCTTTTTTGGAAGCAAAATGGGTGAATTACCTAGCTCAACGGTAAAACATCAGTAACCTTTCCGGCATTTGTACACACCATATAAATCCCCTAGACTTGACCACTCCTCTAGCCGCTACACTAAAAAAACACATTGTCTGCGCTTGCAAATCTAGACAGCCTGAGTCAGGCTGCTAACCACGGCTGAGAGGAAATCCTATTCTCTCGATGAATCCATGAGCTCGATGATCCTTCGTCGGTCTGTAAGGGCCAGGAAACCTATTGTCGCAGAATATGAAAATTTAAGGAGGGAGAATTCTTGCTATATTTTACAAGACTCTGGTTTCGTTTAAAAAAAATAAAATGCAGGGACTCGGAATGCAATACCAAGTCGTCGAATGGAAAGAATACAGAGCGCTGTCAACTTTTAACTGATATCATTCATGGTAAGTTTTTTTCTTTTTTTTGTGATTCTGGTGATTAGTACAATGCAATATTATTGACTTATGCAATCCTTAATTTGTAATGTAATTTCAAAACTACGTGGTTAGGTTTAGAGAACATACAGGACGCGTTGAAAGAAATGTTCATTCTTTGCAGAACTTCTCAGAATAAAGACTGCGAGATAAACCGAGTTATTGTTGCGCCTTAAACACAAAGTAACGAAAGTGAACATCTTTATCATGTCAGGCTAGTTTTTTTGCTTGTTAATTCCCCTTTTTTCAAAGGTATTTTAACAGAGACCAGTTAAAGTTTGCTTTTAGTTTAGACATACAATTATATTTATTGTGCACAGTGATGAATTAAGCAGTAGTAATGTTTTCTTCACAATTTGTAGCAAGCTAGTATTTTCTATTTGACTTTCCTCTCTAGTGATACTAATAGTCAGCTATTTTATTTTCTGTTTCCACAAACACATTCAACAATGCAGCAGGCCTAAAATACAGTTTGGGATATCTACTGTAGGTTTCTAGTATCTAGTATAGCTAGGTTTATTGGGTGATCTTATTTCGCCATACAGTATGTGATACGGTGCGCTTGGTTCATTCTGTTGCCTGTTTGACATATACGTGCAGTATAACGGAAAAGGCCCCCTCCCATTCTCGAATAAACCCAAGATTGCTGTTTAAGGGGTTCAAGGCTAATGCTACAGTTTGTTACAGTTTGTTTCCAAGTTCACTTTTTGGGTTATTTTTTCCGTGAACGTTTCTTGATTAATGCCATTAATTACAGTACGCAATCGATCAAAGCCCAGTAGAGGATATTAATTTACAATGTTACGCCCGTCCTGCTGTTTTTAAATAAGTATTTGTAATACAGAAAAAGAAAAGAGGTGAATCAAAAAGATATGTACCGCCTTAGCACGTGTTTTGTCTGTTTCCTGTTCTCCATCAAGTCTGTGTGGTCTTAATGTGTTTTTGGTTGGTCAAAATTACTTGACTAACGTGTCAATATGTCAAAGGTATTTAAAGTCCCTCTGTAAATGTCCGCCCGTTATTCCTTCCCCTTGCTTGTTATAATCCATTTATTTATGTAAATGCAAACAAAGCGAAGGAGCTTAGAATTCAGCAGTGCACAGAGCTGTCATGTCAAGCTGTTTACTGTGCTGAAGCCTGCACTGGTCAATGATATGCAGGGTAATAGATATTTGCAGTGCCTTAAAAAAAGTATGCAGCTACCTGTCCTATTTTAAAAAACCTAAGAATCTCATAGGCTGGAATTTTATTTTTTTAATCACATATTCACCTTCACAGAGCCCCCACCCCCAAAACAAAGATAATAGTAAACCATAAACCAATTAAAAATAAAAACCTGAAATATCATAATTTCATAAATATTCACCCCCCTTGGTCAATATGTAGTTGAACAACCTCTAGCAGCTATTACTTTTGGATAAGTCTCTATTTAAAACTTTGCACACCGAGATGGAGCAATATGTTCCTATTTCTCCTTGCAAAATTGTTCAAGCTAGGTCAGGTTATTTAGGAAGCAGCCATGGACAGCAAGTTTGAAGTTTTGCCACAGATTTTTGGTGGGATTAAGGTCTCTAAGTGGGCCACTCGGGGACATCTGTTGCCACTCCAGTGTTGCTCTTACAATGTGCTTTGGATCATAGTCCTGTTGAAAGATACATTCCATCCCTAGTTTGGACATTTTGGCCGAGGGTAGCAGGTTTTTGTCCAGGATTTGTCTGTAATGTGCACCATTCATCTTCCCGTTGATCCTGACAAGATTGCCAGTCCCTGCCACTTAAAAGCATCTCCATAACATGATGCTACCACCGCCAGACTTCACGGTGGAGATGATGTTACCTGGTTAGTGTGCAGTGTTTGATTGACGCCATACATACTACTTAGCATTCAGGCCAAAAAGTTCCATTTTAGTCTCATCAGACCATAAGACTTTCTGGAGTATGTTCTACATGGTGTTTAGCAAACTCTTTGTGGGCAAGGATATGGTTTTTTTTTCCAACCAGGGCTTCTTCCTTGTAACACTCCCATAAAGGCCTTTTTGTAGAATGCCTTGGACCCATGGAATGTTGACCTACAGTATGTACTTTATGGCCAGCAGCCATATCACCCTGCAACTCACAACTGGCAACCCACTGAAGCTCAGCAGGTGTGAGCCTGGTCAGTACCTGGATGGGAGACCTCCTGGGAAAAACTAAGGTTGCTGCTGGAAGAGGTGTTAGTGGGGCCAGCAGGGGGCGCTCACCCTGCGGTCCATGTGGGTCCTAATGCCCCAGTATAGTGACGGGGACACTATACTGTAAATAGGTGCCGTCCTTCGGATGAGATGTAAAACCGAGGTCCTGACTCTCTGTGGTCATTAAAAATCCCAGGGCGCCTCTCGAAAAGAGTAGGGGTGTAACCCCGGTGTCCTGGCCACATTTCCCATTGGCCCTTACCAATCGTGGCCTCCTAATAATCCCCATCTATGAATTGGCTTCATTACTCTGCTCTCCTCCCCACTGATAGCTGATGTGTGGTGAGCGTTCTGGCACACTACGGCTGCCGTCGCATCATCCAGGTGGATGCTGCACATTGGTGGTGGTGGAGGGGAGTCCCCATTACCTGTAAAGCTCTTTGAGTGGAGTGTCCAGAAAAGCGCTATATAAGTGTAAGCAATTATTATTATTATTACTACTTTATCTTCCATCATAGCTACTGACTTCTGTAGCTCATTCAGTGTCACAGTTGGCCTTGCAGTAGCTTTTCTGATAAGAGCCATTCTTGTCTGGCAGCTAAGTTTAGAGAGACAGCCTGATCTAGGCAGTGTGGCTATAGTTTAATGCTTCTTCCACTTCTGTACAATGGACTGCACTGAGGGATGCTCAAAGTCTTGGCAATAGTCTTGTGCCCTTCCCCAGATTTATGCCTCTCAATAATCACATCTCTGAGTTGTTTGGAATGCACTTTCGTCTTCATTTTAAGTCTTTTTTTTATTTGGAAAGGCTGTACCATGCAGTAGTTCCTCACAGAGAGGGATATTTATATTTACAAAAGAGTTGACAGTGGGAGATTCAATAATTTCTTACACAGGTGGAGTCAACAAATCAACACATTGTGTGACTTTTGAGGTAATGAATTGCACCTGTGCACATTTGGGCTAGCAGTTATTTTAGTAAATTGTGAAAAGGTTTTGGAACATTTATTTTGTTTTGACATGGTCCTCAAGACTTTGTGGATCAGTGCCAAAATATCCTACTATTTGAAATTCAGAATCTGCAGTAACAAAATGTGAAAAATGATGGGGACTGAATACTTTTTCAAGGCACTGTATAAATGTCTACTCACACCATTCAGACTTTAGTCAATCTACATTAGTTTCCAAAGTGACTTACATTTGCATCCGTTTCTGGCACTGTATAGGAGCAATTCAGATGAAGTACGTTGCTCGAAGGTACAACATTCTAGTTATGAGTCCAGGAACCTAACCACTGCTCCCACCATTCGTAGAACATATACATATAACAACAGGAGTAAGAACTGGAGTAATAGGAAAGTGCAGGAGACTTCTTTTATTAGAACAATCAAAAAAAGATCTGGGACTTGCACATTTTGGGTTGTTTTTGCCTTTAAAAATAAAAGCTCACACAGATAGATGTGTATATACGAGGTGAACAAATAAAGCACTCCCATTCCACAGCAGTTGAATCCTTTTAATCTTTTAGAACTTGCATAGGCCATCATCAGGTCTGGATGAAGCTTGTTACATCATTTGGGAAATTTGCTTACAATTATTACCACCTTGTCATCTGATTTTAAAGGCTAAGAAGATTTGAAACAAGAAAAGTAGTTCTCTACATTGTGGCAGGTTGTCAGTAACTTCACTCTCGCTGGAGTGTTTGACAGCAGAATTACCACTGTGTAGTCTAATTTGGTCATATATTAGAAGCTACACACAGTTGGGCTGGTCAGTTTTGGGATGGGAGATCTCCAAGGAAAGGTTGATGAAGTTGATAAGTCTGTAAGCTGGCACTCTCCTGTCTGCATCACAAACTAAATGAAATTTCGAAACCAGTGCTCTAGTGTGGTATCAAGGAACATTATGGAGTATGTAGGAGGTACCATCCTTTGGATAAGATGTTAAACAAAAGTGTTTAAAGATCAGTTGACATTGTCACTGAAGTGAATACCTTACTTAAGTGTTGGTTAAAAGGGGTCTCCATCAATTTGTCAAGCACTTTGGGATCCTTTGGGATCAAAAGAGCTTTACAGATGCAGCAATTCATATAACTAGAATAATTAATTTGTGTTTAAAATCATCTAGGCCTGAACCTGTTTAACTTCAACAGAAATACATTGGGGTACTATGGGCACCTTGAGCATGCAATCTTATCTTATACCTTTTTCTGCTGTGTGTGCTCTGCCTCAGGTGATACAGCCCCGCGTCAAAGTTTCCTGATCATGCTGGATGTGGGGAAGTGGCCAGTGTTTGCTCTTCTTCCCCCTGAGGAGCTGCGTCTGATTCGACAGGCCTGTGTGTATGGCAGTGCTGGGAACGAGGCTCTGTATGTTACCGTTAATGATGAGGTGAGCATGTGTACTATAGTAAGATAGCAAGTAAGACAGTAATAATCGATAGTGAAACAGTAATGCCACATGGAGGTTTTCTCCTGTGATATAATAAATGTCTTCCCTTAATGTTTTTTGGGTTAAAGGTCTTGTGGCCTAAAGTAACAAAGGTGTTGACTGAACAAATTACAAAATAATACATTTTATACACCTGTCTCTCGATTTACACGAATAGGAATTGAACCCACATATTTATTTATAAAAGATGTAATATTTTTAAGTACCACTCCCAACCCCACGTGTTGTGATCCAAGAGGAAAGAAGAAATGTCCCCATAGTAAGCAGGGGCAGGTTTTAAGAACACCAAAGAGAACAGTTGTGTTTTAAGTTCAGAGCACTGGGTGGCTAGAGGCCTCTCCAGCAGTACCTGGCATGGAGTTTCACAGTGAGGCTAAGCAGATAGAGAGCTTCTATATTTAGGCCGGTAATTCCACTGCAAACACCTTTTTATCTAGAGGAGAGTTTCAGGCCAGACAGACTGGACCAACAGAATGTTGGTTTGATTGTATTTTCAACTAATAATTTGGGGGAAAATAGTAAAACATTTACTCAATTTACCTTACTTCACAACTGATAAGTACTTTGGCATATCTATTCAAACTAATTTTAAAAGGAAACCATAAACTTTATTTATTGAACATAAAAACCAGGCAACAAAGATTATATCATTGACTGAAGTGAACTGGAAGACTTTAGGCAAAAGTCTTCAATATATGCTAATGATTCTTTGATGGAGAAACTGTGGTTGTACTGTAAAGTTGTACATACATTTAATTTGGTAAGAACCTCTCCTTGTAATGTAGGATGTTTTGTATAGCCTGGAGATTGCTAGCTTAACTAAGGATGATTGTTTGTGCATCTTAAGTGCTTGCTTGTACTATGCGGCTTCCCTTTTCTGCACTGTCACTTTATCATCTTGGTTTGTTTATCTTAAGGGGGACAAAGTCATATTTAACCAATTAGGCATTTGTGCCTTTTTTGAAGATTTGAATTTATTCAGGAAATTTTCATACCTCAGTTATCAGGAAGAGACTGAACAAGAATAGTTTTCATTGTAGGATATCCAGCAATTTAGCATTGTATCTGCAAATTTTGGAGGCGAATGTTAGGCCATCCATTCGTCAGCTGAAGCTAAGCTGATCTGATCATTCAGCAAGACAATGATCCTAAATGATCAATCAGATCTACAACAGAGCAGCTGAAGAAGAAGAAATTTCACAGGTTGGATTGGCCAAGTCGGTTTATAAAAAGACCTAAACCTCAGTGACGTGGTATGGCAGGATCTGAAGTGAGCTCTTTAATACAAGGAAACCCAGAAATGTCATGGACCTGTAGTGATTCTGTAAGGAAGGATGGGCAAAAATTCATGAAGGCTAATGCAAGAGACTGATGCACTCTGGCACGAAATGTCTAATTGAAGTCATTGCTGCTCAAAGAGGTGCCACTAATTATTGAATCAAAGGGTTCTTATATTTACCCGATGATGTTTACTGTTGATAATTTTTTGTTAAATAATTAACATATAGTTTAAGTCTTTAGGCTGTACATTGAATCAGGTTATTGTCATCTTTAATTTAGACTTTCTAAAGTCTAAATTAAGTCTAAAATATACAAGAATCGGGACCAGCCTATGGGAGTTGTCAAATGTTTTCTTGGCACTAGATGTATTAATTGATCATTTTAAATAGGTGAGATAAAAAGAGAGACATATATGGTGAATCCGTTTACTTTTTTCAGGTTCATTTTTTGAGTTATACTTGCTCAGTATGAGTTTCCATTTTCAATTTTGGCAGGTTTTCGCCCTTGGGACCAACTGCAGTGGCTGTCTGGGACTGGGTGATATTCAGAGCACCATCGAACCCAGACGCATAGAGGCTCTGTGTGGGAAGAAGATAGTGTCCCTGAGTTATGGAACAGGACCTCATGTGGTCATTGCCACAGCGGGTGAGGGAACAGAGCAGTAGATTTCAGTCTGCGGCACACACATCTTTTTTGGTGATCAAAATTAGCCACTAGTATGTTGCATTACTAGAATTCCCACCCACCCTGCAATCTCATAGACTTTTTCCATATCTACAGTATAATCCTCTCCTATTGAGAGTCATGCTTAATAACATCACATCCACTAATTTTGATGGTTTTCTTGCTAAATGGATGCTATGCAGATAACATAGTTTTTAAAATAAAATGAAATTGATTAATTTATTGAAGGAAGATGTACGCGATTGCCCGTATACATACATATTTATTGAGTTAAAATATACTCATTGTACACAAGCCTTCCGTTTGTGTGGAAATACATTTACTGGCTGGCACATTCAAATATAATAGAATTGTACAGTTCCTATAGCTGTAGAAAATAGCAGTGTTCTCCATTTGTATCGCTGCATTTGTTCCGTTCGTCTATTTATATCAGACTGTGAATGAGTCACAAGGTCAGGCTTCCAGATTGTTTGTATCTGCAGCTTTTTGTGCATGATGCTGTGCCAGACATAGTATGTTAGAGCTGCTCATGCATGGTTCTGAATATGAAAGGGTGGGATAGGGGGTACACCTGCAGTGTGAAATTTCCCCAACAAACACCGTAACAGTATCACACATATAGTGTGGTTTATTCTCCATGTCCATCAGCTTTTGCTTTGTTTGTGTAGTGGGGTCTTCAGGGGTGTTCAGTTTTGATTTATCTCTACTTAAAATTATAATAAGACCACAAAACATTATTCGTTAGAGTGGCTGGCATTGTAGTCAGTGCACTAGATGTTACTAAGCCAATTAGCTAAGCCTCTTACACTGTCGAGTCAGTCTAGAACACCTTCTCTTTTCATTTTCTAACCGCTTCATCCAATTTAGGGTCATAGGGGAGCAGGAGCCTATCCCAGCAAGCAATGGGGGCGAGGTTGGATAAACCTTGGATGGGATGCCAGTCCATTGTAGGGCTCACACACGCCATGTGCCATATGTCATAAGCCAGTTAACCTACCAGTATGTCTTTAGACTGCGGCAGGAAACCAGAGTACCTGGCGAAAATGTGAACATTGGGAAAACGTACAAACTCCACGCAGATAGCACCCAGGGTCCTGAATTAATTTAAGAGCCCCAGAACTACGAGACAGCAGTGCTAACCGCTGAGCCACCATGCGGCCCAGCACATCTCTTCTCCTTGGTAAATACCCAGAAACACTATAAAAATGAAAGTTAATGTCACAGTTATAGGAAGTTTTTTTTGTTGTTTGATCTTTTTTTTTTCAACAAAATTAAAGGGATTTTAAGTCTAAGTCTTGCTTAACTGCTCAAAAAACAGCAGTTATAACATTAACTCCATCGTAACACGTACTTTTCTGTTAATTCCAAGGAATTGAATTATTATATGTCATTAACTGTAGGTGGTATATTGGCTTTAAAAATAATATAAATTCAGATATGAATATTTTATGTTAAAAACATTTTAAAGCAATGCATTACAATAAAAAGATTAGTATGTTTTTTTAAAGATGGGATTGCTCTTTGAATTATTTACTGGTTTGGTGAGTGTTTGAAATTATTCAGGATCTTTGTCGCCTAAAATTATTAAGTTCTACTGTATATTTCACAGCTAGCGGAAATAGAGAAATAGCATAAAACTAATTCCAGCACTGTATTTTTGGGTGAGCAGGGATTCTGGGAAGATCTAGCAGCTAACCAAGATAACTGCTGGAGCACGATCTTAGCTTTTTAATGTAAAACGATTCTACTCACATTGTTAATTGTGAGTATTCCACTTTTGTATTTTTCTTCATTGCATTGTTAACAGACATGAACAAAAATTGTTAAATGTTTAAAATCAATTTGTTCTTAAAAGTTAGTTTTTTACATCCATATTTTATTCTTTAATTAGAAAACATTTATAAGTATATCTTGCCATACTTGAGAAACACATATTAGGTGAAGAATTTTTAATGTGTATCTTATAGATTTGTAACACAGGGCCAGAGAGAATAAAGTTACTTCCTATATGTGTAAGGTGTGCAAATGAACAGACTTCATTTGTTGTGCTTTAACTTCAAGGAGACGTTCTCAGTTCTCCTAAGTCATGAAGTCAGATACCTGACTAGTGGAGCAGAAGTCCTTAGGGTGTGTGGTTCCTCTTTTCTTCATGGTCAGATTAGTCATCAGTAAATTAATTGAAACAGCAGCTGTCTGGACACTGAGGTTTTCAACTTAGTCATCTGTGCTAACTGTCTGAGAGTGATATTCCCAGCTTTAATACTGGGAAATGTATTAAAGTATTACTCCATTTCTGTAATACTGTAACTTGTATACTATTTGTTTATTTTTCAGGTTATTACGTTTCCCACGTTGTCTCATTGAAAATCATTACCATAATCGGGTTGCAGGTTTTGAATGCTGAAACTTTATGCAACCGAGATTTTTAATTAAGATAGTAATACTTGTTTGATTAATTTGTCTGTTTTGGTTACTAGGTAAGAGAATAGTCTGGTACAATAAATAGAACATTACATTGACACCAGCTATTTCTACTAAGGTTGAGATGTCATGTAGGATCATTAGGGAAAAAATATAAATGTGTTTAAAATAAATCATTATAAGCATGCAATCTATGAAATCATTATTATAGATTTTGTCTGTAGATTTTTGTGTAGCTCAACTTTGAAGAATAGAAGAGGAGCTGTTTGTATCAGTTAGATTGGGAACTATATGTCTGTTTGTGCTGGAATTAGTTCTCCTAATGGCATGGAGTAGTATGTCAGTTACAGTATGTTTATTGTCTTTGTACTGTATGCTGTGCAGATGGGGATGTATTTGCTTGGGGACACAATGGATACAGCCAGCTGGGAAATGGCACTACAAACCAGGGCCTGACTCCTGCCCAAGTCTCCACCAACCTTCTCAACAAGAAGGTGACAGAGGTCGCCTGTGGCTCTCATCACACCATCGCCCTGACCTCTGAGGGGGAGGTAGGAACTGCTGGAGATTGCCGAGTCAATTGGCAGTAGGATGTTTATTGACATTTGATTTTCAGTTTCTTCACAGGACTTTGTAAATTACTTTTTCTATACCTCCTACCTAATATAATCAGTTTAATTGAATTGTTGGACATTTACTACAAGCTCTCTTGACAGTAAATCAGCTTACGGTAGTTGTGTCCCTAGCTGTGGATTCAACATGTGAGAAGTTTTAACATCTGAAAAGGGAAAAATCAGAAAATCGCTTTTCCTTTACTTAATAATCATGCCTGGCCATAAGGCATCTAAATGGGTTTACTGACTCAACCTGTTGCTCAACCAGTTTGAATTTTTATACACTGCCTTTATATAGTGGGAATTATAAAAGTTACAGATTCATTGCTTCACGGAGCCAAAATGTCCACTGGTTTCTGCAGGTCTATGCATGGGGCTACAATAACTCTGGCCAGGTGGGCTCTGGGTCCACAGCGAACCAGCCTACGCCACGCCGAGTGAGCAGCTGTCTGCAGAACAAGGTGGTGGTGAATATCGCCTGTGGACAGCTCTGTTCCATGGCTGTGCTGGACAATGGAGAGGTGTGCTCTGACTTGTTAACTAGCCTACACGTGACAATTGTATAATGTAGGACATGGAGCATTACTGTGTATCTCTCATACCAATTTCCTGTCCATTACAGGTTGATGGTGTGTCGTAAAGCTTGTTTGCCACAGTCTGAGTGATTTATGTGTGTGTTCATTTATTCTGACCAGGTGGGCTCGATAGCAGCACAATAATAGCTTTGTTCCTTAAATGTTAAGAGTGGTGCTGCAAAGGTTGTAACACGTGCCTTAGGTCTTCAGCTGAGCTCTGGCCTGTAGTGGGGAATATAGCTCTAGGGACACAGGAATATGAAAAAATCTTCCACTTTATTCACTGCAGCTGTGGTAGAAGCATGTTAACTGGCTTCCACCACCCAACCTTCACTTGGAACAATTACAACCCAGACAATTTTTACAGACAATGCAGCATGATAGCTACAGAACACAAGAATAGAGAATACAGTTGTGAGCTTATATACATTTATTCTTCACCTGAATTCCTGCAGAGGCCGGATGTCTTAGACGGGTAAGGGGATAGGGCCCGTATTTGGTCATCTTCTCTGACTTGACATCTAGCTGTCTGTGTCCAATATTGTGATACCCAGGAATACTTGTTTCTGTTATCTATCCGGGTCTCACAGTCTTCCTTCAGTTTCTTGTTTACAGTACAACTGACCAGCGTACCACATAGTGGAATCGAACCCTCTCCCTCCTGCACCACCTCATGGACCAGAACCATTTTGTGTTATACAGCCATTAATGTCATTTCTCTGAATTTGTAGGCCTACGGCTGGGGTTACAACTGCAATGGACAGCTTGGGCTGGGCAACAATGGGAACCAACAGACACCCTGTCGGATAGCGGCACTGCAAGGAATTAACATTGTCCAGGTAAATGGTTGCCGGGTTGAAGTTCAGCAGATCTGAGAAGGCAGTAAAAACAGTCTTTTAATATTGAAAAATATTAAATTATTTAGTTCAGCTGAAATTGTGTCTGATGTAACTTTCTGCAGGTATAAGAACTGCTTATACAAATTCTTATAGAGAATGTTCATAAACATTGAAAACAAACATTTTAAAGTACTGTTATGATTACAGTCAGGATGGTTTGCTTCTCCACGCGAATACAGTACTTATAGTCAGCGTTATTCTCTCTGTAGATTGTCTGTGGATATGCACACACCTTGGCACTGACTGATGAAGGCTTTGTCTATGCCTGGGGTGCCAACTCATATGGGCAGCTGGGCACTGGGAACAAGAGTAACCAAGCCAGTCCAACACTGATTAATATGGACAAAGAACGGTAAACACACTTGTTTCTGCTGTGATTTAAGAGTTACTGCTACATCACCGTTTGACTGCACTTGCTACTACATCACTGCACTGAATAATTCAGTCTTTTAGCTTGTGAATAGTGAAGCGCACACTGTGCAAAACCTACAGTTAAGGTTAACCGGAAACTTTGATGGTCAGGTTCAGTTGAGGCACTGAACTGAATGAGGCAAAACAGTTCTAAGTTGAAAGACATACAGGGGAAATCTGGTATTTGTCATCGTGTACCTAAAATGCTTATTTTTCTTTCATTGTAAATAGCAGTCTTGAAGTGGAAGTCAATGGAGGGCCAGTGTAACCCAAACTACTGGAAGTTTGAAAATGAGCTGTAGGAGATCCTTATGAGCAAAGTTTTTAATATACCGTTCGAAATTCTGTTTTGATTCATTTCATTCTTTGTATATTCTCCTCCAAAACAATTGGAAGTGTCGGAGTAAATAACAGTAGTAATGATGAATGTTTGTTTTACAGTGGATTTCATTGGTAATAAGAAGTCATTTTTAGTTGGGTAGATTTCACTAATTATTACGTTTGGTGGGACATGGTTTGATAGAGCTAATTGTATGGCCAGGCCAATTTAATTGAGAGTTGTTTTAGGTTTCAGGACATCAAAGTGATTATTGACCTTATAATGACATAGTGAATAGTGACGGGTAGTCAAAATGAAGATAATATGACTATAGCTTATTAATTAATAGTTAATAATAGCTTAATTATTGTAGTACACATCAGCTGACTTTGCAATACTTGTTTCTGAAAAGTAAAAGTAAAGAAAAGTTTCTGCCTCATTTTTGCAGCTTTATCATGTCTGAATGTGATGGTTTACTGTGTTATTTGCTCATGCAAGAGGAAAAATTTAATTCTCTGTCCCATGTGATGTGAATGTCCGCACATAAAAACTGGACATGGCTCTCAGATTTTATATGTACAGTACATTTGTACTTTTTTGTTGTTTCTTTTCTAGTTGTGACCATTCATATCCCAGTTTTCCCTGCTCCAAACACACTTAGACAGTAACTCGTCCCAGGGCTTGGTCTGACTGTGCCTTTCCTGTCTCTCCACGCTCAGGATGGTGGAAATAGCGGCCTGCCATTCCACCCACACCTCGGCTGCCAAGACGCAGAGCGGGCAGGTGCTGATGTGGGGCCAGTGTCGCGGGCAGGCCATCGCCAGCCCACACCTCACACACTTCACCAGCACCGACGACGTCTTTGCTTGCTTCGCCACGCCTGCTGTCACCTGGCACCTCCTGGCTGTGGGTACGGCCACCTTTCCTGCTCCTTTGTCTCGTCTCTCGGGGAATGTGATTCCTGCTCTGCTTTGATGACTTCAGGCTTCTGTTTTATTCTTGTTATGATTTTCTGTACTGCTTTGCTAGATAAAGAGTCCCATTCCACATTTACAGTGGTGTGTTTTTAAATAAAACATTGTTTGAGATGTGTGTTCCAGTGCTTCCAGGTTCTAACTTGCTTGATTTTCCCAGTCTGTTTAAGCACTTAGTTGAAACACAGCTGCTTTGTGTAAATCGTGTTATAAAAGTTAAAGTAAAGTAAAGTTATTGTTAGGTTCCCTAATAGCACTCCATATGGCACTCGTGTGAAAACTGTGCATCACCGAACAGAAAAACTGGAATTGATTTCAACATTGGATACAACCTTTGTATGTGTGTTGTACAACCCCTTTAGTTTCTCCCAAAAATAAAGAAGAAATACTTTGGAGGGAGATGTCAAAAGTCAAACCAGGGTAAGGAATTTGACACTGATGGTATAATTCGCAGTGCCTCTTCTGGGGATCGTAATACTTCATTATTAAAGTAAGAAAAATATATTGAATTGAGTACAATTAAAGTAGTACTGAGCATCTCTAGGTTGTTTGGTTAAAAATGATGCTAGGGAAACTGACACAATATTTCTTTGATCTATTTGAAATCCTTCCTTACTTCTCACTCATCCTGATACAATCAGGAAATCATTCTGTACCCAACAAAGTGACTTGTTTATCAGGGGACATTGCTTATCTTTTACAGCTTTCAGTGGTAGTTTCCTGCTGTTTTATTGTTGTGTTGTCTGTCATTCTGCTCGTCTTGTGTGTTGCAGAGGGAGACGACTACTTGACCGTAGCACAGTCTCTGAAGAAAGAGTTTGACAGCCCCGAAATTTCAGACCTTAAGTTTCTGGTGGATGGAAAATGCATTCATGTTCACAAAGCTCTACTCAAAATCAGGTACAGAGTTTGACAGTATACTGTCTACCATGAATAATATGTCCAATAAAATCACACTAGACAAAACCCAGGATGAAATACTCGTATCTGTAATGTTGTACGCATTGAAATACTTGATGGCCAGAGATTCACAATTCACAAGGTAATCTACCCTGGACTTTTCAGAACATTGCAAAATATTTAAAATACTATTGCAGCACTATCCTAATATGTTCTTAAGTACACTATCTTTTCCCACTTGATTAAAATAATTTCACACAGTTCCAGAAATAGAAGGAAAAACTGAGTATTCTCAAACATGACGTTTGTAGTCATGCCTGAAACGGCAGTCTTGCACGTATATGACTTTTTGACAAGAGCTGCCTGCTGCTTGCTTCAGGTCATTTCTCCTGGGAATTACAGACAGGAAGTGGCTGCTGGGATCATGTTTCCCCTCAGGCTCCTCCCGGAGATGGCAGGCTGTTTGTTGCTACATCCTCCTGACAGAGCGAAATAATTTTGTCTCAAAACATCTTACGTAGTGCCCCAGCCACCTTGGAGGCTTTTAAACTTGATTCTTTATTTTCTTTGTTGGCAGTAACAGCGTGCCTGTTTGCGCAAATAATTGGTCACACAGGTTATTTTACCATGCGTTTTTTTTGCAAAGCTTTTGGGGATTTTAGAATCCCGAAAGTCTTTTGAAAGAGAAATATTGGAATACACATGTAGATACGGCCACAGTGAGAAGTTTCAAAGGCAGAACTTCAAAACTTCTACATGCGCTGGCTATTTTATATTCTAGGAAGACATAACAGACCTTCTCGTGGGCATTGAAGGTTTGTCTAGTGTGTAATGCCATTGTACTCGTGATCTCAATTGTTTGTGTGCAAGTCATTTTAATGACTTAGTTGTCTGAGTAAGAGACAAATTAAATGTGTTGTGTAAAATCATAATTTAAAAAATGATACAAATGTTGTAGATAGTTTAAACACAGTATAGATTCTCCTGGCTTGTTTAAAAAAATGCTTATTCCTTTCCTGTATAAAGTTTGTTCCAGTCAGCACCTAGGTTTCCACTTCTGTAACCCCTTGTTGCTGGCTCTGCCTCAGGTGTGAGCATTTCCGAGTGCTGCTCAATGAGACGGATGAGGAGTCCATCGAGATCCACCAATTCTCCTACCTGGTGTACAGGGCCTTCCTGGAGTATCTCTACACAGACTCCATCAACCTGGCTCCTGAGGATGCCATCGGTAAGGAGCCTGTAGCCATGTGGGGGAAGGCTATAGACTCCTGCCATGTCTACGCGAGACCCCAGAATGTAACAGCTGAGTCTGGGTGCACAAGGCAGTTCTGTGCCTCTTTAATAAGTAGCTGTCTTGTGTGTCAGCTTGTGTTATCAATCCCATCTCTGGGCACGTCAATGACAGAAGAGAGGAAAAAAACGCTGGCCAAGTCATCTTCAGTCAACAGATATAAAATATGTGCCTGGCAGCATTAAAACTGTGACTATTTGAACGAGCAGTTTGTTGCATCTTAATGCCGCCAGGTATATAAAAATTACTTGCGTAGCTTTTATAAGACACAAGAAATGTCCCATATTATCCTTTTAATCTGCCCATTTCTCTATAAATTGAGTTTTAGACTGCAGCTAATGCCATCAGATTTAAACCTTACTTTCTGGACAACCATTTACAATCTGCTCGTGCTGTTTTTTTCTTGTGCTATGTGATGGTTTAATAAGTGTCAGCTTCTGCGTCAGTTGTGCTTGGTGGTGTTGTATTTATGTGAAGGCTGTTCATCGTAATGCAGCAAGTATGCAGTCCAGCAAGTTAAGCAACAGTGAAGGCTGAGGTTGCTGGTTCATCTGCAAAACTGTCTTATAGACACTCTTGATAGTGAGCTCACTTTCAGTATTTTTCATATATATGTTGTACATAAAGTAATTTGAATATTGGCCCTTTTTACTATATATTATCTATATAAGTACAAATGGTCAAGTGAAAATTGCATATTCATGACCAATGTGAGGAAACACCAGAGGGTGCTAGCATCACTGCTGTCTGTCACAGGATGCATGCAAGGGTGTGAACAGAAAATGATCATCACTTTAAGTCAGTGCAGTGCTTTCTGTTGTAGAGGCATTTCCCCATGGTATATTTACATGTGTACCAATTTCATTTCTCCACAGTGCATGTTTTTTTTGGTTACAGTTGTTTGAAAAGGATCAGCTGTAGGATTACCCTACGTAAAGTGCAGTAGGCAGTTTCCTTCATTTATTTTCCCCATGCAAAATGCCAGAGTGACCTAACTTGGCACCTGTGACTAAATATTCTGTGCAAGGAACGGGCTGCAGACAAATTCCTTTTCCTCTCAGCATGGCTGCCAAATACACATTTTATTTTATTTTTTAAAAAGTGCATATAGAGGAATATACACAGCAGCATCCTTTTTCTAAGCATACATTTTCAATAAATGGATACAGAAATGTTTTGGCAAGTATACTACAGTTATTATAAAGCATATGTTTGTGAAATTCTTGTGGCTTGCTTCCTTTTTGTGGTGTTTAAATAGAGTGTAAATCTCTTTAGATAAAATTAGCAAGGAAAAATTAATAATGGACATAAGAAAGGTTGCAAATGAGAGGAGGCCATTCAGTCTGTTTAGCCCAATTGACCTGAGGACCTCATCCTGCCATTTCTTTAAGGAAACCAGGGTATTGGCTTATATTCATTTAAAGTGGCAGAAATGTACTGGGAAACAATTGGCCACTTCTCACTGGTGTCAGTGTCAGACAGCGATAAAGACAGATCCGGTGTTATCAGGAAAAGCTTTATGTTTTTAGTGTGGCTAATGGCAATGATACTTCAGAATTAACAGTTAAACACGAACCAGAAGGCACAAGTCAAAACTATGTAAAAGTGTTTTAAAACCAAGAACAGGAGGCACTTCTTTACTCAGTGAGCTGTATGAGGAGTATGGAATAACCTGCCCAGTCATATTGTTGAAGCAGATACCCTGGGCCATAACGTGTTGATTAGAATCCCTTTATTGCCAAGAGACCATATTAGGCTTTCTTAATGTAAGTTATTTTCTAGGCGGAACAACACAGAAGTTTAATTCTGTATTGACTGAGGTTTTTTGATTAAAACATTTACAGTGTTTTCTGCAGGTTCTTACTACATTTGTTCAGTCTGCTCTTATTAGCATCTGTACAACTTAATTTGGACACTGGAAAAAATTATAAGCAGTCCTTAAGGACCATATTATTAGCATAAATCAGTTTAGGCTATCAGACCCTCAATATGTGAGACCTTTGCTTTGTATTTACATCCTAAGATGGTTATGCTTTAGTGGCTGTCAAGCAGGTTCTAATGCTTGTCTGTTGAAATGGCCTTTTATTGTTTTTTTTTTTAAACAAACTGAAACTTGGGAACTCTGATTTAAAGATCTGTTTTGTTGTTTCTCTAGGGCTGCTAGACTTGGCTACGTACTATCGGGAGACCCGGCTGAAGCGGCTGTGTCAGGAGACCATTAAGCGGGGGATCTCCGAGGAGAACGCTATCGCGCTGCTCTCCGCCGCCGTCAAGTACGAGGCCCGGGTAGGGTGACTTCTCTCCAGCCGTACACCCCCACCTCCCCTCCCGAAACCAACACTTACCCTGGGGGCTCCTCTGACTTCAAACCAACAGACAACCCCCTTTCACACCTGCAGTTCCCTGGCATCCTTACTGCACACGGTGGTGGTGCAGTGCACAGCTTGCTTTGATGACTTGGTTATAGAAAATTCCAGATCCTGCTCTGTGAGCGAGCTCCCCTGCCCATTATATGGGGACAGTAAAGGCCTGGAGTAATGGGCAAGACTGAAACAAGGTGTCAGTTACAGGCAAAATGTGCAGATCACTGTGTTACTTATCAATGGAGAGTTTTAGGATAATAGTCGGTCTCCACCCTTATAAAGAAAAGAAAATGGTGAATATTTGCATATTTTCATGATAGAATTTGGTTGTCACTTACCTCCTGCTGAATTCATTGTTTCTGCTTCACCATGTGGGTTTGCTGGAGTTATCACAGAAACTGACCTTTTGAAGTTCTTTGCTAACTGTCCTCATGGGCTATTTGTTACAAGTCTGGAAGAACAACAGCAATTCTCTTGATGTAAACCAATTTCTTACCACATTGAAAGGAGTATTTTTTAGAGTATCCATGCACTGCGTCAATGTCAGGTGGACCATTCCTTACTCATCTGCTTGATAATTTTTGAAGGAGGCTTTAAGTTTTAATGTTTTTTCCATATAAATCCATATTATCCAGTCCTAAATTTTAAATCTGATCAATATAACCATGCTTGCAATTGACTATATTTTGCTCAAAGAAGCAAGGTATTTTAGAATAAAGTTCTTTTTTTGGTAGAGATGTTTCCAGTCAGGTACAGGTCCTAAAGAAGTTTTCTTTTTATTTTACAAGCACCTTTCACCCTTCCTCTGGTTCTATTCTTTTTGAGTGTTCCTTGTTCTGTTTGTGTTCTTAGCTATTGGGATGCCAGCTTCTAATATACTATCTGCTTATTTAAATTGTTTGTGTCTGTACAGTAAATCAAATTGATTACTGGGACAAGTGACAGCATTGAACCTCTTTATAAAGAAAAACCTGCACTCTGATGTGTTAATTGCCCTCAGAGGTCTTTTGCTCTTTAACCCAGATGCAATTTAAATAGGGCATTTTGAAATGCAAATGCACAATTATTCCTCCTAGTTGTTTCAATGCCACTGACACATCTTTGTTATTCAAAAAGTGACTATGCCTTCCTTACAGTGGAGGTAAAGCAATAAGAATCTTTTGAAAGACTGCATACTTTAAAAAAAATAACATACGACTTGTTTACCCCGTCATCGGATGCCAGAGATTCAATTAAGGAAGTCTCGTTTAGCAACAATAACTGCAACTTTACAGGCAGCTTGAGAGATACAAAAAAAAGGACTAGGAATGTTGGCAGGTCATTTTATCATCAGAGCTGCTGTGAAACACTTCTGCCACATTCAGTTGTTTTGCCTTACCTGGTGCAATAAACTGCAGCTGATATCTTTGCAATGTTCTGTTGTGTTAGCGGGAGATAAGCAGCGTACCCTATTCAACTTGTTGTCTTTGGATACTGTAGTGAAAAACTGTGATCAATCATCGGGAAAATATTCCTCAAATGGAAATTCTTCATTTGTAGGACCTTGAAGAGTTTTGCTTCAAGTTCTGTGTCAATCACATGACTGCGGTGACTCAGACACAAGCCTTTGCTGACATGGACCATGACCTGCTGAAGAACTTCATCAGCAAAGCCAGCAGGTACGGAGCATTCAAGAACTGAGCACGCCAAGCCTAGGGGTGCAGTGCCGAGTAGGAGAGAGAGAAATGAATCTGGGAGTGGTGAGCAGACATGCAACACCAAAGAATCACTGTGCTCTCAAGGGCTGAACTGAAACCAGTCTTCACTGCCAGAGGGAGCAATAACACAAAACCCTTTTCATCATACTCACATTCCTCAGTTGTGTGTTTCAGACATTATGACAAAAAATGTAATTAGAAAAAGGGAGCTTACATGATTCCCTTATTTTTCTTCAGCTCCTTGTAATGTAATACAAGATGAAAATCATGAAAAGGCATGTATGTACAAGTTGTACCCTTTAAGAACTCCTCCAAAAGAGTCTGCATACCGAGCAATTGTTCCCACGTGGGCAGCTTATTCCAGACTGTAAAACGGTGATGCACAAGTTTGTTAGGGCTGGAAGAGATGGTTAGCAGTCATGGCCAAGTACGTATCCCTCAAAGGGCAAATGGGTATCAAGTGGAAAAAGATAGAAATATTAAATTTCCTTTTATATTGAAATGTGCATGCATAAAGTTATAAGCATAATGTTGGATGCCTATAACTTTAAGAATCTGAAGCACTTGTGCTGCCCATATTTATTGTGTAGACATACAGTAGTTAAACAGGTGGAGGCTGTCAAGATATGTGCTCTGCTGTATTGTGCATCTGTAAGTTGACCAATATTTATGCTTTTGATCTTGAAAACGTTTGCTTAATTTAAACCTAAACTTTTTAAGAATAATGCCATACTCAGTAGAATAGAATTTGTTTAAAGCAGTAGTCTTACACAAGAACTGTTGGTCTGGGTATTACAAAAAAAAGGTTCAGTAATCCCTAAACATTCTACAAGGTCACAGAATGCCATATAGTCAAATTTAAACGGCAACATCACTACATCCCTATCCTTAGTTTCACTCTGTAGTTTTGATTATTCACTGTACAATCATTGGCAGCACCTGACCTGTATCAAAGGCATTATTGGCTATTCAGAGACAACCTGCTTTTGCTAGGGGAACATACTGTGCTGTGAAACATTACCAATTATAAGGCCAAGGACTATACTCATGCAGGTGAAGTTTTTTTGGTTCATTTTAAAGTTCTTCAATCCATGCCTGAAGGGTGGTTTTAATGTTGAGAATCTCCTGGCAAGGTGGTGGAACTTGGAGTGCTGTGTCTGGGAAAGTCAAGAGCCCAGGTGGCAATGCAATGTGGAAAAACTGGTATATTGTTGCAACCCTCTTTACAGTACCTAGATGCAGAATGGGAGAAATACAAGAGTTGGTTAATATGAACCATGTTTGAGCACAGGCTTCTATCAAAGCTTTTTAGATTGTAGGGACTAACGTGGTAAGTAAGCACTGACATTATTAAAGAGAGTTTGTTTGTGTACTTATTTAATATATATTTAATATAGAACACTGGTGTACTGGTTGTACGTACAGGAAGATTTCAGATTGTTACTTGATGCAATGTTTATATGTTAATGTTAGGAGAAGGTGTTACATTTACAGTAAAACCAAGTACATACTGGTCAAAGGGAGTTATAGTCTTGTTTACAATTAAGCATGTTCTTTTTTGTTTTGAAACTGAAAGAATTAAAAAAACAATTGTATCTTTTAATTACTGTGTCATTTGTTCATTTTAAGACTTGAGGTATACCATAAGTAGAATCTACAATGGACTGAAATTCTAAATTGTGTAGATTGCGACAATCATATTCCTTCCAATAGGAAACAAGGTGTTTTGTGTAGTTATATACAGTAATTACAGCGCTTCCATTTTAACAGCTTAACAACATAGGGAAGTATCCTTAGGGCAACATAATTTAATAAAGGGCAAGTAAAGTGAACTAATTGATCTGTCCCTCATACATCACAAACTTTGTGTATGGAGGGCACTAACAGATCTGAGGGTCAGACAGATCTGTTTCTGTCCTGATTTTGGACTTAATTTAAATCATTTTGCATCCATGTGGCTGTTTTCAGGGTTATTCCACACATATGACCTGCAATGGCAAAGAACAGCTGGAAAGAATCAGGTTTCCCCCCCACAGAGGGGGATAGATTGTGTGATGTAAAAGATGGGAAATCTGTACCAAGGTTCACATGGAAATAAGTTTGTGCTGTGACATAATGGGATTTTAATCAATTTCTAACTGTGCCTATACATACTCAACAAACATTTTTTAAAAAAAAGTGTAGTTCAAAAATACCCTTTGCATTTCCAGATTTGAATGATTAATTAATGTGCTGGCTAGCAAATGCCAGTGAATTCTTATTCACAAGAATCAATTTGTGCTCCAGTCCCTACCCTTTTCTTTCATATGCAGTGGTTTGTAACACTGCAGGGTATTTTTGCTCAAGACAAGTATAAATTTAGAATAGCCACAGAAACTCTCCTGATGTGGGTGTCTCACTTTAAAAATACCTTGGTGTTGGACTCAATCTGATTTGTTAGTTTTAACCTGCTCATTGGGATCTGGGTGTACTCTACTCTTCTGAAACTGCAATGACTTTTAATGACTGCAATTACTTACCGAGCATCCCGAGTCAATTAAAGTGTTTCTTACGACCTCATTTAGCTGGATTAGCAAGAGTTATAACTGTTCACAATAATATTTGTCTTCTACAAAATATCTGCGGTCAATTCACCATTTTAATCCTCTTCTTCACAATTAAAGGGACACCCAACATGAGCTCATTCCATGTGCTAGTATGCTTTAGTTGCAATGAAGTGCTTGCGTTGTTGCACAACCTGTCGAACTGAAGCATGTGGCCAGAAGTCATACTGCAATGTTGATGAAAACAGATGTTACTCCATCATCAATCATTCGCTAGAACCCAATAATGAACCTTCAGTTGGAAGATTAGGGGATTGTATTTTAAAGGATTATATTTTGGATCACAGTTAGTCCCCTACTGCTGGAATAAAAAGATTTAAACTATGACACACATCATCTACTCCTTGACCCTTGATGCATACAGAGATGGTTAAATTCTACATTGAAACCTTCATTCATTTTTTCACATAAGATTGTAAATTTTCATAGGAATCTTTTGAATGTCATTTAACCTGTTATGCTGATACATAATCAATATCATAATTAATCTTATGACCCCAGGCTTACTAGCAAGAAATTGACATGCCATCAAAAATAGGTTTATATTTTAGGACCAATAAATAGATTTACATACAGGAAAACGTTCTATCACAATCTATTGATCACAAAGGTCTTGGTGAGTGGCTTATATTAAGAATATTAAGAAATATTCTAATTAAGAAAATAAAACTTATTTTAAATGGGAAGGTGAACATGAAACACAGTTGCACCCCTGTGTTAAAAGCTCAACCAATTTTTGAAGATCTTTATAACTAACTCAGAAATATTAAACAATATTGGTACAGTCTGACTGAAAATCATCCTACTGATCCAGTGTGTAAAGTCACAGCTGGATGTCTGAATAACTGCTTTCATGTAGAGAACATGATATTCAGAATAACCTCTTATTTAACTAGCACTTTGGACACATCACAAGCCTTTATCTTCAGAAATGTTAAAATCTCATGTTCTCTATATGAAACCAGTTATTTAGTAGTTGATCTTTAGTATTGTATCATCATCATCATCAAGACACAAAACAGGCATTTTTAGTAGCAAATTTACATAACTCCTTTTTATTCCTGTACCTTAAAGGAAAACTTATACAAAAGGTGTCTCACTGACTCAAACAATTGTCACATAATTTAACCCCACTTGTAACAAATGACCACAGATTACAATCTATTTCAACAATAAACCAGACAGGTAATTTCAAAAGTTTTGTGGAAAGGGGGAATTAAGATTTCAGGGGAAATTTCCATTCCTGTTTTCCTCCTCATGAAAGCAGCATCTTAATCCTGCTTTATATAGGGGTCTTCAAACTTGGTCTTAAAGAGGTATGGGCTGTTTAACTGGGTTTATTTTCTTTATTAGTCTAGATTAAGAGATTTGTTTGGAAAGTAGGAGATAGGACCCATAGGTGAGATGGATGACCTCATTACAAATTTATACATACTCTGATCAAAGTATTAAGTGATTTTTTCAAATTTTTCACATTTTTCATCCTTTGCTGACTACAATAAGGCTTGTAATATATCATTGCTTAGACTAATACCATTCAGTTTAATCACTGCAAAGCCTTGCATCTAGCTGCAGGGACAGTAAATAACGAAGTATGGATGTCAAGACTGTTTTATATCAGATGCGAGAGAACACTCCTGGCACAGTCTGGCTCTCTACCTGAGCTTAATAAATTATCATAGAAAAATAAATTAGTAAATATTTAAACTGCAGTCAAACTGTAAATTGTACACTTGTCCTACAGTAGTTGTGGGTTGTGCAGGATAAAAAAGGAACAACATTTAAGATCGTCTGGTATAGCCCTGTATAGCAAGAGTCACATTTTGGTTAATGTTTACTAGTGTCAAATTCTTATGTTCACAAAAGACTGACTGAGTTTGTGTACAATGTGGTCCATGTGTTGTCAAGCACAGGAAGAAAATGGCTTATAATTACAGTACAATAATTTAAAAAATTAAAATGCTTTCCGAATCTACTCTATAAGGTTCTACACACACAACTGTCAGTAAGATCATCAAAACTTTAAGAAAAAAAATGCAAACAATTGGGGGAACAAAAGCCACACAATATACTATAAATTAAAAAATAGCCCCTCAAATTTCTGCCCAAGCAGAAATGCATTTAAAATAATAAAAAAGCAAGTCTAATTTAAAAAAAAATCACCAGAATTATTACACAGTTCAAATGTACAAAACATTTTTTTTTTTAAATGGAGTTTCTGTTTTGTGTAAAAATGGGGCAAAGGGATCTCCTGAGTCCGTGTCAGTCTCAGTGCTTCTCCTCTTTCAAAGAGTCTACAGCCGCATCTTTTAGCTTCTGTTCTTGCATCCTGGTCCTAGTGGAAGCTGCAGACAAAACACATCCAACTTCAGATCAACAGATTTAAAAACAACCACCTGGTCTACACAGGGAGAACGACTAGCTCTCTGCTCTCTAAAAAGCCTGGATTTTTAATATCAAGACAATAGACAATTTCTATCACTACTGAGCAAATCAGATGAGTAGTAATATTTTGGCAGATGAGTGTAAAAATGCTTTAGAAACAAATACTGGAAGCAAGCACTGTTCAGTTTTGATATTTTATGAAATTTGGGTTCTTTGGGTACTTAAAAGTTTTCACAGACTGGTCACATCAAATTAAGTTTGTGAATATCCTACAGCTGTGTAATACAATATAAGCACAAAGAAAACTGACTGCATAAACAGTTGACTTTTAAAATGCCTAGAAATAAAGTGTTGACATTTAAGCGATCATTTACAACTTTTTTATAGCCTCTGCTATAGTTGAATTGAACAGGCGACAAGTTAATAGATATGATTCCAGTATCATTAGCTACAACGAGAAAACAAAATACTTTCTGATGAATATTTAAAGTGACCACTTCTAGGAAAAATGGTACATGGAGTATTACCAGTCCTGAGTACATACGTGTATTCATTTTTTCTAAAACCACTTTGGCAACAGCAACATACCCCGCTAGATCTATTGCTCACTCTTTTGACTAATATGCATCTTGTTCTCTAAACCTGAAACAGATTGTTTTGGGGGGAAGTGGAGGAAGTTCTGTACAGAAGACCTTTACCTGATTCGTGATTCTGAAAACTGATCACATTGTAGGATGAACAAGACATTTTACCAGCATATGCGCTTTGCTGCTAGAGATGGCATTAACTAAGCACATTTTTTATGAGGATTGTGTGATGCTATTTGTTAGACCTACCCAATTTTACAACAAATATAAACATCAGCCTTTTAATCTGCATTGCTTGTTTTCCTCAACTTGTATGCAACAAAAAAGGCAGGTACAGGCACTCGATTAAAGTTCCGTTGATAAGTAATACTAAGTGATTTAAAACAAAGATAGTGGACTGATTTACATGAAAGGTTTTCAGTGAAGAATAATCTCAACCCGAGAGGAGCTCTAGTCATAATTGGGTCTGCTCTATGGTTTAAGGATGGTGGTATTCTGCTTAAACCCTTCACTTATCTCTCTCATCTAACAATACAAAAATAAAATTTCCAAAACAGAAAAAAAGAACACACTCATTTCAGCCAGCTTCTGTTGGAACTTGGACTCTCCAGCTGATTTGCTGTAAAAGAAAAACAAACAAGGAAGAAAGTCACGAAAACATTCACTACAAGTTTGTTGCACAGGACATGATGACTTGTTGCAAAGCCTCTTTTCCATCTCTATTATGAACTTTCCTATCCAGCACATTTATACAGATGCAGCCATTCAAAATGCGCGGGCGATACCGCATTATTTTGCGGTACGCTGTACGCAGTCTACCGCAAGCTACCGGTAAATACCGCGAGTTACCGTAAATTCTCCTATAATACGACAAGCAAAATAATAGTATCCGGAATTTCCGCAAGGTGGAGCTAATAAAGCTCAACCTCTCATGTTTGAGCTGTGGCCATCAAAGTCTTTAACGAAGATATTACTAATAGTATTAATAATGAATGACCTTGGACAAGCTGTAAGTGTAAACTCAAAGTATTGCCCTGGTCAACATTCTTTTTTTCATTGACCGTCTTTGTAAAAGTAACACCACAGCATTTCGCAATCACGCATTTGTTTCCAATCATGCAAAGTACAGTAATTTTTGAGAATCGATCCACCATGCCTTTCACATGCTCATAAAAGAGATTAATTTAGGAACATAAACATATTACCGTATGAAAACTGTACTGTATACAGTATGTATATGTATATTTAATGTCTTAACTGTGCCCGTTTAAGTATTGAATATTCATATCTAATTTTACCACTGAAGAGAAATCTTAGTAGCTGAGCATAAAAAGAATAGGAGCATACTGCGACGCGTGTGAAGGCCATAAACGATATTAATTTTGGAACATAAACATACAGTATATGGCTGGTCTCGGTACTTTAAAGAAAACATACACGAAACATGGTTTCATTATGACCAGAATCGGTCTTGAGATATTTTTAACTTGATTTACAGTATTTGAGAGGTATGTCTTAACACCGATACTACAGTGCTTAAGTACTGCTCACGTATATGTTTCTAGGTTTATATTATGCATTTCATACGGTCAAATTACTTTTGAGCAACTAATAAGAAGCGCGAAACGGTATGCGTTTTAGTTTCGTTTTGTGCTGGGACCCGTGGATTGATTAGAGATATCAAGTACATACAAGTCATTTTTTAAATGTTGTAGTTCGTCTTGAAAAAATGTTACGAGTACATCATCTATCAACAATTACACAGGTTCTGTTTCCATATTGCGGATTTTGGTTACGTAATATTATTTTCTAGATTTCACGTTGTGAATATATGATTTGGGCAAACAGAGCCGCAAAGAAGTACATTATGGGTTGTTGGTTTTTTTTTGCAGTTTTATCTAGAACAAGCGATGCTTAAACCTTTGTCTGATTCTTGTGAAACTATCCACACGACAGTTACAGTACCTAGGAGTTGACTTCAGTGATGTCACTGATGGGATGTTTCTAAAAATCCATCCTCTGTAAAACGTCTTCTCTAGTTGTCCTGCATATGTATTCGCTAATGAAGCTGTGTGTTCTGAGCCTGGATCTCTACATTTCTGTATGAACCAGCTTAGAGGGCTAAAGACAGCTTGTGTTTAAATTGAGTGTAAGGCAATTTATGCTTCTAAAGTCATGGTCAGCATTTATTATTGTACTGTGCTGTAAACTTGTTCTGTGCCTAGTCACATTATTTTATAGCGTTTTTATAGCGTTATCAAATCCGGTGGCGCTGTGTGTTAGTTTCCTGACTCCCATGTCACATGGTCTGTGATTGAAACCTGTGAAACCGGTTTAATTCGTCACAGCCAGCACTCCGGCAGAGAGGGGGTTGTACTCGTAAAGTAGAAGCAGGCGAGATTTCCAGCGAAAGACACCTCCCCCTCCCCCCCCACCCTCATACGATTCAAATTGTATTACAGCATTGTAATTACACATTGTACACATGCTTAAAAGAGAAGAGAGAAAACGCAAGCCTTCTTCAGGTGTGAGGGTCTTCTGCTCAGAATGAAATGCTAAAATGTAATGTAGGCTCTGAATGGGTTCAATTATGATTTGGGCTTGATTAAGGTCGCTGCCTTTCATCTAAAACCCTACTTGAATCCTTCTAAACTAAAAATCAGTGTTAGTGAGTTCTAAATAAAGAGGTATCCAGGTAACAGTGAAACTGGCGGACAGTCTGGGGAGATCGCCCGTTTTCCATGTAAATAGTTCCCTGGTTCCGCACCCCTTGGTGTTTCTCTCGCTCTCTTGGGTCACCTGATCATTAGCTCGAAAGATTTCAGTGCTTTGTGTATATTCTAATGGTAGTGGGGGCAGGGTGTGTGGGAACAGGTTTGGTTGAAATTGCATTGGAGATCTATGTTCTTCACACCTGAAACATTTTCTCTGAAAGCATTTTCTTCGCAGTTTAACCGATCTTGTTACAGCATGTTACAGTTTACTATTATTAACCATATTAATTTTAAGTGCTTAATGCCATTTTTTGACCAGGCACGAATATGCTTAAGTCCATATCTTCGCAAGGGAATCAGTGCGAATTGCAATACTAATTAAATTAAAACTACTAACTACTAACTAATACTAGCTAATTAAAACAAACCAGAAACGTGTTGTTCTGTCTAATGACATTACAAGTGGAAAGATTACAGATTTTAATCGTCTTTAATTTTGTTACGTTATACATTTTAGAAACGTTTCATCCATACAAACACCACAAAACTATTTTCGATTGTATTTCTGAATAGTATGTTACACTTAGTTCACTGTTTTAAATACATCTAATTAAGAAAGTTAGGTGTTAGCATAAACTATTAGCAATCAATAATATTAAATTTAGCACTGTAATAAGCTGTTGCACTTTCCCCCGCATCTTGTAAAAATATATTTTCATTGTTCAAATATACATTAAGTCTGACTATCATATAATAAGTTAAATACAAAACTAAAGAAAAAATAGGGTTAAATATAATTCAAAATATTTTGCTAACAATGTTAACTGTTTATGAATAATAAAATGTATTAACTAAGGAGTAGGATGGCACAGTTGTTAGTATGTTTTTTGTTTTGTTTCTTTTTCATAAATACAACAGTAGTACCTGATGTCTCAGTGGCTTTCAAAATTAAATTATGCATGCAAACCTGTGAACTAGAAAGATAACTAAGATATCCATCCATTTATAATGGTGGCGAAGTGGTTAGCATTGCTATCTTGCAGCACTGGGGTCCTAGGTTCAATTCCTGCCATCCTGTGTGTGTGGGGTTTACATGTTCTCTCTGGGTTACATGGTTTTTCTCCATATGTGTGATATGACTCCCTCTCGCACTCCAAAACTGGTAAGTTAATTGGTTTATGGGAAAACTGGACCTGGTGTGTGTGTGTTTGTGTCTGTCTGTCCTGTGATGGACTGGCGCTATGTCCAGGGTGTATTCTGCCTTGTGTCCGTTGCTTACTGGGATAGGCTCCAAATCCTCTGTACTGGATAAAGAGATTAGAAATGGATGGAAGTAAAGGCACTGTGTGGATGGAACTATACACAGTGTTAGAAACCCACTATGAAATGGCAGCATCTCACTGAGAATAAAATATTTTATAGTGCTGGCTTAAGGAAACAGCCTTTCCACCTCTCTTGCACATCAGTATCCATACCTAGTTATTTAAACAAATTGCCTCTAATTATAAACATCTTAATATGCTGGCTCTGTGGATCCGCATCAGCTATGTTTGCCCATTCCTTCAATTCATGTGCATCCAACACACAGTTCAATGCCAGCAACTACACATAATCTAAAATACAATCCTTATTTCAGTATCTATGTAAACATATAGTCTGTTAACTTCATCATCTTCATCAAAAGTATGCCTAACCCCATTAGGAAGTGTTTTTGTTATAAGTGTATTCCTCAGCTTTCCCCAAATTATCTTCTTCTTGCCAACATCTCTAGTCTTTTATCCTGCAATAACTCAGCCAACACTTAAATCTCCAAAAGCTGCTTGTGTTAATTTCTTTAAATCACAAATATCATGTGTAAATACTGGCCATGTAATACTCTGCATTGTGGAATAATAGTTTATTTTAAAGGGAACTAGAGAAATTAAGAACTAGAGAAATCAAGAAAGGATTTTTTTCTAGAATTAATAAATGCACATCCTGTTCACTTGGGAAATTAAATCCACACTGAGCAATCTTCAATATGTTCAGAATATGACAGCAAGAATCCTATCAGGGATGCATTACACCTGTTTTCAAGTCCTTGCACTGGTTACCTATCAGATTTCGAGTCAACTTCAAAATCCTTATCCTCCTTATATACTGTCCTACAACTGTTATTATTGATCACCGAATTATTGTACTTGACATGACTTCATTCAGCCTTTCCTGAACGTCTATGACAGGCAGAGAGAGTGCTTTTTCTGGTGCGATCTTTTGCAGCTGACATTTCACTGTTTTAAACGAACAAGAAATTAGATTGCTCATAAATCAGTTATTCTATATAAACACAGCGTAATTGCCCTCCGAAAATCCTCTTTTTCTTGTTCGTTTTAGAGACCTTGATCGAAACTGATTTTAGATGTCAGAAAGGATTTATTTTCTCTGTATTTCCTACATTGCTTTGTCGAGATTTTAACTTTATATCTAGGCTCAGATTTCAACTATAAATCGTACAGTAATTAATAGCAGTAAATACTGATGTTTTGCACCCTCTTACCACAAAAATATATGTTTTGTAGTTGGGTTTAACTTTATTTCGTACGCGTAGCTACTCCGATCCGGACACCGAACAGTTAAAGATGGTGGCAAATCAGACACCCAGAGAGAGGGGGGGGGGGCGTCTTCTCACCTCCATAACTAAAATGCCAAATAGGAGTGTCTTAAGCGACATACACAGTCGTGTAACTGACAGTTTGAGGTAGCCTATCGTGTAAATTTCGCTTTGTTGCCGATAGGTTAAGCTTTCGAAACTCTGTCCCAAAGTCATGTGACTGATTTTTCGCCCTGTTTCGTTGGTTAAACGCAATGATCACAAGCACCACCATGGTAACTGGGATGTGTAGTTTTTAATTCCGTTTGAATTATAACTGTACGTACTGTCTTCATATTTGGCCAGGGCTTTAAAGAGAAGGCGCGCCAAAAAATTTCGGTGCCGTCGTCTCCGCTTTAAAGGTACCCCCGTGCTGGAAGAATTTGACCTCGGAACGTTTGCCCAGCGTAGTTATAGTGGACATAAAAACAAGAGTTCGCTGGCATTATATCCTAGAAGACACAGACCGGCGCCAGACCGGTAAATGCTTGATGAACTAGGGATTGGACAGTTTCCAAGTGCTTGTACAATCGATGGAAATGTTCAAATAAATGTGCAAAAGAAATAAACAAAATAATCATTTATTTCTTTATCATATTGGCTAGCTAATTTCCTCTCTTTGCTAGTTAGTGGCTGTGTTTCTGCGTTGGGTAGCAACGGGTGACTGTTCTCAGGCGGAAGATGTAAACAGCTTAATTTTCGTGTTAAATAATTTAAAAAAATTAAAATTCATTCTATACAGCAATCACATATTTGGGTACCGTTTCATAAAACTTTCATGCTTAAAATGTTTAGGGAGAAATGGAAGACTGGTGTGTATTTTTTCTTTAAACTATCAAGACCAGCCATACACAGTACAGTTTATGTACATACAGTAATGTTTATGTTCCTAAATTAATATCATTTATGACCTTCAGATGCGTTATGCTCCTCTTCTTTTTATGCTCAGCTACTAAAATTTCCCTTTAGTGGTAAAATTCCATATAAATATTCAAAACTAAGCGGATTGAAATGTGCACAGTAAAGACATTAAATGATTAAATCTTTTCACTACCAACCAATGCACCACGAGTGCCCCTGTCGGTCATTTTTGCCAGCCAATCACTTACCGCGGTGCCCTGCGGTGCCCTACGGTGCCCTGCGGGTTGGTTACTGTACCGCGGGTTTTTACCGCTCATTTTGAATGGCTGCATCTGTATCTAGTGATGGCAGAGTGTGGAGCCTGCTACCAGCTGTTGCTTTGGATGCCGAGATGCTGAACAAAGTAATTACCATTGTGAATGAAATAAGGAATCTGGGTAGATCATACACTAGCTATAGTTATGCAGGGTTAGTCAAAATGTTGTTGACAAGTATAAATGCCAATTATTTTACTAAAGTTTTGTTTTCTCCTCCACAGTTGGCGAAGGATTGTAAGGTAACTGTTAGAAACGTTGATATTTATGCTCTCATTTGAAACCTTTTTTGTCACAGTAACCCATGTAATCAGTTTGTAATAAACTGTCAAAATTGTCGACAGCATTTTGACTAACCCTCATAAAAAATATCAGGCTTTATTTCTCATCATATTATTCTTGTGTAGATGCTAGAGTTCTTCAGAAAAACTGAAGCCCACCTTAATGGCAGAGTGCTGGATTAAGCGATCCAGTTCTGACCTATTTCATTCATCCTGCAAATTCTGGAACGTGACCTGGTGTGTACAGTCACTTGTAAAGAGGCGATGATGGCTTTGACAGAGCAGGACTGTGTCCACACGAATGTGGAAGGCAGACGCCTGTGCAGATGCATTACCTTCCGTCAGCCTCGTCTTGGCCGTCCGTGTCGAAGCGCAGTCTCTTGAGGGGCTTGGGAGCGCTGTTGCTCTCCAGTCCTCTTTTCAGAGACCAGTCACTGCTGCTTACCATCTGGTTGATCCTTTGGAACTTCTCTGAAGTCTGGAAGGAAGGAGGCACAAGCACAATCAATAAGGGTCATCAGGGTGCTGTGCAGCTGTTTGACTGAGAGCACTGTCCTGAGGAGAGGCCTTTGCGTAGCATGTTTGTGACAGAACACAAAAATAATATGACCTGAAGGTCTGGACACCATTTACAGTTTATCTTTATTTCACGACATCAATATTGGGAATTTAAATTCTACACCAGTGCGAATTCTATTGGATTTACCCCCTAGATTTCTGTATAGTCTGTCACAGACTGCTTGTGCTTTTTTTTTCTTTTGACCATCTTCTCCCAAAATCCTTGAACCTTGCTTATGCTACTAGCTGAATGACTAGGATTTCCCAAGTGAAGGCACACAAATACTTGAGCGTCAAAAGGGAAACGTTGGGATAAGTCTAGATTCCCATCGGCAAAGGCTCATGGTGTGGTTGGTGAGGGTCACACTGAAACTTCCAGCATGGGGCTATGTTGCCTGGGATGTATTAAAGGATGAGTAGGCTGAACATGGGAGGGTTTGCCTCGTTTTCCTCTGTGCTTGTACTTGTATGCTGAGACGCGAGAAACTCACATTTGGCAATTTGAAATTAGATGGGATAATAAAAAACAATTGGCAATTCCAAATTTGAAAATGAAGACATTTAACAAGACTTGGTTTGTCCATTTGTTGAAGGCTGAGGTGACAGGGAAACCTATCCTAAAGTTAGCACCCATTGTGAGATAAGAGTTGCTGTGCAGTAAAGCCTTCAAACTTGAACACTGTCCTGGGGTCCCAAGCAACAAGACGAGTTCCAACAAAAAGACACTATGGAGGATTAATAAACTTTCATAGGACGTCAGCCACAACTGACAGTTACATATCTAGGTAATTACCTTGAAGATGCCTTAGATTTGTTGATTTACATACTGCATAAAAAGCTAAAACTGCTTCAAAAACAGAAACTGTGCAGATATCTGAAAAGGTACTCACCCCAAAGGATTCCCCAATGGACACCAGGATCCTGAGGATCAGAACATCACAAAAAAGCCATTAACATATACTGTCTATAAAGTGGAACACGGTACTATACTCAACTGCAGCTGTGCTAGAACAGAAACTTGCTTATCAGTTAAAAGGAATATACTGTATATTGCTACATGTGTTTGATACATTAACACAACCAGCCTTGCCTATAATGTCTCATTTCATTCTCAATTGGTCATTTTAGTTCTGTAGTTATTAGCAGGTATTAGTTTATTGGAATTGCCTCACTGGCAATAATCCAGTGCTCAACAGCAAACGCCCATTTCAGACGTCTGTAACCTAGACCCCCACTGACCTGGAGCGAGGGGTCATGACGCTGGGCGACATGCGGGCACTCTTCAGGGGGGAGACGTACACATTGTTGCTCCCAGGCACTCGAAGGGGGGAGTTGGAGAATTTGTAGGGGCTGCAGGGGATGTGCGGAATTGGGGAGAGCGTAGGTGGCTAAAAAAGTTAAATATCTTGTCAACAGCTGTAAAAGCAGAGGTTAAGTTAGTTGTATCTTTCATGGGATACTATTATGTTGAAATGTCACATATGAGTCAGTCATGAATTAAAACTCTTTGTATTGCAAATAATTCTATTTACAAATACTGACAGAATGTTAAAAAACTAAAATCAGTTTTCCTGATGAAAATGCCAACGACAGTGATAATGGATACATGTAGACACAAGTAATGTGGACACAAAGATGAAATCGCACATGACTCATGAAAACATGAGTAAGTTTCCTCATTACAGTGCTCTGAAGATGTAAGGGTGGCCCTGGTGCATCTGCAGGTGAGAAGCATATCAATAGGGAAGGAAGGGCTCAGCAAGCTCTCATGATTCCTGTGCTTACCCTGGGAGAGGCGTACTGCAGGATGTTGGTTTTCAGCTTCTGCATGAAGACTTGGTTATAGAATGCAATGATGGAGTCATACTGGCCTTCCCGAATCAGCACGTGTTTAAACGTCTGGTAATAGAGGAGAAAACATTTCACTGCAGTGCTTTGCAAAAGTCTTGATTATTTTCATTTGTATTAATTAAATTACAGCTTTTACATAGAACGATCAAAAGCATACAAAATCCCAACAAGAATCCTACTGAAGCCATATGGGATGACCCAGAATCAGAGGTACAAGGGATCAAACGTTTAGACTTGTGAAATGTTCTGCTATATATTAAATTTAAACTTGCTGCAGCAGTCCCTGGTCATACACTGGAAAAATGAAATGCAAAAGCATAAAAAGCAAAGTTTGGCAAACTGAAATATTAAGCAAACTACTTTATAACAAGTTCACAGGACTGTAGTCCGTATGTTTTTGAAAATGAAAGTATTACATTGTGAAACAATAATATGATGCAGTGTTGATGATTTAAAAAATACATATTTCATTGAAGTATACCTTTTGCATGGCTTTGTAAGTTCTTTACAACCCATTTAGCCTATTTATAAATGTCTTCATTAAACCTCCATGATCTATGCGAAAACCACATCTTTAGTTTCTCAATCCTCTTTAGTGTGGAGCTTTTTCAATTATAGCACAACAGTAAAATTCACAATTTTTCTCATTACTGCAGAAAATACTAAAATAAGCATCTTGTGCAGTCTGCTTTTGTTCCATGGCTTATAAAATGGAACTGTGGCTAAGGATCTGCGCCTGTGGCTGGAAGGTTGCTGGTTCAAATCCCGCGGCCGGCAGAGGAATCCTACTCCGTTGGGCCCCTGAGCAAGGCCCTTAACCCCAACTGCTCCAGGGGCGCTGTATAAATGGCTGACCCTGCGCTCTGACCCCAAGCTTCTCTCTCCCTGCCTGCGTGTCTCATGGAGAGCAAGTTGGGGTATGTGAAAAGAAAAATCCCTAATACAAGAAATTGTATATGGCCAATAAAGTGATCTTATCTTAAAAAAATGGTCTGTATTATTTTTATTGGCCATAATCTACCTCAAAATATATGAACTGATAAAAGACTTTCATCACACACTGCTGCTGTCACTGTGGAACGCTCGCCACCCAATAATGCAATGAACACGACAATACAAAATTCTCATTTTAGCTTTTTCTTTGTGTTAATTGTACCAGCAGTTTGCTGGTATGGTCCATGAAAGGAACAGAAAAACGGGGGTCAAGAATACATCCCCTGTATTCTACGTTTAAAACAGTGGTCTTTATTTAATGCATTACCAGTTGACTTGATCGGGTAAGTTTAAAAAACCAAATCCCTGTAGGTAAGACCCTCCATCCTTGTAGTCCTGCGGAAAGAATGTTTAAAATAAATATTTGTAACTAAAAACTCAGCCTGTTGTTCTACCTCCTGGTGTGTGTTGGGAAGCTCTTTGTAGGCTGTGACAATTGTCTTGAACCGCAGGTCGATGTTCTTCACCTTGCAGATTGCATACATGGCCGACATCATGATCTGTGAAAGGTACGAAGCCAGTGACTCTTACAAAGCCAAAATGAGGAACATTTTTCTGGACTTAAAGAGTTTAGTCTCTAATGGCATTACTTTGTTAAAAAATTAAAAGTCCTTCTCAAAATGAGTTTCTTAATCCCAAGAGGGCAATTTAAGCAGCAAGCAGTACAACATAACAAAGAAAAACAAAGACAAAACAAAAAAAAACATTGTTAAGGAAAAGTATAGATACATATAACAGCAAATGGACCACATAAGTGTATATATACTGAATGGATGTTAGTAAAATTTGTTTTTTATTTTGAAATTCACTTTAATTGCATTTTCTTCACTAATATTTTATATGGATATCTTTTAATATCCATATAAAAGATGTAATTCATGTATTATATGCCATTAAATAAGTACACTATTTTCTACTTCTAGGAATAAACTGCAGATTCCATACATTTCCATGAACTGGCTGCCCAATATTAATTACCAAGAGTAAACCCAATATATGAATGTAAGTGACCAAGATGATGAATACTTAAAGCAGCTGCAACTTTGACCAGAACATTAAGAGTGATTACACGCCACAAGAAAGGAAAGGAAATTTCTCACATTCCCCCTCATGTTTGCTCGTTCTATCTAAGATGTGAAGACGTGCTTTTGACTAAAACATGAATTTGCTGAGGCTTGTAGAGCTGCAAGAACACCAGCAGTGTCCCAGGCTGGGTGTGAGATACCTGGTCCAGGTGGCGGTCCTTCAACAGCTCATGTTCATGCTGCAGTGTGTGCTGGAACAGTGTCCAGATGATGTGCTCCAGCTCAGGGTGGTCCTTTAGCAGGTGGGAGAACAGCATGTTCAGACGCAGGTAGGCCAGGCGATACACTGGAAGATCAAAGGTGACAGAGGGAATCAATCTCTTGAGACAATGTAACTATGGCATTTTATAAACCAGTTGTCTTATGACCAAGATCATCAAAACCTGGAAACTCAAGGCTGCAGCTTCCAGGATTCCACCATTGATAGATCCTGAAATTTCAACACTGGTCTTAACAACAAAGCCAGTGCCAACTGAATATTCTCAGGAATACTAATTGAGATATGCATGAAGGATGCCAGATCATCAGCAGTATGGTGTCACTCTGGAGCTGAGTGAGCTCATGTTGCCAATGTGTAGATAGGATAGTAGCAAACAAAGCTACCGAACCAATTGTTGTTCCAGTTGTTGATACACATTTCACTGGCATTAACAGCACTTGCTCCATCCATAATGAGCTCAAATGTCTTTGATAAAGAAACTGAAGAGCAGGACTAAAATCAGGGTTTTTCTTAGGAATCCTACCTGCATAATGCAATGCTGAAAAAGTACAAATGATAATCTGCAAACGCAACACATGGTATTTCTGGGGTATTTTTGGTCACTGGAAATCTTTGACAATGACTAATGACTAATGACAATGGCTAATCACACAAGAACAATCACATCTAATTCAGATGTGAACCAGTCAGCATGGGGCAAGGATGCGAGGAAACTCCCATATATTTAAATGAGAAATGGAATTGGGGAAGACACAAATGAATTCTGCAAAGCACATTAAGTATTACGTGTCCCTTTGGGGTTTTGTATTTCCCTGGGATTCACTTTCTTATAGGTAATGCCAGAGTTATTAGGATCAAAAAGCAAAAAAAGTATTAACAGGGGATACAAAAGTAGCTGAAATTAATATTTAAACATGTCTAATAGACTGTGATAATGACAACCATCCATTATGAGGTCCTGCTCAAAATTCATGAATACACTGCACCTCAAAGAGACAGGAAAAATGAAAAAGATGGTTGTACACATCACACATTCAAGCACAGGAATTAAACTGACTTACTCAAACCACATTTAACAGATATTAAATGCTGATTGGATTTGCCAACATCACAGTATATTTAAGACTTATCTGAAAATGAAGCTTTGCAAAAAAGTAACCACTTTTGTTAGGATTGGAATTCTAAAACAAAATTAAGCAGCAGCCAAAAAGAAGATAACTTAATATGGTCGAAAAGTTCAAATTTGAAAGGTGCTTGGCAATATTTCAATTACGAATATTTTCTACACACATCTCTCATTACTACATGCATCCAGTTTCTATTTGCACGGTAGACTTGTGTGGACTTTCTGAAATCACGGGCAAGATGACAGAAAATGAATGGAACATACCTTTCTTGTAGAAGAGAGAGAGTGAGGTAGACTTGAGGTGTTTGTGAGAGGAGGTCTGAGACTGGCTGGAGGGGCCCGTCTGAGCATCAGCTCCCTGGGAAGCACTGCTGGTGACCGACTGGCTCTTCTTCCAGGGAGACCGCACTGGGGACAGGTACCTAAGAGGCCATGAAACACCCGTCAGCTCTGGCATTCTCACCGATAAAGAGGTATATTTCCTTTAGAGCAACATAGATCCAAGGAGTCTGAAATGAAGCGCAAGGTGCATGATTTTCTTCAGTACTGGTCATCCAATAATTCTAAGGTGTACTGTAAGCTTGACAGATTTTATTCACATCAGACACATCATACATCACAACCCAGATTTTTAAAAATAGATCACTGATGTTTGAAGAACAATTTACCATTATATACTGTATATACGTTTGGATGTGTTATATGTTTAAAAAAAGATTTAAAATATTTAGGCTAACATGACATTTAAATATTTAGGCTAACATCACATTTAAATATTTAGCACTTTTCATAATGGTACAAAAAAATGGTTTGCACATTACAGCAGTGCTGCAAAATAGACTTGGAAAAAAAGAATTCTGCATCTGCATTGCTGCGGTCTCTCCAGTCTGCTTTTGTTTTCCAGCATGATAGCTTCACAAGTCATCTTTAGTGATTTGATTTGGGCATTGACATTACAGGACTGTAACAGATGGGGTTGTGGCCAATTCACCTCAGCTCAGGACTAAGTGATTCATCATATTCTGTGTAGGCTTCTGATGTGTGGATACATGATAACCAAAACTGCAAACTGTCAACTGTCAAACACCAGTATAGCACAGAACTAGTTAACAATTCAATGTTTTGGGACAAAACCTCCTGAATGAATTTCTCCAACCTCCTGTCTGAACTGCTTATTTTCAGTGATGTCAACTGAAATCCAAAGGGTAAGTTTCCATTCCTACTAGCTTATCGGTGTTAAGGGCACATTGACATTTTTGTGTGCTAAGAAGTAATCTTCAAATGTGGATGCCTAAAATATAAAATGGTCCAGCTGAAACTGGATACAGGGCAAGCTAGGAAGTTAAAATCTACACACTCTGCAATTACCTGAGTCAGTTATGTTTTTAAGTTTGAATGACTCACAGCTGTGTTGGAATGCCATAAAGTGCATTTAGCTCCCACGCATCATTCTGATTAATATGAAGGTGGCACATTAAGCCAATAAAACTTTGTTAGACTCACTGATACTGTGCTGTAGTCACGTATACATATTGTAATGACGCTTTTGATAAGAGTTCATTATTATCTGTTTACACTCAACACTAACTTTCAACCTTGAGTAAAAGCCATTATACACAATTCCATGTGAACTGCTCTCTGATCGAGTAATGGTAATTACTGAGATGTTATTTTAAGTGCTATATAACAGTAATTAGTATAAGTAATGCAACCTGAATTATTTTCACATCTAACATATGAACATTACTCACCTAAGAAAAATGTCTTATATTTCTGAGTAAAAGGTTGTTGAATGTCCTTTCAACAGTTATGAAGCTTTTATGCTGAGACTGGAGACTTGTCTCTTATATCTTCAAAGACATACAGGACAGACTTCACAATCTGCCCATTCAATCTCTTTAACTGCACAGGTAGTATCCATATACAATGGCTTCATCTGAGCAAGGGCTTTAAGTACTAGAGAAATGACAGTTTCAGAGCCCTTCAGTTGAAGCAATCCTCTCCTTTCTGAACATGAAGCTAAACATCAAGTGTCTCCATAGACAAACCAGACCTCCATCAACCTGAGGGACAGTGCTCCTGACAGCCTAGATAAACTTCTTGACTTTAGCGCACCCATCTTCATGTTACAAGTAGTAAAAATGATTTGAGGTTTAAATAATTGGGCCTGTTAGCAATTGTTTTTGCTCATTCATTTGTACAAGCTTTAAACCACTTAATGTGAGAAATACAGAATGAACTCTGATATGTAATGGGTTATACTGATCATATTTACATGGGAGAGTGCTCAAAGAAAAAATCTACGTCACATTTCCCAAGACTGCTGACTTTGCTTTTCCTGGCCTAGTATAGATAACACTGATGAAGTACGTCAAAGAAGCATTTTCAGTGGGTCAGTCCCACTGGAGGAATGTGGGTATTAGAAATTTACAACTCAAGCAGCTGTGTGAAAAAATGCAAAATGTCTGCACGTATGATGTGGCACATCAGTCATAAGTTAAGCGACCTTTCAATGCCTACTTTGGAAATAAGACAAAAACTTTCATTTTACATTCACATTTGAATAGGTTCTTACTCTATTGGAAATAAACTGTTGGGGGGAAAAAGTAACAATTCACACCACACACTACTTAATTTTCAATACTGAAACTGCAATGCTGCAATATGCCATGCCAGTAATGTTTTGTCTGAAGAGATTGTCTTTTATTTTTAATTTTCCAGTGTTAACGGGAAAATGCAGTGTTGACTAGTTTGCATTGATAAAAACCATAAAAAGGATAATTGTCTATTTCTTTGTAAAAGTCTCTCTAAATGACAACGTCAACTAAGCTGGAATTACTGTGTAGCTCTTATTGCTTGTAGTTTATTTACTGAAGAAAAGATCCTTCAAAACTGGCCTAGAAATATGTTGAACACAACAAAGCTTTACATTAAGCTCAACTACTGAAATTCCTAAGATCAGGTCCTGAACTGTCCTTTTCCATTGTATATCAGAGGATCATTTTCTGGTGAAATAGTTACAAGACAATGGCAAACAAAATAGCGCAGCTGCAATGAATAGCCCTGGTCCTGGGCAGCACACTTTATGTGGCTTTGCATGTTCCTGCATTTTCCAAAAATTCTGAACACATTATCAATTGTAAGGTGTACAGACAAATTAGAACAAGACCCTGCGGTGAGTTTAACAAGCAGTTCATTCTGCCGTTGCCGTTTCAGAAACCCTTGATTCTCTCCTGTATAACAAAGATTTGTTTGCTCATGTCATCCAGCTCATTATGGTCAATCTTAGAATCGAAAATCACAGAACGTCCTTTCAAATGCATTGAAAGTAATCCACAACACAACCAGCAGCTTTGCAGCTAGCTATTTGGATAGAGAAGCCAAGCTTTAGCTGCTTTTTAATGGAACTCTTATCTCACAATAATGCAATCCATTTTGATGACCACGACAAATCCTTGTATAGCAGTTCACCAGTACATTCCCCGCAGTTTTCCATTAGAGCTAGTATATCTTTGTCATTCCTAGTATCACAGGACTCAAACTTTTGCTGGGCAACTCCACTGCAAAGTACAATGCCTAGTTGATACCTACCCTCAAGGTGTCTCTGCAGAAGCATCTCTCCCTCTATGAACAGCCTGCCTACAAGCTGGTAACGCTACTGGATCCTCTTGCTCTTCAAGACTGCGTAGTGCCCAGAGGAGCTAGCAAAAATCTGAGCTCTTCTTTAACTGGAGCACGTGCTAGGTTTTCTCTACATCCTATCCAGCCTAACACTCCCCTGGATCCAGCTACAAGAAGAAACAAGTTGTTCTCTTCTATATCAGCCTTTACCTTTTACATCTAGACACAGAACAGAAGTAATATTCTTATATCTGTGCCACGCTTCCCAGAAGGATCTGATCCCCTTGCCATTTGAAATAGGAACATGTGCTCAGTAGCGCTGGCCGGACAACTGGGCCAGGAAGATTGGCAAATGGGGAAAACTCACAGGTCTGCAGCAGTGTGGTCATGCTGTAGAAGCTGGTTGAGCATGCCGGGAGGCTCAGCCTGCTCCACTGCACCCTCCTGCTCCCTGGACTGTCGGAGAAGCTCGAACAGAGGGGAGTCCTGCAGAGACAAAGTGAAAAATGTCTTGAAACACTTTTTTTTTTAATTGCACACTTACTTTCAGCCATAACTTTGTGCAGTGCTTTGATTTTCTGTGTTATCCAGAATCTCACTTCAAGTAGGTCAGCAAATTAAGAGTTTATGTTATTAGCATGCACTAAATATTCAAATTAAAAATTACTTCCTCCTTGAGATCCAGAGTTACTCCCTGCCTTGAAGATAAGGCTGTGGTTGCCAATAACAGTGACATTGTACACACAGAAACAAGAGGGGACAAAACACCTTATTCACAAATTAATGTAAAAAAATATCACCTATGATTCATAGCTGAATGTAAATGCATTTTTCATTCTTTTGAAAAGCTAAAAATTAAACTCCTGTTTCCAGATTCGTTCATGGATTTTGCTTGTAAGTACTGTAATCTAGGTACTTTGAGTAAAACTGATTAATTATGTGCACTACCCTTCTTTACCCACATACTGTAAAGGAAGTGCTTTGACTATAAGGGGATATTACACCTAAGCACCTTTATGCACAAGTGACTCATATTAGATGAGCAGGCTTAGATCACAATGAAAGTGAAACCCGACAGACCATGCTGCTGTAAAAGGGGATTTTTGCTTGCTTTCCTGGTTGAAGGACTGGGACACCCTGGTATGGAAACTGTATGGGGAGAAAAGCTATTTTCTGATTTTTGACAGATCAGCATGCCACAAGAGGGAGTCTCTTTCCCCGATAAGAAGAAGCTGTCCTGCTCATGCAAGGCATAGACAGACTGTAGTGTTACTGAAATAGTTAAGTGCATTCCTCTACTGACCAAGATAAATAAAGTTAATCCATATATTAAGAGACAGATATCACTGAGAAAACTCCAAGCAAAGCCTCCTTTCATTATTGAGTAAAAAGTAAAAAGGGTCTTTTCAAAAAGTTACTTCAAACAGAAAAATAATAATTACAGTTATTGCACACAGTGTAACCTTAATTTTAATTTTATTGAACAAGACGCAACATGTAGAGTATCAACCCTCTCACACACAAATTAAGATGCAATTTTTTTTAGCACTAAGGAAATGTTTCTCCATTTCCTCCTGGAAAAATGTTACATAACAGTCAACATATTTTAGATATGAATTTCAGTAAAGCAAAATTATGTTAAAACCCAAGACAAATAAGTGATTTCACAATATGTAGCAGATCATGTGTACAAGCCATACAGTATTCCTGAATAAAGGTAACAAGCTTAGTTTTTCACTCATCCCGATAGAATGTATAGAGACTCTATACCAGTGCATTTTAAAGGAAGCACAAAGATATGCAAAAGACTACCAGTATGATTTGATTACACTTTTTTCAGAGCTCTAAGAGTATGTACATTGACAACAGCTCTCATCCTAATCACACTGTTAAGATCATATACTATAATAGTGTTCCGTACTTTCAGATTTTATGTTTTTGCTCACCTACTTGTTCTTTCACAGATTTAAACTTAGAAATTACTAATATAATTTTTTTAACTCTAACTTGTCAATTAGCTTTTTTATTAAAAAAAATCCTGGAATAAAACACACCATGTGGTGACAAGGTACTGTAATGCTACCCATTTAAAAAGAAAGGCAACGGTGAATCTTTTGAGCCAAATGTTTTATCACCTCCTTACATCTCTTTTATTTAGATTTTCACAGCTTTTAATAGAAAAAAAATATTACTTGGTGAACATAACATGTTTTACATTATACAGCTGAGACAACTTTTTCCTTTTAAAGTCTTTTAAATAACTTAATGTTTATAAATTTAAAAGGCAAAAGCATCAAAGGCAAATACATCAAATTAAAAAATACAAACAAAAGACTGTGAATCCAAAGTGCACTGTTAGTTTACCACCAAAGGCACTCCTTCCATTAAAGAGCACCTGAAAGCAGTTCAGTCACCATAAGAAAGACGTCTCACCGATGCCAAATTAAAATATCTACTGTATGACCTCAGTGAAATTCAGAGTCAAGATATACACAATGTGGACTATTTTCTGTGTTGAGGTTTTCTCTTGCATGAAGGTGTGCTGTCTACATCAGTTTATCATCATCTTAATCAGAGATCATTTCCTTTGATGCTGAAATCACCACTGTCTAGATTTTTGCGGATGTTTTTACTTCACCAAGGAAACATTTGGGAACAAACCTACCTCCACCCCTTTAAAAAATAAACTTGTCTGCACAAGACTCCATCTTTAAGCACACACTGATCTATACAGGGTGGCATTGTATCAATATTGTTAACAGTCCACTACATGGACTCATTTAAAGAAGCACTTGTCACTTGATTAACTGACTTTAAAGCGTGAATGTACAAGGCCCAGGCAAATAATTTACAGATATATTGTTATGATAATATATACTTAAATTCAAAAGAGAAAACTATAAATGTCAAGGTTTACTGCATGGATTGATTCTTAAACTCTGAAGGGCATAAAACACATTTATATTCAAGGGCATCAAATAAAAAAAAATTGGGAATAATTAAATAATAAAATAAAGAAATAAAAATTAAAAACAGCTTAGAAAGTTCAGAAAACATAAGGGAACACACGAGTCAGTCTGAATTTCTCAGAACACCAAGAACAAATTCTTGATGAACAAACTACTGCCACTGAAATGAGAAATTGAAGTTAAAAAATGTGTCTTAAGAAATTAAAGCAGTCAATTTCACAATGAGCTCTGTATCAGCCTCCCCAAAGTGCTATGTAAAGCAAATGGGGTGATAATCAGCTGCAGAGGTACTCCAAAATGTACGAGAAAGACAAAAGATGCAGCAAAAATAGACATTTCCCTCCAACTGAACCAAATTATGACAGAAGAAAAATAGCATAGGCATTCAAAACAAATACTAAGGAAATGGAAGGGACAGAACATTATAATATAAAGAATAAATTGCTCAAGGTCAGCACTGCCTGAGTGGAAGGCTCTTGTATGTTTACAGTAAATTGGTAAAATGGCAGGGGAAGCCTTCAGGAGAGCGATGTGCAAGATTAAACAGGAAACTGATATACTTTTTTTTTTAGTGTTGAAAACCACAGAATAAATCTGGGTCCAAGCTGTTTAACAGTATGAGGCTTGGCATCTGTTGCAGGCAGATCTGACTGCAGCCTAAAATATATATATAATGAGACTGGGTGAAGAATGGGACACTCTTAAATCACATCAAATTGCAGAACTTGTTCTTATGGTGTGTAGGAGTATTACATTTTGACAGTGCAAAACGTGCAGTGTACACAGTGTAGTCAGGTGCTCTTGATCATCTTCAGAACATGTTCAAATACACCACTATTTTCTTGTGTTACTATTACTAAACTCCTTTATTTTTATGGTTGTAATACTAATAAAAACATTTTTTCCAATTCCAAGATCAAAAACAGTCCATTTGACTTGTTAGAATCAATTCCATGAAGCTCCTGAGATGTACCAGAAGTACTTCTGTATCAAAACAGAATTCTGCAATTTGAAAAGATAGCTGATGTATCAATAATATTTCTTTTCAATCTATACTAAATTCCTCGTACTTTTCAGCAAGCAATACAAGTCAATTCATTCAGCCATTTTCACACACTCATGTTATATATAGTATGAAAATTAATACTAACAGACATTTACAGTAGCATGCACAAAACCCACATTCTAGTACACCTCCATCTGCTTCAGCATAAAGCTCACATCAAAAAGTTCAAATAGGTATCTGTGGTACATGCATAAGAAAGACGGAAACAAGATAAAACATTTTGATACCCACACTACTGAAACCAAAAGCACACTATTAAGTTTTTAAACGTATGTAATGATATGTAAAGATCAGAAAGCCTAGTAATATTAACATCATTATCTGCTGTTTGAAAAAGAAACATGAAATATGTTTTTAAGAATGTGCTAAGAATAAGGCTTAAAAAAAAAAGACATCCAAAAGCAATTTTCAGAGCTTGATGGTCAATATCTAAACTGGCTTTCAGTCTCACTGGTAAGATCTGGTAATACTAATTTCAAAGTAATTTTTGTAAAATATGCTATAGCAACTTTCACTTTGTATTGTAACCACTGTGGTCTTCTATATTAAAAGTGTAATTTGGAAAATATATTACTTTTTAAACATTTATCCAATTTCCTCATGACTTTGCAACCCTAAGGAGAATGCTCTTGTATCTTTTACAGTGTAGAACAGAAATTGATTAACTAGTCTAAGTGCTAGCCCAATGCGACACGCTTGGCCTCCATCGCACAATAAAGTATATATCTGAACTGCTCTGTAAACTGTATTCTTCCTTGACCCTAAGAAAATTAGAGTAAGACACCTTTATCCAACTCCCTCTGCCAAATAATTTCTAAGAGCATCGCCCAGAACAGTGGTTCTTAACTTTTTACTGTAACTTGCACCAAAATATTATTGCATCCCTTATCAGAAATCATTGAAGTCAGTTAGTTTAAACCTAGAATACATCATAATTACAGAATGAAAGAGAATTATTTCCATTTTTAAGTTTACCTTAAAATACCTTCCTTTAATCATAGTAGTATTACTTACAGTACATGCCTGTCCTTAGTTAAAAGGTAAAGGTAAATTTGGCACATCTTGCCCCAGAAAGAGCATCTCGCATCCCCAGGAGGTGCATGTAACCCAGGTAAAGAAGAACCACTCTAGATTCATTAGGGAACAGTTTACCACAAATGCAAAGAACCACCCCCTAGTAACCTCATTCAAGTTAATCACAAGTAACAACAGGAAAAAAGACTTATGTCTGTGCAATGTACGAAGTATAAATTCACAGCTATTCAAGTTAATTTCCTGTTGATGTAAATTACAGAGCAATTTCTTGAAACCTAAATAAACCAGTGGATTAAAAAAATGGCCTTCTAGATATAATCAGCAGTTGTTTTTAACTAATATCTGAGATGGTTGGTTTGAATAACTGTAATCAGAGGTACACTGCTTCTTTATGAGGGAGAATCTGCCTTAAGATGTCAAACAGTTCTAATGTTTTAAACCGGCCTGCGACAGGTTACACAGTTTCTTCAGAAGTGAAAAATTACACAGAAAATGGTTATCCAAGAGCCCGCTTTAAACTGGACTGAATCACAATATTTCATTTCATAATATTACTGATTCCCTCAAACCTGGTCTTGAAAGGAACCGATTCACAAGACAGACTTCTCTTAGAAATAGGTTCGGACAAATTAACTCAAGTTTTAAAACACATTTCCTATGTTTTTTTTTGTAAACAAATAACATTCAATATGAAGAACTTTGTATGATATCATTTGTGCGTAGTGTTTTCAATTATGTTTTTCCCCATGGTCACTACTTATGCCTACAAAACAAAGGACATGACTTGGGGCCTTAATTCCACCATGTTAGGTTTACTGAAGAAATGGAAAAAAACCAAAAGGGAACATTTTATCTGACTGTTGGGTCTCAGATTAATATGTTGACATTATATACTTATCACAAATTACAACAATTATCTTATGGTCCCATTGGGATTTAAAAAACCCCAAATATGACCTTTTCTCTTGTCAGTGGGGGCAGCAGACCAAAAAATCACAGGCTGCTACATGTCACCTGGAACTTTTTGCTATTAATCTAAATTCTCAGAGAACACGAAAACAAGAGGATTGGTATTTGATCTTATCCCCTTGTAGACAAAAAGCACAAAATGTCTAAGTCGCACAACCAGCAGTGAAAGGCAAATGGGGAATAAAACAGAAGGTGTTTGATTTCTATCATGCCCACTCTATAAAAGAAGGCAGAGAAACTGATTACATCTGACCTTTTAGTTTGTTGTGTGGGCGAGAGAATCATTTGTGACCTGCCACCCTAAAACCAAGATCTTTAAGGTCAAACAAAGACAGCTAAAAGCAGAGCTGTAAAGATGTTGCAGTAAGTACTGTTATCTTGAACCATTTTTCAGATTACTGTATAACCTTATAATTAATTACATGGCAAGAACTGATAGGCATCACCTAGAATTAACTAATCAATAAACAAAATTATCAGATCAACTAGACAACTAATAGGTCATATGTGATTTACATTTACACAGATTCCCTTTTAGCAGGATCTCAGTTAGATATGAACCAAAGGACAGACTACAAGTTGGGTATAAAAAACGTTAGTAGCAGACTATGGGTCTAATCAGAAAACCTCCTATTAACAAGCCCCTTTCCCTAGTCAAATAAAGTTAAAAGAAAGTTTTAAAGAAGAAGCTTTAAAGAAGTTGCAGTAAGTACTGTTATCTTGAATCATTATTCAGATTACTGTATGAGAGTGGATGAGACTGGATGAGAACTTTGCATAGCCCGCACTTTTAGAAAAACACAAAACTACAGGACTTGTAGCTACAGACAAAAAATATCCCCTCATTTTCAGTGTAGTCATGGTGATAAGGCAGATCCCACACCACCTCATACCTTCTACAAGGAAAAAAGCATGCACTTCCAAAAACTGAGCCCTCCCTGGGGGCTGACTTGTTGTTCCCATAGGACCAGGAGTGCTGCAAGACTTCAGGTTTCAGCTTGTTCACCGTGTTGGAGTACAATATTGACGTTACACTTGTGACTAAGACTGTTTCCTAAGCAGTATGAGCCTTCAAATCCCCACAGGGTTCCAGCCAGCCTGTCAAAGTATATGATATGGGGCACGTATAACAAGTCAATACACAGGCTTGGTTTTATTCACTGCCTTTAAGAGCATAGGGGATTGTCTATGTTCTCACTGCTGTTTCTGTTCAGGGAAAAAAATCCTTTGGAAAATCACAATTTGGTGTGCACTGGTGAAACTAACCTTAGATACTAGAATATACAAATGGGCATAACAAAGCATCATTTAACACAGACAAGCTAACAAGGCATCACAGATGAGCTAGTATAAAACTAAATATATTGTCTGCCTAGCAATGAGTTTTGCGGGTTTTGAAACACCACACAACTATACTAACCAACTGTTTACTACAGCCCACAGGATTACAGCATTCAACATGCAACAGCTGTACCATAATCTATAAGCCATCTTGGAAAACAGCTTTAGACATATGAAGACATAAGGGAAAAACCAATATAAAACACTCTGGCTTAGTTATATAAACATATTCAACAGCATCTGTTATGCTTGAGTCCACTTGGATGGTAGGATGTTCAAAAAAAGAAAAGAAGTTAAAAAAGAAAACATGTTAGTGGTATAATGTATTAAGTTTAGCAGGTGATGTAATGTAAATGAAAGGAGGGGAATTTATTTTATACTTTTTCTGTTTTTACCACTTCTTACTGAACTGGTTTAGCACTGAAACTAATATAGTCACACTTTAAAAACCTTTTAGAAGCATCAGGTTTAAGAGTTTCTCACTGGAAAATCTGTCACTCAAAGGTTACTTCTTTCATTCAATTTAGGGAATCTGTGGATCATCACTATAAAATAGTGATGATCCACATGTCACCTGTACTTACAATGGCTTAGCCAACATTATACTGGTTTGGCTACTATTTAATGTTTAGAGAATATGCATTCACAGAGAAGGAAAATAACAGGTCCAAAAGTGAATATTTGCCCCACAGCCTTATTATAGCTTGATCAGGACCTTGCATGTATTTCATAACATTGCAGAATATACAGCAGCCCAATCCTACTCAACTACACAGAACTACATTCTACGTCCTGCTATAAAATGAATACTACAGGTGAAATGGTCCTCGAAACACACATACTAATGAGCCAAAATATTAGGAACATTCAACAAACAAAATCTTATGGGATCTTTAGAGCTTGATCAGGTTCTTGCGTGTATTCGACAATGTTTAGAAACATAGCAGCCTAATCCTAATCTACTTTTAAGTGGGTAATGCCGTGTGCTCCAAAAGTCAACCACACAGTGCCAGTTACTGTAAGAGGTAACTTGCGTGTCTGGGTTCTTGTAATAGTTTGGTCAGTCAGGATACTAATATGCAATACCTACATCATTACTTAACAGTGTCTGAACATGAATAACGTGCCTGAACTTTAAAGACATTAAAACGTTTTTCTCTAGTAAAATGTTCCGATATATATGGAGAACTTAATCTCATGGAAAAAAAAATTATAGCATGTTTTCTATGATTTAAAATAGACTAACTAAAAACTTAAAAATTCATTAAAAGGACATTTTTTTGCAGATGGTGCACTGATATTAGATTTAATCGATATGACATACGTAAGTTATGTTGATTAGTCTTAACTACAGTAGTAAAGAAATGTACATCTTCTTAATTGATATGATTAAAACAACTTTCAAAATGAAAAATTAAAAAGTGAGTCAGATGTTCCGTCATCAGAATGGCACTCCTGACCACCTGCCAGTCAGATTCCATGAGTTCTTCCTGTGAGAAAAACTAGTTTATTTTACTGTAAATGGAATGTTTCAAACATTAATTGCTCAGTAAAAAAGAAACTAGCTTTCAATTTCAATATGAAGAAAACTTCTCTCTCCAATATGTTTGGTCTTCCATGTAATTCATGCTTCCCTCAACTTGTTTATATTTTCACAATGATCCTGATCAATCAAACCTGATAGCTCACATATGTAATGAAAGGTTTGGATACTAGTAGTTACAGCTGAAATCTTATGAAACCTCATTGAATTCTCTCACTAATGAGTTGCTCTATCATGCATCATTAGATTGGTTTAAATGAAGCAACTGCTATAATACAGGTCATCACTCACTGTAGAGATTACCCTGTAAAACACAAAGTTGTTGCTACCTGATTTATACACATGGAAATCCTAAATGTCATTGTTGAGGTCCATCTATAATTCATTTTAGAGGAAGGAAATACAAAACCAATTAAAAGTCTAAATGAAACTACATACACCAGCTGTTTGACACCTTAATTTTGAAAAATTACAAAATATATTATGCAAAATGAACTACTTTTTCATTGGAGATATACAAATTAAGAATTCAGTCATGCAATGTGTGAAATCTAAGAAACCCAGAGGCTTAATTCACCTGGTTACGAGTCCTACTAATGATTAGGACGCCAATCAGTTACTGAACAAAGGGAATTTTCCATTCAACTTGTTTTCAGTTCCTACCTGTGCCTTAAAAAAACAGTATCCATTCAGTTGTATGGCACCAAGCACCACAAAATGACTTTTGTGGCCTGTCTGTTTACATGCAGACAATGCAGACTTTTTCTAAAGAAAAATCAAGCTTGCTGTTGTCACAAAGTGCCCCTACAGAACAGCAAACCTATGTTTCAAGTGTTCCTCAGTTTCAAAAAATGTATTTTAGCATTTATGACGGTTTTCCTCTAAAAACCCAAAGCACTTTATAATGTTGCAACTCAAATGACTCATTATGCCACAGACTTGCAATATCTAGAAGATCTTGTGTTCCCTCCTACATTAGTTCTCAAATCTGGTGTACACACTTTCCTGTGCATTTAAACATAATGGCCTTTTTAAAAAAAACCCCAGATTCAAATAAACTCAAATTCACCTCTGACTCCCTACCCTCTAAAAAAATCAAATGTTTTTTACTTGATCAATGCCAACACTGACCATGTCATTCTGTTGGGTCTTCACCTCTAGAAGGTAAAATTCAGTTTGTTACTACAGTGAAAGAATAACTATTCAAAAAGTTCACTTTTTTCACTGTAATTGTAATGCTAGCCAAAAGGAAAAGTTCACAGCGACTACCCGTACCAGACTACAAGATTAACAAAACTGGGCAAAAGAGAGATATTCCCAAGAGTAAAGACAGATGTTTACTTTGACATTAAAATTCCTCAAATTCTAAGACCTGTTTCATTACAGCCCATGACAAACCTTCTATCACTGGAAATATAAGAAACTCTTCCACTGACAACAACTTCAAACTTTCATCCCCAGTTATCCACAGGGGGTTTATACTGTCTGGAGATAAACCACACCTCAGATTCAAGTCATAAAAACATTACCACTTGTGAGGCATAGTTGTATGGATCAGGAAAGGTAATAGATGACCTGTCAATTACAGCAGTTCACTGTAGAACAAAAAAAAATGGTCAAATGCCTGAGGTGTCTCCAGATACTTGGCGAGGATTTGAATTTAAATAAAGGTATGGTTTCTCAATCAATACCCCACTCCTATTTTCCTAAGAACAAGTCTGAAATGCCTCACAAGTGTTGCAAGCCATTTATGTAATTTTAGGTTAAGTAAACATTCACAACAGCAAACAAGAAAGAAGAGAACCAATAATAATAATGATAAATACTGAGGAAATTCAACAATATAAAACCAAAAATGCCAAGTCAACCATTCCAAACAAAAGCTTCAAACTTCGATTATTATATTTTGTAAAATGAACCTGTTATCAAAAGTAATTGAAGCTCTGTCAGTGGTAACTCTGTTTTTAACATTTTACTGTGCCTTACATGAGTGTTGTTTTTTTCTACTTAATAAATCGTTACATACAAATTTACATATAAAACTGAAATATGCAATTTTATTCACTATTCACATAAAAAAAAAGCTTTGGGAAATGCCTTGGTTCATTTAACAACGGGAAAGAGTGGCTTTCCTGCCAAAAGGTTGTCGTCACTCTTGTCAGGTCTTGTTCAAATGAGGAAAAAGACATCCAACTTATTATACAAATTACAGGTTCAGTTCATCTAAATCCTGTACGAGTCATCTTTGTTTTTTACCTTATTAACTGAGGGTGAAACTGTGAAATTATACACCTATACTTCCTTGTATCCACCTATCATTTCTGAAATCTCTAGCAAAATAATGATGAAAAATATCTTGCTTTTCAGACTATTCGGGGTCTTAAATGTGGGAAGGTACTGCAGGTAGTCCAGTGGGCTGAGGAGAAAGCAGGAGCTTAGCTCAGCCCTTACTGTGTGATCTGCTGCGAGGCTCAGGGTAGGGAAGTCATGCTTCGAAGACTCTAGTACTTCCTTACTTGAAAACGTAAACTAAGGTTTTAAATAAAAGCACAGCATAAATTGCTGACCCACTGTTCATCCTTTATACAGCTGCAGAGAACACAATCAGCTAAAATTACTAGGGCTCATTATTTCAGCAAAGTACAAAACAAGCTGCTTTTGTTAAACAGCTTACTATGAACTACTTGAGAATTCAAGAAACCACTTTTGGTCAGAGGGATTTACTTTCCTGATTGGAACCATAAAAAAGGAGCAGCTTTTTTAAATTTTAGCCAAACATACACAAAACTAGTACTGTGCTGTATATTTCATGATTCTTGCCAAGTACCATAACTATACACAGTACAACAGTTTTAAGCTATATTTTAACATTTCATAAGAGCACGTTATTTTAAGCATATCCAGACATCCATTTTTAAAAGCAAAATTAAAACTTTCTCCCCTACAATTAAGACAACTTTATGATAGACATGTAGACATGGTCAAACAATTACAGAGAAACAGAAGTCTGTGTGTTTGGGATCCCGTTCATTTAATTTTTTACCGGAAGTCTTGAGATTTGAAGATTAATCACTCTACAATTTACTGTATAGAGCAGCATTCACAATCAAAGTCACATTGACTCTAATGACAATTAGTATAAAAATCAGAAACCACAGACAGTAATAAAATTAAACAGAAAAAAACACTAGAGTACAAAAGGGGGCAATCATAGAGCACTGGTTAGGGATCTGGTCTCCTAAATGGAGTTTAAGTAACCCCTGCGACACTGATGTTACAATATATCTTTAAGCAAGTTACTGAAGTCTGACCATCCAAGTTTACCCATCCATACAAATGAGTACCATCATTACTGGGACCTCTACAAAGGAGGACAGATCCAACCTAAATACTGCAAATAATGACAACCAAATGATGTTTGGTAGACAGCTTCCCGTATACAACAGTTTTGTGCAATATATGCCAGGGACTTGCACAACAACTTTTTGTGTACTGTTCTGGTTTGTTCTTTGTTCTTATTCTGGACTGTGAGCAACTCTTCTTAGTGCACTTCTTACAATAATACATTACAGTCAGTATCAATTCGTTACACTGTGCTGTGTTGACTGTGCTAAGCTGCTGTTACACTGCAATTTCCCTCACGGGATCAATAAAGTATCTATCAAAGGGGAGAGAAATATTGTTTATTCATTCACACACAGGGCACGCACATTCTAGCATCTGCTAGCACTGTATAATCCCAGACCAAAGTTAACACACCCATGTTACTGCATTTAAATCTGTGAACAGGAGGTACATCTTTAGATAGCAGGTTGTGGGAGTATGGAAACACTGTTAATACTGAAACACTGGCTTCTTTCACGAAATGACTGGAGGAGATCCTTGGATCAATTATCTACTAAGTACTGATCCAAATAGTTTCCTCTTGCTTGCAGGCTTTCGCATGTAGTGTTTCACGAAGGGCTGCAGACACACCCCCTTAAAACAGCTCTGCTAACCTTTGTCTGTACATTAATTCCCAACACAAGAAATGCATTTGAATTAATCTAAAAAACAAAAACTATTGCTTAAGCTTATTTGTTTTGCTGAGCCTTGGAAGGAAGAGTCTTTCAGACAACACAAACCAGTCTATTTCACTTTCTTCTCAGTTTGTGCTGACAGCTTAACGCCGAATCCGGCCTCCGAGCAGAAAATTAATAAAAACGTACTTATCTTTGTGCCAAAATAATTTTCACTTTTTAAAGAGCTGCATTTTAATCAAAGGTAAAACATTTTCATTTACCATCAAATGTTTATAAGAGACATTTCATAATAGCAGAAATCCCATTCTACTCCCCCACCCCACCCCCCAAAAACACGTTTTAACATGGACGTTTTTAACAGTCTCAGATAACTATGAGAACTACCAGACTACATGTACAAACCTGGTCATACCTCCATTTCCAAAAGCAAATTTGTTGGCAGGAATGAATCATATGTAAAAAAAACCTGCAGAACAGACCAAACTGCAATAGGGGTGCAGTAATAAAAAAAAATCACTTAACAGTCTGTCAATTAAGTATGAGTGATACAATTCTTCCATGTAGTTCTGGTGGGGGTTAACATAAGTAGACAGGAAGCACTGCCTACTACATGAACCTGCTGTGTCTGAAGCTCGGCACTAGTTATTTCTCTGACCTGCAGGCTGGGTCTTGTATTATTGTAGGAATCCCATATACTTCCTGTAAACTCAGCTGGTTCCAACGGTTGCAGTGCTAGCTGTAATTATTAAATCTTGTTTTTACTCGGGCATCAGAAATCTATACAATCTATAAAAAAAAACCTTCACCTGGTCAGGAGATCCATGACTAAGGCCATGTGCTTTAAGCTACATACACTTACACATTTTTTTTTCTCCCAAGGCATCTATAACTGTGTAACAAAAAAAGAGTAAATTCACAATGAAGTGAAGACAACTCCACCACCAAAACATTAATTTCTTTAAATTAAAACCTCCTTGTTCCTCTGCAGCTTGCATGCTGATACAGTAATCAAAGAATAAATTATCTTAAACTTAGTTTTAGACAAGCAACATGGTGTATGAAAACAAATGAAAGTTCTAAATAGAAAATAAAGCTTTCCCAGTCTTAACACATTTCCTCCACTAACAAAAATAAAATAAAAAATGAAAACAAAAAAACATGGGTGGGACTATTCATTTTTTTTCAGCACTTTGCTTCTCTTTGTAACATTATAAAGCACTGAAAAACTTTATTGCTATAGTTTTATGTAGTTGTATTGCTTGTATTAATATAAGCAGCAACAGCTGTTTTACACATAAAAGTAAAAAAAAAACAGAAAAGCAATAGAGGGTTAAACCTAGATCTCACTCTTGATGAAGGGTGTTTAAAGAATCTCAGTTTTAATCTTTGTGTTAATTTTTGTGCCTCCAGGACTGCAGGCGATCTTACAAACACTCCTGAAACACAATGCATCTGATGAAAACATCTGCACCTTTAGTGGGCAGGGACAGCTTCGGTAAACAAAGGGCCTGAGGCTTTTTTTTCCCCCACCTAGCACACATTATCACAGTGCAAACAAAAAGGGAGAAGTGGGCGGGGTTTGCTAACTCCACTCCTCCAATTCCCTTGACACTTTTCCTGTGATGTCACATCCCCAATGAAATAATCCTTCATTCGTTTGCCTCCTAATGGGAGAGCAACACAATGACTCAGTCTGCTTGCTTAAGAGAAAAGAAAACCTATTGAGCAAGCAAACCCAGACTTTACAACAGCAGCTCTGGGTGAGTGTGCACTGTAACTGCCTCAAACCACTGGATACAGACCTGGACCTGTTTTGAAGTAAAAAAAAAACTTCTTGAAACTGCCTCGTACGCTTGCTGAACTTTACAGCAGAGAAGCTAAAGATCTCCACACAGCCTAAAAGGAGTCAACACTTTTGTGAACATTTAAACAAAAAAAAGTTTGCCTACACAAATTTTAAAAGGAATACAAAAAAGGGTTTTTCTTCCAAGTTTCACTACAGGAGGAAGAAAGCAATTCTCATCTCTGTGTGGATACAGGTACTGTCTTTAAGTTAAATCTTTTTTTTCTGGATAAAGAAAAAAGAAAACGCAAGAAACCTTTGGGCTTCTGTCCTGTAGCTTGATCTGGCAGGGGGCTTTGGACGGGGGGGAGGGGAGAATGCACTGCAGCACAACCTGTAAGCTGCAAAGCAATGCTCCTCCAGCTGAACGGAACCTTTTGCAGGATTCATAATTATTGGCCCAATTGGGAAAACAGTGCATTTGATTTGTAACATTTCTTCTTAACAGTATTTGATCTGCCTATATATTGACTTCAGAAAAGGCCATCTGAGAAGACTGGGGATTCATGCTGACCATCACAGAGCTTATCAGGTCCTTTGCTGCTAGTTTTTTCATACTTTTCAATTCACACTGGATTTAAGGCTGAGGAATACTACGCTAAGACAAAGATCCAAATGAATCAGTCAATCGCAGACATCATGACAGCAACAGAAGGCAGTTCAAACAGCTCAAACTGTACAAAGGGTGACAACTTCAAGTATACTCTGTACACCTGGGTGTTCAGCATTGTTTTCATCATGGGGCTCATCTCCAACATGGCAGCCATGTATATCTTTTACTGCACCCTGAAGCTGCGGAATGAGACCACCACTTACATGATGAACCTGGTGGTCTCGGACCTTCTATTCGTTCTGACGCTGCCTTTCCGCATCTTTTACTTCATCACCCAGAACTGGCCGTTTGGATCGTTCCTCTGTAATCTTTCCGTCTCCCTATTCTACACCAACATGTATGGCAGCATCCTCTTCCTCACATGCATTAGTGTGGACCGATTCCTAGCCATTGTGTACCCATTTCGCTCAAGGATGTTGCGTACCAAACGCAATGCCAAAATCGTATGTGTTGCCGTCTGGGTGCTGGTCCTGGCTGGGAGCCTGCCCTCGGGGTTTCTACTGCACCCCACAGACCCAAACCACAACCAGACACAGACGTTTTGCTTCGAGAACTTCTCGAACAAACAGTGGAAGGTGCACCTCTCCAAAGTGGTCATCTTCATTGAAACCGTGGGCTTTCTCATTCCTCTCATTCTCAATGTGGTCTGCTCAGCCATGGTCCTCCAGATACTACGCAGGCCTCGGACCTTGAACAGGGGCAAGCTCAATAAAACAAAGATCCTTCGCATGATTGTGGTGCACCTTTTCATTTTCTGCTTCTGCTTCATCCCTTACAATGTCAACTTGGTCTTCTATGCACTGATGAGGACTCAGATCTTGAAAGGCTGCTCCATAGAGACGGTGGTGAGGACCATCTACCCCATTGCTCTTTGTATTGCTGTTTCCAACTGCTGCTTCGACCCCATCGTGTACTACTTCACCTCTGAAACCATCCAGAACTCCATAAAGCGCAAATCTGAATACAGCAGGTCTTATGACAACAAGTTCTCTGAAGCCTTGCAGTCAGAGAGCTACATCCAACAGAGCCTGCGGACTTTGAAGGCCAAAGTCTTTCAGAATGAATCTAGTGTTTGAGGTTCCAGAAAGAGGCTGAGTTGGGTAAATACAGGCTGCCGAACTGAACTGAGGAGTATGGGAAACACACCTTCATTTCCAGACCATGGTGATTAAAACTGGACCATCTGAAAAGGAATGTTTCTTAATGGCAAAGGTTTAGCATCTATGGAATGCATTTAATTTAAAAAAATGCTACTTAGGAAGTTGAACAGATAAACCTAAAACGGATTACACGTCTGGAAATGGAGGTACTGTAAGAATGTATTTAATTTACTAGGTCTATTAGTAATTCATACACCATTTCCAGAGTATGACTATTTAAACAAAATGAGCAACCAGATGACAATGGCTTATATTTATTTATTTTTGTATGTTTTCTGAGAAGCCACAGTCAATTTTTAATAAAAAGAGGACTGAAAAAAATTTCAGCTATCGTTTTTAGTAATTTTGACGGGACTGAAAAGGTTTTTTTCAATTGCGTTGTTCGGTAATCGTGTGCCTTTTTCATTGTATGAAAAGCTCCGGTCATGAAGCTTGCAGAACTACTGAGGGCAAAGTTTGCTTGACAATGATAAAATAGTGTTTACAATATCTTTCAATAATGCTTTGACTTTAGTCATTTAGTCAGGACCTGTTAGACAAGAAAACTGAAAACTGCTTCATTTGACATACTAGCAAATTTTGTATTTAAACAGAAGTACAACTAACAAAAATGCTCCTTTAGGGTGGACACAAGTATTTAGCTATACAGAGAAGTATGGTGAAGCATAAAAAAGGAGAGGTTAATTCCATGCTAAAAAGCTGGTATTAACCTGTAGAGACCTGCAGACCTGCTTGCTGCAATGTTTATTAATGTGTAATTAACCTCTACCTTTCCATCTCAAATTGTACGCTGGCCTAGCTCCTCACAAAGTGTAATGTCGTTTCTTGCATTAATAGGTAAAATCGGTTATCTTATTGAAGAATCACAGATTTTCAGTGCTGTCAAAATATTTTTACATTTCTCTTAGAAATCATAGTAGTGTCTATATTACTGCTAAACTCATCTAGAGATCTATAGCAAATACACACAATGGCATTAGTTAAAGAATTGCTCTAAAGAACTGATTATACACATTGGACACAATAAATTGCAATAAAATTCCTTATGTAATGTTACATTCTCAAGTCTTTCAGAGACATTTCTGTAGAGATTCACTATAAATTACTGAACACTCCTGCCTTTACAGGGTGGGTCTAACCACATGGACTGATTTGTCCCTGCACACTAAGAACCTCTGTAGTTGGTATTCTGAAAAACCAAAGAAATTAAAATTAACCTTTTATAAACTGTCTCAAATACAGTTTGCTGATGGGATATGTAACAAATCAACACAGCGCTTTTCTTAATGATGAAAAGCAGATTCATTTTACTTCTTCCCTCAAAAACATTTTTGAAAAACTGGTCCATATGAACACCAGTAATAAGACTATTTAAGAATAGTCACAGCAGTTTAGCCACAAGGTAGTTAGTCAAGAGTCACTATTGATTAACCAAGCAAATAGTCAAATACAGAGTGGCAAAACCACAAAATACTGAAGTGAAAAACCATCACAGTTATTTAAAACTATACGTTTCAATAAGGTACACTTATATAATCTTGAATAGAGATAACATTTTGTAGCTTAAAAAATGTCTTTAAAAATAAGGCTGCAAAAGAAAGCATACGTTTTTATGAGGAAAATACTTTTCTTCACTTTTTATATTCTTTACTGTACTGACCTGCTGTTCTGGGTACAAGGAGCACCTTGTCCCTGCAGATAAAATGATGCTAATCTTGACTGAAGTTCAAAAGGGAGTGCCTAATTGTGCATAATCAGTGTACTTCTGGCATGAAAAAGGAAAAACAAAAGTAATCTTGGCATTAATACTGAACAAGCACATAACACCCAACCAGAATGGTCTTGGTTTAAACAGGTCAGCATAATACCATGACTCAGCTGACAGGATAAATAGCTAAATCCACTGAACATATGGATATTTGAGGACACGCACATATCGTTAGGCCTCCTGCCTTACATGTAGGTATAATGGGCAGCTCAAAGTGGCAGATAGAATAATGAGTTTTCAGAAAAGGAAGATAACATGGGGAAATAAGGTTGTTCCCAATTTGCTTTAAGCAATCTACAATAGGTGCAGAAAATTATATACAGTACGCTAAATCCTGAATGACTTTAATCTGTTGCTTTGCAAATCACTTATATTTTTAAATTCAAACAAATTGGTCAAAATCACTGAAGTGGTTTAGTCTGCTTCTTAAAACTTAAAGAGAAATTAAGATTTTTGATTTCTCTCCATAGAAAAACTTGTAGGTTAAAACAAGATGTTGACAACTAGTCACAACCAGTGACTTTAAAGTGACTTACTTTCTTCAATTAATGGAGGTAAACAGTTATATAATTTTAGAAAAAACAGCTATGCCTTGGTATAAGCACAGTGAGCAAAATATAGGTAAAAGCAGCACAGGACAGCACTACATAGCAAACCACAGGAAGTAGATAAAACCAAGTAAATAAAGAAGGAAAAACATATCAAACTGCAAAACTACTGTGCAGATAGAGCACAGCAAGTATTTATAAGCTAGGGAGTGTACATAAACTAAAATGGCTTCATTTAATCTTCAATGGCTCCAAGAGCACTGGGGAGAAAAAAAAAACAGGAAGTAGCCACAGATGTGGACTGTGCCCTGGATTCCACTGGTGGCATGTCAAGGCATTTCTTCACTAAAGTTTAATTTTATTCAAGTTTAGGACTCAACCTGCTATGCCGTAGAGAGGTGGGCTCCTCCCCAGGCCTTTCTAAGGCTAAAACTAATGCTTGTCGAGCTACTTGTTATAAAAATGGAAATCATTTTAATAGTCTTGTTTAGTCTGATCTAGAACTGCCATATCATTTGACATGAGTCATTAAGATATTCACAACACAAACAAGTAATTCAGAGTGAAGGGCTGAATGCTATGAAGAAATGAGCAGTACAGGTGAAACAGGAACAGATGTTGCTTGAAGGGACACTGTCTATGTACAAATCAACTAAAATTTTAATAAAAGAGCACCTTTGGTTTATAAACAGGGAGGCATCATCAGGCAACATCTAACCATGCACTAGACTGTGTATTCAAGGAATTCAAAGCCAGTTTCCAAAATATTACAATGTTAAGCTCATTCACCATCTCCATATCCTAGGTAATGTTTTGTTTGATGAGCATGTTGAATGATTTCTTAATGTTTTGAGCCAACTGAAACCTTAGACTAAAATTAACTAACGTTCTTATTCTCGGCAAGGTATGTTTATACAGGGTGCACCAAAACACAGCGTGTAACCTTGGAGAAGAGAAAGAAAACGTGTGAATTGCCCTCTACCTTGACATTAAACAGATTAAAAAGAGAATGTAAAAGAAAATAATGCAGCAAACAGAAAACATTAATTGTGGCCCTGCAGCCTATATTTCGGGGGGAGGCTGCCACATTCAAATCTTAAAAGCCTCTGACCTATATCTTTTGTAAACTGCAAGGGAACAACCACACTATTTTTTGCCATTAGACTAACACTAGCTAAGGGTCAGTACTGCTGCTGATTAACTTTTCATTCTTGTTTCCCCATAAGTTTACTAAAAATATAAGTTAACAAGTTCAGCTGTACTATATAAATGTCAGATATATACTTCCCACCACGTAAAGTTTACACCTGAAGTCAAAGGGTCTGCTTGATGCTAGCACTGGAGATAATACCACGATGTAAAGCAACTCGGCTGTAGCTGTACTGCAGTTCATTCACTCAAGATTCAGTGAACAGTTGGGTAACTGGCTGCTAAAGATAAACATACACAACTCTACAGTAGCTGTCCTCTGGGTTACTGGGTCACAGTACAAAACTGTACAGAACCCTGTGAAAAATGTGACAGCTGATTAAAAATAAAGAAGCCCAAAATCAAGCTGGCACAGACAGGTCTGCATATCATCATCTTTAAGTACACAAATAAAAAAATGGGGTTCAATGTCAGTTTTCTCTAACAAAGGCTGGAAAAGTCCCGTGTGGCCCCATTTAATGTTTGGAATCACAACTGTTTGTAATGACATCACAACTACCGATGTAATGACTGTATTTAAGTCAACTGAAGTTTGACTAAATTCTTGACAATTTAACATCTATATCTACATCCCATTATAAATTAATCAAAATGAACGAAATGTGTTTTAATCATTTAAATTGTACAATAAATGCCATTCAAAATCATGGCCTGTGAAGATAGCCCCAATGAAGAACAGTCTTTCCATTCAAACAACAGAAAGTGTCAGTTGGTTTCATGAAAAACCAAAGAAAAATGTTTCAATACAGCAGAGTTGTAAACCACATATGAGAAGAGAAGATAATAAATGCCAGGTTGAAAGAAAAATGAATGTTTAGTTGTCAAATAAGTTGAATACAAATCTGAGAATCATTAATTGAAAAATCAACCATGAATTCAATACATGTATGACAATAATTTCTTAAAATCATGAAAGCTGTCTTAAAGAAACCAAGTTCACTTGTTATGCTCATTTCCCTTGTAAATGTAAAGTCCCTTTAATACTTCACAGACAATAGTTGATTGCAGTGTTACGGCATGATCTAATCAGATCTGTGAAGCTAAGCAGGGCTGGTCTAATTCAGTACATAAGCAGTGCCCCAGTATGTTGAACGAGGCATATAAACTACACTACATACAGTATGTGCCGTAGGAGGTGTCATCATTCAGATGAGACATTAAAACGAAGTCTTGACTACTTGGTTGTAAAAAGATCCCATTACACAGCTAGTAATGCAAGTGGTGTGTACCAACATACTGGTTGAATGTCACTCTTAGCGTGCGTAATTTAATCTGTTTAAACTTAACCCATAATTCAGTCAGGGGATCAACTTTTCCACTCGACACACAGTATAGTGGTGCTGCTGGTACAAAATGGTTGCCATATATCACTCGGAAGAATAGTGCACTTCAGCAGTGGATGAAATGGGACCCCAGCAGAATGGCAAGCGCTATATAAATGCAAAGAATTCTAAGCACCCATGAACCAGTGTTAAAACAAAACCTGGACATTAAGCATAACTATAAATGACGTAGGTGAACTATACTTGAAACCATAACCAAGTTAGTTAAAAGTCAGCTTGCAGTTTATAAAGCTTTGTACCAGATGTTCTGTTGCAGAGAGCCAATGTGGTCTACATAAGATTGAGTAATTTTTCCCACTTCTGTTTAAGAGAACATGGTATGAAATCTGTAAAAAGCAGTCAAAAAAGGAACTGCAACTGTAGCACAATTTTGAACTGACACTTATTGCATTAAGGCAATCTTATGCTCTCATGTGTTTGGAACAGCAGAGTATTTCAAATTTTCAATAAAGTACACTGACAAATGAAGTAAAATAACATATGGCTATCTTTGCCACAAATCTGCTTTAAAAAATTGATACACACACATTGAATTTTGGAAAGCAGACTGAACGTATGTTGGTTATGAAAACAACTCAAACCAATAAAAGCAGTTCTATACAGCTCTTAACTGAGTCTGTACTAAAAACTAAGCCTAGCCGTAGACATATGCATATTAATCATCTATAATCTTCTCATTCAGTTGTAAAAATGTTAAATGTAAGAACTTCACCAGGTGCCCATTAACTCATAGGGATTTCCCATTTATTTTAACTGAAAAAACGTGCCTCATATTTCACTTTACTGTAATGTGCACAACTCTGAACTAATCAAAGAAGTGAAACTGATAGCATCTTGATGTGCGTGTCTGTGTGGGTGTGTTGGCGTGTAGATTCAGTAGGTCAGGTATATACCTATTTACAGGAATAAACTGTCAGCCTACTTTCTCAAAGCTTTTTTTGTTTGGCACAGTTTCCCTATTTCAGTACCTAGCTGCAGAAACTAAATGTAGTCCTTGGTTGACAACACTATCCTGGCACATCCTGTTTATTACACTTCCAAGGTAAAGCTGGCAACAGAGAAAGCTCAGATTCTATGACAGAGAAAAAAAAAGTTTGTTCTACTGCTTTTAGAAGTCACTTCAGTAAGATATTTCTCACAATGTTGTGCAAAAAGCTTGTATGTCACATGAGGGGATCTCTTCACAAATTCAAAGAAGCAGCGTGAAAGAATGAAAACAGCAGGGAAACTCATGGGAGACAGAACTTACATCCAACGCGATTTCCATGCAGATTACTGCTGACACATCTTGTCAGGTGAGTAACTCAAAAGCCACACACACACTCCTTCCCCTGTTCCCTTTTTCTTTTTAAAGGGGAACAAAAAACGCAAATGCCCCTAAAGCAAAATCAGTTGCTCTTTCATGCACAGCTAAAGTCATGATGTACTGCCTGAAGTCCAACTTCTCAAGACAGCTTTCGTTAAGATCCTTAATTTTAAATTATGTTAAAGGCAAACCAAATATTGTGATACGCCTGATATTAATTTAAAAATATGAAAAGTACTGACCTAGGTATTGACCAAGGAAGGCAAAGGCAATGCAGCAGGAAGTACATGTAGGACTGAGAACAGAAGCCACTTCGAGACAGAAGTGTCTAGATCAAGCTGCCAAGTCAGATTTAAACTAATTTATTAGGAACTTTTATAAAATAAAATCAGACAAACTTCCCCCTCAGTAATCTTTCTTCTTTTCTTATGTTTCCAATATGGCATTGATTCACTAAAGATAGTGAAGTGCTGCTTTGGACTGTCAACCCGAAACTCAGCCAAGCCCTTTTGACTGATCAGAGAAAAACTGATCGCTGAAAGCCCTCGGAGTGAAGATTTTTCATACTTTGCGGGAAACAATTAGGACTATTTCAGAGGTCTCCTGAACAGGATAACCCTATTATTTCAATTAAAAATCCAAAATGAAAGTATTTAAATTAAAATATAATGGTGTATTTTGTACTAAAAAAGTAAATATCACAACAATTACTAGGCCCAATGCAAAACTGTTCTTGAATACAAATCACAGCTGACACTTGCTGAGCTCTCAGACTCAGAAAAGTTCTTTTCATCATGAAATATCAAAGTGCACACTGAAATAGCCTTTTACCTAGCTTAAAATATCTTGCCATCAGGCTTTTAGCATTAGCATCAGATTTAAGAGTTCAAAATTGAACACTATAGACTTTGTAAATGTAATATGTAAAACCATTATTTTATATTTAAATAACCTGTTTACATTTTGGTGAAGTATACACTGAAAATTGTCTAAAGTCTCTATTCAAGAAAAATGTATAACTTGTTTTTCATATTCCTGCTGCCTCACAAATAATCTTCCTCTGTGATCAACTTAAACTGAGTCAACATCACTATCACTGCAGGCATTTCCTCAGTGAAGATTAACCATTAACTGCTGTAGGACCAAATTTCATTTTCACTGACCAGGCAAAAATTGTAACCTCTACGTTGTTTTAAACTTCCTCCTTTTTCTTTATTAGTACTAATTTGTACTTGTGCAGTTTTGGCATAAAAAACTTTTAACGTAACCAGAAATGAGGATCATGCCCAATATTCAACAGCTGCTGCTCAAGCAGCCTGGAAACAAGATGATGTTCATTTCACTATCCAGACATGATTTAAATGTGTGCTTAGTCATCTAAGCAGAAAAAAAATAGACCATTTGTTTTTGAACATTTCCTTACACAACACGGGGAGAAGCCAAGAAGAGGGAGAGAAATCTTCAGAAGACCATTTTAAAATTGAGGCCCTCCTATTTAAAAATATTACTATATTTTGTTTTGGAAGAGCCGCCCCAGCTATAAAATGCTATGACTACAAAAAACCTCCCCCACTTCATCTCCTTTCAAGGCTTCCACAAGAGCATCGAAGTTTTTGAGAAGTCAAAACCCAGATCCATCAGCCGTAGCTTCCAAAATCAAATACTGTACTTTCAGGAAAGCAATCTAGCATTTTGTTACTTTTCTTATAGCTAGAGGCTACTGACAACTGCATGCTGGAAGGGACCGCAAAGTTTTCAACCAACATCTTCCAAAACAAAAATAACTGATATTTACCCCTGTAGAAATTAAATTTACAAAAACAAACTAGATGAGCAAGGCTTGAATTTCACCATAACTTTAAAGTGCCCATTACATGGATCAAAATTTATGTTTTTGTTCCCCAAATATCGCTTCTTGTCTTGTGGATCACATTTCCCACAACCAATTTTTCTTTTTGCGTGTGCCAGTTTTCTTAAACAATTCTAATTTAGAATAGTGGAAAAACACTTAACATACGGCAGTCAAGAGGTCAGCGGCAATATGTCATATATACCACAAAAACTAGTTCCGCAGCCATAAGAAGAAATCAGAAGTCCGATATTCATGCTCCATTTGTGTGATTTGTCTGCTCGTAAGAGGTGCAAAGGTCTTTGCTCTGTAAGTACGGTTCTTAAAGAAACAAGGGAGCCTGTGTCCTGTGCCAACAGGCAAAGTAGGGCAATAATAAAGCTGCAACTCGAACAAACTTATCTTAATGCTAGCAAGCACTTTGTTGGACACTGAGAGAGAAACTGAACAAATCAAAAGGTGTAAACCGAAATCGGCGATGGCTGCAACAATTCAACCACAAGGTCTCAGGTGTGTCGAGTCAATAAGATCCAGCATGAATGCACTGCGCAAAAGCTTTCACGGAGCCACAATTTAACAATTTGGATTTTTAGTTCTTGAGAGAAACTTGTTAATAAATGGTCCTTATTTTAAAACTGAAGCTTTAAGAGAAGGTAGTCAATTCTAAAAATACAGAAATACTCCTGGTTTACGGTACTTAAAAGACTCATAAACAGATAAGGCACACAGAGGGAAATGTTACATAGCAACAGCAGATATGCTATACAATGAGTCATACACCTGGGTAAATTATGTATCCTGCTTGTGTTTCATCACACCAAATACACACAGATATTACCCTCCTCTATAAATGTCACTTTGTTATAGAACTATATAGACCCTATTAGTGACTTAAATGTCTGCCATATGGCAAAATCCTAAAACACTAATGGCAGTTTCCACATCATTTTATATGCCATATTGCTTTTCCAAAATGCCGTGTTTTTAGGTGGCAATTTTGAAGACTTACTGTATATATATGTGAATACATCCGTCCTGAGAAACACCACGAGGGGTAGGTTCAGAAGGCATCATTCTGTTCCATCAATTCATCGGTACCTCTTTATAAATAGGCACTGACAAGGCAATGCAAGCCAGAGCACATGGTGTCTCACCCAGAACCAGAAGCCATGTGCTTGACTGTAGTTCTCAGGCTTTTTAAAAGTTAAAAATCCGTCAGCAAAAGTAGAACAGCAGTTGGAAAATGGAAGACAAAAATATAAAAGCTTGTGGGGAAAACTTTGTATTGATGCCGTTTACTTCCACAAGTTCCACACAGGATAATTTTACCTTTAACACCCGAAACAAAAATGGGAAATGTTTCAAATCATTATGATTTTTTTAATTAATTTATTATTTAATGAAAAAGTGTTAGAGAACTTTAAAAGCAGTACAAAACACAGCAGCCAGACAAACTCTGGGTCTGAGTGGAATGTGATATTCAGAATAAGAGCACTAAATGTTAAATGTTATTAAATGTTAAAAATGTTATTAAAACTGAAACCGGTATCTTTAAATAAAAGGTCTGAAAATTCTTGGATCATTAAGATGCAAGTAATCAAACCAGCAAGACAGGCTAAAGGGCTCCATTTTTATATTTTAAATGTTGTTGATGCCTGGGGTCATCCGAAAAACATGCAGAAAAAGGCAGAAATAAGCCTTCATACGCCAAGTCAGTCTGATGTTCCTTAAAAGAAGCTTTCCTGGATCTCACATTTTAGAGGTCAGAAACTTCAAATTCTGTAAGGATTCACCCATTATGCAACTAGGTCAACATTAAGATTGTTTCCCTTAATCAATGAGTAATGCATGCATCTCAAAACAACTCAGCCAACAGATCTAGCTGTGCGTTAACACCTGACATGAATGCGGACATTCATATGTACCCCCAAAGTTCCGTTTCTCTTAGCTATGCTAAGAAACCACAAACTTAAAAAAAGAGGTGTTATAAGAGATAAGCTTGTCAAAATTGTGTGCAGATGATTTGTTTAACTCTTAAGTGAATCTACGGTAGATAACGAACACTTCTCACTTCAGTAAACTAAAGATCAGACAAATTAGATGAACACTCTAAGTTGGTTTTATACTCTTCATCCTGAAATGGTATGCTCTGTAAAATAAAAAGCCTTTTAAACAAACAGCTTAAAATGCATATGTATATTCTATAATTTACAAATTCTTTTTTTACATTCTTTAAAAAATCTTTCAGAATTTTGGTTCTTCCACTTTACTTCCAATATCCGAAAAAGAAATGAAAGCAAGATCAGTGAAAGAAACTGATAAGATGAAATGAATGTTGAGTAGACAATGACGGGATAATGCTGAATTATTAAATGTCTACTTTATTATATATTTATACAAGGTCTTTATTCAAGTCCATTTACATTAATGGGTATTTTCAGAGTTTAAGGACAGACATCCACACTCATTCACTCAAATTAACTTGCAGCACAGGCCTAAAAATGTAAAGAAGGATATCTGCCAATACCCCAGAATTAAGCCACATCTTTGGTAATTTTATCTAATATCAAGACATGCATGAATAATTCCTTAAGATGAACTACTGTTTTTTTTTTACTCCAAAATATAATAAAATTGTTCTATTATGGTGATTGTGGGGATCATAAGAGAACAGAAGCTATATTTAACATTGTTGGGGAACATATTTTAGCAATGATCTGGTAAATCAAAAGATTAAAATACAGAATCTCTTTCACACAAACAGATCAGCTTCTTAGGCAACCAAACACTCCCAGTAAGTCATGACTTAACAAGCCCTGTAACAACCAACCCAGAAAATATAAACTATATTGCTTATGAGGAGAAAGAAATACTAGACAAATCACTAGTTCCTTTCTAGTTTGATAATACTCCATGGATACGTGTCAATTATGTTCAAATTCATTTTCATTGAAAGAATTCAGCATTAGCAGCTTTCACATACAATAGAGAAACTATCAAAAGTAAACTTATGTGACTTGTACTATACAAATCCTTATTCACACATTAACATGCAGCACAGGCCTAAGTATGAACACCTGATAATTCTAGGTATTGTGTGTGTTTCTGGATTTTTTTTGTTAAGTATTAGTTGAGAAACTAAGTTGGCTACAAGTAAGCATGCACTTACATGTCCTTTGTGAAGTTAAGGTAATTGCCACTCTATACTGATTGATACCTTATTTCATCTTGTTCACTTCAATTTTTTTCTGCAGTTTTCAAAATTCTATATTCTCAACAGCTGTGTATTTCCTCTTGGGGAAAAAGGTAAATTATCCATTTATTGGTTGTGTTTGTATTATTGCTTACCTTTGTGTTTTAAAGAGTTGAATTTAGACTAAGATTTCATTGTGCAAAACAAATTTTAGAGGCTCTACTCCTTAAAATGTCACTAGCAGACTCACTAGCAATTTTAGCATATTTAGAGAAGACTGCTATCGATAAGGTTGATTCCACTTCTTTGCTTTTCAGTTTTTAGCAAATCTGTACTTCTTTTCACTCCGTCTTCAGTACCACTTCATTTTAACCCCCATTTGGTAGGTCAAAATAATTACAAATTGTTTTAAACCAGAAAAACTATATCTCGCCCTAGGAGTATAATAGTTTGGGAACTGCTGCCAGAAAACTCACGAAGTATTTCCTGTTATAGAAGAAATGGTCTTTAGGAACTGCATAACAGTAGACATCCTACATGTTCAAACACGCAAGAGGTTACACTGTGCAACAATGAAAGCTCACTCAGTTTGCCAGTCTACTTCTGACAGGCCACACACATCACTAATTTTCTAGTCTAAATGACCATGGTACAATGAGTGACCAAGTGACAGAAAAGAACCTAGAGAATTCAAGAAGTGTCTTCTGAAGAAAAGTACTGGAATTACTCATCAAACCAGGAATGGATTTAGAAATATTACCTTAAAAACCCATCAGATACTTTTAATGTGGAAAAGGATACATTGTCCTTACTTTAAGCACCTTATTTCAACATGAGATGGCATTTTCCTCCTTTTAGAAAATCTGTACAAATAAAATTCAGCTAGCATGAGAATTCTTTGAAGAGAACTACCTAGCACATCTAACCTTGAGAAGCAGCCGACCCATTAAAGAGTTTGAAACCATTAGGTATAAACCTTAATTCTGTATTATAGAAAGGAATTATTTGTGAAATAAAAGGTAGCAAATTGTCATGGATTAAACACCATTTTCATCAGGTTCTAAAAGCACATTCCTCACAAGATAACACTGGGCTATTCTGACACACATGGTGTAGGGAGAAGGTTTAACTCTTAGGTTCTTAAATATTGCAAAAAATAAACCCTTTCCAAGTTCCAAACAGAGCAGTGGTTAATGCAGTACAGTGTTACATTACAGAACAGAATTTATATTCCCTTACTCTTTTATATGATTTTAGTAACTTCCCCTTATATATATATATTCATTCAGCCAGTTTTCCAGCTTCTCATGCAGAATTTCCTTTTACACCTTCATGGTCTGGTTCATTCTGCTATTCTCTCGGGTTAATTTCACAGAATATTCAATTTACCTTCACTAATACAGTGTATAATAGGCTAAACTGGAATTTAAGATTTGCAATGGCGTGAAAGCAAAAATCTTATCTGATAGAAGAATGGGGAAATTAAACAAGACTAGTGCAAAAGCAACTTATACCACACTTCTAACTTGACTTCAGAAAGTGATAATGGCTTTAACACAATCATTATGTCCTGTATCAAGCACATCCTGTGTCAGCACTTCCATGCCATTTCTGACTCAACCTTGCTCCGAGTGTCACAATAAAGCACAATGTGTGTCAATGTGGGGAAAACAGGTATGAATGCAATTGTTCTTTGAGTATAATTAATCTCCACTCAATTAAATGTTATTCAAATAGCTGCTTCGCCCACTGCATGCCCGAAAGAATCCCAAGACAAGGCCAAAAACACCATGGAAACCAAGACTTATGTGGTATTTAGGGCATTTTATGCAACAGCCAACAGCGTTGAAATATTCAGTGTAATGATACCAAATGTCTGTCAGGACTCTGCTCCAGAAGAGCCCAGGTGAATTCTAGTTTTCATTCTAGCTGAGTTTTTAACTGGACATTAAAAACTGCATAAAAACTGCAGGTACCCCGGGTACGCCTGCCTTAAAGCAATGGACCCCACCATAAAGCATGGAATGGTGCTCCCAGTAGCCCAGAGAAATAAAAAAAGTCTCTATTGCATTAAGAAACCACACCATTTTCTTGGACAAGTCAAATTAGTATATGACAAATACCAAGGGATTGAACACTTTTAAAAGCCACTGTATAAGCATGCAGCAACTGAGTGAGATGAGAAATGTGCTCTTATGGTTATTACCTTTACATTTCAGTAAGTTAAACCCTCTGTATACCTAGGCTTTCCTTTTCAAATGGATGTGCTCTATCAATTGCCTGCAGGGTCTGAATACCTCCCAACATTCCCTGTGCCCCTTGGCCAGCTTGCTTCAATTAGGACTCCCCTTGAGCCGATAAGCTAGTGTCCAGTTCACTACTGCCTTTTATAGAGGTCACACCCAAGGTCAGCCTTGCTTACAGTCCTGCATTTTTTAAATAACTGTGGGCTCATACCTTCTCACAACCAGCCCCGAGAGAAGTGAACCCGAAACCTGCACAAGACATGGGCTGACAATCTAACGAGCTCAGTTTGCTGGGCTCATTTTTTGGGCAGTGAAGAGGAGGTTGGAAAGGCATGTTAACCAAAGCAAAGGAAACTGGCTGTGTGTGAGTGTAGGCACATCTTGGGGGGAAAAAAAAAACAAAACTTCACGACATGCACTGAAAAAACAGTTGCCAAACTAGTTTTCTCTATTTCGTTTGCAAGTGAAAACATGTTCTGGAAAAAAGGAATAACTGCAGCTAAGAGCAAGTATTATCAACACACTGCCAAGTTTTATCAATGCCAGAGAGGAGGTTATGAGGGAAGAGCGCAGAGACAGCATTTTGCCAAACACTCATTTCAAGTAGAACATTTCACCTGAAAATGGTTTTGGATATAAAAACCACCACTTGCTGGGTACAGACAGCAAAATCTATCAGATAACTTAGAGGGCTCACCCTGAATGTTGAAGAAATGTCTTGACCAGCAGCCATATCACTCTGCAACTCACAACTGACAACCCACTGAAGCTAAGCAGGTGTGAGCCTGGTCAGTACCTGGATGGGAGACCTCCTGGGAAAAACTAAGGTTGCTGCTGGAAGAGGTGTTAGTGGGGCCTGCAGGGGAGGCTCACCTAATGCCCCAGTATAGTGATGGGGACAATATACTGTAAACAGGTGCTGTCCTTCGGATGAGACGTAAAACCGAGATTCTGACTCTCTGTGGTCATTAAAACTCCAAGGTCGTTTCGCGAAAAGAGTAGGGGTGTAACCCCGGCGTCCTGGCCAAATTTCCCATTGGCCCTTACCAATCATGGCCTCCTAATAAATCCCATCTATGAATTGGCTTCATTACTCTGCTCTCCTCCCCACTGATAGCTGATGTGTGGGGAGCGTTCTGGCCATCGCATCATCCAGGTGGATGCTGCACATTGGTGGAGGGGAGTCCCCATTACCTGTAAAGCGCTTTGAGTGGAGTGTCCAGTGTCCAATTATTATTAGCAATTATACCAATTATTAAATGTGGTTCCCTTTAATATGACTGACGTGGTATGTTCTAACTTACATACTGGTTGCCTATCTCACAGTTCAAATGGTGTAAACAAAGTCCTTTTCACACATTTAAGTCTTGAAACCTCATAACTGATACTTAAGTACCATTTTGGTACAGTATGTGTGATTTAGCTATATTGCCAGTAAGTCATTTCATAAAGATGGTTCAGAATTAAGAGATGGCAATGTCATAACTGCAAGTCTTGACCAACTCTGAGCCAGTTGGTGTGCATGGAATAAAGTTAAACTGTGACTGTAACGAAGATGTAAGAGAATGCGATGTCTGCAATAGCCCTTCTGTGTGGGCTGAAAAATGTGGTATTAATTGGTGTGCCAACGTACTAAAGGAATCGCCTTTATGGACTGGATAAAAATTCTGTTCATGCTAGTATACACTGTTTTCGTGCTCTCAGATTTTGAGAAGGAAGATTTTTGTTCTTTCACAGATACTGTAGTGCATTTTTGCTGCAATAAATCTGTGATCTATACTGTGCCTCAAGCTCATGGAATTTGACAAAGTGAAAGGCCAAAAACAATGCAGCAAATTCCCCAGCAGGAGACAGCACCATATTTTCAGGTTATGTTTTGGTTTCTATTGCCATTAGAACAAACTGTTGACTGACAGGTTTGACATTTGCATTCATGTTTGTTTTTGCTATATGAAAAAAATGATCATGGTATCTTCCTGTACCACCAAAGATTAAATAACTGTGCACTGTTTACAGGTACTGTAAAGAACATCAACAATGCTGCTAAAATGGCTTAGCAGTGGTCTGTGAGAAAGAGTAAAGGATCTTCACTGGCTGACTGGCTGAATTCCCAGCATGAGAAGTGGTGTGTGTGGATACCAAGAATATTTATGATGGGTGCTAATGAAAGAGAAGAGGAAATATGTAATACATAAATAAGACAACTTTTTCTGAGTTAATCTAATACAATCGCAAACAAGCCTTTGATGAAATTGTATGTGTAGAAGGAAAACAAAGTATTACTAGTGAATCTAGACAGCACTATTAACTTGACAGTAATTCTAGTTTTAACTCCATATTCATTTTGTTGCGCTAAAAAAGCTAATTATGAAGAAAGTTCATGAAAAAAATAAAAGCAAACTTTATAACTTTGAACTTTAAGTAAATCATGTTGTACACTCTGGAATGACCTTTTACATATATTAATTTACTCATCAACACACTGTTTAAAATAGGATACAGATAACCGAATGTCAGCATAACGAAAGAGTGAGAGGAAGTCTTTGGCACTCTGGTGTGGTCTGCAATGTTTAATTTAAACAAATGTCACCTAAAGTATGATCTACAGATTTCAAGAGCACTTCTCAGAGGTCAATACTGGGCACTAGAGCTTCCAAGATCAATGACAATCATTTAATTTCTTCAAAGTACAAAGGCTGCCAATAAAACCAGTTATTTTTCCAATGCGGTTAGGCATGGAATTCCATGTTAAATGCTTTCAAATTCTGTATACAAACTGATCATTAGACAACCGTGATAATGATCAGGATTTGAAAAATAAAAATATCAACTGGCTTTTGGTTCCAACCGCTGAAGGGCATTACAGCCACCCAAAGTAATGAAAAACATTGGTTTCGCAACATGTATATTTAAAAAGTCTACCCTGTATCAGCTACTGTTGATAGTCAGGTTTTAATAATGCTGCAGAGGTCTTAATTTTGACAGAAAACAATGTTTCATTACTTTTCAAGAGTCACTGGAGATAAGCAAGTCATAGGGTCGGTCATAGTACGATTTTAAAAAGCTGAACGGCAGAGTAGGGCTTCATGTTCAGTTCCTGCAGTGGTTCAGTGTTAATTATTTTCTGTTAGACATTGACTTTTGTCTAACAAACCTAGTTGTGAACCTAAAGTATGCAACTCATTCCAGGGATAGCACCCTTGATAGGACCAGAGGAAAGCATTCCAATTAATCAAGCTAAGAGCTCAAGTGCAATTGCAATGAAAGCCAGAAGACACTAAGGTCTCTGAGCTGAGTTTTGAGGTTTGAAGAACACTTCTGAGACCATGGAACAGCAGCTATTGAGACAGAAGATTTTAAGGTCTAAAAAGGATAGAGGGGAACTGCTACTCACTTAACTGAATGGGATCTTTGCATTGCTTTACTACTTTGTGGTAAAATTTCAATGCATATTGACTAAACCTATTGCTTGGTTTCCTACAATAAAAGCTATATTATGACTTATGTCTTAGACTTATGTCTTCGAGTTCTATAAAACTATAAAACTATCTGGTATTTTTTACAGAGAATATTTCACAAGAAAAAGCTACAATCCCCACTCAATCCCAGTCCAGGTCAGTCTTTGATTTAAAGACATGAATCGGCACAAGTGATTAATGGCTCAGATGCAACGAAAACCAGCAATCCGATTGCTCGTTCGGACTTTAGTTGACCTATTCAGATTTTAAATTTTGGTTTAAAAAATAATCTATTGCTCTAACAATGTCAAAATACAGATGCACAATCTCTCTTAAACTTGTTTATTAAGCATTCTCTCCCTTATTTCTGACTAAACAGCTAAACAGTAATGATAATTTATCAAACACTCCCACAGTAAAGTGTTTTCTTTCTTTTACAGAGATGATGACATAGCTAAATAAGGGAAGTTTCATTGCTCTTGGAATTGAAATTGGCAGAGTTGATATGGACTACAAGTCCCATTCAACGTTTTAAGAGCCGAAAGCAAATTTTAAAATGTTTCATATGTACAGTAACATCGAAATAACTTACCCTGCAATGAAGACAGTGGACTACATAAAAAGAGTCATACTGTATACTTGATAGCCACAACTATATACTTGTCATTTTGCTAAATATTTGTTAAATCTGTGATATTATATGTGTAACAATGAGAATTCACACTTAGAAGCCTTATTAATAAAAGTAATGTAGAACATTTAAAGAAATATGCACTTTCCCACGGACTTAAAGGAGGGTTTAAAATCTAATGTGATTAGTGTGTTAACATGATTAAGGTGGAAAACAATTAGAGCTGTGTAAAAGTTTTATGGCTGCAGTGTAGGTTTTAGTAGAGAGTCTCCATGGGTGGCCATGCCAGATGCAAAGTCCCACTTTCTAAAAGCCAGCTAAGCGGTGAAAAACAGTTTAACAGATACCTGCCTGAGAAAAAAACTAAAGCAATTTAGCTAACCTACACACAAAAGGATGCACTCCCATTAATTCCTCTAATTGTGGAACATAATATACAGTATAATACTTATTTATATACTCTCTGTGATTCCCATGTAATCATGGGTGGAGATGGGTGTACAGTATGTGGTTTTCACCACCCAAGGTTTAGTATTATTTCTAGAGACTGCGCTGCTCCAATAAAAATGAAAAGAAAAAGAAATCAAGAGACTTCACAAAGAAAACTATACACATCTGTGATGTAAAACACCACCCAAGAACATACAGCAAATCCCTAAACTAAGCCTAGCAATGAATGAATTCTGCAAGGAAAGGGCATGTTAAAAGTGTAAATTACACATTGCACTGAAGAAAAAGAGGTATACAGTATGTACAAGACCAGGTGTCTGCCTGCAATATGCAGTACGTAATGACATGCAGCTTTCCTTGGTCAGCTCAGAGTTTTTTTGAAAAGCTCTCAAAAAGCCAGCCCACAAATTCCACAGTTACAAGCTTGCATAAAATCACACCGGAAGATGAAAACCCAAGCTGTATCATTTTCAATAACTTTTAGGAAACAAACTGACATTCACTATTCTCTAAATTCTGCAAATATTAAGCAGCCTACTACCCTATGTAGCCAACACATTCTTATCATTCCTTGATTAGCAATGCCTATAAAGTCTAAAAAATGCAGTATAGACATCTACCAACTGAAGGGCTACAAAAATAAATCAGTTTAGATAAGTAATTTTCAAGATAAAAAAACTAAAGCAAAACTTCTGTACTTCTACAAGACATGAGCTTGTTGAAAAGAAATTTCTGCAGTCCAACAAGGAATACAAAGTGCCGTTATGGAGTACAAATTATAAATTTTACACATGTACAGTTTATCTTGGAGAAACAGCTCGGTGACAGAACTGTAGTTTGAGAGAAATAACTATGGCAAGTTTGGTATCTACAACCAGTTATACAATAATAATAATTGCTTACACTTATATAGCGCTTTTCTGGACACTCCACTCAAAGCGCTTTACAGGTAATGGGGACTCCCCGCCACCTACACCAATGTGCGGCATCCACCTGTATAATGCGACGGCAGCCATAGTGCGCCAGAATGCTCCCCACACATCAGCTATCAGTGGGGAGGAGAGCAGAGTAATGAAGCCAATTCATAGATGAGGATTATTAGGAGGCCATGATGATAAGGGCCAATAGGAAATTTGGCCAGGATGGCAGGGTTACACCCCTACTCTATTAGAGAAATAACCTGGGATTTTTAATGGTTTTACATCTCATCCGAACGATGGCGCCTGTTTACAGTCTAGTGTCCCAGTCACTATACTGGGGCATTAGGATCCACATGGACCGCAGGGTGAGCGCCCCCTGCTGGCCCACTAACACCTCTTCCAGCAGCAACCTTAGTTTTTCCCAGGAGGTCTCCCATCCAGGTACTGACCAGGCTCACACCTGCTTAGCTTCAGTGGGTTGCCAGTTGTGAGTTGCAGAGTGATATGGCTGCTGGCCATATGTATATACACTTTGATTTGACCAAAGGAAAACCACTGGGAATCCATAGTGACAGAAGGACCTAGTTTTTTGAGATGGGGATTAGTGTTGAGTCATTTGAGGCTGCTTTCTAATAAATCTTGCAGGTTTACTTTTGCCTGCCCATTAACAAATCCCCTGTATGATCCTGATGTGAACAGTGGAGTGGACAGAGGAGTAGTGACCTTTCTGCAGCTCAGTGTGCATGACCAGCTGGACTTACTCGGCAGATGACAGCTCTAAAATTTTTCTCCACCACTGATACAGATTCATAAAGCACTGGGCTGATCAACAAGACGGGGGCTTATAAAAATGAGCAGAACCACACAAGGAAAACCAACATAAAAAAACAGACAACAAAGTATCACTTCAATTCACGCTTGAAGAACTCTGCACATAAAAACCTTATTAAATGTTGGTGAGTCTACTTTATGTTACTCTTTTCATTTCAGGAGTAATATTTTAAATAAATAAATAGAAACAAACCTTAGATTTTTTGATGCAACATATTGTGCAAGCTCTCTACAATAGCAATTTACAGTTTGTATTTAAATGTCTGTTTTATGACTATTTTTAAGCTTGACACTAAGTGAATAGAAGTAAAAAGGCACTCAGATATACATTTTTGAAAAGCTAAAGAATAATTTGTCATTCATGACAGACAATGCCATGCTTACCAACGGGGTGAAAATAACTCTGAAATTCAAGACATAAATGAGGGAGTGGAAAGCGGAAAATGAGTCACAAGAAAATACAATAGAATTCTAGACAGGAATCTGGCAGTAAACTGGAAAATAATAGTGACCTGGAACCAACTCAAGGGAGAATGCAAACATTATTTCACTCTGGTGAAATCTGAAGAAGTACTGGTAAAATAAGTTATTAATATAACAGTATAATCATCATATAAGATCATTAAATTCAACTGAGATAATTAAATTCACCCATTGTTGACCTATCTTTTCAGTTCTACCATCCATTAAAGCTATATCATGCCTACTTATTAAAAACAAAACTACCAGAAAACAGATTTTTCTAACTAAACATCCCCATAGACACTGACCTTTCTATCTCATTGTAAGTTACTGCATTCACCCGACTACAAAGCATTACAAAGCACTAGTGCCAAGAAGATGTGGTTAGAAATCAGTGCCGGAGGTAAACTGTTCTATACAAAAGCCATTTAAAAAGCTAGAGATGCCACCTAGCTGGAACTATTTCTTAACCATTACAGATAAATTGAGCCTTAACAATATAAATGTAAGAAGAAAATTCACTGTGTGATTCCTTGTAACCACAAAGGCCTCAGATTTTTATACTGATAAAACTACAGCTTCCGTTGCTCCCACTGTTTCTACAGAAGCCATGCTGCAGTTGGTTGGCTGTTAAACATCACACCATATAAATATGTACTAATTTAAAATAAGCTTCTCCATACACTCACACTCTACTTTCTATTACCTTATAATTGACCTGGGGTCAACTGATTTATTAAGCATAATTATGGAAGCACAAGACATTTTCCCTAGTAAGTTCCAACATTTGCAATGAGAAAATCAGAAAAAGCAACATTTTACTGCCTTAAGAAAACAGTGGTTTTCTAATCAGCAAGCATAATGTTGCATTTAGACTAAATGAACAACAATATTAAGATAAATTAACCTTTGAGCTAGACTGCATTTCTAAGGCTATGAAGTCTACAATTTCAACAAAGCACCAGCTTCTCTCCATCAGTAAAATAGCTAATCTAAACTCTCTTCACCACCATCCAACAACTACTTTATGTGACATTAACTCACTGCAGGAGCCTGAAAAAGAACCCTTATAAGGAATCTGTGAAATCTTCACCTTTTTACTACCCCCTTAGAATATATTAGGGTTTAGAAAATCAAGTTACATGAGTAGGTTTTATGGAGCTGTAAAACCTAAAACTGGAAAAAAAACATTTGTCGCACAAGGTCTACAGTTTGTCTTCAGTGTTAACAGAAGGACAAAAAGCAAGAAAATAGGGTACAGGTAATGCTATTTTTTTTATAATTCCACATTTGATCAGGTCTCTTTACACACCGATAAAATTGTCAATTTAAATAACTTGCACTTCTGGTTTGGTTTAGATCTTTTACTGTGGTTTTGATAAAAAGTCTGACGGTTGCTGTGAACTTCCTGTATGCCACTGCTTAAGAAGCCATGAAGTAGTTCTGCCACACTAAATGTGAAGGCAACAGTTCAGAAGGGGCAAAAGAAGATAAATACAGCTGCATGATAAACCGTTGCTTGCACATGTATCATTACAAAAACTGTCCTTGATTTAAGCTCAGGTATATATCACTGTAGTAGGAAGGAGAAAAAAAACATGAAATTACAAAAATACTTGCTCTCACACAGGGACACCATTATCAAATGAACTTGAAAAATCTGTTTTTGCTTTGTAATGCTTTCCAGTTTTCACTGACACTTGCTGAACATTTTTTAAATGAAATTAAACTTTCTAAGCCTTTGCAGAGCACAAAAATTATCCAGTACTTTACAGCATACTGCCTCAGTCACCTAATTGAGCAAAACATTAAAAATTAAATAAAATTAAAAGGGTTAATTCTCCCTACCACAACACTTCCTTGATTTTAATTTTCATTCCAATATAAACATATAGCTCACCTCACAAGAATTCCTATTGATACTTATTAAATACGTGCTCTGATGCCAGCGTACAGTATATGAAATTCTAATCCAGTTGTTTTATTCAATGCCGCGTTCTCCAGACAAGAGAGGTTGTAGGTGGTTGTTTCCTCTTCATAAAAACGCTGGTGATTTTCAAGCGTTTTTCAGCAGGCGAAATACAGAAAGGGCGGGAGAAGTGTCTGCTTAGCTCTGTGGCTTCCAAAAGCAAACAGACTGAGGGTGTCTGAGCAAAAATCCATTTTTCCCCCTGACTGCAAAGGCCATATACAGTGCAAATATTTGAAGTAATGAAAAAAACATTAAAAAGCAACTGGCATTGAGGGTGCATCATATGTGGTTCTATTTGCAGAAATCATTATTAATGGAGGCGGTTTTGAAATTGCCTTTCCAAATATATCTGCCTGTTCCTCAGTCTTTACAGGCACACAATCAAGACACACATACTGCAATAAAATGCTCTGCTCTCCTGACAGATGAGACCTAATGATGGAGCTCCAAAACCAGAGCCTGGCCTCAGCTCCTGCCAACTGCACCCTGGATACCAGCTACCGCTACACCTTCTACCAAGTCACATACAGCATCATATTTATCTTTGGTTTGGGGAGCAACACCTTGGCGCTGCAAAGGTTCTGGGCTTCATCGAAGACGCTCAATAGCACCGCAGTCTACATGGTTAACCTGTCTGTGGCAGACCTCTTCTTTGTGGTGTCCCTTCCCCTGAGGATCTACTACCACCACCACTCTTCCCAGAACTGGATGCCGGGGGGCACTTTCTGCCAGCTGACTTTCACACTTAAATACATCAGCCTCTACGGAGGTATCTTCTTCTTGGTGTGCATCGGGGTAGACCGCTACTTTGCTGTGGTCTACCCCTTCAACAAGCGGTGGAGGAGTGTGCGTACCGCTAGGGGAACAAGTGCAGGGATTTGGTGCCTGGTGTTAGCCCTCAGCATTTCCCTCCCCTTCCTACACACGGCTGTAGCCCTGCTCCACCAGCCCTGCCTGCTGGACCCATCGTCTAGCCGCAACCGCCTCTTCATCGTGGGCATCCTCCTCCTTGTGGAGGCTGCATTTCTGCTGCCCATGCTCCTGCTGCTCTTCAGTTACTGCAGCATCCTGCACGTGCTGCGTCGCCCTCACTGGGATCACCGCCGACCTCATCTGCGCAAGCGGCGAACCTTGACAGTCATTTACTGGGTGGTGGCCATCTTCCTCCTCTGCTTTGCTCCTTACCATTTCAACCTCTTCTGGTATACCCTCACCAAGGTGCAGCTACTGCCCAACTGCCTCCTAGCCAAGGCCAGCCAGGCACTACACCCCGTGGTCCTTGTCCTGGCTAGCTCCAACTGCTGCCTGAATCCTCTCATCTACTACTTCTCCAGCAAGATGTTTCACAAGGATTCTGCCACCAGCACTGGCAGCCAGTGAGCTGAACTGGGATACTGCAAATATGGTACCTTTTTTTTTTCCCTGTAGCTTTGTTGAAATTTCTTCCTTACCCCAACAAGATAGAGAAGAGAATTTGTGGCCCAGGACGTCTTCTACACTTACCAACCAACTGAAGTCCTTTGCAAATAAGCTTCAAAGGTACAGATCAAGGGACTTGATCTGACAGGAAAAGCATAGCGTAGCTAAGGACACTTTCAACACTGAACTGCCAAGCTACCTCAAGTGAGCCACAAAGATAACCTCTGAAAACTGACACCTTCTTTCCCATACTACACAGCAACTCTGTGATTTTTGGGAAGCATCAAAACCCTAGGAAACACTCATCCTTGTGAACTGTCTCTAAATGAAAACTCGGCCATCACCTGATGAGAAGAACTCAGGAATCAAGATACCAAAGAAAATAAGAACAAAATCTTGGTGAAAATAAATTTCTGCAGTCCAACAAGGAATACAAAGTGCACTTGTTCATGGACTACAAATGATAAACTTCCCACATTATAAATCAAGGAATGACAAGATCTCGAAAAGGTTCCAAGTTCTACCTGTAATAATAATAATTATTAATAATTAATAATTGCTTACACTTATATAAGGCTTTTCTGGACACTCCACTCAAAGCGCTTTACAGGTAATGGGGACTCCCCTCCACCACCACCAATGTGCAGCATCCACCTGTGGATCTTCCATTGAGTTCAGCTCAAAACTCATGAAGGAATCATATAGTTTCTGTTGAATGTGGATGTTCAAATGACTGGATTTGACTTGTGTGGGAAAGTTCTTCCTGAACCTGTGGTGCATTCTTTTAACATACATGGAGATGTGAAAGGTGGGTTATGTATAATTGTTGTACACTTGTTTGCATTAATCACAGGCTTCTTCTGTTTTGTATAAGTGTAGGTACTGCTTGACTAGATACTATCTAGTACAATTGTTTAGCATTGCACCACCACTAACTGCTATCTTCAATTATTTATAATGTTGATTAGTTAGCTCAATTTCCTTATTGTCATTCATCAATTTACAAAGTAAATCCAATTAATTTTACTAAGTACAAATAAAAAAATAAACTAGTAGTAAACACCTGAATTTCGTGCTACTACTTGACACGATTTGAAAATCATAAAAGTTAGTAAAAAGAATAAACCCCAGTTTTCACCTGTTACCAGTCCTCCATGGTATAAACAGGGTCTTCAAACAATTTCACAGCATTCTTCACATTAATACCCCTTCAACATCACTAGCACCACTGATAGCAGATTAACTGCAGGGAGTTTTGATTTGCCCACATGGTCAAGCAGTCATTCCTCAGACCAAGCAAGCATATCGATAAATGCCATCTTTCTTTTAGCAATCACATTAGTTTGTCTAATCAGTGCTTTGTAAAAGTTTCCCAAAAACAAACTCCCTGCACTAAATCCTAATTGTGTTTGCTTAATTAGTTTGCACAGGTATGACTGAACCACATCAACTCAAAGTATTGCTACAATGTTAAGCCCTATTTTATCATCCGCGTTATAATCCAGCTGTCGCAGGTTCAAGCCTGGATTATATCATTAACTGAATATGATCAGTTACTCAAGATGTGGCAAACAGGTAGAGCACCACTGAGGACAGGATTGCAATAACTGGCCAAGGCTTTCTCAGCTCTTAATATATAGAGACCCATGGACTGTTAGGAACTTTAAGTTTTGTGGTCCAGTTTTTGAGGGATGTACCTCTCTTCCAATTGGCACTGAATCTCCAGTATGAGGCTGTGTTGCTTCTCATGTACTAAAAAAACAAAAGGTTGGTGGATAGGAGGAATATGTATACTTCCTAATTCTCTCATGGTTGAAGCTGTGAGGATTGTAGCCTTAAGCCAAGTCAGGAAATATTACCGGCTAGGTAGGTATAATATAAATTGGGTGATTCCAAATGAGAACAAACAGGCATTAAGAGAGGAACACTAACAGTCTAATCAGGATCAATTGCATTCTAAAAAATGGCAGCATAAACATGAGTTTGAATGTTTCTCACAGAGGTGGTACTTGTCAGGATCAAATCCTACCACTTCTCATAACCAGGAAAAGAAAAAGAAAATAATTTCTGTCCCAATGTTTAAAGCTTCTTTTAAGAACTGATAGGGATTTCCTCTTCAGTCTTTTATTCTTCAGCAGTATGACTATGTATTTACACAAGACCAACTCAAATTTGATCCATCTAAAGTGGCCTGTAAAGGTACTTTAACACTGCTGATAAAGATCTTGTACAGATCAGAAATGGCAGTTCAAATGTGTTTCTTCTGCTATTCAATAAGACGTTCAAAGAAACAGTGAAAAAGGCAATATGTACATGGTTGGTAGCAAAGATAATGTATCAATGTGAAAGAGAAAGCACAGGATTATATTGTGGTTTGGAAACCTACAGGCTACAGGGAGAGGAGGCCCATTCAGAAAAGACCATTGTGAAAGGAAAACTGATACTTCCTCCGGTATTCATGTGAACCCCACACTAGGATCTGAGGAAAGCATTTATACGTCCTGTCTTCACTTTTGTATATCAGTAGTGTGATGATAAGGGAAGATAGTACTTGCATAGCAAAACAAACAATTCATTTCCTGATTTGCAAAAGGGATCTCAAACCCTCCATTTTCCCTCAACAATCCAGCAAAGTTATAAAATTTACATGTAAGGACAGTTTTTACATTTACATTACTCTTATGAGTCTGAACTCGTATACTATAATGAATATAGTATCTAAATCAAGGAAACAAGATATAATATAATACATGAGTGTACAAAGCAGTTAAAAATACAGAAAAAAGCCTTAGACCACAGAAATCAACTGGTTTCCCTTACTGGGACAAAATGGTCATTTCCAGTTTCTTTCATTTTAATTTTTGCAAGTTTTATTACAGTCCATGGAAATACTGTTTTATATCATTCTACAACAGCACATGTTCAAAGTTCACTTCAGTCAGCTGTTTTATTAAATATTTCATGTATTTTGGTATAGCTTAAGTGAAATACCCATGCAAGCAACAGAAAAAATGTTCTTCCTAATTTTAACAACTTTGCGGTTATTAGCCACAAGGGCCTCAAATGTAATTGTAATTCTAAAATTATTTACTGTGTACAAAAAAAGCCATGGAAGAAACAGGGATGAGCCAATTCTAAATGGTATCAAGTCTCTAACAAGTCATTTCTTTAAAAATGTAACAAAACACAGCTCAGATATGGGAAATATCAATCACTTGATTTATAAGAGAAACAAGATCATTACATAAACCATTTTGCATTGCATTTTTTAATGAGTGGATTTTGACCAGCTTCATTTTGACTTATACCACGTCAGAAGTTGGCCTCATTTATGATTTGGCTGTCTTTGTACGTGGGAAATGTTCTGGTTTTGATAAGATTTATCACAGGAAACATGAATGTTTATTTAAGAAACTCAGATGCAAAGCAGCTTTGACAACTTTTCAAGGTCTTCGCGCCTAGCAAAATGAACTGTTCTCGTAATATTTCAAATGTGCAAGAACAGAAAATATTGCTAACAGCTTCCATTATCTGAAGGTATATCTGAGGATGGTTTCCTCAAAACGTCCTCAAAAAACTTCTGCTACAATACACTCATCAAATCATACCAATATGTCTGAGATTTCTTCTCTTTTCAGCTTAAAAGGGTGGTGAATTGAAAATTAACAGCTGTTCTTTCAAGATGTTAAGTTATTCCAGTAAGTACAGGGTAAAGTATCTCGGTAACGATACAGCATTAGCACAGAAGGGCAAAAAAAATGATCAGTGGTAGAAGTGCTGAAACTACTTGTCTGCCAAGTTAAATATTCATCACCTTGGCTCCAGGTAATCTACCCCATTCCCTGTGGCCTCCACCAGTCAATAATTCCAATACCATTTCAAAAATTAAATGGCTAAAACTTAATCTTTAAAAACTTAGGATACAAGGGCTTTGAATGTCACAAAAAATGTGTATGGATTTTAAAATACCTTGCGTTTCAAAAATCTATACTGGTTAGTGAGGTAGTCTGGTAGACTAGTGAACCAGAGAGAGATGCCCAGCTCTAAAAAAATACATCACTTCATAACCTTTGATAAAACCACCTTCAGAGATCACAAAGTCTGCCATCTGCTACTTATTTCACTAAAACAGTATAGTCCAGTCTCCAACCAGGAAGGAACATGCCTATGTACTTTTTTACAGAAATAAAACTTCTGCTTTACCTTTGACATTGTTCTTATAAAGAAAGACAGGTCATGAACAATGTCACCATAAGGGAACCAGAAACAGCTGTCTTCTTTTCATATTGAAGCTGAAAAGTGAAACAAGAAAGTTTCTTCCTTTGTGTCAGTTATAGTTATTATTAGAAACCAGTCAAGGTCTTAAGCTTTTCTTTTGAAATTAAAAGAGGTGTGTGCAGTCATTATAGTGCACATTTAGTTTAAGGAGACACAGAAACAGCAAATCTTCGATGTCTAAAGAATACTGTTTTTGAGTATTTTGCAGATAAGAAATGTCAATGGTTTTTAGAAGTAAGATTTCATTTTACCTGAGCCCCATAAAAAACATACCTAATGTAAATGCTGTCGTAAATTAAATTTATAAGTAAACACAAAAAAGTCTTACCACACTTGTGAATAAACGTTTGCTAACATGATTCAGAAACCTGCATGTAAATAGAAGATTATCATTCACATATTGCAGTGTTTTTCTTCAGTATTTAATGCCTGTATCTGCAAAATGTTTCCTTCTATCATTTAAAACAGGAAAAGATAAAACAAGTTAAATGCACACATGGGTAAATTTAAACTGGGTAAATGGGGAAAAGGCTATTACTAAGCAAACAATTTTAGTATGCTCCAACCAGATCAACATATCTTTTATTTAAATATTTGTAAGGCTAAGAATGACTGGTAAATTTAACCATGAATTTGATATGTATAATTTGTTATTTGTTAATAACAGGCTGTGCAAAGACAATAGTAGCATGATGCTTATAATGCATGATAACAAATCATAATGTAGCCATGTCACAAACTAGGGTCTGTCACCTGTTAAACAAGCTCTGGAGTTAATACATTGTGCTGTGCTACCTAGCTGGCAGAAGGAGAGGAATTGAAATACTATTTATGAAGTTTCAGTGCCAGGGTGACACTAAAAGACATCTCATAAGCACAAACTCAAATTGGGAAACTACAGAATCACCTAATAATTGATTTCACCCTGAACAAAAACATGGTAGAAGCTGAGGGTTTAATATTCCTATTGTTTGCGAGTTCCATTTTCAGGTTTACTGGGAATAAGGGAAAAAAAATCCTGCATCTTTCATCCAGTGGTAAGAGTGATCTCCACAAAACCATACTGTTACAAAAGTATAATCCCAGGTTTTCCCAGGAAACTATACACATGCTTTATTTACAAGAAAACTATAATGAAATAGAAATGTCATGCTTTCTTCCTCAATGTGGTATTGCAAAACCCACTTTTTCCTCTTTACCATGTGATTATTTCACAAACTTAAAAAAAAATCAGATCATAGAATAAGTATTTAAGCCTCATCATCAGTCCTAGAGGTCAGGTTGTCTCACAGCACTTCCATGCATGTGGTACAAGCAACAGTCAACGTTACCCAATTGTCCACATCAAGACCCGGCTGGCTATGCAAACCAGACGCCTGTGCTTTAGTGTCAACTCTCCTCTGTCATGCACATGTTCTCTACGGAACGGTTAATAAAATCGGCCCAGAGAGCCCACGCTGCTGCCCCCTCTCCCCAGTGCCTACCGATCTCCAGGCGATGCTCTCCATGATGAGGTGCTCGCAGCGCTCAAGATGCTTGATCATCTCCCGCGTCAGGCTGGGCTCCGCCTTGATGAAGCTCTCAATCACCTTGTAGAAGTCGAAGGCCTTCAGCTGGAAGACATCCAGGATCCAGGGGAAGGACAGGTCTGTCTCCGATGAGCTGCTGCTGCTCTTGAAAGTGCTCCCTGGTGGAGGGACAAAAAAAAGACCCACTAATGAATCTGCCACCTTGTTTAGAAAGAAACTTGATCTCTGCCATTAACCTACAAAACTGTAAAAAAAATGATCACAAAAAGCATGCAGTGGAGAGTACCTTAAGGTTTTCCACATTTTTGATAAGCATTAAAAAACAAAAATCTGAGTAAACTAACCACCAAGATAAACCTTTTCTTTTCTGAAAGTTGTATCAAAGTTAGTCTAGGAAATAAGTGAAACCTGGCATTATTAACTCAACTGCATACAATGGTTTTTTAAGGTTTACACTTTATCATACATGATAAAATCTCTCCATACCGATACTATTTTATATACTGCCATATTTCATCTTGCACATTTCCGACTTTCCTTGAACTACTTTTTTGTTTTTGCTGAATAAGGCAGATGAACATCATGTACTGAGAAACTAAGTCACCATCAGAAAAAAAGCTGCAGATACAGTACCTTAACACAACAGGATACTGAAGAATTGTAATAACAGGAAAAGTAGACATACACTTCTGGGTAAAAGTTTATCTTCTGTGGTAGGTAGTGTATACAGTGGTGTGAAAACGTGTTTGCCCCCTTCCTGATTTCTTTTTTTTTTTTGCATGTTTGTCACACTGAAATGTTTCAGATCATCAAACAAATTGAAATATTAGACAAAGATAACACAAGTAAACACAAAATGCAGTTTTTAAATGAAGGTTTTTATTATTAAGGGAAAAAAAAATCCAAACCTACATGGCCCTGTGTTTAAAAAGTGATTGCCCCCTAAACCTAATAACTGGTTGGGCCACCCTTAGCAGCAACAACTGCAATCACGCGTTTGCGATAACTGGCAATGAGTCTTTTACAGCGCTGTGGAGGAATTTTAGCCCACTCATCTTTGCAGAATTGTTGTAATTCAGCCACATTGGAGGGTTTTTGAGCCTTAACTGCTTTTTTAAGGTCATGCCACAACATCTCAATCGGATTCAGGTCAGGACTTTGACTAGGCCACTCCAAAGTCTTCATTTTGTTTTTCTTAAGCCATTCAGAGGTGGACTTGCTGGTGTGTTTTGGATCATTGTCCTGCTGCAGAACCCAAGTACGCTTCAGCTTGAGGTCACGAACAGATGGCCGGACATTCTCCTTCAAGATTTTTTGGTAGACAGCAGAATTCATGGTTCCATTTACCACAGCAAGTCTTCCAGGTCCTGAAGCAGCAAAACAGCCCCAGACCATCACACTACCACCACCATATTTTACTGTTGGTATGATGTTCCTTTTCTGAAATGCTGTGTTACTTTTACGCCAGATGTAATGGGACACACACCTTCCAAAAAGTTCAACTTTTGTCTCGTCAGTCCACAGAGTATTTTCCCAAAAGTCTTGGGGATCATCAAGATGTTTTCTGGCAAAACTGAGACGAGCCTTTATGTTTTTTTTGCTCAGCAGTGGTTTTCGTCTTGGAACTCTGCCATGCAGGCCATTTTTGCCCAGTCTCTTTCTTATGGTGGAGTCATGAACACCGACCTTAACTGAGGCAAGTGAAGCCTGCAGTTCTTTGGATGTTGTTGTGGGGTTTTTTGTGACCTCTTGGATGAGTCATTGCTGCGCTCTTGGGGTAATTTTGGTCGGCCGGCCACTCCTGGGAAGGTTCACCACTGTTCCATGTTTTCGCCATTTGTGGATAATGGCTCTCACTGTGGTACGCTGGAGTCCCAAAGCTTTAGAAATGGCTTTATAACCTTTTCCAGACTGATAAATCTCAATTACTCTGTTTCTCATTTGTTCCTGAATTTGTTTGGATCGCAGCATGATGTATAGCTTTTGAGGATCTTTTGGTCTACATCACCTTGTCAGGCAGGTCCTATTTAAGTGATTTCTTGATTGAGAACAGGTGTGGCAGTAATCAGGCCTGGGTGTGGCTAGAGAAATTGAACTCAGCTTTCCAAAGATGTGATAAACCACAGTTGATTTATGTTTTAACAGGGGGGGCAATCACTTTTTCACACAGGGCCATGTAGGTTTGGATTTTTTTTTCCCTTAATAATAAAAACCTTCATTTAAAAACTGCATTTTGTGTTTACTTGTGTTATCTTTGTCTAATATTTCAAATTTGTTTGATGATCTGAAACATTTCAGTGTGACAAACATGCAAAAAAAGAATTCAGGAAGGGGGCAAAATTTCTTTACACCACTGTAGGTCTTTATCAGAGGTGACAAGTATGTTTAATAAAGTAAAATAAAGTGCAGAAACCAAGCTTTATGCTTGGTTCCTATTGCAAGAAACAGCTTCAAAGTGTTTATCAGTTGATAGTTGTCACTGTAAAAGGGAAAATAATGTGCAGTAAAGTTTTTTTTTTTGAAATCTGATTTACTGAGAGGTGCTTTCTTTTATGAGATGTTAAAAATCACTTTGGGGGAAGTCAAAGTAATCAGAACCCAACTGTGTAAGAGAGAAAAAAAACTTACAGTCGTAAGTAGCCATGACAACTTCCAAAGCACAGGCCAACAGAGAGGTGTGGAAATCTGCATTGCTGAGGAGCTTGCTGAAAATTAATATGGATACGAGAATGTCACTAACTGCACAAAATGACAAATCCATCCCCATTTTACATTTTATACTTAACTTCAGAAAAGCTAAGTTTTACACTTACCTAAAATTTTGTATAGACAGACGTTCTTCCTCCTAAGGAAGATGGAAAAAAGATGCTAGGGTGATTTGAAAATTTTTTAAAAGAAAAACAACAGAATAACAAGAAAGTATCCCACCATTTTAATAAATAAACCCACTTACAGATCTAAGCATGGATTCCATCACTCTGTAGTATAACCGAACACCAAGTACAAATCTCTGGTCAGAAAAAGAAAAACAGGAAATGTGTTTATTTTTACATTTAGAAAAAGATGAATTACGTAGTATTCAAGAGGTTCAATATAAATGAGTGTGCAAGTGATACACAAAGGATAAATGTTAATTTCTGTAGCACTCAGTTCTAGTTACATTCAAGCATCAATTAAATATAATAAAAAACCCTTTAGAATATAACTCCACTCTCATATCCTAATAAAATTAAATAATTATTCACATTTCTATATATACAGGACACCAGAGCACTTCCATTGCAAGACTGTTGTCCAAATGTATCCATATTCCTGATGAAATCGGAAAAACGTCAAAAAGATTTACAAAATGGATAATGGCTCTTGCTTACAAAATTCAAAAATGTTATATAGTAGTATTAACAGCACCACCGAGCAAAATCATGTAAGAATGCCAAGAAAACATGTCACATTTATTCACACATTTAGTATTTTCTAAATGTTCCACTGTTGATGCCTCTAGAAAAAAAAGCCAATGATTTTGATTTTAGCTAATGGTGTAACAAGAATGATTTGTCATTAACATTTCAGCTATATTCTGCACTAGTTTTATCTCATTCATTCTGCTTTCCTATGGCCTTCACACTGCTGGACTGTGGATTAGAGCACTAGACAAGTGACAATGAGAAGAGCTTCAAACAGTGTTTCACTATCACTACTTCAGTCCACTTCTGCTGTGACCCACTATGCCTTAAGCGAAATCTTTTTCTAGATCTCTTCGTTATTCGCTCTCCTCCTGTCCATGCTACCTGCCCCCTTCTCTCACCAAACTGGTATTACGTCTCTTCATAGTGATCTGTTCCAAGACCACCCCCTATTCCTTTAAAGATGTCGTCGTTATATAATTCCTTAAAGGATATGACCACAATGATGGCCATACAGCCCTCAGGCACAAGCTGGACAAACGTACAGTGCTTGATCCATCCACCCACACTCTTGTAGGTCTTGTGGAATTGTTCCTCACAGTGAATGCTTTCTCATTCAATAACCTTTATCAGCAGGTTAGTGGAGTTGATATGTGCACCAGGATGGAACCCAGATATGCTTATATCTTTGTCAGCTGGGTAGAAGAATGCTTCTGCGCCTCCTACACTGGCTTTATCCCTGACCTCTACAGGCAATACATCCATGACTGCGTTGGTACCACAACATGCTCTAACGACCAGCCTGAGCAATTCCTGCATCACCCCACCAACTTCCACCCATTCCTCAAGAACACAGTTAACATCTTCCACTAGTCTCCCATTTCTGGACAAACTTATCCATTAACCATGCATGACTCTCCTTCTGTCTATTACAATCCCACAGATTCACACAGCTATCTCCTGTACAGCTTATTTCACCCCACACGTACTAAAAATTCTCTCCTCTTTTCACAGTTCCTCAGGCTCCGATGAGTTTGCAGTGATAGCATGGATTTCCAAAACCAATCCCTCAAAATGCAATCTTTTTTCATCAACAGAGGATACTCTACCCATGTTATGCCTTAACCCAGGCAAAAACAACCCTTGGATCTTCAATTTAATTAGGAACTCCCGGCCTCACAACCCCATTCCATTGGTGCTTCCCAACCACCCTTTCTATTCCCAGGACCATTAATGACAACTTCCCTATCTTACATGATGATATCTCCACTGGTTCCCTTTTTTCTGACTGTCTCAATCTCATATTGCTGACCACCTAATCTGCATAACCTTCTTGCTCACAGCTCCCTTGACCACCACCAGCAATCATCCACACCAGGCACTTTCTCCTGCAACAGAACTTGCTGCATCACCTGTAAATATATATTCAATACCACACTCAGTCAAGGCCCCTCTGGACACTTCCAGATCACTCAGATGATATCTTGCATCTCCAGCAACCTTATTTACTACATCTCTTGCACAAAATCCCCACCTATCCATATTGGTAAAACAGGAATGGGACTGGGTGACTGCTTCAGGGAACATGTTTGGGCTGTGAGGATCAAAGATCTCTCAAAGTCCATTGTTTCCCCATTTCATGTTAACAGCCATTATCATACTGATCTCTCAGTCTGTGTTCTCAAAGAGGGGTTTCAGAACTCCTATTGCAGAAAGACATCTGAAACCAAAATTATGCTGAAACTAGGATCACACCTTGCCCCCTCTCTCAACGACAGACTCATTTCCTTCTAATCCTCTCTATTAATTTGCAGGTTTTGACTTCACATCTCTCAACATCACACCACTCTGCTCCTCTCCTGCTCCCGCCTCCTCTCCACTCCCGGCTTTTGTTCTCCAATGCTTTAACAGCTGCGGACTTTCCTCTCTCTCACTCCCAGAGAAGGCTACACAGCCGAAACGTTGCATATCTTTTCTTTTATCTTTCCAGCATGGAATAAACCTTTACATGTTTCACATCAAATTTTTAAATGAAGAACTTAAATGAGTACAGTAGGTCAGTATTCAACTGCTCTAGGTTTCACCTTTGACGGAGTCCATGGGTGAAGGGGCATTGGTGAGACCTAAGTTATTTTTCCGATACAAATTTATATTGTGTACAGCTGCATATGTACCATGCACACGGCATGCAGCCAAGCTATTGAGAGATTTGTCATCAAGCATGTTACCATGCAAGGGCAGCAACAGTTGAAATGCCAGGTTTTGAGATGGTAAAAAAACATCAGCAGATTTCCATACTGTTTAAAGCTTCCTAAATATCTCCAGTATGACTGTGCTCAAATGTAAGGTGTTACTTAACTTTAATAACAGCTGAAGAACACTTCCCATTTCAAAAGGAACCCCACAAGATCATTTACCTGTGATCCGATTTCAATGCATTGTTGCCCCACGGCGCGAGCAAACCTATCGATGAAGAGTTCTCTCATATTCACCACCCTCTCGGTGATCTCCTCAGAGGGATTCACTGTACAGTTCTGGGGCAGAAAAAATGTATAACAATCCAAATTAAACTGAAAGTGTTCAAAGAATGAAATAATTGATTATACTTGATTTCTTAGGATCAAAGCTAGAATGGCAATTATGAAAGTAGTTAACACTTTAAGATTACAAGACTAGTCATAACATGCACCAGACAAGAATAAAGGGAAAGCCTCCCATTCAATTAATATTCTCAGATATTACTTTGGTCAAATGCAAACATTTCTGAAAATGTGCTTGCAAAACTGATAGAATTATGTACAACAAAAAAACTCCCAACACATTATTTCCATCTTCTCCTAAGGAAAACAAAAATGAAGCCACTCACTCCTCAATAGGCCTAACTCTCCTTTAGGAAAAAGCCCTTAACTACCTGCTTTTAAAGCACGCACACTATCAAACCAGGTAATAGTAGCATCATTGGGTGATTTTCTGGTTCAGCTACTTTTAAATTTTTCATCATTAATTGGGAAACAAACATACCATCAGAATGTAACAGACAGATGATGGATAGAATGATTATGGAAAAACAGGATCGTCAATTTAGCTTTTATAACTTCAGAATGATAAACATCTAGTGTATGTTCTTACCGATGCCACAGTTATCTACAAATTACACTTTGGAAACAAGCAGGAACATTAAATCCCAGCTAGGACACTGAAAACAAAGGAACAAGTAATAGGTTTATTCCATGCTGAAAAAAAGAAGAAAGAGAACACAACGTTTCGGCCGTGGAGCCTTCTTCAGGTGCACACCTGAAGAAGGCTCCAAGGCCAAAACGTTGTGTTCTCTTTCTTCTTTTTTTCAGCATGGAATAAACCTATTACTTGTTCCTTTGCAGCCTACGCATGCTGACGCAGCTACCCACCTGAACCACTGAAAACAAATGTAACACTCTTAGGCAAGGGTTATTAAGAAAGATACTACAAACATATTAAAGATATGATGTTACACTAGACTAATGCCAACAAAAAATGTACCCATTCTTAGCCAATACTATCTGGAAGATGCAACTTGTAAAAACTACCTCAGAAGTAAGGGTATCTGTCCAGCGCCTCTACATGCCATTTAATCAGATAAAAGTTGGCAAATAAAATGCCAGTAAGTTCTCAATCTGCTTCCTGTATAACCATATCTGGTAGTGAAGTCTCAGAGGATATAAGCTTCAACAACAGATAACATTTTGTTGGCTGATGAATCATTAATAGAAAAGCAGGCACATGCCAAAATGTTGGGCCTGCAAATGGTAAGGTGAGTGCTGGGTGTGTTCCTTGCTTTCAAAGGCTGAAAACTGGCAAAGTAACAGCAGAACAAAACAATGCTCCTCCCACTAGGCCAACAGTGCAGTACATTCACTTACACTGAAGTACTTTACAAGGTTTTCTGATGGCCAGTCACTGGCGGAGTTGAGGATGACCTTCAGCTGTTGAATGGAGTTCATGGCAGCTCTGTGGAGACAAGGTTAACACAACAGCACCCATAATCAGGTTTCTTCAGAGCAAACACACCATCAGCTATCAGGCTGTTTGTTCACTTCAATAAAAATACTGTAAAGTCAAAATGAAATGCAGATGTCCCCCAACTCAACAGCTGTTGAAACAGAAGGGATGATCCATTCCTTTTGGAAACATCAATATTAGCTGGACACTGCAATTGCAAGCACTGATGTAATAAAAGGTTGTAAAAATAATGTTTGGCCATCGAATAAATGGTCATAAACCACAGCTAGTCTCAGAATTATTCATGTGTCATATACTTCAGCTTTAAATACATTTCTTGGCATTTACAGTAATCATAACCAGGTTTGTGGGCTAATCTCCGAAGTCAGTTTTTCTCACAGATGCAAAAGCTGATCAATTTTATACATGTTGTGGCAGTGAGGTGGTTAATTTTGAGAGAACTAAAACATCTATTACAGGAGAGTATTATTGCAACCATTCCACACATGCCTGATAACGTACAGTACCTAACTTAAAAATATCTCATTGTCACTTCCTCTCACTTGTTCACTTTAATTTAAAATAAGAACAAAAAAAACCTGCAATTCAAAGCCTGCAATTTACAGCTTTATCACAGCAAGCTGAACAACTGAAATGGAAACGGAACATTGCAATTTGTATGAGATGGAACATCTGGTCAGAACTGCTGCTTGTGGCATCAACAAATATTTTAAAACTGTGGGCAGGAACTGTGTTGGAATAATCCCTATGCAGCTCCACTGTCCCAGTCCTACACTGGGCCTAAATAGCCTGGGTCTCATAGCCTACAGAGCCTACTTAAAACTCACCCGCTAACGCAACTCTTTTTGATCATGTTCTCTACCTCATTATCTGCATGTGCTCCTAAGCATGAGCATACTAACAAACCCCACACATTCGACGAGAAGTGGCGTTCTACAAGATTCTGAAATATTGCTTCTTATTCTTCTCAAGCAGGAGAAAAGTTTATACAAGTCAAGCCAACAACCCAATGCAAGACTGCTCATTTGACTGGAGGATTCCTAATATTTTGGCCAATGGTAAAAGCAAGAACATTTTTTAGGGCAAATTACACAGCTATTGTTTTCACCACTGCTATTTTCCTCATGATTTTAAATGCAGTTTCGACTTTCTAGCAACAACTCTTTTGACAAGTTGAGGTGCCCAGCAAGATGCATTGGTGCCCACTTCACCAAAGATCCTGGCACAGATAACAGCATCTCTAGTCTTGCAGCTCTCTAAAAATTGAGAACCACTGCTTGGTCACTAGCACTGGATTAACTTATTTTATGGCCCTGTGCATTAACACAACTGAGCGTATTCACATAACTAATGCAAACTGATGAGTAATTACTGTAAAACAATGTGTGTTCAATTTAATTTAATAATAATAATTGCTTATACTTATATACAGGTAGCACTTTTCTGGACACTCCACTCAAAGCGCTTTACAGGTAATGGGGACTCCCCTCCACCACCACCAATGTGCAGCCCCACCTGTATAATGCGACAGCAGCCACAGTGCGCCAGAACACTCCCCACACATCAGCTATCAGTGGGGAGGAGAGCAGAGTAATGAAGCCAATTCATAGATGGGGATTATTAGGAGGCCATGATTGATAAGGGCCAATGGGAAATGTGGCCAGGACGCCAGTGTTACACCCCTACTCATTTAGAGAAATAACCTGGGATTTTTATATGTGGCATTTGAGTGGCATCAGTTTAACATATTAAGACAAGGTTAAAGCCAAGTGTGGTACAGGTAAAAGCAAAATTAGAGAAAATGCAACATTATCTTGAAATATAGAATACTTTACCATGGGCAATGTGCTGAAATGCAGTTTGGGACAATTTCCTCACTTAGAAAAGTTTTTTCTCATTATAGTACTTCCTACAGTACCAATGAAGCAATTAAACTCCCATATGACAGTGAATGAATTTTTGTACAAGAACACGTTGGAAGAACAGATCAGTGAAACAAGCAGTCACTGAGCCTGGCACGCGCGCACACCTGACTGGAGTCTGTGGTGGGATGGGGAGTATCTCCTCCTCCAAAGGATTTTTTCTGGGCGTTCGCTCCAGCTGTGACCTGTGGGAAAAAAATAGATACCATCAGGCTCCTGTGGAATGAGACAGTGAAAACACGTTTTTGTTCTGAACAAGTTGCAATGAAAGAACAATGTTTCTTTTTAAATCTAGAATTGGGCTACAGCAGTGTTTTTGGATCTTTATAAATGGGTTTGCCATCTGCACAAATTAACAGCAAAGAGATAACTATACTTAATGTCTGGACTAGTTATGCAAAACTCACTCTTGCTGTTGCTGAAAAGTACAAAAGCATGCAAAATCCAGGCTTAGATGTGTACATGACCACAGTTTGTTACCCGATATTCTCGATTGGTTAGGATTTAAATTTCTGTAAAAACTAATTGCTGCAGGTCCCTTTTTTCATTTGATGGCAGGCTTTAAATCACCTGTGCACCATTGTAACAGACAGCAGCAACACACTTTACCATTTTTCAATTAAAACCAAGGCACAAAAAGCAGGATTCTAATGTGCAAAAGAGCATCATGTTTTAAAAGTATAATATCCCAAATACTCTTACTACACAGCTAATGGCAGACGAGCAAGTCTAACAATGTAGCTTGGATACCCATCTTATAACTTCTAAGCCACATGGGTAAAAGTAAAGATGCAACTTTATGACATTTCTGCTATTATTTCAATGCTGACATGCATTCAGTAAACAAATATCTTTTCGGATGTGTAAGCAAAGAATGCTGCAACACGTTTACAAGCGTTTTTGTGCAATATATGCCAGGGACCTGTGCAATACATTGATATTTATATCGTACAATATGACTTTTTTGTGTACTGTTCTGTTATTTGTGTGTTCTAGACTGTGAGTAACTCTTCTTAGTGCACTTCTCACTGTACTGATTGTATTGTATGTATTGTATTATTATTACTGTATCATTCGTTACACTGTTGCTGTGTTGTCTGTGTTAAGCTGTTGTTGCACTGCAATTTCCCTCACTGGATCAATAAAGTATCTAACACCAACCTTATCAATTCCACAAATATATTTCATATCTGTGCTATCTGAACAAATGCTCCCTGACACAGCACTAAATTGCTCACCTGGGCTTTTTTGACTCTTGCACAAGAACATTGCTCTCCCTAATATTCTCTTACTGAGAGATAAGTAATATAGAGAAAACTGATTATTTTAAGTGGATACCTTTAAAGAAGTCCAGTGGAAATCAGAATTCAGGTGGACTGGGGGTCTTGTTTCTTCATTTCAAAATGAAGTTTTCTGGCATTTCTTTCATTCTATTAATTTAATACAATATGGGGACCTTGGCCTAGGGCTCTTACTCTTGATTTGATAATATACTAGATGATGTCTCAATAGACTCATCAAAATGTCTTTAATGCATTTACAGGAACAGAAACAAAGTGTTTCGTGCACAATGGAGCTACAGGTTCAAAGTTCAAAGAAAAAAAACTGCTCAGAACAAAATTTGCAAACGTTATTCCGAAATGGGAATGGCCGTTTTAAAACTACTGTGTCACAAGCTTCTAAAAATTTATGAGAAAAACACCTAAAGGCACAAAGCTGTAGAAAATGGGCTGCCTCACATGGAGACACTTGACCAAAAAATACATACTGAAGATATCTAAGAATCTGGGCATTAGAAATTCAGGGCCATGTGGCAGCCAGAATTTAACGTGGTGGTAATAGCTCAGTTTTGTTCCATTATTTTAAATCACAACAGAATGAGGTAAAAACGCTGAAACATTTCTATTCTGTAGAATATTTTATACTGGAAAATGAACCACTGCTCTGTAGGGGTTCATTGTATTCAATTGAAATTAAAAGAGAAACTGATCAGCAAAAAAGTATTACATATAGTAGACAGCTGAAAATACTAAGAAACCCAACACAGACTAATGTGCTATGAAACAGGGAATCAACGTTCTGTGGTTGGCTGTCTTGTTGCTGAGCTGTCCGTTGCTCTTAGAGTTTTGAGAGTGAAAAAAGTTTTTCCTTTGATCTCTTGATGTCAAAGATAGCATTTATGCCAACTCAATTACTGTACCGGGTCTTTTTCATATTTCTATTTTAGATACCCAATAACATCACTTTGTAACAACAGAACAATCTGTTTTTTCTTCTCTTTTGTTCCACGGTGTACACTTTTCCTTTTCCGTCTTACAGATTTAGTTTTATGGTTAAACAAAGAGTCATGTTGGCTCAACAATAAAATAAAACTCCCAGGCAATGTCCTTGGCAACAGTGCCACAATCTACTGTATAAAAGTTTAAATGTTCACATTCAGCAAAAGACAATAGACATGAGACAAAAAGAATAGAAAGTTTTTTTTTTTTACTTGAACAGTATTGAAGAACAAAGGCTGAGATAACCCAGAGACAATTTACAGTATACTGCTGGTAAGGGACAGATGCAATTTAAACATTTTGAAATATTTTCAAGAGTTGTTCAGAAGTTTCAACTACAACGAGGAGTCCCAGCCTCGTAGTTGTACTTACACATCTGTTTTAACTGGCTGTAGGGTTTCATCATGATCCAAGAACAACCTGGCATCAAAATCTTTGCTTTTAAGGTAAAGCTCTTCATACTGTTTGGAAAGATCTTCAGACTGAAACAATACAAAATTGATCATTGTAAAACATTAGGAATTTGCATATAAAACAATTATCACTCATGCTGAATACGAGTGGGACCAAACCTTAAAGCAGTAATCAAAACAATGGTCATTTAATGACCTTTTCTCATGCTGACTTACATACTGTTACTGCTGCTTCCCCAAAAGAACATTGATCACTTCCATCCATTTGTGGGGAAGTTTACAATTCTGCACAAGAAACAACCGACTTTTTCACTGGTGGTAGGGTGACCAAGCAAGTGGTGCGTTTTGGTGAGTGAGGTCAGTTGAAAAACACTCAGTATGAGCCTTTTGAATAAGCCCTCTTGGAATTTAGACATTTTGTACTTTTCTAAATCTTTAAAATTCAACTCCAGAACATTAAAAATAAGGTAAGAGGTCATTTGTATCAATAAAGTACTATGACAGTGGTCAACATGAATTAGCTTATTCTGACAAACTCTAATTGATTTGAACTTAGATCTGAATTCATGAATTAGTCATGGACATGGTCATGAATTCTGAGCTAGTAATATTTTTCCTAGTTCTCCATTAACAGTTGTATTATAGTGGTGTTAAACAACAATTCCTGTGGCTGCTTTAGTAAAAGACACCAAAGTGAGGATGGAATTGGCTAAAACTTTAAGTACATTCAAAGTTTTTTAAAAAATATGTATTTGTGTTACTATCCACTCAAAGACCAGAAATTCAGGGCCAAGATCCTTAGCCATACTTCCAGAGCAAAGGATCTTCCACACAGTGAACGCACTGTGATGTACAACTAACATGTTGTCCCTAAAAAGCCCATATGACCTCCCAACTAATTTCTTATTACCTAAAATGTTGTTTAAATTATTTCTTGTAAAACCCTTGATGGTAACTCTTGATCCAGAATACAACACTTCCTTCTTTTTTCCTTAGACTTTTGCAGCAACTTCTATTTCAAATTTAGAAGCAAGCTAGAAAATCTTAAGAAACAAAAATCTCCTTTTACTTTGTACATTCATGTTATGCATTCTTCATGAGATACAGCTATGTTTTCCTTATAGAATAAAAAAAGGCTAAAAGTAATTGCCACCTTAGGGGAATTTGCCTGGCACAGACAGCTGACGATTGGATTGCACAGTCTACTGTGCGTGAAAGCAAGAAGTGGAGTAATGTGCATGAGTGTCCCTGGCCTTTAGCCAAGTCAGCCGAGGCACCAGAACACTATGTTGCTGTCAGCTGTATAGAGACAAGCTTGTCACTACTTGTATAATAATGAAAACTTTCATTTGCAATGCCGAGGCTGTTTTTACCAGCCTGTGTGAATCCTTCCTGCTCTATAAACTTGCCCATGTTAAGAGTACTATGTCCCCGATGACTGACTGCGATATAAATACCTGCCACACTGAGCACAAACAGGCATATACAGAAAGCCCCTAAGAAGGTGATGGCCAGAACTGAATCTTGAGACAATTCACAACTGGCAGGTTATACTATTATCATTGGGCCTGAAACAATAACTCCTGGCTGACACTAACTATCTCATCCAATGAAGCTTGAACAAATACACAAGTACTAAATCAGTGCCTTGCCCCTCCTTCAATGTGTTAAAACATGCATATTTACTGTACTACTTTTGCTTTCAACAAAAAACACTTACTGATCTGATTCCTGGAGTAACTAAGTGTCATCCATGATAAGCAGACGTCCAGCTAGATCAAATCCAACTATGCTAAATTCTTGAGAGGAACAAGGAAAACCTAATACAACAAACACTGCAGCAAGCCACTTCCAAAAGTTTTAGTTATTATGCTAATTTAATATATAGTAATTTAATAAAAGTTACTGCTAATTGTATTATTTCAATTGTGGTTGCTAATGATTCTACCCTTTTAAAAAGCTTAAACGTACCTCAGGAATCTCCTGTGAGCCTGCCAATCCCACAGAATCAAGGAAGGCCACGAAACTGGTGAAATACACATTCTTTACCTGAGGAGTTGGAAAAAGATGGTAAAGTGAACAAGAAAAAAATGAGTTTTGTACCATTACCATATAATAACTTAACACCCTGTGTTAAGAATAGCCTTAACAAACAGGTTCCTGAGCGCAAGGCCAGCTAGATCGTCTCAAAGCATTACCTGCTTAATGCTGAAATGCCAGGGTGTTGCACTCAGGTACAGTAGCAATAATAAATACAACTAGAAAATGAAGCCTGGAGAAGCTACTTATGACTTAACTGTGGATGTTTGCACATCATTTTCAACTTCCAGGCAATGTGGAAAAGTAATAAAAAGACAGGACGTCAAGATATTTAGTTTAAATCAGATGTAATGCTAATAACATAAAACACACTAGAAAGCATTTGGAACACCATTTACAATTTTGGTTACTAAGAAGTAATATATTGCCATCCTCAAACATCCAGATTGATTTTTGGGCTCTAATGAATGTCCCACACTGACTGGTTAAAATAATCTTTCTTAATTCTGAAGAGAAGACTTTGAGAGGGGGCTGATTCTAACATTCAAAATTCTCAAAAGCATTGACAGTCAACCTGATGGATGTCTTGAGAATCAACAGTTAAACATGAACCACAGTACACAAGTGGAAACAGAGTGGAAGGGATTTTAAAACAAAGAACAGGATGTTTTTGTAATTCAAATTATTGTGGGGATATGGGACAAGCTGCCTGGTAAAGTTGAAGTTGATACTCTGGATGCCCTTTACAAAATGGTTAGATGAGACCCCCTTACATGAATTTCTTACTGAAAATGGGTTACATAGCTTCCTCTCTTCCAAATCCTCCTTATTTACAACATCTAGGCCAGACCACCCCACAAGGAATGAGCAAGGCGATATTGACGGTGGGACAGATACTACATTTGGCATTAAACTCTCAAGATGTATGCTGTAGCATAACATGTTTCAGCCTGATCACAGTGTTAGAACATTTATTTTGTATTTCTACAGTCAGCAGACAGGGTGTCTTTGATTATAAATAAAGTGGGTTTAACTTGGCTAAAAATGGAATCCAGTTATATACTAGTCTGACTCATTTCTTAAGCAAGAAGAAAAATGCCTGAGTGATGTTGGTCAGTTATCTATTTTGAGCATAAAGGAAGGAAAGGGCTCACTGGTGGGTCCAACTGCACAGTGAAGCTCTATCACTTGAAGGCAGGCCACCCCACAGGTAATTGGGGGAATAATGGGTCTGAACGATTAACAATAGAAGCCTGCATCCCGCCTAACCCAGACCCTGACAGGGGAAAGGCAGGCCACTATTACTGCCCCTCCTGTTACCAAATTTAACCGTGTTCTCATTGATTCTCGGGGAGCGCTCGCTCACGGTGACATGAACCATTGTCAGCTTGGCTTTAATTGACGGATACTGCAGATTCATGAGTGTCTAAAATTAAACTGCTGATTCAGCCAAGATTACAAAAAAGTGGCTCTATTGTGTTTAGCAGTTAGGGAAAAGGCTTGTCCCCTAATTTCAGAAACAGCTCAGACATTCTCCTTATAAATGATGTAAGTAAATTACTCAAAGCATTTATTTTCTGTGATCTAACATTATATACATTACACATGGAGATGCTAACTGCCACATATGTTAATGATAAAATAGAACACATTAAATAAAAGAGAACTTCAAAGAAAAGCAGATGTTGGGAAATAATGATTCTGCACATAATTATGTTTAACTGTGAATACATCCACTTTGAGAAATAAAGGCCTATGATGATAAAGCATTTCTGCCATGCAAAAATTAAAGATGTTTTTCGAAAAAAAATAAAGCCTTTTTACAAAACCATAGTAACAATGTAACATGTTACAAACAAAATGCGAGACATTTTAAAAGGGATGAATACGGCCCTGAAGAGTGCAGTAGTGTACTGATGCCTTACAGCAGTGGGGTCCTGGGATGCTATTTGCATGGCGTTTGCATGTTCTCTACCGGCTTGAATGTGTTTCTTCTGGATGCTTCACTTCCCCCCCCAAAGTTCAAAGATACACTGGTAGGCTAAGTGGCTTCTGGGAAAACTGGCCCTTTTGCAAGTGCGTGTGTCTGTATAAAGCTCTGGGTTCAGCAATGGACTGGCATCCCATCCAGGGTGTGTCTCTCCTTGTGCCCAGTGCTTCCCAGGAAAGTCTCCAGGCTACGACCCTGAATTGAATAAGCGTTTACTGAAAGTGATGTGATGAGGAACCCAGTCCCACCTCGTCCACAGTACACTCATTCTCCTTGCACAGGGCTTCCATCACCCGCAGGTCAGTGTCGGCTGGTTTGGGGGCAGCACGGGTACCCCTACCCTGGCCGCGCCGTGATGTCCTTGTTGGGGTGGTATTATGAACCCCATTGGCAGCATTCTCTGTTTAGAAGGAAAGAAACAATTCCAGCAAGAGTTCACCATATGAACCTGTCAGCACTTAGAAACAAGGCCGCTAAGTTTGTTGAGTATCAAGTATTTCTCATCAAATAGAGATCACTGGATGTGTACCACTTACAGAGTCCATCAGTACTGGGTTTAACTCGGGTTCAAGTACATAACTTGAATCACTACAGCAAATGTAATTGATGGCCTTGCTCTTTTAATTAACTCACATTTTTAAATTTGATAAGATAAACCACCTCTTAACTTTGCAGTCAGATGGAATATTACTATTTAACATCACTCCCAAATTTCACAGAGGGCAGTTTAAAACGTCCCCAATAAAAGTTTAAGAAAATTCTGTCTTTGAACATTTCCTTCAGCACACATCTCAAGAGGGTTTTATCTTTTGTGCACCATGTTTTAACAATGTTGTCATCAAGTGCTTTTCCATCAACTTCCTGCTGTTCCATGTGACAGCCCAGATTGGTTGGTGCCAGGCTAACTATTTGCCCAAAAACAGTTTTGAAGACATCATGGCAAGGGGAATTAAGGTGACAGAATGACATTCATCAACATTGGCAATGATGACAGACATTAGAAATTGCATTATTACTTCTGTTGTGGTTTGGATGTCTGGCAAGGCAGAACTTCAATAACTGCAAACTGTGACGGTATGTATTTTTTACAGAATATTATAGTATTTTTTTCACAGAGAAGACATCAGAACATTTAATTTTGAGGAATAATGCAAAAACATATACTGTATATTCTCACTTTAGTTTTCCAGTTCCTAGTCAACGGTTAATACCAGAGTGAAAAAAAAGCTTTGAGGTTTGAAACCTTTAGGTTTTCCCAAATTATTAAGGGGATACATTTGTACATTTTCAGACAAGAAAGAAAATCAGACATTTCATAAGATGTCTGTGATCCATACTGCTTTGTCAAATTATTTCATGACGTGTGGAGGCTACAATTTTTGGATATAATAAGTCAATCAGCTTCATTTTTCTCTGGCTTGTACATTTATTTCTGAAAAGCAGTTTTATCATCTTATTTAATATTCCAAAATCGTCCAATATAGAAATATCACGGCATGAACAGAGCTTAAGGCTGTTCAGCCTGATCCTGAAGGCTGTCCCACAATCTCTGAGCCCCTTTGTTTAGTTTTTACGATGCCTCACTTACTGAAAGGCTCCTGGAGAACAGTGGGGGGAGAGCGCTTGATAAAGTACTCAAGGACACACAGCAGCAGTTGAAAAGAGATCACCAGGTCATCTTCCATCTGCAGCACATTTCCTGAAAGCAAAGGAAGATCAAAACACTGCCATCAGAGGTGGGGTGTCAATGGTTCCTTGGCCAGTGAGGACAGAGTCTGGCGGGCTTTTTGGGGGGAGGGGAAGTGAGCTGGTTGCTCAAAAATAGAACAGAACTCACAAACACGTTAGCAATGGCAAAACGCTAGCAAGAGGAAACAGAGGAAATCCTTCGCCAAAAGTCAACAAGACTTTACAAGTAGGGTAAAGTTCCTTTTAGAAAAAAAGAAGACTCGCACGCAACAGCACGACAAACCTTTGCATTTTCTGGTAATATTGTGCACGCACTCAGAATGTCTGTTTTGTATGACTTGCTTGCAGCTTCTTTCATTACACAACTTAAATTATTCATATTTCATTTGTGTGTATTAATTTAAAATTAGGATAATCCATTATTTTTGTTGTATACAAGCCCAGAGATAGGATTTTAAAATATGGTAATTTACTCAAATTTACAACACTGCATACAGTAGCTACCTGAGAAACCATGAGAAATATCTTTAAAAACTTGTCGTCTGAGCGCCCACTTCTTTCACCCTGCAAGCCCAAAGCACAGGTGACAGGCCAGTCAGAGTGGCAGCTGCTGTGCAGTCAGCCCAGGAAACTCTCACCAAATTTAAACCCACCAAAACCATGTTGTATTTGGGTCAAATATGGCCACAAACAGAAAATGTTTAGCATCAGCCAAGATTCAGTAATTTGGGAGAATTTTGCTATGTCTAATTGTTTTTTTCTCTCCGCATTTAAAGTCACTGACTGCCAATCAACTCATTTTACAGTAACATGCCAAAGGTAGAAAAGGAGGACTTCCACAGAGCATCACAGCAGAATTAGTACTGACTGTAGATACACGGTCCTGAGTCCCCAGGGTCTTGCTGAGCAGAATGCCAGCTATATACATTTCTAAATGCCCAAAGGAACCCTGGTCACAGCTAGCTTTGGACATTGTTTAGAATCAGAACCAAAGTATCTGAGCTAGGAAGCTCAATCTACAGTCAGAATGAGTGCTTTTGCTGTTTGAACCACTCGGCGATATTCTGTATTTTTTGCTTTTAACACCTAATACAGCTACAAAGTTTTTTTTTATCTAAGCTATAATCTGTAACACTTCTTTCAACTTCAAATTAAGCCAGACAACTTTTTTCTGCATATACAGTGTTCATCGATGGAACTGAATCCATCAACTTTTACACTGACTTTCAGAAATTCAAGCAGTAAATTTAGTTCAGCAGCGTAAGTTACAATTAAATTAAAGAAACATCATAGATCTGGTTAAATGCTAGTTTTGCCTTGATGAGCCTGGCTGATAGAAGAGGTCACTACAAAAAAGGAGTCACATGACGCATTCACCTGACTATCGAAAGCAGCAACATTTTAAAATAGAAAAAGGCGACATTACTTAATGTCCTCTTCCTTCAAAAGGAAGGATGACTTAAACGCTGGTTAGAGTAGCTTAATTTAAATTTCAGGATGTTGGTTTTCACTGCAGTTGTGTTAAACATTGCAATTCCTGAGCTACAGTCTGGATGCGTTTGTACACGTATTGTGTTTCTAAGGTTATTTTAACTGTTTATCAACTGTTTCCAACAATACAACGTCATCTGAAGCAGAGGCAATTTAGCTTTCCAACTCAAAAAGCACTTCAACTTACAAGCTTTTTCACTAGACATTTTTAAGTAGTAATCCTATGCTTAGAACGCTTTTTTAGCAAGTTTATAAAAACATCCAAGTAACTAAGTCAACACAGGTGGCAAATGTTTTAATGCTCATACAACATGTTGGCCAAACTGCATTAGAATGCTAAACAGTCTGTTTCTCTGAAGCATCCAGAGAAAAGTCAATTTGTTTATCTCTCTTCATTAAAATAATACACAAACTTACATATAACCCTGTACAGCTTAATGCACTTAAGCAGCATGTCAGATAAAAGCCAATTTCTGTTTGATTGCTAGACAGAGTGAGTAACGCTGGGGTCAGTGACCTGCATCTTATAGTAACAGAAACCTACCTTTTGCCAACAGAAATAGTGTCCAGCAGCTTCTCATAATCTGTTTAGCATCAGCTCCTGCATTTCCTCTGAAGAAAACAACAGAGCAAACATGAGATCATCTAATTAAGAGTTTAAGGACAATATCACAATATCATTATAGCACTGACATTGTGGCAGTAATATTAAATACAAAGTATTAAATCATTTTCAGTAAAAGCTGACCACATAAGTTATTTTAAAGTTAGGTAAAAACAAAACAGCAGCCTGCCCATAGTTGTTTTTCAGCTATTTTATACACTTATACTTAGTTCCTGGGAACTTATAGCAATGCCTTAAATAACTGATGAAAACACTGTACAAGATCCAACAAGACTAACACATGCAAGACTAATGGCGAAGCAGAGGCAGAATCCACTTGCTCTCGTTATCTCCATCCAGTTTACTGCATTTTAGTGTTGGAAAATAAAAACATTATTAATGTTCTGAGTTCAGTGAGACTACTGTATGCGTGTAATGATACTTAATACTTCAGATTTCAGATTTATTTTGAGAAAATACTCCTAGTATCCTTTTTCCTTCTCCATTTTCACAAAATTTTGAGGAGAATATGCCTCTTATTTACATAAGAGAAAGGAACAGAAGAAGAGTCTGAATATGGCTCTTGGGAATTTCCACACATTTTCAAAAACAGCTTTGGGCTTCTTCAGTGATATGTTAATAATAACTAGCTGCTGAGCACTATTGCCTGACAGTTCCAATTTAATTCCGATGGGAGGTTTTACTGCGTGGAGCTTGCATGAGCTACATTGGTTTATGAGGATTTCTGCAAGGTGCTTTTGTTTCTCCACACCTATAAGACTTTAAAGTTAGGTTTGGCAGTAGGGGGTTGGGAAAAGGTTTCTTGTCAAGGAGATTTTATAAATGCAGGGTTTGTTTTCAGCACAACCAAATAAAAGGCTACCTGACCGTTTTGAAGATTTGTTTTAATTAAAAAGATAGTTAATTTACTGTTATTGCTTATTTTTACTAATGACGCATGAAGCACAGACAGTCGACAACCTTAAGCTTTTCTAAGAAAGAATATTCCTGGTATGTCCATTACTACTAAGGATGGAGTCAAATGGGTTCAACTTACATGTACGTATTATCAGAGACAGCAATGTAGATTTTACCACATGTCCTGAAAGAAAAGAAAAAAGGTTTAATCTACAATTTAAGCAGTTTTTCCCCCACAAAGGCTCACTATTTTTACAACACATTTTAGGAATAAATTGTATAGCTTTAACACACACGAACCCTAATAAAGAGTTTTCCCCAAACAAAACCTTTGTAAATGTAAGGCTTTCTACAACTGGTAGAATTAAAATTTTTGGCAGAGTGCTGCCCAAGATTTTATACTGAAAGTCCAGTTGGCTGCAAGAACTTGATATTACCAGCCTATTACAAACAGTAGCTTCCTGGTTCATCAGAGAAGAGAGAAGATTGGGCTGCTGAGGCAGTGTCTAGGTTTACCCACAGCTCCATCCAGAAATGTCTTATGATCTTATTTTAATTTATCCTGGTACACAAACGTTTTGTTTCTTTTTCATTTGGGAATTCACTATTTTTGCAATTTCCACCCAATTTGGAATAGCCAAATTGTTTTTCAGTTCTTGGCCCATAACTACACACAGGGAAGAATGAGGAGATGTACGCTGCCTCCTCCAAACCGTGCATCTTCGAGCCACTTGTCTTTTAACTTGGCGCAGGCAATAGCCCTGTACTGGAGGTACGGTGGCGAATGGAGGAGTCGTCCCAATTTAAATTGGAGGAGGAGTCCCAAACTTACAGAGCTGTACTCCTGCAAGCACCTGGGTGACTGCAGGGGTCACTGTGTCACCAAGAGCACAGACTACCCCCCGTCCCTATACTTTGCTCATCCCATAACTGGCCAAGTGCAGCCTCTTGGTGAATCCCAGTCATATTTGGCTATTGACACAACCCTGGTTTTTATCTGTAACAGAGCTCAAGCCTCAATGGGACTTGTCCCATGCAATTCATTCAAAGGTGCAGCTCACGTTTACATCTTTATAGTGTGAAGCTAATGCCATTAGATCTATAGCTACATATAGCTTCTGCATACTATTTCATACATCCCTTCTTATATTTTTCATTCCTATCTGGAAAATTCTGAATGTGGTTAAAAGGCGTCATCTTATTTACCCACCAGCCTCGCAGGTGCATCCTACGAGCTGCAGAGGGTGCTGTTGTTCAGTCAGCCAAGGATCCCACAACTGAACAGGCCTCATTCATCCCTAGAAGCACTCAGCCCATTGGACTCCACTACTCCACCCTCCTCAGAGCTCCTAGCCACTGGGATCTAATGGCACGCCCAGATTCAATCTGGTGATCACTGACCCACACACACACTCTGCAGAGGCCTTTTCCATTTAAATAGGCATGGTAGTGTTTAACACTTATTTTGCTGGACATAAAACACCATATCAAAACTCTAAAGGTAAATGACCAGAGGGTGGGAAGCTTCCATTTAAAGTAAATGCAGATTAACTAGTTGCCTCATTTTTAACACAAGTACGTTATGACTATTCATTAGAAGATTAAATAAAAGATGGGTATTCAAGTCTCTCACTTTCTGAAAAAATATTAAAAGGACAGCATTTATATTTTTTGAACCACACAAATGTAAATATCAAATCCTACCAAGTCTAAACACCACTAAAGAGCTCTCATAAGCAAAAAAAAAAACTGCTGAAAACCTTTATCATACAAATCTTCAAAAGCATTTGGTCTTACATTTAACACTTATCTGATAAAGGGGAGCAGTACAGCAGAAGAGAAAGTGCCTCCAACAGAATCAGTTGACTCAAGAAGCTCACTGAAACATACTTGTATTTGTTAACTAAAGTCATGGCAGACGTGGTTGTTCCCTGTAACAGTCATTGTCCCTTCATTCTACCTTTGCAGACACTCCAAAGCCCAGGGTCACTGGGCAACTGAATGACTGCTCTTGCTCCAGCTTAGCAAGCACATACTGTACCACCTCACCTTCCACCAGCACTAGAAGATAAGCTTCTCCCCATCTTCAGGGTAACAGTTTTGGATCACCACAAAGCTAACTTGTATGTCAATGCACTTCTGAAATAGGAGGTTTGGGTAAAGTAATGAAATAATAAAGTAGCAAAAGCCTGTAACAATTTAACTACCAAAAACAAGAAGCTGTTATTTGGTGGGGTTTTTTAAATTAACACCACATCTGCTGACGGAAAATAATTAACAAGTGACGAGTATTGAAATTGGATGCACAAAAAACGAATGATGAACAAGTCCCAAATCTACCAATCCGAATAGAATAAAAACAACCTTTCGTGAGTCAAGGAAATTTAAGAATAATCTCATTATAGCTATGAGATTTCCGTGTAAAGCTAAAGCATTATAAAGCTAAGCACTGAAGGTGAGTCATCTTTTCCCCAACAATGATGTGAGCAGGTTATTTCATACCTTTCCTAATGGTACAGGACATAAAACTCTTTTATACTGTGACTAAAATACATTCAGTTCAACATTCAATGAAGCAACCGACTCAAATTAAAATTCAAAGTGATCACTGCTGCCCTCTAGAGATGCTTTAATAAAATTGATCCGATCTGACAAAGAGTGAGAAGCCCTTATTCAGTTTTACTGAATACCTTTTGTCTAGAGAAACCATATAAGTGCTTGGATTACCAATCATGACTTGGACTTAAGTGCAAACACCAGGTCTTTTTTCCCCAATCACTTATTTACCAGTGCTGAACCACAGGATGTTTGTCAGCTCCTCATTGATTTTACCGATTCTGAAAGAGCCAAATAAATATGTTTGCTGCCACACTGCGTTGAAAACTATTAAAGACCATACCTAAAAAGTCAGGAAGGAGACACTTTCATTATATTAAGCTGTCAAGCCTGAAGTGAAAGAAATGCAACAAAAACACCGGTGAGCTAAAAAAAAAAAACTAAGAATGAAGAACACAATCCTGTAAGTATGAAGAGTAAATATCAAGCATGTACCATGATAAAAATTGATAAAAAGTGCCACCATGGTATTGGATTCATCCAGGATGGTGGTTCAGAACAGAAAGAGACTGAGTGCAGATGCAGACTGTAAATAAATAACTATACCTTTCATCTTAGAAAACTAAATCACTCTTTAAAAGTTATAATTTAGCATAAGTACATTTTTTTATTTTTCACAATTGACCAGCAATTTTAAACTACCTAACCAGCTTAAAATCACATGACAGATTACCAGTTCAGCAATACAGAGGGTGTGAAATTTTACAGTGTCATTCACAACACACTTCTTGACTTTCAAATACCGCTGCCTGTCTGCAAAACAGTGTGAGGGAGCCCCTTAGTGGCCACAACGCTGTACTCACCGTTCAAACCTCTGAAACAGAGCTAGCAGGACTTCATACTTCTTTTCAAGTCTGGACACTGCAGTATTCACTTTAACACTGATGGTATCCATGTTGATGTCCATCTTCTTCAAAAGGTTAAAAAACTCAACAACACTGAAAGAGAAACAGGACATCAGCTGGCCGTTATTTCACCCACCATGTTCTAAATTAAGTCCTCCTTTGTGCAATAAAATAGAATTTCATTCACTCTTATTAATTAATTACTAAAGGAAGGCTTCTGTTAAGCATCCACACATAGCAAATATTATGTTTTGTTACCCACATTTTAAGCTGTAAATGGAATAGTTTAACCTTTTAAATTAAGGAAAGTCCATATATTGTATTCCTTCTGTCAACATAAGGAAGATGCAGTATATCGGCATACAGGTATACTAGACTGCTTGTTACAGAAGTTAAAGACATTGTTTAAACTCACACCACACCAGCAACATTTCCATTTCTCCAATATCTTGGTGGAAGGGCTAAACTGACTCTCGGTCAATCCCATATCAAACAAGATGAGAAAGTGTGTGACCATGTGAAAAAACAGATATACTCACTTCAGACCCACTGTCTTCTGTACCTCCGTGATTGTGAAAGTCATGGCATCCAGGTCTGTAGCAGCTACAAATATACAGGCACCCCAGTGTTTGCGGTTGGTGTCCTAAAGAAAATTCAAAAGAGAAAACGTGAAGAGTTTTCTTAACCTTGTATTTAATAGGACAGATATGGATTATGCAGAGTTTCACAGTACTGCCCAAACTAAACTGAACCATTGCTGCATAAAGACTTGCAGTCTCTTTCCAAGGGCAAAATTTTCACTTAACAAGCAGGCTTTCAATGTTTCAGATTTTATTTTTGAACATTTCACATCCATTAAAACTATTCAACTTGATTCCTTAAAGCTATAAGCTTTTTTACCGTCATTTCTTGATTAAGACTCTTGAGAAAGTGTTCATAAAGAACATATACAACAACATAATTTTCTTATTAAAGAGGTTTTCTTGTAGGTCACATTTATATATTCCTTATCCTACTTTATTTTTTTCTTGTTTATGCCCAATGTAGCCTCTAATTATTTTCCCCTCATAATTCACCAGATGTATCAAGGGATGTTAAAACTGTATAATTAACAGACTACAGATCAGCTTGTTTGCTCTTGAATAAAGACGATGACTATGAGGGACAATATTGAAGTCAAACAAATGAACCTCTTCTGAAACAACTATATAACATGAACCCAAGAACATATGGAAACTAAAGGACTATTAACAATAGGTGGCACTTTTACTCAGAAGGTTATGAGAATCTGAAGCTGATACTCTGGTTACTTTAAAGAAAAAGATAAAAGATCCTTATATTAGCTACTAACAACCAAACCAGTAAACCTTTTGTCATTCTTATATCCTTATCCTTGCAAATTCGTGTTCAAGGATATGACCATCACATATGCAGTATACACTGGCAGGAAGTTCGTAATGTCTCAAGAAAAAACATGTTATAATTATTCAGTTAGGATAAGGAGTCCGCTTAATTATTAACTGAAGATTAAAAGGAGGGAGAGAGGTGAAATAAGGGGCAGTGCGGTGGCTCTGTGGCTAAGGATCTGCGCCTGTGGCTGGAAGGTTGCTGGTTTGTATCCTGCGGCCGACAGGCAGAGGAATCCTACTCCATTGGGCACCTGAGCAAGGCCTTTAACCCCAACTGCTCCATGGGCACTATATAAATGGCTGACCCTGCGCTCTGACCCCGAGCTTCTCTCCCTGTCTGTGTGTCTCATGGAGAGCAAGTTGGGGTATGCGAAAAGACACATTCCTAATGCAAGAAATTGTATATGGCTAATAAATTGATCTTATCTAAATAAAAGTTTTCAAGTTTCAAGTTTTCAAGACTGTCCTTTAGCTATATTTACAGTGAGGCTACCCCAATACAGGGTATTCATACTAAGCAGGAGGTATTGTACTGAGTGGCACCATATTTGACTGGCACAGTGAAAAATAAAATAGCAATTGATTCAAATATTGTGCTGCAGGGGTGAAATCAGAAAACCCTTTGGTTCTAAAATTCTACACTTGAAATGGTTTAATAACCATTAATGTTTTAATAACCAGAATCTTATCAAGACTTTTTTAAATAAAAATTTGCCTCACTCATTAGAACCTTTCATTCAAAAAGACCTTAAAACACTTCACATACAGGACAACATCCACTTCATTCACAAGTGAAATGTCCCACCTGGGTGATACATGGCAGTCATTTTGCACCTGCAGCCCATTACACAGCAGATCATGTGGAGAGGTGAAAAACAGCTTCACCAATTAATTTAAGGAGGAACTTAAGGGAGGTCAGATTGCACAAGCCCAGAGTGGAATTAAAGCATTACACTGGGGTGAACACCCCCATTCTTTAGAACACTGACAGGGGAACTTTAACTTTAAAGGTCACCTAAAGGATAACACCTCCTACAGAACACTGTCCCCAGTGCTTTTGTTTTGGAAATTCTGGTTCAGGGGAATGACTGCCACCTGGTGGTCCACTACCATCACTTGCATTGCCAACTCAGTTTTCCTTGGAGGTCTCCAAAACCCAGCAGTGAACAGGCCTAGCTTTGCTTAACTTCTGAGATCTGAAAAGTCAGGCTACAGAGGTGGTAGCACTGACAGGCACCTTTAGGATACCAGCTTCCATATCATCATGTATCATATTTCCTCTCCAGTACTTACAAGAACAATATCCACCGAGGCCACCATCGTCTCCCATATTTTCCAGGCCAGGTTGCACACTTCATCTGTCACTCTCAGCTCCTGGCACAGCGAGACAAACGGCAGCTCCTTGTCTTTGTGCCTGAAACAACAATAGCTTGGCCTGAAAACTGCAGCATGGAAACTCATTGCAGCACAGCTGTTGTATTTGAAGGCCTTATTTGGAGAAGGCAAAAAAACACTGCAAAGACCAGGCAAACCATAAATATATTCCTACAGGAACAAGCAGTTATTAACTACATACTGGAAAGGAAAAAAGAACAGGTTATGCAATGCTGCTATGAAGTCCATAAAATGATACAATTCTCAATTCTCCACAATAAGCTACGGAAACAGCCTACAGGGCTAGTCTCTTGACAGTGAGAACTAAGCATCCCAACCTATGTAACAGTTTTACACAAGGAGAATTTTGCCTGACCAAAAAAATGCTTCAATTACCTTCAAGACTAACAGTCTTACTAAATAATGGTGATGGAGGATAAATCCACTGATTCAGTGTACATAATATATGCTCCTCATTACAGCTAGTCAACTTTAACCAAAAGTAAAATGCATGTGAATTAATTATCTGTTTTAACCTCCTGGAACACATCCGAAATTGATAAGTTCTAAACACTCACCTTAAAGTGGTCGAAAGCTGGAGCTCCTAACTACACCTGTGAACTGTTAATCCTTTACAAACACATATCGGTTGCCCCTTTTGGACACGGGCCTTGTTTCAATACCAAGTGAGAGGCTGATGCTCTGAACACTCGGAAATCTAGATCTAAAAAGAAATAGTTTTCGATCCCAGAACAGTTGGTGATCACTCACAGGTAGTGATCCACAACAAACTTATCACTCAGGTTGACTCATATAAATACTTAGGAGTACACATAGACCGTAACCTGTGCTGGTCTACTCATGTTGAGAGTGTTTGCTCCAAAGTTCAGCAGCGCTTATATTTCCTGCGAAGACTAAGAGAAGGAAGTAATGCTACTCTTCTACCGTGCTGTAATCGAGAGCATTATCAGGTATGGTATTTCAGTGTGGTTTGGTAATCTATCAGCTCATTTTAAATTGCAAATTACCCACATCATCCAGACAGCTTTGAAAGTCATGGGAGTGAAACAGCACCCCTCCCTGCAGACAATCTTTGAAAAATCCATAATCAAACAGGCAGGAAAAATTATATCAGATTCTTCCCACATCCTCAACTTCCTTCTGGCAAAAGTTTTAGGGTTCCCAAATGTATGTCAAACCAATACAAATTTTTTGTCGTCATCTGCGGAATGATTGCCCAGTCCACATCAGACCACTCACTTTTACATTCTAGCTTTTAGTTGTATTAATTTATGGTTACCTGTCTCTTTCAAAAGTTTTATTGTATGGTGGCTGAAATGATGCATCATTAAAGGTGTATTAAGAATAGTTACTGTATAAACAGAGCTCATCCATGCAGAGTCCTTTCAACTTAATGATTTTTTTCTGCACTTGCTTCTCAGTCTTCTTGTTTTGTACAGGGGTAGCTTGCATACTATGACAGTTTTAAATTCCTGATCTGAACACTTCCACCTCAGTTGTTTATTATGTGAAGCTGTACAACAATATTTCCTCTCAGTGTTAAAAAATGATGGCAGTATTTAAGCCTCAACAGACAACAGAAATGTCTTGCAGTATTTAGTAATGAAGCAGATTTACCTATTTACTATTTTATTATTATGGAGTGGAATATTAGTTTGTGCCATGTGTTCTTATTCAAGCTGTAATTAACACAATAAATATTGCTTGATTGATGTACACATATAAGGCAGATTATCAAGTCATTACATTATTCTACACAGGTGATTGAGTGCTAAAGTGCCTGAGATTTTTAATATCTTAACACTGTAAGAATTAGACTGAAGTGATAGTTTATTCATGTAGTCCAGAGAAGCTTTGACATCGATGCTAATGTCCTACAAGTACATTCCCTATAAACTGGTGGAACACCACACATTCAGGTAGTTAATTAATAGACTGAGACAGAATATGGAAGAGAGCAAAAATAATAAATGTGTAAACATGCAAAGCCAGAATAAGCTTCCTAAACTGTGATGCAGTGCAAACGATTGCAAAGGAATAAAAAGCTGAGACAGTGTGACACCAGTACCTGCTTTTGTAGACATACTTTATGGCTTTTTTTAACAATACTTTATAAATGAAACGATGCAATGTCAGCATTTAACCATAAACCACTTTTAAATAAAGCTGGAATCTAACATATGTGCTGTTGTGTTTGCTTTTCAACAATATCGTAGTGGGTTGTATTTTCACATCTGACTGGCATCAAGACCATTGCTTTAGTACCGAACTAAGACAGTTCTCAACAGGCACTGACAAAGTCAGCCTACTGTACTTATTTTTTTAGAATCAACAATAAACATGAACCAGAGAATACAAACGGTCGGTAGATTTAAAATTGAGAACAGGAGGAATCTAACACAAAGGGGTGTGGGTGACAGCTTTTCAACAATATTCTAGCATTTTAATCTATAAATAGATTTCTAGAATAAGTAATTGAAGCCTCCTAATATTTAAGGAACTTCAGTGGGTCACAATGAAGCTCAGTTCTCACTAAAAGTGATCTAACTTACAAATCTTACAAGAGGCATATCTTAACATGGAAAGGACTATGAAGCGCTGGGTTAAAATATCATTATAAACACTAGAGACTTCATATTGAGGTTTAAACGTACATTTTACTAACAACGCTCTACTTTAACTTTACGCTATTGTACTTTAGTTACATTTCAGCCATGATATCCACCTACATACGGTACACAAACTGGGACTGAATATCTTTCTGAACTTTAAACTCCATCTACCGTAAGCATATACACATAAAAAACGTCTGTATGGCCAGAGCAAAGACTAAAAGTTAAAAGGGCACATTTTAATAATGTATAATTGATGAGGACTGGAACCTATTTGACTAACACAGCAAACAAAAACGGAGTCTTTTTCACCGGCTAATGGGGGAAGTTTTTTTGTAAAAGAAAGCTACGAAATAAAAACATCGCGTAGTATCTGCACCTCTTGCATACGGAAGATTAGCAGTAGAAGAGAAAACCCCAAGTGACACTGTCAGCCTCATTCATGGGAATTTAAATCTCTGCGCTGCTCAAAGGCGAACATAACGGGTCCTACATTACACACGCTCAAAAGGTTTACACGCAGCATGACAGCTTGTCAAGTTAACCCAGCTCTTCCTCATGAAACAAAAGAGATTTTCGCTTTCTTGGCATCTGCTGTTACCTTTCAAGAGAGAGCTGGGGGCTCCTACCCGGCGTCCCGACGCGGTTGGTCTGTTTATCCTCCGCAGCCTTAGAAAGCTGAGCGCTCGGAGCCGCGCTGCGTCTTTTTGGAGGCATGTCAATGGCTTTAACAATATCCGAGTGCAAGTGTGATAGCGGAGAACCACTCCTGGAATCGCCGTCTTTGTCTTTGGATACTTTTTTGTTTGTTGTTGTTGTTGTTAAATCCCCCCCCCCTACACACGTTTGACAAGAAGTACTTCTGGTTTCAACTGATTCAGAGGGCACTCAAACCGCGGGAAAACTGCGAAATATCCTCCCTCCCTGCTCCGTCACTTCCTGTGGCATTTGGCCACTGCCCAGAGAAAGAAACTTGTAACAGTCGTAAGAATGAAAGAAAAAGTTAAACTTATTTGTTTACATAATAAATTGTATTGTTTATGTAAACATAAACCAAAGTGTAAAAAAAACCTCTGTAGTTCTCCGGACGAGACATGTTATTTTGTTGAAAAAGCCGTGCAATTGAAATTTAGCACGGTCCTCCCCCTTTTTAAATTATGTCACATGAGAGTCGTGAAGTACTTTTCGTGAAGTTTTGAAAACAAGTACCCCCAAAATCTTTAACAAATGATATTTATTTTTCTGCCGTTGTACTGCACGGTCATATAAATTAAATCATTCTTTCAAAACATATGATATTGTTCTCTGTATCCCAGCAGTAAGTATATATATTTTTTTTGTGGATTTAAATATTTGTGTAAATGTTATACTTTGGATCATGTTTATATGTAAACAATATAAATTAATATAAAACATATTACTTTTAATCAGAATTTACCCAGAATAAATTTAATTCTTCAGTGGTTCCTAATATATTTGGAAAACCTTTCTGTTATGTATATTGCACACAGAATGATACTCCAAAGCATTTTATGAAATTCTTTTAAATTCCTCATATAAAACTATATATCAGTTAAAGTGTAATGGAAAATATTAAAAGACTACATCAACCCCCATTTGTAGGTTTGGTTATTCTTGTTATTTGACCTGTTCTGGTTCTTACATTTCATAATATTTGTAACCTGTTATGCTAGACAGATGCTGGTGCTTGGTTTTCATCATTTACATTCTTTCCAGAAATATTCATTTCTTGATACTTTGAAAACACCGGGCCTCAGGACAGTTATGAAAGGGGTCTTCTGATAGTAAAATTGAGATTGTGATCTGGAACCTGGGTGCTTGAACTTTCACAGTCTCTCACCTGGTATAAACGTTTTTTACAAAGAGGAAGAAAAGACACATCTCACAAATCTGACAAGGCACCACACAAATCACAGAACAACATCTGTCTCTCATAAACAAGCATATCTTTGATAATGCAAAAAATAAAAGCAAAAGAGAAGAGAATTCCAAAACAAAATCTCAACGACAACTGGAGGAAGAACATCGGTTGCAAATAATTACATAGAGACCCACAACATTTTCAGTATTTATTGAAAATCAATTTAAAAAACAGATGTGGTAGCAAAATTTGAAATAATATACAAACCTAAAGCTGGATTTTGAAAAGATAAATAAAACCCACTTTAGCACATTGTGGTAATAAATCTTATTTAAAAATAATCAAATTTCGCCAGTTTATATCATATTGCAGTTGTTGGCAGTTCAGGGGAAAACAATTTAGGCTCATACACAGTGATATCCAATTCGGTTGGTATGTTCATTCAAAATAATAACACCAGTATTATTTATTTACATAATGAAAATATTATATTTAAATACATTTGTATTATCTGTTTCTTTAATTAGATCATTAACAAGCAGGTTAACTTGATGTTAACACCTTGGTATTTTGAAAAATAGTTCATGTTTTACTCAATGTGGGAGGGTTTGCAATGGTTGTGTCACATTTGTTTTACTTGGAAATCTTCTCTAGTTCCGTCACCCAGTCAGAGAATGACTCCTCTTCAAAATCCCTGAAAATGACAAGAGCTTCTGTAAGTCAGTTATATGTTAAAACGTTACATACAAACACACATATTCACAGAAAAAGTTGTTTGTGGCCTTGTCAACTAATGCAGGGCCTTAAAAGTAATATTAACAATAGCTGTCATGACCTACAGCCAATAAAAGAAACAGGATGGACATAATGTCACTTGCTAGTATTTTTTCCTGTGTTGTAATATACATGTAGAGTATGAAGGAGGAAAGCAAATAATAGCTTTAGCATGAAGAAAGCTAAAGCAGAATGGATGAAAAATAGACTTTATCCAGGCATTATTGATATAATGAAAACTGTCTGAATGATCTATAATTGACACATCTGCCCCAAATTAAAACAGAATACCCTAGGGAATTTCCACCTTAACATTCAAACAATCATCTGAGCCCCAACTTAAGTTCACAGAGACCTCAAAGGATACACTTTCCACAGGATGGTAAAAATCAAAAACTATATCAAAGGATATTGAAACAGGAACGATGCGTAAGACACCCTGGACATTTTCTATTATTCTACAAAATTCAACCTGCAAGTATGAAGCAAAACATTTGGACTGTCGACAAAATCAACCTGAGTTATAGAGGAAATGATCTTCTTTCAGATTTGTTCATCATTCTTTAGACCATGTACACAAATCCTTGAGTGTAAACTCTTTTGCATTATGAGAACATAAGCAGCACAAGGAAGTACTGTGTCAGTTGCCAGCACTATGGTGTTTTAGTCAAGAAAGTAGCAAGCAGGAGTGTATTAAAAATGGGGATTTCCAGTGGATTAATAGAAGAACCTATTAGCACATAACACAAGTTTAAGAGTGAGGTTCAAAAACCTCAACAAGCTTATTCTTCAAGGTTCTCAGTTGTCATACCATGTTAAGGCAGTTTCTTATCACTTCCAATCTCCCATCCAAGTACTAGCCAGCCAATGGAGGGAGTGTGTGCCGTTATGAGTGACAGGGACTGTACAGAGACTCACGTGTCCTCATCATCAGAGCGTGGCTCCAGTCGGTAGGAATCCACACTATCTTCTATGTCCCCGTCTGTGTCATCACAACCTCCTCGTGTCAGGGGCCCTACCAGAGGGTTAAATTTGGCTGGGGTACAAAAAAATAAGAAAGAAAAAACCACCTTGTTGATTTATAAGAACAAAAGAAAAGTTACACATGAGGAGAGAGAGGTCAAACAGCACACCCAACATATTTACTTTCTAGCAGCTCATTAAATGACCATTTCCGTGGTCCTTACCGAACCCAACTGGATTTTAAAAGCAAAAGATGTCACTGTGGGCCGAGACAAGTGTAGAGACACAACTGACAGTTCCAGATTGGGTAGGAGTAAAGTTATGCAGAAAATGTAAATATAGAAAAATGTTAAAAATTGGGCCATTAATAGAGTAAACACAAAGTATTCTTTCTGCTAGCTAGGAAGCCCCAACAATAAGCAAGAATAGCACTATGCCTGTTTTCTTTCCTCTATTTCAGAAAGCATAATTTGTAAGAATAGCAAGAAGACCAGTGACTAGGTATCCGAACGACAATGAGGGATTCAAGAATCTGTGACTGACCCTAGTAATAGACTTGTTGCGATTTACTTGTTTATTTTATTAGAATTAAATAAAATATTTTATAAGCCTAAATCTCAATTACTTTTTGTGTTGCACTTCTACCAAAATATCTTATAGGTTTATATTATGCTTTTAAACAGTCCCAACCACAAAACATGTTCAATGCAACAAAATCTGACCCTGTATTTGTAAGTATTTTTTTCTTTTACAATACAACTGGTTTATCTTCTGGTATATTTTCTTTGGTGGGGGTCACTGTTTCTGGGTACTGGAGTCTGAAATGTTTATATCACACATCTTTAATTAAGTACAAATCAAACAGAAAGCCCAGTGAGTCTGCACCCCTCTCCTGGGACTGAAGTCGACACACCTTCCTCTGCACCTCTCAGCGCCCACCTTACTCACCTGCTGCAAGCCCATTCTGCACATCTCTCTGTCTCACCTTGCTTGCACACAGTGTACGTCTTGAACGCCTCGCTCAGATGAGCCTTCTCCAACAGACTGAGCAGTCGCTCTGGTGGTTTCTTCACCCACTGCATTCGAGGGCGGGAATGGGGATACTCAAGACCTCCTGAGATTCAGACACACACCACAGTCATGACACTGTAGACAAAGAGAGTGCTGAACATTACCTTTCCAGATTCTTACCATTCCTAGGAAAAGAGAAGTTAAACGACCAACAGTTCTCCTGTTAACACACTGCTCACTCATACAACATACTCTGTCCATGGTTTCTCAAATATCTTTCTCCTCCTTTCTGAAGAAATGTATTGTTGATTGTTTGAGCGTGTAACAAAATACTCTCCAATTACAATCTCATTCAACACACTGCCCAAGTGTACTTGCAGCACTGCAGAAACGCCCCAGGCTGTTCCTTTTTTTTTGCACTTCAACGGTACTCATGTACAGAGAGTAAATATGGATTTATTTGCAAAAACATAATTCAGAAGTCAACAAGATAAAATAGTTACAATGTTAAAAAATATTTTTAGATTGGAAAAATGCATATGAAATATTTCAGGACACAAAGAGATGCCAAACTGTGCTTAAAGATCCCAGAGAGGAAACAGTCCCAATCTGAAAGGTACTGGAGCTGACCTCCAGTCACAAATGGGCCCCAAGTTCCAGTCAGTACACAACAGTGTCCAGATGCCACAGTGTATAAGTGACCCCTGTCCTCATAAAGGAACATCAAGGCTTCTTCCAATGACCAATATGCACCAAATGGTGAAATTCCAGATCTCTGCTTCCCAAAACACATTGCACTTGGCACTTGGACAGAGGTTGAATGGTAAAATGGTTAAATCTGTAAATCTGTAAATCATTCAGGATAGTGTTCACAATGTGGACAAAACACAAAAGCAAAATTTAATATGCAAACAAATAATAAGGAACCTGAAATGCAAGAACAATATTTGAGTTTGATGGGAGAAGAAATAGCTGTTCTTTTCTGGCTGCCACTGAAATTCACTTGTTGAGTCTAACTGTTGGAGTCCTGTTTCAGGATGGGAATGGTTGGTGGTACCTGTGTTCATCGTTAACATGTCTGTGGACTCCATGGTAGACGAAGTTACAAGATCTGCATTCCCCAGGACTTCTAACAATGTATTGCAGGGGCCTTCATCCCATTTCTTGCGAGACGGCTCTGCTGAAGACCCTAGAGCTGATACATCAGGTCCAGCTGTTGTTTCTGAATAAAGACAGATGTTATAGTTCTCAATAATAATACAAAAGATAACATGAAATGTTCTAGCACAACCAGTAAATGTGCCCATTTAGAGTGCAGACACTGTGTCCATTTAGAGTGCTCTCTAGTCGAGACACTGCCAGAGGTACTGTAAGGTATTCATTAACCATTAATATACAGTACTAGTAGAAATGCACTACTGTATATCTATGACAGAGTTGTCAAAACAGCAACTCCAGCTGAAACATTTTCCTATCAGTGAATTTTGTAGACCATATGTTTTTGAGGAGTTTTCACAATAGAACCCTATTTTAAAAAACAGGTTTCTCTAACCTCCCACTGTAGAAGTAGTTCCTTCAAGGCTTTTCTCTCCCAAAAACCTGGCCACCTGTTCCCCTTCCTCTTTTCTCCATTTGCCAGTCTGCTCTTCCAGCTGTACCTGATAGTACACAAATGCCAGTTGGTCATCACAGCCCTACTCTCCAAGAAGAGAGCACCCTTCAGTGTTACTAATGTAATACATCCATCCATTTTTCTAACTGCTTCTTCCAATTCAGGGTGCAAAAGAGCCATAACCTATCCCAGCAAGCTACAGACTCAAAGTACACCCTGGACAGGACAACAGTCAATCGCAAGACAGAAAGACACGGATACAAACATGCATACACTCACACCAGGGCCACTTTTCTCAATCTTGCAATCAACACCTTGTCTGATGAACTTAAAGTTACACTATCCATGGACATTTGCAGAAGTTGTACTGTATTTCGTCTGACATTAGGCAAATGTATCAGTGAAGCCTATCCCAACAGAGAGTCATCAGTTGAAGGGCATGTCTTTTGTTGTAGCTTGTGAGTCAATGGCAGTGCACACGGCTCTCACTGAGACAATGTAAACAAGAGCCGACATGACACTGAGCATGATCTCTCCTGTAGCTTAAGTTGTCCAAAACATCATCCTTCAATGTTGTAGACTAGATCACAAAATTAAAAAAATGAGTAAAAAGGGAACTGATATGATAGCTAATAGTTTTTCCACTGGTGAGAAACAGAACTTTTTACCTGTAGGAATGGTTGCACAAAACATCTCAAGACATAAATAGAATAATTCCTTCCTTTTAAATAGTGCTTTCTTCCCAGCGAATCCCAAAGTATTTTACATATAGGAGATGACCTACTTCTTCTAACACTGAAGTGCACCACCCACTTGAGTGATGCACTAGAACCATTATGATCCAGCACCCCCACTATACAGCAGATCAGGTAGAGAACTGACAAACTGCATAGCAAGAGCCTGAGTGAACCAAAACCAATAGGGTTTGTTTCACTCTAGCTTGGTCCAAAAGGCTAACATGTTCTCACAACCAGGTGAAGAACAGCTGAGAAATACAGTCTGAACTTCTTGTCTCAGCTTTTTTTCATTTAATTAATAAACAGTGTATCTAATCCTTTAATCTGACACATATTTGTTTTAACCTGTCACTATCCAATGTGGTCTCTCTAACCTGCAGCTCACAAGTAAGCAAATGTTTCCACATTTTGTCTGTCAGCAGCATCCCATTGCTGACACTGGAGAATAGTTTTTGTATTTCCTTTTAAATTTCCTTTAGTTAGATTTCAACAGTTTTATTTATTTTCATAATGGTTTACCTGAAAAAGACTAAAACGTAATACGATGAAGTGGTTAGAAAATGGATGGAAAACACATTGAGTTTCTCAACACACAGAACACATAACATGGACTGCAATGACACATTTATCCTAACATGCTGGGTAATGTATTATCATGTTGCTTTCACGATTTTTTAAAAATCCATTCCATGCTCCACAGTTTCAACAGACAGTGTTGCCAAGAACAGCTTCTCACAAAAATGTTGGTTAATAGCTCCGTAGGATAACACAATCAATGAACAAATAAACTCATGAGGAAAACACAACATTCAGAAGCAGTTTAAACCTTAGATGTTCATCAGCAAATATCAGATACTGTAGCAGAAATTATTTCTAATGCCACTGAAGAAAAAAAAAGGCGATAAAGTTTGTCAGCATCAGGCTAGTTTTTAGTTCCTCATGTAAAACAAAACTGAAAATCAGCACAAAGAGAAACAGAAATCTTCCTATCTGAGATGACAGGTGTTACCATGGTTACCGTTACTACTGTATGCAGTGTACTTGCTTTGATCACTCTGCACTATAGTGCTGGTTATGAAATACAATTTGTGGAAATGCAGTATTAGGCACACGTAATGAATTCTGGCATTTCTTTTTATTCTGTATAATACTCAGAATATTTTCAAATCTGCCTTGTGTGCTGTCATCAGACCTTCTGAGCAGTAAGGGGGACGCCTGTACTTGGAGGCACATGTGCTGTCGTACCTGAGGGGGCATGTGTTTCCGGAGCAGCCTGGAGACTCGGTGTCGGGTCAAGATGGTGTTCAGGGACGGCCGGTCTCTGGGATCAGTTTTGAACATGTGTTTGATGAGATAATGCAGATCATAAGAGAGTGCAGAAGGTAAGGGAGGGTAGGAGCCCCTGCACACCTTCAGGATCAGACTCTTCCAGCTGCGGGCCTGAAACTGAAGTCAGAAAGAAGATGTGTGTGAAATCCAGTCACAGAGAAACCGAATTCTCAGAAAACCAGAGTAAATTTAGCACAAATGGATGGCTTAATAATGATGGCTTAAGTCAGAACTGTACCTTTGTATTTTTAAAATGATTTATCAGATTATCTATCAGCCATTTATTATGCAAATCTTAACATTTGTGAGTGAACAACCAACCCTTTTGATGAGATGACAGTAGGTTTGATTCAAAAAAGCATTTAAATTACAGAAAAGGGCAATCCCATCAGCTTTCACATGCAGTATGTGACCACTCCATGCTATTTACAATTACCCAATTACCATACTAATTTCACAAGGTCTTTTACTATTATTTGCCATGTTTTTTCTCATGCTTAACCTATGTATTCAACTTTCCTGTAGTTGCAGATAATCAGAAATGGGTTACTGTGATACGTATTACTTCTTAAGATCTTTTTCAGCAATCTTTCTCTGTAGCCTGGGAGAAGATTCTCATTGAACCAGGTTCCACAGGTACCACGGGTAATACATTTCTACAACTGATATCTACAATTTTCTAAAGCACTCTTCCGTGGACAAAAATATTTCAGCCCTTACCGGGTGTTGCAGAGTGCAGAGCTCATAAAGGACACAGCCGAGGGACCACACATCACTGTAATTACATCACAATGAGATGGCAATGAGATTGACCGGTTAACGTCTGTCCCATGATTAGATAGATAGATAAGACTTTATTGATCCCAAAGGGAAATTGAGGTGTTACAGCAGCCCAGCCCAAGACAAGCAAAAACAGACATCAGAATAGACAAAAAATTAAAATAAGTACAGTAATACAAAATGAATATAGTTAGGTGTGTGAAAAATATGCTCAAAGTCACTGTAAAGCAATAAAACATGTGCAAAATGCGAATAGGTATATACAGATTGAGTGTCCAAAAAGTACAATTGTGTAACATGCTGTCCATAGACGAGCAGATGAAGGTCTAATAGTCCTTGCCTAGGGCAGTGGTATACACACTGACAGCCATAGGGAGGAAGGATTAACAACTCTAGGTGATTCCTAGGTCAGATATTTCCATAAAAATGTAAAGTTTATAAGCTATAGTGATACAGTGGCGCAGTCGTTACCAGTGCTACCTCTAAGTGCTGGGACCGTGGGTTCAATTCCAGACCTGGGGTGCTATCTGTGTGGATTTTGTATGTTAACCCTGGTTTGCATGGGAGATTTTGGGGTAAATGACTTTTGTTTATTAACATCGTTGTATAATTTTACCGGTCTTGCCATAAAACAATAAAATCCCTTTTGTGTAATATCTCTAAATGCCATGAAGCCAAACTGGAAGTGTTGCTTTCCTTATTTGAAGAAAAAAACAATAATTGTGATGGTGGTGCTCTGCGGCACTGGGCCCTGAGAAATACAGGGGATTCTGAATTTCATTCCAAACAATGTCAGGTCATTTCAATAGATTAGTTAATTGGTAAATTATTCAAGGGTAGATCTTTAGCTTCTGATTGATGAAATGGAGGATTCCATAGTAACAAAAGTACTGCGTGTAACAGACAATTAATGCACTGAGTACTTAAATACCTTAAATATTGCTCAAGGAAATATTGCATTATGTTTTCATTATTACATTATAAAAGATTAGGAATTAGAATTAACATCTTTCTGAATTTATATCTATGGCCAACAAAGTGGTAGTAATTAAAAGAAATTGTCAATGCTACAGCTTCCTACATGAATAGTTTTAAGATTTTACTGAGATAACTTAAATCCTGAAAGGTCCATTCTCTTGGACACAAATCTATTCTCTTGGATGGCCATAATAAGAATGATAAAAACCATGATTTTCTAAAACCTAGGCCAGCATATGAAAATGAGTGTAAGTGCATTCAGCACTCAAGACAGAATATGTGTTTATAAAAAGGGTAGTAGTACGGTACATTTTTTTAAAGATTCGATGGGTTCTTTCAAGAACTGTTTTAAAAGGATCCTGAACAATAAGCGCCAGTCAGCTATGAGCAAGATAAGCCAAATTAACTACACTAGTTTGTCATCATTCTTAAATTCTTAAAATGTAAGTATGCTTACAGTATTTCTAGTCTTTTTTTTTCATTTCTACCTTTTATTATTGTAAGGCTTGCTGTCCCAGATCTCTGGAGAAACGTAATAAGGAGTTCCTACGTAGGTGTAAGCGTAGCCCTTTGAGCTACAACAGAGGAAACAAGAATGGTGTTAATTATGAATCTTTAATCCCGCATACTACAAAATAACTTTTGTAGATTATAGATAGATATGGTCAACAAGAGAGAATTTACCACCTACATATTTAAGATTATAAAGATATGAATATTTGCTGTGTTATACTTGGTATCCAGCTTACAAATCTGATCCATCAGACTTATACTGAAGATGTTCCCCTGTAGCTGCTTTGTAGTTGTTTCATAAGAAGACCAATATAATTCAGGCCTTTCCAATCAACACAGTATCAACATACAGTCTCTATTATGTACCTGATAATTAACCATATGTCCAGAAGTTTAAAACAACACCAATGAGGATCTATGGTCGTCAATGTTAAATGTATTAAATAGGTTTCACTGCTTATATTCCTTATTTCATTGCCCCTACAACTTAAGTTTACACTCTTGAAAAACACTTAAGAAATCTGAAAGATTAGCCTGATTTCATCCCGCTGCTTTTTACTAATACAGAAGAAAGAATGAGCATACAACTCAGTAAAATTCTTGAAATTTTCATACTTATTCAAAATGCAGGCAGACCCAAAGTCTCCAAGCTTTATCACCCCTTTGTCTGTGAGGAAAATGTTCTGGACACAGAAGAAGAGCACACGTTTAAAGCACAATTAAACAACCATACCGCACGCAGTGTATCAACAAAAGAGGTATTCATGCTCAGTGAAGCTTCTGTAAAAACATTTTGTCAGTCTAAACAAAATGGAAAATTCAAGCCAACTCAATTTAGATGGGTTATTCACATCTGCACCCAAAACACTAAAGCAGTTAACAGCTGAGGTGTTTATTATCTGCAGTGACTGTCTTAATTAACTTTAATCAGATTAAAAATGAAGAAATAAATGGAAGCACATATTATTTTTAGGCCACATAATAGGGTGCTTGGGTAGCTAAGCCATCTAAAGATTTGTCTAAAGAAACATCTGATTTCCTACATGTTTTGTCACTGTGACTTGGTTTAAAAGGAGCTGGCAATTAGTTAGAAATGAAAAATTGACAGCGCCCTTTTGTTAGACTGACTCCCAGCTCTCCTCAGTATAGTATATTGCTAATGTACCTATCAATCGACCAATCACTATAAAGGCTTTGTGCTAGCTACAGCTTGTACACAAGGAAGACAACTACCTTGGACTTGAGATCTCTGTGTAGTACTCGTTTGTCATGTATATGCTTAGTACCCAAGCACATTTGGACAAACCATCTTATAATCTGGAAAGAAAAAAAAAAAGCACACCAAATCATGACTGAGTTCTACACAAAGATTGAAATAAACAAGAAATCACGACTGTGAGAAAGACCTAGAGCTATGCCTCACCACATCTTCAGAGAACAGTGTCCCTCTTTGCTGTTTGATCCTCTGAAGCAAGTCTCCCCCAGCACAGAACTCCATAACAATGTGCAGATAGCCATCAGCTGCAGAACTCAGAAATACAGATGTGACGTTTTCAGAAGAGCACCAAGACCACGACTAGTATATTTCCTATCGGATGCACTGATACACCACTACCCTGAGCGAGTTTTCTATTTTACTGTATAATGCCGGTAGTCTTTGTTTTGATTCAGTCATTTTTTACAACTCTAATACAAAATATTAGAATGTTTTTCTAATTATCATCAGTATTAAAATCTGTCTGCCACAATCAGCTATAAAAGCAGATTTAATACTGATTAATCTCAAGAAACACATCAGATGATCCTACATGCTTTGCATCAGAGACTTAAGCTAAAGATTTGTTTTTACATATCATTAAGTGAGAAATGATATGGTGTGTCACAAGAGCTACAGACCTGGGAGCCTGTGTTAATACTATACCAGGTTCCTGATATTTAGGAGGGTTTACACTTGGAAATGACTGCTAATTAATCTTTTATTAACATACTGATCATAATCTGTTCAATATTGTCAAGACAGGGAGAAAGATTATTGATGATTATAACTTAAGTACTTAATTTAGGCCTAACCCTTAAAGTACTCATTCCTGGTTTCCTTTGAATCTTCAAAGATTTAGTGAAGCAAATTTGCCAGCAACTTTTGTCCATGTTAGAACAAGCTCTGAGTTACAAACTGCTACAGGTCTCCAACTGCCAGCTCAGAGATTTTCAAAAAAGAGCAATTCAGCAAATACAGGAGATATGGAAGGAACACATTCTGGAGATTCCTTTGCTTAAAATGAAATGGTAAGAAGGGTTTTTATTTTTTCATATTGCTGGACATACACTTGTGAACTGAAATTTCCAACTTGAGCACAGAATTATCCTGCCGAATCTAATTTTTTTAAACTAAACATCTAATAGTATATTATCTTTTCTTCAAGCAGAACTCTTAACATACTGCTTCACTTGTTGGTTTGGCAACATAAGTACTTGCATACTTGTAATTGTAATAGGCTGGGTAAATTAGTGAATATAAGTGGCCAAATAATCAGGAATTCAACTTAAGCATCCTTAACAAACAGAGGGTGACTTAGAAAGCCAAAAGCATCAGGGAGTGTGTGTCTCACCCCCTCCATTGTGAATTCACACTTCTCCCATCTGGGAGATGCCTCTGTGCCCCCAGGTGTAAAACCAACAGACTCAGGAAATCTTTCATTCCCACTGCAATTACACTCTTAAACAATGCAAAGTAACTACCTTGTCTCTTGTTTCCTTTCTCCTGTAACACTTCTGTATTCTCTTCCTTTTTCATGATATGTTTTTGTCATTGTGTTGTGTTTGACTGTGCCGTAAAACAAATTTCCCCTAGGGGACAATAACGCTTGAAACAAACTGAATTGAATTGAAGTGTACAGGACCAAAACGAATGAAAGGACAAACATCTTACCTTCAAATGATTCTCTAAACGCAACAATATTTGGATGCTTCATTTTTGCAAGAAGTGTGGCCTCCTTTCTGGAGTATCCTTTTCCTGACTCAGTCTAAAACGAACCGTAACAGTGATCAGCTCCTCATGAAATGCTTTTAAGACACATCTGCATGAATTACCTGCTGCATCTGGAATATTTCCACATTTACCTCAGACAAGAGCACAGGCTAATCTGGTGAGATGAACAGAAAATGCAGATTCGCAGAAAACTTGCTTACCTGTGGGAGTCGAACTTGTTTCAGGACATATTGCTCACATTGATTCTTGGGCTTTACAAGCAGAGCCTGCCCAAAGGAGCCTTCTCCAATGATCTTTAAGACAACATAGCTCTCCATGTTCACAGTGGATACCTAAAGTGAGACAAACTTTAACAGAGTCTATACAATTGTAATTCTTAATGTGGTGTACAAATGCTAAAACAATAATACTTTTTTTTCTCCCAGTTGTATTCTAAACAGTATGCAAAGGAACAAGTAATAGGTTTATTCCATGCTGAAAAAAAGAAGAAAGAGAACACAACGTTTCGGCCGTGGAGCCTTCTTCAGGTGTCCACGGCCGAAACGTTGTGTTCTCTTTCTTCTTTTTTTCAGCATGGAATAAACCTATTACTTGTTCCTTTGCAGCCTACGCATGCTGACGCAGCTACCCACCTGAACTTCTAAACAGTATTAACAGTATTGTTTTCCAGTGTTGGCCAAAGCTGAATCTTGTCTTTTATCATTTATAAACTATTTACCACGTATGAACTATTCTAATATCTATGATATCCAGTTAGAAAGTAAAAAGATCACATCAATCGTGCACGTTATGTAGAGAAAAGTAGTTCCACTTTATTACACGACATGTTAAAGTATAGTACATCATTTTGAAAATGCAGTTTTAAACAGTAAAATGATTTTGCGGTGTCTATCCTCATATCTTCCCCCTAATAAAGACTGTATCCGTATATTCAACACTAAATGAAGCCATTTAACTTCTTTAGATTTTGGCAAAGATGTTCTGACACAAATCCTATCATAAATTATCTCGTAGTCTTTTTTTGCATTCCTTATTGGGTTTTCATCGTTTTCTCCAAAGCATACATTAACTTAAGTAATTTGTTGCCTATTCAGAATATTTGAAAAAATTTGAGTACTAGCAAAAAAGCAGCAACTGATCTATCTACAGTATTTACGGACACCAGGGCTGAAAAGCCCGAATAACAGCCAATAACCTCAACCACAGGAAAACGTTTACTAGCGCGCCGGCCCCATTCATACTACGGCAGTGTTTATGGGTTTGATTTAAAAAATATATATTTAGGTTCCTTAATTACAATTAACAAACGTTTCAAAACATACATATATTCAATTATTTCAAATGCTTAAAAAACACTTTCGATTTAATCTGAAAGCAACATACGTCTTTTTGACGACAAAAGTCTTTTACTGAAGGACAATAATGGAATATGTACTGTATTACTACCCTAGGGACTATAAATGAAACATCTGACATACAGTATACGAAACGAATGAATAAAACGCTGAATAAAAATAATTAACAGTATCGTAGTGGTCATAAAAACAATCACACTGAACCAAGATACGAAAAGAAATAACGATTGTTTAATCAGACAGATACATCTTATCTTGTTTCCTGCTCATATTTGCGTAAAAATAAAACAACAAAAACAACCTTACATTAACTGCAGCTCTGAATCTCGAAGACCAGTGCAATGGCTTGAAGTATGAGTTTTCCGGCTAAATGTAATTTGAAACGCACATTATCATTAAACATTAGAGAAACTTCCTTGAACTGCAGATAACAATGAACACCACAACAAGCTGACAAATGCCTCTGTACTCCACGCCACTTCGCAGCATGACGCACGCAGCCATTCTTATGGTTTAAACACCGGAAATACAAGGAAAACGGGCAGTCGGGCACAAAATTGAACGAGGACTTTATGAATCCTGGATCTTTTTTATTTTTATAAAACAAAAAAGTTCATCATTAGGTTTGCACATCGAAATACACACCTGCTTTGGTTTTAATAGTTCATAAAATGCTCTACAGTACCAGAAACCGTCTTTCCATCAGTAGATGTACATTTATGATGGGAATCTATAAACTACAGTACATACAGAGTGCAGTTTTCAAGATTCATTACACATTGGACATGGTGTAGGCAACGACCTTATTATTAAAACTAATTTTTGAAATAGAAAAGCTAAAATTTGATTAGTCTTCAGACGACATTTTATCAACTGAAAACTCTTTGATGGTTTGTAGTCAAAAGATTTTGTTAGGTGACACATCTGACACAAAGGTCTGAATGAAAATAATTTCCTTTTAAAATAACTTTAAAAAATGGAACTAGACGGTGCAGTGTGGTGGTGTTCCAAATAAGAGACTCTAGACATGTGTGCGAGAAAATGACAGAAAAGTTAGAAATTAAGTTGCTAACTGTCCTGAAGAGGACTCCTGATTTATGCAAGGACAGCTGTAACACTTCTATCCTTACAAAACGGTATCGAATTACGTACAAGAGGTCTGATTAAGTGTAGAAATTAAATCAAGATAAATCATTTTAAAATTATACATTAGATCTCACTTGAAATATTGCATTGATTTTTGGTCATCATGGTGCAACATATTGCTCCTCTAGAGGATGTATGAAAGAGAGCGCCTTTAACTGGTCTAAAGGAATTCATGATTCTGCTATCGAAATCCTGACAGGTTTAAATTAAGTAAACTCGGGGACTTCAAGATTTTCAGCAAAAGAAATCACCCGGGAGCACTAGAGGAAATATAAAACGGAACGTACAGAATATTTTGGCAGTGCAGAACCAAAAGCTCTGGATGTGCAGTTGAAGTCTCTGTGGGATATGAAAAGGATAGGTGGAATTCTCATTTAGTCACAGGCAAATAAAGAATCTAGCTTTGCCTTGTTTGTAACCTGTTACTTTAGTTCTCCATTGTAATCATGTTAGTTCTACCAATACTCAGACAATATTTCTTTGAAAATGGACAGGAAAATGAACACAAAAGAAAACTATGGTGTATATTTGCTGATTTTAAGTAATAACTTTAAGCTCTGCATTTTCTAAAATCTTCACCAGCCATTTACTTGCTTACCGTTTAATGTGATATGATGTACATACTGTTATTCCTGTTCGCATGTAGTGCACCAATTCATAACATCTAGAAGTGTTTTCTACTTAAAGTTATCACCAGTACCAAGCTAAAGACACAGAATTTGTTTTGTAGCAAAGTTTTAATATGAATATGCATAGTACATAAAATGAGAATTCCTGACCAGGTGATCATTGATTTAAAAAATGACATTTATTGTAGAAAGACATCAAAATGTCTAGCTCTGTTTTGCTGAGAAAAGGATGTGGGGGTACAATTACCTTAGGCAGAAAATGTCATTTTGCTTTGTGCATGTATTCCATGTGTTCTGTGTTCAATATTTTATGTATCGACTAAATACCTCAAACAGAGCTAAAGAGAAAAAGGGGCACACACAACATGAACAGTAACAACTCAAAAGAAGATAAGGTTGCATAAGACAGAAATAGATAATATCAAGTTTTAAAAACATTCAGTACAAATACAAAGATCAATACAGCATTTAACTCCATGTTTAAAAGAAGTCAAAGAATAGCACTAGTTAATTTTGATAAATGAAAGATAATGCAAGTTGATTTGCATTTCAAATACAGCATTATTGTTGTTATACAGTCTGAAATAACAGAATGTGAACCACTTCCATAGTGGGAAATACATGTTGCGCCGTTATATTTTATGAAGCATATAAAAGGTAAATATGCCAATCTCAAATCTTTCTAAATGTTAGTGTTCACTAAAAGTCCAGCTAAATTGACCATATTTAATGCAAGCCTCTTTTCTCTTTTTGTACAGCACATAACTCCACTTAAGTTATGTTAATTATATCCACTTAATCTACACGCCGGTAGCAAATTTCAAAAGTCTAACTTTTTTCCAGTTTTTAATCTATGTAAAGACTTTTCCTTCCGCTTTAGGGAAAGACAGCATGACTTATTGTCTTTTTGTAGGGTGGGTGGAACGTGAATTTTATTTTGGCCTTAATCATGGTGAAAAATGCACAAACAGTGCTGGTAAATCCACCACAATAAGAACATTTTTTTTCTAGAAGGGGTAGTGTTGTAAGAGCTGTATGCATATTAAAACATTAAAAACTGAGGTAAGCACAGATACAGTAACTCTCTTCTGAACAGCTGTTACATCTACTACACCACTAAATACCAAGTAACTGAAAACAAAAAAAACAACTTAGTAATGAAAGAATTTGACACATTTACCCAAAAAGATTTGAATAAATTGCCATATGGGACCATAATGCAACACACCTTGCAGGAACCATGTTTATTTAACCTATGATATGAAAGTGCATTACAACTGTAGCTGATGCATTTTAACCGATACACATTGGCATATAAGCTTCTCGGTAGTGAAAGGTTTATAATTAAATGACTTCCTTACCAAACCAGCCTAAAACGAAATGTTACCACAGTCATTTCCAGTGGATATCTGGCTGCATTTCACAATCATGAAAATCAGGAAAAGAGGCTTTGAAAAGTAGAGGGCAGCCCTGGATCTCAAAAGCCTTCTGTTCTTAAATCCATCCACAATACAACTGTCTCCAGTCCTGGTCTTGGAGAGCCCTGATCCAGTTAGGTTTTACAAATCACATTAAATAACTCATTTCCAATAACTGAAAACACTTGGAAGTTGTAGTTCTCAAGGGCTTTAAATATTAAGATCTGCTCCAAATTAGTGTATTTACCAACTTAAATCACCTGCTTAGCTGGTTGAGATAAAGATTAATTTGTAAAGTCATGGAACCTTTGCTAGTTTAGTGGTTTAACATAATCCAGCAGACACATAACCTGTTGGATTAGAGCTTCAAATCTAGAACTGGAAACTCCAGTTGACCAGGTTTCAAGTTTAATATAAAAGTGAATTATAAAGTCTGCAGGACTCTGGCCTTCTACGACTGGGGTTACTTCTGGCTGCATTTGACAATCATCAAAATCAGGAAAAGAGACTTTGAAAAGTGGAGGCAGCTCTATAGCCCTATAACCTATAGGATTAATAGGTTGATTAATCCTATAAATTAAAAACGACAGGGGTTTAAATTTTATAGTAAGGTGCACTTTGATCCATTCAATCCTCGACTATCTTAAACCTTGTCCATTCTCTCTACTTGATCAGGCAGGTCCTTCACCGCCTGAAGGCTAGGGTTCTGTCTGTAGATGTAGGCGCTAGCATCTCCGTCTAGGCCCACCAGCTCAGCCAAAGAGGTCACACAGGGGTCATGGTCGACGAGCATGCTGGGAAGCCGGGATGACTGCCTTTGAATGCGGAGGGAGCGCCGCACTGGTGTCAGAAATTTCAGGTCCTTGATGGCACTTCTGCTTCCTTCACCTTGAATCTTTTTTTTCACACTGGAAAGCCAAAAAGTGGGCACCAGAATTTAGAAAGGAAACTGTCAGAGAAAAGGAGCTCAATGTTCAACTCAAAGCTTGACAAAATAAATTCATTAATGATTCAGATCTTTCTAGAAGTGGTTAGTGATTAAAAAATTCTCACGTTTTTCATTACTGCATTTGCCGTCTTTCTAAAATTCTGGGAAGATTTTGGTTGGGAGACATGTAAAACTGAAAAGAAACGCCACTTAGTAATCAGTATTTCTACAATGACAGAAATGGTAAAACACATTCTACGCAAGTTCACATTCCTAAAATTACCAGTGAATTCTTTAGTTAAAATAAGATAAAGGTTTCTCTACCTAGCCCACACCTTTCAGATATGGTTCTAACAGCTCTGATTCTGAACCTTGGTCATTCTCTTCCAGTTTTTTTTTTCTTGAGTTCTCATTTCTTCAGTTGAATCCTTATTTTAGACACTTTGCCTAGTGAGGGTGTTTGATTGTGTTTGACTCAAAAAATACTCATGGATGAGTTGCAGTGAGTCTTATTCTTAAATGACTGTTCTTTTCCATCCCTGTGTAAATGCATGACAGTATTCATTCGGTGTTCAGCCAGGGATGTTATTACATTTTGGAAGGCAGAAAAGCACTGCTGTAGCGTATCTGTGGAACAGTACTGGACAGGACAACCCACCTCTGCAGATACGGTGTGGTCTTCACACTGTACTTGACCACAGATGCCTCGCCTGTCGCTTTCTCGTCCTCCTCCTCGTCTGTCTCTTCATCCTCGCTGCTGGAACTCTCCAGTTTCAGGGTCTGCTGTAACTGGCTAGAGCACCCTCTCAGTGCCCCAGTTTTCTTCTCCTCTTCTATCTTAACATCCTCTTCCACCTTTTCACCTTCTACGCCTTCCGGAATATCTGATTAATAACATATATTTTACCACGTAACTTTATATCTGTCCATCGCTCTTTTAACTGCTTTATCCAATACAGGGTAATGGGGGAGCATATCCCAGCAAAAAACAGGCACTAAGGAGGACACCACAGGGCACACACAGACACTCACACCAGGGCCAATTTCCCCAAAAGCCAATAAACCTATCAGTATGTCTTTGGACTGTGGGAGGAAACTGGAGCTCCCAGAGAAAACCCATGTGAACATGGGGAGAACATTCTGTACAAACTCCACACAGGTAGCACCCCAGGTCTGGAATTGAACCCAGGGCCCCAGCACTGCGAGGCAGCAATGCTAGCCTCTGCACCACCATGCCCTCCGTGACCTCATATATATTACTGTAAATTGCTTTGGATACGATGTCTTCCAAATAATACTGATAACCTTCCACATATCATTTACCAGTCTTTTCCTGTGAATCTGCAGAAGGGTTATGATGCACAGTCGTAATGGCACACTATGCACAGTGGTGGTCCACTGTTCGTAATTTATTTCATGCAATTTAAAGGTATGTTTATTTAAAAAAAGACTAGTCACGAAAAGTATCCCTTTAGTAAGCAAAAGCACTTAAGGCATGCATTTAATACTTCTTTCATTCTCATTTATCTTTTCTTTTTTTATAAAATACATGACTTTTCTTACTGCATTGCGTAGCAACTGAGGGCCTTTCACCAGCCTTATATTATTTTAGAGCTATTCAAAGGGCAGCCCTTCAACTCCACTCCATGGCACAATTTGTTCTGCAACCAAACTCTGAACTGTTTAACTGAGGATTAGAAGGAGAAGTACTGAAGTGGAACAGACCGGAAGGGCTGCGAGCATCCCTGCCTTATTCAGGAGGCATGCCACTGCTGCCAAACAGAAAACGTACAGTGGGAAGACAGTGGGCAGATTTCCTTAGCACATTTATGACTTACCGGTCTCAGCAAACGAAGGTGTTGGCATTGCAGCCAGCGCAGAGCACAGATCCTGAACAGCCTGCAGTTAAGACATGCAAGACATGGTTAGATTGTGAAAAGGGAACTGCAGAACTTTCTCATTCATAAAAACAGTCCTCGCATTTCAAGAACTTAATTCGGTGGCAAACTGTTAAAAAGCAAAATGGCGTGATGCATTTTATCAAGTAGGCTTCCATATAGAGATCCTAAAAATTAATGTGTTAATATTAAATTTGAATAGTCAATACAATTACTGAGCTACAAAAGCTCACCCACTCATCCATTTTCAAATTTCCACAATACAGGGTCACAGGGGAGCAGGAGCCTATCCTGGCTAGCAACGGATGCAAGACAGACGCAGACCCACTCAGACCAGGGCCATCATTCCCAGAAGCCAATTAACCTACAAGTAAGTTTTTGAACTGTGGGGGGAAACCAGAGTAGCCAGGAGGATACCCACGCAAACGTGGGGAGAACATGCAAACTCCACACAGATAACACCCCAGGTCTGGAACTGAATTGAACCCAGGGCCCCAGTGCTTTGAGGCAGTAATGCTTACTACTGGTCCACCATACCACCCACAAAGGCTTATATAAATAAAAATAACAAAAAAAAGTCTCGCTATAAAGATAATGCAAAATGAGGAAAACAGTGAGAAAGCTGTGCATTATGTTTTACCAAAACATAGCCCAGGTGTAAGACAAACACTGAAATTTTAAAGGGTGGAACTTAAACTTTTTTGTTCTTGTCCATGAAATGAAGCCATCTTCTCCTTGACATGCATAAAGACCAAAAATTCTATTGTATGACATGATGCTTCAACTGTTTAAGTGGTTTGCCTGTAGTTTTTTTTTTTTATTCTTCACATAATATTGACAGTTTTTCAAGTCCATCAGATAAACATCAGTTGATATACGGTACAGGGGTGTGCAAGTTAAAATCTTGAAAGTGAGTGAATAAAGATTAAAGACACGGCTTATCACTGGGTTTGTTTCCTCGTGACCTTACTTACCTCTTCTGTATTAACAACAGGCAAGCCCTGCACTGAGCTATCCTTTATGTCCGAGGTTGTGTTTAAGGCGGGAGGAAGCGCCGACTCCTTTTTAGTTGTCTGTCTCACCGTGTGTGGGACTGATGCCACCATTGATGGTCTTTTCAAAGTTTTGCCTTTTGCTGCTAACCACTCAGCCAGCTTAGCTCTGGAAAACAACAAACAGGAATGATCGATGGGTACGTACGGTTCAAGCTGTCTATTATCAGAAAGCTGAAAGTGACTTGAGTACAGTGTCAAAGAAAGGGAGGTCAATGTCCAACTCAAAGCTTGACAAAATAAATTCATTAATGATTCAGATCTTTCTAGAAGTAGTTAGTGATTAAACAAAAAGTGCAATCTTTCATTATTGCATTTCTCATCTTTCTAAAATTTTGGGGAGACAAAACTGAAAAGAAACACCACTTAGTGACCAGTGTTCCTTCCATTTTCTAATAGATTCGTACCCACCGACACATTACAATCTCCTGTATAGCATATGCCCAACAGTTGACTCTGAAAGTCTAAAATATGACAACAACCCAGCTAAAAATACAATACAACCTGAGGAGAGGGGTGACGCATTATCAGCATGTGTTTGTACAGTGTTAAATCTCTACAGTTTTCTGTGTTAAAGGAGGATACACTGGACTGCCATCACTCTCTGATAACTTTTACATGGCTGTCTGCAATGGATTATAAAAGGAAACAGTTGTCTGTTCGGTGAATTAAAAAAATATGGAATTCAGGGATTAGAGGAAAATTAAACAGGTTTCGTACTTTCAAAAATACAAACCAACGCCGGCTTTTTTCTAAAGCCCAGATCTGTAAAAAAACATTTCCAGCAAGTGGATTTCTCAAATGCACATGGGTGTTCGGATATTTCATTAACATATAACATATTTTTCATTCTATTAACATACAACTGAATCTGGAACAAGTCAATATGATACCACTGTTATATCACATGCTTTTAAAAAAGGTTTAGTTTAGTCCTGGAAGAAGACCCAGACAGTCAGATTCACTTATTTGATCACTGACCTCCTCTCCTCGTGCGTTTCCTTCGGAGCCCTGTACTGGCTCATGGTGCTAGCGACCCCCTTCATTCCTTTCGTACTGGAAGCGCCTGCAGCATCCTTGGGCTTGTCCTTCGGTGGAGGATCGGGCTTCTTTACCACCAGATTACTTTGTGGTTGACTCACGGGACCGACGTTAGGTCTAGCTCGGGTTGCACTGCTAAAACCACCTGGATTATTGGCAGTGGAAGGCCGATGGACCCCTACAGCATTCTGTCGGGGTGCAGGTCCCACAGTGGCCGACCTGACAGAGTGTACTGGTGGTCTGCTGGCAACAGTGGGCTTGGCGCTGAGAGCAGTGGAGGATTTTGCCTTGGGTGGCTGTGGTACAGTGGGCTGACAGCTAGGCCTTGGGCCCCCTTGTCTGAGAGCCCTGGGTTTTGCGTCCGAACAGGGTTTCTCAGCGTCGCCGACACCGGCAACGGTATTTCTAAACGAACTAACTCTGGACTGGACAATCTTGCCTTTGTAAGTGCCCAAGACCGGTCTGGATGGCAAAGTTTGGGGCTGCTTCGCGGTCTCCGCAATGAGCTTTTTCTGCTGAATCGTCTTGTGAGCGAGAAAAGAGTGGCTCAGGGTGGGGCGTCTCTTCCCTTCAGCCCCAGTGCCACTTACTTCTGCTGAAGCCTCCTTTTTACCCACGTCCTTCTGCCCAACCTCCCTTCCGGTATTGGCAGGATGTGAAGCCGGTTTGGTGGTGGCCATTTGGATTTTGCGGGAAGGAATAGGATCCCGGGATTCACTTTTTGGTCTGGCATTTTCTTTATCACTCTACGAAGGAGCAACAAGAAAAAAAAAAGCACATAGCAACGAGAACGTACAAAACATACAGATTTTTCAAGTTTGCTGAAAATTCAATGGAAACATTCATCTTCCACAACATCAAGATAGGCTAACAGTGAATTTGCAAGAACAGGACTAACATATTAGAAGGACTGTCAAGTTCAAGAACAGTTTTGACATGTGTTTTTGGGCTTCATGAAAACAAGTATCAGATATCAAATTTGGAACTCTTCTTTCTTCTGTTAAATTCTATGTGGACTTTAAAATCCTCAGTCTCTTATAAGGTCTCCTCTTTCATCAGCCATTATGGTGATGGATGCTAAGCTTACCGTTTTGGTGTTTAGTGTACGACGGACATTCTCTTTCAAGCTGGGAAAAGGAAAAAAAAAAGACAAGCAAAGACTGAATATACTGAATGTGCGTTACATAAGAAGGCTTGTTCCAAGTCTGTCACAATCACCTTCCTGCCACTTCAACAAATATGTACCCAGTTGGATTCAGCGCCTTTGAACTACTGGGAAGCACTGAAATTCAAAGTCTGCAAACCCTTTGCTAGAAAGGTGTTATATAAACCATTTAAAAAAAAATTCATCCAAATACATCACTGATGTTTAACTGTTACTATTTATTAGTTACCTTTATTCCCTGTTCCTGTATTTAGAAAGGGATGCTGCACAGAAACATATGGAAAGAGAATGGCTTCATGGAAAAGGCAGATGGGTGAGGATAACCCCTTTTCAGGAGACCGACAGTCCAAGCTAGAGGTGAAGCAATCATTAGGCCTTTATTTCAGCTGAAGTAAAGGCACCATACAGCAGCATGAAAGGAAGACAAAGTTTTTCTGTCCTTTTTCTTCCTCCGCCCGTTTCCCCTGTCAGAGCTCTTTACAGCCAGATAACAGAAGTTACAATTCTCATTCCCACGCAGCCCTCTCTTCTAGCACCTGGATGATTTTCCTTCCTTGCCTTTTTGTTATCAAAAACTTAATCTCTAGCTACCTCCAGTCTCTGCCTTGTGTCAGAATCTCAAGGACAAACTGTTAGCAAAAGAAGCGTCTCAAACATGAACAAAGTTTTACAGATGCGAGGTTATCGGTGCTTCCAGTAAAGGCATAAGGTTACAAATGTTATAATTGCAACAATTTTGAGGTTATTATGGTGTTAGATAAAAGATGTATAAAAACAATCATTCAAAGGCATTTCTAATATGGCAATAGACACATGGACTATCACATGATGCAGTGATTATTTCTGTGCTTTTGACATACCCATCCAATTAAATATCTCCTTCATAAATTTGACCTACAGAATTTTCGACATGTAAAAGAACAGTTAAGTATTCGTACCCGGAATCCATTTTCTCGGTGATTTTCTTATTTTTCTTCTCTCGATATTCCCCCAGCTTCTGGCGCCTTTGGTCTTAGAATTTGGGAAAGGAAATTAATGTCCAAATTATTGTACATTACAATATACAGTTCACCTAAGTTTGTGTAAATGCGATAACGTCCTTCGTTTTTCTCCGTTCAAACCATAAAAAGACCAGAAAGAACGCAATTGCAATGAACACCCTTTTACACGTCTTTTCCTGAGTATTGGAAATAAGTAAATAACGCAGTTTCACGAATTAAAACTTGTGTATCAAAGTTTAAAGATACTAGAAATTATCTTATTATTACTAAAAATATTAAGGTAATTACGGAACAAATACTGTCAATGGTATTTGCAGGGAGCTGCGTCAGTGCAAGATCTACAAAACGTGAGTGCAGAATTGCCCTCTCCTTATTCAGCTACTTAATATCTAACCGCGCTTAGAAGTCACAAAAACAGTTTTAAAACAGTTTTAAAAAACTGCAGTACTGAGAATCCTAAAACGTGGAGCTGCAATAACAAGCGATCACATCAATCACACAAAATATGAAATTACAGTTATCTGCACACAAAAAAAACAGACGACGTGTTCATTTTTAAAACAGAGCATCCTATGCATACCCCTGAGCCTATGCTGTGATCCTTCCGTCGTTTGAGATTGAAGATCCGTTCTTGTTTTTGTATTGTTGATTGTAGTCATATTATTAGATTCAATTTTAAAAAAGGAAACAAAAATACTCTATACGCCCAATCACACACAACCGCCCCAACATGCGCCGGTTTGAGTTTACCGCTGTTCCTCCTCAACCGCGTCTGGATTGGCTGCATCACCCTTCCATTAGAATTGAACCAGCCAATTGGACGAATCCGTTTTTTCCCTGGGAATTGAATTAGCCAATCGGAATACGAAGACTGTTACTCAGGGCGTGTAGCCGGACGGAAGAGTTCCCTCTGGTTTCTTGGCGGAGTTCGTTCGTCTGCCAACATAAATTCCTGCTTGAATTTAAACCATAATAAAAAAATAACGCTTTGCATTCTTTCCTTAACGTTAAATAAGTGACGTACAACCCCAGCCTACTTCTTCTTAATGTTTTTCTTCAGTTCGTTCAGTAGGAAATCGTTACCTAATCAGTAGTACTGTAGGTACTAGACTGACTTCTTATTCTGAGGTGTCTTTCATCCGCTTTTTAAACTTTCATTAATTGTAGTGTGGCTCCTTCGTATTATTAGCCCTGATACATTTGATCCTTTTTGCACATATAAACCACTGTATGACATTTGCCGTATAAGCTTTAAAAAACAGGGTGGGACTCAAGAAATCAGGTATAAAGTTTTATATGTATTTTTTTTTATTTTAGATTAATGACAATTTCTGGGTAAGAGTGTGAACAAATGAAAAAAACCTTTTTTAAACGTCTCACACCCACGGTACAGTGCATGCAAAAATAAACAAAAAATTACATAAACATGAAGTTATTGTTAAATAAACCTAACATATAACAAACACTTTTCTTCCGCATTAATTAATTTTATAGTGTTTGGCACATCGTTAAACAGTATGAGTATGTTACTTTTGTTCATGGTGTATCAGAAAAAGACGTTTTCCCTAACGCACTCAAAAAAATTAAAGACTAAAAACTACATTTCCCAACATGCATTTCAAGGTGGATCACCTGTCAGCGCTGTCGCAGTTCCCTGTTTACACACGTGAACAAATAAGGAAACCCAAAGGGTTAGGATTAATTCCTGTTTCACGTCGAGGTTGGTAATTTTAAGAAGCGGATCGACTAGGATATGAAAAGAAAGAATAATTCGTGTCTGACTGTGATGATGGTGGCTGTAGTTTTGCTTCTTATGCTGGTGCTGTACGGTACTGTCTATCCCCACGTGAGTATAAAGGCAATATGAACGTTTTACTGTATTATTTACAGTTGTTCCAATATCGTTATCTGCACAGTCCGTCGACTAAAATCATCTACAAGATATTTCATATTCGTGTACACGTTTTATTAAAAACGTTCAATGACAAATGAAGTGTTGTCGCATGAGAAAAAACGCATGATATGCTCCTTGCATTAGTCTATTCGTGAAATGAGCACAGTTCTTTAACATTCTAGCCTGTACTTTATTCATTATAAAGGGCCATTTTTGGTGATCGTCACCTTGGATTAGATCTTGACTATGATTCATGCACTACTGACAATCCTGCAGGACTGCAACCAAGCGCTATCACTGGTTAACTATTGCTGTATTATTAATAAAAGCATGTATTATTACATGGATTATGTAATCTTATCACTTTCGGTATGAGACCTTCAAAGCCCACTTCCTTAATCCTGTTTTTGCTTTCCAGCTGTCTGATGAGTCTTCTCTAAAGGCAGATTACAAACTGACGGGGAAGCCACTGTACAAACTAGACATCACGTGGCCCAAGAACGCCGAGCATTTTACGGGACAAGTGTTTGGGGTGGCTGTCAATCATGTTACCGGAGTGGTGTATGTTGCTCAAGTAAGTCATGGCGCTGCTACATGTGGATTCTTGTTTTTATGTCTGTCATTTCTCCACAATCCTAACTTGTTAGTTAATTTTCACTGTTTTACCATCTGTTGGTTAAGGCGACACCTTAACCGAAGGAGGCTTGAAAAGTCTACGGTTTAAAAATACAACATATGTACAGTACGAAAAAAAAACTATTGTAACTGTAGAAATGTATTGTTGATATTCGATTCTGGCTTAACATTCGACCCACGTGCAGCATATTGTCAAAACATCTTTTTTTTCACCTCAGAAATATCGCTAGACTACGCCCTATGCTATCACTAACTGTGGCAGAAAGCTGATCAACACATTTGTGTTCTATCGAATCGACTACTGTAATGCTCTACTCGCTGGGGTATCTAACTCTACTTTGAACAAACTGCAGTATGTCCAAAATTCAGCAGCCAGAATCCTGATCAGGTCTAGTGCAAGTGATCACATTACTCCTATCCTGGAGTCCTTGCACTGGCTTCCTGTCAAATTCTGTGTGGACTTTAAAATCCTCATGCTCACTTATAAGGCTCTGCATGGCTTGGCACCTCAGTACCTGTCTGAACTATTATCGCCTTCACCCCTTCACCCCTCTGCTTTTCTTAGTACCACCATCCACGGTCTCCTCTGTATATTATAATTGTGTTTTTATTCTTTTTATTTATTGTTGTTGTCATTATGTAAAACGCTTTGAGAAGCCACCTTTAAAGGCGCTATATAAAATAAAGTTTATTATTATTATTATTATTATTATTATCATCATAAGTACTGGGAGTAGGTTATTTAGTGCAGCAGATGAACTCTACAAGGAAATGCAATATAGCATGCATGTACTGTAAAAATGAGATTGCAGATGAGCAGTTTTCAGATTGTTGCATGGAATGCAGCAGTTATTTAGTGCGCATACAAGCATATCCCACACTTCAACCCTAGGAGGATTGTAGGGATCACACATGTGCGATTACTTAGATCCCCTGCATGTTTCTAACAATGACACTTTGAGATTTGATCCATTTTCTCCCAGAGAGGAGACAATGTGCCAAAGGTCTTGGTTTTCTCTACGGATGGGGACTTCCTTCAAGCTTGGAATACGTCAACTATCGAGATGCCCCACGGCATATTCCTGGCTGATGCCTCCCTGAATCCTTCTATATGGATAACAGATGTAGGCAGTGGTGAGTGGAACAGTGCAGACCAGCACAAAGTGAAAATAATTGCTACTCTGTGTGTGGGTAAACAAAGGAGAGATCACAATTATTAAGTATTAAGTATTATGTTGACAGAATTTAAATATTGGAGGAAAATATTCTATTTGTGCATATGAATCCCTTTGCTATCTTTGTGGTATGTTTGAAAATGGGTCTTGCTTTGTCCAACCTCTTATTCCTTTTCTTCTGCAGGGCCATACGGACACACCATCAAGCAGTACACTCCCTCTGGCAAGCTCATCCAGGTTTTAGGGTCTGCTGGAAAAGCCGGCTCTGGAGTGAACCCCCTCCAGTTTGATCAGCCCGCAGAGATTTTTGTGCACAGCTCTGGGGAAATCTACATTGTTGATGGTGATGGGGGTCTGAATAACAGGCTGATAAAGCTCTCCAAAGGTGCAAAAATATTGGTCGTTTTTGATCAATTATAATCCCCAAGCCTTTTCTTACTGTCCGCTTGTGTGCTTCAGAAAATGTGACCAGCTGAAGGGCAGCATCTGTTGTTTATTCCTCCCTCTTAACTCATGGCACATGAAAGAACTGCTTAATTGTGCTGGAAGAGCGCATTAGGTGGTCCATAAGCATCAGTAATACCTCACATGCACCTCATAATTTTATATCTCTGTTATGTAACCTACTGCTACCACAGTATTCAACTCAAATATATTGATTACCACTTTAAAATATTAAGCACACACATTACAGTAAATAGTAACATATTCAAATATAATACATGCTCATCTTCTGGGTTTCTAGCTCATGAGGTTTTAAAAGATTACCTACAGTAGCTTTTATCTGCTCTTTCTGGTCATGTTGAGTGCTGCCCTTTTCCCTGTGGAGGAGGGCTGTGTGTGTACAGTATCAGTGCTGTTTGATATTTCCCTGACAGACCTGCAATTGCTCTGGATGCATGGAGAGCAGGGAAGCGGCCCCGCTCAGTTCTTCATCCCTCATAGCGTGGCAGTGGATTCCTTTCAGAGGGTACGTTTCCACACACAGCAGGTACTTTTACACACCACCTGAAGGAGAAAGAGCTCTGTCCCTTCTGGGATTAGATCGGGACCCTCTTAGCCCAGAGCCACACAGTACCTCCTCCGATAGTGGTGAATACCTGTACGCCAAAACGCTGTGTCTCCTGCCCCTCAGAGAATTTAACACCCTCCAATTTTCTTGAGGGGTTCTGTCACCTTATAACAAGCTCGGAGAGCATTGTTACAAAAGTATTGTGTCACGCCCTCTACAGCTAGAGGGCGCTCCTACTCTGTCCTGTTCCTAGTTTCACTGTGCTTTGCTTGTCCTTCCGGTGTGTCTTTGTTTGGGGCTATATAGTTCCGGGTCACCCTTTCCTCCTTGCTTAGCATTGAGGGTTCGAATGTCTTGAGACCCGCCTAGTGACAGGTTTCTACCCGACATCGTCTGATCTGCTGAGCCCGGGCTAACCCCCGTTTTGCTGCTACGTATAGGGTCTTTTTCGCTCTCCTGCCTTTCCACGGCATGCCTCTCCGACATCCGTGACATATTGGGCTTCTCAAAACTAAAGTATTGTAAATTTCCCTGATTTTCAAATCTGTATAATGTGTACGTAAACCTCCCAATAACGGTTACTTTCACCATTCCCATCTCTGCACATTTATAAATGCAGACCTTTTAATTTCACCACGATATTTCAAGATAAATAACAAATAAATTATTTATTATAATAATTAATTAATAATTAAAATAATTATTAATTAAAATAATTCTACACTAAAAAGTAGAAAGAAGAAATTCTACTTTTTAGAATTTTGTGTGAGCCTACTTCAGGTGTTGAGGTCTTGCAGATCTTATTTTTTTAATTTTTAATAGAATTTTTAATTCTAGAAACAGACAGAGTGCAGAGAAGGAGGGTGGGATTTTAGTAGGATTTCATTTTGAAATTGAAAAACAGCAACATATCTGGGAGGTGGGCATGGATCAATAAGATCAGTCACAATAACAAGATTTCAACAAATCTGTATAATTGGGGGGGATTTGTCTGTTCTGGTGTTCCAGGTATGGGTTGCTGATAGAGGAAACAAACGGATTCAGGTCTTTAACACTGTGACAGGGGATTGGCTAGGATCGTGGGGCAGCTGCTTCACAGAGGACGCACCATACTCTGTTAGGTAAAATCTAATGATACTGATGACTTCCATTGACCCATTGTATATAGCTAGTGTTCTATTCACCTTGTTAAGTCAGTTTCACTCTGTGTCTTTGATCCAACTAGTCAAAAGCACTGCTATTTTAGTACTGTAACATGTAATTTGTTTTGAGTTTAGTAGATTCCTACATGAGGTTCATGTTAAATTATCTAGAAATACATTACAGAACCTTACTTTGATTAAAATGTATTACTCTCCAAGAAGATAGCTTTAGATTTTGAAAGAATACATAAAACACATTTAAGTTAATGAACAGATATATGGATGAATTACTAAAAATTGCATTGGTATTTTAGATAGATACTTTATTAATGATGATTTATTTATTTGTTAAAAGAACTGGACTGAACACATTATAGTTTAAAACTGAATAACTGCTGCTTTATGATTTGTCTTACATTATCAAGAGATGTCCACTTACCTTAAGTACTAAAGTGCAAATATGTTTGAAACTAACTATAAAAAGTCCTGCTCCCAAATTATGCATTCTAGCGACTTTTTAACTGCATGTATAGTAGTCTGCATTAGTGCATTGCAATCTTACTACATAAACAAAAATAAAAAAAAACATTTGATTAAGTCCTGCTTGCCTGGGTTTTCAGATAGGGTTTTAAATTAATACCTCATGTATTACAGTATATAATATATAATGTCTCATTTGCCATATAAAACTTGAAGATTAATAAATGGTTAACTGCAGTGTTTTATACTCTTCTGTGTGCTTGGTTATGTTATGAATATGTAACACTACAAACAGCTTTCAGGCAGTGCTCTACTTTGAATCATTGTTTCTTTTCTATCTGCTGGTGTCAGAATAGGTTCTTATTAGAGAACAACAAACGGTACACACTAACCTCTCTGAGGCATTTACAAATCTCAAGACAGCCCAGAGATTAAAGTGCTTTTTATTACTTATGAGGTTCATGGAAGGCTCTGCTTGTCAGAATAACAGAGGATAATCTGAGTATGGATGTCTTGTCAGGATAGTGCCTAGTTACCTCTAGTTATGGAAGATATCCTCCATTTTCCTCTTGTTGATGGTGCACTTTTGTGTTTCCTAGGCTGACGCCAGATCAGAAGTATTTCATTGTGGCCCAGCTGAACACCAATCAGATTTCTGTCCTTGAAGCACCACCGGTGGGAGTGATTGGACAGTGTAAGGTGGTCAGTGTCATCCAGCTGGCCGACGACATCAAGCCTCACCTTGTAGACTTGGACCTTAAGACTGGGGCTCTTTATGTGGCTGAGATTGGGGCACAGCAAGCACAGAAGTTCACTCCTTTCAACTGGGGTTCCACTGTTAGCTCTTTCTTGTAGACACTGAGGTAGCAGTTTCCAGCACTTTGTCACCATGAAGCATCGTACTGTGAAAGAACATTGTGTCCAGATACAGTATCAAAAGGAACCAGTTAAAGAGCAAATGGCATGGTTCCCGAAAAGCATTCCACTTTAAGCCACCCACTGTTTTTGTAATCCGCCACTGGTTATTCTTTTCATCACCTCAAACCCTGACAAGTTTTTCGCCTTGTAAATCCAAAATAGTAAGTTCCAAGATGCCAAATTCCGCTAACTGCAGTCAGGGGTGTGGGCCAAGAGGCTGCTATTTCATGTAACTTGCTGTCCATAGAAAATAGACCTTTCTGGACTTGAATGAAATGGACATTCTTGTAGTACCTTTCAGCAGCTTGAGGATAGGAATAGGATAGGATGGAATGTGAGGATATAAATTTCTTTGCAGAAGTTTTAGACATCTTAGACACATGCCCATAAACAGTTTATTTAAAGCCTATACTAGCCATTAAACCCCAACCTACTAGTGTTTTCTATTAAATTCTGTTCTATTAACACAGAGTAGCCTGAGTGAGAATAAATAAAGCTTGTCATATAGCAATTTTTAAATCACAAGTTGAAAAATCTTTAAAAACTTGATCACAGCAACTCAATGTAAACTACACATGAGCATCACTATGAAGTGTTGGTGCAACTTATTCATCGTAATTACCAATCAAATCTAATTGACAATTGTCAGGTGATTCTTATCTTTAACATCATTTGTTAATCTCCACACATCCATCAACGCAAAAGGCTACATCTTATACTGTAAGATTAATCAGCTTTAAACAAAATGGCTATTTCAGTAGATGATCACTTCAGAATTGTGTTTCTGCAAAGAAGATAACACATAATGAATGAAAACCATTGAATGAAAACAGTAGATTGGTACTGAATGATTTGTGTTCTACAGTGTACCTTTCCACCTCCAAATGCAAGTTACAGACATGAATGTGAACAATTAAAGGAAAAAATAAGTTGTTTAAACAGTGGTACTAGCAAACCTGATTGTATCTTTTTCTAAACCCTACTTGCTCTTTAACTTGTTATAGTGTACTGCAAATCTCCTGGGTGTTGAACTATCAGAACTGCTTATGAATGCATTTTATTCTATTTGATTAATTTTGATAAACATCTTTGGAAATCCCCCAGTCCATAAGAACATTTATGTAGGTTATGATACGCATGCTATTGTCAATGTCTGTGGCTTTGCAATATGTGTTTCTTTATCTTTCCTCAAGTAAAGAGGTAACTCTGGATCAGCTTCCATTTACTTTAAACACAACAAATTGTAGTTCTGAAAGAAGCAGTGAAAATCATGTTAAATATTAAATTCCACTGAGTTCTGTTTACGGTAAAGCAGCATTGCTAACTTGTATAGTAATTCAAATCCAGTAAGCTGCCCTTAAATGAAGACATTTGAAATCCTACAGGTTTTCCTACATCCTCAATGAAAGGAAATTGCATGCCTTAGTTGTTTGTTTGTTTTTTTTCATTTAGAACTCATAGGATTATGATAACTACAAAGTTTTTCTTTTAGAGAGTCTCTTGTCACTATTACATTTTTGGAAAAAAGCATAGAGCACTAAGGTACAGTTATAGAAGGTGAGATCAATGGAAGGTTTTATCAGTCTCTTGAATTCATTAGCATCTTAAGACATAAGGGATAACAAGAGAGTCTAATTAATATAAATAATTAAAAGGGAAGATCAAATGAAAACCATTAGATTCTGAAGAGCAAGATTTTGCAGCTTTTACTTCAACAGCTGTTATATCAACAAGTTATTTTTAGGACAGATTCATGCTTTGATACCTAGCAGTTTCTACAAAAATACGGTTTCACACACTACAACATTTAAATGGTGAATGCTCACAAGAACACAAATAACAGTAATGTAGTTGAAAGTGGAACTCTCTAGTGTAGATCAATTGATTGTTTCTAAATACTTTGCAACATGTCATGATGGCAGACAGATGTTTCTTGATATTGAACAAGCACTCAAGAGCACCTGTGTACTGTACCGTGTACAGTATGTAAAGGTTAAAATACAGAACAATATATACTGTAAGCGCAAGTCAACACACTATGAGAGTGGCTGGATGAATAAAAAGGTCTAGCGTACTACTAGTTTTACAAATTGTTTTTGTAGTTGTTAAAACTATTGGTTTCTAGTGCTTTTGCATGCAAGAAAAACACAGCAAATATGCTTTTTTAAACATCCCATCAAAACATCTAAACTTCTCCAACTAAACCATGTCCTCTTGTTTATAAAAATAAAGAATACCAGCAAAGTTCTAAAAGTCTTGTAAATATGAAGGAAAGAAAGATAATTAGCATATAATTAGTTTAAAAGTTATTTAATCTTTTATTTTCACTGAATGTTTACATTTTGCTGTGAAATGGTCAGTTGTAGCTTTGTATCTGTATATTTTGTTAATCTATCTGAATCTGAAAACTGTGTGGCTTTAGTTTTCTATGGACTGAACGTGTATTTGTTGGTATTTCCATCTTGTAAAGTTGAAATTGTCTTATATTTTGAACAAGAAGATAAGTCATTCTCATAATAAATTTTTAAAACACTGCGTTTGCTTTATATAATGTTTTGATAGTGCACTTCATGTCATTTGTTGAGGTTTGAAGTTGTGTTTTTATTATAGGATATAAATGCAGGTAAATAGTTTTTGAAAGCTCATTTAAATTACATATATTTGCCAAAATATTAGAAACACCCTTATCAATTGAACAAACCCCTGCTGGTAGGAGGTTGTTGTTTGTAACAAGTGATTTGTGGTATAGTAGGTGACTAATTGTTCTGACATCCATCTGGAATACAGGACATTACAGATAACAGTGCCATCTGATATTTACTTAATAATGTCAGCCTTATAACAGTAATGCTGGTCTGGTTTTATACTGTACCTGAAGGTCTCTGTGTATCCAGAGCAAAACTTTGTTTCCTCTCTGTCACCAGAAGGGGGTGTTCAAAGACAGTGGTTAAATACTGGTCCACAGCTATAGTACATCCAAAGGCTTCTCTAAAGTCGGCCTCATCCAAATTGCATCTGTAGAGCAGACAGTCTGCCTCTCATCAGTGATGTAGATGTTTATCAGTCTCAGCTGAAATTGCCTGAGAATAGACAACTGAAGTTCACAAAATTAAGGAATGCCTTTAAAGCAGGAGTCCCCAGCCTTGGTCCTGGAGAGCTTCAGTTGTCTAGATCTTTAATAGAACTTTTTAAATCACCTGTGTCTGAAGATTGGGAACATTTGTACAGTAAGTTATTGGTGATCTAAGCAAGTACTATTCCTTAGTAAAGGAATACTGGTCTGCGAGGTCTTACATCTTATATGCCAAATGTTTTCTGAATCACTTTATTAAACCTCCAGCAACTAAGGTGTCCCAGGTCATTGGAAGCTGGTGTTTTAAAAGTTACCACTGACAACTGCTGCATAGGAACTGCAGCCTCCAGGGTTGGAGGTTTCTGTTTAACAATTTAACAACAGCAAAGAACACAAAGAAAAAAAAATATTTTCCTCAATTGAAAAGGGACACCATGGCAGGATGCAGACAAGCTTGTGTTTACATTTTAGTAAACAATGTCAAAATGTACAGTTCTCTCATTAGCATTTCATGTATATTTATTTTCCCTACATAGCTGTGGACACATCCTGCAGTGAGTCCTGGTCTTGCATCATAACTTTTGCATCTCTAATAAATCACAGCTTCACTACAAGAAAGCCTGGATGTATGTCAGTCTTATTTTGAGCTTAGGGGGCCCTTTTCCTCTTAATTAAATCTTGAATATTGTATATTGATTCTGTCTGAAGGGATCTGGATCCTGGAGTACTGTTTGTTATTTTAAAATGCACTATATAAGCATTGACAAAGTAAATCCAGTGGATGTCTTCAGAATGAAAGGTGAATCTTGAACCAGAGGACATGGGAAAACTAAATGTGCTTTTGAAACAAGATTAGGGGACCCAGAGGGTTATGAGAGTATTGAACAAGCTACCTGGGAAGGTGGTCCCTTTCAAGAAAGAGCTTTAGTGCACTGGGCAGGGCCGGCATGTGCCATTCTGCAGCTCTAGGCAAAATTGTGCTGCCCCTTTTAAATTTGCAACTTCACAACCAATAGACTACAACACACAAAAGCCTTATGCAATTCTATCCACCCATACACACACAGAGTAAATATTGTAGGCTACAATATGTATATTTTGTAGCGCTACTGTATTTCCACTTTGCACACTTGTTAAGTAGGCTATAAGACACCCATAGCGGCCAGCTTGAACCCTTAAAAAGATTTCCGAAGGTTGAAGCTAATGACAGTTTGATGTAGAAATAATGCACCAAACATGTATCTGCATTACCACTCAAATAAGCTGGTTCAAAACGCTTTCTACCAATGTCACTATTGTATATAGCCTAGCTAAACCCCACTTCAGCTTCCAAAAACAATACCAATGCAATTCTTCTTGGTAATGCACTGAACCTCTCTCACGCACGTCAACACACACTCTCATTCACACACACACACACTGCTAGCCTACGGGAGAAAAAACTGCGCACATACCAGATTGCCTCCACACTTAAAAAACAACTAAAAAGCATTTTAATTACATTAATTAAGCTCACCTTTCAGAAGTGTGCACGCCGGGCCTTCACGGCTGCAAAGGTGTTAATTGCATCTTCTATTTCAATTTTCTGTGCCAGCTCATGTTCTATGGAAATTGTAGCCAGTCCATTAAGCCTATCCTGTGCCATTGTACCGGGGAGATAGTTTTTTTTATCAGTTTTAGCTTTGAGAAACTGCATTCTCCTGAAGCCACAGAGACGGGAAGGGTGAGAAGCACTCTTAATGCTATAAATGCATTTGAAAAAAACAATTCCATCCCATTGTGACAGATGAACTTGAGTGCATCCAGTGGATTGGTTCCAGTAGCCAGTCGTCTGCTCAAATCAGTCAACTACGCAAAAAGTTCATGCCCATCAACATCCCTTGAGTCCCCATGTGTCAGGGCCTTTTCCAGTGTTGCGCATTCTTGGAGAACTGTCGCAGTTTCCCTCTCCTTTATAGATATAAATGTCATACATAACTCCAACTATGCCCCCATGCTCACAGAGTTGATGGCACAGCTCCCCTATGTATTTGGTTAAAGAAACCCACTTTGTAGTTTTGTTGTGGGTCCATGACAGGCTCACCATCTTCTTTGTAGGGAAAAATCTCCCTCTTTCATGGTCATACTGCACTCTGTAGAGGGAAGCAGGCTTCCATTTCCAACTCCTTCTCCAATTCTCTTGCACTGGACAGCAACTCTCTCAAAATTACTGTCTGTGCGATAATCTAGGAGGAGTCATTTCGTCACATTCAACTGTGCCACTGTAGCGTTTTTCGGATAATATTTATCTCATTTAAAAATACCATACCATGTTATGATGGACCACATGAATGGGTAGGTTTTGATCTTAGCTGCAATGCCTTTCGCTTCATATCAGGTTTTTAACTCCACAAGCTCCAGTTGGACTGTTATTATCCGCTATTGAGAGCAAGGCATCATGTATATCCCCTAATTGGTGTTGGATGGATTTGAGCAAGTCTACCGTACTTTCCCATCTCGTGTCACTTAGCGGTTTGACTGTAAGGCCATGCTCACCTATGTGCTGTTTCAATACTTTCAAGTGAGAAGAGGAAACAGAGAAAAAGTTGTAAACCTCTCGGATTGTCGTAAAGAAGTCCCCTGCCTGCAGATAACGTGATGCTATGTTATTAACTACCAAGTTAAGAGAGTGGGCACTGCATGGCACATAGAACACCCTTGGATTTATGTCTTGCACTTTGTTTACCTCTCATATTCGATCCATTGGAATAGCCTTGAGCTCTCATGTCTATAATATCAATCTCCAACTCTTGATCTGAAGGTCAGTAATGTCGGCTCCTGTAGAATCAGTCAGCTCCGTGAATTCTAAGAAAAGCTCTCTAATTTTCACGCTGCTTTCCTGTGTTGTAACAAAGCACATGATCACTGTCATTTGTTAGATTCTACTCACGTACGATCTTAAATTATCGAGTATGTAGCGGACCTAGTTTCAGCATGGTGACATCATCGCCCTTCCTGGGTGTAGCAGGGACCTCAGCTGCCAGGGCTGAGGGAGGTCTCCTTTAGCTCACTCGGCTGGTTGTCTGTTGCGTTATGCCAGAGACCTGGGTTCGTGCCCTGGTGTTGCGGGACGGAGCGGTATGAGCCTGCGCAGAACTGCGATGGTCACAAGTAGTACTTAGCTGACTTGAGCATTGTAACAGTTTCATGCTGAATCTGGGATGCTAGCATTGCTATGATTTCATTTTGAGTTCCTTTACCCAAGTAGTGAACATGCTTTTCTTTAGAAATTGTTCTCTTAATGTGTTCAGCCATAACATTATCAAAAAGGCCAATCGTCTCTGTAAGTTTCAGGAAATTGCCATTATCATGCTCAAACAGTCTATCTGTGCTACCACAGAATGCTATATTTTGCATGGCCATTACTCTTACTAGGCTTACCAAACGTCGCAACACTTGCTGCCAATGCAATGTCTCGGCTAATATTTTCTGTAGATTTTGTGCATCTACAGTGTTTTGAGACGCCAACCTTGTGTCCAGCTCTTTCCATTTACGAAAACATTCCATGTGCTCATTCGACTTTTCATACGCGCTCAAGATGCTCGACATATTTTCCCAATCTTTGACATCGTCTTTTGCCAGAGCTGATTTTCTCTCACTTTCACCAGCAGGTTTATAACAAGAGCAAAACGTAACATCCTTGCTAACTGAATAAATGAGCCATGGCCTCTCCAGTTTCTCCCCATTTGCTAAAGTCTGACTATAATGACACACAGAAAATTTTCTGTGCCTGCTGTCCCTGGGAAAATTGATTCTTTTGACTTGATGCAGTCCCTTCCGTATCAAAATGTCTCAAAAAGTCCGTGGTTAATTTTTGTCGGCCGTTTTCCGTGATCATTCAAATTTTCCTCAGCTTGTAACGTTAGCGGCTGGTGAGTATCTGTTTTGGACGAGATGCAGTTGCTGCTAATGCTATCTTTTGAAGCAGAACCATCTATGTCCGCAGTTGCTTGTAACAGAGCAAAGTTGCTAGCTGAATCATTGATTTGATGACTTGATGTTGGCGGATTATCATCCTTGATAACTGAGCCTGACTCTGAGGTAATGTATTTTAAGAACAAACCTTTCAGTTTTTGGAGTGCCCTCCTCTTTTAACAGTCTCCTCTTTTTGTATTTGCATTTTGCTGTCCACAGGAAAAATCTCTCACCCAGTTGAACGAAACTGGTGCCAGTGCCACAGGCTCAGGGGTGGGCGGCCCAAGCTAGAAATGATACATTCCTCGGCCATTTACAGTGATTAGAAGAAGCTTGTAGGATGACGTGCTCTGAAATCTAGTTTCTAATAGGTCGTAGAATAGTTTGAAATGGTACATTTGGCCGCCCTTGCTCAAATGCCACTGTAGGCAATTGCCTAGTTCACCATGGATGAGTCGACCCTGGCAGTGGGTCACTGAGAAGCTTCACGCTCCCTCTTCTCTCTCTTGTGGTTTGACCTTCTTTTTCCCTCTCTTTTTCTCTTTGCCTGATCCGATCTTATATAGTGTGTTCTGGGTTGTTGATTGACAATATTTTACTCACAATTTAATTAACTAAGGTAAACCGAGGTAAACTTTGATTGCTTTGATTGTAGACTATAGACCCCCTACATTTCTGCAAACATCCCCTTTGCTTTGAAACTGGAAATGTTTACACAGTCAGGTGTTACACACTTTATCTAAAGGTTTAGACTACATTGTCACCTACCTCTGCCTGCAACAATATATTAATTATTTTATATATTACTGTATATAACAATCTGTATTTTCCCAAGTTTCTCAATTGGTGTTGTTTCCAAAATAATTTACAATGTTTTTCAGAACCGGTATCCTGGATGGGATGTTACCCTTTTTTTAAATTGTAATAATTTTTATCCATTAAATGTGTTGTTGCAGAATACCTCTAACTTGATGTTGTTTAAAAGACACCTGCTGCAGTGAGGGGGATGGTTTAGGGATAAAGTCCTGGCTCCCTGATACCTGGCAGTCCTTGTCTGGAAAGGCTGAATGACCCTCCATGATGTCTGTGTCACGATATATAAGGTGGTACAAATTTTTGATAATTTTCAATGACCAAAGAGAGTCAGGAGATCAGTTTTAAGTCTAATCTGAAGGACAGCACCTTTTTACAGTATAGCATCCCCATCACTATACTGGACCATTAGAACATACTGTACATAGACTACTGGGTGAGGACATACTAGTGGTCAATAGTGAGTTGCAGGGTGATATGGCTGCTTGCAGTTTTTTAAATGTTTCACAGTATCATTTTAGGCAACTTTAAATCTGCAACAATTAAATTTTTTGTTGATTTATGGAATTCAATTAATTCGGATTTGACATGAATAAAAAACAGGCAATTATGTCCTAAAGCCCAATTCTGGGAAACCCTCCCCTAGGTGGACTAAATGTAACATGGTGCAAAAGTTGATTATTTTATATGGTTGTGCATTTGGAGGTGCAATTCTCTGAAATACATTACCTTAAATCAATAAATCTTCTTTTCTGTGATGCTCCTCAGAGAACATATGCATCATGTTCCCCTTACAAATCTTCATTTGAGTAACCCTAACATTTCATGACACTAACTTACTTCCCCTGTGCACTTTCTGTCCAGTGACCAATCTTTTTTTAAAATCAGTTTTCATGACAGGAATTCAAGCAGATGTAGCAAAAGCAAAGCCCAGATTAAACTGGAATAAACAGCTCCTGACAATGGAACCACCAACTGGCAAATGCCTTAGGAGGGAGTGTTATCTAGAATAAAAACAAAGTTCCTTTGTATTTCCAGGGTATTAAATATGTACTGTTTTAGAACTCTGCAATTTGTAGAGCAACATGCTGCGACACGTTCAAATTTAAAGTCTGTAGCAGGCATATGGTGACCAGACTAAGTCTTTGAGGTCTGGCAGCAGGTTTTGTCCTCAAAGTGTCCTTGTCAGCAATAGTTCTGTTAATGGGCCTTTTGTGTTTGTTTCCTACAAACAAAGTGGTAATGTCATGGTAAAGTTTAAATCTGAGGAGATTTTGTGTAACTGTATACTGTATATGCTTTGTTTATGAATATATTACTGTACATTCACAAGATCAGATTGCTTCTGGAGATTTAGCCAATTTTCTTGCAGTATTCCATATCCATTGTAAATCAGCCCTCTATCTGTGATTGTCTGCAATGGGTCTTGCATGGGAAATGAGGCTTAAGTACTTAAGTATTATCTCCTTCTCAAAGCTTCTCAATTTATAATCATGATTCTTAATATATGGAGGATCCCCATGGCGTAGGAATGTGATAATTCACACCCTGGTTCTACTTACTAGTATAGAAAAATCACGAGACATTTTGAAATCCTTCTTCCTTTGTTTTCATGAACTTAGGAACTTCACTTTGCTTCCAGCTGTGAGGGGAGGTTGAATCAAATGAAAGATCGAAGGCACGGACACAAGGCAAACACAAGGCAAAGACGTGTTATTTTGAAGGTAGGGCGTGAACTTCTTGTGTACAGGATAGTTATAATGATCAAAATTGGTTCTCAGAATGGAATTTGGGAATCCAGAGATGTTCTCTCTAGCCTAAGAAAAGCATGGAAAATGTGTCAGTCCTTGATAAGCATTGCATGAAATGAGTACTCTGACTCCACAGAGATGATCCAAGCGGTCAGAGAATTTTGGGGGGCAGATTGGGCTTCATGAGATAACAGGCTGAAGATGCAGGGCCAAAGTTTTTCCCAGAAAGTGTCAAGTTTGACTCTTTTTCATTTTCTGGAGGTGACAGGGGTGTCCACTTTTTTTTAGCTGTGATTTCTGGCAGGGACTAGGGCAAATTGTTTAAGGAAGCAGGAGGAGTTTCAATTTTTTCAGGGGAGGTGCTCTCTCCAACTTCAGTGACACCAATTTGTAATGTTTTGGTCCCATTCATTATCTAGGTTTATCGAGGTTTACTGCTCTTATTGGCATTAGAAATATCACTATACCTAACTATTTCATATTTATTCCTAAATACTGTATCTTTTATTTTTGAGTATCTTCAGCAACAGGGTAAAAGCTAGTTATGTCAGAAAGCTGAATGACCTCTAATTTAAACATTCAATAACAAATGCATAGCCCACTAAAATTATGTCCATTGCAAAGTTTTTAGCAAATAGTTTAATTTGGTCTTCTTTTCAGACTAACAAAAATGCTTTTTTCAAGAGTTTCATTGAATGTTGAGGACTGGAGTGGTGAGATGGCATACTATAATGCCTTGCCTCAGCTCCCTTTCCAAGACTCGACAACCACACAGAGATAACCATTTAATCATTCTCACAGCTGCCCTGGACAATATTCACTCCTCATTTATTTCACCTGAAACTTAATTTACCCGCTATGTAGCCTGGCTGCCTCTCAACAAAATCAGCTCAAGCACCGTTCTCAGTGCAAATGCCAAACCAAATTTCTATTCAAAATAGCCCTGGGACAGGACAATGCAATTATAGACGGTTGCCACAGGCTGCCGGAAATCAAATCAGGGCCTGCTCACATCAATATAACTCTCTTTACAGTTCTTCACTCCTGCTTCTTTTGCACAATGTACAAGGGGGGAAGCTAAGCTGCACAGAGCTGCCTTAGAAGGCAAATAACAACAGCATTGACAAATAAATGCCATATCTAGATGATTGGCGTTTGCTGTATATGTCAAGCTCAGCCTAGGAAAAACATTAGACGCGTTTTCAATCTAGAGTACTTTTGGAGTATTTATTGCCGAGAAGAAAGGTACATTTCTTACTCATTTCTGCACATTTGTCATTTTCATTTGGTGGTTGGGTGATCTGAGCTAAAAAATTCTGTAATTCAAGTTTTGGAAAGTATCGTTTAAGAAGAATCCATTGGAGTTACAAGTTACTTGCGTAATGGACTACTTTTTTAATTAATAAGAAGTTGGGAGAAATAGTTTTGCACAGTAACTATATTTACAGAGCTGTTTAGATCAATGATGACTTTTAAAATTATTTTCACCCAACCTCTTGTTTGTTTCAAAAAGTAATCCATGACATAAGTAACTCTCTCCAGCAGTTTAAGACAGGTTTCAATGTCTGGCAGACCTTTGAACCCCAGCAAAAGCTTAAGACTATGCAAAGGTACTGTCAGAGCCTGGGCAGTCTCCATGAGGTATTCATAAACCCTACTGTGCATTCATGTCCTGAACCAAGTTCCTGAGGCCCTCTGTGTGGGTTGGGGAGGTGGGTTGTCATTCCTGTTGCAAACATTCCTGATGCCATTTCCTCACATTAGAAAAAACTATACATCAGCCCCTTCTCTACTTTGCATTCATCTCCAGCATCTCTCCTCCACCCCGTCTCCACTTGTGCAGCTGCCTCTTGGACACCACAGTCTGCATGGGGGTACCAGCCTTCTTGTTCTATGGCCAGGAGGTAAGCTCTCAGCCACGTGGGTTGAGCCAAATTCACTATGTCTAAAATACTCAATAAAACATTTTAATACACTGAATTATTGGGTTTTGTTATTCTAATGAAATGAGAGAGTGTTTCGGGATATAGCTTTGGGTTTAGGCTCTAAATAAAAATATTTGACCAAAAGAAGATCCTCTTAATTCAGAATTTCTTTATAGAAGAAGTGCAGAAGTGTACATGGTCCTTGGTCCTTTTCTTGGGTACTCCAAACTATGAAGCATTTTCTTCATTTTTCTACTTTAAGAAGGATTCCGTGGTAATTCTTTATACAAGAAAAACACATAAAATGAGAGTTAAGTCTACTAAGTGTCTACTAAGACACTCATTCACAAACCATTAAAATGATGTACAGTATGATATTGGAGTTTAACAGTCACTTATAATTTCATGACTTTTCTAAGACTAAGATGTTAATCCTACGAAATTTATAATGGAGCTATGTGGTTTACCAGCTCTGAGCAATTGCTTGGCTCGATAAAAATAGGAGGATGGAGTTTAAAAGACTGATAGACAGTCAAGAGGAAAGCAAAAGCAATTTTTTTCCATGGTTTTGTGTTTAAACTTGTTCTGCAATTTCCAGGAGAATGTGCATATTTAGTCAACTTTTCTTGTTTTGTGCCATTTTTTGATGATCTTTGGTTTTTGTACTATTCAGCAGCTGCCTGTTAATCCCGTTTCTTTTGAAAAGGAGGCCAAGGTAAGGTGTGCTTTGAGAAGCCTGTCCTTTTCAGCTGGATTCGCTTTGAAGCTGTACACCAGCAGGGATCAAGGGCTGTTCTCAAGAACCGCAGAAGTTGCTGTTTTTCAACTCAGCTTTGTTGTTGATGCAATTAGTTGCTTGAAGGATTAAAATGAACCAGTTTACAACCCCTTAAACCCAGATTATAAAAATGCCCAGACTACAGTACCTGTAGCAATCTGCAACTCACAGAAGTGATGGTGTCTGGTCACTTCTTGCAGAGTTTGGCTGGGCATTGCTTAATGGAGTTTCAAGATGATTCATATTTGACTGTCAGACATCATTTCTTAGTCATGCCAGCCTCCACTCACCCCAGTACAAATGCACAAATGTTGCTTCTTGAAGTCATATGACTACTAGCTGGAAGCCAGTAGAAACTGAAACACTTTTTTAGCTAACGTGCTAAAAGATCTTTATATCTTATTTTCTTTCACCTTAAGTAAATTTCATTTTGACAAGCTTACAGCTGCACCCCTCATTGATTTACTAAACAGACAGCATTTAAACCGAAAACCGGTAAATCAGTAAGGCAAGTTGTTAAATAACTCCAGCATGACAATCAATCAGTAAAACCACTTACTCAGAGCACAGGTTGAGCTCTGCGATCCAGATGCAACAGGTTCTGTCACTATTGGACTGTTTCCCCACGTGGCAGTGCTGGATTGGGATGTGTCAGCGATTGTTGAAATTTGTTTTGCCAGGATTTTCTCAGCTTCCACACTCACAGCTATGTAGGTAGGTTTTATCATTGCTGGAGGTCTGAATCTTAAAACAGCTGACAATTACACTTTGGATGGCTATATACTACAGACTTTCTAGCTATTCAAAATAAAATAAGTGCAGATGGTGGTGTCCTGTGTAGAACAGGGAAAAATTCAGAAATCAGTTCATTCCACTGAGTAAATGATAGTGTTGGTAAATATAATACTACGTTTTCTGATCCAGCTACGTAGTTTTGGTTTTTAATCTTGAACTATATACACCCTTAATTTCTTTTAGCGCTCTACGTGTTGCTTCCCAGGGTTTGAAAAAGTCAGGTTTCTCTAAACTTGCTAACGTATCCTAAATAAGTAATAAAGTCTTGAAATCAGTTTTTTGTCCTTTGAAACTTTTGAACTATAATAAAAGAACTTTGTTTCCACCAGGCCCAGTGACAACAACGGTGATCTCAGTGGAATGTTCCTCGGATAACATATCACTGAGGAGGCAGCAATCAATTTACTGGAAAATGCACTCAACAAAAATTACTTTTTGCAGTTCATGGCTTTGTGTTATCTGAGTAGCTTTGGAGTATAGAAAATGATTCCTTATTGGCTGGTTTCTGAAACTGCTGAATTTTCTCTATACATTTATTAATTCGCAGTGAACTGTAGTACATTTTTTTTGCTTCTTTTTTATTAAATGTGCTGGTTTCAATTTTGTATTGCCTGACATAGTAATGTACAACATAAAACGCTCTTGTTGCTTGGGTTTTGTGACTTGAGTACAGACAGCAGAGCATTTACTCCCAGTCAGCCACTCTTCGCTTCCCCATCAGTCTGAATATGAAGTTGTTTTGTACCACGCTGTATGAGATCAATGCAAAATTACTTCTTACCTACTAGCCAGTAATCTTATTTTTACTTATATTCTATTATTGGTAATATTTCTGTGCCTTGCACTCATTAATTAGTTTACTGTCCATTAACTTTAATTGTATATCAATTCAGAAAATATAAAAGCAGAGTACCAAAATCAGGAGCAAAAGTTAAAATGTTGTTTACTAAAATTAAAGGCGATTTGATATGAATAGCGATTTTATGTTAAAGGGGGTGAAAAAAGAATGTTTTGTGCCTTTTTTCTCTCAAAGAAACCAATAAACATAGTTTCTTCAAACAATTCCTCAAGGAATTAAAATGATTCATGATAATACTAGTAATTTGCTGGCGATTTCAAAACTAGTTTTATCTGTTTTTTTTTTAAAATACAGGGCTGTGTCGGTTTCACCAGTCTTTTGCAGTTTTGGCACATTGGCTGTCTTCCCTCAACCCTGTGGATTCAGCCCTGCAGTTCTTTATATTACCCTAAAAATGCTACACACCCCCTGTCTGGAGTAGTCAATGACCCTGTGCTCCAAACTGTGAGTTACAAGAAAGTACAGTACAACTAGTTCACTGAGATATGCAGCTTGGCTTTTCAATGCATTCCCTGGCTGGTAACAAAAGGAGTCAGTATAGATGGGAGAAAATCAATGGGCTTTGTACTAGATGCCTTTGATCATTACAGTTTGAATGGAAGGAGAAATAAAAGCAGCTTCCTAAAATCTGAGCAGAATTTTAGAAGCCAAAAGACTATATATTATCAAAAGACAGCTCTTTGCCTTTTCCGTAAAAGAAAGAAATCATTTGTTATCCCTCCCTGCATGTCTACATGTAAAGTGAAATTGTCAATTGTTTTTCACTGTACTGTAAAGTTAATGCCCTTACTTTTAAAACTAGCGGAAGGTTTTCTAAGCAAAAATGGGTTAAATGGAGGAAGTAGCAAGGAGCACCTGGGAAACAGTGAAGAAATAAATAATGTGAGTTGAGATACTGAACAGTAAATGTGACATAATGCCAAACACAAAAGAGCAAAAAGCTGATGTAAAATTGAAGAAAGCTGACATTATAATACCTCTAACACACAGAAAAGTGGTGGTAAATCTGCAGAGCTGTTAGAGGTTGCTCATTTTAATAAAGCAGAGTTGTGCAAATGGGATGTTTGGAGTAAACCATGCTTATATCCCAGTAGCCTAAACACCTGGTTCTAGTTAGAGCAAACCCTGTTTAAGCCATTTGTGGATGTGGCTTAAAGTGCCATCTGTGTATTTTAATATATAGATACCCACAAGAAAGAAGATGGGTGAGCTTATTTGTGGTCTTGCCTTCATGTTAGATTAGATCAACTGCATTTCTTCTTGCTCTTTTGCACCTGAAATGATCCTGAAATATCTTGAAAGAAATATCTTGGCATCAAAGGCACTTCTGAAAGTTAGTGCCAAGCAGGGATGTTTGCAGAAATGAGGACTGAAAAAAGTGCATGCAAGAAATGTTGCATAACTTGAAAGCTTGGCTTAGCTTTTCTTAAGGAAATTATATAAGAGCTGGATATTTTGGAAGAGGCAAGATGCCGCACTTGACAAGTGCGGACAAAATGAGAGAGATCAAAGTGTGCCATGCATTATTGATGAGGACGTTTGGTTAAGATGAGGATTTAATATAAACATGAAAGAAAAGTTTTGCAACTCCACGCTCACTTTGTAAAGAACACTGAAACCTTGAAATTAATTCAGCATGTCAGGATAATCTGTAACATTTAAAGACTTGTCACACTTCCCCAGTGGCGATGTAGCCTAAGCAATGGCCTTTTTCTTTTCCTATTTTGGTAATTTTTTTTTAGATTTCAATACTGGGAAATTGAATTCATGTTCTAGAAATAGAAATTAATCACAGCCGTACTTTACAACACATATTCTTTCTGTATTTGACGAGTCTGTAAGAATTACTCCTTCTGTCCACTAGAGGGCAATAAATCATTTTTTTCTATTACGTGTCACCATTCACGAGTCGAGGGAGGAATGTGGCTTCCACTTGTTTCATTTTGGATTTCCCTACTTGTGAAAACCTTTACAAACTTGCACTTCACCAAAATTCAGCACGATCTATAGAGGGCTATATTGTTCTGTAAAATAAAGTTGAAAACAAGTGCCCGGCCATCTATGTGTAAACGTCAAGAACTTATCACACTTATCGAAGTTTCATACTTACCAAAGTTCAAATAATAAAGACAAATATGAATCACAAAGTGGTACCCAGCAGCAGTAAAACATACCCAGATTCATTCTGTTTCAGTGAGAATCAGGATCTCAGGTGATTTTACATGGAGTGTTGTGAGCTTATTGAGCTCAATTGTTTGCAGATTGCATGCAATTATTGCCCCAAAGGGGATATCCAAGCAAATACTGCCTTTATCTCTCTGAAATTCGAAAGTGAATGTGGGAAATCTCACAAGTGAAATTAAAAAATTAATATCCTTTTAAATACGGTCACTTAAAAATCACTGGGTTGTTCTTGTATCATCAAATATATGCTTTGAAACATTAAATTGTCCTTATTATTTGTATTAATCTAATTATTGCAGATAAATTTGGCTGCAAGGCAAATATATGAGTTTTGACATTGCCATCCCAATACCTTTGGAGGGCAAAGTATGTAACAACTCTGTAGAACTACCCTTAAATTTAGGCTTTGTACTTTTAAAGATTGAACCATACTAGAATAAGGTATTAGTGAAGGTGGGTAGCTGCGTCAGCATGCGTAGGCTGCAAAGGAACAAGAAATAGGTTTATTCCATGCTGGAAAGAGAAGAAAGAAAACACAGCGTTTCGGCCGTGGAGCCTTCTTCAGGTGTGACAGAATCAGATCAGAATCTGACTGTCTTCCAGAACTTCCTTTTCCTCCGTTTTTTGAATCACAATAAAAACCTAGATTCATTGAGTGTTTCCAATCCACAAACTCTTGCAATATTGAAATATTTCAGAACTGAACTTCCAGCTTTTAGGTGAAAGGTAGAAATAGTATTCCTTCCAAAACTGTTGTTAGGAGAGATTTCCCAATGCACACTGAAGCATTCTCAAATATTTTTAAGTTTTGTTTATTTAATTCATGTCCGATTTGCTGAATCATTACTAATTAGTACCCAATCAAAGATGCTTGCTCTTATGTGGATCACTGTGCTGGCTAAACATGCACTGATATATACAGTACCAGGGATAAATAAAACATTAATCGAATTACAGGCTCTTAATTGTGGCTTATGACGTTCCTGGCTTTTGATCAGAGGGTGTTGCCTGCTGTTTTCAAAGGCTGACATGCGTCTGCCTCAATAAATAATTAGACTACATGATGTACATCACACAAGTTGTACCTGATGGGGGCGGAGGGGGGTCAGGGTTTAACTAGGAACCCCCCAGATAGCCACGTAAAACAATCAAAGAACATGATTAAAACGGGCAGTTTAGATGTTTTACTACATTTTTTTCATACCCTACTGTGTGTTCACATAGTTGATCATCTGTTGATGCTGTTCATTGCCAATGACATTGACAAGCAGAATGGCTTTTTCATACCGACAATCCAAGCCATATTCACAGAAGACATGACAGAACCCCAAAAAAAGTTGCAATCAGCAAGTGGTCACAGAAGTATATATGTAAATAAAATAACAAGCATGTAGGCAACACATGCTTGATAGGTACCTGGTAAGTTGAATCAAGTGCGATACCTTCTGATCCAATAAATGATATTGTAATTTACATGTCATCAGTACTGCCAACTACTGTGTGCTGGCTAGTGCTGCCTAACCCCACAGCTCCTGGGTCCTGAGTTTGATTCAGAATCTTTCTGTGCCTTCTGTGTGGAGTGTGCAAGTTCTCCCAGTATTTACATGAGATTTCCAGGGATCATTCAGTCTCCACTCAACTCCAGTTTGGCACTGATCAATTGCACATTCCATGAGGAAGGAAAGAATGGTCTTTCCCTCATTAATCCTCCCCATACAACACTGGCACAGATGTACAGTAGTTAGGATTAGTTCCAGGTGAAGAAACAGTCTAGCCAACTATTATTTATCAATGCAGTACAATTACAATAAATTCATAAACCAAGTGTAACGAACAACAATGGAATACATAGCAAAAACTGGTATACTGTATGTACTTGCCTTATCCAGAAAGTCTGTCTTTGCTTTCAAACACCATTTCCAGGTCCAGGAGAGTTGCTATATATAAGACAAGGCATATAAAGGACCTCCTATGCTAAATGCAACAAATGTTATAACAATTTAACTTTGCAGATAAAGTGCCTGAGTACATTCTCTTACAAAACCCCACTGAAGAGTTAATCTTTCCTCTCTCTCCCATTAGTGGACGGGACAGCACTGTGACTGTGGGTGCAGAACAATTGGAATTAAACAACTGAAGTGAGACCAGTGCCACAAGTACACATATCGAATAACACTGATATCCTGTCATTTTAGGGGCGTATAAGTGTCAGGACTGTCTTACTGTGTCCCAGTGAGCTGTTTCACTTCATTGTCACACTTAGTCATCTCCTCCCCAGACTGGCTGCAGTACAGCAGCACAGCTTGTTAAGAATGATTTCATATAATTTTCTTCATTTTCCCAGCAGTAGGTGGAAAAGCAGGCATTTTGTTGAGGTTTTGTCACGTAGCCAGTTCTAGACACATTTCCAGTGATCATTTTTGGGAAACAATTTTTAAACAATAAAAGAAAAGCACTACTTTTTAAAGCTTGTTAATTTAAATTCTTTCACACATTCAGTGTTGGAGAAGGTATAAATCTAGCTTTCAGTTGACAGCATTTATCCTGTAGAACTTTGAAGATATTTTGAAATGCACATAACTTAAAAATGACTGCCTGCTTTATGGTGGCACTTCAGGAAAACGAGATTTGTTTTACATGCTCTTAACAGATTTTAAGGCTCTGTAGTTTAACAAGTGCTATTCAGAGCTTCACAGAAGTTTTGCTTTTATCATGCATTGTTTTTGTTTCATTTGATTGTGTCATGAGGTTCAGATTTCCCCTGAAATCTCTTTCATTCAGCACCCAATGGAAAACTAAAAAATGTGACACATCTGTCTGATAACACATTGAAAACTGCAAGAATTCCAAATGACTGCAGTCGAGTGATTCAAAGTGAACCTAATCTCCTGCTTTTAGGACATTTGTGGCAAATAATGACATACCGAATAAATTAAAGGGTTTTTGTTGATGTACTTTGTTGATGTAGTTCTAAATTCTTAGTCATCCAGTCCAGGCTGCCCTAGGTACATACTGTGCACTGACCCTGTGCCAGAAGTTTGCTGATGATAAACATATTTTGACTTTCTTTTAACCAGGCTGGGGCACTATTCTGGACTAAGTGCTGTTGCTGAGTGTTAATTATAGTGGCTTGAACTGGGGCCAACTCTAAGTTAAATGGCAGCTCTGAAAAGGGCAGGACTTTTAAGCAACAAAGAGACTTCTCAATGTAGTCTGTGTATTGTTCGGAATACAAAAAAAATGTATTAATTCCATAACTTTTTAACACCCCCACTATGTTTCTGAACATTTGTCAATTGTGCTAACCAATTTTAATTTGCATGTCCCTGTAGTAACGTGTTCTGCTCAGTTTTTCTCTGTAGAGTAAATATGTTGCCAAATATGTGAATTCCATTGAAGAATATAGTTGAAATAAATTTTTAGTTCAAATCTTAGTCTATTCAGTTTCCTTTGTTGATTTTTCAAATCAAATAACCAACAGCAATGTGTTCAGCTCCTTATACATTTCATTATAACTAAACTAATAAGTTGTGTTAGTGTGGGTCAATAAAGCACAAATGTTTTTGAGTCATAGGAGTTCAAACTCTCAGATCTACTTTGCCTTTGAGCTATTTCCTAGAGCCCTGAATGAACTTTGGCCTTTCTGCTGAAGTGTGGCTGTTTTTCCTGACAGGTTGACCTTCTCAATATTGACTCAGGCCTACCTCCGATGTGCTTCAGTTTTAGTATTAGTCTGGGAAGTCAGACTCCCAGCTGATGTATAAACGCTTTTCTGACAGGCTTTCCTGTCAAGCCTAGGGATCATGTTCCTCCAGCTGTGTTTGTTTATGGATTTCTTTTTATTATTATATGTATACACACTGCTTAGGCACATTATTAAGACTGGTCTCTCCTACACAGACCTTCCTGAGCTTTTGTTGAGAATTTGTCTTGTGCATTTTAAATTGTGCTGCAGGAAGATGAAGATGAGAGAATGTTTTGGTAATGGCCTCAGGTTTTGCCGGGCACACTCTGAGGCTGATTCTATTGTCTCTTGTCTTCACAAAGTAATGACAGCTGCATATCCGCTGCTACTAACTGCTCACTACAAGAAAAGGAGAAAGACTAAAATCTTTTCCAAGGGCAGTTCTAGCAATGTTACCCAGGAGTTACTTCTTCACTTGAATAAATATGACAGTAGTGAACAAACTTCCTAGCCATGCCCTCGAAGCCACTACCCTGGCTTCTCTCAAGAACTGGCAGGACGAGATCCTCTTATCGATTAGTTACTAATAAACCCTTCACGGGGAATGACAGCAGCCGAAGTTTGTGTGAAGGTAGAAACGTTTATTGAATTTAGTGAAAACCTTGGCTTTACCCGCTTGGCTGAGAGCCAGCCTCCTGGCCCTAGGACTGGGAGGCCCGGACCCCCCTTGCCTGGTGAAAAGGTGAACAAGGGGTTGCTGCGAAGGTGGATGTGGGGTGGAGGAGGGATGAGAAAACAAGTGAGGAAGAGGAGAGGGTGACGTGTGGTATAAATGTGAACAGAGGAGATGATGCCAGGATTAGGTTCAAGTTACGCCAGGTGATCTTAATTAGGTCGTCTGCCTTCATCCCTTCCACATTTTAGTCAGATATCCATATGGGTTAAATGGGCCAAATAGCCTCCTCTTGTTTACAACTTGTATGTCTACCACACAGGTCTATTTATTCAAGTAAGAGAGTCTGGGCTATCCAAAAAGCTGGTCTTCTAAATCAAAGTTAAATACTACTGATGATAAAGCAACAAATCAATTCACTATCAAAAATGTAATGTACACTATATATATCATTGATTTTGCCACCATTTTGTGTCAATATTACTGTCAGAATTTGAATCATTGTATTAAAAGATGTTTCTGCAACGTATTTACATTTCACTAAATTTACATTTACAAATGGTGTTTATTTTTTCTCAGTGCAATACTGAATTCCAACTTTCTCTCTAGAAGAAAACCATCTGTTTCTGGGGTGGGTGAAAGTGCGTGAGAGAGAGAGAACAGTGCTCAACACATGTACTTGACACAAAGCTTCTTAGTTTCGAGAAACCAGAAAATAATTGCGTACATATGGCAGTGGAAAAATACATAAGCACTCCACGAGCAACCTCTGCCCTAGTCTCAAGGCTGTTGCAAAATTGACAAGAAAGTTCCCTAATTTTTTGGAGAATCGTAAGGTTTCCATTTCTCTAATGTGGCTCCACACAATAACAAACAAAAACAGAAACATCTGAGATACCTCTGATGCGGGTTAAGAATAAGTACTTAAAATGACATTTGGCAATAGTAGCTAGAAAACATGTACTGTAGCAAGGCAACTCCTTAGCTTCTTCTTAATCCATGTTGCAGAAGAACTTTGTGTGAACCAGCAACCAGTCTTTGGAACTGAATCAAGGAAACATAACTTGCAGGGAGTGACGGGAGTAAATGACTTCAAACAGCTGAATTGATTGATGGAGCTGCATGTCCAGTAGCTCTGATCAGAAGAACCCACAGCTGTATGCTGCCTCATTTTTTGCTCTATAACAAACAGAAGAAACTCTTTAGTAAACTATTCAAAGCTTTTCAAATATTTCTTTTGTCAAATTATCAATATGAAAGTTGCAGTGCTCAATCAAAATATTAGAGAATGCTGTGGTCATTACTAAAGAGTTGCCCTGTCCCAAAGGCAAATCCAAACCTGGCTAATGTGTCAATTCAGACAACTTTAAGGTTTTAGAGGCTGGTGGAAAAATAAAACACCAAAGGGAAGTGATATTCAAGCTGTATTTAAGTGCTCAACCTCTGTGCTCATCACATGCAGAACTGCATCAACAGCTCTTGATTGAGTGGTCTCATAGTTAAATGGCCATTTGTGTTTATTTAGTGAAATCGTCGTAAAGTCATGGGTTGCAGCTGTAATCACTTCGGAGGCTGTCGGTCCTGCTCTTACATATATTCTGATTTTCTGGTAGGACAGCACAAAACAAAAGGTGATCTTCATTTTTTTTTTATTCCTATCCTTTCCCACAAATTACATACTTATCCAGGAAATACGCTTGAACTTTGAAAATAATAGCATTCTCATTGCATGGTTCAGGATACATATTCTAACTTAAAAAATGAGAAAATATTAGTCTAAGTTCTAATTATTTTTTTTACATTCTGAGATATAACGGCAAAGATGCACGTTTAAGTCAGATCCCTGAGAAAGTTCATCATAGAAAATGGGTGTGCTGCTGGTTTACTGTGAGTACTCCAAGTGCTTTGTGCATTATATAGGCTGCAGAGCTGTCAGAACAACAAATGGAGAGCTGGCCTGAGTGTAGCAATATGCTCAAGGCAGGTCTGGATCTGAAAGGTAAATGAGCATCAAGGGATTCTCTTATTTTGACCTACTTCCCATATTTCTCTTTAGGATTTCTCATTTTATGCCTTATACTTATAATCATAATAGATTTTCTTTTTTGATAACAGATGATTCTTTTTTGTTAGAACAATGCTTTTTTTATTAACTTCCCAAACTACTGTACATAGACAGTAGATCCAACTGTTTTCTTTGCTGTCTTTTTAAGTCATCATCAGTTTATGACCTGCGGTAAAGACTGAATTGGTCCAAATTCAAGTTTTAATTTGGAATTGATCCAATTTTAAGTTTGAGTTGGAGAACCTTCCAAATCGCAATCTTTTTTTGGAGCATGATGGGGAATGCCTGATGATGAAAATATTTTTTATCGGTCTGTTTGAAGACTTATGTCGGCCCTCATGTTTTGAAATTAGGAATTTCTTTCTTTGTTTTTGGGAAACATATTGTGTAAAGGAGACTGTAATGGAAGTGCTGTTGCTCTAAGCAATCTTTGTCATTTTAGGCTGTTTTAGCAGCTTTAACATTCAGGTTAGAAGGATATAAAGAGAAATAGATATGGACATTTTTTCTCAGATTGACTCTAGGCATTTATATGGGGTGGCATCAAACAACAAGAAGGCTGGTTGTTTTGTCCTGGAGGTAGTGTGACTCACCACCTTTGGCACCAAATACTGTAGTTTAGGTAGTATAATCTCCAATAGCCACAAAACCATGAAGCCCCAGGACCGTGAAGACAAATCCAGCCGCAGATCAACTAAAAAGTCACACATAAAATTTGCGTAGCTGGGAAACTGTGAGTTGTCGATAAGGAGTGAAGTATGGAAGGATAGCACTCACACCTGAGTGGATTTTTTTTTCCTAGCAGTTGAACTGACATTTTATTGAACAGACTAAATAGAGGTAAATTGGAATGTGGATTAACATTTGTCATCAACAGTGCTGAACAACAGAGATTTTACTGTAAAATCTACTGGCTAGTAGTATGTGTGGCCATTGAGGCTGCATATCAGAGATTTAGGCTTTGCATCGGGTTGTTCTGTGGGATTTTGTCTCATTCCTCTCACATAGCCTGGACAAGCATATGCCTGTTCACTGAGCTTTGGGTCTTACAGTAGATTCTACAACTCAACCCAGCTCATCACACAGACATATAGTGGGGTACAAGTCTAGTGATTAGGGTATTGATGGCATAACTCTCATTCTTATCTTGCAAGAAAGACATTGTTACACAAAGAGCATAAGGACATGTATTATCATGCTGGGATGTTGTCATTTAGCATGTGTCTATAGGGTAGGATGCAAGTGAGTTCCAATCTCATTGAAACACCATACAAGTGACTTTGCCACCAATCAGTATACAGTATCTGTAGTGACCAGTCACTCCTTTTTCAAACTATCATAGTTTGACCTCCCCTTCAATTAGTCTGTTGTACACAAGCATTAGTGTACTGTTCTGTACATCTGTTCCAAACTCACTAATGTCATTCAGGGTGGTCTACACAAAACTTTGAATCATCACTAAAGAAGTGATAATCAACCAGCAGTATCAAAAAACACAATTTTTAGCTTTGATGAACATTGGTGAGAACTAGGCCCCTTTGTAGATATTTGGTTTGAAATTGATGATTGCTGCATAATCACAGCTGGTTTATTGATGTGGTAGGCTGTTGCTAGCCAGAGTTTCAGATGCAGTGGAACTCATGTTGTGAAAACAATCATAAAAAAAGAAACCATAAAAACCTTCAAGACTTAAAAATGCCAATAGAATGAAGATATAATTATCTTATAATGATCTATTATTAATAAGTGGGGCATACTGGTTTGTTTCCATGTTTTTCTTGGTTTTCTCTCGGACTGATATTAAACAAGTTAAATCATTACCTGTACCCAATCAACTCTGAGTCTCTACAGCTCCGATTTCATGCTGAAGCAACAGCCAAAGTTACTCAAGTGTTTCACAGTCGGTCATTAATTATTTAATTAAAATACATCAAAAACATTTAATCAATATTTAAAATCCACTTTCCTAATACTTCTAAAACATGCATAGAGTGCTGAGTTACTTTTGATGCACTGTCGACATACAGTATATTGTGTTTGCATGATAACCTCACATGAAGCTTTTACCCCTTTTTTGAGAAATAAATCAAAGTAAAATACAAATTATTCAGTTAGTTTTTCAGTTTGACTCCCTGCAATTGAACTGTGCTGTGATTTTATTATCATGTGTTCTGATTTCTGATCTGCTTTTCTCTCTTACTATTCTCTTGATTTGTTCAACTTTTTCGCCCCTTGAATTTTTAATTGGCTTTACCGTGCCTTCTTATCTAATCCCATGTCTCTGTGCTTAATTGTTCATTAGCCAGCCAGCCAATAGTAGTACACCTTAGCTCAGCCAGCTTAAAGAAGGCAGCTTTCTGTTCTCTACCTGTGTACATGTTATTTCTAAGAACATTTCTCATTCTTACAAACCTGGACCATAATGCTTTGCTTTGCATCAATAACATGTCACAGTGATGCAGTGGTTTGTTCTACATTCAACTTTTAGTGAACTGTAGAATGTGAGAGAACTTGAGGTAACAACCAGTCAAATTAGACACAAAGCTGAATGGACAAAAATTCAAATGGAATTTAGATGTTAGTATGGGCCCTCTTGTACGTTTTATTTAAAACAGTTTGCAGCTAACGACTGTGGAAATAACATAATAATAACAATAAATCATTTCTCATGACAGAGATGTGAACTTTCACTATTTCTTTTTAGATTAATCGATTATTTATGATTTTATGAATTTATGGATCACAAAATGAATTCCTTTAATTTTCAACATAGAATATGCCTGTCATTTATTAAAAAAACTTTCCTCACGGGACTTGTTCATGCTAAGAGCTCTGTGGCAAGCATTTAATGCCTTGTAAGTTATTGTAGAAGTCCCTAAGCAGCCTTTGTGTTGTAATCTTTATTTTACCACAAGGCACTCTGTTATTAGAAAGAAAACACAAAACAATGCATGAAAACTGATGACAAATAGCACTTAAATTCTGGATACTGTAATCTCTTAGACCTTCACAAAAAAAGATACCAGAAGGATTGATACAAGAAAGAAATTGCAAATTATTTTTGTTATCTTAATGCCAAAAATTTAGAGATCTTTTTCATTCACAGTGTTATCTTCCTGTAAATATATAAATATCTTTACTTTCAAGATACCTCCTTCTTAATTTTATATGTCAATCAATTGATAAGGAAGACACCATGGATGTCTAACATAAATTAAAATGAAAGTCTAAAATATAGATTAGCTTGTCTTAGAAAACAACTGTTTTCTCCAATAATCTATAATCTTTTTATACAGCGGAAACTATGGTTCGTGTGTCGGCTGTGTACTTTAATGAAAGTTTTGCTTCCATGCTGACTCTTGCTATCATCTTTGAGGATCCCCTAATTCTGTTTTTAAAATCAGGTGGTCAAAGGTACTTTATTTATTTTCTCTCCTATCTGAGTAATACGTTAGAAACATTTGTCCTTTATCAGAGTAACTATTGGCAGTCACTCCAAATTAGCTTGTTAAACCTTGACAACCTTTCATTTTCTCTAAATATTTTGAATATAATTAAATATATTAAATATATTTATATACAGTATTGTGAAAAAAGGTATTGCTTACTCAATATTTGTATTTGACATCTTTGTCAAATATGCACTGTTACACCACTTCCTTTTCCCTCTTTTCTGAGCAGAAGAATACTAGTTTGTTTGACCTGAATGTGTCAAACCAACAGCCATATCATGCTGTTTGACATGGGTAGCATGCATAACATCAAGAGGCAGAGAGATTAGAGAGATAAATAACTGCTGAGATCCACTGACTTATTAAACGGCAAATTTATACAGGAATCTTCTGAAGCAGAGGTGGTGATGGTGGTGGTGGGGGGGATGTGAAATCACAGGGGGAAAGCAAGCACTCATTAACAAGCTGAACTTCTGTAGCTCTGCTTAAAAATTGGCACCTGCTGGAGAAGATAAATTAAGAAGGGGGGCGTGTTACACGAACTTTACACTGAAGAATGCTTACTCCTTCATCTACAAGCATCGCTTTCTTCCTGAACAGTAAGCCTCTCTTTCTGTGTTCTTCATCATAGCATTTATTACTGGCGAATGTCCTTTCTGCTTCCTCTTAGGGGCTGCTGAGTGTTTGGCATCACATGCCCACTCCATAAAAAAATCAGTTACAGTTGTGGGGTCAGGTCAGTTGGAATTATGTGAATGCTGACAGATCATGCTGGGGGAAAAGACAAAGGAAAAAGACTTTTGCAGGAATCTGCAGTAAAGTCCATGAGCTAAGATGTACCGAGGCAAAACATTATAAATGGCCCTGAGGTAGAGATAACACATATGGAAAAGCACAAAGCAGAAAACGGAGTAGACAAAGCCTTATGTGGCAGCTTGTCTTCGTGTGTGAATACCACAACCTTAAAATAAACTAGGAAACTGTGATCACAGCTATCACTCTGAAAAATATATTTTAGGGAAGCATCACTGAACTTGACTATTACACAGACACATTGTCGAAGCCCCGCATACCATACCCTTCTATCAAGAAGAAACTAGAGAGATGCTTGAATCAATTAGGTACTGTCTACCAAATGCACAAGGCTCCCGTGTGTGTCTGTGTGTCATGGGATAGGATCAAAAGGTGAGTTTAGCTGGCTTGTGCCCATTGCTTTCTGGGAAAGGCTCTGGCTCTCCCATGACCCTGTATTGGATAAACCAGTTAGAAAATGGACAGATGGACATTCTCATTTAAACATAAATTATTTTGTATATTCGGGACAGAATATATACACATATGCTCCATTGTAAATGAATGAATTGGGCAGCTTTCCACTGTACGAAAGTGTGTAAAATAAATAAATGTAGCTGGCAAATCACTTTATACTGGATATAAAATTATTTAAAAGAAAAAGAATTAATATGTTATTTTAATTAATCATTAATAATTTACAGTATATATTAGAAATTAATTTTAGTGAACAATGCTTCTGAAAGGGAGCTGGGTATTCTGTGATGTTTACCTGCTTATATTGTAGTACTGTATATGAAGAAAAAAGAAAAGTTATATTTGTCTTATATTATGTGACATTGTGCAATAAATGTGCTTTTCTGCAAATTGTAACTTCATTGCCCTCAAAATTAACACATTTTCTGTTAGCATTAACAACTCTGCCTTGTGCAAAACATGTTCCCATGGTAACATGCCAAACTCTATATTGAGATTTTTAATTTCCAAATGATCTTGTCGAACAGTTAGCAGCTTATATTAGGGATGTGTGATACATGAGAAAACAGTTACTTTGTATGATTTGATTAATCACAAATTCTCAAAATAAACTTGGAAACAACATGTGATTTTGTTTTTATCTCTTAGTGGTATAGGACTTGTGTGTGTGTAACCATGTCGGTTTTTTGGGATTTAGCTAGGTTTTTTAAAATTATTTTGAGAAGGCATTTTGAGACAGACCTATAAAAGAATACAAAGAAAGAAACATATCTGCTGTGGTGGATATCGACTACCTTACTTTGTTTCATCCTTTATTTACAGAAAGTTTATCAAGACTTAAATTTATGAAGAACGTTTGTTAGGTTCTAGATGTTGACTTGGCCAGTTCATAAGTTTCAGCCATTATATTGTAGATTTACTTGTACAGTATGTTTAGAACCATTGTTTTGCTACATGGCCCACTTTAAGCTCAGCTTTAGCAAAAAAAACAACTGACCAGATATTCTCCTGTATCAGAATTTGCTAATGCAGTGCCAAATGCATGGTTCAGTCAATGATGACATGCCCCCCAAGTCCAGAGGCAGCAAAGCAGCCCGAAAACTCTCATAATTCTCATAATTACAATATATTGGTGGTTCACAAACTTTTTCTTGGCACTGTACATTCAAGGCCACTAATAATACCAAGACTTTAAATTTGGTTTTAAAATTCCTTCTACTTATTGTCATAGCTTATTAACTTGCTTTTAAGAAGAAGAATCTTTTTGAAGGTGTGGTGGGATGTTATCTGGTCAGTAACTGTTTTTTCACTGGCACTGGCTATGAACCAATAGCGGTCAATAATTGTTTATATACAAACACTTTCTACGAAGGACAAGTGGTCAGTCCCTTTTCTGCACTGGCACCACAGTGGCTGTGATGCTTACCTTGAGCTTGTTGTACTGGTGAGCTTGCAGTCTACAGAGGCCGAAAGGCAGAAGATGATCACTTGATCTTTCCTGGACAGCTGGTTGTAAATGCCTTCTGCTTCTTAGCCTGGATGTTCTTCCCACCAGCCCAGGTATTCACAGTACCCCTGACACATGTACAACAATGTTACAGATACCCCCTACTGGCACATTTTCTGTGACACGATGATGTTGCTTCTGGGGGACTGGATGATCTTCAAATTTTCATTTCAGTCTAGCTGTACAAAACTTAACTTAAACATTTTGTGCATTAAAATATTTTAAAGATTTAAACTTTACATAGGTGATAATTAAAAGAGATCAATGAAACATGCAAGACTATGGCCCATTCTGTCATCAGAACACTATACACCCTATGGGATATTTGATAAAATGTTAAGAGATTGAGAGAATTTAATTACATGAATTTGATTAAAAGGATCAAATTACAGCTACAGCTCACATCTGCAGAGGTCTTCAAAATACATTGTATATCATCACAGGGCCCAGAGGCAGATGGGATAGAACTCATAATCTTATCATAGGCACTTGAACTGATGAAGAGTCTGATACTTAGAGCTCTCATAGTGAGGTACTTTGTCATTGTTATGTATTTATACATTAATTCAGACAATTTACATACCACACTACCATGGGTAATGAAAAAAATGTTACAGTTGACATTGATTCAGGTACGGTTAAATTAGAGGACTGTTGTAACTCAGACACAAGTGTTTTATCTATCAACTGGGATAAGTGTTTTTACAGCACTGCAGCAAAATATTAAAGGGTTGAGTTTTTGTTTATTCTTGCTGTTTTATGAAATTTCGTCCTTGTTTCATATCTTTAATTTCTTTCTGGTATTGATTTATATTTCCTTCTTCTCATTTGTCTTTCAAACCACTTACTCTAGCAAAAAAATACTTGTAAGGCGAGATCTCAAGTATGAAAGAACAACACAATCAGAAAGTTCACATGGGTCTTAAACTTTAAATTAAAGCACAGATTTCTTTCTTTCATACACTTCCTCACAAAATTGTGAGGTCTTCATACACACCTAGAAGTCTAGAAAAACTACAGCATACTTAATAAAATACAACAGTTGGGGTGATAGAGTGTGCAAGGGATTCATCTGTACCTCAGCCTGGGTTCGATGGGGATCCAGTTATGCAGAGATCGATCAATATTTTAGGACACTACTTAAATGAGACCTGCTATTCATTAAATTTATAACACTGTTGACTACGCTTCCAAAGACCACTTACCTTATGAAGGATAAAAAAAACTGCCTACAATGGAAGTCTAAAAGGTACTGCCACTCCCACAAGTTGAGTCACTAAATAAAATGGCCAAGGGTTAAACTGGGAAAGACTGGGTGAAAATAAAAAAAATGAAAAAGAACCGTAAGAACCATCCAGCCTTACACCCTGGACAGGACACCAGTCCATTGCAGGGCACACAGAGACACACACTCACACCAGGGCCAGTTTTCCCAGAAGCCAATTAGAGGAAACCAATGCAAACACAGGGAAAACATACAAACTCCCTGCTGATAACACCCCAGGAATTGAACCCAGGGGCCTAGCACTGCAAGACAGCAAGGCTAACTACTGCACCACAGTGCTGGCACCCTAAGAACCATCTGAAAACAAGCATTTGGCTTGCTTTTAACTCAAACGTGATCCTTTTTTATGTTTTATCCCCTAGAAGTCAAGAAGGCCCAGACACAGGTGACATACTTTTTAAAACTGGATTTATTTACAAATGTTGTCAAATAAAAACATTCATTTTTTGTTTTTTTTATACAAAAAATGTGAATGCTAATAATATACAATATACATTATCATACAACAAACAGGTGCCTAAACATAAAGTACTGTCAGACTTTAAAATGAAAAAAAATATATCAGGACTCTTCTTAGATCTCAAATGTCAGCTTACTACACAATGGAAAAAGTTTAATTATTAATACTGTAAGTCATTTTATAAATTTGTTACCATTTCCTGTGTCACAGAGGCAAAACTGTGTTTTAGTTTACAATTTTGAAGGATTTCCTCAAACAATATACAGGTGTCTGTCTCGAGTTACTGAGTACTGTCACTGAGATGTACAAGATGTACAAGAGTACCCAACATCAATAATAATTGCTCTTAGTATTCCTTCAAAGCAGCAAAGTAGAACACAAAATTTAGCAAAAAACATAATTTGAAAAGTATTTCTGTAAATAGCATAAATGTATCTCTCTCAGTACGTAAAACCACAAACATCTTTACTGAGAGATGAAGCAAGCATACCTAGTACACGGATCTCCTAGACCGTTATTTAAGTGCAACAGTCCTTAAGGTTTTGTATATTAGTAATAGCACAAAGCCTTAAGAAGAGCATTAGATTAGATAAATTAACTTTTGATTCAACCAATGGAGACTACAATGTAGGTAACAATAAACCTTTTGGTTGTGCTTTGGCATTCAAAGAGCTAACGTACGGATATACGTATACCAGAAAATATATTTCGATATGTTTGCAGTTTTATGAAGTTATTATGGCAAGTACAAGCCTAACAGAAGGAAAAAAATATTACACAACAACAATGACACACTGACACAGATATTACTCCTGTACTGTATGCTGTTTTTCAAGGCAAGCTAATACTTGACAACCACAGAGACTGAAGTGACGAATTAAAATGTGAGTACTATACAGCAATATGACAGAGAGATTGGTCCTTTAAAATGCTTGTTTAAGAAGACGCTATAACACTGCGCAAGCGGTATTAATACAACAGGCCCCATGATCCCTGCAGCCTTGTGGCAAGGCTTGAGTCTGGGTTCAAAGTTCATTTAGACCCTTTACTGTGTCAAGCCAGCGTATGTCGGTAAATATGAGCAGAGCTCCGTTTGGGGGTGGTAAGAAAATCCCCTTCCCTTTGCCAGACTGACCAGTGCTGTGGATCCTCTTCATGGGTGGTCTTATTTCAATCTCTAGTAGGGATACTGCTTCTGTTTCTTCCCTGCGAAACATGCCAGCCAAGTACAGATCAACATGGCCGCTGCAGCTCCCCCTCCAGTGCAGTAATAGGCCCAGCCAATCTCACAGGAACCTGAAGGGAAATAAATAAAAGTGTGGATTATCACACCTACCAGACAGAGATAGATTATCTATTTATTATTCTACTTGATTTTGTGACTTTAATTGCCACCTTAGCTCTGAACTAAAAAAACAAGCAGTTTTGATAGCTTCCAGGCAATTACCTTTGTCATGAAATTCTAAAATAAGATAAAATAATTCTTTACACTTATATAGCACTTTTCTGGAAACTCCTCTCAAAGTGTTTTACAGGTAATGGGGACTCCCCTCCACCACTACCAATGTGCTGAATCCACCTGGATGATGTGATAGTGCGCTAGTACTGTATGCTCACCACACACCAGCTATCAGTGGAGAGGAGTACAGAGTGATGGAGCCAGTTCATAGATGAGGATTATTAGGAGGCCATGACTGATAAAGGCCAGGGGGAAATTTGGCCAGGATGCCAGTGTAACACCCCTACACTTTTCAAGACACGTCCTGGGATTTTTAATGACCACAGAGAGTCCGGACCTAGGTGTCCATCTTGATTAAAGCAGCAAACAATATTTTACAATATTTTAGTTGTGTTTAACCCAGTATGATACATGAATTGTTTGAGTTTTATTGGCTAAACAAGGTTTTAACATTGGCAGCAACATTGAGGCTGCTTTGTTTTTAAAATCCGTTTGAAATTTGGAAAGACAAAAAATCCTCACATTCACTGAAGTAGATACTTCCTAGTAATAGTCCATCTGTGAAGGACGTGGCATAAACAGAATAAGGAAGAAAACAGTCTATATTATAATTTGGCTGTTAAAGTATACTGAACAAAGAGTACACATATAAGCTCAAAACTGTTCACATTACCTGAGTAAATACAGTATATGTAACAAAATATTTCAGGTGGCTAATTTCCTACTTGAGTGGACCACTGAAGAGTATTAGCAAATGTCCAGGTGAAAGTTTACAGGACTACTGCTCTTCATGTTTTTCCTCAAATTGAATAGCTGGATTAGTCATTTAGTCAAATGGTCCTTATTTGAACATAAATTAAACCTGCAAGTTTTTATCTGCTATTCAATAGTTACCGCATCCCATTACAGCCTGGTGCAAGAAATCATTGGAAACATTGAATGAAAAGAATAAGAAATATTAGGTTATTATTTGTCATACTTTAACTGCTCTGTAGTAAGTATTATTTTTCTTTCTTTCATGTGTTGACTGTGCATCGATTAAAGAAACAGGGATTTTAAATCTTATGGACAGAACAGTAATTCTCACACGAAAAGGGCTTTTTGATGTTTTGTTCGATAAAGTGGAGAAATACTTGCTTATTTAGGACTATTCAATGTTTTTCTTCATTTTTATGTCATAAATAGTTATGAGTTATAGTATCACAGCTGAATGTATATATTTATGCATAAAGCAACGTGTTGGAAATTTTTGCACTGTATAATTTTTTTAGGACATTTTTGCACTGTACAAACATCAGAATTAACAAATGAAGTTTAAAGCAAGTGTCCTTAAGGACTGTACATTTTCTTTTGACACCATCTTAATTATCTTAATAATCTATTTTCCTAATTTAACCAATTTAACATTGTCTATTGGTCAGGGTATATGTGTCAGTGGCTAAAAATGAAATTGAACCAATAATGTCACTGATTTGATTTTTACTATTATTTCCTGTTGCTCGATGTAAAAAAAGTTACAAAAATTACAAAAGTGAACATGTTAGGTTTAAGATTTGAAAGCAATTTTCTGTCCTATTTAATCAAATTATTAGCACACTAAAACCTTCACTAAGCAATAAGAAGCTCAGCTTCAAACCAAGACCAAATCCTACAGACTATGTAGGTTCCAAGGAGTGGGAAGCCCTGTTGTGGGCTTGAGAGCTACATGGTGTCGGTATTTTCATTTTACATTATTTCCATACAAATCATCATCTCCGTGGTCTAAATGAAATAATTCCATTGGCTGGCTTGTGTCTCTCCAGGAACTGGCCATCCCTGTATAATTAGCAATGGTGGCTAAGTGCAGTGCTGGAGATCCATAGTACTGTAAGTTGTCTGGTTTATCTCTGACTCCCTAGTTGTCAAAAACAAAATCAGGTAGCAAACTGACCAAGAAATTTTTGCAATTCATATACTGCAAGCTCAGATAACATGGAGATCACAGACCCCCTGTGACTTCTGAGAATCAACCAGTCAGGAATCATTCACAGAGCCCTCATGCTAATTGGTAAGGCCTTTGGTGGTCAGCTCCACAGTATATTTGATCAATTAGCCATTTTTCTTTCCATGTCATTATTAATTGAGGTGTAAAAGAAAACTGACTGGATAGCACCCTTGGGGCCCCCCTGTGTGAAAGTTAATGCATCTTCAGATTTGGAAAAAAAATCTTTGACATTTTAGTAAACTTTTGTAACTTTCAAGGCTGGTATGACAACAGATAATTCTGTAAAAAAAGTTAAAAAAAAGTAGTTCTGTTTCAGATACTGTATACAGTCCAATTATCCAATTGGCCGTTGTCCAATTATTATGTCGTCCATTTTCAGTACATCACTCTGCCACCATCTGATTATTGATGTTTTCACTCTGCATAAACAACAGACTGTGAGTCACAATGTTGTTGGAGAGCACAGGCTCTCTCAACAGTGTGTGCAACTAATGTTTTTCTGTTTTGGACTTTCTTATCTAGCAAGAAGAATGTGCAGCTTTTGTGAGAAGAACACTTTCCAGTTTTAGGATAAGCTTGTTTTTAAGTCAGTGCAGCTTTAACTAATGAAAATGTCAGGGCAGCTCTGCTCTGTTGTTTGCTCCTTTTAGGGATGCTAAATGTCAAATTATACTGTCTGAAACAAAACCATAGCAAAGGCTTTTCAATGTCTGTAGCTGATGAGATACATACAGTATGTCACAGAAAGTATGGAATGCAGAGGTATTTTTGGTGCAGATCCATATGTAGATCACTACCGCACTACTTTAAGGTCTTACTTTTTGCATTATTAACCTAAACTCTACGTCTCCCTCCTGCCTACAGTATGTGTGATAAGGTTGACTGACATTTTTGTCTGTGATGTTTCCTTTTAAGGTCAATAAATGAAGTGATGGAATTTGCATCCTAAAGAAAATGTCTGTTCCTAGGTCCCTAGGAATTAATATAAGACATATGAACACGGAATTTTGACCAGTTTTTCATGGTATCAACTTCTTTTGAGTATTGTGAACAGCAATGTTTTGGATTGTCTGAGTTTAAAATGCACGTAGAGATCAATGTAGTATAGAAGTTTTTCTTGCAACATTGAGAATTTTTGTTTTACTACTTTGTATGTTTTTTTTTACAGAAGCTTTTTACTGCCAAAAAATATTTATTACATTTATATGAGATAATATTGCATTTAAATGCAAACATTATTGTGTTTGTATGAGATAGTATTGCATTCAAACACAATAGTTAATTTGTGAATAATATTTCCTGCTGTAGTAATATCTTGTATTACATAAGCAATAATACTGTCCAATGCAAAGTTGCATTGACTTTAACAACAGAAGAATATTAGCACACTCCTTTTTTTGGGAAAAAAAATAATCTAAAGGAGCACGTGTAACAAATATTTAGACAGATCAAACATAAAAGAACTGAGGGTCATTGTTTTAACTCAGATCCTTGCTTGCTGCACCTCTTGGCATTAATCTGCATCAAAGGGTATAAAATGCAGTGATGTTTGCTTCTGAACCTGGGTGACAGCTGTCCAGCAGGTCTTATAGGTTACTTATAATCATCAATGAGTAAAGGCCTAGAAACACTGGCAATGTAGCTCAAGGAAGGACTGTTCAGGATGGAACAATAACCAGAAGACACAGTGGCACTCCAGGACCAGGAGAGAATAAAATATGAATTAAATATGCTAATGACTTACAATTCAATGCATGAGAAAACTTCATAATTCATGTTTTCATAGACATCCTGTAGCATCAGTGAAGAAATATGGCAAATGTTTTACCATAAATAAGTTCCAGGATTATAGTTTAATTTTATTTTTTCCGTGTCACAGACGTTTATTACCTTTTTACTTGGGTAACTGTGCTTGAGACAACTGTGAAAAACAGTATTATTTTGTACAGGAAACATTGTATTTACAACAAATTTCCACAGATTTGTGACAGCATTCAAGTCAGAACAATTTTCTTTTATATTCATTTTAATTTAGTTGTCTTTTTGTTTTTTGTTCTGAATGTGTGGTGTATGTTGTGTAAATCACACATAAATTGCCACTTTGAAGTTCTAACTGCAAACTTAAAAGCAACAAAAGGGGAAGCTTGTGAAAGGGTCTGAATACTCTCACAAGGCACTGTAAATTAGTTGTCACGCAGATTGAAATGTCAGGCTCAGAGGGCAAAGAAGCTGCTACTGTCTGGGGTTCACCTTCTATGCGTTCATCTCTGTTGGATTTATTCTCATGACAGAATGAGCAATGATGCCGTGCTGAGAAATCCAATTGTTTGACTTTTGAGGAAGAGCTCAGGGTGAGTTCTCGACTTTGTTGACATTCCACTTACTTGCCTAACATGGCGTGTCAATGTATTCACATTGCTGAAATTACTTGAGTGACTATACCCTTTTCATTATTGTTGATTTTCTTCTGGGAACATATCCCTGAAGAATCCACATAGTGTTGGAACGGTTGTTGGGTTTGGGTGTTAATGGGAGGCTTATAAAATGGATTAAGGATTTTCAGATCGCCCACAGTGGGTTCACATGAACAACATATTTTCCAATGATTATTTTCTAAATACCGGTGTTCCCCGGGGCTGTGTTTTGTCACTTTTACTATTTTCCATTTATACAAAATGTTATTTCCATTTATGCAGTTGGTATGACCCTAGTAGGATTGTTTCCTGGTGATGATAGAGAAAAGGTGGAGAATTACTTTGAAGAGATAATTAAACAGGAAAGGTGGTGTCAGTTAAGCTTGCTTCATATTAATGTTGATAAAAGCCAAAAACTGGCTACTTGTGACAGCAATAAGTTAGATTGTCAACTCTGTTATGGTTGTTCAGTGTTTCAAATACCTTCAGTAGGAACAGTAACAGATGAATATTTAAACTTTGAAATATTCAAAGAATACCAATTGCATTTTTAAAAAAGATAGTGTATATTTTTGATCAGGAAGTTGAAAGGGTTTGAAGTGAGTAAAAATGTTTCAGAGAGGGTTTATAGAGTGTTAGTAGAAAGCATCCTTACTTTTGGTATCATGGTGAAGTATGGTAGCCTGAGTATTAAGAGTAAGGGAAAATTGGCTAGAATTGTTAATATTGCTAGCAAAATAACTGGTTAACCACAGAAACAGCTCCCACCCTCTTCATTCTGTTTCCAACTGCTACCTTCAGGGAGGTGTTTTAGAGTGCCTGTGGCCAAGAAAAATGTATACGAGAAATCTTTTGTTCCATGTGCAATCAGTATATTAAATGCAGCTAAGTGACCGTTTCCTGTATGAAAATTACAGGACATCAGTTTAATGTAATGATAGTGTAATACTGTATATGTAATAGTGAGATGTGTGTGCATGTATTGTTGCATGGCTAGAATATCATTTGTTTTTAATGTGTACGTATTTTATGTTAAGTGTTATTTGTTTTTTGTAGTTTTGTATGGTGATGCCAAAGACACATTTCTTTTTTTGGTTGTACAATACAATTATATCTGTCTATCACCGACATCAGCAACGTTTGAGTTGCGTCAGAGTGATTAAGTGGAAGAGCATTTTGAAGGCATTGTCCCCTTTTTTGACTCTACCTTCTTTGTAAAATCAAACCATGAGCCAGCCTACTTCACAAATATGCTAGTGTGTAATAATCATACACAGCTTTTGTGCATAAAGGAATCATGCAAAGTGTAAATTAGGTTACTATTGTATGTTTTAAATGTTAGGAAGGTTTGTGATCGCAGTTCAGGTTGCAAGTCATTAGTCACCTCTCAAATATAAGTATTTGAATCTACTTTCAAAATGTTGTTGAATGCTTGAAAAATTGTAAGAAACCAAAGCTATCAACCGAAGAAAATGGTAAACAAAAAACACTTTCTTGGGTTCATTAATTTTGGAGCTGAGCGATAGGAAGTGGCTTTTCTCCAAACACCTGCTCCAGAAGACAAATTATGAAGGCTGCTCCCTTTCTTGAACTGAATCAGAAAGTCAGGGCAGCATTGAGTAATTTTAAATTGATCAATGCTATAAAAGCTATAGAATATTGGTCATTAGCTAAACTCAGAATTGGAGCTCTTAAGTAAAATAAAAAAATAATAATCTAATGTCTATTGGTTTCTGCACATACTGTATGCTTTTATGATATTTGGCTTTCTTGTAAAGCTCTCAGGAAAATGTATTTTTACATGCTAGGCATATCTACACATATAATTGCCAAACTCCAATTGCTGGCTGGCAGTTTAACTTCAATTGTGACTGTGGTGCACTGCCTGTGTTGTGTGTAGAAGTTTACTAGGTGATTTTCAAAGCTTTTTGGCTAGATATGTTTTTTCTGTTTCCTGAACAAAAATATAATGATCTTTTTAAAATCAATAAATGACTAAACAAACTACCATGGCAATAATATAACTTGTCGTTTGGAAAATATAATTTCTGGTTTATAGCTAAGGAATTTGAAAAAAAATTAAACAAACAATGATTATATTATTGCTTTTTGAAACTTTCAGAGCAATTCTAAGTCAATCTGAAGACTATATTGCATATTGAATATTATGCATATTGGATGAGGTGGGACATAAAAACAATATTGGTCATTTGAATAATGACAAGGTCAGTAGAAATATCAGTTTATGTTTAGTAAGAAAAGATTTAAAACAAAAACACTCTTTTTTTCACCATTGTAATTTTCCAATGACTGTTTGCAAAGCAAAACATATATCTACACATGCTTGAGGCAGACCAGCTATCTCAGCTTCAGCTGAGGAAAAGGTGTAACTTTCTTACCGAGCTCAAACTGGTCTGAGCTGTTACTGCAGGTCTGTCGCACTTCTTCACTGTCCCAACCCAGGGGATAGAGAGCACAGCCAGAGCCAATCAGCAGGCCTGCGAAACACAATAGAAAGTCATCAGTATTTCTGAATCCTGAATTACTGGTTACTGTAGCTGGACATGATCACTGATAGTGGAAGGTACAATTTAAAAACTGCAGTATATATACTGTATATATATTTACTGTATATACATAATAATACGTATCGTGTTAAACCTTTTGCAGTACTGATGTCATAGACCAAGATTATGTATTAAATATGAGGATAAGTTTTATTAAACCAATTTTTCTTACAAATAAAACCTTGTTTCATGATCATGCTGTTCACTTAGACCCTGTAGTATACTATTTACAGAGTGGCTTATGGATAAAAGGCTAAAAAAGATAGTGAGATGTCTAATGACATGGAGGTGATCAGAAGTGTAGACAAGGTACTTTTCAAGAGCTTGTTCATGCTGCACAGCCATGATGCACAGCTTTGTTTTCCTGTTTGAGCAGGTTATGAGCTTTGTGGCTCCATTCCAGAGGAACACTTTCTGGCATGAGATGTTTTATAATCAAATGCCTTAGTCAACAAGATTACAAAAGTGTTTTGGAAGAGCATAATCAACAGAATTTGTGATACTGAAATTAAAAAAATGAGCTAAATATATATATGTGCTTATCAGTTGGATCACAGGCACATTTTCAATTTGTCATTTAAAACCTTTTCAAAGGAATGTATCTACACCTTTGCTCTATTCCCCTAAAACACATACAGTACACTACTTACTTAACCCGACCCTAAGTATAAACCTAAAAAACATGTATGAGACATGTAAGCGATGTATGAGACTCCATGTGACTAGGATGTTCTGATAGCTTTAGAAAGCTTTTAAATGAAAAGACAGTTAGTCTTTCATCCAAAAAAATGACATTTTGACAATATCTGGGCTATGTCCTTTAATTGTTTTGCTGTGTATGCATTAAATTTAAGGATTATGACGGGTGATGCAGTCTCTCTTTACAAGCTTTGTATTGTTCTGTGGTTAAATTTGTAGACATAATTTCTTTAACTGGCTCCTTTAGAGCATGTCTAGACTGTTTCCGTAAAGCATATTTTTCATAAGATTGGACATATTATTTCTGTTCAAAATGAGCGTTGTTTAAAAGCGATCTTGGCACGAGACCTGTATGGGATTTAATTGATTCAAGAGTATAACACAGTTTTGCTTGTTAATGCTTCCTGACCAAATTCCAGGCTTTATTGAAGGCTTTTTGGATCCTTGGAGCCTGCTTATAATGATATTAATTGGGTTGTTCCATGTGCACCTAAATGAAAACTCTTCTATCCTAACTACAGTATATGAAGCTTGGTCTGTTTTTACAATGTAAAAGCTCCCATCACTGAATAGCATAAAAAAGATAATTCTGCCAGCATTATGCTGTTTTAAAAAACAAAAGAATCCCATTTTTCAAAGCCAACCCCATCACACAGCAGGCTGACAATGGTCTCTCCACCTGTCATTACCAAAAGGTCCACAGAGAACTGATTCATGTAGCTGTGTGACATTACAAATATAAGCCCTGGCATTTGCTTTAGGAAGAAGCCACTCAAGAAAGAAGTCAAAATGAAAACCTAAAATTGCAACATTACAGGGATCCCCCATCCAGTATGTAATAAAGACGTTTATAAACCTACCATTTCAGCCATAAATTTTCTCTTTTGCTCAGTGACTGCTGAAACAGTTATTGTCTTTGAGGTAAAACTCACTTCTGTCAGAATGGGAGAAGTGATTTCAAGATCACTAGAAAAAACTTTGTTTTTTTTGTAACAGACAAACTCTTTTGTATTTCAAGGTAAGCATTAGAATAGTGACTATGTGTCACTGATCATACCAACATGCTTATTTGTCTTTGACAGGATAAATACAACAAAAGAAACATTAACCCTTACAGATTTCCCTGGATTAGTTATTAGAGTTTTTTAAAACTATAGTCTTATTTTTGTTTGTTTTCACAATCCCACTTAAAATGTCTGAGCCAGATGTGAAAATTATTTTCAATAATGTACTCATGACACACACACAAAAAAACCTTGAGGATGCCTTTTAAAAGCTTAGAGATTTTCCCTGCTTGTGACCACTTATACCAGACAGTTCCCCCATCTGCCTTGCATTCCTGTAGGCTCACTGTTTGTTAACACTAATGAAATGCTTACAGCTGTGTGACTACAAATTTAAATAAGCACGACTCAAATAATATGCCAGTACATCACTGAATATTAAAGAAGCCTGATTTAAATTTGAGATTAGTTTGTTAGTAGCACCTAACAGCTGCCTATAATCTCTGCCTGTATCCATTAGCTTATCATAAAGTCCTGATAGGGTTTACCTCAAAGCTGTCTGTGGGTCTGTGCACAGTTAAACCATTATTGAGCTTAATCTGTGTTATGAGGGTTCAATGATAGCGATACTGTTGTGCTCCTGCCAGCTGTGGCACTACAGACTAATAACTCAAGCTCTCATTTCTGGAGAGTGCCCAAAAGGTCTGTTGGTAAGTGGCTTTACGGACACATTAGCCTAATCCTTTTCAATTTACCTCTCCCTTAGCTATCGTCCATGAGCAAGGAAGGAAGTTCAGATAACAGGGCTGTAGGAATAGATTATTCATGTCACATGCTCTCCTTTTAAAGGAAACTCAGATAAGGCAAGGAATTAATTCAGAGGCAAATAGGAGAACTGGTACAGAATCCAGAGTTGAGCATCTGTGCGGTTTGCAAAATAGGCTCCATGATAAGTCAGCAATTAGGGTTCTAACTAGGGGTCCAACTAATGGCATTATAGATTTTCAACAAATATAGAAAAATAAACATATTCTTCTGCCAAAGAGGTGTTCTGAGGGCTAAATTCAGAAAATGTGCATCAACAGAGGCTTGGGTAGTGTGTTACATACAAGTAAATGTGAAAGACTGGTCCATAGCACCAAACATCACAGAACTTTGCAAGAATGTGTTAATAATTAGCTTCTTTACTGCTTTACTACTGAAGCAAACAACCTGTTAACAGTAATAAAGGCTGGTGACACTAAACTACAAATGCCAAGAGACATAGACAGTGAGCACAGAAATGAATTCTCAACACAGATAATAGCCCCATCAAACTAACAGCTTTTTAAAACTTAATGAAAATGAAATAGAATTGAAATAAAAAATAGGTGAAAAGACAAACCAGATCAAAACACAAGAGTTTTTAAAAACTTTATTGAGCTTCAAATACATATTCCAAGGGACAGTGCAATCACATTGGCTCTAACTAAAGAAAAAAGTGTGTCACACTATCTATAAATGAAGTAAGATATTTTTTCAATGTACAACCTTTGTAATGAACAAGAAACCAGATGAACAACTTGAACAACTATCCAGATAATTCTTCTAATTCTTGAAACACACCTTTCTGGAAAGTGCCCAAAATGGTTTATGATTGTTTTTTTTAATCTACTGTACATTATGTGTCAGTGTATTTAGCAAAAATATACATTTCAATATTATGTACATTTCTGGAGTATGTTTATCTCCACAAATGTTAATAAGGATGAGAAGGAGAAGAGCTATGATTTTACAGCTTATACTATACATAGACACAGTTCAATGCATTCTTATAAGTTTTAACTCTTTATTACTGTTAACTGTATCCATGGAATTTCTATATATTTATTGTTATTGTAGTAATGTGCATACCCCATAATATTTTTGCACAATTATAGTATTCAAAGGTGTACACAAAGCGGTGCTTCAAAATCTATATAGTCTATTTCTATTAAAGTACTGCACAGCAGTACTTCATTTTCCTGCATTATACAGAAATGTGTTCAACAATCTAACAGGCATTTCAGTCATGTGACAAATAGCACAGGATAAAATTAAACTAAAAATGCATCCCAACTGCTGTAGTGATGCTGCAGTGGTATCTTGTTTTGATAGGAGGACATTCTCCTATTCTGCAGAGCAATATAAAAGATCTCATAAAAGATCAAATAGTCATTACTGGGGAAAAAAAAAAGATTTTTAGTGGTGCAAGCACACAAATGTAAAATTGCGTGTTGCTGTGCAACTTATGACTCCAGCAGAAGAGATAAAACAGGCTGACTTATATAATCAGATAGCACGCATACCCTAACAAATTTGTAGCTGTTAAGACTGGGAGTATTGCAACTGGAATAATATATTCACGATGAATATTAAACGAAATAAGAAATTCTCTTTCAAGTCCCGAGTTCTGGTGGGAGATAAAGAAGCATGTAATTGGCTTTAATTTCCTCCAGTACAGAAAGTAAAACAAAGGCTGGGATGCATCTCTTTGATATCCTGCTACAGCCCCGCGGGTCGGACTTGAAAAGATGGGAGCCAAGAATAGCTTTAAGAGTCACTGGTTTTGCTTTAGAAACTGCACATACATGGTGCTGCAAAAGAAATGAAAAATAAACGTGTAGTTATTCCGTTGGTGCTAGTATTAGTACGCAATCAGGCTTTGACTGCCTCTACAGAACATGATATAGCTCTCTGTGCATTATTAAATGATAAGCTTTTCTCTTACTCGTTAGTTATATTTGCTGGCCAGCTGGTGAGCACTAGACAATAGCTAAATTAGACATTAGATTGTTTGCAGACAAACAGATACACAAAAGATGATGCGACTAGGCATTAAGTAAAACAGCTGTGTCCAGATTTAATTTGTAAACCAAGGAAAATGCTTAATGATAAATGCTAAAAACATGCAATAAAGTACAAAAGATCACTCTTCTAACTAAACTAAGAAAATATTTTGTCTTTTGTTTCCCTGTACAGCACAGGTCATGCTGCATTTTTAAAATGGTTTTATTAGAGATTAGGGCCCTTCATCAAACGTGCCCATTGCATTTCAAAACAGGACCACCACAGTTTGCTTCTGATCAGTGCATGTTGTCGTATTTTCCTTCTAATTTTTGTGAAATCAAAATGGTCACATGCCCGTTAGCAAATTGTCTTGATGTGGAAAACGGGGGAAGAGATTTCTGAAACACAATAAGCCACCATATTGGACATATGTGTGGTGATAGCAGGAGGTGGGGGGGGGTTGCTGCCTGACAAGGAAGAGAATGTGTACAAGTGTAGATTTTCCATGCTGAGTTACTTCACCCTTCCAGTGCTATTTATACTACAGTGATAAGAGGCTGGCGTCACCATGATCCCATCAAAAGACTGACTACCTTCATGGGTTGCTTTAGTTCTTTTTTACAGGCTGCTATCTACATTCCATCTGGCTGATAGACCTCTGCTTTACAGACAGCAACAGAGTCGAATACTCCAATGTTATTGGTCCCCGATCCAAATTCTTGTATGCTTTTGCATGCGGGAAAACTTGCCCGATTTACTGAATCACTTTCTTTATGAGCCACGGTTGTTTATGTTTAATTTAATAATCACTTTCAACTGGAACAAATCTATTGAGATAACATCTTGCCTTCTGAGCAGCATCATTTCAGACACTACAGTTCAGCAGTGTTGCACAAATGCTACATCAGGAAGATACGGGCAGTTAGCTCTGTGTGAGCACATCTCTGACTGGGAGTTGTGTTTCCCATGTCTCCTCTGCCTATAATTGCATTTTGCTAACAGTAAAGCAAGATAACACAATTGAATAAATCTCAAAATGGAAATGCTTCCCACTTTCCATAAGTATAGGGTAGGTATTATTGCAGGTTTAAACAGTTGAGTTGATAGTAGATGGTGTATTAATGCAGTTTGAATTGTTAACACACAATCGTTTCTTTCTTTTGGCAACTTTCCCAGTCTGTTTTTCTTTGTATCTAAAAACTATTCAGAAGTTATCAGATGGGCATGTTAAAATCCACAATATGCCTTTTTGCAGATGATTACGGAGATTACAGAGATCACAGATTACAGAAGGATAACAGAGCCCTTTCCTTCCATTTTGTCACTTGGTTTCACAAGGAGACCAATCATTTAATGTTTTATTTAAGACACAAATACTATGGACTGGTGTGTTTATTTCATCGGTGTCCCAAGGCCTGTTAATATCTTCATTTGGCTCAATTAAGCAAATAAGTGGTTCTATTAATTAAACTAGGACTCAAGGAGAGTCCTAACATACATATGTTTTCAATCACAATCACAAAAAAAATGTCTAGTTAACATAATGACTACTTTAGATACATATCTAAAAACATGACTTTCAGTACCCCAACAGGATGGAAAAATTTACTGGAGTACCATAAAGTAAAAATTGGTAGAGACTTGATGGAAAGGACTACCAGTTACCAAAGGCTCCACCAATTGTCGACTCAGAAATGTGAATGCTTATTCAATCAATGGATTATAATTTTTGATTTTCTGCAGTTTTTGCTGACGTTTAACTTCTTAAGCATAAAAGTGTTCAATCTGAGTATTCACGTTTTGATTAAAAACATTGACTTTAAAAATCCTGTATACACAGTAGTGCAAGAAAATGGGACCACATTGGAAGGGAAAGAACAATTGAATATTTTTTTCATATATTAAGTACGTTACTATGCTTTTGAAGATGTTTTTCCTATTGAAGTTCTATTAGTTTTTGTTGCAATATTAATATATTTTCTTCTAATTTCTCCAAAGAACACTGTTACCATCCATCACCTCCCTTCTTGATCAATCACTCCATAACATCCCAGACATCCATTCGGATGTAGTTACTGTAGCTCTGTTGCCAGCTCCAGAATAGGGTTACATACATGAACTAACAACATGATGCTTGTTGTAAATTATGCTGATGCAAAACTGCCAATCAGCCACGTAAAATAGAGAGTACAGCAAACAGCTGCTCGACATTGCCATGTTTCAACAGGCAAACCAGTGATATTTTGACAAAGAAGCAGAAGCTTTGGCAGTCAAATACTGCCTTCTAAATGGTGACCCCAGTGTTGCAAACAAGCTAAAACTAAATACCTTGTCTGTTTTCCAGGCTGCTTAACATATATCCTTCCCTAAACTAAGAGGGCATGCATATAGGACTGAAACAAACTGTTATTTTATGTTTCTGGAACAGATTGTTTTAGGTCCTTCAAAAAAAACTGGATGAAGATCAATTAGCTACTAGTAGCCAAATGAGTATGATGAGGTAATTAATCTTTTTTTATTTGTAACCTTTCTTGATTTACATGGTATATCCATTGCTAGCTTAACTCTAGGAGACTACACAGATTACTTTACAAGGGAAATGCTGAATTTCAATTCTTACCTCTGTTTTTGCAGTGTGGCATCATACAACATTCACTCAAAACTCAAAAGTTACAGTTATACAGACTAACTCCTACAATAAATTAGGGATGGACGGCTCTCATTCTCAAGGGTCTAATACTTTTCTATCCAACTCCTATCTTAATTGTTTAGTTGAACTAATTATTTCAGATTAAAATGTTGTTTTGGTAACCTGTTGTTAATTGAAAAATTAATGCAAAACATATGGACTGGATTTGTCTATCCCTATCCTAAGTGTTCTCTAAGTCTGCATTTCTTAGCTCCAGTCCCAAATAACTGTTTGTGGTCTAGATGTTGCATTCAGCAAGAGAGCTATCCATCCATCTATTCATTTTCCAACTGCTTCATGCTTCATGCAATTCAGGGTTGTGGGGAAGCCAAAGTCTATCTTCTATCTATCTATCTGTGGTACAGCCTGGATGGGACACCAGTCCGTCACAGGGCACACACAGACAGAAACACACACACAACTCACACCATGGTCAATTTTCCAGTATATTGTGGTAGGAATTGAGGGAGTACTGTGGGAGAAAACCCACACGAACAAAGGGAACACATACAGTACAAACGCCTTGCAGATAGGACCCCAGGACAGGAACTGAACCCAGGCAGCAATGCTAACCACTGTGCCACTGTGCTGCCCCAAAGGGTTAATCATTTTGTTTAATCAGCTTTTTAAGTTAGATTTAACTACTCATCTCATCTGGAACCTGAGGGAATTATTCATTATGTACCATAGTAAGGGAGCTGGAAAAGCACAAATCTGGACTGTTTGCGGGTCCCTGGAATTTGGATTTTGCTCTTGAGTTGCAGAAGTAATTCCGTACGGCTTGCCCTCATTAGCTGTCTCTGTCACCCATGAAAAGTCTGAAGTCTGATGTCTGAAGACTGATGTCTGAAGACAAAGAGTGCTCTTTTTTAATGTGATGTATTTGCTGCAGATTTATTAAGCTGGGAGGCGGTGCCTAATTCATTCAACATCTAAGCTTCTCAAATCAAATGCACATTCTTCTATGTCTGAGGGCCTGCCTCCTGGGGTAACAGAGCACTCAGGGAAAAAGAAATTAAATTCCCATGGAATTGTCATGGAAAAGAGCTGTAGGTGTAATTGTCCTATCAAGGTAACAAGTAAACAGCTCCTTTACTTATATGTTATAAACAGCCCAGCTTTCCCTCAAAAACAAACCACCTGTGTGAAGGTACACAATGTGTATCAATCACTTATATTTTAAACTTTCCAACAAAATAGTAACACTGCAATTTTCCACATTCTTTCTGCATCTTTATTATACAAATTAGTGTTCTTTCCTTTAAGGCTCTGTTTGATGCAGAAATATGAAGCTCCTGTGTCTGAGTGTGTTTGTGCCTGCTCTGTTTCATGCATAGTATTTTGTTGCATTTAGGATAATTTTTGTTTTCGATGGTGTGGTTTTAAACTGGCAAGGCTACATGTATAAAACTCTCTCAATCACACTGTGATACTGCATTCTCCACAATACAGACACACACATCCCTGACAACTCTTCCCTGAAACTGACAAACATGCTTCTAACGCAGACATCCAGTCACACACCCTTTTCTCTATCCCACCCACCCTGATTTAACAATGCATACCTTTGGAAGCCTTTCCAGCAGACTTTAAGGCACTCATATCTCTGGCTTTATCAGTATGGGATCCATGGTATGAAACTTTATCAGCACTTAGGCATTTGGTAACTTTGTGTTACAAAGTGTACTGTACTGTAGCTAACAAAGAGCTGAATCAAACCATCCTGCCTGATCCAGAAAATGTATCTTATTATTGTCACTTTATTTAAAGTTAGAAAAGTTAGTAACACTAAATGTTTTTTTTTATTTTTTCTTCTCATCTTGCAGAAACCAGAACTTTCAATATATCAAGGTTAGAAAAGCTCTAACAGCTCAGTACACCTTTCTTAGGAAGAAGGGACTCATTTTGGATGCTTATGTTGATACCCCAGTGAAAAAAGTAAGTGGTACTGTAGGAGTCTTTTGTCCCCAAAATAAGCATATGAACATTTTCAAAAATTAATAAATTTTTCCATTTATTTTGCTTTCATCTACCTCCCTACATTGCTCTTCCTAACTTATTACAGTACCATCCAAAAGTATTGGTTCAGCAAAGACAAGACTGTTATTTTAGCTTTACAGTCTGAAAATTTGTATTTCTGCTCATGACATTAATGTGAATGATTATATACAATATCACATGTTTTCATTTTCAGTAGTGCCATGTACACATTTGATTGTATTAGAAAATACTTTGAATTCAACCCAATGATTTTAAGGGGCTATACGTATTGAGACAATCATTCTGAGTAAATTGAGGTGGTGTTCTTTACACCATCCACAGTTACTTTCTTTATCCCCACTTTAGTCTTTGCTAAAAGATTATCTTGGCGCCCTCTAAAATGCAATCTAAAACTCATCTACAGTAGGTACTTCTGAGCAAATTCAAATCTTTTTTATTCTGCTCTTGGTGTTCATGAGAGCTTTACAACTTTAAGTGAAGCTTTTGTAATTCAAAAGGTGAATTTTGAATTTACCCTTGAATTTTGTTTCACCCTTACCCTCTGGAGGCTGATATCACTGACAGTTGTTTTAGGGTTTTTCTTTAACAGCTCGGATAATTTTTCAGTAATCAACTGCTGATGTTTTCTTGACTAATCTGGTTTTGAATAATTGGTAATTGTACCTCAGTACATTCCATATTGTTGATTTTGGTTTTCATTTTGACTTTTGCCTGCAGACATCGAACACTGAGGCAAGGCAAGGTTCCTGTTCTCCGTTTATGAGTTCTAATTACCTACCAACAAATAACTGACCAAGAGACACCTATCATTCAATTTTGTAAGAGCTTTTTCTCCGCCAAAATATAGAGGTTTAACAAAATGCATTGGTTTAAAAATATAACTTTGGATATATACTTATCGTTTATATTTATATCCTTTACAAATAATTATAGTTTTTAGTAAAAACCCTAGTTCAGATTTCACTATTCCAATGTTTTTGGAGGTACTGTAGTTTCATTCAAGTTTTAAAATATGTTGTGTCTTGTATGATAGACCACAGCAAGCTTTGTAAACAGAATAGTACACACATCTCAGCCATAACACTGGCATTGCTTATCACAGTGTGTGTCAACAACGTGCTAGCACTTTCATCAAAGGCTTGCTAGTTTTCAGAATGACTGAGAATAACAGCAATCATCAGCTTCTGAGAAAACTGGTCTTGATGTCAGTGTGCATATCTGTATTTATGTATGTCTGCCCTGCAATGGACTAGTGTTCCGTGTAGTGTATGTACTGCCTTGCACCCATTGCTTGCTGAGATAGGCTCTGGCTTCCCTGCGACCCTGAATTGGAAAAAACAAAATGGATGGGTAAAACGGCAATTAAAGCATACATTAAAAATGTATTTTATGATGATATTCAGTTAGCTATATCTTAACCTCAGTAATAAGAGATCTTATTTTAGAAAAGTTATCCTATTTTATATATGGATCCTGAAGATGAAAACAGCACAGGAATTCTACAATTCTAATTTCTAGTTTTTAATGTTGTCTCATGACTCAAAATATTAAGATTAAAGTAAACTATGTGCTCAACTGGGCTCTATCACATGAAAGGAAATGCTAGCGTACTAGTGGCATTAAAGATTTTTGCTTTTTTCAAAAAGCTATTCCAGCACTTGTGAAACTGGGAGGCCCTTACCCAGAAGGAGCTGGTTGCCACAGCAACCACCAAAGAGATTGTTTACAAAAGTCACTTGGGCTGCATGTGGGCAGTTGATAGCATAGCAGTTAACCAAGTGTGAGGAAAAACTTCAAAATATGTAATTTACGAAGAAGGGGATAATAACACGGGATTTAGGTCCAATATAAAACCCAAAGTGTGGAAATGTAAAAAAAGACAAAGTAAAGTAGCCTTCTGGGAACATTACTTAATTTTAAATGACTTCTTTTAAAGGATTCTTCATATTTCTAGTGCTACCCATGAAATTAAATAAAAGTTCCTTTTTTTTCTGTCAGGGATATATTTCATACTGCATAAAGACATCTTCTTCTAGCTACTGCAACATAAATTACAAGTTTGTTCTGTCATTACTGTATTAATTCCACAGCATTTAAGTGTATTTATGTTCCTTTTCATCACCAGTACCAAACTCCAGTGCTCCCACCAACTTGACAAGCCATCAAACTCCATCCCAATTCAGATGTTGAATTTTCCAGGAACACAACTTTTGAGTAGAAAGTGTCTTTATTACCTTGAAAGGATAATTTGTTTTAGAGCATATAAAGAAAAACAGACCATATAAAGAAAAACAGACCATATAAAGAAAAACATACAAATAAACAATACACAAATATACACGCAAGAGAATCATCTGTTGAGAAGGGTTATGGTCGCAGGTATAAATGGTATAAGGTATAAATATTAATAATAATAATAATAATAATTGCTTATACTTATATAGCACTTTTCTGGACACTCCACTCAAAGCGCTTTACAGGTAATGGGGACTCCCATCCACCACCACCAATGTGCAGCATCCACCTGGATGATGCGGCGGCAGCCATAGTGCACCAGAACACTCATAACACATCAGCTATCAGTGGGGAGGAGAGCAGAGTAATGAAGCCAATTCATAGATGGGGATTATTAGGAGGCCATGATTGGTAATGGGAAATTTGGCCATTAAACAAAGTGTGTGAAGGGTCCTCTGGGATGGAATATGCTTATTGCAAGACTCGAAACTGATAAAACATGGGATAGGGCTAAAAGATCAGCACCAATGACTTTAGAACATTTTTAAAACGTTTTTAATGAGTAAAGACACAATTTGTCCTTACTCCTCAGATTCAGATTCCCAAACCAGCATATCACTGCAAAGGTTAAAGCAGATTGTTGTTAAAAGACTGATAAAATATGATCAACAACGAATTATCTACCTTAAAATATTTAAGTTTAAACACCTTTTCCTCTTGAGGAAATAGAATCGACATTTGCCTCAAAATTTGACTTGCAGTCTCAAAGTTACAGTATATCCGCTATCACTCCTACTTGGCTTCATGCTCTTATCATCCAGTTCTCCATCTCCAAAAATGGCTCCTTATGTCTGGTACACACAGTCTTGCAAGTCTCCCAGCGACCTCAATCAGTCTGCTTACAACTCTTCCAGCAGCCAAATCTGTCTCCAGTCCCACCTTGGTTCTCCAAAAGCATGTTTTTTTTCTAAGTTAGCCATTTCAGTCCAACCTTACCACACTCCATCGAAACTGACCTGCCTGCCTGAGTCGCCATGACCTTCTTCCTTCTCCCTCAGCCTGTCCTGAACAGCTCCAGTGCAACCACATCCATAGAGCCATCTCCCATCCTGTCCTCTATACCTGTCCTCTCTCGCAGTTGCCATGGTCACCATCAGACTGAGCTGGGTGCTCCTGATTCACTGCCTTCACTGCCCCGGTACACATACTACTGTCCCCTCTCAGATGACCTGGTCATAGCTCGGGCAGCAGCAGTGATGGATCCCTTCCCTTTTCCCTTTCTCTGCAGGCATCCTGTTGCAGTGCCACCCCCAACTTTCCCCAGCAAGTTTCTACCTGTGGCGCCGGCCCACCTGTCTATCTGGATACCTGCCGACAGAAGAAATGATCTGCAGATCCTTGGGTTCGTGAAATATCTCCAATTCCTCTTTCAAATTCCATATCAGTGTTTTGCAATCTGTATTGCTGCTTTTTAGGGGGACTATATGTGGCAGCATTAACACTGACTTCTCTCTGTTCAAAAGTTATGTTTCAACAACCCCTTCATCACCCTCACAAAAAAACAATATTCTTCTAATCATTGCACCACAGACTCTCCAGTCGCATTGGCTGTCTTCAAAGTTATCAGTTAAACTTTCCTATCCCCCTTTGTTAATAATATCTACAAACTGTGCCTGTCAGTATTCTATTTTAAACTTTGTAACTTAAGCATTCTGCCAGTGCATTGTAGTATCCGACTCACTTTTCGGGGTCCTCACAGACGGACTGACATTCTCCCAGCCAGGTGAGTTAAGCCAATATATCATACTAAATCGCATCATGTGTCTTGGCCCTTTTTTGGGGTTTAACCAAACTACTGAATGCTTATTTAAGCATTTACATAAACGTTTATTGACAAATTTGCTGATTGATGAGACAATGCCTTTATTGGTGGTACGTAGGTATTCCTGTAACTTCCAGCTCTCCAGTGGCTGCGAAGTAAATAAAGCTGAAATTTTTGGAGCCCATATAAGCTTCATCTTTCCTAAAAAGCAAAAAGGTATTTGTCCACCCCAGTGAAAAAGCTGTTAAGGGGAATCCAAAAGTGAAAAAGAGTTCACACACGTGTTGTTGCCTCCCTTAACATTGGTCCATCTCAGTGTCTCTCTGCCACTGTGGTATTGTGCCTGAAAATGGACACACTGTTGATTTATTTGCATTTTATTCCACTCTTGGCCCAAACAGGCACTCCAAAAGAGCTACATTATAATAGCTGTGGGCTTCACTTTTCCCTCAGTGCAAAATCTGTTGTTGGATGGTGAAGTCTGTTGTGTTTTATACAGGTTAACTTGCTTCAATCAATTTGAATTCATATTGTCTTATGGAATCCTTCACATGTGAGTCCAGTGAGAGACTCCTTTTGATATTTTTTGTCATTCTCTAGGTATTTGTCAGTGGGGGCCCAGTAATTCAACTCAATGTAAACTCTGCCCTTTAATGACATTCAATTTATTACTGAAAAGAGGGAGGCAAATGAAAAGCAGAGAAGAGAAGCAGAACCTTTGTGCCCAGAGGACCTGAATGAGCTTTGTTAATGCCAATAAGATCGTCAATGGAGCAAGTGCAGAGGAAAGAAATTCCACAGCCCTCAAAGTGGCATACAAGACACAGCCCACAAGAGCAAAAGCAACGTCGAGGCACTGTCAGGCTAAACTCGAGCACAAAGGCAAGACAAAACGTCCAGCCCTGAGACAATGAGTCACAGCATTAGAATGAGCCAAAGGTCGCAGTCATGACAGCACTAGTCAAAACGTGACAGCCATGACTTACAATTTCTTGGGGTGGCCTGTGCCAAGAAAGACCTTGGCTTTGCCAGAAACAGTTCTGTAGAAGGCAAAGAATGTCTGAAATTCTTTAAATAGTAAGTATATTTTAATATGGAAAACTAGCTAGTTTTCAACATGGGAGAACGATATCAGCAGGCTTCCCTGAACAATATAAAATAACAGTCTATGACACTGTTGGGGACACAGTGTTGTAGCCTATTTTAAATAGGCAGATCTCACAAACACAAAGCTGTAAGGTAAAAAAAAACAATGCTCTTTATTTACAGTACACTGTAATTTATTTAATTACAGTACAGTTAAATGTCCTGTCAGGTCAATTAGTCAGGTTACAGAGAATGGCAGGTACTTCCCACGTGGGAACCTAGTACCTCAGATAATATTTGCCATCTTGTGTGAACCTACAGCCCTCTTACAGGATATATATTCATAATGAATGGAATAATAGAAATTTCCTTCTGAAAACCTTTTGCACTTCCATTGACTTCTGCTGTGGATAACATACATAGTCCCTAGCATTTGATCCATAGATTTGGACCTTACTGTGGACAGTAGGAACCATTACTCAGTTTTGAGATAGGTTGTAAAAAGGAATGCCACCCAACATCTCTATCTACAAATACTGTAAATGAATTCTGAAATGATATGGAGAACAAATGGCACATGGTTCCATTAAAACAGTGCATTTGAAAAGAAAATTGTCAATTGATCTATATTTAAAGTACAGCCCTAGACAACACAGCGTTTATTCTGATATTATTATTAGTTGCATATTCTTCTCATTGTATATGCTGTTCAAAAACAGTAAAATACATACACTGAGAATCAAAGAAATGAGAGACAAAAGAAATGTCTCTATTTCAGAACATACTGTATACAGTATTCTAGACAAATAATGTATGCAGGCAGTTTATGGATATTGATAAAATGTTTTTGGCATCAAATTGATCCATCATGACTGATCATGACACACCTAATGACTGACGGGTGCATTAAAACACATCATTACTGAGCTGATTAGGCACTGGTAATGAAGTGATTTGAACCTGTTGTATGTCAATCCTGGTGAATATCAAAACAGAAAAACACAAACATGATCCAATATGCCCTACCTATCAAGAGAACAATCATTGTTGCCATGGGTATGCTGGAGGCTGGACTAAGTCAGCACACTGTTGTTCACCATCCGGGGTGTTCACAGCCAGCAATTTCTAACCTGGCACATTGTTACAGGCATGTTACAGGCATGACAGACCATGATCTGGGAAATGAAGAGTCACAACAGCTCAGCAAGACTGGTGAGATTTATCTCTCCTCCCTATCTCAATTGATGATAACCAGATTACACTGAATGAGCTGTGTACATGCTTGAAGCAAATGTCTAATTTAGCTATTGTTTTGATAACTTTGTGAATTTATTGCAGTTGCAGTAAGCGTGACATTTTTTTGATACATAGTATATAATTATGACGCTCAATAAAGTGTATACAAATCACATGTGGCAACCCATAATCCAAAGTGCTTCCATTTCATGTCAAGGCTAGTCATCTGATGATCTCGGACTTTACACATTGCAGTGCTTGGGTCCCTTTATGAAGTGGATCATGCACTAATATGACTCATGGGAGACCCTTCAACACATTCACATTTGAATGGTAAATTTCACATTGCTCATTTCCATAGCAGGTGGAAGTATCTCTAGTGTGCTGGTCAAGAAAGTAGTTGGCATCATTCATGCGATCTTGCCTGTTTCCCGTGAAAACAAGAAAAATGCTGCAGCCTTGGTAGGTGAACGTTGGTCAATAAAATAAATGGCAATGAGTTAGAAATGAAACATTCATCCATCCATCCATTTTCACTCCACTTTTCCTGGTGAGGGTTGCGTTTGCAGCAAGCCGAGCAGATCAGCCCAGACTTCCATGTTCCCAGCAACAGAACTCCAGGCGCTCCCAAGCCAGCCAAGAGATATAATCCCTCCAGCGTGTCCTGGGTCTGCCACGAAGTCTCCGCCCAGTGGGACGTGCCCGGAACAGCTCCAGCGGAAGCCGATCGGGGGGCATCCTAATTAGATGCCCAAACCACCTCCACTGGCTCCTCTCGATCTGGAGGAGCAGCGACTCTACTCTGAGGCTCTCCCAGATTGCCGAACTCCTCGCCCTGTCACAGAGAGACAGCCCAGCGGCCCTGCAGAGAAACCTCATTTCTGCCGCCTGTATCCGCGATCTCGTTCTTTCGGTCATTACTCACAGCTCATGACCATAGGTGAGGACAGGGACGTAGATCGGTCAGTAAACTGAGAGCCTTGTCTTCAAACTCAGCCTTCCGCTTCACCCCCACATACCGGTACAGTGCCACCAAAACAGCTGACACTGCCCTGGTCCACTTGTCGATCTCACGCTCCCCTCTTCCATCACTTGTAAACAAGATCCCGAGATACCTAAACTCCTCCACTAAGGGCAGCTGTTCTGGGCATCTGGAGAGAGCAATCCACTCTTTTCCGGGAGAGAACCATGACCTCAGTCTTGGAGGTGCTGATTCTCATCCCAGCCGCTTCGCACTCGGCAGCGACATGACAGTACAAATTAAGACCGAATGTACCCTGCCTGGGACAGGGTAACCGGGACCTGCCCCTGGAGTCAGGCCTGGGGGTGGCGTTCGCCGGCGAGCACCTGGTGGCCGGGCAGCCCACATAACCCGGCTGGGCTCAGCCTGACAAGGCAATGTGGGGCCATCTTGTGGGCCTACCACCTGCAAAATGAAGGATGAGGGTCAGATGCGATGCCAGCCTAGTGGCAGGCATAAGTGGAAAGGACTTAGAAATGAAACAGCCTCTTGAAAAAGTGGAGAATTTAATCCCACACCATTAGGCTGGTCACTCTTGGGTTCATCTAGCAGGCCGTATCAGTACAACCTTGAAAATGCTGTTTTGTTTCTGTTGTCAGAGTGATCTGCTGTGCACGCACATGTGGAGCATAGCCTTCAGGATTTTATTTTACATTTCAGATCCACACAGATGGAGGCCCCCCAGCACCTGGCTTTAGTGCCAGCACTGCAGATTTTACTCAAGCCCAGTGCTTGCTGTCTGCACCACTGATAATACATTATACTAAACAGCCTTCATTTTTTATCCCCTTCAGTTTAATGCTGTTGACACAGAAATCCTCCGTGGGTTTTATTCCATAGGGAGCTGTTTCACTGTGAACGGTTAAGCTAATCCTGTAGGATGGTGCAGGGGATTTTCTGCGCCCTGTGAGGGGATATGGGACTGGGAGGGGTGGGGGAAGAAGGGCTTTCTGAGCAGATGTGATGTTGAAATCACCACTCTCTGAAACTCAACATTAAACATCTCATATCAGCTTTAAAGTCAATCTAATTTATAATAATAAAAGTAAAATTACTTAAATAATATCCAGAGAAAGAGATTATTTATTATATATATATATTTACATATCTGAGTGACTTACAACCTTGTAATTATTACTGCTGTTGCCGCTAAGAGAAGGAGAAGACATTTCAGTTTTACATTACAGTAAACAGGTGAAGAATTATTATTTAAAATGCATGATTATAAACCAGAAAAAAAGATTCAATGAATGTTTCTGAAGGACATTCTGAAAATTGAACACAAAATAATTTCCTCTCATGCCATTTCCTTGAATTCTTATTATCTTTACAAAGTCACAATTTAAGAGAGAAGAATGTACACCCATCAGAAGTCTGTCAGTTCCCTCCTCCCACAAAGAATTGCACAGGTAAATAAAATCCATCTAACTGCCCTTTCACTAAGAAAAGCTGATAGGTAAATGGACTCTCTGACTTGCATGATAAAGAACAACTGCAAAGCTTTTTCACCAGCACTGCTTTAGTGCTGTACTCTTAGGAGATCAGTTACAGTCATGGGAAATACAATGTGCCTGATCAATAATCCATTCTGGAGCTGAGTGATTAAAGCATTTCTCATTTTTATGAATGCACTGAAGCTTTGCACAAGTTGGGACAGCCCTTAGGACTTATCTTCTTTATAGGGTATAAAAAAGTCTTTAACAAACACCTTATTAACACCTTTTATACTTGCTTTACCTTTGTTGTACATGAATACTATATGTCAATGCACCTTGTTTCTGTTTTTATTTTTGTTTCTGTTGCAAGATGTCATAAGATTTGATTAGATGTTTCTACAATTGTAACAGCAAAAATATTAGACACCTACCCAGTTAATTGTGGCTACTGACAGTAGACATTCCATTCATAGCACAAAGTACAGGAAAATACTCTTATGTGTCAGTGTTGAACAGGTGTACACAAAAGTTGTCAAACCTGGTTACAATGGGTACTTTCAAATGAAATATTTGGGCAGGTGGATAGTCACAATTGTGTAACCATAATTTCTACATTTTAACTTGAAACTTGAAAATAAAACCAGAACTTTAAATGACCACCCAAAAATAGTTTGAAAAAACTGTGCCTCAACAAGCAATCAACTGCACTTTACGTATTTCCCTAATCATGATCAAAGGCACTGAAACAGACTATAACAAAGGGACATGAATTCCATGTGCGCCACTGCTAAAAACACAAGAATGAATTCAGCCTTTTTAAGCGCTACAGATGCATGCAATAATCATTCAGATGGTGCGTTCATGGAGAAAAGATAATGAATTCTTCACATGACCACGTTCAACAGCTTTATTTATTCTTAAACAAGGAAAGTAAAACCAATGCATAAGGTCTCCTGATCAATTATTCAAGTGTTTTGTGGTAAACTGAATTCAAATAAAACCATTATTCCCTTGCATGAAAGAAACAATATACATTGTGTGAAAAGGGGTGGAAGTGCATGTAAGTAACACAATAAGGGTTGACCATGTCTATTTCAGGTCAAATACATCACGTATATCAACTAGGTAACAAGATACATCGCAGCATTAGATCAGGGAAGAGAAATAATTGAGTAACGAGAGAAACACCAGAGGGACATTTTTAGCCTTTCGACTGTGCTCTGGGTGAACTGATACTGCTGAGAGATCTCAACTAGATATAGCCTTTGGTCCCTTCAGTCTGACCTCTTTGGTCTAGATATTGCACTAGTCGGGCAATATCTGTATAGCAAAAGACAGGTGGCACACTGTAAAGATCTACATTCCCCCTGCCCAGACGAGCAGTTCGGTTAGGCTTTGTCTCTCCAGACAGGGCCTTCAGGCTGAGAGGAACAGTTGGAAGGCACTGTGTCTCATAACACCACCCACCACCTGCCTCCCCTCAGAGAGATGGGCAAATAAATGCAAAGACGCAGGGGAGTCCATATAACACCTGCCTGAATGGATGTGCTGTTTTTTTTGGTTAATAATGAGGGCACCACTAAAGCCGCTTTGTTTCCACCTCTTTGGAATAATGTAGGTTTGCTGTTTTCTACAGACCTACGGTTTGCAACTAATCAAGCACTCCCATCAATTCTGTCAATTATTTGATGAAACTGATTACTGTATTTCTCCAAACAGCCTATTTTTAGCAAAGGCTTCAGGCACTGAAAATGCTGCACTGTGGCACTTTGAAGCAAACAACACAGCATTAGAAATAATTACAGAAATACAAAAAGTGAGCATATAATACAAATTACATAGTATATAATTAAAATTTACATAACTTTTTAGTAAAAAATAAATATTATGCTGACAAGGTGATTGTCAGGCAATGCATCAGAAAGTACAACAAAAGGCCTACATTAGTTAAAGCAGTGATACTGCTGTAGAATTTGAAATATGTGGTGAAAGCTGGTGGTAATACAATATGTATCAGCACCATGTTAAAACCCATCTTTCAACATGACAGGCATAGCCAATATATTGAACTATTTGGAAAGTAAGGACTGGCAGTACAGTGATGCAGTGGTTAACATGGCTGCCTTGTAGCTCTTGGGTCCTGGGTTCAATTCTGGACCTGAGGTGCTATCTGCATGGAGTTTGTATGTTCTCTTTGCAATAGCATGTTTTTTTTTTCCAGATGCTCTAGTTTCCTCCACAGACCAAACACATGATGGCAGATTAATAGGTTTATAGAAAAACTGGCCCTGGTGTGAATGGTGTGAATCCCGCAGACGACAGAGGAATCCTACTCTGTTGGGCCCCTGAGCAAGGCCCTTAACCCCAGCTGCTCCAGGGGCACCGTATAAATGGCTGACCCTGCTCTCTGACCCCAAGCTTCTCTCTCTCCGTCTGTGTGCCTGTGTGTCTCATGGAAAGCAAGCCAGGGTATGGGAAAAGACAAATTCCTAGTGCAAGAAATTGTATATGGCCAATAAAGAGATCTTATCTTATCTTAATGTGTGCATGTCTGGGTGTGACCTATGATGGACTGCCCTGCCCTGTGCCCATTACTTGCTGGGATAGGCCTCGGCACCCCCACGGGTCCTGAACTGGATTAAGTGGTTAGAAGATGGATGGAAAGTAAAGATGTCATGACAGAGTCTGGTGATCTGAACATCACCAAAACCATATCCTAATTGACCCTGGTCCTTGATAGACAGTGTGCCTGTCTTTCCAAGTCGTTTTATAAACCACCAACAGTTGAAGAGCTTAGAAAAGTTCGTAAATTGGTGTAATTAAACAAACCATAACAAGTTGATACAGATTGCTGAAAGCCCAGATAGACTGACCTGCTGTAGCCATACTGCTCCACTGGGACAGGATTGAGGACACCTGCCATATTATGAATGTTGCAAGGGGTCCTTCATTGATGTATCTTATGACAGCATGACAATAAGATGTTTTAAACCCTAAAGTAAAAGTGTCTAAAAGGCTCCCACATCCCATCACACGAACAATACCTTCATTTGTCTATGTTAAATTTTGGAATAATGCATTGTGTGTAAATCATAAATGATTTGTGCTTAAACTTGTTTTCTTAAAATTATTTTTAATTATGGAAATTTATTTTCCTGTTCCTATAATTTTTTCCAATACTGCCCACTGGGACGAAAAGAATGTTGGATTGCAAGTTCAGTATGTGTTTGAGTCTTCATATTGTGACTCCATATGCTGCTTATTAACAGTTTGGATCAGTGGTTTGGAATATATAACTGGCTAACACTTCATTTGTCTGAAATCCTATGTAGCCAGCATCTCATCTTCACAGAAGCTACATAGTGTATATAACTATAACAGCATTTATAATCTTTTGTAAATCAGGCTTCCAAAAGGCACATCAAGTGCGTGAGTGTTCATAGTGATATTAACCCAACTCCTAAACTATACAAGAACCATAACCCTAAAATGAGATACAGTATGACTTCTTCTATGGCAAATAATTTGTATTACACTCATTATGTCTATAGAAGCAACAGCCATAATCAAGTGCGAAAGATGTTATAGTTTTAAATGTGAACTCTATTTCTTCCGCTTACTATGTAAAACCAAATTCAAATTAAGCATGACCTGCAACTCTCATGATAAAATAATTCTATCAAACACCTCACAGCTCATTTTGTTGCCCTTACAATATGCAATATAAAATGGCAGTTTACAATGTTTTGAAGTGCAAGGATCTAATTTACAGCGGCCGTTAGATTAACAGTTTGTCAGAGTTTCAGAACGTTCTGGAGACAAGTCTTTAAAGTGTGAAAGTGCTCATTATCACACAAGGCCAGTGTACAGCTTCTTTGCACAGTTTAGATATTCACAGGAGATGATTTTCCAAGTCATTTGAAAAATACAAAGCACGTAAAAAACTGTTTTTAAAAAGATGGTGCACGTTCAATCACCAGCCACCAAAGATTAAAATATGAATGAGGAAGCTGGACCTTTTTCATAGGTGATTTCTCACAGACAGCTGGCCCGGTGATCACTGTAAAGCTGCTGACTGCTTAAAAAATTTGTGATCCTTATTTATATTTTCTTCTCCAGGGGATTCACCATCCACGTTGTGCTTTACCTCATTTCACCTGTTAAAAGAGTTATAATCTCTAAAAGGAAATATGTAACAGTATTTACAGCATGAAAACTTTAGATTTTTTATGAATCGTACATGTAATCACGTAATCCTTAATGCTTTCAAATGACAGTGTATGGCAATGTATGCAGATGTCCAAGCTGATTGTTTTTTTTACTGCTGCCATTCATATAGTACATATTATTTAAAGCAAGAATGCATTATACACATGTAGCAACAATACTTGGAAGCTGGGTCTCATGAGACAAGATAATGATAGATTCTGCACCTGTCTTGTTGCGTGTTTTTTACTCCCCCTGGACCAGATTCTCTGTGAAACATGGAGAGTGCTGCCATGGTGACATCTGATTGATTCAGAGCTTATACTGATCACAAGGAAGCTACTTTTTTATTATTGCTTTGTTTTCTCTTTTAGTTTTGCTTTGTTTCTGTTTTTCCTGACACCACTGCTGCCAAAGCCTGCAGAAACAAAGTTTGACAGGCCTCAAAAACTGAACTGAAGTTCCGAATCTAGCTTCAGAAGTTTATCAAGGTTTTTTTTTATCATCTTCCCAAGGCACGGAGCACAAAGAAAAAAAAAAGACATTCCTGGATCTGAGAGCCAAGATTCTTCATGGGAGAAAAGAGTCTGTGACATTATGTAGGGCACAGAGGAAAAAAGGTTTCTCAGTCTAGCCTAGCCCCACGACTCGAATCTCAAAATGTAAACACCCAGCGAGCCTTCCCAGAAATTGGTTACGGTTCACTTTTTAAGACTGCAAATTAATCTGGCCTCTCCCTCCTTTCTGAGGGCTGGAAAGCAGAGAAGTCAACCAGACAGGATAGTGAAAAGCAGAGGAATGCAGTGGGGCTTGTCATTTATTTGAATTAAAAAGAGCCTGGAGTCTGTCTTTCCATTTACACACCAACGCCCTTAAAAAGAGTGATTGCAGCAGAAAGTGAATTTTTGGACACCACAATTTCTCACTGGGAGCAAACACAGCTTTGTTGTAGTCTGCTTGCATTCAAAACAATAAAACTCCTGTACTGGATGTCAGTTGGAGTGAAAAAAAAAAGATTTATTATTTGTTCATCTATCTGTGAGAACTGCCAATAGAATTACTAAGGTAAACAAACAAACAAACAAACAAAAGAGTCAAGAGTTTGAAAGGATGTTCTGAATATCTCAATTTATAGCTGAATTTCTCCCCATTTGTGCCTAAAGTGTCCAGAAAGCATAGTTTTGTAATTGTGTATTTTGTAAATGTAATAATGAATTCAGTTTCCTTCCATTTTGGGATCTTGTTCACTATTTTCACTGAAGAGGAGCAGATGGGGGTCTGTATTGGGTCCTTTGAACCTCTCCCCACAATATTTATTATACATTATGTCAAAGGGAAAAGACGGGCCAGTCTGGTGTATTTATTCTACTAGAAGGGGCTCAATGCAGGCTTTGTATTGAAAACATTGTGAGTCTTGAAAATTGATTTCTTACTAAAAAACTTAACATATAAAGAAAAATCACTTGTATGCTACTACTTATTACACTAATTTCTTTCGGTTTGTCTAAAAACTAAGCATTTCTGTTAAAGCAAAATGTTGCCACAGCCTGCATTATGGGAATCATCGTCCACCTTTTGGCACACCTCTTCACACATCCTGTCTTTATCTCAGGCTGCCGCCCACCAGCTTCAATGTAATCATGATGCGGGTCTACTCAACAGGAGCCCGCCTGGCCATTGACGCCTGCTTGCCCTGCCTCCCTTTGTCCACTCCATCCTTTGCTCGCTTCAGAATCAGCCCTCTAACGACACCTTAGTAAGTAACGACACCTGCAGGTATTCTTACTGAACATGCCTTATCATCAATCTCTCTGCCCCTCAGAACTGCTCCCAGCAGGAATCCAGTGTTCTACTCCCTATTTCTACCATTTCTCTGCACTCAGTCATTGACCACACTATACCTGATCAAAGCTGTAGGCTGAAACATTTGGTCTGTGATAACTGTCACTGCTAATGTCATTAAATTTATGCCTGTCAACCTCAAAACTAAGTCTATCTCACCTTTGGCTGCTGCTCCAGAATTTCCCAAGCCCTCCGCTGGATCTTCCTTCATTTCAAGGTTCCTATCTTTCTTTCATTTCTTGGGTGATAATGACGCTTTGACACCTCCCCCGGTAAAGTCTCGATTCAGCATTTTTGAAAATTCCCTTCAGCATGGAGAAAACCAAAACAATTTGGTCTCTTGGGTCTCTAGGGATCATCCTCAATTCTAACCTTTTTTACACCAGGCAGTAGTACACATTGTAAAAACACTTCACATCTCTGCTCACCTGAGTTGCTAATTTTTAAAATGCACTACTTACAGGCTCCACCTTTCTACCTAAATCAGGACATCTGATGGCAGTTCTGCACCATTTCAATCATATTCCAGCATCCTTTGTACGCTAAGTTGACTCCTCGGATCGTTTCCAGGGCGTTGTACCTCAAAGTTTCCACCCATTACTTCCAATCAGTCTCCGCAAACAGTACTTTCAAACCTTCTTAATTCTACTACCAATTACAGCTGACTTGGACAGCCATCCTTTCTGTCCCACTGCTCTTCAGCAAATTGACAGTGAGTGATTTACCGCCGTTTCCTACACCACTTCCTCAAAGAGCAACCCAAGAAAGCTTCAGCACAGAATGTATCAAGGCCATCCCTTTAAATTGATGCCACAGTCTTCACGGATCATCGAGGAATTGCAACTGTTTAATCCCTGAAGCGCTGCTCCTCTGAATTTACAGCTTTTACATCAAATACAAACTCCATCCACTTTAAACACACTCATCATATTCCAGAGGGAATCTGTTTCACTCTTACAGGGCTTCTCATTTGTTCCCCTTCTTCACCCTCACCGAAATACTATTTTCTGGAACAGCAAGTCCTAAAATTTCTGTGTCTCAGGTGGAGTTGGTAAAACTACTTAAGCTTGCTTCAAACCTTTCATTTCCTTCTGATACATTTGATCTATGAACCATACTCTCATTTATACTCTGTCTTTAGTTTTCAGAAACTTACTGTAAGAATGATTGGATCTCTCTTGTTTTGTGGTGCGTTTCCAACAGCATCGTCCCGACATTTGGGATCTTATTCTTCTCAGCTGTGAAACTCTCTTAATAAATCATGCCTCTTCTCTGCCTTACGTAGTGTCACATCCACTAGCAACCAGAAACGACCTTTCGCTAAACCGACCACAGCTATGGGTAATTCCAGCAAGCATTAGTGCACTGATCAATTACCCAATCACGACACCACACTAATTACCAAACCCTCCACTTCCCGTGATATTTAAACCCTCATTTCCCTCAGGTCTGCGCTCGGTATTAGCCTCTATCTCAGGAGTTCCTACCTTGCCATTCTTATAGAGACATTCTCTTTTGGATTGTTACCCAGGTCTTTGAATAATCTTCTTTCATCCCTTGACTCCAACTACAGCCCCGCAATTTGGATATCTAGCCTTCAGCCCCCTCTGACAGAAACCCTGGTCTTCGACATCCTACCTTCGTCTCTTGACTCCGACTTCAGCCAAGCTATTTGGAAAAGTAGCCAATGATCTCCTGAAACCCTCAGAACAACGCACAGGGTCCTTCCTCTACCTCACGGACACAGCATCTGTTACACGTAGGGTTTGAACAAAGTACTGAATTACATGATGCATGACATGCATTATGAGTTAAAAAGTAGTTACAGTATCTCTGATGAAGAGATTTTTTTGGTCCTGAAAGACGGACAGTCTTTTGTTTTGCTGTTATTTAAGAAAACAAACTCAGGAAACATTCTGGATGGTACAGTTGTAACTGCAGTACTATTGTGTGGTAAAACAGTCTCTCAAACACACTCATCAACATGTATTGTCAAATTCCAAATTCTACCATATTTTTTTTAAAGAAAAAACAAAGCTATTTTTTTTTAGATTTATATTTCTTCTTCAGAATACCTCCCACGTGTCTTGCGAAAATGGAATGCGCTTCTATTTCTTGGTTGCTGCCAACAGCATTAAGTAGAGAAAAGACATTTGCTAGAAAAAAAGAATGAGAGGCTGCTTCCTGTCCTTTATGTGACTAATTTTTGGACTTCTCTTTAAAATAACATTTGTACAAAACAGTACATTTCAGGCCTGTTTCAGAAAAGATCGTTCTAAAGCTGATAGTTTCCACAGAAATAAAAATATACTTAACTGCAAAACACTGCAAATGTGTACTATACATATGTTTAAATGTGGACCAGCTTGGATGAGCTTTATAATATACAATTGTGCAAAGCAGGTGCTGTGTATGATTGCTTTTTCATTCTAAATATTTAAACTTGCACAAACTATGGGAAAAATCTTCAAAGGTAATTTCGGGATGTCTCTCTGGCGAATCCTCTTAAATAGGCTTGAGCATTTACTCTGTGACCTAAATCCTCAGTGGAATTAGAAAGAAATCACCCTATTCACAGAGAAAAGGAATGGTATCCTGAGAACACAAAACTCTCAAAAAAGAGTTTGCACATCACCTTTCTAGAAGATTGATCTTGAATTTACACTTCAAACTGTCAGGGCACCTGTATCCACATTCTTTATATGTGCACGATGAATTGGTGGGCATTACTGTAAATCTAGACTGACATGTTGATCTGCTGTTGATGAGGCATTTTATACATTAACATTTTCAAGCAGTGCTAAGAGCAACAAGATAAGTCTGTGAAACATATACCCTACTTCTCAATGTAATGGGATGTTTCTACCATTTGTGTTTTTCACTTCTGTTCAGCTGTGGATGTTTTTATGTTTTAATGTGAGTTATGGGAACAGTGCAGTCAGAATGTTAATATTGATTTTAAACAGAGTACCTCAATATCCTCTGTAAATAAATGTTCGCAATTGGATGGTGAATAATGCTATAAACATTAATATCACCATAGTCATTACACAAAACATTGCAAATAATGTACATATTAATGGTAAATCTTACAAGGACTGGTACAGAAAACAGCTGAAAGAAATTTCCACTCTTGTGGACATATTTTTTGCAGCTATCCATACACACATCAATTAGTCAAATCCTATATGAAATGCCAGCACTTTGTCAATCAATATTAATTCAAATTTTGTTAGCGGGATGTATTAATCAATGAAAATGAAAAAAAAAACACCATTCAGAATTTAGTTTCAATTTAAATGCTATATGACACTGGTATAATTGTTAAATGTTTCATCACAACATGTTCTCCACTTTGGAGTGTGACATATATTTCTGACCTGTATCTAAAACACTAACCATTGTAATGTCATTTGAAAGGCAGACATGCTCCAATAAGAATCTTAGTTCTAACTTAGGTCTTAGGAGACCCCATTCAGCAAACAATAGATGTTTTTAAAATCGAAATCCTTTTTGTCTGTATAGTAAGGGAGAAGTGAGATAATATGCACATTACAGGAACAGCTGATTTCTTTTAGTTATTTAGACTGTCCAGATGGTTTTATTCTACCATGAGGGCAGTTATTCATTCTGTTTCTCTTAAGGTGTGACATCAACATGCATTAGAAACAGGAAACGTAGCCCAGGTTATTACAGAAGACTAAAGCCATCAATCACGCAACACATATTTAGGGCATTGGCTAAAGGCCCTCCAATTTCCTTGGCATTAGCCAATGGCCCTGTTTTTTCACATTTTTGATGTTGCAACTTCAAGCCGGCCAAAACACCGTATGGATTACATCCCAGGGAAGAGCAAGGTGCTGCTGGGAAACTGATGTGTCTGAAAGGCTGGACAAAGCTGTGCATGTGTGGATCGCCAGCATCTTAAGAAAAAATCTCATCCAAAAGAGATTATCCAAAACCTACTATGGTTCAAACAGTTGTGCTCTTGTTCCCCACAAAATCATTCTGTCATTTGAGAGTCTCAACATCAGTAGCGTTAGTTTCAAATTTGGAATGTTAGTTTCTTCTTTTTTCTTGCAAAACCAGCACATCTTAGCCTTCTGGTGATAGACATGTGCTCTCCTTTTTTTGGAATTATGAGGTCTTGTTAAATGTTTATGAAACATCACCAACAGTTGTGAGTTTCTGTTAAAAAAAATGAAATGTAGCTTCTCTGCAACTATACAGAAAATTGGTGAAAATAATCAGAACCTTTATTTTAAAAAGTGCCTTTCCAAACCCGAGGATGCTGTACACAGCGGAAAAGATAAAGACAAAAATGTGATAAAAAGTAAAAGAAACAAGAACATACAGGGCAGAATGTAGGACAGGATAAGCCCTAGTAAAAAGTTGTGTTTTGAGTTTAAATTTGAGGAGAGTCAAATAACTTGCCCCTCGAAGAATGGAAGGAAGGACGTTCCATAATAAATGAATAGGGACAGAAAACACAAAATGGCTCTAGTATACTTAATAAACAGGAACAAGTAATAGGTTTATTCCATGCTGAAAAGAGAAGAAAGGAAACACAACGTTTCAGCTGTGGAGCCTTTGTTGTGTTTTCTCTCTTCTCTTTCCAGCTTGGAATAAACCTATGACCTGTTCCTTTGCAGCCTATGCATGCTGACACAGCTATTCACCTGAACTACCTAATAAACAAAAGAAGCGTGCCTTAAATTTAGTCAGGATAACACATAGAATTAAATGTTGTATGCTTAGTACATTACAGTATATACAGCATCATTACAATGCCACATGCAGGTCTGGCTAAATTTTGAAAGGGATTCCTGGCTATCAGTCACTTTATACACAGTCCCAGCTCGCAGAAATCAATTCATTCAGGAATTCACCTTGTGTCATTTGCCCTTAACTTCAATGTTCGCCTGCCCTGAAACCAGTTCTGCGTTGCCCCATTTGACACAGCTAGTGGCGATTCCCATGCAAGGAAGTAGCATAGCAAGACAGATTGTTTGAGATACTGTAGCTTTAAACCACCCCATTGTAATCATTAGATGTGCATTTTATTGATTTTGTACAGCTGAGAATATGGCAATACAAGGAAAAAAAAACAAAGATGAAAGCTTTATGAATGTGCAGCGAGTCAGCCTGTGTTGTGTTCTTTTCCCACTGTGTACCATCACTTTAAAGGAATTTCTGCCATATGTATTTCCACAAATAAACTTTAGAAAGATAGGTTTGCTCCCACATAGGACAAGAAAGGATGAGTGGCTGGAAGACTTTGCTTTGAGACAGAATGCCTCATTAAAAAAACCCATATACGAGTACTACTCAAAATGGGCATGAGACACCTGCTGGAAGGTGTAACATGCAAACCAGGGCACCCATAGGAAACCCTCATGCACACAGATAGTACAATAGTCTGGAAGTGAACCCAGGACTCCAGCACTGCAAGGTAGCCTTGCAAACCAGTACATTAAAATGCCACTCTCTGCCTGCATATCCCTTTTGCAGTTGCTTTGAATGTAACCAGGTAAATCAATTATTAGTCGCAAACCAAAGTAATACAATGCATCTGCACACAGCAAATTGCAAATACCCAATCAGACTTTGAACAAATACACAACAAAACAAAGTAAAAGTCACATGGTCACAATATTGTTTTTCTAGGCAGATGCAAATGCATATCTTTACAAAATATCTTTACTTTCTTATACAAGAAAAAGAACAAAGCCCTTCTCTGGTTTCTGTGTGATGTTTCATATAGTATTTATTTAAACAATCACTGGATCTTAGAAATATACACCAAGACTTCCAATTGTTGAAAACAATTGCAGCACTTTCCTTCATAAAGTATAAAGACTTTTGTGCTGAGACAAATTATTGCAGCCACACCTAGTGTACAACCATAGGAAAACCTTAAAAGAGGCTTTAGTTTAACGTGTTATTTGATGCCTTCCCTGTGTACAGTATTTTTTATATTATACAGTACTCTGTAATCCTATAGACATAAATAGCTTTAGAAACCTCTAAGGTATCACCCATACAATAACTGCAAACATTAAGCAAAATACTTTTCTACTAATTGATACAATACATTTCATGGTGCTTTGATACAATAAGTAAGCTTAAACCTTTCTCTCAAAAACAGCACAGCTGTTTTTTTGTGTAAAATAAAAAAGACACGTATTTTTATATTACTGCTTTATATTCAGAAGCCGAACTTCTTTTGCTTTTCCGCAGAACTTCTTTTGCTTGTGAAAGTCGCTGTTTGTAGACGTAACAAAAGAATGTCTTTTGTACATCTACAAACAAAAGTTTTAGCTTCCTACATTTTCTAGAAACATGAGGATGATAGCTGAACTACAACATACATTTAAATGGTGTCTGCCAAATCAAATACAAATGATTTTATCTGAAAATTGAAAACAGTATGTTATGCAGTTTTCAGTTCTAGTTTCTGTATATTAAGAATACCTTATTGTAAACCAATTTTGTAAAATACCTTTGACGTGGTCTCCAAAATCAGAATAGGATTTTCAGATTATCCATGGTAAATTATTCTAGACTGACTCATATTGAAGACTGTGAAAAAAGAAAAGTCAAGCCAAATAAAGATCTCTTGACCGGGGAACAAAAACAATACAGATCACACAAACGTTATTTAAAAACAAAATTTTACACACACGTCAAAGGATTATTCAACACAAGAGTAACGAATGTTCTTCCAGCTATCTCCAAAGGGTTAATGAAGCAGATTTTTCACCTTGTTTTCCCTGCAACTTCCAGGGAAAAGAGGGTTCTTAGTAAACCCAATGGATTTGAAGTATCTAAGGAGGTTTAGAGAGCCTAAGGGGGTTTCCTCGGTTGTGAGTCAGATTCAAACAGCTGCAATAACAATCAGGAAAAACTCTTCGATGACTTTATGGTTCTGTGGAGACCAAAGGTGACAGAGCACAAGAGACCAAGAGCAAGGGCCTTGACCTCACACATAACTCCCTACTTGCAAATGTTGATCCTGTGAGTAATTTCTTTCTCAGTGGCCTCACACCCTTCTCAAAGTCTTGAGGGTCTATTCCCACTGCTCACGTTAACCAATCAGGACAACACATATTAATCATAAATTTCCAAACTCTGCTGCACCAAGCTGTGAGAATGTCAGTTCTCAATTGACTGCCTACCGTAAGTTCTGGTCTTACTCACTTTTTTTGATAACTTCAGATTTTTTAAAGAAAGAAAATACCCAGATTGTGATCATAAATCAAGAATGAGGTTCTTTAAAAAAACATTAAACACAACTGACACTAACAATGTTTCTTATACAGTACTTTCCCCAATATGGAATCACCCATTGTCATTTGATGCAATTCACTGCTACTGTGCAGTCATCATCATGATGCCTTCCTTCAAAACACACACTTCCCAGAGCCAATCACCACATACAGTATACCAGGGGCTCCAATGCGGTTGTAGAGGAGGTTTAGACTAGACTGGAGGAGTGGTAAGTCTCTCACTAAGATCACTGGTGCCCAGGGTCATTGCTGTGTGGTAAAAGCACTGGCCTACTCAACCCTAGTGGCAACTGCTATAAATGTGTCATGTTAAATCTAGTACAAGGCAGAGGCAGATAAAAACAATTGTTCTAAATTAGAAACCCGATTTTTAATCCAGGGAGCTATTCCACCTACGTCACTTCAGTCAATACATGATGAAAAATACAATAAAATAAGCATGATTTCAATTTTCTGCATTTCACTTCAAAAGCTTCAAAAGTGTGCAGACCTCAGGAGCAAACAGTAACATTTTGAAAAACAGTATTATACAGTACATCACCACCTCTTCGTACAGCTGCGTGAATGATGTCCCTGTATTCTTCTTCATCATATTGCAAAAAAAATTAAGGACTCAGAAGACGTATTTTGAAGAAATATAAGTCAATATGTCTATTCACGTTCTCTGACACAGTTAAGTTTTTACTCTGTCACTACACAAAACTGTTATGTCACACCATTTGGCCCCAGAAATATTTTTTTTCAATCATGACACAATAAAAAACAGAAATGGAAAGCATTCATCAGACTTTGGCTGCCACAACATGATTCTTCATGAGGTAGTGCTTTATGTTGTGTTAAAACAGTTTGGCACAAAAACTACTGCGGCGTTGCTGCTTCAGGTAACGAGGATAATCCCATTAGTGGAAATCTAGCTGCAATAACATTCTTGCAGGGTTCACAGCATATCTCTTTGCTACAGTGACATCACTCATGTGTGCTCTTAAGAGTATATAGGACCATGTCAGAAAGTCATAGTGTTCTGACTAGCAGGCTTGTGGATTATTAGTCTTTTTTAGATGAGGTACTGGGACATGTGCTTTGGACTGGTGTGCAACATAGACCAGTTAAGTATACATTGTCATTTTGGATTCATTTTGTTTTAATTGCCAAGTTCCAAAGAGACCAACTTGCATACCTCTCTACCTCATTTATTTTGCAGTAGGCTATACTGCACATTCTGGATGGGTTTTTGCTGCCTTGAAGGATCTGTATGAGAGTCAGACGACTAATTAATCCCTCTGCAGCTAACTTCTTAGACATTTTCCCATCTCACTGTGTAACCAAATGTGAGTGGGTTGACAGGTGGCCTGTGAGGAGAGTTTTACCAAAGAAAAGATCTACTTAGCGGCTCGGACAGATCACAAGACTCTTCTACAGACCCTTTTTAGAGGAACACATTACTGTGGCTCCCACAATATCCTAAGAAAAACCTTTCCCTAAGTATAAGGAGAGGAGTAAAACTCAATGTTTCTTTTCATTTTGCAATTGCGTCTATGACAAGCAATAGTATACAGATTTTAAGGAACACATTTGGTGGTTTTTAGGAGTGGAATTGGAATGAATTATGGGTATGAATATGAATTATTAGTCTGAAGTCAAATCACAACTCTATAGGAGATGGAAGTCTTGCAACTTTTTATTCTGGCTTTCTCCACATATAAAGTCAAATTTGCAAAAAGAAAATGTTTTAAGACAGTTTCATCACACATAGCATTATGATTGGATGAAGAGCTTATTAATATTCATAGTTATAATTCACTGAATGTAGTTTTATATAGATTGTTTATGTGTGTTGTGTATATAAGTCCACGTATTTTAGGCTCTATGAATAATTTTCGAAAGAAGGCAAATCAAGAATCTTAATTTAACTTTAAAATAATCCAGATGCTCATCTGAATTAATCATAATTACAGTTTATCTTACTGATGTACAGAGATTATACTGGAATGACTGAGTTATGCTTGTTCTTAAAGGTTATGAATTAGTTTTTTACAGAGAAATAGTAAAAATTGCCTTTTAAACTATAATGCAATAATATTGTAATGCATTGGCCTATAACAGTGCCTGCATTGTCTACAGTCTTCAATTATTTAGCATATAGTATGCAATAAACAGGTCAAATTATTAATAAAACTTTTGGTAGTTTTGTGTGAGAATGTTTAGAAGACTTGTTTTTCTCTGTGTTAAAACAGCATAGGTCTATGTGATGAACTGTTTGAATTATATAAGTTAGTGAGTAATTGTAGATCAATTTATATAAAACCAACTTTCAAAGATACCTTAGCCTTGATTTGCTTTGCAGTAACTCCCCAGCTGTGCCTCAGTTCCTTTTCCAGTTATTTCAGTCTTAATTGTACCAAATGTTCTTTTCTGTTCCTTATTGAATTTGCAAGGAGGGTATTTGCTTATTTACATATAACAATACTTACATATAGCAATATTCTGGAATGGAAATTACCTTACATTGTTCTGCATCTGATTTTATTTCCATGCTGCTTTTAATTAAAGCCAAGAGGGAATGGGATTAAAATTGCATTGCAGTTATTTCAGGCTGATTGTTTTCAAGATTTTTCACATAATCCTTTAAGGAATCTTTTGGAATTGTGTTTAAGCACATTTGTGTTTGTGTATACAATTGGCCTGAAGCTTCTTTGTGTTCTAAAGCACAATTGCAAAGTAAAGCAGAAGTCAAAAGCAGAGAACTGTGTGTTTCATTTGTCCAAAGGATCACAAAATGCCTTTCATTCCAGTCATTTGAGAACTCCATTTTAGGTTATGTAAAAGGACTAGCTGAAAATCAGCATATTATTATGGCACAAATTCTGGGAAAACTTCTCAATAGCAAATGCATTCACAATGCTGCCTGTCTGCTTTTCAAACAAAAGCATCACTACTTATTCACATATTTAAAACTCAATGATGTATTTAAAAATTCAGTTTTTTTAACCTAAAGAAAGAAAGAAAAGCATAAGAATAGATTTGCCAGTTTGACTATACTGAATGCCTTGAATGGCTATAATGCAGAATGGTAAGGTCATTTGAAGGGTGTTCTGTGTTTGATTAAAGCAAGGGATCATGCACAGAACAAAGGGTTTTATCTTTAGCTATATCATTAGGCAGATGAGCCTGTGATTTCTCCATGATGTCCCCATGACAGACAGGGAAACAGTCTTCTTATGATGTTCAGGCAAATTAGGGATTTTGTCTCTTTGTGTACAACCATCACACTGGTCTGCCTGTTTATGATTGTGTCCATTTGAAACATTGATCATGCATCTCTAAGAAAATCATCAAGCTGTGATCATCATAATCATAATCCATAAACTCATTAGGGACACTTAAGTAAATAAATGCAGCAAGGTATGTCTGGTTGATTTGCTGAAGTTATTAAATTTAAGTAAAATCAGCCAATCCACCAGATGCGCCATTCTTCTTTAACTTGGAATTAAACTGCGTGCCTTTCTATTTTTCTAAAGGAAACTGTGAAATTGTTTAAAATAAGAATCACTGCTGTTTCCACAACAACAAAATTAGAAGCCTGTACTGTCAAGCCCTAAGGACTTGCTGGTGTGTCTTATAAAAGCACGAAAACTTACAAAACAGGAAGTTGCATTGGCTTGTGTTTCATTTTATTGAGCATGGACAATGGCTGCTTTCAGAACTGTGTTTTGTAATGCACATTAGCAACATCTGGATACTCTTGGAAAAGAAGCAGAAAAATCTAACATATTACACCTGGGAAAGTAGTGAGGCAGTTTTTCCAAGATCTGTTACCCTGGGTTTCATAACAGCTGCATTGTTGATTGTTGTTAAAGAAAGCAGTTTAACAAACATGCCTTAACAGAGTTCAACGTTTAAAGCTTTGAAAGAAATTGTGAATAAACAGACAAATAATTTATTAATAATATCTATTGTAAATAAATGGCAGCATTTAAAATCCGTATCTGATATCAAATCGTCCAAAATAATTTTCTAATTTGAGATTTCAGATTTAAATTTCAAAATGAGCTTAGTCAGTGACAGCATTAAAGAGTTTTTAACCACAAGAAATAGGAACTCACCTGGTTTATCCCCAGGAAAAGAAAATCCTAAAATTTTATAGTTTTATGAATGGAAAAACAATAAAATAATTTAAAAGGCATGAATTGCAATATTGTGCACATGTAAGTGATTAGAACTTGATGAGGGAATGATGCTGTTAATCTTTCAACAACTTGTAACCCTTAACTTCATTGTGTCTTGACAATCCTCTGGAAGATGCTATATAAGAATAAAATTGATTGATAAGTTAGAGATGTGACCAGTATAGAGGTTGAAAGCAGCTATTTGAATCAAAATGTCTTTAGCATTCTGAAACATTATCATGTTATCTACTGTAGGTTAGTTAAAATATCTCATGATTTTGGTGGTATCGATGACAACAGTGATAGTTTTAGGCTCATAATGTTCTTTGGTTCCTCCTTAAAAAAAAAAGAGACATGGCAGTGAAGCACAAGATATAGTATAGTATAGAATTTGAAAGCAACTGCCTCTTCAGGGAAAACTCCAAAGCTCCTTATAGATTACTTTGAACTACAAGTGTGTGTTCTGTTCTTATGGGTAATAGATTGCAAGTCATTCAAGAGTTTGGCAGCAGGTGTTGAATAGTCTCAGTGCAAAACCAAATAGAAGAGAACACACTAATGAACTATTTTAATAAACGACAGATCTGGCAGACTAATTCAGCACTGGGTCCACCAAAGTGCTTTATTTACTGCACGCAAACAGCAGCAATATACAGATGCCAATCTGTTATACCTTTTGACTGGAGGAAACACATTGTGTCTGTCTTTGTGGTTTTTCCATAGCCTAAATTTAAACCTGCAACCACTACAAGTATTTTATCAGTGCAGGAAGACTAGATCATTTTCCTTTAATCACTAAATTATTTAAAAAACATATTTTCTCCACATTTTTACCATATTTCATAAATTGCATTGTGAAGCAAAACAAACAAAATGTTCACCAAGTTTTGACACTTGAGCCCAAAACAGAAATGGATCTTCCAAAAAAAAATGTTTTTTGTGTTCTTAATACAATAAATCTTCATTTCTCAGAATTCATGTTAGTATATTTGAAGTATCAACTATGCCTAACCAGTATTAAAAACAGACATGAGTCTGGGACTGATAAGCCTGCCCCTGAAATTTCAAATGTCAGATAATAGGGCTCACTATCACACACACACAGTCAAAATGATGGCCGTTTTTCTCCTCTTTCTCTTTTTTTGCCTTCCACTTCCTCTCTTTGATAACATGGAAGATTCCGTGTGTGATGAAAACGCTGAGATGGTAAAAAAAAACCGACAAAACCCTCCATGCTGGCAGCCACACATGCAAACGACATGAAAGGGGCTGTGAGATGAAACTGGAAGAGTAACGAACAACATGAGAGTAGAGAGAGAATACATAATGGGTTCTTGTCGGAATATATGGGTTTTATCCCATGGGGAGGTAAAGGGGGGCTGATGACAGGGTAGAGGCAAGACAAGCTGTGGGATTTGAGAAGTTCCTGCTGAGGAATGTTATTAAAACAGAAGGGGTGTATCAATTTTTAATAGCACTGCACAGGAAAAGCACTGTGTGATGTGGAAAAATCCTCTCGCTGAATTAAAACCTAGTTTAGGCTTTGAAACGTTCTGCAGACTGGACACAGGAAACCCCTAAGGGTAGAGGGCAGCTCTTTGAGTGCATATGAATATAATATTAGGGATAGGACTCTCGGGGGCCCCCAATTTATTTTGCTATTATTTATTTACACTTTCTGTATATGGTAAAAATATTATGACTGGAAAACGTATCTGATATCAGTACACAAGCCCGAGAGCCAGGCATTCCAGTGAGTTAATTCCTCCACTTTTTTCCCTCTGGCAGCCTTTCTGTGGATCTTTTTAGAAGTCATGGAGGAAACTAAACTACAGGCCTTTAACCCGGCCCTCAGAAGAGTCTACATCACCAACAAGAACAGTGGGGGAATCTTTGTGGAGGGAAGAGGTCAGGTCCAGTTTTTTTTATTCTAATTTCCATTTTCAAAACCAGTTCCTGACATGAGCATAATTGGATATGGGAATTGGTTTAAAAGGGGAATTGGAATTGAACAATTGGAACTGACCCCAATTCAACTTTTAGGGGTAGAACTCCATCAAAATGAGAGCTGTATCTCGAATTTAACTCTGCATTCCCTTCTTACTCCTCCCCTTTTCCCTTCTGGTTCCCTCTGCCTGAAGTGGAGACATTTCTGGAGCAGGTCCTGCCTTTGAGACTTGACTTCAGCTTTACAGCCTTTCCATTCAAATGAATGGTATCAGATTTCATCACTGTGGAGAAAAGTTACACCTCATGCCTCGGTTAATTCGCTCACTTGCCTGTGTGTGGCTTCAGGGGACAAGGCGATGCCTGAGATAAATCAAATCTTGGCCAGGGATGAGCCAGACATGTGACACTACGCTGATTTTCACACCGTATAAACAATCACTGTTAACATGATTTAGGCTTTAGAGTTCTGATCTTTCCCTTCATTTTCAGTCTGTGCCTCTGCATAGATTGAGTTCCAATCAAGGATAAGGACAGAGCTTTTGTTTTGAGAAATTGACCTTAATCATTTGAGAATAACATAGCTACCTTTGAGCTTTTGGGTTTATAATGAATGAGTTTCACAAAGACTAACTCTGTGGCACAGATCATGAAAAACGTAATTTAATAATTTAATGACCTCATTATGAGCACACTGCTTGAACCCTATCAGCCTCCACTGTTGATTCCTACTCCTCCCATCGCCAAAGATGTTTCTATGAAGAGCATAAGGAATTAATGTGAGATTCTCATGCTAATGGAATGATACTGAAAAAGTGAAAAACTGCTAGAAAAGATATTGTGTTGCTTTCCATTACAAGCAATAGGAGCAGATGTAAATGTTTTTAAAGGTTATGATTCACAAAGCACAAACATCAGCATGCACCTAATACCTACCATCCTAAATCACTTAGGTATCTATTGTCCTGGAACCTTTTCTAAGCACACAGATGTGCAATTAAAAAAATAACAATAATTGTGAGGTGTTGCTTTTTATGGTAGGCTCTCTGGTTAGCCTGGCAGTTCTTTTACAAACAAACTGAAAACCGACTGAAATTTTCCCTCTGAGATCTTGCTTGGTATTCGCTGCATATATTAACGAATAATTGCTGGCATCTGTGAGAACGGAGTATGACAGTCTGAATGGGAAGTGATAATAAGAATGGCAAAGTTCATCCGCGTGAAGAAATTATCACTGCAGCTGTACGAACAAAGGGAATACTGATGTGAAAACGATCCCACATTTTGCCATATTGGGAGTTGAAAATGAGACAATGATTTAGACTGAATTTTGAGGGAGGATGTGTTAATAAAATCTGACTTTCTTATTTTTTGCTTTTACATTCACTTAGGACAATGCACACACTTGAAAATGAAGAACGTTTTATGACATTTTTTTAGTTGAATTCAACCACTACTTTACTGTAAAGACATGCTGTTAGAAACCTATTCAGGGAATAAAACAGAACAGAATGTGGTTAAAATTATTAACTATCATATTTTGTTACTGTTTTTATTGCAATTATTATTACTATTAATACTGTTATTACTGTTTCAAACAGCTTCTTCATTTGCTCTATATGAATTTGAAACAAAGTGCATTCTTACATTTTACTCTAGCTGTGGTTTCCCCATTAAAAATCACAGTAGAGCTGAAACCTCAGATAACATCTTGTTCAAATCATGGCAAATTACTTTGATGAATTTTAACTACTTTTGTCATTTGTTAACAATGCTATTAGGCAGCTTCTACAGCAATTCAAAGCAATTGTATCTAGTAATTGTTTTCGGTTCCAAAATGTAAAGGCAAATCATTGAGAACATACTGTATTCTCATGATCACAGCCTGTATAGTACTCATTTGTACAGCATGACATTTTACTGGAGCAATCTGAGTGAAGTACTTTGCTCAAGGGTACAATAGCAGTGACCCTCATGCAATTTGAGCCTACTGTACAACCTTTCAGGTACAGTACCAGTCTACAGCCCTGGCACTACTCCAGAATGCTATTTAAATCAACATACTGTAAAAACTGAGGAGCTCAACCATTCTTATTAGGGCTTTATGAGGCCAGTGTAACCCTTCTCTAGCTGTCACAAACGACTGACGATTTAAAGAGAACCTGCCAGCCCCACTGGACTGTGATCTGAGGGAAAATGGCAAACTTCAACTGGCAGAAAAGCCAGCCTGCATCTTAAAGTTTGTTCATGTTCGCTGATACTACTATCACTATCTTGATTCCTCTTGATTATGTGAATACATAAAGAATACAGAAAACATGAAATTTCAGGACTGGAAGAAACAACACTGGTCTTACAACAGAGAAATTACTTTGCACAAACAGATTACCCTCCCATTTACAAAATTGAAAACCCATCCTGTAGAAATTGTTTGAAATTATGGGCTTTGTAAATCACTGCAGGGGAATCCCAGCATCATGGAGTCAGTTCAGTGTTCTCATACTTGGATAGAGATTTTGAGTAATTGCGTTTTCAAAGCAAGATTTTTTTTCACACAGCAAATTTTAAAATTGACCTCTAAAACCAGTGGCTCTTCACACCAGATTCCCTTTCTGACTGTAAAAAGCCAGAATGTTAATTGCAGTGCCCCACAGTGAAAGTAATCAAATAAAAAGCAACCATTCAGACTGAGACAACTACTATAATAAATAACTAGACATTTCATGAGAAAAAAAAAACATTTTTAATCTTTCTTCAGATGGTTTAAGTGCCAGATTCCCCATTTTGAATTCACCAGTCTCTTGGAAAACTTTTCTTTGCTCTTTTAAGTTTAAAACACAGGGTCCTGATTATCTGTCTTTTATTAAGTTAACCTTATCTGTCAGCCAGGAGAAATTAGCTCTTATTGCTGAGAAAATTAACATTTTTTGTGAAGGACAGCTCCATATTTAATTCTTTTTGCATTACTGTCAGATGCAAAGTATGCTTCAGAGAAATTTCCTAGTTTGTTTTTTCTTTACATCTTCTTTCATATTCAAACTCACTTTGATCATGTGCAAGAAAAAAATAAATAATTTACTCTTAAGGGCAGGGTATTTTTGCAAGTAGGTATGAAAATGTTCCATCTCTCCTGCAGCTGTTAAACTGTAAAAGTTAGACGTGGGTAGAGCCCTTAAGATATGCTCTTTATTGTTTTAATGCAGACACAGTAGATTTAATTTGTATAATTCAATTCAAAATAGATATCTTTCTAGATGTATAATATTTCAGGGCTTAATGGTAACCGTAACTAAGCTGAATGGCTGTTTAATAATAATTTCTCTTCAGCTCCATTTTCATCATTTTTTCTTTTGTTACATAGTACTACATTTTTTTACTGATTTATAATGGTTTCCTAATTTCTAAGTGAAATTTTGTTATTAATATTTTTTTTTACCTCTCAGCAAATGTCTCTGTTTACAATACCAGGGTAGCTGATTTTAATCAGTTCTCTGTTGTTATCAGGTTGTGACCAGGACTTGAGCATGCAAATGCTAAAATACCACTGGGGTTGGGATTGGGTGGTCTCAAAGGCAACCAAGCTTTCCTTTCTGGCCACTTGTGAGTTTCCAGGGTTATCAGTAAAAGCCTTGACAATTCATCACCTGCTGCTGAATTATGCTCCTTCTCTGTTGGGATTACAGTGTGTTCAATTGTAAAGAGATTGCATTTCAAAAGATGGAGATCAGAAAATTATTAACTTAAACAGTAAACAATAAGCATACAGTATAACTTTTTTTTTTGCCAAGTACAACCAAAAGGAGGGACTTAAAAACCACAGCATGAAATGGGATTGCGGTGACCAAGTGTCATTGGTATAAATCTGCAACACAGCTGTTCTGACCTATCTAGAGTATGAAGACATACTGAACCAACACTTGCCAACTTACTGCCAACCTTCATTATGTTTCCTAGAACAGAGTTAAAGCTAGACCATATTACTGCTGGCACCCTATTGTAACAAAATCTGCCCCACCAGGTAACCATTGCCAAAGCAAATACTGATTTCCCTGTACTGAAATATTCACATGCCTGCTCCTGCAGCAGTTGAAATCACTAACAAATGTGAGCTGTACAGTATATCATTTTTTTAAAAACACAGAGAGTACATCTGGAACAGCAAAGCAAATGCCTTATTAATCCCACATCTTAGGTTGATTTACAAGTCCTTTGCGTTGATTTTGTGTATTTTTCTTGTTTCATTGAAGCACTGAAGTGAAATTAAGATGCCTCATCCCAGGAAATGAAGGAGAGTTCTTTTTTGTACCCACAAAATGCAGAGCACCAAGCACATAACATGTTGCAACCAAACAATTAAGTCTGCTTGATTCTTGAGTGCCCAGGACAGCAGTTAAAGGCTGCCAGTTAGTCACGGGTTAAGGAGAGAGGCTAAATATTAATGAAGTTTGCAGGCAAACAATTAGCAATCCCCAGAGGAGGTGTTCTAATTATCGAGGCTCAGAGGCCCAACACAGATCTGTAGATGTTTCCTTGAGCTGTTAAACAAGGGAGGGGAGGCTGCCAAGTGGTGGGCAAAGGTAGATATTCTTTCTCTTTATCAAAAAGCTGCTTTTTCCTAGTAAATTCTGCTTTGAGTCAGAGTCTAACATGGCAGTTATGGAGCACAAGGCAGTACCACACCATGGATGGGAAGTCACATAAGAACATACAAAAGGTTACAAACAAAAGAAGGCCGTTTGGGCCTTCTGGCCCGTTGTGTAGTTACTAGCTTTATTGATTCAAGGATCTTCATCCATCCGTTTCTTGAAGGAAGACAAAGTATCAACTTCAAATTAATGGCTGGGTAGCTTGTTCCATACATTTTACCCAAAGGGTTGTGGGAAAGGGCTTCCATACCGCTGCCCTGCCTACAACCAGTGACACATTTTGAATTTCTGTCATCTAGATGATTTTGGGACCTAATACAGGATAGGAAAAAATAACAGCTGTTGCATGCAGTCATAGTCCATGTTCACACATGACCAAGTTACAATATGCTAGATTGCTTTCTTTTCTGAATTATGGTTGTCTTTTGTTGACTTACCATAATGGATGCTGGATTTAAAAAAAAAGCATTTTACTATCAATTATTTAAAGATGCTCAATGAGCAAAAGATGATACATGGTAAACAGAAATACAAAAGGTACTGTATACGTTCTCATTAAATTAAGTTTAACAAATTTATGTGTTATTGACAGAAAAGAGAGGAACACATTTTGCAGACTCAGCCTACGAGATTTTAATATTTTAATGCCATATATCACCTGGAAGCAAGTTTGTCCATACTGTTACAAAAATGTGCTTTTCATATTGTGAATACAAGAACAGAATACTCTTTTGAATGTAGTGTAATCTTTTTGTTTGAGAATGATAACCTCAATTTGGAACATTCTAGTGTCTGTTGTATCAGTCAGTCAGTGTCAGGGCAACTTTGCCTGTTTGTAGGTGTGAAGCAGCAGTCCTGCCCAGCTGGCTAGGATGCAGAGCCGTTCATCATGCCAGAGCTGCCAGTCTCTGTGTACCTGCTGGGTGTATCCTCTCTCAAGGAGAAGTGGCACTGTGAAGACTGACTTGGTCTCTGTCATGGGGACTATAACACGTGAACATGGTCCATATGGCACCAGGGCTGTTTCAGCTTAAGAAAGGTTACAGTACAACAGCACAAGAGGATACCATTCTTCTTGGTTTGTACAGTAGTTGCTTTATTGATCCAGGAAATTCATCAGGGTGTTTCTCAAAGGATCAAAGGCAATTGGGTCCCTAACATGTCTTAGCAAGTGATTCCATAAACTCTGTCCTTTGGCCTGTATTCACAAAGAAACAACTTAGAATTTTCTGCTATTCTTTTTTTTGGAAGGGGAAAAAACTTCTTGTGTTACAATATCAAAAGGAAACATTTGCCTACAGGGATTTTTAAATTAATATTCCTGAAAGATTTATGTGACATATTACAACTTCACTTTTTTCTTATTAGGGCAAAAATAGTTCAAATTTAACGGGGTAATAAACATTCTATAAATATAGTGATCAGTGCATAAAGAGATTTTTTTTATAAGACATGAATTTTCCTGTCCTTTATCTCCATTTGTTCCCTTTGATCTTGGTTTCTGAGTTAAATATAATTTCTGGATTTTGGATGATATGGCTGTCACACAGGACACAGTTGTTGTAAAGTACAAGAGTGAAGTACAGTTTCAAAATCCAGTTTCAAGTAAAATAACCAAAAATAAACATTTGCAGAAGTGGCTAATTAGCAATAAAAGGAACTGTATCATGGAAGGAATTAGAAACAAGACTTAATTACCCCAAACTTTGTAGAAAGGTCTCTGCAGATTTCAAGAATGAATATGGCTTAGAAAAAGAAAACAAATGTTTGGTAATACAGACTTGATCCAGAGCTTGCAGTGCTGGGGCCCTGGGTTCAATTCGTAGAGTGCTATCAGCATGGAGTTTGTATGTTCTCCCAGTGTTTGGGTGGCTTTCTTCCAGGTCCTCCTTGTTTCTCCCATAGTTCAAAGAAAAATTGGCAGGATAAATCTCCCATGTACCACCAAACCCATTGCACAGCACATCAGGTGGACAACTGAGGAATTGCTTCAAAACCTGAATTAAGAGGGACACTAGAGGACACTAGGGTTTACCCCCCCCTCTTTTACAAACAGTACCACAGGATCTTTAATGACCAAGTAGTCGGGACCTCAGTTTAATGTCTCATTAGAAGGAAGACATCTGTTACAGCACTATAGCCCCAATCACCATACTGCTTTAATGCCCACTGCTTAAGGTGCAAGTAAAGCAGCATTCTGAGGGTTGTAAGATGAACCAAGGAGCTGGCATAGGTAAGTTGTTGAGCAGCAGGCAGGCATACCGAACAGGCAAAACAGAGTCCAGAATCATATTCACTTCAAAGTCAGAGAGACACAGTGAAAGGAACAGAGGATTACCCAAAAGTTGAGGGAGGCGAACTAGATACGTAGTCGAGTGGAACGTGAGGAAGATCCAAAGCCGGGGTGGGAACAAAGCAGGGTCGAGAAACATAAATGAAGCAAGGAACAAAGCAGTGGCGCAGAGCAGAACTCTATAACGGAGCCCAGAGCACTGCCTGGTTAGGCCTAAAATAGCCTGCTTCATCAGGAAACTGGGGAGAACGTGAATGCCTACAGATGAAACAAGCTTCCGGTCTGATCTGTGACAACCGGCCTGACAGACAGGTGGAAAAAGGTGTTGCCAGCTGCTGTGTAGAAATAACCTTCTCCGCAGCTCTCCACTGAGAGCTGGCGTGACAACTGCGACATTGGTTTGGAAATTCTCAGCCAGAGGGCAGAGTGAAACCGACTGGGTGACCAACACCACTGGCAGAAGCAACCAATTTTCCTTGGAGGTCTGCCAGTATTGACCACACCCAGCCTTGTTTAGGCTCTGAGACCTCATCTTATTGCTGCAACACCAAATAACAGTGCAGGAGGCTGAGGACAGTGTTTTCTAATTTATCGATACAGAATGGTTTTCTTTTTATGCTGTGGGCCTAAGCAGAAATGAATTGTAGAAGATTGAAAATCAGCCAAAGTCATTTTCCACTTTCCACTTTCCACTTTCCACACTGGGCTGTGTGATGTGAAAAGACAAGGTCAGCCCTGCAATATTGTAGCCTCCCTAACTTTTAGGAACAGTGATGGCAATTATATTATTGTTATGTGTTACAGGCTGGGATCCTTAGATCATCTTGAGTGGTGATGTAGCGTTTTAAAAGACCATCTAACCCCATACACAGAGCCAGTATGATTTAACTGGTAACATTCTTTGAACTTGGCAAAGCACGTAAAGAGTGTACAACTAGTTAGGTTAAGCTCATAAGCTAGTCAAAGAAGAACATCAATAGTGAACATGTACAATTTCTGACTTTTGTGTTATTTTTCATGACCTCATTGAACTGACACATGAATAAAAAATACAGATCTATAATTTAAAGTATTATAATGTTACAATGGCAAGAACAGGAAAAAATGTGATTTTTTTCTTGCTTGGCTTCCTAGTCCTCATAGAGATTGGAGCTGAACTGATTTACAGAGCCTTTAAAGGAACGAAGGGGTTAGGGAGTTGGAGGAAGGGAGATTAGGGACCCATCAAAACTAACTAAGTGTGAAAGGCTGAGGTGGCCATAACAGCACTGACGCTAGATCACTTCCCTCTGGGAACAGAAAGCAGCTGACATCTAACATGGCCTTTCTGTGTTAAGAGAGAAAACTAGGATGAAAGACAGCAAAGACTTTTTTTTAAAAAAGCCTGAATGAGTAATAGACTAAAATGTTAGTGGCTGACAACCTCTTTTCAATTAGGAGCCTATCTCTAATATAGGTGTTTTTTTTTTCTGAAAGAACAGCTTCAGCCTTCATACTGTAGGTCCCTGTATCAAGCAATGACTGGATCAGGAGAAAGAGAGCTGCAGATGATCAATGTGACATCTTTTCAACAAGTATACCAGTATCTCTGGTTAGTATTGTAACCAAAAGCCAAGCATGTTTGCTGTGTAAGCTTTTAGCAAATAAAGTAGGGGACCAAACAAGGTAAATCAAATAAGCTAAATGGTCTCCTCTTATTTGTAACCATTCTTATGTTCTTATTGTAGTGTCCCATATGTGGGACATTTATTATTAAAGGCTAATTTCAAAAGGAAACTTAAATATGCTCATACATTAGACAGCTTTGGTTAGTTAAAATTCATTACAATAAACAAAAGAGAAATTAATTAACTAAAATCTGCATTTTAAAGCAGGGTTGTCCAGTCTTGATCCTGGAAGGCCAGCATGTTTGCAGGGTTTCATTCTGTTCAGTTCTTATGAGCTAAGCCAAATGGTTATTGACCTAATTGAGCCAATTTAACAATTTCTCCCAGCTTCAGATGCTGCTGCTTTAAAGAAGCCTTGAAAACCCCAGACACACCGGAATTAAGATACGACACCCCTGTTTTAAAGTATTCCATTTAAACTTGTTTACTATGAGGAACACTTTTTTTTTATTGAGTTGTGCAACGGCCTAAACTTTGCCTCCAGCTACACTTACCAAGCATTTCCAGTTGCTTGAGAAATATATTTCTTTTACCTTAATCATGTGATTTGTCTCTTCTTATGGTGCCAGAGAAGCTTAATGATCTGCTGCTGGCTAATATATCCCTCTTCAATGTGGCAGCATATGCCCGCAGGCCATTTTTGCTCCATTGTGGCCATATGGCAGGTAGTTGCATGCTGATTGTTTATAGACTGGAGCCTTTTCATATTCCACCCACCTTCTACATAAAGCCAAAGAATTCCATGCGAATCTCACTCCAGTTCTGTACTAACACTGAGAATTTGTCCAACAGCCTACAGTACTTTCATATCCTTTCAGCTATCTCTATCTACTAAATGAACCTGAGAAATCTTCAGTTTCTTACTGAGGACAAACACCTCTTATGAACAAAGGTGGTGTTAGATTTTGAAGGTACAGTATACACTCACCTGTACATTTTTTTAATGTTTTTCAGGTATACAGTCAAATGCCAAGAACTCTTAGAAGAAAAAAAGGACAGGTTTTTGAGTTAAAGAAAAATGTGTTTTTACACTTAGTGTAGTTCACATGCTCATGTGCATCTCCTATGTGTTTCTATTAGGATTGCCGTTCCCAGCAGAAACCGTGTCTGAGAAATATCAGGAATAATTGCACAACCCTATCAAGCCCACCGGTGAATTATACTGTGCATCCAGGAAAACAACTAATTTCAGAGCAAAAGTGCAAAGAATCTCATGTAACAGCTCAATGGGCTGAAGTACAAGATTTAACAAACAGCAAATCACAAGAGGTCTCTGGACTGGGAGCGATGGGAAACCCAGATTTGTCAGAAATTAACATTCAGATCTTGTTCATTGCTGAAGATTGTTGAAGCAAGACACATTTGACAGACCTTACAAGGACATTACATATAATTTAAAAATGGATTGTGTCTGCCTGGACATTCCTCTGCAAAGCACAAGTTTGCCAACAACTTCAGCTCTGGATGCAGCAGCTTGTTGGGACATCAGATCAGACCATTTCTCAAATGATGAGACATTAATGCTGAGGAGCCACATGGCAAATACTGGTTTTAATTCAGTGGAGCTTAATGTGTATATGAAGCATGCCTAGTTCTGACTGATGACACATTAGGGAAATCCCTGAAAAAAAATTGTTGCATCACTTTACATCTTATTTTCATGCTCCTTCTTTGCTCTTGATTTGCCTAAACAAGCAAGTACAACTGTTCAAAAAAGCATCAAACACATACAGAATTAAACAAAGTAGATAGGGGCTGAAGTATATAAGAAGCTCATTTGGCTTCAGTCAGATTATGTTTTATCAGAGTTGCAGTGTCTGTGCATTTTTCTTCCAAATGCAGCTCCCAGTAAATATAGGTTTAATATTTCAGTCAAACATTTGCTATTTTCTTTTGAAGCTGACATTGTAAAAAAGTAAGGTGGAGTACGACGTTTTCCGGTCACTCTATACAAATCAAGTGAGCGCTTTGAGGAAGTTTACTGATGCTTGACTGGAACCAAAAACGACTGAGATAAAAACGGGTTTGTGCTGCTGAGAGCAGCAGGATGCATCCTCCAAACGCATGCTCAAAAAGAGAATATATAACTCATTCTGATTGAAAAGAGTCGCACATTTATGAAGCATTTTCACCAAGGTATTAGTTTGAGGCGCTTTTTGTGACAGGCAAAGTAACTGCTTTGAAACCGGCAAAAGAAAGATTACAACACATGCTGGGTGTCTTAAATTAGTATTCTGAAATACTTATGTGATGCCATTCAACTTTAAAGGTTTGTTTTACTTCTTAGGAAAAAAATAGGCATAAAAGTCACATGGTGGCAATGTTTATAGGAATAAAACTCAGTGCGTCCTTTATTTTTGTTACTGAGCTAGCGTGTTTTACAGTAGTCACCACATGTAACAATGCCTGAAAGAGATGACTGATTAAAGAGAACTCTTCACCTGACTCTTGAGAAGCTTTTTCTTGTGTTTTACACTTGTGTTTTACATTACACTTATTCTTCCATCCAGCCATTTTGGAACTGGTTCTCTCAAATTCAGGTTCATGGGGGAGCCGGAGCCTATCCTGGCAAGCAACAGGTGCAGGGTAGGATACACTCTGGATGAGATGCCAGTCCATTGCAGGGCAGACACAGACACAAACAGACATCGATTTTCTCAGAAGCCAGTTTTTGGACTGTGGAAGGAAAATGGCACACTGGAGGAAATCCACAAGAACATAGGGAAAACATACAAACTCCATGCAGATAGTACTCCTGGTCTTGACTTGAGCCAAGGGCCCCAGCACTGTGAAACAGCAATGCTAAACCATGCCGCCCTATTCTAACTGTATTCTTGTGCAATGAAGACCAATATCCATGAAGATAGAAAGAAACATAACTAAAATAAAATATATTTTTTCTAGATCTGTAATTTTAACTTTGACTCCTAATTGTATCATGGCAGTTGGTCTTCCATTTGCAGTCCTGAGGCATTAAGAGAGTGGAGCTGGAGGTGTGATGTTGAAATGATGGCCTGTTTGTCACTGTGTGATCAATACCAGCCCACATTGAGCATCTGCTCAGCCAACTGTGCCAGGGAACATTTTTACAGGTTCTCTACGGTGCTGGGGGCTAGAGCCAAGACAGGCGTGAAACCCTCCCACTGTTGTCTGGCACTGAACTGAAAACAGCCCCTGCCTCCACCAAGCAAATACACACCAGCTCCCTAGCTTTCTCTCTGCATTAAGGTTTGGGTGAATGTGTATAGGTGTCTGGAGTGCAGGGACAGCCAGGATGGAACTTCCAATTCTCTTTTGAAAAAAAAATGTAAGCAAAAGTTTTTCTCTAGTACATTCATACTCCTGTGCTCAACTACACCTTGCACTGCTTTTACCATGGCATAACACAATACAATGATTCAAGGAAATAATCAGTGGTTTCAGAGTATCAAACATTGGGCATTGAATAAGCGCTCATTGAAAAACAGAGGCTCTTATTTGTAGTAGGTACCTTTTGTGTTTTAAGCTATCACAGCCCACAGCAAAAAGACAGCATGAGATTTTATTTCTCCTTCCATTCAGCCATTCATCCATATCTTCAAAAACACCAGTACAACTTCCGTGAGATGTTAAAAGAAATGACAAAAAAATGATTGTTTCAAAGCAGTGAACTAAGAAAGGGTGTGTGCTTCATAGCAATACTGAAACATTAAATTAAGGCTAATCATTTTAAAGATTGTTCCTCCTATTCAAGGCCTCTTGTCAGTCTTTCAATAACTTTGACTGCTACTGTGAAGTTTGTGTTACATCTTACCGGTGACCTACTTATACTTTTATTTAAAAAATTACATATAGATTTTGGGAAAGTGTCTTCTTTAACAAATTAAGAGGAAATTTACATTTCCTGTGATATTAACTGTCTCTGTCAAAGTCTTACATGTACTGTACCCATTTATAAATATATACATTTATATAAAAAAAATATACAACTCAAAGAGAGGCAGAAATTGCTGCATAATTTTTAATGGTGGCCACAAGGAAGAGAGATTCATTTAGGCTTTTACAAGATGTTTCTCTCTTCTTGTACTAAAAAAAATAAAGAAGGTCTGAAAACAATCTGCCTTACCCCAGAATCTTGAAAATAAGGGTTCACAGTGTTCTCAACTCCATTGACCAAACCACCTCTTGGATCACTGCTTTAAGTAGTATACATCTGACCCCTGGGTAAATTTCATTCTACATGGGGCCCTCTGGAAAATTGTTAGACTTCACAGAGCTTACCTACCAGAAAACAATTTTCAGTTACTCTATTTGCCATCTATGTGAGTGTCAACTAAGTTCTAAGGCTTTTATAACATATTTCTGCTTATGTACTAAAGAAACTGGTGGTTGTTGTGCTCATCAACCAGCTTCCCTGGCTCCCTCTCTGGTGCAGACAGTGAATCCTCCCTCATTCTGCTGATAATAATCTGACTGGGTTATTGTTGCTTTCCCTTCTCTCCTGCTTGTCAGCAAGAATAGTCTTTCTTCTCAGTCCTGCTTGAAAGATCACTGCGTTTCTTCAATTTACAATCTTCCAATTACACAGGACTAAACAGACGACTTCTGACGCTGATATGCGAGAAGGCCGGAATGAGGACATATTCTTACTTGTCACCAGCACTAGACTTTCAGAGCGTATTTGCTATGGAACACTTCCAGCCACATGTTTTACCGTTTTCTCTTTTTCCCACAGCACACCACTCTCTGCCAAACTCCAGTAATAAATAAGCAAATAGATACTTTTTTGGATAAAATCCCACTGAAGTGCTTGAAGAATTTACATTCTGAATAAAACCCTTTCACTCTTACGGTGTTCTTTCAGTTGTGTGTGCTTGGTAAATCAGGAATCCCAGCTTTGGCGAGCTTTCTACATCATTGTTATGGCCCTGTTTCCACGGAAACTGGCCAAGAGTTTAAGTTAAAAATATCATTCTTCTTCCTGGCATTCCCCATTTGTGGTTCGTCTGTTCTCTCCTATTTTTATTACCATGGTATTGGTACTTAAGAAACTGTTAAGAGTATAAATCATCTCAAACAGTGCAAAGACTAAATGGGTATGAACCTGAGGCTCTGTCAACTACTAAAAATGTTTAACTTCTATTGAAATACTCTACTCCAATGTGTAGCTCTGTCATCTTTTTAACTTATATTTAAATTAAATATAAGTGGTGGTGGTGGATTTAATATAAATTAAATATGGTGGTGCAGTGGTTATCACTGCTGCCTTGAGGCACTGGATTCAATTCTGGACCTGGGGTGCTATCTGCATGGAGTTTGTTTGTTCTCCCTGTGTTTGTGTGGCATTTCTCTGGTTGCTCCAGTTTCCCCCCACAGTCCAAAGACATACTGATAGGTTAATTGGCTTCTGGGTAAATTGGCCCTGGTGTGTGTGTGTTTGTGTCTGTGTAGGCCTGCTGTGGACTGGTTTCCCATCCATTGTGTACCCCACTTTATGTCCATAGCTCTCATGCGACTCTGAATTGAAGTAGTTAGAAAATGGATGGTCGGATCATAAAATTAGTCATAATTAAATCACAAGTGAAAATAAGATTTTAAACAAGCAGGAGTAATTGGAAATATAAAAATTAAAATAAAGCTTCATTATTTTGTTCAAATGTGTGGGGACAGTATAGGCAACATATTTCCAGTGTATATTTCGGGAAATGTCAGATTTGCAAAATACAGTATATGCTTTTGGTGTGCATGTTAAGTTTCAGGTACATTCATTAATAAAAAAACAAAAATGCATTTTTACATGAATGAATTGAATGTTGGACTTTTTTAAAATAATCAAAATATTTAAATACTGTACCTTACATATAAAGAGCCTTTTGTAAGCTTTCATTTTATACACAGCAATAAACACAATAACATACAGAATTAAAACAAGTTAATAAAAGTGAAAATAAGACTGAGGATTATTATTTTTCGTCCAATAAGATTTTTCAACTACAGTATCCAAAGTGTAATTGCATGCCCTATTGAAAGTATTTCCAGTTTACAGTAAGGGTCTCTTCTTACACTGCCTGGGAGGTATGCCTGTGTTCTCATTTCGAAACCCCTTCTTACCCTGGAAAGTAAAGAACTGAAATACACAGAAACCAAAAATCAACAAACCCTTCAGTTTGTAAGCTTTGTGTGGCTAAGCCTTCTTTGAAGGCTACACAGGAAGTGAGGTGCCAAAGAGACTAACAACCGAAGACCTACTGTGGAGACCGTAGTGAGGTAGGGGGCTGGGAGAGTAAGTGAGAACTTCAGCCCCCCCCCCATTTCTTTTCATTCCTCAGATAATACCATCATTTATCATTGGGGCATTTTTTTTATTATTTGCTATGCTGAGGTACTGTAGCTCCAGTCTGGGACGTGTGGGGCTTCACAAGAGTGTGTCTGTATCTCCCACTGGGAAAGCTGAGAAACGCCCTTGCCTGTCGGCCTGCTTGCTTCCATGATGGATGAGGGAGAGGCCTGACCCAGGTTCATGTTCATCTCGAAAAGCAGGCCGAGGATAGTGGATTAGAGTCTCATTGGTGTTGACAGTGCGCCTGTGGTGAAGCTTCGGACCGTGAAATCCCTCTTCATCACTTAGCTTATTGTTAAACTATGTGAACTACATGTTCAATTTTCAAATTGAAAGTTCATGTACCTTTTCAGGGAGGAAGAATCTTTACAGATTCTTTTCAGGGAACAGTTTTCATAGGGAGCCCCCCAGGTCCTCTGTTATACTTTCTGCATGGAATTTAGCTTTACCTTTTCCTCATGTGTTGATATATCTATTACATCTTTTCAGGTTAATACAAATTATTACATGAAGGTGTGACCGTCACGGTTCCGCGCGTCCACCCTGCCGGTTCATCCCGCAACACCTGGGCACGAACCCGGGTCTCCGGCGTAACGTAACAGGGAGCAAGCCGCATGAGCTAAAGGAGACCTCCCCAAGCCTAGGCAGCTGAGGTCCCTGCTATGCGCAGGGAGGGCGATGACCGTGTCCAAACTAGCTCCGCTACAAGGATCAGTAGGTGGAGCTATTCACAAATAACCAGTTTCCAAATTAATATCTCAGTATACTGACTGGGAACACTGTGATGAAGGAGGTCCTGACAGCTTGGTCATTATAGACCCTATGGTAATGTTTGAAAGACATTAACTTGGATATTAACCCTGGTGTCCTGGTTGAATTCTGAATTGGGCTTACATAGATGGCAGTGCATAACGGCTGCTTGGTGTCACCCAGAAAGGTGCTGTACCTCAGTGGTGGATGAAGTGGCTTCCCTCCTAAAAATAAAGTGCCTTGAGATTCTTTGGGAAGAATCCCGATTTAAATGCAATAAATAACTAATTATTTTTGTTTACTCAAAACATATGGGAGTTACATATGGTAAGGCTGCAATTTCCCTATCCCTCACAGGCATAACGGCTCCACAACTAGATCACAGAAACATATGATCTTGCTAATGAAAACTATAAACACAATCACAAACAGATGCACACATTCTGATGTGCCTCAAAACTGGTGCTGGAAACCACAACAAAGGAATAGTTCTATGTCTGTTATTTCTCCCATTTTAGCATTAAAATGACTGAATGAGATACAGGGTTGGTGCATTATGGAGTTAATTACATTTTTAGAAAGGATGTCGGGAATTTAGTCAATGAGAGATTCCTTCACTTTTATCTTCTTTAATTGATGCCAGTTGAGATAATTGACCACTGATGAAAAACTATTGAGGGTGGCCAGCAGGAATTCAACATAATAGTTTATTGACCTTGACCTTATTCTTTTATAATCAGGGCTGCATATTTGAAATACAGTAGGTGATCAGAGTTTAACCGATTCTTGTTTTAATCTGCAGGTAAACTTGCTAAAAAAGACACTGTTTCCAATCTCCGACACCCTGGGAGTTAGGTGAACACAATTATAGTCTCAACTAATGGCATGTTTCTTTCAATAAGTTAATAAATAAATGTCAAACAAGTTAAGATTTTGATACAGCATTAAAATATTAAATAAATGCTGTAAATATAGAGAACACTTACATGTATTTGCAATGTTATTATTTAGCAACCTCATCAAAAGCTGTAGTGTGTGTCAAGCTAACTTTCAACGTCTTCATTCTTAACAGTACTCCCATTTTTAATCAAAAATCTTTTTATTGCCATGTTCTCTAGTGTTAAAATTGCACCTTTAAATCTGGTCACTAATTATATAGGCACCAGGCCATTAGCTAGCAGGATAACCATATATCTTATATGAGTGAATCACAGTATGTCTTCACCATGCATGATAACTTGACGTTCTCAACCCTTAGAGAAGAAAGAGCTCAGAACACTTGATAAAAGACTGCATTACCACAAAGACAGACAATGACATACTTGGATATTTTCATTTCTGGACTGTCATAATAATTGAATAACTGATTTTAAAAAGCAGTCCATATTTTACAAGACAATAAAGTGAAACCATGAAAAACTTAATTTTTTCGGAAGAAGCCAAAAGGATACTCAGCAGCCTTTCAGAAGTGAATCTGGTGAGGCAAGATGGATTACTCTACACCCCTTCTTTCTATTGCAAGTTATGGTGCACTGCGTTTGAGATAACAATGATTAAAGACAACAGACCACCTTTGAATAATGGGGTGTCCATCCCCAGGGCGTGTATAGATTTCTAACATTTTCGAAATAAATTTGCTTGTAAAATCTGTGATGCTTATTTGCAGCGTTACCCTTTCTTCTGAAAGGCTGTTCTTGGTCCCCTAGTGACTAAAGCCATTTTGCCCTCCAGGCTTTCCTTTGCTACAGAAGTGTCTTTACAAAAGCTCTGTTTGAAGTGAACTAAATACAGAATCAGTAACGCCTCATGGCATCTGGGAAATTACTGATTTGCTCATAATTATAGCCATGTGATTACAAGTGTCTTATATGTCTTGTCTCAAACTTGTTGAGAGCTCCAGCTGAGAGGTGACAAGTCTACCACAGGGTGTCGACAACATAGTTAGTACAGTGTCTCTGTGTGTCTATCATGTATGGTGTATTTCTAACTGTTATAAAAACTCAAATAGTTTAACTTAGGAATCTGAGGTCTGTGAACCTACAGAAAGAAACAGCTATGAAGGAAAAAATAAAAAATATAGTTTCATTTTCTGGGACTGATTTAGTTTTGAATATGCAGCATAAATATTAACTCTGGGACAGAAAGCCAGTGTTCTCACCTATATGTTTTCTTTAAATGTCTCCAGTTGTGTTGAATTCTCAACATGTGCTGTGGATTTAGCACAGACTGATTTGCTCAGGCTCGGCTGTCCAAATTCACTCTACTGGAAGCTGAAGCAGGATTTGTAGTCCATTTTGAAGAACTGAACATAGGACACAATCTCACATTGACCTAAGCTGTAATGTTACATGGGTTTAGTTGAGATGATAAAATAAGAGTTTTGTAAGACAGAGGACATGTCTATTTTGTTCACATAAGAACATAAGAAACAGCAATAATCAGAAAAGCCAAGTGATCTTCAAAACTATAAAAACATAAATAGCTAGGAAGGTCATCTCTTGAAGAAAACCAATCAGAACCAGAACATGGCTTATTCATTTGTTTCAAATAAACTCCCCTCCCTGTTTAAAGGCCTTGTGTCATCGATCTTTTGTCATATTGCCAATGGGCTTTTTAAATGGGTGTTTGTTTCATATTTGATTCATTTTATTGTGTTTTACCTGTTTTAAAGCTGCAGATCTTAATCTTTTATGGCCTTAAGGTTTTATCCGAAACAGTAAAAGGTTTGAGAAAAGACCTTTTTGAGACTGAAAAAACATTCCTCATGAGCAGGCCAATTTAACACAATGGATTGACTTCTTAGCACACGGGATGTATTTGAAATGGGTTTGAAACTAAGTTCTCTCGTTTTGAAATGTTTTTCATGGGAGTACATTGCTATTCACAGGCAGCTAAGGAAAACAAAAATCCTTTCAGAAGATGTTAATTTAGTCCAATGCATTAAACAAATCCCTAAGATAAATATTAAAAATGGTGTTTTTAAAGAAGTTTAAAATGTCATTAAATCAGAAAGCAGTGGAATGTACTTCAACTGGCATAAAATGCACATACATGAAATATACATTTTTGGACACTCCCATTAAGTCAATTCTCAGCTGTACTCAGGGTCCAGTTACTTACATTTCAGACAGCTGATCTTGTAAATAGTACACTTAACATGAGAGGTTTTGAAGTCCAGTAACTGGTAGAGTCTAACCCTGTCCACCTCTTAAGTGCTGAGAACAGAAAGAATAGCTACAGCACAGCCCAATTCAATTAAGGGGTTCAATAAACCAGAAAAAGAACTGTAAGATTTCATTTGAAACAAGAACAAGATACAGACATACTCCATGACCAGGGTGGAAAATCCCCTGAACTAAAGTATTGTCCAGGTTTAATACTCCTGTACCTCTCTGTGCCTGGATTCAGCACTTTATTCATTTCTACTTCCTAACCCTTTTGTTCTTATTTCTCTTCACCATGTAATGTCAGGGATGGCTGACAAGTCCACGAAACAACTTCTGGCAAGGGCCCGGGTAGGGAATGCTGCCAAGAATAAGGATATGCTGTTAATTAAAACTGGTTTTGTACAGCCAATACTTAAAAGTGTTCTCCTATGAGACACATATAATTATTTTTTCATAGGAACTAGCATATCACTCCCTTATCAGTAGGGAGTTTGCAGTTTTAAAACTTGTGCAGTTTTCAGTCTCTCTCTCAGACTCTCGGTCAGTCATGGGATGGATACAGTACAATGACAATGATTGTATTTAGTGACAAGGCAGAAGAGGGGTGCCTGGGATAAGCTCCCCTTTGGCCAGATATCCACTGCAGATTGAAGTATCAGAGATGACAGCACAGCTAAGACACATGAAGACTGAAGTAAGTTTGCATGACAGTAGCCATTAGCTTTCGAATCCGAATGCTTGACTTTGAACTCAAAGTCAAGCACAGTTTGCACTCTGTCTGCTCGCAAAATAGAATGTCTTTTTAAAGCTTCAAATCACTTAAAGTGACCTGATTCTGTACAGTAAAAAAAAAATTAGTTCAGCACTTTTAGGATTATAGATTTGCAGGAGCATCTTTTGAATTTTCACGTCTTCTGATCAGGAAAGCATTTCAGCTTGAAAAAATGATCTCACCCTTTCTTAATGGAATTTTTAAAGTATTTTATTTGCTCTCAAATGCCGTTTGATGATCCTCTTCAATAAGCTTTGTGCTGTACTGTCAACATGCTTTTTGTTTTTAATTGCAATGCAGACAAACCTACTGTTGAACCAAAAAGTAAAGGAATCTAGGCAAATGGATGGAAAAAAAGATGGAAGAAGGAAGATCAAATGAACAGAGTTGTTGATGGGTTTTTTTTGCTCTTTATAAGAGCACTAATGATACAGAAGGAAGGAGCAGGGTGTAAAAAAAAGGCTGGAATTGGGTGTCCCAACCCATGCACTCTCACTTTGTGAATAATGTATTATCATTTTTTCAGAGGTGGTTAAAAGCCACACAGCTCACTCATAAAGGAGACAGCCAGCCCAGAGCTGCTTGCCTGGTAGCAGCAATTACAGCCATTTAGCATTCCAAACCCCCTGTGGGAAATAATTAAACACTGCTAGACACACACACCTTCCTTCATCCTTTTATTGACGCTTGCATCACTGTTGAAAGCTTTCATCTATCATCACAGAGCACTACAATAAGATGAAATAACCATATGATGTAGTGTCAAGCTCAGGGATGTCCGTAATAATGCCCCTTGTGTTGTCCCTTCATTGCAGTCTCTGGTATTAAAAAGGAATTTTATTCCATGAAAGCCCCGCCTCAGATACACATTTCAACACTGCTTTCCAGTGAAACACCAGATCAGCAAAGCAAGATTTCTGTTCCACAACAATTCACAGCAGCCAAACAATTTTTGGCCTTCCAGAGTATGAGCTCTTGTGCAAAAGTTGGTATCTGGTTGCTGGAAGCAAGTCCCTACGCTTCCGAGAAAATCTGAATAATGAAAGAGGTGAAATTAAAAATTCGATTTACTTTTCTGCTTCAGGAATAAGTATGGTACAAGAGTTTACAAATGATTGACCTTAATTGCATAAGACTCATATAGTAAGTGGAGAAAACCATCCACACAATAAACTTTTTCTTATTTTTTTATGGTTTCACCATAAATAAACAGAAACTGATCACAATAACAACAACAGTAAGAAGAAAAACATTTTATTTGTTGAAGACTAAAACGAGTATATACTGTTTCAGAGCAAGAAGCACAAACAATAACTGTTTGGCTATATATTGCAGCATCATAATGCATAGTTTTATGATATGTCTTACTATTACTGTATATTAGAAAATGGAATATAAAATATGTACCTAAGTTATCTACCAGGCTAAGAAATTTCATCCCACAACATGCCATTCTGGAGACCCCCATGTAGATGAAAACAGTCAGACCTATCTCATCTTGAGAGTCTTGGCTTCATGCTTAATGAGATTTATAGAGGACCAGGCCAGGTGATAATGGCAGAAGACACTCTTAGATATTTGGGCCTCCTGTCTTGTTAAAGTCTAATCTTATCTGTTAAGGTCTAATATAAATTAGGTGATTTCAATTAGGGTGAGGCCAACTGTCTTGTTAAAACCCAATCTTATCTGTTAAGGTCTAATATAAATTAGGTCATTTGAATTCGGGTGAGACTTTGTTGGAACACCACCAAGACAAAAGCACCTATTAACAATGAAATGGTGAAAAATTTGGTCTACAATTTGTCACAAGTAATGATCTATGGGACACACTCATGACCAATAGAAGGCAAATGTGATATCTGGGAATGTTCAGTTCAAGGAAACGGGGCAGGTACCACTGCACAATTTCTTATGGCCCCTGTTCTGATTTTTTAATTTTTAAAAGTTTTAAATATTTTTTTTTCTCTGCCCACCACCTTGGAATCGCTAATTATGTCTACCCATTATTCACAGCAATGGCCCACCTACCCAGAAAGAGAAAGAGGAATTGCAGGCATGCTATAATCTTTCAACGAGAGGTTCAGTACTAATTGGAGGACAGGTGCATGCTTCACTGCTGTCACCTCAAGTCTGCAGGTGCCTGGGAAAGGGGTCATTGTCTGCAAGTCTGCAAGTGCTGTGACAATTGTCCGCTGCCACATATGGAGTCATGATCACAGTCAGCTAGTAACAGGACCCACGCATTTTTCCCTGCCCCTGTGCCCCAGAAATCAAACTCAAGCTTGAAGCACATCCAGGCAGTTTTATACCCTACAAGAGACCCAGGATATAATCCACTGAAAACAAGACTAGAGCTCTGATAGTGGTCCTGCCCAGACAACTATCTTACTGTGAGGTGTGTAGGTTTATTACCAGTGAACTTAGCCTTCACCAACCCTGCCATTAGTATTTACCTCTGGTTATAAACAACTGTTATGAACTACTAATAAACAGGGACTGACAATCAGATGATCACACTACACCACACCACCCAGTTACATGTGTTGGGCTATGACTATAAGAGCTGTTTGTCTAATTCCATAAATAACAAAAAGCTGGGAATAAGGGCAGCCTGAGTTTTACTTTGATGGTAATTACAAAATTCTCTGTTTATTAAACAATGCAATATGCCGCTGGCATCAAAATATAGCTCACAATGCCTCCTTCCTCCTATCCGAGGTGATTAGTTCCATTGATTTTACCACGCTTGCAGCTGATGAATGGCATTTATTAATACATTTTGCTTTTTGTCTTCACACGTTTACATGAATTCTTTTCAAACTTTTTGAATGAATGAAACAAAAGAGTGGTTTACTGAACATAAATCCTGCTTTATTTCAAATAATCTTTGAAATATTCCAGTGAAATGGGTTTTATGCCAACACGATTTTGCTCATCAAGCCAACAGTTGGCAAGTAGGAGAATTTAAATATTATCTAGAGCTGTTCCAGTGTTGGAAGATTTTAAAAACCACAAAAGATACAAGTAGGTCAGGCAGTTTCTGGTTCAGCAATGGATTTTTGACAGTGGTCTTTTCATTTTTAAGGATATTTACTTGATTAAAAAATAGCATCATCATAATTTAAAATGGCATGCAATTACACATGCAATTTCAAAAGACTTTGGTTCAGAGTACACAGTGTACAACAAAATTAGCAAGAGACAACATAGGGAAAGCAAGACTTGGTTATTGACTGGACATCACCTGCAGCAAAATGCTTTGAAAGGTACTGTATGTTGTTAATCATCTAGTTGCATAAAACAGAACTATGGAGACTAATCAAGTCAAATACTGCAGACAGTATCTTGCGTCTATTACTGTCTCTAAGTCTGAAAGAAATTAGAAATCCACTTTTAATGAAAATTGACCTGAAATGCTATATCTTACATTTTCCCGAGTCCAAAAAACAAAAACATTATTGCATTGTTCCTAAATTAACAGTGCCTTAAGCATTCATAAAAATGTAAAATCCCTGAACAGACACTTCTCTTCCACATGTAAAAGCTAGGCATGGATAAAATTATAAATAGTTTTATCCATATCGTGATTACCTCCATTCTTTCCGGTCTTCTCTATGAATAACAATTTAGAGATGCACTTGCAATACGAAACCAGCATTTATAAGAACAGCATTTTTGAATGCCAATCAAATATTTCACCTTTTACATTATGTTGTTAGATGGAGGAAACAATCACCTTTCTGTTCTTTCATCACATATTATTACATATACGGTACAAAGTTTTGTTCACTGCCTCTTCGGAACTGAAAAGGGAAACATGGGCCTGCTGACAAGCATGCTTAATGGTGATGAGATTCCTAACAATCTCTTTACAAAGACTGCACTAATTATCAGGCCTTTACTTGTGTGAGTGGAGATAGCAGTAGATAACAGAGATAGAGCTGGCAGCAAAACACATACTTTAGACATCAATCAACAGTGGTAATGATACGGTAATTACAACACAAAGATCTTGTTACCTCTTTGAAGCATGCTGGTTTCCTCTGTTAAATAATTTGATGCAGTTGCTTAACGTTTCTGAATTTGCCTATGTTTTAAGTTGCAGTACAACACGCCCTCTGGTACTTTAACTGAATTCAGTGACTGGAATTAAAAACTTTTGACAAGCTTCACTTTTGTTCAAAGAGAAAAAGAAGGTGCCAGTAATAATACTAAATTCATTGAACTGGAATGTTTTAGAGTGACAAGCTTTTGAAAGAAAGTGAAGCCAATTTGATTCTATTGGGAATGTAAATATTTGTAAGGGTCAACAGTGCAAGTTTAGCTTGAAGGCCATTTTAGGCTCAGAAGAAGCTCCCAGAAATTAGCTGTTCATATATATTCCCTTATCTATGTAAACATATATGAGCAAGCAATGTGGAAAGCCTTGTGGCTATATACACAACAATAATGTTCTAAAACAGAAAACACTGCAAGCTGTGTGTGAGGTATGTGTAGGCATCCAATATTTCAAGACATAAGCAGAAACCTCACTCAAGTATGAGAGGTTTAATGGATGCATGGAAGGAAGAAAATGGGTGTGAGAAAAAAAACATAAATATTTTGTCCAAGATCTGCTTACAGTATTAATCAATATGGATAACACTTTACTCCAAAGTCACATGGGGTCCAATTGGATATTTTCCTGAAGCAATCTGAGCACATTATCTTTTTAGGGGAACAACAGCAATTCTCCACCCGAGATAAGAACTCACAAACTGAAATGAAAAATCCAGAGCCCTACCCCTTATTCTACACTGCTCCCTAGGTCCAGTTATAGCTAATCGACAGCTACTTCAAAGTCCTTAAGTCACCTGTTTTGTTTACTTAGGAAAGGAATGGAAAAATAAGGTCTAATGCAGAAATGCAATAAAGGAAAATGATAAACCCATTACTCTGTAAGCAAAATGTCTTGCATTGAAACAGAAGGCAGCAGGTACAAAGGAACAAGTAGAGGTTTATTCCATGCTGAAAAGAGAAGATAAGAAACACAACGTTTTGGCTGTGGAGCCTTCTTCAGGTGTTCATATCTACTTGAACTAGGCAGCAGGTATAGCAGGTAACACTGACAGAGTGCATCCTAGGTTCTAGCAGCGTGTATAGCATTATGGAAAATGGCTTATTCAAGTCTGTCCCACTAAAGGCCAATTGGATTCTGTCAATGCTGATGATACAGAGAATACCAAACAAAGACCTTGCAGCTGTGATGCCTCATTCCCCTGTCAGGTCTCTCAGGAATTCTACTAGATCTTTGTCATTTCTTCCCTCTGCTGCACTCTTAAGAAATCTTCTGATCCTGAAGCTACATAATGCCGCAGGCATCACAAGACACTGAATTAATGTAACTTTTTATCTCTTTGGGACAAATCGTACAAAATCAGCAAGATCAAATAATAAAGTCATCAGGCCTCTATGATGAAAAGCCATCAAGGCTGAAAGGTGCCGCATTGGGGTTTTCTTAAAAACAAAGAATTAAGGTATCTACAGTGGTCTACAATGCAAAGGTAGTTCTATAGAAACTAGATCAACCAGATGTTTTTTATCTACAAACCTTACACAGCCACTGGCAAAAACAATAAAGCAATACACCTACTAATCACATTAAAGTATACACAGTAAATAACTACACAATGATTGAGAGATTTGGGCTCCCCAGTGCTAACATCCTATACCTTTCTCTTTTCTTTGAGACTTTAGAACCTACCCCTTTAGCCTAAATACCAAATATTGCAAGTCAAATATTTACAGATCACAGCAAGGTCACATGCGGAAACGCAGCCCAACCATTTGTCTTTCATCAGCTGTATGTCAAGTGGGGACTAAAACCACTTCTTATTTACATTAGTCATTCTTAACCAAGGCAATGAAGCAGTTGTATGGCCAAGGGAAGGGCTGTCAAAAAGGCAAATGCGATTCCTCAACTGCACAAACATTTCTTTGGAAACGAAGACTTTTTTTTTTTTGCATGTGTGGATGAATGAAAATGACAGAAATACAGTTCTTGTACAAGCTACAGTACAAACTGCAAGCTACAGGCTCCTGTATTATAATGTCACGTCTGTTTTTTTTGTTTTTTTGTAAAATTCCCAATTATTTTTTGTCATATTCACCCGATTTAGGAGCCTCCAATTGTTTATTTTTCTCATCTTGTCTCGTGGCTATGAACCCCATGACCTCACACAGGAGAGAATGAGGAAGTGGAAGTCAAATCTGCAATTGATCAAACTGCTATGCACCGGGAGTACATTTTTTTTCCATTTCCAAAGTGTCTTCTATAAGTTTTTATGGGCATAGTAGTACAGCACTTTTAACAGATGTCCACTTCCAGATCTCTCCCAAAGTCATGGTTATTATTTTAACTCTGCATTCTGCATTTTAACTGCATTCTAGCCAGGTTTTCTCTATACTTTAAAATATCCTTATCTTTTAACAAGAACTCAAAGGGTGATGAATGAGTTGATGTTGTGGGTTTTTCTACACTAAAATCAAAGTGGAGTTAGTGTTAATCCTGTAGCAAAAAAACAAACAAACCTACAGGTCTTTAAAGGAGTAACTACTATAACGTACGGTATAACTGTTGTTATAGTTACTTGCACTAGCTAACAAAAGCTTCCAAAATAACAAGAAACTTTAAATGTGCGAAAGCAAATGGTTCTCCCAATAAAGACATTGTGCTTTAAAAAAGTGTGAGAAACCGTGATCAACACAAAGTGATTTTTGAAGAATTTCAGGGAATTGGATGCAGTCCTTAGTTTAAAAGGCAAAACCCATTTTATTCACGTACAGGAAGAGAGAAGCATAAAGATACGATTAAAAAATCACAACACAACAAAAGAACAAATGAAACAGAAATCTCCTCATTTCAGATATTTGTCGCTACAAACTTGGGTTTCAGTTCCTGGCCTTGTTTATGCTGTAACTGTAGATCTAAATGTAACTTGTCTTCTGTCCGTTATGACAATGAAGTCAATTGCACTGGAAAGCACAAGCATTACTAGTATATAAGGATTCCTTGTTCAAATATTTGTTACCTGTAGGAAGAATAAGGTGACTCATGCCTAGCCTGCATTGATCCGTTGAAAACCCGATGCTACTCCATAGCTAGCCTTTGCACAGCTACACAAAGTGCCTTTGTTCCCTTCGTTTGTCCACATCAGTACTGACAATGACTTTGGACTTTCATCTGAGCATTTGGAGGTCAGGACAAGCATGTGTCAAGATGAGGACCAAGCCTTGATCGATGGTTAAAAGGATGAGAAAAAATAATTTTTCCTATGGCAAAGACAGATTAATTGGCAATGGATTAAGATGGGATTTTTTGGAAAATTCTTCATTGAAGAATTAGCCTGCAAAGTTCAAGCACACATGTCTTATCTGGAAATGAAGAGGTGATATTTCTGAGCTTCTCGATCTTTTCATTTTCATTGATATTTAAAGAATGTACAATGGGCATTTAACAAAGCACGTTTCAAAGGTGAAGGTGCACATTCTGCCCTGCTGTGTTTTTTCATAGAAATAGAATGGAGGTCATTGAACAGAACTGTAACAATGTTTGAAAACTGCTGAACAATAAATCAGATTAGGAATTTCTACTGGATTATATGAGAGATTTAAAATAGTGTTTTTTTAGAACTGAAACAGAAACAGGCTTATCTTTCTTCTACTTCACACATCATTTTTGTACATCTACACACAAACACAAGTGTAAATATATTATGCATGAAGTACAATCTTGAGGTTTAGTTCTTATAGGATGTACTGAAGTATTTGCTTGGTATGTTCGTTTCTATTAATTATTTTCCCTTACTATAAATAGGGCAGTGTGAGACTGGGTGGCTGATACAGGCAGGGTCAAGTGCCATGGGGCATGAACCATCGAGAAAAATATATCAGACAAGCAAATGGGATTCCTTGCTCAAAACAGAGCCCTCCCCCCTAACATACACATACTGCCAAAGCAGACTCTTACCACAAATGGAATCCTGTGTACAGGATGTGCTTCAGTCACCCCTGACAGGGCAGATTTGAATCTGTGATCTTTTGAACTAACACAAATATGTGACCTGCTCTCTGGGCCTCTGCTGCTTGGAAAAATTCCTAAAAACTTGATAACCAAACTGGAAGAAATTCTGGTTTTATTTTCTTGGAAAAGAAACAAAGAATCCTATTGCATTTCACAGGAACTTATCAATGTTTATGTTTGCATTTTTCTTCCTTGTGTTCAACAAATTCCTTTTATATTTTTTTCAATGCATGAAAGCAAAACAGTCTTGTGCCAATTTATTACAGTCCTTCAATCAAGGACAAGCCGTGTATCCAAACAAAACTTTAATTAGTACAATTATTAAGTACAAAAGGCCAGTGGCATGATACCTATATGCTATAGATGTTTAAAACTGTATCTGCAGTTTTTCTTTCAAGAGCTAAGAACATGATAACATTTCTTGGTATTGTAAGGTTGAAGTCTCAATCCCTTTTCAAGATGTCTTGCTCTTTAGACTGATTTTGTGTGTGTGAAGCATGGGAGATCATTTTGCAGAAAAAAACTAAAAATAAAGTGCTCTAATTAATATATCTTAACTGCCAAATCAGCAATCAGAGCCAAGAAAAGTCAGAGCGATTTGTTTATTAAATCAGTTTTTGATGGGTTCAGAAAGCTCTACACAGGAGAACACCATATCACCTCATTAAGCTGTAGAAAAGCAAGCATCCTAAAAAGAAAGCTAAACAAAATTATTTGTATTATTCAAACCATTATCAAGGGTGTTAATTAGGGGGAGAAATGTTACTGATACTGTATGTTATTTAAAGTTCTGTATATATAGTGAAGTATAATCCTATGAGTTTTTTAACATTTTATAAAGTCAGGTGTATACTGTAAAATGAAAATATGTGATTTGCAATTACAAAATATTGCTGATTATCCATCAAAACGTTTTGTACATGGACCAAGTAAAATTAATCAAATACAAACATAACAAGTGTAAAATCATACACTATTTCTTTATCTTTATCCCACCTGAAAGTAAAACGATGCGAATAATGGACTATAAATGTTTATGTATATTGAAAGTATTTATGGCACTTACTAAATTCAAATTCAACTCTTGTGTTTTAATTTTATACATCTGTTCTTTGCTTCGTATCATTAAACGAGTTAGCATTTTTGTATAGCAACAGTAATTGCTCATAAATTCCTAATCTGTTTTAAGATTAAGAAAGTTAAGACTTCTCTTACACATGCTGTATATTATCTTAAAGAATTCAGTGTACTACAAAAAATAAGCAGTTGGTACTTTGTTTAGAGAGTATTATGCAAGAGCAACTTAATTATCCCAAAAGCAACCCTTAGGCTTCAAATGCAGATCAATGCCTCAGAGAGATTTGTTAGACACTGAAGGAGTAAAACTAGAAATGTTAAATGAGCATACAAAAATCCCAGTGAACCTTGTACTAGAAATATTCTTTACTGACAGTTCTGGCTTATTTTTGCATGTAAGTGAACCAATTACACTAAACCACACAGCGAACCAATTTTTGTCTTGTCAGTGTGTAATGCTGAACAATTCGTATAGATACAAGTAACTGGAAACAATGCAAAGTGAGTTCAGTGCAGTAGAAAATACATCCATGCAGTGATCATCAAGGAGCCTTATGCATTTGTCCTGGTTAACTACATCCTGTACATTATATGTTTGCTTTGGTTTCCAGCAAGGGTGTTAAAAGTGTGGAGACTGAAGTGTTTAACCTGTTAAATCATTACTTCATGCGTCCATAAACAGCAAAGGGAAGAACTGTCTGAAACACAACAGTTTTTTTATTCTGAACAAGGTGCAGTATGGTGTCCTGATGAATTGCCCAGAGCTCTGGAACACATTCCCTACGAGCTTGACATTCCACGCAAAGCAGCAGAGGCTTTGGCTGCCGTGCAAACACAGAGTGCGGAACTCTGGGTTCCCTGCAATCCATGTTATCAAATTGTTTCCGCTTCACCCTGGAGTCATGGAGTCTCCTCTGGAGCAGCTGCCTCCATCAGCCACGTTTATTTAAAAACGGGGGCCATTTGCCCCCTTGGCAGCAGGTCAACTCCAAACGGGCCCCTTTCCAATAGCCATTGCCCCTTGGGGTGAGGCTCATGAGTGATGAGGTCCCTCATTGAAATAGCAACCCACTTTTTCTGGGATGTTTTGTCAACTCAGTAGATGCTGGAACACCTGAATATTAGCAGCAGAAAGAATGAAATATAGAACCATGTTATGTTTGAACGGCCATCGAGATAAAGATAAAACGGTTGAAACAAAATGTCAATGATAATGAAATGGAGGTGTCTGGGAGCCAGAAACTAAAAGATCTGATGCGAGTCAATCTGTCCAGATTCATTGGTATATCTACATTTCTCCCCATATGTGTGCATTTGTACTGCAATGGACTGGCATCTCATCCAGGAAATACAGTCGCACCTTGCTCCCTATATCCGATGGGTTAGGTTAGGCTACAGCTTGCAGCAGAAGCAGTTCCTGAAAATGATTGGCTGGATTCCTCTAGGAGTGTGGACTCATTCATTTTGGGATTCAATTTATCTGTTGAATCTAGTTGGAGACAGTGACTTCAGAAATGTGTGATGGCAATGACAATCCTTTGGTATAACAGAAGTCTGAAATTACTGTGGGAATGTATAACAATTCCACTATCTTGTGGGACGGGGAGCTGATTGAAGCTGTACTGTCTTTGATACCAAACTGAAATGTATGAGAATTCACATAAACTTAAAAACAATACGACTGAGTGCTGCTGGTTTTTTAAACAGAAAAACAAGCTCATTTATGGTAAGTGAATATATAGTATTTTAATCACAAAACACATATCTTCAGCTGTATTATATTTGTTTTTATACTGTATATTATAACTATATGCTAGTATATACTGTATAATCAATACTAACAAATTACATGTTCAAAATCTTAAAATATATATAAAAGACACTCTCAAGACATATTCTAAAAATTTGTTATGTGAACCTTCTACATTAAATAAATATGAAATACCGAATAATACTTTGGAGTAACAGCAGAGGCCAAAATAATGTTATTATATTTCCAAAACTGCAAATAGAAAATGCCCCTCCTTCTTTCTTTAAAGTCTGCCGTCCTAAGTAATTAGGTCTGTGACAGACTTAAATGGAACTGAACAGTCCTCAAGAACTCAAGAACAGGTCTGTGGTCACTACAGATTAGAGAGAGTCAATAAGGAAAGTCATAAGCATCAAAACTCTAAATGACTAAGCTCCAAGCCACTCATGAAATTATTAAAATAGAAGCTGTTGGGTGCCATACTGAAGTCAGTTATTTTAAAATAAACCACAGAGGCAAGGCACGGTGTTACAGATGTTATAAAAAAAAGAGAAAGATGGCTCAGGGGTCCATAAATCTCATCAGCTGCTACTGTAAAAGCAATGTTATTTCCGGTACAGTTACACTGCCCATCACTTTTTAGCAGAACCTTAATTCCTATTGGATTGCCAGTGCTACGGTTGTAACATATCACTTGAATTAGAGATTCCTTCCAGAGCACAACTTTCCACACTATTTCAACACTAGCTCTGAAAGCAGTTTTTGCTCCAATCCTTGCAACCAATTTTTGATTTCTGAAAAAAATTAATTCTTCATGATTCCAGCCAAACATTAAGACTATAACAATGAAGGGCTTTCAATCTGAAGCACAAGACTTCACAAAGACCACACTTCTGTTGTCAATATATATTTTGATGTCAATAGTAGTTCAGGTAGTCCAACAGTAGTTCAACTGACACCCGAAGAAGGCTCCACAGCCGAAACATTGTGTTTCCTTTCTTCTCTTTTCAGTATGGAATAAACCTTTAACTTGTTCCTTTTGGTGTCATGTAAACACATTGATGTCACTGTAAATCAATTCATTAAGACGTCAACATTAAATTTCTGCTGAGACTTTCATTGTACAATATTGTAATTAATGCTGCTTTAAGCCTCAGCCTACTGTTTCAGATTGGGAGCAAAATGGTAGTGAGTACATCTCATTGTCTGTTTGGATGGGATTCAAGCACAGTAAAGGACTCTGTTACCTATAAGATTATAAAGTGACACATAACTGCACTGCAAAGATGCTACCACAATCTGTATTGTTCTGTTGTCTTTAACTGTTATCATGAAACAAAACATTCATCCTATATCCTTTGATTATTCCAGAAAGCTACATGAATGGTCTACTGTAGAATAGAAGTGGCTGACCTCAGTTCTGGAGTGCCAGGGGGTCTTCTAATTTTAGATTTATTCAAGCATCTAAAAAATGAATTGACTCACTTGTCTTTCAATACAATTTATGTCTGCTTATGATGATGATCACATGGAACCTGGTGAATACTTGTCTAAGCATTCTGGGATGGAACCAGGTTGGCATTGTATGTGATGTTGATGGAACAGTAGGTGGGTCTCTTCCCTCTTGACCAGAGTTTCTAAGCCAAGCATGGTGACTGATCTTTTGATCAAATGTTAATATCTGATCATGTTGACTACTTGGGCATTAAAGATCCCATGACACTTTTCAAAATAGAAGGGATGTTATCCCTGGTGTTCTGGTGAAATTCCTCTGTGGACTTGTAAAATCTGGTCTCCCTACACTTTCTCCTTAATTCAAATTTCCTTCTTTTCCACCAAGTTGCTACCCTTCAGTGGAGGATGAATTGATGGTGGATGTAAAGGTCTATATAACTTGAATGAATTATTAAGTACTTAAATAACCTAATGTACTGCATATTTTATTATTATTATTATTTTATTTATTTATATTTATTTATTTTGTTTGTCTTTTGTTTTATAACTATTCTGATGTCTGTTATGCTTGTCTTGGGCTGGACTGCTGTAACACATCAATTTCCCTACAGGATTAATAAAGTATTATCTATCTATCTATTTTGGTAATAAGACAAATACCACTGGGCCATCGTTAGAGAATATCACGAGCCTTGCTTAGTAAATGCTAAATCACACCTAATTCTTTTAATTCCTTTGTTCCATTAAAGAGAGCTTGTGCTCTCAGAGAGAACTGTATATTAGCAATCATCTAATTGCATCTAGATGGTATCTCATGATATCTAGTGCTGCACAGAACAAGAAAAGAAACACCATTGTTGCACTCCTGCAATTCTAACATCCATTTATTATTGTACATAATTACATCTCCTTCTCAGATGAGCACATTCTCTTTTTTCCTATTCAGCTTTCTGGAATTGGTGAAGATTAAGTGAAGACAATCAAAAATGGAACCACATTAAAGACATTAGGTGTAATTGCTTTAAGACATCATAATACTAATAACACCTTTTTACATAAATGTACTTTGCTGCCTTTCAGACTCCATTTTGAAATGCTTGCAGATCCTGATAATGAACAAGTAATAGGTTTATTCCATGCTGAAAAAAAAGAAGAAAGAGAACACAACGTTTCGGCTGTGGAGTCTTCTTCAGACACCTGAAAAAGGCTCCATGACCGAAACGTTGTGTTCTCTTTCTTCTTTTTTTTCAGCATGGAATAAACCTATTACTTGTTCCTTTGCAGCCTACGCATGCTGACGCAGCTACCCACCTGATCCTGACAATACCTGGAAGAGCAAATAGCACAATCAACAAAATAGCAAAATCAACTAACTAACATAAAATCACTAACTGTATACAGCACTTTTCCTCACAGCTAAAGAACACAAAGCACTCTCTAACAACATTCACTGCTTTTTTAACAGACAGACAATGGGCACACTTCACAAAGTGTGGGGTTGTGCTCATATTCGTTGAATGGAATTGCTAACAAAATAGAAACTTAAAATAACTATCGGTCCTCCTCCAGACTTCCTGTTTGGGTAGTAAAAAATCCCTCCTGATCCCTGGTCTTTCTGTTTCACGCTGCTGGTATAAACTTTTAGTTTAGACTTGGCATTCTTTCTGGGTCACTAAACAGAGCAACTCCCTCTCTCCCACTAACTGAGAGCTTCCAGCAGAGCCTGGCCAGGTCTGAGAGGGAGAGAGAGACATGCAGGAAAATAGTTTACTGGAGAAAACAGATTCCACTGGGTTTCCCATGCCCTCATGACGAGGGCAGACTTACACACATCACTCCACTTTCCAGTTCACAGTTGTAGCAAATCGAATTAGAATGAGTGAAAATGGCTTTCTGTCTTCACAAAACCACCAAGGAAAACCAAGCCCTAGGGAAGAATCTGTGCAATTGGAGCAGATGACTCGCATTCATTTAAATTTAATTAATCTTATTTATACTTTGCAGTTTCTCATATGTTTTACAGTTTCAATGACAGATTGACATTTCAAATGTATAAAGCAACATAGTGGTGGACAGAGTAAAATGATCAATATATTTGCTTGAGAAATACCCAGAGGAGCCACATTTCCATTGGAATAACACTTCCAATCCATTTGATCACTTGAAAAGTTCTGTCACCAGAGATAAAATTTCCAAGGAAACTTTCATGTTCGTTATAAGATAAAAAGCATGAGTGATGGAAAGGTATGAGTCACATACAAGAATTAACATGACATAACAAAAGAAAGATATTTGGAAAATTAGCAAAAAGGGAGAAAGGCATAAAAGAGAGAGTAAGCCATTCAGGCCTTCCACATAATGTCTTTTTTAAAGTAGCTAATTGATCCATGGATCTCAGCCAGCCATTTCTTGAAAGAAGCCAGGTTATCAGCCTTAACATGGCTAAAACTAAGTAGTTTGCACCTAACAACAACCTTTTGTACAAAGAATCACCTTCAGTCCTCCGTTTTATATGTACTTCCCAACAGCTTTCACTTGTACTTCTTTGTTCATGTTTCATTGTTAATTCTAAAACATGTCAATTGGGTCTGGCTTTGCCAATGCCTTTAAAGATTTTGAATACTTGAATCGGGTCCCCTTATAATCTTCATAAAAAGGAGCAGTTCTTTTAGCCTGTCAGTCTAAAACATACCATTAAGCCTGGGGATGTATCTGGTTGGTTTTCTCATGAGTTAATTCCAGAGTAGCTCTTTTTCGTATCATAATTGATACAAAAATTGTACACAGTATTTTAAATTAGGCATTACTGGTGCACTATCCAATTATAAAATTTTAATGTAATGTAAAATTTTAATGTAACATGGAACACAATTTAAACTATGTATCCTAGCATTGTTCTTTTTTAGCTTTTGTGGCTTGTGTCTATAAGATACCTGTGTAAAGACCTAAGTCTCTAAGAAGTATTCTCTTCAAGTTTGAGAGTTCAGATATTACAGTATATTCATCATTTATGTTACCTAGTTCCTGTACTTACAGTATCTATATTAAAGGTCATCTACTAGATGATTACCAAATTTTGAATTTTGTCTAAATGTTTCTGAATTTGTTCTGCATCTTGTACAGTGCTTTCTAATCTTACTTATTTGGTACAGTATCATCTATAAAATCTATTAATTTCCTAACTATACCAGAATCTAGATTATTCATAATAAATCAGGAAAAGCAGTGGTTCTAATAGAGATCTTTCCAATACCCCAATAATTATATTAACCCAATAGCATTCACCCCTTATTTGTACACTGTTTCTTGTCATTCACTAAAATTTAATCCAAACACATGCAGTTTGTTTAATGTCTTCTGCCTATAAATATAGAATTAATCATTTATGAGAAGCACTATCAAAGCCTTTTGAAACTCTCAATATACTGTATCATATCATATACTCTGTATCCATTACTGCTGTTTAAAAGATTATACTTCCCTTTCTAACAAGTGCTTGAAATGTATTTCTGGATTTGTTGGAGCAGACTAGAATAAAGTGCTCTAACAGGATAACAGAGCAACTGTTAAACCTGCATTTCATCCTCACTCAAAACATTCAATATGCACACAATGAGATAAGTCCCGGTTAAGGACAGATGCATATAAATTACATCAAAGTAAAGAACTTGTGAGTACTTTTTTAAAAAGTATTTATTAAACTTGCCTTTAATTTTAAAAATACATGTGTTCCGATTTTAATGCATGAGTCTCGCAGTCTTTTTATTTAACCTAGGATGAACTGTTTCACCTTCATCTTACTTCAGGTGTGATAACACATCATATATTGATCTAATTTTACCTCTTGATATCTTCACTTTTTTCCTCACACGTTATTAGCTCTGCTTCAACTTAGTTGTCTTTGAACACTATCTAGTCATTTACTGAAACGTTGTCTACGTCTTTGGAGTAATAGGATAAAAACTATTTTTAAAACTATGAAATAGAGTTCCTCAAGCCCTGTTCTGCTTTAATGGAGGAACAAAGATGGCTTTAGTGTAGCTTAAAGTATAAGAAAGGTAGAAGAATGCCAATTACAAACCCTACTAATTACTATAACTTCATCGTCTGCTTTTTGAAATCACATAAAAGGCTCAGGGAGTAAGATTTCTAACTGTGCTTAGGTTTTGCTTGGAAGCAGTTTAACAGGTGCAGAAAGTAATGACTCAGGTTGTGGCCTTGTAAACCAAGTGAACCATCAGACATTATACTGTAGCTTGCACTCCAGTTAAGAATAACAGAACAGTCCTTCATGCCTACCCAGAGCTAATTGTGCTTATTGTTCAAAACGCAACCTCGCGTTGCGCTCCATCATTGCTTGTCCTTTTGGAACAGGTGCTCCATGTGTATCAAACGTTAAAAGGTCACTGACAGCTGGTAAGCTGCACTCCCTGGCTTAGGGCAATCGCAGTGAGCCAACACTGTTTTCAAATCAGGGGAATAATCCAACAGGGAATATTTACTGGTGTGCCGAGGAGAGAAACAGCTCTCACTCATGAGCTGTTAAAAGCGATTGAGTGCAAAGACCATCTAGGGAATGAGTGAGAGTTCGGTTTATGTTAAGACTTTGTAGTTCCCAGGCTTCACCTCCTTGCAGCATCTGTGCTATACTTCAGAGTAGCAATAGGGAATTACAGTAACAAAAACTAGGGTAACTACTGTCAAGCAGAGGAAGCTCACCAACTTTTAACCTGTCACTAGCTGGTATATGGTACAGGGCGAGTTTATTTATATTCCAGCCACATTTTCCTTTACCTACCTAATTAAATGTCTACCTCATTTTGTCCCGATTCCATATGAGCTGCACAAAGGAACCTGACATGTTTCACCATAATTGAAATCCAGACTATGGTTTTTGTCCACCTAAAATATTGCCTATAGGGTTCACAATATCTTTTCCACATACCACATCATAGTTTTTTGGACTTCTGTCCAAAAATCAAAGCACTCAGACAATGACTCATAAGGCATTTTATTGTTTGACTAAGCTGAATGGTTTTCAGATTGATATGATGGTTGGGTGGCAATGACTTCTTCCAGTCTGCATTTTTTTGGCTTAGGTTCATCTCCTTCTCATGATTACTCATCCAGATCCCAGTGGAGTCACTGCTGTATCCTGTTGCATCTACTAACTGTAAGTCATGTGCACAGACCCACACTGATACAGTACATTACAAGATGAGGCAGCTCCCAGGAAACTGCTGTTGTTCTTCTTTTCACATATTGCCTGTGGCATGGGTTGTACGCCTACATGAACTGCTCTATATCTGTAACAGTGATGATGAAGATGAGTATGATGTAGCTACATCTTCAGCAAGAAGGCCCCTCTGCTTAGGCTCCTGTCTAGTACATCCAGCAAAGGACGTGCTGTGTCTACTTGATTAACCTCCATTACTTTTTTGCCAGGAAGGTTCAAATGAGATGCATCGTGACTTATAAGGCCGTGTTGACGGATCAAAAGCTTTGTAGAGCGAATACAATTCTTAAAATGAGGCAGAAGATGTCAACTGTTTGCCAAGCAATCATCTTTCCCCATGGAGTCTTTGGCTGCTCCCCAGGTGCAAGCCATATAAGAATGTTCAGGTTTGTTTGAGGTTAATTTGTTAGCCCCGTCTCGTTGACAAACTCGTTTATAGTTGTATTTTGTACAGCGCAATAACTGGAAATGCAACAACAGTTAATGCTGCTGTTAAGCGTGATCAGATTGCTCAGATGGGCTCCCATCACGTATCTGCTGGTAAACCACGTTCATTAGAGTGAACAATGAAAAGGGCAGCAGGACAATGGCAGGGGACATGATCATTCAGACAATTCAGATGACATCCGACGCTAAGCGTGGTGGTTTCCTGACGTCAGAAAGCTTTGCCTGCTCTCATGCTCCACTGAAACAGAGACAATCGGCAGCTCCACAGGAAAGAAGCCCGCTGGCCTGTCACGGCCAATTACTGTACTTCTCGCAGCCTCATCGCCCGTATCGTGAATGTCCGCTTTCATGGGAAAATTTAGCTCTGCCTGCCGCGGCGTTCGAGCTGTTGCAAGGATTGGTACTGTTTTTAGTTTTTACTTTACAACGCTTTCATTTTTTCAGCCGTTCAGCGATGTCTGCTGTGCCGCGTTGGTTTGGCTAATGTTGCAAGACGTGTGCAGGAATAATAAGGAAAAATTAGGGGAGCTAATGATTAATTTACTTTACAGGTTAGGCTTTTTACGCAAAAAAATGTTTTTATTTACCTTCGAAATAAAATGCAGGAAAGAAAAACATAATTTGTATGCAAACGGGAAAAGTTATTTTTAAGGTCGCGTTAGCAAAACGGAATCACGCTATTAATTTTAACAAAAAGTCGTATATGACAGTACAAATCTGCTGTTACTTTTCAACATATATTTGAGCGTTTCTATAACCTAAATAATTAAATATGTTATCCTTTTTGACTTTTGTAAGTTCGTTAACAGATAAAACAGCTTCGAGAATTTAAGACTTTTTACAGCAATTTTACTTCGCCTACATCATATAAAAGAAGTTTAGAATTACCCTTGCCCTTTAACCCAGTTTTGAGATAATGTATCACTTCATTCCACCTGTAAAATACAAAGTTGCCAGCAAAGATTACTTACACTAGCGCCCTCTTCAGGCACAGGTTGATAACACAATGTTACTGCAACTCTCTACTAAAAGCATCAACACAAATGAACTATTGCAGCTTGAATCCCACTTAACAATACGTTTGAAAAAGTACTTGCAAAGTGCATATTTTTAACAGCAATTTGTTTACTACACTCAGTTATCAAATGTTCATGTTTCTGTGTGGCTGAACATTATGCGCTTCTGGGCTAGCTGATGAAAAGGCAGAGTAACAACTTCAAGTTAGATGTTTTTGCCTTAAGCAAACAATCATTTCTAGCATTGATGCTGTTAAGTCAACGCGTTCACTTAGCTACGCTCGACCTAAGAAGCAAAATGACTCATATCAAAATGTGGTTTATGTTTAAAATATTTTCTATATGACAGCCTATTCTAAAAAAAGAGCAATTAATGTCAGTAGCATAAAGGTTATGAGGAAAATACTCTTAAAAACTAGTCGTTTAAATTATATGGGGGACCTTCTGAAAGATTAAATATATTTGTCGTTAAAATATTTATGAATGCAGACTACCACGACTTTTACTGGGAATAAGCGGCTTTTTTGTAATGGCTGACCGGACAGATGAATGCAGACAATTGCCATTTCTTAAATTAATAAACATATTAAAGTCCCAAACCTAATATTTGTAGGTTTTCCCCCATAACAGTCCACAAAGGGATATAATCATCATTACTATATTTGGGGTGGAATTCATTGGTTGTCTCTGACACCGTCGCTTGCGTTACCTTGGAATGTGCACTGCTCAGTGTATACAACATGCGTCCCTTTAAAAAAAAAAAACCTCGGTGCACCGGGGGGAAAAAAGCAGAACTTTCTGACTCACCGCCAACAAACTGCATTCCGCCCGCCACCCTGCCAATTGTCCTGGAAATAAGCTCCGTCACGCAGCATCCCATAAGCGCTGTGAGTGCCACCAACAGGAGCAGCCCGCAGCCCACTCCAGTCACCACGGTGCAAATCTTCCACTCCAGGCTGGGAATACCCTGGAAGGAGGCATACCTTCCGCACTGCTCCACCATTACTGTCATCTGCCGGGTCTCGTCCCGGACAGGGTAGGAACATCGGCGGAAAGTGCCGAACGACACAGGCTTGTCCATCTGGGAACCCAATAGCCAGTATGGCATGAAAAAGCCAACGCAAGAGGCGGCCGCGCATAAAAAGGATAGTATTGCCCATATAATCCCGGTGCAGGTCAGACTGGATGCCATATTCGTTGATTAGTTCAAAGTATAGTTAGGCTTTTGACAGGTGCTATTATATTCCCCTTTCCCTCTGTTTCCAGCAAGTCGGAACTTTTACATTTGTATCCAGAAAGCTACAATGACAGCCGTTCTCTTTTGGTGGATGTCCGATATGCCCTGAAAAAGAAGGCACTGTTGTTATTTACAACGCTTTGCTGTCATTGAGCGCAGGTAACTTTTTGTACAGACAGTATAGTAATCTTAAAGGCAACCGAGAAACCTTAGAATCGGTAATAGGAAGATATGATTACAAATAAACTGATTAGGATAAAACAGAGAATTTATTAAATTGTTTAAGATACGTATGCAATACACAGTTTGCATTTTTGGGAAATGACAAAAGTGACAAGTAGCTTCATTACGAAGTTTGGATACCCATTGACAGTTTGGTCACCTCTGATTATGTATCTTAAACGTTCTCTATTCCTTTTGCTAAATATAAATCGCGCAAAAGTACGCGTATTAAGGTAAATGGTCACTAAAATCCTAAACATGTTTTAAATGAAAATCTTAATCAGATGGAGGCACTGATATTACATACAGAACATACATCGACATGATTTTTTCTCCACAACACAAAAGAAGTTAACAGTTAAGCTCCAAAAAGCCAATAGTTTACAATAATTAACCTGATTACTGATTTTCTCATTGCTATAGAAATGTAGAAAATGTGCAATCGACTCATAAGGAGCTTAAAGCTACTGTACATGGTATTTTGATGCAATCTTGCATGTGTAGAAGAACTTGGGCTAAGTCTTCTTAAGTATTGAAGACTTAAAAGTACGAACAATTACTGAACCGTACTTACATGTTCAGTTGATAACAGCAGTGAAGTAGTCCTTTAGTTAACAGTTTCTTTCACAGTAAAACCTGCATAGTGGAAAAAAGGCAAAAAAAATCACAAAACTAGTGTGGTTTCAAAGAAATGCCAGCCGCACAGGAGCGCTTTTTTAGTACTTTCCCCTCTCCTTCCAGTACGTGATGAGTACAGCTCAGACTCGCAGTCTGCGACTAAATTGCAAATATAATTAGTCCAGGGCAGACAGCGAACGTGGAGAGAAACCCCTCCTTTCAGCGACAGCCCACCGGAGAAAACGCCGTAAAACATTCCTCGAGATGGGGACTGAGGGAGTGGGAAGGCTGGTGGAGTATGTCTGTGCCACACTCACTAGGGGACCATCAATCAGGAAGTTTCTCCGCCCAGGGGCTGGCTTCACCAGCTCTACAGAACTAATCAGCCCATAAAGCGCCCACAGCGGCTCTTAGCTGAGCTCTCCAAAATACGAGTGTACTGTAGTAGGTTCGGATGCACGATTGACCGAGATTTGCATTTTTTGCCTTGTAAAAAAAAAGTTAACTGTAATGAATTAAGTTTATTTAAGCAAATGCAAAAAAAAATACAGAAACTGTTTTCTATCCTTGAAGAAAGTTGATTTCTTAAACCAATTCCGCGAGACCGACGCATAGAAAGTGATAGCGTATATAACGACGATTTTACTAACTAGAACAACAGTTAAAATTAAAAGCAGACTAAATAAATTCTTACACTAAAAAGTAAGGCTATGAGAGTTCTTTGTTTGGGAAATCGATATTAAAATCTTTCTCTCTCACAGTTACTGCTCTAACAAAATGAACCCGCGATGGAAATTATCGTGTGATATACGACCCTGGCGTGCCAGTAAAAACACAGTAATCAACCAAAAAGATAAGTAGGTCACTAGGTTAGAGAATTTAATACATTGGTGATGACAAAATCTGTGAGAGGTGAGCTTATCATCAGCTTCTATGATGCGGCTGTAACATTATGGTTAATAAGGTTTATGTAAATTTTCTATGGCTTATGTATATTCTCAGCAGGTGCGTTTTTGCATTACGAATTTAAAAAAATATTAATCAATTCATTCTGTTTTAAGAAAAAATAATTAGATGAAATGTTGATATTGCTTACTTGTTTTGGCGTCATTTTGATTAGTTGATTTTTCATGACAGACTATGATACACTCCAGCGATTTATTGCATAATCATGAAATCGCCCCATTAGTGAATAGATGGAATAGGTAAAGCTGATGAGGGGAATTAAACTGACTTTATCATTTTTGCCAATAAGAGAATTTGTCGTGGTTGTATTTGTTATGTTTTTTGATGCTCAGCATCAGTATGAACTTGTATACACACTTGCAGGTCCATTTAGAATGAATTTATAAATGACGTTCAGCTATAGACTTACAATCTTTTCTTCTAAAGACAATCCAAATTCACTTTGAGGAAAAGGTAGAAAAACACAGGAATTGTAAAAAGTGCGTGCAACCTCATCACCATTTCTTTGTTGTAGTTCTTGATTTCCTTACATAGACCCTCACAAAAATGGCAGATGATTCAAATAATATTTATAAATAAATAAAAATAGAATATGAATTTCTGAAAGAATACAGAGCGCCCTCTAAATTAATCTGTTTTGCTTGTCACAATTCCTTCAGTGCTTCTGATTCTGAATTTGTGTGTGTTAGAGAGTTGATGTTCAAGGTTCCAAACAATCTAAGAAATAAATGCATTGAAATCACCAAAATGAGAAGAGATTTTAATTAGAATTAATAGCTTTAAAAATGGACCACTAGCAACCTTTATTTACTATTCCAGCTTCCTAATGACTAATGACTCCAGTGTTGTTCAATTGAATTATTATCCAAGTCTTAATTGTAAATCATACATGTCAAGCTGTTTGCCAAATTGTTTCAAAGTGGGCTATTCTCAGTTAGCACAAAAACTCTCCAAGATAAAGGCTCTGAGAAATGAACACCAGGCTTATCAACCTGCAAGATAAAGGCGTGGATATGCATCTGAACTGGAAAGCAAGTGTGGCAATTTAATTAACCACCAGAAGCTGTGAGTGACTTTGTCTCTACCAAAGTAAAAAGATCTCAGAAAATCTTCTCCTTCTGGAGAGGTGGCTGAAGCGTTAATTGCTGTTTAACCAACAAAACCAAGTGTCTTATATATCCACCCACATATTAGCAATATTTGTGCTATTTTATAAATATATAGTTAAACTATTTGGTTCTTCTCCCCCTTAATGTTATTCTCCATAAATTCAGATTCCTAATTAACCCAGCCTCTCTGTCCTTCCTATAAATGTAGTGGATCGGCTGCTGAGGATGTTAAACACACCTGAGAAGCTATTGACTGAAAAACACATTTGCGTTCATAAAGGTCCAATGTAAGTCCCGTTTCTCCTGTTTCGTGGCCTTTTTAAATAAAATGTAATAAAAGGTACAGAAGCTCTTATTTGAAAAACAGAGGCTTTTAGGCACATTATCAATTACTGCTGTTGAGGTTAGATCTGTGATTATATTGTTTCCTAAAATTATATTGTGATTGTATTTTTAGAAGATATCCCTAGATTGTATTCTTATAATGATTGTATTCAGAATAGAAGTTCGAATATTGGGCTGCATCAAATCTTTTGTCTGGTAGTATTTTTGAAGGACACCTTGGTATCGGGAGAAGAGGTCACAGGCAGAGATTAAAGAACAGTAGTTGTGGAATAGGAATGTACGAGAAACTTTACATGTATTTATTTACTGTAAAACCTGAATGTCTCTCACAGAAATTATAGTTTTGGTATAGATGCCTGAGATAAGGGCAGTTCATCTGTAATGGGAATATCTGATGATGAAGAATGGATATCTAAGCCTGCTTGCTGTTGTCCTTTCATTACTTTCTCAAAAGTGTCCTAGGCACTGAGACATCTCACTTACGCCCTGGGAGAAGCGAATGCTGTTCATTCCAGTGAACTTATTCCTCTGCAAACATCCATCTTTTAGCAGGAACCTGCTTATCTTGTCGAGGGTTGCAACAAGTCTGAGCTTATACTAAAGGCATAGGGCGCAAGGCAGCACTGAGCACAGAACTGATCTCCAGCCAGACAGCACATCAGTCCATCCACTGGGTAAAAGAGAAAGGAACAAATTAGAATAGCCCACACAATTCAAACCAAATTTGGAGGTTGAGGGTTAGGGTTAGCCAAAACCGAATCATCTGGCCAAAGCTTACAAGAAATCAATGATAACATGCAAACTTCATACAGACAGACATCCAAGGCCAAAATAAAACCCAATTGTGGCTCAACATTGTTAATATCCTTGTTAAAGAGCCTAATTGTTGTTGCTACTTTATAATTAAATATTGTGTTTTGTTCAATATCATTATGTCTTACAATGTTCCTTTCTATACACAGTGCAGCAGTGACAGGAGATCCAATGGACAATGTATTTTTCTTGAGCACTGGACCACCTACTTTCCTTTCTTAACATGTGACAAATGAGGACAGGCAAAAGACAAAGCACACAAAAGCGTACTTTAAAGTGAACACTGGCAATTTTCATTCCCCGAGGGCACAGAATAGTAGTTTCTCTTTGCTTTTTGTAACAGTGAAGTCAGATCTTTTTCTACATGAGATTAGCTCTGGCAGCAAACCTGATACTTATGTTTGGCATCTAAGAATGTGGACTGCATAGCTTGTCTCATCTTAAATGTATTAGTTCCAGTTTATGGTTTTTTTTCTTCTCAATTCAATGAATGATTTATTGGCAGTCCTGAGGTCAGAAGCTTAGATTCACGAGCTGGTGCATCCAGGACCCACAATGACTATATCTCACTCACTATGGCTCATCTTTCTTCCAAGTGTTGGTTTCATAGGAAAAGCTTTCGGGGGCCTCAAAGCATAGACTTTTAATAATTCCTTTATCTATAAGGTGGCATGACAGCTCAGCTGTTTGCATGCTGCCTTGCGGTGCAGGGCCTCTGGGTTAAATCCTGGACCTGGGGGTGCTATCTGTGTGGAGTTTGTATGTTCCCCTTGTGTTCATGTGGGTTTCCTCTGGGTGCTCTGGTTTGCTCCCACAGCATAAGACCTATTGGTAGGTTAATTGGCTTCTTGGAAAATTTGCCCTGGTGTAATAGTGTGTGTGTCTTGTCTGCCCTGTGATGGACTGGTGTCCTGTCCAGGGTGTATTCTGCTTTGCTCCATTTCTGAGATGGGCTGCAGCCCCCCTACAACCCTGAATTGGACGAAGCAGTTAGAAATGAATGGATAGAGATGCATATGTTTTGAAAATTCAGGATGCTCTGAAACTGATCGTTCATTGTTTTAAAAACATTTATGTTTTTTAATCACCATTTTTAGAGAGCATAGTTTTAGTAAAAGTGTATGGGCTAAGGAAGTATAAGAGTGTTGCTTTGGTGCCGCATTTCTTAAGGTATTTTCCTTTCCCATCATAACATTTGAAATTTAAAGGGACAATTAGAGGATTTTTTTTCTGCTTGAATAGTTAATTGTCACATATAATGGTGCTGCTATTCAGAAAAGTTACCAAGGTACTGCACTACTAAAGACATGCGTTTCTAATACTTCTGCCTGGGAAAGCAACTTGCAACTTGACTTAGAGGACATGTATCACACAAAGCAGAAAACACTAAGCACATCCAATGACAAAACAAATGACTAAGAACACACAATAAATATACTATAAGCAAAAAGAAAGGAAAGCGGGGGCATAGTGATAGCATTAAGCACAATCAATATGCTGCAGCAGAACAGTTTTATTTTCTGAATGAAAAATGGAAAATAATTAAAGTTTTAAGAAAGAGGCACAGAGAAAAACAACATCCTTACAGTTGATTTTCAGATATGTCTCTATGGAACCTGCAATCAGGGTCACATACCAGCACAGTTGTCTCACTTCCTGTTCAAGGAGATAGTCATCCTTTTGGTATTCTCAACTGTGCTTTGCATAAATAAAAAATTCATGACATGCGAAGAGAAAAATGACCAGTCTTTGGGGGGATGTACTGGTCTCCTTTGACAGATGAACTGCTGACATATTCATAGAATACAGCAAGAGCCTTGAGCATTTTTGTATTAAAATATAGCTAATTCCTGTTTTTGCTACGTTTACAATGTCATTTTTCAACACTAGCTCTAAAGCACTACTTGTTCCCATTTTGTTTCTGAAATCAGATAGAAATGCTTATTTTAGATTTAGCAAGAGCCTACAAAGTTGTTACAACAATATATTGTAGCTTTATACTGTATATGCACAAACAACAGTGGGAGTAAAAATTTACACTCTGGTCTGAAGCAAAATTATTTATGAATTTATTAAGCAGAATTAAATAGTGTTTATCAAAATGTAATTTTTTTTTCAAGTGATACCAATTATAACTTTTTAGAAGTTGTTTTTAGAAGTGTGTTGGCAGATATCTACTATATAGATTTGCAGACATAAGTGTTGGCAAATTATATAGCCATCCATTATCAGAAAGCCACATAATCCTGTTAAAGGCTGCAGCAGATGGGAGCCTATCACAGAAACACAGGGCACACTCTGTCAGGATTGCATCCTGGATGGGACGCTTATACGCATTAGAGCGACAATTTAGAAATACCAGTTAACTTGGCCTGCAAGTCCTTGCAAGGTGGGAGGAAACTGGACCTTCTGGCTGAATCCTGCACAGACAAGGGAGGAACTACATATAGAAGACATCCCAGCTCAGAACTGAACCAAAGACAAAAGAACTATAATACAATATGATACAATATGTGCCGTATACTATATAGGAAAATATTACAGCACCCGAAAACCACAAAGGAGAAATGTGGGGACAGATTGGGGACTGGGGCTTCTCTGCTTTGTGGACTATTAGCCAAGACGGCTTTGGGTTTCTTGTCTAGGGTCCTGGTTTTGCTGGAGCTGGGAGGCCTTTTCCAGTAAGTGCAAGAGGCCCCATGCCATTCTTGGCACCACAGCCCTAGGAAGTTGTAAAAAAGTAATTTTCCTGTGTTCAGGGAGTAAGGGACATTCTGTTGGTATACCTGTTGTGCTGTATTTCCCCTGTGCTGTACTTTTGCAACATTACAGAGTGTGTATACAGTATATATTATATTAAAATTTGATTTATCGATGCCACATCCTTGAAATACACCCTTTAGACTTAATGCTTGTGTCATTACTTTGTTTTTTTGTTAGTTTTTTTACCCATTTTATATCCATGTAAAGTGACAATGTGTTTTCTTTTCACCTACACAATCATGTTACTGAGTTTAAAACATTTGAATGCATCGATGCATATGGACGTGTAATTGAATTTGGACAGGTCTTGTTTGAAAGAGGAATTCTACTTTTTTGCTCGGGGAAATCATTTGTGAAATGAAATGAAGTACTGATTAAATAAAAGGATTTAGCAACACCTCCTGTTTATCGTAGGACACGTTTCTCTAGTTTTATTGTTGTCCTACCTATTTATTCTTTCTGGCATTATTGTATCGCTTTGAGAAGCCACCTTTAAAGGCGCTATATAAAATAAAATTTATTATTATTATCTAGTCTTTACGTGAATGTCTTTACATTTTATGAATGGAAATGAAACTTTGACATTTATAATGTTGTTTCAGAACTCATCTACAAAGAAAATGTGACAAATAATGTTAAAAAATTAATACCAGTTCCATCACCCACTTGTAAAAAGTTTTTTTAAAAATGCTGATCAGCGGTTCTATATATGGAATGCAAAATCACTCTTTAAGGTGATGTATACTGTATATAGAAAAAAAAATGGTTCCTGGGAGGACATTGACATAGAGTTTTAAGGTATACTGTGATATGAACTGCATTTCCATAAAGCTGGGATCCAGCATACTTTATAAGTCATATAAATGCATTCATAATTTTCTGGGAAAAGAGCTACACTTTTACAGCTGACATGTCATTTAATAATCATGTCAATTAATTAAGAGTTTAGGGAAGTGAAAAATTCTTCAGTCCTTGAGAATTAGAATACCATGCATTTGCTTTACTACCTTCTTGACTGATTAGACACACATACTGTATACAGTACTGTATGTATCACAGACAGCCTCGGGGCTTATAAACAAATGTGACTAAAAAAGTAGTAAACTTTATTCCAAGATGAAAAAAATCAGACTCCCCAGCGTGTTTTGATATTGTGTTTTGGTACCAGGAAAGAATGAAGGTGCAGGTCTTATTCATCAGCACAGGCAATATCCTGCTACTGTATATGCTTCTGATAGTCTCAGATGTGACTCCTTTAGCAAAGGGACAAAGCAATCATTCTATTCTGGTAGAAAACAACAATTGAAAGTCAACATTAAAGCTAATGCTGGTTTAATTGAAGGCCTAACTGTACACTTCAGAACAGAAGAGTCAGAATAAAAACTGAGCTGAATACTAAGTGAAATAAAAACAATAAGCTAACAAATTTGCCCTGAATTGTGTATTTCTCAAGAGAAGAACATCTAATCTAGTTCAGCTCTGAAAGGGAGTTCAAAAGCTTTTAAAATATAGTTTGTTGTGAGATCCCTTCAGTGAAGTTTCTTGCCAAAACTTTTGTCCTATTTCAGAGCTTGTTTCTACTCAATTGCTCAATGAATCTACCACTTAGAAGCCATTGCTGTCCGATTCTGATAGAAATTACACTTGAGCTGGGGAGATTTCTTAATAGCAGTGCTATTTAATTTATGTTACTTAATGATACTGTTATTTAATTGATGTAAGTGACATATTTTCTATATTTGAAGTTGGGTGATGGCTTTTCATTGGTTGAATTGTACTGTATAATGATAAAGTTCACAAGTGAGTTTCCTGTTAGGGCCAGTTCCTTACAAAGTAGTTCAGTTGGGTAGTTGCATCAGCATGCGTAGGCTGCAAAGGAACAAGTAATAGGTTTATTCCATGCTGAAAAGAGAAGAAAGAAAACACAATGTTTTGGCTGTGGAGCCTTCTTCGGGTGTATGTTCATTACAAAATATGTGTAATACTTACATAGAGTATTTAATTGTATTTTAAAAGTTAATTGAAAACCAAAATCTAAAAATCTTTTTAAGATTTACAGGTAATTTGCAGGCAATTTAAGAAAACAAAACAAAGAAGAAAGACATCTGAACAATTCTCAATGAGATTACGTATTGTTAATTAAAAAAGGAAACAATAATTACTGAAAGTAAACTATTTTACATGGTGTTAAGAAGTGGAACTCGACTTCTCCGACGTTGTTCCTGGTCGGAGATTATAGACAAGCGGCCCCAAGAATTTCCGGATTGTTGACGTGTTGTAGTTGTTTATAATGGCTGATAGTAAAGTGGAAGTTCCAGCTGATACATCGAATCTTATCAATAACAGCAATAATGCAACCGCCCAGCCAAATAATCCGCTTTCGAGAAAACTCAATAAAATACTGGAAACGCGACTGGACAATGACAAGGTTGGGATTGCGAGAATATTGTTTTGCACTAGCCGTCTTTCCTTATTCTGTGGAGCTGTAAATAGATAGGACCCTAACAGAAATTGAAATTCTAATTCACTATGTATTTGTCATTTTTATTGGTCTTCTATTGACAAAGGTAAAACGTTACGTGACAGCGTGTTCCATCATTAAATGGTTGTTGCAGGAAGTATTGTAATTGTATTTGTTTGCATTTCCTGATGCTACAGATCTGAACAATCAATACTGGATCCCAAAACTGGAGCTGGAGTGCAATGGACTGCGCTTTTCAGTGTTATTTTTAAAAACATTTCTCCCTCTTACTTGCGGTATTTATGAAAACTGTGAAAGGTCCTACTTAAAAAGCAATGCGACGTATGAGTTTGCATACTAAACCTGCATACTGTGCGTGAATCAAGTACAACACAGTGAAATCGTGATCTTTCACTCTTGCTCGTATATTCTAACACATATTTTCTGATGGGGCTGGGTTTCCTTGATTTGCGAGGGTGCGTTTGTGTCCTTACACAAGGTTTAGTGTGCACTGAATGCTGAATTGGGCCTTATTTCACTACCACTCTCGAGCTGGCTGAAATATGAGTCCAGGCATCAATAGAATGGAACTCGTTTTCTTTAAATCACCTGGAAACACATGTGTCCCTCCATTGAATTATTAACAGAATTGATAAGATAAAGGATGTATCTTCAAATTCAATCACATTTTTGGAAATGGTGCCTAAATGTTTGCAAAGGACCTGGAGAAGAATTATATATTCATAGCCAGATTTCTCTATATATTATTTAAAAAAAATGGCAATTGCAGATCTAAAAAAGACATAGTAAGAACATAGTTTTGTGTTTTTATTTTCTGTGTATGTGAAGGAGATGCTGGAAGCTTTGAAAGCCCTGTCGGCCTTCTTCACCGAAAACAGCTTGCGCACACGCAGAAACCTGCGAGGAGATATAGAGAGACGCAGCTTGGCCATCAATGAGGAATTTGTCCGGATTTTTAAAGATGTCAAAGAGGTGAGGGGAGTCAATGAGCTGTGGTGTTTGTTGATTTCTGTTCTGTGTCACACCCATATCACATACTGATCCCCTGTCACACCAGTAATATTTCAAACAACAGTGGGGCTTAATACATCATCCTATTTCAGGTACAATTGTAGATTTACAAAAAAATTAAAACCACATTGCAGTTCTGAGCTGTTTCTTTTTATTTCAGTTCTTCCCAGTTGAGCATTTCTCTAGGTGCTCTGTAACTCTTTGTAGTTTCTTCCTTTGAGCAGAACCCACCAAAAGACAACATAGTATGCATATCGCAAGAAATAATGTCCAGTATTTTAATTTGAATATGCTATCATGCTGTTCCAGTACAGGATTTAATTAAGTTTATCAGTTAATATTGCTTGTACGTGTTGTACAATTAAAAAAACAATTACAGGTGAGTTGGTCACAGTGAACTATCAGGTCCCAACCAGATTCCATTAATTTTCCTCCCTTACTCAAGTTGAGGAATGCACTACCCACATTAACAGAACTGGTCGATTCTTGACCTGTGGTCGCTTTGACCTGCAGTCTTCCTTGTGTCCTTGACTCTCAGGTTGGTAGTGTGGTTTGCTTGTTGCTCCTTTTCACTGTACTGTAGGTGTACATACTGCTTGTATGCCATTTTGTGTTCTCTGTCACAGTATTTATTCCAACTTTTGCTGGTCTTATTTTCATTTTGTTTAATTTTTACTGTACAGTTCATATACATAGTATATGAAAAGAAGTACATTTCAGATATGTGTTACATGTCACCCTGCATATCAACCGTTAAGGTCCTAAGACATATGTGTGTTATAAATGCAATATAAAAATGTTAACCAGGTTGTTAGATAAAAAACCTTTACTAGTATTGCATTCCTAGGACTCGAGCTTTAAAAAGTCATATGTATACATACAGTATTTACTTATTATCCATTAATTCCTGAGATCTCTCTGGACTTCCTTATATCTTTTCCTGTTTTCACTCAGGAGTTGGAGAGTATTCATGAAGATATCCACGCCATGAGCACTTGCTGTGAGGATATGACAAACAGGCTGAAGGTACTGTATGGAGGGTGTAGCACATTATTAGAGATAACAGTTATCGTACACACTGAACATCAACACACAACCTAGAGTTTAAGAACAAGGTCTCAAATGGTCTGTTTAACATGTTAGTAGTTAGTTATTAGTTATTTGATTTGAACATCTTGCCAGATGTTGCTGTGAGATTTCTTCTGTGTTAGCTTCAACAATATGGGCAGGTAGTTTGTTTTAAACTCCCACTACCCTTTGTGTGAATTCATGTCTCATCTTCTGTTGATCCCTAGAAAAGTCATTGGGTTGACTTTATTTTCAGCCTTTGTGACTTTTGTGTAAAGCCCATCGGTCTCTCTGTGTATCTATGAGGTTACTGTCAGTAGCTCATTTACTACCTACCTTGGTCATTTTTTGAAACATCATTATCTAAAATTGCTTATAGTAATAGGGTGCTTTTGTATGACCGATGAAGACCCAGAGAACATCACAGAAATGGCATGAAAATGTGGTGTGGATAACAACAGTCTTTCTGCTTCAGCGCATTTACACTACACAGCAGCTAAACTTTTAAATCAAACAAAGTGATTGGAGCTGTAATAAAACTGCATTTTTTTTCATATGTCATGGTGTGACCGTTGCGGTTCTGCGCTGGCTCGTGCCCTCCGCCGGTCCTACCCCGCCCGTTTTGTCCCGCAACATCTGGGGCGCGAACCCGGGTCTTTGGCGTAACGCAACAGGGAGCCAGCCGCATGATCTAAAGGAGACCTCCTCCAGCCTAGGCAGCTGAGGTCCCTGCTGTATGCAGGGAGGGTGATGACATCACCATGTCCAAACTAGCTCCACTACAATGGCTTACTTTGTTACAGAGTTTGTAACACGATCATATAGTCTCAAGTCTCTGGCTCATGTTCAACTTACAAACATATACACCCCTACTATATGATTTGTAAGGTGTTGAAGGTCATGCCACTTACTTTAAGGGTAGTTATGGGGGTGACATTAGAGGGAAGAGAAAGGACCTCTTAATAGCTCTATTTACACAACATCATCCCTGTTCAGAAAGTCTATTTAAGAACTGAGCATAGTTTTTACCAGTCACATTGTTTAATCCTGTAAAAGCTTTATCCCACTTTACATGACGCGGTTGCTCCCATCTCGTCAAGCTGGTACCAGTTTCGTGTTTGCCTTTATCTGTTCCCGCTGTGACTCTTCGAGAGTGAGTGAGTAAGAGCTGCGCTGAATTTACACATTCTGAAAGACAGTTCTGCTCCCACAGTTTGTCGTTCCATCATTAGAGCAACCAGCTGGAAGGAGGGTCTAGGCTTCTACAGTTGTAGAGGATGCATGAAGTCACAGGGCAGTTCAGGAGGCCTCCCAGGAATCAGCGCAGCAAAATGATTTGTTCACCTTATCTGATCTACATACAGATGTTCACAAGCACCTTATGCACTCTTAAACTTCTCTTTCAATTACCATAAAGTGCATTTGGAGAAGCACACATTTTAGGATCACTATATTTAAAATTAAACATTTGATCCTTTATACCTGTTTCCATGTGTGAGACGATAGAATGCCTTACTCAGCCTTACTGTCAGGTTCTTCTGTGAATACAGAAGGTATCTACACTGATTGTCTGTATGTGCAGCGCACAGAAATAACAGAAAGCTCCACAGTGTTTCCTAAACATAGCCCATCACCCATCCTTGCATCTTATTTTCCAAATAAGGTTATAGATCCAGCTAGCAAGTGATCATGCATTTATATCCCTGTATTGTTTTATGTTATGGGTAAGATATCGGCTAATCCTAATTGGTCTAAAATGAAAGATGTATCAATGCTGGAGGGGGCTTCAATATAGATTTGGAACATATTGAGTTACAGTAGATGCCAAGAATAAAGTATCCCGTAGCCCTCTTCTTTGATACAGATGGTAAAATACTTAAGCACCTTCACTGTTCATGGAAACACATTGACAAATTAACCCATATGCCCCACGTATCAGGCAGAATGCTTTGATATCTAACCATTGTTGCTTTAAATTTGCTGAACTATAGTAAATGTAGGTAACAACTGTTTCTGTAATATTGACCAGCTGTAAAAACTCTGTGGTTTTAAACTTATTTACCCACATCGGCTTATCTTAAGCCCCAAACGTTTGCTGTAAGGATTGGAGCAGAGTGGAACCGTAACACCAAGGTGACTTTCTCTGCAGTGGCTGTCTCTGTTTACTGATGGTAATCTATTTTGTGTTTCCCAGGCAGCCAAGGAACAGACACAGGATCTGATTGTGAAAACAACTAAACTGCAAGGAGAGAAGTAAGTGATGCTGCATTTATGGTGACAAATGGCACCTGACACATGCCTGTACATGTATACCCCACGCACATTTTGCTTTGTTAACCGTGTTCAGTGTTATTTTTTTTAACATATGTAGCACATGAAAGCAGATCCATTTTCTGTTGCTAAGTTAGGCAACCAATTATTACACTACTCAAATACTCTGTGTTGAGTGTTCTGTAGTACAATAATGTCTTTACCTATTAGAATATTTTTTGTTTCCCTGATTTTAAGACCAGGGACTGCAATTCAGACTTCAACAATTGTTTTTCCAAAACTTCAATTTCCCTTTTGAACATTGCTGTTGTAGATCAATTTTGTAGCTAACTTTGTGTCTTTATTTTGTATTGTACAAAAATGAACTGGGGTTTACATTTAATTTGAGGTGTGCCTTGTACGTGAATGTAATTCGTTGGCTCAATAGTAAAGATATTATAGGGTTGCTGTAATGTCGCTGCATGCTGATGCAAGGTAACTCCCCTCTGCTTTTGGCTTATCGCCTACTGTGTACCCTGAGGGAGATGAGTCATCGGAATGTGTAACTTATACAGTACGTTAACTGTTCAGGTAGAAGCTCCCTTAATGAAATTTCCTTCAGTTACAAATCTGAAACGCCAAACAGAAATGAAACTTTGTTCATATTGTAGCACCTAGAGGGGTGGTGTGTTATGATCTTTGTTGAATTGTTGGGTTATCAGGAAACAGATACATGCAGGTAATAATGAGGTACAATGCAGTGGTTTTATGATACATTCCAGAACACAAACCAAAACAGCGTAGCTTCTGTATCATCTCTAACTAGCTGCTTCAAGTCCCTGCCTAGACATTGGGCAGGTAGGGAATTTACCAGTACGCATCTGCCACAGCATAATCTGTTCTCTTCTGTAGGTAGCATACATCAGACATTCAAAAGACTTGTGCTTCCTGTTTATATACGATCACCCAACCAGTCACTGTTTTCATACTCCTCAGGTGACAGTAGGCCATCCCCACAGTCTACCCTGTTATGTTGCGGGGAGAAAACTTGCCTTTTTTTCCCCTGCCTGCTGCAATGACAAAGTGGATTTTAAATATGAAAACATCACCGAACACATTGAACCTCCTTATTGTTAAGATGTTTTGTAAGATTTAAAAAAAAACTATTTTTATTGTAAATTGACGCCAAACATGTCTAACAGATTGCAATCCCAACGCATGCTTAGAAACCTACTTGTGGTTATACAAAAGCACATTATGGGCTATACAAATAAAACAATTGCAGAGGGAGTTCCTTCATTTCAGTTTTCAAAATGAGACTACATATGTTTTCAGTAGTATTTGTTTATGCAAGTCGGGAGACTCTAAATTAGAGCAAATATGTTGGTTTTGAGATAATCACTTTCCTCTGCATGCTTTTAAGTGTACATATGTTGTCTGCTATGGGATGCAGCATCAGAAATTAAAGCATACTGCACCGCAGAAACATCACTAACATTTTGTATGCAGCAACATTTGGCGTAGGTGAATGTGTGAAATAATAAACTCAGTCATGTGTGGAAACAAATTAACCTTTGTGCTTAGGAGATTTTAGGAGAGGCAAATATAAAATACATTAAGTGTTTATTGAAAGATGTTCTCTGATTTCTACCACAATCCCCTATGACTTGTTCTTCACTTGCATCCAAATCTAGTCACCAGGTAACGTGTATTAGTGTAACTCTGTTTATTAATTGGGACATTCCTAAGTCTTCTGCATTAATGCTAGCTCTGCCATGCTGCAGCCTGCTGTGGATGCCAGTAATGACTGAAGGACAGGGAGAAAACACAGTGATGTCAGCCAGCCTGATTCCTTTTCATGTCAGTGAGATCTTTTTAGAGTCAGAAGGGTGAAGATGTTTTGTGTGTTGTATTTGCCTCAAACATTAATTTTGAAAGAAAGCTAAATTGTCGCAATACCATTTGCCAAGGGTTTTTTTTTTGCTTTTCTGATTGCTTTCATTTTATACAATCTTATTGAATGACTGTCTGTCTCACAGTACTGGGGCCCTGGAATCAATTCCTGAGGTTCTATCTGCGTGGACTTTGTATGTCCTCACCATGTTCATTTGGATTTCCTCCCACAGTCCAAAGACATACTGATAGATTAAATGGCATCTGGAAAAATTGATGTGAGTGTGTGTGTTTGTGTCTGTGCCCTGTGCTGGACTGGCGTCCTGCCCAAAGTGTCCCCCACCTTGTGCCTGTTGTTTACCAGAATAGGCTCTGGCTTCCCCCGAGACCCTGTATTGGCTAAAGTGGTTGGAAGATGGATGGATGTCTTTGAATTTAGGGTTGCATGGTGTTTAGATGTTTACCGTCCTTCCCCAGGCTTGCATGACAATGACAGGTTCTTGCGATAATTTATTATGGTCATTGTGGTAGTTTCAGTGCTGCGAATTGGTGGCTATGTGGTTGCTAGCAGCAAGATCCCTGTCTTTTTTTGTGAGAGCAAAAAACGCTTACAGGTTTGTAGCAAAGAAGTAGGGAAACAGGGTTTGCAAGTTTACCTGTTCCATCTTAGTTTCAGTGGTTAAAACATTTTGTGGATCCTTTCAGAAGCAAATCCATAGTAAGAAAAGTTAAGTGAGAAAGCTTTGAAGTTTATTTCTGTTGTCTGATTGTTGTCTGTTGCAAGTATCTTATTTAACATGATAGTACTTATCTATCTTTTGGACTAGAAAGAATTTAAGTATGTGACAGTTTTTCTATTATATATATACACAAGAGTTAGGTAAGTTAGGTGTTTCTCTGTGTTGTAAAAAGAACACCGTTGAGACAGTTGCCATGTAATTCACTTTTTTCTCATTTGCTCTTTCCTTTTATGCATTATTAAAGGTTTGAACTCTTGTTTTTATTCTCATCAGTTTTAGTTAAGATGAAAAAAGCAAAACTCATCAATTTTTTTCTCTTGGACTATGCAGCACTTTATCCATTTTAAAATAGAACCAGACAGGAGCCAACATGTTTGAGCTTGAAGAAAGTCCTGTCACAGAACTGCTCTTATTTGAAATACATTGTGAAATAGAAAATAAATTGCTTCAAAGGAGCAATTAAGATGCTTTCAAAGTGAAACTTCAAAGGCAAGCCCAGAATGATGAAGACATCAAAGACATATCAAGTGTTTTGTTCAGTTCCAAATATAGGGTTATTTTTTACATACTCGAAGGAAAAGAATGTCACTCAATTCAATATCCACAATCCTTCCACGAGCTGTTCACATTGGACTAAACTACTAATTTTTTTGTTGTAACACCATGCAAGGTTATGAAATGCAAGAATAGATCTGACAGTTTGAAGCGAGTTACAAAAGGACATAAAAATTATTTCATGTTGGAAGCTAAATTGTTTAAACTTCTTAGCGGTATTGAAAATGTTTTGTGTCCACTCTGACTTGGATGTTTCATTGTAGGACTATCAATCAACTTTAGAACGTCTGGCAGTAATTTTGTATTTTTAATACTGTTTGTTTAAAAGTGAACAATAGAGATACAAAAATTAACCCTTTAAGACAAAGATCCAGGTACATGTATTCTGAACACGGTTTAGAACTCAGGGTGTCATTTGGTCTTCTTAAATCATTTGCTGTCTAGAAGCTTATTGGTTCAAGGATATTATCCACCTGTTTCTTGAAGGACCATGGCTGGATGACGAAATTAAGACTTTCTCTTAAATATGCTGTCCTGTTTGATATAATATAATACTTTGGATTTTAATTTGACCAAACATGTCCTTAGTTTCTTAATTTGGCATCTTAAGTATAGTTGTATTAAAATTTCATTGAATGAAATGTGAAGAGGTGAGTTTTAATAGAACTCAAGGAAATTGTCAGAATATCATTAACATGCCAAGGAATGTTCTAACTACGTACAAAATGCTTGTATTTTATTTTTTTTCAGAAAGATTCAGTTGTAAAATATGAGGGAAATATTCATCATCTATTGAACTTGGATCAAAACTATTTACTCCTGTGCTAGATAGGGTGAAAGGCCTCCTCTCCTTAGTAATCTTTCTTATGTTCTGAAGCTTTCAGACTGTTTATCATTCAAAGCTCCCACATACAGAAATAAAGCTTTCTTGTATTCTAGTTTGTCCCTAACTCTAATTCATATGAATGTAACAACAATAAACATGTTCAGTAGCTACTTCACTTATTGCTGTACCTAATCTTCAAGAACTTGGTGCATCATTAATAATGTTTGTACATCTTTTAAGCTCTTCATCTTCCATACACTGAATGGATCCATGTCTCATTTAGACAGTTTTCATGTCTCTTTACTGTGTGTTTGGGGGGTCTTAGGGGGAAGACTGAGGGGGGGAAAAAAGCAAAAAGCATCTTTGTAGTGTTTCTGAATCCCCTTGGTCTTTCTCTCTGCTTTGTGAGGACATTAGCTTTGTAATTTAGAATGCATTGGGTCAACATTGCTTGCTCCGGTTTGTATGTACTGTAATAACAGGTATTGCTTTTTCCCAAAACAAGTGACAGATGCTTGACTGTTATATATGAATATTGGCGTTTAAATATGTTTATTTAAACTTTGGTGTGGTGCAGCTTATTGAATTGCACATTGCGTGTATTGATTCTTTGCCAAAAGACATCTTAAGTGAAGTTGCATGGAGTACTTGATTTTAAGGACCTTTGGTTTTAAACTATATTATTCATACCGTTCTGCTGGGCAGTGTAGCTATCTCTGTGAGAAACAAAACCTATCATCACTGCGTGGATGCTTTCCAGGAGAAAGAAAATCAAAGACCTATAGTTGGGGTTGGAAAGCTCTCCTACCGAAATGTTAATAACACATATATCTGACAGTGCACATTGCTGGCACCAGACTGTTTTAATAATAATACTCAGCAGGGAAGTTACTGAAAACCTTCTTGTAAGAAGGTGGTGTGATGGTGTTTTTAGTCTGGATGGAATTGTTGTTGCATCACCCCAGTGATTGAGGAATACCAATTATTCCGTTCAATTTGTTTCACAGTGAAGCAGTCTTCCATATATTACCCATAGATCCAAACATGCAATCATAAAGCTACAGTATGTTTTTTTCAACCTCATCTTACTTAACGCTATTTCTTAGAAGGATCTTGGGTCTTTATCCTCTGATGCTAATGAGCTTATTCCCAAAAGACTTACCGTGGAACCAAAATACTGTACTGTCTAGTGCATCTCCATGACCATATTTTTAGTTATGGTGACCAGAACCAAGCTTCTAAAAAGGCTCCTGTATTTTACCCTCTGTACCTTTTCTTTTACTATTTTAAATTATTGTTAGGTATTGCATATTTAAATTAGATGTCAATAGCCAATTAGAAAAATCCTCATGTTGAAAGCTTAAGCATAAAGAGTTTTGGCTTAACTCGCTTGGCTGAGCGCTCACCACCTGCCCATAGAACGATGAATTTAGGACCCCCATACTTTACCAATTGATGAAGAATTAAGAAAGTGATCCAAAAGGGCTGAAGCAAAGGTGGAGATGGGGTGAAGGAAGGATAAAAATGAAAATTAATATGAGAAAGAGAGGTGTGATTTTTTTATAGTATTTGAGTAAGTGATGTCATGAAGGATTACAAGTAAGAAGACCATGGATGAAGCAGAATTTGGTTGCCATTAGTCTTTCTGAGCTTTTGTTACACGCTTGATTTATTTGCAAATTTCAACCATTATATAAGATTTTCATTTCCGGTTCTTTGTTATTAACAGTGTAAATTCCAATTGAAATTGAAAATAAGCAGACGGGGATCTGATTTAGATTCTCATTGCTTTATAATCTGAGCCTCTTCAGGTGAAGCAACTGCAGGCTCTCATGTGCTTTGTTCCTTTTTGATCTTTATTTTTTAGAAGCGTCGTCGCAAAATATTTTAAAATTCATCGTTGCTTTAAACTGACACTTGATAACTCTTAATTGTGCTTCTTTATTTTGGTTTTGAAAACGTTTTTAAACCTAGAACTACTACTGTCTCATTACAGAAATTGAAGGAAAAAAATGTCTTTGCAGCCTTTCTGATATTCTGTTATATTAGGTTTGAACAAAAGTGAGATGATAAATATATATAATGCTTAGATTAAAATGTTTTTATAAGGTTTCAAGAGGCATAAAACAGATCTTAAATTGTTATGCATTTTGAGGTGCCTAACTGCTAGCCAGTTTGAACGCCCAACCTCAGAGAATTACTACATTGAAAAACCACTGTTTAATTACAGTACTTTCTGCTTGTTTGAAATCTAAATATCACAGAGGGACAAGCATATAGAGTATACAAATTAACAACATGTGCTGTGTGTTTCATTACTATTACCTACGTAGGCAGGGTTGTTACAGACTTACACTGAATGGCCAGTTTATTAGGTACAACAACTCTTCCCATGTAATTGAGTGTTTAATCAGTGTCAGCATCCTAAAGCAGACAATGCTATTTAAATCAGATCGGCGTACCTATGGATAGAGTGTGCAAGTCAGAGGGAGAATGTCCAAGACAAATAATTTAAGTGATTTTGAACACGGCATGGTAGCTGACGCCATACGTGCCAACTTGAGTGTGTTTAGGAACAGCAAACCTGCTGGGGTTTTCAAACACGACATTGTCGTGTTAAATAAGCTTCTAAATAACTTCTAGCCAACGGCGGTCCTGTCATCGGAAGTAAAAGACCGTTGATGAAGGTGGCCAGTGGAGGCTGACCCAACTTATACAGAGTAACAGACAGGATACAGTCAGTCAACGAACAGCGGAGTACAACATTGGTGCTGAAAGAGGCAAATCAGAACTCGCAACTCCTCATGCCTTTGTTACAGATGGGGTATGGCAGCTGATGACCGAACTGAGTTCTACTCCTGTCAGCAAAAAAACAAAAAGATGCGGTTGCAGGGGGCTAAGGAATACTGGACACTAGAGGATTGGAAAAACGTCCCCTGGTCTGATGAATCCCAGTTCCTGTGGTTTCATGTTAATGGGAGGACCAGGATATGGTGAAAATCGCACCGTTGCATGGATCCACCCGACTGACTGTCTACAGTGCGTGCTGACGGTGGAAGTGTAATAGTGTGGGGTGTGTTTTTGTGGCACACATTGGGTCCCTTGATATGAGTAGAGCAATGTTTGAATGCCACAGGATATCTGAACAACGTTGTCGATCGGGTGCATGGCAGCAGTGTACCCATCTGCGAATGGGCTTTTTCAGATGATGCTCCATGCCACAAGGCTAGGAAGGTCCTGGAATGGCTCCAGTAACATAAAGTGAATTCAGCTTAATGTGGTAGCCTCCCATCACCAGATCTCAATCTAGTTGAGCATCTGTGGATGAGATGGAACGAGCTACTTGGAGTAGAGATCCACCACCGGCTAATGTGCAACAGCTATGGGACACATAGCGGTCTCCATGAGCCAGCCCCCCTGTGACTGTGCACTTTCGTCACCTAGTTGAGTCTGCGCCGCCAATGAATTCAGGCTGTTCTGAGGCCAAATGGGTACCAACTCGCTATTAGGTAATGTATCTAATAAAGTGGCCACTCAGTGTAACCTCACCTGTAAATTGCTGACAAAGTGTGTTTTTTGAAACAGAAAAATAAAGGACATCTTTTGAAACCTGCAATGTCACAAAATCCCAAAAGAGCATAGCATTACTTTTTTAAATACTGTATATGCTATGCTTCGGTTAACTTCTCTAAACAATTACTGTATTTAATAGCTGTAATTAAGTAATCAAGTGGCACAGTCATTTCTCAGCTCAGGGTGATTCTGACACTACTCATTAAATGCCATAGCATCTGAGGTGCACATTTTTCATCACGCATCTAAAGGGCTAAATGAATTGCTGCAATTTTACATTATGCTTTTTTGTGTCCGTACTGCTGTATGTCGTTGGGAAAGGTCATGATGTGACAAAAAGGGTTGTAATTTGTGATGGCGTAGTTGACAGAGTAGTACTTGCGTTTCAAGAATCACAAATCTGTGGCTGTTTGACCTTGAGCTGGGTCTTTTGGAACAGACAAATGCTGGCAAATGAATTTTGACAGCTGTGATGTACAGTTGGTAATTCCATGCTCCACTGGCACTGCATGGCCTTTCCAATGATAAGATGACAAGGAGAGAGAGATGTAGCACAAGCACTGCTGGGTTGCACAGGCTTTCCGTGCCAATGGTGAATTAATAGAGTGGTGAACGTGCCACTAAGTTGCATATGGTTAGTACCTCATGTGGGAGTCTGGAGAGATGCAACAGCAGCAGTCTGCAGTGGCCTTTTTTTCCTCAGAAAAGAAAGCATCCCCTCCTTTCTAATGGTGTGTTTATTCATTTTTATTTTATAAATGTACAGTGTCCAGGTAGCTTTTCTTGAAAACACATTTTGAAATCGCCATTTGTGTCTTTATCTCTAAGATCACAACAAAAACCATTGTAGCTACACTGATCCTGCCCACCCATCAAGACATTCATCTTTTGACACTTTGCAAGCTCTGCAGTCTTGTACAGAAGATTTTGCACAGATTGAGGGAGAGGTGCATCTCTCATTAACTTCATCACAGTGACCTGACTACTCAGTCATTAAAGATCTCATGGCACTGTTAATCAGAGCAAGGATTTTAAGCCCAGTCTTTTGGCTGAAATCTGCTTTGGGCCTGTATTATCTGTTCTACCTAAATGTCCCTGACCTAAGTTTAGTTTGTAAGACTGCCACGTTTCACAGGTGTATACTGCATTTTAACTGTACACTCCCATGTGCACAGTTGGTTTAGGATCCTTTGGGATAAAAACCACAGTGCTAATGGAAGGAAAGTACCTTTGAGACTGAGATCAGTAGCCATTTCTGTACGCAAGGGATTATATGAGTTGGCAATTTCTTTACCGACATGGCTAGGAGAAATCAGATCAATTAACAACATAAGCTAGATGGGCCTTTTTATCTTTTCCTGTTTTATAACTCTTCATGTATTCATAGGTTCTTATCTGACGTCCTTTAGAAGGTGTATCCTGGCTTATACCCATTGCTTGCTGGGATGGGCTGTGGCTCCACCCAACCCTGAATTGGATGTAGTTGTTAGAAAATAGTGGATAGATATAATCTTAATTCTGTGCTCCCATGGGACACAATGGTAGGGAGTGACTTATTTGCTTTCTCTGTACAGTTGGTCGAAGAGGTCTATGAGTTCAAGGTGAAAGAGTTCACTTAATGGGAAAAAAAGTTTACCCAAGCAAGTTAGCTGGAAGTTAGAACTCAAATAATGGGATAATGTGGTTGTCATGAGGTGCCATATTGAGGTAGACTTTGTAAAGACCTCTGCTGTGTAGCATGCAGTGTTACTCGCAACAGAGAGCTGTACAGGTGTCCTCGTGTTGAACAAAGGGAAGAACAGGCTGACAGGCTTTTCTCCCTTTGCTTGCACAGGTGCTCAGTCACCATCCTTCAGTGTTTACACACTGGAAAGAGTAACAAGGAATGTTGAGAAATTGGAGTACAAAAACAAATGCACTGTGCCCCATGGTTGGGCTGAATTGTTTGTCTTCAAACACACGCTAGTTTTTGTGCATGTAAGGACTGGTGCACTGAAAGCTTCTGTCATAAAAACACAAACCAAAGAAAAGCCCTTGTATTGTTGCACAGGAAGTATTACCAGCGACGATGACAGGCTTTGTGCACATAACTCGGCTCTGTCTGTCTATTGTATGTTCTCTTTTCATTTTATTCAATCATTAGTGGAAGCTTAAAGTTGGATCTGAAAGTGGATGTGCATAAAATCCACAACGAAACTAGTTGATGCTGCATGAAGTGACTTCATTGTTGTTTAATTTAGCATTCCTTTCACTGTTGTACAGGTGCTATGGGTGGTTGTTTGAAATAGCATTTTCTAGACAACGAAAGGTAAATGGGAAATGGCTGATGTGCTAAATGAGTATTTCAGTCGGCACCATGTACCAGGCAGTGGAAGGTCAAAGTTATATTTCAAATATTAACATAGAAAAGGCAGGAGTCTTTTGTGTACTAGAAGCTTTAAGATGAATAAAACCCTACAGGTTGGTGGTATCTAAGGAATTGTACTGCAGACACCAAATGTTATTCAGAGACTCAGCTCTTCCAACAGTAGCTCAAGGCAGGGATATGTGTATGGCAATGATGAACACTTAGCAAACATTATCTGTGTGTTCAATAAACATTCATCGTATGTTAATACTTTCCTATTTCTTGATATACTTTTACCACCTTAAAGTCTTCTGAATTTACTGTGCATTATTACCATATTACCTTTCACTCTGATTAAAATCATGATCCTCCCCCCCAAATACAGGAAGTCAGGGCTTATAAAGACCAGTCTGGTGCCACCTGCAAGTCTGTTACAACTGCCTTTTTGCAGATAAAGGGACTTGGGTCAGTGTAGTGGCCTATCGGTCAGTGAGGATGAAGGTGGAGGTTCCATTATAGGGTAGACAGAAGAAGGTGTGTATGGGGTGTGGATTCAGTGTCCATTGTGGAACCAGAAATCATCTCATCTGAGTTCCATCTTGAAGCCCTATTATAGAGTTGTGTCCAAAAGCCATGTTACACAGAGACAGGGCAGTTGTTTTACTTATGGTTGACTATGACGTTCCATTCAATGTCTTTCCTTTTCTTTCTTGTGCTCTGCTCTTCTGGCGAAGTCTGCCTCTTCATTCTCTTTCTTTTAAATCTGCAAGGATTCATTTTTAATGAGTCAGAAGAATGTATAATGGGTGTTTGTGGCAACAGACAACGTTTTATATAGCTTTCATCATACTAATTTTGAGTTTAAAATTCCTTAAATATATTATTTAATAAGTGCTTATGCTCAAAATGGTCATTTTTGTAAAAATTGATTTTTGCAGTCTGTGGTTGCTTTACCTTTACTCTTTGCTGATAAATATTATAGACAGCCTTGCCTAATTATATTGGTTTCTCACTAGGCAGTAAAGGTCCAGGAACTTAGTTTAATTGAGGACTTTCCAGTCAACACATCATGTCAGTGCAATTCCCATACTAATGCAAGTGCTGATGAATAGACAGTGGCATTCTGTCTATGAATACAGAACTGGGCCCTGTCAAATACTGCATCACTCTTATATTCCCTTGCAAGGTGTATGTGAAGGTTAGTGTAGAGTTGACAGCGCATTAGAAAGTGCTTTATAAACGTTGAAGAATCTTCCTAGAACAGGCGTTTTGAGTCATAGCTGTTGTGATAGTTTTTATTACTAGAGAATTCCTTCTTAATAATGTCCATTGAACCATTAATTAAACAGTTTAGTTTCTGTCATGTTTTTTTTACTTACTCACAGACCTTGGTTTTAGAATTGCCCTGCATTTTCTCTATTGTTGTAAAAACACTTGGCAAACAAGACTCCATTCTTTGCTTATTTAAGAAACTGTTTCTGTCCTCTACTTGTTTAAATAACTCTGAATAGGCTTTGAATTAATGATGTGGAAATGGGCAGAAATTATTCTGTGTTAAATACTACTGTGTAAGCAGTGTTCATTTTGGGTTGAATGGCATAAATTCCAGACACCCAATCATTGATTTAATATGGACTTAAAGGAGGCGTAAACCCAAAAATTAGTATTATTGTTCCAATTTGTAACCCCAGGAAACATTCTAAAAAGCTAGAGGTTCTTGTAAAAGGTCTTTTCAAAAGATTATGGGTCAGTTATATTGAACTACAGTGGGAACAAACCCCAAAAGATCCAGGGGTTTGTTAGAACCCAGACTTACCTGGAAGATGAATCACCTTCATATCATCCTGGTTTTCTATTTGAGTCTTAGATGATTCGTCAGGGAAATTCACAGCCTCGAAGGGGAATTCTACAAAATGGAAAGTGGAAAAAGTACAAGAAGGCCTAGCTCTAATCCCCAAGAAAGGCAGTATAGGCGTGACCATACAGATTTCATATGCGATGTGGAATATTTCTGTTTTTCCATACAATGTCTAAAGTAAAAAGGAGGATGGTGCAGTTTTTGTGCCTAAATGTGAAAAAATCAAAACCAGCCAGGCAACATAAGCTAGGTCCATATCATTTCCCTGAGCTGTGATTGCTTTAATTGCACTTCTTGTATGGGGACAGCGGGTAACACAAAAACAGTTAACATAATTACACCTCCTGGTCCTCAGTCAACTATGTCTGTGACATTCCTGCTAAACACTCGCACGTTTACGTCCTCCTTCATCATGCCATAGTCCCTCAGCATCAATAAGACAAGCTCATACCAATATAATCTAACTTCAGAGTTCTGTCTGTCTGTGTTTTCGGGGAAGCAGCTGAAAGAGGAGACTCACCTCAATCTCTGTAAGCAGTGCAGAATACGGCTTTGGACCCTCCTCTTCTTTGGATTCCATACTGAGATTTTTTTTCAGTAAATTAAATAACGTTACTGCTTTGGATTGAGCAGAGTTTTTCTTCTGCCTCTGTGATTGACTAGGCCAAATTAGCTGTCCAATCTTTATGAATCCCTTTGTCTCTTTCTCACTTTTGCCTTTGTCTCTTGCTCACTTTTGCTTTTAGTCAGTGCATAATCGTCCACTTAATGAAGCGGAACCATCGCCAAAGTGGCATTTCTGATAAGAGTCTGCATAATATCCTGTCTTTCTTATCCCATTGATCTCTTGCTTAGAACAGACACAGCCGGCAGCGACCCTTACATATTAATAAAAATGGAAATGAATTTGGAAAACCTTATTACTGGTCTAATCTCATAATTTAATCATGTCTGTGTTACTGTAAGGACTGACGATCAGTCTCTTTGTAGTGCTGATGGAGTGGGTTGAGATACCCACGTCACGGAGTGTGTGACTTGCTTTTCTTTAGGCTTTTTAGAGAGCCGCTATGAAATTGATGGCTGTTGTGTTCCTTCAGGTGCCACACAGGGGACAAGCAAATCACTCTTGAATCCTGCAACCTTGCAAAGGTCATTTCAGTAAGCAAATCATCGTATAGGCATAAATCTCGAAATATCTCCTCCTTCTCTGTAGTTTATTGTACTACAGTACCTCAGGGTCATGATTAAAACATGTTTCAGGCGACCGGTGTCTGTAGCTGAGTAGGTGGTGATGTTAATTTGTGATGTTAAATGCCTTTGTCAAATTGAACCTTCCATATGTTTTTCTTGTTTTCTCTTTTGTACTTTATTCAAACAAGGACCCAGATAAAAGCCTTATTCTGCATTGATTGAGTTGTAGTTTTTAAAATTATATACTGTATGATGGAACTTTATACTGAATTTGTTGTGTTGCTGCGTTTTTCATGATGTAACTGTAAAACTATGTATGTTTTTGCAATCTAGCAATTGTTTTGAATTTAGTCCCCTTGGATACATATGCAACATGAATTCTTTTTGATTTTGTGGGATACTCTGGTGTGACAGGGGAAATTAATTTTTTTCTGTTCAAAAAGCATTTTTATCCTACTCAGGATTCCTTGAAGGTATTTCAGTTTCTAACCTACACATGCTACATATACTATTTCAGTGTCATTTTAAAGGTCTTTGCATGTCATAGAACAATTGTCTTTGAGGTCGGTTAGGAATTGATTGATATTAATTATTCATATTACAAATTTGTAAATTGCGATTTTGGTTTGTTTGTATGATATATTCTACAGACTCTTAATTTATTAGCACAGGAGATTAGAGTGTAAAATGTCTGGTAGTTCAAGAGCAATAAGCTTATAGATGAGTCAGAGGAGAGTGGTCATCATTGTTCACATGCTGGTCGTCCATTCCTGGCCATCACAGATTAATAGCAGCATCACAAATAGATATAGGTTTAAGCAGAAATATTGGTGGTTTTTCCACCATAAAGTATATATCAAGAAAGTTGTAAGAGTTATTTGAAAGCGTCCTCAACAATTTCTGCTTACTGCTAATCAAATGTGTCAGAAGTTGAAAATGCAGTTGTATCCAGATGTCAATTTGGCTGGTCGGGAGCTTTAAGAATTCAATGAATGCTCATCTTTCACTTGGGAATCTCTAATACAGAAGAGACCATAAAATTAAGATACAGCCAAATGAAACGGAAGAAAATCGAAGAAACAAGGAGAAAATATCTCTTTGAAAATAACTTTCACCATTTGCATTATCAGGGTTCAGATGTTATCTCTCAGTTAAAACAGAAATTCCTGTCATGTACAAAATAAAGGACATCATTCAAATATTAACATTCTTGACAAAAAGCTGGAGCATTCAAAAATTAGTAAGAGGGAATTCAGCCTGTTCCAATATCAAGGTCTGATGGATTCTCTTCTGATACAAAAGTAAGCAGTAAACCACTGGTACAGAAATGTGAAATTAGCAAAATGATGCCAGGAAAAAAGATTGTGTCTTTTTTGAAGGTTTAAGAAAGAATACAGGCCTTGAAATGGCTTATATACTGTGCAACTGAAAGGGTGTTTGCATTAGTTTTAAAGATACTTAATCAGGAAAAGAGAGTCACTTTTGCTGAGTTAAGGCCAAGAGAATGTGTGTATGCTGGAGCAAGTAGCATCCACTCAAGGATGTGTCACACACCACAATGTCGAGCTAATGATGATTACTGCAAAGACTATTTCTACCAGATTGCCATCCTGGAGCTTGTGATGTATGCGAAGACCAACTTTCTATTCAATAAGTTCTAATTACAGCAACAGGCATCACTTGAAGGAAAAGCTTTGCATTTGGCTTTGCTTTGCGGTTAAAATTGCAAAACAACAATCATCATTTTGGAAACAAATATTTTTTGCACCAGTGCACCTTTGTTCTTCAGGTTGGTACACAATAATTAAATTGGAATAATAATTGGAATAATAATCAAACAATTGCTCATCAGTGTTTCTGCTACTCTAAGAATGGCCAGCTTCTTGAATGTGTTAGGTGGAGCAGCAAAATTCTAATAACAGTAAAAAACATTCTCAACCTGTGTCACCATGAAGGGGATTTTGGAATCCAGTAACGTGTGTAGTTAGTTTACAAGTTACAGTGTCTTGAAGGTAGTCTGGGTATGTGCAAAAAGGAATTGACCACTTTAAATGACCAAATCTCCCCCAAAATGTCAAAGAATTCATTCAAGAAAGAGAGGACAAAATATTGTAGTGGAAAGTTGCAGTTATACTGTACAGTAGCTTTGTCAAATCTATGCAATGCCATATTTCAGAAAAGGCTTTCAAGGGTTTTATTTGACCTTTTCTACAGACCTGACAGGTATATCGTTAACATGTAATTGAGGATTACCAGCAATGTCAAATTGACAAGTCTAATCCTTCCTTTTCATCTGAGTGCTTATGACACATCATTTGAAGGTTCCAGGGAATTTAACTTTTTTTCTACAAAATTCTGTTATAATACAGTAGATAATCCTAAAACATAGGAACAGTTTTAGCCTGGGTGTTATTTATCAGGGTTACATTTATTATCTAAAAACCTCTCCTTTTTGCTTCAGTGTTCTAATCTTGCTGTTGTATTCCAATCCACTGAGCTCCGGTGCCCTACCAGGGCTGGGACAGGTGACTCCTGACTGCAGTGAGAGCACGTTTGCGCTGTATCTGTGAAAACCGCTGATTTATGAACATCCTAGTCCTGCAGTTGCTGCTTTGCTGTCGATTAACGGTGAAGAAAGATTTCCAGTACATGCTCTGCCAAAGCAGTTCAGTAAATATCTTTGTTTAACGCCAGGCTAGGACACTTTGTGCTCTAAAAACAGCATCATCTTGCTTTGGCATGGATGGTGCAGTGGGAGTGAAAAATGTGCTGTAGGAGCACTAAATATACTTTAGGAGGGATTTTCAGGTGATTTTGCACAGAATCCTTATTTAACTCTATACTTTTTTACAGAATGGGACAGGACGTGATCAGTTTACTACTATAAGGCAGCAAATGTAAAGAGAAAATCTAGTGATACTGTGTCTATTTAACTACTTTTTCACAGTTGGGGTGTTGTCGTTCAAGATCTTACATTGACATTCTAAATTTGCTTTCTCAGCAATGTTCAAAGGAACTTTGATCTAGAGACAGGCAGGAACATTTTGATTCCCTTGCTCATATACAGTATCTGTATTTTGTCTGCTGCTGTTTGCTGCAAGAACTAACTGCTTTGTGGACTGTGTTTGGTGACAGCAACAAAGTAGCCTAGGTGTTTCCAGCATCTTAACATAACAGAAACGGTTAAAGGCAGTGTAGTGACTCAGTAGTAGATAGTTCTGTAGTAATTTTTAAAGGGTTTAGATCCTTGAGGCTGCATTTGCAACAGACGGCTTTGTTTTTGGAGGACAAAGTGAAGTCGCAGTGGTACAGTAGGCCGGTCTGTAGCTGGAAATAAAAGAATGCATGCAGCCTTAGGCTGAGTCATCACAGAGTCGCACTTCTGTTTATAAAGCAATATTGCTGCTCTGAATCTCTTTATATCAGAATATTTCTCCTGCTTTTATGCATCAATGACTGAAGTTGCCTTCATAAGGGCAAAACTTACAAATCATTTATGATAGCTGAATTTCCTTTACAAAGCTTATATGCTAATGGTTTCTAATGGGTAATTGACCCCTCTAGCTTCATATTTCACAAGGGAAGACGATTAAGGAAGTTGAGAGAGTAAAGAGTTCAATTGTGGAGAGGGAAAAGCGCTATGATTTCTTAAATTGTTGGTTCAGCTAGAGCACTGATACAGCCTCACATTGAAGAGAAAACACTCTGTCTGTTTGTGTCTGCACATAATAAGGGCATCATAAAAGGGTTATAAATCACTACCTGTCATATGCTAGGTAATTCTTGGCATCTATTACAGATTCAAGAAATACAACAAATATACTGTCACAGATATTGTTAGTTCCTACATTATTGGTATCTTCCCTCTATTCTACTGGTGTTATTCACTACACATGATTAACTGTAATAAATATCTACTATAGATCAATATATATATTGTAATTATATCATGTTAATTGAACACTAGCATTTAGCGCCCAAGACTTCTTTAGTCGTTCTGTATCAATAAAGTAACTCAGTGTTATCATACATCCCATATTTTCCTAATAATTGATACAACAAAGTATCTGTAATTTCAGTGTATGGAGTTGTTGGTGGTGGGGAAATATGCCTTTTACAGTTTGGAAAAGAGCATTGCATTTTGAGGAACTAGGACCCAAATTCCAAGCTTACCGCGTCCTTCTCTCACGTGCACAGAGGAGACTGAGAAAGTGGGCCACAGAAGTTGCCCTCATCCGCTGCCAAATCGAATACCATCTGCAGCGACGTGGAGCATTCTGTGGCATTTATGGCCTGTGGTGCGAAAAAAAAAAAATGATTGTCTTTCATGTCAATGAAGACAAGGGCTTGTTCTATAAATATATTAAAATTGCTGGTTTGTGCACTTAAACACAGCTGGGAAATAAACAAACGAGCGTGCGGCCACTGCTGTAATCAAGCGAAGGAGATTCAGTGGCTGCAAGCCTACACACGCCAGACTGACAGCAACCACACTTTGGGACTCCGTTTCCCCCATCACATGCACATGATGATCAAAGTGCTGTGAGAGAGAGTCAAAATGTTGTATTGCAAAGCTGCACCCCTCAGGGCAACATACACAGAGCCTGGGCACCTTGTTAAAAAACTACCACTCACAGTGAGTAACTATATACACTTGAACCTAGGGTAACACACCTGAGGTACTCTGTATCAGAGGTGTTTCAAATTAATGATGAGAAAAAAACCACTATGCTCAAGGGAGGAATTCTCTATTCCAGGTTATTGTCATTTAAATTGGGTTTGTTTTACTTTTTTGTTTTATTTCTCTCTCTGCGGGGCAAGGAGTAGAATCCTTAAGGCATTGTGTCACATTCTAAAATCCATTTTTCTCCATTGTTTTTTAAAGATGCACGTATTAATAAAACAGAAAGAAGCTTGTTAAAAAAATAAAATTGCTCATTTCAGAATGGGATTCCCTTCCCTTTTCTTTGTCTTTCTGTGTGTTTTTTAGTACCAGTGAACAAGAATATGTCCTCTGTATTTTCAGTGACCGGATTGGAGATTTTTTTCTTACTTTGTAGCATTGGATAGATTAAGCTGTGCATTTACTGTGCCCTACTAAAGATTAAATAATACTCCATTTTGTGACCTGTGCCTCCATGTCACCCTTTTCTGAACTGTCAAATGATGCATAGTAAATTTGAGATTTAGCAGTGAAGAATTCCACATGAAAGCAATGGAGAAATGATCTAATCCAGATTGTCAGAAGACAATGGACGTGCTTTCCCATGTGTGCTATCTGTGAGCAAAAAAGTCCCTTCAATATAATTTACTATGGAGTGGGCAATTTGCCCAGAGTTTGCCTACAGGGAGAATGAGAATCTAGGTATTTGGAATAAATCCTTAAAACGCAAAGCAGAACAGAGCCAGTCTGCTTGAGGGATAAATATAAATCCAGAATAAAGCTATTGCTCCTTTCTTCCCTTAACACTCTTCTGAGAGACAGTCTGTGCATTGTAGGAAGCTCAAAAAGGTTTAATCTAATGCATGCTAACTCTTCTCAGCACTTAAACTTTGTATTACTTAGAGGAAACTCTGATGTAAAGTAAAAACTCCACAATCTGGCATTCCTTATAACAACTGAACAATAGCTTACAAATGTATATGCCAGAAATGTGGTAGACTTTTTTAATACAAAACCTGAAGTCCATGTCATAGTTAAGCACTATGCCTGTCAAGGTAGTTTAGAAAAAATGCTGCCAGGTCACTGTGGAAGATGAAAGTTGGGCCATTATTTTTTCGTATGTGATGAGGGTCAGTCCACAGCAATTGAGAGTTATTTAAAGGCTTTGAATTTTTCAGATGTTATCGGAAAATAGCTTGAAATAGCAGCGGACTAATGCTGGCTAAGAGAAGAAACTGCTCTGTGGACAGTTTTTGGTGACTGCAGCAAAGTAGCACTCCAGCTTTGACTCATTACAGAAAACAGTCCCAGTTACTGTGCATTTTGTCACAGACATGGATTATCTCCAGGTCAAATACATACTTGTGTAACTTTTGAAGGAGTTCCAAGGAGTTTTCCATTCATAACTATCAAACATCTACAGTCCAACAGTCCTGTTATGGGAACATTTTGATCTTAGTCATCTTGCATACAAAAGCATCCCCTGAAAATTACATAGTGGACAGACATTCCAAAAAGACAGCTTCTGTTCTTGACAAAGGTTTGGAGATTTCAGTGTTGGCAATCTTATATCAGATCACATATGGAAGTGGAATTTTATGAATACTACTCTTCATCAATTATTCTTCGCCAGCACAGCTCTGCCCTCAACCAATTAAAGAGTTGTCTACAAAAAATTAAGAAGGAAGACATTTTTCCACATAAAAGTAAAAATAAACCCATTAGCAACATACACAATTGCTGTCACTTGACATTTCCACAGTGACATTGCAAAGAGGCACAGCACATCAGCATAAGTGGATATAAAAACGTTTTTCCCCAAAACAACCTACCTGATCAAGAATACTTTACATTAGTTTTGTGGTTGAGGTTTAGTTTTTTAGCTTTAGTTTTCTAGCTGGAGTCATCTCTGGTTAGTGTAGTGCAGAAAGAAATTGGCTGGACACATTAATAAAGGTTGGCTATATTGCCAATTTGAATTGGTCTGATTTGTCTTTGTTGTTTTCAGTTCTGGTTGAACATAGTTCATTTCCCAGCTGATGGGATTAGTTTATGTTTTCACTTGTTATGAGTTTGTTTTCGCTGTTTTGCATCCTTTTTGTGATATAGTTTGGGTACAGCCAGATCCCAGCCACTCTGCAGTCAGTCTTGACACAGGAGGTGCTTCTTCCTAAGAGCGAGACTTCAAAATGTTTCCTTAGAGTCTTTCAGGTTTTTGTTACTTAAGTCTGAGGAAGGACAAATGTCTTACCACATGTTTAAATTCCTTTGTATTTGCAAGTCTTTGTTCTATTTCTGTTTGCTGCCATGCTTAATGTACACCTTGTTTTTAACTAGCAAATAATTCAAAATTGTTAAGACATGTTAAGAGTGAAAAACATCTTACTGCAAGGTAACTTGTGAGATCTTATCAAACATGTAACCTTTTCTTTAATTTTATGACATTAAGAGTGTGGTGTTTTTTATGATCTGCAGGCTTTTATCTTCCAAGATCTGGTGTCACCTTGTGGCAGTAGGTCCAGTTCTCTTTGAACCAAACTAGTATTAAGACAGTTTTCTGTGAGAGTGCTTATTGGCAGTTGTAGCCAGTGGTTCTGTTTTTTCAAGCACCTTTGGAGACAAGGCGGCCACATATTAACCATCCCAGCTAATAGCCCTTAATTATAGTCCTCAGCACCAAGGGAGGCAAGAGGTCGATAGTCACAAGCCTCCTTCCTTGAGATGGTGTCCCTTGCACTCACTAGGAGCACTTATAGGTGTTGTAGGTTTGCGTGCCTGTCTATAAGCTGATTCATATGTACCCTGTCATATAGTATTTGTATACAGCCTCATGGGTCTCCATATCTCTGTCTGCGTGAGGAAAACTAGAAAGGCCGAGTCATGATGTCACTCATTTCGAGTTCGGTGCATAGACTTGATGGGAATGCTTATTTTGCAGGCTGTGGATTTTTTTTTTTTGGTAAGAATTGTCCAGACATTACTGTGTTTTGACACAAAACTGTCCAGACATTACTGGGTTTTGACCCGGTGATGAATAACAAGAAGTGCCAAAGATAAAAAAAAGTATTATTTTAAGAATAACAGTGAAATGAATTTAGACCAGTGTTAAAAATAGTGTTGAAACTTCATGTAGTTAAACATTCACATGGTAGTTTTTTAACATTTAATTTTGTAAAGGAACCTTTAAAAAAAAGTTTTCCAGAGCACTTACATGCCTGTCTGAATGTCTGCCTTAGGTTGCAAACACTTCATAATGCCAAGCTAACATAAACTGCCAAGAAAATGTTTGTGAATATCTTAGGTTTGTCTGTATTCTCATTTTAAACCTAAAATGTACATAGACAAAGACTTTATTAGACTTAATAAAAGACGATACTGTATAAAATGACGTTTACTTGGTTCACACAAAGACAAAAATCCCTTTTATGAGGTCCTGAAATCTTTTTCAGTTGTGACACATGATCTTTCCTCTCAATTATTTAACCATCTGATTCTAATTAACGTATTAAATGTGTTAAGTAAACTCATATGTAATTAAACAAGAGGTTCACTTATTTCATATACACAGATTCTTGTTCTTTTTTTACAGCTTCAAACACAATTATGTCTCAAAAAACATTTAACACTTTTGTTATTTATGAAAACGTGAGTGACAATTAAATCAGGGTATCATAATGGAAAATTGTAATTCCACTAATTATAGTAGGGGCTCACACATTTTCCCCGGCACTGTAGGCCAACTATCTCTCTGATCTTTTCAGTACTATGCCCATTTGAAAAGCAGTGATGCCTTTTGTCTTTAAGGCTGTTTCTCCTGTACCTCAAACATATTCCTCTGAGGCATTGCTTTCTTTAAAGATTGTTCTTAGGGAACAATTAGATTATGTTTTACATTGTGTTATTTTTAAGAATTCCGCATACTGTACAAAACGAAAGCATTTCCATTACCACACAAAATTCCTGTTTCTCGATCTATCTAAATCCCCACCCTCCATTTCAAGTTTTGCATTAAAGGATCCCAGACATACGATTATACAAATGTGCAAGAAGTACGGGACAATGAGCACCTGATTACAGCAGCATTTCAAGCCTCTTCTGAGCCCCACACCTTCCCAGGGTTCATGAATGTGGCCTGTTGAAAACTCTCTATAATTAAGTTATAAAGAGCCAGGATCCAATAGGGAATGAGAGCAAAAAAAAAGATAAAGGTTGTATTAACAGTTTGTGCTGGACACTTTATGTGTTGAGCAGCCTTCTGTTTTTATGTGCTCTGTAAGAAAAATAGAAAATTACCATCAAGTCCAAATGAGTTAATGATATTTGTGTTTCTTGATGGCTAATATTAAATAAAAACTAAATCATGAAAGTGGCTGGTGCCCCATGGTTTATACTGTAGCACTGAGTCATTGGTGATGTTTTTAAGTCATTTTTGCATGATGCCTGAAGCATATTTCATGGGAACTGGTGATGTAACACTTTTGCGCAGTGCTAAAAAAAGCATGTTGGAAAGCCAAGTTAATTACCCATTTCATAATTAAGCCTTACATTGGAATGGATTATAATCTTAGAAGCTAGATTTCATAAAACACCACTATAAATGTATCAAGTATAAAATATAGTTACTAGTCTTTTAGCTGATTTTGACTTAAGCGTTTTAATGTTCTTTGTACAGTACAACACCGATGCCTTAAAAAAAACGTGCTTTACCAATGTCTTTTTTTACCCACCTAGTGATGGAGGGGGGTTTTACAGCAGTTTTTCTTCTTAAAAGAGCACAAGCTAGACAGTTTTGAATTTTACTTATCTATGCGCAGTGTGACAATTAAAAAAAAAAGGTAGTGCACACCAGCTAGCAAGAACTGTCCACTGTTGTTTTACAGTCCCCATGGTGCACTACAGTATATACTGTAAATTCTATTACAGGCTAGATGCTATCAAACAGTGTGTATCCCTTGTAATTGCCAATGTGTCTTCTTTCCTCTCTGGCTATCAGTTATTTAAAAGATATTGCTTATAAATTTAAGTCTTTTTTGTTACCCTTTCCTAGGTAGTAAGTAATTGGGGTTCCCAGGCCTGATCTACAATATACCTGCTCAAAGTGCTCCCAAACACAACAACTGAAAAACACGAACAAGCAAACAAAGAAACATATTCTTGTCAGATGTAATTTTCAGAATTGGGCTCACGGTCAAAGTCCATTAAGTACCTCCCTACCCCGCCCATCCCAGGCCTGGGAAACCTCCTGGGTAATTTGATGGGATTCGGAGCTTCGAAAGAAGCCCTTGGTGTGTTTGGGGAAGCAGGATGATGTCCGTGGTTAACAACCGAGATACATTTTGAAGTGCTCTCCCCGAGGCCCTAGTGACCTCTTAAGGAAAGGTTGGTGTGTGTTCTGTTTAACCCCCTCTTGCCCTCCAGAGATGGTTTCTAAAGGAACATAAGAACATTAAGAAAGGTTACAAACGAGAGGAGGCCATTTGCCTCATGTAGCTCGTTCAGTAGCTAGAAGCTAATTGATGTGAGGATCTCATCTTGAATGAAATGGTGATATCAACTTTGACATCATGGATGGGATGCTTGTTTCAGACTCCCACAACACATTTTTGAAGCTTGTTGTCTCCGTTTCTGTTCATGAGTATGTATTTCAGAGGATAACCAGGCTACTGTTTACGCAAGTCTTCAACACTTTTGGAATAACAAACCTAATTAAAATCATCTCACATAAAAAGTCTCGTTTCAGTATTTTGTTGTGTAGTTTAAGTGTAGGAGTCTGTTACAAGTCTATTATACAGCAAAAGGGTACATTTTAGCAGCACCATCCCTAGAGAATGTCAGGGGGCTTTAACACATAAACAGTGTTAAAAGTAAAAAAGAATCAGTGTAAAGTATTACCCTGCAGGCTATAAATAACTTTCAGGAGAAAGGTCTTGACAGCACACTTTAGTTTTTTCACCTCACTACTTAGTGATTTCAAACTTTAGGAAACCAAAAAAATTAAATGTTTCACATTAAAGAAGTTTAAATTATGTATTTTTAAAATGTTCAACTGCATTATATTTTTTCTAAATGGTAGTACATCTTTATAAAGCATTTTATATAGGCTTTTCGTAGCATGCTAGAGATGGACTCTCAGTACTTGGTTTAGCAGTGGCTGTATAATTTCTGAAGCATTTGGATCTTATTGAAAGACCTGTATAAATGAAAAATGCATTGTAAATCAAGTACCAGACCTACCTTGACCTCTGTTTAGCGGAGCCTGGAGATGTTTTTTGTTGAATACAAAAGATTTTGAAGAGGGTAATTACATGAGTCTGCTGGATTAAAACTCCATCTTACTGTGACCCAGTTTTGGAAATTATTGAAAATGTATGGATATTTACATTCATTCCAAGTATTGTTTTGTGAGCCAATACTTGATTGGTACACATAATGCAGGAAGGTGAGGTGAACCAACCAAAGCTTTTCTTATTTTTTTTACACTTACATGTTGATTTTATAGTCCATTAAAGTAGGTTTTAAACTGTAGAAAATGTGAGAAGGAAGGGAGCTGCTTCACTAAGTGTGTATTTTGGTTATTTTGGAAGGATCGGCCATATCTTCCTTGAATTATTCATTGGGACACATTTGTTTTAATTATTTATATGGAAAAAGTACAAAAGTTTTTTTCTGTGTATTTTTATTGCTTTTCAGAATAAATTATTTTTCTCCCTTCCACCCAGTTATTGATTAATAACATTATCAATAGCAATTAATAACAGAGTACAGTAAGAGCATCTAACCAAAATACAAGGAGGAAATTCCCAAATCCAAATTCCTATCCCTTCCGCACATATGGTATTATGACCCATATACTACACATACATACATAATCAGAAGTCAGCTAACATAAGAACCATAGACAGCAGTATACAAAAAACAGATATAAGACAGAGGTAGAAGTATTTTAAGATTTGCATGTCTTCTTGCATAAGTCTGTTAACTTGTCATCTGTTCCAACAATGCAATATTCATACCTTAACTATCTGATGTAACAATCACAAAATAGACCATGCAATCTTCTGTTTGCTAGCAAAATATCACTTTTTGCTTTGAGCCTCAAAAATTTGTTTTTTTCTTTTCAAGCCCCGCAGCAACTGTAACACATGACAACAAAGAACGAATGAAAGTCAAAATCAGTGCCTCGCCGTGGGTGTAGAATTGCATAGAACAGATGACTTTTCTAAAAGCTGGGGCAGAAAATACAGAGCAGAGTGGACATTCATTTCTGTCAGAGGTCAGCTCTCCATTCACTCTTAAAATGGAGGAAAGAGAGTGGGGGAAGATGGAGGAATAATCCTCCCAAACATTATGCCTTCGTGAGAGAGAAAGAGAGTGAGAGGCCTAGTGTTCCCAGGGTCTTTGGCAGTGAGTGTTCTCTCTGTGGAGCACTGTTGCCATGGTGACCATTGTGCCCGAGGAACCTCACCTCCACTTGGGTCCCCACTGTGAACAGAAAGTTGGCTAGTTTCTGTTTTCTCCTTGTTCTTGTCTTCCTCTCTGAGGAGGTAACGATATGCTGCCTGGTTCCCATGTTGCTCCTGATTTTTATTTGTATGTGCCAGGAATGTTGGTGAAAAGGGGATTTTATGTTTTGGTGTCATTGTGGTTTTATTACAGAACATCCAAAGGGCTCTGCTTGTTCTACACAAGCATTCAGCTTGTAGAGTTTTCACAGTGTGGCTAGATGAAGAATTCCCTTATTAGTAATAGTACCAATAGTAACAGTATCAATAGAAGAGTGAAAGAACGCCGCGAGAAAGACAGTTATATAAGTTGACCATTTTATATATATATATTTCGCTGGAGGGTGTGGTTAGTAAAATGGCCCTAGTTCCACAATGGTAGCACTATCATTTCTCTCTCTGCTAAAAGCTCGAAGATAAAAACTTAATAACTACAAATAAAGAACAGATTCTAATAACGTAATGTTCTTCATATAGCCATGAAGTCAGAATGCTTAGTCCGAATGTTGTCTGAGTCATAGTGAAACATAAAGCGCATTTCAGTGTAAATTTATGAGGATTGTGACAGAGTAATACCAACGGAATATTGGAAAATAGGAATGCCGCTGAATAACAAAAGTTCACTTCTTCAAATAGAGGAGCATTTTGATGTAAATATGAGAATATGTTAATTCACTTAAATCAACACCAAAGAAGCTAAGCAATGTTGATTGCTGATTGACTGGTCTTTGAATTATTAATCTTTTCTTAAATTTATAAGATTCACATTTACTTTTGGGTCTGGAAGAGACCCAGTATAGGATGAGAAGAGCATGACAGCCATCTAGTGGGCGTTTTAACAAAAACTCAAGAAAAAAGTAAACTTTTACAGCGATAGTGTGTCCCTCAGACATTCAGTATTGTATGAATTTCTGCATGGTCTCACACTGTTTGGTTCATTCAAATCAAAGACTTTCTGTGAGCCCACTATATAGTATGTGCAAGACCTCAATACTTTCCTATGTAAAGCACAATGATACATACCTCATCATTGTAAAGAGTGCATTTTCAGTCAGATGTGTCTGTTTTGTATATAAAATTGCAAAAATCATATTTTGTGTTCTTTTAAGCTTTTCCTTTATTTTAGTTGTTTTACTTTGTTCACGACATTTACGCAGACCTCATGGAAAACTTTCTTTCATCTGTTCTTCTGTTTGACCTTTATCCTATTTCTTCCTAATCCTTATCCTTTTCTCTTTCTTTCTTCCTTCATCCTGTCTCCTTCTTCTCCATTCTCCATGCCCTCCCATTCTTTTCTCATCCAATGCGTTCTCCTCCCTCACAGCCACCGTTTGGAAATCCGAGCTCAGGTTGCACAGGCCTTCCTGGCCAAATTCCAGCTGACGGCAGAGGAGATGAATGTACTGAGGGGATCCAGGGACACCCCAGTCACCGAGGTACACAGAGAACACAGTGTTCGCTCGTACGTCAGGGAAGTGCGGACAAAATGGATGTCTTGACAGTAACCGCTGGTCTTTAGAGACTGGATTGATCGGAAAGACTCTTTCAACCAATGTTGCCACTTTAACTTCAGTCAAAATCAAAATGGACTGACTGCTTAGTTTTAAAATACTCCAGCTCTTTATGTACATAAATACTCCAGTTTATATGTTCAGCTCCAGAGCATTAATTAGATATTTTACTTAGCAAACCCATTTAGTTAATTTTAGGTACTCAGTACTCATAAGTGTCCATTGGTAGGTTAGGTAGGTAGGTAGGTTAGATCCCCTTTTCAGGCCATAAAGAGCCAAGGGCCACCATTTTTCTCAACCATCTGACACTGGAAATGGAGGTGATGTGGTCAACATCACCCTCCGGCCGGCCTATTACCCCTGGAAGGATTAACCCCTAGTACTCATTTGGAAAGCAGGCTGAGTGGACCTGGGAGCCGTCTGGAAAGAATTAGAGCAATAAAAAATAAATAAATAAATAAATAAATAAACCTTTGGGCAATCTCAGAATTATTTTGAAAGCTTCTGACTTCTGAAAGAAGCTTTGTAGTTAGGAGAAGCATGAACAATGTGTGGTTACACTTAATAACCGTGTTGAGAACATATACTACTCCCAATAAAACTGCATAAGATGTCATTTGCAGTTCAATAAAAAGGTTAATATAAAGTGTAAAATACTGAATATTCTGTATTCTATAAATACCTCTGTAGAGAGCTTTGTTTTCACACACTTTCTTCCCCTCCCTGCAGGACTTCTTCAAGGCCTTGGGCCGAGTCAAGCAGATTCACGATGATGTGAAAATCCTCCTGAGGACTAACCAGCAGACAGCAGGGTTAGTGAGGCTTCTTTCTGCATTGCTACAAGGGAGAGACTGGGGAAAACCCTTCACATTGAGTCCTTTTACAATAAAGGAAGAATGATTCTGTGAATAGTGGCATAAAAAACATTCTAATGGCTTTGCTTATTGGTTTAGCTCCAAAATGTATAATTTAGCATTCAAAATATATTTTTGTGCTAGCCTGAATTTTTCGGTCACTTTAGGCCCTTTCTTCCAGGTATTGTCACATTAAAGTGCGACTACCACTATTTAAATGGTTATGTTCCGCACACATCATTGCCATTTGAGTCTCTGTGAGTGGTATGGACAGGATAAAAACCTATGATTCTTAGAATATAAGATTTTTCTAGGAATAAGCAGAGTGTTGTACCATATTATCCACTCAGTTCACAGAGTCAATTGATACTTCAGTTAATTATTATTATCCCCTGGTGCAAAACTGTTTTTGTGTCCAATTCAACAGTACATCATAATACAACAACGGAGATTTCCTAGATCTATTACTGTTATGTCTTGGGGTACACTGGTGTCTCACAGATGGGATTAAAGCAAGTTCACAGAGGAGGTGGTGTGCCATACGCTCCATAATGACATTAGCTTTCTTTATATAACCCTTTGCTGATCGAGCGCATTAAGGCTGGTCTGCTTAACCTCAATGATTGTGCTAGTTATGTTTTCTATTTTCCTTGACCCACAACAGTGTATTTATGTTATCAAACAGCCATAAATCTGCCAACAGATAAAACAGTACGTTCAGATGTTCATCTCTTAATTTTTCTGCTTTAACAGTTGTCACCACTTGTTTGGTTGCAGGCTTGAGATCATGGAGCAGATGGCTCTTCTTCAGGAGACGTCGTATGAGCAGCTGTACCGGTGGGCTCAGAGTGAGTACACGGAATCTGCTGTGTGATGCCGAGCGGCAGGGGGAAGTGCCACCGAGTCTTGCAGTCCAGACAAAGTTGTGGTAATATTTTAGATCATCAGAATAAAACCTTTCAACTTGTTTTAAACTGGTGAGTATTGTATAAAATGGAAAGCAACCTGCTGCAAACTTGCTGTACCCTTTATTTGGTTTCTGTGCTTTTTTTTCCACAACTAATCATTGATCATGAAAAACTTCTTGTGACAGTCTAAATTTTGTAAGATAGATAATACTTTATTAATCCCGTAGGGAAATTGATGAAATTTCCCTACGGGATTAATAAAGTATTATCTATCTATCTAGATAATACTTTATTAATCCCGTAGGGAAATTTCATCAAAAGATCTTTGGTATTGTACATTGGCTTCTTTGTTGTTCATGTTTGGATTTTTTCTTTCGTAAAAAAGATCTCCACTTATTTTTTTTTTACTGAACAAGCTCCCAAATTCACTGGTTGCCTTTATGTATCAGCATAGAGTGACACATGGTTATATAAGGAGGTGTGAACAGATTCTCCTGACTCTCACACCAATCAAGCCACACAGTACGGTTTCTGCAGCGACAAACAGAAGGTTAAGCTACAAGTAGGGTAGAGAAGCATCACACACTGACATCAAGCCTGTAGGCACCTGGGAAGTTTCTCTGGGACCTGAGAGAGCTTTGGCCTATGCTATTCCTAGTTGTGTTGGGCCAAATTAAAAGTCCCATGACACATTTCATAAGAATAGGGGTACTAACCCAGTGCCCAGGCTATTTTCCACTTTGGATTTGCATTTTCTGACCTCTCTTAAATTTCCTTTTAATTCAGTCGTTATACTTAAAGTGCTTTGGGATCAGCTGGGCTGAAAAACTAGTTAAATGTATGTAGTTATGAAATATTTGCACCACCACTCTAGGAATACCAATCACAGATGGCTAAGTGACATGACCCAGGCTTGAATCTGTGATAATCTGGGTCAGATTGCTTAACCTGCACTTAGTGTGAAAGTCCGTTAAGTCTCTTGAGTGCCCCTTGGATTTTTGTTTTTAATTACTCAGCAGTTACGGATCACATGAATCACAGCCATGTACTTATAATAGCTGGCAGTTATTTTTTCCCTTTTCTCTTTCTGTATCATTTGTCAGTTCTATGAAATCACCTAATACACAAAGTTGTTTTTGGTCATCCTTAACAGAAGGTGTGCATTTGATATTTGAATATTCAACCCCATTTGCTTGAAATGTGCTAACCCTTTTTTTCCTGTCAAACATAAGAACATTGTGTATCGTGGAAAAAATGATGGTGTTCAATTTTCCGCATTAACTGTGGGAAAGATGTCCCACAGTTCCAGGGAATGGTGGGCCACAGGCCAAAAGAGGCTCTTTGAGCTGCCGAGTTGATTACAGCAAAATCTCCTGACGTGTGAGCTAATCCTTTGGCTCGTTGGGCAGAAATGGTGCGTGATCTGATGAATAGCAGTGAAATGCCTTTTGCCCGTCTTTAGTTCAAAAAGGCAAATGGCATACGGCAGTCCATTGTGTCTTTGGCTCATTCAATGAGTCCTTTCTTTTCCTCCCAGATGAGTGCAGGGGGCTGACCCAGGAGACATGTGACATCACTCCAGTGCTGAGCCAGGCCATGGAGGCCCTGCAGGACAGACCCGTCTTGTACAAGTCAGTACCGCTCTGTACCGCAGTCTGCTCCCTGGTCCGTGCTCCCTGCTCTCCGCCATCTCTTGCTGCCTTCTTCACTACAGTCAGGGCCTTGTTCAAATTTGAGAGGGTGGCACAGGCCCAGACAGGGGAAATGATGGAAAATAAAACAGCCGTGTCTCATTGGTGTACCTTTCTGAGCACAAGTTAGCTGGTTATTACTGATTGACAGGACTACTTTTTAATTCTGCAATTCCGTGTTATTTTTGTTTCTCGTTTGTTGTATGTTTAATTGCAGAACACTGCCATATTGAAATGGACATAAGTGCAAAACACCAAGCACTAAAAGGAGCTCAAACATCCATGTCTGCTAGTTTGACCTTGCACATGACACAGATTGTCATGCAAAAAACTGATATTTACAGTCTTTTAGGGAATGAAATTGGCATTTCTATTGTTTCTGGAATTGGGTGGTATACAGTATGTGCTCTGTCTTAATATTGTGTTGATCTTTCTGAATAGTCAATCCACCTTTTTCTAAAACACATTTTAATTGTCCACTCAGCCAGTTGGATTTGTTAGTAGTTTTATAAAATCATCTCCTTTGTCACACCTACCTCTAGACTCATTGTCATTTGGCATGTTACAGGCTCCCCTACTCTTGACAGGAGTTAGCGGTGACAGAAGGGAACAGCATTTGCTTAGGTGACATCAATGTACGTCTGCAGGTATCCTGCAAGTCGCAGAACTGTTTGCTAGAAAGCCATCTGACCTTGACTATACCTTTGCATGACTTACATTTGCGTGGTAAGCTTGGAAGGCACAGAAAATAACAAAGTATGTAGTCTCAGAGAGCAAATACTGTATTAAAACATGGGAAGCGGGTTAGAAATGAAGAGAATGCATTTCTTCTCATCAGTTTTATGCACATTGAGAAAATTGTTACATCCCCAATTGCAAATGAGCATTGTTTATGTTTAACAGTTTTTTACTTCCTGTTTATACACTGATCAATATGAAAATACCATATGCATTGTCTGCAACAAGAATTCAGCAGGTATTCACAAAGTGTTATTTTATAGTATGGTATAATCTGACCTACAGATGGTTCCGTGTTAATTTGCAACTTATGCTAAATATATTATTTTCCTAATTACTGAGCAATATCGTTCATAATTAGTCAGTCAGGCATTGATTGTTTGATTACCTGTTAGATGGATTTCAGGGCATTGAATTGATTGATATCTTGAGGCTTGTAACTTGAAAAACCCGCTAGTCAGGTTATTTTAGTTCACCAGTGAGCCTGGGTCTTGATTCAGTTTCTCTTGCTGCCACAGGAGGTCACTCCTCACATTACAAATAGAACCTCAGCTGGTTCAGGAGTATCTATGGCATTAGTACTGACTACATATAGTGAATGTCAACATGCATTAGGGCAACAAAATTGAACTCCTCTACAAATGAACCTCCATGATGTAAAATGGTTTCTGTCTTTGGTGTATTCATTCAGAAAATGACAAGCTATTTAGTACTGTAGCGCATACCCACGTGAACCCGAGAGCGCTACAGTACGTTTGGTATACATATTCTCTATATGCTCAGTATGGTATTTCTGCCTCTTTTGTGCTTTATCTAGGTATAATCCCCTGCTTGACTGGATGCATTTTCCAGTAAACGTGTACATTGCATTTTAAATTTCACAATATCAACAAAACCTTCTGAGATTTGCCAGAAGTGAATTCAAAATAAGCAAGACATATAAAGGTTGTTTTTTATTCAAATAGGGACTAAAAGTAAGACATTTTGGATCAATCTCTGTTCAGCATCAGTGTTTTTAAAATGTTATGCACACCAACGCAACAGTTGGTATTAACATTAATTATACTTATTTTAAGAGGACGGATGAGGTATTGGAAATCTGAATGAAAAAGAGCAGGAATGACAAAACTGTTACTGAAAATGAGTACTTATTGTGCTAAAAAAGATAGGGAATCTACTTGCGCAGGTAAATTTTCTGCAGAAACCTTTTATGAGGTTGTTGGGTCTCTTTGGCAGTTCTTTGGTAGTACAGATGCTGCTGCTTTGAAAACAGCCTCCCTTTCTCATCTCATTTATGTACTGTAAATGAAAATCAGAAAGTAGTAGCCGCAAGAAGCTAACACATTGTTTACTGGAAACGTTCTAAAGAGAACCATTTCATATATCTCTATTAAGATCTCTACCAGTGTGGGAATATAAAGTTGTTTGGGTTGTTTGTGAGTAGTTTTTTTTAATGTATCCAGGCTATTTTTAAAACGTGCATGGAAATAGCTTAAGGATGGGCCTGCTTTATGTTATGGACTTTGTGCAGTACATCAATTATTAGCTGAATTTGCTCTTTAGAGAAATATTAATAAGATTGAAGAAGCTTTTTCATTACATTTACGTAGACTGCAGGTCTCTGTCTGGTGTCCTTCAAACGACATTTGACCTTTAATATGCCAAATGTGAGTAACTGTGGGAACTGCACTTCAAACATACCCAGGGAACTTTGATGGCTGCACAGTGTCAGTGCTTGAGAAATGCATTCGGCTTTTTGGTTCTCATCAGCAGAAAAGGCAAATATAAACACAGTGTCAACGTACTACATGGTAATTAAATTGTGTACTTACATAAGTGTATTGAATTGGACTTGACTCTTGGTTCTCTAAGTGCGGTTTCAGACAGACCCGAGATGCTGCTTTATAGTCCCAATAAGTGCATTCAGCTTTGGCTGATAACAAAAGCAATTTAAGACATAATGGTATTTTATACTTTATGGGATACGTGGGTGTGATTGACATACTATGCTCCTGCTTTTTAGCTTTTCAGGGTTTGGTTTGGATTAGAACCCAACCATATCTAAGTGAGCACCTACAACAAATGTCCCAGTTTTTCCAGTACAGTCCTCTGTCTCGGGTATAATTGTGGCAGTCTGTGTCAGGCCCTGTGTAATGACTAAGGTTAGGAATTAGAGTTAATACTGTGTATTGGTTTGGCAGTACTGTAAGTCACATGCATAACTTTACTATCAGGGTTGCTTAAAATTCGGCACAGCTCTGTAGCATATGCAGTAGGCTTGCAAAATAAAAATAATCATGATTCTAATCATGATCAGCCTCAGCCGCTTTCCTGTTTTAAACGAAGCCAGGTCTCCAAATAACTATTCACAGTGCATACCAAGTAAAACGCTACTCATTGGAGCCTTTGTCCATACATAGATGATTTTACTGCTTTCTGTCTGGGTTTTTACAGTAGAACTGCCTGAATAATACATTTGTTTCTCAGCTGTTTGCTAGCTTTTGGTACTCTTACTCTCGTTGGCGATGAGACATTTGTAACTGAGTTTAGTACCTAAACTTCTAATCTTATCCACTGCTTTTTTTGAGAACTCGCTTTGTCTGGAAAGATCACGGACCAGGCTAAAAACAATTCCTAGAGCTTCAACTTAAACAGTTTCAGTCCCTGTCCCTTGGAGTCCCCTCTGCTGCCTTGTTTTCACACTTTATTTCCCAAAGCTGGTGGTTCAGGCTGGCATTGCATGCCCAAGGACGGGCGATGATAGGAGAGCTCTGTTCCTGTAATCCGTCACTCCCCCATGCTGCATTTGTCTCTGTTTAGTCTGCCAGTAAGAGTGAGTAGCTTTTTAACCCGTATGGCTCTTTAGAACTACTGGCACCTAAATTTGAAATATCCAGAAACTCTAACAAGTAATAATGGAGCAATTGCATCTATTAAGTTCTTCATCTGTGTTATCAGGATATTAACCAATATCTACAAATAATCACTAATAGGATAAGAGTAGCATGTAGCTGGTATATATGGCAGCAGGAATATACCGAACCCTTAGCAATGAGGTCTGTAGTCCTTGCGAACCACTGTCTTATAAGTTTTAGAGTTAGATGTTAAAGGGGCACTTCAGTCTCAATTTTCAGACTGATTATTCTCGGTATATCTCGGTAACAAAATATATTCATTGACCTTATAGCAAAATTTGACATTTTTTCGAATTAAGCACAAAATCGTTAACTTTGTGAAAGTACTGTAAGTCACCATGTTGTCGCAGACCTCTGGTCTCATCATGAGCTAGAGCGAGAATTCCCACCAATTGTGACGTGTTGTGGCCCTTCCTGCTTACTAGTCACTGTGATGCTTAATGAAATGCGATGTACAAGTGAATAAATGCAGGTTGTACAACAGACATTTCACTGCAGGAATGTTCCAATATGATCTGCATGCAGAGTTAACAAGTAAATTGTATTTGTTGGCAAAACCGTCTCAAAAATCGAAAGCAGTATTTCTATTGGATTAAAACAGATGTATTCAAAAGCCTGCTTGTTTTACAAAGTAATAAGGCCACTTCACATCACCAGAAGATTTGTATCCTCCTTCTGAATCGCGCTGCGTATACCTGGAATTGTCATCAATTTTGTGATGTACATTGGAGATTTTACAAGTTACTATGTACATTTTACTTTCATTGTGGTTTGAAATGCACTAATCAGTGCAGATCCTTTCTAACCCCAAAATATAAAAATAGTGCTACAGTTTCCCTTTAATAGTCAATGACCAGAGACATGGAAAATGTACAGTATCTGCTTGCACTGATGAGGACAAATCACTAGATAGGGTAAGTTAATAATAACTCAGTTGCAACAAAAAAATGAAGACCTCATGGCTCAAGAATAGCATGTTGGTTTTTATGTTGATATAATTTAGGTTTCTCAAACCCTTATTACTGGGGTACCTTTTTCCTGACATGTTTGCTTGTTGATGTTTCCTAGTTTGCATTCCTCAGGAGGTGTTTACTGCACTAAGTTAATTACAGTGCACATTAGTTAATTAGTTATGAAGTGAAAAAAAATCTTAAAGCAATATTTTTTGGTTGTCTGCATTATCCTGCAGTATTTTATGTTATAGTGTTCTTCATTTTTTGGCTTCACTTTACTTGACTTTTTTTTTTACCAAGGTGTAGCACAGTAAACGCCTATCAGGGGACCGTAAACACACAGACAACAGTAAAGACACAGAGGTTTGGCATTTTTTTTTCTCAGATGGTGTTGTTGTTTGCCCTGGTGTGCAGGTACACGCTGGATGAATTTGGAACAGCCAGGAGATGTGCTGTAGTCCGTGGGTTCATCGATGCCCTGACCCGTGGTGGCGCGGGGGGAACACCTCGCCCCATTGAAATGCACTCTCATGATCCCATGAGGTACTGCCATCCTGACCTAAACATCTCTCTGCCTTGCAGAAGCTCAGAATCCCTTTAAACACTCACTTCTTGATAAAAACAGAGTGTGGAGACAAGCGTCTTAACTACTGTTCCCTCTATAGTTGGAAGCAAAGGTACTTTGACAATAAAACAATAGTTTATAGAGTTGTATTGATAATATTTTGTGCGTGTACTGCAGTAGCCATTATTTTGAATGCTTCAGCGCGTGGCATGAAAACTAAATGGGAAAAAAAAATCCACTGGTTTATGGTAACCACCTAAATTAATGTAATGTGCCTACTCCACAATTACAAGAATTAAAACCTATTCCTAAGAACCATTGTTCTGGGAACTTTCTCTTATTAGAACATTAGTCGCCTCAGAAAAGGCTGAAGTATTGACTGTTCTCTGAACTGACCGGAGCGCAATTTGCTCTCCAGCCAGTTCTGTGTCTCATCACACTTGAGCTTTCAGTGAACCCTGCAGAGGTGGTAGGGGGAGGCTCAGCCTTAGGAATTAAGACTGGGTCAGGCCAGGGTTATAATAGATATTGACTGGGATGCTCATTTCTTCTAGGTATGTCGGAGATATGCTAGCCTGGTTACATCAAGCCACTGCTTCAGAGAAAGAGCACCTGGAAGCGCTGTTAAAACTGGTGACTATGCAAGGTAAAACTAATACCCTTGTCAATACTGCCACCTGGAATAGTTATGTTAAAGAAAGTAAGCATGCCAGTAAACATTTTAATTCACACTGGTTCTGTGGTTTCTGATACTGGCATCATCAGTAGTAGTATTTTGTGCTGCTCATATAGTTTTGTTCATATTAGGAATGACTTTTGGAAAGATGATGTTAGCCTTTTTTTGTCTGAAATGAGGAGATGGTGTACTATGTATTTTAATTTGCATCACAGTCTTAAAGCCACATCCTTTGGAGATTCTGATCATTTCCATCAGGCAAAAACAGCTTTATTGTAAATTCGGTAGTGCCCCAAAATGTTAATTTTGTATATTTGCAGCTTATCTACTTTGATGCTCTTAGAGTTTGGCCTTCACTGCTGTTTCATTTTTGACTGTTTTAGTCTCATTATGAATTCATAAGTGATGATAGAGCATTATATTTGGCAGAAACAATTTTTTGTGCATAGATTCAGCACACCATACAGGAAATAATGGCACGCAACAGCACAAGTAACCTTCTGAGCTGTGAGAATAGTGCAAAACGATTTCTAAATGAACATAACTAATTATACGTAATCTAGGATTTTCCCGTTTTTTAAACACCTTTTTCTTTATTCTTGCTGTTATTTCCTTAGCTCGCTTCCACTGTTGGTCCCCATCCTGGACCATTTTTCCTGGAGTATGCTAAATCCAATATCCTCACTGCTTTATGTGATGGGTTAAAGGCAGATGTTTAGGGAATAGCTGTTCAGTGTCTGCTGTCTGCAAGAGCCACCCTGTTTGGAGTGTCTGTAAAGACATCAACGTTGGCTTCTCCTTCCTCTTTGCACTTCAAACTTTTATCTTTCCAGGTTTCATTTTTAGCATATATACTTTATTTAGTTGCTATCATGCTGTCTTCTCATTTTATGGACTGCTTTGATATTTCCAGTGTTGTTTGAGGTGAAACGGTGTCATATTTTGAAATGATTTTGCTATTTGTGGATTTTAACCCCATTCATGGATACAGTATTTACAGGGTTTGTTCAATTTTCAGAATGCTTTTGTTCTATTTTTGAGATCTGGTCGATGCTTGTATTGTATTCTAATTAATAATACAGTTTTTTCTTTACCATTTTCAAAACAACTGAAAACTTTTATTCAGATTTAACACGTCAGTTAAATGCGCTGATCAGAAAAACTTTTTTTTATAATTAACTACTAGTTGCTTATAAACTAGTCAATACTAAAGACAGGCAATTGTGAATGGTGTGCAGATTCCTTATGTGGCTTAAAGGGACTATATTACTTTTAAAGAGTGGTGTTGGGGGAGGGATTATCATTTAATTTTAACAGCAGATTGCATTAAGTTCACTGACTAGCGTTTGACATGTTATTCCAATTAAGTATTATCAGTGAAAATGATGGCTTCTGTAGAAAAAGGTCATATCTCAAGGATAGATATATGGGCACGCATAATTCTTTTTATCTGCACAAGGTGCTGAAGATTGGTGTTGCTCATGGTGATAGCCACTGTAGAGGCAGACAATATTGAATCTTTGTCCTTGAATGTTTCCAGGAATAGAAGAGAGCATGCAGGAGGTTGTGGGACACATAACAGAGGGAGTCTGCAGACCCCTTAAGGTGAGAGACCAGTTTCAAGCTGTTATACTGGGGAAACCTCATGCTGTTGAGCCTCATTCTAATAAACTCTAAAGGGTAAAGGACATTATTTGTGGATGATTAAGCAGATGTACTGTAGGTTTTCTGAACTGCAGGCTATTGTACAAATTGCATTGATGAAACACAAACTCAGTAACAGTCTTGTTTCTATGACTAGTTTTGATATAATCCACATATTATCCATCCATTAAATAAGCTTTGAATAAAGTTGATCTATAGGTTCTCTGGCTATCAAATTCATCTGTTAATTTGTTACTTTTTCACTAGTCTTAAAATGAAATGTTGTAGTGTTTAATGTTTTTGTTCTGGTGCTCAGATCAGCCTTACAGACTTACAGACTTACACTCCTATATTACTGTTTTCTTTCTCTATTGTAACACAGGTGCGGATTGAGCAGGTGATAGTGGCTGAACCAGGGGCTGTTCTATTGTATAAGATATCCAATCTCCTCAAGTTCTACCATCATACTATTAGGTATTGAAAATAATTCTTTACTATGCATACTGCAGGTAAACTAAAAGCAGCAACAAAGAGAAACTCTAGACAGCAGCTGTTGTACATTTAATTCTTAATGCATCTCATTACCATAACCTAAAAGAACTCAACATGGAACCTTCCAGATTCCTGGTTAATTGTTTGGAACTGTCACAGTTGTAAAATTTTTGTACTTTATGACATTTAAATGAGAAATTTTACACTGCTTTGACAAAACATGAACATATATTTAAAACAAGGGAGAAAAAACAAATATTCAAAGCCAGATACATTTGAAGCTGTCACATTTGAAGAGTCAGAAACTTAGTTATTTGAAACAGACAAAATGTTGGCTTCTGAAGATATCTTAACCATGTCTGTTGGTTCATCGAATGTCATTCTAATTTACCACAATAATATTGGTTGTCATAGGTCAATAGAATAAAATGACCATGCTGTTGAAACACAACTGTAGCTGAATCAACTTGTACACAAACATGATATGTTTCTTCCACAGTATTTCGTCTTTTTTAAGTTCAGCATTCCAGGTTTAATGGAAGCAAAGGGAGACCCGTGTTGATATAGTTCAGTAGTATCTTCAGCAAAACCTGCTTTATTTTTTAAGTAAAGTGGATGAGGAAAGCAGTGACAGACCGAATAAAGAACTTGGTGTCCTTTTATTTCCTCTTTCAGTGGCATTGTGGGAACCAGTGCAGCGACTCTTCTCATAACCATTGAAGAGATGCACATCCTGAGCAAGAAAATGTTCTTCAACAGCCTGAGTCTGCACGCCAGCAAGCTGATGGATAAGGTGGGTAACAGATCAGCTTAAAAAAGGTTGTGGTCAGGCAGTGGTGAACCACTGTGTGGTGTTCATTGGCATAATCATCTCTTAACATCTCATCATGGCAGTATAACTAATCCTTCAACAGGGAAAAAAATTCCAGATTACTGTTTTTCTAGTTCTGCTTTGGGGAGTCTTGCTTCTAAATATAATTTTGTGGAAATTGCTAAAAATCCAAGTCCAAGCAGCAACTGGGAATCAGAATAGTCACCATGAACTGTTCACCAAGTCTGCGACTGCATTTCCTTTCAATAGTGTAATAAATCCAGGCAATGGATGGGGGTTTGTGTGATCATTGTGACATATTTAAAAACTGAAGTATAGTATAAATCTTATGGAAAATGTATCTATTTTTAATGAAAATGTGGCTACCAGTTTATTGGAGTGCATATACAATTGTGGAATTGCATATTGGTGTAGTGGACAGGTTCTTAGTTGTTATGCTTCTGTTGTATTCCAAAAAGCATGCTTCCATAAAATCTTGTTAATCTGCAGAAATTCAGAAATTTAAACCCTGAGAGAGAGCAGCACAGAGGTGCAGTGGTTAGCATTAATGGCTCACAGCCCTGGGGCCCTGGGTTCAATTCCAGACCTGGGGTGTTGTCTGCGTGGAGTTTGTCTGTTCTCCCCATGTTTGTGAGGGTTTCCTCCAGGTGATCTGGTTTCCACCCAAGGTCCCAAAACATACTGGCAGGTTAATTGGCTTCTGGGAATATTGGCCCTGGTGTGAACATGTACGTGCCTGTCTGCCCTGCGATGGACTGGAGTCCCATCCAGGGTGTACCCTGCCTTGCCCCATTGCTTGCTGGGATGGGCTCCGGCTTCCCCGTGGCCCTGAATTAGAAAAAGCGATTAAAAAATGGATGGATGGAAAACCTTGAGAGTAGTGAAAAATATTATTACAATCTTCTACCCTGTGGGTTAAGGAGGACGGTTCTTATTGTTCTGTCATTCTTGGAAATCATGCACTGCAGATAAAAAAATAACACATACCAGTGTAGAATTTATGAATTATCGCTCTGGCGTGAAAATATTTTCTTCTTGAAATGCTAAGGAAATTCCTAATTTTTGAGTCGTCTGGCCTGCTTCTCAAAGCAGCTTCACAGAGCTGCAAGCCAGCTACTGATTACTGAAGCATAGCCAGGAATAGTTGATCTCAGCTGTCTTTTTATGTTAAAAAAGCTTATGTGATTGTGAAAAACAGCCATGAAAATGTAGAGTTCTGTGGATTTAGTAACTTTGAATATTTAGCAACGTACCTTTCAGAACAAATGAAATACAATGCAGGAGGATTTTACTGGCTAATTAGTAACTAGACACCAGTTATATGAAATAAATATTAGATATCTGGAAGAAATGTCTGGAAAAAATAATTCCAAGACTGTGAAGCACAAACGTTTATTGAGTATAAATTTGCAATTTGCAATAAATTGTCAAAAGTTGAAAATGCAATTAAAGTGAATTTTGACGTGATTGTTAACGTTAAACATAATGAAAGTATATTATACTAATTATGTATAGCTCAATCATATGTGGTGCATATGATAAAGCAAAAAAAAAACCATTTTCTTGAAAGAAGCAGTAGTTGGTCCAAGGTTTTACTCAGATTTGACTTCTTTCACCCATAAAAGTGTTGTCTGAGTATTCTAGATCCAGATTAAAACCATTCACTTGAAAAATATCCCCACATGATCTATAATTATTTTGCGAGGTGCTATACTGTATATACAATAAATTTAAAGAGAAATATTAAAGCAGGAAACATTATTTTGTTCTTAGCACCTCTGTGGTTATATTTAAGCTTTCTCCTTCTTGGTGCTTCTTTTTTAAAGCTAGCAAATCAATGACAGTTTTTACAAACTCACATAATATCAAATTAGTTGTTCTGCCTATGACCTGTTGATTGTGTTCTTTGTATAACTGGGGGGTACAAAGCTTAAATGAGTTTATTTCAGTCAATATTAAATGAGGGTAATTCTAAAACCCTAAAACCACAACTGCATCTTATTTTGTCAGAGGTAATTATGGAACCTTTTTGATTAAAAGGTAAGTGTTTCATCACAGTTTTTGAAAAAAAACACTAATGTATATATAGAATGCATAAACAGAGCCTAATCTGAACTATATACCTTGAGAAAGAGAGAATAATTCTTAAAGTGTTAAGGCATTCCTTTCTAAAGAAGTTCAATCACCTGGCCTGAAAATGTGGAAAGAAAAGCTTAACACTAAATTTGTAAGGGTCTTAAAAATACAGATGTAAAGCTTAATATCGACAACCTTTATCTTAAAGTGGTTAATTATCTAGAGTACCTTGACTGCCACTTACCAGGGTGAATGTGTTTCAGTAAACGTCCATGTTTAATGGTCAACAATGACATGTAAGTCAAGTTTTGCAATCAGTATTGTAGCACTTCACAGATTAATAGTTTTATTACGGATGCAGTATTCCTATGTTAAAATAAGTGATTTAAGATGATGTTAAAAAGACTTTCTACAGAAATGGAAAGGAGGGTGGACAGTCAACTGTATGCTTGTGTTAAGTCCTTGCTGCAGTGTAATATAATATAATACAATATAATAATATTGTATAATAATATTGAGAAAGAATGGAAATAAATTAAGGGAGCTCAACTTTTGAAATCAGAAGGTTTTTTTTAGAAGGAGATATGCCTTGTAAACATGTGGAAGCTGACACGTACACAGATTAAGTGTGAGTTGGAATAAAAAAAACAGTATCTGTCTTCCAGGCCCAAATTATTTCCAAAATATCCCTGAACACGGCCCAGTTTCTATCTGAGAACAGGCTGTTAAGTGAATGATCAATACCGGCTGCTACCTGTTGCCAAGAAGGTCTTCATTCAGTGCTGCAGAAAGAATTATCCCCTTAACGTGGTGATAATCAAATTGCAGGACATCAGAAAGAAATTTATGACTTTCAAACATAACTAAAAATAATACTCGGAACACTGTTTCCTGTGATTGCTCCTATAACTTTACGAAGGCTTGACAGGATATTGAAGGCTAGAAGTATTTTTAAATTCACCACTAAAGAAATAAGTGGCTTATTGGGAATCTGGAAGTTTTTCTTCTGTGGGCAAAGGTAAATGTTAAAGACTAATGTTAGACACGGATGTTTTTATCTACTTTTGTGGTAAAAAAACAGAAATGTTTTCTGAACAAGAAACAACCTTCCAACTACTTATAAATTTTCATGATGGACTTTTCTCAAGTACGACTTGCAAGCATTGCCCTACCTTGATGTCTTATCTCTGTTTCTCTGTGAAAATCTTTTGAGTATAGCATGCCTCTGCTAATGTCACTTTATGTGAGTAATGTACTGTCATTGTTGCTAAGTTTTATGTTATGTAGCAGAGCAGGAGATTTACACACCCACAGTAAATCACTATGCTCAGGATTCCCAAGTGGCTTTTATGCATTTTTATGCATTTCTATAAAACAAAAACGATTAAAAAGAATAGCATCTATACTGTATCTCCAGCCTTTGAATGTCTGAGCCTTAGAGCAAAATGACAACTTTCTGAAAACTTCCTGTTAGTGTTATTACTTACATATATAAGAATGATTGATAATATTTTGCTGAGGAGGTTGGTGAATCAGTGTAATAACGAAGATAAATTTCACACGGATGCTGGTCCATTTTTCAACTGAAGACAAATATGGTGGGATAATAAAGATTTATTTAGAAGCCAGTTTTCCCACAGTGCAGATCCAATTCACCACTACCAGTAAAGGTGAATTCTTAATATTTATTCTAAGGAAAGCTAGAAAAGGATATTTGTTAAGCCTTATTTTCAAGTAGCACTTCAAAAGATTTACCTAACATAATAAGAAGTGTGTACTACTACATGTCAGAATATTACTTATTTATAACAGTATGGAACTTGGTGTTTTTCTTTGGGTATCTGAATGAAAGAGCACCCTCAGATTATTTAAAGAAAAAAAAGTCCAACCAGAATACAATGTCCAGCAAGCAGGAAAACATTACAGATTTTACAGTGACATGCGAGCACATATCCATATCAATGAAGACCATGCACTTTCATCATCAGTACCAGTGGCTAAATATCATCCTACCTAATATTGCATTTAAAATAGCCAGGAATAATATTGTTTCATCACATTATCAAGATTTCCTGTGAATCAGTTTGCTAGTAATGCTCGTGAAAGTGCAGAAGAAGTTATTCCAGTTTCCTTCTCCAGGTTGAATTGCCTCCTCCTGACCTTGGGCCCACCAGCTCTCTCACCCAGACCCTGTCACTGCTGCGTGAGGTCCTAGCATCCCACGATTCCTCTGTTGTGCCACTAGACGCCCGTCAAGCGGACTTTGCACAGGTGCCTGATATATGTTCATTGGTATTGCCTTCATATTTGATCTTCATAATGAAAGTAACTGTGTGAGATTGTCAAAGAGTGAAAATGGGTTTTGCTGCTGCTGTAAATACAACATATTGTATTTAAATATCATATTGATAAATACAGCATATCCATACTTCCAAATTTCTCCATTTGTATTTCTGTTCTAACTCAACCTGATCTTTAGAGTATTATTTGCATTTAATTGCATTATTTGTAGTTTTTGCAATGCAAATGAATCATCGTATAACAACAAATGAGAAACATGAATGCTAAATTATTTTATTCTTACTACTACTGCCGGGGTAGTAAGACTGTATGGCAGTCAGCATTGGTTCCTCTTAGCATTCAGTTGTGGGTTTGATCACAAAATTCTTAATGGAGTTTTCATGTTCTCCCAGTGTTTGTGGGGTCTTGCCTTTGGGTATTCTAATTTCTTACCGCACTTCCAAAGGCATGCTGTCTAGGTTAATTGGAGACTCTTAATTATCCATGTGTGTGTGTCCTGTAATGAACCGGCATCCACCTTGCACCCTACGCTTCCTATGAGTTCCTATGTAGTGACCCGTAACTAGGAATACGCAGGTGTGATAATGGATGGAGAGTGGGAATACACCCTGGATGGGATGCCAATCTCATGCACAACACATGCAAAGAAACCTTCAAACACAGGGAGAACATGTAAATATCACACAGATCTGGGATTAAACCCAGGACCCAGCAGCAGTGTCATCTACCATGTCATTTTGTCTCCCTGTTTACGAATAAAAGACCTCGAAGGGATCTTGGATTATTGAAAAAATAATCTTGCCAATCCTGTATCATTCTAATGTTAAAAGATTTTTTTGGGATGCGGTCTGTAACTTGAAGTAAATAACACTTTTCTCTCCTTTCAAGGTGCTGTCCTGTATCTTGGATCCACTCTTGCAGCTCTGCACAGTGTCTGCGAGCAATCTGGGCACCGCTGACATGGCTACGTACATGGTCAACTCGTTGTACATGATGAAGACCACACTGGCTCTCTTTGAGTTCACAGACAAGCGGCTGGAGATGCTGGAGTTTCAGGTACTACTTTGATTTTGGACTTGGCTTGCTAACTATTTTTAGTGACAGGTGTTGTGTCATGTGGGTTTTTCGTTTAATATTGCAAAAAGAGTAGGAATGAGTCAATAGTTTTTAGTGCTTATCTGTCCTGAGTGGACATCCACTGTGTGCTTATCCACTGTGTGGTGATTTGGTGATTTGAAATGATGAAATAAGAAATTGGAGCAGTTAATTCACAGAGGACTTTAGGGCAGCTAGGAATTTAACACAACAAACGGTGATGTACACACAGAGATTGAGAGCATACAACATACAATTTTGTTAAAAAAATAATAAAATGTGCAAAATAAATGAGTATGTACTGTATAAATCAAACTTGCCATGATAGATGCAAATGGCTGATCTATCACATAAATTACAAGAAACTCGTAAAAATACAGGGTTATATATGTTGGTCGATGTGGTCAATCATGTTATAATCAGTGTCAACATCCATAATCATGTGAACTTGTGTTTGCTTTATAATTTAAACTTTATTGATTATATACAAGTTTAATGTGTTTACTCTTGAGTGTAAAAATGTGAATGTTGAATGTACAGTCATCCTAATTGTGAATGCTTGACTATGTAAAGCTTTGATGTTCTAAAAGTTCCACATCGAGAGGAACAGCTGGATTCATGTCAGTTTGTCCTCTACTCTTGGTACAGAGCCAGTGGACAAGGGCAGGATTATGTGCGTAGTTTCACACTGAAGTCAGGTCTTCCATTGGGGCATGTACAAAGTTTCAGGGAATTTGGTTCCCTGTGGAGAATCTTAGAAAGTCTGCTCTCCCATATTTTGGAGCTGCTATAATGAATATTTGTTGCTATTCAGCGGTGTCAACAAATGTCAAACTGAATTATTTCAGTGCTCAGGTGAAATTACAGTTGGGACCTCATCAGAAAGCCTCTTCCTCTGCCAAGGAAGATTTGGGCACAGTTCTGGTTTACATAAATCCCTCTGCACCTCCGTTACTTTATAAACTTAAAAAAGTTTTGATGCCATTATGGTTCAGACAGCAGTAGTCACAGTCACAATGACAGGTTGCTAGGATCTTAGAGAGCACTGCAATTGCTTGTGCAACACCTTTTAATTCATGTCAGTGGGTAGTGATTGGTTGTGATGTCATCATGTGTAGTGGGCATCCCTGTCTGCCACGTTCCTCATTTGTGGATCATGGGGTCTGAGTCCCGATGTGCCTACTTCTTGAAGCTTCAGATTAAGAGGTTTCGATTTGAGCACTTGATTGCTGGAGGTATCTGGATGGGCCCAATTTATAGTGGGGAGGTTCGTCATTGGAGAGCCAAGACATTCTGCTTTCAATCCCACGAGTATTCATACTGAATACTCAAAGGAGTAAAGTAGTTTTTAATTTTCAATTACAGGGAGGGGGAAACCATTATTATAATCTTTCTGAACACTTAATTCTAAGCATAGTGTTGCTGATACAATTCCAGCATTCTCCAGTTTTGCCTTTGTTTTTGAACATCTGCTTAAAGGTTCACTTCAAGCTTCTCCTGCCGTCTTGTAGAATTGCTACAGTATATTACAGCATTGATTTGATAGAAATATTAGACTACAACTGGAATATTGGCATAGAGTAAAGCTCTTTTTGTACTTCGTTCAGTACAAAAATTGGATGTAAGGCCCCTGATTGAAAGCCATAATACCTCAAGTTATCCAAAAAAAGAAGTGTGCTTGCCTACTATACATAGTGATAAAGATAAAGAAAAAGTGCATATTCTATAGAGAGTATATTTCCTAGTTATTACGTTTCATTTATTTTAGATGGCGAGTTAAGTATCAAATGGAGGATAGTTACAAAACCTTAACAGTCAATTACAGTAAATCTTATGTGCCACGCAACCTTGAAAAAAGAAAAATACAACTCCCAACTTGCAAGCTAAAACAGAAATGTGTCAACTGCCTGAAGGCACTTGTAAATTAACCTGCTGAAAGATTTATGTGACAGTTTACAACTCATGTTAATAAGAAACGGGTGTAAACTACATGATGGTGAATATTTTATGAATGTCTGCGACTGATGACATCCTGTCCTGACTCGTGGCTTTTACATACCCAGCTCAAGCAGCTTCCTGGCAGTTCTAGCCCAAGCAATAGATTGGCACAGCCTGAATGTTGTTTTTTTTCTCCAATAAAATGTGCAAAATTATTTTTATCTTCTCAGCTGCTCAAATTTACCATTGATGGTTGATAATCAAGTTGTTTCATGGCCATCACGGAGTCTATGCTCGTAACATGCATTTACTGTTTGTCTAAGATGCTTACAGCTTTTCGCTGCAGTGTAGATTACATGGTTTGTATGAAGTGTTCATCTAACTATGTGACAAATATTGTATAATACTGTAACTGCATTAACTCACACAGCTGATCTTCAAACAGGAAGGTAATAACTGGTTTAGACCTCTAACAATGTCATGACCTTAACAGAGGAGGAAGTTTTGGACTTTTGAAGGCTGTGAAACACATTTCCAGTTTCAAACAACTGATGATAATTGTTAAAATTTCCTTGCATCTTTGTTATACCCAATTTATTTGACATGGAATTGTATTACTTCATAAGTAATCTTTATAAACAGAATATAATCTTAGTTTCCTTTGCAATGATTTACGTGGAGTTGAGCTCTTAATTTACAGTGAATTGAACACAGTACACGGGAGACTCTATTAATAATACATGTTCTCAGCTACATTAAAGGAAATTTGCTTTGGGGAACTTCTGATCAGCTCATTCAGTAAAGGTGACAGCCATTAGCCCAGCTTCAGCATAAGCTTCACTTGTCCACTTCACTGGCCAATCACTGCCTGGGTAGGCTTGTGTCAGACAGAATATCTTTTCCTCCCTGCTTATGAACCTGGGGCCGTCTTCCTGCTTGCAAGCTTCCAGTATTGGCAGTGAGAGAGACTTCTCATTCTCCCAAAGGACATTATGGAGTTTGATGCCCGTCAGGTAGTAAGTAGGTGTGACTGGTGTCTATGTTGGACAAGTATAATACTGGACTGAAAAAAAACAAGTTTAATAAGAAAACAATTGGGGATCCCAGATGTTTACGGTTTAACATATAAAATATAAGAAACACAACAAAAGACTATTGGAACTGGTAGCATTTGTTTCATTTTGGGGGGTATTTAAAGTGGACCATTTTTAGAAAATAGTTTGTAGTTCCTGTTTTATGGAGAAAAAAAAATAGTTACATTTACTTGTGATTTCCATAGCTGGTGTGCAGCATTCAATGACTGCATTGCCCTGGCTTATAGATGCTGATGGAAAACAGGTCCACTCTTAGGCTGTGCTCAGTGTTGTTCAGCCTGTTCTTCTTACTCGGTTTTATTTTGGTTAGATTAATAAGGACCTCATAGTTCTTCATTCCCTTGTGCTCTCAACTGAGGGTTTTAATGGTGGATAAGAAACTGGGAATAGGGTTTTTTGGGGGGGGGTTTCATATGGAAGGAGATGTAGAGGAGAGTGATCACAGTGCACTTTTCTGCTTGATCTTCACAGATTGAAGCTCACTTGGACACCCTGATCAATGAGCAGGCCTCCTATGTTCTCACCAGAGCGGGTCTGAGCTACATTTACAACTGTGTGCAGCAGCACAAACCTGAGCAGGTGAGCAATCCATGGCAACTACTACAAATCCTACTCTTGGAAGTCACCAGGGTTCATCAGAGATGAGCTGATTTATAACATGTAAATTGTTAAATGTATTGTGCTCTCAACTGTCATGGTGGGGTTAATTTCACAATTAGTGTGTAGAATTTGAAAAAGCCAAAACCTAAGCTCTTGACCTCTTTTCCAAGGCAAGTCTGCAAAGGTAATATATACTAAAATGCTACTTTCATGGGAAGAGATTGGAGGACTTGTGACTTGAATATACTTGTGCAGTTTATTTTTCATTACACAGAATTGTGGGTTTCCTTATACGAAGATGTTTAAAACTTTTTGAAGCTTTTATTCCATTTAGGCGAGATGGATGAATAACAGAAGCTTCGGAGTGATGGTACTAGGCCCTCTTACATGGCAGAATGGAGTGGCCCAGCTTTTTCTGTAGAAGGGCCTATATTATTTGTGTGGCCTCTCTTTAGGTCCACAGTTGCCATGGAGACCTTTTGACCAAGTTATAGATACAAAACCCTGCTCTATTAATGTCCCCCTCTTCATTGTACTCTTTATAGTAGTATAAAAGACAAAGAGAAAGTAATACAATGGAGCTGTCTGTCTTGTTTAAAATTAAATGACTTTATTTTTAATTGGATTTATCCAGTTTTTATGAGCTTTCAGAGCTTTTCACACTTTTTTGATGCTGGAAAAATAGGAACATTCAGAACTCCCAGCATAATTGTTCATAATATAGTCATTTAGCAGATACTTCTAAGCAGAGCACCTAATAAAAACTAGGGAGTGAAGTATATATCAACGTTCCCTACTGCAGAGTAACTAAGTAATTCATTTATTTGTCTTATCTAAAGGACAGAGCACAAAGAAGTGAGGTGACTTGTTAAACATAATACACACTTAGTGACCGAGCTGGTAGTTGAACTTGTAAGTAATAACCTACCTCAACCACTGCTGATATTTATGCATAGTTCCCTCCCCAATTCCCATGTAAGTCACTCCTTGAAGGGGGACTTGGAGTACCCCTTTAAGAGCACTGAACTTTTATTTAAATGCTTGTTTGTGAACTGTGGAACAAATACATTGGTTTGAATAAATGCATACCTCCTCTTTCAAATTACACAGAAGAGTTTGGCCAGACACACCAAAGTGATGATATTCCAGACAAGATGACACTATCAGTGCTATATCAGCACTATGACACTATAAAGAATTATGATCTATAGTAACATTTATTTCTTAAAAGTGCATTTACTTATGAAACTTTGGCATCTAGTGAATGCAGTTATAATTGTGGGTTACTTTTTATTTTAGTTGAGGTTCAGTATGTTTTGAACGAGGCAAATTAATTTGATCCCAAATCAAGTTTACATTTTAGTTCACTTGCAGTTTCATGCACTTTTCTGAAAGAACTGTGCTGTCTTGAAATGTCATGGAGAGTATTTTGTGTGATATGCCCTTTTATTGGTTTGTTTGATACTTGCATCAGATAACAGTGGAAACAGAAGAAGGAGCCATTGTGTATTTGTGTGGACAGCACTGTCCTTTAGTGTGAAATTCATATCTGAAGCACAGAAAGAGAGACCAATATTACAGAGGTATGGCTTTTACTGTACCACTTTACCACAGTAACTATGTTGTCGTGTAGCCATTCCTCACAAGGACGTTATGAGAGAGGTTTGAATATCAGTATGTTTGAATACAGTCAATACCCTAATTACTGATATTTGACTTCTTTCCTAAACAAAGTTTACATTATGTTGGGAGTTCTGTCATGCCATGGTGATTGTTCACGTTTGTTCATTATTTTATACAGTACCATTTAATATAATTTATTATATAATATAATAATTTTTTCCCCTAAAAACCAATAAACAAATTGAACATAAATCACTTTAAATGAATGGTGACTTTGAAAAAGTCTTTATTATACTTCAAGGTACAGATGCTACAATAATACGCCATGTACATGTAATTCTGTACATCAGGTGCATGTAAGCGACTACAGCAATACGTCCTTGGTGTTTGCAGTTTGGTTTACTCCTTGGATTTCCAAGAGGCTTAGAATACATATGAGTTACATATTTGCCAAAACCGTTTATGTATCTTACGTATGTAGCAATGTTTTGGTATTAATGTCTTATGTATACGTCAATACTTTATTTAATCCAACAAGTTCAACATAAGCAGGATAAATGTTTTGAAAGGAGATTAAAAACAACATGGCTCAACTACTGGTAACATACAACTAAGAGGAATAAATACCATCTAAAGCCGGTGTCAGTCTTAATGACATTTCTATCCCATGTTAAATACAGTATGTGTCACTAAGAATGAACTTGCACCAAAGCTGCCCATCAGTTCCTGATGTTTTTGTTACTGCCAGGGTATCATGTCACTGCCTAGCAATGATTCTGAGGCAGACTTCTACGCTAACATCCAGGCAGTGGGACTGGTCACAGCTGATTTCAGAGCCAGTGAAACCAAGGCGACAGTGCGTTGTTAGGAGCGCACTTTGTCTTTCCCACACACCAGCTGAGGAATGGAGAGCTCGCTTTCAGAACAGGGCTGTACCCTGGGGGTAAAAATGAAATCGCAGCTGCAACCCAGGCTTGCTTTGGGCATTGGTACCTCAAAGGGCACAATGCTGCTGTTTGTTTCAATCCCTAAAGAAGCCTTAATTCCCTTAACTCTGTGATAGAACTCTGGCAACTGAAAGGAGCATTACAGTACCACAGCAATGTAGAAACCCCTCATACATACAGTATTTACAGATTTTGACCTTTCGCAATTAAAAATGCTCAGCTTTTCCTTAACTTTGCTGCTGTGACCCACATGAACAGAAGCTGAAAGAACGTTCAGACAATTCCTGACCTTGTGTTGGCGTTCCTGGACTGTTGTACCCCATGTTTAAAAATGTTTCCCTCCTATAGCTTCAGGGAGCACACGTGTCACTTTATATGTTTCCTACTGATCCACAAATGCTCAGACTGGCAAATTGGCATGGTGGGTACCGAATTCGGCATTATTACTGGTGCTTATCTTGTTAGACATCTCTACCAATGTGCTAGTTTTGCATCCACCATTTTGTAATTCTTCCAGAAGGAGCAGTACTTTGTTCAGTTAGTTTTAAAAAGTAATGTTTTTAAAAGTTAGTTGTAAATGTAATGTGTGTGTATTCGTTGCAAATATAAAAATATCTGTTTGGATTCAGATAAATACTATTTATGCATCTCTTCTTCATAAAACAGCTGAATGGAAATGTTTAGGAAAAACAGGCATAGCTGTAGCTATGTGGTGTCCTGTCATCAGAAACAAAAGTGCTTATTGACTTCTGCGTGTCCCTCCAGTGACTGTAGATGTTTAAAGTGAAATTTAAGGTTGCCACGAGTTGGCCATTTTCACTGGATGTCACACAATTCCTTAAAGTCTTAGAACAGCACCTCTTATTCATTATCAAAAGGATCTGGACACGAAAAGAGGTAGGAGGTCTCTCCTTACTTCGAAGTTCACATGGCTAACGTTTGGAATAATTTAAGAAAATTTGACCTTGTTGCATTAAAAAAAGACAAATTAAAACTGAAATATTGGTTTTAGGTGGGTGGTTATTTTTGGTATTTTAAGCTGCAATGTAATAAATCGTCTATGAGGCTCAAAGCAATCTGCCGCAGTCACCCATATTTACCCTATCTGATGATATCACGCCATGGCAAGGCCCAAGCCACTTCAAAGGGAAAATCTCAAAGAGGACACAGCAGGCCAAAACAAACTGTACTTTACTTGTTATATTTTTAACAGCTTCGTGTTTGGAGCTTCGAAAAACAGCTCTGTTGTGCTGATCAATACATTTTGTGTTTTTTTAAGTGTTTAAAAAATCTTTTCTGAAAAGTTTAAAAATGGATGCTACATGATTTGAATGCTTTTTAAAGACTCAAAATAAGCAAATAAAGCTTTAGTTGATTTATGTTTAGAACAAAAGGACCTTTCAACTGTACACTTCTGTTGTTGAATGTCTTCATGAGATTAGTTAAGTGAGCAAAAGTAGCCCACTGCAGCTAATGGGTTTTAAATTAAAATAGTATATCCACTTCTTTTTTTATGAAAAGTAATCTTAAATAATTATTATAGGCATTTGCTTTCAGGTGTCACTTAAATCACTTCTATACTTTAAGGCATTTGAGATCTTGCTTGAGCTTCTTGATTTTGTCACTTGCCAGTTATTATTAATCGGTTTAAGATTTTTTGGGGTCATTAACATTCATTTAGTGACAATTTTCCCTATGTTCTGCAATAGCCAATGGTTTCTGACTTAAATTTCTGAATTATCAGCCGGACTGTTGCTAGGTTTGTGTTAGCTTTGTGTCAGTTTATCATTGAGATTTTTCTTACCAGCTAACTTCTTTTAGTTCTCTAGAAAAGTACGTCTTTGTATGTCTGAGACATTACTTTTTTCTGGCATTTTTACCATTGGCATCCAAGTTGCTCACATAACTACAGTAGTGCAGTAATGGCATGTCTCATTAGTACCAGAACCAGAATGTACATTGAGATGGGAGTGCATAATGTCTGTATGAGTTATGAAATGTGCAGTTGGTCTTTCTGGTGAGGATTTAAATCATAGCAATTATGACAAAATAAAGGGACAGTGTACTGTACTTCAGATAGTGCCACCATGCTTGCATGAGACCACGAACAGCATTTTTCTGGGTACTAAAGCCAGCTATGCAGGCCCTTGCCATTCCACAACATGTTGTGCCCCTAATCCAGTGGTTTTCACTGGGGGGTCCACGTCTTATGTTAGCTTGTCCTGAAGTAATCAGAAAGGATATTGAATGGTAAGTTTCAAAAGCAGGCCCATCTTGAATCTGCCATCTTTATTTGTTAACATACAGGATATGTAGGACAGGATCTTTGGTTAAACCCCCCTATGCAACTGAGACCCAAACCTGCATCAATTGCAGTGCATTTCTTTGGGTGTGGAAAACCTGATGTGGTATATCGGTCTCACTCCTGTGAGAATTTTGCCCGGAAAATGTGGAAATTACTGAAGGACCACAAATGGTCCTTACCCTATAGGCCCCAATGATATTTTTTATATGACAGACCAATCCTTTCTAGCACACAGTGCCTTCGAGACCACCCAGAGGTTTGGACTAAGAGACGCCACATTAGATAACAAGCTCTTTGAGAAATAGACACATCTTTGTCAGTTTTGAGGCAGTAGCTGTGACAGTGTTTTGTTTTTTTTTGGTACTATCTGAGCTTTTATTAGTGGTATGTGACCTTGGCATGCCTTTCGTTCCTTGGCATGCTGTCACCGTGCCTTTGCTTTTCCTGGCTGAGCAGCTTATTTCTTGACATTGTTGTACTGGCAAGGATTACAGCAGGCAGTGACCCTCTTCTCTGTATCCTCTGCACTGAAAGAGTGGCAAATGGGCATTTCCTGAAATAGGGAGTGGAATTAGACAAAGCTAAACACTAGGTGTAGCACCAATTTCAAAGTGGGCTGTTATTACCTATCTGTATGATTAAGCCTTGCAGAACAGTATTTTTATCTTGAGTGCAGTTAAGAAGTGCTTCTGGATAGTCTGTCTATTCAAAGGCAGAGGGTGTCTTTCCATTTCCCGAGTTCAGTATGGTTTAATTCCAGCCTCTAATCTGAAGGTGTTGCCGAATGACAGAAGGCTTGAAGTCAACTGAAACTGGTTGTGTGCAGCCAAGCCAGATAAGTTCCTGTCATGGGGCGACAGTACTTCAATTATACACCTCAATCGCAGCTCAGTTTTTAATTACTTTAGTTTAAAAACCATGTTAGTTTAGTTTAAAAACCACGTGGGTAACCAGACATTCATCGTACTGTTTGGGAAACAGTTATAATCAGGGCCTTTTTGGAATATTCTGTGATTTTAAATAGTGTCATCTCTTAATAGCAATTAAAACTGTTATTTGCATCAGAGGTGAAACGTACTGTAGTTTGAGTCGATTTCCAAAACCGCTTCTTCATCACCTGGTACAGATACCTCCCTTTGAGGTGTGCGCTGCTAATTTTAACCCAGATAACACTCTTAGCGTGATTTTTCAAGCAGCCAGCATGAAAGGGTAATTACCTTTCCAGCGAATGTTCAAACAAATTAGGAATGGAAATCATTATCGATGTTTGAATAGGCCCTTCTCCAGCAGCCCTATAATGCGTCATTTATGAGTTTCATTTTGCAATTTGTCGGTTAATAGGTAATTACCCTGCAAGAGTTTTGTGTAACCTCCTACTGTATATGGTGCATAATAATACAAAACCTCTTATTGACATGGTTTTCCTTACAGGTCCATAGTATAAAGTAGACACTGATATTCTGAACTTAAAAGTCATATAATGAGCCAATACTAGGATACTCTGATCACAGCTTTAATAATTTGAGGGGCAGAGCACAAAAGGTGCTGAAAATTATTCCTTGAAGTACATTTGTGCTTAAAGGCTGAAATGGCCAAGATAGTAGATTTGTCATTAGAGATAATTGTTGGAACAGTTGTATTTAAGGCACACGAATCACCCTGAAGGTCCTGGGAATTGTGTGCATTGATCTTTAACAAATTAAGAAGAATCTCATACTCAAGACCTTGAGGGTCTATGAATCCTCTGGTTTTGTTCCTCTGCAGAAGGGGGTGAGTCCACAAGGTTACAATAAAAAGCACACAGCAGACACATAGTTTGAAAGTAAAATATAATGTTCAGAGGAGATGGAGACCAAGAACCATATTATTTGCTCTTAACTGTTATTGGTTAAAGGTTTCTCTGTAGGTTACTGTTATGTTATGATATCTGTCTCCATTTTAAGAGTGCTCTAAAGACATTGATGATTTTTAATGGCAGCCTAAAGTATCCTCCTTTTTCTTGGAAATCTTGACACTTGGAGATGTTCATTGTCTAGTAAATTAATAAATCAATAAGTGAACTTTGGATGTTTAACGCGCTGTGCTATTAGGCTAGTACAAGAACAAAGGCTCTCGATTTATATGGAAAATGTCCATGTAAGATAACCATTTCAGGTTTGAACATGGAAGGCTTTATTGAGATTTGAACGTACAATTCTCGTTATGGTGTAACATAAAAGTTAATTCAACAAGGACAAATCGAGTCAAAAAGTGAATCATTTCAGGACAGAATGTTAGCAAGATGTGTGTGTATATACATTATATAGGTTAATGTCAGGAGTTTTGCATTTCCTGTTTTAAAATGTCATATTTTACCTACAACCCCACAGAATGCAGAGCAGTTTGTCCCTGTCTCTTCTCAGAGCAGTGTCTTTTCTCCACTTGATGTCTGGCCAGCATTATGTATTGTGTCTGTATGAAATGTGGACACTGTTATCTAAGGTTACACCACATTGCTCTGAACACATTATACCTGTTTTAGAAATGCTGCACTTATTTCTACTTTATTTGTGCTTTTATGGTATTTTTAGATTGTGTATATGCCTTCATACATTTTTCCAGTCAGAAGCTTTCTGTTGAAGTAGACAAAACATTTTGGCTACAAGAGTTTTCTGTTCAATGGGAATATGGATTGAATGTAAAATCTTTGGATAAGTTAATAAAGAGAGGAGGCTATTTGGCCTATCTTGATTTGTATGGGTGTAGAGGCTTATTTATTGAAGGATTCCATTCAGCTTTTTATTTGAAGAATCCCATGGTACATAGGTTGCCTGTTTTTTGGTGTCTTGATGATACAGCTTTTCTACGTTTTACTTGTGTTTTGGGGTTTTTCTTTCAATATTGGTCCTTTCAGTATTAGTCCTGAAGTACTGTATTTTAAATGAGTATTTAATGTAAAGTTATAATGTAATAGTATAGTTGTATTCCTGCTTGTACTTGCACAGGCAGTGTGCTGATTTGTTACAGTTGAATTTGTTGTCGGGAAACCAATCACATTGTGCAACAGCCTTTCATTTTTCAACAAAACATATTATTTCAGCATTTTCACTTTGCTGTAAATATGCACCTTACCCTTCAAAAGTATTTCCAGGTCTGTAGATCTCTGGAAAGGATTGACCCCATATAACTGATACTACAGGATGGTTCATAATCAGAATCAGACATGAGGTTTCCATCTGGAGAAGAAGAAATAAACCTTAGGGAGCATCTTCAGTTGATCAGTTCTTTGATTTTGTCCATACCTTTTGGAATATTGAATGCTTGTAATCTTTACTCTTCACAGCCTGCTATAATCAGGATCAAAGAGACTGAATATAATATTACTAGAAGTATGATCGGTACTCCACTGGTGCTTCAGGGAGAGTGACAAAGCAACAGATCCACAACTCCAATTATCTGTGTGCTTCGTACTGTATGTGCTACTAGTTTGAATCAGGTCCTTAATGGAGGAGTAGGGAGAGTACACCTACTGCTTCTATAAGGACCTGCATCTAATACGTTTTCTGATAAATAGGACTGCTTTCCCTGTGTCTGTTTAGGTGTATCTCCATGCAATTAAACAATAAAGAATCTGAAGTGTTGCACAAGTAAGTCTTGATTTAGCCTCCTTTTATAACCTCTAGTGTATCTGAAGAATGTATCTTCAGTCTTTTTTTTCTATCACGGCTAGACTGGGGCAGTATTCACAAAGCTCTACTTAGTGTTAGTTTGATCAGTCCAGTTAGAAGAGAAAGAAAATTAGAAATAAGGAAATATTTCCACATTTCAAAAAAGTCAAGTCCATTTCTGCTGAAGTGCATCATTCACTTTTAAAGTAGAGGCTTTTGTTAAAAGAGGGGAAAACAGCCAACTGAATTTTTTTTTTTGAAAGCTAGCAGCCCACTAAGAGCCAGACCGTCTTTGTGAAACTGGCCTCTGTTGGTTTTAATTGGAAGCCTGGAGTTCTTAGAGGTATAACTCAGAAACCAGCAACACTGTAGATCATGAGTATTGGTGTCGCCAATTTGAAGACAAACTTTTTTTTTTGTCTTTCAGGGACCTCTTGTGAACGTTCCCAGCATGGACTGCTCTTCTCTGAAAGCCGCAATGGTCAGTACAACATATATTTTCTCATCGGAGCTCACGCTGCTTTTGTATGAGAGCAGTTTTTTTATACAAGTGTCCTTTCTAAACAACTTTGTCTGTTTACTCTTTTCAGGCCACTGTAGTGTACTCAATGATTTTTTTATGTCCATCGATAGGCTCAGTTTGATCGCTACCTGGCGTCTCCTGATTCTTTGCTGATGCCGCAACTGAATTTTCTCCTCAGTGCAACACTAAAGTGAGTACAAATGTTCTCTGAGGTCTGTCTTATATCTTCGAACTGATCCTTTCAAAGATTTTTTTTATCAGGGCTTTGTGGTTTTTACATGCCACTTTCCCTTAAGAACGTTTTTCAGTATTTACGAATGTCTCTTTTAAAATGCTACTTGCCAACAGGTGCCAGTTGAAATGGACACAAGCCTATGAAAAATAAAATACCAGCTCAATTTAAGGCCGAGAGCAGATATGAACAACAAACTTTTGAAAGTCTGCATTAAACCGTGTCTCTACAAATTACAAATTCTCAACATAATAAATTATGTATGGTAAACATTTTAATGCTTCATTGCTACACATTACATCAGTCTCCTATACAACACAACGCATACACATGGGAAATGATTTTTAAGTGTTATTGTAGATGTGCTTTTAAATGAACAATGCATATTTCGTAAGGATGCACGGTTGCATTAAAATTTAGACCACACATTTTATGAATGTGTCCTGAAGTGTATTCAGAATATTCATTTAATTATCATTTAAAAATATATATGATTTCAAACTAGTTGAAACAGCAGCTGATTTTATCTTGTAATTAACTAGTTTTAATATTGTGCTGGCAGCCCCTTTTACAGCAGCTTTTATTTGCTATAGTGTCCTTCACAACTGTCTGCCACAGAACCCTTTACAGAATTATACTGCAGTTAACAGTATAGCGATAGTTGACTGTGGGCACAGAGGGGAGGAAAACACAAGCTCCCGTGGGAGAAAATAAACCTCTGGGGGTCCCAGGCCTGATGGAGGCCTGTCTTCCAAGCAATTCAGGTAGAGAAGTGAGAAATTGCTGCACCAGTTGTATTGTTTTTTATGATTTTTTCACACAGTGGCTTAGGCTTACCATGTTTGGGGTTTTATTGATTTTATTTTTTATCATATACAGTATAAACATAAGGTACACACTATGACAATAAAGAGATATAGATGTATTAGCGAGAGACAAATTTTCTACATAAGACTGTTTAACGCAAACGTCTCATTTACATAGTACAGCAAACAGCAGAAAGTAAAATCTGTTAAGATGAAACAGTGCAATGAACAGGCTAAGAAAAAGAGCGCTTGAGCAGCAGCTTAGAAAGACATATTTCAGAATCTACTTTGCATGGATGATTAAAAGACAAACTATACTTTTTTTTATTGTTGACTCCAAAGACAGCTGCTCAAAGCAAAAAAAAAAGTAATTAAAACAAGCACAAAGGCTTAGACTGTTTCATTCGCTTGTGTTTTTTACGAGAACGTCAATAGGGCAGTCCTAGTCTCTGGTACAACAGTGTGAGCACAGGCAGAGAAATCTAATAAGGACTAAGGAGATCAAACCAATTTTAAAGAAGGCATGGGGTGGCCACAACACTTTAAGAAGAAAGTGGTCATTAGCTGGGTTTCTAAATGTTACAAAAATAAATTACAGACCAAAAAGCAGCAGATTTAGTTGTAGAACATATATATTTTAAATAAATATTACTATTCTTTTGTTGGAAATAAAAATAATTCTTTATAGTTCTTGAATGCATTTTACTGTCCTTCAAGAAAAATACCGACTTGTACTTCACCTTACCATTGAGGGTGTTATCGTGATTTGTGCTATAAATATATTCAGTTTTTTTGCAGGGCATAGAATTCCATAGTAAAACAGGGCTTAGTCTAAATCTAATGGGTTTATGTTGACTTGCTCATTTTAATCGTTCTTCACCCCTTAGAACTGATTACAGCTGTGACACACAAATTCGTTCAAAGTTTTAAAACCCCAAAGCTTGCACTGCATTTTCTTCTAAAATTTCGAACAAATATGAAACCTATAGCTATGTATACAGTAAATGTCCTTTGATTATGTTGTTCATTTATGATTTTCCAGTACGGTCATGATTAAGAAAGGATACCGTGAAGAAAACAGAGGTGTAAACTTGTACATTAGAAGCTTGTTATATGTGTATGTATTTATTTGGTATGTGGGCATTAAAAATCATTTGAGGATCACAAAGCACCTACAGTACATTTGTCTCTTGCAGTATGTTGAGTGCAGTGCTTTTGTATCTGAGTATGCTCCTGATAAATCAGTGAATAGCTGCAACATGTGACTGGCACCATTACTTATTAGCTCTAGCAAATAATGGCAGCTGTGTTACTGTTAGTTGAAAGTTTTTTTCAGCCTGTGCAACAGAGCTCAGTAGCTTTGTATTGCTAAACCTGCATGGCTCACAACCCTAAAGTTTATGCCAGGTTCTGTAGTGTTAAGTAGACCTAGAACATAAATCTGCTTCTGGATTATCTCAATTTAAATGTAGATATCCATTTATATACCTTTATGAACTGGAACAATCATGGTAGAGTACCTTGCTCAAAGATATAGCATGTCTACATATGGGATTTTAACCCACAGCTCTCTGGTAATGGGACCATATAGTCCCAACTGCTACTTGACTCTGCCCCCCAGTGGTTAACTGTAAGAGATTTTTGCTTTAATTTGTGCCACCTGATTGGGTTTAAAGGTACTTTGCCTTCAGGTGTCATCCTGCACTCTTTGAAGTTATTTAAGATGTTGTTGTTTGGTTTTTCCCTTTGGATTTTGTAATAAATCTAAAATTGTCAGCTTCAATAGCCTTGTTTGCTCTTGGAATCTTAGGCGGTACAAATATTTTGTTCCATTTTTAATACTCTGGAACGAAGATCGTGCTGTTTGCCGCCTGTAGCCACTAAGCCATGCACTGCTTGGCACATGGTCCATGTGCAATACAAAAACAAGAAAAAAAAACTCCCTTATGTGAACATAAAACATACAGCATTGTTGTATTTGAAGCATGGACATCAAAGCCCAGTTTACCAACTAGCAAAGAGTGAAGTGACTGAAACAGTCATCAATGGCCAATTCTTGTGAACTGGGGCCGAATCCGCCTGGGTTCCCACAACAGACGTAGCGTTTCATGCTTGTAAAAGTTGTATTAAAGAGCTGTAAAAAGCCATGACACTCAGGGGGTGTGGGAAATGTCTGTCAGTGCTATTGTTGTGGCTCCTGTGGTATAAATTTTATTCTTCCAAGTTATTCAAATGTATTTAAGTCCTCTAATTATTTTTTTCTTTTTTAAACCGTCAAATTTTTGTGAAAGACTTCCATTCAGTTATCGGCATTAGACGTATAGATTCATTTTGCAATAAAATAAGCACCGTAGCTGTTTTCAGTCACTTTTAATCAGTTTAATGTGGAAAGCAACTTGCAAACTTGTGGCCTAACGTAAAAGTACTTTAGGAAACCAAGTGTCTTCTCTAGCAGCTGCAGTTACCCTGCAATGCAGCTAGGGTTCCATTGTCTTCCAGTTTCATTCCTTGGATTTGTACTGTATTTAAAACTCCATCCATACATTTTCTAACTCCTTCTTCCCACTCAGGTCAGAGGGGAACTGGAGCCTATCCCAGCAGACAAAGCGCACAAGGCAGGATATGGCTCGGACGGTGCACCAGTTCATTGCAGGCCAGACACACACTCACAACAAGGGCCAATTTTCCCAGAAGCCAGTTAAATTACCAGTATGTTTTTTGACTGTGGGAGGAAATTCACGTGAACTTGGAAAAAACATACAGTACAAACTCCATGCAGAGAGCATCCAGGGTCAGGATTTGAACCCAGGGCCCCAGTGCTGCAAGGCAGTGATGCTAACCACTGTGCCTCCATGCCACCCATACTTAAAACTGTGTTTTATAAAGCTAGTTAGCTTTCTGGGCTAGCTTTCTGATCTACAATAGATCAATTTTACTGTGAAAGGGAAAAAAAAAGTTTAATAAGATTCTCTCAAGACTTTAAAAAGTGCCCATAGATTCTCAAAAGCCTGTTTTGAGAGCTGTTTGTTAATACAGAACTAAATATAGTGTTGTATCTGGATTTCACCTTCTGTGTACTCCTGTAATTAACACTTGAGCGTGGGCAAAAAGAGAAACCCTAAAAAAAAATCAGAACAAGCTCTTTTTGGCAATGATTTCCAATACTGAACTTTACAACACTCTGCCTGTTCTGGCTTTGGTTTCAACTGAACTGTCTGTTACCTCTTTTAATGTTTCATTTTAGTAAAAAACTTGTTCAATTAGAAACTCTGTAATCATTTTCAGCTCTCAGACTGCCAAGCACTATGTTAAATCAATAATAGCATGTTCATGGTTCTCACAATTTTGTTGAAACAGTAACTTGCTGATTTGATTTTTTTTCACTGTTCAGCAGCTGAAAATTTCAAGCTGTGTTCTGTGTAGATGGGCTGAATGGCCTCCTCTCCTTTATAACCTTTCTTATGTTCAGTGTAGCCAGAACTTGACAGCATAAAGGCTTAAAAACAATTTGAGAAGTTAGTTCTAATTGAGCATGGAAGCAGCAAAACACATTAGCAAAACAAAAACAGTGTGCCTGGTACAAAGATAGGGAAACACTGCCATACAGTGGCACCTACAGGGTTACACTTACAATTACAGGGTTGAATTGATTCAATAATTTTATTTCATCATGAAAAAACAACAGCACATCTCCACTTCTACTCCATCAGCAGCTCAATATATGTATTGTACTGTATATATAGCATATATGTGTATCTCAAAAGCAACAGGTATGTGTATATGATTACTGACCATTTAAAACACACTTTGTTTTAATTCAGTTATCCTTTCACAAAATGCAGTGAGGTAAGTATAGACTAGTGCTCTCCAGCCTTTCTCCTACAGGGCTCTAATCCAGTTAGTCCAGTACAGTAGGCCACCTGTTCCAAAACCTGTGAACACCTGTAAATTATTAAAGAATTAAGTCATCTGTTCATTTATCAGAAACCCATGTGAACATGGAGAGAGCATACAAAATCCACACAAATAGCGCCCCAGGTCACGATTTGAACCCAGGACTCTTGTGCTATGAGGCAACAATGGTAACCACTGTGCCACCATTCTTACAGCTGTGTTTTGCTAAACCAGTTAGCTTGCTGTAGATTAAATATAGACTAATTTTACTGTGTAAGGAAAAAGTGTGTTTAATAAGATTCTTTTAAGACTCAGAACCCTGTTTTGAGAGTTGTTCGTTAGTACAGAACTAAATATAGTGTCGTGTCTGGATTTCACCTTCTGTGTATTCCTTTAATTGGTACCAGAGCATGGGTGACCAGAGAAACTCTCAAAAAAGATTGGAACAAACACCTTTTGGCAACAATTTCCTATAGTGAAACCTAGAATGCCATGCCTACATCTAGTATGTTGGTCCCAGATGATCTCGAAATTTTGTTGTTTTTTTAACTAATCACCTGCTTAATGTATTATAATGCAATTTATGATGTATAGTATCTTTAGAAATGGGTGGTTTAGTGGTGATGTACAGCAGCCTGCTAGTTCGTGACTCTTATGGATCAGGTTGGAGACACCCAATATAGACAGTATCTGTAGGCGCTTGCCATTATGTAGAGTCTTAGAGGCCTAAATCTTTAAGTTCTCAAGGATGAGCACAAACAAAGGATGTATATACAAAACTGATTCATACTGCCCCTTCCCTTTATGCACTGCTCTATTGTAGAGAAATATCACATTTAGATTAATATTTTATGGAAATTATCCAATGGTTGCCCGGGTACTGTATAGGTACCTACAGTACACAGTACCTGGTCAACCATTGGATAATTCCATAAAATAACTTCTGTATAAATGTAATATATATATATAACTTATTTGTGCTTAAAATTCAGTTCACAGAGTCCACAACTAACTTCCCTAGCATTGTATCTCTAAATGTTTTATGTTGTATTTTGTTATGCAATAACCCAAACATTTTTAAAGGAAAGGGTAAGACTTTCTGTGTTGTTGTAGCCATAATGACCTTTTTGTACCTGATGTTCTCATCTTGCACTTATATATATGTGTAAACCCTTTCATTTTATGTTACAGTTGTATAAGTTTAAACTATAAATTTGTTTTCCAATTTGTAGTGGAAAATTAAGGAGACAATCTTTTGAAATTTTCTCAGGTTATGTATAGTAGCATAAGAAATGTTTTTTTATAATCTTCATACTGTAAACACTGCCTTTAGTCTTTGGCATTTCGAAAAATGAATCCTTAACTACCGTTCTATACAGTACCTGACAAAATGGCTTCATTCCCTGTGCATCTGCAATAGGTCTTTGCCTCACTTGTTGATAGATTTAGAAACTTAGGAGACAAAAAGTTTGAAGGCTTGACTTTGAAGCATGTCCGAACATACAAAGAGCTTAAAAAAAGACTGAGGCACCCCCCATAAAGTCATAGCTTTTCTTCTATTGGAGAGTGTTTGAGTTCAAATTGCAGAGCATTTTGCACCTGACCAAGAAAGTACCAGTGTTCTGTAGTTGATTTTTGCAAATTCCTTTGTCTAGTTTCTCTCATTGCTTCAAGAGAGATAAGAAAAATCAGGTTTCTAGTGAATATGGTGCTGGGAGAGCTGTAGGTGGCACTCTGGACCAGAAAATTTAGAACAAGACATTAAAGTGGGAATTACAGTAAAGAAGGTACTGTCCTTTTTTTCCCCAACATATACCAAAAGTAGAGACTATATTATCAATGCCACAGGTCCTTCAGCATGTCTTTGCATATAAATGGTGAATTGGCCAAAATCAAGGAAAGTTCAATATAGACTTACCCATTATTGATTCAAAAAATAAACTTTCCATTTTAATCCTATTTAAAACTTTTGACATGATGAAAAATCTGTTGTTTTTGGATTTTTGTTTTTTCCTTCTTGTACACGAGAGCATACTATGACAATAAGTGTTTTTTTCAACATCTTCAAAGGCACTCTTCTAATCACAACAACAAACACAAAATGGTAGGAATGCAAAAGTTCTTGATTTATCCCTAGCTTTCTAGAAGATCCTAAAAGGTATGTTTCTGGTTTGGGTAAAAAAAATCTAAAACATTTTCCAAGCTGTTCAATTTATGCAGTGATCGCTCTGTGCCTCCATAACTTGTGCTGCATTTCCAGAAAATGTTTATGCTGCCAGTGAATTGCCAGTGAGCAATGAAGTGTTTCCTTGTTTTCAGGGAGCAAATATTCAAGCAGTCCACAGAGCTGGTGTGCCGTGCCTACAGCGAGGTACACACTGCCATCACCAACCCAGTAAACCAGTACAAGGATCCCGAAACTGTTCTGCACAGATCTCCACAGCAAGTACAGACCCTGCTTTCCTAACCTGACCAGACCTGTTTGCTGCACCTTCAGGATAACATGCACAAATGCTGAAGAATACTCCATAATAATTTACTGCACTGGGCCTCATGTTTTGTTGGTCACTTAAAATTGTCTACAAATGTATGTGCTGTTACACTTTAATTCTGAAGCTTGTAAGAGGTAGGGGAGCTTTTTTATTGGACTAAAAACCTTATAAACTATTTTGAAACAAGAGACAATTTTGCCTTAAAATTGAAATCAGAATAACAATTTCTTGTAAAAGCCCTAGGTATTATTGTACAATATTAGTCTTCAGTATTGGCCAGTATGTTTTTTTTAAATGGTCTGGATAAATAAATCGCTCTTTTTTTCCATTTTCAATTGAGTAACCAATATTTTTTATGGAAGTATCCAAGAGCAATGTCAACGTTTTGACATTTAGAGCTCTTTGGTCATTTAGTCTCAGGACATCCTTCTAGAGTTAATGAAGACAGCAAGGCAAACATCACTATTCAAATGTTTGCAAATAAAGTGGTGGCTTTTCAACATTCCTGTTTGTTGAGTATGCAAGGGTTATTGGTTTAAGAAACCTATCAAAACCATCATGTTTCTTGAAGAATCTCATGGGCCCCTTTTAGACTAAGACTTTTTGTTTGATTGTGGTTTAACCATGGTAAATTGTAAACTATAGGAAATCCCACTAAGACAGAAGCACGAAACAGTCAATGGTAAAGTACATTTACCACAGAAAACTGCCTTAATGGAAACACTTCCTGTTTTCAGTCTTGAGTTCACTATGTCTAAAATCCAGTCCACCAGTTATTTGAATGTTGTATAGGAAGTAGTTCCAGTACTAGCTGACTTTTTTTATACCTAAATCAAATCCTAAACATCTCGCCTAAACAGCTATGAACCATCACTACACTAAAGTTTATCTTGCTAGGTGTCCTTATCTTTGTAAATAAAAAAAATCCCTTTTATTTACATTTAGTGATCCATAAATGTGAAACAGACATTTTGCTGACCTTTTTTTATTTTAAAGCAGGTGAGAATATACCTTTTATTTCACATTTACACCTAGATACACATTTACTACCTCTCAGATAAGAATGATGTTCCTTGCATACCTATATATTTACATTATAATTAAATGTTTTGCAAAGGTTTGTAACTATACAAATATTTGTAATGGTACCAGTATCTTGCTTTTAGTAGAAACTATGATCCAGCTGCTCTGTGACCTAAGTGCTGCAAAGTAGAGGGGAAACAGATTACAGATTCTTTGCACATCAACAATGAGGGGCATAATTACTCTGTAAAGTTTTCTGTCTACAAGAATAAAAAACAGTTTTCAAAAGAGAGCATAAAAAATTGCACTTCTTTATGTGTTTTGTTGTAGAAGCAGAATGCTGTATAAACAGACGATTGTCAACAAAAAAGGAAAAAAGGTTCTGCTTTAGGACTTGGGTAGTTTTGAATTAATGGACCACTGACATACAGTATTTCCATCCTCTCATGTCCCCTTATACAGTATATGTGAACAGATTACAGCTTTCCCAAAGCTATCTCCAATATTTATGAGTGTCATTCTGGGCTTGAACCGAATCTTCTGTCATTCAAAGATTGACATCAGCCCCCACCTGAATTCTAGCACCATACTCTGCACGTGTGAAGCAGGTACAGTGTGGTTCGGCCTCACAATAGCTTCAGAAGTGTCACAGATCAACAAATGTCTGCTGAATCTCTAAAGCAGCCAATTAGAGCACCTTTCATCATAAGCTGATAACCAAGACTGGGCTACATTTAATAATTTAGTAGCACTTGACTGAAGAGACCCCCCCCAACACACACACACTCCTCTAACTTTTAATCAGAAACAGGTCTGCCTTTCATATTAAATTCAATTTTTCAAAAAAAAAAGGGATTGAAATAAGTTTTAATGTTTCGAGTGTCTCGTCTGGTTCTTTCTTGCTCTGTTTTAAAGAGATAGTTAAATGAAACTGTGCGGTCTCCTGCCCATGGAGGGAGTGGGTAAGAGAACCAATTAGGGGTCGGTTCGGTGCTTTTCACAGACAATGGGGCTTTCATGTTAGGCTGAATCCGCAGTCACGCCAACTTCTAATTGCAGGAAAAAATGCCTGCCAGCTTTCATTCACCGGCTATATTTAGGGGAGTAATAAAAAAAAAAGAAAAAAATGATATTGAGAACAGGCTATTAATAGGAGTTGCAGCTCACAAACAGACCTAAATACTCAATTTGTAAGAGATAACGTGAAAGAGGGAAGGCAGTTGAGGCAAACATATGTAAGATTTTAACTGCAGTGTGGCTTGGAGCAGAACCCCTTTTTATGTGCTGCTCAATGGCTCAGTCCCAAAGAAAGTTAAGAACTCATGTCACATGTCTGAGCTGGGACAAGTTACTCTGATGCTACAAGCTTTTATGACTGTCTTGATTCTTGTCAGATCAACATGTTTCACATTACAGGACCATTTACAAGAGCTGTATGGTCTGTAGAGACTTCCCTTGCCTTTAAATCAATGGATAACACATGGAACCGCACAGAACCCCTCCCGTTACTTGGCTTTTCACAGACATATAAATCATTCCTTCAATGACTACCAGTGAGAAATATCCAATATGAGATCCCACTAATGAACAGGCAGACACCATTATGAATGTTTAATTATCAGGTTGTCCTACAATGGAAAAATTCAGTTCATCCTTCTTAGCTAATGCATTTTTTAACAGTGTACAAGCTAATTCTACGTTTCCATTTGTCTCTGGAGAGCCTGGAGAAATGTGGTTAAATGTGTGAGCAATATGGGTTTGGGGATCATGGATTTGGTTTTGATTAAAATCAACAGCACTAAATTTTAAAAGTCTCTGCTGATACATTTATTGAATTGTGTTTTTTATTGTTGCTAACAGTCAATGATATATGGTCCTCCCCTCCCTGGATAAGGTCCCTGTTTCATAGCCACTACTGTTTAAAAGCGACTAACCTGTAGGTTGACAATGTAAACTAGCTCTTGTTACTCAGTGACATCAGATTTGTCAAATAATACAGACAAAAGTGATTCAAAGGCACTGTTGTATTTACTGAGGTGTAAAAAAAGCAACCCCAGGAGCCTGTTTGGTAGTTACTGTTACAGTTTACTGAGATTATTGATTTAAGAATCTCATCCAGCCTTTTCTTGAAAGGCAGGGTATCTTGTTTCATACTCACAAAACTCTACAGTATGTTGACTTTTAAAGTCTGGAATAAAAATCGTAAGAAACATCATTTTATATCAGAATTTTTCTCTTCTGCAACAATCCATAACATTCTAGAGTGAAATTATGAGTGATTTCTTATGATTGTGCCAAACCATCTGCCTCTTTAGTTACAGTGTATCAATAATATGCTTTTGCCAAAGGTATTGGTATTTGCCTTACCATCATTTCCTATTTCTTATTCAAAGCCCTAGTCAAATATATAACTTTAATAAAGACGACAGGTGTTGACAGAGCAGTACATTTCGATATCCATGGGAACTAAGATTTTTCCTTACATCTTTTTTTGAAAAAAGAAACATGCAACAGTTATACTTTGCCTAAGCAAAGATGTTTCTCAGAGATGAAGAGACACCGCACAGACAAAAGACAAAATCGCAGAAGCTGCCATCACAACACACCAGGTTTGTGCCAAGGTAGTCAAGACTAACATATTTGCATATATTAAACAAAGCTGCATTCCAAAATGTGACGTTGCAGATGTGACAAGGAATATTGAACTAAAAGGAGGGTTCAATACGTAACTCATGTCTTTTACTCTTTGGTCCAGAAGCATACACCTTCCATGCAGCATTTCAACTACGATGCTCAGTTTCAGTAACCCATCCTGCATGTCATGTTTACCAATGCAGATTCAAAACTGAATCAAGGGCTCAGTGCAAAAGGCCTGTCAGAAAAACAACTAGTTCACCAAAATATGTGGCGCTGATGGAGTTTAGGTGGACTCAATAGCTTGAGGAGTATTCCTTGAGATTTACCATCCCTTTTTTCATCTTGTCATTCTGTATTTGATTCCTGCCTGCTATTTGGTGTGGAGTTACCTTCCCTGAAAAGCCCTCATTCAAATCGTTCTCAGCTGAACAAGCTTTTAAATTGAGGTCTGGTTCATGACAAAAAATCGTTACTTAATTGTAGCCATAAGTACAATTTAAATTTTGCATACAAAATGGGGCCATTCTGGTGTGCTGGGCTAAGACTGCAATCAACAGTGACGAGAGATCATCAACAGAGATGATTAAGGAAATGAATTACAGTCAATGTGATATGTTAATTCTCGGCTAGTACTAGCTGTGGGTTAGCAGAGAAAAGGCGGTGGAAGGTCACACCATTTTAGAATGAAGACTTTGCACGGAATTTTATATTAGAAGAAGTGACCTGAATTGAGCAATAGAACAAGGATCAGCATTGTTGAGTAACTCATGTCAAAAATGGAGGGTTGAGTAGCCCGCATTATGCTGGTCACATGATGTTGCAAAGTGCCCTAACCTCTTTGTAAACCACTTTATCCTTATCAGAAGGATACATATACCAGAAAGGAGCAGCTGTTTCCTTAGCAACCACAAACAAAAAGCATATTTACATTGAATCTTGTCCTTCAATAAGTAGGCGATTATTGTACCACGTCATATGCTTACGAGGAAATGGGACACCCTGTGAAGGATATCATAAGAGTGTGTTTTACCTGCATTTTGCTATTAATTTCTTACGTATTGCACTTTTAATACGTTTCACACGACAATAGATTATTTTGCTTAGCTATATAAGAGCATTGCAAAAATCTTCTTAAAAGTAATAATCAACAGAAGTTTGAAAGTATTTACTGTTAAAAAAAAAGTAGTATGAAATGGAGTGTTTTGACCTAAAAACAGAGTAGGTCTTTTCTGAGCTCAGGGGTAGTTATCTAGTTTCATTGATGATCAAGAAAGGGGGCCATGTTTTTTCCTAAACATAATGATGGAAAACATTTAGTTTCATAGGGGGCAGCACTGTTATGTAGGGGTTAGTGTTGCTGCCTTGCAGAACTGGGCCTTGGGTTCATTTCCGGACCTGGAGTCCTACAGTATCTGAGTGGAGTTTGTACATTACAGTATGTTTGTGAGGGTTTCCTCCAGGTGCTCCAGTTTTATCCTGAAGTCCAACAATATGCTGGTAAGTTAATAGGTTTTTGGGGAAATTGGCCCTGTTGTGAGTATGTGCATGCTTGTGTCCTTATGTGCCCTGCAGTAGTCTAAAATCCTGTCCAGAGTGTATCCTGCTTTGCAGCCATTGCTTGCTGGGATAGGCTCTGACTCTCCCTCAACCTGTATTGGATAAAGTGGTTAGAAACTGGATGGATGGATTTAGGTTAATAGAAAAACACAAAGAAACAAAAAAGAGCACAAAGTATTACACGTTTAAGGGAGCAGTGAAGAGAAAGCTCCATTTAAATATAAATAAAATATATGATACTGTACATGAGACATGTACAGTGCCTATAGAAAGTCTACACCCCCTTGGGCTTTTTCACATTTTATTGTGTTACAGCATGGAACCATGATGTATTTAACTTAGAATTTTTGCCACCCATCAACACAAAGTACTCTATAATGTCGGAGTGAAAAGCAAATCCAGACATTTTACTAAATTAATTAAAAAAAACAGAAAATAATAATAATTTAGTCTTACTTCAACCAGTATTTCAAACACTTGAACCTGTTTCCCTGACCAATAAGTAGAAAGTACTATCACAATGCTTTTTTGAAAAAGTACAGTATAAAATAAATTCACTGCCCCACCTTGTTTCTGTGTTTTTTGCTGATGAGAAATTATGAAATGTATTTATATTAAGTAGAATGACCATTATGAACTATAATAACCCAACAAAATTGCCATTAACAAACTAAAGGGCATGATATACATGGAATATTTAATAAAACAACAGTTTACCAGTCCTATTAAATGTTGTACAGTTACTGTAGATTGAAAAAGCTGTAAATGGTGTACAGCCCAATGTGTGAACCATGATATGTTGTATGTCCTAAAATGGATTTTCATTGCTTGATGAATCTTTTGTCACATGTTGTAGCTATATATGATCTCTAGTACAAAGAGCCTTAAAGAAAATCAAGGCAATAACTAGCAGGCGACAACTGGTATCCAAGAATAATGCAGTGACCTATTTATGTTATTAAGAATCATCTTTGGAATCATCTGTTAGCCTTCACTTTGAAATGTGACCAATGGTTCTCAGGCATTTATTTTTTGTAATGTGAACATATCTGTCATGTAGCAAAGAGCATCTTACAAATATTCTTTGTCCTAATGCAAAAAATAAGATACACAGGAATGAGCAAAATAACAGTAAAATTATGAGGGAATGAGGGATTAGTAGAATGGTCACATTATCTCCTGTCCTCAGTTCATAACATGCACAATTACTCAATGGGTCTGAGCAGACAATATTTTTTGCAATTTGTGGATACTTGGGATGATATACTTATGTTTGCCGTTGCTATTAGAAGATCTATTTTTTTTAAATCAAAGAAAACTTTGAAATGCTTGAAGTGTTGTCTTAAATTAACTTCTTAAGAGAAATCATTTTGACTTTTGTTCTTATTTAGAAAAATTGCCATCAAGTTTTTCAATTTTTATGTTTTAGTTCCTATGTTTCTGAATTGCCCCATCTTTACCTTGCCGTGAATGACGGTTTCCAAGTGGAAATATTCTGTGTTTTTGAGAGAAGGTTTGTTTAACCTCTTAGGGTAAAAAGGACTATTTTGCTGAAGTTCATAATAGTGTTTGATCCTATTTTCTGTGTGAACTATTTCTCCCTGAGCAACCATATTAGCCCCTGTAATTTTGAAAAATCGTAATAATCCACGATGTGACGTGATGAGTTGTATGCATTTCCCTGTATTTATTCATTTTAAAGCCCATAATATTAATAAGACCATTTTTAATTTAATTTTCCTGAAAGCAGTTAAACTCTGGGCTGCATTCCATAGAATTGTAAGGCATGGGAAAAATCCCAGCTTGATAAAGGTATGGTGCAAAACCCACAGAAAATCTGCATAGATATTACAATTACAGTACTTCTGTGATTTGTTCCCTTTTTGGAATTTCTGCAAGAAACAATCTTTGCTTTCATAACTTTTCAGTAAGCTGTGGTTTTTCGTGTTACAATATAGAACTATAAGAATGCTCCAAGTTACTAGCAAAAATAGAGCTGTATAAGTTTGAGCTACTGTCTGTCATATTCTATCTAAACAAACCACACACTGTAAGAGGTTTGTGGGTTAGTCACATATTGGCTGCATATGCAGAACAGAGAGGTACAGCAGTTCCTTTTTCTTATTGAAGTGTTATTCATTATACAGTATTGCACAAATAACTGGAGGCCACTTTTTAAAGCCTTGCTTGAATAATCACGAAAAACATTTTTTTTTCTAGATTGAGATTGACCACCTAAGGTTTTGAGCACAAAGCCAAGTTTATATCAGGCTATTACACTTTCCAATCTCTGACGCGTAGTAATTCCAACACCATACTATACTTTTGCTGTTGTGATTTAAAAAGAGAGCTTCAGAGCCCTATGAGCACTCCCAAACAAAATGGAATGTCCAGGTTTGCCTCCACACCTTTACATTAGATAGTAGTGTTTTTATCTGGGCATATGTTCCAGATCTGTCTTAACCTGCAATACTAGGCTGCAAGATACTGCTGTGGTTGCATCTACTCCACTTTGTTGTTAGTGTTCGGTCACATTTTCTTCTGTGTTACATCTGCCCAGTTTTGAGTTGCATCATTGTATAGTGAAGGCAGACAAGATCTCTAATATTGCATGGGATTATTTTCTATATTGTATAGAACAATGTTTTATATTGTAGGGGCAGAGCGATCGCATTGTGGCTAAGCATCTGCACCTGTGGCTGGAAGGTTGCTGGTTCAAATACAGTACCACAGCCGGTAGAGGAATCCTACTCCGTTTGGGCCCCTGAGCAAGGCCCTTAACCCCAACTGCTCCAGGGGTGCCATATAAATGGCTGACCCTGCGGTCTGACCCCAAGCTTCTCTCTTCCCGTCTGTGTGCCTGTGTGTCTTATAGAGAGCAAGCCAGGGTATGTGAAAAGACAAATTCCTAATGCAAGAAATTGTATATGGCTAATAAAGTGATCTTATACTGTACCAGACCAGGTCATTACTTTGGATCATCTCACCCAGGAGGGATTTGTCTGCTGGTAATCATTTCTAACAGAAAGATAAAAAAAACATAGATCACTGTGCTGAAATGTGCTGAAAACAAAGAACGACCTGATCATCTCTTCTCAGTTAGAAACTTGTTCTTAACATTAGGGGCCAGTTTGATGCGAGAGGGTGGATCAAAAAGGTAGTGAGCCTGGCTCCCTTACTTAAGGACCATCAGATCTAAACAAAATTGCAATGTAATACAGACGCTTGGCTGCATATCATAAACAGAGAAGTGCTAAAATGTCTCTGATGCAGAATGTGCCATCCATTAATGCTGTCACATTCTAAATGACCTCCATGAATCAACTTTTTCTAACATTTATGATGAGGCTCCAATGTGGTGTATGTCTTACAACATCCAGATTACTCTGTATTTGGTATCCAGCATGTTGTTCATGTAGAATATTTCATTTGCACCATGCTTCATACTGTAGTGTCAACTAGTAAGCCACGTGAATAAAAAGAGAAATTTCTCATCTGATGATATATTGCTGAAAAGATGGGGTTTAATTTCATGCAATGTCATGACTTTAGCACAGGTATGCCTCTAACTTTTGGCAGTATGCCTTTAAAATTTCAGAGTCTTTATCTATTGTCATATTCAGAATAACACTACTGTGAAATTATAAATTGTAAAAAGAGCACTAATTCTCTGCATTTAACGCTGGCGAGTCTTCACAAGAACAATGATGTTTTATGAAGCTGAGACAGTGCTGGAATGTTGGCCCAGTGTCAGCTCCTCTCTCTAGTCTATAGCCAGTGTATAAAATCATGTCTGCTTCCTACTACCTTAATGTGCTTTCATATTTCAAAACCTAATAATTACATTTGTGATGTGATATGTCTGTCATTTAAGGTTGCTTCTTTCCTCTTCATTTCTCTGGTTAAAGAAGGCTCTGAGAAGAAACAGTTTTTACTATATGGTGTGCGTATATACTGTATACTACACTATATGGTTTTCCATATACAAACATGAGGAAATGTGTGTGCTCTCTGAGTAATGATATACATGACATAGTAAATAAAGATCAAAAGTAGAGGACAAATTTACCCACAATTCTAAAACCACTCTCTCCCTAGTTAATTTTAAATATTGGCAAACTTGTTTTTGCAAAATCCTGCGTTAATACAGATTTCTCTATAAAATAGGAAAAAATAAGTAATGATCCTGCCAAACCTTGTAAGGTGTTACTATTACTAAAAATTAGTAAGGGGAGATTAGTAAGACAAAAGCAGGGAATTGTACCTCAAAACAGCAGTTTTAGAAGATCATCTCTCTATGACTTTCCCCATGTTCTTTTGATTAAGAGTGCATTATGACTAAGTGAGAAACTTGTAATGAAAAAAAAACATTTGCTTTATACAGTATATGTTTAATGAGGCATACGCCACAAATCTTATTTCAGATCTGACATATTTATGGTTGAATTCCAGACTTGCAACTAAAATTATACCTTTATTAAGCTGCATACAACACCAGCAATAAAGCAGTTAGTGTCAGACAGGGATCAGACATGACACTCTTTCCAAATGTGTAATTTTCCCTCAGATGTGATTATTGTATAGAAGATAACTGCTGGCAAGAGTTCATTTTAATTATTTAAATAAAGCTGGAAGCAAGACTTTAAGTGTTGCCAGGCAATATCCCTTTAGAATACAGGTTATGTATGCCCCACTCCATGCTGGTTGGTTTTATGGTATCATATCAAAGCGCAGAGCTTCAGGTTCTCATACTAGTGTCCTGTTTATTGTGTGTTTTCCTATAGCATGAAGTTCAATCAAAATGGCATTATCTCTATAGAAATAATTTTGATAACATTGTATATCAAAGTAAAAAATATATCTGTCTATCCATCCACTTTCAAACCCCTTTGTCCAACACAGGGTTATGGGGGAACTGGAGGCAAGGCAGGGTACAACTAGGACAGGATGCCAGTCCATTGGAGGGCACACACCCTCATACCAGGGCCAATTTTACAGAAGCCAAATACCCTACCAGTCTTTGGGCTGTGGGAGGAAACTGGAGCACCCGGAAGAAACCCACACAGGCGCGGAAAGGACCCCAGGAATTGAGTGCAGGGCCCCAGCACTGCGGGGCAGCAATACTAACCACTGTGCTACCATGCCCCCCTTTGAAAGCTATAGATTTATTTATCTTTATATTAGATTAATTTTCCAGCACCATGTTACACCATCCAACTGAAACTCTCATTCAGCTTGTCATTGCTAACTTAATCGGTTTCACGTTGTCAGATACTGGAGGACAATAACAGCACCTGACGGTGAATAGGAAGTTGAAGTTTCATTGTAAAAGGCACAGCAAAGGTCTGCACTTCCTAGGTAGCTTGACAATTAGCATGCTGAAGAAAAAAGAAATGGAAGTAAACCTCCTAAAGTTATTGTCAGTTGAACAGCAACACACTGAGGTCACTTTGATGTTTTAGGGTTATTATATGTACTGTATACAAGGTCAGTACAAATGCATCTTTTAGAAGGATGTAAAAAACCCTAGTCCTTAAAAATACAGTCTTATTGGCATGCTTAGAGCATATACTGTTTATATATGATTAATGCGTGCGCCTCCAGTAAAGAGGGTTCCCAGTCTGAGACTTGATGATATTACAAATAATAATCTAAAGTCTGTCCTATATTATATGAATTAAAAGTCCATTTAGCATAATATAATCAGATCTTAATGAAACAGCTGTGTCAGGAAAACTGGTCATCATAGTTCAATGAATATCCGTACACAGAAATGAGATCATGGCATACAGCAGTACATATTAAAGGGCACTAACATAAGCAGATGTCCACCAGAGGATGTATGAGATGTGACAGATAAAAATGGTGGTCAAAATGGACTGTTATAACGGCCTCTGTTTCCCTTGATCCTACAGTATGTGTGTGTACCAGATTTCACTGTTTCATGTTGCACATATCCTCATGATGCACTTGTCAGACGAAGCCATTTGTAAGCACCCTATTTATACTTATTTTTCAGTACCCTAAGATGACAAAGCAGAGTGTTCTGTGTGTGCTTGATTGCACACACTTTGCTTTCGATTCCAGACTCATCATCTGCATGACTCTCAGTAGGTTTAAAGTGCAGTAACCCCAGAAAGAATGGGAAAAAAATGGTCCTCAGGGACAGGAGTCTGACATCTTGTAATTTTGTCTTTGTATCCAGAGTTGTTACAAAGTTCACGGGGGGGTGATTTATCCCAGTGCTTGTTCAAATGAAAAAAAATAGAAAAATAAAAAAGACAGGCATCCCGTTTTCGAGGAATCTCAGATTACATCATCACCCAGGATAGCCTCCTAGACCTGGCAAATCTACAACCCTTGTTCCCAGGATTACTTCAGTTCACTGGATGTTGCTCAAGTGTTGCAGCAGTACATTCAGTTCAGAGGACAGGACTGACGTGAGCTGCTGTATCTGGACTTTGCTCATCAGTTAGGTAAGACGTCTTCCTTTTTTCTGCTGTTCTTGTAACCTTAAAATCTAAATATAGCCTCAACCCCTCTGGAACCCTCTACTGTCCAATAAGCCTGGAAGTCAGATTAAGATGACTATTTTTGGAGCATTAAGATGCCTGGGAAGAATAATTTGATTCTTACTATATCAAAGGTTTACTGGTACTATAGATATGTAGATTGTGTCCCCCAGATCTATTCAAACCTCCAAATAAGAATAAAAATACATTACATAACAGAAATGTAATGTGTTTTGCTTAAATAAATAAAGAAAAAATACTATGATCTTAATGGTACTGCACAGAACGATATTTGTCATAAAGTCCAGAAATCACAAGGCTCTAAACATCATAAATGTCATAATCAAAATATATGATTAAAATCAAATCTTGAGACAAGAAATTAAATGCTGTTTTCATCCAAAATCTCTCATTGAGACCCCATAGGTCCATTGCATAGATGTTATGCTGTAGCAGAAGGCTCTCAATCCAGTATTAGTCCTTGTGTACAGGAAGACAGAATTTCCAGAATCTAGCATTAAGGGTTCTGAGATTGTAATTCAACTGTAACTGTGGAAACATGTTTTAGAAGATTTTCCAGCAATTGAACATATCTAAGCATCTATCAGACCTTATTGAGAATCACTTTCCTAACTCATTCGTCTTTTCAGAATGTCAAGTAGGCATTCTATTTAAAGTTACAAACACCGTAACAGTTCAAAACGCCTTTTAAAATTATAATTATTGCTGCTTCACTAATTAATGTGCAATTAATAATAAAATTTAAGCTCTTCTGTTTATTTTCTTTTTTCCCCTTGCAGAACAGGGATTTTAAATGGATCAATGTACAGTAGTGTGTAATATTGCCCTGTATGTCAGAAATAACTTGCTTCTGAATTTTTAGATACTGAGGTGTTACATTGAACAACAAGAGCAGGGCTTATTTCACATGTAGCAACAGTTAATTTGTCATTGGTTCTACTAAGAAGGCTCTATATCTCACTTGTATCACCTGTGCATTGCTGTTCATCAAATTAACTTCAAAATCTCAGCAGCAACTTGGTTCTGTTAGAGATGACAATGAGAGATAAAGAGAATGAAAGAGAAAGAAACTAGTGCCAGCTTGGTCTCTTTTTAAATGAACAAAATCACCAATTTCTTTTCCCTTGACGTTACCCACATTCAGTTTAGAACTGACAGCTGTGCGTCCTTTGGAATGTGTCCTCTACTTCCTCTCACACCGCACGCACACAACGCAAACTACTGGGCTCAGGCCAGGGATGGAAGACAAAATCACAAGTTCATGAGTATTTATCAAACCACAGGGGTCACTCTCGAGCTACAAACCAAGGAAAGTCAGTCCAGCTATGAACCCACCTAACCCCCAGTATCACTTGGCCTGTGTGCGCCATTCCTTCAGACAATCACTGTAATGGTCAGATAGTAACTTAATCTACAATCTATGCACTAGGGGGCCCAAAGGAGACTACAGGCAGAGGCCTACAGCAGTGACCCCATTTGGTCTTTTGACCTGCCTCTCTTCACAAGATGTCTCCTGTTATTGGAGGATACTTACCTGTCTGCTATTTCGAGAACCATCTGTGCTATGTCAATACTGGCCAGAGATGGAACCTTTAACTCAATAACCTAACGGAAAGGGCACTCACCTCTGACTCATTTGGTTAATAATTATGTAGTGGTCCTCTCAACAGCGTTGGTGTGTGACATTTTTGGTAGAAAAGGTAGGTTTAGTTTAGTTTTTTTTATTCAAAGGGATGCTACCCAGTGTTGAAATTTTTCAATCCAAGCCCATCACTTTGCAAAAGGACTGCTTATAAGAAGGAAAATTCTGAACGAAGGGCCTATTGTTCCTTAGTAAGTAACATCCTATAGTTAAGCTTTGTTTTGTAAAGCGCTTGTACTGTTTCTATTTCATTGACAGTATATGATTTCACAGGAAAACAAATCATTTACTCTGATTGGTAGAACAAGGCAGATGATGTCTTTTGCTGCTCTAAGCTGCTTAGAAAACGGAGATATGTGGTTCATAGATGTGATATAATCTGTCATTGAGGCTTAAACTCTAACACTTTATCATATAACCTTGTTCACATGTCCAGCATGCACCAGATCAGTTGATTATTAATATACAACGCTCCTTGATTTAGGTGTTAAGTCTGTGTTTTTTCTTCTTTCATTAGGTTCCAGTGTTGTCCTTTGCCCTTTTCAGTGATAAAATCTCGTCTAGATGGGAAATGGTTAACAAAAGCGAAGCGACAATCATGGACTTTGGGCCTTTGTATTGTGAAACACGCATGTGTTCCTGGGCTCTGGGGTTGTTTTTATTTTGGATTTTTTTTTCAGGACGGTTTTCTACCTTTTATTTTTATTCGGCCACCACACACACTGCGAAGGTCATTACGCAAAACCTTGTCAAACAGGCCCATCATAGCAAACAGAACATCTTACAGGAGCAAAGAAACACCCCACTGAATATCAAGCAGAAATTTTGATCTTCCTTAACCGGCATTGAGCATCAGCACTGGAAGGTTCTTCCCATAACCTGCAGTTATTCACTAACAAGGTTCTAATATTAAGCAGGCACCATTTGCCTAGCTTTCAATTTAGACAGTTTGGAGTACACTGAGGAGGTGGCTAGGTTTGGTTATAGAGATATCACTCCATAGAATCATTACCTGACCACAGCAACACTTACAACAATTAAGATTTATCTGGGGATTTCAAGGCTAATCTCTTAATTGTGAATATGGGCTTTATGTTCATTTAATTAAAATTCAAATCTGAGCACTGGGCAGAGAGCCCTATCCGGAGGTGGGTGGAAACACGGTTACCTCAAGAAAACCCAGAAGAACATGGATATCACATGCAAAATCCAACTTGTAGGGCTCAGAACATCTCAGAACAAACCAAAATACTACTCTGCTGCTTTAAAGCATTCAGTAGTGAATGTTATTAGCATAAAACTTTGTAAATAAGTTCATGGTTGAAGCCAGCTGATCACCAGTACTCTGTTCCTGCAGAGCCACAAGGCATTTTGGTTTTCACTCTACCTAAGATTTTGATGATTTAATTGAAGCACTCATCAATGTAATTGGTCAATTGTCACCACTTATTAAAGGCCTTAAATTATGGATTTAACCTTGATACACCAACACCTGCTCAAGTCCTTCTTCCCACTGTTTTTCTTCCAAATGCTATCCAGTATCTGTGGGTAGCCACTATGACTGGTTCACACTAAAACTGATTGTGTGTCCTGAATAGGGAATGGAAAAAAGATTTTAAATCTCTTAAAATTGTATGCTGTTCTGAAAAGTATTGTCCTGTTTTCCATGGGTCTGATGAATGGGTTGGTTCTCACCTTGTGGTCTTTACTGTCTTGAATATTTCAAAGCAGGATATTTTTCTGGGCTGCTTTTTAGGTAAGTGCTTGTCTTGTTTAGCCTTAGCCTGAAACTTCCACAGTTGATGTGAAGTGGAAGATGCATACAGTGCATTAGGAGCAGATGACGGGTTATTGTTTTTGAAAAATTGAAAGCCACACGATAATCATAGAATCCGACGAAATTCTCTTTTCGAAAAATGAAGTCATCCCTTGAGGTCAGTGTTTCATTTCTGCCTCGTGCAGCACTTGATATTCTTCTTCACCAGTCCACCAATTCAGCAAATTTCTTCCATGACTAATATAGGCATGTTACATTTGTTTGTTTTGTTGTCTGTATTTATACACTGAATTAAATTTATTTTATTTATAACACAATAGGTTATATAATTCTTACACTACAGCTGGGCAGATCTAAATGTTCTACCAAAGCAGTAGGCGATGATCACATCATACTGCCTAGTCAATTAAACCGCCCTCATAACCAGGTCTATTTAAATTAATGATAGCTTTAAACAGTCTTTTGGGTTTCTAAAATGGAGCACTTAAGATATGTCTGGAGTTTATAAAGTAAAAAAAAAGCTTTCAATGAAAGCATTTGCATTCACCATTATTAGCATTATTTCCTAGTATATTGATTGAACTTGATTTTGCATTAAACGTACAGATAAATGTGCAGATGAAACATCAAAAGCATTCAAATATGCCTTGAATGAATTTTGGAACTATTACTATTAGAAGAGAAAAGACACTGACTGTAAAAGTAAATGAAAGGAGAGAAAGCAACTGCTGGTGCTCTTCAGTGCTCGTCCAGTAAAGCTACTAGCTTCTGAAGTTACAAGTTCAAGTAGAGGTCAAGTTACTAGCCAACTGTGACTGGAAATACCCCAAATCCTTTGGGACTCTTGTGACTTCCTGAGGGTCTGCTGGCTTATAATGGTATCAGTGGCACCTGTGCCACACTTCCAGAGCAGAGTCTTCTTTTAGTCTCCTTGTACTTTCAACATGTCAAAAGATGAGTGGGCCAGTCAGAGGAGTCTGTCAGAAGTTCCTCATTTTCTCTGTGGGAGTACAGCAGTTGTTGCTGTAAGTAGAGATGTGAAGACACATTTGGGATTTCCAAGTGCTTCTGTTCACAATTCTTAATCATGGGACACCATGGAATGACACCCATAGTTAATATCCCTTCACCTTTGTGAAAATGTGCTTTGGAATCTTGAGCATCCATAGTGTGGTCAAAAACATGTTTTAAAATCTCATCCAAAAGACAGTTTTTTTAGGAAGTTTAATAAGGGTTATGAGAAGGCAGGGTTTCATTTAAGTAAACTAAGTCTGCAGCATGTCTTGCTATCAATGACATCAAGGTGTTTGCTTAGGTTTTTTAGGTATAAGTGCATAATGAACAGTGCCTCACTTTGTTGTACAGTTTTCTCCATGTTGATGGCTATTGTGCAAGCCATTCCTCTCGATCTGGTAGTAATTTGTTTGCTTAGCTAATGTGAACACTTTGTACAGATTCCTGGAACCTGGTCAAAATAAGTTACATAATTTCCAAATGCTGCCACTTTGGACCCATGTTTGGCTGACTTATTTGGACACAGTGATACAAACACGATTAAAAATTCATAAGCAATATGGGGCACAGTGTAAAATCATACACTCTCAGCTCTGGCTTCTGTACAGCACGTTCACAAGACTGGCACAGACTGATCGAGTAGCAGGCTGTTTCAGACATCAGTTATCAGATCTAGTGCTAGACTTCTACACATGTAAACTGCAGTTACTACATTTTTTACCTTCTGTCTTCAATTTTCCTCCAAAAACATAACAGCAGGCAGTTAATATTTTGCATTTGAAAAGACTTTTGCATTTGAAAGACTGTAGCAACACAAAAATATCTAAATTGGTCATATTCAGTGCTCCAAAAAACAAATTACACTTGTCTCCTTCTACTGTCAACTTCTATTTAGAAGTGACAGATTAAGATGTCTTTTAGACACTTTGTGCAGACGGTTAAAAAACAACTTTTTCTCAAACGAGAATACTGTACCTCAATGGAGATACACAATTGAAATCCTATCATTGTGACAAGGTTTCATTGTGCTGTTATAAAATATCCACAACTGAAGGCGAGCTAGGTTATCACAAGAGTGAGAGGCAATACCAGATGCCCATAACACATAAGGAGCTTGTTTGTACTGTACAGTATGATGCATTTCCTGAACTCTATAGTCCACATATTGCAATTTGACCAGAATTCTCCAAATGGTTGCACACTGTTGGTGTGCTGACAGTATTCCCAGGAATATGCAAGATAGAAGCGTGCAATTTTGTCAGCGAGAGCTGCAGCACTCCTCCCCTCGATGCTAATACTGCTATGAGTATTGTGGGTCTGCCAGAGCATGTATCAGAGGAAAGTAGGCATGTTTCTCACCTGAACTGTGGTGGTACAAGAACCACTGGAAGGTAATGTTGATTAACAATGCCCTACAGTATTTCAAACTGAGACAGCTTAAAAGAAATAAATGGTGAATGGTGAAAACAGTGTCCTCAGATGGGTAATTCTAGTTTAATTCAAAATTGCACAAATTATTTTTCAACATGTTGAAGTTGCAGTGCCAGACTACCTTTTTGTCATGCTCCAAGACAATGGGAGAGTTGTTCTCAGTGAGAAATCTAAAAGCACTGACAAGTCCTTAGAAAGTCTCAGGGTATCCTGAGGTTCAAAGCTGTGCTGGAATCCTTTCTGGATTTGCCGCTTGGGAACCACATGACATGAATTTTAACATTTTTTTCATGACAATATTCAAAATCCTTTTATTGGTGTGCTCCTTAGCAGATGCTTTTATCCAAAACTGCAAAGAGAGATTATTGGTAGAATTATACATAAATGGCTCCAGACTTGCTTACTGCTCCTATGAAGGTCACTGCACAAGCAGCTTAAATAACTTTCAAAGGATGAACAAAAGAAAGTCAGTGGAAGTCAGTACAAAAATCGAACTGGGAATGTCCTGATAATAACCTCTCTCCCTTAACCACTAAAACATACAGCATTTAAAAAAAATCTAAATTCACACAAAAAATTGTTGCCCCAGAAACCATACATGACAAGTGGTTATCAAACTTTGCAAGTTTTGTTTTTGCATTAAAGCTACCCATTTCCAGTGGGGTCATGGACAGACTCTCCCCTCCCTCTACCCTATTTTTGTGATTTTTCAAGGTCTGTAAATAAACAGAATGTGACAGAGCTCTTGTGGGTGTTCCATATTGATCCACGTGCTTTTGGACGTAAGAGGCCTACTGCGTGACGCATCATCTGTTGGCCCCTCATTCTCACAAATCCAAAATCACACAATGTAAAGCCTTGTTGCTTGCCAGAACCGAATGTTTATGCTGTCTCTGGAATAATATCAAAGAAGCACACTCGGAACTGGTGCCTGCATAAACTGTAGCCAAAGGACAACCTGCAGATGAGCAGCCAGTTTACTCAGTAACCAGCAACAATAACCTTTTGCCGAGTTCCCCCTCCCTTTTTGCTTTCTCTGTGCATGTGAAACTGCCCTGTGAGCTGGCTGACTGGATCGTGGACAGGGCTGGAACATAGTGAACTCCTCCATATGGGAAACATGGCATTTACAGTAAATGCCAGTTCGTATCCAATTGAACGCATGTGACAGAAATAAGTTACAGGAGAATCAATGACGCTCGTACATTTGAGTATTGCTGATTTATGTAATGGCAAGTAGATGGCTGAGCTGTGTCTTGTTAACAGGCTGAGGTATCCAAATGCTTGAGCCCTAGTGAAGGCTCAAGAGTGACAGGAGCTGACAAGAGATAGCCAAACAGGATCTGAGTTATGAAGGCAGGTGGAGATCCAAACGAGACAAGTGATAGCAGACAGGCTGATCTGAGACTGAAGATGTAGGGCTGTGCGGGGCGAGGTGGCTGTCTAACGCAAGGCTGTTAGGCAGAAGGTATGGCTGTATGCCATTGGTCTCGTTCCTGGCTGGACAGACGGGGAGCTGACAGGCAGTGCAGGTTCAAGATGGACAGACAGATACTCAGGCTGGTTGTTCAACACAAACATTGGCCCTGCTTAAGTTCAAGGACCAATAATCACTCCTGCCTTCCAGGTTGTAATAGGCAGACGGTGACTCAAATTAATAACACGACTCCTATTCCAAACATTAGTGCACTATAAGCACTAATAAGGATTTGGTATTGTACTGTATATTATCCTAAAGCAGTATATCAAAGATAAGCACATAGATTATAGCTCAATAAGATTAATAACAGAACAGATGTATTACCTGTATAGGGAATGGGTTTCCTGTTCGTAATAAACAGCTCTGTCCCCCAGTACTTTTCTGTATTTCATGGCAGGCGAAATGCCCACCTCCATGCAAATATGAAGCTGTAGAGTCAGAAAGCGTCCCAGAATATATTTAGTAATTGCTGACCTAGGTCTATGTTTCAGAGGCTGAATAAAGGATGGGTCTATCAGGAGAACTGCTGGGGTTTGCATGTTTTCACTCTAATTGAAATCTATAAAGTAGTACAATAATTATCTCATCAAACCTACTCATTACAAGACTGGAGGATTGCCACAGCAGTCTTACCTACGCCTGGTATGCACTGAACCCAAAACCACAATCCACGCTGGGCTCTCAGTCTGGCATAAATCGAGTGAGAAAAAGAGGGGATTAAAATTATCAAGCAGCTCCATTTACTTTAGGCTCCTTATGGGCTGCCTGTCACTGGTTGTCAGCCCTCTCTTTGCCCCATAGTAGTGGGGTGCTTTGAGAAAAATGAGGCTTTTCTAACTCTCTCTGAAGCCCCAAAGTAAACTCGCAGTCAAGTGATAGAAGTGATAGTAAGCACCTTTCTTGATAGTTTTAATTATTACATTGCTGAATATAAATATTGCACCTTGATCACACAATTACTGTAAAGATTTGGTGGTGAAACTACTATGTACACCTTGCTATTAGTTCCACACAGAAAAAAAAAAACACATCAGCGAAACCATGAAATAACTGTTATGAAAACAGAACTGGTTAAAAAAAAGATTGAGTGAAGCAGTCTTCACTGATAGGTGTGGGTGGGTGGAGTGTTACACCCCGGTGTAGATGAGCACCTAAAGATGAGTCAGCAGTAACTAAATTTGCTGTTAATAAATATTGCACCTTGACAACAAAGTTGCTTGACTACCACTTGCCGTGGGTTCTAACGTAAACATTTCAATAGCAAACCAGACAAAATTATGATGGTTGACAACTTTCTTACTTTGCTTCAAGCCTTTTTTTTCTGGTGATGCTGTAAAAGTTAAAAAGCAGACACTAGGGTGTGGCAGTCCTGGATGAATGTCGTATGAATTTGGGAAATAGCTCATCTGCTTCACGTAAAAACATGAAAAAATAAACACTTAGTAGAAAAAATTAAAATGGTCCAAGAGCAAAACTGTGTGTGATCTATTCTCAGGTTCTTCTTTGATTTATGTTTATGATCCCCATAAATGCTTTAAAATACTGGCAATTTTTATATAACTAATAAAGAAAAAAACAGCTATAATATTCTTTATAATGTTCCTTTAGGGCTTAACAGTTAGATACAACTGACAAAACACCTTATGGAGACAAAGATTTTGGTATTGAATGTCAGTTTTTTATGTTGTTTTGTGATATATGGACTACACATCCAAAAAATAAAAACATTTAAATGAAAAATCGAAATTTAAGGTGTACAGTCTTAGAAGAGAATTACTGGCTGAAGATTTGCAAACATTGTGTTGACACAGTCCATGAACTAGAGACTTTGTCCATTACCTGGGACAAGAGGGTAGTGCAAAGAAAGACTTGTAGAGTCGTGCCCCATTGAAAAGAGAGGGAGGGAGTGGCTGGGCCAAAAAAGAACTCCTAATGTTGTCACTACTATCTAGACAGCCCACACAAGTACTACTTCAAAAATCCCATTCACTGGTTAAAACTGGTTAGAAACTGGCAGTGGGTGGCCAAGAAACACAGGAGGTTATCCCACCCTCAAAAGAAATCTATACCTCAAGACATACTAAACCTTGAGAGAGCCACTCCCAGCAAGAGGTGAGGCAGTGTGGTGTGAGAGTAGCTGTGTTCTGACTCACATGGAGCCTCAGAGGTTCCAGGCAGACTGAGAGTAGAAAAAACAAAATTGCAGCAGGATGGAACTACTAGAGGCCAGGCTGGAAGATACCGTAGGTGAGGGAGTGTACGATGGTGTCTTTAACGATAAAATTTATCCATGGAAAAAAAACGAAAACTGGATCATTATATAAAAAATATCCTATTTAAGTACACTTTGTGTAGGTCCTACATAACTATTTTTTTATTTCAAGCTTACATATTGAGTAAAACAAACCAACAGGCTTATTTAAGGTTTCTTTACACTAAATGTCACCCACATTTAGTGAATTTAGTGAACTAATATGGAAGTATAGGGGAATGAAAACTAAAATTTGTGGAGATCTACATTTGCTGGGCTTGAGCAGTTTTGCAGCAGACCCCAACCCAATTAAAAATAAAGTACAAAGCCATGGATATTGTTAATTAAAACTATATTACAGTATATAAGTGAATTCATTTAAAAACCTGAAAAATGAAAGCATCGCAGTAACAAAATAGACAGGGTTTATTTTCGAATTTCTTGGGAGACACCTTTTATTTCTTCACAAGGGGTGTATGTCTCTGGAGTATCGGTCTGGCTGCCCATTCCTAGGCTACATGAACATTGTTTTAAGATCTTAAGATGCACTGCACCAACATTGTTAGACAAAGCAGTGAAGAAACAAAATGTAAGGAGAAAAAAATATCAAACATTTAATAATAAGAGAGAGTCTGATTCATCAATATAGAAAAGGCTTGATGCTTGAACATCAATATTTTATTCGCTTCTAAAGAAAAAGCATGCTTTTAAAGGTATTGTGAAACAAATGAGTATCCCATGAGTCACCAACAGAAAGTAGCTCTTTTGTACACGAGAAACTATTTTTAGGAATGGTAATGATCACACATTGTTTTTTAACCTGCATTTTTATCTGTATCCCACCTGCTGGACCAGACAAAACAGAGGGCAGCCCAGACAGGGGTTAGCCAAGATATAATTACAAACTCCAGGGAAAGAGTAGCTGGCCACTGGCTCAGGTCAGACAAGTGTCTATCAGTACTTTGTGCTATTTGCACTGATTGAGGCAAGACATTTGAACTCATTGTACTTTTAAAAGAGACCAACACAAACAAAACTTTTTTTTTCTTTGTTTGCTTTGCCTTTGTTTCAAAACACATGGGCTCATTAAGGAATGATCATTATTTCCGATAACCTGTGAAAGCAATCAGCAAATGAAAGCTAAACTTAATTTGCTTTCTTTGCACACAAATAATATGTTTTAATAATTCTAGTCATCAGTATTATATAATATCCTCAGATGTATCTTATAATATAAAATATATCATTCTAAAGTATGTTTTACATGCTGAAAAATAAAGTTTTCTTTCCATTCAGGGAAAAGTGTTTCCAATATACAAATTTATGAGAGTCTGGCATTATTCCTGACCTACAGTATATGATATACAGTACTGTAAGAATCAGGTGAGTATCGGCTTCATTATTCCAAAATATTAGGCCTTTGTCATTAGCCAAAAAGTTCAGTTGAGATTCTTTTTCTCAGAAAGACTGATCCATCCAGTCATGTCAGATTAGTCTAAAGCACATTGTTGACTAATAGTCTAAGTATCTTCTCAACTAATGACTAATGCGATTAAATTAACACTTAGCCTTTACATTGTTAAAATTCAGATGACTTGCTAAAACCCTGGATACAACTCATGACTTTGCATCATCCAACTCCTGCCAATATCAAACGAGATCAGTTGATTGAAAGCAGTTCCAATCATTATAAGTTTCTACATTTTATACTGCTTTGCTTTTATGCCTTGTTATAATTGTACCATGCTGTCACTGTGCTTTATTACAACAGGTGATGGAATGCTAACTGAAATTATATTAAAACTTTTAGATTAAATATACTGTATATAGTCTAATCAAAATGCCTTTTTGCAGACTGTTTTCTAAAGGTATTTACACACAGTGAAAACATGGTAACAACATAGGAAATCAAGAGGGAAACAAAAACAAATACCTCAGCCAAAGTGTACTGTATATTCACAATGCAAATTTCCCTTGTAAACAGTCTCAAGCACAGTTATGTGAGTGATATGCCAAGGAGTTCTGTTGTGGTACCTCATGTTTTCTCCTGTATAGGGAACAGAAACAGTTTTAGCATCCTGGTCCTTTTGCACAACAAACAGGACGCAATGGCGTTTAAAAAAGTGAAGGTCATTCAGTCCAACTTGTTCACTGGCAGCCTAGTGTTCTAAGAGGGCTATCCAGATGTCTCCTGAAGGATCTAGTTGAATAAGCTTCAATAACATGGCTTGGTAACATGTTACCTAACCTCACATTTCTGTTTTCCATCTTAAATGTACATCATCTTACTGTAATTTCCATACTATTGGTCCTGCAGTGGTCTTCTGGGTAGGAATCACCCAATGTCCATGAGCATGTGCCTACAGGATGGGACACAATAAGAATGAAGTGTGGCAATCCTCTGATTTAAGATAAAGAAGAAGCAGGCTGACAGAGAAGATCCTGGTGGGGTGTCTACGTCAAGAGAAGTATCTTCATTTTTCCTTCGTTCTTTGAGAGGGTACGGTATGAAAAAAATAATTCGAAAATAAATTGTATAGATTATAAAGAATTACAGAATTATGTTTTTTAAAAAGTGAAAAAGACATATTCCATTTTCTCTGACAATCATTTACACAATCATCTATTATTTAAATATTTCAGAACTCATTGAGGAAAAAATATGAAATCCAGTTCTTTCAGGACACATTTGCTGGATACAGCAGAGCTTTGTTTGTTTGTTTGTTTGTTTGTTTGTTTGTTTGTTTGTTTTGAAAATTAATTATCCTGCAGTGAAGTGTTTGTTAAACCTGTGTCTCGTGTTTATTTATTTAAGCCAAATTTAATGCCCTGTTGTCTGAATTGATGAAAGAACAATGGAACTAATTACTGTATGTTCTTATGTTACTTGCTGACAGCCATTGGAAATAGTAATGCATTACTATCTAACAAAATGAAGTTGTCAATGGTTAAGGTAAGCTGTAAAGAGGATAAATTGTAACCAAGGTTTGCAAAAATACAGAAATCAAACATGTATTGAGCTGTTTGGGTTAGACCAAAACAAAAACCTACATTAGCATATTTTGCAAACACATTTTATAGCTGGTATGTGGAAAGCTATGAACGATTAGGGCCTAGTTTGAGAACTGAAAGTAATTATTATCTGTAATGTATTGTAATATATGGAAAACCTGGCTGCAGTGTAATCCAAAACCTCAAGGCAAAAGATTGCAAACTGATTGGTTAAGTGAGATTTTCCTGTGCAATGCAGTGTTTATAAAAAGCTTTGATTGTTTACTACAGAGCTCTGATGTACGGTACAGGGAGATAAATGTCCTGCTCATATTAAATACTTTGCATAACATGCCTCCTGAGAAAATGACGTTGTAATGGCTCAGAGCACAGGTACTGAAGTGCTACAGTATACATTATAGTCCTATAGTCCAGAAATAACAGGTTCCAGTTTGGGCTCTGTCATTATCTGCATTTTTTAAGGACTGGTAAGCTAGTGCCTAGTGCCACTGAGGTTGAGTGAGTTGGAAATCAGCTAGGATCCTCAGCCTTCTGTGCAACCCTTTCAGTATGTGTGCTTGTAGTGCTGTCAGTTGTCCAGCTGAAACGCAGCTCTGTTTGTTCTGTGGGTTTGTGGAATGAAAAGATCAAGTTAATGGCAGTGTACGTTTCAGAGGGTGCATTTATATAATGGACGGGTGGAGGGGTTGTGGTGGCCTAGCTAAAATTTGATAGTTCCAGAATCAACAGGTAGAGGAAGAAAAATAATTGGAAATCCCCACAATAAAAATAAAAACTAATGGTCAAGCCCATTTTTCCTAATGTCACAGTCAGTCAATACAAGGCAGTAATAAAGCAGAACCATAATCACCAGATAGAAGTAAAACCTCTCTGCTCTGAGATATTGATTTTTTCTTCATGAAGGTTACTGTTTTACATAAAGTTCGCATTGCCCTGCCACACAAAGGGGTAAAGCAACACGCGAGCTGTATAACCTCTCTGTAATAGATTAATTGCACTGGTAGCCAGGGTTTTTTATTAAAGCCCTGTTCTTTGATCACACCTGCAGAGTACAAATCTGCTAAGGATTCTTTAATTCTTTAAGAACAGAGCTCAGAGTCAGATTGAAGCCTATTGTTTTACCAGTATGCAAAGCCTCAACCATCACATTATACAGGTAATGCATGTTCAAGCACTACTGTGGTGTTGTTGACTTTTATTTAAAGTTTTATTTATCCAGCTACCCATTTGCACTGAATAATTACTCAAGCAAAGTAAAGTTACATTACATTTGTGAAACGTTGTTGGAGCCACATACTGTTCTTCTCGTTCATGTCTTGTCCAGAAACCACATTAATCAAGTTAGACATATATCAAACTGGATATGAGTCATTGCTGTTCAGGTGAATCTTAATTGTGAATTGTCCATAACTTCAAGCACTCCACCTATAGCAGAATACCTAAAGAATGTGCAAAAATAAAGAATGAGTTTTGCAATGGGTGAGGTAGGGTTCAAGAGTGAGAAGAAAGGCTGGCCATTTTATTGTTGAATGGTTATAATGGTTAGTGTTATTTTTACCTCGGTCTAGATTTTATCAACCTTCTGTTTGGTAACAATAAAAAAAAAAAACAGATTAGTGCTTGCCCAAAGGGATGGAAAACAAACGAAAAAAAGCTGTGGTACAGGAACAATAACCATGTTATCAAAAAAAAATGGTGCTATGGAACCGCGGATACACTACCCCCGGGTCATTTCCTGTCTTTCAGCTTAAAGAAGTTGATTTCAGAAGTTTTTTTTCCTTGGCCCGAACAGAGAGTTAACTCTGTAGAGCAAATAATCTTAGATGGAACAACAACAACGTGTCACACAGAGTACATAATAGGAAATGAAATGAGGATTGAAACAAAAAAAAACAGGAAAATTAAGAAGGCATAAACACTTCTTTGGAGAGTGTCATTGAGCTGTTAAAAATATTGGAGTCTCCCCAAAATATTGGAAGTTGGTCTGTTACTACGTGGCTGCTGTGTGGTACATGGCTACTTAATAAACATGTTGGGTTTTAAATGTTTTCACTAGTCTTCCCTCACTCTTGAGATCTAGAGGCCAACAGACCTTTTTATCGCTTATCATTCATTACTTTAGACCTGAGAAAATGGTTGAAACAGTCCATTGAATAATCAGTACACATGCTTAACAATGTGTTTCTGTGGAATGAACCATGAGATGTAGTAAACACTTTTTAGTCAATTATCTTTGCCTGTTTCCTGAAGGGTGCTGTTAACTGTTTTTGAAGCCATTAATTTAAGAGAAAAAGACAGGGCACAAAGAAAATGTACACAGCAAAATATATTGAAATCATTAAATGTATTAATACTCATCTGGATGAGATAGCTTTGATGAAAAAATATTGGAAATGAAATTCCCACACAGGAAAGCTAATTAAGTGTGTTTTGCCCCGCACATGAAAGACAACCCTTCTCTTTCCATTGAAATGTCACTGTTTGGACTCATACCTGTTACTCTTCTTTGTCGAATCCAGAATACTGGGCTGTCATTACAGCAGTGATTCATGAAGCGTGGGCAGGATGTTAGGGAAGAGCTTCCCCTTGTTGAAATAAGATCCCCCTGGCTTATTTTGTTTTGCAACAATAACTTTTGAATAACTTTTGAGTTTTTGAAGAAATGTTCAAGTGAATTATTTTTGGTGGACATCTTTATCCAAGGCAATTTAAACTTCAAAATATACAGCTTACATATAGATATGCATACTTTATAATAGTATAAAACCTATATCTTTGAAATGTTGCATATTAAAAAAATAGTGTAACTTGCTGTATGATTTTGAAGAAATGGTGTAAAATGTAATAGAAAGCAAGCACAGTCAAATAATAAAAGTTATTTTTTATATATGATCATGTATTGTCAGTGGAGACATGTGTGCATCCAAACAGGGCATTGGTTGTAAAGCAGAGAAATTGATGTCACAGCCTGTCTCTGCTCCTGTGTAACTGTGTAACTACTAACACAACTAGAGGCATTCATAATTAGATCATCACTAGATTAGACACATGTGCCAGGCAATGCAGATTTTCAGACAGTTCTGACAGGGTCCAGAGTTACTCCTGACAACCCATTCTACTTCAATCAGTGTAAATCTTCAGTGAGCAAGCTAGGTGATTTTTGAGATTATATTTTCAACATAAATCAATGAGGAACATCTGTCTTTTTATTTTAGCTCAGAGTAAATACATGAATAATAATTTAAACCTGGAATATTTTATCAGTTAATCCCCAACCCAAAAAAACATCCAGTCCCACATGTACTACAGCATAATTGTGTGTGTGTGAATCACAGGTATATTAAAACAGTGTTCCCTTGCATATATTGTCTAATACTTGGCATTCTTGGAATCACAATTTTAGGCTATAATCAAAGCAATTTTTTTTGAGCGCTCTGTGAAATTTGTTGCTTGCTGCGGAAATGAATACTCATTTCATTGAGCTTCAAAATGCAAGCACATTAAAGAGGAAAAGTAAGTCTGCATTAGGCTGTTGACAACCAGTGAATCAGATGGCCTGTCGAGCAGATTAGTGAGATTGATATGAAAAGGCCTTCTCCCAGTAACATCATTAGTGATTCAGGATGCAGTAATTACCGTTGATAAATGTATTGTTATTAGTTAGGTGAAGCTGCATGTGATATTTTTATCAGTACAATTTATTATTACAGTTTTGATGATGGTTATTAGTAGTAATATTTGCAGCACTGGTGGCTATGGTAACAGTAGTAGCAGTAGTAGCAATTGAGAAAGTGGTATAGAAGCAGCAGTAGTAGTAAGAGTAGTAGTTGTACGGATAGTACATAAGGTTATAAACAATGAGCCATTCAGTTTGCTCATCTGGAGTCAAACAGCACATGGAATAATTACATACCCCCAATAAAAGTCCACCAGTGTTATGATTTTAAAACGTTTGTGATACAAAATGTACAGAATGTTGACATGAACTGTGATTTCCTCCATCCTTTTGATTGATAAATGTGATAACACTACTTCAGCATAACAGGCAAGCACCCAGGATTTCACTGTGAAGTAATAATAGTAAGTAAGTTGGGCAGGAACTGCAGTGGTAGCAAAGATGATTTCTTGTTAGATTCAGTGACCCAGGCTTTGAGTCTGGTTTGAGCTTCTGTAAATCTGCAGTAGTAGATTCAATAAATCTCCTTTTTTTCAGTATAGTGGTGGTGATATTGATGGATGCACTACAGTGTAAAAACTCTGTTCCACCATCCCCTCTTAAGCTCGCTCTCTCTTTGACTCCTGGGTCTCTCCTTTTCTTGACCCCTGGATCTGCGCTGGGAACACTGTGGGAGTCACAGCGAGTTTCCTTCCTTTCCTACTTGGCTTACTCTCGGCTCATGTTTTCGTTCCCCTGTCCGACCACTTGTTATTCTGGAATGTCAAGTGCCAGGCAGTAACACAAACAGAGCGCTTGTCCTTTGCCTCGCTCTGCAATAATAAATATCGGAGTTGTTTCTTTTAAATGTCCTTCTTCCAGTCTCACCGTGGCCTCCCTGTTATCGCTCTCCCAGCACTTTTTTCCCTTTTTCTTGTCTTGTCTCGGAATACAACCTGTTTTTTTTCTTCCATTCCCCGTTTTTTTTTCTGCAGCACTGAGACTCGGTTAATAAAGCCTGGTTAGTAATGACATAAAGGTCAGAACATGAATACAGTGATTTCCCTCATGATACTCATACTATCCCTGTAGTGCTTGTGAGTGATACAGAAAGAAAGTTACAAAGGTCTACAGTCTAGCTATACATCTACTGTATATCAGTGGGACTGAATACCAAGAACATAGCAGACACAAACACATCTGTATGTGTCTTGTCCTTGTAGGCAGTAGTGTTAGAAAGTTATGCGATCCCCTCATGCAAGCCAACTTACATAAGTACAGTATTTCAATTATCATATGGGCACATAAGCACTAAGAGGGATTTTCATCATGTTAACATTTTTCCCATGGTTCTGATTTTAATATGTCTGTGTTTTCCAGCATATTTATCCATCCTTCTGTCATCACAAAGTTGCTTATTCCTAGGAATAAGCACAGGGAACAAGGCTGAATTGCAATCTGAATGGCACAACAGAGTACAAACATACTTACTCATATGAATAGAAGTATATTTACCAGATCTAAAAGTATGCTTTTCAAAGCTATCATGAAAGTGCTATTCCAATTTATCTAAGAATGCAATGTTAACTTGAACATAAACATGCTAATTTCCTTGTCATCGTGGTCATTCAGAAACCTAAAGAATTGTTAATTGTAACCAACCTGGTCCATTCTAGGTTCAGGGATACATGTAGGAATTAGCCAGAAGGTGAATGAGTTAATGAACTTTGCAGGTGTATAATTATGCAGTTGATTACAGTAACCCAGTGGACTGTGTATTGAAAACAGATGATTAGACACAACACTAGATGTACTGTATGTTTTTGCATAGTGAAAACAGGAAGATAAAACTGAAGTGACAAAAATATGGCTGAAACTTCCCAAACAATATATCAAACATTCCCATCACATATTATTAACTAATCTCTTGTTGGCTGTGGTATAGAAACGATCAGCATTACAAATGCAGATAGGCAGATGCAAGACAGATATAGATCAAATCTTTCCCAAATGAGTTATGTAACATAACATGAGTTATGTCGAAAAATAGCTTTCTACTTCTATCATACCAAAATATAGATGGGGCCGCTTAACTGGGTTATTTTCATAATATAATAAAATAATAAAATGAAAAATAAATTAAATAATAACCCAGTTAGTAATACAATAAAAAGTATGTGCTTAATTGTTACTCCACTGATTTAATCCCTGTAGTTACTAAAAAGCTTATATCTTTATGCTTTAAACAAGTGAAAGATTGTGAAAAAACAAACTCCCCTCTTAAATGTAACTGTATGATTCAAGGCGTTAAAATACAGTTAAAATATTTGTACACTGTTACAAACTGTGACATACGAAAAGTAAAAATAATTCCTTGAAGAATGCCAATGAAATGACATTTTCTGCCTACTAAACAATAAGATACATTTTATGTTCAGTTACACCTACAAACAAACATTAACCACCTGACTCAACTGGCTTTGAATGTGAGAAGTCCATATGTTCAGTTTTTCTTGGTTTGGATAAATATCCCATCAAACAAACTGGTTTTGGCACCTTCAAATTTTGATCCTAATGTGTGTTCTGTCTTCTTTCTTTTTGGTACAGTATATTTTACTTCTGTCAAAACTGGAGATACAGCTTTGAAATCAATAGACCTCTATATATACAGACTGGACTGGAGACCTGGTATAATAAAGGCAGTATCAAGCAAGCTAATCATGAAATAGAAGCAAAGGATTTCTTCTGAAACCACTTCCACTGATATTGAGTGCATTGTGCTACTCCATCAATGTTGATTATTATCAGTATGTTTATCTGATGATCAATTCTATTCTGTGTTACTAGACATTTAATCCCCATTTAAAATAGTGATTTTTGAAGGCTCAGCTTCCTCAGGTCTTTTTATTATTCATCAGATCAGGAAAGATGATCAGAATGCATTTTTTTTTACCATCCTGCATTGGAGTGCACTGGATTGTCACTGAGTAGAGAACGTCTGCTAGTTCCTCTGCAAATGCAGTATCACTATGTTATCAAACGGCATTTTTTATAGTTAGGATATATATTTATACTGACAGAAGGCTGTAGCAGAAACCATTGCTGCGGTACATTCTAACCTTAATTTGGAGCTGAGAAAGCCGAAGCCATTTATAGATGTACTGTAATTAGTTTCTGGAATCTACAGTACTTTGTCCTTTGGCTGAGACATCAAGTTATGGTCTTGTGTACTCAGTTAATAAAGCAAAGTTTAAAGCTGTTGGTAAAAATGCAAGAAGTGTTAATCCCAGCGTTCTTATTAGGGTCCACTTTACGTTTCCACAATCAGGTCAAACTAAAATCCCTCCTTAATGCACCTGGTGAAAAAAAGCTTCTAATTCTGTCATTTAATCTGCTGTGTAGTAGGGCTGATAGCTCATGATTGCTCTATTACCCCCTAAGCTTTTTCACTGATTGTCAGAAAACAAGGTGCAAAGTTGGGTCTGGTAATATGAAAATCACTTTATAGTATACCATTTGGATTTTGTTTTTTACTACACTCATGACTCTGGTTTAACCCGTAAAGACACAGTCAGCATTGCAAAGTTGCAGGTTAGTGCATTTATAGAAAGACTAGTTTGTTAAACTTATAACAAGCTTATCTTGGTATTTAACCAAACACACTTTATTCAATAGTCTATTTACTCAATAGTCTCTCTCCACAGCTTTGGTCTTTGCATTGCTGCTGTGCATTTTACACACATACTGTATGTAGACAATCACATTGTAATGAATTGATCTTAGATCTAATATAGACCTAATGAATACTGCATAAGATTCAGGCACTTTGTTTTCCTGCTTTTTTATTTCTTAAAAAGGATTATGATACAGCACCCATACTTTGATATAAATACTGTAGCACTCATTATTGTGAATATCACCACTGAAATTCCACGTTCTTGTTCTCTTATTTATTTTGCAATCTGCCCAATATTTTTTATTACTCCATACTGTATGTTTTCACTGGAGGGTGGACAATTCTTGGTATCTAGATAGGGTATATCATATCCTATCTAGGATCCCGAATCACTCCAAGTTTCAGATTTCACAGGGCTTTTTACCTAATCAACTGGGAAAAGTTGTCACATTTTCCCAATAAAGTCAGTAATTAAGTCAGAAATGAGGAGTAAAGCCAATTATCTAAAGATAATGTGGCCTTCCATGTTAATGAATGTCTGACGTTCTTCAACATTTTTTCATAATCTGATTGTAAGAAGAAATCTAGTATGTAAGATCTGTGTCCAGTATATTTAATAAGAACAATATGGTAATTAGATAAATGGAGATCCAATAGTAAAGCTATTTTTTTTCCATACAGGGCTTTGGCAGAATCTTGTCTAAAGACCAGTTCCAAATGTACACAAGACAATAATAAGCATATAGTACTGTTTCTATAACACATTTCTATTAATACATTTCTGTATAAAGGCATGCCTCCATGACCCAGGGAAAATGTCCCTCTCTGCACTCTCATTAGTGCATTTTACATTATCTCCTATCCACCTTTTCATGTTTCTGTCTCACATCCTGTATATTATGGTGGGCTGTTTATCTGAGAAAAAAAAACAATAATAAACAAATATCAACTACTTTTTAGAAAAATGCATACAATACGTGCATTTGCACTTACCGTTGGTTCAACTAGGTTGCCATGGAAACTGGCCTACTGGACACACTGAAAAAAGCAAAGATGTCCATGAGCAAATGTTCTTCAACAGGGTAATTAAATCAAAAGACAGAAGTGACTTTCCTGTGGGTTGAGATGATAAGATAACTGGGAATATTGTAAAATCTACCACAACATGTTTATTTCTAAAACAGAACAGGATTTCTACTCTTGGCTAGTACAAAATCACACTTCTGAAAAGCAGTGTAGAAAAGCAGAATACCAACAAGAGTGAATTCCTGAGCTGATCTAGTTTTTTTTAACAATCAAGACAAACTGAAGAAACAGAGGCAAGAGAAGTATTTTGGAGGAGTGATCATAATGTCATATGCTGCAAAGTATGTTTTAAAATTGTACAGGCATAGTACAAAACAATGTTTTACAAATACAGAAAAGCAGATTCAGAAGGAATGAGATGGTGCTTAAGAGAAGTAGAATGGGACAGGACAGATGGAATCACCAGAGAGTGAATGGGAATGTTTTAAAGATGTCATATATATATTATATATATAGTAGTTCAGGTGGGTAGCTACATCAGCATGCGTAGGCTGCAAAGGAACAAGTAATAGGTTTATTCCATGCTGAAAAGATAAGAAAGGAAACACAACATTTCAGCCGTGGAGCCTTCATCAGGTGTGAGAAAGACAGGGCAGTAAGCAAAGGTAATGTAGCAGGAGAACAAAAGCTGGGAGAGAGGAAAAGCGGAAGGCGGGAGCAGGGGACAGACAGAGTGGCCAATCAGGTAGTGTGAAGTCAGGATTGTCAGATTGTCATTGTCAGATCCCCATAAGTGATCCAGTAAAACTGGAACTGCTGGACCAGGACCCTACTCATTCTTTGCTGGTGTATGAACTCCACTTATTCTTTGCAATTGTTACCACACAGTATATATATATAGGTCTATTGGTAGATGTATTTTACTTGAACATGAGCATCAATTTACATATGATTTTCCTCTATGTGTTTTTAATGTGATATTTTATTATACTGCACTATAATTTGAATTTGAATTAAGCTTCTTCTAGTCCAGCTTCAGAACTTTACTTACTACGAAGTGCGATATGTTTGAGATTAGTATTTGCTCATTTCTATAAATGCAATTTATAGGTTGTCCAATTTGTTTTTTAAATACCATTTTTTTTTTCAAATGTGGGAATACCCAATTCCAGAGTGAATATTAACCTCAGTCTGTCAACATGCCTGTGGCCAAGTTGTACTCAGATCTTGCAGCCTCACCAGTTCCTCTTCTGACCACATATATTTCATTCATGGATGCATCCAAGCCAATAAATCCAGAAGAACTCAGCTCAACTCCCAGAGAATTCCTCCTTACCACACCAGCTGTCTTTTTGATACAATTCTTTTTCATACAGTGAAACCCAAGGTGATATTTCTTCCTTAAAATCAAAATGTGACAAAATTAGACTTTCGAGACAATCTCAAAGCATGGTTCACCTGCCTTTCACTTCTATGTGGCTCACCACAGGGAATTCCACACTAATTATTTAACATTCTGACATCCTGGAACCAGGGGCAGAAAAAACAAGCTTATTTCCCAGCAGAAGGATCACAGAGGGTAACTTGTTAAGCTTTGAACAAATTCCCTTATAGAACTTTATATATATATAGTATGTAATTGGAACGATAGACCTAAACTAAAAATGGCTCTCTAATTAAGGCAAATCTTTTCATACCGGAATGAATGTTCTTTTTGTGAGGGGAAGAAAAAGGCACATCTATTACCTTTTCTCCACACTGCACCCGAATGCCCTCTCTTTTTTCACCTTTGAAAAGAGAGGCCCATTGTGTGGCTCTCCATTATCCCTCTCCTGCTCAGAAAAGTGGACACAATTTAATTCAATTTCCCCTGGGATCTTTGACAAAGTGAGAAAGGAAAGTAGGAATTGTCAGGGCCACTAAAAAGGAGCACAGATTATTCACACTTGCTTTGCTACACAAATCTTCTCTGATTAACTGATTGCGCTGCTGTCATTTTTCCAGCAGCTCTGCAAGCAAGATTTTTAAGATTTCAGACTGCACAGAGGGATACACCTTGCCCCCCTTTCCACAGAGTATGTGTTATATCACGTCCTGATTTGAAAAAGGCCAGTTTGGGCTTGCCTAGGTAAAATTGGCTCCCTTGGTACTGGTTGGGCCTGTTTATTTTAATCTTACAGTATCCTAAATACGATAATTATTCAACTCCACAGCTGGTGCCATAGCCCCAGCTAGTAACCTTGTGTGTGTTACTGTAAAACTGTATCTCCTGTAGCGTGACAAAGGATTTTTTTTTCCCTCAGCAGGGTCCCCTTAGATAACCAGGGGGAATTTTCTTTGCTGCATGTTAGGTAGTTCATTTGGCAGGGATCATGAATGCTCCCAGCCTCACAGTCAACTTTAGTAATTAGGTTCTTCTTACTGCAACACCCATTAGTTTGCCTTGCCTCAGTGCTTATCAGTACAGTACGTATCCTGAAGCAAAAATTTAATTTCTGAACCAGGATTATCAGTTTCACCCACTTCCCTTTCCAGATACATACAGTATGCACCATCGGTGTCAAACCCAGTTGAAGGGTTGAAAATGTTTCCATTTTTCATTACATCTCTAGCCCTCAGTGACCTTGAATGATCAAGTACAGTAATTGCATTGGCTGGATACTCTTTAGCAATAGGGAAAGTCAATAAGTAAAGTGAATTTAAGAATTATGCATCAAACACTCCTGACTCTCCAAGATCAACACTTAAGGGGCTGGTAATAAGATTCAAGTGATTCAGGTGCAGGAAGGACCCAGGGATCTAATGTTAATCATTTTATTACAAGGGTGTCTACAACCCCATGAAGTGCTGGCAGAACTGTGTAGATATGGATACACTGGTCTTAACCAGGAAATACTTGCTGGACTATTCATTGTGTCAGTTTAATTATTGAAATGCACTTATATACAGTATTTTCACATTTTTCCTGGAAATGTAGAATAAAAAATGCTGCAGATTTGATCCACTTTCCTTCCATTGCTGGAAGCAAGACTGAAGTCTGCAATAAGAAATCTTAGGACACTAAGGGCCATTATGGGGTTTTTGTAAAATATGTCACCAACAAACTGTGACCAGGATTCTCCAAAATGTGACACATATTTGACAGCCCAACTCCAGAGTAGATCCTCTTAGCCTTCGGCAGCAGATAACTCTTCTACAAGGCCTATCTCAAGGGTTGGGGTCCTGCAGTCCTGGATTTGTCATTATTTGAGATTCTGCCTTTTTGGGTCTAACATTCCAGGTTCTGATGTCCATAGGTCATCAGCACACGCTTGCTTGGCATCAGGGCCCAGTTCTCTGATCCAGGCAGTGGAAAAGATGGGAAAAGGTTTAGCAGTGACAGGGTGGTAAAGCACAGTTTAAGGTTAATAAAATACTGTCAAATATTTGTAGCCATGTAATTTGTCTTAAACAGTTTGTGGATCCTGATTAGGTTGGTAAATACTAGAAAATATTTTTGATGTTGCAAATGTAAGCCACAAGTTGACAATTTGATTCAAGTGTAAAAGAGGGCCTCCCTAAAGTGTCTGGATGATGTATTTTGAAAACGGGGCACTTTCCCTGTGAAAAGCGCATTTAACCAAAGGGCAATGATTAACAAATCCTCACCTATTGCTGAAAGCAGTTGTTAGTGAGTAAATTATTATTACAGTTACTGTATCACAAGCTCCGACGGACTCTGCCCCTTTATAACCACCCCAAAAATAACAAACTACAAATAAATAATTTCCTTACAGTGAACCCACATTTGGTGAAGAACCCAGTAAAAGTAATATAATTAGATTGAAGTTTAACAGTCTTGGTTTTATAAAAAAAGACAGTACATTTAAAAAACTGTTCTTGAGTAGGAGCCAACTTTCAGTATAATTAGATTGAATATAGGTGTAAAGACTGGTCTCAATCAAGATTCCAAGAGTTTTAGAGTATGTCCTCTCTTGGGGTAGCACAAGGTGCTAATTAATATTAAGTAAAATTACACAAAAGTGATTGATACAAAGTTATCACCTACTGTTGTACAGTATAGACTATGCAAATAATTCTTTCATTCTGTTTTTATCATTTGTGCCTATTAATATACACATGCTACAAGTAGTTCTGTAAGTTTCCTCCTCCTCTTACTGTGTCCCTTGTTTGCAGGAGCCTTGTAAATTTGGACCCTTTACCTTACTTGCCTTTGTTCTAGCAATCTCTTTTTAGGCTTTTAAGATACAGTATACTGATTAAAACATTGTTTAGTGCAATGTGATATCGAGAAGTTCCATTATAATACTGTACATCACTGTGGTGGACTGTTTACCCATCCTGGGTTTATTCTGCCTTGTCCCCATTGTCTGCCAGTTTAGGCTCTGGCTCACCACTACCCTGTCTTTAGTATACATTTATATAAAATAGTGACAAGTAGTTAGTATCGTTTCCTCCATGCTGGAGCCCTGGGTTCAATTTCTGATCTGGGTTGCTATCTGTGTGGAGTTTGTATGTTCTCTCTGTGTTAATTTGTGTTCTCTCTGGGTGCTCTCGTTTTCCTCCAACAGTACAAAAAATACTGAAAGGTTGATTGGCTTCTGCACAACTGGCCCTGGTGTGAGTGCTTGTGTGTTTGTGTCTGTCTGCCCTGTGATGGACTGGTGTCCTGTCCAAGATGTACCCTGCCTTGTGCCTGTTGCTTGCCGGGGCAGGCTCTGGCTCCCCCTGAGTTGGAATAAGTCAGAAAATGGATAGATGGGTGAATTTAATGATAATTTTCATTCAGTATTTTCTGTTTCAATACAGATTTCCATTTTGTACCGATTTCATTTAAGGCTGAACTGTTTTTCAGCTTTAATGCCCTTACTCATTAGTGAAAACTAGTTCTGCAAAATCATTCCCCTGGTGCAATGATACATTTAACCTATACTGCCTATGGATACTTTGAGTACATCCCGACTTTCATCCTGGAAAATTGTCTTATGTGTACTCTGTTATGTGCAGAATATGAAAAACAAAATGTGTTAAATCAAAATTCCACTATGCTCCTATACTCATTCTGTCAGCTCTGTTGGCTATACCATAAGCCTGAACTACAGGCTATGTGCATCTGTATTTTTGTGACACATATTGTATTTATATGTGGGAGTTGGAGATAGCAATAAGAAAGACAAAACTTGAGTATGAAAATCGTAGCTAAGTGCCCTGTATAAACAGTTTCATGGCCTCCAATTTCCCTTTTAAAAGTACTGAAAACATGTTTGCCTGCTCTGTTTCTTTAAAACAATTAGATAAGGCTAGAATACCAAGAAAAACCTTTTCCTTACAGTGCATGGAATCATGTTGCCCTTTTCACTGTTGATTATCTCTTTTAATCCATGCAATGAAGCAGGTGTTTTAAGTTTTAAGGAGGTCATAATTATACTTGGGCGGCATGGCAGGGCAGTAGTGAGCATTCCTGCCTTGCAGTGCTGGGTTTAGCTCCTGGGGTGCTATCTGCATGGAGTTTGTAGGTTCTGCCAGTGTAGTACCTCCAAGTACTCCAGTTTCCTCCTGCAGTCTAAAACCCTACTGCTAGGCTGTTTGGCTCCTGTAAAATTGGCGCTGGGTGTGCATGTGTGTGTGTTTGTCTCTGTCTACCATGCGATGGACTGGCATCCTGTCCAGGGTGTTCACTGCTTTGCACCCATTGCTTCCCAGGAAAGGCTCTGGCTTCCCCATGACCCTGAATTGGATGAAGCAGTTAGAAAACGGATGGCTGGATAATTATACTCACACAAACATTTACTAGTCCTAGTACTTTCTAAAAACATGACTAGATGATGCTCAGCTCTGTGTTGAAGCATTCTTCAAGCACATTTGTAAAGACTCAGGACAAGCGTACAAGTGTAAGTGACCTAGGAAGATGGAATGCGATGTGCCATAGGGATGTTTCATGGAGCACTTATTAACCCTGTCTCTAGATGCTATTTCAGTTGACCCTAGTAGCACAGTAGAGGGAGAGAAAAAAAATATTTTTACATGATTTCATGTTTGTTACTATTTTCCTTTTTGTAGGTTTGCGATTTTGTTACTGCACATATGTACAGTACATGTTTAATATACAAAATTTTGGAAAGAGGTCAATCCCTAATCTCATCCACTACCGCCTACCTACTTATGAATATCATGCTTCTCATCACTCACTCGCATGTTTTTCTTTGATATCCCTCCCTCTTCCACATCTTTGCTCTTGCAATAGCTCCCTGGGTCATCCCTCAGTAGAGGGAGGGTCCCGAGAGCCCCGGACAGCACCGTCCACTGGATGAGATATATAACCGAGGTCCTGACTCTCTGTGGGTCGAAAAACCCAGGGTGTTTCTCAAAAAGAGTGGGTTGTAAACCCGGCATCCTGGCCAAATGTCCCATTGGCCTTTACTAATCATGGCCTCCTAATAATCCTCATCTATAAATTAACCATATCACTCTGTTCTCCCCACTGATAGCTGATGTGTGGTGAGTGTACTGTGTTACCGTCTCATCAACCAAGTGGATGCTGCACATTGGTGGTGGTGGAGGGGAGTCCCCACTACCTGTAAAGTTCTTTGCGTGAAGTGTCCAGAAAAGCACTGTATAAGGGTAAAGAATTATTCTCTTCAGTTAGGTGAGTTACCCAAAAAATTGCTCACTATTTGAATCACGTCTCTGGTCCCTTAATACAGCTTGACTGAGATATTGATTGTAAAACAACAGAAGTTAAACTACTTTGAAAAATACAAATGAAAAAATGTGCATGAGAACTAATTTTGATTTGCTATAGCAAAGGGGATGACTACTTATGCAATCATCATTAAGTCTTTTTTCCTTTATACTGTAGCTTTTGCTGACATTTAACCATAAATGTACTGTGTTTAGTTTCAGTATTCCAGTTTTGATCACAAATATTAATGAAAAACATAAATGTGTATACATACAGTAACTTGTAATTCAACAGAACAGGACATCTTTATTGCTAAATGGAATGCTTACTTTTGCAAGTCATTGTACAGTACTTTATATACTTCGGACAATTTTATAAAACCTTTTTTATTATGTTATTGACACATTGTGTAAGAAAAATAGATCAATGGAAGCAAATGGTTGAATACAATTTATATCCAAGTAAACAGATACAATAAATATGAATAATGTTAAATGAGTATATTTAATCATAGAGTCCCTCCTTCCTCTGTATGCTTCTACGATAGGCTCCAGATTTGCCATAGTCGCATCAAGGACAAGCGGCTTTCTGTTAAAGGATGAATGGATGAAAGCAAATTAAATTGCTACAACCCATTTAGAAACAGAACAATCTGAAGAGATTTTAAGTAATAGTAATTAATTTAAAATAGTAATACATTTAAGTACAGTACTATTAGCAACGGAAGCAGAAATGTCAAGGGAATAGAAAAAATCTTAGATAAGCAAATCTCCAGGACCTGATGGTGTTTTACCAGTTGTATATACAGTATGGAAATAAGAGATGCTGTTAATAGGTTGAAAAATTAAACTTTTTAGCAATCACTGAAGACTTGATTAATAGCTACTGGCAGTAAAATTGCTAATGCAGCACTCATTTATAAAAAGGGTGGTACATTGGAACCAAAAAGAATAGATCTTTTATTACATGTAAGGTTAAGCAAATGATAATTGGAACAAAATTTAAAAATTATCTGTATGACAGTAGGATTGTAGTCAATAATCAATGTGAATTTATGCATATCATGTCTTCTTGTTTCGCTAACTTTTTAGAGTTCTTTGAACAAGCAACAGAAGTATAGACATGTACAGGACACATGATGTAATACTGTATATTTTAGATTTTCATCACTGAATTGGCGAGCACTGTAGATCACAAGTGGATGCTCAAACCGTGATTAAGTGCCACAGGTTTTAGGACCACTGCTCTTCTTAATATATCAATGTTGTATATTCTTGTACAGTATATTTAGTACAGTATATAGTTAAAAACTAGTAGTTCAGGTCGGTAGCTGCGTCAGCATGCGTAGGCTGCAAAGGAACAAGTAATAGGTTTATTCCATGCTGAAAAAAAGAAGAGAACACAACGTTTCGGCCGTAGAGCCTTCTTCACACCTGAAGAAGGCTCCACGGCCGAAACGTTGCGTTCTCTTTCTTCTTTTTTTCAGCATGGAATAAACCTATTACTAGTTAAAAACTAGTCAGGTTCCCAGATGATTCCAAAATAGGTGTGTTAGGAAAAACCTTTAGAAGTCACACTAGAAATGAAAAAATAGACAAAATTCAAGACCAGGCAAACAACTGGAAGGTGACTTTTAATGCAGACCAATGCTGCATGTGTAAATAAGATGGGAAACATTGAGCTTCTGAAAAAGACTGAGAAGGTGCTTCTGAAAAAGACTGAGGTGTTTATATTGAAACATTATTTACATCATCTAGACAATGTAAGGAAGCAAAACACCAACAAACAAATTTGCAAAAAGTGTAAAATGTTTATCAACGGATGTTATATTAAAATTGTAAGGTAAAACTTAATTTAGAATATCAATAGTGTATATCAATATACTGTACAATAGTGATCACTGCTTCACACAAAAGATTGTTGCTTTCTAATGGGTCCACAGTGAAGCGTTCATATACAACGCTGTTTGCATGTTCTCCTCATGCTTACATAAGTTTTCAGCTCCAGTTTTCTCCCCCACCCATGGAGGTGTGATGATTAGTTACCCTACATTGACCCCTCCACAAGATTTATTTCCTAGTCTTTTCCTGTTCCAGCAGAAAACAGCATCATATACCATCAATATATCCTGTTCTCAGCACACTAAAGAAGGTGAAGAAATGTGACAATTCACTGGTGAGGACAGCTTTAGGTCTTTACAAGAAACACCTTGTAGTGTTAGGGTGTCTAAAATCAAGCAAGGAATCAGTGGATGATTGAATATGTCTGACATCTAATGCCATGTTCCAGGTTTACTACTGACAATTCCTGTTCCAGAATGTGTGGGTGTCCAGACACTGCCTGGTTCCTCTCTGCCTGATCCACAATATCTGTGTGAGTGTTTGGTGACCGAGGTGTGTGTGAGAAAGGAGGGGAGGTACCACCTTTTTGAGGTTTCTAGTTACTCTGATGAAACCAAACCTTGGGAAAATGACTGCAGGGCATTTCAGCTAAAGCTTCTGTTGGTGGTAGTGTTTGTTTGTCATGGTAACCATTAATACAGTCCTACCTACCCTTAAATTGGCAGTAATGCTTACCTTGAAAGCCTACAGAAAACAATGCTGGGCCTGGGCTACAAGAACTGTCTTAGACAAGCTTTATTGCACAGTGTTGGTGTTTGCCTGCATGATGAGACAGTGTCTTGTCTGACACAGCGGGAGTAAAGAATGTATTAAATCATCCATTACATTATTGTATATATTGTCTTGTGAGTCATGTCATGACAATGTAAAACTTCTGGCCACAACTGTAGTCTGAGACTTGCTTTATGTTGCCAGTAATTTGCTATTCAATTCAAGAGTCCCTTGCATTTCTGTACTGTATATTTACACACATAATGATTATATTTTCTGTTAATTACACATAAAATAATTCACCTGATTTATTATGCATCTATCTACAAAAAGTGCTACAGCACGTTTTGAGCCATAGATTCTGACTTTTCATTGAGATTCATAAATTGAGATTCAGACAAGTGAGAAACTATTGGCTTATCCTGGCTACAGCCCAATACAGCCCAATGGAAACTGTTTTACTTATCTTTATTTAGGATTAGGCTCCCTCTCTGACAAAACCACACAATTTTCATTTTTTTCCAAGAGAATAAATAAAACAATCCAGCCATCTCAATATCTAGTCACACAAATCAGCCATATTCGCAGGGGCATACTGTATATACAGTATGGAAAGACTTCACCTTCTGGCCTAAGAATTAAAGAGGACCCAGCTAAACTTATCCATCCATCCGTTTTCTAACCTCTTTTGCAATCCAGAGTTGCAGAGGAGCCAGACCCCATTTCACCAAGCAACTGGTGCAAAGCGAGGTTCATCCTGGACATGATACTAGTCCATGGCAGGACAGACAGACACAAACACACACACACTCACACCTAGGGCTAAATGTCACAGAAGCAAATTAACTTACTAGTATGCCTTAGGACTGTGAGAGGAAACCGGAGCACCCAGGGAAAACCCAAGCAAACAGGGAAAACATACAAACTTCACAAAATAGCACCCCAAGTCTGGTATTGAATTGTCAAGATAAATATTTTTGTGTTAAGTGGAATTCTCTGATCTTGTAATGCTTGTCAGTGTGTGTTATTCCTTAACCCATTGTAACAAGCATGCATCGTCAAGCTTCTATCTACTATAAAGCAATTTTGGGAGTTTACACATCTTGAAAACAGCTATATAAAATGTAAGGATATAATTAATTCCCTTTTAGTCAATGAATACAAAAACAGATCTTCATCAAACTTCCAAATACATTATATTTTTGTATTGATGCAATATGTTTTTGTTATTTCATTACAGTTGAAACTGTTTTATTTTTAGTCAACAACACATTTTTAAGTCCTAGTTTGTTAGTCTAATTGCTTAGTACAGGCCTTGTCATTTTACGATACTTAATAAATTCCTTTCAAGTGACACATTTGAGGCATACATTAGTCGTGCATTACTGGTAAAAGGTAACAAGTGCCTAGTCAACATTTATGGAGTTGCTTTTTGCTTTGTTCAGAGACTGTGCTTCAGTCATAAATAACTCACGCCTTGCCTTCTTTGTGACAACCTCTTCATCTCTTCAGATTAATGTTGCAGATTTTAAAGTTTTTTTTTATGATTAGTTCAATACTAACTTCATGTTTTTTTTTCAGATGGGCTATATGTAGAGTATTGTGGGCCTTTATAGGGGTGAACGAGAGCTTGTTATAATATTTTCAAGGCTTGTAAAAGTTAAATTACAGTGGATGAAAAGCTAAAGAGAATGTAGCCTTGATATTTTTATTTCCTATGGTGTCTTTAAACAGGTTTTGCAAATGGATATTCTCATGGACAAGCTTTGCATAACAATATTCTTGAAGCTCAGTGTATGTTAATGTCAGAGGAGAACATCATTTTCCCTCTTTCACAGTAACAGCAACACTAAGACCAGCTTTCTCGTTTAAAAAAAATATCCCAGAGAAGTAAATGCTTCACCTAACAAAAAAAGGAACAAATGCAGACATTTGCCATGCTAAACATTTGTGCTCGTTTCATTCTGATAAGCTTTTTTATAAATAAATATAAATCTCCAGGGACAGGCTAAAGTATTCTTATTAACCTCAGTATGTATTACTGAAGCAACCCACTATTAATTTAAGCTGAAGAGCTCTCTTGGGATGAAACAAGCAGTAATGTGATACTGGAATTGTGGGGTCTTTTCATATGTTGCACATTCAAAAGGGATATACTGTATTTAACTGTATGTCATGATCTACACAAAGCACATGTCCTGTGTTCTGGAGTTGTTTTATTTTTACATTTTTTATATACATTTCTATAGACAAAGACTATAAAATATAGACTCTACCTTACAATTAGATCTGGCATTGTCTTAATTCTGAAGAGACATTATGAGGAATGCATGCAATGTCTTGGTCAGGCCATGTTTGGAGTGTGGCATCAAAATCTGGTTTCCAAATCATACACTATTGGCTTTGAAAACACCCACAGAGTGTGCGACTAGACAAGGTTGTGGAGCAAAATTTCACCTGAACAAAGTTCACTGTTGTATAGCAACATGAATGGAACATGCTACAGGAAATCATCAAGAAAACATCTGCTCTATTTATAAATTGACATTATAGTCCATAGTAGTTTGGATAGAGGCATCAATAATGACATCTTCCAAAGTATGGAAACAAGATTTCATAGGAGTAAAATGAAAAAAACCAAGCAATATGTTAGAGTACAGTATGTATTGGCAACAAAAAGTACACTATAGATTAAATGTTTCTTTTAGGTTATGGTTCCCATGTCATTGTGTGCTTACTACTGTAATCAAGCCTGCTCTGATGAAAAGCTATAGCTCAGCCATGTAAAACCAGTTTAATACCTGCAAAGGGTATTAATATCTGCATTGAAGGATCTTGATTTGAAGGGTGTGTTGAAAGCATTATATAAGAATGTTGCGGCGTTCAATTGTTCAAAAAGTAAGATTGTTTCACCAGCCAAAGTCAATGTTTCTGTTTGTGGTTTCTTTAGTGACTGATTAGGATAGAAGGTTCAAATGTGAATGAAGATGGACAAAATCTATCGTTCTATGTAAGAGAGCTGTCATGTACACTCCTTCTCACATTGTTGATTTTTGTCCGGAATCCTTGTTCTATTTCCAGGTGCTGTACAGTATGTTTGTGGATACAAGGATCTCCAGATGGCCCAAATAGCAGCAGTGACATCCCAGTTCTCATTGTCCATTTTGTATGTCTTAAAGCTAGCCTTGGGTCCTTATTTTCTTTACACCACCCACTGATGATCCAGGCTTCACCTCCATAAAGTTGGATTTAACACAGCCCTGTAAACCACTAGCTTGGTTGCAATTGTTAAATCCTTATCCTTGGAACAACCTGTTGGTAACAGCTGTTGTTAATCTTTACCTGGAGATACTCTGCAATAGTGCTGAACTAGAAAGCCGGCTTTAAAGATCGCTGGCATGTCCAACGTTCTTGAAAGTGACATTTCTGAATAAAAGCATTATATCTGAGTTAGAAGCTTGTTGGTGATTCATCTCTGTTTTGGTGGTATTCACTTCAAGGTGATAAAGCTTGTTAGCTGTAGATAATCTTATGTTTAGGGCTACAAATTAGAGTACTTTATTATACCAAAATAAAATTGGGCATGATAGTGGTTTCACAGTGGACAATGACTGCATAAGCCTCCTTGTCTTAAGGGAAAGTTTCATTTCTAGATTAGTCTTGCTCTAATGTTCTAATGAGGGTTATCATGGGATGTGGCGTGATCTCTGGAGGTTTGTTAGCTTGGAATGCAGTGCAATTACAAATTGTGGAAGATCAAAAGAAATCGGTAAGGATTGTATCAGTAAATCCTGCCACTTACGTTTTATTTATGGCTTAAACAATCAGGAATGGTAATGTCCCCGATTATATATATTAAACAACTAAGCTAGCAGGCAAAAACAGACTATTTTCCTACGTATGTGTAAATTATATGGGACTTTAAAACCACTGCTTTCCCTTGCAATATTGAGATCAGCACTAAAATAATAAAGAAAAAAAAAGCTTGAGTCACCAACAAATTCCCATGCTGCTATACAGCCGAAGCTGGTGTTACTCAAAGAATTATGAACACTTGTCGTGTGTTCCTCTTAGAATTAATCAGGAAAAATTGAAGGCTCTTATTCTACCTGTAAAGCAGTCTGCAAACATCACAAAAGGAAAAAAAAAACATTTCAACCATTGTAGCTACAGCACCTTATTCATTCCTTTCTGTACTGATATGGTATCACAGATGACCAAAAATGAGGAGGTGTGTTGAACCGTTCATACTGTAAGCCAGGCTGAGTGATAAGCGATTGCACAGAAGGAGCCAAAGTAAAAGGAATTTTTTCGCCGTGTGACGGGCAAACAGGAGAGCGTGTCTCTCCGATGACGTGGGCTCTTTTCTGCCGTGGCAGCGTGTTGTGTTTGATGTGTGCTCGCTTGGCTGGGCACTGATTGCAGGTTGCCTGGCAGTTTTTATTGTCTCTGCCTTCAGGAGTCATGATGGATTCGTTTGGAATCGCTCCCAGCAAGAAAGGGGAGCTCAGGTGTGGCAGAAATGGCAGGTGGCAAGAGCTGACTTGACAGCAATTAGATGTACAAATCTTTGATTAGACTCCTGGGAATGGAGTCATTAACAACACTGAATGGGCCACCTCTTTTCCCCCTGCCTCATTAGTTGCAATACTCCTGCTACTTTAAAGAGCCTGTAAAACTCAGACACAAAGGCACCTTCTGCCTATGAATACATGAGTTGGCAAAGGTAGGTCTGCGGTCCATTTAGGAGTAAATGTGTTCGAACCTACTGAAAGAAAGACATCTAATTTCATAAAATGTCATGCAAGTAGAGTGAATCACATTAAGGGCAGCCTACATTAAGTTTAACTTTTTCTTTGAGGGCAGCTTTTTCTTAGTAGAAGATCCCAGAAGTAGAAAATGTATTAACATCAGATAGAAAAAAATGAAAAATGGCAGATTTGAATATACCACTGTAAGATATTTGGATATTATAAATCTCTACTTTCTTACTTTTCTACAGAAGTAGTTTTCCTTCACCTATTCTCCAGAGTACATTGCTGAGCTATAGCACACCTTTCAATAACTTCAAAATCCAAAGGATCTGTTTCTGAAAATCAGCAAAAAAATTTTTACAATCTGGTGCTGTCGTTTTTGCTCTAGCGGACTTCCAGATCTAAAACCGAAAACAAATACGTTTTGTAAATTTTTAAATGCCTTATCTCTTTTTCTAAACTTGGGCTGAGTTAAAAAGGGTTTTTGATACATCAGCAGAAAGTATTCACAGTATAAGGCTGCCACAAAGTGTGTCTTATAGGATGATTGGCTTTCTGGATGGAGAGTATCACTTTTAGGCCTTACTAGAGATAGATCTGGGCACACCCTTAAATCAAATGGCTACCAACTACCACAAACAGACGGGTCAGATGGCCAGATGGCCACCTCTTGTTTATAACCTTTCTTATGTTCTTATGAGCTATGGAACTTGGGTGCAGGGAGTTCAAAAGAGGTCAAATTTGGTGGGATCAGGAGAGCTCATTGTAAAACACCTGAAACACCTAAAATAACATTGATTTTTAAATGCTTAAGGAAACTCAGAAGCGTAAGGAATAAAATGGAATAATTCAAGCCTGCTGCATTAAAGTGCAGCTATGATATTATACAAATAATTCACACGTGATCGGGAATAATGATAGGATGATTATAATTATGATTTCACGAGGAATGACAGCAGCCGAAAGCTTGGGAGAAATTAGAATCATTTATTGTGATGTGGAGATTTGGCATAACCCGCTTGGCTGAGGGCCAACCTCCTGGCCGTTGGACGGGGAGGATAGGACCCCCATGCGACCAATTGGGTAGCTGCAAAGGTGGAGAGGGGGTGGAGGAGGAGGAGGGATGCAGAAAACGAACGAGGAAGAGGAGAGGGTAACGTTTGATATTTATGGAGGTACGGTTGCTTACGTCAGGATTAGTGAGAATCGCAGCAGGTGTGTCGAATGAGCGCGGCTGCCTTCATTCCTCCCGAACTTTCATTAAAAACTCCATAAAATGGCAGAATAGGGTAGACAGAGGTGATGGGACTTGCTTCTATACAAAAAAAAACTTGCAAGCTATAGAACAGAAGAGAGTACAAGAAGTTTTGAAACTCTAAAAGCTAATTTAACAGTAACAATAGGTATATGCTATAACCACCTAATTTATAAAAACAGTACACGTAGCTTACTGTAGAATGAAATCCAGAAGGCACAGTATGTAACAAAGGCAACACAGTATTAATGAACATGAAACAGTGTGTCATAACATCCATTTATTCATCCATTTGAGGATCACTGCTTTTCTTGATTGATAAAAGATTTAGCTGTTACATGTCAAATGAATTTTTACATTGAAAAGTGATCTGAAAGGCTGTAACAGCACACCCTATGTGTGTCATATTGATGATTCTGATGCAGGTGCGGAAAACTACACAAAAGATTAAACAATGCGGGGAAGCAATAAAAAAGCACACAATGTTTGGGTATATAGCAAAAAGTGTTAGAAAGGAAATCCAGGGAAACTATGTTTGAGCTTTACAATGAACTAGAAAGATCTAATAAAAACGAATTGAGTTCAATTTTGGTTACTTTACCAAAAAAGGCAGAATAGGAGAAGCAAATTGAGGTAAGATTTGATCCAAGTATATACAGTACAATCTAAGGGACAGGGTCAACCCAAGAGACTCAGCAGCAGTGAAGCAATGACATGTGGTCACAATTGGACAAATAGACAATCACACATTACTGAAAGGGAATTAATTTAAGATAAAGAATAAGAAGGGGATTCTTTACACAAACAACTGTGGGTATGTGCAAAGGCTTCCGAGCAATGTAGTTGTAGCCCAAATTCTGTCCTCATTCAGGAAATGGCTGGATAAAAATTTAGATTCAAAGATTTTACAATATATTAGATTAGTTGGGTAGCAACCACAAAAGAAATATGGGCTGGATTGCCTTCATGTCTTGAGAGCCTTTGTTATGTAATTGTGTTACCATATTATATAATTTTTACTAGAATAAAAGTTCCAATGTGTTCTACTTTTCTCTTAAATAAGCAAGAATTCTTTCTAAAATCTCCTGATGGGAAGGTTTTCAAAGTCATAGAGTTAGATTGACGTACAATACAGTGTATGCTGTAAGCACAGCGATTGGTACACAGATTTAGGTACCTTTTGTGTTGATTTTGAAAACATTTCTTCATGTAAATCGGTAAAAATGTGTTTCCTCACCTTTAAAAGTTGTTTTTTTTTCAGCATTGGTAAACTAAATTCCTCCAGTATAAGCTCCTTTTTTTAAAATGACCGGATTACAGAAAACGTTCTATTACATATTATTTTTTAAATGGTTTATTACAGCTCACACCAACGGCCTTCATTGCTGAAAACCACTTGTTTTTTCTTTTCAAGCTGACACTGGTGAATTCCACTTTCTCTCAAATACACAAACCTGTGAGGGTGGCATCCATCTATCAGCCAGTGGTGCAGCTTCCTGGTCAGCATTGTAAGTGTGATTACGGAACAGTGTTTAAACAGCATGTGTGTATGATGACATATTTCCTGAACATATGGATACCAGAGACATTCATGGAGAAAAGCACGTTGCCTCGTTTTCCATTTAGCATAATTTCAGCAAACAAAGATTTTCGTACACTAAAGGCTCACCACAAAGCTCTTTACAGTCTCAACAATTAAGAAACTGATTCGGCTTAATGAGAATCTCAGTTTACAAGTTAATTATTATTAATTTATTCAAGGTTTAGGGAGAAAGCCTGAACCAGCTGAAGTGTTCTACTGTTTAATAAATGCCTATGAGAATAGTGAGACACCATTTTAATTTTTTGACGTGCTGTGCTCTTTTCTTGGCCATTTGTGGCATTGTGTGCAATGTATGAAATCCAAGTTTAATTAAATGTCATGATTACTTAATTTAAATATTGTATTTGTCAAAGCTGAACAGTCAAAATGAAAGACTTAGTAGGAAAGATACTTCAGTAAGCATCAGTACTGCATGATTTAAATTAGAACTAATGGATTTTTGAGACATATTTAACCCAGAAGATGAGCCAGTCAATAAAAGATTTAACCATACATCTAAAAGAGTTTTAGATGTATAGAATCCATTTTCCCTATGTTCCAGGGGGTGTATGTGAATGGGGCACTGACCAGGAGGGGTAAAAGGATTATTCTGAAACTTCTGCTAGCAGTTTTTAGATGCAACCTCTCAGAAAGTGTCACAATAGTAAGGGCTACTCCACTTTTTGTTCAGCTTTGATGCAAAAGAAAGGATACAGTAATGAGTTCACATTTTACACCAGAAGGTTTCCTTTTTAATCCCTGAAATATTTCAGCTCTTTATTGCCTTCACTTAATAAGAGGTGCCAAATTCCCAAATGATTAACACATCTAATTGGCATTCTCCCCTTTGCTAATGAGGTCTTTTCCCTTCTTGGGCTTTCATTTTCCCAGGTTGCACAGCAGCTGTTCCTCTGGCAACAGGTTGTAAGATGTGTCTTAAAAAGAGAAAAGGGTAAAACAAGGTTAGGTAAATTGCATATAAAGTTCTTTTCTCTTTTAAATTCGAGATATACATAGATATCTGTAGAGCTGCAGATCTAATCTCCAGCATCACTTGCTCGAAAGAATTATTGTTAAATAAACTTAAGATATTCTTGACAAAGAGGAAGAGTGTTAATCATGCATGAAAACCAAGAAAATATCCTTTGCAACATTGCAATTACATTTGAAATGAATGTGTGTCTGTGTGTGTAGAATCATTTTCTCGGTAATTGAAAGTCCAGAATGTGCTTTTCTGAGAGTGTCAATAAATTGGTTAAACTGCTACAAGACTGCAAGTGCTTTTTCTAGAAATTTTAAACAAAATGTCAAAACATCCTACAAGACTATTGAAGAATATATACTGGACCAGAACCATTATATCAATGTTATAGATTCTGGTATAGTTAGTAAACTAGTCATGTTTGGGGACAATATTCAATTAGGGGAATTTAAGAAATACTGTAGAATCAACAAATAAACTCAAGACTGGTCAAACAGCTCACATTTAATATGGATGAGTGCATAATATTACATACAGGTAACAATAACATACAGTAAACTCTACATATAAAATAGAAAACAGTACGTTTGAAGATGCTACTTATGTAAAAGACATGCACCTGTAGGTTGAAGTAGTTCAGGTGGGTAGCTGCGTCAGGTTTTATCCAGGCTGAAAAGAGAAGAGAGAAAACACAACATTTCGGCTGTGAAGCCTTCTTCAGGTGTGAGGACCTGTAGGTGTTTATGTTGATAAATCATGTACTATGAAGAAGTGCATTTAAAACCAAAAACAAGAAATACTTCTTTCCACAAAGGTTTGTGGGAGTATGCAACAAGCTAACAAGCCATGTTATCAAAGCTGATACCCTGAATTCTTTCAAGAAACAGCTATATGAGATCTTCACATGAAGTAGCAATGATCAAACAAGTTAGACGAGTCAAATGGCCGCCTCTAACTTGTAACTTTTCTTATTTTCTTTTAATGTTTTTAGTGACAAAACATTAATCTGATAGGCATCTCTTATTTAATTTCTTCTTTTCTTCTTTCATGTAATCCCATATGGCACCATTGCATCGATATTAGGACTTTATAGTACTTGTTTTTGCCTGTTTTTTTAACAATTGAACTTTAGTCAGGGATTGCACAGTGGAAGGATGTTGGAACACAACCTGAATATTCCACTACCAGTCGTGAAAGTTTGTTTCCTAAAAGCTGTTGCATTTTTTGTTCTAATACAAGTTCCTGAATTGATCTATCGTACCTCCTGATTAACTCAATGCCTGCGAGATCACAGCTTGAGGTTAGCTGAGTGGTTACTTTCACATTTCGAATTTTGAAAAACATCTTCACTACACTAGTGCTGACTGCAAACCCCTCACAACTATCCCCTGAAGGCTACCGGTGGAATACATCCTGCGGTTCTGTTACCGTGGCAATTCAATACCATGACTCTCAGAGCATGCCATTCAAGTAGTTTTCACAGATATCAACTGCCTCATTAAATGGACAGATTTTCTTAATTAAGGGCTAATCAGGGCTACATGGTAACACAGATACCTGTAGATTTGATGAACATGGATTAAATATTTAATGCTGAGGTGACTGTATAAACTGGAAAAAGTGCTTCATGTTTTTCTTCTGAACAATACACATATACTTACAAATCCTGGCATGATTTGGCTTATTCCCTTTCTTTTAGATTTCTTCTCACCCCCTGCCTTACAGAATACGTACATACATCTCTTCCATGATATGCAATATTGACTGCATACAGAAGGATCAATATTCCACCATGCCTTTTATCACTCTCTTCTATTCTGATTAACAAAATCTACCTGGAAGACCATTTGAGTGAATTGCCCCTTTTAGAATGTTTGGGTTACATTGTTCTTTCACACTACAGTAGGGAACTGTGTAGCATATAGGGGAGGCATCTGGGCTGATAACTGCTGAACTGCATCCAAACTACTTCTGAAGGAAAATGAAATGGTATCCATGTACAACCCCATAGAGCACCGTACTGTAGCTGTGAATGAAGTGAGTCCCCCGCTACTGTATATATAGTATGAAGCCTTGTGTTCCTCTGGGAAGAAAAGCGCTATATCTATAAAATAGTTTTTATTATTTATGTATCCTAATGCAGAATAAGCAAGATTCTCATGGAGGACAAAAATAAGTTTTGACCTTATCCTAAACTTTTTTTGAAGTGACATTTTTTCTTTACTTTTGTTTTGAGAGAGGGCTCAGGAAGTAGAATTTCCAGAAAATCCTACTCAACTCTCTCACAAATACTTGTAAAGAGAAAAAGAACTGAAGTGACTATACCCATTGGACTGGAAGAGGAAGTTAGGAGGAATATCCTGACTAGAATATCCACTCCAGCCACTTTTAACTGTCAGAAAATGTTGAGCAAAGGCCTTTTCTATTAACACAGCTGTAAAGGTAACAAATCTAGAAAAGTGATTAAGTTTACTTAAAATGTTCTTTTTAATAATAAGAAGAATAGTATAATTTTTGTAGAATAGTTCTTATTAAAAATGTCTCAAATTGAAACAGAAAGCAGAATTTATGCAAAATAGCACTCTGTGATGCCAACAGCACTTAAATACCACTAAGGCACCTTGTGACCTAGCTGGGAAAATATTCCTCAAAATGAAAATGAGAGTGTGTGTTTCACCAGAACACAGATACTAATGCTTCCATTAGTTATTCATTAAAAGAAAAACAGACACATATTTTAAAATAGACACACAGGATGGTGGTGCAGAATTATTTCATTTGAATTAGAAGATTTTGGATGCAGACTTATCTACTGGAAATGGCCTTCGAGAAAAGCTTACATGTTTTATTTATCATACTCCCTGAGCTGATAGAATTGGGAGGGTGGGGTTTGTACTACCAGAATAATAAAACTGAATAATTCAACAAACCGTAACATACTGTATACCATATAACAAAATAATAAAACTACCAGAATAATAAATGCAAATTGGTATTGTTTTAAGGATTGAATGAAATTAATTTATTATACACTTTTCAGCTGCATTCGTACTGTTTTACCTCCATTTGTTCAAATCGGTAATCTCAAGTCATGGCCCTAGATGATTATGCAGAAGACTCCATTAGTTTTACCCATAAGTGTTCCTTGGGTTAAAGGTACTGCACAGAAGAAGTACTCATATCTAACACTTATAATTTTTAATACTTGACATTTAAACAAATGTCCATGTCTGCTTCATATGAATCTGTGTCAGCTTCTGTGCAATAATTTTGTATGCGCCCACAGAAACTGAAGAGTATGCTATTAAAAGGAATAAAACAACATCATTCATCTTGGTCTAGTTAATAAATTCCTTATGAAAATAATCTTTATCTCAGTAGGGCAAGGCTTTTTATGTATCCTTTTGATTCCAGTTTCATAATGGTTTCCCAAAACATATATTTTTTAGCATTATCTAAAAATATGAAAATTGAAAACATGTATAATATATAATGTATAATGTATGAGATTCCTTATCTGTTCATCTTTAAACTAAGATAAAAAACGGGATGCTTCAAGTGTGTCATTTCCTGTAGAGTTCCATTCGATTGTTTCAGAACGTTTCCTTGTCTTCCAATAAAACCAGCTTCCTTCGTTTACACTGGCTGCTGCCACAATGATACAGACATTCCTTCCATATGAATTGCATTTTTCATGGCCCGGTGAAATATTGTTTTCGCTGGTAAATGGAATATGATACGAGATAAGGGAGTAAATGCTGGCGTTTTGACAAGTGATGTTATCACGAATTGAACAATAAGAAGTGAGACTTTCCTAAAATCTTAAGATGCTATGGCACTAACCATTCACAAGGTCTAACTCACAAAATGTGTTGCTTATGTGTTAGAAGGCCTCATGTTTTCCAAATATATTGCAATTTTTATTAGAGAAAACATCCGTCTTTGCTTTCTAATGTACTGTATTACTTCCATGTTCCCCAACATCAAAACATTAATGATAGCATCAGGCTTCACTTTTTTGTTTGTTAGCAGTTGTTCTTTATTTCTACAGTTTTTGCTTTTCTTGCGCACAAGTATAAGTGATTGCCATTTTCAAAGCATTTTCATGCAGCGTTATAGTGGTCATTATGGAAATATTTTTTCTTGTGGTTAACCGATTTAATTAGCCTTCACTGACCATACCAGCGTTTTCTAAAGTAATGGGTTTTCACATTTGACCCTGAAATGTGGAAATTACTTACTGACTGAATTGGAAAAATAAAGTAGATTCCGCCCTGTTCTCTGAAAGTGATGCTTCAATTGTATCTGGGTGTTGCAAGGCATGATATATTCCGTGCTGGTACTGTACCTTTACAGTGATTCCTGTTTTACAGTGCAGGACTGAACTATGTATGTGTCAGTGAATTCTGATACAGTGAGGAAATTAAGGCTGAATTGCTTGAAGTGCACACTCATCAAAGAAATCTTCCTAATATAGGAAGTGGGTGTAAATGTGTTAAAATAATGATGTTTTTACTTTTTGGCCACATATTACGAACCTTCCACTGTTTTCAAAACCTCTTACATTTATGGCTAGCCCATTACAATGACAAGGATAAACATAGTATGCTTCTTTATTCAATGTTTTATGAAGATTAAAATCCAACGTGGCTGATGTGTGCACGTTTTGCCCATTCATTGTTGCAACCTCCCGAGGGGACATGATTTTCTCAGCTTTCACAGCTGTTTCTCAGTTCAAGTTTAGCAAGAAGCATCTCAGCTGCAAAATCAATGTTTTTTTTTCTACTTTTTCCCCACTTTCTTGCCAGAGCAGTCTTGCTTCTAATCAAGTGAAAAGGGCTTCGTTAGAAGCACATGCCTTTGTACATCATAGAGCAAATTAAGAGCAGTCTAGCAGGCCAGGTCTCTAATACTTCAGTGCTATGCCTGAGCCAGTTCCAGGCATTAAGACATGGCCTTAATCTATTGTGCTGCCCGCATGGTGTGTCAGGTTTATTGACTTAGAGACTTCTCAATTAACTTTTGAGTCAATAAATGTGCCAGACAGTAATATGGAAAGCAAGTTAAGGGCAGTTGGGGAGCATTTATCTTTAATGCAATTACAATTCAGGAGATCAAGAAAGCACATTGATAAATTCACCACAGAGGGTTTATGAGGATGAACGTGGACAACAATAAACATGACCATGTCTAATCTGATTTCTTTCCTGCTTGTCTTAGAGTGAAATGATCTATGTGAAAGAAATGTGTAATCTTTCATTTGGCCAAGAGATATCTGCATTGGTTTAATAAAAAATGGCTAAATGCTGTTTTGTTTAGTAGGCCCATTATGGTATAGAAATAAACCTACTAAAATGAAATGTACATATGCAATATTCTCCAATTTGTGCATCCTATGTAGATAATTATGAACTAACTTAAGTTGAGGCCTTGCTTCAAGGAAACAACCTTCTAAATTTCAATGGAGTTTCATGCTGTTACTGTAAGTTTTGAAGTAGAAAACATCCTTAATTTGAGCTTTTTGCTCAAAAATAAAATACCTGAATTGAATTATTTTCTCAGTCCTCTCTGTTATAGACTTTTTTTCTTTTGTAGTTATGGTTTATGGTTTTCCTATCTGCATATAACACCCTGAACTTTGACATTACATTTATATTAAATGTTTTCTGTCAGGTTTTTGCCTAGTCTTGAACTTTGTTAAATTTCCTTTTAGCTTTTATAGTGTTTGGTAATTAGCCTGTTTTGGGTGTCATCTTTTTTTTTTGACAATTTGACATGTTTACTAACTATACCAGAATATCTGTCATTTATACAAATTAATAAGAACAGAGGTCCTAATACAGACTGCTGTAGGCATTCCACTAATTACTGTACCTCACCCCATTTGCATCACTAGTTTCATAAAAACCTTCCAAAAATTAAAATGTACATATTTGTAGTGTATAGAGTAGGGTCTGTATACAGTAGGGTCTTAACATCTGTGAATTTAACATCCGCAGATTTGCTTATTCACAATTCAGCCTGGCCGACGAGATCTTGGATGAAAAAAGAGCAGATCAGGTTCACCACAACTTTCAAATTAGTGGTGCAACAGACTAGGATCGTGAGATAACTCTAGTTAGTGAATGAGTATCTCCCTGACTCTTCCCCAAGTACCCACTGCCCAGTATCTGCTTCTCAACAAGGCCTTGTTTTTATATTGTACAGAACACTCCCAGTTCTGTGTTAGCATTGTGGAAAATGACAGGCAAGAAACGACGTTACAGGTTCACTGGTAGTTTTATTACTGGACACAGAGAAGGATTTGTGTTGTTTATTTTACTGATTACTATCAATTTTTGATTACTGTTGTTTCTTTTAGCTGGTCAATGTAATTTCAATTAACTTAAAGCTAATGCATTAGTAATTTAATTATCATTAAAGGGAGAGTTACTTACGTATTTTAACCATGCATACTGTGGTAGATTACTGTATGTGATGGTATAGGGGTGGGCTTTGATATATCCAGTTTTGGCTGTTTGTAACGGTTATCTGAACCGAACCCTTACAAATGTTGAGACCCTACTGTATTATATTACTAGCATTGGTTGTTCAAAGAGGTATATCGCATTAATTAAGCAAGACCTGCCTAAACCATATCGACCCTCCCCTTAAATCCTCTTGGCGTGCTGATGATTCTCTAGTTTAGTTCTATGTACAGTATGTGTAGTTCTACTAGTTCAATATGTTATACTGTACATCTAAGACATGTTTTCAGACAATTAAAGGGCTTGATCTTGTTTCCACATTTGATGGGTGCTACAGTAAGCAACATTCCAGTTAGTGGATATGCCTTGAGATCCTGAGTGACTGTTTAATAGTCTACAGGTAAACATCACCTATTACCAGGTATAACTAGTAGAATACCATCAGGCTCTATTTACATTCTGAGTATTTTGAGTGTTTCTTACAATAAACAGGGACTAGGTAATAAATAGGTAATACTTCCGCCTCTTTCAGTATTATACTGTAGAACTCTTAAACCCATTTACTGTGTCTAATTGACTTTCTGATACAATACCTACACCCCTTTACTGTCTCTCCAGAATGCTTGTACCCCTTGTACAGTACTTGTAATTGTAATCTTCACCATCACTTTCTATTAGCCATGATTCTGTGATTCCAGTTCTATCGCAATTATATGCTAAAGTAGTAGCTTATTTCTAATAATTTATATATGTAGTTTACTTTTGTATAGCATCAGAAAGTGAACTGTGTGTTAACTGAAAAATGAGTCTGGGATTATCTGAGGCTAACTGGTGGAAAAAAAAAAGCTTTTGAAGCCATCCTGTACAGAGATTAGAGAGAAAGGAAAACTACCAAACGTAGTACCAGAACAGCAGATTTGTATCTATATGGAGTTAAAGGCACTGGGATCCTATTTGTGACACTCAAATAACATAATGGCTTAGTCAGGTAAAACGGTTCATTGGATGCATGTAATGCAAGGCTTACAGAGTGACTCACCTGTATGATCGTGAACACTCATTTTTAACCGCCCACTCTCACAGTTTACACTAGAATACCGCAGGCCCACAGAGAGGGACTCCAAACCATTATGCAAATGTAGTTCTGGAAACACGGAAAGAAAAATAAAACCAACTGAAAGACTAAAAAAGCACTAGATATCTGGCATGACAATTTTCTTTTCCCAAATGCTAGGAAAGTATTATTACCTTACAGCAATTTCAGCCATTATGTTACATCAGAAGCTTCTAATGAAATTAATATAATAGACTGATAAGTGCCACTGACATCCAAATTAGATGTGAGATGCTCGGCTTCCATGACAACCTCACGGCAGCTCATAAACATTTGCCAATTAGCCCTGTGGCTCATCACCTGTCTCCCTGCTCTTACCCAATCTGAAATCCCCCTGACGGCTCATCCCTTCAGGGAATGAGCATCAAATCCCATCAATCTGCTGTCGAGAGGTTTTCTTGACAAGGCATCCAACCAGTTACTTAACTAGTCTCGTTGCATTTGGATGAAAATAAAATCTGATAGACAAACCGTTTTCCACTAATGGGTCATTTTTAATATATTGCAGCAGAGTAGTAACGGGTAAAGGGGTCACTTGAATTAACAAAAGGAAAGTTGCTTTTACAGTAGATTCAAGTGAGAATCTAGAGAAAGATCACTGACTTGGTATTTGTTCTGGTGTTGGATTGTGATTGGATTGTATTCCTGACTCCACCTGGTAAATCTTTAGGAACTCCATCCATCCATTTTCTAACCACTTCATGCAATTCAGGGTTTCAGCAGAGCCTGAGCCAAGCAACAGGCAAAAGGCTGGGTACTCCCTGGATGGAGCACCACACCATCACAGGGCAGACACAGTACCAAACAGTTATTTATCGATGTCGGACAGCAGGTTGCTTGTCTAACTACCTCAAAATCCCACAATGCACTGGGATTGCTTTTTCTTCTAATTTCATAAATTATACATTAATAAAACCTCACTCTGCATATTTTATGGAAAATGTGAATGGAAATTCAAATAAAAATGGCAAGATTGGTTTAGCAAATAAATCCTTAAACTGTCTATATGGTAACATTTCTGGCATTATTTTTCTTGGGGGCAAAGAACATGATTCCCACACTGAAAAGGTGTGGAATTTTTTCACAGGTAACATTATTTGCTTGTTTGCCTACTCATCTGGTTATGTATGCATTATGGAAAATGATGACGAACCCTGACCTACATATAGTAGCATAAATAATAATAAGAGAGTGTAATTATTTGAGTCTGCCACATAAATAATGATTTGCTCTGTGCTTTTCCCAAAAATTCCAATGAACTGGCATGATGTACACCATATATGAATCAAAATATAAGAAAAACAGAACTTCTGGGCATGTCATTTCCTGTAGTGAAAGGCATTGTCATCTTGGAGAATGTGGGTTAAGAAGGGCACACAACACAGGCCTCCCAATTGTTACTTCAGGAGTAACAGACATAAGAGAATACCAGAGACTTCAACTTTAGACATTAGACTTGTGCCATTAGTGCCATTAGAATATGCAGATTTGCCACTATTTTAATTTTTGAGTGGGTATGTTGGAATTTGTCACTATCCTTTAAAAAGCCAGAGGCAGGTATAGACAACAAAACATAGTTCATAACTATTATGAAGAAAACCTCTGGGTTGAATGAGACTAAAAACTTAAAACTGGAGACTTCACCTCAAAATAAGACTCCACCTAAAAACTGCCTGACAGCATTAGAATGGCCTGACAATATGTAAAATATGAGGTTCCACCACTAAAAGGGGAATACTGAACTTGCTCAAAAATAAAATCTCTTGATCACAATTATGTATGAATATTCCTAAACTATTATATTTTGGTCAGTATTGAAAACAGAATCCAAGAGCTGGTTTCTGGACAGAACTGCTCAATTGCTGGTAGATAACCATGTACTTATTACAAGTTAGCTCGGTGCCTCTGAAGTCATGTAGCATTATACTGGTGATGCATCATGAAGTAATTCTTATTGAACATAATTATAGCAGAGGTCCACAATGCTGGCCACTATTTTCAGGAGTTTTCCCTTGAGTTTTTAACTCAGCCAATAACTAGTCAGATTATTGGCTTACTTTTATCAAATTTAAACTGTTTCACATACAGCATTTAACTTTATGGAAGCTCACATGGAATGGAAAATAATACTGTATTATTTCTAATATTTATCTATATGGGGAATTTTTTTTGCTATTTTAATTAATTTACTATGTACTGTAACAGTATCAGGCTACAGGGCAGACCTTTGAATCACCTAACTCTCTGTTACCTATCATCTAAGTAAAGCTTTAAATAGATTGATTATATGATTTGAGTAAGTTATTTTTGTCTGCTCTTTATAAATGATATAAATGATTTTGGTTTGGTTTTAAATTTTATATTTTGGGCAAAATAAACCTTATCAAAATAAGTCAAGTTACTCTGAGTCACATAACATTTCTGTGCATTTCCGTCACATCTACTGAAACTTAAAGTCTAAAACATTAAATGGAATAAATTAATTAAAAAATGTGACCCACTTGCCAAATGTAAATTCCATATCATGTACTGGCAGTCTGGTTTGCTAGAGGCATCAATTGCAATGTTTTTCACACCTGTCCTGGAATACTCCCTGCCTCTCCAGTTGTCTGATTCAAGCAGCACACCTAAAATGTGCTTTACTACAGTATACACACTGCTTTATCTTGACCTCATTTATTTAAAAATAACTAAAAAATGTGCATATTCATACAGGGTTTAAAACAATCACAAAGTGGCTGAATAAAATATCCAGACTGGTTTGGGAGTCCAGTTTTGAAAAACCTTGGTATTCTACTTGGAAATTTGCAGCTGAGCAAGGGCTTGGAATTTGTGACTGTCGGGTCAGGTGAGGTTTAGGTTTCAAACTGTTCTAAAGTTCTGCTAGTGTCAGGTATTCATTAATGCATCTGGGGTGGGGGGATGGGAGCAAGATATGTGTTTTTTTGTCAAGAGATTTAATTCTGGATTGATAAGATCTGGCCTACCTTGATCCCAGACAGCGGCAGTAAAGCAATAAAAAGAAAATATTTTCTGCAACATTTACGTACAAATAGCTAAAAATGTATTTTAATATTTGAGTTAAAAAGGACAAAATCTGGCAACTGCTGCCTTTTTTTCCCTGACTCCAGATCCGCTGAAACTGCAAAGCATATGCAACAGATGTAGTTTTGGATCAAGCACAGCATATTTCTGTGTAGCTAATTACTGTTGCTGAAAACCTTCCTTTCTGTTTCTCCATCTTCGTCTCTGTATCAAAAGGGGTATGCTTTAATTGAGCATAATGTCTGTTTTATAACTAATTCAAACTGCTTAGTATTGCAGAATGGCAAGAGTGTCCATATTCCCAAGCGACAGGTAGGAATTATCCCACCCTCCTGTCTGATATAATTTTGCATTTACATAATATGATCTGGGGGGATGGGTTCAAGTTCACCACCAGGTACATTTGTGGAAATTATAATTGTTCAACTGAGATTTTAGCTATAAGCCTTGAGTTACATTCCTTGTCCAATCTAGCCCCGTGGTACATGTACAGATAAGGTAGCTCAAATGCCAATAAAAGCACATACTGTATAAAGATTTGTGCTTATTGTCATTTTATAGGATATAAAATTTTAATTCTCATTTTATAAGCTCAATCCTTTCTTCACTTCAAACTGCAATTGAAAATGAGTGAGATTAGTTAGTTCTAAAAGTTTGTTACAGTACAGCATGTTTTGCTACCCATTTAAATTGCATTTAATTATTTTGTCACAGTAAGTAACAGGTTCCTAGGCTCACACTTTGAGGTACTACTGTCCACAAAATGATTTGTGGATGTGTAATTGGCAGTGAGTCTAGGGCAGGGGGTCATTGTAACCATTATCTTTCCTTTCGGACAAAGCTCGTAAAGCAGAGGAGACCAAGATATATTTCCTTCGATGCTTGAGTCTAATTCCAATAATAACTTGCAAACCTAGAGTAGTTCTGTCCTGTTAAAGACAGACAGGACCGCCCACAGTCCAATCAGAGAGTAAGAATTGATCCTATGCCCTCTGATCCTGAAAACAACAACCAATTCAGTTTTATTGTCTAATTTCACTTTACTGCCAAATGGCTTTCCCCACACTTGAATGACCAATTTAAGCAAGATTAATTGAGTGTGAAACCGGCCGCATCTGGAAAGCAGTTTATCAGGCAAAATGGGCGTTAGGGGAGGCCTGCCAGATCGAGCCAGATGTCAACGTCCTGTTTTTCATCTTTCTTTTATTATCTTAAGGCTTGAATGAACTTGTTGGCACATCAGGTCTGTATTGATGGTGGCATCTTTTTCTTAAGGGGAATTGTGTTACAAATTGTGTTAGAAAACAAGAGAAGAGCATTTAGCCCAACTACAATTAGACGTTAATTGATCAAAGAATCACACTCAACCATTTTGTGAAAGAAACCAGAGCTTCAATAACACAACTGAGTAGGTTGTTCCATACCCCCACAACCCTTTGTGTAAAGAATAGCATTTCCTCCTGTTCATGGCTCTAAATGGACTTACTTGCAAGCCCATTGGTCTGCGTTTCACTGTTAATTCTAAAGCAATCTTTAGAATTTATCAATGCCTTTGTGGATTTTGCATACTTGTACAGTAAATTTATCTACAAATTACAAAATACAAAAGGTACTATAAGCAATAGAACACTTCAAAGGTCTCTGTAGAGGTCCTGCACATCAGAAAGGTTAGAAAACACTGACCAGCTAATTTACAAAGTCACAGGGACCCCAAAAACTACTGTGAAGACCTCACTGAAATTATTACTAATAACACACTTTCTCAAAACCATGCCTTGAACTTGAACTTGAACTTGAACTTGAATTTGTGTTCGCCAATCTCACTGCTTGTGGATAGAAGCTATTGAAGAATCTAGTGGTAAGTGTCCGTATGCTCTTATATCCCTTGCCTGAGGGAAGTGGGGTGAAGAGCTCATGCCCAGGGTGGTGACTGTCCTCTGTGATGGCCAGAATTCTACCACGGCAGCGGTCCTCATAGAGCTGTTTAATCTCGGTGAGACAGCAGCCGATGATCTTCTTGGCCATATTGACCATTCTCTGCAGTGCCTTTCTTTCTCGCGAAGAGGTGTTGCCATACCACACGGTGATCCCGTTGGTGAGGACGCTCTCGATGGTGCAGCGGTAGAAGTTCACCAACACATGTATTGGCATCCCCGATCGCTTGAGGCACCTCAAGAAATAAAGGCGCTGCTGAGCCTTCTTCATGATAGAGTCAGTGTTCACAGTCCAGGTTAGATCTTTAGAGATGTGAATTCCCAAAAACCTAAAGCTGGTGACTGTTTCCACTTCTGTTCCATCAATACTGAGTGGGCTGTGAGTGTGTGGCCTGTGTCTCCGAAAGTCCACTATTAGCTCTTTCGTTTTCTATACGTTCAAGTCCAGGTTATTGCTATGACACCACCTAAGCAGCTGTACGACTTCATCCCTGTAAGTGGACTCGTCATCATCACTGATCAGTCCTATTATAGTGGTGTCATCTGCAAACTTAATGATGCGGTTGTTGCTGTGTCTTGCTGTGCAGTCGTGAGTGAACAGGGAGTACAACCTTGGACTCGGACAGCAGCCTTGTGGGGTTCCAGTGCTCAGGGTGAGTGGTGTTGATGTTTTATTGCCTATCCGCACCACCTGTGGTCTCTCGATAAAAAAGTCCAGCAGCCAGGAATGCCTTGGAATACTGTTGTAGAAGGCTTCATACTGTACCATAACAGAAGATCTGCATAGAAATAAAAGATAATTTAAATTCAATGTCTGTTGCTTTTTTGCAGTGCTTTAGTCTATTCTCTTAAGATCTATCATCTAGCCATTAAATTCTTGTTACACTCACATAAAAATGCCATTAGAAAGGTCTTTAGTCCCATTCAATTGCAACATACTGTATATACTGTACCATGTTGAGCAGTGTCAGGGAAAAATACTTTTAAAAAGTAATGCATTTCAGTTACAAATTCCTAGTTTAACAGATCACAGTTACAAGTTCATAATCTAATGGACTACTATTTAATTTTAAAACATTAGGGAATTTACAGTACTTTTAACAGGTAATGCATTTCTTTACAAAGCAACTATACATATCCTACACTACATATCAATCAGTGTACAGTATCTGATTCCTTTTTCAATGATTTCCTGTGACAGGTTTATTTTAAAAAGCAACCTTTGGTACTGTACTGTGTAATTTTTAATTGCAATTTTACTTTTAAAAGTATCTTTCCCATGAATGTTCATCTATGCACTGTTATGGAAAATGAGTGACAAATGAAAGACTACCTCAGAAAATGCACATTTTCCTGACTTCAGACACAGACTGTTGAATCAACGCAAGAGGTCAGTCAAATTAAGAGGTTTAATCTTATTCATTGATTGCCCCCAGCTCCTGACTTGCACAGAGATAGTAGCCACAGCAGACTTGGCCTATGCCAAGATATGTGAAGTGGTAAACAGCTTGAGGTTCAACTGTTAGCCTGCATCTGATTTCAATTAAGTGGGATTCTACTAACTTCAAACATTTTGAAATCAAGCTGTCCTTAAGTCACAGCTGCTTGGTAAGGAGACAAACAAGCATGTGGCAGCCATGCTCAAACAGCTGTTCAGGACAAAGACATTTACAAAAAGAGGTGCTTTCAGGGACTTCTGTAAAGTGTCTTTATCCGCTAGACAGAATGAATGCAATAATACACAGCAGTTAATTTCCAACTAATGGATAATGGAAATTGTTTTTTTTTAGAGTTGTGAGTGAGTAGGTATACTGTAAAATGTATTTCTATGAACTTATAATATGTATTTAATTCATAATTTTACAGTTACTGCACGGTTATGTAATGGAACCAACTAAATTGTACCTTTTTTGGACCTTGAGGATTAAGACTGTACACTTTTAGCGGACATGGAAAGTTCTTTGAAGTCTAAAATTTGGACATTGTAAATTCATGTGTTTTATATTGTTGTCTATGTGTTATATACAGTACCTGGCTTTCTTAGAGTTAGTACCTCTTGACCAGTTAGTGCTAATTTTCATCGCCAGTTGTCCAACAGAAAACAGAGTTCTGGAAAACTTCCAGGAATCATACTGAAGATTAAATAGGAATTATAGTGGAAAGGTTCAGAAACCCTGTAGGATTTTTTTCTGTGGAAATCCAATTTTCCCATTTTTTGACCAGGATAAAGGCGTATTAGCATCCATCAAGAAGCAATTAAAAAATTTAAGGAAGAAAATGTTCTTGCATCAATAAAAACAAGTCTGGGACCAAAAGATGAAAAGAATGCTCTCGACTAGTGCGGATGTTTTCTTATGGCATTATGATCATAATTGCAAGGCCTCTTGTCCTGCTTCCCTATGACAATCCATTGATCCAGTAAACCTCTTCATTTTCTAACATCAAGGCAAGAAAAAAATAAACATAATTCCCTGCCTACTCTGGTCTTTTTATGATTTAAAAAATAAAACAGAAACATGAAAGCACATTAAAGTACTATGTGCTGCAGAATGTTTTATGATCCATTTAAAATGGCTTTCATATTTATAGGACATGCTGATCTTCAAAACAGAATGATATTATATTGTACATGGAATAGTTTAAAACAATTAATAACTTGAGAGGCTCAAAAATAGACATTTTATATGCCACAATAAAGCTGAAATGAAACTTGCAAATGCGCTTGCTTGGTTAAATATGGATTCTGTACTGTAATTATAAGAAAGCAGACGGTTAAAGCTTGGCATTTCCTCTCATCTGTAGACTTCCCTCTCCTTTGGTTTCAGACTTGTATTGCTGACATTTGTGTGCATTTTGTTTTTTCATTTATTGTTATGGAATATGTCATGGACATTATGGCAAAATCTCTGTAGTCCTTCCAAAACAGCAATTCTGAAGCTTGTATTGCACAGCAAAGTATTCAGGGACATATCAGAAAGGCTAGGTATGACATACAGTATTTAGTCATGCAGAATTTACACTATGGTTTATGACTTTGTGTATTTGTTCTATTTCAATTCTCCATTTTCCATTATCGTACCTCATGATTTAGAAACACAATCAGGGTTAAAAAGTAACCTTCATGTTGTGAAATAAGTATATTTGAAGTTGGACCTAAAAGTCCTGAGAGAGAACAGGTCAACTAACCTTCTTCATTGCCAACTCAGTTCATTGTCAACATATATTCATTGAAGATACATGAAAACAAGAGACTGTCCCCTATCCATCCACTTCTTTTTCACAGTGGGAAATACAACACCAACAGCTCAGCTAAGCCTTCTCTGGAGAACTGGTGCAGCTCTCAGTGAAGATATTGCAAGATGATTGTCAAGCTGTAGGGGTCCCTATTGTGCTGCAAGCTGAGGATGTCCTGGCTGACTTAAATGCTCAAAACCTCAGCTGTACTTGGCCAAATGTGTGTCGTTTCATGGGGAATCCCAGTGAAAGCTAACTAATGACATATTCCAGTTTCAAACCACAAATCCCTGACTGTAAGACCCAGCCTGTAATCTGAATGGGCAGCCTTACTTGTTGAGCCAGATAAAAAGCTTGCTGCAATGAAGTTTTTTTCTATTTTTTAAGTATTTCTTCCCCACTTCCACCCTCTCTGTTTTCAACTGTCTTCTAACCACTACAACCCGCATATGAGTAAGAAGATGAAGATGGGAGATGAGTCTCCCCTGATAATCTAATCAGTATCAGCTAGGTTTGCAAATGCAGGATCACATCTTAGATTTCAAGAACTAGGAAATGATAATACAAAATCACTTTCATAGCAGTTACAACTGATGCATCGCTGGCACTTTGGACACTTCTGCTTCATTTAGAAAGGAGGGAAGAGGATGTCTTTTTCATATGACAGATCTCTGTACGAAGCTGTTGGAATGACATGGTTGTTAGTCCAGGGAGTTTAGCAGCAGCAGCAAGACAAAGGGGAAGTAGCTCATGAGAAAAGAAAAACTGTAAGATCCAGACTTCGTGAACTTGAGTTGTGTGACGCCACCAGCTGATTCATGTTCTCCAAGCTCAGCATCACCAGAGGGCTGTGGAAGCCGGTATTCTTTTGGTTTCGGTCGAAGCAGCAGCCTCTGTGACTTCTTGGACACCTGGAAGCTTGTGGTGACATCAACGAAGGATTCACTTCTGCCCTGATCTGCACAAAAACCTCCTGAAGGTGCTGTGTAGCTTGAAGCATTCTCGACTTTAAGACTCGATGGGTGGACAGGTCAGAGGGGCCCATCTGCTCTTTCTTGGTCTCCCACTGTTGTTGGAAGCCTAAAGGCTTAGAATTCAAGACACATTTTGGGAGTGGGGGTGGTTATATAATAAAATTCCAAATTTGGGGTGTGGTTATAAGACATATATACAGTACCTGTACTGTACATACATACATATAATAAAACATATATGGCAGAATAAAATGTCTTAAACAAAACAAAAGAGAAGTGTTTTTCATGCTTTGTGACATATAAGGGAAAAGGCCATCGTGTCTGTGTTTGAAGGCTCATGTTGGAAGTAATTTCAGTGTTTTTGGTCTAGATATCCTCTCTCCCTTTTTTATCCACAGCCCTTATGATCTGAAACTGTCTAATTTTCTCAATTTTGTAATTCCATGACTGATAGCATGTGTGGTCTTACTCCTTATTCAAGGTATCCCAGACTTCCTGTGTATGTTCCGCTCCTGCTTTCCCCACTCATACCTTTCATACCTTCCTGATTCTTGATCCCTGGTTCCCGATATTTTTGTCAGGGATTTAATTTATGAGAACATACAAAAGACTTCTACTCTTTGCCTAAAAATTTCCTTCTCTTCCATGTGGCCTCTGACTTTTTTTTAACTGTTTTACTGTTGATTGTGAAGACGCCCATTGGGTTGACTGTCAATGTCTTTGAGGATTTTGACTCCTTGAATCAGGTTTTCTTGTGGTGTTGTCTGATTAGGACCCCAGAAAATTAATTCATGTAGCCTGCTGGTTTAGGATGTTCTTTTAAGCCCAGAGATGTATCTGGTTGTTCTTCACAGGACCAATTCCAGAACAGCAATATCTTTCTTAAACATAACATGACCAGAAATATTCTTTAATATTCTTACTCATTCAATATTCTTTTTATTCATCTAGTCAGTCAGTTAACAAATATTCATGAACTGTTATATGGTACATTTATTTGAACAATTTAGGTAGCAAATAATAAAATAATGAATAACAATAATAAATAATAAAAACTCTCACTTTTAATGATACAGTGGCCACACCAATTAGAATGCCATTGTTTGTTTTCAACCATTAAAAATAAGTTTAGTTAACCATGAAGTAAACTGTGTAAGTATCTCATGCACAGTTGCTAGAAGGCTGTACTCTATCTGCTAGTTTTTGTTCTAGCTGAATTTGCTGTTACTTAGTTGGTGTGTAATTACTTAGCTGAAAAAAATCTCACATCTCTTGAGGCCTCAGAGAAATTACATCATACTGTAAATCTATATATTTGAAATTATTCAGTGGAAATACAAATTTGAAATATGAATATTTTGAATGCATGCACATACTTGACAACAGCTTTATTTACGCTCATCCCATGTAATGGCTTTGTTTTGTTTTGATGGGGTACAATAGGGAAATCCTCCTGTTAAAAACCAGATTTCGTAATACTGTTCGTTATTCAAAAGTTTCTTTTTCCATATTGGAGAGGGACAGCTGGACCTGATTGGAACAGTACGGAGAAACAAGCAAAACAAAACCCTCCCAGAAAAGAAAGGAAGCATTTGGACAGTCAAGCGCACGCTTGTTTTTCACCAGCTGGTAGTATTATGTGTCTCTTACAATAGGCCATGACCGCGAATCCCTGACGGTTAATATTAAGGAGCAGAGGTGTAACACAAGGTTCAGATATCCAGCACGTGTCACTTGTGTTAGAAAACAAGCGGCCTTTTCGCAGTGAGAAATGAGGGTAAACTAATACTCTCATTAATAAGGGCATGAACTAGTAAAAGATGCTGAGGTAACAAACAGACCGCAGAGTGCTCCCTCAGCTGTCTTTAAATGGTGGTCTTGCTTCATTAAAAACAACAACAATGTGGTTGCAGGGAGCTGGAATTGCACTGGTTGATTGCACGTGACGTGACCAATCTACGCATTTCATGTGTGTGGCCCAATTTCCTTTGTGTATGTAGCTTGTCTACTTGTAGAATATGAAATGAAATGCAGCATCTACGCATATTCGTACGGGAAGTGGTGTTAAGAATCATTGGCAATGTATTTGAGACATAATTTCTTGAATAAAGTGGCAAAGGCAAGAGACCATAATGTGGACTGGTCAGAAGTTTAATAGTACTAGCCATAGATGCCCTTGTTCATAACAAATCCCACAGTGTTTAAGCACCTTAGGTTCCTTATAAAATATTCTAAAACAGCCAGGTTTACATAATGATATGTACATAACAGAGGCAATCAATGGGACGTCATAAGTAGTGTAGATATTAATTTGGAAGCTATAAATTTACCTGTGATTGCTTATATATTATTTGGAGTTTTGACAGGTTTACTCTGTATTGCTTTCAAGATCAACAGTTTTCAATTGAATCACTATATTTTAAATGTTGCCCATCCTAAATGAACTCCAATGGTTCTCTTTTTAAGGTAGCACAGTGGTTAGCAATGCTGCTTCTCAACTCTGGGGCCCTGGGTTCACTTCTGGACTGGGGTGCTATTTTTCAAGGAGTTTGTATGTTCTTCCACTGTTTGTGTGGGTTTCTTTCAGGTGCTTTGGTTTCTTTCTACATTTCAAAGACATACTGGTCGGTTAATTGGCCCTGCTGTGAGTGTGTTTGTATCTGCCCTGCAATGGACAGGTGTCCTGGCCAGGGTGTACTCCATGACCCTGAATTGGAAGAAGTGGTTAGCAAATGGATGGATGGTCATGACATTGTTCTCCTCAGATTTCATCCTTCTCTTTTCTGAACAACTCAAAACAGCAACTACATCAAGTGGGTAGCTGCGTCAGCATGTGTAGACTGCAAAGGAACAAGTAATGGAGTTTTTAATGAAAGTTCGGGAGGAATGAAGGCAGCCGCGCTCATTCGACACAGCTGCTGCAATTCTCACTAATCCTGACGTAAGCAACCGGTCTCCATAAATATCAAACGTCACCCTCTCCTCTTCCTCGTTCGTTTTCTGCATCCCTCCTCCACCCCCTCTCCACCTTTGCAGCTACCCCATTGGTCGCATGGGGGTCCTATCCTCCCCGTCCAATGGCCGGGAGGTTGGCCCTCAGCCAAGCAGGTTACGCCAAATCTCCACATCACAATAAACGATTCTAATTTCTCCCAAGCTTTCGGCTGCTGTCATTCCTCGTGAAATAAGTTTATTCCATGCTGAAAAGAGAAGAAAGAAAACACAACGTTTCGGCCCTGGAGCCTTCTTCAGGTGTCACAGACAGGCCGAAACATTGTGTTTTCTTTCTTCTCTTTTCAGCATGGAATAAACCTACAGCAAGTACATTGCTGGCAAACAAGGTTCAGTGATGTCACAAGAGAAGAAATAAGTTTTGTTGGCATAAAAATTACTAATAAAAGAACACATGCAAATAGGAGGATTCTTTTGGCCTTAAATGGTGAAGCTCAGAATAACATGAGAATATAGATCAGAGTCACGCAGTGCAGAACAAATGGGCAAATTACATCACGTTCTGTAAATCTACTGAAAGAAAGCAATGCCCTTTAGAAGCAAATACTGCTTCAATCATCTTGGGTGCATAATTATATGTTGTTAGCAGCTAATTTAGCCTGATTCAAGTTAAATATCCCATTTTTGCCTTTTGTTTGGCATTTGATTTTTGAACGAAATGACAACAGACTTAGAAAACATATTCAATATTCATTTTTTGCATATTTCACTTTTATAACAGTTACAAAAATCTGACCCCAATGATCTTCTACCTTCTACGTCTAGAAAGAAAGAAAATATTCTCAACAAAGTTTGGTAAAATGAATTGTTTTTGCATGTTGCAGACTGGGAGGGGAAGTTTTTATGTGCAAATGATCAGTGTCACAATGGCGCAATTGTTTACACAAATGGTTGTGAGTGTCTTGAAAAAGCTATCCAGGTATATTGTTAAATTAAAATTATATACTGTATTGGCTTACTTCAAGAAACAGCAAGATGTGATTCTCTGAGACATCACTTACTAGCAATAAAAAGAATGGTCTCTTGTATGTCACTTTTGTCAATGTTCTTGAAAAGTAGAGCCAAGCTGAAGCCTCAAAACTTCAAAAATAATATTTCAAAATTAATTATTGAAGGAGTCACAAGGTCATCGATGACAATATGAACTTTTTTGCACAGTGTCCAGTTTAAAGCTTATTGTTTTTTAAGAACACTCAAAGGAAACAGCAAAAACCATTCAGGTACTGCACTGCACATAACCAACAGTGAAAATATTTCCCACAAGGCTATTTTGTACAGCACACTAACTAATTAAATTATCTATTTGAAACAGATTATAAATAAAAAATGAATTTCAAGGATATGCCTAGTCAGAGCTGTTGTGTTCTTTAAAGAAGAGTGAACAGCTGATAATATTACTATACTGTATATTTTAGGTACATACCATATAATAATTAGGTAAAGTAAATTCAACCTTAAGAAGTTTATTGTAGTTTTTTTTTTACTTTTACTGTGGATTTACTGTAAATTTGTGATGGTTTGTAACATACCTTAAATATACTTTATTGGATCAGGAGTCAATTGTGGGTTATCATAGTAAACATTCCAATAAAACATCGATTAAGTTATGGTATTTTCAAGTTCAGTGTTGTAAGGCATCCTGATAGCATGCAAAAACAATAGGAAACCATATAAAAAGAAAATTAAAAGCAGGAAGAATGTGAAAATTCTGTGATGCACCTCACAATGTTAAAATTATATTAGACCAATGTGAAAATCTGAACGGGAAGTCCAAATGGCACAGTTTATCTACATGAATAAAGTTAATCAAATATCTGTGGAAACAGTCTCAAGTTTGTAGTTCCTTGTCCTTCTTCCCTTTCTTTGTCTTCAAATACCTTAACATCTAGGTCAAAGAATATATGTGTTCTGTAGGGATTCTCTTTAGTTTTTCAGCTGATTTATTTTCATTTAGAAGTCTTCTCTCCAACTACTGGTCAATGCTTTAAAATTGATAGTGCCAGAATAAATTCTGCTTGGTATACCCTGACTCATGTTGTAGATATTTAGATTAAAGTCAAAGACAAAGACTTGGAGATGTTGCTTTATTATTACTTGGATTCTGTTCTGGAATAAATTGTATCTTCTGTTCCTACAGACACTTTTCCCCTATTGCAATTGATTTTTGTGTTTTATTCATGTGTATAGCCTTCAGCTACAGGTGGCATCATTCACTGATATTTATTCAAAATCTTTCATTTGATCTTTGAAACAGTTTGCATAATTTAAACATATCTCCATATGTAACATATTTCCATGCTAGTTCTAGTGGGAAACAATCTAATTGTTACCTTATCTTAGCTTCGTTTTTGCTGGTCATTTATGGTGCTAGAAAGCAGACATCCGAAAAACCTCAACTGAGTTTTCTCAGGGCACCTAACCAGTTCAAGAAGAGGAAAGCCATTTAGTAATCTATACTAGTAAGATCAGGGAACATTAGCAAAGACTACTCATAGACCATTCAGGAAATGTAACTAAATTTCAAATGAGTATTATAAATCAGTTTGTATTACTAAAAAATAATACGTTTTGTTGTAAAACATTGCACCTTTGTCCTCTCTGCCACTGATGCTGGACCTGTGTTTAGGGTTTTTAAGCACAGTACTGTATATCTAGAAGCTCAGGTGCAGCACATTTTCTAATCATTCTGGATGTAATTACTTCAATTGAAGCAGTAGTAATCATATTTGATCACCTAAAGGGATGATGAAGCACATTTAAGTCTTGACAATTTTTTGTCATTAAGTTATTACATAAAATAATGTAGCAGAATTTTCTCCTAGAGGCTAGGCCAGCTTTTAGCAGTAGTGTGATATAACATTGTCCTGAACAGAAAATGTTATTTTTACAGGTACTGCACCTCACATTACATCCAGTTGCACTGGTCTGACCTCAGCAAGACTTTTTTATTAATGAGAACAAGGTCATGTGTTAAACTCTCATTTCAGGTCAACAAACAATAAACTAATTCAAACTTAAACTTGAAAAGAGGAAACAAGTAAGAAAATGCAATGAAAATGACATTTGGAACATGTTTTATCTGGCATATACTGTGTATTGCTGCCATATATTAGAAACATCATTTCCTAGAATCCTCTACTGTACACAATCATGATGATTAGGGCTAGTCACAGTTAGTTGGCTTAGTGGGTGATTGATTATAGCTATCTGTAATTTATTCTGTTGTCGTGTCCTTTGAATTCTCCATGTTAAAGGATATTTTCGAGTTTTTATGGAGAGATAGAGACCTCAGAACTTAAAAGTTGGCCTTGTTTGCCTTCTGCATAAAGTGTGAAAGTTTTGCATTGCTGCTTCTTTTTCTAGTACAGCAATATGGAGTGAAAAGGCATCTAACATCACTTTTGACCACAATCCCTGAATTTTATTGAACCAGCATCATTGTAATTTACAACATATCACAGTTAGACACCGAAGCTTTGTATATATTTGTTTTGGGCCATCAGGTAAACAGCTTATGAGGCTATTTGACAGCCAGAAATTGCACTCATAAATGTTCAGGTAGATAATGTTCATGTCAGTTGATTTTCTAATTCATTCATCATCTTTCAGTTCCTCACTTCAGTTGTGTCTCATGCTGAGGTGTGAATGGGTATGACTAACGCACCAAACTCTTTCGCATGTGTTATAAAAATAAAATCTATAAATCACATTTCAATTGTTGTTTATTAAATATGAGTATCTCATTTTAAAATGAAAGCATAGTTTAATTTCTGTAGAGATAAGAGAAAGGAGGTGGTTAACACTTGCATTCTTACGACATATGCTCTGAAGAGCATGAGTTCATTAATTGTGTAATTTACAGCATACAAAATAGCCTTTGGAGTATATGAAATTGTATATGTTGGTATTACAATATATTTAATTGTTATTAGATATATATGTAATTACATTATATGCCTTCTGATTTTTCTTTCCAAAAGAAACATCTTACTGTAGGTTCCCAGATGTGTAGCACTGTTGTGATATTACCAAGCACTGAACAGTACTTCCTTTTCTCACTGTCTAAAATGCCTAAATCTTAAATGTTCTAGAGACACACTTCAAGACATTAGGAAATATCCATAGAACAATCTTAATAATGGAATTTAATGTCTGATACATGTCTTACAGGTGATGTTTTGCCTTACAGTAAATCAGACAAGCAGAGATCGCCATGTGGACAAAGAAATAGAAATGAAAGTTGGACATTATAAGTAAAATCTCATGGAAAATGGAAGACATTAATCAAAAGGTGGAAATTGAGGTAGGTAAAAAAATAAATCCTTCTTAACGTTTTGTTTGATTTATAGAATAATACAGTACGCTATGTACAGTCAAGTGATGACCTCCTCTCAGAGTATTTTTCTCAGTACAAGAGTGGTACTCTCCTTCGCCTGAGTAAACACTGGATGAGGTCCACCTTCGGTCAATTATTTTTCAAACAATTCTTGGAAGTCCTAGATTGACCAACAGTAGCTCTTGCATGGTCTGGTTGACTTGCATTATTACATCATTGCATCAGATGTCATTGTTCATGGTTTTGATGAAAAATAGTGTCAATACTGAATTTCTTAAGAAAAAAGGTTTAGAGTCCTATGTGTTGTGGCCTTTGCACAGAAAAAAAACATAAATCAGAACCACAGAAAATAAACATTTGATGCGGACAATGAAGCAAAAATATTTATTTTTAATAACTGTGATCAATTTTATGATCTGCAAAAAGAAGAACATGTGAATAAATTGAAGTTTTTTTGTTGTTGTGTTTGTCTGCTTTATTCTGTTTTTCTGAAGGGGTGTTGTACTTAATGGAAGGTGTGTCCACACCACATTGTCCTGAAAGCGCCTCATAGAGCTTTTGTGAGACCCAAGTGAAAACCAACAGCTTTTTCATTTCCCATCCAGAAACAGTTCTCCCCCACAATCAGTCCATGCAGGCTTATGTATTAGTCATATGTGGTTTCCGTTATTAATATTTCTGTCAAGGCGGACCACATGATTAGCGGTTTAGAAAAGCAAACCTTGCTATATCCCATTCCTTAGCTATTTGCTTCACTATTCAAGGTGCTCCTACCATCAGAGTAACTAGGTGATACCTGGCGTCTGGAGGCAAAGCCTGGGTAAAGTGACAACCCACTGAAGCTAAGCAGGTGTGAGTCTGGTCAGTACCTGGATAGGAGCCCTCCTGGGAAAGCAAAGGCTGTTGTCTCTCAGTCCCTGCTGAGGAAAAGTATCATCATAGCATGTTGTTGTCACCACCATGCTTGACTGCAGGAATGGTTAAAACTGGGTAATGTGCTGTGTTAGTTTTGTACCCAATATAACACATTGCAATTACACCAAAAAGATCCATTTCGCTATCATTTTGCTATCACTTAAAAGCTTTGTTGAAACCTTTGAGAGGAACTAGTGATTGGTTTGCCTCACTGTGAAAGGCCAGCTTGGTGTAATCACTGGTGATATTGTTGTCTCATGGACATTTTCTCTCATCTCAATCACTGTACTCTGTAGCTCTTTCAGGGTTGTCGTTGGCCTCACAGTGACATCCCTCAGAAGTTTCCTCCCTTCTCGGCTTCTCGGTTTGGAGGGACAGTCTGATCTATGCAGTGTCCTGGGTGGTACAGTGCACCTTCTATTTCTTGAGGATTGAGTTGTTTGTGCTCACAAGGAAATATGCAGAGAATTTTATATTTTTATATTTGTAAACATAAAAAAGAGTAAAACTGACAGGAGATTATTTTGCCCATCTAGTCCATTTGGTAAAGTAAGTACTGTACTATACCTTAGTGACCTAAGGATTTCATTAATCTGTTTCCTGAAGGATGCCGAGGTATCGGATTCAACTACGTGGCTGACTACATGGACTTTTTGCACAACAGCAATATCTTTTTTTAATGTGGTGACCAAAATTGTACACAATACCCTTAATGAGGCCTAAATAAGGCATTATACAATTGTTACACAACATTCCTTTATTTGAATTCTACACTTTTAACTATACAGCCTGACAAGGGAACAAGTAAAGGTTTATTCCATGCTGAAAATACAAGAAGAGAAAGACAACGCTTCGTCTGTGGAGCCTTCTTATTTTATTTGCCTTTTTAATACTTTCCCACATTGTCTGAAAGATGTTAACAATGTGTCAAACTTAAACACCCAAGTCTTTTTCATAAGTAGTCTCTACTAGCTCAGAATTTCCCCTTTTATATTTTTGGTTTATGTTTCAACTACCTGTATGCAAATCTTGCAATTGTCTTTGGTTTTTGGTGACTTTATCCCTGACTTGTTATGAAACCTGTCTTTTTTCATGGTCAGGTGTTTGCTTGAAAGTCACGATCTGACCTCGTGAACCTCATAAAGACAAGTTTTTAGTCTGAAATCATAAGAACCACTATTATTGCACACAGACAGAGGCCACTCAACTAATTGCGTGGCTCATTAAGGTAATTTTATGTAACTAAAATAATTTAGGTTTGCTACAGCAAAGAATTTGGATAATTATGCAATCATGACATTTCCATTTTTCTTTCATATTATCTATTTTTGTGTGGAGTCGGTCATGTACAGTATAAAGTATAGCAAATATCAATGGCTACTTGAAAGTGTAATGACTACAAGCTTTTAAGCAACAAAATTTGAAAACTGTGCAAGGGTCTCAATTCTTTTGTAAGGCATACTTTTGAATACTTTTTTTTCATTTTGTAGGGTTCCTAAATGTGTTAACAAGTTAAATGAGTTAATTTTCTCACTGCAAAGTGATAACAGTCAATAGTACTGCCACAGTTGCAGGGTTTAATTGTTGACTAGCATTTAAAAATTTAGCTTTTTAATGTTTAAGCAGCTCTGGACTGAGAAGACTGGAGGGTGACTCTCAGGGGGCTAGAACAGGAAGGATTTATGTGATCCTATTAGCCAGGTAAGTGACATGTTCCTGTTCCTTGCTGATATTGCACAGTCTCTTTGCATAGCCCTGCTAGGTCTCCAGTTACTATCTCACATTTAGCATTCAGCTGCTCACCTGGTAGACCTAAACCCATAATTATCTCCTTCTAAACATCAGTGTTAACTGTAAGATCTGTGGGAACAAGTTGTGCTGCGTCTCTCAGAAGCTGACAAGGTACACAGAGACAAGTCAGGTGGGAAGAGTGTTAATCACGGAACTATTGAAGTAGCCAAACCTTTTTTAATTTAAATTCAAGACCAGATTCACTGATTAATTGAGTTGGCAGGACTAAGTCTGCCCTTTCGTTGTGAAAATGATCTAATCTTCTACAGACCTTGGATTAAATTGCAGGAGGATGTTGAAGTATGAAGGTTAGGGTAATTAAAGAATGATATTTGTGTCGTGATTTGGTACATTGTGTATCATGATGGACAGTGTTGCCAAATGAGGAAAGAGAAGTGCTTGTGATCTCTCAGTCCTCTTAGAAAACATTTCCTTTCCTTGGCAATTGCGTTATTTCTTCAGATATTCTCCCTGTTTCCCACATTCTCTCCCCACTTTGTTTTATGTGTGAACAAAAACTCAAAAAACACTTTTAACTGCATATCCATATGTTAGTGTGCAATAGAATATTTCCCTTTTCTGCAAATTTCTAATTATTTGTGTGTTAGAGGTGGAAGGACAGGCACATATATTAAAATCTTAGGAAAAACTATATTTAATTTAATTACTGTTATTGTGATGTGAAAGCAAAACGTGATGCTTTACAGTTTCTCATGTTCTAACAAAATAGCACATACTAACTGTAGAGCCCTGGAGCAGGGGGGCTCTCACATTTTCACATTTCCTGGTTGTGAGGTTCTTTTAATGATATAATTTTCAGCAGGAACCCTCTCTTTAAACAGAAATAAGTGACCTTGCAATTCAGGGGCTGTACTGTAAAAAATTAATACTAAACTGCTAAAATCACTACTGCAAGACTCCAGGTTCTTAGTAAATTATTCAAAACATTTATTTGTTTATTTGTGGACAAGAACAGTTACATAGTAAGAATGTAGGTTTTTAACATGAGGAAATATGATCTGTACTTTTTTAAGAACACCCCTGTTTATATCTGAGGATAACCAGCGATTCCCCAGCTTCCAAATTGAGTGAGCTATACAATCTGGGCATATGCTCATTTAGATGTGCCAACTATTGCTTATTTGGGATTAAAATGGTTAATAACACAAACCTGCGTTGTTAAACAGCCATGGTTTCAAATTCACCTTCACATAATAGTGAAGCCATACTTGCTGCTTTACCTAGGTTACAAAAAACATTACAGTTTTAAAAAGCATATGGAGATTAACCAAGGTTTTCCCAACATATTTAAAGCGCAAACACATTTGTGGTGTATAATATGCTGACTTACATTCGGTTTGTGTAAAGTGGCTAGTGTTAATCATAAGTGCTTATGCTTATGTCCTTCAGACCTAACTTACTTATTTGGCTGATTTTGCCCAAAGTAGGTTACTGTACATTTGCACCTACTGATACAGTTGGGTGTTTTATGAGAGCAATTTAAGTGAAATACCTTGCTCAAGGGTGCAACATTAGTGTTTCATGTGAGATTTGAACCCACGACGTTCATTCCATACACATTGAGAACCCAAACCACTGGTCTACACTGCTCCATCAGCAGGCCCCTATGTGAAATGCTTAGTTCGCATTTAGAAACAAGTGTAACCTTATGGCTATGGACTATTCCACAACTGACGTTTGAGAAGAATTTGTCAGTTATAATCAGGTTTTATGTTTCCTGTCATTTTTTGACTCACCTCATACATACAGTACAGATCACTGAGCTTGAAATGACTGTGTCTGTGTTAAATCACATGATTTTGCAGGTCTCCAATTCCACTTGGTTAGTTAAGTGTATTACAAAATTTTTTTTTGCAATTTAAACATAACCCTGGGTGCACATTCTGAATGGATTAAATAAACTTTACGATAGGTAACAGTAGAACAAAATTACTGTATGTAGACACCACAGTGTTAATCAGTGAATATAATTACTGTAGATTGAAAATGTTGAATAAAGGGAGGTTCAGTGGCTAAAAAAAGAAAAAACATTTGCCATAACTAACTCACCCTGGTCTCTATTCAAGAAAATATAAGGTTTTGTTTACACCCAAGGTTTTAAAACCAAACTAGTGTGAGAGCTAGTTAGAAATCTGTCTTTCTTCCTACCTCTTCGATATAGCCCACAATAAAAAATCAGCCAAAAAAAATAAAAAAAGATGTCTCTTTCAAAATACCATCTAAAGGATGAACTGGAGACACACATTTTCAGAAAAAAATGCTAAGTGCTTTCAGACCTACAGGTTCAAGTGAACTTAAAAGGCACACACAAAGAAAAAACTCCGGTATACATTTATGTTTGTAAATGTACTGATGTGGGGGTATTGACCTTACTTCTCCCCTAATATAAGCATATGCTTAAGTTAACATTCAAAATATTAAGCTTAAACCTTTTCTGCTGTTTTCTTCAAAATAAAAAGCTAAAATTAATGTTGCAAGTGCACAGCACTAATTAACTGCACTTGCACCTAGAAAAAAACACATTTATTGTTTCAAAAAGCACAACTCACCCTAGAACACAAAAGTTAATGTTTTGACTGTGAATGACTGCATTCAAAAGCTAACATGTCAAATACTATAACAAACAGCTGTGATAAGTCCAAAATATACTGTGTTTCTGTATTTTGTTGGTTCCGATTTAAATAAAAACATCTTATAGCTAGGCAATCCAATTTGCAATTGCACCAGTGTACTTTTTTAAATAAATCTAAAGCAAATATTGTCCATAATGCAAAATAAGCAAATTGCAAAAGCACAAAAATTCTACAAGCTAAACTACGTACAGTACATACTATGTACTGGGTAGGTGTTTTCCACCTGTTACTGAAAGTTTGGAAAATTATCTTGCAGGACTTTTGAGACAGATTCACAATTCACAATATACAGTGGTAAAAGATGAATCCCTTGAATGCATATTTCATTTCCGAACACACACTGTCAAGAGTTTTGGACATCTGAAATGGAAAACATTCATAAATAATACCCTTTTGCCTTTAAGCTCTCTTAACAAGCCACATTCCATCTTGTCCAACAGCTTCTTTCCTGGCCTAGATTTTCACTTCCTCTTTGCAGCCAGAAAGCCTTGTCCTTGAGGTCCAAAGGGTAGGGAAAAGTAAATGAAAAGTCATTTGACAGTAGAGGAAATTATGCAACTAGCACACACAGCAGTGTGATAGGCAGTGTTGTCAGCTTTTTCTACTGTGCACATCACCTCAGCCACATGTCTGTGATTGTAATTTGCCAAATATTCAGTGTTGGAGAAAGTTACTTTTAAAAAAGTACAGCATGACAGTTACAAGTTACAGTAGTTATATAAAGGATTACTTTTTTTAAACTGGTCCTTTGACTTCAAAGGTATTGTTTTTTCATTTTCAAAAGTAATTACCAAGTGTAAAAAATTAACTTGGTATTTTGTATGTCTTTCTGTACATGAAGTCACCTCAGGTGATTGTTTTAAAATAGACATATTTGTCCCTCAGTATCAGAGATTTTACTATTTACTAGTACTGTAGCTAATCTGTTTATTGCTTATTTAAGGCATTTTATCAACAATTTAAGGTTTTAAAATGAAATGGAGGCAATTTATTTTATACACCTGTATACATCATTTCACAGGGTCCTGTAATGATGGCAGATTAAAATCTGTGCAAATTATAATAAATCTTAAATGGTGCCATAAAAAGTGCAAGCATATTTTAATTTAAATTTTGATTATGATTACAGTATATGAACTTTTAGGATTAAAATCCACGTTTTTATGCATTCAAGACTATAGATGTGTCTTAGCATGCAATTAAATGTCAAACCATTACTACTTTAACTGTTTTTTTTTGTGTCCAACATTGAAAACTGTGGAACAGTCTCAGTCCTTCAAAATCTACAGTTTTCATAATATTCTGCAAGAACATTTGGCGAAGCTTTCTCTGTAAATTCTATTACATCACAGGAAAAAATGCCATTCACAAGACTCCCAACACGTTCTTCTTCCTCAAATTGCTATTTAAATAAACTTTGTTCAGGGCATGTCTTTCTGAAACCACAGAGCAGTGCAACAAAGGATGGATATCACAAACAACATTGCATCAAAGCTCAAGGACCACATAAACAGAGGCTCCTGAAACAGGATGATGGCATGAACGGACTCATGTGCTGTGCTTTGGCAATTTCCACTTCTAAATTCCACTTTTTTTCCTGCAGTTCTGAAATCTGTTCTCATGTTTCTCCAGCACTTGCTTGAATTGGATTTCAAGCTTCTCAAAACATGTCTACCAACCTCCAACTGGGACCTAGAGATTAAAGTAACATATACTGTAGGCATTGTCTGCAAAATAATTCAGGTTAATATCCATGCATTAATACAGACCTGGAATAAAACTGTGTTTTTGATTGAATTGAATTTCAGTTCATGAGTTCCAAGCTGGGTAGTGAGTGATTCTGCACATGAAGGGAAATATTTCCAGGCTATTCCAGTCAGGTTCTGAGGTCTTTATATTCTGATTGGTTTTAGTCTGTGATACAGTATGTACTTTATATATGTTGTGTAAATACATATATTTATATAATAATTTTTAAATATATGTATGACAGAAATATTGCAGGCACAAAGAGACTAATAAGATATTTAACAGGGATTTATCTGAAGAAATGAATAACACTTTTATAGTGTGCTGTTTGAAATATTTTGATGAAAACCGGTTATACTAGTTTCTTCAGACAGATGTTCAAAAAAGAAAGCATGGTTAGATGTTTCTGTGAGCCTTTTAGTCCCCAGAAGAGGGTATCTTATTGTTAGTCACAAAAAGCAAATATTTATGAAAGTGGAGTTCAAGATTTCAGCCATTTTTTAACTTTTGCATTTCCATAAAATTATTAGAATAGAGCCTAAAGTCATAATGCCACTGTGCTCTCTATTTTTATGAAGGAAAAATACATTTTTATTTTAGAAATACTGTATATCAGTCATTTGAATTTTCAATCTTGTAATATTTCTTGTTATTATACTGAATTAGCCCTAGACAGACATTTTAAGTTGTCTGACATCTTATAATCTCTGAGTTCATGGAGGGAGAAACAAGCTCTAGTATGTGAAAGAGAAGCTATTCTGTTGCTATCAGATCTTCTAGCATAGATGGAAGGCAGACTTAATTTCAACCACTGGACATTAACAGTTTCAAGACAGCCTTCTTCTTTAAAACTCGAAATAATCAAAAGAAATATGAATTCTTATCTGTTTGTTCTATGGCACCCGGAAGAAGAGGGTTTACGCACAACCCTCCTTAAATGTTATAGGTATTTTCTTACAGTGTAAGCGCAGGGTAATTACAGAGTATTTAGAGTACCTATATTATGAAGTTTCTGTAATTTCCACTATTAAATATAAATACTATTGTGTCACATGGTTTGCTGATAATTGCTTGAGATTTCTGTACTTTTAACCTTGGTATGTGAATGCTAAATTGTAGAACAATTTAGAAACAGGTTCTTTTTCTGAGCTTGGGTACTATGCAAAGATCTAGATAGAGACCAGATATACTGTGATGTAGTGGTTGAGTGGGTTTTTCCACTGCTAAGAAACAAGACTTTAAATGACAGTATAGAAGGTGGGTGTTGCTATTATACTGGAAGATCCACGTGTATAAAAAACATATTTTATTCTAACTGCATATAGATTAAGCAAATAATTACTTTGTATATTTTTTAGTCAGTATAGCAAAACAAGCAAGCCTGTTTAGTTTCTTGAAAGGCCAAAACAATAGTAGTTTAGTAGTCTAGAAGACATCATGCTAGAAATTGCGTGTACTAGAACAGTATGAATAGATGCCAAGAACCCTTCGGTATTTTTTGCAATAATCGCACAATTCTAGCATATTAAATATATAGGGGAAGTTGTTAAATAATGAAGATATTTCACAAAAAAACAGGTTTCAACCCAGTAATGATATCAGCCAGTGTTAAACTTACAGGCAAAAGACCAGTGATAACCACTTTGACTTCTCCTATTTCCAGAATAAAATGCAGCATTTTGTAACATTTGTGTTAAAAAACCCAGTCAACTAGAATATGAAGCTGTTAAAACAGAATTATTTCACAATATGTGCAATTATTTTGGTGACAAGCTCCAAAGCTAAATGAAGACACACTCTGGGTATCATTACTAACTGGAAGCATATGGACTAGGCCTGCTGTAAACATCAATAGAAGAGTTATGTGATGGCTCTAGCTAAAAACTTCAATATAAATTCATGGATTTCTCTCTTGATACTAGATATCAGATGAATTTAGCTTTCTAGTCTCTGTTTGTAAGAAGGTAAATTTTACTGTCTGGGCTGAAATACAGCCTCTGGTCTAGCATGTTAAAGCACTGAACATCATTCTTTGATTATCCTGGAATTACTCCTAACATTAGTTAAGTTAATACTCTCCAGTGTAGTTTAAAATACTGTAATGAAATCCATTTGTGGTTTATAACATGGAGTATAGATAGACTATATAAGTTTCTTAACAGTATAGAAGTGATACACAGATTCTCAAAAATACAGCATCTCTTACACTTCGCATATTTACTGTATGTGCTTCAAAGAGTACTTTCTTCATGTTATTTTCTTCAAAGTTGCTTTCTTTTATGACTGAGACTTGAAAATTATCTGTGTCAGTTTGTGATGCCCCAGATATAAATTCACTGGGACATCACTAGTAAAATCAATGCGCATAAACATCCTATTAGACGAAAAGCTTCAATTGAAAAATCATACAGATTTCAAGGGGCTAACCAAAGTTTGAAGGCAGCAAAATGCTTCTCAAATTTTGTCTTGTAGTTGGCTTCTTTGTACATATATAATGGTTTTGCAAAATGACTTGTTTGTGGGTTTAGGAATGCATTAGCTATGTTCATCTGCCATAAGCAGTACAACTTCTACGCTGTGTGTTGTACTGTATATCAAGTTCCTAATAAGGTCCACATTTTTTGTGGGATGAAAGGCTGTAAATTTAATTTTTGTCTTTTTTGTTGTTTCTGATTTCATTGTCCATTTTCTGAGTCATTCGAATCTATCATATAAAGGCGATGAACACAGATCTGTTTGTGCCCTGAACAATACATTTTTGGTTATATTTTTTAAAAATAACTTGATCCAACATTGAATTAATTTTCTGCAACTATAGAGAAAAGCAAAACTATCTATCACAGCAGTGTGTGGAAGACTTTTTATAACATAAAGTCAAGAACTGAAAATGTTTTGTGTACAGCTGTTTTATTTTAAGCTAGTGCCCATGTCACAACGAAACAAGACATACAAAAAACAGAACAAAAGATTGAATTGATAAGCAATAAGATAAAAGTTACTCAACAATACTCTCAGCATCTCAAATTCTGATCTGTATCTTTCCTAGTTGCAAGATAATGAAGCATAATTAATTAGATTTGGGGTATTTTGTAGAAAAATACAATCAAAAAACATATAGTTTTTTGGTATAGTTCAGTTTAATAATTGAGTGCTACATGGATGTATGCTCTTTATAACCCTGATTAAATCATATCCTGTTTCAATTCAGTAGTTCAACCAGGTTGTTTTCCAAGGAGCTCGTGAATCAGAGTTGCTTGTATGAGGTGGGCTCAGAAGGTAACACCTTCCCAGCTTGGAGGAGGGGAACAGTGGTCAGACAGCTGGTTGGCTCTGCAAGAAAAGCCAGCCAGCTTGTGGAGCTTGTGATGGCGAAGTGACGATTGCAAGATGGAGGGGAGAAGCTTGGGGGTTGAGCACAGAAATGATGGAGGATGAATGACAGAAGAATTGAAAAATAAAGTTATTGGAACAGAATCCATGTGTTAGAAACAAATGTGCCAATAAAAGGAAGATCAGCAGGCAAGACACAGCATTAATTATGTTGAAGAGCTGAAATGGGCAAGTTGCTCCTGAACGTCTGTTTAAAAACTCCAGGAAGTGTCTGTGTCTGCCACTGTGTGCTTTTTTGTAGGCTGCAGATTTGTTTGTTAAAAGCTTAGAATTTCTAATCAGAGAAATAGTCGACAATGGAAAAGGCTGACAAGTAATGCTATCAGGTGTGTCTTCAGTTTAGATCTAAGAAAAGAAGGGTAAGAGCCTCTCTAATAGTAACATATGGCTATGTTAAAACAATTTCTTGTCCTTATAAACCTGGCAGTGGATGGTTACCCCAGAGGAATACTCTGACCAGTGAAACCTGGCCATTATTTCATGTCTACATGTTCTAAAGTGCCCATTGCCGGTGTCTGTAGCTCAGTTATTCAACTTGCTCTCTGTCTCCCTGGTTCCTGGCCTTATTCCACTACCTTTTGTCTGTTTCGCCCTTAGTGGCTCATTTAGTGTGCATCTTGGCACCTTTGCCTGCAGCTATCTTGTCTCCCTCAGGAATTCAAGACTCATCTGCCTGCTGTTTGGAGATTTCACTTTCTCTTCGCTTTGTACAGTAACAATAAGGAACATGTTTTTTTTTAATTGTTTGGCAACTGTTTGAAGAGCCAGCTCAGCATGATATCATTAGAAATAGTATATATGACTTCCTCTGGAGACAAAAGGCAGAACCTTTAATATTTGAACCTTTAATAGGCTTCAAATGATAACAAAAGAAAAGAAAATCAACATTTTTGGCTGTGGAGCTTTCTTCAGGTGTGAAGAAGGCCTGAAGAAGGCTCCACAACCTGAAATGTTGTGTTTCTTTTCTTCTCTTTTCAGCATGGAATAAACATTTACTTGTTCCTTTGCAGCCTACGCCTGCTGATGCAGCTACCTACAGTACTTGAACTTCTTTAAATAATAACTGACAACTGTTGGAGGGAAATGTATACTATAATTCATATTAAGCTGTATACCATACATAAGCTACAGTATATTGTATATCTCACAAATGAAAATTTAAATGTGAATTAATATAATCTACATTTGCCAATTATCACTAATATTTATATACAGGTATATGGCTTTCAATATATATATATATTTTCAAAACATTTTTCCTCACACCAAGTGTCTTCATGGTGACCACCAACGTGTATAAAATTAATATGTATCAAGATTTAAGTAAAATCTTTCAGTAACATAACTGTTTTCTTACATATTAAAATGAAAACCACAGAAATAACAGTCAGTTCTAAGTGTTTTAAAAGTCCTGACTTCCTGATGGAAAATGACAAGTTGCTGAACATGTTTAAGCACATCTGAATGATCTACACAACATCAAAATACTTTCAATTCTTGGTTCCAGAGTCGGATACTAGCTTGGGGTTCCTTCTGTGTGGAGTTTTTTTCTTCTCTCCATGTCCATGTGGGTTTTCTGTAAGTACTCCACTTTCTTCCTATAGTCTAAAGACAAAGTCCTTGTTAATTTTTGTCTCGAAATTAGCTCCAGTTAACCATGAGTCTCTATAGACTGTAACTATAATGGTTATTTAGAATGAACGTTTTTCATTTGTGGATTCTTAGACCTTTGGAAAAAGGTGTTAAAATGCACATTTTATCACAAATACTTTACAATAAAGGACAGCAGGGTGGCGCAGAGGTTAGCATTGGTGCCTCACAGTGTTGGGGTCACGTGTTTAGTTCTGAACCTCGGACACAGTATTCGCATGGGTTTCCTTCTGGGTTTACTCACACAGTCCCAAGACAATACTGCTAAGTTAATAAACGCCTGGGAGAACTGACCTTGATGTGAGTGTTTGTGTCTGTGTGTGTCTCTCTGCGATGGACTGGCGTCCTGTCCAGGGTGTACCCTGCCTTGCACCCGTTGCTATTTTGGGCTCCCCACGACCCTGAATTGGAAGGAGTGGTTAGAAAATGGATGGATGTTTTGCATTTTGTCTAATTCATATACTGCAGTTTCATACTGTACACTTTCCAATCTCTTTTAGTCCAACCCAATGATGGCTTCCAATGATGCATTATTACATTGTTGTATTTCCATTTTTGTCATACTCTGTCAAAAGGTTTAGAAAATCTCAAATATAAAAATTAAAAGTGATTTTATTCTTTTTTTAATATTGTAGGGCTTATTCCACTGATGCGGATCCTCAAGAAGTGAACATCGATCCATTGAACCTTGTTAGTAACACAGTAAAGGAAAATGTATGGCAGGAGGAGGGCAAGCGCTTCATCTGTCTTTAAAAACAAATGACATTCAATCCTCTATAGAAACATTTTTAACAGCTCTTTCAAAATGTAACAGATTGTTGCCTTACTATAACAATATATGCACACTTATCCTAGGTAAACAAGCTAACATTTCAAAAAAATAAATAATAATATAATTCTAATTTAACATACAGTAGCTCACTCATATCTGCAAAATAATCCTTATCTCACACACCCTTAAATGGGTTTCAGAATGATTGCAGTCTGACAGATTCAGTAACATCTTGAATACTGTTCCAAGTACTGCAGAAATGAGTGAGGGGGCTCAACATGCTTGTTTTATTTATGTCTGCCAGAATATGACTTGAAAACTGGCACATGATCTATCATAATTAGTCTGTATCTGGTACTATACATAGAACAATAGAGCTAGACTTTCACAAAATACTTACTTAAAATTGCAACTCACATACAGTACAGTAGCAAAACAAAAACAGTGATACTGTAAATAAATACATATTGCTTATTACATTACACGTTGGTTGTAACCAAACGTTTGGAGGACGTCAAACCCTAATCTTGCCCACTACCACTGATCTATGTATAAATATCACACATCTGGTTCACACTCTCAGGTATTAAGTATTCCCATATTTCCCACATCATCTTCACCTTTGCAGTAGATCCCAAGTTCCTTCTTTTAAGGATATGGATTACAGACAAGTCATGATTCTCCTCAGCCAGGTGATTCCCCCAGCAAAGCTCTCTATCCAATTATGCTTTTTTCTTTCTTATTTAGGGTTTGACCAAATGAAAGAAATTACATTTTAAGAGGGGAAGTTACAAATCTTGTAAGAGAATCCTGTTATTATTATTAGAAGGGATAAGACAGAATTTAAGACACTACTGGCATGAAATAAATTGAATCTTACATTAGTTACTCGTTAAAGCAGCAGTTAGATTAAAAATACAGTTTTGAAATGGGATTCTTGCTATACTTTTGACAAACAAGTCTTGTTTAAACACAAATAAAATATTAATTTCATATTGTATACCAGGGGATCCGAGTTTCATTTAAGGGTGTCAAACTCAATTCCTGGAGGCCCATTGTATCTGATATTTGTTCCACAAGAGCTCTGAGGCACATTAGTGGTCTAATCTATTAACAGTATGTTTTGCTTACAGTTTAGGATGGCTACATGTTGTAAGGAAGAGTGACTCCACCTTAATAGGTGGTCATGGATAAAATCGATTGCAAAGCATTCGAGTTTTTTTTTTTTACTTTTTAAGCACACTTCTGCTAGCATGTAGCAGATCATGCTGTAAGGCAGGGATCTTTTATACCATCTCATTACAAAATGTTTGCTGTGCCTCCAGTCGTTCTGTCTGGATTATGTTAGTTATATAAGTTTATCGTGTTAGTACTGTTATTTCTTCAGTGTTTGTGCTCTGTCATTGTCACTATTTATTATTTCTTATTCCCCGTGGCACTGTTTGCCCATTCTTGGAAGATATAGAGACGTGGCACTGGCTATTAACTGAAGTTTATGTTTCCCAGGAAATATTACAGCATATGACTCAATAAAGCTGAATGTGTTCTGCAATTAGTTAAAATATGGAAATATGTTATCTGTGAAACAAGGGAATCACAGAACCTCATTTTTTTGTTAAAATTAAATAGCCAAAAGAAAGTTCTTGAAAAATCAGTGAGTAATATTTTTAGAGAAATGAAAGATAGTTAAATCCAATACTAACCTGTAAAAAATTACAGTTCACATTGTTGAGGAGTTTGTCCAGTCTGCCTGTCTGCCTCTCAGCCTTCTCAGCTGTTTGAATCCAGTGAGCTGTCAGCTGGACTCTTACAATATTAATACACTGTGCAGATCCCGGACTAGCTGTCAAAGTTCTGTTATTTTTTGTGGTTCCTCCTTCTGCATAGCATCATTCTGTAGTTCTCTCATTGATATGCTCACTTACAATTGTGTTTGGATGAATGTAGTGAGTTGCAGCCTTATATATTGTATGTCAGTTAAACAGAGCAAAAAAATACTTGCCCTTTCTCAGATCTCAAGATGATTCTCGCTTTGTCATTTGCAAAGTGTTACAATATACCTACTATTAGTTAAAAAAATTGAAAGCTGTGCAGTCGACTTTGAATTTGGAATAATTACAGTCATTTCCATTTATACCATGTTTCCAACATTTCTGTATTCTCTTTGAGCATATTTCTCCTTTTGTCATCGGGAAAGAAATCTTGGAAGTTTAACCACTGGTATCTGGCCACTTCCCGTTGGGATTCTTGAAATCCGCTTAAAGAACCGAAAAAAGCCCAGATGTTCTGTCTTATCGGATAATTTTAACTTTTTATGGCAGGGAAACTTTATTTGAACTGTTTTTTTCAAATCATGGAAATATTTTTTCTCTGATGTTTTCCTGATAGAATAATTTTCTTCTTTTTTTTCCGGCTTTTTCAGGAAACCAGAATACTTGATCAAATTAAGTGGGAAAAAAAGAGAGCACTAAAATTCCACAGTTCAATGCTGGTTCTCTCAATGGTCAAATATGCAGACGTTGTTACTGTGTGACATGCTCTGCTGATTGTATGTTATTCTCATTGCAGAAAGAGGAAGTGAATGGCAAGAAGAAATTCTGAATTGATTATCGAAAACACTTTTTCTTTTCTTCGATTGTTAGTTTTACCAAACACAGAATTCTAAACTAAATTCTAATCAGTCCGTTCTGTAACCATCCACCCGTTTTCTAACCACTTCTTCCAATTCAGTCTAATGGGGAAGCAGGAGCCTATCCTGGCAAGCAAAGGTACATCCTGGACGTGATGCCAGTCCATTGCAGGGCAGACTTAGACATGTACTCGCACCTAGAGCCAACTTTCCCAGAAGCCAATTAACCTTCCAGTATGTCTTTAAACTCAAAGAGGAAACTGAAGCACCAGGCAAAAACACAAGAAGCACATACAAACTCCATGCAGATAGCATCCCAGTCTGGAAGTGAACAAGTACCCCAGTGTTGCAAGGCAGCAAAACTAACCACTGTGCCACTGTACCACACTACACCTATATACTATACATATTCCATTTTCCTTATTAATGTAGTGTTCTGCTCCTCCCTTCGCCAGAATGGACTGTTGACTGTTCCATTGACTATTCTCCTTTCCCCTCTCATCCAGCCTTTCCTGCTCTTTCATCCTATTAAAGAGGGACAGACCCCTGCTCTCTCTCTTTCTCCCTCATGGTCTGCTAAGGAAGCTCCTAAATTTCTTTCTCTTTTCCTCCCTCCCTGGCCTTAGTTACCTCTTGAGATTAATATGCCTCATTGCAAATACAAAAGGGCATTAAAGCTTCCCCGTGAGCCTGCAAGTGGTCTTCTTGACTCCTTGCTCCCCACATTGCCTAAAGAGAAATTGATCACAACAATGTTTATTCAATATTTATATAGTGTCTGCATTGTTTACATGGAAACTGTGCAGTAGTCTATACCGTATATTTTAACATTATAGTTGCTTTTTCATTGCTTCTGCAAACTCACTAGATAGAATATGAAAATAATCTATCCAAATAAGCACTTAATCACAGGTAGCATCTTAAAGCTCACTGTCTTCTATTTTTTATTTCTAGTTTGTGCCAGCTGCGTGTGGCACACTACACTTTTTGAGATTAAATGTCACCTGCCAGACATTTCACTAGAACTAAGTTCTATCTAAATCTATTTGGATTTCACTTGTAGCTTCTACAGCATTTTTGGCACTTCATCTAATTAATAACCAAACTAATTTACTTTGTTTGCATAAGGTTTTCTCAGTGAAGTTTTGTAATGTGCAGCACAGTAGTGTGGCGATTAGCATTGCTGTCTCACAGATCTTGGATTTGGGCTTGATTCCAGATGTGTGCATTCATTCTGTGTAAAATTTACTGAATAGATTAATTGTGTTTTTAAGTTTTCCCTATGTTTTCACTGTGTATTCCCTGCAATTAATTGGAACCCCTATAACTGTTAAAGGTGAGATAGAGCCTAACACAACAGACATTGGGTGCAAAGCAGCATACACCCTGGACAGGATGCCAGTCTCTCACAGGACACAAACTTAAGAGAGGCAAAGTAGAGACACCAGTTAGCCTAGACAGCATGTCTTTAAGAGAAAATTGAAGCACTCAATGAAAATCCACACAGCCACAAGGAGATAACATAGACACTGCACAGACAGTGTCATGGGCCAGAATAAAATCCCAGAGCTGGGAATCAGCAATGCTAACCACCATACCACAGTGCCACCTCTATCCAAATCATAAAATAGGGAGAACTAAGGAGCTCTCTCAAGTTGCTGAAATTAAGGTCAGCATCTGGTTCCACAGTTACCAGGGATTTATACACGGAATGAATTTTGTGATGCAAAATATCCTACTAAAACTGTTAAACCCTTTTTTAAGTATCTTTACAATTACAATGATAAAATCCCATCCTTCTCTCCTTGTTAAAGAAACGTATTTCAAGAAGCTTAAATCAGGATTTCTCAAATTAATGTCAAAAATCTGAGGCAGGGCACACTTATTGGTACAGTAATTGACAGTGTCACCAAAAGGTATGGCTTGGTTAGTCACCCAGATCTTTCTTAGTTCTTGAAGAAATGCAGACTTCTACGACATTCCAATTGCCAGCAGACAGGAGTGGCACTCCTCCAATTTCTGATAGCTCTCCTGTCAAGCACTGTGGAGCTTGCACCATGTCAAACCAGGACGGGTTTGCTGGAGGGGTCAGAGGAGAATGTCTGGCTTTCTTCATTCTCCCCTTGCAACGCAGTACTTTAAACAAATTACAGTTCCAAACGGGGTGAGTATGAAACTAAAAGTACCTAAAATCATTTTAAAATGATGGTATTTCAGTGCACTGACAACATATCTGCAGAGCACAGGAATTAAGCTCAGGGTGAAAAATAAAAGATTTGGCTGCACTGCTTGATCACCAAGACGCCAACCTGCCTTCAGTTACATCTGCCCTTCAACACACACAATAAAGTTGGAGTAAAGTTTCCATCTGTGGAAAAAAAAGCCAGACACTGAAATGTAATGATGTGGTTCCATCCTTCCCAAGATTTAGTATTTCATATATTCTATGCAAATACTTTTACTTAGATACAAAAAGAGAAAATTACAGGGACCAGCTGGGATAATAAGGGATATGAAATTTAATATTCTTCAGCGACTGCTGGGGTCATTAAAGTGAAATTATTTTGGATTAGATTGCTTTATGTATTGTACAATAAATTAAGAATTGAGTCTACAAACCAGTTGTTTTTAAAGATGCTAAAAAGGCTTAGCTGAGCAAATGTGCTCAGCTCTTGCAGGATCATATTCACATCCGGGCAGCACAGAGGGTCAGCATTGGGTCACTGGCTTCAGTCCTGGACCTGGGGTGCTATTTGCGTGGAGTTTGTATGTTCTCCCCATATTCACGTGGGTTTTCGCTTTGTACTCCAGTTTCCTCCCACAGTCAAAATACTGGTCCCTCCCTCCCAAAGACAATAATGGTAAGTTAATAGTTCTGGGAAGAACTGGCCCTGGTGTGAGTGTGTGTGTGTGTCTGCCCTGCAATGGACTGGCCTTGCCTTGCACCCACTGCCTGACCAGATAGGCTTCAGTGACCCGCGACTCTGAATTGGAATGAAGTGATTAGAAAATGGATGGATGGAAATTTGAGTTTGTTGTAAGTTAGTAAAGGGACAGGAGCAAAAAAGGGTAAAAAAACAGCATTACTTGCAGTTTACAGCTTAGGCATACTACAGTACCATAACTTGACCAGCAAGTGGTTCACTTAATATCTGAAAATTTGACAAGTCTCTGATGAATACTTTACGACCTGCTTCCTACCAGCTGAGTGCTTTGACCATTTGGTGGCTCAGGAACACTGTTTTGCACATACTGTGGCAACCAAAGACACCAGCTGCATAAAACTAGTAAAGTATATGGTGGTACATGGCAGAAAATATTTAATAATTCTATTTAATATTTGTAACTGTTTTGGTATTCATAGAAAAAGACCAGGGCTACATTATCATCCTTTTTTCTGGGCTAAAAAACCTCACAGGAAATATAACTGTAGTCTCGTTAAAAAAGAAAGTTTTACAGCAACCTGGCGCTCGCCAAAAAATGATACAGTGAACTTCTGTGTGAACTCATAAGAGTTTGCATGTCCTCATTTGCCCTTAGCCTTTTTCCTGCTGTTCTGGAACATAAGGATTGCATATGTCTTTGGCACAATTCCACACCCCGCCTGCCGCATTCCTTAGCAATAAGCTCCTTGAGGCCCTCTGTAGGGATATTCGCCTCAGTCTGCAAGATGGTTTAAAGAGATAGCTGGACCACAATTCAGCAAAAACTCAAAGTTTGTCCCCCCTCATCCTGTCATTAAGTATAACCACCCTTCTAAGCAAAATTTGGCTACTTTTATAGTTTTAGCTTTTTTATTAATTCAAAAATTTTTGGGGGGGTATTTTTGTCAAATACTATAAACTGTGTTTTAACTGAGCAAGGCAAGTCTAATGCTCTTGACACCTATAAGAAAAGCTTTTTCATTAGCATGTAGCTCTATATGTTATGAAACCAAACATCTCAGTAAGTTCTCAGCACAGAATATGACTACAAAGATAGCACAGCCATCCTGGGCTTTAGACATGGTGGAAATTAAGGAACAAAAACTATGAAACTCAAATAGAGCGCATGGCCAGATGCGCATAGACACGGTTCACTCTAGCAGACTCCGCAAGAAAGCACTTACAGGGACACCCCGTCTTATAGACCCTTCAGAAAGCGATACTTGAAGGTGGTGTGAGTGGTGGTTTCTGGTGGATGCCAGATGGCAAAGCTCCTGATTCGAGAGACCGTGCCTTTATTTCCAATCAATAAGCCTGGACAACCTGGACAGTCACCAGCCCATATAACACATCCGAACCCCAGGAATGCACAGGCTCAGTGTGCCGCAGTTTATGGGCTTAACACACGACTGCTAGAATATAATTTTGCTAGAATTTGTTTGATAAATGATTCACTTAATTCCTGCTGCCTCATGGGACATGGGCCCTGGGTTCAATTCTGGACCTGGCCTGCTGTGTGCTTGGAGTCTGCATGTTCTCCCTGTGCTTGTGTGGGGTTTCCTATGGGTGCTCTGGTTTCATCCAACAGTCCCAAAAGCTACTAGTAGTTGAATTAGTTTCTTAGAAAATTGGCACTGGTGTGTACGTATGTCTTTGTCTTAGTGTGTCCTGTGAATGGATTTCTATTAAAACACTTTGTTATTAAATTTATAACATTATTAATGCAACTATAATCTTCTCAGCATCCCATCCAGGATACATCCTGCCCTGCTCACATTGTTTGCTGCAATAGACTCTAGCTGCCCCGCAACCCTGAATTGGATGAAGTGGTTAGGACATGGATGTGTGAATGAATGTACAATAATCAGGTAGATATCATGTATCAGAGGACATTGATACAGTATCTTGCTCTACTTGTTGACTACAAAAGTTACAACAATGCTAGCTAAAGAAATAACTGGGCTAGTGTAGCATTGGTTCATGCTCGTTGAATTCCTAGAGGATCCACAATGATGTCCAAAGCATCAGGATTCCAAAAATGTCCTTCTGCCCTTTCCAATTAATTTGAGAAGCTCTGGTATGTGAGGCAACTGCTCAGGACAAAACACCTGCTCCCCTGACAAGACCAATTCTCGGCTCCTAAATGTTTTTCTTTAAAAAAAGATGGTTAAACACCATAAAAGCCTTCCCAAAGACTGCAGCTACAGTCCAGTTAAGTAGGCTGGTGCTCATGGAAAAGCACACATTTGTGTATATTGGTAGCATTGGGATCTGACGTTCTCATCACCACCTGAGACATGGAGTAGCAGCTGCTTTGCAAATGTTGGGTTTTGTATAGCTGTGCCACAATGGTTTTGAAGGGTGTTCCTTGAGTAGTTATTGTGGTGGAGGCCCTACTGCAGGGCTCAGGTTGGCTGTGTTGCCCCTGGCATTGGCGGTTCGAATCCAGGCTCTTTAAAAGCAGAGTGACTTGAAAGCAGAGACCCCCCTGCTGCCAGGAAATGTTGATTAAAAATTTGGAATTTCAAATCAGGGATGGGAGAGGGAGGAGAAAGAAACAACATAATAGTAAGGACAATCAACCGGAGTGACCAACCATCTATGTTTTGAGTAAAGAACGAGAAAAAGATTAATTTTTCAAGTATACATAAAATACTGAAAGGCAAACAGGGTGACATAACTAAGGTGATAACACTGGGGAAAAAAGATTTTATTAAAGCTTACAATAATACAGAAATGAAAACTACTTTTAGAATGGTTTAGTGGGCACGTTTCTTTAACTGATGTCATATTTCAAATGAATTCCCTTTTCATTTGTAGGGCTTTCTTTTTAATTTTAGTGACTTTTCAAAGGGGGGGGGGTTGTAAAAGCAATTGAGATGTGTGGATTACAAAAGAAAATGGTGACCTCAACAGCAAATCTGTGGGTAGTAAAATGGTAATGTAGCTGGTAACCACTGCTATAAACATATAAACATCAAGGCAAGATGCAGGAAAAAAGAGAACACTTCCCTTTTTAAACAGCCAGTAAAATGCTCCACCAACTGGGATAGTCATTTCTTTTATTTATACAAGTAAAGTGGAGTTTACATTCTCTTCTGAAACAGTAAGGTTTTTATACGCAAAGTACATTAAAATAAAAAGAAAAAAGTAATGACGCAATGTTGCAACACAAATTAGCTTGTAAATGTTACATTGGAACTCTTATTTTGTTCACAGAGCAGAGGATTATCTAAAGTACTGTATATTGAAAACATTCTCCTTAGACCTAAAACTTTATAAAAGAGTGTCATAAGATTTTTAGGGCAAAAGACGAAAGAAAAATGCTCACAAATTAGCATCTAGAATAATAGACCCTTATGATAATATATGTGGCCATGCTGCAAAAGAACAAACTGCACTTCTTTCTCTATAAATACATTAATTTTTAAGAAATCCTGCTTTTATACTATAACTTTCTACTATTTTGTTAGTTTTTGTTTTCCAGGAATCATTGTATTTGTTCTTATTCATTATTTTGAATGTATCAGCCAGAGCACAGGTTTCTGAAAATACAAGTGGGAAATTGTGTCTAGGACAGTTCAAAATAATCCTCCTCTTATGTTCAAAATGTACATATGTCCAGTATGTTTTGAGTTACATTGACCTTATGTAGTTTCAACAAATTAGAAAAGCCTTGCATTGATAAAATACTTATTTCCTTTGCACAGCCTATACTTGCTTTTGTTTTAATTATTAAAATTCCATGCAAAATTCCATAATAAACTCCAATATTTACTTTAACATTTGTCTTTTAATATAATATGTACAGACTGAAATAAATCAAGCATTAGGATAAATATAATACATAATAGTATGAAATGGTATGTTAAGTATTTCTTTTTGTGATAAAATACCCATTCTTTGTATGGAAGGTGCCCTGATGCTCATGTATCGTTGGACTATTGTGGGTCACTCTTTAACGCATTCATCTCTTAATTTGAGAGATTTTGTAGTACAACAGTAAAAATTATCCACTGACTTCCAGAGGTTTGCATAAAATGTGTTCAAAAACTCTGCCCAGACATCTGCAGTCATTATCACATTTAATTATGGTGATTGTTGTTTTGAATAATAAGACCAAGTCTTTTATTGACATTGTGCATGCAAAGCTACACAAATAAATACTATGGATCAAAATAACCAGACATAACTTTAACATTTCCAACAATAGACTCTTTTTCTTATCTTATCTTTACAAACCTGTTGCTCCGACTTAGGAAGAGTAACAAAATATTATAAGGGGAAAGTTCAAGGTCACAGAAACCTGCACCAGGATTAATAGGACTGGAATGTAAACCATAGCTTAAATCAAGTTCTCATTAATTGTTTAATGGAGTTTCTAACAGAAGTTTGAGTAGAAGGTTAGATCCTAATCTTGCACGCTTCCGCTCGCCTACGTAAGTCTCTCACAAGGGACTTCCTTTTGCGTATCTCTCGTACCACCCCCACCTCCTCATCCACACCCTTCCAGCAGCCTCCTCGCTCAATACTCACAATATTGAGTGGGTGGGTAGTAGTGGGAAGTGGATAGGGCAACCTATCCAATTTCAAATAGGCTGCCATTCCTTTAGCTAGGCGAGTCAGGCCAAATACTTTAAACATATTGGTCTCTCTCATGTTTATTAGTATCTAACCAAACAACTAAAATGTCTCTTTGCATCTATAGTATACCCAAATCCTTCTTTTTTTAACTGATGGTACAGCATGAGATACAGTACGTGTTTTTTGCAAGAGCTCTGAACCATGAAACAATCATTCTCATTCATAAAATGTATTTTCCTGACGTGCAGTTTGGTTGTTTCATATCAGGCTCTAGCTTTTTGTTGTGGCTTCACCATGTTTTTTGTTTTTCTGGACCTAAAGTTTTTTTTTTCTTTTTCTCGATAAACAGAAATGTGAAGCAAAATGGAAATATGACTGGACAGTTAAGATTTTTTTTTTTCCTTTTTGCGGATGCTCTCATCTCTGTAAGCCTGTGCAGTAAATTTAAATGTGATTTGACAGCACGAAGGCAGACGTTTTTCTATTTGTCGGCAGAGTTCTACAAATTAAACAGAGTCGAGAGAACTAGTGGGGAGAGACCTCGATTTCACCTAGGAGACGTCTCACTGCACATCCCTAAAGAAAAACGTAGTCAGTCTTAAAAAACAATGCTGCCTTTGTTCACTTTATGTTACTTTGGATTTGTTTAAAAAAATGCAGTCTTTAGTACAGCTCGGCTCTGCCTATAAGCCCCCTGCAGAGTACATGCAGAAAACAGCACATAAACATCTTGATAATGCAGACAGGGGACTCAATTTTTAGCCTTTAGTAAATGCAGTACAATTTTACTAGCGTGAGTAGCTAGTCACCGAGTTGAGAATAGATACACAAAGACATCCAATTTACTTTTAATATGAGTAGCAATTAAAGTTCAACGTCCAAGTCTGAAATCAAGTTATTGGTGTCTAGTTTCAAGAAGTGTACAGCATTTATGTAGTCTGGGAACGCTTGGGTTAGAACAAACAGTTTAAAATGAGCTGAACTGTTTGTATAGGTGTACCACAGCTATGTGAATGAGAAAGTCATATGTCATAATTGTAGTATACAATACACAGAAAATAGTAAGAAAGGTTTGGCCCATCTTGATCATTTGGTTTGTAGTAGCTATTTGTCCTGCCAAGTTCATTTATAATCAGCTGCAGAATATGTGTGGGGAATTCCATGTCTCCCAGTTTAAATGTACATCCTCCTAATTCCCACAACCCTGGCTTCATAGTTGATCCTGAACTACTGTAGTTCCTTGGCTTTAGCTTATCAATATCTATGAGTATTTTCATTGCTAAAGAATTGATTGGCACATTGGTGTTCTTGTACTTGGCATTCAAGCATGGGGCATCATTCTAGTCACGTTTCTTTAATTGTTCCTGAGCCTCAATATATTTCCTCATGATGTAATGACAAAATGTGAGCACAATATTCTTAATTTGATTCTCATACATATGATTCTCATATCAACCTCACATCCCTTAATTTAAACTAGATGCATTTCATTTACAATATATTTCCAAGCCAGTCACCTGTGTGTAATATTTTGTCATGCACCCAATGACTCTTGCAATACATTCAAATTCAACTCCCCCTCCCCAGTCTCTACCAACCATCTCACTTCGACTGACAATAAGAACCACCCTGCCCATTAGACTGGCACTGGCTATAAGGTTTCTTTGCCACAGGCACTGTGAAGGACAAGGCCAAAGGCCAGAGAATTGTGTACAAACCTCTGCTCTAGAGTCCAATAAATTGCTATGTGCTTGAGTTCACTTGATACAATAAATCAGGTTTTATTTTTGTAATTTTGTTTCTCCAATACAGAAAAAAGCTCTTGATGGTTCAGTGAAAAAAGCAACATATGAAGTAGGTCATGTTAAGGGTTGTCAGAATGCTTTAAAAGATAAAAAAGTAATTCAAAACCAATGGGGTGCCTTTGAGGTCCTGAAATTTGTTGTCTGCTTTTGACAGATGTGATTGGTCTTTGATAAGTATTTTCTGGACAGATGCAAAATTCTAAACAGAAAATCTAAGAATTTGAATGGAAGTTCTCTGTGAATAATCCCTGGATAAATGTTGAAGCTTACGATCTGCCTTTTCAGTCTTAGAATGTCTGTAAAAAAAGGAACAGATGGCCATACAGAAGGATCCCAGTAGATCTAAAGTGTACAGTCGTCTTTGGTCACTGTACTGTAGGGGTGCCGTGGACAAATGAGACAAATGTCAATGACATAAAATTAAAACAGAAGCAACTGTCATGAGATAAAGTGAGATTGAACCTTAACATTTGAAACCCAAATGTGAGGACAAACAATGAGGGAAAAATGCAAATAAAAGATTTTCATTTATTCTACCAGGTACGATAATTGCTAACAAATTTACAATGATGGATTGATATCCCCTTTTTATAGCAGGAAAGTTACTACAGCATTCTGAGTGAAGCATCTCACTCAAGGGCACAACAGCGGTATCCCACATAGGATTTGAACCCACAACCCTCTGAATCAGACACAATATTAAAATTTAAGGGAACTGAGGTTCAGGGACTATATTCAACATGTATAGTACATTGCATATATAAAGGAAAATCCACATAAAGGTTGGACAGAAAACACATTGCATTACTAATATGACAGAAATAGAATTCTGAAACCAGCTTGCTCATTTAACAGTAACCAAAAAGCAGACAGTATCTGGATGTCTCATTCACAGGCAAATATTTTTCAAAAATATTTTTTTTCTGAATAATGTAGTTTATCTACTGTTATCAGTCAGCATGGCCTTAATTTCCACTTTATGATAGGACACACTTGGATTCTGAGAAGCTTTAAAAATTGTTCTGACATTTGTGAATGTGAACTATAGAGAAAAGGGGGGGGGGGGGGTGTTCACTCCCCAAAAAACCTTATAGGCATAATTTCTGAAGCGTAACATCTGAAGTCTATTAAAAAAAAAAATCATGCCTCATCACAACCTGCTCTAACTCATGACATCTTACTAATCAAAATTCTCCAGTTCAGCTTGGTATTGGACTTCTTTTTTTAGATGCATATTCTATGGCATTCAGCTGCAGATGAGATAAAAAGCCTCCTTTGTTTACTAGGCCAGAGGTGTCATTCAGTTTTGTCAGACTTAGTTAAGGGAATTACTTGCATTGGGTTGTTACAGTACATTAAATGTGGAAACCCCAGGTTCTGAAAGTTTGTAAGTTTTGCAGGACTCTTTAGGTCAATGTGTACTTAAAATCTGGAAGCAATTCTTACTTTAATGAACAACAGGAGAATTAAAATCAGAATATCTGCATCCTCCGTGGTGCAACAAAAAAATGAATATGTTTTGCCCGTGGTGTCAGGCTTTTGAACAAGAAAATACTGCTAAAACAATCACTACCTTTTTGTTCTGTAACTTTTTCCTGTCCATTTTAGGCTTAACATTTCTTCTATTGGTTACAAAGAACACCTTATTTATTAAATGCTGAATTTCTACCTTTTCCCATAACTAAAGTAAGGAGATTGGGCTCATCGAATTAAGTAGATTTGTCTAAAACCTTTACACAGAAGGAGCACTTAAGTGGAAATTTAAGGACTTAAGGGGATTTTTTAAACATTTATCAGCTTTAAAATGAGCATTCCACCTGCAATATGGGTTATATGCCTTATGTGCATTCATCTTTTTTTAAATAAAAGGTAACTCAGCCGTACTGAGATGTGAAGCTTGCTCTTGAAAAGTGAAGGCTTGGGCAGGAAACAACAGTCGAGAAGGTGATATCCTCCCAACAGAGACATGAACAAGGAAGATTAGAGGCTGGAGAAAGTCATTTTCTATCATTTGCCTGATGCAATCTTATTAAAGATAATTGCGCCATTTGAGTTAAATGATTGCTGTGCTTTACAAAAAATGCTCCGTAGGCTCTCTCAAAGCTGCTTTCAGTTTGTGCAGTGAGCATGTAAAATGGTTTGAATTCCCATCCTTATTGGTTTCTTCTCCCTACAAAGTGAGCAGCTAAAGTTTAAATCAGCTGAGTCTGATTTGGTCTGTCACAAAAACATATTCTCTGGATTTCACAGACGAGCCTGATAACCAGGTGGTTGCTCCAAACGTAAAGTAAAAAGTAAAGGAAAGTGAACATTCTTTGCTCCAAAAGTAAAGTAAAAAGTAAAGGAAAGTGAACATTCTTTGTAAAGGAAAAACTTGTTTACACAAAGGGTAGCAACTGTCTGGAACAAACGGACCATCTGTGTTATTGTAACAAAATCTTGAGAGCCTTTGAGAGGTGGCTAAATGCATTCTTTGGAACTCATTGTCTTTTGAACAATTATTTATAGAAATAGTTGAAATTATTGGAGGGAAATTCTATACAAATTCCACTTTTGGCTGAATATAAATACAAATCTGAGCCACATGAGGAGGTTAAATGCATCACTATCCCAAACTATTCAGGTTGGTGTAATTTCACAGGGAAAATTCTCATGATAAAACAATTCAGGTAACACAAATGCAATTTTTTATTCCTAAAGGCCTAAAGCCCTATAATGCTCAGCACCATCTTGGTCAGGTACTGCAGCCATTCTTGACTATCACCATACTAGACAGTAGATAAGGCGTAGAACAGACTAGATACTTTGCTTTTCAGCCTAAATTAAGGGGAAAATTTAGGTAGGCAGAGTGGCACAGTAGCTCTGTAGTTAGCATTGCTGTCTTGTAATATTGGGTTCAATTCTTGGCCTAGGGTGCTATCTACAAGGAATGTGTATGCTCTCACCTTGTTTGAGTCAATTTCCTTCAAGTAATCATGTTTCTTCCTACAGTCTAAGGACATATTGGATGGGGAAATTAGTTTCTGGGAAAATTAGCCCTTTAATTGTGTGGTTGTTTGTCTGGGTGTGACCTGTCAGGGAAGGTAGTGAGTTATATAAATCTGAGAGCTAGGACACAAAGCTTGAAATAACACTGCATAATTCAAAATAGCATAGAAAAATAAATATTCTCCATACTCTTAAATATGCAAACAAATAGACCGATTGACCATTTATTTGGAATAGGAGTGAAACATAGCAACTATTATTTTCTAAATTGGGGTATACCAAAAAAATAAAAACACTGAGTGTGCCACAATGTACAGCTTTATCCCCTCCATCATGTATGTTTGAGGAATATCAGGCCTAAAAGTTACAGAAACAAGCTCCAAACTAATTGTGATTCAAGGAACTATAAATTGACCTATTACTAAGCATGAACCCTGCTGACCATGCTCACATTTGCATGAGTAAATGTAACCCATTCCCTATAACAGAATGAATTGTGGGCCTGTGGGTCAGGATTGCTCACCTCTTCTATACAGTATGAAACAATACTGCCATTCAAAACCAAAGGACAAAGCACTCGAAAACCTACCCCCCAATCATGCCTTCAGTAACATACAGTATATGATTACAAAACATACAGCTGTCCCTTCCATAACTGGATTTGCTAACTTAAGATTGGTGTCTTCATATCCTGATCTGGAAATGTTACACTACATCATTCCAAACTAGTTCTGATCTAATATTGCCAGGTTGCTCACCGCGTTATATGCACACTTCAAAAGCAGGACAGAAACAGAAAAGCATTTGTGGCAATGGGTGAATGGGCACAACTACTGATCAAGTACTACCCAGGGAATTCATCTCTGTCACTGAAACTATCCAACACACACCCAGACCAGGAAATTCTTTTAAAGCTTCCACTAAAGATTTGTATCTTTGGATTGGAACCATCTGCAACATTTTTTTGCTTCATTTATCCCTAATACTTGATCTGTTATGGTTCTAATCAACACTGCAGTGCATCTTAAACATCTTAAAGCCCCAATCCAATTTTAAAATAGATTGTTAACACACCCTTGCCTTCCACTTTAAGATGAGATAGATTCCCGAAATTGAGCCTAAAACTTTCACAAAGCAGGTGAATTAGTTCTTGTTAAACAACTATCATTTATCGGCAAGATGTCCTAATTAAGCTTACTGAATCTTGTTGTAATACTACCCTACCAGCATGTCACCTTAATGTTCCTCATTTTAAATGGTCTTGAAATACTTTCAGATAGACCCCCTATAGGCTCCTAGATTTTACTATTCTTTCAGGGAAGTCTGCACATTCTTGTTTTGTTGCTCTTCTCTCAGAGTTTGACTCGCTAGGATCTTCCTTAACTCTGTAACTTCACTAATCACTGTTCAAATATTTAGCTAGGCACTACCTAATCAACTCTATGTCACCCAATCACAATGCTCACTTCATGAACCACTCTTCGCTCAACTAGCTCTGTTCTTTCAATTCTTTACTCATAATCTGCCCCAATGCCTCTGCTGCATGGTCTTCATGAAGAAAAAACACATTCCTTCTCTCAATTCCAGTGATATCCACTGATCCTGTTTGGCCAGGGACACCTCTGTCCTCACTTGTGCCCCAACACAGCAGCAATTTGTTTTCTCCAGTGCCACACACCTTTCCCAGCCAATACAGAATAAGTTATATTTTCCTCAAGACCCCCCTTGCTCACCACATCCCTCCATCCAGATCTCCGCCTTCTGTTACTAAAAACACTTTCTGGCACACTCGGTCTCCTTCCTTTTATGCTAGGACTTACACACAAACTGAAACCCTTTTCCACCTGGCTCTTGCAATGTAGCTTCCTATTAGCCAAGGGGAGTGGCTAGTTACACACGGAGCCTATCCTTTTTGCTGCTCTCCCTCATTTAGAATCTCACTCCCTCTTGAACCCAATTATTCAACTAGCCCAGGTCTGTCCCATTTTACAAGGCTTCTATTCTTAATAGGTAGATTTCTCACAAAGCAACCTCTCCCTGTCTCATGTCTGGGTAATAATATCTTTATTTGAGAACGCTTTTATAAGGCAGACATCAAAAAGAAACTGCTTGTGGTTGACTAGCAAGTCTTAAACCTTGTAAAGTGTTTTAGGGTACAGAAACTAGAAGCATATTATATTTTCTAACTACAAATATTCCAATAATTTAAAATGTTAGATACTGCTGTTAAACATTTTAAGAACCTCCATGATAACTTTATACACTGCTTTAAAAGATCCTAAGGTAAAAAATCTAAATATCAGTTTCTTTAGGATACTTATTAAGTTTTTTTAAGTTCACTTATAAATGTTCTAGAAATATACATTTCCAGTGGAAATTTAAAGTGTACTAAAATATTTTTCTAACATGTATCCTTTCAATTTGAAGTAACCATTTGTTATCCATCTCATCTTGACTATTGTAAACTCAGACATGCTCAGAGTTGGGTCCATTGCCATCTGATGCCTTGCCTTATAGAAAAGGTAACATTGATGGGCAAACTAATGCCTCATTGATGACACTGCAGGTTATTACACACTGACTATTCATGACCACCTGATCTGGTGCTGCTTGGGCAATAGTACAGCATCATTGGGAATTCCAGTTGCAGATGATTAATGACATAGTCCAGGTTGCAATGTTTGAACAATAAAAAAAAACAACCTGAGCCCCCAAGGAAGCAGCTTTGCTGGCTGAGCCGAATGGGACTGCAGGGAGAAACAATATTCCCTAGTTTCTCTAACCAAGAAGAATATAGGTGGGGGTGTAAAATGTCAGTTCTACCATCCTCTGAACACATGCCTTTTTATGAAGCATTGTAAATAGCTAAGAAATGTCTAACTTATGTATAAGACCTTTGAAGCCTGATGTTGTTCAAAGTCAATCCAGACAAAGCCCTGGCTACTAAGAATAACTCATGGGGTTACTCCATAAAGGTAGAAAGCACACTAAAATGCAGACAGTCTGCACATGACCATGGCAAGACTTCGTATTGGTTGGCATCCGGGGCAGCTTTCATTAAAGTGCATTGTACAGCTGGCTCACACTCTCCCATCATGCAGGCCCTGAAACAAAGCTCTCAGTGTGTGCATTCCTTCAGTGGGCCTGTTCACTGTGAGAGCGGGGCTGGGAGCAGAGAGGCTCAGAAAATTCCAGAATGTGGCACGGCACTGATGCGTGGCTTGACGTGACAACCTAGAGATGACAAAAATAATCCCTTTTCACGGTGTCACTGAAGTATGTGAGCTCCGCACTATCTTTTACAGCCTAGCTCATTCCTGTGTGGATTATGCCTCATGAGAGGCCTCTAGTCCTTGAAAAGCCATTACCTGTTGTTCTTTATTCCTTTGTAGCTAGTTTTTTTAATTTTGAATGCTCCCTCAATACACTGTATAATTCTTACAATATTTAGATTTGAAAAAATACTCCTATATACATTTAGCAGCATAACTGAAATATGATTCAATTAACTTCTTAGGTGATTATCAGCATTGCAACGTTTCTGGATATTGTGTATTTAATTTAAAGTATATGTTAAACACTGGGTTCTTGTTTGTTTTTTAGTAATGTTTTTAGAGTACTGTAATGAATAATATTAAAAGTATGGCTCTGATATTCAAAGGAAATACTGTAGATGGAAGTAGATCTTTAATTACCTTCTTGTTTCACTTGTCATATACAAGTTTTTAGTGAACCCCCAATATAATTATGGGAGTTAAATCTTTCTTAAATAGTCAAAAGGGTTTATATTTAACAAATGTTTTTTTCTTTGTGGTTTTCTTTGTGAAAAAGAAAAAAAAATTAAAAATCAGTATATGTGGAAAAAATAGGTGAACCACTAGATTACTTAGCATAATTAAGGGGGTAATTAGAATCAGATGGTTAAATAATTGTGTAACAAGTAAATAAAGACTGAGTTTGGGCAGCCCTGTCCTCTCTAGTGGTAAGATACTTTGTGGTAACTCTCTAGTGGTAAGAGTTTGGTCTTCACCATACAAATAAGTGGAATTGCTATGAAAAAAAAAAGATTTCAAAGGTTCTCAGAAAAAAAGTCAGTCTGGAGGGGGTTACGAATTTATAAACATGTGGGACTCCATCCAATCATAATCATTATGGAAAATATTCAAGAGTTTACCTAGGAATAGTTGTCCTACCAAGATTTGCCCAAGAACGATGTGGGTAAGCATCCAGGAAGTAACAAAGAACCCAAAAGTAACAACTCAGGCCTGAGTCGCAGGCCTCTCTCAAATTGAAAATGTCATTTTTCACATCTCAATCATAAAAAGACTGAACAGAAAAGGTTTTCATGACAGAAAATAGCAGGATGACTATCTCAAGGATGACAATGTTCATTTTAAAATCGACCAAAGAGCACCTGGTCAATTCAAAAGACTACTGAAGAATGTTCTCTTCATTCTTGATCTTTTTCTCAACATTGAGAAATGTTTTGTGTGGAGAAATCTTAACACTATCTCCCAAAACAAAAAGCTCGTCCCAAGCACTCATGCACGGTGAAGGGAGTATCGCTTTCGGGCTGATTTGCTGGATCGTCTGCCATCATAGACAGAAAAATGAATTGAGAGTTGTAACAGCAAATTCTGATGGAGAATATGGAGAATATCCATTTGTCAATTGAAGCTGAGCAGAAACCAGTTCATGCAGCAAGACAATGGTCCTAAACCTACAAGCAGATCTACAAGAACATGGAACAAATTTCACATTTTGGATTGACCAAGTCAAAGTCTGGACATAAACCACATTGAAATGTAAAGACCTGATGTGAGCTGTTCATGCAAGGAAATCCTCAAGTGTCACCGACTTGAAGCAGTTCTGACAGGAAATATGGATCAAGATTTATAAAAGCTGATGTGATTGATAAACAGTAACAGGAAATGTCTATCTGAAGTCATTGCTGCTCAAGGAAGTGCCACCAATTACTGAATCTAAGGGTTCACAGAAGGATGTTTAATGTTTGATCACTTTGTTGTAATTCAAATACAGTATGCTATGTCTCTGTCTCCCCTGAACTAGCGTTGATCTTAGTGGAAATTCTACCCTGTTATGCTATCTACTCATGTTGCTGTGCTGATTTCTCTTTCTCAGTGCACTAAGCATATGTTCACCGAGTATATCCTGGTAATTAATTAGTTATAAAATTAACAGTATCGTACAGTACATTAACAGTATCGTACAGTACATAACATGAATAACTCTTACTGATATGAAGCATTTGTTAATGGATTCTACATGGATTGTTTAAATGAATAATCCAACGACCATATCTATTGTAAGCAAATATATTGTGAATCTCCAACGTAAAAGTTCTTACTCTGAGCACAGGTCAGCTTTATGAACTAGACATAGCAGGTTTGAAAGTGTTTATTAAGAGTTTTATCACTATTTCCTGTATTTGATTGTAGAGCTTGTTGCATCTCAAGACAAATGAAAGCTTAATGGTGGAGTGCATCTGAGAAGCATGTGTGCTCTTTCATGTTCTTCGTATGCGAGTACTGATTTCATTGCCTTGAGCTGAGATGTGAAGACACAACTGGTGGTTCTGAAATAAATGGGTATACTGTATTGATTGAAACACCGCTAAAGCATTATGGAGGTTTTCATGATCACTCATTAATGGCCTTGCCAGCCAATACCTGAGTTTGTTCAATAAGGCTCTGTAGGGCTTACATGACCAGAACTGGGACATGGACACAAAGCTAACCGTGGACAAGGAAAGAAGACAAACACCAGAGGCAGTTTTTTGTGTAACATAATTTATGTACATGTATGGCTTCATACATTGACTGTAAAGATTGTTCTCCATTTTCAGGTTTATACTACAATATCATCAGGCACTTGCTTTCTGAGAAGCATTCAAGAAAGCACAAAGGTGTTTTTCAGATTTTTCAGTCATTGTTAGTGAAGCAGTGACATCTTTTGAAGACATTTTGCTCAATATCAACCAGCCTAGATTAGGACAGCCAAGTACTATTTACATGCCAGTTCCAGCCCAAAAAAAAATGTGTCTCAAAAAGCATCCCGCAAACAAAGGGATACTCACACTTTTAATGTTTCTTTTATGTCTTTTTATATAAACCAACACATTGCACAGTTAGTTTTTTTCTTGATTGCAAATCACATCTTAAAATTAAAATCAGTTACTGTACTTAAGTTAAGAAATGTAACAGTTTTAAAATAATACGTAACTTTTCTTTAATCAGCAAGGAGCACTGATTATAGAACCTAGAGATAACGAAGTGCATTTTTTCTCTATAAAAATTGGTCCAAATATTTACCCTCTGGCCAGATTGTCCAGCATACCACTAAACCATCTCCTTTTGCGTTATTAGCGTGAAACTTTTTTTCTGCGTTTTAAAGTTTTCTTATAAATTTCCGCTACATATAAGAATAACAGTGTCAGTTTACCAAAAAAAGCAGAGCACTTAAATCATTGTCCTAATACCTAAATATACTTCATTTTTTTCTTATATAGCTATCTGAAACAAATACATCTGTGACATAAAATATCTCAACAGCTCTATAATACAATATAAGATCTTTCTCATAAGTACAAACAAAAAAAAAAGAATTAAAGTACAAGAATGCATAGGTGAGATCATTAGCACATTTCACAAAGCAATCATTTACAAGTTTTTTAAACTGTAGAATTATTCCTTTACCATTTACATAAAGGACCTATAATGTCTATGGAGATCTTCAATTTTTAAATGAACTGATAAGTATGTGCATTTATGTACAGGTACGTAAGATTCTCAAGTGAATGTTGCAGAGTTCTCCCCTTTTTTGTTACTGTACACCTTGCTGCATTGGAACATTTGGGAATTGATGAAGGAATTGACTTCTTTTTCACCTGTTGATGTAAGGAAGAGGATTTGAAATTTGCAATTGATTGCATCAATCCTGAAGTGCTGTGTAATCTGACACTGACGAGGACGGGGGATTCACAACTCCTATCTTAAATATTGTTTTTCATTCTACAATACGTCACCTCTTAATAAGTTTACAACATATGGGAACACACCAGTTCAACACTTACTGTAATTCTAAAGCTGTGCTAATCTGAATAGATCCATACAATCTCCAGGACTATGTCCCTTGACCTTTAAGGCTAAAGACTTCCAGTCTGGAGATTTTTAAACAATTTTGAACAGTTTTAAACAAAGTTTGAACAGGGGAATAGGTGATACAGTGTTACACTTGCTGTTACACAGTGTACATGAGACACTGAGATCTTTTGACCTACAAATCGGGTGCCAAGTATTACATCCTCAGAGAGGGAAACCATACTACAATGAAAAAAAAGGCAGGCTTCAGACTGAGGTGGAATCTAATTCAGGATAGTCTTGGTAATGAAGAGAAAGCAATCATTATGGGAACATCTGCAAAACATACTGAGAGGTATTAAAAACACAGCAAATGAGTATTAAAACCAACAGTCATACTAATCCTCCTCAATGTATAATTTAGCTGCTTCAAGTTGAGAAACAGCTTTTGGACCATTGTCTCCACGTCATGATTCTTAATAACACCTTCTCTCAGCTTCGTCAATGTCAAATGTACCTGCACTTAAAAGTACAGAAATAAAAAAGGAGAAAAACTGGGTGCACCCTCTCCACATTGTGTTTTAACACAACGGAACAATCATTCAGGTATGAATGATGTATCCACCCAAAACCTAGACACACCACCCCATTCTTATTGCTGTTTTTATTAAACGTTCTCTGATTTGCTGCGGTAAAAAAGGATAACATAATAGATCACGTGTTTTGGGTCGATATAATCACTTGAGATCATGATAAAATGGGAATGATAAAACAAAACATTGATGTACATATTTTTTATTCATTATCGGATACATTTTCTAGCTCTTCATATGAACTACATGTTATATATAAATGTATATTTAGCAATAAACATTATGAGTTCTTTAAAAAAAGAACAAGTAAAAATGCAGTATACAAGCCACTATAAAGATATGTAACACTTCCTGGTACTTAACAGGGCTTAAAATAAGCAAAGTATCTATTTAACGCATGAGTCAAATTTTAAAGTCCATTTACAGCATCTGTTTGTCAGCATTTCGTATTACTCCTGCCTCACTTGATACTGCTAAATGTACAGAAGCTCCCGATACCCATGATGCAGCACTGGAGAAACTGGAAAAGTACAGGTTCAGTGAGGGGGAGAGGGGAGGGTAGTGATGTATTCCCTTCAGCTTCCAGAGATTTGTGTATGAAACAGGTAAAGAAAGTGCAGAGTCACAGAAGTATTTTGACAGAAGAAAATGCACAGGGAGGTAAACTGGAGAAAGTGCTGCAGCACAGCAACACTTTGGTGGCAATTTTCCCACCACTGCCTGTAAGAAGTGTAAGCTGACATTTTACAGGGGAAGAATGCTTGCTGTTTTTTATAAAAGGCAAAGAGAAAAAGCTCTAAGTTCCGGGGTACCAACCATGGGATTTGGATTGGAGAATGTCTCATCCTAACAGAACCACTGCAACTGAATAATGAGTGAGATGGAGGTCGGCCTTATGGCCTCTAAGATTCAGCAGCTCAGAGACAGGTACTGTATTGACCAGGTTCACTGCCTCACAAGGGGACGTAGACAAGCAATGACATCAGGGGACTCTCAGTTGCCCTTAGTTTCTAAGGGTGGCACATGGCCAGCAGAGCTGAGGTGCATTTTGAATTTTGCCGTCCAAGTTTGGCTAAACATAGGCTTTTGTAAAAGCAGGCTTGAGCAATATGTCTCTCCATACTTCAAAAATGGGAGACGATGGGAGACAGAACAACAGAGCCACAAAGCTCGCAGCAGCAGAAGAAAAAAAAGGACACCTTAATAAAAATCTTACTTCTCCATGATCCACCAGCCTAATTCTTTAGACATACTGGTACAACTTCTCTTTTGAAAGTCAACAATACCTAAACCTCAATCCCCCCTCCCCCTCTTTTCAGAATTTCGAAGCTGTTTGACAAGAAAAATTGCTTAGAAACGCAAACGTAAAAACTACACAACCTTTGGTGCAAGTTACGCATCAATACTAAAAAAGAGAAGCAAAAGAAAGAAATGGAATTAGTTTTCTGATATCTTCCATTATATGTATTTACAGAAAAAAGAAGCTATTTAACAGCCTCATTGAGAAGCACCCTCAAGTGTACAAACCAATTACACATGTAAAAACAAATATTGGTTCAGATCCAGTTAACGATGTCTGAAACATGACTGCTGCCCTGATTTTCACTGTGATTCTGTAAACTTACTGTACATGAAATTCAAATAACAACAAAATAAAATACACTCTAATGCAATACAACTAAATGGTTTCAAGAAAAATGGTGATGGGAAAACCTATCCAGGAGTCACTATAGACTCAAATATATTTCAGGCCTCACTTCTAAAATAGGCCTACATATTTACATGTGATGCTTTCTCAAAGGCTAATCCATAAAAAGATATTTTTCCCAACAGTCCTGATAATAGCACATTTTGCCTGTATGTATTGTACTGTATAAATAGATTAAGACATTTCCGTGTCACTGTTAATGATACCTTCAATGTTGACTCACGGAGGGGAAAAAACACATTACAAAGAAACAGAATAAAATGGGACCAAGACTGTTGGCTTGCGATTGTAGGCTTCATTAAAAAATATTTTGCTTTTTTTCTGTTTGTATGCAATGCTGTCATAGCTTGAACCCAGAACTAACAGGCACATAAGGAGAGCAAGTATCGCTCATTTCTGACTGTGAAAAACAACATAATGTAAATAAACTGAACTCTAACATTATGTAGTGAGTTTGGCACTTGGTTGCTATATAACTTCCAATGGCAGAGTCCTTATCTGGAGCAGCATATAACCTGCACACACTGGGCAAACATCCTGTACAGGAAAAAGTCCCTCACTGCCAAGTCTAGTGAGAAGAGTGAAAAAAAGCGTCTTTTTAAAATCAATCAAGAAAAAATGAGGGATGATGGACTCTTTGGATTGCTTTTTCCATTTTCCTGATGTAGGTCCAGTCCAGTCTGAGGTGATATTTTGATATAACCTGTACAAAAACAAAAAACAATGTCAGTAACTGTGAATAGAAGTAGGTTTTTGCCAAGTATACTTTAAAGGAAATTTACAGTGAAGGCATCAACATGTGTATCAGGGAAGCTGTCTTACTTAAAAACAGCACACAGAAACTCATTAGCTGGTATTTCTGTTTGCTTTGAAGCACTCAGTCCATCTATGTCAAAACAGTTTTTCTTATTAAGCTAATGGCCCTGTGTACAATGTAACTGCAGTTGTCATCCGCATAAATGCATATATAAAAATATGTCCCTGTTTATACGATGACACTGGAGACACATTTAATGAATTTGAAGTCATGAATAAACTCCAAATATTCCACTTCTTTTCTACAGTTAAACTAGTCCACAGCTGTCTGCTATTGTGTCTCATTTCTGAACTTGTACTGATGACACATTTGTGAAAGCTTTGTTGTTTTCTGTTTTCTAGCAATAAAAGTGACCAAATTTCACTACTGGCCCTGCAGGAGAGGAGGTATTACAGGATAATGTGCTGTGCAAGCAATCAACATCTATTTTTATTTGTGCAGATCCAGAACCATTTTTTTTTCACAATTCCACATTGCACAGAAGCTTTAAACACTTTCTCAATGGAAGAATGTCCAGACATTAGGGATATGTATGATTTGAAGTCTAACTTACCCGGCTTTAGCCTGATACCCAGCTGTGGGTGGTAGTCTTAACGCCATGAGGAAAGCCCTGTGTGGGCACCATGGGGTCAAAATTAAAGTCTAATGAGTCCCCGTCCATCAGCGTGTCATGAAGGATGGATTCCATGTCGCACTCGAAGCGCTCAATGGACATGTCATCCAGGTCACTCGGCAGCTTCTCCTGGTGGGCAGAGGGGATCACCATACGGCCATAGCCGTTGCTGCTGTTGACTGTACAGTAGGGGGGCAGGGGATTCATGTGCAGGGACTGACCCAGAGGCAACTGCAGGGGTGTCTTTACAGTGGAGAGGCGGCTTAGGCCCACGCTGTGGCTCATGGTGGTCATGGGGTGGGTTAATGGTCGACCATTCATGGCCGCCGGAGACTGGCTATGCACAGCATGTGGGTGTGTATGTGCATGCGTATGGGCACCACTTGGGCTCATCATCTTTCCGTGAGTAGGCTGTCCCCCGCTGTAGGTTGACATCACTGAGTTGGTTGGCATCATAACGTTGGGAGGTCTGCCACTAGATTGGGACACCACAGTGTCCACCGAAGGCATGATGTCAGCATGAGAGTCCGGGTCTGAAGTGAGCAACTCTTTGAGGAGTCCGGTATGGCAGCTGTACTGCCCCATTGAAGGTCCAAAAGCTGGCTTGCTTTCCGGGAGGGTTTGCATAGGCATGGGAGACAGAGCGTTCATCCCAGCCTGTCCGTACAGGCACTTGCGGTAGTCCTGCTGGGCCTGGGAGCCCAAGTTAACGGTGCTGGGGGAGCTGTAAGAGGGATAGCCAGGACTAGGCTGCATCATGGATGAAGGGGAGGATTGGGATGAGCTGCTGGCAGCCACCTGGGGGTTCTTGGGAGAGAGGAGATTGAGGTTGTCCAGCAGGTTTTCCATGACGTTCTCGGAGCTGTGGTGGCTGATGGAGCCGGTCATCTCAGAGAGGCTGGGCAAGGTGGCCGTCATCTTGCTCGAAGTGTTGGGATAGACCATGTGCACGTCAGGCTCGCTCAAGTCATCCTGCTCAGGCATGAAGGGGGAAAGGCGCCCGCTGATGGTGCTGGCGTTGGAGCTGGTACGTGGACGGAAGGTCGTCCACGCATCAAAGTCGTCATTGCTGTGGGAGTTGGGACTTCCAGGCCACTTGGAGTACTGGGAGTTGGGGCTGTCTGCTCCTCCATCCTGCCCACTTTGATGAGCCATCTAGAATAAAATATAAGTATGTAAGAAAGGAAAGATACCACATAGCATCTGTTCGTTATCTTGTGCATGGGCAGTATAGGCATCCTTTCTGAAACACACTCAGCTCAAGTACAGTAAAGTTCTGGCTGAATATGTGTCGTAATGCAACTACACCATATCCAACTAAAGTGCATAGCTGTCTTCCTTCACAATGCAGCAAGGTGGCCCCTGTTTTCAAACAGATATACCGTATACTGCAAATCTACAAAGCGACTGATTATTTGGGTGCAGTGATCTGAAAAGCATTAAAAAGGACAGACTCTGAGGCTCTTATTTAATTATTTACCTACAGTACAAGACATCAGATTGTTTCAAAGAAGTGAAGTACCATAAGGATTTTTAACTATGAGCAAGTATACCCCTCTACCAATTTTCTAAATGCTTTATCTAGGGTCGCAGGGGAGCCAGAGCCTATCCTGGCAAGAAACTGACATAAGGCAAGATACAACCTGGACGGGATGCCAGTCCATCACAGGGCATACACCGACAGAAACACAAACACTCACACCGGAGCCAAATTTCCTAGAAGCCAATTAACCTACCAGTATGTCTTTGGACTGTGGGAGGAAACTGGAGCACCCAGAAACCCATGAGGACAATGATACACATAGCACACCAGGAACTGAACCCAAGGCCACATTCCTGTAAAGTTACAATGCTAACCACTGCCCCAGAATGCTTCGCTCTAATAATTACATTCCTGCAATTTTAAGTGTGAGCTGCCCAAGTGTCACTTAAAACACCTTAAAGAAAACAACATCCAAATGATCGAGCAAACATTCCATGCAGGTCTGTATGGCATTATACCTTTTTTTTGGCAGCTCGTCCGCGGCTCTTAGCAAACTTGCTGTTGTTGTCCATGGATGCGGCTCGGCGGCGGGGAGACTTGCCACTCTTGCCCCCTTCTGGGTTCAGCATCCACCAGGAGCTCTTTCCAGTCCCCTCGTTCTGCACGCGGACGAAGCGGCTATGCAGTGAGAGGTTGTGTCGGATGGAGTTCTGAAAACACACAAGAAGAGACACGGTGAACCACTTTCCACAGCTGAAATGCTGCGTGAGTGTCATAAAAGAGCAGCCTTTCATGCTATGCACAAGCCTAAACTACCAGACCTTTGCGCTTTTGCATGGCTCCATTTTGGTTTTGGTGCTGTATCAACAGGTTTCTCTGAGCAACCTGTTAACAATGCAGGGTCCTGTATGGTACTGTAGACAAAAGAAAATGGGTTTCCTGATAGAGGTTAACATACAATGATGTAACAGTCTTATGTTTTACATCTCATTGGGCAGCTACGTGCATCTACAGTATATTTGTGAGGAAATGTTCATTTGATATCTTTAATGATTATATGAATAACTGCCAAACTGATTTATGTAAGAATCTGTACAAAACACCATTATTCACAATCAGTAGACTAGTCCAGAGAACACTGGTTTTGTGAGAGACCTGTGGGAGACAAGATGGTCACCATACCAGCCCAGGACTTATACATTTCACAAACTCCATAAAAACAATTACCCAGCTGACTGACTGTGGCTTGCCACCTCTGTGAAAGCCATCTACATGGTGATCTGTGGCCTTTTAAAAGAAAGCATGCTAACAGCCAAGACACAAGATCTCCACCTCTAATCGAAGGCCAGAGAACATCTGAGGTGACAGTAGAGATAGTAGAGGAGGTTTTGCCCTTGACAAACCTAACAGAAGACAATGTTAGCCTACAGTACTTCAACGCAAGAATGCCTTAGGTGCAGACTGAGGCAACCTTACTGCTCATTGATACATTGCCAAAGCCCTTGAATTGACAGTTTTTCTGGTTCTGAAATCTACTCCATAGGTATCAAAGTGGTGGACAGTGTAAGACCACATAGTGCTAAGACTGCAATGGCAAGACTTCAAGAAAGGTTGTCAAGATCTTGCTGTGACCAAATTTACATTCTGTCCTGTGTTCAACTGAAACATTCAAGACAGTAACTCACTATTGCCACTGACAAAAGGCAACCATAGCCAGCTGCCTGGAGCTGCACATAAAAAGTGGGAGAACATCCCACAGGAGTCTGTCCAGAGGCTGATCAGGAATATGCTTCAAAACTGTCATGTCTTTGTCAATACACAGCAATATTATACCCTATACAAACTCTGCAGTATTTTCTTTTTGATAATTTCATGATTTATACTGAAAATTTACAGTGACTCACTGTTGTATACTTTTGTTCACATTTTCTATAATTGCTTGATACCCAAGCTTAAAAGATTTTATTAAATCTATCAGACCTAAGCATTACATTTCTCAAGTACATCAGTACATATTAGCAATTCAAATTAGCCAACACCCCCTCTGGACCCGATATTATCTCTTTAATAATGAGACAAAACCTTTCTTGCATGTTGAGTTCTGGAAATAGAAAGGCAAAGACAGCATTTAACATATTCATATACTGCACAAATGAAACAGGAAAAAAACATATACATTTTTGTCTACTCTTGTGTATATGGGAGCATATACTTGCTTACCCTAATGTACACTTTCTTTTAATTTATAATAGTGGTTATCTTAAAAACTAAAAACTTTGCGCAAAAGCTGGCCTGAATGAGATTTATCGTGTGCTGTATAAAGCAAAATACACTTTAATTCTGAAAAAAAAAACAGGGTCTGTACATTAACTTGCAGTACTCTTCATAGCAGCTGGGTACTAATCTTGTATAACCACACCTCATTATAGAGCTAAATGCTACCAGTTGTGTCTAATCCCAGGAGTGCAGAGTAATGGCCTCAGGCGCTTGAAAGACTGCTAAATGGCACTCCAGCACAGAGAGGTGCACACGTGGCAGGGACCCTCTCTGGAAAACACCCAACCTAATGACAGTGCACAGTACCTGTGCATATATACAGTATTCTCCATGCTATATAAACTATACTGCTGGCCGCCATTTTACGGTCTCTGTGAACCACTGCGCCTAGGCTTTGAACGTTCAGCCCAAACAAAAGTAAAGAAGCTGCTTGCTTGCTTGAAGAATTCAGTTTTCAGAAGAGTTTCATTACAAATTCCCAAGACCAGCGCTTGAGTATTTAAAGGCCAGTGTAACCTTACACATCTAAGTATTGGTTTGTGTATAATACATAAAATATACTGTCTGTGTATAGCCACAGACATTGGCACTCCCATTACCAAAAATATTACATTCCAATTAATAAACATTAATTATTAGTGTAAAAAATCTTGTTACCCTGTTATTTGGTTATTTGGCAACAGTAGCTTCTAGGATTATTGAATGCTAATTCACAGGTGTTAGTTAAACTGTAGTGAATTATATAATAACAAACTGAAATTTGAGTTTAAACAAGAACCTGTCAGCTACCCTCTTATGTTTAAGGCACAGGATGTGTGTACCTCTCTCTAAAAGCATCATGGACTTTCCATGTAAATGCTCATATCACATTAACCTTAAAGCACCCAGCACGATGGCATAAAACAACTAAAAGACTCTTAAATCCCTAGCCCTCACATGAACTGTAAAATGTAGACTCTTCTACTCCTCCCAGTGGCTGGTGTTTCCAAATCAATCACCAGAGAGAGACTGTTCCCAAGTCAGTGCCAGAGAGTTACCAGAGAGAGGGTATTTAAGGTCACTTAGACAGATCCGGAGCTGTCTTTGTGCACTGCCAACAATAAAACCCATTTTCCTTAACAGAAACTTGTTACTGTTTTTCACACACAGCGACAGCAGTGTGGGGTGGGGGGGACAGGGCGGCTGTAAATGAAAAGTAACAACTTTTTAGATAAAAAATTTGGAAAAAATCATTTGGCAGGTTGAGGAGTCGCGGAACAATAACAATAAAAGCACAATATATGTATACATACAAATCCCCTGCTGTTAATGATATTTTGTCTACAGAACTTTTTCCAAACACAGGCTGACGAAACTCCTCTTGGCAGTAGTCTGACAAAAATGGAGGAAGGGATGGGAGGAGGGGTGGGGGTGGGGGGGTGAAACAGTGTGGGGGTGTTGATGAACCGGTCATAGTAGCGTTGTGGTTGTGGGTTTTTTTTCCTTCTTTTGAAGCAAAGCTTCTACTTTTCGACTGTGAGGCGTTTCACTCTGCACAATGCCGGGCTCTTAGTCACATGCGTAAACATCTCATTTCTTTCCACTACAGTGCAGCCGAGTGGTGCCAAGACAACAGGCGGGCAGTCCGGGCTTGTCGAGGGGGAGCTCGCAGAAAAAAAAATGCTTGTTCAGAAAGAGTTTTTTTTTGGGGGGGGGGGGCTGGTACAGACAAACACTTGTGTGGTAGCAGACGCTGCACGGTTTTCTCCTGCGGCCAGAAAAAGGGCTGAGGAATGCCTTGGCAAGAACATCTCTGCATACACAGGATATTCCAGGAGAGACAATGAACCTCCTGTTTACTCCAGTTCTCACAGGCTAGCACAACCTCGCCGAGTCCTGATCTTGTGAACTCCAAAGGGGGCAATGCCCACGCAGAGATCTGGTTAAACAATTCCCAAACGCGATAACAGTGTTTGATCTTGGAAGCCGTGTTTCGACGATGGCCTTTAATCCCCCCCCCCCCCCGCTCCACCCCACCATGATCTTGGGAGTGGTGCTCGAGCAGACTAGGCCTCTAATGATGGCCTTTAATCACCCCACTGCGTATTTATTTAGTTTGGGGACAGACAGCTGCTTTGAAAAGTCCCGCTTTGGCTCTGTGAACGCTGAATGATACTGCTAATGTATAATATACCATTGCGAACAGCAATACTGTATTATTCCTTGTATCGACATCTTACTGACAGATTCACTTAAACCTGAGGTTTGAAATCCAAGAAAAGGAGAATAATTACTTAACCTACTTGATATTAAACTAGACTATCAGCTCAAACATAATAATCAGCAGCAGGCTGCAGCCTGTGTAATGAATGAACACCAGGGGCCTGATTAAAAAAAAAACATTATAAGGCGCTTCTGCTGATTTTGCAAAACTCACTATTGAACTGGAATTTGAGGGTTCAGCTTATTTCAGACCTTCGGCTTTCAAATAAAGGCTGCTGTTGTAAACACGCCCCTACCTTACTAAAGCCCCCGAAACAAGAATCTGGGCTAACTGTCTAAATAAAAATGCCATAAAATTATTGAAAATGCAGTGAAGAGATGGGGTTGCAGCACAGCCCAAAATCCAATCCCAGAATGCTCTTGAGACAGCTGGGTTGTGTAAATTTGCACTGGAACCACAGACTGACTCATTTCAATCAGTGCACCATAGAGTGAGGACCTCCTGAAAAATGAGCTGCGCGATACTGATCTTCACCCCCTGTTTGTCTGGGAAATGTAAAACAACAAACAGAAACAAAAAAAAATGCCCATTTCATGTTCTCCCTGATTACTTTTAAATGTGTTTGATATAAAACTGCCATTCAGAAAGGCTGAAATCTTTTGTTTTGCTGTGCTCTCATCAGATCAGGCTAAAACTCAAAACACTGGTGCCATGTCTGGCTCAAAGGGTGAGGGCCACTAAATAAACCTTTAGACAAGCAGACACATCCTGTTTTTTTAAATAATTTTCTAATACTCATCATAAACTCCAGATTTTATCCATTTTTTAAATGCTTTATCAGTACAGGGTTGCGGGAGAACAAGAGCCTATCCCAGCAAGCCATAGAGATTATTTCAAAGCACCAAGTATGCATGTTTTTAAGAGTAGGGGGAGAGTGAGATCACAGAGTATTTTCCTTTATGGTACACAAGCTTAGCAGGCAGTAGTACTGTAAACCCAGACTCCAGTCGTTGGTCTCTTAACTCAAGAAGGTGGCAGCACCACACCAGCTGTGTCCCCGTCACTACTGTCTGGGTAGATGAAGTCTGTGCATTGCATTACATAATTGCTGAAACTCGCAGAAGTGTGAACAAAAACAATTAAACTGACAGGAAAGATTCTCTGCTGGGGTTACTAGAAAGTCCCACAGGCAGCTACGGGGCACCACCCTTTTTTTAAAAGAAAAAATCTTGTAGATGAGAAAGGGTGTGGCTGTTGTTATATACTTTTGTGTGATTAGGTCACCATGAGTTACTACAATCCCTTTCATAACAGCATTCAATCATTCACTTCCTGCTGAACACCCGGCCTCACCTCTGCCACCCTCTCCGCCACTCACAGTTCCACCCAAGTCTTCAACATCAAAAAGCCGCAACGAAAAAAAGTCACCCTTGGGGTTCACAAAAACACTGAACACCACGTCACTCCGAAAAGCTGTGGTGGAAATATTTTGTTCTTTTTTATTAAATAGAAGAAGACAGGAAGGAGAAACTTACACAAAAATGATAAAGAAAAGAAAAAAAAATCATTTCTGTCTTGTGCGGGTTTCCGTTCAAACCCGCATAGCAACGCCATACCTCAAATTGCCTCCACAACAACAGAAGAAAAATATGATCTCTCAGCTTTTTAATTTTTTGACTTTCACGCATAATGTTCCTCCACATTTCGCGTGAAAACAAGACTGACAAATGGAACACTTTCTGCCATTACAATGAGACCTGAATCTGTACAAAAATACCAGTCCTCTTTCCAAAAACAACAAAATACACTTTAATTTCCACAGAAGTGAAATTACATAGTAAAACCAAGTGACATTTTGTTCTTTAAAATCTGAATATCATTTATGCTGTACACAACTTCCAGTAACTTTTACTGTCTGTGTTCAAATCCAAGTTAAAGATACCCATTCTCTATGTCTCTCATCTGACCCATTACGTCTACTGCGGCCAGCACACGTGCTCCCTCTACTCCTAATCTGTGAGCTTGAATTAAGTTGTATTTACTGTATATGGAGTTCATAACATCATTTCAAAATGAGGAGAAGCACCAGCCCCTACCAGTTATTTAACTCAGCGTAAGAACATGAATTTGTAAATCACTCTTATCACATTTCTTGAATCTGTAGATCACTCTCATCACATTTCTTAGTGCTCACATGGTGTTCCATAGGGCCAGGTAATAATCATATGTCAATAACATCCATTTTTGCAGCTGCATTATTGGGGCTTGGCTTTATCTCCTGGATTAGTCTTACTTGAATTATATTCAGATGCTGTGTGTGTATTTGTGTCGATGTGTACCCTAAGATAGACTGGCATACCATTCAGAATTGCTGCTGATACTAGTGGGGATAGGCTCCAGCTCCCCAGAGACCCTGTATTGGATAAAGCGGTTAGAACAGATTGATATTTGAATATGTACATACCGTAAATAATTCACATATATTTTACACTAGATCCCATTATAACCCAATAGCTTGCAGTGCTTTATGATGATGATCAAATTTGAAATTTCTTTAAGAAATACAAATACTATAGATTACTACGATACTGTATGTACTTTAGAATCTGTATTCCAAAGACTTTTGCTTTTTGAATTATTTTGTCTTTTCTGAATCTGTTCTCAAAAGCATTTTTGCTCCATTTGTATGTGAATCTTAGATAAAGGACCTGAAGTATTACAATATTACTTTGTCACTATTCAGTTTTTGAGCCATTGAAGAGACTTTATAAATTCTTTATACTAAGCACTAAAATAAATTAAAACATCAACTGTCACACTAGTAGAATAACCTGTTGAAAACCTATATCCATCCAAGCCATTTTAGTTTCAGTTTACTGCTTTCATTTTTACATTTTATACTATGTGCGGTACTGTGGTGAATACAGTGTAGGCTCTACATTGCTTCTAGTATCACTTAATAGCAAATGAGCAAATTAAGATAATGGCATAAAGTGGGAAATCTGATAGACAACCATGCAATCAATGATGAAACCCTCAGGATGAAGATTACTTGTCACAAAGTAGTTACTTTTTCTAATCATTTTTCCCCCATCACAGTCTCCCTCCCCAATCTCTTCTCTGTACCTAAAGTGTTGCTATGGTAACCGCAACAATTGCAGCTAAAGCCATTCAGCCCATTATGGTTTCATTTAGAGCAGAGGGCTGATGTTTTAGGGTTCAGGTGAACACGAACTAGCAGATTGTATTCTTCAGACTGTGTGGAGGAAACGGGGAGAAATGTACAGTTGCTTGCTTAATTTTCAGGATAATGTGGAATGCAACTTAAAAAGAGCTTAGAATTTTCAACAGAAGCTCTCCCAGTGTAGGCCCCAATTTTATCTTTCCTCCATTCTGAAGAAAAGAGGAAAAATAAATGCTGCAGAACCTAAATGAAACATAAATGCACTGTATAACCAAGAGAAACATGCTGTTCCCAAAGCTGTTTTAAATGCCCAACAGTACACAAAAGTAAAAAAATACTATTCCAGGATTGTATTCAAATCTGTTATTACAGAAACTAAAACAGGTTTCAGTAGTACGGTAAATTCTAATTTAGACAAACCAGCAAATTAATATAAATATCATATATAATATAAGCTGTAACTAACGACAAATACTTTATTGTTTGGCATTAGCTAGACTGGCTGAGAAAACGACAGCCCTGGCCGAAGGTCAGAGCTGTCACATCCCCCAGAAGGATCCCCAAAACTCAGATGTCTTTAAACACAGAGCTACTGGAACATGAGCTTTGTTTAAGCGAGTCGGGTTTGGATGTAAAGTTTCGCAGGAACCGATCGTCAAATGCGTGGAGTAAATGAGAAGTACTGATGCTGCAAGCGTGAACTTCCGTCTGATTGAATGGTTTGGGATATGCAATGTTTCCGAGGAACACCAATGGGAGGATGAAGTGAATAAAAGGCATGAAGGATGCAGACGATGGAATGCGAACAGGTGGCAGTACAGCGTCTGAATACCACATAGGAATTCTACGGTAAGGGGCAGAATGGAATGAACCTGAAAGAGTAGCCTGAGTTGAACTGTACTGATCCGGAAGCTGGACACTTACTGGTAGTAAATCACCGCTTGCTTAAGTTTTCTAGAACTGAGTGGAAGAAGATGCATTCAAAGAGAAGAGGCGGGAAAGCGACTCTTCGTCCTGGCTTGGAGGAGGTACCACGACACAGCTCAGGTCTAGCAACGTGAAGTGCGAGAGACTGGAACACTGATTTTTAGATTTTGATATCTAACATATGGATTGAATGTGAGTATTTACATGTAAGAGAGCAGAAGTGCAAGACTACAATTTGACCTCCTCCCAGTCTCCAGTTTCAGAACATCATACAATATGTAGATGAACTGAACTTTAAGCAACTGATAAACAACTTCCAGGCACGAAATTTAGTCTAGATCTTAAGACAATGTTAAAGAAGGTGCTCAGCATGGTTTTCATGAAAAAGAATATAGATTTATTATCATTTTGCTCTACAAAAATACAGATCTTCTAGGATTATCTGTTCATTTAAAACAAAATGGCTAAACTTTCAGTAAACGGATAAAAAAGGAAAAACTGAGTCAAAACATAAAAAACTGGAATGTTTCAGTCTTTTGTACAGCAATGTATTTTTGATATTTCCTGGTTCCTACAAGCATCAAAGAGGTCAGGTGAATAGTAAGTAAAAATAATGGTCATGTAAACAAGCTGTCAATGTTTCAAATTAAAACAATGATTTCAAAGAAAAGGGATGCACAGTGGTCAAAAACATGACCTCAAACATACAGCAGTCAATATAGATTATAATTACAGTAACAAACAAGTTCCTAGCTTTGACCTTGCAACTGCAAAGATACCGTTATTTGCCTTAAGACCTCTCCAGCATAACTCCTTTGGAGTTGGCACCTATTTATTGGCTCAGAATGAGTAGAAGTTTGAAGAGTGAAACTTGCTGGAAGAAAAAACAAAATCAAAGCAGGCCATTCGCACACCAAGAGGTTTTAGAACTTCCTGCGCAAACATGGGCCTAATTAAGGATGGTCAGTATGGGCAGTGTGAGTAAGAGTCTGTCTCCGTGACTCACTTCCCTACATCTGGTGCACAGTCCCTGTGTGATGTACACTCCCTTGGTGTCCAACACTGCAAGCTGTTGGAGAAGGAGTTGATATACCACTGCTGCACCAGCCATTGGCAAAGGGAAAGTTCCTGTCACCGTAGAGACAAGCTATCCCGATCCCTGCCACCACTGTCTGGAGGGGCTGACACTGTCCGCATGTCAAAGAGACGCCCCCCTGCTCACAGTGCATTTGCATCCTGAAATGCTGATCAATAGCATTATCCTCTACAGCAGGGGTGGGGAACCTTTTTTCTGCCAAGGGCCATTTGGATATTTATAACATCATTCGCAGGCCATACAATATTATCAATTTAAAATTAGCCTGCTATATTTGGTCAAACATTTAATTAACTCACCCCTAATGTGATGGCTAGAACTGCTTCTCTTTGGTGAGGCGTGTGATGTTAGCTGGTATTGATGATGTTGCTACTTGCAACTGCTTTTCCAGGTTTGCGTCGGTCAGTCTGGAGCGCAGTCGATCAAACAGCCACTTGCTATCATTGAGTTCCCCGACAGGTTTTCCCTTCATCTCCATGAACTGCTTGACTTCATCCCGCAGTTCGTAAAACACAGTGTGTTAACACTTTCACAACGTGTACACTCCCAGCCTGCCTGGCACTGACTGTCCTCCGAGTCACCGCAATACAGGCAGACGGGCCGTGGACAGCTGACGGGAAGCATGCGTGTCTGTCCCGTCATGTTATCACGATATCACGATAAAATTTTTCATATTAGTCGATATCGATAATTATCACGATAAATGTCAAATCATTATTTCTTTCAAGTTTAAAGGCAGATTTTTTCTCCTGAGTGAAAGTTGAAAAACCAGACAGTTAATTGGTCAATTAAACAACTCTTTATTTTAAGAACACAACACTTGCCAAACAGCAAAAACATTAAACAAATCTGTTAGCTGCCCGGTCTGCAACACGTTACGCGCACTCGTGCAGTATTTTGTGAGCATGCGCAAACATGCAAACAGAAACATATATATCGAACTTTTGTTAAAATTATATCGAGGAAAATTATATCGCGATAATTATCGCCCATCTCTACGCCTGCGGTTGCCTTGGCAGGGCCAGACCAAATGATTTCGCGGGCCTTATACGGCCCGCTGGCCGGACGTTCCCCACCCCTGCTCTACAGCATCAAAACCAGGAGCCACTCTAGACCTCAAACATTTCCTTCATATGGGAACATTCTCATTTTTTATGAAATTGAATTATTTTCAATTAAGATGTACTGTAAAGAGATTGGGTGCAGCTGTCTCTGCCTCTCAAATTTGCCAGATATCATCAGTCAGTTTCCCCGATTTTCACTTGTTTTCCCGTTCTTTAGCTCTTAAGGGGATGCACTTTTTTAATGTGGTAGACCAAAAAAAAAAAAACAAGTAAAGCACAGACATAACTTTAAAGAACTTCTGTCTTTCATATTATATTTTATCAAAGCACTTCCCTTTTCAAGGAAAAATCTCTAAACATGATCTCTAAGCTAAAAATCACTCTCTGCTTTCCGCGTTCAGCTTGAGTGAGGTGATGAAATGTGTATCCACAAATGTTAATATGATAATATTTGCATCAGAGTTTCCTGTCTGATAATCAAGATGTTTCATAATATACGTACTGTAGTATGTCCTTTCTCACGATCTTAATTTGTTGGTACAGTAAGTATGAAGCTTCAATGAACTTTATACTAAGGGCATGATTTACTTTATTTTCTAGTAAAAAATCCTTAAAATTTCATTAACTCTTGAAAGTTTAGAAAGTGCCCACCTCTACAAAAATGGTTGAAAATACACATTATCACCTGCCATTTTACTTAAAGAGCCTATAGGAAAAGAGAAAAAATACACCTTTATTACCAGATGTTTTTAGGGTTAGCACTTCACAACTTAGTCAGAACTCAAAGGTGTTCACAAACCAATCACTGCTCAGTGATGTGCGGACACAGAAGATGTTTTCAATCCTGTACACTTCCTCCTTCACAACATTGCAATGTACACAAGCTCTCTCACAATTCATTAACTTTTTGCTACAACCCTCGCTACACAGTACAGAGAGAATATGGTGAGGTGGTCCAGCTGCTCACGTTATAGAAATCTGTTGTAAGAGGGGAGGGGTATTTATGTAACACAGCAGTTTCATGGCTGACACCAAAAACATGCAACTGAAGTTATAATAGGAGCCATTTAGGTCAGTACTCCTACCCCACACAAATAGTACTTTCCTTGCCAGGTATAAACATCTGCTACATTCAGCATTAGTTCAGCATTTTACACTGTTCAGTCCTTGAAACTCACCATCAGGTATATAGGTCACAATAAGTCTGACTGGCTTCATATACAGTACAGAAAACATTGGAGATTTGTGTTCATAAAACTGCTGAATTTGAAATCCACCACTCACTGTTTCTTTTTCTGTATGTGTGTTTGGGCGCATGCATTTGGCAGCAGGACTTTGAAGGCAAGAACCAAGAAATACAGGAGAACAATAACTACTACCTTACCAATTTGTAGGAATTAATCCAAATGATTGAAGTAGTCTTCTCATATAAGATGAATGATATTTACTGTCACTGCCTTAGTAATTAAACTCCTAATTATTGCAGGTAATCAAAGCTACGTGTTTATAAAGGTCAACCTTCACTTTTTAGGATTTCTGTAGACTCATCCACCTCCATCTCCACTTATTTGCTGATTGAGGTATAATAAACATCACACAGGTGAAAAGAGAAAAGCAGGGAAACAACTGTAACGTAAAACTTCAAAAAGAATAATCCACATCCTCCATACCCTATGACTGTTTTCGTAGCATTTACTAGGTGCTTTAGGTGTTTCGTGTTTCAAAGCATAGCAGGAGAGGTTTCGCTAAAGAAAAACAACTTACTGTACCTCTGCCACCGAAAGAAACGGAGAAAAGGAAAGAAAGTCTTTTGTTTCTGAAAAGCCTCTAATTAAAACATACACACTGGCTTCCTTCGGGGTCAGGGCTTGGAGAGGCTTCCCACAGGAAACAACCAGAGAAGAGGGAAGCTGCTGTCCTGCAAAACCCTGCACAGCCCGAGCAGGCCTCACTCACCCTACACAGGGCCTGCTAAGACAGAATGCTGTGATTGGCAGGTCGGACTTAAGGACTTGGACTCTAAGGACTCCAGGAGACTCCAGGGAACCCGCTTATGTGTCAAAAGATCAGGCTCATCTTTATCACAGGGTGGGTATGGAGTCCTAGCTATCTTCTCTCCCCTGCAAAGGTTGTTGAAGGCAGGGCAGGAAAGCTAGGGCTGGGACTGCCTGCACGACGGCAGCTGTAATTTACAAGCTGTGGAATAACCACCCAATTGTTGAAACAATATCAATGGAATAATATAGAAAGGTGGCTGCAATCTTTCCAGAGAGTTGAATCTGCTGTGCTAAGTAGTGCTGCTGCCTCTAAACAGAAAATAAAACAAAATCCTCAAAAAAATGCATAATGGTACAAAACCAGGGAACTTCCCAATATAATAGGGTTGATTAAAAGCATATAGTTCCCCAATTATGTACTTGTTCAGTAAACAAGACACATAATGTACTGTCCTAATAGGTGTAAAAATTATTTTCTAGGCAAATAAGCACTGCACCTTGATTTTCCCAGTCAGATCAACAGGCTACTTCAGGAATTCATGCCTTGTGAAGGAACACAGGCAGCAATACTGATCTAAAATTGGAATCACATGAGCAAAAAGCTAACCTTTTTAGCCATGTTGTCGAAGATGATAGCCTGGCTACATTCAAGACGCAGCTGGACAAGATCCTTGGATCAACTAAACAGGCTACATGGTCCAAATGGTTTCCCCTCATTAGAAACCATACTTATGTTCTTAACAATTGTAAACAACTCCAGCATCTAGAATATCTACTGAGCACTGGCCACAGGGGCAACACATGTTAATCAGCTGTGCAGACAAGCCAGTAGAATTTATTGTAGTTATACTGGAGCAAAATCGAGCACAGCTCCTCTTTTTCTAATGCCTTGGAAACCAAGACACCTAGAATCGTGTTCTGAAACTGCAAGGTGAAATGCACTACTGCGAGCATCAACTATGAGAGAATAAATAAAAATATCATGGCAGTACTACTTGTGCTGTGTGGAAAAACATTTTTCACAACAGCTATCTCGTCTATATGGGGAGCCAGACAGGCCTTAAGATATCCAGGCATGTTGGGAATTCAGTTTATTCTGAAAAACAAATGCCTCATCTGAAACTTAAAAGCCCAGTCACAACATCTACAAAGATACCAGCAATAGATCTTTCAAGAGATGTCAAAACATTTGTGACCACATATTGTATCTTTTTCTTTAATTTGTCTGCACTGCCTCTCATACTGTATGACATTCATTTCTCATAAAATCAGGGAATGGCTTGAGTGCAAGTATGCAAAAAAAACTCCACCATTGAAAATGTTGGCTTCTGTACATAAAGTGTCACTGTTAGTAACATAATTGATAAAGACAAGTGAGACAATTCCAGAGGTGGCATGGGTGTTCAGTTCCAGCCATGTGTCACAGATGACGTGGTGCCCTTTGGAGCTCCTGCAGTTCACTTTCTCCACACTTTAAACTTTCCATCACTTTCGTACAGGTCTCTCTGCGTCTCATCTTTCCATAAAATTTTGTTCCAAACCTCCTGACTCTACTTTATACTTCTGAACAACTTCTGAAAAACGGTGGAAATGATGTCATAACCATGCACCGCAGTTTCTCAAACTGGCTGTCATTTTATGGTCACTTAAAATCATTGGGTTGAACACAAAGCACGTTTGTTTTTCCTATTATGATCACATGAATTACCCTAAAATGTATATTATGTTGTATACCTCAGACAGCAGAGTGACAGTTTTAAAAGATTTACAAGAGCTTTTGATTTTTGACTGCTGACAATTTTCCTGTCCGCAAAGTGTCAAATTCAATTTCATTTTTTAATTTAAAAATACCTTTTTGGCATGCTCAGTTCTCTGTACATGCATTGACTATTCAAACTGAAACCATGCTAAATTGAAGACACTTGATTAGAGCCTTGCTCAATACCCAGAAACCCTACATTACAGGACTGTTGCCAAGGTTTTCAATTGAAAATTAGGATGGCACCATACTATATGGAAATTCTGTTTCTAAAAAGACAAAACACACACCACAACATCAGACAAACAGAGTCCAATATATGGATGTTTTGTTATGTTATGGCTGTAAATTTGTTGTTTTTTCAGCCAATGGGGGGTATTTCTCTTTTGAGAAAACCTTAATACTATAAATTTGAAGGTGGTAGCATAGTGAATTTTAGTACACTGATCTTTCTTCAACTATGAATCATGTAGTTCAAGTATAACAAATCAACAACAAGAAAGCCTATGGTATGCACAGAGTATGAGGAAGTTTCCACTTGAAATTGGGTTGGCTCAAGAAACAGGACAGGAAGGACAGGACCTCTAAGACAGGAAAGAGGTTGAGGAAAATATGTCAGTGGAAGCCTGAAAAGAGCCACAGAGTTTGCACCAGGGAAATACTGAAGGTCTTGATAGCCTTCCTTGCCACCCCCATCTTTTTAAAAACCCAAGGGGTGGCTGAGTTTCAACAGTTCCTTCACAGCACAGACAAGATGGAGACAGAAATACTACAAACAGCAGCAGATCCTTTAACCTGCCATTTTGTTTTATGTGAGAAACGCTGGAGGGCAGCTGCCAGAGCAGAAATACTGATTTTCTTCAAAACAAAAAGAAGGAACCTGACCTGAACGTGCAACTACTGTGCCCTCTGTAGAAGTTTCTGTAGCTTTATACTGTATTCTGAGTTAAAAAAAGAACAAAACAGAGGCATCCTGCTGAAACCCAGCAGTTATCCGCCAAGTGCCCTAGAAAAAAATGTGGGACTTATTAAACTGTAATTTGATAGACATGCTTTCTTTCCTTTTCTCTCTGTGTAAGCAAAACAGGTTCCTTTTTTATGTAAACTGTATATATTTTTACAGAATATGCTTATGTTTTTATTTTGCGGTAGAAGGACATACTAAGAAACAAAACATAATTAAAATGTTTTTTATTTGTTAATCAATCTCTTATCACTAGTTTGGCTTATGACTTGATCGATGCAGAGGTCAGGGGTCATTGTGAAGTGTCAGCAGTGTAATATCAGGCGAGGTCTGAGGAAGCATACATGTCAGACTGAAAAGGGCAGCCCAAAGCCCTTCAGCCCAGCTCCTTGAGAGGAGTCCCATGCAAAGCATGTAGACTGTGTTTCCAGTGAGACTGGGTCAACGGGTTTGTGTGATGAATACTTGATTCCACACAAGCAACAGCAGCTAACTCTCAGACATGACGTGTTCACAGTCTGGCATCTGCCTTTGCCTGCAGCAGAAATTTTCACTATTCCCTTTCAGCTGACACCATTAATAAAAGTCTCGCCCTACAAGTGAGGACTTGTCACGGCAAGCAGCCAGGAATATGTAGGCCTGGCCCACAAACTGGCTAACCCAGTGTGCGCCACCCCAGCAGCTCGGTCCCGCCTCGCTCCAAATGCGACGTCTCTCTCTTACCTCAGGGGAGGAAGCACTTTGCTCTTTTAAGCATCTCTCACCTCGGTGCCTCTAATATTCAGAGCAGAGTCAGACAGAAATGGCGTTCAGAACAATGAATTATTCACAGAGCACGTAGAACGAACAGACAGTGTATCAACTGAAACAAACTGGAGTCTCATTCACCAAAAAATATTCATGTTTACATGCGAAACAAAAATAGTATGTGGTTCACTCTTCCCTAAACTCTTCAGATTGGACTTTGCTCTTTATTGTCATGTTCAAATAAAATATTTACAAAACACTGATTACTAATTAATACGTACTTCAGGGAAATAAAAAATAAACTTTTTATTTCAATTTATTATACATTTTCAATAGCAGTACAGGAATGAGAAGATCAAAAAAGAGTTGAAAAGCCATAGTTCAGGAAAGATTATAGGCAAGCAAACGTTTATCAAGGTTAAAACTCACTCTTTTTCCTTTTCAATTAACTGGTTCATCGTACCCAGCCCTAACTATTTGCCACTGTTAATATGATCATCTTCAGATAGAGCCTTGTGTTTACCCCAGTCGTTCTCCATGTGCTTTTCAGTAGCCCTGTGAGTGACAGGCCCAAGTGTGTGTGACCTCCACAGGGGGCTGTCATGCGCTCAGCAGCAAACCAGCAAGCCAAGAACACACTGTGCCGTTTCATGCTCGTTTCCTTTCAGGGCACTGAAAGGCCATACTGTTAGCTATTTTCACTCGCTGCTGGATCGCTGTACCTGTGAGTCAGGCTGGAAGAAGGGTAAAGGGAGGGGAGAAAAGTCACAGACGGAAGACCGACCCACAGAAATAGGGTGTACCCACAATACACAGGCCTTGTTCGGGAGACCTCAAATACCGCTGAGACGGTTTTTGAGCTTTGTAGGTGAGTGTGCTTGGAAAAGAAATTGAGGCACGCAGATTCCACCGATTACACAAGAAGGATGAAGAAAAAATAATCTATATTTGAACACAAGTTGCCATTTAAATTATTTCATTTTTAGGAGTCAGTCCCGCTATGTTATTGAAAAAAGCATGGCTTGAAATGGAAACCAAAGGAAAAAAAAACTTCTGCACATTCTGTGGTAAAATATTTTTTTTTCAAATACTGTCTGGATAGAACCAGCAATGTACAAATTCACACTTCTGTGATTTTTTTTAAAACTCACCTGCCTTTTTGTTCTTTTTCTTGCAGATCAAATCAACAAATAAGCCATATTGCGCAGTGTTAGCAAAAGCTTCATTACATTTACTGAATGATCTGGGCTCAGCGGCAAAAGTTCCAACCAATTTAAACCACAGGGAACGTCATGGACTGGAAGTGCATGAAATCGACAGACTTTTTGCTTAAATAAATTTGAAGCTGGTTACAAACGCTACTGAGTGAGCACAACGGAGGCAAAGTCAGATGACCTCGTGGTTACCAGAAAATCCCCTACATTTCTGAATGCTGGAGTCTTAAAAGGATTTAAGAAGACAGAGGTTAAAACTGAAACTAGCTTTGTAATAAGAGAACCTTAACAAGCAAAAAAAAGTTTTTGAAATCTACCTTTCCATGTAGAGCCATTCTGTCTTACAATGAGTCAGTCTGGTTAAAATCTTAAAACACCACCCTCGGAGCACTTCTGCAATTGAAGTATTTGATTGAGTTGTGGCCAGGAACTTCACATCTGCTAACCGTTTAGCACCTTCAAACTGCTCCATCCAATCTTGAATTGATCAGTTTGCACCTTGAGGTAATATAATGACTATGGTGCATATACAGGTCAACTAAAGGTGTTAAATAAGTAACTTTCATATCACACACATCAAAAATCTCCGTCATTCTTGAAGAAGACATACATATGTCAAATAGTTGAAAGTTTCTTTCTAACTAAACTAACCAGGCCCTCTGTGGTTTCTCTTTTTTTATCTTGAAACAGCTATAAAACTATTGGCTAAAATGGAACAGACCTAAAAACTCTTCTGCAAAGGTGGGTTCTATCCCAGGCTAAATTTCCTAGTCTGATCGCGTCTTATCATTTTGCTGACTTGTTCAAAGATAAACCATGTGGTTAACAGAAAAAAAACTCTATCATTACCTGTGTTTTTACTAACAAATCCCTAACAAACGCAGCTTGTTTCAAACACTTAAGTATAGGTTTTACAAATACAAAGTTATTTAATACATTTTAAAAAATCTCCGAATCCTACCACTTGCTAACATTCTATTATTGGATAAAGAACAGTACAGTATCAACTTCACTGCTTACTGTAACTTGTTCTTAAGAAAAATACTTTTTCTATCCACACTTGACATATATCACGGGGTATAACCTGCGTGTTTCTTGGTGGATCGATCTGTTGAGATTGTAATCTACCAAAGTAATTAACAACTTCAGAGACTCCTGGCTTCTGAAGGCACTGCTTAAAACTAGAACATCCACTGACAGAGTGCAACTGTAAAACACTCCCCCCTGTCATTTCCTTCAGTTTTCTTCTGAGAAGGAATGACCATTAATAACCTTAGTTTTTACTGCTCCACAGGACACCTTCCAATGGGCATACCACATAGACATACTAACATGTTTGTAATTCATTCAAAACTTCAATGAAACTAGAACATCCACTGGAACATACCCTGTGATATATGTCAAGTGTGGCTAGAAAATGTGTTTTACCTCATAGACATACCAACATGTTTGTAATTCATTCAAAACTTCAATGTTGCAGGGGAAGTGCACCAGTTAAGTTAGAAATCTGAGGTCTACTTACTGTACTTCCATCAAATTTCTCTTAGATTTGGGTGGTAGATTTTTTTAATACCTAAGCGAGAGTTGTTCAATAACAAAGCGCCACGTTTCAGAGGCAAACTGTCCCTCTTCAACAGGTGCCCAACGCTCAGCGGTATTTTTCAAGAGTTTGTTTATGCTTACGAAGTGCCATGTGTGAAGTCGACACGGTTAAATTTAGGAGAGCAGCTGGCTCAAGGCTAGCCACACTGTCATTGTCAACATGCCTTTAATTAGGACCCATCTGCATCCTGTTTCAGGCTACAGTACACGTCTCTGGCAGCTTTCACTTGCTACACAGAGCAAAATCACGACGGTCTCGTAATGAGGGAGGCCGTCACTGTGCCCCTCGCACATACATTGCATCCACCACACCACTGAAGGAACTCTCAAATAATCCAGCATCTCTGGTAAATACTGCCATATCTCTCAGAATACCGCAGAACCAGCGTCTGTCAGATCCAGGACCACCAACCTTCCCACCCAAATGTCAGCCAGGAGCTTTATCCGAACACTTAATTTACAGGGTTCTAGAGCTGGCTATTGCATATCATTATTAATGTATGCCCATTTTATTTTACCACTCTCCTGACACCCCTCAGAGCTGACGATGATTGTCTTCCATGATTGTTTTATCTGTGGGTTTAAAGATGGCTGATGAGGCCAAGCCAGAACTGACAGACTCTGTTGCAGTGGTCCCGAGCTGAATCTGTGGTCAAGGATTGTTCAACTGCTTTTTATGTCATGCTGTTTATGCTATTTTCCCTTCTCTAGCTCTTGTTGTTGCCTTATGATTTTGATTAGTTAAGATCATTGCAGCAGACTGGTGAACAGTGTCCCAGAAGTATGCTGTACTTTTTCATGTTGGCCTTGATGACATCTTTGAAGTGCTTTCTCTGCCCTGCTCTTGAGCGTACTACATGACTGAGTAATACACAGAGGGATCCCATAATTAGAACAGAAGGGGATGCCCATACTGATTACAACAAGGAAATTTCTTTCTGTATTTTACTGGAAAGAGATTCCTCATTTTTATCTTGGAGTCACGGTAAACAAACCAGGCACTGCCAGTTTTTTTGTGGTCTATAACCAAGCATTTTTGTACTTCAGCATTTGGAAAAGAGTACATTAAAAGACAGTGTGGCTGTATTTAATGTTTCTTGCTCTTCCTATCATCCAGAGGTGTGTCAAAGGGTCTCATCTCAGCCTATTCAAGCCACATTTCTTAACAGGTTGATGGTATCTAGGCTAGACCAATTTATACTGTCCAAACTTGGTGCTCTTTGCGACAAAAAAGCAGGCATCTCTACTCGATTCTGACCACTAGTAACATTTATCTACCCAGAAGAAACTACGGTTATTTTTTTTATATCACATGGCTGGAAATCCTTAACATCCAGCCATGGCTTAACTAACACTAAACACAGTATGATTTTCATCAGAGCAGAACTCGATCCCTGTTTTCACAAAGCAATCGCAAAAATCTGAAGAAGTAAATCCAGCAAAAGACAACACTAGAATAGACATTTTCTTATTTTCCACAAAAATCATTCAAGATGAAGCAAAATTAATTTGACATGATCATGAGACTTCATTTGGCTTTAAAATAGACAGATTTTTCTTTTTGTACTCATGTTTTAAACATTGTCCTCCTCATCAAAGGGGGTAAAGGATGCTCGTTCCTACTGTAAGATAATTATTAAAGAGGCTGACTCATTTAGCATTTTTGGGGTCTGATGCATTATGAGGGCATTGATTCAGCACACTCTTCCATGTGACCCGCGTTTCTGCACTGATTTTCAGAGAGTGATGCTAATAGCACCGATTATACCATTACGATCAATGGCTGCTGCATTAATGGCAGGGCACCAGAGGCTTCAGGGCTTCATCACTGCGAAAGTTACGCTTTCTGTCTGAGGTGATATGAGTACATCCGAGCATTCAATAAGCAGGGAGGCCGGATGAATGAAAATATTTACTTCTCAATGTGACTCCACAGCTGCTGTGGCAGTGTGACAAGTGAAGCATGGAACTCTGCAACTGCCAAGAATCACCCCCCGCTCCCCCTGCCACCAAAGCAAGCCTGAACTCCGCCGTGCAGCAGGTGCTTTCTGCTTGAGGTTGCCCAAACCACAAGGAGAGGATGGACACTGTTTCAAAACAGTCAATTTCCTGTGACCTTTCGGCTGCACGCTCAATCACTCCGAGGGATTTTCCTCCACTCCCTGTGGGTCACGACTGTTTTAACTCCCTTCTGGATGAGGAACTTTCATATCACACCACCCAAAGTGGTGAGTTACTTCCAGCGATCAGAAGGTTGCAAATGAGCGTGAGTTTTTGGCTCAGTCCTCCTGTTATCATTTCATTGCACTCCGAAGCCCAGCACGGAATTCTTGAATGATCTCAGCACATCTGCATCCACGGAGTTTTCTCCGTACACCCACCATCCTCTTTCTTTATCTCTCGCTTCTTGCAAACAACTGCTTCCTGCACTCGTTCCTGAATCAACTTTTCCGGGTAGACCTTCTGGAGAGAGTAGGTGCGTGCATCACAAGTTTCCCCGCTGTCCTTGCAATTCAACCCCTTGTATTTCAAAAAAGAAGTCAGAGGAAGCTGTTGAAGGCCAAGGTAAGCAAGCGACCAGGAGACAGAGGTGTGCCTACACATCTAATATTTAGGAAACTAAAAAAATAGAATAAAATCTGTAATCAAATCATAAAACAATTGTCTGCTGTAAGTCAAAAGGTATGTCCCCCCTTTACTGTGTAGTGTTTAAACTGATGAGGACAAACTATTTCATCTGATGAAATATAGTATATAGCTGAATAAAGTTAGTAGGCTGAGCCTACATCCTTGTATCAGGTATGTGTAAAATCTATAAGGTAACACGACAGCTGCTGCTTCGACAGGAGATGTGACGTACTTATAAAACTGAAGTCCTGAGAAATTAGCTTCAAGGTGATTTTCCTGTTTTCAGTCACCTTGCTATAGTATCACAGGGCGGTCTGGGTGGAGGGTGGGCACAGGGGACCAAGGCAACATAAATCCCAGCCCCCGAGACTTGCTAAGAGCCCAGAAAGGTGAAAACCTGCTCTTTATGAAGAAGACAGATGCTGCTGAGAACACGGATTAACTCACAATGACAGATTCAATAGGCTTACCACTTCCCGCCGCACAATTTCCTGTGTCATTTTTTTCTCTCTTTAAAGAGAGAGATGAATGGTGGGGGAAAAAAAAGAGACGCGTTTTACTGCAGATAAAGCATGCAACCCTGCAAAAAAAAAAGCCTTCACTTTATTAGTCTGAGAAGCAGATGACATACGCGAAGTGTGCTGCTGAGGTGTTGACGGTTCGCGCTGGGCTTGACTGTGTCGTGCTCAGCCGCGTGTGTGACGCACAGCTTTTACTGAAGCGAGCAGAAAACCACGATTAAAAATAAACAAATAATAATTTCTGACTCAGTCTACTAAAACATTCTTTTCCCCCAGAAAATTCTGCATGTTACTGTAAAACAAAAACCTGTTGTTGAACACACACGTGGTCTCTATCTCAAAAACGAAGACAGGGTTAGCTAGGTTGGCCACAGTTATTTTAAAGATCTTTTATAAGATCTAGTATGTTTAATCATGCACACCAAAATCTCCATAACAGTCAAATTTTAGTTTAGCAGATTACATGTAACTATCTGTCCATCCACTTTCTAATCACTTCATCCAAAACAGGGTTTGCCAGGTAGGTAGATCCTATCCTGGCAAGCAATGTGCGCAAAGCAGGATACACCCAGGATGGGACACTAGTCCATCACAGGGCAGACACAGACATGCACACACTCAAACCAGGGCCAGTTTTCCCAGAGACAATCAACCTAACAGTAGCATGGGAGGAAACCGGTGCACCTGGAAGAAATCCATGCAAACATGGGGGTAACATACACACTCCACGCAGACAGCATCCCATGCCCAGAATTGTATCCTGGGCCCCAGCATTGGAAGCCACCAATGCTGACCACTGCAACACCGGACCACCTCACATGTATCTATTATTTGGTCAATTATTTTGGGGTGGAAAGTTTGTCACTTTCAATTATCTTTTATTATTCTGTGATTCACATTCTGCATGTGACTACTTTACATAGATTGCTAGTCCAGTTTCCTCTTGGATTCCAAAGAACGGCAACAGAAAAAGTAACAAAGCAGTTTCTTGGTATTTTACCTTGGCACTAGAACCTTCTCCCACTGGACCTGTTACTTTATTTTTAACAATAAAATGCATATGCCTACTCTGCATTTTCAAGTTATCTGACCTTATTTATCTGACATTTTTACTGAATGTCTTCTAAAAGTTCACCTCAAACCTGAGTAGAACAGAAATCAGCAATAAAAGTCCAGTTACAGAACAATACTGATTGAAAGCACTTTAACTACCTCAGTGTCGGATACCAAAGTGTCAGCTATCTTCCTTACTCATCTGAATTAATATCTCATTACCCTTTACTGGGTCCTGCAGGTTTGATCTGTGGATGAATGTCTAATAATAAAAGAAAACACAGGTACTGCCAACAACATGAGGTACTGTAGAAGTCAAACTGGCAATTCATTGAACTGGCTTTCCTTTACCACACAAATAAGAAGAAATAAGCAGGACCAAAGACCACGTGAAGCTGTGTAACTGGTATGAATGTAGGCAGCTTAAATACATTTAGGAACAGGTAACGGGTTTATTCCATGCTGAAAAGAAAAGAAAGAGAACACAACATTTCGGCCGTGAAGCTTTCTTTAGGTGTGACATCAGGTGCCGTATATACTAACACCTGAAGAAGGCTCCACAGCCGAAACGTTGTGTTTCCTTTCTTTTCTTTTCAGCATGGAATAAACCCGTTACCTGTTCCTTTGCAGCCTACGTATGCTGACGCAGCTACCTACTTACAGTAAATAAATTTAGCCTTTTCACTCAATATAACCGCAGAACATTCTTTACTTCCCATAAATATTTGCTCCTCCATGAGCAGTCTCTTTTCAGTATCAGAATAAATTCTAAAGAATATTTACAAATCCAAAGTGCACTAATGCCAGTACCAGGGATGACATTCCCCTAGCATTAATCGTGTGAAGGTGAACTACTGAGAGACTCTCTGGATGATTAATTAGGATCGGTTTTCCTCAGAGGAGTTAGCATGAAGCTGAATGAGCACAGCTTTGCTATTCTCAAATGCCGTATGTATCTTAACTAACAGGAAAGTACAAAGAAGAGCAATGGTACATTGATGACAGTAGAATCATTCATCTACCAATGATCAGCCAGCTTTGGAGATCAAGACAAAGACATTGGTCATTTTTTAGGGAGGATGGGGCAGGGGACCTCATTCGCTTGATCATTGTCTAATTTCAGATCTTTGAAATAAACATCAATTCAATTTAGGGTTGCAGGGAAGCTGAAGCCTATCCCAGGAAGCAACAGGTGCAAGACGGGATACACCCCGGATGGGACACCAGCCACTGCAGGGCACAAACATAGACACAAGACACAAGCACAAAGACGCACACACTCACACCGGGGGGCTTTTTTTCCCAGAGCCCTATGAATCTACCAGTATGTGTTGGACTATAGAAGGAAACCAGAGGACTTAGAGAAAACCCACATGAACATGGGAAGAACATGCAAACTCCATGCACATCATACCCCAGGTCTGGAACTGAATTCAGTGTCTCAGCACTGTGAGGCAGCATCGCTAACCAATTTGCCACTGTGCCACCCATTGTAATAAACATGACCCTACTAAATAACTGAGAGGATTATGCAGTTATGTCAGAACTGTGATTGAACCAAAATGCGTCACAATGCAAAGAGAAAATCCTGCATGGGCTGCAAAAATCTGTCAAGAAACGAAATTAGCAAAAAACAATAGTGACCATTTTTACTGATAATTACTATTCAGATAGCAAACGTCTGGCTTTTTACCAACAGAAAAGTGACTTTTCCCTCCCCTTTTCCAAACTATCCACGCTGTTGCCTTTGATTTAGTTACCTTTACCTTTGGTGACCTTATCTTGCTTCTTTAAACTTTATGGCACAAGAGCTGTATTATGCAAATTCCTTTTATTAACTCACATGAAAGGTAAAACTTCAATGGAAGTCATGAGGAAACCAAGGCTACAAATGACAATTGTAAAGGCAGCTGCTCCCTAGATATCACAGACTTTCTATATTTGCTCTATGACAGGTAATTGCACAAAGTTGACCAACCTCACTGATATTTTCTGCCCTGTTTTTACAAAGTAAATAAAAAAATGAGCGCTAAAGGGAAGAGGCTGCAGTTATGAGTCCCAAGGAATAAAGAATCTCGGCTCAGGGCTTTGTATTTGGAAGTTCTGATTTTTCTCTGATTTTTTCAAAAGAGCACAATCTTTTTCAATCTACAAAATAAAAATCCACTGTAATCATCACAGCTGTTTCATTTATTCAGGAGTGCTTTTTGTTCATTTTTCGAACCATACCAGGTACTGTCATTTTTTTACAATTCTTTTTAAATCTGCAATTTGAGCTGCCTTAAAACATTTTTGTAAATACTGCCAGTTTTATACTTATCCAGTCTCTCTAAGCTTCCCCACTAGTCAGTATTTTTCAGATACAGAAGGACGGTGTGATATACAGCTTTATTTTTGTGGCAAAACATAAACCAAATCCAAAAAATCACAGTTCTGACTCATGACAAAAAAAAGTTCAAAATCTGTTTTCACTTTGGTACCGAGCTAGCAAAACCTTAAAACTGAACTATGTTAAAAGAGTGAGCCCTGTGCTTAACAATTTATTTTTATATTTCTAAAAACTCAACTGTGAAAGGATTACAGTAGACAAATTAAAGATATTTGGGTGGGAATCTAACAAAAATCAATAAATTATGGAGGGGAAGCATTTGTATGAATACAACTTATAATGCGCTCCTTCAGCTAAAAAATGAACAGCAAAAAAAACAATTATAAAGTGTGTAGAGGTTTCTGGCTTAAACACAAAGTGACATATGAGGCATGTTGGTCAGAAGAGATGTAGAGCCAGAATGAACCACTGTATCGTTCTCTATAAGCACAACCTACACTGGCAATTGATCATGAGTTATGATGCTCCAAAGAGTCTGCACAAAAGAAACTCTTTGTCACATACTTACGTCACTTCAAATAATTAGATTTAGGCGCACTGGTTTGCTGACTGCAAAGCAAAGAGAGTCCAGGGGCAGATGAAGAGCAGTGTGCCAGTGCTGTGAATCTGATTTTCAGGTAGTTATGGAAGCTTTTGCCCTCTGAGAAACCCTTATGACTCCGAGGAAAGGCCTTGTCATAAACTGATGTTGTGCCATACACAGAGGGCCTTCATATGAAAGGATTCCTTTGAGAACAGCCAAAGTCCTGGGATTAACTCTTGCCCCTCCAATCAGTAGGAAAAAATGCAGAGTGTAGATCAAACGTTGATCCAGCACCTTGTAATACACCTCCAATAGGGCAAGACTTTTCTAATTTGGAGCACATTAGGACACCTTCATACCCATTAACATTACTACTGATCTTAAGACTTTGAAAATCTGTTCATAACATACAAAATCATGCCCTAGCAATTTTGGAGTGCAGTAAGACCAGTTTTTACAATTTTGTTTCTGGGTGTTGTGCTGCCTCTGTTCCTAATAGTCCAGACTTCTGATTAAACCATTACCTGATCATTAGTTTAAATTTACAGGGTGCTTAGGAACTATGTTTTTGCCAACAACTGCTCGGTGAAAACAGCACTGTGCAGCACTGAAATTTGGCACACATACAAATGGCACCATGGGAATCCTTCTCTCTGGACAACAACAGTACACAATGCAAGGTGCAAGGTTAAGTTAATTGACTGTTTGTAGCCATGTACATTATGCCTGGAGGTGTCACCCTCTGGGTGGACACTGGTGGAGTTACATGTCCTCTGTGTGTACCACTGTGGTCCCCTGGAACATTTTCTCCACAGCACATGTGCACCACAATTCATTGCTCCACAGTTCCTGACCAGCTTGCCACGGTACTACCCTTACGATGGTACTACACTAATGTTAAAATACAGTTCACATACATTTTGTACCCCAGTATCATGTAGTACACCGTGGATTAAAAAAGTAAAAAATCTTCTGCTGTTAGGGTCAAAAAAGATAAAAAACTGACCAATGGAAGTACACCCAGGACAGGTCTGAAGAGATACAGTACATCACTCAAATTATATACAGTATGCTTAACCACAGAACAAACGCTCTAATTAGGAGTGGTGCTTCCCAACCTTTATAATTTTTTTTGTGCACAAAAATACCCTTAACAAAAAACTCATTTTAAAATTGTCCTGTTTAAGGCTGCTAACTGCTTTCTTGGTCTGACAGGAGATCTGGGGAGTCTCTTCATTTGATGTGCTAACTGGTGGTTCATTAGCTGTTCATTTTGACCATAATCAGAAAATTAAAGCTGCCTAGAATCACTGAATTTAGTCACAGTGGGAGATATCCGTCCTTTTAGTTTTGGCAAAAAAGGTGGTGGAGATGGAATCTTCATATTTTCTAAACCAAATATGTAGTCTGCCAGTCTAAAACAGCACATCTGTGTTACTAAGAGGTGAAGAACATATTTTTAATGTATAACTAGTGAGTGTTCAACAAGTTAAAATAAAAAAAAATAACACAACTGTACTGTAAGACTGACATAATGTAGAATTCAACATTAATAAATAGTAAGATGCAGTAGTGTAGTGCAGAGGCTAAGGTTTGAGATTTAGAATTCCAGGTGATAGACTGCTATTGCATCCTTGAGCCAGGTACTTCAGCTGAATTGTTCAGTAAATCCCAGCTGTATAAATAGGTGCAAATGTAAGTGCTTTGAGTAAAACTGTCAGCCAAATAAATTAATCAGAATAAACGGTAAAGTGCAGAAATCCAGTCCTAGTAATAAATAGAAACTTCATTTGCTCTGGTTGTGGCACATAAAGCACAATGATAACAGCTGAACTGTTTGGCCTGCAGTCCTGTGAAAACCTTCAGCGTACAGTATGAACAAACTGTAGGGAGTCTCTTGAAAGACACGGGCTATCACATACAGTAGACAAGTGGGTGTCACACAAATTAAAAAAGGAAAAGTCAATTAACTATCATTTTCACACTCCACAGCATGTGTGACTGATGTTCAATGAGAAACAACCACAGTGTCCGGTAATGTCAACTTCTGAGAGAAAAAAAAACACAGATGAAGGTTTAATGAGGCTGTCACGGTCAAGCCTACAAACAAAATACTACCCAATGACCCACTGATCTCAGTGTTTAAGCAGGGGCCTTTTTTTCATCAAAAGTGCAAACTATTTCTTGTTTTCCTTAACTGCATTTTAAATCTCTGTTTTTAAGACAAGAGAAAGTAGGCTTTAGGTTTCATAACAAAATACTAATCCATGAAGAAAGACGTCAACGCGTAAAATTGAAAAGAGGAAAATCAATGCAAATCCAATAACTCTTTTAATCTGTCATAGATTACCTCCTTGCAAGCTAAACAGTATGAAGAGCACATTAAAGAGTCACCTGTTTTGCTCTAAGTTGCTGAAATGCTGTTGTTTTCAGGTGTCCGCCACTTTGTTAATTCTGTGAACTAGGTATTGAAGTTAAGCAGTTTGGGTAGGTGGAGCAGAAGACAATACTGACACTCAGTTCATCTGTCTGAGGTGCACCACAAACACACAGCCGCACCTTACATTTGCTGAAAACTGTAACGGCAAGGTGAATGTGCTCAGCGTGTTGGTTGTTATCTAATTACCAAAACTGTAGGAGGAAGAGAAAACTTGAGTTGTCCCCCCACCAAAAAAAAAGACAATAATACAAATCAGTCTTTTCAAACAGAAATGAGCACTGTAACTTGGCTAAAAAAAGGTTATTTATACTGGGTGACGTGAACTTTGCACTAAGCATCCCGTAAATGAGTGTATGAAAGTAAATCCCTCCTTTTGCAGCAGAAATTGCTATAAAAAAGTTCCATTTAACGAGTTATACACAGTTAAAAACTTTAGTACATAAAATTTTCAGCACAGCAATACTGAAGTGGTCCGTATGTTGATATGCTATTTTTGATGTGATTAAAAGTCACAATAAAATAAGCTGAGCTGTTCTGCTGTAATGACAAACACATGGAGAACCCTAACATTTGTGAAACGACATCATCTGGCCGTACATTCAGTGGCAAGAACTTCTGGTAACACTTGATAAATTGGCACTCCTTTTGGATGTGATAAGTCTCTTTATTTCGCTCTCTGCAACAGCACCCTGTTAGCCAGGGGTTGAGCTTCCCTCCTTGTTCCTTTTGTCAAATTTGTGCTCCGTGAAGAAAACTGGGCAAAGTGCAGGGAAATGGACAGATTCTCCTCACAGCAGCCTTCCTGGCACTGTCTTCACTTTGCTCTCCTCTGCAAGAGATGCCAAAAGAGCTTGTGTACACAATCCCAGCTATCGGTCTTATCCTGTTGGTCTGGCTTCTTTGGTGTGGAAAAAAACCGACTCCGTGGAAAGAAATCACGGATGGACACCTCAAAACCAAGAAACAGGAATGTTCCTGTGTCTTTGTGAAGTTTATTTTTGGCTTTTTTGTGTATTAACCACATGGTGATATAATCAGGAATACCAGTGTAAATAAAGTGGTGGAATTCTTGTTATTTAAAACTTGTGGTATTAGTGTTCGATTAAAATTTTACAGAACAACCTAGGTTTACATGGACATTGATGCCAAACGTATATTAAAGGATCTGGGTACGTCTTTTAGAATATTGTGCCCCGGCTCAGCTATGAAGTTAATAACAGGGCATGGATTCAACAGGGAATGAAGTGTCTGACCACTGGGCTAGTTATACATGTAAATTGCAAAGTGAGAAAGAGAGAAGAGTCTGTTTTGATTTACAGCCAATAATTTTGTAGGTTTTTTAGATTTTTTAGATTTTATGGAGATCTCTGAAATCTTAAAAAAGACACACAATCTTTTCTCTCTAAATCCATTTAGTAATGGTAGGAGGATAAGAAGATACCTCTGTAAAAGACAGTTTGGCACATCAACATCAGCACAAAATATCATTTTCTCGAAAGAGAAACACAAGACCTAAAAAGTGACATTGCCATCCTTTGAATGAAGATACTTTTTCATGCCAGATTGTTCATTACCGTTACTAAAACTCTTCTGGCTGTTGGACCAACTTTACAAGCCATTACTATCAACTGGCAGCCTAGAAGACTTAAACTCATTTGAAATATAACAATTACTATGATTATATTGAAAATCCTAACCTAGTCAAGTCTAACCATTTCCAGTAATGATAACTGATGTGATAGTGTGGTGTTTTTTTTTCTCCACAGTTGATTACAAGGTTGAAATTTATGATGGGCAACCTTGACCATTTAAAGGTGCTTCAGGGTTCCCCAGACCACAGATTGTAGAACACTGCTATCCTATGTATTAAATAAATTAAAGATGGGGGGGATCTTTTTAGGATTTAATCATCAGAATTTAAGTCTATGGGTCTTTTGGATCTGGGTATATGTTTGCACATTATATTGACACCCAGTTTCTGAGAACACTTATAATATACAGTATGAGATATTCTACGGAATAAAATTACTATGCTTGACACCAAAAGCAAAAAGGTTTTCTTGTTTGCAGTCTGCAGCTTCCACAGAAAAAAGTCAACACAACTTAGTACAAGTAGCACACTAAAATAATCTACTCTTTCCTTAAAAGAAAGTAAGTTTTCCTGATCTGTGATCAGTTTTCTAAGCTGCCGAACATTTGTATCTGTAGCATATTTTATTTCTAAAATCTGCTATAAAAATAAAAAGTATTTTTTTGAATTGTTGTTTTTTTTTTACCAGGTTTCTCATGCTTGTCAGCGTGTGCGCTATATCTAAATCCTGTTGCTGTGGTTGCTAATCTGTTTTAACTCTATAATACCACAGGTCTACATCGAGTGCAACAACACTGGGTCAGGGTGAAAGAGCAATTCAGTGCAGAGCTATTAGCCGACTTCCTTCTCCATTGTAAATGGAGAGGAAGTCCTGTCTTCTACTGATACTAACCTGCTCAAACTGTGTGCAAACAGAAGAGACACACCAGCCTCTCAAGGGCAGCATGAAAACTGAATGAAGAAAGGTCCAAGATGTGCAGTTTCCTAATAAAAATCAACATGCTGATACAGCAAAAAAAAAAATTAACGTGTTCTCCAGGGAACTTAAGTGTAGATGTAATTGACATTCAGCAATTGGTTAGTTTTTGCTTTAACCCTGCATTTCCCTCCACAGATCTCTTAAAAACAGACTCAAAACTTCTGCGCTTTGGAAGAGATAAGTCATATTTATACCTATCATGCATCAGGAGACTCTTTTATGTATTCTAAACTAGTTAATGAAATTTTTGTCCATTCTAAGTGATTTCATCTGTGCATTCTAAACTTTTTTTGTGTTTCTATTGTTGCCTCTTTTATAACACTGAATTGATCTTAAAAACTAAACCTCCACTTGAAGAGAAAAAGAACAAAAATGGCTGCTGGGTTGAATCATTCTGAAAGTTTTTTTTTTTTTGGTGTGTGTTACAGCAAGCAGAAGGGTGTCCTAATTAAATTCATTTAAAAATTTGCCTGCCTGACTCACTGAGGAGGTGCAAACATTGAAGGCCAAGCACATCAGTAGGAGGATAATACCAGGGCCCTAATTCTAGCAAGAAGGAAACTGAAAAGGCTGATCTGCATATTTAATTTTATCTTTTTCTAAGACTTTCTTGGTGCAATGATCTTTTTACAGGAAATGCCTCGTGTCTGACCTTTTCACGGGAAAGTCTTACTCAACAGCAAGACCCACAATGGAGTTGCTTTCTCAATGCTGCAGGCTTTGCCCAGCACAGTGGCTATGCTTTAAATCAACAGTACTGGAGCAGCCTCATAGAGTCTGTACAGTATGGCAGACTGATGTTCACCCCACTGAATAAAAGCAAAGTCAAGCCTCAGGCATAATTGTGTTACGCATTTCAGTAAGCACATTCAGGTAGTCCTTTCAGAGTCACCTTACTGTCAGGCTGCTGTGACTTCTTTGTGACAGCTAATCTCCAAAATGTGGTTGCACACATTCATCGTACTATACAGCAGAAGTTAATTTACAAGTCAACCAAGAGAGAGATCTGCCATGACAGAGCACTGCAAAGCCTTTCTGGGGAACAAAAGAAAATACATCCGCAAAGGCTACCAGGAGTAGTTAACGTAATATATCTGTGTCTGTGTATTTAAACAGAAGATGGATAACAAGCAATAAGCAGCATGACAGGGAAAAGTTATAGCTTCTGGATTGTAGTCAGTCCCATACTGTGCAAGACTTGGAGAGTGAACCCAGTGCTTGATCTCTTTTAAAGGCTGCATCTACTGTACATACTTGAGTTTCTATCTCAAATGACAGAGAAGCACCCCAAGATACCAAACATTTTGCAACATCTCCGCTGTTTGATCTTTTGCATTTGTTGCCCACAGTGCACAACAAAGAGTCTCATAATGTAAAGAGGTGGGACCAACGCCAGGTTGCAGAATAACTACTGTAAATGCATTTTTGTGTTCCAAAATGCAAGAACAAATGATGCACTGATGCAGGAGGTTGTTTTTTTTTGCAAACTTAACTTCGATGCTGTTAGCCCTGGGAGCCTGGAGTAAAAATCCCTGTACAGTATTTACCCTCTTATTATAGAGACCCCTGTTTTCCAGCTCTTGGTAGAGGCAGCAGTGTAAATGGGCAAGGCCAGACAAGGTGGTACAGGAAAAAGGACAGATTTATAGCTCTTGTGTTTGTTGCTCATTTTCTGTGGCACAGATCTGCCCTCCAGCTGTTTTTACTGGAACCGTCACCTGCAGGGCGGGCATGATTAAACTTAATTAACTTGATGGCTTTTTCCATCTCTGAAATCCTGTACTCACCTTTCACGTGCCATGTCATTGGTGGGTCGTTTGAGATCTAATCATTTTGTAATATCTGGCCACATTTATAAAAGGTAATTCACTGCCTGTTTTCAGATATCTAGTGTGTTTTTTAATCTTTTTCACTTGCTTATTAGATGTCTGTCTTTGCCTCTGTCTTAGATGCCTGTCATATTTTTTAGAGAATACAACAGATCTCAAGAGATCATTTCTTATTAATATTTATATTTGTATTTTATTCCATCCATTTATTGCCATCATATGTCAGTTGAAAGCGAGACAGTTATATACATGAGTAATATTTTAAGGACAGCTTCATTGCTTAGTGTTAAATAAGAATGTATTAGTCACTCTCTTCCTTTTTTTTCCCACAAATCACTGCACGATGAAGATCCAATTAGAATTAAATGGGTTGTCTCTGCCATTTTTTCCCTGTCTTAACTGCTTTTACATGCATCGTGAGCTGGCACCTATCTTGCCTGGTTATGAGCCGAGTTTCATGCAAGATTAACCCAGTACTAGGCTGACAAGAAAGGAAAGAGGCAAAGGTTTCATCCTTCAATAAATAATAAGTGTGTTTTTTGTAGTATTATGTAGCTTAGCATACATTTGTTCTTTATCTGTAATGTACTTGTGAAATTCATAAAGAAGACATTTTGGAAAGAAGAAAAGATGAAAGCTCTGCCGACTATCTTTGAGACAGATGTTTTAGTTTTGAAGGTAAAAATATGTATATTCTCAACTTTGAAAAGCCTGGTTTACGGATATAAGACCACCAAATATTTCTAAAACATTCTGGTAACTACTACACATTTACAAAACACCAAAACTAAGTCATCAACATAGATACTAAAACTTTTTTTTTTATAGACACTGAATCTTAGTTTTAAAAAATAAACACAAAGGATATTTAATGAAAGGCATTTTGTTTTGCAGCTCTTTCCATTCAGGTGGTCCTTCAGCTTTGCCATTTTACCACATAAAAACTGAAAGGTGAATATGATATAGCTTATATTATTCTTATACATTCTCTAGATAATTCCCATAGCTTTTTGCTCCAGAGCAAAAACTGATAGACATTTTGAGACACCATCTATTTATTTATAATGAGGTAAGCCAACAAGTGACAACATAGGCACAGAAAAGAGAAATTAAATATTTTGCCCTTTCCATTTATTTTTCAATCCTCTCGGTGTTCAATGCTCGTGATGAGAGCAGGTTTTCAAATTGGTGAGCTGCAACAACACCGCTTAAAGAAGAATGAGGACTCCACTAAGCAGCAGAGTGCGGAAACCTGCAGCAGGGTGTTTGTGCTGTAAAAGCTGTTATGCATCAGGAGGGAGACCTGAGTCTTTTTTTTTCCACCTCAGGTGCACTCGGTGCTCGCTGTGCTGTGTATTTTCCCTGGCCTCTCGTCAAATCACACTGGCCCCTGAGAAGCACTTTCCAATGCGTAGTAACGCAGCTCTCCTTGGCTCTCTGTCAAACAGCACACAGGTCCATCACCCCCACCCTCCCTGTACATACACACACACCCTCTCAAGCCAAGATTAATCAATTCTCCTTAATTAGTTCCAATGACCTAACTCATTAACAGGCCTGCCAGGAGTTCTGGGTAGGTTCAGCTAGTCTTCCAGCCTGCCCTGATTACTCTCTGCAGCTCTGAACAAGACAGCGACAATAGAGCAAGCCTGGATGCCAGGGATTCCAGACTCACAGGCCTCTACTGTACTGTGAACCCACTGTGCTTGGAAGTCAGTCAGTTGACCATTCATCCAGTTTTCTCTCCCTCTCACCCTCCCTCTCACTTTCAAGAACCTTTTTCTTCAGTGAACAGCCAGCAGTGCAAACTGGCATGCCACTTATAGGGCTCTCGCTGGTATAAAACCCACAACTGCAGATTTGGTCAAAGCCCCAATTTGATGAAGGGAGCTCAGAAGGTGATTTTCAAGTTTCTGTTTCTCACGCCCTGGTTCTAAACTGCAAGCACGCAGGATTTAAATCTGTTGAGTCTTCAAATTCTGTGGAAAATAGTTCTGAGCTCATATGAACTGTAACAAGCTCACATTTCACGGTCACTACTTAAATGCTGCAGGCTAGCCTGTACCTGTCTCTCCATTGTACAGTCTAACAAAACAGGAAAATGCTTTTATTTCTCATGTATAATTTTGTTTAGAAATGTGGAATTCTCCACTGTTTTAAGACTGGGCTCTCTGGTAGGGACTCCTACTGTACGATCCCCCAGTAGAGAATGAACCATACGCCCGATCACCACACCCACCTGTACAACCATTTGCTGTTTGACATGTTGCAAACTCAGAGCAAGTCCTAGGACAGTTAACACCAGCTGGAGGACCAGCACATTGATCACTGATATTAATTCAAGCATGCAGGCTCCCGACAAGTCACACAGGGCTCAGGATGGCTGACTCAACCCTTAATCTCAACCCTTCCCTTGCAGTATTCTGCCAATTGTACACCACCGCTTGGAGAATCCCAGTCAAAACAGGTTAGTGACAAGACCAGGTTCAAACCAGCTGAGTCTGGATTGTAGAGTGTAGTGTGCTCTCCAAGCTGCCTTCTTTACCACTCAGAAAAATGGAACCACCCCCATTTTACTGAATTCTTAATTCTTGGTCTGCTTTCTAAGTATTATTTGATATTAAGATTGCTGCATGAGATTGTTCTGTAGTATATGTTTTATATACTGTATGTTCTTATGTTTAATAAAGAGGTGCACTGAAAGTCTCTGTTTGCCTTCTACACTCATGATCAGCTTAGAGACATCCCTGCTCTTTTTGGTGGTGCAGATGGTACAGCACAAAATCCTAGAAGAAACAAACTAAACTAGGACACAACATGCAGTACTATTGTTGGGAAACACCATGCTGACGCTAAAGTCTACTACACTGTGAACCTCACTAAAGGCAGGGTATCTGGCAAAAATTCAACAGCTGTACTTCACTGTATCACACCCAGAAGTGACACACTGATTATTCACAAAAGTGCCAACCTCTTCTGACAGATCCACCTACTCAGGAAAACTTGCAGTCAGCAGTCTGGCATAACTAGAATTTCAAAAACATAAAACCGGTGAATAAAATGAGAAACTGCGATCGGGTTGCCATTGAAAAGTGCTGCACTAGAAGCTGGTCTTGTCTCATCAGACACAATTTAAATAGATATATTCCAACGGGACATGGTTCATAGACAGGAACAGTGGAAAATAAATTAATTGATATGTTTAACTACAGTATTCATAACACCTGCAACTCTGCAAGGGCTCCGCACCCCCAACTGGAGCATCATCAGTGAAAATATGCAAAAGTAACAGGAACAAAATTGCTTTCCCATTAGCAGACAAGATTGTTTGCCTACCACACAACACAATAAAGGAGATACTTCACCATGTTTCTATGGCAACTAAAAACAGAGGCCTCAATATGAAACCTCAGGTCAAAGAAACTTCATACAGGTTAAATTTAAAAGAAAATAACATTCCATTTGCTATACGCAAGGGGAAAGTTGAAGGAGTAGTGCATGTCACATGCATTTAACGGTTCATTCATTTCTTACTACTTTCCATCTCTGTTGTAAGTGTTTCATGCAATTCTCCTTCTGTTTATTCCTAAATTATACGTTGAGAGAGACAGGTCTAAGTACTGGATTGAATGATGTGTGTGTTCATAGAAACTTTATGAAGCTGCAGAAGAAGTACAGAAGACAACAGATAGTCATTTTCCTGCCAAAAGGACTTTGCAGCTACATGCTACTCTCATGAGATTCTCCTGGTGGACTTTATAGCCATTAGCTTGAGGATATCTTTCTAGAGAACCTAATTGTACTGATGTAGTAAGCTAGCACAGTAAATCATTTCCAAGTCCACAATTCAGTTACTTGTTTAGTCTCTTTTCTATACATTTTTTTTTTTTACTTTTACCATTTGTCAGCCTCGATGTTGTGTTGCTCTTCCTGCTTTTTTTGCAGTGCCACAGGAAGGCCTGAGGTCAGACTATCATCTTTATGTAGGCCTAGCCTCTATATCCCAGGATTAGCTACTGTACATACAAAATGCAGCCTCGCTTTTTAACAGAGCCCACATACTAAGGAGGTAGACAAACAGTAGTAAAGTAAATGGTTTTTTTTCTGAACGACCAGTGACCAAGCTTTGCAATATTTCTCAGAAGTCATCAGTGTGAAAGGGTAAGAAAAAAACAGAAGTGAAAAGGCATCAAGGTATCTTCCAAAGCTCCTACAGTGGAACCAGGAAATGACAGAAGGAAGTGAGGTCAGAGACCAACTTAGGTGCTAAAAATAAACATTTGCTTTAATACCAAGACAGCACGAGGCAGTAGGTGCTTCAGGTCCTACAGAGGTCATTTGAAAGTCACGGTTTAGTGCTGCTGACCACAGAGTCAGTGACAAGCCGCTGCCACTTTATTTTACATTAAACTTCTTTTAAAGTGTTCTATTTTATTCTCAGGTATACCAGCTTAGGAAACAAACCGCTGATTGAAACTAAAGAAACTATAAATAAGACCCTGTAGCTGAGAATCTGGCACTCTCAAAATGCACTTACACTTTTTTTTTGTACAACTGACCACCAGGAAAGAGAAATGTTATTTCTATTACTTGTAACCTTACACATCAAACTACAAAATATAACATATCAAACTTCAGTAACAAGTGCGAAATTTTGAAAAAAATGGCTAAATTTAGAAGGCTGAAATGTAACTAAATGTAACCATAACAAGACTGCATAGTAAAATTCATAGTGTATTTTAGTCACAGATGAAGAAGCAAAGCCCCCTCCTACCTACAGTATATTCCCCCTCTCTCACACCCCTGATGCCCTTTGTAAGTGGCCTGGTAGGGGCTGCCACAGTACAAGGCGGGACTGTGAGTCTCAAGGGCCTAATTCCTTCCGAAGGCAGACTGCCACACTCTGGGCCTCAGGAGGATCTGTCGTCTGTTGCTACCGGTTGCCATGGCAACTGTTTCTTCACCTACAAAAGTCCCGGGTGGTTCGCTAGCTGGCTAGAAAAGTGTAGCTTCATCTTAACAGGGAGTTAAAGCACCACAGTAACCTTAGGACCCGGTTATTTTGGATATATTTGAGGACCCATTTATGGAGGCCTTTTTGAAAATAAAATCAGGTGCACCATCAGATGAAGTAACGTACTGATGTTTGGAAAGAGGTCAACTGCAAAAGGCTCCAGCTGTCATGTGGCGGGATGGAGGAGGAAATAAGTTTCCTTGTGAAACTGCACGAGAGATGACTGCAGATTTTTGTGTGCCAAAACTGTGGCGCAACTGCACAAGACTGAGATGTGTGGTTGTTGCAAAAGGTGGTATAAGAATGCAGAGCTCATCCAGATTGAGTCATCCAAGATGCTTGAGGCCAGTCCCCACACTTACCAGTTAAGTGTGTTCAAGCCCCAGTCGTTGCTCCCAATCCTCTGTTTCATTCTGTGGTCTCATACTGTATCTTGAGCAAGCGGTGATACTCATCAGCTAACTGGAAATTATATCTTGATATTAAGATCAGGCATTCAGTTATGCCTTCTTCTTAGCTAAGCCTAATGTTTTTTGGGTTGTGACTGAAAAACCACAGAGCAGACACCTCCACCGAGACAGTGGCACCAAAATATGCATACAGAAGAGATTAAAGAAAACTAGACTGGCAATAGCACAGAGTTTCTCTCATTTTGCCACAGACTGCAAATTGCTTTTGCAAAAACCTCAAAAAGTGCAGGTCTGTTAAGAAGAAACTGATGTATGTCTGGCCCAAATAGGCCTATGTTTCATATGAAGAAAATGTCTTGAGTTGGGAATGCAACTACAGTATATTGATTTAACTATATTGATATAAATTCGGCCTGTATACAGTATGTTTAAAATAAAATGTTGGTTTAAATCCATTCTCCTGGATTTGCACAACAAGCTTGTTGCTTTATCTAAGTACTAATAAGGTAACATCTCCCAAAACATGTAAAAAGTGGGTCCCATTAGAGGCTCTACAGGCAGCATTAAAATGCACTTTCCTTGGAAAGCAAATGAGGGTTTACAGTGACTTTATTTACACAATTTACAAACCTCTGAATTAATGAAGTATTCTTTTTTTAGCAGCTTTGTCCAACTAACAATCACCTGTCACAATCGTAGACTATAATTTTTTTAAAGGAATTTTCTCTTTAACACCAAGGTAACAGACAAGCTGCATCTGTACAGCTGGGCCTCTAAATATGAAAACATGCTATGTAACAGGCTCTTCTGCTCACGTTTGGGGAAAAAAAAAAGAAAGTGCTAAATTTTCTGCTTAAATGATTAATTGAATTTGCCCTATGTACAGTCTGGGAGAAGATACTATGAAGTCTTTGTCCTCTGGCACGGTTACAATATCGCTGTCACACACATACACACATGCGCTCAACACAAAAAAAGGAGAAGATAGATGCTAGGCAGACAGTATGTGAAAGATGTCGAAGGAATTCCCACACTGCTTGCCAAAACAGGAACAACAGAAAAGGAGGTTTTATGTTTTATTTATTTGTTTTCCCCCCAAAGTTGAGTGGAGAGTTGAACCCCCCCCCCTCTTTTTTCACATTTTGCACAATTCTCCAGTATGCCAAGGCTCCTTTGTGTGACTGAAACCCACGAGAACGTATACGTCTGTAATGCACAATCAGCCTGAGAGGCACCACCTATAATCGCTTCAGGGCACTGGTTGCACAACAATAAGGCAGTACTAATGTGTGCGGTTTTGGAACGTGCTGCCAAAAGCCTAGAAAACTCAGCCTGCACTTTCCTTTTCCGATTTAGGTAAAAAAAGAGTGTTCTAACAGGTAGGTTAATGCCCAGGTGGTGCCTGAAGCTGTGCCCGAACCTGCCCTATCCAAATGGGGAGCATGAAAAGACCCTTTTGCCCTCTGTGCTGGCGCTCGTGTGACTCAGGGTTGCAATAACAAATGGCTTATTTTCCAACCTCACTGGAGGAAGTGCATCACAGCTCATTGTGGCTGGCTGGCTGCTGTTTTTACAGGAAAACGTAAAAATAACCAAAGCTGTTCCGCTGCTGGGCTGACACCACTCTTGGTTTTTTTTCTTCTCATGTTGATTAAAAGGAGCTCCTTTCGGTACAACCTTAAGATCCACTGTCTGGGACTGTTTTTGCACCAGAACTTAAGTCAAACATACAAAAAGACCCCAGAAAAAGGGGGAAAGAAAGGTGGATGCATGCTAACTTCTCATCTCAAATCCTAAGCTATCACCCTCACTGTGTGCCAAGCAATGGGCTCTCGGAACAGAATCTTGTTTTATACGTTGCTGATCACCTGCTTAATGAAAACATTTTTAGAATACTTGGGTATTAAAAATGAACATCCTAAGCTACTCAAAGATCTATGACAGATTGTCTCAAATGAGCAAAAATAGTCGCCACAATGGAAATGTCAAAGGAAGTGCCATCGTACTTGTAGAGTGGCTGTCTAACCACAGTGCTGCAGCTTGGGCAGACACTGCACGACTTTCCTCAAAGCGCCCTGAAGTCTTCACCACAGCTGAGAAGGTAACTCAGGCTCCAGCCTCTTGACCTTACCAGTCTGGTTGCTAACACCTCACTCAGCAAGATCCCATTCAAGGTGTTTCTCTACAGAATCCAATGCACTGCCCTGCCCTCCAACAGACTAGCATTACTAAGAACACCAGTCAATCTGACAGTAACACACTAGCCAACTTCCTAAGGTAAATAAAGGCCTGTCACCGGTACTCAAAGTAGGAATGCGCACATTGTAGAGGACAAAAGCCTATCTGCCTTCAGCACTACTAAATCTGACCATGCCAAAGAAACACAAAAATTGCTCACTCCCACTGAAATCTGCGCTTGCTTGAGCTTAAAGTGAACATTGAATATCAACACAGAAAATTAAATCATTTCTATGCCAACCTAACCCTAAACATGACTTGATTCCACGAGTTTACGAAAAGCATTTCACAGAAAGTTGAGTATTTGTCTGCATGCTGTCCTGAGACTCTGCAGTAGCTTGTTACTTCTACTCCTGGCCAGTTATGGAATCATTATATCACTAAACAAAATCATGAGGATGTGATTATCTGTACTTTTTCTCCGTTTTGGACAATGCTCTCAAACGGCTGTCTGAATGTAACAGGGCCCCACAGCTGCATCTCCGGGATGCAGACAGACAGAACAGACACCCAGGAGCTATCTGAACCCTCATCAAGCCGGCCCCGTCACTCCTTTTGAAACTGGATAGCATCCTCCCCCATGTCAGAACATTCTGACACAGCTCGTAAAAGGTCCTGTGTAAGCTGCTCTGCCCTACTTGGCGTACCACAGCACTTTGAGGCCTAACATAGACAAGACCCACGATCCACAGCCCACATCACTGCTCGTCGTGTTCCGAGAAGAGCTCAGGAACGGCCCTCCACAGAAAGAAAAACATACCATTTTCTTCAAAACACTGTCGCCCCTTTCTGCTTTCTCCCCAGCAAACATCTGCAGTCCAAAGCCGGAAGCAGAAAGGAAGTGAAGGGAGGGAAGTGATCTCACTGGAATGGATCGGAGGATGTTTGTTGTCCCTTCTTGATTGAAACAGGAGCATTTACGCTGCCTCCTGCTATTGTACAGTAAGCGAAGAACAATTTACAAGGCTGCTAGCTCGTGACTAAAAAGCATTTGGCAGTTGTCTGTATTGCATGCAATGCGTCTTGTAGAATTTGTTAAGGGGAAGAAAAGCAGATATAAAAAATAAATGTATATGTGGTCACGTAAACTGAAACTGTTTACTTGTACATGAAACTTAACTCTTACACTCTCCGAATGAGTTAAACAGTCTTTGGACTGAATGATTTCATTTCTGATTTTTTTAATATTTTTTGTCTTTGCAGCTGATTGCCAATGGAAGATGAATATTGTACTTTGGGCTACTGGTGACGTATACAGAAGAACACCTCCCCAGGGAACCACAGAGTTCTAAATGGTGAGGTTTGATGCTATGTTTGGATGAGAGTAAGTGTTAACACTACAGTCTGGGCCTTTGAATGTCAGAGAACCCTGGAGCTCAGTGATTAACAATACTGATGGTGGAAAAATTAGAATCCTGTTATGTCCCAGGAGAGTTTCCACTGGATAATTCCTTCTAGCTGCTTGTAAACTAAAGCCGGTGCATCCCATCTCCCTGCCTCAGAAGACTTCCATGTGTCATTTCCTGTAACGTGTCTTTTTGAAGTTTTTTTAGAAACTGGAATACTATGTTGACTTGGGAAACACCAGTATGAAGAGAATCAACAAAGGGAACTCATTCTAAAAAAGGAACTAAGTATGAAGAATATAACAAAAATACCCCTTAAAATACCAATTAAAATACCCATGAGGTGCCATACTGTACTTGTCTGCATAACGTATCTCTCCATTTTTTCTTCTATAACTACCATGGTGATACACTGTATAACACCAGTTTAGAAAATTAAGGCACATCTCTTTGATCCCCTTCAGGAAAATAAGTTAGTTGTCTAGTTGTTTTGTCTTATCCCCAATCCTGAAGTCGTAAACACAGCCAGGGTTATAAAACTGTGGCAAACCAGAGGGGAACACCATGATCCCTGTGGGCAAAAAAGTACATAAGAGAAGGCATCTTGAAAACGGAGCGAGACAAACCTGAACCTTTAAGTGGAAAAAAAAAGTTGTTGAGGTATGAAATGTAAAGATAAATATCTGAGGTAAGCTGTTCCAAAAACAGCAGGAGTAATGAGGCAGGAAGTATAGTTGCCACTTGCCCTTTAATGTCTGCAATTCTTACACACCTTGACAGCTCTGTGTATTTTATTAACCGAAAATCAAAACTAATTTGGTTTTTATTTGCAGCTGTAAATAATCAAGGTATTGTGTTTTATTCCCACGCGCGTCTGAAGAATTTTGCTCAGAGCTGTGTCTTTTCCCTTGAGGCTGGCGGCCGAATTAATCCGAGTCTCTCGGCTTCTCTCTTCCGCAGTGACAGCACACCTCATTTGTGCACCACAGTTGAGGGAACCTTCAATGTCACAGGAAGCCACCGTCTGAAAGAGTGGCACAGGCTGCCTGAGAGACGACGGTTTATCAGTGCGATAAGCCTGCTAGCAAAGCCAAAAACAAACACTGCAGCTTCCTGCAAGCATGTTGGCTCCATTATCAGAAATGGATTTGAAAACTGGGAATGCGGAGACAGACCAAGTACTTTGAGCCAAGAGGTTCCACAGATTCTACAGCAGTTATTTGACTGGCAGCTACAGCACTTTAGATGCAATGCAAACGGCACTGTTTTCTTACTGTATGGCAGAAGCCTGTTAACTAGAAACCATCATGGATATTCACCTTGAAACCCTGCCCCTAAATGTGCAGAACAGTAATCACAGCTACAACTGATACCAAACAGAGGAAGACTATGAAAATTAATGTAAGCTACCTTATATATTTTGCCTTTTGCCACCTTTCTCTGCTTTTTCTGTTCAGCTTTGCATGATTGATGTGTGCATTACTGTGACTCTTTGTTCATCCAAAAGATTTACAGTAAAAATATCTTCTCAATTCCAGCTGTTACCATCCTTTTTGGCCCTTTGTTGACAATCTCTCTCAACTCCTAGACCCAACACAAGTAAACAAATACTTGCTGGAAAGATCTACTTGGGAGAGAACAAATGACCTCTGTGACTTACTGTAATACATTTATTTGACCCAAATGCAACAGGTCAAAGGATGATGGCCTGGAAACATGGATGAAAACCAGGGAAAGCTGCAAGTGTGCTGAATGGGCAGGCAAGAGGAATAAAAAGCAAGTAATGAGGTTAATCGCCTGTCCTTACATCTGGGCAAGAAGGCAGTACAGGGCCATAATATTAGGGGGCTGTCATGTGTCGCAAATTTCCATTTTAGATTTCTGTTATGGGATGTCAGTGGGGGAAATCAATCTAATGGACAGCTTACCTTATTTGTGGAGCACTGTGCGTGTCATGCATAAATAGCTGCCCTTAGCGTTTGGGTAAGAACAGCTGATCCAGAAAAGTTTTATCAATGATAACAATGAAGGAATTATAAACAACAGCCATGACTCACGCAGAACACATGTGGTATGCAACAAGAATGCATTCAAATCATGAGGTTCAAGTGAGGAACTGCGTCAGCGTGCGAGCTGCAATGCAGAGCTTCATTCCACGCTGAAATGTTAAACGAAAGAAGAAAAACACAACGTTTTGGTTGCAAAGCTTTCTTCAGTTGAGTAGAATAATGTGAGGCAAAGGGGCTGTATAAGGGGGGCAAACAAAAGCAAACATGAGAATGGGGAGGAGGGAGGGAGGTGAAAAAAAATTAATTAATAATGTAACCGCAGAACTCGACCATCTCAATTAAATCCTATTTCCTGCAAACTTCCATCCTTCATTTACAATCGAGCTGCATGCCCTGTGAGATTCCATTTCAAAATCAGTGTCACGTCCACCGCACTGTGGATGCAGAAAACAGTAACCTACATGAAGGTTACACATAGACCAGGCTTTCTTAGAAGGATGAATTCACAAGCTTGTATTAACATTTTGTGTTACACGTGCTCAAAAAGGAAATTGCATTTGACATCTTCTGTTTTTTCAGTAACGATATGGCACTGCACAACATTGAGATTTCCTTCAATTCTTCTACCGATTTCAAAACCTTCCTTGGAAAGACTACTTAAGCATTGAGTGGGGAGACAAGCAGGTTGTGAGGGTTTATTTTTTGTTTTTTGAAATGCTTCTCTGGCAGTTCTCAGAAAATCATGCTGCGTTCATTAACTTCCCCACCTCACTTTGTCTATAGCACATTTTAAAAGGAAAACTTTGATTTTAGTTTCTTGAAAAGGTAGGGGGCGAATAGCAACTAAATTCCTCATGACAACAGGGAATGAGGCATGTAAAGAGAGAAAATGCACATAACATAAACTGCTCCTTAACATTGGCATGTGTCCGCTGGAAAGAGCTCGTCTGTCTACTGAGGGAGGGTTAAAAATGCTCACGTTACCCTAGAGCCCTAACAATTAGCCCAACTGTTAACACGCCGCTAAACAGTTCCGCTGACTAACAAATGACTGCAGACTTTGGCCTCCGGCATTCTGATTCCAGTAAATGTCTGTGTTACATAACTCTTCAAAAATCTTCACCTTATCTGAACAGAAGTAGTGCGTCACGCACAAAGCAGTGCCCACAAAAGCTGGCGACTGCTTGCTTGCTTCAGAGGGAGCTCAAATTAAATAAGTGGCCAAGAGAAAAACAAAAAAGGGCTGAAACACAAATCACTTTTCCAGGACCATTTCTAAGTGCACATGCATTTTGAGGCAAAAGCTGTATCTTGCACAAGCGCTGGCATTTAATCTTGATGATAGTCTTGCAGTCTGTGGAGGAGGGCCGTGTTACCTCTGGAAGTCACTCCTCGTCCTTCCCTCCCAAGCACACGGCTGCCCGCCTGATTGGAGAGGAAGTGCGGCCGTATTGTAGTACAGTGCTCTGTGCTAACAGTGTAGTTCATGATAATAGCTATTTCCTGTCAATCCAGACCTTGGCAGAAGCTGTTTTGTGCTGCATTAGCTTAGTAAAGAATACTTAGTAAAGAATAAGTACTAGGAAAGCACAACTCAGAAACTCTCCTACTGCAATGGCAATATATAGAAAAAAATATAAATAACTGCAAAATGCTACTGTAGGCGTAAAAAATATACTCCCCTCAGGGTACCTTTCTGTAAAAAGTGTCATGGGACTGAAGCTGATTTTTATTAATATACAGTCTTCCTTTTCTGTATTATTTTTTTGTTTTTCAGGATAAGAGCAGAATCAATATGTCCATTCGCCAACCTCAGGATAACAACAGTGATTTTGAAATGAAGATCCCAGTGTGCTCTTCAGTCTTACACACTCACCCTCTCACACCTAAAGGTGCTGCCTTACAGACATCCACAAACTGTTACATCTGCAGCACTTCCAAGCTGTGGGTTGAACATAGCCGTAGTCACACAGAGACTGGGCGGAAAATAACAAACGGCAGGCAATGGGTAACTGTGGATCAGGGCAGGCACGACATCTGTAGACTCTATTAGTCACTGGACATCAGACATCAGCAGTGTGAAAATACTAAGCACTAATGGGTGGACTTTAACATTCATCACCACCATCTAGTAGCTGTTACTCCCCTTGGCAACATAAACAGGAATGAAGAGAGAAGGACTAAGAGAGTAAGTTCTCCCTTTTGACCTTCACTTGAGAACGACAGATAACTAATTAAAACATAAAATATGAAATTATACATGAATACAGTCGGTCGAAGGATCAAGCAAACAGTCATCACAAACTCTGTCACAAAAGCACACCATCCATCTTTGAAAGTACACAAGGGAGAATTTTACCATTTGATTGATACCCCTTTATTTAGCAAACCGGATCTCAAATCCGGTAATTTCTTTTTCTTCAGTTTCTCAATGGTAGAAGTGCAAAAACGCGCGTCTTTCGGTGCTTCTTCAGAGGTGACGTTCAAAAGCTTGAAAATGGTGACTAGAGTCAAAGCACACGTTCCCTCAGGCAAGTTCACCTGAAACCACAGAGAGCTGACTGCAGTGTGCTTCTTAACAGACATGCACACTGCTTACATCCTGTACAGTAACTTGCCTTATAAGACCAGCACATATTGCTCAACAAACTGCCACTGCAGGTCATTATAATTATAAGTCGGGTTGATCAGGGCAATATTTACTATGCATGAATATGTTCATTCAACCATTCACTGGATAGCCATTCTTTCAGAGCAACCCAGAGCAAAACTAACTAAGATTGTGTCTCGCTAACGTGCTGAAAATCTTCATACTACTTTACCTTCTGACCACATTCACCACATGATCAAGCTTACCCTAAGCGACCCCATTACAGCACAGTGTACTCTGGAACCTTTATCAGCAGATGTGTCGCCACACACAGTCAGGACTATATTTGCAACACCTCATATCGATCAGCATTGCTGATCTTGACAGTCAAAATACGCATTTCATTAGTATTTTGTAATGATCCTATTCGGTATGACTGATTTGACACACAGAGTCATAGTCTTGGTGTTTCGTCGATGGTTATGCATCATTTTGAATTACTGGGAATGCACCGTGAATCTGTATGCTGTGACACTAAACTACTGTCCCTAAAGAGCCGCTGAGAAATCACTTTTGAAGGAGACTCTGCAAATCAATGCGATATTTACTATGATGAATGCATTGGTGTATTTCAAATGAACAAAACACATCTAAAATGCTGCATAAAAATAAAAAAATGGAAATCTGGCATAACTGGGAATTACTTCTGCTACAGGTGGCAAATACAATAATGAAGTGAAATGAAGTAATTAATTTCCTTTGAAATCAGAAGAAAATGCCAAAGCATGTGGTACTCTTATTGGTTACTTTCAACAACAGAACCAAATGTTCTTGAGACCATAATATAAGAAAAGTTACAAACTAGATGATCCGATACTTCTTGATAGAAGTCAAGGTATGAGCTTCAACAACATGTTCCAGACCCCTGCAATCATTTTGTGTAAAAAGATGCCGCCTGTCCTGATTTAAATGTATTTCTATACATTTTCCACTTGTTTCCTCTGATCAGTGTTTTACCCAATAAAGATGTCAATCGGGTCTGTATAATCGAGAACCTTAAAAGACCCAGTCAACAAAAAAATGCAATCAGCAGGAGACTGAGTGGGAATAATCAAATATCTTCAAGAATTGAACAGTTTGCTACATTTTGTATGACGACAACAGTTTAAGGTTTAGATTAATCCAAACTATCAAACACCTGCCAACGTTAAACTTTAGCACTGGCGTTTCATTGATGTTTTGATTGAATCTGTACCTAACTGCTATTTACTAATTTGCTAATTACAAATGTTTCAGTAATCCACAAATTAAAAGTGTCATACATTAGTACTGTGTTGTAGAAGGTCCTTTGACTTGGCTTTGAGTTAAGAACAGGCCTGTCATTGAGTCAGCTGAGAGTGCAACAACCTAGAATTCACTGGTTTTCTGACCCCTGTGATCTGTGCCACCTACAAAGCACCGGCAATACTGTTTGTCAGCTTTTGGTTGTGTTTGGATCCACTTTCTGCGTCATTTGAACTTGCTCAACAATTTGTTTCTCTGCCCCCAAAACAAAGGCACAAACGGTTCATGCAGTTCTGCACTGGAATTCTTCCAAGACTTATAAGTCTGCATTGGCACGGTTAATGTATATAAATACATCCTTCACACTAATTATCAGCATTTGTACAGAAAATATACAAACTGTATGGGAACACATAGGTACACAGAATTTATCGGTAAAAAGAAGTCTTCAATGCAGTAGAAACAAACACCTAATCCTATATTTACAAATACACAGAACTTTATGTCTACAGCAAACAGATGAACAAAAGTCAAATGCTGTGCTGGTAATATTATGACACATACCGTATCTAACTGCAGTGTATCTAACCCTGCCAGTTGAGTGGTATGGTTATAGATCAGGTAAGAGTATTTTTATCATACCCAAAAGTGCCCAGCTACTGTACAAAAAATAGCAACAGTGCCTTTGTCAATAAAGACCCCAAAAGCCTATATACAGTACATGTAAAATAAGGCAACACAACCCTTAAATATTTTCCCTTTGTTACTTCAGGGTGTCCCAGAGTGAGTCTTTGCCAAGATGGAAATGGATTTTGTTCTATTTTCTGTTGTACAATTGTTTTAAATAATAATGACATTTATGGGCATTTAAAAACCAATGCCACGTACCAACAGCGTCTACTGACTGACAAACTGACCATTCAACAACAAATAAAAGTTGCTTCAAGCTTTGGGGGGGGAGAAGGAAATATCACTACATAAAATCTGAAGGATGCACCACAAGTTGGGTAAAGTAAAACAAACCTTTTCTGTTGTTCTGAAATTCACTGCAGGTCACTGCAGTCCTGCTCTCGCTCAGCTTGCTTGGGCAAGTGTGGAGTGGAATTTGGACTCCAACAATGCGATGACTCACTCGGGGTGCAGGAGACTACGCAAGACATTCTGCAAACTGCCACTCGTTCTTCCTTTTTCTTTTTCTTTTTGTTAATTCCAAAAATCTGGAGTCACATGACACGTGTAGTGTAACTAAATACTGGGCGACATGAGGCAACAACATAATATCTTCTCTGTTTATCAAAGAGAAAAGCTGCACACAGACATCACTAAGTTCCATCCAAGTTCTGTTTCTGATTCTTATTAAACATCTTAGTTAAAATTTTATTTTAAAATTTTATTTTAACTTGGCTTCACACAGACTGGACGTGTACTATGTCATCATAATTATATTTTTTGAAATTCTCTATAAAAATAGGGATTTCTTGGACTGTGTCTTCACACCCATTAGGTTTTTAATTTAAAAAAATGTCACAGCTCTTCAATTAACCTTTACTGTATATGACAGGGGAAAAAATGAGCACTCAAATGTGAACTCAAAGAAATGCTCAGACACCATTACATTTTTACTTAGAAAATAAGCAGCTTTATGAAATTCTTTATTAAACACAAACCACATAATCCAAGGGCAATGAAAAACCTAAGAGAACGAACTGCTGTCCATGCTCAGTAAATCACAGTCATTAATGGGTACTGAGCATGGCAGGAATGAGGGCTCGGAAAACAGCTACAAAACTGGACTTCAAAATGTCCCATCAGTGCACGTCCCAAGCAGGCACAAATGCTGTGGGCAGTTAAAGAGAATCCTTTGCCAAAGCAAACAAGTGCAGGCTTCTGTTACAATAACCCGTGACTCAGCGCCCATGTCAGAGCATGTTCCATTGTTTCACGGCATTCACAATGGGAATATTGTTCTGAAATCGTACACTGCCCCCCTCTATATCAATTGGCCTCTACAATAAGGGTGAACAGAACCCATTTGTTTCAGATGGACTAAGAATAATCCAGTTTGAAGCTGTGAATGGCACTTCACTTTCCCACAGGCCCTTTGAGCACAAAGCCCTGCTACTAGTGCGGGCACCATGCCCATTATAGGGGTGTGAGCGGGACTGTTCCAAGGAATGGACTTATTGGACCACATGGTGCATTCTTACACTTCATTGCTGCCCAGAGTAAGAGACCTGCACCATGGAGGAAACGGCTGAAAGTAAACAGAAATACACTCCCACTTAAGCACCTTCTCCTAAAGGACTCACACTGTGCTAAAAAGTCACTTAGTTCATGATTAGCAATTATACAGTATATAAACAGTATCTTGTGGTTATTATCAGTTGTTGTTAAGGATGGGCAATGGTATTAAGCTTTGGGGGCAAAGGTCATGTGAATCCGTGTTATGTGGTTCTCACATCCAGAATATCACTTTAAAACCCTTCACATTCAGACAACACAAACCTGTCAATGCTCTCCGGTCGCAGGTCCCTGTCACAAAATGTGAAGCCGGGTGATACAAGAAAGGCAGAAGAACAAAAGAACTGTACCTTAATGAGTTAGAACCACAACAAATTCACAGTTCCAAAGCCTCACCATATTCACCTTCTGGTTCAGACTGCTCATGTGACGTGCTGCTACACAAGTGCCTCAAGTGGAAGCTCTATCTGTATTGAGGACTAGGATCCATTGATTTATAAGCAGGCAACAAAGCATCTTTGATAACTGGCCTGAAGTGAAATCAATAAAGTTTCCAAGAGGTGAACAACTTCTGCTGTTGAGAAAAGACTCTCCAGAAAGCCGAAAACGTAGGCAGGGCTGACTTACTCAAGATTCCATTTAAAGAACAAAGCTACCTCAGCATTCCTTCATAGCATAATGAAACAGCTGTTTACAGTTGATTTCAAAGACTTCATGCACATTATCAAGGTCATTCGTAAAATAAATGTGTGATCCTTCACTAAAATGAGACATTACAAGAAAGAAATCTGGGGCCCTTAAAATGCGCAGTAACAAGTGGATAAATTGTTCGGCAAAATTCAATACATTCTGAAGAAGCTCATTTATGTTACCAATAGCAACCCTTGATCTGCAAATTAGAAATAGAATTTCAGGATTTAGGTCTTGGAGAAACAGCGCTTTCTAGTTTCACATGTTTGGAGCCACCAAAGCTATTGTTATTTTTTAACTATTTTTGTAGTAGTAGAAAAAAAACATAAACATTATATACAGCATACTGTTTTACTTAATTTATGCATGTACTTTTAGTCTTTTTTTAAAAATCAGAGTACACAGATTTTGAATATTAATTAAACCTTTTCAGCATTCTGTTTCTGAATTGCTAACATGGCAAGACATTACAGCCAGTCAATGACAGGCCATGGTACAGGAAATCACAAACCACAACACCTCAACAAAATCAAGAGGGAGGCCCATGTGTGATGGTCAGGCCGGGACAGTCTAGTTGCTGCTGCTTTAGTTGTAGTGAGATGCAGATTGAGGGTAATCGAACTGCATGGCCCTACACTGATCAAATCACTGACAGCCCTTCCTGTGGGCTCATCAACACCTGTCCTCACCTCACTCGGCTCATGTAACAACAGCTATCGTGCCATTTGAGAATGTTGCAGTTAGACCAAGGACGCCTTACTAACCCTCACATCCTGCATCCTGATATACATCACAGACTGGATTAGAGCACATTAGCACAGGAAAATAGAGAAGGTTTTCTCTGAATAGCAGTTTGAGACATTACAGGTTTAACAAACTGCAGGCTCAGATCCACAACATAGAGCTGGCTGATGGATTTCAAGCTTGCTAGCCGTTTCAAGTAAAATCTGTATGTACAGACACCTAATGCCCACAGCAACTTGATGCTGCATTGCTAATTCTTAAGTGCATATAAAGAGTCTGTAGTTCATAATACCTGACATGGATGGCACTACAAATGGAGACTTACCTGTAACAGATACTGAGTCTGAATGCCCCCTGTGGGCAAACTCCATATCTGAGTAATTTCTTATGGAGAAACTACGAGAAATGATAAACTAACTAAATCTGTGAGTTTCATTTGTAGTGCAACAGAAAAATGCTTGTGGGCATATCTGAGAAAGGAGATTATCCAGGACTAGAAGATGTACTACTGTTAAAGGAAACTGTGCATCCAGAAACAGGCAAACTCATCAACAAAACTCAATAGTGCTGCAGTCCTCTGTTAGAGCTACACTCTTAAAGCCCATCCAAGCAGTACACGCACGCACATGCACACACACGCACACACACACGTGAACTGGTTCAACCTAATGCATGATCACTAGACCTGGCACAGCATTCCACTCACTTCCTACGCTGCTGTAGAAATGCAATTATATAACCTCAGGCTTTTCTGCAACTAAACACGAGAGTCGGCTCTCGCCATTTCCAAGACCAATGTGTCATCGTCGCGACCAAACCAAATCAGAAACTCCCCACACTCTCTCTCCACGCGCTGCAGTCCCGGGGAGCCCCAGCGACGATCATCTTCGGAATGTCTGCATTCACCTCAACCCTTGACCAAGTAAACCACAGGAACCTTATGGCACAGACGAATGCTGAGACTTTTCATTCGAGAATGCAAAAGTCAAAACCTGTCTGTCGCCATCCGAAAATAAACCTAGAGAAGGTTTATGGGTTTCTGTTAGAGAACTGTAACATTGCTTGAGAAAGCTTGGCCACCTACGCCATGATTTGTCTTCAGTGTTTCGCACACTATTGTGCCTGTCTGTCACTGTCATCCAAAATTCTGTTTATTTTAGGAGCCCAAACACTACTTACTAGTGTCAAAGGCATAATAAAGAAGCTTTAATGTCTAAAAGTGCACTTGGGAGTATAGGCAGATTCACTTGGCAAGTTCACCTACATTCTAATGCCTGATAAGACAGGGCACGGTCACTCTTAGGCCTTGTTTCATTGCCACTGCAAACTGAAATGGATCACTTTTAAAAATCAGGCCTATTCAACTTGCAAGCTAATGGCAAGATAATATGATTCTTCCCTCCTCACAGCAGATCCTACCTTCACCAAATCGTTATTTAAAAGACGTAAAAGCTGGCATGCAAGTCGTTTGGGAGTCGGATCTCTTGAGTAGATTTCTCTCCAAGTTTACCAGACAGCTCGAAGCCCCACAGGTCTTAATGGTATCTTTACATCACTGGGCACTTGAGACTTAGGGTAAAGTAAAATATTGAAGTGTGGTGCAGGGAATCAAATGATTTGTTCAATTTAGTCATTCTGGAACTTTTGGCGTTTATGGAACAAAAGATTGATCCTCCTCTTCTCTGTAGCCTTAGATGATGATGAAGCACACGAAAGGACTTGGCACTCATGGATAAATCCACAGCTTAAACCACAGTTGCACAATTCCAGTTCTCAAGCACCAGGTGCTTCTGCTCTCTTTTTTTTCAGTAGGAGCTTTGAACTACTAAACAGCAACTGTCATATGCTTAAATGGGCCAATTGCTGTAACACTGTCTCTTTAGCCTCCCATGGCTACAAAATGTGCAGGACTGTAGCTCTCACACACCACAGCTGGGCTTTAATACTGAATTTCATTCTCTCAGCAACAGTGGTAAAAGCCCAACAACACAGGTCTCGCAAAGAATCCACACCGCATGGTGCCAGATGGAAAATCAAGCACTACAGCATTCATAAAAGGATGAGCTGAGACCCTCTTGACTCAGTTCTCTCACTGACTAAGCCAGATTCTAAGGGTGCTCTACAGGTGAAATGCTAGTCTAGTCTGTTTAAATAGCTCTGTTTGACATGGCACCACTATGTCGACAACCAGCAAACCACCACCATCTGCACAAGGCTTCCAGAGCCTTTCCATCTCTGAAGCAAAGCCCGGTGGTGAAACTGCATCAGATCCCATTCCCTTTTCCAACCCCTGTATTGACGCTTGCTCAAGTTTCACCCGCATACATTTCTCCGGCATAGGACTGGTGAAAATTAACGTATGGACACTGAAATGAGACAGAGAGCTATAGGAGAGGGACTGCCTGACACTGACTGTTACCTCACCACTGCCCTTCATGGCCACAAAATTCACAACCCACATAAAACGTAATCAAAAATGAAAAACCCCTCCAGATATATCAACAGATAAGCAAGGAGTATGGAAATGCCTTGCACCACTCTCTTGTGGGAGCTGCAACCTCCCATTGATCTTCACAGTACTGCATTCTGAAGCGTTGCTAAAACTGAGAAGACCTAAATGAATCCGCCCAGCGCCCACAGCCAGCGCACATTAATCAAAGCCCTCTAATTCATACTGTTAACGCTACAGGGCCACTCCTTAAATGTTTGACATTCAAGCTCTAAGGCACTTAAGATCCTGCTCTGGGTGACTGAATTTTCGGGGCACAATGCAAAAATGGTCTTGGCAGAAAAGAAAAGCTTCCAGTTTTTGGATTCCCCCCTTTTTTTCGGGTGGAAGGGTGATTATAGAGATTGTTCAGCGCTGGAGTCGTGACACCGCTGCCAATTTTGGTATTTTATTTCCCTCCGCTCGCGACTTGTAGCCCGGCTCCTTCTCCGCACCGTAGCCCGTCTCTGCGCGCTCTCTACAGCGGAGGCCAACGGAAAGGGCGCTCGGTTAGTTTCACTTCTTGTATCGAGTGGAGGAGTCGGGGCTTTTTTTCTGTTACACAACCGAGCGAGGTGCGACTCGAGAGAAAGAACCAGGTCGTCTCACCTCACCTCGCAGGTCCCGAGCCTCCAAAAAAAAACCCTTTTACTCATGCCGAGAAAAAAAAACCTGAAGTCAGCACACGCAAAGAAAGGTCTGTGGGACGGCAGTGAGAAATTTCAAAACCTTGTCTTTTTTCTTTTGCTTAAAGGCCTGTTTTTTTAAAAAAAAAATCTGATAAGAGAGATTAAGAACAGATACCTGAGCCACTTCAACTCCCCTGTGCTTGCTGAGACACTGCAGGCAACACAGAGACAACACATTGTGGTTGTACAATTCAGATTAAAATTGATCCAAGACAAAAACACCCACCACACAGATTTTTTGGAGAACATTTTTGGAGCCACGGGATCTTGTAAAACTTGTACTGATGACTCAGTAAAACACATATCTATTTTGTTTTAGCTCTGTGACTTTCTGTGCATGATACTGTATGCAGTGTCTTCTTTTTGGCTCCTATACAAGATATGGCATAAAATCAGGAGCTGCTCAAACAGCCTGTGTAACAGAAGCTGTATTTCAGTCCCAGATGTGAAGAGCCTCCTCAGCCAAGCTCCATGGTTATCATTTAACAACTGAATGTGTGTCAAAAAAAACAAGCCAGCTTAGTATTACAGATGTTTCAAAGAACCACCGAAGAATTTTAATATGTGCAACAGGTTCTTAAAGGTACACCACAGCAACAGTGCGTTCTACAGTGTTTCAAGACAGCCGTTCTGATAGGATGCCTCTGGTCACAGAAGCAATTATATAACCCCAAAATCAAATGCATTTCATCTTCTGTGATATAATACTGCATGTGTGTGTGAATCATATATACATAAGCATGCCTAATCAGAAAGCACATAGTAGGGATATCGTGTCAGAGGTCGCTCAGCATCTTGTACTATTGCATTCACATGGGGGATCCTGCACCAATTTGAAAAAAACAAAACTGCACAAAATTTAAACAATGTGATTCCAATGCTATTTCCTATATAGAGAAATTTCTTTTCGCAATATTTCAAAATGCTCATTAGATCCAGAAAAGTGTAGTAAATCCAGTAAAAGTTTAAGTATAGAAAATACTATAAACTTTTCCTTAACCCTTTGTTGTGGAACTTTCTTTGCCAAATTAGCTTTATTGTTATTTGGAGTTACAGTGGAGCAAATGTATCACTGGAAAGAAAAACAAAACAGCTCTAAGTATAAAGCTGCATATTTAAAAGGTGAGGTGTGAAAACGTCTGCTCTCTTACAATTCTTCCTTTTTATCTTACCCAGTTTCTGTCCTCACGCTCCACTCATAAGAAACCAATAAAATCATAATAGGACCGATACCTGTGCTATAAATACGCATTCCACTGCTCACCATTCGGCGGTATGAAGTTACCCTAAATTAATTACCTTAAACCCAATTTTGTAAGATGATCGCCGTCGTTATGTTAAAGTCAGGCATTAAAACGCTTTTGCCACCTAGAACGATTAGTCACAAACCGCACTAATATCGTCAGGCGCCGTTCATTTCATGTGTCTTTCCCTGAAAGAAACAGCCTCTCACCTCATTTAACCTTTGTCTCGGAAAGCACTGCCTGGAGTTGTCTTATATTTGCCAAAAGTGTTGTTCCGCTTCGAATACCTACCGATAGAGGCCAGCCGAAGTACAATTGTATGTATGTGAGAGTGTGTGCATACAGCAATATGAAACACCCATTCAACAGAGCAGGGCCGAACAGCATTTCTAATCAACTTGAGCGCATAGAAAGTCTTTACACTAACGCTCAATAAAACCACAGACAGCAGCTGAGAGCTGTTCAATGTTTCTGCCTATTCACTGTGACATCTGTCTCCCCTTATAAACTGCTAATTCCCGCTTCAGTAACTCTTAACTATCAATATGAACAAATAGTGTTACGAATAAGTTAGATTGGGTTTATGATAAACAAAAATATTCAACTTCCATAATGTCAGTTTTCTGCTGTGCCTCGCCATTAAAACTACAATAACAACCCTTTGTGCTTTCTAAAGTATGTGACGCTATTGTTAAATAATAAATGTGAACATCTAAGATTGCTGTGAAGGTGATTTCACGAGTCATTCTCCGAGAGCAGAAAAGCTCTAAAAGACGACCAGGAACCTTACCAGGAATACTGCAGTGCTGCACAGCACGAATCCCTTCCAAGATCTAGCTACACAGTAAAATAACCGCAAATAAGATCTTCAAAACGCTGTGATTTCAATTGTCTACAGGCATGATCAGACAGAAGCAAGTAATTTGGTTCTTTTTAACATGCCCATTATCTTCCTAATCGATTTCAAGTTAGAGAGCCAGACAGTTCTATTTTCCGATATGAACAACTGTCTAATACCCTATCATTATGCGGTAAACCCATTATAAGGTCATAAAAAGTAATTGACTTTTTAATACTTTAGTTTAGACTCGGTAGATAATTACAATCATTTTAAGTGCCACTTCGCATGCAGAATATTAGAAAAGAAGCAGTATGGATTGCTCCAGCGTCCAACGAGGAAAAATGTGTTAGCTCTTCAGTCTAAATTTCCAGTTGCTGCTAGATGGCTAGTCCTCAAGGTATTGTAATCGTGAGTATATCATGAACACCCCCAACCCAACAACAAAACCGCTTAAAAGTTATTTTCTTAATTTATTTTCAAAATAACACGGCGATTATTTCTGCCCTCGATTTTAATTGTTAATACAAAAAAAAACAGGAGAAAACAGGGTAAGTGCATTGTATAAAAGTTCACAGAAAAAAACACCGAATTTGCACCCTAACGCTCGGGGGGTGTTTTCATAGTATGAGTACATAATGGTCGTGCCCCCAACGTTTTCACTAACCGTGGCACAGATCGTGCTTTCGTTGCTCCCGATACACGCATATTCTTCGTGAAACAACACCCCCTCACACCCGCACTTAACTCTCATTAACTCACCAAGCAATCTGATTGGCGCTATTCACGAGTTTTACATTACCCATCCACACATGACTCTGGGTTAGCGTGAACTTTCTTTAAAGATTATCCTTTTGGAATTTCACACTCAAGTTGGATTTAGAGCACGTAATCCTACTTGCAAAAAAAAACACACACAACAACGCTATCGACCTGGGGAAAACCACCAAAGTCAACGAGTTAAATTGCCAGTTTTCCCTGGCCCACGCTGCGTGTGAGCATGTTTGTAAACAATGAAAGCAGGCAAATCTGTGTAGCCTAATTACCTCACGCAGAAGACTTTTCATCAGTGTTGTGCTGGTGCATCTCTTCATACATGTGTTGTGTAATAATATCTGGATGTTATCTTTGCAGTTGCAACAGTATAAAGTACTAGAGGAAGTAGACTCTGTGAGCAGTTTAATAACAATATCAAAAGCAATGCTAATAATGCTGACCATCGTAAGAAAATACTTTGTGTTCTCTAGTTATAAGCAATCTTTCGGAAGGTGCGCAGAGGCTTACAGTGCACTCTCGCCTGCTCTTCTTACCTTCCAACCGGCGGAGCTGTTGCTGTCGCCCTTGTCCTTGAAATAGGGAACGCTCTTTACCATCCAGTCGTAGATCTGCGACAAGGTGAGCCTCTTCTCGGGGGAGCTCTCGATGGCCTTGGTGATCAGGTCGGCGTAAGACATATTTCCCCATGCATTTCGTCTGGAGGAACTGCTCTTCCTCTGAGCAGCGGCTACCGAGGAGGCTGAGCCAGCCGGCGAAGACAAGGGGGGCACCTGTTGGTGCGAGAGCTGCTGGCCCGGGTGCTGATGTTGTTGCTGGGGCTGCTGGTGGATGCAATTCTCCTGGCACTGAAAATCATTACACAAAACGAGCGGCTTCTGCTCGGGGTAGTCTTCAGTCTCCTCCAGCAAGCTCAGGTTGTTGATGAAGTCCACATTGCCGCCGGGCTCTTGTTTGACAGAAGGCGCCGGCGACGAATTGTTAGAGTTGGTCGGATTAATAAACTCGGGTCGGGGCAGCGGCCAGGTGCACGACCGGGGCCGTGACAATGGCTCGAAATCCGGATCAAACTCCACCACTTGTTGCTGCGGAGCTTCAGCCATAATACCAGGAAAAGTATTATCCCGCTCTCACATAGACCTACGCTAAGGCACACAAGCAGGATGAGAAAAAAAAGAGGCAAAAAAAAACTTCGTCACTTCATAAACTTCTACATATAAAAGTCACAAAACGGAGCCGAAGCGAGTCATAGAGATGAGACAACGCTGGAAAAGAGCTTTTAGAGGTCTGATAAAGGCTCCCTTTTCTGTCGTTGGTCTTGACAAGTTTTGTTTCGGCTGTTTTAAAATCCAGGCTTAAGAAGATCGTATTCGTACCATGTCTGTCACCCCCAGTTGTTGCTTGTTGAATGTTGCTCTGCTAGACTGGCGCAGCGGACTTACTGGAACTACCCAGGGAGTCAGCTGATGCCGCCCACCTTCTGAGTGACACCGGGCGGCAGCCAATGCCCAGTGAGCATCAACAAGCGAAACGCTCACTTTTTTTTCTTTTTACAGCCAAATATTTCCTCCTTTTTTCCAATAACTTTGTTTTGGTTAATGACATGTAGCCGTAAAACACGGAAAATTGCGGGGTCGGTTTCGCTGGTATCGCTTGTTATTCTGCGCGGCCTCTTATTTCCAGCGCTTTGCAAAATCATCAGAAAGTTATGAGTTAAGATTTTAGAACTCGGGGGGTGGGGGGTTTTGACAGCTGTCATTTTATTGTTTATGTCTGTTTAATTAACGAACTTGTTTATTGTTGATCTATTCCGTCACTCAACTTCCTTTCTTAATTTTTTCCTTCAGCTTTTTATAGGTCACATTATACCTCGCATGCAATAAACAACAAAAAAAAACTTTTACTAGTTGTTTGCATTTATTGCAGAGATAAAAAGATATCCTCAAGTGATATAGAATTGCGCATTTGATAAAATTCTGCGCATCAGTTTATTTGTCTCAGAATAATAAATTATTCTACCCTTCAGATTGCCCGGTGCAATCTGTTCTATAATAACGTACAACGGAATTTTGTTGCTAAACGCCAAATTGAACTATTAAATGTTTTTTTAAATCAAATATTTAATAGTACAAAGTAGTTCTAGAAAACTTTGTTAGATATGGAGATTAGTTCTTGCATTTAAGCAGATAGTTATTTAAAACTATTGAAACTCGCTGCATTGGTGCTTTGATTCATTACCATTTAGAGCTGCCTGCCATCAGGAGCCACGGCAGAAACATTACATATCACAAAGGTTATCTCCCGTACATTTTATTCGGCCTGGCCATCATTCGGAGAAATTAATGCTTTTTCTTAACTAATACAATTGATCAGCTTGATAATTGGTCATAACAGTTTTAGAGGACGCAGCCAACCGCGTTTTAGCGATGTGCGCTATTCTGTGACCTAAGATCCCAGAAGAAAGCCTTAATGAATCGTGGTAGCGGTGCATCAGTTTAGAGAGAACGTTCCTGACTTTACAGCAAAACTAAATCTGACTTTAAATGCATCTTTCGTCAATGAATTGCAGGACAGAACAGAATCCTATTTAAACAGTGGAGTCTGTACAGTAAAGACTCTGAAGTTCTGACACAGTTGTGTGCTGTAGGGACAATAGTTGCGTTGAACGTGTTTTGAAGCACTGAAAAATTAAATATCATCCCAATGGAGTAGAACTACATTATGCCCAACATAAGGTGCGGTTTGCGTTACTGCTAAATTTTCTAGGTGACGTTCCATTTATTTTTGTTACTGAATTATGTTACTATATATAGCTTAATACCAATTTTAGGTGTTCCATTTTTCAAAAAATAAATCACTATTATCATTACCGTTGCTGGTATTGTAAATCCCAGCGTTGTGCGCAAGCCACATCTGCACCCAATATGTCCGCGGAGTTCCAATGTGTGCGTAGCATTTGCTAATCCATGTTTTAATAGTAGTCTGTTTATTTTTAAGGAAACCTTGCTGTGCCTAAACCGTCAAATATATCTGGAAGTTACAGTAGCTAACCCCCGCTTTGACAAGACAGAGGCAGAGATTCAATTGTCTCCCACATGACACTGTCATATACCGCAAAATAAACTACAGTAGGAATGCACCTGTTTTCGGCCATTTGGCTGACGGCCACGATTAAGAGACCAAGTTGTTCAAATGGAGAGAAAAGGAAAACAAAAAAGGGATTTAGGCAAAAAAAATCTTCGTATAGAGCCACCTCTGCCACCTAACGTTGGAGCACGAGTATGTTTTGATCTTCACTACTGACAAGTTACCATCTGACTCGAACAGCGGTATTTCAGGACGTATGGAAAGTTCAGGCTTTACAGCTCTAAAGTGTAGAGCGTCCTGAAAGCAGGATTAAAATAACGTTCACATCTTTATATTGATACGTTTACCCTGTCTGGAGTTTGGCAACGTTCACCTGCTTGTCGGGTAGTAAAGGCATTATTATGTCCATGACCGGGAATGTAACGCATTTAGTATCTGCCCCTCAGCTAATAAGATGTTGAGCGCTCGAGTTGTGCGTACGCAGCAAGTTGCCTAAACAGAATAAAACGGCATCTTATGTCACACTGGAAATATAAGGAGTGTTGCAGACAAAGCAGTCATAGGATTCGTCACTAATTTTTCTTTGTGGGGAAAAAAGCTATTAGTGGCTGGAAGTAGAGTCTTCATAGACAGTCTACTCTGATGGAAAGAGATAGTTATTAGGTTGCAACGTAATTTTTGGACATCTATGGCCGGGTGTGTCCGGGTGTGGTAGACCACTGTAGTCTATTGTAGTTTACAACTTGCACGATGTTTGCGAGCTAAACGTGGTTGTTTTCAATATGCTAAAAATGTGTGTAAAGCCAGCCGTAAACTATGAAAATTAAAATGGCGTGCACGCTGAAAGAGACAGTTATTAAGAGTTAACAGCAAATTAAAGTTCAAAAAAGGTGGACTGCTTTGTTTGGGTGTGGTAAACCATGGTGGCTCCTGGCAGCCAAAAAGATTTTGGTTTTTTAGGGCCTTGTGACAGCAGTGTCTGAAGCATTTGAGTGAATTGCTGTTTTGAAAGAATCATTGAAAAGCGAGCTAGCTACCTGACTGTCATTAAAACGAAAATTAAGAACAGTTCAATTACACCAGTAATTTACAATTAAGGTATCACAAATGTTATATTAGTAAAGGGTATTTGCTTAGCAGAGGGGCACGGTGGCACAGTTGTTAAGATTGGTGCCAGACAGCACTGAGGCCCTGGGTTCCATTCTTGGCGTGCTACCTGTATGGAGTTTGTATGTTCTCACTGTGTTATATGGGGATCCTCCAGCAGTCAAAAGACATATTGGTACAGTAGGTTAATTGGCTTCTGAGAAAATTGGCCCTGGCGTGAGTGTGTGTACAATAAGTGTGTCTGTGTGCACCCTAAGATGGACGGGCATGCCATCCAGAGTGTACTGTACATTGCTCGCTGGGTTAGGCTGTGGCTCCCCCACAACCCTGAATGCCTGATGGAAAAGTGATGCTAATGACAGGAAGTATTTGGGCTTTGTTGCGATCAGGTCTAGTTGCAAAGAGGAGGAGGACTGTAATTATAATTAATTCATTAATTGCTTACACTTATATAGCGCTTTTCTGTACACTCCACTCAAAGCCCTTTACAGGTAATGGGGATTCCCCTCCACCACCACCAATGTGCAGCATCCACCTGGATTATGTGACGGCAGCCATAGTGCACCAGAACACTCACCACACATGAGCTATTAGTGGGGAAGAGAACAGAGTAATGAAGCCAGTTAATAGATGGGGATTATTAGAAGGCCATGATTGGTATGGGCCAATGGAAAATGTGGCCAGGATGCTGGGTTTACACCCCTACTCTTTTCGAGAAACGCCCTGGAATTTTTAATGACCACAGAGAGTCAGGCCCTCGGTTTTATATCTCATCCGAAGGACTACATTCCTTAATAGTGTTTACCAATAAAACCATATACCAGCTCCAGTGAGACAATTACATTCTTTTGTTTCCTAAACCAGAGTAATACCTTTTTTATCACCCATCAGTGGTGCCTAATCAGATCTCTGTATTCAAGGAAAGACACAGATATGTTTCCAAGTACAACTTCTAACAGTTTTTTGTGTGCTGGTTGCTCCTCCACTAGGCCTAGACTAGAGGTGAGAAGGCCATATGCCTTATGAGATGGTTTATTTTCAGAAAGAGCACATTTCACCTCCAGATTGACAGACACATGAAAACCCATTGATTGGTGGCTCTTGAGGACCAAAGCTGAGAACCACTGTTAAACACTTAAACAACACACCCTCAAAAGGAGTAAAACAACACTTCCTGCCTGATAATAATAGAACAGAAATGAAATTGAAATTAACATCGGGTGGTTCTTTCCAAGACCAAACAAAGAAAGTTTCAAGATAAATTAATTTTGAAAATGTCAAAGTATTTATATCCAGCTGTTGGTTTTAATGTCCTTACAGGGCCTCAGCCTGAAATAATTTTCTTTTTCTTTACAAAGTAAAAAAAAGACAAATGCAGAGCATTTACGAGGAACATTTGACACATTTTATTGGACCAACATGTAGGTCAAACACAAGAGCTTTCACTCCCAGGGACCACACAGCAGGGCCTTTCATCCAGACGAAAGTGAATTTGAGGAGAAACAGTGTTTTGCTTTTTGCCCGTATGAAAATAAGATCTGTCTGGAATGCTTTGTACTGCTAATATCCTGCTGATGAACAGTAATGCTCACTTTTCATGCTGAGATTTCTGAATTGAGTTTTTTTTTTTTAAAAAAAGCTTTCTGGACACCATGCAAACTTTTCCTAAAAGTGCTTTAAAGGATTGGGTGCTGCTGTTGACAAACTATTTTGCATTATTGTTTGATTTCTTACTGTGGCAAGATATGACACCACAAAAGCAACCAAAATAGCTTAAACTGGAAAGCTCTGTATTCTTTAACAATTTACCAGGTCCTCAGAAGTGGTTCCTTACAGATTGCCAGTATCTAAGGGCCTTAGTCTTTCAAAAAAGAAAATTGTCAAACTGTTGTTATATCACAGTTGTACACAGTGTCATCTACTGTTATCTTGAGACTTTTTTAACTTTTGATGGCTAACAGCTGACAAAACAGAATATTATATGATTGGCATTATCCTTTTATCTTCGCTTAGCTATTTATGTATATACTGAGTGGATCTCTGAAAGTGGTTTCCTTGAATTTCATTCTTATTTTCCAGGGCAAGGCTTGGCACCTGTGCAACACAATAAACCTGCATGAGAAAGGAAATGATGGGGGAAACATTTGAGTGACGCACGTGACTGAAAAGCATCATGCTTCACTAAACAGGCTGTCTCAGCCTTCAAACTGTACTCTTCTGGTATGACCACAATGTTCACTACACTGAATAAAAGGGAAACATATTGGGAGACAATGTTTCACCATAACATGCATCATGATTAATCTCCAAAATGGTGAGTGAAATCATTAGAGTTTTTTTCCTTCCTGTACCTCCTGGCTTTGAAACTTTCAAATGTTTTTCTGGGGCAGTAATTAATGTCTGGATGAAAAATGACATACAATACCACATACTGTAGTTTGGATTCTACATGAAACTATTATACATCTGTCCCATCCAACAAAAAAAAATCAAGAATCTTGCAGAAGAGAGGTCAAGCAGTGAAATATTATATGGGGGTACAATCATAATGTTGTGAAGTTGAATAATTCTTTTAAGAGACCTAATGAGAAGGTCACAGCCTTTTGAAAACAGTTTCAACTGTTTTTTACTTAAAGTTCCCAAAACTAATGCAAGAATTCATAAAAAATGGACAATGGATAACCAGATTTTTAGTATTTTAGAAAGGTAAGGTTAAACAATGAGGACTTTGGAAATTCCCCCCCAGTGAAACATTTTCATGTGTTTCTGTGCCGATGACAGAAAAACCATTCTATCAGTCAGTTCATTAAACCAAGGCTACAAAATTCAAGTTCAAATGTTTCCAGCCAGGATTTTCACCAAAACATGTTTTTGGCTTTTGTAGTGCATGATCTAATCTAAGCAGGACTTTCAGCTCCTAAGGCCTTCAGATTTAAACTTCTCCCTGTTCTAAATGACATGCATCCTATGTTTAAACAAAAAACCAAGTCACCAACTCAAACACATATTCCCACAATGATTTTTTTTATCACATTTGTAGTTCTCATTGAGATACAGTTTATGATTGGGGAAGATTGCTCCAGCAAATCTCAGAGTGCCTGGGTGTTCAATTTGTGCAAAAAATGTCTAGACTTTCTTGACGGAGGCCTTTTCTTTTGCTGGCGTTAAGTCCCCTCATGTGTGTAATTATCTGGGCTACTCTTAATTTTAGCCTATAAACACCACAGAGGTGCTTTTGAATGATGGCCTTCTATTTTTACAAACACAGCAGAACACCATCAATTTCTCATGCCAGGGAGTCACTGCGTGTCATCGAGAATCAAACAGTTATTCTAATGCTTTTTCCCCACTTCGCAGGCCAATCGCAGTTTGAAAAGATCAGGCTATACTGCCACCATGTGGTGCACTGATGAATAGCACTTCTTTCTAAAAAAACATCGTATTTCCTCCGTTATGATGTCATGGCACAACCCATCCTAACACAATTGTCATCTGCATCTAGTGATATGTTTCCAAAGCAAGATAAAGATCATCTTTACATAAAAACAACCAGCTCTTTATCTTAAGTTTTATGAGTAATGATCTTAAAATGCACAGTCAGTCGGTACGTCTTTGGTTTCCTACACCTCAATCATTGTAGTACCTGGAAGCCTGCTATTAATAAAGAGTTTTGAATTTTAAATCACCTCATTTCAGCATCCTGTCCCTTAACACATACACAATCTAAATTTTGCTCCAATACGGTTATAAGTTCTTGAATTAATACCTTTATTAATAAAGCTTAAGAGAGTTTGCAGCTTGCATTATGAATCGTAGCTGTAAGGGTGATTCTTATTCTTCAACACATTTAATTATAATAATTGCATGAGACAAATAATGAGGTCATTTCACTTCAATTTATAAAGTGATAAAGTGTGTGACCTGAGCCACAGGAATTGTATGCATATTATTTGAGGAAAAAAGGTTAAAATTTTGCTAGATTAAAGTGCAACAGGAGACATAGACAAGTCTCACATTAGAAACACATGGGAGTCCAGTGTCCTTTCATTCCATGGCTTCTTCCCAACTAGATCTTGAAAGATCCCAGAAAATTAGTACCCTTAAATATGACTGAACATGTAACCATGCACCAACAACTTTATTTCAAAAAGTACTTTTAATTTTCCTAAATGTACTAGACACTCAGCTTCCACTTTTATTTTGGTACTTTGATTGAAATGGTTAGTACCTTTCAGTATTGTGAATAGTCAGACAGGGTTCCTTTTCTCGTCATTCCTAAGTAGGACCAAGGATTGATTCTGATTGTCCATCTTTTCTCACGTTCAAACATTGGAGATACAGTATCTGCTTTTTTGTAATGTGGCAAGTACAATTATTTTAAATGCAGTACTGTATCATTTCAGACAAATACCAATATCAAAGGGAAAATGAACAAATGGAGATGTGCATTAAAATGTTTATACCTTAGCAGCATCGATGAGCAATGAGATCTTCAGATCACTGAAATAAAGGAACTATGGGAGACATTTGGATGGTAAACTCCATGTAATGGTTCTCTCAAGCATTCTCCAGAAGAGCAGGTCTGGACTAATGAAACATGATGCACCTCCAGTGTGTGTGACTAACAATGTCTCATCAGGGAAGAAAAAAACAACCTTTCATGAAGGAACACTTAAAAGAGATGCAGTGCACATTACATCCTTTACAAACATGGGCCAAACGTAAGATGAAGAGCTATTTTGGTCCATACCTCTTCCATTGTACTCTGATAAATCACGAAACCATCTTTTTTCTAATACATGATGTACTCTTAGCTAAAGTGCAAAACATCTTAGAACTGAAAATCTGGGAGTATAGGCTCCTTTGGTTTTAAGCAAACATGTTCTGTTAAATGGGCATTAAAGGTATTAACCTAAGTAGATGGCTAAGGAGCTCATGCTTTTTATTCATTTTTCTGCAGCTGTGTAGCGCATTGGCGAAATTAGCATCTCTAAAATATTTTCACATTTCCCCTCCAAGAAAAACATCAACAGGGCTGTCACAGGCACCATGCTACACTAGAAAACAAAGCCACCCTCAATTTTGGATAATTGATTAATTATGAGCTAGAACAAGCCAGTATCTTTCTTTGCTCGTGGATAATTACGTGCTAGAACAAACTGGCATCCTTCATAGCTTCCATCTTATTTCATATTTGTGGTCTCAAGCGATTTGTGTCCCATTTTTTTGCAAGCTTCTTTCTTTTTTGGAAATTCAAATCTCAGAAGGCTTGGGAAAACCACCAAAGGGCCGGAAAGAAAGGAAAGACAGAACTGTTACAATCTAAATTTTTCACTCAGCTTCCTGTGACCACCCACTAACAAATAACACATTAAAAATCAATTTCCAATTAGTCTAAACTGATGCGAAAAAAAAACTGCAGAAAATTAAGAAAGATTGTATTTAAGAGAAGCAAATCGTTTATTTCTAAACCAACCTACACGGTAAGGAATGTTTTCAAAAATACGAGAGTATGTCTGTTTTCTGTCCAGACATTGCCGAATATGATGGCTGCAGCTAAGGCCAAATATCAACATAGGCAGCATAAAATAAGGTCCGCCGTAGCAATAGGCATTACTTTCCTTATTTGTTCTATGAGGGTTAAGCAAGAATATCAAACTATCTTTCAAATTTGCTACAAGACGTTTACCTCAGAGAAAAGCTAGTATTGATACACAACAGAAACTCCTGTATCCAGCTGTACCTGTTCTCTAATAGTTTCCAAGGCTGCACATATTTTCATTCCAATTTGCCAAGCAAAAAAAGAGATAACCCCCAGACCAAAAGGACACAAAGTAGATTCCTGAACCAAAGCCATGCTGGAGGGAGGCTCTTGCATAAGACAAACCCAAATGCTAGATATTTAGGGATTGCTCCCTTCAGTATTAGTGCACAGCTAGACACAAAGTTCATATTTTAAATATTTGCTTTTTTATCCTATCGGTAGAATTTCTAGACAAACCATGAAAAGAATCGATTCTCTTATGCAATGGGAGTTTCCTCTGTTTCCTTGATGTACATTATCTAATTATCTCACCTCAGCACAGGAAAGTACAAATGAGAAGAGTAACAACTGATTACCTGGAATCTGGGGAAATAAATTAACAGTTACAGTGCTGATGGTCTTGTCATTAGTTTACTGGCTGATCATAAAGCAACTACAGACTATCCATTTTGTATAGCCTGGCGATACATGTTCAGATGACGCAGGGCAGTCTGATGCAATTCCCTCACAGGAAATTACAAAAGAATGCTAGCAGAAAATAATACAGTTCAAGCAGAGACAGAAAACTGAGAACTGATTTCTCCACATTGATTGGAGGAATTTAACCCAGCTGCAGAAAATTTCATGATATTTTCCCCATGTACGAATTAAGAGTTAGATGCTTTATTAAACACTACAAGGGCAAACAAACACCAGGAAGTCTGCTTTCTCAACTAGCTGGACCTTTAAGCTTTCCAAACGGGGTGAATGACAAAAGTGTTTCTGAATGCCAACAACTATGACTCTTGTCAATAGATTCCGGCATTTTAAATTAATCTTAGTCCTGGACTAAGGTTTAAAGCCTCAAAATTACTCTTGTAATAATCTGTGCTTCTACTTCCATTGTTAATAACAAATCTCACATCAACGTATATGCCACATTACAGCAGAAAATGAAAGGTAGCACTAACCTACAGAATCTAACCTCTGGAGGTGTATTTACCTGAAGTGTTGTTTGCACCGAAGGAAGGGGTAAATCTTGGTTCTTTTCAGATTTCTTGGAAATTACGGGACATGACGAAAATTAGGTCTAATTGATGTGATGCAACTGAAAATCAAAACTCAGGTGTAAAGATAAGATCTCTTACTTAAATAAGTTCATCTTTGGGCTTCTTAATCTAACTGGATCGCTACATCTAATTAGAGGGTTAGGCCTCAGGTGGAAGTCTTTGAAATGTTTCCAGTGAAAATCAGAGAAAGAAGAGACATAGAATTCCTTAAGCCCGGGCTGAGTGTGCCGCTTTCAACAGCATTCAACAAAACTGTCAGTTGAGGTAGACTTCAGCCTCCTTCAGCAAGTCCTCCTTCTGCTGGAAGTACTCTCTGAACCAAGCTATGTGCTCTGTCTTCTGTCTGACAGTGAGATGGGGGTTTTTGGACAGCCCAGTGATCACCAGCTCCATGAAGTGACGGATGGGGCCTTGCTTTGGAAAATCCTCCAGGTGTTTCTCTAGGAACACGTGCTCATGGAACGGGATGTCAGCTTCCTCCTCTAGACCTGAGACCAGAGCAAACGCAGTGCTGAGTGGCTTAAAACAAAGACAAAACTACGACTAAAATAGGAAGTTCTGAATAAAGATTTGGCTGCCGATGGAAATTTTCATTTTCTCGATTGAGAAAATTGCCCAATCTTCTTTACAAGTGTATAAAAGGAATACGGACATTCTGATTGCTTCTGGCTAGTTGTATAGCTTGGATTCACTACAACAACCTCCAAGTACAAATCCTGTAAATGTAGCACAGGCTTTAAATAAATAAGATGCTGGAGAAGACAAAATTCTCTTTTCACACAAGGTAACTTCACAGATTGTGTTAAATGTTGATCATATACTACAGTAACACCTATGGCGACAGCCTGCACTTGCCCTGTGCAGTATATTGGCAGTCCTGGGACTTACCCTCTTCGTTGTTAATAGGATACCGCCAAAGCTTCCCATCGCGAGTCCACTGGATCATCTCCTCAAAGCCGTTCCGAGGTGGACGTTTGGTCACCGCTGCGATCTGATTGGCCAGCTCCATATCCCACAAGGATGGAGAGGAATCTGCAGATGAACAGCACAGTCAGTGAGAAAAGCGGGGGTGCAGGCGTGCAGGAAGAGTCATGCTTACAGGATTCAGTGACTAGTCATTTGTGCCATAGTTAAAATTCAGAGGTTCTGTTTCCAGGATCAGTCTTTGTTGCATAAAGCCACAATTTGTATTTGACAAAATTACGGTAACAATCAGTAGATTATTCAGCAGACTGCTGAACCTCTGTAAGTTCAGTACCTACTCATCAGATCCTCAGATCAAACATACGGCAGACAATTCTGGATTGTGTCCAAGGCATCAGGTGTCTTTAAGGTACAGATCCAGAGAACATACGCACTCCTAACGTGCCATAACAAAATGATAGTTATTTATCCTTGATTTCATTAATGCTCATATCAACTGTTAACTGTCGGAGCTACAGGCCCACGGAAATGAAAGATGAGGCTCTACAGTGAAGGACTATCACATTTCAGCAGCTGGGACCCAGTCTGCTACTACAGTGTGTCAGACATTGTGCAGAGCTCTTGACTTGGCTCACACTGAAAGCCCTCTATAAAGCCAGTGTTGAAGTGCTTGGGAAACAAGGACTGTCTGCATAAACTCATCATTTCTACAGCCAGTTTCTTTGCATAGCTTCCTTCAGAGTTACATGCTCGTTTTTAAACAAGCAGACAAAAGCTATGTGATGTCGTACGCATTTCCTGTATGCAGTTTGCATCAGTAATGATGAATTAGTTAACCTATTTATGTTAATACAAGAATAATAGTATTATTAATACGTAAGATGTAGCAGTATGATCATTTAGAGCATGTTATAGTTCTCTCTGCTTTTTTATTAGTAATCTCCTAAAGTTTGTTGAAAGAATTCCCAGATACAGCTCTCTACATTACAATGATTATACTTACAGTATTGTGCATATTATCCACTGTTATCCACATTAGAGAAATAACATTTCTAGCTTAAAATCCTAGAATCTATCTTTAAGGATACATAAAATTTGACAAAAAATAATAATCAACTCAAAGATAGCATAATGGTTTAAACAAATAAATGTCTCATAAGAAAAGTGACCTCCTAACTTGTTAGATCTCATGCGCAGTCTTCATAGAGGTGACATGTTACATGTTGCTTTAAAGGGTGTCTCTTCCATACCTCTGGGCTCTAATTCTGCTGTGTCAGGGGGCACTTGGAAGATGTTAAGTCTTTTGCCAACAAATAAGCCTTTCCTGTAAGGGGAAAAGAGCCATGATTTTAACTGACAATAGAGAACTGTTGTTTTAATCACCATTGTTATCATTATCATTTTATTTTTTTTAGAAGTAGTGTTAATAAGACCTGTCAATTTATCTTAGATTTCAGGTGTATCAGCTCATCACCAATGCTGTTCAGCGATCTCCTCTATCTCGCTTGTACCTTCCTTGCATGCTTGTTAAATTCTCTCAGCACAAGGGAAAAATCTGTTTTATTTATATGCATAGTTTTGGGGAGTTTGCAGAAGTTCCTTTTGAAAACAAGACTTCTACAGATTAAGTATAATAATGGCCATAAAGCCAGGTATTTTTAACAGCTCTTTTTCCTATTTGTTCTATGACTGTTCTCACAATAACGTGTTTTCCCCATTACACCATGGGGCACATTCCCTTCTAGACACGACAAATAAGGGTCTTCTAAGCTTTGGATATATATTTATATTTTTTAATTGAACACCACCATGTACAAAATTATATTAATCATGTTTTATTAATCATTATTTTGTATCCATTTTGTGCATGCGCATACTAGCTCCATCTAGTGCTGGCGACAAATTTACTACTGAACCTTTGTAACTTCCACTGTGGTTTTGCTTTTGTAATAATTTTACTTGACATGCGTGGGCCTTTCTGCAGAAGTAAGTTCTTGTTGTTTAATATAACATAACACATACGGAGGCTGTGCCTTAAAATACAACTCAATTACCTTTTCTAATAATATTAAGAAACAGAAAAGCTGAAGTGAAATCTAGCTCAAATGTCTCAAGTCAAGTGCTCTGACATGGGCACTCATGTCAAAAAAGATTTGTTTTTGGTCACCCTGATCATTTTAGCTTAATTCACCACACACAAAAAAGAAGGAAAATGCAGCTAGTGGCAAACAAAAAACATGTCCGGAGTTACTGAATTTATTTGTTAAACAATTTCAACACAATCAGTTCTGTACTGCACACAAAATCACTGTTAATAACATCACATCCAATTCATGAACAAGTCTTCATATTTTAGGCTCATTTTAGTTTTCAAAGCCTCCGAGAAAGAAAAAAAAACTATTAAAAAGTAATCTGAACGTACAGAGAAAGCCCGTTGGTATTGCACAAGACTAAAAGATACACTGGACAGAAAACACCAATGTGAATTTCCAAACAGATCATAAACACAATGAAGATCCTTCTTACCTGTTGCGCGCACCTTCAAGATCGCTGTTCACACCTCTGTCATGGGTATAACCCCGCCCATCATCATCAAAGTGAATCTGATTGGCTGCTCTGGCACTGGCACGCATGTTGGGACGTTTACCAATCTTCATGTCAGCAATGATGTTCCTTAACAAGGAAAGAGCTGGTCACTGCTTAAAACATTAACACCTAATCCCAAGTTACATACACAAACCAGTATGATTTGACTAATTAAATTTCATATCCTCTGTTTTGGGGTATAAGGTTAAATGTTTTACAAGAGTGAGAGTCTTCAATAGTAAAATCCACACAAGTCTGCACTGCTCTTACTTTTTAATTCATGGACCTAGCATTAAACACACCTATTTTTAACAAATTCCCTAATCAGAAATACATGCCTTATCTCAGGAACATGATAATTTGGCATTCCTGCAACAATTAATTTTTTAGGAACAAGTAATAGGTTTATTCCATGCTTCTTAGTAAGAAGGCTCCACGGCCGAAATGTTGTGTTTTCTTTCTTCTTTTTTTCAGCATGGAATAAACCTATTACTTGTTCCTTTTCAGCCTACGCATGCTGATGCAGCTACCCACCTGAATTAATTTTTTAGGCAGATATTCTACCGGAGAGCTGTTCTCTTCTCTATATTTCACTAGTTTGCACTCTTTCTAATACAAACAAAAAAAACTAGTGCATATTATTTCTGTTGTGTAGTTCATTACAAGTGGTACTATGTCTAAACCTTATCTAGAAGATTTAATATGGCCCAGTAACAATCTCACTTGATAGAAAACAAATTTAAGAAAGTGGTGAAATGTATTTTAAACATCCTCTTACTGGCGTGTTACTCTCTGGAAAAGCTACATTCGGAGCTGCACCAGAACTAAAAATATATAAGCAACAACACTATGTTCCAATATGTACTGTATTTAAACCTAGTTTACCTCTACGTTAACCACAAAAGAAAGGTCCCAGTATCAGATTTAATTGCTGTGTTTACCCAATATTTTTTGTCTGTCCTTTCTTCTGAGCGTCTGATACAGACTCATGTTTTCTCAGCTGCTGAAGGAGTTCCGATTCAGCTCGTCTCTTATTGGGCATTGAGGAGGCAACAGCAGAGGCAGCAGCAACCAGCTCTGGACTCAAGGTCACACTGAAAACAGAAACACAGTGGTTGCTTTTTCTTCCTTTATTCAATAAAACCCTGCAATCCTGTAGATCATGATGCACTACTAGTCATTTCATGCCATATGGCCCCTGTGGTGTGTGCCTTTTGGTTATTATTTTCAATTTATGGTTCAAAATCAAAAACAGAAATTGTCACATTATTGTATAGTACACATGAGATTACGGCTTCAGACCAAAACTGAAGTGGAAAACAACTGAAGCATAAAGAACATTGGATCATCCCAGGAAATACAGAAGATACACAACAGTGCAAGAGCCAAAAAAACTTCTACAACCATTTTTCAATGATATACTATTTCAGAAATAATAGACCACCACTACTGCAATCAGAGAGGCTTGACGTGTTAAGTTTTCTCCTTGAAAGAAAGGAAGCAAAATTTTAAGTACATGGAATTGTGACCTGGAGACACCATGGCACCAAGGGCTGTAGGACTCATTTGCAACCTCTCTTACGTGCTAAAATGAAAGTCGTTAAAATGAAATGGTTCGCTTCTGATCATTGAGGGTGGACTGAAGCAAGGCTACTCCCTGCAGAACAAAACAGATAGGACACAGGATATGTCTGTCCAGTTTTACTCTGCTTGTTAACTACATTGTTTTTCTCTTTTGCCCTATACTTGATTACTACACATCTTGCCATACAGAAACCTTGTTTTGTAACAGCTAAACTTCTTTACTCATTTCATGACAGACTTAGGATACTTTATTTCTGTAATTTTACATTTTTTTCTTGTATATAATTGTATATCATGATGAGCATAACGCCTGCAAGACACCTAGTATTAAGGTTGAGCACCAAGAAAAAAAACATACCTCTGGGACTCTATGCCACTGGTAGCTTTCTGGAACATGCTGGTTGCACTCTCAAGGGCTCCAGGAGCATCTCTGGGAAATTCTTTGCCTTTCTGAACTTTCAGACCACGGAATTTCTTCTTTGTGGTCACCTCTACCTTCATGGCTCCTAAGAGGTCCAACAGACTCTCTTTCCCAGACTTCCCCTGCTCCTTCTCACTGGTGGTGCTCTGCACCTCTTCTGGACCAGAAGCCTCTTCTCTCTCCTTTGAGATGGCAGTTGTGGTGCTGAAGGCCACCACTCTTAACAAAAAAAAACAACAACAACTTATACCTACTGAAGCTTATGTACAAGTTCATTGCTCTTTTCCCTTTGTTATCCAATGACTAGCAAAGGTATCTTATTACGCCATGTCTATTGGACAATAGACCACTCCGTGGAGGTGAAGAAATGAGGTGTGCGTCTTGTCTATTTTTGGGAGCAGTTTATGTCAGTTTCTGGGACTACTGTTCCAGGTGGAGGGAGCAGGTTAGAAAAGCTGCGGATTAAGTTGATTTTCCATCCTCTTGAAGCTGCTTCTTGACAGCCACTTTGACACGAAATACCACAGCGATTCTTTCATCGAGGACAATATGCAAAAATTGAAGCCAACTGTAATTTAAACCCCCCTTTTCCATAATGACTGTACAAATTAAATTAGCTATTTTAAAGGAATGATTGAACCAAATCCTCTAGGAACCCAACATGAAATATATATATATTTTTAAAGATCATTTCTGGTAGAATGCAATGCCAGCAGCAAATGAAAATGTGATATGTGTCGTAAAGTGCACTGGGGGGGCTTTGGCGTTACAGACCTTATTCAATTACTAGGTATCTGGAGATAAGTGCTTTTGAAATAATATTAAGACAATTAAGACAATACATTCCACACCTCTTCCCCGTCTGCGATAGCTTTCACACTGTGCAATAGAAAAAAAATCAAAATTAGTTCTTTAAATTAAAATAAAAGGGTAATTTTATAAACTCACCTCATATGCACGGCTAGGATTTTACTCGTTGACACATTGCTGTCTTTAGGACTGAATAAACCTGTTTCAAAGACTGAACCAGTAACACTTTTACTTCTAGAAGCGTATAAAATAAGTTTCCGGTACATCGCAGTATTATTTTGTCAAAGTCCTGCACTCTAAACCCTACAATGTCACACGCGTATGTACAACCTCCACTAGCAATGGCGTCCCCCCTATGCAGCTAAAAAGTATCGACCGGCAGGGAAACTATTGCGCCGAACTAAGGTTCCGCGGATTATATTTCGTTTAATAAAAATACCATGGAGACTATTTGGGTACAGAAAAAAATGGTTTACTAATTTAGAACATCTACAAACAAAACAGGTTGATTAAGGAACTATGCTGAATAACTTGTTTGCAAGTAGTGCACAATGCAACATTTGATGGTAGCCTAAATTATAACAGGTTTATTCCATGCTGAAAAAAAGGGAGAAAGTGAAGAAGCCTTCTTCACTTTCTCCCTTTTTTCAGCATGGAATAAACCTATTACATGTTCCTTTGCAGCCTACGCATGCTGACGGAGCTGCTCACCTAAATTATAACATAATTGTTAAAATGATTTGTGCAAATCCCTAGAAGTAATATAGTATCCATTTGACAATGCGGTGGATTGAAAGGCGCTATATAGAAAAAATGATTTGTTGCTTTTCAAATATCCTCTTAAATTGCAATAATGTCTACCTACACACTGCATAAAATAAAACAGGCTTTTTTTTTCAAAATTAGATCGAAAAATAAACTGCGGATTGGTTCATTTAAAACCATGGTACGAAGAATGCTTTATAAAAGATCAAACGTCCCAGGTTCGCCTGGATTGCAGTTTTGTTAAAGGTCTCAGTCCAGTCCCAGAAATGCTTTTTGCTAGTTATTAATTCATGCATTAGACTCTTTTATTTATTATACATTTATCAGTATTAGAGCAGTTTAACTGTTATTGATTAAAATTCGCTTTAGGAGACAAAACCGTAAAATAAAATCAACAGCCACACTTTGCCTTTCATAGTGCTTTATTGACTAGTGAAACCGAATTGATCTTCAAATCTGGCTGGACAAGATCCCTCAGCCTCTGCTATTGGAATTCCAAACGATTTCGCCTTTAAAGTAAGATGTTGAAATTTTCGTTGGATACGCCGACCCTGTTTAGCTGCTCGTGTGTCGAAAACCAAGGTATGAAGTTACTTCATACACGTATGCTGAGTTGTGCAATAACATGATCAAAGAGAGCGTGTTGGCTCCGATGATGGTATGTGTTTTTCTCAGCCACAAATCAGACGGGCTCTAAGACTCTTCCCATGCACTTTTTTCTTGCGAGTCCTTGGGAGCTAAGGCTGTGACGGTAACTGGTAACAGAGGATGTCCTGTGGTACCATCATTGTCATTGATTCCACACCAGTTGATTAACTGAGTTCCTTTCGAAGGATGTATCCGCTTTTTATGTGATCCCACTGCTGGGAGAAATCGAGTGAGTGACGTTTTTGTTAATTTCGCAACTGTGCTAATACGTCAGATTGGGTGTTTATTCTGTTCCTTTCACGCAAAACTGAATGTGCTGCTTTTTATTTCCTCTATGTACTGTATTTGACATGATTTTTGTTCACTATGTACTACAAGAACCATCTCTTTTGATGGTATGGCACTGCCCAGCTGTTATCTACATATTTTCCATTTTATAAGGCTGTAACACTTGAAGGCGTTACATCAGTTCCAAAAACAGGGAAGGACCGGAGATGTTACTTCAGTGCACGTGTTATGTGGAGCACACCAGAGTATTGAAGAGATGAGCATTCCGATCGCTGGATTTTTAACAACGTTGTATATGATGGAAGAATAGTTTTTTTTTTTACTGTTGCTGTTGCATTACTGCTTCAAAGAGCGACTTGCCTTAGAACCTGATCATGCAATGTTACACGATACCAGGAAACCTGTGTGATATAATCAGTTCCATCTCTCGTGTATAGGTTTGTGCTGATATTAAAGGTAAGGCACCACAAATGAGCGCAGTGTATTTGTGTTCAAGCTATTGCTTTGAATCTATTTTATTTGAATCTATTGCTTTGAATCTAAAAAATCTATTTTAGAGATCTAGCATTTTTATTTGTAAATTGAAAAGCCAATTCCGTCTTTGGAAAGTAAAAAGTGGCAACTGGTTTCTAACCTGGTAGTTTCACAGGTGCAGCCTGAAGACATGCACCTGCTATTTGATCAATGTGTGGCAAAATATTTCCTCAACAGGGTACAGAGCGACCTGGGGCAGTACAATGGTGTGGCGGTTAGCACTCCTGCACTGAAGTCCTGGTTTGGAACCTGGGGTGCTGTCTGTGTGGAGTTTGTATGTTCCTCCTATGTTTGCTTCTTTTTTTCTAGGTGTTCCGGTTTTGTCCCACATTCCAAAATTATACTGTTAGGTTAATTGGCTTCTGGGAAAAGGGCTGGCGTCCTTCCAGGGTGTATCCTGCCTTGCGCCTGTTGCGTGCCAGGATAGGTTCTGGTGCCTCTGTGTCCCTGTATTGGATAAAGCGGTTAGAAAATGTAGGAAGGAATGGGACAGACCAATTTTGTTTCTTATTGCGCATATTTCCATCCAGGAATGCTGCCCTGCCATTACTGTGGGGAACAGGCAGTACAAGAGCAGCTGTAATATGACTACAAAACAGGGGTTGTCCAAGCCCTGCCCCTGAGGCTGGGGATGTCTCTGTTTATCAAAAGAACCAGCACCTGTAGAGACTGATGAAGCAGCTTGAAGCAGCTTGTTAAAAACTTCATTGGAATGAAGATCTGCAGACACACCAGTCCATTATAACCAGAAGAGGACACCCCTGTTTGTGTGACTCCATTCCAAGTAAATGGAAGATGCAGTTTGTTTTTGCCGTCTTTGTTGCTTATGGTTGTGTCACATAGGTTTAACTTGAAGGTGAAGTTTGCTTGTTTAAATATAGTAAGACAGTGTTTACGAAGCTGAGGCGCTCGGGGATGGTGGAGGTGGTAGTGGGTTTATAGAAAAAGTAGCAGTGCTGGAAAGATACTTAAAATTAAAAAAACCAAGTGCTTTAATTTATGATGTTTTATTTAATTGTGGTAATTGAGGCTTAATTTAACAATCACTTGCCTGTTAAAAGTAGCTGAAATAGCGTATTGGAGTTGATTTGAAAATGAGGTGTTGTGTGTTTCAAGTTTGTGTTTTATTTTCTGTTATATACACAGCATAGAGTTTTCTAAAAGTCCCATTAACAGAAAAATGTAAATTTGGCAGATTAATTAATCAGGTAAAAGATAATGAAATTGTTAGACTATTTGTGCCTTTAATTATATAATTATAAAATGCCCACATTCATTGACACTAGAACCACTTCTCTTTGCTGTTTCCTTTAACTTAGCTAGAAGTACAACACAGAGCTAATATTGTTTATGCAAAAGCATAATACTAAGCATCATCACTGGGGGATCCTTACTCATGGAAATAGTAACTTTTTTCATCCTTCTGTTATCAGAAAGCCTCTTATTCCAGGAAAGGGATATAGCTTATTTAAAAAAAACATAAGGGGAAAGATAGGTATTTCTACAGTCTTAATGGTTCTGGCTCTATGTTCTCTTTTCTACCATGTTTTTTGCCCAGTTCAGAAACCTTCTCACCACTTGCGGCATTTGCACCCAATGAGCCTCATCAGTGGATATGCTTTGTAAAGTCTTGTGTTAAAGTGCCATTTGAAAACAGGTTTGGTCCTTCTTTCGCTGTAGGTTATTTGACTGACGTAGGAGTTGAAGTTGGGGCTGGGGACCTCTGTGCAAAGGATTCCTCAGAAACCTTTCGGCCTAACACCATAATGGCTCCTCATCCAGTTGTCCAGGCTATCATTGACCTCTCTGCTGGGGCTTTCGGTAATGTAACACTCCACTTGGCCTTTGTTTTATTCCACGCCAGTCTGGGGCAGACAGGTCACAAGACTGCTCTCAATTTTTTTGGGGAAAAAGAAATATTTTGTTACAGTTGGATTTCAGATGGCAGAGCAGTGCTTCAGAAGCCATGGGGCATTCATGGTTAAGGTTTTGAGCTTGTCCGCTGACATTTTGATTACTTTATCTTGGGACATATCCAAGCTATGGACATGGTGTGATGTCATTTTCTTCATTTTGGAATCGCCTGTTAAGAAATATCCCAAATATATCCTCCCAATGTCTAGCCCTTTATCTTTTAACTTATCACAGGCTATGCAGTCACATACAGTCAAATACAGAGGTTCTGTGCCAGCTGGAAGAGAGGCGTGTTTGTCACTGCAAGTTTGCAGACACTTGATGAAATTGCAGGGTTGCTGTTTCATTTCATTCCTGAGTGAATCCTGACCAGATCATCCAAATCCTACTCTCAGTGGTGCTCAGCCAGTTATGTTCATTGTCTACACCATTGCCAACAAACTAACAGGGATTTGGTGTAATTTTTTACCTGTTCTGGGAAATTCTGGACTTCAAGCTTTGTGCACTCAGTGGTGAAATACTAACATGCAACAACCATCACAATCGTGAACCTGTCATGAGTCACTTGTCTCTTAACTTGTCTTAAGAGTAATTTTGCATAGAGTCTATATTCTATCATAAAGCCAAACTGAATTCAGGAATACTTACATTAGATGGTTCAGAAGATTCTTTTTCTACACTTTTTATTGTTTTCAGTTCAGAAAGTATTTTCATGCAGTAATACAAATTTTTAGGTGAATTACTTTGTTGTTCAAAATGTACACTAGTCGCTATATTCTGACTTGTTTGTCATAACAAAGGCATGAATGTCTTTTGGAGTAGTGTGTATTTCACCTTTAAAATAAGATGGAAATCATATCTGTTATTACACAAACACATGGTGTTGGCTCAAGGTCAGCGTAGAGTCAAAGTGTTGGCTTACTTTGTAATTCATGTTTTGAGCCACCAGTCTTTCCATGATTTCACTTCTGCCACCTTGGCAATATGCAAAAACATTTTTTATAAGGGCAAAGAATAGCTTTGCATGTTAAAAAAGCAGACATTAGCACTTCAGTGTGGCTGCTTCAGTTGTCTGCCTAAAATGTCTATGTGACAGTTTATAACATAAGTGTCTTATTAAGAAAACACATGCATGAAAATAAAATAGGGATAGATGTAACTTTTTAAAAAAAAAATAAAGTACATTGGGATCCAGCTCTCTTTCACTTGTGCATTCCACTATCAACTCGTATCCTATCAAGGGCGTAATCCTGCCTTGTACTCTTTGCTTCTGGAATTGGCTTGGATGTGGCACGCCTTATCAGGATTAACACGTATTTAATAATGGATGAATGGGAGGATAGTCGGAGTTCAGGAATACAAGCCTGGTTTGTAGGATAAAACGGACCATGGAGCCAGATCTCCCGAGCAGATAGGTCTGTGCTTTCTCCGAAAACAAAACTATAGGCAGCATAAAAAATGCTTGGATCAGCACTGCATATCCAAAGGGAATTGTTTAGGAACAAAAGACATGATGGTCAGTCAGAAAGAGCCTGGTTCAGTTAGCTCCCCAATAATCTGTGTAATCCTTCTAGCAAAGAATTTGAAATGCTTCTCTGAGTGAAAAACATTCCATGTTGTTACACAGTTGTGAAATGAGTAAAACAGACCACAGCAGAAGTCTTTGACTGAGGAAAATAAGACTGAAAGCTTAAAACTTTTAAAGGTAAATATTAATCAAGTAAACCTTTAACTTTAAATTAAAAAGCAGCAGTTTTTAGTTCTCAGTTAAATGTGTGTCACAGTCCAGTGCTGACTAGTCATGGAGACAGTAATCTGTCTTAACTTCCTAGGTTTCCTTATCTGAATGTTTCAAATTTGGAATGGCCTATAGCATTGCTATCTAGAAGTTCTGGGGCCCTGGGTTCAATTCCTGCAGTGCTATCTGCATGGAGTTTGTATGTTCTCTCCATGTTCATGCTTTCTCTGCGTGCTCTGGTTTCCTCCCACAGTCCAAACACATGCAGTATTTGTAAGGATAATTGGCATCTGGGAAAAGTGGCCAAGGTGTAAGTGTGCGTCTGTATCTGTGTGTCTGCCCTGTAATGGACTGGCATCCTGACCAGGGTGAGCCCTGCCTTGTGCCCGTAACTTGCTGGGTTAGGCTTCGACAACCCCCACGACACTATACTGGATAAAACAGTTAGAAAATGGATGGATGGCATATTATTTTGATTTTTGTCATGAACGTCATGTTAATCACATTGCTGCTCCCTTCCCTGTGACTGTAGAAGTCCTGTGATGGGGTTAAGTGAAGACTGCACTTTCTACCAGAAACATGTGAGTCCCACGGGACCTTGCAGGAGTTAACATTGACTGGTGGAGTAGTGCGGCATTTACTAACAACACCCCTAGCTCACAGGTTCCCAGCATGTTACAGTTCACACATGTCCTACAGGATTCAGCCGACTAAGCACTGCTAAATGTAATAAACTGGTCAGAGGTGGCTGATAACATAGTCCAGACTTTATCCAGTCATATCTGGACTGTAGAGCTCATTCTGCACCCCAAACAAACACCTTTACAGTTCAAACAGGAGCCCTCATCTTTGGTCTTTTGATGCTATCTCAATTCTGTATGGTTCTGAGATCTTTTTTAGCAGCATGAATGGTGCCTCCCTCATTCAGCCGTGCTTTGGAAAGAGAGAAATGAGGTTTTCGGGCAGTTGGTAGTAAATATAGGCCATTCAATGAAATAGGCAATGCAATGCCAAACTGGTTCTCACCAGTTTAATGATCCTTTGAGCTGACACCTTGTTAATGTGGAAAATGAAGCTCAAACATATGCCTAAACTTGTTTTAATTAAAAGGAAACTATTCCAAAAACAGCCAGTTATTATTACTACACTTAAAATAATCCAGATAGTTTAGAACAGGGAGCTGCAAAGGAACAAGTAGAAGTTAATTCTACAACAGGAATTGTGTTGTGTTTATCCTTCTTTCTTTCTACTTTTTATAATGGAACTAACCTCTAATTGTTACTAATGAATCCCTATACGCTGTATATATGGAAGGATCTTAGTTTTCTAGGAAGAAGAATGCTAGCTAATAGACAACTGCAACTGAGGTTTGCCTTAGAATATTTCAGCTTTTGTTATCTGATGATACGTGACATCCAGCTGCAAAAAGATTTTGTTTTGCCCTCTTTCTCAGGAGGTACAGCCTGTGTGCTGAGTGGGCAGCCCTTCGACACAGCCAAGGTGAAAATGCAGACCTTCCCCACGATGTACAAGGGCTTTGTAGACTGTTTCGTGAAGACCTACAAGCAGGTGGGCTTCAGAGGGCTCTACCACGGCACCACACCGGCCCTCATGGCCAACATCGCAGAGAACTCGGTGCTCTTCATGTGCTACGGCTTCTGCCAGCAGGTGGTTCGGAAGGTCCTGGGCCGAGACAACGCCGCCGTGCTCAGGTGAGGTTGCTTTCAGGGTTTTGTCAGGGGTAGGGATGCTGTAGGCCTGCCCTTCTCTCCCCTTCCATTGCAAATCTTTGGTCCCAATGATTGTGAATTAGTTGTTTTTTTCAGCACTTTAATCAATTACCAATTTAGTAATTAATGTGTTAAAAGGATAAAAGATCCTGCAATAGTATATACTGTAAGAATGAGCCATTTGATGCCATTTATATTTAGAATTTTGGTTCCACTTGGAATTCACAGCACTTCTGGAATGGCATAATATATCAATGAACTGAAACTCCATTTAAAAAATACTTAATACTTCTGCAATAACAACAAGATATTTTACAGGACAGTACTACTCATTTCAAACCTTTATTACCTTTGACGTTGCTCTCAGAGTGTATTTTTTAAGTGTTGTCTTCCGGTATTAGGCATGTATTGACTTGGGAGAGAGCAGGTGTTCTCAGTATATACTGTACACATTGAAGACCTCAAGTAGCTCCTGGTTTTCACCGGTGAAGTCTTAGAGTTGGCTTGTGTTAAGATGATGGAGACAGGCCGTGTCTGGGTTTTGTTTCCCTGCAGTGATCTTGAGAATGCTGCAGCAGGTTCTTTGGCCTCTATCTTTTCCTCAATGGTTTTGTGTCCCACCGAACTGGTGAAGTGTCGTCTGCAGGCCATGTACGAAATGGAGGCCTCTGGCAGGATAGCTGAAAGGCAGACGTAAGTACCCTAAGGGAGCGGCTGTAGCTCAGACAGTTTGACCTTGATGTTTTTCATTGTATTTGTGTAAGCTATATCTGTATCTCACCTGCTGTTACTGGAGAAAGTGGAGTTTGGTCAACATTGTCTCACAGGCGGTATCAAACTAACTTACCTTCCACCGTGTATTTAAGTAATAAGCATAAACTTTTAAGAAACAGGACAGTGTTCTAATGTGATATTCATGACCACTCACATTTACACATTCTAGGTTCTAGGTTTTCTTATTTCCTTATTACCATCAGTTTTAACTTCCCTTCAGCTCTTAAGCTGTAGTTAATATAAAGGGAGTGCTAGTTTTGACTGACTTGTGTACCTCTGACATACAGTAACTGGTTAAAATGATCAGCCTTCCCAGCAGTCGATGATATAAAGATGCTTGTGAAAACTGCAGGTCCTTAATTTGGAACACAAGACCCAAGACAGTCCGCTGTAAAACCTGGGTTAGTATGCCAGAGCCTGACGGGTGACAATCCTGTTCTGTGTTCAGCTCGGTGTGGTCTGTGGTGAAGGCAGTATTGCAGTCTGAGGGGCCTCTGGGCATGTACCGAGGCCTGAGCAGCACTCTGGTGAGAGAGATCCCTGGATACTTCTTTTTCTTCGGGGGCTACGAGCTCAGCCGTTCCATTTTTGCATCCAGGGGGAAAACCAAGGAAGAGCTAGGTACTGTACCATACTAATACTTTTCTATTAAATTATCAGCTTTTCTAAAAATCATTTCATTTCTTGTTTGATTTTAGTCTCTTACCTTTCAATGAGAGCTGAACTTTTTGTGTGGTAGGACAGCCAGAAGTGACTGTAAATCATTAGTTAAAATGCAACATGAAATTATGTAATACAGACTCTTAGAAAAGGCTTTTCATTTCTAATCAATCTACACTAAAAACTGACTTGATTGAAAGTAAAGGAAAAGGCAGGAAGTGTCATCTTGCAATTTAACACATTTTGATCTTGTCAATTTGAAGCAATCCCTATTTTTAAAATGTGAAACATGAAGCATTCATACGGTGCATATGGACTTCCTGTTGTTCTGATTGTGTGGCTTTGCTCTGTACAGGAGTGCTCCCCGTGATGTTCAGCGGAGGTTTTGGGGGTGCCTGTCTCTGGCTGGCAGTGTACCCCATTGACTGTGTCAAATCCAGAATCCAAGTCCTGTCCATGGCTGGCAAGCAGGCAGGCTTCCTCAAGACCTTCAATAGCATTGTCAGGAATGAAGGTAACATCCCATAGTGCCCAATGGATAATAAAGACAAGGTCCAACAATATTACAGTGAACAACACTAACAGTAGTAGAATATTCCCATTTCCCACAGTATTCATGTTATAGATACATTTGCCATGTCCATTGTATGATGTCCTAGGTAAAGCTGAAGGCTGTGTTCCCTAATATAAAAGGGATTACTGTACATCTTCTTCGTTTTGGTCTTATTTTTGCTTTTGCTTATTTTAATACAAAATGACACTTTAATGCTCTTATATCGTTAAAGTAAAAATTACAAATATTACCATCTGTTTCAAGCCAGAAGCCATTTCACCCTGCAGCTCTCAACTGGCTACCCACTGAAGCTAAGTAGAGTTGAGCCTGGTCAGTACCTGGATGAGAGACCTCCTGGGAGGCTATGGTTGCTGCTAGAAGTGGTGTTAGTGGGACCAGCGGGGGGCACCCACCCTGCGGTCTGTTAGGGTCCTAATGCCCCGGTATAGTGGTGGGGACACTATACTGTAGTGGGCGCCGTCTTTCGGATGAGACATTAAACTGAGGTCTCTCAATGGTCATTAAAGATCCCCGGGCATTTCTCGATAAGAGTAGGGACATATCCCGGTGGCCGGGCCAAATTCCCCCCCTCTGCCTTTACCGTGGCCTCCAAATTGTCCCCATGTATGACTGGCTTGCACTTGCCCTGTGATGGACTGGTGGCCCGTCCAGGCTGTACCCTGCCTTGCACTCGTTGCTTGCTGGGTAGCTCCGGCTTCCCGTGACACCGTATGGTATAATTTTTGGTAAATGACATGACATGCCAATCTTTTTCATCTTTTGGGAACACCTTGGGGGTAATATAGAGTAAAAGATATCTATAAAAAAAAAGAAAGAGTACAGTATGTTCTAAAATACACTCTCCCTTTCCAGGCATTCCGGCACTGTATTCTGGTTTGACCCCAACCATGATCCGGACGTTCCCAGCCAATGGAGCGCTCTTCCTAGCCTACGAGCTCAGCAGGAAGATGATGATGAAACAGTTTGACAGCTGATCTCTCAGCCTACCTCAGGTCGTCCCCCACCCCAGCCTTTCTACTTGAAAGGCTTTCTTAACTTGAAGCTTGCTTTTGTTTTTATGTCTCTAAAAAAGTGTGTACTGCCCCATCCTTAGCTCCGAAACACTCCAGTCAAAATCGAAATACACCTGGTTATTAAAATTTCCCACTTCCATCTCCATCTGTGCTGTACTGAACATACAGCTGCTATTTTGCATTTCAGTACACCACTAAAGAAGGTAATGGACAATCTGGTTTAACTAGCTGGTTTTAAATGTCTTCTGACTTATGTGGAACCACTGTATGAAAAAGTCTCACAGTATCAGAGATTTTAATAGATGCCATGTACGAAAGGAGTGATTGTGAATATTTTTTTCATGTAGTCATTTTTTCCCATTTTTTACAGCCTTATTTTTTTCCCCACCAGTCTTCACTGATACCATTGGTAAATTGCATCAGTACCCAGTCAATAGCTTATCTCTACTGGCTTGACCACACTTGTGTTTCGTCTTCCTTCTTCCCTTTCTGGACTGAGGGTTGCTCATCATTTGTGAATTCCAAAACAGAGGAGCACGAAAAACATATTAATCTATTTTTAAATTATAAAAAAAATAAACAATTCATGGGTGATGTAGAGAAGAGTGACAGAAGTTAAGTAAATTGACCATCTCATGATGTCCCAATCTGGAGATATCAAACAAAAATTAAATAGTTTTTGGTTGCTTTTCAAAGAAATACATTTTGTGTATTATTAAGAATTTTTAGGAACTGCCATAGACTGTTCAGGCTATTTTTATGTATTACAAAGCACTCCCAGCTTGAAACAGTAATTACACTAACCACTTTGTGGCCTCCAATTTTGAGAGTCAAATTTTAGGGAAAAAAATCCAGTTTTATACTGATATTTTTAAAGAAGATATTTTGCATAAATATGTAATTATTTAAATATATTCAGGAATTATGATTACAGCTGTAAAGAACTGCTTTGACAGGAACACAGAAATATAAAAAATCTGAAGCATTTGAAAAGTGTTCTGTACAGTATATGGGAAAATGATGCTTTTCAAATTTTCTTCAGTCATCTGCTAAACCAGCACATGTAGGACTTTTCAGCAAAACAACTAATCAATTTTCCTTTAAACCTGAGTTTATGATAGAACATGAGGTTGTCTGTGGGTGACTGCTTTCACATTATTTATGTATTCCAACACTGTCCTATGTTATGATGGAAACAATTTCACACCAGACAATCAAATCAACACTCCCTCAATTTACCATGTCACATTTCATACCAGTGCAATAATAGGCTTTACTGAGAAGTAACTGCAGTTAGGTGCATTTCTTTATTAAAAGAAGCTTTGTAAACAATATTTTCCTCTCTGTCAGGGATTTCTGCAGCAAATGCTGCCTGCCATAAGCACAGAGATTTATAGAGGTAATGGAGATAAGTAATTCTCCAAGCTTCTCTGCCCTGGACTCCATTTTTCAACACTGCAAGTAAAGTTGTCTCGTTACATTGTCTAGATGTGTGGCCTTGTTCATTTAGAGTTCAATTCAAACTGCCAAAATCTAACCCAGGTTGGAGCCCAGGGCATTTGTAAGTTGGGAGTTTCCTGAAGAAGTTACTACTCTACAATATCTCTGTTCAATCCTTTCAGTTAGACGTTCAACTAAAGTCCCGACTATTAGCAATTTTGCAGACAGTGCTTACTTATAAATAGCCCCCAAGATTCCCCTGTGTTTGTTGTTCCAAAGCCAAATCACTCAAACATGTGCAGTGACAGTGACACCACTTCAATCTAAAGTGAAAAATAACTACTCTTGGGAGAAGATACACCTAACATGAATGGAAGGGCAGTTTAAGTTTAGTTTCCCAATGCTGCATGGAGCAATAATACTAAATAACTACAAAAATATGTTTCAAAGACATTGTCGATATTTTCTCTGTACTTTTCTGCATGTTAGATTTTCTGTTTTTACATATGTGCTTTTCTGTGTGGAGTTATATTTTTTTTCTAAAAGGGAAATGAATTTATTAATGTAAAGTAATAAGAACTGGAAAGCACCAATTATTCGTATCACAGAACAGTATCTGTTCTTCCATAATATTGGTTTATGTACATGGATTATTTATTATTAGAATAGTGACAGGTTGGACTTGGAATTGTATTGGCCTCATGACCATGTATGGACAGAAAGAAGAGGCTTATCATCAGTTTTCAACACTTTAATGCAGCACTTGGAAAGCTCCAACCACAGTATGTCTGGCTAGGAAGAACATATAACTGCAATATGATATCTGGTGCTATATAAATCTCAGACGAACTGCAAGTTCAGTTATATGTTTTGTCAATGTGATCCTCTGCCTATCTCTGTCCAGTATGTAATACCTGATTTAGGTATACTGTACACCCCCAATAAAGTGGTCAAATAGTGAAAAGTATTATTCAGATGTACAGACATAAATTGGATGTGAATTCTCTGGTGGTTTATTTTAAGTCTTTTTACATTTAAATGTGCATTTTGACTTGAAAGAATAAACACTGTTCATAAAAAAAGAGAATTATGTTAACAAACCTTTCATGGGTCTATTATATACATCACATTCCTGCTGTACTGAGAATTCTGAGCTAAAGGTGTGAACAGTAAAGCAGTTTGGTCTGAAATTTATACCACTCTGTTCTAGAAGAGACAGTGTATGCTGTAACCAAAATGTTCTTGTGGTCTATCAAAATATCAGAGGGTTCAGTGCAGGGAAGTGTAACTCGCAAAAAGGAGAGTTCAGATCTCCTTCGTTCGAGGTCCTCTTAGCAACAGACCTCGTAGTTAGACCTCACTGAAGGCCAGCTCCACTGCAAAGTCCTCTTTGTAGATGCTCCAAGTCTTTGGCTTGTGCGGGTTGTCAAGCTCCTCTCTCGAGAGGTAGAGCCTACAGGAAGAGATGAGACTTTGAATATAAGCAATTAAAAAACATCTTTCAAGATTAATGCTGTAGAATATGAAATTCGACTCCACCAGGTTCTAACCTTGTTGGAACAGCTTAAAGAAGAATAATATTGTAGTATTTGTGCTGATCTGTGATTCTGTGTTCTTTGTGACGGTGATCATCATTTAACACTGCAAAGGCCGAAACGTTGTGTTTCCTTTCATCTCTTTTCAGCATGGAATAAACCTATTACTTGTTCCTTTGCAGCCTATGTATGCTAACGCAGCTACCCACCTGAACTATCATTTAACACTGACTGCTTATTTCAGAATTTGTGGTTAGGTGTCCCATTTTCACTGATATTCTAAATTATGACAAAAAGTATTGAAGTCATCAGAAAAAATAAATAATCGGCAATTTTCCAGCTTTAAAAATGGATTAAGAGATCGTAATTACATTTTGTTTCTTGGTATACAAAGAATGATATGTATTTCCATTATGAGAAATGACCTACCTGTTCTTTTCAATAAAAGAAGTGTTAAACCAGAAATAGAAGGGACAGTCTTCATAGCCTTTAGGAAGACCCTGGGGTAGAAAAAAGGTATACTAGGAACTGGTAAAAGGAACATGTTTTATTTTTGTCTTGATGCAGTTTACAGATGTGTACAGACATTTAAAGTGTTGTCAGTGCTTTACCTGAGATGTTTTTATTGCTTTATTATAATTTTATATTTTATTAGTTAAACAAGGCACAGTTGAAAGTTCCACATTCCGGCACATACCTTACAAATATCCTTGAGGTACTGAATTGAATATACACCACAAAAACGTCACACTCCATTTGTAAAGTACTCTGTATTATCTGCTTATCTTTGTCATTACTGATGTAGATGTCTTTCATTTCACAGTAATACACTACACTACTTTAAACTTGTGGTACTTACAGCACTGGACTCGAACATGACCTTCACATCTCCACTCACAACAGGACCCTCCGATAAACTGATAACAACAGCATTGCTGCCAGCGTCAGGAAACAGCTGCAAAACACAACTCAATGTAAAATGACCATACTATATCCCATTTAACAATGCACAGCTAAACCAGCATGTTCCTGGTAATCCTAAATCTAGAAATACAATTTGGTGTCTTGGCAATGACAAATGACCAATTTTAACCAGAGAAACAAACATATCTAACTTGGCATTCCATTGGCAAATTCACAAATTCATCTCAGAATTTTCTACAATTTAAATATGTAAATTGAGTTAATGTTCAGGGGTTTAAATGGGATTTTACTGGACAGCAAGATCTATGAGCTGCCGTGAATATGGTTAGGTAGGAAACAGTGTACCATAGCTATCACGAGTATCTGGATTTCAATCACTTTTCCTAAAACTGCTCTCTGAAGATGAGATGGCAGTAGTACAATGCAGGTTCACTACTGTAGCTTCACTTTGGATGCAGAACTCAGAGAGTGCGACATGAACTCTAGAGACAAGCATGGCCTACCGTACAGTTTTCCTGAGTGGCACAAACACACTGGAAGGCCGTCTCCTTCTTCACAATAATCTTCACCTTCAGGTCACTGCCATTGCCTTTTCCCACACCTGAGAAGACAAGGAACTGCTCAGCAGGACTCATTTTATTTAGTGGGTAAATGAACAGAAATTAGCCAAAGCATAATTTATTTTGTAAAACGTTTTAGAACCGATATTTATTACTAATTCGATTCTTGCCTTTTAGTGTGTTACTGATTAATACAGAGATTGTATTTACAAATGTTTTTGGGATATATCTTCTTTTTCATCATTATTTACCTGATATAAAATGGCTGACGACTCCCCCATGCGTTTCTTTAGAAAATAAGACCATAAATGCTACAAGTGAGAAGAGGCCATTGGCACGTCTAGCCTGTTTTGTATTTTGAATTTAATTAGTCCCAGGATCTCATCCATTTTGTTGAGAGAAGGTAGGGTATTGGTTCCAACAACAGGACTGGGTAGCTTGTTTCATCTTCAATCAACCCTTTGGATAAAGAAATGCCTCTTGTTCTCAGGTTTTTAAAGTACTTCCACATAAAGTTCCACCTGTGCCCTCTGGGTCGTGTTTCCCTGTTCGTTCTGATTAAATCTTTACTTGTCCCTAGAGCTTTTTCACTAGCCTCTGAAGGATCTGATTGTATTTTATCTTTGGAAGACTAAACTGACAGCTAAATACATCATTGCAGATTTTGAGAGGTTATTGAAAAAATGAATCCCATTGCTTCTATTTTGTCATTTTAAAATTATTTTCAGAAAATTATTTAAAGAACTACTGTATGTGATCAATATTTAACTCAGCAACATAATCCTTTGCTGGATTAAACGAAGGAGCTGCCAATTCCCAATTCTCATTTCAGTCCTGTGAAGAGTTCTGGTAACATGCAGATCCAGCACAGACGCATTTATAAAATCACATAAAATCATATTCAGGATTCAAAGTCTAAAGCTTTTATGGAAAGAAATGACAAAGAGTACACAATTTCCACTTCACAGACTTGGATGCACATCAGCAGTGCCTGCACTTAAGAGAAACAGACAGTCTTAGCACTCTTACCCAGTATGGAATGGATTCGAATGCTTCGAATTTTCAAGCTCTTCTCAGGAGGTAGCTGCCTGTTGTACTTGTTTTTCATGATCTCATAATACCCCACGTACCTGCTCTGTAAAGCACAGAAACAAGACTCTCCCTCAAAAAATAATGGACTCACTATCCTATAAACTAAACCTCAGCAATTGTCACCTTGGTATCCCATTCAAATACCCAAAAGGCAGCCACAGTTTAAGATGAGGAAAAATGACCTTCTCAGGTACTGAAAATCAAACCCTATCTAATTGGACCCCCAGGACTTAAAGGGCTTCCAGATTTATCCATATACAGAGCATTTAAGCAAGGCTGGGCTTGGCCAGTACAGGGATGGGGAACATCTTAAGTATTTATTTTGCTTTTTACATTTGATGTTTCAATTACAGATTAAAAAAGAATTTAAGGCATACATTTCAATAACCATTTTTCTAAATATACAGCCTTCAGTTCTAAGGTGCTGGTAGACCAGCAGGTGGCACTCCAGAATTTCCAAACCAATGTCCCATTATAACGGGACAGCAAGCAAAATGTGCTGTAGGAAGTATCATCCTTTTGGTTGAGCTGTTAAATCAAGGACTCTATGCCCATTAAAGATCCCATTTGAATGTTCCCAGCAGTAGGGGCATTAACATTTCTGTCCTGGTTAGATGCTACCCTGGACTTCTGTGATGTGGCCTACCTAAAATGCCCTCTTATCCAATTGGTGAAGCAATATCTTCTGCACGTGATCTGCTGGCACGTCACCCAGATGGGTGTTGCACCTCAGCGGTGGATGAAATGAGTTCCCTCCTACTGTATATGTAAAGCACTGGAGGATGCTTCAGGATGAAAAGCAGTACACAAATGCAAGGAATTATTATTACTTTTATTTATACATTTTCCACTTTTCAAAGAGAAAACTGACAACTAGCTATCTGTATTGTTAAAAGAAAACAAAACATCAGAAGCCTTAAAGCATGATAGTGAATTTAGCTTTCAACAATGCTATATTTGTACCTGTGAAGGCGTCTCTACTCCTTGGAACTTTGAGCTCATGCTTGTGTCCGTTCTTCTCTCCCCAAAATAATCCAAACTTTCCTTAAAAAATGCAAACAAGGTAAAGTTTTTAATAAGAATCTAATTAAATATCATGTAGTACCATGGCATGGTTGTTTTAAAAGGGGAAAAACACAAAACTATCCAGCAGTTGAAAGGGATTATTACTGAATCTGCACTACACATCCTCTGTTGTAGTGAGCACAAATTTCTCATGCAAATGAACTAAACATCTTGAGCTAAAGTAGGTAGCTCCTCTCTTTTCCTGATTGGGCAGAACCTCTTGATAATTTGAAATCAAAGATAAAAGCACGTCTCTAAGACAATTTATATTTGGAATTCAATTACTTTAACTATTTATTTTGCTTTTTGCATTTAATGTTTTAGATTAAAAAAAGAATTTAAGGCATACTTTTCAATGATCATTTTTTCTAAATATACATTACTGTAAAAGTTTTATTTGTACAGCATGATATTATATACCTTTCGTTCCAGTGTTAATCCATTGTTAACTTGCTTTGCTGTCTGACTATCTACAGTGGCACTTTGAGGCCCTAATGATTTAAACATGTTATATGAATGTACTGTAAACAGAGCTACTGTACGTTGTGGTTGAATTCTCTAAAGGGATTCTCTGACAGTATTGCCTTGCTGGTCAGGATACCTTTGCACTCTCAAACTGGTCGCTGTCAATGAGCCATGTACACACCATTGTCCCAGTACGACCTATAAAAACACACAAGGCACACTCTGAACTGCCTGCCCCCAGACAAAAAGCCTACAAAAAAGGGAATACAGACATTTTTACACCCGAAGATGACAAGGGTAGACTTTTTAACAGCGATGGTTCCATTCCTTGTTAACAACATGGGTTAAAACAGAGAATATTATGAGCAAATATTAAATATCATTGCTAATGTAACATCGTTTGTACTTCAGCAGAATTCTATGTCTACATGATGAAGATGGCTTGCAAGTGATTTTACAAAAAATAAAATGTTAGGTTTTTCTGGAATGGTACTACTGGAATGAAACTACTGTATCATTGCCTCTGGACTCTGGAGATATATTTGCATATTCATACAATATTCTTAGTTTAATCTATAATTTATATAATTCCTTAGTTATTCTTGCGTCTTTAAATGAGATTGTATGGTACGTTTTCTAATGCATGGGATATCCATGTATACAGTATGTGGTTTGATATTTATGTAATTTATTTTGGATTGATTCCGTTCTGTAATGGCATTCTTGCTAGAATCTGATAGATTTTCACATGGATGCAGTTCAACGAACACCTTTACTGTTACTGTTAATTCATACAGTATTACATCAACATTTGGAATGATTTCTTGCACTCCAAATGGATCCCCAAGCACTTTATACATAGGAGGGGATGCAATTCAACCACCACTAAAGTGTAGCACCCACTTGAGAGACACATGAGAGCCATACTACACCAGCAGCCCCACTACACAGATCAAGCACATGTCTGCACCTGTTGAATTTAGAGGGAATTTTTGGAAGGCAGGACTGAACAAGCCCAGAATGGAAGTTAGCCAGAACACTGGGATTACAGCATATAAATATTATTTCCTGGATCTTAATACTAATGTTTGAACTTAACTGATATTTATTTTTCAACTCTGATGAAAAATGAGTGAGTGAAGTATGAGTGAAGTAATATTCTATTGCAATTATCTTTGGGATGCAGATGTTGAATTTTCACATGGTTGATACTGAAATAAACACTGGAGTTCTGATTTAGACTTGGAGTTGTAAATGCATTGATAAAAGCAATTTGTCTGCCTTTTCTCATGGCTCTTTGATGTTTAGAATACTGAAGATGTTTTTTTTCTATTTCTGATTCCACGCTTTTAGCTTCATCATCTGTTTGATTTCAAACTTGCCAGGATATGCTTCTTTTTGTTAGCTCTAATGTCTAACTAAGACCCTGTGTACATTTTAGTTGAAAAGCTGTGTAAGAAAAGTCTGGTTTAGAGTTGTGACCAATGCTTATGCACGGTAAAATTACATCTCTAATAATTCCCATCATATTAACATCTGTAGTGTTTACCCTCGATTTATTTCAAATCGGTTTTATGACTTATGTAGTGTTATGCTCATTTATCAGTGCAGCAGATACAGCTACAATCCACGCTTGTACTGTACATCCCAGGCCTGCATTACAACATCTCACCAGTAGGCGGCAAAGAAAAATCAGATTTTAACAACCTCTGAAGCACAAAATGAGGCACAGAAAATGTAAAAGCACATAAAAGTAATCCTGGCACCTTTTGCTGATTATTCATGTCACTTAGTTAAAAGTATTTTAAAATTGCCCGTGTTATCAAGACACAGTACTCAATATTGACAAACCTGAAATTATTAGAATTATTAGAGCTTCTAATAATTCTACAGTCTATCACCCTGCAACTCACAACTGACCACCCACTGAAGGGTTGCTGCTGGAAGTGGTGTTAGTGGGACCAGTAAAGAGTGCACACCCTGCAGTATGTGTGAGTTCTAATGCCCCAGTACAGTGTGGTGACAAAATAAGCGGTATCCTTCGGTCAAGATGTAAAACCGAAGACCTGAATCTCTGTTGTCATTACAGGTCGTTTCTCGAAAAAAGTAGGGGTGTTAACCTCAGTGCCCAGGCCAAATGTCCTTCTATCAATCATGGCTTCCTAATAATCCCCATCTATAAATTGGCTCCATTACTCTGTTCTCCTCCGCACTGACAGCTGATGTGGGGTGAGCGTACTGGCACACTTTGGCTGCCGTTGCATCATCCAGGTGGATGCTGCACCTTGGTGGTGGTGGAGGAGAGTCCCCATTACCTGTAAAGGGCTTTGAGTGGAGTGTCCAGACGTGGTACATAATTTTAAGGAATGTTATCATACTGTTTCTTAAACGGTATACACCATCATATACAGTACCCTTACAATTATTCTTTTCAGTAAGCTGTCCAATCCATCCAAGGATTTAATAAAGAGACTAAGTGGCACATCCATGTGTCAAAATCCTCACCTTTCCCACCCTTGCAGTGAATTGCGATGATGTTCTGAGGGTCAGCGGCCATCCACTCTCGAACGCTGGCTGTGTATTTTAGCATGTCTCTGTGTGTTACAAGGAAAGAACATCACATGAAACATTTCCAGCCAGCATCCCATCAAAAAATGTACACTGCTGTACTAAAGCTATGGAAATCTGAATTACAACGTATTTCACCAACAATTTACTCATTTACTCAATTCTAACTTATTGTCAGGTTTTCCTTGCCATTTACATAACTTTTTTCTCTCTCCATCGATTAATCTAAAAGTCTACTTTTTGTAACACATAATACAATTTCAGAATTGTCTGTCACTTAACACAAAATGGTTAAAATTTCAGGGAGAGATTGAACAGAATTGAATTTCTTTAAGAAGAAGGAAACACACACAGTAGAAAGATCTGAACAGTGCGCAGTAAGGATGTTGCAAGTAGTGTACTTTGACATTGACATAAAGGATCTTAAGACTGTCACTGCCCCTGTGCTAGCTGCTACTTTTCAATTATAGTGTCACTGCTGTAGTACTGTGACTTTCATTAGACTGTTACTTTCTGAAATCAAAGCTAAATTTTCCCAGTTAATACAATTAACAGTTCTGATTTTTTCAGTGTGAAAGACAATTATCTACAAAACACAATAAAAGCTGTAAAAAAGATATGTCCTTTAGATTCATTCTGTGACAGAAGCAAAGAGGCACCAATATCTGCCACTATTATGTGGTTAGATCATAAAATGGACAATTTAGTAAATTTTAGTTTTCCTGTTCCTGTTTTGGTTTAATTTGTTTCCAAAGCAGTAATGCCTCAGTGCCCTAAATAAAGGCAGAGTATAACCAATATCACCTTGTTTGTACAGATTTATGCAAAAGGTAGGGGCAGGCTACCATACCTTCTCAACATGATAAACAGCATTCATCTAAAATGAGTAAAATAAAACTTTAATTTCTACAATCTGGGTACCTCTTATAGAAATGGCAACCTTTCTGTATTACAACAACAGTTTTGTACATTTACAAGAACAGTTTCCTTAGTCTATCCTCTCTCTCTATTCCTGCTGTACATCCCTATCAAACAATCCCTGTTTGTTAATCACTAAAGGAGTTGAAGTGTTTTTGGGACATACCACATTTATTTAATATATTCCTTTAGTACTAAACATAAATGAAGAAAACAAATAAAAATGTGAGGGCTGGTCAATCTCATTCAACCTCTGTAAAAAGGGTAAATTGACACATCTAACAATTTTAGTTGGAAGTATCATCTGAAGAAAGGCTTACTCAAGCAACAGAGCTTATATGTCAAACTTTCACCACAATGAACAGCCTTCTAGGAAGTTTCACTCAGAATCTGTATTATCTTAAAATGTTTAATTTATTGTAATTATTATTTTAAATTTAAAAGATGATAAAAACCAAGAACAAAACAGTAAAAACAACTATAGCTGCTACTCTACTGTATATTTTGGTGAACATTACTTCACCAAAGGATGGCATGGTGGCGCTGTAGTTAGTTTTGCTGCCTCACAGTACCTAGGCCCTGGGTTCAATTCCAGACCTGGGCTGCTATCTGTGTGGTGTTGGCACATTTCCTCCGTGTTTGTGTGGTTTTCCTCTAGGTGCTCCCATTTCCTCACATAGTCCAAAAACTGGTAAGTTAATTGGCTTCTGGGAACACTGGCCCCGGTGTGAGTGTGTGTGTCAGTGTTGGTGTCTGTGTGTGCCCTGTGATGGACTGGTGTCCCATCCAGGTTGTATTCCTGCTATTCACTGCTTGCCAGGACAGGCTTCAACTTCTGCAACATGAAATTGGAAGAAGCAGTTAGAAAAGGGATGGATTACTTCACCAAAGACTCATGCTACGCTATATGTGGTAATACTCTGTATTTTGGTAAAGGCTACACATACCCCATGCTGAGAAGGCATGTTTATATCAGGACAACACATACAGTAGCTTTCCAAAACAAGTACTTTGTACTTACTCTAGTGAAGGCACGTTGTGGTCATCAATGAAGATGCGCTCCACTCTGTAGTGGAAGTATTTGGGATCGTAGCCTTTCTCGGCTGTTCGTAAAATGAATGAATTAAATACATTAGCATTCCAGTTACAGAAGTTAAAATGTCAAATCCACATTGGCTTGCCACTTTCTTATAATCTATAAGAATTATCAGGTTGGAAAGCCCATCTCTCACAGTACTGAAGTGGTTTGTACAGTATCTTGAGCTAATGTCTGTCCATTTCTGCCTGTCAAGTCAACCTAACAACACTTATTTGGATGCAGCTGAGGTATTTCTCCCTCCTAGTATGGCTGGGAATTCCCAACAAATAATTTTTAAAACTGTTCCAATTATTCCTCCTCCCACAGTTCTCTCTAGTTCTCTCTATTGGCATAGAATATGCACTAAAACTGAAGGAGAGAGGGCTGCTGGTAAAAGCCATACCTGGAGAGCAAATGAGGCCATACAGCATATCTAGATATCACTGGCTCTAATGTGATTCAAGTCATCGTGAGCCACCTGCGAATTATCAAGTGGAGAAACAATTTGCCAAATGTCACCAACGACTGGTGCATTTCCATTTCTTATCTTGTAGTTCATCAGTGCTTCCTTGGTACAAGGTTCAGATCTGACTCCTGCTGTGATCTGTCATGTGCCAGTGACCTTTTATTCTCAGTGCCACCAGCATCAATCTCCATCAAATGCAGCTGAACTCAGGGGCAGTGAATCTCACATATAGCACAATCTACCTGGTCCTAAATATCCCATGAGGTTCACATGGATGAATAAAGCAGGGTGGTCAAAATGAAGTTGTTACAATATGTATTTCACTGTTTCCTAACAGTGTGCTGTTTGTGCAAAGCAAACATAGCAGTACTGTTGACCACCATCACTCATTTCAGGAATATTTTGTTAGAACTCAAAGATATAAATGGTCACTTACTGCAGAGGTTATAGACTTTGTAGTGATCCTTGTGTTTCGTGTCAAGGAATCGTGCAACTTCCTAAAGAAAACATAAGAAATGATACAATTATAGAAATGAGGTTGCGGAAATGTGCACACATTACCGAGAAATTAATTCCACCTTCATATGCAGTGGTAGACATACATATTTAGTATACATTTTCCAGTATAATCTCCAGAGCAATCATACATTTTCCATAACACGAAGAGCGAACTAATCTTTCAAGATAGATGGGTAATGTGATCAAAATAATGAGCACACAACTCAAATATGAAATAAAATGGGGTGCTTTTAAGTTTATAATCATGGGGTGCTTATGTGTTTATACCGGCAGAGTTAAAACACAGTGATGTGAAAAATAAAGCACATCCTTTTAAGATTCTATGGATTTACATATTAAAAGATACAGTATCTAACCTTGTCCTAGTCCTTACTGAGTCCTAACAGTAAATAAATCTAACTTTATGTGATAGATAACACACACACATTTTACTTAATTTTTAAACAAGAAATAAGTTAAACATGGGGTCTTAAGTTTAACATTTCCCTAAAACTTTCCTTTTGAATTTGAACTGAGTTATGTACAAGCATCACTGCCATATCTTGGAACGGCTGTAGGACCATGATAAGATATCTTTTGTAAAGGACAGCCTACCCCAATGGGATTCCTGTAAAAAGACTGCTTCCCAGATGATGGAAATGACATGGCAATGATGCGATCTGTGAAAACAGAGAGATTACAAACTAGCTGAGCCCTGTTACAGGAACTCTCTGCCCCAGACTCTGATATCCAGTCTCACTTCTGGTAACACTATGACTAAAACTCAAAACATAACACAACGTCGGATTTTTTCAACTGGGGAAAAAATATCAAAGTAAATTTACTATGTTAAAGATTTACAGCAAGGCTACAATCTGACAAAAAATATAATTGAGCACTGATCAGTAAATTACATTGGTATGGGAGTGTCACAGTTCTTCTCAGCAACATGGTACAGTAGGTTGAAATGTAAGTGAGAACAGGTGTTTCTTAATCTTACATTTGAACCATCAGATCAGACTAATATCAAACCTGGCTTTTATAACCAGGTGCTGGTTTACAGAGATGCAGCAGCAGAGATTCTACTGATCAAGGATTTGCTAAGGTTCCCTTAAAGAACAAATAGCATGTTTCATTACCAGACAGCATCACAGACAACTTTAGAGGAAGTAATGTGACTGCAGTCTTAATTTCCAGCTTCACACTTCACATGTTTTTAAACATGGACTTTCCTCTCTTTCTCACAACATTAGACAACATCTCTAAACACTGGACTTTCCTCTCTTTCTTACACCCGAAGAAGGCTCCACAGCTGAAACATTGTGTTTCTATTCTTCTCTTTTCAGCATGGAAAAAAACTTGACTTCATTTGTTCATTTGTTTTTAGACATGTCTGTTCAGTCAAATTACTTTCAAAAAGTCAGCTGGCACTGAGTCTTACAGGTCTGTGTTCTCAAAGCTGCTGTTTTTCCAAAGTCACCTGCAACTCCTAGAGAAGGACATTTCTCCAAACCTGGATGCAATGGAACTATGAGTTTAAATACTACTGGTAATACAAATGATGAACAGTAAAATGACTAACCTGCCACTTAAACAATAGCAATATTTGGTGAGGCACGACACTATTTTCTGGAACCCAGTCATTTATTCTTTAAAATGCATTAAATCTGAAATACAGCAGTTCCAACACAGCATACAAACCAGTCACATAAGTCAGATCAAGATCAAATCCATCCTTCTGGTAGCGTCTCTTGTTTTCGGAAACCTGGGAAATCAGCACAAAGTTCAACGTTAACTTCTTCCCATTGCAATAATGAGGCTCCCACTGCCACATCTATGACAGTTTGCCTGTTCATAATGAATCTTAATCCTTTGTGTATGTTGGAGGATCTACATACACTAATGTGGGTGCAATAACGAGAAAGGATTGTTAAAATGAGATTAGAAATGGCAATGCAGACTTTAACTGTAAACACAGAGACAAGGTTCTAGGGACACATCTAAAGTGCATCTAAATTCGGAACGGAGAATAGATAACACGTCTTTACACTAATTACTGTGAATGAGAGGAATATGGAACAAGCTGCCAACTTAGGTAAATGAGGTAAATGCTTAGAGTATCCCAGAAGAATTGGACGCATATCTGTAAATCAATAAGCAGTACATACAGTAATAGCATGGTCAAATCTGGAAAAACGGCTCACATTTGTCCGTTCTCTTGTTTTTGTTATTCAGTGCAGTGCAGTGGTAGGCATAGCAACCTCACCATTCTCCTCGTGGCCTTCTCCAGGTGCTTCTTCTGCGAGGCAAGTCTAAAGATCCGCACCAGGATAATGATTCTCAGGGCTCTCAAGAAGGACACCACTCTACAGAAACACAAAGGAAAAGGGTTGGTCAAACTAACACCAGGAAATGGATATATGCTGTAAACTCAGTATGGGGTTGTGTGCAATTCCATTTAAAAACACTTTAAAGCATTTCTCATTTTACCTCTCCCCAACCTGCCCTCCCATTGCGTTATTCAACTTTCAACACACTGCAATCTCCTGACAGGAGGGTCAGCACCCTTACTGGATCATTATAAAGCTGCACACATGTTGTAAGTCAGAAGATAGACTGCTTCTCCAAGTGATGACCCAGTACAATATATTTAATTTAACTGTGAGTTAATAAGCATGTAACAGAATTACCCTTAATCGATTAAATTCACTATCCAATTGCAGCAGGTCCTCCTAACCTGTAGTATGGTTTTGGAGAACCTACATACATAAAGCCCCTGATATACCGTACCTGCACCCTATTTGATGTAACCTGGACTATACAGCTGTGTGGAATTGTGAAACTAGGGCTAAGGCCAGACCAGTCCTGATGTTCTTAACCTTTCCAACATAAATTCCTGCTTCCACTTAAGTCAGAAACCTATTTTACTGGCTGATCCTGTTTGACCAGGATCCAACAAGTAAAATCATCATCCTCAGCACCAGCAGGTGTTTTTTTAGTTATCTTCCACAAGACTCTACATTTCACTATCAGTGCAGTCTCCCCATGAAACCAAAATTTTTCCACTAAGTTCACTGTCTCAACCTGAGACTTTATCCTAAAACCTTAATAGACAACCCTTGGTGGATGATGAACCTTTTTTTCTAGAGGAATCAGATTGCTGTCAGGGGAGTTGACTGCTCATGCAAATGTGGAAAATGCCCACTAGTGGACCAAACCAGTATTTTCACTCCAGATCCAGCTCCTCCATTATGCAAATGGGAGAAGTGCCATTTGCATAATGTTGTGCCAGCAAACTCCTATTTACTTTGCCAAACTCCCATTTCAGCTGTCTCCAAAGATAAAAAATAAAACAGTCAAGAGATGACTAAATAGTTCCAAAACCCACAGTTCAAATTCTAAGTTGATGTAAAGTGAAACCGGTCAACTGGTTTACTGTCAACTGGTCAACAATAATAAAAAAAATAATGTTATTTATCAAAAAACAGATGGGAACATTATAAAGAGATTCTACTGACTCAGAGGGAAATAACTCGTGTGTTATTTTCAAATAGACAACATGGAGTTCTGGGCACCTTGAGGCAGAACACCCACTTGTAAAGGTATGTGACTGGCACCCCTATTACACAGTGCCACCTAGCGGTTATGGTCTCCTTAAAGATAAAACTGTATTTTCATTAGTATCACACATACATTTAGAGGATTAAAGTAACATGCTTGTAGTTTTTGTTTGGAAAGTTTCACACTTCACACAGTTTTAAATCCAGAACTAAAATAAAAACTGATGAGCTCTACAGCAAAATCATGAAACAGCACAGCCAAAACAAATTATAAAAAGGCTCAGACTTCACAAAATGTAGCATGTAGATCTGGGCATTTTCTCAGCTACTTACTCAATCAGAACTGTGTACCATGATTCCTAATAAGCGTAGACTAAAATATATAAAACATACCCACAACAAAATAACCAGAAATATTGTGCAATAGGAATTGAATACTACACAGAAGTGAAAAAGTGACAAAAATCTTAGAAATAATAACTTTTTAGCATATATAACAGCCCACCTTTCCCTTTAACTGTAGCCCTCAACATAACATATGCTTCACATCAATTATAAAATCCAGAGTGAAAGAGATTAGTGGTGTTAGTGGGGTATTTTTCTAAAGTATGTTAGCGTAAAATTCCTCTTTTTCTGCTCAGCTGTGCCAAGATATGTTTTTCTTCCCTGGGCCATACAGAGAAAGATCCTTTTTCCTGCACGTGTGTGTGTGTCTTGGTATGTATGTGTGGTGGTAGGGAGTGCAGGCTATGTTCCTTAAATCCCAGCTTTCAGTGAAATTCAGAAATTTCTCACTAACTTTAAACATAATCCTAACAATTGTTAATCTGCTGTTCTCTGACACAATATCCAGGAACAAATCTGTCTACAGAGTAGATGCAGATAACAGATGTCTTTCAGATTTCGCCACATTTTCCTAATCAATGTCACCTTGCTGGTTTAGACACAATAAAAAAACACAACTAGATTCCTAATGTTTCACAATTGGCACTAAAAAACTCAATCCTGTACTGAAGTGCTGCGGAACAGGAAACAGAGTTCAATCCCCAAATAAAACAGATGGAGATCACTAAACCCCTATTCCAAACCCGGGTTTGTATTTGTAGCTTGGCAATGATACCAAGCTGTTACAAAAAGAACCACCAAATCCTTAATAATTATAGTGAGAACTGGGCCTCGAATTAAGTTACAAAAGATTGCACCTCTTACAACCCAGTGTTTACTCCAACAATACTATGTATAAACAGTATAATGTGTGACTTTTGTGCAATTGATCAGCTGCACAGAGATGAGGAGAGAGAGCTGTCATGATGTTCCTACCTGGGGATCAGACTGACACCTGTGAAGTCTGAGAATGTGTAGACCATGGTGACAATCAGGGTGAGGACGACGATACAGGCGTCCATGATATTCAGCCTGGAGCTGAAGTATGTGTGGAAGCTAAAACAGATAAAACAGCAGCACAGCTCACATTTACGGACACCTTTGAACACAGTAGGTTTCTAGGAAATAAGATCCCCAGTTTTAAAAGATTTAAGATGGAAAACAAATACAGAGAATGGTGATCTCCTTGAAAATACAATAAAAAATAATAAAGAGACGGGCTGATGAAGGACACATTCTTATTTTTTAATTGAGCAGCTCTCAAAAATCTGTCATCTTCTTAGGCACGTAGATCAAAGGTCATGTATAGTTCTTACCAATTCTGTCACTTTTGCTTGTGCATTTGCATAATTTAATGCTTATTTAGTTTTGACAAAATCACTGTGTAGTCCCATATGCTGTGCATGTCCCATAAATATGGCACAGGGCACAGAAGCACTAAGATTTTTCTGCTCCTAGTCAGGTGCATATCTTTTGTACGTGGGAGAAAAACAGATCATCTGGCAAATACCCACAAAAAACAGGGGAGCTTGAGGAGGAACATGCAAAATCCATACACTGTAAGTGCTCAAGACTTGAATCAAGTGTTGAGCCATGGAGCTGCAAAGTAGCAATGCTAACTGCCCTGTCCCCTTTCCACCCCTACCGTAACATATTCAGCAGTCAAAATACTGGTTTAAAGAGTGATCACCTAAGTGAAAGACAAAAAAACTCCATCTAGGAAAACATCATCTGTGACGTGCGGCTGTGTTTTTTAACAGTACTGACTCACCCTTCCACATAGACTCGGAGAAGAACGTCAACCAGGAAGAACAGGGAGATGGCTAAAGATATGGCTTCCAGGGCATCCCCTGCTGCTACGCTCTTGTTTGGAGTTGCAAGATCGACGATGACCAGGATGATATCCACGATAATGAGCACCACACCAAATATCCTGGAGAAAATGGAGCACAGGCCTTTCTAACAGTGACAAATCCCTTCCCCTCATTTACTTTAACCCAGAGTCTTTCCTTGCACCACAAGCCAATACATGACAGGGTACTCATAGATACACAGGATCAATTCACCTAGTGAGACACCAATTCACCTAGCCAGCATGTCTTTGGAAGTTTTCTTCCTAACATGCCATTTTTATTATGTTATATACCCACACAATTGTGTCTTTCTGTCTTGCATCATAACAATGAGCCCTCTACCAACTTGAGAGAAAGCCCATTGCAGAGTTTCCTCTGCACAGGCCTTTTCATCTTTTGTCATGTTCCATGGCCTACAGTGACATACAGGAGGTTCAGTGCAGATCACAGGAGAGATGCACCTCTCACTGACATCACCATGAACCTGCAGGTGCCTGGACAATTGCAGGGGTCATGGTTTTGCTGGGAGCCACGGCCGATTATTCTCAACCCTACCCGACCCCTCCAGCAGTGCTACATCGACTGTGTGCCACCTCTAGGGAATTCTGGTCATTTTTGTCTAGTGACATGACCCAGGCTCAAACTCAAAGCACCGGGATCACAGAGATCAATGTGCACTTATAGCTAGTGACCCTAGTATTTATGACAAATGCTAATATTTTGCTAGGAGAAATTACCATAAAAGTCCCCAATAATACAGTTAGTTTATCAAGATTTACAATACCCAACACCAGTACACAGTACACAGAGAGCTCTTAAAACATATAATGAGAGCATCTCATATTGTCTGGCTTTGACAAGGGAGGATTGCTTAACCGGGACAATGACTATTATTAGCTTGCGTACTAAAATATGAAGAGTATAAATTGCAAGAGTAACTCCACTCATTAACTTTGAAAATCATATTACAGTTGATGATATTGCTTTGAGAAAATCCCACATGATACCTTATAGTAAAAAAACATAGTGACTCAACCTGTTAAGGTACGCTATAATCACAGGATCAAGCCTGAGTCATGTCACTAGCCAACTGTAACTGCGATTGCCTCTGAACATGAACAACAACAACAGTTACACAGAGACCACTATGACCTTCATTTGCAGACATGTGGTGGTGCTGAGGGATGCACCTCTCTTCATTTACAGAGATGCACATTTCTTTACATTTTCACTTCCTCATTCTCCCTTGTGTGCAGTCAAAGGGTTTGCAGCTGTGAGACAAGATGTGGATAACACACAACTGGCTATTCCAAACTGGGTCAGTTAACAAAACAAACTGGTCTTTGGACAGTTTCAAACAGAAAAATGAAAATCTGAGAGGGCACACTTACCGGAAACCAAATGACATCACAAATGGAGTGATTACTTTCTTTATTTGGCTAAAGAGATGAAAAAATGAATGGTGAGTTAAAGAGAAATAAGTGATTTCACTGGATGTGGTGTCATTCCTACAACTCCTGAAATGAGGAGATCACTTTATTTAAAGCTGTAGTTTGACAATCTGCAGTTTGACATTTGACAACCTCAGTAAAGGACTCTTACACTTCAATTAGAAATCTGCTGCACTAAGTGGGTAATACTCTAAAAATACGTATTAATACGTATTTTGGTTTCAACAACATTACTTTTTTTTTCATTCGTAGTTATCAACATAGTGATACAAAGATTTATAATTTTTGTTCACTGTGAAAGCAAAGTTGTTTGTCTAGGAAACTAGAAATCCAGGTAAAACAACATTAATATTCCCTACAGAATTATGACATAATTAAGATGACATTTGTTTTCATAAAAACAATAAAGCCAGACAAAATCATGTGTGAAATGGCAACATACTCACTAGAACATTGTGTCTGATTCCATACTTTCTTCCTTCCCATCATCAATTTCTACAGATGCCTCCTCCATGCCTTCATTACTAAAACTAGAGAAAAAAAAACACTTCTAAGCACAACTGCATGACAGAATTTCAGAAGGAATGACTGGAATGACTGCCTTAATTCCTTAATAGACAGAGGTTTTCACGGGAACTGCACCAGCTCAAATCCTTCCTTGTAAAGTGTATATTACAGTACCTTCTCCAGATGTCTTAGCAGCGCACAGAAATGTTATTTTTAGCTCACACCAGCACAAATTATGACTAAAACATGGACTGTACACAGTTAATTTGGCTGAGGGAACTAAAGTTATTTTTTTTAATTTTTTATATTTCAACATGAAGGAAATGTGTGTGTTGTGGTGGAAGCTGGATCTCAATTAGGAGTATAGATCTTCTTAATGTATATCAGTGATCTAGATTCTAATACCGTTAGTAAACTAGCCATGTTCACAACCTTTAAATGTTCACATTGCTAATAAAATAGGAGCAACATTGAGACGCTGCAAAGTAAATTAAAAAACAAATTTCAACACTATTGAAGACTAGGCAAACACAAGGTGGATGGAATTCAATATTGACAAGTAGAGAACATCAAATATTAAACAACAAATATAATATGTAAAACTGCTGCTCTGGAATATGGACGAATACGTGTATTTCACCTCTAAAATGACAGGGACATTTTTGGATTTATAAATCTTTTAAAATTTTTTCTCAATAAAGCAATTTTTTTATAAAGTGGAAAATCAAATAAAATCATCTAAGAATCCTATCAAGTAGAGGTGTTTAAAATTATAATGATGTTTAAATGAATCCTTATGATATAAAGTCCTTTAATGTACAGTATATCAAGTCTGTGATGTTTGTGGTGAATATATGCTTATATCTTACACAAATGCAAAATAGTCACACTAAACTGTTTGGTATACCTCATATCCCAAGAACAAATTGGACTTTTACTTAAGTCTCCCACTGCAGTAAAATATATAGCAGCTTCCAGAAAACAGAAAAACAGTTTTTAATGACTTACTCAGAATTTCAATAGTAAAAGTTACTATTTAGCCAAATGAAATGTGTGTTACTATTAAGTCAGCACATAACAGTCTGAAGTTGTTAACTTACCCATTAACTTCCTTGGAATCTGACCCTGGACTAAATTTTACGGCGGACATACTGGCAGAAGTCTCTCCCGTTTTGCCTCCTTCTTTGAAGTCGTTAGGTATACACCAGAAGAGGGAAGCGCTTACAAAAACATGCGAGAATATTACATGTAATAAGCAGCAAAATAACTTTACTGACAGGCGTGTTGAAAACGTGACTGGAGGGAAATGAACAGTTATGTACCACAATGAGCAGCTAATAACACAGTAGGTTTGTTCGGCTTCCCCACCACACTGATGAGCACATACTCTAAATAAGCATGTTCTTCACCAGCGTTCTTCAGCCCTGCAAAATGACAGGCTAAAAGATACTGCTGTGGCTTTCCAGGTCTGGGTCACATGTTAACAAGGCACTGCATTTCATAAATAAGCTAAAATGTCTTGTTGTGCTCTGACATATTCAAGGACATGGTGTGGTCCTATTTTACTTGTTCCAAAGTCAGAAAATTTGCAGGCAAAGAAATAACTAAGAGTAAAGAATTCATGGTATTGAACAAGTATGAAAATAAGGCAAAGAACAAATCACAAAGGTATTCTACTTGAATCTTGGTTCATTTCTGACCTATCTTGGGCATTTCCTGACACTCGGGAAGCTAGACAGCCACATAGCCAAAACTGCCCTAGATTCCTCTTGTGGCTTGAACATGCAATATTCAGACAGACCTCTTTAATAGCAAATGTTAAGTAGTCAGCACCACCCAAAACTATTGATTTTGTGCACTTTTTCATAGACGTTTTCCCCATATCTCTTGATGCCTCCTGCTGGACAATGGGAATTTATACTTCTCCCTGTTAGTACAGTACAAGTGCGGTGTTGCTGCTGTTCATGGGCCAGCATCAATGTAATCAGATTTCGCAAATCTTGCCTTTTTTTCTTTAAAAAAGTGATGAAAGTGGAAACACAAGGAGCACATTTGGATGCTGATTTTGAGACAATTTGTATACAATCAATAAACAGAAATAATTAGAATATATGTAAAAGAAATGACAACGGGTTTCGTGTTTCATCCGAACACAGAAAAGTGGAAAAGCTTTGTAAAATCATCCTATTTACAGAGCAAAGCAGACAGTCCGCAGGCCATATGAAATGCTAAAAAATTGCACACTACACTATCAACACACTTAACGCAAACCTTGGTATTTCAATACTTCGTATTCTTTAAGAATTAAGATCCCTTCACTAACACTCGTTGCGAGAAAAAAAAACGACTTACAGTACGTTAAAAAAATTATTCGACTTTTTGAAGTCCTTTCGAAATGTTTTGCATTAAAAGATCGTGAAGACGAACATACCAATCTCGGCAAGTGGGAGAAAGGCTTGCAGTCTTCAGTAAATCTATGTCTTCATCAGATTTGTTTTGGATTTTAGAGGCGAGAAGACTGATTCAGTTTACGCCTGCTCATTTTAAAACGACAGAATCATACTCCGTTCATTTGCGTTATAGTCAACTAACTTGGTCTTGTGACTGCTTTCTCCTCTTGGAGGAATAAGGTTCAAAGGTTGAGAGGGAGAGAGTTATTTTTTTTCCGTTTTTGCTATTCCTCTTCTTCAGCTCTGCAGACGTAGCGGTTTTCCACTTCCTGAGCTACGTTTCCCAACATAATTCCGTTTTCCTTCCTTGCACTTAGTACACCCCCATCCTGTTTGCAACAGCTAGAGATCCGCTATAATTCCACTGACTGTAGGTGATTTTACAGTAAAATAAACGTATCCAGACAACTTTTACTTTGTGTTTGCACTAGTATCTTACCGCACCATTGTTTCTTCATATTTGGCAGATAAGGCATTACGTCATAAGGTTGTAAACGAAAGCTATGTATAATAGTATTATTAGTATTATAATACATTTAAGGTAAACTGCAGTGTCTCCACATCAGTGTTTAGGGGGAAAATACTAGTACTCTTTTGCATTAAATGGATGCAGCCTTTCAATCCATATAGCTGGGCGTTTTACCAATAATTAGGCGTTCAGCCTAATTATAAAATTATGTACTAAATTTAATTTAAAGTTCTAACAATAAATTGTTGTATTTAATGTCACTATCTAGAATCTTCTGGAACACGATTTTTGAATCATATTCTAATATACAGTATACATTTATCAACATGTAGTAATAAATAGTTTGGGGGATGAAGACAGCAATGCTAAACAGGAATGTGTATATCATTTCTGGATTGCACTCCAGGCAGTGATGCAATATTGTCTTCTGGTTATAATGTGGAACATCTGGAACGATGACCAGATATTATAAATTACGAGGCTATACCGAGAGGCGATTATTTAGCACTTGGAGACTGCCCTCGACTCAGCGGTTATCGACTATAACCCACAAGCTGCTCTTTTTCTTGACATAAAGGTAGCTATGTTTCTGTCAACCAGTACTAATTCTCTAACAACTTTTGTGTGGAAACGTGTCGTCTAAATGATCAGGATCAAGGGCTTGTAAACTGTAAAATGGTCAAATGCTTCTTTTGATTATATCGTTTATAAACAATCTTATCCTCCTTATTTGCATAACAGATTACTGATGTGACAAACAATATTTAACAGTTTAAGATGAAGAAGAAATACAATTAATTATAAAATGTATTCTAGCTATACGTAAGTGAGGCTCGATTTGACTACTTAATCCCACATCTTGAAATGGGAAATCTGTAGTACTATTCAGTCTGACTTTGCCTTCTTTATCCACAGGTTGTGTGAAGACAAGGACATGTCTCTGGTGTTGATTCTTTTATTTGTGAGCCAAACTTTAGCAGCATCTCGTCTCTCGGTACGTATTTTCTTCTTAAGTACTGTACAATATTCGTATAATAACTTAGAGTGGATGCACTATCTGGCATGTACTTTATATGGTTTTACTGCAGGCTATTTACTGTAGGTTTTGCTGCCTATTGTAAAATTAGTTCTCAAGTACTTTTACAAAAATCACAGCCTAAGCAATAGAGTAGAAACACAGCAGGTAGTGCTATGAATTGAAGATTAGGTATGTGTTTGTGGGATTTCTGTTGATTTGTGTGTAAATTGGGTGGCACAGTAGCCTGCCTCATAACTCTAGGTTCATGAGTTTAATTTGGGACTGCTGTGTCTCCAGTGTGGAGTTTGTAAGTTCTTCTGTTGTTTGTGTGGGTTTTTGTCAGGTGCTTTAGTTTATTCTTACCTTCAAACAACATGCTAACTAGGTTATTTGGTGCCTCTAAATTATACCTGCATGTGTGTGTGCCCTGTGATGTTGTCTTATCCAGGCTGTAGTCTTACCTTGCGCTGTGTCCTACTGGCATGGGCTCTGGATTGCTCCCATCCTAACTGGAAAAAAGGCTTTCTGATGAGTTTGTTTTTGGCTTACTGGTGGATACAGTATTTCCCCCCACCCTTCTCCTTCAGGAGAACGAGCTGTGCTTGTTAGAGCTCTCTCAGCTTAATGACACCATCAAAAACCTTCAGAACAAGCTGTTCATCGGTGAGTGGCAGCTGTTGAACCTGCGACAGTACAAGTACTTTAGGGTGGACAACCGTTGGCCCAGACACAACAAGAGCCTCCAGGGCCCAACCCTACTGCCCACCACAGGAGGAAATCTTATTGTGTATGACCAGGGTAAGAGGCTGTTGCTTGTTTTCCTGAAACAAATACATTTTCTTTCAATTGCTGTTCAAACCCAGTCCCTTTGGACTTTCGGCACCAGTGCCCTACAGGAAGCAACACATATACACTCCAACATACTTTTCCAGTGGACTTATCATCACAGCATAATGCTCTTCTAATTTTTAGCAAAACATGTCAGAATGAATGCAGGTGTGGAAACCCTAATGCCTAATCTTAAACATTTTTTTGAGAATTTATATTGGAAGTTTTCTTTCTCCAGTCCTCAGGACTCTCATGGTCCATGTTTTTGTTCCACCCAACATTATATTAAATTTTGGAATGGAGAATGCTTTACTTTTCTTTGGAAAAATCCAGAATCCTCATCCTTGAGTGTCATTGCGTTACCAGGAAGAAGATTGGGAAGCACTGCTCTAAATGGATGTCAGATCCATTTTTTTTTCTGAGAGGGTAGCTGAGGATTATTAAACCAACATTAACAGCTCATGATCCGAGAAAAGGAGTTTGGATGGGTTGATTAATCCCCTCACTAGGAAAGGAAGAATGTGACTTTTATGGCGAAAATTTCATTTTTTTCTTTCACAAGCCTGCCATAAAATCAATTAGCACTTGGTTGCAGACAACTCCTGTACAGTGACAGGTGGAAACAGGTGCACACTGAAGGCAAAATAGGGAAGAAAAGGACAAAATACTTGGAAAAGAAAAAAAACCAATGTAGCTGTAGATTTACACCCCCTGATTTGATGCGGTGGCATAGGAAGTTTGGCTGTTCGAATGGCTTTTTTAGTCAATCTGGCTTAGTGACATCAGTGCAAAAAAGACAGCACTGCATCCTGGGATGAGCTCCAAACAGTTTTCCCTGTGGACGTGTTTTTTTTTTTCACTTCTAGTGAGGTCTTGATCAGCATATTAGCATGGCTGCCACTCAGTCCTGGAGCGAGAAATTTCACCCATGTGGAAATCTTCCTCCCACAAAGAGATAATTTATTAAGGATCACTAGGTACTCACTGCAGTATGTCTGCCCTGTGTTTTCTGTGCTTCTACTCTTTGGATTTGCTCAGCTGGCATGCTGAAGTGTGCATGTTATGCTCCTGTACAGACTGCTCAATGCTATATGACAGACAGAAGGTGCCTAGTGGGTTCTACCGGATCAAGCCCAAACTGGTGGCAGAGCCTTTCCTTGTGTACTGTGACATGACAGATGGGGCTGGGTGGACGGTGTTCCAGCAGAGACGGAGTGGAAGAGTGGATTTCAACCGGTACAGTACGATTTCTCCTTATTGCTAATGTATTCTCTTACAATAGTGACCGCTGATATAAAACATTGTCTATTCATCACCTTTTGGAGTTAAAGCATACCTGTTTATTCAAACAAAGCAGAAGGTGAAGAAAAGCCTGAATTAGAAACTGTGAAGTCTTGTCAGTCAACCATCTCAGAGTCTCTCTAGTGAGGTCAGCCACTAGGTAACAAAATAGAATAGCCAACATCTAAGAATGATGAAATAATAATTCTGCATTTCTCCCTTCTGCACATAAGGAAAATGTGATGCAGTCTCTGTGTTTGTCTGTGCATGGATGCACTACAGAAAGCAGATTGTTTTACTTTAAACGTTAAGTTCTTCAGCATGGTAATATGTTAACAAAACTGGTTAATATTAACATCGGGAAAAAAACACTTACAGAACATGCATACTTTTTTTCTACACTGTGATGTGGAAAGATGTGGAATATGTTCGAGTCTAAATGTTTTTTCTTCTTCTCTAGAGAATGGAGTGATTACAAAGAAGGATTTGGGCATTTTAAAAGAAGTAACGATGAATACTGGCTGGGGAATGAACATATTTACTCTCTTCTCTTGGGTGGTAAAAAAATCCAAATTTGTTATTAAGAAAGCAATGCACTCTTCTGTAAGTAAAGGTTTGTGAGCCTTCAAGTTAAACTGAAAGTCAAATTTCACATTTCACTTAAAAAAAATAACAATACAGTACAAAGCACAGCAGGTACTGTAATGAACATAAACTACAATGTTATCTCTTCTCTTCCAGGTGACAATCTAGTGAAGATAGAACTGATGGACTGGAAAGGAGAGAAGAAGCATGCATACTATGAAAACTTTCAAATAGCGGATGAAAAGGTGATCATTCAGAAACCCCTTCTGTCACGATTCAATTCAGGCATCTGCTCTAGATGCAATGAAAGCTAATGTGTGAGTTGGCATGTACAGTATTAATAAGTATATGCATAACAAGAAGCAAGGATGACTCTGCATTTTTAATGAGCTTTTCAGCAGCCATTTCTAATGGCAGAGTTTACAACCTTGAAGTTTACACTGCTCGAGTTCTAAAAGCCTCATGTTGGCACAAGTGGAAACTCAGCCTTCAAAAATTTGTCAGTTATACCACAGAATCTTTCCTACAAAATATACTAAGATAACTGTTTTGGCATTATGGCTTCTCAGACACTGGCCTGTCTTTGGTGAAACAAGAGCAACATGTACTGTAAAAAACCAGGCTGTGAAGGACTCATCAACATACATTGTCAAATGAGTAGTACAAAACAAAATCAAGCTGTTTTACTCCAGTCAAGAACAGGTTTATGGAGTTCATTCAGTTTCCTGGTTAAAAGAAAACACATGATTTAAATCAGATTGTGCATAATCCACAGAGTATTACTACAAGAAAGTTCTTTACGTGTTTAACGTACTACTGCACATTTAGTATTTTATTTCTCAAGAGTTTACAATTTAAGTTCTGCAGTTGAACAAGGTGACTTCCCCATAACATATCTAAATCTATTTATAAAAATATACGTGAAAAAATTATATATTTTTGCAAAATATAACTGAATAAAAAACATTTTCCTCTATTATTTCATAATGACTGCCATAGTGTTCCGAAAAGTGTCTACAAAAATAAAACCATAGTGACGCCTAGTGGGTAGCTTTAGAAATGCCACACAAATCATTCACAAACAGAAGTGGGTGAGCAGCTTTTTCAAATGGTCTAATGAAATGTGTAATCCATATCTTGAAAACAAAAACAATAAGTAAACAATTCTTTCTCTTAAACAATCTTATGACCGATGCCATAGCAATCCTTTCTGTGGGTCTGTTTAGACACTATGAACTCTTTCAAGCATTGTTACACAGATCTTTTGTTTTCATGTCCTGCACTTACCTGCTACCAGTATCTCGATTTAGTCACAAATCACTTTATAATACAGTGCACGTTGTTAGAAAAAAGGCATTTTTCTTCCTTAAAAATTACAGTGGTATAAACTTGGATCATAGAAATCATGTTTCGGACCTTCCAAATTTCCAAATTACTTGTCCAGATCACAGTGATTTGTAAGCATCCTTTATAGTTGATAGTTACCTCTTTCAAACACAACCTGAGAAAATGTCGTTTTTGTATGGAGGCAGAGGCTAGGTCCCAACTACATTCCTATAGTTTCCCAACAACAAGGTCCAAATACTGCATAACCTTTCACAAGAGGCACTTCTGTATTCTTGTCACTTTTTACAGGTTAGCATCGAGAAACACTATCAACCAATGACTGCATTAGAGGTGAAATTTCTTTATTTGGAGCATTTTTAGATTTGATGCCTATGGTAATGATAGGCTATAAATTAGCCAATGCTCCCCAAAATACATGCTCTGCTCAATGTATTTTCAGCTTTTGCTCTTAAAGGTGGGAAGAAGGTGTACTTGACTATCGTTGTGTTTTAGAATAACTACCAGCTGAGGTTTGGGCTGTACAGTGGGACTGCTGGCGATGCGCTGTCCGGGGGAGGTGGTGTGGAGCAACAGTGGTCAGCCTCACACAATGCCATGCTGTTCAGCACCAAGGACAGAGATAATGACCGCTTCCTGCAGGGCAGCTGTGCCAAGGAAAACAAGGGAGGATGGTGGTACAACAGGTATCCTAGACACAGGGCACACTGTTCAACTGCCACACATTCCAGCCTCACCTTCCCTGACCTGCACAGTGCCTTTGAAAATGTTTCCTGGGATGACTGCTAATAACAGATTCTTAACACTTAAATCTGAAGAACAGCTGCATGAGATTTTTTTTTTGGTAAATCAGTCAGTACTTCCTGGGAAGAAAATAAACAGCCACCTGGCCAATGTTTATACCGCAATTTATTTTGTGGAGAAAATGAAATGCCAGTTTTTCGCTGACATTTTCACTTAATGGTGTCGTGTAAATAAGTACAGTAAATTGCCCCCATAATAAAGATTTGCTGCCTCCTAAATCGATCACAAAGATCAGGTTATCTCATGAAATGTTACTGGCATCACAAAAACATTCAGTTACTGTTTTTTTCCCCTTAGCTTATGATTGTTTAACACTGTGCTGCAGTTGTTATCTTGACAAGAGCAGTTGGCTTGTCAAGTTCCAATAGAAAACTGTGCCTTATGCACATTTGCTTAAGTTTATGGTATGTTCCTCTCTGAAAAAAATACAATGATCAAGACATTTCATGTTGCATGAAGTGTGCCATTATATGAATAGAAAATAACACAAAATAATCCTTTACTAGGTGATTTCATTTCAAAGGATGCCTGCTAGTACAACAGATGAGACAAAAGGAACCTTGGAAAAGGAAAACATTATGATTTATCATAAAATATAGTGTATCTTGGGTACTTTTGGAGTGATGTGCAAGTTGAAGAGGACCAGCTTGTGCCTCCACACATGTCTCACTACTGTCTCAAAGAAGGGAGAATAGATTCAAACACGGTGGTTTCACAAAATATGTGGATTTTTAAACATGAAAGAAAGCTTGTGTTCCATATCTCTCTCCTATATCAACTGAATTAGGGCTGATTGCAGACAACGCCCCTCCCAGAGTTCAAGGAGGCCTCTGTGCTTTGTTTGTCCTGCAGGTGCCATGCAGCCAACCTGAATGGAAAATACTACAGGGGAGGCGAGTACAGAGGAAAGTACGACAATGGGGTGGTGTGGATGACATGGAGCGGCCTCTGGTACTCCCTCCGGCATACTACCATGAAGGTCAGGCCGCTGGTCTTTATGGACAGCTGGGGGAGCGGTGAGGGAGGGCTGGTATAGGTTAGCAATAAGAGTCCCCTTTCATCCAGGACTCCAGGCCTCTCTAGGCCCTGCCATTCTCTTCCCTGCCGGTGGAGACCAGAGTTCTAGAGCAATACAAACAGAGATCCTCTGATTGGTTGAATTCAGGGAATGATTTAATTCCAACAGTCATTTCTGTGCGCTGCTGATTTTTTTCTTTCTCAGCGGGAACTGTGACAAGTAGGAGAATACCAATGTTATGCTTTTTTCCATAGTTAAACACTTAAAATTAAATGTACCCACATTATTCTGTACCTTAACTATATCAGGTTAACTAAATAAACCTGTCTTTTTGTCATAATTAAGCTGCCATTACTTAATTTCATTCTATTCCTTCCCTTCTTGTTTGTCTTTCACCTTTGGACGGTTTACAAAACTGGGACTAAATAGCAGTATATACAAAAATAACAAATATGAAATGAGTGGAACAGAACTTGAATATGCTATCTATGAAAAAGACCTCAACATTTTTATTGATTCAGCAGTGAACATATTCAGGCAGTGTAAGGAGACAACATAAAGCCTTACATTTTGCAAAACATAGTTGTTAAGATTTGGTAATTAAATCTGTTATCTGTTATTGGTAATTAACTCAGTTGCAGTATAAAGCCATGTCTGATGTCAAAGACATGGACAGAGATGATGATCCAAATAAAAACCTTAGGTCTGACAAGAAAACATTAACTTAATGAAATGGTATTTAAAACATTTTTTTAAAAATTATGTCATTCCTTTAAGAAGGTTCAAGATAACATACATTCTTTGGCCCTAGACAGATACTGTCAGCATAGATACTAGAATCTCAGTGGCAGACAGACACTTGCATTGTCCACTTTCACAAATATGTTCATAAGTTAACAGAAAATATACATATGTAAATGACCGATGACCTAGACCTCCAGTCAATAGTGAGTAGTGATAATTAACTGTATTGGCCATTGAACTGGCTTCGCAACTTGTGCTCACTGCTTGCCGTATTCACACTGGGATGTTCCTAATACTCTAGGTTGACCACAAGTGGCTTCATTACTTTTTCAGTCAGTGCTCTGACAAAAGATGAACTATGTTCAGCGACCCTGAGAGTATGATGTGCAGGTAATCATCACAGCATCTCAGCACTCAAAATCTCTGTTCTCATCCTCTTCCCCAAAGAACCCCGACAGATCCATCATGCGTTGTTCAGACTCAGTGAGGCCGTAGGGGGAGCTGGGGTAGAGTCCATATTCAGAGTCGAGTGGAAGGCTCTTGCATTTGTCCCTCCTGTACTGAGAGGGACTGAGGCTGGTGCTCCTCTGGTGGCTGTAGGTGGCCGATGAATTGGCTTGCTTCAGCTTCCTGGCTATCATGTTTCTCTGAATTGGCGAAGGGCCTCTTCTGGCCCTACTTTGCTCTGTTTTGTCCAGTCCAGTAGTCCAGGTCTCCAGTCTGCGATCACCGAGGAGGTCTGGCCTGTTTGCTGACAACCTCTCATTCCAAAATCGGTGCCTCTCCTCCTCCCCATCCCCCATCCTAGATTTGGGGCGTCTGTCCTCCTTTTCTCGATGCTGGTCGAAACCCCTCAACCTGGAGCCAGAGAATGCCAGCTGCCTTGTAGTACAGGAAGACAGGCTCCTTTCTCGGAATGGTCGGGGGTGTTTGGTTTCATGGAAGCTGGCTGTTCTCTTGAAATGTGGATTCCTCATGTAGCCTCTTTCTACCATCTCCACCCATTCTTCAGTACGCTGATGCACACTGGGCTGAGAGGAGAGGGGAAGCTCACTGAGCTGTGAGAGCACAAAGTCCACTTTGGGACTCGGCCTCTCTGGAGAAACAGAGCTCTTGGGTTCTAAGAATGGTGCCTTGATGCGGAAACGGCTTAATGCTGCTTCCTCCTGGCTTTCTGGCTGCTCTGGCATAATTACAGAGGTGGCATCCAGGACAGTGTCATTCAGGGGATTCTGGGACACATGGTAGACCTTGGTGGCCTCCTTCAAGCCTTTCTTCTTCATCTCCTTCAGCTGCTGCTGGGCAAGCCGGTAGCCAAAGATAGGAGGGATGATCTTCTGCACGTTGGGTGACAGACTCTCCCCAGAAGTGGGGTTGCTCAGTTCAGCTGAGAGAGGGTGGCTGTGCCTGCGGCCTACGGTCAGCTTGTCGAAAACTTCCTCAGCCTGCTCTGGCAGGGCCTCCAGGCTCTCAGAGAAACTGTGCCGTTGCTGGCTCTGGCAGTAGATGTTGACCTCGTCCGAGTTCTTCCTGAATCCCGGGGAGTGCAAGGAGCTGTGGCGGCGGACGGAGTTGCACTTTGGAGTCCGACAAAGCTTCCTCCACAGCGTGATGAGGACAGTGGCTACAATCACTACAAGACAGATTGAGATGCCTGCCACAGCTACCATGTTGCCCATCTTTTTGCTCTCAGGGTGAACAGGAGCGAGGGAAGGTGAAACTGCAATCACTGCAAGAAATTGAAAAACAAATTAGGTTCTCTAAAAAAATGCAGCTGCTGCCTCATGAGGAAGTGTCCTGTGATTTCCCCTCAATCCAGCATGCACACCAGACCGTGAGCCCTCTCATGTTACCCAGGCTGCCCTTTTTCCCCTATGAGTCCATGTGAATGGAAAGGTTTGAACCAAATTTCAACATTCAATTCTCTGTGAGAAGGTAATTGTGACGCAACCTAAAAGAGCAATGGCTACATTCCCTTTGAGGGAATTAAGGTTATAACATCCATCCGTTTTTTAATTGCTTTATCCAATACAGTGGAAGCAGAGTCAAACCCAGCAAACAATGGGCAATAGTTAATCCACCACTATGTCTTTGGACTGTAGGAGGAAACCGGAGCACCCAGAGGAAACCCATGTGACTACAGGGAGAACTTACAAACTCCATGCAGATAGCACCTTAGGAATTGAACCCAGGGCCCCAGCATTGCAAGCCTGTGATGCTAACGGCTGGGCCACTATACTGGCCAAGGTTATAACAATAAAAAAAAATGTTTGCTTTCCTGTGAATGTAGTGGTTACGTACCTCTTGAGTAACATCTGTACCCAAGCAAATGCAAATAGATGAACTAAAAGCCTAAGGATACAGTGATAATGGGTCATGAAAGTACTTGGAGGCAAAACGCACGAGAACTGCACTGCACCAGTCTGTAGAAATGGTTGAGTGTGGAGGGCAAAATTATTGCCTCAGTGAAGGCCCCATCACAGAAGATCCAAAATGTAAACTGCTCAGCAGTTAAAGAAGATGCTCTGTTTATAAGAATATTGGAGCCTACTACATGTTGCATGAGTGCTCTGGATAGCAAACACTGCAGGCTGGGGAAAGCTCATTACAGTCAGGTAGCACCATTCCTGGGCCAGAAGATTTACAGTTCATATGCATAATCTTCTGCTTGTCTTGAAAGGTTTCATATTCATTTCTTGCCAAGTGCCTAGAGATCTATTGGCCTGATACCGAGTTATGTAAATTGCGGTGGTTGCTGGAGGGCCTGGGTGTGACCCAGCCCGGTGTTTACCTGTGCAGCCCTCCAGGGAGCAGGGGGAGAGCTCTTTCTGCAGGCCGGTGCAGTGGGCCGTCCCAGTGGAAGGCACCAGGCACTCCCGGTACCGCTGCCTCACCCCTTCACCACAGTTCACACTGCAGGGGCTCCAGCTCTGCCACCGGCCCCATGACTCTACAGGATGAGGTGAGGGAAAGTGAGTGCATTACAGCATTATAGCTCTGCCCACTAAAAGCAAATCTAGTGCTTATACTGGACCTATGGAAATCCTGCTGCTTGAAGAATAATTCTAGCTTGGTGAGTCAACCCATCTAAAAATATCTGTGGAACCTCAGAGGTTTGAACCTTTACACATGTAGAGGTGACCAAGCAGTGCATTAATCTATCAGCCAGGATTACTGTAAAGATATCCCAAAAGTATGTCACCTGTCATAATCGTAGCAGAAATAATAACAAATAATATCTTGGCATTCGTGTTACATATGGTACAGTACCTCACATCATATCACTTTCATTAACCACTTATCTAATTCAGGGTCACAGTGGTCTGGAGCCTATCCTGGGAAGCACTGGGCACAGGGCATGATACACCATGAATGGGACAAACATGATCAAAAATACTGACACACACTGTCACCAGTATTAATTTTGCAGAAGCCAATTAAACTACCAGCATGTGTTTGGACTGTGGGAGGAAACCAGAGGACCCCGAGGAATCCAAGTGAACAATGGGAGAATATGCAAACACAACCAAATGAATCCAGGGCTCCAGAGCTGTGAGGCACCCATGCTAACCACTGTGCCAGTGTGTTGCCCAATTATGGCACCTACAGTATGATTCACTGCATAATCTACTGTAAAAGCAAAAATGTACATGGCTAGTGGCAGTTACAGGAGGAAGAGAGGGGAGACTGCAGGCATTATAGTAAGGAGATTGAGTCCTTTGAGATTTCGTGAGCTCCCCTACCTTTGAGGGTATATACTAAAATCTCAGGCTTCAGATGAACTCATCTACACCCTTGCTCTCCTCAATCCCCTAACTAGCCCCAGGTTTTTTCAGAAGTTTTAAACTGCCAAGTACATAGTGCCTTTCCTTTATGCACATCGCAGGGTGTGGAGCTTGAATTAATCTCAGCAGACACAATCCCCAGCAAGACTAAGCAAGCCATTAAATGAAGGAAGAGGTTGACTCTGTCCTTCTTCTGTTTTTACACGAAAGGTTATTCTAGGAATACCAACGCTACGGCTGCTCTGGCTACGTTAGAGTGTCTCCTCTTGCCCATCTTTTGTGACTCGGGCATGTCATTGCCGAAGCTCTTCAAGATCTACTTTTTGCACGGCACCAATCGGTAACTCATGAAATGGCATGGCAAGGTCTAGAATGAAGACTACAGCGCTGGTAGGTGAAGACAACGTTAGCAGGCGAGAAGGAGTGAGGTTTCAAATGGAGAGGGAGGGGGCAAATATCAGATATCTCTGAAACTGAAAAGAAAAAAAAGACATTAAAAAACAAAAGAAATGCTAACCTGTGTTCCTCTGTACGACGATGCAGCTCTGGGCATGGCTAGGCAAGCGGCTAAAGTTTAAAATGAACTTAAAGCAGTACTTGTTTTTGCCCGGTTCAAACAGGGAGCAGTTGAATTCAGTTTCATTCTCTCCGTGGGAAAGCCATTTAGACGCCACAGGAGGGCTGTCCTCTCCTGAGCCCGTGACTCCTTCCCGGTACAGGACCACCTTTCCTTGGGCGAAGGCACAGGGTGGGGGCAATAAGCGCACTGTCACTGTTCGCTCGCAGCCCAGCTTGTACACATTGTCAATGAGCAGCTTGTATGTAAATATCTGAGAGAGGTACAGCGGCCCTGAGGACTTTATGTCCCGGTCTGCATGGCGGGATTTCAGGGACACCTTGATGAAATCCCGTTCGGTAAAAGGGAAGACACAGCCCAAATCCACCCACTGTGATTTCACAACAGCAACGTCCCTCCTGACCTGTGCCTTCACTTTATCAATGCTTACCTTCCCTATCGTGTTGTGCTCAAAGTAGCTGACCTCCAAGTAAACAGGGGACAAGTTCAAACGGCAGGGCTCAAAGTTGGTGGAAATCCCGATCTGAAAAGAGCTCGAGCTCCTGTTGCTCGTTCTCTGCACGCCAATGTGGAAAGGGGGCCACTGGACGTGCAGTACCTCACTCCACCACTGGGTATCATTGAGGCTCCTATTCTGCCCACCCTGCTGCAGCCAGAACCGGAATCTGCCCGCGTAGGGGAAGCAGGTGCAGTTAAACTCCACTGTGCCTTCTGACTGGTTCCCAGGTACAGGTCTGCTGGCCACAGTGGTATTAGTCTCTGTATCCACCAAGGAAATGGTCATGCTGCCATTGGTCACATTCCTGTCACAGTGGAAATCCACAAACACTGTGCCGTTGCTTAAAGCCACATATACTGCTGAGGGCCAGTAATGGATTTGGGCCAAAGCTGAAATGAAGTCAAAAGGAATGGTGAGCATTTAGTTACAGTGTGTCCGTTTCAATGAACAAAAACAACCGCAACAAACTCGACGTTTGCTAGTAAGGCAGGACACCTCAATATCAACTACCATATGTGGTGATAACTGAACGTCAGAGCTCAAGGATGGTTTTTTATTTTCTCTGATCCACCTGTAAAGTGGATGCCAAAAAGCGACATTTTTATTCAGTATGTTTAGTAATGGGCCAGCATGTTGGCGCAATGGTTAGCATTGCTGCCTCACAGCGCAAGTTAATCGCAGGGCATATACAGATACAGACACGCGCACACTCACACCAGGACCAATTTTCCAGCCATCAATCTATCCGTTTTCTAAACACTTTTTTCCAAATCAGGGTCGCAGGGGAGCCAGAACCGATCCTGACAAGCAATGGGCGCAAGGCAGGTTACATTCTGGACAGGACGCCAGTCCATCGCAGGGCTGTCAAGAGAGAAATGCAGGCACGCATACATTCACACTTGGGCCAATTTTTCCAAAAGCCAATTAACCTGTCAGTATATCTTTGGTCTGTGGGAGATAAATCAGAGCAGCCAGAGGAAACTCATGCAAACACAGGGAGAACATTTAAACACCATGCAGATAGCACCCCAGGGGCCCAGTGCTGCGAGGCAGAAATGCTAACCACTGCACCACTGTACCACTTGCCACCACTCTTGTTTTCTACAATTAAAACAACTGTGACATCTGATTAATGCAGCAGATGAGAAGAAACTAAGCTCGTCATTTAACAATTTTCAATTCACATCAATCTGAATTTTCAAAAGTTTTATCACAACATCTCAGGGTAATCGACACATGAATACAGTAGTTAATTCAAAGTCCTGCAGTAGCTAATCCAACATAATTACAGGTCAAATATACTGTACACTCATTCTCAGGGGTTCCATATCATTAACAACCTTTGTTCCTCTCTGCATATCCACAAAACGAAAAGAATATTGTTCAAAGTACTACAAAATACAGAGCTTTCAGGATGACCTGGTAAACATTAAAGTAAAATGACTTTCTATAAAAGACTGACATAGGTTTGTTTTTCTGCATAAGGAAAAGAGAGTACAAAAATCTAAAATGTCATTTAGTTTGAGCTTTTATGGAGACTTTAGTGAAGGCTACAAATAAAAAAAAGGTTTATGTCTTCTAAGAGTAAATTTCCTTCTCTCTGATTTCCTGGGCTGTACAATGTTTCGCCAAAAGAAAATGCTTTCATAAAAATTAAGAGGCATCTACTGTATGGAAAACTTTTGGAAACCTCTGAGATGAGGCTTTCACACTCATATGTTGCCTAAACTTGTCCTTTCAAAAAGAGTAACAAAAATATGGGCTATGCCAAATATTTGAAAAACACATTTGAATAAGTGTAATATACTATTACCATGTCCCTTCCCTTGGGCAATCTCAATGGGATTACAGTAAAGGGCAGAATCTTTCATGTCACAGCAATCACTTAGATGATTACAGTATTTGGCATTTTTAATTGAGTGGAGCTGCTATTGTACCTCCAAAAGTTTTTCAAAAACAATCCAGGAGGAAAAAAAAATTCTAACCATTCTTCCACTCACTTTCCTATTATTCCAGTGTGATTTCCTGTGTAACTCAGGGCCTGTTCTTCGTATTTAAAGGTTTTACACTTAACTACATTTGCCAGTTAAAGCGCTCAGATGATGTTTTAAATTATTTCCTAATTCAACATTTTCTAATTATTTTGTACAAATATTGAGTGCTCCCAATCTCTTGTCTTATAAAAACCAAAGAATATGTTGAAATGAGAGGTATGAGGAAAGACTTTAGATTTCCAGCTTCTGTGTTTTTGTATAGTCTTATACACTTATAACCTCAATTTACATCGATGATACAATTACGCAGATGTGTCATTTTCAGCAGGTACATTTCAGGGTAGAACAGCAACACAACGACACAGAAAGCAGTCAGTGTTTCTTGTCTTCCTCTCAGGAAATGCCCTCATTTACCCAAAGAAGGCCCCGGCTGTTTCCCTACTCTGAGTCACAGCTTGGCTAAGGCACCTCACCAACCACCAGAAATATACTACTTTACAATGGTTTGGGAACAGGGCAGCTTAAAGCCTATTCTGGCTGCAGTAACTCACCGTAACCGCAGAACAGCAGCAGGAATACAGGAGCGGAAGCTGGCAGGGCCTGAGGCATTCCGACTGATAAGTCCTGGCACCCCTGCACACCTCATGACCCTCTTCACAGCACCTGTTCAAGGTGCCCAATCAGTAGTCACTCTGAAACCACCAACACAACAGATCAGAAGTCGCCATGGCTACCCCATTTACCCACTGAGTGCTTTCTCCTCCACAAGATACCCTCCAGAGAAACGTCTTTCTATTCTTACACTTCCAAAAAGGCAGGTGCAAAGTTTGGGAAAGGAGGCTGTCTCCTTTTTTTAATGTCAAACACCCTCTCACTTTATGCTACTTGCCAGGGAATTTCCGTCTAGATTTCTGTATAGGAAAAGAAAAAAAGACAATTTAACTTGTTTTCCTTATGAGCTGTGAATCAGCTATTAACAATGACTGATTTAAAACTTAAAAAGCTGTTAGGTTTTGCTAGACAAAATATTGCTGTTGCTAGGAGAAATTGCTGAAATAATTATGTCCATGCATCCATTCATGTTTAAACCACTTTATCCAACATGGTGTCACAGAGGAGCCGGAGCCAATCCTGGCAAGCAATGGGCGCAAGGCAGGATACACCCTGGACAGGACGCTAGTACACTGCAGGGCACACACTCACATCAGGACCAACTTTCCCAGAAGCCATCTAACCTACCAGTTTCTTCTCACGGTTCAATAACATACCGGTAGGTTAATTGCTGCTGGGAAAAATTGGCCCTGATGTGAACGTGTACATGTCTGTGTCTGTGTGTGCCCTCAAATAGACTGGCGCCCTGTCCAGGGTGTATCCTGCCTTATAGTCTCCAGCTCCCCCACAACCCTCTATTGAATAAAGCAGTTTGAAAATGGATAGATGGACCTATCAACACTGCACATCCCTTTTTTAATGTAACAAAAATAACTATATTAAATTAACACAGGCTCGATTAGTTGCATTTCAATTCAATTCAAATCCATTCAGTTTTGTTTGTATAGCGCTTTTTACAATGGACATGGTCACAAAGCAGCTTTACAGATTTCTGGGCCTGAAGCCCCAGTGAGCAAGCCTAAGGCGACTGTGGCAAGGAAAAATCTCCCTTAGACTAAAGTAGGAAGAAACCTTGAGAGGAACCAAGGTCTTTAAGAATTAATCAGTAACAGAGATGTACTTAATTAGAAGTACAGTTCCTTGTAAAATAACTGCTAAGAAGCAAAAAAAGCGTACAGCTTTTGAATAATTATTCCAATTGAGTTATATAGAGCTCGGATAACATGAAATGAGAAAACAGTATGGTACTCCTTTAACTGAGGTTGGTGTCAGTAGTGTGGTCTTTTAAGGATGCTTTTGGGATAGGATGTTGACTCATAGGCAAACGAAACCATTCACAGGAAACTCAAAGAGGTTGTGACGGAATTATACAAGACAATGGGTCTATCTTTAAGAAAATGAAAAACTCAGTTATTCCTTGTCCATTCCCAAGACACAGTCACATAACACAATGGATTTTAACCATTTTTGTCTGATGTTTTTAAGTCCTTTGTGAAAAACAAACGTTAAACTGGCAAAAATAACTTGGAATGTTTTTTTATATCGGACAGACTCCACCTTATTTTCTAGTGAAAAGATCATCACGCACTCCCTTTTTTCTTTTAGTTTTTAACGTTTCCAAATGAACTACTCCTCATATTTAACCCCAATCGATGTGCCCACAATTATCAGTCAGCTGTAGAGTCGTCTGGAAAATCATTATTCACGTCTGCTAAAGGAGTTTGGAAACAGAAACATTCAGCATAATTATATATGTAATGTTTATTAAATAAAAGAACTTTTAAGCAATATTTCTCAAGACAAGACAAATTGAAGTTGAAAAATTAGAAATCACAAGAATAAACCATTATGATGGGGAAAGCATTTAATCACACTGTGACAGTTTGTGCACGTGCATAATGTAATTTATACTATTTTCCCTAGAACAGCTGCAAATTAAATCAAACATAAGTGCTGTTTAAGAGTATTACAGTCTCCACCCAGCCTCATAAGACATGTTTGTTTTGGCTGCAGACCTGTGAACAAACGATTAGTATCTGAACACTGACAGTAATTTGGGGATCTTAACTGAAAAAGAGCTGTGAAGTTTCAATGGCACACACACCCAAAAGCGCTGAATCGCGGGCACTCCCAAAACATGTACACACGTAACTGGTACGCCTGAGTGCATCTGTGGCAGAGGCATAGGAACAATATTCGTCTGAAATGACTATTACTGAGAGTACATTTTATGTGCATGTTTCAATGAATTAGCCGATTTACTTAGTAGAGGAACACAAAAATTGTCCCGAATTGCATACTAATCTTGACTACCGTCTAGTTTAACTATTTTTTTCTCTTTTAAATTAATAACCACCTTTATTTTACATATATTTTACCTTAAAGGCAATAATTTCAATATCAAACAATTGGATCAACTACTGGGTGAGAGGCCAAAGTGGTGATCCATTATACTTCCCAGGAGAAAAGGAATGAGTGGAATCAATCGGAAAATTTATTATCATGCTCTACATTTTCAGATGTAGTATAAATTATTTGAATCCCCTACGTTTTATTTTAAAAAAATCCACGTACTGTACTGTACTGTACGGTACGTGTCTGGAAGAAAACCCGTTTATCCCGCTGCCGTAGGTTGCAGCGACATGCCTACACTGCACAGACGACACGATCAGTTTTGGTCTCTAGGATTACACCTTGCTCCTGACAGAAAAAAACAACTCTTAGTCTTACGGAGTAGAGTCCCAGGAAATAGATGCTGTCCTCCAGATCCGTCGAGACGATAGGTAATTGCACAGTAGTACTGCAATGATATCCCTATAGCGGTGTGAGGTGCACCTGGGGCTAATAGATGATTAGTGCTTATATAGTTCCAAAATTAACCAGTGTCCTTTCCAAACACTGGAGCCTATTAACTTAAGTCTAGTCTCCTTATAGCTCCCCTCGAAGTCGGTAAACAACCACGGACAACACTTTTCCTTCCGTACGGGCCACCAAATGTAAATGCAAAGTTACAGTATGTATCATCTTAACGAACCCTATATGTTATCAACAGAACAGGCAACACATTACTGACTAGTCCGAATACTTATGAAAATAATTTCAAATGAAACGCCTTAGTCACTCTGTTTTGTAAAAAAAAATATTAAGCTTCGTGCTGTACTACACATGGAAAATACTACTGGCTCCAAAGAAAACTATTCAACTCAACATTTAAGTTTTAAACGCAGGCGATATTTTGTCCTTGAGCGTAACAGAACCGGGATAATCTTTCATGTGCAGTGTGAAATTAAAAATACTAAACATACCTGGCTTGACAAGCACAACTCTAGATTCAAAATGGAAAACATAAATTAATCACCCTCTGAACTCCTATAACAGTAGCCTTACTGCCATACAGTACTGCCTGAATATTACATTAATGTACTTACAGTTACCGCAAACCGGAGAGAAGATAGCTCTTCACAGTAATGTTTGTATTATTTTTTTTAAATGTGAAAAGCCATTACATTTTCCACACGTTTCCAGCAGGCTGTCCGATTCGTGAATTTAGTAAAGGACATAACTTGAAGCAGGACAAGCCTAGTTCTCTCCGCGGGTGTGTTTAGTGAGCGTCTGAGTACCATGTAACAACACCCAAGGTTGACACTTGATTTCTGTGCTCCCTCTACTGGCATCGAGAATCATTTACTCCTCGAAGGAGACTGCTGCGTTGGAGGTCCCGTATTTCTTAATTTTGATTTAATCAACTGGGTCAGTCTAATGGCAGTGTAATCATATATTCTGATAATACGGGATAACCTGAATAGGCTAAACGTACAGAACATCTTTCAATTTTAAATCGTCAGTTTGATTTTAAAGCTAGGACGACCTGTTTTTCCCTGCTTTTTTGATGTATCCAGTAGTTGCTTTAAGCTTTTGTTCGTCCCGGCGTTAGTTAGTACCAGAGTATTACGACAATATTGCACTTTGCATTTTCACTTAAGTATGTTTCTATATAAATTAAGGCGAAAGCTCAAAACCAAATGGAATTCAAGGTCTTTTTAAAACCACTGCTTAACTTCTACTAAATGATGCTCAAAATAAAGAAATGTCCCTTTGCATTTTTATATCCGATATAGAATATCCGAAAAATACGACGGGGGTCAGTTATAGCAACAATGACATCATCCACTATTATCATTTCCACATGTTTTGTTCTGCTACAAAGACAGATTAAAAATTATTTTTTTTGTACGAACACTGCAATGTTTCTTTCTTGAATCATTAAACCGAATCTACTAATACAGGATGGGAAAGAGTACTTTTATGTACGTTGACATAGAATATGAAATACAGATTAATCATTTTGTCCAGGTTATTTAATCTGCCACTATCCAACAGGCCTCCTCCATAATTTGCTTGATTGTTCAGAATTTGAATGGAAATTTAATGCAATATGGGTGGTAAATAGGTTTAAACAAACAACAACTGGAAAGACATATCAATATGAATGTTAAAAATTAAAGTCACCAACAAAAGTATATGTTGCTGTACACATTTGGAGAAGTTGAAAGGATAGCCCTGAAAAAGCAAATCCCTCCCCAGCCTTATAAACACTTTTTAATGGAAAATGTATTGGAAAGGGCAAATGGAACAGCCCACTGACATTGAAGATTTGAGGGAACACTTGGGAGTGTCAGGGGAGTGTTAACAAAACAAGATAAAGTCATGCTGCTTTCTGTAGGGTCAAGGCAGGTGAAGGTGGTCTTTTTTCAAGTTACATTCTTTGAAAAACTATATAGTCTAACATAGGTTCAATCCAGTAACTAAGGAAATTTCACTTAAAATGTTCACTAGGGCTTGTGTACAGGATGTTGTAACTCCAAAATCAGGGATAATATCACTGAAAAATGCTACATGCAAGGTAGCCTGACTAATACAAAAACAATGACCATTCACACTATCTTCTCTATGTAGACTGCTAAATAAGAGTAAAATCAAGTCACATTACACAAAGGGTAAAAGTCTAACAATGTGCAGACCAGCCAACTATTTATTCTTAAAGAACTGAAGAGCAATGGAGTCCAGGTTTTAAATCACAAATAAAGCTCATTCAATCCAATTTCGACGTGAAGAGCTGAAGCTTGCCATCCTTGACAGAGGCGACAGGCAGGTCGGTGTGTTTTCATAACTCAGTCTTGCCACACTCACAGAGGGCTTTACCCACCCTGAACATAAAGTACAGGCTATGGTCCATTGGAGCAAAACTTTTCAAGTACCAAGTATCTGAGATATTCTTTATACTGGCATTGTCTCTTTTTATCTGTTAGAACAAGTTGGGATAAAATCGCAAGCCCTCCACAGAATCATCTCTGCAAAGGTGTCCCATCTTCTCAGCAAGAAGCAGCCTGCAAACAGAAAAAAAGAAAAAATGCACAAATATTGTCTTTATTGCTTTATATTCACAATATAACCTTGGGATGCCAGCTAAATCTAATTTAATAAGGTAACTAAATGACTGTTCATATAACAATTCCAGCTACTTTTTGACAGTTACAAACACAGTAATGCTTTGAATGTGTGGTGTAATGTGATGTGTACACCAAACTCTAACCTCACCCTGCAGTGTTACTCTAAATACATTTACAGCTGACCTCTGCCACTGGCTTCAGGTTTGTTGAATGCAAAACCTATGCACAAAAAAGAAATACTACAAAAAGGAGACAAAATCCATAAGAAATAAAAAATAGGTCCTCTTTTAACGGATGTAAAACGTAAGTGTGTTTACAGCAGATGTTTTGTTTTGTACTTTTTTGGCTATGGGTTATGGAAAACTGAACAAAAACTCTCCATGCACGTTGTGAGGTCTTTGCTCAGTCTAAGTATCTGCTTTGTGAGAAATTAAAATACCTTTGTTTGCCAAAAGTAAAATGCACTTATTCCCAGTACTTCTCTACTGTATAAAAAGGTAAGATAAAAGCAGACAGTTCACACGTTCTGCTTGAGAAGATAGACTTCTCAGAAAAAAATAATATGTTGAAGTGATATTACATTGGTATAGATTTACAGTATATATTATTTATATTTGCTACTTCTTTATATTTCAGAAGGGAAATGGTAATCAGTTCAGGGTTGCTAAGACATTAATAAACCACAGATCAGAAAGAAGGAAATACCTCCTTCTTTAACAGTTTTCACATACTGTATTTTATATCATTTTATTGCTAATACTGTATACCAATACCTCTCTTTTGCAAGAAGAACTGAGAGTCCTAGAAGTTTTGCAAACTCTTCTGAGGTCAGAGAGCCTTTTTCAGTCACCTGCAGAAAAGAAAACTGAATATTTATCATTGTAACAGTTTTCATTAGAACATAAAAACAAAATTAACAGATTACACTTCCTTTCTGTTAATCCAATTTGGCACACAAAGGCCTTGCTTTGAGATTTCCACAATAATTAGTTGCTTCTATTATTTCATTGTTATGAATGAAGAATTTTAGAAAAATATATAAAATGTTAAAGTAATGGCTGTTTGGATTATTTTGGAGGTTTAGCTTTTGGAAGCACATGTGCTATGGACCTGCATCTGATGGAAAATTGCAATCAGACATTCTCCATAAAAGATGTATTTGTCTTCCAGATCAACATCTGGTTATAATATTCAATCCCATAGGCATTCCTAGTCCGCTCATGCATGGTGTCTAGCTGAAAGCTATTTGGAACCTCTGGGCACCGAAAAGTTGTACAGGAAACTACACAACCTTTATTAAATCTCACTGTGTAGTCTGATGTGTTTTTCATGAATTTATAGAACAGATCACTTAACCTGAAATTGTAAGGCAAATAAAAAGCTTACATTATCAAGTGCTGAAGCAATCATTTCTTCTTCACTATGGGACTGTAGCTGAACAACCATAACACCACTATCAAAAACTCGTAACCTAGAACACAAGAATGCGAAACCATATACTATTTATTTCCTCCCGATTACCACGGCATTTAAAATATGACACAGTGGGACAATATACATGTAGGTAAGACCCTAAGAGCAACTGTTGTTGAATTCTATTTGATTTCACAACTCACACAGTCACTTCCTGCCACTTTATATTAGAAAAATACTGGCTGTTAACCTTGATTACATATGTGAAGCAAAATTAATTCTGTTTAGACCATTCTTCATGTTACCATCCTGAAACTGTGGAGGCTCATTACTATTGTTTCCCAAAATTCCTAATGAGTGTTTATACTTTAAATACACCTGCTTACGCCTGATAGGTGTTCGTACAAATACGCCTTTGTAAAACACATACAGTTGCAAGAAAAAGTTTGTGAACCCTTTGGAATTACCTGGATTTCTGCATTAATTACTCATAAAAAATGTTATCTACTTTTTAACTAAGTCACAATAATAGACAAACACAATCTGCTTAAACTAAGAACACACAAACAATTGTATTTCTTCTTGTCAATATTGAATGCATTGTTTAAACATTCACTGTCCAGGTTGGAAAAAGTATGTTAACCCTTGTATTTAGCAACTGGTAGAACCTCCTTTAGCAGCAATAACCTCCACCAAACGTTTCCTGTAGCTGCTGACGAGACTTGCACAATGGTTAGGAGGAATTGTAGACCATTCCTCATTAAAAAAACTGTTTCAGTTCATTAATATTTCTGGGACTCCTTATGTAAACAGCTCTCTTCAGGTCATGCCACAGCACCTCAATTGGGCTGAGGTCTGGACTCTGACTTGGCCATCCCAGAACACAATTTGTTTTCTGTTTAAACCATTCTGTTGTTGATTTAATCCTGTGTTTCGGGTCAATGTCTTGTTGCATCACCCAACGTCTATTAAGCTTCAGGTGCCGGACCGCTACCCTGACATTCTCCTGTAAGATGTCTTGAGACAATTTTGAATTCATTGTTCCCTCTATGATAGCAAGCTGTACAGGCCCTGAGGCAGCAAAGCAGCCCCAAACCATGATGCTCCCAACACATGCTTCACGGTTGGGATGAGGTTTTGGTGTTGGTGTTGTAATGTTTCATAGCCGTTCAGGGACGCCAAATATGTAACGTTGTGGCTCTCTGAAGGCACCAGTTCTGTAGGGTTTGGGCATTTACTGAGACAATTATCAATTGTAGCAGTAAATCACAAAGTTGATTCTTTTGATGGCTTTAGAATCCAACCATGCGACATAACTCAAACAACGCACACACACAGGTACTAATACACGAGGATACATTTATTAATACATAGAATATGCATGTAAACCTAACAGATCTTATCGAGAGGGTTATCAGAATACAAAAGGTATATATTCAATCAGTTACAAAGAGTTACATATATCAAGAGGACATACGTTCAGTATATCATTCATTAAGACCGTTTCGTAAATGAACTTGGTTATAACTTCTACATTAGATACTCAAAACAAGTACATAACTCTTAGGAATTAAATTGATATCAACTGGTTGGGATAACAATTGAATTCTCGAGCTGTAATGCAGTGAAGTTGAATACTCATCCAATCTCTGGGGATTCAGATCTCCTGCGGGCACAAAGAAACAGTTGCAGGCTGTTGCTGTCCAATCCGCGCTCTCTGGCTGTGTGCCAGGCTGTGCTGTGCGGCTTGTGACGGTGCGCTGCTGATGCTCACTGACCGGCTAGTTAGTGTTGGCTTTAACTAGCAAAGTTTGTGCACAGGAGAAAAGATGACTGTGAGTCCCAGCAGGTTAGGAAGAGGACCGGGTCGTTCCTGATGAAGAGCTAGTTCTGAATAGTGATTCAGCTTTCCACAGTTCCGACCTGTTCACGAGGCCTGCTGCTGGTTACTCTCTGGCAACCTCCACTCTAGACTCTTAGAACAAAGGAAAGTTCTGGCACTCGGACACACTGGCCGTTCCGTGGTTGTCCGGGCTGAGTCTCAGGATGGTCAGGAGGCGCGCTGCGAGAATGTCCTGCCCTTGGGAGCCTTCTGCTCCTGGGCCGTCCTGCCCTGGAATTCTCCTTTGAATTCCCTTTAGAACAGTCCACAGAATCCTCTCCAGAATCTTACTGAATCTCCCGAATCTGAATCTCTCAGGCTCTCTGTGTTGCCTGTTTTTACCTGGAGGAACTTCAGCTCATTCATTGGCTGAAAGTTCCATGGGCATCAGAGTCCCACGTGGGTTACTCGGCCCTACCAGTCCCTGATTGGTTGACCACGGTGAGATATGAGTCACTTAGTCCTGACACTTAGTAATGCAGTCCAGATGTCCATTCGGCACTCCCTAGACTGATAGGCGCCAATGGATGACCATTGATCATGATAGCCAGACTTAGCTAAGTGCATCCCACTTTGGGAGCTGTCCTAGGACCTTAAATCACCCTGCACTAATGGTCTCTCTGTGGCTGCACCACAGAGATGAACAGAGAAATGGGGCCTCATTTGGGAAGCTCAGAAACACTTAATTCTGCCTTATTATTAAGCCTCGCCGCTACAGTGTGCAGTGCTTTTTTCCTCCAAACATAGCGTTGTGCTTTTCTGCCAAAGAGTTCAACTTTTGTCTCATCCGTCCACAGAGCACTGTCCCAGAAGCGTTGTGGAACATCCAAGTGGTCTTTTGCAAACTTGAGACATGTAGCAACGTTTTTTTGGAGAGCAGTGTTTTCTTCTGTGGTGTCCTTCCATTAACACCATTCTTGTTCAGTGTTTTTTTTTTTATAGTGGACACATGAACAGAGACTTTGGCAGGTTCAAGAGATTTCTGCAGGTCCTTTGCTGTTACCCTAGGGTTCTTTTTCACCTCCTTCAGCATTGCACACTGCGCTCTTGCCGTGATCTTTGCAGGACGCCCACTCCTAGGGAGAGTAGCAACCGTACTGAATTTCCTCCATTTGTCGACAATTTGTCTTACTGTGGATTGATGAACACCCAGGCCTTTGGAAATGTTTCTGTAGCCTTTTCCAGCTTTATGGATCTCTACAATTCTTTTTCTAAGCTCCTCTGATATTTCTTTTGATCATGGCATGGTTCACACGAACAGCTCTTTCTTGATAAGAGCAGACTCTGTCAGTAATCAACCTTTGCGTGTCTTTTTTATAGGGCAGGGCACCTCCAACCCACACCACCAATGTCATCTCATTGATTGGAACACCTGACTCCAATTAGCTTTTGTAGAAGTCATTAGCCTAGAGGTTCACATACTTTTTCCAACCTAGACTGTCAATGCTTAAACGATGTGTTCAGTTCTGACAAGAAGTACAATTGTTTGTGTGTTATTAGTTTAAGCAGATTGTGTTTGTCTATTATTGTGACTTAGTTGAAGATCAGACCACATTTTTATGAGTAATTAATGCAGAAATCCAGGTAATTCCAAAGGGTTCACAAACTTTTTCTTGCCCTTATCCAGGCTGACTCACAATCTATATACACTGTCTATGAAGTTTTCTTGTCCTTCAACAATACACATCAATCCAGTGAGTATATTGTTCACACACAACAACCTAACAAAATGAAAAATACAACTTGCACAACCTGGCAGAGCAAAGCAAGCACTGTGCTGAGCAAAAAAAAAAAAACAGTAAAATTTGAAACAGTATAGAGTGAGATCACTAAGCAAAATAGAAGAACAAATAGCACTGCCAGCCTGACATTCAAGACCACACCTAAGAATGAGACCGCAGGTGTTGTCTGAATATTATAGTAGATATATAGTATTGTATGAGACTATTTACTAAAAAGGTAAAAATGTAGTGACTAGCTATGGAATTTCCAATAGTTCTTCACAAATATTGTGGCTAATTGTCTGAAGCTATGAGTCTGTCCTTCAATTACTGCCTATTTCTCAGTCAGCTTGACATGACAAAATGAAGTCTGGCACACTTCCATGCAATGTTGCATTTTGGGATGCAGACAAAGTACCATTCTCATAACAAATGGATATAAAAAATCCTCACCAGAAAGTACTAAAACTGGGCTTTCTAAAACTAGACAAATTCTTTGAACATCTGCCCATTTATTTTATAAAAGACTTAAAACCAGAAGTGTCTTAACAAAACAGGATGTGGAAATGGAAGCTATCAATGGAATTCACTCAGGCTGCTGGCATTAGTCAGTAGCCACCTTGTTCTCAGACAGTACACTCACCTCAAAGGCAGCTTCAGGGACTCAAACATTTTGCAGGCATTTACCAAATCCTCCGGGGACAGCAACTGAAAGGAAACACGCACAAAAAGCCATGACAAGTGTGTGCACTGCAGAGATCACAACAGGACAGTGCCGATGTCCGGAGAGCTTTCCTGAGACAGGAAAACGCAATTAGCGCAGGCCAAGATGGCTGCTTATGGGATTCTTTTGTTCCAGAATCTCATCCGCCCAGGTCTATCTAGAAACCCCTCAAAGTGAGTTCTTCAGACTTTCAGGATTTCCCTACACATTCCTGTACAGGGATAACATCCACAGACCAATCACATCGCTATTGATGCAACAGAAGGCCTTGTTCATAACTCAGAATGCTCCCCTCCTTGCCCTCTCAATCCTAATAGTGACTCACAATATAAAACTGTAACAAGCTTTTGAATTTTCCCAACATTTGACATATATTTGCAATTGTTTAAAACATAAGAAAAGTCCTAAAAAAGCATGGAATCAGATAACACACTTGTTAAACAGAAGTATGAGCAATTTTTGCTTTTACACATTAGAATATATAAACCAACACCAGGTATAGGATTCTTTTGAGTAGCTAGCTTGCTTCGATGTAAATAGGCAAAGATATACTTAGATGATATTATATATATAGAATTTTCTCTTTCACTTGATTAGTTTGTATAAGAACATGCAGCCCATAAAACAAACATGGATCACATTAATATGATTGTGATATATGAATATCACATTAATAAACCATGGGTATCTTACTCGTTTTTCGGTACGTTGGGCTGTGTGGGGGAGCACTTTTCAGTAAAATGTGACGTGTACAAAATAACAAGAGATTTTGTTAAGCCCCTGATAGACATGAGTCCATGAGAAGTAGAAAAACGAGCAATTTTCTCTCATAAGTTAATCAACTGGTACAGCATTTAAGGAATCCAATGTTGTTCCCTTCTCATCTTTTTCAGTGATGAAAGAAGTTGATCTCCCTGGGACCTTGTGAAATTCCCTCGGTCACATCCTCATTTAGTATCTCTCTTTGTAATCAGATTTGTATTCTCCTGCATCAAGATTAAAGACTTTTTCAACATGCTGTTTTATTCAGATTTTCTAACCTTTTTCTAATCTTTCTAGCTTTTATTTTTTTAAAATAAAACAGATAACCGGAAAATGGAGAGATGAGTGTGTTATTTAAAGCATCCAAGTCCTGCATCCAAATTGCTTTTATGGTTAATAGCAGCAGAACATTTTCAATCATGCCATATTCATCCTGTTTAATATTAAATCGTACCAGCACACGTTGTGCTCGCTGCTGAAATACTGTGTGCAGTGCGCGCTGGGGCAGTTTCCTGGTGGGACCACTTGTGAGTATAATGATATATTCACAAAAAAGTATTTATCTAAAACTGCCAGAGCTCTAGAAAACAGATTTGACATGATATACAGCATATCACTGAAGAGTAATAGTGCATCAGAAAATAGGCAGACATTGTGGCAAAGAAACAATGTGCTACCCTTACTGGCATTCAGATTAAACACAGTAAAGTGCCTAAATACCTAAAATCAGATAAAGAGACAAATTGTTTGATATTCTGTCAAGATTAAATTACTCCAAAGGTAAATAACAACAATCTATCCTTAAGAGGGTCATCCAATATTTCTCTGTATTATATTATGCACCAGAAATTTTTAGATAAAGTACAATAATCCCATATCCCCACTTCCGGGCCAAGTGAATGGAAGACCAAGTGGTCTTGAAACCCTCATCACTCCCTCACAGCCATCCAGATGGCTTCTTCTGCCTTTCCTAATTCCAAGCTGCTTAAACCAGGGTCAAGTGTGATCACAGTCATGTCTGATTATACTGCCACTCTAATTAGAAAGGTAATTAGCCAATCCATTCTCCTAGAGAAGCCTGGATGATTTGCGCTGGCAGAAGAGAATTAGATCTGGGTCAGAGCCCATATGACCTTTATCAGTCAAGAAGTGAAATGCCAATGCCAAAGGCAATGTTCATTATTTTGTCTGGCATGCGCCAACATGAAACTGGACATCTATTTTTCATGTATGGAGAAAGGGAATGGAAAAAAAAAACTGAGTCAAAGCAACAGATTAAGAAAAGGAGCACACATTAAAAATAAGAGGACTGGGTGGTCCCAATCTTACCTCCATCCCACGGGCTCGATTGACTAAACAATAAACTTCAGTCAAAGCCACCATGCCTCCTCTCTCCTTTAAAAAAGAAAAAAAATACTCCTTTTTATGGCCAAATACACTAATGTCAATAGCAGTGAAACTGACTTGGCATTCAAAAGCAAATAGCATCGCACAGGGAGAAAAGGCTATGTCAGTGTGTCAGAGAAAGCTCTGCTGATGAGAGCAGACAGAGGCAGCCATCCTTAAATGTCTCCAGAACACTTAGTTGTAAAGCTATATGGACCTCACTGCACACGAGCATAGGTCGCCAGGCCTCATCAGCTAGAAATGTTCACAGGTAGAAACTTGCCGTTAAAAAGGGGGACCTGGTTAGACTGTGGAGGCCACAGAACATTGCTCAGTGTTGAAATTCAATGCTCAAGCTGCTCAGACAGATGTCATCACCCCACCCTTCAATTCGCTCATTGTCTCCTCATGATCAAATTCATAGATTAAACCACTCAAAGGAAAATAAGCGAAATAAGAGCACTCACTGATATGGGGCTTGCAGCTGTGAAGTGAAGCTGGACATCTGTGTTCCAAATGGAAAAAACAAACTGGATTGGCGCAGAAATACACTGGTAGCAGATGGAATATAATGAGGGCTTCATACCTGCAGAGGGACCAGCAGCATGTCTCCCAGCTGTTTGGCTAGCTGCATGTGGTAATGTGTCCCAGAGCCATGGGTTTCCCTGGTGACTGGGTTTGCTATGCCCATACTCAATAGATAAGATTTAAATCGGATAGTCTGTTGGGAAGAGTCAGGATAGCAATAAGCACGGGATTCAGTTTAACCAGTGGGTTTAACACAAGCATTAGAATATTCAAGAGATCTATGAATCTTTAAGACAACTTTTAATTTACATTTTGAGTATTTTATTGCATGATTCTTCATCTGAACTTGCTGAAAAGCACAAAGGTAAGAATAATATCGCTTTGCTGCTCTTTGGTTTTTGACATTTGAGACTTAAATGCTCGTGTGTGTAGGATATACTGTAAATATAATAAGCACAAAACCTTACCAAGTGACAGATAACCTCAATTCGAAATGGTGATTTAAAGAAATGTACAATTTAATCTCTGTCACACAAAAAATGGCAAAACACACTCTTTTAAAAAAATGTAATAAAATATCATTCAAAAAGTAGATTTCCTCATGAGCATTTAGGATTATAGGTAAGGCAGGAGAAAGATTTAAATAGGAATAGATGGTTCTTAAATGTTCTGAGAGACTTGTTCAAAGCCACTGCTAATAGTCCTGCCAAGCAGGCTTAACAGTCCATGTGTTGGCAAAGAGACTCTAATCCAATACAGTTAAGATGCTTATGTTTATAAAGCAACAGGCTTTTTCACGCCTGGAGAACACAGAGTATTTCACAGAAGAAGAGGTCCCTAACAATGTAATTACTACATTCTGCTCTGCCAGGCTCAGGCTCTTAACTATACAGAATTTCCCCACTGGAGCAGAAACATAAATGACAAGTCAGCTTCGTATTTTCAAAATTGTATTTTCTTTAACATTTTTTATTGTTTGACTATCATAATAACTGTCATTGTTAATATAAAAAGACCTTTCTGCTTTTTAAAAGACTTCTCAAAGGCACCTACAGTATGAGGAGCTGTACTGCAGAGGTTAAACTGCATTGTCAAATAAACTGAGTGCTATTACAGAAAATGAATATGGGGCACCATTCACCAAGGTCCCCTAAAATTTCCTTTCATTTATGGGTTTGAGTTTCAAAAGCCTTCATTTTGCAGTAAAAATATTTGTTAAATACTTAGCTCCCTAAGCATACTTTTAAATAATTTTGTCCTCTGATATTGTGAACTGTGAAGGACAAACTAAATAAACCCACCATGACCCAGAATTTCCTTCATGGACTAAAAAAGTCAATCAAAAACAATGCTTACCTCATCTTCTGTGATGTCCCCTTGTTTTTCTTTGATTTTGTTAGCTATGGATTTGGATAACTCTACCATTTCTTTTGCCTGAGGAAAAGAAGAACAATTTAACTCTGTAATGCACCATCACATGATAAGGATAATCATATACAGTTGACATATCAAATATTACCTTTTCCATAAGCTTGCTGAGATCTTCAAAAGCCTGTTGGAAAGAAATGAGAAACTTGAAATCCAGTTCCAAAATAACAAACTTATTGTTTTTCTGTCACATTTATTAATCTAAAAATCTATTTTTTAATTAAATAAATTAAAAAATCCCTTACAGAATATACAGTAAATGTCATTAACCAGGTACAGAAAGTCAGCCTGCATAAGAGATTACAGTGCAACCTCTTTTATATTGTCACCCTTTGTACTAATGCATCGTAGGATTTTACAAAATGAGAATAAACGCATAATATCCTTATCATTAATACCACAAACGCATGACTTGGAAAAAGAAATACTACCCACAAAAAGCTATGGAACATCATATAACTAAAAGAATATTTATTTTATTATATATATATTTATAGATCATGTATTTGGTGCTGCATGACCATTAATGGTAATAATGAGATCGTCAGACAAATGTAATAATGATAATTAATAATTGCTTACACGTATATAGCGCTTTTCTGGACACTCCACTCAAAGTGCTTAACAGGTAATGGGGACTCCCCTCCACCACCACCAATGTGCAGCCCCCACCTGGATGATGCGACGGCAGCCATAGTGCGCAAGAACGCTCACCACACATCAGCTATCGGTGGGGAGGAGAGCAGAGTAATGAAGCCAATTTATAGATGAGGATTGTTAGGAAGCCATGATTGGTAAGGGCCAATGGGAAATTTGGCCAGGACACCAGGGTTACACCCCTACTCTTTTTGAGAAACGCCCTGGGATTTTTAATGACCACAGAGAGTCAGGACCTCGGTTTTACGTCTCATTCGAAGGATGGTGCCTGTTTACAGTAGAGTGTCCCTGTCACTATAGTGGGGCATTAGGACCCACATGGACTGCAGGGTGATCGCCCCCTGCTGGCCCCACTAACACCTCTTCCAGCAGCAACCTTAGTTTTTCCCAGGCTCACACCTGCTTAGCTTCAGTGGGTTGCCAGTTGTGAGCTGCAGAGTGATATGGTTGCTAAATGTTAAATATTAATGGGGTTATTTATTCCAATAAAACACAGGAGACCACAACTGTAGTTTTATTCTCATCCAACAAGGAGTCATATAACTGCACAATAACAGTATCGAGTAATACACCCTCAAGCATCAATATCAGCCTCAGTAATATCAATGTCACTCCCTAGCTTACAAATGCCACCTTGGGGATGTTCTGCTCCTCTGCAAGCACAAAGCAGTAACAGAAAGTCACATGGTCACATGATAATGACGATTGGATGTCTACACAATTGATCTCAGAGGTGCTCAAATGGCCTCACTTGAGGCCTGAACCCCAACTTCTCACAGACAACATGTAACAGTCATCCATGACTATTAAATACAATCCACCCAGTGAACATTTTCAGAAGCTTACAGTGAAACATGAACCAGGAGACACATGTGGAAGGGCATAGAAAACGAGAAGTAGAGGCTCTTCTTTACCAGCAGTCTTCTGATGCAGTGTTTGTTTACTAATTTCTACACTCATTGTATATGCCAGGTGCACCCTATCAAACCACAGAACTACATACAATACTGAACTGAAATCAGTGGGATTGAAAAAAACAACCTGTAAAATAGGCAAGATACAAGTGACAAAGAATTGACAATGCAACTTGAAAAGACAGTGCAAGCCAGTTGGGTTTTTAAAGTGGAAACCATTTTAGTATCTTAATAAAGATGGTGTCTAATTCTTTACAAAGGGACAAATTAAAATAATAACCTTGCCATCTTCTTCTGAGGATTACAAGATCATTTATTTCCCAGCAGACACACGTTGGGTTTATACACAGTGTACGGCCCTGGGTGAGAAATTTCCAAGACACTTTCGGACCACCGAAAGTCAAAGACCTCAATAACTGGAGTCTCAGTAACATGGGAAGAAGCTAAAACAAGTCCTGGGTACAATTCTTGTTGAATTGAGGGTTCAAAGCTTTTAACATTATTCAAACTCCGGTCTGTCCATGAGGGGTGAGACTGGGAACAAAAGGCCAGTGCACACACACACCTAGCAGGAACTTCCTCTGATAAACAATGGGCTGCACTGCTCTGTTCTTATCAGCCACACACAGCACAGGCAGGAAGCCTTTGGGAAAACGCTAGAGCACCAGAAAAAGAAAATCTATCATCCATCAATGAAACCAAAACTGATGCTAAGAGCCAGCCTCATTTCATAGACTCCATTCCCGTGGTGCAATCTGCCACAAACAGCTGCAACAGGCTTTGATATGTTCATATCTGCTCTCATTATTATTATTAGGAAGAAAGAGCCCAGTACACAACTGCTGTTCTAACCATATTTGTTGTTTTTGCCACTGGCCATAAAAAAAATTACTATTATAACTGAACAAAATATTATTTTTGTGACTGATTGAAGCACTTATCTATTCCAGTGCTTGGAATCACTTTCATGCTCTGTATGCAGGTGGACCAATACTAATTGGAGCCACCATATGTACGTTTTATCAAAAGAAAACTTCAGTTCCTACATGCTTTACTAAATTATTAGCACTCTGGTATTAGTAGCAATGAAGATCAGATCACCACATTATTTTCATGGGATATATGGTATAAAGTAAAATTTGAATTGCAGATAAATATATTCTATGTTCTTTAAAAAAACCCCAACAAAAACACTGACAAAAACAGGTCTAACATGACATAATAAATAACAGTTAAGGTGTACCTTTTTCATAATCAAAACCTTTAGTTGTACAGAGTCTGACTTATTTATGCTTACATGTTTATGCTGCCATTATTTATGCTTATATATGGCATACGTATATATGCTTACATAGGTATAACAAAAGAGAGCACTCATTGAAAAAGTGTCTAGAAAACATGCTGTACAAAAATGCAAAATAACTAAGTAAAGTGAAGTAATTCTTGCATCGTATATTTTTAGATCTATTTCAAAGTCTCAACAATATGTTACATGTTTATAAAATAGCTGTCATTTTATCTTTGAGATCTCTGTGCTCAATGAAGTGCGTACTTCTGTCTCAAACTGCCATAGAAACCGCTGATTGAGTTGCAGCCTAATTGTTTACAACTGGGTGTATTCCATTGCCTATTTTCATTATTTAGATCTACTGACTGACAAATGAAGTTCACAGGACACAGAAGCTTTCAACAGGAACTTTTTAGAGACAAGTCCCTGACCTCAGCTGCTTTCCTGATGCCTCACAAATGCGGTTCCTCACATTGAGAGATGTTAATCACTGTCTGCCCAAGATACTACCATGTGCACAAATTGGCCTGTAAACTTACTGAGGCTAAGAACATTAGAAAGATTATCAATGACAGCAAACTATTCTTCCCATCTTGGACATTTAAGAAGGGTTAAACAGAGCGGTTCTCATATTTATCTGCTTGTAGGGGAGTCATAAATTTCTCATTGTTATAACTTTTCTGTATACTGTACATAACGTATGCATGATTAATTATATTGTGTAAACTAAAACTGCAAGCTATCGGATTAACAGTAAGGTTTGAAAAGGCCAATCAGAGGTCCTGCTAAAAGAAAAAGTGGATATTGTGTGATGAACTCCCAGAGACATTTTGATTTAGATGAGCTATCAACAAATTTGTCATTTGATATTGCAGATTTGTTGTATTTACTTCTGTACTGTTTTTGTGAAAGAAATACTACAAACATCACTCCAGGTTTCAAAGCTTAGTAATTTCCATTCTCCTTTCAGCGGTACACCTTGTGTTTGATAACACAAAGTTTAATAAATAAAGTTAATAATAACAAAGTTATTAAAGACATTTAATAACAGATCTGTTTAAGATCTTTCCAGATCTACTACATATTTCTAAGGGCTCTATTTAAAAGTGTGCATATTTCAGGATTCCTTCAACACTAAAATTAGAAATTAAGATAAGTGAAGTTAAAATAAGATAACCTAACTACTTTAAAGGATATAGTAGTTCAGATGGGTAACTGCGTCAGCATGCGTAGGCTGCAAAGGAACAAGTAATAGGTTTATTCAATGCTGAAAAAAAGAAGAAAGAGAACACAACGTTTCGGCCGTGGAGCCTTCTTCAGGTGTGAGAGAGACAAGGCAGTAGACTTTACCTTTGCCTACTGCCTTGTCTCTCTCACACCTGAAGAAAGCTCCACGGCCGAAACGTTGTGTTCTCTTTCTTCTTTTTTTCAGCATGGAATAAACCTATTACTTGTTACTTTAAAGGATGTTTTACTTTGCATTGTGCATATACCACTTACATTCAAAAACATATTTTTGTCTCATGTCAGCATGTGGGTGTGTATTATTATTTTTTGGTCAGAAGCAAAAAGCCCTTCTGAGGGATAAATACTGCCATATAAAGAAAAGAAAAATTGGAATTGTTTTCAGAATCAAAGAGCACATAATCTTTATCACTGTAATAAATCTCTTCATTGGAACAGCCCACTGCGTGCATCCCGCTGGCCGGTGGAGGGTGTCTGGGGTGGAGCAGGAAGCACAGTGGACCAGGCCAGACAGATGGATGACCTCAGATCTCAGATCCAGGCTCTCCTCCCAGCAAACCTTGACCAACAACCCCCCCCCCCCCCCCCCCCCCACACACACACACACACACACACTGCCCGCCCGCCCGCCCGCCCGCCCGCCCGGGTCTCGCCCCTCACCTCTGAAATGTTTTTGTCCGTCTCTTTTCGCTTTTCCTCCAGCTTCCTCTCAATACCCACAATTCCAACAGCCCGGGTTCTTCCTGCCTGCAAGCCAAACAAGGAACGAGGAAGGAAACGTTAACAATGTCTTGCATGTCTGTCTCCATCAAGGCCATGGGCACAGCATGAGAAACTGCCTTTACTGCATCAAAGAGGGGAAAAAAACCATTCAGGCAAGCCCTCTCAACTTGGGTTTAGTTAAGATTAAAAAAACAAAATCAAATCAAAGAACTCCAGTGCTAACTTAAAACAGTTCTAACAATAATTCAGGGATACCATAATTGGTATGCAAAATGTATCAATATGCTTTTTAATCTTGCATGGCACATTCTTTATATAAGACAAACATAAATACATATGGACACACAGACCTTAACTCAACCTGGGAGAGAGTTTAGAGCTTTAAGATGTTACCTCTCAGAAAAGAATCTGAGCAGAATCTACAGTATACCTTTTTTTGGCATCCCAAATACTGTAAAAACAGCACCACATGCTGGCCGAATGATGCATTACTTCCTCCTAAATGCACTGACAAATGCAAATGAAATTACTATACTCATTCTAGATTTACAATAACAAAAATGCTAGTTTTAAAAGATTATTTTCAATTTTAATTATAAATCCCTGCCAGGAAAGTTACTAACTCCAAGTTGCTGGTTCAATCAGTGATTATTACACCAAGAAGCAAGCTACTAGACACAATATTCATGTGGTTGCAGACCAAGTGAGTTTCTCTGCCTAGTCACATTTAACATCCCACAGGTGAAGGCATGATGTGGAGATCTGGTCACCTGGGTTCCAGTACCAGTGGGAATGGCCTGGGAGGCTGGAGTCTGTTCCCATCGCCTCCGAGTCATTTCTTCTGACAGCCGCCTGTAAAACTTCACAGGGAAAATGAAACTGTGTGGTTGCTGCTATGACCACATTGGCAACTTAGAATTCGAGCATCCCCAGTGTTAGAATTGAGGGATATTTTCTTTGTCTAGTCTGGGTTTCAAAAATCTCGTTTTTGGGAAACAGGCACATGGCAGGATAGAACCTAGATGAGATGTCAGTCCAGTGCAGGGTAGACACAAAAACACACACACACACACACACAAACACACACACACACTCCTAAGGCTAATTCTTCCACAAGCCAATTAGCCTACTTTACTAGTATGTTTTTGGACTGTGGGAGAAAACTGGAGCACCTGGAGGAAATCCACGCAAACACAGAGAGAGAACACAAACTCCACACATACAGCACCCCAGGTCTGGAACTGAACCCAGGGCCCCAGCACTGCGAGACAGCAATGCTAACCACTGCTCCACTGTGCTGTCCACAATCACTAAATAAAAGTTGTAATTCCGAAAACATGTTTCTTTTAGAATTCAGCCGAATTAAATCATTCTGCAATAAAAACAAGTTTTAAAGACATTCATCCATTCTTTCTTTTGATAAATGCTCTTAGTAAGAGGGGATGCTTATATAAGGTGTTTAATACAACTAGTTCATATACTGTGCATTATGGTTGCAATTCACTCTCCTACAGTCTCGAGGGCTGATTTACCTCAATCTGACCATGCTCTTTGAAGGACAGTTTTATGTGGGAATACTTGCTGTTCTGGTACGGTCCCGGCTCCTTATTGGGTGATGCAGGGTGAAGGTGAATTACTATTTTAGCACTGTATTGAAACAAGAGAAAATATGATGGGAAGTTACAATTAGTAAGTCAAGAACAAAAAGAAGAAAATGAAATCAGTTGCAATGCAGAGTTTGTGCTTACGTGTGTGGAGTGCAACTACATTATGATTTAAAAAACAGGCAAAGAGAGGAAGTCTATAAAAGAAGAGAGAACTTCTAATTCATTGAATGAAGAAATACAAATCTAATTGAATTTGGTGCCCAATTCATCTGTAAATACGTTTTCACTTCTGAAACCACGCAGGAGCAGGAAATCCATTTTTAAAACCTTTTAATTTTCTCAAGTGGGTAACTCCGTCAGTATGTGTAGGCTGCAAAGGTACAAGTAAAGGTTTATTCCATGCTGAAAAGAGAAGAAACACATGAAGCACAACGTTTCAGCTGTGGAGCCTTCTTCAGGTGTCATGAAGGCTGAAGAAGGCTCCACAGCTGAAACGTGCTTCTTTTCTTCTCTTTTCAGCATGTCATTAAGCTTTGTGAGATTAGGTCAGCCTGTTTAATACAACTCAAAAGTATCGTATCAAGTGTGCCTCCTTTTCAGAATTCTGAACTGCAGGTTTGTTGTCTCTGTTTTCAAATTGATTGGAAGTTACAGAAAAGGTGCTCCAAAAATGTCTGGCTGACACCTGGAGAACACCTCATGTACTTTAAATGCTTTTTTTTATTCTTCCAACATACGTATGCTTTGTTTTTTTTTTAAATGTAGTAGACACGGGATAGGGGAGAGACACTTTACGAACGTGGCCTGACATTCACTGACTGCAGCTGTTTCTGTCACTGGGACAGTGCGGGATAATGTAAAGAGGCAAGAAGAAAGGAGATTGAAAAATGGAAACGAAAGGATAAGACTGGAAACAGAAGTACTGCGACAACAGAAGGGCAGTCGACTCCCTTCTTCAGCTGCTTTACCTTTTTCCAATCCCAGCTGCTTGCTCCTCAAAGAATATAACCTGTGACAGAGGTATGGCGATACAGCACTCCTGCAGAGAAGAGAAGGCAAAGGAGAGTGGAATTTTCCTCAAATGCCAATTCTGAACAAATTAATGTGGACTTGCAAAAGTAACTGAAATGTGTTCATAATGGCAAAGCAACTGGTAGCATTTTTACCAGTGTCACCGTGTGCAGAGGCCTTTTATTTTTTCATAATGTTATTTATAGAAACACAAGAGAATTAAAGAAATACAGCGTGATCATTTAAGAGTTTTTTTGCACCGTGAAACGTAGTTCCAGAAAAGCACAAAACTCATAGTAGTTCACATTGGAATGACGGTTCTATTACAACCATTTTGTATTATAGGGGGGAAAAGACTTACATGATTCTTTTGGTCCCTCCAGATTAATCGGTGTGTACTCAGAAGAGCTGTCCCCACATCAAGCTTAGCCTGGCAAATAAGAGCATGCACAGGAGCAATTCAACAGCAAGGCATTTTCAACAACTAGTTAACAAGCCTAGGACTTTGTGCCTATGGAAACAGAATGGCATTATTTTGAACATAGCTGGATTCAATATTAATATTCGGGGCACAAAGGCTTTAATTTATTTTGTGTTCGAATTATTTTGTTCTGAATTGTAGTACTACACCACAAAGACCACACTTCCTTACAAAGCACGTTCACCTTTGCAAAATCACTCTTTAACTGTAAAACTGTGCGTAGGCTGCTCCGCGAAATGTTTATATCAAATAATTGAAATACAAAACAACTCAGGATTGTTCGTCAATCATAGATCCTCTTTGGTCTTAATACTAGGCCTAAATCCGGGGATCTCGGTCTATCCAGCATGAAAGTAAGGCTGCGGTTTGTACCTTCTCATCTCCGTCATACAACCTGACTCCTCTCTGCTGAATCACTAAAGTTTCGTTCATTTCCAACAAGCCATTAGACCACACGAACCGGTCCATTTCACTTCACTATACAATGGCAACTTCGGTACAGGACAAGCCTGTCACTGTATTTTTGTTTACTTCCTGTATGCTGCCTACTTTACTGCCTGAACGTTTAAAAATCAATATAACATTGATACAGCACATCAAAGTTTCTTATGCATTAATTTAATTTAAATTCAATTATTTTCAAAATTTAGAATCAAAGGAATATCAAAAACGGTTATGATAAAAAGCGAGAAGGCAAAAAAAAGGATAGACCTGTCATCATCAGAACGCGACAGAAATATGGGGGGTCTAATAACGCTTTCAGGGACTTAAGTAACAAACAATGAAAAAACAAAATATATGTTTAAATAAAACTATATATCGAGATCCACAGCATATTTTTAATTATATTACATAAACGCTTATATAGCTATACGATGATTACTTCCATATTATTATTTTCTTGGGGTGCAAATATGTAACATCCGTATACCCCCTGAGTTACCCCCATCTAAAAGGGGTAAAAAAAAGCTGACGTAGTGGGTCCTAACAAAAGAAGTAAATGCTTTGGAATTATTTAGGATTTGAGTCTTGTATTTTGTGTTTCTGGTCCACAATAATGATAAAAATATGGCTAATGTACATTTTAGCGTAATGCAGTTTATATAAGATTAGTTAATGTGGACCATATAAGATAATTATCTTAATATTTTCTTAGGGAATGCTGTTTTTATGCTTACTATGAATGGCTAACCCGAATCCCACAATAGACTATGTGGACAATTTGACCAATGCAAATGAAATATTACGTTACAATTTATTTGCTCTATGATGATGATCGGATTCGACATAATTTACAGACTACGACAGTTAGCTAGCTGAAATAAAGTACATTCTAACATTCGTTTACGGTAATTGAAGATACATGCATAGGTGTATTTTTTTTAAAAATACTTGTATTAACTCCAAAAATAGACGAACAAATAACAAGACTTTCCTAGTAGTTCGTATCAAGTATTTTACATCAAACATCAAACATGGATAAGAAATCTTTTGAAATTGTACTGGACGAAATCAGAAAGGTATGTTTTTCCTCCTACTCCTGTTTGAAAATGTAATTTGATAGAGACTGATAAAGATCATTTTTTAACAGAATGTGCAAAAGTAGAAATTCTTATAGGCTCTCTATTTCTCTAGTATAGGTTCTGGGTTCTGGGTTCTGCTAAGAACCCATGTTATTTTTTTATAAATGGGCTAAACAATCTAATTACCACTGAATAAGAATTTTGAATTTAAATCTAATAGAAAGTAGGAATTTAAAAAAAAATGTTTAAAAATACACAACATTTTAAACACTTAAATTTGTCATTTGTCTGTCATTTATTTCACAATGCTGTAAGCAATGTTAATCCTAGACATTTTTAATTGCTACCAAGAATGGACGTGGTAGTGAATAATCATGCGGCATTTTAGTCTTTGATTTTTCCTTGCAGTTTTTGCCAACACATAGCTTTTCATCCATAAACATCTTCAGTTTGAGCATTCAAATTTTAATTAAAATAATTAAATAAGTGTAGGCAGCGTATTTAACATACTCATATTAAAAATCAAAATTCTGATGCTTCAGCACTTCTGTTTGTACAAAGGCCTGGAGCTTGTGTTTGACAGTACTGTATGTACTGCAAGTCTGTTGTCTAGTGTTAGATCTTTTAGTGCATTCAATTCACAGGTTCTAATATAAACTAATTGTCAGTTAATTAACTTATCAAAAGAGCTGATTATCCAAAAATCGTGGTGTGGAATTGTGGACTACCCCTGTATTAATGTGTGTTCCAGATATTTCAAATGCATGTAAATTTTCCATGACATTTAGCAGGGTCTCACAAGCAGGTTAAGTTGCAGAATTTTGGAATACTGATAACTTTACATGTTTCCCCCTCAGTGTGTTCTGACCGAGCAAAGGATTAAGGCCATTGAGCACGTGCATGGATATTTCTCAAGTGAACAGGTAAAGTACTGCACCAATTCTCTATTCACTTCTAATTTCAATCTTTGGCTTTGCTTTGTTTGAAATGATGAAAAAGGTCTGTTTTTTCAATTACCTATCACCAATTACAGTATGTTTCAGTTCATAGATACTGTTGCTACCCCTGTACTGTACAAGATTAATATATAGACTAGCGCATATACTTTTCCTGTTTTTGCTTGTCATTCGAAAAGCAGTGAGCACTATAGTTTTTTGCATGAGAGTTAGCACTCATTGGAGTAGTAAAACATCTACAAGCTTATGGGTCAAGCTAGGTCCTGGGATTAGGTTAAGGTAACCCTGTCCAGTTCAAACCCACAGAGACCCAGTGGCACTTGGTCATTTGTGTACTGACACCTGACACTTAGGTAAACCTTGTCACAGTCAGCTAATGAGACAGACTGGTGACAATTGGACCTTATGGCTCAACTAGCTCTCTCAGGTATAGTCTTTAATACATGAGCCTATCAGGACCCAGAAATTATTTCTTATAATTTATTTAGCTGGTCCACATCAGTGTTTTAGTCCAGTCCCGCCATTACAGCCCACTTGTGCAGATCGATTGTGGTTTTAATAAGGAAATTGCTATTTCATCGTTAGCTGTTGGAGTGGATCATTAAATTATTCTGTGCATTGAGTTAAGAGCTCATTTACAGTAAACGGTGGACACCAGGAGATATGAGCCCCTAATGTATCTTGCAACCATAATTATGAGTGTTCTGTTCCTATAGAGGATTGTGGTTTAACGTTTATATAAAAATGAACAAGTAATAGGTTTATTTCATGCTGAAAAAAAGAAGAAAGAAAACACAACGTTTCAGCCGTGGAGCCTTCTTCAGGTGTGAGGATCAGGTGTGAGCCTTCTTCAGGTGTGCTCACACCTGAAGAATGCTCCACGGCTGAAACGTTGTGTTTTCTTTCTTCTTTTTTTCAGCATGGAATAAACCTATTACTTGTTCCTTTGCAGCCTACGAATGCTGATGCAGCTACCCACCTGAACTACTTTATATAAAAATGTTTTCAATGCTTGACAACATGGAATTATCAGCGTTCTTATAATGTAAAATCCTTGTTGCTGCTGTCAGTGGCCTTAGCAGTTTTGTCATTAAGTAAGCGTGTGAGTTTTTTTTGCTTTTTTGCACAGGTGACAGAGATGTTGAAATATTTCTCATGGGCAGAACCTCAGATAAAGGCTGTGAAAGCCTTGCAACATGTAAGTTTATCAAGTTCACCTTTTCAGCTTTTCCGGCCCATTCTCATCACTTACCTAGTAATTATGAACCAAGATTTTGAAATCTCGGGTGGCATGGTGGTACAGTGGTTAGCATTGCTGCCTTGCAGCATTGTGGCACTGGGTTCAGTTCTGGACCTGGGATGCTATCTGCATGGAGTTTGTATGTTCTTCCTGTGTTTGCATTGGTTTCCTTCTGGTGCTTCGGTTTCCTCTCACAGTCCAAAAACATACTGGTAGGTTAATTGGTTTCTGGGAAAATTGGACCTGGTGTGAGTGTTTGCCCTTTTAGAAATGTGTACCCATTTCTAAAGCCCTATTTTGTTTCGGTATGTCTGTCAAATAAATGTAAAAAGAGACTTTGATTTTTCATTATGACTTCAACCACTTCTTCATTAGCTATGATTATGACAAACTAAAAGTGAAAAATGGTTAATTATTGGTGTATTGGTTTTATAATGTTTTAAAAAAGTAAATCCAGTCTCATTCCACACCCCCTTTTTAATTTCAGAAAATGGTTGCCGTTCCTACAACCAAAGTGGTGAATATACTAAACTGCTTGACCTTTACGAAAGACAAACTCATCGTTCTGGAGTTAATAGCACTGTAAGTACTAGGATTGTGTAGCACAAGCTATGTGTTCATATGAGGAGGACTCAAGGTCCTGATATGTAATGGAGCTAGAAATATAGTCTAGTTATATATTTTTACAACTGTTTGAAAACACCTAATATAACTATAACCTAAGTCAGTGAACAAAACCCCATTGTTTACCTTAGAAGCAGTGATGAATAAAATGATTAGTTATTTCATATTTAATTTCTATCACACTGTGAAGTATTGGTATTTACTTTTATCTCTTTTCAGAATCTAGACCCTAGATGTCTGTCAAGAAACTGTCTGTCTCCAACCTAAAGCACAGTTGTGGTCAAATTTTAATTAATAAGCAGTATAAACATCCACATGTCTTGTATAAACCATTGTTGTACATTAGGTTTCAAAGTGAGATTTAAAAAAACGTGACCCCTGAATATTTTTGTATAGACAGTGACATAGATCTTTTGCCAGGATAGAATTCCATGTTGAGTCAAGCAGAAAAAAACATTTGTATAATAATTGATACAAATAATAGTTGTTAATATTTTTATTAAATTGTCATCTTTACAGGAATATCTCTGATGCCCACAATTACCGTCCAATTGAGGACCTCTTTCGATTTCACCTGTCTGAAAAGAAACGTTGCCGTAGGATCTTAGAACAAGTAAGATGTTGTGAGTCTGTCAGGTGCACAACTGTGCCTTTGTGGTATCTGTGTTGATTTGAGCTGTAGGTACTGTATGTGGCTCAGAGACCATCTGGAGAGGAATGGAAGTGCAGACATTTGCAGTGGAGACACGGGGAGTAAGATCTTCCACAGCTGTGTTCAGTCATTTTTATCTAAAAGCTGGAATGAACACACATCTGGTAGTCATGAAGTCAGACTAGTTTTGGTGTTTTGATTAAAACAGGAAAAAGGTTATGTTGCTTATAGGTTTAAAAGGGAGAAGTGGCTTTCTCTTCTGTGGGTTAAAGAAGGTAAAGCACTGTTTACTTTTCCATGTGGTTAAGGTTAGAAGGAGGAAGCACAGTGCTGACCTCCCATAATTTAAAGTACAGTTTGCCTATCAAGTCAGGGTGGGAAGGTTTTATACCTGGGCTGATCAAGTCTAGGCCCCGGTTTAAAGTTTCCCACAGGCTTGTATTAGGGAGATCTCCTAGAGGTACATCTGAAATGAGAATACTGTTGGTGAATGCTTCTTTTGAAATAATTTAGCCACTTTAATGATGAAAGAATGAGTGTGTCAGATATAATATCTAGGAAAATAACTAAATGGTGTATTTCCAGCAGTACTTGCTTCAAAATACTGAACAAAGAATATGTATATATACTGTATATGATATCCAAACAAGCCACAGCCATCTTGGAGAGAGTGTGGTAATAGAGATGCAGGATATTCCAATATAATTTGGCAGTGTCCAAGAATTCAATCTTATTGTGAAGAACTGTGGTCTCGGATTCAGGATATATTATGTTCAGAAATTTCAAAGTTCTATATCTGGGTAATCTGCCTGGTGAGGTTGTGGGAGGAGATAAATACTTGCTTAAAAGTATTTTTGGCAGCAAGCAAGAAAGCTACAACACAGAAATGGATATAAAGACATCCCCCGACCAAAGAAAACTGGATTGTTATTGTTTCATTGTTTCAGAGATTTATGAAATGGAAAAATTAACCTTTCAGTTAAGACTCCAGAAGGAGGTTTTTGAGAGGCATTGGGGGGATGGATTATTTGTATTACCTAATGATAATAATTTGATGTTTTTGGAAGTTTTTTTTTCTTCACCCTCCTTTCTCCCCAGCACTATACCGTCTATCAAAATGCAGAAGAATGATAAATAACAGACTTCATATTCATTTATGTTTGTAATACTTGAGATTTTTTTATTTCTGATTACTGTTGTATGTTCAGAAAAAATCAATAAAATGTAAGTAACAAAAAAAAGATATCCAAACACTTGATAATACTCTCTATACATTACATATGTATTACAATATATACAGTATATATTGTACGGATTATACTGTATATGCTTGGCTATAGATTACCATACAATGGAAATAAATGAAAAAAACAAATCCCACAGAAGTTCACCTAGATGGGTAAAACAGACTGCTTTTTGTTCTCATTCGTTTTTGTTAGATGGTTGGAAGTGCTGTGAAGGTAACTTAACTTGCACAGGATGTTTCATTTTGGCTGATTTTGCTTCTCTGGTTTGTTCATTGGCAGGCTTCGAAAGTTGGCTGCAAGGCTCCTTTAGCCATGATCTCATCCTGTGGGATGATCCCAGGAAATCCGTACCCTCAGGGGAAACCCAGTCTCTTGAATGGCGTGTTCCCAGTAAGTACATGCTGCACAGCATACAAGAACATACAGTAAGAACCCTTATACTGTAAATGAGAGGCCATCATTCTATGTAGACCATTTGGTAATTAGTAGGTAATTAATCCAAGAATCTCATCCTGCCATTTCATGAAAAAGGCCACGGTCTCAGGTTTAATAATTTGCCTGGGTAGCTTGTTCCATACTCTTATACAACCCTTTGGGTATAGAAATGCCTCTTGATGTCAGTTTTATGTGCTCTTCCATGTAGTTTCCACCTGGGTCCTAAGGTTTATGTTTCACTATTCGTTCTAAAGAAGATCACCGAGTTGTATTGGCAGTTGATGTTTTTAGCATCACTTCATCATAAATATCCGCACTGGTGAAATCTTTCTTTAGGGTCATTTTTATGTCATGGAAAAACAGTACAGTAATTCTGCAGTTTTGTTTTTGTTGGATTTGTTGGGCATGTCATTCAAACTGAAGCTATCCTGAAGCTACATTTTTCTTGGCCCTTTGCATTGTATGTATAAATTAATGGCATAGTTTCTCCTATCAATGAGGATTTATGCTTTCAGGTTTTTAACTAGTTTAAGATGTCTGGCAAAAAAAATGTAAAACAGATCAGTATTATTCTGAAACTTCTTTAACCTTATTTTTTACTTGCTTTTGAAGTATTGGCAGAAAGCCTTTCAAAGCTCTTTACCAAAGAGCAAAATTTGCTTTGTATTTGTAGAAAATGCACAATTTCCAAAACTGTACTCAAGTGACAAATGTATCTATATAGATAAATCATTTTTATTTCTTATACTGACATAGGCCCTTGATAAATATTTACCTTGTATAGACGGCACGTGCTGTTTTGCAGTTAAAAACATTGAAAATTATCTTTGAAGGCTCCATGTTGTTCAGCCAATGAAGGATTTTTTTGTGTGAAAATCACTGGGTTTGAATTGGTGCTATGTCAGTAGCCAGCTGTGTTTGGGAATCTCCAAGTATCAATGCACAGTTTGACCAACAGCCTCTGGGTGGGTCTGGTGGGTCTGAATGCAGCACAGAGTTTCTTCAACTTGTTGCACAATAACAACTCCTGTACTAGACTCCCCAGTGTTTGCAGTGTTATCAATTATATGACAAGCAGTATTCCTTATAACTCTTCCTTTCTGGCTAAAGGTTAGTAGCATAAAAAGTAAGTGAATGATGACCGTGAGTTAATCAATGTAGTCTACCTTTTTTCTATACTAGTATGATAGTTGTAGTGGGTAATCAAGTCAGCTTTTGTAAAGCTATGAAAAGAAAACTACTGGCCCTTCTAAATAAAGAAATAGAAATCACCCCGTGATTGTGCTGCTTAGTATTTTGCAGAACCAGTCAATTTCAGTAGACTCCAGCCATGTTACCCTGAAGAATATGCTTTTATAACCTTTATTCTAGAGTTTCTCAGTCAGAACAACAGCAGAAGTTTTAATTGTTCGTTTTTTTTTTACAGTGAAGTGCCATAAGATTACATTTTCTCATTTTCTTTTTCTGTGTGTAAATAAAGGGAACACCAGCCAAAAAGGAAAATGATGACAATAACAGTGAAGGCAAGGGGATTGCAGCACGTATCCTTGGATCGTATAAACCAGTAAGAACCCAGTCCACGACCCAGCTTATATCAAAATTCTGTGCTGATGCCCATGTTATCGTTTTCTTTCTTTTTCCTCCACAGGCTCCGTCTACATACAATCCTCATAAGCCTGTGCCGTACCCCATACCACCATGCAGACCCCACGCCACAATCGCTCCAAGTAAGCCATGTCTGCCTGTGTTTGCGGACACTCTCTGAATCTGATAGCCGTTTTTTTTGTTTTTTCATGTACTGACTCCCATGACCGTGGCACCCGTCAGTTAGGGATCCACTCAGAAATCCACTCAACAGCACTCAAACTAGTAAGGATTAAGGGGTGGAATGTAAAGAACATATGAAAACAAGCTCCACAGGGGGAAAAAAGCCTCAGGGAAAAATAACATGGGCACTGAAAAATCCATTCCTTGATGGTATTAGGAACAACACTGAAGAAACAGAAGCACCAATATGAACATGCCATAATGATGTAATAGTACTTGACGCATGACTAACAGAATGCTGTAGTAACTAATGTAACACAAGCGGATATACTGCATTTTGAGCAGACAGGAAAAGAGTATTCAGGCACATGAACTTAACCTAGATCAAATATCGGTCTCAAAATCATATGGATCAAAATTTAAAAAAACATTCAAAATAGTCTTGGGAGTATGGTACAGACCCACTGATTCAGATGCAAAGTAGAATTCAGTCTTACACCATAACAGCAGGGAATTATGTATGGAAGAAGAAGTAGTTTTCATGGGAGATTTTAAGCCTGCTCACATAGAGTGGGTACAGTAGCACTAAAGGAGGCTACAGCACCAAAACCTGAAATGGTAGATTTGGCTATCGATCACTTTCTTGCTCAGTGTGTCAGAACACCTACCAGTGTGAATGCTTGTATTAATCTAGGGTTTTCAAAAAATTAAGGTATAGTGAGGGAAATGAAGGTGAAAGAACGATTAGAGAACTGCAACCATAATATGGTATACTTTGAAACTATCCAGGTAGACTATGAAGGAAAGAGGCAGATCTCAGGAGAGATAGAATGGAATAGGGTAGATATTGAATTATTCGAATAACTGGTAATATTTTAAAGACATTCTGCTTAAAGTAAATAGATAAGAACGTTAAAGTCATGTAGGCAGTGGTACACATGAGTAAATAAACTAAGAAAATATAAGAATAAAAGAAGCACTTTATAAAGCAATCAAAAAAGAAATGATGTAGTTGAGTGAAATAAAGTGTCTGAGATGACACGGATTTGGCTAATGTATCAAATTAATTTTTCACTCAGGTTTAACTCAAATTTCCGTTTTTTCAATGAAGGCACAAATAACATATTTCCGACTGAGAAAAGACACATTTCCATATTGAATAACATTAGCATAAAATGGGCAGACATGTCTAGTTACTAGAAGCTGTTAAGATAAATCTCCAGGGTATGATGATATTCTACCAATTATACAAGAAACTAGAAATTATATTCATAGGCCATTAAAACAATAGGCCATTGAAACTATTCTAACAGTTTCTTGAGACTTGTCAATTGTTAATGTAGGATCCATCCACAAAAAGGGTGACAAAACCTAGTAATTGCAGACAAATAGGTCTCTGTCTTTTATTACTTGCAAGGTAATGGAAACAATTATTAGAACTAAACTAGAGCATCTGTCCTTTGGCAATAAGATTCAATAGGATGGTGAATATGGATTTAGAAAAGGTAGGTTTTGTTTAAGTAACTTTCCAGTATTCTTTTAACGAGCTTATGATGTGGTATATTTCTACTTTCAGTATAACACCCTGAAAAAAAGATTATTGATCAAATTGCAGGCAGTAGATATTAAAGGTACTACATGTATTTGGATTAGGAATTTGTTATTTGCAAGGTGATATCTAGAAGGTCATGATTGATAGGTCTCTTATCTTTATTTCCTTGACAGTACAAAACTGATTCCTCCATTGCAAATGAATTGAGTGACCTGCTCAATGGAAATCTGTGCCTAGACTTAATTTCTTCTTGTCTGTTGACCACTGGAGCAATGTTGCCTTTCAAATGTTTAAATTGTTGTAAATGTGCTGTCCAGTTCATCGTTTTATGCAAAGCACTTCACAGGCTTTTGAAGTATGTTCATTGCATGGTAAGAAGTAGGTTTGTCATTTTTTTCTGCTTGGCCTTTGCTTAATGGGTAAATACATTAATAAATAACAATTGTAGTATGTGCATTAAAATATCAGTAGTTACTTCTACTGCAATATTGCTGCTATTTTTGCTGGGTTACACTAGGCAATTAGTAATACTTGGAAATACATATAACTCTTTCTAGCAGTTATTGTCCATCATAAAACCCCTCTTAGGCTAGGTTAAATGGAGAGGTGACGTTTGGCATGTTTTGATATGGTCTTTTTGCTCTTCCTCACCTTTCCAGGTGCATATAATAACGCAGGGCTGGTTTCTGTAGGGGGGGTGATAACTGCTAGTGTGCCCCCTCCTCCGTATGGTGCCACTCAGAACACAGCAGGTACGCTATACTGCTCCCAGTGTAATGGCTTCAAAGCCAGCTAGTGGAATCTGTGGCTGCTTTTTAAATAGCACCAGGTCTAAACTACAAATGCTTTACCAGCTGTTTAGCTATTCCTAGCTGTTTCGTGGAATATATCGTTCTTGGCAAATCTACCTTTTCTCAATTGGACAAAAGTATAATTCTGATTATTTTAGCACTTTGTATTTTTTGCTATATGTTCCATGTTTCTAATGTTTTGCAAGTCTGGTGTAAAATCCTGATTTCACTGTTTTGACGGTAGATCGGTACTTATTTCATGACATATGTGCGTCCCATTAAAATTCAGGAAGTGAGAGGCTGTAATAAATTTACACTGCTGTTTATGAACACTGTGTGCTGTGTCCCCACACACCACAGGCCTGCTTAGAGAAAACTATTGGTTGTTTTTTTCAAACAGTTAACAGACTAGCCTTCAAAGTGGTTTTGCTTAGGTTCAGAATTTGCTCCCCTTTTTCACCCATCAACCAAAGAACTGCTAAAATCTCAAAATGTATACTTAAGTTAAAAAAACTGCTGTGCAGAAGTCTTTAGCCCCTTTCACATGCATAGACTGATGGTGAGCCTTCTAAAAAGTATTTATAATACCATGCATGCAGTACAAAATTGAACAATCCTTTCATGTAGCCATTTTTTAAATTAAATTAAAATTTGCGTGTTATGAATACGTTTTTTTTACTGATACCTACTGGCAAAATAATGATATAATATACAGTACATTATGGACTAGTATATTTGTTAAATATGATATTAGTTTTTAGCAGATTGTGTAAGCTCAAAGTGGAACTTAGTCAGAATACTGGTGTTGATATACTTAATTTTCCAAATGCTGCCCTGAGATCTTTAATGACCAAGTAGTCAGGACAGCCTTTTAATTTCTCATCAGAAAGACAGTGTCCCATGTCACTGTAATGGAGCATTGTTTTAAAGATTTTAGTAATCAAACCTTAAAATTAACAAATTGACCATTAAATGTACAGTATACTGCAATCATGTGGCATATTGGCTTTCAGTACAAGTCCACTGTACTACTGTATATCAGAGCCATCAGTCTCACACATATACAGGCAGTCGTAACAGTTCAGTGCTCTCACTAAACTGCTTAACATAATATGTTGCTAATTAGACATCCAAAAAGCTAATGAATAAGCAACATATCTCCAGACTTTTGCAGCAGTATATGTTTCTTTCCAAACGTTTATCTCTTGCTTGATTGGCATTTCCATATTTTTTTAAATAACTGTCAGTAAATTAGGAGCAAATTCTACATACAGCAAAACAGCTTTGAAAAATCTGTATAAACCATACTCTGTACTGTATCTGCACCTAACTTTTACAGCTTGCTTTTAAGTGCTTCAAAAGGCTTTTTTAACACATTTTTCAAGTTTTTTCACACTCATTTTGCAGTTTTTTCTCTTCACTTTTGCTTGCTATGCAGCGGTAGTCATCCGCCTATGTGAGAAGATAGAAACAGCATGTCTGCAGTGTATGTTGATTATGTAGAAAAAAAAAGAATAAAGGAGTACAGGTATATGACTAAACAAACATCTTGACTTATAATACTGAAAAGGAAGTTCAAAATGTTCTAAACCATTTTTTAGTTTTTCTACAGATCTAATACTTGAGTAAAAGGGAAAAAATGTGCAACCAAAAGGAATGATTATGATATGTTTAAAATCAAAATGAATATAGAAGCAGGGAAAAGGTCCTGGTTATGACGATTCACTACCCAGAAGTGATTTCCTACTCTTCTAGGCGTTTGCCCTTAATTGAGTTTAGTTGCCATTAGATTGGCTTTCCATACTAATTTGATTTGACATCTGGACTGAAGTTTTTTATGAAGATTCTTTTTTTTCCTGAACAGAAAAAGAGGACAGTGCGAATCCCAAATCCACACAGCCTCAGTGTAAGTCCCCTCTTTGGAAATTACCATATTGCTGGACTATCCTAGACTAATATGGGGGCTGTAAGACATTCAGATGTTGTTTCCCATTTAGCTCAGACCACATGAAGTATCATCGGAGACATTTATGGCTACAGGTAGTGTCATTTTTAGATTGAATATCACTTCATTGGTGTCGCTTTACAATCCCGTATTGATTTAATTCACTGTAAAGCAGGGTCACCAACCCTGGTCCTAGAGAGCCACATAACTTGTATCAATTTCATTATGACCACAAAAGCAGATTGTTTGTTCCATTAAATACTGTAGAGGTCAACTGAAATGAAAATACCAACACCTTGTAATTTTCAATGACGACAGCTGGCCATTCCAGAGGTAACATAACTATTTAACTTAATAGTCTGATTAACAATACCTCTCATTCCAGTCTTTTTTAACAAATTGATGATTTAAGACCTGTTGCCTTCCAGTACAAGGGTTGCCCATCCCTGCTTTAAAGTTGCCATAGACTGATACACGATAAGCCACAAAATTCAAAAGCATAAAACCTCTCGTGTTACTAATTTGCAGAATCTAGTTTTATTTTCCTAAGTTAGTTCTATAGCAGCATTGTAAGTATTCTTAACAGCAGTAAGGTAAAATAAGATGATCATGAACAGAAGCCTATACAGGAATTGCCCAATTGCAAATTCCAGCTCCACACAGCACAAGGTTTTGCAGTCTACCCAAGCAATCTGTTAAAAGAAATGTAAGGACCACAAATGTATCATGCATATAGACAGTATAAAATGGTACAGTACCTGAACAAATTATTATTTTATTAGTTCATTGAAATCTAATGGAAAGCAGAGAAATAAAACTGGGGGGTACCTCATATCTTGTCACAATGTAGTATTGTTTGCTTTGCATCAGGAGATGTTTGCAGTCATTGTTTGTCAAGAGAGCTAAATTACGACAATGTGTGATGCACTGCTAATTTTACTACACAATACCTGGAGAGGGATACTGGATACAGTTGGTCTCTGGGATTCTGTATTTCTGCACATATGCCGGTGTTAGGCGGCTTAGCTGCGCAAAGTGCAGTGGAATTCATTACAGCAGACAAAAAGCTCCATAAATAAAAAAAGTTTACCAGAGTATAGAATAGTGTATCAGAAAAGGGTACCACAGTGTCAAAAGACAACAAAGTCTTAGCACAAGATTAGCACACAAATAATCAAGTTTGCGAGGAGTAATATTTCCTTCTGTCTCTGCCGGATGTGAAATGGCTTTGCGCACTAATGCTGAATTTCTATTTGCATGGTGGCTGACATCTTGTAGTGCACAACCGAGATCTCTGCTTTCTACTGCCAGCAGTGTTCATTTGTTTTGATTTGAACAGTACTGCTCTCTATAATTGTGTCTTTGTGAAGCCTTGGTAGTATTTTTTTATCTTGGTTGGTGGTATGGTGGTACTCGTGCTCAAGCTTTGTAGAGAATGTACAGGCCCTTCCAGTACTTCCCTTACTTAATTTAAGGGTAGTTGGTTTAGAAAATAAGTTTTATTACTATTATTGCTGACAATAAAAAAGTCATTAGTGATTGTTGTTATTTTGTGGAGTGGGCTACCAATCATCACTACTGTCACTGGTAAGTAATAATAACAGTAATCTCAAATTGGAGTACACAAGGATTTATAAATAGTCAATGTAAAGCAAAATATATTTTCTAAATTAGCAGGTTGAGGTAAACAATGCAATTTAATGTTTTTTACAAAAGCATGATTCAAGGTTGGGCCACGGGGTGGCGATATTTCTCAATGTTTTATGTAAAAGTATTTCCAATCTGTGTTGTTAGAATTTAGTGAAAAACAAAAAGTTTACATATTTGAGGAAAATGGTCATCTGTACCATATTCAACACTTTGTCAGTAATTCCATATATCCATATATTAACACTTTGTTTTTCTCATTTTTGTGTCCAGCTTTATCGCGATCAGCCAGCCAGCAGAGCCACACCTCCAGCGCCCCTAGCACCACATTCTCTCCCCATGGCTCTAATCCTCCTACCCCTGTCACCCCAGTACCAGCTCACACACCCTCTGGCCAGCCTCCTCCGACCACCCCCATCGCCCCCGTCTTCCCAGGACTAGTGCCTGTACCCATGCCCTCTCCCTGCACCAGCACCTCTGCTCCTTCTGTCATCAAGGGGCCTCCCCTAACTGCTTCGCCCCAACTAACCCCAAGCCCCAGCGGGCATTCCACCCCTATTCCTCAAGGGTTCCCTGGAATCCCTCCCTCCTTGACCCCTACCCCCTCTGTCATTAAGTCCCACACCCCCTCTGGGACCCCCTGTGTTACCACGGTCCCCAATGGCTCCTATACCTCTGGCACCTCCAGATCTGCCACCCCTTCTGTCACCCCAACCCCTAAGGGCTCCTCCACCTCTGTACCCCATACTTTCTCCCCTCAGAATCAGCTCCCTCCCTCCACCCAAGGCTCAGCTGATCCTTCCCCATCTGGATCTCTGGGAATTCCCACTTCTGTTTTCAAGGGCTTCCCTTCATCTGATGCACAAGTGCCCTCTTCCTTCTCAGTGCTCCCTCCTCCTGCCGCCAGTCCTGCCCATTCCCAGTCTGTCATCCGGAGCTACACCCCCTCTGCCACCCCTACACCCCAAGGTTCCTCCACTCCTGGGATGACAGCTTTCTCCAGCCAGGCCCCAGCCACCACTCCCACACCTAAACTTTCAGCCATGCATTCCCAGAATATAACTGCCAGCCTAGCAGGGGCTGTCAACCCACTTTATGGAGCCAGTGGGATCTTGGAGCAGCATGTCGGAGTTCTAGCAAGGCAAAGTGGTGGCAGCAGCAGCAGCAACAGCAGCAGCAGCAGCAGCCCCGTGCCCTCTGCATTCAAGGGTCCATCGCGTTCTAATACTCCTTCACTCAGCTCGCTGGTGATGCCCAATTCTGCTGCCCTGGCTCTCAATCGGTCACTAGGCCTCAACCACTCCTCTGCTTCTGTCCAAGCCACGCTCACCAACTCCATGGCAATGGCTGGATTGCAGGGTCTGTCTGCCCTGGGAACGCAGCCCGGGGCAAACCCAGCTACCCTCGCGGCTGTCACTGCGGCCTTATCTGGACATTCTGGCTTCCCTGGTGCTCCCTCTCTCCCAGTTTCCCTCACCTCCAACCCCTCGGCTTCATCCTCCTCCTCTGCTCAGGCCTCCGCCACTTCCTCTGCCATGTACTCGGGCCTACCTCCCTCCGCTGCCGCCTCCCTCTCCCCCTTCGGCCTGGGCCTTTCCACCCCTGTGTCCTCCATCTTTCCCGGCCTGGCCCCTGGTCCCCTAGGCTCAGGAAACGGTACCTTCCCCGGTTTTGCCGCCTCCAACAGCCCCGCCGGCAGCCCTGTTCTCTCCTCCTTCATGGGGCTCCCGGGGCAGGCCTCCTCCGTGGCTACCGTGGCCCCCTTGCAGGCTGCAGCAGTAGCGGCAGCGGCGGCGGCAGCAGCGCCCTCTTCGGCCCCGGTGCTGCCTGGCTTCGCCTCAGCTTTCAGCTCCAACTTCAATCCTGCTTTGGTCGCTCAGGCTGGGTAAGTATGTCTTTTATTAGTTCATAAAACTTGTAGGTGTTGCTACAAGTTCTCATTGGTTATTGAAACTGACAGTAACTAACTTATATACTATTATTCTCCTTATATATTTAATGCCTCAGCTGATGTCGTCCTTTAGGTCCCATAGTTTAAAGTCTAATGTTAACAAGCCTGATAAGAAATGATCACAAAACAAATACATAATCCTCAACTACCCATTTGAATGGGTTAACACAAAGGCCACACAAATTCCAGTACATTCTTTGATTAATGCAGCAGCAAGTAATCAGTACGGTTCACTTCCAGAAAAACTCAGCTGAGTTATTGCTATCATCTGTTTGTGTCAGCACAAATTAATTCTGAGTGCAGAGGTTGAGCTAGTTTATTATCAGTGTTTGTACTTAAATGGTTTTATTCCTAGGGCTGTGTTTTTTGCAAGGGGACCTTTATACACACACTGACATTAAGTTGCATAAATGTACACACAATCTGTATTGTTTCCCACATCAATATGTAAGTTTTGGTCCACATGTGTTGGACATCATGTTATAAGCTATAATGTTACCTATAGTTTCATATTTCCATACTTTTTACAAACCGAAAAACTAGATAATAAAAGTCTGATAGTACAGGAATATGAGGGAGATGTAATTATTACCCATGGCCTTGGCAGCAGTGAAAAAATCATTTTAACAAGCCCACAATTTTTAATGCTTTCCTTAGAATCCCTTTGTTCGTGTATAGTGCTATTTATGTGCAGGTTATTCACAGTGCTGAGAAAAGATTTTTTGACCCCCCAGGATAATTATGGAAATTACTGTTTTTCATCATAATACCCTTGGTTAATCAAAACTGGTATTTTCCCAAATAACCAAGAGAGTCTATATTTCCCAGTTGAATGTTTTTTGAGACACAGTGGTGTATGAAATATTAAATTGCTAATTAATAAACAGTGTATATGAAATAGTAAATGAACTTTTACTTTACCTAGTACAATTAAGGGGGTAATCAGGTGGTTGAATAATTAGGTAACAAGTAAACAAGGACTTAGTTTAGGCAGCCACGTACTGTATAATAGTCAGAAACTTTTTGAGTTTGCAGGTCAGTGGAAACGCATCATGCTACAAGCAAAAGAGTTTTCAGAGTAAAAAGAGTAGTTGATGCTCATCAGTTTAGAGAAGGTTTTAAGTTTTCCAACAGAATACAAATAGAAATAATTAAGACAATGGTGACTTTACCCAGGACAGGTCACCCTGCCAATATTTTCCCCAAAGGGCAAACACCGCCGCCATCTCAAGTCTGTCAAACAAAACCTGGATGATCCACAAGAATATTGGAAGAATGCACTCTGGACAGACTAGAGAAAAAAATATATATTTTTGTAATTTTTTGTGTCGAAAACCAAACACTGCTTTCTAACAAAAGAACCTCATCACAGCAGTCAAGCAGGGTGGCAGAAGTATCATAGTTAGGGCCTGCTTTGCTCACAAAGGACTTGGACAGCCTTCCATCCTCAACAGTCTTTACCAGAACCATGAATTTGTCAGCTGAAGCTAAGTCAAAAGTGAAAATGGTTATTGTCACGAGAAGGAAGAAGATTAGAAACCACCGTAACCCAGAGTGGCAGCTATGGGCCTTTACATGAAGTATCTCTATCAAATGTGGCTAAAATCAGTGACATCTAGGCCATAGAACACAACCTGTGCTAAAGGTGATCAGTTTTATTAGTTTTGTACAACAACTATAATAATAATTTATACTTTTATGATATATATATACTTTTATATAATAACTTTCATTTATACAGCACCTTTCCAAACCCAGGGATGCTGTACATAGTGATAAAGAAAAAGGCAAAAAAAGAAGTGCAATTAAATGTAAAAGACAAAATAAAAAACAAATAGGATATAGTGTAGTGCAATCAGACATAGGCTCAAGTAAACAGAGTTTTGAGTTTAGTAGATTATTTGTAGAGAGTAAAAAAATGTGTCTTTCGAAGAGTTAGAGGAAGAGTATTCCATAATAAAGGAGCAGTGACAAAAAGCATGGTCACCAAAAGTCCAAGATTTAACCCTGAGTACAGTGAGCAAAGGATCAGCCTCACATAAACAGAGCCTATAGAAAGGAGTGTAAACACGGAGAAGTTCCGAGAGTCAGTGACAAGATCTTGTATTGAATATGTGACTTTATAGGCAACCGATGTATAGATTTAAGCATAGGAGTGATATGCTCCCAAGGTCTAGTGTGAGTTTTAAAGTCTAGCTTACAAAGTTTTAGACATACTGCAAATTACTGAGGAGAGTGCCAGGGAACCCATAGTATAAAGACAGACATTGATAGAAATTTTCTAGTGTGGGCAATATTTCTAAGGTGAAAAAAAATGTCATAATCAAATTTTTAACATGGAGCTCAAAAGACAGGAGAGGAACAAGCATGACTTCCACATTCCCTACTACGGCTAATGCATGAATGGAAAAGACATCCACCATTACTGTAAAGCACTCCAGTCTGGCTGGGTGACATTTGCTACCCACCCATAAAATTTCTGTTTAGCTTCAGGGCATTTCATGTCATGCAAAGAAGAGATACGTAATGGAGGTGAGAGATCAGAAGGGGAAGACATTTTAGCATAAATCTGAGTTTCATCTGCATAACAATGGAACTGAAGACCGTGTTTGTGTATAATCTGAATAAGAGAAAACATATATTTAAAAAAGTAGTGGGCCCAAAACTGAACCCTGTGGCACACCGTGATTGACTGTCAAACAGAATATGGGGCCATGAGGGATTTAGAAGGACCAAGGGAAACAAAATGCTGCTTGCTAGTCAGAGAAGAGCAGGATCAGTTAAAGACAGTACCATTGATAGACAAGGACATTTTGTAAGCGATTGAGCAACACTGAATAATTAAGTGTATCAAAAGCCACACTAAGTTTAATGAGCATGAGGATACTTGTAGCCCTTAAGAGAGACGTTGTAAGTAAATCATTCACAACCCTGACAAGAGCAGTCTCAGTGTTATGACTAGAGCAAAAACCAGACTGGAATGGTTCAAACAAATCATTAGTTATAATGTGAGCCTGTAATTGATGTGCAACCACATGTTCTAAAACCTTAAATAGGAATGTTAAATTAGAAATTGGTCTGTAGTCATCGCTATACAGTATCAGAATCCAAGCCAGGCTTTTTTAGGATAGGAGCGATTGATGCAGTCTTTAAAGCAGTAGGGACCACACCCATGGAAAAGGAACTGTTGATGTTATTGACAATTAACGGGCAGATGTCTGGCGGGCAAGCTTACAGTAAAGAGGAAGGGATGGGATTTAAGCAACAGGAAGTTATTTTGCAGCTGTTAATAATTTTTGTAAGTTGATCTGAATTAGCTAAGCTAAATTCAGAAACATCTTGTACAGAATGTCAGTGGAAAAGCTAGCACTCAAATATTGTCTGAATCCAGTATAAGGCTAATGCTTGATTCAGATAATCACAGATTTATAGCATCAATTTTGGGTTAAAAGAAGTGTGTGAATTTAAGACAGAGATCGGGAAAGAGTAGATTTGTCAGAAGGTTTAATGAGATTGTTAATAACAAAGAAGGGCACTTTATGATCTTGTAGTCCAGAGCTGATTGCATCTGAGATATAGGAAGATCTGGCAAAAGCTAGAGCAGCTCTATCGACGTGCCCTTTAGATGTGTCCATTATAAAGCTGAGTGTGATCCACTAGGCCACAGCATTCCAGATGCTGTACAGCGAGGTTCAGGTATATACAATGGAGTGGAACGCTAGAAGGAATCAGGGTATTTTAAAAAGGGTGAGTTTGTTTTAGTTCAGCTGTCGAAGATGACCAGACTTGTAAAAGGGGAGAACTAAGTATAGCATTTCAGTAATCGGAGTGATTCACAGATTCCATATTTCTAAAACAATGTCACTGAAGAAATGGATACTGTATACAGACATAAAATAACACAGCTTTGTGATCATAAAATTGTAGGTCAATATCACGAATATCTCTTATCTTTGGAACAATTTGGACAAAAGCACAGACAAGATAAAGGGTGTGACTACAGAGGTAGGTGGGAAAGTTTACCAGTCTCTCAGCATGAGACTCTTGGTAACCAACTAGGAGCTGTTTTCTTTCACCTGTAACCCTTCACGTGTTCCTTTTTTTCCTTAAAGTGAATTAAGCCCTCCTTAATGAGTGTCTAGGTTCCTTGAGAGATACTGATGAAGCAGCTCTTCATTCTTCCTCAATGTAGACTTAGGGAGACGTAACGTAAATGTGCTTTGCCTTTTCTGCAGGTTGACAACTGGCCTGCAGCCTGCAGGTGGTGCTGCATTCCCAGGGCTTCTGTCCTTCCCAGCCATTCCTAGCTTCTCTCCGAGCGCATCTCCCGCTGCTCTGTCTGGTCTTCACAATTCTGCAGTGCAGTCAGCACTGTTGCAGGTATTGAACTCATGTCCTCAGCAAAGCTTCAAAAGAATTAAAGTCTTAGTCCTCCAAAATCAAAGTGCCATTACTTTTGTTTTCCAGATGTTTTAATGTAATGTTCGGAGTGATATGCAAATAATGTCAAAATGTTTAATTGCTGCTTAAGCTGTGTTTTGCAAGGATAGAAAATTTAGGTTGAATCACTTCCAGCCACTGCAAGGAGATTGACCAGGTGCGGTGACGATCAGGGCCAACATTCTCGCAGCTGAGCAAGCATGATTTCTGTAGAGAGACTTCACTGTTTGCCAGTCATTCAAAGAGCGAGACTTTCACAAACAAAATAGGATCCGTAAACAAAGTGTGGAAAAATTGTTTGCTTTTTATTGAGGAGGTTTTGCCCATAAGACCTTAAAAGCTATACTTTGAACTTGCAGTGTAAGTTCTCAATTAATTTTGTTTGTTATCCCAATGCTTATCGCAGCCCCTAACAGTGAATTATATTACTGTGATTGCATAACATACTAGATTATAAAGCTTTTTTTAGCTTTTCCAATCTTAGTGCCTGGGTTCATATCTTGCTTTGTTCATTACAAAATGAGCTTTATGATTTGTAACTAACTCACAATGGACACTTACTAAGCAATTTGACTTCATTACAGAGACACTTGGTATGAGAATCCAAGGAGTAGGAAATATTGAGTCTGTGCTGTAATCTCAGTTCCTCCCAAGTGTGCTATAACTCTCTACATAGTTAGATGAAGAAATGTTGACATCAGGGTATCTTAACCCAGATGTTTTGGCCGTTTATCCAAGCAATTCAGCTTTGACTAATGGAGTCAATATAAAACCACACGGGTGTGCAACAAAGTTAAACAGTTGAATACTGAGTAGAACAACTTGCGTGGTCAAGCCTGGGTCATGTCACTAACTGTTTGTGACCGAATTGCTTCATGTGATGTCCAAGGAGAGTAGGATTAGTCAGCCAGCATTCTCTCAGCGATAAAACAGCCCCCTTTGGCCTCCTGGGAACTTGCAGGCCTGCAGTGCTGTCAGCAAGGGACACACATGTCTCCAGTGGGAGCTGAACCTTCAGGGTGGGGTTAGGTTGCCTGTGATGAGTTAAAAAGTGGGCAGTTTCTAAGGTGCGCAAGTCATAGGTGTCTGCCAACACTTCACAGTCCATAGTCCTGTGTGCAGTCATAGGCTTCAGCCAAGTCATAAAAAACACTCATTTGGAAGTTCTTAGTTGCAAGGGTATAGCAACAAATAATTGACAATTCTCTTTTTTTTTAAAAAAAGTGCAGTTTGACAATGATTTACAGTATATCATACACATAAAACAGTACTGTGAAGTGCAAGTATAGCGGTGACAGCAAGCCCATGAAGTGAGAAATTAAAATACCATCTCGATGTGGCAGAAGATTTTTTTTTCTTTTACTGGGAAACTGAATTTTCAAAACGCTGACAAGTCTTTCCAGCTGGTTTAAGAATCCCCATGTCCAGATTAAAAGGTATCGCGACTGTATGAAGTGGACCTTCACAAATCATTTATCAAATGAACTAAAACATTCCATTTATGATGTTTCAGGCACATTCAGCCTCTGCTTTGGAGAGCTTTCCGGCACAACCAAATGGCTTTACCAACTATCCTTCAGCTCCAGGAACCCCATTTACCCTCCAGCCTGGTCTCCACCCCCAACTAGGATGGCAGTGATCAAGTTTTAATATCAGGAATCCGTAGCAATTAACATCAAGCATATACACTGATCACCGTTGACATCTAGAATACTGTATATAGTGATCAGCCTTGAATTTGAAAATATAGTGCTTGACTTTGACTTAAGAAATATATAGTGGTTAATTGTGATTACTGGAATATACATTGATCAGCTTTGACTTATGAAATATACAGTGTTCAACTTGGAATTATGGAAGATACGGTTATCAACCTTGACTTCAAGAATATATAGTGCTTGACCTTGACTTACTGAATATACACACAGCACAGCGCAGAAAGAGTAGACCCTCACTTGTTGGTGAAATTCAAAATGCTGTTTGATCATTTCTACACTTGAGTAGGAGGGCATTCATGCATTTACATTGCCTAACACTCGAGAGAGAGAGAGAGAGAGAGAGAGAGAGAGAGAGAGAGAGATCTCTCTCGATGAAGAGGACGTTTTCAGAAAGGGTGTTGGGTATAGTAGATGTTAATTTTTGAATGTTTACAGCTACCTTACATTAGGGTAACACCTACAAAAGAGTTTTCAATTTTAACTGAAAAGATTTATAGCATGATTTCCTGATGATGTTTTTAAATTAAACTTACTTTTGTAAGTTCTGTTGTGCAAATAATTTGATAAAATAGGGACAGTTGTTCAGTAAATCTTTATAACTATTTGAAAATGATGGGATCACATTCAAGCAAAGAAAATAATAATCCACAGTGTACAGGTATGTGTGTTTGTGTATATATGCACATTGTGTAGTGTACCTTGTTTTTTTTTGTTAGTCTACAAGATTGCAGAGCAAACTAGATTTTTATTCATTATTATAATACAGAGTATGGTTTTGACTAAGCATACAGTATCCCATACTGTCAAAGGTAAATAAATTAAATAGGATTACTTTTAATGAAATGGTGTGCACTAGCAATTACTGATAAAGCTATGAAATTTATAGAAATTATTGCAAGTCTTATTTTCTTTTGTACCTGTTATGATTGGTTAACCTGTATATATTTACATATTTTAATCCTTTTCATAGCACTGTGAAAGAGGCATGTTTTCTATGGCTGTATGTACATAAAGTACGCACCCATGCATACTTAAAAGATATTTTTTATGTGAAATCTTTGTGTTGTGGGCGGTGAAATTAACTCCAGCTGTGAATGAAGTACAAGCAGCCTCCTAATGTCTGTGACAAAAAAAAACAGAGGAAGAAATCTGCATCTTGCACCCACATTTGAACATTGAATTTGCAGTAGAGCCTTACTGTACATTCTTGGTTAAAAATGAGCTTTGCTTAGTATTCCCTGTTTAGCTCATACAGTTCATGATGTTCATTTTACAGGTTACACTAAAGGATAATATTTGTGATTTGTGATAGGAGAAGTAGGACAATGTAGCAACATAAACAACATTTTTGCAAACATTTAAGCAGCAGTTTTACAATCTGTGCCCAACAACATATTTGCCACACACCTATATACTGCAGTGAACAGAGGTGACAGATTCCAGCATGTTGTGGCATGTTGTAACTGTTTTTGCCATTTCACTCTTTACAATGTCCTTGTTCTCAGATCACAAAAATACACAAGAACAGTTGTAAACAAGAGACCATTCAGCCTGCCTAACCCATTTGGTATTTAACAGATAATTGATAACAGTGATATCATCCAGCAGTTTCTCTCTATACTCTCCATGGTCTTTTGAGTAAAGTGCCTCCTTGGTTCGAAATGGTCTTCTAAAATTTGTACTCAAAAGGTTCAGATACAGTACTTAAGCCTGTTAGTGTGTGACTTTCTCTCTGAAACCTGGGACTGTATATAGTTGCTCTTCTCTGGGCTTATTCCAGTATTTGAGATATTTTTCAGTTCCTGTTTCTTTTTATTTGGAATATGGTAAAATAAACACCTGTCCAATAAATACTGTAGTTATACTTACTTATGTATACATAAGTCACTTGAAAAGGTCCACAAACTGCCTTGGTTAAAGCCAATTATTGAGGGCTTGATTGGAATTCAGAAACAGAACATTCTGTAGACCAAGGACCGGACAACACTGATGTAGATGCATTTGCGTGTAGTTCAGATTTTCATAGGTTGTTTTGGACGTTTGCGATTAAATATTTTAACACAATCTACCAAATCTGATTTCAATTAATTTATAGTATGTCTGTTATAGTGTTTGTCACTGTCACTCAGTGTACAAGTACTTTTTCTGCAGTAAATTAATTCAAATTGAATTAACGTACAGTGCTTTTAACCACAAAACAGTATCATTGACAACGTTGTGTTCACTTTTTATACTGTATATAAATGCACAAAACATTTTTTAATTGATTATGGTGTACAGTAAAATATCCATCAGGATTTTTTAATCTCACACCATCTGTTGTGACTTGTGCCATAGGCTATGTGGCAATGAATAACAGATACATTTTTTTTTAAATGACCAGCTTCTAAGAAAAAAACTTGTGGAAATTCTGACTCCTACTTTCCTATCATGTTGTAAAACCGAAGCAATGAATAAACAAACCTTGGTGTCTGTTTTTGTTTAGTTGGTGCGTGAATCTCAGAGAAGCTTTAGTTACAATATAATACCTCAGTTTGTATTCCCACTGATTATACTTCACTTTTTGTTTATAATTTCTCTGATTTGGCCAAGGAAGGTAAAATATGGGTCTGTTCCCCGCGTTTGTCATTTTGTCACCTCTCTCTCCACTCCAATATCATCTTTGCAGTAGCTTCTTGGCTCATTCCTACTGATGGGGGGAGGGGGGGTTCCAATATCCTCATCTTTATAGCACATTAAGCCAGATCAGTGTCTCAACTGCTCATGAATTAAACCGCTCAATCCTCGGGTAAGTCCTTCTTGAATCTTTAAAAGTATAGAACTGAATGTAATAAGATCACTTTTATGTGTTTTGTCTTTCAACCTGTTTAGTATGTCCTATTTTTACTTATTACTTTTACTTTGTTGTGTGGGGTAAACAGATTTTACTGTAAACCTGAGAGACCTTTACAAATGAAAACATATTACTGCTGTGTAACTCCTTACTGAACTGAAAAACTGCTGAACCTCTTTTTGTAGAAATGTTTCAAATGTATGTAATAAAACAATAATGAGTGCTTGCTAAAGGTTTAAGAGTGTTTGTTTTGTGTTATCACCCAAAGCACATCAAAACGTGTCACAGCCCTGTAATGGAAAATGTCTCCTTTTTGTACATGTTGTGCAACTGCCTTTTTATTTTATGATGGCACTGTACAGTTGTAACCATGCTCTAGAGCTGGGCCCTGTGTCAGCATGGCTCAAACTGACTCATATTTATTGAGTCAAAATAAGAGGTGGGGTTAAAATATTACACAAAGTGCAAAAGACATGTAAAAGTTAAACTACAAACAGAACAGAAAAACCAGGGAATTTACAAAATCAATATATTATTCCATAATCCACAAACTACCAGGTTTCAGGTGAAATATCCTGGCTTCTCAATCTCACTATAACAAAAAATGATTTTCATCCAGTAAATCATTTTGTTCACTGGATAAGAAAAAATATTTTATTTAGCATTTTGTATGACAATGTTTATATATCAGGAGGAAATGCAGCAGAGAGCTGTTCATAACATTTCATCCTCTTTGATTTTGTATTTCTTGATACTTGATCACTGCATGGTGTTTTCTCCTCCAAACAAAAATATTGAAATCGGGAGTTATTTTTAGCAATTTCCTTACATCTACTTTTTTATTTGAGGTATTTCGGATAACTCATGTGAGAATTGCTGTTCTTTCATATATGCTACCACATTTTCTCTTGGTCTGTTAATCTTTTTAACAAGGTCAAAATGTGTAAGCCCTTATTTTAGTGCACAAAATAAATGCAGTGATTGTACTGATTTTAAACCAGCTCTTTGGTAAGCATTTTTTATCAGCATCAAATTACAAATTTAATAGTTTGTCACTGTAGGAAGGTAGAAGGCAGATTACTGACCTGTGGGTCTACTGGCTCTTTGTAGTGGTGAAGCACAATGCAGTCATAATTCCTAAAATGTCTTTATGGCGCTAACTGTCCTAAAGCCAAGTTCAAGTTAAACCACAGCTCTCAATAAGAACAGGCAAACATTTCTGGAGAAAAGCAGCTGAAAAAAAAGGGGATCTTGCCTAGCTTTATTTTTGTTTATCAAACACATTACAATACTAGTAAATCTTAGGTAACTCTCAAACTTTTTTTCTGTCTTAAATCTGTTTTTACCAAGTTTACTGTCCATGCAGAGAATCTGTGTCGAGCTCCACGTGACATTACTCAACACAGAATGAAAAAAAGGTGTGGTTGGATTGTGCAATAGTAGGTGTCAGGAAACTCTTTGAGGTTATCAGCATGGTTTAGACTGGAGTAATAAAAAGCAAAGGTATGAATGGTTTGTGAATTGCATAACTGTTCACCTTAGAAAGCTCCAGTTAGATCACTGGAAAAGTTACAATTCTTAATTGCTCAATGTTGCTGTTCCATTTAGTGCAACATCATTAATTATTTTAAATGAAACAAATGATATAAACCCTGTAAATTACTTTGTCTAAAAGCATCAAATAAGTTATTGATAATTAATCCACCTAATCTGAAATCACCAATCATATCTTTACAACACCCTGCAACTCACAACTGGAAACCTACTGAAGCTAAGATGGTGTGAGCCTGACCAGTACTTGGATGGGAGACCTCCTGGGAAAGCTAAGGCTGCTGCTGGAAGAGGTGTTAGAGGGACCAGTAAGGGGTGCTCATCTTGTGGTCTATGTGGATCCTAATGCCCCAGTATAGCGATAGGAACAATATACTATAAAAAAGGGGGCTGTCCTTTGGATGAGATGTCAAACCAAGGTCCTGTCTTCCTGTGGTCAGGAAAAATCTCAGGCATCTCTTGAGATGAGTAGGAGTTTTAACTCATGTGTCCTGGCCAACTTTTCCCCTTACTTTTACCAATCATGGCCTCCTAATAATCCCCATAACCTAAATTAGAATATAATTTGTGAAAATCTATGTAACAAAATAAATATAGTGTTATATACAGTAAGAAAAGAAATATAAGACAAATTTGTATCTATATCTCAATGTTTCTATTTAAAAAAAAATGTGAACACTATTTTGCTTCATTGTTAGAAAACAATGTAGTGTGGTTTCATGATTTCACATGATGAAAATGTTCACATGATTTCCTGTTGCCATTATAGTCCATGGGAAGGAGTCACACCTGGGCTCTGACAACACGACAAGCATGTTTGTCAACTGATATTGCTTCCTTCCCTGAACTGAAACCCATATCCATTGGTGGCTCATGGAATTAGGTTAATGCTTAGTAAGAAGGAATTTTAGGATATTCATTCCCTTAAAAAAACATTAGCCCATGGGATATGTCTTAAAAAATTAGGCATTTTTTACATTTTTAATCAACAAGCTGTTTCCATTCACGGTCACTGATGAAAACAGCTTTATCTGAATCTGAATAGACTACATCATTTTTAGATTATACTGTATGTAAGTCATTCTAAATGGTAGACGAAAGTCCAGCAGAAGTCTGAATCCTGGTTCACTAGCCTTTTGTATTTCCAGGTAGGTATTTTTATCTATTAGTGTACTTCCCTAGGTAGTCGTTATATAAATAATTATTTCTGCCTTTGTCTCCCCAATTGCCCTCTGCTCCTCATCTGCTGATGCTGGATTAATGGTACTAAAGCTTTCAAAATTAATGTTTTGTCAGATTTACATCAGTAAGTATAAGATGAAATATTTGCACATGTACAGATAGCAGTAATAGGTTAGGAGACAAAGGAAATACATCTAGAAAATACTATTTTATATTAGAAAATGTGCCATGGTGGGTTTGTGCTTTATTTCCACGGTTCGTGCATGATTGCAGTACACATCTGTAGGGGTTTTGTGCATTTGCTGGGACAATTATTAATTGTAGCAGTAAGTCACAAAGTGATTCTTTGATGGCTATTAGAAAACCAACCTTGCGGGATAACTCAGCAACACACACACACGGATACTAATACATGAGAATACATTTATTAATACATAAAATGTGCATATAAACAACAGATCTTTTAGTGAGGGTTAGCAGAATACAAAAGATATATATTCAATAACGAAGATTTACAAACCAAGAGGAACATACAGTACATTCAGTATACCATTCATTTATACCGTTTTGTAAATGAACTTTGATTACAACTTCTACACTAGATACTCAAACGCAAGTACATCACTCATAGGAATTAAATTGATATCAGCTGGGTTGAGGTAACAATTGAATTCTCAAGTTGTAATGCAGAATGTTGAATACTCATCCAATCTGTGTGGATTCAGATCTCCCGCGGACACAAAGGAACAGCAGCAGGCTGTTGCTGCGTCCAATCGGCGTCCTCTGGCCCGGTGCCAGGCCATCCTGGTTCGGCGTGAGGTGTGGGAGAAGGAGGGAGAGATTCCTGGTGCAACGTGCTGGCAGTTACTCTCTGAAGACCGGCTAGTTTGTGCACGTGAAAAATGACTGCGGGTCCAAGCAAGTCACACTCTTTAGAGGGGAAGAAGACCGGTTCGTTCCCGATGTAGCGCTTGTCCTGAATACTGATATTCTGCTGTCAACAGTTCCAACCGTAGTTCGCTCGTTGATCAGGCGAGCGTTCACGGTGGGGTACCGGCGGTTCACAAGGCTTGCTGCTGGGCTAACCTCGGGTGGATCTTTTGGTTACGCATGGGTGACCTCTGGTCTCAACTCTTAGAACAAACTAAAGTCCTGACACTCGGACACACTGGCCGTCACGTGATTGTCTGAGCTGAGTCTGAGAATGTCCTGGAGGGGGGCCCTTCTGGGCCTTGTGCTGCCTCTTTTATCTGGAGGAACTACAGTTGTTCTTTGTTTGAAAGTTTCACGGACATTCAAGACCCATGTGGGGTTGTCCTGCCCTACCAGTTTCTGATTGGCTGATTGAGGTGGAGGATGAGTAACAATGCACTCTGACCTTAGGGTTGTAAACCTTGGGATGAGACTCTCCCATGGAATCTCCCAGACAGTAAGGCACCAGAGATGACCATTTATTAGGGTGGCTGGAGAATCTCAGCCTTGGGAGTTGTTCCTTATCAGGAAACTCTATCAGCTAGAAAAACACCTTAAATCTGAACCAAATGGAATGGCATCTCTGTGTCCAGCACCACTGAGATGAGGGAGAGAAGGACTGGCAAGGGAGCAGCAAACTTAATTCCTGTGTTATTAATAAGCCATGCCGCTACACATCTCTTGGTGAAAAAAGCTATCTCGGTGGAACCTCAGCACTTTGCCAGCAGCCATATCATCCTGCAACTCACAACTGACAACCCACTGAAGCTAAGCAGGTGTGAGCCTGGTCAGTACCTGGATGGGAGACCTCCTGGGAAAAACTAAGGTTGTTGCTGGAAGAACCTGGTTCTAATGCCCCAATATAGCGACGGGGACACTATACTGTAAAAAGGCACCATCCAACGGATGAGGTAGCACCAAGGTCCTGACTCTCTGTGGTCATTAAAAATCCCAGGGCATTTCTTGAAAATAGTAGGGGTGTTATCCTGGTGTTCTGGCCAAATTTCCCCCTGGCATTTACCAATCATGGCCTCCTAATAATCCTCATCTATGAATTGGCTTCATTACTCTGCTCTCCTCCCCACTGATAGCTGATGTGTGGTGAGCGTTCTGGCGCACTACGGCTGCAGTCGCATCATCCAGGTGGGGGCTGCTCATTGGTGGTGGTTGAGGGGAGTCCCCATTACCTGTAAAGCGCTTTGAGTGGAGTGTCCAGAAAAACACTATATACTGTAAGTGTAAGCAATTATTATAGGAACAAGTAAAGGTGTATTCCATGCTGAAAAGACACTCTCCAGGCTCTACAGCTGAAACAGTTGCGTTTCTTGTCTTTTCAGCATGGAATATACCTTTACTTGTTCCTTTGCAGCCTACACATGCTGAAGCAGCTACCTACTTGACCTACTTATTATTATTGTTGTTATTTTTAAACTTCGGCATTGGTAAATGCATCTTGTATTTATCTCCTCAAGGACCACTGTTATTGTGTGGTATTTCTGTTCGCTTCAACCACTAGCAAGGTGTAACGATTTGAACCCTGAAAGATAACTTCTGCATTTAAATAAAACAGATAGGCCATCTAACAACTGTTGAGTCCTGCCTCCCACACAGATTTTCCTGCAGTCACAAGACAAATTTGCATTACTTATCAGTGATGAAGTCTAACCTGTTTCACAGCTACTGGCTGAAGTGTATGGAAACAAACCCAGCCCAGTTTTTTTTTTTGCTTTAGGCTACGCCTAAGCTCTGTGTTTCCTCAGTCTCACAGAAGTGACATTATTCTGTACCTCTCAGATAATTGTATGGAAATGGAAGGGAAGGACAGAGTAACAGCTCAGAGCAGTCATAATTTAATAGGTGAGTCCCATTTCTTTGTCTAAAGTACAGATAAGTATCAATTATTCTCTTTTTTCTCCTCATGCTATTCTTGGCATTGGCAGCATAAGCTTAAATAACTGTTATACTGTTATAAATAACTACTACTACTACTGGGTGGCACAGTGGCATGGTGATTCCTCCTTCTATGTGAAGTTTACATCTTCTTCCTTATACCCGGTGCTCTGATTTCCCCTCACAGTCCACACATTTTGCTGTCTAGGTTTCTTAACATCTTTAAATTGTCCCCTGCATGTGAGCCATCTAATGGCCTTTTCTGGGTGACCCTGCCTTGTTCCTATTTTCTGCGGGGTGAAGCTCTGTTTCGCCATAAGCCTGTATGGGATTCCCCAGTTATTGAAAATGGATAATAATACAGTTAAACTCAAAAATGATTTTCAGTCTTATCCTATATGAGTCGTTGAATTAGTGTTGGAATTGTTGGGGGGAAAAAACATATAAAAGACTGCTATGCAAAAGTTGTAGACATTTTGCATTGTTCTGAGCTTTCACTCGGTATTATTTCTTTTTTTTTGTGGAACCCCATATGTAAACCCCATACAGAAATGTTACCCATTTCATTTAATGATAGTAGCTTATTCTGGTAGTCTTGTATTCTTGTTCAACATGAGGACATTGACACATGACAATTAATTGATTAGATTTGACCAGTAAAATGTAACAGACTCTTCGGACTTTTAAACATTCCGGTCAGTGTCAAGTAAAAGATAAGCTTGGTTTTGTATTGCCAAAATTAAGCTGTATTTAGAGCAGCCAAAGTTGTTATAATGTACAGTATAAAATGCTAATGGAAAGTGTAGGTAAATTGTTACTGTTCATAATAAAAGTATATTATGTACCTTCTGACTTGTCATAAAAAAATATTGCATAGTAGTGTATATGAATAGTAGCTATATGAATAATTAGTAATTTCACAGTGTTTCAAAGCAGAGTCTTATAAAGAGACTTCTAATTTGACATTTAATCAAATCTACCATGACCAGGACAGAGCTCTTTCATATCCAGCTGCCCCAGATAGTGCTCACTTTTTATAACACCACAGACTCTAAAGGGTCAGATCTGTTTGCCTGTTAGCATGGTAGTATAAAAGTTTAAATTTTGATACTGTAATAGATGTATTTATTGAATTGGATTTGCAATGGATTTCAGATGTGTCTCTTCTTTTTTCTGAGCACTTTTAAAATTAAAAATCATTTTAAAGAACATTCTTTCTTTATTTTATTTTTGGTTAGGTTGTGACATTGCTCTGGTCATACTTATTTTTATTCGCGAAATAATTTATTTAGCCTATACTTCCTTGTATAATTGCGTAGAAGGCAATAGACAATTGTCTTCCCTAAGCAAACGTAACGATTTTTCAGTACACCTAATAAAATATTTTCCAAGTACACAGGAACTGTACAAGCCCAAAAGGGAAATGCTTCACTTGATGTCTGATAGTATTTAAAATGAACACTTTTACAGTGTAGATCTGCTCTGATTCCACTTACAGCCTATTTACCTGTGCTTTTGATATCTTCTAGTTAATAAAGAAGTCAGCTAAAGTGCTGGTTTGAAAACAACTTCATGATTCATCCTAAGTCACACGGACACACAAACAAAGCAAAGAAAATGGACACTGTTTCAAAAGTACAAGGTTTAGGCAAAAACATTGGACAGGGAAATTTGAGGAAACCTTAGTTCCTGGAGAAACCTAGCATCAAGACAGGAAGAATGTGCAAACTGACCTTTGAAGTTCATATTCCCTTATCAGTGTAAGTGTGAGCTTGTAAGTAAACAAAACCATGTGACATCGGAGTTAATGTCCAAGGCATACTTTGAAACTGGGTGCAGGCTTAACATTTTGAAATACATAGTTTGAGGTTTCCATAGGGTAAATGCTTGCTTGGCAAAAAAATTGAATCACTGAACAGCAATAAAAAACAAACCAATAAAAATGTATATCCTATCCATATGTACAGTAGTTGTGTTTAAGATCCATTTGGCATTTGGCAAGCAGCCTTTCTTAAAACTTTCAGACATAAGCTTATCCATACCCTCATATACCATATATACCCCCATTTACCAAAATCAAAGACACATTCAGTAAAGGCTGTAGTTCACAAGATTATAAAATCTATATTATATGAATAAGAATTGTTTTAAGGTATGTCCTGAAATTCATTTCCAGGAATCTCTGCTAGCCAGAAATTATGGGCTGGCTCCCAGAGTTAACGTTTTCATTGCTGTAACTCAACCTTCTCCTATTATAAGACTTTCTGTATTGTCCCAGATGGGAAATTTGTTTTGCAGACAGGTAAAAGACATAACACAATACATAATACATTTAACACAATATTACCTATCAACAGATAAGAAACATAAGATAAAAAAGTCAGCAGCTTTAAGTAGTCCTCACAATTTAGAAAGACTAATAAAGAAGTTAGGTCATCACTGAGTGAAATAGATGCATTATACTGTACAAGACTGAAACCATTAATTATGTTCTTCCTAGTCACATATTTTTTCATCAGTTGGTCAGTCACGTGTCTCACAGCTATTGACTGACTACAGTACTTAATTAACAAGTGAATACACTGCCTTCTCCTGAGCATCTCAAAGTAATGCACCATGACTCCTGTTAAAAAGTGTAAAAAGTAAAAATTCAAGTAAAGTATTTCTGTTACAATTCATGCACATCTCAGTGCTATAAATCGCATCATAGCAAAAGGCTTAAAGTTACAATTAATGTGTCTGACCAACTTAAACAAATATACATAATATGTACAAATATACATACAGTATGAGCCCTAAGCCTTGCTAGACAAGGAGCTTAATTTAAAATATTGTTACAGGCTGAAGTAGGTGTCAATGGAGGTGTCTAAGACTAGATAAAGTGTAACACCTGGTAGTGTCAACATTTCCAGCTTCAGAGCATGTTTGCTGAGCTACTGTATAGAGGATCCAGAGTCTGTGATCAAAGCAATTATAGAGTTTACCCTGGTTTATCTTTAGTGAATTAAGTTCTGCGTAAATGATTAAGTGTCAAACAACAGTCCAGAAACACACCATATAAGATCAGATCAGGAGAAGGAAAGGAGGGAAAGGAAGGAAAAGAATGTCAGACCATAAGAAAGAAAGGTGTCAGGAGGAGTTTGAATCTGAGGTTTGAGCGAGGTGAGAATTCCTGCTTCATGATCATCTTTCAACAAAAGATCAGCCTCCATCACTATCCCTATCAGAGTTTGCTTTTAGATACTGCTAACCACGATGTCAGAGTATCCTGTTTCCATCTTGCCACTTTAGAAATGCTGTGCCATTTTTACATTAATATTTCACATTTTTATCCACAGCTTTAATGTAATCATGTGATTTATGATTTATTATTTATTCTGTTTATTTTTTTTTCCATTTTTAAGGGGAGGAAAATAGCAGACTGGGATGCTGTGGTTGGATTTTGGTTATCCTCTCTATTTTTCTAGTGATCTTAACCTTGCCAGTTTCCATATTTTTATGTTTTAAGGTAAATCGTATAATAATAATAATAATTGCTTACACTTATATAGAGCTTTTCTGGACACTCCACTCAAACTGCTTTATAGGTAAGGGGGACTCCCCTCCACCACCACCAATGTGCAGCATCCACCTGGATGATGCAACGGCAGCCATAGTGCACCAGAACAGTCACCCCACATCAGCTATCAGTGGGGAGGAGAGCAGAGTAATGAAGACAATTCATAGAGGGGGGGATTGTTAGGAGGCCATGATTGATAAAGGCCAATGGGAAATTTGGCTAGGACACCAGGGTTACACTCCTTCTCTTTTCAAGAAGAACACTGGGATTTTTAATGACCACAGAGAGTCAGGACCTCTGTTTTACATCTCATCCAAAGGATGGCCCCTGTTTACAGTGTAGTGTCCCTATCACTACACTGGGGCATTAGGACCCACATGGACCACAGGGTGAGTGCCCCCTGCTGGCCCCACTACCACCTCTTCCAGCAGCAACCTTAGTTTTTCCCAGGAGGTCTCCCATCCAGGTACTGACCAGGCTCACACCTGCTTAGCTTCAGTGGGTTGCCAGTTGTGAGTTGCAGGGTGATATGGCTGCTGGCTGTAGAAGTCTGAGTCTGATATTTTTCATCTAATATACTGTATTATTCAATCTTTTTATAGCAGTTTACTAAAATTCACTTGAATAAAGATTTCACACATAATTTAAAATGTATTCTTTTTTGCTGAATGGCTGTTATTTATTGTTGTAATATTAAATATCATCCTATAAGCATTCAATTTGGCTTTTTGGATAGATTTTTTAGGCTCATCCAGAGAGATACAGCAAAACGAGTGGTTGATTCCATTGCTGTTTTTATTTTAGATTGTCCAGGAGTATGAAAGAGCCGTCATTTTCAGACTGGGACGCATCACCTCTCGGAAACCAAAGGGGCCTGGTGAGACATAAGTGGCTGATGCTAAAACAGTGCCATACATGACACTGACAGCAGCATGATCTAAATGTGAATTGAAACAAAAGCTCAATTTTTCAGCTCCTGAATTGTACCATCCAAGACAAAAAAGGCCATATTTACTGTATATGTGTCCTTTCATGTTTTTGTTCCTTCTTTTCTGCAGAAAATGCCCTTTTATAACATTTCAAGTGCAGCATCTTTCTAACTCAGCGTGAACACCCCTCCTGGTTGGAGTGGGAGCTAAGTGCTTTAGTTGCAGTGATTCATGGGTGAAAGTATGAAAAAGCTCCATCTGCAATCACAACACTACAGACTTACTATATGACTTCTCAGTCCATACTTTTTACATCTACAATATAAAGTCTAAGCATCATGGACTGTACAGTGTATGCGAAAAAATGTGGATTGAGAATTTTTTTTTTCCGTATCTTTCTGTCAAGCATTGCAGATATTTTAGTGATTGTTACTGAGCTAACCTTAATTTACTGCTTTACTTATCGTTCAGAAGCAGTTTTTTAGATAGTGTCGCTGTTATAGGCATCATTGCACATTTAAGATTGTTTAAATGTGTGGTTGGTTTGGGGTCTGAGACTTACAGAGGTTACATATGGTATGTGTGGAATACTTCAGTATATTAATATTTCCTCTGGTAAATAGTAATGATACCAGCATTGACCACTGATGCAAGAAATGTATTTTTTTTGTTGTTTCTTTGTTTTGTAGGCCTTTTCTTTGTGTTACCATGCACAGATACCTTCAGGAAAGTGGATTTGAGAACAGTTTCATTTGACATTCCTCCACAAGAGGTACTGATTTATTTCACTCTTACACAATCACACAGCAATCCAGTGACCTTTGTTTGCATGGACGTATTACTTTTCATCAAAGCTAAAGGGCCAAATGTCAACAAGCAAAATAAACACACATTTAAAAAAAGGGGGATGATATGTTAAGTATTAAATATCGAGATTACTGTATCATGTTGTTTTATGTCTAGTAAAAATAAAATAGTGAAGATGAGAAGTCTGGACAAAATAGAAAATATAATTAAGTAAGAATGAATTATGAAGAATGAGGAGTGATAGGTATCCATTTATACAGTAGATGGTCCGTTTGGCTTTGGTAGTAACTTCACTTGACTTAATAAATGCCTTGATTCCATTGTCTTCTGCTGCCATTTAGATCCTGACTAAAGACTCCGTGACAGTGTCTGTGGATGGTGTGGTGTATTTCCGAGTGAATTCCCCTATTTCCTCGGTTGCCAATGTGACTGACGCTGACTTCTCCACGCGCTTGCTGGCTCAGACCACACTGAGGAATGTTCTGGGAACTAAGAACCTTTCTGAGCTGCTGTCCGATCGGGAAGGGATTTCCCATAGCATGCAGGTACTGTCTTAAAGCAATCACTCCCTTCCAGATATAGCTGTACTTTCAGTCACGTTGCGGCTGGTAGCAGCTGTGGGTCCAAGCGGTGATGACGCTTTTGATTTAAAAAGGCGGTTTAAAGCAAATGGGTTTTTTTTGTTTTTACGTGATGTGGCAAACTCTATCCCTGAATACTACAATTTCAGGGTTTTGAAAAATAACATACTCACTGCTCACTCGGGCTTATTATTCTTTGTCTTATAATATTTTAAAAACTTTTAAATGTTAGTATGTTGTGCTGTGAAATTGAAAAAGATTAAACACTATACTACTTAGGGTGATCAAGATAGTGGTAGACGTTACCATGGTTTGCGCCTAAAATAATAAAGAAACAGAAATTTCTTTGGCAGAACAGTGGTATAGTACAGTATGTATGTAACTACCACCTAGGGGAATAGATTTTATAAGCTTGTATATAAAATAATGAATACATATACAGTGGTGTGAAAAAGTGTTTGCCCCCTTCCTGATTTCTTATTTTTTTGCATGTTTGTCACACTGAAATGTTTCAGATCATTAAACAAATTGAAATATTAGACAAAGATAACACAAGTAAACACAAAATGCAGTTTTTAAATGAAGGTTTTTATTATTAAGGAAAAAAAAAAACCAAACCTACATGGCCCTGTGTGAAAAAGTGATTGCCCCCTAAACCTAATAACTTGTTGGGCCACCCTTAGCAGCAACAACTGCAATCAAGCGTTTGCGATAACTGGCAATGAGTCTTTTACAGCGCTGTGGAGGAATTTTGGCCCACTCATCTTTGCAGAATTGTTGTAATTCAGCCACATTGGAGGTTTTCGAGCCTTAACTGCTTTTTTAAGGTCATGCCACAACATCTCAATCGGATTCAGGTCAGGACTTTGACTAGGCCACTCCAAAGTCTTCATTTTGTTTTTCTTAAGCCATTCAGAGGTGGACTTGCTGGTGTGTTTTGGATCATTGTCCTGCTGCAGAACCCAAGTGCACATCAGCTTGAGGTCACGAACAGATGGCTGGACATTCTCCTTCAGGATTTTTTGGTAGACAGCAGAATTCATGGTTCCATTTACCACAGCAAGTCTTCCAGGTCCTGAAGCAGCAAAACAGCCCCAGACCATCACACTACCACCACCATATTTTACTGTTGGTATGATGTTCCTTTTCTGAAATGCTGTGTTACTTTTACGCCAGATGTAATGGGACACACACCTTCCAAAAAGTTCAACTTTTGTCTCTTCAGTCCACGGAGTATTTTCCTAAAAGTCTTGGGGATCATCAAGATGTTTTCTGGCAAAACTGAGACGAGCCTTTATGTTCTTTTTGCTCAGCAGTGGTTTTCGTCTTGGAACTCTGCCATGCAGGCCATTTTTGCCCAGTCTCTTTCTAATGGTGGAGTCATGAACACTGACCTTAACTGAGGCAAGTGAAGCCTGCAGTTCTTTGGATGTTGTTGTGGGGTTTTTTCTGACCTCTTGGATGAGTCGTCGCTACGCTCTTGGGGTAATTTTGGTCGCCGGCCACTCCTGGGAAGGTTCACTGTTCCATGTTTTCGCCATTTGTGGATAATGGCTCTCGCTGTGGTTCGCTGGAGTCCCAAAGCTTTAGAAATGGCTTTATAATTTTTTCCAGACTGATAAATCTCAATTACTCTGTTTCTCATTTGTTCCTGAATTTCTTTGGATCACAGCATGATGTCTAGCTTTTGAGGATCTTTTGGTCTACTTCACTTTGTCAGGCAGGTCCTATTTAAGTGATTTCTTGATTGAGAACAGGTGTGGCAGTAATCAGGCCTGGGTGTGGCTAGAGAAATTGAACTCAGCTTTCCAAAGATGTGATAAACCACAGTTGATTTATGTTTTAACAGGGGGGGCAATCACTTTTTCACACAGGGCCATGTAGGTTTGGATTTTTTTTTTCCCTTAATAATAAAAACCTTCATTTAAAAACTGCATTTTGTGTTTACTTGTGTTATCTTTGTCTAATATTTAAATTTGTTTGATGATCTGAAACATTTCAGTGTGACAAACATGCAAAAAAATAAGAAATCAGGAAGGGGGCAAACACTTTTTCACACCACTGTATTTCCATTTTGTGATGTTTTACTCTTTTCTTAAGTCTAAATGTTGAGAAATAAATTCAGTAGTGAACATAGTCATTTGGTATATAGAAAGTTTAATTAACATTAATAATAACTTTAACAATGACAGCAGTGACAGTCCATGTCTTTGTTTAAATCTTTTTGCTTTTTGCTCTTTTCTTCTTCTCTCTCAGCTGTTTCCCTCTTTCCACCTTCTTGCAGCATCTGCACAGCACTGAGGGGTTCTGGGGGGTTTCAGCCTGAAAGAGACAAACAAAAACAGGGATCAGGACAAATAAAAAACTAAACCATACAACATTACCACATGTAGTTATGCACCCCCCCCCACACACACACACAACCTAAAACTAAAGTAATTAGAAGGGCATATTTTATTATTTTGTAGCATCATTTGTTTAAACAATTGAGGCTTTCTGTTACCTGTCTCACTGTGAGACGTCTCTTTGCCCATCTCAGCAGGCAGTATAAACAGTGAGCTGTCCCAATGTAGTCTATTAGCACAATCAGCTGTTCTCCGGTTATTTCTCCAAACATTGGCATTTTCCTAAAGAATGCCCATCTACTCTCATCCATGTCCTCAACAGTTTGGTGTTGAATTTCCAAGCCTTCACTTTCTGTCTTCACCTTTTCCTCCTGTTCAAGTAAGACAGGCTCATCATCAACCAGAATGATATTTAATTCTCCTTCTTTGTCATTTTGAGGGGATCCATTCTTATCCAGTGGGTTTTGCCCTGCTGGTGCGATCTCTTCCTCAGGTTTTGGCACAAGAGATTCTTCTGGGTCTTCAACCAGAACAATGTTTAGCTTGTCTTCTTCAACATATGGAACCAATCCATATTTGTACAGTGGGTATTGTCCTACCGTTGAAAGGACAAAGGCCAGCAGTAACTTTGCACAGAACCGAAGTTCCATCCTCACTCTGTAAAAGCAAGAATGCAAATGCCTGGTTTAGATTCAAATCATGACTTTCTGATGATTGGAATCTTGATGTCATGATGACCTCACAATGGCAGAGCATTCTGTAGGTCTTTTAAAAAATGCTCATGATTTTTTGTAAATCTAAGACCTAAAGAAATATTTAACAAATATACACATACAGGTAGTTCATGATTTATACAGGACATCTTTTTGGAATAAATCTGTAGAAAAAAAGATCAAACACAATTGTAATGTATATAGAAGATTTATTAAACATTAATAATAACTTTAACAGTGACAGTCCATGTCTTCATTTAAATCTTTTTGCATTTTGCTCTTTTCTTCTTCTCTCTCAGCTGCTTCCCTCTTTCCACCTTCTTGCAGCATCTGCACAGCACTGAGGGATTCTGGGGGGTTTCAGCCTGAAAGAGACAAACAAGAACAGGGATCAGGACAAATAAGACACTAAATCTTACAAAATGGCCACATCTAATTACGTGCTGTACCTACTGTACTCCAGCCCAATCCTGAGGCAATTTAGTTGGGCATTTCTTAACAATATTTATCATTGTGAAACTAAATTTACCTAGCTGAAAATAAAATTATACCAAAACAATACAAGTCACCATAAATCTGACTTCAGATTCCTTTGTATTTTGAATAGTTTAGGCAATTAAGGCTTTCTGTTACCTGTCTCACTGTGAGACGTCTCTTTGCCCATCTCAGCAGGCAGTATAAAAAGTGAGCTGTCCCAATGTAGTCTATTAGTACAATCAGCTGTTCTCCGGTTATTTCTCCAAACATTGGCATTTTCCTAAAGAATGCCCATCTGCTCTCATCCATGTCCTCAACAGTTTGGTGTTGAATTTCCAAGCCTTCACTTTCTGTCTTCACCTTTTCCTCCTGTACAAGTAAGACAGGCTCATCATCAACCAGAATGATATTTAATTCTCCTTCTTTGTCATTTTGAGGGGATCCATTCTTATCCAGTGGGTTTTGCCCTGCTGGTGCGATCTCTTCCTCAGGTTTTGGCACAAGAGATTCTTCTGGGTCTTCAACCAGAACAGTATTTAGCTTGTCCTCTTCAACATATGGAACCAACCCATATTTATACAGTGGGTATTGTCCTACCGTTGAAAGGACAAAGGCCAGCAGTAACTTTGCACAGAACCGAAGTTCCATCCTCACTCTGTAAAAGCAAGAATGCAAATGCCTGGTTTAGGTTCCAATCATGACTTTCTGATGATTGGAACCTTGATGTCATGATGACATCACAATGGCAGAGCATTCTGTAGCTACTTTAAAAAATGCTAATCTTTTAAAAAAATCTAAGCCTATGTAATTTGATACTTAAAGATTTATTTAACAAATATACAAATACATATAGTTCTTAATTTACTGCATATACTGTAGCAGAAATGAAAAATGCAGAATAACTATAAAACACTTAAGAATACAAGTAAATAGTGAAATGTGTATTGGGTCCTCTCCCTTTCAGAGGAATGAAATCCAGAATAAAAACAATTACACATTTTATTTGTGAATGAATACTAATTTACACAAAGTCATTTTTCAACTGTTGAAAACACAACAGGCTTGTGTTGGTGGTTGTTGTTTATTGCTGAGCAAGATGAATGAGTCATTTTCACATAGCTTTGTCTGTGGAAGGAGAGTTTAAATCTGAGGAAACTTTGTTTTTTCTTATTTTTACTGGAGAAAAATAGGTTGTTATTTTGATTCAGGTCACATCAGAGAGATCTTATCCTCTTTCAATCTACGTTGTGTGGTAGCTTAAGCCTGGGGGAGCCATGTGTCATGTACACAACTTGTGAAGTTGTATGTCATCACTAGCCTAGTAGTATTATATTTAGATACCAAAGTGTTACCTTACGTTTGGAAATACAGTTTGCTTTATTAGTGGTGACATGAAATTCACTGGTGAAAAAGAAAATTGAAGGCACTGAAGACACCTCCCTCTCTAACTCATGTCTTGACACAATTTCAAACATTCTGTCCAGTGTCACCAGTGAAATCATATCTCCTCACAGCAGCTTGGGCTTTAGTGACTAAGCATTGTCATCCCATTATACCACACTGTAGATCCCTTGCAAGGCGGTGGTCATTTCCTGCCCCTCATGCTTCTGGTATCTGTTCCATTTCTAGGTGTCCCTGGATGAAGCCACAGATAACTGGGGCATCAAGGTGGAGCGTGTGGAGATCAAGGATGTCAAACTGCCTGTTCAGTTGCAGAGGGCTATGGCTGCTGAGGCAGAGGCAACCCGGGAGGCCAGAGCCAAGGTAGAAATAAAACCCAGGACAGCTCCTGTCCCAAGTTAAACTGTTTATTCAGCTTCCAACGGCACTGGCTCATTACGTCCAAATGTCACAGGTTTGAACCTGATTCATGACATCAGTCTTCTGTGACCCATGTTCCCTACACCTGGTAGAGCACCACTGTGGTAGGGTGGGGAATAGTTATCTCCAAGTGAAACAGGGCGAATATGTTCACACCAGCTGTTACGGATTGAGGTCTGAAGTCCGTGTCGGGTCTTGTAGTAGACCCTATGCGATGCGGTAAGAGCTGGAGAAAACAGGAGGCATGGTATAGGAAAACACACAGGGGTTTAATAGTGCACAAAATAATAGTGACAGTCCGTGAGACAGTGAGCGGGGGAGACAAAGAATGGCATTCAAATCTGAGCCGGTCCGAAGGCAGGTCAGGGCACAGTCCGTCAACAACAAATCCATCCTCTGATGCGACAAGGTTCAAATCCCCGAGAAGGGGGAAAACACAAACTCACGCAAAACATGGAGGTCCTAGAGTGACGGGGCGAGATCCTCCAGACCCCGGGCTCGGGAAATGGGAGGTGTCGGGGATGAGGCCTATGCCCTCAGGAGACGGACGTAGGGTATCCAAGGCGGGACTTGTGACGTCCTTACCCTAATGTTGAGCCCGAGGACTGGAGGAGCTAGACTTTAAATAGCAGTACACATAACAGGGTACACCTAGGGAGCTTAGCAACAATCACAGGACTAATAACGGGAGTAGTGGAGCGCCCTCTAGGGGAGAAATGTGGAGCGTGACACCTGCAGGCTTGAGGTGGTGTCTGTAAGAGATGCACCTCTCCTCCACAGTTTTAATCCGCCAGTCAGACATTGTGAACTCTACAACAGGGGAAAAGTTCACTATGACAGTTGGGAATGCCAGAGGAATATGTCTGCAGGTCTTCATTTTCTCTGAAATTCCCATCAGAACCATGATTAAAATATTTATGTTGCTCAAGTATTTGCACTTGCACAGTTAAATAAAACAGAAGCACTTCAGTTCTTCTAACTGTTTGGAGGCGAGGAGACATTATTTAAAATATTTAGTTATTCTCTTCTGGTAGTATTAATGCCATAATTAGTGTACTGTATGTAAGATTTATCAACTCCTCCCTCCAGATGAATTGGCTTGCGTTTTGCAATTTGCTGGCAATACTCTGGTGCAGGGTATCTTCTGTTTAATCTACACAAAGCTTTACTATGTCTGTTTACATGCAACACATTAAATGTTTTACTGCAGTTGGTAGGTTTTTTGATAAGAGGGCTGTTTCTAAAAAAAGTGCAACCAGGTAAATATTTGAAAGTGACAAACAACACAGAGGCACAGTGGAGAGAGGGCAACATTTTATATAAGTTTAGATTGTTGTATGTTGGAGACTCTAAGATATAAGTGATTCATAGTGAGGAAGGATAAAAATCCACTATACATTAGGCATGGGGTTCAGATATTGTGTTTTATGTATGTTCAAGATCTGGGAAATATACCAGACTCCAGCCTAAGTAAGGTAGCTTGAAGGGTCTGAACACATTACAAGCTCACAATGACTTCAGAATTAGAGAAGGATACTTTATGATAGAAAAAGCTCAACAAAAATATAGTCTGTTACTCTAACAACCCAACCACTGTACACACCCCAAGCAAGCCCTTAGCCCTTTTGAGTACTGTATGCGTACAGACACTCCTCACTAATAATTTAATCGATTAACAGTCAGTGACACTTTTTACATATAATAGGGGACTTTATCTTCCTCTAGTGGCAGTCCAGCTGTAATAGTAGTCCATCCTGGATTGCCTGCCACTTAATCTACAATCTAGTCTCTAACCTGGACTCCTGTACTAAATCAAGACTGCTCTTAGCAGATTAAATTCGGATTCTAGTAGAAATCATTGTCCTCTGACAGCATGATGCCTAACAATTTGGCCTAGGCTGTTTGTTATATTGTTGTTTATCAGAAACCGTCTTTAATTTTCATTCTGTTTTCATTTTTCATCACTCTTTAAAGCAGCAACCAAAATCTCCCTTGATATAAATAATCCACTACAGTATTTGCACCTCGATCCGCTTTATTTGAACCAGCTGGAAACGTAACTTTTCCGACAAAACAGACCCTGTCGCAATCAACCGGGGGATGTCCTCGCGAGCAGCACGTCCTGTGTTCGCTAACGTCGTCTCTTGTGCTCTAGGTGATCGCAGCCGAGGGAGAAATGAACGCGTCCAGGGCCCTGAAGGAAGCCTCTCTGGTCATCTCCGAGTCCCCTTCTGCCCTGCAGCTCCGTTACCTGCAGACCCTCACCACCATCGCCAGCGAAAAGAACTCCACTATTGTCTTCCCGCTGCCTGTGGACATACTGCAGACCTTCCTCTCTAAGGGAAAGTGAAGCCAAGCAGGCAAGCCTGGGACACCCTCGGCATAGCCAGCAGGACAGAAATGAAAAGAAGAGCAATGATTACATGCTCTCATGAAAACTAAGAGACACTGGGAATTGTTTATAATTATTATTAAATAAGCTAATTTACCTTTTTTATACTGTACTTTACATTCACTGTTTACTTTAAGACCCACTGATCTCCTTTTGCATTTTATAACTTTCCATTTTATTGTCTTGTGTGTAGTCATACAGTAGCTATTGTGTTTCAGAATGAAATGCTTGAATTTGCATTTAAGGGAACCATATATACAGTATGCTGAAACCTGTACTGGCCCTCAATCCTGACACTCAGAAACTCTTGAGAGCTCTGTCTGAATGGCATGTTAGGAGTGGTCCTTCACCGAAGATGTGAAATATTATATGGGAATTTCAGTTTATTTTCATTTTATGCAATTGGCTGTGTACAGTTTAAAAATATTTCTATTGACTAATGTCTACCACAGAATACGACTTCCCTACAGCTGCTCAGATCAGCTACTCTAATCTGAAGCAATCTTGCCAAACCTGGCATTCAAAACAAAAAGCTAAGGACCATTTCCTTATTTATTTGCTGCATTTCCATAAACAGTACCCCTTGTAATTAAATACAGAATATTTAATTAACTAGATTTTAACTCTATTGAGAGCTGTCAGATTAACTCACCAGCTTGACAATGCAGGCAAATGACTGGCTGTCACTGCACAGACAATTATCCCTTTGAAAAGATGTCTTAGATACAGCTAGCTCAGAAGCTTCACCCTGACTCTTTTTCAGTTTTCACGCCGTATGGGGAGAGAAATAAAATTTGTACATCTCTGTGGAGTTTGCAAGGTCTCTCTGCATTTGTGCAGGTTGTTACCAGTTTTTCCAGGTTCCTCCCATTTCCCCCCAAAAATGCTGAATCGAGTTTGTTTGGCTTTTCCAAATTTTCCCTCCAAGGTGTATCCCCATGATCAAAGGGCTGGTCTGTGCACCTTCTTCCCCAGCTATGACTGGAGAAACCTTGATGCCTCTCTCCTATGTGTAATATGTACTGGAATTTGCAGACAGGAATGTTAGTACAGTACATACAGTATGATGTGCTCATTTTCATTTTTAAATTAAATGTTCAAATATTTTTTTACTTTGCAAATAAAACATACTCTCGGCTGTAGTCCCACAAGCCTCCACTGCTCTTTTGATCCTCACTGATATCGCTGTTTTACACCCCTCCAAGATTAAAGCACTGTATTGAAGGTGTTTGTCCTAAACTAATAAAGGGCTCTACAAGAAAACTGACAAGCAGCAGCACAAACTTTTAAAGGGGAACTGCAGTCCTGACTTTTCAGACTGGTTATGAAATCTCAGTAACAAAATAAATTCATTGACAGTAAAGAAACATTTTACAAATTTCAAATTAATCACAAAATTGTGAACTTTAAGAAAGTACTGAATAGACAGCATTGTTGTCGCTAAGCCAAGGGCAAGAGCGAGAGCTGGCACGAAGTGAAGCGGCCCTTCCTGCTCACTAGTCACTGTAATGACTAATGTAATGCGACGTACAGTACAAGCAGGTTGTAGGGCAGACATTTCACTGCAGAAATGATCCAATGTGATCTGCATCAAGAGTTAACAAGTAGTATCTGTCGACAAAACTGTCTCTCGAGTCGAGACCAATATTTCTATTGGATTAAAAGAGATGTATTTGCAAGCCTGCTTGTTTACAATTCATAGGGCCATTTTAGGTCACCAGGTGTTTTTTTTTTTTGCCTCGTTCTGAATTGAAAACAATGATGGAAATATGGTGCTGTGCATAACAGGAAATTTTATTTTGTGATGTAAATTGTAGGTTTTATAAGTTACTGTGTACATTTTAAGTTTATTGTAGTTTGAAATGTACTTATCAATGCTGGTTCTTTCTAACACCAAAATATAAAATTTTTGCAGTTCTCCTTTAAAGACATTCATCTCCAAGTCATATACTGGATAAGCAATGTCATTCTGCACATCCCAGGTTTTGTTTATTCCTTTAAATATACAATTATACTATGATATCGGAACTGTATGCAGGCACTGCACAATATGCACAGCTGTGAGAAAGTTTTTTTTTTTTAATTTAGTTGGAAGCTTTCTCCACTAATCAAATTGTTTATCTTAAGATTCCATGGCAAATGATTGATTTTCAATATGACCAAGACACACTATGTCTGGGGCTAACTTGGAATGAATTCAGATGAAGTACAAACGATTTAGGGGAATCCAAGCAATAAAACTGACAAACCCTGCACCATTTTATTTCCATACAATCGTCTACATGTGATTGAATTTTGCTTGAATGCATCCCTTTGTTCCAAAGAAATCAGAGTGAGTACCTGTAACCCGTGAAGGACTAAGGTGAACATAATGTATTTTACTCTGGAGTTATTTTTTTTATTGATAAAACAAGGTAATACAAAACAAATCAATTTGCAATTATCATCTATAATTTATTCAAATAAAAATAACCTCTATAAAGTGCTAATTACATTCTTTCTGTAGTCTATATAGCATTGCCTAAAATATACTATAGATCTTTTTCTGTTAAATTTTCTAACACTAATGCTACAGACAGAGTATTTTATTAGGATTTATACCATTGTTATACAAAGTTTGCAGCTCTCCTCAACAGCCAAAGAATTGTCAACAGCCTCTGGAATCTGTAGCTGTTTAGGTATTCCAATGATACAATTAAAACGATTCTAGATGCCTTGCCCGTAAAATTCAAGTTTCTTTAAATTCTTGAATTGCAGCAGCTTGGTTTATATGCACTTCTTGTGTTTAACCTCAAATCCCAGCTGAGCATGTCGTACCCTTTAGTTTGGCAAACTAAACATCAGAATATCAAAAGTAAAAATGATATTTTCTTTCCACAGGCAGCACATTACTTATTCTCACTAAATCAATAATTTAGGGAATTCCAGTCAACCCTAAGTAGCAGAAGCAGCATATTTCTGACTGTCTTAATGAAGAACAAGATTAAGACATTCAAAGCCAATCCTTAGATCAAATGAAAAATGAAGGTCATTCCCATGTACTAATTCCTTTATCAAATCTCAGCTGTAGGTAATACTATTGAAAGAGTGGCCTGGCATTGAGTCACAAAAATTTGGGAACATTTGGGAACACTGTGAACAATACGCGAAACATCCCAGTCAGGATGTTCTTACTGCCCACAGTGGCCCCACATATTATTCATTTGTGTTTCCTTGTGTTGTTTAGCTTTTAATTAATTAATTCTATTCTGTATGACTTTGGCCTTGTCAAGCCCACTACTATGTACTGTATTTGTCCATATTATATTTTTCACTGTGAAAATGCACAAATAATAGCGCATTTGGTCGGCTGCATGTACAGTATCTTTGCCCATCAATTGGAACACATTTTTATTTTAAGTACAGTAAGTATTTTAAGTAAGTTTTAGTACTACAATATAGGTAGGGCCAATGCATGGCATATGCAAAGACTCCTACCAGGAGGAGAGTTTACCAGACAACCACCCAGTTTCTTTCTATGCAATTCACAGTTGTGTTTAAAACACATTGTACAGAAACTAAGAGTAAACCAAATCATAAGTAGAGTTACGTTTTTTAATCTCCACCCCTCAGTACCATTGTACCATCAAGGCAGTGATTGTGTCAGCTGGAAGAAAGTCAATTTTACAGTAGCTCTTGTCCTAGTCGCACAACTGAGTTCTGTCCTTCCTGGTTTCACTGTCAACTTCACTGTCACCTTCAGAAGTGAGGAACTGGGTCTCATCAGTTGATTCCAGACCTAGATATTGCACGGCGCTAGAAGATAAATATACACAAATTACAGTGAGTAAATGCAAAAAACAAGTGTTGCATAAAACTTTTTTTTAAATAATACAGCTTTTAAAGACTGGCTTCCTTACAGAATTTTCTGGCACAAAACTAACCAGAAGAAGCATTCTCTATGATTACTTTGTTACTCCGATTCCCTCTGTCTCTTTTGATTTTAAATTTAAAAGACTATTACATTTATTTCACACGTACAAAGTGCAGAATAAGACTGCAGGATACACGCTCCTGATTGGCCAAGGGTGCCAGCAGGTTTGTGGCGATGTCAGCGAGGGATACATCTCTCCTCCAATCAGCACCTTACCTCCTGTGGTTGCTACTGTATGAACCTTTGAGAAAGTAGAACACTAAAGGGCTCAATGGGTGGCCCAATCTCTCCGTGTCAGCCCAGATGTAAAGATAACTGGAATTCCATGTTTAGTCCATGGTGTGGACTAAATAATATAACTTAATATATATATTGATAAATTGATAATAATTCCAAATAAAAATAGGCAATAGGAATTGTTTATATATATATAATGGGCCCATTATAACAAAAACACCAAACAGACCAAGGATTAGACAAATGCTTTGGCACATTTGAGCTCTGCTAGGAGACTCATTTCAGAGGACTGAAGTCTGCCTTGTCTGCTAAAGATTCAGTTAAAGAATCTCGTGTAGTGAAGCTTCCCTTTTCTGTATTCTACTCAAACAACAACATCATTACAAAAAAAGCAGTCTTCTGCATCAAAACTTTATTTTTTTTGTCATCTATATCTTCCTAGAAAATAATTAATGATAAAAAAGTATTATGATGGGGGCATGCTGGCGTAGTGATTTGCATTGCTGTCTCACAGCACTGGGGTCCTGGGTTCAATTCTGGACCTGGGGTGCTGTTTATTTGGAGTTTGTGTGTTGTATGTTCAATGTGACTGTGGGTGTTTGTTTTTCATAATTTGAATTTATTTTGTAATATGTACGCCTCACGATGTTTTTATCTTGAAATGTTATATGTACTCTTGCTTGTATTTTAATTTTTGTTATTGTTTATGGATAAATAAAAAATAATTTTAAAAAGTGTGGGTGTTTGTCTGTGTGTGCCCCGTGGTAGACAGGCTTTGTACCCATTGCTTGCTGGGCTTGCTCTGACTCCCCTGTGACCCTGTATTGGATAAAGCAGTTGAAAAATGGATGGATGGCAATCGGTTACACATTACATTGAATAACTGGATTGGGAGATCAGCTCCTCTCATAACCACAAGAGGGCACTGTGGATTCAAGCCAGCAGCTAACAAGTTACTGGTTTCGCAGACTATGTTTCGTCCTAACCATGAGCAGTTTTGGTCTATAGGGTAACTAAGACAAATATAGCTGCATCCTTAAAAAAAACAAATACTATTTACAAACTTTTCCCTTCCCTGCCAGGACCTGCTACTGCTGTAAATACTGTTGGACATGGATCTGCAGGTAACATGTAAGAACATTTAATTTCTGCTGCTAAATCAAACACTTTTTATGCATCAACCCCCATCACACAAAGCATAACCAATCTGTGGGAGACCAAGACAAGACATGGTAAAACTCCCAGGAAAATGGAAAATATTCAATAGTACTATTGTTGCTTTACCCTGTAACAAGACAGAACTTGCTTGAATCAAACATGGGCCACCACTTTCTTTAGGAGTTGTAGTATCAAGAAGGAAATGGAAGATTGAGTTAGTCCCAGTTGTGAACTGCTTCAAATGTTTCAGTGAGCAATTTTAGACAACTGCCTGCACTATGTTGATGATTTACATCAGCCTTCAGTGTGTCTTTAAACCCCCCAGACAACAACACAGCACACCTACCCCATCAGCACAATTGGGATCACAGTCAAGCTGGAAGCCAAAATGAAGCTGAAACCAGAGAACCAGGAGACTGTGGCTGCGTAAATACTGCTGAACACTGCAAAGGAAACCACGGTGCTCACCATCTCCAGGAAAGCCACACAAGCAAATGCAGCCCCTAGAACACATAATATTCAACAGCCTTATTACATACAGTACATACACTGATCACCAACAGAAACAAGTCTTTTAAAAACACTTATTTGTAGTTGCACAAACGTTTTTTTTAACAGAGATGATGATAGGGGTAAATTCCTTATGCCGATTTACATTTGTCATCAACAGGGCAGATAAACAGGGGTTTCCTGTGTAAGTCACAGATGAGTAGTGTATGTGGAAACAATACAAAAAATACATCTGGAACACAAGCTTTGCACCAGTTTGCAGATGCTGTCTTCTGGGCTTCTGTCCACTTCTTTTTGTAGAGCCTGAACAAGGATAAGCCCATTCTCTGCTCTCTGAACCTTAGGAGTCATGTTGTCACAACTCATTCCACAGATGTTCAGTGTTGTATGACGTGGTCTCCTACATCAGCACCAGTCACTTGGGGACTGTCTTTGACTGTAACATGTTGCCAAGTTAGAAATTGTTAGCTGTAAACACCCTGGATGACAGATGTCACAAATGGCAACATTCTCTTGGTAATGGGGTATATTGTTTCACTTCAGTGTTTCATTCTTGATTTTAATCAGGCTTGACATCCAACTTGTTAAATCACCTCATCACCTGTGCCCAATCAACTCTTTCACTATTTCAATCTCCAGAATCTATATTCTTTATTTTTCTGAACACATGCATGGATAGAATGCTATGTTTTTTTCTAAGGGTCAGTATATATATATAATACAAAATGCACATCAAAACAAGGAGGACTGCTTCCTTGAAGGCTCTGAAGTATGTGAAAAATAGAATACTTCTGTAGTTAAGATAGATGCTACAATTCTACACTTCTAAAGGCTTAACATGAAACAGAAAAATAGTTTTAGAACCCTTTTAACCCAAGATGTATTTCTTATTCTCTAGCATTCATATTGCACTTCCTGATTTTGGTGCCAAAGTTCCTATCTTAATTGAAAAATAATAAAAACTGCATTGAGAAATTTTACATAAATAGAATTAATATCAGTGCAGTCTACAGCAGTTCTGTAACATAACTATCAGGATGTTTGCACTTTTGTTCTCAGCTACCTGATCACAACAGATTAATTAACTACTTTTTCTCCCCTTAATTAAGGTTTTTACAAAGAATATTTAGAACATTTTGGTGATGATAAACTAAGGTAGTGATGTTGATGCACCCAGGTTTGATGTCACGGAACACTATAACTGTGACCTACCTTGTTCAGAACTCAAAACAATCTTCGACATCATGGATCGCAACACCGGAGCTGGCATTACGGCAAAAAGCAAGGGTACTCTAACTGAAAAAGAAACATGAAATATGGGTAACAGCATAGTTCTTGAGGGTATTGCAGTTTTTTTTTTTGCTTTTGGGCTGGTTTATGTGCATAAGACAAAGCATTCACAGACAACAAAGCAATCTGGGATTTTCATAGCCTGGCTGTTTTATTGTCAATATGGACTACTGATCTCTGGTGCTGGCTTTTTTTATGTGAGATTCATAAATTTCATTTCTTGATTCAATATATTTTTTTTGTCCATTTTCAACTCAAGATAAAAGATCTAGATCTTGAGTTTTATTCTAATGTGCAAGGACATATGACAATACTCACCAAGAAACATCAGAAGTGTGGTTTTAGCAAAGGCTGCCATCAGTAATCCTGCCATGGCCGAGACAAGGCCGATCAGCACAATGTAGATGTCCTCAAGGCAGTGGGAGAAGCAGAACACCCCAGCAAAACTGGAAAGGAAGATCAAGGTGGAGAGAGCAGAGCCATACCCAATCAGGATTTCATTCCAGCAGAGGGGGGCGTTCAGCTCGTAAATGATGAACATGAAGATCCCTCCAAAATTGGCAAACTTGTGGAACGTAAAGGCGAGCATCATGAGGATGAGGAGCGTGCTCCTCTTCCTGCTGGAGGCTGTGAAGAGGAGGTAGACCCTGTGGAAACGATTTTTCAAAGCCTCCACAGTGAAACCTGACGAGGGGCTGATGTTGGGGGGTTTCACTGTTTCTTCAAGAAAGAAAACAATGTAGAAAATGTTCAGGCAGTGGAGCAGGGCTGCAGTGAGAAAGGGCCATTTAAAGCCTCCTGCCTGTATAAAGTAGCCCGTAGATAAAGAAGCCACCCCAGACAGCAGGCCCACAACCATTTCCAGAATAGCCATGCGCACAGTCTTTTTTTTGCTGTTGTCACAGAGGTCTGCCACGTAAGCAAAACAGCCTGCTACAAGGGAGGTGGGACCCCCCCACAGGCCCATCAGAAAAGAACCAACAAGAACAATGTTCAGGTTCAAAGAGAATGAGCAGACGACAAAGTAGATTAAGGAAAAGAGAACATTTCCTATCAGGGGTAGGACGATGGCTATCTTGCGGCCTCTGTGATCGCTGTAGGACACGAGCAACAAGGAGACCACCAGGCTGGGGAACATGAAGCACAACTCATTGTATAACAAAAACAAGGAAGTCCTCTTCTGCACATCCTGTTAAAAAGGAGAGAACATACAACAGATCAAATAAAAAGAAGTAGTTGTTTAGGTAAGTATTTTTAAATAAACACATCACAGTAGTGCCTCTCCAGAAGAACAAATAAATCCATAAAACTGTCTAATATACTGTATGTTACAGAATAACTACTAGTAGAAGGATAATTTCAAGAGCTTCATTAGCAGATCAATGCCAGTAGATCAAGCTGTTGTAAGTTCCGACTTTCTTTTTTTCCCCCCCCATGGAAACAAAATGTTTAATTTATCCTAAGGGCAGATACTGTACGTACACAATTGAAATAATCAATTTAAGCAGCGTTTCAAGAGAAAAATAATTTTGTGTAATACATTTTACAAAATAAATGTAAATGTTGAGTCACAAACACAGTCTCCCAGCTTTTTATTTTGAAAGGTTGGATTCTGTGAAACATAGTTATATCATTTACTGCCAATTACTGTACTGTATATTCCTAATAAGGCATGGGATTCAAATTTCATGCAATCATGGATCATTTGTCTATAAATAAATGTGTTTCCACCTTAAAACTTATGCAAAGTTACTATTCCTCCGCAAAATATGGTTGACAACATGAATGTATAGCCCTCCTCACCCCCAAATCAGAGGTGAATTCTCTCATGGAGGATCCATCTGTTGAGCAGTGACAGGATCCATTTTTGTAACTTTTTTTCCCCACCCAAAAATCAGTTCAAAATGTTAAGTCACACCTATTAAGACTTTTACAGTCTAATGTACATAGAGTACAAAACGTAGTGTAATCGGACATCTTGATAGTGGTCAATGTTACAGAATGTACCACCAACACATATCAGTTTGCATATAAACACCGCTGGGGCACCAATGATGCAATTAACAGCATTATGCATCTAGAGGACCCCGATGCCTATGCTCGGATGCTGTTTGTGGACCAGTTCTGCATTTAATACGCCGCAGCCCCATCTATTGAAAAGCAAGTTGAAGCAAATGTCCCTTAACCATAACATTATAAGATGGTACTATTCATTTTTAACAAATCGTACACAGTTTGTCAGGGTCAACAAAACTCTTTGCTAGTCACGATCTATTAGCACAGGTGCCCCTCAGGGCTGTGTGAGCTCTCTAGTTCTGTTCACACTTGATTGTACAAGCAGTAGTCAAAGCAACTTCATTTTCATATTCTCAGATGATACTGCTGTTCTTGGCTTAATGCATAGAGGTAGAAGCTCATCTGTATACATGTCAGAAATCCAAAGGTTTGTATAATGGTGTGACAATAGCCTAATTCTGAATGTTAAAAAAAACAAAAGAAATAGTTTTTGATCCCAGAGCAGTTGGTGATCACTCACACGTAGTAATCCATAACGAATTTATCACTCAGGTCGATTCATATAACTACTTAGGTGTACACAGACAGTAACTTGTGCTGGTCTACTCATGTTGAGAGTGTTTGCTCCAAAGTTCAGCAGCACCTATATTTCCTGCGAAGACTAAGTGTTTGGGGTTCAACAAGAAGTAATGCTACTCTTTCACCATGCTGTAATCGAGAGCATTATCAGATATGGTATTACAGTGTGGTTTGGTAATCGATCAGTTCATTTAAAATTGCAAATTACCCGCCTCATCCAGACAGCTTTGAAGGTCATGGGAGTGAAACAGCACCCCTCCCTGCAGACAATCTTTGAAAAATCCATAATCAAACAGGCAGGAAAAATTATATCAGATCCTTTCCATATCCTCAACTCTGAATATCAACTTATTCCTTCTGGCAAACATTTTAGGGTTCCCAAATGTAAGTCAAACTGATACAAACATTATTTTATTCCACCATCCATTAAAGCTGTCGACGCAAATGTCAAGGATAAACACAATTTTGACTCTTACAACCCACTTGAGTGCAATATGTTTTGTGATGTGTTTTAAATGTTACATGTTGTTATGTGTTATACTGTACATGTGCAATAGAGTGATGTGCAATGTTTTCTTTTGTTTGTATTCTATTAAATGCACAGGAGTGCTGGGTGTCCACATAAAGATTCCCTCAGGGGACAATAACATCTTATCTTACATATATCAAAAATGGTCAGATAGTTAACACACATTTCAGCTAGGGTAATGAATGTGCGCTCGTGTCATATACCAATACACCAAAGACCACACCACGTTTCCATTAACCATGCTCAAAGCACATTGGTTGATCAAAGCTCAAACCACAACAGGCCTTTTTGGGGGGGCAAAAGAGTACTTTGCCACATCTTGTGTAATGTCAGAAGGCTGAGTTTTCTGAGGATCCCCAAGCCATTTCTTACAGGACACTCTCTTACCAAGGATTCTACTCACATCGTAAAGTTTTTTCACACTGCTGTCATTGCTCATGCACTGGGAAGAGCTTTGAGTGCTGGGATAACTGGAGTTGGCAATCTCATCCCAAAGCCGCTGGTATATATACTGCTGCAGTACTGGATAAGTCAACATACTGGCGAATGCAAAAATGCCAATCACAGGTTCAACAAGGAAGAACCGTTTCATTCTGTTCTTGGAGTCAGGCACTCTCTGTAGTGAGGAAGAACAGGAGAAACACAGTCAAAATGAAACAGGAGGTAGTTAAATTCACTCACCTTCTAGGTGTCTCACTGGAGGGTGCAAATTAATTTTAACATGTAGAAATTACTGCTGCTCAAAATCTAAAACTTTTAGATTTTCTCCCCACATTACTTTAAACAGAAGCTGGCACCGTGGCAGTGGTTAGTATTGCTGCCTAACATGTTAGCCGAGGCCTGTAGATCCCTAGATGTAGCCCTTGGGTTCTTTGTGATTTCTCTGAGCATTATGCAGTCTGACCTTGGGGTGAACTTTCCTGGGACGCCAGCTCCTGGGAAGATTAGCAACTGTCTTGAATGTTCTCCATTTGTAAATAATCCTTCTCACTGTAGAAGGATGGAATTCAAATTGTTTGGAAATAGCCTTATAACCTTTCCCACATTGAGCTACTGCTACTGCTACTGCTACTGCTACTGCTACTGCTACTGCTACTGCTACTGCTACTGCTACTGCTACTGCTACTGCCTTTTCTCCTTCACATGGTATTAACACACACCTGAATGATGCAGACAACCAAACTCCCAAAAGGTCTGCTTTTATAGAGGTGGTCACACTTCCTGATGATCAACTAATCAAGTGCATTTGATTAGCAGCACCTGGCTGTGAATTACCGTCTTAATTCCTATGGAATTCCTAAGGGTGTACTTAAATTTTCAAAATGCATGGTTTCTGCATTTTGGCTTACTTTTTGTTGAATAAATAATGACATCTGTTATCTGTGAAATCTGTTATGTGTTGTCTGTTATCTGAGGCTAGATTTGTCTAATTATGGACGTCGGTGAGGACCAGACAATTGTTATTTACTATATGCCCTGATATGTAAAACCATTGAATTGAAAGAGGGTGTACTTTCTTTCACATGACTGTATGTTCTCCCAGTATTTGTGTTGGCCTCCTCTGCTTTCCTCTCATTGTCCAAAGACAAGATGGTAGGTTAATTGGCATTTGGGAAAATTGACCCTAAGGGTATGTTTGGGTCTGTATGGGTCTGTATGCCCTGCCTTCTCTCAAATATTGCCAACACTAAAAAAAAAAAACAAACCTCCTATATATACAATTTTAATGCAATTGCAGTGACAAAACAATTTCTTTCCTTTTTTAAAATACATTCTATATTTTAAATATATTACGACGTACCACCCACCTAATTTTCGCAAAAAAACCCCGACATTCCCACCTCCCACTTTGCAGTATAAAGTAGCATTTTTATTTAAACAAAGACTGGAGGAAATGTATTCTATAATAAACAATAATATAATCACAGGGAAGTGCCTACAAATAAGTTTAGTATGAAACGAAGACGTACTGTTTGCTTGCAAAAAATACGGCAAAACTGAGAGAATTGTGTTTAGACATACAGTATTCACATATCTGTCATTTTTATAATACCAGTTCCATATGGAAATAAAATACCACGGCATAGAAATAAATTATTAAAATGATAACAACTAATGTTCTTAACAGTTTTATTGTATTTTCTGAATTACAATACTATATACACGCACCACTACGGATTATAAGCATAACGTCAAACCTAAAGCCACATTTTATTTATCGGTTTATTTTATTTACACTGTTCATGCTTCAATTATTATGAACTTATTTAACTACTAAAGGTAAGGTTTCCAGTTTTAAAGAGCATTACTAACACCATATGAAGAAACTTTTTTGAGGAAAGAAGTCACTACAGTATTACAGGTATTACCATAAAATAAACCACCGCAGTTTTCTAAGGTTTCAGTTTGTCTTAGGAACTGAAAACATTCTCTTTTTATATTTTTACAACAATACTTGTTTACGGACACAGCTTTTCGTGAGGAAATGATCATTTAAGGACTAGCATTTTGGAATCGCAATAGCTTTTAAAATGTAAAAACGATAAATATCAGAAACGTAAAGCATCCTAGAACGTCGACGTTTACATAGGAAATTACATACACTGTTTTTCCAGGTTTCTTAAAATTGGTTCGTTTTTACTTATTGTTCGCATCCGTTAACTCTCCGCTCGTCTCGCTCGAACAAGGACCAGAAACTAATTTTATGAATTATTAATGCATAACGTTAATAAGACAACTTTTCAGTTGTTTTCGGATTTCATAAGCAAAAGGTTTCACTGACTACGCATTCAAATGCTTCATCACACCTCAACCGGCACTTACCGCGGATGAACTTGACAATAAAAGTACTAATTTATCGACGAGATGTATGTTTTTGCTTCCTTTTCATTTCGGCTGTTATTTTGCAGGGGTGAATTAACACACTTGTCAATTTCAGTGCTGCTCCTGTGCACATGTTAATTGAATTGTACGCTAATGTATAAGGACATAATGTTAAACGGACAAAGGCCATTGGGTCCATCTAGTCCAATTGTTCCCAGTCCGGTCCTGGTTACCCACACACCTGTTGCTTTTTGTTCCAGCCGTGATCCCCCATTACACAATCAAACCCTACAATGACCTAATAATAATAAGATAATCTGAACTGTTTGTTCCCAGATCTTTAAACATGTTTAACTGTTGTATTATGTCAGTAAAATAAAATCCCAAACTCTAGTCTAGAAACAAAATGCAATAATTCCAATGAAGCAACTTCCTGGAACAATTAGGCATCAATTATCTAATTATGGTGGGATGGAATGAAAATCAACAGGTGTGCGGATCACCAGGAACAGGATTGGGAACTACTGAACTAGCCCATTTGGATTTTACAGTTAAGTGATTCGTGGGTATCAACCAGCCGTTGAAAAAAGCCAGGTTATCGACTTTGACGACACGGCTTGGTAGCTTTTTCCAGACTGCGACAACCCTTCGTGTAAAGAGATGACTTACATTATTTTTTTATTGTTCATAAACATAAGCCCAAGGAAACCTAATTCTATATGACATCTGTATAAAATACAGTAGTATGCCGGTTAATTTCGTGCTCTGGTTGTATCTCGGTGTGAGCAAGTTACACTGTACAGGTATGTTGTATTCCCAGTTGTATTATATAACGGGGAAATACAAACTACCGTGCTAAAACGCCAGAATCAGTGTTTGTTTTTTTCCCGGTAGCATTTTTTACTTCAACAAATTGCTAAAGGAAATTCTGGAAAAACTTTTTAAACTACTTAGGACAGTGCAATGTATATGAAATAAGTACTAATTGCATTGCCTTTAATAGTTTTTTCTTACAATTATATACTGTAGCACTTTACACCCCAAAGGTTCCCAGAACGCCTTACATGCAGTATACAGTAGAGGGCACAAGTCATTTACCACTGTAGTGTAGCAATGGTCACGCAAGCCAGACCCTGGGTTAACTACAATATAATTACCCAAACACATCCTCTACAAAACGAGTCCTGGCTGGCACGCTACTACGACCTGCAGTACCCTTCTGTATATACTGTATAAGGAAATTAATTTAAAAAGTACAGTGCATATTGTATAGAAATCTTAAAATGGAAGTCGAAATAATTGAATATCGTGAACAAATGTTATATCATGCTAATTAAATAGGTATACTGTAAATAGAGTAGATAACATTTCGCAACTACTGTATACTAAAACTACAAAAATTCGTATTGTTTTAAAAACCTTTGTTTCAATATTAAAAGAAAGCAAACCAAAGTTACTTACCACAGAAGCTATTTTTTGATACAAACATTCATATAAAGCATGCACTGTGTAAATTTTATTTTTTAATTTTGTAAACTACAAATTAACCAAAAGCGTAGAGATAGCGATGAATTCGCGGCAACCCCAGGTACAGTAAGTACTAAGGGGATCACTTGTCAGACGTTTATCCCGCAAGTCGCTAAATGCTTCGGTGCTACCTACAGTATAGTCTTGCCTTAAAGCTGAACCTCAAGTGCTTATACTTTACAGTATGTATATGAACAGAAGGGCGGGATGCATTGTCACCGCTGGTCCTGAAGCGACAAGGCAACTTCGACATCCCGGAAGTGTTTAACTCGTTAAACAAAAACAGGATAAGACGATGTAGAACTGCGAAAAATATTAAAAGTTGAAAAGTGTGTAATGCCTTGTGTCGGGAAACATCAGTTTAGAATGTTGTCTGACTTCTTCCTTTTGGGTGATATTGTACCTCCTTTCTTATGTCCTGAAGGCAGGTCATGTTTGCAAGGTGCGGCAGCAGCAGCTATGACAACGAGGCGGTGCCCTTGCCATCAGGAATGAACTCGGAAAAAAAGGCCACTACTTCAATATTTAAATTAATAAATCCCAGTTTTTCCACTTAAGATTTGAACAATTGTTGTGTCTAGTATCTAAACAGCAAAACACATAATTTTATAAATGCGAGATATTACAGAAATACAGAATAATAAAGTTGGTGACAGAAAAACGCACATCCTGCCAAGCTGGTGATAAAGTTTTGTTCTGTTTATTTTGTTCTGTTACAGTAGTACTTACAGTAGTACTAAGGGGTGTAGTCATAGGTATTGACTTCCGCACAATACTGTTCCCTTAAAGTAAATACAAACGTTGTGCAAATGCGTAGAAGAGCCACAGACCTTCAGAGCAGTGAAGGACTGGGATAATGGCAATGCTTTATAATCCTGTCCATACGGTAACACTTGGTACTATTTCCCGGCTAACAGAATATTCACTTTTTTTTTTACAAATACAACAATTGTATACTGAGCATCAAAAGTGCTTTTGTAGTCACTTGTCATGTATTATTTTTTAATAAAAAACGATTTTGAATATTGATTAAATGTTTCTGGCTTCATTTCAATTGATTATTAATGAGAGACAGTGATACACTCCAGTGGCTTTGTTGCATAAGCACTAATTACACTCATTAGTGAAAGATTATCTGGAAACAGGTGATGAGGTTATTTAACCTATTGAACGTCGAGCCTTGTGAAAATAAAAAAATCAAGAACAAATCAATATAACCTGTTTATCAAGAGAACCACTATGTGTCACGATTGGAATGTTGGATCAACAGCTCAGCTGGACTCCCTGGCAGTGGAGCCAGGACCCTTTCAGCAATGAATCAAGTGTTCGTGTTGACCACCCTGATGGACATCCACAAATGTGGCACAATCATGCAGAATGATATGCTCGTTGTTGTGTAGAGGAGACCATCACATTTGGTTCTCCCCATCTGCTCTTGTAGTGATTAATGGCAATCTGACTGTATGGAGCTACATTGATCAAGTCCTGGGATCTATTGTTTGCTGTTGTAACAACAGTCCAGTGGTCTTCATGCTGCTCTTGTGACATATTTCTTGTGTGATGATATTGTGTCCACCACAATGTTCTCTAAATGTCCTACTCACCAGACCTGAGCCCCACTAAACATTCATGGGATAAGCTGGAATGATATGGGGCATCTGGGGGCTCTGTAAACTGTAGTCAATGATCAGACACGTGCTTGTTCAGGCTGTGCGAGAGCAAAGGGACTGTCCGACGAGACAGCATTTGCATCGTGGTGCAAAGCATATTCTGCTTGTATTATTTCTCATACAAGAAATTTGTTTTTTTTTCAAATTTTTGAAATGTGTTTACTTTCACAGTAGACCTCCTGTAGATCACAAATTCTAATGGCATAATGAATTTGTCATTCCTTAAAGCCTGTGCACCTGCTACAAGAAATAGTCATTTTCCTTGTCATTTTGTGATATTACTGTTGTTCGCCAATATGTTAAGTTTAATACTTAGGCAAATTGGGGCATTTTATACTTTCCATGGTCTGACTTTAAACCTAAATTTACAGGTCGCTGTACAAGTACAGTTGTGTAATGTTTGCACAATCCTAGCCTGATTTGCCTAATACTCTATGCAGTAATGTCCTGTTGGACGTCACTGAGTTTCTGTTATACAGAACAAAATCTTTGCTTTAGAATTCAGTTTTCATTCTTTAAGCTTCTTAAGGCTTTGCTAAGGTGTGTGTTAAGCGGTGGTGTTGGGATCTTAGCATTTGAAGCTCTTGAGCATCTTAAATTACATTTAGAGAATTCTTGGCTGCCCTCATTTGCACCTATACTGATAAACAACTGCAGACATTTACATCCTTTTGCATTCTTGCTGTGATAGGTGGGTAGCATTTGTTATTTTTACTGGCAACATTCCAAAACTGGGTTTGTTCAACCTAACGTCTTTAAAACACGCAGGGCTTCTGGATTGCTGTGTTTAGAATTTAGTTACAAGTATTTTGTTTTTTTCAGTTTTAAAAATACAGTACATGTTCTTGCCCGAATACAGGAAGCTATGGTACAGCATTGTCTATAGCTATACAGTACCTAAACAAAGCAGAGCTGGAAGTAGATAAAGAGGAACTGATGCTTAATGTGATGTAAAAAGAGGCAAAAATGGTGGGGAAAGAGCACAGTGGAGGAAAGTATAAATGCACTTGGTGGAGTATGCGTGCATATACAGTATAATACACTGGACTTGTTTTTTAGCATTATGTGATTTGTTTTATGCTACAAGTATGAGGGATGTGTTTTTAATGGATGTATGTTAAAATATTTTTTTAATTTTTAAAAATATTTTAAAATATTTTTTGTTTTTTTAATATACCCACCAACAAAAAAAAGTTCCTCTAAATCTAAGATTAGCAGCACAACTGACATTCAAAATTGATTTTTTTTAAAGTTTGTATTTTTGTAGTCATTTCACAAATTTGTCAAATGGTTCATGGAACAAAAGAGAGGACATGAGTTAGAATTAGTTTCTCCTTTGTTTTTAAAAGTAGACCATCATATGTTTTTAAAGGTAACTATAGGTCAGAAAAAATCTTTATCTGAGCTGCACTGGGTTCTTGAGGAAAGTTAGATAACTAAATATTCTGCTAAGCTTGCATTCTAGTGTCCAAATATATCAATTTTGTGTAGTTTGTCAGTGTGGTGTCCACATATATCCTTTTTTCTGACAAAGCAGTCATTATTATATGATAACGCAAATGCTCATTCAATGTTGCAGTTGACCTACTCAGTTCTGAAGATACATGTCTGCCTGGCTTTTTGAGGGCCTACATAATAAACTGTGCTATAGAATCCCCAAAGTTGTGTTCTTCTTTTTTCTCTGGTCTTTTTTCCCGTTTAAAGATGCTCCCTCTTCCTTCTCCAGGTGACATAATTCTGCCTCATTGTCAGTAATTCAAAGTCTTTAATCTTACTTGAGTCCTCATATTTGGGTGCGGCAGGTAGCCATCTAGACGTTCATGCCTTTTGTTCCAGATCTCTTATTTTAACTAATACCAGGAATTATTTAAATTATGAGATTGCCTTAGTCATTAACAATGGCTGATACTGTATGCTACAGTATCTTAGTAATAAGACTGTTATTGGAGTAGTAATAATAATAATAATAATAATAATAATAAACTTTATTTTATATAGCCATTGACAGAAGAGAATTTGCAAACCTTGGGGATCAATTGATCACCTGTTGTGGAAATGTACAGAGCATGAGAGGGAAGTGTTAGAAACAGGTAATTCCAGTTTGAAAAGATTAGCTAAGTGGTCAGAGAGGCCTATATCAAGGGGAGAGCAGTGGGAGACAAAAGAGTCATATGCAATAATTAAACCTAAGGTGTGTCCTTTGTTATGTGTAGGGGTACAAACAAACTGAGTAAGATCAAAGGTTACAAATGAGATAATACTGCTGTTATTACTAAGAGCACACAAAAGGTTACAAATGAAACAAGACTGTCTAGTGTGTTTGGATCAATTATCCACTAGGATTCAAAGACCTTGTCCAGCCATTCCTTGAAGGAAACCAGGGTATGAATTTTACCAATATAACTGATTAGCTTGTTACACACTTCTACAAAATACTGCCATGTTGTTAATGGTATGCCCTGACTTCCAGGATAGAACTGGATATGATCCTGGGATCAACAATATCTGTGTCCAAACAAGTTATATGGGCCAAATTCTTCTCATTTGTAACCTTTCTTATGTTCTAATTATTTAGTTTCTACTTGTGTACATTTGACAAATTTGATAGGGAATTAATCTTGATGCCTTACTTTGATTTCAGTTTAGTTCAGTTGCCTCCATATACTGCAAAATTATATTCAGTACTGGAAATGGGGTCTCAGCAATGTGTACTATTTAAGTTACAGCACTTTCTTTTCACAATCTATCCTATTGTGTAATACATCCTATCTTACCTAAGGTAATCTGCATTAAAACCATGAACTATGAAAGTAGGGCAAATTACAAACTATACAGTGGTATGGAAAATAAATTTGCATAATGTAATCAAGACAATGCAAGGTATAGCAATAACATACAGGGGTGAACAACTGTATATAGGTATGTTAATGTTCACACTTACCGCACTGATGTTTTGACTGAAAGACGTTTTTTCAAGTTCTTCTGTGCTGCAGGTGTTCATTTCACATTTCATGTGCCTAAAGCGCCCAGTCTCTACTGCACTCACCAGTCTCTTCATGATAGAAGTCTCAAAGGTTCTGCCTGTGCCAGGTTTCGGTATAGACCATAACCTCATCTACTGCCCTGAAGGTAGCTAGCTACACCTTGTTCCCAGGAGTGAAATGTCTACCCCAGGCATTTATTCATATACAATAAAGAAATGTGTTTAGTGGCTAGTATGTTGTACAGCAAAAGTAATTGTAATATAGTCTATCACATAAGGAGTAAGGAGTAATATAATCTCCCAGTTTTTTATTTTATATATTTGAATTCTTGGAATATTGCAATGTAAAGCACATGAAACTTAAGAAGAGTATAAGCACCAATATCAAGGTGGCAATGAAAGAGCAAAATATAACTGGAAACATAAAAAAGATTAAATATTAAGTATTAATAACTACATTGTCTCTCTGTGTGAGCAGATCACTTTATTTAATTTTAATTGTACATGATTAGGCAGCTCACTAGTTCACTGGGAATTTTTCATTTTAGACAGACATTATTAATTGTTGCTGTCAAAGTGTCCAGATCCTGTAGCTGTGTGCTGCATTTTCTGGAAATATTTTAAAAAGGATTTTAATGTTCAAGAAAAAGTGTCTATAGAAATAGCACAAAATACCTAACATAAAAAGCTGAATTGATTAAATTAAACAATTGCTGACTGAGCCAAGCTAAGCAAGCAGAGTTTTAAGTTTTATTACCTTAATGAAAGCAGTGACAAAGAAACCTAAATGATTTTTTGCTTCTTTCAAATAAATTATTGGATATAAGGAACTCCTGTCTGTAGGGCAGAATTACATGACCATGATAAAGAATATGGTACAGCTGGACCATCCATCACACAGATTTCTGTTATTCTGAGGCTTTTCCCAAGGAAAAACGCTGCAAAGTCAGATACAGTGGAAGCTCTGTTCTCAAACACCAGCTTTCTCTAGTCTGTGATTACAACTGTTTAAAAGGAGAATTGGAGAACTGCTGGCAACACAGAAGTTGAAATTTAAGGAGCTTTAAAAAACATGTTCAGTCTTAAAATGTTCATAAGAAAGAACTTTAACCTTTGTGCTGGAGTGCTGCAGGGTCTTCTGGCATTCTGTTAAACTAAGCTCTTAATTTAATTTAGCCAATTACAGGCTTCATTTGTCACGATTTAAGGTGACTTCTAAGTACAGATTGAAAATGCTTATAAAACATGAAGGCATGGAGCTCTTCAGGATCAGCATTGAAGAATGCTTTTACACCATAATGATCAGAATAAGAACATGAGAAAAGTTCTATTTACAGATGGGGGCCAGGCATTTTTGATAAAGAAAGGTATTTCATCTTCACAAAAAATCCTGACATGAACAAAACTGTAAAAAATGTATTTCTTGGTTTTGAATGTACTTCCCTTAAATTCCACCTTTGTCCTCTGTCTTGTGTTAAACTGTTGTTTCTGAAGAAGTTGGCGTGAATATGACAGTGCCTTTGAGGATATTGAATTCTTGAACTGGGTCTCCTCGTGCTCTTCTCCGATTAAGACTTTCAGTTCAGTTTGAGCCCAGGAATGTCTATTTGCACTTCGTTCGACTGACTTTATAGACATCATATTTTTGTATGTGATGATTAAAATTGTACACAATTCTAAATAAGGTGTGTGGTTTTAATATAACTTCCTGTTATTTGAATCCTGCAATAACCTTTCCATTAAAGTAGTCCAGGGGATCTTTTTTTTTGTAGAATCCTGACATTTACATTAATGAAATGGGAAAATAATGATTAGTTAATCATTTCATGGAACTTGTCAGAACAGTGAGGATCAAAGACCTCTACAAGCAGATAGCCTCTCCCAGCCACAATCACACTGCACTCTCTCAGTGTCCTTTCAAATGGATTCACAGCCACTGCTTTAAAGACATCAGGAGCCAAAATCCTTATGCGACTAGGTTAACATATCCCTGCACTCAAAGATTCCAACTCTGTTAAATCTCCACATTTGTTTACAGATTGCTGCCTCTATTTGCTCCCTTTGTTATCAGCCCCTCAAATTTCCACCTAATTAACTTCAATTTACCCACCCCCTGCTCATTGTTACCTCTGGTGCAAACCTCACCCTACCTCTCTCATGTCTCTGCTTTGCCTCTCTCCTGTAGAAGGCTCCTTTGATGAGATGTTGCATGTTTTCATTTTCATTTTATTTTTCAGTGTATGTTTCAGAAAAACATACTTGCTAAACTTCTTACAGTATGTCTACAGAAATAATTTAATTGCTACTACAGTATATCTGTACATAGAAGCAATCTATTGTATACTCAAGAACTGGACACAATGTATTGGAAAGGTATGAGCTCTTGCTTCTTCACAAAACTAAGTGGGGTTAAACCATCCAAAATGTGTTTTTGCCTTTTATGTACTGTATATAAATTAAAATATTCTCAAATGTGTGTGTATTACTAAGAGTTAAATGCACAATGCTAATCTGAGTGGAACCAATGTCACTATTAATGGTAAATTTTCTGGTTCTGTTGCTAGTACTACTACTATAAGTACTGCTGAAAGTTACTATACAGCTACTAATACTGGTACATTCATTACCATGAGTGGTGCGACTGCAACTGCTTCCAGTGATGGTGATGTCGATACTGTACTTGTTCCACTACAAATTCAGCTTTCTTCAGCTGATGACCCTCTTTCAGTCCTTGTGTTGCTTTTCTTTCTACTTTTCACCGTGAAATTACCGTTTACTTGTTCCTTATTGTGTTCTTGATCATTATTATTGCAGTTACACAAGGTGTCGACTAGAGGGAGACATAACCTGCTAAATCATGCAGGTGTACTGTTCTGTATTTCATTGAAGATGCCGTGAGTGGTGCACTAAAGCGAGAAGACTTTTTTAAACAAGTACTGGAGTCTTTCAAAGTGGCGTCTTAATTCAATGTGCGTTAATGGGTGGTTATTAGAATTAGCAAAGCTGAACATTAATTGCTTTCAAAGGGAAGAAGCCATTCAGATAAATGCACGTAACTCATCCTTGCTGTCCTCGGTCCCAAAAAAACTACCCTGAAAAAAATAGCCTCCTTTGTTTTCGATAATACATTTTCATTTTTTTTACAGCCTCTACATCTCCTTTGTTAGTCCAGCTATTACTTTCTGGATTCCCTGGGTTAAAATGAACTTTGAAAAGTCAAAATAAGCACAGAGAGGAAAACCAGATTGGTGGACAAGACTGAGAACTGATATACTGTACCATATCTTGAGATCCCCCACCCCAAGCTGCTGAACACGCTGAAATAATTATGATTGTCGCACAGAGTCATCAGCCTTTAGTGCCAGATCTCAGCAAGATGATTTATTTCACATTTCTTATCTAATAACTACACTTCAGTATTATAGACTGCATACCACCTAATAACGTCTATAAATGGCATACCAAAACAGGCTTAGTAACCCTTACAGCTCAGTATTTTCTGCTGCATACTTGAAAGAAGGTCTTTTCGCATGTGAACATGATGAACTGTGTTTCTGTCTGTAAGACAAATGGCAGCAGTGGCTTTAAACTGCAGGACAGAAGCTGCTTTGTGATTTTATAGTTTTTGGCAGCAAAGTGGCACACTGTTTAGGGCCCCGGGTTCAGTTCCTAGGGTGCTATCTGTGTGGAGTTTGTATGTTCTCCCAATGTTTGTGTGGGTTTGCTCCTGGTCCAAAGACACACTTGTACAGTAGGCTAATTGGCTTCTGGAAAAATTGGCCCTGGAGTGAGTGTGTGCATGTTTGTGTCTGTGTGACGCCCTGACATGGACTGATGTCCATTTCAGGATGTATCCTGCCTTGTGCCTGTTGCTTCCTGGGATAGGCTCTGGCTCCCCTGTGTCCCTGAATTGGATGAAGCAGTTAGAAAATGGACGGAATTTATAGCTTCAACTCTCAATGTTAGTATCTTCCAGTAGGGAAACATAACCCATAATTTTACTTGATGAATTGTTGTGTACAGTATGTGATGCTGTAAATGAAAAAATGAAGGTTTATACTAAAGACATACAAGGAGCAGACTTCTTTTTAAGAAAGAATGTTTTGTTCCTGTTTAAATTGTCCAGCTTTGCACATCTTTAATGTTGTTTACCTTCAGCACTTTCAAAATTTATACTGCAAACTCTTCATCCAATGTTTTCAGCCTAGTAACTAAAACTAGTTACCAAGTTGCTGCTCTTTTTACTTCAGTACATACTGTAACACATCTCCAAAACAAAGTTGTAGGTAATTTCTGTGTTAAGGAGCAATATGTTATTACAGCAGTTTATTTTTAACCAACAAGGAATGTATACTTTTTATAGCTGCTAACAACCAACTGGTGTCTTTTCAGTAAAAATGAATATATACAGCCTTCAGTGAACATGTGTTGTGCAGATTGGATTTATTGACCAGACAGAAATCACACATACTGTAAATACAGGTTGGGAGGTACAAATATTCAGCATGTAGTGTTCTGTGAATAAATAGTTCTCTCCTTTCCTGTTCCCGGTGTTGTATTGTGAGTTGTTAGGTACTGTAATGTTTTCCCGTCTAGTGGTTTATTTTTTCGATCAACACTGTCATTTCCCACCAGCTTTACAGTGTAGGTTTAACAATCGACTTCGACTAATAAAAAGGATACAAATCCTGAAATGGATGACAGAAAGCATGCTATTAAACACCAAGACATCGAGTTTGAGGAATGTGCAGCCATGAGAAAAAACTGCAAGATCTGCCATTGAGTTTTCATTCCTCTGAACAACAGTCATCAGGGGCTCTCAGATCTAGCTCTTTGAGGGTCTATCTGGATTTTGTTCCAACATGATTAGCCAATTAGACAAAACAATGCATGTAATTATTTTCTTAGACATATTTAACATTTCTTTCATAGCTAGTTACTCACAGCATGTATACCATGAAGAACATGAAGGAAACTAAAGCGAGCACAGGGAAAACACGCAGACTCCACACAAAAGGTGACTGAAGCCAGAATTGAACCCAGGACCAAAAGCTGTGAGGCAGCAGTGCTAGATGTTACACTATTGCACCAACCTGGATACATAATGTACTTTATGATTAAATTAAATGTGTACTGTACCTCCTCAGCTAGGGTCCAAATAAAAGCCACCCAACGGTTTAACTGTTATCAGAACTTAAAACACCACAGCAGATTTCAGTATACTCGCAGTGTGCCACAAAAAAGCCACAAATCCCTTTAAGAAATTTTATAACTGAGGTTCTAACCTCAATTTGTCTTTTTGACTGTTTAAAACAGTTGAAACAAAATCTGAGTGAGAGAAACAGTGTTGATGGTAAATGGTAGATGCAAGTCTATCAATGTTAGACTAATCGCAAGATACTAGCTGTAAAAAGTTATTAAAGATCAATCAATTATTAGATAACAATTGTAAATCAATTATTATTAAAAATAAACTTCAACTTCTGTAGTTCTCAGATTATGAATAGGTTGAAAATCCTAACGGCATATGTGAGATTAAATATCAAACATTTGTGGAGTTCTACTCTTATATCATCTCTGGTGTGGTGCTTGCACAGGATTTTGTGCATGGCTCTGGCCATTTCCCTTCAGTTTATTTAATTTCCTGTGTTCCTGTGTCAATTTTCCACTCAGTTTTTTTCTTTCGTCTCTTACACTTGCTGTGGAAATGAGCTTCGCAGACAGCTGACCTTTCAGCGTCATGCTTTTCAGGTCATTCCTAGGGCCACAGAGTGCAACCTTCCCAGTGACTTTGGAACATAAATCATATTTATCTTGCGAGCATGCTTAATGTAGGTTTGGAATTAGAATTCCAGAGCAGATCTTGTAAGAGAGCGGAGATTTCTGAGCAGTGCACGAGCCATGAAGTTATATATATGAAATGAGATTAACAATCGGGAATGACAAATTAGTAAAAAGGGAAAAGGACATCACATGGGAGGGACAAAAGCCCAAAAGAGGCCAGGTGCACACTCTTGTGGGTAATTATAGTTTAATTCCCTAACCACCTTCTCCACCATATACATTCAGATAATGTAATATCTATTCATTAAACAGGACTGTGCCGTTTATTTCACACATTATTCCTATTAATCTGTTCTACCATGAGACAAGGTCATAGGGAAAGTGTTGTTTTTCAGCTATTTTTTTAGGGAATTTCAGGCCAAATGACCCTTTCTCTTTCAGAATATTTCCCATGTTCTGCTTCGGTCCACATGTTGTTGTTTTTTTTTCTGCAGAAATTGCACATGGGGGAAAATGTGTAGTAAAATGAAATCACTATTACTTTCCTGTCTGGGGAAGTAATGTTAGTCCTCCTCTGCATCTCTCTTATTTGCTCCCTAAGAGGATGGATTTCGGATTTCTCCCTTTCCGGAGTCAACAGGTTGTTCCTAAAATCTTTTTCCAGCCTGTTCTCAAGCCTAATTAGTCTGGCTTCTCCCTCGGCCTTCCTGGGAATTGCATGATTATTGTTGAAATTCAGGCAGCTTCACAGACTCAACACCAGAGCAGGACTGGGCCAGTAAAACCAAATCTCACAAAGGAGTTCAAGGGTGAAAAAACATCAGTGTAAGGTACAATTTGACTTTGGAAAATATCCGATGTAGTATTAATACTTTGTATACGCTGAGTAGTTGGCCAGAGGTCATTCACGGCCAGACAGGATTTTTAAACCAAAACAACCTAATTTAAAAGGATACCTCTTCACATTCAGAGCATGGCTTAATGCACACTAGTGCGCTTGGTACTCGGTAGGTTTTGTGATTTGAGTCTTATATGAACTAACTGTAGTTCCCAGCTCTTGGACAAACAATTCTTTGCCACATGCTTTGTCAGTGAATCAATTGAAGAACCTGAGATTCAGCTGCCATTAGAGGCAGCCAGTTCAATTCAATCTTAGCCTGCTCGAGGCCCAAATTGCTGTGTTTTACAAAGTATGTCAACACATATTCTTTGTAGCAAATTAATTATCCAGGATGCCTCATTACAACATGCATCCTGAGTCCTTACTTTCCTTTAGTGCACTGGAAATTGCAACAGTCTCTGAAGTTCACAGGATACACAAGAAACCCAACTTTGCAAGGCCTTTCCGGTCTATAAACGTTGTATTTATTTTTGATGTTCTGCCCCACTGCGCTTTGCTTCCTAAAATACCTCCCCTGGAAAACAAAACCCTCAGTTTTGAATGACTGCCAGATTTCAACACAAGCGACAAGGAGAAGAAGGCAGCAGCCTCCAGTTACGGGCATGTGGCATGTATTTCACATGTCAGCGGAAGGGCGATGCAGCATGTATAGTCATCAGGTTTTGTGGAAAGCAAAGTTTGAGGTTTTCATCCAGACCTCTTATTGACAGTGTAATCTTTTTAAGTATAAACTCTGCTGGAAAAGCTTAATGTTTTTCTAGGTAGGTAAAATTCAACAGTAAAAAAAAAACATTTCCCTACACACATACACATATGCACATAAAGAAATGTATTGAAATGGTGGATGTCACTGTAGTGCATTGCTGTCTCACAGCACTTGGGGCCAGGAATCAATTCCTGGGGTGCTATCTGTGTGGAGTTTGTATGTTCTGCCTGGGTTCACATGGGTTTCCTCTGGGAGCTCTGTTTGTGCCCACAGTCCAGTACTGGTAGGTTAATTGACTTCTGGGAAAATTGGCCCTGGTTTGAGTGTGTTTGTGTCTGTGTGTCTTCACTGTGATGGACTAGCATCCCGTTGCTTGCCATGCTAGGCTCCCACTCTCCCTTTGAGCCTGTATTGGATAAAGCAGCTAGAAAATGGATGGATATTGAAATGAACTGCAAATTAGAGGTGGTGTCTTGCTAACTCTCCTTGTGGTTCTTCATTCAATGCTGTATCCATGGGCATAAATGGTTTCTGATCATTTTTCAACATTGGCACCTGCACAACTATTTCCTCTGCTGTCGTTTTAGAACAAAATCGCATACCATCAAGCAAGGTATATGTAACCTATACACTCAAGAATATAGGGGAACCAAGAGCTATTGTTCTTTGTTTTCTAAGAAGCACTCTATAGCCTGTAATGAAACAGGATTTTAAAATCAATTACTGTGAAATTCCATTAAGAGCATACAAATCTGTCCTAAAAATTATATTTGGATCTGAAAATTGAAAATCACTTTAGTAAAGGAATGCTATTACGAAGCTTTCTTAGGGTGTAATAGTATCCAAGAATAAAAGATAACATATTTTTTGCTCATGACTTTCATTTATTTAATTTCATCCAATGTATTTATGTCGCCACTGTGCTTATTCATCCATACATATCCCATTCATTTTACTTTAGACCTGTCAGACCAATTTAATGACATTCACTATGGTATTTGCAGAATTTGTTTCTAATTTATACACCAAATCAGATGCATAGTATACTGGGAAAAAAGAAAGTAATTGAATGAAAGAAAAAATGAATACATTAAGGTTCTTGAAAACCTATCCTGTCCTGGGACTTTGCTATCTACATTAAAATAGCTGAAGAGTCTGAACACCTGACATCACACAAGTGGTTTAAATTGTGTTTTGTTTGTCTGAAGTAAGATACTGTACAAAGTGAATGATTTATAGCAGGAAAACAAAGATTAACACATTTTCAAGAAGGCAAATTGTGTGTGAGATCTGGATGGGTTGTATACAAATATAAATTTCAGTCATACACAAATGGAAAAGAGCATTCTGGATAATGTAATTCTGGATCTTCTTGTTTCATGCTTTAACATGTCATAAACTGGATCAGGAATGAATCAAATTTGTCAAAATTGAGTGGAAGTCTTGCAGTGTAAAATGAGGCTGTTTATACTGATGACACCTCCCCCAAACACACCATCTCACAGCCCTCAGTATCATTCAAATATCCTTTTATGCATCCATTCTCTAACTGCTTTATCCAGTACAGGGTAATGGAGGAGCTAGACCCCATTCTGGGCCTATCCTCTCAATGGGCGCAAGGCAGGATACAAGGCAGGATACAGCAGTCCATAGTATAGTGGATTTAATGGTCATCTAGACTGTGCAAATCAGATGCCCTTGAGGCTTGTGACAATATAAAACAGTTACAAAGGAAAAGGGGTCATACACCCAGACTAAGTCCTAGTTTGCTTTTTTAACAGTATACTGTATACGGCAGCATATCATATGAGATGAACTATGAGCATAGTGCTTAATGTCACCAAGAATGCCACATTCAGTTCAAAATTATAGAAAAATCTATAATCTACAGTTTGACTGTAAAATCATCTTGCTTCTTCATTTTTATTTATTGAATAATTTATTAAAGGAATCCAAACCTTTTCCACAACAGATATGGAAGGTACCTTTAGTTTTAAATGTCCCAGAGAGAACACAAACCATTGCAAAAGCAGCAAAGCATATGGTTTAAGTTTACGAATGCAGTCACACAGACTATGCCAGTGTGAAAAAGCAAGACATTTGGGCAGACAATTTAGTGCAGCCTTCCTCGAGATTTTAATTTCATTTACATCCTCTGCTCAATCCCCCCCTCTCTCTGTGAGGAATGGTGCTTGTTGGGATCGTGTTATTCTCCTGTTAAGTTCTTGAAAACCTATCGTGTCCTGGGACTTTGCTATCTACATTAAAATAGCTGCAATAGACCAGGCAACCAGGGAGTGGGGAGTGTCGAAGTGGGGGAGGGAGTTCTAAATCACTTACTCCACACCACTGACGCCATTTGATTTCCCCCATCGCAGGACTTTCCAAAATTGATTATCCCCCATTGCAGGAGTTTTCCAAAACATTGTGAGATGCTTTTGCTTATGCTACATGAAGCACACGTTGCTGTAGGCCCTCATCAAGATAACACATACCCACATAGCCCAGGGGGGATCAAAGGTTGCTCGCTCTTAACAAACAGCCAGACACTTTGCCAATCAAAAACATCTGGGATTGGTTGGGTGCAGCTGTTAGTGCGTGCCCACACCCCCAGACCAAGAGGAGTTGCTCCAGATGTTGAGTAATCCATCTCACGTAAGGTACAGATGTTAATTTCTAGCAAACACCACAAAAGAAGTAAGAAGCAGTTGTCAAGTACTATTAAATTTAGAATGTTTGTGACACACCCAGCTCCCATTAAACTTCTTACTCATGGCTGTTTGTTGACTGTTTAAAGGTGCTCACTCTCATAGTGGGAAATAATGTCCCCTTTTTATTGATAAGATGGTCTGTAGGAACATGTGATTTTATTGTCTTAATTTAAGAGTGATGGAGGCAAACACAAAGGTTGTGTTATCTATAAATAAACACTTCAGTGCAGCGAAAAATGTTCATTACTAAACCGCACTTGGCGCCGTTCTTTGACACAATCCTGAGTTCATTCACACTGAAACTCCTCAGGTCTTCAAAATAAGAGAAGAGCTTCCGCTCTGGCCAGCTTCCATCTGACTTTGGGAAGTGCTGCCATAAGGGTCACTATGTTGTGGTTCTAGACAATTTCCGCTGCTGACGTTAAAGAGGCTGGTTCGATGCTCTCAAGTCTGTCAAAACTAGAAAAACGGGCCACCTGTACTCTTAACAGCCAGCCTTCCTGATGCATGACTTTAATTCTCTCTCATGTACTGTTTTCATCTTTCAAGTGCTAATAATTTTAATAATGTTTTATAATTTGAGAGGTTAGAGTGAGGTACTGAATTGCCATGATGGCTGTAGAAGGCACAGATAGAAATAAATTCCACAAGTTGTGTCATTTCATTTTTTTTTCTTTTGAGTGTGAAATTAGTTCGTTTTTATCTTAAGCAGCTTATAAAGTTTGTGAGTCGAACAACAGCTGCAGCAGATTTAGGACCAGATTTAGGACCCTGGATTTATTTCTGACCCAATGATAACATGTACTGTATAAAACACCAGTAACTTGTTCAGGGTGACATACTGTGTGAGTCACCTACCCTCATAACAGGACAGTTGTTTTTCAAGAATATTCCATGAGATAGCAATAACCACGAAATAGCAATAACTAGCTCCATCCTTTGTGCAACCGAATAAACCTTTAATATTAGAAAAGATGGTTTTGTTGAAATCATGCAATAAGGTATGTTGCTTTATGAATATCAACAGTTCACTCTGGGTTTCCACTAGTGTTTTCTTCTGTTATAACTCGGTTTGAGTTAGAATAAACTTGGTTTGATATTTAAAAAGAATTAATTTGGTCTGCTTTGTACTGTACAACCACTATACAAAAAGGCTACTTTTTGTATTCCAAAATCCAAATCTCTCAGGATTAATTTAGCTTCAAAAATAGGGGATACAATTTCATCAGTATTTGTGTTTCTGCATAAAGAAGGAGAGATTGTCTACATCGTCTTAGTCTAGAAACAGACACATTCATTTGGGGTGGATGTCTGTAACCACACTTACACACCATGTTCACCTGAAGGTTAGTGGCAGACATCTTTGTGTTATGAACATGATGCCTGTCAGTTTGGGGGGATGGGTTGTTTTGACTGATGTTATGCTCTGTGCAATTCTCAAAGATGGCATTTGGCACTTTCTATATATAATTTCTACCAGGCTTGTTTGTATTTAGCTAACTCTTTGCCAGAGCAAGGCTATTTTATCCATTTACCCTAATTACAGTGCTTGTCTGTCCTTGCGCATTCTGGTGACAGAGACTTATAATTATTTACTACTCCCAAATCTGTGAATGGCAAGAACTATTTGAGCTCAACTCTGTGTCATGAGGCCCTTCAGAGTAGAAACCCCCACCTGCTAGGATGTTTGCATATCACTTTTCACACAGTTCCAAGGGAGATTGAGTTTCCCCCCCAAATTATTCACCCATTTTTAGTTTTTAATTCTCAATTATTTTATTTTTTCTTGATTTAATTTAGTTTTTTAATGTATTTATCTAAGGCAAGATACCATAAAAATCTCCTACATTAATTTTGAAACTCTTCCAAATAGTACTGTATAGCCTAGTGGCAGGCCACTGCTAACTTCAAGAAGTGATTCTTGTTAAATCAAGCGATTATCTTTTTTTATGCTAAATCAGTGACTTCCAGGGACACATCTTAGCTCATAAATCCTCTTTTCTCTGTGGCTGTGGGTGATTTCCAGTCTGCCAGACCTGCCTTTTCTATTCAAAGTGAAGTAGTGAAGTACAGGCCAAGGTACAGTTATACAGTATTTAGAAATCTTTCCTCATGAAGTGATAGAGGCTGAATGCTCCAAGCAGTGGTGTTAATGTTATTTCTATGGACAGCAGTACAATCACATCTGTGTATACTCCCACCATGCGTCTTCTGTTACTGTATGTTCATCTGGTGTTAGGTTTCTCGGGCACTTTATCAGATGTTTGCAAATCACAATTGTACATTCTCCCATGGAATCCCAAAGTGATTAGAGGTGTTGTTTTTCAATGGAAATACTGTTAAAAAACAAAATTAAAAAGCATCTATAGCTCCTTCAGGATTATATTCTAAGCTACATATAAATTGTGGCAGGTTGCTATTTTATTTGCTGCAAAGCAGCATCTCCTGTTAGTCATACCGCTATCTAAGTGTTTTTTGGATTCTGCAGAAATGTGTAGACATTGCCTTGTGATTCTGACATGAGAACCGAATAAGTTCAGCACCACATTAGATAAAGAATATAACAGAAAACATGGAGTAGGATATGGTCTAGTTCCCATCAAAACACTGTGAGTATGAATAACACTGCTCTTTTTAGTGAATGAAAGGAGTTTCCACTTCTCCTTTTTTTCCCTCTGGTGGTTGTAAAAACAACTTTGGGGGATATTGTACCTTGTTATTCTTGCTCTCTCCCTAACTATCCCCTTCACAGCTCTGTTCACCATTAAAAATACTGGGGATGGTTTGCCGAGCTTGGCACTGGATGCAAACGTTGCTCCATTTTTTTTAAAGCAATATTAAAAACTGATGATTTTCCAAATCTACAGTGGGTACAAGCAATGTAAAGTGCTCTATTAATGAAAGTGGTTCTGTTTACATCCAGACTGTTTCACAAAGAAACCTAAGAAGACTCCAGAATCTTGACCCCCTCTCCGGACTGCTGTGGACCCTTTGAATGATAAGCTGTGACAAGGCTCATTAAACATGTAAGTAGAATGCTAGATGATTTGCACAAAGTAACCCATTTAAGATGACAACATTGTGAAAAAAATCATTTTAACAGATTCATGAGACTGCAATCTGTTCGTGGTTCATATTGTGTTTGTGCTGAATGCTAACAATCTATGATTTTGAGTCTTGCTCTGTAGACAAGGCATGGTGGGTGCTTCTTATCCTTAAAGTATGTATTTTAAGGACAGGCTTTCTCTAAACTAAACATAGTTTTATTCATTCAACAACCACATCATATTGTTCGACAGAGTTAACAAAAACATGGCATGCAGAGGTATCACTTACAAAATGTTACTTTGGGAAAATAGTCCCTATGCACTGCTTTTATACAGCAGATTAACAAGAAGGACTTGGCTTGACTAATTTTCTTGTTGGAAACAAAGAATACGAAAAATATAGTTATTCAAAGCAGGAAATGAACGAAAAAAAATCAGGAGGCTATTTTTTCCTATCTTGCTCCTTTGGCATCTTGTAGCTACATATTTGGAGAAATGTTTGACTGCAATTCTACTTGTAGAACTTTTAGCTTCAACAGCCTGTTTGAGTAATTTGGTTCAGACACCCACAACTTTCATGTAAAAAATGTACCTCCTGTTTTTAGCCTTAAATATATTTTCCTAATGATGTTACCTGTTGTAAGGCCTGGATTGCAATTTCTACTTTCCTCGCAATTACTTTTGATAAGGATTAAATAGATCAAACTCCTTTTTCTGTCGCTGTATGACATTTCTTTGAGAACAGAAATGTTTTTTCTCTCTCCTTTGAACCTTTTTTAAAGGCAGTAACCAAAGCTGAACATAATATCCTAAATAAGCTTGTATTAGTGCATTTGATGGCTTTAGCAATTCTTCTTTGCTTTCATTTCGGTCTCTGTTTACAAAGTTTATTCATACAGTACAGTTTCTTCAGGTCTTCCATGTAGCTGCTTTGTGTTATATTGTGAGGTTATATTTGATATGTATGTCTGAATTCACTTCTCATCTAAATATGACAGTACTTGTTTTTGTTCAGCATCTCTGCTGTTCCTTCTTTTAACCCATTTCTCGCTTCCTCTGTCTCTCACGCCCATACACACTTCAAATGCCTATAAGTTCTTCCGTCTCATGAATCTTAATTGTCATTGACGTCAAGCTACTCCAAAACTGCAATTAAGTCATACTGTGAAGGGATGAGAGGGGCTTTTCTGCTGTAGCCACACAGCTTTGGCATCTTGACAAGATATTTGTTTTTCAGCTTTTATTTGTATTTCAAATATACAGATTGGAGTACATTCAGTAAGCCACAATCCACCCCCCACGTTACCCCCCACTAGCACCCCAATACTCACTCTGTAAACCAGACAAAACTTCAAAAGGAGTTTTTAATCTGGTGTCTGCACCCCCTGACTCTGTGCCTCTGTACTTTATTTTCTTTGACAAGTCAATATTACAAGCCTGCTCCTGCAAGAAATGACCTTTTAAACATTGTAAAGCACTGAAATTTAAGCCCCAAAGCACGGAAGGGGCTAGTATCTTCAACACATAATACTGAAATATTGCTGCATTATGATAAGAAAAAGATTAAATAGGGTCCTTAAAGATGATTTACTAAGCAGGCTTGATTTAAGAAGATTTTATGGCTGTGAATAAATTACCTTTTCTTGGATAACACATTGTTTCAATTACAAGAGCAACGTCTATATTTTGTAGTTTTAGCATTGGAAGATGCGTTTGACTTAATCAGACAAAAGAAAAATCTGTTTTTTGAATGTTACTTCGTAAAATGTTTCATTATCAATTTAATTAAGATTAAGAAAAAAAGTTGTTTTAGGTTAAGTTGTTTGTGATGTACATTGACTCCAATTAGCCTTTAGTATTTCGTATGTTCTTGCTTGTGTGCATAATCAATGATAAGGGGCTAACGCCTCTGATTAGTCAGTGCGTCACGTATATTTCTTCAATTGTTTTATCAATCTTCATTAATAAAAAAAGGATTTTTTTTCCACCAACAAATTTAGCAAGGTTGATTTTATTTTTTGGAAGTGGCTATTTGATAAACTGGGCAGACTCACTTTTCTTAAGAGTCACACTTATACAGTAAGTTAAACTAATAAAATAAATGAATACAATGAAAATAATATCTAGTGAGGGAATCAAGCTAAAACTTATAAAATTGCACAAATTAATTAATTTAAAGCTAAATATTGTGCGGTGGCTTTGTGGCTAAGGATCTGCGCCTGTGGCTAGAAGGTTCAAATCCCACAGCCAGCAGAGGAATCCTACTCTGTTGGGCTCCTGAGCAAGGCCCTCAACCCCAACTGCTCCAGGGGCGCCATACAATGGCAGACCCTGCACTCTGACCCCAGGCTCTCTCCCTAGCTGTGTGTCTGTGTGTCTCATGGAGAGCAAGCTGGGGTATGCGAAAAGATAATTCCTAATGCAAGAAATTGTAAAGGGTTAATAAAGTGATGTTAAAAAATATAATAAGAACATACAATAGGAGGCTATTCGACCCACTACACTTACAGTATGTCCTTAAGTTTGTGTTCCACTGTTAATTCTGAAGATGTCCATTGGGTTGACTTTATCAATGGCTTCCATGATTGTAACACTTGAATCAGGCCCCCATATACTGTACAGTAGTCTTTTCTTTCACCACTCCAAAGTCAAAGGGCAAGTATACCGTGTTACAGAGTGTTCCTTGAAGCAATATGGTTTTTGTAATGTGATGTCCAAAATTGCACATGAATGAGGTTGTGAAATGAAAATCAGGTTGTAAGAACGCATTGCACAATTTGTATTACATTTGTGATGTTTATATGACACTTTGTGTTTCTTGACATCAGCTGATAAAATGGAGTTGTTATTACCATTAATTATTAATTACTTGCCTCCAGGTGATTACAGCTGACAGACTATCATCAAGCCATGGTGATTTAACCTAGAGTACAGAAGATACCTCTAGGGTCTCTTACAGTTCCTCCTATCATGTTTTTGTTTTTTTCCTGGGAATAATATTCATTGATAAGCCATTTCCCTTTTACTATCTCTTAACGTTTCCATTATTATCCCAGAGCCACATTACTTCCTTTATTGTTCCTTTACCTAAGTAATACTGAAAAAAAAAACATGGCAGTCCTCCATTGCAATTTTTCTTTCTATTTGTGTCTTTGCCTCACTAAAATTCTCTTTTATGTTTTTTCGCATTTCAATATTTTACTTTATTTTAACTGCATCTTATTCTTTTATATCTTCTTCTGAATTAATGTATCAAACCATCACTGCTTTCAAAACTTTGATTGACTATAGAATAAATCTGTTCAGTGCTTTAAAGCAGAGTGTCCTTAAAAACATTGATTTTATTTTTATGGATTACATATATATCCTGTTCCATTGTACTTTTTATAAACTAATTTCTGCTGAAATTATGAATGTCTGTTTTGAACTATGGTGATCAAACTTCCCTAATGGTTCTGTCACCTTTGTAAGACAAGATCAATACAGGTGATCCCTCAAACCTGAAAAAAAACTTTTAAAATTGTTTTTATTGTTATTGGCTAAAGATTCACATATGCTATGGAGAATTGTATTTAGAAAACATTTATGTGTGAAGTCATTACAACCCCATAGAATGACTTTGGTATTTCATTCTCTCTAGTGTTTAATATAAATGGCATTTGGTTTGGAAAACTTTTTTTTCTTTATTGCTGGTTTCCTCCCTGTTGGAATTGTGTTGTTAGAATTGTGTGTCTTTTAGAAGACACTGAAGCAGCACATTCTTTTGCGACCAGCAAATATTATGGTCAATCTTTTTTGAATTCTTCATAGGGCAGTGATATCCTTTTTCAATGTGATGGCCAAAAAATATAACATAATACAATCAAATATAGGAAAGACCAATGCAGTCTAAATGTGACTACTTTCATGCTTTAATAAAACATACATACTGTATATATATATATTTTTTTTGGTTGTATTTGCATTCATTTTTAATGTGATGCAATTTTCCTACATCTCTTATATATGACCCTTGCATTTTTGCATGGTTGTAGCCAATTGACTGTGCTGATTTATTCATCCATTTTCTAATCACTTCATCGAACTAAGCCAACATACAGACACGTACACACTCAGACCAGGGCCAATTTTCCCAGAAGCCAATTAACTTACCAGTATGTCTTTGGACTATGGGTGGAAACTGGAGCACCAGGCAGAACTTACAAACTCCACACAGATAGCACCCTAGGTCCATGTGCCATGTGTTTAGTCCTTAATGTGATCTATTTAAAAAAACATGGTGGGTATTTTTTTCAATGTTTTAAGACACTTGGTGGTCTGGGGTTATAGAAGAGTGCTTATTTTGTAGTAGATCCCAGTAATAGCCTTCCCTAGAATTGGTTTGTTTAATCTATAAAACTTTACCAGCTTGTTCACAATTTTGTAAATTGAAAAACAAAGGGCCTCACGTGAATGGCTCTGTTGCAGCAGCTTCTAGTGCCCAATCACTGCAATTGTTCAAATCTTCAATTTTTTATTATTTATAACCATAGCTAGACTAAAACAACATTAACAGAATGTCAATAACCTGGTACATGCTAATCTCTGCTAATAATTAATTGCATGTTCATTGACAAAGATTAATTAACAGACTGTTAGGTCTACTTACACGATTGAGTGTTAATAGTTTGTTAATTTTTTATAAATGCAATTTGCAACTCCTCAATTAAAGTGCCTCTATTTTTATAAGAGTATGCTGCACATTTTAAAAGTGTCGGATTTGCATTTCTTTTGCTCAATGACACTTACAAATAAATAATAATAGTTTATTTTATTGTTTTCAGAAGAATAATATGCTTTCTTATCTCATCTAAACAGAGTAGTATTTTCTCCCTTTACTTCAATCCAAAACGTCTGGATAGAGTGATATACACTTTCCAAAACTGTAATGTCATCTGGCATCATTATCATAAAAATGCCATGATTTATACTATGCTTTGTGTATTTTTAGAAATTGCTTCACCAGCCTTTTTTTATTGAGTGCTACTGATTATAGTGTTTGCACAAACCGAAGCGCATGTCTTACTGACAGTATCATAACTACTTTCTTCATAAAACATCTGTGCATGACTAATGCAAAACCATAGCATAGTGACATGAGATCTCATACAGAACTATATACTTATTAGATTTACTATAACCAAACTCTGCTTTGGAAACTCTGTGGACCAGGTTTCACTGATGAGTTGCTGCTTTGCTGGGTTCTTTAACTTCTGGTTGGTGTTTCCCATATTGTTTTATTTGCAGTACAGAATGTATACATGGCTCTCTTGTATATATTAAAAAAAACTTTGAAAGACCTTTCCAAAGTGCATCAAAGTGCAGACAGGCATTGTGTTGTGGACTGAGTACAATTTTATTTTTGCTGTGTGAGATATCTTTGAATTATATTCCTTTCTGTGAATAAACATGAGGTTGATGTACATTATGGTTGACAAAATGGCAGTATGGTAGTCCAGTGGTTAATATTTAGGTGTGTCATAGTAAAAGGGATGAATACTTTTGCAATCACTTTTTCCCATTTTTTACAACAGTTTCTCACTTTGATATTATATAGTGTTTTTGTGTCAATCAATAAGATAAGATCACTTTATTAGCCAAATAAAATTACTTGCGTTAGGAATTTGTCTTTTCACATACCCCAACTTGCTCTCCATGAGACACACAGACAAGGAGAGAAGCTTGGGGTCAGAGCACAGGGTCAGCCATTGTACAGCACCCCTGGAGCAGCTGGGGTTAAGGGCCTTGCTCAGGAGCCCAACAGAGTAGGATTGCTCTGAAAGCCATGGGATTTGAACCAGCAACCTTCCAGCCACAGAGCCACCACTCTGCCCCAATGACAGAAACTCCCATATAGAAAATTGTGATTCTACTGTCTACTGTAACAGTAAAATGTAAAAATGGCCAAGGGGGCGAATACTTTTGATAGCCACTGTATCTGTATGGCGTTTGTATGTTCTCCCTTTATTTGAGTGAGTTTCCTCTGGGTGCTTTGGTTTCCTCCCACAGTCAAAACGTGTACTGGTAGGTTAATTGGCTTCTGGGAAAAATGGCTCTGGTGTGAGTGTGTTACCTGTGGTGGGCTGGTGTCATATCCAGAGTGTATCCTGAATTGTGCCTCTTATTTGCTGGGATAGGTTCCTGCTTCCTCACAACCCTGCAATGGATAAAGCAGTTTGAAAATGCATGGATGTTTGAAACATTAAAAAGATTGTCATCATATCACATGATAAGTGAGACTTCAACAAATGTACTGACAATTCATGTGTACTGTATGTATTTCCCAAATACTGAATTGCTTGTTTGTACTGGAAAATCCATTCAAGAGTCAATAAAAACAGTAGAGTACCTTCTTTTGAATACTGCTCAGTTGGTGTTATTGTTAGCCAAAGAAATACCTCTCTAATGCAATGGAAACATGAGGAGAGTTTCTGCAAGCTAGATTCTCCAGCTTGGCTGCACCATTAAAATAGATTCAGCAGAGTAAGAATGTTGTATTTTTCATATGTTGAGTCTGATTATATGAGAAGGATAATCAGATGTCCTCAGACAAATGGTGACTGGCTAATGTTGATTAAAGTTAAACAAGTTCATAAATTCTCAGATCCCTGTTACCTTAGGAGAGAAAGTAATTTGTGATAGTCAGCTGCAGAATGATGTTATGAGAACTTGTGCACACATTCCTATCCTACCGTAAGGACATTCTGGCCTCTTGAGATCCTAGTTGATGGAAGTGCCTGTGCTTAAGCTGCCATTTCCCATATAGCTCAGGGTGACATTAGATAAGTCAGAAGCCTTTTAAGACACATTCCTTTCATGAATGCAATCAGACGTCTTGGAAGTGTTTGCAATATGGTATTACTGTACCTATTCTCAGAATATGTACGTAAAAAGAAATGTGGAGGGAAAATTAGTTGAATATTTGAAGTAGCACATAGTCATGTAAATAAATGCCGTTTTTTTCCAAACCCATACTACATACTCTGTAATAGGTTTTGGATTCAAATAGGCTGAACCAATTTAATCAATTCTATAATGGTCTACTTTCTTTTTTATGTTGTGTGCAAACTTCAAAAAGCGATTGTAGAAAATCCTTAATTTGTGGTCAGAACTGTGTCTTGACACAGGAGGTTCTTTTAGCCTCAGGATTAAGATTTTGAGAAAAGTCAGGTTAATGTTTTTCAATGTTAATTCGAAGAACACGAATATGCCCTTCTTGTTTTTTTTTAAATGAGAAAGACGGCTTTCATCTTCCAATAAGAAGATCTGCGTTTCTACCTTACCGCTAATTAAACCACAGAAGGTTTGGAAGCATTTTGAAAGAAAGACCAGGTGTTGAGGAAGATAACATTACAGTGTGGAAGTAAAGATGTATCCATGACGGACTGAGGTTTCACATGAATTATTCATTTTTGTTGAATTTCAGGAAGGTTTCCAGCCATTCCGTGTTCACAAGCGTTTACCTCAGTGCAACTTTAACATCTGTCCATTCACCTTCCTTCCATTAGAGTCAGCCAAAAATGTGTCACCATTCCAGCAACAGGAGCAGCCAAGACATGCGAGTGACTCACATTCCCTAATGTGCAATATCTAATATCACTAAGGGATTGTTCTTCCTAGTCCTCTTGGCTTTGTTTTTCCTCCATGATGATCTACTTCTTTTTGTCTCGCTCTGATATCTACAAGGCAACAGACCCTGATCACACCCACATAGAGTACAGAATCTGTTTTTTTCTTTGAATGGTGAACGTAGCCTATGGTGATCTTGACCACTCCTGCTTCACCATTTTGTTTTCTAATCTAGGCTTCTAATCAGGTTTCCAGAGGTTTCAAAGTGACAGAAATGGATAACATCTACAGTACAAACCTAGGGACCTGTTTCCCCAGCAACCCTCTCCGCCAAACTAGACAGAAACTGAATCCAAAAAAATGGACCGCAGAAGTAGCTAGCTTAGAATAAACATGGGCGAGTGTCTTACATTTTAGAATTCCATGTCCCTTAAGTGTTCCCCTGCAGCGGCAAGGAGTGGGATGGGAAGGATGAGCTCTTAAATAAAAAACACTCTCCAGATCTGATTGCTGTTTATAGATCTTTCAAGCCTTATTTTCTTTAACTGAATGTTTCAGAACCTGTAGCACAGTAGTATCCACACAAAATCGAAAATGTCATGAATGTAATTTAAATTCCTGCAATGAATATAACTTTTTTTCTTGCTTTTCAGGTTTGATGCTGACCTAACCTGTGGACTCCCAGCTATGTTATGTTTTTTTTATACTTTGTCTGGGGCTCTCAGTTAGTTTGTCTGTTTAAACAACTGCATTGTAAAAACAGTGCACCATGTAGGAGAGAGCTTCAGTCCTCTTGTAAGTGGAATAATGTTGGGCAAGAATAGTATATAACAGAGGGCAGCACTCATGTATACAGGACCACTTTTTGTATTATATATTTTGCTTACATGGATTTCCTTGTGGACACTGGTGATGTGAACATTCTCTGATGTGTATTTTTGCTGTCCACAGGATCATGTTCTCCATGTTTCTGCTACTAGTGGCCCAAAATCCTAATGCTGTGCTGTGCACAGTTTACATGATGCAGTGATTTGAATCGGCCTAATAATGTTATAAGTACCTTTTTTTTGCTATTTAAAAAAAACTCTGTGACACTAATTAAGAAGGTGAACAACATAATTCCTAATTTATTGGTAAAAATTCTACCAATAAAAAATCAGCAAATACAGAAAAGACTACATATTGTAACACAGACCCAGTGATGAAAGCGCTAAACTAAGTCTCTCAAATTACCAGATCACACCAGAAGCAGGTTGTCAGCAGTCTGCATGAATGCCTATGAATCTTCCAAGCCCTTACTCCAATCCAATTCTGTCCTAATGTTGCCAGAGTGAACATTTCTTTTTCACATTCAAACTTCATCACACTGTCTTAGCCCCATAGAAGATCAATAATGCTGATTTGATTACAAACAGCTCCAAGATCCAAGGAACGTATGCAGTTGTTTCCTGAAATGTCCCAGGATATCTATTTCCAGGCACCAACATCACGTTTTTTTTTATAAAGAACTGCTTCCTATGTTAAAACAAACATATCCTTCTTCCCTTTAATTTCCTTCTGTGTCTCCAGGATTCCGTTTCAGTGTATATCCTGAAATCGTCCATTAGATTCACTCACATTAGAATGCTGAATACTTGTACCGAGCACTGTATCGCCCATCTCCTCTACTCCCAGTCTAACAATTAACTTCTTGCAATCTGCCAATGGCATAATAATTGCTGTAAGCTATTTGTTGTACTTCTCTGACAGATTTGGAAAAAAATGGTGTGGTCTAAATTGTACAAATGAGGCTGATCAGTGTATTGTACAATCTCCCCTAAATCTCTTGACTAGTTTAGTTCCAAACGTTCTGCATTTATGTAGATTGAATAGGTGTAGATTTTGTCAACAGTCACAACAAAAAACAACACTGAAATTCATTTTTTAGCTTCATAAAGTTGTGTCACAAATCTTGCATTTAAATTGTGCGTGTTTGCTACTTGCACAGTATGTAATACTTTGAACTTGTCTAACATCTATTTTCAACTACTCACAAACTAGCAGAGGCTGATGTAACTCATCATGCAGTGTTTCCACACCACAATCAAGCAGTCCACTTAACCTCTAAAGACATGTGTTCTCTTTGGCTTACCTTTTCTATGACTAATTTGACATTTGTTTCCAGCAGCACGTCTCTGATCTTTACTGTTTAATTTGTAAAATCCTTCCTCTCTTCTAAAACGTATTAAATATTTTGTCTTCTGTGTATTCCTTGTGGTTATGCTTGAAGTTTAAATTTCTTGAAAACAGTCCTGGTAATCTCTGTTGGTTAGCCTTAATGTAAATTGTATTCCTTTTTGTCATTTTGTTGTCATTTTTCAGAAAACCGATCATTTGACGCGCTTCATGTAAGCTCTAACTATATACTGTACATGCTGTGAATAATTATAACTTTGATTGGTTAAGCACTCCTTCAAAAAGGAGCTACATAAGGTAAACATGTTGATTGATTGGAAAAAGTAACAGCCAACCCAAAACATACACAATTACAATTATACTTCCCGCAATAATTCTTCCTCTGGACTAGAGCAGCAACAACACAGCAACACGTGACATACCTCTGAGGTAGAGGTAGTTTTACAGTTTTAAAAGCTCACTTTCTGAACTATTTCTTTCACTTCAACTGTTTCCTCACTCAAGCAATCTATAAATAACTTGGGCTCTTTTCCTTTTGTCACCAGAGAGACAGTGTGAAACAGGTTCTCCAAACAGTCACTTCCTCTCTCAAAGACTCAATACACTTGACCTGCTCCCCCTTTTTCTGAGGGAATTTCCTTCCAGTAGTTGAATAATAATCACTTAAGCATTTCCTTGATATTTTTAATGCAGGGTTGTCGTTTTTTTATTGTCATACTGTGAAGTAGGCTCTTGGAAGTTGTTCTGTAGATGAGTAAGCTAAATTAACTATTTCTAAAACTACAGTTATACAGTATATACAGTATATAGATCCAGTATACTGAACATCAAAAGAAAACATTTTTATACCTGCCACTATCAGCAGAATGAAAACTTTTCTGTAGCAGGTACACTGACATTTATTTGAACACACAAGACATGCATAAATTCATTATGTGAATTAATATTTTTAATTTGATAGCAGGAACCATCAACAGCGATATATGTAAGAGTAGCATGTCTGGCTTCCGTTGAAGGCAACACAAGACATTCAAGTGTGATGCATGCTTTGCACTAGATTGCTGATGTTGTCTTGTAAGCTTCTATCCCAGTGCTATCATAGAGACTAGGCAAATATTCTTCTTCACTGATTCTTCACTGGTCTCTGAGCCCTAGATCCTTTGCTCCATCTCAGATCATCTTACAAATATTCAAAGGGGCCTATAGTCTCATGTCACAAGAAAACAGTTGTAACACAACCAACAATGAGGTTATTTGTTGTCCTGCTGGTCCATCATAGTGATCTACACAAAACCTTGATTTGTTGCTAAAGATAACTTTGGTCCAAAGCTGGCAAGCCCACCTGATGAGTTGCTTCAGCTTACTGATTCCATTAAGGCATTGCCCTCTTGATATGTGGAGCATATTTGTTTTCTTTCTTGATTTCCACTAGGCTTTTTTATATGGTGTCCAATTTTGTGAAAATATGAAATCATGCATGCATATTTTTAACTTAATATTTCCTTCAAAACCTGAATGGTCAGGCTAGAGACTTCTAATGGTAAGACAAATTACACTAAATGTCAGCAGACACTAAAGAGAACTGATATACGTTGGTTGTATAAGAATTGAGACCCGTGAATACAATTGTCAGGAACACGGACTGAAATCCGTGTCAGATCTTGTAGAAGACCCTATGCGATGCGGTAAGAGCTGGAGAAAACAGGAGGCGTGGTAAAAGGGAACACACAGGGGTTTAATAGTGCACAAAAATAATAGTGACAATCCGTGAGACAGTGTACGGGGAAGACAAAACGGCATCCAAATCCAAACGGGTCCAAGGGCAGGTCAAAGCACTGTCCGAGAGTCCATCAACCAGGAATCCATCCTGGGACGCGACAAAGTTAAAATCCCCAGGAGGGGGGAGCACACGGACAGACAAAACATGGAGGTCCAAGGGTGACGGGGCGAGATCCTCCAGACCCCGGGCTCAGGAAGCGGGAGGTGTCAGGGATGAGGCCTATGCCCTCAGGAGACGGACGTAGGGTTTCCTGGTGCTAGGCGGGCCTCGCGACATCTTACCCTAATGATGAGCCCCGAGGACTGGAGGAGCTGGTCTTTAAATAATAACGCTAAAAGGGTACACCTGGGGAGCTTAATCACACGGACAATCAGGAGAGCAGTGGAGCGCCCACTAGGGAGGGATGTCGGGCGTGACAACAATATTTAATAGAAACACCATTGACAGAAAATATAGCACAAATCGAAGTGCTAATCTAATCTTTCAGTGTCTACAACTTTTCATACCAACTTTGTATCATTTTTGCCCATTCTCCTTGGCAGATTTTTTGAAGCATTGCTCATTTTCAAGTCTTTCAACAGCTTCGTCATAGGATTCATGTCAGGACTGTGACAAGGCCATTCTAGGACATTGTCTTATTCATAAGCAGCTTCAGTGTCGTTTTGGTCTTGTGGATCTTTTGTCCAAATTTAAGATATGAAGCATGTTTTCCTGTAAGATTTGCCAATACTTTGCTCCAGCTGTGTTCATATCAGTCGTGACAAGAGTCCCAGTCCCTGCTGATGAGAAGCAGAATTCTGACATAATACTGTTACAACCACGACTGCAAGTCGGGATGTTGTTGACAGAGTAATCCATTACTCAGAGGGTTTGCATCAGATCCAGTGCTTTGCACTCAGGCCAAAAGGTTCCATTTTTTTCTTGTCTGACCACAGAACCATTTGCCTCATTTTTGCAGTGTCACTTTGTTGCTTTTTGCAACCCCCATGCGGGATTTTACACAAAGTTATCCCTGAATTGTTTTGAAAGCTCCATGGTGTCCGTGACTGAGTTTTTGCTTGAAATTCAATACCTGACTGAGTGACCTTGTAGAAATATTACAATTGGTGTATTTATTCTGAAATCATGTAAACCACTATAACTGCACACAGGCAGAGGTTACTCAACTAATTGTGTGGGTTAAAAGTGTAATTTTATGCAAATTAATATACTTATTCCACAGCAAACAATTAGAATATTTGCTCTGGCTCTCCCCGCGACCCTGAATTGGATGAAGCAGCTAGAAAATGGATGGATGGAGCTGACTTTATATATAACAAAAATGAATTGCTCTTTCAATATGTCATGAGTACAAGGAGTTAAGCAACAAAATATAAAAAATTGTGCAAGGGTCGAATGCTTTTTCAAGTCACTGCATATACTGTAGAAGCTCTGTTATATCATCAACGGTTCTAAAAGTTTCTAAACATGACACACCCACAGTACTACAGTTTTTTTTTATCATGTCACCTTGTTCTTATATAGCAGCGCATGTAAGGAGCCATTAGGTTAGGTTGACTGAAACAGCCATGAAAGACTCTTGAGGCTGTCATGGAAGACAGTTCTTTGGCTTGTCAACTGAAAGGCAAAGATGCAGCATACAGCAAGAAATTAATGATTAGTTTCTCTTTCTTCTATATTCAGTTCAAGCCTTTTCTTTGAAGATGCCATAACTGGAGGATTTCCGTGTATTTTAGGGTGACACAACTGGATGACAAAGCTGAACTTGAGCCTGTATATTGGAAACAATTAACAGTGCATCCATCTGTAGTGCATCAATTTTTGCTTCTTCTGGAAATTCAAAGTCATACAGTACCTTACAGTACACAGCTGATATTTGAAAGAATATAACTTATCTGTACTCTCCCTAGCCTGAGAATAAGTATGAGAGGACATCACTGTAAAAGCAGGAAAGAAATTGACATAATCAAGAAGATCTCATTGACTCTGGTTTCTTTGTTCCAGCTGTAGCACAAAGAATACAAAGAAAACAACAGACAAAAAACAACACAAAAGACTGGCAGAATATCAAAGGAATTTCATATTAGTTTACAATTTTTAAGCACTGAGGAAGAGTGTCATTAAGCAGTGAGCTTGAACTGCTGTTGACCTTTGAATGCATTTTACCAGCCTGCCATCAAAATGGAGAAATTAAATTTAAAATGTGTCAGACTCTTTAAACACCCCATCTGTGCCAAATCCAAAAACAAAGGATCTCTCTTTTGATTATAAGGACGTCTAAAGTGCGATCTTATCAGGGGCACCCTTCTCATCTTTGAAACTGTTAGCTTATTTTAAATTCCACTTTCCTCAGCGGATTAAAAATACATTCACAATGATTTGCTTTGAAATGAGTAAACATCAAGTTAATAGAAATGATTGGTTTAAAGTGTAAATTGAAAACGGTTTCTAATTTGGCTAATAAATAAAGTAGAAGAGAAAAGCAGTAACAGCCTTTAAGTGATAACATTTATCTAGTCTGTTCATTATAAAAATATTTTTAATAGATAAGGTCTAAAGCCTTGCTGGGTGTTTAACTTTACAAAAGGAATTCCTCCATCTAAATGTTGACTAAGCCCTGGTGCAAAGTCTCAAAAGCCTTTTCAGATTTTGCTTACTGTGATGACGGCTTTGTTACATTTAAGTGGACTATTAACTGTACTTCCATAGATTTATTGTAAAATAATGTTGAATTATACAAAGGAAGTTGTATGTTAATGTTGAGGATGTTTAAAATGAGAGTTACCAATATTATTTAATTGTGTAATATCACACCATTAAACAACTCTGTATCATCAGTGTGTCATACAGTATATCTCCCACTTCTTATATTTAGCTGCTACACAACAATGCCTTGGGTGCCACCTTGACAAAGCAATAGTAGTCCAAAAGCCCAAATTGAGCAGGGATGTTATTAGCTAGCCTCTTGCACACAGCTCTAGCTGCTAATTAACACTTAGCATTGAATTAAATCACAGCATTGAAAGCCCTGAGCTGGAAGGGTTTCAAGGACGACACATAGTGATTAGCACATAGCTGGAACAACAAAGGAGAGTCCTCAAAATGAAAATTCAACACTGAATAAAACAAAATGTGTCATTAACACATCTGTCATTAAGAAGGAGGTTTTGGGAGTGTTTCATAAAATATCCAAAATCACAGTTGAACAACCTTACGTTATACAGTTTAAACCAGGAGGAATGACTGTTACATTTGGAGGGAGATTTAATGAGTTTCTTCCTAATCTTTCACAAACTTGTTACCAGATTTGTCTTTTCTGTTTCCTTTCCTTGAGAAAAGCTGAGATATAATCTGGTGTTTTTCCAGTGAGATTGTTGTATAGGTTTGCATAAAAACTACAGTATGAGATACTTTGCATTAGGCTCCTATTGAATTCACAGAGGATTATAATGCAAGTGATTATTTGACACTGGTTTAACACTTGAGTTTGGGATTATATACAGTACAGTACATCTACTGTATATGTGTCACATAATCATGTTACCTATGATTGATGTAAAGTGATACATTTAAAATACAATATCCATTTTCCATAATTTACTGTTACGTTGCACATACTGGTAGGATATTTGACTTCTGGGAAAACAGGCTATGGTGTGAGTGTGTCAGTGTTTGTGTCTGTGTGTGCCCTGTGATGGACCGACTTCCCATCCAGGATGTATCCCACCTTGCATCTGTTGCTTGCCACTGAATTGAAAGACGCGGTTGGAAAATGGATGGATATTTTCCTTTGAAATAAAAAATATTGCAAATGGACAAGCACCAATCAATGGGATATACAACGTAAAATAGTCCTAATACTATTAGTAATAGTACTAATATTTAAAAACAGCTTCTGTTGATATTGCAATTTTCATTTCAAAAGATATCAAAGGAATTCAGGTACTGTATATAAAACCGGCGTCACACCAAAGGACTCAGCACGAGTTCTAGTTGGAGAGCATGACAAATTGAACGACTGCAGTTGCTGAATCTTGCTGGCACCAATGAAATTCATGGGGAGATTTAGAGATGCCAGATTGTGCAAACTGGAGGCTGAATATAGGCAGGACACTAGGGTTAACACCCTTATATCAGATTCCAGGAAATAATTTTGAATAGCACTTTGAGAAAAAGAAATTAAGCATTTAAACTTGAACAACCTCAAACGGAGGCTGAAGTCAGTAAACACACATCTCCTCGAGGGGATAGCTCCTTTCCTGAAGCTTTGTAGTGGTCAATTATTCATCCAAAGATTCAGAATGGAATTATTGATTTCAGCAGGTTTCTACTACAGCTTCTGCTTTGAGATGTCTTCAAGATGCCACATGTGAGGAAATGGACATCTGGGTAATGTGGGGCACGATTGTTTGTACAGTCTATATGGGCCCCTGGATCAAAATGCAGCTTTGAACTCCTCTGGCCATGGTTTCATGTTTTTACCACATGTGAAGGCCCATTCATGAGACTCTAGTTTTTGTTGCTCTTTTATTTATTGTTTACGACTGCATGAGCAGGGAAGCTGAGGTCTGATTGGCATGAGGTTAGGGGGTGGTGATGGTGTGGTGGGATGGGGGATCAAAGAGGATGTGTATAATGAGCAGAAGGATTTCTGCAACATCCAGTTCCATTAAAAAAAAAAACTTTCTCAGTGGGCCTCATTCTGAGACTTAGAGACAAGTCCTTGGGTAGCTGTGGCTATGAATGTTTTTCTTAAGAGAAATCTTGAGCCTTTGTCCTCTCATTTTCTTAACCCAAATACAGAGTGAGAGTTCACAATTTGCAATGGCACTTCAAGATAAATTGTTTGAAATACTGACAAAATGTTAGCAATACTGAATTGTTTCAGCAGGAAACCTTGAGCAGATGAGTTCATCGCTTTAAAAATGAGACAGGGGAAATTTATTGCCCAGTGTTTGACCAGCTGTTTGAGGAAAGTAGATAACTATAACTTAATAATTATTATGACTGTTCATTTTCCTTGAATAAGAAGAGGGATGAGCAGTAGCTCCTACTCTCAACGCTACAAGCTCATCGCTGCCCATCAAGTCATGTACTGTAGCAGGGCTGCTGCTGCTTGGTGACCTGAGGATAACTTGGCAGACTCCCAAACCTGGCAACACTGTGCAAGTAATACAGGGATTACATTAACCTGGATGTACTGTATAGCCAAACCTATAAATTGTAAGGACACAGTGGATAAGAAGTCCTAATTTTTGTTTTAAGTAGTGGTTTTAAAATATGTCAGAAAAAAATTACCTAAAATTATCTGTCCTACTTCTTCAAGTGGTATTGGTGGACCAGTAGGTGCCGCTTTTTCCCTCAGGGCTGCAGTTTCCAGGCCAATGGCCAAATATTGTAACAGGGGACTTAGTGCTGTAGGAGGTGGTGTTCTTCAGATGAGATGTTAAACTGAGGATATGACGTCTACCTAATTAGATAAAGTTACCCCATTATGTAGTTTGTGAAGGACTTTCTTACTTTTCCACCTGATCTACTTTGTAGTGGGACTGCAGACACACAATGCCTCCCCAGTGGATCCTTTCTTATAAGTAAAGTACTCTAGGATCCTTTGGGATGAAAAGATGTAGTTAAGTCTATTTTTTATCATCTTTCTACATCTTCCATTCCCTAATGCACCTTAGCTGATGTTTTTATTAGAATCATTATATTCTAATTAAAGTGTAAACACACTGAGAACATATTCTCAATATGTTCTCTTTATGCAAATGAAGTAAAGTTGCAATGTTTAGAAAAGACAAAAGAAAATTGCTAACCTAGGTGCAAAACCAAAGCAGCAGCCAGGACAATCCTATATCTGCTAGCTAAAATAGATGTTGAGAATATTCCTCCCACAACATACAAATATATGCTGTATGTACATATTTTTAAATGTAATACATGAATACCAAAAATAGTGAGTTTTAAAGAGTTTTAAAGAAAGTTTTCATGTAAAACTGGTATAGCTAGATGATTAAGAGAACTTCTGGCAGAGCAAAATTCATCAAGAATGAATTGGAATGTCACAGAGACTGAAAAACCTAATTGAAGTGAGTGTCTCGTTATTATAGTGAACTGTCATATGGGCCCAATCTACAGAGGTTAACCATGCAATTATTTCCGTTTTCTATTGTGTAAAACAAAACCTAGCTTTTATGGTAATTTCAAAAGTAATATATGTTTCAGGAGCAGGATTTAATCAATGTTGTTTAATATAATTACAGTGTATCGTAGCATAAATGGTGCATAATAATTATGTTTACAATGAGGAAAATATAGAGCAACATGCATCCTCTGAAAATAGGACTGGAGTCCTCCTGTGAAGTAGTTCTCACCGCTTTCTAACACTGTACGCTCCTAGAAAAGAATAAGGAGTCATTGTTGTATGGCAAGCCAAAGACGTCCTGACCAGCTCTGAACCCACACAGCATCAGCAAATACTGGCTGCTTGTGTACTGTCCATAGGGAATCTTAGTCAAAGTTAACCAATGATCTCTGGACTATAGGACTATTGTGTACTCCAAACATCAACGTATTAATGACTGAGCTATTCAGGTTGACCAGCATTTAGAACATGTCACAGTTTGTAGTTTGGAAATTTTGTACTAATCTCTAATGCCTGACTGCCAGGTTTCCAAATACAGCTTAATCATTTTTGGAAAATGAATAACACACCAAATGGTGAGATAACTTCAACTGGGGCCATCTCGAAAATACAGCAGACACTGCACATTTTAGTAATCAGTACAGTATGTACTGTAGGTAATGCTAATACAGTCAGATACAGGTTGTGGTGGCACTGCAATTATCGTGTAAAGTCATGTAATAACTCCCTTGCATTCAGATTCCCTTTAATCCTTTCATTGTCCTCTGGTGTCAAGCTTCCAAATATATTCTCACATACAATCATACAAAACATGTGCATGTATATTCATGTAATGAACTCTGTATATGCATGGAAAGGCCTTTTTTAACACCTGGATTATGCATTTCTGCAACCAAGATGTTTGCATTTTCTGCACTATCTAGGAACACCACTGTACAATTCAGTAAAAATATTACTTATTTAGCATTTGGAAAATGCACTGCAAGATAATCAATATAACATCTGACTGGTGCATTATTAAAGTTGGACAGCACATACACAATAATGAGAAGGGATGAAAGAAACCCATTAAACCTCAGAGAATTTTGGATGCCTTTAATTTGATTGGTAGGCTACGGCTGAATCCCTTAAGTATGGAAAGATTTTTTTTCCCACAAAATCAAAACAGATAAGGTTTCTGAAATTTAAAATGGCTGCTAATTAATCCTTTTACTTTTGATTAAAAATCCACTGAGTCTCTTGATCCTTTCATTGAAAGATCAAAACGCTGGCAAAAGAAGTGAAAAACACCAGGCATTGTGATTACACTAACTCTTACCACACTGGAGATTGTATTACAGTTTCCATCACTCGTTGTTTACACAGAGTATCCAGAGTCTCTTCCTCTTTTTTGTGTGTTGTGAAAATCCTTGTTATCCACTTGTGTGGTCACAAGGTGGAGTGGCAGTGAGCCCCACTGGAATAAGAGAGATTTTGAATATCAATATCAAAAGTTCCGCCAGAACTTTTCCACTTACTTCGCTAAACTATGGCAGTAAGCTGGGAAAAAGGCAAGTTATAAAAGTCACTCACTTTGCCGCCTGAAGACTTCATTGCATGAAGGAAGTAATAACATGTTGGAAGCTGCAGAAGAATTACATGTTAGTGTCTGGTGCTGCCTTATTTCTGCAACAATAGGATGGGAAAATGCCCCTTTTACTTTTTTGCCAGTAAGGCAATATATATAGAGAGTATATAACATCTGACTGGTACATTATATATAACATAGGGTCCACAGACCCTGTATTGGATAAAGCTGTTAAAAAATGGATGGATGATCAGATAATCAAAAATAAACTGAAAATACTAGATATGTTGAAGCTTTCTGATGCTTTGGTAAACAATACAATGTATTTCAAACAATACATTGAAAATATTTCCTCACCGTACCACAAAAATATATTATATTTTTACTTCTAACAAAGAGCAACAAGAATGACCCCAGGTCACACATATCTCAGCACATTGACAATTAAAGCAACTAAATCTCTTCAGTGTAGAGAGATTTGAGAACTGTAGGTTCTCAAACTTGTTTTCTCCTTTTCTCCCCTCTAATCCTTAGGGTTGATATGCAGGGGCAACTTGCATTAAATAACCACAGGATACTGCTCTGTGTAACATGGTCATTGAAACAGTTTTCCTACAAAAAATGTTGATTTTTTTTTTCTTAGAAAATGTCTTATTTTATTCAGCATCATCTGTGTGAAAATGTGGAATTTATATTTTATTCCTCAGGCTTGGCTTTCTGGGTGTCACACCTGCTGCAAATCGGAATCTTCCACACAAACGGATCTCGTCCCAATCAAGTACCAGCTGGAGGCAATTCCTGCAAACGTTGCAGATCAGACCCGTTAACCAAACAGGACAGCTCACTGGTTACCGCACCCTCCACATCCAGACATATTTAAACTCTCTCCCGTTCTCATCTCATTGCTTGGTATTGGTAGCTCCTTAGGAATGCTTTGCATTTTCTCTCTTGTGCTTTCCAATTGTACAAGTGGCCTTGAATTTGGAACTCGTCTTTGACTTCGTCTCTTGTCTAGAGGTTTGGCTTTGGTTGTATGCATTAATTTCCCTGTTCACTTCTTTCCTGAGCTGCTTCCAGAACTCCACACAGGGTCCATTGACTGCATCAGCACTGTGTGTCTTACACTGGGATAATTGACATACTTGGGGATTGAAAGTCATAGTGCAATAATGTCTAAATACAATACTGTATAATATTGTTTTTATCAAATGTTTTTGGGCAATTTGTTATAAGAGCAATACATCAAAATGGCAGAAACCCAAAAAGATTTAACTGCATTGCTTCTACATTATCAAGGTATTACAGAGAGTCTGACCAGCATCTGTACTGGAATGGTCTGCTGCAGTATAAAGCTGACTCACGTGCAACTGTCAGAATTTATTGAGAATTCAGCAGCATTTGCACTTGAAAACAACATAAACAGCACAATGAATTTCTTCAGGAAAGGAACATTACACTTGGGGTTCCAGTACACAACAGAGAAAGGAATAAACTTGGTGTTGGGTAAGGAACACAGGAAATTTTGCCATTTTCATTACAATGTAGAAAATTTAAATGACATTATCACAACTCCTTTAAACCATGTGGAATCTTAACATTTATTATGTTCAGCCATTACTTTGTAGGGTGCAGTTAGATATTTATGTACAGATCTTAATTGTTTATTAGTTTCCAGGATAATGAAGTAACTTTAAGAAAGAAATGTAGAAAGTATTTAATCCCTTCCAAAAATATAAGATTTTCCTCACTTTGTCCTTTTCGTGTTCACAGCAGCTGTTAATGTCAGCGGTCCAAAAAACAAAGAAAAACACATATCCAAAACCACCACGGATGGTTTCTAATTAATAGTTTCTTTAGTGCATTATTGTAATAATTTCTGTGTGCGGTCTGGGCTCCACAGAGAAGAATAAATGTCACTCTCCCTTGTCTCCTGCTCTGGTTTGCTGGGGGAGTGGAAGATGAAAACAGTGTTCTCTTTTGCGTGGTCTCTGGGGGAAAGAGGGTTTATCCCGGGCAGTGACAGCTTGGCTGCTGGCAGGACATCATGGGAGGCATCTCTTTGACAACTGGCCCTGAATATTTATACTGTCGAATCAATCCAGACCCTGTCTGACCCATACTCCCCTGGTGCCCTTGTGGTCTCCAGTCTTCATGTTTATGAATGCCGCTTTGCTAGAGATGTTTCACTGTTTAAATCTCATCACGGGAGAAGTCTCTCCTTTCCTTATTTTCAAGATTCTTTTCCGCCATTTTCTTCTCTCTGTGGTGACCTAACCATATTTCTCCTTTTATCTTCCTTTGATTTTTGTTTTGTTAAATGAAATGTGTTTATATAGTTTGAATGATGCTTGTATACTCACAGAGTGTCCCCTACCTGATTCTGTTCTTTAGGATGTAAGACCATCTGGAATGATTTTCTCTGTGATGTAATTAGACTTCAGACTGTGCTTAGTTTGGAAAACACTTTCTGGAGCTCCGTGTTCTATTCGAAGAGCTCATGCTTTTGTTCATATGAGTACATGAACTCTAGCCAGGGTTTGCATGCCAGTGGAATTAAATATTGTCTGAGAGGGAAAAAAAACTGCAGAACACAAAACTAAAACTATGACAGGGGCGTTTCAGTGGCAGGAAATTCAGTAGGAATCCAGGTGTAAATGAAAGTGATTCAACAGTCCAGGGCACACTGTCTTGATGGTGCCAAGTTGGTTATATTCCAAAAAATTAGCTGGGCCTTCTTCCCCCTCTCCAATTACGGTGTGAACTCTACTGAAAAGTCTAGCAGGCAGAAGATTATTCTCCTGGGTCTGCTAGTTTAAAAGTATCAAAGTATTACGTTGATTTTTGGACAGACATGAGATGATATACATAAATCACCACATCATTCCTTTATTCCTATTCCTGTGGTGGATGTAGTAGTGGTTGAAAAAGGGAGATGGGCAGTCTGTACTTGTGAGCAGAGAAAGATTCGTGGTTGTGAGAGTTGTGTGTGTGTGTGGGGGGGAGCTCAGACAACAGTGGTTATTGCATCAGAAGAGGAAAACACACTCTGAGCTCCTGCCAAATTCTTCACTTTCTTTGGCACATTGCCACCTTCCATTTTTGTGGTTGTGGATGGTAGCAGCAAGTGGTCCTAAATACAATTATGCCATTCTCTATAGCGCAAGACATAAATTGCAGCATAAAATGGCTTCTAAAGAGTCATTTAATTTATAAGTATCCTTTTTTTCTTTTTTGAATAGTTGTCTTTTTGGAATAATAGTATTTTGTGTCTCTTACAACATAGAAAGCAGGACAACAAAGATTTTTTGTTTCTGCTAAACTAAAACATAAATATTAATTCAGGTAATATTTTTTTAAAAAACTAGTATTTTAAAGCATGGCACTCTATAAATAAGAAATATAAATAAGTAACAGAAATATAAATAAGAAATAGTTCAGGTAGGTAGCTGTGTCAGCATGCATAGGTTGCAAAGGAGCAAGTAAAGGTTTATTCCATCATGAAAAGAGAAGAAAAGAAACACAACATTTCGGCTGAGGAGCCTTTTTCGGGTGTAATGATTTCTTCAGATGACCTAACGATAAATAAAAGCCAGTATTTGTGAATTATTCTGCACAAAAATTATCTGGAGGTGGAAATGGAGTTATTGAACCACCTAGTCTCTCCTATACCTGTTTTGTCTTTCTGTTGTATACATCTCACAATTTCTTTTACCCAACATTCCTGAGGTCTCTCAGTTGCAACCACTTTCCTGGTGTCTTCAGGCATTCAGTGACATCGGTGACAGTACTGCTTCTCCAGTTTGCGCTAACTGTCCTATCAGGCACTGTGCCATCTATATTTTGTCAAGGAGGTTTTTTTTGCCTGTAAGCAGATATGAAAATTCAACATCTTTAAAACTGCTGGAAAAAAAATGTAACTGCAGTTACTACCGCAACTTTTCATATTTTATTAAACCACAAATGCTCTGTCAGTTTGTGTTCTAGTCTCTGTAAGTATCACAGCACGGACAAGTGCTAGACATGTAAACGTAGAAAAATCATAAATATATATAAAGTTATGCTAATCTGTCCTGAGGATATCTGATGTATTTCACCTAAAATCAGTTTCACAAAAGACTTTGAAATGTGTCTATTATGCAATTCAAGGATGCCAACCGCTGGATGGAAATAAACTGGCTAATAAACCAATTTCAAAGAAACCATCCAGAAACGTATAGGTAGCACAGCTCAATTGATGGGGTTTTAATGAAGGCTCGGGAGGAGTGACAACAACTTCCCCTTCACCTCTGCGGCGCTTACTTATCACCCTTCATGATGTCCCTTTCTGAAGCCCTTCGAAAAAACATGTAAACCCCTCTCTTACTCACATTCACAATCACTTCCTTTTGGATCTCTTCTGTACTTTTGCCTCGCTCCCGTAGTTCATTTTTCACTCTGCATGGGGATTCTAACATTAGGGAGTCTAATGCAGTATATCTAATGCACTACCACACCCACTTGTCTCTGCCTTGTATACTCAGCCAGAAAGAAACTGTGCAAGACCACTTTGTGGGATGAATATGGGGTGCAAAAATGATTTTCTTTCTGTTATGATTTTGTTAAAGAAAAAAATACATGTGATGTTCTAAGCTCTGTGAATTGAAAACCGCACACACCAAAAATAATTTGTGAATATTGCCCTCCATTAACACTAAGTGCTGACAGAGCTAAACCTTTTTCCCAAATGATATCTTAGTTTCCTTATAGAACAAGAAACATCGAAGTAGTATTCTTTATTCTGGCCTCCTTAACTTACAGCTGAAGGTGGTGAATGGGGAAAAAGCAATTAAGGCTTGATTTGTCTCTGTGTGACCGTAGGAATCCAGGCTACATCAGCCAAGCCCCAAGCAGGGTTATAGTATTAGCTTCTGGGCAGCTCATCGCACGAAACGGTATTTTTTTCCATATTATTGTTTCATTACTTTTTATGGATGCAACCAAAAAAAAAACATTTTAAACAACACTCTTCACTTTGCGTGCATGTAATTTACACATTAAAGTGTTTTACAGTCTACCACGAGCACTACGGTTCGTGATCCAATCAAATCATCTTTAAATTACACTGTGGGAACCATAGCATAGTAAAACTCCCCACATTAAAACCAAGCAGTCCATCCAAAAATACATTGCACTGAAAAACAGATCTGCTCCTCCAACTGGTTAAACACGATGCAGTTTAATGCCCTGCAGCTTTACTCTTATCCTGGCTTCAGATGAGCCGGCTAGGTGAGAGTAGACTACAAATATTCCAGAACCTCCTTCACCTGCTGTAGAAGGTCTTGCTGTTTGCAGTGGTCCATCAAGTTCTTTGGAAAGGGTTCCAGATATTCTGACCACTAACTGTAGTAGCAGTAACAGGAGCAAATTAATTTTGTTGACACCTTTTAACTTTCTAGAATAGTGACTTACAGCTCATAAAATACCAGGAGTAGCTGAGGCAGAAAGTTTTGGAAGCTGCTTCCATTTGTGTGAGAAGATGTGTTTGCATGTAGAGAGAAAAAAAACCCAACACTCTGGCCTCTCACTGTCCATTTCCACCCCTGCCTGCTGGATTTCATAAAGTAGAAGATTTAGTGTTTCAATTTTCACAGGCCAGACCTTGTAATGCTGAACAGAAACCCAATAAAAAAAACTTAAAGAAAAAAAAAGACAGAAAGACGATATGCCAAGCGAAATTGAAACCAGTTGTGAGATCCTGAAAAAAGCAGCTACCCCTCCAAGCACAAGGTAATTCTGTGCCCAAGCCAACCTGTGTTTCCAGTTGTTTGGGCTTATTTATGTTTTCTGTCTTTTAGCACAATTAGAGCTGAATTAATTATTAGGTTTAGAAAATTCAGACCACTGGCCTACTAAAAAACCATGACACATCAGAATGGTTTGGGATAGGCCTAAATAGTTTCCCCATTTTTTTCAAATGAAATGAAAAGTGGGGTAGAGATCTTCTCAGTACTTCTCTACCAACAGCCCCAAATAGTATCTTAAAAAAATAATTAAAGGTCACTTTTTAAATGGTATGCAATGCTAGTATTACACTAATAATTGAAAGACAAATTTTGACCACTCTAGCCAAAACTGTAATCACAAACACTTAACATCTAAGCATGTTCATATACAGTACAAGGCCTTATAATTAAAGGTGTAACAATATTAACAGAGTTAATCATTTAAATATGCTGTATTTTGTAGACTATTTTTTTATGTCCACAGAGAAAAGAAACCTGTTCACATTTCCTTCTAAAAGTCTTTATTATGGAGGAAATGACTACCCCCTACCTTCCTTTAATGTTTTGTCTTTCTCAATAAGGCTTCTAGCAGCACAAAGACTTTTTTTAATACTTTTCTGGGACAAGAGGCCCACATCTTAAGAAAAAGAAAACCTGGTTTCAGAAAGAAAATGGAAACATTTTGATGTGATTTAGTGGCACAGCAGTATGAAAAAAGGGAAGCTGTTGGGCAGACCCTCATAAAAATTGCAAGCACAAGGGCTTTATTGGGCTGTTTAATACCTTGAAAGCCTGAACATTAAGTCAGCTAACACAGAAGGCAAATGACCAACACCTTTTGAGGCATGGGTTTCCCTTGTAAACCACTGGAGCTTTTCAGGACTTAAAAATGTTACTACAAAATGCATACATTATAGTCTGTCAGGTGTATCATTAGGGAAAACTAAGGGCTATTCTTTAAAGGCCAGATGGCACTTTATCAACTTTTATTTTGATATTGCTCTTAAAATAAGAAAAATAATAAAAAAATCGTAAGAAGCTAGAGAGCTTCAGCCTATTTGGTAGTTGTTAATTGATCCAAGGATTTCATCCCGCTGTTTCTTGACAAAAAAGTCAGGGTGTCCGCTTTGATAACATACAGTAGCTGGGCAGCTTGCTCCATACTCCCACAACCCTCTGGGTAAAGGAGTGTCCTCTATTTCTGGTTCCAAAACTTCTGTAATTTCTGTATTTCCACTTGTTTCCAGTTGTGTCCTCTGGTTTCCATTTTTCAATTCATTATAAAGACCCTTGATGGATTGACTTTGTCATTGCCTTTGAGGATTTTGAAAACTTGTATCAGATCCCCTCTGTTAAAGACTAAAAAGGTTTCGGACTCTTTGGTCTGTCGGTGTAGAATATTTAATTTTCACTTTTAATTTTGTGTTGTGGGGATCTTTAGGCAGTAAGTGTGCTCACTCAAAGCATGGGTTGAGCTCTATGGTCTAAAAATTACAAGTTACTGTAGAGCCTAGGTCATGTAACTTGCCAGTTGTGCCTGGGATTTGTTATGCATCTCAGAACTGGAAGAGTGCCTTGCAAAGTTAGAGCCAGGATTACAGCAGTTGTCTAAGGCTGGTCACTTGTTTGGTGCTTGCATGATTATAGACACACTACTTCTTCAGCTGTAGCAAGTCTCCAGTCAGGAATTGTGGTGCTTGCATATTGTCAAAATAAGACCATATCTGCAGGTGAGCATATAGAGGTACACAGTTTTCCAGGTTTTATGGGTAGCCTTTAATGGTCAATGAGCTTAGAGCTGGAAAACATACTGACATCTCTAAATTAAGAAACTGATTGATCCAATTAAGCCATACAGAAATCAGCTGGAACAGAAACCAGACATGGTCTCTCCAGGACCAGAGTTGCATATCTCTGTCTTACGTGCATTAGTAACAGGTCGGCTCAGCTGGAGCAGGAAAAACTCAGAGGCGTCCACTAAGAGTCATTAACAATGGGCCTCTGAAATAGTTTCAGTGAATCACGTTGGGGTGGATTTGGTCATGGAAGCTTCAGGCAATTGGTTGATTAGCTCAGTAGAACATAATGTGGTCCAGCTGAGAGAAGGTTCAGTTTGCCTAGGTTTCATCTGCCTTAGTAAGACAGACTTGTATCGGGATCCATGTGTAATGTCAATACTACTGGTGTGTTTAACTGCATAAAGGTTTTTTATTACACAGGGAGTAAGGAAAAAAAGGTCTTGGACTGAGGTTATTCAAAGGAAGTTATTAATTGGTTTTAGAATTCTCCAATTCTCATTTTTTAATAAAGCGTATTTGTTATCCTAGATTTTTGCCTTGTACACTCTGCTTATGTTAATTCTTTACAAATTAGCAATTGTATCTCACTAAGTAACATAGAGTATATACAGTTTTTATTCTATATCCTGACAAGAAGGATAAAAAACTGATTTGACTCACTAGCTCTAAGGGTAGCTTTTGCATTATAAGTGCATTTAATGATAACTTATGCCTGGGGAAAAAAATAATGCACTTCTGCTTTCCATACCTAAATAGTCCTATAATGCTTTTCCTTCTGCTACAGTATATATTTGTTACAAGTATTAATTTTGACAAGAATGACAAAATTTTGGAAAACCTTTGTTCCAAATACTGTAACAGCAGATTTATACTAACAATCAGATGCTATGATTACAAAGTGATATATTTATCTTTAACTCTATCTGACTTTTTGATCAAAATTAAAATGAAATGTTGTATTGGCTTTACCATATAGTTAAAACAGTTTCCTCTCCTTGTACTTCCCACTCCACTCCACTCCACTGTAACCCACACTCCCCTCACAAGCAGGAAATTGCAGACTTCAGGTGCAGGTGAAAATCTCACTGTCAAATTAAATGAGTATAACCAGCCTTTTAATAAAATTGAAGAGTAGATGCATCAATTACCCTCTGCATCTTGTAAGAAGCATTTGGTAGCAATCCAAGAACACCTAATCAATGATTCTGAAATTATTTCCCAAAGGAGGAACAGATTGCATCTGCAAAAGTACTTGTCGTGAGATTTGAGTCTTTAATTCTCTCTCGTTAAGCCAATTGACTGTTGCAGAAGTACCACGATCACTCACTCCTACTCAAATCAAAAGTGCATTTCTGAAATCAAGCTGAATAGTAGCAAGAGAATGAGCTTCATTACAGCGCTCTGCGTTTATTCAGATTCATAATTAAAACATGTGTCGGTAACCATCTATTACAATTTGTTCACAGGGAAAAAAATGGTTCTGTCCTAGTTTAGTATGTTTTTGAGATTTGCTAACTGTAATAAATAAGCTGAGCAATTTCTTGGGGGGATGCAGAAGGCATTTTTTTTAAATATTAATATTTTCTTCTATTGTGAATTGAATTCTGCTCATTACATGTTGTGTATAATAAGTGTGATTTTACATTTATTGTGTCTAGCTCAAGCTGAAGAAAAGGAAAAAAAAGGCTGGTATACAGCACTTGATTTTTTAATTTGTATGAAAATATTCAATATTTTGAAATGATAAGTTTATCAAAATTCAAAATCTGATTGGTTGTTACATCTATGGAGCATGGAACTGAACAAGTAGTTGCAACATTAATTATATGTTCAGGAAGCCTTACAAAAGATTAAAAGGTTAGTCTGAGGCCAATTAGTAAGAGTAGTATAAGTATAAGTTATATAACCATGTTTTTTGTATAGCAGTTCAGATCTTGTAGAACTTTTTACTGTTGTCAATCCAGCATCAGAAAGTGCTTGGTAGGAGCTTTAAAGTTTGCCCAGAAAGCCACAACACTGGTCTCAAACAACTGGCAAAGGGAGAAGGTGAGCAGGTGCTTAATCACTCCTCGAAGAAACTGATAGAAATGAGATCACTGATTTGATTTTTAATTATTTGCAGCTTATAGTAACCGGGGAAATACTGAAACCTTAGATTCATCCCTTGGAAGCTAACTGACAAAGCAAGAAGCAGCTTCAAAACGCAGGAGTCATTATGGTAATGCACAGTGATTTTGTCAAGATGTAGCATGTCATATTTTCTAAGACTGTAGACCAAAACAAGAGTTGGATGCAGATGTTTTCTGCAAAACTGAAGGACAAATAAGTGTTATTGAAGTTGACAGCTCTCCTAAACGTGGGCACATAACAGCTCTTTAGTTTTTTTTAATAAAGCTTGCTGTAGAGTTGCCGTTACGATGATACAAATAGCCTAAATTGCTTTTGCATTCAGCTGAAGAGAACACGTGGTTCTTTTTAAAAACTTTTCTTTTCAATAAAAGCATGCCACTTATCATCTAATCCAAAAGATTGCCAACCACTCTGATGAGAAAAAAAGCCTTTCAGATAGAGTTTTAAGGGTTTATCACAGCTGTTGGTGGGTGGATACATTTGCTTGAGGGTTTTCCAGCCTCCCTTAAAACATTTTGCAGTGACCTTGCAAGGCTGCTGAGCCTTTCTTCTTCCAGAATAGCATGGCTTTGCATGGCCTGTTTTCCCTCTTTCCAGAACAAGCATGTGTTATTGTGGGCTACAGATGTGTTGAGTATTCAGTAAAGAAAACAAAGGCTTTTTTTCACAGTTTGTTTTCAATATTCCATTACAGTATTTTCTTTCTTTGAGGGCTGTCTCATCAAAACCAAAATGCTTCTATAAACTGTTTTTATACTCACACCCTATTTACCTTTCACCTTCAATTCTGAACGTTCTGCATGAATGGTAGGTAATGTTTTATATGCAGTGAAAAGTAATGAATCAGAAAGTCTTGAACTGAGTGAGAAAAGATTAGCCTGCAGTAAACCCTGGATGTGATTTTACAAAACATACTGTATAAACAAAAATGATTTTGAAATAAGCAAAATTACATAACGCAAACCACACCACAGAACAGTATTCAATAAAGGAGCAGAGATTCAAATGAATTGAACTGAATTGTACAGTATGAATTGCTCATACAAAATCTGTTAGCACATTTGCTTCTGTGAAAACGCATGATATCTTTAGTGTTTGCAAAGGAATAGGTAAAGGTTCATTCCATACTGAAAGGTAAAGTACAGAAACACTGTTTCAGCTGTATAGGCTTCTTGACTTTAGTTTTTTTTTTCTTTACAGCACACAATGACCCTTTACCTGTTCCTTCATAGCCTACAAAGATGCCTGCTTTTATCCTAATGTGGTGATGAAAAGCTTTAAAAGTTATTAATTTGATACTTTTAACTTTGTATATATTAATCAGAGGCAGGAATGCTGCTCAAGAGCTCGATAGCAGTGTTCATTTCTGAATTTGAACCAGCAGCTTTCCCATTATAGGCCCTCAACCCCTAACCACTAATTCATACTGCTGTCCAGTTAATTTTCTGGGTGCTTATAAGTATACATCCAGGTCATAAGTCCATTTTTAATCTCTTTGTTGATACGATGTTATAAAGCCATAAAGCATGTTTACATTTTAAGTTAACTGAATTAACATCTGCCGATGATCTCCATCAGTTTTTTGGATTAAGTCTTATTAAGCACAACATTAATGATGCAGGGGACTAAAGGCATACTGTACAGTATGTGACATTTCACACACTGATTCTCTAACCTTTTATGTTGAAGTTACAGACAAGCTGTAATTGTTGCTTTGTTTTTGAAGTTGCAGTGTTGCTTTGATGCTTGTTAATTTATGAAGGAGTTGTATACCGCATCTGCTTTTTTTCAGACATACAGTATTAAGAAACATTTTAATGAAAAGATAAGCAATAGCACTTTGGAAATAACTGTAGAATTAGATATGACCTTCGAGGGTCTCACATAAATACTGTCAAAGCTTTACATTTGACACTCTAAACTGTTATAAGTCTAAGTGCCAGAGCAGCTTTCAAATACTTAGTTTTAATCTTGATTAAGCTTGTTCTGTTTATTATTTCTTGCAGTAACTTCCAGTGTCACCATAGCAACCAGCTATAGTGGTTTGCAGGCTTATCCATAGTCTAATATCACTAAAATAGCCATTGAAGGATAATTACATAGGTCAGGAAGCTGTGATGTGGACTACGCTCTGACCTCAAAGTATTATTGCAGGGCTCCCTACAATTACATTTTTTTTTCCATTAAAAATTACCTCCACGTTAGCAGAATGCCGTATGTAGGCTCAACACAGTTTAAACTGTGGCACTCATTAGCAGTCATTGAACAATGATAATCTGTACCACTTCATGTGCACGAAATGTAAAAACAGCAGTACCTGGCAACTCCCCCCTAACAAATGATTTTGAAGAACTGGTGGCTAATTCTTTTTCGTAATGTTACTAATTCCTTCAGGTTCTATATGCTGCTTTATGTACAGTAGCTCAGATGTCTCAACCTAAGATTCTTGGCAAGCTGCAGGCTAAATAGTAAAAAAAAAATATAGAAGAAACTCACTCGCCAGCTAGAATTATTTTCTAACTGCCCAGACCCTAATATGCTCAGTTTTGTTTTCCATTTTCCTATTACTTTTTGTGTAAAGCGTAATGTGAGTGAAGTCATTTCCACGAAGGTTACTGGCAGCTTGCTTTTTGCCTGCAGCTGCAATACGGTGCAGAGGTGAACAGACGTCCCTGGAACACAGCAGAAACTGGCATGTGAACTTAACTACACTGATGAGGAACTATCCGGAAGGTCTGCTGTTGTTGGCAGATATTCCCCCATCTTTAGTAACATGCAGAAAAGGTTTTCTGCAAGGTTTTTCCATAACGCAAAGTCAATTCTAAGGTTCATTAATGGTGTTGTATGTAGTTTTACACATTCTTTCATACTGTAAAGTATTAGACAAAGTTCTTATTGAGACTCTCAAAAGAAAGTATGCAAGACTGCATTTTCATTGCATGAACTGTTTTTATTAAGGCAGTTCACCTACAATACATCAAGCTTGTAATAGTAATTTTATTTCTCATATTGAATCTCTTAATATTTTGAAGGCATTGTATAGAAATGATGTTTGTTCCAGACTCCAAGTCTGTTTTAAATAAAAATATTTATTGTATATGTCACTGAGTAGTTGTTCACAGCAAGGGTAATACAATAACTTGGCTGAATGTCATGGTGTTTTCAAAAATGTTCATCTAATTTAACAAATATGTAATAATGTAAGTATGTTTATATTGCAAATAAAAATCTGTAAATATTTGGTCTAATTATTTCGTCATTATAGATGGAATGGATGCCTGAGAAATGGGAAGAAAGTGCTTTAGATTAGTGGGTCAACGAGGCAATGTTAAGAAATGACAGCCAATCTGTGTGTGTTTTTGCAAAGTAAACTCAACCAAAGTAAAGTCCGAGGGTGCTGGCAAATTTAGGACAGAGTGCTTGTCAGATTTGCCTGACAGAAGTGCAGAAATGAAAGAAAGTGTTTTATGGCTTAATGGTAAGGAGGTCAGTAGAGGAAAGTGGGGTTACTTCATTGTTCATTGCACGGTTAAGAGTTAAAGGACTTGGAATAATGTACTTTATTAAGGGCTCCTGCAGGGCAAAACTCATAAATATAAAAAAATATAAACTGCTTGCGCAACTCAAATACAAAACACGTGTAAGAAGCAAAACTTGCACATAAAAAAATGAGGTAAAGTAAATATACATCACAAATCTACAGTAACTTACACAACGATTGGATTTGGAGGATTTAACCAAATGTTTGACGTGTACAGTAGATATTAAGCAATTGCAGAAATTATAAACAAAATACAAATGAAAGAAACAATGGATGAAATATGATACGCTGTCATAAAGAAAACGCTGCAAAGCTATAGTTGAGTATGATCTTCCTGAGGAAACAAGACACACCTCACAGCATTTCTACACAGACCTGATCAGAGTCTGGACAGACTGCTGTGGAATGTTGTGGCACTCTGTTGCCAGCTGTTGTACAGCTGCAGCCAGCTGGAGAAAGTGGGCCAGTCTTACTTGCCTTCTGCTCATGGCATGGGCAAATCTGAGGAAACAATGTTCTGTTGTACATGGCTCTAGAGATATACACTGTTTTCTTAAAGTCATACTGTTGTTCTTTTAACACTTGCATTGTTGTGCTGGAGAATTTGCAGATCAGTTTGCCAGAATGGCTGAAGAGCTTCCCTGATGTTCCATTGAACAGTATGGTGAACCTTAATCTGCACCAAAGGCATTCTTGTGTTAAAGGAGATTCCTCAGTATTTTTGGATTGAACAAGACAAAAGTTATTATTACATTGACCATGTCATCGCTTTGTGCTATTTCCATCAGCAGAATGTGACAGTCATAGGCCAGTATAGTGATCCTCTGGGCATCACCTGCCCCTCAGAGATTCAGTTTATTGGTTTTTCTGAACCAATGTGGTGATTCTTGAAGCCCTTCTCTCATTAACCATCTTAAACCATGCTGATTGCAAACTGGCACTTCTCATTACTCAAGCAGGGTAGAATATTTGGCCATACAGTATACACGCATTAACTATTTTTGCATTCTCTTTGTCATTGAAATGTGGAGATTGTTACAGTTACTCAACACTGAGCATTAGACATTTTATTCAGAAGACCTGATATCAGTATTTTTTTATTCCAATGAAAAGTAGTACAAAAACAATCTGCTCAGTATATGAAATATAAGCAACATTGAATATGCCGAACACGCTATTGTTGTAAAGCTTAAAAAGCTGTAGTTTCACTGTAGACCAGTATAGAACATCCCAAATTAAAATGAAATAATACAAGAAAATGACAATAAAGATAAACTGACAAATCAGAAGTGGATTGGTGGGAGTCTGAACATACCTTGATAGGCTGTGCTAACTGGACACCACAGAGAGAGGGAGCTCTCTCCTGTGGTGACACCAACAAGTAGTTCTAAAGGAAATATAGAGTTTTAAAGAAATATGATTTTCTTGCAGATGCTTCAGAAGATCACAATGAAGTTTTTTTCTGCAATTTGACTTTTTATGAAGTTTGCTTTTGTAGAGCTTAGCTGTCCAGGCAATTCATAAGTTCAGTTTAAGACAGAGACTGGATGAGTCTATGAGGGTAATGGCCTAGATGGTAACCATTTAAAATCTCCTGTGTGAAAACAGAGGATAAAATTGCAGTATTATGCAATTAATCTCATTCTCCATGGTTTATGTTCCAATTTGGGCAATTGTACACTGAAATGGTGAGCCATATGGAATAGCAAAGAAACACCTACACTGTCTTCGGAGGATGTCTTATGCAGTTGTGGTCTCTTGTTTTTTTGGAGTGAAGAATACTGTCTCCAGCGTGTTCCTTGACTGCACAAAAGATACTCAGATGGGCACAAGCCACAGTGTTCCACTGTAAAACATGAAGAAAACAGGAACTTGTTCTATAATCCTCAGTCTGAGATCATAAGAACTATGGGTTTGGATCACAGGCTTTCCTTTTCAACATCTCCTTCCTCACAAGACTTGTCTCTCTTCCAAACACCCTTCATATAAATAAACTCTGTGGCATATTTTTCAGGATAACTTCATCTCCTCTATCCTAATTCCCCCAAGCATATGAAAGATTTCAATCTTGTAAATAGATTGTGACATACCCTCTTGATCCCTTTTGCTTTAAAACATAGTTACCATATGCAAGCATACCAAACAGACAGCTGCTATAGTTATTTCGACTTTAAGTCGTTCTTGAATCCTATCCAGACGCAAATTGATCTTAAATTTCAGCTTTTCTGATTCCAAGATAACAAGAATAAATGTTTTTCGGAGGCGAGGAAGCTTATAAATGTATCGAATATTATTTCTATAGGATTTCTCCCAGAACAGTAAAATATCACCTTTAGCACTTCTCACCACTATCCCTACCACTAAACACCACTGTTTTAACATAGAGTAAACTTTACCATACTGTAGGTCTCTATGGAATTGTAACCTTCAGTAAAAACCGTACCCTTGTAGATGCAGACAGATCATAGTGTGGTCAAAAAGTTTCTGTTCCATTATCCTTGAAATGTATTGATGAAAAAAATGAAATAGTTTTAGTACTATAGTAATGGATTTGATTTAGACAGACGATTGAGAATCCCATGCTGACTGAATTCTGCAATAAAAGCTGCACTATCCAGTAACAGTTTATTTACTAATCAAACTACTGCATTAGAGTTCTGCCAATAGATTTGTAAAATGAAAGCCTTAAATAATGAAATACAGCTCTGAGTTAGATGGCAATGATGTGACGTGTCTTCTTCCCCTTCAGATGAAAACAAAATTATAATACTAGATCTTTTTTTGCAGAAATTGCATTTTCTCCCAATGAATTCAGCATTATAAAAGAACACTGTTAACACATAAGCAACCCTTTTTTGACATTTATATTTTAGATGTTCTGAAAATATCACAACAAAACAGTAGCCTTTTAATCTAAAGGGGTTTTGTAAAATTCCTTATTTCTACCCAAGTATCCAGTATATGAGAAATCTTAAGAATTTATAAATATTTATTTATAATTTATAATTTAATTATAATTAAAAATAGAATTTCATTTGGAGTACAGGAGCATAAAGTTAGTATGAATATATTAAGAAAAAGTGGAGTGGTTGATTCTAATTATTTCCATTTTTACTAATGTAGTAAATAATATGAGATGATTCTAAGGTGACACTCTGTTTCACCACATAAACTAAATCAGGGTGACTTTGCTTTGGAAATCGAAAACATTTATTTTAAAAAAAGATCATCAGGAGTTTTTTTTTTAGTTCAAAGTGATTAACTCCTTGCCCAATGTCCTACCAAGAATGCTGTTAATCTGTGTTACAAGGTAGATTTAAGGTACTAGTTTTTCTTACAGTAATTACCTGCTTAATACTTACTTGTAACAGTAAATATCAGAGGATATATAATACCTCCATTTCAGCTGTACTGTACATTTCAGATGTTCTAGTATAATTCCATCTGTACTTTGGTTATTATCATAGTTTTCATATTTTTACCTTTGATTTACCTTACTTTTTTAGGTTTCCAATGGTTTTAATATGGGAATGCATGGTGGTGCAGTAGTTAGCATTGCTATCTTCGCAGTGCTGGGGCCCCTTGGTCCAATTCCTGGGATGCTATCTGCATGGAGTTTTGTGTTCTAACCGTGTTTTTGTGGGCTTTTGCCAAGCACCCTCGTTTCCTTCTATAGTCTAAAGACATACCAGTAGGTTAATTGGCTTCTGGGAAAACTGGCCCTGGTGTGAGCGCATGTGTGGTTGTATCCATCTGCCCTGTGATGGACTGGGTCCTATCCAGGTTGTATCCTTGCCCTTGCTTTCCAGAATAGGGTCCTTCTCCCCTTTGATCCTGGCTTGGATGAAGCTTCTAAAAAATGGATAGAGAGAAATTGGATGGATGCTTTTTAATATGCTTTCACTATGAACACTTAGTCCAATATAAGGTTATGGTGAACTTTCTAATTTGGCAGATAATGGGCACAAGGCAGAATACATTTCTGACAAGATGCCTGCTCATCACAGGGCACACACACAGAATCACACAAACATGCTCAGAGTTGCCAATTAACCTCGACAGCATGTCTTTGCGCTGTAGATGGATATTGGAGCATCCAGCAAAACGTGGTATAGTTACTGGGAGAACACACAAAGGTGTCCCAGGTTGAAATCAATTCCAGGAGGAAGCAGCATTCAATGCCAAAATGCCATTCTGGCACACGTGCATAACAATGTTCATGGTAAACTTTACTTACAGTAGACAGATTGATTATTTATATTATATCATGGTATTTTTCTTTTTGGTCCAGTGTGGTACAGTACAGTAAAGTCAAACCAAAACCATAAGTGACAAAAACAAAAGTAACATCAAGGTAAAAGTATGAGAATAGATGAAAAGTCATGAGGGTGCTCACAGATAATACTGTATAAGTTTTTGCCATTTTTCTTATACTGTAGCTGCAGCATTATATGAGTGAACAAAATATATTACTTTCACTGTAGATCTTGGAGTATTTACAAGTTCAGCAATTTGTTTTGGACAATAGCGCAAAAACGAACCCCTTTATTGTAATCTTTGGACTATAGTACATTGCTATATTGCTTTTGCAGAACCTTAATTTTATTAGACCATTTTATTTTCTTGGGTGTTAGAAACACTTGCCTGACGGAAATCTCTCGGCAAACCCCACAGGACCATCAACATCTTCTGAGTTTGAGGTCATGGAACTGAAACAGCCGCATTCTACATCATACAAGAACAATAAACAGGATACAGCTGATCCTCACAGCCCCCAAGGTAAGTAAGTCTTTATCTTGCCTTTACGCACATGTACATCCTCCTCGGAAACTTAGTCACCCATGTTTAAGACAATATTCCTCACCATTAACTTATTATTTTCCAAATACTTCTCTTAGAGTTCTATCTTGAAGAAAATAACTAAAGGTAAAATCTATGGGTAGAAAAGGAAACCTCCTCACATCACCAGCACATGTAACATAACTTTGTAAAAGTGTAGACATTTCTCTTGTCTCTTGCAGTTCTTCCTTCCTGTGTTTTTGCTCTTGTATGGCCCATAGGTGATCCTTTCAGTGTACACAGAACAGAAAAATGTGCCGGAATTAGAGCCTCAATGAAAATAGCTTTTTTCCCACGATAGCGTGACCTTGAGTTTGCAGTCAAGAGAGCTGGCAAGGCACTTTCTTACAGGCAGGAACCTGTTAAGGAAGTGGCCTGCCTTGGCAGAGAGTCACAGCTTTGCAGTTTCCCAATTGCACCTCTAGCAAAACCCTCAGGAAGTTCTCAGCATTGGGACACATCCTGTTTTCAAGGTCAGCTTTGCAGTACAATGCGAGGTAGATGGTGTGCTTCATCAGTTTTTCAGGGGATTTTAAAACCATTCTTCTTATGTGGTAAAACATGTTGAAAATGCCCATGATACGGCAGACAATGAAACAATTCATGTTTTAAAATGTGACTGTGAAACTTTAGTAGAGTGATCTTTATCAACAGTAAAAAAAGTATACTTTGGATTTTGCTAGCAAAAACCTTTGTGAAGCATAAAGTATTTGTGGTGAGCTCCCCTGAGACAGGGGCAAGATTTCCATGTCACACTAGTGCAAAAAACTACCAACTACAGCAGGATGCTGGGCTTTGTACTGTATATACAGTAATATGTGTCATACTGTATGTTGGAAATCCTTTAAAATGGGAAAACTTCATAAATTAATTTTAAAGAAATCACTTTCTATTTGTTAGGACAACTGAATCTTATTATATTGTTGCCTGTACTCTTGTACATAAGATCAAGGGCCCATGTTTTTCTCCCTTCCTGTGAATTTTGTTCAGAACCTAGTTAAGAAATGTTTACAAGGAACCTTCTTGTAAAAGAGATTTATCAGTCCCAGAAATAGACATCGAGTTCTGACCCATGCTGAACTAAAACTGGCATCATCAACTCTCTTCATCAAAATAAATAAAATCAGTGATTCTCACTTTCTTTTCCTTGCTAATCGGATAAATTATTTTCATTTGAGGGCTGGTTTGTCGGTATAAATTTGAAGGAATTCTTTAGTTGCTTGAGAGGAGCTGTGGTGTCAGGAAAATATCCAAGATTACTTTAAAGGATTATGAAAGATAAAAGCTGAACTCCTCTAGGGAGATGCATAGTAACAAGCTTTTGGAAAAGCAGCCAAATGGGCAACTGGCTTATGACAAAGAAGGAGTAGTTTGATGTCTGTAGCCCTTACTATGGATTATGGAGTGGTCATATCTTTGTTCCTTCGATTTCCTTTGAAGTTCTTATACTCCCTGTACAAAAAAGGAATTATAAGGAAGAACCAGCCAAAATCTGATTGCTGGTAATTAGAATGAGCTCTCCAATAACAGAAGACTATCAAAAGCTTTTGGTCAACAGAGCTTTGGCTCTTTCACCTATGCAAAGTGCAGCTGCCTTGGTAACTACTCATCCCTATTCAACTCCCCTATTTTTTCAAACAAATCTAAGGACACTGACTACAGGTTTGGTAGATCCTGGTACCATCTGTTCTTGCTTTTGTGTGAAATATTAAAAAATCTATAGTTTTAGTAGTAGTAGTACTGAATCATTTACTGACTGTGCTTTTTTGTGCTTGTATTGACAGTGTAATGTCTAGTTGTGATTGGAATTGTCTACTGTGATGGTTTGGAAAGAGTTAAAACTCTTGCCTTCTTTGTTCCCAGCATAGAAACGTATGGGTGTCAGTTACTAAAGGATTAAATAAAGCTGTGACCATATGAGTTTCACATATAAGTATTCAAGGCTTCAGTGTAAAGATTGTTTTAGAAGTCTGTCATTACTGCTTTGATTATGAAATAGGAAACGTTTAGCCAAATAATACATGTAAAGATTCTCTCTGAAATAAGTAGATAGCACTAGTAGTGCTTATAAACTTACTATATTTCTTTGAACTTCAAAGCGTATAAGAAAATAATGAAGTACTCAACTATAGTAAGTATTCAAGACAAGGCAAAGATTAGCAGGGATTTAAATTTGCATAATTTATTTTAAGTTGGCAGTTACTGAAAAAGTTCATAAAAGTTTAAATACCACGGAGCTCCAATTTACAAAGTGAAGATATTGGTCATGGGAGTGTTCCCTTACTGTATGTTCCCACAAATCCCAGACTAAGTTTACACCTGTCTAAAAGAAAAAAAAAGTCCTTTTTGAGACTGGGCTTGATCGATCAATCTGAGTTAAGCAAAACCTGGTTACAACAGAAAGTAGTTTGTACAGTTTTGTAACAGTATATTTATAAGACAGGCATTAACAGAAGTTACAATGAAGAGTGTGTTTTCAATTCAGGTGAAAAACAATATGGCTAGGTACAGTAGATGGAAAAAGAGGAAGATAGATGGATGGGCAGATGAATATCCTAATTTACGACTGACATTTGTTCCTATTAACAACATTTTAATTTGCTACTAGAGCTAGACAGGCAGACTAAAGGCTAATGTGTGCTACCCCACAAAGAAGAGGACTCAAATAAGTTTACTCTAATGTACGGTCAGAAAAGTGGTTTGAGAGGCTAATCCCCACCCCAGGAAATGAATTGAGAATCTTCTAAAAATCCTGACATCATCAGGATACAATATCTCTAAGATTACACGAGACCATTCAAGGCTGAATCTGAAATCTGTGGCTGAGTTCCATGGCAACGTAAAAACAAAAAAGACATGCATTTGCCAAACAGCAACTAAGTGACTCTTAAGTCAAATGGGACCACAGGAGGTGGATGGATTAAACACAAATTGAGCTTCTGGACAATTTCACCAGCAGTATGATTGCTACAGAAAGGTAAAATTAATGTTACAAAAGAACATCATCCTTTCTGTGGAGAATAGAAATGAACCTGTTTCACTTTAGGGTTATTCTGCACCCCCTGGTTCTGGTGTGCTTGTTAGAGCTGGAGGACAGACAGATATGAAATTTTACCAAGATGTGGTGTGACAAATACTTCCAAAAACCCAAGCTGGATCTAATGGAGTTTACATAGAGGATAACAATACAAAACACATAGCCCAAATGGATTAGACAGCATAAAAAGTAATGTCTCTAGTAGAACATTTCTGGTGTGAACTGAAGAAGGAGTAGACCTCAAATCCAGATTGTGCAACCTGAAGGAGTAGGAGAGGTCATGAATAGAGGAGTGGTCAACTATCCCTCATTTTTCAGAACCTATTGAGAGGCCTACTTGGAGTTATCAAAGTCAAAGAAAAGTTAAATTACCTGAATAAGAATACATGTAAACATTGTGCATCTAGAAATATACACAAGTATTTTGGCAAATACTCTGTTCATAATTATCTAGGTTTGACCTCACATTTTGGAACACTTGGAAATAAGAAAAGCCTGACTTATTCACACTGTAAAACTCCAGTTCTCCTTGCATGGCACTGTAAATCACGACTTTGTGGGAGCCTTGATGTTATTACTTTCAGTCATCATCCCTGTATGATGACAGAATTCCTTCATTGTGTGTTCTGTTCATTGTATGGAAATTCATTGACTGGTAACATATTGGTTTCCCAGTGTTTGCTTGTTTCGGAAACGTTTTTATAGTTTTGATAGAGTGACCTGCGACAGTGCATCCAACAAACCATGTCAGACAGTGCAAGTTTAAGGAAAGAAAGTACACAGGAGAAAAGAACAGAGGCAGTTTTAGGTTGAACTGGTCAGGAAATGTGGCTGCGTAATAGATCAGTACATTCAGAGAACTAGGCTACCCTTAAACATATAGTAAATGACTCCGTGGAACTCCCTTACTATTTTACAGTTCTGTTCGTGGCAGAAAGGACTGGAGGCATGTGGATTGGGTGGCCCTTCCATAACTACATAAACCTGTATTTACAGCTGTCTGCTCTTTAAAAACAAGCAAGCTTAAAATTTACTTTAAGCCTTAAAAAAAAAACTGGCTTCCGTACTGGTGACCGCCCAGAATGTTCCAGCTTTAAATGTGATACTTGTGAACTTTTATAATGGGTTCTCATTGCTGTTTTTTCTCCCCCTGTGTCCTGACATGTGTGCCTAATTTTTGGTAGACACAGTCCCAATTTAATAAAATTGCTTTCTTTGTGTAGTTATTATCCCCTGTACTGAGAATGTGAGTAAGCGAATAGCCTGGAATGGCGCCAGCCTCAATCAATGGAAAACTAACACCCTTTCCCCGTTAACAGAGTCAGGGCTGAGCTAATTTCTTTATTTAAAGAGGAAGGAAGCAAAGGGCCAGATACATACACCTGCTTGGAAAGAGTACGGGAAAAGAACCAAAAAACAAGCATAACGGCCTTTTTTATTTATAGATTACTTAGCAGGATGCTTTTGGAATTAAACAAAAGGCCCAGTTGTATCACTGTCTAGGATTTAGACTGAACTGTCAGAGGGTTTCATTTTTTTCAAATAAATGAAATGCAAAGAAACTGTGAACCAATGGCAAGGCTGTAGAGGGTTCAAGGTGAGCTCTGCTTTCATGAGGCTGGACCTTCTGCCCATTGTGTTCAGCTCAACTAATAAGAAATCATGAGCTTGCTTTGGCTGATTATACATACTGCATTCTCCACTGAATTTCTGGCCACAAAAAAGAAGCCATTTAGAGGGTAACTACACTACACAATAGTTTCAATCTGAAAGAGCTAGACAACAGGAAATGCATCTATCTGATATTTATCTATATCAGGACTCTTTTACCACGATTTATCATCACCAATTAAAACAATTTAGTACAGAGGGAGAACTGAGTACTGTACTGGTATGGACTTAATCAACTACAGTGCTTGTCCCTATTTTAGAGGGATATTGGCACATGTTAGAAAATGGCAGCTTACATACTAGCATTACTCTTAAAGAGATCATTTTTTTAAATTGAATAATGATGTTCAGTGGTGTTACTGATGATACTGGAACATCAACCAGAAAGTGCTTACTGTTTGTGTCAAAGCTCAAAATGTGTTCTTTATTAAAAGGGTGCACATAAAATTCAATTTTGTATTTTTTTTGTATATTTGAAATGCATAAATGAAATGCACCTATATTTGTCTAGTAAGTAAAACAAATATGTATGCAATTGTACATGTTTAAACTTGTAAGTTTTTATAGATTGACAGTGAATGTTTCAAGAAAAAGTGTATTGTAATGTTTATTACAGGGACTCATAAAGGCAACAGCTTTTTTTGCTATTATTTTCTAATAAATCCTTTTCTTTCTATTTTGTTCTCATAAATTGTTTAACCAACTTTTTTTTCTGCCAGATATGCTCAACTACTGTCAATGTGTTTCACATCTAGTATAATTACTTTTTAATTCCTGATCTTCTCATATTACTGTTTTTCTCCATTCATGAAACCTTTTATTAGCACAAGTTTTTGGAAATTCTGTACAACACCAGACTTTATTCCTATTTGTCCATCTAATTGCTATTGCTATGTTCCAGCGGACAACAGGAACAAGGTAGAATAAGAAAAGCACAGAAATCACCCTGGAGATTGTGCATGTGTAACCTTTTTAGTTCATAAAATGATTTTCAGCAGAAAAGCCCTGTTTAAATCTTCTACATACTTGGCTGTTTAAGGAAAAAGAATATACTGTCCCTAGTGGATACTTTGATGCTTGCATCACTACAAACAAGCAATCTTTTTTCACTCTTTCTTGAGGCATATACTGTAATGATTGCAAAAGCAGAGACAAATATATGGTGTAGAATTCATAAATGTAAGCTATAGCAGGTAAAGGTTTTGACACTCAGTGGACATGAGGCAGGGTAAATCAAATATAAAAATAAATCCCTGCTCTGGAATCAATCCAGCAAAGAAATTCCAGATACAGTACATCCTCGGGCTTACAGGAATGTCCTAAACTGCTCGGCAAAATGAACAGAATCTTTTTGTCTTGATTAAAGTATTTCAAGTTCTCAACAGCATTTACAAAAGGCAACCAAGTTGATGTTTTTTAGAATCAATGGTGAAACATGAAATGATACAAGTGGCAACTACTGGGAAGTGCATTTAAAATTGGGACTAGGGGCTTTTTTGCACAAAGAGTTGTGGAGGTATGGCACTAGCTACCTTGCTACACCCTGTTTTTTTAAAGAAATGGCTGGATAAGATCCTTAGATCAATAGCTAATAGCAACCAAGCAAGCTGCATGAGCTGAATCCTCTCACTAGATTCACATAGGACTGACTGGTCCCTTTTAAATATTTTTGTGGGCGTTTGTAGTTTGTAACTTTTCAGATATTTATTTGTTGTTAATTTGCATTCTATTATAGAGCAGAGAAGTAAAATATTAAGTTTTCCATTAAAACAATTTCTCATTCTTCTAAATGAAAACGTAATCATTTTACAGGTTCGGTCTGAAACAAGCAGCTGTTGACTTATACTAATTCAACTGAATATCTAGAGATTTCACCTAAAGTTATGAATAAATTACAAAATTTGATTAACACACACCATTTTCTATAAATATGTTTTGTAAGTTCAAATTAGCTTTTTAGGTATGCTTAGCTCTATTTTTAATTTAAAATAACTAATTACTAACAATTGTCCATTAAAAGTGTTTCTGTATTTTTACATCAATATAATCATGTTTACGTTTTCCCGAATTTGAGAACCCAAAGTGATACATGTATGAATTACTTATACCATTTTATGGTATATAAAATGACGAATCAGACAAAATACACTTGTAGATATATTCTTAAAAAATGCTCTTGTTATGCTTGGTAAAATACTTTTTCTAATCAACCCAAAAAAGCCTCTGGTATGAGACAGCAGATGTACACAAAGAAATAAAAATTACAAGGAACAAGTGAATGGAATCATGTACAGGTACTGTATTTAGTACCTTTAGTTTAGAGAATAATTAATCCTACACATAGAAGCTATAGCTTTAATGCATGATATATGTATGATATATGATATATGTAAGTTCCAATTCTTCATATGCTATATATTTACTCTTTAAGGTAAATTCAGTAGGACACCATTATGAAATGCCAACCAATCAAAAACTTCTCTGTAAAACTGACTATTGGTGTCATTGGTAAATTTGTGCTTTGTGTCAGTGAAGGCAATCGTGAGTAAGAAGATCACAATACAGAGTGTTTCAGACATTTCTCCACTGCAACATTATGTCTTAACAAAGATTATGCAGTGAATATGGTGTTACAATGTAAAGCTTACAGAGTTTGTATAGCATGAAAGACAGCAAAAATCAAAAGCAGATTTTTTAGAAGTGCCTCAGTGTGTGTCAATTGAGTGTTACGATATGATGAGATCTATCTTTTCAAAGGTTCATGTTAAATAATGCAGAGCTCTCAAAAAAATGGTTATTGTTTTTCATTTTTTGCCATCTGAGGCATTTTTACTATGATGTTTACAGATGTCTGCTCTGTGGTCTAGCAGAGAGTGGGTTTAGTTTGGTCTACTTTGACAGTGTAAGTCTATCCAATGGCTAGATGCCACAATTCTAGAGTGACTAACATGGAGTCTTCCCTTATCCAAAATGAATATCATATTAAAATGACAATATATGTGTGACCAGATGTTGGGCAAGTATCTGTGTCACATTTAAACCATATTCTATGAGCGTAACAAACCAGTTTATCATGGGTTTACTCTCTGTGTAAATGAATACTCATATTTAGCTTGTTTAGATATGTTTGTGAAGAAAAGACTAAATATACTGTACAGTACTGTACAGTATGTGATGAAACACTATTTTGCAATTTCAAAGAATGATGTGGTTGGTGCTGATTTTGTAATTTGGGTTAATTTTCATAAGGGAAATAACTGAAGCTGCATCTGGAGACTTGGAAGAACCCATTTCTACTCCCTGTTAAATATTTATTGTATCTTTGGTGTAAGACAGATGAAAGACAGATGGACACTGAAGCTTCCTGTCCGTCTTCAAAACAGGTAACAGGTACCCCACAGACAGTCCTGTGGCTCCTAAGGCATGATCTATTGTTTGAAGATTGCCTCATGAAACACTTGAAAGATTCATTAATTTGCCCACTGTGCAGATCCTCCTGATTCCTGCCTTCTTGTTAGAGCAAGATGGCTAGTCATTAAGACTTCAATACATTTTGGCTGACCTTAAAGTCAAAGTAATGTATTGTATTGTGAAGATCCTAGAAATTTATAGAAAATTCTAGTATTCATTTGTATTAGCATATATTCCTTCTCTGGCCTGTGATGTCTGGAATTGTCTGGAACACTGAAGTTTTCTTTAAGGCTCAAGATGTGTGGATGTCCTGTAACAGCACTCAAGAAAAAAAAAGGGTACCCCTCATTCTTTCCTTTGAGAACTGAAAAGATCTGAAAATGAAGAGATTGCATCTTCGCGTTAGTACAAAAATAACTTTGACATCACAAAAGAACAATTCTTTGTTTCAACACAATTTCCATTTCGCAGAGCTTGGTGGCACCAAAGTCTGCAGTAATAGCCCCAAAAATATATATTTTTTCACTTGGCTCCCCCTAGTAGCTGCACGGTTAAGTAGCCTGGTTTCAGCTCTCCACGTGTTGAATAAATTATCCAAATAGCGGCGAGAGGACGGCCTTGTAGTAGAATCGGATTTCACTTGTCGAGGTGCAGTCTGTATGTTCTGGGGCGAACCTAACAGTGGAAATCGTATCTAATACCGAGGACCGAGAGTACCATATCCCGCAACAGTGAAACCAAGTGGAGAGAGAGGCGCGCCGTTACACAGGGAAGGGAGAAAAGATCCAGGCATTTGAACTGGAAATTCACGTCCACCTGACAACGGAATCGAATGGGAAAAGGAGAAAACTCCATTCTGTGGGAAGTCAACGAGAGCAAAACGGATTTTCCCAGAAAGGATATTTAATTGTTTTTTTTTTCTGTGAGATTGATAATTATGTAGACTGAGTAAGCATTTCTTTATTGTTCCATTTCACGTTTGCTCTGCGACAAAAGGCAATTGGTAAAGAGATCTGCATACAAATTGGATTTTGGGAATAACGGACGCAGACACAGCCAAACATAGAAAAAGAGCAGATGATTGTAAGTGACCGTTCCGTTTTTTTTCTCCTTTTTATCTTCTTTGACTGTGGGTTTTTGCCGAATGCTGCTGTAAATTCAGAGGTGTATGGCTATGGGTTTAGTCTTGAAGGGTATTTCTGTTATTCACCATCACCAGGTACAAATATAATGCTTAGAGTAATGCTTGTAGTGGATGGTGCTTGACTGTGAAGGAAGGTATTGCTCGAGATGCTCTATCAATTCATACAAAACCAATGAATTCTGATGTGAAAAGGGAAATAATCTTTGATTTGGAATCTCAGCAAAAGGCAAAATAATAAAAATGCTAAAGGAAATTAAAACAACAAATTACTAACCGAATTATTTGTATTATTATTAATAATTATAATAATAATAATAATAATAATAATAATAGCCATCTCCTTAAGTGTATTTTAGGAGTTGCACGAGCACGTTAATTCCCACAACATTCATTTGGTGACGGAGAAGGTATTGTATTTAAAAGAAAACTTTGGCATTATTAAAAAGAGAAAAAATACACTATTATGAAGATCTTACACGGACATTGTCAATATTCTTGCTGTTACTGTATGTTTTCACAACAGCCCTATGCATTCAGAAGCTCTTGAATTATTGGTATTTGCTTGTTGGAAATAGCTGTTTATCAACTCTCGAATTTCATACTGAAGTTTCTTTAACCTGTCTACAGTAGCAATTTAGGGTGCAGTGGAATAGTAGTACGACTTTTTTGTATTAATGCTACTTCATAAACGTTTGTAGTTGAGGAAAGTAAAGGGATACCACAACTCTTTGGAGATAATTATACTGTTCCACAAGTAAATACCCCACATCGCACACTAATGGATATTACACACTCAGTCTGTCATATGTGTTTATTGTTTAGTATTTAAGAAGTGTGTGCGTTTATGCTCAGGGGTTTGCATATTCGTGAAATGCCACCCTAAAGATCTGTAAAGAGTTTGCTGTCCATTAATTACAAGGTGGTTGACGAGTTGTGTGCAAGTTTAGACTAATTGCAAGGTATCGTGTTTGTGTCTTTGTTTTATTTAGTAAACAACACATTTATATTTAGAAAACATTAAGCTACTATGCTGTTTTTTTTTCCAGTAAAACTTCCAAAGAAGCATCGCTCTTGATACATTATTTAGGGCCGCGCAAGGTAACATTTAGGCAGTGGAGCGGGCTGGCAGATCCAGTTTCTCTTGGTGTGGTGAGGCACGCACTCCATTGAAAAAGCGGCTCTTGTTCTAATGCGAACCATATGCCGACGTTCTTGCTGGATTAAGGTGTTTCAGTGGGGACAGCAGTTGTGTGACTTGCAAATTGTGCAAAAAATAAAAATACAAAACAGCTCGCCTGTCAGTTAGGTTCGGTGTGACTTTTTAACACAAATACACGCTCAAAAAACACAAGAAAAGTTTGAATCGGCGATTTTGACATGCATTTGTAAAACGCTAAGGACGTTTTTTTCAAAGCATTTCTTGGGCCGTTTGAGTTGTTAAACGTTACCAGAAGACTTGTGTGCAGAGATCTCAAGAGTCGGAGAACTACACCACCAACAAATTCACACTTTTAAATTCACTTGGAGTGTACAGTATGTACTGTACTGTATTCTAGCGGAGTTGTCAGATGAGGCATAGTGAGCTAGCTGTTCTGTACAGCCGGTATTTGAAGGCAGCGTGGTCTGAGGGATAGGACAATATCGTGGCCCAATGATGGCAGACAAAAGACTGGAGAAAAGCGTTGCTTTGGGGCAGCAACGTCAATGTGAGTGTTCCATGGTTTGCTAATGAAAGACTTAACCTTTTGCACGCCCCAGTATGCCCCCGTTGATGTGTTACTATGATCTGTGTAGCTCTTTTTTATCGTTTGTAGTTTGTGTGAAGGACACCACTGACACTCCATTGCCGGTGATGTTGTGTGATGACTTTTTATTTACGCTATGTGCACTCATTCTGCTTTTTTCGTATTAATTGGAAGATTTAATTCCAGCTATTGATTCACTTTTTTTAAAAGAGGACGCTTTTCATTTACATTAATGTTTGTGGTATAATAATGTTTTTTTTTAAATGATTTGAAGACGTTCATGTGGTTGGAACAGTGAGTGACTTTCTGTACCATAGCTGATGTAGCCAAGACAATAACTGTTTTTTTTTTCATTCTTCATCATCATCATATACAGTTGAGCTCCTGCATTGGGAATGTAGAAATATGCTGACAAGCCATAATTACCATGAAAGTATGTTTTACTTGTATTATTAAATTAAGATGCACTGATATTTCTTGTAAGTAATACAGTAAATGTTACTGCTGCTGTGGCGTCAGGCAGATGCAATGAACTAAATTCTAGAAATGTGGATTTTAAAAAATCCTTTACTGTCTGCACATGTACAGTACATGCATGAACATTCTTGGCATGCACCTGAGATCACAGAACTTGCTGAACTAGGTTTACAATTGTGGTTTTGGGGATTGGAAAGGCAGTCGCAGGAAGCTCAAAGTGATAGCAGAGGAGTATAAAAGGCCACGACTGCTGATCTGTGCGGGATCTGTGGCACTTGAGGCTGGCAAAATGTTAAGCTGCCACACTCCAGCTGTTACAAGACTTTGGTCTTTCCAGTGGACAATCGCGGCATGAGAGACCACCCTCATTTTGATTCAGCCTAGAGTCTGCAAATCTGCTCTTGGAAAAGCATTAAGCACTTGAAGAAAACCAACCCAGGAGAAATTGAGAGCTCTGCAGTGAGTCTCTCTGAATGAATTACAGCAAGATGATTTCCATGCCCTTAGTTTGGGACATAAATGTGTTCAGAAATGGGCACTGGGAGAAGATCTAAAAAATGCACCTAGATTTAAATGTGCCTGATCAACGATCATCTCCTTTCATCTGAAGCAAGCATTTTCTAAGGTAGTTCATCTTCCTGTCATTGGCTGTCTGACAAGTTCGATATCACCTTATTCCCATTACAGTATGTATGTGATTGTCATTGTTTGTGTATTTTCTGTTCTGTATTTCTTACTATTTAAGCAAAAGGAACTGTTACTTAGCTTTGTTGCATATGGGAGGGGGATATGTGACATTGTCCTGGAAGGCACACGAGAGTGGCACAATGTAAAAATGTGCTTCCCATACTCATTTCCTGGCGGTCAGCCTCTTAAAGTCTGTTTAGAAGCAATTTTTGACAGCACAGTTATTTTGCATGGTTAGCAAAAGTTGAAGCAGAAACGTCAGAAAATGACTCATAGTCCATATACCACAGTGTGTAATAGGGAGGAAAAACTAAATAACTGGGAAATTCAGAAGGTAAGAAAAACAAACTGATTCTGAGCTAGTTAAAAGTGTCAACCTTTCTTTTTCAAATTAAACAAGGAGTGGAAATGTTTTGATTAAAATTCAACTCTTTCTTAACCTTGAATGCCCTGGGTAATTTTAGTGCTAATTTTTATTGGCCTTGGTTTTAAACATTAAAAAAACCCCCAACTCTGGTAATTAATTTTGCTCATTGTGTATCAATTATTTGTTTTCTTTGGATGATACTCCAAAGCTCAGAACATATTATTGCTGCTGAGCATTCCTTTTAAATTCGTTTTTTATTCGTGCACTATTGTTAGAGCTCTTTCACTCGGCACATTTACATGAGAGCTGACGTTCTGGTATTATTCAAAGTGTTCAGTGTTTCGCAGCTGTAAAAGCCTAATTCAAAACCATTTTAGTGGTACTATGGCTATTAATTTTCCTTGTAAAATTGCAGCTTTACTCAATAAATGGGAAGGTTTTGTTCACTGAGATTGAAGCATATTGCTCTCCCTTTTCCTGTTCTCACTTGGAACTGCTTTAGTTCGTATGAAACTGGTTGTCATGGTACTGCAGTGAAACAACCCAGCCTTCCTCCTCTGGCAGCTTTTGTTTCCTTTCTATTGAAGCAGGAAGACGATGTGATACCGCCACTGTTCGGTTTTCCTTTCAAATGACAGGGAACATGCCAAAAGTCTTTTTGCTGTGATTGATATTTAGCTAAGAATTTTGATTTTCCCTGTTTGAGAATATTATGGCTAAGGCTTGTAAGGACAATTACACTTTTGCCATGGAGCATATCAAAGTGACCATAAAGAACCAGGATAAAACAATGTTGTGTTACGCAGTGTTAGAGAACACTAAACTAAATAAATACTAAAGAGGTTATATTGTAATGAAACCAGGAGGAGTTCTGGCCCGAAGAACCACTGTTGCTGTGGAGTGGACTTTACCTTTTTTTTTTGGTATGTGTTAAAAAATAAGAATGATGACAGCAGATTGCTTGCATGTTTTTCAGCATCCATTGTGGTCGACCTTCAAAAGGCAATACGTGCAAGAACAAAGCATTCTACAATGATGTGATTTGGCCATTTCAGAATACGCAACTTGAACTGTAAGTAGCTGCAAAAGCAATGGTTTTTACCTTGTTAGGCTATTATTATCAATTCGAATGTAAGCTAGACTTTGGAAATCAAAGGTTAATGATTAGGGACCAAATTTGAGTGTGTATACTTAAAACCTCATGCACACAGCAGTATACTTAAACCTAGTGGTCTGTTACTCTTTTTTAGTTAAATGGATGGATTATTGAAGAATAAAAATAGAATGACAATACATGTCTGCTTGAACCTTTTTTTTACCCGTCTCTACTTCTTCTTTCACTGCTGTGGGGAATGGTGTTTTGAGAGATATGATTGCAGATCTTTCTTTGCCATCCTCTGGCAACATCTGCACATCACTGAGGGATTCTGGGTGTTTTTAGCCTCAAACAGACAAAAAGAGCAACAATAAGAACAAAGAAGAAACCAGGTTACTCAAAAGCTACATGGACTTACTGTATTTATCTGCATTCAGACCACAATTTAGTTTCAGCTTTATTCATGTTATAAGCATTGTACAGTATTAAACTGCTTTTACTTAGCAATAACAAATAATGCTCAGCACAGTACTGTGATCTTCTCTGTTTTATACAATTTAAGCCCAGCTCAACAGGCAGTATATGCAGTGAACTGTACCGTGTTCTCTAATAGAAGGGTCAGTGATTATCTGACTGTTTCTCCACGTTTTGGCAGATGAAAAGTGCCCACCCACTCTTGTCAACTTTCTCAGGCATTTCAGTTGGAATTTTCATTGTACATCTTTACGCTTTCAATTTGTGTCTCAATGTCTTCCTTGTATGTTGGTAGAACAGGTCTTTTTTTAATTTGAGCCATGTTTATGCAGTGCAAAATGAAAATTGCATCTTTACTCTTTAAAACTGTAGTTAAGTGACTAGTTTGTTTGGAATCTTAATCTCCTACTAACCTCACAGAGGCTGAGCAGGCTGAAGTTCACATTGCAATCACCATACACAGGAAGTATTTGTCATTAGCCGTCTGTTTTTCACTAGCAATATGACTTTACATTTATTACCTCTGCAACTTACAGTGTGGCACCTTCGAATATGTCCTACTACACTACATGCACAGTGCCTGTGAATGTACTTAAACCAAGAAAAAGAAAGCTGGAATACAGGAGAGTGTACGATTCTGTAATTGTTGCACGGACGTCTGCAAAAGAGCAAAAGGTACAGGAAAGTGATGAATGAACTGACAAAAACTAATATGAGTGTCAGTCCTCCTCTGGATACGAATGACAGAGAGACTTCCATAAGACAAATGCTGCTACAGAATGACTTCTGACATGTCAAAAAAAGAATTTGCTTTATAGCTTTAGCCTCTCAGAGACTATATTCAGGAGATTAAATAGTACTAACGCCTGTTTGCATTTCAATAACAGCTTGATACTCTTTCCTTTAACATTACTATCTTTTGTCCTATACCCACACTTGGTTACTTGGGTACTAGGTATGTCAGTCTTTGGCATTCACGCTGTCCTTTTAGCTTCCCTTTTCTATTATGAAATCCCACACTTATCTATATCAGTGCCCTGTTCTGATCTATTGTTTACTGTATATTTCCAATTTGATTCCTGTTTAAACCAGAGGTTTTCAACCTTTTGTGGTGGAAGAATACCCATTTAGAAATCCCTCTCAATAAGGACCCCAAATGTAAACTTAAAATCAGGTTAAAGACTACATCTTTAAACGAATGTCTGTTTGATATGAAATAATAAGTTTCAAAATAGAGAATAGATTACAATTTTAGTGAGGTGGTGGCCAACAGAGTTCAGCTATAATTAAAGACGTACAGTATGAGACACTCTCTTTCCTCTTTGCTGATTAAATCAACATTTCTGTGTCAAGCATGCTTTCATCAAGTTGTAAAACCTTGTGTCATGTCAGTCTTTCATCACCTGGTGACAATTATACATGTGCTCAGTACTATATACAGTAGGGTGATATTGTGTTAAAAAGTTTATATATATAATCTTTAAACCATGTTGTGATTTAAATCTAATTACTTGTATTATTTTTTGATGGTGTACTGACTGCATGGTTTCTATAAAAGGGTTGTGATTTCACTTGAGAGTTGAAAGTTGAGAGTATTAAGTAAATGTATAATTAAGGTATACTTCATGCAGAAACTATGGCTTACTAAATTCTAAGTAAATGGACCAAAAAATGTACATCTTAGTTTTTAGCCAAATCTTACATATTAAAAACAGAGCAGCTTGATAGTGCTTTCAGAGTAGCTACACTGTATAAGAGTTTAAACTGACTTACACGGTTCTAGTCTGAGGGTAAATGTTTTTAGTTTCGGGGACATGCTTCGTCAGTATCGGAGGATCAGAGGCCAATGAGGGAGTTCTTTGAATCCCATTTGAAAATATTTGCTGTATCCATCTATCCATTTTCTATCAGCTTTACCCAAAACAGGTCGCCTATCCTGGCAAGCGATGGGCACAAGACCAGATACACCCTGGATAGGACACCAGTCCATTTCAGGGCACACACAGCGGGGCAAATTTTCCCAGAAGTCAGTTAAGCTACTATTATGTCTTTGATTGTGAGAGGAAACCAGAGCACCCAGAGGAAACCCATGCAAACATATGGAGAACATATGAATGCCACACAGACTGCATCCAAGAACTGGAATTGAACCCAGGGCCTCAGTGCTGCAAGGCAGCAGTGCAAACCATTGTACCACCATGCCACCTGATATTTGCTGAAGAAAATTGATGGTAACTGGTAAAGGTACTCACTCAGGTGTAGCATTATGATCCAGATGAACCTGGGTCATGTCACCAGCTGGCTGAGACTGGAGATTCAGAGTGGCAGCTCACAGTTGACTTAGGGGAATTGGGGACAGGTTTGAGATTAAATGGCTCTGGCTCTCTCATCTCCTGGTGGAGCTCTGTGGGCGTTTGTAATTTCGTGGTGACGGCTGTGAGGGACTCATTTCTCCTTAATCAGCACTGAAACTCTTGTATGTCACTGCAGGGCTTATAAAATTCATGTCAAAATATGAATCCTTTGATGGGTGAGTGACTTCAAGCCGGTCTGCCCTTTCTCATTCTGAAAACAGAGGCTGATAAAGTGAGCCAAGATGTAGAGATAAAATTGGTAAATTCCAAACTGGATGGGTATCCAATAAATTAAAAAAAAACTACAGCTGGAGATTTAAATTTGTTAATATATCCTGAAGCTGATTAACCTACATTCACTTGTACAGTACTTTAGAATTTCCCTCAATATACAAATGGTGACATGAAGTGGTAATTATTTGTGGAAATTCTAGTGCCATGAATGTATTAGTTTATAAGGTGCGACTGATTTTGTAATGGGGATTGCAAGGGACTACTCTATAAGAGGCTATTAAGTTTTTTCAACCTAGATTTTCTACGTTAATGGAGGTCAGGTGAGTTAAAACAAGAGGGACATAGTCTTGCAGGGACCGCTGCTAGAGCATGGAGAACGAAAAAGAGAGGGAAGAATTTTATGCTAGAACCGTTTTTATTTGACTTACCGAATTGAGAGAAATTTATAGAGTTTACACAGAAAACAGTAAAAGAAGTTGTCTAGTTGCTGGAAGCAGTTGAGGTCTAACTAGAGGGACTTTTATGGCGTTCCAAGGATTATGTCATCAGCCCCACATCCCAGTAGACCGCTAATTAATTTTTTTCCTTCTTAATGGTGTTTGCACGCGTAGTTGGCGTGATGGAGTTTGTTATGCCAAGAAATGAATTAAGAGGAATTATATAAACAAGTCATAAAAGTCTAACATAATGAATGCCAAAGATCTGAATGGCTTTTGCCTTCTGTAGGCTGAACCACTCAGAAGACAGCTTCAAGAGAGAATCCTGTCACCGACATACTCAAACTCCCTCACCTTGACGTAGATAGACATCTTTTTAAAAGTCCACTGAGGAGCTCAAATGAATTCCTGGCTAAGTTGGAGCCAGTCCTGTAGCATCTGCTATGTAGCATATGCTATATCTACATTCCATTTTCAGCCCAGTGTGCCAGAGTCCTAGCACTGTCTTTCTCGTTATAGGAAAGTTTGTTTTACCAGTTGAGCATTATTTCTGAGCTTCACTAATCTTTTATATATTATTTTCAGCAGATACGTCCTAGTTATGGATATTTCAATTTAAGCTTTCCATTCATGAGCCACTTTACATAGGTGGCAGTTAGCTTGACAAAAGTTTATCATGGTAAATTTGCAAGTTGTACAGTATTCCCATGAATATGCCATGTATATTTGTTTCTGAGTTTAGTACCCATGGCTCATGCTGTGCTTTCCATGTATCTAATAGGATTTTGCTATTCCCATGACAGTATTTACAAGAACTGTTTCTTAATGATGCTGATGAATATCAATGTGTTGCGATAAATGTCCATACAGTATGTGGAAGAAAATGACACCTTTACATCTAGAACTGATAGAAGAAGCATGATGCCCAGAGTAATTTATCTTAAACAAGTTAGGTATGATCATATTTTCTGAGGTACTGTACTTAGTTTGTGCAGGCTGAGTATAGTCATCTTGGGACCAAATCAAATCCCTTTTACTAGGGAATAATCATCTCCAGGAATTTGGTGGTTCCAGTGGTCTCAGTGAAGTTAAAGCAGATACCAAACCACTGAGATCATCAGGGCCAAGGTGCTGGGTCCCAGCGTAGTGTATTATTAATAAAAGGTTTAAATGAACACCAGCTCTGATTTAAAAGAGGTTGAGAGCTGTGATCTCAAGCCCATTAAATTTCCACGTCTTTACTTGGTTTTCCACACCAATGAAAAGACTCATTTTTTATCTCACTTTTCATTTTTGGGCGTTGTCTTTTTCTTCAGCAGACATGGCAGTTCTTTTTCAGGCTGAATTGCCTTGCTAAATGTTCATTTATCTGTTAACACAAATAAAACAAAACCCTCCAATGAATGTTTGTTTTGTAATCTACCATCTATAGTTTCTGAACCATGTTTTTAAGATGGTAGTTTTTAGTTTCTCTTTGTTTTTAGAATTCATTTTAGATGAGTGTGTCAAGATTTTTATATGCCCCTTTCATTTCGACCACAGACAAATTTCCAGTCTTAACTGAATGAGAATAATAACTTTAGATATTTTAAAAAAAAGTTCTAATGCTTTGTTACTAAAAGTGTACCACAGTTGTCTGGACCTCTTAACCTTTCAGGCTATCCCATCCGCACTGACTAAACCCATTGTAACATTTGAAATTGAAAATTGAGCCACTTACTCAAACATTCTGTACTTAATGATGTAATAAAATAGGTCAAAGCCAGTTTAAAGGCATAAGTAGTGTATGTTCTTTGAAGAAGCAGATTGAGTGTTGTGAACCAACAAAGACACACAATAGGAATGTCACTAATGGAGAACAGATACAGCAGGTGATTACTGGTTTCCTGTAAATACAATAAATAGAAGTGTCCATTAGACCATGAAGTGTGAGGTTTCATTTCATCATACTGTTGTTTGATTGGTCTGGGCTTTGAGTAAATCCACATCTGGATCTCTTAATTGTTTTTCCTGTCTTGGGGAGCCGCTATGTACAGTACGTGTTGAACATAAATGTAGTGGTGTGCTGGCAGCAGCATACAGGTGAAATGGGATAAAGACCGAGCTGGATACACACTGTAGCGCAATTTCATCTCATCTCATCCAATATTTCTTCATGTTTAAAACACATTTCTCCTTGATTTGTGCACAGTGCCAGAGGAAGGGGGGGGTAGTAAAGAGGCGGCCGAGACCTGTGATCTTAAGCACATGGACATTCTTCTTCCCTTTTTGTTTTTCACATCAGTGAAAGGTCTTGTCTTTTATCTCCCCTTTTAATGCTTTGGAATAGGTTTTCTTTCCCTACGTGCAGCATGACCTAAATGTTTGGCCTTAGACAAAGCTGACTTTGCCAGTTTAAATGTACCCCTGCAGAGAACAGGTTCCGTTTAGAAATATATTTGTTTGTTAAGCGCATACTGTTAAGAAATGAAATGTTTAATAGTTCATACAGGAAAGACCATGAAAAACCCAAATGTTTTAAGATAGTAGGAATATATTTTCTTTGACTTACTGTATGCAATGAAATATTACGGGGGATGACAGTGATATTGATATTGTTCTACAATGCAAACACTATTTTTTTATGATGCAGTTTGTTCAATTAAATAAATGCGTATCTTGAACTTTCCCACATTGGTTCACATGTAAAGGAGGTGTTTCCAGCACCTTCTGTGCCTGGTTGATGCGTGGCAGCAATTGTGTGCCAATAACCCCACTACACAGTAAATCGAGTGGAGAAGCGAGACGATGATTGACCAGTTGAATTAATGGGAAAATTTACAGAACTTTGTGCAAGCACAAAGGAGAATTTAGCCAACCTTTAACTCTTTAACCGGGTAAAGCTGAATCTAAATGGCATCAGACGTGTGTGTTCCATTCTCATAGTGTACTGTATATTGCAAAATAGATAAGGTCCGGAGAGCCATTTCCATTGCTGTTGGTGGGCAGCATAAGTATTGTATTGGAGAAGCTACTTGACCATAATATAATGGAATTTCCTTAAATGGTATGATTATTTTAATTAATTAAATGGTGTAATCTGTTATCTAGTGGTTGTTTGGTTTTGTTCTGATCAGTGCTAAACTGTTTGCGATAAAGAAAGACATGGAAAGAACTTTGGGAGCTAATATTATTGTGCACGGGCAGTGGAACAGATTAAACTTAAGAGATGAAAGCAGTGTAGATTTGGCTATAGTCTTGACTGATTACAACGGGCACTTTACAGGAGCAGTCAAATCTATCTATTATCTGACGCACATAAAAAGACACATATAAAATGTGTCACTTTTAGATAAGGCTTCACTCGTCTTGCGAGAGTACAATGAGACCTTAAATGACTGAGTCACAATCTCAGTTTAATGTGTTATCCGAAGAGCGCCACCTACAGGTCCACCATTGTCTCTTGCAGCACCCTGGTATTTCATATACATGTAGATTTCCTATCGTTGTAACGCTGCTAACAGAAGCCCTCAGGTGCACCAGGGTGCTACTTTTACATCGGTGTTATTTTGTTACACATATTTGGAGCAAGAAAGACTAAGCTAATTATGGGGGGTTTGTGGTGCTTGTGTTAAAGCTTTTTTATCCCCCAGATACTGTAGGACATAACCCATTTGTTATAAATAGAGGTACAGTACTCCACCCTTGTGAAGGAATTGTCTGTGCTAGGGGCTCGGTGATTTGGCTTAATTTAGCATATTAGGGTTTATTCCATCGGTGAAACATGTGGAGGCTAAACATTCATGTTTACACACCATCATAAAATATATTTAAACATTGGGAAGACCTCATTGTGATGAACTCTCAGACTTCCATGTGTTTCATGTTATTGTATCAAGGTAAAATGATACAAAACAAATTAAGAAATTTTGCACTGTAAAAGCAGACTTATAAGAAAGGCTTCACTGTTTTATGAGATCTATATTTTACATACTGTACTATACACCAGGTAAGGTCAGTAAGCTTTGACCTTACATGGAGTGTCTTGCACCAGCTTCATTTCTAATGAATGTTAAATCTTCAAATGTAACGTACAGTGTTTAGAAATTTGATAAACTGTACTGTCAGTACTGTTTCCTGTACAGTTTATGCAGCATTTACAAGATTGCTTTCCCTTATAAAATGTTTAACATAAGTTCTGTAGTTAATGTTGATTTCCTAGGTGCTACAGGATGAAAATAATTGTCTTTTAAGAGATAGAAAAATCTTCATAATAATGAAAAATGAAAAGAGCTATTCTAGCATTCTGTGGATGTTTTATTTTCATTGCAGTGCCATAGTTGAATAGTATTCAACAGTCCCTTTTATTTGAGATTGTTTAACTCTAAATTTATAAAATGTCAGGACTTTGGCACTGTTCAGGAAAGTGGAAGTATTGACTAATGGAACCAGGCAGTGAGTGAGTTCAAAAGTATTGTGTGTACTTTAATGTGCAATTTGTTCCAATCTTGGAAGAAGAGAACAAGTCAGCAAAGCAAGCAAATAAGATTTACCTACATATTTCAAGACAAATGTAGTAAAGTGAGTGGCTAATTTCATTTTTTTGATACACTTCACTTATTTAAAAACATATGTTTAAACCTCACAACCTATTGCTTGCTCAAAATACATTTTTGCATTTAAAAGTACTGTAACTAGTCACATTTGCGTTTTTGAAAATAGCTATTTTAAAAGCTTAAGCATCTCCTGTAGTTATAAGGCATTAGCTACTGTTTTTTTGTATCTAGAAATCTGGTTTCTCTTTTAAAAGTTGCTGGAAGCATGTAGTTATGTAGTACCCAAGCACTCTGCTTTAAGTTTCTAAGAAAACTGAAAACTTTAGATCATGTTACTCATTCTGCAGGTGCACTGTACAGTAGGTGCGTCTGCCAACATGCAGAAGTTGTTTTTTGTCCTTAAAAGTGTTAAAACTGTTTTTGAACCTGTTACTTCATTATCACATTTGAGACAGAATTAAAACTAATGATTGCATTACCTGCATCTGACTAGCATGAATGAATGCGGACTATTGTTTGCTTTAAACAGGCATAAGCCTTTCATGCAGTTGGCTTAGGATTTTATGCTTGACTTGAATGTGGTGGTGACAGATCTTGTGTGATCATGTAAAAAGACTTTAAAAATGTCTCTGCTAGAAAGTTAGGATTTAGTAGTTATTTTATAGGGTCTATGAAGACATTTGAAGGTAGTCAGGTGAAATGAAGCACTGTCCATCTGGATACTGCAACTGTAACAGACTTGAGTTTATATTAGTGGAAAGGTGGCTATCAAAAGTAATACAAATGTACACTTGCACATGAAAACATTGATTCCACAACTAAACATTGTTTTTATGCTCCTCAAATCTGGAATTGAATCTTGGCCATATTGCCCTCTAGATATAGTAGATGTAGGTTCAGACTGTCGTTGGCTGAACTATAGGCTCAACTTATAGTTACTTACAGTCAACTGCAATTTGGTTGAGTGCCTTTAATGGTTGAGCTACTTCATACTTTTGTATTCAGAAATTTAGAAATAAGTACTGAGGATATTAAAGATTTGTTTGTGATTTGTATTTCAGAATGTTGCATTTACTAATCTGAACCAATGCATAAGATCTATTAAGATGGCCACTATATGTAATCAGTCTAATCCCTTCATCTTTATCTCTGTAGGTAATTCTTTCAAAAACAACTGTCCCACTATTCTCAGATAAAGTAACTTAAATTCAACAAACACTGTGAGTAATTCCTGCCAAAAACATGTACTTCAGTAGTGTTAGGAGCACGTTTCATTTGTATGACTGATTGTATGTCCCATTCATTTTCTGAGCGTGTTGTATTATTGTACAGTTTTCTTTATAGAGAGCTGTCAGGCTTGCTCTCTTACGTCAGTGTCTCCCTGAGTGGTGTATTTGGACTATGTGAGCATCCAATGTTATCTTTTGATTGTTGTGTTGATGCAGATGCAATTGAACCTCTCTCCTCAGTAGCCTTAAATACAACTTCAAGTATTTATATTTTTACCCCTCCTTTGCTGAGAAGTCGTTTTGACCTGTGACGTTAAGTGTTGATAGTACTGATTTTCTTGTTTTGAAAGTGTGGAAATGATAATTAATTTTAGTTCTTTTAATGCAAGTGTGTGGAATTGACCAGTGTATTTCAATTACCACATTCCTACTGCATTACCGGTGACTTTTGGCCAAGTTTCTACATGTATAAAGAATCTCAATGAATTTAACATGTAATGCACATGAGCTGTGTTTTGCTACATCCTAGGTGTTGTTAGCCTTGTGATAAAATTCCTAATTGATCCTTTGGTTAGGTGGTTAAATAAAAACGATGCGGTTGGTTGAAACCTTGAAAAGAGTTTTCCAGTCTTCTCTCGGAGAGAGGGTGAAGCACTCTGCATTAATCTTACCCATTTTAGAACGTGTTTTCTTAATTTTCTGATAATGGTGGAGATTTCGTGGTTTATTTGGCTCAGTGTATGGGGTTAATTGTAAATTGGGTTCTTAATGCCACAGAATTGCCTTTGCTTGCATTTCAAGATGATCAGTATACAGTATTATGTTATGTTTTATTTCACATTTTACCTCAACCTTACTCTTGAGTGTTGTGTACCTGATGTTGGGTGCTTGTTGCATTGCATCAATATTGCCCCTATATAAACCTACTGCCCAGTGTGGGGCTTTTGAATTACAGTCTGCTATGGTTATTTGTGCTCAGCGTAAGATGACTTGGTGGTTGATTTTAATGGATAGTTTTAAATTATACCTATTGCACAGAAAATCACATTTTTCTTGTAATTTCTTGAATTATTGCAATATCAGACCCTTTCTTTTTAAAGACAGCAAAGGATAAATCGTAAAATGTTGATGCTTTAAAACAGCTCTTGGGCTCATGGTTACAGTACAAACCTTTGAAAGCAAAGCCATAGATCTTTATGTGTTCACTTTCACCAAGAGTAAATACTGTTTGAACAGTTGTGAACCTTCCTTTTTTTTTCTTTAAAACCTTTTCTAGAGGGTAGAAAAGCTTTAGGAGAAATAGGAAGAAAATTGAAGCTGTAGGTGTCAATTGCCACGCTCGAAAAAGCCACATAATTCTGTCGTGATCTCCTCTCCAATGTTTAAACGGTTTGTCTGCAATGCTGACAGAGTGAAATTAGCATTGAAATCCTGTGTGCACGAAGCTGGCTTGCCAGCAGACCCCAATTACAATCATGCTGAGCCAGAGAGAGAGCAGGGCAGACACCGTGGAGCCCTCCCTGTCCGATGCTTAGAGTCGCTGAAAAACACTGTCACTGCCCTGCTCAAAACGGTACACATTCCTACTGCAAAGACACAGTCCTGCAGAGGTGAAAGACATTGGAGCAAAGTGCTGGAACAATTTACTCACTACTGCCCTACGCTAGAATACATTTTTCATTCTCCTTTTTCCCTGGTGAAAATAATTAATGCTCGTACGTTAGCAACTTCTCAAAGGAAACACAGGAGTGTTTCACAGGCAGAAGGCAAAGGAATTAAAAAACCAATTACCTAATGAATTGCTAACTCTGTGGCTGTTTTTGACTGCAATGCTCGCAGTTTCAAATGATTACTGCATTGTCTATAGTCTGCCTACTATAGTGGGTTACGTTTCACATAGGTAGCCTATTCATAATCAGTACTTTTGTGCACTGCTTAAAAAAATGTAGCCACTGCAGAGACTGAATATAGGACTGCATAGAGTGGCTATTTTCAAACATACTACTTAATGTTAAAGCTTCAGAACCAAGCATAAAACTTAGTATTGGTTTTTCACTTACATCTGGATTCCTTAGTATATACCCACAATAAGTTTACATGAAAGGAACAAAAGTTTAGAATTAAGTGGCTGATTTCATAATCATATCACTGTTCACATGTAATATAGAAATTCCCCTTAAATCCACTAGGAGGAGCCTAATAGATCTGTTTTACAGTAGCTCTTTCTGTGTAAGTGTAGGATAAATGCCTCTTTTGATTACCTCAGACAGCCAAAGCCCTGGATAAGACTATTTCTTATTGTATAGTATTAGAGTGTTTCTGAGTGTTACTTAGAAACTTTTTCACCACCAAAGATGGAGTTTTAAGGTCTGCTTGCTTTCCAAATACAGAATAAAAGAAGCACCCCTGACAACTTGTCAATGTGTAGACGTAAAGAAAATAATGACACTCTCGTGGTCTTCTCCATGTCAAATATTTGAATACCTTAAACTGCAGGCAATACCAAACCCATACATCAGCACAGTTCTTTTTAGCTCTTTTTAGAAATTAAATTCAGATTAACTGTAAACTCTTTGCTGTGCTTCAAACTGTTAACACTTTCTCAGGAATTTATTTTTCTTAGCGTGACTACATCTCTGCCATGTGAATCCTATTGCGGACTTCTCTACATGCTCTATGTTTTGATTCTACCCCAACTTCTTAAAGTTGCTTAATTAATCATTCTGTGTGCTCAATTGGTAAGATTATTTGGGAACATTTTATTGTTTGTTGTAGCGTAGCCAATATGCCAATTGATTCAAGGCAGGGTACCCCATAAAATTCCAGGCCTGAATGAGTTAAGGTTAGTCAAATGAAGAGACCACTGAAGTAAATGAACGTTTAAGTGGGGGTGAATGTGAATGGAGGACACTGCAGTCCTCTGGGAACTGAGCTTGATAGCCCTGATTTAGGCTGTGAACTGTGGGTACTGGCATTACTTACTGGTGCCTGCATGCCATACAGTATGTGTGCAGACAACCACAACAGGCAGGCACCATATTGTCTCAGTGGGGAGTTCTTCACCTGTCAAATGGCCCGGATGAGGTGTGTGTCATAACTGGGTCTGTTTAATATCAATGCTGTAACACAGAAAATACAAAAAACAAACCCTGGAGCTGCAGTGTCCTCTTGGCCTAGCAGTAGCTTGTAAGTCATTAGTTCTTCATCCTATCGAGGCCCATAAATATACTTCAAGGCATTTAGTAGCTGTGACTCATCGCTTTGACGCTTTGGAGGACTCAGGCTAAGGGGAAGCTTGTGGGATTTCGCTCTTCCAAACTGCTGCCTCCCCTCCTTCTGCTCCTCCTGCTCCTCCTTCTCCCTCAGCTGGGGATAACGGCCCTCATCCTCTGCATTTGGGTTCCGGCTATTCTGTGGATTTTGTTTTCCACAAGCAGATTGATTTTTTGGGGGGGATTCTGGTCAGCATTTTGTCTTGTGGCTGGGGTGGTAGCTGCAGAGCTGATTGTTTTGGAAGTGGTCAGAGCTCAAACAGGACGGCTGTGGAAAAAATGTATAGTCCCCTGGTATGACCACACCTAGAATATTGCAGTCGGGTCAGGTGTTACGGTGCCTGGGTTTAGGAAGAGTTTGCTAATGTGTTTACAAAAATGGGAGGCATGATCAAAGAGGATTTTGAATTTAATTTAACCTTAATCAAGTACAGCTGGTGGATGCCTGACTACCACAGTGCAGCTATGATTGTGTTGCAGTCTTCTTCCACAAGTTTGACTTTGTTCAGGCTTTCAACCCAGTTTTCCAAGAGAAAATAAACTAGAAAAATGACTTTGAAAAGATACCGCACAGTTCAGTTGTGTAGAGAGATTTGGTTGCAGTGATTTTTAAAGTTGGAACTGTAGAGGGTACAAATATTAGTGCTCTGTTCTGTATAGGTTGCGGCTGTTCTTTGAGGTGCATCTCAAATTGATGAATAATGTGGAGTTTATGAGCTTCTTCCTGGAGTACAAAATTCAAAATGGATTCTTTTGAAGCAAATAAATAGCAGTAAGTTTTTCAGGATCAGAGGAGAGAATAAGGGAAAGTGGAAGGAATTCCTTTCCATCTGGAAACGGTAGTGAATATTCTAAACTGAATCAGATGCCCTAAGAATTATTAAAATCAGTGACAGGTTTTTTTTAAGTAGCCTTGGGTTAGATTGAGTTGATTTTAAAGGATATCAAAAAACAAATATCATTGTTGCACAGAAGGGTTTGTTTGTGGATAAAGAAAAATATTTAAAACATTCTATTCAGTGGATTTTAAAAGACCCTTATGTTCTAGATTTCTTAGCCCTTAATGCTTTTGTGACCATTGTATTTTTGGAGTAATAATGAATTAAAATGCAGGAGTTTTAATTATTTAATTCTTCAGTGTGTTAGACACATTGAAAATGTGAAAGACTTCTCATTCTTTTCAGAATTGTTGCTTTAGTATGTCATATGTGGTGCTTTTTGTAAAAGCAGAATTGCAGAAAGAAACACCTGTAGCTGGTTCCAAATTTCAATTTCAGCATTTCATAGATTTTAAAAAAGCCAGTTTTAGCTTTCAAAAATGGGAGATAAATTTCAACACAATTTTAGAACTATTCAGTGTAGCTCAACTTTAATTTTGTTTCAAATGTATTTTGCAAAGAGGGGACATTCCTAAAGTGAACACCCTAACATAAACGCGTCTTAAGAGACTACTCAATATTGTAAACGCATTCAATGAGATCTGCTCTGACAGGCCTCACACCCTCACTTTAAATGAACATTAACATTCTGTCATGTCCCAGAGTTTCTATATAACGGGTCTGTTCACAAGACAGGTACCTGTGGGTATATTAGACGCCAAATGCAAGCATGAGCCCAGACCATCAAAATATTGGACCTGTCTCTTCTTAATTAAAAACAAATGTCAGGATCATAAAGAATCTCCCCATCTCACATCTTGGCTAATATGGGAGGGCTGTGGTCAGAGTTATTTTTCCTTCGAGGTAGGGGATTGCTATACGTCACAGGAATGTGAGATTGATGGATTGGGTATTTGAAAGAAACGTACAAAAATGATGTGTGTGAAGGATCTATTGCATGCTAAAAGGGTTGTGCGGTCAGAATGAAAGCCCTTGAGAATTGGGTAGCAGGTTTTTTCAAGCTATTTTACACTTGGGGAAGTCTTCAGTTTTCAGAACGTCAACCTGCAGTATATAAGCAGTGCTCAATTTTTTAACTTTTGCCATTAGAATTCTCTGTTTTTTGCAAAAGTATTAGTGACTTCTGCAGATGAGAGAGGAAGTTGGTTTTGTTGATGTGTATTTACATGGCAGCATACTATGATTTAGTATTTTTCTTTTATCTTGTATGTTTTCTTAATTCATTTTCCTTCTGGAGTTGAAACATCCATGCAGCTTTTCAGATGTCTGTTTTCATTTCAGTAATGTTCTGGCACACAGGGCTAGCACAAAAACAAACAGGGCTGGATTGTCCTGTTGTGCAAACCATTGATAAATCCCTGACCCTTCCTTCCAGTGACTTCTTGTTGTGTTTTATTTCTGTTTATCTAGTCATTTTTAAATTTCCTTTATCGCATACATTACGTTTTATTTTTGCTTTTTGGAGATTTTTTCTTTCTTCTCATAAAATTGTGCCCGTGTGAATATTTGTATTATTATGACTTATGCTTTATTTGCTAAGTAACATTTAAGCTTGATCTTTTGAGGCAGGTTTATGTTCTGGAGTTGCACATTGCTTCTTCGTGATCTATCAAACTGTCTTTATAGTGGCCTGCATAAGTATTACTCTTTCTCTGTATGTTTCTGATAATGCAACATACTCTTGAGTTCAGTACAAAACTTCTTTGCCATTTGATAATAAATCTATTTTTGTGAGCTCAGATAGTATAGTATTATAGTATTACTAGACTATATATTGTATAGCTAAGTATTCTTATGAACCCATTCATAAGACTTTGCCCCTAGACTGCCTGAGACGATGTGCTTCTATACTCCCTTGTGTAAAACTGACTCACAGTGACAATCAAACACAAGGAAAGTAAGAAAGTGTGGATGGATTTTCCTCACCCACCTACCCATTGAATCATTTATCTCTTGTCACAGTGTCACTTATCAAGTTTCATAGTGGGATTCATATAGGAGGTTCAGAGCTGATTGAAGGACAAAGATATTCTTCATTGACATTGTGGCAAAAACTTTGGCCAGCCAGGAACTGTCAGGGGTTACAGGAGCCAAGAGCACCATGAGCAACAAACCCTAATTAGTTGCCCTGGTGGCACTGTAGAAATGTGCTCCACTACCAGGAAAGTGCCAGGGACAGTTTTGGTGACATGCCCAAAAGCTCAAATTCACGATGTCTGGACCCTAAAGCTCATTGTGTGGTCTCTGAGAAGAACACAACAGAACATTTAAAAAGTGTTGATTTTTTAAATGAATCACAGACATTGGTGGTCAAACTTTGGCTTATGTATTCCATTTTTATTCTTCTTTTGCATTTGTGCGTCACATTTCTGGGATAAAATATTTAAATGGAATATCTGAAGCACAAAATAAAAAAAAAGATCCTTTCTGTAGCAGTGATGTAGGTAAGAATTACTAGATGAATGTTTTCCTAGTAATAACATTTCTGTTGGAAGAAGAAAAATGATCGGATATAGCAGTTTTTATCTGAAACGTTAGTGTGATTAATGGGTTTTATTTTGCACTTCCACCTCCATAAGGAAAGGTTAAATTGTATGTAAGAATTTGGAGATACTGATCAGTATTTGCCAAATCCTATCCCTTATGAAGATGGGTTTAGCAGTTACTTTATTGCAGAAACACCAAACACTGTAAGTGACATGTAGATTGAGGTGTGTTTGTATTTCGGTGTGCTACAAAGTTTTTTTCAGAAAACAAATCTTAAAATAGTCATTTAATGCTCTTTTTTTCCTACAGGATTGACAGAACCACTTAACAAGACGTCTTTGCCCGGGGGTTTGAGGGAGCTGGTGATGGATCCATTGCATAAGCAGGGTACTTGGAGCAAAAAAATGCTGCTACTATTCTATGTGGCCTTGGAACTCATAACTGTCCACTCCTCCACTGTCTTGGGTACATTAGACTTGCAGTTGGATGAAGAACAGCCTGCTGGAACTATTGTAGGTGACATCAGTGCTGGGCTGCCCCCTGGTACCATGGCTACACTGTTCTTCATATCTGATCATGAGGGCACTGGGGTTGGTAGTGATTTGGACATTGACGAAACAACTGGGATCATCAAAACAGCCAAGGTTTTGGACAGGGAGGTGAGAGACCATTACAACTTTATTGCAGTCACCATGCACGGACTGACGGTAGAGGTAACAATAGTAGTAAATGACATCAATGACCACGCACCAGAATTTCCTAAGAAAAGGGTCACGTTCAAGATTCCAGAACAAACAGCAGTGGGCACAAGATTTTCTCTTGATCCTGCAGCAGATGCTGATAAAGGTCAGTTCACTACTCAGGGTTATCTGATAAAAGATGGCAACATGGGACAGGCTTTCCGCTTAGAGACTAAGAGGGGCTCCAATGAAGTCTTAAATTTGGATCTAGTAGTCAATGCCATCTTAGACAGAGAGAAAAGGTCTTCGTACACCTTGCACCTGGAAGCTTTTGATGGCGGTTCTCCTAGGAAGACTGGACAGATGATCTTGGATGTTTCTGTCCAAGACATCAATGACCATGCACCTGTCTTCAACCAGAGTCGCTATCATGCCCTCATCTCAGAAAACATGCAGCCTGGCAACACCATATTGCAGGTGTTTGCTACAGATGCAGATGAAGGGGATAATGGACTGGTGCTATATGAGATCAACAGGAGGCAAAGCGACCCTGAGCACTATTTTGTTATAGATCCACGCACAGGCGTAATCACTCTCAATAAGCCACTAGACTACGAAATGAGGAAAGTCCATGAGTTGGTGGTACAAGCCCGGGACAATGCAAGCCATCCAGAAGTCACCAATGCTTTTGTCACCATCCACGTCCGTGATTACAATGACAACCAGCCCACGATGACCATCATCTTCCTCAGTGAAGATGGCTCCCCACGCATTTCTGAGGGAGCACAACCAGGCCAGTACGTAGCGCGTATCTCAGTGTCAGACCCAGATTACGGCGAATACCCTAATGTAAATGTGACATTAGAAGGTGGAGATGGCAAATTTGGTCTGACAACAAAGGATAACATCATCTACCTCATATGTGTGGACAAAATCCTAGACCGAGAAGAGAGGGATTCTTATGAGCTGCGGGTATTTGCCACTGACTCTGGGACTCCCCCTCTCAGAGCTGAATCGTCATTCACTATTCAGGTGACTGACGTCAATGACAACCCTCCACTTTTTGACCAGCAGGCTTACAAGCAAACCATTCCAGAAGTGGTGTACCCTGGAAGCTTTGTCCTTCAGGTCACTGCGAGAGACAAAGACCAGGGTCCCAATGGTGAAATCAATTACAGCATCCTTCAAGACCATGGGACCCATTCAGATTGGTTTACCATTGACCCGGTCACCGGAATAATCACCACGGCCATGGAGCTGGATTATGAGACAGATCCCAAGCCGAGGATCACAGTGGTGGCCACTGATGGGGGACGGCCACCCCTGTCCTCCACCGCTGTGGTTAACGTGGTCTTGCAGGATATTAACGACAATGAGCCTGTTTTTGGAAGCAATTTCTACAACGTCTCCATCAAAGAGAACACAGCTGCAGGAACGTGTTTCCTTCAGGTAGGAATTTCTGTCTCCTCTCAAAATAGATTTAAATGAAATACATCACCTTTGCTTTGGTATAGAAATAAATTTGATTTTGTTTTTTACAGTTTGAGTGACACAACAAACAAATTGCCCGTCTGCAACACAGGCATTTGTACAGGCAATGAAAATGTCCTTAATAAGAGTCTACTTAATTTTGAGTGCAAAATCTTAGTTTTTGTGGGTGTGTGTCACCACAATGCCATGTATTATGTTTTTCCAGTATCCTGCTGAGGTAGACACTGAGTTTAAAAAAAGCTGTAATACATTAAATGTGTTAAAATCATATTAGCATTGTGCTCTGAATTAAGATAAATTTTTCTGTGAAATCTGTTGGGATTTTCCAATACTAATGAAGAGTTCACCTTGAGTTAAGAAGATATGCTTAGCATTGGCTGTCCTTTACTTCACCTCTGTAGGGAGGTTGCTACGGTAACTAAGACAGTATAAGGGACTGCCTGGGGAGTGAAAATACAGGACTTTGCACTTCACTCACATCTTTGGATGTTGCTGTCTGACGTTTGGAATCAACCAGATTCTGAAGCATTCTGTTTTGAATAAGAACTGATTCCAGGCCAGAAAACCGCGTTAGTTGGCTCTTATCTGCATGAAAGAAAAAAATGAGTCCTGTCAGTTTGTCAAACAGATAAGCCTCTGTCTTATATTATTAAGGAACAGTGTATTCAAGACGTCAACCATGGATGACAGCAGTTAAACCAAAGGGCCTCATCATTTAGAAACGTCATGTTCTCTCGTGTCGTAGTGATGATCACATGGGGTGGGAGGGTAGCAATTACCATAACTCTTCAAAGTATTCAGGTGTTTGAGATTCACAGTAAAGCTTTGAATCATTCGAAAGGAAAAAGCTAAATAAACACTGGAATTCCTCATTGTTGCAGGTTCACTGAATTTGTTCTTCAGATTTTTTTTGTGGTGGTGTTCATAAGCCAGAACGCAGACATAAGGAGCATATCTGACTGAAGGCTTGGCAGACGGTAACGTGGCCCACAGGCTGCTCCACAGAGACTCTGGGCTTTGACACAGCTCTAACAGCTCTTGGCCTTTGTGTAGGACTGGAAGCTGCTCTTGGTCGCCTGGGAGGTCCCTTGGAGCACCACGGGCAGTCTGTATCATACAAAAATCAAAGAAATTTAATGGAAATTTGTGTGCAGAAGAAGTACCAAAGTTTTAAATGTGCCAAGACACTTGAATGGAATACATGTTAAAGGACAATTGGAAGTAAAGTATTTTTCAGAAATCTAAGCTTTGAAAGTAACAAGTTATCCACATGAATGGATTAATTTTAATAAAATGAAAGGAGGCTGCAATAAAACTATTTTTGTAGGCACAGCAGTTGATAATTTTCTTTTTCCATTGATGGTAGCTTAGCAAATTGTTCATTCATATACTTATGTAAAAATACCAGGATGCATTGTAAAGTCCTTTTAAGTAATAGTTGTTAACTCATATTGCTTATTAGTGTAAAAACAGCTTTTCATTTAAGCTAACACATTTTTTCAATGTGTTTGAAAAAGTATTTTTCTCACAGATCTTTTTCAGCTCCATTTGGTGTTAGACATGCACTGGCACCAATTGTTAGCACAGGGAACTCAATTCTTTCCAGGCATAGTACAAAATGCCAGCTCTCAACCTCAAACTCTTATTACTCATGTTAGGAATTTTGGTAAATGGTCTTTTTAGTGCTTTGCATCACAAACACATAATCTCTACTGGATTTTCTTATTTTTTTCTTCAAATCAGACAACGGGGTATTATAATAATTTATCCTGTTGAAGGATCATAATTATGCAGATGAAAAATGATATAGGATCATTTCCACAAGGTTATGGGTTTAACAAGGATAGTCACAGTTTATTTTAGTCAACCATAGTGTTTTTTATATATACTTCTGTTTTACCTAAGGATACCGCATGGTGCATTGAGATTTAGGACTATTCTATAACCATTGACCACAGACATGTAGTCCACCCTGCCTGATGACAAGACACTCTGTTGTTAAGATTTCCTGTAACTCTATAATGCTGGCTACAGGAAACTAAGCGAAATAGAAACCAAGCTGGGAATATATAGTTACAGTTGCAATGCCTTCTTAAAGAAACCTAGAACTTAACTTTAAGAGTTTGAGAAAAACATAAACTACTGTAACTGTTTAAATTTAACGAGTTTCATTGTTTTAAACCAGATTTAATGGATTTTTTTGAGCTTTCAAGTTTGTGTGCCTAACTGAGTGCCTTCTTCTAATTAGCTAAATGAGGAAAACGACTGGTGTTAACACTCTGTAAGAAGTATAATTACGATATCGTTCCTAACAAAATGATTAGGGACCCATTTGTTGGATCATGAATAATTACTTACAGACATGGAATTCTTAATGAAGCCATTTAATTTTTTCAACACTATCATTAACCCTTCAAAATTTCTGGAGTGAACCCATGCACTAAGTGGTTAAAAGGTTTTCCAAGATTTGTTCTCTTGTTCTTATTCCCAATACTTTTTTTAAGTGTATTATATTACATATATTATATATTTGAATCCTGGCCCTTAGGTAGTATGAGACGTTCACAAACGCAGTAATTGTTCTTTCCGAAGGTTCTGTGAGACATTTCCGTTTGAGGAAGTAGTGAGCAGTAGAAGAAGAATTGTCTCTCTGTCTAAGAGATTGTTGGTTATTGCCTTGGTACCGGCAGGAAAGCGAGACTGTGTCTCCAAGCTCCGGAATGGGGGAAATGAAAATCAGCAAGTGACTGTGAAAGGGGGCAGAGCGATTTCCTTCTCTGTCCTGAAGTCTGCCTCGCACTACATCCTTATCTGATCGAACCTCACACCTTATTAGACACAACTGAACACAAGCCAAAAGAGTGCACTTCAGTTTCACTGCAGACCAAGTGGAATAAAATGATCTGCCTGTTATCGTCTCCATGGGTTCACGAAAACGTGGCAAACAGTTCTGTCTTCCTTTATCAGGAATGTGAAAATTAAATCCAGCTATTCATATGTAGTAACTTTTTTTAACGGTTGCTTTGCAGCCTGATTCATCCTGGGCACTGGCAACATATCATTAGGAGGTCACTGTGAGGCATACCTTTATCAATCCCTAAGGTTTAGTGTTTTATACTGCAACAAGTCTATTATGAAATGTAGACATGAGACAATAACTGTAATTTGGAAGAATTTAAACATTGATTTCTGGTTGGATTACTCCCAATTGAAATTAGCAATTTGTTTTATCGTCTAGACTTTATCTTTTTGATCTTCATACCAGCATAGAGAGGATGAGAGCCATGTACAGTACACTTCTCTCTGAATTGTGTGCTCATCAGACTCAAGTCTGTTAAAACTCTAGGGGAGCTTTGCTCACTGTGCCCCATTATCGGGGGAATGCCTTTAAAGTAATCTAATAACATAGTCCTAATTCAGTCCTTCAATACTTGAATTATAAATTGCAAGAGTGCTTCAAATGAGCATCTTTGTTGGACGAAGCACTCTGTGGAGCACTCTGAGGTTTTTTAAACAGACTTCTATAAATTGAGTTTTGGTGCTCAAAGTGTTATGTTAACCGCTGAATGCATTCTCACTTAATTCTTGAGTGCATAAGGCTAATATATTGATCTTTCACATCACAGACAAATAATTTAGGAGGCAAAGCCATTAGAGGATTGCTGTCTCCTGCTGTAAGGTTGTTATTTTTAGTCCAGTGGCATGCACAGCTGAACCTTGTCAGGCTTTCATGAAAACCTGGTGGTATTAAATGGTTTTTCCACAAAATTTGATTTGCTGGTTAACTTGATGTCTTTTATGCTACATTACCATTATTTCAGACTAGAAGTTTTTTTTTCACAAGATGCTCAAGTATATCATTTGTCTCTGCACAGAATAGTTTTGCTTTGTGAAATTAATTGCAGTGAAACCAGCAGTTGGTGCCTCTCTGCCTGCAAGCACAAATGCATACAACAGTGGGAAATGCAGAATGGCAACAACAAAAATTGACTAAGGACCGAAAGAGAGAATTAGAAAGGGGTGATTGTTTTCTTAAAACATAAGGATAACAGTTGAGCCTTGCCTTTTTTTAGTGTTGGGGGCTAACCACAAACTTCCTGGAGTGACCCTCTCAGACAGGTGCTTTTTTAATGTGTCTGCTTGTCCATAAAATGAGAAAATACTATCGCACTAGAGCTGGCTGTCAGAATAGTCTCATCTGAGGTGTGAGGTAATATTTTTCCTAAATCCGCAAGGAAAGACTAATCATGTTTAATGTAATTGAGGCTGGGTGAACATCTGGATGTGTGGAGGGTGTTTGAGCTGGAGGAAGCTGCCTGGGGCTGTTTCCTGTAACTCAAGAGCAAGTCTGTCAGACTCACTGATACCATCACCTTCTGAGCCACGGTCAGACCTCTACCCTTCTGTGCTTATTATGCTACCAGCTTGAAAGCAACAGAATTCTTTATTTAGGGTAAAATAATCAATAACACACCTTTATTCTTGAAGTAATGACAGTGAACAAAGCTAGTTAAGATCTAGAATGTGCTTTGTGGGCATTGTTTCATTATTCTACTGGTTTAATTTGGTTGATGTTAAGTAGTATTTTGGAATTATTACTGGCATCACAAAATATTCAAGCCTCATTGCTCATTTCTAAACATTCAGCTCAGAGAAAAAAATCTCTTGTTTCATTTAAGCCAGGTCACATTAGTTTAACTGTAACACAGATTGTGGATTTTGCTTTCTGAACAGCTGTTGCTTGCAGTTTTGAAAAATGCAGGGGTTATATATGCTTATTCAAGACCTGTTCACATTAGAAATGTGTAATTTATAGAAACACCCTTGATAGTTCTTTCATTCAGTTCCCTTAACTCACATTTACTGTTTTACTGTTTTTCCAGTTGCTTTGCAGTACTGCATTTTTTTCCCCATTTAGTGTTTGAGGCATGCTTTTGTTTAACTTCTAAATTACTTTTATAATACAGCAGTTGTCAAAAGTAAGAAATGTATTTGCAAGACTTTACTCAGGTTTATTTCATATTTGGTCCTGTTATTCAAGTTTAGCTTGAATATTTAAATATTTTTAAAGTCTTTGCGATGTATTATTTTTGAGTTGTTTTAGTTCAGGTCACATGCTTGAGAATTATATTCTTTGTCATTTACTTTGTCACACACAGTCACAATATTTCTTTAGCTGATTTCCTGGAATATGTGGATTTAGCCAGCAAGAGCTTTAGTAGTATTAAAGATTAGAAAAAAAGCACAGAATAGGAGAATCTGACGTTCATTCAAACTGAGAAGCAATATGGCCATTTAAATAGAAAAAAAAGTTTTATAGGAACAGCTTTAAAAAGACATTCTTGTCTGTAAGTGACCATCAGATCATTGCATTGTTGTGCGCCTTTCAATACTGTTAGTGTAATTTTTAATGTCAAACAATGAAGGCCATTTATCTGTGGGAGTCAACATAGGCCTGTGCTATAAAGATGCAGGGAATTAGGCAGAATTCCAGTAAGCTTGACTAGAGCGAAATGATAGTGTGAAATATTGATTTTTCAAAAAATCTCCATTTTAATAAGCCGAATAAGCCGCAGAAAATGTTAAATGATGAAATTGCAATGAACACCAGCTGGGAAAATTATGTTCTGTTTGGCCGATTTCACAGTTTCAGAGTCTGGGGGTTCCTGTGGGCCCACTTAGGGTTGGTTTCACACTTGACCTAAAGAACTCTGTATGATTAAAGTGAAAAAAAAAACCTGCTTCACAATAACTTCAATGTCTGACCATCTTTTAAACTGAAAACTAAAGTTCTAAAAGCTGCATTTACGGCCTTTTTTTTAAAAAGACATGGAAATGCGGTATATATTGAGTGTCAGTTGCTCAAAAAGCGGCAAAAGAAGAGGTGAGCAAGGGCAAGTATTTTCAAATTGAGAGTTTATAACATTGCGTCGCATTTTCAGAACTATGTAGTCATGCAGGTAAAGGTAACAGGCAGCATGGGTAAAAATGGCCTTTTTACTTCTTTAGTTAACTAATGTTTTGGCAGCATTTTCAGTTAGACTAGGATAGCCGAAGACAGGTGGGCAATAATTGACATATTTGCCCCTCCTTTTCCACTAACTGCATTTGGTGGTTTGTGGTGTAACACAATATGTATTTTTTCTATTTGGATTCAACATTTATTTTTGTTCTACTCACCCGATATGGAATAGCCAGTTGTCTCTCCTTCATATCTTGGATCACCACTACGAACCCTGTGACCGCACATGGGGGAGAATGAGGAAGTGTAGGCAGATTCCTCCCAATTGCCACAGTCGACCATGTTTCACCTTTGAACACCTCACAGGCAGCACAGTCTTGTCCTGGAAGCTCAGCCCCAATAGGAGGAAAGGTGCATCCCTCAACCAATTGTTTGCACACGCTTGAGAAATCCTGGTCACAGGTTTGCTGTCACATTTGGGTTATAATAGTAATAATAATAATTGCTTACACTTATATAGCGCTTTTCTGGACACTCCACTCAAAGTGCTTTACAGGTAATGGGGACTCCCCTCCACCACTACCAATGTGCAGCCCCCACCTGGATGATGCGACGGCAGCCATAGTGCTCCAGAACGCTCACAACACATCAGTTATTATTGAGGAGGAGAATAGAGTGATGAAGCCAATTCTTGATGGGGATTTTAAGGAGGCCATGATTGGTAAAGGCCAGGGGGAAATTTGGCCAGAATGCTGGGGTTACACATAGACCACAGGGTGAGTTGTGAGTTACGGGGTCATATGGCTGCTGGCAAGGTTATAGGTTGTAGGGAATTCAAAAACTGATGCATCTAGGCAGGCTTTGGATGTTTACTGTTCCAGCAGAGACCAGTACCTAAGCATTTCCTTTTATATTTTCATATGGTTGTATTCCATTTTATTTATTGTTGCAATAGATTTTTTCTGAACTAGGGGGGAAACGATTGCAGACCACTAGAAGCATTTATTGGAAAAGGAAGGTGCACTTAATTGAAAAATACTGTACATAATGTTTCACTAAAGGGACACAAATGAAAACCTAATATATTTTAATATTTTGCTTATTCGACTTGTGTGGCACAATTACACCCGTTTTACTGTTCTAGTCATTTACTCTGCAGTGCTGTTTCCCAAACCAACTGGAAGCATTTCATGCGAGGTTTAAAAAAGCCATTTATCAGCTGAGTTTTTCCTTTTGTAAGAATTGTTACCCTAGGAGCCATTTAGAGTATGAAATGTAGCTTGAAATCTTTTTAATAGTTGTGGGACTACATCTATTTGGCATATGTCCTTTCAGCTCAGTTTAGCAAGTATCAAATTTAAACCAGTGAAATTAAATAAACAACAACAAAAGCATACTGTATTTTGACCTTACTTTCCATCCTAAAGCAAATCAAATGACTTATTAATATTCTGTGGTCCTTTTATTTATATTTAATATTGAGTACTAAGTGAAAGATTTTCACTTTTCAGACACTCAGATCGGAAATTAATAAAGGGTCTTTGCAACTGTTTTTGAAATTTTGGGTCATTATTATTGATGTAGTCAATACTGTGTACTAGTTTATAGCCAATAGGTTGGAATGCAGTTCAGTCTCAGGTGCTGTTACAGTATGTTAAACAAAGCAAAGAAATGGACTTGTGAATAAGGAGAGCCCAGTGACCACTCAAGTAAAAGTAGCAACAGTGTAAAAGTGTGAACAATGTAAGTCCACAAGCAGCGGAACAATTTTCTTGGATGATGCCATGTTACATGCATTATCTTTATCTGGAATATGGGATAAACTGTTCTTCAGAACTTCTGACAAGATGGCAGTTCTTGTTATTTTTAGGCTCTTACACTGTCATCTGTGCTGAAAGGGTGACCTATAGTGCACCTTCATACATTTGGAGCTTACTGGAAACCATCAAGATCAATTTCACGATGATAAAAGGAGATCTCAAATAAGTGCTCCAATATTGGCTTAGCAAAATGCTCTGTAACCCCGACGTGGCTTCTGAAGGGAATCTGAATATAATTAGACTTCGAACTGTCACTCAGTCTGACAGGCTGGTGCAGGTGATTCTGACTCCATATTTCCACCAAGGGTGGGATCATGAAAATCTGTTCCCAGGGGGACAGATGTTTTATCCAGGCAAGATCTCAGACATAGCAGCTGCATGCATCTGTGGAGCGGCCCTTGAGCATGAAAACTACTCTGTGTGACAAGTGGTCAGCATCCATTTTTTTCAGTTTTTGCATTGTTCCCTGACTTATGTTTTATCCCTTTCTTGTAGCCTTGTATGCATTTTTTTCAATACTTTATTTTTTGGTTTCAACCTGTTTATTGGGGAAAAGGAGTTGATGGAATGGTCAGTTTCAGTAGTTCACTCATTTGTTAGTCTATGGGTAAAAGTGAGAAAATGTTGGGGCCTTTTGATGGCTCTGAAAATGGGTAGTTTCTTCAGTCCACGATGTGGTTGATTTATAGTCTGTTGTGGGTGAAATTCTCAATCAGCTGTCCCTTCCCTGTCTGCTGCTATGCGTGACTGAGGTATCTAATTTTGTAATTACCCCCTGTTCCTTTCAGTTCACAAAGATTAAAGGTACATTTCTCCTCCCTCTAAACAAGCACATTTTCTTTTTATGTAATTCTAAATGTTATCTCTGTCCAGACAGCCTCATTCAGGCAAGAATGCAGTTGCAATAAAAAGATAAGATGTACTAATATAAACAGATAATTCTTTTGTATAAATGTTCACACATTTATATTCTATTTCTAATCTGGGTTCTGTGATTGATTACGCACAATACCTTTGTGAATGTGGTGTTTTGAGACATTGGTGGAAGACGAGGCAAAACAATACAAGGGTCCTGGCCTTTAACAGTACAAAATTGTCTAGATAAACATAAAAAGGGGGCATAAATGACAAATCAGAAAGAACATCATGGCAAAACACTGTGGAAAACCTCAGAAGCGCATATGTCGCTGTAATTAAAATAGCAGAGATTGTTCACTGAAATCTAAAAACAATTCACTAAATCTAATTTAATTTCAATTAACAGAGCAACTGGAAAACCATTTACAATGCACAAAACAGCATAGTGGTTTTCAACTGGTTCCTTGGATTTGCTCCTATTTTCCATTATAGTTACTCAGTATGCCCAAAATGTGTCATCAGCACTCGTTTATTGTATAGGCATGGATATTGTTTTGACAGTACCAGTTTGCTCAAAACCCAAAACTGATCTCAATCTATTTGTCAGTGACAGAATGTCCTGATTAAGATGAGTGCTGTTGGATGGCTGCATTAAAATGGAAAGTCATGGATGCACAAGAGGGATATGTGGGAGATGGGGTGAATGCTGGGGTTTCATATTGAAACTTTAAACATCCCTGTTGTAAAATGGCTTATGATAATGCAGGCTAATGTTTTTTAGGGCCCGTAACAATTGCCATTCTCATGGTGATTATGGGTTAGCATCGACTTCCAAAACAGAATGGCCTTTAATTCTACAGTATGTGGCACACTCGTAACTGTCAAAGAATGGGAGAGGAGGATTTTGTTTTTAATGTGTTTTACCCAATTTCTTCTTCCTCTGCCCTGAATGTCCCTGTTTGAGCCCTGTTTTTTTTTCTTTTTTTTGAGCTCTTACTTGTCAGCCTTGTTAATGGCGCTGATGAGACTGAAGGAATGCTCTCGAGCACAGAACAAATTCACTGTGCCGAGAGGCAGCCTGCAGCAAGGGAGCCCAGCCAAATTCCCTTTCTTTGCTGTAAATGGGGTAAAGCAGAAGGTTTCAAGTCATGTAATTAGTGAAATGTGGGTGGGAAGAAGGTAATTAACCAATGACTTTGTTACATCATGGGTACTCTGGGATATAAAGAAATTTGAGACAATAAAGAATGCATTCACAAGTAGCCAGCAGAGGATCCAGGAGAAAAAAAAAAACTTACAGTGGAATTATATGGTACAAACAGCTGTGCCGTCACCAAAAACTTTGGCCACTGTGGTCAGCAATGATATGACATACATCCTCTTGACTACAATTCCTTTTTGGCTGCACAGATCATAAAATTTTGTATAGTATTTATCTGTCATAGTAATGACACACAAAAAAGTTTCCAGTTTTGCTGTGGGGTATTTATTAATTCTTCTGAGCTCCAGTTATTTTGCCCCACCTCCCCCTTTCACACCCAGCACTTCATTTTCACAAACCCACGTTTCCCAAAGCAATCTCCATTTGTGGGTTATTATTTTCTTTTCAATAGCCTTAGCATCTGGGGAGCTTAGAGAAACATACCTTGTTAAACAAAATGCTGTGGATTGCAGTAAGGTGAAACAAGGTTTTGAAAGGCAGTTGAATGGTGCTGTATGTGCATTTCCTTATGTGACGGAGTGGAAAGATTTGTTTGGAGCTTGAAACATGAATCTTTTAAATTTGTCCCCTTGATCGCTTCCAAACCAGTAACCAGTTATAACCAATAACCAGTTATAGGTGTTGTTCCAAGCATACTACTGTAAATATGTACAGGTATACTTAAAATAATCATTAGTTAAAAACGTCCTCTGAAGATGAATTTTATTATTTTAAAAATGTATGTTTTAGCCTGATTTCCATATTTTTGTGTGAACCTAAACTCATTGTATGAGTTCTTTTTGCGTTTGTTGTATTTTGGAAAATAGTTCCAATGCCGTCTTGATCCTTTTGTTTCTTTCATATGGGTCTTTTCTAATATTCCAAAATAATTCAAGAAATTCTTGGAATTCCTAGAAAGCTAATTTCTTGGAATTCTGGGAACAGCGCTAATGTTCAGATGTATGAGCTCACCATCAGATCACGGCTCTTCTATTGGGCTTCTGTGGGCTGTTCTATTTGTTAGGTCTTATCCACTGTTTTCAGAACACACAGAAAAAGCCATGGAGACCCTTTTGCCTTGAGATAATTAATTGTGGTCGCCCTACACAATCCATGTAAGCCTCAGACTGCAAGGCACCCATTTCTTCTTCCAGTGCTCTTACCACATACTTGAAGTCTGGTTTTCCTGCTTGCTTGGTGGTCTGTGATAGCACTTTGCTATTAAAGCTTACTATGGTGCCCTCATATACAGTATGTGAAATGCATAAACGTGCACTTTCTTCACATTAGTAATGACCACAGTATATCTTTTTCAAAAACTGAAGTACAATGTGATAATGCATATATTGTACAATATTGAAACACATTTGGGTAAAATGCTCCATAGGATTGTGCAAGAAGGTATTTTCTTTTAATTAAGGGCCTATGCTTTTTTTAAGATGTAAGGAATTTCGAATTAGCATGTCTCTCTGGGGTTTGGCTTGATTTTCTAAGAGTGATGCCTTTGTTTTAAACTTTGATAACATCCATGTGGATTATGTTTCAAAGTCTTTGTATTCGCCGGGCTTAAAAGTCTGATTTTGGAGCCTTGGCTTTTGCATTTTGATATGATGCTTTTTTGCTAGAACGTCACCTTTGTAATATTTACATTGGTTTATATTATAGTATATTATCAGTTTATATTCAAAGATGAGAGGTTTGTTAGTTCTCTTTTCTCAATAGCATACATTGAGTTGTGTGCATCAACAGGCAACAGAGGGAAATACTGTAGTGTAGTTTTGTATGAGTACTGCACAGGGCTTTTTCAGCTGCAGTGTGGTGAAAAACAGTGTAGATCTACTGTAGAAAGTGCTGTAATTGGTGGCCTAGTTTAAGATCCAGGTTATTTAAAAAACATGCACCAGAGGGACAAAGCCATCAACAGCAGGAAGGCCATGAATTTACTGCACCGAAGTCTCGAATCACACTGGACACATATATAACCTTGAAACACAATAAGGCAAATGAACACTCACTTCCAATTGTCTGCGTTTTTTCTTCTTCTTACAGCTCGTAAATCTAAGGGACTTTCAACCAGCTGCCTATTTCAGAAACAGAATGATTGTTATGTTTGTCAGGGAAGGTAAAAGAAATGTGCTTGAGGATGCCCCGATGGACATATCAGAAATACACAATGGTCCAGCGCTCAGAAATACGCTCAGTGAACTTGCTGCTATTTGTTTCATCAGAATCTGTTTGATGCTAAAGTTTATTGAGGAGAGCACGAAGGAAGACTTACAATAAGCGAGAAACAAGAGCTCCAAAGGTTGTTGATTCCTAAAACAAGCAACTTGAAGACAAATATTTAAACATCTGTTTTCAGGGTTTTGTTCAGCCTTACCTAGGTTTTTATGATTGAGTGTTTGAAATTACAGATGAAAAGTTGTTTAATGTTTTCTCATCAGATCCCTGAGATGGAATTACAGTCCTTTAATCCCTCTTACAGGCCTGTCATCTGCTATTTGGTACAGTACATTCACTGCTTTTGTACACCATTTATACATTTTGGGTTATACAATTTCTTCATTCTACTTCTGAGCTAATTGCTCACTTTTTAGAATTCTGAAGCTCATCACTAGCATCTGCTGCAAAAATGAGTTTTTGAAAATAAGTTATGTTGTTTGTGGGTTTACAGCTCCATTGAATCTGGAATAGAGCACTGCATGGCACACGGTTTGGTTTTAATGAGCACAGCAGTTGCAGATTTAATCACCATTTCTCCTAAACCACAATTAAATACCACACATTTTCTCTAGGGGGATTCTGTGCTTCTTGCTTTTCAAAGGAATTTGGGTCGAGTCTGTGCTTTGTTGACACCCTGCCATTTTTAAATGAGCCGCACTGACACTGGAGAACCAGTGTGTCTGCAGATTTTCTAGGTGTCTTTTTAAGGGTTACACCTGAAGAGCTGGTTCAAATGAGCAAGTTGTGAGGTAGAATGAAATCCTGCAAGATCCTTCAAGATCGGAGCTGAACCATCCTGAATCTAGAAATCCCAAATCATGCAAAAAACATCAAGCCTAAAATCCAGGGTCTCAAGAACAACTTAATCTGGATGCTTGTTGTTAATTATCAAGCAGCACCTCTGTCATGCATGGAAATTCTTTGGAAGAAGAAGAGGATGTTTTCGAAGGCCTGCATTTAAATAACAGGACTGTACTCAATTGTTTTGCGTTGTCTCTTGTAGCATTATCGATTACCTACAATAGTTTCCTTACATTGACTTCAGCATGTTTTTCTGATGAGCTAATGAGTTTGGTGAAATACAAAGGTCATTCATAAATGTTTTTGTGAAGATAAATAGAGGCGGACTTGGCTGACTGTTTTGTCTATAACATTCGAACAACTGTATGAACTGACTGATTGCTGATTTCCACTGTCAGATACAGACTATTAAGAATGGCTTGATTAGGTCAGGGGAAGGATATTATGATGACTAATGCTTAGGACAATTTCCCTGCATGTTTGAAGTTCTGTGGCATAGTAGAAACGTCTGGGTTTTGAAGTGTTTTGGGTTTGGTTTTAAATGGAATTTAAATTTTAAAAGACGTTTTAACAATGTAATGAGTTACATGTCTGATTTTATCTATACTTCTCCGTAATTTGTAAAATTTCATTTTATATTGTGCACGTTGTAGCTAATAGGTGGCTACCTAAATACCAGTAGCAGGAAATAAAATTGTTTTCACTGCCAACAGCATTGCATGACTGTAATTTATCACTTGTATGGATTCCTGAAATTTGCAAAATCCCTTACACTGCTGTTTGTTTCTGTTATCCTTGCAGTTACTGTATGTGGGTAAAGAAGGTGGCAATATGTAAGCAGGTTACTGATGAGAGAATCAGACCAGGCTGCGTACATTTTATCTTTTGATTCAGTGAATCTCTCTAGGAATACAGTGAACTGGAGTAAATTAATGTTTTAGCTTACATCTAACATCTTCAGAGAGATATGTAATCGAATATCTAATGAAAGCTCAAATATGAAGCATTTCTCTGTGGAATTAATGCAGTAAGTACTCCAGAAACGAAAATGGAAAGTACTTTGGGTGTTATTGGCTTTTAAATATGTCAACTGTAAAATGTTTAAGTCAAAGAATTTATTATTAGTATTGAGAACTGATAGTCTGTATTAATGTGAAGAATGTGAAGAATTCAGAACTTGGCATGGCTGGCAGCATCAAGTATTATAATTAAATTAAAATCCCTTGCATTTATATATTTATATAAATATGTATATACTGTACGTATAGATTTATATATCATCCTTAAGGATGTTAAAGAGACTTTTTAACTTAACAGGGGCTGGAAGACACCTGGCAGCTGTTATGTGCCAGCAGATCCACAATTCAGCAGATCAGGCAGAGCAGAAAAAAGTGACGGCCAAGATCTTTAGGTAGTCTAGATTGTCGATGCAAGTCCAGTGTGTAATTTAGCCAGGACACTTCTACTCCTCCAAACATGACCATGAGATATTTAAGCAGACCCTCTCGTCTCATCTGCATTTACAGCACAATGTCCCCGGTTACCATACTGGGACAATGATTTTGGATATTCTGGCTCAGGGGAAAGAGTGCCACCGACTGGTCCCCCAGTACTGCTTGCAGCATCAGCCTGGTTTTCTGGTCTCCCAATCCACTACTGACAAGGCCCATGTTTATAGAACTTTGGACATCAGGTCTGCAGCTTTGTACATTTTGGGCATCACTCTGGTTTTGTCCTTCATGCCATTCATTCTATACGAAAAGTAGATTTCCTGGATCTGTGGTACATGTAATTAAAAATAATACTAAATTTAAAAATATTGTTTAATTTGAACAATACTAAGTTTGGGGAAAATGCATTTTTCAAAATTTCTGTAGAGAATCACATACTGTACATATTTATTTTGTAATTAATGTTTGTGGCAGCCTGGATCTCTAACATGATTTTATTTTGTATCATCTTTAATTTTTTAAAAAACCACTAGGACTTGTCGTAAAACCTTTCTACTTGTGTGGAAGTCAATAGCACTGTAACAATGTAAATTGTAAACCGTTTGGTTGAAAAAAATGAAAAATGGGAAAACCATTCTTGAACACTCATAAAATATTTTTTCAGAAAAAAAACTTCAGTAAGTAGATCTTAGTATTTTATAGCATTGGACTTTATACAATTAGGTGTATTTTAGCAAGGTATTATTTTAGAGAATACTGTCAATACTGTTAGGAGATCTTTTGGTGGATTAGAGAAATGAATATTTGGTATTATTGCTGTGCTTCTTGTGGGCTGATGCTGACATGGTTTTACATTGGTTTCACTGTACACATGAGTAATTGTAATAGACTGGGATTTACTGGGGGGAAAATAGGTCCATAAGTTTGTAAGTATCAAGGCTGTGTCTGTAATATGCTGAGGCCTTTGGGTAGGGGGGCACTCGCCAAGCGTCTTGCTCCCTTTTCCTTTGCAGAAGGCTCGTAAATAATGTGTTTAAGAGTGAAGTTACAAAAACTCACTTGGGGATCATAGCGTGCCTCATGTTTCCTCTTGGTGTTTATCGTCAAAGCAAAACACACTTAGCAGCGTCAGACTTGTTTTGTTTAAACATAAAAGACAGAAGGGCGCCACTGTGTAGTTGCTGGTTGGTTTGAATGGTAGTGAATATAGTGAAAACATTTTTGGAGGCGAGATTACAGAGTAGAACGCTGGATGGCAAAATACAAATAAGAATAAGAACACTGGTGAGAATAGGAGCACCTCCAATCTACCTGGGTTTATAAATACTGGGTTAATTTTAAGATTATACTTGTCGTTAGATGTACAAATACTGTACAGCCATATTTGGCAGCCTGTTTTTGTTTTCCTCAGGCATGTTGCCATTACAGCACAATAATAGTTACCTTGCCTTTAAAAAATACTCAAGAGTCCAAACATTGCAGATATGACTCAATGGACCAACTAAAAAGTAAAAATACTGTAAGTGAGGGAGAGCCCAGGCAGAGGAAAATGAGCAGGGGAGCCACCTCCCCAAAACCGCGTAGGTGTTATCTCCCTCAGATGATGCATTTGGCATCTGACAACCCAGATTTTTTGAGGAGCCAGTGGCTTCTTAAGTAAAAGGTCTGCCTGGGGCACTGGGGTAGGGAGTGACATACTGTATGGTTGTCATTAAATTTTCCCATTTACCTGTGGATGTATTAGTTGTGCCACTGTTGGATTTTACTGTGAAGATAGCTGACCATTATTTAGTCAAGCACTAAGCTTATACATGATAAAGCTGGCTCTGAAATTTGAGCAGTCGAGCACAGAACTGGAATGGAAAATGGGCAGAAAATATGAAAGAGAATGAAGAGCACAACTGAGCCAAAGGGGCAGCTGGGGGAGAGATTGGGATGAAGAAGGTGAATAGGAGACTGTGAGATCCGTGTATGAGGTGTGAAAGCAGAAATCTGTTCCAAGGATGGAATTGGAGTTGAGGTTGCCATGGGAATGGGTCTGCTGATTGAGAAAGATGATCTTACTGGGATAGCAGACTAAGGGACAGAGCAAGAGTCTCAAAGAACAGTGGAGAAGTGTGCTGCTGATGCAAGTGTTCGATATTTCAGGACGAGTCACCTTTTCATATGAAGGTTTCCGTTTTCTGGGATAAATGACAGGGTCTTCAAGAAATGACTTGCCACTTTGTTCTGGATCTCACATTTATCAGCAATAGCATTTTTCTGACAACGCTAGGATCTCTGTTTTTGTGTAGAAACTTTTTTGGAAACTATGTACTCCATACATTTATACCTTCTTCCATGTTGTATTCTGCATTTTGGAAACCATATTCTCATTTATATGTATTTTTGCAGCTGTGGTTGCTTTTCAGATGTTCAAACTGTATGATTATTACAAAGCCAGTAAAGGGGACTCAGATCTGGATAACACAGAGAATACAGAGCCCAGGATCAACCATGTTCCATGTAAGGACGTTATACCACTGTATGGGGAGAAAAGCCCTTATAGCAGCTTTGTTATGACAATGAAATTAAAAAGATGGTCAGTTCATTCCTGCTCCCCCATTACCTCTCAATCTTGCACGCATTAATGGAGATCCTTAGAGATACAGATTTGGCCTCCTGGGTCAATCAACAGCTTGAAACTAGGAGAGCAAAACCCATTTGTCTCCGATTTTAGCATATTCTTTTTCTCTTATCCTCTTATGTTTCTCTTTTTGAAAGAAAGAATTAATTGTTACCATAATTAATTATCAAATTATTACCAGAAGCAGTAGAACGCCTTCAAACCCATAGTGGGGCCTGAATTATTATATTGTTGATTAGTGCTTTTGAAAAGTGAAAAGGAGATCATGATTATTTTCATGGTGGCGATCATTAATTCTTAGCCCACCAAAACGATTCAATGTGTGGTCTGCTGTGGCCCCAGAACATAAAAAGTGAAATGTCTCAGACGGGAAATGGATGTGTCCCCATTTTCCTTTCAGGGTACAGTTCTTATGGTTTGTGTTTGGCTTGTCAGGGCTTGGCTCTAAGTGAGGTACATGCTGATTTAAGCCCTGCTGCTAGCCTCTAGTCTTGGCTAAGTGTTCATATCAGACTATGCTGGTTTCCCAGGAGGTAGGAAGGAAAAGTTGTCTGGCTTTGGCTGGCCTCACTATATTACAGCCACTGCTTTCTGTCCAAAGCCTTTCAACAATGAGCATTGTCTTGCAGGCCTCTGAGGGTAAAAAACAACTACTGGAAGTCGATCAAAAAGACTAGAGATGTTTTTTTATGTAATTAATTCTTTATTTCAAGCCAAAGGACCAAGTAATTTCTAAGTCTTTTTCTGATAAACAAAACTGATACTTGGACTGAAAAGTGTGCAGTTTAAGATCAAGACTTTAGGTTATTTGGTATTATTTAAAATATAGATATACTGTATATGTATGCCTGCTCATTATGAAAATCCTTCCTAATGCTTTTAGTATTTGGAAGAATTATGTAGTACAATGGGGAAAAAAGCTATTTTTTCAGTATATAGTGCACTTCTAGACTAGGCAATTGAGACCATTTTACTAAAAAGCATATGCAAGAACAAATCCAGTTACAGTACAAAAAATGCATCTACAAATTGTAATCTTATATTAACATTTAAAACTACAGTTTCTGATGTGAACTGGGTCTTGATACCTTATAATTTCCACTTTGAAACCTACGTGATGATGCACAGGCAGCCAATATAAAAGAATGGGTAGATGCAGGCAAGAGACAAGGTTATGGCCCATCTACCTTGTTTGGATGTTAGTAGATAATTGATCCTAAGATCTCATCCAGCCCTTTCTTGGAAAAAAAAATACAGTATCAGCTTTAACAACAAAGTTGAACAGCCTGTTAGAGATTCATACAAAAGTCAATTTTTTTTTAAGTGTCTCTTGTTCTCAGTTTTAAATAGTTTCCACTTGTGTCCCGTCGTTTGTGTTCCACTGTTATTTTTAAAGAAGTCCAGTGGGTTGACTTTACAAAATGTTCGAGGATTTTGAATACTTGAATCAGGTCCCTTCGTAATCCTCACTGTCAGAGACTAAGAAGGTTCAGTTCTTTTAGCCTGTCAGTGAAGGATATTCCTTGGAGTCCAGGAGTGTATCGTGTTGCACTTCTTTGGACTGATTTCTGAGCAGCAAATTGTTTTTGCAGCATGGCGTACAAAATTGTACAAAGTATAAAACAAATGTTTTTGTTTTTGAACCAACAAGATTAAAAGGGGGTTAGTCCTGATGAAGACTTTTTAATTGATTTATTAAACCATTTGGGACACCGCTTCCTCAGCTTTGATTTACTCTGTGCTTCAAGCAAAAATAATGTTTAAAGTGTGTCCATTTATGCTCTACTGATTCCATATTTTCTCTATGTCATTCTGATTCTCTTTAGCTCTGTCTCACTGCTTTATAGTTTTCTTTTCTTCCAAATCTAAATCTTTGATTTGGACTGTACCTGTAGAGTTCCAGTGTTATGACCACAGTACCCTCACGGATCTTGATTGTTTAAAAACACTAGATCAGTGCAAGCATTCCCTCTTGCATGTGCTTGATCAATGTAAGTAAAAAAGCAGTAATTAATCATGTCTACCATTTGAGTTTGTGCTGCTGACATTCCAATTGGCTTTTTCCACTCTGTGTGAGAAAAGTAAGTCTCCCATGAAAACCACATCTTTGTTTATACATACATTTTGAATGTCATTACACAGTGTTGAATTATAATTAATAGACAAATTTGGTGATCTTTAGCATTTACTGAACACTATGCCTTTTGAGCGTTTATTAGATGTACCGTATAAACTATAATGATTCTGAGTTTTGATATATCTAGGTTAAGGTCTTCTACCTAATTAAGGAAAAGTAGCAACCGTGCTAACTACTTTTATTAACAAGCTGAAGCATGTTGTGTTTTCTGTCTTGCATCTCAGCAAATAAGGGATTGTAGTACTCAGGTTGGGAACTCATGAAGGTACAAGCTAGAAACCCCGATAATACAATGCAAAATGTCTGAATTAATGAGTTTAAAAGAGTAATTGTGAAAAAATGCAAATAATTTATCATCTAGAAGTTTTGAAATGTTGAAAAAGCAAACTTTGTAACAATATACACATATTTTATTGATTATTTTTAGGCTTTCGTATTTCAGTTAATAATTTCAAATTCAGGTACTATGTGTCACAAAACTATGTGATGTTGGAAAATTTTAATGTACCATTACTGGATTAACAATTGAGTGTGAATTAAACGCTAAAAAGCAGACTGTGCAAAGCATTTTTTCCACAGCAGGAACCTTTGCTTCTGTTAGAACTTGTCTGTTTCTATCAGCTGTGAACTGTTTCCATTCTTGATTTCTGTGAGCCCTTCATGACACCTGAAATTGGAAAATGTCTGCAAGTAGAAGCAATTGATATTTTGCTGATTATCTGAAGAATTCAATAACGATTCCCTGTAGGAGATTTTGAAAATTGCTTCCTAGGGCTAAACACTCGCAGCAATCCAGCACTCAATCAATTGAAGCGACCAGCTATGTTCAACGTATAAAGCCCCGATCAGTGTTCTAACTTTGGCATGCACACAAATATGCATATTAATTTATTTGTTTGGTTATGTTCCATTCCGAGTGCTTGATTCATGCATTTATAACATCAAGGCTTGATTTCTCTTCTCAGTAACTTGCAATATATCCAAAACTGTGCTGTTAGATTTCTGTTACTTAGATTTGTTACTGACTTTTAAGGCTCTATCTAATCTGGCTCCATCATAAATCTCTGAACTCCTTCATGTACATACTCCCTCCCGTAGGTACCGTTCAGTTGCGGGACCTTGGTTCACTCTTCCTAGGATTTTGGTGACCATGCTTTTCCTTTTACTGCCTCATTGTTGGGGAATGCCTTTTCACTGACTCATCAATAGACAAATTAGTTTTACTCTTTTCAAATCCAAATTTAAAACTCCCAGTTTTACTATGGGCTATGTCCATTTGCCTGACTTTATCCTGCATGTTCTCGTTTCATTTTATTTACTTTTTATTGTATCTTGTTTCTCTTTCTCTTCTTTATCACCCTCTATTGTGTCCTAGGGTTTTGAAAGGCACTTTATGAATAAGGTTATTATTATTTACTTTGTTGTGCTCTGCCAGAAATAATGGAACATTCCCACTTTCACACTTTCATAGAAAAGTACACATTTACATGTCTGTCCTGAACAGGCTCTGCACATTGTCCGTGGCCAAGCTACCATAATATGGATGTGTCCTTGTAATTTTTTAAGCATGGTGTTTTATCGTGTTTGTGCTACAGTACTTCTGTGCTGCTCATTTTAATATGCTGCCTTTCTGTACTGAACCAAGAGCTGAAGAAATTTCTAAGAAAAAAAAGGCTTTTACACCAATGACTATGAACGGACTGAATTAAAGAATCCAGCTGAAAGGCTATTCAGATCTCAAAGGCATTGACAAAGTCAATGCGGTGGACTTCTTTAGAATCCGAAGTGAAATACAAACCAGAGGACTCAAATGGAAACTACAGGGGAGTGCATTTAAAGCTGAGAACATGAGGTCCTTCTTTACACAACGGGCTGTGGGACTCTGGAACAAGCCATCTAGCCATGTTGTAAAACCTGATTCCCTGGCTCCATTCAAGAACTAGCAGGAAAGGCATTTTTTTGGTCTCAATAGCTGCTAGCAACCAAATGAACTAGATTGACCAAATGACCTTCACTCATTTTGTATACAGTACTTGGTAACTTTCTTAGTTTTTGTGAACCATAAAACCCAGTACATTTGCCCCCTTGGAGAGCACAAATTTGCTAGCCAATATACAGAGGTTTGTACCTTTCCTCCCCTTTTCTTCTGCTTTGTGTCTGGCACTCCAGGCTCTCTCCTTTCTCCTTATTCATCTCTCTTGGTCATGATAAGGGATCGAGGCAGGCTAATGAAGTGTCAGTGTGATAAGACTTAATTTGCAATAAATTTTCTACCAGGCAGGGTGTGCTGCCTTTAAAAAAAGCTTCCCTTTCTGAAATCGTAATACTCAACTCCCCAGTAACCCCTCCTCCACATCTCACCCCAACCCCCAAACGCCAACATTCATGTGCATACACACACACACATTTCCATTTGTTTCCAGGGACCAGCCATCAGCAAAAGAGAAGAAAAAAGGGAACTGGGTATGAATGCTTAAGGAGCAGCTGACTTTTCTCAAAATCTGGCAGCACTCAGATGAAAATTAAAAGGCTCTTCTGGTTGGGTGGGAAATTCTGTGCATCTGTTTCGTTGGTTTAGTAATTGTTTCATCTCAGTTTCTGTGTTAAGCCAGTCAATGTGTCATTTCTGTAGATGCCTCTTTTGTTCTCTCTTGCTCACTGGGGGTGAGTTTTTAAGCTATTGTGCCAGTGCAAGAAGAACTATGAATAGCGAAGTTTATAATGCTGCTATAAGACACGGAAGGAAACTGAGGAATAATCGGGACCGACAGCAATTTCCCCTGTGGAAAATGGGAATCTGCCTTTAAAAGGCAGTATTGACTTGGGAGCTTTTTATATGGTATACTGGCATGGTCCATACTTGTTGAACACAATGTCTAAAAACCCTTCAACACCTTACTGTCTTTAGCAGAAAGTAAGGTTTAGTTTGAATAATCTTAATATATGAAAAAACTGTCATAATGGAACAGGAGGTCCAGTTGAAATCTTTGTACATCTTTCAATACAAGCATTAAAGTCTTCAGCACATCCTCTTTCTTATTTGTTGCAATCCAGTAGTGGTTTGCTGTCTTGTTTTGTGCTTTAGTCAGCCAATATAGCCTCAACAGAGCACTTTGTAAGTACATTACTGGATTGATTTAATTTTATGTCTTCGGTGAGAAGCAACAAGATTGCCCTGATGTTAAAGTGATAGAGAAAGCTGGAGTGAAGAGAGAGAGGGAGCTCTGCGATGATGTACGGCGAGTACAGAAGGATTCAATTCAATTTCTTCTCACTTGCGCAAACCCCAGCTCCTCCCGTCTGGCCAAACAATAGCAGCTGCTGTTCTGCTCAGCCGACCGAGAGCTCGGGGGGTTCAGACAGATATTTTTCTTTGTAGTTAAAAGAAAATGGAGCTGTGTTATTATAACTGGGCAGCAATCTGATCTCCTCTGTTGGCATAGGGGATGGAGGGAAGTAGACAACCAGAGGTCTGAGCTCTGTTTTCTTGGAAGGGGGAGGATGATCACGCCTAGCAAAAGGGTGCCTAGTTAACAAAAAAGCAAGAGGAAGAGTTGTTCTGTCTAGGTGGTGTTGATGCTTTATGGTTTTAAGAAATCCAGATCTCATCAAGAAAATATATAAATTTATATTTATCTACAAATATGTATATTGCTCATTAAGAATATGCATATGGACATTGCTGTGTTTAAATCCATAAGATTGCAATTTCTGGTTCTGGAAGCTTGCATGAAAATGTAAAAAGGATGCTGTACTGTTCTACCAGACCACAAGCAGGCCAGGGATAAGTGATGAATTCTGACACTTCACATGGAGCACCTCTAAACCTTTTGCAGTGTTTCACATATAGAAGGTGACCCACTTTGTCAGTCACTACAGTCAGCAACCACCTGATTCATGTATAGCTCCATTCTGTACCCACAGCCCCAGTTAACAGACAATCAAGTAGAAAAGTGAGGAATTGCTTCACCAGTTGCATTATGGGGGGAATATGGAGACGGTTGAAACCTGGAGCAGAATTTATTAACAGTTCTGTGGGATTTATAAGACCTAAGTAGTCTGGAGCATGGCTTAAATAAGTACTCTCGTTTTAGTAAGAGTTCTTGAATAGAACACCGTCCAGAAGATACCAGTTTTCCAGAAAATGTTTGACATCATTGCTCAAGCATCCATGAAAGTGAAAAACACATGAGGATATTTTCCCGACACCAGGTATTTAAAGGTGAAAGTTCTGGTGTGCTGGGGATTTACTTTCTCTTTGTTATCTCAGGTTTTATTTCATGCAGACTTCTTATAGGGTTCTTTCTGACCTGCCAGTGAATTTGTGTTGTTTCAGTTCTTCGCCTTATCATTCTGTTTTCCATCCACTATTCCATTATGAATCTCATGGAACATCATGTTCCTGAAGCAGAACAGAGAAGAGACTGCTGTGAGATCTGAGACAAGTGTTCAGAATCTTCAAAGGCCTTGACAAAATCATCCCAGTGAACTTCTTTAGAATGAAAATTAAAACAGACCTGAGGACACAAGTGAGAACTACACAACTTTAGCCATAGGGTTGTGGGGGTCAGGAAAAGCCAACCCATTTATGTTGTTGAAGCCAGTATCCTAGCCTGTGATTCTTGGATCAATTAATTACTAACGACCAAAACAGGCTAGATGGGCCACATAGCCTCCACCTGTCTGCAACAGTAATCATGTTCAAGTGTCAGAACACTGCTGCACATGATAATGGGTTCCAAGAATTCTTGCAAATCGTTATTGTGAAAGGACTTGCATTTTACATCAAAGGTGGGGTCAGTTCCAGTCTTTTGATTCCAATTCCCTGTTTCACTTCCCTGGCTGTAAGAATTAAATCTGGGAATTAAAACACTGAAACTGACCCTAACCCTGTTTTACATCATATTTTTCGTAATGAAAATGAAAGGATTTCTGTTTTCCATATCTTCTGTTTTTATTCTGCTGATAAGTAAGAGCTGGAACCTTCACATGAGCACATTCTGTGAAGCCATCAGCTGGAAAAAGAATGTTGGTAGCGTTTGTGACCAGACGTTATAAAAGAAACTCAAGTGAGATGCTTGAGTAGAGGGCAAATGGATAAATGGAAGTTAATGCCTCAGTGTATAAAAAGGGTGACCGGATGAAAATAATATTCTCTTGATTAGTAATAGATAGTTCAGGGCTTGCCAGTCCCATCAGATATCAAATGTATATCATTTGCCATGATTTTGAGTTTCTTCATCTACATGGGCATGGTGCTTGGCTCCTAGAGAAATGTTTCTAAGTGCTGCATGGAAACACAGCAGCAAATGACTTAACACCATCTCCTCTTCTTAGACAATGCTCCTTTAGTTAATTAAGATTAATTCAGTCCAGTAGACCCCCCCCCCCCCCCCACACACACCCCTTTTCTTTTTGCTGGTGAGCCTGTTTTGGAAACGGTTACTATGGAAACGACAACCATTGATATTTAGTATTGCACTCTAATTTAATCATTCTGGAAGCCTTTTGGGGTGGTAAGTGGGTGTTGGGGTTGGGAGGAAGTTTGTTAGTACTGGAGAAACAGTCCATTCCCTCAGCAACCTGCTTTAAGCCAAAGAATATGCTGGGATACAAACAAAAAGAGTTCCAAAGTCTCTTTCATTTTTTGTCCGAATGTCGTCTACAGCAGCTTGCATCATTGGACTCCAGCATTTATGAATTATAAGCTCTTCATTGCTAGTTATCCTATGAAAGGCTGTGTTTGATCCACCGATCTACTGGAGGTTCTGCTTGAGCTGCTAATAGTCCGTTCAGTGGCTGACATCAGTGACTGTAAAACAGAACACGGCAAGCCACCCACTCTTGCCTTCAAATAAATCAGCCTTGTTTGTGCTGACTCGTGTAACAGTCCACTTGAAAAGCTTTCAAGCAAAAACAGCTAAATTCAATAACATTTATGTGTAAAAATGATCCTTAGAGTGAGGACAAAGCCAAATGTTATGCAATGTGTTAAGATTCCAGCTAAAAGACTCGTAATAATAAAAATTCCATAGCTGTTCCAGACAGAAATGAAGCCTGAAAATCAAAGCAAAATAATAAAAAATCCAAATTCTTCTAAAATCAAAGGCTGTTTCCTTTAGAAAGGTGTTTTATTTGAGTCAAAGAGAATGATTCAACAATACTTTCACCCTGAAAGATTAAAGTTGTTTTTAATATTTTATCCTTTGTAATCTGGTTTTCCTTCAGTTTTTTTTTTAATTGAAAAGGAAATCTACTGTAAAAATACTCTTAACCGTGGGCACTGCCAAAATCCATTTTCAAAAACATTTATGTTTTAAGTATAGAATTTGTACCCTGTAAAAATGCTTGGAAAATGGCAATTTTGTCTGGGTTCCATGATAGACTTTTGTCTTACGTTTAAACATAAATTAGCAGCCTAAGCATCTGGTCATATTTTCCTTTATTTTACCAGGTACTGTAAATCAATTGTGAACAAATAGTTATTTATAAATATGAATTGGGAGATGCATTATACAGGAGAGTACTTGTAAAAGAACAGTAAGGCACTTACAGCACAGATACAGTACATCCTTGGAAATAAAATATGTTGTATACACTACGACAGATCTGCCCTGGACAGTCACTTACAAGAGGTTTTCATATGAGACTAAACCTTCCAGCCTCTAAATGTATAAGTAAGATGGAGATAGCCTGTTGACGCCTGAGCTGAGACTGACAGATTAATTTTTCACTGGTGTGTTTTTTGACCTTAAGAGAACAATGCTTAAGAGCTAGTGAATGAGCACGGTCAGCTATCTACCCCCCACCCACCCCAGCCCACCCCGCCTGCCACTACGTTTCTGTTTTCTGCTCAGCTGCTCCCAGCACAGCAGCAGCTTTGCTTGTCTTCTGCGAGCCTCCTGGGACAGAGCTGAAGAGCTGCCCCACTGGCGGCACTCGCAGCCTGTATCACTATCCTCCACCACCGAGAGGCGACAAAATGAAATGAATGCAATTAGAGACGCTCGACAGGCTGCTATGGATACCGGCTACCCGCAGGATGGGGGGAGGGTCAGATGGGGATAAAAGCGAGCAGGGGTAGAGGGAACGCAGACATCGACCTAGATATGCATCCAAGAATAGTCTTGCTTACTGCTGTAATCTGACGACTCATTTTTTTTAGTCATGCATGTATTTATTTTCTTACATTTGCTGTACACTGCACCAAATGAAAGGGATTCAGACCTGTTTAGTCCATGGAGGAGGTACAGAACAGCATACTGTGTGCTTGATGATGAGGCTAGTTTAGATTCACTCAGTCCTTTAATTCTTGGCCTGTAATCTTCAGACTAGGCGTTTTTGAGAAACAGTATTCATAGACATATATTTTTGCATATGTGAATATTACTTAGCATTGACTTTCACAACATTGCAACTGCCTGAATAGACCTTTTAAATTTCTTCTGCATATGCTAAATCAAGGCAAGCATCCACGGACAGCTGTTTTACTCTTCTTAGGTGTTATCAGAGTGACATAGCTGTGATATACAGTAGATTACAGGTTTTTTCTGAGACCTTTCTTATAAGAAACACCACTCCGAGTAAGGCTGTTCTCGAGACTGCGGAATGCTGTTTCTAAAAGAACTGCTGTATGCACATAAGTACAGGTATGCATTAGTGCGTATTGTATATAACTATGTCAGTATCTGCTTGACATTGAGCTAGAGCTGTTTGTATTTTGGTCAGGTCTGATATATTTTGTACTGTATCTCACATATTGATCAGGCAGAGAAGAAAAGGCGCTGAGCAATCTAATGCTGTATATTCTGGCACAATTAATGCATCTTATATAATACTGAATAGGAGTGGATTCAATTTCAGCAGCAGATATGCATAACACCTTCATCAGAGGGGAAAGCAGAGAAAGAGCCTTCTGCTAAACTCATTAGTGTAAATGTTTTTGTTAAATGTTTATTTTTTTTTAAAGCCTGGCTTTTTAACTTCAATCTACTAGTAATTGGTATAGTGATGTAATGTTGTAGGTTGTGTAAAAAACAGATTCTCTATAAAAAGCAAGACATTTGGTGAAGTGTGAGCTTTTGAATATTCATACAACTGATAGTATTTGTGTACGAAGGCTGTACTGTATATGTTGACAGATTTTGGCAAACAGCTCGTCATTCAGTTTATTTTTCTCCCAGTGTTACATGTGCTTTCACACTTCTTTCCACATCAAATCAGGAAATGAGCTTCACCAGTTCTGGTTTGGACCAGATTTTGGCATTAATAAAAATAATAAAAAATATTTTTTTAAAAAAGGCTCTAGAACCCATAAAACCAATTTTATTTACCTCACAGGAAATTGGTTATAATACTCTACAGCTTTATTTTTCTCTTTATGTAAGCTGGAGAAAGGCTTTTGAGAACACTGCCATACAGATGCAAGCTATTAACTGCAGAGCGGGAGCTAATTAGTGTAAGAAACTCGTTAATGAAAACTTTGATCACACACAGACGTAAGTAGCTTATAGTTCTAGTCACGCTTTGTGTTTTAAGTGGAATGTAGGCCGAAACAGCCTCTGCACAAGCTTAATAAAATTGAACTGAGAGATATTGGTGTACAAACAGTATATATTAAGAAATGTAACTATAATAACAATATTCAGTTAAATAATTAAGAAACATGTTTTACTCTATGCATAGCAAGATTGATTGTGAGACAGGTTGGCAGAAAAGAGAGTTAATTAAATGTATGGCAAATTGGATATTTTAGTTTTTAGTTTTGCTTTTCATCACATTTCAATTTTCTGTGAAACTGTCCTGAAAGCAGCATGAGCATGCATCGAATGTAATTGGAAATGGTGGAGAGCTGTAAGAACAGCACAAAAAAACCTTTGGACAGTTTTATAGCAGTATGTTGCTGTTCTGGAACTCTTAGTGGCCTAGTACGATGCATGAAAAATGATGAAGAAACCACTATCAATGGTAAAGATCCACCAAAAAAATGCAAATAGCCCCACAACAGCACATGCAACATCCCACACACACACCAGCACTCCCAAAAACCAGTTCAACTATTGACATGTTTACAGTACTTGTTACAAACTAGAAAATCATTTTTCTAGTCCTACAGCATTCAGTACAGTATGTGCAAACTCAACAGAAGATAAATAAATGATTAAAAGTCAGATGTGACGCATTCAACCACAAGGGGAAAAGTAAATATGTCTGATCTTAATTAAATAAGATCCATACAGTACAGTACAGTATTTCTTGTCAGTTATGAAGAAAGGAACTAAATTACACTCTCTAAGTGTTTAAATCAATATAGAAGATGCATTTGCATATTATGTAATCTTGAGATATTTATCTTTCAAATTATGTTGATTCAGTTTCATGTTAACATTATTCTTTTTTTTTGCAACTGCATTTATATATTTAAAAATAATTAGTATTGAAGCATTATGAAACCTCATAGTTGAAATTCGTGTATTGCCAAGGGTGTGGCATCTGGGGATGATAAGTAGTTCTAAATGGTTTGTAAGATGAATAGTGTGGCGTGTCTAAAAGATGCGTCTGGGAATTGATGTGGTTTTTGAATGAATTGTCTTCTCAGCGCAGAGCTCTTAACCCTTCATGGCCTAAATTTTTCTGTAAAAAGTAAGAAGTGCTCATATATTGTAGGTTATCCACACTTGGCTCTTCAGGAGATGAACTCTGGGCAGGGTCCAGTCCGCTTCTGCAGTCTTAATGTTATTGTTCATAAAAAATCTTCTCTTTCTTTCCTCAAAGCTCGACTTCAGAGTTCTTCTTTTATGAGCAGTTGGGGTTTAACTTTGGCCCATGGCACTCAGTTATTCCACAAAACAAGGAAGGGATGTAATTTACCAAAACTGAGCAGGGAGTGTCTTGCTGAAGCCATCCTTGTAGCATCAGGAGACACATCCTTGGGTACCCTGCTTTGCAATGATAATCTACTTAGTGCAATACAAGAGCTGTCCCCTGATAATACAGATAATGATATCATATGTGAACTGACACTACATGTAGTATTAACTCTTTAAAGAAAGTATCGTAAGTGTATTGGTGGCATTACAAACAGCAAAAAGGATTATAGGTTATTATGCTTTTAGACTATGTTGGCATTCCATTAATAATATACAGTACCAAGCTATGTCTTTGGATCCAACGCCCTGAGACCTTTTAATAATGTTACTTTGCATTATAAAACCTATGGTTACAGTACAAGATTAGCCAAAGTTCAAATATATCCAGCTGTCCAAATTAATTTTTTATGTTGTTTTAAAGCCTGAAAGCAAAGGCAAATATTGCGGCTGGTAAAATGTTTATTTTTTTGCATGTAATAATTACAAAAAGTAATTTCTCTCCTTTAGAATTTTAAAAACTGCTCTTAATTAAGCCAGAACTGAAAAAAATGGTGTTTAATTTGCTTCTCTGCCCTAGCTTGTTCCATGCCCTTTCGGGGTCCTGTAGCAGAGTGTGCCTGCAAATGCTGAGCTCTACCCTTGAGAGATGAGATGTATTGTCCAAATGTTTGCTTGACTTGTTCTTTAATCCACCACATGCTCAGATTCTCATCTTGCATATGTTGTGAATGTCCATTGCCAATACCGGTGTGCTCACATTCTGAAATAATCGGTGAGGAAAATGACAGAGCTGAGGTTTCTCCTTGATGTGAGTGATAAGGAAGCAGTTGTAGTGTAGGAAACGTCTCCAAGAAGCAAATTGTGACAAGCGTTCCTAAAAGCTAAGGGGGCTGCAGAAGAAATCTTGCCAAGATTCAGTGGAGGTTTTATCAGATATTCCTCCAGAATAGAAGCATGCAGCGTGAGACAGTATAGTGCTTTACTGTATGCTTGTTCTGTGAAGCCTAAAGCAGTGATCAGTTCAAATGGTTTAGTATGATGTAAGAGGCAACAATCAGCTGTCTACTTACTGGATACTAGCCTGGGAGTATTGGTGTGAACCTGAAGGCTTTGCACATTAAAGAGCTGAGAGAATCACTGTTATTGGTAAAAATCGTTTTGGTTGTTTCCACAGTCTAAGGCAGAAGCCGTGTTTGCAAAGAAAACGAGAAAACTACAGTATCTCTGTCTTATGTATTTAAGTGAGCAAAAAGATCTAGGTTTCCACAAACTAGCAGGGCAATGACAGGGAGAACTTGCTGTTTTGGCAAGCAGAGCCACAAAATAAATAGTAGAAAAAAAAGAAAAGAGGGGATCCAAACCAGAAACTATGGGCTGTGTTGGTTTTTTCATTTTTCCCTGTCACGCAAGGGCTGATTCACAGAACATGATCGAGAGGGAGAGAGAGAAATAAAGAGAGAGAAAGACAAGATTGGAATAAAAATAGGTCCGGGATAGAGCCAGCGTCTCGGTGAGGCCGCCCACTAACCTCAACGGCGCCACACTCCCCAGCTCACCCCGGCGCTGTGAGAGGGAGGGGCCACACCACAGAACCATCTGGCTGCCAGTGCTCTCCAGTCTGAGGTAGTCAGCACTGGGCACACAGTGCAGATGTGAGGGTCCACAGCCAGCCCAAGAGACAGGTAGCATCATACACAACTACAGAAAGTGTGTCTGAGGAAAGATCATGCATGGGCTAATCCCAGTAATTGCATCACTGGCTCTTTTAGAAGTGGAATATAAACAGCTCCAATGACTTCATAAACTGAAAGAACACATTATTTTCTCCTTTTAGCCTTGCAATGTCTGTGAATCCAACTTACAATACTGTATATAATAATGTCCATATATCAGAATATATTAAAGAGGAATGCCCATCAACGTGTTTAACTCTTTGGGGTATGCTGTCAGGATGCCAATTGTTTTCTTCTCATGTACGACAAGTATTCCAATGTACCCAACTCGAAGTTAAATAAATAGTTCCTCCCAAAAGTAGATTTCAGTGAAAAGAAATTCTAAGTTTACCAAACTCAAGTTTGTCTCCTGCTTGACTTAGACATATGCTTTTTTCCCAATTAGGCTGCCTTCAGAAGAAAAATCTGTTTTTGCAGCAAAGAAAAATTGCAAAGCCTATCAATATTTAAAAAAAACACATCTTAGAGCTTTCTTGGTGTCTTTTTCTGGTCAAAACCCTCAGCCCTGATGAGTTTAACTGCCTAGAGGTTGTCAGGATCTGATGTTCATTGACCGTAGTAGGGGTTGCTGGGATTGAGTCAAGCATTACTGTAGATGAGTCCTGATTTTCTGTCATTGGCTTGGTGCCTCCTAGACTGGGTGTTATCAGTAACATCTTTGCCCATGCTCCATCTGGAGTCAAAGCGCTGCTTTTTGTGTTACAGGAACAACAGTACAAAAAATGGAGAGACTCCTGTGTGGTTAATAAGTGAAGGCGCTTGTTTGAGTCTGGGTTTTGCTGTTTGCTGACTGTGCTCGGGATTTCCCAAGAGTTGTTTGTAGCTGGCTTAAAATTGCTTAAACTTCAGTTGAGCTAGAAATGACGAGAGCAGTTTTGTTTTGCAAAGGTGATCTTTTTGTCTGGATAGATGCCTTTGCACTTGCAATAATGCTTGAATCAAGCCAATTGATCATGAACACTGAGGACACAGAAATGGTGGATGCCTTTGACAATAACACATTTCAGAAGAAGTCACATTGAGGCAGAGTGGGGGTTGGAACAACCTAGCCTCTCCCAGGTGTGTGAGGGTTGTTTAGTGAATTAAATATTAGCTTTTCAAAGGGGGTTTAAAGGGAACAAATATTTAAGAAAGAAACTGAAAATGCTGCAGTTAACCATTTCCTGACACTGTTTTTAGAACCATTTTACCAGTCTAGGTTTTTGGCCCAAGCAACACTGGATGAAGTTCACTATTTTATATAGTGCGTGTAGCACTTAGAATTACATGTTCTTGTCTACTGAAAAATGTGTGCGCGATTTATGTGTAGTGTAAAGCAGTGAAGCTTTTAACATGAATGATCAGATGATTTTGAATCAAAACATGGCGGGACAGAAGTGAGTGGGTACAGGGTGGATTCAGGAAGAATTTCTTTTAGCTCTGAGAAAGCATCCATTTGTCATTTTTAACACTCCTTTATATCCTAAAAAGATTAGGGGGTTGTTCTCTTTGATAGCTATATACTGCATGAAGCAATGTGCTGTTTGTAAAGAAGTCCTTATGGTCGTCGTGGAAACATGAGGCTAATGAAAAAAAATAGACAGGCCTTACATGCTCCTTCATCTGGAGTGCATTTAAAGGGAAAATATTTTCATAACTGTTTGAAATTTTAGATTTTAAGTGGATTAAGGAGACCGTACGCAGAATTTTTTTCTCCTCAAAAACCATCTGGTTTGGATTACTGCTTTATGAGCTGTGTTTCATTTCTGTGCATTTGTCATCTTCACGTTTGGGGGTGTTTTTTTGTGGGGGGGGGGTGTCTTATTCTGGAAAAATAAGTACAGTACACTTCAGGCAAGGGAAAACTTGGGCATGTACTTATCTGACCTTGCAGGGATTTTGCCTACGAGTTGTAGTGCACAGTACTTTTATGACTACACATTTGTGTGCTGCATTATCAGTTTAGTTACAGGGTGTAAACATCTGGACAATTCTCATTTTTTATGTGTGATGAATTCAACAATGTGTCATAAAAGCAGAGTGATATCAGTTGACTAGGTATTCTTTCCAGAAAATGTTTGACAGTATGTCACTATATTAACCCTTATAAGTTACTATGGAACTCCCAAGTTGTCAAGTCACTGATGCCACCTCATCCAGTAAAGGTGCCAAATCAGAGCTGTGGTGTAGCATTTACAGTACCAACCTCTGCTTTACTGTATGTATGGATTAATGTAATGAGCTGATGTTGACCAGAATCCCCCGTGTGGCAGTCAACAGAAGGATAGGTCATGCTGCACTGGGGTAAGTATAATGTTGTTATTAAAATATTTGATGATACCTTTATCCAGAGCAAGGGTGCAGCTGACTGTTTTTTTATATACATGGTTACATCACAGAGAGCAGCATCTATTAACCCTTGAGTCCTGCACAATGAAAAGAAGAGGGTGATCTAGAAGGGCCTACAAGTAAATATTGAGAAGGTTGTTTGCTTTTCTCCCATCTCTCCCATGCAGAGTTGTATCAGTGATTTAAGCAGATTAAGAATTTCCATATTAGGTTGGGTTAATAGAAAATAAAAATCAAGAAATGTCTCCTGTTTGGTCTGTTTGCATCTATTTTTGTAGTGTTGTGTATGATTTGAGTTCTTGAACTTAATGATCAGACAGACCTGCACCAGCCTGTCCTCAAGCTGTATTTGACCTGTAACCCTGAACGGAAACCTGGAGGTGAACTCCCTTTCATTGGCCAGCACAAGTGCACTACAGACTCTGGTTTGTTGTCAGTATGTGTTTGTGTTGAACACAAATGAGACAGTGTGGCCTAGGGGTCTTTCCATGTTAGACCTAATGAGAAACAGTGTATGTTTGCGGTAAAGTAAGTGAATGTTAATGCTTGTGTGTTGCTGTGAACTCATACATCAATCTCAATGGGCACATGCTTGGATAAATGCTAAAAGGGGAAAACACAAGTGCTTAAAAGTGTAATAAACAACATGTTTTTTGTCTGTCCTAAGAAGAACTTCAAAGAATAAGAAAGGAAAAAATCAGCTGTAACTTCAAACTCAGGTCACCAGACTTCTTACGTCTGTAACCCTGTGCACATTGGGAGGATAAGTGTTTATCCCTCTTGAGCAATTAAAGAATGTCATCTGATTAGCCAGAGACCAATGCCAATTCATTGTGAGAGGATGTTATTGTGAATGATTTGGCCTCTTCTGCAGTTGACGAGTTATTGTGTGTGCATTCCTCATTCCTGGTCCCCATTTTAAAGATGTCAAACTGCTTTGATGCGGGATATTGGGAGTTATACTGTATGAACATGCACTGGGAAGACCTTGAAAATTTGACACTTAAGTAAAAAGAAACTGTGAAAGGAGTCACTTAGAGGTCATAAGATTACGCATTTAGGAAAAGAGCCTTTTAAAAATACAGCACATTCAATCAAAGGTTAGGGGTCACTTGTTAGGAATGACTGACAGGAAGGAAGTGAAGGATTTGAACTCATTGGCTGGTTGATGTGATGTAGCAGCTGAAATGGAGTGACAGGTTGAAGATTGGTCCAGGGTATTGACTAAGGATCATAGACCTGAGACCTTCATTTTCAGATGTTTAGAACTATGAGTCTGGAAGCTTACGTAAGAGCTGTAAAAGAACAAGTAGAAGTAATTTCCACTGTGAATTGGAAACATCTTGACTGTGTGTCAATGTACATTCCATAGAAAATGTTAGTTCTGAAGGAGTAGGAGAATTGGTGCCTACTGGGCAAAACGGAGAAACATGCAAGCCATTTGGCTTGTGTTTCTAACTGGGGCTAAAATGCTTCAGGCTGACACAACATTTCAACTTTGAACTGTATAGAAAAGCTGTCTGACAAATAAACTCATTGCCGTAGTTGAGGGATGTTGTCAGATTTCCCTTGCGGAGATTAGATGTCCTTGCAGTGCCAGGCACTCAGTCAAACCTCCTGCATTCCAAACTTAATAACCTGTCCACAGACCCCCTAAACCCCCTCCCTTCACCAGTTCATTCAAGAAAAACTCCAGACATTCTTTACAACTTAATTCTTTCTGTTAACATTCATCCATTTTTTTGTTTTCCACTCCTCCTGTGTCATTGATGCCCTGGCTGCATGCTTTTTATGCTTCAACCAAGCTTTCGTTTTTCATGCACTGTATCTTCTTTAATGTCTCTATGGGGAAATGGTAATTATTTCCCTGTGGACGAGTGGACAAAAAGGGAAAGCCCTATCAGCAAATACTGATTTGATTTTTGACATTGTGTTTCCTTTAACATTCATGAAATTTTGCACTGGCACACAATGATTCATTTGGGTAGCTTGGGGATTTATAGATGCATATATGAGCATCTAGTTATCTATGTTTTTAGAGATGAGGGGCTTCTTTTTGCCCTTCAGGAATGAATAGTGATTACATCTATTTCTGGGTCATAAGTCTTTGAATTAATAAAAGTAACCTCATCTGGCAATAATCTATCTGCTAGCAGTTGAAGCCAGTGACAGCCAGATCCATCAGTGACTGTCATCTGCCACAGTGAAATATGGAAGAGATAGCTAAGAAGAATGTGATGGTGTTCTAGTACTGTATGTACTGGAAAGAATATTCAATAGCCTTCTTTCCGGGCATTCGTGTTGTTTTAAAACAGGAAATTACTACAGAATCTAACTTTTTGTTAGGAAACTGTATAAAATGCTCAGACTTTAGTGTTTTTATTCTAGCAGTGATAACATCATCTATCATTTTATTGGTATCATTTTGACAGGAGAAAATCAGCTGCAGAATGAAATCAGCAGTAAAGTGATACTAACCTATCATAACTTTTCATCTTAAAAGATACATAATTTGTACTGTATATCTGTAAAATGTACTGTATACTGTGAGGCATTAAATGTAATAAAGGCTATTTGGTCTAGTATTCATTTGTTGTATTTCAATGCTTCTCATAGAAATCATCATTGATATCAAAAAGTATTAATAAAAATTAGTCCTATTTGCAGTGCAAAAGACACAGGAGTCTGAGAGGTTGAAATACTAAGTATAAAACATTTATTGTTAGTCACCTCTGTGTTCTGCATATTGTGCTCTCTCATTCTTTGTCCAGTTAAGAGAATATATCCATAAACCCTAAGCATACCTCCAGGAAGACGGAGGTCACTACAGGCCAGGCCTTGTGGGATTATGGGATACTGGAGGGCTGCTCCTGCCAGTTTAGAAGAGGAAATGAAAAGTTTCTAAATAAAGCAAACGAGAATGAGTCCAACAAAGGGAGCTTTCCACGTTCCCCTCTGGAGTCAAAAGGGCAAAGTTGAGACTTTATTGATGTCAGGCAAAGTGCTCGCAGACACTAGGCAGCCCAGCAGACGACTGCCAATGCTGCTGAAATCTGACCAGCTCGAAATTTGGTTTCACTCTGAATCACGCTGCAGGAAGCCCTGCAGTGTAGGAGGTTAATGCCTTTCACCTCAGAGTTCAAAACCTGTAATTCCACTGTGGACAGAGATACGCATAAAGTGTGCAACTCATTTGAGCATGCGGAGGCCTGTAGCTGTAAAACTGAGCCTCTTTCCTCAGCTAAATTTGCGTGTTTGCTTAAGAATTCCTTACAATTCATATGTTATTTAGCTCAGTGACTTTGCAGGAAACATTTAATTCAGGGCAATTAAAAAATGTAGTCACCAAGTGGCCATTTTCAGTTAAAGCATGTTGCCGCCATTTCAGAATTGTATTTCATACCTTTTTTGAAGGGTTATTTTAAGTCCTTTAATGACTGCTGGTGTGCCGTTTGACAACGGCAGGGATAGAGTGTTCTTTATCGGAGAGTTGATCAATTCAGGCTGGCCATTTTGTATATTTGTGATTTGTGTGCTTAGCACTAGGATTAGAAATCATACCCTTTTTAGCAAATACCTTTAAATTGCTAATAACCTCACTTAAGTTAGGACTTTGCCAAAATATAAACATCATGTTATAACAGACCTCAGCAATCTAAGCTGTTTTCATGAGAAAGGATTAGGACGGCTTGCTAAATGTGGTTTAGGAGATCAGACCTCTATGCCCAGTGAGAGTCCTCACTGGCCTTTGCATCCCAAGCAAAATAATGCTTCAAAAGGACTCTGTGCGGGATTCCAGCTAAAACTGAATTTGATAATGTCTCCTGGGTTTTGTGCTCTCCCTTTATCCTTGGTTCCTCTAATCAACAACCCACTGTTAGGCAGATTAAAACTTACCTTGTTGTTGGTTGCTGTGTATTTTGAATTTTTAGAAGAGTCATATGTGGAAATCCATATCGGAGGGTCCAAAAGGAAGGGTGCAGTAAATACAGTACATACAGCGCAGCACTTGTTAACTAGCAAGCCCTCTGTTACTACTGTTACTACCTGTTACTACAGTACTAATCCGTTTTTTTTCCTTTCCTTGGCTCACTTCTCTTTACTGGGAAAATCCATACACCTCTGTGTAATTTATTTAATAAACACCATTTGCTTCTTCTTTCACTGACAACTTTAAGAACATTGTAGTATTCAAAGTGTAACCTGAATTCAAATCCCTAACAGCAAAATATTTTGACTGAAGCACCAGGAGAAAAATGTGCTCCATGTTTCTTTCAAATCTTTATCCCACTGGGTTTTCGTTCAGCTATAGCTTGCATCAAATACAGTTAAAACAATCAGTGATTTCTCTTTGAGGGTCTTAAACCAAAGTTATTCTGGCCTAACCAGTCCTAGAAGGAAGTGTTGAGTGTTTCATTATTCACCCAAATTACATTCATTGTGCTCACGCTGTGAGATACTGCTGAGTTCTGAGGCCGAGATGGAAGATGTGATGATAACTTTCTCTTAAATCATCATAACTAACTTATTAGTATGTTAATGTTTGCTTACTTATGATGCAGTGTAAGTCATCATCTTAAATTGAAAGTACTGTAGAAATACTACATGTTTATTCCTGTCAGCAAAGAAAATGAGTCACTTTTTGGGGTTTATGTAAGCTTAGGCTGATTTGTTAAAAAAACCTACAGGGTTAGGCCAGTTAAGGTTTTTTTTTATATTTGTGCTTTAAATTTGTGCAACAAAGTGGGCTTCTATAGGAAACCTCTCAATTTTCTTCTGAACTCAGGTAACATGTAGACACAGACATCTTCAGTTTGGGTGGAAGCCTACATTAATTAGCAGTGTTATTTCAGTGGTAATGGAAGAATAATGTTTAAACAAGAGGCCTTTTTACAGTACCACTTCACCCAAAATTCAAGATGACAAGCTCCTTTGCCACATGCTACCCCTTGCGAAGAGATTTTTTTTCCCTCTCAGAAGCTTCACTTCCATGCCCAGTTCTCATTCCTCTAAAAAACCCAAGTCTCTCTCTCTTGGTTTTTCTCATCTTCTGTCCAAGTTCTTCAGCTCTTCTTTGTCATGTCCCACACCGTTGTCCTCAACTACTACCTGTGTTCCCTTTCAGAGTTTTGCTTAAGGACCAGGTGGGATCCAGGTCCTTAGAAATGAAATGGAGAAGAGGTTTTTGTTTCTGCTTTACTTTAGATTCAGAAAACCTGCCAAAACGGTTGGTTTCCTCTCGAAGTGTGGTTGGGTTTTTGAGAGGCTTTTGTCACACTGAGTTAGATGAACGAACAGGCCGTGCAGCTCGGACTAGACCAAGGAACAATATTTTTATAAGATTGCTTCGAAGTGTATTTCCCTAGTGTGATTGTGTGTTTTTTAGGTTACTTCAGATTCCACACTTCAGCTCTCATTTTCTAATGCTGTATTCAATTTCATACCCTTCTTGTTTTTCATTCACTGGTAATACAGCACCTGTGATATAAGTCTGTAATTATTATAAGATTGTAATTTCTCCTCTGTTTGGTAGAGTTCTTATTTCTTTTTACATTTCTCTAAGTTCTTTTTTCTTTAGTGGTCCAGGGTAAATCAGCTGTTTCTTTAATTAAGTGTTAGGTGATATGGTGATTGAGTTCTTTAACAATGGTATGAGTAACATTTCAATGTTAAGTCTTTACACCACTGGTGTGTGATTTATATTAGATTGCTGCTGTGTAAATTTTATTCTATATTCCATTGATAATTATTTTCATCAAGGTAAAACCAAAATGGAATTTCTAGCTGATGTAATCATTGCCAATCCTGGAGACAAAAGAAGTCTGACTTTTGACATCAACAGTAAAAAATAAAGTGTTGTCTAAAAATAGGAGATGAGGCAATGTTACCCTTCGATGGAAACCAAATATTCAGAATCCTTTCTATCTTAATTTGTTTTTCAGCAGAGCTTTGGTTTGTTCAACATTGGTGCCAAAGCAGTGAATTTTAACTTCAGGGTTTTTAGGTAATTATGCTAAAAAAACAAACAAAAATAATAGAGGCCTCATCTGTTTTTAACAACGAGGCTCTAGCACAAATAATAGCAGTTCTCATAGTGGCCCATTACCACTCAACTTAACACTATCCATTCTCAAACCAGCACGGAAGTTGTTGCTGACAAACAGTGGCAAGTGAAAATTGTGGTGGTAATCTTCAGTCTTCAGTTTTCTTTTTTTTTTTGATTTAGTTGTGTTTGTTTTGGGTGGGCTGCCAGGGCAGCTGTCCTTTGGCCACAGCCCTGGATTTCCCAGGTGGCTATCCATGGCCACAAAGGGTGGGGACTGGGGTTCTTGAGTGCCAAATTTAGCAGGAATTCCATCATCGCTAGTGTGCTGTCTGTCAGCTGGACTAAGCTTTGGCCAGCAGTTGTAAAAATAAGACCAATTCCTGGATCAAGAAGAGGCTAATCTCTTGTGGGTCAGTTTGTCCTGCGGAAGGCCCGGGCCCTAATCCTGCAGTTGTTAGCCCAGTTAAAGGGAATCACATCCTTCAGACTTAGAGGTGGAGTGGAATTCCAGCCACTCAAAATGGGGGAAAAAAAAATAGACACGGCGACATAAGTATTTCCAGCTTTACTTTTTTTCTACTTCAAATCAAAGCTGACTTCAGTTTTTCCTTAGCAGAACATAAGAATACTAATAGGTTTACTGTAAGAGCAATATTTGCGTTGCATTTATGTAGTCCTGTGGGTGTATTTCAAGCATGTGTACATCTTCATAGAATGATGCTCCATAGAATATTTGAACATTAGATAAACACATCATTTTATTTTTTAGTTTTAGTCTCAGTTGGAAGTAAACCAGTTGTATTATTGGCAGTGGTGCAGTATGTTGAAACAGTTAAATATCCTTTTGTTGAAACACTCATTCTTCTGCATAATTACACTAATTATTTTAATAGCCACACTAATTAACTCATTATTAGCCTCTTTTCATCTTTTAGTGATTACATAAACCTAACTCAAACTGAACACAGATATCTGTTGTGGAAGCTTCTTTTATTTTGTTTTTTCAATAACCTCCATAGCTTAAAAGTATACAGTACATCTGTGTAAGTCTTTATCTGTCCAAACACTCTTTTTCCAAAGACTTGCAAAGCATTTAGTTTATTTTTACCCTTTCACATTTATATTATTTTAATTTTGACTGAATTGTAACTATTATTTCATCCATGGGAGCATCTGGGACATAAATACGGTATGATATTTAATAGTTTCTACTGTTTTATGAACGCCTGCACGTCCTTTAAACGTTTTTCCCTTTTATGATCTCTATTGCCGTTTTAAATATACCTGCAAGTTCAGTTTTTAAAAAAATAGGTACCAGATTGTGGGCAGTTAGGTGTTATTTCTTATAATTTTAATTATGTAACATTGCCTCTCTTAGCACTGGTTTTATTACCACTGTTTCCATTAGGGCTCTTGGCCCTGGCCATTGTTTTAAGAATTCCAAGTACAGTACATCTGTATAAAAGCAGGTGTTGATTTGTCTGTCTGTGACGATCATACAGGCTAGGAGGAAGCACTAGACAACACTCTGTACAGGCTGTAGTTGCATATCCTGCTATTTGTGCTAAAGCACTAAATGCAATGAAAAAAAGCTTTCAGCTAATGAGAGCATGGCGTGATATGTATGTTTACTGTATGGTCCGCGTCACTGTAACCGCTCACCAGAAAGAAGTCTCAGGCCCCCCCAGGATGAGCCACTGCCTGGCCAATCTTGGCAGATGCTGCTCCTCCCATTGGTCTCCCACTCCTGCCAGACAGGAGGAATGCAGGCAGGCAGTGGTTAATCTACACTCGGGTATTTGTGAATGTAGCCAAGCTTTATGTACAGTATTTCTTCTAGAAGTATAATTTAAAACTAAAATCCAGTTAGAATAAAAATACTAATTGCTGTATATAATTGAATTTAAATTATATGCTGTGGTAAATTATTCAGTGATGCTCCTGGGAACATACCCCCATTGAACCCAGGCTATAATTGCCTTTATTATCGCTGAATCCCACTGCACTTCTTTCTCTAGAATGCGTCCTCACTTTTAAGTGAGGCTCAAAAGGTTTTTTGGCTGGTGCTTGGAGATCAGAATGGTTTCTGGTTTGACACACCTCAATCTTTGACAGTACAGTCGGTCCACTTTTACCTCTTATGTTTAAATATGTTAAACAGTGATCTTTACAAACGTTGATATTGTCAAACATTTTATTCTAAAGAGCGAATGTAAACTCGGTCCTAGCTTTTGCATGTTAGTGAGGAATTTAGTTTTTACTTGTTTTCACTAATTGTGCAGGATCTTTGGAAGAGGAGAGGACACTGAGGTTCCAGCCTTCTGGTTAGGGATGTCCTTGGTACCCCTGTTGACCTGTCATGGCAAATCAGGGTGGTTAACAGCAGGTTAAAAGGTTGTATGCAGGGAAATGTTCTTTAATCAAATGGGAATGTGTGAAGCACCAGTAAATCAAATGGACATTAAAAGACCGACTGTCGCCAGGGCTTCAAGTAAAACCAATCTACAATTTATATCCCCTCTCACATGTGTCTAAGCAGTTATCCTAATTACACACCATTATGTCCAAAAGGTCAGTCGTGCTGATAGTACATTTTTATTGTTTGCCAGTCTTTCTGCCTCTTCTTACATAAGAATAGTAACGTATGTTTTTCATCTTAAAGCCATTCACAACCAGACTATGAAACTTGGTAATTGATACCGGTTACAACTGTGCAATTCCTTGCATGATACAAACAAAATTATAGAGGGTGGTCATTTTAAGAAGCTTTACCTCAGTAAGCTTTTAATAATGCACTTTAAATGCTAAATCTGAAATTAAAATAATTTTGAAGATCATATTTAGAAATGGGTAATTTAAGTTTTATGTTTTGATAGATTTAAACATTTTTTGTCAAGGATAGATGGTTGTGAAGGCATTGTTTTGTAGATATTAGTCTATCATGTACTTATAAATTTTGCATCATAAACTTTGCTACTGTGAATGCTGCTTAAATTCTGCCCTGAAAAAAAATCAATATTACTAGCAGAGTTTTTTCCCAGAATATCATATTGCGTACACGCGTTATGTTTCTTTGACACAATCACATTTGTTAGATTGAAATGCAATATGAGAGAATGCCAATTATCACAGCTGAATTACCTTCTTTATTGCCATATCAAGTATTTGTACAGTTCTGCGACTAGCTGTTGGACGCTTTGGGGATACAAGTTTGTCTGTTACCATCTGTTTACACCGAGTAAATGTCAGTTGTGTACATCTGTGAAGAGCTTGATATTCAATTCACCACCAATCATATTCTGAAGTGTTGACTGTCAAAAGCAATTTTCCAAGCAGAAGTAGAACATTTTTCAAATTATTCTGTGGAATTTAAATTAATTTTGTCATTAGTGGGTTTTGTACCAAAAAAGACGACATTAGTTGTGTACAGTATTGGTTTCTTACAGTTTGATTAATAAAGATATTAAACAATTTCATTCTTTTATTTATTTAATAGATTTGGTATTTACAGTATGTTCAATATTTATAATTTTGGTCTAAGAAGGCAAATTCATGTTGTACTTAAAAAATATTACATTAATCACTAGTTTCTGAAGAGTAATTAATGTTGCTCAGTCTGTATTTTCATCTTTTACAGTCTAATGCAGTTTGCATGATGTGACATAGCTAATGACTACCATTTCTAAATCTTAAAGAATATTAAAAGGCAGCCCTTCATTAAAAGAGGCATTTTATTTTTAGGGCAGACTTTGGAACCACTGGCATCTTCTTTTGAGTAGTCCTGTTTATGGAAAACTAAAAAGCAGAGGATGGCAGTAGTTTTTTTTCCCCTTCCTCCATTGCACAAAGTCTCTTTTAAATGTTCTCTGCTTTTTCCATTATTCATGTGGGGTGAGTGCAGTGATTGGGTTACAGTGGAGGGGCATCTCAGTTACTGGTTTCAGAGCCAGTGGAATCCCATGGTTTTTTTTTTTCATAGGCAAAACTGAGCCCGGCGACCTCCACGCACTGATTCACACCCAGCCAGCCGGAAACATGTCGCTGACAGATTGACAGGCTATTCAGAACCATCTACTTTATTCTCCTGCCTGCCATTTTTTTTAATAATCCTTGCCACCAGATTTAAGAGCACTTGGTTTTTAACTCTAGAATACCAAAGGGTTGGTTAAATGTGTGGTTGGAGAGCTGAGGTTTAGTAAAAAAAAAAGATATCGTAGTAGGATTTATATAATGCAGTGGCTTGAGCAAGAAACTGTTAAGTTTAAATGCAGAAAGCACTGCGACTGACTGCGAAGACAATAATAACTCAACTTAACTCAAATAACTTAAAAGCTCAAAATTGCATTTGAATTTGGAAGCCAGTGTTGGCTCTTAAAGCAGTTGGATTCATTTGAAGGAGTGAAGCTCTCAACCAATTAAGACCCTTAAAACCACTACTGTGTAAGTTTAATGTGGCTCGGCTTAATATTCATTGTGACCTATTTCACACTTGTAGGTTTACAAGGCTGCTGCTGCTGTTTTTGACTATTTTCTGCAATTCTTGCTCTTTCCAGGAAAGATATGTACAGAGATCTTTGGTATAGAGAGTGAAAGTACTGTCTGACATATAGTACTAAAACCCCAGAACTAAAATGGTACAATGTGAAACTTTCACCAGGTTATGGGAAATTTATTTTTTTAATTAGGACTGTGAGGATGAGAAATTATTTTGAGAATTGCGTAAATGTAATTCATATGTTTGTTGAAACCTGTGGATTCAAGGTAAATTTGGTTTTGAACTTTACAGAGAAGCTAGTGAATTCACTTAAATTTTATTTTAATATTCTGACCCTTGTGGTGATTGTCTGACATGTAATGGATGACAGAAAGGAATGGATTTTCTTCTGTTCATCTCTTCATAGTTCTAAGCATCTTGTTACATTGCTGAAACAAGAACAACATGATCTAACATCTAACATAAAATAAACATTCATGTTCTATAGTTGGGAATTTCCACTGTTGTCTTAAATACCAGAATACAAAATTAAAACACAAAGTGGAATGATTGAAAATTTTAACGAAGAATGGTTATGTAAATGTCAAATGAAATAACTGTCCAGCTGGTGTGTCCTTAGGAAGGAGTTCTGATAATAAGCAATATTTCAGCGCACCAGAACTAATGGTGAATACACAAGTCCTTATTGTCAAGATGGAGAGGACAGAAGGTCCCATCTGTCTTCACTTTTTGTGGTCTGGCTTAGTGGCTTGAGGTCAGACACACTCCTGTTAGGGCTGAAAACAGGCTGGAGAAATTTTAATTAAAAGAGTTATGTAAATAAATAAGTGTAATTGCTAAAACAAGTACCCAGACTACATAATGTAAACAAAGCCCAGATTGGAGTTTATTGGGGGAAGAAATCTCATGTAATTACAGGTCAACCACAGCATCTTTTGTGCAGATATAAATAAACAGACAGCAGCTCTTAACGGGGGGTGTGGGGGGCAGGGTGAATGTGTGTCTATGGGTTGGTGTGTATGAGGTCATTGTGAGAGGTTTTCTTTATTGTTTATATCACATTCTAAAACATATTATCTAAATTACATGAATTAACCTGCTTTTTATTTTGTTCAGTTTCTTTGTGGCAAATATGCAAAGTCCTGCATTTCAGACAAAGCAAACTGAAGGAATTGTTTTGTCAGAATGTCCATTGTAGTAAGATATCAGATTACAGTACAGCTGATCATGTGTATAAAAGACTTGCATAATCCTGATAATATATAAAAGTAATATTGGATAAAAATCAACGTGTATCATATGATTGAAATTACTTTCTCAGAACAGGAAAGAAATCAAACATAACAAAGCCATAACCACTACAAGTACACAAGTAATAAAAGGGAGACTTTATGTATTCTAGGGACATAAATGTGTATAATTCAAATTAACCTGTATTTTAATTGACTTAAAGCATAAAATAGCTTACATCTGTGGTTCTACTTTGAGATGTGGATCAATTAACGGCTATCTAAAATATGTGCAAAATGGTCTTCTCTTGTTCTTGGTGTAATGGGGGTAATAATGGCTTTAAGCCCTGTGAAGCTTTTCAGTTGATAACACAGATACTCCAAGGGATAAATACTCCTTCAAAGATATCTTAAATTAGTTTTGCATTTATGTAAAACTTGGGGTTCCCCTTATTTTTGCCACTCTTTTGGGAGAACATTATTCTATACAGTAAGCAAGTATTTGCCTTTAATCTGCCCCTTGAGTTCTAACCCTCATCCACCCTTCTATTTTCTAACCACTTTATCCAGTACAGGGTCACAGGGGAGCCAGAGCCTATCCAGGCAAGCAACAGGTGCCAGGCAGGATACACCCTGGATGGGATCCTAGTCCATCGCAGGGAGCAGACACAATTGCATACAAGTTACACTGCAGCCAGTTATCCTAGAAACCAGTTAACGTGCCAGTTTGTCTTTGGAGTGTGGGAAGAAACTGGAGCTCCTGGAGGAAACCCATGCGAACAGGGAGAGAATATACAAACTTGATGCAAATATCTTACCAGGAATTGAACATAGGGCCCCAGCGCTGAGAGGATAGCCACCCTCTAATCCTAATGTAAAATTTAATCGGAAAGGGAAATACTAAAGAGAATACAGTGAGCCTCATCAGGAGCCTTTTTCTACTATGTTATTTTTGATTGTATATAATACATTTCATGGGATACAATATACTTTCATGAGGGGTTTATTCTTTTTTTTATGTTAAAATGTGCTACAGCACTAAAGTATTTTATCAGTGTATGGACTAATACTGAATTTTATTATTACCACTCCTATTGAAAATTTGACTGACCTTTCACTGATTTTGAGAAATGTGTTTTTTTTACAACCAAACAGCAAATCAATTAACTCATTCCACCAAAAAAATTGTCATTTTTTAAATCCGCTGCTTTCTCATAGGCCATTTGTGACGAAAATATCAGTTGATTCTCTTTCTGCAAGATCCCAGTGATCCCTTGACAACATGAGTAATGATACAGAAAATGGTGCTGACTGCAGCTCTTTCCTAACTAAATGTGTGGTAACCTTATTTCAGGGTCCTGTTGCAAACAAGTGCTTTAATATTTAATTAAAGTCAGAAAAACTTCTCTTAAAGTCTAAGATTATATTTCTGGTCAGGATAGGTACTTGAAAAGCACATTTGAATGGTGTTGTTATATCATATTGCCTGTGCATCACAGTGATGGTTTGAACATGCTCATATTATTAAGGCGATGTCTGTGGCTTTAGTCTTTTCCAGAAGTCTATTCTTAAGGTATTCTTTGTCACACAGTCATCTCAGTCCTCTGTTGCGGTTTATAAGCAGTTTTTCCCATCCAGTAGAGGAGATTTAAACACAAAAGCTAACTTCGAATGGTTAACCAAAATGTTGCAAAAAACATACTTATGAGTTGTAAAAGTAATATGCACCATATTTAGAGAACGTGATTTAGAAGTAGAAGTTCTGCCATTATCTATATTTTATGCTTTTCAGCTGTTTACCATAACAGGGAAGTTGGGATTTATTTATTAACAAACCACAACCCATTGGTTAGAGCCAGAGAAACAATATAGTTTTAATTTTGAATTAAAGCCTTTTTTTAAAATTCTTTTCCTTATTATTACCTATTAAACACATGAAGCTGATCTTGTTTTTTTATGTCACTGTAAAATGTAGGCTGGTAAAAGTTTTATAAGGTGCAGTTCTTTTCAGTTTGTTTCCTGACATCCCCCTCTCTGTGTTCTTACACTCTCCGGTTACACCTCACGTTCTCTCCCTTTACAGATTAGTGTGTTATGTCTTATTCTCCATGTGCAGTGAAAGCCCACCAGGGTGATACACTCCTTCCTAGAGTCGTGAGAAAATGTTTGGTGTGTAATAGGATTAGTGCTGTGAGCTGCACACCCTGTTTGATAAAAATGACCCAAGTGTTACCGAAAGAGACAATTGTCTCCCAGTACCTCTGCCTCTAGCCACATACAGTATACACACAGAAAAAAAGATACTGTGCATGACCATGTTTCTCTGCCAAGGCAGATTCTTGGATATGACATACTGAATGACCTCTTAGAAATTAGATTGGGGAGTGGTTATAAAAATAGAACCAGGTTTAAATAGGATTGTACAGTACATGGCACATTGATAAAAGATCACAAAGTGCTCAGATGTTCTCACTGATAATGAGTTTCTTGTTGAGAATTTCACTTCTGGTAACAGGAGTGCAGCTCATACTATTAGCTTTCACCTCAATACATGCAGTAATGAGAGTTTCATCAGAACCCATTGTAAGACTCTCAGTTTCCCTTTAGTGTATCTGCTTCCTGTGTTAAAATCTTGAAAAATACATACAGAACTTTGGATTTCCTGTGTAAATCTTTAGCAGTTCACGCAGAATGGGTGTGTACTGAGTTTTTCATGTCCGGTGTATTGCTATAACTGTGCTAGAGAGAATCTGGTCAAATGTAGGGAAAACCATTTTCTATGGCCCAATCGGTACAGATTAAGTCAGTTTAAGTTGAACCCTGTAGTCCAGACTAATGGTTTGAGTCTGGACTGCAGTCATCCTAACTGCAATTGGGATTTACCAGCTTTTCTACAGTGATGAGGTTGGATAGGATTTTCTTGGCCTAGGCGTTCTGTCTTGGCTCATAATTCCTGTGACTTGCGGGGCACCTGTAAGCTTGCAGTGTTGTTAGTGAGATCCACATCCAATATGACTTACAGTCTAAAACACAGTAGATAGCTGAGGCAAGTACACTTTTCAGGGAAAAACATGCATAGCCCTCAAAAACGTTATTCAAATTGTTGTAAAACTTTATAAAATAACCAAAAATGCAACACTTTTTATGTTATGTTGATGAAGAAGTTCTTTGATGTTGTTATAAGTGGAATGGAGGGGCTCAATAAAAGGTGCCACTCAAATGTGTCTGGAATAATTCTGCATACCAAGAAGCTGAACAGAGCATTCTGGAAGCCATTACCTGGAATTACCAGAAATCAAAGCCCTCTTATCTATAAACACGATATTTCTGTTTATCAGTTCAAATGCCTGGAACTCTTTCCCAGATGCAATGTTGAAATAAGGCTGATTTGAACACAGCCTCTGAAAGTGTAATGATATACTTTATTCTTAAATGTTTTCTAAAACTGCCAGCCAAAAACAATACCAATTCTCAATGTAATAAAATCAGATTAATCTACATAATCTGTCCCAGCATAATTGAGGTATTGTCATCCTTTTTATATATACATGTGATTTCTTTCCTAATTGTACTGTAGTGCCTATATAATATACACTATAATACTTTATAAAGTTTTGAGAGAAAAAGCATTTTAAGGAGGGTTAATACCAATTATTTGCCAAAGATATCTGCTATTCTGGCCATAGTTATTTTAAGTCTGTTTACAATTTGCTGTACCCTATGATCGAATAAAATGAGCATAATAACATTTTTCTGAAGTTGGTGTATTTCTGCTTCTAAATTGCATATAATTACTCTTATCAGATTTAAAAACAATCAGCTTTGATTATGGAAAGGCAAAAGTATTGACTCCATCTTGTTTAGTTCCTATTAGTGTACTCTGAATCAGAAGTTATTTTAGAATATAACTCCCTCAGAAATTAGACTTGTAATTATACAGTACTGCACTGTGATTGCCTAGTAGCTAATTGTTCATTGCTGATCAATTTGTACTTTACACTCATAGAAGTATTTCAACATAGCTCCACTAATATAAAGTTTATCCTATCCAATCTTTTCTTGCTAACTGCAGTTTGACATTTTGTGCTCGTTTCCCTCTTTTAACCTATTAGCCTGTTGCATGCCATTTAAGGTTTTTCCTAATAATCCTGCTTAAAGTTACCACATGGAACATGGCTCCTTATTACAAACTAAACGTACACATACCGTACAAAAATTTGAAAATAAGCTATTTACTTAAGAATGGGTAAAAACAAATGAACAAAGACTCATTTTGTAATTCTGGATAATCTGCCTCTCAAAATTCAGACCAATGACTCTTGGTTCATCCCAGCTTCGTCAGAATTTTCTGTGTTTCACAAATGATGCCAAGACACACAGTGCGTTGTTTCCAGTCAGTCAAAGTCCATCTCATTGCTTCTTTATTGGATAGTTACATTGAACCCAATGTGTTGGCGCATTTCCACATTTTCAGAGGGGTTAAACATTCCCATTGTACTTTGTTGCTTCAAAAGATGCCGCAGCCGCCAAACAAGAATGTAAAGGAACCTATATTATTTCATCGGGGATATTTCTGCTTTGAAATGTTAGCAACAGGATGAATGCATAAACTGAAACCACTTCATACACAAATTTGAGCGGATTTTGTGGGCTAATGTATTTAGCATGTAATTTTATTGAAGTCCATCTTTAGTTTCTCAAAGCACTTTGAACCCAAGAGAAATGTTTTGTTGCTTTTGATTGACAAGTGCAGAAAACTTGACTAACACATTCCTTTCAGTCTTGGGCAAAGTTGACAGAAGTCTTTCTGTGTGTCATATTGGCTTTATTTAGAACCTTTTTCACGCAGACTATGCATGTTGTATTACCACTGATATGATTTCAATCTTATTGCCACATGCAGACTTTTAAAATGAGTGTTCTAGGCGTTAAGGGGTACTGTAAGTTGCTGTGGTAAACTTTTAATAAAACAACATCCATCCACACTTTTAAGAGCAGCCATGGCTCAACTTCATCATAGTGTGGCACCACCTATTAACAAATTGAGTTTTACTGCTGCGGTAGTACAGCTGTGGTACCATCATGTAATTCCAAGGGCTATGAAACTTGAACCACAAGAAGTACTGCTGAGATGTGTAAATACGTGTAACAGGAACAAACGTTGAAAATTATTATTATGTTGTTCCCCATAGCCAGGATGGGATTCATTATGTGTGAAATAGAGAAAAAATACCTCTTTGTGGTTTAAGTCTTAAATTAATATCTCATTCTATGTAAATTGTATCGGCAATGAAGCTAATATGTCCTATGGTTAACTCCCTAACCTCATCAAAGCACGTAGTGTAACCCTTCCCATAGCTTTACAGTAGTGTAAAGCTCTTAGCAGTAGTGTCGCTGGCAAGTAGATTGCATTGTAATTTCTGTCTGTTGATTGAGCCTTACTGGCCAGTAGTCCAACTTGGCACTTCCATTTCGTTGCGGGGCTTTGGTTAAGCTAATCCTTGACCATTGATTTGCAGTAATGGATTTAATTAATCAATTAAAGACCAATCCAGTAATTGATTTTTTTCAAAGGTTTAAAGTCCTGTAATGGCACTGCATGGAAGAGCCAAGTGCCTCTGTTTTAGCCTGATTTAATCAGACTTTAGAAAGAAAGAAAGCATGGCTGAGCTTGGCAAGTACTTGAATGGCTGCTGTAAGCAGTACTGATGGACCAGTAGGTGATTTATCAACAAATGCAGCGTACTACATCAAATGCATATGTACTACATACAGTGTACATCACAATAAATCACAAAGGGCTGTATGTACAGTACGTATGGGTACAAGAACCCAAGAATGTTGATGAAGCTGTTACCCTGGCTTGGCTTCCAGAAACCGCTGGATGAGAACCTTGGATCAATATGCAATTAATGATCTGCAATTAATGGGCTAGATAAAAGTTTTCTCTCATTTTTAACCATTTTTATGTTCCTCCTACTGGAAAAGCATTTCCAAAAACCAATACTCAATATCATTTGGATTAGATGTTAAACCAATATACTAAATGCTTGGAAATTAGAGATGTCATGCCACTGTGAGATTAAAGGTGTTAACCCTTTCATCCTGTCTAAATTCTACTTTTGATTTAAACATTCACTCAGATGGGTGAAATGGGTATTTGCATTAAAAGCCTTAGCTTAAAATGACTCAGCTTACAATCATGACCCTCAAACAGAACTTCATATTTCAAATGTGAATACAAATAACTACACAATCTGCTCCAAAGTGATAATATTATAAAATACTTATAGTGTTATATTGATGTAAATGAATTTGATTTTTAAAGAAAATTAGAAGATTCTCATAAGACTTTGACAGTTGTCTGTGGTAACCTCTAAATCAGTTTAGGTGCAAAGTAAACTAATGTTTTTTAAAGATCACAAAATGTATGGGAAATGGATTAGACCCATAATGCAATACACAGGCTTATTTTCAGTCTTCTTTGATAATTTGAACAATAAGGCTTGTCTTTTTTACATTTTAATACAGATTTGTCTAAAGCTGACTTACCTAAACAGCACTGTTTCTGCCAATTATAATTGACTTTGAACCTGCTAGTGTAACAGTGGTGCAGTGCACACACTAATGCATACAGGACAAATGCCACAAAGAGTATGGTTCTTTACAGTGGTGGAAATCTCCTGTGGGCCAAACGATTCGGCATCAAGGCTCATTTGCTTTTGAGAGTGCAGCACAATCAATCACAGTTTGGTACCATATTTTCTTTGTGTGAAGGAGGATGTGTAAGTTGAACAAGAGCTCAAAGAGAAATTATCTCTTCACTATCCTACATTGAACAGGGACTGCGAGCTCCGGGCGGTGTGCCCAGAGTTCAGATGTGAGCTTCATTCGGGGACTTGAAGAGGGTCTGCATGTGTATATGAGAGGGAGAACGAGCAAGCAAGAAAACGTAAAACATCTTGGAGCAATTTTTTCTTTTTCCTTAAATCAGAGTATTGGACCTCATAAAAAGTCAGTGACAGTGCGAGAATGCTGTGTACTTTCCCTTTGATTAGTGTTGAAGAGAAGTATCCCACTTGTATTAATTTTATTTTCTTTGCTTCGGTGGGATGTGTCTTATTTTAACAAAGTGGCCTGGAAAGGGTAAAGATAGTGTAATGCACTAGGACAGGCAAACAAAAGGTTCAGACAGACATGAAATTTGATAGTGCTGTGCCAGCCTTGTAGGTTTTGGCAGGGAAACAGATTTCAGATGGAGAGAGAACCTGGAGGAATATTTAGTTGAAAATTCTGTGCTGCTCTCCACAATTACATGCATAAAAGCTATTTGCAGTAATAAATGCCAGTCCTGCACATGACCTGATCTGTGTTTATATTTAGACAAGTCAAATGCTTATTATTAAGCCGTAAGTGGGAGTCAGTATAGATCCTTCGTATCATTATGACGTTAATTGATGATAATGGTAAACTAATTTTAAAAGTTTTTTTATAAAAAAAGCAGGAAAAGTGCCATACAACTAACTTGTTTAAGATGTTGCTCATTTAAATAAATTTTAACAATGGAAAATGGATCTTTTTAATCTATTTAACACCCTGTTTTATACAGTGTAAGGAAAATATACTGTTATTTTCATTAGCATTTTCCTTAGAAATGGCAACTGATTCAGCAGGCGCCATTTATTTAGGAATGTGGCACTAAAAATACTTAGAATCAGGCTCCGGTTATTGTGTATGAAGAGACATTTCATCCAAACCATTTAAACTTACATCTGTAGAGTTACTTTGTATCACATTGATATGCTTCACAAGACAACACTCACTGTGAATTCATGAGATACTCTTTCTGGGCCACTGAATTAGAAAAGAGAGAAGACATTGTTCCGTCTTTCCCTAAAACCATATGTATATGTAGAAGCTATGAAGCCTTGAGAGAGTAATGCTTTGTTTGAAGCCTTTTTTTCCAAGAAGAAAAGATATGTCACATTTCACAGTCCTAATATACATAATTTGGTCCCGGGACCAATTTCTAAATCTGTATTTTGTTTTCATTTGGATATGGTCTCATAGGTATGCTACAGTACATCAGCTAGCCTCGTAACTTCATGCTAAAAGCTTACATAAAGCTCGGAGAAAAAACACAACCAAATCCAGAAATGCTATGTCAACATTGTAATAAATTAAAAAAATGATACAGTACAACTACATCAGCTTTATAGGTAAGTCAGCATCTTTTTGCTAAATGCTGAGTACCTTTAAACATGAGACTGGAATGGAATAGCTGGTTAAGCTTGAAAGAGTAAACTGTGAGTATTGTGATCTGTCTAAAGAAGCTAAGATGACCACATCAGCAATTTGGTAGTTCTTCCAGCCACACAGTTTTTTTGAGTAGAGACTTGCCTCCTGCTCTCAAGCTCTATTTTCTCATGAGACCCATCTGAAATTATATCAATTAATATCATAAGTGAAAACATGACCATACTTCATATGTTATTTCCCTTGTCTTAAAGGTTAAAGGGGCTTCTTCTTCATTGTCCTATCCACTTCATGCACAATTTCATTTCCTGGAATGGGGCTGGTGTTTTTCAATATGCCTTTGCGCTCTGGGGGTGTTTGGATAGACATGCAGCAGACAAGACTGTCTAAAACGGTCGACTTCATAGTTGTCTTTACTGTAGTATAAAAAGTGCAATTCTTATTTGCTGTTTTTTATTGTTCTAAAATTCTTTTAACTCCAAATTTCTTGCTTTGACAACGTAATTTATCTTAGGCATTCAATATAGCACTTGTTAAAATCTGTACATATTGTAACGCTACGGGGTTCACGTGGGCGCCCTTGCCTGCTGCCTGCATCAGGTTGGCCCCTCACCGTTGGGGACTCAAACCCGGGCCTCCGGTGTCACTCAACAGGGACCCAGCCTGTTGAGCTAAAGAGAGATCTCTCCCCAGCCCAGAGGCTGTGGGCCCTGCTATTACAGGGAAGGGCGGTGACGTCACCGCTCTGGTAAGCCGTCTCTTACACACTCACTGGTGGCCGTATGCGTTACAATATATAGTATAGTCATGGGGCAGGGCTTGAATACACATTTATGCATAAAAATTAAAATTTAAGATAATGGAGACCGCATTAAATAAGTTCAAGATTTACCTGAAGATAAATAGGAAATGGCTAGAACTGTCAAAATCAGATCTCCATTCCATATATACAGCAGAGGACATGCTTCCATCAAAGTGGGGTGCAGTTTTGTGACTTTTTAGAAACATCCTGTCCTGTGTCTAACACGTCTTCAGTTTTGACCTTTTCAGCAAAATATCCAGTCAACAGTGCACTGAGATTTACACGTCTGGTACCACTCAACTCCATGAATGCATTTACAACACAGGAAGCGATAACAAGCTGTTTATTTAGATCTGCACCAATTGTTTCAAGAGCATTTCCTATTTTTTTTCTGTTCAAACCATGAATGTTTTTGCAGAAATTATTAATTGATGGTTCTGGAACATTGGTCACTGACAAGAGGTTTTCACAGCAAATGTGTGACATCATTGTATTTCTCAACACGCTTTGCCTGGATTCTTCTTGGCTGGTTGGGAAAACAGTTGCCTTATCAGATCTCTTGTAATTAATAATATAGTACTGTTTTTTGAAATGGTAAGGCATTAAGCTGCTTCAAAAAGATGAAAAAGTCCCAAGACCTCCAGTCAAGTATACGGTTGATACTGTAGAGTCCTAGCTTTGTGTATTCTGGAAGTGTGGTTGTGTTTTTGAGTTTTTTTGAGAGAAAACTCTGTGTGCCAGTGTGTGCATTTTGGAATTTATTTTAAACCTCACTAACCTACTGCCTCTGTCAAAGTTAAACTTGAATGTTTTAGTTTACAATACAATTTTATCTCACCCCACTATTCTAAAAGCATGTGGAATGATACCATATAGCTTAGTCTGTTTCTAATAGTTCAGGTTTATAGCTCAGGGCAAGACAACTGTTTTTTTTAACTCATTTTTCATTTTGCTTTGATCCAGTAGAGATTTAAGATATTCTTGTTTGCAGTGGAGTAATCCCAAGTAAAGACACTTTTTTTTCAGAATTAGGCAGGCAGGGTGAATTTTAAACGGACCATATTTTATTGACCTCCAGTGAATTGACAGCTATACCCCCAGACTGAACTGTTTCAGTTTTGATAGAGTGAAATGGGATATTTATTACACTTGTAATAAAGGGCACCTTTGTTGTAAAAGCCAAAATTTTCTAAAAAACATATTCTTCCATCAGAGTGAGAGATTTGTTTGTTCTTAAATGTTTTCTATTTTTGTACTCTGAGAGAAGGATACCTCCTATTTGAAAATAAAATTTTCAATCCAAAGCCTCCATGCATCACATTTTCACACCATGATCCAGGCAAGAGGAATTTGTAGGAGATAAGCCCCATTTTGTTCACTTTCCTGACACATTTAAGGTAAATCTCAAGGCACAGACAGTTGCAGTTTTTGTTTGATGTTTTGGCTTTGAAATTGTAAATACTATACCAAGAAATGAGAGCAGTTAATTACATTAATTACATTTCCAATAACAGTCGCAAATGTAATTGTTTTCTCCCAGAACACTCTTTATACTGTATATGAGAGAACATTTGAATTTCTTGTTTCTAGAGAACCATGGAGTTATGATCTTAGAATCATCTGAACAGGTAACTATCAACTGTCAGTTAATTCAAGAGAAAGTGCCAGATGTACATCAAAGTTTCTTAACAGGAAATAATTTCACAAAGTCATCAATATGTGATAGATACAGCATAAAACTCCAGTAATGCGTTTTAATATAGTTGCTCAATGTACACCCTTGTTTGGAGAGTTAGTGAATGGGGGAACAACTTCAGCAGTGAAGTATTCAATAAAAAGACAGCAAGCGTTTAATTTCTAATGAAAACACTGCACAGACAGCTACAAAAAGCCTCTTTTGATGCAGTGATCTGGCTTGCTCAAGGGACATATGGTGAATTCTTTGTCAAGGGAACAGCATGTTCCAAGGGAACATTATGATTGGCCCAACTGCATATGGGCTACAGTTTGGAGAGCAGAGCAATAATACAGTGACTGGCAGTTTGATGAGCCAATAGAGACTGATGTTTTTAATGTAGAAATTTACAAGATTTTCTTGAGGGGCATGTTTCCCATCCTGGGTATTTTTTTAATGACTCCTTCTCCTCCAAGAGCCTGTGAACAGTTGTGTAAAAGCTCTCCCTTCTACTGTTTCAGCATTTTTTGTATAATAAACCTCTCAAGTTATAAAATCACAACGTGTGGTTTCTTCATTTAGAATAATAAAACCCAGTCACCTGCTCGTTGGAGGCAGTACGGATTTTGAGACCTCACATCCTGTTAAATTGGTAACATCCATGAGGAACACCAAGACCTCATCGGCCGACTTGACTCATTAACAAAAGCATACAAGCCTTGGAGATTTTTTTTTATTGAGAAAGGTTCCTCACAGGGGAATCTTATGCAGCTTTGTTAGTGCTGCGACATTCTTTCCCAAGGGCCATGTGTTATGGCTGACTGACTGCTTATTGGATGATGACACTAGCTCAGAAATCAGAACATTATGCCCTGGATTTGCCAATTTTAACTGTTGTCTCCCGTGGTACTAACTGTATAACATGAGAAGTCCTTGAAAACACATTGTTTTTCAGCTGTTTAGTTTCAGCTCTCAATCTAAATGACTTCGTACAAAGGTTACAGCCCATATGATAAACTGCTTTATGTCCAAAGTGAAATTACATTGTTGAAGTTTAATTGTGTAAAAAATACTTTGCACATTATAGTACATAAGTTTACATTGTGTGGGAGGCATTGAAAAACAAAATAAATGGAGTAAAACAAAAAACAATTCGGCAATCTAGGATGGCAGTGATATGGAGCAGTACAGTGGTCAGTAGATGCTAGGCTAAGATCAAACTCCAGACCTCCTAAGCAGAAGAGTTTTGACTGGGTGCCCAAATCTGAGTGAAAGAGGTTGCAGTCTTTGTGGATGAATTTGTTTCCAACCCAGACAAGTACTGTAGGAAGGAGAAAGAGAAGCAGGAGGATTGGGTGTTGGGATTCTCACTGAGTGGCTTTGCTGTCTCTGAAACCCAATACTACATGTACATAATCAGTGCTTCAATCCACAGTTCCTTCTCATAACATCAGGATGACATTGGTATGCTTTATCATATACCATATTAGAATCCTGGAGCCATTACAGAAAAACCACAGAAGACACAGCAAAGAAATGTCCTTTGTCAACATTCCAATAAATAATTTACACAAATAATACATCAGCTCTATTGATAAATCAACAACTTTTTTTTTTTCCCTGAGTCCTGCTGAAATGCTGAACACTGCCGAAAATGACACTGAAGGGAATTGCTTGCAGTGCTAGAAGTGGCGAGCTAGATGTCTCATACTCTGTCTAAGCCAGCCAGAAGTGTATTGTGATACTGTCCTTTGGAGGTCACAAAAACATGTTGAAGAGGGGAAACATCACTCATTAATGCATTATGGAAGAGCAAAGAAAGGCTGAGAATAGAATGGTGTGTTCTTCTTGGATTCCTGCGGCTCTAGACCTAAGGGGACTGAGAGCAGTTTCCATGACGCCAGCAAAGAAAAGACATTTATCTTGTTTTGTTGTCATAAAGAGTTCCTAACTGCTTGGTTGGGGGGGGGGGGGGGGTGAAGTAGAATTAATTTTGAATCAAAGCAAAAGGACTGCTTATCCCTAAAGTAGAAGTGTATATTGTAGTTTATAGGCTTTCCTTCTAGAAATACCTGCAGCAGAGTGGTACAACCTCCAGTACAACAGCCAGTACAACCTAGAAAAACACCTAGCTAGAAAGGTCTTAAGAATGGAAGGAATTCTTAAAGTTCTGTTTTTTACAGACATTTTTATATCTTAATAATAATGGACAACACATACATCTGTGCATCAGTAGCACTAATGTCTGTTCACCACAATGGTTGGGCTTCCAGGTCTGGTGTGCCCAACTTGCTGTCTGCCTGCTACAGTTGGTGATAAAGGCTTGCACCTGGAAGACTCAAGATGCTCCTACCCCCACACTGTCCTCAAATTAAATTCACTTCAGGGGTCTTTGATCTGTTTAACACTTCTGTTTCTTAATCCAGTCCAGCTCTCTCCCAAAGATTTCAACCTATCATGTGACTCTCCAATCAAATCAGCTTAAGTTTTACTTACAAGGCAAAGTTCTTCGGATCCCATGATTCATTTTTTGTCACTAATCCCTGAGCCGGTTTCCAGTTTCTCAGAGAACGTTGTGCTTTTCTTTATTTTCATTTTTGTTTTTAGTATTAACACTTCCAGTCCTAAAATCTTTCTCCCAGGGTACAGCTATTATAAATGATGTCTAAGACTTGACCTCCTTATTTGTATCTGCACTGAAGCTGTGGACACATTTATTTTTTATGGGATATTACTGTTCAGAGGTACTTCATTCACATTTTTTTTCCACTGAACTAAGAGGCCATGCTTACACTCTATGACTCATACTGTTCTCATAACCTTCTGTGTTATGGTATAGGGAAGATCTGCAGATTTATTGTTATAGTCAGCACTTTTTCTGAGAAGTATGGTTATGTGGTCAGCCTGGAATAAAATCGTGTTGCTCAAAACAAAAAAAAACTAATTATTTATTCATTGTGATTTTGTATTTTAAAAAACTTTAAAATAAGGGCTCAGTTATATTGACTTTCCTCCTAAAATGTATGCTTAAGTACTAAAGAACAAAGTTCCTAAAGAACAAAACAGTCCTGCAAAGAAGTTCAATAGCAATTCATTGAGGCGAGTTTCAGGCCCCTGAAAAAACTGTTTTGCTTATAAGTCATGTTCATGGCTAAAGTGGATCTTGGCGTTTTGGAATATTCTGCAGCATTTAACATTTCTGTTTCAGTCATATCTGAAAGTATCCCAAAGCACTTTACATACAGTATAGGAAGGGACCCCATCCACCACTGATGTGCAGCACCCCCTACACAACAGTTTACACCAATAGTTAAGTTAAGTTTACAGTAGGTGGAGAAAGAAGGAATTACTTCATTAACTGAACTAATGGGAAACTTAATGGCCAGATTGTTCTAGCCCGGAATGGAATTTAGCCAGGACATAGAGGTTATTGCCATTATCCTTCCAGACAGTACCATTAGATCTTTCATGACCAAGCAGTCAGGAACAGAGTTTTCTTATCCAAATGACTGCATCTCCTCCAGTGTCCCTGGTCACCATGGTAAGACATTAGTTTGGGAATTTGGGCCAAAGTGAAGGCCGCCATCCAGCACCACTTTTACAGCAGTAATCTGCTTTAGGTTGGAGGCCTAAGAGTTCTCCAGGCCTGGTACTGACCAGGCCCAGCCATGCTTAGTTTCTAAATGCTAAAAGCAATTAAACATACAGTGTTGTTCTTCTCAATAATAACAGAATTATTATGTTAGTGACATAGAGTCCAGTTTCTGTTACTTTGCAATTCTTTCTTGCACTGGAAAATAGATGTTTAAACTATTCAGTGCTTGCATTGCAGTACAGCTACGTTATTTTTTACACTGACTAAGGATTATACCATAGGACCAATTTCCTGAGACCACATTCGTTTCATGCCCATGCGGATAGCTTGGAGAGATGAATCATGCAGACAGGTGGGAATTGTAAGACCGATGTGTCAGCCTCTACTGCTTCCTGGCTGAGAATGCCTGTCTGCTTTTTTTGCTTGATACTTCAACTGCCAATCTTAGCCTACCCATCATGTTACAATTACTAGAGGCATAGCTGAGCTCAAAAACAAAGTAGTGGCAACGAAGAGGTTAAGCTCACAATTGAATTCTTTCTACAACTCGTGAGTTCTTTTTGTGGAATGCTGATTAAAACACTGAAGTAATTTAAAGAAAAACATTGTATCGTTAGTGCTGAATGAGTCCTTGGAGAATTCATTTGAAGGGAAATGGGTAACAGGGAATTGTTTTCATGAATTTGGAATTTTTGCTTGCAAGTTAACACCAAGTTTACAGCTTGTCTAATCACAGTTTGCAGTTTCCTTTCCAGCCCACTGGCCTGTTTGAAGAAACATTCTTCTGACCTTTCTGAGATTATATTTTATTGATTACTAATCTGCTAAGAAAGCAGAACTGACAAAAAAAGACCTCCTCATGGCTTTATTATTGTTATTATTGTGAGATGTGCAGTGGTTTTGACGCACATTTTGAGATTTCTGGGACTATGAGTAATGGTAGTGTACAGTACCATATACAGTAGTCACCATTATGAGGTTCAGTGAAAAAACAGTGAGGTATCTCTTTTAAGTGGTTTAAAGTAGAAAATAATGTTTTTCTTCTTGAACCCTGGTGGTTTCTTTGAAAGTGTGGCATCAGCAAAATCATTCTTATACCATGGGGAATACAGAGACCAAATTAGGTTTTGCTTTAAGGCCTTGTAGTTAACAGTAGTAGGTATACATTTTTTTAACCAAGTGGCAATAGAGGAACATTGTTGCATTAAAAATGAATTTTATGCAGATTTAAGAATGCAGATTTTTAAAATGTTTAATGGTAAATATGTAGGTGAAACACTTCTTGCTTTGGATTTAGAAATAATTCAGAAAAAACAATCAAAAACACAAAAAAGGTCCAGAAACAAGGTACAGTATCTGTTCAGTGATGAAGGTCAATCGTTCGATTCATCAGGACTAAAGATGATTACTTATTTTCTTCCAAAGATCTTCTCATTATTGATGCTCCACGGCTGGAATAATCATATAATTTCTACAAAACATATTTAACTATAGCACCGGGGCCCTAGGTTCAATTCCTGGGGTGCTATCTGCATGAAGTTTGTATATATTCCCCGTATTCACGTGGGTTTCCTCCCACAGTCTAATAACGTACTAGTAAGTTAATTGTTTTCATTAAAATTGGCTCTGGTGTGAGTCCTGACCCTGTCTTGTGCCTCTTGCTCTTGCCGGGATAGGCTCCGGCTCCCCCGCAACTTTGAATTGGATGAAGAGGTTAGAAAAAGGATGGATGGCTGAATGGATATTCAACTACAGTATGTGTTTGTTCTTGTTCATAAAGAACATTCCACTTAATGATATACCTGAGGTAACTTATAATAATTATAGAAAAATGTAAATGTGTAGTAAAACTGTTTATTTACAGTAGTACTATGTTAAAATGAAAATGGATTTTAGCATGCAAACTGCAGTGGTCTCATGTAAAGCTAACTTGAAGGATTTTTCATTTTAGTCTGTTAAAAACTCCAAGGTTATAATTACAACTTATAAAAGAAAGGCTGTTGTTGGCAAATAGTGCTAATACACCTTCAGATGTTGTACCACAAACCTCAGCCACGTTTCTCAACAGCCTGTGAACTATGTCTTATCTTACTCTGGGAACACGAGTTTATCTTGGCTCCTTTTCTGGTTTTGGTAGCAAAGACCATAGAAATAGAGGGAAAGGCTGATTTTGTGTGCCTGTGTGTGTGTTTTATTTTCCTTGTTTGTAATTGATGGCTTTTTTCCACTAGTGAGTGACTTAATTACCCAGCTGGCTCAGAGTTAAAGGACTCAAATGGTCCTGCTTTGATCTTGTCAAGGTCCAGATCCTGCAGGCATTCCACTCCATGATTCAAGTGACCTTTTGCCTCAGATGAAATGAATTCTCATTCTGGGGGGAGGGCTCTGATACATCCAGGTATGGAGAGCATTGGGAAATTGCATCTGGCTGATGAAGTGTAATAACGGTTGCATTTTAAAATACAACCTGCAGAAAACATTCCTGCAAAACAATTAACCAAGGGATCTTTCAAGGATGTCGCAAATCTATGCTTTGTATGTAGCAGGTGTTTAAACATCAGCCCCTTTGTATTTTCAGGCCTTCTTGCGACATATACTTAATAAATCTCCATTAGGAATATTGTAACTAGAAACAGGGAATCTTTTGAGCTATTTTTACCCAAGGCCACTCTTTCACTTCTTTCCAGCAAGGTTTTACCAAGGTTACCCATTAATATGGTGAGGAAGATTCCACAAGTCTTAAAATTGATATAATAATTTGTTTCCGGGGAGTGGAGCGCAACTCCCTGCCTCGAGGTTTCATTAATATTCAGACGTAATCATAATTTAGTGCCTGAGAGGAAGTCAGTATGACATTTCTATTAAGGTGATCTGAAACCAACGTCTTTAGCAGGGCTGGCACATCACTGCATTGCAATGTGTAGGTTATCATTGCAGGCGCCGAGAGGGGAGCTGCCTTCCCCAAGAGCAAAACCAAAATGGCGGAGTTCACAGTAGTCCTTTCATTTAGGGATCAGACTTTTTGCAACAAAAACAACGTCCCAGTATAAGCTTGTAATTACTGTCCACATAAGATAAAGGAAGAAATTGTATAACTAAAAAAAAACAACAGATGGAATAAACAGAAGGAAAAAAATAGCCAGTGTCTTACTTTGTTTGTCCTCTTTTAGTCAGGCTCCCAGCACACAGAATTCCCATAAAAGAATTAAAATGGCGTGGAGGAGGTGGTGGTGGTGGGGGGGGGAGTTAGAAAGTCAGTTTCCCTCTGATGCTCAGTTAGTCATTGTTCAGCGAGAGCCACTGTTTTGTAGTAGTCTGAAAAAAACACCCGAATTGAGAGCAAATGAAGTTAAAGCCTCATTCCATGGTCAGGTTAGGTTAATTAGAAAATAGTGATGTGCTGCAAGAAAAGTATTTTGCCTTTTGTAATTTGTACTCCAGATATTGTATGTTAAACCATTTCTACCTGTATTTTTTATCTTCTGTCTTATTCTACAAGATGGGTTCCAGTAATGATCCCACCTCACCATCTTTAGTAGCAGAGTGTTTGAAAGATGAAGAGGATTCTTATTTAACCTTTTGCCACGATTAAAGTCTCCCCCAACACATGAGCCTCAAGCATTTAAAACTATCCCATATTTTGTTAATCTTTTTCCAGCAATCAAATGCTCATTTATTATCTGTTGTTCTGTAGAGCAAGACTGCTTGTCATGCAAGGAGCAGCAAGGGTCACACTCAGCAGTCCTTAGCATAAATCAAAGCATTAGCCCTTTACTTATATACATTGGTATTGCAGCACCAAATCGTTCTCAAGTTTCTGGAGCAGTGTCTGTTCCTAAAATGATCAGTTGGTTTGATACTGCAAGCATCCCATAGTCAGAGTATCAATTTGCATGATTGTCATCTTTAGGATTTTAGAAACAGGGTTAAGATTAAACTACAAATGTGTTTAGTAAAATATGCAATTGTAAAATGGAGTACAGCTTTAGTGTCTGAATGTATGAAGGAGATTAGGTGCTGTTGTGTTTATGGTAAGAAAGCAAACATTGCATAGCAAGTAATCCTGGTCTCTTAGCACATTTTTTTAGTTTAACAAAATGTTGATTACATAGATAAATGCTGTTATGTGGTTGTTTACAGTGAGGTCTTTATTTTTTAATTGAAAAGTAAAATTCACTGTTATCAAGAATAACTTGTTTGCATTAAATCTGGAAATAAACTATAAACTTAATTATATGGTATTGCAAGCATGTTTACAAAAAAATCTGCTTTTGCTAAAAGATAAAACAGATTGGGATCCTCTTTACATAAACTTGGTGTATGTTAAACTGTATTCAATTAAAATGTTATTTCTTCCTAAAACGTTCTTTTTTGTTTTAATTGACTTGTGCAGTGCATTACATCTATCTTGATTCTGTGACATTGTTGTCTTGCAGTGAGATTTAGCATCCATTAACACTCTGGTAGGTGTTAATCTTTTAAATTCATGTTGATGTAGATGCTTACGCCCAAGTATGGCTTATCAGATGTTTAAGAGTATTTAAAATCCAACTGTATACAGTACATTTTCAAAATGTATTTGGCATATAAAAACTGACTTGTTCCTTATTCTTTAGGAGAAAATGTATTTTTACATTCCTTGAATTCTATTCTGAAGACTTTTCAGCCCTTTTCATTTTTTGTCTCTTACAAGTAAAATAATTACTGATTCACAAAGCCAATGGTAAAATCAAACCTCCACTGGTCTTTTGATTAAATCAGTCACATTCTTGGTTAACATGTTGTACAGAGAAACAGCTCCCTATGGAAGAAAGTAGCAGCTGTGCTTGTCTCGGCAGCATCAAAAGAGACGTCAAAGCTTGATGTTACAAAAGACATTGTTGACTTGTCAGCAGATTTCAAGCTAATCCCAAAACCACCAGACACCGTATCTGCATTTCATTTTTTTAAGACAGATCTGATAACTATTAACAGAATAACTACCTGACCAAATACAAAATAATTTTAAAAGAGATGGTACATGATGTCATAATTAACAGTTTCCAGTATAAAAAACTCATTCCATCCACAGTTCATCAATAGGTTGGCTCTGCTATCTCATTGTAATACAAAAGTCAAAAGAAGTCCTCAACACAAACCATAAAAAGGTAATAATCTTAAATTATTATCCACAGATGTTGTTCAAGTCCAGGACCCAGAACCTTTTTTTTCCCAAAACGTCCATTGAGCTTCATTTAGTCATAGTCTTTTTCTTCTTCCATTCAAGTACTTATCCCTTGTTCCATTACATTTTAAATGCAAAAGCTAAAACTATCTGAGTCATTAATATCAATACTAGTAAAAAACATAGTAGTGTGCTATTCCAAACCTCGATGATATATTTCTCTTTCAGACTGATTTATTTTGGGACATAACACTCGGCCAACTCTGCTGAGCTCTCCAGTCTGTTTTCTTTCTTGATGATACTTTCAGGTGATTTTCTCTGTTCCTTTTCACATATGATCTCTCAGGTGAGCCTAGACCTCACCCTTATAAAACAGTTGACCGATTACTCTTATAATGAGCTGGCTGTTGCAGATTATAACAAAACCAATTGGATGATTGAACACCACTCAACATATAATAATTAGTCAACTAAGCAACTCGGAGGACACAGCATATCAATTGATCCAAGGCACCCTCTAGATAAATGTAATAGATCGAACATGTATACCGTGTGTATGCTGCAGTGGCTACACATGATGTCAGAAGTACTGTATGTATAGAAGATGTTTCTAAATAGTCTGAGATGTTACCTTCAACTTTGCATATATATAGAACTTATTTTTTCTGACACTTCATAACTGTGGAAATGCTCAATTGTTATTAGAGGTACAGTATGAGTAGTTGGTAAAGTATACTGTAACACCTTCTAAGATACATGAACTTCTACAGTATGTACTACTGGATTTTCTTCCACAGTTCTGTTAGTGCAGTGGTCAGGGTGATATTCTGGATTCAAAATCATTTTCTAAGAGCATCCTGGCTTTAGTAAATAGGTTTGTCTTTTTTTTATGTTTTCAAAGCATACCACATAACAGAACAAATGCAACAAAACACACATACATAAAAGGGAGGTCGCCAAATAAAAATCGAGATAAATAATTGTGGGGGGGAAGAGTCCGATCATGCTTTCCATTTTGTACTAGTACAGTGTAATGTAACCATACTCCTTTACAGAAGTGACATTTCTGCAAATGAATGCAACCGTTTCAACCCCCACTCAACCTTGTAAGATAGATTTTCTGGCAGGAGTTAGCCCTGCCAGAAAAAAAGATGTGCCTGAAGATTAATTGTAACTTGAGAGGTTTGGTATCTCTTTGAAAGATTCCTAAAAACTCTGGATCACAGGTTAGAAACCAAATTTATATGACACACATGTTTCAGTATGGCCTTCATACGTAATACCTACTTGATAGATGTCTTAATACTGACATAAGATCAATTCACTGTGTAGCAATATGTTTTTTTTCATTTCAGTTAATCTTTTTGCATCCTTTTGTTCCTAGAGAGATGCAAAATGAATAGGAATAGCTCTTTAGAGGGATTCTTTTGCTCAAGGATAGTAAATTTCCTTTACTGAAGTTTGGTAAGGAGAAGGCATAGCACATACAAAAATTAAGTAATTTATAGCTTTTTTTCACTGATATGATACGCACAGTTCACAAGTTGTAAATGTATAATTTGTGCATTTTCTGTGCAGTGACAATGCAGTTGGCAGGAAACGATGATACTAGATTAAAGGGCACTGACAAATGAAGCACTGCCGAGTAACAAGTAGTTGTACTGTATTTGGCTTTGCACTCACAACCAGCCTTCAGTGAGGTGGAGGGATGTGATTACAGGTTGAGTGAATGTTATGTGAAAACACCCCAAAAGACAGAGTGGACTTCAATTTTTTTGGTTGATGCCAACAAGCACTAAGAAAAATACCCAGGGCACTAAAAACCCCACCATAAAATGTCATTCAGTTTCTATCACCTTTTTCTGTGTGGTTTTGAAGGCACCTTCTGCCCCCTTAAAGTCTTGCGTGTATTGAAGCATTGTGACAGCATGCATGAAACCCTCCACCGACAGTCTCACCTGGTGTAAATGGTTAAAATTAGATTGGAAAAATAGAGCATGTCTTCTAAAACCAATTGTTGAAGAAAAAAATAGTAAATGAGCACTAACTAGTTTCAGTACGCCTTAGTCTTACTTTTTGCTGGTGAATTTACTACTCTTTAGTGGATATTGTTTGTGTCTTGCGTTTCTCCTTGGGAGGTATTTGGTGATGTCATCAGCATGAATTAGGAGTCATTAGTGTTATTCATTACTTATAAATGGCTCAATTTTGGAACCGAGTGGTCATTGTTCAGTTAGCACGGCTGCTGTTAGTGAATTCAGGAGGTGTACTCAGTGCACAGTAAGAGTGCTTACCACTCAAAGCACAGTACCACTATTTAGTGAATGAGGCCCTAAGTGCTCTAGGGACAGATGGAATCTTTGAAATTATTTGTGGAATACACCTGCTATATTTAGCATATTCGGTCAGTTTCAGCAAAGTAATTATTGTATAAGGATTTTTGAACAATTTTCTGAAGATTACAAGAGGTAAGGGTTTTACATTGTTTTTTAGTTTTTCTGCATATTGTATGATGTGATTGAATTCACTCTATGCATTAATTGATTTTTGGAGCATTACTGCTATGCCACATGCGTGCAGTTGAGAACGGTGGGGAGTTATTCAAACCAAGATCTGGGAAAATAAGTGGTACAATTGTTTTTTTTTTTGTTTTAGATATCACCGGAGAATCATGTTTGATGTTTTGAAGCTAGGGATGAAATATTTATTGAAAACGAATTAAGAATTTGTTTTGAAGTATTCCAATACAATATTAAAGGTCAAGCTTCAGATTTACTGTAAGTTAGGTAAAATGCCCATTCTTTAATGACAGTTTTATTGCAGGTAGGTTATTTTAAGCATTTTGGTAAAGCATGTTTCTTTATATGAGAGGACATTCCATTTCAAAGTGATATGCTTTAGTGCCACTAGCTTTTGTCTTAAGAGTTCATTATTGGTTTAATGTAAAAGATGTTAAATTCAGTTTCTGAATCTTTTCTTCTGGTCTTAAGAACATTGGTCTTCAGCAGTTGTAAAAAAAAAGTCTACCTACAAGTTTTGATGTGATGTCCAGATACTGTTTCACAACCATTCCATCTTTGGAATGTGACATTTGAAAAATACTTACCCTCTCCAGCACTTACTGTATGCACACACATATACCTGCCTTAATGGATAGAAAATATGCCTGCATTTAAAATGATCTTTTAGGTTAACAAAAATGTGTGTTGGTTCTCTTTCTCACTCTGCATCAAGACTACATGGTTTTAGGATCTAGATATATGATTGTGCTTTGAGGGCATAACAGGTCAAATAAGCTCTGCAGGACACATGCTGACACACGTGGACAGTCAGGGCAAGATAAAAGCCAAAATCTGGGGTGGCTGGAGCAGAGGTCAGAGGGGGGCAGCTGGACATTTAGTCATTCTGTGGCCTTTGAAATCACATTTTGGGCAGACATGCTCCTTGATCAGATTAAAGTTTCTTTGTTCTTTTTGGAAAGCAGTTGTATCTTGACACTACAACCTCTCCTTAAAACCACCAAGAAGAAAAATGACTGTGTGGTGCTGTGGATTTAGGCTTAATGTCACTTCTGCCATTCCTCAGCCGTAACACCCTCAGTATCAGTGCAATTAGGCTGGTTAATATCATTTTGTCTGTATGAAGACAGATGTCTTCTTCTGCAGTTCTTGAAATAACACAATTATCACAAAAAGCTTAAAGTCAAGTATTTGCAATCAAGAAATATTGTGGGGAAAGATGCCTAAATCCCAGTGAAGACTGGACTGTTCTGTTCTCCAGCTGAGTAAATGCGCATCTTCAGTGATAAAAAAGGCTCGTGATTTAGAACCACCTTACTTACAAAGGTGAAGAATGTATAGAAATGTTGGTCCCATACATTTTAATACGAAACAAGCACACGTCTTTTTATTTTTTACCAGTTTGATGCATTAAATTACAGTAATTCAAAAGAAATGAATAGGAACGCGTAGAAATTAAAAGGAAACTTTGAAATAATAATAAAAAATAGAAAATAATACTGCAAATTAAATAATGCAGCAGAGGTATCCCACATTTTCCCAGCAATCCAAGTTTACTAATTTTTGTTGTTGTGTCTAAAACTGACTAGAAAGTTGTTTTTGTTAACATTTGCTGTCTCAACACATTATTGCACATCTACCGCAAATGTTTTTATCATTCTTCTTGATGTTATGTACAGTAGGTAAGAACTTTATCCACTCTGTTAATGTGTATACCTTAGTACAACTTACACTTATTCTACAGAACTTTTTTGTTTAGACCATTTTTCAAATCGGCGTTTTGGATACCCATCTACAGTATATAGGCAGATTATTTAAAAGCTGTTTAACAGGGAAATAAATGAGAAAGACCTGTTTGGAAATTATTTGTTAATGTGCAAAAAAAATCTGCTGTTCCTCGATTTCAGGCCTACATGTTTTCCAAAGTGAAGCAAGGTGTCATTTCAGCAAAACTGACATAATTGTATTGAGAATGTGTAATTGCTTGTGAAATGTATTTATTGCCTTCTGTAAAAGTGAAAAGGGTTCTACCATAGATTTATCCCGGTAACATTGAGTTAAAAGTAATTTAAATGGCAAAGGAAGAGAACGGTTCATACGAACATTTTGCTGGTGACAATGCAAAAAGAGTCTGACAGGCCTCACACTGTGACATGGACAGCAGCAGCAAAGAACGCATCCTTTGCAGAGATAAAAGGCAACTGCAATGATGTGCTGTTGAGCAATTTTTCCGTACAATAAAGCTTTTTAAGGTAAAAATCACTGAGCGTTTGTACTGAAACCAAGAGCAACAGCAAGAAGAAGCCAGATTTGACAAAAGCATAGCTCTTTGAGGCCTTGATTTAAAAACTGGAAGAGGGAAATTCTTGGCTGCGCTTTGATCACACGGGGACGGCGTTGTCTTCACAAGCTGCCTGAAGTCAGCGAGCTTGTGGCTAGGCACATCATAAATATAAAAATCCCATCTCACATTCTATCACAGTAATTTATTCATTCCTAGCACATGATAGTCTAACGTGACCGCAGTACGTCAGAGACCATCAGGGTAATCGCAGGCTTGCCATAGTGTAGTGCAAAATAGCAGCATGCCACATGTTATCACGCACTCAGGCAGCCTGATTACATATGGACGGGACACAATGGGTCATGGTCAGTTGTATTGTTCAGGCCTTTCTTGGTTTACACTTTAGAATTTATAGTGCTGCAGTGTCATCATGGCTGTCTCTTTAGTGCCTTTCTTCTTTTTTAATGGGTATTTTTTCTGTCTGCCTGACTTTAGACGGTGGAAAAGTATTAGTTCAGCTGGGGATGTAATTTCCCTGCTAATGTCCATAAGAATAGGTTAAACAATGCATTTTGCAAACATTTTAACTGGGGAAAATTTTCTCTTCAATTGTTCTCTTCAATTGTCAGAATTCAGTAATAGGCTGTTTTATTAACCTCTGTAACAGTATTCCTTGCTTATTATTAAGATTAAATACACAATTGTACTGTATGAATTTAGGAAAACTTCCATTAAAAACTTGCAGCTTTCTAAAGCCTGGCTACTTTATATCCCAAAACTTGGCCTCTTTGCTCACATTTTTTGTTTCCCTCAGCCTTGGCATTCTACAGCTGGTTTGTTTTGTGATAAGCTTTCTTGAGAAGATCATTTAGTTGTATCCCATTTGTCTTAATATAGTAAGGCTTGACAAGAGGGACATTTTCTTTCAGAAACTGTATGAGCGTACAAAGTAATATTTGAAAAAAATGAATAAAAGAATGAAAACAGTTGTAAGTGCTTATATATAGTTTTATAAACATACTACGACATTTGGTATTAATTCTTTAATGCTCACTTCACTTAAATGATTACCAGTAATGTTTACAGATATCCTAGCCATGTCACCCAAATGTTTACAGTGAAGAAAAAAAATGTCTTGTATTGGCCCTGCAACTATACACAAACCTTCGAAAAACCCTACAGCTTCGATTTATGCTCAAGAAAAGGCAGAGTTTTTGTGAGGGAGATTTTTTTTTCCAGTAAAGCTGAAAGTATTCTTTGTCTCCAAACTGATACCCATGTATGGACCACATCTCAGAGGAACAAAGACGAATGGAAGACTTTAAAGGGAGTAGTCAAAAGCCCTTGTTGGTGGCAGGTTATTATAAAGATTTTTACTTTGGTTGTTAGGAGCTAAATCAGTTAAATAAATCAAAGGTCAAATATCTTACAAATGTTAGTTGTTACTGTGTATGTGGGAGGGAGGTTGCCGTTTAGATCTGGAACTTTACTAAAAATACATCGTTGCAGTATAGTTTTCATGTGTTGACTCCTTATCCTCAATCGAAACAAAAGATTGAGATTAGAGAGCCTACAGTATAATGGGGGGACAAATTATTAAATGTAATGGTTTGTCTCACACTGATTGGAAAAGGAGTAAAAGAAACGTGCAGGAGACATGATAATAAATAAAATGTTCAGTCTGACACAAAATGCACCGTAACCTTTTTTAGCTTTGCATTTTTTGTCACTGCTTTATCCTGGGTTTGTGTGGGCTGTCAGGCATTCTACATTAACCCTCATGGTGCCTACTGAAGAGCAATGCAGACTAAAATCCAGGTCCATTACTCTTCTGACGTGCTTTGTTCGATATGCAGTACATTGAAAGACCTCACTACTCATTAACTTGCTATTTTTCTTTGGTTTATAAGGATAATATTACAGTTCCGTGTGGAATTCTGAGTGTTTGAAAGTACAAAAACATGGAAATAGTGTTGAAGTGAGGTGTAACGTTGTGTCTGAACCTTGAATTCCTTGTCAACTGTAAGTTGTGTAGCAGAACTGCTCTTTGTAAAGTGCTTTTTGAGTCTGAGGCCACTCAAAAACTGAGTTTTTAGCAGCTAAGTGAACCAAGGATGTCCGCTTTTTATTGAAAGAAGCTACAGTAGGATATCAGCTTCAGCATATTGGCTGCATAGTTTATTCCAGACTCCCACAACTCTTTGTGTAAAGAGGTGTCTGATGTTCTCCGATTCAAAAGCACTTCCCCTTAGTTTCCACTTGTGTCCTCTGGTTTAGTGCTTTTTGCCTGTCAGTGCAGAACACTCCTTTGAGTTCAGGAATGTACCTAATTGTTCTTCTCTTGACTGTACTAGACAGGGCAGAAATATTTTTTCTGTTGTGATGACCAAAACTATACACAATATTTTAAATGAAATACACAATTTTAGTTCATGTTTAGTTTTGTGCAATTTTGATATTATAAGCCTTGATTTAAATTCTTTACTTTTAACTGTATATCCTATAGTTCTGTTTTTAATTGTTTAATAAAATTGTTTAGAAGATTAAAACAAAGTATACAGGTAAACACCTAAGTCTTTTTCATAGGTAGCATCTTCAGAATGTTCTTTTCTGCTTTATATTTTTGTATATAGTTTTGCCATGTGTGCTGGGTTAATTACACCTTTTTCTAATGACCCTACATTAGATGTTTTTCAGTCAATGCATATTATCTCTAACTTGAATGAGTTAGTTTACTAAATAGTTGTACTAATGGTCTATAAAAACATTTATTTCTTAAGTACATTTGGTGGAATAACATTAGGCCCTGAAGCATTTATCTTAGGTGCTTCTAATATCTGTATCTCTTCCACCTCCTTACTTCTAATCTTATTTAATACATAGCTGCTTTTCCTCAGTCTGAGGCATGTTGGTTGTTCATTTCTTCCTCTTCATCATCTTAACTTCTCTTTGAAACACTTCATTTCTTGCTTCCCTGTTCGTGTGTAGTTTCGTTATCCTGGTAAAAAAGCTTTATTTTAGCTTTTATAGTAAATTTTCTTTATTTCTCTTGCACCATCTAATATTCTTTGTAACATGGCTTGCAGTTCCTTATACTTGGGCTTTGGTTTTTGGCAGTATTTTTCAAGTAATACTTCTCCTTTTAAATGATAATTACTATACTGCTTTATAAGCCATATCTACTGTATGTCCTAATGAGGAAATTTAGGAGAAAAGTATGTTGTGCTACATATGTTCTGGATGCTTTGTGAAATACTTTAATTCTTATAATTTGCGATGTTTTGCTTCAGTCAGCATCCATGTGTTTCTTTACACCTCATATTTAAAATAACCAAAGTAACAAAGCAAAATAACCAGAAGTTCAGAGTCACACTCTAGGCCAAATTGGGTTATTGGAGGAATAAAATTCAAGCCCAGCAGATTCAGGACAGAGTGATCAATGTTGTCTGTCATCCACTTTCACATAATAAATACAGTAACGGATTAACAATCAGCAGTACAGCCAACACAAAAACTTAATCCTAACCTGTTTTCATCATTATTAAATCCTTGTGGTTTTAATCATCAAAGAGAAATGGCTCATAGTAAATTTGAAGGGGCATCAGATGTTAAGAATAAACACAAAAAACCAGAAGCCCTAATTGTACATTTTTCTTTTACTGGATCCTGTTCTTTTTTAATTATTTCATGAAATGCTTTCTTTCTCCATATATTTTTCTTAATTGATTTATTAAACCACTTTGGCTGCTGCTTTCTAGAATTTGATTTTAATTTACTCTTGGGATGAATGTGTTCTGTGGTTCGTGCAGAATATCTCAAAATTGTTGCCATTTGTTTTTTTTTTACTGCTTCCATATCTGTTCTGTCCCATTCTGTTTTAGTTACATTTTGTCTCATTCCCTCATAGCCTGCTTTCCTGAAATCGTAAACCTTTGTTTTCTGTACAATTTCAAAAACGTACTTCAAAGCGCACCATTTTATGAGAAGACTAGATCGATACAGGCATTCCCTCTTGTAGGCTGTTGTGACAAAGTGAATAAGGAAGCGCTTCTAGCCATGTGTACCATTTCAGCTTTAGCTGCTGACATCCCTTATGGTTTTTCCCTATCTACAGTATGTGGGGAACACTAAAATCTCCCACAACAACCACTTATTCCTTTACACGTACTGTACATTCCTGATTCAATTATATAAGCCTGTGTATTAATCAATGTCTGAATTAATATCATTACAGTATATATTATCTTGCTTTTACTGCAGCCTGTATTATTGCTTGTATTGATTTGCTTTGCCTTTTATTGCCGACTTTCTCTGTGCTTCTGTTGTGTATTATATGCAAGCTGTTGTAGAGTGTTTTGAGATTCTTGAGAAGTTCTCAGAATTAAAAAAATATATATATTTTTCATGCCTCATAAATCAGACCGCTATACATTTTATCCTTCCAGTTTATGGAAGTGTATTAAAACTTGTGCAGTGTCTCAGTATTGTGCTATTGCTTGAGATGAGCGGGATGTTCCCACTGACTGGGAAAAGAAGGATCTTCATGGTCACTTTGGGTCCTGCATTTAATTATTGGGAGTATACATACGAAAGAAGGCAAATAGAGCAATTGTAACGAACAGTTCTTTATGCGGACGACACAATCCAAGGAAAAGTGAAGAAAACACGGGGGGAAAAGTCATGCAGGATACAGGGATGAAAACAGGGGGCGTGTCCTTGGTGCGCTGGTGTTTGGGGGAGGTGTGGCCGAGGCAAACAATCCAGGAAGAAGTCCAAAGGAGAATCCAAAAACAGAGCAAAAGTCCATGGCCAGGTGATCCATCCAAAACAGGAGATTAAAAACAGGAACCGGGTCGGAACCGGCAGGGGAAATGGGAACAGGAACAGAAACTTAAAATCATAACGGGACCAGGCGCTTCCAGGTCCCGGACTCGCCTGGTACGGAAACCAGAGCAGAGCCCGGAATAACGTCAGCGTCTGGCTTTTAAGGGGGGCTGGAAGGAGGCTAGAACAAGGGGCAGGTGCACAAAATCAGGTCAGAAGTAAAAGAGTCGGAGCGCCCTTAAGGGGGAGGGACTGCAATCGTGACAGCTATAGTATATATAAAAAAATAAAGCAGGTAAGCAGAATAAAAGACATAGGAAATGAAGGGTGCTACTGTAGATAGTCAATTATGCTGGTTAGTCAAGATTTAAATACATTATCAAATCATCAATAAAATTCCAGTTTATAGAATGAGGAAAAATCAGGCAAAGATAATACACTATTTCTGCGCTGGTGGATGTTTACAAACTCTCTCGGCAGGACCCTGAGCTGTTGGTAGACAGCAGAGACAGGCAATGCAAGCTGAAAAGAACCAGAAATACTCCTGGATAGCGAGGGATGCTTTTGTATTGGCTGATGGACAAAATGGTGGTTAGCAGAGGATAATCAGAGTAGATTATAGTAAGTAAATAAAATAGTAAAGGAATAAGGTACTGTATACCAACAGATATAGGAGAATCCGAATGCCTCAGACTAAATTGTGGAAATATGTATTCATGTGTTTTTCCTTCTAGTGAACTCAGGAAGGAATGACTTACCTGAAAAGATGACCAATAAATATTGCCCTCTTAAGTGTAGACATATACACTTGATATAACAGTACACCTTGGGCAATGACATTGTTTTTATTATTTATTAGGATGTGATAATGCATTTAGTGGCGTGGTTTTGTAGTGGCTCTCACAGTCTCCTGTCCCTCTTGGGTGTAGGAGACTCCAGCAGACATGCAGCTTAAACATCAAGATGCGATTGAGTTACCCCTCAGTGGAGTTGATTACATTTGGAAATAGCAATGGAATAACTGGACCAATTTAGCTTTAATATTGTTTAGGTTTAAGATGAGGTCTAATCAGAGAACATCATCAGACAGATTCTGACTGTAAAGGCGAATGTTTACTACAGGAAATGATAGCTGTTTGAAAGAAGTGTTTTTTTTTTCCCAAAGACCAGAGCCCACTTAAATCAAGGGTCATATTATAGTTCTCTGTCATGCGAGGACAAGAGAGGATATAGAGAGAAACTGAATATATTACATCCACAACACTTTAATTACTGGTCTTTGTGGTTTGTCAAAATAGTTCTTGGTGGACAACCTCACATTTCAGTTTTCAGCACTGAATTATACCATTTCTGTGCAGCACATTTTATTTCTGACCCACTTCATGTCCTGCCGAGAGGCATCTTGGCTATCCACTGGTTCCTTTTCTTTCAGGGATCATTATTTTCAAGCCTGCTTTTTAATATAAGCTTTTTCATCCTCTAAAATGTTTTTAGAACTTTTTCATGACTGGGCCTCTGAAAATGTTTACTCTTTCAGTTTTTTTTTTCCAAGTAAATATGTATTGGTCTTGGAAAGTAGTCGTTTAGCGCGATACTGTATATACTGTAGGTGGAGTTCTTAATTATGATGGAAGACTAAAAGTACGATTCATTGACTTTCTTCCCTTTCGCAAAACCACCTAAATTAGATCGTGAATACAGCTGATGTGATTTATAGATGTTATCAAACACATTGATCTTATTTTCTCAGTTAAACGTAGTCATGGCTTGGTTAATCCATATTTAATGATCTTTTTTTATGCTGGTACACATCCCACAAAGTGTCCCAACAGGCCTATCAATTACATCATATTACTAGAGCTGTCATATAAAGACGTGCAACAGGCAGCAGTGCCTGAGGCATTGTGACTTCAGGTTATCAGTCCTGTTTGCTTTGTAGTCATTGAAGTGCTCGCGTGACACATTTGTTTCAGACTGTCGGCAGCCTCCCCTGCTCTCCCCCGTTGTGCTTTTCAGTTATCCATCGTCCTGCCATCTGCATAAATGACTGGTGTCTCATGGGCAATTGTTATTAGCATTTTGCTACACCAATGCCATTTAACTGTAAAACAAAAACCTGTAGTACCTTATTTTATACTGGGAAGCGGATGGAAAATTCAGCGAACACAACCTCAGTGGGACTTGCTAGCATGGCCCCTGTTGATGCTGATGAAGTAACTGTGGCTGTGGTGATGACCCCAGGCATACGTTCCAAGCTGAGAGCATAATTAGAAGGGAAATGTGGATGGTAATCAGGCTCTGTTTACCTAATGTGGTCCCAGGATCTCTTCACAACAATAAAATGCCTCAGAATTTAATACTTATCGTTCAAAACATTAGAGCCGCAACCTGATTGTGATGTTAGCCCAATCTTCACCTCGTTTAGGATTTTGCTATGTAGATGGCTGCTGTGCTAATAGCACTGATTTCTGAATTGCAGTTAGCAATCTCAGAATATGGTAGAGAATATCTAGTAATTTCAGATAATTATATCGATAGACTACGAAGCGCAAGGTTTTGTGTACCTTCAGTGAAATGACTGGCAGACGCATGCTTTGTTTGTCAGAAAGTATACTTTGCAGTGAATTTTTTTCTGTGAATGTTCACGTCGGATATGGTTCAGGTGAAAGGAGAAGAACCACAATAAAAATTTTCATTATATAAACAATGTAATGAGGAGAAACAAATGTTGTGATACAAGTCCTCAAACAAGTAAAAACAAGAACATAAACCTAATCTTGAGTTCGGTTACGGTGTTACGGTAGGTTTAGATTTTGCCATTTAGTTAAAAAATAGCCGGCACCTACTGTATACTTTTTGAAAAAAAAGGTATTATGGGACTTCCTAACACAAGGGTTAAATCAACTGGACTTAGTCGATAAATACCATTTTTATCAGACTCCGCATGTACCACTCCATGGCAGGTTATAAGTGCCCTCCGAATAAACTAAATAATTGTTAGTGTCTGCCAGGAACTGACTGTCATCTGTGAAGTTCTGACTGGTTGCCGTAGTGAGGAGAAAGGGAACTCTTACAGGCAGGACATTGTTTATCAACGGGAAGTCACTTGCGCACATCTAGTGAGGAATATATTGCAATACTGTACAGGTTTGAAGCTGTCACTCAACCTCCTGTGACACAGGATGTTCTGCAGTGTCCAAATATGATGACAGCATTTTAAAGGAGATGTGCAGTAACAGCTCAAATACCATGTGTTATTTTTTATTATAAGGACATCCATCAAATGGCAATAGGTTTGTGTGGATTTGCAAGAGAAATATAATGTTTGGCATTCAGTAAATATTCCTCCCCAACATTTGAACATATTTAGTAGGTATGTCAACAATTCACTTTACTTAATGACATCCTCCTGTTCTCTGATGTTGTATGGTGCACGGATGCAGTACGCATTGATAGTTTTAGTTGTAATTCAGTTTAAGACTATGATGAATGTGAAAGTTGTGGTCCCATAATGTACAGAATTGATGAACAGTTTAAAACTCAGCTTTTTTAACACTGTGAACTCTCACTGAATTCTCAGGTCACAGCACAGTTTTCATGCCCAGTAGTGAATGTGTGCTTCAACAATATGTTCATATACTGTAAGTCAGACCTCTGGATAATGAATTCAGGTAAAATTCAAGACAAAATTCAAGAAAAAGTAGATGGCACATGGTAAACAACATTGTTTAGTTTTAAAAACTTTGGTTTAAAACATCTAATGCAAAATTCAATATTCTTTATATATCTTTACTATTTCCTGAATCAACTAAGCTCTTCATAAAAACCAAAAAGTATGGTCTTAATAGAAAATAAAGTGCAGTTCCTGGTGTTTGCTTCTTTGGCAAATCTACTGCCAAAGCTTAAAACATAATGAATGTTGTGTGAAGATATTTAATAATTGCACCACAATTTTGGCTCCCTTTGGTGCTCTGTGATCATTGCGAATTTCCTCTGAACTGCTGACTGTTGCCTCTTAAAGATCTCAATCTTTCTCCTTTTTAACTCTCTGTGTGCTTGCTCTTTTAATGACGAAGCTTGGCATCGGTGCTTTTAAAACTTTATCGAAATAACAATGTGCTGGAAAAATCTCATTAAAAAGAATGCAGTTTCAAATGATCAATCCTAGCTTGTGGTTTCCTAATGACAGCTTTGAAAAAGACGAAAAAGATGTCTTGCCAAACATGAGCATAGGCAAAGTCCTGTAAATCTAATGTCTACTGCTGGGTGAATATCAAACAAGCATAATATTCTCCTGGAGAAGGCCAGCATGTGATACAATTAGCATGCTGTATGACTACATTTAACATTTTGATCAAATATTTGCTAGAACATGAAGTCATTTCTTAAGATGTTTAGTCTATGCCGAGCAGTCGTACATGTGGTATTCAATTCTCTTAGATGGTCCTGTTTCTTAATAATGCAAATAATGAGCCCACGTGGGCTTGTTGAAAGATTATAGCAGTTCTTTGCCAGCAAATATTCAAAGTCTGTGTTTGTGGGGAAAATGTGGTTTCTACCTGTGGCCATAAGCATGTCAAGGTACTGTAGATTATTACGATAAGGGATCTCCCAGTTTAATGGATTGTGAAGAGGGAAATAAACCCTTGAACTTGTGTTTACACTGAAGTCTAAGCCCTAAAGTCTACGTTTATATTCAAGGAGTTCTACGTGTAAATTGTCCTGCCTGTAATTGGTAAGATTATTTTTTTCCCCAACATTAAGTATTTTTCCCCAACTATACAATGTCAGCAACCTGGCCTGTATTTGTTCGGACAACAATTAGTATTTAGTATTTAAATTTATGTAGATGTGGAATGAACCATGAAAAAAGGGATTCTTATTGAGAGTCTCTGGGTTGACCCCTCACCTCAGTGTAAGGCTAGTTAACAGGATTTTTTTTTTAATTTGCGCCTCACTTCACCTCCCTCATTGCAAAGAGCTTCTCAAGTGGCTTTTAGCAGACCTTAATTACAGTGTGCAGTGAAGAGTAAAACAGTTATAAATATTTAGCAGTTTGCAAAGTAGGAATGATTTGATTTTCAATCAAGCTAGCAGTCAGTCACCTGATGGTAGCTGTGAGGTGTTGCCTTTGAAATAACTGAAGATGGGGCTCCCATTAACCAACTGTACACAGGGAGATTTTCCAAAGACATCTCAAATACAGTACATACTGCTGTGCATCATTTTTCTCTTGTCTTTTTAATTCTGATAGATCTGTGTTTTGTAGTGCAAAAAGTACACATTTAAGTTCAGCTTTAAGTATGTTTAGAGAGGAGTGAAGAATATAAATGATGAAGAACGTCTAATGTAATGGAGTAGGTTCTGCAAAACATCATATTGGTTGCTTTTGTATGGCTTGCCTAAAGTTGTGATGAACTTTCAGTTCAATTTAAAATGTTTGCTTAATGACAAAGCTTGATGTATTCATCTTTAAACCAAGCTGTTTTTAAAAAAGCTGTTAAAACCATTTCAGAATAAATCATATAAACAGTGCTTGATTGTTGAATGTCACAGTAAAACATAGTCACTGTCAGAAGTCTTTAAGTTCTACTTGCCATTATAAATACATTTTTCTCTCTCGGGTCAGCTGGAATGCCATTATGAATAAATTAAACATTGCTAGAAGCAGCTACTCAGCTACCAAATACTTATTGTAATAACATTTTATAACCATGGGGGATGAATACACTTTGAATTAAGGAAACGAAAAATGTCAAAGATCTGTTACCTGATAGCCCTTACCTTGGAGGCTCCTTCAACAGGAGATGTCTTCCTCACTTGAGCCAAGAAGTCCTCCAGAAATCTTTGACTACAGCTATGTTGTGAAGGGTACAGCATACTACAAAAATCCTAGCTGCCATCTGGGAAGTCATCCTGAAGCACACCCCCTGACTAGTTTAGGCAGAGAAACTTCATTTTTAGAACAAAGTTCGGTCAGTCGCATTCCTAGTGGATATGGATTATAAATGTCTTTGGTCTTGGAGCGACCAAAATGTCTGGTTCCTTAACTGAAGTAAACAGCGTATACCAAGGAAAGTGCAGTATCAGCCTGCTTCTGGCAGTCAGCTGTGAAAGATAAATGTTGAAGTTAATAATTTATTCCACATGTGAGATTTTAAAGCCATATAATAACAAATAATTTTACAGCAGCACTTAGAAATGGCATATCTGGATAAAATACAATTTTATTTTTTAAATTCCTTCATATTATCTGTGCACTAATCCATTTGTTAAATAGAATGATTGCCCTTACATGTCCCATCACCCTGCTATTTATTTTCCATTCTGTTTTTTCATGGACTCAACATGAAATTGGAGTTAATGACGATGGTTTTCAAGCAGCAGCTTGTCTTTTAAATGGTTTTTCTTTTGTTTTTGTTAACCAATGAAAAATCTACTTTAGAGGGTTCTTTCAAAGCTTGTGGGAAGTATTTTGCTGTGGTGAAGCAGAAAGTTATTGCATGACCCCTTTGAGCCGTTTTGGTGTCTAAAAACTGAGTTCACGTCCAGCTCGGTTTACAAGTGAAGCGAGTTTACAGGTCATTCTCAGGACCCTTTCCCTGAAGGTCTAGATTACAAATTGTATTTTCCATGGAAATCTGGCATTAAAAAAAAAAACAGAACTGCAAGGTGCATACCTACAAAACCATGATAAAGCTCACCTCTAGGGATCATTAATTGTAAACTGGTTGTGATCATTTGTAAAGGAAATAGACTGAGGAAGGAATGTTGCCTTTCAGGGTGGCTGCCTTGTGTCTTGATTTGTTTTAATAACATTTGCAGTAAAGAATACTGTATAATTATTAGAATAATTATGTAGAATTTTTAAGATTCCATTGTAAATGTGCATACTGAAAACCTTTATTAGTAAAGTAATGACATGCAAGGATTTAACCTGCTTGCAGATCTGTATTATGACATTCCTAACCCTCAGATGCATGTCTTCTGCCCCAGATTTTTGTGTGCCCTTGTTTCTGTCTTTCTTTGCCCCTTTTCATCTATGTCATTTCTTTCCACCCTCCCTCTTCCCCTCTCGCTGCTCCCTATTTCTCTCTCCTAAAATGGTTTGATGTTTTAATCGCATCCAGCTGCGGGAGCCAGATGAAAGACAGAAACTTGCAAGGGAGGCCTGAGACAGAAAGAAGGAAAAACTGATCCCTTGGACCCATCTACAATTCCTACCCTTGTGCGATTATGACACTCTTTGCCCTATTTGCTAAGACATTCTTCCTTTTTTCAAGTCGTTATAATTATACAGTACTTTACACTTCTTTTCCATGCTTTAGTCTGTTGGGAGTCCTATATATTGGGCAATTAATGGTCATTTGAGCAAGTGTGTCTTTCAACACGTTTTATGTCCTGGTTCAGTTGGAAGAACCAGTACTTTTCATTCAGTGTTGGGTTGCTGAGAAAAATTGCGGTATTGTGGCAAGTGGTTCAAGCAACGTGCCTGAATCAGGAAAAGGTACAATATGTCAGCATTATCGGGCAGAATTGCATTGTCAAAGCAAAGACATAAAATTTCAAGAAACGGGGTTAGAGATTAGATGTTTGATGTGGTTTGAAAATTAGATGTTATATTAAAATAGATTTAACTAAGACCTTGGTTTAAAAGGTTTAATATGTGTTTATATTGTGATACAGTAACAGTTTTAAACTGATGTGAGTTAGAACTATTACACTTGACAGTTCCAGTCTGGATCTCAATCCCTGAAAGAGCCTAGGATTGGCTTTCAACTAACTCATCAAGTTCTGTTTGGCAGGTTCTGGAAGCTTCTTTTTGTTTCAGTTTGGTTAATTTGCTTTTTAGAATGAAGCACACTTGTTTGTGGCTTTGCAGAAATTTGTCATGTATGGCATATGTATTAAAGTGTAGCTCTTCGCTTAGGAAGACAGCCTACTTCTCCTTAATTCTGGTATTGGGAAGCACACACAATTATTCATTTAAGTTTTTTTGCAGGATTATACAGAAAAAGCCAGATGACTAAAACAACTGTCATGTGAAGAGCTGATTTCCTATTCTGTTTCTGTTAATGTTCCTACTGTGGGTTTGGTAACAAGCTTTGTTTGGTTTAGCAGGGATTTGTTTCTATCTAAAAAGAATAAAGTGGTGAAGAAGGCTAATGCTTTTTGAAAGATCAAAGTATAACACCATCGAATTAGTTTATTAAATCAATTGTGGTCTACTTTGATTGCACCCCACAGTTCTTGCCTTTTGTTGAACTACAGTATGTGCAAAATGCAAAAAATAAAATAAAATGATGCTGAATGAAGCTTATCAGCTCCAAAAAACTTGGAACTGGATGGTCAATTTGCAATCGCTGGAATCATTTCCACTTTGATCACGAATCATCCATTTTGCAGAATGATGTCTGGTTATGGGACTTTGCAAAACCTTGTTGCCCAGCTAAAAAGGCTTGAGAAATAGCAATGAATTATGAAGTACAGAGCAGACAGGAAACCTAACAGAGAACAATTATACTTTGGACCCATGTGCAGGGAATGGATGAGTCTCAGGGGGACAGTTGCCCTCATTTTTGGTCTTTTTAACTTTCACCATTTCTGGAGTTAAGCCATTTTTCACAAGGAAAGACTTACACATACTACCTGTACGTGCTGGAAAAGGTATCTGCCGCAGAGCATTCAGCAGTGTAGTATGGCTTAAGGAGCAAGGAGTTTTTGGTCTGTTTTCTCCTAAAACCAGCAAAGTTACAAAAAACAGGTTAAATACTTGATGATAATTTGTGCAGTGCAAAGATAGCTACAGTACAACATCATCAGGTATCAGGAAATCAAAAGTTCATATCAATTATGTGTTTTTCCTTTTATTATAAATACTGAGATATGAATTGAGAGTTCAACAGGAAAAGTAGAAGAAGCATTGAGAGCAGGATTGATTCTTTAAATAAAACATTTCAATAGAGCTTCAATGAAAATGATTTTTTCCCACTCTGATGTATTTTTTTGTTGGTCAGAGTGACGCAGGAATCTGTTCTATAATAAAAAAAGCTTTGGTGAATTGAAAAATGGTTTGTAGCAATGGCACCTACCTTTCCTCAGTGTAATGTGGTCCCAGTTCAGTGAGCCCCACAACCCGCAACACCCTCTGGGGCCCCACCAGAGCCCTGCTGTTTTTTCGATCTGCGCCCGTGAGGAGTTCTGAAGGATGTTCCCTTGTGGAAGCTGCCGTGTGATTCAGACAGACAAGGCCTTTCTGAAGCGATGTGCTGGTATGGCTTTCTCATCCCGCTTTTCCCCATGAGAGCTGAGGCTGCTAGAGCAGCTGGGATCTCATTTGTGTGTCTTATCGCTGAGCGAAGCACGAAAAAGGAACCTTCCTCTCTTTCATCTCCACACAGAGAAGGGGCCAAGGGTTTTTGCCACGAGACAGATCTGTTTGTGCTAGTGATCTGCATTCAGAACCAAATTATACTTGAAATATCCCCGAAAAAAAAAATACTGGATGCTTTTCAAAAAAGTGCCAATGAGTGTGAAATTCTGCGATACGCTGTTTTGTCCATCAGAAAGTTGTTCAGGTATAAAGAAGCTGGATTAATACATTTCCGTAGTGCTCACAACAGGACATGTATGTTTAGAATGTAAAAACATATATCTGCAGGATGCACTCTGCTCGTTCTACTGAGAAGCCAAAAGTAAGCAGTGCTGCAATTGCTACTGCTTTTAAGGGGTCATTCCCTGGCCTGGAATAAGCACAGCAGCATGGTCAGTGTTTCTGTGAGTATCAGAAGAGCTTCTTTGCAGTATATTAAAACTGAAGCTAGGATACTGGAGAAGTATACAAGGTCAGATTCACTCACTCTGTTGCTTTTGCTTTTTTTTTTTTCTTTGGGGTACTTGCTGCCACTCATCTATAGCTGCAAACCTTGAAATCCCTAGAAATTAGATAAAGGAAATTCATTTACAATGAATTTATACAAGCAGGTGTTTTGGCATTCTATAGCATCACGATGCAGTGCTTTCAGAAAACTGCTAAATGATCTAGGATGTAATAGAAAAAGTATCATGAGCTATTGCAGTGTTAATGTCTTAAAATCATGTGGAGGTTTAGACTGTTATCAGATCTTAGTCTATATTAACAGTCCTAACCAACTCTAGTGGCTAAACACTGCATTGAAAATGGTCGCTGTCATATACATTTCTCTTACCTTATCATACTCTGTAGTATTTGTAATGCTTGGATTATTTTGCCCAAATTGCTTAACTCTATGTACAGCATCAGTTCTTTCAGCATTGCTCCTAAATATATTAGATCCCTAAGCTGAGATAAGGTTGCACTCTAAAATCCACATCAAGGACAAGTGGTTTACAGCAGTTACAAAGATGATCACTGTGTAGAAGGCCCTGGTTCTGTTGTGAGCTTAAAGCTGTGTGTTGAACACAGCTGAACCAGCCAGTTATTTCTCCTGTTGGAGTTGAAGTAAGCCCTCTGTCCTGCCTCACTCTTCACAGTGAACAATATAGTCTTTGTGTAACCCTTCTGGAGAAGGAGGTATGTTCTGTCCAATGTCGACATTAAGCCCTACTCTAATACAATTCCAAATCACTTCCTGTAGAATACTCATACATATGCACTTTTGTTTTACAGAAAATTTGCTTTGCACTTCCATTGAGGCACAAAAACATTTTGGTCACCGTGAAATGTGCATCTGTTACAACAAGATTCCATAGAATCCTGAATGAACAATAAATTTGTATTGGCCAAAACACCAAATTGTTGGTGCATCCCCAACTTGAGTGCACTATGTTTCTGCTTTGGAATGTTTCTTTTTCAAAACCTTTTTATTTTCTCCCCAACATCTTTCCTGTTTTTTGATTATTGTGACTGTCGCAGCCCTGTGCTTATACTTGGTCATTTTTGTATATTGATGCCAACTTCTTAAGTTTATCCAGCATCAAAGACGAAGCTGTCCATGAGTGGTTTTTTTCCCAATTGTACTGTTTCTGTTCATTATTTGAGGGAAGGGGGTATTACAAATTTGAAAAGTCAGCCCCTTCATACAACAGAGAAGCACAGTTATTAGTGACTGTATTAAGCTAAGCTGTTGGTCTTACTTAGCAGAACCCACAGCTCATTTATACATTCTTTGCAACCATTGTAGCGTAGGTCATAGTGTAAAGCATCTATACAGTTGTTGCAGTTGTTGAGTGTGAGTGGGATAGTAGATACCCATGCTAATTCATGTCCTACCATGTGAACACACACTTGGACACCTTACTTCTGCGAGCCTGTTTTATTTGGCAGAAAAAAAAAACTTGTTTTTGGTGGTTCCCCTCAGGTATTTGGAGATGCATTCTGATAAAACACAATCTGATTGTGTTTTATCCATTTTCAGGGTCTTTGGGTTTCAACAAGTCGTTTAGATCTTCAACCTGAATTGATGCTCCTGGATTTCTAAAGATGTTTCTGATTTTTTTTTTCTGTCCTAATGATTGGACGATTGTATAGTATTTCTAAATGGATACAGGTTCATCAAGAGGGGCAGCTCATGCATTTTATCCAAACACCTTGAAAGCCACTTTCCTGATCACATCATCAGCGAGAGACGTCTTGTTTAAAGATGATGCTCTTTCTTCTATTTTCAGAATCTTTCCCATCATTATTTTGCTGGATATTGTGGAGGGATTGTAGCAACGTGTCTTCAGGGCACTCAATAAATGTATTGTTGAAATAAAATGTGACCTTGATATCTTCAAATTTCTCTAGCTTGTTTTAGAAGGGGGCCCAACCACACTGGACAGAATAGCTCCCATCAAGCCACACTCTTGTCTGGGATGTGCAGATTAAAGTCTAGCAGGAGAACAGCTGGCTGCTGACCTTGAAAAATATTTTTTTTCACCAAGAGAAAAAAAAAGTAGAAAAATAGAATTACAGTTAAAAAAGAAACAAGACTACAAAGAGTGACTCTATCACCTTAGGAGAATATTTCATTCAGGAGCAATTGAGAGCCTGTTTCTCTCAGGAAGTGAAGGAGACCATAAAAAGATTATAATCCTGTCCCGCCAGCTTTCTGGAACCCAAGATCTTACAGGAAAGAACAATTATTCATTTATTTTTTTTTTTCTCCTGTAATGCCCTTAAATAAAGCAAAGGAGCTGCTTTGAAATATCAGTTTCTTTTTAGACATCTTCTTTTTTTACACTGGGTCATAAAATACATTGTATCATCTTAACCTCTCAAGTTCTAGTGCTTCAGGGCATGGTTCTAGAGTTTATATCCAAAACATCTTGACATTACTCGTAGACATTCAGCTGGAAATGATGCTGTATAATTGCTCTAAATAAAGGCTCTTTAAATTTGTACTACTCACTTTCAAGAAAGTATTTTAAGATCATTTTAAATTGCCAGTTTCAGCAACAGTGAAATTAACCCTTAATTTCTCCAGTTTCATTAAAAAAGACACTATATCTGTTTTTGTGTTGTACTTTACTGTACCTTGTCCGTTTTTCTTGCCTTCTAACAAGTATTCAAGAAGGGTAACCCATTGCAAAATGGTTTACACCTTGAGGTACCCTTCAGGTAAAAAGCTACCCAGTTTAGTTCAGCTGACATTTTCCACAATATCCCTGTGAAAATAATCAAAAGGGAAATAAATTTTACATTTAGGAGGTTATATAATATAAACTGTTTTTTTGTCACTAGACTATTATTGTTATTATAGTAGCACCTGTGTATTAAGCCAGCAACAGTCCTGTGTTACTGAGCAATAACTGTGGACAACCAGCATGAGAGAAAAACCCAAAGAAAGTTTGCACTGTACCGTAGAGATCAAAGATGCTTCATCCTATTCTGGTTGCTACTATTACAATTTCTTATATCCTAGTGCAGGGTGTTTCAGTTCTTGTAGAAGTGAAAATGAGCTAAAAAATTGTACTTAGTAGAGCAGAGACCACCAAACTGTTAAGTAATTCAAACTCGGTTTGGGTTGGAATAGATACATGGGTTAAAGGTCAATGAATTAACCTTATGTGTTATTTGAGCGCATTGAGTAAACAAGCTTGAAATTCTTCAGCAGGAATTGGTTAGGAAATTATACTTTTTAGTGACATGGGGTGATTTTTTTAGTGTAGCTGTACTGGAACTCACACAAATCCAACTTAGTCATTGATGCTGAAGACCGAATATTGTCATCACATCAAATGCATGTAGGTAGGGTGAATTCTTGTGGTTATTGTGTTGAAGATTTGCTCAGGCAGTTAATGGACAAAGAGTTACAAACACAAAGGTTGTCCATATCACTTTTATAGACCATTTATTTTTTTCTGTAGCACTGTCTCATTTTGGGTTTGGTGAGGTTACTGATCATTTAGAGAAAATGACCTTGGTGTTTGCTAGATAGTTATTACACAGACAACAGCCATTTTCCTGTAAGTCTGATGCGTAATTTTTGAGCAGGATGGCAGATCTGTACAAGGATTGCGCATTGCCTTATTTTCAAGGTCTATGGTCTGAGGTCTGGCTTTTTGTGCCAACTCAAAATGATAAACGCTTTCATGCGACGTTGATCACTTTCCAGTGAAAATTCTGCAGTCAGCTGTTTTATCTGGGAGGTTTTTAGGCATCTTCAGGGAACTGAAAACTGCCTTGCAGCACACTCCATTTACAGAGGTTAAATGTCTGCTTTGGTAGAAAAAAAAAGAATATCCTTGGCATTGTTAAAAAAGTCTAGAATCCAATAGTTTGTTGTTTAATAACGGTTTTACGGAACCATGAAAACTGTCAGTGACAAAATGGAAATACATTAAACTTTTGTTTTTCTTTTTATGCTCACAAATATCAAAAGCATATCATTTCAAATAATATTCTGCCATGTTAAATATATGGAAGATATATTTCTTAAGCATTTGATGTATATTTTTGTGTTGAAGCCAAGTACAAAGTAATTTATTTTTTCCTAGACCTTTTCATTTTTTTCATCACTAGCATGAAATGTGTTCTCATGCCTTCTTTGGAATAATTCTGCTTCCTTCCAACGTCATTAATAGCCACTTATACAGCAGTATGGCCAAGCAGCAATCTAAAGAAGAGAGAGAATTGGCACAGTAGAACAGTGTCAGGAGCCCATAGGAGAGCTGGTATCATATTTGGTACAGTACTGTACAAAGATTAGGATAGAAACTTAGAAGAATAGCTGTCACTTATGAATGTTACCTGCTCTGATAATACCCACATACAGTACATTCCATATCTGCAAAGAGACCAATTCATATTCTTAAAGATTTTTATTGATAGTTCATTTGATGTCAAAGCAAAACAACAGTAAAATAGGTGAGACAATACTGAGTGATCATGCTCATAAAAAATCCCTTATACAGTATATTTTGTGTATAGACTAGAAAGCCTTAAACTTCACTTTGTAATCAGTCCACTGTGCTTCCTTAATTTTTCTTGTTCTAGGTGCCATTATTGTAGCTTTTGTCCAGCTCACTCCCATTGTTTTCCCATGTATCATTATTCCTAACTCAAGTCAGTTCATATTCACCCTATAGCCAAATCCCATCTTTTTGTTTGTGTATTATGCTCTGTCAAAGTCAGTCCTCGAACCTGAGCCCCTCTGCAGTACATCACAGCCTGAACTTTAATTGTAAAGAACAATACCACTGTAAATCAAAAATCAACCAGTGACACTTCTCATAGCACATTTGTTCTTAAATGTGTTTCTTGACACTTTTCCTCTCCTGTATAGGTTAGCATTAAAAGGAAGAAAGAAAGAAAATAAAGATTTCCTTTCTTAAGGAATAAACCCCTTATTTTCAATTACCATTTTTTATCATTCCCAGGTGTTAGGTTGTTTCTGGTACATTTTTAGGTTTCATATCATAAATATTTAATATATCCATTGTCCAAGTGCCAAGGTTTTATGAAAGGCCTGTGCCCAGAAAAATAAACTATTCATGCCTTTTTTGTGACTGAAATGGAAAGTGATGTGGATTTGGGTTTGTATTGAAAGGGCTTACTTTCAGGGCTTCTACAGCCTGAAACGCAACACGATAGGAAATGTTTCCCTCAGAGTATGATTCTGATCCTGGTTTTTCACTCATTGAAATTTTTAATGGAAAAATGACTATATCTGTGAACCAGGTCATTGCTCTGCTCTAAACTGACCTTTTTTCTATCTTTCCATCTCATCTTAATCTTAAGTTAGGAAAAATGTATAATCAGAACTCGACGTACTGTAGTACTGTAGGTCGATAAACCCTTCAACCCTAAAATGAGTACTGCAATATTTTTTAAGTTTTTCTAGTCAGGAAAGGCTACATTTACCTGTTATTTCTGTTTGCATTGCCTATTGTAACGTGTTATTTGACAGTGTACTTTATATTAAGCTTGTAAAGAATACAGGGATATAGTCATTGTTTTCTGTACTTGAGCAGCTGTTAGGATTTTTTTTCTTTTTTTGTGTTGCTTATGAAATTCCTTTATCAACAAGCTTCTAGCTTTGGTACTTTTCTGACAGCAGGGGTGCCACCTTGTAGTCCAAATATCATAAGCTCAGCAAGGCTGGGCCTGGACAGTACTAGTATGGGAAAGCTCTACACAAAGCAGGATTGCTGCTCAAGTGGCTAAATTCTCCTCTTGGCTTGTACAATCTAGCCTACCGAAAGTTTCCCTGGTTAAGCAATTTCTCTCTTCTCTACCTGGACTTTTCTGTAGTGGGGCTGCTGGTGCATAATGGTTACTACTGCGTCACCCAAATGAGTGCTTTAGTTCAATGGTGGATGAAGTGGGTGCCGTTCTATCTTCTAGCTCCATCTTCATATGGGGAAGTAACCGAGTAGTCCTTTTCACACTATGTACATGTATTCTGGATTCTGGGCTTCTAACATCTGGAAAAATGTGGATGGCAGGTCTTCTGTTTGTAAGGCTCCTTGTCTTTAAAATTATCTCCCAATTTTATTCAGAGATGCATTAAAAATTGTATCCCTTTTATAGTCAACTCCGCGTTTATTGAGCTTGGCTTTTTAACATTAAATGCCTTAAGATTGTCTGCTGGTAAAAATCTCTACATAAATTTGTCTTCTGTTGTAAACTTTCACCTAATAAATCAGTGCCTCCTGGTTTTAATTTCTTAATTGATGTAGTCATTTGTTTAATGTATAGGCATTCCTTCCTATAAAACCTTTTTGTTTAGATAGATAGATAATACTTTATTAAACCCGTAGGGAAATTGATGGGAAATTGATTTACATAAAATCTATAGATTTTCTACATTATTGTTCAAGATAACTGTCATTTTCTTCCTTATGCTTTGTTTTAGGTAATGCAAACTGCAAAATGACCTGTTATTCCAGGCCTTAAAATTTAAATTTTTAGCCTAATGCTGAGTTTCCACCTTTGCATCCATCCCTGTGCTTAATATTATTTTATTTGGCTGATGGTTTTATCTAAAGCTCCCTACATTTGTACCCATTTACACAGTAGGTCATTTTGCTGGAGCAATATGAGTGTAAAACCTTGCTCTAAGTTACAACAGCAGCATCCTGCCGGATAATTGGACTTGCAGCTTTCCAGCTGAAGGTCCAGAGTTATAACCATTAATCCACATTGCTGTCACTTCTAAATTTAATTTTCCTGAACCACCTAAGTGGAACTAATGGAAATCTAGAATTGTCCTGTTTTCCTGACACGTTCTTGGAATGTGTAAAGAAGATTAATTAAAGTGATGAGGATCTTCAGACACTGAGCTCTGTTATCATAGAATTTGTTGCCAAGAAAAGGAAAGTCAGCATTTCATTTACCCCGTCTTGGCAGAGAACATTGCCCTGTTTTATGGGTAAACCACAGGCTTCAGTGTCCAATACTGTCATCCCTGGAGATCAGTAGCTACTCTATGAACCCGCCTTGACTTCAGCTGTGAAAATGACACTGTTTGCTTGCCAAATCTCTCCTTTCAGACCTTAGACTATCTGCCATCTGATATATGAAACTGTAAATCAGTCTCATGCAGAAACCACACAAAAGATTACCATTCTAAAAATAATTGCTAGTAGAATCTTTTTTATGAATCCCTTTCTATTTGTTTTTTTATTTTTCATGTGCTGTGATATTGTTAGTTTTCTGAAAGCATGTGTCCTTCTTGTGTAACCTACAGTACTTTATTGTATACTGACTATTGGTGACATTTTTCGGATTATTTCAGCTGTGACTGAGTCTGCATGACAGACATACGCATTATGGCAGTGGTGCTCAAACATGGGGCTCAGAGATTTCTGTGGCTTCTCAGAGTTTCTCCTGCGGGGCCCCAGAAACAAAATGAAGCATTTTGTTGCAGTCTTGTTATGCGTAAACTATATTCATATACAGTGGGTCTGTTCTGACAGTGATTGCAGTTGATCTGTTAACAGTTCTGCCAAATATTTTAAAAGCTGTGTCTTTATTTATCTTAATTAAACATTTCAATGTAATTTTGAGCCTAAAAGGGCCAGCTTGTTTCTTTATTGAAATAGATGTCTTGAAAAAGGATCGCCGAGTTAGAACCTGTGGTTATGTTTATGGGGGTGTCCTTATGTGGGTGGCACCTTCAATGCAGAAGAGCTTTTCTGGTTTTCCAGAGAAATTTCTTCAAATACACAAGAATTAACCCCCAACCACCCCTCCTCCCCACTTCCCAATGGCGGGGGCTAACGCTTGCAAGCAATTAATTTGCCTAGTATCTAGAGGCCTGGTCTGATTGGTTTATTTGACTTCTCCCACTTGGGAGCAGCGGTAATTGAGTTCACTTGTTGGCTGACGTCTGTGGAGCTGGGGAGCCCTGGCTGCTACATGTAGCAGCCCTTCAGCCCCACCACAGGAGAGCAGCTCTGGCTCCAGCAATACATCATGCATGCCTTTCCTTAGACGTGCTTTAGTTTACTGTACTGTACTGTATAACCCCGCTTCGCTGCCCGGCGCAGACTGGTGTCGCTATGAGTAGTCTCCCCCTGGCAGCAGTCCCACCACTTTACAAGCGGCTTGCTCTGTGAAAGCCATCCAAAGCCTGTCTACCCTTCGCAAAAAAGGCATCTGCCTGCCAGAGGGCCAGATGGTTCTGCGTGTTGGCAATGTTTCACAGACAAACAAGAATTGCTTTTCAAATGGATTCAGCAAGGGATACTCACTTTGGAGGGAATTGCTTATAGCACTCGTGTCTGTACTTCCAGTCTTCCCAAACTAAGGGTAGAAGTTGTGCAGGTGAGACATTGAAACGATTTATTGTAACTACTGATTTTGAGAGACAGTTCACGTTTCACGTGTAGAACGTGTATTTCATATTGTATAAATTAATGGATATTGGAACATGTTCTAGAGTTCTTGCCTCTAATTTGATGTTCATGTAATTTGGTTTAAAATCTGTGTAAACTGTTTTAAAGTTATCCAACTTCAGACCCCAGCGCTCTCAAATGAGCTACTGTATAAGCCAGACTTGACCTCTACTGTTTAACTTCCTTTACTGCAATGGCGCTCATCATTATTGAGAAAGGGGATTCTCCATTAAATACAGTACAGTATGTGCTTCCATTGCCCTGTTCCCTTAACAACCCTGTGCATGTGCCCAGATTCTCTCAAGATCAATCTGGAAACACATTATCCAACCTGTCAATGAAATCTGCTGTGGGGGACAGTGACATTTCATTTTAAACACAGACATAGTAATTTTATAGTACACAAGGGAAATCATAACCATTTCAATTGCAGGAGAATACCATAAATAGTGTTCATGGAACCAGGAAGGAGAAGTCACTAATAATAATTATACAGTTTATTTTCTGTATCGAAGCTAATTTCTCAAAACTTGGTATTTCCCGTACATTCTGTTTGCAGAATACTTACCCATAACTCACAGGATAAATCAAGCCTTGGTTCCTCTAAGGTTTCTTCCTACTTTAGTCTAAGGGAGTTTTTCCTTGCCACTGTCGCCTTAGGCTTGCTCACTGGGGCTTCAGGCCCGGAAATCTGTAAAGCTGCTTTGTGACTGTGTCCATTGTAAAAAGCACTATACAAATAAAACTGAATGGATTTGAACTGAAATCCAGAAATCTAAGAAACCATGCAAATACTAGACTTGAGTTGAATACCCACAGACATCACAGCCAGACAGACATAAAAGGTTTTCTGACCGAGCAGAACCAATTTGAAAACTTCACTTTCATGGCCATGAGAAATACTCCACTTTCTTGTATTGAAATAAATGTTATTTCAGTAACAGCTAATGTCCTGGACAGTCCATATTGCCTTAATGATTCTTTATGTTATTACAAATTCAGGTGGTACCAACCCAAAGGTCAGTTGCATAAATCATTTGCCCCATTCCTAAAGAATTAAAGCAGTTCCATAGGTAATAACAATAAATGGCACAATATTTTTTTTTTCTAAATGGGCCTGACTCAGATGATAGCACATCAAATACAAGGGTAGTTATACAGTAAAGCTGTCTATTAATTAATCCGCATACTGTGCAAACAATAACAGAACCCGGCTTGTCTGACCAGTGAGGAAAGGAATCTTTCACGTTTCCACGGTTCATTTACAGTATATGTCCTAATCATGTACAAAACTGTTTAGTTAAATGGGAATGTTAAATTTGCTTGCGTATTTAGAAAAACCTTGCAACGATTGCACAGGACATTCTAGGCATAAATTATTTTTAATTTGTAGTGAATTGCTTCAAATAATGGCTCTTGCAGCTATAGCAATTATTTCATGTAATGGTGATAAGGCATTCCTTAAGAATTGCATAAAGTTTGTAATGACTACCTCTCTGAATAACTTAAAACCTTAACCTAAACTGAGTTGTGCAAGCCATTGTATGCTTCTCAGGTTAAATAAAACACTTCTGTAATGTTCTGTTTTTTTTCTGCAGTAGAGGAATGAAGGAGGAGGTATGAACCTCTTTGTTTTCTTACATTCTTCTGCTCAGGTAACCGCAACGGATGCAGACGGTGGCTCTTTTGGGACCATCTCCTATTCCATTGGCTCTGGCCTGGGCAGCGTCACACCCACACAGTTTACCATCGGGAAAGAGACTGGCCAGATCTGCACCAAAGTGGCACTGGACAGAGACCTGGGCACCACCAGCTACGATTTCACTGTCACCGCAGTTGATGGGGTAAGTTCAAGAGAAGCTAGAGAGAAAATGAAGTTTCTTTGTACTAAATGTGCTTACATTTTTTTTTCTCTACACTTGAAAAGTTCTGAGAATACAAACTGTCTAGCGAAATGCATCATTGTACTGAATTACTGAATGTTGTTGAAGAATTAAGCACCAGAAGTCATTGAATCAGGTTAAATACTTATGAGATAATGTGTATTGCATAGGATCCATGAAGAAAAGTATAATACTTAATTTTACAAAGTTGTTAACAGGGCTTACAGGCAGTTAGTTTCATACTGAGTTGAGAGGATAGTTTCAGGCGTCAAAACATTATTTAGGTATAGTTTTTAGAGCAGAATGTTTCCATGTTTTTAATACCAGGGACTGGCTGGTTGGCTGCCTTCCTAAACATCCTAAACCAAGGACTATTTGGCAATTTTAAGATCAATACTGTTTTTCATTTAACCTTTTTAACTATAAGGCCTACATGTACTGTAAGTATTATACATGAAACGAAAGCTTACAAACTGCATGTCCATAAAAAAGTGGAACAGCCTGAAATTCACCCTGTTTAGTAGAGACTATGACATGAATCCCAATAGCATGCAAGGCTCCCATGCAGTATTGGATCATAACACACAGACTTGTGCTTTTCCAGCCAGATAACAGCTTTATTTTCTGAAAATGTTTGAAACTGACCAGCTTACAGTATAGACCTAATACTCTCTGCGTTGTATGTTGTATGTGAGTCATGTAGTTACTGACATATGTCTGAATAAAAAACAGATGGACAGGCACCAAAGTAATTACTGATATATATATATACAGTATATATCCATCTGTTATTGGAAAGACTCTTGAGACCTGGTAAGGATAATGATAACCCAGATGCTCTCCCGGAAACATAGAGCACAAGGTGGGAACTACACCAAACTTCACAGGACACCTGACGAGTCTATTATAGGGCACTCGCACTCACCCAGCAGCACCCACCAAATCCACTTCGTTTGGTTCGGACATGAGTCAAAAATACAAACTCCATGCAGAAGACTCTCCAAGAGTTAGGGAGGCAGCACTCCCACACTACTGACACATTCCTCAAAGAAAAGGTGAACGGATGCTATTCTGTTTACTTGCCACATACTGTATTGTACAATACATGCAAACCGAAGGAAATTACATACCTGAAAACAATATATACATTCAAAATGATTAAAATCGGTTTCATTTTTTATGCTTGTATGTGGTTATGATGATTTTTATAATAACATCTAGTAACTAGTACCTTTCAGTCTTTCATTTTACCTTAACCAGAATAGATTAAGAAAATATTGTGCTTAAAGGTATGTGGTAAGCAAAGGAGTGAAGCAATAGCAACTTTAACCTAAGTCAAGTCTTCCATAATGAGTCACAAGCCTCAATCTGTAGACTCAATGTCCGGTGTCCTGCATGTTGGGTGCAGAACTGAGTCTTTCAGACTGTCTTTGTGATATGCATGTTCCCTCGTGGAGTAGTGCCGATGGAGCTCACGGTGATTACTGATTGGGAGTTCATGAAATTCCACACTGCTTTTATCATTAGATCTACAGTATAACTAGATATAACTTGTCTGACAATTTCTTATTTTGTTTTAAATGAAACCTCAAATGGGATGGCATGAAGGCCACCATGAATCAGGCATTGAGAAACAGTGTTCTGGAGGGTCCGGGTAAGAGCAGCCTTACAAAAGGAAGCTTTTCTCATTACAAGAAATAAAAAAAAAAGCCAATTGAATCTCTCTGGCAGAGATTTGTGCTGTAATATCATTGTATGTTATGCCAAAACACATTTTACTAAAGGGTAAATAATTTGCTAAAAATGAATGGAAATTGCTGCAGTTATGTTAAAGTAATCATAGGAGAAACCTCAAAGAATGCCAGGCAGTAATAAGCCCACGCTCCCTCACCCGTCTTTTCTTTCCCTTTACAAATTGCCCTGAGGGTCTTTGGTACATTTTCCGCATTAAAAGCCAATGAAACAAACACTACCGGATGTACAGTGACAACCAGTGCAGCCTGCATCAGTCATGACAACTGCTCCTAAAGTGCTCTCTGGGGAATATACAGTATGTCTAGAAACTGTGCTGACAGGAAGACTGTGTGTTATTGTGGATTCTTTTCTGTATGACTGGGGATGTTTTTAATTAATTTTACCTGCTATAGATGTAATAAACCAGTTAATTATTGGGTTGCACTGTCTTGCTATTTGTAAGATCTACTGTACTTGTCATTTTTCTAGAAGGCACAGAGGCCATATAAGATGTGATTTTATACATCTATACTTTTGGAGAGCATTGTTTAGGTCAGACTGGGGTTAATAAAATGTACAGTAACTTTCTGCACTGTTATGGAAGCCTACCCCAAGACAAACATGGAGCAATTTTAATTTTATAACATTTTCAGTGAACCGCAAGTGGGTCAGCCAGCTGTATGTATGATTTGTATTTGTTTCAAACTGTGACTCTTCGTTAAGAAAAACACATCATAGTTCTTAAATTTATAGTAATTACTGTTTATTGTCACTGTTTTTGCATTTATTCCGCTGTTCTTGCATTTTAAATCTAATAATTGGAAGACACTTAAATATCCATCCAGTATTGATAACTATTTCCTTGATTTAGAAGAATTGTGTTTCTCTAAAACTTGAATATGCTTCTCTCTTTTAAGCAAAAGGAATAAGGATCATTTTGTCTCTGTAGGGTGGTCTTAACTCAATGGCCTACGTGAAGGTATTCCTGGTTGACATTAATGACAACAGACCAACCTTCTACCCAATCCACTACGCAGTCAGCTTGAGCACGCAGAGCGCCCCTGGTACTTCTGTTGTCAGGGTAACAGCCTACGACCATGACGAAGGGGAGAATGGCCGAGTGACGTACCGTACAGTTCCAGGGGGCAGCTCACAATATTTCACGCTCAACAAAGACACAGGTTTGTGGGACCTAATGCAAAATCTTTGGTGTTTGTAGTCCCTGAGATTTATTTTGCACGCTGTCAGTTTAATAATGTACTTCAACACATTATTACAGGAAAAGCACAACGCAGGAAAAAAAACAGCTTTAATTTCCAGAATTATTATTCTTAAAAAAATCCCTAACAATATTCAACATATGTCCAACAACGTTACAAGGAGTCTGTCTGTCCCTCTGCAGGTGTGATCTCGCTGTCTCGCTCTCTTCATGGGAAGGCCAACTCTGTGATCCAGATGGTCATCACTGCACAGGATGGTGGGGGTCTTATGGCTCCTGTTAATGCCAGGGTCAATATCAGTGTGGTTGCTGGCTCAGTGGCGCCCCCTGTGTTTGAACAGGCACACTACTTCTTTACTGTCTCTGAGGATGTGCTGCGGGGGACTCAGGTGGGAGTGGTGCGAGCTATGAGCAGAAATGGTACGTGTGCAAGTCTGAGTCTATATCCAGGTTCCATATATGCTGATAGAAAATGGCATTATTAAAAAGTCTCCACATTGTTAGACTACATATTCAGTTTACTTTTTCCTGTATACACGTTTTATGTACAACAATTTCCCCCATTATGCAATGCATTTTAACTATATTGGTATAAATTGAGTCAAAAATATTTTAGAAGCGCAAATGCAGGAAAAATAACATTTTAAAACCAGATTGGAAAACAATGACTGAAACTGAGGAAAAGTCACTGTCAGAATGAAAGTTTTTCTTTTCAGCCAGCACATAGATAATTCTGTGATGGAATGTGCTGACAGACTTGATATACTATGTTTCCAATATGTTTTTATCTACACCAGATGTACAAACTTTCTTTGGAGGCACTTTGTATGTACCGTATACACCTCATTTAGAAGTATGTTTTAGATATTGTTTGGATTATAAATATTTTCCATTTTCATTTTTGGACATAGGAATACTCTATAGTTTTTTAGTAAAACATACCTTTATTAAAAAAAGGCCATTCTGAGGATAAGACTTAAAGTTTATTTATTTTTATTTATTTTTTTAACATTTTCTAGTCTTCCCTTCATGAAACTAACAATGATGGCTGTAGTGAGTGACATCGTGTTGTTTGTAAATACTGTGTCTTTCTTTTTTCTTTTGACTAGGTGATACAGTCCTAGTAGCAATATTCTCTTAAGTTATTGATAAGGTTATGCAAGTCCAACAGAATAAATCAGCAAAAATCATGCAGACTTTATCAAGTTCAATATCAAAAAGCTAAAACAGCATGTGTTCCTTATTTTGCTACTGAGTTCATGTAAGGTCTTGGCTTTTCTTACTTCTTTCCTTCAGGGGAGTCCAAAGACGTCTTCTACACAATCTCCTCTGGCGATCCGGATGGCTACTTCACAGTGGACTCCGAAACGGGGGCCCTGCGCACCAGCCTTCCTCTCGACCATGAGGCCCGTCCTTCTCTGGAGCTGGAGGTGCAGGCTCGCAGTGGCATGCCTCCGGCCTTTGGGCAGACGCGGGTTCGCATCACCATCGCGGATGTCAACGACAACGCTCCCTCTTTCCTACCTTCGTCCTCGGAGTCCCTGCTCCTGCCTGAGGCCACCAAAATGGGCACAGTGGTCTACAGGGTGCGCGCTGAAGACCGCGACTCGGGTCCCAATGGGCAGCTGAGCTTTGACCTGGCTTCCACCGGGGGGCAGCGTACCTTTGGCATCGAGCGCAGTAGTGGGGAGATCCGGCTCATCGGAAGCCTGTCCTACGAGACGACTCCGCGCTACGACCTGCAAGTGACGGCCAAGGACAGTGGGGTGCCCCAACTCAGTGCGACCTTCACCCTGGTGGTGCACGTGCAAGCTGAGAACAACCAGGGCCCAGTTTTCGACACCCTCACCTACCGCGTTGAGCTGAAGGAGGGAACCCCGCTCAACACGCGCTTCCTTCAGGTGCGAGCGCTGAACCAGGAAGCTGCCAGCAGCCCCACTGGGAGCACAGCAAGCTCCAGTCCTCTGGCTTACCACCTCCGCCCGGATGGAGACGCGGCAGGTTTCGGCATTGCTTCCGACTCCGGCTGGCTGTTTGTGAAGAGTGCCCTGGATAGAGAAGCCAAGGATCTATACCTGCTGACTGTCCTAGCCACCTCAGGAAGTGGTCAGCTGAAGAAAACGGGCAGCGCCACTGTCCGAGTGTCGGTAACAGACGAGAATGACAACTCCCCCAGACTTGCACAGGAGCGGGCTTTCCTGGCAGTACGAGAGAATTTGCCAGAAGGTACTGGTTTTGGAAGAGTATCGGCAACTGATCGGGATGCAGGGCTTAACAGCCGCCTTACTTTCCGACTCCTACACCCTGACCGGAACTTCCAGATAAACTCCCAAACTGGTAAGCTTAATACGTTAATCATTTTCCCTTCTATTCTTTTTTTTTAGTAATGTGAATGTGCTATTCAGATGGCCAAGCTTTGGTTCTTAGCAGGGGCAAGACACGGTTCTTAAACTAAATGCTCAGTCTCTGGAGTCCCAGGCAAGCATCAGAAGTCACTGCTGTGTGGTAAGCAGTACATTCCCAAGATGACCATCAAGACATAAGAGGTTGAAAGTCAAACTTCTGATGAAATTCAGTAAAACTGATTCTGTGCTGAGCTGCTCAAGATTTCTGGCAGCAAGATTGCTTGGCAGCAAGGCCATACCTCCAGATGAAACTGAACAGTTTAGCAACAAACTCTGCCTAGAAAATACTTGGATTCTTCCTCAGATTTCTGTCATCCTTATAGCCTGGAAAGCTTTGTTTTTCATCAGCTACAATGTGAGAGCATAGCCGGTGGTCTTGACATGAATCTTCTGTATGCGTCACTGTTGTGTTTAGTTTTTTTAAAAGACATCTAATGTAAACATGCATGGCCAGCTTTGCTGACAGCTCCCTTCTCCCTTCCCCTCCCTGCAGGAGAGATCAGCACACGGACCGCTCTGAACCGGGAGCACCAGTCAAGTTACCAGCTGGTGGTGGTGGTACAGGATGGTGGCACGCCCCCTCGGAGCGCCACGGGCACTGCACACATCACGGTGCTGGACGAGAACGACAATGCCCCCTCCTTTACACACGCAAAGCCCGGGAGGGACCTCCTCATGCAGGTAGGAGGGAGCCTAGAGCTGCATTGTCAATGGGTATGTTCTTGCTATGGGCCAGGCTTGCAGCAGAAGTCTAGGTCTAGCTCACGCAGAGCTGCAGATTGCCTTTTCTACAGGGATGAAAGGCTCTATTTCCCTCACAGGTGCAGGAAGGCAAGCCGTCTGGCACTTTGATAGGAATGGTGCAGGCTAAAGATCCTGATGAGGGAGAGAATGGGACCATCTACTACTCTCTGTCAGGTAAGAGAAAACACACAGTGAAGAGGAATATGGTCCCAGGGTACCACTATAAAAAAATATTTGCATTTGAAGATCTTAGGGCTTCATTTATTCAAGTATCCTCATATATTTTGAAAGACAGCTTTGGAAGATTTTCAAATGACTGATCATGTCTAGCTTAGAAGAGGCAGCTTCTCTTGTGAGCTAAGATTTAAAATTACACAACTTTGCCCAGTCTTGACTCATCAGGCCCCAAATCTTGCTAGTGTTTCAAGAGATACTCCAAAAGTTGGGAAGAGAATTATCTGCTTATTTCTACAACACTCAAAATCACACTTCAAAATGTTAACTTGTATGATTTACATGGAAATAGGGAGACATATTACAATATTTTAATTTTCGAGGCGGGGGGCTTACAGCAGTTATGCATTCAAAGGAGCATAGTGAGTAGTCTAAAACTTCAAGGCTTACTTTCTTAAGGCTTGTTTCCATTAAGATTTTGTTGTGGATGCTTAAAAAGTAAAAGCGGTTATTTTTACAGGCTATTTGCTTTTTTAAATAAAACATTTATCATCCATTTTGTATTTGATCTGTTTCTAAATGCTTTTTTGCTGTGTACTGATCTTTCCAGGCCCTAGGGCGGAACGATTTTCTTTGAACCCAAATACAGGAGAATTGAGGTCATCTTCTCCCTTGAGTCGTACCGAAAGAGCAGAGTATTCTTTCACTGTGACAGCCACAGACCGGGGCCAGCCAGCTCAGAGCACCTCCACCACTCTAATCATACAGGTGAGCCACACCTTCAGGCAGGTCACAACCACAGTACGAACAGACAGCGCTGTTTGTGGGGCTGTGTAGAAAGTGGGATGGAATTCCGGCAAGGAAACTTACCTCCTTCATTCACAAAACAGAAATTCTAGGATATACAGAAAATGAGCAAAGTAAGATCAAGTCTTTTTCATAAAGTATTTTTGCTTAAAATATTTCTGAACAGTTCTGTAATTAACAGATATCTTTAAATGTGCTGTCAAATGTGTTTAGAAATCCATGGACTCAACAGACGATCATTATACCTACCAATCAAGACGATATTCTTTTTTTCCTTTCTTTGGTCTCCAATGCAAAAACAGGTTCCTGCTTTTTTTGTGTTTATTTGTTCATGTTGGTTATCATAGAATTCAAATGTACAGCTGTTCCCCCTAAACTTTGTTAACTTTTAGTCTTGCACAAGTAGTTTTGTGTACAATGAAAAAATAACTTGTTGTTGGTTCACATTTGGATTAGCTGACCGCACATTTGAATGTCTGCCCGTGAAAAGGAAACAAAATAAGATCCAGCCGATATTTCCTGTTTCAGATGGGGGTTTATTTGCTTGTATAAGTCTTGTAACCTAAACTCAAGGTGTGAAACCAAATGCACTCTGGGGCTTGCTGGTGTACGTTTTCGGGCTGTGCAGGACTTGGAAACCAGAGCTCAGCCTCAGAATGATATCTGAGCATTGGGGACCCTGGTAAGAGGCACCAGTAAAACGTCACCTGTAAGAAACCACGTTTGCAGTGTAGTTTAATACAACCTCTAGGATGTCATTTCGGTCACAGGGGTGATTCAAAGTGCAAGATCTCCATCCCTAGTTTTGAAAGATTTCTAAAAAAAAAAATTCAATTCAAAACTGGAAAATGTAAATTTGAATCAAGTAATTGCAGCAGGATCCTGATTGTGTGCAGCTGTAGACTTCGCAAATCAAGGTCAGAGCTTGTGACACTAACATTTTTAATATGGTAACCCTCTTTTGAACAGACAGTAAAATAAGAAGTTACAGTACATAAAATGTTTGATTAAGATGAATTAAGGTAATGAGTTAATACCAGACATAAAGTCCAATGCCTCATTCTTCTAGCTTAGAAATACCTGCATGTACCCTGTCAGTACCTGCAAAATACAATAACTAGTAGTGTGTAGTGTTCTTTTATTATGAGTTTTTTAATACTAACTGTATGTCTAATGAAACATGTAAAGGCTGAAACTGAACTGTAACTTTTCAAAACTTTTAAACGTAGACTGTATCCAATTCAATCTTAATTTTACTACCAAAAGCAATGTTTCATGGTTTTAAAAATAACCTACAGTAAGATGACTTTTTCCATATCAGTTGAAAAAGTTGAATAGTTTTCAGCATTATTCAATTTGTAGTTTAGAAGTGTTTTTAAGAATGGGCCCCTAGCTAAATTTAGATTTTAGAACTTTACTTTTATCCCTTATTATTATTTTTCCTGGCAAAAAAAACATAACTGATTTATAATAGCATTTTTTTTCCTACAAAGTGGGGATTACAATCAATCTGTCTTTATTTTCTGTATTTCAGTGTACTTTCTTAACTGTCATAACTATTTAATTCTAAAAGTTTATTCATGCTATGCATAGTTAGAAAATAATTTATATACCCCTTGATTTTGATTGATCTAAATTTTGAACACATAATGCAATTAGGGTTCTTCATTTTTGTGGTTCATTTTTAATCATCTAACATGACACTGAACTTAACAAAAGCCAGGCATTCACATTTCTAGTCCTCAGACTCCATAATTCAGGTTTTCTGTGTGTTTTTTCTTTAGTTGTAAGCATTCTTTCACCTGGAAGAAGTGTTAAATTGATCAAATGAAGGTTTAACCAGAAACGTTTAACCCTTCTCCTCAGCCATCAGCTGTTAAGAATTTAAAAAAAAACATAAAATGTGCTGAATTTGGTTCCCATCGAAGCCACTAAGTGATTTGCTTCATAAACCACCATTACAGGGCAAATGTTGCCGATCGCTGATCCCAGAACCAATTTTACTCACAGTACAATACTGCAGTATCATAATTGAGTACATCTCTTCATGTTTTGGGATAATATTGGGTTAAGTTATGCCAACATTTAAAAGGAGAAACCTAGATAACCATTCAGTTGAAAACTGATATTTATGTTAGTAGTGTACAATAGTCACAAGTATAATACCTAATTATTATAAATAATAATTATGCTTAACTCAGTGACCACTGATGAAACAGCATAATCACCATAGTATCTTGGCATCTTGCAAAATTATTTCATATTTCAAATAAATATTTTGATCTGAGATTACATACATAATTCAATTACGATCTTAATTTTTGTGTAAACAATTAGGGCTTCGCTGTTCTCCTACATGTGTGAATCATATATGAGTATGTTTATAAAGTTCAACAAGTTGCAGTTAACATCTATTTTCTTTTCTGATCTGGAAGGCATTCACAAGAAATCAAAACTGAAACCAAAAAAATGAAAAGGGACAGTATGTATTACAACTATGAGATGACTTAATGTCTTCTTGCTCTATCTTTTTGAAGGTCCTTAGCTCCAGTAAGACAGTTCCTAAACCCAACACCCATGCTGTGACCCTAAAATCTATAGAAGGTGCCAGACCAGGCTCAGTGGTTGGCTCGGTCAGGTCACATGACCAGCAGGTCGTGCCCGAAGAAGGTCAGGTGACCTACACGGTAGTGGGGGGCACTGATCAAGAGGGCACCTTCATGGTGGACAGATTGACCGGCGACGTCTACTTAGCAAGAGAGCTGGACTATGAACAGGGAACATGCTATACCCTTCAAATCGAGGTAGATGACTTCTCCAAAGCTTATCCCACCAGCCGCATCATCACATTGGACATAGATGTTCAGGACAGCAATGACCATGCACCCCAGTTTCCAGAGGATCCAGTTACCATTGTCATTCCTGAAAATATGGAACCCGGTTCTTCCATCTACGCTTTCCAAGCTATCGACAAAGATGGCAGTGGACCAAATAGTGAGATCCGTTACACCATCCTCCACCAGTGGCCTGACAGCAGTGACCTCTTGTCTCTTGACCCATCAACTGGGGTCCTGTCCCTGGGGCAGATTCTGGATTGTGAAACAACCTCTTCCCTGTTTCTGGTCATAAAAGCCACAGACTGCGCCCTCAATGCAAGTCAGCGCCATTGGGGTTCGGTGACAGCCAGGATCTTTGTGACAGATGAGAACGACAATGCCCCTGTCTTCAGCTCCCCCACAGCGGTCAGCGTCATGGAGGACCAGCCCGTAGGCTTTGTTGTGCTGTATGTCATGGCGCAGGATGCTGATCAAGGAGAGAATGGCCGGGTATCATATCGGATCCAGGCAGGCAACGCTGGAGGAAGGTTCAGCCTCAACCCTAACACAGGTAAGTTGTCTCCAGTTTTGTAATGCCAGCGACAATTTAAAAGATGGCGTTTGTGACGTGTAGCTGTGCTATACAAGAACAGAAATCAGTTAAAACTTCACAGTCCTGTGTGAATCATTACATTTTTGTTTTTATTTCTCTTATCAGAGGAGTAAGCAGGCCCAAGTAAATCTAATTTTTTCCTACATTCCCTGCTCTACAGAGCTTGACCTACCTTTCAGTGCTCATCTCCAACAGCTATGAGCTAAACAATGTGTTTTCTGCCAGCAGTATTATTCACACACAGTGCTTGCTTGCTTGTCTGTGTAAGTATTCCAATAGAACATAATTCAAGGATGATGTATGTTCCTGCATTGCTAATGTCAGAAATTGTTTAAAATCTGCAAGCACAGACTGTAGTTTTTCAACAATGAAATGTCTGAAAACCCTCTGTCAACAGAACAGAAGGTCGTTAGTTCACCTGTCCTTTGTTGTGGTGTCTCAGACACGTGTCAGCTTTAGATCACTCTGAAACTGCCCCTGGCTGATAGAGGAGTAGAAACAGCCAATATATTTCATAAGTGTTATACAGTGCGGAGACTACAGAAGATATTCCTCTTGAACTTGTTTGAGCACAGCTGGCCATTTGTAAAAATTAAAAATTACATTTTTTTCCCTAACCATAGTTACACTAATAATGGCCGAAATGAAGTTCTTTTTTTTTCATTCCCTGAGGAAGGATGTATTGTAAATATACCTGTATCGCTCACAATTAATGATGGTTTGTTTGTTTATTCTTTCCCTTTAAAACTTTAACTAATTATTTTAAAGTTCTCCTTTAAAACCTTTGATGGCAAAACGTAGCATTTTAATGTGGATACACACTTGTTAAAATCTGGTAGTTACTAGATGAGAGTGAATGCATTTTGGTTAATGCTTTTCAATTTAGGGTTTAGAACTGATTTGAACTGATCAGAACTGATTTCAAACTACATTTGAACTGTGTTACTGAATGAAATTCTGACTGTTTTCCAGATTGTTTCAGCAAAAACTCTAATTACCTATTATGGCTAAATAAGTTTCAATACTGCAAGTTCTACGTGTGATATTGTCACATAGGTCAACCATGTCAGATGTATGAGTTTCAAAGTATTCTTTATTTTATTAATAAAAGCATTATTTTATACCAGCATCTAAGGGAACAACACAGATTCAATTCATCTGATATTTGTCATAAATACTGATATTTGTCATGTAATACACAGTATATTACAACACATTCATAATGAAATATTATTCAAAATGAATTTAAAAATTATATTTACTGAATTTCCTGGTCTTACACAACCCATAGGGGTGCCTTCTCCCACAGACATGGATAGAACACATCACACAGCATTAACATCTCTGCTGTCCACCAGACAAAGTAGTGCATTCCATAGGCCATAAAAGCTCCAGCTCACAGTCAGTATAACACCTTGTAGAATTGAGGTTTCCATGTGAAAAATAAAAAGTATCTGTACAGTGCAGTTTTTGATTTGTGTTCTAAATGTAATTTTCACTACGTCATATACTGTTTTACATTTACAGAACAACATGCTGTGGAAACAGCAAGGAGAGTCAGATGCTTTGTGCTACAGTCATAGCAAGAAAGCAGCTCAAACGTGATTGTTTTTTCTATCATATTTTATCAAAGGTCTGCTTTACGAAGACCTTGTTGAACAGTTCTCGTCATTGGTTCAAATTAATCCTAAACAGACTGGAATAAATGGCATGCTATCTTGGTTGAAAAAAAAAGAGCTTGTAAAACAGCACCCTAGCTCTTACTCCACACACGGAAGTTTGTTTTTCGCATAACTCTGGTGGCCAAATTTAAACCACAAAATTGAAATTGAATCAATGTGAGCATACCCGTCCCTATTCACATTAATAAAGAGAAAGGATTTTAAATATAAAGGGGCATGGCAGGCATTAGAGTTGCGTGTTTCAGTGTGTGTTTACTGTTTCTCTCTCATTATTGTGGCCTTCACAGTGGAAAACTCATTAAAGCCAAATGGTTCTGTTTTACGGCTGGGGTGGTAGCTCTCAGGTAGGCAGGCTTCATGTAAATAAGTTATTTTTACACAACATTTGCTTTAGCACTCGGTTTATACCCCTGCATTTCTGCAAGTCCTTCTTTTCAAAAGTTTTAGGAATTAGTTAGGAGAATTCATATTATGGAAGGTGTTTCGATTGCTTCTGAGCTCATCTTCAAAGCCTGAAAACGATGTATGTTTCTAAACCTAAATATGTTTGTTTTTGAGCATCTGCACAGTGTGGGGGGCCATGATCACTTCAATTAAAGAACCACAGGGTCATTTTTTCAGCTGTTTCTTTTATTGTTAATTAAAGCAAAAGAACTTGAAACATTGCCCATTTTAATGCCATCCAAAATTTAGGTTTAAACCTCAGTTGAAAAACTAACTTGTGGTTTTCTTAGCTTTACCATCTAAACTGACTGCCAGTTTTACGTGACTGAAAGTATAAGATATGTTTATCAGCTGCTGTATACTGCTGGAATTGTGAAAGATGTTCTTTGGTTCTGTGGAAACCCAGAATTCTTGAAAAAGGTGAATGTTAGAATGAGTTGTGTTTTGATATTACACCTGAGTGTGTTGTCTAGCAGTTCAAGAAAGGCTTAAATGCTCCTTTTCTAACACTCTTCTTCTCCCGTCCCTCATGGTTCTCTTTGTTCCAGGCTCCCTCTCTATTCTCAAGGCTCTTGACCGTGAGGAACAAGCACTCTTCAATTTGACGATTGTCGCAGAGGATCATGGGACCCCCCAGCACTCAACTACCCAGTTACTGTCAGTGCAGGTGATCGATGTGAACGACGAGGCACCGTGGTTCGCAAAAACTGAATTTGAGGCCCAGATTTCCGAGAATCAACGAGCTGGAACTTCCATACTAACTGTGTCAGCTGTCGATCGTGACCAAGGTAAATGCAGACTGAATGGATGTGATAGAGGGCACCTCCATCTGAGATTGAAGTAGGGAGTAGAATATTTGGGACTGAACTGAAATGTTCCAACATTTGTATAGGTTAAAAATAGAACAATAATTTGGTGATTAGAGATTATTGTAGCCAATGATGGTGATGTACTGTAAATCAGGTTATTTGACTCACAGTTCCTAAACGTTTATCCCTTGAGTTTAGTTTAGTCTCTGTAAAAAAGATGTACAGAGGAATCCTTCTCATTGATTCAAAACAGGACTAATTAGTGAGAAAAGAGCTTGTGAAAATAGTATATACCATTAGACAACTGTACAAACCATAAGTGAATTTGTATTCACAAAGGTGCATACATCTTTGGTAACATGTACCTTGGAAATCATTAGCTTATCATTATCTCATGCTTAAAATAGCATGTGTACAGTGTATGACTTGAACACAGATCATGCGAGAAGATGTTCCATATCAGAAGGTGCACCTGAAGTAGTGTGTAGCACTGTACTTAGATATCAATATCTACATAAGAGAGTGCAGAGAATGAGAATTTATCAGGAAGTGTAGCAATAGAAGTATAGTATAGAATAGTCTAAAATATTTAACATATTATTTTATAAGTCATATTATACAGTATGTATTGCTGTCATTTAGTCTCTGGAGTTTTCTTCTTCCCCTCTCCCTTGATATCCCACATTGATAAGGAGTGCCTCTGTGCTCAGATTAACTGCTCATTGTGCATGGTAACATCTTAAAGATCTCAAGGTAAACATTACACTTGCTTTTCATCAATTGCAAGTGTGCTCATGAGTTAGGACTACTTCATAGATAGAAGAGCCTTTGTGTGTACTGTGTGCATATCTTTGCCATCATGACACATGGCCTTCCACTTCATTTACATCCTTCAGAATACATTTTCCATATGGAAAACTTCACATCAGGTTTTTAAATGTGCGTGCATGCACATGTGAGGCCCTCAGATGCTTCTTTTCGTCATTTATGAGTATAGCTGTTTATTGTATGCCCCAGTCTGTGGCTTTCATTCTTCTTATCACGTTGCAACCTTTCGTTAGCGAGCCTCTTAGTATCTAAAATCCATTAACTTTTTCATCAAAAATGCAATTTGTATACGTATCAAATTAAACAATAATACATTTATCAACTTTAATAGGTATAATGGGTGATGTACTCTTATCAGAAGCATATTAGTAACATGGCAGCAATTTCGTATTGGGTGGAAAATTCTATGAAATTCTATGGATTTATCCACATACTTCACCATCAGTGGTACTCCGTTTCTAGAAATACGTATGGCTTTACACTTGAGGGATAAATGTTTCTATGATGACTTTGTTTAAAGAGCAGTCGACCTGTTGTTGAAGCATGCCAGGATATTCAGAAAGTCAGAAGTCTGACAGAGGAGGATTTCACACCTCTCAGTAAATGATGGTTCTTCCAAAGATTTCACCTGTAGACTGTGTTTAGAAAGAAAGTTATTCAGTTTTTTTTTCACAGGCTTGTCATGATTAGCAACAGTTGTTTTTAATTGTCCAGGATGCAGAGTGGGGTACATTCCTCCTGTCCTGAGTCAGAAGCATATAAAACAGAGGGATTATAAACTTTCACTCCAGGACCAATTAGTGAAGTAAACAGGTGACCTTGCCAAATAATTCTGCACTAGCACGCAATCTGACTTCCAAAGATTACAACTCATACTACAACAGTTTACTGCTGAGAAAGCAACAGAAAGAACTGTTGTGTCGAACATGCTAGTAAGAGAAGCTGATACTAATAATTATAACGTGACTTTGCTTATTTGGTCCAGGATTTTTTCCAGTGTTTCTGAACAAGACAATGCCTGGTTGTCAAACATGTGGTTATTATCCAGTGAAGCATTAATTCAACTGCTTGGTAAACTTAGATAAGGATTCTTTTTCTGCTCTTTCAATAGAGCATTTTTTTATTCATTTAAAATTTATTTAAAACATTATGCCCCCCTCATCTTCAATTAGTGGTATTGTCCTTAAGGTTCCTATCAAAGAACAGCTACAGTGATATCAGACGGCTAATAGAAATACAGTACAATGCAATAGAGAATTGACTGCAATCATTTAGCAAGAGTGGCAGCATAGTGTTGTGAGTAAGCTGCTGTACTTGTAGATTCAAGTTCCTACTGCAGACACTGCTGTGGTACTCTTGAATGATTTACATACTTTGACCTGGCTTCCTCTGCCCAACCCACTGTATACAGTAAGTGGGGACCAGCTTTACTGGTGGTATCCGGTGAGGAGAGTCACGTGCTTTCTAGTCTGATTAAACCTGCTGAAACGAGGGTGAGCTCTGACTTTACCTTTTTACTAGGTGAGAGAAAGTAGTATTCTTATGTAGAATAGTTAGTAGAATACAATAATTGCCTGTAAGGACTTTGGGATTATGGAAAAAAGGATAATTCTTCTTTTTTCTGCTCTGTCATTTTCACTACCGCTCCAGGGACAAATGGCTTGGTGACTTACGGGGGTATTGCAGAGGAGGCGTTCACTGTTGACCCGGTAACTGGGGTCATTTCATCCACAAAAGCCCTGGATCGCGAGACACAGGAACGCTACACTGTCACAGGTAATGGTGCCAGGACAATGTCAGTGAGCCATTGGAACTGAAAAGTTTTTTAAACCATTAAGCCTTTCCAGACAATGAGACATTTTATTGTGCACCTTTCTGTAGATGCTTTAGTGTTAAGGCCTGTCTGGAACCATTGCTTATTGTTTTCTTTATAGTCTACGCAAAAGATGGTGGCATGCCTCCAAATTTTGCCAAGGCAACCATCAAGATCAGCATCCTGGATGAGAATGACAACATTCCAGCCTTTGGGAAGGATATGTACAACCTGGAAGTGCCTGAGAACCTGCAGCCCGTGGAGCTCTTCACATTAAAGGCCACAGACCTTGATACTGGGGACAATGGAGAAGTGGAGTACAAGATCATTGGTAAGATTCCTGTTTAAGCATTAAGGCCTGATGGAGCATGCACAAGGTTATGGTAGATTTTGGTGATTCTTTGCAAACAAAAAAATAGCCAAAATGTTGTGGAAAACTTATTACACCAAATGTTTTTATGAAACATTTCCTGAATATGTAGCTTTTGTATCATAATTGCTATAATGATATTATGATTGATATTTGTACAGATTTAAACAATGGCATTCAGCATTTTGTGGTTTCAGGTATTTCATATATTTGAAAGTGAATATTAATGTGATAAGTTATGTTCCTTCATTAAGCCCCCCCATGGCTTTATCACTCTCTGTTGTTGTCTTCTTTAAGATGGAGATCCCACCAGTGATTTTCATCTGGACAGCAGCTCTGGAGTGCTCTCCACTTCAAGGCCCCTTGACAGGGAAAGGAGAGCAAGCTATTCTTTGACCATTGTAGCTCAGGATCACGGAAAACATAAGCTCAGCAGTACAGTCAAAGTGGAAGTGATGGTTCTGGATGTCAATGACAACAGTCCCAGATTTGGACAGTCCGTTTACAATATAGATATTTCTGAAAATGCCTCTGTTGGCAGGCTAGTGCTTGAAGTGACTGCTACCGATGAGGATGAAGGATCCAATGGGAAAGTACTCTACTTCTTGAGTAGTGAGGCCCGTGGCATGTTTGACGTGGACCAAAACACAGGTAGAATTACTACAACAGGTCCCCTGGACAGAGAAAAGCGAGCTACTTACAAATTTTTGGTGTGTGCTGTGGACTCTTCTCCATCTGCTCCCAGGAATACCACAGCAGAAGTTACAGTCACCATACAAGACGTTAACGATAATGCCCCCTTTTTCATTCAAGACCCACTTATCATCAACATCTCCAGCAACAGTGTCTCCAATCACCAGGTAGTGGCTACCATGAGAGCAGAGGATAAAGATTTTGGGGCCAATGGGTCCATTTTTTATCGGTTTGCCACCCCAGCTCGTGGGTTTACCATTAATTCTCTAACGGGGGATATCCAGGTAACTGAGAAGTTGCTCACTCTGAGTCAGAAACAGAGAACGCTGCTAATAGAGGCGATGGACCAGGGGACCCCCGCACGGTCCTCCATTGGTGTGGTGGTGATTTACATCAAAGAGGAGGACTACAAGGGCATTCGTTTCTCACGCAACACGCGAGATGTGAGCCTCCCGGAAAACGCAGCCTTGGGTTAGTAAAAACCTTCAATAACTGCTTTAAACTCACATGAGTAATTTTGTATTTTTCATCAACTATGGAATAGCGTTACAGATTTTAAATTGATACAGAAATTTCTCATTTGGCTTGTTAGGTCCAGAAAGTAAATATAACATAAACAAACAATTCACGTTGTGAATATATTACCTAGAGCCACCATGGAAAGATGATGCTGTAAGATAAAACCATTTAATGTTCACCTCAAGGTGAACATTTTATAAAACAGTTCTCACTCTTCCTCTACCCCAAAACCTTCATTTAATCATCTCCAGGTTCTAAAAGTTATTTTCTATTTGTCAGTGTTGAATTAGAAACAAACTCAATATTTTGATTTCTTCATTTTGCTTTTAAGAAAATTTCGTGTGTATGTGATTTTTGCCTTATGACTGGACCAATTTCTCTCAAAAAGTTTTAACACTCACTCTTGCCTCCAAAAGCCACAAAAGAAGTTTTAGGCTTTGGACATGAGTTTGGAAAGTGGGGGTACAGTGTGGATTCTATTGCAGAATCAGGGTGAACATGTTAGGCAAAATCTCAGAGAGTTAAAATTTAATCTCATGTGAACTGACTCCTCAAAACTAACATGCACTGATTGTGGTAGGAGTTTGTAATAACAGTTAAAAACTGTTACTTACACTAGCTCTGCGTTGTGTGTCAGAGGAGCACTGTTTTCATACAACAGTGCCCCCTGTTGCCAGTCGGATTCCAGTAGGAATGGATACAGTCAGTGGAAAATGATGAGATGAGGAGAGTAACATTTTGCAATCCCAAGTTTGGGACATGAGAGAAAAAAAAGTTTGTTTTTAGGTAAAGGAAACAGGAACACATGTTTTTATTGAAATCAGGTTCACCGTCATAGTTTATTTTTGTGATGGAACTCGTGATATTTTGCTAACACTTCCACCCTGTTTAGGATTTATCTAACCGTTGCTTTGAAGTGTTTTCATGAGCAAAACAGACAAACAAGAAAAAAATTGCTCTTTAAGTAAAAACAGCCATTTGCAATTTGTTAATAAGCTCCAGCCCACAGTGCTTGCAGGGATACTGCGGGAAGAGAAGATTCAGTAGAAAAGCCTGTAGTGACCTGATTTTCTTCTGTTTTCCCCTCCCAGGTACAGCTGTCGTACAGATCCAGGCACAGCATCCCGATGGCTCTAACCGTGGCATCACCTACAGCATCTTCAGCGGAAACAGACTGGAGTCGTTCCGCATCAGCGCCAGCACAGGTCAGACACTGTCAACAAGATGAATGGCAGATTGTTCCACGCTGAAATCAAAATAATCCTTAATTATGTAAATTTTTTCAGTGGTGCATTCAGTTAAGTAATTGAGACTAAAATAAGTTCAAGTTCATAACCATCCTTCCCTTAATTACAAACAATAATAATCTGCATTTTTGGAGTACTTTCCATCGTGGAGCATGCCAAGTTATTTTACACATACTGTAGGAGCGGAGACACTTCATCTGCCATCACAATTACTTTTTTGTAACAGTTAATCAGAACTATAATCAGTACTTGGCAGATTAGAAGGCAAAGTGAAAAATGATTACTTAAATGTATTTATGCCAATGGATTTGTGAATGCCACAGCTGGTTAAGACATTGGTAAAAAATTTTATTTATAAAAAACAGCAATTCACAGAATTCTGGATTCTATTGCTAACTTACAACTGGATTTTATTTGAAGTTTGGGGTCAGGAAGAACTGTGTTAACTACCAGTCTACCAAAAACACTTAAAGTGTCGTTTAGAGCCCTGCCTTCCCAAGCAGTGATCATCTTCAATTTTGCTTAGAGATTTGAAAAGACCTGGCTTCATGGTGGTATTGCCATTCGCCACTTGAAATTTAAATGCTAGTGTTTTGCATTACAATCTGACACTGATGTGTTCAGATATTCCTAGCTTATGACCTAGAAGGCCTAGAACATTTGTAACAAATGACAAAAACAATGAAACAGCATTGTTGTGTACTTTGTCCGAAGTTTTTATGTTCATATATTGCTGCATTGTGTCTACAGGTGAGATCTGGGTACAGAGTTCCACTGGCCTAGACTTTGAGGAGACTCCCAGGCTTCGCTTAGTGGTGAAGGCTGAGACACCATCTTCCAGTTCCTTCATGGCCGTCAATTTGATTCTCCAAGATGTGAACGATAACCTGCCGCGATTCCAGTTGCAGAACTACATTGCTTACCTACGTGAGGCGCAAGGCTATGACTTTCCCATTATTCAGGTAAAGATTCCAAGAAAATAATTTCTTTTTACTGTGTGTTCCTTTCCTTCACATATTCATGTCCGGAAGACAAATAGGTAGTGGAACAAAAAATGGAAACACAAATTTAAAGTTATTCAATTCTGTGTTGGGCCGCAACATACAGCCAGTATGAGTCTACCAACATCTACAGTTCTGCAGGAAGCTGGTTGAGGTGATTGTTCTGGAAAATTCCATAAAAGCTTCACTGGGTTCAGATCTGGTTGCTAAGAAGGCCATGAAAGATGGTTAACAACGGTGTCAATATCATCAAATCATTGGGAAACCACACATACTCAGACAAGTGGATGGGGGCATTGGTTAGTCATCCTATAAGACACCCCTCCCGGCTGCAATTAAATGCTGCAGTATGGGGTGAAGATGATCAAGTAGTGATAAGCATTGACCTTGCCTTCTGAGGGAGTGAGTACTTCCAAACCATGCTGGAAAAAATGTGCCCCACAACATTAAGAAAGCACCCAAACTCTTCATTGTTTGAACCAAGCACTTAGGGCTATAGAGTTGTTTAGATTGGCACTACATGTCCTTTTCGAGACAACATGGTAAATGGGTGATTCATATGACTCTATCACATTTCACTGCTGCTTGGTAGTCCATTGCCTTGGTGCTCCTTGCACCATTGGCCTCTCAAATACGCATTGCCAGGAGTGCTAAGTTATTTGGGGACTGCAGCCTGACTATGGTACGCTACTTTGTGGATTTTTTTTGTAGATTGTTTTTAATGAAACTGTCTGCTCTCAACTCTGGTTGAAATTTGCAATCATTTGATCTGCAGTTGCTTACCTGTTTTGCCTTGCACTTTGAATTAATGCAAAAATGTCACGATTCTGCCATATGAGATCTGGAGCATGCTGACATCACCTTACACTCTTGCTGATGAAACATCATCAAGTGAAGCGATCTTGGACACTGAAGTTCATACAAAACGCAACAATCTCCTCTCTTTCAGATTTAATAATTGGAGGCCACCGGACTGTACATGAATTCTTATACATGATTTGCTTAATTAACACATGAGCTACACTTGGGTGGAAACCTTTGCTTTCAGTTTACTTGGTGTCCCTCATTTACCCAAGTGTTTCCATTTTTTTGTTATAATTTTTCTTTTGGCTACTTCCTGTTCAACCCCATTTTCCAATGTGGTCTTCTTCACTTAATAGCGCTTTTTGCATAGCATGATGTTTAGCATTATTAGGGTTAGGCAGTGCTTTATTTGTATCCAATTGTTCTTATTGTTCTTATTTTTTGATTGGAAGATAAACACTAATAAGGAACACATGACTTTCTTTCCTCAGGATGTTTTCTGTAAATTTGAATTAGTTCAATTAAATGGCTGTTGAGCCTATTTAATGCACTGCTTCACTTCAATCAGCTCTAGATAAATTGTTAGCATGGAGAGGCAACAATAAGCATGCATGGCAGAGGCAAGAGAACAGAGAGAAAAAATACTGTCTGAGCAAGAAACGAATGTACTAACTAACTAACTGGATCTATAGTAAAACCTGTTGTTTAGGGGGATAAGTGAACCACCTGCCTTTAGCAGTTAGGGTTGCTAATTTTAGAAGCGATACTGTACTATGTGTTTATTGCACCTTAATATAGCTTTTTGTATCATACCAAAGCTCATGAATAAAAAAGGGTTTTATATAGAGAAGCGACAGAAATCTCTGCAACAGAATTCTTTTTTTGTTAGTAGTAATTCATTTTTTCTTTCAGGTATTGGCTGATGATCCAGACCAGGGTCAGAATGGCCAAGTGACCTACTCCATCCAGTCATCCTCTATGAGCGGCCTTTTTAAAATCGACCCCTTAACCGGCAGCATCACCACAGCAGCCATCATGGACCGGGAGATCTGGACTCAAACAAAGTGGGCACCTATTTTTTTCTTGTTCTTGTTCCCTATAGATAGATAAGACTTTATTGATCCCGAAGGGAAATTGAGGTGTTACAGCAGCCCAGCCCAAGACAAGCATAAACAGACATCAGAATAGACGAAAAATTAAAATAAGAAAAGCAATACAAAATAAATATAGTTAGGTGTGTGCAAAATATGTTCATAGTCACTGTAAAGCAATAAAATATGTGCAAAATGCACAGAGATGTGTACAGATTGAGTGTCCAAAAACTACAATAGTGCAACATGCTGTCCATAGATGAGCAGAAGAAGGGCTAACAGTCCTAGCCTAGGGCAGTGTTATACACCCTGACAGCCATTTCTATAACATCATTTCTAACTTGACAGTACCCTTTGTGGTTTGTATACTGTATATACAGTACTGTAGCTTTCACAACACCCGATGCTCTGCTTGATGTTTAGAAGTACCCAGTAAACTTCACAATACTGTCCCACTTTTTTCTGAATGTCTGTAAAAAGGAGTGCAGCTTTCTAATGAACTAAGCTCATTAGTACATAGAGATTGCTTGGGTTTCCTTAAAGAACTCAATGTATTTAGATAACTTTCAAAAGAGCTGCCCCTCACCACTGCTTTAGTTAGAGCAATTTTTTGCATTACCTTAGCTGAATGTGTGATATCAGGTTATAGGTTTTGCTGTTTAATCAAATTTAATTTAATAACAGAAAAGAAGTTTCTAAAAATTGTAAATAACTCATGAAAGGAAACTATCAGTGTGGACAAAACAGTCTCAAAACTTGTTTTGTTGCATTAGGCTTGTTGTCGCGGCAACAGACAGAGGAAGCCCCAGGCTCGCGGGGACTGCGACTCTTACTGTGGTCATTGTGGATCTGAATGACAACAGTCCCACAATCCCCCTGCCTCGCGAAGTCCGAGTGCCTGAGAGTAAGTAAAATCTGATTCACATCCAGATTATAATGCCTTTGTCTCCGGGGATAATATTGGAAAGCATTTCTAAATACTTGTGCTTTAAATTTCCTCTTGGCTCGCTGTGTTATTTTCTATTTTCTTCCTAAGTGAAATTATCCATTCTAATTTATATTTGTTATATTTAACATAACCAATTGCCAAATTTTGAAGGACAGAGAAAGCTGGAAAAAATAATTGCCAGTGCATGAGGGCTTGTTGAGGATGCTGACTTTATTTTACAATACTTGTCTTGATTTCATGAGCTCATGTTTTGTTTCTTCTTGCTGTCTTTCCAGACACACTGATAGGAACAGAAATCACCCAGGTGACAGGAAATGATGTAGATTCAGGCCCCGCCCTCTCCTATATGCTCCAGCTGGACAGCCAGTCCCTGGGAAAGTTTGGGATCCACCGATATGGGGGTGGGATCTCCCTCACTGCCCCTCTGGACTACGAGGAGAGGACCTGGTACACACTCACAGTTCGCTCCTCGGATTCCAAACATGAGAGTGAGGCCAACCTGACTGTGCTGGTAGAGGATGTTAATGACAATGCCCCAGTGTTCACCCAGGACCTGTACCAGGTACTCACTCCATTCATTTAGAAATAAGATTATACATGTCTTCTGTTCATCTCTGACCAGCCCACCTGCTTTTTAATCTGTAATTCACATTGTTGAGACGTTTTTATTCTATAGTTAAAGCTCCAAAGACTTACCCTAATTAAAAACAAGATAGTTTTTCTAGCGTACACTTCTTAAATCAGACTCAGTATTGCTTTATTGTTATAGCATACAGCTGAATGCAGCACAGAAGCAGAAAGTTATTAGAGCCGGAATTAATTTTACTGAATTTAATTAATTTTCAATCCATTTCAAAATCCTAGTTTGATTTTTTTCAAAATATATTAAATGTTGGAAATGCAGATTTCTTTTGTATTCATCTGTTGGACAGAAGAGAAAAGCAAACACATTGCAATGTCATTGACAGTATGCCTAGAGACATTTTGAAGGCAAATGTTAGATTTTTTAATGGTGAAAAGGCATTCATACAATATGAGCCATGTGTCAAATATTTTAACAGCTTTCAACTTTGTTTTCTAAACAGGTTGCAAAGGAATGCAACTGGGTTTTGAATTCAGCAGCTGTTGTCATTTTTCATAATTTTTCAACACATTACATTTGTTTTTGTAATTTCTTTTCTGATAAATTACTATTGCTCTTTCCAGATTTAAAGAACATCAACATCGTTTTTTTTGATTTTATAAGAAAGCACAGATTTGCATTTACAATGTTCGTCTAGAGTCCCTTTTGTACAGCAGGAAATTTACCTGCACAATCCGAGAGAAGTACCTTGCTCAAGGTTACAACAATTCTGTTCCACCTGAGATTTGATCTCACACCTCTCCGGATCCAAAGCCTGAAGCACCTAACTGCTGCTCTGTCTTTCTTCCTGCTTTTCCTCGTGCGTTTTTGCATCTCGTCATGCATGTCATCTCAAAAGTCCCAATTAAAGTGAATTATTATGATATTGCCCTGATGCTATGGTTTTGGTTTCCTAGGTAACTCTGCCAGAGCATTCACCACCAGGCAGTCCTGTTGTCACAGTAACCGCAACAGACAGGGATTCGGGAAAGAATGGGAAGGTCACCTATAGGGTGATGTCATCAAGTAGAGATGGCTTTTACATAGACCCAAGTAATGGTAAGGAAATTGTTAATTTAAAATTAAAATTTAAAATTGTTAATATTTTAAGAAAATTGTTCTTTTTAGTCTCCATGTACAGTAGGATACACAGAAAAGCCATCATCAGGAGATTTGGTGTCTACAGTAAAATTGAAATCACCATTTCTAATATCAGAGTCCTATGACAACCCTCTTTTGCAAGTGAAATCATGTTTTTTGTGTTTAGGAACAAGCAGGATATTCAGAAAAATTCAACTAAAGTAATAGTAGTGCTATACGGCAAACAAGTACACTTGTTATTCTGAGATTTTACACTTCTTTGTTGGGTGCACTCTAAGGAGTGGCAATATCTACAATAATCCATGCCCTCTTGTGCTTTATTATGTTGTGAAGTGCCTCGTTGTCTTTATAACATTATTTAAAAGTATCAGATAAAAACAAGAGTTCAAATATGTATAGTTTTTAAAGCTTTAACATTTTGAGATGAAACCATCTGCAACAGACAGTAGCAGCTCTGATCTAAAAATAACATTTACGTTTTTCTCTCAATTCATTTTTTAATACTTTTTTTCCCAATGTCCCCATTACTCCAATGGCTTTAAATTGTTTCCGACTTAAAACTTTGCTCAGTTTTTTTTAAAGCACAGTGACTTGTTTGTTGCCACTAAGGCATTATAGAGTAGGGTCAGGCTTTATTTTGTTCATTTCCTGATTCTGTGGAGTATTCCCTTGATGTGACATTCTAGAGAGAGCTCCCAGTAACTCTGAAGAAAGCTCTTAGATCTGTGACTGCTGACAGGCTTGGTTTACTTTATTTGAAATCCAGTGTTGGAAAGTGTCTGTATTAAGGTACTGCATGTGCATATGTATTTAGTGCAGATGTACAAACTCCCTGAATTCTAACATATCTTTGGCAACATTCTTGCTTAGGAATTCACTCTGTTGACTCTATAAATATAAGTTTTGCATAAGTGGTGCTTTGATTAATCTTGGGGGGATGAAGAATGAATTGGGTTCAGTTTTACTCTTAAACAGCGATTATAAGGTGTTAGAATGTTGCACTTTGATTGATCCATCCAATGTTCCATCAGCAGTTCAAAGGCGTTTAGACAGATGCAGTGATTCAACCTTTTTAACATTTGGGAACTACTTAGGTAATCACTGACATAGTTAAAGGAGTATGTTGTATGTAAGCAATATTAGAAAGGAACTGCACTCCAGAATAAATTGATTTTCTTGCTTTTGAAACATACACATATTTGTTTTGTTTTTTATTGTAATGTATTTTTGATGTGGGCATATAAGCGTGAGTATCTTCAACATTCCCTTGAGGTTAATAATCTTTGCCCTCTGACAGAGAAGTTCTGTACCATTTCTACATAGGGATTTCTACTTTTATTCATCATTAAAGTACAACCATAGGGCAGTGCTATACAGTCAGATTGGTTGGAAATGGGAATATGATGAACCCCATATGTCTGCCCTACAGGGTCTAGTTTTAATATTCTTTCTGGATTTGCTAATATACTTACTTTTATAAACTGAATGCTTATTATAATTCAAAGGCAAAATTCCTCAGTTCCGCTTCATAGCTGTTAGCATGTTAAAGTGAAATATCAATAGTGGCTTTTATTACCATAATTTCTAGGAACTGTAGAAAGGTACCCTTTCGTACAAAGTTAAATTTAAATTAGTTCTCAATCCCTATCTCATTTAATGTAAGCACATTCTAATGGGTTTTTGTTATGATCCATAACTCAGTTCATTAACTCCAAATTGCTCTTCTCTCACTATTTTCTCTTCCCTTTTCTAAGATTCATTGCACCTTAACAAGACCAAAGTTGTGAGAAAAAGACCTATAAATACAGTTCTGATACACAGAGAAGTATATTGTGCTGATGCAGAAAGGGCAAAGTAACAGTGCACTTCATGCTAACATACAGTAAGATTAATCAGTAGTATTTTTAACATTTTATATATCTTTCTACAGGTACCCTGTTTATCAGCCAGGAGGCTAAATTTGATCCAGACCGACTTGCTGTCAGCGTCGTCATTGAGGCACGTGATGGAGGCACTCCAACACTGTCATCCATTACCACTGTCCAAGTACAGGTGTCCGATGTCAATGACAATGCACCTACCTTCCACCAGTCTGAGTATAGGGCCACGGTTTCCGAGGATGGTATGCCAGGATCGACCATCCTGACTCTGGAGGCTGTTGATGGAGACCTCTCTCGAGAAAACTGTGGCTTTGACTTTGCCATCGCCAGTGGTAATGCGGGCAATGCCTTCCAGATTGAGAGCAGTGTCCGCTTCATTGAGGGAAGGGGATTCCAGACTGTGGGCACCCTCATCCTGGTAGAGCGCCTGGATTTCGAGTCCGTGTCGCAGTACAATCTGACCATTGTGGCATCAGATCGAGGTGTGCCCCAGATGAGTTCCAGTGTACCGGCTGTGATCACCATTACTGACACCAATGATAACCCCCCAGCCTTCGGCCGTGCTGAATACAGTGTGGCAGTGAATGAAGGTGTGGGGCCAGGCACTGAGATCCTTCGATTGTCTGCCTCAGACCCTGATTCTGCTCCAAATGCTGAGATCCAGTATGCAATCAGCTCAGGTGATGAGATGGAGCTTTTCACTGTGGACAGGTGGACAGGAGCACTCAGGCTGCAGCAATCCTTAGATCGTGAAATGAAATCATCCCATTTGGTTATTGTCCAGGCTTCAGATGGCCAGGGCCACTATGCTTTAGCTCCTGTCACTGTCGAAGTGAAAGACATTAATGACAACAAGCCCTACTTTCCACTGGAAACACTGATTTCCAGCATTCAGGAGAACCAGCCCCCAAATTCTCTGGTCACCATTCTTCATGCTATAGATTTTGACACTGGGGTTTATGGACAATTGCGCTACTACATGGTGGACAAAACTGGCGAGGGCAAGGACTCATTTTTAGTGGAGCAAAACTCTGGGGAAATCAGAGCCCGATCAACATTAGACTTTGAAAAGGTGAAATCCTTTCAATTTGTGGCTCTGGCATTGGACTCTGGCAACTACTCAACAACAGTCACAGTCCAAGTGTATGTTACAGGAGAAGACGAATATGATCCAGTTTTTACCTCTTCAGAGTTTGCTTTTGAGGTGCCTGAGGGAGCTAAAAAAGGTCAGAGTATTGGCCAGGTTCAGGCCAGCGATGAAGATGAAGGTGTGGATGGAATTGTACTCTATTCATTTGCTAGTGACACTCCTTATTTTGGCATCAATGCAACCACAGGGGTGGTCTATCTGAAGATGGACAGTCAGAGCAGGCACAGTTCAGCAGGCCGTTCAAAGAGAGAAGCAAGGCAAATGACTTTAGATGTAGAAGCACATAGTCCATTAGAGTCTTCACGGGTTACCACAGCTCAGATAACTATTGATGTTACTCACACTTCCTTTGGACTTGCATCAGATGTCAACATCTTGCTGGTCATTGTCATCGCTGCATCACTTGGGGCTGTTGTAATCTTGATTGTGATTGCTGTGGCCTTGTTGATGGTGAGATCCAGGAGGAAGAGGAAGCAGGAGGAGTCCAGTAGCAGGACTGCACCCCCAGGAACTGCCTTGCAGAAGCTTGATGAGGCTAAACTGTCAGGAGGGGAGAGGATTTACCATCAGACATTGCCTGGATACACTGGTGAACAAGGTGGAACAGGTGGAGGTTCTTATACCAGAGGAGGTTCGCTTGACCCCTCCCATTCCAGCGGAAGAGGTTCTGCAGAAGCAGAAGCAGCTGAGGATGACGAGATTCGCATGATCAATGAATACCCTCGGGTGTCAAGTATCTCCTCCTCCATGCAAGACCACCTCTCCACACGGGGTCCTGATTCAGGGATCCAGCAGGATGCAGACCAGCTCTCTGACATATCGTGTGAACCAGGGATGGAGGCTGGGCACTGGTTCAAAGGGAAGAAAATTGGGAGTCTCAGTGGAACATTGCTGTCTGGCCAGCATCCGGTTTACAGAGATGAAGGCGGAGGATATCTGGGGGTGGGACGGGGGCTGAACATCTCCCATCCAAAGGATTATGCATTCCCCGAAGATGGTAAGCCCTCTGTAGATGGCTCTCTCACAGCCATTGTGGCCAGTGATGAGGAGCTACGGGGTAGCTATAACTGGGATTACCTCCTCAACTGGTGTCCCCAATTTCAGCCCCTTGCCAGTGTTTTCACTGAGATAGCACGACTGAAAGATGAAAGCGCTCCCCCTAATCCTCGGCGGCCCTTCCAGCCTAAAGCGAAAGCAGATCCCAAGCCTAGAATCGATCCGCCACCACTCATAACTTCTGTGGCACATCCGGGGGCCAAGACTGTTCCCCCAAAGCCAGCCATTGGACGGACTTTTCCTCATCTAGCTTCTCTCCGGCGCTCTCCTATCAGCCACGAGGGTTCTATCTCCTCAGCAGCCATGTCCCCTAGCTTCTCCCCTTCTCTATCCCCTTTGGCAGCTAGGTCCCCAGCTGTTTCCCCATTTGGTGTCACCCAGGGACCCTCGGCTTCCATGATCAGCACTGCAGAGCACTCATTGGACCATCCAGAGGAAGCTGAAATGAGCATTTAGTGCTGCTTCTGAGTGCAAGGGATTGTCCCTCAAAGTGAACAATGGCGTTATGTCCTTTAATACACAGGTTCCTGAAAACACCATGTGATGAAACTATCGAGCAAAATGAGGAGTATGTACTGGACCTTATAGAAACTCAAAAGAAGCCAAATGAGAAAGAACTAAGAATCTGTAGTTTTTCAGGCTTTATGTGACAATGACTTACTTGCAGGGCATGAGAAATACGATTCTTGGGTTCTACAACATTTATACTGTTACTAGAAAAAGAATCCTCTCATGGATGGGTCAGTTGATGGCTTACCTACAATTCTTTGTTTGGAACAAATGAGCCTCACCTTGATAAAATGAGCCTAGTCCTCGTGTTAGAGTTCTTTTGACTGAACAATCCTTTCAAACAGCTGAGGAACACCAGTGATGGGAAGTCATTTCTTTAAACCAACCTACCTTCTTCAGAAACAAGAGCAAAACTTGAGTATGGCTGATTATGTAAGAATCATTTCACCTGCTGTGGTGTGGTTTCAGACCCTCAGTGCTTTGCGTGTAGGAGCCGAGATTACCGCCGAAACCTTGCTGCCAGAGAAGCTCAGAGGTGGTCCAGCAAGAGAGATTTCCTTTGTTCCGAATTAATTTTCAAAAGAAATATTGCCAATATACAAAGTGAAGCTGCTTAAAAAGTAAGAGAAGCTGTAAATGTCAGAATGCTGTTGTAAATTTCACCAAGCTCTAACTCAATTTTGAAATATAGGCAGCAATTTCTGGTGCCATGGCCTCAGCCTCTTCAGCACCTCTTCACCATGGATACCCCTATATGTACGGCGCTCTGGCAGATTCTTTTCTGCATTGTTTCAGTATCTACTTATCTGGATGTGTTTGGAAAATTGTGTTCTTTTTGTGTAGCCTCACTGGCTGGCCAGAGAGCTGAGTCTGTGTTCATTTAATGATCGGGGTGGCTGTGAAACTCTTTAAGTATTATTTTCTGAGGCCAAAAAGCTCATTGTCATCTTACTTTGTTTTTTCTCCATGGAAAATATCACACCACTTGTATCAGACAAATACCTTTCAGTGTTCAAGACATAAAAATAACTGGTATTTGCACCTTCGTTGTCAGAAAACCTGGCTGTTTACCAGACAGCTGGGGAAGAAGATTTTTGTTTATATGATTTCTTTTGTTACGTACAAACATTTTTTATCTGACTAGAGAGTGACATTACCTTTTGTCGAAGGTTGGCCTCATATTATGTATATGTCTATGTATATGAGTATGTTTGTAATGATATGTAAGCTTTTTATTTTTATCTAGGATTGCATTTCAGTGTGCCTGTGAAATATAGAGACTTTTGGTGTCTGTGGTGTGGGTGATTGGAGAGTTTTTATATTTATAAAACTGTGCTCGCTACAGCAGATTGGAGGAGATATGGAAATATTTTCCCTCAATATTGAATGACCTCTGCAGATACGCCATGGGGATTTTTGTGTTCATTCTGACCAGCCAAAAACCTAAAAACCAACAACTTGTGATGGGGAGGCCACTGCAGCTGGCTTAACAAATGACAGTGGTTCAAGCGAAGGAGACACTTGGATACCATTTTTTTTCCCTAATTTCAGGTTCAGGCAGCAGTGCTGACCTTCCATAACTTAAACTTCTGGGATTCTAACTAAACCACTTCTTAATGTGCTGTCCAGGTTTTGTATGACTCTTTTGCAAAGTTAAAATAAGCCAATGGAAGAAGCATTTCATCTTCATTTATAGAGGTCACTGATGATGGATACATTATGACAGAAATCAACGGTCCAAGTTTGCATTCAGTGATGAATTGTCAACAGTTCAAATGGGGAGGCCACAGAAATGTTGAGGAGCTTTTTCTAGAAAGAAAAACAAACAATTCATAAACCTCAACACTTGCTGCTTTTATTGTATATTGACTGGAAGAAAGGTTTCTTGACTACAAATTGTGTTTCAGCCTACAAACCTCCTGTGTGAGGAAAGGTCAGTAATATCTTTCTTCTGGGTTCCAACAATGTAGTCAGTCGTTTGTGTTTAAAATTAACAGTGAGGCTATTCAGTACGGGGCAACAGTATTCCTGTGCTGTTTCATGTGACATTATTTAAGATCTTATATCAGGTCACTAGATACCTACACTCAGTCTAATTGCTGATGAGCATGAGGCCCTAACTATTCAAAACCACTGCGCTGATAACTGCATCTTTTTTTGAGTTGATGTTTTGTCTATAAGCAGCTAGAAATCCGCTGATTGTTTCAAGGCACCATTATCCAGTAAAATACAAAATGTTACATCATCATTGTCTCATAGAGAAGTCAATTCTAAAAAGGTAAAATACATAGTTACATAAGTTAGAAAATCATCTTGATAGAAGCTATAAAAGCTGCAAAAAGCCTTCTCTTGCAGCTGTTTTTCTGAGAATATAAAATAAATTATATGAATAAATGTATCAATAACCCAAGCGAATTGGGAAGACAATTTTCTTCCCAAAAAATCTACATTTTTAAACCCCTTAATACATTTATGCTTGAGACCAAACTTAAATATTTGCCTTTGTTAGGAGCCTCAATACCATATTTGTTATATTAGGCATATATATTATAATTACAATATATTAGGCAAATATTCCCAGAAATGTCTTTATCGTTTGCTACATTGCTTGTACATTGTAAACCATATCAAAAATAAGCATTGTGGGGTTTAGATAGTGATCTCATCTGTAAAACCTTACTCTTAAGATGCTGTTCAGCTTCTGACAGAAACAAATTAAGAGGTCGGAGTTAAATGTGATTTGTCAGGCAGCTTCACCCATTGTGAAGTCAAACCATCACTCTTTTGAAGTGGAGGGCCAGGCTCAATTGCTTGTGTCAAGGTTGGCTTTTGAAAGTGCAAGAGAAAACAATTAAATATTGCATCATTTGGAAAGCTGTAAAAGTTGATGGCAGCTATTACAAAAAATAATACATTCAAACACAAGGCGGAGAAAAAACTCAGCCAGAACAGTACAAACACATCTGTATAGTGTACAGATGAAGTAGAAGACACGCAAGCTGTTCTATCTTCGCTTTGAACTTCGAACTTTCCATGCTGTCATTATGTACGTAGTCCTTTCCACAGAAAGAAAGAAAACACTTGAGTTGAACTTCGAAGGCTAAATGAAGGTGGTAAAAAAATATTAAACGTAAAATAAAAATAAGATACAAAGCATTAACAAATGTACAGTACAGTATATAACATTGACATAGCCCAGTAATTAATGGGATGTTCTTCCTCCATATGCTTCCATGTGGAAAACAGGCATGTTTACAGACTGACAGATTTCTGCCTCATTTCCTCTAAAAAGAGGGCAAAGCAATAAGTTTTTTATTAACATGGAAGAATCAACAAAATAATCAGGGTTTACAGAATAACAAAGAAAGCCAAGAGTCTCCAAGCAGGACGAGACAAACAACAGATTGACACAAAAAATTCAACCTAACCTAAAACATTCTAAGATCTCTCGACCTTCTTACGTGTTTCCAATTGCTTTTCGGTTACACAATTGTTTTTTTTAACTTGGTGGTAATTCATTTTGTACAACTTTAAACAGGAACTGCTTTCTTAGAGTTCCCTGACCTGCATTGTTGATGTTTTCTGTAACCACGCATTTCAACTGCCTGTTGACGTGAGTTTTCCTCTGAACTGGTATCATGTTGTCCTTAAGCGCTTATTCCAGACTCTCATGTCTCAAGTCTGAGGATAACTGAGAGCGTGCCAGGAGTATTTAAAGTTACACAGAGATGTTACAAGAAAGAGAAAATCTGCACAATGAGGTAATGACCAAACACCAAGTCATAACGTGTTTATTGTGTTTGAAACTTGACTCTTTCTCCTTGGCCCAAACCACAAACTCTAGGCCAGTCTACCTCCTTCTTAGAAATGATTATTGGCCAAGACTAAACTTATTCACTAGATTTGCATATGTACTGTGTGATTTTGCCATGGCAGAAGAACCTATCCCTTAGTTGATTCAGATTATGTACAGTGACAGTTCATTTTGGCTACCATTAGGTTTTTTATATGCTCACCTTCTTTAATGATGTACCAATAATTCCAAGTGTAATATTATAGAGGGTGTCGTTTAAGGCATATTGCAGCTAATCGATCTTGCATACCCCACGTGCAGGGGATAGATAATCCTGAATACAGTAAGTATTGATTGGCCTTCCATTAGTGGCTTAGATTCAATTACTAACCTCGTCAATCCTCTGATCAAGTGGTGCACTATAAAGGTAGTAAATTCATGTTATATTTGTACAGGAATACAAAATGATACATACAGTATTTTGGAATCTGTTTTGCTATTGATAACTGTATATTTAATTTGTATTGTGCAGTGTTTCATAATATTGCTAAAATAGTGAATAGCCCAAGTTCATGTTCTGCCATATTTGATTGAAGCCATGCTTTCAATTTCTTGGATCTTTCTGGAATTGTTTTTTCCCAAAAACGAACAATATACTGTATGTTTATTTAAGGTTTCTGGTTGACCCCTAATGTAAGAAGGTTTATTACTATTCAAACACTTGCCTTGAAATAAAATCCTGGAATTTCCATTCCATTTAATTTTTCATCAAAAAGTTGCATTTATTGACAGTCTTGGAATCTGTGGTTTTATTTTAATTGTTAACACGTTGGTAGAAATGTACCTTTATTAGTTTGGAGCAGACTCCTCCAAAAAGCATAATTAAGAGTCTGATAAGTCTCACTCCTCTCATTTTGTCAAATCCTGTGAAAACATTCCAGGGAGAAAGAAAATGGGATACATTCCCTTTGGATTTTGGTTTTGGCTCTTCTTAGCTCTGTAATAACTAAGTCGGTGGATACTGTCACATTATGGATGCAGGGAAATTCAAAACAATACAAGACTTATGAAATCATTTAACAAAGTGAAGCACAATTATCATTTTCCCAGGAGGCTATACTGAGAGAATTTGGAATTGCTTTGTAAATAGCTGCTTAATTACAATCTCAAATATAGCAGGTTTTTCTTTTTTCACTTCATTGTACACTGAAGGTCTACATGCCAATAGCCATTTGGACCTCTCCACCTTTTTATGTGTTATTTAACAAAAGGCTTACCTCATTTTCCTTCTCCACAATTCTAATATGGAAGAATAGGAGACTTCAATGGGGTGATTGCATAGGTGAAGGTTCTCTGTGACCATTTAATATGTGTGTAACAAATGCTGTTCGAGTGCTTGAAGGTACTTTAGTATGTCATTTTTCCTCAAAGTGATACGGTATAGGACTTATTGCCTTGAAGTTGTGTCCTGAAACACCCCACAAAACTTAGAACTATGTGGTTAACCTAGACTGAGGAGGACATCTTTAAAAAGCATCTCATTGAAGAAAAATACTTAGAATAATACTCAGTTGAGTTCCTTTGTATGACTCAATTTTGTTTCCGTCTTATAAGAAAAAAAGTGTTTTGTCAGTGTTTATTGTTGTTAATTGATTGATCTTAAATGACAAAGACCTATCACAAATGTAAATAGACTAAATATTTTTTTAAGCAGACTGGGGTCCAGAGAGAATGTTTTGTCCTCTGATATGCTTCAGAGAATGACAACCAGAGAATTATTCAGTTTTTATTTGAAATTCAGTGACTATGTTCACAGTGTGTAGTGTCTCCACATATTTTGTATAGAATATCACTGCATGTTAACTGCATGTTAAACATACAGGGTATAGATACACTCTAGATACAATTTCGTTTCTCTCATGTTGGTCATCACATCTGGTTCCTATTAGCTACAGTATGTCTACAAATAAATGCTGACCTCCAGCTTATAAGTTCAAAAAGGGCCTGTGGCATGATGTTGAAATTCCCTTTTTTGTTATCTTGTAGTAAAAAAAACTCTTTTGAAAGCCTAAGTTATAAAGTGATCAAACTACTGGGAGACAACTTGCTGGTAGAAAGCTATAGTAAACTTTAAGAATCAGTGTCAAGGTGGTTAGGCACACGCACAGAGAAAGCCTGAGTTTGTCTATGTCTTTAGAATTAAGAGAAAGGAATTTGTTACTACTGTATAAGTGCACTCAACTTAACCAGACTGTTTTCACTATTAATGGGGTGGAGTGTAGATCCTGCATCTTTGCCTTAGGGTGGGTGGGAAGGTGTATTTATTCTTTTCTTTTTCGACATAATTGGAACCTAAAGAAGACTATTTTGTGTTAAGTTTGGGCATAAACATCTTCAGGTATCTTGCTGTGCATACTGTCCTACTTAAACCTTGAGAGGAAGGGTTCAGGAAAAACCGTAACTTTCCCAAAGTGAATATCCAATACGTACAGTAATTGTCGATGTTTTGGTGCTTGTGCCTTGTCATTATTTTAGCACGTATATCACCTGATCTTTTAAATTAGCACTATAAAATAGCACAGAGAAAATTCTCATGCCAGAGCAGTGCAACCTAGGTTTAAGTCAAAAACAAAGAAAACATTCTGTCCAAGAAAGTAATCAAACATCCCAATCAGTGTATTGCATATTAACACACCCTGTCAAGATACTACTACTGTACCAAATTACATATGGTATCAGTAATGTGAAGCTGAATCTCATTTTTTGTAGTTAATGCTAGTTCCTGAGAAATACAGTACTTTATTTTTTAATTTAAAAATGTTGACACAGGAACCTGAGGGAGGCTAGAACTTTTCAGTCATTTGTTTTTCTGCTTCATCTATCATAGATATACAGTATTCTACCATAAGCAACTGAAAGAATATACTGTAGACATGCAGCCCCCGTAGATACCTGCTAATGTGGGCTTATTCTGGGGAGGCCTTGCTCTTAGATCGAACCCATAACCTCTCCAATAAGTACATGTGCTGCACACAAGGCCATGTGCTTAGTAATTGAACACCAAGGTAAATCAAATAAAAGAGTGATTTAAAGTCAACTTAAAGCTGCTTCACATAAAAGCCTGCTCTTTACAACCCCAATCCTGCACTCAGAAGCTTTATTTTTACAAATTAACACCATATGCACAAAACACAGAATTGAAGAGTACTTTTTTCTTCTTCCTTCAAAAAAAAACTCTTAATAAGGAGACTCGTGGAAAAGAAATTCAGGGAGGTTCCACCCCAGGTTCCAGTACTGTTTTTGATTTTCTGTGCATTTCTAACTCTTCAAAAGGTCAATACATACTGTATATCGTTGACCTTGTCACAGTGAACCTGACTTTTCCAAATCTCTAGTTCATTAACATTGAGCTTAATTGTTCACAGTCGGCAACCTGTTTTTTCATTCAATCTGTTTACCATAATATGTTCTCATTGTCAGGATGCTGAGGAGTTTAAAGTTATTATAGGTGTTGTGCATTAATATCTGTCAGCTTTCTAACACATTGAAACTACTGGAAATTGGGAAGTAGACAGGGGTCACTGTATTTACAACATGTGTGACATCTGAGATGGTATTGATATCAGGAATAATCAGAGACATCTTATTTGCAAAGCCCAGACACAGCTGTGCGGGGGAAGCAAATGGGTGTTGTCAAGCTGATGTAGTTTTCTGGGGGCAGGGGGGTTGCGCAGCCATGACTGTCTCTGTATTTAAAATGTTTGCACACAAAAGTTGCCATATAAGGCACGAGTGTGTTTCTAATATCTAGTGTTGTTTTCCATGTCAGTGACCTGTTAACTCAGGTTTAGCGTTCATAAAGAATATGGATCTATAGTTGATTTTAAGATACTTTTTATCTGCAAGGTTAGAAGTCATCAATAAATCCTCCCAAGATTTTAGAATCCCACCAAATTTTGTCACATAATGATGTATTGCGTTCCTTCTTATTCTTTAATATAGCTTTACTGTATTGTATTATATATCTGTGTTCTTCAGAATTTATAAATATACATTTCATAGAAGAAATAATCACCTTAATATTTAGTATTTTGCTTGAAGGCACTTCAAGTGTGTTGGCGCATCCCAGAAATGAACTTGTTTAGTCTCATGACCACAGTTCGCATTACGTCACTTGTACAAGCAACTGAGTGTTGGCTGAACCTGCCCTGGCTGATGAAACATGTAGGGCAGACATCCTTCATAATGAAACTGGATCTCATTTTGTCAGTACTCCCTAGTCTGTGCTTGCAGAAAGGATGTAACCTGACCTTGCTGTGTTTGACATCATTATACCGTATGTACACTTGGATTGGCCCGTTTATTTTCTTAAAGGGACATTTTAAACAGAAAAGCAGCAGAGGTGCTGAAACAACATGTAGAAATAAAAAGTCAAACGACTCCTTGAGATACCCTGGGCATTGAAAATCAAAGTTCGCTGATGAATGTGCATATGCACAGTTGTATTTCACCCATAGTTTCAAATGCGAATTTGACAAACTGAGACAGTGTTAAACATGGTTAAAGCTACAAATCCAGACAGGTTTAAATGCAAATGATAAAAATTCAGACAAAGACAAATCTGCTGAAAGCTAAAAATCTAATTATTGTAGCTAAGAACCATTTAACTGATGATAATTGTCCCAACTAATTTCTCTCTGTATTCTGGCATAATTGCATATGACAGTCCAGTTTAACATTGATGTGTATTCAGTAAAATATTGCTTGTCTTGGGCCTGCATTAAATCACGACTTTGATCCACATGCCGATCACACTTTCCAAACTGCATAGTTGAAGAAGGGCATTAGGTGTGTACAGAAAGCCACCAGAAAGGGCTGTGTTCTGAGTTCGTAATTGTTGAGATGGGTCAAGCTTTTGATTATGTCCAGATCTTAGTCCTTAACCCAAGAGTTTAAGTCTTGCCAATAAGTTAGTTAAAAACATGGAATTGGTCAGCAGCAGGCAGACATAATTATTTCAAAAACCGGTAGCACACATAGTTATTTGGTAAGTGCACACATAGTTTAGCTTTAAAAAGAATAAAAGTGGTATTTTTTTGTTATCAATGAAGATAAGTTTTTTCTCCTTTTTTGTAGTTCTGGACCTCAGTCTTTGAAGACCTCTATACTTGTTAGTTTAACACTTACTGTACATAAGTGACTCACTTGCAATAAGGCATTCACTTTCTTGGCATGGCTTCAGTCATAAACCTTTTGTACATTAATGTAAGTTTTAAGTGGGAAGGAAAGCAAATGTCATTTTTATTTATTTTTTACCTGTTGTAAAGCCTTTGTTTTGTTTTTTCAATGTATTCTTGAAGTTGCATGTGTTCTTGGAAGATTTGTATGTAGCTGTACATTGTTAGGCAGATACTCGCTAGATATTTCTGCCCCTGGACTTTATACTTGAGCACTAAAGTGCCAATATTTCTTTTTTTGGTGCCATTGTTTTGATAACAGATGCCTTAATAAACTTAATGGACATATTTGTTAAAAACTGTCTTGGGTTCATTATTAACATATATCTTTCAAAAACATGCAAAAGTTAAAGAACAATGGGAACTGGCTTATTTGCTCAAATCCTATACTGTATTAATATGTTTATCCCAAAGCCCTGAGGATTTTTAAAGGATCTTGGTACAGATGCAGCCATGTAGAATGTGTGAGGTGTCAGTCTGTATACGACAGTTGGTGTTGCAATATCACGGACAGCACTGTGTCATGGCGTTTTTATTTTTTTTGAATAATCAGATGCAGAACTGCACTACTTCCAAATTACCAGGTAAAACATTGAATCCTTAAAGTACCGGAGCTGTGTGCAGTTGACAGACAAGTCAGTACAATATTAAACATTTATTGTACACAAAGAACTGGACACATTTGATAAAGGAATATGCTGTAGGTCCACTCATAATTCAAGAACTGGAAATCTTGAATTGTCTCTTGACATTTTGATATGATCTATTGTCTACTACCAGCAAAGAAGGGACCCCTATTGGTTTCAAATGTGTACTGAGCTGAAAAGAAAATTCATAGCTGAAATCCTAGACTGACACTTCATCTAAGTATACCACACCTGCCTCACCACAGAAGGCAGTGGAGGCATGTTGTCCTGCTGTTGCTGTGTTGAATCTCCCTGACAAATCCTCTTGAGGATTACCCCCCATCCCTCCAAGATCCTGCCGTGCTAGTTGCGTGACTAGAAGGAGTGAAAAAAAAGTCTTCAAAACCCACTGGCACGCGATCCATAAAACTATTTTTGGAGCATGTTCTTTTTTTTTTCTTTAAAGAAAAAATACTGAAAGAAAGAACAGCAGGGAAACAGCGTCTGTTTCTCATTTGCCTCCCTTCCCTCCTCGCTTGCCAGAGGAGGGTTGCTGGACTTGGGTAGTGAGTGAGGCTTTTACTGCAGAGGTGCGTTCGCTGTGCGAAGGAGTCTGAGGATTGCCGGCTCCTGAGGTCCTGTCACTTAGCAACCACCCAAACCTGCTTCTCATTAGCAGGACAGCTGCTTGTGTTACAGGCCTCTGCATTTTTGTTTTCCTTCAACCTCAGCTTTCCATCTTCAACATTGCGGGCCTGATGAGAGTTTTATTGATTTTTTTCAAAGAAAACATATCAAGAAAATGTATTTTAAAAGAATGACTTTAAAAATCTGTATTTCTGTTTATTTTGGAGTGATTAACAGGAACACAGAACAGGTTTAACTGCTTAATTCTTATTGTTTTATGGTACTTTCATCTAAAATTTGTATTATGGGTATATGGAATCTTAAATAATCGTTAGAAAATTATAGGCATGACTTAAACACTTTCTGTGCCTTTTACCACATCAATAAACCACAGTTTTCAAATGGATTCAAGGCTGTTATACAAGTATACCTCCAAAGAAGAATATATGATGATATCCAATATTTTGGTGATGTGGGCTTCTCTGCATGTGACTTGATGAGGTCAACACTGGTATACAGTGCAATTCTTATCTGCTTGTTAGTGCCTTATTATACCCATGCCTGCTGGGATTCAGTCATGCGAGCTGCATTTTCCAAAGACATGCTGTACCTTTTTCAAAGGTGGAAGTTTCCCTTTAGTGGGTTTGCACTTTGTAGAAACGCCAGTGCCCAAGTGGGCATACATGCCAGCTGCCTGCTAACCATGGCTGACCATGTTCAGTAGGCGCCTCATTTGCCCACTAGGGGATCTTGTGAATATCCTGCATTTACAGGAGGCTCAACTCAAATCATACAGAACATCAGCACAAATTAGAGGATTGTGCACTTATGACTGAGGATCAGAGAAACCTCTTTCCGCAGAGGTTGTGGGTATCTGTCACAAGCATGATTTCTCAGTTGCACTGTGAAAACCGAAAAGGCTTGATGAAATCTTCAAGCCACTAGCAGCCAAATGAGCAAAACAGACCAAAGACTTTCTGTATTTGTATCCTTTTCCATGCCCTTATGGGTGGGGGATATAATTCCTTCAGCAATATTCACACAAACAGCTCACGTGTGACGCTACTCAGGGATAAAGCTGTATAAAAGCACAGATCAGAAGAAGGGTATAAAAACATTTAAAATATACAGTATCTCTTTTAGAATGGTGAAGTCAATCATTAAAATGTGGATGGCACCCAGACACTTCCTAGATGAGGTAATTTCTCCAGACTGAGCAGCCTGGCAAGGAGGGAACTGGTTCAGGATGCCACCATGAGGCCAACAGCAACTTTGAAAAACTACAGAGTTCAATGGCTGAAATGGGAGGAAATGTGGGGAAAAAAGTCAATAAAGAGAAGTGACTTCACAAAGCTGGCTTGTACTGCAGAATGGAAAATCCATCTCATCTCCTGCATAGAATGTGCAACAAAGCATGTAAATAATACTGAAACAAAAGGTTTTGTGGTCTAACAAGACAAAATTGGAACGTTTGGTATAAATGCAAAGCGTTACATCTCATGAAAAGCCAGTATAGTGCATCACTTAGTCAACATCCCTTCTGTCAAGCATGGTGGTGGCAGCATTATGTTATAGCTCTGCTTCTCATCAGCAGGGACTGGGAAGCTTGTCAAGTCTGATGGGAACAGAAATGAAGCAAAGTACTGGCAGATCCGAGAAGAAAACCTGCTTCAGACCTAAAACTGGAACAAAAAATCAGCTTTCATCTGGACAGTGACCCAAAGCCCAGGGCCAAAGCTACAATGAAGTTGCTTAAAAATAACACAGTGAATGTCCTTGAGTCCTGAGTTGAATCCAATTGACAGCCTGTAAAAAAGACTTCACAACTGCTGTCCATAAGCAATCCTCAAACAACTTGAAAGAGCTTGAACAAATCTGCCAAGAAAAATGGGCAAAAATTGCACCTAGTCAGTGTCAGCGTGCAAAATAAGTAGACTTTCCCAAAAAAGGCTTGTGGCTGTAATTGCTGCCAAATGTGCTTCCACTAAGTATTTTGTTCACGTGTCTAAATACTTATGTAATCAACACATTTCTTTTTTTTTCGCTGACATTTACTGTAACTTATCCTTAGATGTCTTTCAGTTTTTGAATAAAATTTTAATTCTTGTCATTCTATATATCAAAATTTAAAAACCATTTTTCTTGAAAACTTCTTGAAGGCACTGTAAGTTCCTCATTTGTCCTTATATTCAGCCTACGCACTCATGCTTCATCAAGTAGTATAGATCTAAGTAAGGAGGAGTCATATGCTTTAAACAGCTGTATTATCCAGCGCCATAGCATATCACAAATGTGCATCAGTGATTTCCTATTGGGCAATACATAACAGTACTAAAACAGAGATTTTTAAATATATAGTACAAATGGTGGGAAAGTCCCTCTTCTGTAAAATTCAGAGTATACTGTAGCTAGTTACAGGCTTTCAATTCTCTACACAATTTCATGTCCACAAATTGAGTCAACTGAGATCACTCATGCACAGCTGTCTGTATGGTCTCCTCTCTTACATAACATTCATAACCTTACTTATGTTCATAATGAATAATTGAACATAAATGAAGTAATTACCAAAATAACTGCCTCATAAATCAACATATGGTAACTTGGCTTCCATAAAGGTATTTCAATAGCTTGTTCAGGGTATTGTACCTCCTTAAGGATATTCCTTTGAGTGAAAATGCAGAGTTATTTGGATAAATCCTAAAAATTAAATAGAATCATCAACAATCCAAATTTCAATAATATTTTAGGGCGAGAAGTATCTTATTCCAAAATGCATATGAAAAAATAAAGAAAATGCATGAATTTGAGCCTGAAAAGAACCATCATGTATTACTGTATTACTGTAACAAATTCACAGATAATCTCATCTGATAAATTGTAAGGTAAAATAACACAATATTTTTTGTAGCAGATGTGCTGACTTTTGAACTGAACAGACATGACATTGGTAAATTCTGCTAATTAGCCTTTGTCATCAAAGATACTTTGAAAGTATCAGGCTAGGCGTGCATGTGGCCAGTGTTGGAAACACTGACGTACAGGCTGTGCGTCTGAGATGCATGTTTTTCCCATGTTTCAGATGCTGCCTTCATTGATTCTTTTCCCATCTGCTCATGAGGTCTGGAGAACTATGAGTCTTTTCACTGGTCTCTGAGCCCTAGATGACACTCCATCTCAGCTAACAGTGTTCCATGTGGCTCGGGTCTGACAAATAGGGTATACTTGGCATAACTGTAACAATTTCTTCGTGCACAAAAGCTATTGTTAAATGAACAGTGGAAGGATGTGCCGTGACCTGCTGGAAATCGTGTTGGATCTGGATGAACGTGTGGGAAGAGCAGCAGATAGAATCCCGGGACTTGATCAATGTAGTTGCTTATAATCAAGTCGCCATCAATCACTGCAGGTAAACTCCTTACTTTCTGTAGCAGCTTCTGTAGTCACTCCTGGCTAGACCCTCACATTTGTTCCACCACAACACCCTTGATAAGACACCACAGTTTATACTGAGTTCATACTGAGAACATTCTCTATATATTTGTCTAGCATTGCCATACTGTTTAGTTACATCATCTTGCCTGGTTATACATATTTGACTCTGAACACTCCAGACATTGACAGCATACAGTCATACATACAGATCACACAAGGACTGTGTTCTCTTGACGAGGCATACAGTATTGTTATTTGCTGTATTTATTTTCATTTTTTTTTACAAGGCTTTACATCACCACCTGTGCCCAACAACTCTCACTAATGTGGTGCTTTAGTTACATGAATGTATCAAAGCCTGTCATGAATGCTCAATTAAACAAAATATGCAAAAACATTTTAATCCTAATTCTGCAGATTTTATTTTTCTAAAACATACAGATGTATAGATATACAGTAGAGTGATAAGGTTCTTTTGATGCACAGTATACATTAACGTCATACTACCATATGCAATATATTATTATTCTGTAGATGTCTTCTGCAAAAATTCTGCATTCCCTTATCTAAATTAATGTTTTTAAAGGCCAGCTGGGACCCTAAAGATATCTATTTACCTCTCAGGGTAATTTTCTAGGGATTTGGAGAAATTCCTAATAGATTTCCACATTCCCCCTGAGTTTTTTTTTAAGAGACCTTGAACTGATATCCTCAAGGGCAATACCACATTTCCATCTGCTGCTGACAATGAATGAAACAAGACCTTTTAAAAACCACTCCTGCTCCTATTCACCATCACTGGTGAACTTTGACAGCAGCGATCTATTATCCACCAAATAGAAAGGGGATGAACACAAATAAAAGCAAGGATTAGCTTTTTCAGCCTTAATGCAAAAAGAAATCCACACTAAATATGGTTAACAAAGATACAGTGATTTCTTAGTGAGTGATTTTTTGCAGAATATTGTCTTTTCTTGCTTTTTTTCTAAAACAATACCCAGTGTTCTTTCCTCCCATGCTGTGACATACTAATGTCAGCCATGTTGAATGGTACTGCAGAATATTCAAGAATATTCCTTTTTATACTACTTTGAGATTATGTGTATTTAACTACAGATTCATTGAGAATTTTATTTTGAGTTACAATATGTATTGTACATTTTAATTTCTTAATTGTAATATGCTTTGTATTTTATATGGTACCTTTCAGTACTAGGACATCACAAAGTGCTCTGCACACTCTAAAAACAAGGGAATTTTGCACATTCAAATATCTTATGACTCTATGAAATACTGCATAAAATTAAACAGCCAGAATCAAATAGCCAAATGCATGCAGCATTCTAAACAGTTATGGAAACTTCACATCAGCTGAGTTGTAAAGATAAATCTTTAACCCTTCCACACTCATACTCCCTGAAGCTGAGATGGTTGAGTTTTTAGACTATGATGTTTCTTAGAGCTCCTCCTGAAGAAGATCTCTATGTGCCAGTGAATAATGTGGTGTCCTTGAATTAGTAACATCTACCAGGTTACTGATCTTTGTCTGGGCCTCACAGTGACAGTGAAGCTGGAGGATTTATTGCTATGGAGAAGATGCCTGGTACAAAAAAATGGAGAGTGGAGGCAAGGCAATTATGTCTCATTAACAGCAGGACTTTTCATTATTTTCTTTTCTGAATCCATTTTCCTGGAGCATTGCTGTAATTCACTTTTATACTGCAGATCTGTTTATCCAATGATTAAACAATCAAACACAAAGAGGGTAAGTGAGATAACTACTGTTCTTTACAATCTGAAGAAAATGTAATACTTTTTATGTACTTTTGCAGGGGTTGCTTAACTAGGTTGCCTGGAAAAACCATCTGAAAACATAATTACGTTTTCCAGGATACTAAGTCATTTGTGGTATGATCACTCTAATTGGATATGATCTATGCCATAAAGGGAATGAACCCATTTTGATCATTATTTATGACAGAGTAAGGCTTGTGGATTTTGGAAAGGTGCTTGGATACATTCAGTTGAATAAATTAAAGGAAAATCCAGAGCAAAGTTATCAGTTTTACAGCAGCATTTTACATGAGCATTTTGCAAATGTGGCAGAGCATTCTTGGCATTCATTCTATTAAAATCCAGGCATTTAGAGTGAATAAAAATTTACAGCTAATACTAGATGATGGGTGTTTTGTAAACCCAAGAAAATCCTAGAATAAAAGAATCCATTTGATGTGTGGGTGAATTTTTTGTAGTGTGCCCAAGAATCCGTATGACATTGTTTTTCCCCTGACGTGCGAATATTTCCTAGGATTTGAAAGTTCATCTTCATTTTCTGAATCTCTAAACCACACCGCCTTCAACTGGGTTTAATAAGGCTAAACAAATGCATCCTAAAGTTATTAATATGGCTAGTCAAGGAAGCCATTTATGTAGGGCGGTTTAGATATCAAAGGTTGGCACACTTAAGAATTGCCTATTTTATTTATTTACTGTCTTTTTGATTAAAAAGAGCACAGTTTCCACAGCTCTCTGGTGGTACAAATACATATACAGTCTTCAAATGCTGTGTTTACTTCACAATTGTGGATTGCAGTATAACCAGAGCACACGATTGAAGTCAGCAAAAGCCATTCTTGCCATTTGTATTATATTTCCTTTGTATAACAAATACAGAGAATTGTGGGGAAATAACTTTAAAATTCTCTGCTCCAAGAATGGCTTTGTCTTGCCATTTTGGCAGTGTGTTTTGATGGGAAAATTCCGGTTTATTTTTTTTTTTGTTAAACAAAAGAAGTAGCTGGAAATGTTCAGAATCCACAATCATAATGGAAATGTAAATTCTAAAATCCCAAGGAAATATAAGTATTAACAACTTTTCCATCATATACAGTAGCACATTCTGTATATCTTGAAATTCTGTAATGCCTTTAATTACTGCTTACTTGGATTGAGCATCTTTACTCTTTTTTAAATAATTTTATTTTACCACACACTTCTTGCTAACAATTAACTTGTAGTGGCATAATTTCAAATTAAAAAATAGTACTATTTAATAACAAAAGCTGTCAAAAAATATCAAGGATAAAATTCAGAAGTATTAAACTAAGGTTTATTTCAAATTTTATTATTGTGTTTTCTTAAAAAATAACAGCAAGAAAATATATTTTACCTTTAAAGGACACTTTCCAGAAGTCTACTTTTTGTCATGAAATGTTCTTCCTTTTGAAACTTCTTTATTGTTATAACCTTAGTGGTAGAACGCAGGTTATTCTCTTTAGCTTGATATGTCTGTGGGTCATACAATGTGGGTAGAGTCTTAGTTGGTGAAGGACAGAGATTGATGGAGTGAACATGGACAACTTCCAGTTCCCTACCAACGGGCTTCGCTGTCTCGATCTAGGGAGAGATTGTTTTGTTGCCTGACAACCCTCCTCCCCAGCCATGAAGCGGGCAAGACATGAAACATACTGAAGTTTTGACAATTCTGCCCTGACATTTGGCTGTGCTGGGCCTCAGACAGTTAAATCCCTTTCACTACCAATTACTGCTGAAGGAGGCTCTTTAAAACCCACTTCGAAGGGCCGTGTTGGCATATTTTTATACTTTTGCCTTTTCCAGTTGGTTATCCTCCAATCACTCTCACCCTAGCAGCTCCCTCCCCTCACTCCTAAACTCTACCAGCTAAACCCATCACAGACTCTTAAGGTTTTGGCTCTCCCACTGGTTTCATTCCTTAAACATAAATCAACACAACATCGTAAGTGTTTCTCAAGGGCTAGAATAACACATGCGGCTGACTGAGAATGAAATATTTAAGAGCATATTAAGGTGTAGGATGGCAGTCTTTGAGAGACTTCAGATTGAAGTGTTTGAGTGCCCGGTACATTTAAACTTTGCCAGTACCAGATGAATGAATTTTTATTCTTCATTCTCCTGTAGTATTTTCATATCAGAAAATGCAAATTCTCCCAATCCCTCTCTCATCTGCTATTTTTCATGATTTTCATGCTCTCTGTAATTAATTGGTTAAAGTCTGGATTACAGCCTATGGCCTGATTTCATTTTCTTTTTGTATAAATAGAGTAAGAAGTGCTCAAATATTGTAGAGCACTATTTATATTTAGCTCTTTGGTAGACCAATGTCCACTTCGATTCTACAGTTTAAATTAGTTGTTCACTGAAAATCTTCTCTTGCTCCTTTTTGAAGCTCAGATTCAAAGTTATTTTTCGATAATATCTTTCAAGTCTCAGCAGGCCATAAAGGGTTACATTTTGCAGTGTAGAATGCTGGCCTGTGCTGCTTGTAAGGCGCTTTCATATTTCTTACTACTATTAAACAGGCAGACTGATTTGAACAAATGGACTAATCTTCCTATTTATCTTCAAGCTCACGTCTCCACAACGCAAATGTAGTAAATGTTTCCTTGCTGTGATTCCTCCACCTCTCCCGTTTGGGACAGATTGCATCGGAGATTTGAAAATTCATATGAAAAGGGAAGCATCCCCGATTTAAATCCTCCATTCTACAGCATGAAAGGTCTGTGGAGAGAGCACCTCTGCCAAACTTTACATTTTATTCTACTCTTTTGCTTTGCCTTGGCTGTCTTCTTGGTTTAATCCTGATACTCCCGTATCTTGGCATCCTCTTGAAGAAAGTCTGGTTTCTCCATGTAGACGTCTTGATTTAATTTATACTGGGGTATCACTTAGATATTGTAGATTGCATTTCGGCCTCATAATTATGCCATTAATTACATTTTGGCATTCAGATTCTCAAAATCACTGAAGATGTGGCAAACCCATTCTCCTCTTTTCCATAATCATATACCCCTCACAGGAAATTCTCCTTTCTCTCTTTTGAGATTCGCTTTCTAGTTGACATTTGTAATGAGGATGTGCTCATTCCATGACATTGAGAGTTGCTTATGTTGTTCCTTGGGAGGTCCATCCACTCAATGGCTCATTTATTTGACTTCAGGGGCACAATGTAGAGTTTGCTTCCAATGCTTGTGTTTTAGAATTCCAGTCTTTATACAGTGCAAATCCTTAACTTTGGTTACAGTTTGGAACACTAACTTTAATGTTTCAGACAAAAAAAAAACATTTACCGAAATACAGCATTTGGCAAAATATAAATTCAGCTTCCAAAAAACTCAACCTTGGAATGATCCACTTAAATTTTCTTCACAGAGTGTATTTGATACCTTGTAAAAGATGTGATATAAAGTGTGTCTATAGAGCCCCGTGTACTGTCAATCTGGAGGGTTTTGTAAGCACTTTTTTACATGTCTTGTAAGTGTTCAGAAGTGGTTTTCCTCATTCTGCATTATTCAAAATTGTGCTATTCCCTCTTTGTTCTTGGTATTCTTGCTGGTTCATGATGCTAATACTGGCGTCCTGCAGTTTATATAACTGATTGGGTTGGTTGGTTGATTGGTTGGTTGGTATGACCGCAGCTAGAAAGATGGTAAAAAGAAACTGCACTGGAAGCCTCTGCACTCCCTCCTCTGGCATCACTGGATCCTGGCCTGTCCTGACATCTTTACATGCTAGAAAGCAACAGGTAAAGGTTAAATCCTTGCTGAAAGGTAAACAAAAAAAACCACAATGTTAAGGCTGAGAGGGAGAGAGGGAAAGTAGCAAATAAATAAGGCATCAGAGAACACAAGACAGGGTAAGCAAGAAGAGGCAGGGAGCAAGGAAATGGGCAAGAAGCAGGTGAGAATGAGTGTCCACACTCAGAGAGAACAGGGGGAGGGGTGTTGAAAGTCAAAATCTGCAAATGAATAGTAGGATTTAGAAGGAGATGGGTTTGTCGTTGAGAGAAGGGGGAAGGTGTGATCCAAGTTTAAGGATAATTTAAATACAGATACTTTTTAACCAAAGGAACTTGCATTTACATGTATACCATTTATACAGATAAGCATTTCACTGAAGCACTAAAATGCTTTGTTCACTGGTACTGATGTTTCACCTGGGAGTTGAAACATAGCCTTTTAGTTAAGAGTCCAAAGCCCTAGATGCTACCCACACTCCCATCTAAAGCTCACTTTAAAGTTATTAATTTACTTCATTATTAATGCACTTTTTTTTTGTTGGCCATTTGGTTTAAAGACTTTTCAGTTTGTTTATTCAGGTGGGTTTTACTAAGAAATCTAAGAGTTGTGCAGACCAATACTGGACACAGACACGTTAGTTAACATGCTGCAAAAAAGTTGTGTAACATACTGTACAGTATGGCTCAGTCATCCTATGGCCCTTACACTCAGGTGGAAAACTTTGTGCAGACCAGTAGTATTTGGCTTATTCTTGATTAAATGAATTGACATCTTGTGTCTTGTGAAATGTTTGTAAAGCCCATCATGTAAACATGACTTTCAATTAATGTCCTTAACCTTTGGTATATTGTAAATTGTATTACAAGTTAAACATATAAATGCATGGAATGCATGTTAAGTTTACTATCAATTTATTTTTTGTATTGCTTTTAGAAAGTGCCCTAGGTTGTTTTTTTTAAGTACAGTCGAATCTGTTTACCCAGTTATCTAACTTAATTACTCAAGCAATAAACTCTGAGAACTCAAACAAGAAGGGAAACACTTAACATACTTTTCTTGTTTTGGATGAGCCAGTGATTTTAATGATCTTTAAAACCACAGTGAAGATCACACCACAAAACAGGCAGGGGAAAGCAGAACATGGAGAGAGGCTTGCCTCGTAAGAGACTGGCTTTCCAAAAATGTGAACTCCTTTTTTAATGAAACGATAAAAGACAGGAGGTAAAACCCAAAGAGACATGGCTGACACATGGGCATTTCATTTTGTGACCGACGTTTTGGAAAAGAGATGTTTGAGTCACCTCCCACAGTTACAGGGCTTGAGACTAGAGTCAGTGATGTAAACTCGACAGTGCTTCAGGGCCTTTAACAAGGGCTCCTGCAGAGATCTCCATATTTTCATGCTGATAAAACATCTGAAGGCTTCAGAATATGAAAAAGTGTTTAAGAAAATCAAATATTACATTAAATGAGAGGCTAACATTTTACTGCTTCTGTTTTTTCAATTTCTTTACATTTTTCTATAAGACCTTAAGATATTTGGATAAATGGAACCATCTTTACAGTGCTGCATACAATGTGGACAGTATGTAACAACTGCTTGATTAACTACAGTATCTCTATGATACTCTAAGAATTACTATGTAAAAACCTTGATTTTATCGACTGACTTAAATATCCCCACAGGTTTCAAGGGAAGTTTGGTCAATAGTAGCCATTGAAGAGCTGGTTTACATCAGCTAATCTAAGGTTTGGCTCTAAATATGCATTTAATATAAAAATGTGCAATATTTGGATTTGATATTCTATTTCAATTTGGAGAGTGAGTTAGGATATTTTGTTTTATTCATTTATGTATTCATTGCATATGAATAATTTGGGCACTGTTTGTTTTATTCATTTCTAAACATATTGAAGGAATCACAGTCATTAATATGAGCGTGTTCTTATACAATGATACAATACTGATGATTTATCTTTGCTCTTATATCAAAAAAGGGAAATATAAAGAAAATATTGTGATCTGATGTACAAAGAAATGTCTGTAATAAGGTTTTTCATGAAAACCAGAACACAATTTGAATATGCAGGGGGAACTAACTGATGTTTTCATCCTGTGTGATGTTAAACCTGAGCAGGCTTTTGCAAATAAAGGAGTTGCAAGTACAGTACAAGTTTAAACATTTAAACAAAAAAGAAATAAAAGGAGTTATCCCCTTTTATGAATTATAAGTATTAGTCTAACAAAATTCCCTCGGTTTCAATGGGTGATTGTGATACTTTTAATAACTTTTAATAAAATAAATCTTTGTTTTCAGGCCTAGCTCTCTTATATTCAGCTTGGGTAAAACTGTAAGGCAATGTGGGCATATGAACATAATTAGAGAAGCAGTCAATGTTTGATTTTTTGCTGCCAGCCTAGTGAGAATTCTTCTATTAAATACGAAGGCAGTTTATTTTGTGAAAGGAATAAAAGCAAATCATAAGACAATTTAAAAAAGAACACACACAAATTATTGCATTTTAGCTTGTTCTCTGCGTATGAATTAAAAAATACCATTTATAGTAAATGCTTAGCTTATACAAAATGGACGTCACTGGGAACTAAAGTCTCAGATGTATTTTAAAATGTACAATTACAGTACATTAAGTATACAACTACCTTAAATGGTGGCATCATTATTAAATTCTTACATTTACATGCACATTTCTTGTAATTCTGAAGACTCAACTGCAACACAATGGCAGAATAAAATGTGCATCTATGTTCTATAATATACTGTATACTGTAGGTAGGGTACCTACTGTATCTGCACAGTTGGTGCTAGTATGATATGCTTTGCTCATTGAATATTTCATATAGAGAAAGATAAAAAAAAAACATTTCTGAATATGTCCAGATATTTAAGTGATCAAGATATGCCAGGAGGATAAACTTGGCAATTACACTTGCCTCCACCACATATTTCATCCTTTCCCTAATATTCTCAATGAATCCTATTGGATCTTATGGCTTTATCATTAACATCAAACAGGTATAAATCTGTTCACGGGTTATAACTCTCGTGCGAGTGGGATAACATCCTGTTTTTCTGTGATTGGATACTAACCAGAATGACCTGTGAGATGAGTCCCTGATGCGTCTGCAGTATTTTTAATCTTCCAATTGCATGATTCATGAGAGGGGGAAAAAAGCAAATGATGGAAAATAGAAGACGATTAGTAAAGAAAGCTTTCTTATTAGTATACTTCTAAATAGGAAAACATTTTTTCTTAAGTAAAAGAGCCTGCAAGCTAAAATGGAACATGAGATACATATAGCTGGAATGAGGGTAGTCTGACATTTGAATTCAGTATTTGTAATTTATCACTGTGAAAGCTGGCAGTAGCAATTCTTGGATCTACTGTCTAGGCTCAGGCTGAGTATGAAAAAGTAAAAACATGTTTTGTTTTAATTTGGATATTTTTATTTAGATGGCTGGTTTAGTATGAATAAACATCTAACTTTTACTGGCATTGATGCATCCCACTCTTTCAGTAAATGTACCACAAAATCTGTGATAAAATAATAAAGGAATTCATTAAGTCTTCCTGTCTAAGGATATGACTGAATCAAAGTTGTTCTAAAAAAGTTGTTTTAGAAAAAAAGAGATGGTTAAATGATCACACAGGTAAAGTATGTACAGGTATGTGCTTCTGTACAATCACTTTAATTTTTTTGCTTTGTAATGCTCTGATTCACATTCCATGTATAATCCAAAAATTCATTAGGCAAAATAAATATGGGAAAGCATACTTTATACTTTTGTATGGAAAAGAGGTAAAGCACTTGATGAAAATACAAATGAATTAAATGTACAGATATATAGTCATTTCAGTTTAAAATTAAATACTAAATGTTACTAAGTTATTGAGTAAGTTTGCCAAAACAAACACTTAGATTTGAAAATGCTTGCATAAACAGGAACTGAATAAATTGGAAGTTAAAACCATGATAAGTATAACAAAATAGACTTGTATAATAGTGTGACAAATACAAATGGTTTCATGACTGCGTAATTACAAAGCGCACAAAATCAACAGACAACTGTAATGAATAAATATTTGTATCACTCAGAATCCGTCTGTGGTGCCAGAAAAATGCATTCGTCTTAAATGCATTGCGTGTTGTATACGCTATATTGTTTTCAACGTAATGAAACCTTCAGTAATTCAGAAGACTGACTAAAAATAAACTGCGTGTAGTAATAAGTAACAATACGTACTAAATAAAAATCTTTAGTTTTGCTCCCCATTTATTTAAAGGCGCTACGTTTTAAGCCACTTTCAACATTGTTACATTCTGCCAAAATGTTAGAAAACTCACAAAGTATCAGTTACTGTACTTCCTTCTGTACGGGTACTGCAGAAATTTGTGTCGTCTGACATAAAGCCTGGAGAGAGCTTCTAATTGCTGTTGGCTTGGTTGGTTTCATCCACAAGCAACATCACATTGCACACATTATTTCAAATCCCCCAGCTATACACATTATGTCAGAACGGATGAAGATATTAAGAAAATACTACTGGTCATACTATGAATTACAACTAAGTAATCTAGATACACATAATAAGTTAAATTATTTGCAAACAAGAATAAGGGAGATCGATAGAAGATTTGATACTAATAAAAGCATATACAATTTCAAGGTGTATACTGTAAATAGGGTACAAGGTGATTAATTCACACTGGATCGCGAAATACAGTAAGCACATGGTATCGCAATGTGAAGCTAAAGGTGAGATTTATAGATCAATAGGGGTACTATTAAAGCACACTGCTGCCACAAAGGAAATAAATTAACACGGTATCGTAATTACAAGGTGCAGTACTGTAGGAAATAATCTTGTTATTACGAGAACCTAAATTCTTTCGTACTGTAATTACGAGACAGCAATGATCATGTGAGTGGTTGAACAACCTGTATTACATTGTGCAGCGACAGCACCTACCGATAGCTCAGCTGGAACTTTGGGTTGGTGCGCAGGATAATGTCCAACGCTGCAGAATGTGCACGGATTTACTTTAGACTGGGGGTTATTCATTATGAAATGTTACCATTTGTATCAAATTTGTACAATGAGGACACAGAGACGTCGTTAAACAAGAAAGAGTGTAGCGTGTAATCGGTTCCACAGCTCAAAACTGAAATGTAATTAGATAATGCTGCACGTAATGTACTACAGTACATGACAATTGGTCTATCGCGAGACGATCAGATAAAGTACGGGAGTACTATCGCTTAATTACGAGAAAATTGTCTCGTGATTACGATACTGTATGTCTCTTGAATGTTTTTCCTTGATGATAGCAATACGCTTCCCTAGAGCACCTCCTTACACAGTTTCCATTTGACAAAAATTTTAGATCGACGTATTTATTAAGCAAGATGGGCTGAGTGGCCTCTTCCTTTGCAGCCTTTTTAATGTTCTAAACATAATAGTATATCAATACTATTATGGGGTGATTCGTATACACTTTTTAAACGATTCTGATAGAGCTCTCAGCAACTCTAAGGTCTTTGCTCTGATTCAGAACACATACTGTAAACTTGCTTCTAAGAATCTCAGAAACATTCATGAAGAGCTTATTGGATATACAGTACTGTAGTAGTGTGGTAATGAACAGAAATGTGTTTAATGCAAGTTTCCTTGTAACTGTTAAGAATTGTCATGATGGTGTGGGTCATTCTGATTCTAATTCATAATTCCACATTCTTCAGTGCTTTGTTGCTTTTAAGTCTTTCATTTTTCATATGTACACCTGTAGTATTCTTCTTATTTTATTTCCTGTCTTACGTTTCACAAACAATTAGTAGGTTTGAAAGAAACTCCGTTCTGTAACCAACAGATATTCTTTCAGTCCTCAGGAGGTGTACTGGGACTGGTATTTAGAAGCAGTCAAGTAATGTGTTGGCAGAAGCCGTGTTTTTGGTATGGTTAGATTTTGGAAAGCTTTGAATGATAAATCCCCTTGTGCAGTAACTGAATATATGTGTTCAGACATTTATACTGTGAATGTTAAAGTTGCTTTACTGTAGAATTTGTTGGAATTGATCTCCAACCACTTGCAAGGAAGGCATTAAATTAGCAGTATACTTGTAATTGCCTGCAACCCCTCCAAAGCACTCTGGTGTATTATTTTATTACTTTGGAAAAGCCAGTTCATTAGTTATTAATTTGATTTGCAGTTCTTTTGAATGAATTGATTAGCTTAATATGCATGATCTATATAAATATAGCCAGCAGTAATATCACCCTGCAACTCACAACTAGCAACCCACTGAAACTAAGCAGGTGTGAGCCTGGTCAGTACCTGGACAGGAGATGCCTGGGAAAAACTAAGGTTGCTGCTGGAAGTGATGTTAGTGGGACAAGTACTGTAAGTTGCGCACACCCTGCAGTGTGTGTGAGTTCTAATGCCCCAGTATAGCGTGATGATGAAATAAGCGCTATCCTTTGGTCGAGATATAAAGCCGAAGACCTGAATCTCTGTTGTCATTAAAGGACGTCTCTTGAAAAGAGTAGGGGTGTAACCCTACTGTCCTGGCCAAATTTTCCATTGGCCCATACCAATCATGGCCTCCTAATAATGCCCATCTATGAATTGGCTTCATCACTCTGTTCTCCTCCCCACTAATAGCTGAGGTGTGGTGAGCGTTCTGGCGCACTATGGTTGCCGTTGCATCATCCAGGTGGATGCTACACATTGGTGGTGGTGGAGGGGAGTCCCCATTACCTGTAAAGTGCTTTGAGTGGAGTGTCCAGAAAAGCACTATATAAGTATAAGCAATTATTATTATATAGCAGTTAAAGTGCTGTTTGAGTCAAAGTACTACAATGACTTGAAAGTCATAGACCGAGTAACCCTGAAATAAAGTATTAAATCCACAGGATCTAAAGTCATAGGTCAATGTTGTAAGATAACAGTACTTGTAATTCAATGAAGTAGCTGAGAGCGTGACTAATATGAAAACTAGACATCTCTTTGCTTTCTCTGTGACTTATTTGCCAGTGAGGGACAGGGGACATCAATTCCCCCAATAAAATTTTGGAAACCGAGGATTCTGGGAGGGAAACAGTGATGACCAGGCTTGATCCTTTAGTCCAACAGATTCTTCATTTTCCTTTACCTGGGCTTTTCCGTTATTCACCTTACTAACCAGATTATGGTTGCCACTGATCCTGGTCTTTGCCTACCGAGGATTTTAAACATACTGTACAAGCAATTTCTGAACCTGCTCCTGAACTCTGGAACAGACTAGAGCTACCATTGGCCATACTGTAATTGAGTAAGTGTTTTGCTTTTCTTATATGCAAAAGAGATATGCTTCACTGATCACTGAAGTGTAATATTCAATGTTCTCCATATGTGCAAATATGTCAATAAAATTTTTACATACACACTGCAGAACACATGTAGTCATTAATCATGTACAGCCTTCTGGGGTTGTCAGTTTTTGGTAGTTTCTGGAAGGTTTCTCAAAACTGTGTATCAGATTATTTTAACTTCGAGTTTAATAAATGGAGGCCTTGTTATTGCAAAACAAATAAAACAATGCCAACATGTCATTCAGGGTAACCACCACTTTTAAAATACTGGATGTTACCTAAAGTTTTTATTTTAAACTTTGCTATGATTCCTTTGAAAGAAACTTGTAATTTAAAGATAAAGCATAATGATGTGTGATCAAAAAAGATTAATGACCGCTCTATTAAATGTTTTAAGATAGGAGAGTGGCTAGCTCCCCCAGTTCACTGAAGTTCCTGTCAAATGCAGGAAGTAAGGCCTATTCATCAGAACCATACCAAAGTGTCCCCCACTACAGCCCTTGTCATCTTTGTTTTTACACCAGAGAAAATGTTGAAAGTTTTTATTATTAATTTTATATGTTTAGATTGGCATCTCTTTGAAGGTCTTTGTAAGGGAAAAAAACAGCTTTGCTGACATAATGATAATGACAAACTTACACTTAAGATGTATCATCCCTTGTTGATAAATGAAGAAGAAATAAAGGATATACCGTAGTGTTCTCTGATGCATGAACACTGCTTGACTAAAACAAGATACTTCAAATTTTCATGGTTAAGGATATAGTGCAGTGTTGTGGAAAGCAATTAAGCTTCTGTAACACTAGTAGAGAAATTTAATGACTAAAAATTTTAAAAGGATCTGACAGCCATGCTTTAAAGAAAGCAATATGATCTCCAAATTTGTATTAAATGGTGTCCTGTTAAGTTGGATTTTTTGGTTTACCCATACTTTCACTTTCTACCCACTCCATCCATTTCAGGGTCACAGGAGAGCCACTGTCTATCCCAGAAAGCAATAGGTGCAAGGAAGTGTACACCCTAGACAGCACACCAGCCCGGTGCAGAGCAAACACACACACACATTCACATGCTCACATTACTCCAATTTTCCCAGAAGCCCAATAATGTTCCAGTGTGTCTATGGATTGTGGGAGGAAACTGGAGCATCTGGAGGAAACCCATGTGATACACAGGGAGAAGATAAAACTCCACAAAGATAGCACCTCAGTTCTTGAATTGGACCCAGGGCCCCAGCACCGTGGGGCAGCAATGCTAACCACTGTGCCACCATTGTTCAATTCATGAAACTGTTATTTCAGCCTTTCTTCATGCAAGCTCCATTCAGACATTGGCCCTGACAGGATTCTGAAAACTGAAAGCTCTAAGGTAGACGTCGTGGTTTTTACTATTGTGAATCCCACCTTATTAATTACCGTCTAAAGGTCTGATCCCAGCCATCTACATTGGAGAAACAGGAAGGAGACTCGGAGACCGCTTCAGAGAACACGTCTGAGCTGTGAAGATTAAAGATCTCTCCAAGCCCATTGTTTCTCATTTCACCTCTGACGGCCACGACCACTCTAATCTCTCCGTCTGTGTTCTCAAAGACGGTTTTCCGAACTCATACATCAGAAAGACTACCAAAACCAAAATTATTCTGCAGCTAGGATCACACCTTCTCCCTTCTGTTAACGGCAGACTACTGTTCTTTTAAATTTTCTTCATTCATTGGAAGTTTCATTTCACACCTCTCTACACCTATTCTGACTTCACACCTCTTGATTGGTCTCCCTTTCTGTCCCCTGCTCCCGCCTCTCACTCCTCCTCCCTCCCAGCCTTTGTTCTCCCGCTACATTACCTTTGCCTACTGCCTTGTCTCTCTCACACCTGAAGAAGGCTCCATGGCCGAAACGTTGTGTTCTCTTTCTTCTTTTTTTCAACATGGAATAAACCTATTACTTGTTCCTTTGCAGTCTATGCATGCTGACGCAGCTACCCACTTTTCACTTTCTCCTACTTTAGTGTACAAATCCATCTCTTTAGCTACACTGGAAGACATAACAAATTTATTTCTTTTTTAAATTGTATTTTATTGAATATTTTATTTCTGGAAGACTTTGATGTTACTGTCAAGGGCTTGGTCCAAATCATGAGATTTCATTTAGTGGAGGAATGCCTTCTGAGCTGCATGGCACTTTATCAAGCTATCGTGTATAGAAAATAAATTCTTCAGAGCCTGGATCAGCTTATAGCCACTACTAATATGTGCAGAATTTGGCTCCCGGACCTGACTCAGGCCAGAGCTTCATCAGCAGTACAGCTCAGAATGTGCACACCTTGCCCAGAGCAGAAATCCCCTGTGGGACATGTTGAGATGGAGCTGTTGGTTCCAAAACCCACTATACTTTGAAAGAAACCTGGCAGTCCTGGGAAGAAGTCCAGGGTTCCAAGCACAAAAAACATGAACATAATTTGGCTGTGGAGTCTAAACCAGATTTAGATATCGAGTTAAATGATTGATGTTATGCAGGCAAACGTGTATTTATAGCAGCTTCCAAGAACTCCTAGGAGAGGGTCATAGCAGCAGAATGGATCAAGCCTGACTTTCCTGGATATTTTTTATGGTTTGGATTGCAAAATGGACAGTTTTGCTACTTTGGAAGTTTACGTTTTTTTTCCCTGCCTCAACAATTAAAATTAGTAAAAGATGGCATTCCAGGGATAAAAACACACATTTAGTGGAAGCTGAATACACTATATAGCACAGGTTCAATAATAACAGAATATTTTTAAAATATGAAAAATAAAAAAAGGGTGAGAAGGAGAAAGTCATTAGCCTGGGAATTGAAAGCAAGTTAAAAAGAACTGCCAGATTTTTACAATTATCGATAGACCCTTGAATATGTGTTACCTTTACACGTGAGCCAAATATATTATTTTAAACAGTTGGCTTAAGGGCACTTAACAGTAGTTAAAATAGACACCATACAGTATGAGCAGTACTCTTCAGGACAAGTGTGCTTGACAGGGGTGAATAAGAGAATTGTCATATCCATGAGACCGTGCCATGTAGTTCTGTCTTACACTCTTCTGAAAGCAGAGTACAGTGCAAAGCCGAGTGGCTTCAGATCATCCTCATTGGTGCTCACTGTATGTATACAGTTGGTGCCTGGGGTGTTTTGGGGTCTTTTCAAGTTGTTGGGGGAGGTTTTCTCGATACAGTTTGGCCAGTTCTTGTAATGTTCCAGAAGACCTGGGGATGTAAGAAATGTAAAAGGTCAGTAAATGCTCGCTGAGAAAGTTCTTCAACAGACCTCATCTGTGATATGAAACGGCAACTGAAATCTGATGATATTCAGTTGCAGACATGAAAGGCGTCTAGCCTGTTGCTTACCGCAGTACCTGTTGTCCAAGTCTCTGTGCCATAGACCAGCTGGGGAAGGCCATATGTGGTGTAAAGGTGGATTTTGGCTTACAAAGTAATGTGAGAATACCAGATGTTTCTTGTCCAGTTCCTTTATTTCTAATTACAGTCCTTTTTTGGCTACTCTGCTTCCAGATGGATGCAGTTAACTACCCAGTCGGTTCAGCAGAAGTTTGACCTTGATTGTGACCCAATTAACCTCAAGGCCAAAAGGTCCTTCTTCTTCATTCATAATCTCCAAGAACGGTTTTAGAACAGTATGCATCACTAGAAAGACCAGCATCACCAGAGTAGCCCAGGCTAGTAAAAGCTTCTTTTTGTAGTGCACACCTGCAAATCCCCTGTGGCCTTGACTTTCCTTGACCCGGTTGGCCAAAGGAAGAAAAAGTGTATTAGAGGTCATCATACAACTCTGTCAAACATCATGCATAAATGGAAAAAGACACAAAATGTCCTTATCAGTGTTGAAAGGATTTAAAATGTCTACATTTTTGCCTGATCAAATGTTGTCAGTGTCTTTAAGTCTGCAGATTTACAGTATGGTTTATATGCTTATTACAAGTTTGTGATGTACAGTAGCTTAGTATCTGCTGCTATCGTTTCTTATTAAAACGTTTTCGTAAGGTTATCCTTGGTAATGGAAATGTTATCGAATTGCAACTCATAAAGATTGCAGCTCATAAAGAGTTGCACTGCTACTGTATAAATTACTGAAATTTTGAAGAGACAGACAATGATACATTAACTAAAAAAGACATTGAAAGCCATACCTTATATTAAGCTTGTGCTCAATATTATATCTCGATAAAGGTGCTTGTTAAAATGACATTACGTGTTTTTTCTTTACAAAAACCTTTTGCGTGTTTCCAGACTCTTATCTAATGAGGTAAGCAGTGTCCTCTAGTGTTGATATTAAGAAGTACCTGTGCCCTTTGCCAGATAGTAATGAAAAAATTTGACATTAATATGCATTTTTTTCTTTGTTGTCTCCAGGTAGTTAGTAATGCTAAAAGCTCTGTGTCCACCCTCCCCCAATTTAATATTCTGGTCTGGAATATTGGGCATATCAAGCTTCCTTAGATGTTGAATTTATTTTAAGCAATATCACATGCAGTAACTGATTTTTCTTTTAAAATATTGATTAAGAAAAGCGGGCTGCAACTGAAACTTCATCTTCACGGTGCACAAGATCGAGGCACATCTCCTCCGTCCTGACGTCGCAATTTTGCGCTCCGCGGTTGTCTGCAAATCTACATTATATGCGAATAATAAAAACTGTAGATACGCAGACATCTTGTTCTGAGCGAGGTCTAGAACCATTTATAAGTTTCAGATACAATATGCATCTGACAATGCAAAAAAAAAAGATTTTATATAAAGAGCAGTTGTACTGAAAAAATAAAAATGCTACTGTATATTGATCATTGATAGTAGGGCTGGCTCCGGTTAAAGATTAAAATGTGTCTTTTATGACAAACACAGAACTTGCCTTTTTGTTTACATGAGGATTTGCTTGCAAATGTGTTGTGCTTTTTTCTTCTTGGCTATACTACTGTATATATACAGTAGATTTGGGTACGTCTCTCAGAATTAGTACTTACTGTACTGTACAGTATATACATATCTGTGTGATCTCGCTGAAAAACAATTAAATACTGTATGACTCAGATATGGACCTCAGTGTGAAATCAGTTTTTATTTAGTTCTATCCCTCTTCACACCAAGGACTTTCAAAGCACATCAGAATGAAAAAAGAAAGCATCACAGTTAAGTTCTCAGTACAAGTGTAATTATTAAGTAGCTCATGACAAAATGAGTGCAGTTTGTGTTACGGGCTAACAACCATTTGTGAAGGATTCAGTTCCATGCAATTTTAAAGGCACACCCCCCGGTACAGTTCCAAGGATTGAAATCAGTAGTCTATCATCACTTTATGTGGTGATCGGGGACTTTTGGTGATGTGGTAAGAGCTTGGTGTGTATTGCTGGGCAGCTGTGTTTGAGCCTTAGCTCAGATTCCTGTACATTTTACACATACAGTACAGTACTTGTACAGTACCTAAAATGCCAAACATTATCACTGAGTTTTCTATTATATACCATAGATAAGGTTCAAGGGTAAGGCAGGGTTGGCAAAACAGAGAGAAACTGAGTACAGTAGATCCTGAAAGACCTGAGGCTGTTCTGACAAGAGGCACACAGTAATAGACGAACACACTTCAGCTGTAGCAAAGCTGAGAAGTTTAGGAAAACACAGTCAAAAGAAAAATATCCTGAATAACTGTGTGAATCTACTTAATTTAGCCCATTTGCTAGTGGTTTTACACTATACTGTATATGAAGCATACTATTTAGTGTTTGAACTAGTGGAAAGGGAGTATAATTTAAAAAAAAAATACATAAAAGCTAGGGCTGATGACTCATTGTTTTGCAATTGGGAGGGATGGTGTTCCTCAGCAGTGCATCCCAAACTAGCTCTGTTTGTTTGAGCTCTGGGGATCTTGCTCACTGATCACCACCCTCACTATTGTTTCCTGTTCAAGATCGTGATGGGCTTTGTCCTGATGCAGTGCCCTGCAAATGTATTCAGACCTGTCTTTTTTTTTCTTATTGCACCCTTTTTGTGCAATAACAAAATTATGCATAAACATTTTTTAAAACTCAATGTGTTATTCAATAACTGAAGGCTCAAACTGCATACTTCTAAGAGTAAGATAATTTAATGTAAATGCCAGCAAAAACTAAAGAGAAAAAAAGCTGAAATACAGTATGTTGATTGCATAAGTATTCAGATCTGGGAACTCAATTTTTGATGAAAGCACCTTTGGCAGCAAATACTGTACAGCAGTAAGTCTTTTTGGGTAAGTCTCTGCTAATTGTGCCCATTCTTCTTGGCAGATTTGCTCAAGCTCTTTGAAAGTGCTTGGGTATGGCTTATGGACGGCAATTTTCAAGTATTTCCACAAATTCTCAGTAGGTTTCAAGTAGGACTTTTGACTGGACCATTCAAGGACATTCTCTTCCTTTTTCTTAATTCGCTCTGGTGTTGCTTTGGTCATGACATTCCATTGTCAAAACTCATAGAGCAAAGTAAAGGCAAATCTTAGAGGAAAACCCTTTTCAGTGTGCTAAAGCAGCCCCATAACATAATGTTGCCACCAGCATGCTTGACAATAGGGATGGTGTTAACTGAGAGATGTGCCATGTTAGGCCTGTGCCAAATGTAATGCTTGGCATTTAGTCTCATCTCACCACAACATTTCTGCCACATTTTTGTAGGATCTCTCTCTGATGCAAACTCTTTTCTGGGTTTGAAGTGCTTTATTTTTAGTCACAGCTTTCTTCTCACCACCCTGCCTTTCAGGCTAGTTTTGTGAAGTGCCCTGGGTGCTGATGTACATTTATTTCCATCCAAGTCATTGAAATCTGTAGTTCATTCAAAGTTGTCATTGGTCTCACAATAGCATCCTCTACCAGATTCCCTCTTTCTCAGCTGCTCAATCTGGAGGGACAGTCTAATCTAGGTAGGGACTAACTGGCACAATGCAGCTTCCATTTCTTTGATTGAGTATTGTGTAGATTGTGCTCACAGGGATATGCAGACACCTTGATTTTTTTACCCTTCTCCTGATCAGTGCTTCTCGATTACTTTACCCTTGACTTCCTTTGAAAGCTCCTCTTCATGGTTGAGTCTTTGCTTGAAATTCCTTACTGGAACAAAGAACCCCACAGAGACATGTGCTTTTATTCTGAAATCATGAGAACCACTATTACTACTCATTAAGGTAATTTTGTGCATGCAAATTAATTTAGGTTTGCTACAGCAGAGGGTTTAAAGAATTATGCAGTCATTTTCATTCTAATTAATTATCTATGTGCTTCATTTTCTCTTTTAATGTGAAATGTGTAAAAAGGTTTGTGTTTAGAACACATATTAATTGATACATCAAAGTGTCATGACTGCAAGCTTTAAACCAACTGTGAAAGGGTCTGAATAGTTTTGTAAGACATACAGAAGACACATGAGACACAATTACCAACTAAAATGTAGCTTAAGCTGACAAGAAGAGACAAAGATCCCATTAGTACAGGATATACTGTAGATTATCTCATCTTGGTACCTATCAGCAATATGTTTACTGCCCTATGTGATTCCCAGGTTTTTAAAAGGCTCATAAAGCATTAAGATCATGTTAAAGTGTTTTCCCTGAGCTCTTTTTGTTGGTAGGGTGTCCCTTTGAAGAGCATACTGGGGCTGCTGTTACTGTGACAGCAGATTGTATCTGGTGTCTCAGTTCAGATGATACATGTGTTAATTATACTGACAATCCTCCCCTTTTTATCATGTTCTGAAACAAAATACAGGAAATCTTACTAAGTTGTTACCGGTCCCTGGCCTCTTGGGTAGTAGAATCAAGACAATATACTGTATGCATTCACCACTAAAGATACAATATAGTACTCAAAATTAATTATCCATAGCTGTGTATATGGATTAATGCTCCTCATATCTATGTTCCCCTGTTGTGTGCAACACAAAGAATTTTACAGGTATATTAAACAAGAGCAACTTTTGTTCTTAAGTTGGACGATCATGTCAAAAAAGAATTTAAGAAGCGGAAAATGCCAAGAGCTACATTTTTGCATTTTACCCCATGGGAATCGTGGTATGGAAATCTATATGAGTTGTGGTGGACATAGTTTAGATAAACAAAATTCTTGGGAATGTTTCAGTTCATTCATGGGGATATTAAGATACAACCAAGCCACAGGCAAGTAAATAACAAGAAAACCCAGGGATACTTTAGTGGAAGACAGATGAAATGAAATTTTGTATTGTGTAAAATGTATACAGGAGGTTAGTCATATTTTTTCTTTTTTCTGTATATACTAAATATTTCGGGGGACAAGACAGGTAAGCTGCTTCATCAATTTGGCTTTAGTTACTTGGACACTGGAAACTGTACAGACATGGCAGATTAAATCTAAACAGCCTTCACAGAAGACAACCTGTTGATCAATCATGTCAATGATACATGTTACTAAGCATATGGAGTTTACATAAGCATTTCTGTTCAATAAAATGTGAGTGCTTCCACTTCAAAAAACATTCTCTTGATAACTTTATGAATTAGTTGGCGTTATAAGTGGTTTATTTTGATGCTGTGAATCAATGACCATTTTTTAACCATGTCAGTTCAAGAACAAGAGGAAATTCTTATTGAAGAGATGTGAAATTACCTATTTATGCAGCAGGGCATTTTACTAAAGAAACATGCACAAAAAGAGCCATGCTCCAATGCACCACAGTACCTCTCTAGGATCTGAGACCACAACATTCTAGTTATAAATCAGGAGCCTCTAACCGCTAGGCCACACTGCTGCCTCACCTCATCATTGTTTGCACATACAAACTTTGAACAAAATTTTCTTTCCCATTATTTTTTGTTGGCAGGTTATAACAATTTGACAGACCAATTTAATGAACACTAGGCCAGCTCATGTTAATATTTAAACAATCCAAGAGTAAACATAATACAATTTTTAAATCTCATTTAGATTTCATTGTACAGTAAGTGTAATGTTTGGAAATCATCACAATCAAGTAATCTGTAATAAATCTACATTTCCACAGTTGGTCTGAGCTTATGCAGAGGCCTGACCTTTGCTCTTTGCCACATGTTGTCAGCTCAAAAGCTAAAGAAGAAGATCACATGAGTGCTTAAAAATCTTTGTTGGGTAAAAAAAACTATGGTTTATTTGTCATTAAACGAGTGGTCTCATAAATAGCTTTCAGAACCACAGTGCTTTACTTTGGTGTTGCATAAAGGAAATAATTTAACATTCATTCCCACCAACTACCATAACAATGAGCTTGAAAGCATTCAACATATGGAGTGCATGTGGGTGTAGCAAAAAAAACCAATATTTCCAGACTGATTTTTTAGCAATAATAAATACAATTTAAAAAATGACATCACACAATTACAATAACGTTTTTTGAGAACTTCCTTTCATCTGTAGTTACAAGGAAATTAGTAAGTTGCATTATTAAAGCACAATATTTAAAAGAACCAAAAGAAACCTTTTTAGTCTCTGAAAATAAACGCAATCAGCAATTATAATCATAAAAAATCCTTTTGTGTTATGAACACAATTAGGACTGAACATAAATACCTTTACAAGTGAGGGATTATTTGGCTTGTTTTATTGCATCTGTCCTCTTACTGTTCCAAGTACTGAAATACACACTTCTATGAAGATTGTGAGTGGACATCTGCGGGGTTTACAAATTTTAGTACAGTATATAGGAAGAGGGTCATATTTTTATTTTTATAAGGCCCCAAACATTGTAGCAGCAAGATTCCAGACACTTTATTGTTAAAAGACACAAAATCACAGATAGACTTCAATATTCTTAGCTTTGCAATGATGGTGCATGCTAGCCAAACTGTCTTAAGCTCAGTAGTCAGCTCTTTACTAATCAAATTCCCAATTTACCTACTGTATGTACAGAGCATCTAAGGAGCTGTGGTAGCTCAGATGGCAGAGGGTGTTTAGCTTCTGACTGGAAGGTCCTGTGTTCAATCCCAGGTAGGGGCAAGCAATGTAGCTTGCTCTAATTATTTCCAGATGACTCCAAGGTCTTCTCAGCCTGCTCTCTAAATGAGTACTGGAGGTTAATCCTCCCAGGGGTAATAGGCCAGCTGGCATGTGATGATGACCACATCACCTCCGCTTCCAGTGTTGGATGGTCAAGAAAAACAGTCTTCCTTGCCCCCCATTCCCCCATTGGTCTTTATGGCCTGAAAAGTCTACCTAACCTACAGTACCTACCTACAGATTGTCTATGTATTTAAAAAAGGTAATACTGACGTGTATAAATTTAGCAGAAATGCTCACTATTTATTCATTTACAGTATGTTTTTAGAAAAGTGAAATACTGCATATGGATGGCACAGTGGTTTGCATTGCTGCCTTGCAGTGCAGGGCTCTGTGCCCAGTTCCTGGGGTGTTATCTATGTGGAGTTCGTATGTACTCCCTATGTTCATGTGGGATAATGCTGGTTGCTGTGGTTTATCCTCCAGAGTCCAAAGACATCCTGGTAGGCTAATTCCCTTTTGGGAAAATTGGCACTGTTGTGAGTGCTTGTGTTTAGTACGTACCCTTTGTTGGACTGGCATCTAATTGCTTGCCTGCATAGGATCTGGCTTTCCCACAACCCAGTATTGGATAGAGGTACTGTAGGTCCCTTTTCAGGCCATAAAGGTGCATGGGGAATGGGGGGCAAGGACCACCATTTTTCTTGACCATCCGACACTGGAGGTAGAGGTGATGTGGTCATCATCACACCCTGGCCGGCCTATTACCCCCGGAAGGATTAAGCCACGAGTACTCACTTAGAGTGCAGGCTGATTTGACCTGGGAGCCATCTGGAAGGAATTATAGCAAGCTACATTGCTTGCCCCTACCTGGGATTGAACCCAGGACCTTCTAGTCTGGAGCTAGACACCCTTGCCATCTGAGCTACTGTGGCAGTATTGGGTAATTATTCTGATCATTCTTGATTGTCAGTGATACACTCTAGTGACTTTAATTGTTGCATAATATTTAAATCACCTCATCACTGTGATTGGGCATAGGCTATGAGGTAATTTAATCCATTGCATATGAAGCCTAAGATAAGAAAAATAAAAACACAGGGAGCAATCAATATGCCCCGCTTTTCAAAAGAATGATGTCTTAATACCATTTGGATGTTAGAGGCGGGACTAAGTCAGTACTGTATATTGTCACTTACCATCTAGGGTGCTCATAGCAGTTTCGAAACTAGCATGATGTTACAGTCAAACACAGTCCATCAATAAATATCCCATGATATGGGAGAATGCAAAACACAACACTTTGCCAACATTTTCAGAGAGGTCCATGGTCTCAGCAGGAGTGTCTAGTAACTGCAGATCTAAAATTGTAGCCATTGATGACAACCTCACTGCATAATGTTACAGTGATCAAGTCCTGGGACCTCATTAGCAGTCATTCCTGTGGGATCTTCCTGATGTGCCAGCATTCCAGCAGGCTTAGGCAAGTCCCCATGGTGCTTGTATAACTACAGTATGACTTTCTTGTGAGAAGAGAATATGGCAGCTACTGTATGCTGCGGAACATCTCACCACACCGGAGCACCCTTGAAAAGTTGTGGGATGTGCTGTGATGATGTGTGGCATCTAGGGTTCAGAGACCAGTGAACAGGCACGTGCTTGTGCAGGCTTTACAAGAGAAATCACAGAATCCCACAAACCGGCATCTGCAGTCTGATGCAAAGCAGGTGTTACAAGATGTATAGTTTGCATTATTTTAAACAAGTGGCCACACACGTCACTAGCCTGTGACTTTTAGAATAGACGTCTTCTTCACCAACCTCGTTCATTGCAAATGTTGATCAGCATCAGCAATTTACATACGACATGTGTGCTCAGGGGTGGCACAGAGGTGCAGTGGATAGCATTGCTGCCTCACAGTGATGGGGCCCTGGGTTTGTGTGTTCTTCCCCTGGCTTCTGGGAGAATTGGCCCCGGTGTGTGTGAGTGTATGTGTTGGTGTCTGTGTGGGCCCTGTAATAGACTGGCGTCCCATCCAGGGTGCATTCCACCTTGGCTGGGACAGGCTTCTGCTCCCCTGTGACCCTGAAATGGATGAAGCACTTTAAAGGCCACCTACTGTATGCAAGACCCTGCGCTTCCAGTGTACCATCAATCTGTGGCTCCAATCCCAGTTTACACAGGAGAGAGCAAGATGGCAGCGAGATAATGAATTCTCAGGGGGTGGTAGTACTGCTTCTGTCTCCATTATTGCTTTTAATACAGAACATGTAGAGCTTAGTACAGATGTGCGAAATTGCTTGTTTTGTGTTGATTAGTTTGATAAGTATATTTCCTCTCCCTGGTCTTTAATTATTTGTTTGAATAATACATTACTATTATTACAATAATTCTATTTCTTGTTTAGTAAATGATTCAATAATTAAATGATTCAATATGCAGTAATGTCAGTGCTCCTGCTACAAAGAGCATTTCAGCATTTTCTTGATAATAGCTTTGTGAATTTTTAGGAGATTGGAGAATTTTGAGACAAATGAATGCTTGTTTTTGGAAGGGCTTTCAGTAACATCAATAGAGAAGTTTCAGGTTTTATACTTCACGAGGAATGACAGCAGCCGAAAGCTTGGGAGAAATTAGAATCGTTTATTGTGATGTGGAGATTTGGCGTAACCCGCTTGGCTGAGGACCAACCTCCCGGCCGTTGGATGGGGAGGATAGGACCCCCATGCGACCAATGGGGTAGCTGCAAAGGTGGAGAGGGGGTGGAGGAGGGATGCAGAAAATGAACGAGGAAGAGGAGAGGGTGACGTTTGATATTTATGGAGACCGGTTGCTTACGTCAGGATTAGTGAGAATTGCAGCAGCTGTGTCGAATGAGCGCGGCTGCCTTCATTCCTCCCGAACTTTCATTAAAAACTCCATTTAAACTGCTGAAGAAAAATAAAGCGGCATAAATTAAAAAAAAAAACATCTGAGTTATCCAGAATCATCTGAGTTATCCAGAATCTAAATTTCAGATTTTCTTTCAACTGTTTGAAAGAAGAATTGTGATATGAGTTACTGACAGATTTCGTTGGCGCAAATTTAGGGCAATTTATTGCTGTACATCTGCCATTCATTTGTAGAATTTTTTTTCACCATTAGTTCAGTCAAACCGATTAAGTTTTTTTCTTATAATGTTTTGCAGTGCAACATCTTTGGTTTAGTAGGCTAGTGAATTATTCTGTAGCTGCAACTGCAATCTTCTGTAGAGCTGAAGGCTCATCTCTGTGATTTGCTGCCCTTGAAAAGTTTTCTCCAAAGCACCAAAGAGGAAGGTTGCTTGAAATTTCTGAACTGCAAACTGTACTTTTTTTTTTACAGAAAACTCAATTACTTGTTACATTTTTACTGCCTTATGTTATTGACCTTTGCATTATTTTTTTTTCCTTTTATCCACATAGTGGTTTCTCTGGAATTAAAATTCCACTGTTTATCCTCTTTATATTCTGCTTGTAAGCCAGACGTATTCAAGCACCATCAGATGAGAAATGTAAAAAAACAGTTCGTTAGTGGCACAAACTATGAAAGAAACATTCTATTTATTGATGCACTGGAATGGAAAAAACAGAGGGCCAAACACTTTTTTACTTATGGATTAATAGTGAGTTTTGAATTCACTCTTCTTTGGTGGACAGAGAACAGCTGAGGAAATGGTAATTTAGTCTGTATTTCTAAAAGGACCGAACCCAAAGTGCTCATCATGGTCATGTCTGTTTGCATTCCAAGCCTTGTGCTTGATCATACTCTATATTATTTACAATCAACTATAAATATATTGTTTGTAACATTTTCTGTCAGAAAGAAAAATGTGTTGCCTTTTTGGATGCCCATTATACTTTGGTCACTTGTTTAAGATGAGCTGTGATCTTTCCCAGCTGGTGGATGTTTAGTTACTGTATCTCTGTCAGTTGAAAGTGTGATGCAGCTTTATTTCTTCAGGATATATCCATCAGTTTTTCATTTGGAAGCCATATTTATCTAGTTAGTTGTTATAAAATGCATACTCCTTCAGTACTGGTTATGTTCTGCTCCCAGACTCTGGTAAAACAGCTGTATGTCAGATAAAAATAGACTTTTGACCACATTGATAGTGCCTGGTAGGATATTACAAGCAAAAACACACACAAAATATTATTAAGTAATCAAATGTTAGTAGGTGAGGAAAGCTATTTTTATTTTAGTCATATTTTTCCCCATTTAAGCTAATAAGTTAATATATTTAAGTTAATTTAATTCTACCTTTTCTCATGACAGAGCACACTGTTAATTAAGAACGGCTTTCCCCTGGGAGAAACTGATGCATTTTCATTGGATCAATTTCCTCTTTTATATTAACTCTGAGTAAGGGCTGTAGGTCTTTTTAACTTTGATTTTAAATGGAAATAGAAAGCAAATAGTATAAGGACTGGTGATTACAGGTTTTGTAGTGGATGTTTTAAATGTAATTTTAGGCCCTTAACTGAAAATATAGAATTATTACAGAGATGAGAATGAATGATGTTTGATTTTTTTCTTGGTTTATTTTTTCTTGGGTAGAGTCATGACTGGTGTAAGGGTCAGGCTTAGGATTGTCGTGAATACATAAAGGTATGTACAGTGTCTCTTATGTGTTCTCAGAAATAGTCTGTTAGGAATAATGAGTGTTACTATAGTGTTGTTTGTACTGTACAGTGTACCCCTCAATGAAGGTGGAATACTGGATAGCACTAAGATAAAGTACTGGTAAGGAATGGTGGAAATCAGTTTAAGCAAAAAATGCTAGCCTCTGAGTGGGCTATGGGCCGGGTACTGGGAAAGACTTTTTCAGACACTGTTGTTCTTCAGTTTGCTCTTATTTTGTTTTGGCACATTGTGCAAGTGTGATATGAATTGTTCATGTAGTGTTTTGGAATGCTGTTTTATAAATTGCCAAATTCCTCAAGCCATGGCTTTTGTTATATTCTGTAGATCATGCTTTTGGGCCATTTATTTGAACAACTTGTGGTCTTGTGATTGGCTGTGTAATGCTGGAGTGGAGCTTCTACCTTTTGTACTTGTTGCTGTTTTGTTTCCATGAGGGTTTGATAACCTTTGTGCTTGCAAACATTATCCTTACAACCCTACGCATAAAATGCCTGTGCTGCGTGTTCCAAGCTGGTTAGCTTCCAGAATATGGGTCTTGGATGCTACCCAGCCATGGAGCTTGGCCCGAGCCATTGCGGCATGCTTCAAGTGGAAAATATTCCAGGCTAGAGCCCCATCTGCTTTCACTTTGGAGCTCGACTCCCCACCTAAATAAAGCTCCCTTCTGTGTACTTTTATTGGTTTTTTTTTCTTCATATTTTTGTCTGCAGCCACAAGTGTGCTAGCCTGCCCCGTGAACAGCAGTGGCTTCATACAAGCCAAATGAATTATCCAGCCATCATATGTTAATTTTCAAACTTACACTAAATGCTGAGGAACATTAATGTTTTTTTTTATGGACACAAAATATATCTAAAGATTATTTGACATTTCCACTGACTTCCAGTCAGCCTTTTCTCCTTTGCTTCCTTTTTTTGCATATAGTCTCAGTAATAGCTTACAGTTTTCAATGTCTCTGAATTCATTCAAAGAAAGCTGCAGGGTGTACAGTATGCAGTATACTGTATAAAGAACTGGATTCTGTGCTGAGAAGTAAATTGCCTGTAATGTGGCTTGGATATTAAAAAAGATTCAGCAACAATAAGAACTGAAACTTGAAGGTAACATACATTTGGTATTGTATCTGCAAATTCTGAAGTTTGCTATGATATGCCCTTTTTAAACGACAGTTCATAAACAACAGTTTTATAAGCAAAGTTTATAAGATGAAAAAGGAAGATTTACAAAGTTATGAAGACAATAAATTATATATTGCACCCTTCACGTCAAAGACATCTTGAAAAGCTTTAAAGCAGCAAACAATGGTAAAAATCATCAGTATATAGGTAGAGAGGTAGAGAGTAGATGTTCAGACACAAAAAAGAAAATGTCTGTTTTGAAAGGTTGGAAACACTAGCATAAAGAAATTTGTTTTTGAACAGTTTTTACAGAAGGGAATAGGGGACATTCCTTTTCTATAAAGCATCCCACAATTTAAGCTTATTCCTGTAGAGTGCCCAGTGTATGACTTTGACAAATAATGACTCCACTACTTTGGGGGAGCCTTTAAATTAGCTCAAATTATAAAAAGAAACCTCTCCGTGTTATAGCTGATTTTTCTCTGCCAGATAGACAGAATAAGTTTTATTGATGTTTTGAAAGCCAGTGGCTCCTTATTGATGGTCACAGTTCATGTGCATTCTGATGACCTCCTCAAATTCTACTACTTCATTGCTTTCATTGCTCTTCCCTCCAGGCGCAACTAACATTTTCTCCTCTCGTCTTCAGCCTCCTCTAATTATCAAAGAACAGGAAGTTCAGAAGCTCTTTGCAAGGCAGGAAAGCTGCGAGACCTGACCTGGTCTCCCCTGCTACACAGAAGCATTGTGCAGAGCAGTTTGTCATGGTGTTCACCGATGCACTGATCCAGAGAATGATTCAATTGAAGATCCCCCTGCTTTAAATCCTCTGTTATTGTTCCTGTACCAAATTAGGACAAAATTGTTTATCTTAATGACTGTACACCAGTTGGTTTTACTTTTGTCATAATGAAGACCTGTTCTTTGTTATATTAAAACTATTACAGATGGACATCTCGATCCTCTATAGTTTGCATAAAGGACCAAGAGGTCAGCGAATAATGCTGTTAACATGGGCCTTCACCACATTTTGCAACATCTGGTAGTCTCAGGCTCATATGCAAGAATTCTTTTTTGTGGATTTTAGCTCTGCATTTAATAGTATCATTCCAGAGCTAATTTTAATAAATTTTTATGGTTTAATGTTCCACTTTCCATCTGCCAATGGATTCAAAACTTTCTCACAGATAGAAGGAAACGGTTGCGCTAGGCCATAACTATTTTTTAATACAGGTGTTTCTCAAGGATGTGTGCTCTCCCCATTCCTGTATTCCTTATACACCAATGACTGCACCTCCAGTATTAGCCCATCTCCAGACTACACCATTAGTTCAGTCAAACTGAGTTTTTGGATGACGTCACCCTTGTACGTCTCTTCATTAATGATAATGAGACCCTGTACAGGAAGCAGGTGATTTGGTTGGTATCATTATGTGCTAACAACCACCTTAATATCATTAAAACAATGGAAATGGTGTTGATTTCCAGAACCTCCAAAACCTCTCTCCCTGGTACTCAATGATGTGGCTGTGAGTGTAGTGGAGTCCTTTAAGTTTTTGGAAATTATGATTTCTGATACCTTTCGGTATTACGATCTCAAAATACCAGTATCACAAAGAAAGCAAATCAGAGAATGTACTTTTTGCACCAGCTGAAAGAGTTTGGTGTCTCTCAACCAATTCTAATACAGTTTTACAGATCCATGATTGAGAGCACTCTGACGGCCTCTGTAACTGTTGGGTTTGGCAACACTTCTGTCCACTCCGAAGGCAAACTGCAGTGTGTCATCGACTCTGTGGAGAGGGTCATTGGCTGTCTTCCATAGATGATTTGGGCAGTTCCAGAGCAAAGAAGTGGGTAGGAAAGATTGCTGATGACCCATCCTACCCAGGTTACCACCTGTTTCATAAATTCCCTCAGAAAGACACTACTGGTCTATTAAAACTAGAACCATCCAGCATTTGAAAAGCTTCTTTCCTAGGGATATCTTTTTGCTTAACTAGAATTCCTAGATATACAGTATGTATGTGCACTGTTTTAATGATGTCTATTTTCTTGTTTGTATATGGTATAGGTAAGAATGTTTTTGCAGCAACAAGTGGATCGGAGTAAATTCCTTGTACATGAAATGTACAGGGAGAATAAAGATGCTGATTATGATGACTTGTCATAGGGACACACAGCATCTGAGTGCTGCTTAACTTTAGTATGACCAGTTTCTCAGTATCACATGTTGACCAACTGTCCTGGTATTATTCTCCTTGATATACCATTTATATCAAGTACGTACAGTATGTGGTATATCAAGGAGAATAATAAATGAAAGAAACACAGCAAGTTTTGTCTGGGGCTACAAAATCAAGAACATGAGACAGAGGGCTGGTATACCATGTCTTCAGCAGTTTTGAGATGGTTGTCATTCAATTGTGAGTCATATTGTGTCATTAAATCTAGGAATTCCAGTCACTGGCAATCACAGTAATTGAACATGCCTATCAAAGCACGCTCCAGAATTGAAGAGGTCATTCAAATTGTTTATCACTTAAGTGATGTTAAAGAGACATCTATCTATTGTAACATATTTGGAGGGAGACACAAGAACCACTATGATTTTTTCTTTACTTAATTACAAAAATGACATGCCTAGCATTAAATATTGCTGAAGTATTCTGACAACACTGCTGCTACAGGTGTAAAGTTTGATGTTCATTTACATAAGCAATGTTACTCTCCTTTATGGAATCAGCTATATAAGGAATTTTAGGAAGTGCACAAAACAAAAAAGAATAGAACCTTAAACTGATCCCTGAGGTACTGCAGAGTGCACCTGCCAACAGAAAAAGTGTATTGCCCCCAGCTAGTAACACAAAACTGAAATCATTTTAATAGGTAGAAGAAACATGCTAGAAATAAGTACCTGGAATTTCAGATAATGCAGTAGAAAATTTGCTGATCTTGTGTGTCAAATGTCATTAATAACTGTAATAAAAGTAATAATGAACAAGCTTTTGAGGTACAGTTTAATGAAAAATCAATAATGAATGTCTCAGTAATATGGCACGACCTAAATCCAACAGGAACATGCTCATACTGTGTATCCATTTTCTAGCTGTCTTATCCAATTCAGGGTCGCAAGGTAGCTGGAGCCTATCCCAGGAAGCAACTGGGCAGAAGGCAGTATACACCATGGATGGGATGCCAGTCCATCACAAGGCACAACCAGTCAAAAATACTCTCACACATTCACACCAGGGCCGTTTTTTTCAGAATCCAATTAACCTACCGCTTTGTACTGTATTTGGACTGTTGGAGGAAACAGGAGCACTGGAGGAAACCTGTGCAAACATGTGGAGAATATACAAACTATATGCAGATAGCACCTCAGGGCAATAATTAAACCCAGAGCCCCAGAGCTGCTGCGGCCCCATGCCACCCACAGGAACATGCCATTGATTTAATTTGCAATTAAATGTTCCTGCAGTAGGAAGCAGCCATCTGTTGCACCACCCTAGGCAAAAATGGCAGATCTGAAATGGTATTGGAATTTGTAGAAGCATTGCTGTCCAAATCACGTCACCTACTGTACAGCCAAATGATTCGCACAGCAGCTGTTACAACATCAAAGTTTCTTAATTAGAAAAAAAATAGAATCTGGAATTACAAAACAAGTGCTTATCTGATATTAAAGTATGGACTAAATCTGGCTCAAGGGCTGGTCAAACCTTACATTAAGGTAAACAGACTTAATGGAGGAGTGTACAGATTGTAGCTTAAAAGTACATTCTCAGTTCACATCAGCCTCCATGTACTTAGTCACATACTGTAAGCACAATATTGGATTTTTTCCTTCAATGATGTGAACCAACATTCGCTGAGTTTCTTTCCACTGATTTCATCTGGAGACTCCTCTGGGATCTCCAGTAAGCATCCTTGAAATCAATGGGCATCTATCCTTTGGACTGCTCTGTCCCTGCTGTTTAAAGGTGATGCCTGGAAAAATGGGTCCCACTTATCTTTCTGGCTGCACCATGCTTTTCTCCTGGGGGGTGAATGAGTTTTCCATGCAAATGTGATTTCCCAGGAGTTCCATGTGGATGGATTTGTGGTGTGCCAGACAAAAGGGAACCCAGCAACACCAGGGACCGATCAAATTTCCCTTTAATCTAACCCTCACATTCCCCCAGAAACCACAGAACAGAGCTCAAGCTTGCCTGGGCCCAAGCTTATTTGTTATTGACGCTCACAGGGTGGAGAGTTTGGGGAGGGGAGCAAAGTATAACCTTCTTGAGGGCACCAACAAGAAACCTCAATGCATTTTAATAGAGGCAGCTGCAGTCAGATGCAGTATGGGACCAAGTCTAGGGAACCAAAGAGATTTGGGATACATGACTTGCCAAATCAATCTTTTAAGAGGCTTTCTTTGTATTATTTGAAGGTCAAGAAACCACAATTACTAGTCCTCCACTTTGTGGAGTCGAACGCACATCTTGACTGAAAATTCACGAATGTCACGATGACTCATGTGAAAATATAGTATAAGCCCATTTATGCAGTCCCATGAAGTGTTTGAGAGGAAAAGATGAATTGAGCATTTGCAACACAACAGTAAACAGTTTTGTTATCTTGTTGTACTCTTTGTACTCTTGCATTTTTTGAAGGTTTTGGAATTATTATTTGGTGATCCAGCAAGTAATGTAGTACTGTAAGCTTGATTTCAGGAGTTTAAAGCCCTATGGATGCTTACCTTGCCCACTTTTAAAGATCTGTTTCTATCATTTCATTTCCTGACACAGTCTTATGGTTTGATTTAGAATATGTAAGATGCATGATAATGCTGGAATGACTTAACATGCAGTGTAAATGATGCAGTCTGAAGAGCATACTGTATGTTTTCTAAGAAAAGAAAGACCAGTATAACAGTTGTCTTTTGTAGGAGAACATAAATTGAGTTTAAAATAGCATATTAATATCCAAGTAACTTATTTGTTGTTATTATTTTAAATTCTAGAATTATGTCCAAATGTTTGTTTATATCTGCCTTCAAAGTGCTTATTAATAGGGTTGTTAAGATCTTCTTGTCTTGCAAAGCTGTTCTGTGGCCCACGTCTACCAGAGTGGAAAATGACATTTTGTTACTCTGTTTCAAAACAGGATTTCTTTTGGAAAATCTGCCACATACAGTAATCTTTACTGGAGCACAAAAACTAAGATATACAGTACTCCATAAAATATATGTTACAGTACGAGCTGTCTGGATAAAGCTACATATTGTCTTTTATTTTTTTTATTTGACTACAATTCTGCTGCTTTTTTCACCCAAATAAGCTTTACAGATTACATTTTTGATGCATAATAAAACACAATAGCAATAAAAAGAAAAGGAAGGTTTATGAAAACGTTGCCTGACTCATTGCTGTAAATCACACTCCAAATCCCAACAGCCAAAGCTGTTCAGACCTTCAGTAAAAACACCCATGTATAATTATTTAAACACCTGCTGAAAACAAACATATATCCAGATATGGGCTACCTTCAGCCACTGCTGTGACAGACTCTTAAAACTAGGTGAATACACATTTGTAGTAAAGGGAATTGCAACAGAAAAAAATCCATACATTTTTATAGAAATAGAACAGCTTTCAGGTGGATATTAAATACCTCTCTGAAGTTAAAATGGAAGATATACAGTATAGTATATTTATTAACTTTCTTTTAGCCTCCTCATTTCCAACAGTTTTTTTTTTAATTGTGCTTGCTACAGTATTTTCTCAAACACAGGCAGGCATATACTCTACACAATTTAGAGCTAATTTAAATTTGGCTTACTCCTGTTGACATAATTCTTGTTTCACATATTTTAATATAGTATCTGTAGTAATTGTACACAATTGTAATTCATTTACCACCTCCAGTCTGTTACTCAATTTTCAGTGTGTATCATTGCAATATTATGCATATACGGTACATGCATCTTGTCTTTTATGGAAGAGTAAATGAAGCATTTTCACAGTTCTTTCTCGTATTTTTATACAATTCATTTTTAATTTAAACTTCTCATTTTTACCAATGTTCTCTTTTGCGCTTTCCCTGTTAGCAAAGTCTTGTTTCCCCCCAAGGAACAAGTCAAGTGAGTTGCTTTAATGAGCCCATATCTAATTTGAATACCGATTTAGCAGCGGGTGAGCCCAAATCTTTAAAACTGACATCATGTTGAGCTGCTCTAATGTGCTTCAGTGGGAATATGTCCTTGGAACATTAGTGATATTAAGACAAAAAGATGATTCTGCTGTGCTGAAAATTATATAAAAGCAAAGGGATCACTGAAAAGCAGGACTTCATAAGAAGAATGGTGACATTCTGCTCCTCAGAACCTAAAATGCCATGCCAGAATAAAGTACATGTTGTTCTATATAAATGTTCTTTATGACACTGACATGCTCTAATCTGACAAGGGATATTCACTTAAAAGAAGATCTGACTTTAATATGATATGCAGAGATGACCATTGGGAGCTTTGATTTTTTTAAGCCTGCAAAACGCCTGCTTTACTGACATATATTATTCTAATCAGCCAGCAGTGAACCTTTGGTACTGTAAAGAAATTTATAAGAAAAGGCTCAGGATCAGGAAGATAGCTACAAAAGAGAAATAAAATGTCAATCTTACCACAGGAAAACTGGAGACATGTTGTTTGTGTCCCAAATGTCTGCCATATAGCTTTATCTAGTGTAAAATAACTGAGAAATATGATTTTCCAGTTTTCTGTGAGGGGCAGGAATTACATTTCTCTTTATAGATCAAGATAATACTGTATGTGGTAAAAGTAATAAGAATAATGTATAGACTAAACAGGCTATAGATTTTCTGTGTAGAGCACTGTATATACTTTTTATTTGCTAATTTTGTGTTGTTTGGGTGAGCTGTGGTATAAAGAAAACCTACATTCAGTGCCAGTGGTTAGTAGCCTCCTGTATCCATGATCAGATTGTGCTTGTGGATATTCTAGCACAATCAAAGCCATCAGGTTTTGCAATGCATATGCTAACTGGAGCCCTGCGCAACTTGACCAATGGGCTGGTATGCAATGGCAGTGCTGTTATCTTTTCTCACACTGCAACTATTCAAATGCATAGATTGATAGATTAATGGATTTGAAGCAGGCACCATCTACAGGGTGCAATAACACACAATGAAAAGGCAAAACGATCAGTCAGGAAAAAGATTTGACAGTCGGGTCAAAACATAAATATACAGCTGCAATAGATTGTGTTCAGCCAAGATGATTCAGAGACACAAGCTGCAATGCAATTTCGGGTATAGTCATTGCACTTTTTCTTCAGCTGCCACAGGACAGCAGATACCCAAGAGGTGCCTGTTTGTTTCACCCATCCATGAACACTGGAAGAGACAGCCATGTCTAGCCCAGACATAAAGATATTGAAAGGTTATTCCAACAGAGAAGCCATGCCAGTGGTTTGCTTGAACTTGAATTTGCTTGAACCCTTCTGTTTCTGCTCCATTTTGGCCATGTCAAAAATAACAACAGATCTTAAGGCATTTTCCCCATCTTTCTGTTTTTCTTCAGATCAGAGAAGTATCTAGAATGAAGGGGGGGGGGGGTAGTTAATTGTGTGAATGACAGATTCTAAACAAAAAATAACCTCTGCCCCAAAGATGAGGGCTTATAGTATAACAAGAAAGTTTAAGAATTGTGACTTTTTTATTCCATTTTAAATAGTTTTTTATTCTTTTGTGTTTCAGTTTAACTTAATCCCAATAATCGCAATATGGCAAGAAAGGTAGCAACAAATCAAAAGCCCGCAATACCATTGATACATTGGGAATAAAGAACAAAGGGAAGGAACTGTAGTTGTCGAGTGGGGAATTAAAAAATGGTTTATGAGTTTAACGAACTGCAAATGTTGGCTATATCTTTTACACTTTGAAGAGAAAGAATAAAAAAGATACCTTCTCTCTCTACTTGTAACATCTCATATCTATCTTGTGCATACTGTGTTGCCAAACATAACAACGTATGAAATATAAATGACTGCCTGTGCGACTGAAAAAGACACATGGCTACCATAAAGGCCAGACATGTCTGTTAAGTGCACTATCAGGCTGCCTAGTGTTCTGAGACATTTTGAGAAAAGAAAATGAAGAATATTTCTTTTGAAAAGCCCAGATGGGTTTTAGCAGCATATTCTGTGAAGAAGGCAGATGACTTGACAGCAGGTGGTGTGCATAAGTCAGCAGTTAGCACCAGTTGTGGAAGCTCTTGTAGGGCTTATTAAAAATGTACTTTGAAAAGAGCATCATTCTGGTGTGAGCTGCATATTTGATCATTTAAGACCACCAGAATAATAACAGATGGAAAATTAAAGGCAAGAAAAGCGATAACTGCAGACAACATTGATATTTTGACCTTCAGGACGTATCGCAGGTAAAGGCAAATGCAATATTCAACATATGGGATTCTATATGCAAATATATGCATGGGTTCCCATATGTGTTCCATAGAAATTATAACCTTATCTGTAAAGATTTTTGAAACACCCGAAGAAGGGTCCGCAGCCAAAACATTGTGTTTCCTTTCTTCTCTTATCAGGATGGAATAAACCCATGACTTGTTCCTTTTCAATTCTACCTTTCTAATTATAACTATGTTTTTTTTTATCCAGGAGATTGGATTATATGCAGTACGCATTTGAAAATTTCAGCAGAAAAAAAATCTGAACCATAACAACTGGATTCCTAAAACCTCATAGTTTGGCCCGCTAATTAAATACTAATTCCAAATGTAATTTCCTTACCTGTCTTGCAGATACTGTAGCTGCATAAGCAGAACAAGGCACAACAAATACCAGAGAAGAAAAAGGGAGAAAGATATCCAGCAAGTAGTTTTGTAATGGAAACTGTGGTTCGTGGGAAAGCCATCAAGGAGGTCTAGTATTTGTGCTTGTGTGAGACCTCAGGGTGGGTGGGAGACTCCCTGGGTGCCTGATTATTCTAAACAGTGTGACTCAGCCAATCAGATAGGTTAAAGATCAGCCATTTGATTAAGAAAAGAATGACCTCAATTCAAGTTTGAGAATACGGGACTCTCCAACATCCAGGGGCTGCTTGTTTTTGCAAAATTCTGGGAGGTGAAGCAGGAATTAGGAAGTTGTAATGGAGTTTTAATTATTTAAAAGCAAGTGGCTCATCCCAGGAGACCATGTTGTTTCATGAACCCTGTGTGTGTAGAGGGATTGGGGACCAGTTTTACTGTATTTTTTTTGGTGTGTTTTGATTCTATAATTTCAGTGACAGTTCAAAATACATACCAAAGTAATTCAACTCTTCGCTTGCATGCTCTGTTTATACCAAGCATTCTTCTTAATTAGTAAATGTAAGACAAAAGTAAAACATGTCTATATACGTGGCCAACCATACTAAAGGATAAAGGTTTCCCTCATGAGAAAATGAATCCTGGCTGATTATGCTGGTCTTATATGCAGTTCACCATACATGTGCACATATAAATGTCTCAGTCATTTTGCTTTGTTCAAGTGTGTAGCAGCGTCAGCATACAATGGTGGCAAAAGGAATAAATAAAAGTTAATTCCATGCTTAAAAGTAGAAAGACAAAATGCGATATTTTGGAGGCTTCTTTGGGTGTGAGCCAAAATGTTGTGCTATTTCTTTGCATTTTTCATTGTTCTGCTTGTCTCACTCACGCTTTCCTTTTTCTTTTAAAAGAAACAAAATTCTATGTTGATCTTCTTCTGACATTTTTAACCATTTTGTTTTAAGACTGATAATTTTGTTTAATGCAGTGTAAAAAACTTAAACTAACATATAACTTTATGAAAGTTAAGAGAGGAACAAATGTTAAAAGTGGGGACACCTGACAACAAATCACTTACGTTTTGACTAGGAATCTACTGACTACAACATGTCATATTGACTGACTATGTGTGGCTTACCTTATGCTATCGTGATCACATGGTTAGAAGGTTCAGATCAATTTGAATTAAAGATTACTAAGTTACAGGCTTGGTTTCCTCTCACCTAAACTAAGTTGTATTAATAAGTCAAGGCTGTTATACTAGTAGCTCAGGACACTGTATACTGTATATAGGAGGACTCATGGATGTATCAATGTCAGATGCTTGTAGCTTTACTTAATCATGCTTGTTAAGAGGAAATGAAGATGAGGCTTCTGAAAGCTTGCTGAACAGAGGATGCTGGGAAGTAAAGTTAAATGTCTCTTTTTTATGTGGAGGAGGAAGCAGGAATTTAGTTAAATCAGGAGCATTGTGTCTTCTCAAGGGATTGCCACAAACTCCATGAAACACTAGCGGAGGCTTTGAATAAATTATTTACACAGATCTTTAAAGCTTTGAATAAATTATTGATTAATATTTATTGTGACACCTGAATATGTTTAAGATCTCTAAGACTCATGCACAGTAGCATATAATGCACAGCCCAAGTTCAAATTACTTAAAGATCATGCAAAATCTCTTCAGAGAATAGAATAGTAGAATAGCATAGTGTAGCTGACTCACACTTAATAGTCCTCTTGAAAGCAAGGTAGAAAGAATGAGACAAAAAAGTGTATTTCATCACTACCAGGTTTGACTTTATTGTCTTTGTCTTCATTGCCACAATTGGCTGAAAAGGTATCAATGGTAACTTTGTTTTAAAATTTCTACCCCTGAACAGATTTTATTACACGAATAATATTTATCACAAGAATTGCTGTTAAGGTTGCTCTACTATGTCCCTGAAAGACCAGTGAGCGCTTCCTGAGGGTTTTCTAAGTCATGTTATTTCAAATATTCAAAGCATTTTCCACACAATAACTGAGTGTAATTCTTCCACAACCATTGGGGATCAGGCAATGGTGTTAGGTTTGGACTCCAGACACTGACAGTTGGCTGTATTTTTTTGCTGGCAGCAGCATGCTTAAATGATTGCCCATATTTTACATGTACAGTATTGCTAGTCTGAAATGGCATTCCTTAGACTAAAACACTGAGAGCACTTCTTCTTTTTAAAAAAAACTTCAGTTGGTTAAAATGTTTTTAGAGAATTAGATCATTTAAATGTATGGCACATAAAATATTAATAATAAAATCAGCAGTAGCATTGGACATGAGGAAAAAAGGTAAAGTAAAACTATTACAAATAAATATAATTTTCATCAGCACACTTAATAAGGCAGAGATGAGTAAACAATTTAAAGCTGCAATGATTTTAAATGCATAATTAATCCAGCTCATCAACATAATGTATATTTACCACACCAAAAGTCAATTCAGAAATTAACAGTCTATTTCCCAGTAACTGGAGAACCTGCTTCAAAGGCAAAACACTTTTAAGTGCCAGTAAACCCAAAATGTATTAAGAGCATAAACAGATTACAGAGCATTCTAAATAAAAGTTGGCACATAACTCCTTGATTTCACTCCTGACTCTGCAGACACAAACAAAGTACCACATACAGTAGTTTCTGAATATAGATAATGGAAAAACAAGTTCCAAGCGTTTTCCTTTTCCAATGAATTCATCAGAATTTGTGCTATACTGATGGAAAAAAGAAATGCAACATTTTCTGGAATGATAATACTATAGTTATAGCTTATGTACTTTCACAAAAAGTTGTCAATTTGTTTTAAGACCTCTGACCAGCAATACAGCTTGTGCAGTGATGCATTGCAACTTGCCAATCACACAAAAGCTAGTTAGGTGCACTTTTACCCAACGAGGTCCAGGTGGAACAATGCCTGATCAGATCAGCTTTAAAAAACTTTAATTCAAAGCTTAGGTCACTACATGAAAAAGGCCACACTTAATTCCTCAAATGTCACCAGATGCAAGGGAGAGGGCCATTAGCATGCTGCAGCCATAGACACTATGGAGTAAGCCACTCCACTGTGTCCCAACTGCAGAGAAGGTTTAAGCAGACTGGCAAGACAAATTACCTTCCAAGATCCGGTCGCCCTCGAGTGACCACACCAGAGCAGGACCAACACATCAGACTGGTCCATCTGAGAGATCGTTTCAGATCTGCCACCCGTACTGCTGCTGAAACTACTGGCAGACACAATGCCCGCATCAGAGATAGGACAGTGAGGCTCCATGCTGGTGGCCTTAGAGCAAGGCAAATTAGAGGGAATTTCAGGAAGGTGAGAGGGGAGGCAGACATTTTTCTATTCCTTTTGGTGTTGCCACTAACTGTACCTGTGCTGCAATGCATGAAAGTACATCCACTGCATGGAGAGAAAATGGCACGTGCCAATGATTAGAAACTCATTTTGAAAAATCTTGCATAGGTTACCATTTTCATTCAAGGACAGTACTTGTACTTGACTGTAAATAAAGATTGCAGCCCTGTCCAGCATGATTTTTTTTGTACCCATAAACTCCTGTTATGCCGGGTAAATGATAACACAGAGTAGACATGGCTGATTAAACACTGGAATATAATTCTCTGTGCTGTTAAGCTTATTTCTTTGTTTTGATAAACAAGCCAAAATAGCTCAATAGAGGTAAAAGTCATTTTTAAAGCAGAATGGAAACTTGAAGGAAACATGGAAAAATAGAGGTTCTTCATATGACATCATCATTGCCAAGATTTGTCCACAAACATGTCTCTCTAATCCAACTTTCCCCTGCAAACTTTTGAATTTCATCTTGTCATCTAACAGGAGGTCTTCCTTCTGGATGATTTTGTCTCTTGAGATCCGGGTCAGTCTTTCCTTGCACACAGCCAAAGCAATAATGTAGTTGCTAGAGAACAAAAAGGTAAATGTCCTTGAGAGGCCCAGTCAGAGTCCTGACCTCAGTCCAAAAAATCTGCAGAATGACTTCAAGGTTGCAGTCCATCAACAGTCCCATTGCAGTCTGACTTAGCTTGAACAGTTCTGTAAGGTGGAATGGGCAAACATTGCCAAATCTACAGCAGATGTTCTACATTGGTACAGACCTGTCCAAACAGAATTATGGCAGTAATTCAAGCAAAGGATGCTTTGTCACTTTGAAAGGGTGTGTCCATTTTCTATAGGCACTGTATATGGCACATCGTGGCTGAATCTCCAACTCCATCCAGCTCTATTTATCTGCTTCTGATGAGTGCATCTGTGAGTCCAGGGGTCATTTCAGTAGCACAGAGCATACTACAGAAAGTTACTTCACCCCCACTTGACTAACCTAGACAGTGTAGAATTCTCTCAGAGTCAAGGACTTGGGTTTTGGCAAAGCTGAGTCTTGGCTGTCTAGGGAGTGGTGCTGCGAATGAATTCTGTCAGTGGTAGAGCACTGCTGCTCATTACACACAACCACACAATACATGTAGTAACAGTTGGAAACTGTATTTCCATAAGAATGTGTAGAAAATTTTCAAACGATAATCTATCTGTTAGAAATTGATCAAACAAAAGGCAGTTTAGTTGTGCTTAAGGGTCAACAAAGACAAATTACTAGGTACAAAACTACTATCTGGCAAACAAATAAAAAATTGACTTCACCTGGCTTGGCTCTTCCAAGTTTTTTTCTACTAAGTACTTATTTGTCTCTCAGTATTCCCTAGTTGAAGCGTGAGGTCTGCTGAGAGAAGGATGTGTGAAAACATCTGGCTCATCAGACAGAAGAAGCCAATAAGAGCATTCCTGCAAAAATAGTTACATCAATTACAAACAGCAGTTAATATGGCTTATCTATAATTGGATAGAGAAATTATCATCTCTACTCCTTAAAATATACTGGTTAATTAAAACAGAGCAACCATTCTTCATGTGAGCCAAGTGCCATTAAAGAACGGGGACTGCTTTACGTCTAAAATGGCTTGCTTGATTTCAATAGTTTTTACAAATATAAATTGGATATATATTTATTTGTCTGTACTCATCCTGGATTCAAGAAATGTAAAACAATGCTTTAACAAAAAAATCCATTCCTATACCCAAACTCAAAAGATTTACTTGAGGTCTATAATGAAACATTAGTGTCCCATTAACCCATCAACCCTATAAAATCTGATTAAGATATTCAGACTGTTTTTTATTTATTGTTTTATTTTAACACGTAGGGAACATGGTAGATGTCAAAGGAAATGCAGGAAGGGTGATATTGTACATGCATTCAGAAAGCTTGGCCAAGTGAAGCGTGTGGGGAAAATAAACAGGCAACTTAAGGAAACAAACTCTTTCTGCAGCTGGCTGTCATGCATACATCCAATTTATTGCTGTTGCAGCCTGACCTTTGAGTAATGAGTGACTTTAAAGCACAAGCGTTAGTAGAATGGGGACCTTAAAAAACCATAGAAATGATATATTTCTGCACTGTGCAGCTCAGGTCTGCAAGGAACTCAGGTCTTCTGTTTTTTGTTCCACTCTTGGCTCAGTGTTACTTAATTGAACTAAATAATTTACTAAAGTGGACAAATTCAACATTTTTTTGAGGTTTTAAGCAATTTATGGTTAAAGTTACTTCAGGACTGTAACTCCTTAAACTATATATAACTTAACTTTTTCCCCTCATTTTTTCTGTAATGTTACAGCTTTTAAGGAAATGTAAGATTCAAGAGAATCTCTTCTATCTTTGATAGGGAATATCATGAGGTGATTTCATTGAATTAACAATCTCTGTGGCTCTGACAAAGACAAATTAGACTACTGTATTTTAGGTTCAACAATAACACAAGGACATACTGTAAACAGTGCAGACAAGGGGCATTTAAGTCTATTGTTGAAAAAAAAACCAAACATTTTTATTCCAAATCCTGGGTTCCTGGAACCAACTATACAGTACCACCATGTTGTTGAAGCAGAAGCTCTTGGGTTTTTCAAGAAGTTATTTTGTGAGGCTTTGGGATCTGCTAGCAACTAAACAAGTAAGACAATGTTAGCAACTTGTTACACATTGTTATGAGCCTGGAGTTATATGTGAAATAGTATTAGTACTGAAAGAACTAAGAGCCTAAAGTCTTGGCATTTCTAACCCATGTCAACATCAGGCCTCTGAGGACATACTGGAACATATTAAAAACTGCTGTAATGCACAGACTATCTGTGTGATATTAGAGGTGATTTCAGCTCCAGTAAATCTTCAGAAGTACATCGTTTGACACCATATTAAAGTTAGTAAGCTTAATAACTTATGGTCAAAGGATGTATATGTGCTAAAAAAATCCCCAAAATAAAGTCTGGCTTTTGATATTCAGCAGTAAAATGAATCTTTGTGTATTTTATGATGCTGATGCTACATAACATCTGGGCCACCAGTGTGATTTAGGAGCCAGTAACCCCACAGGTGCTGCTTGTTTCTGAGGGAGTGTTTGACACCAGAGACTTCAGCCCTCCAAATGGCATCTGTTTTCATGTGATAGAAAGGGGAAATGGAGGTCAGGCAGGCCTGGAATTGGGCCTCACCTTATTCCCTCCTGCAGATTTATGGGAAAGTGGTGGTGTGGAAGGGGGGTTGTTATTCTCTCTCTATCTCATGCACTAAAGGGGAAGGAAAGGTTACATCAAAATATCTCTGTGTTGCATGGTGTTCCATTTGGAATACAGATTGTTATCTCCAGGACTAGGCCTTTTTTCACAATATATTTTAGACCCATTTTTGGTTATGGTGCTTTAGTGGAGAGAGAGGAACGGCTTATATAACATAACCCTCCCCTCCCCCCCAACTACCAACCCCACTACTACACTCCAGAAAAAAGGGAACTTCATTCCATCATGCTTAAAAACTGTCTCTAAGCCCACCATGGTGTTTGGACAAGAAATGCTTCACATGGTCCAGACCTTGTTCATAAAAACTTTTTTTTAATGGCTTTCAAATATGTTTCATTTAATATGATCCAGCCTGTAAGATGCATTTTGACCTCGCCATGCAATCATAGAACTTTTTCCACCCAATGTATTTCCAGGGTGTTTTGACATTTTGTTAAAATGTGAAAAAAATATATACAGGTATGTATATATATTCATGGGCCTCCACAGTGGCGTAATGGTAAAAGCAGTCACCTGAGTGCAGGTTGAGCAGGTTGACCATGCCTTCGACCTGGATCATGTCACTAGCCAATGGTAGCTGGGAGTCCTCAAGCAGCAGGGCACAATTACCTCTGCATCACCCAGGACAGGGTGGGATTAGTTTCCAGGGCTATCTGCTGAGCATTTGCAAGTGTACAGTTGATGAGTGAAATGCTTCTTCTCCAGTTGTCACTGAACTCCTGGTATAGGGCTGTGTTATGTGTGATGTGTTGAAAGACAGGTGATTTGAATCAAACCTACTGTAGGTGGGTCGAAGGAATCTGTCTACACCTCTTTATTATTCCTTATGTGCGGGCACAAATTGTGTAGCTGTGAGATTACATTGTTGTGAAAAACAATTGACTTTTCCCAATCGGGTGGGCGTATGGAAAACGATTAGTCATTAGTAAATGCTAATAAAATAGTACAACAGATTAAAATAAGACCTAACCATCTTTGATTTTTAATGGTGAAATTCTGACTCACAGCAAAAATCTGGTGGAAAACAAAAAATCAAAAAGCATCCCCAAGCTGCAGTTCAGAAAGTACTGTTGCCATTTTAGAATGATAGCTAATCATGCTCCACAAAATCTCCAGAATGCCACATTTCCAATTTCAAAGATACATAAAGCGACATAATACTTTTGAATTGCAAGTTAGTATTCAATTTATTATCCCCTGGGGGAAATTTGTTTTATGGCACAATACAATACAGCATTATACAACAAAGTTTACATTATTGTACAACAAATAAGACAGTACAATAGTGTTACAGGAGATAAAAGTTGGTTGATTATAGAAAACATTGTATAGTTTATGTTAGATTTTTGTTTCACACCAGATTTCACCTTTAAGCGGATGTGTCTACTTTTAAAATGCAATCCTTCTAAAAGTTTGAAGTATACTGTTTAAGAGAAAACAATATAGAAATTGAAATGAGATCATTTGTATAGAATTTTTCAAGCCGAAACATTGAATTTTCTTTCAGTGTCTGCTGAAATACAAAACGGTCCATCATTCTTTCATTAGCAAGGCACAGAATTGTTGTCAATGAGAATGCTAATTTCAAGAGCCACTTGCTGTTTCTGGAAAACAAGCACAGGAGAGCTAGCGTTCTCATTAATCACCTCATCGTATTCCAATGTCATACTGAATCTCTCAGCACTACATGAAAAGAAAGCTAGCCATCTTAAGAATTTTCCTAATGCTAAAAAATAGACCCAATTATTTATCATAATTAAATGGGTTTTTCTGCTCTATTTAAACCTTTTTTAAAATCCATTTCAATCAGGCCTTTCACTGTGAAGCCAACACTTGAATTGAAATATTTCAATTGTCTTGCCATTAATGAAACTCCAGCATGTGCAAATTAGCTGAGAGTGCGCTGCCTTGTGCAGACACAATGTACTGGTACACAATGAAAGCCTATTTAGAACTTTTCAATAAAAATACATCTATAATCAGAGGCGGTTTTCAGGTTGGCGTTTTGAGTATGCCAGTGGTGCTACAAAGGTCGGCTGAGTTTAAATTCACTTGACACCTTTGCCCAGAGGTGTGGCAAACACTTTCTTTTCTTTCATTATTTCTCACTTAGTTTCCCAGCTGCAAGCTCTACCAATATATCCCGCTGCATAAGGCTGTATGCACTTCTCACATTTCTATTCACGATTCATCAACTACAAATTACAGACAGGGATTGTTCCAAGAATATTTCCAAGTCCACTATGCTTTGAAAAGTTTTAATCCCATCAAGTGTGATTTCCAGGTTTTTTTTTTGTGTTTTGCTCACTCGCCAAGTCTGCTAGGTTATATCCACACCAGTTTTAATTGTGAACACCGGTCCAAGCAAAATTACAAGCCTTGCAAGTGCAATCAATGGCAAGCAGAAGACAAATATTTCCTGGGTCCACGCAGAGATCCATCATTCACAATAAAACTGAGCAAACCTGGAAGAAAAAAAAAAGTGGAGGTTATAAAATGTACTTCTGAACTCTAAAAGATCTTTGTCAGCTTCTAGGTTGCCTCCAGGGATCAGTAGCTCAATTTTCTTATTGCAGCTGTTCCAACACTTCTGCCAACTTCTGTCTTGTTAGAAGCATCCCCCCTGGCATGTCTGATAACAGTCGCCTGTTTTCTCACTCCATACTGGTCTTCTTCGGTTCTTTCAGAGATCCAACAGGAGAGGAGAAATGTTTTCTTTTCATTCAGTGCATGGACAATAATTTTCAAAGCGTGACAATGATGGCTTACTGTGTCTCACATTCCCATTCACATTCCACAGCCGAAGCCCTTCTGATACAGTATGTTAAGCCCACTTACAACTTTTGGTAACATTTTATTTTATTAGTTTCAAATTATATTTTATAAATGCAAAAAACAAACCAATGAACATTTTAAGTATATATTAATGAAAAAGCTTATAAACAAATAATCGTCAGTAGGTGGTATTCCTACCAGTTTACTAGCACTGTATTAATATTCTATAGTAGTAATAATATCCTACTGTACTACTTGTTTTAAAATATTTGAAAATAGCTCTAAATAGCCACCCTTTCATTTGTTATACTTCAATATACTATATTAGTCAAACACAGTCTCCAAGCTTTGATTACTACACTCCTATATTAAAGTACTGAAGGATTTTTTATTTTTTAAGAACCAGGTTTAAAATGTCAATGGTGCTGATAGGTTCATAACTGTCCTGTATCTCTGGTACTGTATTTGTTTTATCTTAAAGCTTTCCCGGGAGACTTTGATAAGCAGGTCTTGGCTTTTGCTTTATGCAAGAAACTGTCTTTACTGTACATATGACTTAAATGTCACTTGCTAACTGAATTGACCGCATACGGTATTTTTTCTTTGATACACACAATATGTTTTACTATATGAATTTTGAAAGGCTTAGCTCAATTTCATAACATAGTATGAGCTAAATGTAAAGAAGACTAGATCTCTTCACTAAATTATTTAAAGTGGCAGAGTCAGAGGTTTCTCTATTTCAAAATTGCATCAAAGTACAGTAGTGAAGATTTGGTTTAATTCATTTTATATAGAGCACCAAACTCCTCAAAAACAGATGCTGTAGTAGATAAGGCATTGAAAGACATTGTCTACATGTAACTATACAGTACAGTATATCACTAGACCTATATTTAATGGTGAGAGAAGTGGGAGAAAACAAAGTAGACTAAAAGGTAGCTTAAGCTAGTGGTTCCTGTGAAAGTGGACATCTCTGACTAGTTTCCTAGAAAATGGACCCAAAGAACAGGTCTCAGGTTTCCTCATAGGCTTCTAAAAAAAGGATACAAAATGCTGGTGGATTCTAGGTAACTGTTTCAAATCTTTCTAGAGAAAATCACGGAAATGTTTTCATAATATCCATTAAAACATATTTAAAATCTATTCAAATAAAGCAATAGAGGAAATATATTTTTTTCACAATACAGAGCATGCAGGACAAGAACGTTACTGTCAAAATAAACTCAAAGAAAGGGCATAATACTTCATTGCTTAAAACAGAAAAACAAGTTGTAGGCTTGTGCTACAGAGAAAAACATAATTTTGTTTGAGTGAGAAAGGACCTTAGCATTTGCCTATTTTAATAAACAAACTCACGAAACAGAAACAGCAGTCAACCAATTCTACACCAGTGTATCAGTCATTTTTTTAAACACCCTGGCATTGGAATACAGCTGTAAATCTATGAAAAATCTCAATGGGACATGTTAGAGTTTGTGCCATTTCAGAAATACTTTTCCTCTTCAGCAGTGATGAGAACCATAAAACTGGTTACTGCAAACTGCTAAATCGGTAAGAACGATTAAAAGCCAAATTGGCTTGTGTTATTCTTACACAAGCTGACTTCTCCACAAGTTTTTGGTGGGTGAATCAGGGTCTGAAAGTCTTAATTTGTTACAGATCGTGTGCTTGTGATGTGAGCAATATTTCCTTCTAGACAGGAAATGACCATTCCATTAAAAGGAAGTGCTTGGATTGGGCAGATGTCCGAGTATTGTTCATTTGGACATGTGACATAATGATTTGTATTTTTCAGCTCCTATCCTTATTATCATTTTATCTGAGAGGAAAGTTTAACATGAAATTTGACTTGATGGGAAAATAAATCTGATTTTAATAGCAGATTGTCAGTGAATGTTTTGAAACTCAAGTGATTATTTCTGTTTCTTGACATTAATAACAAATACACCACCTGGGCTTGATAAATAATACTCACACTTATATATATATATGTGTGGCTATATTACTGTATTTCCTCAGTAAAGATTTGTACTAAGTTAACATTATTTGTTTGCTCTTATACAATGTATGTGTTGTTAATCTTTGATTTACTTTACAGGTTTTTTATTTTACTTAAATACATCTAAGTCTCTAATACACCTCCTATTCCCATTTACTTTAATAATTGCAGTTTTATATCCAACCTTTTCTCATTTGAGCATCTAGAAAATACTCGACAAAGTTAACAGAATGACTTTTCCTTTGTACTCAGAAACAGCCCCTCCGAATGGCATAAAAGAACATAACTTGAACATTCATGAACAAGAACAGAAGCCGGGCTTATATAGTAGTTGTCACAGAATGTGAACTTACGTTTCACGCCATCAATTTGACAAAAAGCAGACAGAGCATGATCTGTTTTCATAATAAGAGGATTTTCTTGTCACTCCAAATAATGTAAGTACAGGGCAAAGAAATGGATGGTGACTCAACAGAAAGTTTAGAGATAGTTAATATTTATATGTAAGAGCTAAAACATAAAGCACTGTACTTCTATAAAAAGTGATAAATTGTTTCATAATGGTTCTCATAACTTAATTGTATGCTGCTGTCTTTAGCACAACAGGGAGCTGTGCCTGGTGATTTGTGACTGAGCACCTGTTGACTGTACTTCAAGAATATGGGAATCAATCAAATTAATATTTTACATATCGTTTCTTAAGTATTCCTGTACCTGTTACTTGTATTTCTCAGTGTCTTCTCAGTTCCTGTTGAGTATTATATTCGTTATGCCAAGCTTACTGACAAAGGCAGTGAAAAATATATAGCAATTCATCACAACTCTCTTTTACAGTACATCTAACAGTTATGACAGGAGTCACTCTGGAACAGGACACTCAAGTCTTTTTGTAGCAGCAGCTGGGTACACCACAGAGAGGTTAGAGAACTAAGGAATCACATTAACAAAATAAATCCCGGGTTGTAAAAGCATGTCTCCTCTGGCACAGAGTCAATCTATCCCCTTACTTGGCATTGCTCTGGAATTTCTAATCAGCAGGGATGACTTTCACCTTTCTGCCTATCAGTTAAGAGTAGGAGAGGTAGGCCCAAGAAATTTAGTGTTGCACATTTTGTAGTTTGTTTGCCAGTTAAACCTTGCGCAACATTAATGTACTACCCATGTATTACTTAGTGGAAAACACTGGATATCTTGGAAAATAATATCTAGAGTGGAAACAATTAACAGAAATTTGAGACGAATCTGCACCTGGGGTCGCCACCTGGCAACACGCTTATAGAAAAGACTGAGAAAAATTAAGAAAAAACTGTGAAATGGTGGAAAATGTTCAGTGTCATCAAATCAGCAGCCAATCTGATTAAGAAATTTGGTTTGCTTTACTGTGAGTTGGCATAAACTGTTAGGATTACTTCCAGCTTTCAGAGCATATAAGCAAACTGTAGGCTCATGTAAAGGGAACTCAAATAGAATGCAGGGTGTTTATTGTTTTTATATTGTTGCTTTTTTAACTGCTAATAAAACATATCACCATCTTTAAATCCTGAGGGACTGCTCAGTCTATTGCTTGAAACACAGAACCTTTAGTATTTTTATTTGTGTTCCTTTTATTAATTTAATTTAATGAGTACCTAACTGAGATGCAATTTAGAGTAATTTGTCTTCATTTTCTACAAAAATCAATCAAACGAATGCACTTTAATTAATTCTGAGCGCACATAGAACACCCTGCAATATTTTCAAATGAAGATGATCTCCTTTGCCGTCAGTACCCTTTAGGAAACACTGGCACATATATCAATACATTGTAATTAGAAATAGGCTCAAGGGCTATTCAACTTGCAAGCGAAGGTGAAGGCACTCCTGAAGAAGGCTCCACAGCCAAACATTCTGTCTCTTTTCTTTTCCTTTCAGCATGGAATAAACCTTTACCTGTTCCTTTGAAATTTATGCATGCTGCCGCACTACGTACTTAAACGTCTTCATCTGGATTCTAATATTGATCTTAGGTGTAAAATAACAAAATGCTTTATTAGAAGAAAAGAATTAAATGTGCAGGTATTATATTTTTCTCTTCAGATATGTTACTCCTGTCCTGTACCTTTTAAAGCTTTGGGAGTGTGTATGTTTTTCTTTTCTGGACATTAAACACATGGGCAGGGGCATTGCAAGTTAATGAGGTTCCAGGGCCAGGATTTTTTTTAACCTCGATTGTGCAAAGTCTGTGGTAATGAACTTGTTTAACTATTTTGCATTTTGCTTTGTGTAAGTTATAAGCGCCTGTTTTTTTCTGTTTGGAAATTTAATGAAAACTATTAAAATTTTGTGTTTGTGTTAAGAAATGCTGACATGGTACTTACGATGGTAATTATGGAATTTGACTTGGACCCTGAAAATACAACACAGCCCTGAAACACAACTTTCTTTTTAGTTTTACAAGAATCATTAATACCCCATCCAATTATAATTCTCTGGAATGAAGGAAACAAGTGGCAGCAATATTGATTTCTGACAATGCGTCAAGCCTGTACAACTGACGTGTTGTTTGTATGCAAATTTGTGATGTCAAAATCACATAGTTCCTGCAGTCACTCAAAACAAAGAAAGCTGACTTTGCTTGCCAAAGTGTTTGTGGGTGGCTGCTTTGTGGGTAGGATCTACGTGCAACAGCAATATTATTGCGACAGTGAGGATATTAGTGCATGTCTTTAATAGTGCTTTAAATTTGAAAAGGAATAAAATAAACATATAAAACTCAACTCATTACAATATCCTGCCTGTCTTGCCCTCTTAAACCTGCTGTGCCAACCACAAGAAGTGAAGAAAAATTGCAATGCTTAAAATCTTTTATCACAAATGCCACCAGTTCTCTTAGATTTATGGCTGCTAAATTAGGTTGTGTGAGATTTTTTTTTTAATCACTCTGTTATTTCATTTAGAAACAGGTGAGTTTAATTTGAAATTTCCATCCAACCCTTCTGCACGAGGGTTTATTTTTAAAGTGTTTTATAATCTATTTTTCTCTCACGAAAGGAACGAGGTCAACATTATATCAATACAGCCACAGAATTAGCAGCACATGGTACTGTAGCAATAGCCATGTGAAAATCTCTTCCAGTGTCAGAGTGATTCCTCTTTCATATCCTGAGCTCTAATTGTGTGTTTTTAACTTTTGTTTTTAATATAGAAGTCTTATAGAAGAAAGCTGGATCTAAGGTTTAAGAGAAAAAATTACAGCTGGAGAGTGTTAAAATGTTGTATTTTGAAAGAATTAAGATTCTTGCTTTCATTCTTGTTCCTCTCTGTCTCTTTTTCTCTATCTCTCAAAAAAACATCTAGAATCCTGTTTCCACCCTGTCATACCAAGTCTATAGTGTGCTCCAGGGGACTCAGGACAGCCAGCAGTGAAAAAATAAAACATTCGGAGATTGTATGCCAGTGAAAGCAATGAAAAGCTTATTTCATGAAAGTGCTGTGTATACATTTTCTATAAAACAGCTATGTCAGATGTCAGTTCCTCTTGGGTTGAAAGATAGCAAACAGTTGCACAAATGGTCACAACTTGTGTAGAGAATACCTGTTAACTTACACTATTGAGATGTTAAATGATATCCAGCACTCCTCTACAGTCTGGCTAAACATAGGGATGTCTTCTGCACTTAAACTGCTTCACCCAGAAATTTAATTCCTAGTATGTGAGCACACAATTCAAGCCCCATTTTGTATGGAAAACATTTGGGGTCAGGAATAAACTTATCCAAGAATGATCAGAATTTAGCACTGTCATTGTTTGGTGCATACACAGAAACACGCTCACCAAAACTTAGCAATTTCTAATGTAGAAATTTGAATGTGTACAGTTGGTTCACTGTGGCATCTCAAATATCTTCAAATATATGTGTGGGGTACCTATTTCTCCATAGGGAGATCATTACTATAGTTTCTTGTAAAGTAAATATATGCCAGAATCAATATAAATATCATATCCTGTAGCTGTTCATATCTAAATTGAATGTGTATTGGAACAGAGATTAAATAAGAACATCTGAGAAACATGATAACTGTATATACCATTTAAATATGAGGTTTTATAAAAGGGTTTTACCAAAATGACCTAATAACTGTCTTGGAAAATCAAGGTCTGCAATAGCTTGTGGCTACTAGTTTGAATATAAACATTGCAATAAAATGTCATGTAATTATTTTCCAGCTCTCAGTTTTGTTTTGTTTTTGTTGCAAGACATTTACATTTATGGGAAAGAATATCGTCCTTGCTATAAGCTGTTTGTAGTTAGCTTCTCTTTAGCTTTGCACCTGAGGCTTCCTGTTGTGAGAAAGACCGGACGAAAAAAAAATGTATTTGACCAAGCTGAAACACTTCAAAATGACCGACACAAAAGAAAAAAAAATAAAGATGTGAGAATATATATGTTTGATTGGAATTAAATGGGCGCCGATGTCCTCTGACTTCCTCTGATTGTGTCCTTTTAGAAACCTCAAGAATGCAGCAGTGATTAACAGCTGCTCTGTTTCTTGTTACTACAACACTCACATCTTCCATACAGCTGGACCTCCGATTGACTGCAATACAGCAGGGGTAGGTGCACACTTTCGCTCTGTGCTGTTCTTATTAACAGCCATAAAAATCAATAACACATGGAACGGGTTTGGACAGTAGTGGGATTTACAACATTTATTGACCAAAGTTTGCTAAAACGCCAAGCCTTGGAACCTACTCAGAATAATCACATCAGGACATTTTAAGCACTGCCCTTGTATGTTTTCTTCACTTCTTGAGAAAAAAAGTAACTGAATAGCACAGGGGTGCTCAGCTCCAGCCCTTGAAGACTGCGAAACAGCAGCTTTTATAGGTGTCTTTAAATTATCCACAGCTTAAGACCTGGGGAAAACATTAAGCTAGGTCAATAATCTAACTAACAGCTAGAGTGGAATGAAAACTAAAAGGCCTTATGACCCTTGAGGACTTGAACTGGACAGCCCTTGAATAGCATAAATATAGATTTTTTTATGTGTTTTAATTTAAGTTTCTCGGTAAATTCACTGCTTTGTGCAGGGCTGTTGCTGAATGATAGTTTTCTAAGAGAAATTGGGGAATAATTACCTGCAACTTCACAGAAAGGCTACTAGTGAAAAAATGTGTGACGGCTGTAAGCCTGTTCCAGCACAAAGACTAGGCTGAGATTTGGAAAGTTTCTTGTATGAGAATGGTGTGGAGATTGCCTATTAAAATCCTTTCTGCTTTTCCCCAGGTAACATGTCTTGGTGGCCCCCTGTAGCCAGCTAGTGCCTGCAGCTAAAATGTGACCCTGGAGTTTAAAGAGTCTTTTTCTAAAGCTATATAAAAACTAGCAGCAATTTTCTTCACAGTACTTGGATACATATCTACACTTTCAAGCTTGCCAGGAAGGTTAAATAAATTGTTTTGATTTTATTGAACCAAAATTAGGATAGCAGTGTTTTAGCCAAGCTTCTAATAGCTGTTGTCCCTTTCAAAACTAGGTTTGTCTATTTATGAGTCATGTAAATCTGATGCTGTTGTTTTCAGCAACGTGATACTCATACGTTTACTCATCCTCCGCATGACAAAAACCAGGAATTGTACATTAACAAAACACTTTCTTACTTCATCGATGATTTCCCTTTTATTGAATTACATACTTCCAGAAAATCTAACCACATGAAACAGTGACAAAAATAATTTAAATAAGAAACGGTTGTTTTATTGTAATTTTATGCTTTTTTAGAAGATTCGGAGAGTCAGAATCTATATTCTCCTTTTTGTGTTCAGTATGTATTGCGTGCAATTGTATATTAACCCAATTAATTGTTTTCATTCTGAATAATGACATAACTGAAGAAATCTTCACTGTGCAGTGTTTGTATATTTCTTTGGTCTTCACTAACTCCTCTAATTCCAAAAGTTCAGAAACAGAGAAGTGTGTGAGGGAGCTAGAGTTGCCAACATCTGGAACTATGCTTAATGACCATTAAAAAGAAGCAACATTTATTAAAACCGTTAGCAAGGCAGTAATGTTGCAGAGGTCTCACGCTCTCTCCCATTCACATAATGGCTTTGTGACATGTGCCCTCATGAGTGCTCTAAACATAAAGCTCATAAATTTAACAGCAGATCTTTCTGGATTTATTGCAGTCTGCAGATTTACATGTCAGGCTTTCCTGTGTGTGGCTTGGTGTATGCAAATTTCTGTCCAACAGAGAGTGACACAGCCTGGCTCAGTGCCTAGGTGTTAAAGGCATTTTTATACAATAAGTATGTATAACCTTGAGGGTAGCAAGGTGGCGCAGTGTTTAGTATTGCTGCCATGCAGTGGTGGGGCCCTGGGTTCAATTCCTGGGGTGCTATCCGTATGGAGTTTGGATGTCTTCCATGTGTTTGTGTGGGTTTTCTCTAGGTGTTCAGTTACCTCGCACAGTCCAAAGACATACTGATAGGTTAATTCTGGGTGAATTGGCTGTAGGTGCAATTATGTCTGTGTGTGCCCAGCAATGGTCTGCTATCCTATCCAGGGTGTAGCCTGTCTTATGCCCATTGCTTGCTGGGATAGGCTTTGGCTCCCCTACAACCCTGAATTGGATTAACTTATTAGAAAATGGATGGATAGATGGATAGGCCTTGAGAACTGAGAACTGAACATTTTCAACTAAAATGCATTTAACATCCATTGTAAACCAATATTATTTGTATTTTGTATGAAGAATTGATCTATTTTAATCCTGTAGCAATTGATTAAATAACGCCTTACCTAAATGTTGATGGCCAGTGGTCTGAACCCAATATTTCAATGGTCTCAACCTTTCTAAATCTGTTCTTAAGATGTATGATTGACAGTTTATATATACCTTCTGCTATCACTTTCAGAATAAATTTAACATTGTTGTATTTCTGTTTGTAGAGCTCCTAATGATTGGAGGTGATTTCCAAAGAAATGGGGGATGTTAAGCTCAAGTACATTAAAATAGGAACTCAGTAAAACTCTGTAGGAAGTGGAAAATATAGGCCAGGGTACTGTAAATCAGTAAGTTCCTGTAGTTCTCACTTGTTTTGCCCATTCACAGCTTCTTCGGTTCCACTGGCTGTGCTGACTCACTGGGACTCCTCACTTTGCCTCTCCACTGAACTGTGAGCTATGTACTAGTCTTTAGAATCCCCCCCCTTCTAATACACACTAAACTTCATAAGGGAAAATTAAACTGAACCAGTCATCTGCCTGAAGAGGGTGCTGCCTCAGTATTAGGAATTTGTACAAGAGGATTTCTCAAAACTGGGTCAGATGCACTCCCGTCTGTCAAAGATGGGTTACTACATACAATTCAAGTACAGTACTTCTCACTTATGTCTGTCAGGGCCACAGTTTAGATCATTGCCTAAGGAAAAGGCTAACTGTTCTAATTAAGCAAATAATTAGGCCACTTAACCAATTTAAAGCTAAGATGGAAAAAAACCTGAAGGTCATGTGGCCATTGAAGACCACAGCTGAGGAAAATTACTACAGTAGGATAAACACTTATATCAAAATAAAACACTAAGGAATAGTACTGTACATAAGTTTATTGTGGCAGGATACCAGAAGGTTATCTTAATGAAAAGCATAATACTGTACAAGTAACAAAAGGCTAGTGAGTGGCCAAACCAATAAAAATGCTATCTGAGAGCATTGGTTGAGTTCTATAACTGATAAATCAATGCTCCAAGCCATTAGCTGACTGACTGGGATTCTTTCACCTATGAACCTATGACCCTTAACCAGGGTTTCCTCAACGTTCTGTCCAATAGTAATTTGCAGGGTTGTGCTGCACATCAGTGAGACATTTTGAAAGAAACTGTGGAGTGGCTCACTGTGACAAATCACAAGTGGGAGTGTGGGAGGTATTAGGTTGAGTACGTCCTCTACCTGTAGTCAAGTGAGTTCTTAAATAATCGGTGTTACCAAACTGGGCAAAGTCCTGCTCACTGGGACTTTTAGCATTTTTCCTGGGATCTTGAACACTGGCAGTTATAGAAAACAGTACATCAACATGATACTTGAGATTGAAACGTGATATCATCTGTATCTTTATTAGGGAAGAATGTCCTTTCACAGATTAAACTAGTTTCTATTCCTGAACAAAAATTAATAAAATAAAGGCTAGCGCCATGGTGGATAGCACTACTGCCTCACAGCTCCAGGGACCGTGGCTGAATTCATTACAGGGACCTCTGTGAGGAGTGTTGGTTGTCGGTGTTCGTTTTCGTCAGAAACTTCAGTTTAATCTCATTTCCCAAAGACATGCAGGTTACCTTTGATTTGCTACCTTAAAGTGTCCCTTTCTTGGTGGTTTGGGGGGAGGGGGTCACCTCTGGGGATTTTATCCTAGTTAAATCAGTACTGGCTTTGTGACTGTAGAGAAACTAGTCATCATGTCAGGCCAAATGGATTCCTGTCCCTGGCACCCTTTCTGATTTAGAAAAAGACACGTACTTTATCATAGACATTGTCTGATATTATTCAACTATCTTATTTTAGGTAAGACCAGTTTTTATACATCTTCTTGGTTCATTAAAGGCACCTGTGTCACATCAGGGATAGGTAACATTCCAGTATGGCTCCTTCAGTGAATGCATTATGGGAAATTTTCTCCATTGACATGCCTACAGTAAGTGTGTAGGATACATTGGCTCATGTGTATTCTGTCTATCACCTATTCCCCACTCTGTCACAGTGGGTGAAAGAATAAAAACTGGAGGAATGCCAAATATGGAAACTGATGGGGAGGGGGTAGTTAGAACACTGAGAACTATTAGAAATTAATACATCAATGCCGTCCTCTGACTGCAGGATCGTGCAGTATATTTATATCTACATTCTAAACTGTTTTACACATTGAAAAGGGTTCAATTGCCCACCTCTACCCAAGAGACCTTAACCTTCTGATGATTTAAATACACTTCAGAAAGATGCGAGATTCCAGACCTCGGGGACTGAAGTTATGAACCCCTGCTCAGTATATTTCTTAACATACAAAAATATATTACTCATAAGATGAGAGGGTAAATGACCAGATGTTACCCGTGAATGGGTGCCCTTTAAAATAAAGCGTGACTGTTGAAAATAAACCTGCTATGAGTATGCCATCTGCCTCATGAGTGTTTCCAAACCTGACTTCCAACCACCACTTCTGTTTTGTGTGGCGGCCAGCTGAGACTTTTACAGTTCACTCTTTTCCTGTAAACGTCGCCTGTCCATGATCCAGACTAGTCATTCGCAATTGAGGAGGTAATTGAGGAGCTCCGTGAGCTGTTCTCTTTACAGCCGCACGGAAGGGTTCATTATGTTTCAGGATTTACTTTTTTGGCAACCGGGGGCCGACAAGAGCCATGACTAAATCGTTCTGCTTCCCTTTGTCCAAGTTTGATGAACTCTCCGGGAGAGTTGAGTCGTATATATTTATTGGCTTGTCGATTGCGTGGCTCAGATAACTTTGGCTCTTTCAGCTCTGCTGACTGTGCTTCCAAAGAGGTCCAAATTCTAGCCACCACTTTAAATATAAAACAGAGTAGATGGTAACAGACCATACTTAAGAGTGATTGTACTTGCTCTGCCCCAGGAATAGTGTACCACACGTTACATGACAAGCAGGTTGTCAAGCTTTCATTGAACTCCAACCATAATGTAGCCTTCTGACAAATGCATCATCATGATTTGCAACAGGGGATCTTTATTGAGTGTAGCCACAAGTGGAAACTTTTAATGGTATTTGAGAAGGGAAACTGCTTGGCTTGCAATGGGTCACTGCAGTGTCATGTTTTACTTTCACACAATGTGGCAGGTCAGTATATGAGGAGTCTAATGTGGCTGCACAACCTGCAACTAGAAGCCACCTAAAGGCCTAAATTGCAAATAGGTTCATTTGGTGGTACTGTAATTAGTTACTTATGAGATAAATGGTGAAGGGTTAGTGTCCACATTCTCACATGGGGTTAATTAGTGGTGTTTGGTGTATGAAAAAGTGTTCATGGTTCTAGCTATGTTTGGAAGCAATTTTGAAAGAGATTGGGATTTGTTTTTTATTGGGAATCCTTAACGCTGCAGTAAAACATCCTAAACTGTGCTTTGAGAGCCATCACAATTTGTGTGTGTGTACTGTAGTTCACTGGGACTGCCTTAGCCAAGGGTGGGGTCAGCCATAAAGAGATTTTGATTTTGAGCTGGCTCATTGCATTTGCTTTCAGGCATCCTTTTGCATGAAATCTCTTGCGTGATGGTAATCAATATTGAAACAATCTATGGCTCTTTTCAAAATACAAGCATCAATATTCTGTGCAACACAGAATATGCGTAAAAGAGAAACTGAATATATTTCAGCGTGCAAATCAAAAAGAGATTTGCTCCCCGTTGTGCACTATGTATGATGGATAATAGCCATTGAAATTAAATTCCAGGAGAATTAAATGCTCAGTTTTGAAAGAATTTGTGTATACTGTGAGTAAGGAGTTAATATTACTAATGCTTGTGAATGTTGCAACATTGTCATTTCACTGGCATTTACATGTAAGTGATCGGTGTTTTTTTAGGATCATTTTTTGAATTCAGTACTGCATGAAGCGTGACCATTGTGTAAATCCTCAACACTTGCAGACATCACAGCTTGCTCACAGTATTTTGTTATACAAAGAGAAAAAATGCACAAACTGAACTCTGTTTTGTCTTTTAAATTGTGTCTTGCAAAACAACAGCAACCACAATTCATTTTAAGTCTTGTCCAAAGGCTTCTGGATTGTGCTCCATGAATAACATACTATATGAATAACATACTGTAGCAAGCAAGTTAAGAATTGTAAATTACAGGATGTTATGTGTGTTATGTTCTGTAACAGTAAATACATATTCTTTAAATTGCTAACATAGCATTGTCAAGTGGCATTGGCATCCTTTCTTCAAACACATCTGACACCATTTCAACATTATTTGAAGCTTGATTTCGTTTTCCATCATGAAATATTAGTTAGGAAGTGTTACACACTGACATTTATTAGTATTGAAGTTTAATCCCCAGCCTCCTTCACCCAAGGAAAATGTTTTATTCATTTAATTACAGTATATTAACTTCTACCCAAATCTACAATAGTTAACAATAAACAGTTAAACAGTATTATTAGATTTCAGGACGAAACATAGCTTTAAAGCTCCACTTTTACAGACTTACTTCTGATGATCTCTAAAATCATCACCTTGAGGCTGTTTGAGTCTTCAGGTTTTATTACTTCTCTTACTTTACTTATTAGCGCTTGAGCCGGACAAGCACATCAGTCCATTTATCAGATGATTCATTATCTCTAAATGTTTTTTTTTTTAAAAGTCAAAATCACAATTTGGAAACAGCTGTACTCTATGGGGAAATGAAGTGATGAATGAAGTAAGCCGTGTTGTCCAATAAATGTAACATTCACTTTTTTATTAACATTCACTGCATTTAGATCCTCTAGAGCCTTCTGTTTCTTTATGACATGTATGGAAGTTCTGAGGAGTCCCTTTCTGGAGCTGTCTTTCTAATAACACCTCTAATATAATGAGTGTTAGAATAAGTATATTCATGCTAAATATAAAACATTTATTCAATTTTCTGTTTTGGAAAATATCTCCCCCCATAATAAATAAATATGTTAGTCTGTACATGCAGAACTTTAGTTGTTAATTGTATACTATCATTACTACTACTACTAATAAGGTTAGTATTAGTAGTAAGACAGTTTCAAACCAAGCCTGATGCTAATGCTGACCATGTGCCGTGAGATGTGTTGTGCTTTCATTTTCCTGTTTACTACTCTCTCTGTTCCACAGTGCCTTCCAATGCCCTGATTCAGGGAGGTTAGAGACAGGGAATTGATGATCCACGGCCTTTTTTTACAGACAATAGGAGCCTTGCAGTTCCTGTTTTGGAAAGTTCTTCTCCTGGCTAATGTTGGGCTGAATCTGTTTCTGTTTAAACCTGAATCAGTTTTACCGTAAAAAGGGAACCTTAGTCAGGGAGTTACTCACTACTGTGGTCATAAAACCTGTGCCAGAAATACAGACCCCCTAATAAATCACGCAAAATTTGAAAAAAAAAATCCTTTTGAAAATATTATTTCAGAAGTAAAAAAGTCAGGCTGCACCCATCTGGGGTGGCATTTCTCATTTCCTTTTCTGTATGTGATTGGTTTTTGCACTCCATTACTTTGTAACTGATTCACCCCTAGTGGTACTGTACCTGCATTTTGAAAGACAAAGGCAAATGAGCAGGCAGCTTTGGTCAAATATATATGTCTGTCTTTCCTTGAGCTATTTCTGTTCACTGGAAAGGGTGCAGCTCTATGAGGAATTGAAGCTTAAATTCCTACTTTTTTCATGCCTATTTTTCCTTATATCTTAGTTATTATATTTCACCTAAGATCTTGCTGTAGAATATTAACCCCTCTATGTAATATTGGACACCATTCACAAAGCCATTCAATATGCATGCTAATAGGATATCTTTATACTAGAATGCAATCTATCAAACAAATAAGAGGGAAATAAATGTAAACTATAGAAATTCAGAGCAGTTTTAATTGTTCTCAATGCATTATATATAAATATATTCACTATTTAATCTGGTAGCATTAGAATATACAAAAAAGCATACTTCATTATTTTTACTTTACCCTTTACTTAATGACCATTCCTGTCGTTGAAAAAGTTTAGAATTTACCACTAACTTACATTGATTTTCATTAACATTGGTCATTAACTTTCCACTGAAAGACATCTGTGTTGAAATAAAGGAGTTAATCTGCTTTTTTATGTAAAGCAAAAGGAGAGTTTTCTGAGAGGAACTGTGAGATATAGCTTGCCAGGAAAGTGAATTGGGGTTGGGGAAGCTATAGGCTGTCAAAAACATTCATTAACTACAGTAGGTTCTTGACAAAGGCTCAATAAAGGAACATTGTCATTGTGGATGACATAAACAGTGTTGAAAATTGGTTTAAATGTAACTGTTGTCAGGGTGTTGTGTGGTGGAGACAAACTGTATGAAATTAATTATTAATATCAAAACACATAACCTCTACAACCCCTGAACTGAATTGAACCAAGCATTTCCCCTGGCCTCCAAATACATAATATTGTACTTATCAATCATATTGATTCCCTGATCACAAATACAAGTAGCTGGACTGTAAAAGGAAACAGTTTGGATTTATCCGGTCACAAGATGAAACATGCAAGGTTATCAGGGTGAGGGACATGATCAGTAAAATGATGGGAGTGAAGTGCTGGAAAGCATTGTATTAGCAGATTTAATTTATTTAATTTTTCAAAACATTTATAGTCTGTTCTTGGTTTGTGGGTTTTAAAAAAAGAGGTGATCATCTGGCACTTCCTGCATTGTAGGAAATGGTTTACCAAGGGTTAACTGACGTTCGCCAGAATAATGGAAATCCAACTGCACAAGGCTGTGTTCTGATACTGTTGCAGCTGGATGTTCTTTGCTATGAGAAAGTACACTGGGAGGCATGGGAAGGTACATGCCAAGGGGCATAGTGAAGATAAGATTTGAAAGAACAATTAAGTTCTGTATTTGAGCAGGCTGGATCATGATAGGCTGTGGATTTGGCTCAAACAATGGTAGATACTGAGTTTTAATCTGTTGGTGCTACATTTCAGCTTACTATTTATGTAGTTTATTTTTATCGTTTGGCCTAATTGAATTTTACATTATACATCATATACAGTATTATTTAATATTATGTGTAACTGGTATTAATTTTTTCTAACAAAAAAAAATCAAGGTTTTTGTATGGATTTCTTTATTCCAAGTAGTATAATTGGGTGATGGTCTGCCCCCATCCAACAATAATCTAGTAATGTGATCTGTGGAAAATGAATATACATCCTACGGTATATAATGTGTGGAATCCTTTTTGATTGGATTGAGCCATGGTATTATTGGAGTTGACTTCCAGGGTTTAAGGCCAAGCAAATGTGCTCCAAAGAAAATTGTGTTATATCCAATTCTGGTAGTTGTGCTGAATTGTGTACAGGAAAATCTGCTTAAACTTAATTTGTGACTACAATAATTCATAACATTACCACATGGCACTGAAATGCTGGGAAGATTCTACAATAATTAATTTTTAAGGAATTTCCAGGATTTCTTCACAGATTCCAAGTATTTAACTTGGAAAAAAACAACACCACTTCATAATTCAAGAAGTTTTTATGAATACCAATGTATGGATAAGAGATAAGATAACTTTATTAGCCATACAGAATTTCTTGTATTAGGAGTTTGTCTTTTGGCATACCCTAGCTTGCTCTCCATAAGACACCCAGATGGGGAGAGAGAAGCCTGGGGTCAAAGTGCAGGGTCAGCCATTTATACAGCACCCCTGGAGCAGTTGGGGTTAAGGGCCTTGCTCAGGGGCCCAACAGAGTAGCAACCTTCCAGCCACAGACACAGATCCTTAGCCACAGTGCCACCGCTCTGCCCAGTGGCTCAATATCTATAGATATTTTCTCCAAAAGACTTAAAAGAACTACAGTACATACAGTATAATTAACAGTCATTAAAGTTACATGTTCACAATTCACTAGACATACACACAGTAAGTTACAACTGTCAAATACAAATTAACGGTCACTTGTTTAAACACAAATCACTGAATACACAGCAATTCCGTTTTTATTATTTGCAAGATGCTTCAGTACAAATTTCCATTACGTTCATATTAATTGCAAAATTAATAGATACAGTATTAGCTGATTACAGTATATTACTTTAATAGTGATAGTCTATTAGATATTAGAAGGAGGAAGCTGGAGGAGATGCAAGTCGATGCCTCCATGACCTCGTGGATCACTGACTACCTGACAGGCAGACCACAGTCTGTGAGACTTCAGAACTGTGTGTCTGAACAGGTAGTGAGTAACACAGGGGCACCTCAAGGGACACTTCTTTCTCCATTCCTCTTCACCCTCTATACTTCGGACTTTAAGTACAACTCAAAGTCATGCCACCAGCAGAAGTTCTCAGATGACTCTGCAATTGTGGGATGTATCAAGGGTGAGCAGGAGGAGGAGTACAGAGGACTGGTCAGCAGCTTTGTGGAGTGGTGTGGGGTGAACCACTTGGAACTGAATGTAACAAAGACAAAGGAACTGGTGGTAGATTTCAGGAGGAAAAAGGTCAAACCTACTCCTGTCTACATCCATGGGAGTGGCGTGGAGATGGTGGACTCTTACAAGTACCTGGGAGTTCACATTGACGATAGACTGGAATGGTCTAAGAACATCGAGGCCATCTATAAGAAGGGACAGAGCCAACTTTACTTCTTGAGGAGGCTCAGGTCCTTCAATGTATGTAGTAAGATTCTACATATGTTCTATCAGTCGGTGGTAGTGAGCGCCATTTTCTACGCAGTGGTATGCTGGGGCCCTGGGATTAGAGCAGTGGATTCTAAAAGGCTGAACAAGCTCATCAGGAGAGCAAGCTCTGTCATTGGGTCTGACCTGGAGCCCTTGGAGGTAGTGGCTGAGAGGAGAATGGTGTCCAAACTAGAGGCCATCATGGACAACATCTCCCATCCCCTCTATGACAGGCTTGTAGAAATGAAGAGCACGTTCAGCAATAGACTGATTCATCCACGGTGCGACAGGGAGCGCTACAGGAGGTCATTCTTGCCTTCTGCCATAAGACTGTACAACACATCCACCTTGCGTCTGGGCAGAGGCAACATTGACAGTGACCTGTTTCTGGACTGAACGCATCTACACATCTACTGCTACATCTGTTCTCTTTCTTTTCTTTTCCCTTTTACAACCGTTTTTTGTGCAATATATGCCAGGGACCCGTGCAATACATTTATATTTATATCTATATCTATATTTACATCTATATTTATATTCATATGTGTGATACAATTTTTCTGCTTACTGTTCTGTTCTAGTTTGTTCTTTGTGTGTCCGGACTGTGAGTAACTCTTTTAGTGCACCCCTCACTGTACTGATTGTATTGTATGTATTGTACTATGATTATTATTGTATCATTCGTTACACTGTGGCTGTGTTGTCTGTGTAAAGCTGCTGTTGCACTGCAATTTCCCTCACGGGATCAATAAAGTATCTACTGTATCTATCTAGATATAATAGATAACTGCTACAGTTCCAGCTTCCCAAACCAGAGGGCTCCTAAACCACTGGCTCCTACTTCATCCGCTCAGGGGAGGTGAAGATCAATCAGACACCCTTAACCAATCCTAGTACTCTAACATCACCACGCCTCCCCTCCCAGCCTAGTTCCCACAGTGCTCAGTAGTGGTGTAGACTTTGAGAGCTTTATGTCCTTTCTTGTGTGATATCTTCCTGGGACTCTAGGTTTTGGGATTTTTGGCTTGCCTTTTCAACCATGATTTCTGGATTTTGTCTTGGATATCTTTGCCTAGTTTCCCTTTCGGCTTTTGACCTTTTGCTAGTCTTTAGACCTCGACCTTGGATTTTGCCATTTATTCAGTAATTCACGATATCTTACCTGCATAAGGTCCATCCCTTTGCAAATACTGTAGCTGCTCTGCAGCGTAACAATAACAAAATAAAAGTAGATATTATAAAATATTTACATTATATTTCCTTTCATTAAACATCCACACAAGACTGAGATCAATCCAGTAGTCGTCATATCTCGTCATCAAAAAGAAAAAAAAGGTGAATGTCAATACAATTCCATAAGATGACCGCACTCAAGATTAAAACACAAAATGCTTTGATTAATCTTTTCTTTTTTAAATGTTTTATTTATTTTTTTGCTTATTTTTTGTTTTAAAGGACAAACAAATGTACTTGACATTTCAGCACAAAGACTTCCTAACTATTGGATAGAAATAATGTTAAAGAAAATATTTTTATAGGAATGATTAATAAAGCTTTTTACTATTTTAATATGTTGAGGGCAGTCCAGCTTGTGGAATAATTTTATTAAAATTATTTTTATTAAATTATTTTATTAAGTCATAATGATTTTGCATTTGCATTTCAAATACACTGTATAAAATTAATTAAAGTTGCAAAAGACCTACTTTAATTCTGCACTCCTTAACTATAAAGAAACACCACTGCTACTTAATTTTCTTTCCTCTTTATTGTAATACATAAGACGTAATGCTTTGTTGTATTAATAACAGCCCCTGGGTAAATCTGTGCTAGTTTAACCAAATTATTTTTTTTTCTATGCATTTACTGGGTTATATATTTATCATTAATCTTTTCTCTCTCTGGGCATTTTAAGCTTTAAATAGCATAATATAAATGAAAATCATTATATTTAATTTTTTTCACCCAACAGATTCTGTTTCTTCAGGGGACATCAGAGAAATTAAGCAATTCATTTATAATCTAACTTCAACTAGGACTATTTTCCAAAAGTGGATTTTTTATATATATTCAATTGACGTGATTTATTATATTTCTCTAGATGGCATGTTGTAATGGTGGTAAGCACTGCTGCTTTTTAGTCTTTGGATCCTGGGTATAAATCAGGCCAGGGGTGCCTTCTGGTTAGAGTTTGCACGTTCTCCCTGTGGCTGTCTTGACTTGTCTCAAGTGCTCTGCTTCCGTCCACATTCCACCCAAATGTCCAGATTATTTGGCAACTTCATTCTGAGTTATCCCCTGTGAATGAACATGTGTCCTCTGTGATGGAGGGACTGGCACCTGTCCATGGTCAGCTGGGATATCCTCCATCTCTGCATTACTATATTGAAATAATTAGCTATTCAAAATAGATGGACCCATCCATTCATCCATTTTCTAACCTGCTTATCAAATTTTCAGTCGCAGGGAGCCTAACTTGGCAAGCATCAGAATACACATCACGGGGCACACACGGGCAGAAAACATGCACACACTCGCACAAGTACCATTTTTATAAAGGCCAATTAACCTACCAGTATGTATGTATGAGGGAGAAAAGCTGAGCACCTGGAGGAATCAAACATGAACATGGGGAGAACATACAAACTCCACGCAGATAGTACACCAGGAATTTGGCCCAGGGCCCCAGGGCTGTGATGTAGCAATGCAAATCATTGTGCCACTGTGCCACCCACATATACTATATCTGAAATATTATTGCATTATAACAAGACATATTGGAAGTGTAATGAATTGGGAAATATACGGTCACCCATATCTATTTTCATTAAATTCTATCCCTTTTTTACTGTAACTGTAAACAGAACAACATCCACCTAACAACATCCACACCTGGCACTTTCCCTTGCAACAGAACTTGCTGTATCACCTGCAAGTACACAGCCACCACCACACTCATTCAAGGCCCCCCAGGACAATTCCGGATCACCCAGACAGCATCTTGTACCTCCAGCAACCTTGTTTACTGTATCTCTTGCAGTAAATGCCCAGCCATCTACATTGGAGAAACAGGAAGGAGACTCAGAGACCGCTTCAGAGAACACGTCAGGGCTGTGAAGATTAAAGATCTCTCCAAGCCCATTGTTTCTCATTTCACCTCTGACGGCCATGACCACTCTAATCTCTCCGTCTGTGTTCTTAAAGACGGTTTTCCGAACTCATACATCAGAAAGACCACCAAAACTAAAATTATTCTGCAGCTAGGATCACACATTCTCCCTTCCCTTAACGACAGACTACTGTTCTTTTAAATTTTCTCCATTCATTGGAAGTTTCATTTCACACCTCTTTGCACCCATTCTGACTTCACACCTCTTGATTGGCCTCTCTTTCTGTCCCCTGCTCCAGCCTCTCACTCCTCCTCCCTCCCAACCTTTGGTCTCCCGCTACTTTACCTTTGCCTACTGCCCTGTCTCTCTCACACCTGAAGAAGGCTCCACGGCCGAAACGTTGTGTTCTCTTTCTTCTTTTTTTCAGCATGGAATAAACCTATTACTTGTTCCTTTGCAGCCTACGCATGCTGACGCAGCTACCCACCTGAACTACAACATCCACCTAAGATGTACTTTAGCTTTAGTAAAGCCATTGTTTTTTTAAGCGATACCACTGTTTAACAGTTTATGAGTATGTCTGTTCAAAGATCATCCTGATATGATTAATGAACTTCCTCTTAGATTGCTCATGAACAGCTGTTAAGTGTGGTACCTGAAATAAAACCCACAAATGTAACATTTCAACATTATACTAACATTTATAAAATCAAAAAGACTGTCAGGACCCATCCTGAAGTATTCCATAAAGTGAATGATGTCACAAACTCCTGGCATCCCCCAGCCTGAAAGATCTTCCAAACTGAGCACTGAATAGTGAGGGAAGAATGATGCTTGAAAGTTTCACAAGTAGAAAGTCTATGAACTCTGAATCTGGGCTCCAAAGAGGATCAAGGGGGAATTTGCAGTGAACAATGACATTAGACTGTTGAACTTGAACTGAGGTGGACACTGGCCAAAGGTGATCTCCCAGACAGCCAGATGTGACTAGTGGCTTACTCTCAATGATCACTTACACAGAAATAGAAATTCAGACCAAAGGATTGAAAGTTTAAGGTTCAAATAGAGAGAACACTGACCAAGGGAAAGTGCTGTGAATTTCAGGAATAACAAACTACACATGGAAAGAGGGACAGACAAGACTCAGGTAGATTTCCAACCACCAGTCAATCTGCATCATATGAGAGAGACTATTTCAGTCTGAGGCCAGACAAACCAATCATTTAGATATAGACAGCAGCTGCGGAGAAAAATAATCACTGAGTGTGCAAATCTATCTTCACATTAAGGCTCACAGTCTATGATTATGGTCCTTAGAAAATGCCAAAGCTTCACCTTACCTAGATCCCAATGTTCATTAATTTCAAATTAACTTATAAAGCTACCTCTTATGTACAATAAATGGGTTTTAGAATGTAAATTGAAAATGGGCTGTGCCAGCAGCCAAGAAAATAACCCCTAGACACTTGGGGCTTGCTTTGAAAAATAAATCACTTGTGTACAAAGTAATATTAACACTTCAATGAAGGACAAGTTGAAGTGAAGGAAATGGGGCTGTGAATCATTTTTAATGAATTTCAGCTGGGTTAAGAAAAAAAAGCTGCCACAAGCAAAAACAGGACTCACCGATTTTTGGGTGAGGCTATTTTTTGAGATTAGAAATAGGTGCCACTGATACCTTTTAAGCTACACAGGCATAAAACATAGTGACGTTTTAAAATATCTGTTGTCTGGGGGGAACCAGTTTGAATTTTATTTTCATTTAAGCTTAAAAAAACTTCACTGAAAAATACTTAAAAATAAAGGATTTGGCCTGACAAAAACAATTACTTATAGTCTCACCTCACCATCTCATTCTGTTTATTTTATCAGTCCGCACATCTATTTCCCTCTTCAAATATAATTCAAGAACAAATAATAAAAACTAGAGACTACAAGATTAGATTATTTGATGACATTATTTTGATCTAGACTGATTAAGCTTTTCTTCCCTTAATTGGCATGAATACTGATTCTACCAGCTGCCTTTCATTAAAAAAAAGATAGATTGTAATGTATAGTATTTATACTGTATTTAATGACCTATTTTTGGTCCCACTATAGAACCTTATCAACACCAGTTATCTGACTGATTTCACAATGTTTTGATAGATTTAATAATTTGGTATTGTATCAAATCTAAAAATGAAACTTGCAAAAACTTTAGAACAAGAATACATTTGATATGGGTTTTATAATAACAATAATAAACTCTTGTACGATCTTAATCATATCCCATTCTGTTTTACAGCTGCAGCCCTTTATCTAAAAACATTTTTGAGAGACTAAAAAGTGAATAATTTTGGGGGATAGTTAAGCAGCAAAGGCATAAATGTGGAAAAATACAAATAAGAATCTTATTTGAAGAAAAGTAAAAAAAAAACTTCCCTATTCCTTATTGTTTTTAAAGAAATGTCATTGTGATCTTAAATTAAGATTGTGTGTTCTATTATTCAAGGACACTATAATCTTACAGAATATAGCGAAAAACAGAAACATTAACATTAAAATTTCCTTTACTATTTAGAAAAGATTTACAACAGTGATACCCCGAAATTTGGAACTTCTTTTGGAAAATACAGTCAAAAATGCCTAAGCAAAAGAGACTCCAGGAAGTCTTAATCAACTGTTCATAATAACAAACTTGCTTACATCAAGTTTTTTGGACATTTTTACTAGTGATAAAATACAGAAACGTAAAAAATCTCTCGACATTTTCCTGAAGACTAGTAAATAACCGACACTATGAAAATTACAATATTATAGCATCAGCATAGTCAATCTGGAGTGTGTTGGGATGATATCAGAGAACGTTGTTGAACACTCTTTATCTTCATACAGTACTTACATATACTGCACCTTTCCACCCTGTGTCAGACTACCCAGCATACGGCCCAAGCAAATCACTTCAACTTTCATATCATACTGATGTTAGAAGGAAATTCAATAGTTAAGTTAATGGCCAGAAACTGCAGGATACTGTATATGCTCAGAAGGCATTGTATGAAGGTTTATTTTCTTCTTTTCTTTACAGTCCACCATACTGTAAAGTAAATAAATGAAAAATATTTTCTATAATAATGATTAATAATTGCTTACTCTTATATAGCGCTTTTCTGGACACTGCACTCAAAGCGCTTTACAGGTAATGGGGACTCCCCTCCACCACCACTAATGTGTATCCCCCTCAACTGGATGATGCGATGGCAGCCATAGTGCGCCAGAATGCTCACCACACATCAGCTATCAGTGGGGAGGAGAACAGAGTAATGAAGTCAATTCAAAGATGGGGATTATTAGGAGGCCACGATTGGTAAGGGCCAATGGGAAATTTAGCCAGGACACCAGGGTAACACCCCTACTCTTTTAGAGAAACGCCCTGGGAACTTTAATGACCACAGAGAGTCAGGACCTCAGTTTTACGTCTCATCAGAAGGACAGCGCCTGTTTAGCCAGGACACCGGGGTAACACCCCTACTCTTTTAGAGAAACGCCCCGGGAACTTTAATGACCACAGAGAGTCAGGACCTCAGTTTTATGCCTCATCAGAAGGACAGCGCTTGTTTACAGTGTACAGTAGCATCCGTCACTATACTGGGGCATTAGGACCCACATAGACCCCCTGCTGGCCCCACTAACACCCCTTCCAGATACAACCTTAGTTTTTCCCAGGAGGTCTCCCATCAAGGTACCGACCAGGCTCACACCTGCTGAGCTTCAGTGGGTTACCAGTTGTGAGTTGCAGGGTGATATGGCTGCTGGCTAAAAAAATATTATAGAATAATTATTTTTCACCCAAGAATATGCTTTAACATTCGAATTCAGCATCATGTTGGAGAAGATTTGCATTTCCTTTAATGTTCTTGAGGCAATACCAATGCTGCTACTACAACAGCGTGGCTAGATTTGTGCATACTGTATGTGCATGGAGTTGGGTGTGTCACTGTGCACAAATAGTTCAGTAACTTAATGAATTGATCACATCAATGCTGACAGTTTTCTCAAAAAAAACCCAAGCAAGGTTCTTCTAACAAAACCACTATCATATGGAACAGGATTGCCTTGTGTTGTTTGGGACATTTTGCGAAAGTGAAGAGTGATTTTTGAGCTGTCCTCAGACTGTCTGCAGCTCTAAGTAATGACCCATTTTTAAACTTTGATTAGGAACTCTTTAGTTCAGTTACCTGTAGATGTAAATCTACATTAGGAGTCAGTACAATCGCAAATTTATCACGTAAAGAAACTGGGTAATGGGTTAGATTTAACAATTCAGTTCTCCAAAATCTGAACATTTCTTAATTCTTGAATTGTACTGACACCTGCTGGCCGTAAGCTAATACAAAATTACGTATCTGAAGTAATAACAAAGCTCCTGTTCCCAGGGGACCTCTTTGATGTGTGCTGGTTTTTGTTCTAGCTAAGTTCCTAACCACAGCTTTAATTTGGATTTTTAAGTCATATTTATTTAGATTGCTTTTAACTTTTGATTGGGATTTTAATTACTACGTTGATTTGACATCTGCATAATCATACTTCTAACCATGCTCTCTACGTTTTCAAGGTAACTATACTGAAGCGAATGTAATATAATTAACTATAATGACCTTAAGAACAATATCACGTGTGTCTAATTTAGAAACCGGGTACATTGTTAATAGGTTAATTGACTACTAGGGTCAACTAGAAGGCACAAGACCCTCCAGAAACTGGAATTTAAGAGCCCTGATCTCGCATATCTGAATCAAGGGAGTTTTGAACCTCAGAATTTCATTACATGTACTGTAATTAGACCACGTATATGCCCGAGAACGTGGGGAGAACGAAAACACCAGGACTAAGAAATCAGGAAATGAACTTGAGACCATGTGTTAACTGAAATTTAACTAATTGGAGTTAGGCTAAAGAAAAAAATCAAATACACATCGTGGGAGTGTTTTTTATTTCCTATTTCCACTTTGTTCACCCCATTAAAAATGATTTTGTTGAAAGGAATGGTCCAAGATACAGTATTTAAAACAAGTTTAAAGGCTGGTTAATTTTTAAAGGCTGAAGGGGCCGGTAAAACAGAAATAGCAGAACAACCACAAGCAGATAAATAACAATTGTGCTCCCGAACCTCTGTTAATTTCATTTATATCACCCAAATTTGTGTTAATGTGTTAAGCTGACGTCAATAAGCTGAACAATGCAGAGGATAAAATACGTAAGAAACTTGAATGCTTTATTTCTAAGTGTTATCAATGAAATGCCAGCTTTTGTATGTTTATAGACTACATTTTCAAAATAACATTGAGCCTTTTTATATTACACCCGTTTAAAGCACATAATGCGCCCCTAACTTGTTTTTATTCAGATCTTTTTTATTCTTTTTTTAGTTTAATTTCAAAATCCGTCAAAACATTAACAAGAGAATAATTTTCGACATGCACAAGAAAAAAAATAAAAATAAAGTTTAATTTTTTACTTTATAAACAAAGTCCGTGACCCTGATTTGGATAATCAGTTATTGAAATTGTGTTTTTAAATTAGTGTATGCGTTGCTTTAATGTAGATTACGTTACTATGCATCCTTCACCAACATGGCAGCCAACTTGCTTCGAGAAGCGAGCGCGCAGCCTCGCGAGAACTGTGGGTCTTCCACGCTGTCAATATTCCTCCGTGAGGGAGGGGTGAATGGAATCAGGCCGGCTGGTGTCGTCAGTTCCGCTCGGTGTCTTCAGGCAGAAGGGGGGCGAATAACAGCAACAAGAAGTCGGAGGTGGAGAGGGGGGGGCAGCTGGCCAGTCATGCAATAAAACAATATATTACAAGATACTAATTATTAACAGGTACTTTTGTACCTTTTTCTATTATCGCCGCGTTGAGGAAAACAGCCGGAAAAAATTGGCTTCCACCAGCTTGCCGTCTAATTCAGCAGACGGATTCACACACTGGTAAGAATAGCATTACTTTATATATATACAGCTCGTCTGATTTTTTACAAGCTGCACTGACCATGTAGGTAATGCAGGTCTTGGACAATTTGACACACTAAAGAGGTTGCAGTAACATGTAAAGATGTTGCACATTTAAAGGTGCTACTTGCACATCGGCTTTTTTTGTGGGCCTCTCCAGACTGACACCGAAACCTGGAACTGTGACCCTAGTTAAACTGGATCGTTGTGGTAGCAGAAAGGCATGAATAACGGTTGAGTTCCCAGAACAAAATTCACATATTTTGTCTCCTTTACGCTGCAGTATGCATATGTTGGACGGCACTCGCCGCTCATCCGTTACATTAAATTCCCTGTGACGGTACAGCTCTGTTTAATGCTTCATTGAGAGAAACTGTATGGCGGATTTAAATCGCAAGGTACCATGGCTGCTACATGATTTTTTCACGTCTGGCTCGGTTTTGTTTCTGTTATCCACCTGCAGTTGCACTTGCTGGACCTGTGGTATCCGCTGAGCAAGGTGACAACAGTCAAAGCGTTCTTGTTGTGCAAATATATACTAATTTCGCAACGAAATCAAATCGGCGAGTGACAGCTGTTTCAGAGCACAAAGGACTTAGGTATTTCTTGTATGCACAAGCGTTTTCTTTTTTATTAGCACAGACTTGATAGCACTTAGAATGTATAATGCTAGTAAAACCAGCACTATACTTTGAAGGCTTGTTGAATTCTTGAATTTCACCGGTCACTTGCATCTCGTGTCGAGTTACAAATGTGCGCCTGCCTATTGAGTGGCTGTCGTCCGGGGCCTTTAGTGCTATTGTGGCGTTGGTGTGTTGGCATTTCTGGTGTTGACAGTGTGAGAAACTCCTTCTTCGTGCTTGCACTGCAGGTTATCTGTTGAAATAATTCAGTCAGTCCTGAGAGGTTGCTAGTTGCACCTGAACAATTAGGACAACATGTGCTGCACAGATCGGGCGGCGCTTGTTGATATAACCAAGCTGATTCATTTTTATATCTCATGTTCTATGAACCAGGTAGTTTATACAGTGTACGTGAAGTGTGTTTGCGTCTCCTGTATAGAGACTTACCAAAAGGACTGGTAATTATGTGGTGATGTGGCCTTCAACTGGGATGGCTTTGCATGTTACATTTGCTGCCAGAAGACCGGTTTTGACGGTGACGCCGGTGAATTAGGTGACTATAAAGTTCCGAACCGGATTTTGTTTTGTGTTGATGGTACCACTGAAATGATACAGTATAAATTAAAAGTGATTAAAGGTGGTAGAAGGTGAATTTATACTTTTGACTTGCTTATCTATGCAGTATTCATACAGTACCTGCCCGTTTTCTCCTTCTCCAGCAGTTATCAATGTCTTTGGTTTCTCTTTCCTTCAGTGATTTGAATAATTACTGTACATAACCGGCACTGGTCAGTGTAGGCTTATTTTGTACTTGTTTATTGAAACTTTTTTCTCAGAGCACATTTCTCAGATCCACACCACTGTGTGTTAATTTGAAACTACTGTACTGTAGCTATACATTATACATTTTTACTTGGCCATAGGCACTCTAAAACACCTTCCCGAAGGTAGCAGTTGGAAAAGGAATAAAGAGGATGAGAGGGGTCATCAATGATTAGCTGAACTTTCCTTTGAACTGGAGTATAATACAGCTCTTTAGGCTGTTTCTGTGGTTGACCAGTTATTTTACTAGCAATATTAACAATTCTGTCCAGTTTCTCCTTACTCTTAATATTCAGGCTGCCATACCACACCGTGATAACAAAAGTAAGGATGCTTTCTACTAACATTTTATAAACCCTCTCTAAAACATTTTGACTCAACTGAAACCCTTTCAACTTCTTAAAAATGCAATTAGTATTCTCTGCAAAGTTTAAATGTTCATCTATTACTGCTCCTAGGTATTTGAAACACTGAACAACCTCACCTCACATAGTTGAAAGCATTTACTGTCAGAAGTAGCCAGTTCTTTGATTATATCAACTTTGACCTTATTTATTTTTCCAGGTTTCCTGCCTAATACTAAATAGAAACATAAGTGTTTTTGGGATGTTTTTAATATAAAAAAGAATATAACAGTTAATAGTAAATAACAACAATAACATTTTATAGTTCTGTCTATGTTAGGACTTAGAACTATATGAAGGTCATATATGTCTAAATGTTAAACCATGACATTTTAAGGGGTGTTCTTTTTGACACACTGTAAGTTATAACTACATACTGTAGGTTCTTTCATGTTGAATTCAGGATACAGCGCCTAGTTGTTTGTTTGACACTAACATTTGCAAGTAAAAGCACAACCATAGGTTTACAGTAGTTACGGTTTTGCTTCAGGCAGTTGTGCCTTGTGGTGTTTCATATCTGAGAACTGAAGGCACAAACCTGCTGGGGTACATTGTCACTCTTCATTGGTCAGGTCACTTAAAGACTTCTTTGTGCCCAGTATTTAATCATTATTACTGCTTCATGAGCAATGAGTGTATGTGTTGGGGGTGGGGGTGGGGGTTGGGTTACCTAGAGGTGAAATGAATGGGAATTTAAATTTGCTGGTGTAAGAGGAGTCAGTGACCCTCTTGCAGCAACCTCCTATGTCTCCAGATGTGTTGAGCAGGCGATTTCAAAGATCACAGACTCAGGCAAATTTTTTTTAAACCTCCAGAACATAATGTAATATATGTGTCATAGATCTGTGAATCTACAGGGGAATCTTCAGATCTTTGAGAACTTTAAAACTGCTGGGGGATTTCAAGTGTTACAAGAGTAACACTAATGAGAGGTTCAAGAGTGACGCTGAGGGGAAGGAGGTGGGAAAGTGATGGAGAGGTCTGTGGTTTGGGAGGAAGTGAAAATAAAGGTTAGACTTTGAGAGGCTGCGTTTAAGTTGATGAGAGTGCATCCTGGAGGAGAAAGTGGTGAGACAGGCTGTTATGGGTGGAAATATGATGGTAAATGAGAAGAAAAGAGGAAGAACTGAGCATCACTAGCATAAATAATACAAAAGGCTGAGGGACGAAATGAGAAGAGTCAGGTTTTGGGATTCGAGACAGATCTGTGAGGGACATCAATAGATAGGAGGGAGCAGAGAACAAGTCTTGCCAGCAGACCTGGTGCAATCAGTGAGGGAGGAGTAGGACCATGTCAGAACAGTGCTAGAATGTTAGGTCATTGAAGGCTGATTGGACAACGGCCTGATCCCAAGTGGCAGAAGCAACAGAGAAATCGATGAGCTAGTGGTACATCATCATGGCCAGCAGCCATATCACCCTGCAACTCACAACTGGCAACCCACTGAAGCTCAGCAGGTGTGAGCCTGGTCAGTACCTGGATGGGAGATCTCCTGGGAGAAACTAAGGTTGTATCTGGAAGAGGTGTTAGTGGGGCCAGCAGGGGGCACTCACCCTGAGGTCTATGTGGGTCCTAATGCCCAAGTATAGTGATGGGGACTATACTGTAAAAAGGCGCCGTCTTTCGGATGAGACGTAAAACCGAGATCCTGACTATCTGTGGTCATTAAAAATCCCGTGGCGTTTCTCTAAAAGAATAGGGGTGTAACTAGGGCTGGGTGATATGGCCAAAAACATTATCACGATCATTCGATATCGATAATTATCACGATAAATGTCAAATAATTATTTCTTTCAAGTTTAAAGGCAGATTTTTTTCTCCTGAGTGAAAGTTAAAGAAACCAGACAGTTAATTGGTAAATTAAACAACTCTTTATTTTAAGAACACAACAAACACTTGCCAAACAGCAGAAACATTAAACAAATCTGAGGTAGAGAGTATTCAAGTCTTTTTTATGTCAAAATATGCATGAGTAAAATTTACAAAATACATATCTTAATAGAAAAATCAAATACTGCAGTGTGATAAAACACACATAGAAGATGGCTCAGACAGACTGCAAAGTTTAAAGTGCTCTATTTTATGTCTGATCGTAAAAAGCCAAAATATCTCCAAATTACCGAAGTTGAATGACCTTTTCTGTCGACGATGTCATCGTCCTTCGAGCTGGTCGTTGGCAGCACTACATTTGCTTCAGTGTCGCTCATTTCTCCACTCTAACTACAATCCTGTCAGCCACCACCGTGTGGGTAAACAACACCACGTTAGCTGCCCGGTCTTCAACGCGCACTCGCGCAGTATTTTGTGCGCATGCATATATCATGCGCAAAACATAAACATATATATATATAGAACATTTATCGAACTTTTGTTAAAATTATATTGAGGAAAATGATATCGCGCTAATTATCATTATCGAATTATCGCCCAGCACTAGGTGTAACCCTGGTGTCCTGGCCCAATTTCCCATAGATAACCCCCATCTATGAATTGGCTTCATCACTCTGCTCTCCTCCCCACTGATAGCTGGTGTGTGGTGAGCGTTCTGGCGCACTATGGCTGCCGTTGCATCATCCAGGTGGATGCTGCACATTAGTGGTGGTGGAGGGGGAGCCCCCATTACCTGTAAAGCGCTTTGAGTGGAGTGTCCAGAAAAGCGCTATATAAGTGTAAGCAATTATTATCGTCTCAAAACTTTTAGAGCATAACTTCTTAGAGTTCCTCCAGTGGTATTCTGAGCTCAGGAATGTTTTTTCGGTTTCACTTGTATCTCCTCTGCAGACCTCCAAAATGACGGACAGCATTATGAGCAAAGCTGCTACGATGGAAATCCCAATAAACAGCAACGGAGACACAGGGACCCTCACTGAGGATGACAGCCTGGAACAGGTGTGTGAGAGCTTTTCCTTTATAGCATTGATGGTGGAGATCACATGCCTGTCTTCCAATTTCGTTTCTCCTTTCTTTCCCTTGTTTGCATATTTTTTTTATAGATCCTTTTTGAAGCAGTGTTGGGAAGTTGCAAATGAAAGAGTTTTTGCCAGTCTCCTTTAAAGAGACCATTTGGATTAAAATTGTCTTTTGAAAATAGTGCCACCATTTGTTGCAATTAAAGAGAAAAAAAAATCTAAATTTCTGTACTGTCCCTATTGCTTGTTTTTCTTTGTGTGGGTAGACAGGGGTGACAGTCGAGATTGAAGATCCTTTCTAAGCTGAATTTAGAAACTTATGATCTGTTGATTAGAAAATGCTTTTTTATTTTATGTTGTCTTTATTCATTTAAACATACAAAGTAGATTCACAATGTAGGTGACCTGGCTTTTTGAAATCATTATTTGATTAACATTGATGTAATAGTGGAAGAGCAGGTTGTGCTTAGACTTTAACTGAATTGTCTGCAGCAATATCCTGTTTTCACAAAATGTGACAATTTAAAGTTTTCATTGGCACTTATTAGATGAACCATCCAGACACCAAGTATGGAGGCAGTGTGTGGTCTGGTTTTACAGAGTCAACTCGGGGGTAGAGTTTTAAAGATAAGAAGTTTTCTAGAAAATAGTCTTAGTTGCATTTGTAATTAGTCTTTTAAAACTATAAGCTGGGAGACATCCTTATATATTTCCAAACTCTACATTGTTACACTTTTAGTGAGCAATCCCATAGTTAAACAATTGGCTGTGGACACAAGAGTAAGGCAACGCCTAGTAAGTTACATAGTGAGAAGAATAAAGAATTCTCCTGCATGTAGATCCGGTATGAAAACATTCTTTAGTTATTTGCTTAGTTAAGTAACACTAGGGCGAGGGTGTTACATCTGAATTTATTAAAGTTTAAGCAGAATTAGTGGCCTGTTTAGGTATGTATAGTCAGGTAAATTAAGGTCAGTTTAATGGGAATCATTTTTATCCAATTCTCTAATGGAAGGCAGGAGGTAAGAGTAAAATTTGAAGCAGGGGTAGAGAACCCCGGTCCCCTAGTTCAGGTTTTACTTGTGGTTTTCATTCTATGTGACTTGAATGATATAATTGAAGAGTGAGAAAATCTCTTCTGTTCCCAAGTCAGGTGATAAATGAAATATCTCCGTGGCCTGCAGAAACTCAGCACTCTGGGACTATGGCTGGCTACAACTATTTGAAACAGATGTTGGACTTGTTTTGTTTTACTGCAACACTAGCTTCCCAGTTTTCATAGCTTTGATGTTGACAGTTTAGATAAAAACCTCAGATAAAACATTTAGTTTAAAAATTGTTCCCCCTAGCAATGCATGATTCACTATACAGGGGTTTGGGTTAGCTGGCTTAAAAGGAGTGTCACCCACTGTTACAACACTACTACTGTACTTCTGTGTAAGTAACCTGATCTTCCTTGAACAAAAGTTCATTAATGAAACGGTCATTCTCCTTGATGCTGTCAGTACATACAGATGTGAAATGGTAAAGCACAGAATGTGACTTCATTTTTTATTTGAAAGGCACAGCACAGGGTAATCACTATATTTCATGGTTTAAAGTGTAAAGTGGTATTTTGGCAGCCTCTAGCCATTTTTTCAGTCATTCCAGTACAGAAATATTATAAACATCAAGGTGATTATATACTTTTTTATATTCTAATATACCAAAACACAAAAATTTTGATTGGAAATACGACACAGGCTGAATAATTTATCCTCAAAATACAGTGTCTGCAAAGGTGTCATTTTTTAAAATTTGTACATTTTTGATTGTGCAAAAATATACTTAATGTAATGAAAACCCAGCTGAAGTCTGGAATGCTACATTATTCTTAGAGAATAAACCATATGTTAACTTCAAATTTCATAAAATTGCAAATGCTATAGCTGTTTTCCTTGTGTGCATTTTCACTGTTGTGTTTTTATCTGTGCTGTTTAGAACATATATTCCAGTAATAAACAGGTTTTTCTTTCCCTGGACAGTGATATTAAAGCTATTTGAGCTTTAGTAGCCTTACCATAGGTCCTGACCTTAAGACTTGTAAACTTTTTTTTTCCCCAGTTTAAGGTACATAGAGACAGGAGTTCAGAATTATTTGAGTCAATTTAACACAACATATTGACATTTGGCTGTTCCAGTTTAGACTCCTTTCATCTTTATTTTTCCCTGAACAATTTGGTGCAAGATTTGTTGTACATTCATTGCTGTTTCCCTTGGTGTTCTTGGGAATTTCTACTGCTGACCTCTGGAGGGGTGTACCTTGAAGAGACAGCAGAAAAGGAACACCCGAACCCTAGGTTTAATCTCTTCATCCTTGAGCCCGTAAATAAGGGGGGCCAGCACCCTGGGAACATCGAAGCACAGCAAATTGAAAAGTCTCATGAGGTGTGTCCCACTAACACTCTGGTACATCGTCCTGTATAGAACAGGATAGAAATGGAAAGCCATATAGAGCAGCATCTGGATAGCGTGTAGCAGGATAGTCTTCTGAGCCCGGACTGCCGAACCCTTCTCTCCTGTGCTGGCCTTTACGATCACATTGCCAATGCGCAGGTAGGTGAAGATGATCATCATCAGCAGGAAGGAAATGCAGAAGGCGTGGCCGAAATATCGAACTACAAGTGCCTCCTTTTCAAATTTAGATCCATAAACCTTGGACTCTGAATGGCAAATCGTGCCAAGTTCATAATTTACCTCTTCAGTGGAGAGATTCGTCAAGATGACGTGTATCATAACAAGGCAGCCGGACAGAATGCCATTGCCCATGATCACCAGGTTTACCCTGTGGGGACTCAGGAGGATGGCACACTTCAGGGGATAGCAAATTGCTATGTAGCGTTCTATGACCATCCACGCCAGGCTTAGGGTAGCATTGTTGAAGCAAAATTTACAGAGCATGAGGAGGATCTGGCATGGCACTACTGTGATGAGGATGTTATAGTGGCCGAGTAGCAGCAGCCCTCGGGAGCAAAGGATCAGCATCATGTCGCTGCATAGCATGGCTACCAGGAAAGGAAAGCGTGGCTCCTCTTGCCAGGCAGGCCTACCCACGGTCACAGCTAGGAGCACACCCACGTTGCAGTAGCAGGCTGAACCAGAGAAGGCCAGAACTATAACCGGCCAGAAGTCCTTAGTTACAGACACACTAGGAGGAAAGTCTGTAGAATTTCCAGCATAGCTTGTGTTTTGCATCTTATGCGTGTTTAATTTTTTTAATCATGGAGAAAGTAGAAGAAACAAAACCTGTAAGAAAAATAGAAGGCAATGTGAAATACAATGCCAAAATCAGAGTGTGAAAACTATGCTGGATCAAAATTGGTTAATTCTAATATTTCTTTTCCAGTTTCTTTGTAAGAATGCGTGTTGCCCCATGCATTGTTACTGTGGTCAGCTATGTTGAGAGAGTATATCTGTAAATTGGTAACAGCATGTTGAAATGTTATGATTCCAACACCATCAGCAGACTCATGGTTTTTAGGGAAACACAAAGTGGGTTAGAAATGGAATGGTGCTTGATGGCTGCTTAATTATTGCATCAGATCTCATGCTTTTTTTCCCTTTGTTAACATTATTGAATACATTTTAAATACAAGAGGGTTTTCAATGAACATTAGTGTCTGTTTAAAATATAGATCAGCTCTTTACTATGTATTGGGCTTTTTATGGAATTGATAACAGACCTACTTCAGTTTTGTTAATGATTTGAGGTTGGCTATTAAAGTAACTTAAATTCTGCTACTTTTTAGCAGATGAAGGGCTTAGAATATATCTAATTATTTCTTCAGTGGAGATTAGTAATTGATCTGGAAAGCCCTGTTTTAACTTGTGCTTTAAGGTGGAAACATGACATCTTTCCATTTTATAGACTGCAGAACAATGTCATTTTCATTTTTCGTTACTTTGCTTTTTATGTTTTCTTTTCTTCTCATTTCCTTTTGTTTTTACACAGGCGGCACAGATTCAGTGGCGCTTAGATGAGAAGGTAGGGAATTCCAGTCTTTCAGGGTTCTGCACTGTAGAAAGACGGAGAGTGGAGAGCCTTAGTTTGCAAAGCTGCTCTTTTATGTAGAGCTCACTCTACAGCTGGGGGGTAGCATGCAGCCATCGGTGTGTGGGTGTGCAGTGGGAAAAAGAACACAGGGCTCTTTCACTAACCTTGTCTAAAGTTGTATTACTTACCTTTGGGCCCCATTTAGCAAGAGCTTGGGACATCTTTTCTTCCCTGAAAAGTTAAAACTGTGAGCTTTTCTAATCTGCTGCTTTTCCAATTTAAGCTGGACGTGCATAGAAAGAAACACAGTTATCATTAACGTTCATTAAAAACAATATGGAACTAACCTGCTTGTTGCCTCATTGGCACTTAGGTTTGTTGTTCTTTTGGCCCAATGGTGTATTCTATTTTGGAAAACCTGATATTATGAACAGCAGCGTTTGCTGTGCTTTAAAGGGTTTTCCATATGGTGAGTGAACACCCCATTAATTCTTTGGGGGAAATCTGTGTTTACCCTGGTCACTTCCAGCTTGGGGGGTTAGCAGTAACAACCAACTCCGTTGGTACAGCCGATGGTAATGGGTGATGTTCCAATGGAGTTGGATTTTCCTTACAACACGTGTGTCTGCATCTGTGTGTATCCAGCTAGTATTTTCCTTGTTGATGTTATGTGTAAGATGTTCATGAGCCATGTGTTTAGAAGATTGCTATGGCAGCTCATACATCCTCATTTTACTGCAACCAAGCACTATTCATGTGAATTGCTCTCATACAAGATTATTTCTAAGTGTTAAGGCATTTATCTTACAGGCTCTAAAAACTACTGTGGTTAGCCTTTCCTGTTTTTCCTTCTGATATGAACTTAACTCAAGATGTTAATTAGCAAGAGCACCATTTTCCATCATCACAAACTTATTCTGGGCTCTGAACTGAAGAATCTGGTTTTGGGAGAGCAGATCACATTTGTGTGTATTTAACTCTTAAAAGGATTTCCGCAAGCAGTAAGCTAAATTTTCATCCATCCATTGTTTATTATAGTTTAGTCTTTTTAACAAACTATTGATAAGGTTTTCTGTGATTTCACCTGCTGTGATTTTAAGGTGATGGCAGTATTTCATTTTCAAATATTGACACTTTAGTCAATAATTACTCTTTATTTTAGAGAGGAATAACCTTCTTTATTAAATCAATGTATAAATTGTAAATTCCCCATGCTTAACATCTCTTCATCCCCTAGATATACATTTTGTTAATGTGCTAGTTCACATTTTGAGATCTTTCTCTCATAAAGCATAATTTAGAGATTCTACAGATCTGTCTATGCACATTGGTAAGCCAGGGATTAGTCAATGAGCATGAATAACATTGTCCTCCTACAGAAAGTGAATCACTGTTACTATATGACATTTTATTCCTGCCGAGTACTTTATTTGTAGGTATTGGAGTTGAATACATACATATTAGCACCCTGTGTTTGAAACAGATTTATTTCCCAAGTAATTCATTGTAATAAATACTAGTTTAAGTAGCCATTCACACTAGCAAATAGGTAAGATGGTCTGGCAAATTAAGCTCTATTATTATATCATTAATATGAAGAATTTCAATGTGCAATTCTGCAACAGTGTAAACAGCAGTAAAATGCCGAGGGTGGGGTTATAATATGCTGCATAGAGTTTATTTCAGTATATCTGCATTAACGGTGATCTTCTTAGCCCCAGAATAGTCATTAACATTGCTGCCTCACAGCACTGTGGCCCTGGGTTCAAATCTGGACCTGGGAAGCTATCTGTGTGGAGTTTGTATGTTCTCCGTATGTTCACGTGGTTTCCTTCCACAGTGCAAAGACATACTGGAAGGTTATTTGGATTCTGGAACATTATCCCTAGGTGTGAGTGTGTGCATGTTTGTGACTTCTCTTTTGTCCCATCCTGGGTGTACCCTGCCTTGCACCCTTTGCATGGGTAGCAAGGTAGTTGCCTGGGATAGGTGTCTCATCATTCATTTTTATAGAAAAAAATATTTTTTTGAATTTTACAAAAAATAAAACTTCCAGAGATATTGAAGGATATATCGATAAACATTATAATGAAACGCTTTTTTGTTGTAATTCAAGTAACAGAAAAACAAACTCACCTTTTCTTTGCGCTGCAAACAGTCTGGTGTTCTGTTTTCCAGCTTCTCCCCCGCTCAGCAGTTTGAAAGACTATATATACTTTTGGAAATGTCAGTTTCTGACCTTCCACACACAATTACTGATTAAACCCATGCTCTTATATTAATCCCGTGTGAAAAGTTTCACAAACATGTTTACTCTGTTGCAGTTACTCTTACAATATTTTCACAAAGGTCTTCCTCTGTCAAGGGACCATCATTTGGCTGGGACATATTAATTAATATACTGTACTGAAAATAAACTATACCTTTGTCATTCCAAGTCTATCAGTGTTTTCACATGCTCATGATTTGAAGCATTTCTTCCTCCTACATAATAAGATACGTTTTTATGATATAACTTAATACTCAACTCGTATTGATTCTTTGACGTTTTAGCTTTATTTTCTCTTTGTTCATTCAAACTTACCTTAAAATGAAAAGATAACAGCAAGCACTTATAAGTTAATTTTATTACACCGTGGCCAATTGTTTTCAGAAATCCACTTCAGATTTCTGCTATGAGTTATCAGATGTATATCTGTAGATACTGTTAATGCGATCTGATGGAATTTGACTGAAGTTCATGTTATCTAATTTGACTTGATTGCCTACACTTTTTGTACAGGAGTGGGGCAAGATTCCAGATTAACATTTTTTCTGCAGTCAATGTAATTTTCCCTAAAGCTGGGTAGGCTTCTGCTCACATTTTATTATTTTACCTGAAAACAGTTGTAATTTGTATGTACTGTTCATAGTACTGTAAGCATCTATTTACAATTGGAAATGTTTGTGGCTTAAAAATGTAATTTTTTTTAAACTGTCCAAATGACTCAGATGTTCTAGTCATTTCATTTAGCTATGTTTTTGATTTGCTATATATTTAAAATTTAGAAACATTTCTTGGACCTTTGGCTTTGAATTCTAAAACTTGAGAAAAGTGAGAGGCTTATTGTTGTGCAGTATATACTTAATGGTAGACCAATGAATTCAAAGCTCTACAGTATTTGTTTTCCCTTGAGTTTATTGTCTTTGTTTCTTAACACAGGACTTGCAGCAGGTGATGGTATCAGGACCCAACCTCAATGAGACCAGCATTGTTTCAGGAGGTTATGGAGGCACAGCAGAGGGAATCATTCCCACCAGCTCCATCAAAGGTAAAACTCCTGGCTGAACTTTCCCTCTCTGCCACAGCTGTGGAGGTTACATGTCCATCTGAGTACTCCAAAAAAATTCACAGATTGATAACAATGTCTTTCAATTGGCAATTAACTTCATTACACTAATACTGAATTGCCTTTTTTTTCCAGTGTACATAAAATTGAACAGAATTCAAAGCTGAGCTAAATTAACAACTTGCGTCTCCACTAAAATAAGCAGGAGCTACCTTGCCTGGCTTCTTACAAAGTTTATACAATATAGTGACTGGGAGTTGAAAAGCAAAAGAAGGGAGGTACTATGGGTACCAGAGTAGTGCAGTTGTTGGAATTGGTGCTTTGCAGCACTGGGGCCACGAGTTCTATTCCTGGGGTGCTATCTGTGTGCAGTTTGGAAGCTCTCCCTGTTATTGAGTGGATTTCCTCTGGGTGCTCTGGTTTCCTGCCACTGTACTGTATGTGAAGACAAGCTGGTAGGTGCACTGGCTTCTGGGAAAATTGGCCCTAGGTATGAGTCTGTGTGTATTTGTGTCTGTGTACTGTATGCCCTGCAATGGACTGGTGTCCCATCCAAGATGTATCCTGCTTTGCGCCCATTGCTTGATAGGATAGGCTTCACCTCACCCGCAACCCTGTATTTTGTGCAGTTTGAAAATGGATGAATGGGAGGTACAGTACACTATACATGTTTTATTGTGTAAATGTTAACAGTGTGGTAATATTGATTGTAAGTGCTTCAGGTGAAGGCATCAAAGATAATTGTCATCAAGCTCCATTTATTTTATGCTACAGTGGTTAAGTAAAGAAAGCTCGTTCAATTAATATGTTAAGGTAATTGCACCACTCTCAGGAAAAGATTTTTCCATTTTGGTTTACTTAAGCTTTTAATTAATTGTCTCTAGGCTTTCTAATTTAATCTAGGCTCAATACAAAGTATATAACTACAGTAATTGTTTGAAATGTCAGTTCCTTTCTTCTGAAGCTTGATCACTACTTTATAGACTTACCAACATGAAATACCAGAACAATGGGACTCTAGCTGTTTGACAGCTGTTTATGAATATGGAATTAATCCTTTTAAAATTTCCTTTGTAAACCCTTTGCTTATCCAGGCCGTGGAGACATTGTCATAGTGTATAATGATTTTGTGAAGTTAGTTTAATAGACAATTTTAAAATTCTTGTTTTATTGGTAAAAGTAAATTCACAGCTTCACATGGTGGCTTGTGGAAAATCTTACACAAGCTTGCTTGCCAAAACTCTCAAATTATTGTGGCTTTCTTTCCTCATCATTTATCAGTTTCTTCTCCTGTACTGTGCTTTTGTCATGTTGTTATTTTCAGTTTGGAGAAGCAGGTATCTTTTCATCTTTGCTCCCTTTGTAGGTTCCTTGAAATACAGCATGTGTCAGTATGTTGAAGAAATTTGTATCTTCATACTGATTCAATTCAACTGCTGTAGATGAAGAGGTATATTTTTTTTAGCTGTACTGCACATAAAGATATGCCCATTTAAATGGGGCATGCAAAACTGTTTGAGGGTAATATGGGAAAACACTTGGATGAAGGCACTGAGTCACATTCAAGTTCTTGAGTGGGATATGGCTGCTATGAATCCTGTTTTTAAGTAGCATTTCCTCATGCATGTGCTCATAACACTTTTTTTTATCTTCAAAATGCCAATTGCTTACTCCTGTGTAAAGATGTTCCCTGAATTTAGCATAGATTAAATGGTAGTACAGTATTAGGGGACCAAAAGCACTTAAAACATGTCCATGTGCTCCAATCTGGATTCAGACCACTTTTTCTTAGGAATAAAAATGTAGTTCAAAAGCCACTTTGCAGGGGTACTTGAACAAAATTAGAAGAATCTGAAAATAGCATGTGTGCATTAGTAAGGGACAAAATTGAACCATGTAATTTGGATCAGTCGGGTGCTGTAGAGCTTCGTTTAGGGGACAAAACTGAAGCATGGATCAGTAGGCTTTTGATGCGTTACATGCAAAGTTACGATATCTTTTATAAGATGGGCTAAAATGTACGGTGATTAATACAGAAAGTGTAGCACATAGTATAAACGGAGAGACTATAATTAATTCGTGGATCTTACCCAGTGGTTTTTTTTAAGAAACCCAGGTATCTCCTTCAACATCATGACTTTCTCTGTGCCTGAGATTAATAGCTTAACATTTTGTGTGATTTTTTTCGTTAGTGTCTAGAAGACAAAAATATTGCAAAATAAAACTTAGAGTGTCAGATTTTATAGATTTTTACTACCTGCATGCACTTCTCTACCTTAGATATTATCTGACAAGTGTTTGCCAGTCTTGAATTTTCATCTAACCATCCTATTTGGATATTGATAAGAGACAGTAGAGCATCCAATGGTATATTTGGTATAAAATAAGTTCAAAAAGCAATATGTGATTATGACCCTTGTATAATTAGCAAACTGGCCAGTTTGGTGTTAAATTTAGCTTATCATAGCTGAAGTTCCAGGGGGCTCATTATGGAGATTTCTGAGTGGCACTGCTCTTTTCTTTTGTAGGAAAATATTGAGTTATAGAAACCTGGAGATGCCAAGGTGGAAACAACATGTCAAATTCTTAGTATACAGGGCCTTTTTAACATTTAACTTCAGAACTAGGGTTTTATGTCCATTATAAGACATTTTCTGAACACATTTTTGGGTGTTGTATTGTCCAAATAGTCATATAGCTTTGTGTAACTAAGCTCAGGGGTTAAACCCACTGCTTTCGTAATCATATTTTCCCTATTTTCACTGTAATTGCAAAACCAGTTAAAAGTTGCTTTTTTTACAACAGTTTTCAGTGTTATTCCAGATATTCTGGGAGGTTCTGTTATGCTTTTAATAGCAAAGTGCATTCATTTTGAAAAGTGTTCTGATCTTCCCTTCACCACATAATTATTCTGTCAGTACCTTAATAGTTTTGTACAAATTCTTTTGTAGAGACACAGCATTTCAGACCAATTCATTTACAATTAATTTCTCAGTTCTGAGGGGCATTTTTTCTTGCTGAGAAAATTGCTGGTGCTAAGTTTTTCTGAATTATTTTTTAGTAAGTTAATGGGTAATATTTTATATTAGGGTTTGTTTTATATTAATGAAATATATATCAATATATAAAGTGACATAAGTGATCATGTATAGTCTTTAATGTAATTAATTGTGTTAATAAATCCCTAATCCTGAAAGTATCCACAGCCATACACCTGTATTATGTATTAATTTCTTGCTAGTTAACCATTATGAAGTGTTATTTTGCACCTCTGAGCTAAAGTGTAATCAGTTCATCATTTTTAAGAGACATAAAAATTCTTTTGGTTCTTCACCTCTCACCATCATCTCAGATATACTTTGTCTTCTGATCAAGTATTACTTATTATAATTTTGCATTTAATCTTATTAAAAATAATTTCATATAATTATTCATTTGTTTTGCTCCTGGCCTGATTCTTGGGTGATTTGCAAGAATTCCAATTCAATCAATCAAAATAGCTTGACTCTCCAGTTACAGCTCACTTTAACGCTTAGGAAAACTTCTTCAGATTTTAACTCAAAAGTGTTAAAACATTAAGACATACACATCATCTGCAGTTAAACCGTTTTCTTAGATAAGGATTACGACACAGGCAGAACAGTTATGAGAACGTGTTCTGATATTGCATCACGAAGAACAGTGTGCACCTTTATTTTCTAAAGTGAAAAGAAGTTAGTCTAAGAACTGTATTTTGATAGCATGGTCTCTGGAACCCGGACCAGAAAATTGGCAGCGATTTTAAGATGCCGAAACCAGTACAGTGATGTGATTGCAGAATCGCCCGTTATAAAAAAACTGCTGCCCGTATCAGTTCACTGGTATGTTATTCCACTGGGGCGGAGTGGTGGCACTGTGGCTAAGGATCTGCGCTTGTGGCTGGAAGGTTGCCGGTTCAAATCCCGGGGCCGGCAGAGGAATCCTACTCCGTTGGGCCCCTGAGCAAGGCCCTTAACCCCAACTGCTCTAGGGACGCCATATAAATGGCTGACCCTGCGCTCTGACCCCAGCTTCTCTCTCCCCGTGTGTTCCTGTGTGTCTCATGGAGAGCAAGCTGGGGTATGCGAAAAGACGAATTCCTAATACAAGAGATTGTATATGGCTACTAAAGTGATCTTAAAGTTAATGAATAAATACGTGTTCCATAGGCCCTGGGATCCGCTACAACCCTACCATGCTGGGAAGACGCATCCTCCCTCTGGGACAAGGTGGCTCTTCTTGTCTGTTAACCCACTCACTCTTTCTCCCCCTTTTTCTCCTGCACGGTGATGGTGAAGGGAACTGCTGCTGAAGCTGCTGACTTGGCTTTTCCAGGAACTGGCATATTCTCCTTTGTTGTAAATCTCCTGCTGAACAGGTCTAATCCGCTCCTCTTGGTGTTTGCAAAAGACCAGAATGTATTTTCGTGCCACAGCTTGAAAGCCCTGAATGAATAAATATAATAATCGCCGAACAGCCAGAATTCAAGCTGATGCATTTGCTTTAACACTATACATTTTCTTCTGTAGCACAGTGAAAATGCTCTTCATCTAAGATCATGCTTCCCTTGAACAAGCAGACTTCATTGAGAATGTACAAGTTTAAACCAATTTAATGCAGCATGTCGGTTATACTTCTTTCCTTGCAGATGTGTGCCTGTGTATATTTTTTTTAATTGCATGGGTTTGTACGTTTTCTTTTTCTAAGTACATAATGCAATTGATGATTGCAATTGATTATCAAGTTGTTGCTAATATTACAAATAAGATATCTGTACCTGCGGGTGAGGGAATGGAAGTTACAGAATCAAGCAGGTAGCATAGCAGACTGTTATCCATCTAACAAAGTGAAGCCTGTTGATCTATTTTTATGTCAATTCAAAAATCTGCTGAAACAGTTCCTTGCTTACTGTTTACAAAACATTTTTTAGAAATTGTTTTTGTATACATTTTTTCTTTGCAGCACATACATGGTCATTGTGACTTTGTGGAATCTGTCCCCTAATGTGTGTTGTACATGAATGTCATTATCACTGATGTTCACTCTGTAACTCATCTATGTTCCATATTTTTTTTTCAAACCCTTCTCTTCACTCTGTCCCCCTTGTACCATTTTCATCTCTCCTACCACTCATGTTCCCTTCCCTTTTCTACCATGGACACTCTCCACTGTAATCCTTCCTTTCGACTAATCTGTCCATTTATTATCTAATGGCCGTGCATTTACCTCTCCTTGACAATGGCCTCTGTCACATTCCCATTTTATCTGGCCTATTTGCCTTCCCGGTTCAATGGCAAATGTTTTCCCAACCATCTCCTTATCTCCCACCCCTCTTCACCTGTTCATCCCACACCTGGATGGACTGCTGTCAAACTGGATGACTAAATCCAATCCGTCTTCTTGTTGCCTGGGCCCTTACCTCATCTAATTCACCACTGATCCCCCTTTGACCACCACCCCCCCCTCCCACCACTGCCTGCCCATTTCAGACCTGCGTTTGAAATCCAGGGGTGCTCTCATCTCTCCTAGCCAGGCAGCAGCCAGTCGGATAGCCAGCCAGGGAGAGGCCTCTGCAGGTATTGAGGAGCCAAGCCCTGTCTCACACTCACTCCCTCCTTAAATCATTTACTTGTCCTCTCCTTCCCCATTTGGTCATCATCTCATAGCTTGTCAAGGAGCTTAGCAAAGGCACCATGTGGATCTAGAATAAATTATGGATTCAGGCTAATACATTTTGTGCAAAATTGTTTTTTTAAGAATGACAACGCGTCTAAAGTCAAATCAATGATCTAGTACACAGGCTGTGATGTCCAAACTCTTAGCTTCTTTTTTCCTCCAAGCAAACATCATCATGAATTCTTGCCTGAATCTTGATTCAGAATGATATTTGAACCATCTTGTTTGTATTATTTCCAAGATTATTTTTATTAGCATTATCGTATCATTATGTTTTTATATTACTAGATAGAAACAAATTTTCATTTACACCTGAGGATGGGTTCTCATTACACATAGCAAGCCATTCTGTTGATAACTTGTTCCTTGTAAAATATAGTGGCTTTTATGCTTATAGTATGTAGTAGTTTGCTTTCAAAACTTTTTAAATCACTGTACTGTTGTAATTGACTTGATTATTGTTTCCCTGGTTTGGAAATTAAAAGGGGAAACGTTTTCACTGAACAACTGATTTCCTTTTAACAGACAAATACCAGTTTTCACATGGGTGTTCTGCAAACAAGCAAACAAGGAATCCTCTGTAGACTGATTAGTTTAACTGGCTTAAGGTCACATCATAAAAGGCTGAGATAGGGAATGTCCTTTCATTATACAAATATCCCTGAATGTCAGCCTTCTGTGCCAAGAGTAAAGAAGGGATGTGCTGTTGTAGTGGTCCTGCTTATTGTGAGTGACAAAGTCTATTCTTATAACTCTTTTTAGTGCCTAATTGTTAAAAATATATTATGAGACCTTACAAAATGTTTTTGCATTGTGAAAACCAGGCTGATACGTGTTATTAGCTTGTAGCTTGTAGCCTCTTAGTGTTTTTGTTTTACTGCTTACAATTACAATAGTAATTAGATGTGTATTATCGGTGATTTACATTTGAGAGAAAAAATCTGTTGATGGTAATTTGGTAAAAAATTCAGCAATATGGAGATTTTTTAATAAAAATTAATACAATTCAGCCATGTTGGGTTCATTATGGGTGTCTCTTTCATTCTTTCTTGTCATCTTAAGCGTTCACTCCATTGTCTCTCATAGGTCCCAATATGCACCAGTCACATAGCAGCTCAGCAGTCACTGCTGAAGAAGCTACTCGTGGTGTGGCTGTGGAAAAGTTTGACATTGTCAAGAAGTGGGGCATCAACACCTACAAGGTATATTGAGGGGGCACTGGAATAGTTTAATCATTTGTTCACAACTTTGCATTAAGTGTTGCCAATAACCAGTCCCTTCTTATGTCTAATATTTAAATCCCAGCTCGTCAAGTGGTAAACAGGTTGTTGTCCTAATGTGCTACTATAGAAAATATGTAAAAGTTACTATTTGATGCATCATTGTTTTGTTTGCATTCTTGTTTCTCTTAACTAAACCTTTATTTTTCATATTTAAAATTGTTAACTGTTTTTTTTAAATGGCATCTGTAGCAAATTGTTTGCAATTTTACTGGCGCTAAGGTCGGCAAAGACCACAACAGAAAAATCAGAATGTTTAGATTCAGTATTTTGTTTGTACCCTTTCAGTTGTTCTGGCACCAATAAGGGACAGAAAATCTTTGGAGAGAACATTGTTGCATTGTCCTTTATTTAAAATGGACCCTTTTGTCTCCTCTCATGCAATGACTTCCTCTTGTTTATACCCTGGCTCCACTCTACAGTGTACAAAGCAGATGATTTCTGAACGTTTTGGCCGTGGGTCACGGACAGTGGACCTGGAGCTCGAGGCTCAGATTGATGTGCTTCGAGACACGAAGCGCAAATACGAAAACATCCTGCGATTGGCCAGAGCTCTGACTAATCATTTCTACAGCATGGTGCAGACCCAGCGTGCACTGGGGGACACCTTCTCTGACCTCAGTCAGAAATCACCAGAGCTACAGGTAATATGCGGTTTCCCAGAAAATCACAGTTAAGCAAAGGAAAAGGCAGTGTTTTTTTTATAAAGCATTGATAACTGACCTAAAAAAGTTGTTCACCACAAAATATAAAACTAATAAGAGTCCTTGGCTATGTATATTTGTTCAAAATATCTTTGGAGGCAAAATAAGGATTTTCTTGTTAAAGGTAAATGAAAAGAATAGGCAACATTTAAAATTTGTATGGCCTTAGTTCTTCAATATCACAAAAATCATTGAATTTTTCAATGAAGATGATTTTACAGAAGACCGAACATCTGAGCTTCAGGTTTTCAAACAAGTTCATCAGAGTTTTTTTTTTGACAATTCTAAAAAACATGCTGCACTATTTACACCATTGTTAAATCTTTCTGATTTAAACTTTTTTAAACTGATGTTTTAAAATACAGCAGATTTCTTATTTTGTACTTCAGATGGTACATTCCCACCTATCTATTTGTTTGTGACATACAGGATGAGTTTGGATATAATGCTGAAACACAGAAGCTGCTGTGTAAGAATGGAGAGACCCTCTTGGGTGCCATCAATTTCTTTGTCTCTAGTATCAACACTCTGGTCAACAAAACCATGGAGGACACTCTGATGACTGTCAAGATGTATGAGAATGCTAGGTAAGAGTATGCAGTTTAGACTAAAACCTAGACGGCAGTACAGGCCAAACATTTAAATGCAAAGATGTAAATAATACAGATACAAAAGGTATGAACCGTTTTAAAAAATACCATGCCATAAATTTAATTTTTTAAAATCTTTTAATATCTAGAATACTAAAATATGTTATTAAAAGAGGTATTTTTATGACTGAAGTGTTAAGGGTTAGTCCTGAAAAAATAATGAGCTGCTATTTAGGAGTATTTTGGGGTAGGGCTTCCTTTAAAGATACTTAAAGTACAATTTTGAGTCCTGTCGGCCAAATGTCACCTGTTCAGCCTTGGGTCATGGTACTGACTGGCTGGAATAACCAAAGCATTATTTGTGTGAAAAGTGATAAGCTCACCAGTCTTTTTGTAGCTCAGATCAGTATTCATAGTCTTGGACAAGTGGAAGGACTGCAAAAACTGAAGAAACTTTAATTATTTATAGGGTCAGCAGTGGCAACAGTGCTGTAATGAGTGTAGGAAATCTGAAGAGACAACATCACACCCAGTAGTTGCATGTAGTTACAATTTCTAGAATATGTAGGTTTGACAATTTCAAAGCTTGTGTAAAAGAACAGCGTGTTCAAATTTGCAACAATTTAATAGCAGCAGCAGCTTGATGTAAGAAAGACTTCTTATTGGTACTAGGTCAGTATGAAAATGTGTTTTACATAATTGAAGGAACAAGTAAAGTTCTATTCCATGCTGAAAACAGAAGAAAAGAAACACGACGTTTCAGCTGTGGAGCCTTCTTCGGGTGTGGACACCCGAAGAAGGCTCCACAGCGGAAATGTTATTTCTTTTCTTCTCTTTTCAGCATGGAATATACCTTTACCTGTTCCTTTGCAGCTATCTACTTGAACTACTTTACGTCATTGAACACTTCAGTTAGCTCAGACCCAGTGTCTTAAAAACTGCCTCCTTTCTAAAGTCTGACTTTCCTATCCTAGACTGGAATTTGATGCATACCGCGCTGACCTGGAGGAGCTGAACATGGGCCCTCGGGATGCTGTCACCCTGTCACGCATTGAGGCGGCACAGCAGCAGTTCCAAATCCACAAAGACAAGTACGAGCGGCTCCGGAGTGACGTCACCATCAAACTCAAATTCCTGGAGGAAAATAAGGTAAGCATTTTGCACCCGCCCCCCAGAACTGAAGAACTGCTAGTCTGAGTCAGACTTCTTCATAGATTCTTACTTAAAGACATTCATTTTCTAACCAAAGCATGCTCCGGGAAACCGGAGCTTGCTTGAGCCTGTTGTCTCAGCAAGCAACAGGCACAGGGTGGGGTACAACCTGCACATGATGCCAGTCCATCGCAGGGCAGACACGGACTTGCACGGACAACACCTAGGGAAAGTTTTTCAAGAATCCAGTTCACCTATCAGTACATCTTTGAACTGTGGGAGGAAACTGTAGCTCCCAGAGGAAACCCAAGAAAACACAGGGAGTACTTACTGTACAGACTCCACTCAGATAGCACCCCAGGTCTGGAACTGAACCATGGACCCCAGCACTGCAAAGCAGCAATGCTTACCACTCCGTCACTGTGCTGCCTGAAGGTTGTTAATTAAAATATCATTTCTATATTTTGAAACTGAATTTTCTTCTATATGAAGGGTAAATTTGTCAAGAATGTTCCATAAGAATTTTAAACTTAGATTTATAGACACTTGCACGGAGGTAGGAAAACATAAAAGTAATAGTAAAGACAGAAACTGTGAGGCCTGTGCTTTGCACTGTTTGAGGTCAGGTTTTCTAGAACTGAGCCATCCCGCATATTAATAATTTCAATTCAATGTGCTCAGCGTATTTTTTTATTCTTTTTTGTAGGTGAAGGTGATGCACAAGCAACTCCTCCTGTTCCACAACGCCATCTCGGCCTACTTTGCAGGGAACCAGCAGCAGCTTGAACAGACCCTCAAGCAGTTCAATGTCAAGTTAAAGCCTCCCGGTGCAGACAAACCATCCTGGCTGGAGGAGCAGTGATGGTGCAGTTTTCCAGGCAACCGGACAGATGGACGGACAGACATACTGTTAAAAAGACCAACGGTGCAGGACCAGGAGAGGCCAGTGAGAGTGACAATGGGAGAGAACATGCTTGTCCCTTTCTTTTCCTTCCCTGTCTCTTCTCTCTCTTTTTGTGTTTGAAGAACTTGGATGTTTTAATCGTTTAGAAACACTAACATTTCTTTCCTTTCAATGGGGAAAACGTCCTTAATATTATGGCCACCATCTTGAAAAAAACTTCAGAACTAAATCAACACAACATCATGGTCTTCAGTTTGCTACTATATCAGTGTCGCCTAATAAAAACCTATGATCTCTGTCTTTATGACCAGGTGACAAGCGAATTAGTTATTCACTATCTGAAGAAATGAACTCCAATTTCTCAAGTTTAAAAGTTTACACTACTTCTGGGTTTCCAGCAAAAAGGGACTGTCCTTGTTAACCAGAAGGACTGTAGATATCAGAAATGTGCATTTAAACAGTCTCCTGTTTAAAAAAGTCTTATTTTCAAATTAGAACCAAAAGATTTAATGCACAGCGGCAACATCCTCTCCATTTAAGTTTGTTTACTTGTCTCAAGAAAAGTAGACAAAACCTAAGACCTAAAGAGAAGAAGATTTTGAATACAGAAAGAAGAAATGTTGAAAATACATAATGAAAAAGGTTAATGGTTAAAGCTGTTATTATTTCCATATTTATTATTAAAACAGTAAATATATGGGGTTGCGGGACAGGGAAGGCTTTTTTTGTGAAGTAAGTGTTGTTACTTTGCAGATTGTCAGAGAATGTTGTGGAAAATAATGCCACAGTGGGTACAGAGTTATACGGGAAAGAAAAGAGTTTGATTTGACAAATTCTGTCCTTTTGGAATTCACAAAATTAAGCAGAAACAAAGCTTGTTACTTGTAATGTAAGACACTCCAAAAAATTCAATGAATAAAAATCAAGAATACTGGTGTCTGTAGAATATGTCAAAAACTTTTTTCTTGTCCAAAGGTGATACAATCCATTTTCGATGCAGTGCAATTCTGGTCCTTGAGACCACAGGCCACAGTCCTCCATAATTTATAGGTAGTTATTGATAGCCAGCTGCTTTAAACCTGGATAGATGGTCAGGTTCTTTAATTGGGTGATTTAATTTATTCAGCCTCAATAATGTGGATCATCATTTGACTATAGCACCTATGAGACCTTGTGGAGAAGCAGGGTTTACCATGGTTATATTACTGTGGTCACAAATAGTGTTAAACTGTAGAAGATCTACTCAACTTCTCTTTAGCAGAAATTAGTAGGATATGTGTTTTTCAAAAAGGGTTCTCTAGGAACAAAAGTTTTTAATATCTAGGAATCTGTCTCCTACTTGTAGGAAAGTTGGATATCTTCAATGATCTGTGCCCCTTACTGACTACATAAGATTTTCAAAAGGAAAACTTAATTCTTAATGGCATCATATTTTCTGGTATATTACTTAGCATTCAGAACCATTGTATATAGTAGTATCCCACATTTTGTGACAAGGATGCACTAATGTAAAAAAAAAAGCATATGGGTTCCGCAATTATTTGTTGACAACTTCACTTAAACTTGTAGAAACAGTGTCTGTATTCCAGTAGTTTTTCATGGTCTGGTAAGAACAGAACAAGAAAAAGAACGTAGCTGTAGACTAAATAAAAGGTGAGAGAAGATCGAAAGTGTGTATTGTCTTAGTTGTTTTAATTTGAGGACATGTTTTTGTTCTTTTTGAGAGAACTGTAAAAAGGTCACTGCAGATGGCTCTGAGATAGTATGCTTTATATACTGTATTTCTCATAGCACTTCCAGACAGCTTTGGTAGCATCATGACAAATTTAAGTTCTTACACTACAGCCAAGAATCGTGGAAGTTAACGTGACACAGAGCTTTCAAGCTTCCATCTTTTCTTCTTAACAAAATACCCTTTCTGGGTATCCCAGAAGTCACAGGCCAATGTTCAGCTTCAATGACAATTTAACTCTTACCTTTTGGAGGGTACTGAAAAATGCATCAGTTGAGATATCACAGGACAGCATGCATTTGTTTAGCTCTGTAGCTCACCCATTCCACTAATGCTAAGACACCTTTTACAACTTTGTTTTCAGGTCAGCCCTGGGTCACACTTCTGAAGTGTGAATGGCTGTCCTGAACCGACTTAAATTTAGGCTGCATTTTTGATCTGGCAATTGTAGTCCAAGGACCACATCCAGTTCTGGGGTGCCGTTATTTTTAATACCAATGTCTTTCTTATTGCATAGGGTTTAACGACACACTCTCAAATTTGCCGGCATGCAAAAACAATGCAGTATTTTACTTGTAAGCAAACAGTTTACTTATGGGCTGCTTTAAAATGACATATTAGTGACCAGTTAGCAAATGAAGCATAATGAGTTATTGATATTTTCACACCAGATATCACCCTTAAGGTATCACTTTAAATGTGTTAAGAATTTATCCAGTAATGCTAGGGTCCTTGTACTGTGTAATGCTAGGTTTACCGCTTTTTTGTTTTGGGGGGTGGGTGCGTATTAAGTTATCTTTAAACCACAGAGGAACATGGTTTTCAAGGACCAAAAGCTGAGTAATCTTATAATTAATTACTGTTATAATCCTTTAAAGGTGACATTATGTTCAGGCAGCTTGGTGATTTATACTAGTATATAATTATACTCCTGTTTTGTCACAAGGTGGCAGTCTATTCTAAACAGTTGCAGGGGAGTTTCATTAACTCTCATTGATGACTGGCTTCCAATGTACTGTAGATGGTTGTGCTATGAAATGGCTTATTGTTGCCCTGCAGCAACTTTTTTGTTGAAAGCTTAGTGTTTTCACAAAAACAGTTTTTTTTAACATCGGGGCTGGGAGAGTTGATGTTATTTTGTCGTCCCTCTTCTCTAAATCGTGCCTGAGCAGTTAAAATTGGATACTTGAGGCTTATGTTTTAGAAGACTTGCATACTTGCATTCCTAGCACAGGTTGGATACATGTATGCAGACATGTATAACTGTGCAGCATGTATGTATTTTTCCCCATTTTCCATGAGTGATCTTTGGTGCGGTGTTTGCACACTAGTTTAAACATTGAAATGCAACATGTCAAAAGAAGTGGTTTGAGAATCCAAAAAACCCCTAAAAAGGTATGTAACTTCAGTTACTAGCCCCATTTGTCCAAAGTCTGTTCCAAATGTGCCAGCTCTTTTTTGCTGGACATTTTTTGTAATCTTGTTTTTCATTGTAATTTCATGGTTGACTCTTTTAATGTTGTTGAATAAGCTTTGTAGCCATCATGTGACCTATACATACAATGCAGTCATTGAGCACTTTTGTTGCCATTTGTATATTGATATTGAAGTTTCTCCCTTAAACCTTTCAGTGTTCAGTGAACAGCATTTTATTTTCATTTATAAGTTATTATGCTATTGATTGTATGTATCCACTATTAACTAGGTACTGTTAAAGGCAAATAATAGTTAAAGCAAGGCCCTTGCAATTTGATGAAACACTGTGTGATTATGCCATGATGCTAGAACTGTGCATTTGGCATAAGACTGGTGCCTACAAGATAGGCGGCAAGCAGCACAGACCCAACATTTCATGTTCAGACAGTGTTTTAAATATGCTGCTAATTAGTCATTTACACCTTGAATGACTTGAATCATCCGAAAGCAACAAAGTTTCTAAATGACGGTATTGTAGAACATCATTTGGTAGAAGATGGCATTTTACTAAAACTACATTTCACATTATGGTTAACGTTAAAAGGAATGTGCTAAATTTAAGCACAAAGTCCATATGAATTGTTTATTCTGTGATGGGTCTTCAGATTTGCCTGTTTTTTCCTAAGTCTTTGAGAGCTTTCCACTTCGTTTTAAGGTTGAACTAATGTGGTGTTGCTTCTTTGTTCCCAGGTTTTTGTAGGAGCAGCTTAGAAACTGAGCAAGGCAGAATTTCTGCTCTTTAAAGTGTCTTGTATAATTGCTGCATTTTGTAAAGTTGTACTTAGGAATTTGTGTACTTTGGGTGAAGCAATACTAATGGAAGGAAGTACAGCTGTGAAGAAACTTCAGCACACAAATCCAATGTCTTTCTGACTTGCCTTCCTTGTATATATATGGCATGTCGTCATAAGTTGAACAGTAAACATCATGGCTGTCCCTTTTATGAATTTAACAATCAGGCTACTGTTCCCTTTTATGTCAATGTTCCTTTTTTTGAAAGACTGTATTTCCATTTGAATGTATTCCCATTTTTTCAATCTATTCCTTCAGGTAGTTCTTCCACAAATGGTACTTACCTGTAGTACACCAATTGCCCAACACTTGCCCATTCATTAAAAATCTGTTGCTTTCTAGCCAGTTCTGGAGTCCATGTACATCCATCCAAGAAGATCCTTATTACTGAAGATCCCAACCAATTTATTTTCTGTCCATATAAAGGTTTGTGGATTTCCCCAGATTGTTAAAAAACTAAACCAGCAACTCTAAAGTTAAATCTAAGCTTTTTAAGACAGAGAATGGAACAATGTTAAAGTTTCTACATTTAATAACATTTGTGATGAGCCAAACTTCTGAGGAATTCAGACTGATTGTCATATTCATAAAATGACAAAATGAACAATCCTGTTTTTTTAAAAAAGCTAGTTTGTCTGAAATCTTATTCTGTGTTCAAGTGCTGTTCCTTCGTGTCCCCATAAGAGCAATACCAGTTAGATGTTTGGCCCTGGTTAAAGGGTGTCCCTGAATCTCTTTTCCTTTATCCAAAAACTTTCCTGAATCCCTGAAATATGATTATGAACACACATTCAGTTCTTGTATTAAAAATGAAAATCCTGATTCAAGTGTAATAGACACCAGACACTTCTTAGCTAGTTCTAGTTAGTAGCTAAAAAAATGAAAGGTTTATATATGAAATTTTATTTGCGTACAATCAATATTTTTTTTAGGCTGCTCTGTGATATTGTAGTGTATGAATGATTGTATATATGTAATGATATTTAAGATAATAAAAAGTCTTGGGTTTTATGTGGTTTTGCTATTCTTCCTTGCTTTGTTCAGGAGTACAGCCAATGACCAATTGAACCTAGCAACAACAGGCACATGAGAATACAAAAAAATTCAATGTTGTTACAATTATTTAAGGATAGAGATGAATTGTTAATATTACTGTATAAATGTGAAACTGATTATAAGAATTTGTATAAAATCAAATACTCTAATGATTTATCTACAGTGTGTGCATTTGTCTTATTTCCCAAAGCGGATCTGAAAGCCTTGTTGCAGTAAAATGTGCATGACCAAAAATGTGATTTTCTAGCACATGATATAATGACATGCCATGATATAAAGATCTCTGGATGCTGCACAAGGTACCACTGTGCAATTTGTTTTGAGCTATCATATTCTTAAGGAGTTCTTATTTTAGTAAGGTAGGGCATTGTTATTGCATTTATAGTGGATCAGGATGATACTACAGTGAAGCCCGATCATGTCAGATTTCAGAAGCTAAGCAGAGAGGAGGCTTGGCTGCAGCAAAGAAGGTGATTGTACAGTGCTAGCGTGTCATATTTGAGGAGTGTAGTGATGCTAGATCTTTTTACTGCCAGAATAAGAGAGGGTCACAATGCCACTTTGGAGATCAGTAGGGAAGTTGTGACTAGAATAAATGAAAGACTAATGCGGGCCTGATGACCGTGGGATTTGGAGAGGGGTCGGGAGACTGCTGGAGGAGGAGAGAGGGAGGGGCAAATGTCTTACAATGGATCTTGGTTGTTTTCTTCCAGTTCTGACGTTCTTTGTTGAAACCAAAATAATAAAAAAAAAGCTCTGCTGTTACTTGGATAGAATGTCTCTTAGAACAATTAGGTCGTTGCTGGAGCTGGACGAGTAGGTGGCACTTTTCCTGTAGAAGAATTTACAATCCACTGCCCTATCATGCAGACACGATAATTTCTTACACTTAAGTGTTTTTCTGGACACTCCACTCAAAGCGCTTTACAGCTATTGGGGACTCTCCACCACCAACACCAATGTGTAGCACCCACCTGGATGATGCGACAGCAACTTCTGCTACCACATAACAGTATCAAGCAGCTGGGTCATGGGGTGATTCTCCTGCTTTTCAAGTGCTTTGCAATTCTTCAGAAATTCAAGTTTAACATGGCTTCCTTTTAATAATTAGGGAATTTAAAATCTCAACCACAGTATAAATACTGTTTAAAGTATTTTTTTGTGGGATCAACACCAAAGCACTGTACAAAATATGTCATTTACAAAAATGATGTTTACTAGTATGTTTCAGTTTTGTGGAAATAATTTTTTTCTTAGATGAATGTCAACTTCCAAAGGCCATATTCATACGATATTTGATGTGGGAACTGTTAACGCAGTTCTGTAAAAAGACCCAACCACTGATGTTATGAAGAAAATTGATTCATTCAACCTGACTACACAGAAGACAGATTTATGCGACTTTTTCAGCTCCACCTCACAGTTCTCTCCTCAAAAAGGCACATGTTAATTTTCCTTTGAAAGGTCCATGTCTTGGATCCTGGTGACAAAGCATTCAGAAACCTGGGTTGAAGCATTTTGGAAATTCCCTGCAGTTGCTAAGATTGTGACTATCACTTTCTGTCAGACATCAATTTTCAGCAGCAATTTATAAAAGCAATTGTTCTGCATGTAATCGCACTGCTATGCATTTGGTTAGACAACAGTAAGAGGGTTTGATATTTAGGATAGAAAACAATTACTGCACTCTACCTAAAGTAACAACTAAAGATAAACGCCAAATGACTGACCATCAATCTAATGAAATCATAAAGGCATACAGTATATACATACAGTATATAGTATATTGTCGTTTTTCATTAGAATTAATTTAGACCTTTTCTGATCCTGCAAAACTGAAAATTTGTATTTTTATTTTTGCTTGGTTGGTGTGAAAATAACAGGACTCGGAGTGTCGCTAGTTACTTTGAACATTTTCAAGCAGAGGTCACAAGGGGAGTGCAGACGGGAGAATAAAGGTAACTCTCGCCTAGAGCTCTGTGGTCACCTGAAGGCTCGCTGTGATGTCTGAAAGCGGCACCTCTCCTATCGGTGTTGGATCTCCTGTATGCCACCGTGGAGGCCATGACATAGCAAACGACATTTCGCTTGTGGACCCAACGATAGCTACAACTCCAAATTGGGTCAGTAAACAGTATATAATATTATTAATAGCTGACTTATAATTAAAAGACCTCGGAAGCACACATGCAATTATATATCTCATTCTGCGTGATATGTGCAACTTGTGCTCATCTTTTTCCTTTTAAATGTACAGTAAATAGTCTTTGATGAGAACAGCGAACAGACAGGTTAGACGGCAAATATCAGCCTTGTGGACTTGCCTCAAGAAACCTTTAAAACAAAATTACATTATAAGGAATGTGCTATGGGGACCTTAAGATTTTTATTGGACGATTTTCTTAAGAATGAATGTTCATTACTATTATTCTTGATTTTTTGTGTTTTTTTTATTTTTCATCTAATATTTTCCATCAACAACAATAATGAAAGGATAAAAAGGATAATCACGTGAATATGAACAGTTTCTTTAATTAAATTCTTGCCCGAAGATGTGGAAAATCTCCTTTAAAGTCTCTTTAAACAAATGGCCGAACAAAAGTGTTGAACGGAAATGAGCCCAAGGTCGGTCCAGGAAGAGCAGGGGTTAAGGTCGGGCGTGTACCTGTAGCCCAGGTACGGTTTGTCAATTTGGGTGGTGCTTTGCTTGTGTAGGAAGAAGAGGTTTTTAGAAAAAACTGTCGGATGTCTTGGTAAGCGGCTGCTGATGCTGGATTAATTTTAAATGCGGAAAGATATTTTATTTCCTTTTCATATGAACTGTTTGAGGGATTGACTCGTTTTATCAGGTAGGTTTAATTGACGAAAAGAAATCGTAACCTGGTGTATATATAAACTTTGTTTTCGTTATTTATGAATGTTTAAGTTTAATGTACGCTCGTAGTGAAAATACTTAGTTTTCACCTGCACGCTCAAATATTAACACGTCTTTATATAAATTTCTTCAATAATGTTAAACACAACACCCATGTTAATATTAAATCCATTTACACGACTTTTTAAACACCGGGTCTTATGCGTTGTTATGCGTTCACACAGTCCCTTAAAAATAAGTTTTAGTTTTTCAGCGACTATGCTCAAGGAACACAGGGAACCAATTTGCGTATTGTTTGTTAAGACAGAAAAATGTAGTCACTTTAATAATTATTTAATGGTCTTTTTAAGTTTTTAGCGTATGTTGAGCAGTTATACAACAGTTGCTAGAATAAGCTATACCTACATTTAGCATGTCGATTGAGTTAATGGTATGGCTTTCTCTGTTCATTTGAAAGTCCTGTGTAATGGATGCTATTATTAGCTTAAATACATAGTTTAGAAACGCTCAAATATTAATCATATCCCAAGGTTAGTCTCTGAACATTTACCCGTAAATGTTTTTCTTGTTACAAGTTGAATTTCTACTAAGAATGAGCAGACAAAAAACGGAATTAATCGATAAGGCGGAAAGGAACTGGTACACTTTTCCTTAAATGTGGTCCTCTGTACCTTTAATTTTTGCTTGAAAAAAATTTGACTGTAATCAAGTAAGGGTTGGGGACTAATGAAAGCAATCACCTGTGTTACACGCTTTCGAAAAATACCATGTGAAAGTTCCCTATTTTTCAGATAAATACCTCCGAAAACCAACATCGCCATGGCCCTAGATTTACAAAGTTATTTCCGCAAAAGCAATTTTTTATGCGCAAGCTACTGTATAAAGGCAAGACACACTGATCCAGGGAATGAAAAGAAGGTTTTTTTTAAGTGGTGCAAGAGAACTTGATGGCCTTTGAGTTAATTGGCAGCTGGACTTAGATTTAAAAATGTATTCATTGTTAATATGGATTTACTGTAATTATTATTAGTGTGTAGCACAAAAGGGCTGGTCCAGGTGAGGCCGCAAAATTGTTTAAAGACCAATGGCATAAATAAAATGGGGACAATGAAATTGAAGCATCAAAGGAACGGGACAGAGCCCAAAACATCTGTGTTATTGAAACCTTTTGTGTTAAATCACTAAACTCGGTTATTACCTCATACTGTGGGGGAAAATATCTTACACCACTGAAAATGAAATATGAATACTATACAAATATTAATCAAAACGAGGGATATCAGATTGAAGATAAAAATGACTTTTTTCACTCACCTTCCCCTAGGCATGGATTGAGTTAGATATTCAACTTCTGTGCACCCTTCAGTTTCCAAGAATTCACAAAAAGGGCCCTAGTGAAGAAAGTAATCCTAAAAATATGTAAAAAACCTGATTTTGAATTCTACACATGCACAGAGGGGTTATGCAGTTTCCTTTAAACTACATAGCTTAAATTGTAGAATTTAAATCACTGGATGTTATGCGTTTAAACTGGGACAAAAGTTACTTCTCTTTTTTTTTTAATGAATTGTTTCCTTTGGATGCAACGGAAGCTGACAAGAGCAATATATAAACCAATATCTTGGAATGTTCTGTAATTTTAATGTGGTCTTGGTGAGATATTTGAATTTGACTCTTATCTGGCAGTGTGGGCTAGAGCAGCTCAGTTTATGATACTAAGTTGTCCGGCTTCAGTGATCTATCTGATAGACATCCTCTGTTTCACTATGCAATGTGCAATATAAATATAGAGTTGTGCAATAAAATTCTCAACATCTGTTGTTCATACATGACCACAACCCCAAATTCATTTTAGTGGGAATTTGTGATTACGTCATTGTAGGTTTCTGGTTGCTTCCTCTATTCTAATACACAGTAGTAACTTCTTTTGAGCTGAGTTCTACAAGATGTAAATAGCAGTTCATTGTGGATGCAGAGCATCAGTATGCATTATATGGAACAGGAAGATTCAGGAAAGTACTTGGGCTGTTGAAGACCACATTACACCCCTGTATACCCTTAAGGTTATGTGATCTGCCAGATTTAAGGTTACAAAAGGAACTTTTGAGATTCTATGACACTGTAATGAATTATTGCCTCATTCGCATTGTCCTGTTGTTTGGAGGTCAACTGCAATCTTCCCTTAACTTCTGAAATGTAAAACTAATATTTTCCCTAATTACAGTCAATAGCCTAGCCTAGCCAATGTGACTTCTTATTTAAACATGCAAAAACGTTCACTGTCTTGCAATATCTACATACATATAATATTTACTATCTTGAAAGCAAACAAGATTGGGTCTGGTCAGTACTGGGATAGGAGATCACTAAAGAGAGCTGATGCTGTAAGTGTAAATAGTGCAGATGGACTCACAGGTGTAACTCAAGGATTACACTAAGACCAGTGCCTCAGTATGGTGACAAGAGAGACCGTGCCTTACTGTAGGAGTTGCCATACTTCGGCCGTTAAACTTAGGTTCCGCTTTCTCGGTCATTAAATATATCATGGCAGTGTTTGTAAGAACAGATGTGTTAACCCTTTTACTTTTGTGCCGCACAATATGACTTTCCTAAACACCCCCCTTAATTCAAATGGTGAAGTGATTTCCCATTTCTCCTCCTGATCTGCTGTATAATATGGCTGGAATGTATCTAGGCAGTTTAATTGTTGGAATACACATTTTAAAAGCAATAAGGCTGTTAGCTTTCCCTGTTGATTCACTAAAAAGAAAACATGATTTTGATGTCAAGTTTAAGACAACCTAACAGGGATCAACGTGTTTCCTGGTTTTGTACCGTGTGGTTGAAGCCATTAAATATCGGAAAGAATTAACATGTAGATAGAGGTTATTCAAAGTAACATCATGTGAAAGATGGTCAAAAGCCACATATTTGCAAAGCGCTTGAAAGGAGCTATTCATTGTGCCTCACAGAACAGAGTTCAATTACGCTTCATCAGAAATAAAGATCTAGTTTGTGGCTGTGGATCCTGAAACATGTTGCAGCACTCCTCAGTACATCGATAGCTTAGTGTTTGTGAATTGAAGGCTTGTGAAAGGTGTGGAAGCTCTGCATAGGCTATACCCTCAGGCACCTTACCTTCAGGTCACTCCCAGTTCTGCACAGTTGCCCAGGAATGATTTAGGGTATTAAACATTGACTTTATTCAGCCAAAGTACAATCACACCTGCAGGTATCCCTTTCTAATTGCTTTCAGACTTGGAAAAAGTCAGACCAGGATTCAGAGCAACTGTTTTATACAGTATGTGGTTCCATGGTTTCATCATCATAATCATTTTCCTTCTGTATTTATAAGCTGCAACATATATTAAATTTAGAGAGAATGAGATGAATGGGTTTTTCATTTTCGCTAAGGTTTGGTCATATTTTCTCTTAATATTATATAGAAACATTTCAGTGCTTCAATGTTGATTATTATTTTGGTACTTTGATATTTTGTATTTGTTTTTGTTGTATTAATGATACATTTAAAAATCAGGCACATTTCTTTTTAATGGAATTTCAATCATTTGGAGTAATAAAGCAATTTGAATAAAATATAAGTGATGGAACCTGATCTGAACTCAAGCTTAAAGGTTACATTACTAAATGATATTTGATGTCTCAATTTCCATCCATATTTTATGCCGCAGGTCCTTTGGTCCAAATTTATTTGGTCCTTTCATTTTGTGCAGCTTGTTCAGGAATGTGAACAAATGTCTCTCCGTAGAGCTGAATTCCCATGGTATTTGAGTTGGCACACCTCACAAAATTTGTGAGTTCTGAGGCACTGAGGTTGGAGACAGTGGTATTCTACTCTCACAGAAATAATAGGAACTGCAAGTGAGCTCCAGATACTGAGACTATTCATGTCAAATTATCGAGATAAAATATGTGCACGGAGCTTCTGTTTGTTCTGCTTCTAAAATCCTCTCTGTCTGCAAAGGGGCTGTCACTCTGCCCTTATCCTGCAGAAAAACAGGTCAAGCAGTATCAATATTGTTTCGGAATGAAGGTTGGATTGTAAAGTGAGATCTGGCAGGATGCAGAGAGAAAAATGAGATACTGTATTGCCAATACAATCTGAATACCACATCTGATGAAGATAAACCAAGATGATCGCTTTTATTTACAGTTGCAAGAAAAAGTTTGTGAAACCTTTGGAATTACCTGGATTTCTGCTTTAATTACTCATAAAAATGTGGTCCCCACACCTCCAATCTCATCTCATTGATTGGAACACCTGACTCCAGTTAGTTTTTGGAGAATCCATTAGCCTAGATGTTCACATACTTTTGCCAGCCTGGACTGTGAATGTTTAAACGATGTGTTCAATACTCCCAAGAGTAAGAGTGTTTGTGTGTTATTAGTTTAAGCAGATTGTGTTGGTCTATTATTGTGACTTAGTTGAATTTCAGACCACATTTTTATGAATAATTAATGCCGAATTCCAGGTAATTCTAAAGGGTTCACAAACTTTTTTCTTGCATTGTAAGTGTTCAGTACAACAGAAGAACTTATATTTAGAGTTCAGTAGCAAAGTTCCTTTTATCAGTTTTTTTCAGTTGCACAGTTGAATTTGAGTTACTCATGAAATGCAGTAGTTACAAGGCAAACTAAAATGTTCTAAATCTAAACATTTATTACATCTATACAAAATAATTCAAATTAGGTTCACCTTTGTTACTAAGAATCTGGCTAGAACACATATTAAAAGGTACTGTATGAGGGTCCCTTGGCAAGGATTAGAAATGTTTCAAAGATGATGGTGTTGCTAGTAGAAATTTGCTTCTTAATCTCCCTTCTTGTGGCCATAAGTACCATTTAGAGAGGAGTACAGTATCTCCACTTTTTGTTTTTCTGGTTAATTTAACAGATGATCACATCTGTTGGCTTTGGACAGTTCCTTTGAAACTTGTATAATATGCACACCCAGTCATCAGTATGGAATTATGAACCTTAGAAGAGAAAGAAAGTTGTGGCCTTACGCTCATTAAACTTCCCAGCTGGGCTCTAAGATGATGTGTTCAAGCCTGGGTCATGACACCCAGAGGGCAGGCTGCAGGTACAGGTATGTCATCCACAGGTAACTGACTCCAGAAGGGGTGATGTCATTTGCTGACCATAAGTGGAATTCCTCAAAACGTGGTACACGAATAGCCAAGCATTCCTGAATTTAGGATGGGCTTGAACCAGCAAGGGTATCCTTGCTCAGATGTGACACACAACAGCTTTTTCTGCAAGTAACTGGGAAATTGCACATTTAGTAAGATAAGCTTTCCTCTTAAAATCAGTGCTAACTCTTGAAAGGCATTATGTTGACTGTCAAATGTGGTTCATTCTCATATTTCATTCTCTCTAGTTTTAAACTGAGCTGACTAACAACAATTAAAGCAATTCAAAATGCAAAGGGTATGTAACAGTAAAGTTTCAAATTTGGATTAGAAAAAGTATATTAAAGAGAAGAAGGAGAATTGTGGAGCCTGCTTTAAATTTAAAATTCTTTTTATCTTTGCAGGTTTTTCTGTTCCTTCTTTGGGACTGCTGTTGGACTGATAATTGGCACTTGGCCTGATTTAAAAAAAAACTCAACCATCCACTTTGGTTTGTAATTTTGTCTCCCTGTCCCTGGAAATACAAATTTCCTCCATAAGCATTCTGCAGTGGATGGCCGTGTTGCCATGATGACTGCAGAGTATGCCTCTGACCATCCTCATCTTCCTTTGCCGTTGGATGTCCCAGGGCCCATGGCCCCACCCCCCCCCCCTCCTCCTCCCCCCCCTCCACCTCCTCCTCCTCCGCCCCCTCCCCCCCCTCCTCCTGCCTCACCCCCCGGGAGTGGACCCTTGACCAGAAGCAAACATCGGCGGTCCAAACTTCGGAACTTCAACTGGGACGCCATCCCTAGGCACAGTGTGATGGGGAAACGCAACATCTGGACGGCCGAGAAAAAACTGGACGACTTCGAGCTGGACACCAAGCGGATGGAGGAGCTGTTCAGCCAGAACGAGCAGGGGCAGCAGAGAGCGCGGGCCAGCTTGAGGAAGAGTGTGCGAGGATTGCCTGCTTCCACCCAGGGGATGGACCCTGTGAGTATTCCCCATGCCTGGGTCTCAAAGGGGATGATTGCCTGTTGTTGTAGATAATCAAGTGGCACCTGAAGATGGCTCAAGAGCAGAAACGTTGTGTTTCTCTTTTCTAGTTTGCAGCATGGAATTAACCTTTACTTGATCCTTTGTAGAAGTGGTCAGCTGTACTTCACGTTGTCCATGAGCTTTTCCCCCCTCTCTTCTCCCTTTGTGAAATCGACAGGGCGCCTGTTGATCCACTACCTTATCATGTATCAAATTCTGTAAGAACCTATGTGCCAGCTTTTTTCATATCTGATAAGTTAAGTTTTTAAACCACAGTATGACACATTTTTAAGGCACGTAATGGATTATAAGAAGCACTGTTTATGATGCTCCCTAGGGATTTGGCTTCTCTTTACCAGGGCTCCATCTTTTGTTTGAAGGTAATGTGGGAATTTGAAGCATAAGCTTTGCATATGTGTAGTAAAGGTAAAACTCATGTTTTCAGAACAAAACATATCCTTTAATCCATAGACTCCCCCATTGTCATACCCTATTCCTTGTTTTCTGCCAATGGACCCCAGAAGAGAGACATACAACGGTAAAATATAGTGCACTTAATAGCCGTCTTTGTTAGCAGCAACAATCCATGTCTTCATAGTGCTGGAACCACCAGCACTATGAATTGACCACATCCATTTCTCCAGCTGTGAAAGACTAACAGTCATCCTCAAATGAGCCACATTCCAAGTTGGCAATAATCGCAGAACAAGGGAGGTTAAATTTCTAAGTTGGCAGAGCTAAATCTCCCACAGATCTTTCATAATGCAGAATGGAAAATTTCATACATGGTCATTTTCCTTTCCATGTAATTTGAGAAATTGTGCTATCCAAACTTTTCCCTTATCTCCTGGAGTGAGAGAGGGATCATAAAACAAAAAAAAAAATTGAAACAAAGACATATTCATTGTTTTTCTGTGTAATTTACTGTACAATGAGGGTTTAGGTCATTACCTCTCCTTCATTTTGTTGTCATAATATAAGCACATAATATTGATCTACTTAAGTGGACGATTTTGATTGCTGCTTTTTCCCTCCGATTTGTAAGCCCTGTGAATAAAATAATGGAAAATGGTTATGCTCTTAAGAGTAAAACAACCCTACCCTGGTTTATAAGTATTTTAAATTCTAGAAGGCAAATCTACTAGTTTTTTTCTACAGCTTTAACAAAATTGTTTCTATGGAGTGCCAACTTGCCCTTTTGCTTTCAAGGTGAAAACGCTTACATTTTATTTAAAAGGATTAATAATAATGAAATTGGCTCATTTCTTTTTGACCTCCGCTGTTAGGTTGGGTTTGAACATGGTTATAAAATGAATTGTCTTTAGATTATTTTAATTTTTCACGGGTTTTATGCCTGGAAATGGGATGAAATAACTTATTTCACTGGGTCCCAGGGTTCAATTTGGAACCTGGGGTGAAATCTGCTTGCAGTTTGTAGATTTTCTTTGTGTTTACATGGGTTTTTGCCGGTTTCTTTGGTTTCCTCCTACAGTCCAAAAACATACTGATGAAGTTAATTGCATTCTGGAAAAAAACTGGCCCTAGTGTTTGTGCGTGCGTGTCTGCCCTTGCGATAGACTGAAGTCCTGTCCAGGGTGTATCCTGCCTTGTTCCCATCGAATAGGATGAAGCGGTTAAAAATGGACAGGTGTATATTTTCAGGATGGAAGTCAGAAATATGATACTCCTATTGAAATTCAGTTAAGAAGTATTTGGTTGTGTCGTCATTTTAGTTTCCCTGCAAGAGCTGTCTCTGCAAGTCTAGTCATGTTTAGGGTTTGTGTGAGGAGCTGAGCTGCAACTTTGTGGTAGTGCATTAATAAGATTTACTACTTGTTGAAAGGATATTTTGTATTAATAAATGATTGTCACTTATTTATGACATTTGTTTTAAGAACAAGAATTTCAGCAAAGGAGAAATGGCTTACAGTTTTCAGCAGCACTACAGTTTGTGATCAAGCCCAGAGTGCATCTACACCTTCACACCCAAATGACTCATTCTATCAAGCATATAAAAAAAAAGATGCATGAATATAATTTAAAATGTGACTGCAGATTTATTTGGGATGGCAAATGCTTTCATTGTTTTTTGATTTTTGAAGACGTTTAAGGGTGGTTTTTACATGTTGCTTAAATAAAAAGAAAAAATATTAAGTTCTGTGTTTAATTCATATTTTAAACCATTTAACATCTTTTTTTCATTCAAAAGTAGAGTATTTGTGTTTGATAACTGGTGATTTTTAAAAGATTCGCAATCATTTTTTTTTCTGCAGGATGTCTTTTAATCATTTAATGTAGTGAAGATTTGTTTTACAGTGAATTTAATATCTAGAATATCACACCTGTGGTCTACAATTCAGACAATTAATGCACACATTATGTTGCCATCCTTCCCAAGATTCAGATTGTTTTCCTGTCAAGATGAGCACTCAGAAATTGAAATAAGTAAGATCCCTAGAAAACAGTGCAGTCAGTTTGCAATTGATCACAACACACTTTTTGTGGAGCAGCTAGACACTTCTAGGCCAACACATTTAGACTTCCCTATCAGTATTAGCAAGATGTAAGTCCTGCCTTTCCAGATTGTGGCTGATCATCGATGGACTGCTTTGCTATAACTTCTTGCCAGGTTAGAAAATCTGAAGACCCAAAACAATAAACAACATCGCTCTGAAAGTTAAGCTTCCAACATATCAATGGCACAAAGGTATTCTCTTACTATGCAGGGCTTTTTGGTTCCTTGCTGTATTTTTGTTAATGGTTTTCACCAGGCTTGGCATTCGGCAAGTTGAATCACCTCATTACCCATGCCCAATCAACAGCCTCATTAAAGAGGTGTTTAATGCTTGCACAATTCAGTTTTGAATGATCAATCAACAAAATGATACAAAAACCATTTAATCAGTATCCCAAATTCATCTACCATTTTTATAAAGAGCACATTAAGGTTATCGTGATGATTAATATATTTTGATTGATTTTCTTTTTTGTCCTTGGGTCCCATATTTTTTTTTAGAGTCATGAGGAAGATTTGATCAAATAATATCAATAAAAAGTTTTTGACCCTATGACAAAATCAGTTCTCCTGTATAGAATTTCTTCATTTACTATTTTTGATTTAAAGGGAAGTACTGTAACTATATCTCTGACCAAATATCCCATTTTTAGTTTTCTTCCGCTATTTAAAAGAGCTTGGAGAAGTTTTGTACCTTTGCATCATAATTTGAATAAGGACAAAATGTCAGTTACATGAGAAGAAGCTAATATGCTGACAGGTTTGTAGTGCTCTTGGGCTATCTACTATATGTATCCAGTATGTACTGTACAGTAACCTGATTAGAGGAACTAACCGCTGTGGTTTAATCATACTCTTTCTAGATTAAAGTGTTCTGAATTATTGTTTATTGAAATTAAAATGACTGTTATAGTTGTTCAGTTTTGTTTCTGATACAGCAAGACAACATGCCTTCTCATTTTTAGCAAACCAGAAAATTTTACTCTTAACCTTAAGGAGAAAAAGGAATTTGTACCTCTTCAAATAAAACTGAAGATTCAAAAGGAGCAGAGCTGCAGAAATAATGGCATGTTTTCTATAGGAAGAAAATACATTAACTAGTTACCTGGTTTCTACTTGGTTCAGTTTCAACATTTAATATTTCTTACTTTGTGTTTCTTCACAGTGTAATTTAAATAGATTTTAGTTGTTTGACACTGAATTTGGTCCCCTATTTCTTATTAGTTATGTTTTTTTTATATTTTTTCATCACAGTAACATTACTTTAAATAATTTTAAAGTATTTTTTAAAGCACTAAGGTCAGTTTTAGGTTTGAGATTTTGATTCTGTGGTGTTGCTACTGTACCAAATTTGCTCACAGGTATATACAGTCAATAAGGTGAACTTGGAAAAAGCTCATGTTAATGTGTGGATTCTGCAAGTTATTTCTGCTAAAAAAAACTTGTTATACAATAAACGCTCTTTGTCACAATTATAGGTATCTCCCACCCAGGGCCTGGAGAAGTACAGTGACTTCTGCTTTTATTCCAGCTTAGCCTTCAGCAGCTACATTTAACCCTCTAGTTAGGCAAAAGTAATGTGTTTTCAATCCACTACCAGAAGATGTCTGTTAGAATCTCTAGCATCAAAGTTAGTGCCCATTGTTTATGAAGTAATTAATGTGAGACTTGGTCATATTTTTGGAAATTATTTGAATGCAGACTTCACAAATATTCACTCTAACATTAACCTTAAACTAATCCCCAAAATATGCTTTGACCTCTGCTGTGAAAATTGTTGTGGATCATGAACACTTACCGTTATGTGTTTCGGAGCAAGAATTCTTATATACGTCATGTACAGTAGATGTTCAGCTGGCTAAGTAACTGCATTTAAACAAAACATGGCTTTTTTTTACTGTGCTGTTCAATATTATTGTCAAATCGAACACTACCTGCTAATTGGTCTTGGAATGTACTTAAGGATGTCTTTTGCTCTTTCAGGTTTCAATTCTTAACTCCAAGAAGAGCATGAACATTGGGATCTTCCTAAAGCAGTTTAAAAGGTGAGCTGCAGGGCGGTGACAGGAGGCACACGGGCTAAAGAACATGCATCAGTCTGCCTTATCCTCTTTCCTGAGGGTGCAGAGGCGGCTCTCTACAAAAGCGGTTATGCTAGAAAATCTCTGAGTAGTAGACATGCTGCAACAAGTTGATATGACAAAAATACAGAACAGGTAATTCTGCTAGTTTTCCAATGAACACAAGCCTTGAGACGTGTTTAAAAATCGCTCACATTCTTTAACAAAAAGCAAAACTAAATCTCTGTCTTGCAGAAGTACAGTATTAACAGACTTAGTCTGTTAACCTGTGTGTATGTTCACTGTTTTTATTATCATTTCCTCAGGGCAAATCCTTAAGCAACAGCTCTTGCTTATGTTTATGTTTTGTCATAGTAATATTAAAACACGTGTAATGAAATGTTTCAGTTTCTAAGGATGAACATTAAACTTGACTTGCACAACAGAAGAGGATGGCAGTCAGTAATTGACACTGAGATGACAAAAAGTGTGCATTCCAGGTCAGAGAAGAAACCACACCAAAAGCAAATTTTAAAGGGACAGGCAGGGTTTATTTAAAGAAAATATCACTGCAAACTGCATTTTAAATGCTGTCAGTAACTCTCAGCAGGCACTTTATGCGAAAGCAAACACAAAATAATGTGAAGTAAAATTACTGTAAGAAAAAATCAGCAAGAATTCTGACTATAGTTGAGCCATAAATCCAGATTACAGAGGGATATTTTGGACTATTATCCTTAGTCAGGTTTCACCTACAGTAGAAGCAGCTCACAGCTGGCCGACCATTGGAAACTGTACTACTGTACTGTACTGCTGTACTGTAGTCTTTGACCCCTCACCTAGGGTCTTAGAGGGGTCATATGGTGAGTTGAATCAAATTATTAACAGGGGTTAGCAAAGTAGGAATTCTAAAAAGAATAAATGGCAATTTCAAATTTAGAAAAATAAATTTAGAACGGGTTGGCGACAGCCTCCACAGATTTCACAGTTTCAGAAAGGCCAGGATTGCAATGTCTTCTAGCAGTGTGGGTTACCTAGGCAGATGAGTCAGAAGAAATGGGTGATTGGCATGAAGGAACTGCAGCAGGGAAATATTTTTTACAGGGGTTGTGGTTTGCTCTAGGGAGATGAGTGTGTTGCAAGCAGGGCGATGTCACAGGAATGGGATCAAATCCCCATGAGTAATTAGGAATAAAGCATTTTTTTCACAAGCTGCTTCCTGTGCTGAAATATAGATCAGGGCTGAAGAACACCTGATGTATGTGGAGACAAACATGATTCTGAAGAGCAATTACATAGTAATTTATTTAACCAGCAGGTACCTGGTCATGAATATCAATATGAATAAGAAAGACTAACCCTCTTACTTACTGTATATCAATAATCAATAATCTAGAGTTTGGTGACTAGTCAGTAAAAGTAGTCATGTTTACTACAGCAAGCACTGTGCAAGCTTTAAACCAAATTCAAAAAGATTTAAATAAAATTCCAAACTGGGCAAACACCTCGAAGATGACATTTAATATTGTTATATTAAGTTTAAGGTTTTCCATGTAGGAAAAACAAACTTAAAATACAAACAAAATGATGGGATATATAGCTTAAAGTGTAGAACTTCAATGAAGGGATAATAAGTTCAGAACCTAAAAATAGTGGTGAAACCTCATTTAGAAAGAATATTATGTATAATTTTATTCAGCGTGTTGTATAAAAGATATAGCTGTTCTACAGTCAGTCCAAAGAACAGTCACCAGGGACACTCCAGAGCTAAAGAATGTATCCTGCACTGACAGGTTCAGCTTCTTCAGCCCTTTTAATCTTGATCAGGTAAGATTATGAAGGGATCCGATTCCATCCATCTATCCATTTTCTAAGCGCCTCTTCCAAATCGGGGTCGCATGAGGGTCGGAGCATGTCCTAGCAAGCAACAAGTGCAAGGCAGGGTACACCCTGGACACAGTGGGATCTCGTACAAGTATTCAAAAACCTCGAAGGCACTGACATATTAAATGCAGTGGACTTCAGATTCAACACTGAAACAGGGTCTTGAGAAGTAGAAACTCTGCATTTAAACCTCAAAGAGTTTTTGGGGTGTGGAACAATCTACCCAGCCATGTCCCCTACCCTGGCTTCCTTTAAGAAACAGCTGGATTGAATCCTGGGATCAATGAACTACTAACTGCTTAACGTGTTAGAAAGGCTGAATGACCTCTCATTTATGTTCTCTCAATAGTAATGTGTGTACTTCCTCTACAGGCCTATCCAGGAGATTATAGAAGATATCAGGCAAGGGCACAGTGCGAAATACGGAGCAGGAAAACTACAGGAGCTCCGTAAACTCCTGCCTGAGGATGGAGAAGTAGGTCGACATTGTATGAAACAAGATTTCATAGATGTAAAATTCAGCTATTTTAATTTGGCCAAGGGGAACCCCAAGAATACAAATGAATGTGATTCCTTGTTTGTAGAAATACAAGGAGTGTTATATAAGTAATGACAAAATCCTTTCAGGTGAAGAAGCTGCGTGCATTTGATGGTGACCAGACACAGCTGTCAGAAGCCGATCTGTTCATGGTGCAGTTAGTGCGGCTTTCCAGGTTAGCATCTCCTTTTGGTTCCCATTGCCCTGTACCAGTGTACAATTTGTTTACTTTAGCCTGCATTGGGGATTAAGTGACAAATAAGCCTTTGTCACAATTTATATTAATTCTTCAAAAGGGTTTCTTTGTCTATCTGAAAGATATTGTAAGCTCATACAGTATTTGTAATTTTCACAGATTCAAATTCAAAGAATTACTGGTAACCCATTTAATATTGAATTCTCTTGCTGTTAGTGCTGTTATTTTCAGTGAAAGTTCAAGGGTATAAATATTGCATTCTGTCCAAATAATGCATTGTTCTTTTCAATGCTAAGATCACTTTATCACTTTATTGGCCATATAAAATTTCTTGTATCAGGAATTTGTCTTTTCACATACCCCAGCTTGCTCTCCATGAGACACACAGACAGGGAGAGAAGCTTGGGGTCAAAGCGCAGGGTCAGCCATTTATACGGCACCCCTGGAGCAGTTGGGAATAAGGGCCTTGCTCAGGGGCCCAGTGGGGTAGGATTCCTCTGCCGGCTGTGGGATACAAACCGGCAACCTTCCAGCCACAAGCACAGATACTTTGCCACAGAGCCACCACACCACCTTAAGCACCTTCTTTTCTAATATCGTTATTTTGAAAAACAAAAATATGAAATGGTCAGTGCATAGATTTAATCTTGACATTTTTTAATATTCTTTGCATTTGTCCACAGCTATCAGGAGCGCCTTCAGAGTCTAGTCCTGCGAGAGGAATTTTCCCCCTTCATACTCTCTATGAAACAGTCCATTTCTACCATGACCAAAGCTTCCACAGGTAACCTCTTATCTCCATCTGTTATGCATCTCATCTCAAATGCATCTTGATCAATTATTTTGGAGAATTGTTTTAACATGTGCTTTCTCACATGGCTTGTACTGATCTTGCTCTGCTTTTGCTCAGTTTACTGCACGAGTTATTTGAGATTCTTCATTTCATAGTCTTTGTATACTTGACTTTGTAATTTTCTGTAGTATTAAATGCTAAGGTTATGAATGACCTACTGTACATGTTTGAGCAACATTAGGAGATCATTTAATCCATCTGGCTCATTTAATGATCCAAGGGTCTTATCCTGTTCTTGAAAGAAGCCAGGGTATTGGCTTCAACAGCATGGCTGATCATCTTGTTCTTCTTTGGTTGTTGATTATACATGCAAATACATCGCTGAGAAAAGTTTGTGAGCCCATTAGATTGATATATATGCTCATATTTTAGACCTAAAACATAATGAGATCATCATAAAAGTCTTAATAAAAGACTAAGACTTGATTAAATATTTAACAAAAGGACACTAGATGTATTTTGATCATTAAATTAAATTAACAAAATATTCCAACAGTAAATATCCTTGTTACAATGCTGAATTCATAATTCTGTCAAGCTGTCTAGGTCCAGAACTTCAAACCATTATGCTTGACTTGGTTTTCGTCACACAGTATGTTTCTCATTGCAGTCTAAGATTCTATTTTACAGTGAACATTCTTCCAATAGTTTTGTGGATCATTCGGGTGATTTTGTGGCTGTATTCCTATTAAAGTATTCCTGTTCATTCTTTCCTGATGTTTGAGGCACGAACATTGACATAAGGGGACTTTGGCAGGATGACTCGTCCTGGGTTTTCCATTTGTTTTATGACCCTCTCCAGACTGAGCATCAACCACTCATCCAAATCAGTCTTTGTTTACTTATTACCCAATTATTGAAACACTTTATTCTAATTACTTTCTTTATTGTGCTACGTAGACTAGAGGTTCACTTATTTCTCACACTGATTCTTAATTATTCTTTTTTTCTGGCCTCTCCGTTAGGCCAGAATTAATGATTTATTGTTATTCAACTAGAAAACCTGCTCTACTGAATGTTATTCACTACTATGAAGGTTAATCTGACACATGAATTGAAGTAACACTTTTTTATATGAGTTTTTCAAATCTAGTCTTGCAAAATATCTGTATCTTTTCTTTCTCTCTGATTTTGCTCTTCATAATGTTTTTACATAACCAAAGTTTTTTGTTGTTTTAAGCTGAGAGGGTATATCTAGACTTTGGCATGTACAGTAATTGAAATTTCAGCAGAGAAGCAAATGAGAAGAGACAAGGTACAGTATATGCAGACCTGGGTTAGACTACCCTGGTTTAGAAAATAATGCAGAAAATGTTTTTTCAAGAATCTGCTCTGACCATCTAACCCCCTTTTAAATTTTGCCTCTTCTCTCTTCAGAGCTCATGGAGTGTGAAAACCTACACACAGTAATTCGTCTGGTCCTGAAGACGGGCAACTACATGAATGCTGTGAGTGCAGAGACTGAAGTTCAGGGATTGATCCTAAATGTCTCAGCACACAACTCTTACGAAAAACTTGTATTTCCAGCATAAACAAGAGATAGAGAATTCTAGTGAGTCTTAATGGCTGAAGCATTTTAAAATGATGACTTTTTTAATAGTACAGCATAGTTCTCCATTAAATCTCTCCAAATCACAATTTGACTTTGTGAGGGTAGCTTTTGATAAAGCGAGCTTTCTGTCTCTTTTACTGATTCGTCTGTTCTGTTTGTCTTCCCTGTGTTGCCTCTGTCTGTGTGGGTATGGATGTCGGGTTGTATAGGGTGGCTATGCTGGCAGTGCTGTAGGATTCCGCATGACATCCCTTCTGAAGCTTGTGGACACAAAGGCAAACAAACCTGGAATGAACCTAATGCACTACGTAGTGATGGTAAGACAGAATCTGGGTTATACATTGCCCTGTAGCTATATTGAAAGTTTTTAGTAACACAACAAATGACTTGTAACTTCTAGAATCCCTAGTAGTTTTAGTCTCTGTAGGTGTTCCCTGTTTCCTAACACTTTATTTCCTCATATCCTTGTCTGGATGTATTCAAACAAATGTGTTTTCCTGTTTAGTGGTGATTTCTTGAAATGTTAGGAACTGGGGTTGATCCTTTCTTATTTTAAAGAGGTGAATATTGTTCATGTTGCAGAGAATAATAGTCAGGAAGATGCCTAGGCTTGGCAAACAAAAAAAAACATTTTTCCATATGCCTTTCAGATTGTATGATTTTCTTTTTTCGTTTTGTTCTTTTATGTGGTCACAGCAAGCAAAGGAGATCGATGCAACTCTGCTAAAATTCCCCGAACAGCTCCAACACATTGGACCAGCATCTAGGTGAGGAAATGCACTGATATCTTCCAGAAAAAGGATCCAGAGATCTTTAAAGGGACAATATTGAAAATTTCGTAGGTAGAAGGCTTCTTTTAGCAATTAAAGAAAAGAAGATCTGTGGTAGTTGTACATTTCCTCTCTGCTACAGAATCTAGACATCTAGAAAATGAATTTACTTTTACTGCAAATAAACCGATTGGACATTTTTTTTCCAAGTTTGATTAACATTTCCAAGTAATGTTGGTATTTGGACCTGGAATGTGTAGAATTCCCTATACCGTATCTTTTGTGTATGCATAGGATTCTGAAACAGGAGGTAGAGGCAGAATTTCAAAAGGAAAAGAAGAAAGTGGCAGAAGTCAAGACAAATGTTACCAAACAAGATGATCTGAGATTGCAGATGGAGTCCTTCCTGCAGGTGAATTTTCTCTATACTTCTCCACTCCTGAGAGTTTGTTAATTAGTATCTAATACAGGACTATAGTTGCAGTTTTTGTTAACTTGGCAGCATAGTAGATCATGATGTGATTAAAGCCTTTAGAATTATTTCCAAACATGCCATACATAAATGCACAATATAAAATCAAAAGTACTGTAATGTACACTCCAGATGGGTATTACAGTATGCTCTATTATCCCTGTCAGTTCTGAGCATCTCCATCATGCTCAAAATGCCTCAGTGTACAAGATGAATGGCCTTAAATGGAGATGATCTTTTGAGTACTTTTTAAGGAAGCAATACAGTATGTTTGTTCACAGTAATATGTGCAAGTGAGGTGTGGGTGGTGTCACTCAAAAAGACCTTTGAGATCATTCTTTCTTTCCAGTCCTGGAATTTGTAAACCAACATCTGTTGCTGAACATGTGAAGAACAAAGTTAAATATTTCCAAAATTCAGCAACCAATGTTAGTAGCATGAGAAACATTCTTCAGAGGTGAAATTCCTGCCAAATGTTGGCTTTCAGCCTATGGGATACTGAACCCAGAGATGGTGATTTTCCTGTGCCATTACATTTTGAAGTGTACTGTTCATGGACTTGATTGATGGATAAAGTATAAAAATCGTTCAGAGCCTTGGCACAATAAAAAAGCATTGTGAATATGATGGGGACAGCATTGCATTTTGTCCTATTCAGGATGCAGAAGCTCAGCTAGCAGAGGTGGAGACCTCCCTTCAGACCTTGAACTCGGTCAGCTGCTCTGTGGCCGAGTATTTCTGCGAGGACCCCAGCCAATTCAAACTGGAAGAGTGCTGCTCCATCTTCCACTCGTTCTGTGAGAAGTTTCTGCGAGCCATGCAGGTAATGTATAGGATGATCCATTTTAAAGAAGGAATGATTAACAGGAAGTTCTAAAGTTTACTTTGTGGTTCATGCATGCAGCACTATTATCATCTTGTCTTTTTATGATCGTGTTTCTAGGAAAACCAGGAGCGTGAGGTAGCTGAGGTGAAGAGAAGGCAGCGTGAAAGACTGAACACTTCGGTTAAGCGCAAGTCCACAGCTACCTGTTCACACAGAGATAAAGATATGGAAGGTGTAGCCCTCGAGTCCATCTTAAACAGATTCCTTCAGAACAGGAGCTCTCGCCGCAAGCCTGGGTCTCCCTCTCCCACCGGAGGAAGCCTTCCAGAGATGATTCCAGCAAGTAAAGAGACAACCTCAACGGAAGGAAACAAATGCCCTGTTGAGGATGTGGAGATGCAAAAAGATAGAACAAATTCAGTCAATGACCCAGCCAGGAACTCTCAGCATGGGGAAGTTCCCCTTCTTAATGAAGAGGATGGAGATAAAGGTAAACAAAGTTTAGGCAGGGAGAGAGTTATATCTATTGCTGATGTAGAGAGCAGGAAAGGCAGCCGTTCAGCAAAAGACCATGAACACCAAAACCCTGCTCACATGGCTGGAAACATTGTCAGCAGCCCTGCACACAAGAAGTCCTCGGGGGACATAAGGCAGGAGGAAGAGAATGAAGCTCAGCATATGCGAGAGGTGTCCCGCAAGGTTTTACACTATCAAAATAGCCGAGGCAGCTTATCATCGGGGGAGTATGCTTTTGACCAGGCTGGGATGCGCTCTCCTAATGGGACCGCCACTTCGTCACACTTTCGGGACTTCCAAGATGACAAACACAAAGCTTTGTCTGAGCAGACCGCAGATACAACAAACAAGATTATTCTCAGCCCTCCTGCCTGCCGTTTTAATCAAAAGAAACCACCCCCTGCCTTGTCCCGCCGCCACACACTCAATACAATGCCCACAGCCTGCATAAGTGAGAACAAGGAAGATGATCTCCAGCTGTTGTCTGGAAAGCCTGGCAAAACTCCAGCTCCTCCAATGAAGTACATTGGAAAGATGAAGTCGGCTGATAACTGGCAGTTTTCCCAGAAGCTGGAAGAGATTTGTGCAAAACAACATGGTATCGGAGTACCTGAAGCTAATTTTCCCAAGCCAAAAAGTCCATCACACCAACTGACTGAGATCACGGACCATCAGAGCACTTCAGCAAAAGAAAAGGAGAGGTTATCTTCAATCTCCCAAAAGGAAGATGCTCAGTTTCCTTCAAGCAAGCGAGGGGGGATTTTTAGGTCACGGAAACCGCAGGGCGAGCGGGACAAGGAGCGTGGCACAATCGAGTCCTCGTCTAGCTTCCGCCTGAGCGATTTCCTGCACAAGAGGTTCAGCCAGAAGACGAGTGAGGGCTCCATGAAGCCACCTGAAGTCAGTCGTGAACGCCAGGAGAACTCCAACATCTTCTCATTCTTCAAGCGCTTTAATGACAAGACAATCAAATCCAGTATCAAGGAAGTGGACTATGAGGGCACGGACTTGTGACAACCGTCAAAGTAAACTCTGCATATTGCCAAATGACTGTATTTAAACTATAATATGGGGTGTTGATAATGAAATTTGGTTCGTGTTTACGTGACCATGACAACCTGATTTCAAGCAGGTGACTTTAACTGGCAGCCAGTTCAAGCCTGAAAAGCTTAATTTATAAACTAGTTTACATCTATTACTGGTAAATTATTTTGGATTTTTCTAAGTCTGTTATACTCATTTTGTTGAGCTGAAGAAAACCTTTTTAAATTGCTGAGCATGCAATGTAAACATTAGTATAAAATATATATAAGTCCATAGAGGTTCATAACCAAGTGGTTTTTAGGTCCTGCTTTTCTCATCAAAGATGGCCCATGTGTGGTTTTAGAACTATTTACTTAAGCATGTTAATTTGAATTCTTTTGAACATCAGTGTTGAGCTTTCTCATGAGCCTTCAAATATTCGTAAGTGGACAAATCATAAGGGACTCAAGACAAAACCCCTTATAATACCTGCTTTTTTCTATCCCCGATTTTTTACACTATACGAATAAATAAAATATGGTTTTGAACCATTAATTTTGGCTGATTTTAGTCTATTTTATACATCTGTATCTTGTGATGACATGCACCCGGTAGGATTTTCTCAAGTTTAACAGTTTCTTTTGATTTTAGTGTTTTACTCCCCTTTTAATTATTGGTTATTACAATAGTGTTTTACAAAGCTAATCCCTGTAACAGCTCTACAAAACATATAGTTATACACTCCTGCTATGAACCAGCCTATTCTTTTATTTTAGGACAATGCAACTTGTAGGTTTAATGGAGCTCAAACATGTTTGACTGGAGATACAGATCCCTGACCCTGTGAAACGTTTAGCTTCACCTAAACAAAACAAGTAGAACCAAGTGGGTTTTTTCTGTTGAAAATGTTATGGACTTGAGGGCTTGTGTGAAACTGCACCAGCTATACATGTAAGACATGCACTCTACTGTGAAAGGGTGATTTCAGTTGCAGTGCATCACCTGGAATAGAAAGAGGTAAATTATGTTTCTTCTTATGTAGTGAACAAAGTAATTACTCTTTGGGGGGAAATGGGGTATGCTACAGACAGATAAAAGCAGCAAATTTCATTTTAAGTATTGTCCATCTGGTTTGTTTTTTTATGGCGGAGGGAAACAAACATAAAGCAAATGATAAATTCAGAAAAGTGATCAGAATGCATTGTGTGTTTCAGAATTCAAAGTGTAGTCCAGTCTGAAATTTAACCACAGAGTCCTGAGTGGGCCTGTGATGTACTGTATTCTATTTTGATATCTTTTTTTTTTTCCTTTCAGGTTTAGCTTTTCAATACATGCAAGGTAGAAATGTTTACTGCCATGTGTTTTGATTTTGTGATTTGCAATATTTGTTACACCTAGGCAGACTGACTGCCAATTCTCCAATACCTGCACCCGCTATCCTGAAAGCTTTCACCTGTGTAGGGAAGAGCCAGATTATGGACAGTATTAGAATAAAAAGAGTGGACATGCAATGTCTGTGGGATGATGAATGTAGCGTTCACATGCCTTCCCCAGGTCTGCAGGCATCTGACCACTGACAGGTGTCGCTGTTGGCAGGAAGCTAAGTATCCGTACTAGACTCTGCATGAAGGATTTTTATGGAAGAGCCCACAAGCTGTTTCCTTGCAACTGTAAGTAGGCTGCCTTTCTTTTGAAAAGGTTTCTATGTTCTGCCTGGGTTTGATTGAAGGTTTATTGGCATATACCTCCATATTTTTACTAAATGAAAACTCGCATATATAGTGTGAGCTAATAGGGTGGGTTCTGCCCCTGAGTATAAGGTTAAATGACAGTCTGATGCTTGTTATGGCTGGTATGTTTACCTTATATTATTAGCTTAGCAAGAGACAGCACCTAATTCAATCACACATTTTCAAAAACCTGAAATATTAATGTCTCTTTACTTTTTCCAAACATGCTGTTTGGTTATGAAACAAAAGGAACTGTCATTGTTTTTCAGAAGGAGTAGGTCATTTCTCATTGATCCACACTACTTAGGTGAGAAAAGCTTCAGTTGAACACCATCTTGTGGGAACATTTTAAATAAAAAAAAAAATTTGGAACCAGAGGAGAAGTCTATTTCGGGTTAAGAGTTAAAACAGGAGGGAGGCATTGATGTTCATGTAGCCGGTTTTATTTTCTCCCCTCATCTATTATTGCTGTTCCAAGTCTTGTCTGTGCTGCTTTCTCTCACAGGGTCTTTCATTGTGAGAAAGAGAGAGGGCTTTGCTCAGTTGTCATAGAAACGGTGTTTATTTACAGAATGATCTCATCTTGCCTGTGTCGCAGTGAAATAACACCCCTTGGATCAGCCTACTCTGAACAGGCATCCTTTCAGTTTGGATTGCAGTTGGCCTTTTTCTGGAAACTTAAATGGGCCACAGTTGAAAGTGATGCTTGCTGAAGAGAAAGACAGACTTGTTCTCATTTAACACAAGTTCACATTTTCCAGGATCTTTTTAAAGCTGAAGCTCAGTATATTCTTGCGTAAGTGTCATTCTTGCATAACAAAACCATTAGCTTGAGTCAGAAGTGTAAGCTAAATTAAAATAGATGCTAGTTTACTGTGAAGAGTGCCTTTTGTTATTACTTTGTTGCTTTCTAACTACACTCACTCAGTTGAAGGTCTAGATCATCTTTAAGGTGAACAGGCAAAGCAACCAAATATGAAGAATCATTACTTGCTAGCTGATGTTTAGAGAACATAAAATCATTCTGTATGAAATCTTCCTTAAGTGGAATATTAAAGTCCTTTACCATTAGCCTGTAAGACATTTGAGTTGCAGTCAAAACAAGAAGGGATGTATTCTATAACAGCTGCTTTATAAAACATTAACATGCAGTGTCACTGTCTTGAAGTCACTAACTTCTCTATTTGTGCTTTTGGGAGGATTTGTACATACTGTAGTTGTTTTATTAAGGAGTGAAGACTAAATTGGATTGCCACATGCTATTTATTACTTGGAAAGTTAACATAGTTTGAAGCTTGGTATTCCATCTGCTTTTGAAAAACAGTGTTGTAAAGAACTTATTAGAAGCAATGTATGCTTCAGATCATTCAGAAAATGAAATAAGTATATATAAATCTTGGAGCACGTTTTGGAAGCAAATTTCCTGAAGATTATGCTGAGGAATTTCTAGGTCTTCTGTATCATGACAAGAAAGGTAGGCTGCAATACATATCGTGAAATTATTTACAGTACTATCGCTGTAGTAATAATTTTAAGTGATTTACTGTGGTCAGCCAAACTGTTAATCTACAGTAAATGAGACCTTTTACATTCTTAAAGCAAGATAGAATGTAAGGAGCCTCTCCATTTGACTCTACATTAACATGAAACATTTCCTTTCCAAACCTCTGTCTCTGATATTCCATGATCCTGAATCTTTTTTACAGCATCTTCCCACTTCTATGCAACTCAGTTAGTTTGAGCTATGTATTAAAGTCTACAGTATATCTCACGGGCTCTTAAAGAACTCTCCTTCATGTAGTTCTGCATTGAAGGAGTCAGAACATATGTTTGATCCTAAAAATAATCCAGTGCTGTTAGATACATTTGCATGAATGTATTTTACGATAACACAGGTCATTGTGTATGAAACTATGTGCGTACATGTACGACTTGCAGGAATGTTTGGTGAGAGGATATCCGAGAATCAACTGGTTCAGCACCCCAAGAGTTAAGAGTTTGGCCTTTAGTGCTCCACAGCACTACAATAGCTTGTTTTTCACTGCTCAGCTGAATCTTGTTAAGAGCCTCTCCACCCCGGAGCAAGAATAAAATGACTAAGGGATCTGTGAGTGTGAAGGGGAAAAGGGGTTAGAAGACGACGAAACTATAGAGAGAGTACGGAAAAACTTAGATGTGGTAGGATGGACAGTGCTCCCTGAGATCAAAATTAAGAGGCACTGTGGACTATAGGGGCAAGAGTTAAGCAGCTTGAAAGTAGTAAAAACAAAAGTGGGGAAGATAACATACAGAATGGCTTCTTGGGGTAGAAGTGAGAGGAGTGACTGACCCATCCTGTTGTTCATGCCGGTGAGTAGTGTTCAAGTGTTAAAGGGGATGGGGGGTAAGGAGAGAGGTCAGAGGGCAAGGGAAGTAAGACTTAACTTTAGTGAAAGATGAATGTCAACCTGGCTGAAAGCGTTTGTTTCATTGTTAGAGATATTTCAGTGTCTTCACAAGAGAAGGCCGCTAAACTGACTGCTACATGGATTGAGCTTTTACATTGACATTTTTATCCATATTTTTGTAAAAAAAAAATTGAAATATACAAATTATGCTACCCTAATAAAGGGCAAGAGGGCAATACAGTACATGGTTTTTAACTACAGGAAGCATTTCTGAGAAAAAAACGTCTCTGTATCTTGAGGAAGGCATTTTGAAGGTACTGTTCACATTATACTGTATACAATAAATTGGCTTTTTCCCAAGAAACACAAATGTAAACTAAATCAAATTATTTAAACTTAAGAACCATAAAAAAATATAAAATTGTCAAACATTTCAGAACACAGTGAACTTTGAGGTATTTGTGGAAAACAGGCATTACTGCTTTTGTTCATCTACTCATTCGCTAGTACAGTAAAAAATGCATTTGGTACTGTATATTAAGGGAAATTGAAGATTTGGATGTGAAATATCCCATATTTAAATAGGGGAGATAAACGTACATGTAATTATCACCAAGGCATAATGAAAATACTTATGGTGAAAACCAGTAGTGTTTTAAACTGGCTTTTAGTCCTGAAGGACTTTTATGTGTTTACTATTAACTGAATGCTGTTTATTTGAGACCTTTGATTATTTTGCGGCTTTTAACATACCTCCACTAGATGGCAGTGTGAAAACACTTCCTTCGTAACAAACGTGACTTGGATGTTTTTCCGTTTAAACTTTTCAGACTAAGGTTTATAGTTTACTTAGGGGTGAATGGGGACTATGTATACAGTCAATTCTCTTATACAACTTAAGCAAATTGGATATTTAATTCATTTTTGTGGCATTTTGGTATGTGTTTATAACTTTTTAAAAGTGAGGTGTATTATAAAAGCACGTAGACTTATACAATAATATAAAAACTTTCACAGAAATGGTGATTTTCTGTTCTTTTCAGACCACCAGGTTCCTGGTGCAAATGAACTGCCATGCAATTTGATCATTTTTTTTGTAGAAAAAAGAACAATAGTTTCAGATTGCTTTGAGATACATTATTAAACATGTACTATACATGACACTGCTGTTAACATTATGTCTAAGATCTGATGCTACATGTTTTAATACCCTATAGTTCCTTTGTAGGAATATACTAGGAATTTAGTGTAAAGCGAATGCTATTTTTGCTGAAATAACCTTTAATGTCATTAGCCTTTAGAGCTGCTGACTAAAATAAAGGTCTCTTGGATGATCTGAAAATTCAGAAATTTGGAGACTTCAAATACAGTGGCTGTGACCATTGTTTTTATACCATCCTCTGCCACAAGATGTCGCCATGAAGAACTTGTCTGTTCAATGGTGAAGCAGTGCACTGTACATACAGTACTGTACACAGCAATTGAGTACGTTGACTGACTCCTGGAGCTAGAAGCAGTATAATTAAAAATATGAAATATAACATGTTTACTTCAGGAGCAAATATTTCTGTGACTAAAGGAAGATCATGATAGTAGCACAAAATAGTTCAAGGAAATTAATATGCTGCATGAAATGTCATTATACTCTAATGTCTTATTCTTAAAGAAAGGCAGATACAAAAGATCATAGGTTTTAAAGCGTTATCATCCATGCTGGGCAAATATTTTTTTTTGTGCATGGTAATATCTTCTTCATGGTCTCAAAGTTGTTCTGTTATTTAGGTTGCATATTACCCCCATTGGTGTGTGTGATTGAATTCACAAAGAAGAAGTATCAGGACAGTTCTTTCAGGAAAAAAGGTGATTGTAAAGTCTAGCTGGAAATAAGGACAGGATGGCTTGGTAAGTATGACTTTTCTTTTCTAAATGTATGTAATGTTGCTGGTTTCTTTATTCTCCAGGCTAGTCTAATCTAATCTGCCTTCAGATGACAAAGTATGCCTGACAGTTCAAGGAGCTATAGTCAGAATAAGATATACTGTACGCTCTTTATTCTAATTCCTGTGGAAAACTAAATTCTATACCTACTGTAGTTTTACTTGTTATACAGTATATTTACTGGACAAAATTAAGGAACACACTGCCAAGTTTCTTGCTATACACAGAAGCCCCAGTTCCCTAGAACAGACCTTGGCTTATATTCTGCAAGGTTCTGGAATTTTCGTGGCCTAATCCAAATCCATTCTTTTATCAGAGCGTTTTCAATTGAGGCTGTGATGTGGATGATGGTGTGTGAATAGACTGAACTGTCTATTTCACCTCTTAAAAATAGGATGAAAATCGAGGGATTGTTCTGGCCAAGTAAGGTGAAGAAAGGTCTGTCTCATGTTTGTCAAGCCTACCTGACAGGTACAATAGGACAGCTTTAGATCATTAGGTAATAGTTTCACAGGGGCTTACTGGTATTTTGACTGAGGGCAAGTTCTTTAATGCTCTGTCCCGGAGTAACAGAATTGTAAGCTCATCACTGTCAACTTTCTTTCATCTGTGGGTAGCCCTTTTTTAAAAATCAGAAATGTGCAAACCTGAAGCAAAACTAAATTGAGATTGTTTCCCTGTACACATTTGGATTCAATTCACATACTGTAGTCATCAAATACAGTCTGTGGAATATTTAGGCTCTTATTTTTTATTTCTTTTTTTTATTATTTCTTTGAGGACAACGTGAACAATGCACAACGTATTGATTTTGCTGCACAGAGTAGCATTGCCTACAGCGGTAAATTATACTGATGGCTAAACAGTATATTACACTGAATGTAATCTCAATGCCTGTTTGTGTAGGCCTCCATCCATGTGAGTTCTCCAGACACATATTAGCTTTGTTGCAGTCACTGTTCTTCTTAAGTTATAATTGAGCTAATTTACAGTACTTTCTTAATGAACAGCAAAAAATCAATTTAATTCTCCTTTTTAATGGTCTTTGAAACATCTCCTGCTTTAGAGCCAGTTTTTTAGAATCTGATCCGTAGGTGGAGACTGTAAGCTAACTGTCCAGATAATGACGCAAGCAGTCTTTATTCCTGCCAACTGCTGAAATAACATTTTATCCAACAAAATATTTTGTCCTAATTAAGACTGGAAACTGATTTCAGAGTTACGTCTTTTGTAAAAATGAAATCATTAAAAAAATATGGATGATATAATATGTTAGCACAATATTTTAGGGGGGAAAAATAAACTTTAAGGGTTATAAAAGGCAAGTGTGTCTCAAAAAAATTTTGGTACCAATATTTTTCCTTGCCTTTTCAAACACAACAGTTATGTGCAGTGCCTTTGTGATATCTTTAAAAATGTTCAGTTTATCACTCAGTATTTTTTTTTCCACATTGTATGTTGCTGTTTAACTTGGCAGAATCTAAGCAAACATAAGCAGCTCTTTGCTTTAAGAGAAAGTTATTTAGCTTATTTTGCTGTTTGAGGCAAGCCTAAAGCATGTTTTAATACCCACTATTGTGATTTGTTTTGTTTGATACATTTAACAAAACATTTTAAAAAAGTGACTATCAAAACATTTTGAAAATGAGTTACACAAAAGTGGGGATTTATTGACATTATTGAAAATAATGATTTTACGACTGTTCTGATGCTCGTGCAAGTTGTCTGTTTCTTTTGCCCAAGAGTAAAAGGTAGTTAAAAAAAATAAGACACTTTATACATAAACTTTTTAATTTTTACTACTATTTCTGCTCTTTTTGTCAACATTCAGATGATGCAATTTGGAAGACACTGTAATCCAAGACATTAGTGTTATCTGTGCACCAGTAGCCTCTGCTGCTGAGTTGCTTAAGACAATTATGGAACTAATGCAAGGAGTCTTATAATGAGTCAGGAACACCCTGTTAACCATTAACCAGCAGATCACCCCATACAGCAAGAAAATAATGAAAAATGTGAACCTTTTTGGCTAGGTTTTTAAAATGCTTTTGAGGAAATAGTAATAAGTGTTATCTGCTTGGACACATTGAATCTGTGCCATTTTTCTGTTTATTCAATGTAAGTAAAAGTAACATTTGTGATTTGCTGTGACAAGAGTTTGCTTTATTTCATCTATAGATACCCCATAGCTTTGTAGGTTTACATTTCTAACCTCGAAAACCGTAATTTTGCTTCCATAGAACGCACGGCACACTTTTAGAAGTTGTGTGGGAGAGCAAAAGAAAATTTAAGAGTGTTTTAAATGTTGAACGTTTTGAAAGTGAGAGATGATATTGGCTGACAACCATTGTTGTCTAATGTGTAGGCAGTACTGAAGTTGAGCCATGTATGAACTCAGTGGGAAGAGAACTTTCTCAATTGCAAGGTCTAATTCCAAAGCTGTGTTATTGTCTATAAAGATTAGCCTTTGTAATGCTGCTTTGCTTTGTGTTTCTTAGTCCTGCAACACAAGATGCTGAATTTACTCTGCAGTTAAAAAGAGATTTGTAAGAAAGGAACAAGGTTAGAAGATGCACCTTCTTTTATTTCCAAATTGTGAGACTAATGTTTTTGCTTGGAACAACTGAGCATGTGTGAATCGGGAATTTCAGCTTTTAGAGGCTGTGCAGATCAGAGCATGATTCCTAAAAGAGAGATCTATATAGAACAGTGGTATCTCAATCTGGCCTGATTTGTTCTGTGCTATGCAGAAGAATATGATCTCTTCTAAAAAAAATACTGCAAATTACTGGCAGATGTGCTTCTGCTGAAACCTGTTTTACAATGTAGCAGAAAAAGCTTTCTAAAATTGGTAGAGCCATCAAAAAAAGGTCTTTATAAGGTAATTTCTTTTGCCAAGACAAGTATGATTATAGCTGAAAATGAAATGCATAAATCAAAATCTTATTTGAGAATCGGTGTATTCTAAGGAACTGTTCTGTGGTGCTTTCACAATTGTCCACCCTTGTTGCCAAGAAACAGGTGCAACAAAACCTAAACCACTTTGTTCTACTCTTGGTTTTTGTTTATGTGAATGTGCATTTACTGCTAAAGTTACTGGCTTTGTGAAAGATACTCTTGAGCCAAGCAGAAAGGGGGGAAAAAGCATCAGGCTGAAGGGACTACCATCTGGGCTCCAGTGTGCTGGATGCAGTCTCCATGGCAACCTCATCCTCTTGCAATAAAATCCTGAGATGATGGTTTCTGAGAACCCTCCCCTCCTCCCCATCACCACCCTCAGCACAGCCTCATTTCCACCCACACCCCTCCCTCTCTTTCTCTTTCTCTGAGCTTTATGGAAGTGCTTAATAAAAGATGAATGAAATACAAATGGGCATCTGGAAGGCAGGATAACAGCCACTTTTTGGGGAAAAGAAAAAAAAATCCTTCAGAAAATTCTGAGTTTAATTTTAATTTCTATAAAACACATGCACACTGACTATAGAACAACCCCCTTCCTCTTGACTCCATTTTCTCTCTGTCTCTTGCCTGTTCAAATATGTATGTCCCAGTTGGACTCCCTGCCTCTTTTTTCATGTCTCCTTGCTCTCTCGCCCTTTCATTGGACTATGTGCATATTAATTAGCACCTTCCACTATGGGGCTGGCTAGCCCTACCAGAAAAAGGGAATTACATACCATCCTTCCTTAAAAAAAAACTGCAGGTTTTTTTTTTTTGTTGTTGTCATAGTCTTAAATAACACAAGCAGTGAATCCTGTTTTCTTCCAGCTCTCAAATTCTGTCTTCAATTCAGAGTTTTGCAAATCACTTTCTACTGTCCACAGAACTCTTTTGTCAAAAGCCAGGCACAGAAGCAGGCAGGCAGTGAGGAAGTGGTGCCTTTCTATCTTTTACAGTTACAGATATTTGGGGGCTGCAGAATTTAACTCCACTGCAGCACCAAGACTACAGCCCTGTGGCATAAGCAATATTGAGGATGCACTGAGCTATACTCCTCTCATTTCTCCTGCATCTGGCTTACGGATTTGGATTGGATACCAACCATCCTCCCTCCCCAGTGTGACCAATATGCACACGTTCTCACTCGCGCGCACACGCAGTCTCACACATACACACACCCTGCTCTCCACAGCTCCCTCGCTCTTTCATTCCAGCCTGTCGCCTCGGCTGGGTTTTGTCTTTTGGGATGCGAAGTTCAGGACAATGGCCGGCCTGCCCTGCTTTCTAGGATGCTGACACTGTGTTAACCATTTGGAATCTAATGTGAGTACTTAAATCCTGCCTTTTTTGTTCTCCCTTTGGACAAACTGTTTAGTCAATTATTACTAAATGGGCATGATAAATAATTTAGTGCAGTGTCTCGCCAGGCTTAACTGGCAGCTGTGCTTCAGAGAATCATTGAGGGCTGCAATTCAAAATCATTTGGTTCTAATACCATTTTCTTGAGAGCTGCCTTTTTTAAAAAACGTGTTACTGTACGTGTACATCTTTCCATTTCTCCCTCCATCTATTGCTTTTCTCCTTGACCTTGCTTCTTAAGCCCACAAATGTTGACCTCTTGACTGAATCTGAACTTTATATGTTCTAAGGACTGGACTGTGCATTGTCATTTAGTGGCTGGAAGCTACAGTGGTGACAATTTACATTCGGGCATCTGGGGAATGTACGTTTTTAGAATTAGCCAGAGAAGCATTGTTTTGTATTTGTTAATTGGCTGAAAATGTTTCATTCATCAGAAAGTGTTACCTTTCTTGTCTCATTTAAATCGATCTTTCAGATTTCTGCCGTCATCCATTATTATTTGTCCTTAGAGGTATCAAAAGTGACCTTATGTTTTTTTTTTCCCCAAAATGGCAAAACAATTCGTCAGCATTGCAGGCACCCACACTCATCCCCTTTCTTATCACGTACAGAGACAATGCACACAATTGCATGCTTGTTTTGCATGTTCTCTGTGCAAATCCCTAAGCCTAATTGCTGGACTCAAGAAACAGACTTTCAAATAGGCAACATAAGTTTGGCAGTGCAACATAGCCTGCAGCTGCATAAAAGAACTGGTTTTCCACAGTTTTGAAACCCTGCAATGTCTGCTCCAAATAACAAGCATGTTTCATGAAGAAAGCACTAGAGTTAAGGAGAGCTGTATAAGAACCTAACAGCTTGTATGTGCTTTTTGATTAGATCTAACACAGCTGTGTGTCTTAGTTAGCAATGCGGTATTGCACTACAGAAGCCATCATGGCCTTGATTTTTTTTCTTCTTCACAGTGACAGCATTTTAAAAAATAAAACCTAATTTTAGTTTTTTTTTTTAACAGTTCCTCTTTTTGCAATGCAAGATGTGATTATTACAGGCCTGTCATGTGTTAGAGTTGCAACTCTGCATCTATTTGCAAAGTGCGTTTTTAAAAGCTGCCCAGATCAACCAGTTCCCTGTGCAAAGGAACACAGTGGCATACAAGGCTGCGTGTCATGGGATATTACCTAATGACTGTCTCAGAGTTGTGGTGATGATGTGGTTCTCATTTTGATTTTGAAGAGCAGGAGTGGTTAGGGATGTAACAGGATTCTCGGGATAGGGAACAAAAGCTTAGATAACCCTACTGGGATGCAGCATGGAATCGGAGATGCTCTCTGCAATGAACCTGCAGCTGAAGACATTCTGATTTCTGTTGATTTGGCCTGATTGTATTGCAGAGCTGCAGGAGAGGTAGGGGCAGAGCAGACAGCATTGCGTCAATGGGTGTGCTGTGTTCACAGAGTATGATGTGCAGCATATCTGATGCATAGTTCCTAATAATTACAATTGCACCTGGTGCTGTATTCTCTATGTGCATCTTTGCAATCAAGTTTGAGGTGTTGCGATCTTAGAGAATCTTAGCCAAATGAAATACATTAACTGTTTGACTGCTTCTTCCATGACTTATTGTGGAAGGAAGGTTATTTTGATTCTCATAATTGACTTTAGGCTTGTAGCACCTATGCTAAGATGAATAATGCAGATTGCTCAAACACATTTCAATGGTTCAGCTTTTTAGGTTTTTTATATGAGCATACACCCCTTCCTTCTGTAGGCTGATAATCAGTCCAGATCGTTAAACTGGTAAACTATCTTTGCATATTAATGTAAAATGTAAGGTCAAAAGTCAAATTAGAAAAAAAGAATAATTATATTGGAGACCTAATAGCTGCCTTATTGTTCATTAATAATCCTAAAGGAGTTTTGAGGGAGGATAACATTGCAGTATGGATTGCAGCACCCATGTTGCTGCTACATGGCTCAGTAGAGACGTTTATCTCTTTTTTTGTTGATTCTTATCAAAAGATTATGATAAATTAGTTGTGAGAAGAATTCATTGGAAGAATAATATTTAAGATACGTGTGAGTTAAGTTCAAATTTATTTCCTAGGATTTTGCATATATTTGATCAAATATTGAATCACATAAATTTGCCAAATGTGGCTTTTTTGATGCATAAACAGTTACAATGTCTATTTTTTGTCTTTCCAATCAGGAAAAAACTCTCAAAACCCTGTAGGTGTATAACTGTTTGTGGAATCTGAGTCTCTCTGGATTGGCATGTGCACTATCTAAATGGTGTTGGATTTTCAGAGTGAAGGACTGGATCAATCAGAACGTGATGGAATGTGATCCACTTACTGAATAAAACTGAGGCTATGTGAGAGATGAGTGTTGAAGCCTAGAAAGCTGAGTGATCTCTGCAGCCTTACGGCTGGAATTACAGGGGATTTCTGTGAGCTGCATCTGCATTGTCTGTTTCATCCCATGCAGTTCTAAGGTATTCCTTGGTATCACATCATTTATATAAGTCTTTATATACAAATGCTCATGTACAGTTAAAGGCTCAAGATAATGAAGGAGGATTGTGCCTAAGCTAATAGGTGCTGTTGCTACAGTGGCCTGAATAGTTACAACTTTTATTCCTCAATGCATACTGTACATTTTCCTAAGTCTAAGGTCCTTGGAGCTTCAACTTTAAGTGTTGAAAGGCTGCAGTTATTTATGTCTTGTCTGTTAATGCCTGTTTACCACTTAGTACTTGAAATGATTCAAAAATATGATTTGGATGTCTTTGCATATCCCCTAGGTATCACAGGCAATTGGTGCAGTCTGCACCCATTCAATTAGCAAAATGTAATTTAGAGAGCAGCAATTGTTGGTGATGACTGCATGATGTAAAAAAATAAATCTTGCATTTTGCTGCAGACTGTGAATCAAGCACTCATCAAGTAATTTGCAAAATGAGGTCTGGAAAGAAGCTTTCATTTCTGTTAATGCTGGTGCTCTGTCAGGGAGACTTTAAATCTCCACATGACAGAGAAGTGAACTTGAACCAAACGTAAACCCTTTATCCATGTTATCAATACACACTGCATGAAACTGGTTGAAGGAGCCAAGTGGGCATGTGAGAGAAGAACAAATCACATAAGCAAGCAATGCCGTTCACGGTTGCTCGATTCTATTGAGGCTTCAAAAGCTTCATGCTCTTGGTTAAACCAAGCCAAAGTTCTGGAAACTTCATATCCATCAAATGATTGGTTTAGATTGGTTTTCTGTTTTCTTTTGTGCAGGAGGTACCAGAACCTGCAGCTCAGAAGATCTGTAATGGTTCAGTTTAGTGTTAGGGGCCTTATTTGCTTCCTCAAAAATGTGAAAATGCCAAGTGCTCTTTGGTGATATATGCTGCAGGAGCAGACTGGGCAGGCAATGGAAATTTTAGAGTAGAAGACCCCACATGTCAGCACAACACTACCAGGGTTTTATTCCTGTTCTGCCGCTTCATGAGATTCATGAGAGATTGACATAATGAATGCAGGCTGCTGGACTGATGGTACTGTACCAGTACCGGGAAGTGAAAGACGGAGTACAGTATGTCTGAGGCCTGTTTTAATGAGCATGCTGTCTGACAAGCACTGAGACTGCACAGCAGTAATATTTCACACTGAAATAGGTCTTTGAAAGATGATGAAACTAGAAGGTCAAGTTTATATATATATATGTACCCTTTATTAAACAGGAAAACTGTTTTTTGGAGGGCTTCTCTTTTGAGCCTTGCAAAATTACTGCAGGAGGATTTTAAGATTATCAGTGTTGACCTCAAAGCTTGCTTAAATCATTAATCATGACTACTGTGATGGGGCATATGCCTAATTTTGCTGTCATCTGCCCCTAAAGATGGCTTAAATCTGACTTCCGTCAGTGGGGGAAAAAGCAACTGGTAATGGTTAATTTGTCATAGGGTTTTAATTGTGTTACTGTTGAAAAGTCTATAGATGCCTTTCTGCTGATTGCTGAAGCAATTTCTGTTCCGACTGAGTCATCAGTCAATGGTGTGTGAGCAGTTAAGCATTGTCACAAGGTAATTCCCTTCTTGGTCAGAGATTCACACAGTACTATTCCTATGATAACATGCATCTTGCATTATTTTATGTCCTAATCGCATTGTGATACAGTACCTGGCAAGGCCTCCCTGGAATGATCACTGTAAATTATTTTAGTTAAGAAACATAACTGGTTTATTCTGTTCGTTGTCTTACTTAATAGGTTCATTTGATTGTGACACAGCACGTACATGCCGAGATATCTTTGTCTCCTTATTTGAAAGTCTCTGTTAAACCTGAATCTGTTGACTTGAGTGGCCTGTTGTGTAATTGTTCTAATTTGGTTGCCAAAGTGGCTTCTTCCTCTGTTCTCTTGATGGAATTGCCTAGAAAAAAGGTGGTTGTACCAGGAAGAGACAGACCAGGTGAGTGTACAAAATTGGATTTGATATTTTCCCCTACCAAAGCCTTGTCATACCTTCAGACTAGTACAATTGATGAGGGGGTGATCAGTTCCTTTATTCATGGAGTGCACAATTAAGAGCAGCCATTTAACCCACTGGAATCAACCATAGAGTTGTGTGATGGTCACCGTGGCACCAACAGCCATGTTACCATATCGCTTATCTACACTGGCTAATAAGTCTTACAAAAATGTAAAGCAAAATCTTAACATAAAGAACATTACTTCATACCTTTCCAGTTAAAGAAAAGTCTTAACAGGTGTTTACAGATAATAATGCTAATTTCCTTTGTCCTTTGACTGTAACTGCATTAATGTGTAAATCAAGCAAAAAATTTGGTTGTAAACAAATCCTGTGCTGGAATGCATTGGGGGGTATTTGACTATGCCTGAGCTTAGATCTAAAAGGTTGATGTCTGAATGGATCAGTTTTCCTTCTTTGCACCACTGCAAGGGGTGAGAAGGTGAGAAGATACTGTATTTGGTGATTGTCTTTTCTAACCTAGGATTTTTTTGTGTCCTTCACTGTAAGATTTAATTTTAAAAAATGATACCGTTTATCATCTTGGTTTAAGAAGCTAATTTTTTATCTTCCAAACACAATAAGGAAGATCCTGAAGATTGTGTATTTTAATAGGGTTCCAAGTAATGATGCTTTTATAATATTTTTATACTATATTATAAAATATATATTATAAAATATATTATATTATTTTATAATATTTTCTGAAACTATGGCTGACTTATTGATACATTGATACCTCAGTTCTAAACTTAACGTATGCAGTAACTATAAATCTTACCATTCTTTTTTTCTACAAACGGGTATCTGAAAGCCTGTCATATTGCAGACAATCATTTTCTTATACATTGAATTCCTTTTGTCAGTGAAGTGCTTTGGTTTGTTTATGTCTTAAAGCATAGAGAGAGTAATAGTTAAAAATCAGCAGATTTATTCATGTATAGATTTTTGATGTCGTGGGAGCCATAAATGTACCAGAGTGCCTTACAAAAAAAAAAAAGATATGAGTCAGGGGTGTTTATGTTATTTAATTTATATCTGTAAATGTGGATCTTGCCTCAGTGCTCTTGTGAGATTACTGGGCATTTTAATGAGAAAATTGAAGACATGGTGAAGTAGCATTTTTCGGAGTTTTTAGAAATAGATCATATAAAAAGTTATTGCAGCTTTTATTTTTTTTATCTCAAATGACATCATAAAGGTCCTAGAGTCTAAACAAAGAAAAGGGGCAATTGCAATCTGTCAGTCTAGTATCATTACATACTGTATATCTTACTGTAGAGTGCTCCGCTTACTGCTTTCCTGTACTGCTGTGACATGACTTTACCCAATTAGAGCATTCAACTTCATACGTCACAACCTGGGATCTCCAAGGGTTTGTATGTAATTACCAAGCTGTTGACGAGAAAATTCTTACTACATGTCACCAAAGATTTAAAAAAATAAAAGCATAATTGACTAAAAACGTATCCTTTTAATGCAGCAGAAGCATCCTACACAGCAGTCTTTCTTTAATTCACCTTGACTAACAGTATTTTCAATTCCTTTCTGCCTTACTAGGCAGAAGTGTATTGGGTTGTCATACATGATTTAATTTCATCTGCTTTGGTACAATGTTGGGTATTTTAGCAGTTTTTCTGTTTGGTCCTGTCAATTTTCTGTCAGCTTTTCTAGGAATGGTTCAACTTGAGTAGACATATCCCTCTTATATAGAAACATTGTTCCCAAAATCCCATGGTAAGGAAATGGATTTCTCTCTGCCTCTGCAGGATTGACTCCCTGATAGAAATCCAGTCTACCAGCAAAATCAAGGGGCACTAAAGAGTAAAAGACCAACACGAAAACTTCTTTTGAGAAGAGTCATTAAATGATAAAGTGGCAATTCTATGTACCTTGAAAACAACAAACGTATACAAAACCCCCCACAAATATAAGCTACATTCTGATATAACTCACTAAGGCAGAGACATCCTGTGGCTATCTCCCAGGATGTTCTACTTTATCCCCAAGCCTTCCACATTGCTTCACATTAAAAGTTAAAATCTGATTCTTTGAGGCCATGAAAACTCATCAGGTACCATGTAGTCAGATTCACTCAGGAAAGAGGCTTTAGTGTAAACTTGTGGGCATCACTGCTTATTTATTGGATAAAGCAGGCCGCAACATGGCTCCTCTTGGCAAGCATGCTGATACAGATGGTGGCCTAAAAATATGTTAATAACATACAGTACAGTCGTTCATATTAACATGAAGTGTGGATAGCAAAAGAGAAGGCAAGGCGCTTGTTTTGAGGGAGAGCAAATGGTCACAAGCACCATGCCCTCAAATCAAATAAGGTGGTGGACATGTTTTTATAATTATTTTTTTCTTGGAGCTTGATGTAATAAGTATTGGAATATTTTAATATTTTATAGGTTTTTCTGTCCCAGGGGCATTCCATAGGTCTGGATCTTGCGATGGCAGATGAAAAAATGTTTTCTCAGTTTCTCAGAGCTGGTGCTGCAGGTTATATGGGTTTCATAAACACTAGGAAACATCTGCTGGAGGCTATTTAATTCTCTTGATTAAGGTAGCCACAATATCAGATAATTAGCAACAATTTCTGTGAAGTAAACCAATGGGTGCCTTTAATTTTGATTAGAAAATGGGATTGCTTGGAACGTGCCATAAAATCATGAGGCTGTGCAAGATTTCAGGGAGGACTTGATGAAAACTGGATTATAATGTCCAAATCCAATGGCAAAAATGTAGTGTGCCGTTGATGGAAAATTACTGAATTCCATCCTATACATAGAGCTGAACTCAATCCTGTATGAATGAGACTGGCCTGATGCCTACTGTATATGACTAACTTGAAAGAGATGAGACCTCTCTGTAGAGTTACCATCTTTGAGAAACCTTGAGAAAAGGCTTTTAATGCTTCGAACTTTATCTTTTGTACAGGAAGGAACCTTATATTGTAGTGCACTGATTGAAAAATGATAGTGTTTCTGCTGACAAACTGATAAGAGAGAAATAACATTTTTTTCAGTACTGTAGGTACAGTTCGTAGCAAAAGGAAAAGCAAGTTACCTTGTACAGTATGTCTTAATTCTGTTTAAGCTAATCCACTATTTCTAACAAACTGGTTTGCACAAGTGGATGACAATTTCATACCCAAAAATAAAATGTGTTTTTGAGAGAAATTATGGTATCGGTGTTTGCTAATCTGTGAATTGCATTTTACTTGCATAAGTACTGAAACCACTTATATTTCCAAGGTTATATCTGTGAGCTTTAACTCAATTCAGCATTTCTATGGATGAAACCAGTTAGTTTCTACAATGCAAATAAAAATTTTAACTCTTAACATTAAACGTGTAAATCTGCATAATTTATGATTCCACCTTCTTTTCAGTATATTTCCAGTCAATCTTAGCCCTGTAAATGTTTTGCTATTTTTTCCCTGTTTTACCTAACATTTTTCTTACCTCAAAATATTTTCTTTAAGTGCAGATGCATTTCTTAAGATGTAATTCAGTTTAGTCTATTTTTACCTTGCACTAATTAGTGAAACATATATTTCAGTTATTTTAGTAGTTAGACATATTCCAAAAGACCATTTCATTTCAAAATCAAAATTGTAGTAATAATCATTCTTTCTGCAATTACCATGGAAGTGTGTTTTTGTTAATCAAATGAAATATTAAAAACTCCCTTGTGGATTTGGACAACAGTATTGCACATTTTAATAATGAAATTGAGAATAAAACCAACAGTCAAGCAAGGAAAACTTGCAAAGCTTTTTTTTTTAATACGGACTAATAGCATTAGAACTGCAGATTATTCTGGTAAGGACTACTGAAATAACATGCAGCACATTTTAAACCTGTAAATATTTATAAATGCAAGGCAATCGTAATAGTATTTCTTGCATAATACTAAACTCACATAGTCTTTGGTGACTGTGCTTGAAGCTTAGAATGATAAATAGCAATTTAGTGGTCTGTAAGATGTTTGCATTTTTAAACTTTATTCCACTGACTTTATGTAGGAAGACATGAACTAGTGTATACATTCTTTAACTGAGGTCAGGCTTGTAGGTTGCTGTGTTGTTGGTTCTCATTCATTCTTAGAATGGCTTCACTGAACTGATGATGGCTACACTGAACATAAAGAACAATTGGGTTTTGGGGGTCAACATTTAAAGCTGTTGGACTATTGTCAGGTGATTTTACAATCTGTCTCTTTGCTGCTGTACAATGTTAAGGCTTCAAACCACCTTTTAAAATGGTTTATGCTTCTTGTGCTTTTCTGATGTTTTAAAATCCATGCAGTCCAAAATGTTGTGCTTGTTCAAGAAAGTCTGTCAGATTACTGTCATTATAGTGATAATCATAACAGATGGTCAAATTTATTTACCTCTTGATTGGCCTCTCTTTCTGTCCCCTGCTCCCGCCTCTCACTCCTCCTCCCTCCCAACCTTTGTTCTCCCGCTACTTTACCTTTGCCTACTGCCCTGTCTCTCTCACACCTGAAGAAGGCTCCACGGCCGAAACGTTGTGTTCTCTTTCTTCTTTTTTTCAGCATGGAATAAACCTATTACTTGTTCCTTTGCAGCCTACGCATGCTGACGCAGCTACCCACCTGAAATTTATTAAGCTCTTTTCATCCCAATGGATTCCAGAATGGTTTAATGTAATTGGTAACTTACTTCATCATTAACTGAAGTGCTGTATCTTTTCCCACATACCTACATCACCCAAACTTCAATTTAGCATAAACTATACCTCAGTATCGATAAAAAAAAATGTATACTGTACATTCCGTGCCGTGAACTACAAGGGTGCACAATTAGTGCTCATATACTCCAATTGCTTCAATTAAGATTAAGATTCAATTAATAAGGAAACACCCTTCAGAAAATGTTATTATATTGTGAGACAAAGCACGTTGAAAACAAAGCCTTTGAAATATACAGAAAAAATATGGTAGAAAGCAAACCTACTAAAGTAAGTTAATGACAGGTTTTTATTGTGATATAATGGAATGTAAAGCATTTGCAGAGGTACAAGACTCCCCAACACTATAATATACTAAAACTGTAATGTTTTCACTTGTTTCACTCAGTTTTTAGGAGGATTTCCTGGCCCAACATACTGTACGCTCTTTAATTCCCTCACACAAATGAACTACAGTATGTGCCCTAGACTGGCACATTCCCACAGTTCACAGGGATTTGTAGGCCATGAAACTCACTGAGGTTTAACACCTTCAGCTAGGAGGCAGGTGTGCAATTATAAGACACACCCTGGAGTGCTTTGTGATAACTGTTACAGGAGCTTTAGTATTTGATTAATGTGAAGACTTTTAATGTTTAAATTAGAGTTAAACATTGATAAAGGGGAAGCAATTATTCTTAAGTAATTGGAAATATTGGTCTTAAAGGTAAATTCCAAGCAGTCATCCACCATCTTGTTTAGTAATTGTTTTTATGTCCTTTACATTTTTAATGCTTAAGTCATATGCTTTAATTCTCAGTAGGTTAACGATTTTTACTGATTTGCCTTATTACACAGTATGAAGTCAAAGCAGTTTACAATGAAGGGAATGATGCATTCTGAGACCTGGTGACCTTCCTGGTTATTTTTAGTCTTACAATGATTCAGTTATCCTAACCATTCCCACTTGGCTTGATCAGCCCCCTCCTCCATTTCACATTCACAGACCGGTGTGCTTTCAACCCCTTGGGCAGATCTCATTAAAGCTACCTAATGATTGAGGGGGATCAGCAGTTAGGCTTGTTAAAATGATCATGACAAGAAAACCAGTGGAGTATTTCATGAAAAAGGTTGTTTCTTCAATACTTTTGTTTTTCCAAAGCCAGCGCCCGCATTGAATGTGTCACTGCCCTTCTCTTGAATTAATTCCATCATGACATGTTGCATACGAGAGTGGGCAGAATTCCTTTTACTTAAAAGAAAGAAAACAATGCAATCTTTTTTTAAGCATTTCAAAGATCACCAAGCCTGGTCCTGAAGAGTACCAGTCATGATTCACATTTGTTCATTCCAGCTATGTTTTCAACTATTTAATTCAACCAGTTATTAGCTTCATCAGTCAGTCTAGATATAGATATTCAGTTATGTATTGAAAACATTCACAGTATAAAACCTGGTAGATTTGAGCTATCCAGTACAAGTATTGAGTACTAATGACCTATTCATTTATTGTCGTAAACCTTAATCTTAGGGTTTGGAGTCTTGGATGTGAGTCCAAGTATCCTTAACCTCAGGTTTGTAGAGTAATGTGGAAAGCTGAAAGTGTTGGATTTAATCCACTTATATGACCCCTGTTGTTTCAGTTTGAATTTTTCATTGTGTGGTTAAACAATGATTTCACGTAACAGCTGCTTCAGAAAAAAAATATTAATGTGATTAGCCAAGAAATAAACAGGGGAAGTAAATTGTTGTTACACCAGGTTGCAGATGAAGCATTGTGTAACGTTGATGCACTTCCATTGGTGTCTTAATTTAATTATCCCAATATCCCTTTAGGCTAGTAGTTCCTGGAGGAACAATGTGTCTGCTGGTTTTCATAGCAGCTGAGCTCTATCAAGGCATTGATGATTTGAGTGATCAGCTTGCTTGTTTTTATTTAACTTGTTTCTTCAATACGCCCTGATCAAGGGTACTGTTTCCACCAGCATTATGCAGCTTACTTCCTGTTATTTCTGACTAAACAGCACTTTAAAATTGATAAATGTATTTTTTAATAGGCACAGGTGCAGCACTGTGTGTATCAGATATTTCCAAATACATTACCTTTTCTAAAATGCTTTCTAAATGTGAACCTCATCAGAATATGATGTTTGAGTTTGTCAATTTATAAATTGGAATAATAGTAATTTTTTTTAACAAATTTGCATTTACATTGTGCATGTGTATAATAGTCTGAGTTTTAGCTTCAGCTGATTGGGCCTGACACTACATTTTAAAGTGAGCACATACTGTAATAGTTAAAAGCATGTGACTTAATAAGGTGAAGGCACTCATTGTTGTGCGTTTGCATTAAATTAAAGTGACCAAATATATTTGCTATAGAATCTATATTAATAATCATGATATAAAATACATGATATAATTAAGGACAGAAAAGCACACTATTATGAGTATGCCCAGCTTGAGCAATGGTAAATGTCTAGTTACTAGGTACTGGCATGATTGAAGGTAGTCAAATCTGTGATAGAAATTGTCTGGCAAGTAAAATGTTCTGCCTCAACAGTCAGCAGATTCATCCAGAGAAGCCAGCAAATGTGGATTGTTGCCACAGCAGTTTAGGACAATCGCATCTACAGTATTTGATTCATCTGCTGAATCATTAAGAGTTTTATGATGGGAAAGGGAATCTCCTTTGACACAAAAAATGCCATTTATGTGGATGAGAGCAACATTACTGCTACATTGATTGTCTTTGAGCTTTTTCATTCTTGCAGACTGGAAACATTTTTTAGCAAGACAATGCGAGATCTCACAGTGCAAGGTTTTCAATGACACAACTTCAAAAACATAATCTTCAGGTTTGAAGTCTTGGATGTGAGTCCAAAAGGATATCAACCAGCGACAATTGTAACTGGCCAAACTTTGCTATATGACTGAAGCTGCAATATGAAGAGTTCCTATCTCCTATCTGCCAGGATTTTGTTAATGCTCAGGGAGAATATCCCCAATACTGATTTTGTGTTAATCTAAACTGTTTTGTTCTGAAAATTAAGTTTGTTTACAATTTCTATAAATTTGTTTGTTAACATGTATGTTTTGACCTGAGTGCTATACTGCCTTTGCTTATCAATGTTACTGTATACAGATCTTATAGATCTTATTACAATCTAGGACATAAAGGCCTGCAGTACATTTATATTCTTTAAATAAAATTTAATTTAATGTCCTGCAATCTATTATTATATTGAGTAGTGCGTGTGTGTGTGTGTGTGTGTGTGTGTGTATATATGTATACACACTATATACCCATGTGGTTTTACTGGGAGCCTGAAGGCATATACTGCACTGTAGCTCATTCTGTGATTAAGCACTTGAAGACAAACTGCAGTATAATGAGTCAGAACCTGGAGCCCTACATCAACTCTGGCAATTCAAGTATGAAGCTTGTAAAAAGTTAGGAAATTTGTCTTAATAAAAAATTAATGGTAATGGAAAAGATTTGATTTAGTTCTATTAAATTTGGGTTTCAAAGCAAATAAAACCTGCTGATTTGCTAAAAAAAGTTAAGTTAAGATAAGATTAACCAGGACAGCAGCTGAAACCAGAATAGGTTTAATATGATATTAATAGGACTACAGACAAAGAAGAATATAGGGTAGTTAACGTTTAACTTTTAGTGATTTCTTAAAGTGCAGAAGAACCTTTTTGAAATACTGTAATTGTTTCAAAACCACTGGCAAAAAGGCATTATTTAACTTTCCTCATCATTCTGGTATTGAATTATAAAAAATTAAGTCTTGAGTTCTCCATATCCAGCATACTTCAACAAAATGTTAATTTCCCATTTTATGCTGACACTTAAGTTTAAGGTGGTTCTTGAACTTTTAACAGTGATAAGTAGATTGATTTATAGACTGTACATGTTGGAGATTTGTATCTTTTGTTTATCCTCAGCAACATAAACAAATTTCCAATATAGGCCACTCTGATTAGAAGGGTGACATCATATAGAAACTCTGCGTCTTGATTGAACACGGACTGGAAACGTTTGCACTGAATGCAAGAGTGTTCCATACATAGGGTGAGCAGACATCCCATAAATCACAGGAAAGTACTGTATTGAAGTTCTGTCCTGGGAATCCTCAGTTTTTGGAAGCATATTAGGCATTTGCCCCCTATTGAGAAATTGGTGAGGCCCATGCCAAGGAAATTGCAAAAAATGTGACGGGGAAGAAATACAACTCTTCCCCTGGCCCCCCAATTTTTGTTATGGAGATCCACCTCCCATTCTTCTGGCTAGCAAAAAAAAATCTAATCTTTCATTCTCATATTTGGGAAATATGGTTATCCTTTCCATCTAGAATCCCTCTAGATGAACCTCACAAATTTTCTTGAAAAGTCAGACTGCTTATTAAATTCTCTCCTGCTAGGATTCTGATTCTATGCAGATGGAATCTGGAGAAAAGGCTTTCCACTTCATATGTTATAAACCACCCAAAATATTTGGAATTGGAAGGTTTATCAGATGGATGATGGCTCCTCTGTATCATATTCACTTATTTTGTTTAAACATGTTGCTTAGCTTTCCAAATTTCCTTACTCATTTTATTATTTAATATGGTGATGGCCTTATCTATTAGCTATGCCAACATTTAAACAGTAGTTTTGGCTAAGTTTTCTACCACCCAGTGCGTACACAGACACTAAATATTTATTTTATCCTCCTTCATATCTTGCTAGGTATTTAACCAAGGACATTTCATTTTCCTCTCTAAAGAAGAATATACAGTATAGTACTTAAACAGTTCTTGAATAGAAATAAATTGTTAATGAGATCTAATTATTCACTTATTATCAAAACTTTTATTTCTCAGATCTGTATTAATTTGTTATTCCAATGTTTAAAAGATACCACAGTTAAAGTAACTAATCTATATGTAAATGTTAAATTATCAGTGTATTTGAATCTATTTAAAAAAACAGCACTTTAGATTTGTACTTAATCATATAAGCATTTTTATATGTCAGAAATAATGCATGACTTATTTATTTTTGCTGTTCACAGTACTTTTGTGATGAACACAACTGTCATGGCACTGTTATTTAAGCGATTCCATTAGTTTCAATCGCATTGTAATCCAAACTCTTGGCCAAGACATCCAGTGCTGAAAGAGAAAATGTGTTTTTTTAAGATGATTTCAAGGCTTGTGAACATTTCACAGAGGGGTGCTTGCTCATTCTTATATGAAGCTTGTAGCCACAGATTTCAAGATCTGAAACAATGCAAAAGGAGCATGAAGCACCTTGATTCTACTTACTATACCTGGAGAGAAAAAATTAAAGAATCAATTTAACAATTCTGTTGTTTCTGTGCAAGCTGTAGCTATGGATGTTGAATTACATTATCACTTGTTACTGAAAATATGGATGCTATTAATTATTGTGAGTTTTGTTCAATGCTCTATGTGATGTGAACTAGTATCCATGAGCTCTGCCAAACTGATTTCATTGTTTAACGTGCCTTGTTTGGAACCCACATTACCTGGCAGTTGAAAACCGATTGGAGTAATATATTAACTTATCAAGCTTGTTTGATTGGTGAGGAACTAACAAATGTACCCATAATTCAAGTACACCCAATATTTGTATGTTACACCTTTGATAGTATACCTTTATTTTGACCTAAAGTTTCTTTGATATTCATTAACGGACAACCATTACAGTTTACAGTATTTTTTTCTGTCCTGCAGGCAGTTTGGTCTCTTAAAAGTGAAATGTCCTCAGTCAAATTCAAACTTTAAAAAAAGAATCATTTGAGAAGACAATAAAGAGATTGATGGATTTGACCTCTTTATGACATCTGTTATAATTCCTGTAAGATCAGCTGAGTGTTAATGTTAAATTAGAATACAGTCCTCATCTAATAATACAATTTTTTTAATTTATCTTTAAACATCTCTTGAAACTCAAAGTGAAAGCCTGTCTGAAAATGAAAATTAATAAAAAGATAGCTGTCCCTTTACTCAATTTTAACCAGGTATTAAAGTAAACTTGGGAATTCTGAGCCCTAAATATCAGAAATAAATGTTAATTTTGCTGACTTAATTACCAGTATTATATCTATATTATAACTTCTTGGATGTTATTCATCCAAGCAAGTCTTTGTGAAACAATATTCTGGTTCCAATTTAACAATAAGTCAGTTCCTTCATTTTCACGTTTCACACAAAAAGAAACCTCAATGTTTGGAGATTGTAAATTTGTCTTCTACACTTCGGAGTAAAGGTTTTCAGGATTAGTCTTTAATCCATGATATAAGATGGTCTGATTTCAAGCATGACTTGACCCTTATTAATTTCTCCTGCATTGAAATGAATGGCAGAGCTTCCATTATCCAACATTTAATGACTGGTTTGTTTTCTACACATGTATGTTTAGTTTATGGTTGAATTGAGCATTAAATCTGCTACAAGTAAAGGCAGAAGCACCAGCTGCTTAAAGGAAAAGGTCCTTTGAGTATAGGAGGGGTCTGTGATTTGAACAGGCCAAGTGAGCCTTGTTTTCTCTCAGCCTCCCTCAGAGCAGAACAGCATTGCATTATTTTCCAGTGAGATAAGAGAACTGAGGCACACCATGTTTTAGAAGCAGGCTCCGCTTTTCAGGCAGCCTATTGTAGCAGAGAAACGGGGAGGAGTTGTGGGAGTGACTGGGACATTTAGAAAAGCAGCACAAACAGAAACAGGCAGCCCAGAAGGCGGAGCCTGTCAGCCGGGGTCCTGCCTGGTGCAGCCTGACGTCACTGCTCAGCTGTTCTCATTCAGAGTGTGAAGCAGTGTTAGGAAGGAGGGGGGCTGGGGTGTGTGTATGGGGGAGAGATAGCTGACGGCTAGGGGGTGTGGGTAGTGAAAGGGAGCTGCAGTGTTCCTTAGTCACTGCCTGGGCCCTGTAATCTGCTGACAGGAAACAACAATGGGGGCTGCCTGATCCCAGTCCTTGCCTGCTGTAAGTGTTTTTCCTGACGAGCTGCTGTGTGTCTGTGTGCCTTGGTGTGGCTGTGAAAAAATCTCTTTACCATGCTGCTACATGGCCGCGTGTTTGTGTGTGTGTGTGCTGCCTCTGTGATTGTGCGTTCAGTAAGAGCACTGGGCTGTGACTGGAGCTGGAAAGGAATGCCATTGTTACTGTTCCTCTTTGCTGAGGCTTGATCTTAGGCAATCGTCTAGTGAGACAGGCTAATTTTAGGTCTTGTTTTGTGCTTTACAATATGGAAATGCCATGTTTAATTCCAGTCCTGTTATTTTTTTTATCTGCTGGTTGAATCTTAAGGAGGGCAGGAAGAATTCGGGAGTGCCATTTTAAGGTTTTCTCATTTTCTCCCAGCTAATGGCTCGACGGTGCTGGCTGGGTCTGTAATGTCAGGGCATGGATCAGCCAGCTGTTTTCTGAGCTTGTGAGCAGGCTGCTTTTGGAAAGAGCCGCCCACTGCAGTCCTCCCTGGGCAGGGGAGCTTCCCTGAACTGTGTAATGCCTCATCAAAAGGCTCTAATGGAGAGGTCTGGGGCTGGCAGGATCATGGGGGTGGCTTTGGAGTCTGCATTATAAAGAAGTGGTAATGAGAAAGACTGGACGCTGATGTACTATATATTAAGCCGTTTGGATGGAGATTCCAGCAGAATGAGGTGAGGACATTAGTGTTCCGCTGTCATAGAGAGGTATGTTTTATTTTTACAGTTATTTCATTTTACTATGAGGCTGTGGCCTAGTTAACAAGGGCCTTCCTTCAGAGTTTGTAAAGGCTTGGCGTCTGTGTGGGGATGTGGCTGTAAGCTATTATTCATACATAATTTTTAAGCAGAGTGCTTGTAACCCAGGCAACCCCAGGTGAAAGGCTACAAGCATCAGTGTGTCAACCTCTTGGGGCACCTAAACATCCACCCTTTAAAAGGCATTTTGTTTTCTTATGCACCTGTGATTCTCTACAGAGTTCCTTTATGATCAGTTTGCCTTGCTTTCTATTAGCCCTAACAACCCTGTTATTTTCAAAGACTTAAAGCCTGTTCTGTTCGTGCTCCCACGAGGTATACTGTACTTCCTTGAGGTAATCTCCATTTGCCATTTGTCATTCTCCAACCTGTAATTGTATTAAATCATTGTTTTGGCTGTGGCTATTGTTTGTTCTTTTGTTGTACCCATTTCTAGAATGGCTTCCCATATCTAACCAGGCAAGGTCTCTTAAGGATGTTTAAACAGTTTAATTGTACATTTTATTTAATACATTTTTCACTTTGTTCATAGCTGAGATTCAAATATAGACTGTGGCACATCAGCTCTGTAAAGTTCTTTATTTTTTTCGGTTTTGGTATCTGTTAACCACATTGCTTATTAGCTCTGGCCTTTTCCTGTATATTTATATCTGTATACGGTATCTGTTTATCTTCTAATAATAGTCCTGTGTTTTTAGAAAAGCTGCTGTACACCAAATAGTGACACCCTAAAATATTGTTTCTTAACTCTTGTCCTTGGGCTCGGCTGTCCACAAAGTTTAAATTGATTCAGATATTGTTAAATGGAGTCAATTAATCACTTCTCCGTGGTTTATATAATGGTAAGTTAAAGAAATCTCAAAAACCCTGCCAGACTGCAGTCAGAGGACTTGATTCTCGACCTGATACTGTACAGGTATGAAAACCAATAGGAAGGGCAACACTTACACAGTTGGGAAAAGCTCATTGTAAAGGAGGTGTTTTGGTCTTAAAAGTGGACCAGAAAAACGCACTTCCTGCATTCCTCCCACTCCCATTTTTATCTGACATATTTTACTTTATGAAACTATTCCTAACAAGAAAAGTGGGACAAGGAGTATTCAGTTAACTTTAATCTTCATCTCCAAAATATTTTAGTCTAACCTGTGGCAATAGCCTTTGGCTTGTTTCTGGACAGCTTTGTTCTGCTTGGAAAACACAGGGTAATTGGCAGCATTTGAAGCATGTCGCTAGATTTCAATCACCTTTCTCTCTCCATTGCACCCGAGATTATAGTCATTCATTCCTGTGTTTCCACTGTTCCACCACTGCTCGTGTAAGGCAAGTACACATGGGAAGACACTTCCTCTGCAGCAATAAATGTGTTCAATGCATCTACTGTAGATGTGTTGCAATTCTTGAAATTCAGTTGACCTCTATATTCAAACAGGAATAAAAATGGTTTCTCGGGGGCTTATTTTAGCCATTGGGACTTTGTAAATGAAAATACAAAGAAGTAAAATACATAAAATTGGTGAAATTGATAAAATATACAAACCAACATGTTAGGTCAGGGTTATTGGCATGTTTCATAAAATTCATTTCAGTTTATATAAACAAGAAATGAGTTATCTTTTATATTTTATGTACCAATTTAAGTGAGTGGAAATTAGTAAGTACAACATTAATAATTTACAAGCCAGCTTTAGACCAGGTTTGTTCCACAATATTCACTCCATTATAACCATTAGCTAGACCTTGGTTGCAGGTTTTATGATAGAAAGATCAAGTATGGGGGTTTGCATCCTTCCCTAAATGAGCTTGCTCATTCAATTTTGCATACACGGAAAGTCTACTTTAAAAAAAAATACACTGTACATTTGCTGAGATTTGCACTATTGGGATGAGCAAATACTATTGGAAACCCAAGTGAGAGAATGAGGATTGTACTGTGGTCTGTTATCAACAGACGCGATGGATTTCAGATTCTCCACGCTCTCTGTGAATTGTAAAGAATCGTACTTTTGGACAGAAAGGGTGAAATTAAAATGGTGGTCTTGAGAGGATATGTTATCGGACAGGCCTACCTTGTGGTAAGGACAGAGATTGTAGAGCTTTTTTTTTTTCACAACATGGTTTTCCATTCACATGTGACTAGGAGTACTGTCACTACCAGCGGTGTCGCCATACCTCAGCACTTTCCTGGTCAGCAGTCTCATTTAATCTGGCCATCTGACCTTCAAGATTAGCTTGGACATTGCTGGCAGTTTCTTCTCTTTATGAGCAGCTACAGTAGCACCACTACTTGTCCAGAAACTAGTCAGAATATCATAGACATTCACTCATGCTTATTTCATTATTTTCAAAATTTACAGATCATCAGTTAATTTGTTCTCAAAAGCAAAATAAGAGTGAGGTAATCACAGACAGTGTAGCCACAGTATTTGTCAGTAAAGAAATATAAAAGTAGTGAACAATGGATGTTATAATGATTTGTACAAAATAATAAAGAGGATGCATTTATTTTTAGAACGCAGACTAAAGTTCTGCATATTACACTATTATGTATACTTGCAGTTAATAATAGATAACAGTTGTTTTATACTTAGATTCACACTCTCCCTGAAAAAGATAGCAGTAAAAAAGGAATGTAAACCAAACGTTTATATTTATTGAGTGATATTGTTCATAGAATGGTTTGCAAAGAGTATGATCTATATTTTTATTTGTGACAGGAGCTGTATACAGGTATTTTTATATAATAAAAAATGGTCCTGGTAAATAATTATATTCATGTACAATGACTAGTTTTAAGTGACAGATTGAATAATCCTAATAAAACAAAATAGTGTGACAGAGAATGCTGTCTAGTGGGGAATTTTACTTAGGCATTTCTGCATTTAAATGACAACAGATCTTAACAGATAGCTACTGGACGGCTGTAAACATTTTGCTTTTTACAGTTTGAACAAGATGGAAAAACTCTCTCTCTATATACATTGCTGTCACAATTCATAGTCTTTAGGAAACAAATACCATATAGATAACTGAGTGAAAATTTTCCTTAACTGTCCAAATATACTCAGCCTTTTTTCAAATACAGACAAAACATTTTCCTGTCACAAAAATGTATATTGGTGTTAAGAGTGAGAATCATAGACCCTCAGACAACATGTCGATTTGGAGATCTGCAGAGATAAAGATTAAGGAGGAAAACAGTTGAGAAGAGATTATGAGAAGTGGAAGTCTCTGTATCTGAATTTTATTATAAAAGGGAATTTCTGTAGAAACACTGCACCAGGTCAAACACTGGAGAGAAATTGGCTTTGCACAACTCTGTAATATTTGGTTTCCTTTCAGAATTAATTATGTCCCTTTATGTGCAAGGCAGTGAAACCTTGGTGGTACATAAGCACTGTTAGACTTCAGATGTTATCAGGCTTTTAAGGTTTGACTTGGCTGTTGCTGGATGCCTGCTGAGCAAACAGATTTAGAAAACAGAACCACTGGCTGATGTGGTGAGGCAGACAACGTGATGACTCACACTGTATGATAAGACAGGGGAGTGACATTACTGAATTTACATTTTGTGCACTTTACTGTATGTACTGTAAGAAGGCTGGCTATACAGTACATATTTGTTGCTCTGGGTTTTGTCAGCACTCATTAGTATCTAGGAAGGACTTTGAAGATAAGGATTATATACAGTATGACTAAATAACCAAGCTTCTTCATGTAGAGAGCTGATTAACTGTAACAATTTCCCACAGACCAGTTATTTTAATAAGTGTTTCCAAGATGAGCTGTCTGCCTTCACAGAAAGAAGGCACTGTATAAGGAAGTCTTATCTCTTTAATTCTACTGCTTTACAGCAACACCATTTTATCATATAAAACAGCCATTAAATTCAATTAAGTACAAGGTAAAAAACAGACTACAGACTAAGAGCTTGTGCTTTAAAATAACATACCTGTGTACAGAACAACATATCATACTTTCCTATATATTGGTAATGCCTTCTATAAAAGCATGTTACTATCCAACTATTGACTTTTCAAAGCATTGATATAAGTAGCTAATAAAAACATGATTTGGTCTTTTTAAAAGGGATAGGAAGAGATTCAGAGGGCTGAGCCTGTGCTTTGCTTCCATTGCTGTACATAGTTGTGGATTAATTGATTTGAAATATTGAATTGTTTAATGTCTTCAGTAAGACATTTAATAAATCAATACTAGCATATATCTAATATGTCAGATAAATGCTATGGTTACGTATTAAATGGGTATGTTGAAGTGAAAGGCGGTCTGGGCCTTTAAGAGTGAGTGCAAGAAGGAAAAAGCAAGAAACTGTGGTTTAAGACTGAAACTGGATCACTGACACTGCAGGCAAGCTAATTACCAGATTATTAAAGGCCTGGACTGCCTAGAAATATATTAACAAGCTCCTTTGTGCATCCTTGGAACTGTAGTGAAGAACAATGCTCATTACAGCATCATTAGTGCTGAAGAATTGTAATTGTTATATTATTTAAGGTACTGTTAAGGACTTAGAATATGTGTTGGCTGAAACAACATACAGTACTGTAAATATTCCAGGCTGACCATAATTGCCAGTCTGATGGCAAAACTAACAAGAGTGGAAAATTCAGTCCGGAAAATCCATTGCGATCACCAATTTAATTGAGTGTGGCCTATCATTTCACCACTACTGTAGTTGTGATTAAAGCTTTGCCAGTCTCTTTCATCTGTACCCCAGTTATTGAGAGAACAATGTCATGTTATGTGCATAACATAACAATTAAACAATGCCTTGCTCCATGTTTTAGGACAAATTGGAAAATTTAAACTGTCAAAGTTTTTGCTTTGTTGAAAATGTGTATAGGCGGTGAGAGTGATTTAAAAAAAACAAACGCTGTCTACATTTGCAAAGTGTTGCTGATGTTTTTATAACATTCCTTGTGACGCGACTACTACAAGTCCCTTGTGAATATGACAGCCCATGAAATATCAGCTTTTGAAGGTTCATATGTCATTCAGATCACATGGTGGTGAAGGAAAAAATAAAAGAATTGGTACTTCTATATGGTCCAAAATGTTCATAGTTGGAAAAGGGTGTCTTAAGTGTTTTTTTAATCAAAATGAGATGCTCCCATTTTATTGTTGTTTGTATCATGTCAAAGCATCATAACCAACAATCCTGGATCTGACGTTTGCATATCTGCAGAAAAGGTGACAGCTGTGCAAATATGCGAAAAGTATTTAATCTGTTATTGGCCAGCTGCTGCAGAAAACATGTATAATACACTGCAGTGGTACAGTCCAATTTATTATGGTTTCAAAACTGTAAAAGGCAAATGGGCTGTAAGAGTAAAAAATTAAAAGCAATAAAGCATTACTAGAATATTGTGGCTGAATTTAGTGCACTTTCATTTTCTCTTCATAACACCCTGGTATATCGGATTTGCCATTATGAATATTTCTGAACTTAAGAATTACCAAGAAGGAATACATTTACACTGCTTCCATTATCACTGAGTGCTACTCCATCACATCTAATAATCACATCTAATTATGTTACATTACAGCTTAACCTACTGTGTACATAACAGCAGAATATGTGATATGAAGTACATCAGTGTACTTTGTTCTGAGTTTGATGTATTGATTTTGCTTAAAGTACACCTACATGTGTACATTTTTCTTCATTTTAAAGCTTTTCATGTGGGGTTTTTGTCCATTTTTGTAGAAAGTTACAGGCTTTCCAGATGCTGAGGGAGTTGTGAAAAATACCTTACAAATTTGAGAAGATTTTAAATTATGCCCAAATTTAAAAATCACTTGCTAAATATTATTCATAGAAGACTTTACTCTGCAGTATTTATACAGCGCTCTTTGTGTGTGTGCGCAGTATAACCAAGGTTTAAGGTCTTAAGTCTTGTTCCTTTGTCATCAGAAGTCTTTCACAAACCTTTTTCACTTAAAATGTACTAAAAGCAGTTAAAAAATGTTATTTTATTTAATGATATACATACAGTATACTGCTGTGACCTTTACCAGGATAAACACCAATGCTTGAAAGAACCTTGCTTGGCATTGTAATTTGTTTCTTAGTCTCAAAGTTCTTGGATCCTGAACTTGATTGTGGCCCTTGCTGCCTTCTGTGTGGAGTTTGCAAGGTCTTTCCAGGCATGTGTTGGCTTTCACCAGGTACTCTGGTATCCTCCTACCTCCCATAGACATGCTGACTAGGTTTGTTGGTGTACCTATTGGTGTGCATATGTGGGTGTGATCTGGAATGGACAGTCATCCTGTTTGGGGTTTAACCCTGCCTTGCACCCTAGGGCCTGAGGTTGTCACAACCCTTTCCAGGTTGAAACCAAGGTTCAACTAGTAACGGCGCTTGCCTGAGCATTGTAATCATGGATTCAAATCTGAGTCGTGTCATTGGCCAACTGTGACCACAATTCCCCAAGCAGGAAGGTTGGACCTTCCAAAACCTTGCAGGCATGAGGTTCTGTTGGTGAGCTATGTGCCTGTTGTTCAGTTGGTGCAGAACATCTGCTATACAGTTGTATTACCTAAAAGATAAGTTGTTTGAAGGTAGGCGAGTGGGAGGACTCTCTTTATTACTTCCTCCTTCTCCCCTGTGTGCAGTCATAGGGTTTGTAGCTGTGAGCCAAGAAATGAAAATGTTTTAAGAAAAGATCTTCTCAGTACTCCATTCAGAAAGCAGAAAGCATCTTGGCTATTCAGGAACACCTATAAAAAACCATATATGCTCTAAAATGTCCTTGCCCATGAAAGATATATGTCATCTTGGCCACCAATGATTGTGCGTTTCTGGTATTAAAGTTAATTTTGCTTAACTTAAATGAAGCATTATAAACAAAAACGTGACAATTAAATAATTCACTCTTTGTATATAAGTACAGTATATGTTATGAAAGCTATTAGCATTTGTTTTGTGAGCTTGAGTAAATCACAGCTTTGGAAAATAAAGAAAATGGTGAATGCAACCATGATCAGACTTGACTAGAAGAAATAAAATAAAAACCCATTTACAAATCAAATACAAAACAAGCACGGGGCTTTTTCTTTGCTTTTCCAGCCCAAGGAAAAATGGCTTTGAGATGTAATTAAATCACCATTATGTAATGAAGCTGATTTCTAAATATACCACTTCAAGGAGCAATTTTGCTAGTTGTACTGTACTTAGATCACATACTGGGAAATCGCAGTTATTTTTGTGTAAATATGGATTTTGGTTTCTTAATTGTAGTTTCCCTGAATTGAATTGTCTGTGTGGGCTACCTCACAGGTTAACTGCTGCCTGTCCCTGTGGCGCCCTCTTTGAATGTCGGTTACCATGGCGAAGCGCGAGTCTAACAGCAGCAGCCCTGTTGTCCGGCAAATAGACAAGCAGTTCCTGGTGTGTAGCATCTGTCTGGACCACTATCACAATCCCAAAGTCCTGCCCTGCCTGCATACCTTCTGCGAAAGGTAAGTGAGTCACCCATTAGAAAAACACTTCTGTCATATATCTGTCAACAACAGTGGATAGGCCATGTGGAGTAGTCTGGATCTCTGCACCTATCCAATAACTCAGGATTGGTCTTGAAATATCATCAAATTAGAGAGAATTTTTTCATGCTGGTCAGTGCTGCTCTTTCCTTTTTCTTGTCTTAAAGCTTTTAAGGGCAGGTGAAATTGTAAAAATGAACTTTGTTAAAATGAGCCATATAAAATTTGTCCTTGATTTTTTTTAAAAGAAGTGCGTTGGAAGTTGTGGATTTGTCTTACGCTACTTCCTAAAATTTCCAATGACGGAACCCATCTTTCTGCATACAAATGATTTGATTTTGACTCTCAAATTTGACATTTTACAACAACAAACAAAATAGGATTAATTTATTTTTTAAAGGAGGTGACTTTTAGCACTTGGCATATTAGTTATATACAGTTAATTGTGACTGAAAATCATTAAATTACACTGCTCATAGAGATCCCATATTCTTGTATTAAAAGGTTATATGAAAGGCATGTTTTTGCATTCATGCAATTTGTTTCACTGCACAGTTATAGAGAAAGGGTTGCTATTCTCTTAACTTTGATACTGCATGACATACTACTTCTTGCTATACTATGAAGTTATCAGTAAACTATTTAGAGCATGGTGAATGCATTGTTGATAATACAATAAGATTTGAAGCCTCCAGCCATTTCAACTGCTCTGATTCATCCACAGACAAGAATCCTCAGACACGCATTGTGCTATTCAAAGGCGGCCTCTTTTGAGATCATTACATTAACATACATAATTCACGCTGTAAACCATTGTTTATCTAAATATTTGATATCTCTTGGATGTTTTTTTATTTTCTACCTCTATTAAAGTTTACCTGTAAATGATAAATAATTTAACAGTGTGGGGCTATGATTTTTGTCTGTATTTATTCCATGTAGCTGCAATAAAAATAATAGATAGTGATATATAGTAAAGTTTTCAAACCAAGGTTGTGTGAGTCTAGGCATGCAAGCCAAAATATTTGTATCATCAGTATTTGGGCACTAAAATTCACAGAAAAATGTGTATGCCACAGCTTTTGTTGGTAGAAAGATACTGTAACAAAACTGTTGAGAACAAATTTGGAAATGATGGTTGAAGAATCAAATGTTATGACAAACAATAAAGTGATATACAGTAAATATACTGTATATTTGTAGTAATCAGTAGCAAAGACTTCTGTAGACACTACATTAAAATTCTCTGTGGAGTCTTACAAGCAATTGAATGCTGCATATTGTACTCAAGGTCCCTTGTCTCTTTCTTGCTGGTCTCTGCAGGTGTCTTCAGAACTACATCCCGCCCCAATCCCTGACTCTGTCCTGCCCAGTGTGCCGACAGACCTCCATCCTGCCTGAGAAAGGGGTCGCTGCCTTGCAGAACAACTTTTTCATCACCAACCTGATGGAGGTCCTGCAGCGAGACCCAGAGTGTGCCAGGCCCGAGGCCTGCAGCGTGCTGGAGTCCGTCAGTGCTGCAGCAGCTGGCAAGCCCCTGTCCTGCCCCAACCACGAGGGCAAGGTACCCCACTGCCTCTGGGGGTAGGGACGAGGGGTGGATAGAGGGGACACTAGGATATAGACCTTTTCAAAGAGGGTCAAAGCATGGAGACGTGCAATGCCAAGCACAGGCCTGAAACAGAAATTCAGCTAAGCTTGCTGAATTGTAGGGCCTCTTTTTTGTCTAATGTTACTTAAAATCTTAATTTTCACTTGTTTTCTTTTTCTGGGACTGCCTCACCCAAAACAAATGGAGGTTCTGGATTTTGTGAGGAAAAAAATACATTAATGTTGTTATTGTTTCATACCATATTGTACAACAAAGTTGTGTGAAAACCTGGGGGGTAAAAACATGCAGGACATCAGCTAAGAATAATCTGATGCTAAAAAACACATTTGCTTTAGGAAAAGAGTACTTAAGGAAATCTTAATGCCTGATTACAACAGCATACAGGTGAGAAAATATAATGACCAAACCAAAACCTGGTGACAGGCTCTTCTGTGTATATCTTGACAGAATAAATTCCAGTTCTCGGTGAGAGGATTAAGAACAATTTTCCACCAGTATGTCTGCACCACTAGATCTTTGTATATGGAAACAACTTGAAAAATGTGCCCTGCACAGTTGACATTATTGCTGAGCAGCTCTGACTACAAAAGGGAATTAATGTGCTCTAGCAGCACAAAGAAGCAAATGGCTCCGCAGGGAGCAACATGTAACTCAGGAGCACACATATTATGATTTAAGATTGTGGAAAATAAATATGTGACTCTTGTCTTTCTATTAAAAGTAAAAAAAGAAGTCGCTCGAGGTGTAGCATGACTTGGCGTGGCTCTCTGGTTTGCCTCTCAGGTTATGGAGTTCTACTGCGAGTCGTGCGAGACTGCAATGTGCCTGGAATGCACGGAGGGGGAGCACAGGGAGCACGTGACTGTTCCTCTGCGTGACGTTCTAGAGCAGCACAAGGCGGCACTGAAGAACCAACTGGATGCCATTCGGAACAGGTGCTGTACTGAACTTGCCAGCAGCAGGTTGAAATCCCATGCATGCGTTATGAATTGCTAAGCAAAACTGAGCTGTTGCAGAATTTCCGCTGAGAGAGTTGAGTATTTGCTACACCTTTTTAATGGAATTTGTCTGTTTTGGTACTGGAATTGGCTTCTTTTTAAGGAAATCGCTGGCTAAAGGAAGCAAAAAGGGGTGACACAATGATTGGTTTAGGTATTATGTTGGCTTAGTGGGATATGTTGCTTTAAGAAATGCATTCTGGTTTGAAACCAGCAGTTGGGTCTTACTGAAAGCCAGCCACCCCAGAGACACTGTCCATCTGGTACCTGGCTCACACCCTTCCTTCCTTCCCCCCCTCAGGCTCCCCCAGCTGACAGCGGCCATCGAGCTGGTGAATGAGATCTCAAAGCAGCTGACCGAGCGCAAGAACGAAGCGGTGAGCGAAATCAGCAGCACCTTTGAGGAGCTGGAGAGAGCACTGCACCTCCGCAAGAACGCCCTCATCACAGACCTAGAGAGCATCTGCAGTGCCAAGCAGAAGGTCAACCTTTTCCTTTTTTGCTTTATGCTCAGTCTTCACTAGGGCCATCCTGTTTTTTACAACTCTAAGTGTATCTTGTATCTCTAAAGTGTCCCTTTATATCACATTCATAATTACTGTTATGAGCCTGTCAATGTTTTATTGACCGTGTGCACCTCTGGTAACTATGTTAAGACATGCGTCACTGACATATAACAGGTAGAGCTCACCTCTCAGCAGTTGTGAATTGAAGAGTATGGCTGCGATTTAAGCCACTCTCTGTACTCAAAACCCCATTGCTGGTATATTTTTTTCTTATGATTGTGGAATCTAACCACTGTAAATGGAAATCCTAGAAATCTGTCAAGCCCAGCAAATTCTTTTATATTTTGAAAATTGTTGCCGATTTCAATGTGAAACTTTTTGAACATAGATTGGAAGGAGCATGTAGTCAGGAATGTTAAAATGCATTAAATTTTAAATTAATGTATTTTTTTGTTTTATAAAATGTGGTCATCCGCTAAAACAGATGGCATCAACAAGCGTACAGTTCTGAAGCTTTTTTTTTCCCCATCGATGTCCTAATGTCACCTTCCCAGAACATCATGTCGCCATTTACATTGACAAAGAAAGCTTTTAGGTCTGAAACCAGGTCATATCAGTCATTTTATGAATGAAAATATTTTTGGAATAAAATTGTTAAAAATGTAAGTTCTAATACACTTGTCCACTAGTCCAGTTGTAAGGTGTAAGTTAAGGTTTTTAACTTACTCTCTGCTCTCCTCACCTCCTTCCTCAGGTACTGCAGGCGCAGCTGGCCTCTCTACTGCAGGGCAAAGAGCACATCCAGAGCAGCTGCAGCTTCACAGAGCAGGCCCTGAGCCATGGCAGCGCTACTGAGGTGCTCCTGGTCCGCAAGCAGATGAGTGAACGGGTCAGTGCCCTGGCCAGGCACGACTTCCCCGAGCACCCGCACGAGAACGCTCACCTGGACTGTCTGGTGGAGACCGAGGGGCTGCGACGCTCCATCCAGAACCTGGGAGTGCTTCTGACCACGAGCGCCGTGGGCCACACCAGCGTGGCCACAGGTGAGGGGCTCCGGCACGCCCTTGTGGGGCAGCACACCACAGTCACCGTGACCACCAAGGACAAGGAGGGGGAGCTGGTGAAGACGGGGAACGCCATCCTGCGTGCCGAGATCATCGCTCCGGACGGGAGCTACACTGAGGCTGAGGTGACGGACAACAAGAATGGCACATATGAAGTGGGCTACACCCTCCGCTCTGAGGGAGAGTTCTCTTTCTCCCTCAAGCTGTACGACCAGCCGGTGCGGGGCAGCCCCTTCCGCCTGCGTGCGGTCAAGCCGTCTGACGTACCCCAGTCACCTGACGACGTCAAGCGGCGGGTGAAGTCTCCCAGTGGCGGTGGGGGGCACGTGCGGCAGAAGGCAGTGCGCCGACCCTCCAGCATGTACAGTACAGGCAAGAAGAAGGAGAACCCCATCGAGGATGAAATGATCTACCGCGTTGGTGAGTTGAGACTCTGAATCTGACCAGACTCAAGGAAAGACCTATGGGAGTTATTGTCTTGTTGAAATAGTCCCAGGAGTGTACTTTCCTTCTGTGTTAGTGTACCTTGTAAAACCTCAAGGAATATTGAGCACAAAACAGTGGAAATACTTTCTAATTAAATTCTTCTTAAATGATTTTGCTTTGAAAACGAATTTTAATAGGTTCTCTAAAGCTGCATTATCAGTGGTACCAACCGAGGCTTTACAGTAGTTATCATTCATCTGTTTGTCAGGAGGTCAAGCTACTGAATAAGCAGAAAGTGGATACTTGCTTTTTTTCTGAAGTGTTTATTTCATAAACAATTTCGTTTCTCCAAACACTGGATCCAAAGCAACTGCATTATTCAGAAACCCCAGGCCCTAATTCTGAGCTACTGGACTTGTTTATTGTTTATTGTTTTAAAAGTTACGTTGTTCCACACACTTATCATTACCTTTAAGAACCCTTCTGTGTGTTTGTATGGCAGGGACCCGAGGCCGGGAGAAGGGAGAGTTCACTAATCTTCAGGGGATCTCTGCCTCCATCAATGGGCGCATTGTGGTGGCAGATAGCAACAATCAGTGCATTCAGGTGAGCTTTCAATGCATATTTATTTTTCGCAGGACCTTAGCCTTTACACTCATTGGTTTATTCTTTTCCTAATGTTGCACTTACACACTACTACTTGAAACTCAGCTACTTGTTTAAAAGTATGCACGTTGCTTAGTATAGACTACTTGTATCCTTTCTATTCCTAGCTCTTTAGTTGTTTTTTTTTCTCATTTGCACTGATTTTATACCTGTAAGGATACAAGCAAGATATGTGCCAGACTCTTTAATTAACTCATATTAGCACTTTCTTTGATAATTAATTGCTAACATAATAAGCACACTGAAAGTGTTTTTTGTTATGCACATTTAAATTTTACTGAAGTATAATCATTGGAAGAAATCTTAAATGTTTGTATCACATTAAGAACATTGACCTTCCCCTTTTGTTGATACTTTACCTCCTCATGATTTATTGGCCCGTCAGGAGTTTGAGAAAGCATCACTCTTTTTCCCCTGTCCTCCTACCAAGGTGTTCTCAAACGATGGGCAGTTTAAACTGAGGTTTGGGGTCAGAGGTCGCTCACCCGGGCAGCTCCAGCGCCCTACTGGTGTGACCGTGGATATGAATGGTGACATCATTGTGGCTGATTATGACAACAGATGGGTTAGCATTTTCACCTCAGACGGGAAATTCAAGGTGAGCGAGTTTGGTTGTGGATGATGTTTCTTTTCCAACAGTAGGATCCTAATATGTACAGCATATCCTGTCTTTTGCTGTAGATATATAAAATTCTAAAGCACCATCAAAAGAGTGGTTAAGGCAATTTAGCCCATTTAGGGTGAGGAGATGGAACTGTTCATTAATTCGTCCTTGATCGTTTGAGTGTACGAACAACCTATTACCTTGTGCAATGACAGCATCTAGAAGCTACGAATAGCTCACCTAGATGTTTGGATTTAGTATTTGTGACAATGTGCAATGTTGCAGAATGTGCATTGGCTTACTTTCCATTGGGGTTTAGTCACAATGAAATGTAATACAGTAATTTATTCCTAATGTGAACATACACTCAACATAACTGTGAGGATACTCACACTTATCGTTAAACAAGAACAAGCGTACCGTGTAATGAATTATGCTTCACGATAATAAAAGATAATTTTCTCATTATTACACGTGAAATATTTTTGTGTGTACATTTTATTTTTATTTGGCAATATGCTTTCGTAATTCCCTGCCCTTTCCCCTAACTTTTTTTTTGCATCCACGGTCAAACTATTACATGGCAGAATGTGTTTGACCTTGGTGCTAACTCAAATTCGGGTTTTTTAAAAGGATGAATGCCGCGTTGATCAAAATCACTTTGTGATGCCTCAAAAGCCTGACAAATTGCTGAAAGATGAATTTTTACCGACTGTCGTCTTCTTTCAGAATAAAATCGGAGCTGGCCGCCTCATGGGGCCAAAGGGAGTAGCTGTAGATCGCAATGGGCACATCATTGCTGTTGACAACAAGGCCTGCTGTGTCTTCATCTTCCAGTCGAACGGCAAACTCGTGACTAAGTTTGGAGCAAGGGGCACATCAGACAGGCAGTTTGCAGGTACACTGGGCAGAAATAAGGAGCTCTGATGACTTTTCTTTGGCATATATGTCACTATGTAAAACCCTTGGTGTTAAGAAGAAGACTGTATAAGAATACAAACAGGCTTTCCAGGTCTATTTAAATAGACAGATATGTTCTTTTGAGCTGTGCTGCAAGGATAAAACGGGCTTGGCATATAGAAATCTTTTCCTACCAAAGACGAGTTCATACAGAATTCATTCAATTTGCTATACTAATTTTGCATCAGCTTGTTGTATATACAGTATATTATTAAAGCATTTTAGATTTTATTTTGCCGCTTTATTTTACTTTAAAAACTTTGCTGAGCGTGTGGAAGGTTGCAGATTAGCTCTCGAACAATCACTTTAGTAAAAAACGATTTCGCTCAGAGGAAACAAATACAAAGAACTGGCCTGATTTTTATAGCAGATGCGTACTTTGAAAGATGACATCTTTTATAATCTGACTTCCTTTTCTTGTCAGTTAGATTTTCTAACATTTTCTTACATTGTGGCGTCAGTACTTCCAATAGAATTTCAGTCCTCTTAATACAGCTTTTCTCCTGTATTACAGCACATTACTGATGTAAGCCAAACTCTTTAATTCTGCAAAGAATGTTTTCCAGTAAATTTCATTTTGTATTAGTCATTTGGTGGAACAAATTCAAGGACTTTGTTTTGGCCTAGAAAGCTTTTCTTTTTTCATCTTATTAAATTGTGACTTTTTTTCCCTCGGTGGTATTGCCACATACACAGAAACATGAAGAGAACTGGGCCAGATTTACAAATGCTTGTGATCCAGTGCACTGTTAGAAAGATGCTACATGTTAAACAGCCAACATTTCATATATTCACCTATTTTATTTTCTATTCTTTCATGCATATAATTGTTTTTTTTCATTATTTCATTGTTGTTTTCATCTATTCCTTTTTCTCTTTAGTTATATGAATGCATTGGGCAGGGTCTTGGGATCAGTGAGCATCCTCCAGTCCCATAATCAAATCATCTACTGTGGTGTGCCTTCTTAAATAACCTCTTTCACAGGTTTACTGAAGTTAGAAATAACAGCCTTGCGTTGGGTAGCCTGGTTTCAGCTAACTAATACCAAGCGCAATATTTCCTGTGCAGATGTCTAGCCAAGAGCTACAGTATCCCCGTGTCCAGTCTTCACTCGAAGGGAATCACCCTTTTATGGCTTCTGATGTGTGCTGACACAGTCTGGTGTGAATTTGGAAAAGAAGAAATGTCAGATTTGCACATGAAGATGTTTTGCTCATGGTGGGCAAGGTAAATCCAGGTGACTAGAAGCTGATTGATCAGGATACTGTAGGTCAGTGCTTGAAAAGGGAATATACAGCACCAGGGCTGTCTGTGCTGATGACACAGCTAAAATAGTACAGGGCATCCAGTTCTGAGCTGTTGTACAGTGGTTTTAATGAATGAAAAGATCTAGATTTTTGTTTAGATTTCTACTTGTAATTACGAGACAAAGTACGAATTAGATGTCAGAGAACCCAGAGTGAGGGATTCTCACACTTTGTTGGGCTGTATTTTCAACATGGGTAATAAGGGCAGAATGAAAGGCTCTGGAGGATGCCCGCTGGTCATTAGTTTTGCTGTATGGTAATAGGAGTCAGGGAGAGATCAGAAGAATTCTTAACGCCAGAGATGATGATAAACCAAATACACCTCTGGCCCACCACTGTAGATTTTTTTTAAATATTGACACTTCCTTTGTGTTGCAGGAATGCCTTTTTGTTTTACAGAACCCTTGTACCCAGATGTAACCTTGATACTAAGTGCTGGGCTCCCAGTGGCCAGTGGCTACAATATTGGGAACTCCCTAGTTCAGTACTGACCCACAGGCAAATGGCAGACAATGCATTACTGGCTCTGGAAGCATAATACAAGTTCTATCGCCTTCCCTGACCAGAACAATCCTCTGGTCTCAATCCTGTTGAAAACTGGTAGAACCTCTCAACAACTTCAGCTGAAGACAATCCTGCTTGAAGCATGGCATGAAATTGAACTTTCCAAGGAGTTGCTACTGAGAGGGGGTCATAATGTTTTAACCAATTAATATACTTTACGTTTGCTAGATGGGACTTGTAAAAACAAACAGAAAAAATGCTACTTGCAGCTGAAAAAAAAACCCTGCAGTTTGTCTGAGTTCTTGGCTAACTCAGATCTGCAGATCACCTTATTTCTATATTATTTCATTTAAGAGAAGGTTTTAAATTATGTTCTGTTAAGATATTTTAGCAAAAGGAAATTTGTGGAAAATATACCTGAAATAATGAATCATGACATTTCAGTGATGTGATTTAACCCAGTCCAAGGATGTCCCTGGGGGTTATACTGTTTGATGCAGTAACGTGTCTGTTGAGTAGAAGAACGCAAGTTGCTGGTTGATGCCATCAGTCATCAAGGTGTGCCACTTTGTGCTTGCATGAGTTTCTCAATTTCATTTTTATCCTCTACTTCAAGTGCTGGAGCTGCTAAAAAGGGAGAGTGCAGGAAGACCCTTTTTTTTCATTTCTGACCTTACCTTTTTTTTTATTCCTTTTAGAAAAAAGTGGTGCAAACTTTGCACTGGAGCAAAAGCTTAGTAAATCTGGCCCCGTGTTCAGTAAGTATTGTGTGCTTTAATTCCCAAGGCTGTGCTTTCAGTTTTTACAAGTCTTATAAACACTTTCATTAACTTTATATACTGTACAGTATACAGTACATGTTAGAACTACCTTCAGTTTTAATTTGCAGGGGGTTGGTTTATTAGGTCCAGTTAAAAATTGGTGGATTAACTAACTGCATTCGAATAGAAACTTATAGAAAATATTCTAATGCAGTTACACATTCAATGGAAAAACACAATTTTAGTTATAAAGCCTTAAACTTTCTTAATTACTTTTAGTATTGCATTAGTTTTGGGAAAACCTGGTTGGGTGGAAGATTTGTTTCCTTATTGGCAAGTTGAATTTGTTTCATCCATTTCTCACCCAGAAAGAGCCTATTAGTCAATATATTTTTTACAGCTTTTCTTCTGTGAGAGTCAGCTGTCTCAGTATTCAGTATTCCAACTCGTTTTTTGACGACACAATTTGAATAATCATTTTCTATTGATCCAATGCTAAGATGTTCTTAGGTAGCTTTAATGCCTTTCCCACTATAATTATTTGCCAGTTAAACATATAGATATATCTACTATCACCAGATATTAAGATTTAAATTACTTAAGTCTACTGAAGTGAATAGGTAATTCTGTACCAGTGAAAGTCCTAGACTTGTAAAAACCAAACAAAAAATGCTACTTGCAGCTGAAAAACAATTTGTCTCAGTTCTTGGCTAACACTGGCAGTCATGTTTTTATTTCTTACTGGAGCATTTAAGAGGAAGATCTGCAGATCACCTTATTTCTATATTATTTAATTTAAGAGAAGGTTTTAAATTATGTTCTGTTAAGATATTTAACCAAAAGGTGATTTGTGGATAATATACACATAATGAATCATGAAATTTCTTCCCGGAAAAGTATTTCAACCTGACATGTAAGACTTTTTTGTGAGGAACACAAGGATATTTGCCTGAAACCCAGCTGCAGGTTATCTACAATCACTCCAGTGGGCAACGAAATGAGAATTCAGTACCTTTTGTTTGTCATGACCATGGATTCTCTCTCCTTTCTCTTGCCATCCTTTCTCCTCTTGTGTCTTAAGGCCCTCACTTCGTTGCAGTAAATAACAAGAATGAAATTGTGGTGACAGACTTTCATAATCACTCTGTCAAGGTAAGTTGGATATTTTTCCACTTGCAGATTTTATAATAAACTTTCACTGACCTTTTGGGGCGGAGGGGTAGCACTGTGGCTAAGGATCTGCGTCTGTGGCTAGAAGGTTGCCGGATCAAATCCCACTGCTGGCAGAGGAATCCTACTCTGTTGGGCCCCTGAGCAAGGGCCTTAACCCCAGTTGCTCCAGGGGCACTGTATAAATGGCTGACCCTGCGCTCTGACCCCAAGCTTCTCTATGGAGAGGAAGCTGGGGTATGTGAAAAGACAAATTCCTAATGCAAGAAATTGTATATGGCCAATAATGTGATCTTATCTTATCCTGTTACATTGTCTCTTATGATATTGTATTGAATAAGAAATTACTCATTATTTATAAATCAAAGTCAAGCTCAGGTTGTAGAATGTACAGTGAGTATTGAATCCTGGATTCTTTGTTTAGGATACCACCCCTTTAGCAGGTTGTTTGGCAACTCAAGTTTGTCTTCATTTCCTCAGGTGTATAGTGCTGATGGAGAGTTCCTTTTCAAATTTGGCTCTCACGGAGAAGGAAATGGTCAGTTCAATGCTCCAACAGGGGTGGCCGTTGATGCAAATGGTAACATCATCGTGGCAGACTGGGGAAACAGCCGAATACAGGTGAGCTTCAGATAGATTTGTTGCTTTATTGAACTGCTTGAAGAGTATTGGTTTTGTGGCTCAATTCAGAGTGGCCTGTGGGATAGAATGAACTTTATTTAGACCAGAAGCATTTGCTTTAATAATCTTTTGTCAATCACTATGGTGGCCAGGCTGGATAAAACTCAGTTACCTGGATAATTCTGAAGTTAATTCTAATTCTTTAGGCTAATTAGTTTCCACTATATATCCTCCAGCATGCTACACAGTAGAGACAATATGTTCCTTTAACAAATATTCAGTATACCAAACTACGTTTTGACAAATTTACATTTTCTCATCGGTCCATAACTTTCTTCTTCTGTATGTATGTATGTCTGTATGTTCCTTTTTTTTCACCTGGCTGAAGAATTTTTTTTTCATATCCACAAATCCTGTTATCCCAACAGTTCTCAGTCTTTTTATTGTTGAAAAGAACACTTAAATGTCTCTTATTATATTCAGCTGTGGTGATTTCTCAGGGTAATTAATTTTCTCTTAAAGTTTCTAAGCTTTTGCATACTTCTCTTCCTCTTTTGATAATGTGATTGCCCATTAGTGAGAATGCTTATCAGAATTATTTTCATTTTGTTACTTTATAGTGAGCCCTTTATCCAGCACTGGGCTGAAAATGAAAGAATGTTGTATTATTATAATGGCAGCACTTGGGGAAAAATGGCTGTAAATTACTAATGAATTCTTACTTGATAACACCTGGATATCTCAGTTACGTGTTCTGATTTCGGGAGACATTGTGCTTCAATGATTATGTGATTAAGTGTTGATATGACAATGATTATTATCCATCTGTCCTAACTGCTCCTTCCAGTAAAAGGCCATGGGGCAGCTGGAGACTATCCTGGCAAACAAGGCACCCAAGGCAGGATACACCCTGGATGGGATGCCAATTCATCACAGGGCACACACAGACACAAACACACATGCACTCACACCAGGGCCAATCTTTCCAGAAGCCAGTTAGTACGTCTTTGAATTGTCCAAGAAAACTGGAGCACCCGGAGGAAACCCACGCAAACATAGGGAGAACATACAAACTCCACACAGATAGCACTGTAGTTCTGGAATTGAACTCGGGGCCCCAAGGCTGTGCAATGCTAACCACTGCTCCACCGTGTTATCTGATGTTTTAAAGTATTTTAAATAAAATTGATGGCTGGAGGGTTGATTTCAAATGCGAGTTCAGACTTTCCAGTAAATGTCCTTGTATATAAAGGGGTCTCGAGGTCAATAATCCAAATAAAATTAGATTTATTATTGATCACAATTATTTGTACTAATGTTTGTTTTGGGGTTTTTTTTGCATTTCCAAGTATTACCTGTACTGCATGCCTGCATTAATCTGAAGTTTCCACAAAAATGTACATCTTATTTCTACTGTACTTAATGAAAACCCACCTTCAACAGCTCCAAACTGTAGACCATTCTAAGAGAGTAGTAGCATGTTACCTTAATAAGAATGTGCTCACTGTTCAAGTTTGATGCCTTTCAGGTATTTGACAGCTCAGGATCCTTCCTGTCCTACATTAACACCACAGCAGACCCCCTGTATGGACCCCAAGGCCTGGCACTGACCTCTGATGGACACGTTGTGGTTGCAGACTCGGGGAACCACTGCTTCAAAGTCTACCGTTATCTGCAGTAAAGCCAGCAAAATTTTCCTGAGATTTGCCAAACAAGCACTGACCGGAGACATATAAAATGGTGCATTTTTTATGTTACTTTGCACATTAGCAAATCTGGAAATCATAAAACCTAAGCTCTCACCTGACAAGAAGAAGAAAAAAACATCTGCTTTATGTGGGTTTCTGCTAACAGTGTGAGAAACTTCAACCACAAGAGCTAACGGACTCGTAATTCTATTTTATTTAAGAAAAATACAATTCTTTTATCAGGTGAATTGAAGGATAAAAGTAAAACATGTCTGTAGATATAAAAAAGCTAACCACATACATTGGCATGTGGATAAAGAAACAAGTTAAAACATTTCTGTAGCAAAAGAAACAAGCTGGAGAGTTGAGGAGTAGTAGCGTTTCCAAATGCATGACATTTGTAGCTTATCAGAGCAGCCATGGAGAGAGCAGTGCTAATTTATCAGTAGCTTATCCAGTTTTAAAAAAAAAAACATAAAAAAGATGGTCGTCCTCTTCTCAAGATATGAGTAGAATAAGGAGGCAGCAACGTTGCTCTTTACATTCATTTCACTGAGAAAGTAATTTAATTTTTTAAAGAAATAAATCACATCAATCTGTTCACTTAATTCTCAAGTACCATCTGTGCATTTACGTTTGTTGTATATTTATTCTATATTTATATATAGTATATGCTGTATATGATATCAATCACTAATTCTTCGTCTACAGTTTCAAATTCTCCTAAAACCTTCAATAAATCAAAATCAGGCTAGTATTTTGTGTGGAAGGCTGCTGATGGCAAAGTTGAGTTCTGGACTTCCCCAGCCTTGAACTTTTGAGATCTCTGTAGTATTTATTGCAAAAATTTGACAGCACAATTCACCATTTTTATAAAAAAAATCCAAAAAAAAGAAAAAAACAGAATGGATTTAGTTTTGTCTTAATTTATTTCCTTTTTTCTACATGGTTTTATTTTTTGAAGGTTATTTTTCTAATTTTTAAATGTTTGATTTGCCAAACATCAACTTTATCGGACTTTATTAACATCCATCTGCTCATTATTAGCTCCAATTCAGTTCTGTAAAGTCAGTTTCCATGGCAAACAATAACAGGAACCAATACTGGAACAAAATTACTCAGCGTTAATGCTTCAAATCCTAGATTTCAAATCTCTTACACTTGACCAAAGAAATACCATGTTCAAAACGTTCTATTGAAGTATTCTCAACATTTTTAAAGTGAAAGAAAACATTGAGTAGCTGGTATTTGATGGATTCTACCAGTTTCTTGTGATATGGTTCTACTGGTCATCCAAGCCCTGTGTATAGTATATGGTATCTGGTTGTATTAATTCCTGAACAATTCCTTGAAATACATGTCCATAGAAAACAGAGCTGCCTCAACATTATACATTCAATTGAAACAAAGTGTGAAGTGTTCAAATGTATACATAATGGAGGTGAGATCTCTGCAATAGCATTTAAGAGTCCAGATTGTTTTGTGGAATTAAAAACAGTTTAAGATGAATCTGGAGTACAATAAGTGACAAAAAAGTGGACTTGTGTTAGAAAACTACAGGTATGGAGGAGTTTTTTATTTGGCTCACTGCCAAGTAAAATTCATATTGAATCTCATTCCTCAAAGGCTTGCATTCCATTAAATCAAAAAGCTTGTAGGAATGGGTACCGTTCCTTCTGTAAATAGATCTATTTTTTTCATGAATTAGCACAGAACATTAGTGAACATTGGCTCGCTAAAGTTGGGGCTTGTTCTTGTCGCTGAAAAGTGTAGGAATTTTTTTCATTGCTGCAAAGAGATTGAGGAGACTTGTTTTCTTCCTTTAGCCAGTTGTAAGTCTAGCCATCCTTCACTTCATGTATAGTATTTTCTGTATCTGACTCATGAGTGTGGTAGTGGAATGCATTTGCTTGGAGAAGCCTTCATTTAATTTTCTGTCAAATGAAATCTGTAAAAATCTGCCTGTTTCTGGGTTTTAAACATTTTAAAACATCAGTTTTTGTAACTAAGAAACACGTGGCCTAAATTGGTTTGGATACTGCCAGGGCTGTACAAGGTCCAGTAACAATAAGAAATATTAGCAATCAAACCACTTAAACGGTTGATATAAGACACATTGTAAATACTAACCCAACTTTAAAAGTGTCATATTGATTGAAAATCTAGACATCCCATATAATAGAATCATTATTGATGAAGTTAATTTCAGCAGGTTTGTAGTATTTGTGCTGTATCCTCTTGTGGGCTTCCCTACATGAGATAAACACTTTTCTCACAGGCTAGGGGGCGTATACAGTACATACATTAAGCAAAGCCTAAAGTAAAGGTGGTTTCCCTTTGTGTTATGCCTTGACTAAAGCTGTCTTTGGTTATATTTTGCTAATATGAAAGAGACCTGTACTAGGAAGTTAATATGAAACGCACAATTCGGTATGTCATGAGTATTTTCTAGGCTGGTAAAAAACAAGATAAATAAAATCTATCAAAAATATATTGAAAACACCATATTAGTCAGTGCTGTCATTTAAATTGACAGTGAATTGTATATTAACATCCACAGAGCAGGTCATAAAAGTATCTTAACACTCCTGTCACTTTTCTTTAGTATTTAATTTTTTTTGTTGTTTTTTTTTCTGAACACCTTATATACTGTGCATTCAATTCACGGTATGGTCATATTTTCTAACCCCAATCATGTGCAGTGTTATGGTCATTAACTTCTACCAGTGCATGAAACAAGACTTCGAGCAGAATTTTGTCACAAGTTATCAAGAAAGAGACATTGTCTACATTAAACACTATGTAATTGTTTATTTGAATGGTAGAATTTTATCTATTTGAAAAAGTTAACAAACATTGAATTGGAAAAAGTCACTTGTTTCAGTCCTCTTTTTTAGGGCACTTTGGATTTTTTGGCTATTGAATAGACATAGACTCTGAATTATGTTCAACCTCCAACAGTTCAAAATGAGGTGGCAAATTGTAAAATAAATGTGGGGCGATTTGCTTTGGAAAATCTTTGTAACAGCGGATTATTGATCTCAGCGTAATAAATACGTTTGGCCAGGAGTCTTTATTTCAGCATCCATAAACCACATAATGTACTGCCCATAAAAAAAAACTTTTAAAAGTGACAAAATCACTGACCTATCAGGAAAATGACAATCTTCTTTTGTAGGTAGTTGACTGGCGTTCCATTCCAACAACAGGACGTCTACTGTTAAAGTCACAAGCTTGTGGTGTGTGTGGTCACTGCTGGAAATAATACAAGCTTTACATTTGTGATGCATGCTTTGTGCCATGTTCCAGATGCTGTTTTGTGGTTGCCGTGAATCACTACAAGTGATTTACTTAAACAGCTAGACACTCCCTATCAGATGATCTGTTGTAAACAGCAGCTACTGCGTCATTCTGCCTTTCTGCACCACACTTTCTTACCTTCATCTGGTTAAAAACCTATAGGACAAAACCTATATTCGTCATTTAATCCTTGGCTCCATTGCTGGAAAGTGTGTCTGACGTAACTTTATCCAGCCCCTAACATACCAATGGCATACAGTCTTTACTGTATTCATAAGAGGGAGCTTGTTTGTTCTGTCCTGTTCTGTTCAATTTTTTCCCTTGGTTTTCAACAGTCTTGACATTCAAAAGGTTAATTCACCTTATTACCTGTGCCCACTCCACTCTCACTAATGAGGTGATTTAATGCTCATGCAACTGTTGCTGAAACACTGGATGATCAATCATTCAAAATGACATCACAAACATCCATTTAATATGTAAATATGTATTTTTTTTCTAGAAATACACATGCAAAGAATGGTTTCTTCTGATGCTTTGTTATATAATAAAGAAGTGCCCCCAAATGGTAAGTCAATACTGGTCTTAATAGAAAAGGTTCACTTTACTGAGGCTTGATATTTGAACAAGCTTAAGTCAGGAGGAACAGAGCTATGAGTGTCCTGGTTTGCCACAGAAACTGTTTGACAGAAGCCATTAAGTAACACAATGAACTGAAAATCTGAAACAGAAGAACTTGAAGCTCCTCGTTTTGGAACACTAGTAAATGTTAATTAAGGTGAAGCACAAATTTTAAAAACAAGTTGAGGAGAAAAAAAAAGAATGGAGCAGTGGATTGTTATACAAATGCAGCAGATTTTTACATGCTTTGATAGAAGACAAAAGTAGTTTGTTACCAGGCCTTACTAGTTTTCTTGTTTCATGTACCATTTAATTTCATGGTAATAATTCATTGTAAATTCTGCTGAACTATCAGGATTATTTGTCATGGTCATTGGACACTACACCTCTAAAGCGGCAAAATGTTTATCTAAACCAAAAAAGTAAAGCTGAACCAATTCAACAAATTGCATTACTGAATGCTGCAGGGTTGATAAAGCATTAATAAACTGATTAAGCATTATCTTATCAAGGGGATGATTGTGATTTATTTCAAGTTTTTACACAAGCATATTTGTTTCTTTGATGTATCACATGCGAGTTTGATCTTAAATAACATCATGCGTAAACTGTTAAAAAGATGTTTCTGAAAGAGTACATGCAGAAAACATTGGAATGACTCTTAAGGTTTGCTTCTCTTAAAATAATGTCATACTTGTACAGTATGTACTGTAAGTGTGTTTGCTGGCAGGTCTTTACAAAACTTTGCTGGTACAGTATATTATCACTTTGAAAAGAATCAAACAAAATATTTTTACTTTTCAGAAGGGCTTGCATTGAGCAGTATCTTTGTAAGACACATTGTAAAACTGTAAAGTAAGGAACTGATCGGTCGAAGGGTTCTTTACTGTTTTCTATAATGTTTTCATGTCTACAGAAGAATTAATGTGAAGCGATCCTTGCTTAAGATTTGAAGCTGTGAGTGAAAAGCTGGCACTTTCTCTTCTACCCTCTGGCAGAATGGAAGTTGACACTAAATGTTAATTCAAATGTTATAATTAAAATCCTTTTAATAATGTAAATGGATAATTTAACCTAAAGTCTCAATAATCATAAGGCATTTTCATAGTGCTACGTAATTGAAAATCTTTCAATAGTGGCACTTTAACATTTCACGGAGATGCCTAATACAATTTTAAGGGTGGATTTGTTGGATCTGGGGTTCTGGCATATTATAAGCTTCATCCCAGTAATAATGTAAGGTTTGGTAAACTGTTATTGTCTTCATCTGTTCAGCGGGATAGAAAATTATTTAATCTTCCTTACTTCTAACTTCTTCTGAAGTTAGTTGGCCTTATTTTAAAAATGAACTAGTACCTTTAATGGAGAGTAGATAAAATGTTTGCCTTTTTGTTTTAGTAGACATGAGGCTCAACCAAATTCACTCTCTGTTGAGACTAATGGAAGTCATTTTGTGGTGCTGTTAAAATTTGAAAGATGGTTGAAGTTATGTGAAAAAGAGATGTAAATGTTAAATGTGGCTTGGATCATAATTTGTGTACTTGTATGCATTTCAGCCTTTTTTTGACAATTTTCCTGCCCCATTCATAGGAATCCATTTTGTGTGCTCAAGTTTAAGCACGGTTCTGTATCCTCAGAGTCATGCCACAACAAACCCATTCCTGTAGTGTGTGGGTATTCTACAGCTAGTGCCTAACAGACATCCAACCCAAATTCTAAAAAAAAACTTTAGTTTAGAAAACCTGGACCTGTACTGTAAGAAACTTATAGGTTGGTAATTGTAATCCCTTGAAGTTGTTCTAAAAATGTACTGAAGCTAAAAATCTCTGGTGTTAGACAGCACTGCATAGAATGCTTTGATTTGAACTAGCCATTCTTAAACTGAATTCAGTTTGGCAGTAGGGTGTCACTTGGCCCCATAATACTCTGAGAGAGAACAGGATTTTAAACTTTTGTCTTTGCTACCGTTACCGGAAGTGATTAACATCAGAAAATATTAATTTCCTAAACCACAGCCGTGCTCAGATAATGCGCTTTGCTTGCTACACTGTGCTAATGATATGATGAACGTCATTGCAATCATGAGTCAGGGCACGGATTCCTTGTAACGTTTGGAATCGGTCGTGGAAACAAAGTAAACCGTGGCTTTAAACCGTGGAGAAACTCACCAACAACAGAATACAGTTTTTAATGCAAGAAAGACAAGATTTCAAATTCAAAGTTAACAATTCCGTCTATCAAAGCTTCAATATGATGAGTTTTAATGTGTCTGTCCATTTTTCATGTCACCTGTGACCATGGAGCCCGTTGACCTCCCTATCTGAAATAAATGAGACCTTTCTGAAAGTCTGAAAGTGGCTTTTATGCCGGATTTTTCATTTGCCTAGAAAACCCAATCTGAGGATGATGCTGAAACATACAATGAGCCCCAGGGGGCTGAGTTATCTATTCAAGGCTTTACAGGCTGCCTGCTCAGTATCCAAGTGAAAATGAAGTAATTTAACATCCATGCTGTCAGTGCTGATGCCAAGGCTCTCCAGTTAACAAATGTTCTAAAATCTGAAAAGAATGAGTTCACATCCTTGCTTTCTTATCTAGCTCTTTTTTTCTTTCTGGATAGGTATAACTTAACCACAGTGAGCAGAGTCTGCTAAATAAACTCTAGATCACACAAACTGGGCATGTTATTACCCTAGGTACTGCATCAGCAAGACAAACAGTTTCTGGTAAAGAACACAGGCAAAATTGTGTAGTTTCAATAATGGGGCTTCCTAAACTGATAGGAACTACTTTTCTGATTATATTTTTTGTGAAAGACTCTTGATATGATGTTGGGCATTTTAGTATAATTTGCACTTATAGCCCCAGATAATTTGTTTTGGCAATATACAGGTATCCATTCTGTAAATATTGCTCAGAGGCAAAACTGATAGAGTTCATGGGGGAAAAAAAAACTTGAATTTCACTTGAAGGTTAGATTTAAGTTTTTGCCACTATTGTTTTCAATCCAGTAGCAGAATATCTGTTTAGTAAAGACTTGTATTACATCATCCTTTGAACATACAATAATCACAGTATTTTGAATCCTGGTAAAACAAAACTTTCCCTTTTAAATCATGGAGTCATATGGTCACCCTCTTTCTCCTATGACTGAATGAATGTATACATTAGAGTTTCAATGTATCGCACCCACAGCCATAGCGTAGCTGTAGAATCCAGATGGTATAGCTATAGACGCCAGCACTGGTCTGTTGTTTTAGTAGCCTATTGTCACTGTAAAACTGAATACAGTAATTTACTCCTTTTACTAAGAGAACCATGTTATGGAAAAATAAAAATATTTATGTTTTAAACACAGAAATGATATTAAATGGTTTATCTATTAAATGTGTATGTTGTGCTGTTTTCCCAGTTATATTGAACCAAACAAATAATGTTTTATAGGGTGTCGTTCATGTAGAAATGATAGAGATGTTAAAGTTCCTGGGGTAATATACAGAATATAATATATATATATACTGTACATTTTCTGTGTGAGATTTTTATATGGCAGTCTGAAACCCAAACACAGAAAAGGGGATTCACACCAAAAAAGCACAGTTCTGCTTTATGTGGAGCTCTGCTGTGTATTATTTCTGTCAGTGTTCTGCACATTATTGATTATGCAGGATAATTTAGTTTAATTTTGTTGTTTTGTGTTAATTTTATCATGAAAAAGTTTAGTGTTGCGTTACAAAATGTTTAGCAGCCAACCATCTGCCTTCCCCAAATTTTACATTAAATGCTCCACCAGTTAAGTTCCAATTATATAATTTAAAAGATTGGCATTGGCCCCAGAATCTAAAGAAGATGTGTGAAAAATATTATAATGAACTGTTTTATTTCAGCATTCATTAAGACACAAAAAACAAGATGCTCAGAAACTTTAATATAATAAACTATTTCTTGTACTTTATTGTAATCATACTTTATTTCAGTTTATTGTCATATGCACAAGTACTTTAAAAACTTTAGGAATGATTAAAAGTATGATTTAAAGGAAAGGTGTAGTGTTTTATTAGTTTCTATGTTTTGTCTAACAGTGACATTCTATACATTACCTTTTAGTAGTGTAATACAAAGTATTGAATAGTCACTGTGTAGTGCTTTCATTTAAAACCTGCATTGGTTTATTTCGTACTCCTGCATGAAATCATGGAGTAAACTGCAAGCTTTTCGGCTTTTGCTTGCCTTGCATTTTCCTTCTTCCGGAATTTCCTCAACCCATGTTTCATGATTAAGGAAATATTGGATACTGTAACAGAAACAGTCATTATCATCAAATCACCAAATGTATATTGCGTCACTAGATACAGTAAATGCCTTGATTGTTTACTTTTATTTTTGAAGGGGCTGTGATCCTGAGGAAAAGCCAGTGTACATTAATTTTATACCATTGCATCTTAATGTCACAGTACAATAATGAAAACTAATGGGGAGAAAAGGCAAATGCATATGTTACATTAAAGTGCCTTTCCCAGTGCTTAGCTACAACTTCTTTATATTCTGAAAGGTCACATATTGAAGTCTGAATGTGCTGCTTAAGATTTTAGCTTCTCAGGGAAACATCTGCTATACAGTATAATGCAGAGTCATTAACATTCTATGAGAGTTTTTTACTGTATATCACTGTTAGATAATTAGGACACATACTGTAAAATGACAAAACATGAATACAAAGCTCAGAGAAAATTGAATCTGATATGGTTTACTTACTTTCCATTGGTGTCTGTGGTTTCTCCGTCTTTACCCATCACCAGATATCCCTTGCCTACTTTCATTGAAAATTCACAAGAATGTCGCTTGACCAGGTTGCGAAAGAGGTGACCAGTTTGTATGGCTTCATCTGTACCTATTATTTAAAAAGATGGTATTATAATATAAAGAGCCAACAAATATTACACAAAACAACATGCATCTAAATGTTAATTTAGTGAGTCATGGTAACGTCATGGTCTCCCTACAATCTTACAAACAAAATTACAATCTTGTAATAGTGGTGACAGAGGTGAAGCAAACATTTGGGTTCTTACCCATTTTTTAAAATTCAAATCAGTAACTGATGTTCAATGTAGACAAGCACAGAAAATCAAACACAAATCAAACTACTTGCAATATGGAAAAGACAGAAATCAGATAATCTACTTTTGAAAAGTGTGTTTGTTAACATGCCACTTACATCTTTTAGATGTAAACCATGGAAAGGTCAACAATATTAGAATATACAGTACGTTGTACAGTTAAAAATGTAGAAATCAAGTTGGGATGTTAAAATACTAGACTAGTAATACCACATTGATAATATTGCATAAAGTGTACACTACTAAAACCACATTGCATAAAATGTGATCATCAGGTTATAAGAAAATAGAACTTGAAACATTCTTTAAAGGAATGTCGGTCACTAACAAGCTAAAAGAATTAATACTTTTGAGTGATGAATAGACTATTCAGCTCTTCAAGAATTCTCAATGACATTGACTAAGTCAGCAATATGGATTTATTGGAAATGAACAGTAAAACAAACCAGAGGACACAAGTGCTTTTAAAATTGAGACCAGGAGACACTTTTTTTACCCAGAGGCTTGTGGAAGTCTGGGACAGGCTACTAAGCCACATTGTTGATGCTGATATCCTGACTTCTTTTAAGAAAAGACTAGATGAAATCCTTGGATCAGTTACCTAATAGTGACTAAACACACTAAATGAGCTGAATAACTTCTTCCTTTTCTTTTTAACCATTGTTATGTTCTGGGCTTGGTGGCAAGCATTGTTGCCTTGCAGTGCTGGGACCCACGGTTCAATTCCTGGAGTTTTATGTGTGTGGAGTTTGTATGTTCTCCCTGTGATTTTGCGAGTTTCCAACCCCAGTCCAAAGGCATACTAGTAAGTTGATGGGTTTCTGGTATGCAAGTTTGTCTCTCTGTCCGTGTCCTGTGAAGAACTGGGGTCCTGTTCAGGGTGTATCCTTCCTTATGCCTGTTGCTTTCTGAGCTAAGCTCCAGATCCCCTGTGACCCTGTATAAGATGGATGTTCTGAACTATTTCTGTTCAGAGTGGATGAAGCCACTTATCACATTCTATTCACATTTTCAAAGATGGAAATTAATCAGTTAACTGAGTTAACTGTTATAAAAAGAAAGGCTGGGATATGGCAATACTCACTGATTCTTAGGGGTTGGGTAACCTTGACAGCAAAATACTCAAAGACACCATCATGGGTTGTGTTAAGGACAGTCACCACATAAACTATTTGAAAAAAAAATGTAATAGAGCATCAAAGACATGTTTCTTTCTACGCACATAGCATAATGCAGCAAAGTTATAAAAATTGTCTCACCATAATCTACAATTGGTTTGTAGCATGCAAAACTTCGGCGAGTATCTTCATTCATGTTCTTACTGAAGGTTGATTTAATTTTGGGGCAGCGTCCTTAGAAAAAAAATAACAACAAAATGACAGTTGTAAGACAACAGTACATGTGTTTTTGCTGCAGGGAATCTAATTTACTTTTTTAAAACTTTAAAAAGAGTTCAAAATATACACTGAATAAAAAAACAACTTGTATAGAAATACATTTAAGAATTTAAGAATCCCTTGGTCATTTTATGAGAAATGACAAACTGGATGATAGAAAGGAAGCTGTGTGATGTTTATGTTAAAGCATAGCAATATAAAATAATATTAATTTAATGGTGCATTGACCTTATTGGTGCATTATAGGGAAACCTGATAACACTTTGATTCTTGCACAGTTCATACATTAATATTGACAGAAAAATTTTGCTGAGCGATAGCATTTAACTTACCTTCTGCGCAGACACATACATCTTTATTGCACAGCTTAGAGACCATAGGGCTTTGTTTGGGTGCACTGTAAAACACATTGCATCTCCTACCTAAAAAAGTAACATATTTATCCATAGCACAAAAGACAACATTATACATTGCTAACAATAAAATGAAAAGCCCATAACACAAACATGTAAAAACTAAAATCTCAAAATAGCTAGGCTTCTTCCTTGTGTTGTTTTTCATCTAATTCCCTGATAATGTCTTCTCAGGTGCATTGATGTTATCTTTCTAACAGGAAGAGTCTGTAATTTACATGAGAAATTTGCAAATCCTTAAAAATAAGAAGAATACAAAATTATGCTTTTTTTGCTTTATTTTACTCACCAGGGTTATAATAATCATAGATGACTGCATTAGCAGGCTGCACCAAGCCAACCGGAGCAATCTGTTTTGCTGCAAATGTCACACATTCTTGTGTGTCTGTTATCTAGGGATAAAGACATTTGTGAGCTACGTTTCACCAGTAGTATATAAATATGTGTGTTGCTGTACTGTATATATTGTACAGTACTGCTGAACTAGACTGTAGCGAACATACAGTATTCCATGCTTTAGACAAGGGGTCTTTAAATGCTGGTACTGGAGGGCAGCTGTGTCACCAGGTGTTCTATGTCTCTTTAAAGATCAGAATTAAATTGTTGAATTTGTGCAAATAAGACAATTATGAGTTGATTTACTATAGGTTTTTAAGATCTGGATTAGAATGGGATCCTGCAGACACATTGGTGTAGGTTAAGAATTGACAACTCCTGTTCTGGAATACATACTATAGGTTATGAAAAACCTTCTATAGTATGTGTATAAATTGTTGAATATTGCAACTCAATTAACAATGTTGGTTTCATTAAAGTTATAGTATTCAATTTATATACATTTCTTACAGTTTAGGTGCACATCTTGTCCTGGCCTTTTGAGTTAAGCGGGTCTACCTATACAGTACCCACATTCTGTACATTTATTCTCCAGTTTAAGTAAATTCCTTCACGAAAACAACCAATCTGAAACATATCTGTATGAAAGCTGCCGTTGAATTTGTGAGGGGTGAGTATTTCCTACCTCATTAAAGTAGAGAAACAGTTTTCCTTTATCCAGATCATAATGATCAAGGTATTTGTCTGTAGATTTCACCAGCTAAGACAGAAAATAAAATGTCACAGATACTGAAGTACATGTATATAAGCTAGAATGCTTCTTATTATTGCAAACTATCTAAGTGGAAAGAAGATGTAAATATTTAAATTTCTCTTTTCCTTGTTCCTTGTTAATCTTGTGTATTTTGTTTCCAGAATAGAGGTGGCAAGTTTGCTTAACAGCAAAAGCTTTGAAAATCCCCATGTCATGATTTATCAAACTAGGCTTTAAAATTACTTGTAAAGAACAGAGCTGCATGTCAAAAATGTAAAAAAAGAGAGAAAAAATTAAATGGAAAACTAAAATGAGGTTTAAAAGAAACAATTCAAAGTTAGAAAATTCTACTCCTGTTAAATAAAAAGTACAGTACATACGTCTTCTAGATCCTGTGTTTTTGGTTCCAATCCACTCAGAAGTGAGATGTCTACAATCACCATTCCTGAAGAATTCCTCCCAATTGTGCTTTAAAATGAAAGAGAGAGAATTGTTTAATACAGTGTCAGAGTACAAATGTTCTGAGAGTTTTCAGATCAGTAATATAGTCACTATTTTACATAGAACATAATAAACAATTTAACTTGCTCCTTTGGAAAAATCTCCTAATATCCAGTACTGTGGTTTACTTAATGAACTCGAAAGCAACTAAATTACATAATTTTAATATCAGTATGATATTAAGTGACAGTATCACTAAAGTGATATGTTCTATGATATTAGAGAGAAAATATATGAATTAAACTCTCAATCTTTTATTACTTGCTGTATTTTTTTTTACTTTTTATAACATTATAAATAACAAAACTAATTAGACAAATCTGCAGTCTTGCCACATATCCAGGAACACAATTTACTATATATCTATGCTTCAGGCAATTTTGTGTAACCTGTAGTAAGACTGCAAATGTAGCTCTTTGCCATGACATAACCCCATAGAAACTAACATGGACTTTCAAACAACATATAGTATTTTACTTAAATATGACTGACCCATTGGTCCAAATGACCAAACAACTTGTGCTAGTCTCAGGTTGCCCATAACTGGCTACAGAAGTCTGTAAAAACCCACTCCACCAGCATGAACAATAAGATTTGTTTAGTTAATGATGAAATATGAGTGAAAATACAGTACATTAAAGTAGCTGATTTTGCTGCAAATGGCCGTGCCAGAGAGATCAACCCAAATTGACCTAAAGTGATCACTTACTTCACACACACATTGTACAAGACAGAGCTCTCCTTCTCCTTGGTGTCAATTTCACGTCTTTGTCTCCTTGTGTGCAGATCAAACCACTCAATCCTGCTCATGGGCTCATCTGCTGAAATGATGCTGTCATAGTTATAATAATCATCCAGGTTGTCCCCATAATCATTGTAGTCTGCAAATTTAACACAAAAGGAGAGGTCTAGAAACAGATACATACATTTGTACTTTTATTTTCCAAAACACTGTCATGCCTGAACTTTTGTGAGAATTCCATTGTATTATCAGGATTTGCAAATTTAGAGCATTTTCCTAAACATATTGGCAGAAATCTTAACTTTGGTTTATTTTCTTTATGGCATTGTATTGGCCATAAATCAACTGGCAGAAGGACAAAAAATGGCGATTGAGGTTTCTGTTGGTAGATGCTACCATCCCTGGTGTATGTACAGTATGGTCTGGACTGTTTCCAATCAAAGCCACCGTCTCTGATTACTCCTATGGGCTAAAAAACATATAAAGCCTTAATTATGTTTAAATATGTATGCTAATACAGCATGGATCCTATATTCAAATACTTAGGCAATATTATTCCTATTATAAGAAAAGATCACTTTTTTATCCATATACAATATCTTGCATTAGAAATTTGTCTTTTCACATACCCCAGCTGGCGTTCCATGAGAGACACAAGTATACAGACAGGGAGAGAGAAGCTTGGGGTCAGAGCACAGGGTCAGCCATTTATACTGCACCCCTGGAGTAGCTGGGGTTAAGGGCCTTGCTCAGGGGCCAAACAGAGTAGGATTCAAGTTCAAGTTCAACTCTGCCAGCCATGGGATTTGAACCAGCAACCTTCCAGCCACAGGCACAGATCCTTAGCCACAGTGCCACCACTGCCTACTAGGAGCAGTGGTAAACTAAGCAAGATGGATTGGAAGTTTGGAAGCACTTTGTATCAAGACACCCATTGGGGCTATGTAATGTTTTTTTAATTTACTGTAGTTTGCTGTGTAGAGTATATAAACAATGTAAAAATAAAGTAAAGGTAGACTTACTGTACTGAACTTCTCCTTGTAAGCTTACACGTAAATTAAAATAATCACATGCAGAGTCTGTCACCTTCATAGTCCTATATATCTGTACAAGCTAGAGAAAGAAAAGACAAAAATCAGAGCAAACATTTTTCTATTATGATCAACTTAATATGACAAGATGCGCATTAATACAGTATGAAAGACAAAACTAAGTATTGAACACTATTCAGATTCTCAGGAAGCTTTTACATTCTGACCCATTGCTTAAAACTCAGGTTGTAAAAAACAATATAATATAAGCTATATTAGCTTATGCAAACATTTAAATTTTTTTATGGCAGTAAAAATGTTGAAGACAGATCTAAATATAATATTTAATTAATGTCAATATATCAATCTTAAATGGAGAGAACATCAATGTTATTTTTGTGAAATACAAAAAGTAAAACAAGCATTAAAATGATTAAACGTCATATCAAATACACCTTCTTTAAATTTTATAATACTTAGAAATCATGTTTAGCTCTTAAAGATTACAACTAATAATTCAAACCTTTCAATAAAGCTATAAAGCAAACTACAATTCCCATTTTGCTCATTAAGTTACCATCCATGAGTGCAGTATTTTTGGAAATATGTAAAGAAAATTGTCAAGAAAACTTACTGTCAAAGTTCCACTTCCTTTTCCAGCAACATTGACAACAAGCTTTGATCCTGGTCTGACCTGTGTGGAGTGTAAGAAATAGTTTTAAAACATTTTTTTTACACTGGACTAAGTATGTTTTTATAATAAAATCATAAAACTTTAGGATTTATTGCAGTTCAAAGATTCTAAACCCTATCAATTTAATTGCGTTATTTATATAAAATCAAGATTTGTACTAATTGCAAGTTCCACATTTTGACAAAAAATATATTATTAGTAGAATTATTTTTTTTTCCTGGAGTACAAAGTAGAACATTCCAGATTCACTCTGCCAGGTGGATGAATAAAGAAGCAAAAAATAAAATAGGATAAGGGATCAGCAATACACTAAAGACAAAAGCTCCGCACGTTCAAATGCCCATCAGCAGACGCCAACAAACTCTGTTAAACTATTTCTCTTCATTTCAATGGAAAGCTGATTAAAAAGAAACAACTGCCTAAGTGCATTTTAGTTTTATTTTACCCTAAGGAATGTGCTCACATATTTGTTCTAAATTAAATTCTTTCACATTTCAGAACTCCTGTAGAGATTATTTCATGCTAAAGTAGATATCCAGGATACTCGACTTGTGGCTCTTCCAATTCAAAGCTTAAAGGGAATTTTCTTTAAACAGGTCTGTAATTATTAAATTGGGAAACAACAGAATACTGATTTTGTTTCATTTTGAAAAGATTGAGGCTTCTTGGAATGGTATCCGAGGTGTTCGCCATTCTAATTGCTTCAGTTCAATTTCAGAATGTAGATCCTGTTTTTTAATTTCATGTTATTCAATTACCATAAATATGAGAAACAGGGTCGCTGTGTTGCGTGCAAAAAACAAAACAAAACAGGCTTTGCAGTGCAGTTTTAGCTTTAAATCTTCTTGAGCAACTATACCTTACTTAAGCAATCTTGCGCAAATAATACCTGTAGCTGGATCAGCTCAGTATGATTTTCTGATCTGGGATAGAAGACAAAACAATACTGAGGACCATAAACTAATTCTCAATCAGAGATAAAGGTTCCTTTTTCCAAAGTTTCTTTGTGTTAGTGTTGTTGACTCTTCCTATCACTGTGAATAGTTTTTCACCAAGCACTGGACTGTGGGATATTTCCCACTAATAGGAAATATGTTATGTTATGTATCTCTGGAATGTACAGGCTTGTAATTTCTGGTGCAACACATTTATTTAGGATTCTGTAATTTTACAAAGATTGGCTTAATTAAAGCTGCCTACACTTCACCATGTCCTGTTTTTAACTGAATATCAGCATCACTTGTGCCACCTGCTGGCAGTTAACTAACTTAGAGGTCAGTTAATGAAAAAAAGTTTTAAATCAGTGGAAAGAAAATGCTCAAATTAAACTGGATTTTGGTACTGTGCATCACACAGACATTTGCTGCCTCTGCTGTACTGAGGAGCCAATAATGTAAAGATAGCTTTTGTGCAATTGTGACAGAAATTTGAATCCCCCCTCAAAGTCATGAAAAGATAAGATTAAGTGGGCATCTGACTGAAATATATAAACACGTATTGAGAAAGTCAGCCTCATGGACTTCAGAATCAACAGTGGGTGAGATTCCAGAACCAATTAGCTTCAAGCAACAAGAATGTGACATCACTTTTGGACATTAACATTTCACAATAGGTAATAGCTAACAAACCTTGTGTGTTGTTTCAGTTAAGGCATTTAGTTTGGTGAGTTTGACGGTGTCCTTTTTGCCTTTCCCGTGACAGAGATCCACAAGCAGGTCCAAATCTCTCAAATCCAGGTTCATAATACTGTACTCTGCTAGAGCCTCTAAAGCCACAACCGTGTCCTGGAAAGAGTAAGGAAACCGTAAGGTATGAGGTTAAAACATTTTGGATACATTAAAAGCCTGATGTCTAAACCAAGTCCTATACAGCATATCTGTGAAAAGGACACAGATGTGTATTCTAAAAAGGATTATTAAAAGGTATTGTTTTAATAAGAAAACCACTGCATATATTTTCAATATTAGGTAAAAGATTTTAGAATAAAAGAATGTATATACTATATAATCTTTAGATAAAAAAGGTAAGTTCAGACTATGCTGGTTGTACTTCTTTTTTGAAATGTAAAGGAAGTTTAAATCTTGAGAAATACCCAACAACATCAACAACAACAACAATAATAATAAGTGAGCAGCCCCTTCCGGTATTAGAAATAATACTAGAAAAGTATTTTGCCAGGGGGAATTTTAGAAAGATCATTTTGTCCTATAGTATATAGCACATTATCTTTGTCACTACATGGGTGCCTAAGTTTGCAGATTCTGGCACAGAGTATTGAGCAATACTTAGTTTCTGAGATCTAACAAAAATGGACCATGAAGAGGTAACACTGCTACTAATAATATTTATAATTAAAATTGAAGTAATGATTATTTACATCCTTTTGGGGTTTTATTAAACCAGAATAGGGTAAGCTCACATGAAACGTCAAATTTCAGAAAGTCAAGCATTTTTCCTTCTTGGCCTTAATCTTCGCAGACTGTTTTGTTGACAAGAAAGTAATCCTACCTGTGTGGAACGAAATCCCCCTCCAAATCTACGCTGTTCTATAAGCCATTTAGCCACGGACGTTGCATATGTTCTGTCTTCTACCAGTAATGTCTGGAGCAGGGCATAGGCGGTAGTCTCCACAGATAGTGAGTCTGCATGAGGGTCCTTTAATTTTTTTTCCTTTTGTTTTAGTTGTAAATTACCATTCGCTTCCCAGTGGCAGATTTTCTTTTCTGAAATAAAAAGGGAAACAAATCTGTAACTAGTGTTATGGCGCAATCTACTGAGGTACAGTGAATGTTTTGTGACAATACGTTTTTACTGTCCTGCATCATGTTATTTGGATTTTAGATTGAGAACAAACAGGTCAGATTGCTTCAATAGTATTGGGTAGTACTGATCATCGAGATAGCTTGAATTATTTGTTTCTGTAAACAAATCCATTTTAAAAGATGTGTTGAGTTCAAATTGCAAAAATCCATTGATTAAAAATAAGTTTAAACAGACACTCAAAAAGCCATTGGAAACTGACAGACCAAACCACGCCTGAGTAGTGAAGACCACTTTGTTGTCTTTAACATGATTGAAGCAATCCTGTCTGTGAGAAAAGCTGACTAAAGACTGGGATGCAGTTCTTCAACAATTGTGCCCCTCTTTTACCCAAGGATACACCCTGATTTGCCATAACCCTTATCATGGATAACAGATGAAAGAATGGATGTTCTGTATGTTTAATTTTTTTTTACTGCTCCTTCCCTTTTACGCCTACAGCTTTCTGCTTTTAAAAGCTGTTTGTCTTAAAGTAGCCACATAATTTGGCCATGTTACTGTGCATCAAACATCAGATAAATTAAAATAATAATTTAATTTATTTAAACAATGGATTTTGAAATGCCATTGTCACACAATCTCAGTGTCTTATTTCAATCCTTTAAACACTCAAGAAAAAACGAACCATTCTCATTGCATAACCAAAGGACTTCTTGGTTTAAAAGCAGCACACAGAACAGCTGGGAATAAGTAACTAACCTTCATCACATTTTGCAAGATCTCTCAGCTTCTGTTGTGCTTTAGTGGCAGCAGCACTCCTGAGTTCAGTTAGAGACAAAGCATATGCTGTAATAGCGATAGTGAAAGGCCGTTGAAGAGAATCCAGTTTCTGCTCCAAATACTGCACAGCCTTATTTATTGAATGTCTCTGAAAAGAAAGGAAGAACACTGCACATAAAGTTTTTTCTAAACAACCTTCACAATCATCATAAAACAACAGAGCATCCACCACATACCGGAACGACTAACTAATTTAAAAGAAAATTAGATTTTAAAAAAGGGATAACAGTTGTCATTGTGGGTTGTATTTAAAAGTTTTTTTTTTGAGAATCATAAGAACATTACATGAATTACTCATATAGATGCAACACAAACTGTCATTATTTTTATTTAACAGTATAGACTGTTATTTTTATTTAACAGTTTATAGAATAAAATAAGCAAGACATTATGACAAATTTAAAACAAGCAGAGCCTTGCCTTTAGGGGTATTTGAAACTACTTTAAATCTGAGGTCTTGAAAATGTTTTGTTATACATACAGTAGTTTTTTTTCCCCATATGCATAGTGATAAAGTCTGATAGATTTATACCACTTCTGTAATGTTGGGCTGCTGGAGGACTTCTTTGGAGTGATGCATTGCAATTATCACGAAGGAAGTCAATGAAACATCTCCTTCAAATACCCCAACTCCACCCTGATATGAAAAGAAAATATCATTACATAAAAAATTACGTTAATGCTCCTCAAATAATGTTTTTAAGAATTATCTATCAAATATTGAGGGTTGCAAGCACAGAACATTAAGGAACTTGAAACCTAGTTTATACACTTTTATAAACTATTTATTTAACTAAAAATTTACTAATATATAAACGGTGCAATGACTGTTTGAGAACATAATCTCTAGTGAATGATTGCTCCCTTTGTCTTACATTAATTTCTAGGGCTTCTTGACTTTTGCTTACTAGGATGAGAGTGTTTCACAGATGTACTCTAAAAGTATCTTTGACTACAAAGCTTAATCAATCTACAAATGCTTAAATCAGTTCATAAACAGAAACATTACAAACCTTAAAAATCCTAATTTACCTGCATGGTCCTGTCATAAACTGGGTGTGGGTCATGGAAAGCACCACTCTCAAGTTGTTGGGATATGAGATAAAAAACCGACTGACGAATATATTCATTTTCAATGTCTATATAGCGTCTGGTTCTGGTGAGCTCCTTTGCAATGAAGGCTGTCAACCTGTAAAAAGCCACACATGTTTTAAATTGCATATTTAATTGTATTAATTCCTTCATTTTTGTAATGTTGGAAGCTTCTGTAGCTTGTTTCTCTAATCTGTAGGACATTTTCAAAGGGAGTGTCCAGAAATATCAAAGGAAGCAAAACTACATTCTTCTCCAAAATCAATTTATTTTGCCAGAGCACTAGAAAAACAGAATTGGGTTTTAAAATCACTTGTTTATCAAGTGTAGAATACAAATACCTGATACAGCCTTTGAATGGTTTATTGATATGAGATTGTGCGTATGCATACTCTGAATTAACTAAAGTATTTCAAAGTAAGTGCAGAGTCGCTAAAACATGTTAAGTGTTAATCCTTACCACACACTACTAGGAGTACTGGAAAATGCCCCATATGATCCATCGTCTTTTTTGAAGGTGAGTATTCTATTGTAGCCTAAAGAAAAAAATGATTTTATATTCAGATGCTTGAGTTTATTGTACTTTAAATGTAAATGTAAATATAAAATTTATTTAATTTAAAACGAATAACTGGAATATTTAGACAGAGCCATCTACTGAATGTACGGTCATCTGTATTTTGATACATTTTAAGGCAATATGTCCAAGATATTTTAAATACACCCACATCCCCATTCAAGTCTGTGAAATATTCTTTTAAATATTCTTAATAAGCAATATGTTTATTGTTGTATTAGGGCACAATAATTTGCATATATATCCCACCCTTAATCCCAGAAAATAGGTTTAACATGATCAATTAATCAGATAGTTATTAAAATTCTTTCTTCTGAAAACAAGAACAACAAGGAAATGTACAGTAATATTCTTCAAATAATGGATCATATTTACACAATGGAATTAATTTGAAAAGAAGCAGTATGTCAAAACTGGTCAGAATGCACACAGTTATTTGTGCAATGGGCTTAAATATAAATGTATTATTTAACATTTGCTTGTGGCTTTTACATGTGTGCTCGGTTCTGTGTGAATAACCTCCTGGGAAGCAAAATGTAAGTCTTACCACTCTGAATCATTTCAATGGCTTCATCTTTGCGCTCGGCTTTCAGGTATATCCACTGCTCGCTGGCATCAAGATACCTCATGGCGTGTATCGCTGGAGACATTGTCACCATGGTTTGCTCCGCACAGCCTTTTGGAAGCTGAATGAGCTTATTAACTCCTTCCAAGTTGAGGCAGTTTTCCACAGATTCTCCCATAACACCACCTTATAAACACATATCGGAAGAAATCAAATTAGAGGGACTGCGTGGAAAGAGACAAAATAATTTTGCTGCCATGTGGTTTTGACCAATAAAATGTACCTTTACTGTTATAGGAAAATAAAGGAATAAAAAAAATATAAATTTTTAATTAAGAGAGAAGATGGGGTGTTTGGAGTCTCTCGTACAGTAGATCAATTTAACAAAGGATTCACAATGTTGCTTATAATGACCTTTTTCATAGACAAATTCAAAATATCCTATCAAAATATAAGTGTGAAACACAGGTGTTAAATTCAGCCAGCCCTGAAAGTGCCACCTGATCACACTAGCATAGTGTGTCTGGAAGAAAAAAAAAATCACATTGAACAGTTTTACACAGTTTTTTTTCTTCTATCTCATTAACAAATGCGTGTTGTGTAAGATCCTCCTACCTTTAATGCTAACAAATGCTTCTGACTCTATTCCAGGAATAGAACTGTCAAGGCTTGGAATGTCAATTTCCAATTTTTTGCCATCTGCAAAGATAATTAGTGCTCAGTATTTGTGCTCAACATTGTATAATAAATGTGTATATGTAATCAATGTGCAATCAAACAATTTGGAGACATTTACTTTAGAATGTGTGGTAGTAATACAAATAGCTTTAATGAGAAATGAATGCATTCCAAAATTTATTTTTATCTTACTAGTATTGTATATTACTGGTAAATATTTTTAAAATATGTACTTATAAACAGACTTCAGCTTTCTCAATAGTTATACTGGAAATAGTGAGCTTTCGAAAGGCTTAAGGTCATTGCATACTGTATGACGTCTATAAGCAAATCACCTGTAGCATTGATGTTGTATTCTGCTTGTTCTGATAAGAGCACACCTTCGCCCTGTATGTCAAAAGAAGGTTAGTAGCCTCCCATTCAACAATATTGCTTATGAAATATGGGAGAACATGATTCACTCCTCACATTTGTATTTTCATCCCAGCTAATCCCAGACCACAACTAATTACAATAAATTAGCATTTTGTTTTGTTTTCACAAGCTGTATGCAATTGTAACTGCAAATATTTTTAATACATCAAAGGTGTCAGATTTTAAGGTAATACTTAATCATGTACAATTGCAGGAAACAAAAATATTTTTAAAATGTGCAAAAGTCTTCAACACTTACACTTACACAAAAAACATTTCAAAGATGCCAAAGGTTACATGAACTTTTAGATCCCTTGAAACTGAATGATACAAACCAAGACTTTGAGTGTCTTTTCTATCGCATCTGAAACATTGCCTGAGGAGTACGCCACCACGTGAATGGGAATCTCCAGAACTTCCAGGGGAACCACAGCAAAATACACAGGCACAGCTGAATTTCCGGGAACAGTGATCACCTGCTTCCCATCCACATTACCTGCACTGCAAATCTCCTTCACAGTTTTCATTGTAACTGTGACCTGGGTGGGAGAATGAACGTGACTGAGGTTAAAACAAAAGTTAGCTCTGGCAACCATTATCATTTTATAGAGACAATAATGAAACATTTCTGTACCCAGGTATTCGCAACTGGTGATTAAGTCTGTCCATCCCGACAGAAAACGAAAACAGAGGTACAGTGGATTCAGTACCTGTGCTTAAGCTATAACGCAGGCTAAACAAAACACTGGACACTGCAGGCAGCAGCCATTTCCCAGCTGGTGTATCGTACTTTTTAATGATACTAAGTATGCACGACCTTTCACTTTAAAGTTGGCACACATTACAGTAGTTCAGGTGGGTAGCTGCATCAGCATGCGTAGGCAGCAAAGGAACAAGTAATAGATCTATTCCATGCTGAAAAGAGAAGAAAGAAAACACAACGTTTCGGCCGTGGAGCCTTCTTCAGGTGTGAGAAAGACAGGGCAGAAAGCAAAGGTAATGTAACAGGAGAACAAAAGCTTGGAGAGAGAAGGACCTTGAGGCGGGAGCAGGGGACAGACAATAGGCTTTTAGAAATCTTTAATCTTTTTAATTTTTAATAAAATTAAAGATTTCTCCAAGCCTATTGTTTCTCATTTCACCTCTGAAGGCCATGAACAAACTCTCCATCTGTGTTCAAAAAGATGGTTTTCCAAACTCCTACATGTTTGTCAATGACAGATTAATTTTCTTCTGAATTCTCTCTATTCATTGTAGATTTAATTTCACACCTCTCTTCACCTATCCTGACTTCACACTACCTGATTGGCCATTCTGTCTGTCCCCTTCTCCCACCTCCTGCTCCTCCTCTCTCCCAGCTTTTGTTCTCCTGCTACTGTACATTAACTTTGCTTACTGCCCTGTCTTTCTCACACTTGAAGAAGGCTCCACGGCCGAAATGTTGTTTCCTTTCTTATCTTTTCAGCACGGAATAAACCTATTACACATTACAGTAGTTTGGGATTTTTATATTCAAATGAGAGTGGGTAGCTCCTGTTATAACTGCCATGAAACAGATTGATCAACTGGTGAAATAAAAATGTCAGTATAAATCTCCAATCTAACTCTGCCAGTTCTGTTCAATCTTTATTGTTGATGTAAGATGGTAATTAGAAGACTGTTACCTCTCGTGATTCAGGCTGGTAGTTATATACTACAGCTTTGACCTCCAGTTGCTCATTCCTCTTAACAGAGTAAGGCAATTTTAGAGATACAAAAAAGTCCTGGAAGACTGTGAATTGTGTAGGTTCAGCTACACAGAACCCTACAATGTGGAAAAAACAAACAAAATACTTGCAGTATATTACACTGATCCTATTGAAATATTCAAAGAAGACATTAAATTCTTAAACAAATTGAAGACGTTTTGGTACCAGTACCCAAATCATGTGCTTTATTTTCATGATAAATATTCACATACTTTGTATTTAAGAAATAAGATACAAAATGATTCCTTCTTGAGTGTGATGCAAACAGTATCAAAATATAACATATGTGAGGGCATTCTGTGAAAAGAAATTAGAATACCAAAGACTTTTGTACATTTTGACTGGTTTCACTTTACAATATGCTGAGTCTGTGCTGTATAATTATAGTTATAATCTTAATTCTAACATTCATAAGAACCCAAATGTTAACAGAAGGGAATGTGTGCCTTGCCTTTTCTTTTAGAGATTCCTATTGTCTGAATTTCCCAGCTTGTTATTGAATCTGGCAAGAAGACTTGGTGGCTGAAAGAAAACCAGAAACATTTCTTTTTTCTAATTTTTAAAAGGTACTGCCTGAACAAACATCTCAGGTTGATTAATGTATTTTTTAGACATAATAATAAAGAGTCTGGCCATGGAAATAAGATATCATATACTGTGACTGAGTTCCTATCCGAATTGAATTAGTTTGATTATTCTACATCATATTACCAGGTTTAAAATTCAGCTGCAAGTGATTTTGAAATAAATATTTTGTATTTCATTTTACAGTAGGCCTGTGATTATCTTTAAGGTAATTCAGTGTCATTTGCAATTTAATGCACAAGGATAACAACATCCTACTGATATCCAGAGCTTTGACTTACTGGAGAAGTCCAGATTTTGGTACGTCAAGTATCTCCCAAAGCCAAGTTTGAGGAAAGTAACTCCGAAGACGAGCAGACGTTTCATCAATTACATTTTCTTCTTCACTGCCTTCAACTGGCAAAAGGGAAAGTAATATCCAGATATTAGGCTACCAGTTGAAAGTGAAACAGGAAATAAGAGGCTGAAAAGCTTTGATCCTAGTCCATAACTCTACCATTTCAAAACTGACCAAGTAACAACAAAGACAAAAAAAAATCTCTAAGGATGGTAATATTGATCTTACTTCTTGCTAGTCCCATTTTTCCCCTCCCAGTTTTCTTGATATATTCCCTTAGGTCACTGGCCTTCTTGCAGCAATCAAGAAAAACTCTCTGGCACCCAGATGACTTGTGCCTTGTCTTTGTGACTCTTTTTTCACAGGAGTGTTTCATTAGGCTCAACTTCGCTCCATCATTGCAGCATTTCTTTAGTGCAGCATCACTGTATTGGTTCACTGTTGACAACACAGGCAGGAAGTGATGGCTGATTAAGAGCTCAGCTAACAAAAACACTATTATTATGGTGATAAGAATAATCAGCCAACTGTACATCTTTATTCAAGGGGACTTACAGTAATCTAAAAAAAGAGTTCTTAAATGCAAACATAATCAACAATTAGCTTTGTTTTGCACTCTTCAGTGTTTTTCTTTTTTAGACCCATATTTTTAACATCACCATTTAATCCATATACAGTAGCTCTGTGTCTTAGAATACAAAAAAAGTTGCCTTTTAACTGGATCTACTAAGAAACAACTAAATGAGTCGGACTTGATTGGTGAACGTGATGGGTTGGCTACTATAACACTTAAGACAACAAAGCTGTTGCAAAATAAGAAAACAATGGTGGAGTAAATTGTTGATGCACATAACATACAGAAAATATATTGTAACATAACACATTATAAATGTATTGTAACTCCTGATTGTGTCGATTATATATAAGAAGTATGCACCACTGTTTATTATTGTAATTTGTACATATTATTCTGATAATGCATAATGTGTTCCAAAAGTTAACATACCTATGGCGGAAAATTCTCTGTTGTAATTGTATGCTCGTTTAGGCCGCACCTTCCTATTCTTACACGTGCGATCTGGAGTGGAATAAAAACAAACAGAATTATGTTGCATTATTTTAGAATGTTCTCAATAGACCTACAGGAGGAAGCTTAGGGATGTGGAAGGCAGGGTGTAGTTTCACATAGAGCTGGACACAGAATTGTGGCCACCTGCTCATTTCTGTTCCTTCTAAAAATATTTAGAAAAAAGGTACTGTATTAGTGGTGAAATTATCTTTCACAAGTTGGAGAGACATTAAAATTGACTAAACTGATCGAAAGGAGAAAGAAATTATTTGCTTGTACCCACATTTTATTTGTTGTTCTTATATTTTGGAAAAACAGTTCAAATACTGATTTCCATCTGCACTTGGAATGGTCTGCAAGGAAAAAAAGGCAAAGACTCTTCTTTTTTAAGTCCAAAGTAATATAATCATACTGTACCATGCAGCACTTAATGGTAATCTCTTCATGACCAGCAGTCTTCACCTACAGTACCTGGAAATGGGTGTCCAGATATAATGATAATAATATATTACTCAGGAAAGGCATGTTCTATGTTATAACATTATTCTCACCAATTCTTATGTTAGCTTCCATTTTAAAGTTAGTTAAGAATGTCAGACCAGCATCATGGAAAACATTTACAACGTTTTCACCCCCTCCAACTGAACAGCCAAGATCATAGGAGTTCATGTAGCTGAACACCTGAAAGAACCAAGGAGACACATTACCTTATCAGGATAGCAGTGCTGAAGACCTAACTGTCATTTTTATTCTTATTTGGCTGAAGTACCCCCTTTCAGATGTAATTCTTATTACTATTCTACAAAAATGGAAATTTAAAGACAAGAAATCATAATTTAGGTGTGCAGAAAGCAATAAAATGCATTATCCCCACATTATTAATTCACCACTTTTAGAACGTGTGAATCAGTTTATGTCTCTTGCCGTGCAAATGTGTACTGTAAATCTAATCCTTCAGATTGTCATACAGTATATACTGTAAATCTTAAAGTTCTAAGCTTGTCCTTTCCTATTGTAGATATATAATGCCGTACTTTTAACAAGAAAGCTACATACAGTCATACTCACAGATTAATCAAAAAGTATACACTGTTTTAATATTTAGCAATTTTACCTTGGTAGGTGTGAGTTTGTTCAGCTTGTTGAGAATGTAAACTGCAGTGTCCACAGCAGATAATGCCACCTTTTCTGCTTGGTCTGTTTTGATTGTAATGTCCAGCACTTCTGCAGGTTTGTATGTCTCCCTGGATGTAGTGACTTCTATCTGAAAACATAAATCACATCAAAAAAAGCCAGTCTCATTCTGTCTGCCCTAATCTGAGTTATTTCTAAGAGCATGCAATCAATTCGCAGACACATTGGATTTTCAAACAAATAAGCATGATGCCCAGAATCTGTTTGGTAAATCTTACCATTTGATGATGAGGATTTTATCAGAACCGCATATAATGATGTGTTAGAAAAGCAATAAATATTATTAGTTTCCATTCTCATTCCCTGCCTCTCATAAAAATATATTTAAATTGTAAATGTCAGAAGACACAGAAAATCCCCCCCTACATAATACAATGTACAGTATAATAATGGTATTATAATATATTACAAAATGATAGTGATAGTGTAGCGTCACAATTCTGAAAAAGACTAGAGACATTTTTTGGCTTGGCTGAGGAGTGAAGGCATAAAGCCTTGGGAACTTTATCCAATTATCTCAATGGTGATAATAGTGGAAAGGGGAAGGATGGAAAACATAAAGAATAAGAAGTAAGGGGTAACCGTCAATATTCACATAAGTTTGTGAAAGCTTGTAAGAAAGCTTTGGGGTTGCCTTTTTCTTTTTACATTTTTCACTACATCAGGAATTTGAGTCCCTGTGAAAAGTGGCCCAGAAAGCACTGTATATGCACAAACATGATCTTGACAAAGGACAAAGGCAAAAATTCCAGTGGGGATCTGTGTCAATGTGCATTGGCCACAAGGACAGAAGTAAAAGCTTCTGCTCCTGTGTCTTCTACATGTGTGAGTTCTACGTGGCAGAAGACACAAGACATACTATAATAGAGCAAAGGACAGAGCTGGTGAAAGTGGGCACAGAACAGATGAGAAAATGTGTCCAAAAAAAAAATGTAAATAAATGGAGACATTCTAAAAATAGGAGAGGTGCAATAGGGAATTCTCAGCATTGGGGGCATCTTTGATCCTCACAGCTGTAATAAAGGGAGAAATTGCTTACCTTTCCTTTGCACACATCTTTGACATCAACCCAGACAGAGTCAGCAACCATTTCTGTCTCTCCCTGATGTTCTGTGAAGTAATAGGCGATCAAGCGGAAAGCAGGAACCATGTCATAGCTGAAGGGCAGACGGATCCTTGTGAGGCTCGTCCGTCGTACTCTACTTGCTTGAATCACCATGCCTTTGCTCACCATCTGCAAACAAGACAACCGACTCGTCAACATTTAAAGCTATAATCTATCCATCCATTTTCTAACCACTTTTGTCCAATACAGAGACGTGGGAGAGCTGCATCTTATCCTGTATCCAACAGAGTGCAATGCAGGATACATCCGAGACAGGATACCAGATCATCTCAGGGCACACAAAGACACAACACACCGGGGCCAGTTTTCTGAAGCCAATTAACCTATCTGCATGTCTGACAGTGGACAGTGTCAGTGGAAACTGGAGAACCTGAAGGAAACCCACACGAACACAGGAAGAACATTCAAACTCAATGCAGATAACAGCCCAGGAGTTGAACCCGGGCCCCGGCAATGCTAACTACTGCACCACTCTGCCGCCCCTAAGCATACAATCATGTGGCTAAATTGGATCATTATTTAATCCCAAATGATGCTTTTTGGTTTCATCATTTTTTGTGGGTGTGCTTTAATATTTTCATGGAATTTTCTTAATTTTTGTAAAGAAAAAAAATATTAAGTAAGTCCTACTCCCGCAACAATTTATTGCTTACACAAATTTTTCTCCTTATTATTATCAGTAGTTCTGTAAAGCCTTAATTCAATGGTTGAACACATGTGATTTGAATCATGAATTTGCAAGGGCTGTTTTGCCGGAAAGAACAACAACTAGTCCATAAGGATGTGTCAGAAACTCATCCTCTAATTGAGGAAGAACCAGGGTGGAGCTGCAAGGATGAAGATGAAGAGGAGTGAGGGCTGAGAAAATGAAATGAGGAAGTTTGTCAGCAGGAAGTGTGAATGAACAGGTACACAGGCTACAATGTAGTACTACACCTGGTTGCCAGTCCACTAAAGGGTATACACAAAAAGAAGCACATATCAATACGTTAGAGACATCGATCATTGCAGATTACATGCCTTTGAAAGACAGGAAGAAACCAACAGACATGGTTAATTCCCACAGGAATGGAGGAGAAACAGGCAAACTCGCCACATGTAAGTTGTCCCAGTCTAGAACTGCTTCCCCCGGACCCAAGAACTGTGAAGTAGAAGCATTAACCAATATGTCACCATTCCTCCCTTCTTTCTTGTGTGTTTATTAATATTAACCAGAGGCTTCAGCCTCTCAGGAAAATTACAAATGTAACCACTGGTAAAACCTCAAAAGCATGAATATGGGTAAATCATCCTCATGTTTTAAATGTTGATGTATGCTCTTGCATTTAGCAGTACCATTCACAGTGAGCATTTTCAGTAATACCATATCAAGCAGGGACAGAAACAAAGGAAAAGATCACCAGCACTGCCAATTACTAACCAGATAGTAGATGTAAGTAGGGTTTGCAGTGCCAGGGGGCTTTATGTCTCTGAAAGTCACTGTCATATCCTCATTAGGACCCAGGAGGACTTGTTGCACCTCAATGCTCAGGTAACTCCTTGATTGAGAATGGAAAGCAGCAGCTGTAATATGTCCATTACTGATGTCACCAGATTCCCCGTCAGCAATAACCTTGCATTAAGAAAGTGAAGACAGTACATTTAGAAAACCAACAGTTTCCAAAAAATAAAGTTAATAAAATGTAGTATTTTATGCAACATGTTAACAAAAATGTTTAGTGGTTTTGAAAGTATTTAAACTGACAAAAACCAATGCTTTTTGACTAGAGACTGGAAAAGATGATTGTTTAGTTTAAATTCTTAAAATATATTTAGTCACAAATGATTTATTGTGGTTCTTTAATTGGAATTACCAGTTTTATTTCACATTATTTCACAAATGCAGACATCTTTATACTCAAAATACTCATCAGACACTAGGCCTCTGATTAGTCATGCAAGCCAGAGTAGATTGAAATATTCTAAAGATGTAAACTAAGATAACACTACATACTCACAGGCCGATAAGCTGTTATTGCAGGTTAAAATGAGAATGCCTTTACACTGCTCAGAAATATCCCCTCACACTCAGTTTATTGAAACCTATGTTTTTACCTTTACATCAAGAGATGTTGCCTGTTCAGGCACCTGGAAGGTAAACACAACTTCACCATCTTTGTTTCCTTTCTTATCCAAAATCATTTCTCTCTCATTGCCACCTGACAGATGAACAACAGCCTTCATTTTCAAGTTTGGGACTGGAGTGCCATCCGGATATGTTGTAGTAGCCTATAAAAGAAAGGATCTATCATTAATGTTACACATACATTGTGCTGTGTCAATTAATACATTACTTAAGATTTCCAATTATTATATTTGTTCATATTAAAAGAAATGTGATCATTCTGGATTATTTTGTGTGCTGTAATACCATGAACTAACTTATATCGCTAAAAGGTTAATGGAATGTATCTCTGAAATAAATGGATAGAGTTTAGTATGCTGTAAGAGGTAAACATAGTTTTAGATCAAGCTTCAAAGAAACAGCAGTGATGTGACAAGGACAGGCACTTGTACTGGATGGCTGAACTAAAAAAAAGCCCAAAGATGACTCTGAGACATAACACAAATAACTGCCAGACATAATGTAGCCCACTAAGCTTGAAGAACACCATTCATCCCATCCCATAGTCATTCAACTCATCTAGCCAATTTGGTAGTTACAGCCATAACTAACTGCAGCTCATCCAGCCATTTCTTGAAAGAAGGGTATCTGCTTCAACAACATGATTGAGCAGCTTTTTTCATCCTTCCATAACTTGCTTGGTAAAGAAGTGGCACCTGTTCTCAGTTTTAGATGCACTATTATTGTTTTTTGGTCTATAGAACATCACAATTATGGTCTTGGCAGTTTGCTTCCAAAATGATGCATTAAGTGAAATAAACATTATTTATTCTATTTGGATCTGGCAATTGTACCTCCTTTTTAACTGCTTATTCATTTTAGCAAGTGGCAATTATGATGTTCTACTGAAAATAATTTGAAATATACTGTACATAGTGCCTATGTTTACATCTACGAGGGTAATGACCTGGCTTCAGATGCAGATTAAGTCTTGAATGCAGTTATGACATACCAAGATAGAAAAGGCCCCCCCAGGCACAAAATACAGCTTGGTTTTTGACAGGTCAACTGAGTAAGGTGTAGTTACAATCTTCACAATGCTGCTTTCAGTTTCTTCCAACTCTCCACCTGCAAAAAACACAATTTACAGTATAATAATTTCATAATAAAAAGCATAAAATTACTATTAAAATTCTTTAAATACTAGTGTACAATTAAAGTTTAAGAATAACAAAATGAAATAGCAGAGTTCTTATAAATATTTCATAATTAATCCCATCAAATGTACATACAGTACACTTTTGTATGTACATTTGTACATTACATGTACAATTACATGTACTGTAATTTACTACATGTACTGTAATTTACTACAATGACCATCAGAGATGACCCTACACTTGGGTCATATTTCTTTCTTAGAAAAGAAAGTCCAGAAAATCAAGACCAGATTCATACAATCTAGAAAAAAAACACAACTTTGCATTGAAAAAAAAATGTAGGTACAAACTGAAAACACAAGTGGTTTGGTTAACATTTTAGATTGTAAATAGGTCATTTTGTAAAAATAATATGCCATGTAGACATAAATAGACTACTGCAGTACAGAAATATACATAAGCAATGCATGTAAGGAAAGAATAAAGGACGAACGGACATTTTATTTCTGTGTGTTCTGCATCACATATCAGTTATCTGTACTTCAAATTATCATTTGTCACAGTGCAAATGCAAAGAATCATCATTTGGCAAAATGACTTACTAGCACTTTCAAAAGTAGTCACTGCAATATAAAGGCGACAGCCTTCTAGGAATGTTATGTTTCGGTTCCTGGCAGTTTCATTCAGAGATGCAGTGAGCAGAGAGACATATCCTTGACCATCCTTGATCTAAATTGAAACATAAAGCATGTCAAATATTAATGAAAGTATTCAGTAAAGCAGATGTCCTGCTTTAGGGGGAAAAAAGAACCTGAAGATTTGAGAGCCTTTGCTTTCTGTTTTTTTAAATATTCAATGTATGTTTTTAGGTTTTGAGTGACAAAATAAAAAAAAACGACAATTTGGAGTGTTATTGTGAAGTACAGAATCCTGTCATAACAAAATTAGCACAACCAAACATAATAGAATTGTGTCAGTTATTCCACATCTCAGCTTAAGCTGAGTAAATGTCAAAACCTGTACCAGGTCTTTCATATTGCAAGAGTCTGTTTCATAGTATGGTTAGTCAATGGCTAGTCATTGTAGTTGCTTATTTTAATATAGAACAGAACCATTTGTGTTTAGCTGAAGGATGAAATAAATGTGCCTTATTAAGCACAATGCTTACTTACTGAGGTCTGTATTTCAGTGCCTGGGAGGAATACCCTGTTTCCTTGTTCATCAATAACACCAAATCTTACATAGGCTATGCCATTGACACCTTTCCCGTAAGTATATCTGAAAAGCAATAACACAAATAATGTTATAAAATGATTATTATAATCAATGACATTTGTACTCCAAACGAAAAACCAAAATTAAAATCCCTCCCCCTCTTACCTTGCAGAGATGTTAAAAGGAAAGGACTCCTCCTTCATTATAATATAGGGCTTAGACAACTCAATCTTTACTTCAAATGATGGAAGGACTAATAAGCAAACAAAAATAACAGTCATAAAATGCAAGCATCTCTACAAAAGCCAACAGGCTAGAATAAAGATACACTGTATGTGATACCTACAAAAAGAGCCTAGTACAAAATACTGGGGTCAGTGAAAACAGTGGAAAAATGAATACTGATTTCTTTCATTACCATTTTATCACCTACTGTAGCTCACACTATACCTACCAAATATAACGGTTATTGTCTTTTTATTTTTGAATAAAGGATAAGATAACAAATGTCTCTAATTTACCTCCAAGTGTATACTGTATAAGCAAATACAGTAGCAAGCACTGGAATCCCACAACATTTTTATTGTTAAAAGGACTTCTTGGTTTCCCATTGTTCAGGATTAAGACTGATCAAGACCTTTGACTTGGATAATCAAACCAGTCAACGATTCATGGATAATTAAATCAAACAGTGCAGCCATATTTAGGAGACTGTTATTAAATGTAAAATAAGTTCATGCCTTGGAATGACTCCTGTCAATATTGTAATCATAGTCTGTCCAGTAGGTGGCTCCCTGAGCAAAAAGAACAGTTCTTTAGGGTTGCTTTTTCTAGTTTTGTTACCAAATTTCACAGTGTTGCTGATCTATGTTGCTGAATGTTGGGCTCCTAATAGGTTATAAACAAATTTCAACTTACAACAGCTCCATTTCTGTAGGAAAATAATATTCAGCTTTTAATGTGTTTAGTATTTTATTGTTGTTAATTCTTTTTTTGGCAATGATAGACTGATGGACTTCTAAAGACAGCAATGTATTGAGATAAATTATATTATAAATTATAATGCTGAGCTAACTCAAGCTGAAACATGGGTACATTTTGCTTCAAATGATAGAAAGCTGCTGTAACATTCAAATAAAATTAAAAAATATTTTATGATATTGCAGTTCAAGTCGAGAGAAGTACATCAATAAAAAAAACACTATTTTTTGAAAGCTGATAATGACTAACCATATTCCTTAACTTCAAATTCTGCTGAGGAATTGGACATTGGAAAGTCTGCGAATGAAGCAACAATCTTCCAGGTGCCAGCCCTAGAAGAGACATGATAATCATAAAATGTATTTGATCTAATTTGTCTTCACATTTTTTTGTAATAATCATTTGAGACTAAGGCTAAGATTTACATGACAACCTGGCCCAACAAGCAGTTCTATTTTGCATTGGAAAGAAACAAGAAGCTCCCGGGAAACAGAAAGCTCCCATCATGCACTGGGCTTAGACTTGCAAAGGGCAGGTACTGTACGTCAAAGTTGAAGTTTGAGCCTAAAACCAAATTTAAGATAAATACTTTATTGTCCACTGCTGTGGAAATTTGTCTTTGGCTTCTCGCACAGAAGTACAAAACACACAAGCAAAATGAAAGAGTCACATAAAAGCACATGAAAGGAAAGGAAATTAGGATACTTACAAAGTCTTAGAAAGCAAATCTTACTGTGTACGATATAATGTCAATTTTTATTTAAGATTAGCCTGAACACAGGGCTCTTTCTTTTCTTTTTTTTAAAAGATTTCTTATTGCCAATATTTTTTTTATATTAAAAAATTATTTGGAACTGCAAACTATGTTTAAGACTTGGCTCTCTGGCACAGACTTTCATACTAGCTGAGTAGTCAAGTGTTGGCATCTACAGCAGGGGAAGTACAGTACATCTCTCATAGACATTACTCCAGCCCTCAGTTGTCTCGTAAATCAGCTCAGTGTACCCTGGTTGACTAATCCCAGTCCTGCCACAGTGAGTTTGGGATTGACCCTGGCTTGATCTAGCGATGTCTGGATTGTAAAACTCAACCTGCAGTCCCAGCCTTTTGTTAGTTGGTTTACTTGACAGTCCCAGGTGGCCATATTAAAACACCCCTTTTCCCTTTCAAACTCTTAAGCCACAAACTGTATGCATAATAAAATCTAGCAACTGTTATTTAGATGTACCTGTAGATATACACTCATTAATGTTTAACACTAATTCAGTGTTATCAACCTTTTCTAAAACAAATAAATATAGTATTTTATTAAGGCTGAGATGCAATAATTGGCTGCAACAAGCTTGTTTTATAGATGTTGTTAATGAAAAAATAATTGTTAATTAATTTTGTTGCTCATGTGGATGCTTATAATGTTTAAAAAAACTCTAATGCTGCATTATTTTGTTAATATAGACCTTCTGACTATGGATAAGGGCAACAAAAAAGCACATCAATTTGTAGTGAATCTTATTACATAAAACGAATAATATGATTAATATTATTAATGCAAACTAAATTAACAAACCCTGTTTTTTTATTTATAACCTATTCAAACATATCCCCTGCTTTTTATATATTCCTAGTGAGGTGCACAGTAGAGTATAAACAACTTTAAAGCCAATGCAGAATATTTATAATGCACAAAACATTAGCTACTAACTAAATAAGACACAACTTACGGTTCAACATCTGGAATTGTTACGTGTTGCTTAAGAATTTGGTTGGTTTTCTTAACAGTATTATACACCATCCATCCTTTAGAATTCTGCAAAAAAAAAAGTGACTGAGTCATATATTTCTTAACTGTATGAACTCTGCAAGTTTTTTAAATCCATAAAATACAAATTTTATACAGTATTTAATCTTTCAAATCATGCTCAGAAATTTTGAAAACAACCATTCTGGAAATTACCTACTGTTTTCCAGTTTGACCTTTTCACTGTCAATGTAGAATGACGGTAAAGAACATTTACGGTAGGTCAACTCTGCTGTGCATCTCTAAATAGATTATACTTAAGCAAGTGTTGCAGTCCTGCCTACATTGTCGTTTAATGACTTTCCCCATTTAATTATTAATCAAAATAAAATATTTTGTAATGCTGTAACACTAGTTTATGTATGTACAGTACTGTATGTTGCAATTTATTATAAGCAGTTTCTTCCCACGATTTTCCCCTTACAATCTTTGCAAAAAGATTACAAGGAAATAAAAGTTCTTCCTAAAACCTATGAAGTCACTGAGAGAGAAATATGACTGCTCCTCATTTGTTTTAAATACATGTTAATTTCACTAATAATGAGCTCAGAAGTCTTGGAAAGAGCAAATACTTAATTCTGGAGCACCATTCACCTAATAAGGATCATGAAGTGTTCATATGACCCAATATACTGTACATCTTTACCTCAGGCCTTCAAAACAGAGCTGCCAGACACACACTTACAAATATATTTATTTTGACAGATTCATCTGACGGCACCATGTAGTTGTCCAATGTGAAAATTCGGAAATTTACTGAAATAAAGAAAAACAAAGTACAGTGTTAACTGGATTGCTAGTTATTTATAAACTATTAAACTATATTTATAAATTAAACTATGACTGGTATAGAATTGGTATACTATCACTGTATAGCTTCTAATAAAAACATTACCTATTTCACTTGGAGTATAGATTGGTTTATCAGTCTGAATAAAAATATAGCCCTTTTTGGTTGACAGAATGATATTTAGTTTTTTTGGTGATGGAAAAATTTCTGGGCTCTTTGCCACCAGTGTCACATATGGCCTTTGTCCTCCAGGTTTGCTTCTTGCGATACGATAGTTTGTAGGCTCCACCTTAAACGGAAACAAAATTGTTCAAAATCTTAAGTCTCAACACACGCAGGACTGTTTGAGATTGATTGTATTTCTAAACATTCACATACTATATAACATATTCATTAATGCGGATAATGAATACTGTATGTTAAAAAACATGCAATGAAAAACATTTGGAATTTGGGTACTGAGTTTGTGTAAATCTTGCTGCTTCAAATATGGCCCATTTGGTTACTTGCTACCTATACAGCTATTTGTTATTGTTTGTTTGGAAATTAGAATGTAAACCATACCATCTAATGTAGAACATGCCTGTTGATTTTGAAATTCACAACTATTTCCAGGTCAAAATGTTATTTGGGCACTATTAGACTGGTCTGGGAAGTAATGATATTGATCATTTATTTTCAAGGACAGGTTTACTTCAAAGAATGAGGCTACAAACCAAATAATTCAGTACTTTAAAAGTAATACTAAATGTAACACAGCAGATGTGAACTAATTGTCTCCTGAACAAAAGACAAGGACATTGTGCATGGTGAACGTAATGGACACCTTACCTTCAGTTTTACCACTGCCTGGTAATTATTTTCTTCATTGAGTGAAGCAAAAACTACTTTAGACAATATTGTCTGTGTTCTATAAGCCTGTTGATCTTCATAGTAAAGTTCAACATCAGCACTTCGAGTGGCTCCATGAAGTTGGACTGTCAAAGTCTCCTCGACACCCAGATGAACAATGTTTGGAGCAGTAATCAGAATCCTGAGTGAAACACACATAGACAAGGTCCAATCATAAGACTTCAGCCATAACCTGATAGAGGTTAGCATAAGTAAAAACTCCTTATTGAGGATTGGGATGTTCATTAATAGTCAGTATCAATGTTCCCTTGAGTGCCAGTTCAAGAAATATTCAGAATAGCTCACCGTTGCAAAACCAGTGTACAGTGACATTTCAGTTTGAAATGTCAAAGTAATGTCAGCAGCAGATCAGCAAGCATGAATGATTATATATTCAAATGGAGCATTTTAGATAGAACACGTTACACTTACCTCTTACAGTAAGTATGGAAAACAAGCAAATCCTTAAAATCCCTTTGCAAGGTTTAAAGCTGCTGTTTGTTCAAATTACAACAGACCATGCTTAATTTCGAACTTTGTCTGTTACTCGACTGCATGTACAATTCAAAACGTTCTTTGCAACAAAACAACTAAATGTATTCTATTATTGAAAGGAGTTTACACAACAATGGGATATAAATAAATATGTAAAGTATAAAAAGACAAAAAATGTCAGATTCTGACAAATAAAATACACACTTCAAAAGAGCCACTTGGCAGAAGCATTCCTTTCACATTTGATTTTTTTAATGGACTAATGGATCATAAAATCTGAGTTTTTTTATAGAATGAACCATGAACATTCACTGACATAAAAATACAGTACTTATTTTCAAATTAACATACACAGATACGCATTAGAATGGTTTCCTATATATATAACAAATGATACACCTAAAGATAAGGGAAATCAAAAAACAGTAAATCAGAAAACCACATCTGCAATTCAGTTGGACTTTCTACTAAAAAGAACTACTTTTCTTCTGCGGTCCAGCTTCTGTAGTACTTACAATGGTCTTGGCTCAGTAGCTGCTGTCAGGACGGCAAGAGTCAGCATTAGGTAAAACTCCATTTTTCCTTTATAGTTCACCTCTTCTCGTGTTCATCTGGGCAAAAATCACACTTCTTCTGAGATTCTAACTAATCAATTAGAAAATTATGCAGAAGTATTCACAAAGATGTGGGTGAATACAGAAATAAAGACACAATCATTGTTGTCTCAGGGCTCCCCAGGAAGGGTTTAAAATTGGCAAAAGCAGCAAGGTTTTGCAAGAGAAATCACATGATTTCCCAGAAATGGACTTTTGTTTTGTTAAAAAGTATTGGCCACTTGGTTCATGTAAAGTTTTTGTTAACAGAAAATGAGAAACAAGTACTAATCACCCCCCAGAATGGCCAAGTGATCAAAGGCTTTCTAGAATACAACACATTTTAATACCAGATACATTCTTCAGCTTTTAGAACTAAGTGACCTTAGAAAATAAAAATGAATTATAATATCAAATGTGCCAGCACATCTGTTTTCACCACTTGTAAAAAGTCTATAGTATGTAAATTAATTTAACTTCTATTATATCTGTCAGCAGTATTATCAGAATATTTCAGAAGATAAACAAGGCTGGTCCTATCCAGCACTGGACTGGGAGATTGGATCTCAGAGGAACCTAAAGAGGTTCTCTTGCAGGAGGAAACCGAGTTTATCCCTCACTGACTTGTGGCACAAACCTGGGTGACGTGCATAAAGCTGAACTGCATTTTGTTGAACTTTGTCTCACTTATTTCTAACCTGTTCTGGTAAACATGCACCTACTAACACTTGATTTATTTTCCTCAAAATACAGTGTCCGGTATTATGAATACCCTGATATTTACACTTCTTGTTTTTTTTTTATTAGTTTAGAAGTATTTAAACTCTGTAGATATTTTATAAATCATATTAAGAATTTTCTCTATGGAAGTTTTTACTCTCCAACATCTAACACAGTTGCCACAATGTGTAATTCCCAGGTTCATAGTTGAATGTTTGTGTTGTAATTCTTAAATATATATTTAAGAAAACTGAGGATTTTGACACATAAAAATTTCCTTCAAATATAATATATATATATTTTATATATCATTAGAAATTGCTCTATTTCCCTTTTTATTGTTAACTCCGTTATCTTGTTTCACAATTGCTGTTTTTTTAATGTGTTATAAATTTAAGTGAACAAGGACAGACACTAAACCATATATTAATAGCTTAATTTCAGACAGTAATTTATACCTTAATTCTCTAAAGAATAGTAACCATCAAAGGCATTATGTACTGTACACGACTTTGGTTATGATATGGTGACTGTTTTCATTTCATTGTGAAAGCCTCTTCTTTCAACTCTATGAAAACTTGTGACCATCCTAAAGTCTATTTTCAGTGTGCCAGAAAGAATCCTGTCTGCTTCTACAAGCACAGTGCGACGCCATGGGGGTGCAGAATATTCTCAAAAGATCTATGTTGAACTTGACATCCACTGGGGTAGATGAAGCAACCTCACATTCTTGAAGAATAATATACAAGTAAGAAGAGTAAAAGAGAGTCTTGGAAGAATGTAACATCACTGGAAGCATGCCTTGTCAATGCTTGGCTGTTATTTAGGTGCACATTAACATACAAAATACACTTTGATTTCACACAAAAAAATTGAGCTTTTAAGAATGTAAAGCCAGTTCCCTTCTTCCCTTTTTTTAGAACAAAATTGGATAAGCATTTATTCACAAATTGATACTATCATTTAATCAAGTTTAGAATAGTACCACTGAAACTAAATCTTTTTTCTACATTATATTTACTACTATTATGGTATTGCTTATTAACCCCCAAAAGAGTTACAGAAGTGTCACAAGCAGATGGAAAATTAAAATGAATAATTTATCAATTTTGTCCATGCATAGATGTACTGTATTTGAATCAAGATGGATGCAGCCATTACATAATCCAATTGTATACAGTAAAATGTGTTAATTCAGCTTTCAAAATCAATACGAATGTCAAATTTTAGAAGTGTACCACATTTTATTACCTACACTTTCCTATGTATTAACAAAACCTTTAATTGACTTGAATCATTACACCCATATTATTTGAAACGGTGAAAAACATATCTTAAAAAATCTTTTATTTTGAACATCATATTCGGTTTGTGCTCCAGAGTTGTATGTTACAAATAATTACAGTTCACAACCAGAGCTTTAACAATGACCAGTCCCCAAAGCATATACACTGCATATACAGACTTACTATGAATGACAATAAAACCAATGATTTGTAATGAACTGTATAAAATACTTGAATCCCTTACTGAGATTCACAAGTATCGAGGAAACGGTAGAGTTTCTGATGATACTGTATATATCCATCCTTTATCTGAAGGCTGCTTAATTGTGGTAAAGGTTGAGGTACTCTCGAACCTATTTCAGAAGCATAGATCGCAAGGATGCCAATCCATTACGCAGCACGTACACATGGACAATTTGGATACACTGATTATTCTAGCCAGCACATCTTTGGAAGGTCGGAATAAACCAGAACACTTGGTAAAATCTCATGGCAACACAGAGAGAACATGCAAACTCCTCACAGCAAGTGTCTGGGTACAGAATTGAACTAAGAACCCAAGAGCTGAGACAGTACTGCTAACAGCCACGCCATTGTGCCCCCCGAATCCTTGATGTCATCTGATCACAAATCAACGTTTAAAATAATGTAGAACATACATAGCAAGCAAACATGTAAGGTTATGTGAATAAAAAGTGTTGCACTACAGGCTGCATAGAATTCCTATTTTTTAATGAAATGTTGTACATAATACAAAGACATATAACACAAGAGAAAAATCATGTCTGAGCTGTGCTCAAAGGCGCAACACTTAAACAAGGCATTTATAACAACAATAGTACAATCTATCCACTAGCACTTGAAAGATTTTGATATATAGTTTGATCAAGTTTCACAACAAGACTATGATGTAATTTAGAGATGTGGCTAAAGAGGAGTGAATTCTGGTAGTGTTAGAAGCTAAAAACAGACTGCAATATTTTATTGCCGTCTGGATGCGTTCATCAAGTGTTCTACATTAGTAAATCTGGTGGGTGTGGCAGCAAGTGATGAAGTCAGGTGTCTGTGGATTTTGATTTGACCCGATAAGGTTCTTGAGAAAACAAAAAGTGTAGAGATGACCAGGCTGGGTAGGCCTGCATATTATTCCTCCCCAACAAACTAGGATGCCTAGCATTTTTCAGCTGTTCAACGTATTCTAAAGATGAATTTTTCAAGAATCTTTGGTAGTTTATGGTAGTCCCTCATGCTTTGTTTCAAAGAAAGCACTGTCATTCATAAGCCTGGTGGTGGGCACATGTTGTTCAATAACCCTAGTATTGTGGAGAAACTAATAGAAAACACACAGTATCTGTATCTGTTAATACAAAACAATAAATAGCCATAATACAGTACATGAATTCAGGATATGCAGTACAATTGGCAAAAAATGAACTAAACAAAACTAATAATGTAATGGCTGTCTCCATTCCTAATATTTCTGTACAGTAATTGTTGCAATGTGAAAAATGAAACTGACTAGAACACCAATAAAAAAGTTAATGTTTTCCCTTTTACAGATTTCCACTTGCTTTACAAACCTCTTCTGAATATGAATAACCTTTCCAGCAACTGCTACAGTATACTACACACTGCTTAAAGACTTGGGGAAACAGCTTAACAAACAGTAATCTCCAATACAAGCTCATGTTGAACTTAATGTTTGGAGTTGTCTGTTATTCATATGAACATCATAGACACCCAGAGGTCTGTGGGTTCTGCAAAATAAATACAGTAGTATTTAAAACAAAAGATCTGCCTGTCTTAAGCACATAACATTAGACAGTATACAGTAGGTAACCTTATCTGATTAGAAAAGCATTACTAAAAAATACAACTGTGGTCTGCCATGGGACATAAATGTATGCCTCCCAGTAAGTTTATGAATTAAGCTGAACCTAAAGGATCTGTTACTGCAATTCAGCAGCACAGCTGTCTTGACAAATGTCGTTCAGTTTCTACTGAAAAAACCCTACTGAAAATTTTAAAATCAGTGCTAAATTTTCAAAGCCAGTACATCATTCATCACCATTTTCCTCAAATCATTACTGTTAGTGTATAATTAAAAAAAAACAAAAACAACAATAATAATGATAAAAAAACCTAAACGTATATTAAAAGGACTGTTTCCTCAGTTGGTTACTACAGTATGTGTGATACAAAAAACAGTGTAGAAATAAATGTCCGAGGATTTATCATGTTGACACGCACAAGTTGGGCTCATTTATAACATGATTTATAATAAGATGTAGACACGATAACTACTCTGGCTGAGTTTTTTACGAAATCCATTTCCTGGTTTAACAATGTACAGTACAGTATATACTATATGAGCAGCACAAATGCAGAAATCCTACAAACAAAACAGTGAAAGATATGAGAATATTTAACAATACATTTGCTCCACCACAAGTGGTATCCAGTATACACTACAGAGAAACTGGAATATCAAATTCCAGTGAAGACAGAGCCTAGAACATTTGTTGTGGTATGCAGAATGTAACCATACAACTCAAGTTTTTTTTTCTCTCCAAGAAACAGTACCTGTGCTTGATCATCCTTTAGCTAAAAACAACTAATCATTTTTTTCAATAAAATTTTGGTTCTGGGCATTCTAATAAAAAAGCAAATATATAACTGGCTTGATGTCTCCCCATGTAAAGTAACAACCACAGTATTACAATACCAGGTTAATAACAACCTCTCATTTAGAAGGATAACCTAGAGATTCATTTGGAGAACAGGATTTTTACTGGAAAAATCTCAGTGATGAACTTTGCTCAGCAGCAGAGTCCTACACAGTGTTTAAACTCAACTCTGCAGTCTGGAATCCAAAGTTCTAACCACCATGCTACACTGCCACCTACTGTATCTTAAATAAGATGGACATGCTGAAGGGCATGATAGTAATTGATATTTTGGTTTAAACACATTACTTTGATATTCTGTTTCCAGGTTTTATCTCTGATCAAAACCTTCCAAGAAACTTCTGGAGACTAATAAAGAAAAAAAATGTTTCAGTGTTTTCAATAATCTGCTTTACATCAGTAAAATAAAGAGGTCCAGTATCTTAAAGACAGGGGTCAGCCATTTTCCAATGCTCCTGTTTGTTTTGTTAGGACAGATTAAAAATGAATCACATTGACAAGTTAATTTCAACCACATATTTTTTAAAGGTGAGCAGGTTACTCAAACATAATACCCAATTTCCTATTTTTAAGATCTGACATTTCTTGTCAGATGACAACAAACGTTGTGCACATAAATACGGTGAACAAACAGAAAACACATACTGTATTTGACTGCTAACAATAAATGGCCACTTTTACAACTTGGACAACAATCTGAACAGTTTAATTGAGGCATACAGTATGTGTAATAATTACTCCTCGAACACTATCTCTGTTCTAATAATCTAACAGGCCTCTTCCAAATTGGAAAAGGTATCCTTTAGCACCTTTGCATAACTACAGCCAAATTATTCTATTTGGAAGGGGGTGGGGCAAAAACAAAATTAGCCTCAGGTACCTCTCGTTAAAAAGAATATTTGCCACAGTAAGGGAGACCTCTTTTGCTGCTGATGAAACATCGAAAAGCAGCACTGCTGTGGTTTTTGAACTCATGTGACTTTCAAAATGGAGTGCAGGGGATGGGCCTGGAGTCAGCTGTATTGGTGTTTCACAAAGGTGCTCCCAATCAGTTCCAAGGTACTCATTTGAGGCACTTGTGAAAGTCGAAATCTCCTGTAGCCTGCAGTTCGCAGCTGCGCATTTTGTATGTGTGCTTTCATCAAACCTCTGAACTGTCGCTACTATGGCAACCGTGTGACACCATTGGCTCTGTGCTGGTTGACCCTGTGGGAGCCTGCTTCTCCTTGGCCTTCTGCTTGGACCTGACCACCAGGACGATGATGACAACGATGCAGATGGTGAGCAGCAGTCCGGCCAGACCCACCACGATGGTTACCAGGTTGTCGTCGTCATCTTTACTGTTGAGCTCGCGGGGAATGATGCCGTTTCCTAAAACTTCCCTTTCGGGTTGCTGCTTCCTGCTGATGCGGTCCAGCGCAATGTGTAAAATGTTGGTTCCCCTGCTGTTTTCCACGCCAATCTCCTCGGCTATCTCTGGCACCTCTCTGGCTTCCCTCCTGGAGCGAGAACTGGCTGCTGTACTAAGTTTACTGCTGTGCGTCAGTAAGTGATACTGATATTCAAGGCTTCTTTTGCCAATGCCCCTGTTGGCATTGTCTCTTGAACGTACTGTGTAAATAGTGTGGATATACCACTCTCGTCCAGTGGACACCTGCAAGCAGAGATTCATGTACTGTATTTGTATTTTTGTACATACTTAAGAAGATGTATATGCAAGTACACGTTAGGAGTATATTAAGGATACCTATATGGAATACTCCACTGACACTGAACAATCTGACCATCATCCAGTTTAGCCAGGATTTACAGCAATGCTAATGAGGCAATCAGCTATAGTCTGAAACATCTGCTTTGTGGGAATGTGGACTTCCTTTGGTAGACAACGCCCAGATCCCAGTAGATTTTATTTTATTGTTAACACATTGTCACACTGTAGTTGTATTCTCTTAAAATTGAATACCTATGGAGTTAATAAGTGGGGGCTACTTAAACAGTTCTTAAGTGCCATTCTCACACAGGGAAAGAAGCAGCTAGAATAAACCAAGTCTTGTTAAAGAATAAATAATCTTGCACTTGTATTTTTTAAAAAGTGACCCTCCCTGCCGTGCAGGCATGAGGGTGACACTAGTAAAGCTCAGCAAAAGTGGCTAACTGCAAATTCAGTGGGTGGATGAGAGCCAAAAAACAAACAAACCTGGAACAAAGCAGTGGAGTCAATTCTAAATCCATCAGAACCCGGTTGTCTGACAAGAGAAAGCGCCTCTTGGTCATCCACGGCCAGACGTGCATTAAATGCCACATTTCCGAAATTTCTGGCTTGTGTCTCTGGCTGGGCTTTGTCCTGCACAACAGGAGAACAGGGGAGACAAAGGTATGTAAAACATTTCAAAGCAGGCTCACTGTGTACAGGCTGTTATGAACTCAGTAGCCTTTACTAACTGATATTGTGTATATGTAATGCAGTGCTAAAATCCATTTTTTAAATTTAATTGACATGATCAGTTTATATTAACATTGGTATTATTTTTAAGGAACAAGTAAAGATTTATTTCATGCTGAAAAGAGACGAAAAGAAACAACCTTCCTCGGGTGTTATTGTTTTTATGTACAGTATGTGAATCAACTGCTGATTTACTGAATGGCCAGCAGGAGGTGTGAGCGAGGTGGCTTTTTCATGTTTAAAAGTATAATACAATAGCAAATGTAGCACTGTGGTGAAACAGCAGTGCTAATTATCAATCTTTGTAAATTTTCAGGTAAGCTGGCAGTAAAAATGTCATCTAATGTGCAAAAAACATAGATTTACTTTGATAAGTTTTCTTTTCAGTTTAAAAGTAAAATATAACCGCAAATATCACACTGTGGTGAAACACAGCAGTGCTAATTATACATACAGTGGTGTGAAAAAGTGTTTGCCCCCTTCCTGATTTCTTATTTTTTTGCATGTTTGTCACACTGAAATGTTTCAGATCATCAAACAAATTGAAATATTAGACAAAGATAACACAAGTAAACACAAAATGCAGTTTTTAAATGAAGGTTTTTATTATTAAGGGAAAAAAAAAATCCAAACCTACATGGCCCTGTGTGAAAAAGTGATTGCCCCCCCTGTTAAAACATAAATCAACTGTGGTTTATCACATCTTTGGAAAGCTGAGTTCAATTTCTCTAGCCACACCCAGGCCTGATTACTGCCACAATCAAGAAGTCACTTAAAAAGGACCTGCCTGACAAAGTGAAGTAGACCAAAAGATCCTCAAAAGCTAGACATCATGCTGCGATCCAAAGAAATTCAGGAACGAATGAGAAATGGAGTAATTGAGATTTATCAGTCTGGAAAAGGTTATAAAGCCATTTCTAAAGCTTTAGGACTCCAGCGAACCACAGTGAGAGCCATTATCCACAAATGGCGAAACATGGAACAGTGGTGAACCTTCCCAGGAGTGGCCGGCTGACCAAAATTACCCCAAGAGTGCAGCGACGACTCATCCAAGAGGTCACAAAAAACCCCACAACAACATCCAAAGAACTGCAGGCTTCACTTGCCTCAGTTAAGGTCAGTGTTCATGACTCCACCATAAGAAAGAGACTGGGCAAAAATGGCCTGCATGGCAGAGTTACAAGACGAAAACCACTGCTGAGCAAAAAGAACATAAAGGCTCGTCTCAGTTTTGCCAGAAAACATCTTGATGATCCCCAAGACTTTTGGGAAAATACTGTGTGGACTGACGAGACAAAAGTTGAACTTTTTTGAAGGTATGTATCCCATTACATTTGGCGTAAAAGTAACACAGCATTTCAGAAAAGGAACATCATACCAACAGTAAAATACGGTGGTGGTAGTGTGATGGTCTGGGGCTGTTTTGCTGCTTCAGGACCTGGAAGACTTGCTGTGGTAAATGGAACCATGAATTCTGCTGTCTACCAAAAAATCCTGAAGGAGAATGTCCGGCCATCTGTTCGTGACCTCAAGCTGAAGCGCACTTGGGTTCTGCAGCAGGACAATGATACAAAACACACCAGCAAGTCCACCTCTGAATGGCTTAAGAAAAACAAAATGAAGACTTTGGAGTGGCCTAGTAAAAGTCCTGACCTGAATCCGATTGAGATGTTGTGGCATGACCTTAAAAAGCGGTTAAGGCTCGAAAACCCTTCAATGTGGCTGAATTACAACAATTCTGCAAAGATGAGTGGGCCAAAATTCCTTCACAGGGCTGTAAAAGACTCATTGCCAGTTATCACAAACGCTTGATTGCAGTTGTTGCTGCTAAGGGTGGCCCAACCAGTTATTAGGTTTAGGGGGCAATCACTTTTTCACACAGGGCCATGTAGGTTTGGATTTTTTTTTCCCTTAATAATAAAAACCTTCATTTAAAAACTGCATTTTGTGTTTACTTGTGTTATCTTTGTCTAATATTTCAATTTGTTTGATGATCTGAAACATTTCAGTGTGACAAACATGCAAAAAAATAAGAAATCAGGAAGGGGGCAAACACTTTTTCACACCACTGTATTTGTAAATTCACAATAACGTAAAAAAACACGTTGTTTCATTCTTGTAGTGCAACATATACAGTATGTGTGCTTTTTGATAACAGACAAAATTGTAACTGGACAAAACTATGGTTTGACTGATAACCAGGTGAGCTCCCTATTTCATCTGCTAACTCAGTTTTTTTACTTTGAGAAGGTATAAATTGCTCTGATGATCTCAAAGGCTGAGAAAGTGTGAATGTTTGCCCACAACAACTCCTTAATTTGTACTTTGTAATTTCTTCAGTAAAATGAAATGCACAGCTTCCAAACTCTATGTAACAGTGAAAAAATACCATTTTTGACTGAACAGTGACCTTGGTTTCCCGACTTCCTCTGTCCTAATAAACTGTCCTTATGACAGACAATCAAAACCAGTTACTTGTTTTGCGTTGGCAACAATCGGGCAGCCATTACTCACGATGATCTTGAATCTGTACAGCAGGGAAGGGGAGTCCGCCAGGCAGCCAAATTCAAATTTGGGAGGGTTGTATTTGGGAACATATCCATCAGCTCCAGTGCACAGAAAGACTTTCTCAATGTTACAGATGAAGGAGTCCCCCAGATTCTGCACAGGGTCAACCATCACTCGACCATAGATCACATCCCCTGGGAAGAGCAAAACTAGGTGGTGAAGAGGAGGATCCTGGACAGATGCTGAGGCCATATTAATAGAATAGACGTTTGAAGCTAAAATTGCACAGAAGTAGAAGTGTGGTCTTTAGGCACCACAAAATATCCTGCTTTTCATTCTGAGACAGCAAAAAAAATCAATAATTAAGCAGATAAGTAGATAATTTATTAACAATTTTACTAATTGTTTTTTTATCTTAAGCTGCTAATAATTTGTAATTTGCAAAACCTGTATGAATTTGGCCTATCAAACCAAGAGATGTGTATTAGTGTCTGAAGAGTGTTAAAAAAATGTCAAAAACACTGATTTAATACTTCCAGATGAAGTATTTCATTTTGATTTTGAAACGTAAAATAGACGAAGATAAATTCATGTGACAGCAAAAGTAACTTAAGTAAATAAAACAAAAATATGACCCTTGATAAGGAGAGAAAATGTGAAGGATACTGAAGGTTAATATCAGTATGTCAGTATACATGTCTAAAGCAGTGAAGTTCTCTAATTATTAACTATATGTCACTGATTTTAAAGTAGCCCTTTAATTGTGTGATGCCCTACCTTCAGTGAAAGCAGTATCACTCTCTTGTCCAAAGCCCATTGAGCCATCAGACAACCATAGAGCCTTCTTTGACAGCAGAAACATCTGTGTGTTTAAGCTGAATTCAGCAGCAACAGGATCACTGACCTTGAAGAAAAAAGTACAATATGAAAATAAGAACTTCTTGTTCTTATTTATAAGATAAAATAAGATTCTTACACTCATTGCAAATAAAGAGCAACTAGAGCTTTTGTGAGAAAATGTCTAATTTACACAGTATGAACAATAAGATACAAAGGAATTCTATGAAAATGAACCTTTTTAAATATTTGAACAGCTTTATTATACAATTTGAATATTTGAATTAGTTTGAAAAGGGAATAGAAGTTTAAGAAGAACAATTTACAAAACTGATTATAACCAAGATAAGTATGGTGTTCAGTTAAAATGGGCTATCTGTCATAAGCAGCTGTCTGGCATTTAAAATGTGCATAAGATAATAAAGATTTTTGTAGAGCTCTGTAATGTAAAAATTGTAAAAGTAATCGGGTATCCTTCTTTTTGTTATTAGTAGTGTTATGTTAGTTTTATGCGTTTTTCCTTATTTTCATAAGAGAAAAAATAAACTGACATATTTTACAGACAAGAACGACACGAAACGAACAATGAAGAATCTGGTGATTTACTGTAAAACCTTGAGGTGTTCCTGAAAAGCTCTCTAAAAAACCTGCCATTAAATACTATATCAAACAAAACCTTGCACAAAACATTCAATTGGCCTTTGCATTTAACCTCATCCTAAGGTTTAATTCTAAAAACTAAGGAAACAGACAAACCCAACTCCAGAAAAAACAATGTTGACAACATCTTTCACATGTCTCTGTGCTAGAACACTTGTGGATCAGCAGAGCTTGTTTCAGGGTACCTGTTGGAATCTAATGTCAATATCAAAGGTGATGGGTTCTCTAGGGTTACAGACAGCAGGAATGCTGTATTCCAAAGAGGGAGAGGCTGGGCAAGGGATGAGCTTCACTGTGTATGTGCCAGAGTAATCACGCACCTAAGGAACCAGAAAAAGCAACAACAAGCAAATTAGCAGAACAGGTAATGCATATTTAGGCTGGTATGAATTCTGCTTTCTAATGTGGGCTAATAAAACTGAAATCATTCCATGTCTGTCTCCAGCTTTCATTAACTATGATCTATTTTGCTCATTTGCAGCTGTAATAGTTTTCTATTGGGCAAATTTACATGTTCTGGAACTCTGTTGTGAGTCACACAATATATAAATGAACAGATTAAACTATTTTAAAACTTACTTTTGGATTTTTTTTACATACTGAAGGTAGTTCTCAAGGTCACTCAACTGATGCAGAGTATAATGCCAAATGAAAACTGAGAGGTAATTTATCATGTTTAATCCTTTTTAAAGGGCTGGTGTGCCCTTTTTAAATTTTATCTCAAAGAACTGTTCTCATACAAAACAACTTAAGATGCAGGTACATTTAGGATAATACAGAACTGCATACACAGCAAGATTTTGGGCAAGAAAAAATCCAGTTTGAAAGTAGCAATAATTCTGTATGACCCATAAGTAAGTCTCCAAATAATTTCATCAATGTCTTACAAGCTACTGTATCTGCGTAAAAAAGAAGCCTGTTCTTACAGCAAAGTCAGAGACAAAGGTCCATTGTTGCATTGGCTGGTTGTAGGTAGGTTCACTGCGGACCAAACTCAGGTTGAAGGTAAGACCTGGATGATCAGCACACATGACCATCGACGAGAGAGATGTGGCTGCAATAACGAAAGAGATAGTATTTGTAAAAGGGAAACACTGATATTTTGTGATGTATATTGTATGTAAGAATACATCTATCTTGAGCCATGAAGTAGGGGAAATAACAGATTGATTCCATAGTTTGGAGGTGAAAATGGAATAGTTAGACTGTCACAAGATACATTATTATCCACCCAGGGGTGCAGAGTAAAGAGGGACATAAAGGCTAGGAATAGGATAAAGAACAATTTTAAGGTAAGGTCATTTTGTTTTTTTTTAATTTTCAAGAGTGACCTTTGCTGAGAAGGTGTCCAGCAAGACCATTTCCTAAAATTTCTCCTACTCAAAAGGATGTGAAATTTAGTGAGATCTCCCGTTCACAATCTTTTTTTCGCGATCAGATAAGGAGAAGTCTATTTTTAACAGAGCGCACAATTCCCATTAATGTCATCTTGGACTTAAAAAGCCAAGCCTACTGGTAAACTCACCAGAATGCGATGTCACAAACAGACCACGGAAGCGAGCCTCTGTCCTGAAGTTGACCACAAGGCGGCCCAGCTCATTGATACGCATGCTGGTGGGGTACAGTGCACCTACAAGAAACAAAAGTTTGGGAATTCTAATATATCTCCAATGGGCAACAAATATGCTGGGCCTATTGTCTGAAGCACAAGAGACTATGAACTTTGATTTGGTTTAAACATATCGACAGTCATAAAAACCTTTTAAGCCATTTTACACACTCTGTGATTACTTATTTTTTTGGTACAGGTCCCAGAGTCATTTAAATTATTTATACCAATTTCACTCAAAATTCTTTTCTTTCAATTCATACTGAAGTCATCTGAAGAGGGGTACCATGTTGTCCCGTTGTTATCATAAAGTCTATTTTCAAAAAAATATTTATACATCTACAGGGGGGGAAAAAAGACTTGGTGAGAAGAAATCCAACATTCAGACCTAACTCGCTGCGACTTTGATTTGTAGCACAGGTCCCACTCAGTACTGAACCCAATTCCACTTGCCTTGGAGCTCAGCCTCTGGAGGGCTGCCTATTCCATCCTTCCACAAGATGGCAGTGTCGTACACAAATGTGAGCCTGAGCTCGGACTGCAGGTCGAAGTGCTGCCAGCCCCCCGCCCCCACAGGCGAGTGAAACACGTAGGACACATGGAGAGGCACCCGCAGGGTCACGTAGGACTGGACAAGGTTCAACACCTGCCGGCACAAGAGGAATTCCTTTAACAACCCTGCACACCCACAGCAGGTCGACAAATAAAGTGCTGTCTGCTGTCTGCTGTTTGCACGTGCATATTTTTATCTCTGACATGGTCACCATTATATACCACATTAACACTTGTTAATTGTCCTACACATTACCCTAATTGAAAACACTACGGAATTATAAATACTCTAATTCTACTATGTGCTAATGGGTTTCTTACTGTATGTGTTAAATGTAGAAATACACTAAAAGCAGCCTTCACTGTTCAGTCTGTTACCGTGCACAAGGAGCATTTGCTTTACACTACTGTTACACATCTTTAAAAATAATATTAAGAGGAGTACACTCAGGTCATGAAATATTTGAGGTAAATAAAACAGTTGATAAGTCACTTATCATAAGCACAGAGAAATGAAAAAGCACATGGCCTGAAAAATTGCCTGCAGAATCACAATCAAGTTGTTCTACAAAAACAGTATTTCCACATCAGGAATATATTAAGCATGGCATTATCTGTGTCTTCGCATTTGAAAAGAGACAATGAAATATGGGATACGTTTTTAACTAACAACATCAAGCAATTACCCACAAAAATGTGGGCTTGACGAAACACAGACAAACTCCCATAGTTTTGGAATTACGGTACTGGGTTAAAGGAGATCAAACCACCCCATAAGGTGACTATAAATTTTATAAGTCAGTGTTTGAAAGGGTTTTTTTTAAGTGTGTTATCTTCATCTGCACCATCCTGTTATGAACAACACCATTTTGCATATATCAGATGGATTTAATCCAGCCTCTTGCATGTTCATTTTAGTGCAATTGAAGAGTTATTTTAAAATTGTTATTTTTATAGCTTCTTTCAAAGCTTATTGTGATCTTCCATGGCAATTTCTTTTTTTTATTTTGGTTTCTGGGTATAAAGTTGCTTAAGTGTTTAACAGAAGAGCTTTGTTTATTCTCTCAGGATCTTTCTGAAAATCTGAATCTTCAAAAAGACTGTTCAAAATGTTCAGTCACACTTTGTCTTGACATAGTGTTACTCAAATTACTCTCTGTACATGTAGGAACTTTGTGAAGATATAATGAAAAATCAAAAACAGTTGGCTAAGATGAAACTGTAAAGCAGTGGAAACAGAGAGTATAGTTTCTTTTTTCTAATGAGAGTTCAGGAAAAGGACAAATCTGGCAACCACCAACCTCAAGGGTGTAAAAACAGAACATGAGATGACTATTTCTCTAGGTTCAACACGCTAACACACCACCATCACCAGTGCTTGTGCATGAACCTTTTGGTTTATCGGAGGAAGTTATGACCTCCTAATCTGTACGACTAGACTATCAGCCCTGAAACCAAGCAAGTTAAAGCCAGACATACCAATAAATGCTCTTTCTTTCTCACTGCGGCAATCACCTTGGGAGATATCTGTATCCTTTGAGTATTTGCTAGTTTTTCACCACCACAAAATTCATACCACTTAACAAAAAGATACACTTCAATGCAGCTAGACACTTATCTGACTTGCTCACAGGTGTATTGTGACCTTTTCACATTTTTTCAGGGGATTTATAACTAAGGAAAAGCAAACACTGAAATTCCTTCGTCTACTCTTGTGAAACATGACTTCAGACCATGTCAAACATTACAGAGATAAATCTGTTACACTTTCATTTAACATATGATCACATAATGTACATCATGAATATTTTGCATCATTATTTGTAGTTTTGTTGTATGAAGAATGAGACATTTTAAATATTTCCTATGCATATTTAACATACAGTAAAAAATACAAAAACAGTCCCACTTTTTGTAGAGCTTTTCTTTCCAACTGAAGATGACTTTTTTCCACTTTCTGATAGTAATAAAAGCGTAGTGAATAGATACCTATGCTTTATGCAGTGTTTTTTTTCTTGTGAAGAACCCTTACATTTCAATTAAAAATAGTATGGAAATACTCTCCAACCTTCTTTTCTATGTGAAAAGTATACCAATTGAGTTTTTCAATGTCATTGCGAGATTGCCTGTTACATATACTGTAGTGTAATGCTATGGCCTACAACTAAGGACAAATTTGCTAGTGTTAGTGGAATTGTCATGCAAAGGGACCTGTTTTCTCTTGTGTCAAGATAACCAAGGTAATAAATGATTTGCTACAGGGCCTCCCAGACCAAATGCCTTTACTAAATGGATTCCTATAACTCTGTCAAGCTGTGCACAAAACATTTAACCCCAGTTAAAACCCGTAGGCTGAATCCATGCACCTAATTTTTGAGGGACAACTACAAAAGTAGCAAAAATAGGGAAATAACCTCTAGTGGGAAAAAACAAAAACGGAAAGATAAAGGTGAAAAAATAAGCAGTCTTTCAATTCACTAATTAGATATTTTGCGACAAAATCCCATTATGCTACAAATGCAGGACATCAACCCTGTTCTTTTTAAATACCTAAAAGGATACTCATGGTGAGTATTTACAACTTTCTTTCATTTCACCTCTTTTAAACATTTTCATTTTTTAAAGTTCTTTAAAATAAATAGACTTTCTTTTCATGTAAAAAACTACACTTAGAAAGGGATATACTGACATTTCACCTTTAATGTTAGATGATTAAAGGTGGTAACAAGTTATAATCCTATTCCAAAGTATTCTAGTATCAGGATGTGTGAGGACTAGTATACAGTTCATATCAGTGAATATGTCATATCTTAAAATCTTTACATAAACAATTCATAAAAATGAAAGTATAAATACAGGAGTGCTCCTGCTGAGGTAAATATTACCCCAACTATTCTAAACACTGGGTACATTTTCAACCTTACTGGCAGTTAATATTCAACTTTTTCTTTCTTTTTAACATACCTGACACAGAAACAAAATATTTCTGCATATTTTAGCACCTTAAATATTAACACCTTTCTTAAAATCTTTCTAGTGTCTATGCAATAAGACCAATATGATTGTCAAAATCCTTTCACTTCATTCTTTTTAATGTCTTTAGCAGGAAAGATTACAAAGATGCAGGGTTTATACAAGATAAGAAACCCTAGAGTTTATAAGACATGAAATGATCCATTAGTATTGCTGTGATAACCAAATTAATAAAAAATAAGATATTAATTAATTTGTGGCAGCAGTGTAGACTAGTGGCTACATTCCTGGACTCATACTCACTGCAGTAATGTCAGTTAAAATCCAGGGCTATACTGTACCTTTGAGTAACATACAGTACTCAGCTGTATAAAAGGGTACAAATGTAAGTCACTTAGAATAAAATGGAACACTAAATTATTTATTGATAATACTCCCACAGTAAAAAGTAATGCTTTTAAAGCTTTTTAGTAGCAAAAGTTGCCTTTTTTAAAAGGACTAATGTCACTAAATGCAAAACACTTTCCTTCTATGGATCAGATGAGTGCAAATTAAAATGTACTGTAATTTGTTTCCTTGTTTATTTACAGAACTTAAATGACAATAATTTGTATGTACTTATATATTTTATTATAAAAAAACATTTTTGCAGCTCTACCATGATTTCAAATGGCACATAACATACATAATTTCAAATGACATAAGACACCTTTTACTTTAAATCCTATTATTTTAGATAATAAGCCCCTAGGTTTAAATGAAATAATCCCATTGGAAAAGAAATGCGTGAAGCCTTTTAGTTAAAGGAAAGCTCACAAAAAAATACAATTGATTACAGCCCCTATGCCCCTAAAACATCCAGGGCCTTGCAACAAAAGCAGGACAAAGTAGTTGCCTTGCTGAACTGTAAACCATAGTGTACTTTACTAACACTAAGATGTTTAGACAACAGCTTCTGTGCCATTTTATTTACGATGAAAACATTTTCAATTAACTTAACTTATCTGTAATTACAATGGAATGTGTTGAATATGAAGCACTGCTTCCCTCAAGCATGTTTACAGTGGAACGTAAACAGGCTTCAAAAACCTGCCCTTCAAAATATAAAATACAAATTTAAGAAACAAAATGAATTGTACAAGTTCCAACAATTACTCTATATACTATAGCTCTTATATTTTAAAGGCTGGGCCACACAAAAATAGTTAATTCCTTGTATTTACTGTATATTGGTCCATTGATACCCAAGGAGTTGCAAAGCACTTATAGTACAGCCTTACAGTATCACCCTTATTGTGGCCCAGAGTTCACTACCTTAAAGCTAGATTCATTCTGATGTTCAGGTAATGTAAAAGTGAGGACATAAGTCAAATGCAAGTAAGGCAATGATATTGGTAGATGTCTTGGCTCAAAGCAGCAGTAAATAAGAATATCTCCTTTCTAAAAATACAGGCTTGAAAATTTTAAAGTATAATGAATTACTTTCACTAGCACTGAGTTTATACTTATGGCTGGGAACACAGAAATAAATTTCTATAACTTGCTGGTGTTGTCAATATGGCATGCAATGATTTGCATGCGCCTTGATATAACAACAGTACATCCAAATCCAGAGTGCAAACTGTTTTTAATGGGGCTAGATTTTTTATGGGGTTGCATGCTATTTTTAAAAGCCTGAAATGAAGGTCAATTATACATGCATTTATTGTCAAACTCACCTAGTTATTTATTATTAGCAGTAGACACACAGTGGTAAGGTGAAAGCAATATAGTATATTTTTAGGCACAGATCAGGAATAAAATAGAAACAGGTTCCCATGAGAGGAGAGAAGACAAAAACACAAAGAGTTATATCACTATATTGCCATGATATAGCTCATCTGCAGCTTTCAATGTTTTTTTCTAGTTTTATATATAGGACAATATAATTCTGTACTTTGTGGAATCCAAAAATAATTGGTTCAGGTAAGACTCTAGAAAAAATAGACAAACAATTCACCAAAAGGCTAGTAGGTAGAAATTTCACTATAAGGTTGTTTTCCAACTGTGCTGGTATCCTTATTAAAATAAGAGGATATGGAACCAGTACCACAATACTGTAGTCAACACTTGTTCCTCCTGCCAAAAAGAGATAATGCAAATGAATACTTGTCATGAAAAAGAATAGACAAACTAAATATTGTTCTGGTTGAAGACCAGAAGGACCTGTTGTACTGAAACTTGAGAAAGAGATTGCACCAGCAGGGCAAAGGCCATTGGACAAAGGTGGGTCTTCATCCTCAAAATGACAAAGAAGGAGAGTTAAATATTGTTCAGTTGAAGATCCAGAAAAGGGACCTGTCAAAGCAGCAACTGAGGAAGAGATCGCAACAGTAGGGCAACACCCACTGGACAAATACGGATCACCGCAAAATCATAAAGAAGGAGAATTAAAAATTGATCTGGTTAAAAACCTAGAAGATGGGCCTGTCTTACGTGTACAGGGGTAAAAGGTAAAGACAGAAAGTAAAGGGATGGAAATTCAAGATCAGACTGTTTAGGAAATCGTTAAGAGGGGGTGAACACTCTTCAGAAAAATGTCAAAGTTTGGAGAAATAACTGAAGAACAGCTAATTGTACTAATAGACTACATTGGGACAGCTCACTGTTTAGACTGCCTGCTGAGATGGGAAAAGTGAAAATGAGAAAGGTTACAGAAAGCCTTAAACTATGCAAAATCCAAAAGGATATGAAGTTAAATTCATAGCAACACTACAGTTTCAATAGAATTTTGTTTGCAGCTACAGATAGGTAAATGTAGTGTATCGATAATGCTATTTACAATGTTAAAAATTGTCTGCCTAATTGCCTCTGTATTGGGTTGGGGGTATGTACTGTATGTAACTAGATGTGGCCATTTTGTAAGATGTTCTTGTTTATCTCTATCAGGCTGAAACCCCCCAGAATCTAACAATGCTGTGCAGATGCTGCAAGAAGGTGGAAAGAGGGAAGCAGCTGAGAGAGAAGAAGAAAAGAGCAAAAAGCAAAAAGATTTAAACAAAGACATGGACTGTCACTATTATTATTAATGTTATTATTAATGTTGAATACAATCTTCCATATACATTACAATTGTGTTTGATCTTTTTTTCTAGATTTATTCCAAAAAGTCGTGCTGTATACTGTAAATCATGAACTACAGTACCTATATGTGTATATTTGTTATATGGTGTCTTCATGTATCAAATTACATACTGTAGGTCTTAGATTAAAAAAAAATCATGAGCATTTTTTAAAAGACCTACAGAATGCTCTGCCATTGTGAGGTCATCATGACATCAAGGTTCCAATCATCAGAAAGTCATGATTGGAACCTAAACCAGGCATTTGCATTCTTGCTTTTACAGAGTGAAGATGGAACTTCGGTTCTGTGCAAAGTTACTGCTGGCCTTTGTCCTTACAACGGTAGGACAATACCCAGTGTATAAATATGGGTTGGTTCCATATGTTGAAGAGGACAAGCTAAATACTGTTCTGGTTGAAGACCCAGAAGAATCTCTTGTGCCAAAACCTGAGGAAGAGATCACACCAGCAGGGCAAAACCCACTGGATAAGAATGGATCCCCTCAAAATGACAAAGAAGGAGAATTAAATATCATTCTGGTTGATGATGAGCCTGTCTTACTTGTACAGGAGGAAAAGGTGAAGACAGAAAGTGAAGGCTTGGAAATTCAACACCAAACTGTTGAGGACATGGATGAGAGCAGATGGGCATTCTTTTGGAAAATGCCAATGTTTGGAGAAATAACCGGAGAACAGCTGATTGTGCTAATAGACTACATTGGGACAGCTCACTGTTTATACTGCCTGCTGAGATGGGCAAAGAGACGTCTCACAGTGAGACAGGTAACAGAAAGCCTTAATTGCCTAAACTATTCAAAATACAAAGGAATCTGAAGTCAGATTTATGGTGACTTGTATTGTTTTGGTATAATTTGTTTTTCAGCTAGGTACATTTAGCTTCACAATGATTAATATTGTTAAGAAATGCCCAACTAAATTGCCTCAGGATTGGTCTGGAGTACACTGGGTACAGCATATAATTAGATTTGGCCATTTTTAAAGATTTAGTGTCTTATTTGTCCTGATCCCTGTTTTTGTTTGTCTCTTTCAGGCTGAAACCCCCCAGAACCCCTCAGTGCTGTGCAGATGCTGCAAGAAGGTGGAAAGAGGGAAGCAGCTGAGAGAGAAGAAGAAAAGAGCAAAAAACAAAAAGATTTAAACAAAGACATGGACTGTCACTGCTGTCATTGTTAAAGTTATTATTAATGTTCATTAAAACCTGTTCCAAATGACTGTTATCTTTTTTCTAAATACTTTGTATTAGATATTACAGTACAGAGTTGGCAGTGATTTACTGTGTTTAGGAAAGCCTGCATGATCTCTCTGTATACAGTATGATGTGTTGGGAGCAGCTGATCATCAAACAACTACAATAGATCTGCAATCTCGGTCACTTGAGGGTTCTCATAGAGCAGAAGAGCACAGTCCTACTCCTACCAGAGATCAAACTACCAGTGCAGAGGTTGGATCTGAGGTACTCCTGGGACAACTCAGGACCCATAAGTGACCTCTGGCAGATATTAACCTCAATTTCTTTCTACCTGAGGGATCATTAAAAAAGAGGTTAACTACACACCTGTAGAACTGTAGCACTTTAGAACCAGGGTTGCCAATCATTAACAGGAGCCTATGTCTTTACTGAGAAAAAGAGACCAAACTAAAAGGGTACCTACCTGACCATCTGTTCCAATTGTCCCACCACAGTCTGTGAGGAGCTCAGACATGTCATAGTAGCTGACAAACTCCCACAGGCAGGCCTCCAGGTTGAGATTCCTGTAGAAGCGCAGGGTTCCAGAGCCCCTGAGCATTGAACTGTACTGGTAGGGGGACGTCTCTCCAATCACTTCTGCATTTTTGGACGCATCTGTGATGAAGCCGTGACGTGTCTTCACCTCACTGTGATCCAGCAGGTTCGAGCACCTGTGGTTGCCAACCCTAGTGCCGTCTGGGCTCAATGTCAGCTCAAAGTTTGACAGAGGTCGTGTGGAAATGACTGGGAGCATTCCTGAGGCAAAGGCAGATTGTGTCAGTTTAGATGGAAGAGACAGCACTTATACAGCAATAAAATTTTAAATAGCATTGTAAAACAGTATAGTAATAGTATTTTACAATAGTTAAAAGCTAATGTGTTTCATCCTAGTAAATGTTTCTACTTGATTATTACAAAGCCTGTGTATAGAACCACACTGATGTCTCAGTAAGACTGTGACTAAATGGATATACAGTAGTATACACTGGAGCCATGGCACAGAGCTTTTATTACTTTAAGCAATGTTTTAGTGCTTTTGTGCAGTCTGGGAAAACAGGAGAAAGACCTCTAATTCACTGTGGACAATCAAATTCTTCAAAGCCTGTGTGAAAACTTTGTCTGACCATCGATATGAGGCATTGTGACCGTGAGCTTGATGAGATTTGGATGGTCGGGGTCTTCGGCTCCTGTGTAGCGCAATTTCGCAGAAAAGGGCTCTGCACCAACTGTTCCCATCACACGTGGCTGGCACATGCCTGTCAAGAAACAACATATTATTCGCAGACTAAAGACTGCCAAAAAAAAAAACTATTCTGAAACAGCATTAAATGGACTATTTTATTGACTTTAGGAAGTAATTCACATTATATGTACTGTATTTAGAAAAATACTCTTTAATGTTCTGGTATTTATCTGCCACAAACACACTTGACCAAAATAGCCAATTTTTTATGATACCTTTGATTCTGCATTAGACTGATGAAGGGACAAATGAGACAATGGTATTATTTCTGTATTTTTGCAAACGACGCAGTCTTGTGTGGTCTAACGTTGGCATTATGCCCAGAACATAAAGCAGAACTTGTTTCTGCCAACAGGCCAAGAGAAATGATCTAAGATATAAGAGGCTTATACTGCATATTTATCATAAACAAACTTTTTGCTCAGACATTTATACAGGGAAATTATGCTTATTTGTATATTTGAGCAGTTTGTCATGTATCACTAGGTAAGCTCATTGAGACACAGTTATATGGGTGGTGCGCTAAACAGTTTGCTTCACTAATCTTTGCATGAACTTTATGTGATGTATATTGATGTATATCTTATTTTCGAGTCCGGTTCCTAAAAGTTGGTCTCCCATATGCATATGTAATAAAGAGACTTCTACTACACAGACACCTGGACTTTGTCATTTGTATGACACAACACTGGGTTTCGTTAGAAGTTTAAGTCTTTTCATATGAAATACTAATTTCAATGGTCTGAGAAAGGAAACACTCAGAAGCCTTAGTCTTAAAAAATTGTCCTTACGTGAACAAGGTGCCATGCTAAACACCAGGAGTGTTTCAAAGCTGGTGTTTGTTGATTCCTGAAGTCAGATTGTTCAGTAACTTACTGAATCATCCTGACCAGAGACCTATCCAGGCACTGTGCAAAGAATTGTGGGTATGTTCCTTGTGTGAACCAGCCTTACCGTCCTGTACACTGATAGTGGCAATGGGGCTCATGAGCTCCAAGCCTTCGTCTCCATTGGAGTTTACAGCTCGGGCAGCACACTGTACCCGTGAGCCTGCCTGGAAGTAGATGGAGTCCAGAGTGATGAGCTTTGAGGAGGTGAAGAAAGTATCGAAGTCCACCTCTCTCATGGGGCTCGTCACACCATCTGGGCCTGTGGGGGCGCTCACCAACCAGCGATACCGCGTCAGTGTGTCGTTGATGTGCTCGCTGGAGCAGATGGAGCCTGTCTTATCATAGTCAGAGTATTTTGGGTTGCAAGCCTGCCCAAGAAAACAAAGTGAGAGAGTGAGATATGAAGATTATTGCAGTAGGTCAATCAAGTCATTGAAAAGGTTCTTTATTGAAACATGATTGAGCTCAAAACCTTCCAATACTATGTGGAGTGTGCACAAAAAATATGTTATGAGATTTGAACTTCTAGTTGTCGAGCACAAATCAAAAAAAGAACCATTTTTGATTGATATCCAGGTTGAGACATAGTTATCTTTATTTAGAATGACATTAAGAAGAAAATTATGAATCTATCAATATTTTAAATATATTTTTGCAAACGCCAAAAAAGAAGCTTACCAATACTGCAAAACAACAAGTGAAAGATTCAAAACAAGAAGAAATCATTTGCTCTTTTTTCAAGTTGTTAAATGATCCAATAATCTCATCCAACGCTTTAAATAAACAGGATTTCTTCCTTAACCACTCAAACTTTAACCTTTTGATTGAAATTGTGCCTTCTGTTCTTGTCCTGAATACACTTGTCTTTCGTTTCCACTTTGTGTCCCCTAGTGCACATTTTGCCGTTGATCCTGAATCTTACTGCATTGACTTTGTCAGTTGAATATTTACTGTATTGCCATTGTTTCTACCCAGTTGCCATTCCAAATGTAACTTATGAAGGCAGCTTTCCACTGAATGAATTCAAGAAAAAAAATGGCAAACAGAAAGTTGTGGTCAGATCCTTGGGCAACAAACCAAATGCTATTAGGATTAAGGATTTGAAAGCATTGAGGTACTGCTTTCAGGAAGTATTTACCCCCTTACGATGATGTCCCATTTTGCCGAATCACAAACACATTGAAGCAATCACATTATGAATATTTTTATTCTCAACTTGAATGCTCAAGCTGAACCTTTTTATGAGGGACAGAAGTTAGACATCGGAAGAAGGATGAGTTCAAGAAGCACAATGTTGGTTTCCTCAGACAACCCACCCCCACACCCACAGCCTTGTCTATTTTGGGGGACCTACGATTCTGGCACAGTGGGTTTGGTGCTTGTCTAAGTCATGTACAGTAAATTAACTCAGTATTGTCTCAATATGTATAGTTATATTGAGAGTTTAGGTGTGCCAGTGAAGGTGATTCAAATCAAGAATCCAATCCCTTACATACTTTTACTCCACCAGGGACAATGGAGGTGTACTGTGCTCACTTACTGTAACACAGATGACAGGATACCCCGCAGGTGGGTGGATATTTTCCTTTGCTCTGGCTGTGTCATCATACAGCAGTAAGGAAACAACATGAGGCACAGAAGGGAAAGTCACATCTGCCATGCTGTATGTCTCTTCAATGTAAATGATTGCTTTGCTCATCTGTAAAATCATGTGGGAAATAAATATATGGCATGTATTTAAGAGGAAGTATAAAATGACTTAACAGGCAACTTATTTTTATAATTCACTTTACATTTCCTGGCTGCATTTGGTGTGAATATTTCTGTTTTAACCTCTGTTCACAAAAATGCTAAAATTTTTATCTGAAATGGTGTCTTGAGGATTGAGGGCATTTTCTAGCACAGGCCCTTATTCTTAATATATAATCTTCACAAAAAAAGTAAACAGTCAGACAGTCTGAGACGTTTAGATTTCCCAGGTAGTCTTACTATTAAGTATTAAGCTACTATGTTAAAAAAGCTTAATGTATTTATAGGCATTACTGTAAACACAGATTACATTACAAGATCCCAACAGTAATTAAGTGGGTAAAAATAACTGCATCTCTCACTTAACTAAGATAGTTAACATTTCAGAGTACTCTACTATTGCCCATACATTACAGTATATGTTTTTCTAACCTGAGTCTCAGCCACCATGTTCTCATCAGGTTTCAGATGAACAGTAAATGCCTCTCTCATCTCTCGTTGGCCATCAAACAAAATCTCCACCTCCACAAAGTGCCGCGTTTCCCCCTCCTTGAATTCGATGTCTGTGAAATAAAGTGATAGAGGCACAAAAGGCCAGCTGAAGCATTTTTCAGTGTTGATACTTTCTGGAAAAACACAGCTAGGTGAAGACTGTGAAACCATGTGCGATATACATCCCAAAATCTAACTTTTAAAAAAAGCATTCATAATGCAGGTATAAATTTGTAGATTTTTAACTTACTAAATAAATAATTACATATAAAAGTGACCATGATCTAAAATTATTGGGAAAAGCTATAGTGTGAGTGTGACCCATATAACATTGGCTTCTTGTAAAGGGAAGAGGCATGTACTGGAAAATTATGCAGACTTTTAATTGCCGCCCGAAAAAAAAAATCTCAGTTACTGTTTGTTGAATTTGCTTGAAACGGTGCACACAAATGGTAGTGGAGAAGATCTCTTCTTGATGGTAAGTGCTTGAGTTTATAACCATGCTACTCATATGCATGTGACTGAGAGCTGGGAACAGCAGCTAATGAAATAAAAACGTGAAATATACTGTAGGTCTGGCAAAGAAACTACTGTAGGTGCTGACCTACCTTCGGATACAGGATGGTAGTCTTCCCCAGAGGTTGCAGAGCCATCTTTGGTGTGGACCCTGACGATGGAAACCTTAGAGGTGTCTCCCACACGTAGCACAGGGATTTTCACCACAGTCGTCTGTCCACTTTCTTTCGGCTCACTTACACTAAATTTTGTCTCACCAAACTTGATGATGGCCTCTGCGAAAAACACAAAGAACCCATCAAAAAACAGCAGACACAGCCATTAAATTCTGCATTCTGACAAAACCGCATTATGTACACAATTACATACACATTCAATCTGAGAGCTTCATTTTAGAAACTTTACTGAACTGTTGATAAAAGAATGCCTCTTCTGGTAGTAAATGTTTGTACAAAAAAATCATTTTAAAGTCATGCATCTGCTATTATAATGCTGAATTACTTTGAAATTTAAATCATAATTGCTAAAGGGATCTGTGTTGAAGGCTCTCCTAAATGTTATGTGCAATTAAATTTATGAGTGAGGAAGACTGATGAATAATAAATGACTGTAGACCCCTCTGCTGGTGCTTTTTTCTGATTAAATATATATTATCTCATATAAAAGTAACCCTTTCAAAGGAAAATATTTTTTTAATTAAATTGTCATGGAAATGTTAAGTAGGTCAAGGTCACACTTCAAATCGTCTAATTCACAGAAATGGTTTGTCTGAAATTCTCTGAATTCTCTTCTCCCCTTAAAGAGGCAAATATAGTGCACTCCATCTTTCTCATGCCTTATCCCAGTGTCTTGTAACCTAGACACTCTGAACATGTTGTGACTGTCCAGAGACAGTACTAAATTGTAGGGCAAAACTATCACAGCTGGTCTGACAAGATATACAGAGGCAGCTGGCATCTCTTACTGTCTTCATCATCTTTGATTTTGATGAGTGTCTCTTTCTGCTTGCCGATGGTGGCTCCGAATGGAGATTCACTCTTGGGGCTTCCCAGGACCAGCCTGAGTTCCTCATCTTCCTCATGGACTGTATCATTCACCAAGGTTAGGATGCAGGGCTTTTCAATCTCCCCTTAGACACAGAGCACACTCATGTTTAATTAAGGCTACACTGTTTATTTCACAACGTGACACAATGGTATTAAACTGTATAACACACGTGACATAATATTATAAGAGTAGGATTATTATACTTTAAGACTACAGTATCATAAGAGTATTAAAGGCTATACAGTACAGGTACAACTTTGTAGATTGGTATACCTTTTTGTAAATAAGAAAGTCCAATAACTTTGCAAAACAATACAGACTAACTCAAAACTGTATGAATGAAGACTCTGACAAAATGAAAATCAACAATACAAAATTCTCATCCATACATACAGTATTTAACAACTCTACACAAAAAGAAGGCCTTGAAAATGACAACCCATTTGAGGCAGAGATTTTAACTATAACTATGAAAAATTACAGTATGTACAGTATTAAGCACAGAATCTTGGATTTGCGGCTTAATAAAAAAATCGAAAGTATCAATAGTACAAAAAAGCACCGCTAGTGTTGTTTTGAATAATTTTTCAGCAGCTAGTTATTACCAGGTAAGAAGCTGATGATTGAAGCATCTGTGTTGGGACGCTCGTCAAAGTCCATCATAACCTGCGCAGAGCCCTGTCTGGTGTAGCAGCGCACTGTGGATTTATAGCTGATGTCTCCACTGCGGTACACAATGGCCGATATCTGCCCATCGTTTTCATTTCCCATGTACATTGCCTCTCGGAACTGGACTTTTGGCACTTTAACAGAGAGACAAAAATTGCAGTCCTGCAGCATTCAAAATGAACTACATTTAAACTAATTTAAATATGATTCAGTGTACTGGAAGCTTGAAAAGAAACTGGAAAGTTTGCACCAGGTTTGAAATATAGCAAAATAGTGTCAATTAGATGAGAGCTGGCATTTGAATGATAATAAAAACTACATTTCATGTACAGTAGCACATCTACCAATCTTATCATCAGCGCAATCTCATTATGACAATGACAGCAATGACTAATGATCAAACATAATATAACAATATAAGCAAAACAGAGTTTATATACATAAAAAAAACATTTTGGTGCATGCAGGCCTTTATCTAAGATCTTTGCACATAAACTTCATGATATACTGTACAGTAGGTGAAAAACATAATCACAATTTCGCAACAAGAGTTTGGCTACAATACTGACTAACAGGGAACTACTGTACACTGTGTACTGTTTGGCTCTTATATTACTTCGCATAATTTAATTACAACATTATTCATAAATCAAAGGACTCTGGCTTTGACTTGATATGCAAAAATCACAAAAACTGTACACCTTTCAAAAATGTACATTTCAACATTTTCTAATACAGTACATTCTTAATATTTTAGCAACATCTCATTCTGTGCCGTGTTCAAATCTATTGTGTATAAATAAGCAATATTTATAAGATCCCCGGATTTAAAATGTGAATGAAAAAAAACAATTTATATTTTATTATGAGCACTTTGCTTCTGTACAGAATTCTAAATGTATTTGTTATACTCTAGCTATTTCCCACAAGATTTTTTTCATAAGCATATATTATTGTGTCTCACCTGAGCCATGTATTTAACAACTTATTGACACACTGACTGGAGAAAGGACGACACACCACTTTTCCAAATTCAATAAACCTTTAACTTCAAAGGAAGATCAACTTGACCATTATGGTAACAATTGGCTACTTTGGTTTACAGCACATAAATATTTTTCAAAGCTTAAACGTCCAAGGGAGTAATATGTTTTGGAAAGATCGTAAAGGGAAATGTTTACATATCCTGTGAATACAGAAAGACTGAGAACTGAAGAATTCTTGCAGTTAATGTCCTATAATTACACCCTGGCCGGGAGTGGTTTGCAGCCCCATGTTGTCATGGGAGCCCAGGCCATTCTGACGAGTGCTCACCCAGCCACCGGCCCAGGGAGAATGCACTTGGGCTGTCTCTCTTCATTCCTCCTTTAATCTTTCAATCAGGAAGCCAATCGAGTGATCCTGAATGATCTTCCTTTTTAAGGTTTAACTGTCCGATAGCCTGACGCTCTGGCATTGAGCTCCCTAGACCTGTGAGACCACTAGCTCTACGCTCTCCTCCCGACCACAAGCATTAGTTTACTACAGTGTCGATTTAGCAGAGATAGCAGATTGTCATCCTGCCTCCCCACTCATCTCTCCTAACTAGTCGCCTCATTACTAACTACTCGGCTCTCCGGAATCTTCCGGAGACACACAAAGTCCTGCAGTTGGGTTTCGGCCTGTCATCTCATTACAGCACTTTAAAAAATCATTTTGTTATCTATAAAATCTAGATATGAGAATGTCAGCTTACAGTCTGAGACGGAGTCATTGATGAAGACGGTTGCTTTGCCAGGCTCCCCCAGGATGGCATTCATGGGCATTCTCAAGACCAGCTCAAACTTCTCTATACCCTCCAGGACTGGCTGCCCCAGGTCATCCAGGATGGTGACACGGAACGTCTGCATGTTGACACCTGGAGCAAAATCTAAGTTCCGGCTGATCCCCACATAATCAACACCAGCTGAAAATAGAAGAGATTTTGGGAATATAATGTTTTAAGAATTCTTAGAATGTGCATTTATCTTCCAGCAATCATATTATTGACAATGAGCATCCGCTTCAGTGTTGAAACTCAGGTTGAATTGTCAGCTCACTGGAAAGAAACCAACATACTGTAACTGAGGGGAAGACCCACTGATTCCATGGGAGGTTTCCTATTCAAAATGTATTATCCTATAAAAACCTAACACTTCTTTTATGTTAAGGCTTTTCAACTAAAATTACAGAAAGCATATACATATACAATATATACAATGTTCATATACAATGTTCTTGTAATTTTACAGTACAAGCCTCAAGTTCTTCTGGTTTTGGTGCTCTTATTACAGTTCAGAAGAGCCAGCAATCAAAAAGGATAAAAAATGTTATTTAACCATGATACTACTAAAATGATGGAATGTGACACTGAATTAACTGCTCACTCCTGACTTCTTTGTTGGGTTGGTTCTTGTTGGGGTTTTATTTCCACAGCAAATTCTTTCCTGCTGTGAAAAATATCAGCACTAATGTCATCTTTTCATTCTTAACCTTTCACAGGAGACTATGACCCAGTAATGTGCAACGTGTTTGCTTATGCCTGCAGAACCTATAAACCTAGAGAGATAAGATAAATAATGAAATATTTTCAATTTGCTGAAATAGAAAAAACAAAAAGGAGGGCCTTATAAAGGAGGGAGATAGGGTGGAGCTTGCTGAAGTCTGCAGATAGGTAGGAGGTTAAGCAGACAGATTCCAAACTTGTGAAGTTCATCCCCTTGAAAGAAGTGTGTGCAATCCACAGCAGGAGGAAAAGTTTACATTCCATAGGATCTATATTCATTCAAAAGAACACAAACCTGACAGCACTGTGCCTCGTACCTTTCCAAAGCCCTAGGGCAGTCATAAGCCATGATGACTTGAAGATGTTTGCATTCCTAAGCTCACTTGATTCCCCACAAATTTCCCACTCATTTATTCTCCTAACGTTAGAAAGACTCCAGACTTCTGTGGCCAATGAGGGTTATTATTCAGCACACAAATGTACCCCAACTTGCAGTCCTTTTCTTTTTTAATGAGCAAGGGTTTACCTTAGTCTGCCCAATGCGCTGGTGAGCTATGCATAACAAAACATTGTCCTAAGAAATTTGTAGGGATACATTTCCTTCATGTCCTGATAAAGATGGAAATCCAGAGTCCAGATGTTACAATGTTAAAGTGATGAACGTAATGAGACACTGACCTGACAACTCAAGTGACTCTTTATGGCTTTTACTCTAACTTGTCTTTTGACTTCTACTTTTTTTTAGAAAATAGGAGCGCAGGACAGATGCTTTGCAAACTGAACTAAAAGTTACAATCTAAGTGCACTGCAGGTTTGCAGGTCTAATCAACTCATATTGCACTAACACCTGCAAATCAAGACCTGAAGACTATTGATAGTTGCAATATTGCACTTAGGTCTGCAAATAATCATGTCTGAAAATCACACACAAAATTGCCATTGAGTGACATGAATTTTGATAAAATACTTCAGTCTGCCTGCGATAGACTGTGGTGTCAATAGCTGGTTTGTAGATCCCGTGTAAAATTTGGCTTTTGGGATGCAATGTGCCTAGACAATGTGGTATAATGATTCTCTAAACGGTTACCCATCTGTGACTTGTCTTACCTTCTGCAGACACAGGGTCTGTCCTGCGGGACCGCACTGTGACGGTGGCGGTCTTAGAGAGGTCAGTTCCAGTTCTCCACACGCGCACCTCCACATAGCCGTCACTCTCATCCACATGGTATTCCACATCTCCGAAATAAAAGACTGGAGCTGAAAGAGAAAAGGATGGGTGGGTCACAACCAGAAGAGCATGGAAGTGGTTTCCATTGGAAACAGAAGACAGTTAAATTATTAATTCTTAGTATGATGAATGTAGTTCTCTCAGCTCATACCTTATAAACACACAGGTTTACTTGCACTTCACAATAGGACTGTAGCATTTCTCAATCTGTTGTGCATAAGGAAGCATCATAATTCTACTTTCCTAAAGGTGATGCTTAAGATGATTGTAGGGTCTGTATTGGACTTTTTGTTGGTTATTTGTCGTTGTTTACTTCATCTTCTTTTGTTTCATAGTCATTCACCGCACTAGCAAAAAGTATCTTCGAAAACCACTTCTCAAAAATGAAGGACAAACTTTATTTCAGCTAAAAAAGTTAGATGTCGTGGCACATTGTAAACAAACCAGAAACAACCTATTTCTGAACCCTGGACTTATGCAACCAGGACAAAAGGAAGAGAATTGCAACGATAGAGAAATAATGTGCTTACAAATTTGAGTCCCCTCAAAAGTACTGTACAAGAGGGTGAGGATTAAATAATGCTTTGATTTAGGATCTAGTAGAAGGACCAGTTTATAAACTTGAAGGACCAGTGCAAGAGGAGGAGATTAAGATAGAAATCAAAGGCCTAACAGCAAACATCCTGGATGCCCCACTTGAAAGTGTTGAGAAAATCTCAGAGAGAGGGTGGGCACTCTTCAGTGAACTGACAAAACCCAGAGAAAGAGGCAGTAAAAGGCTGACCCTTCTCTTTGAGTACACTGGAACTGCTCACTGTTTATACTGTCTGCTAAGTGGAGCTAAGAGATATCTGGCAAGGAGAAAGGTAAAAGGACTGCTTCAGGCTTAAGAAGTGTAAAATAGGAAAATAAACCAGAACCTGCATTCAAATATTTTATAGAATGTTAGTCTTCATGTGGCTGGACCACTTCTAGTTTACGGTGGGGTAAGTTACTAGATGTAGTAAAATTTAGTTTCTTTTTTCTCCTAACCCCTGTTGTTGGTTTGCTTTTTTCAGACTGAAAACCCCGAAAATCCCTGAGTCATGTGCAGAAACTGCAAAGAGGTGAAAGGGGGAAGCAGCTGGGAGAGAAGAATCAGAAAACAGCAAAAAACAAAGCGATTTAAACAAATGACATGGACTGTACTACTGTCAATATTACATTTATTATTAATGTTCAATAAATTTTCTATATACCTTACAACTGTGTTTAATCTTTTTTTTTCCAAATACTTATCCAGAAATGTCCTGTATGTGTCATATGAACTGAAAACTACCTGTAAGTGTATATTTGTTATGTACTTTTTTTACGCATTAATTAGGTCTTTGCCTTTGTTTCTTTTTTTAAAAAAAGATAAGCATTTTTTAAAAAACCTACAGAATACTCTGCCAATGTGATGTCATAATAACATCAGGGTTTCAAGCATCAGAAAGTCATGATTGGAATCTAAACCAGGCATTTGCACACTTGCTTTTATGAGGTGAAGTTACTGCTGGCCTTTGTCCTTACAACGGCAGGGCAGTGCCCACAGTACAAATATGCGTTGGTTCCATATGTTGAAGAGGACAAGCTAAATATTGTCCTGGTTGAAGACCCAGAAGGATCTGTCATGCCAAAACTTGAGGAACGGATTGCACCAGCAGGACAAAACCCACTGGAAAAAGATAGATGCCCTCAAAATGCCAAAAAAGGTTAATTAAATATTGTAGTGCTTGAAGACCCAGAAAAAGTACCTGTCAAACCAGCACCTGAGGAAGAGATTGCAACATTAAGGCAACACCCACTGAACAAATATGAATCCCCACAAAATGACAAAGAAGGAGAATTAAAAATTGATCTGGTTAAAAACCCAGAAGATGGGCCTGTCTTACTTGTACAGGAGGAAAAGGTGAAGACAGAAAGTAAAGTCTTAGAAATTCTACATCAAACTGTTGGGGAAATTGATGAGAGTAGATGGGTTCTCTTCAGAAAAAGGCCAAAGTTTGGAGAAATAACCAGAAAACAACTGATTGTGGTAATAGACTACATTGGGACAGCTCACTGTTTATACTGCCTTCTGAGATGGGCAAAGAGACATCACAGTGAGAAAGATAGCCTTAAACGAAGCAAAATCTAAAAGAATGCAAAGTCAATTTTATTTTGGTATAACTATATTTTCATCTACAGTAGGTAAATGTATAGTAACAATGATGTAAAATGTTAAGAAATGCCCCACTATTTGACACAATATTGGATTGAGTTTGAGGTGGGAACATAACTACAGTAGATGTGGCCATTTTGTAAGATTTAGTGTCTTGTTTGCCCTGATCCCTGTTCTTGTTTGTCTCTTTCAGGCTGAAACCCCCCAGAACCCCTCAGTGCTGTGCAGATGCTGCAAGAAGGTGGAAAGAGGGAAGCAGCTGAGAGAGAAGAAGAAAAGAGCAAAAAGCAAAAAGATTTAAACAAAGAAATGGACTTTTACAACTGTCATTATTAATGTTCATTAAACCTTCTAAATACCTTATACTGTAAATGTGTTTGAACTTTTTTTCTAAATATTTATTCAGGAATGCATATGTCTTATAAATAAAGAACTACCTGTACAGTAAAGTATGTGTATATTTGTCATAAACCTTTTTTTTAAGTAACACATTATATAGTTCTTAATTTAAAAAAAAAGATTATCATTTTCTTTCTCAGCCATTGTGGGGGAAAACCCCCAGAATCCCACAGTGCTGTGCAGATGCTGCAAGAAGGTGGAAAGAGGGAAGCAGCTGAGAGAGAAGAAGAAAAGAGCAAAAAGCAAAAACATTTAAACAAAGACTGTCGTTATTATGCAACTACATACCATTAATGTTAATTAAACATTGTACGAACATAAAACACGATTGATCAGCTTTTGCTTCAATATTTCATCTTAAGAACAGAGAAACAGATCATAAAGAATGAGTTTTTAGCTTTAAACTGTATTTTCATTTTACCAAACACCATTCTGGCCATCCTAGTTTCTCAGTATTCTGCCTCAGAGCAGCTGTTACTATGGAAACAATTCTATCACTTCTGGCCGCTAAGGAGTGAACACTTTCAGGAAGCATCATCACAAAGAGTCTGCTGAGCAGCAGAGTGAAATGACAGTGCCATGGCGAACAGGTGCTGAGTTTAGAAAAGGAAGAGCTATTAAAATCGATGCCTTCACCCGCAGGGGGTTCTGGAAATGACATAGGACCTAATATGGAGGTATCAAGGAGATACAGAGAACCATTCAACAGTATGTCAATCTGAATAAAGATAGACTGGGGCAAATTAAACTTTGGTATCCATGACAGCCTTTATCCATGTTTCAATCTGATATCTGTAATGGGTGATAAGATTAATTTTCCCTGACATGCCTCAACAGCACCACAACACACCACTGAACAATCAAACATCCACCTGACATTCTTACTGACAGATACATTTGCTAACAAGTCTATATTATGTTTCTATGACAATCAACACTAGAGCTTGTATTTTGTTTCTATTTTTCTAGTTACCTCCACTACTAAGTATTTTGTTTGGATTTTCCATTACTGGTAAGTGTTAAAAGCATCATATTTTATGTTCTATCGATGCATTACCTAAACAAAGAATTAAGACTTTTTATACACTCACTTAAAATACAGTAAGGAATCATTCAACACTTTTGGCTTGTCTGTATGGCCTGAGCTGTTTAAACCTTAATTGCATTAATTTAAACATGACTATTTGCAACAGCACCTCTTGTTATCAGATATTGAGGGCTCTGTTTTCACTGAAGAATTAGTCTGAAACCGTTGCCTTAAAAATGTGTTTGGACATTTTGGTGTTTCAATACCAGGATTTTTAAAAATGTACAACAGTAGAATACAACTGTTCCTCTGACGTCTTTGCATTTTATTTTTACTTTAAAAACCACCATAATGCACACACAACAAAAAAATAACCTTAACAGTCTTTAAGTCTTTTAAAATTTAGCTATGAGAAACGTTAAGTTTTGTGACAAATTTGAAAAATTTCCTTATCTCGCAATATCACGATAAGAGAATTTTCTGAATCCCATAACAACAATAATACAAAGGATTGAATATGAATAGGTCTAGACAAGTATTTTTCTCCCTCATCATAACTGTAGTGATGTTTATGAAGAGCCCATAGAAGTTAGGAAACAGCACCTGAAAGATTGTGGGATCACACAGTGTGGGCCATGGCAGACAAATTAAACAACCGGGGACTGGTGAAACTAATCAGGTGATCTCCACTTTGCTTCAGAAATAATTAGACCGGAGTCCTTTTGTAGCTTGTGGCAGGAGCCCAGTCTCAATAGTGGACTGCTATCAGATAAGGATATTTTCTAAAACAGACAAATAACTGGCTTCAAAGGGTCATGGCCCATTAGCTAGGTGATAAACCTCTGGTCCATGAACTCTTTCACCTTCCATCCCCACCCTGATAATTACAGAAGGGTCAACTACTGCTGGTATGTTTGACCTTCTACAGTACCTTCCAAAAAATCACTCCTGTCTTCGATGAATATGGATATTTGTTCAGCAGGACAAGGGGAAAAAATAATTCAGTACTACTTTCTTCTGAGAAAACCAGAGCCCCAAGGATTTTTGATTGAATAATAACGGCATACCGTTATGCATTCCAATAATGTCCGACCCAGATATGAAATGGTACACATAACCATTTCAGTAAATCTTGTCCTTGAGGACCATGATACCTTTTGTTTTTTGTCCTGTAATTCCACAAATTATTTACCAATAGACTTTTCAAGTCTAAAGTAGCTGAAGGATTTAGAGCCCTAGAAATCCTGCATTTATCCAGCTTCCCAGGAGCAGGTTTTTGGGCATCCTGTAGTTAACAGATAAAAATGTAAAATCTACAAAGGAAAGGATCTATGACAATCTTTGCAGAACACATGCCAGTGCAGAAAAATAGAAGTACGAGAGCACTTTTTTTTAAAGAAAAGGTCTCGGCTGGATTTCTTCCAATAAAAATGCTTCAGCTTGCAAAGTTTGAATTAACGAAAGCACTGCAGCATTTGCTGCTCAAATGAAGGTAAGGCACTCATGCAATAACTGTGCCAGTGAGTAGCTGAATCACTAAGCAACAAACAGTATCACGGATATTAGACTTCAGGTTCACATGGATACAGAAACCTGTCTGATGTCTATTCGATTACGTTCTTCTACTTTATAGAGTTGGAAGTGTGTTATATATTGCTTAAGCTTCTTATGGCTAAGCAGCAGTAAATAAGAATATAGATATTCTAAAAAAACAACCTACAGTAATAGCTAGACAACGGAAATGCTAAAATCCTGGAGATAAAGATAATGAACTAAAGTAAAGAAATGAACTAAAAGTGAATCCAGCATGATCAATATGAAATTATCACAATAACAATTGTGAACAGTTAACATCTACACAGGTTGCAGCAAAGATGGTATAGATTTTAAGACTAGTATAGATTTTTAAAAAACTATACCAGAACTTAAACCCATAACATTCTTAAAAAAATTGTATATACTGTATATATATAATGGTATGTATAGTTTTACAAATAATTGGCAAGAGCTTGGTCCAATTGCACATGAAAAGGTAAATGCAATCCATTAGCTTTGTGGATTTAATAATAATAGCCAAATATGTTGTGTTCACTGAATCATTAGTTTCAAGCTGTGATAAGAACATATCCATACATGTTTATATTCACTTGTTCTTGGCAGATGAAGCCATCTGGCCAGAAAGCGAAGTCTGCATTCTCTACGTCCTGATTTGATATGAAGGAGCACAGCAGCAGTTGAACAGCTAGTCTTTGCCAGCAACACTTAGCCTAGACACAGATAAAGGAGAATGAAATATAAGTTCAGAACCCTTTTTCTTCTTGGCTCAGAGGAGTTTTTGGAAATACACAGAAAACAAATAATTTACAAGCCCCCAGCACCATCCCTGGCCATAAAATAGGTCAGTGTGAAATGCAGTGATAAAAAGTGAGATTATTTTGTTGGAGATACTGTTCTCCACTGAATCACTGCATAATTTTTCATCTTGTCACTATTACTGATAATGCAATTTCCATCTTGCAGCTAAGGTTCAGTTATTGAGTACTTAAAGACTGTAGAAAAAAAAGATTCTGCAGGCAGTGCAAATAGTGCTTTTGTGCAACCCAAGATTAGAAGTATTTACAACGTAAATCCCTCTGTTGAGTAATTGAGAAATTCATTTTTTGTTAATTATCCTGCTAATTATTTCACAACCGGACTTGTAATATCACGTTTTATGGTATTAGGAAAAAAAGGTTCACAAAATTCAAGGTCATTTTTGAAATGTCAAGTCTAAGGAATATTATTCTTAACTGCACTAATTGGCACATTGATAGCCCATTTACAGTGATCAGGAAAGCAACATATTATGTAACATATAATATGGTCTATGCTTCCTGTTTTGTTAAATCCATTTGTGATGATCTATAGACCGATTTCTTTTTTCAGTTAGCTAGCATCTGTAAATATTGAACTCTTCAGTGCCTTATAAGAGCAATTAATTTTTTCACACAGTCTAAAACGGCTATGGGTTTTATTCTTTATAAAATTAACCATTATGTGCATTTTTCTACCATACATCTATAAAAGCTTTGAAGAAAAGGTAAAAATATAGCTCAGCACTTTTGTGGATCTCCTAAATAAAAACTAGAAAGCACTGTTCCAGGAGACGCTATTTTATGCCGAAAACTGAGACCTTGACGTGAGACTCCGAAGTGACTCTTCATTCATCCGTCTTATCAGCACGATATTGTACAGTATGTCTGGATACGCTGGATACAAACTATTTATTTGATTTTAAATCATAGTTACAGCAAGTCTGCTTGATCCTTCAAGTTTCAACACCAGCGAAAAATACATAACATATAACTCTGATCTGCCTACATGAAGCTTTTTACCACCAAAATAGGGTGTGTGATTTTCATTCAGAAATCACTTGAACATGAGTCCCACCAATCTCATCACCAAACGGAACAACAGAATGCGTTTCAAAGACAGTTTGTTCAGCACCTGGTGACTGATGACGAGAGTTTATGTGCTCTCTATGTTAGAACACGGCCAGAAACATTCCCTGGCTAATACAATAAAAGCAGAAACTGGTAGATGGAAATACTGAAAAAATCCCTTTGGTTGTCCATTTCATCAGTCTGCTTTGCTTGTCTGCTGAACTTAACTTCTCTTTCATGCATGTGCCTTTATAAAAATATATACTGTATCATATGATATATAATACAGTGAATAAACCAATTTACTTTGAACTTTACCTTTCTTCAAAGAGAACTCATCTTTCTGAAGTGATATTGAAAAAGAATTACATATAGATTACAAAGATTACATATTTTATACTACTTTAGAAAAATACTGTACATGTTAAAATACCTGTTGGTTCTTATTTCTTATTAACAGCACACTTTTAAATATATATGTGCCTAGGGAGTTAGCTCCATATGATTAAAGTAGTCATAATGATTAAACCTGAATGATATTGATCAGATTCAGAACAGCCTTCAAAGCATCGGTGAATTTATAATAAATGAAATGAGTAGACAAGCTTGAGGATTCTTCTGTTCAGTAGGGGGTGCTAGATTCCTTGTGTTTGAAACCCTGCAGTGAGGCTGATTTGGTGAGCTGCTGGCTGAGTACATACAGTAGCTCCTTAATAACAGCAACACATATGAACTGCACTCCAGAGACCCTTCAGTGGCAGGAACAGGTGCTGTGAAGAATGACCCCTGGTTTAGTACATTAAATAATTTGAATGTTACCTTCTGTTGCAGGTAGGAGAGTAGAAGAATGGATTCCACAATGCGGAAAAAAGAAGTATAAAAGCATTTCAATCACTGTGTTTTACTCTTAGAAGACCGAGTTTCTAGCACATGAATCTAGAATTCAGCATTATTTTTAGCCGCTGTTTTGACAAAATTCTGGCTTCTGTATGACAATTCAAACCTTGTCATAATCTTTTAGGTAAAGAAGAAAATTAAACAAGCATGCACTACACTAAAGAACTGTAGGAAAAAATTTTCTGCACTGTAAGTTGCAGTTTATCGGGGGCATAACACTATATAAGCCACTACACTTTTTTTATTTTGTTTGCTTTCACACGTACTGTACATTTAACTTAAATCAGAATATTAACTGCAAGAACCCTATTGTGTCTTTCTGTAGACTGCTATAAAATGTTAAATGATTTAGTGACAGTGGTTGTTAAGTGAGGGACATTAAATATGAAACACTCAAAACAGTTTTGGAATGTGATTGTGCTGCAGAGCTGTACCATCTTGGATACTAAACGTGTGTATAATTTTAAAAGTGTGAATAACCTCCATCATAATTATCTGATTAAGAAGGAAACCAATCAAAACAATATACGTAAAAGAAACAGGTAAAGGTTTATTCCATGCAGAAAGGAATGGAATTTCTTCTCTTTTCCTTTGAGCACGGGATAAACCTTTACTTGTTCCTTTGCAGCCTACACATGCTGACATAACTACCTACTGAAATATCTGTAAGAACAGAAGATACAGCATCACTACATTTGTTTTTAAACAAGTACAGTACATGTGTCCCAACAGCTTCATCACTGAAAAACAATACTTTCAGACAATAGCCTCAGGGATATGTTTTCTCCTAGCAAGGTCTTGACATGAGAATCTTAATATTTTGTGCAGCTAACAATAAAACAATACATGAAGCACACTTCTACAATGGATCACTGTTTTCCACGCCTAGTGCAAGTCACATTTAAATCACTTAAGATGGGTACATACTGTCAAATTATACTTCAACAGAGCTGAAACTGAACCAGTCAGATCCATGTCATTTTAAGGTGAAATGAAATAGCTGTCTTTTGAACAGTATGTCTTCACTGGGAAACGTAAGTAGTAAAAAACGTATTTGAAATAAGAATATTTTGATTTTGGCTAAGCTAATTCTGGCAAACTAAGGCATCTACAGTATTTGGGCCAAAACAAATAAAATAAAATACTGGAATCTGTGTTGGCAATGATAAAATTGACTAGTACTTTGAAATTCCTTTTCGTCCCCTGCCATGAATGTCCTTGAACATTATTTGCTTCTTCTGTGTGTAAATTAATAGGCACTTCCTTTTAAATATGGATTTTTCCCAAAACTCCCAAATCCACTTGCTTCTAGACTCATAAACCTTTGATTTAAAAAAAAAGTTTCTACTGTCAAAATGGCTTGAAATCAATTTTGACTACAAGATAGTTCTCATACTGGAATTGTATTCTACACATTTACCTGAGAAAATGTCATAAGAAATGAATAAGGCTGCTGAAAACCATCCAAGTCTGATTATGCATTTTGGGGACACCTATGTACAGTATACTACGGAGGAGGTGAGATTTGCAGTTATCCCTGTTATTACTTCTTTACAATCTAGAACTGAATTCCTTTCCTCTGACTTATTGGACTAACAGTGCAAACATTAGCCTGTTCAATACAAGGGGCAGATAACAAGTCATGGGGACTTGATGATTCACACCAATACAACAAAAAAACACAGAAGAGGGAGTAAAAGCGAATATGTCCTTATTCAGTGAGTCACCCTCCTGTTGGGAGCTGAGAGAGTGATTTCTGAGGGTCTGGGTTCAACAGGAAAGACCTGTAGGTGCATTATTAAAAGCTTGACCTTTGGCATTGTTGCAATTTCACCCCAGTAAGATTTACTGGAGATTTCAATCCACTCCCATAGCTTCTGGAAAATCCAAGTGCTACCTGTTCACTCCCCTGTGTGAGAAATGCTTTTACATGAATGAGAATTGTGAGCAGCAAAACAATGATCACCTTTGGAACAACTGCCTCCCGCAGATGAGAACTGCAGAGTGGCAGAAAAGAAACCTCCTTCAGAGATAAGTACTTAAGGTCTACACCTAAACTCTTGACTACTTCTGAAGAAAAACGTGAAAGGGAGAGGATGTCGAGATGATCGAAGTAAAACAATACACTTCTTTGTTCTTCAAGTGGAAAACATGTCTAATCTGCATGAACATGGAATAGACTATAATAAAAGCTTTCTTTAAGTTAAAAAATGGAAATGTGATAACTCTGATGATGGCACTGTTATGCTAAAACGTATCTGTAATGCTATCTGAATTAAAACTTATTTCAGAAACAGTACTGCCTCCAATTACTAAAAGTGCACTTTACAGTAAATGTTGATTACTAGGATTTTGCTTTGAAGTGTTTTTCCCCCCATGCATGGGATTACGAGTGGTCTGAATTCCAGGAGGTGAACGTGCTCCATTGCATTCAGGTGTCATGGCACTGCAGTGGATTACCTTGCCTCAAGGTCAAGAGTCACTGTGCACCATCTTGAGTTTTACAGTTGGAATGGATCATGATTCAGGATTTCATACTATACTCCTGTCAGTCCTAAGTACAGTCAAAGGCCCAGCTAGTCCAAGCTTATTATTGTATGTTTTGCAGTTTTCTTGAACTTTGAAATCTCAGTTACAGTAAGAGAATCTATTTTAAGGACTGACATGTTCTAGTTATAGCCATATAAAAGCTATGATACTCAGAAACAGGTGTCTCATTCACAGAAGCTCCTTCATTGTGTAGGCTTCATCTGTGCTGTAGATGAACTTTTCAGCTTTAGGGGAATAGATCCCTTTATATTAAAACAACATACAGCATACAGCAATTAGGCAGGCCTGATAACTGCTTGGGCTGAGTCACCCTCCAGTGCACGCTGTCATTTGCTGATTATGTTCAGCAAGTACAAAGCAGACACCTATTGAGGCTGTAGAGCTCATTACACTAGAAAGTCATGGTACAGAAGGTAGTTGGCTTCAGATATGAGTTACTTGTGCTTTATGTCATCATGCTGAAAAAAGTAATTTGTATGCAGAGGAAATTGTCAAAACATTGCAAGTTTGCAATGGTGCTTGCTAATAAAAATAGAATATGCGTGAGGGTAAAGCACTACTGTATGACATAGACGTAAAACCACAATTTGACAATAAAAAAACCATTAAACAAGGAAGGGAAACAGTTATCAAGTAAGGATGCTTGTAACTCTGTGAGAACTTCTTTCATTAAAAAATATTAAAAAGTTAGCTTTCTTTAAAAAAAAAGAGGCGTTGAACACATTTAAACAAAATAACCTTTGGTGTGATTATGGTGTCCACCGACCTGCACAAACCTCCACATAAAAGCCATGGGTTATTTTTACTTAAGGAAAGACCCATATCAACATATATTAATGCTTACTGCTGAGATTGTGCTTTCTTTAAAGCCAGTCTTAGAAATGCTGTCTTGTGTTGCAGGAAAAAGAAAATATCCTCTAAATTTTTGCTGAGCCCAGAGCTCTTGTTGGGAGTATTTTTCATTCCCACAGAAAACACAGTGCAGCCTGTTCAGTGAGGGGGATTTCTCTTAAGATATTTGAAGTATGCAGGGAGTGAGCAGCACATGAGCTTTTCTTCTCTTATATTTAAAACTGGAAGTAAGACCTGAAATCTCATTTTTCAAAAAAGTATACAATGTCGTGGTGTGTAGGTTATTTATTGGCTCACTATACTAAACATTATTTATTTTTTGTTTTAAAGGATTGTCAATAGAAATCAAAATGATTATACTTATAATAATTATAAAAAAATCCAGAATATCATTCAAATCAAATTTTAAGAATTCATTCCTTAGAAAGCTTGGACTGAGTCATAACTGTCCAAAGAATACATTTTTCTTTCTATCCTGTCAAATGCTACTGAATGTCTTATCATCATATAAATTTCACACCAGAAGATAAACAATCATATTTATGCATTAATGTAAATATACAATAACACCTACACAGATACTTTAAAGGACATTTTTGACCTAAAATATCTGACACTTGAAACGTTATGTGTATTCCAGGTCCAGGAGCCGCATGACATCTTATGCTCTTGTTAAAATGAATCATTTTGGATTCGGTGAATAGGTCAGGTTTGTACTTCTAACTTTCCTTCCCTTTGCTTTCTAAACATTTTACACAGCGATCCTTCCTGAGATAACTGAAAAGATATGAATGTTTACCCTTAAGGTGCTGAAGAACAAGAATAGGAGAATAGAGAGATAACACCCAGATTGCTCCATGCATCTGCCTGGAGATGTGTGATAAGGGAGTCATTCAGGTGATGCAGAAAAAGTGAAGTGTGCAAGTTACAACAAGGACAGAATGGCGTCTTTAGAGCTCGACAGGCTTCTTGTATTCTGGTCTTCCACTTCCACTTCTATGTGTCTTCCACTTGTTACCTTGACAGGTTTCAGCAAGTCCCATAGAGTTGTCTTGTCTGGTTCAATACAACTGCGAATGTGAATTAACTTTTAAATCACTTTGCTCCACTGCAAAAATTGCTCCAACTTTTTGCTCTCACTTTTCACATTAAAGCTGAACTCCTTCCATTGCATTTATTGTTTTTAAACTCGTCATGCATTTAAGGTTTACATCACAGGTAAGCCGATGATAGCTCAGCATTCCTCTCTCACTTCACCACATTCCACAGATAAAATTAAAAAAAAAGACTGCATACCCTTTCTTTCACCACCAGGAGTGAAGATCGATTTATGCTGTGTGCTAGAATGTAGGGCTAAACCATGATGCGCTGATGTGACAAATTATAATCATCACATTGCTTTCCATAACCACTTATTCAATTCAGAGTCACGTCAGCCTGGGGCCTACCTCAGGAAGCAGTGGGCGCAAGACAGGATACACCCCAGAAGGGATGCCACCTCATTGCAGAGCAGACAAACACAAAACAACACACACTCACACTAGGGCCAATTTAACAGAAACCAATTAACCTGCCAGCATGTCTTTGGACAGTGGAAGAAAACCATAGCACCTGGCTATGGCACCCCAGGAATTGAACCCAGGGTCCCTGCATTGTGCGCCAGCAATTGTAACCACTGTGCCATGCACCGTGTCTCCTTTGAGCATTTATTTTTTTATTAAAAGATAACATATTAAATTATTTTTAAAAAGTTTTTTAGAAACAAATCTACACATGGTAAACATGTTTACCTTCATCATGTTTACTGCTGCTTACCGTCATCCAGGTCTTGCAGGATAATAACCTTGGTGGATGGGTACTCCTGACCAAGGCGCCCACCCATGGGCATACTCAGGGTCACATTGAAGGTCTCCTCTTCCTCGTAAAGTGAGTCATCGATTATAACGACCCGGCAGAACTTGTCCGTCTCATCCTTATCAAAGCGCAGCACGCTGGTGTGGTCTTCGGGCCTAGAGATGTAGTCCGAGTACGACAGCACTGTGCTGGGAATGGTGCCCGTGGCTGTGGCTGGAAACAAAAGGTGCCAGAGAAATGTCACCTGCAAACACCTTCTTTCAGACCTCTCCTAGATCAAACCCACATGAATAGTGGACAAGCCCATGGTGGCAAAAGGCCAGCCTATCACTGAGGGAAACTGGAGCTCTCTTGGGAGAGCTACTGTATGCTACAACTTTGTGATGCATATGCCTACATTACATTTACCTTTAGAATAGTTCTAAAAAGCTTTAGCTCATCTGGGCCAGCAGCTGAAACATTAGAGCTTCATAAAGTGATCATTCTTTAACTACTTGACAAGAAATAAGGCTAATAAGGTTAACATATTTTTTCTATTTTTTGTAAAACCCCAGCTACATAATTAAAATCATAAGCAAACCAATTGTCTACTAAGAAAGCTAATAAAAAATGTCAATTCAAATGTTATTTTCACATTTCTTTGTACTGGGTACTGAGTGCATAAAAGCCTTGCTTTACCTAGCTGATTGTTTCTCTTGTCTTGTCTACACTATCTGAATTTTGTTTCTTTAAATACAATACAAAACTGTATTATTAGTCTTGAGAAAATTACTTTTGATTAAACTATTTTTTCATACTTAGATGTCATATTCCTAGCATATGAATTATAGTTTTTAATTACCTATATATTCTAAATTACATATTTAAAATGTTGAATCATAAATCATAATGATAAGTATTTGACATGTTAGAATTCATCTGGGGCATATGGATAGCAACCACCACAATCCTTTTATCGAATTCTACTTTTCTTACTTTCCAGTTTTATAAAAGAAAAAAAATTCTTCCTAAAATTCCAGCAGTTTTAATCGCAGTGTAGCAACAACAAAGATTATATTTTTTTTAAGCACTAAACAATATGGGTTGAGATGCAAAACTGTGGCATCAGCAATAAAAAAGAAATGAAAAAAAAAATGAACACTAAAAAGCAGTGAGCTATTCCTTCCAAAGAACATTAAATTATCTTGAGAATGTACACAGGGATCAGGCCCTATGGTACCTTGCTGAGTGTAGCACATGACCATTAGCTCTTGGCTGACATCCCCACTTCTCCTGACTGGTATCATCAGTTCTCCAGCATCTTCCTCAATGGAATAAGAATACTGGGGGATAAAGACTGTTGACTCTGTATGTGAGAAAAAAAAGCAAAATGCATTGTGATACCATCTAGCTCAATGCGTAATATAAAGACAACCTCTGGACCCAGACCTCCAAAAATGTACTTCTTCTTTAGTTTCTAAGATGGAATTACAGTTATCGTGTGTATAAAACACATGCATTATCTTCTCCCTTTTTAGACTGTCATTTTTAAGTTATTGTCTCATAGCAGCACAGATCATTTACTGTCCACTGACACTACTGAATTTTCACCATTTAAATTCAGTCTGAAAAGGCCTGTTTTAAATGGACTGCAGCATTTGCCACAAATGGAAAGCAGTGTATAAGCCACAAAGGAACATAAATATATTTATGTGTAGAAAGCATTTTGTCACAGTCGAAAGATCTTATTAGCTATTTTTACTTCAGACTTGAGTAGTCTTGGTATTGTGACATAGTAACAATTGTAGTAGTGTTGTTATTGTTATGTTTTGCATCTCCTTCCAAAATCTAACCCTGTAATTTTGAGATGAAATACTGTGCCGGTACCTACAATTTATCTCATTCAGTTTTTCAGCAAAGGAATCCAATCTTTATTTATAGAGAGAGCAAAAAAAAGGACAATGTGCTTTAGAATAAACACAGTGGAAGCCAATCTTCTATTTGATAAGACAGGCTTTTATAAAGTGAACAGTTCTTGAGGACATCACATTTACAATCAAAAGCAATCTAGCTTCCTGGGACGTGAAAAAAATACATTTCTTTTAATTAGAGCTTGCATAAACATAAGAAAGGATGGTAATGAAAATGGAGATCGCTGATCTGAATAGTTTCACGCAAACCTGTTATTTTGAATTCTGAATCAGGCTTGTAATTCTTTTTCAGAGCCATTTTCCTCAGTGGTTAAAACACACTTGGAACACATGAATGCATCAAAAACAAACAAGATATGGAACCCAAATATGTTGATATGTTTATGTTTAGGATGTCTTTTGACCAAAAACACACTACAGTGTGGCATATACTGTAGCTTCCCAACAATGGACAAATCACCTCAGAGTCTGGTAAAAAGTATTACATATACTGTATGTCATTAATTAAATATTTAGATCAACCATGTTACTGAGAATACAGTTTGGAACAAAAAGCAGAATATCTCAACAACAAAATAAATTATTTTTTTATCATGGAATTGTGATATGCATTCAGCCTATTTGTTTTGCATCCAATAAATCTGTGAAACATAGAAATAAGGCACTCCAACATGGGTTTGAAAGTTGCTAGCATTCTGTTTAAAACAGTGCTGTTGTTTAACAGTGATATTGTGGGGAACAACAAAGACAGTTTTCCATTGGGAGTCCTGGTTCAACAATCTTTATTCTACTTCCCTGTTCCAGATTCCTTCTATTTATTTATTCATCCTGTTTGATCTAACCCACAGTACATTCCCTATTTATCTAAACACATTCTTTCCACAGAACAAAACCTGAATCACACTCTACCCATCTCCTCTTCAAAAGAAATATGAAGAGCTGTAGAAAGTGGATATCTTTATGAATGATAGGATTTTTCAAATTATGGAGGTGGTTCTTAAAATTCACCTTCATCATCTTCTTCTTCTCTCTATATACTGTATATAAATTCATGTTTTGGCACTGGTTATTAAAGTTAACATTTTCTGCCCCAAATAATCTGAATTTCAAAACCTACAGAAAGTTTGTGCAAGCATCAGCCTTTGGTGCAATGTCAGATAAAGTTTTGCTGTACATCAACACATTCTCTCAGAAGTACACTGCTCAGCTCATCTCAGAGGTAAAATACCAGAAACAACAACAAGAAAAAAAAACTTTTAAATATTCTAGGCATGCTTGTCAGCAAGTTGAAACCTGCGTTTTTTTAAAAAACCTTTCAGAAAAGAGGGTTTTGACAAATTCCCCAAGAAGTCAAAATGATGATCATTTAATGAAGACAAATAAAAAAAAAACAACTTTGCAAGAATACATGTGTGATGCGATAGATTCAATATCAAATGTTTATATTGCCCCCAAAGATAAGAAAAAGGTTTGCATTACAACTAAATGTCAACTTGCATTTTTTTCTAAATTATTTGAAGACCTTTTCTTCTATTCATTGTGTTCTATACTCTTATCTAATTTGGTACTCCTGGCAAATCTGCCTGAGAACTGAAATTTGCAGCTATATAGTTTTGCTCAGGAGAGCAAAAGATATGAGTAACCCAAAGTGTAACATAAAAGAAAAGATCTCTCATCTTCTGTGTCAGTTTCACAGGTTAGAATTTCAAACTTTCTCCAATCAATCTGCAACCTATTAATCTTTCAGAAAAATAGCTGAATGGTAGTGATACTTAAAAAGTCTGGAATTTCAACTACCCAATTGTTGGAAAAAAATAAAAGCACAGTTGAACAGGCAATTAACTCAATTAAGAAACAGAGAGCCCATATAAGATGAGAATCAGTAACCCTTGTGGGTCATGAGAACCAACCAATTGGAAATCATTCACAATTCTCCCTTGCTGATGAGTGTGGCCAGTGGCAATGAACTGCAACTCTGTCTGTTTTTCTTCCCAGGTCTTTAACAATTGAGACACTAAAGAGAACTAACTGGACTGTGGAAACATCACCCGTGGCTAGTAAAACCATAGTGAGTGGCCTTGGATAAAGATGTCAGCCAGCCAAAAACATAAAAAGAATACAATGTATACTTTATGTAACCAAGTGGCAATGTGTTGGCACAGGAGTCAGGAGAAGCGTCCTCACTCTGACTTGTAGTTAGATTCCCACTACCAGATATACCTGTCCTGGGAATTCCTCTGAAACCCTCCCATGTTTTTTTCTATTATTTTATGGTTAGTGATGTCAGTGTTTTGCTGTTTATGGTTTAAGGTGTTAAACACTATTAGTTACTGTAAATGTGTTAAGCTCTTAGGTTAACAGTGTCTGTTTGATGGGAGTTAAGAGTAATTTAAAATTATGAAATTATGATGTTAATTTTGTATTTAAACAGTACTGTATTTGTAAAATTTTTAAATGGGAGAATTTAAAATGTATGAGGCTGGGAGTTCCCCAGTACCAGCTGCAGTGCTCCTATTAATTCCTCTGGAAACTCTCTCAAGATTTTTTCTTTTTTAAAATATTAAATAAATAAAGGAATCCCGTATTAATTTGTTCTGCATGTGGACCTCTGACAACAGACCACCAACGGTGAAGCTGCCAGCACTAGGAGGGACCTGTGGCACGTCAGCATGGACAGACAGCCATGACATAGATGAGTCGTGACATACAGTAGATGCTGTCAGGAAGTGGGTTTTATGGGAATTGTAGTTCCTAAGATAATGCTGTGTCTGTAAGTGATCATAGTCACTTTCTACACTCAGCTCACCTTGATGTTAACCCATGTGCCCTGGCAAGCAGCATAAAATATTAGCTACTGCCTGCTATGGATACTTATTAAAACAGGGTTACAAATACAGAATACACAATATAACAAGCAACTCTCGTGCAACCCACTTTTTAAAAAAAAACACAACAACCTTTCCTTATTCCTGCTGCTGAATCTTATCAACAAGACGATAAATATCACAGGGCAAGACATGAATAGAGTTTCTAACATTCATTATGTTATCAAAGTGTATGAAATCTAGCCTTAGACTAAACATTTTCTATCAAAGGGAATTCTATTAGAATATAAACAGTTTACTACATAGCTATGCTATTTAGACGTTTTAAAAACCTGTTCAAATACTTGTTTCTGCAGCTGTTAGAACCACTGTGCTGACAATCACCCTCTCTTTGAACATCTAAACTGTATGCAAACTTTAACAAACTTTGGAAGCACCTTGTTATCTGAAGAGGCAAAGGCTCAGAGGCAAAAACACTCAAAACCCTGTCCAATCCCTTGCATATAAATGAGATTGTGATTCTCAGGGCAGCATCTCTAGCACACTTGCAGCCACACATCTCATCCATAAATCCCCAGGGCCATTTCAGACACATTAGAAGGCATGATCCGCAAAATCAAGTGCAGATGTTGGCTGAGCAGACTTCAGGCCCTTGTTGCTCTTATCAACAGCCCACCTTCACTCATACAAATGAATACTGCACTTTGGCTCCATGGCCTGTGGATTTTTATCACACCGAACATGAAACACATGGAGAATGATTTGGTTTCTCTGCAACGTTCCAAAGCTCAGTGTTATTTTGACAACAATCGTGTTTTTTATCTTACAGTACTTTCTCACACCAAATTCCAGGCAGGCTTGTAAAAAGGAGCCCAGAGCCAAGAAGAATTGTGAAGGCAATCATTCCACTTATGTTTCAGCACACTTTTAGTAAGTTTTAGTAAGTAATGTCAAAATTTGAACAAAATCAATGGCAATAATAACATTATACATCTGTGCATACTGTATACTGCAACATTAATTCTAAATAGGGCTGCGACATCTGGGCTTTGAAAATTCAATTTATGAGGCAGTTTTTAAAAATCATTGTTTTTCTACAAATTGCTTGTGTTTTTTACTGCCTGGGTTGCTTTAAGGAGTGTTGGAAGAACATAACAAACATTCAGTGTGTTCAATTATTTCCTTTCTCGTCTGGTCCCACAGTCTCAATGTGGCACGATCCAGGGGCCGTTAAGTTGATAAGTGTCTGTCTAAAATCATTTTCCATCAAGCATTTCTTGTAAATGATTATAACTGACTTCATCTCTTAGACTCCGGATCAAATTAAAGAAAATTGACTTTTTGTGGAGCAGTTATTCAGTCAATAATGTGACAGAAGTAACTATTTCAAATGATGAGCTCAAAAGTTTAATGATAAACTGATTTCTTTAGGGTTTAAGCAAGGGTTTTGCCTTTATATCTTTTTTGACACAGTATTTAATTTTATTAGATGGATCTCAAGCACATGAGTTTTTAAAGTTTACTTAGCCCCCTTAAAATCAGCAAGAGATCAAGACTAATAAAGTGATAATGAAAGCTCTCCTGAGGAGCTGCTGGAACTTTAATAAGCCAGTATGAGCTCTCCATGATTCTCTTTGAACACACTGCAGAGCCAGCAATAAAGCTATCTTTTATAAATGCAACTGTATGAGCAATTAGATTCATCACAGATTGGAATGTTAACAAATGTGTCAAGGGGCAAGGCAGAGATTGCAATCAAAAGGTTTTGATCTGTTCTAAATATATAAAAGTGATCAAATCAAACTTCTGACTTGCCTGTCACCTGGCAATTGAAAATTGCAGAGCTGAAATTCAGAGGAACCTCTTTATGATTGATCCATCATCATCATCAATTACTACTACTAATATTGCTATAATCTCTGCTGTGTATTATTGTGAAGAATCCTTAAGTGGCTTTTTTAAACTGTATGGATGTCTACAGAGAAACAAATTATGTAAATAAGGACAGTCCCATTTATATTGAGCTGGCATTTGTGAAGGTGTAGCTACTATGACATTTTATGTTGGCTAATCATGTAAATCCAAATCTGAGTTGTTGCAATCAGATATTTTGATGAATATGATTAAAGTGAATTAAAATTGCTACATGACAAGCTAGGTTTTTTTCCAACCCAAACTAAGCTGTATTAATATAAAGTTAGAAAACAAAACTTGTGGAGGCTTTGAGCAAATTATTGAATCTCACAGCATGCATGCAGTATATCTTCTGACTCTGTTTAGGACGTCAAAGACTTTTGCAGTGAATTAGTCGACAACAATTAGTTTAGTTTAGTCGACAACTTTATCTAAGCCAACAATGGAAAACGCCAGATATTTAATCCTACTTTCATGTTATTTTTCTCAAGTGAAATAATTATTTGGATCAGTCACACCATCTGAATCAGTCAAACCATTTGTTTCGTGGTTGTATCCAGTTACTAACTAAAACTACCTACAGGACTCTAGTTCACGATTGTAACTGCTCATCCCCAATGTTTGCCGAATTACTCTAAAAGCAATTCCAAAAATGTATAAAGAAAACTTTTCCACTGATCTGAAACCTAAGAATGTGGCAGTGACATTTTGCTGTTGGGTCAATGTTTTAATTGCATACAGATCTTACATATTTTTAAAAAAAACAGCTGGAGATCACAGTAAATGTTCAGTTCAAGGAGTGTGGGCTTAGGGTGGCCCTTTGATATGACTCTGTTTGAACATCTTCGGGATGAATCATCCTACAGTACTTTTTTATTCACACTTTGTTACCTTTCAAAAAGGAATGGAGGTTTCATTATATCTCTCCCCTTGGGACCCCTAGATTTTTACAGTGCTTCAAGGCAAACTACAATAAGATCACGTAAAGGAAAAAAGAAAGATTCTAAAAGAACATGTAATCTGCAACCCCAAACATTGCTGCTTTTAAACAGAGATAAACAGTCAAGAGACTCCTCCACTTGATATATGCTGTCACTGAAGCATATAAAGTACATCAAACGTTCTGCTATTTGAAATGAAGACTCCCTCCTATACATTTTAATTTGATAAAACTGTTAATGTAATGTGGCATCCCTTGCAAAGGGTGATAATCTGCAAGGGAAGAAATGGGATTCTACATCTGCTAAATGCCAATGTTGCATTACCTGAAAGGTCAGACTGCTCTAGGAGATGAAAATGTTTTCTCGTTCTTAGAGGAAGGCCTTACATTTTTTCACATAACATTTCACCTAACAATTTAATATGGCAACAGTAATGTAGGTGGCAGTGTTATTTTCTTGAGTTTACAGTATGTTTTGAGCAAAAGCAACTTACATAAACCAAGGGGTTAACTAGATAACAACAAGTATTGCTGCAATGTCACTACCAACAGGACCTTGATTATACGTACAAGGGGATTGTGCAACTTTCTCAGGACAACACAAAGCAAGCAAGTGCCTAAGCTGGAGCCTGAGACAAAAATCTCTTGGTAACAAGCTCTTGACCTTAACCACTGGCCTACTTAGCCTTCACTTCAGTCAACTTTGAAGCAGCAAGATATTTCCTTAATGGGGTCCATATAGTTAACATCTAATCTTTTGGAACACACATGCCTTCTGAGTAACCACAAGAGTACATCAATCTTGTGGTAACCACCTTCACACTAGACCTTTTTGGTGATGTGGTAATGTTTTCACCCACTCCAGCATTTCATGCCTCATCTCCAGACCAGATTACTACTCCAGAATTTTATGTTTACATTTGGTCCATAAAATGATTGTATTTAGGTTGTAATTGCGTTTCTACTTTGTAAATCTATTTGTTGATTTTCATAAGGAGACTAACCCTGGCAAGAGCTGCAGTGAACCAGAACCTAACCAAGATGAACAGAGCACCAGGTTGGGCTAACTTACTTTGTATTGTTTAAAAACAATTAAAAAGCAAAATCCTTACAATTGATTTCATTGTATCTGTTATGTTATTTACAGTACAAAAGCCTTTGACGTTTGCTTATTTTTGACATCCCCACAGAGACTCCCGCTTGAAGACTGATATTAAGTTGAGCTCCAATTGAAAAATAAAAATGAAGCTGAATCCTTGTTTTTGAAGATGCTAATATATTCCAAAACATAATTTTGTATTAGTTTACGGGCACTGCAGAAAACAAAGACCAATACCATGGTGCTGTAGCTTTATTGCTGGTGAGAGGTAATGGGGTGCCATTCTGGACTGTAAATCTGGCAGTGACCTAGACAGAAGCCCTGTTAAGATTTGACACAACAGAGCTAATGTGCTGTGGCAGAGAAGGGAAGGCAGATGAAAGGGAAACACTAGCATTAAACAAACAGGTCAAAGAGCACCATGTACTTCATACTTCCCAACAGAGAACTGGTGAACCTACTGCCACTCATGTCTGTAGTATAATGCACCTGTTGTCAAACTGACTCGCTCTCGTCTTTTTGTGAGATAATTAGATTTGTCACCTTTTACCATAAAATTGAGGAGAGAGGAGAAAAAAAACAAGATATGTTTTTTGTTATGAAGCTGGCCCACCCCTCCCTTAAAGCCTTCTTTACATTTGTAAAAAGTATTCGTTAAAACCTTACTGGAGACATTTACACACCTAACACAATAACTATAATACTATTTGTGCATCAAATGAGGAAAGTTGGATCTCTTTCTGAAATGCTAAGGCAGAGGTACTCAAAAGGCCGCTCAATAGATAAAAGTCACCCCTCAAGCTCTTTTTGCAATAACACAAAATATTTTTAAACTGAAAACCCCATCTCTGCTGTAATGGTGTGGATAAGCTCTAGATCCCTTTAAGCACTGTTCAGACAGAATATGCTGAGTGAATTGTCCCTCACCTTTGCTCCTTTCTCTGCATTTAGTTGCTGCAAGTATAAAACAAGAATGTTTCAAAGAATTCAGTTGTTGCCTCTTTCTACCTATTTGCAGACTAGACTGGTAAAATACAGGGAATTATCTGGTGTTGTGTTGACACTGCTGTATTAGGTTCTGAAGTGAAGGTGATTTATGTTTAAACTAAGCATCTGCGTTTTCAAAACGTCAAACAGAGAAAAAGGAAAAGTAAAGGACTTACCATCTGCTGGGTCAAGGATCTCCACTGTGGCAATTTCAGGAAACTCTAGAGCAGCCATGACTGGTTCGGACAGGACAATCTGAAACGTCTCAGACTGCTCATACTCCTGGTCAGTCAGGATCCGAACTTTCCACGTTGCCGTGGTTTGGCCCGGGTTAAACTGCACTTGCTTCTGCAGTTTCCCCCGAAAATCTTTGTCTTTTTCCGCTGTGCCATCCTTGGTGCCAATGCCTGTCAGGGAATCAACAAGAAAAGCCCATCAATGAAAGGCCTGCAGAACGCATGTAAATTAATATACACTTACTGTTTACAAACAGACATGTTTTTAAATTTGCTTTTAAAAAAAATTAAAGACCTAGAGGCCAGCCACTGGGCCTGCCTTTGTTCTGCTTTTCCCAAACATCATCTCCCTTATCCGAGGAGGACAAAGCTTTCCAGCATGTAGAGAATAGAAGTAAACTGCAATGGAAAAGAGAAATCCGATTTCTTTTAATTCATAGCTAATACAGTCACCTCCAGTTTCAAAACACCCAATTGTAAGGTCCTATAAAACGTTTCTTGCCAGTGTAATGCCATCAGTTCCAGTGTAATGCCATCAAAGGCCTTGTGAAAAACTTCTTCCCTGAGATTTCTGTTCTGCTGTCAAGGGAAAGTCTTCAGAAAATGGTGTCACATGGATGGTCTTGTCTCAGGGTCTGCTTCTAAAAGGTTATGTCTACCAATGGGACAGGATAATCAATTTTCTGTCATCCCTGACACCAAAGGCCATTTTCAGCTCTGTCAGTCAGGCCCCTACACGTACAGCACCGTTGTCTCATTCGCTTTTTAAAGCTGGTCTCCCGCTCAGTTGGGTGCCCACCATGCCTGCTGAAAAGTGTTTGATCTCAACAACTTCAAGCTACAGAGCTGGCAGATCACCTTCTGTCTGGGCTGTTATGACAGCTGCTGTACGCTACGGAAACTCGCCAAGTTCTTTTTGATTGCAGTGCGCCACACAGCAGTACACTGGCTTTTAATAAAACATCAGACCTCAATCAGTGGCTATTGCTAAGGTCAAGATGGTAACTTTTTTGCTTATGTGTGGCTGTAAATGCATGAGCATCGCAAGCCATAAAGCCTTAAGGACTGTCACCACAAAACCCACACTAATATCTAATTTTGTCATTGCTTCACACAGCTCTAAAAATCCAACCAAGATTCTAACAGTATATATACACTGAAAAAAAAATCAAACTTTGCAAAAATCTTCAAAGTAAGCCCTTGAGTAAAATGAATGATTTTTCACATCCATATTTATTCTTGCAGTAGGAGTCAGATTCCCTTAGGATCAATAAGTTCATGAACATGCTGTGAGCACACTTTTCTTTGTTAAAGCTGCAGTAGAAAAATCCATTGTAATAAATAGAGCTGTCACAGTCAACTCTTGAAAGAATTAGAGCTAACATTTACAGTTAATATTGGTTAACATTGCCACCAGGAGTCAGCACCAAAACAAGAGAATTTTCTTAGCTAAACTGTGACAAGACTGAGGTTATGCCTCCCAAAATCAGTTCGACAAAGTTGGTAACTTCAGTGCTGCTGCTGACAGTGATGAAATAAAACTCTTTAAGATTTAAGAAACATTAGTGTTACATTTGACCCTGTGTTGACTTCTGTAAACTTTACAAGTTTATCTTTCTCCCACCTGTGTGATACTGTTTGGTTAAGACTTTAGTTCTGGTACTTGATGCTGAAATATTGATTTATGCCTGTATTTAATCAAGATTAGACTGCACTAATGCCTTACTTATTGGGGTATTGACTAAGGTGCTAAATATTATTCAGTATATCCAGAATACTGTGGCTCACGTGCCAACTAAGAGTACACTGAATCAGCATGTAACATCTGTCTTCTGTAAATTATGATTGCTCCCCATGAAATTCAGAATGGGGAGCTGGAGCCTATACTAGCAAGCAACAGGCACAAAGAGGGACACCAGTCCACTGCAGGACACACACAGACATAGACACACTAGGGACAACTTTTTCCTGAAGCCAATTAACCTACAGTACTGTACCAGTATTTACTCAGTAAGTTGAAAGCCAGTTAACCTACCAGTATGTCTTTGGACTGTGGGAGGACACCCAGTGAAAACTCACATGAACACAGGGAGAATACACAAACTCCACCAGCCTGGGAATGGAGTCCAGGGAGGGCCCTAGAGCTGCAATGCAGCAATACTAACCACTGTACCCCAGTGCCACCCACATATAATAATATGATTGTTCTACCATAGATATTTTTTTCCACTCTTAAGTCTGAACATTTGCAGTCTTTTCCAGACCTGAAGAAATACCAAAGTAGCAAAACCAAAAGAAATTAAAATCTATGTGAACACCTAATCATTCTGTCTTTCGGTATGGGAGACATTAGGTAGGGTTACATAAATAACAGTCACTAATGATAAAAAGAGATTTGCTGTGTAGGCTGACTGGGTGCTCTGCCTAATCAGCACTAGAGAAGATGGATCATCAATCTGTGTAGGACTCCCTTCTCTGATGTTAGGAGTCCTCATTTGTTTTCAGAACTAAAAGTTTATACTTCAAGATTAATGCAACAGCCTGTGAGTAACGAGCATAGGCTAAGGATCTTAGAGCAGCAAGCTGAAAGTCAAAAGCTTCATTTAAGGAGATGTGGAGTGCTCTACAGTATCTACTCTCCTCCTAACTCAAGCTTTTCATCCTGCTGGTGATAGGCAGGTGATGAAAAAGATCCCTCCTCTAAAAAAAACAACAACTGTAAGTTTTCATGTTCTCTCATAAGAAAAATAAGCTAACTTTTAAAATAGTTTTGAGAAGGGAAAATACATTTGTCAGAAGGAAAAATGAGGGGTTCCAATTCAAAAACAGACCTTCCAAATGTAATTCTAGTTTAACTGAATCAGTTTTAAACGTCAAAATACTTTTTGACTGTAAACCAAACATCAAGGCCAGAGAATCCCAACTATGAAACTGCATAAAGTAAAAATCTCTCCTATTTTAAGCACAAAGGCATTTGGAATTTTTTTGCTGAACATATAAACACAGCACTTTCATAAAGCAAAATAGGCTTATTCCCATCAGTTTTGAGAGAGAGAAATGTTTGAAATTTTTGAAGAAAATCTTGAAAAATGTAAAATTTGCTCTTGTCATTGGCTTCTTTAGCAGAACACTGTAATGTTCAAAACATTGACATAAAACAGTTCTGATCAAAAATGAAAAAACGTTTTACAAAAAATCATCTTTCTCTCCTTTAACTTAGCACTTAGTAATAAACTGTTCAACAGTAATTTATCCAGCCATTCTAGCAGGTAAGAAATGCTAGAGTCAAAACTAAAAAGTCACTTCTAATACAGTACATCTTTTATCAATGTGCTAACTAGAAAAGCTTAAAAAGAAGACAGCAAATGAACTGCATCTTTTTATGGTTAAAAAGTGAATATTTAAGTTTCATTTGCTTTGTAGTCAGGCTTTCTTAAACCTCTTAAAGTAGCTAATCGGTAGCTAATCAGCTATAAATGGTCGTACAGTGTTTTATTATAGAATTTGATCTGGCAAATCAATCCAAACCAACAAGAGATAAAAAGGTCAGCTAAATGTTATTTAAATGATTTGATATCCTTTAGGAATACAAATTTATAATATGATGATTCTCAGATGACTCTGTAAGGGCGATGCTCTCTTAACTGCAGTCAAGGAAAAGCCTCAAAAACCAATAACAAAATACAATAAACTAAACATAACGTAATGCGCAAATCCCGCAAGACCTGCAAGTATATGTGTGAGACATCCACATTTGGATCGAGTTAGATTACAAATTATTTTTTTAATAATTAATATCATGAAAAATGCTTTATTTAAGCATTTACAGTACATCTGAAGCCTTTGAAAATTGTGAGGCTTTTTTTGTGTGGAGGTGTTGGGTATTATGCTTACAAAGCAGCAGAGTTTCTGTTATTCAGTCCTCAAGAGTAAAATGTCAGTTCCCATTGCAAAGATAGCAAATATCTTTCTGTGGACACCACTAATTTAAACTTCACTCGGGCTTAGTGGCTAATCAGCTGAAAAAACAAGACCCTTGCTTTGCTCTTCTTTTTTGGGAGGAGTTCTGTGTCAAAGGTGAGCTTATTGGAAATCATCCAACATTTTCACCTTGCCCACTTACTGACAAAGGACGTCTCCCCCAGGTAGCCTCGCCGCTTCAGCGCCACCTCCAGAAACTTGGCCTCTTCATCCACCACGTAGTACTCCTTCTCCAAAGAAATCCAGGCCCAGTTCAAACGGAAAAACTGATTCCTCAGCTTATTCCCCCCTGTGGGACAGACAAAAAAGTCAAATAAAAAGCAATGGAATTTTTAAACAAATTACTTTGTTTGAATTAACCACTTTGAAGGTACTATTGGACATTGGAAATCAGGAGCACAGCTACACAGCATATTTTCAAACTTCTGACACACTGTATACACTGTACAAAATGCATGTACTGTATCTACAGTGAGAGGCATTGTCAATTTTGCAAACGAGCAGCATTTTTTTTGCAATTTTAATGTTGTCAGTATTTATATATTTATATATTCTGTTTAAATGGTCTGTTTACAGGTCTAATAGTATCAAAGCACTAATTTCCAGATTCTCTAATCCCACTGTCTTTTGTTGAATTAAAACATGCAGCCTTGCAATTTCCCTCCTTAAACTCTGCAGATCACCTACCTAGAAGTAACGTTTGATATCCTGCCAGGTAAGCTGATTCGTACCTTAGCAATTACGGCAAATGAATGATCAGCTATTGTACTCAGCCGAGAGAAAGATATAAGAGAGGAACTGTAGAACTCCATTATAGCTAGCCTTAGCTGCCTGACTTCAAATTGAGTTAAAAGGCGAGACATTTTTTTAAAACTTATTTTCTACTTCTCCTTTGAAGTTTCAGAATCAGAGCACAACCCTGTGCATTCCTTCGGGGCTTCATTGCCAGCCAGGCCGATATACACAAAGAAAATTATTAATATAGCAGTAGCTACACCTCAAGGGGGAAAAATAAGTCTGCCCTCTCAAAAACCATGCATTTGTTGATTAGAAGAGTGTCTGACTTCATAGAAACTTGCAATAAATTAAAATATGCTATTAATTGAACAGAAATCCTCCCTAGCGTTGATTTATAAAGCTGAGAGTAAGTACAGAGGAAATTTGTCGGGCTTGCTGTAGTTAAGCTTGATTTTAAATTCTTGTTTGGATTGATTTGGTAGTAACAAGACAGTAACTGTTGCCAGCTACCCTCTAGCTGTCACATGCTGCAAATCCATCACGTTTACCCTGACCAGTCTGGCATGCTGATATTGTTTCATGAATGAACTTGGCGCTTGCATCAAGTGGGGGATGGGTTGTGAGGCACAAAGGGTTTCGAGCTAAAAGATGGCTGAAGGATACTACCTAGGGTTTCCTCAATTAAAACATAATGGAACTAGACTGAAACTTCAAGGGCAAGTCAACAATGTAAGTTAAGGCACACAAGCTACATGAATTATTAACATTATTTAAAGGAAATGCTAAAAATGCTTTATCTCTTATCTGCATATTTAGGTGCAGAACCTAAATATCTGTTTGTTTTCAACTATTTTATTGGCCTTCAGCCACGTACATTCTACATAGACAACTAATTGTGTTTCAAAATATCTGTAAGTTTAAAATAATAATGGAAATTAGAAAAATGTTTGGCTTTTTTAAGTTGAGCACTTTACATCAACACCTGTTTCCCATATAGGATCTGTCTGTTTTATCATATACTACACTGTCACATACCGATTTACTAAACTAAAGGTTTGAAGGAGTATCCTAATCTGGCAAGTTAAAAGTCTTCTGGTTTTGAACAGTAAACAGTGAAAGAACTGAAGTAATAGATAACATTACTCCTGTCTTGGAGTCCTTGCACTGGCTTCCTATCAGGTTTCATGTTGACTTCAAAATCCTCACCTACAAGGATTGGCACCTCAATACCTGTCTGATTTACTCCCCACCTCCTTTTGTTCAGGAAATCCTGGTCTCCTGTGTATCCCCCAATCCCATCTGCACTCTATGGGTGACAGGGCTTTTTCCCTTTATGTCCCAAAGCTCTGGAAGTTTTATCCCTGAAGATATCTCATTCCCTGAGCTCTTTCAAATCTAGACTCAAAACCTCTCTCTGTAAAGCCACTTTTAAAGGCGACATATAAAATAAAGTTGTCATTTATTATTATTATCATTATTTTATTATTATTGCAGTATTCAAAACTGGCTTGGACATTGGGAAAGTCAACCCAGTGGACGTCTTCATAATTAACAGCGAAACACAAACTCAAGCTACAACTACATGAAAGTGAAAAGAGGGTATTTCTTTACACAGAGGATTGTAGGAAGATATAATAAGCCACCCAGCCATGTTGTTGAAGTTAATATCCTTACTGACGTATTTCAAGAAAAGACTGGACAAGGTCCTGGGGTCAACTACAGTATCTGTTTACAACCAAACAGACTAGGCTGAATAGCCTCTTCTTGTTCGGAACCTTTCTTATCCCAGGGTGTTTCTCAAAAAGAGCAGGGTGTTTCCCCGCATCCTGGCCAAATTTCTCATTGGCCTTTATCAATTATGGCCTCCTAATAATCCCCATCTATGAATTGGCTTCATTACTCTGCTCTCCTCCCCTCTGATAGCTGATGTGTGGTGAGCATACTGGTGCACTATGGCTGCTGTCAAATTGTCCAGGTGGGGGCTACACATTGGTGGTGGTGGAGGGGAGTCCCCACTATGTATAAAGCGCTTTGAGTGGAGTGTCCAGAAAAGCACTATATAATCGTAAGGAATTATGTGCTTGTCGGTGGTGAAGTTTTGATAGATTCAGGTCTGCATTACCATTCCTTGTTTTGCCCTATCAGCTCTGCCCCTTTGCTTCATATTTCTGTTCCTTCCCTCTCTTTTTGTGTTTTGTGTTGCTTTTCATTTTTCAGAGTGGAATTAACCTTGCTTATTCCTTTGCAGCTTGCATGCTGATGCAGCTCTGCACTCTTAACCTATTATTACAATACTAATCATGCAGTTAATTACTTGCTGGCACTGCAGTACTTCTATAAATACGTTTGGAGACTGAGCCCACTGCAATAATTTCCTGCAATCAAAGTCAACATGAACTTAAATGACATATAAATTATTTGTAGAAACCAAGGAACAAATACCTGTGCACGTCAGTAACGTCACGTCAGTAACAAATATAAGCCCCGGAATAAAATTAAACAGGACTTTTTTCAACTAAGGCAAACATGTCTGAACCATTGTAAGATGTAAATTAAGGTAAATCAGGAATCAAATAAGGACTTTTTCAAGGTTCTGTTGTTTTCCAAGAACAGGTCCTTAAAGCCACAGAATCTCCAAGTGGAGTTCAGTTTAATCTGTTTTTTTAATAACCCACACCCAAGAAGCCAACTGGAACAGGAGGATTTTTTCAGGCTGTTCCACTTCATTCATCTGAACAAACGCACAGACTTTTAATTTGCTCTCTGTTTAGCTCCCTTGATAAGGCACTGGAGAAAAGCTGGCTGAGCGTCACAAGTAAACACAACGTGTGTGATCCTTGGAACGTGACAGCTACTGTTCTGAAAGTATGACAAATTGAAGGAATTATCCTATTAATGTATCCTTCAAGCTGCTTTGCAGTGCTGTAATCTTTTTCAACTGCAGTGAAAAATGGCACAAACAAGCAAAAAGGTTGTGCTGTTCACTGGGCATCCAAATATTTCCATTTATTACACTATTACAAAACAATTTTAATTATTATCTTACAATATAGTAACACTGGTATGTGATGAGATACTGTTTTTGTTTTTTCTGCTTTCATCACATTCCTGAAAGAGCTCATTAATACATCTGCATTATTATTATTGGTCTTACCATTTATGTTCTGCATTATTTGTTGTGACTTTCTGGAATATTTTATGTTGTGGACTCACAACTGCCTTCTATTGTGTTTTGCCTTTTGTATGGCCAACCATTTTGAAAAGGTTATACCCCGACTGACCTCTGTATACTGTAGATTGAAATTATATCCCACATCGGGGGGAACTGGAGGTTCGGTTTAGAGTATTTAACCGAGTATTAGTAAACTTACTGTAGCACTTGTGAGGAGACTAGTTAGTGTGGTGAAGGCCTACTTGTGTGAGGGAAATAAATATGTCAGCTGTTTTATAGCAAGAGTTTCCTGTGTTCAAAGTCTGTATTGAACTATTAGTGGTGAGTCTGCTGGGAGCTACTGTAAATTTTTGTTTTTGCTATTTTTTTATTCTTTTCCGTAAATGATTTGTCTTGCTTTAATTAAACAACTATTATTAATTATAATTTATTAATAATATATAATAATATACATTATTAGCACTTTATTTTTGGGAATCCGTTTCCTTTTATAAACTCCTGTGACACCCTTCATGTAAAGACAGAGCATCGTTAATTATAATGCAGCAGTTTGCTGTTACAGTGATGACCTGAAATCCATTTGGGCTGAATTAAACATAAAGTAACATGTGCACCGCTATGTCAAGAGATGTGTATAAAACACTCTGGTATCATTACAAATACCACACTATTTTCCTGAAAAATAATGTTGGTTTTATTGTGCCCAATATTTTAATATTTTAAATGTGTACCATTTTTGTGTGATGCGGCAAATAACACTGCATCCATCATACTGTGCACAACTAATTACAAGTCCTCTTTAGGTTGTTTTGTGTGACATTCAATGCCGTCTTAGAAAAGAAATTCCCTTTTAATCCTGATTTACAAACCATCTTCTCTGGATGAAAAGGAAAGTATATCCATTCTTAATTCAGGTTATGTAATATAAATCCCACATTCCCACAGTTTTATTTAATCCAACTACTGTATTTCTCACCCCATTTCTGATTGAACAAAGTTATTGACCAAGATTATGTAAAGCAGTACTGAAATAAAGGAGACCTGTGTCTTCTCACTTTCAGCTACACTTACAGTACAGTTTTTCAATACCATTTATAGAAAGGATTTGGGGTTGATATTATTTCACTATGAACATTAGAAACACAAGAGTTATAATTATTTACATTGCTGTTAAACAGATCGTAAGCTGAAAAGCACACTCCCTCTTCTGCTTGGGTTCTTTTTAAACAAGACTCCAACATGGAAATTTCAAGGAGAAAAATCTTATATCATAAACAAAAAAAACCTTGTTAAAACAAAACCTTATATTACTCACAATTACAGAAAAATCAGACTACAAAACAAATATAAAAGAAATCCTAAACATTACCGTTTTTCTTTTTAGTTTTTTTAAATGTAAAAATACATTTCAGACCAAGCATTAAGCATCACATTAAATACTATTTTACTTTTGAATGAAAACTTTATTTTACATTTGTTGCATATCTATTTACAGTAGCTTCACACTCATTATTTCAGTGAATGAATGTAAAGATAATTTAACATTGACTGAAAAAGCAAATCTTTCCTTTAGTTTCAACTTCAGCTTTATGAGCTTCGAGAGCATTTCTGAATGATAATATTCAGTATTCTGCTAATATTTTGAAGTTTTATGCAACATAGGCTGAACTGTCACTGGCATCCTTTGTGTATATTTACAGTACAATTATTTTGCTTCCAGAAAAAAAAATCATGCAACACTACCTATAATTTCTTCTCTGCTTATATCCAGGTGCACTTATCTGCTCCATTCTGAGTTAGCAGTTTGGAAGATGAATATTCTGGCTCTTTGGTTATGCATTGAAACCACATATGATGACTCCACTAGCCCATTCAATTTCTCATAAGGAGGTGAGGTATAATCTGTCAATGTACTTTGCTTAATTTATAATCACATTTCAGAAGCACAAGTGGCGGAGCTCTGCTGTACATTCTTGCAAAACCTAAAGAAAATGTCTTTCAAACAGCTTGTGAGTTGCATAATATTAAAAGACTTTGTGGAAAACAGAATGATTCATACATGGCTGTTGCTTGTCCTTTAACTCTGAAACAACTGCATGTCACCCTGAAAATGCTTACATTTAAGTATTCCTTTCTGAAGGTTGGAGAACAGTTTTATAGATTTACTAACAAATGCACACTTGCTGCAATATTGCAGTAATCAGAAATTCTTTGTAACAGTGATGGTGTTCAAATGATCCCACCCACTTTGACAGGCTGAAAAAGCCTTGAACAGAGAAGACTGCAAGGGGACATGATAAAAGTATTACTTCAAGGGAAATGACAAAGTCAAGCCAGTGGACACCTTCAGAATCATCACTCCCTTTGTTTGTAACTATTCTTATTTTTAAGAGATATTTTAATACCTTTTTACTGTATATGTTTTGTAGGATTTAAAAGAAAAAGAATTTCAAATGAAATGACATGAAGCTTTTATGTTTTTAAATCACTTTAAGAGCAAAGAAGATTTTTACAGGGATGGTGTTTCAGATTGAAGAAAAGGCTTTTAAAGAGAAATTAAATAGTAAATAGCATTAAATAGTGTCAGGTCCCTTGTCTTCTAATAGCTTGCTTTAATATCAGACAATGCTGACCAAGGGATTCAACCCTGGAAGCAGTTTGACCTCAGTGGAACTGTTTTTTTTTTGCTCAGACTTTTCATTCTTTTCCTTACAAATTGACACAACTAATGTGGTAAGCTCAAGGCTTCTGTAGGCCCTACAATCTTCTTAGGTAGAATAATATATTGCCCATTAAATATGGCACATTAATGCATTGTGATTTCTGCAAAACTGTCAGGATGGAGAAAAACAGATTAAGTATGCAGTGATAAAACATATTGAGTGTCTTGGCATTGAAAAGTAATTGCTCAAGATGCTTAAAAAACAGTGGTGCTTCGTTATTACGCACAGAATGTCATTACATTTGATGCTTTTTCTCATTAAAAAAATCAAATCACCATTTTTATTACACCAGGTGGGTAGCTGCGTCAGCATGCGTAGGCTGCAAAGGAACAAGTAATAGGTTTATTCCATGCTGAAAAAAAAGAAGAAAGAAAACACAACGTTTCGGCCGTGGAGCCTTCTTCAACATTTTTATTACATACCCATCCATTCTGGAATAGGTAATTGTAAAATCCCTCAGTTCTTGGTGCTGACCCATGTACTCACACAGGGAGAATGAGGAAATGCAGGCAGGTTCCCCTAGCTTGCCCACCCTTTGAGCCATTAATTCATTAATCGATCGATTTCTTTATTCAATTCATTAAAATTTAATTAATTAAAAGATCACATATTCCTTAACCTACCGATGGTGACCAACTTTCAACACCACCCACCATTTAAGTACAGCACTCATCAGAGTTGATGAGTGGCAGGCCTATTACACTACAGATCAGATAAAAACTGAGAAATTGCTTCCCCAATTGCAACAAATCAGAATGGGAGAAAACAAGAAATAATATAAGAACAGCATTGCTATGCCAAGCTTTCCAAATACAATCCTGCAAATATTAGATGGTTTCTCAAATGAATGAAGTTTTAAACCCAAATCTAGAAAATAACGTTGAAATGGTTGTACGTTTCTGCTCACTAACAAGAAGCCTGCCCTTCAACTGGTACATCACTACAGTCTGGATAAGGTAATTCTTCTTAAGCTTACAGAGACTTCACATTGGACAGCAGAGATAGCATTAAATCTTGGGTGTTAAATAAAGGCTTTTTGACAGTCAAGCAAGGGTAAGCAGAGCCAGTGAAATCTTGCCAAGTACTTAGTATCAATGTGAAAAAAGACAACTGGCTTCTCTCAACTTGCCTTAATTTATTTACTTAGTATAAACCTGTGTTTCTGGGTTTACAGACATTTCCAGCACTTTAGCTGAGTCAGCTAAAATCTTGTCTTGCTACAGTTGTCAGCTCTCTGGCTGACCATATGATTTCTTTATTTTAAAGAAGTAAAGGAGTACCAATGGATAACTGGTGCTAAGTGACCTGTGCACAGAAAATGGATTTTCTTTTAATTAAGATAAGGAAAGAGCTGGGGGAGCCCACTTCAAATGGACATGAAAAACTGGGAGGTTAATTTTTAACAAAAACAGAACTGATCACCCAGTTCTTGTTTGTATTACAGAAAAGTGGTTTTTTATTTACTGCTGATAAATCTGCACCAAACAGTTAATTCCACAAGATAGGAACTTAACCAGGATGTGCCACAGGCTTCTGCTTAATTTAAAAAAAAATGAAAACAGATTAAGTCAGATTAAGTCATACTTCAATACACAGTAATTATCAGAGTAGCAATTAATTGGTCCAAGAATTTCATCTAACCATGCTATGAGTATCTTGATGATTCAGCACTTCAATTATTTGGAAAACATCCCCCAAAGCTCCAACACTCAGTGCACAGCAAAACTTTTTGTTTCATAATGCAATGTAGTGCACTTACTGTATCTTATACTTTATTTTATACTTATACATAGAGGGTCAATATAAAAAAGTCTGCTCATGTCTTCCAGTCAGGTCCTTTAGTAATGTCAGTGACAAGATAATCCTTTGATACTGTCAGAACCCCACTTTTGATTTGCCTGTGGTAGGTACACACAAAACACACACAGAGTGCCTGACATGTCACACTACCAAAACCATTAACATTATAAAAGTTTACATTCCACTAAGGCAAAGAGAGAATTTTATAGATGTTTTAAAAAAATGGGAAGCAAAATGGAGGCAAAGATCAAATTAGATCAAAAACAAGTATTTTCAAAGAATGCCCAAGTACCCTTCCTCTATCCAGCTGTTATTACATATTGTTAGTTTTTACTGAATAAACCTCTCTTTTTGGAAAAAAAGAACTATGCTGTGATGACTTACCAGTTCATTACTGTTCTGGCACCACTGCAAATGAAATTTATGAGATCACCACATGGTTCCTACACTGCTGTTGAAGTGTTACATCTTGTTTTGTTTCAGAAATTCACCTTTTTATGGTAAGAATTTTTGTTGTAATTTTAAAACTATAATGACCTACTGTATGGCTCTAGCGTTTTTTAAATATAAAAAGGCATTAAAATAGATGCTTATCAATATGTTTTTTTTTCACTTGAGTGGAACACACTGCTGCCAGCACAAGAATATTTTGGTTTAAGTTCAATCATTTTTTAATTACCATACAGTAATCAGTTGTGGAACATAAACACCATAAAAATCTAATGACTCCAACCAAAGGTTTCTAAGATAATTACTATTGCCTTTGATTTTTTTTTTACTGCTGCTTTATTTTCATGAAATAGCTGGAAAGTAGGTTTAGGTTTTGATGTGAAAGCTTTGAAGATTACAAAACATGTTATAAGAGTGAGCTGGTTTCACAGGTAACACTGCTGAGAATATTTAATGTCTATGTTTCACTTTATTACTAAATCCGATACTTTCAAATGGCCTTTACAATGGCTGGACATGACTACTGATTAATGAAGCTTTAAAAGCACAGATCCTGTTTCTGAGGCTCCTACAGTATGTGGCTCTGACCAAAATCATAGTGATGACTGGGAAAAATAATCCTAAAATCACCGGCTTAATTTTTGTGTTCAGTGACTTTGAAGCTGTCCAGTTTTACTCCAGTTTTCCAAACAACACCAAACTTTTCACTTTTAACCCATTTGTTCACTGTGAGGCTTGTAGAGTGAAAAGAGGGGAACAATGACACTGCACATACTCTACTGTATCTGATGACAAGTACAGTACATGTAGTAAGTCCACAGCTCTCTCTCAGTGACATAAAGTGATTTGACCTGTTGAACGGTGTGACAAAAATGTGTCAAATGTATGTGGCACACCTACTGTATATGCATAAAAACAGGATAATACTGCTGTAAATTTGAAACTTTCAGCCTTTGGTAGCAATATATGCAGTAGGTATAAAAGAATAGTTGTTCTACTGGTTAAGTTTATTAATTCTCAAGGACATGTGAAATACAAAAGAAAGCACATTGCTATACAATGTTAAACCTGTCTCATATTACAACCCTCTAGTAAATGATTTGTAGTAGCATGTATTGGTATGAAATACAATTTCAGGATAGATATTTTAAAACCATTCTTTTAAATTACCTGCAGTTGTACATTCACTTATATTGGCCAAACATTATTCCAGCAGCCTTTACTGTTAATGGCACCAGTCTGTGAAAGTGCGCAGTGCAGTGACAGCCTCTTGCACTTCTGCTGTGTAACACTATGACTGGCCTTATTTGGTTACTTGAGAGATACGCTTGAAAGCACTGGTGCTCCTACTTCACTGCTCTGACAAGTCTGGAGAGTAGAAATATGTCCCGACAAAGCAGCTGACATCTGACCACTACAAAAGAACATATTCATTATAGTTCAGAAAGAAAAAAAAATATACAGTATATGTATTGCATTAGGTACGGATTTATTCCGAGGAGAGCAGCACAAGCACCATTAACAAAACTGGCTTGAACATCAAAAGCTAAATTCAAAAAGCAAAGATTCTTCAGCTCCCTAAAACAAACAGTGAATAAGGACCCATTTCTCATGGAGCTAAAAACAGAAAAGGCTGAAGAACATGCTTGGACATAAACATCTCTTTTTCTTCTTTTACTGTGTGCATGACCTTGATGGGGCTGATACCAGCTATAAAAAAATTTATGTCACTATTCTGCATTTTGCTTCAGATCAAGGAAAGGCATATCATATGCCAATAGCACAAAAGCGAAGATGCCCATATATTGTAGCTTTTTATATTATACAGAACTCTTTACCAAAAGAGTAACCCACAAAAATAGAATGAACAAAATATCTTTAAAAGTTTATCCAGTGAAATTTCATCTTCTGGTAGCATTATAACACAACACAAAAAGAATTACTACTCCTATTGTAATATACAGTGATTATAATATAGTATTATATACAACTAATGTCCCTACTCCTATGAGCAAGGAAAACAGATCCAGTTAGGAGTTAGGGTAATATAACCTATAATATACAATATCATAAATTCAATCAGTAATAAAGATTGTGTTCCTTCATAAAAAGTTTTTAGATTATCATATGATCCTTATTTTACAGTATAATAACTTTAAAAAAATGAAAGTTTCAAAATTAGATACTCCTTTAAATACTCAGAAATATTAAGGTTCATTTTGTAAGACTCTGAAGCAGATGTCTTATAAAAAATCAAGAGCTAAATCTTTGTGAAAAGCCTAGCTGTCAGAGATTAAGAGCTAAAGAAATTCTGCACAGCCCTGACCTCTGTCCACTCACCCTTCTATAGCGCAGGAACAGGGCATAAATCTCATTCAAATGTCAGCTCTTTCCTGCTCATTGGAAATATTTTGTGCTCAACCAAGCTGCCCTGAAGGAGAATGGGCACTTTTGGAGTGATCTAAAGAAGAAAAATCAACCTGAAGAGTGAAGGTGACTCACAACACACCACCCATGGATCAAATTGTTTCCAGTTTTAAAACCATTTTTTTATATTTGAACACAAACATAATGAGAAATTTAAAGAATACATACTGTAGTATTAAACATTTGACCCTTTCTTACACTACTGATGTTTCAGTGTACAGTAGATGCATATGCTATTTATTTATATACATAGCTTATTTTTAAAAAGAAATTAAATTCCTAAAGATGATATTAGCATCACAGGGAATTTTAATTGAATAATTGTTGCATATCACCTAATTCTGTGGGATTGTTGTTAAAAAAAACACAACCTATATTCATATTCTGTTTCATTATACTAAACACCAGTATCAGTAAGAAAATCTTCACCAAATTAACAGTTCATTCTTTAATGCACACCCAGAATATGTTTTATGATCTGTTTGTTTAAAATCTAATAGTAAATTAATGTAAACATGAACATTTCTGTTTCTTAAATACAAAAGCCACTTCTCCATTGATTCCAATAAAGTCCACGAGGTTGTTGTGGAAACCGTTTCAAGACATCCTTTTATTGGTCACAAAAGCTGCAGCCCTGAACTTTTGAGGAGAGGGCGGTCGGAATTCCCAAGCTTCCTATTGAAAACCTGCTTCTTTTATGGTCGTGAGGGAAAAAAAAGTACAGTGTTCTAACTAAAGGTCAAGCTTGCTGTAATTCTGCCCCATGCCCTGCTTCCCAGTATCAAAAATGTGAATGACGCCAATTTGCCTGCAAGTGTTCAAACTTGGCGGCCTTTGAAAACAAAAGCAAGGAAAAGCAAGGTACGACAGGGACTTGGCACTTCACAACAGTGTTCACTTGAAAATATCAGCGCCACCGTAAAAAAATACAAAAATAAACCAAACGTGCTAATTTCTAATGGCATTGTCCTTGCTTAATTGAAAAGAAAACATTTCCAAAGCTAAATTAGGGGGATAAAAATCAGTCTTAAAACCAGTTGCAATGAATTTCAATTTAATTTCGAAAAGTTTTAATGAGAACTTCACAGTCAGTAACTAAACCCATGCAATGCACAATTTGGACCAACACATCTTACCCTTAATCATTTTACAGATATGGCTTTATAAAGTCTGCATTTTTACAAGGACAAAAATCCTGGAATCAGAACTTAAAGAGCCTTGTTTTTGGAAAGCGTTTTCTCATTTTAAACTTCTTCTAACTTTGTCTTCTCTGTCTTTGGCACACGACAGAGAAAACTGCTTTCAATGGTGGATTCTTTCAGCTGAGGATGAACTCTGTCCTTTAATTTCAATGGGTTCAAGTCACCATATTACTCTCCTTAATACGTTTACACTGTCAGAGATATTCTGTAGAGAGTGTAAACATTGAAATGCTAAGATGCTATACAGTATATTATATATAGAACTAAATTTATTTATTAATTCTCCTCATAGTAAATCTCACAAAACTGCACACATAAATCTGACAATGGCTACAGTGCAAGCTGGTGAATACTGGGTTAAGAAAAGCTCTTCTAAATCCTCAAGGTCATGTCTTCTTCAGAAACTTTGGCTAGATGATTAAATTTGAAGATTATAGTTTAGCCTTGAATGGGCACAAGCTCTTCAACAATGTTTTCTTTCTTTCCTAATTGTAATTTTAACACAGTTAGATCATTGTGGGGTGGTGTAGCAAAGTGGGTATGCCTTTGGACTCATGACTGACACTGTGAGTGTACCTCACCTTGAATGAAGTACTCTACCCTGTCAGCTCTAGTCCACCCAGTTGTATAAAGGACATTTGCTGGGGGGTGATTCCTGAGATAATCAGGCACCGCATCCAGATGAGTGCTCTCTAGTCCACTTAGCGCTACAGAAACAAGGATGAACTTTGTCCCAATGAGCCACTGTGACTCTAGTCTTATTTCTTTACCTTTGTTTTTCTTAAATGCATCTAAACTTGTGTCCCCAAACCTCATTCTATACATAAATACTTCCAATATCAGGAATAACCCTGGATAGGAAAAGGGCAAAATTGATTCTGTAAAACAAATGGTTTTGCTATAAACATTCAGTTCTACAAATATTCCCTTAGGCACACTACTGTTTTTTATTCAGTTTCATTCTATTCCCATTAAGCTAACCAATATTTTTACTCTTTGAAGTAAGATATAATATTACTACACACAGATGTGAGAGGGGTGCTCCCGAGATAATTATGATTTTTGTTAGTCTCATTTCTAAATTTCCCATTGCTTTTATTATCTGCATGTTGCTTGAAACCCTAAGGAAAATCCATACTAACTTACTTGGCTGTAGTTTTTAAATTACATTTTAATTTTTTATACATGCAGTTAAAAATTTAATTTATGAATTTCTAATTCAAGCAAATCGTAGTCTGGTACAGTATATCTATGTGATGAATAGATTCACACATTTTGACTTGCACAAAACGCTGAAACACAAGGGTTAATGTCACAATAAGAAGTACAGTACTACAGTATGTGAAGTCATAATATGGATTTGGCTTGTTTTAGGTCATTATCCCAATATTATGAAATGCCAAAGGAAAAATTGTAAGCCCAATTCACTGGAAACTTTTACGTTTGTGCTATGAATGTCCATGCAAATACACATAGAAAATATGCATACTGTACATTTTAAGTGGTATCCAACCAAAGCAACCTCACCACCTGCTGAAAATACTTTCTCATTTTTACTTATTTTTATATTTCTTATAAATATTGCTATATTGAAAAATATTTTTGCAAAAAAAAACAATCTACACTTAAAAAACTAGCAACTACGGAATCATTCTGTCTTAACATGCACATAAAGGTCATCCCAGATTAAATATTGAAAGCCTTGGGAATAGGGCAAGTCAATTATGCATGGCCATTACAGAAACTGCAGGAAACAACTGTCAAAGTCAAATGAACAAATCCTGACTTCACAAACATACAGTCCAAACCATCCACATCAAAATTAAATACTGCATACTGTCAACTGTATGTGCAAAACATCTTCTAATATTGTACTTTTATAGAACTAGAGGACATACGGGAATATCTATAACATTTCTTCATTAATGCATCACATCTTTTCACGTTTATATAAATGTTTTGTATGTACTGTATCTAGTTGTTATCATTGAAGTCTAAGGTTTCAATGTGAGTCGTTGAATCTCCTTTACAATGCCTCCAGTAATTATTTGAACACCTAGTGTAGAAACAGCTGCATTATACACGGCTCTATGAAAACACTTTGGGAAATTATTTATGAATTTAATCTGCCTCTCTAAAATCCTTTTGGAGGCTGGCTGCATTCAGCATGCCAACAAGCCAGAAAACAAGATTTATTCATATCACAGCGTTTGTCCTTCCAAAAGCTGCAATTGTAGGTTCTAGAGGAGGTGAGGCTCACTGCATGAGAATCATTAAGAGACACTGGATCTGCTTTGTTTCTCTAAAAGCTGAATAAACTGGAAAAAAAACACTAGGAAGTGAAGACGAGCTAGACTTTGTAAATCTGAGGTTACACAGTAAACCTAGAAGAAGAGAACATCACAATGAGGGGGTAAAGCATGCTTTTTCTTGACCTCTGAATAAACAGCCTTTGCTCACTTGTCAAAACGCACAATGGCTGGCTGTTTGCTGAATGCCTTAGTGAAGCACAACAAAACACCGATCTGCGGGTGATTCATGAGCTCCATGCTAATAGGTTGGGGTATTTGTTGGTCTTTTGAGCCAGCCCCACTTGCTTCATTTACCACCCATGTTTAAGCTGAATTAATAGAGTCCAGTGTTACTTTTGTTCCAGCAACCATTGTCTGATGTGGTACCAATGGAGGAATGACCTATCTCTCCAAGAGGCAAATACTACAACCCAGTGATACATGAAAACAACATAAATTAAGTCTCTCTGTGCCTTGAAGAACAGAGCAAATAAAACAAGATTTTTGTATGGACTTCAACTTTGTGACCCACCAACTGTCACTTTTAACTTGTACATCAAAGAGCCCAGAGCCAGAATTGTGAACAGAGCAAATATTACGTAATTCTCAAATTTTCCTTGTATAGAAAGTGCACATGGTTACGAATGACGTTCTAAATCCCTTTATTTTCTCACAGCATTTGCTTAATGGAAAAGAAAGACTTTGACATGTTCAGATAACATTTAAGACTTTGATATGGAAAGGCAAAGATAACACAAGAAAAAAATATCTATAAAGGATTGAAATAAGCAGTTTAAAGTGCACTTTAGGAAATCATTTTTTTATTTTCAAATATGTATTGTACTATGTTGTTGCTGGCTAAGCTCTTCTTTATAATACACAGAATGTCCTGCAGATGTATGCCTCATTTTTCACATTTTTCACAATATGGTAATATAAAACATTAGACAGGTGCATGAATATTGAATGATTGTACTTTTTAACTGATTAACCTACACCAAAAGTTAACTTTAAGTAGGACAAAACAAAACTAACCTTGGTGTTGAGTGGCCAGTGCTTAATATTTTTTCAATATTATTTCAATGAAAATAAGTGACTAAAAAACAAGCAACGCAATGTTGTGACAGCACAGTATAACTTTCTTGTGCTATCCTTTTTTTTAAATACTTCAATTTGAAAACCTTTGTACACTTCAAAAAGCTGCTTGCAATAATTGGAAATATCCTTTTCTACATCTGGAGTTAGGACCTCACTTTAATTCAATCCTTTGAAGATCACACATGTTAGGTTAGATTAAAAAACTATTACAGGTGTATGTAAAGGAAAAATAGTCCAGTAAATTTTAAAGTAAAGCACATTATTAAATGGAGGTTGTGCAGTCATAACTACGGTCACAAAGATGCTTCAGTATGATCATGTCCATTAGCTAATAGGGATACACTTCTTTAGAATAGTAAAAAACATGGATGAACAAGGTTTCTTGGGACACATGTGGAAAACTATTGACCAAAAACCTTTTTGGAAGGTTGCTCTTGGAATCACTCTTAAGCATTTTTCAAATATGAAAGATGCTTAACAGCATCTTAAAATATGAATTCCTTGACTTTTAAACCTTGCCTGCCTGCAACATCTAAATATGGGAGGGCCTACTGTTGTAGTGCTTCCATTTTATTTTTATAACAAACTGTTGTCATCAAAACATAATGACACATAAGGTGGTACTTTGCTTGGGTCATGTTCTACTGACTGAACATCAAATATCTGAGGCAATTAAAAGCTCCAGTATATAAACCACCCTACAGTGAAGCACTCCTTAGAGGATAGATGTACTGTAAGATGAATAAGAAAAGTTTAAACTTTCACATGTGCAGCCTGCTGAGCTCTTTATCTCCCCTAAATGTTGACTAGAGGAATCAACATCTTTATGGACTCTCCAGCACAGTCCTGTAGATTGCTCTGAAAATAAAATGACAGTTTTTTCAACAGAGTCTTTTTTGCATCATTTACCTCAGAGAGCACCAATTGCTTTCATGTCACCCTTACAGCCGTTAAGCCATAAATCTCCAGGTTTAAACCCTACTCCTCTCCTATACTGTAGTGCTGTGGAGGTCCTTAAAGACATATGTGCTGTCAGAGAAGTGCATTCTTAAAGCATTGGCAACATGACTTGGAGATTAGTGGGAGCTCAGTGAAGACACTTGCACTTGTTTTATAATGAACTTGCGCTGCCAAAACACTAACTCCTACTTATTGAAAAACAGCTGTCAACAATAATTTACTCAGTCCCGTTGCATTAGTTAAAAGAAGCGAATGGCTAAGTTTGTTTCCTCTGGAGATGACATTGAGGAGTACTAGGGAGAAATGGTTCAGAATTAAAAACATTTGTCACAGCATTAAATTTAAAGAAAACTAAAAACGGATAATAAGAGCCTTATTGGGCACAATCCAGATACTGCTGTTTTTTTGACAATTTACATGATTGGCTTATTTTTAGACTTATTTTATATTTACTAAATCCAGTTCAGCCTTTGTGAATTTTCACTTAAAAATACAAAAACACCAGATTTATCGCTGGAAGCTTTTACTAGGAAGCCAAGAGTTTCCTCATGAATATTCAGGAAATATATTTTTGGGCACTGGTTCTCTCCTTTAATGCAAAACTGTCACCTAAAAGCTCAAGTTACTGCTGGCCTTCTTTGTGTCCGAAATAAAAAGAGGTATACAGATGTCTGTTGAAGTGGAAGTCTAACCCCAAAAACTAAAATTAATTAGGACCTCCATTGTACCCATGTCACAATACTAATGGTTTATAGATATTGTATTTTAATTTCAGGATATATTATACAAATTAAAATTCAATACAAAGATCTAAAGCTTGCTAGATTTGGAGATTTTCCATTAAAAATAACCTTCATAAAAAACAACTTAAAATGACACTGGAAACAATGGACGTTTAGCCAGATCAACTACAAGCCCTTTCTGACTGTCAGACATTGATTCTCAGAACAATTACAGTTCATCTAGTTCATTGCATTATTTATTCATTTCAGCCAGATGCCTTTCAAGTTTGCACATCATTAAAATCATTCACACAACAATGACTAATTTGGACCCTATTTAACCAAAGTTCATAAAACTGCAGTAGTTGTTTTTTTTTCATTCAAACCATATGAGCTGGCTATGTAGTAGTACATACTGTACATTAATCTGGCAAACATATTTTCAGCTTCCTTAAATAAACACAAAATGAAAATTATATGAAAACATTGCAAAAAAGCAAGCCTAAAAAATGAAATGCACTGTGTTCATTGTTCAAAAACAATTCTGATCTCTGAATTGATATTCTTAGACTGAACTTGTACAGAAATGTATGCATAATTATAGAGACCACAATTTAGGTTTCACCTTTACTCCAAGAATATTCCAAAGAACTTTAATCAGAATATATTAGACTGTATTGTTTCAGTAGTAGTCTAATGTGTAGCAGTAGACTTTTCTGAATGGAAAAAAAAAAGCTTAATGTATTCTATTCCAATTGAAAAGGTCAAATCCCAGGCTGGTGAGCAAAGGTTATTGCTGTGACTACTCTTTGACTACACTCTGACAGGACACTGAAATGGAAAAAGGACTGCTGAACAGTTAATCACAGGGGCACCTGCCCTTTCATCCTTCAGGATAACCCTTGCTAATATGCAACTCTTCTATGTTGTTAGACCTCCAGGGAACAATTATCTGACTGGTGCTCACTTAGACTGACCAGGATTGAGCTGATCAGCTCCTTAAATTGAACACCATACAAAAAGACTTTATATTGATTAATCAGCACACTTGGAGAAATAAATTTCAATGAAAATGATTCACCTGGGTAGACTTCTATTGTGGTTTATTAAGGTTTTATTTATTGATTTCAGTCATAAGCAAAAGTGTTCCGAATTAAAACAGAGGTTTTGAATGAAACTGTGATAACCATAGAACTAATGTGCAGAAAATGGGGTAAATGAACTCTCCTAAGTTAATCCTTTTAACTTCTAGTAAAAGATCAGTGAAATACTGCAGATGGCCTAGTTTACTTCATACACAGTACAAATCTTCTGTACGCATATTTATTTTACAAGAAAAAGATTGTGACAAGGGTTCCTTTTTTAGGGACTCAAAAACTATTTGTTGGTGTGTTTTTAAAATTGAAGGTAATTTGCACCCTTTTACACTTTAAAGTCTGAGCTGTCTTGAGAAAACATTATCATTTAGATCCTCATCCATTTTTTTTTTAATTATGTTTACTTATGTTGTCGGAAAAAGTCTGGAAAATGCTGCAGAAAAAAATTGATGTTAACCACATTTACCAACAATTGCATCAAGAATTCTTTTTAGCTCTACTTGTGTGTTTTTATTTAGCAATGATAATGCTAAATAACAATAACAATGATACCTGCACTGAACAAGCAGGAAACTAAATGTTATACTTTATCACTTTAAGTAAAGTTACTTAACAGTTACTGTACAGTATTATCTGAATACATCTGTTAAAATCTATCACATCTATAGTCAAAAGAAGGCAAGAAAGTGAATGAAACATTTTTGCAATACTATACAACTAGCAAATTCTTCCTGACAGCTTTAAAAAGCTGTGAGTTATTTCAAGTAGACCCCTCAACCACCACCACCAAGCAGAGTTCTGTAAGCTGACAGAACACAGGCATGGCACACTAGCAAAAGTACTCAGAAACTTCAGGAAAACCTAGTCTATGAGAAGGTACAGTAGCACCAAAAGTGTTTGCACTTCACTTTCATTAAATGAACCTCAAAAGTAAAATGAAAAATCCAAACTCCCAACTAACTTGAAAGAAACATTAGATAACTGGAAATGGCTATTTTGTATTTGAGTAGCATACAATGGCCATGCAGTGGTGCCAATAATGACTATGGACCATTCTAGCTAACAGTAGAAGATACTGTACATGCTTTATACTGTACATGTTTATGGGGTATTTTTCAAATACAGCCCAAAGGTATATTAATAAAACCTTTGCAAGCAACTGCTGATCAGTCTTCAAACCTCTTTCATTCTTGTTCAATATTAGAATGAGACAGAAATGCTGAATGTCCCTTTCTCATTTGTGACTCGTAAAAAATCCATGTAAGAAATAGAGAGATCACTTTATTGCCCATATACAATTTCTTGTATTAGGAATTTGTCTTTTCACATACCCCAACTTGCTCTCCATGAGCCACACAGAGAGGGAGAGAAGTTTGGGGTCAGAGCGCAGGGTCAGCCATTTATATGAAGCTGGGGTTAAGGGCCTTTCTCAGGGGCCCAACGGAGTAAGTAAACTATAATACTTACATAGTGCTCTAAAAAATAAACAATTGATGGTATTCTGAAAAACGACAGAATTTAAATACCATTTTACTTTCTATTTTTTTCTGTAACAGGCAATTGTCATGGCTCATGCTTTATAATGAGAGTAATTATTGTAAATATGATATTTACAATGTTTTTTTCTTCTTGCTCCTTCAATTCATCTTAACATGTTCTACACTCCAGATGAAACATACATCTGCCATCACGCATATCCTGTTTGTGTATTAACAAGTCAGGATTTTAAAGTGACCAATGTCTCTTCTGCAGAGGTAGTGGAAGACATACTGTACGTTTCACCCTTTCCTCTCCCTACATACTACTGTACATTCAGAAATAATCATATTATTTAATGAATAACCCACCTAAAACTCAGATTGCATGTTCATCAAAAAGCCTGGCTTTCAAAGCAACATTTAAGGAGAACTATAGAGTTTCGTGCCTCGGGTGTTTTTTTCTTTAGAGATTAATTATGTACTGTAGGTAAAGACATGATGTTACAGTACAGAACATCATATAGACATTTTCACAAACTCTGAATCTGGTAGATTTCAGATAAGGAAACAGACATGCAAATTGTAATTAAAACCTGTGTTAAAAACTCAATGGGTTTTAAGGCAGACACACCAAACATTGTTTGAACTCTGCATGCAAGCCAAAGCATATAATAGCAGGCGGGTTAATTGAGAATTTGTTCTCAGGTTTTCACAGATGGGGATGCTTAATTTGTGAGGCTTCGGGGAATCGGACCGCAGCCCCACCTGTACTGCATTATCTTTTCATCATGGTGTCGGATATATCCTCTCACCTCAATTTCTCAGACTAATTTATTCCCATGTCTCCATCATCACACAATCCAGAAGGGATATCTGACAGGCCGTTCAGATATTTAAGAATCCCACACGATGCCTAAGTGCTACCTTCCAAAACTGTGAGGGGGATGACAGCCAAACCGTGAAAGATAAAGAGCATGTTTTTAGCTTACATTTTAATCTCTCTGGCTCCCAGTGCTGCCAGAACACAAGAGTCTGGTTGTCGAGGAAATACTACACCACTGTGAATAGCTGTGTACATTTTAACCTATTCTTTAAATTTATTAAACTTTTATTACTTTGCTACATTACCATCAATCAAATAAAATTAAACCATATAAAGCCTGTTTCAAGTCATTTCCTCATCAAACAGGAATGTTTTAACACCTTTTGACTTTGAGAAGCTACTTTATGTAGTAAAAAAACATGAACTGTTGAGAATGACAGAATCATTTTTCTTCTCTTCAGACTAATGACAAAAAGTGTAAGAAAATGTATAAATGAACATAAATAATCTTATACATTATTTTATTTATTACTTTGGAATGAAGCCACATGATAAATTTCAGACTCTCAGGTGTTACCACTTAATGACTATAGGTTTTGATTAGATACAGTAAAGCTGGTTTTAAAGCATCTGAGGTAAACTAAGGCTACTTTTAAATTGGAAGGAAATAATTTCTGTCTCCGTAGCGAAAAAAGAAGCCCAGTCCTTTGCAGTTCCAGCACAGTTGTCACAGAAAATGAATATGCATGGTTCACAAAAGCTGGGAATACAGATTTTAAAATACACATTTTCAATGTTTAGAAAAGGTGAATACGTTGGCACCAAATTTCCAAATGCAAAAATGATGCTATGAAAGCAAAAGTATAACTGAAGTGTGCAATGTGACAAGAAATGACTGCAATCAGAAGGAAGGAGGATTTCTATGCAGACATAGTGTAGGCATGGATGGAAGAAAAAGGACAATCACTGATATACAGTAAGGAGGATATCACATACTGTAGAACCACAATAGTTTTAAGCAGACATACTGTGTATGGAAGATAAAATACCCAGTCATGGTATCATGAAAGGTTAAACTTAAAGTGAAACCCTCATTTAGTCCTTTGTGCCCTAGTTCAAAAGCTGTGAAGACAATTTTAAAACAAAATCAGTTCCCCTTGATTTCAAAATAGAAATAATAATGGCAGACTCCTGGGTTTTCATTGATTTGAATATTGAGTGTCAATAACGAAATGGCACTGCTCCTGAGGACACTGTGTGTCCTTTGATCCAGTATTTCTGTTATATGTTCAAACAGAAATGCATTTGATCGTTACATGTGCCCTGCTGTTCGATTCCAGTCAGATTAAATTACAACTGGTCACAACCACATCTTATAAATATCAATTACCAGCCTTGTCTCCCACTCACTCAGTCAAAGCAAATTAAACGAAGTAATGGTCAGCGTGGGAACCTGCAATTGCAGCTGAAGACAACTCAGCCGTTCAATTGTAAAGCAAAAATTGCACCCACAATCAGAAAGAGTTATGAGGTATAGGACCTCCTCAGTTTATAGAAGACCATTTGTAAAAGAGCAGCATTTCAAAAATTTCCCTCACACCCCTATTGTACTTTACTTAGTCAAACTGCATTAGAGCTGCATGAGGCCTTAGTTGACTAGCCCAAGAATAGAAAATGCCAATGTTGAGGACTGTTCTTTCTCTTGCCCTGGGATAGCTAAATATACCTGCATGTTTATGGTTAATGAGCACTGCAGAGCAGTAGGTTACTCTGGGAAACGGGACTCAAGCTAAGAGTTAAAGAAAAGTCATTGCTGTAGACCCAGCAGGAAGCTGCCGAAATAGTAAAGTTCAACTCATGCTGTCAACACCTTTTCAAAGGGAAGAGAAAAGTAATGATTGGTTGTAGAGCGCAGTCTGTGTAGTTAAAGGCACAATACAGAACAGACTGTTAAAGAAGACAGTTGGACACCTCATATTAAGAAAAAAGACTTTTCTGGTTCATAAATTAACAGATCCATAAAATATCGATAACAAGTTTCCATGAGTTGGACCAAGTACTTCAACCTCCTTGTCCATAGATGTTTGGGATTTTCCATTTTCAAAAGATTGACAAAGCTCAGGAAGGTGCATTCAGCTTGCTCGGAGATTGCCACATTCTCAGGTGACTTCAGTCCACAGACGCTGTATATAGCATTTTAACCCCACCAAATCAACTCTTTCTCTTGATTTCTATACACAGAATATAAGAACTATGTTACAGTATCTGCTTTTCATATCAAAAGATGTAATAGGAGAACATTTACTGAGCCGTAAAGCAGCACGGGAAATTGTTATTTAATAATTCACTAAGAGACTGGGTATCTCAGTAAATGTTGGACTTTTCTCTATGGTGTGTAACAGAGCTTTCAGGCAAACTTGCCAGACATTTTCCGCATACAAAATAAATGGGAAATGTGAAGAACAGAACCCAATGCAGCATGACAAGGATATAAGCCCGCTTTTCACTGCAGGATTATAGGGGCACCTACATGATGGAATTCAGAGGGAAGCCAGACCAGATGGTACAGTTATGGGGTACAACAGCTCAGGAATTGTACAGAAATGTAGGTCAAATGTTGCTTGTACCACCCGAGATCAGGGATGTATTGTTCTCCTACTCACATCCCCTACTTAGCCCTAGTTAGCATGCTTCACAAACTGTAATTTTACACTGCCGAACGCAGCACAAATTGTACCTATGGGAACTGATTCATGAACGCAGACAAATTCCACCAGTGGGAATTGATTCATATAGTATACACTTAAAGACATAATTCATGTAGGAAATGAGCCCAACATGATTACTAAGTTGCAAGATAATTTTAGGGGTATAAGATAAAAAAATTAACTCCTTTTAAATGATAAAATAAGATAACACTGCAGTAAATTTATATAGAGAAACAGTAATACAAGTCTTTAATTTTATGTCAACAGCTGTATAGTTTGAGATTGTATTGTGAAAGATAGTATGTACTTCAAAACACTCCTTCACAAAATGCTCAGTAAATCTACAAGCAAACATAAAAATAAGGCAGATTCTGTAGTTCTATATTCCACAAGAGTAAGACATCAAAACTTGTTATACTTTCTCAAAAGTATAACAAACTAAATGTACTTTGAATGCTGGAAATTTAAATAATGCTGGGCCTTTAAATCTTTCTCCTAGCATTTTTATAATTCACTGAGTGGTTAGAGCTTCTAAATCAAAGCCTCCGTTTACAGAGCAATGTGGTGTCAGCCTAAGCTTCTGTAGTGGGTTTCCACACGCCGGCTCGTCCCGAGAGGCAGCCAGTGCACATGTGGCCTCTCACAGCTACCAGAAGCTCTTAGAATTCATCTGTGTACAGTCCCCACGCTGTACAAACGGGACCTCGCTGTTCATTTAAAAGGAGCAAGTGTCTGTGGCACCCTAGCATTTGGTAAACTCACCCCATGTGCACCTCTCTTTCACAGTTAAAGAAACCTGTTGTTAGAAGTTCACCCTTTCACAGTACTTGGGGCAATCTACTCTCTGTGCCAAGGAAGCTCTTTATTTATTCCTTTCAGAGACAGAAATACCTTCTCGAATTGCCCTTGACTTTAAAAGCTTTTGTTTCATTGTACTTTGTCTGAAAATGCAACTCATAGAGTTGGGTTTAAGGTCCATCCTAAACCGTAACCATAAATCGTATTTATTACTTGTTGCACATTATATATTTACAAGACTACCTTGTTTACGTCTTGTACTTCAATGTTTGTTTCAATGCACCTATGAAAACAACATAATTCACCTACAGTATATACAGAATACTAGAGTATGTACAACAGCATCAGTTTAACAAGACAAAGCTGCATGCATAATCTGATATTACGAATTTTGACAAATAATGCTTTGGGGACTAGTATCAAGTTTTATCATCGTCTGCTCCAACATTTCAGTACTGCAGCTGTTTAAAGGGATTGTAAGACTATTCTCACATTTTTTATGAATTTGTCTTATGGGTTCGCAAGTACATTACAGCACATTTATACTCGTTTATGCTTATAGATGAACATTCAGTTTTATCATCAGTTTCTTATAGATGAACATTCTGAACTCTCAGTTTTGTAAGTTATTCTACAAATTTAAAAGGCAAACAGAATACAGATGCTTCATCCAAGAGCATATCCATCATACATGTTAAGATGATCAACTACATCAAAAATACTAAGTTCAGTCCAAGTCACCATTTCAAATTTGGTACAAAGGTGTCTTTTAAGAAAGCTGAGAGGTGGACAACAGGACTTATTCCTAGTCTGAGCACAGTCATACACCAGAAAACTAAATCAATATAGATTTAAGATGAGATGAGATTTGAGATGAAAACCAAGGCACTGTAGATGGGGTCTTCAAAACAATACACTTTATTATCAATTCACCTTCTCTGAAAATAAAATACTACATCACCTAAAAAATTAATAATTTTTTTCCCCATCCTAAATGGGGCAACAAGAAACGCTAGAAATATGGTAACACTTAGAGCAGAATGTTTATACATGTTCTGGCCTTAAAACATTACAGAAAAGAAGACTACAAGGATGGTGTAAGGAGGTTTAGACAGGGACTGGCAAGGCAAATTGTGTTAGTGACCTTTCATCTGGTATAGGAGCTCCTTGTAGATCTTTAAGCAAATTCCCCTCAAAGGCGGGAATAGAAAACATGAGATAATGATGCATTCAGTAAAACAGGCATGAAACAAGAAAAGAAAAGAAGAGAAATCAAGATAGGAGAGACAGCCTGCTGTCACTTACTGTGGATGATCTGAGGTGAAGACAATAAAGCACAATAACAAACTGTTTTATCATTCTTTCTCTTCTCAGCTATACAAACTAGCTATTTTCTTCCCCTAACATAGAAAAACTGCACCGCAGTACAGCAATTTCATACATTTTAACCTCTAAACATACATTATCTCACGTGTCTCTTTCCAATTTCCAAACAATTCTGTCTGGCAAACAATGTGCAGTCTTATATATACACTAATCTATTATATTTGTAGGTTCCAAATACTCTGGTTGGTTTAAAAAAAAGCATTAATTCAGTTGTGGAGATTAATTTCAGTTTTTTTTTTTAATTAAGATAAAGGCAACACAAAATTCCTTAAAAAAATAAGCAACTAAGCATTCCTGGAGCACCAGATTTGGACAGGCTCCATTGCTAAACTCCACATACAAAAGGGTAATAATAATACAAAAGGGTAATAACTTAAAAAAAGGATTAATTACCTAATTTTCAACTCTCAAAGAAAAGTAGTTGAGGCCAAGCTGAAAATCAAGTTACATGTTTCAGTGCTTTTTACAGCCTTCTCTCAAAATGCGCCAATTGATGATTCCAATAGATTCCAATAGAGTATCCATGCCATGTGCAATGACTTGGATCATGATGCTTCTTTTTCCAGCTCTACAGTGACAGAAACAGACCACACCAACAAAAGAAAAGTCTAATTCTGGAGCAAAGTATACTCAATGCTTAAAAAGAGTGAAAAATACCTGCATTCAGAAGCACCATGAATGTTTAACAAGTGTATTCCCTCAGAATAAGAGCAAACATGTAGTTCTGAAGTGCTTGTGCAATGTGTTGAAAAAACTTTTCCATACTGAATTCAGAACAAAGCAGCTCTTCAGTTTGTTAAGTCTCTCTTACTGGCACTGCCACAAAGGATTCTTGGTAGGAAATCTATGTTCTTTTATTTTGTATTCATTTTCTTTTCAGAATATTATATATTATATAATACAGTATATATTATAATTATAATATTATAATTATGCTTTGCCATTATTCAAAAGCCTTAAAGAAAGACAAAAATGCTGACAAGACACATACTGTACACATTCCAACAGGTAAAATACCAGTTAAAAAATAATTAAATCTTAACACAATTCTTTTTCATCTCTGACCAGCTGTTACCTGCACAGTCTGTAATTGAGTTCCAGATACCGTTTTGAAAAAACAGCTACAAAATCACCACTTGTCCTCACAAAAGTTTTATTAGGTGGTAACACAGATGGGAGTAAACAGAAACGTTTGGCTGCTCTCCCAGTTTAACGCAAGTCCAAGAACCAAATATTAATCCTAATAGTAATCCTACTTTTGTTCTCTTGGGAAGCTTAAGAAATGAAACAAGTCACTAATTAAGCAAAAAAGTATCCTCTATAAAATGTCATAATTGTAAAAAATTCTAAGCATTATAAAAAGCTTAAAAAACCAAATATATAGTTATTGCCAGAAGGAACTCATAGAATATAGTTACTGCCAACAATAAATGTTAGAGGGGCATGCTTCCCTCACTTAGGATTTCAAAAAACAACTCAGCTTTATCTTTAAATAAAAAGCTGCATTTTTATTGCATTTTTCTTGCAATAAAAAAGTTCTTCTGCTACATTACCTTTGCTTACTGCCCTGTCTTTCCCACACCTGAAGAAGGCTCCACGGCTGAAACATTGTGTTTTCTTTCTTCTCTTTTCAGCACGGAATAAACCTATTACTTGTATCTTTAAATACTGTCTGCTAAGATGTCAATATACATTATTTGGTTTACAATAAGTAAGTTGGAGGTTTACTTCTGTGCTACAGTCATAACTTTTTATTATCAAATTATCAATTAAAGAATTATCAAAAAATAAAACAAGCAAAAGGCTACTGCTGATGTGTCTTTTCTCTTCCTGGGATGGATGACTGAGAAGAGCTGTTCAGAGACTGTTATGATAGGACTACAGCAGTGTATCAGGTGAAATTTGTAAGTCAAAAAATGACAACAATAACAAGGCACCAACATAAACCAAAAAAATAAAAAGGTTCCCAAAACACTGGTACTCTCTTTAGTTCATGGAGATATTTTTTTTGGCTCTTTGGCATCTATCCTTTTCATAAAGATCAATATTTCTTTCTAACTACTTTCAGGCATTTTTTTTACAAGTGAGTATTTCAAGTAACCTATTTGAGGACCTCTACCATGTCTACAACAAGGAAACACTTTCAAAGTGGGAGCAGGCCTGGATGATTTAGATTTAGCTGCAAGCTAAATGATATGGCTCCTACCGCTGCATTGCAAAGCACTTATATCCAGAGGTTATGGAGGACAAGCTGGCAATTACACTCTGTCAGGCTGAGTGAGGCACAGTCTTAAAAAGTGCCACTGCAATCATCACTTGGAAAAGGGATTCTGCAAAGGTATGAAGAAAAACACCAAGCACTGATTCCTCTCCCTCCTCCCTGCGTGCAGGCACTTGTTTCCTTTACCCGCAGTTGAGCCGATGGAACCATGTGTAACCTAATCTCTCCTTGGCCACAGATTAGGAAGAGGAGGCGTGTTAAAATATGTCTGCACTGTAACCAGCAATTAACACAAACAACTCCCCTTAATTTTGTAGTCTTTGACAGCATCTTTAAGGGGTTTTAACAGCTTGAAGAGTTAAACAGAGCTGAAAGGAATTGTTGTCAGTGACCTTATATTTTCCCTTTTAATGATGCAGAAATAGGTGACATTCCATGCCATAACAGTAACACTGAGGTGTGATACATGTTACTGGCACAGTTCCTCATAAAGTTCAAAAGTGAAGAAAAACACTTATAGTAATTTAGTGAGTATTTTTTTCTAGATTGAAACTTAACTTGACCCTTTGGGTAAGGATTCATCTCTGGCTGACTCATAACAGCTAAAATCAAGGAGTACAAAAGTATGATTAACTATGCTGCTCACCTTGTACAGTACAGCATGTATAAGATAGAAGTTTACCATTCCAAGCAGGTTTGAGGTGCACTACGCATGAATCTAAATCCTCAGCACATTGAATTCGGTTGACTACGTTACAGTCTATCACTGTAAAATTCCTCACACTTAATTCCTCTATTAACAGAGAAAAATGGCAATTTGAATTGATAATACAGTATAAAAGCTTTTTAAAACGTAAAATAAAGCCAAATGCCTCATTTATTACAGACATGGTAAGATTGGTAGCCTCACAAAAGCACAGTAGGCATCAGTCATGCATTTATTAACAGCTTATATCATCAAGAGTCAATGTACGCCTACTACAGCCAGAGGACTGAACTAAAATTTAACAAAAATAAAACGAAATATTTATTTGGGATTTCATGTACTGTAATTGCTTTCCTACCTAGGTAGAGCTATGCACTGTGTTTTGTTTTACCTTAATTAGGCGAAGCCTTTATTTTAAATTATAATTAGAGATCAAAATGTGGTGTAGTAAATCATGATTTCATCTAAAAGCCTGATTTTACCTCCCAATTATTTACGTATTATTAGATTTTTTTAAATTAGTTAAAACACAGATTAATAAGGATGCATAAACAGGCAAATGGTGTGTATGGAGCAAAGCACTGCAGTCATGTGGTTGAAGCTGATTGTCTGGGATCATCCCAGAAAGAGTTGGGTGATCAATTAGTAGCTATCAAACAAATGAGCAAGATGAACTGAATGTTCTCCTTTTGTTGGTGACCTCTCTTACGCTCCTACATTTTCTGCACACTGACTTCAAAGCAATTATCTGTGCAATGCAAAAAACATGGCTAATTAAACATTTCAACTCCTCTCCTCACTGAACTGCTAACTGCCGTTAAATTAAGGCATGGGAACAACTTAAAAACGTCAATTACAGCTTTAAAGGCTGTTGATCTCTCAGTAATATGAGCTGCAAATGAAGAAATCTGTACTGCAGTACATTTTAAAATTTTCTCCTAAAGAAGAAGTCTAAGCTGGTAAAAAAAATGAAAAATAATCCCCCTGCTTCTGTCTGTCTGTAGGCATGTCCTCCCGCTGACTGAATAGGATTGAGAAACGGGGCAGCCACAGGGGTCTGTGCAAACAAATGGCAAGAATGAAAAGACTCACAGTTCCCCAGGTATTTTACCATGTCCTGCAGATATTGACAAGATTTTCAGCCATTTTCAGGAACCACTTTATCCTGAGAGGGATGCTGGGAGCTGGAGCCTAACCCAGCAGGGACAGGGCACAAGACAGAATACACACTGAAAGGAATGTTAGACCATCATAGGGAACACACACACATCCATTCACTCACACACATATATGGGGGGGGGGAATTTAGAGCAGTTAATTAATCAAAACAGCATGAATATGTATTGCACGTCACCCGCGACTGACAAATCCCAGTTGGTCTTGTTGTATCAGCAGCAACATAATATACTCCAAGAAAAATGGTCTTACATGGTCTTATGAGTATGTGCTCAACCAGACGATGCTTCATGTTCTCCCTCTAAAATATGAAGTTTTGTGTACAAATTGTATTTAGGCCATTGATTAGAACTGTGGACGATGGTTTTGTTTGTGTTTACTTTTTACATCAATTAACTTACACTACTGTAGAATAACTCAAAATCTGAACAACAAAAACAATGTAAATTCCATTAAAACAGCATTAGGATAACTGACACAGCATGTTTGATTAATTTTACAATGGGGATACTACTACAGGTTACTTCATCTCTACCTTCAATTTCCCATATGAATTCCCCCAGAACACCAAAACCACAAAATTTAACCCATACATTGATAATGTTCATTACAATAGACTGAACTATATTCTAAGGATCAGACCTGTCTTATTTTTTTCTGAATCTTTCTTTAGAATAACATGCGTTTGTGATGTCAAAAAATAAACTATCCTGAGGATTACATTTCTTTCCATCTATATCATCTGAAAATGTATACGCCTTTGAGAGCACTGGTGACATTTGCATACAAAAAGGTTCACACGGCATCTCTGTGCTAATAATCCTTTATAAACCCAATTTTATTACAGGTTTTTAGCTTGTGTGTTATTTATCTGGCTGTTCCACTAAGCTAGGCAGTGTTCAGCTCTCTCCCCTGTGGATTTCAATACCTCTTATTTGGAGAGTGTTATTTATTGCTTGTAAGCACTGTACAGAGAACAAAAAACTTAGCCCTACTCAAGGTCAACAGCTTGAAAATCAAAAGCAGCTGAGATTAGCTGACATTCAACCAGATGGGCAGAGGTCAAAGGTCATTGCCAAGTTTCCCAGCCTTACAGCAGAAGAGTGATCTGTGCCAGGACTCTCAGTGCTGAAGAATAGCACATTCTGATTATGATTGTGTGTGTCGGCAATCACTGTGCACTTCAGAACATTCCAGAAAATCTGACAACACTAGTACATATCAAGTACTGCCTGTGATGCTACTGTAACACTGCCAGGAAAAACATTTGGTTGACTTCATTTATAAAGGAAAAGTGAGGCCTATAAGTAATATTTTAAAAACTTGACATGATAAATCAATTCCATCCATTTTTGTAAAATTGTAGATAAATGGTTTTCCTTCTTGTTAAACTTCTAATGATGGCAGTTACACTGCCTGTGCATGCTGTAAATAACTCTTATTTGTTTTGTTAAAGGAAGATTCATGGTGTTTTACGCTTCATGTTCTAATTCATGTTGTGATGTACTGCAATTCTCCTCCACATTTGGATTCAGTGTAATTTTCTAAAAAGAATAAGTCCATAAATATTACATTATTGTCTTCTCTTTGGCTTATTGTCCACAAAACAGAAATATGCTCTGGTTTGTAAAGATTTTCTGGATAAAACCCAAGACAAACAGTTTTACAGTGGACTTGTTCTTGTACAGTGGCTATGAAGCCAAATAACATTACAGTGAGCAATCAGAAAATTGCCTCTGGATGAGGCATGCTCACTGCTCACAGTTGAACTACAAGTTTCTCTGTGCCATCAGAGACCACACACATTGTAGGGAAAGACACAATGACTACCTTTGCTTTACCAAAGTATGAAGAAAAGTTTACACCCTTTCTCATTGTACTTGCTTTTACCCCAGATTTACAGCAGAAACATTGATATTTTTCACTATTTTCCTCAACCTATACACACCAAAACTGAAAATAAAAAGATGTGTGGCACAGCCTCTAAACTGGTTACTGACACAGTAAATAAAGTAAAAGCAGAAAATTAACTTTTAATCCTTTTAGGACTAAGCCAAAAATTACCCGAATACCTATCTGACCTTAAGAATCTCAGTATCAAGAAAGCAAGATTCAAGCTTTGTGTAAAGCAAATCTTTTGCCAGTCAGCACGATACTATATACTGAAGTGGAATGTCAGTCATTGAAAGAAGCTGAGTTATTGCTTCTGCCTGTAATCACTGGTTCAAGAAATGTTAGATGATTACTTGAAACTCTGAGTAGGAGCCACTGACAAAGTGCTAAGCCTAACAAAAACAAGCCGTGTCAGATATTAATAATATAAGATGGTGATAATCTATTTAAGACATTTATGCCATCATATTTAGGAACACATTGGTTGCATTACTACAGTAAGTGTAGATTCTGCTGCTTAAATCATCATGATGATCTTTCAGTCTGCAGAAAGCCTGCTGCTGCATAGCGAATCTAGGTTTGACACAGTCAGGTCTGAATATTAAGCTCTAACACTATGTCTATGTGACACATGAGTCAGATTGACCCTAAATCTAACCCAAGTAGCACACTAATGTTAGTATAATTTATAAATTTGGAAGTATACATTTTCATTAAACAAACAGTGGTATTAATCACTTTTCTCTGCTTCCAGGTTTTCAACTTATGCACATGCTACAGTACATGCAGCTAGTCAAGGTACTACCGTTATCAAAATCTCACAATGAAATACAAATGACCACAGCAGTATTCAAGATTTTTTTCTAGGCTGTGCCAACAATATTAAGGACCCTTTAGGGACACATATGTGATATATTTAAAATCCTGTTGTCATTATATTTTATTGCAGTCCATAGTAATGCTATTCAATGTGCCTGTCCAGATGTCTTTAATTCATTGGCAGCTTTCATTCAAGCAAAGGATATATTTCACTATCATTTTAAATCCTCTTACTATGCCTCCCTTTCTAGCTCTTTAAGAACTGCAGATTTTTTATCTTCAAAATCCCAGATGTGCCCAGAATGATTTTGGGCCTTTCTAAAAAAATAATAATTTCAATGCTGTTAAACCTGGGCTCTGCTGTGACAAAGAGAAAAAGGGTTGTCTTCTTTTGTATTTGATTATGGAAAGCAGCCTGAATGCACACAGAAATACTGAATATAAATCTATAAATTAGGGTTTTTTAATTTTGTAAATTACAGTGGCTTATGCACAGCAAGATAAATGCTGCACTACAAACTTGCTAAGCGATGACAGACTGCAGCACCATAGCTGAGTGGTGTCTGGAAGCAGAGCAAAGAAGACTCTTCCTGACCAGAGAGCTTTTTTTCTTTCCACAGGTTTATACCACCCATCCAAAAACAACATTCAGAATACTTCAGTTTCCAAATACTCACAGAACTCTTTCCATACAGTATGATTTAGAAATCAATCCTACATACAAACTGTACCAAGCAGCTCAAAGTTCCTCACTGAGCTTTATAGGAAGGGATGTGATTTTACTAAACAATTTTATTATACAGTATGTGTGAATATAATGTATACCGAAGCTATTACCAGCTGAACTGGCCACAAAATGACTTGTCTTTCCAATCCACTTGTTGCTAAAAGGCCTTATAATATAACACTTAATTGTACATATTGCCCTAAGGAAAGCTTCTACTAATGGCTCTGGATTTTCACTTGACTTTCTTGCTTCAGGTCTTAAATATCAAACATTTCTTTGTAGTAAGGGTCTTTCAACCTTTTGGCCTTACTGCAGCCCCTTTTTGTGTCTCTGAACAAGACAATTTAATACTGCGTGGGACTTCCTGGAAGAAGAAAGAGGTCTTGACACAGAGGCTAATTAGGAAACTTCCATTCATCCCCCGTGAGAGATAAGGAGCACTTTTAGGCACCCTCTCACAAGAAAATGTCTAGTTTTAATAGTTTCAAAAGCACTTCAACAGTAACCCCATTTATTGAACAAAGTGTCTCAAATAATAAAATATATTCCATTATTATTCCAATAAATTCAAACTGTATGTTAATTTGAAATCAAACTACAAATCAACTGACTATTCTTTTAAAATTGAAATTTTCTATTCGTTGAAATTGCTTTCTCAAAAGGCCTCACTAAATAGACAGCTAGGAAGCAACACACCCAAAACGTGAACTTGTAAGGTGGAAAACATGTTCTTTAGTCAGTGGACATTCCAGTCCTGTGTAACGCTCACTAGTTCCCTACGTTACAGACCATTTTTAGTCAAGGAAGTCTTGAAAAGTCTTTCCTCCTAGAGTTCTAAAATATAAATATTCTTAGAATTACCAACACAGAGGCACAGTGGAAAGTAATTCTCTAAACTGTTTTTTAGCATTTACAGTATGTTGTACTGTACATGAACAAAAGAAAATGCGAACCATATACTGTAGTAAAGTCCACAAAATCTATTCTGAGGACATATAGAAATGAATAAACCAGCCATTCAAAAACCTAAATGTATGAAAGCTTACAGTATTCCAAACAATCAGGTTAGAACAAGAAAACAAACCAAGATTTCTTTATGATAAAGTGGTAAATCTACATATCTGAAGCCTAGTATTATTGAAGCTTTACCACTCCATGGTAGTACATGGAGGCATCTTAACACCAGCCAACTGATAAAGATGAGTTTTTACACATGGTAAATTCTGAATAAAATAAAACACCATCACCACAACACAATAAAATTCAACCAGCCTCCCTAATTGTGAGGGCTCACCAAAAGAAAATGCCCTTTTCTGTTTATATTTAAACCTATTTTCAATTATCTTGAATGGAAACCCAAACCCCCAGCATTTTAGAAAAGTCCCAAAAGAACTTTAGAAGATCTTCTTTCCTTTTTATATAAAAGAAAAATGTACTTCTCTATCAATAAAAAATCTGTTCAGCTTACATTTAAGAGCTTTTCGAGCTCTCCACAGAGTTTAGGATTTCTCTTATAAACATGCACCTGCCTAATGTGTGAAAGCAGACACAACTTCAATTGAAAGCAAAAAATGTGTTTAGACAAGCCCTTATTAACCTCACATGTGGAAAACTACAACCTGCACTGTTCCTTCAATGAAGAATGTATCGGAAACATATGAACTTCTTACCGTTGTCTTCAATAGTGAAGTAGAAAATGTCACTAGTGGCATTTCTTCCATCAGACAGCACATAGCAAATCTTCATATCATCAATGTCAGCTAAAAAGAAGAAATAAGGTTTCAAACAAATCAGAATTTTATTTCAGAGAAAACAGCACATTTGTGAGCACAGCACCTTTTTTACTTAATATTTTAATGAACAAAATAGTCTTCATTATTCTTTTTAAAATAGTTTGATAAAATTATCAGTCAAACTACAGTAAAGCTATAACTGTTATTAAAAGCACCTAAATAACAAAAATGAAGTATACAATTATGAAAAATGAAACTGAAAAAGAGCTGTCTGAAGTTGTCTGAAGTTGAATATAAGCAGTGAATAGATTTAACTCAAATCCATCCATTTTCTAACCACTTCTTCCAATTCAGGGCCACGGAGGAGCAGGAGTCTATCCCAGCAAGCAACAGCCGCATGGAAGTGTACAACCAGATGGGATGCCAGTCCATTGCAACACACACAGACACAGACACGCCAACACCAAGGGCAAATTTTCCCAGAAGCCATGGGAGACGTTTGGACTGTGGGAGCAAACAAGCACCCGGAGGAAACCGGGAGAACACACAAACTCCACCCAGATATCACCCCAGTTCCAGAATTTAACTCAGGGCTCCAGCACTGCACAGCAGCAATCCTAACCACTGTGCCACCTTGCTGTCAATACAACTCAAATGTCTAAGGTAATAGATACTGTATGGTGCATAATCTTGGAATGTAAGAAGACAACATTCTGGCATTTTTTCAAAACAGCACATCTCTCTCTAACATTAAAATTAGACATCAATCTTTGTATAGGTTGCTTTTTTAACTTATCATAACCCATCATTTAATTTGTTATCCATCTTAGCTTTCTGAAAATATACAAACTAATTTGAGGTACGATTATTTTAAACATGCCCTCTAAAACTAATTTTTAAGGAGACGTCAAATTTTGACATTAAATAAATCTTAAAATTAATCTAATAAACCTTTTTCATTCTTATATTGATGCTGAAAATTGCAAAACAACATAAAAAATATTACTAAATTCTTCCAGGGCACTTCAGCATCTCTATGTATAACAGTCAGTCTATAAAGTAAAAAATATAGAACATTTTTATCTTGTATTCTTATACTATACTGTACATACATTTGAAGCATCCTTTTAAATAGCAAATCATAATTTCATTTCAGCATTCATACTTAGATCTATACTAACTTTGTTCAAAATACATATATTGATATTGTAATGGCTGTCAATGTTCAAGGGGGAAACTATTCTGCAATCTTAAACTGAAAACTGCAAATGACATTTAGCCAGGTATGATTTGGAGTAGGTATTGTATGTAAAATCAAAATAAAAAATTAACACACATTCATGTGTAATAATAACTAAGATTATTTTGAATGAATGACAATTTTGAATGAAAATGTATTTTATAAATGTAATTAATTTTCCAATTGTAAAGATAATCCCTTTTTTGGCATGACATTGTAATGTTTCATCACTCCTCAGATTAACTATATTTTTTCCTGTCTAAAATGTAATTCAATTATATTTTGAAAAACATGCAAAGCACAAGAGCTTTCCATTTCATTTAATTTCACTGTACGCTGCAATTCAGATTGTTCTATTTCTGAGCCTTATGCTTAATGTTTCCTACATTTATTTTAAACCTTCAAACACGATGAATGTTCCCCAGCTGTACTGTAGATGTTCTAAGCTGCAAGCCATAGAACAAATTAGGTTAAACCAAGTTATTCTTCTTCTTGGTGACCATTTAGCTATTACCTGAAATGCTTGACTCAATGTCCTTAGAGGCACTGATCTTTTTGTGTTTAACACTAGGTTTTGCTTCCTATTTGTGGTTAAATTAAAAGTAAGGTTACCACATGTGGGAATTAGAGACAGAAAAAGCCTATGATTACTTTTGGAATCCTTCTCTCTTCTCCTGACAACAGGTAATTGACAGGTTTGTAGGTCCCTCACATACCTACAGTACTTTGGCATTTCCCAGTGTCATAAACTGACCACCAATGAGATTTATTCAAATGAATACTTGTATCCCTTCAGCCAAAATTAAAGGCTTACCAGGAAGAGCAGACACTGCACTATACCAGACGTTGAACTTCTTCTACAAACAGAACAGATGTTACTAATCCTAAATCATAAAATACTGTCAAGCTTCAAAACACAACTGCATCTTCCATTAAATGTTTAAGTACTGGATTATGATAATGACAAACTGCAGGTGATTGCAATATACAATTTTCCTTAAAACCATTATGAGAAGAACTTACTAACACATAATAAAAATCATAATAAATAACACACACCTTTCCGTACTGTTGCCAGAAGGAGGAACTGCTTGCTGTGATGCCACAATTATAAAAAACCACAAGTGTTTGATTCTTCACAGCACATTAAAATATTTTGAAGATGGGTTTTAAATGAAAAAATACAGTGTAGGCACGACATCTATAAAACATGACTTGTTTTCCCCTTTTAATATTAATGGGTAATGAATCAACTTGCTGTGATTTTATTGTGGCTAAAATGGAATATTCTAGTAATTTCGAGGATTGCATTACAGTACATGCTACTTGAAGTTATGAATTAGTATTTTATTATTTCTATTTCGTTCTATTGTACTTATCCCCAGAGAAATCCTGTACCACTGCTGCTATGGCTTAAAATAACAAACTATGTATATAATAATTTACCTTTAAAATATGTAAAGTGGGAGTTTTTCTGGGTGGAAAATGCAAACAGAGCTACATTAACTGATGAAACAGTTAATTTCATCCTGGAAAAACTCAGTTTTAAGTACTTAAAGAATAAAAGGAATGAACTAAAAAACATAAAGTGTGCCAGTGAGCTATTCAGTTATAAGCTCAATTCAAGCTGACTCTGTAAGATTTCATCCTCCTCTCTTGGCAAAGTTTGAAATGCTGCAGCTTAAATGTTAAAAGCTTTTTAAAGCAGGTATTCAAACTGTACAACATCCACTTAAATAAAGCTTATGATAAAGCAGCTCTTAAAGAATACCTGTGTGACTAGTATAATATATTAATCATAAGGGCTTTCTTACCTTGGCTGAAACTGGTAATGGAAGCATTCCCTTTGCCAAGATTGATGAGGTAGCCATGTTCAGGGCCCAGCGTTATCTTGAATGTCAGAGAAACCTGGGTGCTGTCTCTGTCCTCTGCCTTCAATGACTTGCTTGTGATCATGAACCCAAGGTGTCCTGTGGTGAGTACTCTCAGGGTTGGAGCACCCTTGTTGACCACAATTTGCGGTACACCATTGTCCACTGAAACTATGGCAATCTTCATTGTTTGTGGCTTGCGTGTTTCAAATACAGTGTCCGGGAAGACGTAGAAGTCGGTGTGAGTTCCATCAGTTACAGTGAAAGAGAAGCTGTCTTCCGCAGACTCCGTGCCATCATGCCTATAGCTGATCATATTCTCATTCAAGTCCTGCTTGGTGAAAGAGGTCACTGATTTAGTGTTGTTGAACAGCAGCTGCCCATGGACCGGCACCTGGGTGATGGTGAACTTTAGCAGATGATCGGCTGTATCTCGGTCTTCGACTGTTAGCTCAAAAGGGGTGATCAGCTTGATCTCGCTCTCATGCACCACCAGAGTGTGAACAGTGAGCACTGGCTTCTTGTTGTCTACGTCTGTGATGGACACACGGAAGGTGCGGAACACGGGGTTGTAGCCATCAGTGACTTCAAACTCAAAGCTGTCCATCTTAACCTCGTCATCTGATGTATGAATGTAGTAAATTTTGTTCCCTGCCAACTGAAGCTGTGTGAAAGAAGAGATGGGCATACCAGGAGTGTCAGTGCATTCCAGATGTCCCCGAACTGGAGCCCTGGTAATTGTGAACAACAGGTTCTCATCTGGGCTATTTAAGTCAGTCGTACTAAGCAAGTCTGTTGTAAGTGTCACCCTTCCACCTTCCTTCAAAGAAACCCCTTTGTTGACAACGTCAGGGAAAACCATGTCAATGCTGCCAACAGTGATGTAAAAGTACCTGTCTATGAGAGGATTGGTGCCATCAGTGACATCAAATTTGATGAGGTCACGGATGCCCTCTTGTCCATTGTGAAAGTACACAATGAGATTTCTGTCCACCTCACTTTGTGTGAAGTTCATTCCAACAGTAATATTTTCTAATAAACCAAAAGGAGTTTTCCTTTGTAAGAATCCCTGGCCAGGGCCATAGCGAATTATGTAAGTCAATGTGCTGTCCTCAGAGTCCAGATCAGTGGCCTTTAGCACCTTATTGTTAATTATTTTTGTTTCTCCTATCTCAATTTCCAGGCCATCATTAATTGCCATTCGGGGGGTTTCATCATCCACTGGGATGATCATAACGATAACAGTTTTCTCCACAGTGTATTTCCCATCTGTCAGTATAACATTAAAGCTGTCTTCTGTAGTCTCTGAGTCATCATGCTCATAAACAATACTAGAAGCCTCCTTTATCTGGTCAAGGGTAAAGTTTGTGATTGGGACTGTGCCTGTAGTTAGCTGGTTAACTATGAAACCATGCTTTGGTGGCTTACTTATGATAAATGTCAAATCATCGCTAGGTATGTCAATGTCTGCACCATTAAGAATTGGTGTGTCAATCACAATGTTCATGCCCTCCATCACCACAAACTCCCTCATAAAGATCTCAGGCTTTTCATCATTGGATGGGATTATAATGATGGGGAAGAAGTGCTGCTCTGAAAAATTTATTCCATCAGAGCACCTGAATGTGAATCTGTCCTCCACTGGCTCAACTCCTTTGTGAATGCTCTGCACATAATATATGTGCCCAATTCGAAGGTCTTTAATGGTAAAAGCACTAACAGCTGTCCCTGAACGTGATTTTTCTGAACCAGGAGCAGGTGAAATGTTCTCAATGTAGCCAGAAGTGGGCTGAACAATGATTGTGCAGAGAAGATCATCATTAGGAGTATCAATATCTTCAGCTCTCATGTGCTCAAAGCCAATAACATTTTTCTCCCCTTCCATAACAGTAAATTGCTGACCTACTGTAACCTCTGGAGCATGGCTATCCACAGGGAGGATTGTGATCTGTACTCGGACCCCTGTAACTGTATTGCCTCCAACTGTCCATTCATCCGACATATCAGTCAAGGTCAGATTAAAATAGTCTTCTTTTTTAACAAGGCCGATTTCTCCACTTGTGTGGGCATAGACCACCAAACCATTGATAATATCAGCTTGTGTAAACCTTTCAGAGGGCACTCCATTCACTAAGATTTCTCCTAAAGTAGGAGCATCTTCTACAATGAAAGTCAGCCTGAGGTCATCAGTGTCTTCATCTCTCCCCTGAACGACATTGGTCGTAATTTCAGTTGCACCATTTTCTAAGACATCCATGTAAGACCCAATGGTGCCCGATGGCAACATAATGGTTGGTACTTCATCATCTATGGGCCGGACAGTGACCCTCACAGTTATCGTAACAATGTGAACACCATCGCTGACATCTAATTTAAAGGAATCGCTAGTTGATTCATCACCATTGTGGATGTAGGTAATTCTACCATTGGCAATGTCATCTAAGTTAAATGCATCCCCTGCAGTCATGTCAGTGTATGTATACTGGATGTGGCCATGAAGTGGAGGCTGAGTAAGTGTAAATGAAATTTGTCTACTGTCAGTATCAGCATCGATGGTGTCAAGTTCTGCCCGGCTGAGGATGTGAGTGCCTCTTTCAAAGAGAGTGAAGCCAGTGTTGGTTATCTGAGGAGGTTTGTTATCAACAGGCTGCAAAAAGATGGTGAATGTGCCCTCCACACTATTTCCTGCAGTGTCCTCAACTGTGTACTGAAACTGAACTACGTGTGCTGTGATTCCAAGTTCAAGGTCTGGAGGCTTGTAAGAGATTTTGTGGTGGTTGATTTGTGCTTGAGTAAATTCAGTGACTATGGTGTCATGGCTTTCTGTTAAGACAATAAATCCAAGCTCAACAGGGCTATTTTCATCAGTGTCAGTGGGAGGCTGAATAATAGTGTATTTCAAATCTCTGTCTTCTGAGTCTAAATCAGTGTAGCGCAGAAATTTCTTTCTGAAATGTGTCAGCTGGTACTCTTGCACAGTCATCTGAAGAGTGGTCCCGGGATATAGTTCAGGTGGAATGTCATCAACAGGAAGGATTTTAATGATAAAAGTGTTTTCTCCAGACTGGTTAGGGGGGTCATTGTCGTCTTGAACCCTAAACACAAACTGATCCATGACTGTGCTGGTGCTGTGTGGTCCTGTGTGCCTATAAAACAATTTCCCATCTGTAATATCTTGCTGGTGCCATTCTGTCACTACTTTCTCATACACCCCGTCTTCTGCTACAAATATCCAAGATGTTGGGTCTTCAGGGGCCTCAGACTGGCGGAGCAAGACCTCTCCAATGGTTGAGAAAGGAGCCTCAATTGTGAATTTAATCGTGGAATCTTCAGAGTCAATGTCAGCAGCACTGAGCACTAATGGGGAAATGGGCATCATTTCATTCTTAGATAGCACAAGTCCAGTATTGGCATTTACAATTGGTGGCTCATCATCTGTTGGCACAATGGTGATAGGAAAGAGAAATTCAACTTCATTCTTGCCATCTGTCATCCTGAAGATTATGTTGTCACTGTAGGTGTCACTCCCATCGTGCTGATAAATAACAATGCCTGCATCAAGGTCTTTTGGAGTGAAAAATTTCTTTCTGGACCCCAGGATGGTGAGTTCACCGTGCCTTAGTCCATCAATAACAGTGACCCTGACGTTGTCTAAGTTATCTTCATCACTGATTTCAAGATTGTGTGAACTGGACAATGGTCTGGACTGACCTTCATACAAGAGCTGTCCAGTATTCCTGGTCACAACAGGTGCCAGCGTGTTCATTGGTTTCACAACAATCATGAAAGCAAAGGGGTCTGAGACAGCTCCCTCTGTGTCCACCACATCAAACTCAATCTGGAAAATTCTTTCTGTAGAAGAGTCAACAGAGGGGGGTTTGTAGGCTATTTTAAATTCCTTGAGGTCGCCTTGTCGAAAAGAAGTGATTGGCAAATTTCGATCATCAGTGCTAACAATATATCCCTCCTCAAAGGAAAGTGGAGAGGTGATGTTAAAGATTAAATCATCCGGATGGGATTCTGTGTCTTCTGCAGCTAGCATGTCTGGGGTAATAGCTGTCATGACAAATTGATCCACTTCCATCATCATCATAGCCACAAAACTTGGCTTAGGAGCTGTGTTGTCCTCTCCTTCTCGGATTCGGACCATAATCTGAAAGTACTCTTGTTTAAGCAGGTTGCCCTCTTTGTCTTGCAATTCCACAACCATGGGAATATAGTCCCTGTTTGGAGATCTGCTAGTAGATGTATGCTGATAACGTATGTCTAGTCTGATAAATTCATCACAGTCCACCACCTTTCCTGCTTTGTTATCATTAATCAGTTTTCCATACCTAGGCAGGCCACTGCCACCTGCTAAAGTGGAAATCTTGCAGACCTGCATGTTCCTATCAAAAGTGAACTCCAAAATTTTTCTATCAATGGGGTTGCTTGTACCAAGGAGCTTTTCTACTGTAAGAGGCATGTTTCTGGTTAATACCTCCAGCTGGGTGAAAATGACCTCTACTTCCATCATAAACGGTATGATTATAGTATCAGTTTGAGTGTCATACCTGAGTTGCATCTTGACTCTGTCCTTCGAGGGGCTCCTTGAACCGAAATGTGAGTACTTGACGTCGTTGGGGCCAAAGTCACATGGAAACTTTTTAGGAGTTAGATGTCCCGGTCTCTGCGATAAAGGATCATTATCCAATACTGTAATGCTGCATCTGTCTCCCGGTTGAACCTGGATTACTAAATCATTGATGGGATCAATAAAAACCGATCTTCCAAACGGCACACGTATTCCATTGTTGGCAACCAATATCGCATCTTCTGACGGTCCGGATGTCAGTGCGTAGGATAATCCAAAACTGTCAAAGACTTGTCCGTAGATGTTACCTGTCAGAGTCGCAGCGACAAGCAGTAATGTGCACAGTGGAGCAGCTATAGATGCAGTCCTTTGCCGCTGCAAATCCATTTTTGCTATTTTCTGTAATTTAAGAGAAACCGCGCAGTTACCCTGCACACTACTAGTAAACCACGAACGAAAAATAAAAAAGTTAAAAGAAGGCAGCCTAAAATCTCCAAAATCCTACACAGACTGCAGTGCAAAGACACTGCATTCTCCTGCTGCAGCTGCTCTGTTATAAACTTCAAGCGCCTGGGAACCTGGAGTAAGGAAATCACGCCCTCCTTTTCAAGCGATTGGGCGATATTTACGGTGGAATGCGCTTTCCAAGTTGTAAATGGACGCCGATGATGTCAGTCTTACGAGTAGGGCTCGAAGGGGTTTGCTTAAAAGCGGCTAGTAGAAGTTGAAGCAGGTTGAATGAAGTGACCCGGAGCTCAGCGTGCTGTTTGCCAAGCTGTGCTTTTAATTTTACGTAGAAATCACGTGCACACAGAATTGTGTGCCAAAACCCAGGAAAGACTATAAGGGATGTTTATTATTTCAGATGACATCGTATTATTGTAATCCGAATTATTAGGAGTTATCTGCAGATACATTTTGTGATACTTTGAAAGAGAGTGTAAAAATGCGTACCGGTCGCTCGGTAACTTTTACAAAAATATTAGTTAAATCTACACAGAAATTGCGAAGGTGTTTTTCCTTATTTATCGTTTTGTTCTATATAAAAATGTGTCATTAAATTTCACATACAAAATTGTAGGCTTCTACAGTTAATGCCAATATAAATTAAGTAGCACAATGAGCATTGATGCTCATCAAACATTTCAGCCAAAGAAAAAAAATTGTTTGAAATACATATACATAAATAGATTCAAATAATTAATGTAAGCATTTTGGGAGGCAACAGATAGTTTTGGGAAAAGAAATGAGAGGGTAATAAACTTTTTTCTTCTGTGACCGAGGTATTGTAGAGATTATGTGCGACCTCTTGTGGTTTGCTTAATTTATGTTCAGCCAGTACTGTACAAGCATTATCATTTCAATGATAATTTTGCCGTATCGTATTGTTAAGCATATTTCTATGATATCTAATATAGCCTGCCTACTGCTTGAAAATGTGATAGTTTAACAAATTAGCATTGTATCTTGTGAACCATCTCTTCAAGTCCAGAACTTTAAAAGATTATGTTCTTATCTGTCTCCACATAAAATGATTTCCCCAGTGTATGCTGAGTTAATAACGTATGCCGTCTGTTTGTGGGTAATCTGTTGGCTCATCTCCAAAGTGTCCCTGAGAATTTCAAGTTGAAGAGAATAAAACTGATTAACTGTAGCTTTTGATCCCGTGACTGTCAAGGATTGCCACGGATGGGTAGTTTCTTTTTTTTCACCGAGTCTCTAGCCTGGAACATCCATTTCTTTACTTGAGCCATAACAGTACTTAATGAAGACGAACAGAGAGGAAGAGGTTGAGGTCCAGGGCTCCACAGTTAAGTTGTGGGACATTTGTTTTATCTAAGCACTGCTTCTATCTAACATTAAAAGAGGCCGGTGAAATCTGGAGCTATTTTATGGAATTTTACCATTTCAAATCAGATAAAACTGATCTGAAGTAAGTAGGGGCTTTTTAATGAGTATAAAATTAATAAAAAAAAAGACTCACTGGAATGTTAGAAGAACCAAAAAGGTTAAAGGGTAATTCTTATGAAATATAAAGCTCTGAGTTCTGCTGTAAGACAGCTGTTCCCCAGTTTTTTAAATTACTAAATTTAAGTTATTATTTGTCTGCTTAGCAGTCACCCTTATCCAGGAGAACTTACTATATATATACTGTACAATATTTACATTATCTGTAAGTGCATTAATAGTTTGAGAATTAAAAACATTAGTGCAATACAACACAAGTTATTGAAAGATATAGTTGAAAGCTGAGACATCACAGGTGCGATCCATCTAAACTCTGTCTAAAGAGAGTTTGAGCAGGTGGTCAGGGAATAGTTCTGATATTCATGGGTGGTTCATTTCATCACTGAGAAGCAAGGATGGAGAATAAATGGGGCTGTGGTAGTGTATGAACGGAGAGAAGCGTGCTGAAATGTAAAAGGAAGAACAGAAAGAGCTAAGTTAGGCTTGCAGAAACGCTGCAAATCACGCGACATACAGTATTTGAGGAGATGCTGGTGTTAGTGGGTGAACAAGAGAGTACAGTTTGAGTGTCTTCCACATAAAAGTGATCCAAAAAGTAATGGGAGATGACGAGAGGACCCAGGCAGCAGGAGTAGAGACAGAACTGTTGGGGACCCTGTACGGAACCATGGGGGACACCAGTGAAAAGAGAGCAAGGGTCAGAGAGCTAGGCTGTCTCGGAGGTCTCGTGTCAGAAATAAAGAAGTATTTTGTACCATTCCATTTAACTTTAATGCAAAAAAAAAACAATTGCCTTTGAGAAAAACTGCAGTTATTCAAAAACTCAAGATCAGGCTGTGATTGGGACCTCTCACAAGAATGTTGCTGGCAATTTCAATGGTGCACAGACCACTTTCAGGGGGAAGATAGAAAAGGGGCAGGCAGCAAAATATGCAGCACCTGCCTCCGAGGGAGACACGAGAAAGACAAACCCAGAGCAGCGCAGTGTTATCCAGGGAGTAGCAGAGCAGTCTGTGCAGTCAGGAGGTTGTCATTAGACAGCAGCTGCCCAAGTCTGGCCTCCCTTTCAGCTGCTGTTGAAAGCAGCAGAGCCACAACCAAAGTTTCTAAGAGCAGCTCCACGTATACGAGAGGTTGTGCTCTGGAGAATGTCTTTAAAAATAGTCACAAGTGGCCACATTAAGTGGTGCAAAAAGAAACATTATGGCTCAGCAAAAAGTAAATCATAAATGACTAAAGCTGTCACATTTTCACTGTTACTTAGGGTTACTCTACTGTACATTGCAATGATTTAACATAGGCTACATAGGGTACAGAAGCAAGCTTACATCTTTCTAAAATAAGCATTTTCATTGCACAGCTCTCTGAAATTGAATTTAGGTGCTGGACTTGTTTTTGGATTGCAAATTGTAAAGCATCCACGTTTTTGCCCATTTCTATCTAGAACTATTGTAGTTTGCTTGCAATAAACTAATTTATTATGAGCAGAAATTATTTTAGGTATTATTTTACATTAGTAAATTAGGCTTTAACAGGTTGCTAGAGTTAGGAGTTCTGTATATTTCAAATTAAAATTCACTGGCAATTAGCTTTCCCTTGTAGCTGGTTTTACTGGATAATAGTTATATTTTTCTTGCTGTTCACATCAACAGAAACGTGCTTATACTGTGGCTCATCTCTGAAGGAGCGCCCTCCTCACTAAATACTAAAAGCAACAATTTCATACTTGTGTATTTAATCTGCTGCAGGCCATGAAACAACTTCTTCCAAAATCCATAAATCCCAACAAATTCATATGCTTTTTAAAAAACAAAATTAAAAGTTCCAGTTCCAATATGGATAAAAGTAGGAAAGGCTGTGATCTTAGTGTGAAACATCTTTCACTATAAATTCCACCTAAGGTTTGTTATTAAAAACCTTCATGTGCAGTATAGTGTGAAAGTGACTATTTGACATTCCTAGGCAATTTGCTATCTTTAAAATAAACTATTTCATATAACTAGACCATGTTCAGTTAGCAAATAAAATCTTGAATACATTTTTCAATATGTTTAAGTGTAGATTAATAGCAGATGAGATATATCAAAATACCAAATCATTTCCCCAACTATTTATCAGCATGAAATGAACTAAAAGGATTAAAAATAAATCATACATTGTCATACAATGTCAATGGTATCATAAGAATTAATTGTAAAACAGTAGGAAAAGGGTACATTTTATTTTCTCCTTTACAATTTGTGACTCGACTGACAAAACAGCTGTGTGAGGGCAGGTCAAAGGATTAATTCATGTTATCCTTGTTTAGTTTCTTACTTGGTGTTATTCTTCCTGTTTAATTTTTTGGGGGAATGCTAGCTAGCTAATGTGACACAAACAGATGACTCTGAAAATGTGATCATGCTGCGGGGAGGAAGGAGAGTCAAATAAGGGTGAACCAAGCAGGAAAGATCAATGAGGGTGAACTGTGTGTAACAGTGATTTAGTTAAGTTTCAGTTGTTGTGTCGCAACTTTTCATTTGAAACATTATTACGAATGACAAGTGTGTAATAAAGATGGCATATGAAAGATTGGAATAAATCTGAACAGGATACTGCTGGTAGTGCTAATGTAACAAATGGAAGGCTAAACAAATAAAAAATGACATATTATCTTCCTTCTAGGAATAGAAACATAAATCCATGACCTCTGTTTGCAAAATGCTCCATATTCCTAAAAAAATAAAGCCTGTGACTATATTAAAGACTGTATAAAGACTATTATTTAGGATGTCCAACTCACCAACACGATGTGACAAATTCTAATTTCTTACAGCCTTACAGGAACAAATAAGTTATAGAATGTTATAAAAATCGGATACACTGTATGTAGTATATATATATTAAAATATGAACTCAAACATCAAAATATCCAGTAAAAAGGTAAAAAAAACACATGCAAAAAGGAAAAAAATACAAATCCTCAGGGATAAATATAGATGTTAAAAGAGATATCAAAGAACTAATAAAGAGAATTCTCAAATAAAGGATCTTTTGATAATAACTTTGATGAAAAGGAATTCATTACAAATATCCTTAATCGTAAGATAATTATGAAAGACTCCATGCCTTATATGAGGTCTTTAAATATGCTGCTTCGTCTTTTGGCAGCCAAAATGTTTCAGTTTTAATTTGACTCATTATGTTCCAAATGGAATGCAGGGTTCATATAAGTTAACATTTCATAAGCAAACTGAAAACTATTGCTGTCTCTCCTAGAATGTGCCTAGAATGCCAATTTTATATAACAAATAAAGGGCTTTTCTAAATCTGATACAGGAGGTTCATATTCAGTATTACATCTTCCATATACTATATCTGGAAAACTCCTGGATTCCAGTTTGCAGATGCTGTGGCTTCAACTGTGAAATTTGCAATGACCCCTGCAAAATTCCATAGAGAATTCTTTCTGTAGTACCAGATTTTTCACACAGGCCCAGGCAATGAACAATACACATTACAGAAAATTATACTTTGTCTCAGAAGAGCCCTGAGGAGTGAATGCTGCCTTAATTAACTCTTTAACTGACTGCCTTTAATAGGCACACAGAAGCTTTTTTTTTTCCTTGCAAGGCCACATTGTTACATACAGTACAAATCGTTCTTTACACGTTTATAATGGATGTACAAACAGACTCATATACTGTACATCTATGAAGTTTTGTGCTTGCTGACTACAAGGAGGAACAACAATCAAAGAGTATTTCATAAGATTTTTTTTACTTCCAGTATACGTGAATGGTCATTAAAATGGCCATGAAATAAAAAGGTCAGTGATAAAATAATGTTTGACATTAAAAGAAAATCACAGCAATATATGATTACCATTTTCAGTACCCTCATGAATAACCAAACAATCAAACCTACCTGTAAAGAGCAATACTTCAGACTAGAGCAAAACAGACGATGACTAACTGGACTGCTTGTTTTTCAAGAAAGATATTGAATAGTCACTGTGATTTTAGTGATTTTGGTTTTCTCACCTACAGTATATTTAGTATGTACTGTAGAAAGTCCCTGTAGAAATGTCCAAACCTGGTTCAAGTGCGGTATTGATTTCTGAATTTCATTTCAGTTCAGACCTTAACGACTTCACTGAACCAATTAAGTAGATAAGTCGAATTGCCTGTGTATTCCAGGTCTTAATCAGGTACTGATAGAAAAGTGCCTCTAACACCTGCAGGAATCTGCAAGGTCAAGGCTTGACCTTGCAGAGCACATGTGATTGGAGACTCCCAGATGGAACCTACTGTCAGGCACACTTCCTAATGTCCTGTTTGAAGGGAGACACAGTAAGCCAAAAGGCTAGGCCTCTCCTTTATATGTCTCTTTTCTGACAATCTTTCTAAATAAAGATTATAGTCCAGTTTGTACCCAGAAAGAGAAAAATGAGGATTAAATCAGAAACAGCTGCAAGGAAATTCAAGAAGAGATGAAGAGAGCACCAACTGGACAAAGTTAAATGAGTGATGAGAAAGCTGAGCTTGTAAAATGTTCCAATGTATAATTCAGTAAGGCCCCTCAGTTTCCCATAGCAATTTAAGTTAATTTTGCTTTATGAGCAACAAGTACAAAACCCACATTAGACAGGTATTTCTTAAAGATAATGTATATTCTGGAATACAGATTATAGAAACGAAAATGTTTCACTACTGCTTTGTAAAACTGAGTAAAGAATAACTAAGATAAAATAACAACAGAACCATTTGGTCCAGTTAATTTTCTTATTGCTGTATATAAGATACTGTACAATTCATCCAACTGATTATTGAACTGGTTATTCAACACAACTGTCTAGACATACTTAAAACAGACATATAAAATTAAAATTAATTATAATTGTATTGTAATAATTATTTTTAATGATTATTTTTAATTATAAAAAAGCCAGCAGCTATGTCACCCTGCACCTCAAACCGGTACCTCACTGAAGCCCGGTCAGTACCTGGATGGGCGACCTCATGGGAAAGTTAAGGTTGCTGCTGGAAGAGGTGTTAGTAGAGCCAGTAGGGGACTCTCACCCTGCGGTCTGTGTGGGTCCTAATGCCCCAGTATAGTGATGGGGATGCTATGCTACAAAAAAGTGCCATCCTTCGAAAGAGACATAAAACTGAGGTCCTGATTCTCTGTGGTCAATAAAAATCCCAGGGCATTTCTCTAAAAGAGTAGGGGTGTCACCCTGGTGTCCTGGCCAAATTTCCCATTGGCCTTTGCCAATCATGGCTTCCTAACAATCTTCATCTATGAACTGCTTTCATCAATCTGTTCTCCTTCCCACTAATAGCTGAAGTGTGGTGAGCGTAATGGTGCACTATGGCTGCCATTGCTATCATCTAGGTGGGGGATACACATTGGTGGTGGTGGAGGGGAGTCCTCATTACTTGTAAAGCACTTTGAGTGTAATAATAATAATAATAATAATAATAGTAATAATAATAATAATAATAATAATAAACTTTATTTTATATAGCGCCTTTAAAGGTGACTTCTCAAAGCACTTTACAGGATGACAACAACAATAAATAAGAAGACTACAACAATAAATAAGAAGAATACACAAGATAAGACACAATTACAATATATAGAGGAGACCATGGATGGTGGTACTAAGAAGAGCAGAGGGGTGAAGAGTGGAACCAGTTAAGTAAAGGCTTTTCTGAAGAGGAGGGTTTTGAGTCTGGATTTGAAGGAGTTTAGAGAAGGTGACTGATATCCTTGGGCAAAGAGTTCCAGAGCTTGGGGGCATAACAGGAGAAGGCCCTGTCACCCATACAATGTAGACGGGCTTGTGGGACAGTAAGTAAGGACATTCTGGAATGTCCAGAAAAGCACTATACACTGTAAGTGTAGGAATTATATTTAATTAATTATTACAATTTTCTTAGTGAGGATGTGCCTTGACAATCTTTGCTATAGAACAGGCCAGCCCTGGTTCTAGAACGCTACAGTCCAAGAGGTTTGTGGGTGACTCTTATCTCATTGATTCAGAAACACAAGGACCACTGAAGCAGGTGATTTAATGGGTTAATTAGGTTAGAGATATTTAACTTAAAACACCAACATACCTCAGCTCTTAAGGACAATAGTTTGCTATTTCTGATCAGCATACCAAATTAATCAAAATTCCAAAGTGATCTTTACATTATGATGATTTAAGGGTGACCTATGGAAGATAAAAATGGTGTGATTGCCAGCTTTTCTACTTGACTGTTAGATTCGATTTAATTTTCTTAAGCTGACAGAAGATTGGCTCCACTACATAATGCATACTTTTTTTGTGATGACCTAGTGGACTATAGACTGCATTACCTTCTGTTGGAGTTGCTTTCGGATGCCAGTGACTAGTAATGGCTCATTCCGACAAGCTGACATGGAGGTTTCTCATGCATGGAGAGCAGTCAGGAGAGAGGGAAACTACTAAGGCTTCTGACAGCCTACTCTGAGCTTGCATTTGTGCATGGGATTTGAAGTGTAGTCTGCTGGGTTAAAAAAGGCTTAAGTGGAATCTTTCATTTAGAGATGCTTTAAGAAACAATTATCCATCTTTAATTTAATGGTGTCCTTAATAAATAGAATTTGGAATTTTTGTAAATTTGATACAGCAACATAAAACTAGATAAACAGAATAATCATTAATTTTCTGGTCTTTATTGCTAATGATGGAGATCTGCATGCAGCTTGTAATTGAAGGGGAATTGAGTTTCTCTTACAAAGAGGAACAATTAATGGCTTTTCATTACATTTCTTTATTTGAATCAAAGCATGCAGTGCTCTACTCAACTTTTAATATTATTGCTTGTTTTTATGAATGCCATTTTTTTTATTTAGTGTTTTTAATTCATATTCTAAATTAGCCAATTGTGCATCGGAATATCCTACCTACAGTATGTTTAACAAAGGTTATGGTGTTTCCTAGCCACATGTTTTGATAGCGATTTACACACTTTACTGGACCCGTCCTACAGTATCTCAGAGTTTTTGCCGATCTCACTGCAGTTTATTCATTTTTTTCCAATGTCACTTATTCTTCTTGTATCCAAGGACACTTTTTAAAGTTTTTTCTAGGTTATATGGATTTTCTTCACAGCACACTCACCGTTTCTGTTTGTGTTGAGGGGGTGCCTCACTCTGCCCTGTTATTTTATCAAGCACTGCTTTTAACTGTCTGACTGAAAACCCGAACAATTTCCTCAAGCGTCTGACATGCCCAGTCTTGGAGCTCTTCTTTCGTTTGCACCACCTGACAGCCTGTACAACTTTTAAACTAAAGATGGATATCTTTCCACATCTTTGCTTTCTTCCCCAGGCTACATCTGCCAACTTGAAGTGCAGACCTTTAAAAACTAGTAAAGGAAGCTCTGAGAGGCCCATCCATTTAAATTGCTTCTCAGAAGGGGTGCTGATATGTATCTGTCTAACAAGTTTCCACCTCATCTCATTTTCATACTGAGAAAAGGATGTCGAGAGTGTGGCAAGTGGAATCTGGCCACTTTGAGAAGGTGGTGGAAATCTTCTCACGCTAGTCAAAAGACCAAAGGTTGCTGATAACCCATTATTAGTGAATGAAAGACTTTAGACACATCTGGCTTTATGTGCTGGGAATTTCTGCTCTTGGGATTCCCACAGAACACAACATTGGTCCTTTGCTGATATAGGCTGTTATGCCACCCATCAGCTCTCTCAGCAGGAAGATTTTGGGATTTCTACATATTAAGCGTATCGGTAATAGATTTAAAAGAATAAGGGTTTTACATTTCAAATAGAAGGATGGCAAAGGATATTGAACATCCTTTGCATCTGTAGTGCATTTTTCACACCATCCCTTTCTATATGTGGATAAGTTCAGATATGCAAGGGGACCACTGAAGTGTAGCACCCACATGAGTGACATGGTTTACCACTCTGTGCCAGCAGCTCCTCTACACAGCAGATCAAGTAGAAAAGAAAGGAATAACTGCATCAATTAAATTAAGTGAGGGAATTTAGGCAGGCAAGATCGAACAAGCTCAAATTGAAATTTTGATAGGAAAACACCAGGGTTAACATTTCTGCTCTTGTGCTCTTAACACAAAATACCATGTGTGTTTTAACCACATAGACCAAGTAGTCTGGATCTCATTTTCAGGAGATCTTAAAACCTTATCGTCTTCCATAGTGTATCCTGGGCACAGATTAGAAAATTCTGGTCTGGAGGGAAGAGTGCCACCAATACCACTTATAGCAGCAACTTGATGTTCAGTAGATGTTTTGGAATGTTGAGGTCAGTAAATGGCTGTAGTGAGGATCTATTCATTTTCTGTCCATTTAGCTCCATTTAGCTTTGTTTTGTACTATTAAAGCTTTTTTTTTGTTATTTAATCAGTCAGTTTTTAGTTGATTCTCTTTACTTTCTTGCCATTAGCTCAGCTAAATACTGTAACTGCCAATTGAGCACCTTTGTTTAATAAATACTTTCGGCAGAGGGTGTGAGCAGAGCAGAAAGGGGCCACTGTCCAGAGACATGTATGGTAAAGTGCTGTTTCAGCAATATCATATGTCTAATGTGTTTTTTTTTTTAATTTTATGAGAGGTGGGTTGACACAGGTTTTGGCAATAATAACACAAGTTGTGATGCAGCTTTGAACTCTTCACTTATACTACTCTCTCTGTTTGCACCATTGTTTTATGCATTTTTAATGAATTTTATAACTTCACTGAATGCTTTGCTATTTATTCCAGACTCACAGTATGTGGCTATATTAGTGTTTTCTGTTTTTTTCAGAGTTGTAGTAGCTTGTTGAAGGAGCCTTATGAGTAAGAGGAGAACTGTATGTGTTAAAAATCTGCATGTTACTGTTACCTTTGGTACATGCTGGAGTACATCAGTGTATAGTAGTGTACAGCAGTAAGAGCAAAAATCATTTTATATAGCCTACTAAGGTCATCAGTAATCCTACTCCTCCAAATTAAAGAAACAAGGGCACTGTACTTAATTACAAAGCAGTGCTGCACTCAACATCTAGGCTTTATGCTTAAGATACTTTCATGGTAACCACTACCATGGATACATGGATTTACTATATGTGCTGAACATTGCTTGTATTACATTCTTTCAATAAGGTTTGTAATGCAAAGTATTTCTGTGGCATACTGTAGGCTAGAGTACTTTGTGTATCAATTTCAAACATTTTTTTATATTTGAAAATGTCCTTCAGAATGGACTACTTTCACATTCCATTAGTACTCACAAATACAAATAAAATATATCTACAGTATACATTCCTTGGCTCAATATTTTTTAAATGAAATCTAACTGAATTACATACATTGCTAAGCACAATGCCTTTCTTGCAACATTATTCAGCTCCTCTTGCACAGGAATGTTTCCCTACATCTACAACAGTAGTCAATCACATGCTTTATACATAGACATGGAAATATACTAAAAGTGAAAGACAAAGAGAGAGATTTCTGCTTTGCATTTTCAGAGAAAATTTATTCAGACTTTTTAAGTACAGCACATCACAGTTTATTGACTTTGTTTAGTGTAGTTATACAATATGGTTTACTGCAGATTATCTTTCAAGAAACAGCAAGCTCTACTTTCATAAAATACCCTGCTAGGAAAATATTATTTTAAAGTAAAATAAGATCTGTTCTCAAGACTTTAAGAAGCCCTATTCAAATTCTGGAAGCAGGCTTTTCAGCTATTATATGAAGACACATCCTAAAATAATAAAGATGACAATTACAGAAAATTCAGCAGACATTAACAACATGACCAGACAAGGTGCACGTGTCTGGCTGAAGACTCACTAAGGCATTTACTGGTAAACAAAGGTAGGGCATGAAAAAGAATGCTTAGGGGCACATTTCCTGGATTTAGAACACTAAGATCTACAAAAACAACTTACAGGAATTGCAAAGTGATTTTAAATAGACCAGACTGAAGACCTGGAACGTGTTAGTTGGTTCATAATTAATACACACCACTAATTCAGTGCCAGTCTCTGCTAAATAAAATATAATATTAAGAAAATAACAATAACATATTACAAATTGTATCAAATACTTTTATTATGTGTAGTGCATTGTGAAAGCCAAGCCAAGTTTGTATAAAAATTTACTGTGGTGTCTAACACTTACCTGAACAAGAAAAATGAAAATGTAGCCTATTTTATATATGGGATTTGAGTCTTCAATGTTAAACTATAAATAGTATTCCTTCTACAAGGTAGGAAAACATAAAGAAATAATGATCGTCTTTGCTAGAACACTGCTACAGCACCACAGGATTTCTTTCAGGCACTGGAGTTGTGAAAAGAAAGGATGCAGAGAGGTCCACTGGAAAAGTTTTAAGTTAGAATAGTTTTATGACCTGTTGTAAATATGTATTTACACGGTTCAAAATTAATCTCATTCGAATGCATGGAATAGCTCAGTACTGCCATGCACACACTCAAAAACTTCAAGCATTTTACCCACAAAGTAGTTATTAATAACTCTATCATGTGCCTATTAAAAATAATCTGAAGAGCAGCCGGAAGGTTCTGATGCAAGAATACTGCAATAGTTATGTACGTGGAAGGAATAACATGGTTGTAATTCCTCCCTTTATAAAACTCTGCAGATGACCTAAATTATAGAAAATGTGAAGCAATCAGGTGTTTTTTTTAAGTAATAGTGACATCACATCTCCATTTTAGGCTTTTAAGCTTGCTCATCCATGTATAGGGAGATCTAAAAATAAATAACTGCACCATTGACAACAGTATCATTGCAAGTCTACAGCACTAGGAAATCTATTATATCAAAATTTTCTACAATTGTATTGCAATTGTAGAAAGTTGAATTGCACATGACATACTGCAATTAATAGCACAATTACACATTTTTCTTGTGTAAAGTGCATATAAATGGATAATTTGGAATGACTTACTGTAAGGGATGGGGCTATATTTGTACCATGCATTTGACCTGTGTGTAATAATTGGAATATACTTCCTAAATTGGCTGCTTTGCTCTTTATGACATTCTAATCTGGATCTCTCTCCTGAGCTGAAATTCCTCTCATCCAGCAGGCAACCTCTGAAGTGCAATTCCAGAATGTGTTCCTGGGATCAGGACAGGCTTCAACCCTACAGCTGCTGAAATATTCAAGCCAACAGTTGCTGCATTATTTATAATAAGACAAAAACATGGACAGGCTGCCTTGGGTCAGTCTGTCATGTGCCAGTTCTAAACACAGTCAAGGGGCTATGTGAGCCTATTTGAAGCTATGCCTGTAAACATGCAGAAACATAAACACTAAGAGAGCATGAAAAGCTCTTTTCTAAAGTGGCTTTGGGCTTAAAATCAGGGAGCAAATAAGAAAATGAATGTATTTTGGGCTACTGTGGCATGCTATTGGAGTGAGAATGTTTATTATTGATTCCTCAGGGGTACACCCAGAGAAGGAGATAAAAACTAACACTGTCTTCTTCTCTAAAACAGAATTTATTTGTGAGGCTTGTTTTGAAAAGACTGCAATGATTTAAATAAAATAAAGGCTAGGTTGAGGTATTGGTATACAGTAGCATGCTTTGTCTCTGAATAACACCGATTTAGCATGTAGCATATTTTCAAACCAATGAGGTGGAGTTCTGAAATATCCTATTGTAGCCAAAATGTATTAGGAGCCAGGAACAGCTTCTGTTTTATCTGTTTTTAGTTACAATGGTGTGGAACTTCATGCAAGGGTTCTGGTAATATATAAATCAGATTTTTACAGTTAATAACACTCTTTAAATTTGTATTCTCAATAAAATCCATACCAACTCATATCATTTGAGATAAGAGGTTTGGTTGGTGTTGATCTGGGCTGTTTGTGTGAGATATTGAGTGATATGGTTGTGAAGACAGTCCAATTTCCAACTACCTATATTATATAAGTGACATGACTTTGACACTCAGTTAATGGGGTTACTGTAGGGCTTACAGCTGTAGAATGTAATACGTAGCAAAAGGTAAATGAGACTGTGAAGACAAGAATCACTTCCAAGATCTCTCAAGAGTTGTTCAGGCTCTCTCATGCCAGCCCTTTGTCAAAGCAGTGTATGTTTGGTTGTTATTTGGGCAGTGTACATGGGCCTATAATAGAGGTTCATATCAGGAGACCAACCACAAGACAACACACACTTATTGTAAGGGCAGAAAAGTTTTCTGTTCTGCTGGTATGACTAATCATTTTAACAAAGCTCTATGTGAACAAGGTTGTCCATAAATCCCCAATACATTTGTAGACAAATTTGTAAACCTGAAAAAAACATTGTGGTAAGTCATACAGTGGCTTATACAAAATATTAATGTTAAGAATGTATATGCATACATGTTGCAATACACTTGGTAGATGTTTATATGATAGATAGACGTTTATATATATGTAAACAAAACACATTAAAAATCAGAAACGACACATATTTACATATTATGTAGCTTGAAATAGTACTCATTTACATATTAAGTCACATAGTATTACAAATCTGTTTTTGATTAAGAAGAAAAAGCAACTGCACAGCATGGTATTTGCAGACTGTGAAGTATTTTGGAAACAAGGGTATCAATTATGCATATTTATAATTCAATGTATCATATTGATTTTAGTCTGTTAACAGCTACATGGGGCAGAAAATTAACATGCAAGATAGGAAAAATTAATAAAATGGTCATCAAGATGCATGAATGTTAAACAGGCACAACATTAAAAATGACATTTTTAATACAAGATACTGTACCAATTACTGGTTTGATTATAACATACTTCTTGAAAGAGAAAATTGAGCATGACAAATTGGTTTGCACTCATCCTATTTGGCTCCTAATGAGTCAGGAGGTAGAGTTATTAGTAATTTCATTTTTACTGAAAATAAAAATTGACAGCATAAATAGGGTCATCTTAGTTTCACAAATATTAAGCACAATATTATGCCTTAGGCTGATTGAAATACACTTTTTTGTACCGGTAACAGCTAACATGATAATAATTCTGTCTTAACGTTAGGGTATGCCTTACTATACACAGAGTTTATAACAAAAGTTTGGGGGGGGGGGGTGACAACAGCCAAGTTCAATCAGTTCAGTTGTCAGTAATTCATAATCATTCCTGGCATAATTTTCTCACATTAAAATTATAAACACTTTAGGTACTGTAAGCTCCTTTTCTCCTAAGCATTGATCTATTGCATAGATCCTCCATCTCATGTCCATCTTTGCAGCAGCTGCTCGGTCACCCCTCCTTCTGCATTATTGGGTGTTGTTCTTCCTAGTGAATTGTATTTTATATTAAAAAATAAATCTAGGTTTTAGCATTAATTTTCTTACATATTAATTATGAATTACTGTTGCTTTTCTGGTAGCATCAGTTCAGTAACCCTTGAGTACTGCTGTTGTGACTAAGGTACAAGCTTGGGTCTGGTTTGTGAAAATCCAATCTGAAATGAATTTGGTAATCCACAAACATGGGCCCTGGAATGGACTGGTGTCCCTTCCAGGATGTATCCTGTCTTTTGCCCATTGCTTGCTAGAAAAGACTCCGACTCCCCGATGACTCTGTATTAGATAAAGCAGTTAGAAGATGGATGGATGAATGAATGCCAAATACATGGGTTATACTAACACATGTCATGTCAAGCAATCATTTCCAAGCATCCTAAGCAGAAGATATTCTAGGTGCATGGGGTTTTTGGGGATGTACAGTATTGCTGTGGATGTTAAAATGCAGTTATAACAATAAGCCCAGTATCCTATTGTCATGAACAGTTCTTTCCGGGCCCTATGCAGACGACACAATCCGGAATAGTGAGGAAACACCAGGAAAAAGTCATGCAGGAGACGGGTATGGAGACAGGGGGGCGTGTCCTAGGTGTGCAGGTGTCCAGGGGAAGTGAGTCCGGGGCGAACAATCCAAGACGAAGTCCAAACAGGAAACCAAAACAGAAGCATAAGTCCATGGCCAGGCGATCCATCCAGGGGATTAAAAACCAGGAACTGTCTACATTGTTAATAAGGAAGCCTTGGTTAGGTAGGTAAGGTACTAAAAATCAAACAAGAAAGATTGAATGATCACTATCTTTTCTTTAAACAGTTTCATGTGAATGATGGCAGTTTTAACACTCCTTTCCAGGTCTCAGAATATTTTGAAGGTAACTTACATTGAATCACCTACAGTATATCTATAATTTATGCATTGCAAAATACCTGATATCCCTGATACCTAACTATTAAATGCATCAAGTTAAACCAATAAATATAAACATCCTGCTTGCAGAAAGCACAAGGAAAAAAATATCCCAACATCCTGTAGCCCTTGAACAAATCTTGATTGTTTCTGTTATGGATAATATGACGAAAGAGATAATTGATTTAATATGTCAATGTAAGTGGTTTCCAGGTGTGCTTTGTCTTGTAAGAAAGTGTGCTTTATTAACAGTCAGCTGCTAATTGAAACAATGGTATAGTTATACATTATAGAATGTTTAAAATATTTTTTAATACTTTTTATACAGTACAAACTGGTATGATGTTTAGAATTTGATTTGATTTCTACTATGATGTAGATTTATTAGGATACTTTTAAACAGCAGAATCTGCGCTTCCAAAATAATTGTGTCCCTTTTTAAGTTGTTAAGAAAAAGAAATTACAAGAAATAAGAAATGTGTCACATGGGAAGAATTTGCCAAGTTAGATTTGCTAAAAGCTTCCTGAATAATTACATTGCTGTTGAAAGAGATGCTATTGGCTGACTATTTGTTTCAAAGAGGGAAAAATAGGAAAGGGTGTAGTTTTATCAACTCCTACAAGAGAGAGCTTGTCTGGAATTCTACACCTCCTAAAGCTATCAAAATGCCTTTGTTGAATGATTGGTGTAACAATCTGAATGAAATCTTTCTCCTCCTCACATGTTCTGCATGTAGCAAAGTCCCACAGGATGCTAAGTGATTTGTATACAATATCATGTACTGATGGCCCCAAATGATCTGGAGCTATTTCAGTTGTGGACTTTCTTAGGTTGCCAAGATTTAGAATAGATCTGCCTGCTGCACAGTACTTTTCTTTTATCAGTTGCGCTTCAAGGATTAAATCTGAATAATTTCTACATCTAGGGTATTTGTAACTCCCACAGTGTACTTTATGAATATAAAACAGTAGGAACTAAATTGGTGTATTTTCCAAGCATTTTCAAAATGTTTTGCAAATATTAAAATGCTCAATGACAAAACCTACCTACTGTAGTAAGCTGTATGTTTTTCAAGTGCTTTTAAACTTCTGCTTCTGGATACTGTTAAATGAAGCAAGCACACAGAAGATTACATCTGTTTCTTTGTTTTCCAGAAACTGATAAACTGTATGAGCTCAATACAGATTTGACCTACTAATAATGTACTAAAAACAGAATCACTGGATTCGAAAACAGCAGCTACTCTGCAATTACTGTGAGTGATGCTATTCTGCTTGTCTTTGAAAAATTCCACATCTGATCATCTTGCAGAGCACAACTGTTTTATGTCTCCAATATTAAATCATCAGTGACAGTTTGTAATTCTTTCAGTTTTTTGGTGTGATTAGTATTCAGAAAACCATTGATTTGGCAAGGGTGTCTTCTTGAAAGAAAACAGGAATCTCATCTCAAAGTCATCTTAGTTCTTCTTTATACTGTCTACTGTAATAGTATACAGTATCACATTCAAAACATATTAATAATTTAATAGTTTTTCATGACATCTAGAGAAATGTTAAGCATTAGACAGAATAAAAAATAATATTTTCTAATTCTGCACTTGTTTTAAGATGTCCTCCTGGCATAATTTTCTTCATCATAAAATGAACCAGTTTTGTCAGCAAATGTTAAAGAAATCTGCTTTTTCTGCCCGGCTGAAACAGAGTTTTTGTGTTTAAAACCGTAGTGAAGGGAAAAGAGATGAAAACTGTAATATTAATTATATTTTAATCTTCCATTAATAGATGCATTCAGCAACATTGTTTCTAATATGGAACATTAATTGAGATTACTCTCAAACACTATTTTGCATGCAGTAAGTGTTTCATCAGTAGATGTTAAAGGAGCAGCAATATCCTAAAAAAGACAAATTAAAATGTACAGCCCTGAAAATATTAGACCCAATTAGCTTTCAGGTGCTTTTTGAAAATAAATGCATTCCCATGTCTCCTGTTTTCCGTTTCTGTTATCTGAAATATGCTTCTTGTTTTTTAAAAAAATGTTAGAAGGTCATTATTTCAAAAAGTGGGTGACATCATTACAGAATTAAGTTTCAGTGAAGAACAAAAGATTTGTACTTTATAGTGTACCTAAAAGAATAATTAGGGCAAATCACATTTATTTCAGACAGGGATTTCAGAACTATTTGACAAGGTTGTTGAGCTCATCCTAAACTTACCCTATTTATCCTATAACCTCTTTGGTACAGTATATCACTGCAGTTTTTTGTACAAGGAGTGGAGTACATTAATTACATCAGTACATAACTGCTTCAGATACTGGGATCAGTAACCATGTTAAAAGATGGCCCACAGAATCTCAGATTAACAATTAGATTTATTCTAGGAATGATACACAGTGATCCTCCTGGGTCCTGTAGAAATGACATTTCAGCTTGTGTTATCATTAATATAAAAAATACTTTTAATTATTTATTTTAAAATTTGCCTTTGCTCTTTTTCACACCTGATTCAGCCTTTCATACTAAATTAATGTATATTGTTTGGGTTGGTGGTTAAGGACTCACTGTCATGAACATTTCTGAGATTACTGGAAAAAAAGAAAAAAATATCATAGGCTAATGTCATGTTATGTTCCACATGGAACAGCTCACGTGTTCAGGCCCTTTCAGATTGTGAATGCAAGTTGGTGCAGGTATCCGGAGGGGATACCTACTGCAATGAAAAGACAAAGAATATCTGTTCCAGTGCAAGCCCCAGAGGAGCTACTCCAGCCCAAGCTTTAAATGCATTGAGGGTGTCTCAGACTTTTAACAATGACATCATCCATGTCAGTGGTTTTACCTGACACTTGGATAGCTTACATTATAATGTTCCAAACTGGGATTTCTGTAACATCTAGAAATTGTGACACCAGTTTAAGTCACATTTTGAGATACAAAGATAAATTGTAGATTCCCCTAAGGGTAGGAGTGTCACATGTTTTGCAGAATCAACTGTCTCTGAGCAGAGATGTTTTTGCTACTGTTATATATTTTGTGTGTGCATTATTATGTTGCACTTTAAGATTTTTTAGTGCCTGTAAATAAAATGTACTATTATTATTTTGCAAATTACATTGATAGGAATATATCTGTAATATATGCAGTACTGTATATAGTGATTAGCATGCTATAAAAAAGTTATGCATCTTCTTAGATTGATAGATGATTCTGTAACTATCACCCACCAATTAAATTTGTATTGTATAGTATAGTATGTGTCAATTGGTTAATTCAGTGTCAGAGTAGCAAGATTGTAAAGGTAATGATTGATTAAGAATGAAATAATGTTTTTAAACATGTTTAAACATTTTTTAAATTGTTTAAAACATATTTTTAATAAATATTGCTATGTTAATTTCTTAACCTTAAGATCCTACATATTAGCTCCCACAAAAGCAGCAAATGGTTTTTGACTAAAGGAAGTTCACAACTGATTTGAAGGACTACTAATGGAAATTTATATTTATATTACCGTATATGTATTGATTTATCTTTCAATGTAATTTGTTTTTCTTACAAACCAAGCCATTTTAAAAGATTGTAAACACAATTGTTTAGTTTCTGTGCAGTGAAACCCTTTAAAGTTGAACTCAATCTGTGTAACCTATTGTTGTGGCAGAAGATATTTTTCCATAAGCATTTAATAGAGTGAAACAATGGGGGAGATCATATTTTGGTCAGGGTCAGTATAACTATCTAACACTCGGAAAATTAAAATTAAAATTAAATCATTGAATATTTAAAATAAGTGATGACTGACTTCCCATCCAGAGTTTTCACTTTTGTAGCAAGGCAATTGTATCCAAAGACACTTACATTTGTACCCATTTACTGTATGCAGGTGGGCGATTTAATGCTGCAATGTGAGGTAAACACCTTGCTCATGAGTACAACACCAACATCCTGCCAGAGATTTGAGACCGTTCTCATCTAGTTACAATTCCAGAACCCTCACGACTACTCCACATTGCTGCCTTTTTTACATATTCAGTTCTAAAATTGACAAAACCACTTACTTATAGTACTGGCAGGGTGATATGGCCAGCAGCCCCGCGACTCAGAACTGACAACCTACTGAAGTAGTGTGAGCCTGGTCAGTACCTGGATGGGAGACCACCTGGGAAAACAAAGGTTGCTGCTGGAAGTGGTGTTAGTGGGATCAGAAGGGGGCACTCACCCTGTGGTCTGTGTGGGTCCTAACGCCCATGTATAGTGAAGGGGACACTACAGTATACTGTAAAATAAAGGCACAATCCTTTGGATGAGACGTAAAACCAAGGTCCTGACACTCTATGGTCTGTAAAAGTCCCAGGGCATTTAGGGGTGTTGACCTGGCATTCTGGCCAAATTGCCCACTGGTATTTACCAATCATGGCCTCCTAATAATCCCCAATTCAAGAACTGGCTTCATCAATCTGTTCTCTCTGCCACTGTTAGCTGATGTGTGGTGAGTATACTGGAGCTCTATGACTGCCGTTGCGTCATCCAGGTGGAGGACACACAGAGGTGGTGGTGGAGGGGAATCCCCTCAACCTGTAAAGCGCTTGGAGTGAAGTGTCCAGAAGAATGCTATATAAGTATAAGGAATAATAATAATAATAATAATAATAATAATAATAATAATTCAGTGTGCCATAGAGTTTTGGACTATTGTGTAAATTATTAGAAATTATTCCTAACATTTTTCACCAACAAGTCAAGATATTTTTTACAGATTAAAAGATTGCTGGGGTGGTTTGTGACTAATGTACTGTACTGTAGTAAGAAACATTACACAAAATCGTGCATTAAACTATATCTTTATGTGACTTCCTCCTGTTAAGGTACAGATTTAGCTTCTTATTTCTTTTTAACTTTCCATTCCAGCTGTCCTGCTATGGCAGAGAGGATATTGAAGAGAGTCTTTACAGTAAATTCCATTGTTATTAATAAACACCAGAGCCATTGCTAAAGCTTATCAGGTCTATTTTTACTTCTTTTTTGAGAGACAATGTAAGTTCTTTACCTCTCTGATCTTATTAATGCTATTTTAGTTAATTACTTCACTGGCCAAGCTTTTCCTTTGATCACACACAATACATGTACACCCTGATGGGGTGGCGACAGTGAAAGCTACCAGTTACAGTATAATAACAGAAATAGTACGGTTACAGTGAGCAGGGCCAAGGCAAACTGCAAACTACAGTTGCAATAGGAAATGTAAAAAGGAAAAACCAACACAAATGATTGTAGATCATAATTATACAAAATACAAAAGATTATAGATCATAAATGTCTTTTTTTCAGCACTAAACAATTTATGAAACAATAATGTTTAAACAATATAAATAAAACAGATGAACAAGACTTTCTTCTATGTTTTTTAAAAGCAGTGGTCTTTGTAATGATTTTTGTGGCACTCCATAGAAATCTTTCTTTATCACCACTCTCTGTTCTATGAACAAAAGATCAATGCATTTCTTTGGAGTCCTGGAATGTTCAGGTTGATAATGGACCTTTTTCTGGGGATGTCTGTCAAAAGCTTTTGGAAATCTAAATATCTCATATCTTAAGCTCAGTTGTTGTATTGTTGCTCCAGTTTCAGGTGCACCAGCCAGACTTGCCTTTTTTAAATCAGCGCTATGTATCCTGCATAATCGTTTTACCAAATGGATTTTATAGTAGAGCCCTAATTAGCATTTTTAAAATGTTAAATATAATGGAATTTGGAATAAGTGTCTGTTTTATAGATTTTTCCCCCTTTGTTCAGATGGTGAATACCATGGCTGAGTATAACTGAGAGCTCCATAGCTTATGGATATCAGTATAATAGGAACATTCAAGGTCCAATGATCATATAAACACTCTTAAATATAAATATAAATTTTTGTCTTCTTGAAACAGATGTCCTTTAGAATGTATAGCTGATATGATGCTTAAAAATACACCATTTAATAATAATACTCATTAAGCCCATCTTGTCCATCCGTTTCTTGAAAATTGCCAGGGTATTAGCTTCAACAAGATAGCCAGGCAACTTGTTCCATACTCCCACAACCCTTTGCATAAAGACACTCCTACTATTCTCGGTTTTAAATGCAATTCCATGTAGTTTCCATTGTGCTCTGTGGTTTTTGTTTTCCTGTTTATGCTGAACCCATTTGTTGGGTTGACATTTGAGGAATTAGAGGTCTTAGAATATTCAGATTGCCTTTATAAAACTGAAAAAGTTCAGTTCTTTTCAGCTGTCAGTGTCAGTTATGGGTTGGTGTAATGCATTAGATCTTACAGAGAGTAAAAATGATATAGATCTTACAGAAAGTACACAATGGAATACACAACAGAACTATAATTTGACTGTCATGGACCTCAGATATTGAAGACTTTCAGACAAAATACAGTATTTATGTTACAAACAACTCTGCATTATACTTTCCACTTGGTATACCTTTTGCTACGATTTTACAGGTTCAGTCTGCTTAAATCTCCCCGTTGTGGCCCCTACTAAGTTATCATGTTACTCTGTTTTGCAGGTTTAAATGCAAATGTCAGAGCTGAGTTACTGGTTTCCAAAATATAAAACGAATTTCAACGCTTTAGCATTGAGGAATATGCTCAACTATTTCTTGAAGAATCTTATCAAACCATTCTAAGGACCTAGTCTTTTCATGTGCACTAGTGTGTCTCAAAATCTCCTCCTGTTGTTGGTGAATACGAATTACACATAATATTTGAAATTCACCAGACATGAAACAGCACACCAGTCTTGTTTCAGTCACCAAGTTGCTATCCAGCAGGTTTTAAATCATTTATATCTATCTCCATCATCTTTATTTGTAGAAAAATGTTAGATATGTCCAGGTAAGCTAGTAGTTATATGATTTTGTTAGATATAAGCTGACTGCAATGAAATCCTGCAGACACAGCAACCCTCCAGGGCAAGTCTTGTCCTAAAAAACAAAACTAAAAGCCTAGTTAGTGTTACATAGAATAAGCAGAAAACCAATTTGAGGAAAATACAGATACTGTACATGAAAGTGAATTAAATCAGTCTTTACTGTATTTGTAATTTAAATTTGAAATGAGAAATATCAGCTTGGGGCAGCATGGTGGCATACTGGTAAGCCTTGCTGCCTTGGAGCACTGGGGCTCTGGGTTCAATTCCTGGGGTTTATTCTCCCCATATGTGCCCATAATGGGGCTTTGTTCCCCCATATTTGCTTGGGTTTCCTCTAGGTGCTCTGGTTTCCTTCCAAAGACACTTTAGCAGGTGAATTATCTTCTGGGAAAACTGACCCTGGTGTTAGTGTGTCTGTGTGTGCATTGTAGTGGGCTGGCATCTTACCCAGGGTGCATCCTGCCTTGTGCCCATTGCTTTCTGGGATGGGCTCTGGCTCCCCCATGACCTTGTATTGGATTATATCTTACAAATATCTTCTTTTAAACTCTACCAGTGGAATTTTGTATTTTAAATGAGAGTATCTTTACACTTCAACTTCAACACTTCACACTTCAACATACAGTACGTCTTAAAGAATATCAAATCTATAATATTACTTATTACTAGCAAATCTCGCAGATTCATGCAGAAAAAGCAATAGATTCACAATAACATTCTAATCAACAGGACTGCATAGTGTAGATTTTTTTTAATTCTCCCTTTAAACCACAGTTAATTTAATTTTATTAGCACTTAGAAGTGTATCCTCCTTGTTTCAGTTTCATTCCATCGATAAATAGCATGCCTTACATGTTTTATCCTGAAGGGATGTGGATTGTGGTATGTACAGTAAAAGTACTACACAATAATGGATTGTGATATGTACAGGTATTGTATAAAGTAAATATACTGTATAGAATGGCATTACTTTAGGAAATTGAAAAAAATCAAATTTTTCGGGGCTTACTGTATTGTCATAGCTGATGTAAATTTTTATCAAAAATGTTTAAATGTGTAGAGGCTCTTAGTGATTGTATGTGCTTATAACTTTGTCTTGATTGGATGGTACAGTATCTTAAGAAACTTGTCTGAAGCATGCCAGAATGGTTTACGATTGTGACATAAAGCTATGAGAGTGATCCTTCAGGTGAAGTACCTTCTATTTCCAGAAAAAAATTACCCATTTTGCAGGTTTTTAGTGTTTAGTGTCCTGAGCATGTCAACACAGCAAATCCTAGAAGTTGTAAGAAAATAATCATAATCATAATAATAATAATTTCTTTCTGGACACTCCACTCAAAGCGCTTTACAGGTAATGGGGACTCCCCTCCACCACCAATGTGCAGCATCCACCAAAATAGTGCTCGTTCCATTAACACTTGTTTAGTTCTTGCAGGCAAATCGAGTTTCAGTACATTGTCTTGTTTGCGAAGCACCATAACATTTCTTTGATTGCCTTATCTAAAGGGGAGTTTTAGCTTTTAAATTTGAAGACTAGAGAGCCTGAAAAAAATTAAGAACGGTAAACATCTCGCTCACAGGCATGAATAGCTGGGCCTTAGGCCAAGCAGACTTGGATGTTAAAAATGTAAGTACTGTACCAGTGACCCCCGCCACTCCCTGTCACAGTCATTACACGCTCGCTCCATTAATTTGAAGCACAGGATGAGGTGTCAACAACTGCCTCTTTCATTCATACCGTCGATTAGCACCTGCTTTCTCCCTGCTTCTCCTTTCCTTACCAAAATTCCTGCATTCTTTAAGCACACTCACAACTTGTAGACATGCAACTTCAAAGATGAGCTTTGTCTACCAGCTTCAAAGGAGCTGATAAAACCCCAAACCTTCTGATGTTTATTATAGTTCTCACAAACACAATGACCTAAACTGACCCACTATTGTGAAAGACCAGAAGTACTGTACGACAGGGGTGAGATCTGTGTTGTAGAGTGTGCAAGTCACAATTGATTCTCACATTTACTTGGAAATGAGAAGGGCCTAGAATGATTTACTTCCATGCTGACACATACAGGAAAAATACTGTGAATGTTGATATCTGCTGAGAAGTGTGGTTTCTATTTTTTTATACAGCAGTTTTTGCAGAATGCAGTAGGAGCAAGCAAATGGAACATTATTCCTGTATCAATTTGCTTAAAAACCTCCTGAGAAATCTGTTACATGTTCTATTATTGCAGTTTTGCAGTGACTGTTATTTTGTTTAACTGCTTTCTGAAGTCTTAATTTTGTACATTCTTCACTGAATTAGTATGCACAGCTGTCAAAACCCCATAGAATGTAAATAAATTGCACTACACATACAATTACAGGTACAAACACTGACACCTCTCTTCTCCAGAAGCATTATTAAATAAATAATTAAAGTATATCAGATACTGGCTTTTAATCAGAACCTATGCATTGTATCTACTTTGGGAGTGATATAACACTCTGTTATTATATCGATTTTATATTGAATTTACTCATTTATGATACAGGAGATATTCTGTAACATACTGTACTGTATGTTTATAGCACTACAGATTTCTAAAAGAAACAGTATGCCTTAAAATGACCTAAAATAGGGTCTGCAACAAAACCTAATGTTTAGAATGACAATAGCTTAGAAGTGAGCAATGAAATGTTATTTACTCTACCAATATAAGTTTTTTTCTGGAAATGTACTTAAAGAGGAACTAATGTACCCGATAAACAGTCAAAGAGTCAGGATGTCAGCCTTCATATAAGTTATAAAAGGTGTTGTGTTGGAGGCTTAATCTGTGGCGCATTAAACTTTGGGCCATAAAAGTGGGGATTTTAATCCTGTTTCAAATAATTAACAGCACACATACATAGCTGGATGTGCTTTTGCTGGTGCATTATAACCTGTGTGTCCGATTCCCCTGTTTAAGTGTGTTACACTACAGGAAAATGAAAATAAACTTGGTAAAGCAAGAATCAGAAACACAGTTGATATAAATACAATTATAACAATGTTAGATATGATTTTTTTTAAATATTCAGTTCAAATTATAATCGGCTACTTGAATATATTCACTTTTTGAATGCTCCTAATTTGATTATTTTATGGCAAATGGCACTGTGCTTTTATTTCGGAAAGCTTATACTTTTCTAAGCCCTCCTTTTCTTCAGATAATGAATCTTAAATAATAACAGTTTGTAGAAGCAGAAAAGGTACAAGAGCCCAAAAGAGCTTCCCATGTTATCACGTCATTGTCGCACACTGACAAAGAACAGACATACAACAAGCACCATGTAAAGGGCTATACTGTAATATCTTGTGACTTATGCGCAACAGTACAGACTTCTTTATTTCCAGGTGTCGTCATTCTGGTATATTTAGGAATTGCCAATGTCAGATGGTGACTGTGAAGGATATTGTCCAGTTGTGGAATTAACACTGAGCTATACGGTATATCTGCGAGGCTGGCTTGCACATGGCAGCTCTTAATGCATTTCTTCTTTTCTCACAGTATCAGATAACTCCAGGAGGAACTTATGCTTGACAGCTCTCGTTTGTCCAAGGGATATTTTCAAAAGCAAAGCCTGTTAGCAGAAAAAAAATTAACAAAGCCAAAAGGCGGACGTTTACATTTACCATAATGTCCACCTTCTTTCATTTCACTTGTTTTGGTACAGAATAGTTGGTGAATTCCTCTCCTGAAGCTCAACAATTTCTAGTCCCCACCAGAGAGCATTTAACCCCCCAGACATCTCAGTCCAGCTGTGATACACTCTGGTGTTTCTCAAGCTGAAATTTTATTTATCAAAAAGTTGAAGGATAGTTTTGTAAGATTGTTAATGTACAGTAAGTACAGTACTGTATGTACTTACATATGAAAACATATTGTATGTATCCAAGGTCATTAGGCATTTGTTTTTTACAGATTTTTTAAGGTTGTTGTTTAAGCTAATAACAGTATAACAGAAGCTCAAGGGATTGCATTATTATACAAAAGTGGGGACAAAAGTATTTTACATGTCTGTTATTCACATTCACTTATGGAATACCGTACTGTGCAGTGCAGTATGTAGCCTGCAAATGCATGCCTCTAATTTGCCTCTTCTCATGTTTATACAGTATAGAGCATGAGAATAAGTATACACACACAACTGGCACACTGATATGTATTGTATACTAAACTGAATATAACATTCAGTGCTCACAAACTGTGTCTTTAAAAAATAAAATCACAAGATAAAGAAGAACAAAGTTGGAAAGGTATTTTATTATTCTCAATCTGAACTTAAATGGTTTCCATAGAAACCAGGTTAGAACCAGCATTACACTGACAGTTACACAGATTCCAGCTGAACTGTGGCAGGAAAGATTGTATTGTATCTGCAAAAGATAATCTTTCTCTTCAGAAAGAAAATAGCTCAAATGTCTGACAATTCTCACCTCTTTGAATTCCATGCCTTATAAATAATAACACAACATGTCAGTGAATCGTATGGCCACAGATTTATGTAGAAAAAACTGGTAAATCGGTAGTCTACAGCTAAGATCCTCCAATGGTTAAAGCAAAGAATTTTGGTAAATGTAAATGAGCCCAAGAAAAAGCTACAGCTATGCCTAAAAACAGCCTGTGAAAACTCTTTATATCGGTAATGTGATAATTTCTAAAGCAGTCTTTTATAACATATAATACAGATATACTGTATAAGACCTGCATGTAGCAATACTGTATTAGAATAATGACTAAACTACAGTACTTTGGGTTCCCTCATAAAATACCAGGTAACGTGAAAAGGATCATTGCCTCAAGTCTGTACAAGATTTAAACTAAAAAAGACATTTATGGTAGTTGGGAATACAGTAGTTGTGATCTGTGACTGCCTCCTAGTTTATTTGTGGGGAATGTGTTATAATTGAAATGCTGTTTGCTTCCAAGAGGTGACTCAAATTACAGTGCCATTCCTACTGTATGTTTAATTGATTATATGGAAGTTATATATAAAAAGGGTATTAAATAAAGATATTGTTTTTCAAACCAGGTTTATTAACCATTATTTTTATTAGTAACTTGATGAATGTAATATCTTTGTGACACAGAGTTACATTTCATCATTATATATAAATACACTAACAATCAGACACACAGACACACAAGTGCTGCTTTTGTAAACATCAGACATTTTATTAGCTGGTGCGAATCAATATGAAACACTGGCTAGGAGATGCAAAGAAAATCAGTTGATAGGTCAACAGATGTTGATTAAATATATTTTAAAAAGCATTTTTTTAAGTTTTATTTTGGGCCTATTATTTCCATACCCTGGGTTCTATCTACTGTATGTCAACATCAAATAAGAAAGTAAAAAGCAGTTTAAGCTTGATACACCTTTTTTCCAGAATGGTAGTGATCATTGTGTATATTTTTTCCTAGAAAACAGCCTTTCAAATGGTCTGTGAAAAGAATGGAGCATCGTTTTTTATACAAAATAAAAAACTAACAGTTATAGAAAAATGAACTAGGATCCAACAAGAATAATCTGATCTGATCTAATCTATTCTAGTCTAGTCTATATTAGGAGGGGAGCTTCTCAGACCTCTCATTATCTTTCAACCACAGGAACTGTATGTAAGGGTACTAAGCACTACTAGGGTCACCTTCAACACTGTTAAACCCTGTTCAAGCACCAGAAAAGCCAAAGACCTTCTTAAATCCCTAGTGTCATCACAATATAATATGTGTAATACACAATAGTTAATTTTTTGGGCAAACTCTTGGGTCCTCTTTAGCAGTTTATGTTAGCATCATGTTTTAAGAACATTACTCTTTAATGCATGAATAATATAATGTTGTATGTTTCATTTATATATGTTAGTTTATGTTTATTAGATAGCATGTGATGTTCTCTAAATAAGATGCCCATAAGCAATACGAGTTCATGATAACGTCAATATCACTCTGGATATTGACTGTTCTAAGGAACTAGGGAGATGATGCAGTAAACCTTTGCAGTACAAGTCTGCAAGATTAAGTGTTATGACATTTTACTCATAAAAAAGTAGTAGGAGTGTTGAAGAGGCTAACCAGCCTAACAGCTGGATGAGGTCCTTGAATCAATCACCTACTCACTACCAAACAAGTTAGATGGTCAAAAGGCCTCTTGTTTGTAACTTTTCTTATGCTTGCATGACATCCACAAGGCAGTGTGATTGCTATGATGGGTGGCTCCAGCATGCAGATTTATGCCAAAAATAAATCACTGTAACATGCATTCCTGATAAGTATTAATCCCTACTGTAATCTCAGCTTTCAGTCTGAAATTCTGTAATGAAATGATCAATAAACTCCATAGGAATCCAAATAATACAGATCAATCAAAATGACTTTAATGGGAGCTTAATGCTCTATTGCACAAGTCCATTTTTAAAATTTCCTTTAGTATTTGTTTACAGATATTTCATATTGTTTCTCTGAAATATAAAACAGTATGTCATATTTTCAAAAAAATACTGTATGCTTTCCCAGGACATTCTGCTTGAGCTTTCTGCATGAACTGCACTAAAAAAGTCTACCGGTTTGACTTCAGAACTGTGATCTCACTGACTTGCTAACTGTAACAGAGGGGGATAATATGAAACTTGAAGTGTTTTCCTTTCTTATTATTTTGCTTTTCAATAAGACTTGTACATTTCCTACCTTTGAGTTGTCTTGCTTTGTGAAACATAAAGTGTAAAATTCTCCTCACTCAGGTTCTCAGAAAACAAAAGTAGTTCTGACACATTGAGCACATTCCTCAGCTCAATCTCACTCTCTTGGCAGCTGTAACATTAAAAGATTTCAATGGGAAATATTGGTAATGGTGAGACAGACAACAGGCGATTATCCAAAAATACAAAAACTGGAGGTCGAACCTTCACGCCTGAATTCTGCAATCAAATTTCTCAGCTAAAACACTTGACTGAGCTTCCTAGAAAATCTTGCATCTGATACAAGAGTGGATTGAAATCCAAAAGAGACAAAACAAAATTTAGGAACAAAATGCACAATCATCCTTTATTTATTTATTCTTGTACATTCAAGAAGGTGTCTGTCTTGGAAAGATCTGAGACTAGGAATCTGGCACTCTAACAGACCTCTTCTAAACCATGGCTCTTGAGGGCCTTAGTCTTTCATTTTAATGGTCTCTATTAATCATTTAAAGTTGCAGACATGGGGAAATGTTTTAATTGTTCTGATTACACAAATACATTATTTCAGTTCTGTTATGGTTCTATTCTGATTCTCCATGATGAATGATGAACTAAACATTTTCTCACTTGACTATATTTGAAAGCAAGTTGATTCCTTTGTTTAACTAATGTTTTTTTAAAAAGATTTCTTAAACGATCTACTTGAGTTTAGATCTTAGGCAGCGCTTAAACATACTGTAGTGGAGAAGTATGGAGAAGTGTAAAAAACATCTTGATACAAGAATGGTACAGTATGATAGTGCTGGAGGAGGAAACATGGTTTTAGTGGCCTCTGCTGGAAAAAATTATACAGTAGATGTGCTGATCTGGACAACAGAAGAAGAGCTGTAAACATTAAACATTTAATTTGCAAGCATCACCTTGTTAAGTAAACAGTAAACCTTATAGCAATACGGAAACTTGAAATGATATGTCTTAAATGCCCTTTGTCTCATTGTAACATTAGGGTTTTAGATCAAAGTGCGAACTTTGCTTCACAATTGCAGGTTCAGGAAGGAATATCATGCATTCATTGTTAAAATAAATGTCCATAAACATTTCCTCTGGATGGTCCAACATATCCTAAATGGAGTAAAAAGCCAGTGTCCTTAGAAAAAGAAACTTGGTGCTTGAGAGCCACTAAGAAGTGTAATAACTGAATTGACATTAAAGTTACTTGGATGACATAAATTACAAACCAAAAAGAAGGAATTGTCCCTTGTAGAAACCGAAGTGGTATTGGTGCAATAGGCTACATTGCTAATGGAAAGATTAGCAGGATTATCTTACAACTCTAGGGAAAACCTCCCAAATCATAGTGTATACTGTATATTCTTCCCTGCACATTATCTGCTTTTTATATTCATTTGAGATAGAAGTCCAGTATTTGAAGTATTTTTTTAAAAAAGGTAACTGGGATTAATTTGTGGATGTTTATTTATCACAGTTAATACATTTTAAAGGTTAATTATTGAAACCAGTAACAGCATTTTTGATTGAAAATGGTTGTATTCCCACCTGCTGCCTTATTAAATGACTATTTTATCTGATATTCCTACAGTACATGCTATGCCTAAAAGGACATCTGGTATCTTAATGATTTTCTTTTATTCTTTTGAAGTTCTGCTAGTAACACTGGAATAGCTTCACACCTGTTGGTTCTAGAAGGCAAAACTCAGCTGAGAGTGTGTCAGAAGAAGGGTCAAACTGTTCTCATCTTAGCAACAGATAAAGGTTTATTCCATGCTGAAAGGAAAATAAAAGCGACACAAAAAAGGCCATGGAGCCTTCTTCACACCTGAAGCGTTAACTACAGCTGAAATATTGTGTCATTTTCTTTTCCTTTCAGCATGGAATAAACCCTTACCTGTTCTTTTGCAGCCTACACATGCTGTTCCAGCATGTTGTACTTGAACTTGTTCTCATCTTAGTTATTAATTCTAACTTAACAAGAAAAAAAGAAAATGTTTCTTAATAAATGGAGAGAGGCAAGGACTAAACTATTAAATAAGATAATAGCTTCTACAGTTTTTAGAAGAACCAGTGTGGGAAATATTTGGAGGCCATACTGTGTTTAGTCCCTGGGGAAAATGAAATCTTATTGAATTATGAAGCTCTCTGCTTGTGTAAAAATTTGATTTGATTTTAATATGGCTAAAGCCAGCAACATTTAACAAAGCACAAGCTAATTATGCCATGCTCATTGCAGCTGCTGTCTCCCTACTCCCTACTCTGGCTGTCATCAGGAGCACCTAAACTTGATTTACGTCAAATAAATATTTGGACCTGACAGATTTCAGGGCTCTGTCATTGAGTTTCGACATGGAACCCCTTGAACTTTTTTACTGTGTTTACCTTGTTTGTTCCAGTGTCACACTTCGCTGGTACACTGACCCCTGTTAGCTTGTTATCTACCCCGCCTCCTTGATCACCCCTTGGCTTTTCTAGTTTACTGTGTGTTCCGCGGTTGTTGTTACTGTGACCCTTGCTTGTTAGGTATCTTGTCTTCAGGATCGCCCCTCTGCTTTTGTTTGTCTGCAATGCATTTTCTTGGCCCTGACCCTTGCTCGTCTTCTCGACCTACTGTATCTCCCAGAATTCCCAAGCCTCGTTACCTTCCGGTGTCTTACTGGCTTTGACCTCGGACTTTGATACATGACTATGACTCTCAGATTTGCCCTCTCTGCAGACTGACTTCCCTGGTTCCCTAGCCAACCACAACACTACATCTGTCTGCATACATCGCTCCTCAACTAGTTTGTCAGCAAGCAGCCTGTGTCTTATCCCCTGAGTGCATGTTCCCTGCTCCCTCCAGATTCAGTAGCATGTAGTTCCTCAGTTCTGCTTCCTATTAACCAGAAAATAGGTTCTCTCAGGTCCCTGGATTGCGCTACGAGTTCCACCTTAGTAATGCATCGTTATACAGTAGATTAGACCTACTATAACTACATTCTGAAAGTATCCCAATTTTCACCTCACTCTTAATGATGGCAGATTATAATTTTATAATCTATAATCTATATCTCTATCTATAATAATAAAGAAGAATGTCTCTTTCACAAAATCCTAATTATTGCTCTTCAAAACCAGGTGAATACAATCCAGCAACACTTGTTTTATTTTAAGGTTGATATAAGATAACTATCACAAGAGGTCTAATTTAACTATAAATTGGCCAAGGAGTCAGTTTCTGCGTGTTATGTGTCAAACCAATTATCCTTCATCTTCAGCAATATGAAAAGTATTCCAGTACCTAGTTTATCCAGCCATCACACTCAGTATACCTTAAATAAGTTAGATAGATTCTAAAAAAGGCTTGCACCATTATGTTAAACATAATATTCACAGAAAGGGTCAACTTGCCTCTCTTTGTCTCTCTGGTGCAATTCAGAACTAAACACTAAGAGCAAATCAATCAGTTTTCATACAATCCGTATTAAACACAATCATTGTGCTTCCAATGTATTGTACACTAGAATTTATGCAGTATATGGGCCAGAATACCATACCAGAATGTCCTCCTTTCATTAGGGTTAATTCAATCTTTCTTCTGTTCTAACTATATACTGTATGTGAATAGGAGCCACCTAACTAGTACTACAGAAGTAACCTATCTTAGATATAAAACAAAATAATTTGCATTTACTGTATATTTTGAGACTTTATCCTTCAAAGTCCATATTATGACTTGAATAAGCATTTCTGCATCCAACGTTTTTATGTCTGTTGGAGTCACAGTACGTATTGTAATACTGTATACAACTCAAATTGAACTTCAGGTGGGTAGCTGCGTCAGCATGCGTAGGCTGCAAAGGAACAAGTAATAGGTTTATTCCATGCTGAAAAAAAAGAAGAAAGAGAACACAACGTTTCGGCCGTGGAGCCTTCTTCAGGTGTGAGCCTTCAGGTGTGAGCCTCACACCTGAAGAAGGCTCCACGGCCGAAACGTTGTGTTCTCTTTCTTCTTTTTTTCAGCATGGAATAAACCTATTACTTGTTCAAATTGAACTTGCCTTGTTTAAATCTTAGTGCTATATTTTATATCATCCAGTAGGTGGAGCACACGTGTTGTATCACCTTTATTTTACCTACCCCCCTGAGTTTTTCACATGCACTTTAAAATACCTAGTCAAAATTCACCAGTGTTTTGCAATTTACTGGGCACACACATAACTTTATCATACTTCATAACAAAACCTGACTCCCCCTGGGAGTTAAGTGCACTTTTAAATGAGAACAATTTAAACGTTGTACATTACATTTTAGCAATATAAAATATAGCTCTCTTCATTTTTTGAAAAAAAAGAATACTATGCTATACATAGAATACTATGCTATCATCTAATATACAGTATAATATATATTAGATGATACTGATAGTTTGTTTCTAACCAACTGAAGTGCTAAGCCTCCTTAAAATTTTAACAACGAATCTCTCCCTCTTTCAGAAATATTATTACTTTGGGAAAATAACTTAATAAGACTATATTAATATAGAAAAAGACACAGATACAACAATGCATTGCGGTTTGATTTCCAGCTTCTTCTAGATGTAGTTCCAAAATACATATATATAATATTCAGAAAATATTTTTGAAACAACTAAAATGCCAAAATGTAAAGTACAGTACCTAGGACATGTTGTGGAGTAACATTAGTTTAAATTGTTCATTTCAGATTTGCTAAGAACTGGCTTCGGAATGAAACATGTAGTACAGATAATGGAAAATATTAACATATAGCAGTTTTTCAGATAAACAAAGCAATTTACTGATCTGAAAATTTAACACTGATATTTTTTTAGACCTGAGGGATTATTTACAACATCAAACAAATGTGAGGGAGGTCAAAACTGGGATACTTTCAGAATGTAGTTATAGTAGGTCTAATCTATAATGATGCGTTAATAAGGTGGAACTCATAGAGCAATCCAGGGACCTGAGAGAACCCATTTTCTGGGCAATAGGCAGCAGAGCTGAGGAACTGCATGCTACTGAATCTGGAGGGAGCAGGGAACATGCACTCAGGGGATAAGACACAGGCTGCTTTTTGACAAACTAGTTGAGAAGCGATGTACTGTATGCAGACAGATGTAGTGTTGTGGTTGGCTAGGGAACCAGGGAAGTCAGTCTGCAGGGAGGGCAAATCTGAGAGTCATAGATGTGTATCAAAGTCCGAGGTCAAAGCCAGTAAGACATGGGAAAGATATTAAAACTACAGTATGTAAAATTAAACCACCTGCTTGTGAATACATGGATGCGACTGAAACACATTGCATTGTTCTCAGATAGGCTGCTTCGCCTGTTGCAACTTTTGATTCCACTTCAGTTAAGCCAGGTCTCTTTTCCCAGTGTTTACACAGATCTGTTTTTGTGCTGCTCAGCAGCTGCTACTTTGTAATGCTGCCCAAATCAGTTTTTCATACTCAGCTGCATTTTCATTGTTGTGGAAAGCAAAGCCTTACAGCTCTTATTAGGAATGGCTTCAGAAAGGGAGATGCTACGTTAGAAGCATCCCTTTGAGAATCGGAAGCACATAAGAGAAAAAATACAAAACCAACCCTTATCTAATCCCATCAACTATTTACTGCCCTTCGTGCTATCGATGAGCTCAAACTACATGGCTACTGAAGTGGTCAATCTGAAATTGTATCTAACTGGGAACCTTATTAATGTCATAAAGATTGGTTAACACCTATTTGCTACTGGGACAAATGTTAAAGTACACAGAAGTAGTGTAAAAACAAATATAGCAGCAGATGATTTTTGAGCCAGCATTTCCTAAATTACAGAATTTTTAAATAGGTACGGTAAATGATCAAACTTTGTCTAGTGTGAAACAGTATAAAATTGAAATCCAATATAACAGTCAAGAATCCTAAATGTTTTTCTTTGGAAAGCTAGAGTCCACGACTCATATGATATCTCCAGATCTGTAATCATTCTTATAGCATCAAATGAGCATAGCATAGCATAAAGAGACTTTATAGTATTCTATTTAAGTCAAACCTGCCAACTGAGAAACAGAAGACAGTTGTTCTTTTTCCAGTCATTAACATTCATTGTAGAGGTCTACAAAACATTAAATGTCTGTCTTGCTGCATCAAAGCTTTTCACTTGTTGGCAGAAAGCAAAATTGAGTCATGTTACTAATAAAGTGATCTATACTGTACATGCATTTTTAGGAAGCTGCTCATTCCAGGTAAGAATTGCAGAATCGTGGAGACAAAACTGGAAGCACAGAGCAAAGGGCTGACCTTCTGTCCACCCTGAACATGACATCTGCCCTTTGTAGGGCAGGCTGGTGGATAGACATACTGTACAGACCAAGGAAAAGGTACAGAAAAAGTTTGTCTTGTCTTTCTCTGATGTTCTCATTTAAATTAGTAACCAAGTGATGTGTTGTCCTCTTAGCGATTGAACTCTGTGTCCTTGCACAGCACAAGCTTCACTTAAGAGAAAATATAACTTTGTATAACAAATACAAATGCCATACCAGTGTCTACAGTTAGGACTTTACAGATTTGATGTTCATAATTTAGAAAAGACTAAAATAATGAAGTGGATAAGTATTGAAGAAATTATAGCTTACTACTTTGTGCAATACTTCATTGCTTCAGACATGATATGATAGTGAATGACAGTTCATGATTTTGAATAATAGTTCAAAATGATGGTGATTTATTTACAATGAGACTGAAAAAGTCACAGCAAAGGAAAACGTAATTAATTATATGATCTTAAAGGAGAACAGGAGAAACACAGAATACAACAACACAGTATTTCTTGATCATGTCCTGTTTTAGCATATATGTTTACTTAAGAACAAGATGACAGAGAACAAGAGTTATTTTCTTAAACACAAGCTATTCAAGAAAATTAAAGAACATTATTTTGAAATAAATTTCCAGGAACTTTGATTAAAACCAGCAGAGTGCATTCTCTGCCAACAGCAATCATGAAAAATGCTGGGCTTCAGCAGAATAATCTTATATCTATACTGAGTTGTACAGTATATGCCTCCTTCTTGTTAGTCAGGGAGCCTATTAAGATATTTATTGGTTCAGAAGTTAAGGCATTTATATGTCTTTAAAAACAAGATCATCTTATGCAAGCTTTTGGTAATTTGACAAAAGCACATCGTTAGGCTACTGAAATCAACATAGTATATTTGCAGTGGCATCGTAAAGGCTTCACAAACAAAAATATATTTTCCAGTCCTCGTGATGTCAATCAATTACTACAGCTTTCCCACAACTAAAAGCATGGAATTAGACTGTTCAGATTCTCGTGGTACTGATTGGTCAAAGTAATGCACCTTGGAAAAATCTCTTCTGCCCCTCTTGATGGTCTCTGAAGACTCATTAAAAATCCTATTATGCTCATGAATTTAAGTGACAAGAAAAATACAGCTCATTGCCTTCTCTTGCTCTTCCAGCCCATCCCCTAGGCTAGAGTATGAAATAAAGATGCTAATGTATGCAAACACAAATTCTACTATGTTTTAGAAATTCATTGCTGGGTTTAGATATCCAAAATAATTGGCATTAAACTTTACTTTTAGCTGAGGGATGTGAAACACAATAATTTTTGTAATCATCTAGAAAACTTGGAAGGAGTAACCTACAGGGTAATAATGGCTTTTTAAAAGAATGCAGTCAGCATTAACTTAAGAGCATGAGTATGTTCTTGCCTTATCTTAACACTTAAAAAAAACACCACAAAACTGGTGATACACAGTGTATATTCATCTGTTTTACTATTCAATGTTAACAATGTCTAACTGATGAGCTCAAATAAGTATGAACACCTCTCTATGGCGTAAATGGCGACTTTATGTATGCAAAAGGTAGAATTAGAATGCAAAAGTTCTATTTCCTAAGCATTGTGGTATGACAAGAGCTAATTAAAATCCATGTCCACAATACTAAAAGGTTTTAAAATTTCAGGTGTTAAGCAAAAAATTAAAGCAACGTCATTTCTAACAAGCATATATTTCAATAAAAACATTGTCAAACACCATAATATGAAAAGGGAAAAAAGCTAAAGAAATATATTGAGAATATTATAAAGAAATATATTTTATAAGTAAATTATAAGAGATCACAAAAACACTTCATGCCCCACCCCTCCCTCCATATGTCACAAAATGTTTCTATTAATTAATTCCTTATTTACCACAAGAAAAATATTAAATCACATTCCACAACTACACACAGAATAAGGTCCACTTTGGCCTTTGATAAAATCAACACACAATGTAGGTCCAAGTTTAAAGAAATCATCTTATTAAGCATATTGAGAGATAAACTATATAGATACAAGGAATTATAGGTGTGAATATTAGTTAGCTCGTGTCTTAACACACACTGCAACCTGGAAGATTGCTCCTTCTGATTGGTAGATAGGTTTAGGTTTTAAAGCAGTATTTAGTTCCATCAAATTAAATAATCATATAGAACAAATTAGCTCATCAATAACTCCCCTCCCATCTCCTTCCTGCCATACAATAAGTTACTGTAAATTCCCACCCCTGACACAATGTAATGTCAATAGAAAAAAAAAGTCACACCCTACATAATAGAGCTTAGATATAATAAACCTTACACCACATCTCACATTAGAGCCTTTTTAGAGCAATCAGCTCTTAATCAATTAACTCTCAACCTACCCTTCTATCATCAACACCCCCTCTTCAACTTCATCACATCACTTCCCCTACTGCCCACATCTCCAGGAATATCTCAGTCTGATGGGTGAGTCTCTAATAAGAAAAAACTACAGCTTCAGTCTGGACACCACTAAAACTGTAATCACAATTATCACAGGCCATGCCAAACAGGTTTTTGCCCTATTCCCCTTGCACTTACAGTACACATAACGAGCTTACCTTGCTCCAGTATAAAAGTGGCCTGTAATATTTCTGTTTCATGGAATACCTTACCCAAAAATAAAATATCAAATCACAGTATGCTATCCCAAAGCTTGCAGGTACATGTAATGATTGTGTAGCATCCGGAGGCAAAATCGGTCAGCAACAGGATAGTCATATCAAAAACAGTAGGCAAATACATAGTCAAAACTATGACAAGGGTCAAAAACTAAGAGGAGGTTGAAATCCAGAGCAAGCAAGGGTAAAAAAACACAAATCAGTTCAAAGCTAGAGAGGGTTAAACCAGAAATAGCAACATGAGCAGAGCAGAGAATTCACTCTTCAAGGCTGAGCAGTGAGTGAACAGACAAGCCAGTTTAGAAAGCAGTCTTAATGAATAATCGGATGCAGGTGTGTTTGATAATTACTCGAAGTGGCATGGTGGTAAGTAGCCACAGAAGAAGATGGAAGGCCTATTGCATACCTAGTTTTCTGCTAGGCCACCAAAATCTAGATATAAATTGAGGTCCCTGATCAGAGTTGATTTCAGTGGGTATGACATGAAGCAAACATAGCCACCAGTACTGTGGGAAGTTTCTTTAAAGGAATAGAAGGCAGAGCCATAGAGAATCTATCCAACTTCACTAAAATAGCAGTACAACCCTAGGATTTAAGCAAATTAGTGACAAAATCTGCAGAAATGTGTTTAAAATCTCTGGACATACAATAAGGGGCACTTAGAGTGGTGGAGTATTGGGTTGCAGGGTTCGAAGTCAGCATTCCACAAACACTGTCTTCCAGATATAGAAGAACAGGTGCTACAATACAGGATGGAGAAATAATAGGCTCTGTGGGGTGAGATGAAGATTCCACTTCAAAGTGCAGGGAGACAACATCCACATTTGTGTTCTTAGAACCTGAAATATACAAAATTACAAAATTAAAGGGGCTAAAGAAGAGCTCGTCACAGTGAGGTAACCCCTCAAACAAGAATTATTTCCTGCCTTATTTATGACTATGCCACCTAGCAATACAAACGGGGTGCTAGGGCCCTGTTACAGTTACCACATTACTAGAAACCGCTAAAGAACTTAAACAGACAATATGGGGCACAGCGGAAGCCCTTAAAGGGCAAGAACCAAAACTATAGTCTGAACAAATATTTTAATACAAAGTTATAATAACACTATAACATTGTCTATAACACAGTCTAAGGTCAAGGATATCAGGCAAACAGGATATCAGGATTTACAAGTCCAAATGCAGGCATAAGACAAAACACTTAGTCCCTCCAAAACCAGACTTCTGCGATCACTATGTAATCCAAATACAAAGACCCAAATCCTAAGACCAGCACGGCTTCAAACGAAGGCATCTGTCGCCAGGAACCGGATACGAGGGCATTCCCACGAGATAAACCAGGACCCGGAAACCAGGAACTTCACAACCCAGGAACACGGAGAAGGATTCACGAAGAAGTCCAGAACCAGGAAAACCCAGGAGTCTATGCCGAAGATCCACAACCAGGAAGCCGAAAGCTTAAGTGCTGTACAAGCTGACACCTGAGATGTTACAAATCTGACAATGCTGAGCCCCGAATACAGGGTTAATCAACCTTATATACAAGGAAGCGACCAGTAAACCGATTCTGATTGGCAACCGCATAATCAGCAACACTCAAAGAATGTTCTGACAATTAGTGCTTCCTGACAGGCCCTTCTATATTTCCACAGGTTCGGTTTATCTCACAGAATCACCAATGCACACACAGACCAGTGACAAGCATTTTTATCGTATAAGTACATTAACATTTACTATCACCCAAAGACACTTCTTAGTACCTGTAAAGTCTTTGATGGCTCAGAGAAGAGTAGCCACTTGAAGGAGAGGGGTACCACCCAGTCCAATTTCCCCAGTCTCCATACAGGTTACACTACGAATTCTCCCACTGGCTATACTACAGTACATTCCCCTCAGTTTGTATCAGCTAGCTGGGCTGGTTTCTTTGTTCTTTGCCTTCAGGTATTAAAAGTCTCTATACAGTACCTCTGTACCAATGCCAATGTCTCCCGTAGTTGTCAGTTCCTGAACCAATAGGTCCTTGCCTCCGTGGTCTCACACTCTGCAGGTTCCCTTGTGCTGTCTGTGTTGTCTCCATCATCTTGTTAGAATCGGGAGCCCATTCTCTTCTGGCTCAGATTCTTTAATTTCTCCTATTAGCCAATCCCCCTCAGGGAGTTGTCCACTGTCTCTGTCAGAAACGGGTTTGCCCAACATTTTTCTAGAAGGAAGTTTGTGTTGTTTGAAAGGTGTGAGAGTGCCGACCTTGGGTGTTATGGGCCCTTATCACTTCTTTGTTCACTCTCCCGCTCTCCCTCTTCCTCTCTTGGTCTGGTTAAAACTGGCTCAGCAACTCCTCATGCATCCATGCATCAGTACCTAATTGTTTCCTGAATGATTTGGGTGTGACCATTGTTACTGATTGTTCCCTGCTAGATTGTATTCATTAGAACAACTGAAGTTGCAAACCCTTTGTGAGAGGCAACATTGACACCAACCTGGCAATCAACATAACCCAATCAATCACAGCCTGTTGCTGCCTTAATGGCCCACATCCTGCAACACACATCTAGCTTGTCTAGAATTGAGTCATTTGGTGGACTCAATGTATGGTTCCTAAGGACAGTATCAGGATGTAAAGAACCTTTTAAAAGATGACACACTTCTTCCAGTGCAAGCTTGATGGCCAGGCATTCTCTATCTCCAACAACATAAGTATGCTTTGTGGATGACTAGTTTTTAGAAAAATAGGCATAGGAATGATGAACCTGAAAAGCTTCAGAGTGCTGAGAAGGTTAAGAGCACAGCTCTGACTCCGACAGCAGAGGAGTTCACTTCCACAATTGAAGGGAACAAGGTGTCAGGGTCATAGAGAATGGGAGCTGAATGGGAGTGAACAGCCACTTCAGTCTTGCTTCAGGGGATCCATTTACCTTGACCAGCCAACGTTTTGGTGATAGAAGTTATAGAAGTGATGATGGAACTGAAATTGTGAATGAAACTTCCGCAGAAATTAACAAAGCCAATAAAACATTGAAACTGCTTCAGAGATGTGGAAACTGGCCAATCCACTAGTGCAGAGATCTTTCTGGGGTCTATGCATAAAACCACTGGGGGAGATACAATAACTGTGGAAGGTAATTTATGAAATTCAACTTTTTCCAGCTTAGCACAAAAGTTATTATTTAGCAGCAGACAAAAAACCTCTAGCATGTGTTTAACATGGTCTTACTTAGAGCTGGTAAAAGTTAGGTTGTCCTCCAGATACCCCACAACAAATTTCTCCAGAAGATATCTGAATATATCAGTCACAAAACTTTGCAAAGATCAATCAGCATGACAGGATACTCATAATCCCCACTCTTGGTGTTGAAAGCCGTCTTCCATTCACTTCTTTGTCTTATACTGTACACACGAGATTGTAGACTCCTCTGAGATCCAACTTGGTGAAATCAGTAGCATTCCGGTCTTGTTTGAAGAGTGCCAAGATTAGGGAATCTATTCTTAATGGTGATTTAGTTTAATCCTCATCTATATGCAGGGAAGAGAACTGCCTTTCTTTTCAACAAAGACAAACCCAAATAGAAGTCCAAATAAAATGCCTTTCAAAATTCCATGGTCTGAGTCTCCAAACCATACAAGACCAAAAAGCAATTCCCAGGAGGCATGGTTCCAGCCAAGAGATCAATCGGACAATCATAAAGGCGTTGAGAGGGCAATGTTAGTGCCTTCTTTTTGCAAAAAGCATCCCTGTAGTCACTGTGGAAAGGTGGTAGTGAATCTGAAACTTCGGGTGATGCAGTAGACGCACTGACAGGTGGGAGACATTGACTCCAGCATAAATGACACCAACCAACCAGTTCCATTTTTCTCCTAGGGAGAGTAGAGCTGTGAAGGTTAAAGATTTCACCATGCCCATAGTTTCTCATTTAACCTCAGACGGCCATGATCATACTGATCTCTCTGTCTCTGTTCTCAAAGAAGAGTTTCTCAACTCCCATGGCAGAAAGACTACAAAAACTAAACTCATCCTGAAACTAGGTTCACACCTTTCCCTTTCTCTCAATGACCAATTTATTTTCATGTAATCTTCTCTATTCTCATGCTGGTTTTGACTTTCACCTTTCTTCACCCCTCTCCACTTTGCACTTCCTGAGTGGCCTCTGTGCCTCTCTTCCCCTCCTGCCTTCTCCCCTCTCCCAGCTTTGTTCTTCTGTGCTATTTCATCTTTGCTGTCTGCCCTGTCTTTCTCACACCTGAAGAACACTTCACATTTGAAACATTGTGTTTTCTCTCTTCTCTTTTCATGGAATAAACCTATTACTTGTTATCTTGAAATCTTTTTTTGGCTCAGTCTTCCTGTAATGATATTGTAGACTCTTGAGGCAGCTTTGGTCTGCAGCTGGATAATTGTGGTCAAGAGACCCAAACAAAACCAGTAGGCAGACTAGTAGTCAAAAACTGAGAGAAAAACACAGGTTGAAATCTAGAACATGCAAGGTTCAAAATACAAATCAAAGTCCATAGCTAGCAAGGATCAAACCAGAGATAGCTACATGAGTAGAGCAGAGGGACCATCAGGAGAGAAACAAACTTCAAGACTGAGTAGTGAGCCACTAGAGAAGCCAGTTTAAATTACAGTCTTTATGAATAATAAGATGCAGATGTGGGTGATAATTACTGATGTGGTGGGATGAAAATTAGTCACGGGAAAGCAAGAGAAACATGGTAGCTCAGAGAGCAGAACGCTGATGCTTGGAACTCCATGATCTGTGTCTGAGACCTGCCATTGCCCAGTGAGAAAAAAATCATGGTTTTGACCTGAGTAAAATTACCATGCCCCACAATACTGTACAGCCCTGTAAAGCCCAAAAAGTGTCTTAGCCTGGGGTAGTACATGAAATAATGGAAGACCATTTCATTTCTCTTTGTAAACAACGGAGGCACTTACTGGCTGGCTGAATGACTGCCAAAAAGGAATTGGTGGTGTCACGATCGTTATCCCTCCTCTACAGGGTGCCCCGGCCCTTTTGCATTTTAGTTTTAATATTATGTTCACCTGCCCCTTGTTCCCAGTCTATTATTTAAACCTCGTGCCTCCTGAGTTCGGGGCTAGGAGCGCCTGGCCTCGTTACTTTTCTTTTAGCTTCCATGTTCCATGTTCCTGGTTCCATGTCCCCATTCCCTGTTTTCATTCTTGTCGTCGTCTTGGATGGACCTCCCGATTTTGGATATTAGACTGTGCCTTGGTTTCCCTATTTGGACTGTTTTGGACTTGTTTGCCTGCGCCACGCCCCTTGAGCACCATCATCATGCCCCCCTGTCTGTCATCCCGACCTGATCCTGCTGTTTTTTCCCCGGTGTCCTACTCCAGTCACTTCCAGATTATACCATCTGCATAGGGTCCTAACTAGGGTCCTAAACTACGCACTTCACGGGAGTCAGGACCGGCTCCAGTTACAGGTGGCTATGATGGCCGACTGAATTTTCCAAAGTAAATCTATAACTTGTTTTTGCAGCACTAGCTTATAAAAAGCTACTCCATTTGGACATTTCCTCCATATCTAGCTTTTACCTCCAGTGTGGCTCAGGAAGATTTTTCAGAGCTTTAATGATTCACTTCTAATCAGAGCCTGTACAAACCCTTCTCATCTACTGAATAAAACTGAAAGTTCTCTATTGACCCAAAGCTCAGAGGACCCCATTGATGAGTGGGCATGCTGGCAATTCAAAATGAGCAGGCTTTACTTCTAAAGTAACATGTCCTGATAATAAAACAAAACTTTAGAGAACCCCAAACCTCTATTTCCCAGTGCCTCCCACAACTGTTTTCAAAACTTTATCCAAAAAACACAAGTTTTTGTGTCCCCTTTCCTTACTAAAATAATACAAAACCTAGATGACTGAGAAATTTGACAGTTCTAGGCAAAACTGAATATTAAAGGCTCTTCTCAAAGCCAGTACAGCATCAAGGACTCAAACACCCTCCTTACTGCCATTGTGTGCCAGGTAAGAAACATCTGGTGATAAAACACACATAAACAATACAAGGCCAACTTATTAATGTACTGCGGCCTGTCAGACTGCAGCCCCCCTGCCTTGTGAAGGAAGGTAAAAGGCCACCCGAGTAGAGGGCAAGGAGAATACAGTAATTTCAGCAATGCCTAGACTCTGAAAACAGCCACCCTACTGTTAATATTAATTAGGCTCTGCTCTCCTCTCTCTGCAGGTAAAAACAGCACACTATGTTTTATCCAATGTAATCCATCCCACAAAGACCACAAAAATAGAACCTTCTTCAGGTGATCAGGCTCCACAGCCAAAACTTTGTTATTTTTTGTCTTGATAGTTTTAGGCATATAATTAACCTCTACTTGTTCCTTCATAACTCCATATATCCATCTCTCCTTTAGTTATTTCCTGTTGGCCAAAACATTGATTCTTGTTTTTTTTTTTTGCTTTTTGCTTTTCAGAGAGGAATTAACCTCTGCCTTTTCCTTTGCAACTTCCAAGCTGACACACTAACTAAGATAAGTTATATACTGTATAACTGAATCCGATAAAGTTTCCCTCTCCCATGTTTCAAACAAGTAGCTTTTCAAACAATAACCATCCATCCATTTTCTAACAGCTTGTTCCAGCTCAGGTTAGCAGGGTAGCAGGGGAGTCGGCCCTTATCCCTGCAAGCAAAAGTCACAAGGCAGGGTACACCCTGGTTTATTCTACCCATCACAGTTTATTATAAATTCAGTAATTATAGTTACAACAAGATACACAGTGTTGTTTTTCCCTTGGGAATCAAAACTTATAATTTACGGACATGCAATCATAAATGTAGTTTAATATGAATTTTTAGGGAATTTGTACTATGTGCATAATTCTTGTTCTTCGTGCATAATTCATGTTATATACACAAAGGATTTTGCTTCCGAAATGCAGTATACTGTATCTATAATACTTTGTATAGCATACTGTGTGTTTATACTGTGTCATTGTGGTGCTACAATCCTACACTACACATGATAATAGCCTTTCATTTTCATGTTAAAGAGCTCAAGGGAGACTTTCTAGGGGCTACTCATTTCTGGCAGTTTGGCTGAGACTATATACAATATAAAAAGCATGTGGCATTTGAAATGGAATACTCTGTTTTAATAGAAAACACTACAAATGCTGTCCATTATATATAACAGGGTCTGAAATATCTTGATGTAAGTGTTATGAAGCATTGAGCTTTTTATGTGCTTTCAAAATTGCACTAATGCTCAGAATTCAAACAATCAAGTTACTTGATGGAGACAGAAACAGGCTAATGTATGCAAAAGATATGCTTAAAATTATGTGTAAAAACAAAACTGTCAGGAATCCTACATTCTGAAATACACTAAAGTCCCTGTTTTATTAATTATTAGCAGTCATTACTGTTGTCAGAGTGAGTAAAACAACCTCTCCACAAGTTAGAAATATTCCTCCCTCACTGAAGGGTAATTGTTTTTCATTTCTTTCAGAAACCATTCCCAATCTGAGTTGCGAAATAACAATTTAAAAGTAGCAGACCTGAACCATTGCTTATTCTATTCCATTTTTCCAAAAAACAAATGAAAAAGAGAACTTGAGTGGGTCAAGATACCACAAATCATATTGATTTATGGTGTTGAAATAGAATATGGTATTCTCACCTTTTCTTCTCTATCGTTCAGTGCACCTGACACCTTCCAGAACAATACTTAATCAAAAATAACAAAGAAATATGGTTTCTAGTTTGTAGTTTTAAGGGTTATATCTTGCAAATAACACTGAATAGAATATGGAGAAATTATTTAGAAAATTTGAGAAGTTTAAATCCCAGACATTTCCACTTTTTAATTTTAGTCTGTTACTGAGGCTCCATATAAAAGGCACCAATTTACCTTCTACTGTATGTCATTTTTCTACCCCTGCAATGACATAAATTCAGACAGCAATTATTTGGCTGAAGCAGAAATATTATTTCTATACTTTGCACCTTGTTCATTTGGAATAACACAAACTAAACTAACAAACCTAAACAATTACAATGCCTTACATTGTCACAGCACTTATATTTATCTCAGTTGCATGTCCATCACTGGCTTTACATTTCTTTTATAGTCGCCACTCCTACTACAAAGCACCAGAGAAAACTCCCTGCATAAAAAGGAAGACTTAACTCAGAAAGACAGACCAGAAACTTTCTAGACTTCTGCCGTGTGCATGCCAGCAAGTATATGCTTCAGTTAAAAGTTGTAAAACAAGCTCACAAACATCACTGTAAAGCAGTATGTAGAATGGTACAGTAAAAATGGAAGTGAGGGCAACCGTTGTCGAGGATAATGTTAGAATGGCCAGTGTCTCCATAAGAATGGTGCATTTGACTTGTTTCAAATAATAAAAGGTCCTCCATATGCTGACACTCGTTAATTACCACACCGCTCAGAGGTGACATGTTGGATTGTGAGACAGGTCCAACTGGGCCTCGGACTGAGAGGGGAGCTCTAGAACAGGGCACTAATACACAAAGCATTGATACAATTTGTCATCAATAAGCCCAGAGCAGTTAGCTCTACCCACACCTAAGACATCAAAAGATCACTACCACCCCCCCACCAGTGAAAAAGTCATGAGCCCACATGGACCACACAGAGACAGAAGAAGAGGAAACACAGTTTGCAACACAGCACTCAGGAGAGGAGACAGACACCAGGGACTACAGAAAGCAGTAGAGGAAAGCTCCAGAATCCCACCTACCCTAAGCAAGATTCGGAGAAAAACAGGGTGGGAGGGGGCATAAGGTACCATTTCATTCAGGACAGCTGTTATGGAGGAGGATGCCTAAAACTACACCCAGGTTTTTCACTGTGCTGAGTGAGTTAGCCAGGTCACTGACTGAGGCTGGTTTTTGAGAATGGCAAAGCCTGAGGACTCTTTGGGACAGTTGGGTTCTGGTAACTACGGTCCACATGGTTCTTGTACTGTTCTGTGACTAATTGCCTCCGGTGGATACATTTTGTTATGTGTTCGGTGTGTTACATGGGTAGTTATAGAAGTGATTGAGTTACGGGGATACTTTTGAAGAGTAGATTGATAGACTGTGATAAAGTTCAATGTTGTGATTGTCCTGTCTGGTCTGTGGGTGCACTGCTGGTATTGGATGATAAAAACGTACAGGGGAAAAAGGGTCCTAGCACCCTTTTAATTGCAAAGTAGCATAGTTTTCCTAAAAGCTAAAATCATCCAGCATTTAGGGGTTACCATCTGTGGCACAAAATATGATACAGGAAACTCAAAACAAACATAATATTATACAGTATGTGTTAATATTGCAATGGAAGCAAAATATGTTTTTACAACAATACAACAATGATGTTTTTACATTAAAGCGAGTATATGTAATATAAATGTATGATAGTCAGCACACATCTTGTATATATACTTATTAGAGACGCTTTAAATGAACATTACCCTGTTGTTGTTAATTATTAATTAATTGTTTATTTTTACCTTTACAATGCTTCTGTGTGATGGAGAGCATGCAGTGTTATTTGCACATTTGCTACAGTATATGCCCAAAGTCATGATATTTGGCCATTCTCATAATTTTCATGCTGTAAATCAAAGGTCCCCCTGGAGAGTCACAGGTTAATTAATCAGGTTTTATAGGTTACTGTTAGATTACAATTTTGAAACAATGTCAGTGTGATCAATTAAACAAACACAAAAACATTGTTTATCAAAAAGATCACCTTGTCTATTTTCCCCTTGTGTGTGTCTGTTTCTCATGCCTGGCTAAGCTTTGCCTATCATTAAGTTTCCACTCTGTAATTAACCTTTTATAAAATATTCAGCTTGGGATTTTAGTCAATTTACCAATTGACTAAAATCTCCAGCTATTAATTTAGCAATTTACTAAAATCCCAAGCTAAATTTATCAATTTAAAAGGCTCTCATTAATAGCCATATTGGGTAATAATGATAACCACAACAAAATGATTAATTAATTAATAATGATAACCAAAAAAAATAAAAAAATGAATGATTAATTGGATACTTACAGGTGATAATGAGTACTATAGATTTCTACCAACAAAACTATGACATGGACAGTCCATCTTTTCCATCTACTGTGTGCAATGAATTTTCTTGTGTTTAAACACCCACAAGTATACCAACAACACTTGAGGAAAAAAATCCTTAATCATGAACTTGCTTCTTTGGTAACTGCTGTTTATTACTTTGGAAAAGATAGATATTTCATTTAAGCTACAAATCTGTAAAAATAATTAGACATATAAAATATTCTATATTCATTAATCTGTTGGCTAGCCTCATGGTCAATAAAGTCTTCTATGAACCCAGTCATAACTGACAAGATCAAAATGGCATCTGCACACACTCTAACTGGCTGAGAAGGTTTGAGGTGCTGTGCTTTCATTGATCCTTCCTAAACTTTGGGTCTCAAAGTGCTGGGTTCCTTCCAAGATAGTCTGTCTCCATCTGATTTGGTCAAGGGCCGTATTTTTCCAAGCCTTGATATTAATGTTGTAATTTTGTTTGCCTTTACCATATCTTTGTTGTGTTGGCTAAGCTGGGATCAGACCTCTATGGGACCCCAGAATGGGATATCCAGACAATATGATCAACAAAATGGAACTGATAGCCACAGTTCTTGAAAAGTGTCAAAATCACTTGGTTGGGACTCCAATTGATATTATTTAATTATTTTCCCACCTGATATGTAAAAACACAGTGCATATCTGGCTTCTTTGAATGACAAATCACAACATACACAGAGTGCTCTACATTCTTCATACAATCACCCTGCATCCAAATTTCAGGAGCTGATGTGCCACCAAAAAATAGCCTTTGGAAAATTTAACAATACAGTTTGGATGATAGCACAAACTTGTTTGACTCTTGTTTGAACTTCAAAGAACTCTCCAATTAATCCAATAGTTCTGAATACATATCATGATGAAGCAGTTGAAAAATGCTGGAATGCTGATGAATAGTGAAGGACATCCATACATCAGGATAGTCTTCCATATGACCTCACAATTCATGGAATCAAATTGGAGTCATTTTTGAGTCAGAATATTAAGTAGAGAGGTTGGTGTTGCTTTTGACATTTTTCCTGTAATAGAAAAGCTGTGAGTTTTTTAGCTTGTATTGGGATTCTGAGAGAAACACTTCAGTTGACAAGATTGAGATGGTTCAGTTGAATTTTGATGGGCAGCAGAAATATAAATCCATAATTCCCATCATCAGATTTGTCTTTCTTGAAAATCATCACAATTATAGCATTCATAGCTCAGCCACAGAATAACCAAAAATTCTTTCTTCATACTGTATATAGAAATGTTTTTTCCAAAGGATCAGTCTTACCACTTAACAAAAATATTTTAGCAGCTGAAGCATATCTTTGTGTTATCTAATTCTGAAGAATTTTATTTACACTTAAAAATGTAGTGCACCTTCTCTGCAACAAACTAATGACTAAATACTCAGAGAGTAAGGATCTGAATCCCATGTAATCTGCCATCTTACTCATCAAATACATTTATCTAATTTAGTCTCAACAAATTTTTAAATAAAATCCACAGGTTTCCAATTGGTCCGATCTTGTATTTGTTTAAAAACAGTTTATTACAAATCGATACTACCAAGATACACAAAATCAAATGCATGTAGGCAAGAACCAAAAAAAGGCAAAGACAGATCACCTTTTCTGAATAGTTTTCTGAATAGTCTGAATAGCATTCTATACATATACAGAATTATGTACAGTACAATTATTTTCACCTCACCTTAGAAGTTATTTTTTAGCTGTAAATATGGTAAAAGTTCTATTTTTATTTACATGATGCACTTAAAAACACATTTAAACTATGCTCACATTCACCTGCTTTCTTTCTGTAAAATATAAATAAAAAGTTATTTTAAAGCTACACAGTGAAATGTCTGAATTGTGAATAACTTCTGAGGTTACTTCAAGAAAAGTTATAACACCTTTATATTCATGTGGTTTTATAGTCATAGCGTTACCAAGATTTTCCAAATAGAAAATTAATGTCTGGTGTTATTTCAAGCTAAAAATAAATTTGTTAAAGGATTACTCAGCATTTTATGTGTTAAACCAGTTGACAAGGCTCTATGAGTATTGATAATAACTCGTCATAAGTTTTATGACTTTACCCTGCCTAGCAGAATGACTTTACTGTTCAGTAAACTGTAAAATAACTTTACCTTCTGCAGATTCACGCTGTGAAGTGATATTTTCCTCCTTCATCTGGTGAGATAAACATTCCCATCACGCTTTTGCAGATGAAGGCAATGAACTAATCTCTCATTGCGGCCATTTTGTACAGTTGAAGAAGAGAACGACATTAAGTAAAAGTTTGTCCAGGATCAAACATTAAACTTTACTTTTCATTTGTTCTACTGCAATTATGACATAATATTTCATAAATGATTTATGTTTTTATTTTCCAGTCAAACTTTTCATTGATCTGACTCCACATACTGTAAGTCCCATATAATTAATTATAAAGCACCTTACCACAATACACAGTATATGCATGTATAAACATATAACAAGATACATACAAACACATATGATACTTATACATAGAATCCATATTCTATGTACATATTTTATGTTTATAATATATATACAGTACATATTACAAATAATATACAGTGCCCTACAACAGTATAGGGATAGTCTAAAGTTCAAACTTCAGTGTTCATTAAGAATTCTAAAAATAATTTCTCAAGAAAAAAAGAAACATGACTGATAAGTACAACTCCAAATTATCTACTGAAAGCCCATTCAGTTCTACTCTTTTGATCAATTAAACAAAGATATAGTGTTGATACTGTTGAACCTCATTAGTGTGGAGCACAACTTGGGACAATTTTCTGATAGTTGTCTCTTATTGGTCAGGTGTTCTTTGTTGGATAATTAGGCACTTAAAAAACGAGCTGTTCTACACACATATGTAGTTTTGACTTTGGTGTTTAGAATCTGTACTAGAAAGTCCAAATTAAAACCAAAGAGCATTCTGTTAAAGAAAAGCAGGCAATTGTGAAGCTAAAAGAAAACAAACTCAATTAAACAGTAACAAAAGCACACAGAATCTGCCACCACGTCAAAGTCAAGAAGACTCTGTTCTGAGACCTTTCATAAACACTCCTAACCTGCTTAAAATTACTTTGTGAGCCAGACAAAAAAATGAATGAATACAAAGCAATACTGACCTTCTGATCTTTGTGTGTCTACAAATCCTACTCAATCAATAAGTTAAAAACAGATTGAAATGTCTTCTTCAATTAAAACAGCCCTGAGCAGTTTTCCTATATTGTACTTTGATGCATTAGACATTATTAATCCAGGAGAGCTTAGTTCAAGATCTCACATTAATAATATGAAAGAGGCTAAGTGTTTCTATCTTTGTATCTCTTTTGACATGATGAAAAGTAGCTAGTTCTGAAAAAAGTTCGGTTAATGAGGTGCTGCAGAGCTTTTCATAATCTTTTTAATCCATCATGTTTTATTCTGGACAATGACAAGCTATGAAAATACCAGTTTTCACATTGCACAGCAGGTGAGCTTGCAGTGGATTCTGGCAATCATTTAATTGCACTCACTTTCTCCCAGAGTTTTGCCAAGTTTTCATTTTTATTTCCATTCTAGAATATGCTTAGCATATTGTTCCCATGTTTGCACGGGTTTCCTCCAGGTGCTCTGGTTTCCTCCCACGGTGCATACTGTAGATACTGGTACTGTAAGTTAATTGGCTTCTGGAAATTTTGGCCCGGGAGTGAATATGTGTATGTTTGTGTGTTTGTGTCTGTGTTTCCCTTCCCTTTTCCCCTTTGTGTCCTGTGCAGGGACCTGCTTTGCCCCCATTGCTTTGCTTGGATAGGCTTTGGCTATCCTGCAACCCAGAATTGGATAAAGCAGTTAGAAAATGGATGGATGGAAAAGCTTAGCTTTAATTCTAATCTGATTTTAAAGAAAGAGATATGGTAATATTTTTACATTTGTGAACCTGGTACATGCAACTCTTAATGAATTAACCTCTTAAAAGAATTTAGCACACACTATTTTTTCTAACTATAAACTAGGGTATGAATGTATTAAATGTCTAAAGCAGGAATGGGCGACTTAATTACTTAATTGAGCAAATTAGCTGGATAAGAAGCTAAATTATCCGTGTTTTACAGTTTGAATAATTTTCTCATTGAAAAGCACCTGCAAATCCTGCAAGTCTCCAGCACTGGAGGTCTGAAATTGCTCATCCCTGATTTAAAGGGGAACTGCAATGCTAGTTTTATGTTTTGGGGTTAGAAAGAACCAGAACTGATGAGAGCATTTCAAAGAGCAATGAAAGTAAAATGTACACAGTAATGTATAAAACCTCCAATATACATATACATTTTAATGACTTTATATACATGAAATTTCCAGAGTGTGTACAGTGACACATTCTGTAATTCACAATGAGGCAACCAAACTTCCAGTGAGGTGAAGCGGCCTAATTACATAGTTAACAAGCAGGCTCGTGAATACTGTACATCTCATGTAATCCAATAGAACTATTGCTGTGAAATGTCTGCTGTACCACCTGTACTTATTCAGTTGTTCATCGCTTTACATTAGTCATTACAGTGACTAGTGAGCAGGAAGAGCAGCTTCATATTGCAATCTGTGAGAACTTTCGCTCTTGCCCTTAGCGAAACCAGGGGTTTACATTATCATGGCAACTATACAGTAATTACACAAAGTTCACAATTTTGTGCTTAATTCAGAATTTGTAGTTGTAATTTGAAAAAGGTTGTAATACCGTCAATTAATTTATTTTTTACAGAGATCTGATAACTGGTCTAAAAATGTTGACTGCAGTTCCCCTTTAAAAGAGATGTTTCAGAAATGAAGACCAACGTGTTTTATATAAGTGAACATTCTATGAACATTTGGGGGGTATTTTGGGGTATTTTTAATATATTAAAAAGGAGAAAGTAAATTGTTACACTTGAGTTTTTTTTGACAGAAAAGATTAGTAAAATATCAGACTTTCTGAATCCTTCACTCATCATAACTCACCATACCCAGACTGCATTTAATATAATTTTTTATGTTTTAATTGTGAAAAGAAAGTTCCAAAAACTCAATTACAATTATAATGGGAACTCTAAATATTATAGATTATACGTCTTAAATAGAATTTAGGAATGACTTCCATCTAAATGCAGTGATATCTTTTGGCTTTTTTTGCTTATTTGTGCAGTATAAGCCATGTGGGAACATAATGTTCATGTAGAGTCTAGTCACTTCTAAAATTACAATTCCTAATGTTGCACATTATACTCTTCTTGGATGTTTTAGAACTAAATCATAATAAAAATATGATCACCTCAATTATGTTGCCATTTTTCACAGGCCACTATTACAGTTATTTGCCTTATTCATGCTTCAGTCATGTACGCCTATATCAGATTTAGTACTGTTATGAATTTAAAACAAGAAGAGAGTGAAGAGGCAAGAAAAAAAAGGCAAAATGTTCACATCCAGGATTTTAGGAAAATTCCACCTTAATATAATATAATGTAATATTTGTTGTGTCTGTTGTGTTTCTTTTCTTCTTCTTTTCAGCATAGAATAAACCTTTACTTGTTCCTTTGCTGCCTACGCATTCTGACACAACTACTTATTTGAGCTAATATAATATACCTTTATATCATCCATTGTATTGATTACTTCTTTCACAAGTAAGATAGAGAACTCCCAACTTTCTTAGCAGCTTGTTTTTTATTGCCACTCAAGCTATATAATTTAATCTGTTAAAAATTGGGATTTTTATAAGGTTCAGCTTGCTGGACCATCAACAATACTTGAATATAGTCCTGTATTTGAACACTTAGACTATTATTTACTCCATTCACCAAACTGCACTTACTTCTGATTACAAAAAATAAACTCCAGTGCCTGGCACTTGTCTAAAACTGCATGGATTGCGGAAGTCTGTTAGCATTATAGATCATTGGAGTGTGTCTCTTCTCTGGAAACCTCAATGTTCTATAATATGTTTCTGCTGATGGTGAGTTATTTAAGACTGTGTGAGATCAGGAAAGATCTTGATGCTCTGTATCCCTCACCATTGAGCAATCACATCCATTCATAATGTGGAAAACAAAGCAATTGTTGAGGTTTTTCTAGTGCAATTTACCACTGTGATGTGACATTTTGCTCTCAATATAAAAAAGGCTTTCCACAATTTAAAATTTTAGATCAAAGAATATATAATTAACAGTAGATATACTATTCCTCTCCCACATTCACCCACAAAGTCCATATGTTATTATGTATGTTTTTATTTCTTAAAAATGGAATCTGTGGGACTGAGACTAATGGAGTATTCAGGATCTGCAGAGCTACAGTTACAGCTCAGTGTTTCTTATTAGAGTCCTCAGTCTGTCTGGCACTAATCCAGAGCAAACAAACAGAGAGAAGGATTTATAAGTATTTATAGCAATTAAGATCTATTCCATTCTGCATGTCAGACAAGTTATTAAAGATAAACCAGCATTAAATGACACTGAATGATACAAATGCAGATACCGACTCCCCAACTCCAAAACCAACAGATTTAAATTCGTATTCATACCTGTAGTTACAGTATATCGTTACTTAACTCTTGACTTTCTATGCAAATATGCATGTACAGTATATTGTTGTTCTTGTCGTGTTTTTTTTTCTGTCCGTCTGTAAACCAACACTGCTGCTGTAAAACAAATTGCTGCCTCTGGGATAATAATAAAGACTCTCTCATGACCACTTTTCTAACTCTATAAATTATAACTATAAAATATCTATATAACTATAAGGTAATTTTAGGTAATTTATATAATTTAGGAACACCAGTTGTCATAACACAGAACACTGTGGGAATCATATCACCTCAGCCTGAGTATTCACCTCTAATCTCTACTCTTTATTTTTCTATCCATCAAGTCTCAATTTCTGGCAAGTTAACATAGCTTTAATTTATGTAACAGACATTTTGTAATTACAAATGCATAATCTATTCTTTTTTTGTTTCTTGGACTGGCATTGGTAAGATATAAAAACTTAATTAAACTGGTAAAGTAATTTCTTAATTCTCCACCTGAGCTGTGAGGTAGCTGATTCAAAACGGTGGCCACGCATCATGTAGTTGACTGCCAAACTTCAATGGTGGATAATTTGGGTTCCCTTCCACAGGTGAAGTTCTGTGTTTAATTGCTTTTTGGTTTATTGGGATGGAAAACACTACTGTATATACTGTAAAGAGTAATTAAACTTTGCATTGAAAAATGCTCAGACACAGAAATAGAGATTAATGTTTGTTTAATAAAATCAATATTTTACTTTGACATCAAATATTATTTAATTTATAGATGTCATTCATTATATACGTTATTTGTAATTTCATTGCTTGTCGTAAGGTAAAAACAATACAAAATTCTCTCAACACAGTTTGGTTCCGGGTGACCAGAATGTTAGGTCTCTGAAACACCTTGTTTGTAAATATTGTACATAAAGTAACTTGTGTGTTGTATGTTTTGTTGTGTGTAGTGTAGTCTGTGTCTTGTGTCATTGTAATAAATATTTCTTTAACCACGTGTGACCGGATTATTACTCCTCTCAACAAAGTTGTGCCAGAGAACAAAGAATTCACGTGCCTCTTATTATACCAACCACTCGGGTATATTCTAGAAATCACGAGTTGGAGGTTATAAATAATTATTGACTAAACTGCTCAGTCAAATCCTGACTTTTACTAGTTTTGTAACCCCTCATTTGTAACAATATACAGTACAGTATTTACAATACTCACTTACAACACTTACCATTTTTACTAAATATGATAGGCCAATTGAGTTTATAGGAAAAAAATATTTTCTACCACCTCACTTTTTTGGCTTTGTAATGTCCATGTAGCAGAGGTATGTAAATTAGACACTGTAGCTGAGCTACTGTATGTCTCCATGAATATGCCAATTATACAAATTTATGTTCCTTTCATAGTCAGTTCTTATTGAAGAATTGAAGGCTTGAAGTGGCTGACAATTCAAGCTACTCTGACTGACAGCAGGTAAAAACGAAATGACAGAGGTTAAGCACCATTATCAAATCAATAATGCTGTCCCATTCTTCCTCAACTTGAAATAATATGCCAGGCATCACTTAACAAGTGTTATACCATATTGATTTTAATTCAGAGAGTGGAAGGATTGTAATAACTTACTAAATCACATGTTTGAACATCATCAATCACAGGATGGTGTTGTCAGCTTTTGTAACCTGTTGTTGTTCACCCTGTTAGCATTTCAGTACCCAAATAACACCTTAAGACATGAATTTCTCAGATTAACAAAGTTTCATTCATATAGGCAAAGAAAAGAGCCATATTAGTTTCAAAACTGATCTTTAGTTTTTAAAGCTATTGTATTTACAAAAAATAGAAATATTATTTGAGATTCAAAATGGTTTATGATAAGGTGTTCAGAAACATTTTGCAAAAAGTGACATGGCATTGCAATACTCTATCTTAAACACAAGAGTAGTTTCTCTTCAACCAGAATGCAATTAGTGCTCACACAACATAAAGAGAACTGCTGTAAGATAAAATTAGAATGTCTAAGTTGTCTTCTGGCTGTCTATAGAAAATTGTGTTCTTACAGAAGGTCGTGACTATGAGTAACAAGACATGTTTTACAAATATGCACTAGTACCTATCAATAAAATCTGATGATGCATTAGCCAGAAAAGCAACAATACTCTCTGCTACATTTGCGTCATTATTGAAAGCGACAGAAGACTTAAGAGTTGCATTGTGCAATCAGCCAATTAGCTGGGAAAACAAGAAGGTCAGCAAGTAGAATTCTGACACTTGATGAGGGATTGCATACATTAAATAGATCTGTGTGGATAATGAAAGAGCTATTTCAGAAATGGGCAAAGGCCTGACATGGAAACAAAAAAGAACGAAGAAACTGGTCCCCATACTAGTCCCTTGCTGTAAAAAGTAATGTCAAACAAGGACAGATCTTACAAACGCACTAACGACTTATTTTGCAAACAACAGTAAATAAATCCAAACACTTAAGGTACTCTAATTTCTTTAAAAAAGGCTTAGTCAATGACATTATAGAAAATAAACACCTTTTAAAACACCTCTGGACCCTTTACATGGGTTACTCAAGACTGTAAGCCATTGTACAGCATTGTAACTGAAAGTAAAGGGCTTTATCATTTTTATAGCCATGTTTAAAATGAAGGGGTCCTCAAGCACATTCTCTACCAATTAGAATACTGTACATGTCAGATGAAGCCATACTCACAGGTTTAATGTTAGTTTATACTGTACAGCGGGACAACTCTGGATTGTGTTAAACATGAAGATAGTTTGAGATAACCTGGTTGTGTTTACATTGTGCTGATCCAGCTCATAACAGTCCTAAAAGTGGTAAAAGGAACATTAAGTTACTGGAAAACACCAGAAGTCCTTTCATCCATAATCAGAAATCATTTTTTTCTGGTAAGTGAACACAGAGCCTGTCCCAGGAACACCAATCCATCACAATATACATACATAATCCACACAATCCACACATATTCATCATTTAGAGATACCATTTAACCTAGCCGTTACATCTTCAGAAAGCGTGAGGAAGCTGCACAACCTGGAGAAAACACAACAAGCATGGGAAGGACATGCAAACCCTGCACAGAAGATGCTCCTATCTAGAATCAAACCTACTGTAGGACCCAAGAGCTGTGAAGTAACAGCACTAACTGTCACACCACCACGCCACCACGCCACCCCCTGGAAAGAAGTGTTAAACTGAACAATTAGATCAATAAAGAAGCTGAAGGCTCAGCTGACATGGCAGCCAAGACAGACTGCAGCCTTGCTGGGAATGACTTTGGCACCCCTGCTGTAAATATGAATTCATAGTGTGCCCTCCTTGCAGCTCTATTCATTTCCGTTTGTAATTCTTACTAGTTTTGCACAGATCCATCACTCTGTCAGAAGCAAAACACACTATTTCACTTGCATGCGTATGTGAGGCAGGAAGCTACATTAATTAGTATTACCATTAAACTAGAGAGCCAATCAACTCTGATTTGTATTTGCACATTTATTAGATGGCTTGTTTGACAGTTCTGTATTAGTAGCAAAGATCCCTCTTCTTTGCTACAAATTTATGAATTTATGACATTCCAAGATAAGAAACACAACATTTATAAATATATGTGAATAAGAAATTGAATGTCAAATATGATTGGAGTAGTGGTGGAAGGAAATCATGCAGAATAGTTTTTTTTTTCCCAAAGACATTTGAGCAAATTTCAAAAACAGATCCATTTTCCTGTACTGTAACATATGGCACATCCAATCACTAAACACTACACATTTATAATTGTACTGTATGCCTTATTGGAAATATTAATACAGGGAAGAGTTTCTTAAAAGTCCGACTTCAAAATATAATGATGGTACCTAATTGAATTACTGTTTGTATAGAGGAAAGAACTATAAAATTAGTCCAGAGAACTACAGAGAATCTTTTATTCTTGCCCTGTAAATGTTTATTTTACATGTAAAATAGCTGTTATAGTGAGTGCTCAACTTGATTTCATGACACTGAGTTTTTTTCCAATTAATTTATTGACACTTTAGTGTACATGGAATCGAAACGTTACTTCCAGACACACACTGCATTTCTTACACTTAATTTTTGCATTCAATGTCATTTTTGCAGGATTATTACAGTATGCAACCTTTGCTCACATAGGATTCAGAAATACCACACACTGTAGACCTTTGTCCATTCTCTGATTCCCAGTTCAAATACAAACATGAAGTGCCGGGCAATAATTATACGACTGAAAACTCCCATCACATTCTGATTCTACTGCAGCAGCATTTTCAGGAGAGAGAGGGGGTGTCTTCGTGTCATTCACTCTAAATGTAATTATAAGTGTGAAAGAATTAGCGAGGATTTATAATTGCAAGGGGGGGATACTATCTTTTTGAAGGTTCTGTTTTTGACAAGATTAATGATCCCATGATTAGAACACCAGCAACATCCCTTTCATCCTAGTGTGCGAACATAGGCCAGTCTGTTGAAAATGTGTGAGGACTGGTTTTTGAGAGGAGTTACAAAAGAAAAAAAAATCTCATAGTCCAGAATTACTCATTGGGATTCTTTCAATTTTGATATTTTCACAAAAAGATCCAAAACAACTCTGTGAAGTACTGTAAATAAAGTGGTTCCAATACTTTTCCTTCCTACAGTATGCCCCTATGCAGATTTTATACATAAGTCACAACCAATATCATAAATCTTTTGCTATGCTGGAGTTGTAGGTGAATAACACAACTCTGATCATGATGCCCATACTGTACCTCTCTCAACATGCAAAAATGTCCAGTCTTTATTAGGATATTCTAGCCACAAAGGATATGTCTTTTTATAGCAACACCATATTTTTACAGCAATTTCCAGGAGATCACAACTTTAAATGAGGTCTCTATGGCAGTGGCAAGTTAACCTGAATGTCTGTATTTCAGAATGGCAACTTGGATGACTCATTGATAACTGGGAATTGCAACTGAGTATCCCTTATCCACTGCAAAAAGTACACAAAAATGGATGGTATAAAGCCAGGTTCTTGGTTACAAAATTTGACACATCAGTCTGAAGTTATTTGTTGACAATGATGTTAAAATATATGCTGTTCCAAAAATATTAAGACCATTGCACGGTTTTAAAATTCTGTTGCATTAAAGATTGCACTCATGACATTTTGAAGTTACAATTAATATTTGTTACATGTACAACCTACTCCACACAAAGCTCGAAAAAGGAAGAATAAAAGATTCATATGAATGGAAAATGGAAAGATCATGATTACATGATTACAAATATTCAAACCCTTTGCTCTGGCAAAAATAGAATAATTCATTGTCAAAAAATTACTTTAATAAGCCACACAATTAGTTACATGGCCTCAGTCTGTGTTCATTAACAGTGGTTCACAAGATTTCAGCATATAAGCACCTGTCTCTGTGAAGTTCATTGGTCATTTAGTGGATTTTATGCAGACTCAACGGCAAGTCAGGGATAAAATAATTAAAAAGCACAAATCAGGAGAAGGTACCAAATTCTTTTGCACTGAATATCCTTATGAGTACAGTCAACCCCATCCTCAAGAAATGGAAGACACTGCTTAGATCAGACTGTTCCTCCAAACTGAGCAGCCAGGCAGGAAGGAAATTGCTGTGGGATGCTACAGAGTTACAGAGTTCAGATGGAAGATGGGAGAAAAAGTGCATCAGCCAACAGTATCTAGAACAGTTCACAAACTGCAAAGCCTGTAAAGCAGGGTGTCAAGGAGGAGGCCATAACTGAAAATACTGTAAACCTAATATCTCAACACCAGCACGGAGTTTGCAGCAATATATAGTACATGAGCGATCCTGGAAAAAAAATATTTCAAATGGTGTTGTGCTTAGGATGAGATGTTGTGCAGGCCCAAACCTGCAAACCTGGTGGCATGGTGGCCATGGTGGTGGAAGCATTATACTAAGGGTCTGCCTCTCATTAGAAAGGACTGAAAACATTCAAGTAAAAATGGAAAAGGTTAAAGTATAGGTGAATCTTAAAAAAAATAACTTTTTGGCAAGAGAATGACCCAAAGCAACACTGGAATGATTTAACAACAATTAAATGAATATCCTTAAGTATCCCAGTCAAAGTCCTGACTTGAGTCCTCTTGAGAGCTGTTCATAACCAATCCCCAAACAACTTGAGAGGTCTTGAGCATATCTGCCAAGAAGAATTGGCAAACTTTGCAGGGTACAAAGGTGGTAGAGACCCAGAAAAACTTATGGCTGCATTGTAATTGCTGCCAAAGGCCCTTCCACCAAATATTGAGTTCATGGTTCTAGTTACTTATGCAATCAACATATAGTATTTCTACTTTTTTCTAATAGTTTTTTTTGCTGACTTTTACAGTATCTTTATTTTAAATATCTATATTTTAACCTTGGAAATCTTCAGTTTAAGCATTCAGGTTTTAAATGTAAAAACACATGTGCATATTTTTATAATTACACAAAATAGGACACTGGAGAAAGAGTCTGAAAACCTTTATACTGTAGTAGGGTTTGTGCAAAAGTTTTGGCTTTGAATTCTATATAGCTAGAATAGATACGTAAACATTATTGAACTATACCGCAGCAGGCTAAAGAAATTGTAATATTCTGTTTAGTCATTAAAATAGGCAAAGAGTTAAATAAACCTTCAGATTAAGATGCACTGCAAAGTAATTTTGTCTTTTAATATAAACATTATGAAATTCAGGACAAATTCTCCAAAATCTTCAAAATGACCTGTGATGCCATGGGTGTAGCGGCTGCTGCTGTAGACATGGAGAGTCAATGTCCCATTCGCAGGACATGCCACTTTCAGGTGGTTGGGAAACTTTTTCAGTCTCAGTTCCTCCCACAGTCTCCTCCACGTCTGTTGCTTGTCTCTCACTTCCTTATCGGGGTAAAGCCCCAGTCTTTAAATACAGGCATTCTTGTTGCTATTGCTAAAAGCATCGATGTCACAAACCCGCTGCTGTCCTGCTTCAACCCAGTTTCCGCATACGGGAGATTCCTAGTCTTTAGCTCTTGCAATCCTGAGGTCTTGCTTTTCCTCCTCTGAAAGAAGTACTCGTTCACATCACTATCTCATGATTACTCAGGCTCAGCTCAGCTGTGGTTACCTAGGTAATGCGTCCCTTCTCAACAGGGAATCCTCCCCTTAAAAGCGCCACATCTGGGATGGTTTTACATCCCCTTTCCCTAAAATGAGAGTCTCATTTGATAAGACTCCTACTTAGTAATGCCGTCTACAGATGATACTCATTACACCTTAAGACACTATGCTGCGGCTCTGTGACCTGTTGGTTCCACTGAAGACTTCTCTACCCTCAGTGCTTTCACCTCAGATAGCTTATGTCCCCTTCCCCTAGGCCAACTCCCATCACTAGAGAGAAGGTTCCTTCTGAGCTACCTCCCCTTTTCCCCAAGGACAGAAACTGTCTCTTCAGTCTTTTGGTTCCAGTGGCTGGTTGTTGCTCCTCAGCTCTTTCATGATGTTGATCTTACTCAAGGCAGCTCTGAACAGCATAGATCTCTCTTACTGTTATACACCCCTGTTGTCACCTACTCACAACACCAACCTCTGCGGACAACATGGTTCTCTCTTCTCACATACCTCACATGGTCTCTCGTCCGAGGAGTCTCCCATTCTGTTCTAACAGAGATCAGAAGGCAGACAAGCCCTTTCAGTCACTAATTCTATGATGTCCTCTAGAGGGCTCCTCTATTGTGTCCTGCTCTCTGTCTCAGCTCACTAAACACTCACATAAACACATACCACCATGTTGTCACAGAGTACTGTTACTATCACATGGTCCATGACCTGTCCCCTCCCAACACAGTTCTGTTGTCAGGCCCGTAAGGGCAACTGCAGTGCCCGCATCCTCCATCATACTGTATATCATGCCACGGGCGTAGTGGCTGCCACTGTGACTGTAGACAGTCGTGTCCCTCTCACTGGACAAGTCCCTTTCAGCAGGTTTCAAAACTAATTCAGAAGATAGCTAGATAGATATTTTATTAATCCCATGAGGGAAATTGCAGTGCAACAGCAGCCAGGCTCAATCACCACAGCACAGCCCAACACAATAATATAGAATGTACAAAAATAAAACAGAATGTACAGTGCACAAGATGCATTACACAGTAAAGATATATTGCACAATCCAGAAGCATATTGCACAAGTGTAGATATATATTACACAAATATAGATAGATTGCAAATCCACTTCCATATATTGCACACCAGTTGTAAACAGAGGATTCAGGTTCCCAAAACAGGTCGATGTTGCCCCTGCCTAGACACACAGTGGATGAGTTGTAAAGTCTTATGGCAGTAGGCAAGAATGACTTTCTGTAGAGCCCCGTTACACTGTGGTTGGATCAGCCTATTGCTGAATCTGCTCTTCATTCCGACAAGTGTGTCGTAGAGGGGGTGGGAGACATTGTCCATGATGGTCATTAATTTGGACACCATTCTCCTCTCAGAAATTACCTCCAGAGGGTCTAGATAAGACCCAATGACAGAACTTGCTTTTCTGATGAGCTTGTTCAACCTGTTAGCATCCCCTGCTCTAATCCCAGAGCCCCAGCACACCACCGCGTAGAAAATCGCACTCGCTACAACAGAATAATAGAACATATGAAGCATCTTACTACACACGTTGAAGGACCTGAGCCTCCTGAAGAAGTACAGTTGGCTCTGGCCCTTCATGTAGATAGCCTCAGTGTTGATAGTCCATTCCAGTTTATCGTCTATGTGAACGCCCAGGTACATATACGAGTCTACTATCTCCATGTCAATCCCATGGATACAGACAGGATTACGTTGGACCCTCTTCCTCCTGAAGTCCACCACCAACTCCTTGGTCTGTCCCATGATAATTTGCAGGTGGTTCTCCCCACACCCCTCCACAAAGCTGTTAACCAGTTCTCTATACTCTTCCTCCTGCCCACCCTCAATACATCCCACAATCGCAGAGTCATCTGAGAACTTCTGCAGGTGGCATGACTTCGAGTTGTACTTTAAGCCAGTATAAGTATAGAGGGTGAAGAGGAATGGAGAAAGAACCCTCCCCTGAGGATCATCTGTATTACTAACCACCTGTTCAGACACACAGTTCTGCAGTATCACATACTGTGGTCTTAACATCAGATAGTCAGTGATCCATGAGATCATGGAGGCACCCACCTGCATCTCTTCCATCTTCCTTTCTAGCAATAAGAGCTGGATAGTTGTGAAAGCACTGGAGAAATTGAAAAACATAACCCTCACAGTGCTGCCAGCCCTGTCCAGGTGGGAGTAGGTCCTTTGCAGCATGTAAATGATTGCATCATCCACACCACCATGGGGCCGGTAGGCGAACTGAAGGGGGTCCAGTGATGAACTAACCAGGGGTCTCAGGTGGGACAAGACCAGCCTCTCCAGGGTCTTCATGATATGAGAAGTCAGTGCTACTGGTCCATTGTCATTGAGGACAGTGGGGAGCCCTTTCTTTGGTAATGGGACCAGGCATGATGTTTTTCTGAGCACAGGGACTCACTCCAGGAGCAGACGCAGCTGATCAGCAAAAGCCCTCAAGACTCTGGGACAGACACCATCTTGTCCTGCAGCCTTTCACTGGTGGAGCCCCTTCAGCTCCCTCTCCACCTGGTCGGCTGTGATGGTCAGCCTGGCCTGAGGGATGGTGCTCATAGCACTGTCAGCGCTGCTGGTGCTAATGGAGGAGGTGTTGGAGCTCCCTCAGCCCCCGCAGCTGCCACTCTCCAGTGAGTAGCTGTTGGGGGTTGTAGCTGCAGGCGGCCGTTGTTGGGGGGGGGGATGGAGGAGGTGTAGGGCAGTCGTAGCTGCGAGGGCTTAGGGAGTGAGAGGCTGTGGGGCAATGGGTGGTGAACCACAGAGGGCCCCCGAATCAAACCTATTAAAGAACTGGTTCAGCTCATTGGCCATCTCCAGGTTCCCCTCTGTTACACCCCCAGTCTGTTTGAAGCCAGTGATCTCTCTCACACTGCTCCATGCGTCCCTCAACTTATTCCTTTGCAGCTTGTCATCTACCTTACTCCTGTCGGAGTCCTTGCTCTCCCTTAACTTCCGCTTTAGTTCACTTTGTACACGTTTAACCACCTCCCTGTCCCCCCTTCTAAAGGCTGTCTTCTTGTCATTCAGCCTTCAGGTCGCTGGTGATCCAGGGTTTGTTATTGGGAAACCAGTGTACTTCTTTGGTGTAATCAGTAACACAGTCTACCTTGCCGTCTATGTCTTCCCCATGTGGCTCGCATAGCACATCCCAGTCGGTAACATGGAGAGCACCACGTAAATCCTCCATAACCTCCTGAGGCCATCTCCTCACAGTTCTCATGGTTGCAGGTGGGCGCTGGGCAATAGGCTTGTATAGTGGTGTAAGCAGAACAAGGTTGTGGTCTGATCTGCCAAGGGGGGGGAGGGCAGTGGAGCTATAAGCGTCCTTAACATTAGCATACAGTAAGTCCAGTGTTTTATTTTCCCTGGTTGAGCACTTAACAAACTGGTGGAAAGTAGACAGAGTGGTGGAAAGAGAAACATGATTACAGTCCCCTGAAGCAGCCATGAAAGCACTAGGGTGTTGTGCTTGCAGTCTGGCTGTGACTATGTGTATAACGTCACACATTGCTTCTGCGTTAGCCATAGGTGGAATGTAAACAATAACAAGGAGGTTGCATGTACAGACACCATTTTGTATACGCCGTCTCTGCGTGCACTCTTCTCCGAGAGTGGAGTTGAACATGGCCCTCACATACTTAGAGGTCTCTGGGCCCAAGAGTCTTGAGAGTCCTCATTCTAGCCCATACCTCTGTCCTGTTCAATCTCTTCCGAGATCCTTTGTGGGTCTCTTGCATCGATGAACTCTACACTCACGGTTTCCTGGGCTTGACAAGCTTCACGTCTCATATACCCTTTATGGTCTGCATCTCTCACAAGACTAAGGTCTTGTTTGGTGTCCTCTGAGGGAACGTCACCCTCACCCACTTACCCACAGCTGTATCTTATGATTACTGTGACTCAAGTCAGCTGTGGTTACCTTGGTAACATCTCCCTTCTCAACAAAGTCCCCATCCCTCAAAGGGGCTATGCCAGGGGCGGATTACATCCTGTATTAACATTGTGGAGAAAATTGTGACTTGTGGCACTGAAGTAGTTCACTTTGGAAATGAAGGAACATCAATTGAGAAAGTAAATTGTTATATCAAGTTTGTTTTTAGAAGTGAGAATACATACAGACCTACAGTAAATGTCTTTGTACCGCCTCAGAATTCTATAAACCTAGATTGCACTGAACAGCAATTTTAAAATTCCATTATATATTTTAGAATAATTAAAATTCCAAGTAAATTTAATTGCAACTTAATCAACCACCTTTCTAATAGAAAGGAATTAATAATAATAATACATTGCCTCATTCAATTAAGCTTACTGTAGTGTCTTAATGTATAATCACAAAGCATGCTCACAGCACAGGACTAGCTGTTTTTAAATGGTTTAAGTCAGTTTATGAAAGCATTGAAGGTTTTAAAGGTTTTATTTAAAAGGCTAGAAGAAATCCTCCCAATACCTTGGGTTTGAGCACCTTAAAAACAGAAATAAAAGAAAGAAAAACATTTTTTGGGAGCTATTATTACTCTGCTTGTTTAGTGTCAAATTCATTTTTTCTTGGGCCACTAAAAATCCTTTTCCTGTATTTAACCTTGCTTTTGTAGACATGGTTTGGAGATAACTTATACCAGAAAAGGATGATTCAGTTTACCAGAGCTCTACAGACATTATTTTACCCATAAGATGATTGTAACACATCACTAACATTAATCTGTTCTGTACGAAATAGTCCTAATAACACTAACCCTCCAATTTTCTATAGTTCCAGATATTTGTCTGTGTTTGTGATGTATATTTGTATTGATACATTAATTTCAGATTTAACTTGAAGGAATCATCTTATTGGTTCTTAGTCTATCAATAACATTTTGTGTTGCGAGGGCAGATTTGAACAATCCCACATTTAACACGTTCACTCTTCACTTCAGGTGCTGGGGCTTTAAATAGAACTAGAAACACAGGCCCCCCAGAACCAGGATTGAAAATGTTTACTAGCATGCACTGCTAGTCTGTTTTTATACTGTTTAAAGAATGTGTTTTTTGTTCTTTAAAACCTAGTGTTACCTTGGTACAGTATGTACAGTACCTGCAACACACAGTCATTCAACTCCATTCTTTTTTTTTGCTGGCTGTCTGTCATATTAGTGGATTTGACACCATTCTGCTTTCTACTGCATAAATGATTTGCTTTCACCTTCCCCAGAACACACCCAGCTGAACTGATGTTTGTATACTGTATGTTGTATTCTTTCAAAAAATGTTTGTACTACTACAAGAAATGAACCTTCTCCTCTCTACTGTATATGTCAGGACTGTGGAATATTTTGTTCTTTGGATTACGGACTGATAGTGACAACAAGCTCAATAAAGGAATGGCCTTTATTCTGTAAAGTAAATACATTAAAAATCTTCTTACTAGATTCTTCTTATTAGAAAGAATGAAGGTCTAATGAAGGTGTATCAATGCAGTATCCCTATTTTTTTTTTTACAAAATTCATAAATACTGTATATCCAATATTAAACTCATTGAAGCATACGGCTATTACCTGAAATGTATAGACCTCACAAAGACATGACATTTAGCAATCTGCATCATTTTAAGAATACAGCATGATACAGATTCTAAGAATGTTAAAAGTAACAAAGCATTGATCTGAAACTTCTCTCCGACAATCAACTTACCTCAACCTAGTCCTTAAAAACAAGACTTTTCATGATTATCAAAGAACCAACCTACACTAGCAATCAAGGTCTCCTTTGAAAAACAGCTCCACTTAAGCAAAGTACATTAATGGGATCCTAGTCTGCTAAACCATTAATGACTTTCTTAAAAATAAATTAAAGAAAGCACATAGTGCTGTACATAGTGCTTTCTGTTTAATTAGAAAGGATGAAAAAATTCATTATTGAAACTGAATGCACCAATGTTCTGCTGCTACATTTTCTAATGGTTTATGTGAAAATTGCTGTAGCATGTGGTTTACAAGCTACGTCATTTTCCTCCATTAATGTCCTCCGTCTCCTTTGGTAGTTCAGAAAAAAACACATTTACCATTTATGAGAATGCTTGAAAGGAAACATACATAAATATACTGAAAGCAGATTTTAAACAAATGCTACTTTAAAAGGTAATTATTTTGGCTGAGTGGCTCATCTAGTAAGATTCTTCTATAGTGCAGAGATCAGCACAGCCTGGAAATTGCTAGTTCCACCTTTGAATAGTTGGCAGACAAATGGCAGAGCTCCACTAAGACTGGGTTAGGCAGAAACAACTGGGGTAATGCTAAACCTGTGGTTTGCCAGGTGACAGAAAATTTGTGGCATTAGCCACAGTTTTTATTCAGTCAATCACTTGACACAAGCGTTTGTAGTTCAATCTAATCTGAGAGGCAGAATATTGCACAGTGTGATGTCTATAGCCACTTTCCACAGGCCTTGTCCTTGTTTGGTGCCTCTGAGGTTATAGCCTTTCAAAGAGCTTTAAAAAGAGGTGAAAGCTCCAGTCTTTCAAATCTAGTTTCATTCCAAATTGCAATTCAATTAAAAATAAAAGATTTTTATGTCATAGAAGTCCTTGAATGTACTGTATATTAGAATTGGTAAGGGATGTTATAGAGGAACTGGAAAAAAGGGAAAGTGCCCATTGTCAAATCAATTGTCAGATTACATGCTGTTGTGTGTACAGTATGCTGCTCCCGTCTCAGCAAATGGAATTCTAGGTTGTCTACTTTGAAATTCCTCTTTATCCCTTTGCAGTGTGCAGTGCCATCAAATACATCATTCCATCTCTCTGCTCCCAGCTCTTCCTCCATCATGTCGCCAGATATGTCAGTACTTTGCTATTACAATTGTGCTATTCCGTTTCTGAGCCTCAGTGTTGCAACTGCCAAGAAAACAAAATGACAACGGTCTCTACTGCTCTAATAAACAGGATGGCAGAGTCACACACAGAATGAAAACATCAATCCTGTTAGAGCCTGCTCTTTAACCTCTACAGCTTTACACTTGAATTAAAAACCTTGAGGGTACCCAAACAAAAAACAGCTTATCCTCTAGATACGAACTCATAATTATGGTCTTCTGTTTTTGACATATGATTGCTGCAAACACAACACTGCAGTAGAGCACTAAGCATTTAATCTCTAGAGTTTATGATAAATTTCAATTTACTATCTATCTAATGCTACCCTGCTTGCAATTTAAAACATATAAGTGACCTTTTAATAACATGTTGGCTACCGCATAACATGCCACTGGTTCACAGACTGTTATAAAGGTAAAATTTCTGTGTGGCAATTTGTTCAAGTAACTGCAGCAGAGTGCTTTTAGCAGTTATGCCTTCATTAAAACCACAAAAAATTTGGAAATAATGACATCCCTTCTTATTCCTTACCCTGCACAGTAATAATGCCTTGTTGTGAGAGAATACCATATAATACATTGAAATCTCAGGATAAATGACTTAAACTGAAAAATATTTTCACATCCAGATGAAGAAAAAAAAAATTTACTCTGCCAACAATATTTCATATACTGGATATTCCTATTAAATAGTCAACATTACTAGTGGAATTCATTAAAACATTCCAAGCTGTAGAAAGCATTTTAAATAAATAAATTCCACATAGGATTGTCACCTACTGTATGTGATAGACCTTATTATAAACCTGAATTAAGAGAAATTACATTTCACATACTGTACCTGTAGGACCTGGAACAGAATTCTTAAATGATAGAGCGGCATCCAACAAGTTAAATCAAAACCCAAGATGCTAAGCAGTGAAAGCATTCAATTTAAAAATATCTCTCTCTAGCCCTCCTTTGTAGAAGGGTTTAGAAGTCTTTTAAAGTGACAGAAATTACCCAACAAAAAAAATTTTTGGCTTCTCTGTGAACTTAAAAAAATCTTCAAATGGCCTATATAACAGAAACGCTAAATAATACAGCATACATCCTCTTAAACTACTTCATTCCTTGCACAAAAGATGCTTGCAATGCAAAAAGGTTCCACTTCAGAAGTAGGTACAGAACTATGAAAATACCTTTGGGAGTGAAGCAAAACAGATGACAGATATGAACGCTTTGAAAAAGATCTGGCTCAAGAGCCACAAACTACAATGAAAGAACACCACCTTAATATATGTTAATGCCTCTGGGAGATGTTTAATTCAACACTGAAATCAGACTATGAGCAATCAGCCTTCATGTAGAACTGTGATTCAATTTTTTAAGACACAGAAAACACTCTTTGAAAGTACACATGAAAAAAGGTGATAAAATGTGTCACTTTCCTAGTCACATAATTTAAACTCAACAAACATCAAAATGAGTGCAACATAAAGTTTGTTTCATCAGAAAACCCATCTTAGGCTTGGTAGGATATCTGTATCTAAGTGTACAGTACATTGGTTATTTTTCTTTTCTCTGCAACAGTTATTAAGGTACAAAGAAGGTTTGTACTGCCAGCAAGAAGCACATCCTTGAAATGTAACATCCAATTCCATAATTTTAGAATCAATATAATGTAGTCTTTTTTTGCCTCTAATTTTATGGACACTGATTCTTGTCGTCATCATGTAGTTTCACGGACACATAATGTGGTGTCAGCAAATGGGTGGAACATTTGAATGCCAAAAATAAATAAACTGTTTAAAAAATTATAATGTGAAAATGATCCCCCCTCCTCGATGATTCAACACACTGCAGGTTAGCAGCCTCCCACTCGATCTCTAGGAATGATGCGAAGCTCTGATCCATGCTTAAGGAACACATTTCCTACAGCAATTTAAAAAGACAAAAAATAACATGTAAAAAGGGACTGTCAATCACTTGAAAGACTAAACTGATTCTGTGGATACAGGCGGAATCACAGAATGTACTATTAAATGACTTTATTAGATTGAAAATTCTCATATTTTTAAATCAAATATGAACCAGACTACATAAATGAACTTTAATATCTGCAGATACAGGAGAGGATTAGATACAGTATATGTATCGTTTGTTCATTTTTCAAGGAGAATAAGGATATTTATCTGCACACAATATACAGCTGTGACTATACCATGGTTTTGTTGCATTGAATTTACTGCACTAATACACAATAAATAAGTCACAAGTATTAGCCTGTGTCTTTTATCATAATGAATCTTCAAAACTACATTTATAAGTCAGCTGATATTCATGAGCTAAAGACAAATCATGCACAGAAAAATTTTAAATATATCAGCAAATTTAAACAAGTATGGATCTTAATAACAGAATCAATACTCTTCTGCCCAAAGTCAATGAAAGAAAAACTATTGTCAGCTTTATTTTTGCTGGCTTTGAATTCCATGAAGACAACCTGTCTGTTTCTGTATGACAGCAGGCATGCAGCTGTAGTTGAAATGACCTGGCATGTTATGAAGGTTAAGCGCGATATGATTTGAACACATCCAGACACTGTTTTTACAATTCTGCCTGGAACAACTAACTCTTCTATTTGGTCATTTTTATAATTGATTTTTCCATTAAAATGGTTGCTTGCCGAGTTTTCAACAGATATGTACAAAATCTAGCCTTAAGATAAATTGCCAAGCTCCATTCTGCATTTACTTGTATGTACTTCCTCATAAAGACAAGATGTCAAAGAGAAATTGTCATTTGAATATATAGCCCTACACACAGAGAACACTAAAACATTGTTTTATTTTCATTTTACAGCATCTATCAAAGGACAACGTGTAAAATACAATAAAATTAAATCAAAGCTGTGTCTGGCTAAAGTTCAGAGTTAATGACAGGTTAAACTCACTCACATCTTGTTTTATTGTTTTAAGTACTTAAATATAACAGGGATTGCTTCTAGGTAAAATAGCTCCAAAAGTATAAAACATTTATATTGAAACATAAAATAAACATGTTCAATACCATTATAGAAAGAATTAACTTTTTTAAACCTGTATCTACACATCATGTAGTTTTTCAAGTGTATCTCAGTTACAGAAATAAACAAGACACATGCAGTTTTACTGTATGCTTTTAGCGCATCCTTCAAAGCTTGCATAATGAAATCTAAAGGACTTGAAGGATACTACATGCACACAAGCTCTGCTACAAACTGTATTTGACATAATTGTGGTATGCATTGACTGTTACAGTAATTCATCTTGGAAGTTAGCATGAAGATTAAACAAACCTGCTGTCTGAGCTGGATTTATTCCAATGCCATCTGTGAAAAGAAAACAAAACCAAAATAGTATGAATCAGTGATAGGAAACGGAGTCTATGGATCAAGACTCACCTTAGAATAGAGAAAAATAAAAATAATCTACAGGGATCAATTTATTAGGTTAATATGAAGAATTCCTTAGGACAGTGTTTCATTTGATCAGTGAAAACAAATACAAGCAAGAGCAATAACCTGTGACTAAATAAAATAATAGTAAACACATATACAGTATATATACAGGTTATACATATATAACCTCAAACAACTTGGAATAGGTTCATATGGAAAATTTCTTACCATTTGTAATGATTGCACTTGTTGCAGCTGGGACTTTAAACTGGGGAAAGAACAAAATAAAGCAAAATATTTGCAGTGCAAGTGACTGAAAAAAAAAACATTGGGCAGCAAAGCATCCTATCCAAAATTAAATTAAGCACCTAGGACTTGTGACTCCCTGTAATACTGTATATTACAAAGGAAAGAGCAAACTAGTAAAAAAAAAACTTATTACAAATTGTAAACCAAAACAGGAGATAGTCTAACATGCCAAACCCAGACATTGACAATTGCTTGACACGGACTCCTAGACACGGTGGCAGCTTTTTTGCAGCTTGAAAGTGTCTTCCCTTTTTTTTTTACCTTGGTTAAAAGAAAAGTCAGATTTTCAAATCGTGTGTGTGATTCATCTTCATTAACGCGACTCTGCTCGCCTCGGAAACATCATATGCTATTTGGAAGCAGTTACTTTCAGCGATTTCCTTCGAGCCTATTTTTACGTGACAGGGGAAATGCAGATTGATGGTCTCCAGCATACCTCGCACAAAACAGAGAAAGAAAAGGGGTCGCTTTACTTTCCTCTCCAAGTATTACCAGCGCAGAAGGCACAGCAGGAAGGAGCAGCACGACTCAAGAGCTCTCACTGCTCCAAGGAAGCAATCAAGTGCAATAAGCAAAGGGCACGAGTTCAAACCGCATCTCATCTCTGTCTCCACCTGCCTGAAAGCCTTGTTCTTATTAATTTGTTTACATCGATAAAACACGAACTGGAGAAAATCCGCGAACACATCTACTGTACAGCTCTGAGGAATGGGGAACAAGACTAAGTGCGAAAACATTAAACCTGAATTTCAGAAACACCAAAAATTACAACTACAAGTTTACCTCAAAGACATTAAACACAGGGTTGTATTTTTCCCCCACTTTCAAGAAAAAAGCTAATTTGTGAAATAGAAGAAAAGCAAAATAAATGAGACACCACAAATGTTGCTGTGAGCAACACAGTCCCCATGAAATAAATAGGAGATGGCTTAACTTTCCCTCAGGTGGTTTATATTTTAGAAACAGAGGATGTGGTGGGAAACTAAAGTTCATATTTGATCAGAATGGAATAAAATTCAACTACTCAGGATGCGTTTTAAACATCCTTCATTACTATCTACATAGCATAATGTCAAGAATTCCTGAAGCTACAGCTAAAAAATGTGGTGAAGTCCAATTAATCAGTTTTTAGTTTGAGTTAGGGTAGGAATTACATCTTAAATATTCTTCTGCTGAAACAAATTAGGTATACTTTTGAATGCCTAATATCAATATTAAAATAAACTTCAGAGAGGCTGTGTGAAAAATGTTTTGGACCAACGGCTTTAAACTATAAACGTATGTTTTTATCTCTATCTTTTAATCATCAGTTTTGTTTATGGACAACAAAAAGCATGCTGACACTTAAAAAGCCTTCATCGAAAGACACTCTTTTATCACTACTGAAAGGAAGAGAACAGAAGCAACATCAAAATGGAGGGATTTGTTCTAAAACAGAAAAGGGAATGAAGAAGAATAAAGCTCTGCAGTTGCACAGATAAGCCTAGGAACCAGAGAGCACTGAGCACAGTGAGAGCTGTGCCACACAACATCCACATTCATCCATGCGTTGCCATGCCATTCTTGAGAAATGGGCAGAGAGAAAATAGTTTGCAAAATTTAAAAATGAGAAGATATACTTTTTACCAAAATGTGAAATGCAATATTTAAAAAAAAAACACATTACTTTTAAGTTCACTTAATCGACAACTGAAAGCAACTTCGACATCACACGCACTTCACAAGAAGTTAAAAATGTGTTTACCTCTTCTGCTGCAAACTTTAAAACCGCTGTAAATGGTGTGTTTTCTGGTACACTTAATCTGGAAAAAAAAACAGAAATGTTTAAGACGATATCTATTTAGCATGATTATTACGAAATTTATTTTTCTGTCACCTTATCAGACAAAATAATCTGAATGTTTAGCTAGCTGTCAAAAAGAAATTAATTCTCTTGCATCACCTCTATTTCCATTTCTAGCCTTAAGGCTTAGGTGTCTAAAGACGAAAAATTGCCTGCCAGATTTCATTGATTGCAGTCTCTCGGGTACAGCTTGTCTTGCACCTCAAAAACAGGAAGGAGATTTACAAGACCTTCTATACATCTATCCGTCTATCCTAACTACTAATATTTCTAACCACTTCTTTCAATTCAGGTTCATGGGAGAGCCGGAACCTATTCCAGCAAGCGATGGGCGCAAGGCAGGATATATCCTGGACGAGATGTCTGTCCACTGCAGGGAACACACAGACACGCACACACTCACAACAGGGCCAATCAACCTACAAGTATGTTTTTGGACCGTGGGAGCAAATCAGAGCACCCTGAGGAAACCCACACAAACACAGGGAGAACATACAGTACAAACTCCACGCAGAGAGCAGACCAGGTGTGGACTCAACCCTGGGCCCCAGCACTGCAAGACAGCAATGCTAACCACTGTGCCACCATGCCACCCACCCACTATACAGGAAAATTAAAATCACAACAGACTTTAAAATAGCGATCATTTCTTTATTAAGAACAAAAAAAAACAAATCTCTAAGGACCGGAACTGAAGGAGAAATAATTTACAGGTTTGTTTCACTTGAAAAATATTGTATCTCGTTTCTTTAACATTTGGTGTAAAGATAAAAGGGCAATTTTAAAATATTCTTCTCTCACTAACTCATTTGCTATACCCAGTGTAGCAAGACATTAAAATGCTCATTTTAGTATAAACAGTTTTAAAAAATAAGATGGTTTGGATATAGCTGCAGAACTAAATGTGTTTTTCAGCTGTGATCAAGGCTAGTGTTCCATTTTATGAAAGACTAAGCTACAGAACATGGGAAAATGAAGATATGAAGATATACTGAATTTCAACATTGGGAAAATCATGTTAACCTATGAAAACTATACTTTTACACTTTGCAAGTGAATTTTCCTTCATATTAAAGTACATACCCGAAACACACTAAAGCTAAGAATTAGGGTTCTCCAGTCAAATTCCATAATGCTCATTTACACAAGCAAACAGAAGTGACCAAGGGTGATTTCCTGAAAGTAAACTGCCAGTCGACACACTTCTTTATAGCTTCGAGGCAAAAGATTTAAAGAGCAAGGATGACAAGCACTGTCATTTAAAGCTCCAGACAAGAAACTGTTCAATAGCGTTGATTTAATTCTCCGTATATGAATTAAGAAATGATGCAACACGCAAGTTAGCTTCAGCTCTTAAGTGTGTTACCATTTCATTCTCACAACAAGACCCAGAGTCATCCAGCATACATTAAAGGTGCTTGTAATGTTTTATGAAATAATGTGTCCAAAAGTCTTCTCATGAATCTGGGCACGGTTCCATTGCTTTGAACAGAATATCTCATTCATTAAAAACAAGTACAAAAAGGGAAGACACGGACATTTAAGTAATCTAATAGAAAAATAAAATGTATATCTTGGAAACTCAAAAATAAAATAAATATCAGTTTTACAGTTTATCTTAATTTTGTTTAAAGATTATTTTAATGACAGTTAAAGAGAAATATTTTTCTTGTAATTTTAGTTTTTTTAATTAGTTCTGGCATGGAATATGTTTCTTGGTTGTATTGTTTAATGGATTTGAACACTTTTCATGTCTTAAGTTTTAAGGTGTATGCTGGAGAAGCAAACTGCATTTATGTTTAAGGCTCGCTGGTCAAAGTCTGTGAACTGAGGACTGTGTAACACCAATATTCTTCCCCATGCTATTTCCTCTCATTCAGTTGTTTTTCAGATGCAGCACTCATTACCAAAAAACATGCCAGAGCAAATGTGACAGTATACAGTATCACATCCTTTTCATTTCAACAGACCTAATATCACTGCAAATCAATGTCTTTTTTTTCACATTAGCAAACTGTAGTTTTATTCTTGAATTCTTATGTATGCAAAGTAATACTTTGAACTCAAGGAAAACACAAATCCGAAGTATCAAACATGACTGTTGTACATAAAAATGTATTAATTCCCTTGATTAAGGTTAATAAAATCATTGTGGTTAATAAAGAGTTTAAATAATTTCAACACCATAAAATATGACAGATTACATCAAATGAATCGGTTTATTGAAACATAACTGACTCAAATATAATAACAATTATGCCTGTTTTCAAAGCGGCTTGGAGATCAACAGTTCCTCATAAAGACAGGGTACACAGCACTTATCCTGCCACGATACCATAATTCATAACACAATATACACTATACCAGTATATGCTCTAAATACATGTTTCGTAAAAGTGCAAAGATAACAACAATCACTTGTATCACCAGCATCCAATAAAAACAAACTTTTTATGAGACAAAACATATCTAGATAACAATACAGAGGAAAACTCCCGAGTTACAATAATCTATTCAGAAAAAAACCGGTATCTACCTCGCAAGTGAACACAACACACTATATGAATATAACGAGAACTCGGCACCGACAGTCATAATTTTTAGCACTTGCTAGATAATACACATTTGACAGTTGGATTTACTGAAGTGCACACTGAAACACACCATCATCAATCGGTCAGTAAACGAAAACACTGAATTAGACACGTAAACACCGATTTTGTTACAGCACGCCTACCACTTACACTTTGTAGGGTAGTCTGGGATCCGACGTTAGGGTGATTTTAAACGTTACCTTTGACCTAAGAAAAAGAAGATACAAGCCACAGTTATTATAAACCAATCAGCTTTTCTCACGTTTACTTTCTCTAAAATCAGTGCACTCTTGAAACCACATCTGAACTTACATGTTTTCCCGTGTCTCTGTTTATCTGTCAGCACCATGCACACCAGGAAGTGAAAAGACCCACCGAGGCACACGTCATCTATAAGAAAACAGGATAATTGTGAAAATCTGTCTTTATTTTTATATTTTATGAGATATTGTATTCTTTATTTCCAAGTAGTAAACGATCCGTATTCTAAATACAATTTCACGTGTCTTTTAGACTTAAATGTTTGATTTTTGAACAGGCACATCTTCTACTGCCTAAGAGTTTGGTTACCGTATAATCGACAGATGAGGCGCACTTGTTCTTTGTGGCAGAGAAAGTTCTGCACTGTTATAAATGGACACATAAAAGATTAGGATTAAAAACGATACACAAGTCCCTTCACTGCTAAAATTTACCTCGTTGTACGAAGGCCACGGAAATACGGACTATTATCGAGTGCCTTTCAACCAATACAATGATCTAATTACATCCCAGTGAGACATGGATCTAGTTACAAGCAGTCTCATTTACTTTGAATATATCAATACTTTGGAAATTGAATAGAGAAAGGCCTTGAAAATATCACTGAAGTCTTCCAGCAAGTTCAGAGTTATGAATTAAAGCTCAGACCTTCAAAGAATCACCTGCTGAAGGATAAGGCATTCTTCCATGGGCGTGTAGTAAGAGTACTGGGCATTGCCACTAACTCGATCTCAATCTGGGGGATCCAATGTTAGAACGCATCCAGTACCCTGTGTAGTGATGTGATGGTTTGAATTCACTGGAATAATTAGAAATTTGAACTTTAATTGCAAGAGTGCTTTTATGACTACCAGGAATCAACCTGCACATTGATTCAAAGTATGCAATATAAACATTTTATTAAAAGATGAACAAATGGGCCTAGCAACCCAACAAGAATAACACTATATGTAAATCAATCTGCCTTGATATAAATGGCTGATCGCTCAAAGATTATCACACAGGGACAGATACATGAACACTGCTGTTAGGGTTAAAACATACCAAATACACTGAAGCACTCGCTTTGGTCAAACTCTTAAGTTAAATCAACATTAATATCCTTGAAGTCAAGTAAATATTTAGTTACTGAGCTACAGTTTATCCAACATGTTTGGAAAAAGTTGAATGCTCAGATTTCTAATATGAACTTATGCAAAGCAACATGTTGGCTAGGCTTTTCTGTGGAGAGTATGAAAATTCCATGGAGAGATGGAGGCTGGAGGTATGAAACAGTCATATCTGTGAACATATCAAAAGTGAAACCAAAACAAAGATAACTTCTGCTTCTGTTTTGGAGCCTAACAAAACTGGTTGTCATGCATTTCCACTCTATATTAAGCCAGCCTTCTATGCAGAACTACCAGTAATTAACAATAAAAATATAAACACAAAGGATAAATGGTCAAAGAAAGGCTAAGTCTCTACAAATAGTCTGTTACTGTGGTGATTTTCCTCATTACGTCCATACAGTAGTTCAATTGACACATAACCCTGTTTCTCTTAGGTCCCTGGATAGGCTGAGTTTCCATCACAGGACCAAATGCTGAAAATATTTATTTAAATGAGATTGAATTTCGTTGTAAGTGTCATTCTGACGTTTCAGTCTGTGAAGCGTCTTCTGTTGCCACACAGCAGACAGCCTGCAGTGTGAAAATAGTCAACTAATGTATCTGGAAGCCACAGGTGCACCAAGGTAATTGGAACCAAGGCTTGAAGTCTTATCTTTTGTGCAGTCAACCAGTCTTCAGCTGTGACATCTTGAGTGGGAGGATGAGCAGTTAATAAGGTGATAAATTGGAGCCCTTCTTCTCCTGGAAAAAAATCTTTCAGAGTGGGTACATACACTGTACATAGTTCTTTATGTCCTCCAAGAACATATGCTGAATGGAGAATTTGGACAGCTTTGGAGAAATGCAGGCTTGGATTTTTCTCCAGAACATACTGTAGCTTTAGAGAACATTCTGTCATGGCAGGCAGACAGACTTCGGCACACCTCTTCTTTTCAAATTCTGGCAAACCACTCAACAATGTAGCAGTGTGAGACTGCCAATCAATATTTGTAGCAGACCGGCAATGTTTGAGAAACATGTGCAGGTCTTCTAGTGGGACATTTTGTGCTGTTGGGATATGTTTTTTTGCTTCCAGAAACTTTAATTCTGAACTCTAAAAGGTTGTTTGCAGATCTTCTTTAGGTTATTTTTTATTTTAAAAGATCCTTTAAGTCTTACACATACTGTACCTTACAGAGTAGCTGTGTAATTTATCAATGACGTCATCAGTCAAAATACTGATGTGATCTGAAGAATGTTTAAAAGTACTGATTTAGGAACACCTTTTTCTAGAGGTACATCTGCTTCAATAAATGTTTAAATAATTTACGTAGTATATGTACTTTTACAGTACATGTAAAGCATTGTACTGGTATTGTTTTGTTGTGTTTGGTGACTGTGTTTTGGCGACAACTAGTTCTTTAGTGTAGTATTTGAAAACATTAAATTCATGTTCATGTTTTCTGTAGTGTCTTCTGCTCTCTTTCTTCAGTCTTGAGTGTCTTAAGCATGTTTTCATGAAACAAAAATTCATGTTGATTGCGTCTGGTTCTGGTGATCGCATACATTATTTCTGTCCCCCTCTTGAAGTACAGACTGCATAATGAGACAGGAGCTACTCACCACAAGTTCACTCGACAATTCAGCCATGACCCTCTTGGTTGTAGTTTACTCCTATGCACTGTCCATAAAAGTGTAACATAGCTATTTCACTTTAAACACCCCGTAGGCCAATTAACAAAATGCCTGGAAGAACACAGCACATATGATTTTCAGATAGAGCATGAAGCTGGAGTCTAGCAAACAACTGCCAACACATTCCCCTGAAAGCATGTGAACTGCCACTGTGATTGTTAACGAGCAGAAAAAGAGCTCTGTATACAGTACTACCAGGCAAAGAATGTAAGCATTGGCATAAACTGGATAATGTGTTACCTCTGAGGACTAGAAAAACTACAACAGGAAATCAACCCAAGCAAGTAGCCAGCGAACAGGAAGAGACTTGGGTGTCGCTGATCAGCCAGAAGGTCCAACTGACAATGCATCCAGTAATTCAGATACAGGATCTGAAGGAGAAGCAAACAAAAGACTCTAGGCTGTCTGTGGTCACAAATGGAAAGTCACAAAAATGCTGCTCGCCTCAAAACAATTCTCTCTTGAAAGCTCAACCCTCAGTAAACACTGGATATGTTGGACCCAGAGCAATGGAATGGGGGGGTGACATGTCCCTCTTCATGTGCAAATGACAACAAATTCTTTGACCTAACAGGGAGAGTTCCTTTCAGGTATCAGGCAAGAGTGTCAATAGATTGCCTGTTCATTGACGTGCTGGGGCCTAGGGTCAAAGGGTTCCCAAAGCCATGCTTGAACACATGGGGATCTTCCACAATGCTATACACAGAATTAATCTTAACCCTTTTATTGTGTATAAAAGCATTCTAACATTTAAAAAGGAACAAGTAATAGGTTTATTTCATGCTGAAAAGAGAAGAAAGAAAACACAACGCTTCGGCCGTGGAGCCTTCTTCAGGGACACCTGAAGAAGTTAGTTTGAGTTAGTTTGCAAAGTTGGCAGTTCTGCCCTATATAGCATTTTGTAGATCTTAAACAGTAATTCATCACACCCAGTAACCACTAGGTGGAGACACCTATAATTTGTTTCCATTTGGATGGCCTTTAGATGCTGTTTGTTTTACATCCCACAGAAGAAAGTAAATTCAGGAATGTAATTGGGTAGACAGGATGGTTACATCTTGTATGCAACAAAAGTCTAGAGATAGCTGGGAGAGATGTTACACATGATGGAACAGGTAATTGTCTTTTCAGGAACTCATTCTTATTTGAACAAAAGAAACACCAAAGAAACATTGTCCAGAACTGACAGGCAGGTGAATGAGAATGCATAGCGAGAGAGATTAGGATTCAATTCTCTGTGAATAAAAGTAAAAATATTGATTTGGTGCTGACAGAGTCCACAATTTGGGCAGGAGCGATGATAGTGTTTCAATAGTGAGACCTTGTCAGTAGTATTTGACATCTCAGCTTTGAAGAAGACTGTGGTCCTGCCTGATTTATATAATAATAATAATAATTGCTTACACTTATATACTGGTTTATATGATACTAGTGTTCACCAGGATGATACCTGCTGCTTTGGAACCAATAATAGAAATTACTAAAATATGTAAGATGTAAGTGTTGTGTCAGTGATAAATCTAAATTCCTTAAATACTCATTTATTATTAACTCATAAACTAACTTAAATAACAGGGCTCCAATATGTCTGAAAGTAACAGATCGATAGACTCTAGTGCACTGTCACATGTATCTACTGGTGATAACTAACAACTTCTGCACAATAGTGTTGTTATTTTAAGCTATTTTGTGTCAGATTCTTTTCTCTTTCCTTGTCTCTTTGAATTTCAGCCTATTCACAGCCACTTCACAGATATTACAGGAAGCAATATGAGGTATGGACATGCATGAATTTACCTGCTTTAGCATTAAAATAGTAAAAGGAACTATGATTCATGGGTTTTATTCCAGCATCACTAAGAAACGTTAGTGATGAAAATTAATGATAGAAGAACACAAGTGCAGTAGGTCCAATATTCAGAAGTATATTACATTTAAAATAATAATCTTTTGAAATCACGTGATTTAGTTTATTATTTTCTTTTAATCAAGTATTTCATCAGCCCAAAATTTCTCATGTTGGCTTTGCCTTTGCAAAAAATTGATTATTGTAAAGTATCGGGAAACATTATAAATGGAAGCTCAGGAGAATTTATTCCAATTCAATTAGCAAAGTGGTAAGCACTGCAGATTTTTCTAAAGTTTTGCTAGTGATGATGAAAAGCAGCAATATTTCCCCCTGGCTTATTTCTGTTTGTCTTCTCTCAGTATGTTTCATGTGATTTCTTTAAAGTAACACACAGCCTTTCGATGTAGATGAATGTTGTTTTTGAGCCTGGAAAACAAATGGGAGCTAATTTTAAACATTGAAGAATGAAGAACATCTTGGCAGTAATAAAAAACAATTACCCCCATCATTGTTACACTGAAGCCTACTGCTTACAACATTCTTTCTGAGTAGGTCTTCAGACATTGCATACAACTTCCTTAAAGACTACTTATAATTGAAACAGAATATAGTATTTATAATACTTTTAAAACCTGTATTTTATACAATCTGTTTATAGTTTATGATTAATATTTTTGTTTTCCTTGATTAAAGATGCAACTATTTATGGCAAATTACTCATTTTAAATGGTAAGAGGATTCTGAAAAGATGCCTGACTAATACTTACCTCAGGTACCCACCCTGATGATAGCTTCAAGTACAGCTCCATAAACTGTCCAGAGATTACTATCAAAATTAATTGACACCAGGTCAGGTTTACTTTGACAAAATAAAACAAAAATTAATTTAGTCAATGTGGGGAAGCAATAACAAAGGCAAACAGAGTATTACATTATTAGGTCAAAAGAACCATCTAACATACCGACATAATTCCACTCTGTGGTCTTCTCCAGAATAAGCAGCTGGAGAGAGACAAATGGAAAGCAAAGGAAAGTTCATTTAAAAGAGAAGACAGGAGGCATTTGTTGTTGTTTTTTACACAGAGGGCTGTGGAAGTCTTTATTACGCTACCCAACCACATTACTAAAGCTGATCGCATTACTTTTTAAGAAATGGCTGGATGAGAACTTTGGTCCAATTAGCTCCTAGCAACCAAACATGCTAAATGGGCTGAAGGCCCTTCTCTCATTTATGAACTTTATGACATACAATACTGGAAGTCATATATATCGTTTCCTATTTTCCAGCACTGGTATGCATGTATCAAAATCCGTTCTTATATTAAAAAGAGTTACATATCAAATAAGTTCGTCTTATGTATCAACAAATATTAAATTTAAACAAAGGATTTTCATTGTCATCATCTCTGACTTCCTTCTTAATTTGTTTTAACCTTTCCACTGCCTTCTGATAGGTCAGTGTTTGTAGGCCCCTCTGTATATCTGCTCCTCAGAAACCCCATCATCTCTTCAGTTTGTTGATTGAAGTGAAAAGGACAGAAGGTTTCAGCCAACAGGCCAGAGACCAGTAATGGAACCCATTGATCTCAGTCCACTGGAAACCAGTAAAAAGCTTTTGCTTAGCAAATGTACTTCATATCACTCAAAAGAGAAACCTTTTCCAGATATATAACTGTATTAAGACATCAGTGGAGGCTTCTGTAAACCTAGTAAAAGAAGAAACAATCTGCAAAATAATACACTAGGTGTTTCTGCAGGTTTAGAAATTTAATTTAGGTATGACGCTTGGAACAGTACCACTTACAACTCCATTTTATAGATGTACTGTACATACAGTAAGTCTAATGTGGTTTTAGTGTTGTAAATATTTTTATCAACAGTAATTTTACTCTTCCTGAAAAGTAGCCACTCATTGTTAATTCCAAGAATCCGATATTTATTTTTTTAATCATATTGTGATTTTTTAGTTACCCTAGGCACATTAAGAGCAATTGACATCAATCTATAACAAAGAATACAGCCCTCGTTCCATATCTGACAGGGAGTGAGTGAGATAATGAATCATTCTGGGATATTAAAGACCACATAAAAGATGTCTGAAATAGAACACCCACAATGAAACCCCCTTCGCCCAGATTTAAGTCAGAATGCCTGGAAATAAATGTTCCCATCTTGTTGCGGAAAGAAAGGGCAATTGTCTTAAGTAATAGGAAATTAAGTTAACGATAATCAGACAAAAAATAATAACCTGCAGATACTTAATGAAGAGGCTAAAAAGAAATGGGGATGTAACCAAACCATAAGCAGACAACAGGTGAGATGTCAATTCTTATAATACTTTCAGAAGTTTTGGTACTGAAGTTATAGTGTCATGTGTATTAACTTGGATAAAAGCAACAAAAGAACTTCACAGGTGGGGCCCTGCTGTCAACAGGATGCCTGGGGGCACAGATGACCAATTGATGTTGTGGGTGGGATGGATCTAACTGTGGTAGTCTCAGCATGCCACAAACAGAAAGGACTATAGGAGGAAAAATCGATCAAAGACTGTGATAAAATCACAACAGTTCTGCTATAATTACAGTGTCATTTTAAAACTTTACTGTTTATAAAAATGTACTGCATTACCATTTTTTCACCATTTTTAATTAGTTACATTATAAAGCTTTTGCCTATTACTTCTTGATGCTTTTTGTTGTTGAAAGTTATCATTTCAAAGGATATTTTGTTTTTTCCAGTGCAGTAAATATACCGTATGCTGTAGAATTGTATTCTTTGTTGGTTCAAACTGCAGTTTAGTGATGTACAGTATGTTTTTGTATGGGATTTCAGTATAATAGTGAAATTGACTATTCATGTTGCCTTATTGGTTATATGGATCCATGCATTGTATTTTTAATTACTTCAGGTCAGGAATTTATTTATTTACAGATTTATTTTCCTGATTTGCATTCCATGCAGCTGAAAGCTGATCAACCAAAGCTTTTGCTTTTAGAAAGGACCCTAGAGGGTGAAAAGAATTGAGCTATGTGCAAGAATTACTATCTAATTAGAGCTAGATACCTCATGAATAAATATGTCTCGACATTTATTAACACAAACTATTTATTAATTAATTATAATTAAAAAGCTCATCAGTGGCTAAAATATTTATGGACTATAAACTGTAACAATGGATTAAATCATATTGTGTAAGATGCTCCAATTCATGATAAGGTGAGAGATTACAGAGAAGATTATCTGGCAATTCAATATAACATTTTCTACTAAATTACTCTTTGCCATCTGGGGGCTAATGCATAAAAGATTAGTTTGATATCTTTTAATCTGATTTTAAATTGTATAAATACGTACCAGCTTAGTTATTGTTAATGACTGCACAATACATTTAATGATAGAAGAATTTATCCGTATACAATATAAGAATCTACACTACTTTAGTAACAAATTCCTGTAAATTGTACAGTATATGACATGAATACACTTTAATATCTGTCGCTGTGTTTGGTAAAAGATTCATATAAATCTGAAGAAGAAGCTGGCCACTCACTAGAATTAATTTTCCATTCATTTATTCCATAGAAATAGTGTAACTTCTGACAAACATCCTTATAACAGGACCTTCCTGAAGTTACCTTGGCTGAGTGAATTCATTCTGAGCAACAGGTATTGACAGTGAGATTAATAGGGAACAACAGCTGCATGACCAACAGAGAGACTGAAATACATTTGAGGCTATTTTTTTATTTTTATATGTTTGCTTTTTTTTCTGGAAAGCTGTCAAGTTCTTGCACTGATTTCTTTCTACTGAATTGATTAGTTATTTGAAAACCTGCTATTTGAATTACTTTTGGGATTTCACTCAGAACTTTCTTCACTCAAATCTATTAATTCTTAATTATAGCATGAGGTAGAGGTGACGTATGTAAGTTTCACAGATCGCACGAATTCTCCCTGGCTTTATAGGGTTACAAACAAATTAAAGCAGTATGGTGAGTTTCTACTCAATGTAAGTATCAGCTGTTCACAGCACTTAACGATAGTATTGAATAAAGCCATGACAAAGGTTTTGAACTTGGAGATCACTATTAATTCTCCATTCATTCATTTTCTAGCCACTTCTTCCAATTCAGGGTAACAGAGAAGCAGGAACCTGGCAAGCAAAGGGCGCAAGACAGGGTACACCTTGAATGGGACACCAGTCCACCGCAGGGCAAAAACACAGACACAAACATTAGACACACACTCACACCAGGACCAATTTTTCCAGAAGCCAATTAACTTTCCAATATGTTTTTTGGACTATGGAAGCAAACAGGAGCACCTCAAGGAAACTCACACAGATACGAACACGGAGATAACATAAAAACTCCACACAAAATCTGTCGCACCAGGGTCTGGAATTTTTCCCTGAGTCCCAGCGCTGCAAGGCAGCAATGCTAACCACATCTGCACCATGCTACCCACTGTTAATTCTCCTGCATATTTATTTTAAAGAATATTTGGAATATTCTCCAGACAAATGACTAGAAAACCTACTGCTAAAAAACCCCAGGTTTGCAAGCACACACACACACAAAAAATTACCTTTCAATGTACAGTATGTTCTCACAAAAGTTCAATGATGAGTCACAACTTAGCATTCATTGATTTTGGTTATGAGAGTAATTCAGGAGAACACTGTGTATTGGCAACCTGAAAAGATCATATAAAAATAATACTGTAACACTCGTCTTTAGTTTTTGAGGGGGAAGAGTGGTAACCCATAAATGCTTTGTTACAGTATGTAAAATAAAGAGTTAGCAACTGAAGTGTTAAAGTTTTTTTATACTGGAGATTTCTTTCTTGTGAAAATGTTACCGATTATCATTTTACAGTGGTATTCTTTTGTCCAGGCCACTTAGTAATTCTGTAAACTTGCTTTTTTTTACTAGTACAATTTAATCATTTTTGAAATCATCCACTTTGGCATAAAAATGTGTGCAAGGAACTGAGTATGTATAAGTACAGTATGTATGTATATAATGTGTACTGTATGTACACATTTTTCAGTGACTCCTGCCAGAGATGAACACTCACTGAGAGAGTTGTAAGAATCCGTTGTTGATGAAAAATACATAACTTAAGCATTCCATCCACTAGAAAGCTACTTCTTCCTGTTCAAGGATTGTGGCATTCCAGAGCATATTCCAGATGTGTAGAGAGCAATTGCATACTGAACTGTGCATACTGTACACACATGCTCCTACCTAGGGACCTTTTAACGGTGCCAATTAACCTCACCAGCTTGTGTTTAGAAGGTGGGAGAGTGCCAAATTGCAAAAAAAATAACAGATTTTTCACTGTTGAACTGTAATGTACATTGAATTATACAGAAAATCAATATGGAGCATGGATCTTTGAACATGCAGTATATGCCTTGTCAGTCATGTTAATATCCTCCTGCAGTGCTGGGAGAGCTCACTAAACTAACATAACTGAGATCAGAGCTACATAGAAGATTCTTCATTGTTTTTGCTTCCTGTTTAAGATTTGTTGGTCTCTTAATTAGAAATATTTTTTTACTGAACATGTAGACGAAGCAGGATTCAGAGGAATTAGGAAAACAAGTGAAAACTTTTATAAAAGATGGATGGATATTTTACAAGTGATGTAATGGTGATATTAATTTTTTTAGTTAATTTAACAAACTTGTTTGTTAAAGTTGATATTTCATACAGTAACCAAACTCCAAACACAAGAATGAATAAAACAAATACAAGAACATATAAACGTACTGGCAGAAGGCATAGAATGAGCGATAATGTGTCACATCAGTCAAGCAGTAAACATTTTAGATCAGATAATCTTGTTAAAAAAGTGAAATGGTTGAACTTTCCTTATGTAGTCAGTGAAACATCTTGTCCAAAGCAAATGTTTGTTAAAACATTGTCTTTACTTTTTGTGTTATTGTATTGTGAAGTTATCCTTTAAAAACGTTTTAAGTAAAATTTACCAAGAATGAAAAGGCTACATTCTACACATTTCTTCTTCTTAGTGTACCTTACTGACAGTGACTAAAAAATGTCTGAAGCTGCCTGAAACAAATTAAGGAGTTTGTGCTGACTGGTTGGAAACTGGCAAAGAAATTGTGGTCAATACATCTTGGTATTACAGATTTTATGTGTGATGAGCCCTTTTTAAAGTGCATTTCCATATATTCAATAATATGGTTGGCAGGCTTTGATTAAACTTGTCTAAGCTACATAGCAAAGAAACACAAATCAACAGCACCCCTGTCTCCTTGCCAAACTCTATAAATGCCTCCAGCTATTGGGTGCCTAAAACAAAGTGCACCGAGTCCTTGAACAAAGGGAGGTGTGCTTTGATGGATGTGCCAAAAAGCACGGAAGAAGCAGATTTTAAAAAGTACAGCATGACAACTAAATGCAGTAGATTCTCTGAAGGTTTGAAGAAAAAACATATCTGGCACAATTCCTGTTTTAGTCTCTTCTTTGCATTTGTAACTAATAGTAGGCAAAATGCATTTTAGGAACAGGTGTCACCTGAAGAAGGCTCAATAGCCAAAACACTGTGTTTCTCCTTTCTATTTTTCAGTGTGCAGTTAACCTTTCCTTGTTCCTTTGCAGCCAGTGCACGTTGATGCAGATACCCACTCAAACAAAATGCATTTTACTCTGCTTTGCATTAAACATTTGCTACATTTACATGACTAAATAAGTAAGCACTTGTAAAGTTAAACAACGTTAAAATGCAGAATTTGGATTCCTGCTTACTTAGTCATTATCAGCCAATATCTAGCTTAACCTTTTTGGCAAAGCTTCTAGAACAGGCTGTTACTTCTCTGCAAATAAGCTGCCTTTTCAGTTTAGGTTCAGATCAATGCATAGTACAGAAATGGCTCTAGGCAGGGTTCCTAATGATCTGCTGATGACTGCAGGCTTTGGTTTCTTTTCTACATTCTTTTCTACCTAGTTCTCCCTTTGATACTGTTGATCTACTGTGGAAATTAGAAATTGTTGTCAATATTACTGCAACTGCTTTTTTATCATTTAAATCTCATTTAAGTAATGGAGAACAATGTGCTCAAATTGTTGTCGCATTTGGTGTACCAAATGCTCTGTTCTTGGACCAGTTCTTTTTATTATCTATGTTATGTTTGGGTCAAATAATTTGGAAGTATGGCATCACCTTTCACTTCTATGCTGATTACACCCAAACTAAACATGACTTACAGTAAATTAAGCACTACCTGCCTTGTCATGCGTCCCAGAACATGTTAAAATGAATGGTACTAATCTCTTTACATCTATACTCTGACTCTCCTTATCTACTTCACAATCATGTCAAACTTAGGTCAAATTTTATAAGTACACATTTTTATTTATAAATTAGTACAAATACTCAGGTCAGGAATCTGACTGAACCATAAAATGGTGTGGCTACATTGGTGAATTCTTCATTCCATACGCTACCAGCCACCTTCCTGTTTCAAGTCTCCCAATCTAAAAGGTTCAGCTCATCCAGACAATCAGTCAACCCAGCCAGAATGAACAGACAAAAAATACAAACCAGTGGAAACTCTTTACCCAAAGAGTGGTGGGAGTTTGGAACAATCTACCCAGCAATGGCGTTGAAGCCAATGTCCCTTTGTTCAAGAAATGGCTGGATGAGATTTTTTGGATCAATTGATTAATCACTTCTAAATGGTCTAGGTGGGCTGCATGACTTCTGCTTGTTTGTAACTATTCTTATATTCTTAATTCAAACAGAAAGGTTTAAATATCAATTGTAACTAGGGTCTCCATACGTCTCTAAGCTGAAACTCCAGCACACATTTTGTTTATTTTGCCAACAGAGAACTAAAAATACAAAAGAAAAAATCATCTTTGAGATTTGCAGCTGCCACCTTCCTAGCTGCTAATTTAAGGCTGCTTGCTCTGGTTCCTTCATCTCTGCCACTCTCACTTTTTTCTCGTCCAACAGCTTCTTTGTTCCTTTGTAAAGGAAGTGTCTCAACTCTCCTGCAGAGCCCCTGTGTGTAGTTTACTTCCAGCTCGACCCTCACACACCTACTGAAGAAAGTACTAGCTTATATAAGGAGGACCACATCTGCTGTCTATCAGGGTAGTAACTAATGGCAACAAGCCCAAACTGACAGCCTACCACAACAAGGCTTTTTGGCTTTTCATGGGAAGGGGGGTCCTTCTCACAGCATTTTTGCTGTTTTTTTTCCCCTATGTTCTCTCTTGCAGTTTTTTAACCTTCTTTTCACTTTCATAGCCATTTTAGTTTGAGAGGAAACAGGAAAAATACCCCCAAAATGTTGGGAGACCAGGGCAGGATTGTCCAAGCAAAAATGTGATTTATGGTCATCATTCTTCTAAGAGCTACTGTTCCTCAGAATACTTTTTCACAGTCTTTTCATTTTTTTGGATCATTTAGAAATATGAGTATGCATGTACAGTACAGTATGTCTCAGGAGGACGGCGGTGAATTTTAGCATCAGCCAGATTACATAACTGACTCTCGCTTCAAGTCTCCTGATTCTTTCACAGAATTGAAAAAGGAGGGGCCATCATATCATAAACGCCATTTACCCACAGTAGTCAAATAAGGCTTAACATCTATTTTCAATCACCATACTTATACACCATACAAAATTAAGCTTATTATGTACAGTACATCACATATCTTATACAGTACCTACAGAGGTAGCTAACACATGACATGACAAGAAAAAAAATAGCATAATCTTTAAACTAAACTTGTTGAAACTAAAGTAAACTATTTCAATGTCAGAAAAGAGTGGACAATTAGATTCTAAATGCTCTTCCTGACACGCATACTTACTTACCCTACACATTATTTACATACCTAAAGGGCTTGTTTAAATGAGTAGCAGCAGTTGTTTGTGTATTCTTTATTCAAGGCTGTACCCAGGGATAACAGCTGTTCAAGACCATCTGATTTTGCTGTTACAAAATGCAGCTCAATTAGTTCCCGGTTTGGATGTAATAGTGTTACAGAGTATACAGATGACTGTTTTTTTTCTTGATTTCTTTCCTTACAGCAATATGTGGGCTGTCAAACTGGCTTAAACTCGTAATTATCACCCATTTCAAATGCATTGTTCCTCCAGCATAAAGAGAAGACTGATATCCACTGATATTTCACCCTCCAAGGAGATTCAATGCTTGAGCACTTGCTGACACACTCATAATTCATTCCATTTGAAGTGGTATATCTCAGCACACATTGCACAAGATGTCATGATATCTACCAAGCTGAGGTCAAGAGGTGTCTACTATCACAGCAGGTTGGACACACTCAGATATCAAATACATTTTCTTACAGACATCTGCAAATGATGACGGGGAGGCTACACATTCCTTTTCCATGTTATTTTTTATGTAACTGGTTAAATTAAATCACATGTCAAGGAGCATTTTCCAAGATACTTTTATGAAATCAAGTAAACTTTAAAAAATCTGCACTAAAACATATAGTATACTGTAGGTAAAATGTGTGTACTAATGTACTTATTTACTAACCCTGCATCTGTTTAAAGATATAGCCAGTTAAACATTTGTGGTTGTCAGTGTGATTCTTTGTGGGATGAGAAAAGGTGAGAAGCAATAGTGAAAATTTAGGAGTACACTTTGTTTCTGACTGAGCTTAAGAATAAAGAATAAAGAAAATTACTGAGAACAAAGCTACCCAAGTACACTTTGGATTTTTAGCTATCTACTTTGAGAAATGCATCTTATTTTAATATTTTTATATCCTAACAGACTATTGTCATTAAAACCAATACTGTATGTATTACCAATATTTATTAGGTGAAAGAACAGATAACAATGAGTCTCCATCCTTGTTAACCTTCAATTCAGCATCCATTCTACACATGAAATCAGCATGTGCCTCAAATACTATTTAAAACAAAGCTTAAGTTTAAAGAACCATTACAAAGATTTTATGATGGAGTTCTAACAAAAGTTCGGGAGAAATAAAGGCAGTCAAAGTAATTTACAAGTCAGCTGCCACAACTCACTACTTATCCTGACATATTTGCTTCAGTTTCCATATACTGTATAAATCTTCCTCATTTGTTTTTGCATCCCTCCTAAACCCCATCTCCACCTTTGCAGCTACCCCTTGGTCACCTTTTCACCAGGCATAGAGATCCTAGCCTCCTCGTCCTATGGCTGTATCATGATTGTAATTCCTCCTCTTAAGGGCGCTCAGGTTCTTTCACATTTTAGTTGATCATGTGCACCTCCCATCAATCCTGTCCCTCCTTATTTAAGGCTGGCGCTCTCACAACTCCCGGCTTTGCATTGGAAGACGGACGCCTGGAGGCCCACCTACCTCCAAGTCTCCCTACGTCCGCGGCTTGAGGGCATAGGCCTCCTATCGGCATCCTGACCCAGGTGAGTCAGGGGCTCAGAGCGCCCAGCCCAGTCATCCCAGTTTTATTCCCTCTCCCTGCACTGGATTCCGTTCCGGTTTTTATCCTTGTCTAGTTTTTTTTTCGGATGGACCTACCGGCTATGGACTTTTGGACTGCTTCCTGGTTTCCCCTTCTGGATAGTTTTGGACTTGTTTGCCTGTGCCACGCCCCCCGAGCACCGGAACACTGCCGTCACACCCCCCTGTCAGTCATCCCATCCTGATCCTGTTGTGTTTACCTGTTGCCCTTCTCCAGTCTCTTCCGGATTTTACTGTCTGAATAGGGTCCAAAATACGCACAACACGGGAGTCTGAACCGGCTCCCGTTACAGGCTGGAAGGTTAGCCCTTAGCAAATTGGGTAGAACCAACGTTTTCACAAAATTGAATAAACAATTCTACTGTCACACAGTCTTCAGCTACTGTCATTCCTGTCTTTAGTTCATCTTTGAAATAGTTGCTCTGGAGAGCGCAACTTTGTAGAATGCCTTTGCAATGCAACAGTTAATGACAACAGGATTGGCACAGGTCTTGCTTCAGACTGTCATTGGAAAAATCACAGCAGTCTGATTGAAAATGGTTATTTTAATCTATGTTTTGATTTATGGATGTAAAAAGGTATTAAGTATAATAGCAGCTACATAAAAAACAGAATTTTTAAAGGTTCCATAGTCAAATAACAGACTGCAATTAGACTATGAATTCATGCATGATACAGCTGGCACTGAGTTTAGGATAATTAACTACTCACATTTTAAGCTCTGTCATGTTTGCCATCTGAAGTCTTAAGGTTATAGCTTCAGTCTTACTTAAAATATATGTACTACATGAGCATATGTGCTGTTTACCAGAACTGGAGCTGTACCATTTTCATTATTATCAATGTTAGAGATCCGCAGCATACAGATGGATGAACAGGAGGCTCACAGTTTCAATTCTGACACCAATGTAACATTTGTGATCCCAGAAGCAGTATGAACCATTTGTAAAGAGTGGCAAACAGCGCTTTGGCTTAAACCTTTTATACCCTGTGAAGCAGCATACAGTCACACAACACTTTAGAAAACCAGACACATTAGGACACAGCTTCTCACCTGTTGGAGCTCCTTCTTGCTTTTGACTCAATCTACTTAGACTTTCTCTTTCTCAAATGTGCTGGTTATGTTAACTGTCAGCAGTGGGCCGGGATATACGCCCTGGGTCCTCCATGTCCACACACTTGCACACCCACCCACAAAGGTGTAGCCACTACATCAGCATAGTGTGACACAAGATAGCACTGCATAATGAAGGACATCAAGGGGGAGGCAGGTACAGTATGCATAGGATTACAGCTGTACATCTCATCTTCAGTTAAAAAGAAAAAAAACACAGGACATATTAGGACAAAAGGCCACAACAAGACCCTTTACAACTTCTCCTGCTGCATATTGTTTGAGCAAATCATGCATGCACCCATTAATAGTTGGTTTAAGATAAATGGATATAATAATTCTGTATCATAATATATAAAAGTCTGCTCTGTCCATTCCAATAACAATAGTGAACATGTAAACAATAAGTATATTTATTTAGATTTTGAAATTCACATTCCATGATATACTAAAATATTTTACCATTTAATTTTGGCAGCCATTGGCTGTATGATGATATTCATCACCTTGTTTGTTCTCTAATCATTGAGAAACTTGACTACTTTTATTGCTCTGCATACAGAGATGTCTCTCTGTCTGAAGACACAAAAAGCCATACTGTTTTATTGGATGCTTAATGCTTAAATAAGATCATGCTTCTTAATTAGTTCACACGTGCGCTTGGCTTTGAATGCAAAGCCAACTCATTAAAATACTGTCATAGGAAACTGAAACAATTACACGTGACGGCAGACAAATATGATGGAGAACTAACAGACTTGAGGGGAAGCATGAGTGAGCACATCAGGAAAATGAAATTCAGCAGCACTCCACATGCTTTCCCATATCACTTTCTGCTTATAATTCACAGTTACCCAAGCGAGATTGAATTTACAGGTCTTGCTGAATGCTCTAAGAACTGGTGAAACAGACAGATAAAGTCTGTCACAGTTTTACAGAGGAGTATTTATATCATAGTCTGGCAGAGTGAGTAATCTCTTCAACTCCGTGAAGGCAAATTGAACAACCGATTTCCATATTCTAGACTCTGAAGCCTTCTGAACCCTGAATGATCTTTTGAATTTGAATTAGGATCTAATAACATCAACAGCATTTGTCTGACAAATAATATGATGAAAGTTTTCTGAAGTATTTAAATACATTTTTGTTCCTGTTTTTGAATCAAAGTTTGGTCTGTGTCAGAATCAGACAAAGTTAGGAATTTCAAACTGCTATCTGACAAAATATGATGTCCAATGATACTTTATAGATGAATGTTGAATTTATATGAAAGTATTAATATTAACATATTCAAACATATTCAAGTTTTACTTTCCTGGATTTATACTTCTATAGATTGAAAAGCATTACATTTTATGAATACTGGACTTGTCCAGAAAGTAACTTTTTCTCTAGGTCAAAATGTACTGAACATCCAGTTGTTGCAGGAAAGCTGAATCGTACAGGGCTAAAAGCTTATTGTTCTCCTGTAATTTAGTTATTTTTGAAAGTGAGAGTGTTTTCTGGTCAAACCTTGTAATTTAATATCTTCACTTTTTTAGCAACTAAAGATAAACATGAATAAAATTACTGATTAGTTAAATTAATGGTTTAATTAAGAAACAGAGAAATGAATACCAGAGGACATGTGAGTCATGAGGACCACGTTTATAATACGCTTATTTACTGTAAGTGTAAATCACAGACTTCTGCGTATGGCTTAATCAAACTGCTGTATTCAGGAATAAAACAAAATGAAAGTCAGATGTCCAAACATTTGTTCCATCTTGTAATAAAGTAAAAAAAGAACATTTTTGTTAGGCACTGTAATAGAAGTCGTAACCTGTGACAATGTAATATCACTTGCTGCTCTCTTTGATTTATGGCACAATAGCATTTTTTTATATTTTCAAATAACACTTGTTAAATACCATCATGCATCATCATCATGACTCATTAGTCATGATATACAAGGTATTCAACTCTAAAATTTGCATGGAGAAAGGTTTTTTTGCTATAAGTAGAATGTTAGTGTTGGGTAAAACCCAAACTACTCTAATTTTCCCTAGATGTTTGCCCCAACTATTGGTGCCACAGATGACCAGTGGTTAGCATTGCTGCCATGCAGTGCTGGGGTTCTAAGTTCAATTCTGAGTGCTACCTGCATGGAGTTTCTATGTTTGCATGGGTTTCCTCTCAAAGTGTAAAGACATTCTGGTAGGTAAATTGCCTTCTGGGTAAACTAGCACTGGTGTGAGTGTGTCTGTGTGTGCTCTGCAATGGACTGGCCTCCTGTCCAGTAGGTTGGATGGATGGATGCCCAAGTATTTTAGTAATGGATGTGCTTGTGAGGCTGTTTCTTGTTAAGGCAAACATTTACTTTCTGTTGTCGCATAAACCTGCCAGCGGTTAAATTGTTGAAAATGGGCCACAGTATAACAGTATCCTGGGATGTGGGCAACATTTATGATGGAAATTTCCACAGACCACTCATACAATTTATAACTTGTTTAAAAACCGTAATAACACAACTTGGCAGTATGAAGCTCAAAAGAAAAACAATACTGCTTAAATCCAGAAGCATGGCTCTTATTTTGGCTGGCTTATCATGATTAAAACTTTTGTTTTAATAAAGTACAGTATCAGTATTTTTTATTAATGTTTAGATTGATCTTGCTGTATTTGCCAACATTGTAATTTTTACCTTAACTTTATCCTTAAGCTTCGGAACATAATTTACGTTACTGGGTAGACAATGCTTGTCACTAGGGTAGATCTCTTACCACTGGACTTGCATTCGTCCAGAGCCGCAAACGGATTAAAAAAAAATAGAGCTCAATCTTTGATTCTGTGCAAGGATCACAAACAACATAGTGCTACCTACTGTTGTCACGATTGTAGTCCCTCCCCCTTAAGGGTGCTCCGTCTCTTTCACTTTTGAGTTGATTTTGTGCACCTGCTCCCGGTTCCTGCTTCCCTATAAGAGCCAGATGCTTACTCTGTTCCAGGCTCTGCATTGGTTCCCGTACCAGGCGAGTCTGGGACTGGTAGCATCTGGTCCCATTCCCCCCTTGTTCCCCCAACCCTCCACCGGATCCCGCTCCGGTTTTTAATCCTGTTTGTCTTCGTCTCGGATGGACCACCCGGCTTTGGACTTTTGCCTCGTCTTGGATTTCCCTTTGGACTCTGTTTTGGATTGTTTGCGCACTATGGACACGCCCCCTGTTTTCATTCCCGACTCCTTCATGCTTTTTTCCCCCATGTTTTCCTCACTCATCCCCGGATTGTGTCATCTGCATAGGGTCCTGAAAGAACGCTTTAGTTACAACTGTAGGAACCTGCACATTTCATGTAGCCATTACTGTGTTTTTACTGGGGTTTATGACGAAAAGGAGACATCTGTGAGTGGAGAGAGTCTGGCAGCAGGGACAATTGGAAACAATTTAAAGTAACAGCACTTAGGTTGGAGTAAAGTGCTGCTCTGTAGACAGTTCACTGCGGAAGGTGGCAGCACAGTTATTCACATAATTCCCTTTAAGAATAGAAGGAGTGTTACTCATTGCAGGGCTAACTCAGCAGTACACCTTTCAGCTCACAACAGGGACCCAGTACTTCTGAAAATAATGTGTAATGAAAATAACATTGATTTCTCCAGTCGTGGGACACCAAAAAAAACCCATAGTTTTGCGCTTCAGCAAAACAGCTTGAACCACAGCAGGTTTGCACCTCTTTCCCTACCAGCAGTTTTTTGCTCATTGTGTAAACTGAGAAACTGCAAATGCCAATGGCCACTCAAGGAGGTGCACCACAGTGCTCTTCAGCTGACCTACTATAGGAGGACTTATGCACACACATATGTGAAACCATATGGCCATCTGCAACTAAAACTCTTTTTGTTGCCATGACAGACATCACATTTGGTTGTACTGATATTATGATAAGGTTAAATTAAAACCTGTTATCGTTTGTCAGAACAATAAAAAGCATAAAAAACAGAAGGAATCCCAGCAAGTTATTATAATTAAGAGGTTTATTCTTGTTATTATTCTTATTGTCCTGTGTTTACTGATGTGAACTGTAGCTTTCGGTGTATAATCTAGTTTTACTCTAGGATTTACTTGGTTAGTTTACTGTGCTTTTTTTGCTTTCCTTTTACTTAATATGTATTAAATGAGTACTATTATACCATTCTCTGAGTTTTTTGATAGAAATAAAATTGTATTATGGTTCATTCAGCAAGAATTGGATTCCTTTTAAGTGATGGATTATTTAAAGAACAAATAGAAGAATAGAGTCAATTGAAAAAAAAGTACAGAAAAGACCACATGTTATTCTTTAATAAAATCATTAATTTTGTGGGATTCTTTTCCATGAAACTTTATGAACAAGAGTTTATTGGATTTACTGTTTTGTTCTTTGACTGCAAGAACATTCAAAGAGAGACTGAGCTGACCAATTGAACCTTACCTTAGTGTTTGGTAAAGATGTTCCATTGCTGCCTCTGAAATACTACTAATGCTCATCAACTCCTGTCTACATTAAGCAGTATAATAATCACCTTCATTATACATGGCCCTTGCTTTATACCAAAGGCTAGCATTAAAATGAAAATGAAGTGTGTTTCTCGTTGCCTCTTTGTACTTCTACAGGCTTCATAAAAATGCAGATAACACACAGAAGAGGAGCATGAAAGGAATTTTAATCTCTATGCTGGAGAAGCAGCCTTCTCATTAGTGAAATAGCTGATTGGAAATCGTGGAACTGTGAAAGCCTAGACAGGAAAAACACAACAAAAGGCTCTTGGATGAAAAAAATAACAGAAATGTATGTATATGAAAAGAGGGAAAAATATTAGTGACCAAAAAAAGAGTGTCCCCACAGGTGCATTTCCTTCATGAATAGAACCCTTTTTCAGCATGACAAATAAATTATATACCGCTCAACCTATTCTGCTTTGGAAGGTGTCCTATTGATCCCTTGCATACAATTTTTATTATACAATCTCTTTGAAAACAAGGTGTGAATAGCTTTTTTGTTCTAATGTCCAGCTTTCCGAGTGCTGATGTACAAAGTAATTGTTGTACAAAAGTCTGACAAAAATTTGCTAAACTTTTAGTTTTCACTTGCGGAATGGCTGTTACGGCAAAGTGCCCTAGCTGAAAACTGAATGCTTATGCGGGACCGGGGCTATGGTATAAGGAAGAAGTTACAGTACTAGTACTTATCCAAACTGCAGATCCTATAAACTAGTCTTGACAGGCGCAGGTAAAAAAAACAAACAAACGTCAAATGAGTGGCAGCACAGTACTAATGTGTTCAGGGAAGTGGCACTCCTCTGGTGAACCAATACTGAGCATGGTGAATAGGGGATTGAGACCTTATACAGTTGGGTGACGATGTGAGTGATTGGGTAATTGGGTAATGTGTCTGCTTGAGTGGGAATTGGTCAGGGATTGTGAGGGATAATGTGAAACTTTGACAATGGCAGAGTCTTAATTTTTTGCCTCAGAACTTAACTGTGAGAAAAGGTTGTGTAAAAACAAGAACTGCGAGACATATTAAAATCTCTTTTGTTTTCTCACTGCTGTGGAGAAAAAAAAACCCCATCTAATTGCATTTGTGGATAAGTTCTCAAATCCAATTACAGAAATAACTACATCACAATAATAAGGACAAGAAGGACAAATCCTGCATATTTTTTCACCTTATTTAGTTCATTAGTAATCATTGTTTGATTATTGGTTCTTGGATGAATGGTTGGAGGAATCATATTTTAAAAATTGTGATATATTTAATTGTGAAACTTCACACATTTAAAAGGACTGCTTAATTTGATTTTAATCTGATGCAACATTGATATTCAATGTAACACAGTGAGGCACATCACAGTGAGTTTTACAGAGAAACACTTGTAGGTGATTATAGCCTTGTTTAAAATGTTAATTTTATCAACAAAAGAAATGTTGTCAGTAATCATTTTGTCTAACTATCTAATTCTACCTTTTATTTCAGACTCCCAGCAAGTAGTCTTGACTATTCCAGTGCCTGGGTGGTTTGATGTACTGTACCAACTGTCCTTGCTTAACCCTTTCTTCTTTAAATCATATCCTTCTATTCTTTTTCCATTGTTCAGCTTCATTGGGTTGACAATACTAATACTTTTCGGGAGCACTTCAATCAACTTCTATTATGAACCCCTTTTAATAATACAGCCATTGAAGAGTTAGTGGTGACAGCTCTTTAGTCACATGTGAATTCCACAAGTCGGAACAAAAAAATAAGCCTAAAAAAATGGCACCCTTTTTAAATCTAGTGTTGACTCCTAGGGCTTACTACACTTGCTTGAAGACCCCAGACCAAAATAAATTAGTAATTTAAGATAAAATGTGTGTTGTCAATCCAGAAAAAAATCTACTGACTCAAAGTATTTCCTAAATGGTTTTCGTATTCTTTTTTATATGAACCTCTAGAACAATTTATCTGAGTAGATTCTGATATCAAGAAATGCTGAGCTCACCATTCTCTGCTGTTAAACTTTATTGTGCTTTATTGTGACAGCACAGCTCTTCCTGCTAAGAAAATATCAGTAACATCACTGTAATGGTTAGCCACTTGGAAATATTCCTTGATGCTTTAGGACCACGCTTTAGATTTTCAAATAAAAAAATAAAGCACCAGAGAACACTTTCAGGAAAAAGAGAAATACAAGTCATTATAACAATTTTTTCCTACGAGATTAATTGCAAAATGCAAAATATTCCTTTCTTTGTGTTATTGTAAAATGGATTTCCAGTCATAAAAAGAGAACAGGTCGAAATATTACTGATTAACATCTTTCATTAAAAAATTTAGAAACAGCAGTCTCTTTAATTATTGTTAACCACAAAATAACCCAGATTTTCTTTCTCCAGATTTTTCTTTCAAGAGGTCTAACAAATTGGGTCTCTCTAGCTTTTTTTCCTGAATATTTAAGCATACACTTGTACTATCTTCAATATATAATATTTTATACTTTAATTTTCCTTCAGATTGTATGAAGTACTTACAAACTAAGATTAAATAAGAGTTTAAAGAAATATTTATTTTGATTGAAAAAGTAAGCATTGTAAATTGCTGTGTGATATCTGAATCAATACATTTGTGCTTTGCTTTCATTTAGACTTGCATCAGTTCTTGGAAAGAACATCCATCTGGCTGATTATTCTTAGTATCTAAACTGTTGTCCTTAATTTAAAAAGTTTCGCATAGATTTCAATCACTGATAGGTTTCATCAGTTGCAGGCTGGCCTGTTCTAGTAACAGTATTGCGCCATTTAGCAATTACAATTGGAACACATACCGTATACATGGGATTGTGGGATTCTTAAGGATACTGATAGACCATGCTATGTCAGCACAACATGATTGCCACTTGCACTCATCATGGCTAACATGTATTAGAAGATGACACCCAAGTTCGTCAAACTGTACAGTGTCCACAGGTATTGTCCATGTTAAAGTGCTCAGAGAGGTCCTGTTTGTATTTTGTGCAAAACTGTATTTTTTATGGAGCACAGTTCTCATGATACTGTTATCTGAATAGACAATTAACATTTTAAATGTTTTGTGTAACATTTTGATTAGAGGTTACAGGGATTATTCTACAGTATATGATGTAGATCTGAAAGAAACTAAACTGTACTGCATTGCAGCGTGTCAATACAGTATAATACTTTGTTAAAAAAGATTTACATTGTAACACAAAGGATGTTAGTGTATACCATTAAAAATATTTTCCCCCTAATTCTTCTAAAGAAAATTTCATTTGTAATGAAAATATTAATACAGGCAACAAACAGTGCACTGTATGCAGTCCACAGAATTTAAAGAAAACATACATTCCATGTAAGCATCTCTCTAATCAAGTGGACTTAAAATACCAGTTCAGTTAACACTGTAAAATTCTGAAGTTTGGGGCTTTTTCTTTATATAAAAAAAAATCCAGTGCAGAAAATATAATCCTGCAGTTTCTAAGGAACAGAAGTTGCTATAAACATGTTTCTTGATTAATATCTAAGCTAATGTTTTTTTTCTCTCCCTCTCACACAAGCTATTGCTTTGATCTTCTATGAAGATAAGCTGTGTGAATCTTTGAAATTGATCAAAGTCCTTGAGTATGACACAAGAAATGTCAAGACAGTAAGGTTGTTTTCTGCTGTTTCCTCATTACCATCTGCCTTTAATTGCAGCAAATTAAGTCAGATTTCTCTAATGTCTATAATCGCATATAACTACATAAATATTTCCATAAATATCTCAATATGCACAACGTTTGTAAGCTACCAAATACTCCACACAGGTAATATTTCCAAGTAATTTATTGGAAATTAAAATAGTCTGATGGTGCCGTTCCACGGAAATGTCTTGGGTGTAGCTCTATCTTTTGTTGTTTATTTTCATGTTACTGTATGTCTCTTTTTTGTGCAAAAAAATATTTGCTACATTATGGGCTGTTGTCTGTTGTACTGTGTCACTCCTGAGAGATCAGTGCAAATTAGAATTCCTATGTTTATGTGTATACAGTATGGCAATTAACCCCTCTACTCTATTGCTATCAGGTTGTACTGTAGGATCAAATCCTTGGTTAAGTATTGCTGTTGTACCCATAAACAAGAAATTTCATCCATCAGCATACTACCCAGGTCTCAATTAGAGATATACTATAGCATACTGAAAGAGTTGAATCTTGCTTGTCATGCTGCAATGTTATTTTGTTTAGTGGATGAAAAACATGGTAGTAGTGTAAAGATGACCTTTCCTTCATTTTTTATCATATCTGGTTTATTGTGTTGTATGATGATACTCATATACTGTATCGTGTTTGGATATCTTGACATTCTTATGAATAGTTCATGTTCATGTTGCATTGATATATTATAAAAATGAAAAAGTAAGTGTGAGCTTCATGGAGGTGAAGAGAAAGAGTAGATTTCATTTTTGTCCTTATGTCCTTATGTTCACTAAAAGATGGACTGTACATCTCTAGGTTCCATTAATATTCTGTGTGCTGGAAAATGTTGGGTAGCATTTTGATAGGAAACCAATATATGCTCAGTTTTTGTCCAGGTTTCAGAACAATTTCAAAGACACTGTCACATGGACAAACACGTTTTTCTTCAATTTCTAGATGGACAGTACTGTACATGTAACAGTAGTATATTTGTGTTCTTGCACTCTCTTGGGAATATTTATGTAATAGTCCTTGAGTGAAAAAGCCACCCCTTTCACTCCCTTTTTAACTTTTAACTTGCAGTAAACAAGCATGCTTTTCTCACACTCGTGAATCAGTAGAGTGCAGGCACAGGGAAAGAAAATCTCACATTGAAATGCCAGCTCTGCAAGGGATAAAAGTGTTATTGTGTGACTGAAGGGTATGGGCTCTTAAGTCTTTCCAAGCCCCTTTCTCTATGCTTCATTAGTTGCAGTGCCATCATCGCTGCCCTGTCTCCCAGTGTGTGGTTGAAAATTATATTCAACATGTGTTAGATGGTGAAGTTACACAACTTTTCTTCTTTTTTTATTAATGAGCATTGGAAAACATGAAAAAAATCATGTGCTCTCTTTTTATGCAGCCATATATTAAAAATGTTATTAATCATGTCTCTTTCATTTTAAAACAGTGGTACTAAAATAATCACATAAGGTGATTATGCTGTAATGCACAAACCTGTCACACACAGTGAATGTATCAGTAATGTGTTGCAGTACCATAAACTCTACTACTTTAATGCAAAAGTCCTAAACCTGAGACTGCTTCTCATCTCCTCCACCATCTACCAGAATAAATTTGCTTCTATTGCCTCTAAAGGACTGCTGTCTGAATTTGATTTTTCTTTTTGCAGACATATTTCATGCAATATTTTCTTTTGTATTTCTTCCCCTTTAAATGCTAATACAGTTCTGAAAACGTGAATTTGTGATATCTTGCTCAAAGGTTAGCGTGCCACACAGGTTATATTTCTGTTATTACATAATTACCAGATAAATGAGAGTTTGCATCTAAACAGACACTTCTCAATATGTATTCAGGATCTTCTCATTAACACTAAATATTCATAGTGATTTTACCATATAAATGGAGCATAAAATGAAAGTCCCCACAATTAAAACTGATAATGCTGTAAATGCAATGAGAATGAAAATTAACATATTTTCAAATCTAAAGGTTTGCTTTAGTCAGATTTGCAAGTACTGTACAGTGAAATGTGCTACTTTTTTGGGAGAGGTGTTTTTTCTCCTTCAGAAACAGATATAAGCTCTGTCCTTAGTCTGTATAACCCAGTCTGTCCCGAAATACAGCTTTAATAGTTACTGTACATTCTGTAGATCATGCCCTTCAGATCTATCATCCGTTATAACAAAGGTCATGTTTAATCATTTTTATTAACACTCCAGTGGTTTTTCCACCAAAATACAAGGATCTGATTAGATTAAGTACTTGCAATTCTTTTATTTCAACATTTCCTAGAAGTATTATAGGTCTAATAGTGACACACAGCTTGATATAGAACTCTTTCTCTTTTGAAGTTCAGTAATTATGTTGTGAAAGTGTAGGTTTTGTATTATAACACAATTAGGAAAAACTAAAAGCTCATTATGGTGTTGAGCTACAGAAAACTGAAAATTGTAGTGTTTTTGCACTCAGTTTTGTATTGTTTTATATTATGTATGACTTATATTTTAAATCTAGGTTTTCAGCTATCCCATAAGACTAAATATAATCTATGATAAAAATCAAACAAATTCATACTATCAGACAATTATATATTATGTATTATTTTACATATTTTTTTCAATTGTTTAAGGGATTGTTCCTTCACATACTGTAACTCATGCCAGGGACACTGTAGTCCTTGTTCACTTTGTAAAAACACTTTAAAAAATGGGACCAGTTTCAAACTTTCCATCTGCATCTCACATTCTTCAGATATTAAATATATTGACAGTCCATTGATTATCAGTTCCCTTATTTGTGACACTCATCACAAAGTGTCTGCAATGATATTTCTTAATTATTTGCATTTCTGTTCTTATTATTATTGAATTTTGTTATTGTTAATTTGTTTAAAGAGAAAACACTAATCGTTTTACTCTCAAAGGACAGACACTGACAGCCATCTTGAGTGAAAATAGTGCATCCAGGTGTACATTGTACTGTACAGCATGAACCAGTGTACTGTATTCATCCAGGCAATCTTGGTGTCAAAAGCTGCTGTAAAATCTAGAAACCAAGGACTGAGGAGGAGCAGCATGCAATCTCACAGCATTATACTGTAGCTAGGAAAAAGTCTGGGGGAGATTAAAGGAGGTTGCATTTCTCCTCTTCTTGTGAAGCCTCTTCAGGGATATTAAAGAGAAACAGAAGGTTAGAAGTTGACATATCATCTAGCTCTAGTGAACTCCTTTTTCAGAACAGCAACTACAGTGGAGCATTTGAGCTTCATCCGTGAGAACCAGATGAAAGGTTAATAGCATGAGGAATATATAAGAACAAAATTTTGTCCATGTTGTGGATGGACCAGGCACCAGGAAAGGCTGATTTTTTTCCAAAGGGGATCCAGGGCATCATCCGATGGAAATGGCGATGGAGTGTCATTCTTGTGGTGGTAGAGGTAAGAGAGAGTCAACATTCAAAAAAAAGAAGATGAGGAATCCTCTGGCAAACACTCCCAGAGTAACAACTCATTCTGGCAAATATGAGAAGACTTCAGTGAAAAAAAGCCTTCTGCAGTACCAACAAAAAGTTCTGGCTCTGGTTGCAGTACCAACAATAAGTAAAAGCAAGTTATCCATTGTCTTCCCTCAATTTAATATAGAAAAGAAGAACATTACCACATTCACCCAAAGACACAGAACAAACAAAAATTAACAAAGAGAAAGAGATTAAATAACATAAAAAAATAATAAAATAATAAAAATTATTTGGTTATTCTGTATTTATTTCACTTTTTTTTTCATTCATAACTAAAAAAAGTGTAAATGTATAACACTGGAAACATTAAGTTTCACACTGCAATTTTACTGCAGAGATGACTGCACTTTGCCCGTGTTGTTATATCACCATTTGTAGTAAACAGAAACTTTACTATAATCCATAAAAAAAACTTTTGTTTTCTACAAGTTAGTTTGACCCTCAAAGATGTGCCACTGAATTCTAATAGTTCTGAATTTTTCTACTTTTCTTGATGGCTGTGCTGATGGTCTGAAACTGACTTACCATTTCCCTGGTTTCCTATTTTCAGCTTCTTCAAACACATACTGTATTTATGCTTTGTCATGCTTTAATATTACTGTTTGAGTTAAATGTTCCTGCAAAAATTAAGTGTCATCTGGGAGCACGTTAAAATTCATTCACATCTGCGACTGCTTGATAAGAAGCTGGAGTCCAGTCACATCAGCTCCATTTAACCAAGAAATATTGAGCCAAAGCTTGATGCTCTGAGTTTAAAAACCAATTCAATGCAAATGTTTTGTGCTTGGCTGTCACTTCTGTACGACTGAATGAAATGAGCGTGTGGATTTTGTTTTTAACTCAGCTGTGTACAAGCAGTTGCTTTCTTTTCTGCCTTTAGATCCAAGGCCAATACCCTACAGTACCTCAAACATGACTATGAGGGGAATGTTACTTTCTCTATTTGCTGACGCTGCATAGGAGGTACTGTTTCCAGCATCTGGTATCACTTTCAATAACCATTTTAATTTCAGCTGGTTAGAAGACATTAACACATCTGAAAAGCTACGATTATTCTTTATAAATCCTGGATGTAAATGTATTTCCAGGTTGAATGTATTATAAATTCACATATTTCACTCAATAAGACCCCAAAGTGTTTTACCACTGCTTATTACTTCAACTATCTTTTCTGTTAGGTGTGAACAGTCACATATCTAATCTTTTTTAAAAAAAAATAGAAAGTAGAAAGGCTATAGTGATTATATACAGCATGTATGTCTATTTAAAGTGTTTCACAAACTACATTTGTTTTTCTAGTTACTGTTCTGGGAGTTCTTAGAGTTTTGATGCTAAAGCACTCTCATTTACACAATAACTAAAATGTCCATATTTAAGTTTAACAATATTAAATTCAGATAACGTATTTTATTGCTAAATCCATTTTAAATAAAAGATGAGTCTTCTTGAGCAATTGGATAGCTCTATTGACCTTTGTGGTGAAACTTAAACACAGATGGCATTAAGATAACCTATGGAAGGCTGTCTGAGAATAAATGAATATTACCTTCAATTAAATAAGGAAGTGGAGGCAGACAATGAACCCATAATTACATAACAATGTCAGAGATAACAGAGCAGCATGCCTGGTATAACCTTGTCAGGATATAATTTTGTCAAAGTAGATTAATGCTGTGAAGAAATGTTGTTCTCGTGACCAATACATCTGTTGATTAAAATACTTCATTTGTATAGCATGTTAAAAGTATTCACCCCTTCAAATGTCCATGTTGAATTGCAAATGATGTATACATCATTTACCAACATATTCTAGTTCTGAATTTTTCTTTGCATTTTTGCTGACATTTATCATCTTTCACCCATAAAAGTGTTCAGTATAAGTATCCAAGTCTGTCCATCAATTTTTAACCGCTTTATCCAATACAGTTTCACCTATCCCAGCAAACAGCGGGCTCAAAGCAAGTCCAATGCATGGCAAACATAGACACAAACACAGCCACTCTCAGTAGGGGCAGTTTTCCCAAAAGCCCATAAATTAACCAGTGTCCTTGGACTTTGGGAGGGAACCAAATCACCTGGCAAAAACCCATGCAAACACAGGGACACCCCAGGAATTGAACACAGGGTCCCAGCACTTTGAGGTAAAGTAACACTGTACAGTATGTTCCTTGAGTGTTCAAGTTTTGATTAAAAATATTAACTTTAAAATATGTATACATCATTTGAAATTCAACAAAATGGGACATCGTTGGAATGGGGAGTACAGAAAATCTATTAGGAGAATGTTTCAATCTCCAATTTAGAGTCTATAAAGCCATCATTATACACTGCAAATCAAAGTAAAGTGATTCAGCAGCCAGTAAGCAGAGCTGAGGAAGCCTGCTTCAAAGAGCTTTACCAAGGCTAATTCAGAGCACCTTCAAGCAGATCAGATGTCTTGATGTCAAGAAGCAAATAATGAGAAAGCGCTGACCTTGCTGAGGAATCTAATGCTGACTGCGAGTCATAAACTGCGAGGGAGTGAACTTTGGGAACTGTTAAGATTTGCAGGTGGCATCTTGGTATTGACAATTCAAACAACAGTATTAACCCCAGTCCTGCAATTCTGCACATCCAGCTTTAGATTGGCTGCTTAAAGAGTCTGGATATTGCAACATATACTGTAGTTTACTTACCTGTATAGAAAATGAGCATTTTTGCATTAACTATGCATATATATGTACATATATATTCTGTCAGAAACCAGATGGTTTCTGACAGATGTTGATTAAGTGTGATTGAGTTTTTGTGACCATGCTTAATGTAGACTAATATGGCTATTTTATGAACCTAAGATGAAGTGCCTGAGAATTTAGATGAGGGTCTATTATTCTTTAATCCATGGAAGTCTGTACAGATGGGCAGCTGAAAAAGCTCATCATATTGCATTCATTTACATAATCTTTCACATTTGTACATTTAATTATTTAGTAAATGAATTGTCTGAATTGCCTCACCTGTACACTCTGAAAAAGAGCCTTCGATTCAGCAGGGTTAGTGAACCTGTTCTGTGTTTGTTTCCAAATAACTACAGTCGTTAGATGTCTTGATGAGATAGTTCAGTAAAAGAGTATAATTGTGCTGTGTAAATGGCTTGAATGAATCCAGCCATACCTTCATTGCACTTTAATGATGGGTCAAGAAAAGTTTCACTAGGGAGGTCACAAGAATGCATAATAGTCTATTAGAGTTGATCAAATCTTTACTGGAATATAAAATATTTATCTTAATCCTTCTTTTATCTGTTAGCATTCTTATACAATTAAGTGCTCACTATAGCAAAACAGTTACATTTGGAAATGGACATCACTGATCTGAGAAACAAAGAAAAGAAGACAGCACAAGAAAATCTAGCTTTTAAGCCAGGTCCTGGTACAGACGAATCAATGCCTTTCAGAATGTGGTTCGAATAATTGTAATTGTGTAAGGGCATGTGGGTTAGTGACTGTACTACAAACAACATTGATTACTACTAGGAGTTTCTCAATACATGAGGAGAAAATCAATCTGAATGACACAAAAATACACCCACCCCTTGTCCAAAAAAACTGGACATATTTGTCTTGCAAGCATTCTGTTGATTTAGCTGGGATGCTGGCATGGTAACTTTCTTTTTCCTTTTAGTTACCATACAACCATTGTATTTTTCTTTTAAAAAATCGCAGCTTCCTCCACAATCCAAGTGTTCATTTTTTATTTCCCAGGGAGATACAACTTCAACAAAAGAAGAAAGCCGTTTGTTCTTTGAACGGCTAACACAACACACTTTAAGCATCTAAGCAGGTGATTACATCAACATTTTACATATTTAGCAATTAATTGACTCTGTAGTATCAGACCTTACGGTTACTGCTATAGATGAAATCTACTTGGCAGCCTCCCTGTTATGACACTGGCACCATCGCACCCCTCCCAGGGGACTTCATGGAACATAAAAGCATGCTGTGGAGAAAAGGAGAAAAGGAATGAAAGGCTTGTGCCTCTCTGCCTGTATCTGCTAAAATCAGTAAGCAGGCTGCAGATTTTGAAGCCTTATGATGAGATATATTATCTTTTTATGGCAACTTCAGCTAACATAGTGTCTGTTTCTTAATACCTTGCCAGAAAAATATACTTTTTATATATCATGTAATTATGGGTTGTGAATGCTTAATTATGCAGAATTATTACATATTTACATGGTTGCAATGTTCATGTGACTGGGTCATTTTGAGATGGTGTCTGAAGTGCACATGGCAATTTCATAAAGGCTAATATACAGTAAATACTGTATAAATACTGTAGATATAGAGTAAGTTGAATTGCTGCCTAAAAATAAATGAAAAAAAATTAAGTGAAACTATACACAAAGCAATAGTTTTTCTTCAGCAGTTCAGAAAGAAATTTCTAGTGTTCTTGACATCCGAAGATGGATTTTTGTAGCCCTGAAACAAATGTCTTTTTAACCATTTAAACTGTCTGTATAACATAAAAGCCTTCTTTTTTTAGTTTTATATACTGTAGCTACTGTAGCATAAACATTTCATTTATTTGCATTTAAAGGATGTTATTTTAAAAAATGATATATAAATACAGTGAAAATGTGAAATCATAGCAGATTATTTGATCTTAATGAGAAAATACTTTTAAAATTACTTTATATAAGTCTGTTTAAGCCTTTGAGAGCTATATAAGGCTGATTAAATTAGTCATAGACACACTAGCCTTTGTCTCCTCCCAAAAGGTTTGCAGTCACACCTCACAGCTCCTGGAAGTTCTTCTGTCCCTGAGCTTGAATAAAGATCTCTGGAGAGTTACAGTAAGTTGCCCTGCTTGTGGGCAAAAAATAAATTTCAGCAGCAACATTGCTTGCACTTGTATTTTCACTAAGAATGTTAAAGTAATCATCTTCATTTGGCAGATATTTAAAACTGCTTTTGTTACTTTAGGTGCTGCACTATCTCTCTCAAAAATCAAATACAACAGTGAGATCAATTGAATGGTAATTCAATTGTCTTTTTAAATTATGTATCGTAATCTCCACATAAGATTAACTGTCTACAGCAATAATACTGTACAGTCCTAAAATCCTACATATTTTTGCCCAGACATTTTTTGGTTTACTTAAAAAACATTATCCTTGGGTCCATTATCTACTGAAAAACACGCATGATCTAGATGAGCTGAATAACTTCCAATCATTTGTAACCAATCTTATTTTCTTCTTATATTGGTTTTAATGATGTAATTGAGGAACCTTAAAATAATTGTGTTGCAGCTCTCAGTTTTGTTTTTACTTAAAATTTTACTTTATCTGCATTTTATACTTTAAAATATACAGTAACTTATAACCTAAGTATCTGCAACATTTACAAGCAAGCATTATGCTTCAAAACCACTCCTCAGTCTTCACACTTTCTGTCATATACTGTTTCTGCACAAAAGTGTTTGTGACAAACTTCTTAAATGAAAAAGTTATTATTGTAACTGTGATCCACAGGCTTAGTATGTGTGAAATAAGTATAGCTTACACTGTAAGACAAAAACTTTGGATGCCCTTTAACAACTAATATTGTATTGGCACAATACGTTTCAACATATTGTATCCTTTAAATCAACAGATTATGTTTGGAAAGTTTCTCACTAATAAAGTCAAAGATAAATAGTGATACACTATTCCATCAGTTTTATGTTTCACAAACTAAACCCTACAGCAGAGGAACAGTTATTTTTCAGTTGACTGATGACATTTTAGACTATAACTCATTTTGGAATTCAAAAAGTCATTTTATTGAGCAAAACAGTGACTATAAGACTTTAAAAAGTAAAGTAATTTATGAAGTTTAAAGATTTTTTAACCCAGTGTCACCATTCACAATAATTCATTGACATTTTTATTTAGCTTTCAAAAAAATAAGAAGAAGCATTATTTTCACTGTGAGCATACAGTACATGGGATTTCTAGTGTAACTGCTGATACCAAATTTTATTGAAATCTACATGCACTGAGTCACAGCAGTAACAGTGCTTACATAAATAAGATAAATAAGATAAAAAAGATTTTTCTTCAGTTGCCTTTTTTTAGTGTTTTTTTTAATTGCAATTTCCCATCCTAATGGGTTGTGGGTTTAAAGTGCTAAATGATAAATAAGGTCAAGTAATGAAGTTGACAAACTTCCAGTGAACACAGTCTGAATCTTGCACTAGTGGTTCAGCAGACATTTGAGCTCAGACACATGATGGCAGCATGATCTGTAAGGGTGGAAAAAAGTACCTGCAGCATAAACAATAAATGATTATTTGGCCAAAAAATTCAGTATTCTTTGAAACATACAATATACAGTAAGTCATAAATAATGGTAATTATAGGGGCAAGTATTTTATCTTGGTCAGTTTTTAGTTCATTTGTTCCATTGGTATTTCCTTCCACTTTGTAGTTTAAATAAAGCTTCCTGGTGACATTAAATTTTATTTAAACAGATAAAAGAGTTTCTTAGGAGTGGAATGATCAACAGCAGTATTCATCTACATAAAACACTGTGCAGCAATTGCTACTTTCCAATGGAAACTACAGTAAATTAGTCTCTGGGGCTTCTTAGGTGCACATCCAGGAAAAGCTTCCTCCTAGAGTGGTGAGGCTTACAGATTAGAGGTTTGAGATCAGACTTAAGAATTCACAGACCATTGCTGAGAAACCCCAGCAATACTGTTGAATTTACAGAACGCTGTTGAAAGTAGGATGTGGAAACATAAGGTTCTCAGCTCTCTAAGGAACAGTGAGTCCTTTCTCTTGCATTCCAGTTAGTGTAACCCATGAGTCTTAGAGTAAGTGACTTTGTAGTTCTGCATTTATAGTCGCATAGTTCAGTTATGTAGTGAGCTTGGTTAATGGTTGTAATTAAAAATAAGGGCCTAAAAGAGAGCAATAAGAGGTGGTATAAGCAATTAAAAAACAATTATTACAACAATTACTGTATTTGATAAAAACAATCCTCAGGATCAATTGAATTTCTTATTAGAAAAGAAAGTAGAAAGAAAGAACTCCTCTTGAATGTCACTTAGAGCTTATTAAGGGCAAAAAAAGGGTAAAAAGGCAATCAAACGTTCAGCAGAATAAGCCTCTCATCTGTATTACCTCATTCGCTGAGAGGCATACAGATTTTGCTCTTATTGTAAAACAAAAATATTTTCATGTGGAGTTTTTCACACAAAATGAAGAATGGTGACGGGTGACAGGTTATAAAATATGTACTGGCCTACTCACACTCTAAGATTGCACACTATTACAGATATTTTATGTATTATACACATATTACAGTAAATACTGCCTTACAATATTCTGGACTTTCACAGGATGTCCACAGCCTATTTTGTAATCCCTTGGCAACCATCATTCCAAGAGATCATAAAATATATACATCTGCAGTTGGTCTCACTTTGACAATTTGAATCTGAAACCATCGTGTTTCTAGACACATTAAAATATTCATGAAAAAATCTGTTGCCTTAAGGGATAAAATAGAAAAAGCATGGAAACTACAATAATAAACACTCATTGCATGTTGACTCCTACTATGAACATAGAGACTATCATGGAAATCATATGGAGCCTAACAACATCAGCCCATCATCATATTGTCCCACCATAAATCTAGTAACTATTTTTTTCCATTTTCAGTCATGCAATAAGCTGTTACACTAATGCACAGGATGTGATTTGTCAGAACCCGGGTGGAAGGAACTGGAGAGTCACGGGTACAACCGAAGAGACAAGATGGTCAGAGGATTAAGAGCTCCAGAACATCAGAAGGGGGAAAGAGTAATAATTTAATAATTAAGTACTGGCCTGTGGAGCTTGGATTCCCCAGCTGGACAGCAAGGAAAAAAGACTGAGATACGACAGCCTGGGAAAAGGCCAGCTCACTGCAACTTGGGTGTAGACTGGAGGCTGTGTTGCACAGCTCCAACCCTAAACAAATCTCTCCACTAATGTCTGACGACCAGGGTCAGGGAGCTTGGGCCACCTGGGTGTCACTCTTATGACTTAAGAATGGATGCCTACGACGCAGATCCTGGGAAAAGGAGGCCACATGGACCTGGCAGATAGGCCGCTGGACTCACCCAGGGTGCCAGCAAGAGGACTGCAGTGTAGGAAAGGGATGTGTAGGACCTGGATGAGCCACCCAAGCCCACAGCTGTGCTTTGGCCAGTAGGCTTCTCTGTGCAGGAGGGTCCAATCTCCCACTCTGGACAGGAAACTTCAGTCGTGGTGGTCCGGTCTGACAGTTCTGGGTGCCGGCTGATTCAAGGCACATGCCAGGCACGCTTCCGTCAATTCAATCCAAGTGTGTGCTCTCAGCACAGTCCCCCGGAAGGCAGTTCTCAAAGGAAGTACCAGGATACGAACGGATTTCCTGATGCCAATGCAGACATCTGCTAAGAACGGGTCCCACTTCTGACCCGTCCTCTGGTCCCCACTTAGAAACCGGTAACCTCTGGACAGCACAGTCTTAGGCAGAGCTCCCCAAAAAACCCGAGAGAACTGGAATCCAGGGAACAGGAAAGGCTTTTCAGAGGCACTGAAAAGTGGCTCAGGGGTGAAGAGAACGAGAAAAAAGTAATAAAAGGGGAGAGCCACCAGATCCTGAACTGTGTTGGCGGTACTTCTGGTGAACTGTAAGAATGCTGCAACAGAGGAGCTTCTAAACTATATAGTGGAAAGGAGGGTGGAGTAATTGGAGTCCTTGATAGGTGATTAAGAGGAGGGGCTGAAGGAAGGTCCATTTACAGAAGTAAGCCATGGAAAACTGTAAGCCTTTGAGAGAATGCCCCAGGGCAACCACGGGCCAAGAGACACCACAGGGTAGTGGTCATAACATAAACCAAACAAAAATTCAACTGTACTAAGTAAAGCAGAAAAAACACTCTCATGAAGTGGTATGAAAATCACAGGGTTCATGATTCATACTGTATGTGAACAACTGAGAAAACCAATGAATCCTAATTGTTAGTGACCACTTGTTCAGAACAAGCCCTTCAGTTCCAATTTGAAACCGAACAACACAAAACAGTTACTGTACACTATCAAGCCATCTATTTTCTCACCATGCTTTTTAAATCAGGGTCATATTAGAGCCAGAATATACCCCAGCGAGTAACAGATACAAGGTAGGATACACACTGGACAGGTGTCAGTGCATTGCAGGGCAAACAGACAGACACAAAGACACACTCACAATTTTCCCCAGAATTCCATTACCTCCCAGTATGTTTTTAGACTGTGGAAAGAAACCAGAGCAACAGGAGGAAACCCACATGAACAAAGGGAGAACATACAAGCTCCAAACAGATAGCACTGGAATTGAACCCAAAGGCCCCAGTGCTGCAAAGAGCAAAGCTAACCACTGTGCCATCATGCAATCCACTTCTATACACTAAATCATAATAAAATTTCAGAACTGTTCAGATTTAAGCTCTTATTTTTAACTGTACTCTTGTGTATACTTCATTGGCTAGATTTAGCAAAATAGATACGTAGTTGGAAGTAATTTTCTTAGAATTTCAAATGACAGTTATGTCAGCAGTCGAGAATTACAATTTTATTACAGAGTCTGAAGAGCTTGGAAGCATTGCTCTCTGATTAAGACAGCAGATGTGTAATAGGGCACAAAGCACTGACATAAGCCAATTGTTTAGAAATTGCTCTGTTAAATGATCTGCAGATTGTCTTGAACTGGCGCCCACTTCATGACCCAGGCCATCGTTGCTATGTTCGTTCTTTTCCTGCCAGTAAGTGACTGTGTATATTGCTTTGAATATGGATTTTCAATTTTTCCTGCCAGTGGACCCCTTTTTTCAATAAAGGCCTCGTAATACACATAACCAAACTAAAAAAAAATGAGGATATCAAAGATTAAAGTTAGATAATGCAACAATTAGGAAACAATAAAAGGAGAACTGCATGTCCATAGATCTGACTTACAGTAGGTGATGTCTGTTCAGATCTTCTGAGCACTCATTACGATGTCTCAACTTGAACTTTTTCCTTGGTTTTCAGGATCATACACCACCATCCCACCTCACCCCTTGGGTTCCCTTAAATCCTGGTTATTTTAAACAATCCAAGTATGAATTGCACTTCTTCTCTTTTCTGTGTATTGCAGAGCAAAAAAAAAGTACAGACTGCTGTCCAGAATGGTACATTATGTTATCTTCTGTTTTGTGTTCAAATGTCTGTACACTGTCTCAGCACACAAGTTAAAAATGTGCTAGTGAATGTCCTTTTAATTCTGTCCGCAGAATAATTACAAATAACACAGACTTGACAATTAATCCTAGACTTACTGAAAGCACCATCAGAGTTCACGTTGTGCAGTGCCCTCCTATGTTTCTCAATTTCTGCAGGATATACTATAGGTAATAATAATGTAATATTGAAACGTATTTCACTTCTTTCCTTTCAAATGACTGTGAATTGCTTGGAAATATGATTCATGCCATTGCCTCACTATGAATGTGTTTTATTGTCTGGCCCTGTTATGTTTTAATGCCAATATATTCTCTGTTCTCTTCTAAGAAAGAACTTTACTGTCTCTAACCAACCATTCTGTTCTGACAGCTAGTCTAAAACACAACCAAAACAAAAGTATAAGCTGTTCTACAGTAAATATGAACTATATGCTCCAATTAAAATTGTAATGAAAATATTTATTTTAATGTACTTATTGGAAGTTTGTCAATTAGTTCTGCCACCTAACAGGTCTTGGGTCAAGGGATCAATTTAATCCTGGAGTACCTCCTGTGTGGAGTTTGGATGTTCTCTCCTGGTGGGTCTGCTCCAGCTCTTCCAGACCCTCCTTCAGATAAAATTGCTATGGATAGTGGATGAATGATGTGCATGAACAACATACGACTGATCTTTTTGATCTTTCTTGAAAAATAAAACATTTGTTAAATAAAGAAAATTCACTGGTTTTAATATTTCACCAGAAAAGTAAGAATTCAGTCGTTAATTCAGGTGGACTCAGTTATTTAAGGCCATGAGGCCTTGCCTTAAATAGCCAAACACAGACTCCCTTGTTAATGGTTTACATTACATTGATGTCTCCCTTACACAGTGCAATCCCTAGATCTCAATCCTGGTAAAATATGGAGTTCAATTTAACTAAAGATATTAGGAAAATGGGAAAGTATTGGATTTCAAATACAAGCCACATCATTTTCAAGCTATTTTTACTACTTGTGGAAGCTAGATGCTTTATTCAGTGGAGGCTCCTAATATTTAAGCCAGCCTGTGTATTACTCAGGCAACAGCAGCAATAATCACTGATTGGCAAATCGCCTTTCATGGAAATTGTGAGAAAATTCATGAATTTATTAGGAAGCTGAAAAGATTCTGTGAAGGGCAAGATAATTATGTTCTGTAAAAGACAAGACTAGAAAAAACCTGGTACAAAGCTCAATTGTGAAGTTCTACTCCTTTGCTTTCCCTGTAGGCAGGCTACCAATTTCATAAGGCCATGTAATTTTTATAAAGAAGTTAAAAGTTAGGCAAAGGTGACAGAAAGCCTCTGTAATTCCAGGAAGTCATTTTTAGAAATACAAATAGAAAGGTCTAGCCAGCACCTTGCTCAGGTTTGTGCAAATAATAAGCCCAAGTAATGTGTAAATATAAATTGTCAAATTACGAGACAGGTCCAGAAGACACTAATTCTAGACAAATAGAAACAAACCTGTGGTTCCAAATCACCCAGCCAAAGTGGCATTTAGAGAGAAAAAAATACTTTTTCCGATCTTAGCACAAGGTCCTAAAGGCACTTCATTGTTGGGAAGGAAAGGCTAACAAATGGCTTGCGTATAACTAAACTTTCAGTTGTGAATCTGAATTGTTACTAAGCATGGAGAACAATTTCACCTACTGGCAAGTCACCAAAAGCAACAAAGAACTGTAACATAAAACTGTAAACAGCACACACTGTAATGACAAACTTTATACTTTCACGTGACTGTTTATCTGTAAAACAAATATCAAGAAATCCCATTTCAAAATTTAAAATGATGTGTATTTAGAAATGGTCAGTTATGTGATAATAACACTGTACTGAAAATGTATCTGTACAAACTAATCACACTGATGAAAAGAAAATGATTTTCCTTCTTAATAGCACTGTAAATAGGAGGATATACCTTGTGACACTAAATCAAACAAGTGATATTATGAGAGCTTCCTTTAAATTCTGCTAAATGATTGTGCAGCAGCCTTGTTAACGAGTTGGGAACAATAGCATTGTCCTTAGGAAATAAATTCAAAGCTGACAGAAAGAAATCATTCACTGCAGATGATCTCATTTTCACTGAGACAGAGAACTGAGGTCAGCCAAGTTCTTTAGGCATTAACCTGCCAAGTGTCCACATCAAATATTAGGATTTATCTGTAAGACCTGCATGGCATGTACACAGGAATCCAGCCATAACATAATCAAACAACTGTTAATCAATCGGTCTGTATGCTCAGTTTAACTTTTAGCACTTTACTCATATCAAGCAATTCAACTCTTTATAAGACGGAGGCAGAAAAACCTTTGGACTGAATTGACCTTCTCATCATTCTTTGAACACAGGACTGAGTGAAGTGAATAGTGATCGACATGCACATTGAAACTACTTGGATAAGCAGTGCATTGCAGTGTATACTTAACGTAATCTTAAATTTGAAAATGGTTTTCTTGAACTGTTTGAAGGCAGATAAGTATGTAATGTTTGAGTGCTGTGTTTGTGCTGTTACTGCAAGGTGACCAGGTCCCTGCAGGTCATGCATAAGTAGACCAGACATTACGTGCCAGCCTGCCAATGTTGTCTTGCCTTTGTCTAAACAACAATGTGAACAATGTAAAACTTCATTTAACCTCCTGTGTGTGAGAGGAATTATAAAAGTAAAGGTAAAAAAGAACTAGGAATAAATAATTCTGTACTATTAATACTTTTATTTTACACAAAAGAATCTTAGATTTATTTTGAATATTGCTTTTATGTGCAAAGAACTAGTCAATGTAACTTGACCTTTTTCGGAAATCAAAACATCTTTCTCTTTCTTTCTTGATTTTATGCTGTATGCTACGTTATATCTACATGTACTGTATATTGCATATCACTGTTGCTTTTATTGAGCTTGGTTACATTTTTACTTTTACCATGGTAATTTCTTCTGCTGGGGAGAGGTTTGCCAGGTACATATCTTAGTCTGCATTTTCAATTTTACTGCTTTAAGGTTTCAGGCTTTGGGTTGTTATGGTGGAAAGTATGAAATCCCTCCTCTAACCCCTTCTTTAGTCCCAGGGAAAGATCTTGGAGACACTTTGATTTAATTCATCTTGCAATCACTCGCTTGAAGGACAAGGAGCAAATCTACTTTCATGGCAATCACGACTGGAAATTCACAGCTGAGTGGACCAAAAATAGATGAGATTATGGAACCATCAAGTAATCTCTTCATAATGTGTTAAGTATAATAGAGAAAAACGAGGAAGATGATAGAATAAATCAGGAGTATAATGAGATGTAAAGTATATCACATGCAAACTATCCTATTTTCCATCAGCCGCTGTGCTTGGAATATGGTGGACGTCTAACACACATTTAAACGTATTAAAATTATTACCATTTAGTGCCAATATTTCTTCACCACAGGGGTATAATGAATTGTGTACTGGTTTCCAGTTCTCACTTGAACGTTAGGCTTTCTATTTGGATAAGTTCCATTTGGATACAAAACATTTCACGGTAATAAATAGTTTGGCCTTACTGAGGTCTATTCGTGTTTAGATTATTTTCTTGTGATCTGCAAAAGTTATGACATTTTATCCAGCACCATATACAGTAACATTTTTCTGGAGGGTCGATTTGTAGGTCTAAAGTAAGGGATACATTGGGTCAATAAATTGTTGCCTTTCTTTTGCAAACATTTTAAAATATTAAAATGGTAGGATATGTTCAACACTTCTATCTATTTTAATGATGCTGTTTATTTGAGATTTTAATATTCTGTAGCTGCATTACAAGGTCTCAGTTCTGTATGTCTTACCTCACATCTGAAGGGAGTAATGTTCTGTCAGATAATCATAATCAGAATGGATGAGGATCACTGAACTTGCAACCATTAAATCATTTACATCAGGTTATATAAATAACTGCAGTGCAATCCCATTTTATTTTTTGCTGAGTCTTTACACAGGTTTTATCATATACTGTACATGTGTATTGTGTTCCACACAATGTCTGCAGTGTTTGAAAGACCTTCATTTTGAAATGCACACAGTGTGGTACTGATGAGGCAAAGAAATTTATTCAAAGTGTTTTGTACAGTCCCACTGCTGCAGCAGAGCCTAGCTGCATCTGCTTATTTATTTAATTTTCACAAATCCTCTTTGTGGTTCTTTCAATTATATCATCTATGCAGCGATATATGTCTCATATAAAGCAACAGATTGGAAGGATATTCACTATATGAAAAGCAAAAGTGACAGAGTGTTGCAGACTTTTTATCTTCTTTTATTTTCCTTGATAAAAAATATTTATTTCAGCATTAGCCATCTGTGGTGCTTGAAAACTACAGTATGTTGGACTTTTACATTTGAGAAAATCTCTGCACTGCTAAATTGCAGCAAATCACTTCTTAGTGGTGAAAGTGAAATTGTTTAAAATGATTAAAAACAGACAAATTATCGGAGACCAATACAACTTGCTGGATTATAGCTCTAAATAACCAGGGCTGGCCACTCCTGATATTTTGTAGCACAAGGAGTCCTACTCAAAGTCTGTTAAACTTAAATCTGTAATGTCTATAGTGACAGGCTTTATCTGTGCTTAATATAATATGGTATGTGTCCTTTTAATAGCTAGAAACACATTCCAAAAATACTTGCTTTAAGTACCACTAAAATTCTTACAGTTTTGTACTTATGAAAAGTTCTTTCAGCTACAGTAAGTTAGAGATGGTAACACTTTCCACAGTTTATGTTTAGGATTCTGTTCCTTAGTGTTGTTGTAATTTAAAAGGCCTGCTCTTTAATATGAGCTTCAAGTAAAAGGTGTTTGATGTGTAAGGCTCTTGTAAGAAAAAATGATGTGTACTATGTGGGTGGATACTGACACAAGGGGCCATGGTTGCCCTGAATTCTCCGTTCTGTTTGAACGACAATTATAATTAGCATCTCTACCAGCATAAATTAGCATCTCAACCACTGTTTGAAAAAAATTGCAACCCTCCAGCTATGTGTTATGATGATGTAATATAATTAAAGGAAGATACATTTTTTTGGGATTTTTGTGTCCTGGAAGATTTGATGTTCAATGCAGCAGTGAGTAATCTCTGCTTGGGTGCACGCATTGAGCAACATAGCAAAGGTAGCTTCCTTTGCAGCACTGTATAATAAGCGTGTAAGGCAGCATCAGTGTTTTACTATAATTATAATTGTTTTGAACTTCTTGCATTTACTCTATCTGATTTTGATGATTACGAAAGATTATGAACAAGAGGTGGTCATTTGGCTCACCTAACCCTCAAAGTTAGTTATTAGAAACAAGAATATTTTAAGAAATGTTTAAAGTTGGCTAGCAAGCCTGTTCCATATATTGTACAAACCCAAGGCTGAAAGCAAAGGTTTCTAAAGCAGTTAAAAACCTGAAGCCCACACATAGTGCTATATTTTACGCATACATATAAGGACACCATAACTGGGCAGTCTGTATAACCACTTAAATTTCACATCCAGTAAGGCTAAAATAAAATTTGCATGTAAGTTTAATTCTGTGGTTAGGGTTAGAGTAGGAGTACTTAAACAAACCCAAAACAAGGTGTTTAGTATTGGTTTTTATGTCAACAATGATCTCATATTGATGCATGCAATTATCACAAACTATAGTTGTGTGTTGAAACAAAATTAGAAAATCTTTAAAACTACTGTATGTCCCATCTCATTGGAAACCAATTTATAATACCATATCTAGTGTTGGTAACTTCACTGCACAAAAGAAATATGAGAGAGCAGAATAGTTGTAGGCCTGAGAAATTCTGAAAAGCATGTTTAAAAGAGATTAAACTCTGTAGACTGAGCTACAAGCCCACTGTAAAAGTATCAGTTTGCGGATGGTTACTTTCCAGGAACCAATAATTCTTGCATTACGATTTACCGGCTTCAGCAGATGAAAAACTCTTAAATATATGACACCTGACAGCAATTTGCAGTCAGCTCAATTCATTCCTTAAATTCAGTTGGTTTAAGAACAAACCTGGCTTTGTTAAACAGTTTTCAAAGAGTCAGCAGTGCACAGCCAGTGGTAGGCTAAGAAAGAGTTGGCCAGGGTTATCTCTCCTGTCTGCAAACACAGTGGCTCCTGTGGCCTCATGGGCATTTTGCAGGTTTGTGGTACTGCTGGTGAGGGACAGATGTGCCCTTCTTCCAGCCATTACTGACACTCCATGGTAATGCTGTGTTGCCCGTGGCCTGTTTACATTTTACACTCAGTCTCCCACAGAAGGTGTTACCGTACGTAACAAAAGTTTGAGTGGGGTCAAGTTCTGATCTTGCACTTCCTCTCTCCTATGCATGAAAATTCCCTGGCTGAGCACAGCACTGACACTCCTTGCACTCCAACTTCAGTGTTGGAGTGTTTTCTCCCTGGCTCCTACTGTACCTTCTACGTAAGTGAGGGGGTATATTGTTATCAGAATGATTAGAATTGGACCTAACAACTGAAGTGAGGGCAAGGAAATAAACAGCCACGAGGCACGATATAAAAAATGGCAATTGGCAATTCCAAAACCAAGTGGGTATTACAAAAAAATAGAGGTTTTTTAAAAAAAAAACTGTTTTCAAGGAGTAAAAACATATCCACAAACACAATGCTACTGTCTGTTGAATTTCTGCAGGAAAAGCTAAAAGAAAGTGACTTTAGTTCATGTCACTTATTTGTGTTTCAAGACTTTGATATGTACAGTACAGTACATACATGGTGATGTCTGTCATTACACTGACAACTCTAAGGGGAGATATATTTTACACTATCAGAGGGTGGCTCGAATCCTAAACCCCAGACATGTGATGGATATAATAATTGACCACAAAGCAATACAAAGTGTTGGATATTGTGCCAATGCTCATGATTGCTTTGTTTTTGAGCTCAGATTTTCTTATTTTAACACAAACTGTGATGAATCACAGTGAACAGTATTCAGTGTCCTGGCTACACAGTATCATTATTCAAGACCTAAAAATGTCTAAAGGTTTTATTGTCGATTTTCCATGAGCATGGAAGCTATCTGTAACACTTTGTAAAGAAGTATGTGATTTAACAGAGTGGAACAACTGAGGACGTGTTTTAATACTCTCCACTTGTTTTAGGGGAAAAGAACCTCTATCTTTGTTTGTTCTTCTACTGAGACGGAACAGCAATGGAATTTGTCAGCTTACAGAGTAACCATGGTGATCATTCCTGTCTCATAGTCGCAGTGGATTGTCATTTCATTACTCAATTACACAGCCATTTGTGGCAAACTATTCATTCAAAATGAAGGGCTGAGTTTAAAACACGTTACATTGGATACAGCCTGACGAATCACGATCTGTGTTATATAAATGCAACCAGAATTTTATAGGTGGTGTAATGTGGCCCCCATTAGTGTGTTCTTGCACAGTGCATTTTTTAATCTCATCCATCATTGGAATCTTTTACATTTAACACAGTTGACAGACCTGATTTACCAAATGTTGATACAATATTCTGTATACTGAACAGTAACTACCTGAGCAGCAGGAGTTCGTAATGAAGTTCTCAGTGAACATATGAGCTGTAAAATACTTTAAAAATCTCAGTTTGGTAAAATATATATAATATTGTTTGACTTTTAAAAATGGACAGAGTACTCTGCTTTCTGGGACCTTTGCCATTTAATTAGAGGTACAAGATTAATAAGAATCTGGAAAGCTTTCAGAAGGGCAGAAGATAATGGCAAGACAAAAGCATAAGAAAAAAAAAGACAATCAAAGCAAGGATGTACCGCAGACATACATTTGCAAGGTTAGAAGTAAATATTTTAATGCAGCTCCTGTGATAAGAAAAAAAAATCTCTACAATATGCAAAATCCAAAACTTGCGAATCACAAACTTCCTTTTAGATTTGGGACGGTTCATGGAAAAGGGTATCTAAAGGGTATTAAATGTCTGTAAAGAGAGCAAAAGGATATACAGTATTTTGAAGTCAAACTTTGGAACAACAAACAATTTTGTTTACCTCTGACAGTGGAGACAGCTCTTAGCTTTGAAAGAGGGAATAATGTAAAAAAGGAACATTCTATATAATACACTTAAAGCCATGTCACTCGATAGCTAAGCTTTATTAAATTTAATTTATCCTGAGCGTGATAATAAGTAATTTAAGCTCTAAAAACAATATTAATTAACCATGCACATTAAAATACTTTAGATCTACAGTAGTTACTAATTCATGTTTTCACACATTTAGAAGGCAGGAATCTCAAACATGTGGTCAGCTAGTACAGCAACATTGAATTGAAATATCATAATTCTGTGTCATACTTTTCATACATTTTACAAGATGGACATGATTCAAAAAGACCACATTCATTAAGAAGAGTCTTAAATGTCAAATTTACTACCTGCAGTTGGGAGATGGGATGAAAATGTAGACAGAGAAATGTCCAGTAAACTCACTGGACAGGCTCCTACCTTGAATGCTTTACTCACTTGTGCCAATTCTAGTAGCATTCCAACATTGCAAAATCTTCCATTTCATCTGAAGAGAGATTTGGATTGTGAATGAACCTTTTTTGTCTGATTTGACTGGAAGGCTTAATTCTCAAATGGAATCCTTGTACTTCCAAACAACCAAAAACAGAGCTCACCAGCAAAGGAATGGTGGCTGGGGGTAGGAGGGTAGGAGGAGGGTTTAAAATATATGATTACATCTGTTGCATCTTTGTACACTTCTTTCTGTATTATTTTAACCATGTGGTGGGATGGAGGACAACCTCAGAATTAAATATATGAACATCTATTGGAAATTATTACAAAATACATTGATGAAAGAGCAGGGACCACCAGTGGCACCTGTGGCAGGGCTAGGGTCCCTGCCCTAAATGAAATGCACCTGGGTTGGAATGTGGATCTCTCAGGCGGATTGACTTGTTGACTGGTATATTGTGTTCTCAATGCTTAGTCCATCAGTTAATCCTGGTTTTCCTCTCCAGCCATATACAGTAACTGAACTCCTTCAGGAAAAGAGAATCTGGAAACTAGAACCCTGAATTTAATTTCAGTTATGTTCGGGTTTGTTCCCTTAAATAAAATGATTTCTCTGGAGTCATGGCTGTTTCTGTCTCCTACAGTAAATCATGACACTTATCATGACACCATTTAAGGATATCCAGGAGCCCTGTAGAAAGAAAATGGATTAGCAAACATGAAGTAGTGTTGCCTGGTGTTAAGAGCTGCAATTGTTCTGTACTTTGGAATCTTCTGCTTGATTTTGGCAAGCAGGGAGAAAACGGAGGAAAGTTTTAAATTGTTTTTGGAAGCAGTCAGCTAGCATAAAGTGAGAGTTTTTACTGCTCTCCTGTTTAAAGTTGGATGGTACCTTACTTTCTTTGCTCATGTTAATCTCATTTAATCAATTTATTAAAACAACCAGACATGTTTTTATAAATATTTTGGGTACATTTAAAAGTATGCAGCATAACATAAGCCAGGGTAGAAAGGCAATTTTTATTTTTGGAAACGGCAATTGGTCATGTTACCACAGGATAACATCAGTTGGATTCCAAGTAAGGAAGGCAATTGGCTTAGTTTGTCATGTACTGTTCTTTGAATGCCTGTATTACTACTTGTATATTACTACTGTGGGTGATGCAGAGCTTCTCTACACTGCCCACAAAACAGACAGGCTTCTTTAGTTAGGTAGGATGTTGCTGGACTGAATCATGTAGTGTTTGTCTGCCTGCCAATTGGGACATAATTTATTCTATTGTGTATTAAGCCTTGCACAAGACAAGCATTGTTTCTATAAAAATGCATTTGACGATATGTAGCATCTTCTAATTAACTTTAGTAGGAATACCAGTTTTATGGTTTATCACTAAACAGCACAATTTTTTTGCTTCAATGCAATATCTTAATTAATAGTGAGAATTTCAAACTTTCTAAACATGCTTTCAGGAAACATTAAAATGTGTGTTTTTGTCTTCTGTGATACAGTACTTTAATACTGGTTCTCTATTTTTTTAATCCAAAGTATGTCATGCAAAATGTTTTCACATACAGTGGCAGATTTATAACTTTGTATTATGACTAAAATAGGGGGGAATAGAAAGTAAATTATTTTTTTTCTATGTAAGTAATTTAGTGGTTCCATACAGATCAGAGGACACGGGAAATCTCTAGTAAAACTGAAGCATTCATAAAAATAGAAGTCTTGTTGTTTTTTTGCTCTCCAGGGTATTCAAATTAAAAAGTGGAATTTTAACTAGAAATTAAGTGAAAAATTATTGCTGTCTCCTCCTAAGAGAATACAAGGATATTTTCTGATCTCAAAGCAACATTTTCAGACATAGCCAAGGACCTGGAGAAAAAGCTGTTGAAAAACAGAGTGTTATCTTGGAAAGGTAAGGTGTAAGATGTGTGACTCAGTGGCTTGAATTCAATATACAGTAGTAAATAAGGCATCACGTCCAATTAGGCAAAAACATTTATGCTGTAAAAGGCTGGTAAATTTGCTCTTTTAGCCTATTGAAAGAATTCAAATTACAGAAGAAGAGAAATTAGTGCGGCAGGATATGTTAAATTTTCCTTCTGCTAGAACAAAGCCAAAACATGCTCATGTGATTCCTCCTTTTCAAGTCTTCCTTATACTCTCTTTAAAAAGCATTTTACTTACCAACGCCTGCATATTAAGATATTGCTTAAATGAAAATTCATGAATTGAGAATGTTTCCTGATTCAGAGAGGATTTTCATATGTAATGGGTAAAGAACCCCTCTTCAGATACTGTATGCTCTTTAAAATGAGTAAACTGTTCTTGTTTAGAACCTTTCAAGTTAATGAATATTGTTACTGTATATTGCTTTCCCTGCTTTAGTAAAGACAAATAGCTCAACATACTGTAGTATACTTTCTCAGTCATTCTTAGGTTGTCAGGGAAGCTAGAGATGTGACTCTTTGACTTATTTAATAAATTGTGGCTTGGTGAACAAACAAATTATTATCTTGTTCTTCCTGACATGATCACTATTTATAACTTATTTGATAGAAAAATATAAAAAACACAAATCTCTTCTCAAACCCTTCCAATTAACTCTGCTCTAAACAATAACACTTCAGGCTGTAGAAACTAATGAGCAATGAACAATGCACACAATACTAGTAATCTGTAGAAAGGGAATGCCATTATAGGAAGAGATAGACTAATGAGAGTTTTACCATCATGTACAGTATGGGGCATTTTTTATAACGTTTTTTTTTGTAAAACCAAATCTGCATGAATAAAAAACCATTTTTTTCTGCTAAAGTGTAATAGATAATTTCCTAGAATGGATTAAACCCAGTTTGTGAGATTTACAGTATTATATTATAAAGAAAGTATACAACTAATACTACATATTTTGATTGAAAGAACTATTTCTAATGAATATATTTCAAAACTATTCTTATCAATTATTTATTATTCTCGACTCTGTATTAATAAGAATTGCAGCCTGCGTTTTTTTATTTATTTAACAGTTGATTTATTATGATGTACTGTATTTCCATAATTATATTTTGGTGAACCTTTGCCATTTGCACTCACATCTTGACAGAAAAATCAACATTTTAAGGTCTTGCTCTTTTAGGCCAATCTACGCCATTTGTAAATTCAGAACTGATACAGGGTTTTTTACAGTCACAAAACAATATGACTTTCTGATCTTGGTTTTGGTCAGATGAGTGATAAGACTCAAATGTTTTCTGAAAAAAAGACAAGTGGGTTTGCACCTTGCATGATCTTGAATACAAATATTACAGGAATTCATTAATTCCTGCTTCTATTCTTCCTCAAATCAACAACCTGTCACACCTATATAACACAGAACAATAATAACATGCAATCCATTGAAGTAGAATAAAAGAAATTGCCAAATCCTAGTCAATGTGATGCCATGTTTAGAAGTATAATAGGATATCTACTTTATTTTTATTCTGGTGACTGATAGGTTTCCAAAGCCTATAGGACACCCGAGAAATATCAGAAAAGACATACTGTACAGTACATTGTGACCTTGCCACTTCAAAAGTATATTGAAAGATAAGATCTTCAAAGGTTTTATCTCAGCACACTTGTGATGCTTTTACTGAAAAATCACCAAAGCCTAAAATGTTGCACTGAAATATTGGTCATCAACATTTTCATGTACAGTGTAGAGCGGGACAAGATCTATGCAACACCCTCATATTTCTTTTGTGTTTCATTTGCTGAAGGTTCAGTTGGTACAATGACATCTAAGCTGAACATACTGAATGAGGTCTTTGAATTCCAACTAATGCACTTCCAGCCCATCTTGTAATTAACAGGAAGTGTTGCTCACTTGGTTAATTATTAATCACCAATCTCTCACCAGAGGAAGGCAGAATGACCCCAGGGTTACAAAGTAGGTTTCATGGTACTCCAGAAACTCTGCCAACCAAATAACAAGTGTGATAACATCATAAAAGTTGCAACTTTGCACAGAAACAATGTGGAAATAAAAAGCTGTAGGCTCACCAGGGGATGTTGTCAAAGCTTGTCACAGCCATTATATAACTCAAAAAATTAAGATGACTTTATTGGCCATATACAATTTCTTGTATTAGGAATTTGTCTTTTCGCATACCCCAAATTGCTCTCCATGAGACACACTGACAGGGAGAGAAGCTTGGGGTCAGAGTGCAGGGTCAGTCATTTATACGGCACCCCTGGAGCAGTTGGGGTTAAGGGTTTTGCTCAGGGGCCCACCTGAGTAGGATTCCTCTACCGGCCACGGGATATGAACCGGCAACCTTCCAGCCACACATAAAACATAAAACAGATAAGATAACAAGTAATTTCTTCATAAAATAGCAAAAAGTCCAAAAACTTATGCATCTGTTGAATACATCTCTTGAGTATTGTCTTCAACGGTTTGAATGGGCAGGTTGTTCCAGAGATATTTTAATATTTGTGTAAAAATGTCCTTCATATTTTCTGTTTTTAAAGTCTCTCTTCTTAATTTTAGTTGTGCTCCTACAGTATGTCCATTCTATGTTCTTCAGCCTCAAGTGGTTTCTTAGGTTGATGTTATCGATAACCCATAGTTCTCCAAATATACAATATGAATCAAATCCTTTTCTCATCTTTCTCTGATTGAGCTTAAAAAGATGGAGCTCTTTTAACCTGGCTGGGGTTGATATTCTGGAATTACCATTTTTGCTGCTTTTTAAACTCTTTGAGCTCTACTGTATGTCCTTTTATCCTACAAACTATGAATTCCAGTAGTCCAGTTGTGTTTTCTTTTTAATTGATCTTCGTATACAGTAGCTTAGGGTTTATTTCTAAAATAACTGTTAAAAATAAGCTTGTGGGTAGATTTTCAAATTTCTTATGTGTAAGCAGATAGTGTGGGTGTAATTCCCAGCACCTACACGTTACTGTATTTTTGATATTCCAACCATTTATATGTAATTCTATGTTGTTTTTACTTTGATAATGATTTTTCATGGTAACTTGATATCCCTGTAAAATATATTTATATAAATAAAAACCTTACAGAGCAGATTTCAAGAAAATGTGCAAGGCTGCAAAACAAGTGTCACATAAAGCTGAAAAATGTCTTCATTAATCTTGACTGCATTCAGTTGGCTTGAAAGACATTCACTATAGCTTACCCACTCCCGCATTTACAAGAACTATATTTTTGTATAGAACGTACACTGTACTTTTTTTTGCTTATTGATTTTTCCATATGTATAGCAGGGGGACTATCTAAATGCACTCTGTTACATGGTGTTGTGCTTATGTACAGTATTTATTGTATCAAATATAGTAAAATATGTTCAATGTAGTACTAAAGGTATCTGACATCTGACTGCATACTGTATATCTGATTTTTCATTCTAGAGTTAAGTACCTGGACACAGCTGTTTGTCTTTTATGTAAAAACTTTATTTAAAGATAAATAAGAATTCAGAAGGTTATTTTTTTCTTGGACTGGTCATTTAATTGAAAAAAAAATCTCATTAGCAAAATTATTTTTTTACAATTACTCATGTTGCAAAAAACTCACTTGCTCAGTAAAACTAAGAAATCTCTCAATGTCTCTAGGTCAAATACTCTATTGAACAGCAGTCATGTTTTTCTATTTATGTATCAGAAAATCTTAGACTTAGAGGCATCATTTTAGGTAAGAAGAAAACAAGATTTACAGCCAGAACAAAAGGAAACTCACTTGGTTTAAGATACTGGTAATGGCAAATTGGCATGACTGAAATCCCTGCTGAAAAAGCACTGTGTTATTTCGAAAACTGAGTTAGAATAAAGTAAATCATTTCCTCTTGGGTTGGGTTGCACAGCAGGACAAACAGTTGAAGAAATATTTCATTATGAAATGAAAAAAATGACAAACATGATGTCCAATGAAGAAGCTGATTTTTTTAGGCATGTCTTAGCATTTTAGATCAAGCTACAGTAGTTTGTCAGGATGTTTTTGTTTTTTACTTTAGAAAGTTTGCACAGTGACTCCACACAGAGTACAGCAGTTTAAGGACTTCAGTTTAAAATTCATTAATACACTTTGCACACTGTTGGTCAAGGTCTGAAGTTATTGTGTTCACCAAATTAGATTTACATCCCAAGTTTGCAAATGAGAAAATCGGTACACATTTACAATTTCTGTACATGCTCTTTACAATAATCTTGGAAATGATTTTTTCTTAAGCTTCTTATATACATAAAGTACAGATGAAAATGTAATTCATGCAATCATTCAAAATCTATAATGAGTGCATTTGTTTTCACTTTAACTAACAGAAAGTAAAACAAACAAGATTATTTTAAATGTATATTTATTATTTTGATTATATAATCCGTTGACAAAAAAGACCTGCAACCTATGGAGCTGTTAATTCAGTTTAGTGATGGCAATTACTGAAACCTTCTCATGCCATACCATCCACTACAGGGAAACTGCATTAGTTGTGAGTCTGCATCCCATTTACACCCCATTACATTTCACACAAAAATATATTGACGAGCAGCTTTCGCAAGCACTGGCTCTTCAACGTTCATTCTCAAAATTATTTTTGTTTGATTCTGGTAATAGCTTTCCCATGCACCCCATCATCATGTTACAACAAATGTAAACCATTTTAAATAAAAAAGTCTATGGTATTGTTGAAAAGCTATTGTGATTATTGGGTAATTTATATCCAAGCCATAGGGTCTCAACAGGCCAGAGCTTAGCCTGGTTTCTGTGGTGTTAATTGGACAAGAGAGCGCATGATTCCCCCCTGGATGGATCACCAGAACATAGCAGGTTGTAACTAATAAGACCAATTAATTAAATGATTCATTAACCTCGAAAGAATTTCAGAAGGGCAGATCAAATGAACCTAAGAAAATGATACAGTATATATATATAGTAGCACGATCATGTATCCTTGATAGCTTCCTAATTCTTGTTTGCAAAAAAAAAGAACAGTTCTCGTTACAGTGTGGCATTTTAAAGAAATGTAAGAGGACAGTTATTGTGGCTGTGAGCTTCCAGCTTATGTAAAGACAGTGTCAGCCTGGCAAAAGCCCATCTTAGTACAGCTGGTGATGAACATATGGCAGAAAGAGTTTCTCCCTTCTTGGTCACAAAATGGAGCTAATCTTTGATAATAATAGTCTGATTATTTCATGGCATAGGTGATGTGAAATCTAAAAAAGAACATAGTTACATGTTTAGAAGAAGGAATGGACAACATCATTGAAATTTTAACCTGTAGCAAAAATATTCAATACATGACTTTTGGAAAAATATATTTTTATCTCACAATTTTCATTTTTAAGGAAAAATTTGAGTTTCCTTCTGGGATTCTTTAAGGAATGGAGGCTGGATTTTTGTTTCTACTCTGCATTAAATCTTGGCTTCAATTTGAAAGCATCTGGCAAATACTGTAAGTCTTACATCAAATATTCCACTGATGTGTTCTCATTGGTCTGTGGTCTGGCAAAATCCAATTACTCAATTTTTATATCAATGATGATCACTCAAAGACAATTTTAACTTTTATTGCAACCCACACAAGTTCTTTTTATACACTCTGTAATGTAATTTGCCGAAGAAGGTTTAGTGAACCATGTTAGAAGCTTACCTCACAGAAAAAGTGTTTGCGAATAAAATACAGCAACAAAAAATTATATTGGATAACTGAAAATATCAGAATGTGCACAGTATACAGAAATATAGACAATATTTATCTGACTACACTACGTAGTACTGTAGGTGAATAGAACCTATAAATTCTAGCTTTGGAGGTTCGCACAAGATTCTATCCATGGTTCCAGTGATAGAGAAGAACACAACATATAAACTAGAATTTGTTCACTAATATGTATTTTGATATTCTTAGAAATAATTCACCATATTTACACCACCAATAAATACATAAAGTCAAGATACAAGACTAAAACAAAAATTAAACATAAACACATATTACAAGCACCTTGCAGAGTGGAGAGCAAATTTGAAATAACCTTTAACTAGGAATGCTACTGAGATGGGACTTTGATAAAGAGGTTGTGTTGATTCTCTAGCACAAACCAGGACATCAAAACTTGGGTCCATCTTGACAGCTCCAGTCTTGAGTTGCAGATATAGATACCTCACAGTCTATGCCTCTAAGGTAGAGAAATATCTGCAATTGAACTCCAGCTTTCATAAATCCACTGATTGATGCAGACTGACACAACAATGAAGAACATGAAAGCATTCTTAATTACATCCTGACCAATCACTATTAATGATAATTCTACTTAAAAGTCTCCATACAACAGTTTGTGATGCTCTATGAATCCCTGGCAACTTGACAACTAACTTATTCCATGACTGTTACTACCACTGTTAAAACCACAATTTAGCTTAACGTAGCTGAAAGTACCAGCCAGACTGAGAGACTGTACATTACCAAAGCTCTGTCTAATATGTCCTGTGCAACAAGAAACATTATGTCACAGGCTCCAAAATGTATGTTTGCCTGATCACAGAATTAACACTGTTATTAAAGTTGAGCATTTAAACATTTTATCATTACAGTTGGACATGTGTCAACACCACTGAATATCAAAGACTATTCAGAATAGCAGCTACAAAATACAAGGAAGCAGACTTTCTAATTGTCTTCCCATTTCACTTGATGCCAAACCCATGCTCAGACTGTATGCACATTCTACTGAAAGCCAGCTCAGCATGATGCTAAGACAGAACTCCTCCTTCTGCACAGAAAAGACCTCCTTTGGCATAATGCCAGCTTAGAAGAAATGGACAGGCTAGGTTAACCTTCTTCCCATGGGACTTTTTAAATCTCATCAGAACTGTGTGTGGCCAAGTGTCTAATTCCAATATGCTTACATTTAATATTCCCATTTGAATCCTTGAGAATTAAGCTTTAATTTAATACTCCAAACATGCATGTGTTTGAAAAAGAAAGTAACTGATTACTTAATTTTCTTTAGAGCATTTAGGAAGGTTGATGTGCTTGTATGAGACTGGTTATTTACATGGTTGACTACAAGTTAACCTCATAACTATTATTATTTTTGGCCTGTGTTATTAGCATTAGTTATTAGCTATTATGTCTTTTCTGAAATCCCTATTTAGCCATATTATAACCATAGCAAATTGGTTTGTATATATATATACTCTTGGTAAGTTTATTAGGCATGTTTTTATTATTTTAATAAAATTGCATATTACATTATTTGTAGGTGTGTGAATGTATTTATTCTGATTGATTACAGTAGCTTATACTGATATGCCTGGGAGCTGCCATAAGGTACTTGAATTTACAGTCAGAATTTCTTTCAGTAAATTAAATCAAAGCACTGTATTAAACAAATGAAATTATAAATTATTATACTGTCACAGACTTTTGGTTATCCTCATTACAAGTGTGCTATGACAAGCTATTAGGGAGCCTTGCAATAGCATTCTAAACAAGCTGAAGCTGTTTAATTTTAGCAGACATAAGACCAGAAAACAAAAGAATTGCACAATTCTAGCTGTAAAGTTAAAATTGTACGTATGACCATAAGAATATACGTTTACAAATGAATGGATGTCATTTGGCCCATCTAGCCTATTTGGTAATTACTAGTTAATGGATCTAAGGATCTAATCCAGACCTAACTTATACAGTACAGTATCCTTTATTACAATTGAAATGATTCCCACAAAACCCTGGAATCTGCCTCTTCTATTTCTCCTCGTACTGTGCATCCAGTTATTCAACCTACTGTAGATATATTTCTGACATGGCAAAGCATATGATATATTTTTATAATACATCATTATAATATATACAGTATAATTAAACACATAATTTCAGTAAAGCCAGATCCCGGATCCAGTATAAGTCCTACAGTAAATGTTTTACTCTAGAGGATGGTACAAATTTAATACTGAAGGGGTTCATTTTTAGAATTTGAGAAGGCTTCATTGCAGGCATTTCTGGGCTACCGAAAAGAATCCCAAGCACAATTAGCACAATGAACACATTTTATATACCAAACAATATTAGATGTTACACTTATTATTTAAAGAATGTGTATTTCTACCCCATTATCACTAATCTATAAATTATAAAATTGCCACCTGGAATATCCATTTACAATAATTAGAGGTATTTTTGGCCAGCCACAACTGCTGTCCTTTTTCATCTGGTCTGCCGCAGTCCTTTAAAGGCAGCCAAGGTACACAACACAAAAGAGGAGCAAAGACAGAACACTGAGGAACACCTTGCACAGTACTTAACACAGACAAATGACCACCCATGGACACAAATCAGTTCAGGTTTGAGAGAGAAATCTAAACAGGTACAATACCAACATCATGTACAGCAGATGGTTAAAAAAATTCTGATTTCACTTGACTTACTATTTGTGTTTTACTCTTCTTAGGATCCGATGGAATAACTGGAAGTTTTTATTATTCATTCTAGCAGGCTACTGCAAGGGCTTTTTTTAGTAGTGACAGGCAGATTTGTTTGTTCAAACAGCAAAACAGTGTATCAGGTCATCCAGGTTACTGAGTGCACTGGATCCAAGGGCCTAAATGAAGTTACTGAAAAAAAATACTGTTTATAAACCCTTCATATGCCTACAAATCCTGGAATTACTGTAATAACAATATCTCCCTGACATTTAAAGTCATTAAAACAAAATACTATACTGTGCTTAATACACACTATTAGCATGCAGTTTGTGTAATTAAGAACTATTAAGCACTCTCATCTGTCCCTTAATTTGTATGAATGTATTAATAAAGAACTTAGGAAACATTTGTATACATCTACAGTATGTAGCTTTACTTTTCCCTTTTCTTTAATTAGTTTTGTTGTTGTTTTTCAACATTCCTCTATTCATGACCAGCAAAGGCTTATTTCCCTGCGTAAAATTGTATTGGTACTGGAATTCTTTTCAGGAACAACACGGCAGGAACTCAGCTGATTGAATCAGACCCTTCCCATGTCCCTAGTCTTGCTTATCAGCAGGCCTGCCCCTGTTAAAGAAATCGCCAGCCCGTGTCCAGGTGATCTTGCACTTTAAACTGCAGGCACTGCTCGCTCCACTTTTTAATGGGCAAGTTATCTTCAAGCTGCCTGAGCAAACAGGATTGTAACTCATTGCTGTCTTCATGGCTTCAGGCAGGGGAAAGTCAGTGTGCTGCACTTTACAGTAGATGTAACTAAGAAGTCAGAGCTCTATTCACGAGACAGCACATGTCCTTTGTGCAACCCTGATTAACTAGTGAGCTCAGAGACTATTACTGTGCAAAAGTGGTCTTGAAATTCCCAAACAAAGGAAATCCAGAAGTGCTTTGCTCTGTTTTCTTTAATATCAGGCTGTATAGTTGCAAAAAGAATTTAGAGTCCTGGACCTGGAGTTCTGTGGTTTTTGCCCAAAAGGTGTTTTGCAGTGCTACAGTGAGAAGAGAGGCCTTGGTCTGATTTGTCCCATAAATTGTGAATACCCGAATGGTTCTAGACTGAAAGAGCCTTTAAATTTAAATTTAAAATGTATTAGCTGAAGCTTACTTATTAACATTGAAACTCTCTGGTTTGTCTCAATCGCCATAAGCAATGCTTGAGAAGACAGACATTGACTTTTAATTTTAAACTTATTCTTTCTTAAACATATTAGGATACTTACTCATGAAGATGCTTTATTTATTTTGTTCTAAGTATTGTTTGATTATCCAGATTTTTACCACATTTTAAGGGTTGAATCTGGTCTTTTTCTTTCTTTTTTATTGGGGGCAATAAGCCCTTTATGTTAATTGCTTGTGTCAATTGGGTTAAACGTGCTTTCATTGCTGATTTATATAAATTATTCAAATGAATTCCAATTTCCCCATTTTCACAAAATATTAAACCCTTTTCTAGTTAATTGACTAATATTAGCTTTTAGAAGCCACTGCTACTATCCTCAGGATACATGAAGTAACCATCTACTTAACTATTTATTATAAGTGGGAATATGTGGCAATGGAACTTTGTATTTTATTTTAAAAGTATTTTAAAATTACGTGTTACGTTTCCACATGTAGGCTTGGCAACATTCTCTAGAAACATCAATAATCAGAATTCAGAATAAATGTTTGGGGAAATGATAATGTTTCTCATTTTATTTATAATTGACCGATTAATTATAAATAAAACTAGTTCCATTGAGTGTTAGAGGGGAAATCCATTTAAAAGGAATGCTACATTGTTTTGCAATGAGAATTATGTGATACAATGTAAACTGTGAATTTCAGCTCATCTGCAAATTGCAGTGTCCAAATGCAACTACTGAAACAAGGATTTCTGTTTGCTAAGAATTTATAAGAACTTACTTGGAAGAAAGCCTCCATCAAACATTGGGTTTGGATATATTAAACATTTCCTCTGATCCTGGCCTTTGTGATTTCTTTTATTTACAAAATGAAATCAAGCATCTCATTCATATCAACATTTTGTGTCTAAGCATATTATTCTTGTTCAGCCAATAATTTCTACGTTTTGCAAATGAAACCACACAATGATATGAGTTTTAAGAGACTACTGGTGGTTCTGCAAAATGTAGATTTTTACGTCACTCAGGAATTCTTCTTCCAAATATGTACTGTATATGTCTTAGAAATCAGCAGGACACGTTGCAAACACAAAATGATATAAAAACCTTTGACTACTTCTGGTCAAAGGCAAAGTCAAACCCACCATTTTTAATCAAGATAAATATATATGAAATAAATATGAAAATAAAACTGCTAAGTTCTATATTTGGTGCTTATTTTGTAAAAATATACTTCCCGAAGATATTAAATATCAGACTGTCACTGTAAACACAGCCTTTATCTGGCTGCTTTTAAAACACTCAACTGTAGCAGTTAGACCTGGTTACTGAGAGCACAAGATAGTAGATTCATTTCTTTCCCAGAACATAAATCAGACACCAGGACACTTGAGAATTGTGGGGAACCATGCATCTCTCTTAATGTAACACATTATCATCACACGTTTGTTGAAAGACTCATAGAAATCAGCAATTCATCTTGAGTGGGCCAAAAGAACATTCTAAAAACCCTCATATGCTTCCTCATTAAAGTACTTGAAACCTTGGATCAATCTCATTTTAAACCAATTGCCCATTATAAACGAATGAGAGAACTAAGATTGTACAGTGTACTGATGGACAGCCTGCAACAGACAAAAACATGCAACATAAACTTTCACTGTAGTGTAACATCTTTTCTCTTTTCACAGCAAAGTATGATCTGTAAACATATGATAATCCATTTGCATTTACAGTAAAATCTCTTTGCAAAAACGTGATTTACAGTAGAAAGATATTTGATAGATATGGAAACAAAATCTGATGATTGAGCCCCACAATAAGAAAGCAAACTGGAGCAATGTGTACCTTCAGCCAGATGGTTTAAAGACGTGAGACAATGTTGTTTTCAGTTTGCAGAACTTAATTTTTGGAATAATCATTAAGTAGAAAGGAATCATTATGAGTTACGACTGAAGCCTACAGGAGTAATAGGTGAATGTGTGAGTTTTGATATTGACAGAATATTTTGTATGGGCTACAGTGTGAGGTAAGGGTTTATGATTTCAGACTAGAAGTTATGGCTTATACTGTACAACAAAAGATGGTGGAGGAAAGGTATAGAATATGCTGGTTTTGTTCAATCAGAATGTATTACAGCTTTGTGGCCTTTAAATTTTGCCCAAAAACAAAACTATAAACAATTGTATATTCTTTTTTTCCTCTCCTGTTATGAATAAAACAGACTAGTCCATCAGCAAATATTTTGACTTAGTGATTGAGTGATGGCAGATTACTGGCTTTTGCTTACAATACATTCAAAATGTATTCAGGATCTATGTTTAAATAATCTGCAATTAGAAGGGGATTAAAAAACTAAATGAATAAGTAAATCAACATATCACACGAATTCACATGACATTGTAATGTTAATGTTATCATTTGCAAGTACATAATTCTAATTACAGACCATTTGTAAATTCAGAGAACATTGTGTTTCACACACAATAAGGCACATTTTCAAGGTAGAAGATATGAAAGAGCTGATCCTTTATGGTTACCCTTCTCTGTGATTTTTAAATAACCACTTATTTTTCAACTGCTGCCTGTAACTGAATTACTGATAAAATAATTGTATTTTCAACTCCATGTCTGTGTGTTTAATCAATATAAGCAGATGTGCTAAGGACGAGTTCCTTGTAATTAAGAAACCAATTTTTCTGCACGTAGTCTTATGGCGATTCAATGCAATACCACAGTACCTTGAGTGGGCTGGAACATATGTTCACAACAAGCAGGTGCCTGTCTAGACTTGGAATCCTCAAAACAAGCCAGAATTAATATTGTATCTTTGAAACGACTGAGTCGCTTGTACGAACGGATCATATAATCACAAAGGTTTCCAGAGATCAGCATTAGCAAGGGGGGAAAATTCTGAGGGTAGAAGTTCAGCTTTTCTTAAACCTCACCAGTACATATCCACCCATCCTTTTTCTAACTGATCCAATACAGGGTCACAGGGGAGCCTGAGCCTATTCTGGCAACGGGCGCAAGGCAGGAATCATCCTGGATGGGATGCCAGTCCATCCCATGGCACACAGACACACACTCACACTAGGGCCAGTTCTCCCAGAAGCCACTTAACTCATCAGTAAGGCTTTGGACTGTGGAAGGAAACAACAGCCTCTGGAGGAGACCCACACAAATACTGTATAGAAAGAACATACCAACTCCACACAGATAATACACCAGGCCAGGAATTGAACCAAGGACCCCAGTGCTACAAGGCAGCACTACAAACCACTCTGCCAACATGCTTGCCACCTAATTACTTAAGAACCACAAAAAGGTTTAATCTATTCAATATCATTCAAAGGTGCACAATAGTGAATATTTTCTGATTTACCGGTCTTCATCATATTTATTTAATTATGCTTTGCAATGAGCCGAGTTAACATTTCCCCCACTTATTTTAAAAGACCCTTTTTTCCATTGGGAAGAGCTCTGCATACAAAAATTATAAACGAACCATATTTCTCATAGTTACATTTAGATTGAAAAATGTATGGCAGTGTATTGATAAATCTATGGAATTTATGGAAATTTGTTACCTATGTATTTTTTTTTCCTCAGAAATATTTTCTATTATATATGTAGAACCTTAGTATGATCTTTAAGTTATACTGTAAGTTTCCTAATAAGGTGCTCTGAAAAAAATATTAATAAATATATTATAAACATAACATGTATTCTAAACATGAACAGATGTGGTGGATGTCTCAAAGCCCTGGAGGGCTGGATTCAATTCCAGACCTGGGATGCTATCTGTGTGGTGTTTGTATGTTCTTGCCGTGTTTGCATGGGTTGGCCCTGGTGTGAGAGTGTGTCTGTGTGTGTTCTGTGATGGACTGGTGTATCACAGCTTGCACTCTGCTTGGGGCAGATGCATGGATATTGGGCTTTTGTCACGATTGTAGTCCCTCCCCCTTAAGGGACTAAACATAAACTTTAACTTTTGAGTTGATTTTGTGCACCTGCTCCCGGTTCCTGCCTCCCTATAAAAGCCAGACACTCACTCTGTTCGGGGCTCTGCATTGGTTCCCGTACCAGGCGAGTCCGGAACCGGTAGTGTCTGGTCCCGTTGCCCCCTTGTTCCTACTGACCCTCCACCAGATCCCGCTCCAGTTTTTAATCCTGTTTGTCTTCGTCTCGGATGGACCGCCCGGCTTTGGATTTTTGCCTCGTCTTGGATTTCTCATTGGACTCTGTTTTGGATTGTTTGCCCCGGACTCACCCCCCTGAACACCTGCGCGCCATGAACACACCCCCTGTTTTCATTCCCGACTCCTGCATGCTTATTTCCCCCCATGTTTTCCTCACTTATCCTCGAATTGTGTCGTCTGCGTAGGGTCCCGAAAGAACGCTTTCGTTACAGCTTTGTGGTAAGTAGATGGATTTCTGAGTGATGATAGTGATATTTTCTCAGATATACAGTTGTTTGTGGTTGTTTATCCACTACTTCTGAAACCGTCAATTTAAAAAGAAAAATGAAATGTTGTGGAATATTTTTCCAAAAATCATGTGATCCATTAATCTGTATAATATCAGTAATTTATAATTAATCATGCATGAATGGCTGGATTGCATAGATCCTTAACCATTTACAATGTATTTGGGGCCTTTTATTGCAAAATGTCACTTATTCCAAAAAGCACTTTAGATTAACTTCCATGAAATGTAAACCACAAGGAGAAAATGTTTGATAATTTTATTATATCATTTCCTTTGCAGACAAAACAGTGAATGAAGAATGCCTTGTAATAGGGCTGCTAATTTGGCGCCAAACTTATTTCACTTTGTTGAAATAAATCTTAGAATCAAGTTTCTCTTAATGACCTAGGAAAATTCATAATAAAGACATAATTCTAATTGGTTCACTGCTGAAAGGCAGCTTAAGAGCCTCATATCTGGTCACTTTCTAAATTGAGTTCCTAACCAGCTTTTATTCCTTTAGAACCTCAACTCTTATCTGTGCTGATATATTGGTTGTCTCTTAGATTATTGCTAATGGAACTTCCACTTCTCCCTGTATTCGCATGGGTTTTCGCTGGGTCTTCCTGTTTTCTTCCACAACCCAACAACATAATGGTAGGTTAATTGGCTTCTGGGAAAACTGGCATGAGTTATTATGTGTCTGTGTGTGCTCTATGATGGACTTGCCTCCTGTCCAGGGTGTATCCTGCCTTGCTTGACAGGATAGGATTCAGCTCCCTTTCACCCCTTGTATTGGAAAAAGTGGTTAGAAAATGGGTGGACACGTGGATAAGTTCTAATTGCTAAACATGGTTATGTAGATACAGTATATGGATGGGAGATATTCACTTATTTCAGTTAGGTCAGTTATGACAGGCAGTGTATAAAATAATGATGATATGTTATTATTTGACTTTGAAAAAGAAATATAAGAATTTTCCATTGCAATTATTGCTCATGTGATACATGCAGCATTGATTCTTCCAAAGAACAGAAATCATTTTGCCTCAGACAATATGCTACTGGATCAGCTAATCTTCAGACCTGTGGGGGATTTTGCTCATGGATTTGTCTTGCTCAATTCTCAGTGGGCTGTTTGTGTTTTCTTTATTTTTATTTCACTTAGGCTTCCTTAATTTTTTTAAGAGTCAGGAAATACACTATTTGTCTTCATTTTACTTATTATAAAGGTAATTATATAAAGTTAAATCAAAGGACATTAAGTAGGACTTTTTTAAAATCTGTGTGATTATTGTAATGATGACAGTCTTCCTGTTTGTTTGATCTCTGAGAGGGACAGCTGTGTTTGTTTTGTTGTTGGGTTTTTTTTAAATCGGAGCTTTAAAGCTCAGAAGACACATAATTAATTATATATTAATTATAGCAAATACAGCAACTCTCCATTAGTAATATACAGTACAGTATATACTTTATATATGATTTTCAAAAATACACATTCTTTCTGCCTTTAATATCACAAGTGAAGAAAATAGAATTAAAGTCAACTAAACCAAATAGGTAGAAAGGAAACACCTACCTGTAGCTCAGCATAAGGAAACATTCACCACAGTATTCAGAATCCTGCTATTATGTTACAAACTTAATGGGTTCCATAATGGAACAGACTATTTTAATAAATCATCTTAAATCATTTATAATGTAAAGGTGTTCCAGTCTTTAGAAATACCTGACCACAGTATAAAACTGTATTTGGGCTCTCCTGAACACTATAAGTAAAAGATTGTCACAAAAGCTATTTATTTTACAAAAGTCTGTTTATTCAACAGAGATCTTTGTTTTTGCCAATATAATCTGTATTTAGGAGGCCAATATAAAAACATCTGCAGAGCTTATTAAATATACGTAGTGAAATTTACAAATTCATACTCATAAAAGGAAACAGTTATCTTTTATTATACCTCATATTATGCTACATTGCTACATTATATTATTAATCTATTGTACAGTTAACAAAAAGCGTGATCACATCGAAGTTTTTTTAGGTCCCAGTAGTATGTATTTAACGTAAGTAGAACTTGTCTATTACTGTTCGTCATTTTTTAGTTAATACAATATGCTTATTGCTGCAGTAACATGTTGTTTTTTTATAATAAAACTTAATAAGTGATTATTATTCTGTAAAATTTACCCTGGCTTATTCACGGAGGGTGAGAAACATCACAGTTCTACATTCTGACCTTTAAAAAACTCCCACTAATATACTGTGAGAAAAAAAACCCAAAACAACTTAAACTGCTCCAGAGAAGAGGTAATGCTAAAACTCTAAATATGTCACTTCACCACTTTAATGCAATTGTGAACAACCAGCTTCTGTCAGTTGTTGCATTTTGACTTTCAGAAGTGCAGCTCAGAATAACACTAGACAGTGCAGGTAAGTTATAAAAAGGCCCACAAAATACTTGGATAGATTCAAGTGCAGAATTGGAGTGTAGATTTAATATCAAGTGGAGTCATCTTAAATACTTACAATGCATTAGTTAGACCTCATTTGTAATACTGTATTCAATTTTGCTCACCTTGCTGTAAGAAAGACAATGCTACTCTAGAAGCAGTTCAGACAAGTGCAATGTAATTAATTTCTGGCCTGAAGAACTTACAGTACTCAGAAAGGCAAAAGGAACTGAATTTTTTCAGCCTGGAAAAGAGAAAGGGGGTTAATTGGAGACCTGATTCATGTATTCATAATCCTAAAAAGCTCCAAGTCACTTCTGGGAACATTTGATAGAGCCATTCGAGAAAGATAGGTGACACCTCTTTACACTGAATATTGTGGGAGTCTGGAGCTCCCTAGTCATGCTGGAAGCTGACTCAATGACATCCTCTAAGCAAGCGACAAAAACCTACAACCGGTTACGAGGAGGATGGCCAGACTGCTTCCTGCCATTGGAAACATGTCTTATGTTCTGAAGTAGCTGTGAATTCAACCCTAAATTAATTAACAACGTGGTGTTCATGTGGAAAATTTATCAACAGCTGAAAAATTCAATGCCAAGCCAATAGAAAACCAAATCTACCAGAATTCATTTCATTGACAACTTAAAGATAGTAATAATAAATTAAAATGGTACACTAAATAAATAGTAAGCTACAATGGCTAGATACAGTGTTATATTTAAGAGCCCAGGAAGACAACGATGACTGGCATCTTGTGTATACCTTAATTTGCAGTGAAGTGGAGGAAAGATCCAGAATCTGTATACTTTTGAACACACAGATGTACCTTAATGTTTTCAAATAGGCTCAAAGCCATTGCCTTTCCACATTAGACATGAATCTCTTAAACCTCTGTTTTTTTTACCTTACAGCATTGATTGAGTTCTAGATTTTTAAGTAGTCATTAATTGAACAAAAGATGTAAATAGATGTTTATTCAATTATCTCCTGAGAGGAAAGCAAAGACATTTAAATCCCAGCACTGATCATGAGCTGTGCAATTTTTAAAACTGTCTTTGCTGTTTCATGCTGTTCTTGCACAGTTGCTTAATGGAGCTTAGTGCACTAGCATCACAGGGATAATATTGCCATTTTACTTCAAAAGAGATTTACCATTGTACTCAGTCTCGTAAAAATTAAAGGAAAAATCTCCTCCAATTTTTTTCTATAGTATGGTATATACACTGTTATTTGTAATAATGATGTTGTACTGCCTATATTCCCGTCTCGAACTTTTGCAGTGACAGACCATAATAGCATTACAGCACGTTTTTGTCACAACCTGTTGTATATACTGTCTTACTGTATAATTCAAAAGTGATCATGAATTGAAATGTGAATGGAAATTCAGCTAAGACAGACTCAAAACTATCTAATGTAACAAAATAAATGTAAATATAAATAATTTATACTGGGCCCATTTTACTAAGAGTTGTCATGAAACTCATATTGTCACTCTGTACCTCTCATGTTGTTGCTGATATTTATAAGCTTTGAATGCCCATAAACTTCTTTATGGAAACATAAAAATTCACAGCGATGTATATCTTCTAGCTGGTGCACTTAGTCTTGGACCTGTGCATGAATAAATATTAATATTTGTTTCTAAAGCAGTTCCTATTTGGTTATTGTCTTTAATTGTCACCCTGGAGCTCCTGGAAACAATTCACCACAGTCCAGCACAACAGTGTCTTCTGAACTACTCTAGCTCCCATTCCCTTTGGGGATCCATTTTCATTATGCATGAGGAAATGTGCAAATACTGGCATGTGTCAGAAGCTTTACAGTAGAGGTCAGTTTAATTATCCCTCCTTCAAGCTGTACTGAGAATTGGCTAAATTCAATTTCCCCTTTTGTCCACCTCCATATGCACTGCATACAGCCTGACAAATCCATGGATTCTGTATCATTAATTATTCACATTTTCTTGTGGTTTTCTAAAATGCCAACAGATTCCAGAGATTATAATGAGCACGTTGTCACTGGATCAGTGCAGTAGGCAATGCCATCAGTAGGAAGCAGATTCTGAGATTCAGCTGCTTCCAGAAAAATGTCTCAGAACCATATTCATGCCACTATTCCCAGCATGTTATTCACACTTTTTTATTTCCTAACTTTTTTTAAAATACTCAGCGAAATTGTTTGGTTTTATGGTTTTCCTTTTTCCAAGAATCCCTGTAGGTGTTTTAAGTGTTTTATTTTGGCTTTTGGAACACCAGGAGTGAATTTTTTCCCCCTCTTTTTCAGAAAACTGTAGGAAACAGTGCAATAGAAAATGCCTTTGGGACTATAGCTCTTTGTACACAATGCCTTGAATATCCCATAGCCTGGTAATTTAAACTTCTTTGTACAGTGCAGACGTCATTGGGAAAAAAAAAAGACAAGAAACATCCCTAATAAATTGCATTGCTGCAAGTGTATGGCTAAAGGTCAGTTGAAAATGGAAAGAAAACCAAAATAAATAAATCAACATTTCAGTCATCTTGAAATTATGAGACCCTAGAGGTCAGAATAGAACTATTTTATTCATACCAATGATTTTTAAGTTCGGTTTGCTTTAAATGAACATACCACAATGTGCCTTTGAGAAGCAGTGAAGCATAAAAAGCCATAAAGCCTAAAAAACCTAAATGACTGGGAGAACCTTTTTTAGTACCATTATAATTCTTATGCCTTTTTATTTATGGTATGCCTTATTATATGAAACTATGGATATACTGTAGACAACATTCTGATGTACTGTACACTGTATATAAATGCAAATCTTTGGTTTTGTATCACTTAATGTGTTCTACTGATGCAAAACATTCACAAGGTTGTAAGTACTGTAGTTTAAACTTGTATATACTGTATGTAATTTCTGTATTATGCCTTATTTTGTGTTTACCAACTTATTTGATCTATAAAAAAGACAGGGGAAGTCTCCTGCTTTAAAGTTGTCAACATTGATATTAACTGTACTGTTACTACCATACTGGAAAGGGATACAAGGGGAGTTAGACATGAACATGCTGTTCAGCCAATCAGTTCTTGTCATCTCCTATACACTCAGTTGATCTGTCCCAGCATCATCCCTGCACTTCAAAGCTCCCAGTGTCTCCGTAAAAACTGTTTGTTCTGGTGATGCTTTCCATGCATTAAGAAAACATTTCCTAATAGCAGTGTGAAATCAGCTTTTAATGTCCTCTCGTTCAGCTCACAGAACTACCCTTCAAATAACTACTGTGATCTTCCTCAGGAATCCTCTTTAAAATTTTGAAGACCTTGATCAGGTGCGCTCAGCAGGGGGGTGATCATATGCTAACCTTCCCACTGAAACTAGGATAAGGTCCTGCCTTTTTCTTAGGAGCTGTTGTGGCTCTCGTGTGGACTTTTATATCCAACCTTGTCTCCTATCAGACATCTAGTACTGAGTCTGAAAAGATGAAGATCCTTCAATTTGTCTTCGCCACATCTCCTTATGTTCTAAAATGAGTCTCTTTGCTCTTCTTGAAACATTCTCCAATGCTTTTTAATCACTAAGAAGCAACCACAATGTAATGCAGTATCCCAGATGTGGTCTAACTAATGCTTTGCAGTTTAAGATGAAGCACTAGACTTGAATTATTGTATATGCACTTTTCTACATGATCAAGCATTCTATTTGCCTTTTTAATGCATCTTTGCTAAATGCTGTTACTGATGAATCCATTACAACCCTCATTGTGGGATTTCTACCTCTCAGCATTTCACAATGTAATTATATCCTATACTGTATTTTCCCTACCTACAGTATATGCAAATGTCTACATTTACTAGCACTGAATTAAATTTGGCATGCATCCTTTTACTTTTGATTTCTATTCAAATATCAAATATTCCTGTATTCATATGATCGCATCTTTATCGGACATTTCCACAAACTTTTTTTCATCTTAGGCCAAATTAATTTATTACTGACACCTTGATCAGCCTCAGAAATGAGGGAGAACATCCCAGTTCAGACCCCTGTGGGACTCCACTCTAAATCTCCTTTTACTTCTACTCTCTGTGCTTTATGCTAGAGCCAGTTCAAACCATCTACTGTACACAGAGCCTCCAACACTTTAAGACTAAGCATCTCATAATGAATCTTTTTGAAAGATTTCTGCATATCCAGTTATACAGTACAATATCATACACACTACAGACCCTTTTTGTATTCTTAAAAATCTAGATTTGCTAAGCAAGACACACCCAGAGTTGACTATGACAATGATAACATTACTTTACAGATATGATTGCATTTTGTCCCCGATGGAACACTCCTATATTTTATATGACATGCATTCTAAGTTGATTTATTACATTATTATATTAATTTCTATATAGAGAATATTCCAGACTCTTGGATTTCCATGAATTTTTCATTTCTGACAAAAGATCTGTTACTGGTTCCTGCAATAAATAATCTCTGTAAGATCCTTAGATCTATCATCTGGTTGTTTTTATATTTTGTCTAATGCCTCAATTAAGTTGACCATATTTTCCACATCCATATAGTTCTATAGATTTTTACTTATTTGTGATATCTACACTAGTACAGACGTCAGTGAAGTACAGTAATTATTGAGCATATATGCATTTTACAGTATGTGCCTTTAATTTAATTTTGCTTTTATGAAGAGGAGAACAAGGTCTAAATTCAGTAAACATTTCCCAAGCATAGCTGCTTTCAGACTACATGTATCACAGTCGAGTGTAAAATGCATTGCTGCATACAAGCTGTGATTCCAAGCATTCTGTGGAGAAATACTTTTGTCGCGGTATGTATACCCCTCTAGGTATAAATAGCAGCATTAAAAATGAAAGCTTTTCACTTCCTCACAAGTAGAGCTAAGTAAAGTCTCTGCTTCACTAGGCAGAAAAATCTAGAGAAATCCTTTGAAACATACTGTAAATGAAGAATTGTGTGAATGTATATGTTCACACATAGTAATTATATTGCACCTTAACAGTACACCTAGTAAAATAAGAACAGAAGCAATGATTGATGTATCTACAATAGTTGTGACAGCTGGTCACCAAAGCTGGGATAGCTCTCTCCCATGAGAGTAATAGTTGGATCTCAAATGCTGGGGAGCTTTTGTTTCAGTAACAGATTCAGCGATTGTGGAAGAAGAATTTAGTGCTAGCAAACCCCTTCTCTTATAAAAATCTTAAACCCATGGGATCTTTAATGACCAGGTAGTCACAATCTTGTTTTTCATGTTTTCTCATTTGAAGAACGATAGCTCCTACAGCTCAAGGATCTTGTTACATTACTGAGGTGTTGGGTTGGAAATTGTGGTCAAGAGAGTGCCACCTACTGCTTCACCAAACCTACTGTATGTCCAGCAACCAGCTAGTTTCCCCTTAAAAGAGCTCCTGTCTTAGAACTGACCTGGACTACTCTTGCTAAGCTTCTGTTCTGACAAGATAAGGTGGTGAGTTTGGTAATGCTTCTGGTTTTGTAGGTCTATTCCAATCAGGGTCATGGGGGAGCTGTAGATTATAGCGGTAAGATGGGCAAAAGACAGAAAACACCATGAATGGGACGCTAGTCCATTCCAGTGCAGACACACAGGCACAGACACTCACTCACACCAGGACCAATTTTCCCAGAAGCCAATTAACCTACCAAAATGTTTTTGGACTGTGGGGGGAAACTGGAGTACCTGGAGGACAGGCACATGAGCATGGAGAGAAAATATAAACTCCACGCAAAAAAGCACCCCAGGTTTGGAATTGAACCCTGGGCCCCAACGCTAAACATTGTGCCACCATGCCTCCCCACAAGTATTATTCAAATTGAAAAAATCAGTGCTATTTGAACAAGAAAAATAGTGTTGTGTACAGATCATGAAGGTTTTCTTAATACAAAGGCATTCATATCATGGACTGGTCCTAAAAAAAATGAAATTTTGTGCTTTACTTCTACATCAGCCGAGCTCAATAGGCAATGTTACTTTGTCCTGTGACAGTGTTCTTTATGCAAGCTAAGCGTGACAAACCATGCCCATTTTTTTCTCTTCATGCTTTTACTGAGAATCCTAACTTGGGTTTGGCCTGGTAAAGAAAAGTGCATTTGCTTTGGGATCAGAAAGGTGCATTTCCTTCTACCCTTTCAGGCAGTTCCATTAACCTCAGATTTTCTCTCATCACAAGGACTGTGGAGTCAATAGCCCAGAGTGACACAACATCTTCCTTGCAGGATCAGATTGGGTAGTGTAGTTCGCAATTTAAAAGCTTCCACTGCCAAACATTAATATCTTTACAGGGAAGGTTGAAGTCAAGCAGTGTCAGGTTTGAAAATGAGATTTTATTAACGCAGCTATGAATAACAATGCCATCCATCATTAAGTTTCACATAAAATTTGAAAGTTATAATTTGTTCTCATGAACATGAAATATGAGTTAAATGGGTTAAGAAAGGGATTTACACTTTTCTGTGTGCTTCTCAGTTCTCACAGAGCTTCTTGACTGACTTCTTGACCGAAATGAACTGAAAAGTGAAGATTTTATGCAACAGCCCAAGTCTAATCATTTCAGGGGAAAAGTGAAATTGAAATGACTTTTCACCTTCAAACACATTCCCAGAAGTTCCAATGGTTTCAGAATTTCTCCTAGGAAATTAAAGCATATATTTTTCCTAGCCATTACGTCATAACCTATCAGATTTCTTTGTATACAATGGCTTACTGAACTGCTGAATTGCTGATTATTTTTCTTTTTCTATTTCTATGCAAGGACTATTTGTGTGCACATACTGTATAGAGACATCAGACCAGAGAAAATATTTTACTTATTCTTCTATAGGTGTGCAGTCTATAGACCATAATACTGATTTAATAACGTCTTGTGTAACACGTTTAGTTTTGCACCAGGGATTCCACTTTGTTAGCTCTTTCAAGGGTTGACAAGGCTATACATATTTACAAGTTCTTGATGTATTGTTGTCACAGGTAAATAGTTTGTAATGGTTCCCCATTTAACTTTTAAATTTGATACAGTATGAAGACACTTGGTCTTACTGTATATTCAAAACAATTAACCGGGACACCAGGTGGATTTAATATAGGTCCCATTGTGTTTGCAGTTTATTTGTTTGTACATAAAGTAATTGAACTCGCATGGGCTTTTCTCAATGAAAAAACATCAGCAAATTCCCTTGTTCGTGTTTAATTAAGTACTTCCTGTATGCATTGCCAGTTGTGCTAAATGAACTGTGTATTTTAATATATTTTATTTTGTTAACATAAAAAATAAACATCCAAACATTTCTTAAGATCCGGCTTGAACGGAGGAAGGTGAAACGGTTTTCCCCAGACCCAGAAAGCCACGCTGTCCGTGACGAGAGAGGTAGGTTTGTGCGAGTTGAGTTATATTGTTATGATCCCGGTCCCTGGTCTGTGCTGGAGGGGGTCTAACACCAATTTCACCAAAAGCAGGGAAAAAAAATCCCCTACAGTCCTGTGGGAAGAACCATCTCAACACGGGGCTGAACGGAAATACAAATTGTTACGAACGGTCATGTCCCCCCTGCTCCTCCAAAAAAAACATACCGCAGTAAGTCGGAATGTACTGTATTGAGTTTTCCATCACTACTGTACTGTATGTCATTTTGCAAGTTTAGAATTATTGAGTTTGAGCAAGAAGTTTAAAGCCCTTTTCTTTGTATTTCAACAGATAACACTTTGTACCAGTGGTAACGCTTATGTGAGAAGTTATATGCTCAGATATGTTAGTGCACAAAAAGAACAGGTTGCTAAGAACTTGAGTGTTAACCCCTTAGAATGATTCTGACAATAATTTTGAAAGCAGTAACAGGTTATATAAATATGTGAATACAGGTTATTAGTTTGGTTATATAATAGCTATCTGAATAATAGCTAATCGTGTAATAGTAACAGTTTATAGAATAATTCTAAATTCATCCAAATGTCAAATATAATTCTTTATTATGCAGTATATGCAGACAATTTGGAATGGAAAATTATTGGTAATTAATTAATTCTCCCACCCACCTATCCTGGCACTCATCTTGTTGCAGGATGCTCTGCGCCAAGAGAGAGGTGTGTCTCTCGCTGACCTCACTGTGAGCCAACTGGGAAGTCACAAGGTTAACTGTTTCTCTGAGCCAATTGTGCACCATCAGTTAAGGGATATCGAGGACAAACGGATAGTGATACTAACCTGGGTTCAAATATATGATGTCTAGATCACCATGGCCCTCTGGAGCTCCCCTACAATAATACTTTCTTCACCATTTCGAGACATGAACCACACTTGTCATTTGGAAACTTTGGTTTTTCTACTAAGAAGGGAGGCAGAGGATTGTGATATTCAACAGAAATAAATTAAAGATTTCAGAACATTACCAACAGTTCATCACATAGAAAAGTGTCATGCTCTTGTTCACTTCTATAGCTATTGCTGGTCACTGAGGAGAGCAGCACCAGAGCCCCTATGTGCAGGCAGTTAATGTGGCAGAGTGCCCAGTTGGTTTTTCTCATTAAGACCAGACAGGTCAAATCCCAGACTTTATGCATATCATCACCAAGCTCAAAGGACTGGACTCATTATCCTCACAGAAGACCTTTAATGAAGTGCAAGGAAAATTATGTATGAATTAATATTATTGCTTATTCAAGCAGTGGCATCATAAAATGTGTTAACCAGTGACCAGTGAAATTTGGCACACATACAAATGAAACATGAGAAAACATTCCCATTGAAAAGACAAGTTCATGCTGGATATCTTCATCATGAAGCTGTGAAATTGTACTCTTCTACTGTATGTATGCAAGCCTTCATTGGCACAAATCATGTGCATAGTGAATTGATACAGAGCCCCCTCATGTACACTGTTATCCTTTGGAACATGTTCGTTATAATCCAGTTTATATCCATTTCACAGCATAAAAACTGTAAAAGGCATGTAAAAAGCATGTACCCACCTTTATGAAATTCCCAAAACACTTAAAAAAAAGAGTGAAAATGAAACATTCAAAAAACAGGGTGGCTGATAACTGATTCAAATTTTAAAAAGCCTCAGGGGCATTAATAAAGTCACCTAATGAACTACTTCAGAATCATCAGTGAAAGTGGAAATGATGGGGAAAAGCATTGAAAACTGAGAACAGTAGGCACCTCTTTACACAAAGGATTGGAGTGTACTCTAGCAGAGAAGAAGAAATGCTAAAGTTCTGCAAAAAGAATCTAATCAAATATCCAAAATTGTTAGCATCAGTAATACATTATTCCATTTAAAAAATACAATACATATATATACTGTATATATTCCAAAAACACAGCTTGCATGTATTATTTTGATTAAAATGAAAAGTGAAGAACGACAGTAGTTTAGACTCATTAGATTTAGAATTCTCTATTTTTAGAAATTACTGCTAAGCAACAGTAACATTGTTTATTACAACATGTGAAAGATAATTAATGCAAAAAAAGTCTTGAAAAAGGTTTTACTACTGTAAGTGATTCTTATTTGTGGGAGTTAGGAAATAAATTACCTATCCATGCTATTAAATAAGAAACCTTTGCTTCTTTCATGAAACTACTGGATGGGATTTTTGTATCAATTATCTACCAGCAACCAAACAAAATTCTCTTGATGTTCTTCATGTTTTAATTCACTGAAAGCGTTATTTTAATTAGTGGTTCAGTACTGTAGTTCAAGGAAACAAAAAAGAAAAAAAAAAGCTTTGTGCCTTGATGATGACACTCAAAGACACAGAAGTCAGCCACAATAACTTGTTCAATCAGAATTAGTACTAATATACTGTACATACAGATATTCCAATTTTATATTTGAATTTTTGAGCTCTTCTGAACTGTGACCAACCAGGTTTAAAGCCAGAACGTAAGACTTGAAGGTTTTCACAACAAAACTATAGGGATGTCCCTATGTACTGTAGGTGTACATACAGTATCCTTTCCTATTAATTTATTGTGTAACTAAGATTAACCTAGCACAGACTAATGCTTAATGATATGCATTGCTGCTCATAAAGGTAAGATGAAAATATATTTAGTACATAAGAGATGTACAATGTTAAATTCTTTTGAAGCAACCAGAAAGAATTGCCTATTGCGCAATTTATTTGAATGTCATACAACTCCATGACCCAGGGATCAAATTGTATGTACTGTATTATGCTCATTGGAGGATTTCTCCTGCCATTTACCACATTCTTTAATAATTAGTATACTGTACTTTCGTCCATTAAGTTCTATTGTTTTTCGTATTCATAGAATTACATGACATGCTTTACCTGCTACTGGCAATGCTTGCACAGCAATTTATATGAATTCAATTTGCAATGCAAAAACATCCTGCTCACTGACAGCTGTCTAATGCCTGCAAACCATAATAATCTCCCAAGAGTTTCCATAGCAATAGTTGTAGCCCCAGGTGTCGATGGCAAATGTTGAATGTTGGCTTCTCCTTTGATCTGCTCCACTTCTAGTTTGAATACATTGGACTGATCTTTCAATCATTGCCAAAATCTGAAACGTTTGCAGATGCACTATACATCCATGTTGACAAACACTCAAATTCCAAATGTGAACTGCCTTGGAAAGTGAAGACATACATTATCTAGTTTTCAAGGGCTGAACATCCCCCTGGTGGCCACAGATTGATTGTACTATAGATCTACAGTATATGCACACCAGTCTCATTTCTCTAAAACAGTTTTTTTCTGAAATATGAGAGATACAAAAAGTGACAAAAAAGCCTTCTTTTGCTTTAACATCATGGTTAGTGTAGACTGTTCTATGAACAGGAACATTTAAGTGGCAGGGTACAGTACTTGTGAGATGAAACGCAGTCAGAGGACTATTCAATGTACAGTTTTTCTTTGGTTTAAATGGAGTTTATAACGAAAGTTTGGGAGGGATGACAACAACCAAGCTCAATCGTACTCAGCTGTCAGTAATTAGCAATCGCTCCCGTCATCCTTCCTCCGCCAAACGCTATAAATACCTACGTGATTTCCTGCTCTCCCTTGCGTGTGACTTTTGCATCCCACCTCCACCCCAACTCCACTCTGCAGCAACCCCTTGGTTACCCTGCGTGGGGGTCCTGGCCTCCTTGTCCTGTGGCCAGGAGGTCGTCCCTCAGCCAAGTGGGTGAAGCCAATATCCGGTCCATAATAGTTCACCACACTTTGATCTTGACTAGGCTGTCGTTCCAAATGAAATCATTTTTTTGCTAAATACTCTGACTTTTACTTTTGTTGTTTAACATGATCTCTTGTGTTGCCAGAGATTCACACCTGTAGTGTATGAGAGAATACAAAATATTGCAGTGGGAAAAAAACTGTTTTAAGGGTGTATTGTTTTGGGGGTGATTGTTTGAACATATTGTAAATGCTGTTCTCTAACCATTGAAGACTTAAAATAAAAAAGATGAACTTTTTAAAAACGAATATTTAAGCAATTCAGATATTTACAGTATATCTAGCTGTTACAGTAGATGTTTTGCTAAACATTTTCAGTTGTTTTTCACCCAATACCAGTTTTTTTTCTAAATTTGAAAATCAGCATTTCTATTTCCTTCAGTCCTCTCTTACTTTGGAAATGCCAAATATCTACCAGTTTGACGCATTGCCATAACCTACAGTACCTGTACACATTGAGACACGAGGAATGTGCACATTTAGCTCTGAAAAGCAGGCTTGCTAGTCATTCACCATTTTCCACTCTACAGGATAAATGGTGTCTACCAGAAAATTAGCATTGGCAGGTGGATAAAGCAGCTACCACTAACACCAGTACCTTCTCACAGCAACCTGGAAAGTGTCAGAGGTTGCTGTTATCTGGCAGGTCTGTGCCAACCTTACTGAATTTTTTGCCAACTGTTGGTCACTCCTTGGAAAGCCCAGTTCACAATCAGTTCTCACAACAGGGTAAGAATTGTAATTCCTGAACTAGGACTCAATCTGCAAACATGCAATGCCACGTTTTAGTATTTTGTTACTGATGCCAGCTCTACCTTTTGTGCAAGCAATTTTTGTTGACCCCTTTTTCGCTGGACTTAATTGTAATGAGTGCAAACATTTAAATGCTTTTTTGTCTTAACACAAATCCTCCCAGGATGCAGTTTATGAATGTGTTTGGGTCGTGGAGATGGTTGTGCTGTACAGAATTACTAGTGTTTTGTTAAACAGAGAAAAATCTAGAAAAAAGACTTCCTGCTTCCTTTCATAAACTTGAATGTTACTGTATATAGCCTAATAACTAGGCTGAATATGAAGAAAATAATATAGGTTGTACTGACACAATAAAGTACCTAGAGCAATTTACTTCTTACATAAAAGTGTAGTAAAGATTACATTTGAGTGATAGACCGTTTGCAGATTAGAATGCTGTGATGTTTTGTTTGCCTTCTCAAAAGTAAAACCTATTTGCTTCAAAATATAATTTCACTATATTTGTGATATTTTAACTACTGAGCATCTGATTACAAGCTGAAATATTTTACTTTTCTTTACTTGCTTCATCATTTGGCAAGTGAAATAATGTATTACTTGTAAATTTGTATGCACAAAAATGTATAAATACTGTATGTAAAATTATTTTACATTGGTATTAAATGGTGACATTTATGGTGGTATTTAATGGTATTAAACACATGAACAGTATTTATTACTACAGTACTGTATATGGCAGTCAATACTGCTGATTTTCTGTTACTACAAGTATGTTTTATAGAGCTTCTGAAGCCTTGAACAATAGAATTTTAATTAAACCACACTCATTACCAGAGTACACTCAGACCAAGTCTATAATTTAATGGGGGAATTTTCACTTCAGTTAGATGGCTAAATGTAACACTAGAATATAAAAGGGCAAAAATAAAATTTGAATTTAATTGCCCCTCTTCTGTGTAAGGAATTATTATACATTCAAGTTGAGTAACTCCTCAGGCTGAAGTGTCTTATTATAGCACAAAGAACTTATTTTTAATTATTCCAAAAGCACACCCAGTATTTTTGTTGTATTAGTAGGTAGAGACAGAATCAGCAGTTGATTTGTTTCTAAGTGAAGTAGAGTTCATTGAAAAAGACCACATTTGATTTTAGCACTCTAAGAAAGTGCTCACTGTACGATGGTACTCTATAAACTAAAATTAAGAAGGATTGATCAACTGAAAATAAAATGCATGTTCATGTCCATTCCAGAATGTCAGCACAAAGCTACACCCCAGAAAATGTGTTTTGTACACATCAGTAGACTGAGACAAGTTTATGTTAACAAATAATAGCACAAATTATTGTGTATTTTTATTGATACAACTGTAATTTTAAGATAATGTTAGACAATTAGATTTATCAATTATTGGTCGTGAATTTGCCCCAGTTCCAATATTAACTTTTCAATGTTTGCCAGCTTTATTTCAAAAAGTTCAAATTCTAGACAAAAAGAAAATGTTATGTAAAATGTTCCATTGCATTCTGTTTAATTAATGTGTTAAGAAAGATAACTGCATTACAGCCAGGAACTTTTCAAACATGAGCATTTCTTTATTTTTGGGTTATTGTAATCATGATGACATCACTTTATTCTTGAGCTTTTCTTCATTCTTTGATGCTCCATTCCCTTAAATATGAGCCTTGACAAGATTTCGTTTAAGAGCAGGGTAAGGTAATCTTCACAGTTTTATTCCACTTACTTTTTCAATTAATAACTAATGTAATTAATATGGGCTTCTCCAGCCAGACCAATTAGATAGTTATGCGTCAAATAAGTGGATATATTAATTTGGTGGGATCAAAGTTCTGTTAGAGAATGGAATTGATGTATTAAGGTTGTATACCACTGGTCTGCAGGGTGATAATATATTTGTACAGTTCTTATAAAATGCAATAAGCTACAAAATAAAATGCCAATTGAGCTGGGATTCATAACACTTTACTAATTCACTTACTTTTCTCTGGTTGGGTGATAATGACTCACACCTGATATTCTGTAAGCTTTTCAGCTTTCCTAATCTAATACAGTATTACACACTTTAGGTAATCACCTTGGCATAGTAAGTGATGCCTGAGGAGATCCTTGAATAAAATTCTCCAGCTGCATACAGATTATCTTTCCAGAGTTATTTTACTCTTTGGGATTAGCTGCACTGCTGTGTGGCAGAGCAGGAAAAATGCAAGAGCTCTGTAAAAAGAATCTAATCAAACATCCACACTGTGGTTAGAAGTATTGATACATTATTTGGTTAAAGGAATGTCAAACTTATATACACAGAACATTCCCAAAACAGGTTCTATTTAGATTCCTCAAACTTTAGAAATTAGTGCTAAGCAACATTAATATTGCTTATTACAACAGAGAGAATGATAATTTATGTCATCTGTTAATGGACACATCTTGAAAAATGTTTATTACTGCTAATAATTCTTATTTTACTCATTTACTGTATTTTAAATCCTTCTGTGTCATCTACGTGCTGCAAAAGGTCCAGCAGACTAAAAACTGGATGGAAATGCCTTGTTGTGTTTTATTGTTTTTGATCTTTTCTTATGTCTAATTTTGCCCTTCACATTCAGTTTGTTACCCCAATCTGGAGTCATTACATTTTTGAATTGATGAAATTGAAATGTACAGTACAGTGTATGTAGGTCTTCCTCCTTAGACATTAGGATGTATAATAAATCACATCAACAAATTCCAACAAAACCTGGCTTATGTAAAATCAAACCACAAAGAATACTACACATAAAGGCATTAAATCACTTCAATGTTTATTGAGGTGTTTTGTTGTAAGACTATGACAAAGAGGGATTTTACTCTTAAAAACAGTATGTAGAATGGAATGTTATGCTCAAAGGACCATATTTCAATCTCCACTTTAGTCCATATTCATTTTGAGATTCATAGGAAGTCAAATGTTCCAAACCTGTCATGGTCCGCTTAATCCAGAGCTTGTTTTTCTGTCAGAATTTCTCTCATTTTGCCAATATAGTCCTCTTGAGAACTTCTATGATAACCCCCCTTTACTCTGTCTCTGTTTGCAGTAGCCAGTGTTACTCTGAACTTCCCTGCCATTCCTGTGAATTGCCCTGCATTCCTCAGCACTGCATTTCTTACAGGAGTCCTGCCTTATATGTCCAGATAATCAAAAGAGATAAATCATTTCACATCTGAGACACTGCACAGTAGTAAATATGTATGCCTGGGCTCTGCACTTGGCAAAAGAATAGAATGTGACAAAACAGGCACGCTGTATTCCTCCCTTCTCCCAGTCACACAGATCTAACCTCATGAGTACAATAGTGCAATTAGCAAAAAACTAAAATGGCTGTGTATTATAAAGAGATTCATAATTCACTTTAAAGGAAAGTAAGTGCTTTCCTGATTTACTTCCATATAGCTAGTGTAATAAATAATGACCCAAAGCTGGTATTTTATCTCCAGCTTTGTTAATCTCAGCAAGTTAAGTCATGCCTACGGAGGTACAAAATTAAAATGTATACAGCACCCATTTAGTGGAGTTGCTGAATTCAACATGTGAACATAATTGAGACTTACTATTAACTTTTACCACTCCTTTTACATACTGTAGATGTTACTTACCAAAACAAAACTCTTTGGGCTTCCAAATGTTTTCAGGGAAGATCTCAAATTAATGATACACTGTATCCAGTATGATAATGTATAGTGTTTTTTTACTCATGACTCTTAGATTATAGATGGAGAGACTCCTTTTAAGATTATAGTTCCTTGTCTCTTCATTTGAATGAGCATATATTATTGCATTTAGACTACTAGACTGGCATCTCTTCCAGTCCTATCCATTAGGAGAATTTTCCCACAACCTGCTTCTTGATTATTTAATGGATTACATGCACCATCAATTAGCTTTTAAAGTGCCAATTTAAGGGCTAGCTACAAACTGATGTGGTAGTCTTTACAGAGTGCTGGCAAGGAAATACAGTATTATTATAACTGATGATCTTTTCTGTGGCAACATACTTTCAAAACAATTACTTGTTGTAAAACTTAAAAAAGGTGCAAAAACCTCACTATGTAGAGTGTTATAAATTAAAATAATAAAATCATACAAGGTATGTCAGTTATAGCAAATATATATATTTTAATATGTTGTTATTATTAAGATTTTATTCAAGTGTCTAAACACAATCTGAACAGATGTTTTAGACACCATGAGACTTGTATTTTGTTCAAGTTCAAGTTCAAGTTTATTTGTCAGTCCAGCCATATACAGTACAAGTATACAGAGGAGCGAGATATCGTTCTCCAGGTCTAGGGTGCGAATACAGTACATACAAACACTGACAAGACAATGCTATAGACAATGTAGACATAGACATTTCTGACAGGGTACAGGGTACACAAAGTGCAATGTGCATAGTGCGGTTTACTTTACAGGATTCTGCAAAGAATGCATCAGACAGTATGCCTGACATTAGGCAAAAAAAACTAGGTTTCCAGATTTGGAGTAGGTGCAGTAGGTACCAGGGTGTTGAGGAGCCTGACAGCCTGTGGAAAAAAGGTGTTATGGAGTGTGGTGGAGCTAGCCCGTATACTGTGATACCTTTTACCAGATGGTAGGAAGGCAAAGAGGTTGCAGGACGGGTGGAAGGGATCGCCCACAATACTGAAGGCTTTGTGTGTGTAGTGTTTGTGGTATACAGTATATCCTGAATGGACAGAATGGAGGCTCCAATTATGTTTTCTGCTGTATTGACAATTCGTTGTGGACTTGTGGTCTGAGACCTTACAATTCCCAAGCCAAACAATGATACAGTTTGTCAAAATGCTCTCGATGGTACCTCTATAGAATGTGGATAGTATGGGGGGGGGGAAGGTTTGCCCTTCTCAGTCGCCGCAGGAAGTAGAGAAGTTGTTGTGTATTTTTAGCTAGGGAGGTGGTGTTGATGGTCCAAGTGATGTCATCTGTGATATGCACACCTTGAAACTTAGTACTTCTAGCTGTCTCCACAGGGGAACCATTGATGTGCAGTGGAGAGTGATCAGCATGGGCCCTCCTGAAATCGATTATCTTCTCTTTTGTCTTATCGACATTCAAAGACAGATTGTTTTTGAAGCACCAGTCCGCTAGTTGCTCCACCTCCTCTCTGTATGATGCCTCATCATTGTTACTAATGAGGCACACTACTGTCATGTCATCAGCAAACGTGATGATGTAATTTGCACTGTGCTTAGCAGTGCAGTCATGAGTTATCAGCGTGAACAGGAGTGGGCTGAGTACACAGCCCTGGGGGGTTCCGGTGTTCTGTATCATGGTACTAGAGACGTTGTTTCCAATCCGGACTGTCTGAGGTCTTTCGGTCAGAAAGTCCAGGATCCAGTTCAGCAAGCTCAGTTTTTCTATCAGTTTCTGGGGGATGATTGTGTTGAATACTGAACTGAAGTCAATGAACAGCATTCTTACTTAAGTGTCCCTATTATCCAGATGGGACAGGGCAAGGTGAAGGGCGAGGGATACAGCATCATCGGTAGACCGGTTGGGACAATATGCAAACTGTAGGGGGTCCAGAGAGGTGGAGAGTCTGGACTTAATGTGGCCCATGACAAGCCTTTCGAAGCACTTCATGACAATTGGTGTGAGTGCCAAGGGGCAATAGGTATTGAGACAGGACACAGTAGACTTATTCTGCACTGGTATAATCATGGTGGTCTTGAAACATACTGAACATGGATGACCGCCTGGCACAGGGAGATATTAAAAATATCTGTAAAAACATCAGAAAACTATGCTGCACATTCCTTTAGCACGCGACCAGGTATATTGTCAAGTCCAGCTGCCTTACATGGGTTAACTTTTGCTAGTGTCTTCCTCACATCAGCTGCGGACAGGCAAAGCACCTGATCATCTGGAGGAGGTATGGTCTGTTCACTTCTTGTATTCTAATTTTTACTTCTGTTCATTTAATCTTTTTGACCTGAATCTGCAAATTCATATTACTTTCAGCTGTACAACAATGACAATATGTAATATAATTTAAAGTCACTGAAGGAGACTCTTGAAATGTCATAGCCTGAACAAGAACAAAAAAAAGCACAGGATTTTCCCAAATCTGTACAATATTGGCAGTATCAAATCTCAAACTGACTCAAACCCACTTACACTGCAAGCATTGGTAAATATCCAAATACAAAATGACCATCAAACACATTGTATGCAATTTAAAATGATAATCTTGGCGTTTTCACAGGGAAATGGCACTATCTAACCTACAGTATGTTTCATGGTGGCTGTAATTTAGCTTGTCATTTATTTATTTTTTGTTTCACAAAGCATTTTTCCATATTTGGATCAACAACCTTAATTGTTTTACACATTTAAGGACAAATTGCTGAGTAGAAAACCAGATAGCACATGGTTAGTGACTAATGGGTTAGTTTATGACTTTGACTGACATACAGTAGGTCCTACAGTACATACAGTAATATGATATTTAGTTAAATGTAATGGTGATTCAACTTTAGTTTTTGGATGCTTTTAAATATTGTACTGATGATTAAGCATCTTAAAGAAAAAATACCAAAAATTATACCACCAATAAAACCAAATGTAAAGATGATGGAACAGAGGTGGAGTATTAAATTATATCTCCTCTCCAACATGTTCATATTCATTAAAGACACTGAACCCTGGAAGCCAATTAAAGTTAATTAGGTGACATATGCCATCCAACCAAGTATGGAGTACTTTGATTTTAACAACTCCCAATAGAGTCCAATATAATATAACAAAGAGCTGCAGCTGTTCAGGACAGGTGGTTTAAACCTTTTTGGATATATACTGTTCAATCCCATTCAGAAGCTTAGTGGTATACTGAAAAAACAATTTATATAAATATATAAATTGTTTGGTTACACTGATACACCATGTTGACCTTGAGATCACATAAAGAGAGTGACGTCTGCCTTTCCCATGAAGTGTATATACTGCTACTGTATGTATGTTCATAATAGAAAGTTCTATGCAACATGGAACCATGTCTGAATTTCCCTTGAGGGAAATATGCCATACAGTACTGTATATGCTATCTTGCCTAAAGGGTAATCCGATCATACTTTTATATGATTCTTGCTGTAAATCTTTGATAGATAATTTAAACCAAATGGAATATTTTACCAACTGTTTGAACCATACAGCATCCACTCAGAAGAAATTACAGGTCCTGTGCAAATACACTTATATCAAATGATGCATAACTAAGAAAACTAACTTAAAGAAAGAGAAAAGGATAAGGGAGTGTTGGGGGGGTTGGGGGGGAGGGGTCCTGGTTCTTCTTTTTACAAATAAGCATTATTCTACGCTAATCTGGTGCCAAGGAGAAAACAGACAACTGACCTCTGGGAATTTGATAAATTCCTAATAGGTGTAGATATGAATTGCTAATAAAATGTTGAAAAGCCTTCTCAACAGGAAGGACATATTGTGACATGAAGGGGCCTGTCTCCAAGAGCCCATCAAAGCAGAAATGGAGTGGAACACTCCATTCCAAAAAATACAAGCAAACAGCAAAATCCTCATTGACAGGCGAACCAGAAGCAATTAAGTGTCAATCTCTGGAGATGCATGTAATATTCAGAGGGGCATTTCTTCAAGCATTAGGTCTCAAAAGAGAACTGCCAGCAGAATTCATGAATAAATAAGAATGTGTAAGAAAGAATTTAGTGTTTTAGAAATATGTATGATTATTCAAATGAAGTGATGAACCATTTTGAAACTGCAAAATTCATTGAAACTACAGCAGGGGTGAATTTGAAATATCCTTAAGCTACTTTTATTGTAAGTGTATTTATTTTCAAATGAGCATTTAGCATTTATTGAATCTAAGAAATCAAAAGTCAGAAAGCAAATTTGAACATTATTGCATGCATTAACCCAAGGGACTGATGACACATTAAATTAAGAAGAGTCACTTTTAAACAACCAAGCTTGTTCCATTTCTAACTATTTTTATTACTGAGCTGTTTAATTAGGACCTCAAGGAATGCATTGCCATTACCAATGAATGCCAGGAAATAAAAATTCTCATCATGATGTATTTCAGGTTGACAATAAGTACAAAGTGCCAAGGGGACAAATGGGAGTTTAGATTTCTGTTGAATCACTTTAAATAGCTTGATTATGCTTCAGGTTTAAACTGCAAACAGAACATTGTACTTGGCTCTGATTTGCTATTCTTAGCACATGAGGTCTGTTGCCTTCAATGCTAAGACCCTGAATTTGCAGCAGGCTTGTCCAGTAGAAAATGGAAAGGTGAACAGATCTTAGTTCTCTCCCCATTGAGTTCTCTCTCAAACATGCCACATGTTAAGTTAGTGTTTATGTGAAACCTACATACTGTACATAAAGTAAAAGTGTAAGAACACATCCTAATGAATCCTACAGGGACTATTAGGATGAGTGTTGAAAAAGTGGATGTACCATAAGTCTATGAGTGTCTTTAAATTACATTTAAACCTTTATTAAAAACCTGAAAAAAGAAAATGTCGAAAAAGCTGTATTTTTCTTTAACCATGTTTCTTTGACAAACTACAGAACTTTAACTTAAGATAACCTTCTCTACCCATCTAAAAACTTCCTCCCACAGCTCATTGCTACAGTAGTAGGAATTGCAACAGCCTGGAAATTAACCCATGGGCATACTGTGTAAACCAAGACTACACCCTGGACAGGACACCACTCCATCACAGAGCGCACAATATAGAGACATCTACTAACCCAACTAGCATAGTTTGGGAGTTGGGAGAAAAATGAAGAACCCACAGAAAAAGCCAACAGAAAAAATCTTTCTGTCTCCAAACAGACAATTTCTCCATGCCAGTACCCTTCAAGTCTGAGGCAGGCACATTAATCATCATGCCACCCATTTCGCTTTCATTAAAAAATATCAACAACAGGAGTTGTTTCATACAGCTTTATTTAATTTTGACTGATTTTTTTTTTCAACAGATGCAGTTCAAGTACCTCTATAAATAAAGAATAGGTGTTTAGATGTTTTTACAGTATTTAGCGTATCAGAACATACACTGACATAGTTTGCAATAGGACTTGAAAAACATTTGAAAACAATTGTTTTGAAAATCTATAGTATATCTGCATTTTGAAGGTCAGTTTTCATATTATAATCTGTACCTTAAATCTGTTTTCAGGATTTTTTACACTCCTTCTTTTCAAAATGTTAAACTGAATAATGCATCCCATCACAGACAGACCTACATAAATCTTGACAATGAAATAAGCTTTCACCCGCTTCTGCCTGGTTTTGGTAACCTCTGTGGGAAAGGTAAATTTGGGATAATGTATACTATAAAAGAAAATAAAAATATGCTTTATTTTTCTGCTTGACCAGGTGCAGCTGTGTAACCAGTTTCTTTACCTGTGTGTTTGTGCTCCTTGACTCAAATTGGGCACTTGAGGAAGAAAGAAGGGCATCACATTGGGGATTTATGATTGTGCACACATCTGCAGATGATGTAATGTAGTGCTGATTACACATGAGTATCACTTTCAATTCATTCCAAATTTCTAGGTTTTGCTTCACAGACAACAAGCCACCATTAGGAAAATGAAATAGAATTCTCAATGGTTTTAAACTAAAAGGGTTTTTATTAATTATTTATTCATACCTTTATTAATTGGTTTAATTATTTTTGTAAGACACTACATTCCAGTTATATATTTGATGTCCATTTACCTACCAGAATGACAACTCAATACAGAAAAGGGAGTGATACAACAAGTAACTGATAGCTAGAACACTTCACCAGACTTCATTGGTTGAATACGCTACGTTTAGGGAACTCCAGCTCTTGTCCTGAAAAGCTTCAAACAGCTTCTTAATATGAACTATCACAAAACTTCAAGATTTCAAATCAAGATTTACCTCATCTTTAGGCACTGACTGCTAGAAAGATTGGCGATTGAGCTTGCGTGGGAGGTAAGACAGTCAGAGGGTTACTTTATAATGGACTATGTGGTACAAATTGATGACTTCTGAAAGAAAGAATGAAGGAGGACTGGAACCCAGATAGAAGACTTCCTGGGGGTCACAATGTTTGAGTGCAAAGGTCAGTGAAGCTGAATCAGTGCCAAATATGTGCTTCATGCTTTTATCCACCTTAAGAAACGTTCATAAGCAACAGAAAACTAGCTTTCTGGATCTATCCAGCTGTGTTAACTCAAACACATTGTAAATATTCATGCTTTGAAGGCAGTTTGCTGACTTATAATTGCTCCATTTGAAGCCTGGAAGAGGTACACTGCCATTGTACCAGTTGCAGTAAATAAAATGTTCCATTTTATCTGAATGTTATAACAGAGTCACACCAAGATCACTGTACCTTATTCCCTCAAACATTTCCTGAATAAAGTAGGATTTTGGCAATAGTTGTCAAATTAGTCTAATGTACTGTAGAGTTTGTTCACATGCTGCACTTCATATGAAAAGTTCTGTATTTTCTTTTACTTGCTACCATCTCTAGCGCATTATGGAATGATTTTAATATCTGGGAGCTTTTTCATATCAACACCTTCTGACTGCCCTGTTTTCTACCATCATTAATCCAATCTTGATTACTTCCCTGAAGTTGGCTTGACTCCACTGAACTAATTCTGTCATTGCTTATTTCTGTTTGTTCTGTTCTTCCATTACATCTATAAACCAAATCCATTAGGAGCAGCAGTGTGGAGTAGGGTTAGGGAGTGGGAGTGGGAGTGGGTCCTATTTCCAGATGAAATGTTACTGTTGTGTGCTGGACTAAATTACCAGATTCATTATTTTAATATTGATTATGATAAAAAATATATTTATAGAAGGTGTCTTTTTTAACCTTCTTCAAAAAAGGTGGAAGTACCTTTCCAAGGATGGCCAATTGGCTGAACAGAATTATGAAGAGCTATGAGATCTTTAGATTTCGTTTTTGATTTTGCCCTCAGCTAAACACTATCTCACATAACATGTACTGTATGTATTATGAGCTAATCCCATTGGTTTGCAATCAGTTTTCACACATATTTGTTTCTTTAATAGAGTTCCTAGACTTTCAGCAACAACATAACTTCTGTTCGCTTGCTCATTTCTACTCATGGGAGTATACTGTATGTTTCATGTGATCATGTGTTGCGTTTTTTGAGAGAACTTTAAGGCACCATGCTTTTATTTCGATTCACCTTGAAAGTGAAATAAACTAAAACTGAGGATCCTTTGCTAAATTTAATTTTCTCACTTAATTAGCATGAGGTTATTCAAAGACAAAAGCCTTTGAAGTAGATTTGTATGCACAGCAAAAATTCAAGTGTCTATTTTTAAACCCTGAGTAGATAAATTTGATGTTTTTTTATATAATTCTTTCGAATCTGTAAAAATATCTTTTCAAAAATACACTTAACACCAGAACAGCTTTAGGAATAGAAAGATGGGACAGTGCATTAGGTAAATAATAAAGATTACTTGCTTGCTATTTACATTATTGAAAGTGGCTTCTTTCTGAAAAACCTTGCCCGGGGAATGAGGTGTTCTGCTTAAGTAACCAAAAGATCAGGTAAGAGACGCCAGAAACAGGTCATGTCCTGGAAAGGTCACCACACAGGTTCAGGACCATCACATCTGTGATCAATCAGCATAATTGTTTCAGACTGCAGTTTCTACAGCATGAGAAATTCTAGGAAAAAAGGACTTCTGTACAGCTTGCTGTCTGCATAAAAATTAGCTGCATGCTTGAAAGCCATTTAGGGATAACTCTGACAGCTGAGAAATGAAATTACTATGTTCTGTGAACATCTGTTGTAGATTGAGGGTAAATGTACTGCATAGTGGTACATTGCCAAGTTCTTGAATGACAGTTTTTCTGGTCCTGGAAGCCAATCCAGAAGAAGGATAATACAATATATATTTAGAACTCATTCTCTGATGTGACTTCTGAAAAAACAACAATGAGTTCTAATCATGACCAGCAATTCTCCTTGCTTCAATGCTTGAGAACAGTTGTTGGATTAGCCACGAACAGGAGACCACCACCCCTGACCTTTACCAGTAGGCTGCAGGTGCAAAGAAACAGTAGCAGTACATCCTACGGAAGTCCATCTAGACTCTGATCAAGTCTAAGCTTCAATACTGCTGGGATTGTGTTAATGGTCTTTGAGGTCATACCTACTATTAACTTTGTATTTTTTTTTTCATTTTGACAAAGACATACTTTATGTTTTTTTGTCGTTGTTCTCAAGGGTCAAGGGTTTGTCTCATGCAAACAAGATGTCTTTACCTCTCTCTCTCTTTCAATTGTCCTGTGGCACAGTATAAAGACAGAGTGCTAGAAAAATGCTGTTTCCGAAACACTTTCACCTTCTCCTCCAAGAGCAGCAATACATCTAGATATCCAGTGAAATGTGCTGCCCAGCAATCTGTAATCTACTTTCTGTCTTAGGACTGCCACAGTGTAAGCTTCATCCTGTATACTGTTAGTCGGTCTAGTAGTCTTGGAAACAGAGTCTGCTGCCGCCACCATAGTTTGAGATTTTCTGATAATTCTCTATTGTTGTGCCCTGAATCCTCTTGCCTCTTGTCACCATTGCTTCCACCCTTTAATTGTCATTCTGAATCAAAATATGTCATCTTGCCTCTGTGGGTGGTTCTGATACTACCACATTTTCTTTGCTGCTGAGTTGTTTATCTTTGTGAGATGATAGGAAAGCTTGCACAACAGCTTCTGACTGCTTTTGGTTGTATTACTAGTTTTAAAACTTATCTGGGTTTTCTCTATTTACCATTCCATACAATGGCTTACGCCTTAATTAAACTCTATAGTTATTACAGGACAATAGAGTCAGCAAAGAGAATGAAAATGCTTCATCATTGCCTTTCAGCATTGATTGTTTCTCTGTAGTTTGCTAGCTGCCAAATTGGCAGCTTTGGTTCATGTCCCTTTAGACAATCAATATTCTATCAGGAATAAAGTACAAATCTTCAAAACTAAGTGCAGCTGAGATACATTGAATAATTGCTACTAGTATCTAAAGTTTTTCATTAGCATAAGTTACCTCTTTCTTGGTGTCTTAGTGACCATTTGATTTAGCAATCAACAAAAACATTTCCTCTCTTTTGTATCACAGATGTCTGGTTTTCCTCACCTTTTTTTCTTGCACAATTTTCTCTTCACTGCCCAAAGAAAAGAAAAATTCTTCTTGTGGAATAGTAACAATTATAAGAAATATTTAAAAGAAGGATAGGGCAATTTGGATCATCTAGCTCATTTGCCTTCTATTAGTTGTGGTAGCTACTAATCCAACAATCTCATCCAGCTTTTTAAAAAAACAGAGTGTGAGATTCAACAACATGGCTCTGTAGTTTTGATCCAGTTTTTATTGTACTAGTATTGTATCCAGTATTGTACCTCCTGTTTTTAGTTACAGTATAAATGCACTTATATTCAAAGTTCACCTTTTTCAGTTTAGTGGTTTGAAGATCTCGTTCTATTGTTCTCCTCTGAACCTTAATATTCACTTTTCTAATCTGTAGATAAGTATGGAAATACATCTCTTGAAAAAAATATGATTCAAATATTTCAGGAGGCGAGATAATCATGCATAGGCAATTACATGTATAATTATACAAGAGGATGAGATTAAAGCTAGACCTCCTTGAAGACCGTCTGTGTAAAAACTCCAGATTTTATCCTATTCTTCTTTACACACAAAAATGAAAAATATTAAGAACACAACCTTAGGAAAAATAATTTATTCTAAAATTGAAATAGCTTTTTTAATATTTTCTTTATTATACAGTATATATAGGCATAGTAAAATACAAAAGGCATTGATTAAAAGCTTTTGGAAAAAGTAGGTACAGTACTAATAATAACATTTCTTTCTTCCAATAAGTATCATGCAATCTCACATGTTTTCAACAGAGGCCGTTGGTATTTTTAAAATAGTTTCCCAAAGGCACTAATCCCTTTTAAAAGGAAAGTTTCCTTTCTTAATTCTGAAAGTAATTTATTACTTTGCTTCATAGCTATCAGTATGGACTAGTCAGATGTTCAACCCCAATAAATTTCAAACTAACCAAGGAAAGAAATGAAAATAAAACTTCAAACAGCAGTTTATCTTAAACATGAACCATACTGCTCCTCATGTTAGAGTGCTTCTGTCCTGTGTGATTTCCAAACGTCCAGGCTTCAACCATTCTCTCTTGTTGTTTTGCAGTACCGAGTCATGCTTCTCTTGGAAGCTTTATAAAGTCAGTGTCTGGCTTTTCCTGAAAGAATGCATGAGCAGTTTGTCCTGAACACCCAGAATCCTTTACACAAAACGATGTTTCTAGTTTGCAGCTCTGTACTGTATATCCCTTCAGTTCTTGTTTCACGTTTTGTTCAGAAGTAGTCCTCTGTGCTGAATTCCTCTAGTACTCTGTGAATTCCTTCGTAGTTTCTTCTGTTTAAAGCTAAAGAGATTCAGTTTTTGCTTCTTATAACATTTTGAACTTTCAAATAAAAAATGAAATGCAGAATTTGTAAGATAGGGTCCAATGAACTAGAGCAGCATGGAAATAAGTCTTTAATGTATGACTTAACAGTCAAAACTATTCCTAGACTGTAAGACACAGTTTTTTTTTAGCTTAAGATGATTGTGTCTCAGGATCCATGTCTGATTAACTGCACTGTTTTTTATGGAAATGTTCTTTTTTTGTGTTTTGTGACTTTTCTGTGGAATTAGTTCTCATGAAGTGGTCCTCTTGTTAAAATTTAGAATGGCAGTATTTTAAACTGTTTATACATAAATTCAATGAGAAATTTTGGAAGGAATAATGGTTGGAGCATGTGTGGAATTTAGAGAGTGACTGCAAATAGCAGCAATATAATTAAATTATTTAATCCATGCCGGTAATCTTGCAGAAGCTGTTTTAGGGCCTGTCATATGGAATATGTCTATTTAAGGAGCATGTCTTAAGAAAGACATGTTTAACAAGTGTCTAGGTTCAATCTTTATATCTGTTTTTTGTGCTGCATTCTGAATAAACTTTGACTTTTTACTTACATCACTCTGAAAACACATTTTTTATTAATGATAATGCTTGCTCTTATGTATTGTGCTAAACAATTTTATTTTTACTGAGGCTTTGTACTTCAAATTAAAGATTCAAGCAAACAGTACAAAGCAGAGATTTTAATAGCTGAAAATGTGAATATTTCTTTGAAATAATGCAGGCTACAATAAATGTTTTCTGGGCAAAAAACAAAACACCTTGAAAGAGAAAAAACAAGAGGTTCAAGAAGAGGGTAATGTGATTGAATGTCATTGGATGTCCTGTAGGCCTGAGCTGTGATAAAAACTACAAGTTTGCCTCGAGCTTTTCATCATTAGATGTACACAGACAACTACTGTAGAAACACTTGGATTAAACTACCATTAACCTGCTGTAGAACTTTCAGCTTTTTTTCAAATAAGAAAAATATATTGGTTAGCATAGAATTTAGAATTGGAATCAACTATATGAATCGCTTCATAGTTCAAAGACAAAAAAAGCAATGGTGCCTTCTCTAGCATGCTTGCTGTATTTGAATATAATCCAATCTACAGTATAAAGAAATAAAACACTGCAATAATGGTTCAGTCCTTAGCGTTAGTCCATTTCTAATCCCCTCACAAGACGCATTGTTAAATATAAAGATAACAATGGGATTTGGAAAATTTGAATGAAGTGCAAAAACATTAATAAATAAATGAGGATAATTACATTTCTTTTACAGATTCAATGGTTTATTTACAGTAATCCATGAGGATTTTCTACAAATGCAAGTGGATAATAAAAATGTGTGTGGAACAAGGAAACTGTTGTGCCTGCCGATCCTTCAGAGCTCCAAGGATAACATTCAGTCAATTATAATTAACTGAGGCACACAGATTGAAACAAATGGAGATTTAAATAACTACTCTGCTTCATCTCCAGATAACGGTTGCCTCGGGAACCTATAAGCTAAACCACTAAGCACAATTTTATCCAGAGCATGAAGAAAACCAACACAGTTCTGTTTGGGGGTGTGTAAATTATGTTTCTAGATTTTGCTGAAATTATCTTCGCAGAAGTGAAAAAAAAATCCAAAAGGGGCAAAAGAGAGTCTCACCAACTTCTCCAAATGAATGGAATGGGTGATTGCATGAATACAATTCAAAAAGAGAGCCAACAGAGTTAAAATTGAGACTCTTTCAAATCAAGGAAATGAGAGAAGGGAAGAATGTATTCTTCATCTCCTTAACTGGTGACTAAGCAGAGGTGACAGGAATCTCATGGTGAGAACTGCACTTTGGCGATGTCTGTTATTTTGAATTATCTAAATTCTAAGTTTCTCAAAGGCATGAACCTTTCTCTCCTGTGTCCTTCCTTCTTCACATATCACTCAGACATATTTTCTCACACCTACATAGATATCTGTTTTCTAATCAGTGAGGGATTAAGTTATGAGATATCTATGAAACTTGACATATTTAGTTCCCAACACTTTACCTACAGTATGTGCCATTTCCTTTGTAACAACATTTTTTCACATTAGGCAAGCTCATAATCAAAAAATCTCTTTTTGCTGGGAATCCCACAGAGAACAAAAGATCTCCTTGATAGGTAGGAAAATCTTAGAGCATGTTGACCACAACCTAAAATAGAAATTTTATCATGGCATATATAACAGGAATTAATGAGGTGTCATAATGATGAAAATATGATTTAACTTTGGTGCATCTGCAGTGTTTTTAAATTATTAACAAACCAATATAGCAGTGTCTTTGGTGTATCTAAAATTACTTTATAGGCCAAAAAAGTGTTAATTCCTACCGATGTTATCACGATTCAAGCTTTAATATTAAATGCTGAAAATTATCATAAGAAGATTTTGGTGTTAGACCATGTTTCAAGGTCACTTAGAGACAGCCATCTGAAGAAAAAAGATTAAATGAATGTTACACCCCTTTTTGTGTGGAAAAAGGGGATTTTGTATGGAAAAAAAAAACCTTTTTCATGTCCTTTTTCTTGTCTTGAAATAATGTGTTAGTTTTAGAAAACAATAAAATGTGTTCTGCATTAAACCCAGGGTCTGTTAAGCATTTATTTACACTACTCCTTAAAATAATCAGAGCCAGTTCATTGTCCAATTTAGAAGCCGTATTGTAGCTGTAGTGAAAGCCAGCAGCCATATCACCCTGCAACTCACAACTGGCAATCCACTGAAGCTAAGCAGGTGTGAGCCTGGTCAGTACCTGGATGGGAGACCTCCTGGGAAAAACTAAGGTTGCTACTGGAAGAGGTGTTAGTGAGGTCAGCAGGGGGTGCTCACCCTGTGATCCAGGTGGGTCCTAATGCCCCAGTATAGTAATGGGGACACTATAATGTAAATAAGTGCTGTCTTTTGGATGAGATGTAAAACCGAGGTCCTGACTCTCTGTGGTCATTAAAAATCCCAGGGTGTTTCTCGAAAAGAGTAGGGGTGTAATCCTGGCGTCCTGGCTAAATTTCCCATGCCTCCTAATAATCTCCCTCAATGAATTGGCTACATTACTTTGTTCATTTGTTACATTACTTTGAATTTGTGCCAGTTGGAGTATTTTTCGGTCGCAGTTAATGGCAACGTCAGCTCAAAGATTTGGTTCAAACCACCAAATGGAGACTGGTGTGCTGACAAGTGGACCTTGCTGATGCGGGATTAACGCTAGGAAAGAGAGAGATTGTAGCTGTAGTCAAATGCAGTAGGGATACTGTGTGTCTGAATAATGTTCAGTGTAAGCATAAACTTTTAAAAAAAAAACGTGTGAATTAAGTGCAGGGGTGATAATTATTCAAATTGCATAGATTAAAGTAATGTATGCTTCTGACAGTCATTTGAATAAAGGTTATTGCTGCTGCAGCTTGTGTAATAATTGAATGGGTTTTATACTCACCACCCTGTATAAACCACACTTTGTTTGAAATGAATTATAGAAATGTTCTTAATCCATTTTTAACAAAATGAGAGAGTTATCATTTATTTAGCAAGACTTAAATTATTGCACAACACAGCTGGTTTGGTTTGTACAGAAAGCTTTAGTTTGTACAACTGGATATAAAGCATTCCAGGGTTGTAGTCACACTAAATATCTGCAAAAGGAAGATACTGTATACAGTATATATAAAACCTTCTACACTGCTACTGTATATAATGAGTTCCTTATATTTCAGGACATTTTTTATTTCTAGTGTCTGTCACTGAAAACTTAGAGAAACCTGTAAATGTACAAGAAATAATGTATCACTTTTTTTAAAAAGTTCCTTGTTTTTTCCTTTGGTCTATCAGTGATGAAATTGAAAGTGTGTTTGTGTGTGTTGCTAGAGGTGTGTAAATGATGCAATCATCATTTTCACAGGATTGTGAAATATAAAATACAGTAGCTTGCTGTCACTGGTGTTTTTACAATTCTATATAATGAGTATTCAATCTAATTCAGGATTCTAATGTATAAGTTTATTAATAGTATACTTTCTCAGTTATGATTTTTCTATATACTGCATAGAATTAGCTGCATTTAGCTAATTGCCTGTGAAATCTTCATCCAGGTTTGAATGAATTTGTGCCAGGTTATTCCTGGGGGGCCTCTGCTCCTCTTTTTTGATAAGCCTCTTCATGATAGTGGATGATAGGTCAGTTGCTCTTGCCACATAACCAAGCCAGTATTTCTGGAAGGAAGATAAACTACATGACATTATTGTTTCAAGCATGTTTACATCTCGATTTTTTTTCATTTTGGTGGTCATGGAAAGCAATTTTTCACACACATATTGATCACTACATCTATGTCAAAATCAGGACTGAACATGCAGATCCCACTGAACAGTCTTTTGTAAAATGGCTGTGATCATAAACGAGGGTGCAGATTTTGTATTCTTTAAGTCTGAGCCCATTAGCAATGCCTCATTATAAGGTGTTTGGGGCCATTTAAAATGCTTTTAATATTTAGAAGAAGGAGGTTATGGCCACAATTTAGAAGTAAATTTTAATTTTTCAAGGACCCTAGATTTGGTCTACTGGTAAAGGTTGGTCTGGAGCACAGGCAGGGTCCCACAATTCTGAGATCACTGGTTGAAATCTGGGCTCGGTCATCACCTAACTGTTATAACTGTTGAGCACAAGTGTCCAAGTGTCACACGTGTACAGACTTGAATCAGTCCAAACTGTCCTTGACTGGCCGTGCAGCATTGTCCCTGGAATTGCCCGGGGGCTTGTGAGCCTGTGAGAGGGTGGGTTTTGCAGACTGAGAAGACCAGGATGGTTCAATTGAACACATTTTCGAGGCTAAGTGCACATTGTCCTCAGCTCTCCTGGTGAAAAGACCACAGCAACCAAGCTGAGCTGATGAACAACTGGCGATATGAGGTTTATTTTAAAATGGAATTTGTTTTGAACACAATCATTTCTGCTTTTTTCATTTGCCATCTACATTTATGGTTGAAGCCATAAATGATTTTGATGCCCTTTCATGTACTGTATAATAAAGGGACGGGAAATTCACAGAACAGAAATAACATTTCTACATAAAGGGGCCTAGGAGCTCCTATTATGATACTACACAGATCTGGGAACCCTATTAACAGTACTGGAGCTCCAGGTGTTCTCTTTTAGCAGTTCAAAAAGCTAGCTATTCAGCCAGAGTGCTGGGATTAGAACGACTTTATTAACTGCATAGGGTCTCTAAACTGTGGAAGCAATATAAAGCATGGTTTTACTATAGCCCTTTTCATCTCACATTGCACCTCTATCATCCTACAATAGTGGGTCATGGTAACAAAGTGTAATTAAGACATTCCTACTCAAATTTTGTGTGGTTTACATTACAATATTGCAATACCAACACACTAAAATCAGTCATTGATGTTTGATTTTTACAATGTACCAAAATTTGCATGTAGGGAACCTCTAAATTGATGAGTGCCTTTCCATACGTGAAAAGATCTGCCTGGGACTGATGTAGTGGCATCATTTGTACAATGAGGTTTTAAACTGATTTTATGGTAAAGACCACGAGAAGAAAGACTAATTTTCTCGACATTCAAATGACTGTTATTTCAGATGTACGAATCCGTCCTTGTAAAGAAGTGTTTTTTTTTAATTTACTATTAATAAATGATTAATTCGCGGTATTGAAGTACAGCAATTAACATAAGGAAGAAAAATGGCGGTGATGTTTCAGTCAAGACTATTTATATGGTTTATTTTAAAAGAACATTTGAACCAATGAAATGCAAGATCAACCTATAAACTGTCAATCCGTTTAAATAGAAGCACGCGTCCTTAAAAAAGCGTAGGAGGTGGGGGAAACCTTATAAAGAAACCTATAAGCACACTTAATTAAACTATAATGCATGTAAAATATATACAATTTAAGAGCATAACAGTTATATAGACCACCTACAGGTATAGAGATATGACATATACTGTACGTCTTTTATTCATAAGCAGGGAAGAGACTGATGTGCAATTTGCTATTCTGAGGATATTTTTATGCCAGAGGCTTCGTTTATTTAAACTCGAACGCTCCCTTTAGCAGAAAAGGAATTCGGTTTATTTTAAGACCTATCGACTTATATAGCAAACACGGAGAAGGGGAATCCGACCTCATGCAAAACACCGCAGTTGAAAGACCTCCGTAACCTTCTTTCAATTCGACCAGCGGCTTCCCTCTTCAGGTACACAGCATATGCGCATTCTGTCCCGTCTTTACACTTAGTGAGAGAAGCCGAGACTAAACGAAGCAGAGAGAAACAGCTTAAAAACCGAAATGGAAATAACGCAGACTGTCAGTGCGCATCTTAAGGGTATTGATGCTACTCATTTTTCTCTGTTCAAAAAATGAGTGAAACACGGCAAACGATTTATCTGCAGAAGCGTCTTACTAAACTTAATGTATGTTTTGTTTCACGTTTTCATTCAATTTTCCATATAAACCAGTAACCTAAAAATTGTGTTGCGCTCTAAGTGGACTGCTTAAAGAGATAATGGGAACGAACTGGAAAAAAGGAAAGCATCTTTTGAAGCCTGTCATCTGTTGCACGATAAAAACGAGAACTATTGCAGGGAGCTAATTGTTAGACAATTTAATTGTTTCCCCAAATCATAAAAAGAACAATAATGGTGTATATTGCGATACATTATTTGGAAAACACTGATTTCAACCTGTGAAGGATTTTCCTGAATATTTTTTTTCTTATTTCACTTTGCGAGTGGCCGTTGCGCATTTCACTGGAAAAAACCCCAACTCAAAATTACCCTTAAAAATATTTCCTCGGAAGCCTCAGCAGATTCACCAAGAGGTAAGTTCTGTTTAAAAATTAAGGTTACTGCCATGTCATGCACTTTTAAAGTAGCTTGTCCTTTTTAAAACCTGTTTTTGGACTCAACCTTTAAAGACCTGAATGCGGCCAAATTACATTTTTATTATTTTCAATGGAAATAAAATAGTTGTTTGCTATCAATACACATCTATCTCCTGTTCTGTGAAGTTCGCCACCTGCAGGATTTCTTGTCTTCATCTTGGTCTGATACAGTACAGTATGTGCATTTTGGTAATGACCTTACGAGTAAGCTACTGTAAAGATGCATAAAAACGGACTACTCGATTTCGTATAAAGCACCGTCGTTTCGAAAGACAACGTCTTAGATTTGAGTGTGAAAAGAGATTACTGTATATAATTTGCATCTGGGCTAAAACAAATCCAAGCCAACCTATTGTATTTGCATTCATAAACATACTTTAGAAAACCGGTAAAGCCAAAGAGAACATCGTTTTTAATGTTTAGCTGTTAGTTCGACACTACAGTATCGTTAATTGTAACCTAAAAATATTCAATAGTGGTAAAGTAATATAATAATATATCATTGTTATTATTTACATGCGATTAAGGCTAAACACGGGGAGCGCTGAGGAGGGAGGCAAATTAGACAAATTGAAGAATTTTACATTTTTGCTAGATAGACTGAAAAATAAATCAAGCTTTACTCGTCGTTTACTAGAAGAGTTGTTGTTTTATCATTATCGTTTGTTGTTATTGTTATTATTCTGTTAAAAAGGGTTACTGTATTGCATCACAATTGGATGAGAAATTTGGAATGGATATAACGAAGCCATTCCTGGATTTATATGGTTTAAACAGTGTTACTCTACGCAGTACTTACCAAAGAACTCTATATTTACAATTAAATATAAACATGTTGTGGACACTATTAGTCAACTAATAGGAAAACTGCTTTCAGTGGGAGAACCTGCTACATTCTGTGCAGAGTCAGTTTACAGATTTGTCATTTAAACATATTGTAAAGACATTAGATGGATTCATCTTTGTGTTTGGTTTCTTTCCCATAAAAAATACTGAAAGCAGCTTGAAAATGCAGACAAACCAAAAACCACCTATACTGTACCACTTTATTCTAATGCCAGAACTCTATTAAATAGTTCCCTGTGTAAGTGGAAATACCAGGAACATATAGTTTTTCCTATGCAGTATTACTGTAGCTCAAAAACAGAGCTATTCTGACTTTGTCTTACAAACTGACTTATTGATAACAATGTGAAAAATGTCAGGCTGTGAAGGAGCTACCAGAAGGGAACAAGGTTGGTGATTTTTGAAGTCCACACAGTCGGTCTGATATTTCTTCACAAAGTTGATCCCAATAGAACACTCTAAAGAAGTAGATGAGTGCTTTTTAGTTGTCCATTATCAAAACAAAACAAGACTTGCAGACTTTGGTAGTGTTTTCCACTTCCAATCATGAGTAGACAAGAAGTGTAGAATAAAAGTCATTCTCTGGAATGTTTAGTAGGGGCTTTGATGTGCTCCAAGTTTTATTAAAAGTACATTCAGCTAAGTTGATCATTTAGAATTGAGCTTTCATTCACTCTATTATTATGAACTAAATCTCATTGCAAGACATTTGGTCAATGTATCTAGCATTTGTCAGGAAGTTAACATTTGCATATTCTTTTACAAGGAGTAAACAGCTTGCATCAGTAAATGCAAAAGTGCTTTAGGCAAGAAAGACAACTACATGCTCTCTTAAAATCAGGGAACATAAGCAGTAAAAACTGCTTCTCTACTTTACTCTACATAGAGAATTGTAAATCAAAGACATGTAGGGATACAGATTTTTTAGGGACTATAGACTTTTTATTCATAAAATATTTAAATTGTACCTAGACTTAAATTATATTTTGAGAAGAAAAGCATAGAAATAAAGCCGATTGTGCCTGTTAGCTTAAAAATGCTGTTATAAAACCTAGCAAATTCTCCTGCTTCATGATATTCTTAAAAATATATATTTTTTTACTGATATAGAATTGTTTTTGTTAGGTCATTAGAACACTTTGCATTTTATTTTGTTCTCTGAGCCTGGTTGTTTCTTGTGAGCTTTCCAAAATGCATAGTCTTGCATCTACAGTATACACATCAGATGAACTGCTGGTGATGGTGATATATCTGTAAATAAATGATTGAGGATTGAACGCTGTCACAATTCGATAAATTCTGTGATAAAATGAGGCTCTTCTGTCTTAAGCTGATCAGACCACCTTGAGCACCTGTTTAACAACAGCAATTGGGTGGATTGTTGTAGAACAGCACAGTAACATACAGCAGCTTACTGAGGAACAGCATTGTACTGTGACTTTTGCGCTTTGTTGTGTATGAGCTGAGGAGCTTTGAATTATGCTTAACACCTCCCTTTTATATGCCAATCATCTGCAACAAATAACCCACAATGAACATATCTTGGAAGATTATGTATATATGCTGACTTCAAATGGATGTATGAAGTCATCAGAGGTATAGCTGAGACCTTATCAATGTGTTGAATAATGTATATCATCTGTTCTCATGTATTCCGTAGGACAGCCTCTGTAAGACTGGAAACATATACTGTACAGTATGTGCCCTACCTTCCTCTGATTTCACTTCATAATCAGCTGCTATTGGCTTTCTGAAGTAATTGCCCTTCAGGGACTTTTGCTGGGTTTAGAGAGTTGTATAAAACATATTCTAATCTTTCCTTTGAAGTGATAGTGTTACTGCTGCATCAAAGAGGAAGACATCAGAGGAGCTAACAGAATAATCTCCATGGCTCCGACTCAGCGTCTTCATGTTTGCTTCTTCCTTGCAGGACCAGCTGTGTGAGATGGCATGAACGATGGCTCAGCTGTATTACAAAAGGACGGACAATTCTTCCTACAGAGACCGTATTCCTCTCCGGATAGTGCGAGCTGAGTCTGAGCTCTCCCCTGCGGAGAAAGCCTACCTTAGTGCTGTAGAGAAGGGGGACTATGCCAGTGTGAAGCAAGCACTAGAGGAGGCTGAAATCTATTTCAAAATCAATATTAACTGCATAGATCCTCTTGGCAGAACAGCTTTGCTCATAGCCATCGAAAACGAGAACCTTGAGATCATTGAGCTCCTGCTGAGCTTCAATGTGTATGTTGGAGATGCTCTTCTCCATGCCATTCGGAAGGAAGTAGTTGGGGCTGTGGAACTACTGCTTAACCATAAGAAACCCAGTGGAGAAAAGCAGGTAAGAGAGAAATGAAGGTTAGCTTTTATTATTGAAATAAATGGATCACACTTTAGAAAATAGAGAGTCCTGAAACGTGAAATGTGTTATATATTGACTACTTTTTTGGACACGAGAGAGGTTTTTCACTGACAAGGAACTGCTTAATTTAACTTGATCAAGACGGATGCCAGAGCATCTTAAAAGGCACTTGTATGGTCATTCATTAAAATTCATTCAAAATGTCATTGCGCGGCTCATGCTATTTTGCATAAATGCAAATGCCGTGATAGGCAAAATAAAGGATGCAGCAGATATGAAATGTCACACTTGATGAGGGAATGCAATATAAAAACATAGCACATAAGACTGTTAAGTTTTGCACTCTTACACAACATCTGCTAACCATTTAAAAAAGCTTCCTGCCCTCAAATGTTCCTGCTATTTATAATTAATCACATAGATAAATGAGACATGAAAATGCTTAAAACTGGTTTCCAGATCAGTGTACAGTATGAGTCAAGAAACAGGTTGCTTATTGTAATGTCTAGGAATCCTTCATTTCAATTCTTTTCATTAATATTTGAAAGAACTTCTTTCATGTTAAGGATGTTGGAAAAGAAAATTACTTCACGCATTAAACACAATGTGAAACACAAACATTGTTCACTTAAAGTAGATATATTTACTCACTATGGTACTCCATAAACTGTACCAGTGTGAATTATTTTAATTCATTCTTAATGGGCCACTAACTAGGGAGACTTGGTACCTCTTGATAATTTTCCTTTCAGTGATCTACATGTAAGAAAAAATAGCTATTGTATCAGTGCTGCTGATATTTCAATTTTGTTCAAATTTTGTTTGTGGTAAAAATCAGTATGTGTTCATGAAGTACCCAGGCAAACTTTTAGAAACATTCAGTATTTGGTCATATAAATATCAAACTGTATGTACTGACTTACTTTAAACACACATACATTTCATATTTTATTTGCCATGATTAAAATTATGTATTGTTTACAGGTAGACCCTACTTCACACTTAACACACTTTAAATAATATGTATTCCAAAACTTCTTTCTCACACAAGTGATGTACTGCTGTAACAGACAAGGGGCAAAATGTCTTACACACCAGATGTTACAAAGGAGAGGTGAAAATATATGGAAAGTTTTTTGCCTGTACATTCACAAATTCACAAAGGTGTTTTAACAGCATATTCAGTATAATCACAGTAATTGTATATGGACAATATTTTGTTTCCATTTTTATTATATGACCAATTCTCCTAGTACCATGAGTTGTTAGATACTATTGTAATAATTCAGGGATTGTTTTCATCCTAAAAATCAAGCCAGGAAAATTCTCTGCTCTAGGTTGGTCTGGCTGTCCTCAAAATCATGTCTTATTATTACTCCTGTAGCAGACACTGTAGATCACTAGGTATAATGCATCTTAAGCATTATTCTGTGACCATGTTTCTTATTTTTTACCTTAACATCCACTAATATCCCTTTGAGTTAATCAATAGGTTTTTATAACTTGCTGTTTCTGGGTCTGGCTTACTGTTACTGAATCATTGAAAGAAGGACGGGAACGTATTGGGCCATTGTCAGGGGGAAAATTAAATTGTTTCAATTTGCTGGTGAATTTTAGAAAGGGCCGCTAGTTCTGTCAGACCTCCAAGTAAATACAACAGAAAAGCAGAACTGAGGCAGTAAAGGTTTAGAAGTAAGAAAAATTGATGAGGACCTCCAGGAACTATTTTGACAAAACACACATGTAAGCAAAAGCTGAAGGTTAAAAATTGTGCATATTGTTTTATTTGATGGGTGAAGCAAGTATTGGATATAAAATATAACATGTAGCTAAATCTGATCTTTTCCCATCTGTAACATGTCTGTTAGGTTCAGTATGGTTTAATCAGGACCACTGACAAACAACACAGTTGGCCACAAATACCTTAAATGTTTACCAAACTCCTGTTTTTGGTTTTGACAACAATGCAGACTAATTTCTATGCACACTTTACATTGTTTTGTGACACTTAATATATTATTTTGTGTTTGCATCACATCACAGTTTATATGGCCAGCAGCCTTATCACTCTGCAACTCACAACTGGCAACAAATGGAAGCTAAGCAGGTGTGAGCCTGGTCAGTACCTGGATGGGAGACCTCCTGGGAAAAACTAAGGTTGCTGCTGGAAGAGGTGTTAGTGGGGCCAGCAGGGGACACTCACCCTGTGGTCTATGTGGGTCCTAATGCCCCAGTATAGTGACAGGGATATACTATACTGTAAACAGGCGCCATCCTTCAGATGAGACATAAAACCGAGGTCCTGACTCTCTGTGGTCAATAAAAATCCCAGGGCATTTCTCGAAAAGAGTAAGGGTGTAACCCTGGTGTCCTGGCCAAATTTCCCATTGGCCCTTACCTATCACGGCCTCCTAATAATCCTCATCTATAAATTGGCTTCATTACTCTGCTCTCCTCCCCACTGATAGCTAATGTGCGGTGTGTGTTCTGGCGCACTATGGCTGCCATCGCATCATCCAGGTGGATGCTGCACATTGGTGGTGGTGGTGGAGGGGAGTCCCCATTACCTGTAAAGCACTTTGAGTGGAGTGTCCAGAAATGGGCTATAGAAGTGTAAGCAATTATAATTATTATTATTATAATGTACTGTAGAGCATAATATGAACTAGACAGTAGAAAGCCTAGAGGCTCATCAAGCCAGGGTTTATTCTACTTTCTGTAGTGAGAGTATTGGGATTATACGACTCACTTGCTGATGAGAACCTAGCCCTTTGAAGGTTTACCATGAGCAATTCTGACCAAATCTACCCATTTGTAGATTTGGATGAAATGTGGGTAAAGTGCCTACTGTAAATCTAGGGTACAAGGGTAACATATGAAAGACCTAAACCTACAACACTTCTGTTGCTGCTCAAACAATGCTGCTCTTTCTAGATACAGGTGATTTTTATGTAAACAATTTATTATATTACATGTCTATATCTATGTACTACCAGTTCCTATCTATATATCTTGCTTTGCCTTCCTTATATACATTATCAAGTTTTTTTTTTGAGAATTTGGGAATTCAAAGCAACAAATGAAGGCTCACATCCCAATTTTCATTATGCAGTGTCCTGCAAAATATGTAAGGTTAAACTAATGTTTAACCTCATCCACAACCCATAAGTCCATGGTTCCTTTTCTAGTCCAAAAATGCTGCTGAAGAGCCCTTGCAGCACATCCTTGCTGCTACAGTATATATTCAAAACACAGAACATGTCCTGGAAAAACAAAGGATGTCAATAGCCTGTGTTATTGAATTTCCTAGGGGATAACTACTCTCATATCTATTTTTTTTTTTACAGGTTCCACCAATACTTTTGGACAAGCAGTTTTCGGATTTTACACCTGACATTACCCCCATCATTTTGGCTGCACACACCAATAACTATGAGATAATAAAGCTATTGGTACAGAAGGGGGTTTCTGTGCCCCAGCCGCATGAAGTGCGGTGCAACTGTGTGGAGTGTGTCTCCAGCTCAGATGTTGACAGCCTACGGCACTCACGTTCCCGGCTCAATATCTATAAGGCCCTGGCCAGTCCTTCTTTAATCGCCCTCTCCAGCGAAGATCCCTTTCTCACGGCCTTCCAGCTGAGCTGGGAGCTGCAGGAGCTCAGCAAAGTGGAAAATGAGTTCAAATCGGAGTACGAGGAGCTCTCCCATCAGTGCAAACAGTTTGCCAAGGACCTCCTGGATCAGACAAGGAGCTCAAGAGAATTAGAAATGATTCTGAATTTCCGGGATGATACGAACCTGCTGGAAGATGAGAACAATAACGATCTGGCGAGATTAAAGCTAGCAATTAAGTACCGTCAGAAAGAGGTGAGTTCTTCTGTCTTTTATAAATAGCTCCTCTTTAATTATTCGTGTTCGAGGAGATAACACCTTCTAGAAATACTGTGAAGTGCTGAAAGCCTGTTAAAATGTCCTCCTGCTATGTTAGTCTCAGAAGTTTTGGCATTAATGACTTTTTATTATTAATCTGTATGTAAACCGTTTTCTTAACTTTATATGATTCTCTGCATTTAGGGAATCAACACTGAGAAAGATTATTTAAAGAAAATTGAAATTTCTGTTTTTGGCCCTTTCTCTTTCTTATCTCTTCCTTTACTGTAACACGTATGTCTAAATAAAATACCTGACATTGAGCCTGCTGGTATTTTGGGCATATGAATAAATATTATTTAAAAGGGTATCTTATATTTATAATGATTGCAATTATTCATATATTCATACAGTATATTGCTTGGATTTTGCTTTTAAAAAGCTTTTAGACTCTCAGACCTTCTCCATTAGATGGAGTTAAGTAACCAAGACATAGCAGGAATGTATCATATCCAAGATCTTTTTGATTTACTGTGTTAATCTAAGAAATTTTTGGTTCAAGTGCCTCTTACAAATTATACAGACGGAGACCAGTAGTGTAGGGAAAAATATTTAACTATATGTCAACAGAATAATCAAAAAGCTTAAAAGATGAATTTGTAATTGTACTTTAAGTAAATGCTGGAAATTTTGTAAGGATAATATATGTTTTATTTTTTTAATGACGATAAACCATATCTTCCTATTCTAATGTTATGCCCATGTGGGGCAGAGCTCTCAGCCCTCGGTTTCCTCAAAATCCAACGTACATTCGCTCGAGGAACCAAATTCCACCTGGGCCTATTCAGAATCTTTCAATTGTCAAAGCTTTCTCTGAACAACTAACAAGTGTTTCATTTCCAACCTAGGTAGTGCAGTCAGCAATACTTCATCACTGAAGGATAATGCCTAAATCTGCCTCAAAGATTCCTAGTCTGACTTGAACCTGTTCTGCCTGTCAGCAGCCAGTTGCCTTGTCAGCACTGGACCAGTGGCATGGTTCTGTGCTAGAATATCTATACAGCAGCTCAGCCCCCTGTCAACATTCATCCTGAGAGCTGCATTCGCTTTCCACTATTGTCTGAATCTGGTCTCCATTTTTCTTCCTCAGTCTCTGCCTGTCATCATTCTGCTTTGGCAATCTCCATTAGCCTCCATGCATCTATCCACTTTGGCTGCCACTGCCTACCTCAGACTTTTTTCACAAGCCCTCACTGGGTTATTGTGCTTGGATTCTCCAGGCTGTCAGCAAGACGTAGCTGTTTCCATCAGTTAGCACCATCATAACAGACTGACAGAGCCAAGATGTGAATTGAATCCAGCAGAGTCCAGTGACATGCCCCACATCATGGCTCACCATGAGACAGCCCTGCAGGCACAGGAGGCCAGTGCAACAGAACTAACGGGTGCTGTGCAGGACCTGTGAGCTCTGATGCAGGATATGATGCAGACCATTGCCACTGCCAAAGCTCCTGCTTCCATTTCTGTCCAGGCTCCTGATTCTCATCCAGCCCCTGTTCCTGTGCCAGTGTCCCACTTCATAGAGCTACAGATGCATCCTACCCTTCTGTTCTTGTGGGATCCTGACAGCAGCAGAGGCTTCCTGTCAAGATCGTAATCCCTCCTCTTAAAGGCACTCCGGCTCTTTCATATTTTACCTGATTTCATGCCCCTTATCCTGCCCCTCCTTATTTAAGCCTGGTGCTCTCACTATTCTGGGCTCAACATTGGGAGATGGATGCCTGGCCTACCAGCGGATCCAGGACCGACCCGAGAGCATATAGCATAGTCCAGGGCTCGGAGCGTCTGGCCTTGTCTTCTTGTTTTTATTCCCTGTCCCTGTACTGAATCCCGTTCCGGTTTTTAACCTTGTCTTGTTTCGTCTCGGATGGATCACCCAGTTTTGGACCTTGGACTTCACAAGCCTCTTCTCAAATTGCAGAGAGGAGGGGCACTGGCACCTGTACTGCCCAGTATACGCCTCTCACACAGTGACATGCTTCCTCTGATGCTTTCCTAGTTATCTATCATCAATCCACTTGACACCTTCATTAAATCAATTGCAGCAGGCAACTTCCTTGACCAATGATTTGGCATACCCTGATTCTCTACGAACCTGACTCTGTCAGTACAGGCATTGAGTTGGAGACCCCTTGGCCCAGGATACATCCTGAAGAGAACCATTGCCTTGACCCTGATGGTTGGCATGCTGCAGTGGGAAACCATCTTCTTTCTGTGCATTCTATCTCTGTGCTGCCTTCTGGTTTTGGGGTTCCCTTGGCTCCTGACTCAAAACCCATGAAGACTTGGACTGATCCTCCAAGGCATTTCTTATTTAGATCCCTACCTGTCAAATCCACTGCCTCACCTCTCCGCCTCTACCTTCTGCCGTGGACCTTGACACCTCTGGTCTTCCAGAGGTGTACCATGACCTGGCTGATGTCTTCAGCTAAAAGCACAGACACTCCAGCAGTATAGGGACTACAACTGCCCCATTAACCTCCTGTCCCAAACCATACCACCAAGATGCCAGCTATAAGCCCTCTCTGCTCCGGAAACCAAGGCAATGAATGAGTACATTAAAGAAAACCTGCGGATGGGCTTCATCTCTTCAGGTGACATCACTTGTCAGAGCCTGTCACCTGTCATTCTGAAAAAGGATGGATCTCTCCACCCCTGTATTAACTACATGGGGCTAACTAAGATTAAGAAGAAGAACCAGTATGCCCGCCTCTGATTCCATCACTGCTGGAGGGGGCTAGCCAGGCCTCCATCTTCTCAAAAACAGACCTGAGAACGCTTCCTGGAACTGATGTGCCGCCACTTCTGATGGCCTTCCATGAGGGCAGATGCGGAAGCAAATTTGGCAGCCTATTCAACTAGTAGCTGAGCCAAGGACTCCCCTGCAAATATCTGAATGTCCATGACAATCCATCTTCATAACTGGTCTGCCCCGCTTTCCAGGCCACTTCATCATTCTGCCCATCATCCAAAGCCTCACATTCCTCTTCCTTGGTTACCGTCCACCCCCCAGATGGTCTTCATCAAGGAAGTGTTCTGGCTCCACGGATTCCCAACATCCTTTGTCTCCGACCGAGGCCCCCAGTTTGCCTCCAGATTCGGCCAGACCTTCTCCCGACAGCTGGGCATACGGATCGACCTGTCCTCTGGATATCACCCTGAAATGAATGTCCAAATGGAGCAGGTGAGCCAAGACCCAGAAGCATACCTGCAATTCCATATCTTGGGTTTCAGGATGACTGGGCTCCTCCTCTCCCTGGCCCAAGGTGTCCGGGAACATCATTATCAACACATCAACAGGTATTTCCATTTTCAGTGCCAGTCCCAGCTGACAGGTCCACCTGAGACCTGAAGGGGTATGAGGGGTCATGAGAGCCAACCTCCAAAAGGCCACAGAGTAGCAGAAATGGACGGCCAACCATCACCTGAGGGCTTCTCCACCCCTGAGGCCTGAACAAAGTGTGTGGCTGCTCTGCCTGAATGAGCCCGAAAGATTCGTAGTCTGTCCTAAACACGTTCTGCCTGTCAACAGCTAGTTGCCTTGTCAACATTGGACCAGTGGCATGGTTCTCTGCCATAATTTCCATACAGTGGTGCAGTTCCCAGTCTACATTAACCCTGAAAGCTGCACTTGCTTTCCACTCCTGTCTGAACCCTGTCTCCATTCTGCGTCCTCAATCTCCACCTTTTGTCATTCAGTTTTGGCATTCTCCATCAGCCTCCGGTCATCTATCCTCTAAGGCTAACTCTGCCTGACTCTGACTTTCTCAAATTCTCAAGCTTGTGAGCAAACGTGGCTGTTTCTGTTAGTTACTTCATAACATCTAAGCAATGACAAAGTTTTAGGATTTGTGTTACGTGATCTTAAAACATAATCATATTGCTATAACGTAGTTGAGCTGGACATGCATACTTTACAAGTGCTACTTTTTGAGTGCAAGTTTGATTAAATTCGAATCAGTGATTAGAATCTGTGACCAGGTAGTAAGGTGCATTAAGGAATTAGCATTAGTTCTAGGGATACCTCAAGGTTCCGTGCTTGGCCTACAGTTTTTTGCAGTATCTATTGTCCATGCAGTATGATCTTTTTCTCTGTTCTCTGCCTAGTAGTTTGAATTTATATTGAATTATACAGTAGGTGAAACAGTAATCATGGTTTTTCCATTCTATTACGTATAACCTAATGTTAAATTAAAGTACTAGTGTAGTGCAGCAGAAATTGATATTAATATTAATATGTTGGATTATATTTAGTGATATAAGTGAAAAAAGTCACTTATAAAGAATATATTCCCTAACTTAAAGTATGTGACTCAAGTGTTACAGTTGGTACTCTTAGACACAGACATAATGATTTCTTTAGACAAAAATATTGAAAAAGTTGCAGATGCATATTCTCTTGCTTATTACTAACATATTAGATTCCTTAACAGCTTCTTAATTAGATGCAGTATTAGGATAAGCACAGGAACAAATCCAGTTTTTCTGTTTTCAGGACAAGCCTTTGTTTTGGGAGATAATATTTTATTTTATGATCTTCAGATTTATGAAACAAGGTGCCTGAGCATGATAAATAACAATGACCTGTACAGAGTTTTTGAACTGTATTATTTATTTAATAGCGCAGAAATGCTTTCCTACTTGCAGAGCTGTGCACAATATGGTTTTTAATAACTTTTACGTTGGACCCTGCTGTGACTTTGTTCTGATCAGACTAATGGCAACTGCAGTCCTCAAGATTCAGAATCATGCAGATTTCCGGGGCTTTTATTCTTTCATGGCTGATTTAAAGAACGCATGAATTAACTTCTTAGCCAAATAATTAGTAATTAAGATCAGAGCTTCACTGAAAACCAGACAACCCAAAGGCCCTCAGGGACAGAATCTATTCGTGCCTAAGGACTTAAGTGCCCAATACATTATTTGTGTTGGAAGTAGAAGTTAATCATTTTTCTCTATATCCCCATCTTCATTTCTCTTGCATTTGTTTCCCCAGGGATTCATAGCCCTGTTCTCTACCTGGCTTTGACTGCTCTGACAGCTGCTCTGTAGTCAGAGGTGATAAATCAAGGGGAGGCCTTTAAACTACTAAATCCCATTTTTCTGGCTAACACATAGCACTTTAAGGTGTGTTAATTTATCTCTGTGTACAGTACCCTCCCAAGTTAATATGGATGAGTAGAAAATAGACAGCAGTTGAAATTTTTCAGAGAACTGTAAATGGGGTATTCAAAATGATAGACATGATCATTCAAAATGATGCTCAGCAAAATTACTGTCAGATATTCCTTGACTATAAGGTACCAAGGAAATTGAAATGTCATTGTGAGACATAAGCCCTAGCAAGTTGTTGTTGTTGTTGGCAGTTCACAGCTTTCAAAGCACTGCAGTGTGAAGTGTTACATATGAACTATATATTTAGTAGAGGAGTCCAAAAATTGTTTTCTTTTCCCTTTCAACTGCAAGGAAAATCATCCATCATGAATATCTGACAGGAAAGAATTTTTCCTTTATTTTGTTTTTTGGCTGCAATCATTTTGCAGTGGCTTTGCAAACAAAATATTCAAATGCATTTCACAATTAAATTAACTGCATTTAAATTTAACTGAGAATGGTCATGCCCTCTGCTGTAAAGAAAGTGCTAATACAGGTCTTTGTGGATTATGTGTTGGTATTCCATGCAAGTTCATATTGGAAGTTCATGTTTGATCAAGGGAATCTAATATGTTTTAGAATAAATTATTTTTAGACAAATGCCCAGAATATACAGTATATACAGTAAGTTGAATACGATTTGTACATGAATATGTTGTCATGAATTATGTAAGATGCTGAAACAGATGCTTGTTTAGAAATTAGAGACATCGTGATGAAGAATTTAAAATAAATGCCAGGAAAAAAATAATGTCTTACGCTAGTTTATTTTTAATTGTTAGTTGTATGCTAGTTTCCGCATAGGGAAGCAAACCTGCAGTATGCATAGGTCTTATACTACATAGTGTGTGTCTTTACATTGTGTGCCCACAGAGCTTTTTTGTGTAAAACCATATACTGTAAAATATAACTGAAACAGTTAGTATGCCTTAAGACCTGTACTCAATAAACACATTTTAAATAGTGGTTAATTTAGCAAAAAAATTAAATTTTTAGAGAAAAATAAAATTCCTGAAAACAACTCATGTCCCACCAAGGCAGCAACAGAATGTTCCAGTGTTCTAAATTTAAAATCTTGGGAGAAATTGCACCTGTTTAATTGATGCAGATTTTGAAGCTGATAATGAAAGGTGCAGGAGTAAATTTAATTAATCAGGTCAGAGTTGTAACGAAAGCGTTCTTTCCGGACCCTATGCAGACGACACAATCCGGGGGTGAGTGAGGAAAACACTGGGAAAAAAGCATGCAGGGGTCAGGAATGAAAACAGGGGGCGTGCCCATGGTGCGCAGGTGTTCTGGGTTGTGAGTCCGGGACAAACAATCCAAAACAGAGTCAAATGAGAAATCCAAGACAAACAGGGGGGAGGGACAACAATCGTGACAAGAGTGACAAGAGCAGCTTTAAAATGTAAAACATTCTCTAAGAAGAGAGTCATTTGTTTTGTATTTGAGCTTTGCTCCTTCTAACATTTACACAAGCACAAGATAAAACAAGGGATCTGCAGAGATCTGCAGTTTTAAATAAAATAGCATACTGTATGTGTCCATTTAACTATCGAACTGGACATGTTATGAAATGTTTCAGGAGAGAGGTTACGGGTCATTAATATTGCATTTCATTTAAATGATCATAATGGCTTTTGAAAGTGCACCTGAGACTTTAAATGCCATCCTCTCTTCTTTTTATTCTTTAATTGCATATCTCACATAACTTAGGTTAAGAAGATTATCTTAGTAAATGCCATCGATATTGTGTTTCATCCTTTGAGACTATGAAAGTTTCTGAGACAAATAATACAAGATGAAAATGAATAACATTGAAGGAGAGGTATGGACAAAATACCCATGCAACCTGGACTTTGCATAAACAAGTCTATATTTTATTGCTTGTCTAGAAGACCTACCAAGATGGTTGATATTTTTACAAAAATTGGTCAATTTCTAAAATGCAATTGACAAACAGTAGGTTATGAATTGAAAAAAATAATCTCAGTCCCACAAACTGGAATTGCTCTTTCTGGTGGTGTCTCACATTTCAAAATACCTTACATTACAATTCTATGAGCTTTAAGGACAATAAAATACTATATAAAACTTAACTATTTTACGTTTAACATGGGAGGATGAGAGGCATATAAGCAACTGCTTTGGTGTTTGGTTTGACTTAATTTGACAATTTAGATGTTCCTATGGTTACCAAGAAAGCAAACTGACCTTATACAGGAATACCTTCTGTTGTTATGTGTAGCTGTTGTTTCGCCTTTTCTAATAAAGTAACGCAGGGCTGGAGTATCTCTCTCTTATTTTCATGTTTGAATGTAAGAAATATACAGTAGTATTGACAAAATATACTCCAGAAAAGAATTATATCACTGCACTCACTGCTCTTCTGATAGAGCAATCCTCAGATGGAGTAAGTATTGATTCCCATATGCATGTGTTGTTTGTTGCAGTACTGTTAAAAAATAAAAAATAAAATATTTCCACCTTCAGCTACAATGGAAAGCCTTCCAAAACAAAGACTTCCAGTTCTTTGGTGAAACATCAAAAGGTGTTAGAAATATAGAAAAGGTGCTAATTAATTGGAACAATCTTAGTATGGATTAATCTCCAAAATATCTGCAGCCAAATTTATTAGTTGTCTGGGATATATGTTAATGGAATTCTTTAGGGGAAAAATGATAATTAAATTCATGACAGGCTAAGAAAAATAAATTAATACATCAGGGAACAGTGATCAAGTGATTCCACAAGGAAAATAGAAGATTTAAAAATTCTTAACTGTTATTCATACTATGCACTGTATTTACATTTTTGTAAACCTTTTTACTGCATGTTTAAGAAACTTTCAGTTTTACTCTTGTTGGCATCTTTCAACAGTGTAAAATAACTTCTATTGAGGACAATCTGTCAAATAGTTCTTTTTATATGCTGAAGGCTGAAAAAACATGAATGTAATTAAACTCTGGGTGCTTTAAAGAAATTGTTAGATTTAATTTTACTTTCACTAAACTCCTGAAAGAGCAAGGATGGCCTCCTCTTGGTTGAATTCTTTTTTTAGAAAAAGTATCTTGGGGCCCAAAATAACTTATTTTCAAATAATATGTTTAGTCATGGCACAACACAAAATGATCAAGGGTAAACCAAAGCACACTGAACAGACAAGGCAAAAGAAAAACCTACAGTACAGTATGGTAACTAAAATATCTTTCCATCTATGTGCCTGGTACCTAGTGTTCAGGCTGGATGAAACTCACACGCTCTTCTGACTAGCAGACTTGTACGGATTTAGACCAGTATAGTTTGTGCTCACATTTTGTATAGAATCAGGCCATCCATTCACAAGCTACTTACTGTAGGCACTTCTAATAAAGTTTTTGGTCACTGTGTGAATCCCTTGCTTTTCACATTTCACATTTGGGTGAAAGACTTTGAATCTTTGACCAGTGCTTTTCTATGTGTTATGCATCAGTGTAGAGAGCATGAGTTCATAATGATTTTCTGTAAAAGAGAATGAAGGATGTGTTTGCTTTTGTGTGCCTGGCAGTTGCTTTTATGCAGTTGTCAGATATTGTTGACAGCTTTGAAAGCATTACAGTTCACCTGAGGTACTTAGGTTCAGTACTTGGTGCAGTGGTGTAATAAGCTATACTGTGTTGGATGAGGCACTTAAGATGGCAAGCTTTATTGAAAAACCACTTATCAGGACTCATTGTATAGTTTTTTATAGGAACATTTACATTCATTAGTAGAATATTTCTATTTGTAATATTAAAGATTGGAGAATGTTACATTGTGAGCTGTTAATGCCCAAAATGACAACCCCTCAAACAGCAACTGATTATCCAACATAAAATGAGTAAAATACCTTTATACATTGTGTTTGACAAGTAGTATAATCGAGCAGTTGGCAGAAAACCGAAAAGATCGTGATTATACATGAAAGGTGTATCACTTTTATTTTTGTGGGGAATACTTCATAGGGAGAACAGCATTCCAAGATTTAAAACCTAAGAGGGCATTGTTAAAAAGTAGACAGTTTGGAATATGCAAGGTGTGTAATGTGAGGCACAATAAAGAAGAATCGCTTTAAAATTTAGATGTAACATTCAAAACTAGAGAATAATAGAATGTTTAATAAAGAATTGTCTAACTTGATTGGAAGAGACATGCACACCAGAAAAAAAAGAAATTAAGTACAGGTACAAGCTAAGTTTTCATCAATAGTACACAAACACAAATGACAGACGTCTCAGTGATAAAAGTCATTCATTACAAGGTTACTGCTTATCACAGGTGAATAGAATCAAAGCAATCTCAAGTAATTCATGACTATGTAATAAACAATAAGGAGATGAATTCAGCTGGAAAGTAAATTTGAAATAACTCATAATATGGTATTGTAATATGTAGTATGGTTCTGTTCAGAGTTTAAGAGATCAAACCTAAAGAATTAAAAAAATAAAAGGAGGGGGATGGGTCAATTTTCAAGACAAACAATGACCAAGGTTTGGTAGAAAGACTTTATATACAGTACTGTATGAGGTACTGTATATCTTTGAAAAAAAGACCTTCATGCATAAACAACAGGGGGTGAATACAGAGCAAAATCACACCTATACTTTTGTATTCATTGACTGACATCCACAGAGATAAACATCACAGTAGACAAGAGACATTTAATCTATTAATTAAATATATTAAGTCACACATAATGTTGTTTAAATATATATGTACTGTATCTGTGCACATACATACTGTATATATAAATAGTTTTACGTTTGTTTATGTTGGGTTAATCAACATAACACGAGCTGAAACATTGCTTTTTCCTGAGCCTCATCTAGCTGTGGTTTTCATAATTGCACATATTTGTACAGGAACGTGACATTTAAGAAATAAATTGTGATTTTATCAACTGAAACAATTGAGCACATTCGAATAGCCATCTTTTCCATCACATTCTTGAAGTGCACAAAGACCTCATCTCCGTTCAAACTATTGGAATATAAATAGAATATATTTATTCATAATATAGTTAGGCTAGATTGACTTCTGTTATCATACTTGCATATGCACAACAGATGGACCTGACAAGATGCCACAGTCATTGTCTTGAGATTCATTACAGAAAAGGATTTTTATACAACGAACATGTAGGTTGAAGGGTTACTTTCTATAATCTGCCTGCTCCTGTTTTTTCTGGTTTTCCGCTTCTTTCCTGTTTTGTTGTGTGCTCCTCAGCATTATGCTGGTTAGAAATTAAGAAAAGAAAAGGCTTCTGAGAAGATTATTCGAGACTGAAAGGGATGAAATAAGATTTGGAATTCTATCACACATGAAAGAGACGCAGAGAAACAATCCAGCCTGAATACACTCCAAGAATATATACATTTCTATATGGGAGTACTGGCTTTTTTCTTTGATTGCTTTGTAGATATCTATCAGTTCCACATGTGTCTTTGGATAATGGTTCAGCAGTGTGTTACAAAGACTTATTTGACACTAATTTGCTGTCATACCACACTCCATTGCTGCCAGCACTGAGAAATCAAGACCATTACTGCTGCAATAGGTTTTCAATATAAGATAACAATCAAAGCACAAAGCTACGACAGACCAACAAGCGACAGGCACTAATGAGAGAAGGCAGGTGATATTATTAAGCTGCCTCTAGGAAATACTGAGTATATTATTCAGGGATGGGCAACTCCAGTCCTTGAGGAATGTAGGAGTTCTCTGGTTTTCTGTCATTGCTTATCATCTCTTATCAGAGGACAAAGGCACCCCAGTGGGCTTCTTGAGAATCAACACTGAAACAGGAACCACAGGACACAAGTGCGAACTTCATGGAAGTGTGTTAACAGCTGAGAACAGGAGGCACTTGTTTACATTACACAAAGTGATGTCGGGGCATGGACAATCTACCTGGCCATGCTGTTGAAGCTTTTATCCTGGCTCTTTTGACATGAAGAGCTGCATTGGATTAATTAAGTGCTGACTCTTAAATGGGCTAGATGGGCCAAATGGCTTCCATCTTCCAGATAAAGTTCTTATCTTTAATTAATTGAACTAATTGTTTAAGGTGGATTTTTAAGTTCAGATGTCACTCATGGAAAATCACAGCCCTCTGATATATAATATTATATTATAACATAACCCTGAATACAGCCACAAGCCTCAACAGTTAAATGTTTTATTATACTGTAGATATACAGTACAGTCCTGTATAAACTGGTGTAAAAATGTTTTGTCAAGACTTATTCCTTCTTGTTGGTTTATATAATGTATGTATGCTGTACGTTATACCATATACAGTATGAGCCATGTACAGTATGAGGTATGATTATAAATCATATATTATACATCTATAACCAGTAAATTGTTTAGAAATAAAGACCAAATTTAATTCCTTAAGACTATGGTACCCTCAAACTAGGGTGCCATAGGTTCTAATCATTCCCATCTTATTTAGAAAAAAAACTTAGTTTCCACTTTCCTGTAAGTGAAACATGATCGGCCTACTTTATAATGCATCCTTAAAATGTAGCACTATCAATTTATTATTTAATCATTAATTAATGATTTGCAATTAACAAACTTCAACATCTTCTGTGTCAAGCTTATTTGGAATGTTACATTGCGTTTTAATCATAATTCATTAATCATTATTTGTGAAGGATACCCCCCACTACAGATCCTGAATGGATGTCCAAGTAAGGTGTGTAGTTCTAGGATTTGCAGGATATCGTGGCCAGAATTTTGCACAACTTTTCTTGGGTTCCTCTAGACTTAAATTAAGCTGAAGAAGTCTATTTCAAGGAAAAGAAGTTCCAAAATTAAAAGATAAGATAAGATCACTTTATTAGCCATATACAATTTCTTGCATTAGGAATTAATCTTTTCACATAACCCCAGCTTGCTCTCCATGAGACACACAGACAGGGAAAGAACCTTGGGGTCAGAGCACAGGGTCAGCCATTGCACAGCGCCCCTGGAGCAGTTGGGGTTAAGGGCCTTGCTCAGGGGCCCAACAGAGTAGGATTCCTCTGCCAGCCGTGGGATTTGAACGGGCAACCTTTCAGACACAGCCGAGATCCTTAGCCACAGCACCACCACTCTGCAGGTGTCTCTGGGTACTATGATTCCCGTTTTAAAATGGTATTTTCTTTCTTTGTCTTCCCAGTTCGTGGCACAGCCAAACTGCCAGCAACTTCTCGCCTCTCGCTGGTATGATGAGTTCCCTGGGTGGAGAAGACGCCACTGGGCAGGAAAGTTCCTAACCTGCGTTTTCATCGGACTGATGTTTCCAGTCTTCTCCATCTTCTACCTGATTGCCCCCAAAAGCCGATATGGACTTTTCATTCGGAAGCCATTCATAAAGTTTATATGTCACACAGCTTCGTACTTAACTTTCCTTTTCCTGCTGCTCCTGGCATCGCAACACGTTGTAAAGACAGAGCCAAACAGACAGGGGCCCGCACCAACTACTGTGGAGTGGATGATTCTGCCCTGGGTTTTAGGTATTTAGCAGTTTATACTTGCTTAAGATTATTTTACATGATTTGTACAAAACATTACAGAAGCTTTTTCACTAAATCAGCATAATTGAAACATGAATACGATTCTGCAATACCTATGAAAAATAATGTAGTTGCACAAGAGGCAATTTAGCCACCCGTTTTCCATTAAGAATTCAAAGCAGACGCTCATGACACCTAAATTACACTATTTCTTACACTCTATTGAACAGCAATATTAAATCACAGTTTATAATACAGGTTGGCAAGAGGTCAAATCTTCAGTTAATTTAAACCCTGCAAGTAAAATAAACAGAATAAATTACAATATTACAGTATGTGAAATGTTTGTAGGAGAAAAGAAAATTAGATTTGAAAAGTCAATCAACATACTGTTCTGTGGATTTTGCTTTGGTTCTGTTTGGCCCTTATATCATTCTGAAAAAGTACTCCAAAAACCACACCTTTGAATCATTTAGAAGTGAATGTGTGACCGTCGCGGTTCCGCGCGCACTCGTGCCTTCTGCTACTCCACCCCTCAACACCTGTGGCGGGAACCTGTGTCTCCGGCATAACGCAACAGGGAACCAGCCGCATGAGCTAAAGGAGACCTCACTCAGCCCAAGCGACTGAGGTCCCTGCTATGCTTAGAGAGGACGATGACGTCACCGTGTCCAAACTAGCGCCGCAATATCACATTGTAAAATATTCTCTTTGCTAAAAAAAGTCTCTGTCAGACACATGACCGGAAAGAAACTGACCAATCAAAAGCGAATACTTTGTCAAAACATTGTGGTATCTCAAAACCTCTGTTTCCTGAACCGGCTGAAATAAGTTTATAACATTGAAAACATAAATGTTTACGTATCTCAATTCTATTTTTGATATCACACATTGTACTTTATTAGAAACAAGTATCAGATTTTTTTTGTAACAGTAGTTGAGGGTTAAATGTTCTAAGTACTTACCAAACACATAAATCAGACACTGCACAGACAGTTTTGGTCTTGTGATTTCTTCTCAGCATGACTCTGGAGCACGTCAATTCTAAAATCCCCAAACACTTCAGCACTCAGGGTGACAAGTGTTTAATCTCTCTGCACCTTTGGCTCAGTTTCAATGAGAGTTGGAAAGCAGAAAAAAAAACTAACTTTATTAAAAAAAAATAGTTTTTAAAACTTTTTTTAAGTATGTAGCATTAGCTCTTAATATGATAAGCTAAGGAATGGACTGAACATGTCATGTTGCATTGCATACAATCATTTGGTTGGCAATAACTTTCCATCCACAGAACAAAACAGAACAGTATGTTGCAATTTCTGATGAGCTCTTTCCTTGCCTTGGTAGGATTTATATGGACAGAAATAAAACAGATGTGGGATGGAGGTCTTCAAGATTACATCCATGATTGGTGGAACCTCATGGACTTTGTAATGAACTCTTTGTACCTGGCAACAATCTCTCTTAAAATTGTGGCATATGTGAAGGTAATGAGGTGTCTAAGATATTAACTTAATGTAAAGAATGCACATTTTCCCTTTGTCATTTCAGTTGCTTGCAGATTCATGTAAATATGGCCTCAATGGAATATGCAAACAAATACTGACTTTCCCACTCTACGATTTACTATATTAAAAGCTGATTTAAAGTGAACGTGCCCCAAAACTTGTTTTCACTTGTAAAACTGGGATAAACACAAAATATTTTCTTGTTTGTACATTTATCAAATGCATGCATGAAATACCCCCAAAATCAAACATACTATAGATGCCGTATGTATTATTCATATTAATCTAATTTGTACAAACACACATTGCTTTTGTGTAAAGAACAAATAACAAAGTCAGTTTTGACTTTGCTGACTTAATCTTTTTGATCCAAACTGATGGGACCTCTGAATACCTTAGTATCAGAAACCTTTGCTTAATGACAAGCGCAACTTTAACTGCCAAAGCATAGTGTCATTTTAAACATGTATGTAAATGGAATTAAATAATAATATTAAGCATGATATTTTGACATTCTCCATAACACTACCATATAAACATTTATTATTTACTGTAGGGATCCTCGAAGTTCTGAATGTGGAGATTTGATTGTGAAGTTCTTAAGTTTGACTGTTCTCCTGTATTGCTCTCCCCAGTACAGTGACTGTAAGTCTCGGCAACAGTGGGAAATGTGGCATCCTACCCTCGTGGCTGAGGCAGTCTTTGCTATAGCGAACATCTTCAGCTCACTGCGACTGATCTCACTGTTCACTGCAAACTCACATCTTGGACCTCTGCAGATCTCCCTCGGGAGAATGCTGCTGGACATTCTGAAGTTCCTTTTTATTTACTGCCTGGTATTGTTAGCCTTTGCAAATGGGTTAAACCAGTTATACTTTTATTACGAGACAGAACCTTCGAAGGAGAACAATTATTGCAAAGGAATCCGGTGCGAAAAGCAGAACAATGCATTTTCGACGTAAGTACTGTAGGCCGCCAAGAAATTTCAGCATTTGGACTATTGTCATAAAATAAGTTCTGCTTGGATGTCATTATAATTTAATTCCTTTTAGTTTAACTTCAATAAATAGTATGTGTTTTATGTAAAAAAGTTAAATGCTAAAACATCCTGAAAAATAATCATATTTCTTTATATACCATAGATGTATTTGCATCATGAAAAGAGAGACTGAAAGTACCAATTACAGTAGGTAAAGATAAAGTGCGCATTGAATTGATAAATAACAATATTAACTTTTGCCAAATCTCTCTCTTCAGGCTGTTTGAGACCTTGCAATCTTTGTTCTGGTCCATATTCGGATTGATTAGCCTTTATGTGACAAATGTCAACGCTCAACATGAGTTCACGGAGTTTGTGGGAGCTACAATGTTTGGAACTTATAACGTGATCTCTCTGGTGGTCTTACTCAACATGCTTATAGCCATGATGAACAACTCCTACCAACTTATTGCTGTGAGTTTCAAGTCCATACGTCACAGGGCTCATCCGACAGGGGCAATATAGTACTTACAGTATCACATGCGATCAACGCTTTTTGCTGTATTGTCCATGGTCATTCATTTCAGAGCTAGATCATAGAAAAGATATATTATTTGTTTGAGTTTAGAGTATCTGTTACTCTTTCTTTCTTAAATAAGCTACTGGTAATCAATGAACTCCAGCTTTGCTGTTGAACAACACCATTTCGTTTGTGGCCAAATGAAATCAAAATGGCTGTACTGTATAGTTAGCTGGCCTTTCCAACAGATGCACTGTGAAAGCCATCACTGATGGAGTAATGAAATAGGGCATAGGGCTGTCCAGCTTTGGTCCAGAGGACACACTAATCACGTCTTCCTAATGATGGGGAGAACAATTAAAGATTGTTTATTCAGATACCTGTACTTCTGTTCCCCAGGACTGAAGGACATTCAGGTTTTTTATTCCTCTCAATCTCCTGATTGAAGCAATTAAACAGTTTGATCGCATACAATTCAATTCTTCAATATTTTTTTTAGATTGGGGATTACATACTTACTGTAGCTATAAAATCTGTTCATTAAACCTCTCCAGAACCAGAACCAGATACAGTACCTGCACTGGGACAGCTGCTTCATGTAGCTATTAGCTGTTTTGCTGCTTTTCAGTCTTGTATCGTGTCTGTCAGTCCATCTGTTTTATCTTATATTGTTTTTCTAGGATCATGCTGACATAGAATGGAAATTCGCAAGAACAAAGCTTTGGATGAGCTACTTTGAAGAAGGGGGGACTCTGCCTGCTCCTTTCAATATCATCCCCAGCCCTAAGTCAGTTTGGTACCTGATTAAATGGATTAAGAGACACATCTGCAAAAACGCAAGAGCTAAAAGACCAGAAAGTCTCGGATCACTAGGCGTAGGTTTAAAACCAAATGTGTTCACTAAAAATGCTAATCAATGCAAAGTTGTTACTTAAAGATTACATATGGTATATGCTTATGTTAAATAAATCATACTTAATATATATGGTAATTATATTAGCATATAGTTAATAAATATGATAATATTTTCCATATTTATTTCCATTGAACTGATAAAAATATAGACAACAATGAATGTCTCATTAATTTTATACATTAAAATGTTTAAGAAATATACGTAAGTTTTGTTTATAATACAAATATGACACTTTCTCGTAATTCAGGGTTGGGGGTTTATTCCACCTGAGGTTTTTTAATTGGTTTCTCAGATTAATTATTGAGAACACTCCATAAATGCTGTAAGCTGAAAACAATTTACAAAATCTGGTTGAGCAAACTGTTGCAGCACAGACCATATGTTTTGAACTGTGAAAAAGGTTATGTCTGCTGTAATTAAAAGTGAACGTTGTGTGATTTAATTCTTTCTTTAACAGAGACGTGCAGCTGAAAATCTGAGAATCAATCACCAGTACCAGGTAATATAATACCTTAGTCCTGTCCTCATGTGCTGTAGTGTTAAAAATGTCCACAATTATTCTTGGAATTGTAATTTCAGTCGTTAATCTACAGTATTTTATATTTCATACAATGTATCCCTTGAAGCTACATTCAACATGCACATTAAGGAGCAATTTACAATTGATTTTAAATAGCTGTAGCAATTCTGATACTGATTTCAGTCTTGTAATTATGGTTTACAATGGAAGCAGATTGTAGTTTATTGAGGTGGAGTTTTCTGTGAAGTTCCACTGGAGGAGACTCAAAAATAAAATGATTAATATAAATTATTTTGATTCAAAATTATATTTAAAGTAAAGTTCAAATAGTTAAATTTATGTTGATTAATAGGAGATTAACAATATCCTGTTTTTGTGCTCCTCCATTTTATACGCATGTGCATTGTGGGAATTTTTAATGTGAGGTTATTTTATATATTTTAGGAGGTGCTCAGAAATCTTGTCAAAAGATATGTTGCAGCTATGATCAGAGATGCAAAGACAGAGGAAGGACTCACTGAAGAAAATTTCAAGGTAAATCTGTTATACTAGAAGCAGCAGATTTTTGATGGATGTTGAAGTATTTGTTGCCAGACAAAAATTAATTTTCAGTGTTATATATTTTAATGTTTAACATTGTGCTTTGTGATTGTTTCTTGTGAATTTGCACATTACCAATGCATTGAAGCAATAAATTTCATCTTCCACTCATTCTTTTCAGTGTAACCTAGTTATTTAATACAGGGAAGTATAGGTGTAAAATTATTAAATAATTTATTATAGAAAAAATAGAAATAGAATATGAAGGAGCAGTTTAACCCCAATAGGTTACAGGGCTCAGTACTTGAACTTTCCATTATTCAGTTAACAAAAAGACTGTGTAATTACAAAATTATAGAATAGAAAACTTTTAAGCAAAGTACCTACAAATTACAATGTTGAGTGCCTGTCCTCTCAATTTCCACTTTGTGTCCGCTGTTACTTTTTTCACTGGCTGTCCTGAATTAGTGTTCTAGGATTCTGTGTTCAAGGCAAACCAGACTAAGAGAATCAGTTCCTTTTTGTTATGCACCTAATGCTAGAAATTAAACTACTCACTTATCTTTGAACAAACTGCAGAGCAGTGATGTTGTTTTTGTTATACTGTATGGTGCCCAAAACTGTACACAAAGAGTAAGGGGTCTCTTTTAATGAAACTGGCAGAGTTTCAGACTGAGGTTGCAGCATAGCTGCACAATCACACACATACAAATCCAGTGTAACTTCTCAGACACAGGTGACACATGTATTCTGGAATCAGATCATTTAAGCTGTTATCAGAGTGAACACAAAACATTGAAAATTCACAAATGTTGTTGGAATGTTATTGATTGGTTTCAGCTACACAAAATGTTTTAGGTCAGGTATAAAAAGTACAAATTAAAAAAAGGTTTCTTTAAGCAACACGACTAGTTTTTAATTTGATATTCACCTCTGGATAAGGTATTGGACCAGACAAAGAGAGATTGAAAACTGTGCCTAGCTGAATATAAAACTACAAAGTTAAAATAAAAATCAGGAATGCTCTCTTGCACTATATTAAAGTGAGGCATGGGGTTTCTCCACACTCAGTAAATCTATTTAAAAGAAAACCTTATTGGATATTTACATTGCACATGTGGAACCATTTGGACTTAAAACTGTGCTCTTTTACTATGACTTTTGTTCTCATTCTTAATGACAGGTGGTAAGGGTTAATCTTAAAAATGCGTCAGTTGATTATCTTTGATCATTAGCTTGTGAGCTCCTTGTTGCTGTAAAAGTGTGTTCAGGTTAATAACTGCTACTACTTAGTAATGATGTGATGAAATGAAACTCATGTGCTAATACTCACTTGAAAAAATAATTACCTCCTTGATCCTTTAATGGATATATGTTCCTTTGTTCTCTATTGTTCTCTGTTCTTGCTCTAAAGAAGACCTGTTGGTCGAAACGCATCAGTTGAGCTTGCAGTGATTTTATTCAGTGAAATAAAAAAAATACTGCTTTTATGAAGAATTCTTTGTGGATATGGACTTGGTTTTTGTGGGAGTTGCTGTCTTATTTCCCCTTCATCGGAGGAGAATTTGTTTTATCCAGATTTCCCAGGATGTGACATCTCATGTTCAAAAAAACATTTTTTCAGGTACTTTTGTAGCGCCGACATTTGTATTAAAAAATTGTAAATAATGTTTTGACAGCATCCCCTGTTGCAAATATCTGGACTAAGCTGCTAGGATTTTATGGTGAGATTCTTCTGTAAGAAAATAAGGTGTGAGATGATGTAAGTCAATGAGACTGACAGGGACGGTTCCAGCAATACTGGAGCCCCTGCAGCTCTCCTTCCCACCCAGGACACACAATGGAAGGATGAAATGTAAAAACATTGGCATATTCGTGTGTTTAGTTTCATGTATGTGTACCAAAAATCATTAAAGGGACTGAAGGGCTTTTTTAACCCACTAAAAATGAAGAACATTTGAAGTAACAATATCTTGCAATCACTTGTCAATCATTTTTCACAGTAATACTCAAACTGGCCAATGCCCTGTGGTGCTCATCTTGCCTCTTTAATCTGAACAAACATATAGACCTATAAAATGCATATAGACTGTCTTACAAAGTAAAAATAAATAGTTAAAAATGTCTTCACATCTTCAAGTTTTTTATACAGACAACTTTAATTCAAAACCTGCAGTGCCCCCTTGCTTTAACAGCACTCGCACTGGTGCTGCTGTCATGAACTCCAAATGCAAGTCAGTGTGGGCACATACTGTATCACCACAGCTGTTGTATTCCTCTGCCTAACTACAGTATATGCGCATGTATCTTTGAGGATGCCTATTACTGGCTCTAGGCCTAATGCTTTTGTGCCATGAGAAAGATATACATAGAGTTTTGAAAATGATTTGAAGCCAGGTGGCACCTCAAGATGGACTAAATGTGGATTAATATGTTGTTCTACTTCAGGCATGAGACCTCAACATCTGCAAGGGAGAAACAGGGGTTTGTTTTCGAAAGATTTTTAGGAAGATGCTTTCACAATAGACAGGGTATGCTCAGCAAAGAAGAGATACAGTAGTACTGTCCTTGTGGAATATTAGGTATCCCATTCCCCATTGCAGTATGGATGGAATCTGCCAGTTCCTTTCAGGCAATGAACTTTTTTTTCTTCTGTATACTTCATAATCGCTTCATATCAATGTCTTTCCATTTTGATGTTTGCTTAAATGTTAGCAATGCTTGAAAAAATAAAAATTGTCTTAGTCCTTTCAGTTTCTTCTTGGCATTTTCCACTGCATCTGCTGCAGTAAGCTTTATGTATTGTCATTGCATTGCAGATCTTTTGAATGTCATTTTGTTATTTTGTTTCTCATCACAATTTAATGTTGACTGATGAGAGGTTTTGCTTGAGACCAAGCAACAAAAGTCAATGTCTGAAGTCATCTTTTGCTACCACAACAGCTTTGTCTTATGACTCAGTTGTACTCTTCTGTTATTGTGTACAGTATAAAGGAGACCAGTTAGAATTTTAGTTTTAGGAACTGAAGAATTTTATTCTGTATAAACTCTCAAGATTGAGAGTTTTTAATAAAGGTTTAACTAGCTTGAAAGGAAAAAAAATACACGAGATTCAAATATACTTACCATATTTCCAATGAAAACATTAACATGTGTGGTTTCCAATTAAGTGTGGTTGTCTCTTTGCTTTCAACCAGAATGGATTGTGCCCCCTGTATAACGTTTGGTTCCCTGGAGATACCCTTAGAAATGGATACAACAAAAATAAAACATCCCCACATCCAAGTTTATTCTAATTGCACTATTTTACTAATACTTTCCTGATTTCCTAATTTTTTTTCTTCTTACTGGGACACAAGCTTAATGTTAAGAACTGGAATGACCCCAGGAGAACTGAGACATCTGGTGACCATACTTAGACAGCTACAAATAAAATGCAAGAGAGCATTATAATGAGACAAATTACAAGAAAAGAATTTCAAAACAGAAAATTGCTTTTCTTCTTCAGCTGTGGAAAAACTTTAGTTTCTTCTCAAGAGTGCATTTTATGCCTCATTTGGATGAAACAAGAATTGATTGTTTCAGACTATATCTAAAAAAAAAATTAATGAAGAATGGGGAAAGTTATGTTAATGAATCATTTGATTACATGAATATTTACCAGCATTGCCTTAAGGGTAGTTTATTTTACTTTGTTCTTTAAGAAGAAAACTCAATTATTAATATATTTGAAATGTTATATGAAATATTGAAATATATATTTTTGATGCTTTAATGATATTTCTTTTTTTTGTGGGTTTAGGAGTTGAAACAAGATATATCAAGTTTCCGCTATGAGGTTCTTGGGTTAATGAAGGGGAACAAGAGCTCAATGCCTGGAAGTAAACTGAACATAGGGGCCTCTAACCTAGCACACTCTGAGGAGCAATTTAAATATTCCCCTGCAGCCAGTGATGCTCAACCAAAGAGCAAACTTAACCTTTATAATGTAACTACTCTGCTTCAGCAAAGTTCAGGCTCCAAAGCTTCTGAAACCTACAATGGCCTGATAAATGGGTCTGCAATTTTGGTCTCTGAATCATCACGGGAAAAGGGTCTAAGGAAGGATTTCCCAAAAGACATTTCAAATTTTGCACTTTTCCATAGGCGTCAAAAAGTAACCAACCCTGGGCAGAATACGGGTAAGATCTACTCAGTTTCTGAGGAAGTTGACGAATATGAACCAGAAGAAATATCTCGTATAGCAGAAGTACCAGAAAAAGCAGAATCCTCTGCAAACAAGCATTTAGAAGCAGGTTTGAAAGAATGTGATGATGAACTGGACAAGGAGGTTGTGCATGAACTGTCTGCTGACTGTGACCCCAGTGAAATCTCTCCAGAGAATACAGAGAACCCCCAAGAAACACCAGGCAAGAAGCATAATGAGTCAACAGAGAAGAACCAGGAAATTAAAATAATGGAGCATGAAAGTGAATTGTGACAATCAAATCTGTACAGACCATCAAGGAATGCTTCATTTTGTCAAAGTGGTGTCAATCTAGTAGTAGGACTGACTAATTCCTTGAGCTGTTATTACAGGAAAAATGAAAAGTTCTGGTCTTAAACAACAGAAAGACATCAGAATTTTTGAAGAGCGAGTCTTTGTAATCCACAGAGGCAAAATCTGAGAGGACAGAAGCTGAATATTGCTCTTATGAGTCTCCATAGAATTTTGTTTCAAGAGAAGGAAAAGTGTGCTGGTTCTGAAAACTGGGAAACCCTTGTGTTTGGAATCATTTACATCCTGCATGAAGGAGAAAGTTAATTTGTAGTGATGCAGACTCAGGGAATGGTGTGCCAGAATTAATAGGATTTGAACACACCTACAGTACCAAATGTCTCCTATTTCCCTATGTTATTAACCCAGTTTTAGGGAAGCTCTGTGTGAAGAAACGTATTACTATATTTTGACATGGCTAACTTGTCTGTTTTCTAAGGCAGGTGGTTTAAAAAATATATGTGATAGAAACAATTCAATAACAACTGTGTGCTGTCCTTTAAATATCCTTTCTTCTGTAAATAAAGAGCAATATCTAGCATAGACCCTCTGTTCTGCAGCCTGCCTTAGAGTATACTGTTGTTTTCAGCACTTTACACTTAAGGATATTATAATATGTATAAAAAGGAATTTTTATGGTTTTGATGCAAAACAGTGTTTCTTTAACAATTTTTCTATGCAAAACTTTTCAATTCCTGAACTACAATTGTAACTTTTCTTCTTTCACCCCATAACTTTAAGAAATAATACATGCATTCAACAGAGCTTCATATTTACTTGTTACTTACATTCCCTGTATTTATTTCTCAATGTAGTTAGAAAGGGTGTAATAATGAATGAATGATGTTCAGACGAGACCATTAAACCTTAAGTATTGTCATTTTGTGGATATGTTCATTTGCAGTATATTCACCTAATTCTTTGTTTTTGTACCTTAATGCTACCTGTATTGCAATTCTAGGTATGTAAGCCTCGTAATTGCACATGCAAAAGGAAAGTAAATATATTCAATTTAATTTCAAGAACATCTGAACTTAACATATAAAAATGTAATATAAGGGTATGCATAGAAAACTCTGCAATTGTGTATTGTTTTTAGCCAAATATTTAGTGTTATTCCATGAAATTTAATTTCAGTTGACAATGCACTATACAAAATAAATAAAGCAACATTATTTATTGTCTCATTATTTTTTTAAATAAAATTATACATTCTAGTTTAACATTTGTGCCTAATGACTTCATTGCTCAAGCGATCAGCTCAAATCATTGCACAATATTCTTATTGTGTGAGAACCACATAGAATACGTCAAAATGGGGAAAAAAATATTTTTGAGAGAGATTAAAGTGGGCATTTTAAAGGAGTTCCTTCTATACTTTTGAAGGAAAATGTGTGCACACAGATCCTTAATTTTCCTGTAAAGTGAAATGATTTACCAGTGTAGCCGAAAAATAACATCCAGTCAAAAAATAACTTTTGAAGTAGTGTGTTGGATTAATAATAACAAATCTGTTCATAGTGTTTTATACTTTAGCATACAAAATCACTGTATACTGTATGGTGAGTTTTGTGTGTACTGTAATAGTTTTCCACTTATGCCTTTTGTTCAGGGTTACTTACGTCATTAAGTTCTTAATGACATCAATTAACTAATTAAGAAATGACTGATTAGAATTCCAGGTAGCACAGTAGTGTGATGGCTAGCACTGTTACCTCACAGATCTTAATTCCTGGGTTTGAATCCAGCCTGGGCCACCTTCTGTGTTGCATTGGCGTGTTCTTCCTATTGTCCCGCTGGATTTTCTTTGGATATCCTCCCATTTCCCAGAGACATGGTGGTTAATTTTCTAATTGTGTGTAAGGCTCAGACTGTTACTTGTCTCATTATTTTTTTAAATAAAATTATACATTCTAGTTTAACATTTGTGCCTAATGACTTCATTGCTCAAGCGATCAGCTCAAATCATTGCACAATATTCTTATTGTGTGAGAACCACATAGAATACGTCAAAATGGGGAAAAAAATATTTTTGAGAGAGATTAAAGTGGGCATTTTAAAGGAGTTCCTTCTATACTTTTGAAGGAAAATGTGTGCACACAGATCCTTAATTTTCCTGTAAAGTGAAATGATTTACCAGTGTAGCCGAAAAATAACATCCAGTCAAAAAATAACTTTTGAAGTAGTGTGTTGGATTAATAATAACAAATCTGTTCATAGTGTTTTATACTTTAGCATACAAAATCACTGTATACTGTATGGTGAGTTTTGTGTGTACTGTAATAGTTTTCCACTTATGCCTTTTGTTCAGGGTTACTTACGTCATTAAGTTCTTAATGACATCAATTAACTAATTAAGAAATGACTGATTAGAATTCCAGGTAGCACAGTAGTGTGATGGCTAGCACTGTTACCTCACAGATCTTAATTCCTGGGTTTGAATCCAGCCTGGGCCACCTTCTGTGTTGCATTGGCGTGTTCTTCCTATTGTCCCGCTGGATTTTCTTTGGATATCCTCCCATTTCCCAGAGACATGGTAGTTAATTTTCTAATTGTGTGTAAGCCCTCCAGTGCCCTAGCAACCCCATCAAGGAAGTAATCGAGCTTTACATTAGGGATAAGTGGCAGATAATGAATGGATGATGATAATTTCCATCTGCCCCTGTACTTTATCAGATAAGGAAAGAAAGAAGCCTAGAAAAACTTCAGGTGTGGGCACCACGTTTTGCTTATTGAGCATGCCCAAATTTCTGAGTTACAGTACTAGTGCATATTCAAAATGAATAATTCTCTGCATTGTATTACAAAAGCCACACTGTTGCTTCCAGGTCTGTATTTTTCATACCTACAGTAGTTTTGTAATAATCTCTTGACTATTTGATATATTGGTAATAAAATTGACACATAAATCTGTCTTCTGCCTCCAGCTCTCTTAGATGCAGCATGACAACCAAGAAGTGCTCTGACATCCTGTTATGCTCCTTTGCCCTAAATAGTCATGGATATAGTCTATATCATTCAGCAGAAAAGTTTGCAGAGGGTGAAAAGCTGTTTGTCAATGAAAATGCATTTAACCATGACAATATACAGTATGTGAAAGACTCATCTACAGGGTATACCCTGTGGAAGCCTAAGATAGCAAAAAAATGCTTTTTGGCTGAAAGCTTTCTTTGTTTTTTTCATTATATACCTACACACTATGGAATCATCATTTGATTTTAGACTCCTATCTCTGGGAATGTCTCCTGCACTCAGTTGGGGGAGAACAAGATATTGCGCATGAATGTGCTGCTCCCACATGCCTGCCTGTCTGTCACCTCAACAGTACTTCATTGGAGAGCTAGCATCAGTTGCAGAAACTACATGTCTCACTGATGTCACTGGAAGCCCCCAGACATCTGGCAAATCACAGGAGTCTCCATTTGGCAGATATCTGCAAGAGGTTGACTCATCCCAGCCTAGCATCTGCAGTGCACTGCTTAAGCATGGGTGCACTACTGCTTGGAAAATCCTGGTCGCAGCCCAGGCTCAGACTGTTACTTTCAGGGAATCATGGGAGTAAAACACACTGTGCAGATAGAGGGGTAAGCACATATTAAAAGAAATGGTTGATTGTGAATAAATGCACAGCACGTGCTACAAAGTATGCTACAGTATGACCTGTAATCAGAAGAGGTATACATTAGGCCATGCTGTTACATTTAACATAAGGCTTTTCTTATTATATGCTACGTACTGTATCTGCTAGATTATATTATATGCTGAGAAGCCTTGAAAACACAACAAATGTAGATTGGACCCAATAGCATCCATGTATATATATTATACTATACATGTTTAAAATAAAGTGCATTGATTAAACAGTATTCATGTTCAGACTTTATAAGATTGCTTTCATTGTGTTTCAAAACAATTTCAAGATTTACTCCATGTTTTTTTTTCAGAATCAGCACTCGAAAATAAATCTATTACTATGTCCATTAATTATCAAAAAGCTGCTTCGAAACAAGCCATAGTCCTTCAGGGAAGCCTGAGGGATGTAATCTCATCCCTATCCATGACAAATTAGGTTATTCTCTACTGGGTACTACTCCATCACAAGGCACACACTTAAATCCTGATAAGTGCATAATTCATAATTCCATGAATCCGTAGTTGACAGATAAGATCAATAGGGGATCTCTGGCAGGCAGAACAGGTGTTGTCTCTGGAATTATGAGGTCGTGTACTTCACATTCCAGACATGTTTATGTCTCAAAGAGCCGAGTTCCTTCCCAGATATTCTCCTGATGTTATCTCCTTCATTCTGTGGTTGGTTATTAAATGCAACATGGCATTCAGAAATATTAAAAATAGAGTTAAGATAAAGTATAATTTTATAAAACAGCTTTGATAAAAAAAAACATTATTTAAAATGCCTTATTGGTACTCACTTCCACTTACGTAGTAATTCTATTATTTATGGAATTGTACATATGGAAGTAATTATAAATTAGTCATGTTTTTTAACAATAAGCAAGAAAAAAATGACCACCGTAAATATCATCTCAAATCCTGTGGCATCTTTTTAAGCGTACATACCGTTTTTTGAAATAGGACAGGTAGAAGTAGGCATTTTTCTCAAAATTTACATTTCTGAAGGAATGTATTTTGAAATCCTCATCCTCATTTCCAGAGTCTGCAGTAGTGAGTCAAACTGATTAAAAATAAGAATGACACGGCCTACGCTCAGGCCAGAGGTCTAAAGGGTTTCGTCATTTTACCAGGGAGGTCAGTTGAGAATAAATTTTTATTTGCAATGACAATTGAGAGACCAATTTATATGGCAGTTTATTTTTGCTAGAACAAGCTGAGTGAAGTACTTAAAAAAATACAACAGCTGTGGTACACCTGGAGCTTGAAACCACAGTTCTTCAGTACAGAGCCCTGATCACGACTCTGCTTTGCTGCCTGTCGATACAATCTGCTTAATCTTTATTCTGCAGGAGTACATGTCCTGTATAAGGTGTCCAGGAACACACATGACAAACATATCTTTATTAATCTCTCTTAATTTATATTAGATAAATTGCATGGTTTAGTTTTGTTCACTAATTACAAAAATGTATTTATTTATTTTTTATAAAGGCCAACTACAGTAAATATTCTCATTCAACCTCTGCACAGGTAGATATAAGTGACAAATATACATTAAATGCTTATGTCCTGGGCCTTCTTTATGCCTATCACATTTCTTGCAGGTGTGATATGATAGAGTTTCAATTATTCTTATATAATAGCACATTTCATCTCTATTACACAGGTAATGTTTGTGCATGGGTAGTTTTTTCCATGACATTGCCTTCCTAGAACATCCCAAATGCTGCTATTGATGAAAAGGCAAGTCTATTTTTTTATTTAAGTAAGCAACAGCTATGGGTGGAATGGTTGAGCAGTGGTAAGTATTGCTGCTTTGCAGTGCTGGGGCACTGGGTTCAGTTCCTGGGGTGTTATCTGCATGGAGTTTGTATTTTCTCCCCATATTTTCTTGGGTTTCCTCCGGTTGCTCCAGTTTCCAGGTTCTTCCCGCAGTCCAAAGACATGCTGGTACTGTAGGATAATTGGCCTACTGTATGTAAAAACTTTGTGTGAATCCTGAGATAGACTGGCATCTTGTCCAGAGTGTATCCTGCCTTTGAATCCTCTGCTTGCCAGGTTTGGTTCTGGCTCTCCCTGCGACCCTGTGTTGGATTAACCTCTCTAGAATATGGATGGGTGGAGGGAGCATGTATTGGACTGTGCTACAGCCATTGTGAATGAGACTTAGATTTAAACAGGAAAATCAGATTAAAAAGAAAATCAGTATATATGTTTTCCAGGATGTAAAAAAATGTGTTCAATTTAATGTGACAGAAAAAAGATCTGTCATATGAGAGCTTAGCAGTTTAGGGATTTACAGTATGAATATGGTCAAAAAATGCATGATTTATAAAGGTATTTTTTCCTTGTTCTTATAATATGTTCTCCTATTACAGCCAATGATATTTTGCTTGATTGAACTTGATCTTTTTTTAATAATGGGCACAATCATATGCATTTGTGGCTGGACTGCTTAATATGTCTTCCCAGGGGACTGTAACTGCACAAGAGCTATCCTGATGTTGGATAGTTGATGGAAAGTATTGTACAGCTATCTTACTGTAACCTCAATACATTCCTTTTGCTCAGATTTTCCTTTGCTATTGCATGTTGGTTAATTTTATTGTGCTAATAAATTAGTTTTATTTAGTATTATTTATGCTGTTATATGGATATTTACACATAACGAAGGAAGGAGGTCCACAATATCATTTAGGGATGTGTGTACTTAATTAGCAAAGGTTTGCAATACTTCAATAAAACAGATTGGACTGTCTACCACAAGACGTTGACTTGAAGCCATTTGTAGTAAAATAAATGCAACTTCCCAGGTGCTTGATCTGCATTTTTTGCTATTTTACTTTCATGAATAAGTAGATATGGATATTGTTTCTGATTACTTACTACATTTGACAAACATGCACCTCAGATATCACCCAAAGTCATTTGCTCAATTTCTCAATTTTCTCAACTGGTAAGAAATTGCTGTGGCAGAATTTAGCCTATATTAGCACTCTTTACTTATTGTTCTGTTTTGTACCCTTAAAATGCTCAGCCACAAATCTGAAGAATGCAGTGCCAAGACTCTTTATTATAATAAGTGGCATTGTGGAGTAAATTGTTTCTAGAAGTAATTGTTCTTGTGTGAATGTACTGTAAAAGTACAGTACAGTATAGTGGATCATTGTAATTTACATCACTTTGACCACTGTACCTTTGATCAATACGATGTCTGTTGTATTTCACTCTTATCTTTCTTTTCTTGTGCCTCTACAGAAAGTAGAATTAGTCTTTTCATAGATAAATTTTAAAGTGATTCCAAGTTGCTACAGTGTAAAATGTTACCTGAAATCAATTTAATTATTTTTAAAAGCAGTTTTTAGTACACTAATCTATCCAAAGCTCCTGATGTTAAAATGTGTTTCACGAAAACCATTAGCATTACGCATCTTTAAGCAAAAGTGTTTTATTTCCTGAAATGTTTTTCTTTCATAATTTTTTAAGATATTTTTAGCACTTATGACAACTGGCCTGGTGTCTAGGTTCTTAGTCTTTGATCTGGAAATCCATGCTCTGTGTTTGATTATTGCCTTGGCGCTGATAACAATCTTTCTTACTTTACACTATGCAGTGAATAGGGATGTGTCATTCTGTCCGATTAAGTGAATCTGAGAATGATTTACTAGCAGAAATTACATATTACGTCAAAATGTGTTTTTATTTCAGAGTAAAAAAGTTCTAATAAAGTACTGTATTCCAATTATGTTAAAAAAGCTATTATTTCATTTTATGTGCACATTTTCTTTAGGTTGAGTCAGCAAAAGAAAAAGATTGTATGTTATTATTATTAAATAATACTGTTACAGAATTGATTTTAAGTAACTTTACTACATAAAATTATAAATGGTCTCTCTCCACACTATCTTTTATTTTACATTTTCTAAAAGTAAGTGGTCGAACCTTCTAAAAGGTTATATTTAAAAAAAAAACATGAAAACTTTTGTATGAGCTGTCAGATCTGGCACTTACTTCAACTGTGGAAAAATCCCAAACACATAACCTAGGTTAATCCTTTTACATTAAAACACCTTTTTAAATTACATTTTGAAACACAAATTAGTTCATGACAATGACAAAGTTTTCTTTTTTAAGTATACTTAAGTATACACAGACCTCGTGTAAACAGAATTTGTTTCACCCTTATTCATCCTGTTCATCTAAATTTCTCTGAACTTTTTCATTAAAGTTCCATCTTCACCTCTGGAGTTGTAGTTGCTACTAGCCTGGTTGCTGGTGTTGGTGCTGTAAGTTACCTAGACATGTCATCAAGGCTGATAGCCTCACTGCTCTCAAGAAAATGCTAATAAGATCCAATTCAATCAATTACCAACTACCAAAGGGGCTTGATGGGTTGAAGTGCATCCTCTGTGATGCAACTGCTCTTATGTAATCTTAACTGTTGTGGTGTATGTTTTTAAGGAAAAAAAAGAAGAATTTTCACCCATAGTGTATTTAATGACATAATCCCAAAGATATTTTAGGAGAACAAACAAAGATGTCACATTATTTGATAAGATCAAGTGTCTGTAATTGTATCACTCTTACTGTATTGACTGAAATTCATGAGGTAAGCCAATGAGGTAGATCCATTGACTGACTGTCTGTTAACTGTCTGATCCATTGCGTGACGGATGTAAAGCTTTCAGTCATTCCAGTAGAACAAAAGTGATTACTGCTGTAGAAACCATAGACAGTAACAGCACTAGAGGGGTTACAAATGAGATTTGGCTGTTCATCCCATCTGGCCCCTTTACTTGCTAATAGGTTATTGATCTAAAGCACACATCCTAGGAAATCCGCTTCTATAACAAAGGGTATTACAGTGGCTAAACTAAATCACTCAAAAGCAGCATTCTAATTTAAAGATGAAGCGTCAGACATTTGTAGATTAAATGTGAAAGGCTAATTCCAGTACCTGTCATAGAGTAAGAGAAATATGTTACTAAAGTTGGGCAGTGTACTTTCCCTTCTTTTTCTTTCACCCTCTTATATTACATGATTTCACTTTTGAAAAGCAGCATCTGGCTAACAGGACATTCAATTCACGTTTTGCAGCAATAAAATGTACTATAAATAATTATATTAGGTTTTTAAACCATACATAGTCATGAAAAACTGTTTTTGTCTCTGCTTTTTTTGTCTTTGTCTGCTTTGAATGGTAAATCTACAGTATTTAACAAAACATGCTCAATGCTATTGCTACTGTTGTCCTGGTCGTCATCCCTCCTTTTATTATTAGTTTCATTATTATGTGCACCTGTCTCCTGTTTAACCTGTCACTATATAAGTTATGTGCCTCCTAAGCTCTGGTCTCAGTATTGGAAGACAGATGCCCGGAAGTCTACCTACCAGCAGGTCCAGGAGAGACCCGACAGCATAGGCTTCATCACAGCGTACTGACCATCTGGGTCCGGGGCTCAGAGCGCCTGGCCTCGTCATCATGTTTTTAACTTCCCTGTTCCAGTTCCTGTTCCGACCCGGTTCCTGTTTTTAACTGTTTGTCTTGGATTGATCTCCCGGCTACCTGGACTTTGGACTGGGCCCTATTTTTCCCTTTTGGACTCCCACTGGACTTGTTTGCCTCCACTCCCCCTTGCACTTGGATCACCGTTGGCTCCGCCCCCTGTCTGTCCTCCCCTCCATTCCTCTGCATGTTTTCCCTATTGTCCTTCTCCAGTCTCTTCCGGATTATACCGTCTGCATAGGGTCCTAAATAGGCACTACAAGGGAGTCAGGACCGGCTCCCGTTACAACTGTATTAACGTTCTTGGCAAAAAGGGAATAGCCATAGTGTACAAATGGTTTTATGTAACAGTTAAGTTTTACAAGTGAGCAGAACCAGTTATGGTTAGCATTACTGCCTCACAATGCTGGGACCCTGGGTTCCATTCTGGACGTGGAGTGCTATCTGCGTGGAGTTTGTATATTCTCATGTTTTGTTTATCTGGAATTTTGTCAGGTGCTCCTGTTTCCTCCCACAGTCATACTGGTAGAAATACAAACTGGTAGGTTAATAAGCTTCTGAAAGAAATGGCCATGGTTTGAATGTGTGTATCTGCCTCTATCTGTGTTTGCCCTGTGATGGACTTGTGTCCCATCCAGCGTCCCATCCCACCTTGAGCCTATTGCTTGCCAGGACCCTGAAATAGATGATGCAGTTAGACAATGGATGGTGGATAGGAAATAAATTATATCTAATCTCTTAAGTACATTCAGCTCCTGTGACTTACTCACTGAACTTCCCGAAAGGTTGAGAGGATATTTCCGGTAGTATTCCATTTCAAACTGTGGCACCATTTACTGTAAAAGCACTGTGAGTTCCTGAAAATGACCATTAGAATGCCCTGCACAATCGGAAAATCAGACTATGCCATGCTCTTTTGTAGAATTGTGGGACCCTTGTAACCAAACAATGGAATGAAAAGAGGAAGTCACAGCTGCAGTTTAACTTTGCTATTATGGAGCATGTTTCTTAAGCTAACATTTCAGAAGTGAGAAAAACAAAAAAAACCACATCAGGGTTTTAATAATGTATTTAGAAGCTACAATTAAAACAGTAAATGCCACAGAGAGGAAGAACAAGAGGCAGAGCAAGGTCGATCACAAAATAAATAATAAAAATGGCCATACTGTACTGGCTGTTTTTAAATCTAGCCAGAACACAGACTTTTTTAGAAAGCCTTTGTTTAATGTAGAGTAATTTGTGCTAGGTGTTTTAGGATGATTTTTTTATTTATTGTGATACAGTATGTGCAATCTTCTTCTTATTATTATTGGTATTATTATTATTTAGGAAGCAGCACTTTTGTAGACAGACAAACATACAGTTGCAATTGTCTAAGACAAGATTAGTCCACCATGTAGACTGCCACAGATCTTTCAAAAAAACAGCCGGACAAATTCCAGTTCCAGTCCATTTTGTTAAGTAAAACACCTGTGTGATCATAAAACAGAGCTATCAATGAAATTATTAAAATGCTTATTGTGCCAAAGTCATGCAAATCTTTAACTGAAAAAGGACAGTGTTTGACTCTCATTTCCTGCAGTACTTTGTGTCTATACATCACTAAATGAGATGTACCTTCTCAAATTCTCTTTTGAGAAGGTACTGTACATGGAGATATGCATATACTGTACTGTAGATCATATTTGTATTTTTCCTGTTTTCAGATGTTTCACACATCTTTCAGTTAAATAAATAGAAGATTTTTCTTTTTGCTAAAATATTAGATAGAATTTCAGAGGGCTGTTATTTCAGGGTTTGGACATTTTCACATTCAAAATACCTTATTTGTCTTTGCTGTAACAAAGTGATGTAAAACCCACTGTAAATGACTTTTGCAGCTGCAAAAACACACAGTTGCAGAATATAGTTAAACAACAGGGAGTTTTGGATTTCATGAGCATTGTGATTAAAATGGCTGTGATACAGGCTTGTCAAAGACATTTTACTACAGAGCAAAAATAAAATCAGAACAGTCAATATACAGTATACTTTACAACAAAAAGTATAGTATTAAAGTTAGATAATGCTCAAACTTCTTAGATGCCTCTGTAATTAAAACCCTTTCCCCCTATATTCTTATGGGAGCAACTGATTTCAGGTTGGACTCTCAAGTATATTTGGTCATTTTTTTCTACTGTAATTTGTGTTTAAATGGAGAGAAGAAAAGTTGGACAAGCATATTTGAAAATGGAGTTGATGTAAACTGAAATGTATTCCCCAGCTGTAGACCAGCAAGCTAGTAATTCTGATACTTGAGCTTATCTTGATATTCCGCTGCTAAATTGCATGTCTCCTGCATTTCCTCTTTCATTAGTTAGTTTCTAGTTTCATGATACTCCACCACCATGTAATTGAATTGTTTCCTAAATATGTGAAGTCTAATTGTTACCAGGAAACTAACCACAACTAGGTGGTACGATACAAGAGCATGCATAATAAAACTGAAGCTGTGAGTCTAGACATATCCATTAACCCTTAGTTACAATGCAGAAAATAAAAGAAAACAACAGCATTGACATCACAATGCCCAGTTTTTGAAGAGTTAAGATTAATTTCGCATGGTACATCTCTGAGGGTGTTGGGGTGAGATGATTGTAATTTTCTATTTTTCTTTAATTTCCCCCCCTGCATCCAGGGCTTTGTGTTTAACGTGCTTCTTGGTGAATTAAGATCACTGGTTAGAATATTTTTAGATGATTTAGGGTTGTTTCCAGATAAAGCTTTCCAAAATATCTACACTGGAACAAGATATAATAGAATTGATGAAGAGCTCCAGTGCTTAAAAGGGGTCTTAATTGTGCCTGATCTACTATATCTGGGACATTAGAAAGTTTAAAAACCAGAGCGACCTTTCAGCCTATCTATAGTAGCTTGTTAGATAATGGCTAATTTATCAGGGGAACCTATCTAGTTTTTTTTGCGATGAAAGCCAGCATATTCATTCAAACAACATAGCTGTGTAGCCTGTTGCAGTCTAACTTTACCCTATGTGAAAATAAATGCCTCAGTTTTTTGCAATGTAGCAATCACATATCTATATACAATATTGTTCAAGAGGTCTTACTAATGCATTGTACTAGTAATTATCTTAATTGGAACAGTTTTTACCTTTAAAAAGCCTTCCACTGTTGATGGCTTTAAGAGACATTTGTGACCCAGATTTTAAATGATACAGAAGTTTGTCTGCATGACAAAAGTAATCCTTGACAGATATATAATAGAAATCCATGCAATTAACACAAATGAATAAATAATTGGGATAAAATAGTGACTTACAATATACAGTATAAAAAGTAAGTGGTATAAATGGCTTACACTAGTGTTTTGTTAAGCTGTTCACCCAAGGTGTTTTAGTTCCATGTTGGAGATGGTAACAACAAATCCAGAGGTGTCATTTATTCATTTAATTTATTTAATTATATGAGAAGTTATAATTGGGTAATCTTCAACTAGACATTATGTGGTTTGAAAATTTAGCCTTCGTTTCACTCAATTCATTTTCAAATTGATTTGTTCCAGGGAGAGAAAAGTTTTGAATTGTTTCTACCACCAGAGGGCGTCCCATACCTAGTGATTTATATACAGTACCTGTACTTGAACAGCGTTATTAAACTTTTTTTGTGTGTGGCCGTAACAATGATGTAAAAGCACACTTGCTGTTATATAGCTAACCTTTTAAAAACTGGCCTAAAATTCTAAAGCAGGGAGCCCAGTCCTTGTGTTGCATTATGTCTGTGTTTAATAAAGTTAAGGAGCAATTTTAATTAGTTTGGAGGAACTGACAAGTTCAAGAGCCTTTATTTAATATTGAAATTAACTGTAGCAGGCAATAAATTGTAATCTTACTTTTAAAGAACCCACTACCAGTATAATAGAACATCTGCAAAATTGGGTCTGTAATATGCAGGACAAGTCATATACAGTACGTAATGCTCTGTAGGTTAGCCAGAGTTGTGACATCACTGAACAACTTTGTTTTAATTTGTTTTCCGAGGTAAAATTCCCTGCAAAGCAAAAGCACAAAAAGAAATATTCCCCCAAAGGTGTGAGAATTACTCTGCCGGCCAAGATGTTGAATGTATTGAAAACTGAGGAGCCCTCCTCTTTGTTGCAAAGAGTTAAGTGGCAAGGAGGTGAAGGCTGCTGGGGTCCTGGGGAGGGTGTTGCAGTGTGTTGGGTTGACATTCTGCCCTCCTCCTCCCACAGCATAAAGTGCTACTATATAAACTCCCTCTTGCAGACTTTGTCCCATTTCTGTTCGCTTTTTTGGTCCAGCCAGCAGGGTGATTAAGGATGAAGCTCCTCACTGTGGCTGCCGTCACCATTTTTGTCCTGTCTGCCTTTGACCAGGCAGACTCTTCTGCTTATGACAAGATTGTAACCCACAGTCGAATTAGAGCAAAGAATGAGGGGTAAGCGACAATGCAAATGGAATATGCTTCCAAAGGGAAAATACAGACCTGCTTTTTAATTGATTCTACATTACTTGAACTTGGAAAGGAGTTTTCTGTACCAATGGTAGAAAAAATAAGTTTACAAAGCCAATGCATTGCATCTTATTTGATAAAAAAGCAGAAATGCAGTCACTTAAAAGTGAAAAAAGTCCACTTCTTTTTTGTATTTAAAATTATTTACATGCTTGGTCAGATTAAAGGTTATTTTTTTTAACAGTTAAATTACATTGACATATAAAAGTTAATCAACCTTTAACTAACAAGGTTAATATTTTAAACATTGGTTTTTGTTTGCTTCTTTTTTATTACAATTATTATATCTCAAGTACAATGTATTTGTGATTTACATATACTATAATAGGTTTACCCTCATTTTGACAACCCTCAGTGTACTGATAGAAATGCTGCATTTGCCTCCTGGTTTTATTAACTATCATCTGTAAAGTTTTAACTGTACAGTTCTAATGTGGTAAACACATACTGTACTTACTCTTTTAATTATTATCCACCATGCATCCATAAACCAAAGTAGCTGCAGATGTCTGGCTACACATCTTTTAAGAGAAATAAATCTGGACAGAATTGTTTAATTTGGTATGATTCTTGGTTAAGCTATGCTAATAGGAAGCCATGCTTGCATCAATTATGGAATTAACAATTAATTTAATTGTTTAATGCTTATAATCTTAATGCAAGTAAAATGTTTTAATGTGGTCTCACTGCTCTTTCAAACTGGAATGCAATGTACTGTATAGCATATTTTTGGTGTTGTCTTTTAACTTAACTCTATTCTGCTTTCTTTACAGACCCAATGTGTGTGCTCTTCAGCAAGTTATGGGAACCAAAAAGAAATATTTCAGCACTTGCAGGAACTGGTACCAGGGAGCAATCTGTGGCAAAAAAGCGTAAGTGTGTAGGTTTTTTTGTGTGGCAACATGCTTGCTGGAAGGGCCGGAGCCTAGGGCTATTTTTTTCTTAAAAGATGACTGAAAGAGCCTGTGTTATGTTCTGTTTAAGAGAACAAAGGCTTCTACCTTCCTTGTTCCAGACAGGATATACTCTGCAGCTGCCTTGTTTCAACAGACAGACTTACCTTCAGCTTCAAGCATGCGCTAAGGGGAAACCTTGTCTGTGTGAATAGGAGTGTGTTTCACGCATTGGTAGAGCTCTGCCTAAGGAATTCTTAGATGGTGTTCAGTTTCATTCTGCTTTCTTGGTTTTCCACAGATTTCTCCTGAGAGCTTTTAATGATCTAAATACCTTGTGGCCTTCATTTTTGCCCATCCAGCAGAATCATTTTTTTTTTCACTTTCCATATTGTTTGAAATTATTCATCTTTCAGCAGTAATTTCCAGTTACTTTATGAAAATAAAACCGCATTTTATTTCAACATCATCCGTTATCTTTGTAGATTTGGGAAATTGTAAAGTTTCAAAAGCTAGGTTTGAGAGTGATTTATAGTGGACTATGACAGTAATCACTTGTCTGGTGTTCAATCACTTTCGTTGTTTGTTATTTTCATGCCTGTCTATACATTTGCTCATATTGCATGGTGTTCAAAACTTTAGCCGTTGTATTTTATCCTGATGTTAGACAGCTTGTATTTATACAGTATATCTCGCTTCAGAGATTCATGAAGAATCTAATTTTGCTTCATTAGTATAGAAACCACTTTTGATTTTATGTTCTATTTTGTTTTCTAAATGTTCAGTAGTGGGGCAGCGGTTAGCATTGCTGCCTCACAGCTCTGGGGCCCTGGTTTCCATTCTGGACCTGGGGTGCTATCTTCAGTGAGTTCATATGTTCTTCTCGTGTTTGTGTGGGTTTTCGCCGCATGCTCTGGTTTTCTCCCACAGTCCAAAAACATACTGTTAGGTTAATGGGCTCCGAGGAATATTGACCCTGGTTAGAGTGTGCACACGTCTGTGTCGGTGTGTGCCCTGCTATGGACTGGCTTCCCGCCCGGGTTGTATCCCATCTTTCTCCCATTGCTTGCCTGGATAGGCACCAACTCCCCTGCGATGCTGAATTGGACGAAGCAGTTAGAAAATGGCTGGATGTTCTGTAGTGTTTAAAATATGGTGTATAGTAAAAACATACATTGATCTGAAATGAAAATACACCTGGACATTTCAGTAATAATTTTCAGCCATGTTCATGTATGGCGTTAGATGGAAAGAATGCATGGCTTGAGACGAAAGCTACATTTTAACATAAAGACCTGCTGTTGCTCATATCTTCAAAAGCTGGTTTGTGCAGGTGTATATGCTATACTTTCTTTGGAAAGAATGTGCAGAACATGCAAAAAGGAACACACCATTTTTATCCATGTCAGGCCGGTTCCATTCATTAGAAATTAAGCTGACAGCTCATTGAAAATGTAGCAAATAATGTAAATACAGTATATGTTTAAGGTGGTTCAGACAGGGCTCAGAATTTCCACTGGATGGGACAAAGTAAAAGTTGTGAAATTGAGCCCCCAGGCACAAAAGGTCCTTTCTGTTTTTTTTGTGCACCTGGATCCTAACAGTTCTGTTTTACAACACTGCAAGTGTTAAATAGGAGGATATTAACATCAGCCAGAAACGGAAAACCCTTGAGAAAAAATATACATATAGAGTATAAGGAAATAATTATCTAAAGGGGAAAAAAATCTGGATAGAATTGCATACAATTTAAAAGGTGGTCATGGCAAACTGGCTATAATATTTCTGTGGTTATAAAGTTTGGGATTTCAAGCACATTTTACATTTTACATGGTCTGTGAAGCTTTGTGATTTACAACAAAAGGGGTTTCCATGCGATGTTAAATGTGGGGTTCCACTACTGGACAGGCCAGTCAGCTTGAGAACAAAGATGAACATGTGTTTTTTATTGTCTGTGGTTTCATTTTGGCCCACTGTTCAAAAGTGGCATGCAGCCAGACTTCATTTTCCCATTAGCACTACAGCTTGGGTTCCAAGGTGAATTCATACTTGTATTTTGCTGTCTGGGCCTTTTGGTTAAACAGCAGCCCTTAACCACACAGTGAAAAAATAAAGTCTGAAGAAAGCCTTGTTTTGCTGAATAGGGTTATTTTTGGAAAATACTGGAAAGGTTACATGTTTCTGAAGAAAAGATGTGCTGATTCACTTAAATTATTAAACATAAAGGACAATATTTAAAATTGTATAATAATCTATAAGGGTACTTCACAGATACTGTATGCACAAGTATAGTGTCTTCACAGTACAATACTTTGTATCTAACTACAGGATGTGTAAACAAAGAACTGAAAGATTTTAAATATAATATAAATAAATGAATTAATAAAATATACTTAGTTAATGGTGCCATCTGAAGAGGATTTGTTTATCTGTGTATTATGCCGTACATTATCATTGGGAGCTTTGGTCTTCATTTTGGATTGCAATACTATAGGCGATGGATATAGTTGGTTTTGGTCCAGTAAAATATTTCCATATTCTGAGCAATTTTACACAGCCACAAAGTAGTTAAGAAAACAATTTCGGCAAACATAATTCTACAAACTTAGGAGGTTATAAGGGGAAGGAGGAGTAAAATGACTGTGACAGGAAATAAAGGCAGTACAGTAGACAGTGTCCCAGGGCAAAAAAGTGCAGAAAAGCTGTAATATAATGTTTCCTACAGTTCCACAGTCTTTGTAAACCTTTCCTAGGCAAAATCTGTGCCAGGATGCGTTAATCTTTTTCTGGGACAGAAAGTTTGGAAGGGTCTGGCGTGGTCTTGATGCTGAATCCATCTGGACCTGCCTGTGATAACACACAGTTCGATATGGACCTTAAAAAAAAACAGGAAAGCTCGGCAAAAAGCCAAGTCTCCTTAGCCTCATCTAAGAGGGCAAGCCCTGCGCTTTTCCATTCAGCTTTTGAAGCCATTTCAGTGTGAAAGCTAAGCTGGAAACGACAGTTTTGGATGCCTTCCAGCCGATCCTTCTGGGAGACTTGTCTACCTCTTTTCTCTTGAATAGCCCCCTCTCCCCCCTTCCATGTTCACATTTTGGCAGCAGGCCACTCCAGTTGCAATTTACCACTGGGGAACATATGGAATTGGTTGCTCTTATGGAAGTTTGGCCAGGGAAATGTTCCCAGCGGTCTCCCCCTGAGGAAGCGTGCTGCTCTTTTAACTTAATATGACAACCCATGGGTTTTAGCTACAGTGGAAATTTTGATCTTAGTCTTCTTAGAGGCGTAGGCGATGGCTTCTCATGAGAATCAACAATTGTTGCTGAAGTAGAGGGAAGCCATTTTTGTTCTCGGCTATGAGGAGAACGTGTGAGTGACACTTTCATTACATGTGAATGCAAAAAAAACTTGCAAAAAATACTGCCAAGACAAGACAAGCATAAAATAAGTGGTTTAGTATCACATGATGTTGTCCGTGCAAAAATAAACTTAACTGTGCCACACATTCAGGTAGGTAGCTGCAAGTCTCTGCTGCAGCTGAAGTTCAGCTGTCATGTATGTTTGTTTAAAAATTAGTGTGGAACTCATTTCCACTGCCATGTCTTTTTATTTTACTACAGTATGTGTTATGTAAGGCAGTCTTAATGAGATAATAATACATTAAAAGTCCCTTGCTTCACAAGCTAGCCTGTAAAAGCCATGAATCACAATAAAACACAGTTTATAAGCCTTTTCTGGCTATTGTGCTTTAGCATTAAAATATTAATTATTATGCATAAGTTAAAGAAGAAATACATTACAATTTTTTTAATTGTTTGATAACAGAAGTGAGATGCATGTACAAGCTACATCTACATCTTGTAGATGCAGTTAATCTACTGTATGAAATAGAAGTTCATTTGGAATTTTAGAAGTCTGTTGGAGGTCATTTTACAAGATACGTTTCCAGCATTTTTTTCAAAAGTTTAATTACAGATGTTTTGTCACTTAACCATTAAGCTTTCCTTTGCCTTTGTGTGCTCTATTGCCTTCTAAAATTGTATGTGAGACAATAGTTTTAGACTAGAATATCACAACCCCAATACGCAAGAGAATTCCAGGGTAGGAAGGAGTTTGATCACCAACAGGGGAAAAAACATTGAGTCTGAAGAATGCAAATTCAGCCTGTTACCTTTGTAAGTGTTGACATAAATCTAGACAAATACTGTAAGCAGGTTAACCAATTTGATTCAGTGTATGGTTTACCATATACTGTATCTGGTCAATTACATAAACTTCCAACTATTGTGGAAATTTAGCGGGGAACAGCAAGATATATAACAGCATCTGGACATACGCTTTAAGTTATAGTTTCCATTGTTGTCCCGATGAAAAGAAAAATAGAATTCTCATGTGAATTTACCGCCTGGTTCAAATTGCCATTAACTTGAAAGAGGGAATGTTTTAACAAAGTCCATGCCTCTTTGCTTAACATGAACCACATTCAGATAATTTTGCAGTGAGCTGTAGCTCAAGTGAAGACATCCATCTTTTTTTCTGACAAGAATAGAGTTTCCCAAGAATGCCTTCTCTAGAATGGCACATTTAAGATCAGAGCTTGGCCAGATAAGACTGTGATTAACATGAAGACTGCTTCCTTATGGCAGCTGAATTAAAGTGAACATCTGTCTTCTGAAAAGAGAAACAGGATTTAAGGGTTAAATAGCATAGCCAGGAATCATTTCATCTTTATTTGCTGGTCTACTGTGCTTTCTGTAATGGTTTATGACTCATAATCATATTACAAGGTGAGCTTATCCAGTCTGTTCTTTGTCTTGAAGAATTATATTTCAACCCCCTTGAGTTTTGGAAGATAATTTAATGATGTCATGTTTATGTTATCAGTGCAATTTTGGACCTGTGCCTCAGGAAATACAGATGTTGATCACTCTGCTTTGAACGTTGAACATTTCTATCTGAAGAAGTTTCTTTTATTCTATGCAGAATGTCCAGCAAAGCTCTCCAGAGATGGTCCTCAGCAGAATACCTGGTGTAGTTAGGGGGTAAAGAGAAAAATGTACATTGGATCCAAATTGAAGGACAATGAAATAAAAAAATACCTTTGTGCATTTATATTTAGAAGGAACTATACTTTCACATCTGTGCTGTACTTCACAATTTTTATTTCTATTTGGACCCGAAGGCCAAAATGGGGATTTTCATTATTCATCCAACTATTATCTAGTCAGCTTTTTTATTTTTAGACACATGGCAAAACTGATTTCCTTTAACTTTCTAAAAGCCCGTCCTAGCTCTATGACTATGCTGAGGCTGATTACGCCTTTTTTTTTATTTCATGCAACAATTTTTAATTAAAACCATTTTTCTCCAGAACCAGATCACATTTTTGCTAATCAGTAGAATAGCGTATGCCACATACACCAATGAATTCAATCTACTAAGGAGTTTCTGGCAAACAGATCCTGTGCAACCTCAGAACGTGTCATTTAAGGTCAGAATACATTAGTACAACATTTATCTGCATTTGTCTGTATCTGCTTCACAAAAGAGGGTTTAGATGAATGTTGACTCAGGACAGGAGCCTGGACCACAAGGCACGATTGGATGTTTCATGGAAGTAGATAGAGTGCTCAAGATAGCGGGTCCCAGTTCAACAAGGATCATGTATTATTAAACAATGTTCTTTCTCACTATTATTAGTGTTATTATTATTATAAAAATATATTATTAATATAATGATAATATTGACAACTTTAAGAATAAGAGGATAAAGAAAATCACCCGTAATTATACATATCATTTATTTCACAGAACCTCCTTCAGCATACTATCTCCTTTCACTGGAATAAAAATTATTGTCCATAGGGAAGAGTGCCTCCTAATGGTCCACAAACTCACTCACAGCATCAACTTGATGTTTATTGGTTTGCCAATTACCAGTTTACCATTGCACTGTTAACCATAACATGCTTGCTTGTTTACTGAGATGTACTGTACACTGTAGCAAGATCAGGCTACAAGATGATAATGTTGTTGTTATAATAAGGTCACTGAACAAGTTTTGTGTACCAGATTGTTTTCTCTTATTTGTTTGTTTTCTTGTGCATTTCTCTATATTATTTTTTTTCTCATTCTCTTACAGCACAGTGCTATATGAATGCTGCCCTGGATACATGAAACTGGATGGAATGAGAGGCTGCCCTGCAGGTTAGACTCTATGTGAATGCATACTGTAGTAATGGTTCAGCCAGTATAATTTAATATAACGCATGGGACATGCTTGTACTGTCCATTGAAAACACAGTCTTAACACAGACATCAATGGAGAATGTCACATATTGCAGAACATCTAAAGATAATCCGGAATATCTTGGTATAGAACTTTGCAGAAGTGCTTGGTGCTAAAGTTTAACACCAGAGAAACTAACAGCACATGTTGTTCACAAAAGAACTATCAATGATTTCCAGATGTAATAATGCTTTCAAAAGGACTTCCTCTGTATAATTTTACCAGTTTGTTTAGAAGTTTATTCATAAATAAATGTTTGTTTTTTGGTATTTCAGCTATCCAAAAACAGGAAATGCTTCAGAAAAAAACAGTATTTACATTTATCCACCCATCCGTTTTCTAACCACTTTATCCAGTACAGTGTCGGGGGGAGCTGAAGCCTATCCAGGCAAGCAACAGTCGCAAGGCAGTACACTGTATACCCAGAACAGGACGCCAGTCCATCACAGGGCACACACAAACCTGCACACACTCACGGCAGGGCCACTTTTCTCAGAAGCTTACTGTATATATTGATATACTGTAACTTATCAGCATATCTTTGGACTGTGGGAGGGAACTGAAGCACCTGGAGGAAACCCACCTGAACAAAGGGAAAACATACAAACTTCACACACATAGGGAACTGAACTGAGGGCCCCAGAGCTGCAACGCAGCAATACCAACCACTGTGGCACCATACCACCCTAACATTAACAAATGCTTTACCAATTTTACAATAGTGGTCTAATTCCAGATTAATCAATTTTAGAGCAACTACTCAGAGGACGTGGGATCAACAGTGTAGGATGGTACTGTAGTTATCTTTGGACTCCATATTTGAAATTATGAGCTCTACTTCTAGGCTACAACATTGTTGTTGAAAGATGCCTTACCTAGAGTCCTTCAGTAGCACAGTAGTTAGCACTGCTGTCTTTGTGGAGTTTGTACTGTACTGTATGTTCTCCCCTCAGTTCATGTGGGTTATCTCCGGGTGCTGTGGTTTTCTCCCACATTCCAAAAACACTGGTGCAGTAGGTAAATCGTATTCTTAGAAACTTGGCCCTGGTGAGTATGTGCATGTCTGTGTGTCTGCCATGTGACGGACTCGCATCCTGTCGTATCCTATCTTCCACCCTTTGATTGCCAAGATAGGCTTCAGCTCCCCCACAACCCTGTGTTGGATAAAGTGGTTAGAACACAGATGGATATTCAAAACAAATGTACTAATAAGTAATTGTAAGTTTCATCAGCCTAATCAAGCTAGAATAATGATAATTACCAATTAATTAATAGTGATTTCAAAGAAATTGTGTATGTATAATATGGGCAAAGATCATACTTCTATATAATGTAAACAAGGCAGTCAAATGTCAAGTTAAAATTCATGGTGATATTATGCCCTTTACTGATTTCTATTATCTTTTTTTCAGTGGCTCCTATTGACAATGTGTATGGCACCCTTGGCCTTGTTCATGCCATCACAACTCAAGATTATTCTGACAGGTCAAAGCTGAGAGAGGAGATTGAAGGACATGGATCATACACATTCTTTGCACCGAGTAATGAAGCTTGGGATTTGCTGGATCCTGTGAGTGACTCAGTTTCACTGATTTACATTTGGAATGGAAAACGTTTCCTATACCATAGCAGCACCTTATCAAAATCGAAAATAAAATAATTAACTTACTGTACGGTATCTTTGAGGAAATACAGATAAGATGCTATGAACTCTTATTATAGATTAGATTTTGTTTAAAGTGGTTTTCTGAACATCTGACATCTTTAACACTCAAAAGCATGAAACTAATTTAAGTAGATGGCAGATTTTGAAGTATTTTTTCTCCATTACAGGAAGTAAGGAGTGGATTAGTGAGCAACGTGAACATTGAGCTGTACAATGCTCTGCACTACCACATGGTGAACAAGCGTCTTTTGACTAAAGATCTGAAGAATGGCATGACAGTGGAATCAATGTACGACAAGCAGGGTCTGCTCATCAACCATTACTCAAATGGGGTAGGTTTCAAAACAGAGACAACATAAGAATATCCATCCATTTTCTAACTGCTTCATCAGATTCAGAGTTACAGGGTAGCCAGAGTTGGTGTTTAACAGACACTAACATGCATGTACTCACACCAGGGCCTAATTTTCCCAGAAGTCAATTAACCTACCAGTATGTCTTTGGACTGTGCGAGGAAACTGGAGCATCCGCAGGAAGCCCACGCTAACATGGGCATAACTTATAAAAAACACGCAAATAGCACTTCAGAAATTGAACCCATGGACCCAGTGCTGCAAGGCAATAATGATAACTACTGCACCACTGTGCCTCCTATCATAAGAACATAGAATTTTGTAAATGAAGTCCTTTCTGTCCATCTACTTTGTTTGGTTTTCTAGTAGTTATTTGATCCAATGATCTCATCAAGATGTTGAAAGAAGCAAAGGTATAAGCATGAGCAACATGGCTGATCCGTAGGGCTGATTTGTCAATACCTTTGAGGATTTCAGATGCATGAATCAGGTAGTCTACTGTGTTTATAAGTTGATATAAGTTGTTCTGTCAGTGTAGAACATTGCTTTAGTATCAGGAATATATCTAGTGGGTATAAAATCCCTTGATTTAATGTATAAACTGATAGCCTTTTATCCTAAAATTCTTTCTGCCTTTTAATTGCTCCCTACTGTACCTGTATATTGTCTAGAAGTTGCAAATGATGTCATCATACTGTATACACACATTTTGTTACACTAGATGCTTCTTCAAAATCAGGATTTTGCCATTTTAGATTTACAGTGTCTGTCTCTGTGACATGCATGTAACATGTATTTGCAGCCTCTGTAGCATTTACTAACCATCCAATGTTGGTATCAAATTGAAATGTCTTTTTTTGCATACAAGCTGGGAAATGTAAACATATTTATTTAACATGAAGGTTGTAAAATCATACTGAAACCTGAACCTGTAAAGTATCAACTAAAAAATGAACCACAGGACCCCAAAGCCAAACAGCACCGCATTGTGCCACCTCTTCAGATGTTCTTTGTATTTGAATGTATGTTATGGAAAAGTGCAGATGTATGTAATGTCTTTGATGTATATGACGTATTTCATGCATTTCAAAGTATGACATAAACATAGCGAGTCAAAACATCTTCATATTTTCTACACAGCTCAGACAAAACTGGGTGCCAAAATACTCTGCTGTGTTTTATGTATTTTACCTCTTATCTTTTTTCTCACCACAGGTGGTTACAGTGAACTGTGCCAGGGTCATCCATGGCAATCAGATCGCCACCAATGGGGTTGTTCATGTGATTGATCGTGTCATCACTGGCGTTGGGAACACCATTCAAGACGTGATTGAAGTTGATGATGACCTGACCTCCATGAGTGTAAGGATAGTAATGTTAAAAGTGATGATAATAGCAGTAATAGTAGTAAGTGCCCAGACATTCCATTACCCTCTCAAATAGAATAGTAATAATTGCTGTGCTTTTCACAACCTAGATGTTAAATCATTTTTTATACTCATAAAATATATCGTACAGTGGTACTCCTGGCCTTACCTTACCTTAGCATAACAAACTAGAATTAGGGGTCAAAAAAATCTTTCAAAAATGATGCTTTCACCCTAGGCTGCTACTGTTGCATCTGGCTTGCTGGATAAACTCGGGGAGCCTGGACACTACACTGTTTTCGCTCCCACTAACGAAGCCTTTGAGAAGCTGCCCAGAGCTGTGCTGGAAAGGATCATGAGTGACAGGGTGGCCCTGCAAGGTAAGCTGATAGTGCCTCTTCTCTTTCTCGGTCTCTTTGGAGAGAAAGGAATAGTTGGAAAGAATAATCGTTTATACAATGAGACTATGTTCTCAATGCGACTATGTTATATAATGTAACAAAATTATATGATAAAGCTGTTACATAGTCTATATTCTATTTAATAATAAGATATTAGTTGTAATATTCAATAATAATAATAATTTGATGAAAATGTCTTCCTGTTTATCTCCTTTTATGTCTTGCATCTTGAGGAGCATCTTTTCTTTATTCAGACAGATGAAGGGCATATTTTCTACTATGATAATCACCATAATGACATACTCATCCTAATTATTTAACTTAGCACTCTTCTTGTATTTCTTCACTTCAGTAGTGTACAGTCTGTTTTCCATTCAATTTTCTAGTCTGAGATTAAGCCTGTGTGGGCAATGCCTGTTGTGTTTCGTTTTCTCTTATTTTTTACAGAATGTGTTTTAATGTGTCATCCTGAGTCACTGCTCAACTGAATGAGCATTTATACTATTTATATCTCAGACAGCTGGCAAACATATCCCTAACCACACTCAGGGCAAATCCCACTTAAGTTATTGGTTCTAAAGTGGATGTTTACAGAATGAAACACATTGTGTAATGCATTGTAACATAATCCCTACATGTTTAAGTTCTACTCACACTACTGCATTCCGGAATGAAGTACAAAGTAAGATATCCTATTTCAATTTTTTGTAATGCAGGTTTTTGTAGTGGCAGTTACACTAACATTCCCTTAAACATTTACAAAACTGTCTAAATACAGCAAGTCATAAAAATGGTGACACATTTGTACTGCTTATACAATGTGGTGCACTTTCACTTAAACATTTATAAAACTGTCTAAATACACCAAGAAATAATAATGCAAACACCTTCTATCTTGGGTGTACTCCAATCTGGCTCCAGACTGCTGCGCACCTTACCATATACTGCCTGAAAAATACTTAATATTAAATCAGATTAAATACATTAAAAACATTTCATGTTGCAAAAAGAATTTAACACAGCATTTAAAAAGAGCAGCTGTTAAATAAGGAGGCTGGACCACCAATAGGAATAGCTATTGATGAGATGCAGGATAATAAAATAAGCATACTTCAAGGTGCGCAAAACAGTGTGCCAAACACCTGGGGGATTTATGGGTAATTTATGCAAATATCAACTTTAATCCCAAGAGACTGGCGGCAGTTTGATCTTTCTACTAGGTAACAATGCCAAAAGGGAGAAGGGCTTTGACTTTTCCTCATAAGAACCCAATAATATGCCAGCTGTAATAGACTTATATACCACATTACTGTTAGGTTTGATAGTTAAGCACACACTTTGATAAGATATTAAAGAAAACATTTTATTTATTTCTAAACTTGTAAGGACAAGTCTTCTTGTTTCTAAATCTTTGACAGCAATGACATGCTTTGATAAGCATTAAACAGACTTTTTTTTTCTAGACTTGTGAGTGCATGTCCTTTAAATTCTAGAGTCCTCTAATTCCACAGAAAACCACCACTGCCCACACACCACTCTACATAAGCGAAAGCAACATACAGTATACAATACGTTGGCATGACAAGCACTATGTTCGAAGTGTGAGGCAGCACAGTTGTGTAATGGATAGCACTGCAACTGAGTTCAGTTCTGGTCCTCGGATATAATCTGCACGGAGTTTGTTCTCCCTTTGTTTGCATGGCTTTCCTTCAGGTGTTCCAGTTTCCTCCCACATTTCAAAAACATACTGATAGGTTAATTGGGTTCTGGAAAAATCAGACTCTGGTGTGTCTGTGTGTCAGCCCTGCAATAGACTGACATCCCATTAGAGCTGTACCCTGCCTTGCACCCAGGTGTGAGTGTGTGTCTGTGTGTGTGGAGACTGATGTTCAGACTGTCACTCTAATACAGCAGAACAGGAACCACCAGAACACAGAGATTTTTAAAGGTTTTTTTTGACCCACAGCCCTGCTGAAATTCCACATTCTGGACTCGGTGCAGTGCTCTGAGGCCATCATGGCTGGCAGCTCTTACGAGACGCTGGAGGGCAACAACATCGAGATCGGCTGTGACGGCGAGAGCTTGACAGTGAACGGAATCAAGATGGTGAAGCGCAAGGATGTTGTGACCAGCAATGGTGTCATCCACTTCATCGACCAGGTCCTGATCCCCGATTCAGGTGAGCCTCACCCACCGGTTCAACTGACGCTAGTGTTAACGTTGGAGCTCCCATCGAACTTTAACCTGAACTGAAATTTTCACATCTCTACATGGGATTGGACTTCCACAAAGTATTTTGTTACCTGTGAAAGTTAGTGAACACAAGGCAGTGAAAGCACTGACATGGAGAGAAGGTGGAATTTATTTGAAATGGTTACAGTTTAGCCCATTTTATTTAGTTTTCACACGTGTTCGGTATTAAAACAAAGTGTTGTTTTTTACAAACTTGTATTCTTCTGAACTGTTTTAAAATATATAGCATTTTTATGTCAAGACATACATATGGAATGTGTATGTACAGCAATTTTTCACGGTTTGGAGAGTAAATGCAATAGCGATGTATTTGATCAATACTCAATATAAAAAGTATTGTATCCAGGTAGTCTATGCCACATGTAGTGCAATATGTGCTTGTTGGTTTTGAGTAAGATCCAAGAGACTCTATTGTTTGTGACAGAGTTGCAGTGTTAGGATACTTATCTTGCTTTTGTTTGTTTTACCATTAAGCTAAACAGGTTCTGGAGCTCACTGGACCCTCTCAGTCCACCTTCACTGACATGATTGCTCAGCTGGGTCTGGCCGGTTCTTTCAGACCTGAGGCAGAGTACACCCTGTTGGCCCCACTGAATGGAGCTTTCACAGGTGTGTACATCTTCTGGACAAAGTCATTGAAGTTCCTGGTTCAGATGCTTACTTAGCTATCTATACCAGGGCATTCAAAATACTGTATATAGTACTCCATATATTGGACTCATAGGTGGAAATTAATTATACTAGTTACAAAACTGTGTTTTAATCATTAGATGAAGTGCTAGCTATGGACCAGAGGCGTCTGAAGATCATCCTGCAGAATCACATCCTGAAGCTGAAAGTTGCTCTGAGCCAGCTGTACAATGGACAGCTCCTGGAGACCCTCGGAGGGAAGATTCTCAGGGTCTTCATTTACCGCACTGTAAGTTTTTTGCTTTGCTTTTAGCATTTTCTTTGATTCTTAATTTGTACATAGTCTGGCTTACATTTGTAAGCATTAAATGGCAATGAAAATAATTTCCTATAACACCTCTCCATGTTGTTCATTATGCTTTTAAAACAATCCTTTTATATCCCTTTAATTGATTCTTCCCCTTATTTGTTTCTTGCGGAAACTGATTTTATAACACAGTGGATTTCTTCAATTGAATTCCAATTATCCTGCTATAAAAAAAGGATTATGTAGGTTCATGCAATTTTCATTTATTTCAAAACTACAATTTCATCAAGAACATGCTTTTGTATTTCTCTTTAATATGGTAGTGCACTGAAGCAGCATTAAGTGATCTTTAGCATAAATCATAAGGAGAGGGCTGCATTTAAACAGCTTTTCTAAGTTCATTGTGTCACAAACATTTGAATCACATAAAAATAGCATATTTAAGGAGGCAAATACATATTGAGCCGAGTGCTGCTTGAGTACATGACAGAAATGAAGAAAAGAAAGTTTTACACAAAATGTTTTTGTTGGCAATAGGAATCAAATTAACATGTCCTTTTAACAGTAGTTATCAGTGTCACAGCAATATAAATCTACTCAGTAAAAATGTCTTTCAATTAAAATAACATCTGTAAGTATCTTTTAGAACCACTAATGGAAGGATTTTAGAAAGCAACTTTAGAAAGCACAGATGTGTTTCCTAGATCTGCCTTACTTTTTATTACCAAGCAGGTGGTCAAGAAAACACTAAAATGCAGCCATGCATTAGTTTCAGAATTGACAAATAGGCCGTAAAACGGACCTTGTCAATATACAATTGGTACTTTTGTCTTAAAATTTGGTACTGCTTTCTTCTCAGCTAAGCTCAGCTATGTGGTTCTTCTTAACAGGCTGTCTGCATTGAGAACTCTTGCATGGTGCGAGGCAGCAAAGAAGGGAGAAATGGTGCCATCCACCTTTTCAGAGAAATCATCACACCAGCGGAAAAGTCAATGTTTGAAATCCTGAAGAATGATGCGCGATTCAGGTAGTGCCAACATCAAAAGGCTAGAATTCCATGAATGTGTTACTGAAAAAAAAACATCTGGCTAAATCGTGAACCACAAATATGACTTTTACAGGGATGAAAAAACAAACTAAAAAGGATTTGCTTATCATTCCACTTGCCGAGTACACTGTATGAGACAGGAAAATTAGTCTGAGCTATTTGAGCCTGAGCCTCAGCCTCTTTTTTTAAAAAAAATTAACACCTCTGTGTACAGCCAGACTTAATAATTATTTATTTAATTAAAAAAACATTAGACTTTAGGAAGTTCTTTTGAAAGTGTTGTTGTGTTCTTTATAAAAGCAAATATCTGGTACTATGCACTGGTGCTTAGTGTTTATGCATAACTTCCCAGGAAATGAAAACAAAGCAAAGATTATTGACATGAGACTGTTGGAATAGATTGATTTTTTTAACACATCTCCATAGCTGTGCACCTATTTCAAAGCACCCACATCATCCAGGTGGGTGCAAAACATTAGTGGTGGTGGAGGGGAATCCCCATTAACTGTAAAGCACTTTGAATGGAGTGTCCAGAAAAGGGGTTTATAAGTACCAGGAATTATTATTATTATAAAATAAATGGCAATTTTATGGTTAACACAGCCAAAATATGCTTACAGTCTTGACATTTGATGGTGTATGGTTGTCATTTTAAAATCTTTTGTGCATTTCCATTGCAGCATGTTCTTGCAGCTGATGGATGTTGCCGGCCTGACTGAGGTACTCAAGCAGAAAGGAGATTGGACTCTCTTTGCACCAACCAATGATGCTTTTGAGGGTCTGACTCAGAAGGAGATTGAGATTCTTACGAGTAAGTGTTCAGCAAGCTGACAAAGAAAACCGATTCTCTCAAAAACAGAAGGAGCATCAAAGTTATATACAGTATATCGATCATATATATATATCAATCATTGTATATTCAAAACAGTACAGAAATGTTATAGATTGAAAAAACCCATTCACAACTGTGCTCATCCTTCTGAAGACGTCACGTCAAAACTGATTTGACTGGTTTTCCTAGGCAGAAAGCTTTAATAATTTAATAGGATTTCTCCCTAAAAAATACAATTGATTGTTTAAAAAATCAGTGCCAAAGCAGATAATTGTAATGCAAAGACGTATATCATGAAAAACAGGTGTAAATATATATACAGTATATACAGTATATGTGGATTTGTTAATGTATACACATTATTTTTTATCTACCATATTCTATTTTAAAAAAGTTTTAATGATATGGGCATTTCCAGATTTAATAATACATGCTTCCACTGATTTCTATAACAGCCAAATCTAATATTAAAAGTATTCTCAGGTGTTAAGTTTCTCCCGTGTACTCAACAGGTGACCCCAATGCCCTCAAGACCATTCTGCTATACCACTTGAGCAATGGCGTTTTCATCGGTGGTGGAATGGAGAGTGGAGTCACCAATCTTCTGAAATCCATGGCGGGCAGCAACCTTATGGTGAAAGCAGTGAGTATACACTCCCTCTGTATGCATACCTTAGCTGTTTAGTTATGAAAGAATATCATTCATTCAGGCTACCCAGTAAAATTAATGGGCCTTTTTATGATGTGTGTTTTCTCATTTTCCAAAAAAGCTTTGGAACTGAAGAGAGGTTTTCTTTCAGATTATTTTGTACTGTAACCAGAATACACTAGAATGGAATTCAAATCATTCAGGAACAAAAAATATTCAAGCAAGATGTTAGGATGAAGAACTGAGCATCTTTAAGTGTTGGAAAGCACCAAGGTTTTCATTAATACATGTACATATCTTTGCACTTTGTGTATGTATGTGTCCCCCTTCCTCACTGATTCTTTTTGCAACAGACTTTCTGTACTCCCTCCTTTGTTTTTCAGTGCTGTAAAGAACCACCTATGGAAATCAGCCGAGTCTCTGACCACCTTTAGATACTGTAGCACCTATGATCCCTCAGCTCTCAACTCCATTCTTTATTAAATCTTATGCAGCTAAGATTAAGGCATCTGTTAGGATGATGAAGGCAATGATGATGAAGTTGATGATGATAATAATAATAATAATAATAATGTGTGCACACAAATGTATGTGTTTTGAGATACATCTTTATCATTTGGTATAGCATTACATAACCTGCCATACTTACAGTACTTATTATATTATTTTCTCACCAAATGGAATGGGATTGATTCATAAGAAATTCTTCAATTATTTTCCTAAGAGCAATATTCTTATTTTTATAGTTCTTACATAATTATAATTCTTATCTTCAAAATCTCACAAATGTCTACAAATCTGTTTCCTTTGGTTTACTCTCATTCGTTTTATGGAGTTCACTCCAGAAAGTTTTTTGTTTAAAATGTTATCTCTAAGACTCAAGAAACATTGGAATTGTTTTCCTTTTTCCAAAGCTGATGGCTACAGTATACAGTATATACTTTTTAACTTCCTAAAAGAAAACAATGATAGATTTTTCCAGATGTAAAATTATATCCTGGCCTGATTTTTGTTTCTATTAGCAGACCCTTTTCATTAAATTTGTCTTGTGATTTAGATTTTGGGGCCTGCTCCCATTGTGGCTACATTTTGTACCATTATTTCACTTCTCCACATCTTCTGTTGTGAGCCCTCATGTTTCTAATGTAAAAAAGCAAACCTTATCTAAATGAGTCTGGCTCCTGCTTTTATTCTTTCTTAGCTTTGCATCAAGTCTCATGTTGTTTCAAGTCTACAGGAATTTGTGTTAATAAAAATAAAGTTGCCAATATTAAAGAAAGTGCTAATCATGAGAAAGAATAATGGTCACTTCTTTTCTCTGTTTAGATTAACAACACTATCCTGGTGAATGAGGTGAAAGCAGATAAAAGCGATGTCATGGCAACAAACGGTGTGGTTCACATTGTCAAGTCTCTTCTCTATCCACAAGGTAAGTGTTACATTTTTACTTGTATTATAATTATTATTCCTAATAGATGTGCTGTTGTTGTAGTCATAGCCACAGTTTACATTACAACTGCAAATCACTTACAAATCAGGCATGAATGGTCTAAAACAGAAAGTAATAGGAGTGCTGTTCAGAGGAAAATAAAAATTTAGGGACTCTATATTGCTTAACAGGAATGTACCTTGGATAATATACAGAAGTGAACTTTACATGCATCTAGCAGTTGGAGTGAATTGGTTTCTCTTAGATCTCTCTCAGTGCTTCTTTAGCATTACCACATCTACTGTACAATGCCAGATTTGAAATATTTTTAATAACAGTTTTGTTAGCTGAGGTCTTGTGGTGGCCCATTGTCAAAGTCAATATAGTTTTGTAAATGTGTCGTGGGAACAGTACTACAGACAAAACTGCCATAGCTGGAGATTGTTTTGATCGTGTCGATTGCAATTGTTTTGTCCATTGTCAAATGGTCCTTTTTCTAAATTACAGTCAAATTTTCTGGTCACAGAAGTGTTTGCTGCCATGTTTAGGCTTTGTTACAGTAATTCAAAAAGATGCAGAGGTTTCTAAATTGATCATTAAATATGTTTGAGTTACAGTTTGGATCTCAATCAAAAGTTTCAATTTACTAGCATTTCTCTTTTCTCTACATGTTTGCTTGTCTGTTGAAACATACAAAAAGTCACAAGTAAGAACATAATAAGTGACAATATTAGTAGTGAGTATTAGTTGTAAAAAACAACTAAACCATTTATAGAAATGTTAGCCAGACAAAAGTAAATCATGAAAAGAAATGATTTAAAGGGGTGAAAGCATATAACTTCCTGTTTGTGTTAAACATTGCAGATATCCCTGTTGGAAACCAACAGCTCCTGACCATACTGAAAAGACTGATCAAGCACATTCAGCTCAAGGTATGACAGACTTTATACAGTAGTTCTTGTCAACATTTACTGTTTCAAACAGCCACGCGTGTTTGAGAAAAAGAAAATGTTCCGGACTACTGAGTGTGCAAAATACTACATTTGAAAATTAATTGAATGTCACCAAATATTGAAACTCCATTTTCTAAAACCTGTCTAAGAGGGTTTGTGAATGTATTACTGTGTTACAGAGTATATCAGAATGTTAAAAATACATACTGTAGCTATGTCCTACAAACTACACATAGTCAGATCACTGCAATCATTATGATCTTATAATAATACAGTCAATGCACTAAATCTCTGTTGATATCCCACATCTGGCTATCAGTATTCCTGATATTCTTTTTTCACATTTTTTTTCTTTTAGTTTATTCAGGGATACAGATACCAAGAAATTCCTCTGACATTCTTAAGTAAGTAAAGAAAAAGCACTTTCTGTTATATTCATTTGTTTTTAAAGGCTATCCATTTAGGAGTCTTTGATTATTTTATTGGTATACTGTATATTGGTCACATTTTATGAATGCAGTTATGTATCCCTTAAATTGTTGCTCTTGTTATAAAGTTACCAGAATCAGAAACGTGTACAAACCCACAAAGCATACTTATCACTTCTCTTCTGTTTAACATTTATATTTTTTCTATTTTTTTACCATGTATTTTCTTGACTTTCAATAAGATTGCATCCAAATAATTTTGAAAGTTGCCTTTGTCTTTAATCCATAGCAAAGATAATTAAAACAGAGGTACAGGAACCTGAGATTAAAATAATTGGAGGCGGAACTCAGACAGTCACCAGAGTCATCCAAGGAGGTAATTTATAATGTATACAATATATGTATATATTATAAATAAATATATATTATAATATATACAGTATATATAAAATCCCCATATGAATTTGTGCAATGGTAACATCAAGAGAAATTGTGCAATTTCTTTCAAGAATGTTTCTAGAGTTTTGTGTGAGACATCATTAACTAATTGAATTGATAAAACACCACAAAATGGTATAATACTCAATAAAGAACACAGTTCACTTAAATTAAATTTGTGTAATCCTTGATGAACAATGATGAAGGAGCATCATTGATGAGGGTTATAATTTAAACTACTGTAAGTAGCAGACACAGCCATGAATATTTGTACTGAGCATTTCTGCAATTAAAGCCTTTGATAGACATGAAAATGTACATTTTTGACTGGGATGTAAGAGGTAGAGCTGAAGGCAAACCTATAAGTTCAAATAACATTTGTAGTTCCACTATTAGCCATTACTGTTTCATCCTCAAAGTATTGTATGCATGAAAGCTGTCTTTGAGAATATGCCTATAATTAACAATTAATAATATGATTACAGTTTGTAGACATGTATACTGACCAGATAATAACTGCATAATTAGAAGCTCACTGTATACAAAACATCATACTGTGTAATGAGCTGAAATTAAAAAAAATAGGCAGGGCTTGTTATGGGTTAATTTGGCCGGTAGTCAAGTCTCCTAGGAAGTGCACAATGACTGCTGTGTTCAAAGAACAAAATTAATCTACACATACTGTATAATGACTAGGCCTCTTTGTTTGTCAGTCATAAAGAAAACGTTCAGTCATTTTAAGCAATTACACAGTTACTGATAATATATAAGAAACATTATGATGAAAACAGGCTACTCACAACTATGCAGTTTTCCACTATCCTATACACTAAACAACTCGCACTGATTATCTTTAAAAAAAATCTTATGCCATCTGTTGTTAGTAAGGTATACAAGTCTTACTTTCAAGGTTCCAAAAAATTATATAAACAGAAACATGTTTCTTCTAAAGCCCTGGCTTAAATTATTCTGACACTTGTTTAAATCTCCAATTTTCCTTACAAATTCACTAGATGCAGGATGAAATTAGTACAGAACTTTTTGGTACAGTGCATGGATTCTGGGAGGTATTGAGGACTAGAACAATACTAAAGGTATACCCTTTTTACAGGTATTAATTATTTATCATTAAGTTTGGGGGATTTTACTGTATATATATTTCTATACACATAATTGATTATTTAGCACACACTTTTATCTTAAGTGAATTTCCAAAGCTGAACTGTAAAATATGCATCAACAGCTGCAGCTACAGAGGTATAGTCGTTCACAATAGACCTTGGTTTCAAATGTAACCAATGAAAGGGCACAGGGAGGTTCAGTAACTTGCCCATAGTAACATAATGTGAACCAATGGAGGAGGTGAGCTGTACATCTCTTGAAAAGTCCTTTTTGGTTCAGCTACTGACCAACTTGCTTTCTATGAAAGGGAAATTGAAATAAAAAAAAACAAAACATGGGTGCTATGGTGGTGCAGTGAGTAGCATTGCTGCCTCACATCTCTGGGGCCCTGGGTTCAACACCAGGGGTGCTACCTGTGTAGAATTTCAATGTTTGGGTGCTCCAGAGTCCTCCCATAGTCCAAAAACATACTGGTAGGTTAATTGGCTTCTGAGAAAACAGGCCCTAGGTGGGAGTGTGTGATCTGTGTGTCTCCCCTGTAATGGACTAGTATCCTGTCCAGGGTGTACCCTGCCTTGCTCCAATTGCTTGCTGGGATAGGCTCCATCTTCATTATGACACTGAATTGAAAGAAGTGGTTAGAAGGCATGACAAATTATATCATAATTCTACAGCATACTGTATGAATTCTAGTTGCAAGGATGGAATCATCCTTCGATGACAGGAAATGCACAAGGCACATCAATATAAACTTCAGAAAATGTTGTGCTGTTGGTTTTAAGCAAGTGATGTTCTTGGGGAATTCTGTACATATGACAAAGATGTTCTGCTGTACATGAATTTGTATATCCAGATTCCATGCTCAAGGATCAGGAATACAGGTATCATGCAGCCACTGGGAGAAACAGTTACCATGTTCTCAAAGGTATTCAGGACTCAACAGCTGCGCATGTTCAGCCACACTCTTCACGGGTTGAATGAAGTTTATGCTCATTGGTGTGGCTGACACACTGATTTCCTTGGTCAACTCCTTTTAAAAAGTATTTACATAGTACAGTATGTGAATACAGTATGGGCTGTCATTGATAGTGTTCATTTACTTCACTAAATTTCAGTAATGCTTAAAGAAAATAAGAGTCTGTATTTCTGCACTAACTTATCCCATTGCACGTAGTTAATACAGTGAATTGCATTTTTGATAGTTGTGTGTTATTTTCTAATTTTAATTCAATTTAATTAATGCATTTATTGATGAAAAATACTGCTTACAGTATTGTATTTTAAAATATTCTAAATTTAAGAAGTTGATAGTGGTATCATTTGTACTGTATGCAGAGACATTTAAAAAAAACAAGGTTTTCACTTCAGAATGTTTTTGTTCTTAAACCTTAAAACAAACAAAAAAATAAATGTATAAAGCACAGAAATGTAGTTAACAAAAAAGAAATCAGATTTGTAAATTAATCAACAATGGCAAGCTTACATTTAACACCAAAGAACTAGAATAAGCTCTGTGGTTCTAAATGTGTCAGATATAAAAGAGTGTTGTTCTGAAGTGCAATTTTGTTTGTTTGTTGAGTATTCCCCAAATTTTACATTTCTGTCTTCAATGAAAGCCCATGAGGAACACTGAATTTTGACTCCCACGATGTGCTGGAGAGTGATAGAAATGTTGCATCAAGAGCAGCTTTATCTAAAAGTCTCAGTTTAATCCACACTTTCAAGCACCTGAAAACAGTTTAGCTTGCTGAGGCAGAGACAACAGAGGAAGAGTGATGCATGATCACCCTTATACACAAGTCCCCACAGCTGCATGTGCATGTTCACACAGGTAATGTTTGAAAACTGTTTTTGTACAACCTGCACAGTGCGTACGAGCAAACAAAGGATCTCAAACTGTGGACAAATAAAAGATACTGGTGATCTTATTTTACACCTCTATAATTTTTTAAAATGTGAGGTTTAATCAAGATGAAATACTTCTGATGAGAAATGCCAGGAAGAACAGCTGTAAACTGTTTACTCCTTTGGAAAAAGCAATCAATATTTTTTTGTTTTCCTGCATAAGGCCAGCTGCAATGAAAAATAAATATTTTTTTTCTTTCCATGTTATTAGTATCCTACAATATTTTAGTTTATATATTCTCTTCTATATACTTTTTAATTCATTTTTTTTTATATATATACTGTAAGTGATAAGATGCTCTAAGGCTTCTTGTCTCCACATTCAGAACACCAGAGTACTGTACATGTGGTTTGTATTGCATTAGCAATTTTGTAGCTAGTATTTGACCCTGATCTCTATACACTGTTCAGGTTGTACTGTGATATTAATATTAGTTTGAAATCTTATTCTCTGTTTTTGGATATTTTTGCTTTAGGACCTCAAATTACAAAAATTACTAGGGTTGTTGATGGACAGCCATCTATCACTAAGGTGACAAGAGTCATTGAAGGTGAACCTGCCATTACCAAGGTGACCCGGGTCATTGAGGGAGACCCAGCCCTTACCAAGGTTACACGAGTCATTGAGGGAGATCCCACCCTTACCAAGGTTACACGTGTCATTGAAGGTACTGTAAGTTCAGGAGAAACAGTAATTGAATCACAGTTAAAAGGTTTATAAATGTTGAGTTATATATTATTGGAATCAATTATAGAAACAAAGGAAAATATGATCATATTGATCATTTTCGATCATATATGATAAAAAAAATGATCATATTGACATGCTACAATGTCACTGCTCAGCCACCTCAATGCTGATGTATTTATACGTGGTGACACGTCTGTATAGTTGTAAATATGTAGTGAACTCTATGGCTCATGAGAAGGAAATCTACCATGACAATAACATGGAAATCTACAGTAAGTTCACCCAGTGCTGTATGTAAGAGTCTGAGGCGCGTTCAAGAACCTGGTAATTTTGACAATAGGAGAAGGCAAGGGAAAATCAAAATATCCATCACTGTCTAGATCTTCACCATGAATCCTCTATATGAAAAGTAATGATACAGTAGAGAACTTCGGAATAACCTTACTACAAGTAAAGGTGCTGATTTTTGTTCAAGAAGAATAAGACAAGAATAAGAATAAGTACAAATTGATCTCATTAGGGTGCATCTGTTTAGTAACATTTTGCTTTTGCTTGATTGATTTCCTCTCCTCAGCAAGAGTGTTCCCATCGTAACCGATCTTTGATACTTGACTCATTAGAGTCCCGCCTTGCTTCATTTAGCATTCTGCTGGCAAATTACCAATCTAGCCTTTTCAGTATAAGTGTTAGTAAAGAAGTTAAGGAGTGATATAAACAGTGACTTTTGATCTTATGTTACGTCTGCAACACAGTGGCGACCCTCAAGTATAGTTAAAATTTTGGAAATAGCTTTCCCTTACCTTATTTATATGTGTTTTCTCTATTAAAATAGAAACTGCAAAAAATGTCTTTAATTGTAATTCTGCTATCCTTATTCCAGAAACCGCTCACCATGTTCTTATTTCAACCCAGGTCCTCAGTACGCAGTCACTCATGTTTCCACCGATGGCCAGCATGAAATTGATGGAGAGATCAAGAAGATTCTCAGTGAAGGTCAGTGAAAAACTCTAAGTGTGAATAATTGTCTGTGGTTGATTAATGATTAATAGCCTACCATTAAAGGCAAAGCATTGTCATAATGAGGGATATTGAGGTTAACAACAGTCAGACAGGATGACGCTCTTTTGCACTTTCATCCCGGCAACCCTACATCTTGCAAGATAATAGGGAAATTATCCTTTGGAAAAGTTTGGAAATGAGAGTGTGAGGGAGTGTACAACTCCCAGCTCATGTCCCTTATGTACTGTCTGCCCTTGCATGAATAATTAAACCTTCCTGCACAGTTTTTGTTTCTTCACATGAAGGGATCTATAACTTCTGAAAGATGAAATAGCACTGCTACAACCTCCCCAAGTTTTTAAAGAGAATTAACAAGTGTTTTGCATAAGAGAGAAGGGGAAAAAAGGCATTTTAATATTAAATGGATAAGCGTTATCATTTTAGGCCTGATGTTTTCCTTGAGATATTTCTTTTTGACATTGCTGATGCTCTGAGTCAGAAGATGCACTTTAATGAGAGACAGATGTGTGAACAAGGTGTTTTTGCCATGTGCCCTATCAGAAGCTACCAAGGTTACGAAACTACTTGAAAGTGAAGCACACTTACTTGAAGAAGAAGAAATCAAAAGGCTTCTCCAGGGAGGTTAGTTGGTTGGGGTAGACTAATCCCATTGGATCCAATCTTCATTCAGGATAATTATGATTGCTTTTCTGATGTTTATAACTGTCAGCATCCCCTCCCTGTATGACACACTGTAATTTCTTAACAAGCAGATCCTCCTGTTTCTGTAGTTCTTTGAGGGCTGTATTTATATCCTTCCTAAATTGTAATACTGTACATGCGTATATACAGTATGGTTTTATGTACAAAAATATTTCTAGACAATAAAGATACAAGAAATAAATGAGGAGAATACAGGTTATTTTTCAGCCCTCAAAATGCTGCTGTGCACTAAATATGATTCAAAAGTCAAAATAAAACTTTTTAAAACCACAATTTTTAAAGAAACAAAAATTTAGAAAGTAATATGCCACAGACAGGCATGTTAAGACACACAGTACAAAACAGAAAACAAATATGCATTTTTGCTTAATGATATTTAGTGCACATACTGTAGTATGCAAATAAGCTGTGGTATGCATGAATAATAAAATGATGCATAACATTTACCCAGATTCACCCCTGTATATGTTTCTAGGGCCAGTAAGAGCAGAAAAAGAGAACAACCAGAAGATAGGTCCATGCTTTAAAAATAAAAAGAGGAAAAACACAATATCTCAGCTGTGGGGCCTTTTTCAGGTTTGTTGAGGTGGGTGGGCTCCACAGCTGAAACATTGAGGTTTCCCTTCTTTTGTTTTACTGTGCAGTGTGAAATAAAGCTCTGCTGGTTTATGTGCAGCTCACTCGCTGATGCTGCTCCCCAACTCTGTTACAGGATAAAGCTCAATTTTGAATAAATAAACATTCATGTTCTGTCCCAAAATGCATTATACTGTACATCTTTAAATTACTCTTAAGCAGACAGGAGTAGGAGGAATTTATCCCAGGCAGTGGGTGTATCTGGTAAAACTATTTAACTAGAAAAATGCAATTTCATGCAACTTTGTAGAACAACAGCTGTGTGCCTACCACAATAAGGGTTTCAGTGCTGGTGGAGATTTTTTAAGACATGTTCTGTAAAACTAGTCAGTATTTGACTAGTCAGAGAGCATAAAAATAAGATTTTATTGTACTATACTGTAGATTATGGAAACCAGTATTTCTTCAGATTTTATCACTAGGTTGCACTGCTGGTTTCCAGTGACAATAGCATTAAAGACTATAATTCATCCTAGTGTTTTTCATTAACTGAATTACCCCAGATAGTAGTCACCTAATGTTCTATTTTGACTGGAAACCAATGCACACAAGCACATGATGTACTGTATGATTTACAGAATGGGCCTTGGAAAATCTCCACCTTTATACCATGTTATTCTGCTTGGCTCAGTCCTTTTTGATATGTGACTCACTGAATAGCATGAGGACTTCATTAGTGATAGAAGATCAAAGCTTCAAATAGCAAAACGCTGTCATGAGCCTGGTTTGATAAATATGGACTAAATGGAGGTTGGGAATCATGTTAACTTTCTATAAAATGTTTTCTTTCCTAATTGCTTCAATCAACTTGATATAGTCATGTTTTCCTTTGGATTGAAAATGAGATTGTTTTTTTGTTTCATCATTTATATACTCTGTATATCATATATCATAATTTATATACTCACTGGTTTAAAAACCTTCCTTTCAGCTCCATTTTCAATATCATACAGTACAGAAACATTTGGGAATGCAGTATGTTTGTGCTTTTCTCTAAAAAATAAGTATGTTATTTTACTCTATAGAGTCATTAGACTCAAAGGTAAATTTTCGCTCCTTAGTGGTGACAACAGTTTAGTGTTATTAAATTATGATTGGTGTTTTTAATAAGATTCTATTTCACAAAGCAGTCAGCCTCTGTGCGATATAACAGCCATGTACAGAAAATAGTGAGAAAATGTAAATTCACCTTGAAGCTGATGATTTTTTTTTTTTGTCAATTGTTTCATCTAATACTGACTTTTTCAAACCGTAGCTGGAACTGGGTACACCAAAGTGACCAAAGTGATTCAGGGGGAGCCTCAAGTCATTGAAGGTGTTTTTTTCTGAATTTTTCCTCTTTCAAATTTAAAGTTCTGTTTAATCATTGGCTTCCAATGATTGGTTCTTTACCTTGTTTCTTTTTCAATGAAAGATAAAGGTTAAGATAAGCATAACCAAAAACATTTTTAGAATTTTCTAGTCCTGCATTATGTAACACTAAGGGTCTCAATTTTTTAATATATTAAAGCTTTCATTTTTGTGTGTTTGAGAATACAGTGCATATCAAATTACCTATTCAGTTATACAGTATGTACATGCATGTATGATACTTTTCCTACATTTCAGTAATATCGCAATATGAGTTAATACTATGACAAAGACCCAGAAATGGTTGACCTTTTCTCATTTACCAGTTAGTTTAGCTTTGATTTGCTTGGCCTTGACATCTAACAAGTTTAAATTAACTGACCATATTGATTGTGATGCAGCATTAACTAGACTAGGGACAGTATCTGAACTATATTCACAACAGCACTGGGTCATGACCTGAGAAGTATTCAGAAAAGTGCCTTTTAATTTAGGAAAGTTGATGTTTTTTATGGTGAAGAAACAATAATTTAGCAATATAACCACTACTGTAGCCCTACCACATGCAATGTACTGTATAACCAACATCTGAAAGGGCTTTCATGCTCAGAATTTTCACAGCTTTTTTCTTCCACATCTTGAAGTTTGATAGTTGTTGTCTTCTTGAGGATTGAGCAAAGTTTAATATGTATTTTCCCCCTAAGGACCTTTTTCCCAGTACCACACCACAATCGAAGGAGAGCCCCAGCAACTGGAGTCTGATTCAGAGAAAGTCACCACATTCATTCAAGGTTTGAAGAACCCACGCTTCAAGAAGAAAACATGAATTATTCTTGTAGACACCATGGTTCATTCCATACTGCAAAGTTCAAATAAATTTTCTTTCAGCGTGTAATTAACAGTTCCTTTGCTGACTGCATGCTGACACAGCTCCCCACTTGACACCATGTTTTATTCATTATTCTTTTTTTTTCTTTTAACATCAGGAACAGTGAGAAATCCTTCTAGAAGAATTCCAACAGGTACCTATATTTAATTATATTTCATTATATTTTACAAGAATGTTCAAGAGTATGTCACATGGACATACCTGTACTGTATGTCTAAAACTCCTGTCTGCTTATTCATCATTTGCAACTGATCTTTGACCCCATTTGACAATCAAGGAGATTAATCAAAACCAATCACTTATTTTTTCAGCTTTCTTTGGGATTGTAAAAACTCTTCAAACCGATAAATTAAAAAGAGAAACTAAAAGTGTAGATAAGTAACTGATAGCATATGGATGTTATTTACGCATAAATTGTCTAGTTCTTATTCAAGAATCAACTCGTTCATAAAGCATTTTTTTCATTTTTAAAAGAGTGAATTTAAAAGAGACTGTTATATTATTTTTTGAGCATTTTTAATCTCCAGCTTTAGACAGTAATATGAAACATTCTCAAACGTATCTTATATATACAGTAATGCTATTAAAATGACTGAAATATGCCACTGTAATAGTCTAAACGAAAATAAACCTACTTGATTTGTGCCTTGGTGTTGCTAGAAATATCTGAAGTAGCGGTCAGAAATTGTATTGTTTTTGTAGGTTTCTGATTGATTGACTTTTCCAAGTGGTGATTTTGTTCTTTTTTACCTGCCTGATAATTTCTATTTGTTGCAGCACCCCGAAGAAGGACTAGACTCGCCCAGCATAAACGAATCCCTCGACAGTGATTGAGTAATTGGGAAATCTCACTACCACTTCCATATAATACTTTGCGAGGAGAATGAGAGTAAATGTAAACTATCAGGACCAAAATCAAGAGCCAAACTGGTCCAAACGCAAGATAGGTAAATGCCTCTGGGATAAATAAATGCAAAAACCTCAGTGGAAATGATCACTTGATGCTTGTCAGCCCTACGCCAAATAACCATTTTTATAGCTGTAAGAAAACGTTGCATTCCAAAAGAGTATTTAGACCACCTCGTATATTAACACTGTACCTGAATACACGTGAGAACTTGTGAAATGTGGTGTGGGAATGGGAAGATAGTAATTAAAGAATATACACCATGTATTTTCATTTTTTAGAAAAAAGTCTGGCAATGGAACATATTTTTTTTTCTTTTGGAGGCCATTCCTTGGCTAGTGATTAAGATGCAGGTCAGATAAAAAGGAATGGTTACATCTGCATGATCAAAACTTATTGGTGCTCACATTCAGAACTAAGAATGCTTTTCTTCAAAGAAATAAAGTAATGCTTTGCTCTTTTCAGGTACTAACTGATGACGTAAATTATGTAACTTGACTCTTGGCCAGGTTTTATCATTCTAGTTCTGATTTCTTTCAGTGGTTCATTTAAGCTATACGCATCTGTTTTTTTTTTGTTTTTTTTGTTTTTATTTTTTTTAAGAGACTAGCCACTGAAATGCATCTTTCATATTTTCTGAAAGCCATTTTTGGTTGTTTTCTGTACATTTATTGTACACAAAGCTTATAATGTTTTCTGTGCCTTTTTATACTTGTTTTAGGAAATGATTATTCAATAAAAAACTTTATTGAATGTTAATAGCAACCTCCTTTTTTTAAAAGAATTCTACTTTTATAAATAAAGCTGCTTTTTTGCTTTACCAGTAATCCAATGAATTGTGTATGAGAAACAATAGTTAATACAGTAAAATCACAATCATATAGCACTTGCTCTGAAGTTGCACACAATGACTTTGATTGTTATTTCCCTGGAATGATTTGAGATAGGAATTATTTATATAATAACATAAGAAAGGTGGAAAACGAGAGGAAGCCATTCTGCCCATCAATTTGTAGTTTGTAAGTAATACATCCAAGAATCTCATGCTTCTATTCCTTGAAAGATGCCAGCTTCAAAATATGTTTCACAGAGCTTGTTTCACATTGTCCGTTGGGTAAAGAAACATCTCCTGTTCTCAGTTTTAAATGCATTTTCATGTTTGCACTGCTTTCTGGTTTATGTTCCATCGTTCATTCTGAAGAAATGGGTTAACTTTGTCAGTGTCTTTGAGGTTGTTGAATATTTGTATGAGGTTCCATCATAGGTGTCTCCATTCAAGATTGTTCAAAAAACAGGTTCAGTTTCCACAGCTTGTCAATGTAGGTCATTTCCCAAAGCCCCAGAATGTCTGGTTGCTCTTCTCTAGATAGATTTCAGAGCAAAAATATCTGTTTTCTGATGTGGTGAGCAAAACAGTATGCAGTATTCTAATTGAGGCCTTACTGAAGCATTATATTATTTTATCATCATTTTGATTTCAATTCTACGCTTTTAGCAATATATGCCAACATATTATTTGCTTTTCTTTGTCTGGAAAATGAAAATGACACGTCAACATACAGTATACACCTTCCACATTTTCCTAAGTAGCTGCGTATACTGTAGTTCATTGTTTCCTATTTTGAATTTATAATTAATATTTTACTACTCTAATACAAAACAATGCAGTTTTCTAAATTAAACATCATCTGCCAAGTGTTTGCTAATTTGGGATAATTTTATTTTACCAGAATCTAAATTTTTAAAAATAAACTAGGAAGACCAGTGTCCCTAGTACAGATCCCTGTGGTACTTATATCACCCTAATTTAAACAGTCACCCCTTATCTCTACTCTCTTTCTTCAATCTCTTAACCAATTCTCTATTTAAAACTGTGATGGTTAACTACCACATTGAGACTCTACAATTTAATGTTCAGTTATTGTTAAGTAGCAATCCGATTGAACACTTTCTATACTTATTTTTTACTAGTTACTTCTTTAATTGTAGCCATTCATTTTTTAGTGTGTATTTGATCTATTAATACAGTATGTCTCCGAAAGGTTAAATCAAAACTTCAGTCCACCTGCAAATGAAAAACTCTAAACCTGTCATATGATGCTGACTTTCCACTGGGAAGATCCAAGAAACCTGTCAAGTGATGCATTTCTAATCTGGGATCGGCAGTTTGGGATTAAGTGGGATTTACCCCAGCTCTAATTCATACATATTTTCCTACTATTACTTCTCCTGCAATCAACAAAAGGAATCCTAACATATAGAGTCTACTTTGTTCATAGAGTGAGCAAGCCAAATTATTTGACTCTAAATCAGTAATAGATGCAATTCAGACCTTTGTGTGATTGAGGTAAAGATTTCAAAACCCTTACGTTATTGCATGATGATACTGCCAATGTTTTAATTTAGGAAAAGGTCCAGTTAAAGTTTCAATTAGACACGTATTTCTCTCACTTCATGAAACCCCTTAAGATTTGAGAGCCACAAAAATTTCAACTTAAAACCTGAATTTCATTTTATTTCATAAAAACCTGAAATCCAAAACCCATCAGAATTTATAATAGGCATGGATCATAACTTTAAAAAAAAAGGTTTTTTGTTTCATCCAAGAGGATTTCACCCAGTCTGAACCAGAATCTGAGATAACCTAATTGTTGGGAATACTGCTTTGCATTATTCTTTATATTCTTTGTTATAGTGAAGGATTGATGCTGGTACTTTATTAATTAAAGAAGGTGGTTTTAAAAAATTGGAATCTTCCATTCTAAAATATAAGTTACCATAATGTTTTACGATACATCTTTAAAGTTTGGGCTGACTATGGAATATAAGAAATAACACAAAACAGAAGCCAAGGCACACAGGGATATTCAAACTGGTAAGCAATGTTGTGACAATGAAATGACAATCAGGTGTTAGTATGGCAGAGACTTAACTGATTCAGTGTTTTTTTAACTGCATAATTAGCACCATCACCACCTTATCAAATAAGTGCAGGTGGGAATGTGGCATCATCAACTATGTCAGGCCCCAAACAAATTAACCACCCAGCTTTCCTCAAAGAATAAGGAGATTTATTAATTGAATTGCAAAGAAATTGACCTTACAAGAAGTTCTGAAGTTTTTACATAAATAGCATCACATATTGTTCTAATGTAAAATATGTATGTGTGTGTCTTGGTGGTCAAATGATGTGCATTATTGAATAATTTGCTAACAAATATAATTCCTTAAATGTCTGGAACACGCGTTTTGTAATTGGACAAACTGACTGCATGTGATGCTCTAGTTTAAGTGTGCAAATGCCTATACCTGTAATTCCCAAATAGAGCTATTTGGTTTGAATTCAGAGGAAATCAAGGCAGCAGAGAGTGTGGATGGGGCCCCTGCAAATCTTGGAGCTAAGATGATCAATGCTTTACAAGTTAATTTCATCATCTTTCAGCAATCTGAGGTAAGATTGCTCCATGTGTTAGTAAAACAAATGAGGAATTAAGGAATTTCTCTTGGGTGCACAATTGTCAGAGGTCCCAGGCTAAACACAAATGATAAAATCCAAGGGATTTCCTTAGTGCTGTGTAATAAACACGTGTGTACAATGTCTATCCAGTCAGATGCCAACAAACCAACTGGTCTCACATTCATTTAATATCACCTGCACAATGTTCTGTCTTTATATAAAAGGTATTTATTTTGTATCTTGTGTTGGCTTTGTCAGAAAACTGCTTATTAGACTATGGTTTTCACTGCTAGGCCTGGATAAAATCAAAACTTCAGCCAAAAAGCAAATTCAGACATGTGTAAACCTAATCAAAACATAGAAATTTCACATTAGAGGTTTCTAGTTTATACCATAGAAGCATCCCAGGGACTCCTGGTTTGTGTTTCAACTCCAGTTTTGTCGTCTAATTTTGGGCTCAAATAGAAATACCTTTTAGTGGATATAGTATGTTGGGTTATTTAAAAGACACACTAAAATTGTTATTTCATGTTTAATCTGAAAAAAAAAATTTAAGTGACGTGTACTGAACTAGATCAGTTTAGTGTTAAAAATAATTTACACTATTTATAGATTCATAGATTCATTTTGAGGTATAATTAAATAATTACGACCTTAGGTGGAGTGAAAGAGTTAGAAGAAAGTGAAATGAACTTGTCCTGCATTCAACTAGATGAAGAGTCTCTGGAAGAAAAACTTTTTTTAAGGCATGGATAGCATCCTGTCATGTCACCTTAGGAAGAATGGTCATGTATGCTTTGGATGTGCCATTGTTAAGTTGACCTACCATACTGTTTTAAGCCTCTGGAGGCGTAGTATGAATTTCATTTTGCAATGATTTGATAAATGATCTGGCAGGTATTGTGGAGTTTAGATGTACAGTATATGTATAGTCTGCTGGAATAGCCAGGACTACCTTGGCAACTTAAACTACACTGACAGCACATTGATCTTCAAGGCACAGCTCAAACTCTTTTAAAGTCATTGCAATATATTCGATATAATCCCATAGCTACTGTTTTAATTCTTAATTCTTAATCCTTACTTAATACTTATGTGTTAATGCATTGCCTTTTTGGTTATGTGAAGCAGGAATAATGCTCTTACTGTATATTTATATTCTGTACACCTATAATAGATGTAAAACTGTTTAGAAATAGTTATTTTTAATATCCATGCACGTACGCTCATGAGTTACTCCTTAATCTAAAAGACATGTGCTATCAATTAATTGTATAATATTCCAAAAAATGTTTCCAAAGGATTAATCTTAAACCTCAGGCTGTGGCTTCAAATTTTGGAAAAAAAAAGGAAAATTTATTATTCTGTTGTTTTTATCCAGCACAGAAACACGTTTATCAGAGAAATGTGCATGGTTAAACAGTATATTCAGTGGGCTGATTTATTGCAAATCTTGTGTTAAGATCTTAATTTTTTTTCAGGAATGTATGGTACAGTTTGTTTTTAAGATGATAACAAAATACTTTCTATCTCATTGATCCCTGGAAACACAATTCTGGTAACTTTTTTCTATTGATTTGAAAATATTTACTAAAAAACTGAGAACTTTAATATCAGTATTTTATTAGTGACCTCTTAGCATAAGCAGTAACCACAAAATACATATTCTTGATGAACTGTCAGTAAAGTTGATTTACCATAGGAAGTGCACATTCAATTCACATCAAGATTCACCATTTATAAATTAAAATCTATTAAACAAATACTGAGTACTTTGGTAGCATGAGAATTATATAAATTACAGAAAACTATAGTTACATATTTCCAAATAAAAAATGTTCAGCTTGTTTCATACCGCATAAACATTTTGAACATTTTTTAGTCATCTGGTAGTCTTGCAAAACCCCAGAACATTTCTAGAATCTCCTATAAGTAACTTGCTTACCATTGAATATTAAAGGGGATTGAACATGAAGACAAAAAACACTCAGCATCATTTCATCATAAACAGATCTTCATTTATCTCAAGATTTTGAAGTAAAAGGTTAGCAACCTCAAATATCTTTTAGTAGCTATAAAAGGATACATTAGGTATCATTGGTCAGATATACTGTACAGCATCACATTGTTTGATATTGTTGCTATTCCACCAGGAAGAACATGAAACAAAATTTATCTTAGATGTGTTTGTACATCTGTTTATCTGTTTATCTGATGTGTTTGAAAACAACTTCCAACTAAGGGCAACAGCTGAGAATAAAAAAAAAACTTTAAAATAAAAAAAAACTCCCACATCAATATCCCAGCCAAAGAAGGATCAATGAAATACTGATTGATGGCGTGTAAATAATTTGGAGCACTGTATATTTAGAAACAATATGGATTTGTGTGTGATCCCAAGCTGCTGATTATATTTTGCATTTTAATCTTAATGTATTTATGCAAGAAATACTTAAAAACAGCAATCATCCATACCCTCAAAATGCAAATTTGGAGCCAGGCATATTACAACCCACTGCAAATTCAAAATTCAGTTGCAAATTAGGTCATTTTTGCTTTTTTATATCAAATAATCCAATTTCTGTGTTGGAAAGAATGGGCAAATACAGTACGTCCCTTTCCTGTACTGGAGACTGTCGATAGATTACTTATGCAGTACAGTAATATTTACATCCAATATTTTTAAATCTGAATCTTTCTATATCTAAGACTTATTTTTCAAAATTGATATTAAAACCAGTTGCACCAACTTTGAAATGTACATTTTGATATTGCATCATGGAAAATAGGACTTGATGTGCACGTTTGCCACACCAGCTCTTCCAGTGAGTGTACAAATGTTTGTGTAGAGTTAGGAGTCTTCCTTAGACTTTCCATTCTATGATCCATCCATGTTACATTTTTCAAAAAATGTTTATTGTAGATCTTAATTTGATTTATTCTTTAGTTTAGTACCAAACTCTGATGTACTGTTAATGGGTTTCATTTGGTAAAATAAGTAATCACTAACAGTATTTTCATATCATGGCTATTGAAATAAATATTTGTTTAAAAACCATTAATTTCTCTTTGCAAAATGAAAACTTTATTATTTCGTAACATTTAACCGCAGATGGCTTTTGGATATAATAGCGTTTCTGGCAGTGCATGGAATTTATTAATAAAATATTTGAACATCAAACCACTGCACACATGGAATATAAAATGTATAAAAACCTATAAACCTAGGATTGAATGTATTATAAAAACATGTTTTTGTGATTATAAGCCTATGGCACTTTTAAATGATTTCCCATATTCAAGCCTTTACAGCCATATGGAAGCAGACCATTCATCAGTCCGGTCTGGTTACTAATTGTTAATGGATCCAAAGGTTTTTTGAAGGATTATTTTTTGCTTAATAATAATCCAGATGGGACATAGTTAGCAAACAGCCTTATCCAGAGTGACTTAAAAAATACAAAATACAAAAAATCAGTAGATTGTTCCAAACTTTCTCAACACTTTGTACAAAAAATTATTCCTGTGCTCGTGTTTGGACAATGTTCTCAGATATGTGATGTTGTATACCTAGGCTATTTATTCGGAAATAAACAGAACTTAGAGCAATCATCAGAACGCCACAGACCATCTTTAAATTGGACTAATTGGACTTAGGTTGTCTTTTGTTGGTATCTACATTACCCAATCCCTGTTCCAAATAAACATTACTTTAAATATTTTTCTTCTCTATAAGTTTGATAAAATCATAGCTCTGAATTTAGCATAATTTTACTTCATTAACTAGATAACCAACCTTGTGAACATAGAAGGGCTTACTTCTACAGTATGCTCATTTTATGTAATCGCTTTTAATCCATTTAATGTGCAATTAATTATTAATAGAGGTCAGTTTGTGTCTAGTTCACAAGGCTCTATTTATATATTTCACAAATAGAAGCAATTCTATATGAAAATGCAATCTCTAATTTTAAGTGTTGGCAACAAACCATGAATACTTCACCTCGGAAACCATCAGGTGAGCTGTAACTTTAGGGAGTATAGACAAAGCAGAGCACAGTTAATTAAATTTGAATTAAAATATTAATTAATTAGAGGTAGCCAGGTTTGCAAGGTGTTTTCCACTTGCTCAGATGAGTGCTAAATTGTCAAAAAAATTTACTACACTAAATTTTATTCCTGTAGCTGACCTCTACAAATGTTTTCTTGTTTTATGTCAGATATGCAGATAAAAATGGCTATGGGCATGAAGTGGTGCCATGATTTAGAGGGAAACTCTCTGTTCTGCTGCAGGGAAGAACACTCCCTTTAATTAACTACTATATATATAACATGGATAACATGTATAACATGAGTGTCCATGTGTTGTGTAGAGTATCAGTGAGAGCATGCTCTTACAGGAATTTAACAGATAAGCCCAACGGGAAAGACATTGTACACAATTGTCTTGATGTGCTTTCAAAGTATCAATAGGCGTCTTTATATTCCTTTAGACCCCTCAGCAGTACTGATGATGAATTCCTTGAAGAATCCCAGGAACATCATGAATTGCTCTTGAAAAGTGTTCCATTACTCTTCACTGAAGCACATTCCTTTCATAAAGTATACCGTAAAATGTTAAACGAAAGCCTTCAATTTGTCTTAGACCTTAGATTAAACCTGCTGTTAGTTCTCACCAGTAATCTTTGTGTAATCATGTTTTTCACTTTTTTTACATTGATCTCACGTTTTAAATATCTAACCTGGTTTCAAAGCTTGGCTGATCCTTCAGGTTGAAAATCTTTCTTTACCAGTAATCATTGACCCCATCGACAGGTCTTGTCTTCTGAGCTCAGTGCTAAAAAAACTTGGTTAATGATAACGTTTTGTTTGTTTTTGTGGAATATTTAAAATGTAACTGTGACTTACAGATTTTACTGAAAATCACTATTTTCTAAAAATAGAAATGTTTAACTTGTTCGTAATTATTCCACAGCCAATCTTAGAGCAGCTGACTATGATTTTTGGTTTATGTCCAGGCATTAAGTCTCACTTTATTATCTTAGTGGAGACGCAGTTAAAAAGGCAAACAAAATGTTAGGATATCTAGTTAAAAGTGAACCATTTACAACCGAGGATGTCATGTTTAAATTGTATAATGCACTAGTAAAGTCTCATACCTAATTTTGCTTACAACAATTTACAATTGCTTATACAACTTGGAAAACAGATATTGCTGCTCTGCAATTCATCAAGCGAAGAGCAACCAGATACGTTCTGGGAATATCCTATACTAACTCTGTGACTGAACCAAACCTTTTATGTTTTGAACACAAAAGACTACAAGGGGACCTCATATATTTTCAATGTTTTCAAAGTCACTGTTCATCTCTTCCAAATAAGGGAATAACTGTTTCTAAATTAATTAAATGATGCATATGATCATAAATAAAACTGCAATTCTTTACACATATTATATAAAATCTGCAATCTAAATAAACATGAATTTCATCACTGGCACATTATAATTTACATGGTTCTGTTTGCCCTCAAGATAGATTTAAGTGCAGACATTTAAAATCACTTTTATTAACTATTTATTATTAATTATTTTATTATTAATAACTTTATTTCAAGTAGGAATGAGCTAGCGTTTTTAGCTCTACATGTTATCAAATGACTTCCAAGTTTAATCTGAGCTTTTGGAATTGCAGGAATAGCTAGCTTTTGCAGTGTGCAGGGTTAACAGCTTTCATTCCAACATTTAACCATAAACAGCTGAATTGTGTAAAACTGTTGGAGTGGATGAAATATCAGGAGGTTCTTATTTAATCCTGGCTCAAAGGCTTATTATTGCAGACTTCTACATGATTGAATTTAAGCAAAAACATAAACTGGACCATAAGCAGGACTTTAATTTAAGCAACTATGGATAGCCACAGCTATCAAGGTGATCTTGTAATGTGTACATTATAGCATTATAGATGATAGCATACTGTACATAAGTAAACCCATTTATTTAATTAATTCAAGTTTTTTTTCAGAGAGCATAAATATTGCACTCCCCAAGCTGTAGAATTCCTTTAAATGATTATCTTACAGGCAAAAGTTTCATTTTCCAGTTTTAAACAAACTGGCATCAAATAATCAACGCAAAAACTTTTGGACAAGGTAAAAAAAAAAACTATATTGACAAAATAGCTGCTGTAATAGGGGTCTGCATATTGTTTGTTAGATTTCTGGCTAAAGCAATATTGACCTGCTGCTTCATATTATACTATTGAGGTAAATCAAAGGATATACATTACCATACTGTACATAATACTTAGATTACTGTTTGGCTTTTAATCATTTGATATTCACTTATTATACGCAAACAAGTAGGAATCACCTGTTGCCATTACTTCTTGGTTCACAGTGATGATCCTTGTGTCCATATTGGGAAAAATAAAGAGGTGTAGACAGGCTGGTGTGACCTATCCAACTATTTAGCCTTCTTTATCATGTTACAAACTCAGCAGTGGCATATGCTCAGTTCAACACTGAAGGCAGGAGAAGCTTGTCTCTCACTGATATGATTGTGACTCTACAGGCACTCGGAGGAAAATAATACCACAGAGTTTTCCTGGCAGAACTATGGATTCTGATTACCTGCAATATTATGGTTACTAAAAAGGAAAACAAACTTTTCCTATACCAGAACCACAACCAAAAATCAGCCGGAGAAGTACATATGTTATGGATTTTAAGGCATTGAATATTGTCCAGTCAGGAAAATTTTAATCTTTCCTCAAATAGTCCAACAGACTACTGCGAATAACATAGGGATTGCTATTTTACTTGGCAACAGGAAAGCTCTGGCTCACTAATTCCAAACCTATCCCTGGTAGCTGGCTACAGCTGACTAGTAACATACTGTAACACAGATTTGACCTCAAAGTGTCTGGATCAAACAAATTAGCCTGCACATTACACCTGGGAAGTGCTCAGGAGCTCTGTATCTTATCTCTATATGATCTGATGGTCCAGATAATATACAGGATTTATGAGATGGAAAAGAAAGTACTGGAGGAATAAACAAAACCTTTAATGATGAATGCTCTGTCTTTGTTGGATGCATTGAATCTTCAAAGCTTTTTTTAATCTTTTACCCATAACATAACTATTTGTATGGAGACATCACTTCTCAGCCATCTTTGAGTTGGGAGACTATCTAAGGTGCATAATGAAGGTTTTTGTCTACACCAATCTTTTGTAATGCGTCTTCAAGCTTTGTCTACCACAATTCAGGGATATTTATAACTGCAACCATTATCGTCTCTACACATTAAGACAACATTTTTCTTATTTGTAAGTAAGCATTATGCTATCAGGATTGGTTCTATTGTACTAGTTAATACTTTTTTTTGCAAAATCCTTTGTTGATAGGAAAGATTTGTACTGTATCAGTGCTTGTTTAATTTGCTTTGGTGAAGACTACTTAAGCAATAAGTCTGCCATAACTTGGTTTCAATCAAGGCATTACTGCTTTACAGATGCAAATATTCATGTCATTAATACAAAACCTATCCTCAGCAGGCACATACAGTACTGTCTACTCTGGTGCTTAAGTGCACAAGTTAAAAAATAAATTTATTTCCACCAAGTGCTGAAATCTGGCCAAAGTGGTTTGAACAGCATCTATGAGTGTATGACATGTTTGTCAATGAATTCTCTGGAAATACACAGCCGGACTATTTCAAACAGCTCAGAAATTTAATGGATACCATCTGAGATGCCCCAAGCTAATATTGCTGTAGTTTTGCCAATAACTTTGCATCACTGATTTTAGTTGGAGAGCAACACCTCATTGAAAGAGAATAAAAGTTTGTAGCATAGCAGGATAACAATGAGATAATGTAGGGGATGGATTCTGGTACGAAGCACAATGAAAGCATATTATATCACTCCTCAAAGGTGAATTATTTCACCAATTACCTAGTATATATTGTATAGTTTTGTGGATTGTTTTTTGGTATTTGATGAAAAAATTGATTTCAATGGAATACATTTAGGTTGTCTTTGTAGAACCTTTGTTTCAAATTTAAAGTATTGTAGTTGTTGGTTTTAGATTGTTATACACTCTGGCCACACTGGATAGCTATTTATAAAGAGTAAAATTTCTTGCTGGAATTTTATATGCAGATGCTCAGTGTAGGGGGATTGCTGGCTTACACTATAAAAGTTTAAATATCATCGTGAACATTCACTGCCAGCATCTGTTTTATAAATCCCTGAAGTGCAATAGTTGTTATACATACTTGTTTCTGCAAGTATTGATGTTTCCCAAGTTTATAAAATGCAACAAATACATTTCTTAGTGTATTCCATTGAACTGACTCTAAAACATTAAATAAAACATCAGTTTGTCGTATCTGCTGATCCCAAACAAATGGCCTTTGATGGCAGGTTTCCAATGCGTAAAAACAGAACACCACTGACAAACCCTAAACATCAAACCTGCAAAGTCTGGTTGGAATTCCTGATGCCAGGATGTACAGTACAAAGCACTGTCATTACTCCAATGAATAAAATATGACTCATAAAACATTTATATAAAAATGCATTGTTTAGAAACACTCACAAAGCAAGCATTAAACTAAGACTGCACTCGCCACAATTCAGGTAGAATTTGGACCACGTTCAATCAAAACCAACCATGTCATTTTGTTTCCAAAATATTCACTGTAATCACTGAATGCTTGTTATATGTTCCTAATGGTTTTCAATCAGATTCATTTTTCTTGTCAATCATGTGAGAGCTATGTGCTATGCTCAAGACAGAAAGTGCAAAGGATAATCAAGATGTGCAGCTTGAAATTAATTTGTGACTCCAAACAAATATGATTGTGAATATTTTGTTTTTTGAAAGGATTGAAGTGTTGTAAGAATAGAAGGGGGACTCACTTCATCCACCAAGATGCAGCACTCACTTTGGTGTCGCATAGCAGCCGCTATGCACAATGATGGAGTACTAGAGAATTGTTTCACCAGTTATATTAAAGGAGAACTTTAACAATGTCATGTACTGTACAAGCCCGTAGTGGAATATACTTGGGGCACTAGGGTTGAAATCTTTACCTCTGTAACATCAGTAACCTCATAAATCAGTATTATTTGTTCAAGTAGTCTGGACCTTTGATAAATTTGTCATCCAAAATATGTCCCTGGTCACCATATTTGAACACTGGCTATGAGATTCAGGTTGGCAGGGAAGGGCATCATGTCCACCAACCACTTGCAGCAGTTAAACGATGGTACCACTGATGTCATGATGCAGTAAATTGAATTTCAGGTAGAAAGTAGATGTAAATGAAGGATTGAAACAATAAGAAGGATCTATTGTGCCAGACAAACTAGTTGACATACTAATTGACTAGCTTCTTCTGTTTGCATCACTACTACAGTACATGACTGCTCTTAAACCCTATAAACAAAAATAAAAGTATAAACATGCATTCTAAGCCAGTGGTCACTTAAGAAGCTTCATCTTGTCCTCCATGTACTGTACGTTCTTGCTTGAGGAGATTAACATGTTCACTGTTGGAATTCCTCCTGTCTGTTATCCGGAAGCTGCGTATTCCATTTCTGATAAAAGCCTCAGAAACCCCAAGCTTATCCCAGTAGAACAGGGCACAAAGCCGGAGTTTTCTCTGGATGTTTCTATACTGTATATTAGAGTGCATATACTGTAACCACACACAAGCACCAATTTAGAGACAATACATAACATTGTCAGCATGCCTTTGGAAGACAGGAGGAATTCAAACAACCAGAGAAAACGTGCATGGATATGGGAGAACCTCAAGTTGCGACATAGAGAGCTCTCCAGTCCAATATCAAATTCAAGACTCAAGAACCAAAAGTCAGCAATACTCTGCCACTGTTTGCTGACCACAGTGGTTCAAAAATCCCACTTCATCTCCATTTAAATTTGTTCTCATAGTCTGTCTGAAGTAAGCAATATTTTTACAATTCTTCAGAAAAATGTAAATAAAGATGAGTGCTGACACACTTGTGACTCAGCAAGTTATGTATTTGATCTTCCACAAATGTCCTATATTGAATCCACCTTTGTCATTATATTTGAGAAATATTTCCCTGGTTGTGGAATGGAAGCGATTTTACTTGCTCTCCCCAAAGGAATGTATTGTCTCATACTTTTACAGCCAATGTATTATTTGTCTGCATTGTGTTGGTAAACTTTATTTTCTTCTGTGGAGACTTATGGTTTGGGCTTTGTCATTGAGGTTTAAAAACTAAAAGAATAAATCAGTGGCTGGAAAGAGTTGTGAGAAATGCACGAGATGAAGGCTGGGAGCAACTGAAGTGGACTTATTACCCAGAAAAAGAAGAGCAATTATATTCTCCCCATCCATTTGAAAAGCAAAATTGTTCATTCCCTGATGCAGAACTGAGTTATTTCAGGAAAATCTACAAAATGCCAAGTTTAAATTGTGGTTTTGATGAAAGCAAAACATTATGAAAATAATATTTTTCAGTATTGTCAAAGATCTGTATTCAGTGTGAGTCTGGAATGCTGTAATAACTTTGAGCTTTGTGGTTTGGCTAAGCCTTTATTAATTTTAGAGATTATGGAGAAACAAAGCAAAGGCTCTCTTGAAGAAACCTGTCAAAGGCTTTGTGAAACTTTAAATAACTTTACCATCTAAATAAAAAACCTGAAAGGCCCCTGTTAATTTGAAACACCAAAAATGCCAATCATTTTATTCTCTTGAGGCAAATAGATGTTAAGTGAATTTTAATTGACAGAATTCTTAAAAAGGGGTTTCCTAATATACAGTATAGTAGTGATAAGCAAATGTACTTGCACCATATTCTGTAGGAATAGGTCCGATTTAAAGTTCGAAGTCTTATTGAATGTGGATTTGTCTTGCAAAGTGATCAAGACTACCATTTATTTTCTGTTTGACATTTTAATTTTGTCAGTTGAACCAATGTGGGTATTTACAGTAGTTGAAGACCTCACAAATGTAGATATAAAATAAGCATTGTCTGGATTGCTTATCTGTTCCCACAAAAATAATGCCACATTATGCAACCAAGCTAACACATTTCGCACATGTGTAGAGCTGCCATAAATTAGGTTCTTTACGTTTTGATGTTTATGATTTTGACATTGATCTGTTGTGGAGAGTCTAATGACGCATGGAAATAGATTGTTTATTGCTTTATTTACTTAAAAGAAACATGTGACTTGCCATTCCTTTGGGTTATAAGCAATCCATATAGAAACAATACAAAACAAAAACACATTTTCTTCAGGTTTCAAAGTTATAACTCAGTTTATTAGCATCTTCCTTCCTTCCTGTACCTTGCTGGTAATCAACAAAAGCAGTGTAATCATTTTCCAGAAAGAGAAATAAGTGTCTCTGCCGTCATTTTTTTTCTTTGTTAGATGCTCAATTTAATGCATTTCACATCCAGATTCTGATGATACAGGCACATAACCAAACTTTTTTGTAATTATTTTTCTCATGAAAATGAGGAAACATTCTGCATTATCACTGCTTTGCTACTTTACATACGAATGGAAGAAATGCCAGAACAAGAAGTAGTAATGAAGTCCATCTTTACTCATTGGTACTATAGTTTAGTAGGAGCATGGAGTTTGGTTCGTATCCACCTGACTGGGAAACATTTTCCACATTGAGTCGGCAGACTGGACCATTTTCAGAGACACAACGGTGGTTTCAGACTTTATTTAGACATACAGTACAGTATGTGGATGACTCTGTACCTATGAAAGTGGAGTTTTTCCCAACCAGAAGCTATGGATTAACAACAAAATTCATTCCATACTTAGGACCTGATCCTGGCTTTTAAATCTAGTGACTTAGAATTATACAAGAAAACCAGGTACGACCACCGGAAAGCCATCAGAAGCACTAAAAACAGAGCAAGCTTGAACTGCACTTTAACATCTTAGACGCTCAATGTATGTGACAAGGATTACAGGTCATCACGGACTATAAAGTGAAACTGAGTGGAATCACAGTTACTAACATTTCTCTCCCGGATGAGCTTAATGCCTTTTATGCCAATTTTAAATATGCGAACATGGAATCATCCATGCAAACCCCTGACTCCAAGAATTGTGATTATAATTTTCTATGTCAATGTTATGTCATCTTTTATGTCATTTGTTATGTGGGGAAAACAGGCAAGGGCTGTAAGCATTTAATTGTACTCAGGTACATATGACATTATGTCCTATTCTCTGTCCTAAATGAATCTGCTTTTAGTTTCCAAATAGTTCTATGTTGTCTTTTTCATTACTGAATGTAGTCTCATATAAAACCCTAGGATTTTATATAGATCTTTGTTTTGAGACTAAATGCCCATAGTTCCTTTTAACATCTCCATACTGTATATGACAATTTCCTGATACCGGAAGTCATTAACTTCTTTGATCTTTTTCAAGGACTTTCCTTGTTTTTGTCATGGTGACCAAAACTGAAATGATTGAAAAACGTGAACATAAATGCTATACTTTTTGCCGTGTACCAAAGGATTGTTCGTTGATTTGATTGATTCCCCATATTGTCTTGATAGGGTAAAAGTTAATATACATTAAGACCCAGAAATATTTAATGTGTTGCACCCTCCAACTCAGAATTACCCATGCAGACATACTGTATAACCTACTAGACATTGCACTTATCAAAGCTAAGTGTCTCTTCAAACCATGATCTTGTCTTTTTGTATTGTTTTTTTATAGTTTCATTATTGGCAACTCTATATGTTTTAGCTCTCCATATTGAGATTTTTACCAGAATCCAGATTGTTGTCATCGATGAGAACAAAAAGGTCCCTGCAATAACACTTACCTCTGTAAAAGCAAAGATTGTACCCTTTCAGATGATACGCCATTTTCTCTCCATTAATGTGTTGTTCCATGTGCATACATTCTCTTGCAATCCTATGACTTTTAATTTGAAAGGCCTAATCAAAAGCTTTCTGGATATCTAAATACTGTATGTAATGTCATGTGCTTTAGCTTTACCAACTTTCCCTGTTACTCATTCAAATCATCTTGTTCTCTTCATCCACTTTTGCAGTCTCCTAAGTTGCCTTTGATTTGTGTTAATTTAAAGTTTAGCTCTCACTTTACTGGTAACAGAAGTAAGCCTGTTTTGTTGTTTAGTTTCCTGGTTCAGTTTCATCTCCCTTTTTAATGAATTAGTATAACATTTGTGATTTTTTTTCCACTCTGTGGTTACAACTTCTTTGTTAAAATGACGTATCCCAGATGGTGGTCTGTTAAAAACATCCCTCTTTTCTTAAAGCACAACTGGGAAAATGCCAAAAAACAGTCCCCGGCAGCTTACTCATTTCAAGCCATCCTACCCCTTGTAAAACCTCAGAATCTGTTAACCTGGGAAATGATCTAATACTGACAGTTTCTTCTATAACATGGGACATATCATTCATGTCTTCTTTTATAATAACCTGTTTTAATTCTTCATTTAGAATGTTTATCATTTATTTTTCATCTTCTGTCATTTTAATCCCTTAATATCTTAACTACAACTCCTTTCATTTTTTCAGTTGTAGTGTTGAAACAATGCTTCAGATTATTTTTGCCTGAATTGCAATATAGTTTTCTGTCTCTTTCAGTGATATGTTTTCAGTTGTAGCTCACATTGGACATTACTCTGCCTGTGGTGTGCTCTCACACACTTTTTTTTTAAAGTACTGTACTTTGGCCATATTTTCCTATATTTGAACCCAAGATACTTTCAAATAAGCTTGTGATGTTCATGGAAATGTATTCTTTATTATTATGCCAGACATACAGTACAGTATGCATTTTCAGAATTCTATGATAAGAGGCTAGAAACATTTTAGAAAGACCATATTCTTTATCAGATTAGAGTAAGGTAAATTGTTGTAATAATCTTTGCAAATAGTTAGGTAATTTTATGTTTTAGAGACGCAATTGAGTTTTTTTGTGGGATGAGGTAACCCTATGCATGAAAAAAGAAACTGGAGAATATGTATTTTTACCTCCTTCCAATAAAGGCAGTATACAGGTATTTGTGTGTTTGTGGATGTAAATATGGAAACAAACCTCTGTCAATGTTTTCAGACAATGAAATGTACATTAGCAGTATATTTCTATTTCAAAGTGAGGTCGCCTCACTGAATTTTCACTCTTATTTATGTTAAATGAAAACTAAAAGTAAGGGGTTTTATATGGGAGAACTAAAAAGGAAAAAATTAGAGTTTACATTTTAAATTTTATCATAATTCATTTTACTGTGCAGGACACCTTTCTTCTGGGTGCATCTGATGCTGTGACAATGTTCAGTTTCCTTATTTCTCTGTGCCAAATGTTTCTCTCAATCTTCAAGCTCTAAGCTATATGACCAAAAACTAGAAGATCTTTACATATTTTTTTCATTTTTTCTGTTATTTTTCTAGGGTTTCTTTATATTTTTCTTGTCAAAACAATCAGAAATGTGGAAAAACCTATATGGTAGTAGTTTGCTTTTTTTTAATGTTACAGTCGATGAATTTCTGGCTCGAATACAGTTATGGAATAGGAATCAAGCACCTGTTATTAAAATAATAATTTTGCAGCCTTTGAAAAGGATCTTTGTTTTTTTTTTAGCTTCCAGACACATAGCCGAAATGCAGCAAGTCTCAATGCACCTATAGTAGATTGAATTTCCTTTTTCCATAAGTGAGGATTAAAAATAATAGCCTCCTTTACAGAGATATTTGAGCTCAAATCAGGATAAAGCTGCAATATCTAAAAGAACATAAGAACAATTCCCAATAGAGGCGGCTGTTTGGCCCATCTTGCATACAGTATTTGATAGTTAGCTAATTTACAGTAACTAAGGACCTCGTCCAGCTATAACCTCTTTTCATATGATTCTTTTTCCTGGTCTTCATATTGCCTGTTGCCCTAAAAATGAAGATACATTGAGCATTATTCATTGTGGCCGTTAGTTAGAAGTTAAAATCGGAGATCCAAACTCTCATAGTTTTCAGATTTCACATAATGGATGAAAAACCAAAGGATCCTCATCCATTGTCCTCCTCTTTTTTTTGTAACCTTTTATATGTTCAAATGTTATGATGTTTAAACTTCTACAGTATATTTTCAACCCTTTTAATGAAAGACAAAAATAGGCACAAAAAGAGTAACAATTCAGTTTCCTTAAACAGTTTATACTCATGTGTACATGTGCAAATCATGATCATAAATAATCTAGGAGCCTGGATGGAGGACGAATTATAAAGTAATAAAAACACCCAAAGAAAGTATGACAATCATACAGAGCTTTGTGGCATCCTTAAATTTGCTTACATTTGGCATCCTGCTTCTCTCTAGGGGACTGCGATATAAGTCCTCTTCAATAGATAGATATTTTAAAATCAGGCCATGAAAAATAAGAAAATTATTCGATTATGCTGACTGTAGCTTCCAGCAACCATCTTTACTTACTAACTGCCAAAGCAAATCCAGTACCTTGGGGCTGTGAATACTTTCCACATACAATTATGCTCTTGCAGATTTCTCTACTACAGGTTAGTATTACTGAAGACACGTGGGTTCTAAAATACATTTTTTTTTAATTATTGCTCCCAGATTAAGCCTTTTCAATAGATTTATTGCTTCTTCTTTGTGATCATGACCTAAGTGATGTACAGTGGCTCCTCGTAATATTTAGGCTTCATAAATTAACTTCTTTTCTATTTATCTTTCACAAGGTTAAGTTCTAGGATAAGATTAACATTATTTTGGCTCATGCATGTTCTTAAAACAGAAATAAAGGGAGTTTACAGCTAAAATTTGGGGGGAGATGAGGACAGCTAAGTTCACGTTCACATCTGCTGCCTTATAACTTGTAATCATTCTTGACTTTGTTTCCCTCAAAGCTATAAATGCCATAAAGGTGGGCCAAATGTAAGTAAGCCTTTTCATCTTTGTATTCATCTTTTGCATCCCTTTTTCTCCCGTTTCTACCTGCGCAGCTTCTCCTTGTTTATCTCCTCATTCTGTATGTCTTACTACCAGGAAATTGGCCCTCATCCATGGTTGAGACAAGTTTTACCATGATAAAGTGCTCAGTAACTACTACCAAAACATTTATTTCTTGGGTGTTGTCACATGAACTGCAGAAATTCTAGGAAAACAAATGTGCTTCAATAAATAAACTAAAAAGAGGTCTTATGATGGTAATATCTTTTAATATAATAACCCGGCTATAGTTTTGAATATACTGTAGTTTGTAAGCCTGTTCTGGCATGTGTTTCATCATGAAACCTGTGTATCATAAACATTATAATAGAGATCTACTGTATGCTAAAGGTCCAGAAAATGAGACTTCATTGCGTGCTTTAACATTGTTGTCAGATGCTTATCATTCATTGGTGAGGTGCGGCTTGAAGGGACTGAAATCACGGAGTGCCAGATCACTGGACCTTTCAGTTCCCAGGCCTGCTCCCCCCGCTTCTAAGGTAGTAAGCACTTAAAGGTGTACAGTAGCAGGTAGTGTGTGTCCTGGTGTAGTAAACCAGATCTATTTGACCAAAAGACCCCATACCCACTGTAGCAAGAAACGCTTGAACTCAACTGTTTGTTTGTGATGCATTATACTGACATTGCTACAAAGAGGTGGCACAGCCTATGAGCCCATGGGAAAACAAAACATTATACTGCAGTGCTCTTTACTAAATCAGCTGGATGTTCTGTAATCGGAAGTCATCATCATTTAGACGGTGACAGTGCAGTATATTCAACACTGCTGCACTTGCCCCTTTCCATAGGGTAGATCTTTCCCACAAGCTCTTTTTTCCTCTTGCTTAAAGCATCATACTGCATTTGAAATTTTCTACTGTCATTGTAAATTTATCCTTTCTTGATTTTTACACACCATATATGCAATTATGTATAGATCCCTCTTCATCTAGCAGGTCAGAAATTCTCTTCTGGTGTATGCTTTTTCTGTACAAATCCCCATTCCTGTGAAAGGAGAAAAGATAAACCATACTGTATGTTTCTTTATTTGAAGGGGGTAGAGTACCATTGGGAAAAAATCTAGCACATCACCTTGATCTTTAAACATGCTATATTATGCTTTTGGAGAGATCTATACATTGTGTAGAAAAAAAACAATACTTGTTGTTAAAACCTTATATGAAGAATCTGAATGGCGTGGTAAATAAATAAATGTTTGAAGTATGCTCTGAAATTAGATCAACTTCCCTAGCACTGTCTTCATCTCAGTTTGCCTTATCAATAAATATACAGTAGCTACTTACAAACCAGGATTCCCTTTGTAAGATTTAGATTAATCACAATCATGGGATGAATTTGACTTTATTTGATTGGCACCTTTATCTAAAGTGACTACATGTAAATATTCCATTATATGGTTGAAGCAATTTGAGTAAAGTACTTTGCCCGTAGGTAAAACACCACTTTTACGACTGGGAATTGAATGCACAACCTGGCAGTTATCTACCACCTTTTAAAGTGCTAAACATTTTTTAAGTATTTTAGAAATCAAATGAGAAGTGATATAACTGTTGTCAGTGAAAATGTGGTTACTTAACTCCGTTTATAAAATGGTCAACAAAAATTGAATGTAAAAGTGTACGCATTCTTTTACAGCAGTAGTTTTCCTTTACATATGCCCAAGTGATCGCTTTGGGTACTGTATCTCTTTTTGCTTTTTTGCAAATTCTTCTTTTTTTAATTTTCAGGTAATACAATGTCTCTAGACATGAAAATTGCTATTCAGAGATTTTCTTTTTATACAAGTACCTCAAGTCTAGTTTTTAATGCAATTTTTATTCACAGATAGTAAGTTTTATTTATTTTTCATTATTATTTTGTTCATTATATCTGTTATCATAAAATGACGTTTCCAACAATTCTTTGTCAGAAAATCTTGGCTCTTTAATTTAAGTTGTCATATTGCTTGTTACAGTATGTGCATAGATTGTAATTTGCCATGCTTATGAACTGTGTTAGAGAAAATAACCTCTGAAGGTTGATGGCAAGAAAACATTATGGTATTTATTTTAAATTGTAATGTAGAAGAAACTACACATAATCTCAGAGCTACACACACAAGAAAATCAAGTAGGTAGCTGCGTCCACATACAGTACGTACTGTAGGCTGCAAAGGAACAAATATAGGTTTATTCCATGCTGAAAAGAAACACAACATTCACACTGAAGAAGGTTCCACAGCTGAAAAGTTGTTTCTTTTCTTTTTTTCAGCATTGAATAAACCTTTATTCCCACACAAGAAAATGTCCTGTTGTGTTTCAAGTCCAGCACAAAGGCTCCAGCCTGTTATGTCTGGTTATGTATTCTGGGAAGGGCTCATTTTGACTGCGTTTCTACATGGCAAGGTTTGTTACAACCACAAAACCCTTAAAAAATGTTATCCTAAGTAAATGGTGACTGCAGATCTGGACAGAAAAAAACATTTTTGGTATCAAACAACAGTGTCCCTGGGACTTTTAGTATCAATTTATTATCAACCCAATTTTGAAAAGGTGGGATTGGATTAAAACAAGTCAGCATCTAGAGTCTGACCTGCCTTTCTCCTTTAGCCTTGAAAGCCAGTGGCCAAGGCTCTTCTATGAAACTAAATAAAATATCTGGATTATAACTTTACCATACTTTGCCCTAATTCTGTGTCTACAAAACAGCTGTCTTTGAACAGAAGAAAAACATTTTTTTAGAAAAATACTGAAATTTTAATGAAAGCAATAAGAATTTCTAAAGCTTTTTCAAAATCCTGTTTGACATTGCAGCTAAAAATTGTCTTGGAAATATACTGTAGAGGGTTTTGACAGGAATTATGACATTGGGTAGAACTTCTTCCCCATAAGAATTTAGCTGAAAGATGCTTTGCATTTTTCTTTCAGTGTTTTCTTTTGTGAGGTGGATTTTGAACAAAACTTGGTGATGATAAAATGCTTCTTTTACCACATGTACATCAAACTTGCAATTTCTTCTGTCACTTGCAATGTTAAAACTTTTTCTTAATAGCAGAAGCAGTTGTCCTGTATCTTGTGTATTTACTAAAATGTGTATTTTTGACACCTAGTTACAGTAAGTACTGTTTCAAAGCTTTTTAGGGTTTTTTTTGTAGATTATACTTGAAGCACCTTTTATAACAATGTACTGTACTGTAGATGTTTCTGCAATTAGTTGGGTACAAGGGGAAGTGTATGAGTCCTTGACTAACCTTTCAAACTGTATGCATGTAACTTGACAATTAATAATCCAGTCACTACATCTTCTATTCATTTCAGGGAACTCTATATGATAATAATGGTTTTTCCATACAGGATAGACAGAAAAATGGTAAAATGAGTTATTTTTTTCCTCACAAGCATACTGTGTGTAATTGGTATTCCATTACTTCAGTCCAATTTGTGTTAAACAGGGATCTGACCTTGGGTTTCAAGTCAGCATTTAGACTTTAAATACTGTGGAGAAACAGAAGACAAAAGAAAAAAGAATTATTTCTCTGCTGTAAATTCATGCACTTTGTGCGGGTATGAGCAAGTTGTTACAAGGATCTGAAATGTAATGCATTTGAGATGTGTTTTGTAACAATAAGAGGTTTTATAGGGGAAGCATTTTCCAAATTAACCCATTCTATGTGCAATAAGATGAGCATATCATGATAAAGTTTGTACAGATTTGAGGATACAAATAGTCCTTATGCACTTTCTCCTTCATCCATCCTCTTTATTTGCCATTGAGCAGTTTAGGCACTGTGCAAGTGGTGGACTAGAAATATAACTCTTCATGCACATTTTTAACACAGGGAATATGATTATCCTTAAAGACATCTTTACCACTAATTATCTTGTATCCTAAATCCTCTGAAAACACTCATAATGTTGTACAGTATATTGGTCCATTTGTATTCAAAGCATTAAAATTCTAAATGATCTTGTGTGTTTTTTTGTCACTGTGTGTGCATATCAATTTTCATATTGTATATACTGTACTGTACAAAGAAGCTGTAATTTCATGCATTCGGAACTTCATGGTTAGAGTTGCCAAACTCCTTATTTAGAAGAGTTACGTTTATGTATACATGGGGTCATGCCAAGCATTGTCCCAGAATTCTCCGATTTAGAAAACGTTGGGTGCCCTTTCATTGCTACAGAAACTTTTCAAAAGAACCATCTCTCTTGTGGGCACATTGACTGTTTGATGGTTCTGAAGCTTACTAAGGGTAAACTCAGAGTAAACATCAAATGCTTGTCCTATGTGAATATTTAAGTACACTAACATATGTTTCAGAGGTAAAGGCAATAGAGCACTTGCCATATCTTTTGGTTGATAATTGAACTGCAAGTAACTTGACCATGTCTATGCCAATTTTTCCATTTTTTCAACTTTTTTCACTCAGAGCTTTGTTTTTTTTCATATTGGTAGAAGCCCTCTAAAAGGTGTCATGGCACCTTAAAAGAAAAAAATAAAAAAGTCTGTTTTGGAAACTTCAGATTTCCAGAGGTTACAAAAGCTGGAATTTGATCATGGAAAAGCTAGAAGGGGGTTTTAAATTATCTGTTTTTGTGTTGTGGTAAAAGTGAAGTGATGACAAGCCATTATTAACATGTCAGGTGTTTTAAAACAAGTATATGCCGTTAACTTAGTACTGTAGTTTTTGTGTTTCTGTGTTTTTCTAAAATTGTACTTTTCTGTCATAAATTTACTGTGCGATTTGAAGACTGCCCCACGGCCAGAAATTTCACGTTTCTTCTCTAACATAGTTTATACAGGTATGTATATTTAAAGACGTAGCTTGTCATCTTTGTTATTTCAGCTGCTTGCATCTTCCATTTCTTATTGTACTTAGTCTGCATGATTCTCTGTTACTCTTAGGCACAGTGGCAGTATGTACTGTACATCCATCTATTTCCTAACCACTATATTCAATACAAGTCATAGGGGAGCCAGAGCTTATTCAGGCAAACAACGTGCGCAAGGCAGGTTACATCCTGGACGGTACACCAGTCCATCGTAGGGCACACACAGACACAAACCCGCACACACTCACACCAGAGCCAATTTTCCCAGAAGCACATAAACCTACCCGTATGTCTTTGGACTGTGGGAATAAACTGGAGTACCAGGAGGAAATCCATGTGACCATGAGGAGAACATACAAACTCCATGCCGATAGCAACCGAGGGATTGAATCCAGGGCACTGTTTCATTCTAGCTAAATAATCTGAGTTTTGTTTAAAATCACCATGTGTTTTAAAATGGGCAGAGGCTGGCATACTGGGAAATTGCGTCTAATTAGAAGCTGTGAATACTGGAAGATTAACTATCAAAATGAAGCAACTGATGATCACATAGAAAACATGAAATCCAACGTGCAAAACCTTCTTTATTTTTCTCAAAACATGCCTGCAGTGTAAAAAGATCTCCCTTCCTTACTCTGTTTACTACAACAAAAACTACACATTAAACCGCATTTCTCCAAAACTTCAAATGGTAGGTATTATTACATTTAGGAACAAGTAATAGGTTTATTCCATGCTGAAAAACAGAAAAAAGAGAACACAACATTTCGGCCGTGGACCCTTCTTCAGGTGTGAAGAAGGTTCTTCACACCTGAAGAAGGCTCCACGGCCAAAACGTTGTGTTCTCTTTTTTCTGTTTTTCAGCATGGAATAAACCTATTGCTTGTTCCTTTGCAGCCTACGCATGCTGACGCAGCTACCCACCTGAATTATTACATTTATATCACTAACCACCAAGATTTTATTCTTAACTCTGCTATACCAATTATTTGTTTCTCAAATTGATGAAAGCAAAAAAAAAATGTATAGTCATTTCTCTGTAAAAAAAACACTTAGCTCTTAGGACACTTTTTAAACCTGATTTATTACTCTGTAAGTCTGAAAGCATATGATATAGAGTAATTCCTGACAGAATAAAGGCATACAGTATATATTGATATACGTATATGTTTCATAAAATACGTTTAAGCCTCACTAATAATACGGTTTTAAATAAACTGAACTATTTGGAGCTACACCCTTTCTACTCCTGCCAACCCTGTAGGAAACGTTGCATATCACTGGTTTTCATAATTACTACATCACAATTAAATGTAGAACACATAGATGCACAAACTAAGAGATGCACATATTGGAGAAATACAAGATGTGAAAACTATTAAATGGGATAGTGATCATAATTAAAACTGTAGTGAATTTTAGATATTGTACAATGAATTATTATCTGATATCTGTTATCCGATAGGTAGCAGCAGGTGTTATTCATTGCTGGTGCTGGTGTTTTGCATTCCAGAAATACTTATAAAGGTTGTCACACCTTACATGTGCAGGCATCATTGATAAGTTAAACTATTTTAATTGGCTAGGAGGCAGTAAGAACCAGCTGGCAGTGGGAGGTCAGATATTTTTTCAAAAATGTGTTTGAGGGTGAAGGCAAGGAATTATAGTAAAATGCTGTATAGGTTATGCGAGCCTTTTAGGTTAAAAGGTGTTATGTTATAAGCTAAGAAAGAATGAGGAGATTTAGATAGCATGGATGCAGCCTCTGAGCTTTTTTTGTTGTAGGTAGTACACTACTAGATTCTTTATGCATGCCTGATTTTGTCAATAGCTTTGGGGTACATCTATTTATGAGGTGTTTGTGGAAATACTCTCTGTTTTGAGTTACTGGCAAACGTTTCCTGTTGGTTACAAATGGAGCTAAAGAATTGCATGACTTTTTGTGTTATCTCATTCTCTTTGAGATGTAAGGAATGTCATGAGCGGCACTGGGGGTTTTGCTGTCCAAAACAGCCATCAATTATTGTTGAGTTCACAGAAAATGATAACTTACTTATTAAGATTATTATGCCCCGGACAATTGTGTACTTCAAGACTTTCTAGTAAGGTATTTCAGAGATAAAGGCAATAGTGCACTTGCCATATCTTCTGTGCACTTCAAGACTTTCTAGTAAGGATGATTTTATAGAACAAGACAACCCCAGAAGAAGAGTTTTGTGCAATACCCTGTTTAAAATGAGAAATTACTTGCAGTAAGTAAATGGAGGCTTGTATCCTTTTGTGCATGTAAAGTCTGTTGTCCAGGGTAAGTCTCATCTTAAAGTGTCCTTTGAAACATGGAAAAACTTCAATGTGAGGTGAATGTACTTAGGGACGTTACATACATATACTATTATAAATATATTTTTGCAATTACATTCACTAGCTGAAATCTTAAGACAATGTATAGTTTATTACAGTAACATTAATGAAATAAAATAAGTATTGTAATTTGAACATTTTAAATCTACTTATATTGTAAAGGAACAAGTAATAGGTTTATTCCATGCTGAAAAAAAGAAGAAAGAGAACACAACGTTTCGGCCGTGGAGCCTTCTTCAGGTGTAAAGAAGACACCTGAAGAAGGCTCCACGGCCGAAACGTTGTGCTCTCTTTCTTCTTTTTTTCAGCGTGGAATAAACCTATTACTTGTTCCTTTGCAGCCTACGCATGCTGACGCAGCTACCCACCTGAACTACTTATATTGTATACTATTCTTTGAAAATGGCTGGCTTTCTTTCTGTAGGTGCTGTGATATAGAAATTCAGTGAGTGCTATGATTAAACCACATGGCAGAAAGTTCAACGGATATCAGGACAGCCATACTCCACAAAGGCTTAGATAGATAAGACTTCATTGAGCCCAAAGGGAAATTGATGTGTTACAGCAGTCCAGCCCAAGACAAGCAAAAAAAAGACATCAGAATAGATGAAAAATTAGAATACGTACATTAATACAAAATAAATATAAAATAAATACATAGGTGTGTGCAAAATATGCTCATAGTCACTGTAAAAACAACAAAATATGTGCAAAATATGGATAGGTATAAACAGATTGAGTGTCCAAAAAGTACGATGGGGCAACATGCTGTCCATAGACGAGCAAATGAAGGGCTAACTGTCCTAGCCTAGGGCAGCGTTATACACCCTGACAGTCGCTGGGAGGAAAGACCTGGGGAAACGTTCCCTTGAACAACGTAGCTGGAACAGTCTGTTGCTAAAAGTGCTCCGCTGCCCAGTAACAGTCGGATGAAGCGGATGAGAGGCGTTGTTCATGATGGCTGTGAGCTTGGTCAGCATTCTCCTCTCAGCCACCACCTCCAGGGGGTCAAGGCTCAGCCCCAACACAGAGCTGCCTTCTTGATAAGTTTATTGAGCCTTTTTGCATCTCTTGTCATGATGTTTCTGCCCCAGCACACAACAGCATAGAAGATGGCCACTGCCACCACTGATTCATAAAAAATGTGTAGCAGTGTTCTACACTCACCAAAGGACCTGAGCCTCCTAAGAAAATCGAGTCGGCTCTGACCTTTCTTGTACAGGGCGTCAGTGTTACCAGACCACTCCAGTTTATCATCCAGGTGTACCCCTAAGTACTTGTAGGACTGCACCCCATCTATGTCCTCACCCTGGATGGAAACAGGGTTCAGCAGAAACTTATTCCTTCGAAAGTCCATGACCATTTCCTTGGTCTTGCTGGTGTTTAGCTTGAGATGGTTAAGATGACACCACTCCACAAAACTGGTAATCAAGCTCCTATATTCCTCCTCCCTCCCCTCTCTAATACCCCCCACAATTGCAGAGTCATCTGAAAACGTCTGCCGATGACATGCCTCAGAGTTGTACCTGAAGTCAGAGGTGTGAATAGGAATGGAGCAAGGACAGTCCCCTGTGGAGCCCCAGTACTGCTACAGTACTTAGACAGGACTTGAGTACGACATTATCAGTGGAAGGTTAAAAAAATCTAAGCTCTGCCAGGAGCTTCTCTTGATGGAAAAGAAGCCTTCATTTAAATCCAAAACATCTCCTTTTGAGCTCTTACAGTATTTATCTGATTGCCCTCTCTGGCTGAGCAGTGGAGCTGCTTATCTTCTCCAAAAGAATATTCAAAAACACTGAAAACTTCAGGTAACGGAGAATGGCAGTTCGTTCTCCACAGCTTTCTAGGAAATGTGATTCAAAGAAGAATTATGATCAGGAGACCATCTCCATCTCTTTTCAACATTATAGGTACAGCGGGTATTCCAAATTTAGAAGTGTGAAAAAGGACAATGTTAGCTTCAGATTAGAATGCAAATAAGTACTTAGAAATAAGAACCACATCAAGACTGGAAAATTGCAGCCGTACAGATTTAGAATGCTCAGGTTTATATCCTATACATGATTAAAACATTCCAGTCAAGGAATACTTTCAGTCTATCTAATTTATCTAATTGTTCTAGAGTGCAGTATCATCACACTGTACTTTTTGTTAAGGTTTTATTCCTGCCAAGAAACATACAAGTACAGACCAGTCAGCTGTAAACTATTTGAAAAAAGCTTTTCATCTGCAGTTTCATGTACAGTATGCTGATAACCTTTTCATTAAGAGAAGCACAATGGCAGTCTTCCCTTCTATTAGTGGTTACAGCCTTGAAATCTTTTTATTCAAATTGGAAACACTGATAGCTGTCCTGGAGACAGGGTGTGGTTAATTACAGATCTAGCACCCCGTCTGCAGGGATACATAAATCACAGAGGCACACTGAAATAATACCTTAAAGTAGGATACACTTGGCAGCAAGCAAAGTGGAAATGTTTCAATTTCAAAGGTTTTTGCCATCTGTTAATTTGGTCTTATTTGTGTAATATCAGATACAGTATATGGTGAAAATATAACTTTATTCAGAGTAGGAGTGGTTTCTTTCCTCATTAGTCATAATCACCTGATACTTTGTATTTCATTCATGAAAGGACTGTTCTGCATACTGTAAATGACTAAATACTTAAAACTTACAGTATGTGTCCTGTAGTGGTGTGCCCCAAGATCTGAACATCTGTGTGGTCTAGAGCTTTCAATGAACCTTAATGCTTATGATTTTATTAAGCTAGAAAGTATGTTTCATGAAGTCATAAGAACAGTTGCAAATAAGACGAGGCTGTTCTGGTACAACGGAAGCACTCCTGCTCCTGGAAAGCTATAAGAGTTCACTAGGTTTTGCAGATAGCATTCTATATCATCCTCAGTGCGTAAACACATGACAATTGTGGTTATAGACTATAAAAGGGTGGTAGTTTCAAACACAGTGGCAGTTATTTTCTGAAACCACATTCCTCAGAAGACAAGTGGTGTAAGGCAATTGTTCAGTTCAGTTTCAGTTCAGTTTAAAACTATTTCTATGAACCCTGAGGCTTCCAAGGCACTGATATTTACAGTAAACTGTTTGCATTTAAACATTTTAAGTGTGGTTAAGACTTAGAATGGATGCTGCATTCTATAGTCAGGAACATCTTCCACCACATTTCCAGCTATATCTTCACAAAAGGTTAGGAATTATAGATGTCGGAGGCAGTGAGATTATTGAAGTTACTTTGAAGGTATTTCTGGAAGAAAGCTGGCAGACACCTATTCAGGGAGATTCTTTTCTAATCTCCCTGCAGTTCACTTGGGCTGTTTGGTATAGGCTATACTGTAGTTAACATTAAATTTCATGAATGAAAATAGCAGGTTCATACTGGCTAGAGACATCACAGCAACTGCCAAAAACAGAAGATTTCTTAGTTCTCTGTGAAAGGGTACTGTATGTATAACTTCTTCAGCAGGAAGGGTTTGACATATCTTCTTTCTTGTCATGTCTCTATCTCTCTCTTTATCATTTAAATGGGTTAAATGAATGTTATCTCAGTGCTGAGGGGAAATGCCACAAATGGAAAAACATGCAAAACATACATTGAACTTCCACATAAACCCTATTTCACAATAAGTCATTTAAAAACATTTAACAGAGACAAAGGTTCAACTATGTATTAACTTGGATAATTCAGAGGATCAGAGACCTCTTGAAAGAGACTTTAGAAGAGATGTTTGAAAACAGCAGCAGTATAAAAGTCAGGAGGCTAACTTTTGACCTCACCAAGGGAAATGTCCTTATACTTCCTAGAAGAGAAAAGAACCTGAAGACTCCCTTAAGGTTTTGCGTTTAAATGGAACTCATGAAAAGAATCTTTGTCATTTGTATACTGTAAAATTAGAGTGAATGTTGGGACCACATATTCCAGGAAATATGGCCTTTTCTGCGATAAACAAATGGAAACAATTACAAACATTTTTTTTAAATCTAGCAGATGTAATTCTCTTGGCAGGGTCTCGTGAAGATCTCACAAGAAGTCATAGTTTCACAAGCGCAAGTATTTTTATTATAGTTTAGTACTATATAATTATATAATTAGTACTCATACTGGTATAGTTTAGTTATACTGTAACTGTGTGGCTTAAACAAAAGATTCTCAGATATTAAAGGTGTTTTTTACACAGTTCTTTTTGTATAAGCTGTTTAATTTTACATATTGTATTTTGTCTTTTCCAAAGACATTTACATGACTCATTAATGATTCATGAATATGTAATGTTCTCACAAAGGGACAATCTTTAAATTCTGTAAAGCAACATGTTAAATAGACAAAACAGAGACATTCAAAACCCTGTAATAGCACTGTGATGTTAAAGTCTAAACTAAGTGTTCAGTTGACCAAACTCCATGCTCAAGTTTTAAATGGAGCAGCTTAGATACGGAAGTGAAAATAATATGTAACAAAAAAATGACATATTTGTTTCAGTGGCATAATGTCACGATCTGAGTACACTGAACATCTGTAGAACAGAAAACTTGGAAGAGAAATTTATAGCTGAGAAAGATAGTGATCTTTCTTTACTAAGTAGAATATGATAGGCCTGCATGTGCTTTTACGGTGTGCTTAGCCAAAAACTGTAGTTATACAGAAATAATACTGTATATTTAAATGTACAAATTTGAAAATGTTTTTTTTTTCCTCCGTCTAGCACACTTCAATAGCTTTGTAACTTTAATTCAAAGATTTGAATTCTGGTATATACTGTAAAATGCCACTTTTTTCAAAACTAAAATGCACATACAGTACAAACTCTCAATGTTTGAAATATTTTGTTCTGCATTTTGGCTTTAATTCCACAGAACTGTTTTTCACTCTTGCTTGGTAATATCAGAATGACCTTCAGAATCCACAAAATGTCTAAACAATGAAAATATTGCTTATGGAGAGACAAAGGTAAACAAACCAGATTTTTTTCATGCAAAAATAAACCTCATACAACTACAGAATAGAAAAAAAATATTGTAGTCTGTAAAATAATTCATTTTATTTTTTACGAAACAAACTTTTTATGATCGTTTATTTTTCAGTATAGACTATTACAGTTATTTTTATATTTTGGGGTTAAAGAATCAGTATTAATGAGTGCATTTCAAACTACAATGAAAGTAAAATGTACAGAGTAATGTCAAAATTGGAATTTACATCACAAATTAAACATGATTACACAAATTAAGGTGATGACTGGATAATACTTGAAAGCGTTCAGGGCATCCTAAACAAGTTTATTCTTTTTTTTTTTGCTCTCCTAAAATGGCAGAGTGAGTTCAAATAATGGCCATTAAACACAAGGGGTTTTACAACTTGTCTTGATCTTGAACTTGATCTCATGATCAACTATTGTGCCAGCAACAGTGCACTTTTGAGTCAAAAGAGTAGAGCAATGCAAAATATATAAGGCTTTTGCATAACTGTGTAATTACAAGTTATACAGTACTTTTCTCTTATCTGTAAAAACTTCTGTTTCTCATTTTGTATATCAGACAGTTAGAGACATTTTCAGTTCACTCCTTGTTTGCCTTTTTTTTAAAAGTTTCCCAATCTCTTAATAAATGTCATACCATTGGCATATGAATACAAAGAACTACAATCACCTGCCCCTTCTTCAACTGTAAAACAGCCCTCTCTGGTACCAGCCAAAAGATTTTGGTATCTTGAGCTTTATATTACAGCTTGGCTCTTCTAAGCTTTCCATTTGCCCATAGTTCTTATATAAATTTTTAAAGTTTTGATTTCTTTACATTATTATTTTTTAATTATTCATTGAGGATTTCATAATAACATCTTTTAGTCAAGCACAATATAGAGTGGTTTTCATTAATGACAAGGTTGTACAGCTCAAAGCATTCATCACTGGAGAATGTTTTCCATTAAAACAAGCCAATGTAGAGTACACATAATAATTTTTGCAAAACAACTTTGAGTGAGTGTGTGTTTTTGATTGTTTTTCTTTAAACAAATTTATTAAATCAGTTTAGATGTTTACAGTTTACTTTTTGGTACTCAGTGGCTGCAATTATCCATCCTCTTCCAGGTGCATAAATGTTTATTATAACTGTAAAGTAAAAAGATGGATGACTCCCTTGTTCCTGTTTAATCATCTAACTACATCTGTAAATTGCTTTTTAAAGAAGTAACCTTCAAAGAGCTGTTTTAATCAGCCTGCTTTCCTAACCATCACATTACAAGACTTGCTGATATTTAAAAGACTATGTAACACATTAATGTCCTTTCACTTCATTCTTCAAGTCTATATACAGTAGTACTAAAATCAGAACATCTTATGCTATTACAGGCATTTGGCCATGTTTGGGGGACATTAATGATGTTGGTTTTTGCTGAGGAGCACTTTCTTGCAAATATTGGCCTTTGCAGGAAAGCTGATATGCATTTAGGAATGACTGTTTTGGTTGGAAAAATAAATGAAGCTCATTTCTTTGCCAATATGCTTTAGGCAAAGGGTAACTACCTTCCAATGGAATCACATTTAAAAAGTTGATGATTATTGTGGCCACTGAGCCAAGTCCAGGTTTTACATACTGTATGTGTTAATCTGTGCTGTACTTTGATTAAATCTGGTTTGCTTGGCTACAAGTATCTCCCAAAATGTTAAAAAGACAAATATCCATAGGATGTGATAGATGTGAAATAAACTCCTATGCCAAGGTTTTTTTTTACAACATATTTAAACGGAAAGTGTTCTTTAAAAAAAAAAACAAATTCCCCCAACCAGATGAAACCGAGCAGCTTTTAAGTTAAGTACAGTACAACTTTGTTTCAGAGAGCAAGACACTGGTATGAAAATGATGGCCTGGCAGGCAAAACAGACTGTCTGTCCTTCCAAGAAAGTCATATTCAATAATAATAAAGGGAAGAACCCCATAAAATAAATCTGCTACTCCAATGCCTTCATTATGAACAGCTTCAAGGAGCTCTAGACGTAAAGTAAAAGCACTACAAATAGGCTTAAAACCCAAATTTAACTTTATTTCTAGGAGTGTTTTGAAAAATAATCCTGGTCAGGGTGTTCCTCCAACATTAAACAAGTACATGTGCTTCTCCAGAGCACAAACAGACTCTCACAATTGAAACTGGGTCTATTCCATCAGGTGATTGATACTGGTGCCTGAGAAATACTTGGAAGGTTGACGTTCAGTCACCTACTGTAAGTGTTCTTGGCTTGCCATGTACCACTGATCCCTGGGGCTTGTTTGGCACTGTAAACTTGGAGCATTGCCAATTACATCCATATAATTCTTCCAGCTGATACTTAACTTTCTTGTAAAGTGCTACGTATCCTGGGGTGTGTAAAATGACAAATACAAAATCCTCAAAAGTGTTTTCGTTACCTTCAATGCTAGTGGAGTATTTATTGTCAAAGGTTGAATAGCCATTAGCACTTCATATTGGGAGTGTATAAAATAAGGAAAATAATTTTAAAATTGGAGAGTTAATTAACTAACCAGGAAGGAAAGTGGAACATAGTGAGTGGTGTAACACTTTAGCTGTAGGCGAGTCTTTTTCACTGAAGGGAAACATGGCTTGTAGTCCTTGCAGGAACTTGTTTTTAAATTTCTGACAACACAAAATTCCTAAAGTTTCCCATCTCCATGGTAATATACAGGTGCATGCCTTACTTCATCTGTATTGAGACCAGTGGAGCCTCCTGGCAGTTCTGGAGGAACCTCTGGAAAAAAATCAAATGAACCTTAAATATTTTATTATTTTATATTTATATTTTTATATTGGATCCAAGAATAGGTCATAACTCTTCCCTATTGAAAACTATATTACTAATATTATTAGCCCCTATGACCTCACTTTGGAAATTCACTTGGCAACCCATGAGATCATGAGATCACCATTCTTGTTGGCTGGACAATTTGCATAAAACCCAACTTTTAGTTGAACGTCACGAGTAGATTTTGAAAAGTGTTGGCTCTGTTTTGCAGTTAAGTCCGTTAAAAACACTTATTACTTAATTATTAAACCACCAATAATGGTAAATGACTTTCTATTTTATTGCCAAAATCCATTTATGCTGTTCTGATTAACTGTATCTGACACCATTTTAAAAATAATCTGTTTAAAAGTGAAGCTCTCAGATCATTGTTTTTAATTGCCCAGAAAGAAAGCATGTTGCATTTGTATTGTAGTGAGAGGTCAATCAATTCCAGTTTTATGGACAGGGCCTGGTTTAACTCCTGTATTGCAGTTGACTTCTTTTATTTTACATGTGTTATAAAAAATAAATGATTTCTGATTTTGTGTACAGTGGTGATTGCAATTTATTTCCAGTTTGAGATGCACATGCTTATTAAAGGATTCCCAAGAAAACAGGAACTTATGCTTGTTTATGTATCATTAAATGAACATAACAAACGACTGCATTTGGAGGGATGTACCTGTAAGTCATTAAGCTCACTGGAACAATAAGAATAAACTAGCTAGCTCAAATACTCTGGAGAAAACCCCATATTGTGAACTTAAATTACTTCTGGTAATGGGCCCAGAATCTTAGCTAACCCTTAGTGACTGGATTCAGGGTTGCATATTAATAGAAAACCTGTGTGGGCCACTGAAACTGGCCTTAGTTGGTCCTTACTTGCAAATCTGTATCCAACTGTGACTTACAAAACCTAAGCTGCATAGAAGAGACACAAGAAAATATGTTTTGATGTTAATTGCTTATATGAAAAAAGTTATCTAATGAATAATAGTACTGTGCAGTACATGCTCTGCAGCTTTACTTAGTGAAACTCAGTAGCAGATTCACACCTTTTGGTCTTGTCTTTAAATAATTCCAACTAAGAGGCCTGTGTTACATCAAGAAACTACCAGACAACAGGACCCTGCCTAACTGTGGCTCTCTTTGGGTGCTGAAAAGTTTGTGTTTTCATGGACAAAGCTCTTCTCACAATCGTATCTTTTCAATGTAAAATTCTAACCACTCAGAAATTAGGCATATGCCTTTTCTCTGTCTGAGCATTTGTCTCACTTTTCACTGCCTGATTTTCTTCTCAACATTTGAGTATTTGGACAATAACTAAAGCTGATATTGTAAAATTACAAGACAAAACAAGATTTCCTTACATTTTCTACAATTTCTTGATTACTGTTAATTAAAATCTTAATGAATATGTAAGGCTACTGGGATTAATGAGCATTTTTTACTATACATCTAGTTTTAACTTTAAAATCCTAAGTCTATAACACTTAAGCAGTGGTAATATCAGCATGAATATTAGCAAGCTTTTAGCATTGAAAAGATAGCTGGGCAAGCAAACATTGGTCAATGGCTGTATTTAATAAGTAGTAGAAATGAGTGGCTTTATAAGAATGTTGACTTAAAAAATATTGATGCATCAAATAGAGGAAGCCAGACACTCCCTTGCTCAAATAACCACTACAGACTTCACAGTAGCTCTTGTTTGCAGACCATCATGTCCTTGAAACAAGTCTTTAAGGGATGTGTCATGCATGCAACAGCGGAAAGGCTAAAAAAGTGGAAAAAATAAATTGGCTCCATGTGCATAGTGTCTGTTTTGAAGAAAGATTCCTAACACAAAAAATATGTTTGTCCAGCTTAGAACATCAACCTAGTGACAACATCACTTTCCTCCCAGCATTTGGCTCCCTTACTTATATCCTTGCTTAGGTTTCCAAGTTGCCAGCAAAACTAATTTCACTGAAATGGAACTTTTCATAAACGGATGAAATTGTGCATGTCTTTTAAATACTGCTGGCTGTTAGTCATGATCCACAACTGACCCTTCAGCTGATCATATACCGACACCACAGTTCAAGCCAAAAGACCAATAACAAAGGTAAATAACTGCTAGTTGCTACTCCTGCCAGGTTGCAATGGTGCTCATGACTCAACAGCACAAACTAGAGGAATTCCTACATGAATTCTGAAGATGAAGATTGCAGTGATGTAGTGGTTAGTGATGTTGCTTCACAGCTCCCGGGTTTGATTTCGCTTGGTCTCCTGTCTCTGCGTTTTTATTTTCTCACTCTGTCTATGCAAGCATTTTCCCAGGGCCTGTTTGTTGACGCTTCTTAGGAAGGGAGCTAAACACCTCCCCTAATCCTGCCCGTTAACACAGGCATCTCTTCCCTCGTCAGAATCATGTATAGGTTACACTGGAAATCAAGTTTATTATCAAACAAATACAGTACATGTCTTTAACATCACTTTTAAAAAAATGCCATTCGTTTTTATACTTTTGAATGGTAAAAGAGGTACTGTAGTAGGTAAGAAGTTATAATAACCTTCCCTCCCAGTCTTGTGTCTAGTGATTTGTTTTTTTAATCTAATTAGTTAAGGTCCCTGTGTACCTAAATGGAGACTATAACTCAGTGTCCAATGCTTCAGTTTTCCCCAGGGATAAGCTTAAAATAGGATCATATCCATACTCCACAGATATGTATCAAGTTCCAGCACTCATAATTTAAATCAGATGAACTACTTAAATAAGAATTTTAAAGTATCCCCACTGAACCATGGCACCACAAGCTCTTCTTTTTCCAGGAAACCCTTTTGTGTCAAATGTGTGACACAAACTGCATGTGTCTGAAACTAGAACTGGTGAAGTTTCGAAACTGTCGCACTATGTGGCTACAATGTGTTGTTGAGTTTCATGTGTTTTGACCCTTTTGCTTTTAACTGAATCAAAAAATAAACTAAGCTTGCTGAGAATTTTTCTCACACTTTAATGCCCCAAATTATTGTAATCAATAATGACTGTGAAAGTTTCCTTCAGTATATCAGCTGTTACAATAAGGTATTTGGAATATGCACATATGCCAACTTTTTTAAATAGAACTTCTTAAAATAAAAAAGGCCCCTGTCTGAGAAACAAATAAAAAACATTACACAATTGTATATTTGACACTTTTCAAGTTACACCACGTGCATTCACATTGTTAATTTATTTTCTAATAGATAAAAAACAATAACAGAGGCATACTAACCACTGTACCATTTCATTGATGAATTTAAAGCTGCAACAGAGTTGGTCCTGTCACTCAAATAGTAAAAGGGAAGTATATTTTATCTTTATCAGATTTTCTATCCAAAAGTCTGTCTCAGGGCTTCAGCTGTTGTGATGGATCTTTCAGAGAGTGATTGATTGTTGCTTCTTTCTGAAAAAAAAATGTTTTTCTAGATTTATTCTTAAATCTTAAAGGACCATGATTGCTGACAGACTGGAAACATAGGATATGTCAAAGGAAAAAAGCCTTTGGGCAAAACTTATATTTTGTTTTTGGTAGCTACCAATGTTTGGTAGCTCTGTGAGAGAGGATGGGGTAGAAGAGAGAGAACTGTTTCTTGAGAGACTGTACCATGATAGTGCTATTCATTTTAGAAAACAAATATTATTATGCTGTAAAATAGTCTTCAAACCCCAAAATATTATAACCTTAATTTCCGCTGTCTGAGGTTGAGTAAACAGTAACCTAACAAATTAATGATTTGTTTAATTTGAAAATTTTAATCTGCTCAAAAGTTTCAGATCAAAAGATAATTACAGAACATAATATTTTGTCCCAAAGGCTCCAAGATTTTCAATAACTTAAATTAACAACATTATCAATAGCAAATGGGAGCTCTGCACCAACAAAACCCATCAGGTGTAGGGATCTAGGGCTGCCAAGTACTGTTCTAAAATTTATGTCCAGCATATTCTTCTTTGAGTGTTGATCAATAAGTATTTGCATCTTGTGCAGTTGGTATTTACATTGAAGTGAGACTTTTAACAAAAGGTATATGTAAAAAAATACCAGTTGGATTGAATGCAAAGATAATGTCCCAAAACAGCAAATAATTGAGAAAAGAACAATTTGTTAAACCCTAGAAACATATTTGCATGTTTAGGAAATGAAAGTATGTCCATTTTAACAATATCCTCTCCAATGCAGAGAAGACAGTGTGGTACTGGAGTGGACATTAATAACATGATAGTACAAATTCAGCAAGTTTTTTTTCCTTTAAAAGAAAAGTGAATACAGTTTAATACCAGGTTGTATTGCATTTAACACCATGAACAAGATGTACATATCTAGCCAAAGGGTTGTGGAGAGTATGAAAGAAGCTACCCAGCCATGTTGTTGAAGCCAGTACCCTGCTTGCTTACAGGAAACATTTGGAAGAGATCATCAGATCAATAAACTACTCACTATGAAACAGACATGAATGGACCTCATGACCACTTCTTGTTTGTACTGTAACTGTTCTAATGGTCACCCAAGACATTTTGGAGTACGTATGGTATAGCAATGTCTGGACTGCTCTTGCTGCCATTTGAAAGGTAGGTCAAAACAGCAAATCTAGTTATTCCAAAGGATGGAAACATCCAATTGATTTTTACTTGGAGTCAAGTAAAAGAGCCTAGTCCAAAATGCTCCAAGATAACAAGCCCCAGGCCATGCAAACTATTCTGCAGCAGCTACATGTTATGACTGCTTATAGTATGAACTGTACGAAGAATTCAAATTCTTAAAGAAACGTTAGGGGTTCTTTCTCTTTATTTGTATAATAAATCTATCAATTTAATTTATCTGTCCTTTCTCCGACGCGTTAAAGATTCATGGCACATGTGCCTAATTTTTCCTTCAAGGAAGAATTATGATAATTCAGTATGGCATTTAATCAAGGAATCGAGATTTCATAAGTGTCTATGTTGAAATATATATTATCTTGCTTTTACGTGTCATACATAAATATCTTTATTGCATTATTAATTCTTGTTCTTAGAAATTAGATAACTGCACTATGCTGATAGAATTACCGTATGTTGATATTGAAGAACTTAAGAATTACAATCCATATAAGAACATAAAGAAGGGTTACGAATGTGAGAAGGTCATTTGGACCATCGAGCTCATTTGTTCTCTAGAAGATAATTGATCTGCGTATCTCATACAACCATTTCTTAAGAGGCCAGGGTATCAGCTTCAATGACATGCCTGTGTTACTTGTTCTAGACTCCCCAAAGGTGCCTCCTTTTCTTAGCAATAAAAGGCAGTGATTGTAAAACTTAAAAAATAAAACTGATCTTGACAGCACTTTGGAAGAAAACATTAAGATATGGTTCACATATGGAAGAAATTCTTTCAGTAAAAAAAAAGTTTAAAAAAGTAAACTTCAGATGTTTGTGTTGAGGCACAACCTTTGAATGACATATGATAAATTGATGTTAAAAAGTTTTTTAAAAAAGTTTTTCCTATAGAAAGTTAGAAAGAAGACAACAGGATTTCCTAGTAATATTTTTCACAAAGGATTCACTGATGTTTTTTGTTAGGTTATACATTTAATGAGTGTACTTGATGGTGTTTTTCTACATTAGACAATTTTTTAAAAATCATTCAGTTTTGTGTTTATTCTAATTTATAAGAAGATAAAGAACAGTGTTGGTACAAATATCTTGAGGGCCCAATGAATACTTTTGTCTGCAAGCACAGTTTTGATATAAAAAAGTGGTTTTGAAGAAATTTTAACTTTTTTATATGTATGCACTTTGCTGCTCCCCATTTGTACCTGCTGAGAATTGTTTCGGTGGATGGTTAAACCATGAATTTAGTTGCTCTTTCTTGAACCACCATTTATCTCCTTCAAACCAGCCTCCTCACTCTGACTATGATTTCTGAATCTACCACAACACCCAGCAGTCTTCTTGCTACTCCACCTGCAGATTCCCACTGTGCTGACAGCCACCCACCCAGCTCCCTGCCACGACAGTTGTCTACAGCACTATCCACCACCTCCAAATCCCTTGCCCCTGATATCAGAAATTGGATGTTATTCCCTTAAAAGTTGCCTAACCCTAAAGGGAGCTGTGACTTGCCTTTTCCCACTCTGGTTCCAAAAAATAGCTCTTTCCTGTCTGCTTACTAGAGTCACCATGTTTGTGTTTCTCCCTTGCTCATCCCGAGGACGTTGCTCGTCTGTGGTGCTCCAGTACGACCATCCCTCACTCTCATACAGTATATCCCGGTCCTTTCTTTCTCCTTCAGTCTTTCTCATCCCGGCCTGTTCAGCTCTCAATCTTTGCATCGTTCCTGCCTGGTCTTATATTCTGTTTTTTTTCCCCTTTTTCTAAGTCAGGTGTTCTCCTTACCACACTTCTGGCTCCAGCAACATCTTTGGTGTTTCCGTCTGTTTTCTTTTTCCAACCCACCTCTTCTTTCTGCTGCCCCACAGGTCCCTGCCCACCCACTGATTTTTGTTCCACAGTCACTCATATGTATTCCACTAAAAAGTGCATTCTCATCAATCATGCTCCTCATAGATCTCCAGTCACACGACCCTCTGTTCAGCAATAAAAATCAACAGTTGCTCTTCACGTGTTCCTGTGTCAGCTTTGCTATGTGTCAACTAGAGCCAGTGTCTGTGCTGAGTACTTTTCATTCCATTCCTTTAGGACTGGTGCAGTGTATCATAATGCTCAAAGAAAGGCCATCGCTGCTTCTTCTTCTCTAGGACTGGAGGATTCTACATCGGCTTAATGGGATTCTCACTTGTTCTGTTGGAGTTCCAGCCCTGCAACCAGGTTGTTGTTCCCTCAGCCAGGCAAGAAATCAACAAAGCATACTATTCATGCCACCATGCCATCTCAGATAAGGTCTGGCCAAACTACTTATAATTTCCACATGATACACCATTATCTTATGCTAACATTTTTTTCCATTCAAAATACAATATTCATCCCAAGGGGGGGCAATTTAATTTGTGAAAATTGCACACCCAGATCATGGTACAGATCTGGGTGTGCAATTTTTTAAAGATGATTTACATGGTAAATTATCTTAAAAGCACTGAATTCAGCTATCCCATTGTTGTCTTGATAAATTTGGAAGCAGATCCTCTCATTGATTGATTGTACAGTCCTTGAACTTTCCTGTGAGTCTCAGCTCCTATAAACCGAAAGTGGTTGGCAATTTAAGTGGAAGGATGTAAAGAACATATTTAATTAAGTACTGGCGATTTCAGAACTATTGGAAGCCAGGGGTTTAATGTAATCAATAGCAATTAGTCATAAGGGCAACCTGATGTTCTCTTTTTCTGTAAGGAACCTCCAATACCAACAACAGTGTTTAACAGCTTTTTAGGCCTTAACTATTGTCATTGGGATTCCTTGTTTAGGTTACAGCTAAACAGTTTCTTCTTATTCACCACTTCTTTCTTGCATTTAGAATTATTCATTTGTGGCCAGCAAGGATGTTTAATAATGTATTGTATAAATATGTTAGTTCTTACTATAAAGCATGTACTGTACATGGACTACTCATAGTCATGAGTAGTGACTGCTATTGTTAGTGATTAGCTGTGATTAACTGATATTTGTAATTTGAAAGCAATTTGTCCCAGTGTGATTTATTTAATAAGCAGAAATATATTTAAAGCTCAATCACTCATGCTGAACAGTAAGATAGAATCTTGTTTTGACTTCTGTTATTTTTTTCATCATAGAATAGGTGTCATTTATAATTTTTGAGTTGTAGTGTACAATTATTATTATTTTAAAAGAAAGAACACTTAATATGTAAAAAAACAGAAAACATTTTATTAGATAAGCAAATATCCAGTCACTGTAAAGATAATATTATGAAATTCTCTTGCAGTACATTTATTTTATGTTGTAAACATCATACTATGGGTATACTGTTACACCTGCTCAACTATTAACCAAGATGACTAAAGACCTATTTTTTTTAATAAAATCTCCTTCAAAAAATGATATTTATTTTTTAAAAAAGCCTTTTTTTCTTTCTCTTTTGCAGGAACCATTTTATTCTGCTAATGACAGGAAAGAGCAAAAGCGAATCAGACATCAGACTCCCAAGAGCTGCATCGCGAACTGTTGTGGTTTTAGTTTTATGGGCTTAATTCAAAGCAGTTGTTTCCTTTGTGTTTTTTTATTTGTTCGGGTTCTTTGTTTACATGTGGTGCCCAGTGAATAAAAAGGCAGTGAAAATATAATTTGATAGACTGACAATCTGTAAGGGGACAAAACGCAGACCTTCCATGCTTCAGAAGGAGTAACTGATGAAAATGCATACAGTAACTGTTAAAGCAATCAGAGAACACGTAACACACTCTAGTCTTTGTTGAAGATTGACAAAATACTAATCATCGATTTTCTTGCAAATCACACCTCTTGCTTTTAGTTTTGTTTTAGGTTCTGTGTCCCCTTGTTTTAATTAGCTGCTAAAGCATTGTCTCTACTTTATTCCACCACATGTCAACCCTGTTGTACGTCTGTGTCTACATCATTGGCAGTTAACAGCAGGGCTTTTGTTTAATTGGAATTCATTTTGTTTTTGTTGTTTTGAAGAAGCACGCATCTCTCAGGCTGACCAAAAAAAAGTGTTGTGTTCCAGTAAGATACTTCGATTTTAAGCAGATTAAGGGAAATGTATGTCAATAAGAAAGACACACAAAAACCACCTGTGTCCAAACAAAGAACTTAATTTTTGCATTTGAAAATATTCATTTTTCTTCAAATAGATTAGTCAGTTAAGGTCCACATGAAAAAGTAATTATTAATGTTTTTACTGGTAATTGTGTATAATTTGTGAATGCATTCAGTGTATTTATATTAACTTATATTCATACATTGTTTTACAGAATGTGGTATATTTAAAAAAAATGAAAACATTTTAACCATTGTTGATTATTCTTGAGCAGATATTGTGAGTTAAATGGATTGAAAATAATACTCAGCAACAGTTAAATGATTTAATAAACCTTTTGACTTATGGCCTGTGTTTGCAATCTTTGACTTAGCGCCTTTTTAAAAAAATCTATAAATTCTTCTGTTCTTTACATTAGGAAGATAAAAGGAACTGCTGTGTAAAAAATGTGGTATAAGAATTGTAAAGATATCAAGATCACCTGTGGAAAATTCTCTCATTCTGTATTATTGGATACTGTTTTGACTAATACACAAGCAGTAATATCTTTCAATAGGAGATTTCCTTACATAACAGGGCTGCAGGCTATTTCTTTTGTAAATGCTATAGATTCAGAATCGATGCTAGTTTGTAAATCTAGCATAGATAGTGAATTTTCCACCTGCATTTCAGACATCTATATTGTCTCTATATTGTCATTCTGTAGATATATCACCTAAAACAGCCTGAAGAAAACTAGACTTTTACTTACTGTATTACAGAGCTTTTGCCAACTTATCTTTCAGATATAATTTTTGGCAGTGGAATCTAGACAGCTACTTTTTTGGGGTTTTGTTTTTTACTATGGATTGTATTTGTATTTTAATGCCTAAATCAAATAATTTAGCACAAAAGTATACTTTACTTTTAAAATTTAAAAAGCATAAAATGAGCAATGGTTAACATCCCCATAAAATGTGATGAAGCAAACATTCAAAAAAGATCTGTCTTACAGATTTGTAATTTTGTGATTAAAAATATTTTCATTCAAACCATTGCTGAAATCCAAAATGGTACTTAAATTGGATTAAGTAAAGCTTTAGATAATGGACTGGTTAAAATAATCTAAATGCTGAAGATCCAAGTTAAAATCAAGTAGCATTGAATCAGGAGAGCTCTTTGAAGGGCAGGGAAGAGACAGGGTGGTACAGTATATGATTTATGCCTTAACAAGCAATTTGAATGCAATTTGATAGCTGGTGATTATTTTTTGGTATGAAAAAACGCATGTTTTGCTTCCTCTTTGGCACAAACAATTCATATTTAATCTATAGAGCAGAAATTAAAATGCACCAACTGAAAAAAAAGACTGAAATAATGACTTAAATTATATGCTGTCATTACACTAATCATAATGTGCAAACAATGTTGTAAGCTTGCTAATTCTTGGCTAGTGAGAGTTAGCCTCCTTTTTTTCCACTCAATTTACATAAAAAATCTATACATTGCATGTTTCTACTCCTTCAGTACACATTGAACTCATTACAGCACTTTAAATCTCTGGCACAACAAATGTTTTCATTAATAGATGAATTGCGGTGAGTGTGGTTGTTAGAATTCCCTGTGGTCAGATATTGCCTCTTTAAATAGGGCACTTCAGGGGAAAAAGTTACGAAGTCTCGTTTGTAACAGTGGCCAAATATGTGAGTGTTCCATTTGGGACAAAACTAATTTTTACAATTGGAATGACAAAAACAAAAAAACAAAGTTACACCAATCTTGTAAAAATTATACTTATAATTATTGTGGACACAAAATTTACAGCTCTCCTTAGTCTGGTACATTTTAACATATTTGATAATGGATTCAAAAGAAACATCTCATGCATGTTTTTCCTAAACTGCATCATTTTTCTTGGTGGAGCATTTGGTTTTTTAAATGGTGGACATGAGGTGGTGATTTGTAAAATTAATGGTAAGAACATTTACAAGTGAGAGGGACTCATTTGACATCTGCTATTCTGAGCCTATTACCATGAAAAAATCTGTTTTATTTTCATTATGGTTGTTTAGCATAGCTATTACAGTATATTATCATGGTAAATGACACCAAAGAATTTTAAGCTGACTGTTTCCAGTTATTGAGATGTTATTTATCAACACTCATTTCCAGAACAAAAATTCATTTATGTGATTAAGAGTAACATTTGCCGGTAATTCTTCTTCTGCAGTCCTCAAATGTGTAGAAATTTTCAAAGAAAGAAACAAAAGACAAGACTAAGAAATAGGGAGGATTGATTTGAAAAATCAAGTAGGCCATTTACTAATAATAATTTGATGATTGAAATCGTAATAAGAGGTTGTTCCAAGTGCAAATGTAATGATCATATCAGTGTTCTTTCAACTAACTAGTTCAAGTAACTCATAGTGGCTTCAGTGTACACAAAATCAACCTTAGGAACTTTACAACTTTCTCCAGAAGAGGTCACAGCACATTTTAGGGTTCATAGTACGATTAAAGACGGGACCATTATGTTTATGTACCTTTTAAGTCTTTACAAAGAAGAAAGAAAGCAGCATTAATGTAATTATAGTGCCATATGTACCCTCTTTGCTATACTCTATTCAAATAAAATATTACAGAAGTCATGTGCTCTATTATAGAGTTGCATCCTACCCAGAATTACCTCTATAGTGGTATTATTTTTAGTGCAGTTTACTAGACGCAGATCATTTTGGGCTTCAATGCAGCCAGTATCACTATATATTTTAAAATTTAGCCTTGAAATAGATCATTAGGACATGTGAACTACAGAAAATGAGGCCTGATTAACTTTGTATAACACACCCATCATCAGTACCACCAAAAAGTTTTCAATGCTAACACTATTCTTTTTGACAGAAATAACAGGCACCTTAAATCATATTTTCTTACCTCAAACCTGCTTTGATCAGAGCTTCAGAATATTTTGATTGCGTCAAATCTGAGAACAAAAACATGAAACAGCTGAAGTTTATAAAGAAGAGAAAGATACAGATGATGTGTTGCAAACTCAAGCCTTGTTATATGTAGAGACCTGGACATCCAGTCAGCTGCTGCCAAGACACAAAAGCTGGAGTTTTATCAACTTTACAGGTCAATCCTATCAACATATCAATGACTATATCTATAGGGCACATTTGAGGAACAGTTGTGAGGATCTCTTTCTTGACACCTAAAACCACATCAAAGAATGCAGTAGGACTGAAAGCCCACCCCATTCACAGATCATTGTAAGAACTATATTTATACACTTTGCCAAATCTCTCTAAAGTACAATTCTAAAAATAATGGCCAAACTCACTAAGAAACCATATTTGAGATGATGATGGTGTGAAATTTTGACACTGATACAACAGGTTTTGCTCTTAAACTCTAATGGTATATATAAAGGTTTTGAAATCATACAAGAACTCACTCAGCTGTCCTACACACAAGGTTGGATTCATTTATTTTGACATGCCAGTTTTTCTAAGATTAGCCTGCAATATATTAGTACATATTGTACAGTGTACTAAAACTGCATTAGACAATAATGTGCACAGAACACTTTTGCATGACCAATGCACTCAATGGTTCTTGACTTTTTTCTGAATTTCACTGTACTTGCTTGTGAAACATGGAAACAAGACAACAAAATGTATGCTATTTAGTATTCAGACTATTTGCACACAGAGTTAAATGATTCAGCAATTATTTTACACAGGCCTCCAAAATACATTAACAGGCAATTGCTTTTGAACGGCCAGTACAACGCTGGAATTAATCTAGCAATCTGCAGTACTGTATATTGGCCCACATTCAATCACCTTTGCCCTCTCGATGCTTTATTTTAGTCAAAAACAATATTATCCACAACTGATTTGCAGCATATTGTATTAGTATATTACACTGAGCATTAGAAACATCATAATCACTCTGTCCATGTGTTTTTTCACAAAAGTAAAGTAAATGGATTCTGAAAGTAAATATTTGTGGTGAAATTATGATTAATTGATCATTCTGTTTTGACTGTGATACACTTGAATGACTTTGACTTTTGCATAAACACTAAATCCTCCCATCAGTATGAGTGTTAACTGGGCATGAGGGGTGAGGTGATTTATCTGGCTTAATATCAAGCCTGCTGAAAGAAAAATCACAAAAGCAATCGATGCACCCTGTATGGAAAAATAATTTCTTTGTGCCACTGGTGTGTTCAAGTAACTCTTTAGGTGGATGTGCCAGTAGTAGAGTCAAGACTTCTTTAGTGATGAATCTAGGTTTTGTGTAGAACACCCAGAGAGATGCCAGTGAGGGTGACACACACAGGCAGAATGAGACTTTTGTTGCAAAGAAATAAAAAAATGTGGTCTAAGTGTGATGGTCATGTTAGGAGAGTCTAGTCACTTCAGAACTTCACAAGTAGTGATTGATGACACCCTGACTGAACTACATGGATCAAATCCTGGTGCCTCAATCTGATGTGACAGCATCCCAACAGGGCAACACAACATTGTCACGCCATGGAACACTTGAGTCTCATGAGATGATGTGATCTAATTGTGATTGAGATGGGATGATGTGGGTTATCTGGGCTCAGAGACCAATGAACAGCTTCATGATTATCAAGGTGTATGCAAGGAACGGGGAAGAATCCCAGTAGAGAGTATCTACAACCGAGTGCGAAGCATATGTGCAGATGTACAGCTTCAGTTTCCAGCACTGTCTATACACACTAATAGCCCGTGATTGTTGCAGTAGCCCCACCCCAACACAGATTAACTCTGAGACCAACTCTGCTGAGACATTTCAAACAACATTAATGAAGCTACCTATGTCATACAGTACAGTATGTGACATATGTCAAGAAAACATACTTTGTCATTTTCATTAATAGAAAGTTCTAAATCTGATGCAATGCTGTAACTGACGCTTTTTCTTTTGAGGTTCAGTAAGCATTGATTTAATCCAAATACATCATCCCTGAACACAGCCACTAATATAAATAAACTGTAAATATAATATTCTTCTCCTAGTCATCATCTGTAATCTTTTATGGTTTTTATTTTTATATTTAAGTTGGCATTATTGCCTTTCAATTTTTATCTTTGTTTTCTGTTTTAATGTCATTTTCTAGAAGATTTAACATGGATACACTATTAGTGTTGGGCTACTGTTTTATTTATCTGGTAAAACATTGTATTTAGCCCTCATTTGGCTGACTCAAGTGAACATCTGTCTTGCCAGGTTCATCCCACATTGGTGTCTGGAAATGGTATTCTGGTTGCAGAGAAAGATTTCATTGTGTGGAGATATTATAACATGGTTAAAGTGACTTTTGTTCTCTAACAACAATAACTTATTAACCATTTCATGAATTATCCTTGGTAAAAATGTATAATATCACTAAAATGGAGTGCGGATTATTTTAAACATAACATTTCTTTCAGTTCATTGAATATTGTTATTTTAGTTCTTTCCTATTAAAAAAAAGTGGTATGACTCAAAGGGTGGGCTGGTCACAGGATCTTGTCTGCACTTGCTTATTCTGCCTGGGTTGTCTCAGGGGTCATCGTTTTGAACTGAGACAAAACAAGCCAAACATTTCCAAATTAGGTAGGCATATATTAAGTGCTAATATGTTTGTTTAAAATTAAGGCCTGATACATTTTTAAATAATCCAGAACCCATTTTCAATGATCGCCATTCTGTTTAAACCCATTCTCCTGAGAACTACTGTTTCATGTTCATCTGCTCACAATGAACTAATAAAACTAACAACGAGCATTTGCTACAAAAGCACATTCATTGCCAGGTAATTATAAAGATATTCAGCTTTGTTTAAAACTGTTTAAAGCTTTGCAGAAAAACAGGAGATGTGTACAGAACAGGGTGGACTAACTCGGATATTTGGAACACATTTTGAAAAGCACTGAAGCTTGGTAATGTTCTGTGATAAATAAACTATTGCTTAATTAGACTCTGACAACTAAAGGGAGTGCCTCGACTGAGACGATTCTACATTCTAAATATTTAATTCTCATGTTCCCTTATGTTTTTTCCAAAAAAAAACCTCTCCTTGTCACAAAACCAGCACTCATTAAGACCCATCCATTTAAAAAGTATACACATATAATTTCTGAAATGTATCACTTTTTCATTCAACCCTGCATAGTTAAAGGGAGGTTTATGGTTTCAAAATAATACAAAATAGGTTCTGAGAATTCAGCCTGTGAAGAATTATTTTCCTATAAAGATTCATAGATTTGTAATACTGATGTAACAACTCTATCAGAACTGTAGTCCATTTAGAAACCTGATTATATTTCTACTGCAACATGTGATGTTGGTGAAGAGCTGGTCAATTTTTTTCTTTTAATATTGTTTTTTTTTTTCATTTTAATTTCCATGCATTTGAACCGCCAGTTCCTACTTGAAGAGAAGCCCCTGTGCTTTAATAACTGTAGCCCTGTTCTCCTGAAAAGCTTGAGGTGCACTTTTGATGGAATGAGTAATGACCTGGCTTCTAGCCAAGTTAAGATTAGACATCAAATGTTTCGCCTTGCCTAATACGTAGCATGACAATGGTAGGCTGCAGGCTATGTTATCTCATATAAAGAGAATTGGACCTTAAAATCTTATCATTCAAAATAAAATGTGGGACGGGAAATGTGAATAAGCTCCAAATTAGAAATCATGCATTAAATTTCATAGTATTGTTATATCAAACACTGTTAAGCGACAAAATGACTTGCTCTGCCTGCACTCAGATATAGAAAATTGTGTAATAGTACCAACAGAGAGTGACACAAGATTTTTTTTTTACCATTAGTTGAATTAGAATATCCATTCACTTATATTAGATCTTTTGTGTGTCTCCTGATCCTTGTATTCAGGACCACTGTCAATATTACACAACAATATTCTTCATCTTTATAGAAGAGCTTCGAGGACCCTATATAAAATCTAAAATAGCCATTTCCTGTGGTTTGAAGACTGTTTGTGATTTGTGCCTGCTACACCACAACAATGGCAGATGATGATACATAAACAGGCCATAATGAAAAAAAGTGCTTTATTTCATTCTAAGCTTCAATTGCAAGTTCCTGTCTCTCCTGATTCATATAAGAAATACATTATTAGCAACATGTTTCAGTATAACATTCATCTACTATGTGCTTTTGCAGTTTTGTACTTGAACTTGTGTTGTAGCATGTTTGATGTTGTTTTGCTGTGAGCTGTTGGAAGAATTATCCCATAATTTGCATTGTACAGTATGCTTGTTAAAATAATCAAGACTGGGGGATTATTCTCTCCTTTTTAATTTGCTTCAACCAATAAAATTAAACATCCATGCAATAAATCCTGTGTGCAGTATTGGCACAAGGAGACAATTCTGCATTTTGAATGGTTTTGCTTACTGACAAAGATTTCATGTATAAAGCCTTGAGCAAATACTGTGCTTTGAATCTGAATGTCTATTCATATTCTCCTGGCAATAATAAATGTGAAAGATATTCCTTCCTCAACTTTTTTTAAACTTTGAGCTTAAAAGATCTCATTAAATCAAAAGTAAATCAAAGTACAAAACAAATGTCTTGTGTAAACGCATTCCATTTAATATACAATAGCAATCAGTTTGGTTTTTACTATTAATCCTGTATCAAAAAATGACTCTAATCAAGATCAGAGCTCAAGAGAAAACCTCATTAATCAACATAATGAACAGTGGAAACATGTTATGCAATTGTTCCGATTCTATAAAAAACAGCTTCTTCTGCAAAACTGCAACATGCTACACTTAAGAGCCCAATGACAATGTTCCTATTCAGATGGTGTCTGAATAATGTGTAAAGGATTACACTGAGGTCTAAATAAGCCCAAGTAGTCCTGTGCCTCAGACAAATTGCTGTTTCAAGTATATATGCTGTATATTCAGATGCAGCCATTCAAAGTGCGCGGTACAGACACCGCGGTACAGATACCGCAGGTATGATGACACGGGATACCGCGGTGCGTGATTGGTTGACCGACAGGGGCACTCGTGGTCCGTTGGTCTGTCGTAGAAAGACTTACTGTAAACGTCTTTACTGTGCCCGTTGTAGATATTGAATTTTACCACTGAAGGGAAATCTTAGTAGCTGAGCATAAAAAGAATAGGAGCATACTGTAACGCGTGTGAAGGCCATAAACGATATTAATTTTGGAACATAAACATACAGTATATGGCTGGTCTTGGTACTTTAAAGAAAAAAATACACACCAGTATTCCATTTCTCCCTAAACATTTTAAGCATCGAAGTCTTTAACTAACACGATACCAGAGTCAACAAGCATACTTTTAGAATTTGATTAAAAGGGAATATAATATGGAATCGCGTATCTCAAGAAATTAATAACAATATAATTATATTCATGTTGCAAAAGAACTGCAACGGACATAAAAACTCCCTTGCTTTTAACAGAGCGTTCCATAATTTCTAACTACGAAAATGCCAGGTGAAAGGATTTGTAAACATATTTTGTTAAAGCAAGTCAGTTTTTTCCACAACACATAAAAGACATTTTTCCAAGAAAGTTTAGCCTTTGTCACTAATGAAACCACTAAATAAAGACATAAATATAGAAATCTTAAGATTTGTTCTATTTAATGTTGGTAGCAGGATGAACTGTCAGAGTGTATATTTTGTCGTAGAGTTGCTGCAAGATGTTAACAGTGAAAAAGGTATTAATGAGTTATTTCAAGATGAAAATTTTCAGAATAATTGCAAATCTAGCAGGATAGAGAAAGCACAGAAAACTGGCAGTTAGATTGATCAGATTAGTATGAAAAGTCATTTAGCAAAGGGAATTAGAAGAGTGACAAACTAGTATACTTTAGATCTTTTTTTCTGAACCAGGGACAATCTGATCATGTTTCCCTATAACAATAATAAAAAACTTTATTTGATATATCACCATTAAAGGTGGCATCTCAAAGCAATACAGTAGATGTAAAAACAGATAAAAGGACCACAGATTACAAAGTAAATGCATATAAGAAAGACAAGCAGTTAGAGGTGCTACCAAAATTAGAAAATGAAGCAGATACAGACACTAAGTCTTCTGAAAAGAAAGGTTCTGAGGTTAGATTTAAACTGGCCTTGGTGTGTGTGTGTTTGTGTCTGTCTGTCCTGTGATGGACTGGCGCTATGTCCAGGGTGTATTCTGCCTTGTGTCCGTCGCTTACTGGGATAGGCTCCAAATCCTCTGTACTGGATAAAGAGATTAGAAATGGATGGAAGTAAAGGCACTGTGTGGATGGAACTATACACAGTGTTAGAAACCCACTATGAAATGGCAGCATCTCACTGAGAATAAAACATTTTATACTGCTGGCTTAAGGAAACAGCCTTTCCACCTCTCTTGCACATCAGTATCCATACCTAGTTATTTAAACAAATTGCCTCTAATTATAAACATCTTAATATGCTGGCTCTGTGGATCCGCATCAGCTATGTTTGCCCATTCCTTCAATTCATGTGCATCCAACACACAGTTCAACGCTAGCAACTACACAAAATCTAAAATATGAGCTCTACTTGCCACTTACAGTACCAACAGTACCAGCTAACTTTAGTAGTGACATTTTCATGGATCTTTTTAACAATAAAATTTACAACATCAGACTTCAGACACAATTAAACAGGCCTCAAAAAAGTCTGGTACAAACATTTTCAGCATGGAATAAACCGTTACTTTAATGGTATAAACCTTAAATGGATTCATATTCTCAATAAGATTTGGTGCTCAGTAACATGACTTAGAAAATGACAGAAGACATACGTATCATGCTTATCCTTCTATTTTTCATAATCGTAAACTCCTTAAGGCAGTTACATTTTCTCTGTTCTGACCTGGAGTTACAGAGAAATTTAAATTCTAATAAGAGATTTGTAATGAGGAAAGTCATACCAATCACTCATACAGTACCAGGATTTGCAATTACAATACAAATACTTTCTTTCTGTATGTGTTTATTTTGCAGTTTGAGTCTATGGCATTCCTTTGGGGGTCTATACTCCAAGGCATGACTTTTTTATGTATAAACATCAGTATTTACTGTTATTAATTACTGTACGATTTATAGTTGAAATCTGAGCCTAGATATAAAGTTAGATATAAAGTTAAAATCTCGACAAAGCAATGTAGGAAATACAGAGAAAATAAATCCTTTCTGACATCTAAAATCAGTTTCGATCAAGGTCTCTAAAACGAACAAGAAAAAGAAGATTTTCGGAGGGCAATTACGCTGTGTTTATATAGAATAAGTGATTTATGAGCAATCTAATTTCTTGTTCATTTAAAACAGTGAAATGTCAGCTGTAAAAGATCGCACCAGAAACAGCACTCTCTCTGCCTGTCATAGACGTTCAGGAAAGGCTGAATGAAGTCATGTCAAGTACAATAATTCGGAGATCAATAATAACAGTTGTAGGACAGTATATAAGGAGGATAAGGATTTTGAAGTTGACTCGAAATCTGATAGGTAACCAGTGCAAGGACTTGAAAACAGGTGTAATGCATCCCTGATAGGATTCTTGCTGTCATATTCTGAACATATTGAAGATTGCTCAGTGTGGATTTAATTTCCCCAGTGAACAGGATGTGCATTTATTAATTCTAGAAAAAAACTAGATTTCTCTAGTTCTTAGTTTCTCTAGTTCCCTTTAAAATAAACTATTATTCCACAATGCAGAGTATTACATGGCCAGTATTTACACATGATATTTGTGATTTAAAGAAATTAACACAAGCAGCTTTTGGAGATTTAAGTGTTGGCTGAGTTATTGCAGGATAAAAGACTAGAGATGTTGGCAAGAAGAAGATAGTTTGGGGAAAGCTGAGGAATACACTTATAACAAGAACACTTCCTAATGGGGTTAGGCATACTTTTGATGAAGATGATGAAGTTAACAGACTATATGTTTACATAGATACTGAAATAAGGATTGTATTTTAGATTATGTGTAGTTGCTGGCATTGAACTGTGTGTTGGATGCACATGAATTGAAGGAATGGGCAAACATAACTGATGCGGATCCACAGAGCCAGCATATTAAGATGTTTATAATTAGAGGCAAGTTGTTTAAATAACTAGGTATGGATACTGATGTGCAAGAGAGGTGGAAAGGCTGTTTCCTTAAGCCAGCAGTATAAAATATTTTATTCTCAGTGAGATGCTGCCATTTCATAGTGGGTTTCTAACACTGTGTATAGTTCCATCCACACAGTGCCTTTACTTCCATTTCTAATCTCTTTATCCAGTACAGAGGATTTGGAGCCTATCCCAGTAAGCAACGGACACAAGGCAGAATACACCCTGGACATAGCGCCAGTCCATCACAGGACAGACAGACACAAACACACACACACCAGGGCCAGTTTTCCCATAAACCAATTAACTTACCAGTATGTTTTGGAGTGCGTGAGGGAGTCATATCACACATATGGAGAAAAACCATGTAACCCAGAGAGAACATGTAAACCCCACACACACAGGATGGCAGGAATTGAACCTAGGACGCCAGTGCTGCAAGATAGCAATGCTAACCACTTTGCCACCATTATAAATGGATGGATATCTTAGTTATCTTTCTAGTTCACAGGTTTGCATGCATAATTTAATTTTGAAAGCCACTGAGACATCAGGTACTACTGTTGTATTTATGAAAAAGAAACAAAACAAAAAACATACTAACAACTGTGCCATCCTACTCCTTAGCTAATACATTTTATTATTCATAAACAGTTAACATTGTTAGCAAAATATTTTGAATTATATTTAACCCTATTTTTTCTTTAGTTTTGTATTTAACTTATTATATGATAGTCAGACTTAATGTATATTTGAACAATGAAAATATATTTTTACAAGATTTTACATTAAGCACTTAAAATTAATATGGTTAATAATAGTAAACTGTAACATGCTGTAACAAGATCGGTTAAACTGCGAAGAAAATGCTTTCAGAGAAAATGTTTCAGGTGTGAAGAACATAGATCTCCAATGCAATTTCAACCAAACCTGTTCCCACACACCCTGCCCCCACTACCATTAGAATATACACAAAGCACTCAAATCTTTCGAGCTAATGATCAGGTGACCCGAGAGAGAGCGAGAGAAACACCAAGGGGTGGGGAACCAGGGAACTATTTACATGGAAAACGGGCGATCTCCTCAGACTGTCCGCCCGTTTCACTGTTACCTGGATACCTCTTTATTTAGAACTCACAAACACTGATTTTTAGTTTAGAAGGATTCAAGTAGGGTTTTAGATGAAAGGCAGCGACCTTAATCAAGCCCAAATCACAATTGAACCCATTCAGAGCCTACATTACATTTTAGCGTTTCATTCTGAGCAGAAGACCCTCACACCTGAAGAAGGGGGAGGTGTTTTTCGCTGGAAATCTCGCCTGCTTCTACTTTACAACCGGAGTGCTGGCTGTGACGAATTAAACCGGTATTACAGGTTTCAATCACAGACCATGTGACATGGGAGTCAGGAAACTAACAGCACAGTCCCAGCACGAAACGAAACTAAAACACATACCGTTTCGCGCTTCTTATTAGTTGCTCAAAAGTAATTTGACCGTATGAAATGCATAATATAAACCTAGAAACATATACGTGAGCAGTACTTAAGCACTGTAGTATCGGTGTTAAGACATACCTCTCAAATACTGTAAATCAAGTTAAAAATATCTCAAGACAGATTCTGGTCATAATGAAACCATGTTTCATGTATGTTTTCTTTAAAGTACCGAGACCAGCCATATACTGTATGTTTATGTTCCAAAATTAATATCGTTTATGGCCTTCACACGCGTTGCAGTATGCTCCTATTCTTTTTATGCTCAGCTACTAAGATTTCCCTTCAGTGGTAAAATTAGATATGAATAGTCAATACTTAAACGGGCACAGTTAAGACATTAAATATACATATACATACTGTATACAGTACAGTTTGCATACGGTAATATGTTTATGTTCCTAAATCAATCTCTTTTATGAGCATGTGTAAGGCATGGTGAATCGATTCTCAAAAATTACTGTACTTTGCATGATTGGAAAAAAATGCGTGATTGCGAAATGCTGTGGTGTTACTTTTACAAAGACGGTCAATGAAAAAAAGAATGTGGACCAGGGCAATACTTTGAGTTTACAGCTTGTCCAAGGTCATTTATTATTAATACTATTATTAATATCTTCGTTAAAGACTTTGATGGCTACAGCTCAAACATGAGAGGTTGAGCTTTATTAGCTCCACCTTGCAGAAATTCCGGATACTATTATTTTGCTAGCGGTATTTACCGGTAACTTGCGGTATTTACCGGTAACTTGCGGTAGACTGCGTACAGCATACCGGAAAATAATGCGGTATCGCCCGCGCATTTTGAATGGCTGCATCTGTAGTTTAAAAAATTGACACTGTCTAAATGATGAACAATAAAAATAGTTAAAACTGTTGCTACTAATGTTACTGAAGCAAAATGCCTAGAAAATAAATACTGTAGATAAGTACTGTATGTGGTAGAAATTAAGTGAGTCTACAAACACAGAGCTCGGTAAAGGAGTATTCTTTAAAAGCTCAAAGGTTAAGAAGGTATGACCTGAACAGGAATACAGTAATTCCTCAAACAGTTGAGAACAGATCCCTTAGAATACCAACAAAGCAAAGCCTAAAAATGAGGTCCTTCTACTCACACTGACCTCACAAAGTAAACACGACATGTTGTGGCTTGATGCCAGAGAACACAGAATGACAGGACTACAAATAAGGCAAAAAAGTAATACATTCTCACATGTGACCCAAACACAGAGGCAGTGTTCCCCAAATATACCAAGAATAAAAACAGTTGCTTTGTTAGAAGAAATTCTTCATTGAAAATGTTATTCCTTAAATGAGTGTGAAGCCTAGCAATTTCACACTAAGCATGTATAATGGGATGACGAAGACATTAAATGTGTGGCAACAATTAGTGCCATGTGTAAACCAAGATGGGGCCCATATTTGAAAACCCTTTTCCAAATGTTCTTCTAAGAAATGTCAGCAATGAACATGAAACTTCAAAAATGTCATCACTAACCAAAGCAAGTTTGCACCCGAGACTTTGTACAATAATTTCCACGGGATGTTCAAAAATGGAGCTTGCAGAAATGAATATGGATTGTCTTTGGTGGTTTTTAAACTAACAGGTGTTGTGCTGACCCAAGCTTAAGGCCTTTTTCTAGATGCCAATCAAACCAAAATGGCACAGCTTTTAATCAAGTCCATGAATTACAGAATATATACAGTACGCTTTACATAATGTACATTCATTTTTGTTTAAATTATGGGTGCTTAGCCAAGTGCAGGGTGAGAATATCCAGCGGTGGCCATGAATTTCCAAGTGCACAGTAGGCTGGGCACCAGTCAATGGGAGCTCTCTCACATCTCAGTGACTCCAAATCTTCCACAGCCAACAGTAAGTGATGTTGTCTGTGAGGGAAGTGCCTCACCACCAATCACCACAGAACCTCTTGTACTGGGCTCAGTTGCCGGTGATGTGTCAAAAGATGGCAGGAACGCAGAGGTCTGCCTATACAGCTGCACTTCTCCATTCTCCCTTGTGTGAGGGCGTGGGGATCTTAGAAGCGTGTAGACACATGAAAATGCACAACTGCCTGTTCCACACGGAGCAAGTATTGTATAAGGTATAACATTTGGTGATTCTATATATAACAAAAATAAAGGTACAGTATGAAAGAAATTGAGGAAAATAATCAAATTTACTATATTTTTATGGGCCTCTAATATATATTTTAGCTCTTTAGTGTTCAACCTTACTGCAAATTTACTGTCATTAATATTATTTTTCTTTGACAATAGGTGTCATATAAAAGTCCCATATAATAATCGTATACAGTATTATTCTAAAATTCCTTATTGTGAGTAATTTGTGATTTTTTTCTCCACATCTTTCCAATTTTGTTAAGTAGAAAATGCACTTGTTTTAAAAACAACCTTGCCTAATGAGTATAAAGCAGGCTGAAAAAGGAGTATTTTGCCTGAAGTCTTATTGAGTTTTAAATTTCCTGACTTTTTCTCATCATTCACTTTTCAAATTTAAGGTTGCAGTTCTGTTTAAACTTGCTTAAAGAGATCATTAGTCAACACAAAACACTAAGCTTTAGAGAACACCTAGATGACAGACAAATATTAAAATAATCATAATATAACAATAAGAATAGAAATGAATGCAAGGAGGACATATCTATACTATTTAAGTGGGCAATCATCCATAATATCACTACGTTAATAGAATTCTTATTAATAGAATTAAAGTAATATTGTTACCACAGTTACCTGTGCTAAAGTATAGGCACTCCTGGTCAGATTGTATGTGTCAGTCTCTAATTAAAAAGAAGTTGATGCAGCTTCTGTGTGTTACAAATACAAATACTGTATGGGACATTAGTTTCTAGCTTCTAGGATTTGCTGATATTAAGTCAAATCCATTTTTCCTTCAGTGCTACTGGCTGCCACACAACCGCAAAGCATAACAGATTCACCCCCATTCTTAACAGTTAGCAAGGTGTTCTTTTCATCAAATTCTTTACCTTTTTTTTTCCAATTGTATCTTCTGAGGTTATGGCCAGAAGGTTCAATTTTTGATTCATCAGTCCACAGCACTTTGTTCCACAAGGTTGGCATCTTATCAAGGTTTTGTTTTGCATATTTTAAACAATGACTTGTGTGATGAGGTTGTAGCAAAGGTTTCCTTCTGACAACTCTCCCATGAGGGTCGTTTTTGTGCAAGCAAAGTTGTGTTGCAGTCCTGTGGACAGCTACTCCAGCATCAGCTAAACTTTTCTGCAGGCTGTTTGCAGTGATCTGTGGGTTTTGCTTTGCAGATCTGATCAGTTTTCAAAAAGTTTTCTAGGTCTTCCAGATCTTGCCTTGTCTTCAACAAAGACCGTTTTATAGGCTTCCCCTGATTTGAAAGAGTAAATGATCTTTTTTCAAAAGTTTTCAGACAGCTGATGAGAAGAACCCATGGTTGTTTCAAATAGGCAGAAAACCAGTCACAACCAGAGAAATTAAAATGATCAGAGTATTTGTTCAGCCCTGGAATTGTCCTCACCACACTTAATTAAAGGCCTAATGAGTCAAAAAAGTTCTGGGGCCTTGAAAAAAAAACAAATTAAAAAGTTGTATTATCTGGGAGGGTGCCAAAACTTTTACAGGAGTCACATTCACTTTTTATACGTTCAGTTAATTAAAATCATCAAATAAATAGTAATTTAGCATAGTAATATTGGGTTTGTACCCAATTTTTGTCACCTTGTGTTCAATTTAAGATTCGTTGAAAAATAATTTAAACAAGAATGCCTAAAATTTTGCATACATCTGTATGTATCTGTTTAAGGGAAGATGCTCTCTGTACATACAATAACAGGATACTTGTCAAAACATTAAATAATACCATAGTTGATATCTTTTCTTTGGTTTGCCAAGTTTACTTTGTCATTTCAAACATATTTTTAGATGCCCTGAGTTATATTTTCCGTTCAAATGAGTGGAAGGTTGCATTAATTCTCTGAAGAAAATCTGAACCCTAACCCTAACCTCACAAACACTTATCTAGGGTTAGGGTTAGGATTATTAGAAAACATAGAGGATGTTTGATAGCATGGATGTGTTTTGGGACAGAAAGGAAATATAGGAAAAGTGGTACTTTTATGCTATCTTCACATTTTTTTTCTTGCACATATGGCTCTATACACTGCCTTGCCCGAAATGGGAATGTTGTCTAAATTGCTCTCAATCCAAAACTTTGATACATAGAGGTTATAATTTTCTATCTCTTGCATTTGGTATTGAATGCACTGGCATTTAAACAAATACAGCTAAGATTCACTTGGTATTCCTGACTCTCAACCTGCTTAACCCTGAAACCGTGCTCATTGAGAACACTATCCAACATGAAATTTCCAATAACAGGATACTTGTAAAAAATTAAAATTGTACCAAAGCTGATACCTTTTCTTTGGTTTGGCAAGTTTACTTTGTCAATTCAAACATATTTTTGGATGCCCTGAGTTATATTTTCCGTTCAAATGAGTGGAAGGTTGCATTAATTCTCTGAAGAAAATCTAAACCCTAACCCTAATCTTTAGGATATTTGGTATTTCAATGTTATTTTCACTTTTTTGTCTTGCATACTGTACAGTAGCCCCTATCTTAGCAATTCAAAAAATAAATTGGCTGGAATCATAGATTTTATTTAGGTAATTTTTTAAAGCTGAACTTCATTTTATCATTTGAAGATGTTTTTATAATGTTTCACAGAAAAAAATTTTTAGAAACGTAATGTTGAAAATAAGCAATGTTGACACTTGAACTGAAACATCATTTTGTGTTGAATTGAGTTGTGTCATGATGGATACTGACCTGAGACAACCATTTGCACACCTTTAAAAGTAATGAAATAATACCAAGAACAAAAGCTCATTCACAAAAAAGGTCAGTGCAGGAATATGGAATTGGAGTCAAGAGATGTTTAAGCATATTGAATTAAAATATTTTTGCAGAGACAATAGAAGACATTTTACAAAAAATTACTCTTTCAAATTATCTCCATTTGGTTATTTCTTTGATCAGCAGAGAGGACATTCTGTACTTTTCATTTATACTTTTGCAGTCATTTGCAGAACGCTCTAGGGCTACACTTCTAGATCCAAAGATCCAAAATATCTGCTCATCAAGGTAAATGGGCTACAGATGAAAAGCACCATCTGGTCTGCAGATCTAATGGCCCTCTCTGGATTGTTTTAGGAGAAAAAGAGAAAAGGCCGTTCCATTTGTAATTAATAAAGCTACGCAAAGACAGAAGTATTTCACATTCTGCATAAATGATGCGAAATGAGAAGCACACTCTATAATAGAAGTTCTAGGAAAATTTACATAAAATATAAAGTCAAATATGGCAGCTTAATAATAAAATAAAATCCTACATCAGCTATTAAGAACTGCATTGCAGAAACAAAAACATGCATGTACAAAAGTATGCTTAAAATTGCTTTTAAAATATTGTATCCTACATCACAGTGAAACAAAACCTTTTAATTCAAAAGAAGCAAACAAAATGGATTTGCAAAAAAAGGGTATTGAACGTTTGCCTTTAACCCTCACAGTCTCCTTTGTATAAGGAAGTCAGAGCCGCCACAATAAACCAAGACATTGTAGGTAGTGGGGATGGTGGGGAGGTCTTGGCATGAAAATTACTTGGAAACAGTGGTCTAAGGATTTGTGTTTTTAGCTTGGAGAGCCCCAGACCGACAGGATTTGGAGATAAGGACCAATTCCATCGTAAGCCACACACACAATTTGTTAATTAAGTAATTTAGAGATCTTTCAGGACTAAAATCTAAGTACATTTTTGCCCTCAAGGACCTGTGTGCTCTTAATTGAACAGATTACTGATTCACCAATAGCATAAAGGTGTTGCCAACCTTTTAAAACCGGTCTCAAACATCTCCAAAAGGCCCCCCATTATCTTTGCAGATAAAACTAATCTGTTGTTGTCACGTGAATGCAGTAGAGTGCTCTCATGACTGCAGTGATTTCAGTGAATTATAAACACCAGTCTCAGTGGCAGGAGTCAATCACTGTGTTATTTTTTTTAAACCAATTTTTGATGGATTTCATCATGGATGTTTCCCATTCCCTCAAAATTTCGTAGAGAACAGACAGGGATATAAATCTAGGGACTCAAAAGACTTATTGAGTGACCCAACAGGTTTGCAATGCTTTTCAAGATTTAGAGGACTACAAAACCACAACAGGCTTAAAACAAATTAACCTTGGGACACCTGCTGTTTGAAGTGGGTTGTTAATTCTTAAATCTACTTTCTTCGTTCAAACTGCAATGGTATTAAGAGATAGATTAATGACTACTTCCACTTGCCTGGTTTAGCTTATTACAGTATCTTAATAAAAACTGCATTTGTTCCATTTCTCTGTCATGTCTATGTTTGTCCTCGGACTGCTAACATATCCCATTAGGATCTCTGTGCCACCCAACAAACTATGTGTTAAGAATTTCTTCCTGAGATAGATGGACACCGTCCTTAAAATAGTGTAAGCATGTTAGTACATTAAAAGTAACACAGATCCAGTCCTCAGATACAAAGTGATTTTTTTTCCTAACACATAGACTATATCTATGAAGCACTGGAATAAAACACACTTCAGCCAATGCCAGATTGTTTACTTTTTATTTGGAAGATTTAGAAATCTTAAAAAAAATATGCATTTGTTTGTGTTTAATAGTTGTGTTTTAATGTATTGTTGTTTCCTAAAAAAAACACAAAGCCCTTAAAATAATTCATTATAATAATGCCCATAATGCTTGCTTAATATAAATCACTGGACTTATAGTGATGATCATTTATGATCCCGATTTTGTTACAGCAAAAATCGTTTTCATTAACCAGAACTTCTTCTTTGATGGGCTATCCTCTTCTATTTACTGTAATTTCATTTAAATAGTTATCATGTCACTTAGAAAAAATAACATCTAACTAAATTTTACTGTCTTGAGGAGATTTAATGAAGGGATGTATTGTTTGGTGACTAACTTCAATCATTAAAATCTTGCAGGCCTGACTTGATATTTTTTCCATACTCTACACTTGGACTTTTTATTTTTACTTTTTTTGATTACATCAGAAACAACATTCTCAGCAGCAGACAGCCCAAGGGTACATTTCTAACAGTTCCAGCAAACAATATTACCAATGGGAACCATCATATTTTTTCACATCCAAAATATGTATGAATTTCAGTTTTAAATAAAACGACAACAGGCAAATCTGAAGTGAGCTGATTTAGTACTCCATATACATGTGTAACCGGTAAGTGTACTGTGAGGGTTTTGAGTAGAATTTCAGTACTTTAGTAATAAATTAGTGTATAGAGAAATAATCATTTTTTAAATTAATAATGTCTGAGCACTTAACCTTTACTAAACTGATTACTAAACTGATATTGCTGCTTAATTACACCATTGGCCCCAACAATATAATATGCCTCTATAACTATGAAAATATGAAAAAATAAAAATAAAAAAAGTATTTTTATTCTCCATTTCACTTGGTTATTTGTAGTTATCCACTTTAAAACACTGTGTATTGATTAACGTATCCTAATCCTATTAATCAGTAAAAATGTGCATAGCAGATTACTTGTTTACTCAGCAGATTGTGTAAACTAAGAAAATAGCATGATGGCAATGTACTGCAAATGGCAGCTTTTCAATAAGGATGGCTCCAATTGATATGTAGATTAAACTAAAATAATATTTTAGGTTCTTTATTTTTTTTAAATATACTAAACAAGACAAGGATGTACACTCAGCCCCCATATACTAATCAAGACACAATGTTAATTTAATAAGATATAGCACTCAGTTTACATGTTGATTTCTTCCAGTTTCAGGACAGCTTGAAAATCATGCTCTGCCTCAACTCAAAGTGTCTGGGGATTAAGGGGCCAGGTGGCAACTCGAATCACAGGTGTGGCACTGCAAAGAAGCAGCTCTCTTCCCTTGAGTCTGTTACGCAGGGCCTGAGGCACTGAAAAGAAACCATGGTGATTGTTTTCACCTGTGTATGCAGAGCTAATAAAAGGCTTTTGTCACCACCCTCTCTCTCTCTCTTTCCATTTTTACTGGTGAACTTAGAAAAAGCAGACATTGTAATCTGTTTTTGTTATAACGTTACTTTGCTGTAAGGTGTGAGACGTGGGGTAGCAGTAAGAAAGGTAGCTCTCCATTTTAAATTAAAAAAAACTTGGTATAAGTACCAATAAAAGGGAGGTTTTAGTTTCACATTTTATATTGTTCCTGTATGTGAAGAGACAATAATTAATCATTTATTTTATTTTAAACAAGTCAAGAAACTCTTTTTATTCATTGTTCTTCTGGAAAAAGCTAGTTCTGTCTCTAGTAGTATCAATCTAACTGATACTACGTCATTTTACAGTGCCTTCTGGTTATTTAGTTATATTTCAGTAACTGTAATTAGATTGAATCAGTGTAAAAAGTATTGGTATTTACTCAATGAAAATGTTGCCATGATATTACTCAATAATTGCATAGTCATTTTGTTATGGTAAAATGTCACTATACAGAGTAGTACATAGAATTTGTTTGTTATAAGTTTTAGATATTATTGTAATAAGGTTAAAGAGCCCATTTACGTGACATGGACCATTTACTGTACATGACATTACATGACAGTTATTTCATCCTCAGTGTCTTGCATTTGGATCCTAAACCATTAATACACAAAGAGAAATACAGAGGTGACCCTGTTGTGAAAACAGGCTATAATGACTGAGACATGGTACACAGTATCATGCAATTATTAAATCTTACACATTTAACCAACAAACACAATAGGAAGTTAAATTGTAACAGGATGTTCTATCCTCAGTTACTTCTCAATATGTCCTCAAAATACTATTTCTCCAGAGGATTACAGTTGAAATACAAAAAATGTAGTACTGCAAAGTTGGCAGTATCCACTTTGTGTCAAAGTACTGTAAGTTTACCAAGGTGCAGAAGAATTATTGTACTTCAGCTGAGAATGACTTAGCTAATGACTTTGACAGAAAAAAGCAAGGATTATAGCATTAAGTAAATGAGATCTGGTTTTATTGATCGTGATGCTGTCAGATGTTTATTCATCTGCCCTTTAAACTTAGATACAAACAGTCTACCAGTAATTGAACCAACATCTTCAAAAGGAGAACAATTCAACAACACAGGAGGCTCCAGGACAGCAACTTTTCTGAAACATCTCTTTGTACTTCACAATAAAGTTTTACAGCTTCCTTGTGTTTCCCAGACCCTGACTAATTAAGGGGAGCAGACGGCACACATACTTGTAATTACCTGGTTGTCAGGCAGAACATTCTAGCTTGCTTTTATACTCCTGTGAACTTTTCAGGTTTTAAGTTTTAAAGTGAAATGTGAAGATGCAAATCATGGTAGCTGGGTGTAAAGAAATTATTTTGTCTCTTAGTGAAAAAAAGGTATCAGTATACTGTAAGTTGATGATGATTATTGAGGAATTGATCAATATATGTATAAGGAACACAATGACATTGCTAACTCAAATCCTTAATGTGAAACAGACTGGAGTATGTCCATGATAGCTTTCCATACTGATGCCATATCTTGTGACTGTAAAAATTCCAGTATATGCAACCGTTTAATCGTAAAGAGAGAATTCAGTATGGCATGTCACTGCAGGCTTACTCTTAATCTTTAAAAACAAACTAGAAAAACATCCAGTATGTCCAGAATTTGGCAGCCAAAATCCTGACCAGGTCCTATGAAACTGATCACATTACTCTTGTGCTGGAGTTCTTGCACTGGCTTCCTATCAGATTTTGACTTGAATTAAAAATCCTCATGCTCATCTATAAGGTTCTATAAGGTGGCTTAGCACTTCAGTACCTGTCTGACTTATTTTCTTCCCACCCCCCACCTGGGACCTTCGTCTGACTCTGGTTCCTGTCTGTCTCCTAAGCCAGTCTACGTTCTATCCCCAAGGATATCAGAGAGTCACTTTCCCTTAGTACTTTCAAATCCAGACTCAAAACATTTTTTTTTCCAAAAGGCTTTTAGTTACATGGTATTTGCGTCTTTTTCTTTGCATCTTCTACCGCAGTCTAAACACTTGTTTTTAATTGGTTTAATTCTATCCCCTCTCCTTTTTTTCTAACTGTAAAGCATTATACAGAAATAACAATATGAGCTAGAAGAAGAATTTGCCATTTTTTGCAATTATATTTGTAAGTTATCTTTTTGTTTCTGCTCATATTCTAGATTGCGTGTCTGAACTTTTAATATAGAAAGCAGGCATTTATTATTGTACAGTACAGTTATTATTGTAGGTGCACTGCTTAGGCTTACTCATTTTGCTTTCAAAGAAATGCATGCAAGTATTCTTGCCTCAATTTATGGCCTGCAGCATTAAAATATTGAGAGCTCACACGAATAAAAGGGACACAAAGAGTATAACGTCATAAAACTGACTTTTCCATACATAAAAAGGAGGTTATTCAATTTAGAACATAGTTTTAGTAACTGCAAGCTGTGATAACATTAAACACAAAGCATAATTCCCAGTATACAAAATATTATCTTACTTTCATTATATCATAATCAACATAATAAACATGCAATCAATTTAATGGGAGTTGTATAACTTCATTTTCAAATCCATTACATATTAACTATGGAAAATCATGCCATATAACAGCAAATCAATGGATATTTGAGTAGCAATTACAATGCCAGTTCTCCAAATACTGAACTATATAACTGAGTGCTAAATAATATCTAACGCTAAATGTTGCCGAAACTTGTATTTCTCATTGTTACATTGTTTGAGGAGCACCAGTATAATTTGAAAAGATTTGTTATAAAACTTGGCAAAATACTGTATGGACTTGTTTTTATGAGTAGTTGCTCTTATACGAACATTGTCCCCCAGAAACTGTCGGCTGTGCATCAGTCATCAAATCACAATCTAAGCTGTTGAAAATAAGCACCAAGAAAGGAGAATATGCTTATGATACTGCAGAGAAGAATTCAAGGACCACCCTCTGAAGTACATCCTGCTGACAGTGTTTATCATCAACCAAGTTTCTCTGGCAAGGACACATTTATCAGTGTATTTCATGAGTGAATTCAAAGAAGGCACTGACTAGAGTGCAAAACATACAGCAATATCAACATAAGTGTAACTTCAGGTAAAATTTGACTTAGTGTGTCTTACAGCTCAAAGATTTTAGAATGCGCCACTAAATGCTCCCTTGCAACCTAAATATTGGATAAAGTGGTTAGAAAATGGATGAATGGAAAAAGGTAAATTCCATGTTTTTTTTCTCTCCTTTTGCTATTCTCTGTGGAATTAATTTCTGCATTTACCTCTGCAGCTCAGACACAGATATCGCCTTACTATAATATTTTGCAACATTGCTCATAGTTCATACAGGGAAACAATTCTCTTTCAGCAGCCAGTTCTTAATTCTTAATCAAACCCATTAATGCCATCAGCTGGAATAAATTCTATTGTATGGGCAGAATGACTACATTTTTCTCTTGTTAACTAGAATACTTTGAGAAAAGATAATACTATAACAGAGCCCTTAAACTAAAAGCAGTTACTGTGTGAATTAGTATAATGAATTATACTGTACTAGTGTACTTTGCTGAGATGAATATGGGTGCTTGATGACTGTGCACTGTAAACTTATAATATTAATCAGCTGTTCACAGCAGCATTACTACATAATGGCTGCTATACATCACCAAGGTGGTACTGCACTTCAGTGGTGAATAAAGGGAGTCCTCTCCTGTGTGTGAAGTGCTTTAAGATCTTTAGTTATTTGTAAAAGTCTATATAAATGCATTTAATTATAACTGTTAAATACTGGGGCAGAAATTTAGGCTTTATGTCCAAGCCTAAAATATTTGTTTCATATTTATAAGCACATGAGATGACATAGAGTATTCACAATATAAAATGTCCTTTATTAACATACATGTCATTAGTATTTCTCAAAGCATGCAAAACAGACTAAATCTCACCTTGGTGTTGGTGTAGTGCATAAATTAAAAGCTTCTCTTTTCTGACATTTTCAAAACACTATCCTATTCCAAAGTATTTCCAGAGAAATGGTAGTTTAGAGTTAAATCTGGAATACGAACATGCAATGTTATATAACAGTAATGGCACGGAAAAAATACACATACAGATAAAACAAATGGGAATACTTTTGTGATGATGGGCTTCAGAAAAGGTCACTGATTCTGGAAAATCCCTTTTTTCTTAAATGTGCTCTACATATGTTTCATATTCCTGCACCAAGTGTAGAAAAGCTCAGGGTCATATATGTATTCCATTTACGCAGATACACAGTTCTATTATTGCTTCCATATTTCTAACACATGAGTTTGCCAATTTCACAGCACAGACACAGAGTCATGAGATGATGAGGAAATGTATGTGCCTGTTGATTCTGATTAAATCTCTTCAAGCCCTCGGGAAAGCCTGGCACAAGTTTGTCTCATTTGTAAATACAACCTGTAAAATGTGGGACTCTCTGGGGTATCTTGTTTATTGTACAGTTGCAAAGTTCTGCTTGTGAAACAGTGCTCTTAGGGGTTCATGGAAGAAAAAATTTATTTTGACCACACTGGCCTTGCACAGCTGTGCAAACAGCATCCATTCTTGACTTTTATGGTGTCACTACCATTTTATTTTCTACAGTACCTAGCAGAAAATCCAAGGAACATTCAACTTTCATCATTCCAAGGAACATTCAGCTTTCATCATTCCAGAAACTTAAAAAATGAAGTCATAATTGTACCAATATGTTTGGATTTAGAAAGAAGAGCAAAGCATCCAGCAGATCTCCAAAATAGGTTCTTTATTTGTTTCAAGTTGGCAGATGTTTTTACGCAGCCTACATTTGAAATCTTTTAGCCTTGTGCTTGAAACAAAAGCAAAAATGTAACAAGAGTCTCTAGAGATAAGGTACTTGGTCCAAGCACAGGTTGAGCAATGTAGTACAGACATCCCTGGTTTGACACAATTTAGCCAAGGTCCTTGGATCCCTTTGAAACGCAGACTGCCACACTTCTCCCCAAGACTTGCGGTGTCCTCAGTGAGAGACACGTTGTCCTTCCAAACACTAAAAACTCACCAGTAAGCCACAAGAGACCCTGCACTCTGGGTGAGCCTGCTGGGAGAGTATGGGTGCCAGTTCTCATTCTCCCATTTACAGGCATAGGGCATATTGACAGAAAACCATGTCTTCCATGAATGTCAAATGCAAATGGAGGGCTATACTTTAAAAATGAATGGAAATTCAAACTAAAAATGATTAAAAACATTTACAGTACCTGTTCATTTCGACCCATACTGTATATCATGTTTAGCAACAGAAGATAAAATAAAGTCAAACATTCCATGTTGTTATTAAGATTTATTTGAAAAAGAATGAAATCTAAACTAATTTCATATAATATATGACCACACAAATAGATTAAATAAAACATTTTCAATCTTTTTTTACAAAAAAACTTTCCAAGTTTTGCTATATTATTTATAACTTAAACTCACTCTGTTTAAGTCTGTTTGGCACAAAGCTTCTGTCTCCAGGATATGCAGCCTGTGGAGTTTTAGTTTCTTTTGCTTTTGCTTGCTTTTGCTTGCAATATTTGACTAACAATGGCATTCATTATTCACAGCTTTTAAAGGAGAATTATGCCGTGATATGTTTCATTCACACTGGCTGAACATGAAAAATTAAATTTACAGTGACCATCAGTAGAGATACAGTTTTTTTTTGTTAAATGCATTTGCATTTTGGAACTGCATATTTTTTATATGATAAAACATCACTTGTGTAGCTGCTGTTTAAAAAAACAATCACATGTAAGGAGCAGCTAGTTATCAATGTGTTTACGCTTCATTTCCAAAACTGAGGCTTAAATGTCGCCAGACATGCAAATATTTTGGCAGTAGATTTTGCCATTTTGCAATTTTTGGGCAGCATGTACTTACTGTATATGAAGCACTAATACCTTAAAATAACCCCAGGCTTCCAGTTTCTGGCATTTTATTCTGTTGTATCCATTTTTTTTTTGTTTCCATATCATGGTCATAATTTTAACTTGTCTATGATTTATATGTATGCCACCACTGGCTTCGAATCACCCCCCTCTTTTCCACTCATTCCATATTCTCTGAATAGTATGTTTTTTTTTTTATTTTTCCTCTTTTCAGACTCTTTCTCAATGCTTAATAACTAGATTTTTTTTAAATGCAATGATTAGTGTTTCTATAACCTCTCTTATGAAACAATGAAACAGATTTCTTAATGCAATAAGGCATTAAAAGTTAATTAAAAGTCTTAAAAGTTACCAGTGGTTCTCGAGGTTCGTGCCTATTTAAGGACTGTGTGAGGTACATGTTGCCTTCATCATCAAACTCATATTGTTTGTATTACAAGATTGTTTAAAAAAAGAAAGAAATTCTCAGATTTTCTGAGAAAACTGTAATGGCTTAGACCTTTCCACAATGATTGTCTCATATGCACACACATCCATGCCATTTATCTGTTTTGTCTTTGTGCATCACTTTTTGTTTGACATACCTTAACATAGGGGTTTCCATCTCTGGTCCTAGAGGGCACAAATCCACTTAGTCTGATAGTCACTGTTTTTAAATGCAAGATCAGTCAAGTAATCCATTCAATCCAGGGAACTCTGGTTTTTAAGGGCTGAAGAGTACTTTAGTCCTTAATTATCTCTAAATTACTTCCACTTACATTTTACCTGTTTAATTGATCACAGTAGAATTGTGACAGATTGGTGACCTACAGTATAAAACCTGCTTGAATGGAATTCTTCAGGAACCCCATGACTGAAGAATTCTGCCTTAAAATGTACTGTGCATTGAGAATGATGATTATAACTATTTCTGTAGGAGAAACAAACACAGTCCAGTTGCTGTGGATTTGTGCCCACATGCTTACTTTCTTTTTTTCTCTCTTGCAGAGTACAAAGCCCATCTAAGCACTTTTAATTGCTTGAATTGTAAACCTGCACCACTGAGTTAGATTGAAGTTTTATAGATTTTTTTCACATTTAATGCCTTTGCAGTGGAACGTACTGCAGTAACCAATACACCATGACTAATCTATAACATATCAACGGGGTTTCTAAGAAAATTCACCTCTTTTTCTGACACCACTGGTGCAGAATCTACCTATTGGCATGCCAATTTCTCAGTTTTACTGCTTGACTTTGGCCAGTAGCCTGGGCTCTAAAATTATAACTGTCTCTATAGGAAACTGTTATTCAGAAGTCATTGAATCAATCTGTGAAAGTATCATGTATACAGTCAGTGAAGTGACAACTTAAATTCCATGTACTGTAATTGAAATCTTTTAATTAGAGAAACAAAGAGCACATTCTGTTCACAGTGCTTTGTTTCAGGCCCACTGTGCAACCGATCAATTAAATGTTTGACTTAGTCATTTGCAGGTTTCTGATGTCTAGAATCTCTGGACTCTATATTATCCTATGTGTTTTGGGTATAAAGTTCGTTGTTCTTTGCACAGTAGTTTTACACACAGTGATGCAAAACTGGCTCCTTTCAAAGCACATTCTGAGCACTTGGGGAAAAACAAATATTCTGTATTTATTTGAGTCAGATGCCAGCTGGCCTAAAATGTAGGTCTTCACTCACTGTGTAAGTGAAGAAATCTGAAGGAGAAGCTGTTTTGTGACATATTTCTTGGCTAAATAAGATGGATTATTTTACCTCATTTGTATGCTATTTAGTCCACATTTCAAAATATAATAAACTAATGGCCTGTCTTTACAGAGTGTTTCCAAAGGGAAGTATATGCTTTGATGAACAGAATGTCACTATTCTAAAATCACATTAAGCAGAAGGCAAATCTGATTATTTGCAGTGTAAATAGAGTTATACAGTATAACCTTTATCATTAGGTATATATATACAGTATATAGGTTCCTTTTTGGCATTAATTTTTGATAAGTGTAATTGTCTGTAAAGATATTACAATATTTTGTTACCTAATTGACGTGGTGATATTTTAATTCTAAAAGGACACATTTTAAAGTGATTTTAAAGTTACAGACATTTTGATTAAGGTGACAAAATAGAATAAGAACATAAGAATGGGTACAAATTAGGGGGCGTAATTCGTCCCATCTATCCTGTTTGGTAGTAAGTTAATTCATTTCTTGAACAACAAAACAGGATATCAGCTTCAACAACATGGTTTGGCAGTTTGTTCCATACTCCTGCAACTCTTGGGTTATAGACGGACCTCCTGTTCTTAGTTTTAAATGTGCCTATGAGACCACATACTGTAGTACTTACTGTAGCATGCCTGTGATGAGAGTTATGAGCAGCAGCACGCAACTAGCAGAGCACCACAGGTGAGATTGGTTGGCAAGGGCACTCTAAAAAACTTGTCAATCTCTGCGACTTCCTGGGTGCTTGCGGTGATATCAGAGAGACCTGCACTGCTTCTTCCGTCAGCAGCAGCTCTCCCGCCGGGCAATGCAGAGCCTGAGGCAGATCAGAAAAGAAAAATCCCAATGGAACAGGTTTTGAGCAGCATGTCATGCTTAAAATAGGCAAGATGTAAATAAAATACAAAAAAAACAAGTCTTTATGAGACACACTGGCATTGTAGCAAAGGTTACTGTTCAAAGTAGTTTCCTTTCCTTAAAGCCTTAAAATACACGGAAAAAGACCTTTTAATCATCCTTGTTTCATGGCATATTGGAAACATCAGAGAGGAGTGAGGAGTGTTGGAAGACTGGCAAAAGATTTTAGAAAGAAAATGGAAAAATTAAAACCAAATGGGTGTTCGTAACATATGCTCACACACTACCTCTGGCAGGAAAAGAAATCAAGGTTGATCCGGCTGGCTCACATCACATAAGAGGGGAAGCCCTTTGCAAATATAGAATGTATTTTTCTGCAGCTTTCACTGAGTGATATTTTGAAGTTTCCTTTATGTCTTTTCTTCTAGTCAATTTGTAAGTAGTTAAAAGACTTTAGATACTTGATACCAGTTGAAAAGGAAAATTGTACTGCAGCTATGGCTGCATTGCCTGATTGTGTCAGCGAGTCAAAGGGAAGTGTAAAGAAGCACGTTCTGAAATTACATCTCAGATACCATTTAAAAATGTATTAATCAATAATTATATAACAGACTTCAAGAGCATATTACCACTCAAGTAAAAATGCCACTAAGAGGTTAAAAGGGCATTTGAATATATTTCTAGAATGTTTTTTTGAATGTTCACATATTTTTTTGTAAAAGAGGGATTGCCAGTTTTTAATCAGTTCACTGCTATAACCCAGAATTAGCACATGGGAAATGAGAACAGCATATGCTGTCCTCAGAAGAATAGACAACTCAGCATGACTTTTATGGTGAAAAAGAACAATGAACTCACACTCACTCTACTCATCCCTGGGGTCATTGTTTGAACCTACATTTTATTAAAACTGTTTTGCTGTAATTTTTAAAATGCAGTTGAATGAGGATCTAGGATCAAAATTGGAACTAGCACATAAACAGAACTAAGAAGTGAATGCCATTCCTATGGTAACCTTAATCATGGTAAGTTACAGCAAATGTATTAAGCAGTGGCAGCACCAAAGGGGGGCAAAGTGGTGGGGTAGAGACCGAACGAGCTGGCAGATACATTAAAAGCTATTTAAAAATGCAAATCACAGGAGTGTACCTTTTTGGAACCCCATTATTTTGTCAAATCCAATTTTGTCACCCCCACTGGGTTGATGCTGACCTTACCACAGAATGTAATGCTACACAAATCCTTACCAAGTATTGTGCTCATTAAAACATTCTTTTGTATAATTATTCTTTAGCAATTGCTTAAATCCTTTCAAATAAGGAAATAATTTTTTTTTTCCGAGATGGAACTGCTGTGTCATCAAACGCGTAAGGAGATATAAACTTAGATGTTGAAACTGATCCACATGCACATTAGAAAAGCAGATCAATTGATTTCATGACATTAAAGTTAATACTCGGTTTCTCTCCTGCTGCTTTTTGAAGAAAGGCCGGCTGAAAGTTTTCCAGAGTTTGGATTAAAAAAATGATGATTCGACGTGAAGCAATAAGAAACAGTTCTGAAGTAATGATTCCATGTAAATACTTGTGTTAAATACACGGGCTCTGAAGAACCAAAGATGTATTCTCATGGTACTTTCTTAAATGAGTATATTTCTTTCTGCCAAGATGTGCACAGTTCCAGTATGCTTTTTCATTTCAGTGGAAACGTCCAACTATTTTTTTAAGTTGAATGTACTGCTTTATACAAGCAGTAGTATACTTAGAGTTAAGATGACCATATTTCTAAAATTCTTGCCATCCCCCCCATTTTACCTCACTTTTTTTAAAAAGGAAAAAAATCCACATTGCAAATGCAGAATGAAAATTAATTGCCTACGCAGAAATAAAGATTACAGTTGCCTAAAAGCCCTTTTAAATCCTCAATTTGAACATGTACAGTATGTGACACATTACAACATCTTTGTGCTCTTTTGTTTGTATTTGGAGGAAGATACAAAGTATTTAAAAGTATTTAGTATTTATTTAAACCAAGATTGTTTTTCTTTTTTTTTTCTTGCTACGATGAGTGTGTATTAATGTCTCTTATAAATATAACTATATGTATATAAAGGTCTCAATATCTAAAGCAGTTTCACACTGAAATGGAGGGAGAAATGTAGTCATGTTCTCAGTTATTTTTGGACATGAAAAGGAATAGAAAATATGTATGCTAAAAGTATTAAAATACTATTGAATTCCCTGTATGTTTCACTTCCTCTTTGAAGTAAATACTCTCAAGATGCCTCATGAATGTGACAGCACTGATTTGAAATAGAGTGGTGGGTGGAAGATGCAATCTGAGAGAGGGGAATGGTTTACACAAATAGTGCAGATTCATATTCCTTCGCACATTGTGAGTCAGTCTGAATTGTCTCGCCAGAGTCTGCAGGGATGACTTTTCTTCCTGTTCCTTACAGTCTGTAGCTGGGTTCAAGAGAAAAGTGCAGTTCTTCAGAGATAACTCTTCATGATAACTCTCATTCTGCACAGCCCTCAGACGCCTACAGTTCTGGTAACCGCTCTTCATTGGAACAATGGTTTTATATTTAACAGGCAGTTCCACAGATTATTAAATATATTTAGGGATGAGAAATGCTGATTAAATATCAAGCCTAAATAAGTCCTAAAACAAATTCCAGTGGTGAGAAAAGAAATCTCTGCCGTAGTTTGGTGTAATGGTTAGGATGCTTTTGTACCCTTGAGCAAGATACATTACTCATTTTTCTCCAGTACATCTTCTGCTGTGGAAATGGGTCTTTGGGTCATACTGTAAATGAGGTTTTGCTTTCATTCCACTGACCTACCTACTTCAAATGAAGAAAAAATAATAAAAAACTCTAAAATTCCTAACTTACCATCTCACTAAATAGTGTTGTGTTCTGTTCACTGTGAAGACGTTGGTGATTATAATAAGGTTGTACCGACAGACATGTTTTGTTCTTTGCTCAAATTCCCTAACATATATTTTGTCCAGTTCCAATTTTTTTTTCTCATTTTCTCCAAACAAATAAAAGTAGAAAAATCCTGAAGGTTTATCAATTTTTCCAATAAAGAAAATGGAAATGCTTTTGCCCAAAACTGGGAAAAAAATGTATCCCGGTATTCCTTAAGGTAACAGGGGGTTTTCAGGTGGTTAAAAATTCTCTCTAAGCTAAATTTTGGCTTACTATAGTAAATCATCTAATTTGCAGGTTATTTTGATTTTAAGTTGTTTTTATTTTCCACTTCAATTAGACCAATAGTGAGGCCAATGTTTTATTTCTTTATTTACTTCTGTAACGCAGGAGCAGCCAGGGAGGATACCCCAAGAACTGTTACACTTATTAGTTTATTTTCAGATCATATCTTATGTCTTAACTTCAAAACCAAGTTCACAGGATATGTCTTTACAGATGAGAGGAACAAGAGAAGTCCAATGTTTTCTGAAACAACAATACTCCAATGGTACAGTATATACTGTAATACAATGTTGGATGTCTTTCACAATTTGTAGAGCCCATATTTTAAAATTTTAAATTACTAAGTATTATTGTGTGCCCATCTAACTGCCAGTGGTAATTGTTGTACAAAATGAAGGTTTCCGACAACTACTCCTGTATTTCTTGATTGTAGTGATTTGTTGTGTCTTTGTGGTACTGTGTGTTACATGGTACAGCCTGGAGACGTTTGAGTCTGTATGAGTTATTGTTTGTGATTCTGTGGGGAACAGTAATTACAAAATGAGTTGGAGACATGTAACTTTAATATGAAGATCTAAACATGGGAGCAAACAGTATATGAAATAAAAATATTTTCAAGAACTTTGAAATTTGACAGCCAAATGTGTTCCAGTTAACATTTTCAGATGTATCTAAAGCATCTTTCTGCATCTTAATTTAAAACTGTTACTTTTGAGTCCAAAATACACACTGAAGAATGCAACACAAATATTTTCAATGTTTCAGTTTTGGCAATGTAACACTGTAATGTTGTCAAAAAATAAATTCTAGAAAATTACTATCATTACTATCCTAACCTACACAAAAAAAGGATTTTTAATAATAATAGTAATAGAGATGGTTAACATTTTCTTAATGAGTGTATATAAGTACTCAATTTCTCAGTAATAGCTTCATAAGCATTGTAGTGCTGCCCTGTTAAGAAAAGAGAAAAATGTCTAAAATATGTAAATATTCAAAAAATAATATTCAAATTATTCAATTCCAGGAAATTGGAATTTTTAAGTTTTTAATAGTAGATAAATTCAGCATGGTCCCAGAGGTAGAAGACAGTGTTCCTGAAACTGGTCATCAAAAGGGTTTTAACGTTTATCTATGAAAAATTATTTTTGCTACAAGTACCTATTAATTAGTCTAAAGCAAGCAGGAACTGAATCATTTACTAAACTACATAAATTAAGAAAAACAAACCACAACTGAAGGGTGGAAGCTTTGAGGGAAATGGGTGAAATCTAATTAAGAACAGGTTTTTGCCTCAGAGTCTAATGTCATTTGGATTAATTTCATTTGAGGTTGTAATGAGGGTAATGGCATATGGGATTCAACTGCCTGTTCCAGTTTTTAATTGAATGGAGATACAGGGCTTCAGGAGGGTAAGAAATCATGATTGCGCAACAAAAGACAAAATTCAACATGTCTTAACATATTTATGGTCAAAATTCGTTTACAGATTCATTTTTAAGACTACCATTCGTTGGATGAATTAAGAGACAGTTCCAACATGAAAAGCATTTCACATACCTGCTGCTTTTGCTTCAAGGCTGTGAACACTTCTTAGGAATCAGTTTTTATCAAGTGAAGATTTAAATCATTAAATACAGAAATTCACAAAAACGATTCACCTAATAAGAAGTTCTATATTAAAGATATGTTTCTTTTTAAGGTAATGACTTATTTACATGTGGTCTTCTGTAACTGGAATAATATCTGAGTGTATTGTGGTTATATATATATACGATTATATATGATACTATAGCATTCTGTTCTGTTCCCCCCAAAGTAATGGCCTATGCTGTTGCCCCATGACCTTGACCAGCAGGTTGCCCTCCCCCAGTGTACCCTATTTAAAGGGGGCCCCCTTAGTGCTCACCCTTTTTCAACACATGGTTAGCTAGGGGAAACAGCTCTCCCCCCTTTCTCTTCACCTGCAGTATATCTCTCTACAGTACTTATCTCCTCATCTCCTCTTGGTGAAAACCACCTGATTCTTTGACCAAGCAGGACAATAAACCTCTGTCTTTGTTGACATTATCTCAGCCGAACTGGGATGGGGCTGAATAACCACAAAACTATAGTCATTTTTGTAATCGTAAGTGACTATTGTTCAACAAGACATATGATGTCTTAAAATTTGTCATGGTACAAATGGAATATTTATGTACCAGATCTATCTTTCAGAAAATTCATTAAAACAGATTATCAACATCCATCCATTTTCTAACTGCTTCATCCAGTTCAGTGTTGTCAGGGAGCCCGAGCCTATCCTAGCAAACATGGGTTCAGGATAAAACCTAAACAGAACACCAATCCGACACAGGGTAGAAAAACAGATGCGCACCCACACACTACGGCCTATTTTCCCAGAAGCCTATTAACTTACCAGTATGTCTTTAGGCTGTGGGAGGAAACCAGAGCACCCAGAAAAAAAAACAGAGAGAACAAACACACTCTGAGGAGATAGCACCCCAGGTCTAGAACTGAACCCAGACCCAGAACTACTGTACTGTGAGGCAGTAATGCTAACCACTGCACTACCATGCTGCCCCAGATTACAGCCATTGTCACAATAGAGTTACAAGCTATCCGAAGGGGCTACACTTCCTGAATTAAAATAGTTTCCAGTTTTAGAAACTCGGCACACATTTCAAAGGCAACTGACTCAATGTGTAGCAAAGTGTGCAAGCTGTGTAACAGACTAAGTGGAAAAGTGATGAGTAAGACAGCTTTCTTATTGCTTATCCCTATAGCAATGTATGAATAAATTCATTAGCATGGTAGCTTTCATTTCCTTATTGCTGAAACAACATCATAGCTTTTTATATGTTCTGAAGGAGTTCTTAGATTTTTCAGAGGAATGAAAAGCAGATAAATTAGCAGCACCAAAAGAATTTAATTTTTCCTCAAACAAAAGCTCAATTAAATTACACATTACTGTTCCCTTATGGCTTAACTATGTACATTTCAAGACCCTTCTGGTAATCTAAATAGCACATGACCTTATAATTCTCAGGAAATGTTAGATAGAAAGTTAACTCGCTCATTTCCTTTGGGATTGATCAATACTAAGCTGTCAGAACAGGAAGTGTATTTCAGATGTTTTCCTCATGGCATTGGTTTCTATCTGAGCCGTAATATTCTCAGCAGCAAACTACTGCAGCTGAAGGCAAGGCATACAAAATATGGTACAGGTTTACAGATTTGATGCAAAGGATGTTTTAAAAATCATATTTGGAAGATGGAAAAATAGATGGTAACTTTCTAGAGAAGAAACTGTATTTCTTTAAACACCAATTATTTTTAAAATTATTTCCAAGGAGATGTCCAGGTACAAGCCAGAAATACCTTGAATTTGTTTTATTTAAAAAGGATAATGATTACTGTAATTAGATGTTCATATTTCATAACTGATACACTTCATTTTACAGAGACAGATTAGTAGCAGTTCTACACATGTTTACATAAATTAATATTATGGAATCCCAAAATAGTGATAATTAGAGTCTCTGAAAAAATGGGTTGGAATTTGGGAAAACTAGCTCCAGATTGTTAAGATTGACATTCCTGAAAAAATTATGATGAAAACAGATGTTCATTTCTCTGCACAGCTGTGAAGCTAAACTTCCCAGCACTGCTCCGGTGTTTTGCATGTTTTAGATCCCTGGAAAGTGCTCGAGTCCTTGTCACATTAAGCCTTACATTTCAGCACTAGGAGTTTCTCGGTCTGCTTAGCTCGTAATGTGATCTATCATCAACGTTAGATTTGCCAGACCGCCAGACATCTTAGGCTTATGACAAAATTACCTTTTCAGATTCAATAAAAAACTGTCTCAATCAGATAGAGCACACAGTGAAAATAATCCCACCAAAGTAAAGGAATACTTCTGCTTCATCTAATTAACACAACTGTGCATGTAATGTAGTATGCATCCATTCCATTAATTAAATCAGCAACAAAGGCAACAAAGCTGAGGGAAAATTCTATAGGCTGGGGAAAATTCTGGTCTCTAGGAGTGTAGTGAGCAATATGCACTCTGCTTACTGTATAATAATCTCTGTGGGAGTATTGTTGTTGAAGAGATACTAATTATTGTAGGATTTTGTATTTGGGACTAATAATATAAAGACAGAAAAAAAATGAGAGTGACTAATTGCCCTGTGCCTAGGGTCTTTGGAGTCAAAATATTTTTTGGAAAGATATCTGAGTTTATCTAAATTTATCTTTTGAAACCCAAGAGTCAATGTTGACTCTTCTGTTCCATCACACTACAAGTCCTGAGATTCCATTTGTACTGGCTACCTGTTGCAAGACTGTGGTGTTTAGGTGTTAAACACAACCAGACAACTAGGAATTGAATAATCAAACCTGTCCTTGCACCAAAACACCTCTTTATTGCAAACCCTTGGAAAGATGTCTACAATTCCAATGCTGTACTATTCATTTAGATTATAAAATCCATTTAATATCTGAATATAGGTTATTCTTTAATTTATACACTTTTAAAAAAGAACATAGTGATTTCTAAATCATAAGAACTGTAACTTGCTGCTAATTGTTTAGGTTTTAAGTTAGATTGTTTTTAGATTTGTCAGTGCCCATTTTGGAACTCTCTTTGGAAAGAAACCAAGAATGTTGTGTTTTTCCACTGTATCAATGTTATCATTACATGTGTCCCCATTAGATAAATTACTAACAATCCAAATTGAATGTCTCTTTATTCCCTTAAGCCTCTTGAGACAGATGCTCTTCAACATTGCTTTATGTTGCATAGAAATTCAAAAAAACTAGTTGCCTTCATCTCTTTTTATCCAAACTTTCCAGGAAAAGCTAACTCATGTTAACTTAAGACAGGGCTCTTCCAGGTCACAACATCGCAGCATTCTGATACAGCCAGCTGAGAACAAAGTGATAGCAGTATAGTATGCAATGGATTTAAAATACCATTGGTCATACTACTAGTCTTGGTTCATTTAGTCTCTTGCACTTTGCCCAGTTGGAGCTAATTGTTTCAGGAGCTAATTTTTGGTTTGGTAGTCCTAACTACCGTATTTATTTTTTAATATGATACTTCTTGTGTGGCAAGGTGATGCAGTTATTAGCATTGCTACCTTGCTGCACTGGAGCCCTGGGGTGTTATCTGCTTGGATTCTGTATGTTCTCATGCTTTGTGAGTTACAGTACCTCGGGGTGCTCCAGTTTCCTCCCACAGTCTAAAGACATACTGGTAGGTAGGTTAATTGACTTCTGAGAAAATTGTCCCTTGGTGTGAAGGAGTGTTTGTGTTTGCCCTGTGATGGATTGCCATCACATCCAGGGTGTACCCCAGCTGTGTACCCCACCTCGTGCCCTCTGTTTGCCAGGATAGCCTAGCAACCTATCACGATCCTGAATAGGAAGAAGCAGTTAGAAAATGGCTCGATAGATGGATAGCCATTTTAGAAATAGAAGCATCCCTTCCCTTCCATCCAAAAAGTATCCACCACCAATGGGATATTGCCCTGGTCAAGGACAAGGAAAACCCAGTTGCTTTGGTAGTTTCACATTAATTCTCTAGTGAGAGAAGCTGATCTGTATGAAATTATGTGACTGCATCCTCAGAGGGGGCCAGGCAGTACATAGTACATAGTATGCGGTACATTCTACACCTTTTTCAAGGACACTTTTAACAATCACGATTTTCAACCATAACCTGGACAGTATTGGCCCATACGGCCGCCTATACTGTATATTTGAGGAACTAGTTACATCCATAACATAGACATCCAAGAGATGAACATGGTACTGTATATGTAGGGATATTTGAATTTGAATAGAAAAAAAAGACATTTCATCTAACATAAAAACAGTCATCATCATAATTAACGACAGACTGGCTCATTTGTGTTTTTATATTCTCAATCACTTTGTTTCATATTGAAACACCACCCACATTGCTGATTTTTAAATGACAGCACAATTTATGGTTTTTGGCTTTGAAAAGCAGGAGACTCAGATGTTTGAACCATGCAAAAATCATCAGCAGGAACCATTTTTACAACATGTTGTCAAACTCTGGAAACAATAAAACATATAAGTGGCATCACAAGTCTCGGCATATAAATTTAAGCTAATGGTGAAATTGAAAATCACCAAATTTTTTAACACTCCGTTGACAAAATTTCACAGCTCTCATGTATAGCAGTCTTTTCAGAAAATGTGTGTACAACACACATGAGGACACCAACTTGTTAGAGCACTTCTAAAATTAAAGACTATCGCTGCACACAGTTGCATGCAATGTCTTATGGAGGGCACTGTTCAAACAAAACACAAGTATGTTCTACATTCATATTTCAGAAACCCTACATGAGCGAGCACTTACGTTTGAAAGCAAGACAGCTAACACAAAATCTGACAGCCTTCGTTGACAGTGCAAATCCTTAGTGGGGGTTAAACAGAGTTTTTAATGGACAGCTCCTTCCATCTGCTCCTGCATTTCAGCCACTCTACAGCTGCTGTAAATGTAGCCTGAAGGAAGAAGAGAGAAGGGCTACTTGGCTTCAAGGGAGGTTCAGGAGAGCAAGGAAAAGATCTACAATATAACAATATGAGGTGCAGTCTTTTCCAAAACATGACAAAACTATTATTTTTTTGTCTTTTTAGACAATACACCAAAATAAATAAAGAATATATTTTTTAATTTCTTTTGATAGATTGGCATGTTTAAACATTTACAATTGCTTTTAAAAAGGAGGGAGCTAAAATTTGTAGCCATGTAAAATGCCTTTGCAATGAATTTGAAATATATATATATTATCTATAAAGAGCACTGTAAATTAATTTAGCAATCTCACAAATGCTTGAATGGACTGTTTTCAAAATCAGTTTAAAAAAAAACTATTTCCATAGCATATGTACTGTATATACTGCTTAGCTGTGAAGTTTTTGTATCACTTTTATTAATAATGCTATTAGTGCATTCATCAAATCGATATTATGATGGCTAATACATAGATGCAGGCTATACTGCTTACAATATTGTGGTTTCACTTTATTTTTATATAATATACTGTATGTATTGTTGTACTTAATGCATCATTTGCAATTCATTTTCCTTTCTTGTATTTTTTATCTATGTTGAAGCTAGATTTTAAATGGAATTACATTGTGGGACATGAATTCAGAGGAAAACAATAAGTAGGACAGAAACACTATGATCACTATGAGAAATACAGAGAACTGGGCACAGAAAAAAACTTTTAAAAAGTAAGATAGTTTCTTTTGTAAAATAATATATTTATATATATATTAATTCATTCAACAGTTTCTGATCTCCCAGAATTGTACATTAGGTTTTGTGTGCTATCCAAGAGCCTCTATTTCTTTCAGAAAGTGGGGAACTAAATTACAAAGTCAAGTAAAATATCTCCTACACACCCGAAGAAGGCTCCACAACCGAAACGTTGTGTTTTCTTTCTTCTCTTTTCAGCATGGAATAAACCTATTACTTGTATATTTCCTTGATATCAGGAATCTCGTGTTTTACAAGATTTTAAAATCCAAGCAATTGGAAAAGACCTCAGGAACAACTGCCTGACTCCTTATCTGAATAATTAGTTCAATTAAATAAAGATCAGAGGAGGATAACAACCAGAGAACCCTCAGAATCTCAAAGACTGGACTCGCTTATCCCATATCTTCTGTAACACAAATATACAACAAACGTTGCAAACATAATTCCATTAATTATACTACCATTTTCGGAGGAGAAAGGATAAGCAAGAAAAAGCTTTCATTTCGTCCAGCCAATTATTGCTGTTTGAGGTTCAGTTTTAGACTATAAGAAGTTTATAAACTTAGCTACAAATACTTGACAGATCCAGTAATGCAGGGTAATACCAGCATCCCATGTGGTGTATCGAATGCAAGTTAGTTTTGAAAAAGGCAATCGTTTTCTGACTTTACATGATATGAAGGTCCTTGCAGAAGCAATGATGCCATCTAGGGTGGTCACACACTTGGGATTTTTGTTATTACATTACATTTTTTCCATTTCATTTAAATAAAAACTCTCTCTTTATCATTTTGATCCCAAAACTTAGTCATAATAATGAGAGATATACAGTATAATGAGAAATGACCATTTTTGGGAAATCTGAGGAAGGTTATGCTTGAGATGCCTAGTTAGATGGAGTTGGATTCAATATACTGTACAATACCCAGTATGGAAAAAAAAAGTCACATTTGGAAATTATTTTGAGGGGTAAAAACATGCAGTTGATGGTATATTTTATCCAGTCTTTTGATGAAGGAAAGAAATCCCCTTGTGGTTTAATGAGATATTATGAAGCAACTATGGTTTTATGTCACTTTTTTATTAAGTCTTTAACTTCATATAAAACACCAGAGATGAGTGTAGTTATATACTATACATATTTAGATTCTACAATGTATTTGTATCCACTTTCAAACATATTACAGAACTATTTCTGCTCTCATCTTAAAGTAAGCCACAAAATAGCATTGTGATTTCCCCCTAAACCCACGAGGAACAAACACAGGCTATGCACAGAACTGCAGAAAGCCATGTTTTCAAATTGACTTGAAGAGTAAGCCTCAAAAACGTTCTGGAAATGATAATGAAACACCAGCTTTTTAGTCAGCCTCCTGAAGGAAACTTTCTTAAGACACATTACTTTCATTATAAAAAACCTTGTATGAGATTTGTACTGGGGTAATTATTTAGCACAAAGCTAGGATGTTATTGTTGAACTGAGTTAGGTGTTCCTATTGAAACATAATTTATAGCACTGAATGCATGTTTTGCATGTCTGATACACCTTTAACTAACATTTTCTTGTTGTATTACTTCACTTCCTCTATGCAATGCTTAATGAGACTACACGGGTAAGAATGAATGCTTACTGCCCAGTTTTCTAGTAAGAAATACATAACTGCAGCTTCATTGTGGATTTTTATTTGTTCAAGCAAACTCCTGTGTGGGAGCTATAACTGTACGAGTCACATTTGTGCTTATATTCTGGATTTTGATTTGATTTGACACTTCATGTCACGCAGCAGCAGGCTGCAGCTAGTAGGACCCTGTGCATAGCGGTCTCCGGTGAAGTCCGATCAGGAGGTAGATAGGATTCTGAATAAAAAACTAATCCAAAACGAGAGGCAAGGTCGAGGTTGAGTACGGTAGCAAGGAGTCAAAAGCCAGTAGGGATAGACGAGAGAAAAGTAGTCTTCAGGAGAAGGCAGTTGAAGAGCAGCTCAGCGAGGAAACCTCAATAGTGAGAGAGGTCTAAGAGGAGAGTGAGGGTTTAAATAAGAAAGAGTGCAGTGTTAATTGGTGTGTGGGCGTTTATGGTGAATAGTGCTTGATAGAATGCAGGAGCACTTGCGTGTCTGCATGTGGTTCATGGACCCTTTTTATTTAAATTATTGCAGATAATGACTGTTAAAAATAAGTATATTCCCTTTCACATCAGCAACCTTGTAAGCCGTCTCAGAGGAACCTAAGATTTCATATTGTCAAGCAATGGGTACTCACAATATGAGTGCTTAATACTAACTCATTTACAGATGAGGCTGGGCCCTGTACAGAGCAGGTTAGGTCAGGTCAGCTTCGATGTGTAGACTTCAAGTGTCAAATTCAATGCATTTTCCACCTGCGCTCCACCTTCATGAAAAATTCAGACCTGCTTTTGCATTGATCATTTGCGTCTGTTTTGGCTTTTCAGTGTGAAGATCACAAACCTTCACAGGAAGCTTTACATGATGTCTTTCACTGTTATTCAAATGTGAAATTTCCCCAATAACCATAAGAATTTGAACAGCAAACCTTACAGTAGGTCAGCAGAATAGAGAGAATTGATTTCCATGTTGTTAAAATGAGGGAGGGAGAAGACTGTAAAAACATTCCCTAACACTATACCCCTAAACATTTCCACACCCGAAGAAGGCTCCACAGCCAAAATGTGTTTCTTTTCTTCTCTTTTCAGCATGGAATAAACCTTTACTTGTTCCTTTGCAGCCTACACATGCTGACACAGCTACATACTTTAACTATTTTAGTGTAGACTAGGTACAAACAAAAGAGAGTGACACTTTTGAAAAAACAAAGAGTGCACTTATGCAGGAATGCTAACTGTATTGTACAAAGAACAGACCACAAATAAAGCAGTTAAAAAGTCAATGCACAACAATACAAAATCCAGATATTAGCTGGAGTCACATTTGAAAGAAATTATGAAAATGGTTAGAAATGGAAATATTTGAGGAAGCTTGTATCTTGTGGTGTCGGAAAAAATAATATACAATACACATGTAAATAGGAAGATGCAAGTGAAATACGCAGCATGGTTAGCATTTCTGCCTCGCAGTACTGGACCCTGGTTTCAATTCCAGAATTATGGTGCTATCGGCTTGGAGTTTGCATGTTCTCCCTGTGTTTATGTGGGTTTCCTCAGTGTACTCCGGTTTCCTCCCACAGTCCAAAAACATACTGGAAGGCTAATTGGCTTCTGGCACTGGTGTGACTGTGTGTTCTGTTACCCTCTGAGTTAAACTTTCTCTGCACTGAGGTACATTAAGACACCCCTTCCCTGGTGGAAAAAGTAAAACAAATAACACTGAAAGAATGCTGTTTATTTAGTAATAAGTGTGATATTCTGCTTTTTAAGGGAATCCTGGCATCATTCATTATTAAAAGAAATGTCCCTCTGATCTTATCACAATGAAAACGTCATTGAGTTGTCAAACAAAACATTTTGCAACTAAACTTAAAAAGATAAATGTTTTAAGATAAACAGAAATTGGCTAAACAGCTGTTTTCTCAAACAAAACTGAATGTGGAAAGCTGATTAATTTCCTTTTTTGTTCCTGTGAGAGCTGCAGTACTTTCTAGTGAAGCATAAGGTGAGCTCATTTAAAACTGCTTCAACTTTTTTGACTGGAATTTTGTTTGGCAAGTGTTGGGCAGACTTAACTTAATATTTGTCTTATTTTTGAACTGAGAACTATTCCGTACTTGGTCACTAAAATAAAACAGGGCTGATTCATCTGTTTCATTAACTTCCTTTCTTTAATACTGAAGTTTTAACACTTCCTTGTGTCTGTGCCAGTCTGAGTGGTATTAAGTCCTTTGCCTTTTATGGAGACTTTGGTGGTCTGCCTTTCAGAGGAATGCAAAAGAACAAGTCAAAATACTGCCCTCATTCTAGACATTATCTACAGTATAGTACTTCATAACATAGGCCAGGTCTGATTCCTGTATGATGATTAATTGCCCAAAACTTTATAAAAGAAAGTCTGATACCATTTGAATTAAATTAGGAATTTAACTGATGTTTTTCCTTTTTTGGCTGGATTTATTAAGTTTAAAAGTGAACATGAATTTTTAAGAATGGGTGTGTCTTTAAAAAAAAGAATTCTTAAAGCAGTTACTACTGTATGTCTATTGTCATGTTTTTGTGTCATTACAATAAGAGAAGGTACAATACATCTGTCTCAACAACATATTATTCAAAGAAGAATGGAACTTATCCACACCTAAGAGACTGTTTCTCATTTAATGTACCTAAACCTAAAAAAAATTGTACCTAACCCTGAGGGAAATACTTTCTCTTTCACTAAAGAGAAGAAGGCAAGATCAGACCAGGACTACATTTTGTTAAAATGGTTTACTTGAGTATACCCTAATCCTTTGCTCTTCAAAGAGTTTTCAACCCAAGGTTGTTCTATCAAGGAAAAATCAACAGTCATTCATTCTTGTTTTGCTGTTTCACTGTATGTTCAATGGAGATTACACTCAAATTCTAAGGCATTCCCAAATTAAACTGAATCCTCTTTTGTTCTTCCAGACAGCTGTTGTTTCTGTCCAAGGTGCTCACAAAGCATTTATTTATCCCCAAGGTTTTTTGGATAGTGGTAGGAGGAGATTTGGAAGCACTGCTTAAGAATATTTTTTTGGGATTTTGTTCAGTATAAGTGTGTGTACAATGTCAGCTCCACTCAGATGCAGGCCCCCCACAGCACATGCCATGGAAGTAACAAAAGGATATTCGTCTTATTCAGGTAACAGGTTCAAAGCTAAATCCTGAACCATACAGTTCACATTTAAAATCGACCACCAGGAAGGACAGATTCCCACTACTGTGGTAACATCTGTTTATATTTATTTCACACTAAAAAATAAATCAGGCTTAAATAAATCAAAATTTTATTTAAAGAATCTTTTGTTGTCCTTGGTGCCCCTGGTGGTTATGAGGAGTATGAACATGCACTGGTCCACTACCTTTTTACACCACACAAATCTGCTTGATCTGTGGTGAGGCAAACACACTGTACAGCTAAAGTAAAGTAGAGGCAACAGTGACAGTAAGAAAATTACCTTTAAACAAACATGAAAAGAAGATATCAACGGTATATTGTTTTAATTCATTATTGTAGCGGCTTCGCCTGGCGTTGCGGCCACAGAGCGCCCGGCTGGGGTGCACGGCGAGGGACAGGATGGGAGTAATAGTGGCCAGGGCCAGTGGGCAGGACTAGAAGAGCCACTGGCCAGGGCAGCTGACCAATTGTGGAACAGGTGTACACAGTCACGAGATCGCCCGCACTCATGTAAATAGTTTCCCTGGTTTTGCACCCCTTTTATACATGTATACAATTACCACCTTAGGCCTGTGTAACAGTACCCAAATTGACCCCAGTGTGTTTTAGCCTGTTTGTCTCTTTCTCTCCCTCTGTTGTGGTTGCTGTGCCAAACGCACGTCGGATTAATAAAGCGTCGTGTTCTCAGTTAAGAAGAGCCAGACTTCCTGTGTCTATCCTTGATGAACCCGTCGTGTTACATTATTTTCAGGTTTAATAAATTATTGGATTGTTTAATACATTACGGCCCGCAACTATATCACCCTGCAACTCACAGCTGACAATCCACTGAGGGCCAGCATGAGTGAATCTGGTCAGTACCTGGAAGGGATACCTCCTGGGAAAACGAAAGTTGCTGCTGGAAGAGTGTGTTGGTGGGGCCAGCAGAGAACACTCACCCTGCTGTCTGTGTGAGTCCTAATGCCCCAGTATAGTGATAAGGACACTATACTGTAAAATATAAAGGCATCTTCCTTCGGATGAGACATAAAACCGAGTGCCTGACTCTGTGGTCATTAAAAATCCCAGGGAGTTTCTCAAAAAGAGTAGGGGTGTACCCTGGCATCCTGGCCAAATATCCCATTGGCCTTTACCAATTATGGCCTCCTAATAATCCCCATCTTTGAATTGGCTTCATCACTCTGTTCTCCTCCCTACTGAAAGCTGATGTGTTTTAGATAGATAGACCAGACTTTATAAATCTCGTAGGGAAATTGATGTGTTACAGCAGTCCAGCCCAAGACAAGCAAAAACAGACATCAGAATAGTTATAAAACAAAAGACAACAAAATAAGTATAAAATAAATAAATAAATAAATAAATAAATAAATAAATAAATAAATACATAGGTGTGTGCAAATGTGATGATCATAGTCACTGTAAAAACAATAAAATATGTGCAAAATGTGCATAGGTTTATACAGATTGATTGTCCAAAAAGTACAATGGAGCAAACATGCTGTCCATAGACGAGCAAATGAAGGGCTAACAGTCCTAACCTTGGGCAACGTTATACACCCTGACAGCCGCCGGGAGGAAAGACATGCAGAAACGTTCCCTTGAACACCGTAGCTGGAGCAGTCTGTTGCTAAAAGTGCTCCGCTGCCCAGTAACAGTCCCATGAAGCAGATGAGAGGCGTTGTTCATGATGGCTGTGAGCTTGGTCAGCATTTTCCTCTCAGCCACCACCTCCAGGGGGTCAAGGCTCATCCCCAACACAGAGCCAGCCTTCTTGATAAGTTTATTGAGCCTATTTGCATCTTTTGTCATGATGCTGCTGCCCCAGCACACAACAGTGTAGAAGATGGCTGCCGCCACCACTGATTCATAAAAAATGTATAGCAGTGTTCCACACACACCAAAAGACCTGAGCCTCCTAAGAAAATAGAGTTGGCTTTTGAGTGTACTGGCACGCTATGACTGCCATCTCATCATCCAGATGGGACTGCACATTGGTGGTAGTGGAGGGGAGTCCCCATTACCTGTAAAGCTCTTTGGGTGGAGTGTCCAGAAAAGTAGTAGTAGTAGTAGTTAATTTAGACTATCTTATAGTTTTCTCCTTTAACATTGTTACTTTAAATTTTTACATTTTATATTATGTTATATTTAGTGCTGTTTTTGCAATTGAGCATTCCATTGTAGTACAAATGAGACAATGTCACTAGATGTCACTGTAAGTATTACTTTATTTTAAAACATTTTTGATGTTTTTAAAATCTTATTAAACCTTTATCTTTCAGTTTGTCTTATGTGAAACGCTGATGATACAACAGATATGTTCGAACAAGATGTCTCAGTGCAAGTGCAAGGGCTAGCTTTCTGAATTGAGCATCGCATGCGACTTTGAGCAACAATGCAGCTCGAACAATCCCAACCTCTTGTTTGAATCAGAGTATTTATACATTTCTGTGGTATCTTGTTCTACCTCTAGAAAACAAGAGCTGATAGTTGCTCAAGTTTCTGCAATAGCTTATGACTAACTACACCTGACTACAAAGATTGTTCCAAATGTTTTAATGTCATGCCAATTCTGATGACTAACAACCTGGGTACTGTAAGGCATGTTGAAAGCAAACTATAGATAAATGCAGTCATATTACAAAAAGCATTGTGCAAAGCATCAATGAGGCTATTGTGACCATTATTGATGTGGGAGCTATATTTGCTACTAGATCTAAAAGATCAGATGCAGACTAAGCAAATATGTTTCATATTGTTAACAGGTGATCTCTCTTGGCTTACCAAAACTTACCAAATACCTCATGCTCTCTGCTAATGATTGATGATCCTCTTGCTCTGGTGGTGTATTCTAACAGCTTTTAATGTCTCCCACAAATCAGTTCTGTTATGTTTTCAATCTTTGGTCAATGTTGGTTTTATTCTCTGCAGCCTGCATGTTGGCAAAGCCAACACTTGAAACTGGCTTCTCACTCAATGAAGGACATGCACTAAAGTGAGAATATACTTACTCAGGCACTTTACTGGAATGTGTGAGTCTGCGTTCAAGATCCATCTCATTCTTCACACAACAGAGGACAACACTTCTTGCTTCACAATCTCTTATGTTTGGATGTGGAAATGAGACAATGAACACAACTTTCAAATGATTCATTATTAATGCTGCCTTTAAAGATAAAGATAACGACAGTGACTGTAGGACAAAGGCAAAGGAAAATTAATCTGAGCCAATTTGTGAGACCAAAGATAAGAAACAGCCAGGGGACTCTGACGGTTACTTTAATTTTTTGTGGCAAGTACTCAGACAATGATGCTTCTTGCTGTAGTGCTGCCTAATTACATAATGTCTTCCCAATTTCCTTCCTGTATTTTATTTTTATTTTACATCCAGAAATGAAATGATTTATTTATTTTTTATTTATTTATTTGGCACCCAGAATGATCATGAAAAAGCATCCGTATATCTTAATGAATATCTTCTGTTGCATTTAATCAAGTAATTTATTTATTTTTTAAAATTATTGCTAGAATTTTATCTACACAAAGAGTGTGTATCACTGTTTTATGTTATTAACTCTAGATATTAATTGCAAAAACTAAAATACAAATTCAAAGAAGCTTCCTGGTAGGTCACCACACAAGCCAATAACAGCAGGTAAAAATGTACAGAGCTCATGAAAAACCAGTAACTTATGTTTTCTTTTGTAAATAACACTGGGTATGTGGTCATGTTTTCATGTCTACTGATGATAACGGACTTTATAAACTGAGAGCATAATGGATTGTTCATAATGTTGCCACAGGAGCTATTAGCTTCCTGTTCGGTTTCTCATGTCTCATAATGAGATGTGTATCCACCATTTTACAAAAACCTCCTGCAGCTGAGCCAGATTATGTAAACTGAAGGTCAGTGACGCTGACAGCTTGTGTTAAGGATCTAAAGGATTCTCTTCATGTTGTCATGCTTTGTGTTTAACTCTTCTTGAGGATCAAGTTAACAGTGAACTTTCTTTAAAAAAATTATATACAGCAGATACCCTCTCCTAATCCACCAGGGAATTTGAAAATTCTCCCTTTGGCATTTTAGGAAGCATTTCAGATTGGAGTTTAAATTATCGTAGACCACTTAAAATTAACAGGGAATTAAGGGAATTATACTTAAAATATGTGAAATGCATAAAAGGTCACTACTACAGAGTAGAGCCAAAGTAAGAACTGTAACTGAAACATGATTATACATGAAAGTCCTTAACATACTAGGACATACCAGGGGGTGTAAGTCTTCTCATTTCAATTTTCCCAGAATCTGTCTCTTAATGCATTAGACAGGTTTGCCTACAGCCACAATGTCAGTCATTTGTTTTTATACAACCAAGACTGGTTTGGCTCATAGTGCAATGACCAACCAAAGAGAGAGAAAGAGAGAAAAATAAATGTTTAATCTTGAATCAAGAGTGTTACTCAAGATACATGTTTTTTCCTATTTACCTTTTTAACATAGTTTATGAATTTTCCAGTAAATGGAATTAAGTCCTGCAGAGCTTTTAGCAGAATTGTGGATGGTTTTCTCAATGACAGTATGTTGCTTGCAAGGTTATTTGGTGGTGTATCATCTGTTAAATATCCACAGCCTCTCCTCTTTAGATTAGGTAAGGAAAATTATCTACAGTGCTGAGATGAACTTCCTTTCCTTTTCCGAACACTCTGTAGTTTCTGTCTGTAGTACTGTACTGTAGGAGGGCTGCTTTGCAGACTATGAGGAGTGTTCTGAGAGAAAATCACTCTCGGCTGTTTTGAATGAGAGCCTGTGGTGTAACTTGTCAATGTTCACAGACATTGTTTAACACAGGAAACTTCTGAGACTAGGTGGAAGTAGGCAGTCAGCATGCTTATATTTGCTGCAGTTTCGCAAAAAAGAGTGTAAAATTCAAGCCAAAGACAGAAAATGCTGCAGTGATAATGTCATGTTTGCTCCTCTTACCAGCTTATGTGGAATGGGTAAACTCGGAAATGAATATCAGTTTTTGGAATGTACGTCAGGAATTGCAGTGATCCACAATATGAGATTTTTAGTATTTATGTATTTTAGCTTTATAGCAAATTAAAAATCAGATTTGTAGGGGCTTTGCAAAGATTATCCAGATTTATTTTTTGTTGCCTTCTTTACAGAAAGTGCTGAGCCTGTTACATGTTAGAATGTGCTGCCCTAGGAAACTTGATAGTGTTTGATTCTCCCACAGTGGGAAGACCAGACTTTCAGGAAGTTGTACAGTGTGTAGCTCAGACCCAGAAGGTTAATGAGAGTCCATGTAAGAATAAGGGTAGGACCACAGCTGTATAAGATAAGATAACTTTTTTAGCCATATACAATTTCTTGCATTAAGAATTTGTCTTTTCACATATCCCAGCTTGCTCTCCATGAGACACACAGACAGGAAGAGAAGCTTGGGGTCGGAGCGCAGGGTCAGCCATATATACGGCACCCCTGGAGCAGCTGGAGTTAAGGGCCTTGCTCAGGGGCCCAACGGAGTAGGATTCCTCTGCCAGCCGCAGGATTTGAACTGGCAACCTTCCAGCAACCAGCCACAGGCGCAGATCCTTAGCCACAGTGCCACCACTCCGCATACATATTGTATCCATTGGGACACAGCCACCCAGTCCCAGTCTTAACCTTCTGAGGAATAAGAACTATATTCATCTTGGGCAGGCTGTCACTAAATAACCTATACTGCTCCATTATGCCATATGGCAACATTACTGTATATCTGTACATATTGTGTTTTGCCTCCTCTGTTGTCTTCTAGCACAAAACAAATTCCACAGCTTTGGATGAGGAACTATGGTTGCCACTACAAAAGCAAAAGAAAAGTGCTGTTTGAAAGCCCTTGAGGGCTGACTCAGACAAAAGATGAAAAACAAATTCTGAATTTGGTTGAGGGGAGAGCTTGGGCGTGGTACAAACTTTCAAGTTTTTTTTTCCTCATACATTCCTGTGCTGAAATAAAGAAGGGCCAAGCTCATAAAAGCAAATATTGGATAAATAAATGATATCAAGATGATATTTGTCCAATATTTTTGAATCTCTGCTCCAGTACATGTTGTCAGTCTTTGAACAATCAATTCAAGATATGACAGTAGGACTGAATTAAATTATTAGAAACTGCAAAAAGGAAAAAGTTATTGTCAAATCCGACATAAAGTAGTTTAACTGATAAAGCAGCATATGTTAACATTGAAACTGCTTTTTAGCAAAGATGCCAGTAATGTAATTTAAAAGCCTAATATCCAGTTTTTAAGAACATCAGTCAACAGTAAACTTTTAATTTTATGAGATACTTCACTTGACCTTGCTGTGCTTAATAACACAAAGCTTTTATTTATTTTTACATTTAGGAGAAATTACTGTTTTGTTCTACTTAATATTTTTTTTACAATAAAGATTAAATAAAACATCTTTTGTAAATTGAATCAGTTGCACAGTGGAGAGGTACAGGTATTTGAAATAATCATTTTAATTATCCACTGATGTGTTCAACTTGGGATGATATAACTATTGTAATGCTATATCAATGTGTACAGCAACAAAAGCATGGATTGAATACATTGACCTTGTTAGGAGAATGTTATTTTAGGAAAAAGTCAAAGACAGATAAAAATAAAAATTTTGATGAACTCATATATTTCTCATATATGGATTCATCATGATAGACAACTATCAAAAGCAATGAAAAAATGTTTTTTCATTAGTCATAGTGACTAATATTGATACTAGGCAAAATTATTCTAGTATCTCCAAACCTGAAGAAGGCTCCACAGCCAAAACATTGTGTTTCATTTCTTCTTATTTCAGCACGGAATAAGCCTTTACTTGTTCCTTTGCTAGACAAAATTATTCCGGTAAACGTGTATGAACAATGTAGTAAAAGCAAATTGATCTAATTTGTAGTTCTACAAAAGGCCCCAGCTTGTGATTTAAATCACAAAAAAAAAATTGAATTAGACCAAAAGATAAATTAAATATTGTCTTTGGACTGATAATCATATAAAAGGGATCTTTGTGCACTGTGCATTCAACCAAGAACTGAAATCTGCAATGATATTGTAATACAGCTCCACTGCATGAAGTGCGTCTAAAGTGAAAATTCCTTCATGGTAAGTCTGCCTTTGAAATATAAAAGACTTAAAACTAGCATATGCAAAATCACATTTTGAATAGTTTTCAGTATGAACTTATTCAAGATATCCCATCTGCTAGGTCACTAATTCCAAATCTCCAGTTTGGCCTCTCAAGTAGCAAAACAAATTCTCCACACCCACTTCATCAGACACACAAAAATGTGACTGTTGACAAATCTCTTGACAAATCTACTTCCCCTGTAGCTGTGATGTTAGGCAATGGCAGACATCTGTTTTCAGTAACGGCTTTGAAACATCAATCACCCTGAAACAAAAATATAAGTTAGACAGGACTTGTCCAGGTTGAGGATGTTTAGCTGGCCCTGGGTTTGTATGTATTTCAATAAAGAAATTTACAAAGGCCTTCCAAGTGCCTCAACTGGTAAAGGTGCTCAGATAGCGTAGTGTGAATTCTGTGATCGCTTATTCAAGTCTGGGTGATGGTCATGGTCTGACTATGACTGATATTCCGTAAGAGGTGCTGCTCAATAGTCTGAAAGTAGCCAAAGGTAGAGTGTAAATAGTCAGCCAGGGCTCCCTCAGCTCTCCACAATGTTTGTGAAGACCAATGGTGGGTGGGTTGAAGAAATCTCCCTATACTGTTTGTACTTTGTGTTTCTGGTCACAAGGTTTGTGGATGTGAACCAAGATGAGAAAAAGTGAGCTATTCAAAACCAGGTGGAAATAACTGAATGAATTGGCAATTGTTAGTTAGTGAATTATGACAATCACTAGTGCAACAGTCCGGCATGAGCAAAAGGAGTCAAAGTAGGCAAAAGTACTTCTATTACTACTAATATTTAATAACAACAACAACAACAACAACAACAATAGCGGCAGATATTTCATGGAAAAGTCTAATCTACAACTGAATACTCATAAGTAAAATACAAGCTGTTTCATGGCTGTTTGTTATGTGACTAATTTAAACCTCTTTTTAATCCTTTTGGTCTTTAGCTTCATGTCATGAAAGGTGTTTTTAGTGGATCACATCCAAACTGTTATTCAATTTCTGAACATTCTGAATATCTACAGGCTGGGGTGGGGCCTGTCAGCATTCCAGGTGTTAGAAAATGGTCAGATATGCATCACATAATTTTTGTAAAGTAAAAGGCTAAGACAATAGATATTAATATAACCAAGACAAAATCTGTTTCTGTAGCAATCCAATGGTAGTTCAAAGCCCCTTCACCTCAATCATCATAATTTCATAGTATTTAAAAAGTATTTATTCATATTTTAATGAAACTTTACATTAGATTTTTGCTTGGATTTTGCTATTTTATGTAACTGTGTTATCTAATTTTACTGTGCATGACTGTGTGTAATAAATACTCTTCTAGAGCCCTGAAACATTATTATTTCTCATGTGTACAAAATATTATGTCCAACCAATACATGATTTATAATGATATATAATAATCATATACAACATACAAGAGGAAAAGAATTGCTACACCCCATTTATCACTCCCAGAGTGATAGTAAAGTGTCTGATGTTTGGAATGTATATACCATATAGACTTTATCATCAATCTTCAACCTGTATTGATCTATACAGGATATACAGATCTATACAGGATCTTTACAGGATATTGATCTGCTGGATATATAAAGAATTTATTCTTCTGAACTTCATTCCTCATCTGATGCATTCCTGTATATACAATATATAAACATTTACAGCATTTAAGGTTTAGTCTACTACTAGTAGAGGACAAACTTCATGAAATGAAGTTTAAGTTTATGAAACTCAGGGGCAGACTTACTAAAGGGTACTGTTTATAATATTAATAAAAATATTAAATATATAAATCCTGATTTATAAAAAGTAATTTCCATTTTAATGTGGAAAGGGTGAGGGTGTATTGAATTTTAGATATTGCTATTGAATAAGAAACACAAATACAAATGCTGGGCAATCAAAATCTCAATGAGCAATTTACAGTACCACTTACTCAAGGTTGTAACCATGGAGGTAATGGCTCTGAACCAACCCTGGGTTTGTTGTTGGAGTCTAAGAATTTAGTGACTTTATTGCTTTCTTTAAAACCATCTTCTGATAACTGCTGAAAAACAAGACAAGACAAGATTATTAAAATATTAAAGTATGGGAGATAAGACAATGATCCTAGAAATATCTGCAAATCCAACAAAAACAACAGAAAATGTTCCAAAGGTTGTCAGTAGGGAAAGTGAGATGAATGAGAGCTGGCATTTAAATATCTGAAATATTTGAATACCTTTACAATATATTCCATACCTTCCCAACTCAATGGTTAATATGAAGATAGCCTTTATTTGTTGAAAAAACTCTGTTGTTCTGCAAAGACAAATTTAGGAGTAACCCAAACATACCCATCTACACTTCATTTTATTTCTTTTGAATGAAATGTGGAATATGAACTTACTGCCATTTTATGTGTATCTTTTTGTTATTGCTCTTTGTTCAAAAAAGGAGAAAGCGATGTACAAATATGTAAAACCCATTGAGCAAGACTGCTGATAACAAGTAGAGACAGGAAAAGTCCACACTGACTATAAAGCTGTACCCTTGACCATGTTTTGAAAAGCTCTGCAATTTCAAAGCGACAGCTTTTCATGAGTTGAAACCTTCTTGTGAGATGGGAATCGGTAACACCAGTTCCAAGAGCCTCCTCATGAGCTCGGTTTTCTGTAAATGTAGCATGTCAGCTACAGTATATCTGAAAATTGATCTTGAGCTGTCTAGTTCATTTGAAGTCAAAAGTCAATTTAAAATATTTAAACTGTTTTGCCTACAGTATTATTTTTTACAGACATTTTTCTTCTCCATTTCTCAAAAAATCACATCATGAAGGTATGGTCAATTATTCCTAACAATATAATATCAAATTTAAAGAAAAAAGTTTATTTGCTGTGATGAGAGTTGTAATTTGATAGCAAAGGATAGTCTGCATGGTGTGGTTGATTGAAGAAGAAATGTATGTAATTTTTGGATTGTAATTAAATCCTTCAGGTCGCGTCCTGTTCTACCACAACTCAGATAAAAAAGACTTAATGTGTTTTGCCCCAGATGTACTGAAGCTTCTTTTCTTCAAGCATCTAAAATAATTCTGACCACAATAGTTTTCTTTTGTTGGGGAATAAAAATCAGTTATCAAATAACCTGGGTGTCCCTTGAGGGTTTTCAATGGTTGTACCTCTGTCAGCTCTGTTTGGCCATGAAGCCGAGGTCTGTCAAAATCTTTTGAAATCATTCCGCACTGCAAATAAACAATCCATACGCCTCAAGCTATGCTTCTTCATGCCAGTCAAGCTCACATACTGTATGCAGGGACAAACAACCTTGACACATTCTCGACTCTCAACAATCATTTCTTAATTATAGTAATAATAATTATTATTATTAATTATAGTAAGAGGCCTCAGGGATTGAGTCTGCAGCCAATACTCTTAAAGTGTGAATGAAGATCAAAATATTGTACTCTAAAGAAACGAAAATGCTTCCTAGATTAAAGATATTAACAAGTAAGGAAATATTTAGAAAGGAGAATTTTTTTTTTTGCTTGCTCCAAAGTGAAAATGTTATGCATTGCAAGTTATCCCATTAATGTTCTAAACGTATTTCTATTTGGTTTTCATTTATTACCCAACCGGTCTGTAATTGCCAAATGATTCTTTGTACCTTGGTTGGCAGCAACTCCTTTACTTTACATTATGGAACGAGGACGAGCAAACAAACTCCACCAACCTGTCCAACCACCGATCCTTTCACCTTTTAACAAGAATAGTGCCTTACAAGAGTCTTGGCCTGCATTGGAGGAACAGAGCATCTCTTGCTAACATCAAGAGTCAGAGGGGGTTGCAGGAGTCACTGTTTTGCTGTGAGTGCTGGTCAACTAACCACAACCTCATCCACAGACAGGCTCTGCAGTTTATGCACCATGTACACAGCTGGCTAGTGCCTTGACACAGACTCAAACTCACAGCCACTAGAGACTACCTTTTCAAGACACTCAGGAAGCTCATCTTCTTATTGGTTATTCATATTGAATAGTATTGAGCACGTGCAGCACTTCATTGTGTATTTTGTAATCACCTTTTGTGTGTGCGGGAAGGTGAGCTTCCACCATACAAAAAAACCTTGAGTGTATGTTTCTTCAATAGGGGTCTGTGCTCTCTGGTTATATCTTCTTTCTACACTAGAAGGAACAAGTTCAGACAGGACATATGGAAATAGATTCCTTGTAAAACATATTTAGCTTTCCCTGAAGACAGTATTAGGTAAAGCATATTTGTTGGGAATGTTGGAGATTATTGAGTCAGTTTAGGCTACAAAAAATTAAATTAACATAGTCTAATGAAAAACACAAGCTGGAGAACACGGAATAACAATCATTTCATTATGAAAAGGGATGAGAGGCATAAACCTAGATATGGTGATATCAGCCCTGTCTTGATGAAATAATAGAAAATGTAGGTTAAAACAACTTAAAATCTAATGCAATTAGTATTTGAAAATGTATACTTATGTACTAAAAGCTAATTTTCACCAGATCCATAAGATCCATAATGTTTATGTAGCCCAGGTTTAGTACTGCTTAGTATCAGACCTCTTTCTGTCTTCCTTTAGGGGTAGTTTGCCTGTGAATGATGCAGGCACTTTAGTGTGTGTAAGGATACATCAGTGGGAAATTTGATCGTAAGAATGTAGACCAGAGGGTATGTGGTAGCTCCCCTGAATAATCTTGAGTCCAGAGATACTTTCAAATAACTCTTATGCTTCATTTTGTTTCTTGTAGCGTTAAAATCTTTCCATTAAAGCCACTAAGCACTCATGGACCTTGGGTTATATCTGTGTGGAGTGACTCTTGTCCAAGGGTTCAAAGACTTCCGGAGGCAGGGATCTCCCACATGTGGTGGGAGTGGTGGCAGTCACCTGAACAAGCAGTACCCCACAGAGATAAAAAAGAAAACCTTTTAATGGACCCCTTTGAACAGAATGTGGAGATGGGCTTCTGGAGCAGCTGACTAAGGCTTGTCAATGAAACCCAAGTCATTCACATTCCCAGATTTTTTTTTGCGGGGTGCAGGAGTTCAGTAGTGGGAAAGCTCCCAATCCACTTCCACCATCTGTAGGAGGTGAAGGGGAGTCCTCAAACCACCAACTGGGCTGCAGCACCATCTAACAGGAGTGATGCAGAAATCCCACTCAGCACTGGACTAATTGATTCAGCAGCTGTGGGCACTACGGGCATGACTGGTCTCAGTGCCCATCACTGCAGACCTCCTTGCTCCAGGGCGTACCTGTTGCTGATTTGAAACACTTCAAGGGTCGGGTCCCATGTCACAAAAGGCTGGTGTTTCTGCCAGAGAGCCCAGGGAAAAAGAGAAGAAAAAAGCAAGCTCAATAAACCAGGACAGGGGTACCCAGTTTGTCCCGTGAAAGGGAAGTCTGCCATGTCTCAAAGTACCTCTCAAGGTACCTCCCTGTGGTCAACAAGGCACCTGCCACTGCCACTATGGTCTGAGGTTCGGAACCACAGCCAAATCCAGGATGAGGAGAAACCACCAGAGGTGACTATGATAAATAACAGCTGCCTGAGTCAGCTAACATTCACTTTATACACACACAAAGCGGAAATAAAAGTCTCTCTAGACAGATTTTCCCTCCCAGCAATGTGAAATTGCAAGAACTATTTAATATCTCTCTACATGTAAATATGGACAATAGAATGTTAATGGACCCTTAGGATCATTTCTCTAGGAAACGTTGGAGTTCATTGGTCAATTGTTGTGTTAAACAACTCTTCAGAAAAAAATAACAATCTAGTAGAAGCATAAGAATTCAAATGATTTACATACTTGACCTTTTCTTTGCATGCTCATATAAACAGTTTATTAAGCAGTGATTTGTAAAGACTGTATTTCTAAACTTTTTATCCCGTCAGGGCAAACTAAGTAATCCCTTGTAGAAAATGTTAAGTTTGACCTCAGATCTCACAGGGTGGATGTCAGCTATTTACAGAGAGCAGACATGAAATATTGGTTCATGCTATCTACTAGCTGCCCTCCATCTGGATAACTACTCAGTCTTAAATGGAAAATTAGCCTTGTAATGCTGGTTGGGGACAAGCCCATACCTGGAGCTGGTTTTACGAGGTGTGGAAAAAGTGAGGAATGGAATTGCTGTGATACCTTTTTTTATTCTTTCATCAGTCACAGCTGTATTCCATGAATTTGAATCCTTTGCTCAAGGCACTCTGCTAAGAATTGTCTGTAGTGTTTTTATGTGAAATATAACACTGCTAAAATAGCACTGTATCTCACAAATTAGTTTTACTAGTACAGATTTACATGCCTGTAAAGTTTGTCAGTGCAACCATGTTCAGGGCACATACTGTGTAAATGATTAGAAAATGGATTGTGGCTTGGAAAAAAATAAATTATAAAACATCTACCATCAATTCAGTGACCTTTACTATGAAACAGAATTACTACTATGAAACAGAGAGGCCCCTGAATCTACACAAACATAGCACAAAAGTGAAAACCAAGAACAGAATCTACTTCTTTACGCAAAGGGTTGGGGGTGTCTGGAGCAAGCTATCCAGTCACATAATCAAATCTGATACCTGGGTTATTTTCAATAAATATCTTGATCACCAGATCAATTAGTTAATAAAAAAGTGTGGCACTTAGTGCACTTTCTGGAAAAGATTTCCATGACAGAAAACAAGATTACACAAATCATACACATATTATATGTTTATAAAAAAAATAGGGAAGACCTTATGATGGAGTACCATGATGCAGTTCTAGAGCACCAACCACAGTGAATATTGTGAGCTGATGCATGAAAAAACAAAGTGGTCATTCAAATAGTTATGCTCATTTAATTGCTCGTATGTTAATGATCTCGAGATCTCCTCCAGGCACTTCTTAAAGTCATAAAGTTTGACTTGATGTAAAGTCTTTTACATCATAAACTAAAAACTTTTTTGAGTTTTTTTACTGGTTACTTTTAAGGTAACCAGCCTGCTAACAGCCAAGCAAAAAATGCTCCCACCTTCAATGTTGGATCATGCAAATATGTAGCCTTAATGTGAAATATGATTTTAATAATCTGTAATCTAAATTATTAGGAATTAAGTGACTAATTAGCCAATATGCCAGCAGCCATATCTCCCTGCAACTCACAACTGGTAACCCACTGAAGCTAAGTAGGTGTGAGCATGGTCAGTACTTGAATGGGAGACATTCTGGGAAAAACAAAGGTTGCTGCTGGAAGAGGTCTTAGTGGGGCCAGCAGGGGGCGCTCACTCTGTGGTCTATGTGGGTCCTAATGCCCCACTATAGTGACAGGGACACTATACTGTAAAAAGGTGCCATCCTTCAGCTGAGATGTTAAACAGAGGTCTTAACTCTCTGTGGTCATTAATAATCCCAGGGCATTCTCCCCCCCAATAATAGCTAATGTGTGGTGAACATTCTGGTGCACTAACCAGACATGAGCACCATCAATCAACATGGGTCCCATGGTATAAATGCAGTGGGGGAGAGCAGAAGACTTCAGTAGGAGGCCCAGACATATATAAGTTGGCTTGTTCTGGAGGATGTTTCAGATTATTCACTTAGAAGGGAGAGTGGAAAAAAATGGAACGCATCTTAAAAATACATGGAAGATGAGAAGATTGAATTCATAGGTAACATAAACAGGAGGGTTTGTCTAGAGTTCTGCTAATGCATCCGTGACAGCTGTAAATGCAAAACACATGGTATAAACTAATGAGGAATGTCCAACCGGCACGTCGCTCCGTCTGCCGCTGGGGGGTGAACAAAGTAATGTAGCCAATTCATAGAGGGGGATTACTAGGAGGCATAGGAAATTTGGCCAGGACAGCAGGGTTACACCCCTACTCTTTTCAAGAAACACCCTGGGATTTTTAATGACCACAGAGAGTCAGGACCGCGCTTTTATGTCTCATCCAAAGGACAGTGCCTGTTTACAGTATAGTGTCCCCAACACTATACTGGGGCTTTAGGATGCACACAGACCGCAGGGTGAACACCCCCTGCTGGTCCCACTAACACCTCTTCCAGCAGCAACCTTAGTTTTTTTTCCCCAGGAGGTCTCCCATGCAGGTACTGACCAGGCTCACACCTGCTTAGCTTCAGTGGGCTGCCAATTCTAAGTTGCAGGGCGACATGACAGCCTGTACAACTAGACATTTTCAAAGATGAGTTTTAAAGGGGAACTGCCACTCTGTTTTTATATTTCAGGCTTAGAAAGAACCAACATTGATGAATGCATTCAAACCACAATAAAGGTCAAATATACACAATAACATGTAAAACCTCCAATTTACATTACAAAATAGACCATATTTCCAGGTATGCACGGCGCCATGTTCTGCAATTCAGAATGAGGCAACAAAACATCCGGTGATGTGATGTGGGCTTATTACATTGTTAACAAGAAGGGTTGTGAATACATCTCTTTAATCCAATAGAAATATTTTTCTCGATTTCAAGACAGTTTTGCCGACAAATACAACTTACTTGCAAACTCTGCATGCAGATCACATCGGAACATTTCTGAGGTGAAATGTCTGATGCACAACCTGTGCTTATTTCTTCATATATCACATTACATTAGTCATGACAGTGACTATTGAGCAGGAAGGGCTACATCATATCACAATTAGTGGGAACTCAAATGCAAGTTTGCGACAACATGGTGACTTACAGTATTTCACAAGTACACAAGCTAACAAATACTTACGACAAGTAAGTTCACAATTTTGTGCTTAATTCAAAATTTGTAAAATGTTTCTATAATGTCAATGAATTTATTTTGTTACTGAGATTTCATAACCGGTCTGAGAAAGTGGGACTGTAGATCCCCTTTAAGCCTTCATTTGAAAATGTTGTAGTCAGCTCAATTTATAATATTGTAAAATGGTCCGGAAACCCACAGTCAAAATTTATGGCAACACAAATATGAACAGAAGCCAGAAATGGATTCTGCAGGGGGCGTCTGTGGAGTTTAACAGCAGGACGTACAGCCATGACATTGTAACAGATTTTATTTGAGGTGAATGCAAGCTTTAATAATTCCCATGATCCATTCGTGATTTTGTAACCATCTCTTGAACTGTTAAAGTTAAGAACAGCCACAATGAGGCAAAAGAATTTTATAAACATTGCTACAAGCAGATGCAGAGTGCCATCCTTGGACAAATGTTTAACATATTCTATGAGCTTAATTATTATATTTACTAATGACTAAAAACTAATACAATGAGTAATAGTTATTTTTCTATGTAAAACAAAAGCTACAAATATGGTCTAATTTGAGCCTTGTCAGTTGTGAACTGTTCCTTCTAATATACCCCAGTGTATTAGCTCTTTATTGAATTGAGAATGAGCAGGATCAAAAAAGCAATGTTGCATTAAAGTACTGTAACAGACTGGAAGGGAGGCAGGCTGAGTAGCCCTGATTTGTACCAACCCTGGTCTGTACAGCTGAGTCTTGGGAAGTTGTGCTAAGGGGTGGTTTAGTCCTGAGGATAAACTGTGTGGGGCTTAGGGAGGAAAATAAGCCAGCACTAGAGAGGGTGGGAGTAAAAAGAAGGTGTACTTAGCTGCTCAGTGGAGGAGGAACAGAGAAAGCAGGAAGGGGTATAGGCTCACATGGAGAACTGGCGTCAGAGAGGAGTATTGTGAAGAAGGAGAACAGAAGTCTTGACATGAATCCTGGTACAATTAAGCAGCCAGTAAATAAGGAGGCAGTGCAAGTGATTGAAGGAGTGAATAGCATTTCCTTTGCAATATAATACCAGTTTCCCTTACCAGTGATGGAATCACTCGTGCCTTTGCAAAGTAGTCTGTGATGTTGATTGTTTTAAGACCTACAAGCTCCTGCGTATAAAGCTAAATATTCAGTGTTTGGTACTGTACCTGTATAGTACTAAAAGTGCTTAAATAGCATTAGATATATATTTATTTCTTCTTTTGTTTTTAACGTTCATACAAAAGCACTGCACAAAACCTGAAAAAGACCAAAATACCATGCAATGGGGGTCTTTGGTCCTTTATCGCCATCTTAACGCACGTTAATTTCCCCTGTGGCTGACATGCAGTAAAGAAGAATACCTCAGAGAAATATATTACATCCTCTTCATTGTAACCAATTTCAAACTTTTTGGACCCAGCTAACTACTGTAGGTTTCGTGGCCAAGTCTATTCTTACTTTATACAGACAATCGTTCTTTAAACTTACTACAGGCAGCAAGAAACAGCAGAAAAAGTTAGAGATAATTCCTGTTAATGAATAAATCAAATATTTAACACATTGTAAATACATGAAACTATTAGCTCTGCAACATGGCCTAAGAGCCTGCAAGGCAATGTACTGTATGCTGTATATACAGTACTGTATAATATACTTTATAGTTGTTTTAGAAGGATCTGTAGTTGTACGTACAGTATATGTGAAAGATTAAAGTCCTTGAATTGTAAAGTTCTTTATATATAAAATTTGCATCTCTGTTTCAATTACTTTTCCAGGTTCTGTCTTCATCACAGAACATCGTATTTTGTTCCCATTATGATGCATTGAAAACATCAGCAGGGAATATGGGGCTGATGCTCTGGACTCAGGGGTATACAGTATGGTGAATCATTTGAGTTATTTTCCATTCTTTTCCACTGTTTTAAGCACAACTGTGAATGAAGCTCTGGAACATTTTATCCCAGAATGATGTATGTTAAATTAAAGTTAATAACCAAAATTAAAATAATAGTATGCTATCTGTGACTGATTTGCACCATAAGACCAAATAACCAAAGGCTATGAAAAGTTCACAAAATGCAGGTCTTTGAATTAATAGATTTAAACCAGCATCTAATCAAAAAGGAAGACCCCTTAGTGCTTCCACACTTAGCTCCTTCCATTCTTTCCACATGATGTGCTGTAACTTATATGAAGCAAAGAAGAAACAGAATATTTTATTAATTTATGATTAAAGCCTTTTCCATGAAAAAAAAAATCACAAAATGTCTAACTTAATTACTTCAAGTATGTAGAAAAACTAAAGGGAACAGCATGTACAGAAACAAGATATGGGCAAATTAAAAAACAGAGCCTAAGAAAGACACTTTCCTCTCCGCTTAGCAGCTGAGCCAACCCAAACTTTAATGATATCATATGAATATACTGAATTTACATGAACGTTTTTTAATAGTGTAGGGGCTACTGTTTCTTCATCAGACAATTGGCAGGGAGACAGCTGTTATATCGGGGAGAACCATCCAGTTGCCTATGTTGCTGAAGAAAATGCAGTAAACTGTATTCGCACCACAACTGATCTGCAACTAAAGAGACTGTCCTGCATTTTTTTTATGTCTGAGTTACCTATTCGGTTTGGGAATAGCCCTTTCTGTATATTAAAGAGCATTAAAAGTTCTTTCTTTGTTCATCAAGGTGTCAACCTCAGTCACTCACGTTACAATCCTCTTTAAAAACATGATATATAGAAACACTAGAAAAGATCTTTTTCAGGTGCATCAAAATACTTTCAAAGTTTAAAACTCCTCATGTCTTCCATTTATTTTATATATGCCAAAAAAATGTTTCTAGACTTTGCTCACAACCTTCACGAAATTGCAAGACAAAAAGTAAAATGTTTCTCAAAAACAGGACTTCCAGTGTTTGCATTAGTGTTTTTTATTTTCGAAATTGATCGTTTTCCCTTTCAAACTTCTATCTTGTATTGACAAATTGTTTGCTTTAAGCATCTATTGATATTGGTAGGAAAGCACTACCGCTGTCTACTGTACATCTGCGCTGTATTTTAATAGATTCTAAATTGTTGCCTCCCAGTATAGAGTTTATACAGTATATATTAATAGAGTTCACTGCTGCCAAACATTTAAAGCCACAGTTGGGTTTAAGGAAACAAATTAAACTCTTTCAACCATTCAACACTTGTGCTGGTGGACCATTGCATAAAAATGTGACACTGTTATAGTACTATTCCATAATGACCTGGACATCAGGCAGCCAGATGGCACACAAACTGCACTGTGTCCAGATGAGAGATACAGTGGCACCCTTTCAGAATGCCATGCTTCAGCCAAGGAGGAAACACCATTTGTGAAAAACGACAGCAGACTAAACATTCAAAATGAGTTTGGTGTAAAAATGCCTGTTAAGAAAACATCAAGAAATCCAAGAGGGGAAAAATGTGATCAAAGCCAATGGACGGGCTGTGTAAAGACACCTTCAGTTTTGCTTCAACGGGGGATGATTAATGAGGGATGAGGGACAGATTCAGATGTACAGTAATACATGAGAAGGAAAAATCTTTCCACAGACACAACATTTTTAGACCAAGAATTATACCCCAAAGTATATCTTTTTCATTTAATTGTAAAAAAAAAGTCATGTTTCTATAATGTAATTACAATTCCACACTCACATACCGCTTGAAATATTGGGAATCCCCTGTTGGCTGCTGACCCAAGGAGCATGACAAAAAGGTCTAGCACCATTCTTGGCCAAAAGAATCCCCAGTTCTAAATCCCATCAATATCTCATGAAGCCAGTGGAACATATGACACAATCCCACTCATCATAATTCTTGTCAGTACTTCTGTTCAAGGTGATCATGTTAGGCAAAAGGAATGTGATTGGGCTGCAAATTTTAAAACCTTAAGGAAAACATGCCATATCCTGTTCAAACTGTTCCTGCCCCTTACAGAGGCTCAACACATTATTCAATAGGGATTCCTAATATATTGGACAATGAGTGTGTTACCATTTTACTTTTCAGTTACTTGTTTAATATGTGGCATTCGAACTCTACAGGTTAACATCTAACCACTGATGTTAAAAGCTAGATTTCTGGATCACACAAAACGCAAAGGAGCAGTTATTGTGTTCCATAATAAGCAAAATGTGTTTAAATTAAAAAAAGCATTTCTCAGTTATGGGAGATGTAACTTGTATTGGGATGGATGAAAGACAAGATAGCCATGTGATGGAAATAGAATCTGCCCCAAACCTCTGGTTAGCCAATTTTAAACATTGAATAATGTCTTGCAATAAGAATTTAACTGCTTTTTGCATCATGTAGTCAGTGCTTTGCTTTTGGATTGATTGCTTGGTGACAGGAAAAACTGTTGATATATTGAGCTGTTCCATTGCATCCAAGTTTGCCCCTTTTTAAAAATAATTACCAGATGTCATGTTTAGTCATTTGTTCAGCAATGGCTATATATTTATGGAGTGATTATCGACTTAAATTCACATGCTAATGATTAGCAAATGAGTTCAAGAGACTTTGCACTTTTAACGTAAAGGTATTTAATCTCAACAAAAACAGCACATGCTGGCAGATAAAATTTAGCAGATAAAATAGAGAATATGAAGTTGGAGACCTTTCATCGAACTGAGCCTCAGTATGTAAGATGTTTGGTAAGATGCTAGTATTTCCCCGTCATAATCATAAAAACATTTTCATGTTCGCTTGCAACCACTCTATTTTTATAGTTGATTTTGTGCTCTCAATTCTCACTGCATTGCACATACTAGTCATTTTGTTTTATATCTGAAGTTTGCTCCTAAAATTTATCAGCAGCCATCGGGGAGTTATGATGTGTTTGGTTATCAAAATGAGATGATTGTGCCCTTTCAGTTATCCCTGATGATACTGATGAAAGACTGTAAGTGGTTTGTAACAGGCTCATTAGAATTCAGTTGAATATGATTTTCCAAAACCATCATCGCTAGCCATCCATATGTGAGTTAATCTGCGTGGTTATCTAAAGAACTTGGGAACTGTATTTTGCTGATCTTGTGTTTACGTCACCAGAGAATGCCTTGATCTCATAACAGCTGGTTTCTGTTAAGAACACAATGGGCACACTGGGATGCTGTATTAACTACTATTGCCAAAATATTATGCTTTTCTTTCAGTGTTATCATGTCTGTATGTTGGAGTTACTTTAGAATATCAAAGCCAGGGAGTGTCATTTTCACACATGTTTAAGTCACGGTACATATTCATGTTATGAAAATATGTGTGAAGCAGCGATTATATCTCTGGACTCTTAATTAGAAGGTTGTGTGCTCATATCTCATTTTGTGTGTTCATATCTCAGATAGGTTGTGCACTAGGTGTTCCTGTCCAATTGCTCCAGTAAAATAACTATAACATTTGTACTAATTAATATAGTTGGGTTGCTCCAGTAACCCAACTATATTAATTAGTACAAATGTTAGGCATTTTGGACAAATGTGTCAGACATTAATAATTAGTAATTTTTTCCATATTCATTTATGGAGTCACAGAGTTATCTAGGGTTCCTTCAGCATTCCAAACTATATTTGACCTATTGATACTATAGCACAAGAGTGTAAAAAGAATAATGTGAACACAAGATGCAGGTATTTCAGTACTTTTGGATATTTGTTTAAAATTCTTATTTGTGGTTAAACTTTTCTAGTGTAACCCTGAGCCTCTGAATTTTCATTTAAATGGTTTTGGCTCAGAGTATATGAAATTATACCATAAATGCAAGCTATGTAAAATTATTCATCTTGTTCTACATAGTGGAACAATTTCTATTAATTGCTCCACTACCAGGAAATCTACTGTATATACTTGATCAAATGCAAACTACATTTTGAGATTTTGTGGTTAAATAAAAAAAGTTATACAGTAGATTCTTTTAGTTACAGGTATAAGGGTCTTGTTTTACAACCTTTTTGTCTGTAAACTACAAGCAGACACCCAGTAAATTGGATATGTCCCCGACTCTGTAGTAGTTTAGTTTTAACTGGCTAACAAGGCACTGACACATGCAATGCAGTATTTTTGACAAAGACTGTGACCTAACTTAACAGCAACAAAATAGATCACCGTTAATACACTTTATACTTTATTTTGCTTGAAGACATACTGTACTATACCAGAACATAACTGTTTAGTAAGAATATTGTGCAGAACTAGAGAAACCTGACATTAAATAGCTTGGGATTCTCAGGCAATGACTTCACTCAGTTAAAGATTTAATATCCAAGTTGAAAGAGCAGCAGGTTGCTGGGTAATGCTTTCAATCCCATTAGTGTGAAAAATGAAGCTTCTATTTTTGCTGGTGATGCCTTTGAAGTTAGTGAATTTTTGGACACAGCAGAAAGAATGCATTTGGCTCATTCTATTTTATGGATTACTACTTGTTTGTTTTTGTCTTTAAGTACTTCCTTGCTTGCTTTTTTCTTGGTTAATTTACTTTGATTTCCTAACTGATGGTCAGATTTATTTCAATTTCTGAAAGGGAAAATGGAAGAAAAGTCAGATCTCAATCACACAAAATTATAGCTCAGAGTAAAGATGGGCTCCGTTTTTTCACAGTCAAAGACCTCTGGAGAGCCCTCTTAATGTATTGTTTACGCAGAGGGAAAGGGCTGATACATTTATGTGACAGTTCACTGGATAGTTGTGACACACTACTGAATCATGCACATTTCTGAAGCCATTCCAAGACACTTTGCTAGATTCTTCTGGAAAATCACTACACAGCAGAAAGTAAACACACAGCTGCCAGACAAATTTGCAAAATATTTAATACAAAGTTTCAGGTGTCTAAGACTTTTTAGATTCTTATTGACATTTTTACAGTGCCCTGTATGACTAGAAATTGAAAAACAAATAATCTAACATAAAAGATGGACTTTACCAAAACCTTTAGAATGTAAAGTCAGTACTGTCATGGGAGACCCTTTAAGGAAAACTAGATTGCTGCTGTAAGTGATGTCTGTGGACCAGAAGATGGCACTCTTCTCTCTCCCAAACCATGATCCCTTTTGGTGACAGAAAATGCTGTACTGTAGAATGTGCTATCCTTTGGGGTCTGGAATGGTTGGTTATTAAAGATGACCCTGTTCATATGAAGCTGGTTTCATAGATTCAATAAATTCCACGGTGGGCTTGTACAAACTGACCTCCCTAAATTCCCTTCCTCCCTCCCAGTTCTGCTAATAAAGTAGTTTCTCACTTCTCTACCTGAGCTACTGGCACATAATGGCTGCTGTTCATCACCCAGGTGATTGTTGCACTTCAGTGGTGAAGTGAGTCTCCACCTTTATGTGATTCCCTTTGGGGAACAAATCAAGCAATATTGGACATGTAGGCAGCAAGTTAAAACTGCACGTTGGACAGGACTCCAGTTGAGTCCAGGACATACACACACAAAACCACAGGGATGATTTAGACCTGATCAGCCCAGCTACCTTGTCGTCAAATTGGTAGGAAGCCCACATGAAACAGGAGAAAAAAATGCAAGCTCTAAACATAGGGTGCCCAGGAGTAAAATCATTGCTGCCAGCAAACAATTACTAACATATATAAACAATTATATAATATATAGCCTTTGTCATAAAGAACATAACCTGCCTCGTATTCCATTTAGTTACTGTTTTGAATAGGTTTGAAAGGGCACAATCATTCTTAGTACATATCCCTTTTATGGTTTACAGATCAGTTTAATGCATAAACACTCAATGTTCATTGTTTACAAGTATATCTTTTTTATATATTTGAGAAAGAAAAATAATATTTTAATATATGTTTCCCTGCTTTGCCATCTTTCCCAATTTAATTTGAAGACTGTACTTCCTCTCCCTCCATACCTATATGATGGTTTCATCAACTTGGAAGAATTGTCTATTAAACTTATTTGAAAGTTCTTCTCCAGACAAAGCCAACTTTAGTGTATAGGTCATTGTTTCGTGTGGATAAAGTATAAAAACATGTTATTTTCTTACAGTTTTTCCGGGTCAGAGAAACAGAAAATTTGATGGTAAATGATAATTTAGTAACTTGTTGTTGCAAAGATACATTGAGTTCACAATGAAAAAATAAATGACATAAATGGAAACCCATATGCACGTAATATGCTATAAAATATTGCTTCATTCTATTGTATGATCATGTTAAGGAAAGAACACAATGTCTTAACATTACTTATATTACAAGAGGAAGGGCATATTCATTTATTGCATGGTTTCAGAAAGATAAAATGCCAAATGATCCCAACAAAAAAAAAACAGTGTCAAATAAAAATAATTATCATTTTAATAATCCTATTTGAATTTGGAGAAGTTACTTGTTTCTCACATGCCCAGACAATATAAGAGATAGTTGGGCATTATTCTTGTGAGATTTAGACAGAATTGATACAGATCTGATTAAGTTTGAAGCATTCCTTTAAGACTTAAGAATGGACAAAGGCAATAGTGGTACAAGAAGAGGAATACAGTGATAAAAGTGAAAGCCGAGTTTGTCTTCATTTAGGATTTTAACACGGAAATGGTACTGGCCAAAGAAAATATTGAGTTAAATGTTCTGTTGGCCTTAATTTATAGACATACTGTACATAACAAAGCAAAGATTTTAACATGCTACAGTTATTATAAGAATCAATAAATACTGTTATGTTTTAACAACATTCTGTCATGAACATGGTTTCAATAGCAGTTATTATTGGAATATTAATTTATTAAAAACTATTTAGAAATCTAAAACCTTTCTCTAGTTCTTGGGCACAGTTACTGCTTTTAGTGTGAGATTTCATCAAAAGCTCTGTGATGCCTGTCTTAAACATACTGTAATAAGGACAAGATCAGTGCGATGTGGAAGCACATTGCACAAATGTGTCAAGCATGCCTACGCAGTAAAGATTCCTATGAGGGTGAGGTCTTCACTGGAAAAGTTAAACAGATGTTTATTTTTCTCATAAGGGCTCCAATAAAATAGTTAAACTCACAACTCTATTCAAATATTTTAATATTTGTTGCACTTCTAGTCAGATTTACATGCAAATGTAATAATAATGCAATAATTGAGATTAACATTACTTCAGATACTTCTTGCATCAGTTTTTTTTTCCTTTCAGGTTCTGGTAAATCTAATGGTACAGTTACTCTGGTAAAGCTTTCTGGTGAAGCTACTGAAGAAGATACTATATGTTCTGCATTTTCTCACACTGAATTCTGTGACAAGACAGATAGCATCAGAGATAACAATCAATGCATTCATGGCTGATAAGACATATTGGAATGGTGAATGTCAATCAAATGTTGTCAGATGACTTTCCAATTCAATGCCCTTGTGATTAGTACCGATAAACTACTGCATACGCATACTGTATCTAAAAAGAGAGATATAACCTTAAAGTTGTAACTATCACGGTATTTTGAGATACATAACTTCATAAATGTTTAGATTTGAATTTGGATTTAAGAGATGATTCAAAACATAAGTGACATAGGAGAATAAAGTAGTTCTGGTGGGTAGCTGTGTCAGCATGCGCAGGCTGCAAAGGAACAAGTAATAGGTTTATTCCATGCTGAAAAGAGAAGAAAGAAAACACAACCTTTCTTCAGGTGTCAGGTGCTTCACGGCTGAAATGTTGTGTTTTCTTTCTTCTCTTTTCAGCTTGGAATTAAACCTATTATTTGTTCCATAGGAGAATAAATATATGAATTAAACAAGAGACGGATCATTTCATTCATCTGAGCTAACCCACATCCTACTATAAATATATTCATCATGTATGCACTCCAGCCCAGGAGATACTGATCCTGAAAGTTTTAGACAATACTTTATGGTGACACAATGTGTAAAGTTAGTTTTTTCTTGCTTTGTCCATGTGAGTTTTCACCATGTGCTCCACTTCCCAATGACATGTTGACTTAGTCTAATTTGCCACTTGTGTGTATGTGTTCTGCAGTGGACTCTACAGTGGGGCCATGGGATGGGCTGCAAGCTGTTATTGGGAATAAGGAAATGAAATGAAAGTATCTCTTTAGCCTGACTTTGGACAAATTGTAATTCCGACCAATTAAAAGTACAGTAGTTATTTTTGTCTTACAGTAGGAATGTTTTGGGGTTGATGAGAAAAAGGTGAAGGGGAATAAAAGCCTTTTCTTTAATATGTTCTTATTATTACTTGTTTCCCTAAACTGTGACCCTGTAGGACTAGACTTCTGGCATCACTGATCTAAGTGATTTTTAGAGACAAGATAACATAATGCCTCATTATCTACTGCAAGCAAAAAAGGGCAAGAAAAGGTCCCATGTAAATCGGTGGGCAGTTTGCCCATGGTGGTAAATTAGGACCCAGAACTTGAGCGATCTATTTGTTAAAGATTTAGCTAAATGACTTGGAAAACTTCCTCTTGGATGTGTACAATCAATGTCAGGATGCATCTTGTCACAACTAAAATGGAAGAACTGTGTTGTGCTCTACAAGTGCAGAGTCACATCTGAAACTATTTAAAATCCATTAAAAATTGGCAGTTTAAATGTTTACAGCATCACCTCATATATTGCACTCAATTTAGTTCATTATCTTCTTCAATATATGAAATCCACAGCTGTCCCTCTGTATGAGACAAAAGCATGCTTTGCTTATATGAGACAGTTCACCCATGTCACTTATTTCCCAAAACTCTACATTGTGTAAAAGTAAAAGGGTCCCTTGTCAGCTTTGTTCTGTTACTGGACTATCTGTCTGGACATGTGGTGGAGACTACTGCGTGTGGCCAGCACATGTGCTACAGCTCCCTTTTGGTGCAGAGGGGCTGTCAAGGAATGTTAAGTCATAATTTGTATTATGCAGACCTTTCATTATCGTCAAGCCTCAATAGCAAAGACCTAGGTTTGACCTGGCTGGTGTAAAATAAAGTTAATTGTCTACTAAATAGAAAAAAAAACAATAAGAATGAGAAAATTTAAACAGCAACATAGCCTTAACTACAATCCATATATACGTTTATATTTAATTTTATTTTTTTTATTCTGAAAGCTCAGTTTCCTGGACACTATTTCAGCTACACATATAATACAAGAGTAGTGCTTCATACTTACTTCATACTCAGAAAGATTTCAAAATATCTCCTTAGTTATTTATGATTTACTGTTGTAAATCATTTATAAATCCTATAGCATTTACTTTTGACGAGGGCCATCTGTTAACCAAAATAAATATGTCTGTTTCCTTCCAAGGTATTGGAAGTTACACATCCTTTTTTGATCTGTTCTTTTAGATTTTGACCTGTTTAACATGCTACATAATTAACTACGTCTGTTTCCTTAGAGTGAGGTAGTTGTAAAGATAGTACAAACCTAATTCAGTATACACATACATGAAATATGAATACAAGTCTTGTCTCACAAATTCAATCCTGGTTCTCCTTCCACCATTCCTCAACAATTATTTTCTGGTTATTTTACAATAATTTTCTCAAGCCTAGCATACAGTTTAGGTATTAAATTGTATTCTCATGTCAAGTCATTTGTCAAAAACGCTTTATACTGTACCATACAGTGTCACGGGAAGCCGGAGCCTACCTGGCAAGCAACGAGCACAAGGCAGGGTACAGCCTGGATGGGGCGCCAGTCCATCGCAGGGCAAGTGCAAGCCAATCATACAGGGGGACAATTTGGAGGCCACAGTAAAGACCGAGGGGGGGAAATTTGGTCCGCACACTGGGATAACTCTCTACTCCTATCGAGAAATGCCCGGGGATCTTTAATGACCACTGAGAGTCAGGACCTCGGTTTAACGTCTCACCCTAAAGACAGAATTATATTGTTATTGGATAGAATTGTCTTACAGCATGAACAAAATATCTCCCACAGATTCTCCCACAGATTCATAACTGAATGTTTCTAAATTTTATTGTAGTAATGTGTGTCAGCTTTAGATAAATTACTACAGCCTGAATAAAAACAGAATATTTTCAAAACATGCTTACCTGTTTACAGATATTTACTAGAGTACAGTATACTGTAGTTTGGATTTGTTGTTGCACTGGATGTTTTTTTTGGTTCTAATCTAGTATATCTGTAGACTGACATTTGACACCGAACCCATTAAAAGCTTGTGAAGAAAATCTTGAGCATCCTGACCCAGGAAACCATGTTAGCATCACACCACGACTCACAGTTAAGACTTACAGTGCAACACTGATGAATGTCCTTAGGTCACTCAGCTTTAAATTATCTGCATAGACTAAACACTTTGTAAATGGCAACTAACAATTTAAACTAAAAAAAAATGAAGAAAAGTCACATAGAGTTTGCATTATGTTGCGCACAGCCCAAAATGACAAAGTGATGATTAGATGATATATTTGTAGTGGTTAGCTGTAAATCTAGTTTGGCTAGATTTATTTTGACAAAAAAGAATTCAGTAGTTTAGACCATTTAGATGGAAAAAAAGTAACTGAATTAGCTTAGCTGATTACATCTAATCCTCTTAGCTGAGGGAATGACAGCTCGAGTAGGACAAAGCTATCAGAAGCCCTATTAGATGGAATGAGCCAAGGAGCAGCTGTGAGAGTGATGATGGAGTAGAGGAAGGGATGTAAAAGTTGAAATAGCAAATAAGTGCTTTAGAAACCTAATACTTATGGTTGGTTGAAGGGATGTGAGCAACATCTGAGGCTCTCCTCCCCCTGGACTTCAATTTCCATTACTTTGCAGTAGTCAAGGTATCCACACAAAGACGAGAAGCATTTATTGTTATCATTCTCAAACCATACTGAAATATTTTTAAATGACATTTTAAAGCTTTGCAGATGTTTTTGTTCCCTAAAATAGGCCCTAGAACTGTTCTACATTAAGAGATTTCTGTCTCATGAATTCAAATGAGACATACACTGTTTAAAATATTTATGACTAATACAGTGTCTTGAGAACCATGACATTTTTTTCCTGTCTCATCAGAAGATTTAGAAAAAAAATGTCAGCCTCAGTGGATTCTGAAAATGTTACTTCATATTACAATTGACTTACATTTGTTTTAAATTTGTTTGTCCTGTTTAAAATACAAATACTGTGTGCTAAATGAAAAGCAATATTGGGCGTAAATGCATGAAAGCTGCTGGACTGAAGCTTGTTGTTAAGTGCTTGTATCATTTTAATTCCACCACCACTGTTTCCTGCATAGGAACAGTTCACAGACAAATGACCAGACTATTTGGTCTGTCTTGGTCATGCAGGTATCAGACAGTAACACAGCAGTCCCAAGCTTCACTGTATGAGGGTTTAAGCCCAGTAGACGTTCTAGGTCTCTTTAAGTAATTAACTTAGGAACTGAGAACAGTGTAAACTGTCCAATTAAACCGAATTTAAGCTTTCACTACAAGTCATCAACTGTTAAAGATTTAAAAAGACCTAAACAACCCTGAGATCTGTAGTCATCAAGGACCAGGAATGAGTTATTTTATCTTAGCAGGGATCATAAGGACTCAACAACAGGTTCCCAGTCCATTGGGTTTTAAAAGTTCCATGGTTTTATGTGACTCCTTTACATTTCTTACAATTGCTGAATTTTACAGTGATTACAAGCCATCTCATGTGGCTCAGAAACACCAGTGATTGCTACTCCTGGTGAGATTTTAAGATGATGAATTAAGAATGTCCACTGAGGCTTCCATAATGTTCCATACAGTATGTGCTAAGCACACATCCCTCTGCTGCCTTGATTCGATGCTGATTGTGCGCAGACTTGAAGTAGGCACAGCACCACTCAAAAGACAGCAGATAACTCCACCACACCCCAAGACACAGCCCTCAGCCTTGGCAGAGTTTCACTGTCTAGATTTCAAACGGGGGTGATGTCACTTCTGTAACTCACCCAGCGCACTGAGCCCTGTTACAAAAACACAATTCCTGTGTAAATTAGTGCCTCTTGTACTTCACTCTTTTACTCTTTTCTGTTCTTTAATATTTATGTGTTCTTCATGTCACAGAGAGGCTTCATCTGCTCACATTTGCACAAGGCACACAGGGGCTTCCCTTACATCATAAAAGGGCCTAAACAATTTACTTGTCCCATAAAGTCCCTCTCAAGCTTTCATTATGATGCACTTTAGGTATTTCTTACATATTTTAAACCATATTCCAAGGCTAATTATAAAATAACTGTATCTGGGCTGGAAAATATGTAGGGGGATACAGGCCTAAGGAATCCATTTGGTGGAAAAACAGTTTTTGTCTGATGAATAGCAGGATAGTGCACTACACTACTGGTGTTATTGTATAGCCGGGAACTATCAAAAAATGTGGGTGAGCAGGGAGGAAGGAAAGCCAGCTCTGGAAAGACAGCATTGGCAAAGTGTATATTGTTCGGTCTATATCGCTCTTTTACTAAAGTGCAGTCATTGGAACAAATACAACACAAAAGAAACAGAATGGCTGCTTCTACCATATATTTTTGTATTTATTTTTATGGTGTTAAACTTCGCCAAGCTTCAATTATTCAGCTCCTGACACCCACGCTCTTGCTATAGAAAGAACTCATCCTATTGAACTTCTGGCTGCTTTTTTCTGTCCTTGTCATTAATTACACAAGAATCCCATCTGCTGAAGAGCTGTGAGAGAGCTTATTATCACTGTTTCAATATATTTTGCCCATCTGTGTCACTGAGGATTGGGAAGAGGAAGAAATGAGGGTCACGAGGACTGCTCACAGTTCAGAAACAATGTGCTGTCATTTCATTGCAATGCACATGCCAGCCACATGGTATCAATTTTCATGAGTACAGATCAGAATGTAACAACATAAGGAAAGATACAAATGAGAAGCGGCCTTTCAGCCCATATTGCCCGTCTGATAGTTTAGTAGCTCAGTGAATCTAGATTATTGTCCTGCTTCTTCTCACGGAAGTCCAGCCCCTGAACCTCAATCATCTGGCTAGGAAGTCAACACACCCCCAAGTGTAAAGAAGTGGTTCCTTTTCTTCATCCTCAGCAAATTCCTGTATAGATTCTCGCTGTGTTACCATGTTGTTTTTTCACTACTTAGTGTGAAATAGTCTCCTGGGTTGACCATATCTATACCACTAGAATTAGGGGATACTCGGCTCAAATCTCTCCTCAATTTCCTTTGTTCTAGATAGAAGTGATATAGTTTCTTTAATCTGTCTGTATATGACAATTCTTAAGACCTGGATTCATGATACTGCTCTCTGAACTCTTTGAATGGCTCTATTATCTTGTTTGTGATTACAAGTGAGTTATTGCTTTTGCATTATAAAGCTTTACACCTATCTTTTCTTAATTTTTTTAATTCTACACATTTTATACTTTTCAAGATATTCAGAGATATCCCCAAGCATCCTGTTTAATTTTCTTATTTCTTTCCTGCATTGCCTTAATTAGGATGTACCAGATAATATATAAACATCGAAATCCTTTACATTTCTAGCTTCCTGCAGCTCAGAATCACACATGCAATATGTGCAGTGTATGTTCCTACTTCCTGCATGGGTCACTTTGCACTTCTCATCAGTGAATGTAACTTGTCAAATGTAAAGTATAATTATTTTTACCTTGACACTAACTCTGTGTTTTACTGTATCATTTTCAAATTACTTTTGTGTGTTAACTATACTCTGCTTACATTGTCCCAGTTAGAACATATGCTCCTAAAATAACAATCAACTGTCTTTGTAACTCGTTTCAATAATTCTGGTAAGTTAAAACAAGAGCTTGTTTTTCTCAATTCATGTTGGCTATCTTTGAAAAAAACAATTACTTTGCAAATATCATTCAGTTCCGCTCTATCATTTCTACAGCTTTTCCCATAATAGAAGAAAGACTGGCCTGTAGTGTCCTGGTTCGTTCCACTTTTTATTAATGGTGTTACATTTGCTGTTCTTCAGATCCGAGTTTCCATACAGCTCCCATACTTAGTTGAAATATCCCAGTTAAAGGTCTATAATATCTCTATTTTCCTTAAGCATCCTCAAATACCATGAGGCAGCAGTGATTTATTAGTTTTAAGGCACTGTAGTCACTGAGATAGTTCAATGTCAGTTTACTCAAATTGGTGGAGCTCCTTTTGTAACCTGAAGCGTGTCATTGACATCTTCTTTTCTAACAACATGCATAAAATATTCTTTTAGCACATTTATTATTTCTTTTTCATCATCTAGGATTAATCTCATTTTATCCCACAAATTATGTATTCATTTTTTACAGTTCTGTTATGGTTATAATGCTGCTTATTTTTAGCCTCTGCTACAGTATTCTCTTCTGGCTTTTTATTGGTGATCCTGACATATTTTCTCACTGTAATTCAGTGTGCTCTCTCTTTTGCAATTTTGTATATTTGAAAACTGCATGAAATCTGTAGAGCACCATCCATCTGATTTTTTATCTTGTCTGTTAAACCATTTCCATTTTGTCCATTTCACTGGTTGCAGACTGTCATATTGCTTCAGAGTTTCTAAAAAAATCCTCTATTAATACCACAGCATTCAAGGGGCTATGTGAATGGGCTGAGCAACAGGATTGGTTTGTAAATCCAGACTTTATGCACAATAGCCTAGCATGGGCTGCTGGCCATAATCTAAACTTTCTCACACAGCCATCAGTGACTGGCAACGTTTTGTGATACAGTCCAGTCACCCCTCACATGGTCAGTTTCCATGTGGTCAGCCGATTAGAAGGACCCCTTATAAGCAGCAGAGCAGGATCAAATTATTTTAGTCCAGGAACTGCTGAAAAGCAAACAGGAGCACAATGTCAATTAGTCAGAATACAATACAGTGTATGTGCAATTAATTTGTGATTTATAATACAAAATGGTCATTATATAATAGATAATTACTTACAGGCAATAAATCAAAAAAGCTTAGAGAGTACATTAGAGAAAGTACATTAATGAGACTGTGCTACACTCATGCAAGAGGGGAATGTAGATATCTAAGATAACATATTAACAGAAATACAGATAATTGCTTTACATATGTTACTACTGAAGTATAATCTTTAACATTCCTATAAAGCTACCTTACCTGTTTGAACTAAGGAAGCCCCAGCAGGAGATAAGCCCCATGGAGGTTATCCTGCAGAGAAAACAAAGTAGCTAAAGTAATTGAGTGGAGACACGACTCTCAGGGAACCCGCTAACATTTTTACAGGAGTCCAGATTATACCCTCAGGACTCCTGTCTGCAAACTAGGAATCCCGATGGGAGAACAGCATCAGTCAAGTAAAACCTGTGGTTCCTCAAAGATTTTTTGTAGTCAAAATACCTGCAGATTTCCACACCACTTACTTTATTCACAGCATTACTTTTCTGCTGAATTATGGAAAGCTTTTAACAGATTAGCATATGAATTGAGAAATTAATCCCAGAGGGGACAGTTTTTTTTCCAGTGAAACAATATTGCCCTCTACAGGGTTTTTTTAAAAGAGTCAAAAATAAAAATACTATCTAGATAATTAGTCCAACTCCTTATTAATTCTAAATAACAGACTGAAGATAAAATATGCTTGTATTAACATACTGTTGATCCACTTCTGGACACAAGTCAGCAACCCCGAATAAACTACTGGGTAGCACAGTTTTTTCCGAATGAAGATAAGCTCACTGTGGTATTTATCTTTCTGTAAAGACCAGGTTTAAAGTTACCGCCTTTTAAATACGATAATGTTGTGTCATATAATCATGAACACAATGGCACTCCCCTCACCACCACACAGCTTTGGACTCACACAAAGTCAGGGTCCAGAGCTATGGGTAGTGTCCTTTTTCAAGAATCTGAAACATCATAACCCCATGTCACGTCATGTTCGCAGTATATCTCTGAGATGGTGCATTTCCACTCAAAAATCTTTACATTTCCCAGTTTCTTTTAAACAACCCTTTAATTCCATACATGAAACCACTTTTTTCCAAGAGCACCAATTCTTACCCCACCCAAAATGTATTTTTTTATTTCACTTCCTCTTGACCGCGATGCCCCCCTCCATGGTATCCTAGGTGATCCCACATTGCCCTCCCACTAGGTGAAGGCTGCCTGTACTATCAGAGTCTCCAGAGAGAAAAGAAAGAGACTCAGAAAGGGGCCTTCCATGGCCTGGGAGCCTCCAGTCCGGAGGAAGGAAACCCTGGCCTGTACTACACACAGGAAGGGATATTTGTGGAGCGTGACAAGAAAAGAGCACTGACCTAATCCCTGCTGTTAAGTTTCATTGTGTCCTTTTTGTTTTAGAAATCACCACATTATTTGAAACCATGAAAAACCCAACATGCCCGTGCAAGTCATTGATGTATTAAAATGTGTTCAGTATCAGGCCTACAGCACTTCAAACCATAGATCACCTGACTTGTTTGGATTGGTATGTGATCGATTGACTTGATGTGAGACAGGATGGTAGCAAGGACAATTATTAATATCAAGAGCTGTACAAACATGATTTGATAGATGGGGATCCTCCCACACTTACACTCCTCTGTTTTTGCACTGAACTCAAAATACTGCCACTACTTGAATTTTGCGCACTACTGCTATCTAAATGCTGGTTAAAATTATACTGTAGCTGCTACCATGTTCCTGTCTCCAAGGATTGTGATGCCATTTGTTTGTGATTTTCTGTCAGTGCTATGTGATCTTTTATGTCATCTGTTATGTCATTTATCATGTGAGGAAAACACACAAGTCAACATTTCACTGTACACTGGTACATGTGACAATAAACTTAAACTTGAGAATTGGTTGGATGAATCCTGCGTAGATGTTGAGACAACATGCAACCAACTGCTGTCAAATTCCAGCGTTCACCATCTCAAGTTCCTGAGTCCTTTCTGTGTTCATCAGTCATGCCATCTTGCAGACAAATGGCAGAGCTCATGAATGGTTTTATAGTGCTGGAATGTGCACAATACATCTACATCAGGACATCTTTGCACCAAATGAGATTCCGCATGAGATTGTATCCCCTTTCAAACAAAGGGCTCCCAAAACACTATACACAAGCTTGAAAGGGGATGTTAAATTTTAATACAGAAAAATTAAAATACAATAAACCACTACAATACAACAAGCAGACTTGCCTGAAAGCACTATTGTATTCTGAGTAAAAATGTAAATGAAAACTTTTAACAGTTGTGATTGTAATGCTGGTTTGGTAACATTTATTATGGCTATTATTATATTAGTATCCTAGGAAAAAGACATTGCTTGAATCTTTTGTCTGAATGAATATCAAGGGAGCAGCAAAGCGTTACAAGACTGGTATCCATACCACTCCAGTCCCTTCTTATTCAGATTGAGCAAAAACCTTCAAGGTTTATTACAGAAGAATCAGTAAACATATCAAATTAACAATTAGAGCAGAAGCAACAGAAAATCACAGTGAGTGCATATAACAGAAAATACAGTGAGTCATAAATGAAATGGAAATTATTTCCTTTAGATATCGATATTTTATAATTATTCTGTATCGATTTTATAAGAATGGTTTAGTGTGTTCATAGTTGATCTGCTCTCTTCACCGAACTTGCCTAGTCATGAAAATAACAGGTGGCCTATCTCCCCGTGAAATAAATACCAAAAAAATGTTTGTCGACTTCTGAAAGTGAAGACTAGTTCTGTCAAATCTCTCAACATTTTTTCCTTCAGTGTATGAAAAGATAACTGCAGTACCTGTTTTCTCTGATGACAGATTGCCCAAGAGATGTTAGTGGAGTGATAACAAAAGCAAATCATGAGATTGTTCCACTTTTATGTGTTAAAAAGCCTACAAAACTTCTCATTTTGCTGTTAAAGCAAATACAGCTATTTGAAGTGTAAGTGACAAATGTATTGAGAATGCAGGTTCATCAAATAAACATGTTTACTACAGAATTGCACTGGTCGCTTTATTCATTTCCCTACAGTTTGTTTGGTAATAATGTTTTTATTTTCAGTTTTTCCACAGAATTTATCAAATATATTTATGCTTCCCATTGTCTTAATATACTTTTCCAGCACTACATAGAAAAAAAAAAACATTTTGAATAGCAATATGACACAAATAAAGTTTATCTGGAAATGTTCTGGCAGATAATAGGTGGAAATAAAATGGGAAAAGCTGTCCATGTGGCTTCCTGGGAAAATCCCTCTAGTCTATTGGAAGTTCGCCCTATTCGATGAAGTCACAGTGGAGATAATTTAAGACCCACCTGCTTGGTATTAGCATGGAGCCCATAAATTTCTACAGATCAACCCCACCTTTGACAGGCACACCTTGAACCTTCTTTAATACATGTCCTTTAAGGCATGTATCTGAGACCAGGTCCAAAGTAAATGTGCTCTGAGGACTGCAGGTGTCACTGGATCGTACACTAATACATCTTCTTCAAAGACCAAATTTTGGCATTAAGACAACATAATAAAGACTGAGAAGGGGAGATATAATTTCTGGAACATTTGACTCATTCTTGCTTTTGAGACAGCAAAAAAAAAGGAGCTTTCCTGTTTGTCAGAACAAAATTGTGTCCGGAGTTGCTTGAATTGGATTTACCATTGAAGTATCTATTGTGTTTACTGCACATACTTTGTGAGGGTTGGGATCACACATTCTGTTCAGGACAAATAATAGCTTATGAAATAATGCTTGTGATAGTATAACAATATTACAAAACTATCGTGTCTGGCATTCATTTCTGGCTTAAATTAAGTCACTTTTTTTTTCTTTGTGAAAAGTTTCATGTGTTTAGGATGTTCTAGTATATCCAAATACAAAATCTTACATATGAACTGTAATTCACATTTGTATGCATTTATTATTATATAAATAAAAATATTAAACCTGTTCCTTGTCAGGTGTTAGTTTATGGAGAAAAAAAACAGAAAGCTGTATTGCAAGCACAACTCTGTCCTACAAAAAATATTATTTTTTCCCCTTTTTAGTTGATGATAATGTCTAGTGTGACATTCTTTTATAAGATAGCAATATGTCAGAACAGTTGATGAAAACAGTTGTTGACAGATTATGGGCTGTTGGGGGGAGTACAGAAATATTTTGTTCTGGGAAAGATAAGTTCTCAGTATACAGGGTTAGTAAAAATGCTGTCGACAACTTTGACAGTTTATTACAAATTAATAACATGGGTTACTGTGACAAAAAAGGTTTCAAACGAAAGCATAAATATCAAAGTTTCTAACAATTATATTACAATCCTTCACCATCTGTGGAGAAGAAAACAAATCTTTAGTAAAATAATTAGCATTTATACTTCTCGACAACATTTTGACTAACCCTGTATTTCCATGTTATTTGACCTAACAAAACCCCAGATATTTTATATTAAGTATTACCTTATATAAATTACAGTTAGAGGGGACTTCTAAATCAGTTCCTAAATTCAAGAAGTATTTAGATAAGTGATTATAACCTCCACAGTGCCCTCTTCTGGCAATAATGCAGAGAACATGGAATTCTGAACGTGAAACACCTTTTTATACAACCTGTGTGTCACCATCTGCGCTGAACAAGACCTTCTCTGTTTCCTATAGGTCTGAGAAGCTAAAGTCTATTAAAATAATGAATCAAATATTAAAATTAAATTAGATTAAGATGCCATATTCTGACACAATAAAATGTGACATCCAAGGTGGGTGAATGCTTTTGATAGCCACTGTTTTCGTTATCATCAGAAACAACAACAACAACAATAATAATGATGATGATGATTACATTGGTACTTGGTAGAAAGGGACATTAGGACCTCACACTGAGCTCAGGTGTTGTCATTCCTTTCAGATTTTGGGTAGTACAGTACGTCAAAGGGAAATATGTCTTAGTGTATCACACTATAAGAAAGTACAAATACTGCAAAAGCCTATCAACATCTCAACACTTTGCCTTATTCATTAAATATGTTTATGATATTCACTACATTTCATTGTAATTTATCTACTAAAATAAGGATTTCCATGAACTAATTTGTTCATTATTATTTGTTCGGATCAACACACAATAGTATATAACAATAGTAATATAATCCCGATAATCCACTTCGTAGTATATTCAGTTGAGGGAAATTCTTTCTATAACTAGAGATATAAGAAGCAGAATTTCCATTGTTAGCAAATTAAATCATTGGCTCATGTTTTCTTGACCAGACATTTTAAATTCTGATTTCAATCAGTGCTTACTGGTTAGATTTTACTTTACCCTCCATTAAAAGTAATATTTTACACAAATGGAGACATTTTCTATGGTATTGTAGAATTTACGTATGTGAATGTGCTCATTCTAAATTTGCACTTTGCACTCTGAAGCAGAGGGACAGATGTGTTGTATGAGACATTTCAGCAGAACTGAAAGACTGGTATAACCATTTTCATAAAATTGACATTGTACTATTTATGGAGATCTTTAGTCAAAACACTTGAGTGTGTTCTTGTATGTTTTTTGGCCTTTTTCAAACAAAATTAAAATTTCTTTCAAACCTGAGCTAAAGTGTGCTGTGACTTCTTGCTGTCCTCCAGTGTGAATATTACCCCTGTCCTCCTTCATATTTTAAGCTGTTTTCAGCTGTGTCCTATTATTTACATTTTATTGATTGTATTCTATTGATCTTTCCTTTCTTCCACTGCTTAGTTTTGTCTGTAAACTGATTAGCTTATCTTAGGTTCTTCTGTATTAATTAGGTGGCGTGTCTCTGTTGGTTATTGTTGCAGAGCAGACAAGATCTCTGGAGAAGGTCAAAACGTTCTGACATCAGCAGAATGGAAGCTATATCAGAATAAATGTTTGGCTGTTTGGCAGCATTAAGGCTTGTTGTATCTTTTTCATAATGCAGTGATGATGCAAAATTAATGGAGAACTAAAAGAATCTTTGCAAACGACACATTAAATTATACTGATTAATGAACACTAATTGAGGAAATAGAACCATAAGGGATATTGCAAATATTATACACACAATCTGAACTATTGCATTTGGAATACGCAGAAGGCTTATCACATTGGTACTTTGTGTGGGTTGCACGTTGACTGTTTTGAGCTGATACAGCCATACAAACAATCTCTTTGGGATTCCTGTAAACCATTCTGCTTCCTTATAAAAACTGCTTTTTTCTTAGGCTGACTACAGGAAGATTGGATTTTGAATTGCATTCAGAAAAAATAATTAAATAAATATTTTTCTCGTGACAGCTTTCCTGCTTTGTGGCTTCATTAAAAGTAGATTTGCATAAATCCATTACAACATACTCCTGGGACTGAAAAACTGAAAGTATCTTGTTCACTAAACCTTCTGTTCTTGAATTTAGTTTTCCAGTCCAAGTTTTCTCTATCTTTGAAAGGAACCAGAAGACAATTGGCAGCCAAATTAGAGGCACAGCTTCAGCACATATGCAACAATGTATTAGGTTTTAATGAATTAATTAATTGGCATGGTATGTGATATTACTGACAATAGTTTTGACACTGGCAGCAATAAGAAGCATTTGGACACACTTGAGTATAGAGAAACCTACCCTAATTTATCCAGTTACCTTAATAACATCAACATGTTTAAATTATTAAATTAACTGCTAAAATTATGTTGCAATTTAAATGAACAAAATGAGACTGTATTATTTTACCTAGGGATCAATTACTTTGTGTTATATTAGGAGGGTGTGAACACTTAATAAAGGTTAAATGCTATCTTGACTAGAAACAATTAATATGTAGTATAAACCATAAACACCCCCACTTGTCAGGACATATCAAGCAAGGTCATGAAACCATCTGAAACTTGAGTATGATTTTTGTACTGAAACCCAATGGTAACATAAAGACGTGTGATTCACGGAATAAAAATGTGTTCAGAAAAAAACACATTGTTTCAACATCACGGGAGACTCTGACACATCGATTATTGTTTCGCATAATACAGTCCTAAACATCTGTCTATTTACCTAGACCTCAAAATTTTATTAGGACAATGCCAGCAACCTTGAAATATTTATTCTAGGCACCCATCACAATCGCAGTTTGACAACCTTGTGCGTGGACCTGTAAGTGGAGGACAGAAAAAAGACAAAAGACAGACAAGGGTGAAACCCAAGACAATATGCTTGCTAATCATCAAAAAATACTAAACCCCTTTGAGTTGTCTTGCATACAGTCGTAGCCATCAGTCTATGTGGATATGAGGAACAAAAAACAGAGAAAGTTAAACAGAACACATGATACTTGCCAATTACATAATATTGGTTCTTGGCTGATACCTGTTACATAGATTTTACGATTTTTTTTATGCTGAACGATATGTAAAACGAAGCGGTGGGCTAGTTTGACTTTGCAACAGAAATAAAGCTGCTGTTTTAGGGCTCGTGAAATTTACGCCAGAAATGTCTTTCGACACCAGTACGATTAAAGGCATATTTATGCATTTACGGCAAGCCTCTTTAACATCCAAACCAGGATTAGCAATATTGAAAATTCAGTTCAAGGTAGCAAATTAGTATCCTTCTTCACACAATCTTAAGTTGTTTCTATAATTCATTTAGTATCTTTTAGGAATTTAATTTATCAAATTAATTCCTGATACAAAAAGAAATTTATTTTTTTACATCAGTTATTCAGAATTAAATAATAAAAATATATGGCATAAGTATTATAATAGCACTACTGTTTCCTGGTAGCAATAAAATACAAAAGTGCAAAAACAACATAAGCCAATATTGAGCTTTGCAGGGCTAGAGTAACGAAAAAAGCATGCCCTGGTCATTTTAATGTGAACAGATATCTGTCAGCAAATGGTCAAGACATTCACGACGCTATGACGAAAAACAAACCAATAAAACTAAGAGACTACAGTGTAGAGACCTCCCCTTGTACCCTCATACCGGAAGCTCAGTTTTGTTGTTGCACTGAAAGAAAATGGCTGCCTCGAGCTTTTTGCACAGATACTGAATCAAGTTTACTGTAAATCTACTGTCTGTCGCCGATGGTGCTGAGCATCTCAGTCCGGCATGGCACACACATGGTAAATTGCGCTTTTCGTTGAAACTTGTTGGCTGCATCTTGGATTTGACTGCTGACTTGTAACTTTCGGTTGGGGAAGGTGGTCTGTGCTTTGCAAAACCTGCTAGATGGCCAGAAATACAGTAAAGATTATATTTGGCTGATTTCTGATATTATTTCATATGGAATCAGCATGTGAATCTAATTAATCTCACATTTATTATGCAATAGATATTGATTATGATAATTGATATTCCATAAATATTTAAACGTTAGAAATATTGTTTTTTGCCTTCAGTGCTATTGAAAGTTTTGAAGGTTCAATAACCATGATCTTACGATCTTAGACTATCTGAATATAGTATTTCGTAAATGTAATCGTTTTTATTTAATTGGTAATATATTACTGTAGGTATGACTTTTTTAAAAAAAATAGGGCTTCTCTTTGTCACGAAGGAGGCGGAGCGTCTGCTTTTGATTCACATAGTCGTGAGAAGTCTGAGACATCTTGTTGTATTCTTTTTCATGGTTTTTAAAGTGATAGACATGATCTCCCAAAAAGGCCAGTGTAAAAATGTAAATTTATGAGAAGGAAATGCTTCTTCTAATCTTCCGTTTTGCCTAATGCCAGATATCCGCGAATCTTAGAATAGTATTATCCAGGCTTCCTGCGGTGCAGCTATAGGTCCAAACTACACCGTCATTAATAGTGCCTGGATCATCATAGAACTGCATTTTTATTTTCTCAGAGTGGCATCTTTTGTCCTTTCTGTAATATTTATGATTTTAAAAAAGTACTTCAAGTTCAGCAAAGTATCTAAGAAGTCCAACATACAATAGTTTAAAAATATTACATGTGAGTACGTTTCCATGGGCATTTGAATTCCTTTTTTTTGGTATCCCAAAAAATAGAACTGTGTGAGTAATTGTGAGGATACTACTCTACTGCTATTCTATGCTTGCAAGTCTAAGCTTGCAATACCACAGAGAGGTTACTGCCATGACAGTGTAATTTTGCAGTGAAATTATTATTTAGTTAAGTTCAGTTGGCCAAAATAGCTAGGTAGTGTACTTTTCCCCACCTGATTTGGCAGATAGTATAAACTTCGTAATTCCTGGAAGCTTCAAATATTTGGTTACTCTTTAAATATATGCGATTTGAAAAAACCTGATAAATAAGCTGAAGAAATGTAAACTAGAACAACAGGCTTCTGCCAAGCCAAACACCTTAGTGTCCGAACAGACCTAAGTCCAAGAGTCAGTTTGTTTGAGTGTTTTCATTGTTTTTCTGAATTTCCTTTTCTGCCAAAAATTGCACCTGTTCCACATTAAAGTCTTGCTAATGTTTGTTCAGACATGTGTCACCTGTCATTTTTTTTTGTCAGTGTGACCATATTATTAATAGATGCCTTAATTTCCAGTTTTTTCCAAGTTTAGATCAAAGCAAGAGTGAATTTTTTTAATGTATAAATCACATTTATATTTCTGAACTGTCATTGACCATTTAGCATTTTCATCACTGAAGTGAAAAAATCAATTAATAGCTTGTTTAAAAGTTAATCTGGTGGTTTGCAGACACTTCTTAGAACTAATTTAGAATTATCTATTGTTATTTCATGTGTAAAAGACTAGAAGAATAGCTCATCTTGGACTGTGACATTGGCGTGGGTAAATTTGGGTAAATTTATAAACAACCATGATAGGGAGTGCGGGACATTTACCCAGAATCCTTTACCGAAATCCAGCCCACTCCCCAAACCAGCGTAAAAAACTGAGCAGTCAGGTTGGATTAAAGATTTTAACTAAATCTGATATATAGAATGGCAGTAAATTTGTAATATTATGCATTATTTATTAATGGGAAAACTCAATAATCATCCAAACAATGTCAGGTAGTATGAACTAGGTCCACGTTGCAAGTCATGTTGCCAAAGTGCAGTGTGTGTGTCCAGCCTTATTTATGATACAGGGGCCTATTCCCTCACACTGTGTAATGGTGCATTTGCTTCATCAATTTAAACAGGCAGCAAAATGAACAGTTTTGACAATATTTGGCAGTTGTCTTTTAATCATGTAATACTTCTAACGGAAGAATATAGGCAAAGAAGAAGAGAAGCTTGGAAATTGTGTCTGAAGAAGAAAAGGGATTATGCGAGAGAATAATAAGATGCCAGGGGAGGATACAATTACGGAGGAACTAATTAAGTGTGCTGGAGAAAAGAAATGACAAGGAAGATCTACACACTGATTAGGAGAATCGTGGAAGAAGAAAAGATGCCAGAAGAGTGGAGATGTGCCCTTATCTGTCCGATACATAAGAAGGGGAGCAAACTGAAATGCGAAAACATCACAGGTATATCCCTGTTGTCAGTAGTGTACAAGATCTTAGTTACAGGGATCACCAGGAGACTGGCGACAAGGACTGAAGAGGTCATTGGGGATTACCAATGTGGATTCAGAGGCAACCGCTCTACAGTGGACCAGATGTTTACATTACGGATAATATTAGAGAAGTGTTACGAGTATGGTATAGACTTTTATCATTTATATATTGATTTTAAGACGGCATAGTGTGAGTAGAAAAGGATTGTGGGAAAGAATGAGACAGTTTGGTATTCCAGATAAGTTAATAAAGCTGGTCAAAATGACCACGGAGGAGAGCACCGCAAAGGTTACTGTTCAGGATAGTATCTCGGAAACCTTCAAGATAGAGAGGGGAGTCCGACAAGGTGACCCCTTGTCACCGATGTTATTCAATATAGCCCTAGAGAAGGCAATCAGAGGGCTAGAAACTAACCCTGATGGGGATATTTATAATAGGCTCTCCCAATATCTTGCCTATGCTGATGATGTGGTCCTAATAGCACGAAGCGTTAATGCTTTGCGGAAGGCATTTATCGAATTTGAGGCAGGAGCCAAAGGACTAGGTTTACTGGTGATTGAAAAAAAGATCCACTACATGAGGACTTCTCGAGACCCAAGACAACCAATTGATCTAAAAGTAGGAAAGCACTCTTTCCGAGCCGTGAATGAGTTTTTAGGTATTTAAGTATTTAGGAGCGATCGTCACAGCAGACAATAAGATCAGCAAGGAGGTGAGCGGCAGACTGGCGGCCGGCAATAGGAGCTATGGGGCATTATATAACCAACTTAAGAGCCGTAGCCATTCACGGGATCTCAAGAAGGTTCTGTACCAAACTGTTTATTAGACCTGTGGTCACATATGGTGCAGAAACATGGACCCTAACTAAAGCTGACGAACGCCATCTAAACACCTGGGAGAGGAAAGTTCTGAGAAAGATATATGGGTCTGTAAGGATAAGAGAAACATGGAGAATAAGAACAAACAGTGAACTGAGGAGACTGTACCAGGACCAAGATCTGGCTGCTACAATTAAGGCAGGACGACTACGATGGCTTGGGCACATCCAAAGGACAGAGTGGGGTAGAGGCCCCCGAAGAGCTATAGAGGGACACCCAGGAGGAAAAGAGGCCGAGATTGAAATGGCTGGAAGATATGGAGGCAGATATAAGAGAGCTGGGTGTGAGGAGATGGAGGATTAAAGCAGCAGATCGGACACAATGGTGTCCAGTGGTGACTGTATTTGCGGAGGTCCTTCAAGGTCCATAGAGCCATGGAGTACGTAATACTTCTAACGGAGGTGTCACTTGTTAGTTTGGGAAAGACAAAAACTCTGGCAGACATGGAGTCAGAGAGAATCAATCAACTTAAAGCCAGGTGGATGAATCGACTGTGAAGAAATGTCAAAACTGGAGAATTGACCAGACGTTTTCAGTTACTGGTTTTCTAACTTCTTTTTAACATAATTAAATTCCGATCACTACAGTATTTTGAAACGTCTAGTCGCCCATGCTCACTGTAAGCAACTCCATTGTTTCATAAAAAGGATCTTGGATTTTTAAATAAAATCATGACAATTTTTTTTTCACTAAGTTGCTGTGGCACAACAGCAGAAATATTTCACTATACTTTTCTTGTGGTTTTATCATTCACCTTTTGGTACTGCTGCCCTCAGAATGGAATATTTTCACATTTATTGTGGTCATTTTGATATGGTGCAATTACTACAAGTATAGAATGAATTAATTTCTGAAGTGGCTGTGTAAAAAAATAAATAAAATCAAAATACAAAATGATTAACATTTTTTGTTAATTCTAAATAAACAGCAACTAACATAGTTCTTGTGTGGCAAAGCTATATCTCAAGTAGTGTGAGCACAACATCAATGCAAAGCTGATTTTGTAGGACCCCGTGCTTTACCTCATTCTTTATAGTAAAACATTTTAACAAACTTTTCAGTATCACTGCACCCATTTCTGTTTACTGATGCTGTTTTAACAGGATTTTAACTGGGTTAGTTTAGTTCAGTAAGGTTGTTGTTTATTTAACAGGAGTCGGAAATGAAAATGTAGTTAGTATTTTATTGTAATTTAAGAATTTACCTCAATGCTGTGCAGTGTTTACCAGTAAAGGCACATTTGCATGAATGTAATGAATATTAATCATCGCTATTTGATTTCACAGGGGTTGAAGAAGAGACCCAAGGGGATAAACTAGCTGGACTCATGTCAGTCACCTCTTCTGTTATTCAGACACATTCTCTTTTGAAGCCACAATGGTGAGAGACTTTAATCTTTTTTTATTGTGTTCAATCTAAAGATGTTTATGTTTTTTCATCTGTCCTTTATAACTTTTTATCAATGATGATCATATGAAGTGTACCACAAAGTGTTAAAAGGAATTATTTAAGTTAATATGCAACATTTTTGCATCTTATATAAATTTTATACCTCCATTTTTCAGTATGCTCACCATTCTGAATGTATTGGATTCATTTCTTTGGAGAAGCTTGTTTTCAACATGAAACATTCAGTCCTAGAGGTCTGATATTTATCAAAACAAATAAAAAAAATAAAGGAACAAACCATTTCATAGTGATGAATGCTCTGTAACAATTTAGAACCTACTAAGATTGTATTTTTTGAATACCCAACTTTTTTTCAGCAACAAGTTTTGGAATATGCATTGGACAGGGCAGAGGTAAGAAAATGGAATCTAAAAATTGGTTAAAAAAATCTCTGAATGATAATCTGTACGGATTATGTGATGAGAGTGAGTTTAGGGTGATGTTGGAGAATACTAGCTTTTCTAGAGTCATTTAATTTTCCTGTGTGCATGTTTAAGACAGTGCTTTTAAGAAATAAATTAAGTGTTAACATAAATAGGGTACTTCTGGCAGACCAAACTGAAACAACAGGACAAAGTAACTTAAGTGTTAACCAGTGCAAACGTGGGTAAACAAACATTGCTAGTGTTGCTCATCATCAAAAGTCTTTAAACCAAATTGTGGTAAATGACAAGTGCCTCTTTGCATAAATAAAACTTCAGCTGAGGATCATCTAAGAGGCATTGTATTAATTCTAGCTCACACCCCTATAGACTTTTCATTATGAAGACCCATCCCATTTAGCACTGTGTGTGGGAAAACAGTCTAGCCCTAAAATAGAACACAACAGCATGATTTTGTAAGCAGCAGTGGAAAGTCCAGGTGACATGCGCTACTTTAAATATTTGTGCTTCTTTGCAGTACATTGTGGAAAGTGCACAACAGCGTCCAGTCAAAAGGAGAAGCTCCTCAAGTGGAAGGTGAGGTGTGATTCCAACTTAGAGTTCCTCTGTGCACATTTAAAATGTTCGTGCCTGAATCCTTCTGCATTTAATTTTGCCGCAGGAAGTCTTTGTATCAGAAGCTGTACGACCTGTATATGGAGGAGTGTGAAAAAGAGCCAGAAATTAAGGTAAGAGAAGTGTTAATAACTGAGATGAAATCCTGAACAAAAAATGTCTTTCAACAAAAATGCACTGGCCAAGTTGGAATATATTTGACAACTCCATACTGAGCTGTTTATTTTCTTTTCTGATTTCATTTTGTCGGTTTGGCGCTGTATTAGTAAAATAGTAGTCCCTTACTGTGAAAATGACTCAAAGAAAAACATTACTTTCAGTTGAAGGAACCCTTGTTTTAGTCAATAGCCATAGTGAACTGAATACCAGAGTAAAATGGCAAAAGCATTTAGTGATTTCCTTTTGACAGTAATTAGAGCCAAGAGCTGTGTGTTTTGCTAGTTGCATCATTCTAAAGGCTCATATTATATTTCACTCTTTAAAAAGGATTGTAGCTTGTCTGGGTAAGTTAGTGGGACATTCCATGCCTGTTTGTAAATAGGGCAAATTAATTACAAAATTACTTGAGAGCAAGTGCAGAAATCCAGATTTTCAAGGGTACAAATGGGGTAATATTTAGATTTTAGCCTTTAGTCAAAGCATTCTTGTAAATCTGAGCGGCTTGGTTTTGATTTCTGTCAGACAAGAGCATTTATTTTAATGTAAATTATATTTAAAATGTAACTTTTATGTAAATATTTGATGATCAATACCAAAAGCTTCAGCAGCAGAAATAGTTCGCACCTTGGATATTCTGTTTAGAATGACATCTGATATAGACAGTTGTCTTCCAGATTTCTTTTAATTCTATATTACAGGTGTATTTGTATTTGTTTTTTTGCAGAAGCTGAGGAGAAATGTCAATCTACTGGAAAAGCTGGTGATGCAAGAGTCTCTGTCCTGTCTTGTTGTCAATCTGTATCCTGGAAATGATGGCTATTCATTGATGCTCAGGGGAAAAAATGGTTCTGGTAAACTATATTTCTCTCTGTCCACTTAGACACGTGCAAGACAGTCATAATTTCTTAGTTTCTTATTTTTTTTTAGGAATTGTATTCATGTGATTGGCATTTCCTTTGAATGTTTCAAGTGAGGTTTTGTTTCAATGCAGTTAGAATTGTTTTGTATACTGGATTATCCCACTAAGAGTAGGAATATTTTCATTACTGCTAGAAGAACAGTTTCAAGTCAGTGTTCCTTGGTCTTCTTTACCTTTCTATGCAGTAGTTTGCTAGGTCTTGCTAGTAGTATTGGTTTATGTAGCAAGAGAAATCTGTTGCATGTCTTTGAAAACCTGCTTCACATATGGTTTTGTCATCGTTAAACTGTAACAAAGCAAAACTGACTGTTTACTAGAATTCAGGCCATAAGGAACTAGCCTCAGTACAAGCTGTTTTCACAAAATGTACAGTGTGCACTCACACTTTCAGGTGGACTTCCTTCCCTAACTGGTATAGAAATTTACATTTTTGAACTGGAGGCTATGCGGTAACAGAGTCTTTTAGAAAGAACGAATGCATGTTCTAATCAACAGCCTTGTGGGTTACAGGAAGAAGATTAGGTGTTAATCAGTCTGTTTTTTTGCAGCTGGAACTAAGTATTCATGTGATGCCTGTGATATGCTGATATGTGAAATCCAAGAGCCTGATTCTCAGGAATTACTGAATAAAGGACCCTTATGTTTCAGATTCAGAAACCATCCGGTTACCTTATGAAGAAGGGGAACTACTGGAGTATCTTGATGCAGAGGAGCTGCCCCCAATTCTTGTTGACCTCTTGGAGAAGTCACAGGTAGGCACCCCCTGTGTTTACGTAGCTGAGCCACATTTATTCTGCGGTTGTAGTTGGTTGCTTTGGAGTTTTAACATATGTTAATATATTTTTTTACTTTAAATGTTTTAATTAACAAAGACCATGATTTTTATGTTGTATCTATAAAAATTGCATTTAGTTTGGCAATGGTCGATTTATCAAACATCATGATGTCAATAACATCATATTTATGTGACTGTACACGTAACATGATCTTTTGCTCACAGTTTTTGTTCTTGAACAGGTTAATATATTCCACTGTGGGTGCGTCATTGCTGAGATCAGGGATTATCGGCAGTCTGGCTACACAAAAATGCCAATCTATCAAAGCCGACATATTTTGCTACGGCCAACAATGCAGGTAATTAATCTTTCTTTTTTTGGAGATGATTTATCGTTAAATGGAAAATACTCCAACTCAGTTTAGTGATTATCACAGGCTGTTGTATGAAATCTATCCATGATCTTTTTAAAAGTGTGACTTCTGTGCAGTCACATTACAAGATTCTTGTCCCCACCTGTGGTCTATATCTGTTATTCTTGTGTATGCAGTGCATTGGATGTGGCTTGTGTAGTTCATGCAATATCTTTAGTATTCAGCATTAAATGGGGTTTAGAAATGAATGATTAGTTTTGGGTGATAGATCACTGGCAGAAGCTATATACAGTATATAACAGCTGTACCCTGGGTAATAGTACCAATTAAATTTGGATTAAAATAATAATAACCTATAACCTCAAGACGGACATTAAAATATTGAGGTGGATTTCTTATGATTCAGATTTTCTTTCTGGAAACTGATACCCGTTCTAAAATCTGGACTATGAGAGAGATCACAGCAATATGTACCTTGATGAAACAGAATCACCTGAAAAAACTTTGAAGATTCATCACAACAACATAACACAACAATATAATCTAGAAAAAAAGACTCCTACATATACCTCCAAGTAGGCACTATGTAAATAGTTAAGTAAAACAACCAAATACAGAGCAAGGTAATAAATTACCATTAAAGCAACTAGAAAAAAATAATATCAAAACTGTATAATAACATTGAAGATATGAAAAAAGATTCAACAAAATATATTAAAATAAAGTGACAAAAAAATGATAAAACAATTTCTGCAGAACAGTGGAAGACCATATGTAGATTTTAACAAAGTTCCATCAGTTCACAAGATATTTCTGTTGGAAAAATTAATAATTTTTTATCAGTCCTAAAACTCAAGCAAAACAATAAGGAAGCAGTTCACAATGTTGGAGGTTATGTGGAGAACAAGTAGCAACTCTTTCAAACATATTCTGGTCATGCCCATAAATACAACAATATTGAAAATTCGTACATTTTGCACTTACTAATATAGTAAACCTAGACATACCATTTGAATTCTCTGTAAAGTATTTGGGTAATTTTCTTTTTTATTACATGGAATTAAAGGACAGATATATACTAGGAATTCTAGTAACAAAACTATCACGAGAAAATGGTTTACTGAAGAAGCCCCAATACCGGCACAGTGGATCAATGTTGTGAAGGAGATTTATATAATGGAAAAGATCACCTTTTCTCTTAGGTTACAAGCAGAAAGGTTGCTAAGCAAATACTGGGTTTGTTCTGTGAAAGAGGATGAAACCGTGTTTTGTGTAGATTGTTGGTTATTTGTTGTGTTTTTGCTGATTACATTTCTACATGTAACATCCCATCCATGCTGGCATAATGTAAATAATTATATTTAAAAAAATAATACAATAAAACATGAAAGGTGAAAGTTGAAAAATATTTTACTTTGTACTGTATATGTTATATTTGTAAAGTATTTCATCATTAAAAAAGAAACGAATGATTAGAGAGGCAACTCCTTATCAATATTGGTCATTAATCCTTTTTGCCAGTTTTTATCCCCTGCCCATTACTGCCATTGAAACATGCCCATAGCACATTCCAGACATGACTTTTGTGTATTTTATTTAGGCAATTTCACTCCCAGCAACAATGTTACCCCTCTGTATAACCACAGTAATACATTGAACTGTGGAATATTGTATCTACTATACTTATGATTATTAGGTATATTCTCTCTCATAAGATATTTACAATTTAAAAGTAAAAAATCAAGATCTGACTGTGTTATCTTCTCAGACACTGATTTGCGATGTCCACGCCATGACAAGTGATAACCACAAATGGACACAGGTGAGAAAAACGAAGATGCACAGTATAAATTTGCCCAGCCCACACTCACATGCCAGTCAGTATGTAAAGTCTATAACTCTTTTTATACATGAAACAGCTTGGAGTACCTGATATCTCTTATTCCATGCACGTAATGGAAAGATGAAGTTGTCCATATACTGTATAGCATTCCTCCTATATGATCTTGGCTACTGCAGTTTATAATTGCTCCTGTGGTCACAAATCACAGGTTGGCCACAGACAAGTCTCAAGGATAATATCACCAAAAATTAAAGGGTTAGTAGACTGCAGTATATTGAAATCTCTGATAATATACACATACCATATAGTACTTCAAGTAGGGAAAATGTTACAATTGGCTAGCATAAAAATGGCTATATTAAGGATTATTCTAAATACCTCTAGGTAATTTAAAATTGTTATGCTGTTGATTGGGTAGACAACATGACTTTATACTTTGAAGTCTTGCTCGTTTTGTACTGATACTCAGACTCATCTGTGAGTTAGCAGTTATCAAAGCACAGAAGCTAGACTGACAATGCTCCATGTTTGCAGGATGACAAGCTCCTATTGGAAAGCCATCTGATTTTGGCCACTGCAGAGCCCCTGTGCTTGGATCCCTCCATCTCTGTGACATGTACAGTGAACCGGCTGCTGTACAACAAGCAGAAGATGAACACGCGCTCAATGAAACGGTGAGAGGAGAAACGTTATTGGTTATGATGCTGTCTGTTATGATTCCAACTGTAATGAAGACAGCAGAGATGAAGAGGTTTTATTTCTGAGTTATATGTCTAGCAATTGCCAGTATTGCGAATGCTATTTATTATGCTCATTTTCTACCGTACTGAAAAAATGGTATAATTTTGTGCTATTCTTTGAGAGTGGTTGTAGTGTCTGTACAGTTTAGTGTATCCAATATCTCTCATAGTGCAGCCTTGTTTTTTGCAGTGTACGTGCTTCAGCAGTGAATGAGGGTAATGTTACTAATGTGTTTCTTCAGTAACATAGTTTAGTTGATTGTTAATTGATGATTAATGTTAAGTATCTGACCTGGTGTTTGTCAATACTGTGTTTCTATCCTCTCATATAAGCTACCCCTGAGATTTGACCACCATATCTGATTTAGCTACTTTTTTATTTTTTCAGGTGTTTTAAGAGATATTCTAGGCCAGCTCTAAACAGACAGCAAGAAATGGCCCATTTCCCCACACCCCCACAGCTGAGACTGTTGGATTATTTGCAAAAAAGAAAGGAAAGGAAACCAGCACCCCCTATTGACCTGAAAATCTCCAAAGCTGGAAACGTAAGCAGTTTCAAAATGACACATTCCTAGCCCAGAACAATATTGCTGTTTCGTGTTAAGTAATCCTGGGTTTATGTGTATTTTCCTGTCTTCCCTCTGGCAGTGTGTTGACATGTGGAAACAGAGCAACTGCCAGCTGAGTGCTCCATCTGAAGTTGACGTAAGTCCTCCGGTTTTGGTCTAGTCTTGTTAGTTTTAAATTCCGTGCTCCTGGCTGTTTTTAACCTCTTACAAAGTTGAGTTAATTTTATTACATTTAAGGTAAGTTCATTTAAACATAGAGAGAGCCCCCAGTCCTACAAGTTTGATAGATAATTATTATATTAACAAGTACTAAAGATCAATTGAGATCAATGAAGTAGGTGATTTGTTAAATTATGTCATTTCAAGATCATTGGGGACCAAAATGACCCTTTATCCCTCAGGAGCCATACAGTTCTAAATTGATCAAATGACGTGTTTGCTTGACGAAAAACTGACCAGTATTCTCAAACTCCAGGAATCAATGGTTTATAAAACCAGTGGGATTGGGGATCGCCATGACCAGGTTTGAGACTCCTGACACAGCAGGATACGTCAGTGTTAACAACTGCAAGTATTTGGCAGAAAAGCATTAATCCTTCCGAATTGAAACTGACCTGGGATACAAAACTGGACAGTTCAAACTTTCTCTACAGATTGTTCAGGTCCGTCGACAGCGGGAAATTGAAAATGATTTGCCCCCAACATTGGCAATCCCCACTTCTGAGTGGATGATAAAAAGTAGCAGTTTTAATTGGGATAGACTTCACTTTTCCCTTAACGTAGGCTGATGTTACAGACAACATGTCCTGTACATATGAACAATAAGGACAGGATCGATAAGGAAGCAGAGAAACTTCCATAGTCCTGTCATAAAAACAATATGAATGCCAACTCAGCTGGAGAAGGTGTGAAGATGAAAATAAAGTTAAAGTGCCGAATGTAAGGCTGTCCACTAATTATATTTTCATATGCAAGATAGTAATTCAGCCTGCCTGTAATCACAGTTTGTTCTGTGTGGATAATCAATGATAACGAGTCATTAGGGATTACTCAGAATACCTTAAGATTCTGATTTCCTGTATAGCCTATACAACAGTTATCCTCTCATTGTTAGTGCTTTAGTTTTTTAGTCTTATTGATAGGAATTGGTCAACTGCAAATGATGGTCCTATCAGTTCCTCCATGCACTAGTCTACCTACTCAGTCAGGATTAAGGCAGGTATTTACTTCATACATCCACGATTGTCTTTCTATATTGGCAATGAACAATCAAGACACCAAAATTCTTCTATAACTGTCTTCATGTGTGAACCCTTGGACCCCTTTTCAATGCTCCCACTGTGACCTTAAATGGCTACATCAAGATAAAGGCACTTTCACAAAATTTATGAGGTGCACGATAAGTGGAAAATCCCTTACTCAGTGACTAAATTAAGTGCATTTTTGGCAGAAGAAACTGCTTCTGTACTGTGTGCTGAATATTAAAATGTCACTAAATGATTTAAGATGTAATTAAGCAAAAAATAAGTGAATATTTTTGAATACCTAATATCGGCCTCGTGTTAACTATTCCTGCATTTTCTTTTCTTGTCAGGCAGAATGATGTACATTTTAAATATTATTAGTAATAAAAAAATGTCTTTAGGAAATTCATGGACAATAGTGTGGGCCAGTATGTGATTTTTTTTGTTTTAGGTGGAGAAATACGCAGTTGTGGAGAAATCAATCAAGCTTGAGGATTCTCAACCTACTGTCTGGCCAGCACATGTAAGTATTATTATGCAGTACATAAGTATTATTATGGACTTAAGAATCACAAAGCACAAAGTGTATGCTGTCTACTATATATATATAAATTCATATGTGAAGGCTTCATATTTTGACATAAAGATTTCATGCAGTGGTTTCTTTTTGCAGGAACTTAAGGATGATTACATTTTTGAATGTGAAGTGAGCAATCAGGTTGAGAAGACAAAACTCACTATCTATCAGTCTGTGGGTGACCCTCTCATATATGGAAAGATTCAGACAGCCAAGGATTCCAGGAGTGAGGACGAAGGGAGTGGTCTGCATCTTATTCATCCTCCGTAAGTGCATGAGACTGTGCGAGTGCACACGTGCGTGAGAATATCTTTAGGTTGGACACCTTACAGGGTCAGTCAGCTTTTTATCAAAAAGACCAACTCTGCTTACATTGATTTAATGAGACAGACTCTTAATAGATGACAGACACCTTTACATCTTTGACCTTCCCCGACTAGGTACCTTTTTTTTAACTTTGTACTTTGACTACAGAAGTTCTTTGGCTATATACTTTGACTGTAGAAGTGTGGTTTCATGACACTTGGCCATCACCTTCAGAATGTACTGACTCTACTTGGAGGGATTTTGTAATTGAACTGCCATAAAATACCATTTACCTGCTTGTGCCTGAAGCCTGAAATACTGCATTTTTAATAATCTATACGTCTCATGGACGTTTTGGATGAGATTTGTGAAGTACTGAAATAAAAAAAAATTGGAAGGATGCAAGTTATACGCAGAACCTAAGGCTGTTTAAAGAAAGAAGTGAAGTTTATAATTTAAATGATGCCAGAGAAGACTTACTGGGTGTAACAGACAGTAAAATGAAAATCTATCAAACCAAAGGTTATTTTTCAGTACTTGGAACTGTTTTCTTTCCTTCTTAGGTTCCTAATTGGCTCAAGAACAGATGCTGAAAGGTAAGATTATTTTAAATGAATTTGTTGAATGTGTTTTTATTTAGTATAGTGTCCTTAGCGATGCATTGCCAAAGACTGAGTTCACAAGTACAAGTACATTATGAAAATTGGTGGCAGCTTGTTTGGAATGATTTAATTTAGTACAACGATGGACGTCTGCCGACTGTTTTAAAGTTGACATATCTTAGTTGTAGAGGAGGTCCTAGGCTGTGACCAGTAAACCACCACAATCGAATAGGGCCTTGGGTCCATCATTCTGCATCCAGAGTTTCACGTCTGTCAGAGTTGTTGCTCAGTGCCATTAGTTGAAGAAGGAACTAAGGTATAGGGGCAGATGGCTGTGTTAATATGAGTAATAGAAGATATATTGTGATCAATAAGAAGGCATGCAACTTTGGTCATCACATCCAGTTATGTTAAAAATGTGACTACACAAGAATAGAAAAGACTAAAAGTTTAGCTTTGATATAAAGGCTGAGAGTGATGGGGTTGCCTTTAAATGCAATGGTAGATTCTTTCTCAGTTACAGAGCTCTTTAGGTGAGTACTGTAACTTCTGTGTTCGTTTTAAGAATTTTGTGGATTTTAAGACAGCTCCAGAGACTTGGAGAGTATATCCAAGGTTATCTAAGTGATTATATGTTCACTCAAGGGGGATAGAACTTATAGAGCTTTATATAGTAGGAAGTTAGGAAACCTTTAAAAATGTATATACTACTTGGAGTCAGTGTAGAAATGGCAATACTGTGATTATATGGTCATATTTTTTAGTTAGGATCCTAGCAATGGCTCTGGAAGTACAAACTGGGCACTATTTGGACTACCCAACAATAGATCATTGTAGTAATCTAATTTGGATGTAATGAAGACATGTTTTATGTTCCCGCTATATATAATCATTCACATTCATTGCAGATTTGTTAACCAGTACAAAGATGTTTATGAGAAAGATGTCAAGTGTCCTGTGAAGATGTCTCATAATTCAGTGGGCTTTGGAAACCAAAGTCAGCTTTCTCCTGGGAAGGAAATGGAGGTGAGAGTGTGTTCAGAGTATATGTACCCAATTCAGAACACCAGAATAGTAATTACTGCTGAGTAAGTTAAAATTTGGTGCAAATTTAGTGAAAGCAATTCAGCATTAGTAAGTAAGCATTCTCTTAATTGAATGGTGGAAAGGTTGAGTGGCCGCCTTTCACTTGTATGTTCTTATGTTCTGTCTTACTTTTCCTTTCTTAGGTGTTTTTTTTTAATTGTCACTTGCTTCCTTTTTGAATGTCCTTCCAGTTGGTGTACAGCCTCTAGTTTATTATTGCTGATGTGTCTGTTTTTTACAGCAGGCTGATGGAATTTCTCCATTGGTTCAGTCCTCTGTGTTGGGAAAAGGCGTGAAACACAGACCCCCTCCCATCAAACTGCCGTCATGTTCAGGCAGCAGCTCCTCAGGTAACACCTTAGTTAATAATAATAATTAATAACAATTGCTTACACTTATTTTGCACTTTTCTGGACACACCACTCAAAGCGCTTTACAGGTAATGGGGACTCCCCTCCACCACCACCACCAATGTGTGCGCCAGAACGCTTACACCACATCAGCTATCAGTGGGGAGGAGAGAACAGAGTAATGAAGCCAATTCATAGATGGGGATTATTAGGAGGCCATGATTGGTAAGGGCCAATGGACAGGGCCAGGACCCTGGGGTTATACCCCTACTCTTATCGAGAAACACCCTGGGATTTTTAATGACCACAGAGAGTCAGGACCTTGGTTTTACATCTCATCCGAAGGATGGCGCCTTTTACCAGTATAGTGTCCCCTTCACTATACTGGGACATTAGGACCCACATAGACTGCAGGGTGAGCGCCCCCCGCTGGCCCCACTAACACCTCTTCCAGCAGCAACCTTAGTTTTTCCCAGGAAGTCTCCCATCCAGGTACTGACCAGGCTCACACCTTCTGAGCTTCAGTGGGTTGCCAGTTGTGAGTTGCAGGGCAATATGGCTTTTGGCATATAGTTCCAAGGCTGTACTTCCTATAGACTGCAGAAGGCCAACTTGCGCCTTGAAACATGTTTGCCTAATTCAGTTACAGCAGTCTTAGGAGGCCTATTTTTTCTGAAGATGATGATCTTCTGTATTTTATTTTTATGACAGTTTTTTGCACGTTCAAAATGTTTGAAACAACGTATGCAACAAAAAAACACTCTTGTTGTCTTAGTATAAGCACACAGTCTATGTGTAACTGAAACGTACTTAAGAAAATGGTTATCTAGGATTTTAAATGTTATATTGTGCTTTTATTTATTAAAATATATTTTATATATCACAATATGTTTATGTATCCTGCCTAGCTATATAATACAGGTAAAACATTAACATGTTTAGAATCATACAGTGTGATGTATGAGCAATAAGAAATCAAGTATAAATGTTTTTGTTTTCAGGGAGGATAGGAAAATAAGTGTGTTTTCTGACTCTTCCACAGGTAATCCTTACATCTCTCAGCCATCAAGCGGGCACATCAAATCCCCGACTCCCCCTCCCTCTAAGACTCAGTCTCTGTCCCGGAAACACTCCTTGGAGCTGAACCAAGCCAGTCTGCTGTCTCCCGCAGCCCTCTCTCCAGTCGGCTCATCACAGAGTGAGTTCACAATCCGCTGACTCCAGAGTTCCACACAGGCAATTCTGGGCCTGACCGATACAGGAAACGTTTGAAACAGGAGCGGTTACCTCAGCAGGGTCCTCACTAGCTCCAGAGGTTCCACAGCCCACTATATATTGTGGGGTGACCTGATAGCTGCTTTCTGCCATGTCAAAAACAACACTGCTAGTGCTTTTCAAATCATGAAAAAGAATTATACCAGCAGCTGTGTATAGCAACCTCCTTGGCATGGACAAATCTGCTTTATTTCTGAGATTGTGGTCAGTTCTTCATGTCGAGAATGATGTCTAAATTTCACTACCCGCCCTTCCTGTGTTTGACGGCTTCTCGTGACAGTAATCCAATAGCTACCGAACAAACTTTCTAAAAAAAACAACCACTGTATTGTACCAACAGCTCTTCACTGTTTTTTTCTGAGACTATGTGCATGATGATTCTTATTGTTATTCCTATTTTTTTTAACTTCTAGGATCAGGGACTCCCAAACCGTCCACACCAACCCCTACCAACACCCCCTGCTCTACTCCACACCCTCCAGACATCCAGACCTCGACCCCTACTGTCACCCCCTCCGCGACCCCCACGCCCCAGGACTCGGCTATGACACCCCAGCCAGCCCTGCTCGCCCCCTTTGCCCAGCAGCAGATGGCTCTGAGCCAGGCCTTGCCAGTCATGACCATTCCTCTGTCCACCATGGTCACGTCCATGACTACGGGCGGCACCTCCACCTCGCAGGTGATGACCAACCCTGCCGGCCTCAACTTCATCAACGTCGTCGGCTCGGTGTGGTAAGGATCTTCCTTCTCCTCTTCTGCCCTTCCGAAAGGAATTCATCTGTTTTGACCCCTTTTTCTCCTACATCTTGAAATTGATTTACTTCAGAGCCTTTTTTAGGAAGGGTCGCGTGATAAAACGACTTCCATTTTTTATCAAACAAAATTGATTCCTAACTTTTTAATATGGCTAGGCAGTGTATTGGGCTGAAAACTATATATGTTTTGTTATCTGTATAGCTTTTTTTGATTGCCTACAGATACAAAAGCTGAAATGTGAAATTGTATAAATAGAACCAAAAAACAATAATCTATGATGCATCATAACCTTCGCAGTGTTACAAAAAAGCCTTTGCATGCTTCATCACATGGGAATCGATTTCAAAGTTATTCTTGTAAACGTTAACAAACGTAAATTTCTGTTCTTTCGCATGCTAAATGTGTTTTATCAGGTAAACATCTTTGGTATGTTTAAGCACTTCTGGATGAATCAAGCAGCAAATAACTCAGATAACCATTAGAAAGAGCTAACAAATGTACCTTGTGTGCCACAATGCACACTTGCATATGCAGCCGACAGCACACTGATCAAGTTCTTTTTTTCTGCTACCCCGTCTGGCTGTGTGAGAACAGTGGTCCTCAGACGTTGATGAGTGGCTCCAACTCCATGCTGGGCTGCAGCCCTGGTGCCATTACTTCTGCTGGCATCAACCTGAGCGGCATCCTGCCTCCAGGAGGGCTGGTACCAGGAGCTCTGCCAGCTGCCATGCAGTCGGCAGCCCAAGCAGGTAAGCCCCACGTTTCTGCGGACCTTCCCTGCTGCAGGGTTAAGCGTTATCTTGTCGCCTAAGCTTTCAGCTGAGCAGGTGGGACTATTCTGGAAGACGCGATCATGACCCTTGTGAAATCTTATCTTCTTATACCATGGGTTTGGAATCGCCGGTTGTTTTAAGGCTTGGTTCAACAGCAACTGCTCCTGTACTTGCTTTGAAGAGATTGAGTGGTGTAGACACGCTTCTCGGGCGTGGACGCCTGCAGAGCAATTTGTCATTTGACATCGCAAGGCCCACAGTACTTCAGCAAGGAGTTAGCTGCGATTGGAAGAGCAGCATTGAGGAGCTGAAGCTTTTTATAGCCTTTGAACACAAACAACTGCGGCGGGACCTGTATTGAAGTATTCAAAATCCTCAAGGCCATCGATAAAGTCAGCCCAGAAAAGGCTGGATGAGAACCATGGATCAATTAAAATCTAACTACCAAACGAGCTACATGGGCCAAATGGCCTCCCTTCATTTGCAGCCATTCTTGTATGTCTTTCACTGGCATCACTGCAAGCCTGAAGGCGAGTCAGGAAGACTCAATGATAGAACCCAGGAAAGAACTAGAGACATATGGGACATGGAGCTCAGCCTTCACTCTGAGCAAGCTTGGAATTTTAATTCTATGAAGCCATGAACATATTATAGTATTAGTATAGCTATTACTATAGTATAGTAGTAGTTATGCCCACATTAAACAGTCTATCACAAACTGGAAGACCAACAGAAGTGTGGAAACAATTCAATGTTCAATAATAGTACATCTGTACTGTATATCTGTATACAGATAATGACAGCATTAGTCTTTAATTACACTGACTCATTGTGTAATTCATAAATTACACACCTTGCTCTGTATTTGTTTCTGCTTTCTATGGAGCAAAAGAGGTACAGTTGCCTATAGCAAAGGTGAAGTGCTTTGCAGTTCTGATTTACTTTTTTTCCAAATAAGTGACCACTGATTTTTTATTTTTCACAGGTCTCCGGCCCCTGAATCTTCTCCAGGTAAGATGCAGAATTCATTTTTTTTCTAACAGTTTTTGCAACCTTCACCAAACAGATGGATATGAACAGCAGGGAGTAATACTACATAAGAAGCAGCAAAACCAAAGCATTGCTTAATTACCTTAGCTTAGGAACAAGTGCTACTGTTTCAGAACTCGCCAATACATGCCCACCTGTTGACCACAACTAGTTAGGTTTTCTAACAGGCTGCTACTGCTTTATTTACTTTCCTTTTATTCCATAAATTTAATGTCTTTTAATGCAGATGTGCAGTTTGGTCTGCACACATGTTGATAAGATTATAACACTTAATGAGTTGATGTATTATGATAGTTCAGGTGGGTAGCTGCGTCAGCATGCGTAGGCTGCAAAGGAACAAGTAATAGGTTTGTTCCATGCTGAAAAGAGAAGAAAGAAAACACAACGTTTCGGCCGTGGAGCCTCATTCAGGTGTTGACGTTGTGTTTTCTTCTCTTTTCAGCATGGAATAAACCTATTACTTGTTCCGATGTATTATGATGTATGTTGATGATTGTAAGATATATTAATTAAGAAATATGTTTGCTGTCTCCTATTGTCACAAGTTTAGACCAGAGTTAGAGGAGACTTCAAATACAGCAACAGTTCCAAACTGGACTGAAAACAGCGCACAGTGTATTTTTTTCGTGTGGTGGGCTGTATTCAATATTTTTGTACAAGAAAAATGGCTAGAAAGGGACTATTAAGTTGGTGATTGCTATAGCTCTTCCAACTAAAGCTCAGGGACCTAGAATACTGGGTAATTGTTGCATGTCCAAAAATATTTGCTTGAGCTCTCTGCTTCTTTTGTTTGAGGAGAATTATAAAACGTTAAAGTGGAGATCTGGAAATTAATGTGAATAGCTGATGTGAACGTCTGAGCAGAGGAAAAACCATGTTGCTGTGATTTGGCATCTTATACCACAGCACCTGTATGCTCAAGCACACAATGTACCCAGTTAGAGATCCTAGGCTGCATTCTGTCTTCCTGGGTTAGACATTTTGAGAACATTTCCTCACTGAAGCAACTACAGTACATGCTTGGCTTAATTCCTGGCTTATATGTGGTATAAAATGCCAAGTTTAGTTGCCATAAGAAACGCACATATACGAAACTGATACGCGTGCGTCTTGCATTTTCAACGTTTTTGCTCTTCCAATCCCAGATCCCTGCAGGGCCTCTGATCTTTAATTCCCTGCAGCAGCAGCAGATCTCCCAGTTCTCCCCTCAGCAGCAGTCCAGCCAGTCAGCCACATCCAGCCCCCAGCAGCCCGGGGAACAGGTGGGCTTTCCTTTACACACAGACACGGATACCTCTTGTAAGGCTGAGGCTACGTTTCACAGCAGCAGAGCACTCTATAAAACAGCACCAAAATAGATCCTAATACAGAGGTGTTTCTGACAGTAGTCATTTTTCTTTTACCAATGATTGATGTATAAGGGCGGCATTAAGTAATCTGTAATATCTCCACCATACAAACGCAATTAGCTCAAAAATCTTTCCACTTACTCAAGTTAGCCTAGAGGTTGGCATGCAAACGATAACTATGATATGTTTTTCTTGGAAATATTTCAGTTTATGGATCTTCGTCATATTTATGTTTTAATTTCCTAAAGTTTTCGATTTATTTGGTGGTTTTGCTAAAAAATATTGTTGTGCTGAAAAAAGTGTTCAAGAGGTATGTCTGAACTGACACTGGCTGACTGTATTAAAGTATCATCAGAAGTATCAAAGTTGACAAACAAAATAATATTTTAATAATAATATTATTAAATAATAATTTAAACAATAATGTAAAGACATCATTACAATTAGACTGTAAAAAAAATAAGAGATTTGAAATGTTATTAGTATAGAATTACTTTTTTAGTTAAATGCAATGTGGAGAAGCAATAATATTAGGACAGATAGATGGAAGTCTAGATTTAGATCAAGGGAGATTATGTTAAACTTGTACAATGCACTATTGCCGCTCTAGAATCAGTCCAGAGTAGAGCAGTCAGATGCATTCCCAAGCTCTACGGAATGTCCTACACTGACAGTTTGAAAGAACTAAATCATTTTAATCTTGAACAAAGAAGACAGGGAGACCTGACTTGAGTATTCATAAATATCAAAGACAACACTATGAACTGCTTCCGAATCAACTTGTGAAACCACAAGACACAGAAACTAAGAGGTAGCACACTTTGTACAAAGGGTTTGGCAGTCTGGAAGAAGCCACCTAATTGTTTTGTCAAAGCTGATTCAGAGGCTTCTTTCTGGAAATAATGAATTAAGATCGCAACTTCTCAGTAATTCTTGGATGTAATCTTGTTGCTTCATCGCGTGATGTATTTCTGGCTACTTGGATCTCTCCAAGTAATGAGCAAGAAAGTTTAAAGTGCAATACCCACACTTATTCTTAGGTGTAATTTGTACATTTAATTTCTTTACTCCCATCAGGCTACTGATCAAGGACCATCTAGTCAGGACCAAGGTCTAACTGGCCAGCAAACTGCAGTCATAAACCTTGCAGGAGTCAGTGGCTTCATGTCTCCACAGGCAGCAGGTACGAGTCAATACACTATCCTTCTACTGGCTGAGCGTTTGCACATACCTGCCTTCTTTAATTACAAACGGCCCTTGTGTCATTGTCCATTTTCAGTATCCCTTGAATACTCTGTGACACGTGAGGTCTTCCCCTACCCTTTCCTCACTACACCCTGATCCAAGCAGCCGCCGTGCCCCCTCACATAGTTTCTCAGTGTGTTTATGGCAGTACGCAGATCAGCAAATCCTAGATCACATGCATGTGTAAAATCATTATCATTTATTTTTCATGAGAAACCGACATCAGCCATGGAGTGCCAAGTGTCCAGGTGGTATCCAGCCTAGAAACAAGTTGCTAAAAAGAATTACCGTCAAGCAATGCATAAAAAAACAGGAGGCACTTTATCACTTGAGTATTCTACCTAAAACACAGTATAACCATTGTGGTACCCCAGCTGAAAAGCAAATTCTTTTTTCTTCTTAGCATGCAGTGCTGAATCGTAGGGATCTCCTGTCTTGGCACTTCATGGTTCTATAGTTTTCTTTACTAATGTGATTAGATATTAACAGAAAAAATAGTTATGTGGATTTTTTTTTAACATTTACAGTAGGTGAACGTTACTGACCTCCCCCTTTCTACAACACTCTCCTTGTGTTTTGATTTGTTACCCCTCCCCCCATGCTCCGGATACCCCCCGAAACTCTCCTTGTTCCTCCCTGCTGTGTCCCTTACCTGCCTCATGACCCTCTTCCCCACTCGTAGTTCTGTCTCAGCTGGGCTCTGCCATGAACAGACCAGGGCAAAGCCTCCCCCAGCAGAGGCTCCAGCTCTCCTCTGCCTTGAAACAGCAGCAGCACGCGTTACAGCAGCAGCAGCACCACCAGCAACAGATACAAGTAATCCAGCAACTTCGCTATCGATTTCATCCAGTCTTATAAAATTCTAGGCTCCAAACAGGCGAGGGACAGTCCCTGGGGCCAAAAATGTAATCAGAGTTCCAAAATGAAAACTAGGTGCCGCCCATGTTTTGTTTTTATCAAGTTCTGGGACAAAAAAATGTTTGGGGAAAACATCAGGAAGGCTGATATCAAATTGGAGCACTGAATTTCCCTAACATTCAAGCCATGCCATCGTTTCTTTCTTGTTGTTTTTTTTTTAACCAGCATTCAAGGAGTGCTTGTGGCACATCTTAACATACTGACAACTTCTTTTCCCTTTCCTTTAATTTCATAAGTAAATATCATCCAATTATTTGCTTCAGAAGAAACTAGTGATCAATTATATTGCAAAGTTGGTTAACATCATTGGCATTGGGAAAACAACAAAACACTGTTTCGCGTTTTAGAATCAAGTACATTTACAATCAAGCTGTGTTTTTGCCAGAACATGTTAAGCCATTTCTTTTATATGCATGATCTCTCTCTTTATGTTAGCTTTTTTTCTCTTCTAAGCTGCAATTAAACCCGTAACAAAGGTCAAAAGCTCCCCTCCCCTGCCAAACATAATGCAAATGCTGGTTGAAGTTGCTGACTTACTGCCATCTCTGCACCCCAAAAGTACAGGCAAAGAAGCATTAGAAACGAAAAAATACTCGTCACAGCGGAACTTCAAAACCCCGCTTAGGTACTCTTTGCAGATTTCTGTGCCACTGGTGCTGCTTGACTGTGTTCACTGTCTGAGAGTGCGGATATCTTTTCTCCACACACCTATTTAACTGCTTTGTTTGTTATGAGCCTCACCTGAGCATACTTACTAATCCATTCATTTGCAATCATGCTTGGATTTGTCCTGCACTGAGAAGCCTGTTCTCCTACAGAAGTCACCATGACACGATCCTTTTTCTTCTTCTTTTTCTCTTCATATTCAGTTGCGATTCTTGCAGCACCAAATGCGCCAACAAATGGCTATGGCGGCGGCAACACAGGCAGCACACCTTCAACAACATTCAGACAGCCAACCAAAAAGTAAAAGGAAACGCAGCGGGCAAACTCGGCCAAAATCATGACGGGCCCTGACAGGAAAATAACGCTTTCCTTGCTGCACGCATCTTGGGTTTTTTTTTTAATCATGCAAGGGTTTTGAAAGACACTGCTGTACAGCATGATCTCAGGAAGTTGCGCATCTGTATTAGCAAATCATCATGATGTCAGAAGATTACAACGGATTTTTTAGTAGCCTTCAATTTGCTGTGAAAGAACATTACCCTCAAGGCTGAATAATCTGCACCGTGTACTTCCTTCATTGATGATTTTAATAAGGTCATTCAAGAAAAAGGCCTGAAGGGATAATACTTTCAATTTATTTGCCAAGAACCCCTGAAGGGATATTTATATAAATGAAATTGTGACATTTTTACAAAGACAGTTGTCGTTTTGTCTCGGACTGTAAGGCATCTATTTTTCCTCTTGAAACGTAAATATGGGACTTTGTTCAAGGGACTTTTTTTAGTTCACTTATAGGGCTTGGAAGTGGCTGCCTCTTCATCAGAAGAACATCATTGTGTGCACACATTTTGTTAATCTTTTTAAGCCTATTATTGTGAGTGTTGTGGTCATCTGGAGTGTGTAATATAAACAAGTGCAGAGACACTTCTGATCAATTATGCAGAATTTTATAAAAGCTCTTTTCCAGCTGTTTTATTGTGGTAAAAAATAATATTAACATGAAAATACACCTTGTAGAAAAAAAAAATCAGAATGAATTCATTTCTTTACTTGAGCTTCGCGCTTTGCATCACTTCGTTAATCAGCTTGCTCACTTCCCGGTTTCTTGTTATGGCTCGACTGATGCAGTCTTGAAGTTTATCCCCTGATAACGCAGTTCCGCCTTGAAAGATGGGGATAAATGTGGAACGACAGGACATTTCATCAAGTGCTATTGTTTCACATGCAACTTCATTAATACCTATGTGCAAACTGTGTGGAAGTAGGCTTTACAGTTCGCAACAATACCTGAAGGGAAGTAAGACCTGTACTATCCAGATTGAGATTTGTGAATGAAATGTCAGGACAGCATGAAGCTGCACAATCACCTATTATTGGCTATTAGGAATGTTGGAGATAATAAGCAGTGCAGTTATCAAAGAATGGGTAGTTTTTCTAAGCTAACTAAATCTAGTGTCTGATAGTTATAACTTCCCAAAGTACTGAAAACCTACAGCGCTGTACGGAGGTAATTTCTTCATTGTGTACTTACCTGGTTTGTGGACTGCACAGAGCTTTTCGTTCTCATCTGTAACGACTGTGATCATGCCCGTTGACAACTCCTCCTCTTCAGCTGTCGGATCTACAATGATAATGGTGCTAACACCAGAAGAGGGGGGCAGTCAAGTAACTGCTGATTTAGCCAAACTGAAAACATGCCTGTAACTATTGTCTGCAATATGACCATGTGTTTTATTTTTAAAATACTATACTAATTTTTCAGTCAGTATTGAGCAACCAATTTTAACCACAGGTAAGAAACAGATACTCTCTTTTAAAAATAAATAGATGAGTAAAAGTTTCCCCAAAAAATAAGGACTTTAGCATTATTAACTCCCAAAGACTTATTCTCAGCATTTCTCATTTTTGCCACTTTGGTTAAATAACCACATAAACCCAATTTACTTCCCCATTATTAATCAGCCTCAGTTCAGGAGTCTTCAGTTACTCTGGTGCCACCATGTGTGCAAGTTTGATTAAATCATTCATCACACTGAATACTACGTGGACATATAATTATGCAAAAAAGTAAAACTATTAACTCCCACAAAACTTAAGAAGTTATGCTACTTGACTTAGTAACTTACTCATCAAATACAGCAAATGAAGATCCGACTGGGTGTTTAGTAATGTTTAAATGCTTCTTCTGTTTCATATTTACTTCTGCGAGCTCTGTTTCTGTGTTTATGTTGACTTCTGGTAATTGAACTTGGAGACAAAACAGGTATCAAATTCAGAAATTAAGAAAATTGAGCATTTATTGTTGCAGATTACATATAAAAATGTAGTTATTAAAAACTTTAAATATTCAGAATTAGTTTAAGTCCCAAAACTTTAAATGTAGTTTATGTATCCTTTTAAGTACTTTAATTATTCCCTTAATCCAAAAAATATACAACTGTTTTCTCAAAAAACAGTTTATAATATAGGTACATTATATTGTATTTAAATTCTATCAAAAGGTTGTAAGATATTATCAAGCAGGTAATTCCAACACAAGCTAGAAGCATACATTGTCATCTGAAGCAGTGTTAAAGGGCTGTTATAATTGTTTGGTAATAGCATTTTATGTGCAACTACATTAGCCCTGTTTCCTTTGCTTTGTAAATATGCTCTCATCAATAATTTTAAATAATTGCTTTAAATTTTTCATTAAAATAACTGGTTATACATACCATTTTTCAGAGCTGCTATCAGGGCTATAATACAGGCATCCAGAATGTTGCCATCGTAGTCAAGACACATAATGTCACAATATAGGACCCAGCAGAGCTAAAATACAGAAAGCTGCAAATCACATTACAGAAAAAAATATCTATACTGCATAAGTATAATAAATATAAGCTGAGGTTTAAGTGTGGAAAAAGTGTGAAGAAGTCTTAAGTAATTACTTTTAAAACACTGTAATAGCTGAAGATCAAGAGAAAACCCACCTTTCCTTTCTCAATACAAATGTCTTCTCGTTGTATTACCTGTGAACTATAAAGAAACCAAAATATGTTTATATAGATAAAATGTGATTAGACAACAGAACTTGAGAAACGGAGAATAGTTTAGTTTTGAGTAGCTCAACACTGCAAGACAACTGGAAAAGTCTTAAGAGACTTTGTCATCAAGCTGATTTCTATAGATCAGGTGTGATCCATCCTAATCCTACAGAGTCGAAGATCAGCCTTAATTAACTATTTCTGATTACTTAAAGCAAATTTAAAGCTTTCAACTGTGGACTGACTTTCAGTTTTCTTTATTCTTAAGGGTCTAAATTACTCACATTTAACCAAGTGGTCTGAGTAACTGCAATTTCCCTCACGGGATAAATAAAGTATCTATCTTTTTTCCCATGGCATTATACATTCTTCATTCAAACGTGATCCAGAAAACCTACTGGACTGCTGCTATGCCGAACAAGGACGGGGTAACCTTGGTATAAGTGCTGCATTGGGGCTGAATACCTTTCAATGACATCTGCGATAAATTGACTGGCTGCCTGGGCTTGTTCTCCTGGAGGACCAGGGCGAAACCGAGAGGAACAGAGGGGCGGCAGATCGACATTGGGAACTGAAACAAACACGAAACAAGCGAACTGTAAGGTTTACTTGTGCCACATCACCTGCAGAAGGAAATTTATTCTGTGTCCATACACCATAAGCAATTACTTTCTTGATATACGCCCTACCTATGTAACCTTTATTTGGTGCATCTACTGGTGGAGCTGTAAGTTCCTGCAACAAAAAAGGGGGAAACAAATCAAAATCAGGATGAAATGGATCCTACTTACAAATTCTCCTTTTTCAATCCCTCTGTCACGCCAAGGGAAATAGTCTATAATTAATATTCCCTTATTCCCTTGGCAGTCAGTATACACCAGCGGCCTGACAATACAGCAGATCAAGGGGAAAAGTGAGTAAGTACTTCACCCATCGCATTAACAGGAACTATTAAGAAGGCCAAGTCCAGAGGGGAATTTAGACAGTACACCTGGGGTTAATCCCCGTACTTTTTCAAAACGTGTCATGGGATCTTTAATCAGTGAATAGTCAGCTTGATGGATATTGTTTAAAATAGTGGAAACCAGTGTACCTCTAAGAATATTATAGAATAACACTCTACTTGTATTTAACACTAACATGAAATGACAGAGATTTTAGTGGACACTAATGGACAGCTGTGTTATTGTTCTCACAGGTGTACAGTAATAGAAGTGTGGCTGGCCTTACCGCTTTAATACCACAGATGATGGTGGTATTCCCTATCTTCACTAAGGCAGAGCCATCAGCCGTTGAAACAGAACCTAACGAAGCGCATTGAGATACATTAGTCATCTACAAAACACCTTCTTTAGAGCAGACATGAAAACTAAAGTCAGTGACCGCTCTAGTTTAATGCCTCATAAGCATGAGTAGAAGATTCAAATCTTTTTTACATCTTGGTGTGTTTTGAGAAATTACTGGATAGAGATGCTAATTTAAAGCAAAGAGACTGTATACTATTTGCCGTTTAACTTCAATGGCACAGAGCCTTACAGTAGATCAAGAACTGTGAATACTCACCGATGTTCAGTGTGGTGGTTCGGAATTCACCCAGCTCTCGTCCATCAGGCCTGCAGTTCTCTTTCTAATGGGGTCGAACAATTCAAATCACTTAAATTCGCGGAACTTCTAGAAAAAAATGTTTTATTTTACAACTCTTCATCTTAACCCTGTCGCTTAACTCAGGGGTGGACAATCATTACACTTCCAGTGCAAGTCTCTCAAGCTAATGATTAATTTTCAAAGTGATCTTCAAAACCTGGAACCCTTTTAAGACCATTTAAAAATGAATGCATTAATTAATTTACCGGAAGATCTCCGGTCTCACCAGTACACGATGTATTGTCATTCGCGTTGATCATTACTACTGTATTCCAATAATGGCTTTAAAAAATTGCCATTACTGTTATGGTATGAATGAACCTATACAGGAAGCAACTTACTCCTGACAGTAACTTACACCTACACATAGTAAATGTGTGTTGAGACTACGAAATACATTTGGACAACCAAAACATACCAAAAAACTTCTGTGGTACTCCAGAGGGTCTGCAGTTCTGGAAGAGGAAAGAAGTTACATTTTAAAGAGAAGCAAATCTCATTTTCTCTTACATTTTCCCTTCTGTCAAGACTTCACAACGCAAAATTTATCTGCCAGGAAAGTAAAAACGATGTACCATACGTGTGCGGCTCGATATTGCATTAAAGCAAAATACAGTAATGCTACATTATAGACAGGCTGTTAATTTGAATTCGAAACACTATGAATGACTGCATTAAATTAATGGTTTATAAATGCAAAACTCCTGTTAAAGACACGAATGGAGCGACTCCCTGTACTTATCAATTGGCTAAATCATTTCACAACCCGGATTAGTTATGAATTAATACGTTATATGCGTATGAAGCTACAAACGTAAATTATCTACAGTCCCGGTTTCAGCAGTGGAAATACTGCGATCTTATCAGAAATCACGATTTTCGGTGCCTGAAAACAGTCCAATGGTATTCGTCATCTCCATTGAGTGGTTGAAATTAACTTTTCATACGATGGGTGAATTTAAATTCACCTACTTGTAACCTGCCGCCATGCTGTTTCCGTGGTGCACCACGTGAAACGGGTGGGCTAGGTGTATATAGCAAAGAGTAGCTCGCAACAGATTCGCGTTTTATGTGCTTTGAATTTCTTTATTTTTGCTTTATTTTACTTTTTACAGGTAAAAAAAACGAAGCGTTTTTTTTATTAGCTGCACGTAACGTGAAAAGAGGAAAATATAATTTGCGTGATGAATGAGGTAAATGTGATATTATGGGGGGAAAAACTTGCATCTTGATGTTTTCCAATTCATAGTACTCATAATTGTATAATGTTAGTATATTCAAGACAGATCGATTTTTATGTTTTGAATTTTAAAATGTATTAGCGTAAGAGCCAGCTCCAATCCGGTAGAGGCCGCAGTCGTATTTACCTTACCCATGTGTCTTGGATGCCCTCTTGTATTATGATGATGTGTGCTTAACACTTGGGAAGTGGGAAACACTTCCGCGTCAGTGTATGTCAGTGAGGGCAATTGTAGCTACGTGTAAAAAATGGTATTGCGGAAAAAAAATAGTTGATTGGTTCGATGTAGTAGCATTTTTAGTTTTGTGGGGAATACGGTTCATGTCTTTCTCTAGGTCCTGGAATGGAAAATGGATTGCTGTTTATGTGAAATCATTCTAGCTTTTGCTGCTGTAGCCCTGATTTGTTTATTTTTGGTAAGTATGCATGGATATTGATATGTACATGTATATGATTTTGAATCTTAGTCGATGTTATCATGGGCAGTACAAATGCGTATGAATTATCGCGATTTACGTTTACAGTAAATTATATTTTTATTTACAGCACTTGATTATTGATGTGTTAACTCGAAGACACACTATTCTTGAGTAAATTTGAAACCAGTCCACTGTTTCTGATCTCCTTGTACATTAGTGGCATTTAACTTACAATAACTATACAGTAGCAGTAACTAAATTTTATTGGTTTTAAAATTGTTGTTTCTAAGTATTGTTGTCCACATCTTTCTCCAAGGAATAATATTAAAACTGTTAAAACATTTAGGCTAATTCTGTATTCTTTCCCCTTAACGTATTTGGAATATTTGGATTTATTTGTGTTACTGCTGGATGTGAAAATAAAACGCCATCTTCCGTGACACAGTTACCTGCTTGTGATTCATTCATTCAACAGTTCCTGGTCTCACAGAGGTGCCAGGGACAATTGCAAACTATAAGCAAGCAGCTTTAAACTTAACATGGTTTTAGCGCTAATGTTAATGTTATTTTTTAACTTCATGTAACTCTGGATGCAAAGCAGTGAGATTAACGTGTTCTTTACAGGCTCAATGTGAAAATAGATGCTCTAATGTAATTGCACAGTACGTTTTTCATAATCTCATAATCACCAGGATTTTCTTCAGGGATCCCAAGTACCAGGGCATTGTTGTACCCTAAGTTGGGAATTTCTGGGGTACCTGTGTAATTGCACGTTTTCTAGATCTCAATGAAGGACCAACGTCAGAAAATCTGGGAGGAGATGTTAAATTCAGCTGATTTAGGCTGAAATCAGAAAGAGAACCTGCAGACACAACAAGCCAATGGGACTAGGACTGCCCACCTCTCTGCTACATGCTGGGAAACACAAAAACTTTCCAGTCTGCTTTGTAAAATGGTTGTTAATTTGAAGTGCCATGGAATATTTTTACTTGGGGCTTGCTGTAACAAAACCCACATTTCAGTTGGGCACCCTCCCTTTAAGTACAATCAGATTATACTGGTATGTGCACTTTCATGAGTTGCACTTTTTTGAATATCGAAACAAACATGGTCTTTGTTTTGTTTTCTGATGTCATCCCAGGCACTTGATCAAGGCCTTTTAGAGGCAAAACAGCGCTGTTGTAAATTTTCAATAATGCCAGTATAAGAACAACTTGTCCCCCTCAAAGTAGTTGCAAATTGCAAACTGAGATCTTGCTTTACTTTTGCTTTGCTTTACTTGGGAAAACCAAGGTTACAACTGTAATTTACTTATTTTAATTGACATCGCACAGCAAGTGGGAAGCGATTTTTCTTTGATTCCACTGCATACCAAGCTGGTGACAATATTGCTAGCTTTTCCCACGCTGGAGTCTCTCTAGTGTTTGATTTAAGTTGTTGTTTGAGATAATTAATAAAGTGAAAATTTGAGCAACTAGTTTCCACCCACAACTGACCCTTCACGTACAGGATTCTCCTGTGTTGTTAGTATTCATTTGTGTGCATTTCACGGTCAAGGGATGACCCTTGTAACTCTTACTGTACATTACTGAGAAGGTTGACGAGTGGGTGAATGACTGTTCCTTCCTCCTCTGCAGGTGTTATTAGTAGCACATTTTAGTGCGTCTAAAATGGTTGACCTGAAACGTCACGAGAAGGAAAAAACTTTCCTGACTAATGAGGGGAAAAAAGAAGCCTTTCCAAGTCTCCACGACCCCCATTCCAAAGACCTCTCAGTGATAGTGCCCTCATACAATGAAGAGCAGAGATGTGAGTTTTCTTCCTCAAGAACGCTTTGGCACAGACTTCAGTGTCTGTAGTTTTTCCAGGTTTTAAAGATTAATCGCCGCTTTGTAATGATACAAACATGTTGAATCTATGGATTGGAAAAAGGTGCAGTTGTAGTCAATAAAGTGATACTGAGCTATTTTAATTTAGAATTTAGTATTAAGTCTGCCAGATTTAAAAGAGCTGTAACCATCTTACACTGTTTAATTTCATATATTGTATCTCAGCCACTGTAGTTTGAGATATAAAATAACTTCATTTTCACCCTCCACATTCCTTATAGCAGAATAAGTCCGAGATTAATAGAAGAAATAAAGTAACTTTGCTTTGTTTTAAACCAATGCCAAAAATACTATTTTGATGTAATTTATTTAGAAGCTTGACAGCATTGCATTATAAATTTTGCCAGTGCAGGTGGCACGCTGGCACAGTGGTTAACCTTGCTGCCTCACCGCACTGGGCCCTGGATCCAGTTCCAGACCAGGGGTGCTATTTGTGTGGGGTTTTGTGTTCACTTGGGTTTCAGCCAGGTCCTCCAGTTTCCTCCCACAGTCCAAAAACATACTCGTATGTTCATTAAATTCTGGGAAATGTGGCTCTGGTGTAATTTGGTAGTGTCGGTGTTTGTATATGTCTGCCTTCCAAGGGACTGGCATCCATTCCAGGATGTGCCCTGCCTTGTGCCTGTTGCTTGCCGGGATAGGCTCTGGCTCCCCAGCAGCCCGAATTAGAAGAAACACCTAGAAACTGGAGTTTGACAGTGCATTTTACCTGCCTTACCTGTTACAAAAAAAATAATTTTTAAATGTGTTTTTTTTTTACAAAGTTTGTCAGATGCACAGCTATCACATTCTTGGTTATACAGAATCGTACTGTTGAAAACCAAGTGACTGTGTTGTCACACTCTCCTTTCAGTGCCTTTGATGATGAATGAGGCTTTGGAGTATTTGGAAAACAGACAGGTATCTTGTCTACTGTATATATGCATTTTCAATCATTGAGACAATTTCTGACTATAACTCACCAAATGTTCTTATACTGTGTAACAATGGTTGAAAGTGAAATATGATTTATTTTTGTTTAAAAAAGTTTTGTGTCATGTACATTTATATTACATATTTGAACACATTTGTGCTGAACATATAAATAAAGGAAAACGGGCTGTAAAGCTGGCCTGAGAGCATATTCTCTGAAATCTGATTCACTACTACAGGGAGGCATAACCCAGTTTTTTAGAGTTACAGATTCTTCTTGAGGGTTCAGTTGCTTCAGGTTATAGAAAAATAGATCAATAGCACAGAATGCGCACTAGACATAAATAACCACTAGGTGGCGCTGATATTCCAGTTTCTGTCTTCTCCATCCTTTGTCAATTCAACTGCAAACGTTTCTTTTGCAGAAGCGGCAGCGTTCCTTTACTTATGAAGTGATAATTGTCGATGATGGCAGTAAAGATAAAACCACCGAGGTAGGAACATCGTTTTGTGTGTGTGTGACTTGCTGCCGATACTTTTGTATGCATGGATTGCGTACACATCAAGTCCCTGATGCTGTAAAATGTAATGCATTCAGTTTTAATCTGCCACTTCAAATTTATTTTTAAATTAAACTTAAATAGCTATAAATTTGCTATACAATAGCTGTAAAAATATATAAACACATTTTTTTTTAATGTAGATAAACATATTTTCCCCCCTTTCAGTATTCTTCTCTGTACAAATAGAGCTAGAATAAATTAGGAAACATGTATTGGATGCCATTTGATGGGTCAGTGTGTGCTTTAACGGTAGACCCTTATTTCACAGTCGGTTTTCTTTCTCTTTGAGGTGGCTTTAAATTACATGAGGAAATGCGGCGCTGATAAAGTGAGAGTGCTGACGCTGACGAAGAACCGTGGGAAGGGTGGAGCAGTCCGGATGGTGAGTCCATGTCTAATTTCACACTTGTTACGCCGGGCCCGACAAGGTGTTGAAACGGGCTCGGCGAAAATTAGAGTCAATGAGCCAAGATATGCGGCAATCAAGAATTTATTCGATGACAGCACTGAAGAGGACAAACAGAGCTGAGACGGAGGAAACAGGTGAGGCAGTAGCTGCACAGCTGAAGCAGGCAGAGCAGAGGCCAAGGTCTGAGGTGACGAAGAGATGATTAGTGGCAATGATGACTGAGGAACTGGAAATGGTTCCTCTGGGCTTAAATACTGTGCGAGGTTTCCTAATTGGCCTGATAGGCCCGGCCTGATCTCGTTGAGGATGGCCCCAATGAGTCTCCAGCATGTGTGGAATGCACCTTGGTAATTGGTGGAGCTAATGTGGTGGTGCTGGAGCTCGTCGGGGTGTAACAACACTTATTTTAAAAGGGTTCTGAACCAAATTGAGGAGACTTTCCTAACTACATATTTGACACCTGAAGAAGGCTCCACGGCCGAAACGTTGTGTTCTCTTTCTTCTCTTTTTCAGCATGGAATAAACCTATTACTTGTTCCTTTGCTAACTACATATTTGTTAGTTTAATCAGATTGTAATGACAAAAAGAGTCATTGTCAAGGCTCGGAGACAATGAGGGGATAGTGTCCTTTATGCTTGGGCTTTAACTCACCTGGGTGAGGAAATGACAGTGTTCGGTCGGAGATTAGCACTGTTACATCCCCCCTCACTTACGAGGTACGAGCCAGGGTGAAGCTGGGGAGATGACAGGGCTCGCTAGATAATGCTCAGTGCCATATGCAGCCGGGGAAGCGTTCACGTTCAGGGCAGCAAAGTGCGAGATGAGAATTTCGACTTCCAACCGAAGTTGTGTTTGAATCAACACCAACAACATCGCAATTGTGTTTCTTCTGTTTGTCCCCAAGTGTAATAGTAATCGCTGTTTTTTTTTTATTTTTGAGCTAAAAACTTGGATTGTGGAATGATTTCCCACTCCTGTGTTTTCAGGTTAATGTGTCGTGGCTTTAGTAAGAAGAATATAAATTGATAGTGAGAAGCGTACATTGATCTGTTGTGTTTTGTGATAGAACAGCAGACTGGAGTAAAACACTCTTTGATTCAGCTGCTGTTACGGTAATGGTGTTGTTTGGCAGGGCGTCCTGAGCTGTAGAGGAGAGCTCATCCTGATGGCAGATGCTGATGGGGCCACGAAGTTTGCTGATATTGAGAAAGTGGAGGCCAGCCTTAAAGACCTCAGTCCAAAGCCGGTGAGTTTCAGTCGGATAACAGCTGTGCAATATATTAACGTTCAGAACAGCTTACAATAACTCTTACAGAATTCATTAATATTCTTTTGCCTCCATTGCCAGCAGCTATATCAGCCTGCAGCTCACAACTGACAACCCACTGAAGCTCAGCAGGTATGAGCCTGGCCAGTACCTGGACGGGAGACCTCCTGGGAAAGCTAAGGTTGCTGCTGGAAGAGGTGTTAGTTGGGCCAGTAAGGAGCACACACCCTGCGATCTGTGTGGGTCCTTACCCCCCAATATAGTGATACGGACACTATACTGTAAAAGAAAAGGTGCAGTCTTTTGGATGAGACATCAAATCTAGGTCTTGACTGTCTCTGGTCATTAAAAATCCCAGGGCATCTCTCAAAAAGAGAAGGGATGTTAAATGGCCAAATTTCCCCCTGTCCTTTACCAATCGGAGCATCCCAATAATCCCCATCTATGATTTGCTGATGGCTGATGTGTGGTGTCGCACTCTGGCTGGGATCGCGTCATCCAGGTGAGTGCTACACATCAGTGGTGGTGGAGGGGAGTCCTCATCACCTGTAGAGCGCTTTGATTGGAGTGTCCAGAAAAGTGCTAAATAAGTCATTATTAGTAGTAGTAGTGATGATAATATTAATTCCTGGTGTTGGTGAGTATTTCTAAATTGTGATGTAGATGGGTGTTCCAGAGTTTGCGCTGGGGTTCGAAGGACATTTCTGAAATGATAGATTGATTCCATCTGTGCCTCATATGTTAAATGTCTATAAGGCGAGCAAAAGGAACTGCAAGGAACTGTTGCATTTTGTGTTTTAAGCTTTACAGTGCTGATTTTTTTTAGGTTTATGTAGCATGTTGCCTGTGTATTGTGTAAAACAAATTGTTTTTTTGGAGATGCTAGGTTAGCACGAAAGGCTTTATTGCTTAAAAACAACGATATAGGACCTCGGCAAAGGAAGCCCTAAGTAGCTCACCTTCAGCTTTTGTTTTGCAGGAGAACATGGCAATTTGCTGTGGGTCTAGAGCTCATTTAGAGAAGGAGTCTGTTGCACAGGTATGTGGTATAATGCTGTCAGTGTTTAATCTGTGATGTAAGATAAGCACTTTATCGGCCATATACAATTTCTTGCATTAGGAATTTGTCTTTTCGCATACCCCAACTTGCTCTCCATGAGACTCAGAGACAGGGAGAGAAGCTTGGGGTCAGAGTGCAGGGTCAGCCGTTTATACAGCACCCCTGGAGCAGTTGGGGTTAAGGGCCTTGCTCAGGGGCCCAACAGAGTAGGATTCGTCTGCCGGCCACGGGATACGAACCAGCAACCTTCCAGCCACAGGCGCAGATCCTTAGCCACAGAGCCACCACGCCTCCCTTTTTTTTTCTTTTACGTATCCTCTTATATTGGTGTTTTTTATTAAACATTTTGAAAGAAATTCTTCTGATTGTGAGAAATATGTTCTTCTTGTCTTGCTATTTCTAAAGATTTCTTTGTCTTCTATTTGGCTAGCGTTCTGTGTTCCGCACATTCCTGATGTACGGTTTCCACTTCTTGGTCTGGTTCTTCTGTGTGAAGGGGATCAGGGACACACAGTGTGGATTCAAGCTTTTCACAAGAGAGGCTGCCTTAAGGACCTTTTCTAGCCTCCATGTGGAGCGCTGGTAGGTATTTCACAGTGCAGATATTCACTGAAAGTATAAAAGAGTTCAGGTATTTTCCAAAGCACAGATGATTTTTTTAAACAGAGACCAATATCACTGCCAGTTTCTTATTTAGCTGGGATGTGAAACACCAGGTCTTACACAGCTGATGTAGTTCTGTAGTGATATTTTATGTATTGGCAGTTAACTGGCTCACTGCTTTCAAAGCAGTGTGACTGTTTCATTGAGAGAGATCGTCTGTACTGACTCAGCAGGAGAGGCATCCCAAGAAGAGTTTTGTATTACGTAAGGTCAGAACATTGAAAAAAAACCTGACCACCAAGCCTTAGCAGGGTTTTAATTTATCAGCCTTGCGAAAATATGCCCTGATGTGTAAGGGCTTATGTTCCAAAGAGCATTTTCTGCATAGTGACCATGCTTTGTAGAGGCTGACAATGAGCATGTGAGGGGCAATGCCAACAGTGGTGTGACCCCGCTAATTCAATCTTTTGCATTCCAGTTTTAGAGTATAATATAACATCTCAATAGCAGGATAATTCAACTTCTGTTTGAATATACAGTAGCTAAGAACTTAAGCACCTAACTCTAACTTCTCAGCCTAAAAAAAGACCTCCCAAGATCTTTAGCAAGCTGCACTGACATCAAAAGAGTGGTGTGGTTCATTGGTTGATTTGATTTCGATTAGTCCTGCGTCGTGTTTTCATCTGCTGGTTTAAATATATTGTAGTTGAAAGTCTCTTCTGCAGACAAGTGAAAATACTCCACAGTTATTATATAAAAAATCATTTCTGGGTGCCTGTATCTGCCAGTATAGATTGTCCAAAATAATACATAAATGTAATGACTCATTTTAATAAATGTTTTATCTAGGGCATTTGATGTGGAGCTTCTCTACATAGCCCAGTGCTTGAAGATACCTATAGCAGAAGTTGCCGTTAATTGGACAGAAATTGAAGGTGGGTACATGCGTAAGAGAAAATGTGAACGTAACAGTCTGTTATACCCTTCATAAAGATGATGAATGATATATAAGTGGAGATAGCCTTCATATTGAAATAAAACATCTTCTATGTGCATCTATATAATAGATTTAGATTGTAAGCAATGCCTTACTTTCAGTAAGCAATCTCTGGTCCTACAGGGTGTCTTCTGTTATTTTCACTTCACTTATCTCTACCTGGGGTATACAGCAGCTTTTAGTTTTTGCATGAAACTGTTACGTTATGAGCCTTAAGGAATAATCACATGCCTCTTATATCATTTTCATAAATGGTTGCAAAGCATCATGCATGCAGTTATATCATGGTGTGGTTAAAGGGGTTATGATACTATTATGTAACCGCAGTCAAGTAAATCACACTTTTCTAATGTTTAGTGAAATCTATTAATATGTGTATATCGTCAGGCTCTGTTGCATGTGTTAAAAATTAAAAGGATGCTAAAATGTTAATTGCCATGTGTAAATATGAGGAGAACCGATTGGATTCGGTTTCTGAAGTGGCATGACCGTTCTGTTGTAAAAGCTGAAGAGATTGTTAATGGGGTCGAAATTTTTTCATTAATGAGGCCTTCATTGATGAGGTCTTCAAAGTCACATGTTTTTACTTTAGCATTTTAATGTTTTTTTTTAACAAAGTATTCAATACACTGGATCATCTAAAATAAAGCAATTATTTAAGTCTGTTATAACTATAAATCTTCTGTAAATGTTCAATATAAAATTCTTAGTTCTATAGGTTTTAGGCAAACAATTTGTAATCAGGAGAGTTGTTGCAATACAATGGTTTATAACCTTAGGACCTTGATTAGGGAAGAGTAGCACCTTTCAATAACCTTTAGTAGATAGCCAAGCTAATATTTCTTCATATGAAGCTGTTTAATCTATGAAGACTTTACGTCTATTTTCCATTTTTGTTCCAGGATCTAAACTGGTCCCTTTTTGGAGCTGGTTGCAAATGGGAAAGGACCTGATTTTTATCAGACTGAGATACATCACTGGTGCCTGGAAGCTGGAGCCCCCAAGAAAAGTGGATTAACGCTACTCTTAGTCAAATGAGATTCACATGCAGAAACTTGGTTTTTCCAAGCATCTGATACAAACATTAAAACTAGTTTTAATCCAATCATTCTTTAATATCTGTTACCTTTTTTTATACTGTCAAAGAGATTCATAAATAAATGGATGGATACAATTATTAAGGGGTCCTTTTTAAGTGATTTGCATCAGGTGAACCCCACTTGCTATTTTCAGAATGGTTTTGGTTGTATGGCTTTTTTTCTGTTGACTGAAAACACTGGACAACTTGAACCAAATAAAAAGTCTGAAAATGAAATACGTGCTTTTTTCGTAATAGCGTATGTGTTAAGACAGCTGTTAAATGATTATTATTAAAATGTTGCCACATGTTTCACTAAGTTGAATGCTTTAGTTAATCCTGGCTGGCATACAAACTTGAGAACCAATTTCTCTTGGGAGACTCTCGGGAGTTGTGATAAGTGGGCTCACTTTATTGACACTTTGGAGAAGGTCAATGCCCAGTGCTTTCAAAGTAACAAATATTGAAGTTTGTTAAAAGTTGCTAATCTGTTATATAAAAAAAGACTGAAAATATCAATGTAACTTAAATTAGTGTTGCGAAAAACCCATTTCTTATTCTCTTATTTGTCCTTTTTCTGATCGATTTGTCAGAGCACTGCATGAGCTTGGGTAATGCAGTTATGTTACTGTGTAATATCTGTTGAAAATAACTTGCATTTTTGTTGATTGTGATGTTTGATCAGTATGAACACTTCATTTTTCTGCTCATATACCTCTGTAAACACGTCCATTTTGTCAGTAATACCACAAATAAGGAGATTGTTCATGATTTAAATGATACACCTCCCCTAATAAATTCGTACTATAGACCTTTGCTATTAATAGGCTATAGGCTTTGCTATTAATGTCATGTTATTTAATCTTGTGCATTAAGAAGATGTACAGGGAAAATAACTTTTTTTGCAAACACAGATGATGCTCAGCCTCCAGTGATAATTTTGAAATTAAATACCAATAGTTCTGTACAGGTGGTGGTATTTGAACACAATAGGTTATCTATCAGTGATGAAACTTCCAATTTCTATGATCAAGCACCGATCCCTGATGAGATACTGATGCACAAAGGTGGTGTTTGATAGATGGTAATCTGGATGGAATGCGTTAAGGATGTCTTGTGTCTGTAGTTTGCATTAAAGTGTCCCGAACTACTGTTGGATTTCACAACTACTTTGGATTATATCATGAAATGTATCTTGTGTTTCACTTTTGCATTCAGAGGTCTCTGTTATTATTTTTGGAGGTCATCTCCACACCAACACCCGTGGATAAAAAACCCTTAAGGAGGTTTGTAAGAAAAGAGCAACATTTCCCCCAACAGAAAACAGGTGGGTTTCCTGCAAGCAAAAGTTTTGTTTGGCATTGTTCTTTCTGTAGATCAGTGGTTGGCAGCATAATATAAGTCATGGAGCTGTGCATTTCATAGTTCTCAAAAGTCAATTAAGACATTGAAACAAAATCTTTAGAATACCGAGAATAAGGCAGATTTTCCATACACTTTTTAGCTTTGTTTTTGCATTTGTGTCCACTATCAACTTTATAAGAATTGTAAACGTTGATGTCAGATTGAAAGTAAATCAAATTTAGGAGCAAGTCCTTGATGATCAAGAAATATTGACGGGGGGGTTAACCGTTGCTAGAATAATTTATATTATACATACAATATTATATATACAATACATAATATCTAAAAATATAATTGTGCACTAAATTACAATGGATGTTCAAGACGTACACTAAATGCATTGTGAGGGAATGACAGTGCCTCTTTGGTTTTGTAAACCCACTGGGGAGTCTTGGTCATGAAGTATTGGTGAATTGATGAAAGGAAAACGGTTAGTAATGTTGCTTGTTTGATTCCTTTGTTCACTGTAGTTTATTTTTTCTTGTTGTGCAATTTAGTGGTTTGTCAGTAAATAAAAATACATAATCTGGATGTTTTCCTGGGTTTGGTTGCTCCCTGAGGAGTATATCCTGTTTGCCCTGTGTCTGATGGCCAGCTTTGCTTTCCCTTTTTTCTTCCTTTCAGTCGTTTGATTTATGCGATGCTTAGTTTAGAATCCTATGTCTATTTTAGTTAGAATTTCAGATTTTACGGAAGGCAGATCGTTTTGGTTCTACAAACTAAAGCTTGGAGATCAACAGGTATAAGCTGTCTTCTGGTTTTACGGCCCTTGGCTTTATTCTGATATTTTAGTTTGATTTGAACCAATCGCATTCTAATAAACTCACGTTTGCCAGCACCTTTTCAGTAACGCATGGGGACTCAGCAGGCTTAAAAGCAGATACTTCTGGACAAAGAGGCGGTGTGATTGGAGGTTAGAGATGACTGCACTGTACATCTAATGTATTGTTACGTTGCATTGCAGTTGCTGTAAACTGTGAAAATGTCAAACTCCTAGACTTTCTGTCGCCAGCCAGGCTTGCGTCATTAACTGGACTAGTCACAACACTTACAATCGAAACGTATCCATCCGCAATGAAGAGACCCGTACAAATCTAGATCGATAAATCTGCCCAGTGTTTTAATAAAGAAGTATTGCGCTTATGTTCTGGCGAAGGATGTCCTGCCGAAGTAGTATTCATGTCAGATATACGGATATCAGACAGCAGTCGCCTTCTAAGAAAATGTTACAATTCAGCAATTCTGAGGGGGTTTTGTTACCTAAAATGCGCTCAAAGTCAAATTGGTTTATTATAATTAAGTTAAATCACCATTTAAAAAACAAGTCATAAGAAATTAAACATTATTTAAGTAGTTATTGTTTATAACATTCTGATCTCATAGAAAAATAAAGCACCATCAGTTTTATTAACGTGTATAATGATGAATAACATGATTTTACATAAAATAGAGGTTCCTATATTAGCCTACCTAAATTACAATAATTATAAATCGCACTTTTAAGAACTGTGTAAAAAACTCTGTACCCTGACGTGAGACACTCCAGTGTCTTCTTTGCTGTCGGATAATGAGGTATTGCCTTGTTTCGATGGCAGGATTAAAGGATCACTTGCAAATTGTTAAGAGTTTAAAGTTAATCCATAAAATACAGGACATCGTTTTAAAAACCGCTTGAATCCGACTCTCATTTGTTGGGATATCAACGTGTGTTCCAGAATTGTGATCCGTGTTCAAAGGTAAAAGTGACATTTTGTTGTTATGTAGCGATTGGTTATTTTTTTTAGTAATTACAATGCTGGGCTGGGAGACCTATGGTTGATTTTTAATAACTGGCACGCACATCGTGCAGCAGGTGCGCCAGTCGTTTTGTTTTTGGAGGGTTTTTGCGATTCAAAGTTGAAGAAAGTTTACAACAGCGTCGCACATTAAGAATTCCCTTCCCTCCAGAAGCAGATAATAGTAATTAGGAGAGACTCCTGGTTCATCCTCTCGGACGGCGGCGTTTCAGTGATCCTGGGAAAGTTCCAGCGCTGCGGATGAATTCTGCACAAAGGCACTGAGGCTCCAGCCTGACTGACGCCGGGGCTGCGCTGTTGCTTCTGCTCCTGGTAATATGCGCTCCACACCTCCAGAGCGCAAGCGGCAGAGGGTTACCCAAAACTGTTATTAAAGTGTCCGCTGATGAGAAGGTAAGAAGCGAAGCATGGTGTGCATTGTCCTGTGTTCTAGCATCACGCTCGCTGCTCTGTATTTTATCTTATTGCACAGGTAAACGATAATGCATCAATTTGCTTTCTAATTAAACCTCTGGTTTTTAAACGGGGTATTGGCTCTAACTTGATGCCACTCAAACAATGAGAAACAAAACTAACAGTACGGGGATCAGCTTTTAATTTCCTAATAGTTTGTCTTGAAAACCATAGATGCTACGATCTGAATGTCTATCAGGTGTATAAAAGTCTTTTGACGGAATGCAAGCATGTGAATTATAATTGAAATATTTTGCTGTAGTGGGTTTTTTTAAGTCCAGGACAATCTAGTTTAAGTGTTGAGACAAATGCTTGTACGCAGCGTGTAAGCGTATTGCGGATATTGACAGAATCTACCTGATTCCTGACATTCCAGGTGTTCTCAGACAATTCGAGGTTAAGTCCACGGTGCCGAAAAAAAGTGTGCTCTCGGGTTTGCTAAAGGAAATGCGTGTTTGTTTTGCGGGGATGTCCCGATAATAAAATACAAGGTGATTAAGCGTCTCTGAGTCAGCAGACTGAGTGACGCCAGTTTCATAAAAGAGAAAACGAGAACGTAACCTAAGTATTGATGCATTGAAGTGAACGCCTGTTTTCATTTAGAGCCAACAAAGAAGGAGGAGGTTGTGTTCAGTTCCTTTTTCATTGATATGCAAGTTTACGGGATGCAATGATTGGGAATTACACGGTATACGCTATGCTACATTTGTTTTTATTGTGGCTAAATTTGATTCCATGCGCGCAAGTTTTGTATAGCGTGTCAAGCTGTGGATGTTTTAAAATTGTGTTTCTTTTTGTTACAATTTGCTATTGTCCTCACTTGCTTTGGATCTTATGCATCTAATATTGCAAGACACTAACTGTATAAAAGTCAGTTTCATCAAGCCTTTTCAGATTTTTCAGGGTGACTTTAATGTGACAACTACATTACTGGCTTTGTGATATTGCAACTTGTTACCTATCATTCATGAATACTGTATCAAGTAGTGCTCTGTAAAATATTTTAAAATGCTGGAGAGGCTTGGGCAGTTCGCTTAGATGTTCTGCAACAAATTTCAAAGACATTTTTTCTACACTATAGAAGAGAGTGTGGCAGACCAGAAATAAGTATTCACTTATACTCAATTACTGTTACGTTCTTTCGTTTGCTTTTAAAAACCCTTGTTTAAAACACCTATTTTAACTGTCATGTTAAGTTTCATTTTATTTTTTATGATAATTTAGTATTTTCATTCCAGATGTCTTTTAGATGTTGTTGTTTGTCTGGTGTTTTTTCAAGGCTTGTATGTATATGATCTCAATGAAGTCTTGGCGGTGGCATTTTGAGGTAATCCAATTTTTCCACTAGCCTTAATCTTTGAAAATAGTAGCGCCAGCATAGGTACACCCTTGGAAATGAAGCTGATGTGGACAATTTGGAACAGCACTCAAACCAGTAATCTCTGGAAATCCTACCTACAATGAGCTAGTTACTCCTGACCGTGATTCTTAATTCTGTAAACCATACACCAACAGTTCCTGCTTTGGTAACCTTGAAACCGTCACTTTTTATAATGTATGTTCCAGGAAACAAGTGTACAAATGTACAGAATCTTCGTCGTTTCAAATATATAGCAATGAATTTTTTTTTTCATTTTCAGCTGTCGATAATTTCAGTCTGCAGATATGTGTCCTCTGGAACATGCTATTGCAGAGTTAGCATTAAAGCTCAGTTTGTAAATGATTGTATTAAATTAGCAGTTAAGTTTGTTTCTGTGTAAATAGTGTGCTTTAGCTATAACTGGCAAGCATTTTTATTGCTGTGGTTGTTATTATTAAGCCATTGAAATAGAAAAACCACAGATTAAATCATAGTGAATCCGGATAGCCCTCACTATACTCCCTTCCATTAAAGATTTTTTTTTTACATCTGTTCCCAGAGACTTGAGTAGGAAAAGGAAGGCAGTCAAGAATACAAAAAAAACACCTTTTGGACCAGAATTTGCAAACCAAATCCCCAGTATTGATTAAATCGGACTGATTCTGGATAGTCATCTCAGTACCAGTTTTCTTTCAGGAGTTTTCTATATCTGGTCCCAAAGACTCTTGATCTTGTGTGCCAGAATTGTCCTGGTTAAATTACACCTTAGGCTTGTATAATCAGGTCTGCCTTTAGCTGGTGACAGAATTTCGTATTTCTTTACCTGATCCGCTCTTTAGTGGGACAGCTGCATGATGGGTACCACATTCTATTCCTCCATAGGGATCGTTTATTTCCATTGCCATCTTCTCGGATCATATGGAGTACACTGTGCAGAATTTTATAATAGTTCCATACATTTATGTAGTGCCTTTCATCTCAAGGGATACCAAGTGTTTAACGCATTGGAGGGTATCTGTATCACACAGCACTGAAGTGCAACGTCCATCTAAAAGATGAACAACTGCCCCACTACATAGCACCTTAGGTAGAGAATTTGCTTGAACTCAGTTGAACTAAGGGGGAACTTTAAATTGACCAGGTTGTAGAAACTCCAAGTGGAATGTTTGTGAGCGTGCTAGGGATAAGGTCCCTATGCTTATTAAGAAAGCCTTGGATTCTTTCATGGCAAAGTAGAAGCTGAAATTTCAACATCTGTTTTCAGTGTCAACTTGAAAAGATAAGATATAACTTAATTGTCCATCCAAAAGGGTAGAAATTTGTCTTTGCCATCACCATAAATAGCAAAAAACAAATAACCTCAAGCAAAAATAAATACACCTAAAAAACAAATAATAGTCCTAGACATGCAAAACATACTATATATATATACACATTGCACTCTGCCCATATTATACTACCATTACACTAATTCAATTCAATAGTATATTCATAATAATAGTAATTCAATAATAAAAAGTCTTTTAGCTGCATTTAATGTACTGATTGCACAGGAAACAAAAGATTTCTTGTATATATTTTACTTGGCATTGGGCATTCTAAAATGCGTCTCTGAAGGTGGTAGTTGAAAATGGGAATGAAGTACTTAACTACACTTTTTCTTCCCTTTTCTTTTCCCATTTAAATTTTTTTCCACTTTCAAATTTTCTATGTCTGCTTCTGAAGTAAAGCAAGAGTCATTGACACCTTTATTCCTTAACTTTCTACTCATTTTTTTTAATGTTTGAATTTCTTGGAGAACATTCACAACTGGTCTGCTGTTTTTTTACCCTAGTCATAAGTATGTTTTGAAAAAAGCGTCTGGAGAGGTTTCCAAAAGCCTTTAATAAAATGTAATGTCTCAATTTAACCTTTGATTTCATGTCAGGTAAGTCTTTAAAATTTGATACTTAATATGCTTGTTTTTCTGTCTCCACAGATGAGTGAAATAATATCCTGGCATCTCACTGCTTAAGAAAAACGAAACATTGAGTCTCATTTTGCTGCTACAGACTAAACATAGCGGTTTTAAAGCAGTGAGCTTCCAAATACCACTGAGTCTTCTCTTGAGGTGGCAGTCAAGAGCAGGCCGTCGAGACAGCCTCCACACAGCCCCCGCATCAATCCCATCCTCCCCCTGTCCCATGCATTCCACGACGTCCATCACCTCCCTCTTCTCCTTCACCAGCCCTGCCGTGAAACGGCTGCTGGGGTGGAAGCAAGGGGATGAGGAGGAGAAATGGGCGGAGAAGGCGGTGGATTCCCTGGTGAAGAAGCTCAAGAAGAAGAAAGGGGCGATGGAGGAGCTGGAGAGGGCCCTGAGCTGCCCCGGCCAGCCCAGCAAGTGCGTGACCATCCCCCGCTCGCTGGATGGCAGGCTGCAGGTGTCCCACCGGAAAGGCCTGCCCCACGTCATTTACTGCAGGGTGTGGAGGTGGCCTGATCTGCAGTCCCACCACGAACTGAAGGCCCTGGAGTGCTGCGAGTTCCCGTTCGGCTCCAAGCAAAAGGACATCTGTATCAACCCTTACCACTACCGACGGGTAGAGACTCCAGGTACCGAATGGCTTTTTCCCTGGCTCAGTCATTACACTGGGCTACATCACAGAACCTTAAAAATTCTCCATCCCAGTAACTGTCTCAATTTTCCATAATGTCCTGGAGCAGGGGTAGACAAGACTTCAGAGTCTCCTGGGGTTTGTGGTTTTTGTTCCACCTCCGTGTTATTATGTAATTTAATAAATGTTTAACTTAATTGGACTAACATTTGTACCAAGTCTAAAGCACTGACTCATTGTAAAATTCATTTATAACTACAGACTCTGATGAATGGGTCTCTCTTTCCTTTTCCATGTGGCAGATTTCTTGCAGTGCCTTGCTTGAATTTTGGAATGTTTTGGATAATGCTGTAGTTAGTGCAGTCATGGTAGATATTTTTGGATGGTTGCTTTTATTGATCATTTGTATGGGTGGTTCATTTCGAAACGAGACATTGATATTATCCAGAAATAGTACTGAGGAGGCAGAAGGCTTTGATGGCTTCATTTGGAGTGAATTGTCTCAAATGCTTGCGAATGCCTCTGAAGTTTAACTATCCCTCCAAGGCAATTATTGACCCACAGTTGTCTTTAGTAGTCGCATAAACCCTTTTATTGAATTGGACGTTTCTTTCATGCAGTGGGTATAGAAGAAAGAAAATGTCATAAAGGATTTGAAATATAATCCATTTTGGAAAAAAACTTGCTCTAAATACTCCTTTTCATTACCAGCATTTTATGATTGAGCCATAAAAAAAAGAGAAACAAATGAGAGAGAAAGAAAGAAAATGTTATATTACTGGTCTTCTTCTAGCCACAGATCTTTCTTATTGACTGTGGCTGCGGGGACATCTGAATATTTTAGCCACAGATGCCTGGCTTTTGCCACATCATTTCAGACTTGTACAATCGTGTCATTCTGGAAACTGTTAAGCCAATCTCTAAGTGAAAACTGGCAGCTCAGTGTTTTATTTTTCACTTTGTTTTTACACCATCCTTAATATGCCTTTCTGGGCTTCAGCCACCCTCTGTAGCTGCTCACTCACTTTTTGGTCAGCTGCATTATGAGTGGCATTGGTGCAAGAATCGATGGTTTTCCTAAGTCAGGAGTATCCAGCCTGGGTCACGGAGGGTCAGTTTGTCTGCAGGTGTTCCAGGTCTCATTAGAGCAGCACCTGAAATGCTGAGAGAGGCTGTTCAGATGGTCAGGATAGGTCAGTAACCAGCGGGATTAGCCCTTTCAGAGCTGAGTTTGAATGAAAACCTTAAAACACACCAGCCCTCCCAGACCAGGATCGGACACCCAGTTAAAGAAATTTATCAATAGAATAGCTGTTTGTTTGAATAAATGCATAAATAACATCTTTTTATGTGTATTCCAACATTTATAAATACAGTTATCATCAATATCGTGGTTAAACATGTCAATGTAGTAAAATTCCTTTCATTGTTGTTGACTTTATGATTACAATAGGAGTAACAGTGCCAGCAAACAGTGCATTACATGTTAATTATTTCATTTTAAAGCAGGAAACATTCTTGAGAAAAAGCTTTCACGGGCACAAATATGTCTGGGATATCCCATCTGAAATCAAAAAGTTTCAGCCCTGTGTGGGTATGTTCAGACCACAGAAAGGCAATAGCCCATTTTAGAAAGTTTCATTGTTGGATAGATCAGCAGGTGAATTCCTACAGTATGTAGGAACAAAGTATTTTGTCAGTGGACTGCATAGTCTAATTATTATTTTAAAAAATGTTTTTAAAGGGTGTAACAGATTATGATTTAAACCTCGCCAAGTACAATAAAATATACCTATTCAGTGCACAAGTAAAGAAGAAAACGATACGCTGTGTATTGTATCACATTTTAAACCTGAAGAGATTAGTATTATACCTTTTGTAGATTTGGGTTTTTGCAGTGTTTCGGGATTTTTTAAATGTATTTTTAATGTCACCCTGGATAAGGATGACAGCTTAATAAATTATTGTAAATAATGTTGTGTGGTTGGAGGCTGGACAATGTGTAAAAGGTCTACATATGTTATAATCAGCTGGGTTCTCGTGATAAAGAGAGCCGAATAAATATCCTGCAGAGAATGCATTTCAGGGTTCTGGTGTTGTTTTAAGAGCAAGCAATCATTATGATTTATAGGAATGTGAATATAAATTAGCCCTGCCAATTTCATACCACAAGAAAGCAGGACCATACTTCTCATTCCAGTTTACTGTATGTAAAGACAAATTCAGCAGACACTGACAGTTACTGCAAAATAAGTAGCTGGTAAAGGAGGAAAAAATAATGTGAAAAGACTGTTCACAATCAGAATATTTTTTAAAATTAGACAGATTCAGCAGTTGTGCTTTACCTGGACACTTACCTGAAGTGGTCTGTTTGAATGCTGTGACAAAAGAAGCTGTTAAAATGGGCTCATTTGACCGCCTCACGTGTTCCTTTCGCAGTCTTGCCTCCAGTGCTCGTTCCACGGCACAGCGAGTTCAACCCTCAGCACAGTCTGCTGGCTAAGTTTCGCAACGCCTCCCTGCACAACGAACCCCTCATGCCACAGAACGCCACTTACCCCGACTCCTTCCAGCAGCTACCCTGCAATGCTTTCTCCTCGTCTCCAACCAGCTCCTTCTCCCAGTCGCCCAGCACCATCAGCTACCCCAACTCTCCAAGCAGCACCACAGAACCAGGCAGCCCCTACCAACTCACAGGTAACCATAGAAGACACGGGACCCGTGTCATTACTGCTTCTTTGAGAGTTGCCTTGAAATTCCAACACCTCTTAAGACTTGATCTTAACTTTCAGTACTGAGGTTTGGATTAAACCCAGTATCGAATTACTGAAACATGTCACAAGCAAAAGGCCAACACACAGTTTTTAAGTTTTGAATTTTTCCATGTGAGTCTAAGACAAGATGTTTTACAGAATTACAATTCTGCTTTTTACAGAGACGTATCTATCACAGGATATTGAATTAACTTGCATGCTATTTGGATGTCTAGGAAAGTGGAATGTACTGTCTGAACTGTATGAGTACTCAAGAAAAAATGAAGCAATTGTCCCACTCAGCAGTCTTCAAAATATATGAGATGGCCTGGTTGTTTTTGTATTATTATCATTAATCAGTTACCTGCAGCAAAGATGTTTATTCTAACTGTGTAAAGCCCAAATGCAGGTGGTACTAGACAATGTGATTTTTTTTGTGCTCTGCATCACGTGGAGGAGCTTTATCCAGCATAAGAAAGAATGCAATAAAAGAAACTTGAGAAATTAAATTTGGTAACAAAGCCAGGAGTGTGTGTTTCCAAGAATCGTTTGAAACTTTTATTACAAACTCCTCCTAAGCTTTGCTAGAGAAGTAATGTTCTTTTTCTGTTTTCTCATGGGGGGGCGGGAAATATGGCATTGATTGCATTTCTGTGTGGTAGGTATACTAATTCTGGAGGACTTAGAACAGCTGGCGATAGATTGCGGGTTTCATATCTCCAGTAGTCTTCACCAAGAGTCATGACCTGTAAAACAATCAAGACAGTGTATGGAAAATGTTGAGAAGCACAGTATTAACTTTCAAGAGCAGACCAAAAGCAGGAGCAAATATGTACTCTGCAGTTTGGTAAACACAGAGTGTTTATAAGATAGACACAGCAACAAGTACAGTCTCCACACTGCAGCTGTGCAGTTGGCATGCTTTTCTGGCCTTTTGGTCCTCACATGACAAAAGTATGATACTGTTTAACGCATCTGTGTAATGTATCCTGGTCCTTTTGGAAACGGGAACTAACAATAAACTATTATTCATGCAGCGGAAACCCCACCTCCTCCTTACAGCATGACGGAGACAGCAGCCAATGAGGACGTGAAGCCCATGGACTCCTCAAATCCACACAAGTTAATTCTGTCTGCTCCTCACAGAGGTGCGTCTATATCATTTGTGTTTTGATGCAGGTTATCTACAACAGCTGTGATGTGCAGTAGTGATCGGCCTTGGAAATCACTGAATATTTTTCTTCTACTGAAAGCACATAATTAGCTCCAGTGATGCAACACTAACAAAGAAAATTAAGAAAAAAATAGTAATATTATATAACTAATAATATTACATACTAACAAATCTTTAACGTGAGTCAGCTGCAGTGCTAATGGAAATCTCTTTTACTGCATTGTTGTTTATTCTTGGTTTTCTGACAATATGGTACATCTCGTCAAGAAGGCATCATTCACCATCATTTTAATACCACTGTAAATGACTTTCTTTTGGCTCTGTGTAAAAATGCAACCTTTCTGCAAATGAGACTTTAATATCCTGAGTTTATAAGGCTTTATTTGCAGACCAATAAAGATTTAAAATAGCTTCTTCAAAGCTCTTTTCCTGAAGTTATCATTAAATTTAATAACATCACCTCAAAGAAACCAACATGTTTTGGTTTCTCTGAGAGTTAATATACTCGGATGAGGTGAGCAATCCAGTTTTTGTGTTCTAAAAACACAAAAACATTGGTGTCTAAATGGTTCAGGTTTGCAGATAATCTGTACTACTCTATTGAATTTTACATTTCTAAGTAGATATGGACATGGTTGCTTTTTGAACCATGTCTTTTGCTTTTGTTCTCTTATCACTGGTGTCACACCTCACCGGCTGTTACCACAAACCATTGGTCTGATCGGCCCCTACCTCTGTGTCCCCACAGATCTACGCCCCGTGTGTTACGAAGAGCCCGAATACTGGTGCTCTGTTGCATACTACGAGTTAAACAACAGGGTGGGTGAGACGTTCCACGCCTCAGCTAGAAGCGTGCTCATTGACGGCTTCACCGACCCATCCAACAACAAGAACCGCTTCTGCCTCGGTCTCTTGTCTAATGTCAACCGCAACTCAACTATAGAACACACAAGAAGACACATTGGGAAAGGTCTGTTTCTTAGATGCTGTTTTTGTCCCATTGTGATGAATTACTGTTGTGTTTAATTAGTGGTAGCATGGACTTCTGAAGGTCCATATTGTACTTCCCTTTAAACATAATTCACCACAGTACAGCCAATAGTGCGTCAGTCTCCTTACAAAGCTCAGAACATGATTGCTACCTACTCCAAACCTGTGCTCATCTCAGTGCTGTCTGTTACTATTAAATTAAACTTGTGACTACACAAACAATATATAATATAAACTTTCTTGAGCTTTTCTTCAAGCATGTGCTGAGATGCGACTATTATATGGATAAAATGCCTGTCCTTTGTAGATCGGTGCAGAAACAGGAAGCTTGTAGGGCCTTTCCAAGTCCAATTTTTGCCCCTGTGACTGAATCCCGTTGAAGATTAAAAAGACCAGTACTGAAATTATCCAGACATGTTGAATTTTTCAGTGGCAGAAATACCATTAAGGTCCACTGCTGGCAAGTGATGAAAAAAGATTTTTATGAAACACATCTGCCCCTTTTCAGTTTCCTGTCCTTTTCTCGAAAATAAAATGACTAATTTATGTGTCTTGTGGTTAACTAAAATGCACTTAACCAGAACCAAGACCATTTTTCTGATTATAATGACTTGGAAACCTGGAATGCGTTTTACTGTTCTAATGAGATTGGAGAAGTACAAACTCAGTCCCATAAAAACTTTGGCTTGGAAAGATCAGTTCAACTTTACGTTTGGCTCCATGTGAAGAGTGAAGTTTTTACCTGTACTATAATTGTTGATGTTTTTTTAAAGCAAGCATGCATTTAAGAGATTTAAACAGTTAAACCACAGTGTTATCATCTAACCAGAATAAAGGCATTGTTTGGCTTATCTAATGAGCATTTACAGCTCAATTCGTATTCATTACAGGACACTCGAGACACTATAGACATGGGGCAGCATTTAGAAAACTTGATCCCAATTGATAGACCCCGATAGTCAAAAGTAGGAGAGATTATGGGGGATCAACAATAATATAGATGATCAGAAACACAATATGAGAGGCAAAGTAGTTCTGCAGATAAGGCAAATGACTTTTTACAAGAATAGGTAATAGGTTTATTCCATGCTGAAAAAAAATAAGAAAGAAAACAAAACGTACGTTGTTGTGGAATAAACCTATTACTTGTTCCTTTGCAGCCTAATCATGCTGACGCAGCTACCCACCTGAACTTGTTACAAGAATATACAGGGTTGATATGTACATTAGCTCTGCCATTGACATGCCAAAGGTTATATTTAGCTGGCAATTAGTTCCCTATCCATTCAAAAAATGTAGAATTCAGGTCTGAGTCTGGAGCAGCAGTTATTGGTGCATATTTCATCCCCTTGTCTCTGTAAGGCCCATTGAAAGTGCCCAAGTGACCAATTACTAAAAATAAAGAATTATGTAATTACTTTAAAGAGTGCCTATTGCCTTCTGAAGGTGTCCACCTGTATTACGTTGGAGGGGAGGTGTACGCGGAGTGCCTGAGCGACAGCAGCATCTTTGTACAGAGCCGCAACTGTAACTACCAGCACGGGTTCCACGCCACCACCGTCTGCAAGATCCCCAGTGGCTGCAGCCTCAAGATCTTCAACAACCAGCTCTTCGCCCAGCTGCTGGCTCAGTCCGTCAACCACGGGTTCGAAGTGGTGTACGAGCTGACCAAGATGTGCACCATCAGGATGAGCTTTGTCAAGGTAAGGGGTGGACTTCAGAGGGCCTGTGCCAGCACAGACAGCAGGGCTTCATTTTAATCTGGGCATACTGTAATGCCCAGTGGGTGTTTCTTACATCATTCAACTGAAAAGAAAGTGCGGTAGAAGAAAATAAAAAGGACTTAGAAGCGCATTCCAGAGTCATGTATGAGTTTTTTTTCTCATATTGCAATAGGGTTCAAACAGCCAGGTGTGAGTAGGAAATTAAAAGAAAGCTCCAAGCTTTGGGAATACTGGTTTGCTGTTTTTGCATCCAAAAAAAAAAATCTTGTTTCCTTTGTTACTTTGGTTCTGTTAGTACAGATCTGTTGAGAACAGCTTTGTTCTTGGACAAGCTCTGTAGGATTACTGGTAGTTCTTTCATGACAGAAAGATATTAAACAACCACAGCTCCTTAAGGGTTCTGTTTTTTGGGTCCTTAGTTCATACTGGGTCCAGTGAAAGTGCCAAAGCAATTAAGTGGTTTAATGGAATTCTTAGGTTACTATTTTATACTTATAAATGATGACAACATTCTAGCTGTTTCTCTGTTCAAGTGAGTGTTAGGTATTAGACACCCTATTGGTTATGAAACTTTAATTTACAGATCTCACATCTGGCATCCTGGAAATCATGCCAGTCAAATCTTAGTGGAATCTGGAATTTAAGAAATTGTAACATGAGACTGGAAATTATCAAAAGCATCCACACTGAATGTACATTAGCATATTTCTTTTCCCTAAAAATACCCTGTATTATTTTCTTTCGAAAGCAAATTATGCAAGAAAATGAGATTGCACAAATTGCCCTTTTCGTTTTTATAACAATAACGGAGACGTTTTGCTGTAATCTCAAAATCTGTGATTATGATGCTATGGAACAATAATTTACTTTAAATTCCTGCTGGTGATGTATTATGCAAGATTTCACATACATACCATTTCCAGTTTCTGACCACATCTTACTTTATTGTGTGGTTAATGTTTCTGTATGAACATTTCACTAACTTATGGTGGAAGTAATCAAGACAAAAGCAGGTAGATCTTGGTAAAATGAAGTACTAGACGGACAAATTATAAATTTACACTAAAGTAGAAAAACCCTCAAACTCTGATAATTAGTCACTTATAGTGGACCTAATGTCACTACTTTCCTTAAAGCTCCCCTATAATAGTTAACACATTGAAAGGGGACAATTTCAGTTGGATTAGTATGTTATGTATGTTGTACAGAAATTATCTATGTGCAACAGAACAATCAGATCATTGATAAAAAACAACTCCACCTGTATTGTAGTCCAGGAGTGGACAAGTTTAATGTCCGCTGTATTGCAGATCAGTGTTTTGGTCTAAGGTTGATGTTTAAGAATTCCACATCTTGTCAAAAAGACATAGTACCTGTTTATTTATCATATTATGTCATATTATAACTTGATGATATGTGCCAAAACAAAGTTTTTATTTAATTAGCGAACACAAAGAAGGCAAATACTACACCAATGGGCTAGACAAGAATGTCGTTACCATGAAAGCAGAGTTTTTGATTAAATTTCAGCCTTAGTTTTATATGGGTTTCTGTTAAGTGCCACAAATAGATAGATACTTTATTGATTCCTTGAGGGAAATTGCAGGACAAAACAAAATTAGAGCCACAAAGAATCTTTGTTTTACCCAGTTGTATGTGAGTTTTTCTGCTCATTTCTTAGGCTTGTTTCTCTCACTGTAAAACACCATTCTCAGATTATCTATATAAACCCCATTGACTGAATACGCTGTTTTTCTGCGGCAGGGCTGGGGTGCAGAATACCATCGTCAGGATGTCACCAGCACCCCCTGCTGGATCGAGATTCACTTGCATGGCCCTCTGCAGTGGCTGGATAAGGTCCTGACTCAGATGGGGTCACCTCATAACCCCATCTCTTCTGTCTCCTAACGTTCTCACTACCCTACATGCAACAAGTGTAAATTATGTTATCGGACAAGAAGCAGTGTTATGCACACTGTTGGAGGAATGTTAAGTACTGCTATATCAATTTTATCTCGCAGCAGGTACACCAAAAACATACACTTCATAGTTAACGAGTCATTGACAGCGAGTACCTCTGTCTGTAAATATATTCTACACAATTGTGCCCAAGGAATCTGTAACTAACTCTAAAGACCTCTGAAATCTACGTTTAGGTACCAAGTCTTTTAAGTATTTGTGCTTTTCTTTAATGTTTTTATGTTGTGTTTTTTTTTAAATGCTGATTTTAGAATAAGCCCAGCCACAATCTCAGTGTTTTAGAAAAAAAAATCGCATTTCTTGAGAAACGGCAATGTGTTTGTATTTAAAAAATATTTGACTGTGCAATGCAGTGCAGTTTAGGTTTTAGTAGACTTCATGTGTGGAAAAAAAAGAACTTGACCATTGCAGCCCGTTGGATTACCATTCATCTTATCTTGGGCCTTTTGATATGCCAAAAAAATGTCCATATTATAAATATATAAATTGAGTTCTACTAGAAAGGTTGGTGTTATGGTTACCATGGCTGTCTCACAGCTCTTGGGTCCTGTGTTTGAATTCTAGCTTGTGGTAGCTCCTCTGTGGAGTTTGCATGTTCTCTCTGTAACCATTTGGGGTTTTGCCAGATGCTATTTCCTCCTACACTCCAATGACCATGTATATTTGTGAGTGCCCTGTGATGCATCCAGTCTGTGTCCTGCCTTGGGACTGAGCAGTACCTGAAAATAGGTAGAAAGAGGTTAATAGCAGAAAACGTCTGTTCACTATATTGAATCACAGCATGTGGAGACTCTGCACTCAAGAGTGCATTTCTCTGGCCTTATTAAGTATTACATTTAAGAATAAATTCCCTAGATTTTAAAATGATTTTTGTAATGGAATCAGGCACACATAGAGGCTGAAGGATGGGTTCTACATAAACTGCTACTTTAAATCCAGTAGGCCTACAGTAATTTAATCTTCTGATGTTTTTTTTGTTGTTGTTTGGTCAAATAGTTAACTGTGGTATGGACGTTTGTCTTATGTCCTCTCTTAATGTTAAAGAGTTATAGATTTTTATCTGTAGTGAACTCTCAGCTCTTTGTTTTCAGCATGTTTTTGGGATTCAGGTTGTGCTGTATGTTGAAAATCTGAATCACAGAGCGCAATAGTTGCTGTGCTTCTTCATCATTTGTTTGTCTTGCCTTCAGCTATGCAGATATACTTAAAGTAAATCTGTTAGACAACGTAAGTATTATTCTTTGTCCTAACTGTTGTGTATGACTTGGATAACATTGAGAATTATTTTGGAAAATTGTTTTTCAAAATCAAATTTATTATCTAAACTAATACAATAAACAGCACTTATGAAGAACCACAAAAAGGTCACTGTCACCTATATTTTCTCAATATTATTTAAAGGAATTTTGTGGCCAACTAATGGATGCCTTCCATCAAAGAATTGTGGTGTGATGGATTACGGACAGAATAATATTCTTTTTGTGAATGTGTTGATAAGGCGATGAGCATTACCAGTAAACCTCTTAAGATTAAAGATGGGATGTATAAAAAAAATGTCAAGATTCATAATCATGCAACCTCTGGAGGGCAAATATGTTTCCATATCTTCGCTTTGTGACGCCCCTATAAATAACTGGAAATTATCAAAAATTCATGTCTGTGAGGTTTCCAGCTTCTTGAAGTTGGCGGCTGATCTGTTTAATGTAATATTAGTGTTTTCATTAAAAAATGACCATTATCCATGTCTGTGGGTGTAGTCTTATTTTTCTGTAGTGATGGATAAGTTCATTTCCCCGACCACTGCAGCTTCTCCTGGATGACCCAACTGGAAGGTAACTGAGATTTAATGAATTGTTTGTTTTTTTTTTCCCTGGAAAGGTAATACCAGTACTGTCAGAGATAATCATGTAAGGTGTTCTCCAAGGGCAGCATGGTGATGCAGTGGTCAGTATTGCTGCCTCACAGCGCTGGGGCCCTGGGTTCAATTCTTGGGCTGCTGCCCGCATGGAGTTTGTAAGTTCTTCCCGTGTTTATGTGGGTTTCCTCCCACAGTCCAAAGACATGCTGGTAGGTCAGTTGGCTTTGGGGAACATTGCACCTAGATGTGAATGTGTTTGTGTGTTTGCCCTGTGATGGTCTGGCGTCACATCCAGAGTGTATTCTGCCTTGTGTCCATTGCTTGCTTGGATAAGAGTCCAGCTCCCCTGCAACACTGAAAGAAGCAGTTAGAAAATGGATGGATGGATTTTGTCCACGGTGCAGTGAGTAGTTATATAAAAAGATTTATTTAACATCACACCGTCATGTGCCAGATCTATCACAAAAACTCTATTTTGGATTTTATGTTTTAGAAACTGCCTTTTTTTAAATGAGTAAGGAATTCTCCACTCAGCCATTTCCCTGGCTTCAGTGCCATGATGAGAACAGGTGTTGGTGTTTGTACAGCTCATCATCTGTCCTGTTAAAGAAACCTGGACAGGCTAGAAAGTGACCAGACATTACCTAGTGGTAGGCTCTAGAAAGAAGCCTCACATACTTAGGAGAGTGTGTTCCAAGACAGACAAGACCAGAGCAGCAGGTTGACTAATTGAGCTGAAGATGACTGCCTAACTTTGTTTCCGGATTTACCTTTAATGAACCAAAATCAACCAGGTTTCTGAAAACTGAAGAGAGGTGTATTTTCTGATCATTCTGATTGCTATTTAAGTTCCCTTTTTGTAAACCTTACAGGGGAAGTTTGTGTCCTATATTTAGCATCTGTTTTGAGGGCAGCCTCAAAGAATGAGATTTGTTTGGTTTCTGAAACAGCCATTTAGAGTTTTATGTTCAGTTTCTGAATGCATTAGAGTGATAATGAGTAACATCTAGTTAAAGAAATTAGACAGTACAGTGATGGAGCTGTGAGAACTCATTATGCAATTAGTTGTAAGAAGTAGTTTTTGTGTTTGTGTCTTGTGGGTGTATAATTCTCGAATAAACATTTGCATCTAGTGCATTATCAATTTATTTCTCCACCACCAGTATCCTATTTTTGGGGGTACTGAACATGTAGCCTTTAATTGAGGAAAATATATTTTTATATAAATAAACACCTTTTTGGTGTCTTTTATCCTAATTAAAAAGAAAATTAAGTTATAAAATACAAGTGTTAAAATACAAAATTCAATATACAGCAAAACTTGGCCATTACCCTTGATGAAACTTTTCAAACCCTGCAGTTTGCAGAGGATGAACTGGTTCACCATCAAAAGCTACTGGTCATTTTGTTTTGGAGCTCAAAATATTTGACATGTGTTCCTATTTTTGTCTTTAAATTATGTATGTCAACTACCATTACAAACAACATTACAGTTACAAATGGATGCAGAGAGAGGGTTTTAGATGTGTTGCAATGTGTTTTCTTAATTCTGTTCATACCAACTCTCAATGGAGAAGTGGATAAAGCTATAGACTCATAACACAGAGGTTTAAGTTCATTTCCCATTTGGGGCACTGCTGGAGTACCCTTCAAGGGTATTTCACTCTGATTCCTTAAGAAAAATGTCTTGCTGTATAAATGAGTACAAATGCAAGTCACGCTTGGGGAAAAAAGAATGAGGGAAAAAAATGTTTTTACAACCTTTTTACTCTGCAGTAAAAACCAAAAAAAATCAAATTCAATAAAACACAACAGACATCTTGGCAATTTTCATTCATAATTGATTTTTAGCAACTTCCAATCCTACTGGTTGAAGAGAAAGAAGTAAATTAGCTGTGGAACATCCAGCACCAAGCTCCACAAAATTCAAATGTTTCCCAGATATACAATAATTTAACACATAGAATAAAATATCATGTTATACAAACATGCATTACAAACACATTATTTTTATCTCCTGAAAATTCAAAGAAGCAACAGGCAATTGCACAAAATACCTATGGTTATCTCAGCCAACCATATTATCTTCCTTTTGTACTGGGCAAACTGTATACATATTAAAATAATTACAATATATTTTTAAAATAATTTAGTGCCTTAGATTAAAATGCCACACAACGAATATACAACCAGGTTTTGTTAAATAGATTACAGCAATTTTTACCACTAAACAGTTTTTTAAATCTTTTAGAAAAATGATACTGGTGAGACTTTGGAGTGCGTGCTTTTTTGGCTCACTTTTTTTGTCTTGCGTGCAAATGAAAGTTACAGATTAAAAGAGAAAATGTGTAGAAACAAGCAACATATTTGATAAGTTACATAAATCAGTGGCAGTTATGTAATCTTCTTGAAATAGTTTTCTTCTTCCCACAATAAAGCTGATGTTGAGAGACTCACAGCCTATGAAATTCATATTGGACAGAAGTACTAGGACAAACAAGCCATTAAATCTGAGACAAGAATATGGGTCTTGCGTCTACTAAGGATGTGTCCTGATTCCCAAATTCAAAACCCCTTCGAAATCTTCCTCACATGTCCTGCCATGATGACCAAAACGGATCTTGGCAGACAACCAAAAATCAATGCTTTGCAAAGTTTGCACCCACATAGCCGCAATGTTATTTTTTGTGCCTTCAGTTCATTATAAACTGCATGAAGAAACACAGCCAATGCTGCGCCTGCTCTAAAAGACTTAAGTCAATTACCTCTAAAATATAAAAGGAAGGGGTACCTACTTATACCATTCCTGGTGTACGTATCATTCCTGATCACCATTTCTTTTACTGCATTGCTTAAGACTAAATACTGGTGTTTTTTTACCTCTAAACATATGCCCAAGTAAAGTCATCCCTCTCTATACAACCATCCACGTTTTTGTTTAAAAGAGATGCAGCAATTTTACCTGGTTTTTCACTTAACAAATGGATTATCACTCTTCCAAGTTGGGCTCTCCTAAAGCATTACCGAGATTCTTCTTTTCTTGCATTGTCTGGGATGGGGAATTTATTTTATTTTTTTACATTTTAACTTTTTTTTTTATATAATAAAGGCTTGTGTGTGCTAAGTGCATCCTACTGTTTATGCTTTTTGCTAAGGACTAACAATGTAACTATGGTACTGATTCTGCAAATGAGCAAGAGTTATTGTTTTCCTTGTTTTCCTACCTATTGTTTATGCATCGGCTAAAGACTTTAAGCATGTTATGCGAATAATTAACGAGTATTTTTATTATTTTTCTTCAATGGAGAATGTGTTGTGTTAAGGTGAAGTTTGGGTGTCTAAGGGAACATTTTTCAGTTCTGGAAACAACTGAAGTTTATAAAGGGAAAGCAAAGGGAATTTCTGTTATACAAGTTTTCACCTTATAAGCAGTTTTTTGGGGAAAAACATTAAGCTCTTATAAAGAGGGATTAGAGTATTTCTAATGTCCTATTAATTTACTTGATGTTCACAGGCACTGTTAAGATAAGTTGGATCTGGAATTGTTGAAAACTGCTAGCAGATTTTCTAGTTATAATATAATACAGCTAACAACTTCAGTGTATTTCTGATACTGCCTGCTGTAAAATCCATGAAAAAATGGAAGTGCCATATTTGTCCATGATAAAACTCACCATTGGGGATTAAAAGCAAGAGTCATCCCATTTTGCATTAGCTGTCTGCCTGTGTGTAGTCTCATTGCCTGCCAACAGGTCGTAATGGAAAATGGCAGCATTGCGGCTCGCTTCACAATTGGATCATGACATAGGGAGAACAGACACCTAATGAGGACTAACATTGGAGACAAAGTCGATCAAACCTTACCTTCCCACTTCTGGGAGGAGGGAGGAAATGAGAATTCGAACCTGGTGAAAACCCTCACGTAAACTAGTAGACATCACAAACCCAAGTAGGCAGCTGCAGTACAGAGTGGTATTTTGTTAAAAATGTGACAGGAGAAATTCCAAAATAGCTGTGCCAAATATTAACCTCCTAAAACAAAGGCTGCTGGGTAGCAGACTGATACATAAGCATACTGTCATAGCACTGCATAGTTAAACACTAGACTAAGCATTCAATGACATTAAAAAGGGAATCTGAAAACCAGTTCCTAAAAGTTGGTTTTGATGTTCTGATTTGACATGATTGTTCACGCTCTAATTTTTTTTCAGAGAAGCCAAATTCTTCTGACTACTGTTTTTGTAACAAGCTTTTGTGATCCACAGTATTTTGTTTTTCTTTTCTCAACACAGGGTTCTATGTTTGAGCACCTGCTTGGGTAAATTGCTTGACTTTTCTTTTAATGAAAAAGGGTTCGTCTGTTTTGGGGACTTCAACCTCTGCTGTCCAGTCCAATCATTTAGGATTTCTAGCATAAAATTGGCTTCCAGGGGAAAAAAAATATCCAGAAGGTTTTGCAGTCGCGCATGAAGAAAAGTAAGAATAAAATGACTGCCCTCCCTCTTCACCATTTCCAACTTAATAGTCTTGTTGCCGTTGCACTCGAGTCTGGTTGGTTAGTAATCGCTGCTGTTGCTGCAAAAAGCTAATGACTTCTGGACTTCTCAGTAAGGACTGAAAGAAAAAGATAAAGAAAAATTTCAAATGCGTATCTCCTCAAGGGTAAATGAACTTTTACTTCAGTTAACATTTTCTGGGGTGGGCTAAAGCTAAATAAGTTCCATACATTACAGAAAATCTATTATAGTTATTTCACTGTAGCTGACATCAGAATAGTAGAACAGCACTGAATACTGATTCTGAGGCAGTCATTGTTTCAAAATGCAAGCATGCCCACTGCAGCGATTACATACTTGATAAAGGAACTGCAGTCCCCTTTCTTTAATCAAGTTGAATACAGTACTAAGTATGGTTGGTGGTTTAATTAATAGATTGTCATTAAACACCAAAAGTTTCAGAAACCCTTACTACCTTATGCTCCACTTGTAAAGAACTACTGGACCACAATTTAATAGTTAATTATTCCTGTTATTATTTAACTGCATCTCTAAATCAGTGGTTCCCAGACTCCGCCTCTGCTACCTTTAAATCTAGCTGAGCTCTAAATCTCCAGTGCTAATTGATCTGTTTGACTTCTCTTTAACTTGTTTCTGTGGTCTGTCCCACGTCTCAGAATTACCCTACTTAAATGGTTTCCAACAACATCAGCACATAGAATTTTACACAGCTGCTCCTTTCCTCCATTATTTCTGATTAAATAAGTCCATTTATGATAAACAGTCACAGGTGGGAAAGAGTCTATTAGATAGTTTCAAATGAGTGTTTATTTGAGGTCCAATTGGTCACATTTCGGGCCACACACGTGAACGAGGGCAGTTCTGAAACTCAGAAATTGGTACCGGACTGATAGCAATTACAAATCTCATTTTATCATTAAAGAGGTGAAAGCAAATTTTCACACGGCACTCACCAATCTCTTCTGGTTAAGGACTTGTTCTAAGAGCGAAGGCCTGGCTGGACGTTCACCTAAACCTCCTAAGCGCTGTTTCGTAACAGACACGGGTCTCTCTTCTGCGCTCTCCTGTTTAAGTGTAAAAAAAAGTAAATCAAGCTACTGTAAAATGCCTTGTATAATTACAAGATTGGACAAACTATTTCGGTATGGATATCACACAGATTGTAAAATCCGCATTGCTATTTAAACATTACCACTAGGTTATACTTGGAGTGGGTGAAATTAACAAACGGCTTTTCATTCGGAGTATAAAGTCCAAATTAATGTATTAATTGGGGAAACCAATTTACAACCCATGGACTACAGTGTGTGTAAGTGAGATCCGACTTATCTGCAACAATGGAGAAATGCAGTAAAGCTGTATGAGAGAAGAGAAAGAATAGTGCGGTATCTACGAGAGGTACCTACATCTAGCTTCCCGCTCGACATGGCTTGGTCGCTCTTCTTTTTCTTGTATTTGTCTTTGTACATTTTATTTCGGTGCTTCTTGCACATCCACGGCTTCCTCTGCTTGGCCTTCTGCGTGGTGGTCTCGGTGCAGCCCTCGTAGGTGCAGGTCTTCATCACGTTCTCGTTGTCCCCGAAGCCCTCCTCGTCATTGAGCTCCTCGGGGCTGGCGGTGCTGTCTCTGGGATCCGAGGCGTCCAGCACATCGCTCTCCTCGCCCGGATCGTCTCCGCCGTCGTAGTACACCACGCTTTCTGACTCCTGTGGGGTGATCACGGTCGTCCTGCTCTCAGCTGGGGGGCAGTCCCCGACAAAGTAAGTAGGCACATCTTTACTCACTGCCAGTGAGACACTGGGGTCGGTGCTCACACCCGTGGTAGCAGCATTTGTTTCTTCAGTCATCCTTGATTAGCAACGCAATGCGAATTGCTATGTATTGTTGACAGCTACAGATGTACACGTACGAGAAATCGGTAAGATAGCACTTCTGTCTACACGATTTCGATGTCCAAACATTAATTTACAGCTTTACTGTAAAGGGAGAAATACCATTATTCAACACCCATCTAAATCAGACAACCATTTGTGGTTTAGAGCGTATACCAACTAATTCTGACGCAGAAAAGACCCTCAACGGACATAATTATCTTCCATCACAAGGGTTCATATGTTTAAAAACGAATCAATAAAACGAAACTCGCGAATGGAGTTATATTTATAGCACATTGATTCTTGTTGTTTCTCTGCCACGCTTCCTGAAATAAAAACACTAACAAACAACGAGGCGACTTAATTCAAGAGCTTTTGCGAATGAAATTTCGAGCTCTTACGTTTTGCGATGTTGCCACCCAGTGGAAAGTGGTGGTAAATATACTTCAACCCATCGCATTTTGAACCGTTTACGTGAAGGTAGAGCACAAACCTATGACAACATAAATCTGACAATGCTGTGGCCGGTAGATCAAAATGGGAAAATATTTGACACAAGATACACATCGCACTACCAAGAAGTCCAAGTAAAACAAAAAAAAATATGAATAGCGAACCGACATCATAAAAGGAATAATAAAGTGAGGCAAAAGGTAGTGGAATTATGAAGGGGTAGATGTTAAAACTAAATTCTCTTTAAAAAAGTTATAGAATCTGCATTTTCTGCAGTTCAAGTATTTTAATATTTGCATGAAAACACAATTGCATAGCCGTGCTAAATTTCAATTAAGCTGTATTAAATACAAACATATAAAAATGTTAAATACAAAATAATAAAAATGCTAGCCAATAATTCTTCAGTTGAACAAGGATAATTCTCAGGTTAGGTCCTTTTTAGTAACAAAAGTGTTAAATTTTGCCACTCTGTGTGCTATGTTGTCTCGAGCTGTAGCTGAAAAGCTATGCGACACCTTTCTCTTCCAGAACTGGTTATTGCTACGTCCTACTCACTGGGCTTTCTAAATCCACATCTGAACAAACTTCAGTATGCCCAGAATTTGGCAGCCAGAATCCTGACAAGGTCTTGTGCAAGTGATCACATTACTCCTGTCCTGGAGTCCTTGCACTGGTTTCCTATCGGGTTTTGTGTCGACTTCAAAATCCCCATGCTTGTCTATAAGGCTCTACTGTACATGGCTTGGCACCTCAATATCTGTGAGACCTATCTTCCTACTCCCCATCTCACAGCCTTTGTTAGTCTAAGTTTGGTCTCCTGTCTGTTCCCCAAGCCAGTCTACATTCTGTGGGTGACAGAGCCTTCTCTTGCTACTCCCCAAAGCTCCTTGCATCTTCTACTGCATCCTTAATTCATGTTTTTAATTCTTCTACTTTGATTTTGCTCCATGTAATCTTTTTTTCTTGCTGTAATGTGCTTTGAGAAGTTACTTTTACAGACACTATATAATATAGACTGAACACTGGTAGCCAATGCAATGTTATCCATTTGTTTCCCCACTGTATTTCTTCCCCTTTTATTTCAGGTGTGTTGGCATCAATGTCTCAGTATGTATGATTTTGTTAAAAAATAAAACCAGTGTAAAATGTAACCTGGACATTTGTTTTTAAATTTCCTAATTCATGAAGTATTTAAAATGTATGATCCCCAGACACCAGCCCCACACCTTTTCATGAATAAGGTTATGCTTCTTTCCACATGACGGGCTGTGTTGAAGGTCTGTGGAATACCAAATGCCTATGACTCCAGGGATTTTTTTCCTCTCTTTATGTAGGAATGAGTGAGTGCTGTATCTTGTTGGGCTTTTACTCAGGCGGGAAATATGGCACTGGAATGTGGCTGACATGAATTATTGATATAGTGAATCCTATTCGGTTTTTTTGTTTGGCAGTGCTTGCTGAATGCAGATGAGAGAGTGCAAAGACAGCAACCCGTGTCTGCCAAAGTATGTCATTTACAAGTCATCCTACCAGTAAAAGGTATAATGCATACTGACTGGCCTTCCACAGAAGCTGTTTCTCTGCATGCAAGTCATGGTTTGAAATAACAGATTTCCTCCAGTACGAAAAAATACATTTTCACTTCTTTACAACTCTAAAGTGGGATGTTTTAAATTCTGCTTTTACCATCTAGTGTACCATGTCCCTAATATTTCTTGATTCTTCTTAATTGCCATCTTCACAGACTGAATGAGGGTAAATCAGTGAAGGGTAGGTAAGGAGAAATGATCACGTGTTGTAGCTGTTCAGATAAAACCCTACCTAACCCACTGGTGGACATGTGCAAACTGGAAGGCTACTGTGCCCTCAAGACAGTGGGCACTGGTCAAGTATCTGAGTATCAAGTATCAAGTATGTGTGGAAAACAACAAGGAGATGCAGACCGTGAGGAAGCACAGAGAACTGAAAAAAAATTTAGGAAACATTATTTCTTAAAATAGCAGTCTCTATTACTGAAGCTCCAACCAAAACGTAACAAATTAAAAATGTAAATGTGTATTTAAGTATTCATTTTATGGGAAGCGATTTGCAAAAAGCCCCACCAGCACAAAATTGTATGAATATCCATTCTTCTGAAGATGAGGGTTAAAATAACAGCATGTATTCTAAGGCATTTTACTGAATGATTTTATTAGATGATATGAGCTGTTTAAAATTCCAGCAAGCCTTCATTAATTTATTTGAGCCAAATAGCAAGGTTAAGGGAGGCATGCATAGAATATTGCATGGTAGTATTTAATTTTCCCATGCCGGAATTGAAAAGTACACAGAGTGGAAAAAGTCGCTTGCTTCTTTCCCCGTTTCATTTGGACAAAGTTCACAAAGCAGAACTGACACTGACTGATTTTTATTATTGTTCAACAAGAGTCAGTACGCAGACCCCCAATCCAATGGTTCTGTATAGGAACTCAGCCATGTGTATTTATTCGTTTGTCTCCTGTCATGATTTGGGCTTTTGTTTGTATCTGGAGAGATCTGTCATGATAAAAATACAGATGTGAAGTTCACTTTTAAAAATCAGAGTGAATATAATTTACTTAATTTCTATAGTATAAACTATTCAGGAAATCCTTTCCTTGGAATGCAGGTGCCACCTGAACTATGGGATTTTTTTAAAGATGTAGATTTTTTCTGTAAGGATGTAAAATGTTATTGGCAGGTTAACAATTACAATTGGCATTTATAAAGAAACTTATCCTTAAACTCGGGATTGAACCAGAAATGGACACATGACTCGACTAAATGGTGTGGGTTTCCTCGGGACCTGAGCTCTGCTTTCCTGGTCAAGCATGAGTTAACAGTTAATAGTATTTTTTTTTCTTTGATTCGTTTCCCATATTTATGAGCTCTTGTATATCTAATTGCATCTGCTTGTTGTTTTCTCCCTTTTTCTCTTTCAATAAACTCAACTGTTGACGAAAAATGCACTGAGAGTGCTCTAGAATATTTCTTATTGGTAAGGATTGTAATGTTTCTAAACTCTGGTAAGAAACCTTTGATGCTTCACACAAAATTCTGTTTCTGAGTTAACTAGTGATCAAATCTGATATACATGATAGTGCTGATTTAAATGTTAAAGGGATTTCTAACTGGCACAGTAAATTATGCTAAACGTGACTTGTCAGAACCCACATAAGATAAGGCTAGGAGTCATGTAGTGTAGTGTAGAACAATAGCAGTACTGCAAGTTGCTTTGCCACTACCTTTCAAGTATACAGTCAACATTCATTTAATTAATTCCCCATTTTAAGCTTTGCACTCAATATAATAATAAAAATTGCTTACACTTATATAGCGCTTTTCTGGACACTCCACTGAAAGCGCTTTACAGGTAATGGGGACTCCCCTCCACCACCACCAATGTGCAGCTATCAATGGGGAGGAGAGCAGAGTAATGAAGCCAATTAGGATTATTAGGAGGCCATGATTGGTAAGGGCCAATGGGAAATTTGGCCAGGACGCCGGGGGTTACACCCCTACTCTTTTCAGACTAAATTCTTGAACTGACTTCACAGCAGTCTTATCCTGCCAGCATTCCAGATGACTACACTCATCAATGAACAAAACTTATCACTACTTCATACCTGAACAGTTGCCAAGGGTAAAACAGGAAAGCGGTATAAACATGGTTTGACCCAAAAATGTTTTACACATTAATTACACAAATTAATAAAAATTTAATTCCCAGAACCTGCTTTATCCATAGAAGGTCGTGGTGGACTGTAACCCTGGAGACACTGGCCACAAGGATGGACTACATCTTGGGTGAGAAGCCAGTCCAACACAGGACACCCAAACATAGAGACAGCAATTAGCCTCATTAGCATATCTCTGGACTGTGGCAAGGAACAGGAGAACCTGGGGAAAAAAGCAATGTAGATTCAAAAGGAACATGCAAACTCCACACAAGGAGTCCCCAGTTGGGTTTTAACACAGGACCAAAGATCTAAAGTAGTGGCTCTTGCTACTAACACTGATATAAAAACAGTCACAGTTATTAAATGATTAAATCTTAAGTAATGACAGCTGTATCTATTTGTGACAAACTATATAGTTTAAACATGATTCTAATCTATTTCTGCTTCATGACCTTGGAGACTAATCAACAATAAAGATATAATGAAATGTTCCAATTTTGATCATCGATGTCTATGAGCTCCTGGGATTTTGTGATTATTTATCTTAATCTTAAATCGGATCAATAAGGACATTCGGAACCCTTGTACATTTGAAAAAAAAGTCTCATTACAAACAGATATTGTATTATTTCATAATGCAACTAAATGCCACGTTCCCTGAACAAATCCATTTTGAACTTATCACCTTTGTTTTTCTTTATCTCATTACTTACAGTATATGAGCTATGAAACATTCTACCTGTATATGAACTAAATAAATCTGATGTTTTATCGTATTATATCTGTTGTGGTGCAGGTGGTCAGACCTTATTGAGATGAAAAAATTAAGTTATATAAATCTCATCAGAAGCTTTATTAATTTGGACAAAAGTGGAAGGCGAGAGAATTCATCGCTCTGTATCTTCCTGACAGGCATCCTGACACATATTTACCTTGCAAAATGAATCCTCTAATGAAATGTCTGGTATGCATGCACCAGCCTGACAGAGGGCGTGTTTTATTCTATTGCAGCTTCGGGATAACAATCAATAAGATGTTTCCTATGAGGCTGTTGCTAATAGGCCTAATTCATCTGAGGTCAGGAAAGCAGAAGGAAATGAAATTGCCTGAAGCCCTGCTCCACTCAAGGCTCAAACAAACCCGAAGCATCACATACATCTCACACAACAAGCCAGATTGTTCCTGACATTCTGTATGAATCAGGGTTCTCCTCATATCCCTTCAGTAAGGGGAGTAGCATCAAGGTTCCTGTGTCTATTCAGTTTTAAGGTGGCATGGATTTATAGAAGCAGGGTGCATTCTACATTGTTTTGATGGTTATACTTGGAGAAAAAAAAGCAGAAAAAAAAATCTCATGAAACACCAGCATGTATTTATTGGCATTATTGGATTTTGCAATTAGCTGTTAGTATTCTGTTCTTTTATATTGTAATTCTGTAAAGATGTATTTTTAAAACAGCCTTTCCATTTAGATTCTAGATGCTTAATATTTACTGTACTTGTGTAGTTAAATCTAATTAACATTATTGAAAATCTGAATTCCAGTAATATCCTGATTACCTGTTGGATTAAATGATGCCTTTGCGGTGGTATTGTTTGTATTGTGCTGTTGCATAGAACTACACTTTCTTCTGAAGGGGTAATGCTTTAAGAAACTTGCATGTGTTTAAAGGCAATGGATCACATGTGTTCCTTGATTTAAAGCGTGTAGTTTCTCTTAAAAATGCCATAGACTACACAACTGTTTAATATTAGCAATGTCTTAAATAAGAGAATTGTCAGATAGACCAACAGATAATATTGCAAATGACATTCACTGCCATTTATGATATAAGGCACTCTGGGGCCTTCGATCCAATTAAATATGAATGGCCCTTGTCAAAGGATGTTTTGATTTTAAATATTTCTACCTAGCATAAATGCTAATACCCAAGCAGTAAATAACAGAGGTGAAAGGTCTGAAGGATGACATTTTACAAACTGAAACTTTTTTGACCCTCATGGGGATTTGGTGTTAGTACGTCCTGAAGGATATTTGCCTATATAATAAATGTCACACATTATTAAGTCAATATTTAGGCAATGGGGGTAGAATGGATTGTATTTGATGTACACCAATGTAATATTCTGTCATTTTCTATAGAAATCTAATACCCTGACTTCACAGAAGTGAAAGGAATATTACAAATGCACTGTTTTTTTCCACTTTGGCTCTAGATTAGTGTAATCTTTCAGCGTTCGAAAGGGTACGACTTTGAATAAACATCTGAGAATCTTGGCCTTCAAGGGTGTACTGAAGAAAGTTATCTGTTTCCTGTACCAAATAAGGTTTATTTTTTATGTGCCGTATGCTTTTTCACAAGCTAAAAATAAAACTATTATTTTACTACATTCTTCTTTCAGAAAGGGACTCAGTGTCCTGGCTTGAATAAAAGAAGAATATTTATTTAGAACTCTGGTATTACAGAGCAATTCTCCCATTTGTCACTGATAGCAGCACTAAAGTAGAAGTGCCGCTATCCCTTATCAAATCAGTGTGTACAGAAAGAGGAGAATAAAATAAATGCTTGGCTATGGAAAGCCTGAGCTTTGTGGTCCCTGGGTTTTAATCTCAGGAGAGACACATTGTGCACATTGTGTGAATTTCTGAAGGGAAAGTCCAACCAAGTGAGAAGCTTATTAATGTTTACTTTGAAGTTTCAATCATACTGGAAGACCTCCCTGCTATTTCCATAGAGAGTGAATTACCAGCATCATAGCAACTGCAACACGTGTCTGTCATGGATCACAGACTCCTGTTTTCTGTTTTGCACCTTATCTTAAAAGGAGGATAATTGATACTTTGATGGACTGGTGGCCTTTGCAGCTTCATTGATCTCAATTCATTGTTGGGAGACAGAAGCTGCAGCAAGCACTTGTAGTTAAAGCTGGTACTTGGCATAACTTGTAACGTGTATGCTCAACGGGGAAAAAAAACTTTTATGGATAAATAATTCCTTCACTACTTGAGCTTACAAGCTAACTTTAAAAAAGGTCTCTCTTAAGGTTTATTAAATTCCCTCGTGAACAACAACATTTAGTGTAGGTATTAATGCTGTTCCCAATCAAATGTATTGGTAACTTAAGGTGATACAATACTATATACAGTACCTGCAAATACCTACAGTGTATATGTTCATTTAGTAATTTATTATATGCATATACTGTATACAGTATATAGTAAGTGGAAAACGAGTGCAGTGGTTAGCATTGCTTTCCTCTGAGTGCTCCAGTTTCCTCCTGCAGTCCAAAAATATACTGGCAGGTTAATTGGCTTCTGGGAAAAAATTGGTCTAAGGTGTGAGTGTGTGTGCTTGTGTGTCTGTACTGTATCTGTGTGTCAGCCCTGCAATGGAGTGGCTTCGGCTCCCCTGAGACCCTGAATTGGAAGAAGCATTAGAAAAAGAATGAATGGGTATATATATAAAAGAGTGCCTGTTGTTTTCTCTATGACAGTGTTATAATTTCATTTATGGAACCGCCAGAAGTAACCAGCCTATTCACAAAAGGTATGACATAAGAATGACTACAAATGCATAACCATCCAAGTAAGACATTCTTTTAGCTTGTGTTGCTGCTTGAAGGATATACCAGGTATTCTCAAGATTACAGTACAATTAGAAGTGTTTTGAATGTCTGTTATAGAGTGTCATTTATAATATTACATAATAAATTCTGAATGATGCTTCATTTCCCTGGTTTTTAAATAAAAAAAGCACAAATGTTCCTGCAATGTACTTAATCCATAATGTAAAACTGTTTGTCATAGTCTAAAGATGCCTGAGAAACTGAGCTGCTGTGTGAAAGGTCTGGGAGTAGACTGAAGTATGACAGCTCATCAAATGAGTAGTTTATCTATAGTGGTTGTCATTTGATAAATTTGTGTAATTAATCATTAATGTATTTAGTAATTAATGTAACGAGTATATCATACACAGCCATAATCATTTTCTTAAACATCTGTCTGAAGTACATGTCCTTGACTTAATAACACAATCTGTTGTTTGCAGGAGTTTATTTTTCATTCTCACCCCATAAAAAAGTTTGAAGACTGACAGTAATTTGTGTAAATGGAAAAAAACATCTTGCCATGCAATAAAATAATAAAAAATCAAGACTCACTTAATGTTGCATTTTGAGACCAGTGACCAAATTTGTTTTCTTCTTTAAACGAGGCATATCCAGAACAACATTATTGAACAATTTTGCATTTGATTCATTACATTTTATATTTCCCAGTCTTTGACTGTCTGTGATTATATGAAGAAATACCTGACCATTTAAAAAAAAAATACAGTAATAGTCTCACTTGATGTTGAAATAATTTTATTTTCTACCACCAATGCATGCTTTGTTATTTGCATTTTCAGAAAAAAGATGATGATACCTTTTAAAGTCTCTAGTTTTCAGAATTTTAGTTTAGGGTGTAATTGTACAGGTAAGTCCCACTTTAAAAGCGAAGTAATCACTGTTAGTGAAGTGTAATGTTTGCAGCTTTCATCTATGATGTCCTCTAATTCTAATTAAAAAAAAACTAAATTAATTTTAAGTGTTTTATGTTTACAAATTTGAAGGTGACTTCTACCTTTTTTACAATGAGAATCAATAAAAAATAATGAGTTCTTAATGATGAATGCATGAGACAGGAACTGCCAATTACTGCTAGTTCTTTATTTAGTTCTTTCACTTGAATAATTTTAAGATACTAATTAAGTTGTTTTCCTCTGCAGTGGTCATTTGAGGCAAATATAGCAGCATTTGCTGTATGCTGGTAACCGACTGAAATGCTTCTTTTATTTTTAAATCATAAAGTCTGTATCAATCAACAATTTTAAGAAAAGTTGCAGGAAAGCCAGAAAGTTTACTTATTCAAAGGCTTCATGATGATCAGAGTTAAATAAAGAAAATGTCAAATATGAAAAAGATAGCACGTGGTCATATAGAGCCTGCAATGAGCTTTATCAGTGTAGCATGGGCTGAAGTCTGTGTCAAGAATTAAATAAACCTCTCATATCCTCAACAAGTGGCTTTTGTCAACTGCTTACTGTGTTAACTTTAAAATCTGCTACCTAAGCTGGTATTCAAAGTCTGGAGGCTGTGTATTGACAAATGGCTGACGTGAGCAGATTTCTTCACTCTGAGGGAAGCTGTTTTTTCCTAATCAATCAATAAGAGACGTATTTCGTGCCTAGCCTGCTTTATCACCTGCCTTGGTGAAATTATCAACTTCCTTCTCATCTGTCTTTTACGTCTTTTCCTCAAGCAATATTAACATGTGATTACTGTTATTGGTTTCTGTCCTCTGTTTCCATCTTAAAATAGAAGAGTCAAGCACCCTTCTATTTTGAGAATTATTTCTATTCTTAATGATATGCTTTTGTTGTCTATGTCAATATATATAACAAGATGGATAATGTTCAACTAAACTTAAAAAATGAGGACACATCACAAAATACGTAACAAAGCAGAAAGAATAAATACAGTTCTGTATAATGAAAAGACACAAATGAATTTAGGTGCCTGTACATGATGTAACTATCATTCTAGTTGCACACAGGCTTACTTGACTTAATTCTGAAAAAACATACTAACATTTAATATTTACAGTTTCAATGGTCAACTAAATGTATCTATTATAATCTACTTTTTAGTTAAACTTTAATGAAAGTGACATACATATGGGTGCACTATAAAATATACAGTAGGTCCATTTATTTGAATACAAGATGTAAGCTTTATAATACTTTCTGTACCTGGCCATCTCTGTGCTTGTAGCTTCTATAAAACACTATGAATTTGGTTAAAACACCAAAAACTCCACCAGAAGAAGTGCTCTTCTAGAGTGTGTGTTGATCTCCAGCAGTTCTAACAGTGGTAACTAAAAGACTGTAACCAGAACTTCCAAGTGGTAATATATACTGGTCCACCTGGGTTTCCTGGGCATCTGCAAGCTTACACTGTTGTGAGGTGCATCGCTTCTTCAACCAGTCTAACTCTGCTTTGGGCACCATGTAAGAACTGGCAGATGGTTCTCCCATTTTGCAGGAAAAGGAACACAGTCCTCCTCAAAACAATCATATCTGCTGTCAAGCCTATTGATGTTTAGAGATTTCCATTTTTGGTGGTAAAAGAAGTTCCCAACACTTTGTGACTCATAAAATGAAAGAGGACCTCAGGTGGACAGAGAGGACACAGTAGACCTCTGAGAAGACAGGCTGCAGATCTCCAAGTTGGTGAAGGAGCTGCCGCCCTCGCTGGTGTATTCTGGGTACGAGGAACTAGAGGAAATGATGTTCTTGAGTCTGTGAAGTGCGATGATCAGGAGCATGAGTAGGAAGGCTAACAGGCTTAAAAAAATTGAAACATACACATAGACGTTCTCCATCTGCACAGAGGACGAGTCTACAGCGGTCGAAATGGACGTTGGAATGAGTTTCAGGAATGTCCCATTTTCGGGCACTGAGGTGTTGTAGTCTTCCAAAGGGAGATCCATGCCTGACTTTTTGCAGTTTCATTTATGACACATAAGGCAACATGTTATGCAGTTACTCTTCAGCATTCAAAGCCATTCTGCAGATGATGTGAAAATATCCAAGCATTGTGACTTTTTGATAACTTGCTAATTGTTATTGCTGCAAATCCTTTGCTGTAAAAAGAAAAGAAATGATGTCACTTCATTAAAAATAGAAAATAATATTAATTTATACATAAGAAACATACATATGTATTAATATTAAATGTAAGATTTTGTCCCTGTATTTGTAACAGAATTATTTACATTACTGTGGCAGAATGTAGTTTTTGTGTTATGAAGGTGGTTAATCTTTAGTTGTACCTATACAGTGCTATATGTTAAATAGGAGTGTTGTCTCAATTACCCTCAAAGCAAAAGATTAAAAGAGGGGGAGTACTGTATACTTTCTCCTAAACTGTTATTTTGTTGGTTGGTTTGATAATTTTGTGAAGCGCAATATGACTTTTGGTTCAGAGATCTTAACAGAGATCACAAAAACGTGGGACTGATTTTAGATCCCTATGTCTGAAAATGTAGCTATTTATTTATAGGAATGATTTTGTCTTTGATCTTTTCAAACACTAGTTCATGCAGTTCATCTTAACACCAGGACATTTATACATGACATTTAGAGGCAGTTATCTACTACTGTTCCTCATTCTGTGAAATTCTATTTCTGTGGTCTTAAAATGTTGTGACAGCAACTATATAGCAGAAAAAATAGATATTTCTATTTTAAAAACTTTAAAACATCGTTCTCTAAATTAACTTCGGTACAAATTTACTAGGAAGAAAATGTATGGTATCATTACCCTCAAAGAAAATTTTAAATGAACTGTAACAGTGCTAAATTTTCATTTTTTTCCCAAAACACAGGTGTGTTTACACTGGTGTGGCATAATAAATGTAGCAAGAGTTCAAAATACCCATTTATAAGCTCAATCACAACATAAAACCCAAAGAATTAAGCACACTGCAAAAATTGAGATTTACTGTTGAAAAAAAGACCCCAAACTCGCCCTGTTTTGTCAATGAATTTCAGCTACGCAAAAGCATAGGAAACAACTATGAACCTACAACAGTGGCTGCAGATGTTTCACATGCCTTCAAGCTCGGAGCAGATTGAATAAAAACATTCTAAGGACTTCAAAGGAACAGCAGATTTTCCACAGTAAGGCTAACTGCCAGCTCTTCTCTCTCCATTGGTTACACACGACGATGTGAAGTGCTTCTAGCTGTTTTATGTCAACCTGCATTTATCACCCTAGAAGAAAATGAGCCTGCTCTTACTAATACGATGCTAAAGTGCCCTGATTAAAATTTTCTGACACTTGGTAAAAGTCATTGAGAGGCACTATTTCGCAGCCTCTCTCCCTTTAGTAATTCACAGATTGTCTGTGTATCGGGTATCAGTCCACAGTCCAAAGGGTTTTGTGTGGGGTGGACATACTGGAGACATTGTGATATTGCATTTCACTGGCTTGTCCTGAGATTTCAGCCAGTCTCAAGTCCACACTCCATTTGAGCTCAGAGTTGAGGAGGTTGCCTCAGGACTTTCACTCAGAGTGAAATTGCTTTAGCAATTCCAGTGGTTCAAAGAAGGAAATTGAAGTTGGCATTAATTCATTTGTGCATGTTTGCAGATCAGGAGACACTTATTCCCCAAATGCACTTGGCTGTATGTTTTAAGGTGTTTTGTATTTCTATTTTCTACTTAACCTTTAAGCTTTGGTTTGAAATGTTTAACATCTTCTAAGTTTTTTAATCACAACAGTCACATGATAGGAGCTCAGTTATTTAACAGCCAATAAATGCAATCAATAAGCTTGTTTTATAAACAAATGGATTATGTCTACAGATACATCTTATTAAGCCTAGCAAATAAATGCAACAGAAGTAGAAAAACCTGTGAAGACAGATACCATGAAGGCACTGAAAAAGACTCTACTCAACAATTGTTAGAGTGGAGAATTTCATAGCAGGACAATTAAGTCTTATTGTACACTGTACAGTACATCTGCTTAATTTAAGAATTTTAAAACTAGAGTTGGGTTATGGATGGAATACTTTGGTGGGGTAAAAATTGATTAGTTCCCCAGCAGTATGCCAATAATGATCTCCTGAGTTCCTACCAGTTTTGTATTTATACACTTAGTTTGCATTAATGCCAACAGAAGCTGTGGCTCCAGTCTACTCTGGGTCCATCTAGTGTAGACACATGTCCTGGGGGCTGAATCAGAAGCAGCTAATTAATCTTTAAGCTTTTCTATTCACGTGTGGCGTGCAAGTGGAAAGAAGATTTTTAAATTGCTAATTGGAGCTGAAAAATTCAATTAAGATAAAACGTAATTGAGACATGATAATTTTAAGAAACACAAATGAAAGGACGTTTTCACATACTGCAGTTCGGTGCTGCTTAACAAGAAAGTTCACAAAATGAGCTGCTGGAAAAATCGATGCCCTCTGCATATTTTGTTCAGTGATGCACAGAAAATGCGCATGCAGCTGTTGGTGATTGCTTTATTCATGTTGCCATTTTAACTGTAGTGGCACAGCTTTTGTTATTCTTTCATTACTGTTTCACCAAATAATTTAACAACCTTTTTGTGCAAATCAAGTCCTTGTTCCAAGTCACAGCTCATAATAAATGGACTGCCAACTGTAAACACACATATTTCTGTTCTCCAACAATGATAATTAAAATCTGAGAGGTGACTACACAGCAGCCATTGCTTCTTTTTTACATCTTTACCAGTGCTGGAAATGATGATAATACAATTAACAGAAAACACCTAACCACCAAAAATATTTGGTGTGTATATGTGACCAAAGCATTTCTCAAGGATGAAAACATACAAATTAGAAACAGAGATCAGCCCAATAACAATGCAATATCCCTAGCATTTCAACATTTTATCTCCTCGTGAAATAAATCATTATCTGCACTGGGAGTGTTGGCTTGCTTAATGATTTCTTGAAGTGCTTCTAACAGGCACCTTAGAATTTGGCCTCTACAACTATAGTCATTTGATAATAATGTCAAAAAGTGTTCGCATTTCATTCGGTCTCTCGTACAAAGCTTTGCTGGTTTAAATTGATAGACTAATGTGCTCTGACAATTGAAACATTTTATCTAGAATTTTAGTTATGAGGTTAATAAGCTATATTCATGTATTTGAGTACTTGTTTGCTTTGTTATTTCATGAACAGTGTATTTTACTTTTTTGCTTAGCCTACAGGCAATCATGTTTTAGTGATGTAGAGGCCAATTACAGAGCTACGAAAAACATTTTTTTCATTCAGATTTGCTCCCTAGAGTGCACTTCATTTTAATAAAGCTACCTTAATGAATGCAATAACATTATATTTCAGTATAGATCTTGCAAATAATGAAACCTAGAAAATGTATTCACATCACAGATACCTGTAAATAGTTTATTCTAAATTTAAAAAACATAAATATTATCACATACAGTAAGGTGGCCATAATAATTCCAGGTACCAGATTCAATATTCTCAGATTCCCAATGAAAAGGGATACAAGGATTGTGTTATTCTGATTGTTACTTGATATGTGATTATCAGCTATTTCTATGTTTGGGGGAGCACTGTGGCACTGTTTCCTTGCTGCTTCAGTGTCCTGTGCTCCAGTTGTAGCCTTTAAATGACTGTCTGTATGGAATTCTTCCCACTGTTGCATGATATCTCTCTGGATATTCACCTCCCAGCAGCAGGTAGCATAAGTCTGATTGGGTGTTTCAAGTTATCTCCTGAAAGCTTGTTGACTTGAAGAATGTTGATGACTTCACCTCATGTCCCTACCCTGACAAAAGTGGCTCTTGAGCCTCCCTGCCTTACTTTCAGAATTAAATATTTATATTTATATTTAGGGTGTCGCTGTGGCACAGTAGCTAACATTTCAGCCTCACAGCATTGGGGTCCTGGGTTCAATTCCTGGGGTGCTATCTGCATGGAGCTTGTATGTTCTCCCTGTGTTTTTTCTAGGTGCTCCAGTTTCCTCCCACAGTTCAAAGATATACTGGTAGGTGAATTAGCCCTGGTGTGCATTTGTGCATGCGTTTGTGTCTGTGTGTGCCCTATGATGGACATGTGTCCTGTCCAGGGTGTATCCTGCCTTGTGCCTGTTGTTTGCTGGGATAAGCGCTAGCTATCCTGCGTCCCTGTGTTGGATAAAGTGGTTAGAAAATGGATGGGTGGATATTTATATATATACTGTATATAAAAATATATATTTGACACAGCTATTACCTTGTCTTCTTCGCCAAAAGGTTTCCATTCAAGAAGCTTGATGAATGAAGTGCTTTGGGCCAGATGGAGGTAATGAATTTTAAAAATGATAATAAAAGAAAGAAAAGCTCTTTGTCAGGCTTTCATGACTAATTCTTTCAAGGACAGGACCCATGCTGCAGCGACGTCAGTCCAAGGTTGCAATACCGAACAGGCTTTCTTTTTAAGAACGAGAAACGTAGGTAGAATGCTGCCAAGTTTTGTTTGTTTAAGAGGGATGGTCATCAAACTAAGCAGAGGAGGATATAACTGGAGAATTCTGGCTTTTCAAATTCAACACACCACACAATAGCTTGAGAATGTATACAATTTAAAGGTGTAGAGAAAGAGAGAATGGTTTTAAACTTCACTTGGGTATCCCTGCAGTATTTGTCACATGTAAAAATTTGAAACTCTGATCTGTTCCATGTTAATTGCAGGCCTGTTTGCCAGGTATTGGAGAGATAGTGGTTACCATGATCACAAGACAGTGCAATCTGAAAAGTAATTATCTGTCCTCCTTTATATACAGATAGAAAACAAATACTACATAAAGGCTTACACCTCCATAGAGGAAGAAGCTTACCAATTATTAACATTGTTGGTAGAAAAGGCACACATCTATGATGTGCATAGATTTATATATATGACTTTTGACCAAATGTGATCATGTAGAATGTTAATGTTATAATTTCTGAATAGCTGAAAAACATAACTTTCAGTGAAATAGGATATCATTATTTTTTCCTTATGCTAATACTGCAGATGCACACATGTTGAAGTACTATGTCTAAATGCTTAGGCACTTGTTTCACTTTTGAGTTGACTGGCTCACTGGTACCATTGCATTTTGTGTAAAGGCAATCTTGTTCCACTTCAGGTGTTTTTGTTAATTATTCAACTCCTGTTTTTCGGAAAAGGTAGCTGGTTATTTTTACAGCAGCACAAAAAAAATATTTTCTATGATCCCATGAGAGATTATATTTAATAAGATCAAAGGGTCTTAACAGAATTACATTTTATAATTTAGATACCTTTCACATTTTTCCTTTATCTCAAGGGGACTGGGGGCTCACTGCTCTCCATGGTGTGTAAATTGTTGGTTTTTATACACAGTATCACATCTCAGCGAAGACACTGTTAAAATCAGAAAAATGCAGAAAAACCCCATGTACATAGATCTGAAACATATTGTGAGTCTGATCAATTTAACATTGAATACAATACCGGTAAAACATGATGTATACAAACACACCTTAAAACTCATCTACTAGTCCTGCATTTAAATAAAAAGGCACTGTTAAAAAATGTTAGTGATTTCTTAGAAAATAAAACAACTGAAAGGTGAGTGAAATTTGTTCTTTTGCAAAGTGAGTGTGTGCACCTTCAGTTGCATCTAATTTACAGTTCCCTAACATTAAATATGCAGTATTGCACAAATGACTACGTCAATTCCTACTTGCCCAACCTCACGTCTCATTCTTGATTTTTAGTCATCTCATCTTTTAACCTCTAGTTACATTTCTTACACATGAACATATACTTTCAATCACTGCTAAAACCTCTAAGAGATTTTCTTAGAAAATTATTAGAAGACTGAAGCCGTTGTAGTCCATATATTTCTGTAAACAATGTGTCACGATGCAGATTTCCTGCTGATTTGGAGTCCACAGAGTTCTCTGAGAAACAGCAAGCTCCATACTAATTTTCCATTGGCATTGTAGCTGTAATTCATGTTGTATGTTTTTTTTTTGTGAGGCCACAGTTCTGCTTGGGTCAATTATTACTTTTCATTACCCATTTCGTTCACACAGCTGGAAAGACACTTCAGAACATTTTAAGCATTACTAGCTAATATGGATCACACTGTTTGTTGATCAATGCTTCTCTTTGGATATTTCATTCACAGAAATCCCCTCCTGTGAAACCATGCAAATTACTCAAATTGAAAAGGCCTTCTGTGCTGCTATGCTGTTTTTTAACAGAAGATGATCATTTTCCTGTATAAAATGTCTTTGTTTGGGAGCATATACAAATAAAATCATACAAGGCTATTGATTAACCCTTTTTAAGCATTCACATGTCTGACATCGCAATGTATACTATAAGAGATTTATACTGCAATATTTATTCATAGACTAGTGTGAGAGTGGAAGTGTAATAGAAAGAATATCTCTTTGAATGGTTGCTGTTTTAAAGATATGTAAACTGCTTATGTTCCATTTTTTTTACTATTGAAAATGTACTGTACTCTTATCCTTCTCTGTATTACTCTGTATTACTAGAAGATGGGACAAACTTGCATGGAAGTTGTTCATATCTCACATTTCCTGTTCACTGCGCTGTGTGAATGAGACAGCTATAAAAGCTTAATAGCTTTAATATTCATTATATGTGCTCATATATTTTTAGTGTCAGTTGTTACCTTTCATACTAGTCACTGACGAGCGAACTTCAAGATTGCACTCTGAATGAATTTTTCATTAAAAATGTTTTCATGAGACAATGATTTCCTGGCTAAATTACAAATGCCCGGCTCTTAACCATGAATATAAAAGGTTATACCTCACATGTCATAAATCTATAACATTTGCCATTCAGTACAGTTTCAATGCCTATAGTGGTAGCATAAGAGAAAATCATTTTGTGGTTGAAAACAGGACACTTACATTGCACAGGACGGGAGACTCTGCTTCACATTCTGTCTGAATCCCTTCTCTTTCGTTGAAGCCTTCAGAGTAGCACAACCCTCAGTGCTCTGATCACGCAGTCAGTGCTCAGTGCTCAGCACCCGGAGAATTGTTTACTTTCTTCGAGGAGAAAGAAAAGGGAAAATAAAGCAAGCTGTGAAATTGGGGATTTCGTACAAGTGCTGTCAGCAGGAGTCGGGTACAGCTGCAGCTCATCAAAGCTCATGACCATCCAGCTGTAATTTCAAGCCCTTCTTCTCTCATTGCACTTCTCTCTCTCTCTCTCTCCCCCTCTCTCACTCTGAGCTGTGCTGACTTAGCTGGGTTGCGTTTGACAGAGATGACAATGCTGCCTGCCAGCCCCCGCAAACTGAAGTGACCACTGACTGATGTGCCGAAGCAGAACCCAACAGGAATTCACCTGTTTCCTCACTTAGTTTTAAAGGGATGAGGACCTTTTCTTATTTGTACAGCATTTCTGTTCTGCATGGGGACCTGTACTGCGCATCCCTTAAAGAGGTCTGAAAGATTCCAAATTGTATTGCGTATCAAGACAGAAAAGGGTAGATCCGCTCAATATTTAATAAACACATATGATGGTTTTGACTGAAGCACACGAAGGAGCACTTATTCGTGACCTCAAAAATCTCATCTCTGGATTGTCTGTTATTAGCACTTTCCTTCAGCAAGTGGTAATTTACATTGATCACTATGTGTATGGTTTAAATACAGTAAAGTTCTAAAAAGTCCACAATCTGATTTTAGGGTGACTTACAAATTGTCTACCTATATATCCCCTTACATTTGTAGTTGTGAACCAGACAACTGCCTGTTGCCTCTCACATATTGTCTTCTGAAACATTTGAACTCTCTGAGCCTCCTGTTCTCAGTTTTAACTGCTCTTCCAGGTTAAGTAGTTTGCACTTGCTCTTTTCTTCTTTGTGGTTCAGTGTTGACTTTGCAGAAGTCTGCTACGTTCACTGTACCAAGCTAAACAGATTCTGGTACTCCAGCCTCGGAATGTAGAACACATCCTTATGCTCCAGAATGTAACTGGTTCCTTTTCTAGACTGATTCAAGAGCAGTGACATCTTTTATATAATGTGGTGATTAAAAAGAGTACACAATATTCCAAGGCCTTAATAATGCATTATACTAATTTAAAGGGGAAACACAAAGCTATTTTTATATTTCGGGGTCAGAAAGAATCTTTATTGATGAGTGCATTTCAAATACAATAAAGGTAAAATGTTCACATTAACTTGTAAAACCTCCAATTTAAATCACAAAATAGATGAAAGCTCCAGGTATGTGCAGCGCCATGTTCTGCGATTCAGAATGCGGCAACAAAACAAAACTTCTAGCAACGCGATGTGGCCTTATTACATTGTAAACAAGCAGAATTGTGGATACATCTCTTCTAATCCAATAGAAATATTGCTCTCGATTTCAAAACAGTTTTTCAGACAAATGCTACTTATTTGTTAACTCTGCATGCAGACCACGCTGGAACATCTGTGGTGAAATTTCTGCTGCACATCCTGTGCTTATTTGCTTATTCATTACGTTAGTCATGACAGTGACTAGGGAGCAGGAAGGGCCACATTACATCGAAATTCGAGTTAGTGACAACATGGTGATTTACAGTACTTTCACAAATTTGTGCTTAATTTTAAAGGTATACAGTTTTTATATGATGTCAGTGAATGTATTTTGTTACCAAGATTTAATAACTGGTCACTGGTAGATTAAGTTTTAACAGTAATCTAAATTATCTGCTATAATTAGCAAATTTGACTAGTTTACTAACTATTAAAAAAATCTAGATAATTGATATACAGTAAATTAGGAAGAGAAGAGGTCCTTTCACAGATGATGATCCCTGTGACAATTCACTTATTAAATCAACTCATTTTGCACATTCATCCCTTAGTTATACTTTGTTTTCTATTTATTAACCAATTTTCAATCCAAACACATATTTTCCTAAATGCATACTGCCTGTAGTTGTAGTTTGAGAATTCATGTTTTATTAGGAAATACATACAAAGCCTTCTGAAAATCTGAATTACCATATTATGTGCTCTACATTTATCCATTACTGTTGTGGTTTGTTCATAAAACTCTTGACACCTTGGTCAAGCAAGACCTATCTTATTCTACACCAGTGTTGATACACACATTGTACTATATGCAGTGCAAAGACTTTCAGATGCTGAACATATAAGATCTTTTTTGTCTGTGAGAGAAATCATTTCAGGAGATGCATGGATTTTGATGTGACTTTTGTGAGAATACCTGCTTGTTTGCTGTAAATATTAAGATTAGAACTACCTTCTCCTATTGATCAAATCACACAGTTATTTTTAAAGTGCTTGTTTTCCCATTCATGTACAGCAGCATTCTAGAATTCAGCAACTGTAGTGAACATTAATGACTTTATTGTTTGGGAATGCCTATCATTTAACAGAGAAAAAATACTGAGTTTATCTTCTGCTATTGGGAAAATATTTCTGAATGATACATCAAATTTTGAATTTGTAGAGAAGGCAATGTTTGGGAATTGAAGGCTTAGTGTCCAGTCCAAAGGCAGATTTGCAGTTTCAGTGGAGTTACAATTGCCATGTGACAGCCCTATTAATATTTAACTCTGTTATTCTGGAGTACAAGACAAAATCAGTGGATGAGTTTCTTGAAGACTGGAGTTCGCACTGTAATCATAGCCTGTATCCTACTTTAACAACCACGGACAAATTCTCGTCTTGCTAGCCAGCCCACGTGCTGCAGTTCGCAATGCACGGCAAATTGACATTTACAGAAATTAAACTAAATCTCTTACAATCAAGGGATAAGGATTCTTACCATTTTAGTGCCATCTTGGCGTATTCACAAAAGCAGTCCAGGCTGGAAGGATAGTGCTCTTATCAATTTCCTCCAGTATGTGCAAACTGTCACAACTCCACAGAACAGATATAATTACAGATCCCACAGGACATGTTCAGCTTGTGTGGGAATTAATGGAATTAAAACAGAGCCCAAAGACAACTAACTAGCTACCGCATCCTAGTCAGGAAGAAATGCAAATTGGCATTAAGGAGAAGTTTATACATTTCCTGTTTCAGTTATAGAGTGCACAAGATACAAGTAGTACTTGATTCACGAAGAATACAGTAATTCGGATGAGAAGGACATAGTAGAACACTTCCTTAAATAAAGGAAATAAGGCATCTGGGATTCTAGAATTACATAAAAAAGAATAAAAATTTTATTTATAGCTAAAGTGCTATGAGTCAATAGTTAGTAATGACTCAATACGAAACTGAATTAAGACATTTTACATTGTCCACCCTCCAGTTTCAGGGGACAAACAAAAACCAAAAAATTCTCAATAGAAGATATTATTCAATTTTTTTTTTGTGACAGTTTTTTAGTATAAGTAAAATAAGCTCAGACACGTGTGTGCCGAATCTTCATCGCAGCTTTGGTTTTTTGGTAGCTCTTTGAAGTGACAGCAAGGATTGCAAACTGTATTAATATTCAACACCAACCTCTACCACATGTTTTTAAAGGAGGCCATATGTCACACAGTAGCACAGCTGCAGTCTTCTACTTGAAAAGAACTTAGCTGAGAGAGCTCTGCTGGGACCTTATTGACAGCTGTCAATAAATATGCAAATAGCCGACTAACCCAGGCTGCAGGTGAACCGAAGCCTGACAAGTGAAAAAAAAAAACTTGAAGTGAGCAAAACTGTGAAGCCTCTCCTCCATTCTGCGCTCAGTCTCCTGCCACTCCTAATGGTTTGTTTCTAAAAATAATGTTTAGACACACAAAAGAATTGCACTTGCTGTAATGAGGTACTACCAATAAAAGTGTGTTGAAGTAGTTATTAGCTTTGTCATTTGTAAATTACAGTGCTCAAAGCGCAGACATCAAGAGCGCCAACAGTCATTCACAAGGGGCACTCAGGTATGTGTACTTCTGTGACAGTACAGTTTCTTTTCTACTCAGGGGTCCTCTCTGCAGGTGGAAGTGGAAGCTGCAGTGGAAATGAAAAACTGGAGACACCACAACAACTGTGACTCCGAGTCAGACAAAAACTAGAAACTTCAGAAGCCCTCAAAAGGGAAAACACTGCTTAAGGACATATGGGAGAAGCACCCCAGCAAAAGTTCCAATACCCCATTTTTTTAAAAAGAAATGTCTGGATCAAATCCTTGGATCAATTACCTACTAACTACCAAACAGACAAGATGGGCTGAATGACATCCTCTCTTTTGTAACTCTCCTTATGTTCTTAAATACAGATTTTACAGTGTCTAATTTGTTCCCAAGGTGAGAATAAGTGGCAACAAACACCTCCCTTCAATTTGCCAACAGAAAATAGCCTTCAAATTGTGTCCTAATTTTGTTGACATGGTGTGAATGTTTCCTTCTGAGACCTCTGCCTGTAGATTTCTTTTTATTTCTGGAGATATTTGTATGAACGTTTCAAATCCTCAAGTCGTGAAGAAACCCTGAAGACTGCAGTGGCTATGTTGAAGAGCAACTGGGTCTTTTCTTTATGCAGGAGCCTGTTTCACTAATAGAACACCAGACAATAAACACATCCAGGTGTTATATATGGAAATCTGGGTCATTTCAGGAGAAAATGTCATTTTCTCATGATGTCTCATGATGTTTGCTACTTGAACTTTTTGCTTTTGGAACCTTTTGATCATTTTTACTTGTTCAGTTATTAAAAATGGAGTTATGTTGAAAGTTTATTTAATATCATTCTTAAGCTTACCCTGATGACTTATTAGTTTTGTTCTTTGAAGAAGAACGGTGTCATATTTTTGCATTAGTTTTCTTTTGATGTACATACTGTGAAGCATTTTGTATATCCTCGCGGTTGGCACACTTTTCTGTTTTGGTTTTTGTCTTCCACAAATACAGGGCTTTCTTTCTTCTTTATGCCCAGTCTAATTAGTGAGTGTGTGATTTGATAACATTGTTAGCTAAGCATTGCTTCGGCTGCATCTATCAACTGTTCTTTAGCCATCCCAGATTGCTGGCATGTACTTGACAGATATGAATAAACAAACCCAATCGTTCAAGCGCTGTTGTCATTCTTAAGCTCTGGACAGAAGATTCTGAAACAATAGGAGCCACCATTGATGTTTAATAGTTTAGCTTCTGCCAAATTAAATGATTAACACTACAAGAGACTTAAAAGGGGATGAGGATGATATAGGGAAATCAAGCTTTCTTTCAGTCATCTCTGTTTTTAACCCTGTTTTGAGGGTGGAAGCTTAACCAGGTTAAGTTAAGTACAAAAATTACCTCACCCAATCCTAGATATCAGAAATGTCAATTTACTGTGCAGTGTGCCATCCCTTTCTGTAATCAAGGCATGTAAATATCAAATACAATTTCTTTGAAGTGACAGAGGGAAAAAAAGTAAAGAAAGTTAAAGATGTGACCTTTCTGAGTAGCATAAATCATTAAAAAGTGTAATTTTGGAGAACTGCCAGGGTTAGGAGGTCTTGAGGTCCAAGATATCCTTATCTAGCTACACAGAAGTAACCCCAGAGATAGGCTAGAAGCCTGTTAATGTACAATGTTGTAAAAGCTAGACTACTCTTCTGGGTGATAATAATGCATTTGAAAAGGCACTATGGGACTTGTAGCAGGAAAAGGGGATTATCAGAGCACATTTCAGAAATAAAAGCATGCCGGAAATTGTCCTCATTCCCTGCACCAGTACAGGAGTTGGGTGGGTGAGTTCCAATTCTTAATTTTTGCAATTCCAAATTAGCAGAGTAACAAAAAAATATTTGGTCATTCAAAATTTATGTTTTTTTTTTATTTAAAAATTGTATGCTCTCTCATACTGAATTGCGTGTTTTGGAATTTCCATATGCTAGCAAGGCTTATCATAAGTTAATCAAGTGGTAGTGCACCATAACCATCAATTTGGAAGGATGCTGTATCACAATGTGGGAATTAGAGAATTGTTTCTTATTTTTCAATGTTCACACTTGTTTTTTCTGTGATATAGAAAAGTAGTTGATTGAAAGAAAAGCCTTTATTTGGAAATTCAGAAGTGAAGTAACCTCCATAATGATTATTTAAGAAATGTTACCACAGAAATCCTGAGATTTATAAAGATAAGTGAAGGTACAGGAGTTTAATTGTGAAAATATTCTGAAAAAAATATTTTTCAGTACTGAATACAGTCCTCACCAACAGGAAGTGCCTAGTCTCTAATATACTGTATATACTGACACCTTGTACCAAATTAGTCCTTCATCCTTCAAGGCTTTTTTTCCATCGTGAATTCACTCATAATTTTAAACTCCCAGCCAGGGGAAAGACACAGTATTTGTTACTACAGGTGTTTAATCCTCAGCTCTTAGCTTTTTGTTTTCATTTTGTGTGCGTATATAAATGTGAACTAGTGCTTGTGAGTGAGATATTTCAGTAATAATCAGTAATATTTTCTAACCACTAAGGCTTATATATCATATTACCTGTTGTAATTTTGAAATGAAGGAAAGGGAACTTAAATATTGAGTCAGGAAAATAAAACATCTCATGCCAGTCTCAAATAACAAGGAAACTTTAACATTATAATCAAGTTCTTGATTAGCAATTTGAACACTTTTTAGGTTAGATATCCTGTAGGAAAATATTATCACTTGAAAATGATCTGAACTTAAAAAATATTGAAAAAACACCTTCAAAGCGTCAATTTTATTCCTTTAGATAAATAATTTAAATTTAAGAGGCTACAGAAACACTTGAATTGCAAACCCCGTTCTCAAGCTATTTATAATTCATAAATTCAATGAGGAAGTTTGCTGTGGGGAAGCAGTTTTTTTATTTTTTTTTAATGAATAAAATGTTTTCTAAACTAACTGTAATATATTCGCTTATAGATTATTTCTAAAGGTGATATTCCCTGAAACTTTGAATAATTAATGTAGCCTATATATTAAAAAGTTTAACTTATGCTGATTTATAGTTATATGCCCAGAGCTTTAGGCATTGGTGGTAAATTAGACCAGTTTGTATATTGTGTTTTAGCCTGGGATTTTTTATTGATTATAAAGGAACTCACAGATATTTCTCAAAAGGTGATCTAACATCTATTCACTATTTCAGGCCACTTTCGTTGTTATTAAACTTAAAATGTATATATAAAGGATATATTTATGTATTAAATGTTAGAATATTTACTTAGTAATTGCTTCATTACAATTGTATTAATCAAACATCATGTTATGTACTATGTATCCTAACATTCAGTATGTGTAGAATAAATTGAGTATTCAACTCAAATTAATCAAAATGAGCGACAAGAACCCTTTATCAATAGCCTAGTTTCTGTCTCACAAAACATATTTTATATGGTAAAAGAATTTACCAATCAGATTTTTTGTTATTTTCTGATGCATAGTTTGTTCTTACATACACCACAGTATTCAAATTATTCATAGTATTCACTCCTCATATATCTACACTGAAAGATGTTTGATATAATGCTGTAATAAACAATGTATTTTATTGGCATTTCATTTCAGTACGTTTCTGAGGGATGTCCTTTTACTCTTCTTCACTGATACAAGAGTGATTTTTGCTGCAGAAACCTGGTAGAGGATAGCACTTCTCTTCAAGTTAAAGCATCCTTCATGAGCTCTTATTGTGAACATTTTTTATTTGAAACAGAAAAAAAAAGATGAAGCCTAATATTTAATTCAAGAAACCCCATGAAATTTAGCGGAGAGGAGGCATGTTTGTCCTAAACAAGACATTTCTGTCCGCAAGGCAATTCAGTTTGCAATTCTCCCTGCTGTACCACTGTCAGGTTTTTTGTTCATCTGATATGCTTCATTGTTAATGCCTTATTTCAGCAGAGAGTTGCCTGGTCCAGAAATAGAAACCATCATTTATGATGTCTGGATAATATGGTGTAGATAATGTGTATCGTTTTCTCCTTTTATAATCAGCTTAGCATCATGGCCTGGTTGTCTGGGCTGTGAACTGTGGTCTGCCTGTAACTTTGGTTCGTTCCCCTATGACAGAAGTTTTGATTTTTCAGTACGTTCCCCAAACCTTTGCACAGAAACCACAGATAAGGTAGCATCACATTCTGTGATACACGCCCACCCCTTCTTCTTTTTTTCCCCCAAATTCGTACACCACAGTACAGGCCTCTCAGATCCTGCTGCCAACATCCAAAATATGCCCCTGAAGACCATGGTCACATGACCACCATTTTCTGCTTCTGTCTTGCAAACTTCTGCACCAGTTGAATTCAAATTCCGGAATATTGCATAACTAACAAAATTGCTTCTGATTTGTACTTCACAAGCTGCTGTGATAATTTTCCCAAAGCGGGTCACTAACTGCTTGATGAAGTAAATATTAGAGGATCTGTTAAAGAACTTGCAGTAGCAAAAAACAGCATCTGTATATCATCATCTAGTCATTATCTTTGGTCGTATTTGTCTGTTTTTTCTCTCATTCAAGCTGTGGAGACAGCTAGACAGGAACTGCAAATAATGGATTTCTGTGTTTTAGTTAAGAAAATACATTGGCTTGAAAAGTATTAAAAGAGAAATAGGAAAACAACTGGCAATAATCCAGGGAATCATTACAATCAGCCTAGTCTCTATTTATCCTGTCCATCTGAAGAAGTAGAATCCAACTGTAATGGAATAATCATCGTAAATCATTAGAATGTCAAACACTCTGAGCAGAAAAGGAGAGTAACATCAGAAAATAAGGGAACAGCAACAGATATGGTATAAAGTGCTGAAATAATATCAGAAAAAGATGGCAGTTTAAACTGCTCTTTAAAAGCGAGGACCTCTAGGTATTTCAGTTAAGCATACTGCAAGTCACATATTGCATACGCTGCAATTTAGATAAATATTAGGGCCAGAGTTCATCCTCAACAAAGGAATAAGATGCCATCATTCAATCACCATAAACCTAGTATACCTTGGTGTAATGGTCCTCGCTGCAGAATAATGACAGATTATATTTTATACTGTTAATTTAGGCTAGGTGCAGAAAGGCAGCCAATATTGCAGTAAAAGCCTCTGTTAGAATTTGAGTTGCCTCACAGAGCTGAAATAATCACCAGTTATTTCTTTCCCCTCCTGTTGCATTGCCTCTGTGAATGGGATCTGTAATCCAATTTCAGTGCAGTAAATATACAAATAATTGATGGAAGAATAAGAATGTAATTTTGCTTTTTATTCTAGCAGGCAAGGAAAGCAATAGTCCTACAATTAACTGAGCAACTGAGCACAAGAATAGTATTTATTTACTTATGAAAGCTCAAGAGGTTAACCATTTAAATGAACACAAACTAAACAGACATCATACCTGAACAATTCTAAATCCATTTTTTCTGAGGCTAACCAGGGAGGTTAGGTATTTTACCTCTTCCTGCTTAATTTAGCTGTATATTATAAACTGTATATTATAAACATTGCTTTGTTGCATAAACAAAATATTACTAGATCAGAAGAATATTCTGATAATCACCACGAGATATTGTTTAGCTTTCTATCTAAACATATTACCAGTAGACAACTAACTCTTTCTGTAGTTTTGTACAACATGACAGATCACAATAAAATAATTCTTAATATAATTTTTTTCTGTTTTAATGGGAGTCAGCCTTCAGTGATAAAATAGTTTCGAATGTGGAGGTCATGACCACGCATTCGCTGTTAGGATCCATAATGTATATTAGGAAATCTGTTGCTTAAATAATAAAACATCAGATAACAGATTTTGTGAGTGTGAGTGACAAATTGTGAGTGACAGATTTTCAAGATGCTTTCTTGATTTGAATCAGTGATTATCAGCAGTCGTTGTATTTTTTTTCATATAATTACTCAAGCTTGGAATCACCTCATATTTTTCTGTCTAATACACCTCTAAATAGGAATCATCTACTACTATTCAGTTTACTATTAAAACCCCTGTATTGGACCACACTGGGAAATTGAGGGCCTGTGCAGGCTCTCATCCAATAAGCCCACCTGTCACAGCCATTTCCCCATTTAACCATTTGACAAACAGAACAATCCACAGAGCCTAAAACACTGACAGAGAGCATTGGCAGAGAAGGGGCACATCTGTCCCTGCCCAAACTGTTCAGTCACAGGTGCATCAGCATGAGGGGAATCCCAGTTACTGATCTCTGAATACATAGTATGCACTTGAACCAGCAACATCCAGACCACTGCTTCTTTTCACAAAAGCAGTGCTGCAGTCAATCGCAGCAAGTGGGCAGTGGAAACTGATTTTTATTAAATTAAGAACATTGATGCTTTTCTATGTTTAACTGTTCTTTAAGAAAAGCCTTTATCTATTGAATGATCATCTGAGTTAAAAAAAACAAGCTTTTAAAATATTTTTACTGCAAAACTACATGTTTAAATAGTTATATTGTTTCCTTTCTGGATCAAAACTGATGCAGCATTATTTCTTCAAGCAGTGCAAATAGTGTTTACATCTAGTCTATTCCTAGTGGCTTTCTACCACTAAGCAACAAAGGGCAGCACATGAAATATGACATGAATATCAAATGAAATATTAATATAATCTTCCATTCCCAGTTGGACGCAATGCTTTCTTCTTGATTCAATGAGTATAGTACCTTTTACATCAAACAAACATTAACATCTTTGGTCAGTCAGTCTATGTTGGGGGAAGCACTGGAAGTAAAACCTTTTGTGAAACTATCCAAAAAATACATGAGATAATAATAACCTGGCTGTCTGAAAGTTTTTGTTTATGATTCTGATTGAAGCTCTGCTATATTTTTATGTCCTCAGAGGTTCATTCGAATTATTATCTGGAATACATGGTGCTTTTTGAAGGTGTCCTATAGTAAATGAAAACACCTTTGTCAGCAGATTATAGCAGAAGTAAACCCTGAAAGAAACACATCAGTTGCAACAAGGAGTTTGTGGTAATCATCGCTTAATTGCAGAATTATTGTGGTTAAAAGTCCTGTCTTTTCCCAGCATTTTGGGTGCTGATATATCAAAATGCTTACAGAATGCTCCAGAAGCAAAGGATTAGGACTATGCTACATTAAAAGATCATTCTAGAATACAGAAAGAAAGGAAATTTGCTGTTTTTCATTATTTGGTTTTCAAAGAGTCAGTTCTGAATCAGAAATAAGTAAGGGCCTTTTAATTATTTAAGTCTTCTGATTCATCTTTAAATTGTTGTAATGATGACGTCATTTCAGAATTCAAACAACAGCTGGAGTGAGCTTTCTGTCATGAAGGTGTTTGTACTTTATGTTCTATTCATATTCTCACGGTTAGATTTCTACACGAGGTTAAGCAGCAATCAAATTCCACTGTTCTGTATGAACTGCTTCCAAGATGAGAATATCTATCTCTCAGGCCCAGCTCCATTCCAATTCAAGCCTTTAAGTACAGCAATCACCATTTTAAAAATAAAAATGTGTAATTTAAAAGCCAAATCATCCAGATTTTGTCCAATATTTTTTTTTATTAAAAAAGTATTCTGAAAGTGTACATTGATCCATCTATATGTTATGAATTTCTGATAATTCTGATAATAAGGATTTGTTGAAGACTGGAATGTTTTTTTTAATTAATGCAAAGCAGTAAAAATTAATTTATTTTCATTTTCATTTTCCAGTTTTAGAAATCCGTTTTTTTATTTGTTAGACCTCATACACAGCATAAATCAAGTGTCTTAATGGTAAATCAATAGGAGAGTATATCAATTACATAATGGTCACTTAATCAAACATGAATTTGATTGAGTTTCCTTGGAACTTATCTGGCACTCTGCAAAAACCCACAGTTCAGATTGAACTCTAATTATACAACTATATAACATTATATAACATTTTTTGATAGTGTGATGTTTTATTTCCCTTGCACATATTAGAGGTTAAAATTTCTGTGTATCTAAACGTGAGACATGTTTGTTTCAGATTTAATTTGAAATTACCAGTTACATTCTATATTATCACATCAAAACTAAGACAGGTTCATTCCAAATGCTACTTTTAGCTGTAGGGTCTACTTATTACATTTCTGACAGCTTGCCTTGCTCAAACTGTATGGTATGTTTTTAGATGTCTGTGGTTTTGCTGTGCTTTTGTGTATCTTGCCATTTATCTCCACTTTCTTATGGTTTATCTTTAATTTTGTTACCAAGACTTTACTGTTTTTTTGCCTTTGGGTAGCAAGATGGCCATTACAGCCATTACAGCCTCACGGCTCTGGGGTCCTGAGTTCAGTTCCTGGAGTGCTACCCGTGTGGTATTTGTATGTTCTCCCATGGGTGTCACGAAGCGTTTTTCAGGACCCTATGAAGACGATAGAATCCGGTAGGGAGTGCAACAAACACGGGGAAAAGACACTAGGAACATGGCTGGTAGACGAACAGGGGGGCGTACCGACGGTGCATTGGTGCTCGGGGGGGGGGCGTGGCCAAGGCAAACAAAGTCCCAAGGGAGTCTGTAGGGAAATCCAGGGTGAGCAAAAAGTCCAGGGCCGGGTAATCCATCCATGACCTATGAGACAAAAGTTTCAAGCCGGAACGGAATCAGGTGAAGGGTCAGGGAAATAAAAAGGGGTAACGGGGCCAGGCGCTCCAAGCCCCGGACCCAGATGGTCAGGACGCCTTTGCGAAGCCTATGCCGTCGGGCCCCTCCTGGACTCCCTGGTAGGCGGGCTTCAGGGCGTCCATCTTCCAGTACTGAGACCAGAATGGTAGGAGCGTCTGGCTTTTCTAGGGAGGGGCTGGATAGGAGTCAGGTGCAGTTAAATCAACACAAAGAAAAAAGAGCCGGAGCACCCTTAAGAGGAGGGACTTATGATCATGACAACTGGGTTCCAGGTGCTCTGGTTTCCTCTGACAGTCCAAAGTCATACTTATAGGTGAATTAGCATCTGGAAAAATTGATTCTGGCATCCCCCGATGACCCTGAATTGGAAAAAGCAGTTAGAAGATGGGTAGATATCTACATTTGACTGGATTTTCACCAAAACGTAAGCACTATATGTTAATCTAATTAGGTAGTGGTTGTTATCACCACAAGAAATTCTGCTTAGCAGTTCACCCTTAAACCTAACTCTAACCCTAAGATATTTCCATCCAAATACACCTACTGCAGTGGCACATGACACCATGGGTACCTCTTTCACCCAATGGTGCACATTCACAATTTTTTGGCATTGCTGATGTTATGTTATTGTCATTTTTCAGTCACTGTATGTTCATGATATGCTGATTCTACCTTGCTTCTTGCTGTGCTGTTCATTAGATATAGGGAAAGTCCTGTACTTCCAAACTTAATCAAATAGTGCCCTCAAGAAATATTCTGGTGTATTAAATCGAAGGGTTTCCTTAACTAAACAGGTATCCAAAGCCTGTCTTTCCTCTCCAAGAGCTAAGAGGGAAATGCAAATAGCTAATTTAACTTTAGGTAAAATTAGAAACGCTTTCCAGCTCTTAAAAGAAATCTCCCGGTTTAGGAAGATCATACTGTGAAGCTTGATTGAAGCCCCTTTGCCTGCAGCAGATTCCATGGAAATTAACTTGATAATGATCACATTAAAGAGAAGCTACCGACAGAAGGAGAAATTGAAAGTCCATTTATGTATTGACAGTTACTAGTTTCAAATGAGGGTCTTTCTTATTTTGAGAATGTACATTTTTCTGAGGAATCAGGGGATTTCAATTAAGAGATAAAGGCAATGTAATCATTTGATAAGAGCAGATAGTTAAAATCCTGTCTGAAATGGACAGAACTAATTCACGCAGTCTCTTGGATTATACGCTTGTGCTGCGCTTTGTGATGTTAAGTATACTAACTGATTATAAGTAGAAAGAGGGGAGGATAATTCAGGTAACAATTTTACAGGATAGAGATGGCGAAGCACTAATGCAAGTCAAGCACACCCTGAAGGCTGTATTTATGGCTGATATTTTTCAGAATCACCAATATTTTTATTTGTATCTGTGGCTACAGTACAGCACAAATCATTATTGTATTTCTGGGAGTTTCACACTTTGCTTCTGGAGAGTCACAATCCAGTGACTCTCATAAATCACCTCAAGTCACTAATTTCCTCTGACAGGGAAGACTTATTAAGCTTATAAGACTTATTAAGGAAATAATTTTTCAGGGAAGAAACCTCTGTAGGGTGGCACAGTGGTTAGCATTGCTGCCTTGCAGCACTTGGACCCTGGGTTCAATGCTGGACCAGGGGTGCTATCTGCATGGAGTGTGAAAGTTCTTCTCATGTTAGTGTGGGTTCACGTGGGCTTCCTTTGGATGCTCTGGTTTCCTCCCACATTCCAAAACCATATTGGTCCAGTACATTCATTGGCTTCTAAGAAAATCAGTGTGAGAGTATGTACCTGTGCCTGTGTGTGCCCTGCGATTGTTGTCCCTTCCAGGATGTACCCCGCCTTGCACTCCAGCTACCCCTTGACCCAGAATTGGATTAAGCGGTTTGAAAATAGATGGATGAAACCTCGGAACCTTGAAGACTAAAGGGTATTTGTTCCAAAATTTGTGTTGATTACCAGTACTTTATTAAACATACCAGATGCTTAAGTGATGAGAATGAGTTATGCCCTGACACTAGACTTTCAGCCCCACTGAACATCTGAGAGATGTACTGAGAAGATGTGTAGCATCTAGGGCTCAGAGACAAAGAACTGGCATGTGTACATTGTGCAAAGTCTTAAATGTATATTTAAAGAATATAGTGCTACCAATGATGACACAACTAGCCTGTGAATTTCTCAGCACTAGCAACAATGATAGCTGGGATTTCCCATAGTTTGCAGCCCTACATAAAACATAATTATTATTTTATTTTTGTTGAATTTTATTGAGATTAGATATGAATCTTCATCAACTCATCTAGGGCAGATGGTCAAAAAGATACACAAAATTCTCAATTAACTTGCATAACTTGCACTGTAAGCATATTACAGTGTAAACCTAGTGAACAGAAGGGAATTGCATGCTGAAAGCCTAATATTTTTGTCGATGTGGTAAGAGCCATTACCACAATTTATAACACTTAAGTCCTGCTCTTACAGTATTTTTTTAATGTCAGCTTAATAACCTATTGGGCAAAAGATGAATTAAAGAGTGGAAGTGGTATTACAATTATTGTATGTGAAATGAGACATCATTTGTTATATTGTGTGTGACAGAAAGCTTTCATATTGTCTGTCTTTGCTTAGTCAGAGCCTCTTTATTGTCAGTGTTCATATTCATCTGCCTTTTGCCATCAGTAAAGTAGTGCTTTTCAAGTCTGCTAATGGCTCCATTTAAAAAAGGGTTTACAGACAGTGAAATCTCACCATGTAATTAACCGCCTCCAAATCTTCTTCTTTAAATATCAGTGAACATCAGAACTGAGCACTCAGTTTTAATGTGAAGAAATGTTCTGGTAATCAAGTCACAAAAAGCAGCACAATCCACATAATCGAGCACCTAGGGGATAGACCACAGAGCATAGCTCACTGTAGGTTCCTTCATTGTTTTTGACTGTAGTATGTAGGTCTTCAGATTTCTTTTAATGTGGAATCTACAACAGTTTGTAATATATATACTGTACATTTTCAACATGACACGCTCAGGAGCCCTAGTTTAATTCTGATATTGGGTGTCTCCTCATGTTCTCCATATGCTCACATAGAATTGCACTGAGATTTCTAGTTTCCTGCCAAAGCCATACTGGTTATGTTTGTTAGGCTGTTCTAATTTTTGTCTTTCTCCAACACCCTGCATGGGATTTGTGCATTGTCAATCCCTCCTTCTGTCCTTCTGGGACAGACCCTGGTTTAGTCTGCTTATCCCCAGGCTAAACAGCTTTATCATAATGAAAGGGTGAACTTATCCACTCTGGAATAGATGGTTGTTCTGCATCTGGGCTTTATGTCTCCAATTCCTACAGTGCATGACGAGAAAGAAGACAAGAAAATTTGAGAACAACCAATAGCATATCTATATTTATCATCCTTTGAGACCAAATAATCTTGTTGAGATTGCCGTCACCTTCTGACACTTTTGTTTGTTAAAATACAAAAGCCTAGGAACATCCACAATGCTACACTCTCTAAACTACACTATATGGAGAAATTAAATTGTTCAGACCTCCTGTTCTGTTAACAGTCATCCACAGTTTTGGTTGTTGTTTGTTGTTTGATTTGTTCTGTGGCACAATGAGTGGGAGTTAACCTAATAATCCAAATTAGGTAACACTGTACTCAGAAATGCAGTAATGCAGTGAGGCTTTGGGAAGCAAGATGACACAAGAGAAAAGACACAAATCCCTTTTATAAAAATGACTTTGCAGCTTATTTTTAGGTGCAAAATTTACTGCTAAAACTCAGCTGCCTGCAAGGAGCCACTATCAATAAATCAAGCTAATCAGATGGCAGAGATCCAATTCCTTCCTTCCCACATGATGCACATCTGTTATAGTCCACATGCTAGGATAGAATATCCATTTGCTTGAGGATGTAATCTTATCTTTGAATGCTGTATGCAAGTGACCTTCATCTCCTTATTGAGTACGTATTGCACAGAAATATGTGTCAGACAAATAATAATGGCACAATTTAGCTGCTGAATTGAACTATAATAGAAATAACTGAACAAAATTCTTAGTAGATCCATATGTACTGATTTCACAGTTCTTTTTATAAGCAGTTGGACAAACAGAATTCAAAGATGTCTCTTTAATAACCTTGTGGTCAGAATACATGTTGTTCATGCTCTGATATCTCACAGAGGATTGTTTTTTCTTTTTTGTGTTTAAATCTTCCAGTTCTGTTTTTCTTCTGCAATCACTATTTTGGCTGAAAAAAGAAATTAGAGAAATGCATTCTAACACATCAATCTATTCACAAAGCCTAAGCAGATGTTTGTTTTGATGAATAATCTGTTTTTACATCCTGCTATTATTGGGAATGTCTCTCTTTATAATGCACTGATAATCAGTAACCATTTGAAAGCACCAACAAGAACCCAGTAAATTTCATAGTAGTGTTATGGACACATGCTTCTTACAGTACTGTATGTGAGGTATGCCAGTCAATCATTTTCAGAAAACTGCTTATTAGTAAGACTCACAGTAGCCTGGAGCCAGTCCTGGAAGCACAGGACACAAGGTAGGGGGACAGACCCCCACACACACAATTTAAAGACACCCCAGTCCTGAAAACGCCAAAGAACTCTAACATTAGCTGCTGTACCAGCTTGCTGCCTTTATGAGACATCTATATATATATTATATATTTTCAAATTAAATTGGCTCTGGTCTTCTGCTTGAAACAGTGGTGGACGATTACAAACTGCGTGGTTTCCTGTAGCCTTTAATGACTCATAATGTTCTAGTACTGCCAGAATGTACAATACGTAGAGTGCCCATCAACAGGTAAGCCAGAAGATGCTAAATCATTCCATTTAAAAGCACAAGTAAAAGGTCTGTGCTATAGAATGGAATGGAAAGTAGTGTGTGCTTTTTTTTCTTCAGTGATTATGTATGCAGGCCCATATGACATTGTTTACTTTTTTTTCAGGCATTGATCCTGTCCAGGACTTTTTCATTTTTCACAGCAGAAGGGATATACTAAGGTTGATAAAGTTAATGTTTTAGGTCCTGTCTCTGGGAAATGAAATTGAAAGTTAATTTTCCCAGGATGTATTTTGATGTTCTGTTCACTATTCCCTCCAACTGTTCTGCTCAGTCAAAGAATAAAGGTTTTCAGTTTTTCAGCCAATTCAGTGATTGTTTCTCAGGCTTTGTCAGTTTGCTGTTAAGAACTGTGTCCAGTAAGGTACATTGTATGTTTAGAAACTCCAGTTGATTCAAAAGTCCACTGCTCTTGAGCCATTTCCTGTATTAGCTTTGGGATTCTTACGTTTGCTGTTGGAGCAGAATATTTGCTCATTTAATTTAAAAACTCAGCACAGAGTAATTCTGCATGACATTTAGTAGAATATTAAAGGTTGTCCTGTTCTCACCTCTTACCTCTTGCTAGATGAGATCTCTAATCTTGGCCTCTCTCAGAAACAGTAAGGGGTTTGGTTGGATGGTCTGAATGAAACTAATAAGATGCTGGCACTATGTTGAGAGATGCTGTCACTCTTCACTCCCTCCATTGGCAAGTTTGAATCCTGGTCTACCTAGCATATCACTCAACCTCAGGACATCACCAACCATTTAAATCACAATGAGTAGTAATGGTGTTAGATTTTAAAGTTCAGCTGAGTTTCCTACTTTCTCCCCTTTCTTCAAATAGCAGTCAACAGAAGGGAAGTGATTTAACAAGATGAGATGTGAAATAAAATCACACAGCTATTTTACACTTTAATTATTTTAACTGCCAATGAATTAAGTATACCAAAAGCTCAATAATAAAACACCTCTCCTATTATCTAGAAAGGTAAGCATAAGGAAGCAGGGGACAGCTGTCTTCTGGTTTTGTGTTTTAATAGATATCCTTCCCTGCCTCCTGAGCCCTCCTCTACAACAACAAAAATAAACCACAGGCTTGTATCCTGTGGGATCCTGCAGCCAGTGTGCCAGCCTCGAAAATAATCTTGTTGACAAGCACAGCAGCCAGCATACAGAAAGCAACAGCAGCTGCAACTGGAACCTGACCAGCAGGAAAGAATAGCAGGTGAAGAGTGTGGAACTATGCACCCCAGAAGGGAAAGTGGTTAATTTCTCCAGAGAGCAGTCTTCAAGATTTGGACTTCCTCCTCTATGCGATACTGGTAATTTATAATCAGCCTCAGCTTGTGTCACCAGGAAGACTGTTGTCTTTTTTATTATCCGTTCAAGAGTCATTTTCAAGGTTAACTGGTTAAAAAAAGGAAATGGGCATTTTACTAACAACATTTACATAATTCAATCCCCTTGTCTGTGGAAAATAAATGTCATAATTACAAGCACATATCGCTGAAAGAATTAGAGGGCTTTTATATTCCCTCTAGAGATTTGCTCTCACATTCTGTTGCTTATCTGGCTGACAAAAGTGCGTTACTTTGGAACCGGATATGAAGTGTTGCATGATATACTTTGTTTCTCAGCAGGCCTGAAATCCCAACCTTTTTTTACACTTTAGTTAGTACAGAAATGTTGCACTTTGAGGTCTGATTACTGTTATTTACCTCTTATAATTTTCTCTGGATGTTTCTAATCTCCGAATGTCTACTTTTAAAGGTTTTATGAAAAAAGGGGCTTCACCAAGGGGTCAAATTATCATTTGGTTTTCAGCTGGATTTTCCTGTCTCTTATGGATATGAAATTCTGTTCTCCATGAAGGAGTCTCTTGGTGACAAATGTGGAAGAATGTAGTTTCACGTTTTAAATGTCACCCACTATGAACGTTTTTTTAATCAAGAGAAATCTCTCATCCAAAGTCAGTTGAACGATTGCCAGTCCACAAAGGAATTCATTAAAGAGAACTATGGTAATTAGCCACTTACACAATCTTTTGTGTTCTGTGAATCTGTAAAAGCTGACAAAAAATGTAGGGGTGCATTATTGTTTTTACCTAAATCTTTCTGTGACACTTTTATGATCATCCAAATGTGTGAGACAAGAAAGTCATCCTTTAAAGTGTCATCCTTTAATGTTATAGCAGATTATCCTCCTCATCTGCTGCTCTTTGTAGCTTCATAATATTGAAGTTTGTAAATATCATTCCAAGAAGGGCAGAACAATTTTAATTGTGCCTTTAATTTTAAATCTGTATTTATGTATGTCCGAAGTGATGTAAAGGAACAATGACACACCACTTGCCAGGGCTGGAGGTGTGTAGGACATTATCAGAGTTTTGATTTTCCCCTTGGCCAGGTCCCACCATTGATTACCAGGTTAATTTGGGGGTTCCAAGGGTCAACTAATTCCATACTATTGACTGTCTGGGTGCATCAGCACAGTTTAATTGATTCCTTCTTATATGTCATTCAGCCAATTTGTGTGATTGACGAGACAGGAGCTTCTGCAGAGGCCAATTATTTAAAAGAAATAAATAATAGTATCGTCACAAGGTCATAAAGTCTCTGTCAACTTCTAAAGAAATAAATGCCTTTATTCCAGCAAAATCACTGAAGCATACACCGAATAATACCAGTCCATCGTCTAAGGGTTACAAATGACCCTCACCAAAGGTAATAAGGTGACTTTCAAACCTTTTTGCTTCACTCCACTGCAGAATTAGCTTTTTTATTTATTTTTATTGCCCCAGCTAAATGCTTGTTAATTTTCCACAAGGGTGTATGCAGTTTTTGAACATGTTTCTTGAAAGATAACCTTTTTCAAAAGCAAATGGAGTAACAAAAGTGGGGTAGGGTTAGGGTTAGAGCCAAATAACTTTTCATTTCACCTGCTCTATTTCCCTGACACTACTTCATGAAAAGCTATAAAACATCACAGTCAGCTTCTTCGTTTGTTTATGAATCTCTTATTTGCCCCATCACCTCTTCTTCGGCAGCTCTGTGGTTAATTTGGTTAATTCTTGACTTTGTTTGGTAAATCCTAAATTCCTAATCCTGTGACTAGGAGATTGGCCCCCAGCCAAGCAAACTAAGCCAAAAAACTCTTCATACCTGTACCTAACCTTTCAATAAACATTCATAAGGCTTTTTCTGTTTAGGTTTTGTTCTTCTTTGTGAATTTGCATTTAAATAAAAAAAAAACACTTGTCAGGCTAATGCACAGAATGACTCTCCTCACCTTATTGCAAAGTGGGCAAGCGTGGGAGTTTGAGTGAGGGATGGCATCACCTTCCATTTTTCAAAACTATTGGCCTACTAAAACAAATTGAAGCAGTACATCGCAGGACTGCTGTACGATCACCCTGGTAAACAATTACCAGCTGGTGTAATACTTTTAAATTGGCACTTCAGTCTGAACACTTTGGAGTGAACAATCAGGGAATGTTTGAATAAACAGCATTCACGAGGAATGACAGCAGCCGAAAGCTTGGGAGAAATTAGAATCGTTTATTGGGATGTGGAGATTTGGCGTAACCCGCTTGGCTGAGGGCCAACCTCCCGGCCGTTGGACGGGGAGGATAGGACCCCCATGCGACCAATTGGGTAGCTGCAAAGGTGGAGAGGGGGTGGAGGAGGGATGCAGAAAACGAACGAGGAAGAGGAGAGGGTGACGTTTGATATATATGGAGACCGGTTGCTTATGTCAGGATTAGTGAGAATTACAGCAGCTGTGTCAAATGAGCGCGGCTGCCTTCATTCCTCCCGAACGTTCACTAAAAACTCCATTAAATAGCAGCTGATGATTGAAAAATGTTTATCTTTTGGACATCTTGAGTGTTCCTTATCTCAGACACTTGCTTGTTTGAAGTGTATTTCCTGGTATGCCTAAACACCTTAAAGCAACTTGCCCGAACAAAAACATGTTCAATTGCAATGGATAAGTAAATATAGATAGCGTCTTTGACAGTAGCACTGCTTGGGCTCTTTTGTTGTTGTTGCTATTTTCTGGAGGACAGACACATAGATGGCAACCTTTTAATTAGTGATATGCTGTTCCATAATATGTTTAGTGTTGAATGCAAGAGATGGCTTGTTGGTAGGAGGTAGTTTGTATACTTAAAAGTTAGGCAAACACATCGGCTTTGCTAGGAGTGTGATTTCAGGGCAGCAACCCAACTGACAACTGCACATAAATAAGGCTCATTAATAGTGGCATGCATGAAGCTTTATATCTGGCTTTATATGTTTTTCTGCAGTGTGATTCAGATGTGTGTCACATGGTTATGGATAAGGAAGCATGTCTTCTGCCACTTATTTCAGATAGTTATTCATGCATTAAATCCAATCTGCATTTACTGTATACTCATGTAGAAAAGGGAATAGTGATCAAATAGAGTACACAGTCAGTACTGGAATGTAATTCTTGTGTTTCTGTTCTGATTTGGTAAATTTGCAAATTTGCAAATTATGATGTTCAAGCAAGTATTGTATTGGTATGTAAATGATGTAATTTGCCATTAATAATTCACAATTCATACAGGTGAGTTGCCTTTGGAGTTATTTTAAAATATATCAATCCTTTAAACAACAAATCAGGTGGGGTTTTTTATTTGCAAGACTAAACCTTTTTAAAGGATTCAAATGGCTGAATAAATGTTTCTTTCAGAAAAATAGTTTTTAAAATCAATAGTATGTCTAGGTAAAATAATTTTAAAAAATCATCAGTTGAGAGATCTTTATATAGGGTATATATCTGTATCATCTTCAATTGCAAGGCATGGTGGCTTGCTACAGACTCCACAACCCTTTGTGTAATTAAATGCCTGTTCTCTATTGGACTTCTTCTTAGGGTCAGCTGTGCACAAGGGGAAAGAGAACAGAATTTGCAGTTTAATGATTTCTAATTTTATGTTAACAGTGCCCTTTGCACATCTGTTGTTTCATATCATTACAAGAAGAGATTGAACTGTGTTTTTCATTTAAGGAAAGCCCAAGCAACAGTTTCTGTCTTTTCACACCTGCACAATCATTTCAAATTTCACTCTAAGTCCTTTAACAATGCAATTCTGATTATTTCTTAAATATACAGTATGATAATAGGGGAGCACAATGGCAAGCACAGGAGCACAGCTTAGAAGTTCAGCCTCACTATACTGGTTGCAATTCTATACCTTGTGTGCTACCTTATTGGATTGTATGTGTGTGAGTTTCCTCTAGGTGTTCCGGTTTCCTTACAAGTCCAAAGATATACTGATAGGCTAATTAGCTTCTCGGAAAATTGGACCTGGTGAGTGTCTGTCTGTGTGTGCCCTGTGATAGACTGGTATCCCATCCAGGGTGTATTCTGGATTATTCCCATTGCATGCTGGGATAGGCTTTGGCTCCCCTGCAAACTTGACTTTGGTTAGAATATGGATGGATGGAATATAATAAAAATAAACTAAATGTTGCTGTTGGATTTGACTAAATTAAGAGCGTGTGTTCCTCTTTTTTTTAAAAAAGGAGGTCAAGATGCTAAACATCCAGTAATTCAAAATAAGTCATGTATATAAACTGAATGTAAATGGCTTTGAATGTACAGTAAGATGGATAATTGAATATGGAATTCAACAAGGAGTCAGTACAGAGAGGCTAAAACAGTAGTAACAGTATGTACTTCTAAGTTTTAGATGTGGATCACTTATGACACTTCTCATTTCATTGCTTTGTTTCTCTGTGTCTCAGACTCGTACATTTTCAGAAGCACACCTTTCTGTGTCTGCGTGGGATGAATTTCAATGGGCAGAACATATTACTAGCCACTGAGGCACTGAAGATGATTTATGATTTACATGTCATTTCAGATGATGAAGGATTTCCCTTGTTTGTGCAGAAATCAAGGGAGGACAATCGAGTACTGAGACTGGGACATACTGAAATAAGGCTAAATTACTCAGTCTGTTTAAATTACTTTCTCAGATTGATTTGTCCAAATTGATCGATTTAGACTTGGACTTGTTTTTAAAAAAATCAAACAAAGGTAGAAAGATTCTCTTTAAAACAGAAGAATAAGGGAGTGATTTTAAAGGAAAGAAAGACAATGCTCAAGAATTATTCAGTGATTTTGGATACAGACCATGTCCTTTGGTGAAACCCAGCCAATAAAATCCCAAAAGGCTAAATGAAACCCAAAAAAGCTTCAAGTTTATCAACTTGTCAGCCTAAGAGACAATGTGATCTGCTACCTCAGACCCTGCCACAGCTCTTTGTAGATGCAGAAAAGGCCATTTATTTTAAAATAATGAGCTCTGCAGTGCAATGATTTGAGAGCATTGTTTGTTTTTTTCAAATGAACAGTTAAAAGGACCTGAAACACATGGCTGCTCTGCCTCTGGATACAATATCACTCTATTGCAGGGCCACAGAGCAGTGGACAGTTGCGTCTGACAGCTCACACCTTGTAAGCACATCACCGGGAGGAAACCAGTGTACCTCAAGAAAACCCACACAAACACTGGGAGAACATGCACAGCCATCCGAGGCTGGAATCAAACTCAGGAGTTGTTCAAAATGTGATCAAAATGTGTTCCAAAACTTAGGTAACTATGAGAAACATCTTCCACATACCACAATGTAAGCATTTGGGTAGGGGGAAAATAAATCACTTGTATTATTGCATTTCAAGAACAGGCTGATTAGGTTTTTTAGACGGCTGCCAAAATTCAGTTTAATGTAATCTGTAGCCTGCAGACCAAATGAAAATATGGTTAGAAAATCACTAAATATTCTTTATGTTGATAGTTGAATGTAACCCATCATTTATGACTTTCTTATACACTTCTCTTTCAGTCACAGCAATCAATTAATGTGACTCCAGATTATGTAAGATTTGAGTCTTTAGAATGAGATGGCATACAAATGTTCAGATGACGAATACCTTTCATTTAACAAGATAAATGTGCTTACTACACTGACATGAATTTAGAAAATGTATGTCCAAGTTTGACTTGTTTTTTTCTTGGAGCCATACAGTACATAGCGCAGGCAAAATATGAATGGTTGTGTTACTGTTTTCCTTATGCATAGCAGCAGTATGATACAACATTGTATAGATAAGAGTAGCAGTCTTGGTCCATTAGGTTACAGCCCCTACCTGATACAGAATCTGTAATAGGGAGTATCAGGAGCTGAATAAATCCACAGGGATCATGCAAGGACAGGTCTCACTCATCCAGTAGGGATCATACACAGTGACTGGCCAAGCCTATTTCCATGTTTGCTCTCTGCAGGCAGAGTGAGTTTACTGTATGCTTCATCATCCACCATAACATGTGCCTGCAGTATCAAGACTTTTCAGGAGGGGCTATTCCTGTCTGTGCCAGCTGTCCAGACAAGGGTCATTTGCATGAAAGACCTTGCCACTGCTGAAATGTCCTATGCAATGCAGAGAGGGATGTGGCTCTGTGCTTTTATTTCTCTTGCATTGAAATTGCACTGTTTTGCACAAAACTTCTCCAATAATTGAAAATGTACTGTCTTCTCGACTTCCAGGGCACAGAGCTTTTGTGTCTCTCATTAAGATTCAGCCATAGAAACAAAGTCATAAAATATTAAGTTCTGAGCATTCCTGTCTGACCATGTCTGCAAATCGGAACAGTAGGAGAATACAAACAACCAATGCCAGCATACTGTTAAATGTAGGCTGTCTGTGTGCTAAGCTGGTATAAGGTAAGCTACAGTATAATGTACATTTCATAAAAGCAATTGTGTATGGCTCTTTTGTGCCATCCTCTTCAGTCATCAGGAGGTAGAGTGCTGAACAGTCCTTTTAAAACACTTGCAAATGGAAAACAAGACTTGTGCAAGATTTATAGTCTGTAAAAAGCCACGGGCAATAAAGTTTCTGAAAAAAAATAATCTAATACCAGAAATTTTGGTTTGATTGGCTGATTTCCCAGAAAAATGGGGCCCCAGTTTGCATTTACTTCTTTGTGTTAATAATGACCTTTCAGTTAGAATGAAAGGCACCTGTAATAGCCTGGCTAACAATATTCTCAGATTTCTATGGAAGATAGGTTTTTCATTCATTTTCACTCACAAAAGGAGTTAGAGAGAATAAAAACAATCAAACTTTCAGATCTGTCAAAGTACTGTTTTAGTGCTAACTAATTCAATAGTAGTTTAAAATTACACAGGGAAAGTTGAAAGATGAGCAGTGGTTCACCTTAAATAATAATATCCTTGGTACCCCATCATCAGAAATATTTCTTTACATCACTTTACGAACATAAAGGTTACCTCTGTCCTCTCATGGTATTTACCTTTAATAAGATGAATAAAAAAGAGAAGCTTAGATATAAAAATACTGCATAGGGCTTGAAGTGAGCCCAGTCTTTAGGGCAGAAGCAGGTGGGGGGGGGGGGGTGGAGGGGTGGAGATGGAGATAGACTGGAGATAGACTGCCACAGACAATCTGGTACTGGTACTGACCAGGAGAGTAATAAGCCAGTTGGAGCTGTGCGGGAGTCTTTGGCTTGCCAGCATGTAGAACAAGCCACCACACATGCCCCCACATCTGCCCTCATGGATGGCCACCGGTCTGGATGAATAGCCCCAGTTTAACACTTCTGGCTTGGCCTTTTGGGGCACGAACTGTTAACCCAGTGGGAGCATCAGGAGGAAACAGGGCTAGAAGCTAGGGAACCCTGGGAGCACAGATCCTCGACAACGTGTCAAGTCCTGTTCTTCGTTCCAAGGAGAAGAACGGGGCCCAGTGCGCTTGCCAATGGTTGCGTTGTAGTTTCTCAAAAAAGAATTAATCTAATACCAGAAACCTTTGATTGCTTGGCTGATGTACTGTAGGTTTTAATAGTCCGTGAAGACTAAGAAAGGTTGCAAGGCTTCCCGTAGGAGGTGTCTCCACTCTTTCGAGGCTCATCTTGACTGCCAGCAGTTCTCAGTCGCCCAAGTCATAATTGTGCTCCACTGGAGTTTCCAGGACAGGGCACACAGATGGATCTTGGGTGGCAATCCAAAATGTTGAATCAGGGCTGCACACACTCTCATATCAGATACATCCACTTCCATCTCAAAGGGCAATGAGGGATCCAACTGGTGAAGGATCGGGGCTATGGTGAAGTGGCACTTCAGTTTTCTCACAGGCCTCTTATGTGTCAGGGCTCCACCTGCCCTGGCCAGGCCCCTTTCCTGGTGAGAGTCATGATAGGGGCATTTTTTTTGGGAGACGGCCAGAACATTGCACAGGCCAAAAGGCAGTACTAGGTGTTCTTAATGCCCTGCTTTGGTATTGAAAGATGTCTTTCACTTGTCGCCTTCCCACGAGGTGTGGATCAGGTTGTGCCCCTCAGATCTACTGTATTTTAGTAATGATGGAGGACTTGCTAGCCCTCTTCAGCAGCGATGGAATCAGAGGTAAACAGTACCTGTTCTTCTTCGTGATTTTGTTTAGTTCCATGTCATCAATACAGGGCAGAAGAGGTCCATCCTTCTTTAGCAAGAAGAAGAAACTGTCTCCATTGGGGACGAGGATGAGGGAATGAAGCATGTATGGATGTTTTCCTACATTTACTGTATATTTCAGAGACTGACAGACAGACCCAAAGTGGTGTGGTCAATTGAGCCGTCGGAGATGGATGAGGCAGGACAAAGCCAGAGGGGTGGAAGTCAACCCAGCCTTTAGGGAAAAAACAAACAGGGGTGGGGGCTGCACTGCTGTGAGAGATCAGTTCCAGAGGTCAGGACACAGGTTGCTGACAGGCAGAGCAGGTTCATGACTGAAATTCTTCAAGGAGGATTGAGGTTGAGTATTCCACTGTGACACAGGTTAGTACTGTTTAATGAGCTGCCTAGGTCTGAGGATTGCTCAATGGCAGAGCATTGGATCAGTGGCAAAACAGTGGCAAACCCATTGGATTGAGCACATGTTAATTTGGTTGGAGGGGGCCAGATCACCCTGTCTGAGTGAGTCTGAGTAGCCCTGGGTGGAATGTGGTTCATCGTGGGAATCTGTTCAGTTTTTGAGGAAGCCAATGACTGTGAGCTCTCACCCACCCGGGAATAATACATACTGTACCTTCAGCATAAGAAATGTGTCCTACTCTTCTATGGCACATACAGTAGTTAATAGTAACATCTGTTTAGTTAGTATTCAAAATTCTAAATAAGACCACCTCATATTTTCTTCAATATTTTATATTATAGAAAATAAATTCACCATACCCCACCTCTGAAAAGTCATTGATTGTTGCATAACATTAGGATTCTGCAGCAAATGATAACGTTCTACTGGGTAAGCAGTAAATCCAATGGATTTATTCATATTTTGAAAAAAAAACACATTCTATGTCACTGCTCTGCTCCTGCAGAACTGATTTTTTAATCATTCTACATCTCTAATCTATGCGAACAGTCACTGATGACTAGTTAGTTTGTGTTTCAAAGCATAAGTAAATCTCCCATAATCCCATTCCATTATCCCTGGCAACTATTAAAAACACATGTTCAGTGATCTCTCAGCCTGAGTTGAACTCTGATTAACATCTATTGGCATATCACAAACAAATTAAGCGTCTAGGCTTCTTGGACTGAGATCAGGGACAGAAGAGTGCTCTCAGTCAAAAACAGACTATGAAGAATCAATACATTTGTACTCACATAGCTACTCAGGAAAATGTTAACATTTTCATTTATTTTTTAAAACAAAATCTATGTATTCATAAAAGTGTTGTTACTGTGTTTGGTTACCTGTTTAGCCAACATGGTGAGTTATGGTAAATGGTGTTATTAATCTCTTAATTCTGCAGTAGAATTGAATGTGGTTGGACATTTATTAGCCATATACAGTAAATACTTACAGAAAATGTATTGGATTCTGATTTACCAATTTTGATATTCAATGAAAGTTACAGATCACTAATTTCACATATGTTCATCATCACTTGATCTTGGACTACCTAAAGTAAGTGTAATATGCTTAATTTATTCTAAGTCCATTACAAAACTACCTCTGTCATTTTCCATCCTGTTTTTAACTTCTTAAAAAGGTGTGTGCAATTAATTACAATTAGACATTGAATCTTGAATGGTCAGAGAGAACAATCACCTGTATATATGCTTTCCATATGTTTCTCAAACATGAGTTTCTTGATCAGATTATTATTTAAAGGGATAAATAATTATAGGGATTTATTATTTGTAGATTATTCTGTTCCCAGTCATTTGGTCAGTACATTGGGAGCAGTGTATAAAGATATACAGTTTTTACAGGCATAGAGAGAAATACATATACTTAGCCTTATCTATCTTCATTGAATCTGGTTTACCCATGATTTATTATAGTGCCAAGGAACATGTTTTGCATTTTATTTTTCATTGATGGCCTTTAATATAATAGATCATTACCATTTAATCTTCATTCATAACGTCTTGCCTTTTCTCTGCTGTACGTTGATCGCAGTGAACCTGAATATCAGTACTTCATTATTTCTTACACATATTAAATCAGTAGCCCTTGCTGCTACACTAAGCAGTATTGAAACACATTCATAAAGACTAATTATTCAGTCATGATAAAAAATGTCATAGGGAAGATTAAACAACAAAAGAATGCACAGCCAAGAACATTAGATAGAATATCACAGAACATCACCAACAATGGTTAAAGCTTCCCTATTAATGGAAAAACACAGAGACAACACCATTTTTTTAAACTGTGTGACATTAATAATGGATTTGTTGAATGGCTGAAACTGACACAACAAACCAAAAATAAATAGTTTTTGTTTTCTAAAAACTCAACCTATTGAGACAAACCTTCTAAATGACAAATCAGTTACAATACGAACATTGAAAATGAAAAGTCATGTCTTAAGTCATGATCATCACACCTGAAGAAGACTCCACGTCTGAAACATTGTGTTTTCTTCCTTCTTTTTTTCAGCATGGAATAAACCTATTACTTATCAATAAATTTAAATTTAAACTATAAACTTATCAATAAACCTATTTATTATCAATAAATGTGTTTATGTATGACTACAGAGGTTCCTGCATCAAAAATAACGATCATGACTCTATTAAAAACACAAAATATTAAAATTGTCTTAATGTCCTACAAGCATTTCAGAAAGCAACAACTTACTTTCCTTCATTTAATAACAATGTACAAAAAGAATATAAACACAAACACTTGCTTTATTTCATATCATCAGTACACATGCATGAAAAAATAACCTAACTTCTAAATTGCTGTCACAATGCAACTTAGTAGGCTAATAGATCGATTTAATATAGACGAGACGATTACTGCTTCCCTGTATCATTTATTACCTGCTTTGCTACATTACAGTTTATATATATATATTTTTTGTGTACAAAATAAAACCAATGCAGAACTCCCACATGAACTTGGGGAGAACGTGCAAACACTGTGCAGACAGCACCCCAGGTTGTCCGGAGTTTAACCAAGGGCCCCAGGGCTGTTAAACCGCAATGCTAACCTGCTGCACTGGCCTGGCACCCTGTTAGATATTTCCGAAAGTTAAATGCATCTTTTTATCTGTTCACCCTTCTGCCTCAAACAAGCTCTTGACTGTTTTCCATCCATGCAGATCATCTAAAATTATATTATATGACAGGTTTTAAAGGAGGCATATGGAAATACTAAATGTGTACTGCACAAAAAAAAATCACCAACCGCTATAAAGCTGGCATTTAGAAACCTAGTGGAAAGAGTCAGAGCTAGAAATTATCCAGAGCAGCAGCGCAGAAATTCTTCACACATGGCTTAGAAATCAGACATTACTGACAGAAGAGTTTGCCGAGAAAATAACCATACGGACCCTCTTTTTGTGTGCAATGTTTATTTCAATCAGTACAAGAACAAATGTCATGTGTGCATTGCAATTAAACTGATATAACTGATTTATAAATCAGTATTTTGATCTTTTTTTTTCTTGGTCGAAAGAAATAAAGCGGGCATACAGTTTCAACTGAAGTGTCGCCATAGAGATAAAACACCATCACCTGTAATTTCTATCAGCTGGACAATGAAGGAGACGCATAATCACGCAGGTGAAAGCTTCTTTTGTTGCTGTAGTGACGTCTCACGTGTCTGATAGTTGGACTTTGATTGGTCGAAGCCTTCGAAAGCGGTCTGATTGAAAATAATTACTATGTGTCACTGATGGACCCACAACAGCTGAGTGTACAAAATGAGCTGATTATTACGCTTAATTTGAATTCAGGTTAATTTTATGAGAACTATATATAGTCGAAGTGACGCCAACTTCCTTAAGGGAGGGTTTTAATGTAAAGTAGAAATTCACTTGTTGTGGCTGCAGGGCGTGCATTATCTGGATTACGCGAGTTAAAAGGTTTGAGAGGTTTAATTTTAATTTTCGCTCTGTGCTACTTCTAATGTGAGATGTTCATAACTTCTGAAAGCGGCCGTGTTGTTTTAGTGGTGAGCCTATTTGTACGCCCAAACGTACGTGGTATATTGGCCTCTTAATTTACTGGCTAACAACTTGCCACACGGGCACGGTAAAAAGCAATCCAGGTAGAACGACATGCTAGGCATCTTTGGAATCTAACCTAGTTATCCAAATTTTACTTTTCTTGCACCTAAGCTGATCATCTGGAGATGAGTTCTTTCCTGGTTGGGAGCTGCAGGAACAAGGAGAACTTGGCTCCTATAGTACAGAACTTCATGGAAGTACCTCGCCCTCAGTGGGATTTGAGGCCGAAACAAAGGGCTGTACTAGGATCTCTAAGTGAAAATGATCCGCACAGCAGATCATTTGGTCAGGTGAGGGGTTTTAAGTGCATAACTTTAGCAACCTTAGGTCTTGATGAACTTCATAAATCAATATCTAAAATTGGCCAAGGCCCTGCAAGAAATTGTATATTTTGGCAGTCTGTTTTTAAGATTAATCCTAAACCAGTTTTAAATGTAAATGTGTACCTAGCACTTGCACTCTGCTCTTGGTCACCCTAGCTGGCTTGATGTGCCCTGGCAATAACTTGTATTTCTTAACCCTTTTAAGGGTGCTCTGCACTCCAAGAATGGATCGCTTTGGGATAATGCATTCCCTTCATCCCAGAAGATGGCTTTTCCTACTTGTCCCTCCACATCAAACTTTGAAATCTATGTGGAGGAACCTGATGTGATTGTCCAGTCTGTCCCCAGCATACAACTGTCTGCAGAACCACCACTGCAATATGAAGAGTCCTCCATGTTGGAGCACAAGGAGTTCTGCCTCTTCTTGGACCTTAGTTCAGGTAAGTAGTCTTGGCTACAACAACTGAAGATGGCTCCCCTATATTAACAGTGGAAGTGCAACATGTTCTTGTGCAGAGAAACTATCCAGTTTCACTTCTTTCCTGAAGTGCAGTATCCATCTAGGTACAACACATCTAGGGTTTAAGTAAACTTACAAAGAATAATGGTTAGTGTTTCTGTGGTTCACCACACTGAATCTGTTTTTGTTGGAATGTTTTGTTGAAATAAGATTCATGCACTTGGCCTCAGTTGTGCTGATTGCTGGCCATTTAGTAAATATGCAGTTCATTTTACACATGAACATCTTATTACCACTAATGATAATTACAATGGACTAGTTAATATAATTATGCATTTGTAATGTTGCACAGTCACTACACTAGGTACTGTTACCTGCTTTGCTCAGCAGGGTCATGTCAAGATGCATCCATGCAATCTCAACCAGAGGATGAAGAGCCCTTGCCACCTCCAGATTCGCTAGAATATGTGAAGGACATCTATTGCCACTTGAGGGAGAGTGAGGTGGGTCCTTCATAATTGGTACCCCTTCAGGAAATGGGTGCTTATCCCTAACAAGCTCTGTAACCTTCAGGTCAAGTGCAGACCAAAGCCTGGGTACATGAAGAAACAACCGGACATTACCAACAGCATGCGCGTTATCTTGGTGGACTGGTTGGTTGAAGTTGGGGAGGAGTATAAACTGTGCCTGGAGACTCTCTACCTGACTGTGAACTACCTGGACAGATTTCTCTCCTGCATGTCTGTCTTGCGAGAGAAGTTGCAGTTAGTGGGGACTGCAGCCGCTCTTCTTGCGTCGTAAGTACAGGGCTCTTGAGAACCAACCTGCTCATTGATGAATTTCAGGCTGACCAGATGAGCGCCTTTTAAACTAAAGGTGGAGAGGGGAGTTTAAAGGTGTTCATTCCTAATGCGGCCCTGCATTTTCTAGGAAATATGAAGAGATCTACCCCCCGGAGACTGATGAGTTTATCTACATCACGGATGAAGCCTACACAAAGAAGCAGCTGCTACGGATGGAGCACTTGTTTCTCAGGGTCCTAGGCTTTGATATGACTGTACCTACAGCTTATCAATTCTTGAGGCAGTTCCTGACTATTGAAGCAGTCTGTAGTAGAACAGAAAACCTTGCCCTAGTAAGTACACTTGGCAATATGGCTTCTTTTGAAACCGAAGCCCTTGTGCAGATCTGGCGCTTCACCAAAAGATTGGGTGAGGGGTAACCAGTTAATGTTGCTCAAACCCATTCTTTGCTTCCAGTATGTATCTGAACTAAGCCTGCTGGATGTGGACCCTTTTCTAAAGCATCTCCCATCTAAGGTTGCTGCAGCAGCATACTGTCTTGCAAACTACACGCTTAATGGGAGACTGTGGGTAAGCTCCTCTTATACTTGTATAGCTAAGCATTCTAAAGCCTTCTCTGTGGCCGGCTAAATGAAGCTTCTTGTCTCAAACAGCCTGAATCCCTCTGTGCTTTCACTGGTTACTCTGTACATGAAATCGCACCTTGCCTGCAAGATCTTCACAAGGTGTATCTTGGTGCAGCTGATCGGTCACAACAGGCCATGAGAGAAAAGTACAAGAGCTCTAAGTAGGTGAACTTTTTTTTTAACCATTCCTGACTTGTGACTTGATCTGTAGTAATGATGTATCCTCCTTTGCAGGTACTGTGGCGTATCTTTAATAACTCCTCCAGACTCCCTCCCAGTGCATTAAAGGATTCCCCAAGCCTTCCCCAGAATGGATCATGTGAACAAATGGCACTTAACTTGACTAAAGTTGATTTTGTATCCTTGGGACTCCAGGAGATGACCTGCAAGTGCCTCAGAACTTTTAATCTTTTATTTTTTTACAATGTTTATGATGGTTCTGAGATGGCTATCAAATGAACAATAAAATTTTATCCTAAGTAACTTCTGCTTGCTTTTTGAACTCCTTCATTGAGTATCCTTACCTGCTTTTTGTGCTTAAGCATTAATAGAAGGCAACCATATTCTTTATTGGCATTTTTCCTTGTATCCCTTACAGTAGGCTGCCATTAACCCCCTCCCCCTGATACTTCAAATTAAAAAGGGCTTTCAGCTGAAGCCTTAATGGTTGAATCACCTTTTAGTATTCACAAAGTGCAGGTTAAGTTGCTATAGGTGGCTAAGTCTGTCCTTGGAAAGGTTGCTGCTACCTGGTTTAGCAAAGCATCCACTAAACTATGAAAAGGTGCCTTCTGGAGTTTTTCCCCACTTATTGCATCCAGCTGACCTATGACTGTCTGCCATGGTCTATCAAGCTTTCAATAATGTGGCTGTACTGCACCTGTAGGTACAATCCATGCTAATGGTGGTGGTTTGCATGGATGGGTTGTGCTAAAACTGTAAGGATTATTCCACCCTGTGTTGAAATAATGCTCTAAGTGTTTGAGTTGGTTACTGCAGCTTTATGCTTGGTGAATTCAGACCTATGTGCCTGTTTCTGGAAGAAAACATGGAATCAATCTGGTCAGATTAACTTGACAATTTTGGCACTCTGGGATCTTGAGATGCCTAGAAAGACCTCTCTTTATATAACTTCCTTCTTCCCCCCCCCCCCCCACTCTACAGAGTAGCATACTTGCAAAGTGAGTCTTATTGCAAGGATTTTGGGGACAGTCAGATCTTCAATAACTAGGTACTGGTGTAATAGTCTTGGTGCTATTAGAATGTCAATTTACTACTCAAAATATATTAAATATACTTGGATTATAGTCCTGGACTAAACAGTTCAATGTGTAAATTCTAGTTGTAGTGCTAAAATGCTATTGCACTAAATAAAAATATGACTACTGTGAATTTTATCAAATAACCTGCTCTTATGCACTTTGAATATTGGAGAGCTCTTCTGAAGTATACAGTGCTTTTCTGATTTTTTTTAAAGTCCTGATGTATGGGTTCGTTTTAAAAAATAACGGAACTTGTCGAGTTTTTTTGTGTGCTTTTCAAACGAGGTTGAAACGAGTTTAAGATTCTTAAAGTGTGGTGTTTTCGTCTTTGAAAGTTGATTCGGAGGATTCCTGGGTTCAACCAACTAAAGGAAAGGTTGCCATCTAGCGTTTCCACCAGGTAGCGCTCGTAGTTGAGAAGGTGTTTGTCCTTCTGTGTCTGCCGTAGCCAGTGGAACTTTCTCGGACAGGTGATGCGGGCGGGCATATGACCCGTCTGTAGATAATCACTTTAGACGTAATCAGGATTGGATTATATACGACTGCAAGCTCGAATAAACCTGTATGGTAAACTGTTTAAGATTATATTGGGTTTCTTGAAACCGAAGAAATAAAGGGGGTTTCAGTTTTCGTTACAATATGTTACACATCATGTAACTATTTTTCTCTATAATTTCTTGCTACCTCTGTTAAAGGCTTTTTAAGAGGTTACGGTGCTAATATTTCGAGAAGATTTTGGATCCGCCAGACAAAGCTACAGTACTAAACAGGTAAGATGTATTAGCCTATACGTAGCTAAAGATGTTCTTTTCTAAACTTTAGTGATAGTTTAGGTGAGATTTAGTTGGTTCCCACAATTACATGGTTAGTATAGAGTTAACTGATTAAACAAATACAGTTAAAATGTGTATTAAAAGATGAACCTCGTGTAGACCTGGTTTAAAGGTTTACTTTTTTGAAAGGAGCAGGCGATACGATTAATGACTTTTTAATACAACATTGCCTTTTTATTTTAAACATGTTTAAAACTAAGACGTCACCCAGCAACATACCTGGTTGTTAACGTATGTTTTTTTTAGTCACTAGATTAAAATCCTGTGTTCCCTACAATCCGAAAAGCCCCTGATTTTGTTTTTGAAAGATGAATGTGTTTAAAACATGTGAAACTGTCACGGGGTGTTTCTGGAGCGACTGCATACTTTTAATGACGTCTGTGAGATCCACCGTTAACCTGTACAAGTGGCCGTTTGACAGCATTGCTTCGATGGAGATTTAAAATATGTTTGCAATGCATTGTTTTAGTTACTTGGAAATTGTCATTCTATTTAAATGTGAAATTTAAAAACCCTGAGATATGTCCTCCGGGAGCTGTCTTGGATCGGCTCCAGTAACTACAGCAGTAGCGGTTCACGCCTTAAAAATACTTAGATTTTCCAAAGGATAAAACCGAGATTCTCTATTGAAACTGTGAAGACGCTATCTGCTCCTTTAACATTAGGCATAGCCCACTTTTGTTGTAAACAGTCTCTGTCTTGCCTGAAGCAATAATGTGTTTCACCCGGATCTTCAGTAGAGGAAATAAGGCTCACTCTCGTACCATAGGAGGCTCTTGAATATATAAAAAACATGCTCACTGTGTGATACTGGTGACCTTTTTTGATTAAATATTCTCTAAAATGTGAGAAGTAGTAAAAACTAAATACCTTTTTTTTAATGGGTTGGAAATAAATTATAGAAATCTAATGCACTGGAAATCTAATCACCTTCAGGAGTCCCTGAAATGCCACATTTTTCTTAGTGTGTGCACGCCCATTACTCTGCGTTTCTGCTTGTTAACAGGCATGGAGAAGGTGGAAGCAGAGGAGCAGAACGATGCCAGAGTGCAGATCATCAAAGAGGACTACCAGAAGGCCTTCGAGTTCATCAACAGGGGGCTGACGGAGGATGAGGCAGGCCACAAGGCAGAGGCCCTGATGCTCTACAGGCAGGGGCAGCAGCTGCTGCTCAGGGGGCTCAGCGTCCCCTCTCGGGGGCCTGAGTGCACAGGATCTAGGTGGGAATCTGCCAGGCAGATGCAGCAGAAGATGCAGGAGACGCTGACCAACATCACGACCCGCCTGGTGGCACTGGAGCCCGACGGAGCTGGGACAAGCCCGGGTCCCGCCAATGGGGACCAGGGGTCTGGGAGCTGCGATGGTTTGTACCCAAAATTGCCTTCAAAGGAAAGACCAGACAGGCCCCCTCCCCCAAAGGTCTTGTTCCCAGAGGGTCAGCCTCCCGGGGCTGTAGGCGGGGTGCCTGTGCCTGGAACTGCCCCCACGTGTCAGGGAGTCTCTGGGGAGCTGCCCCCCGCCTACTCTCCGCAGGCTGCCGATGGCCACCTCACCATCTCGTACGGGACGGATGCCGGGGAGCTCTCCCTGGTCGGAGAGAACTTCTACAGCTCGCTGCCCACGCAGCCGCCGTCCCTCCAGAGCCTGGGGGAGGATGGCGAGGAGCTGCTCTTCATCCAGCAGGGGGTGCAGATCTTCTTCGTGACGCCGGAGGGCCAGGTGAGCGCCCCATCCTACCCTGGCTACCTGCGCATCGTCAAGTTCACCGGCGACCACTCCCAGGCGGCACCCCAGCGGCCTCCCGCTTTCCTGCAGGTGAGGGATCTTTAAAATCCCACATCTTTGTGGGGGTGAAAAAAGAGCACCGGCATGCCCTTTCTTTCAGTGATCACCCTATGGCGGTTTGCTAAAAAAAGAGCGTTTCTCGGCACAAGAAGCATTCTCCACCCGCTGACATTTTAAAAAACGCTTTGGGATTTGAAAGATTAATTGCGTTTGAGTGCTGCTCCTGGCAAATCATTTCTCTGCCGAAGCTAAAAAGGTAAAAACCGTTAACTCATGAAGTTACAGGGGCAGATTAAAGGAATGTCAGTTGGTGAAAATGACATCAAAGCTGGAGAGAAGGTATGAATGTTAATCAGCAGCCTTTATTTATGTGCAAGTAAGTCCCCTTTCTTGAGACAAAGTGTAAGATTGAGAATCTTTTCAATGGTACCTTGGCAGGAAAGGTAACTTTTTATTCAGAGAATGGAAGCTTCCGTCCTTTTAAGAAAATTGGTCTTCTGCTAACCTGAAAAACAGGTTTCATATGGTGCCCCGTAACATGGTTTTCCAGGTGCTGTTTCTGACAGCTGACATTTAAGATTTGTTTTCTTATTCCTGTCCTATTAGATTGAAATAGCTGGTAACAGGATAAAATTAGTCACAGTAGAACAAAACTATCGGCACTATTCAGATTCAAGCAAGCGATGCGGCTTACACAATGAGTATTTGGTGACATTTGTGAATAACACGGTATATTTTGAATATTTTTATGATTTGTAATGCGAACTGTGGTAAAAACCTACTTTTGGCGATGAGCAAGTGTTACTACCCACTTGGCCTACCTTGCAGTATTTTAAACTTAAATTTAAAACTTTTTAAACTTGCAGTATTTTAAAACCCTTTTTCTTTTAATTTTATTAAATTAATTTAGTTTGCAGTTTTACAAATATTAGATGGTTATGATTTATTGAGGACATTTAGCAGCCTGCTAACACTTACAGTAGGAAGAAAAATTAAAACTTTCAGGCTTGAAGAGAAAAAGGCATCTGATATTAAAAATGTAGTTCTATTAAAAAAAGAATAAGTACAGTTCTTTTGCAGCATTAAACAGTCAGAAGGAAATAATCATCAGCATGCAAGCAATAAGCAGACATAATTGATTGTTTCCTGCAAAACAGGATCAACACACAGAAGTAGGTCAAGAGTCAAAAAACTTATTATAGCTTATGCCCAAACGGGGATATTGCAAGAAGGTAAAAATGATGTTTTCATAAAGTAAATGTGCTTAAATCACATTTGAGAAGAGAGAGAATTTCCTCTAACAGAACCTGAAATCAGGAAAGTGGCTATCAATATGAGATTTGATCTATGCCACATAAGCAGTACATTGACCTGGGTACACTGAGGTCTGTTGGCAGGATGGTGCAGCACAACAGAGCTCTGATTACAAGGTAGAAGTCGACGATTCAAGAGAGGACTCGCTGAGGTGCATGAAGCTGTTAAAAGAAAGAAAAAAAATCCCCTAAGTAATTCTTACTGTAGCTCACACAGGTGTTTTGTACATGAAAGTTCAGAAGGACATACAGAGGCTCCAGACTTTCATTCATTCCTGAACAGTCAGTGGGCAGTTGTGGTATTTTATCTAGGTTCAGCTTCAGACATGTTTTATGAGGGTGATTAAGTTTTATTAGTTAATATATAATTTTATCAAAGAATATGGTTGTTCTTATATTGTATATATTTTAACTTTTAATTTCAACTTAACCAGTTACATTTCGTGGTAATTGCTGGCAAAACTGGATCAGACTTTTACTTGTTACCCTCTTAAAGTAGTTAGCCCTATCAAAATTAGACTGTTGTTTATTTTCAGTGGTTAGCTCATTGGTACTATATCTGATATTACCCAAAATCCTAGACTTTAGCACATTGTCTTTGATTACTTAAAAAATCAAAAAGGTCCATAAATTTTATTTTCATGTGATTTCTTTATTAAATTTAGCTTTATCTATGTAAAATGCAAACCCATAAATTGTCCGTTTAAAGTCCTTTTAATTGACTATCTGCATCAGTTAAAGCAGGTGACTTCAATTCCTGCAGTCACAGGGATGACCTCACTGTAATTATATAATACATCTTGATTACACTGGTCCTAGCGACACTGTAAGAAACTGCTGGGTAATTTTAGTCAACGGCAGAGATCAGCTGATTTAGTTCTGTCGCATTAAATGTGGCTCCGCATTCCAGCCTTTTCAGATCACTTGCATATTATGAAGCTGCATGTCATGTGCAAACACACAATTCCTTCCACATTTGTAAAGCAAAAACAATTTGTAAAAAGAGACCATTTTGAAAATACTTCCAGGGGTTTGCCTTAATTTGTTCAGAACGTCATGGTGCAGTGTATCATATGAAACGAGCTGTTTCTGATAACTAACAACGGAGAATTGTATTCTAGCTGTCTTTGTGGGACAATTCAGGTGTTGGAACTATTTTCAGCAAGTTTTCTAAAAGAAATGTGAGAGCCATTTTTATGGTCACAGACAATGCTCCATCAGAGCCAAGAGAAAGGCACATTTGTTGTGACAGGAAAATGCAATTGAACTGTCCAGAGAAGGACCTTTTAATTGAATCAGTATCCAAAATCGCCCATGCACAAATAGTATAGTAATAATGATTATGATACTCAGTGTAGATTTTTTTTCCACCCAATTTATCTAATCACCAACGGTGGTAGATGGGGTAGATATTTGTCTTATTGCTATTAATCTGTTTAAGTATGTAAGGCCACCCAAAACAACAATCACTGCTGTTTATACTGATACATTAACACATCAACCCAAAGAGATCATGCATAAAACAGAATACACATTGTAATTAGAACTTGACCATGAATCAGACATTTTACCTTTAACACAGATGTTAGTGTGTACAAAGTCTGTTTTCAGCACAATTTGGAAATGTGGTATTTCCTTTCTGAGGCAATGAAGATTTTTTAGTCCCACAATCTTTGCCTCAGTTACAAGTCAGTGCTCTCTGTGTGAGAGAGCTACAGTCTATCTGCCAAACTGAAAAGGTAAACAAAGGAACAATATGAAGAAGCAATGTTCCAAACTAGTGCACACATGCATCTATTTATAGAATTTTCAGTGCATTTGCAAGTAACACTGGAAAGCAAGAAGACTAACATAGAAGTGAACATTTGTAGAAAAAAAATCTTAAAGTTTCATAAAAAATTCAATCTTTGTCAACTCAAGATGGTAGTTTTATGTTGCTCAGATGTTGAGTTTTTCTCATTAAAGAATTTCAATTCTTTAATGGATTTCTGAGAATAAAGAGTGTTTCTCCATGTTTCTCCTTGCTATGCATCCCCTTGCTTTTTAAGTATGTTGTTGAATTGAGATTTTTTTTCTTTTCTCTTCATGTCATCTTGGACTCTTGATAAAGACATTTAATGCAAGTCCCACAAAGTTGAGTAACTGTAACTGAGTGATACACTGTGGAGTGAGATCACTGTTTCTTATTTCTGACCATTGTACTTATCTTATTTTCTGTAACTTGGCAATTCTCAACACATACCCATCACATTTCTAATTATCTCCACATACTGTATATCCTTCATAGTCTAAAACTCTCCAATAATTTATGTTTGGCTGAATGTTCTTCCACCAACTAGAACAGCACAGAGGTCTTAACAATTTACAAATATAAAACTTGAATATACTTAATTAATTAATATTACAGAAGGACAGAACAAGGTCTTCTAGGGGTCAAAATGTTAACATTTGGGTTTGTTCCCAGGCAGTTGTGTGGTATTCATTTTCTGTGTATATCAAGCTCTTAAGCTAGGTCAAGCTCTTCGATGTTTATCATGCAGTCTAAAATTACCTGTTTGTCTTTACCTGGCAGGTCTGCGACTGGCTGTACCCCTTAATGTCGACGGACTCTCCTGTTCTGCTGTGTAACACAGGGGTGTACATGTTCCCTGATATGATGGCTCAGATTCCAGGATCCTATGTGGGAGTGGTGCTGTCCTCAGAACTGCCTGAGGCAGACAGAGACCTCTTCCAGGACCTGATGTCTCAGATGACTGACTTAAGAGTTCAGGTGAGTCGTAACCGTCATATTTTAGGAGCTCACTTCAGATGTTCCTTGGGAATTGTTCCTCTGATTAAGTATTAATAATACCCATTTACGTATATTGTGTCATTAGTTTTGATATGTTAATGAAACATATACTGTATACAGTATGTGATATTTGTTTACCATACTGCAGGTCTGGGCCGTAGAGCATGAGACTCATAATTTCAGGGTAGTGGGTCTGTGGCCCACGTTGGGCGCCAGGTCCTCCATGTTGGAGGTTAAGAGAGATAAGATAAGATCACTTTATTAGCCATATACAATTTCTTGCATTAGGAATTTTTCTTTTCACATACCCCAGCTTGCTCTCCATGGGACACAGAGACACAGACAGGGAGAGAAGCTTGGGGTCAGAGTACAGGGTCAGCCATTGTACAGCGCCCCTAGAGCAGTTGGGGTTAAGGGCCTTGCTCAGGGGCCCAAGGGAGTAGGATTCCTCTGCTGGCCGTGGGATTTGAACCTGCAACCTTCCACCACAGGCGCAGATCCTTAGCCACAGAGCCACTGCTCCACCGCTTGTGTTGGGCACAAGGCTAACAACCCTGTCCCGTAAAAAACAAATGTTACGGTAACAGCAACAGGATGTTGCTGCCCCTATGTGCCAGAAGCCATAAACGGGCAAACATCCATCCATCCATCCATCCATTCATCCATACTGCAGGTCAGGTTTATTATAAAAAATAGTGCTAGTACTTTTACCAAACTCCACTCTTGTGGATAAACTTTTTCTTGGTTCATTAATTTTGAAGGTTAAAGGTTTTTTTTTAATTCTACAGGGTTTGTAGCACAGAATTGTAGCCTTTTTTTTAACTCTTGCAGTTATTAATATAAACAGCTGTCATATGTGAATTACATTGGGTGTAAGTTGATAAATCATACAGTCAGTTGTTCAAGCAAAAAGCTGAAAACATCTTAGGGATCAGACCGAGGAAAAACTTTCCTGCAGTGGGTTGTGTTTCGCATCTAACACGCTGTCCCCAACACGGGCTAGTATAACAGATTTGAATATGAATGTAGTCACGCTGTGTTCAACAGGAAGTACGCTTTAGGAATGCATCCTATTACCATAGCATTGCACAAAGCATAACCTGGCTAAAATGTTGATGCATTTGAATAATAAGTGTAAATAATAATAAAGTGTAAGGCTGTCCTACTGGAGGTTTTAAGAGAGCAGTGCCTTTATTTTCACTTTTGGTGGCAGGCTTTCATTCTTGAAGTTCAGTTCAGGTTTTGCCTTCACTTTAAAATTAAATTTAACAAAAAAATAGATCAGCCTGTACTTTACCAGTATTTTAAAATGGTCATGTAACCAATATTATTTTACTTTTACAAGACTAATATTCTACATAAAAAGGCTTTTTTTCTCACTTTTAATTTGGGATTATTATTTAAAGAATGTGCTGCATGTAAGGATATGGCTTATTTGCACTTGATTAACCAGCATTTGTGTATCTTTTTAGCTTTCAGGTGTATTTGAAAATTTAAGAGGCTTGCATAAAAAGGTACTGAAATAAACACTGTAAAACCTCTGAATTTTAAGCCTTTCACCAATTGGATTTCCAATCTTAAAGGCAATTAAATCTATTTTTTTAAATATCAGAACCTAAATATTGAAACTAAAATAACTGCAAACTTATAATCTGCATTGAGAATGTTAGGTAAAATTGTATTGCTAATGTATTGGACCACATTTTTGGACCTTTTTATTGCTACTGTCATTTATGAAGGTGTTCACATTCTGAACACACAAGTGAGGTTATGGGTATATCACTGCCATTAAAGAGCTTCACATATATCAAGCATGCCTAAATTTTTTTTATAATGATATATAGGTACAGGATCATATAAAACAATAAAATACCAGGGCTATATTATGTAAGTATCAGTAATTATGTTAGTTACATAATGTTATTATGTAAATAACATTAAATACAGAATAAAATGTGCAAATCATTGAATAAGAAGTAATACTTTATTTTTTTACATCACTGCACATGTTGTCAAGATTTGTTATTCTGTTTCTTAATAAGGTTTAGATTTTTGTCAATGAACTTATGCAACATTTCTTTCTGTTTTTTGCACTTCCAGTTTCTACATAATAAATAGCATATTGCTTACCACAGTCGTACCACAGTTACCCATCAGAGCTTCAGCAGGGCACTGAGATTTTTGGCACACAATCACTATGTGGTAAATAGCAGTCACATAACTTGTCCGTCTTGGGTTTGCAGGGCTGCATCAGGAAAATTACAATTTCTTTTGAAGTTAATAATATTCTTTTCCCTACGCCTATATTGTAAGATGCGTTTTGTTAGAATCCTGTCACATAGCTCTATATAAAAACAAATCGTAATACATTAGTGTAGTATTCACATACATATTATAGTGTAAAAACAACTATTTTTGAATTACACCATTCAGCTTGAATATTCTCAAACATGTTTGAATTTTGAACAACTGGATTTGAGATCCCAAATGTCTTTCCACACGAAACCCTTGAGTTTCCTACTTGAAATGCTTGAGATGTCAGATGGTGTTTACAGTGACTAATACCTACTGCTGTAGGCTGAGAAAGTACATTGTAAAAGCACTGTTCACTGCTGTAGTACTGTATGCAAGGATTGACAACTGTGGTGATTACCAATTATTCTGTGGAATTTTCAAAGGTATTCAAATTATGAAAAAATCCAAAATGAAAGAGACCTTTTTAAATACACTAGCCCTTTCTAGTGAATACTACACTACTCTTACACTGCAGTATATTATGCACATTTGTTTCACAGTAGTCTTTTAATGTATTAAATGTGTCTAATATGAATATGCCAAACATTTTTAATTTAATATTAATTCAATAGAAAATGCTTTTGCAATGTCTGGGGCACATCACCAAATAGGAGTCCATTTTTGATGCAGTACAGCAGCTGGTTTGCTTCTATACTTTGGCACACTTAATCTGCGAAATGCCTTCATCGGCATACTTCAAGATTAGACTATCTAGAGAGTAAAGATAATCATTTTGTAATGCTCTTATTGAGCAAGAATACAGCTGCTTGTTTAGCCTCTGAAATGAAATTTGTTGGAAATACATATATAATGATGCTCATATAGCTATGGAGATGAATATACAGTTTAGCCATCCAGATGAAGTACACTTGTGAGTTACTAGAAGATATTTGATTGCAAATGAAGAAATGAACAGTCTGTGTGTGGAAATTAATCAACACAAAGGCACTGGTAAGAATAAAAATGCCTTGAGTATTAGAATTATTAGCCGATACTAAGGACACAAAGAATTCATGTCTTTAAATAATGTTACTTTTATGTATTTTGCATAAGGAAATAAATTAAAATTGTTCTTTAATGTAAAAGAACAGTGGAATACATACATCTCTATATGAATCATGTACTTCTCATCACTGGTTAAAACCTTTCCCAATTAGTCAAGAACTTTTTTTTTCCCCCATGGACTTTTCTTCATTGGATTAATCTGTTAAAATTTACAGTCTCTGTATATTGGGTGCCTTGTCCATGAACTCAATTTACAAAACTAATTCTCTCAAAGTGCTAACCCAAAAGCCTGCATTATTTGCATTAGTTTAGTATGCAAGCTCTGTTTGGTTCAACATTAAAATCTGAAATGTTCAGAAAAGTATTAGGTTTTTAGTTTTCCCTGCAGAAGGCAATGGCAGATGGAGAGCATTTGTTGGCACTTTCTCTTGACCAAGAGAACAACTGGGCATTGTACCATATAAGACAAGGAGCACTTTGTCAAAGAAGCTGTTTACAACATTTACAAACTCTGAAGTTGTGTTGGGGGATATTGCCCTAGGTCACATGAACGTAGCATTATAAATGTTACTGAAATTTCAAGTCCAAGTGAAAAGCTCTGAAGTCTCTTATCATAATGACCCCTTTAAAGGCATGTTTTGGTTTTGTTTCCTTTCCTGCTGATTAGATAGCTGTGGCTTTGCTTGCAGTCACTTTTTTAGCTGGCAGTAGTCACAAGAACGATCAAGCCAAACCGGGAGTATCCAATTTCCTGTTTAATATGTGGTACTATAGTTGCATAAACATTCCTGAGATGCATAATTCATCTTCTCAACGTTTATCTGGTGCAATATTATAGCATGATTAGAATGCAACAACATTGAGAAAACAACATTTTCAGAAACGTGTTCTAAAAATGCAGTTTGTTTTGGAAAGTATTTTGCAGCTGTTGGTGTGCACATGTGGTTTGCAAGCAAATATTGGCACCTTTTATTCAGAGAAAGACCACATGTTTCCCCCCAGCAACACTTGGTGCTTTTCAACTAGTGTGAGAAGGGATGAGCACGCACTGTACAAGGTGGCCCAGCCTATTGCACACACGCAGAAATACACAAAAGCAGTCCCTTCCTTTTTACATCACAAAAGCGGGAAACGGGAAACACAGTGGGTGCACGGGGTGCAATCAAATGGAAAGATGAAAAATCTGTGCAAATATGCACATAATCTGTGCACTTGGATTCGCTAATAATTTGTTACCTTTACCCAGTTATGCACTCACTGAATTTTTAACATCTGTGAATCAGTGCTCCACTCCAAGACACTGTGGAGCCAGCTGCTTTAAAAGGTGAACAGTTATGTTGTGTCTGGCCTTACTCATTCTCTTGTCTGCTATACACAAATTGTAGCTGCGAGCTGGCAGTTTCAAATGAGGTGCGAATAAAAGAATGTACATTTGATTTTTTTAAAACACCTTCAGAATTTTAGGTGTTTAGCAATCGACAATGCCAAATTACTTGAGACTGAAAGAGTAAAATAAGTGACGAAATCAGTTTAAACCCAATTGGAACTGTGTGCAGACACAATTTATGGAAATACCATGTGCTTGTGGTATTTGTTGAAGTTGAACTTCAAATAAAGACTGCCAGTAAGTAAATGAGCTGGGACCATAATGGTCCTTTTCTAGAGGAAAAAAAAAATCTAAAGGTCAGTCAGCTAATTGTCATTTTAAAGTAAAATTAATCATTGTTTAACTTTTTAATATTGGTTTAACCTCCAACTGCCTTGAAGGCCCAGGAAGAACCAGCAGACAGTATCAACCTGAGCCAGAAGGTGCCCATCGTCCCACTAGAGGGAGAGGCAGCGGAGAAAGAGAAGTCCCTGCCTGACTGGAGTGAGAAAGTTGCCCACGGTATCCTGTCCGGTAAGGCTTGCTGCTGTACTGTGCTACTGTTGTTTAAGACAGGGTAGACTTGAACAGTGTCTGGCTCCACACTTTCTTCTCTCAAGTTATGCTTCTCATAAACCCCACTTTTTCACACCAGCCCGTTATATTCCTACTATGTGCCTAATGTTGTCGTTTTACATGTTGCAAATACATGGAGTAAAAAATGACTGTGTTCGTTATCTTCCTACCTGTGCATTTTATCATGTTGCTGTGCATTTCATTTACTTTTGGCTAAGCAAAATCTCATCAAGTATAATTTTAGAAGATGTTGTCCAGGTGTAGAAGCATTTACAGTTCAAAGCTTCCACCTGTGTGTGAACAGCGGTTGCCCACTTTTGTATCTTTAAATGTAATCCTAGGGCAAGTTACCTTCGGAAGGCAAGGCGTTTTAGGGGAGAATCAGATTGTGATAATGGCATTTTGAACTCAAAAGAAGTGCATTTTGCAAATCAAATTTTGGGTATAGAAAGTCACCACCCCCTTTCAAAATGTGTACCTTTTGTTGTATGACACTCTGAAAATAAAAACAAATTAAATTAGGCTGTTCCATTTTTATTTACACACAGTAACCCACATTAGCCAAGTGAAAATAAAATTCTAAGACATTATGAAAATGAATTAATATTACAACAGTAAAATACCTTATTTGGATAAGTGAACACCCCCTTTACAATTGTATTTGTAAACTTGCTCAGATATAACCAATCACCTTACAGATCACACAACAAACTAACTGGCTCCCAACTGTGATCAACTGTGGTGATTTTGATTTAGTTCAGAATAAAAGCAGCTGTGTCTAGAGGATTCCATTGCTTGGAAGTGTATTTCAAAGCGAAGAATTCACTATGGGCAGAAAGGTGCTTTCAAAAGAACTTCGAGATAAAGTTGTGAAAAGGCACAAGTCAGGAGATGGGTATAAAAAGATTTCAAAGGCTTTAAGTATCCCATGGAGCACAGTCATGACCGTCATTAAGGAGTGGAAGGCGTATGGCACCACCCAGACCTTGCCTAGAACAGGCCGTCCCTCCAAACTGGATGACCGAGCAAGAAAGAGACCGATGGCAACTTTGAAGGAGCTATAGGCCTTTATTGGCAAAGACTGGTCATTGTGTGCATGTGACAACAATATCACAAGCGCTCCGCAAATCTGGCCTGTATGGGACGGTGGCAAGAAAAAAGCCACTCCTTAAAAAAAGCCACATCAAGTCTCATTTATGTTTTGCTATAAAGCACCTTTAAGATTCTGTGACCAAGTGGCAAAAAGTGCTGTGGTCAGATGACGCCAAAATTGAACTCTTTGGCCGGAATGCAAAACAGTACATCTTACCATCCAAAGAACACCATTCCTACAGTAAAGCACGGTGGTGGCAGCATCCTGTTGTGGGGGTGTTTCTCTTCAGCTGGGACTGGGGCACTTGTCAGGATTGAAGGGAAGATGGATGGTGCAAAATACAGGCAAATTCTTGAAGAAACCCTGCAGCCCTCAGCCAGGAAGTTGAAAATGGGAAGATGGTTCACCTTTCAACGACAATGACCCATAGCACACCGCCAAAGCAATCGTACACTGGCTGAAGGACAGGAAGGTGAATGTCCTTGAGTGACCTAGTCAGAGCCCCGACCTAAATCCCATCGAAAATCTTTGGAATGACTTGAGGAGGACAGTCCATCAACAGTCACCATGCAGTTTGACTGAGCTTGAACACTTCTGTAAGGAGAAAGGGCAAATATTCCTCCCTCTAGGTGTGCAAAGTTGTTAGAGATGTATCTGAACAGACTCAAGGCTGTAATTCAAGCAAAATGTGCTTCCACCAAGTATTAGCTCAGGGGGGTTATCCAACCCAATTATTCTACTTTTTTTCCAGATATTTTGCTTTCTTTTTTCACTTGGATGTTGCAAGTTACAATTTGTAAATAAAACTGGAAAAAGTCTGATTTTATTTGTCTTCTTTTTGGGCTTTAGGGCAACAAAAGGTGAACATTTTGAAAGGGGGTGGTGACTTTCTATACCCACTGTATATACTGTGACCAAGGCCTTTTTCTGCATAGGAGCGTCCTGGCTCAGCTGGGGCCTTGTCAAAGGGGCAGAGTACACAGGAAAGGCCATTCACAAAGGAGCCTCCAAACTGAGAGAACACATAAACCCAGAGGACAAGCCGACCCAGGTCAGCCCTACTGTGGCTAAGGGGCTGCATGTTGCCAAGCAGGCAACCGGTGGAGCAGTCAAAGTCAGCCAGTTTCTGGGTAAGACTTGTTTTCTGATGGGTATAATGATAAAATAATGATTACAATTCCTGGTAGGACTTGGTATGATCACAAGCTGGTTTAGTTTATGTCCCCATGTCAACAGTGAACAAGGAAGCTTGAATATTTAACAGATTTTAGATTTTAGAGTCGGGCTTTGTGTACTGTAATGCTGCCGTGGATGTTGTGTTTAATTGTAACTGTCAATTGGTGGCACTTATGACCGGTTTTCATTTCCTTTTTTTTAGACATTCCACATTGAGGAAGGTATACTGTAGGCCACAGTGCATACAGTGCTGCTTGAAAGTATGTGAACCTTCATCTTTCATGTCTTAGAAAAATTATCTTAAAAACATATTTTATCTGAGCTCTAATATTTAATGAAGATAACCTGCATAACAGACATATATATAGGAACAAGTAATAGGTTTATTCCATGCTGAAAAAAAGAAGAAAGAAAACACAACGTTTCAACACAAACGTTGCATTTTCTTTCTTTCTTCTTCAGGCTCCATGGCTGAAACGTTGCGTTTTCTTTCTTTCTTCTTCAGGCTCCACGGCCGAAACGTTGCGTTTTCTTTCTTCTTTTTTTCAGCATGGAATAAACCTATTACTTTTTCCTTTGCAGCCTACGCATCCTGACACAGCTACCCACCTGAACATATATATATAGTTTCATTATTTATTAAATAAACCATGTTTTAATTCAATTAGTGGTGGCACATCCTTTAGCTGCTGTGACAGCAACTAGACATGTTCTGAAGTTACTAATCAGTCTGTTACATCTGCTTTGGGGAATTTTTGACCATTCTTCCTTACAAAACTGCTTTAACTACTCTAGGTTTGTTGGCTGGAGCAGCCCGCTTCAGGTCTTGCCACAACATTTCTATTGGTGAGATCTGAACTTTTACTTGGCCATTCAAAAACAAAACTTCTTCCGCTTAATCCATTCTTTGGTAGATTTGCTGGAAGGTTTTGTGTGATTGTCATGCTGAAGGACCCTTTTTTGGCTCAACATCAGCTCATGCACAGAGGGTCTGCTGTTCTCCTCCAGAATATTTTGGTATGACTCTGAAATTGAGTTGTCCAGGTCCATGGGCAGAAAAGCAGCTCCAAACCATGACACTCCCCCCACCATGCTTGACAATGGGGATATGGTTATTTTGGTGGTAGGTTTTCACCAAACATGGCATTTTTTGTTGTCAAAAATATCAAAATCATACTCAATTTCAGACTTATACATCCATTCTTGCAGAACATTCTTCTGAAAATCTACAAGATCATCCAGATGTCAAATTGTTGAGGTATGAACAAGGACATCAGTTGCAACAGGAGAGGCCTGGAGATCTTTGGATGTGGTCCTAGGGTTCTTTTGGATATCCTGTGTGAGTTTTCTTGTTGCTCTGTGGAATAATTTTAAAGGACATCCACATCTAGGTATGGCCACTATAGTCTTGGATTTTTTCCATTGGTACACTGTCTTGCAGTAGACTGAATTCCAGAACATTTTGCTATGGTTTTATAAACTGCTAAGTACTTACAACACTCTTCCTGAGGTCATATGAGGTCTCTATAGATTGGGGCACTGTGTATTACACTAACCTGTATGGGTAAGACCAAATTGATTTGGTTTCTTACCTTTAAATAGTACAGGGACTCCCAAACTTTGTCCTGGCGATTGGCTCTTTGATTGGTTATCCTGGTACCCAATTCATTTAGCACCTGGTTATACTTACCTCATTGAATGATCTAATGAACTTTGTGGTTCACTTAACTTTCCATATGCACTAGTTCTTATTCATCTATTTCTTTTTTCTATTACATGAATCAGTTCCTCTAAACAAAACATAATTTGTGGATATAAACCCTTTCCTTTAAAAAAGTAAGGACTAGTTTAGATTAAACAAGAATTTCATAGTAAAAATGTTACATTTAAAGAGTAGGGGTTCACAAACCTTCAAGCAGCACTGTATGTGCTCACTTTTGTCATTTTTGACATGAAAAAAATGAAAACCTTTTTTGAATGGCAGTCATTTGTTTTTTGACTTTGAACATTATAGGATCTAGGCATCCAAACTCAGCTGAAATGGATTCTCGTTTGTTATTTCTGAGTTGAGTAAGCAGAGAAGTGAGGCATTAGGAAGATGATGCAGCTGCACTTTTTGCATGTTATAATTTAAGAGTTTTTAATTGAAAATCACATTTAAATGCTGAGTTCAGAAACGAACTGTTTAACAGTGGTTAACTTTCACAAGTTTGAGGGAGCTGAGATGACAGCACAGGCACAGTGGTTTGTCTGCTTCATGCCGTTTTCTGTGCTTAAGTGGACGGAGTCTGTACTCTGGCCAGCTGTGTGGGCAAGGAGCTGGCACCTCATGTGAAGAAACATGGCAGCAAGCTGATCCCCGAGTCCTTGAAGAAAGACAAAGAGGGCAAGTCCAACATAGACGGGGCTATGGTGGTGGCAGCCAGTGGAATACAAGGTAGGCCTTAAGGGTATGGCTTAAATAAGAGACTTGGTCTTTTTCACTCACAGAAACTGGAAGATTCTTACAGGGCAGTTCTTATTTCATTGCATACCTTGATACAGAGGGTGTATTGGCAGCCTTTAATTTTGGTTTCCTTTTATGCTGAATTCCTACTGTAGGATTTGCAACAGTGTGGACTGGCTTAGAAGTAGCAGCAAAGGATATAGCCAAAAATGTGGCATCGGAGACCGTGCACACTGTGAAACACAAGTAAGTGGCACTTGGGTACTTTGTCATGCAGAGCTGGTGAATTCATTTTCAGTGTATTATAGCCATTTCTCACCTAACATCCTGTGTTAAGATTGATGCTAAAGATATAAACCTACATATACTAATATAGCACTGAATACATACAAATTAAAGGGTGTAAAAATAGTAAAATTTCATTAATTTGGCTTTATAGGATCTGAAAGTTTGGGTAGTATTTCTTGTATATGATCCATATACTTTTCTTATGCATAATGCAAAGACCATTACGTTTTTTTTATGCTCTGGTCACTTTCCAATTCAGCAACCTCTGAAAATGTTGTCATTACTCGATATTTAACCACCAGTCTGAAACAATTTTTGATTCAGTACTCTTAAAGAAAAAACAATTCACACTGTGAAAACAAAAATAAATATTGACTAAATATTAAGCCCATCAAGTTCTGAAGATTGATTGATATATACTGCATATGTTGGTATCGACTACTCCATTTGGTGTATGCATTTTTTCTGTACTTTCCAGACACTGCACTGCTGGTACACTTTTCTAATTATATGAGGTCACATCCTGTTTGTGGAGTATCAGAGTACAATAAGATTAATCTACTTATTATAGGTATATATAGGTACCCGTTACTGATGAAGATGAACTTATGACAATCTTGGCCTTTTTGCTATATTTTGTATGTGGGGTAGGGTTGTGCACAACCTTTAAGTGCACTTTTATTGGTTTTGTTCTTCAAATAAAAAAAAAAGTCAGCACTTCTAAGCACACTGAATTGAGTTCTGTTTCACAGACTGCATTATAAAGTCACTGTTGTAAATTTTGCTTCTTCTTTCTTATTACAGATACAGGGGTCTACAAAGCAACTTGTCCATGTAGATGCATTTGCATTGTCAAAAACTAAAAATAAAAATTAATTACCTCCTAGTAACTGTCACCTGCATGCCTTCTTAATTTCAGACTTGCATGACTTGCATTAAGAAATTTAATACTACTTTGAAAAATGACTTGCTTTATGTGAATTTGATGCAAATTCAAGCATGTCCCATAATGAACAAATCAGATATGTATCCTACAGTAATTATGAACTCTGTTCTAAATCTAATACTGTAAATAGTTCAAATGTTTATTTCATAAATACCGATTTTGTTTTACAGCATAATGAGCATCATATTCAATTAATTTTAAAATGATTTAATCTATTGCTGGGGTTAATCTAAAGACTGAATGTATCATGCAAGAAATGCATATGAGAAAACGTTTGTGAACCCTTAGGGATTATATGGATTTCTGCATGAATGGTTCCTAAAATGTGATCTGAACTTCATCTAAGTCATAATAATAAATAAATCTTTATTGAACAAATGGTTTAAACAAACAAGGTCATTGATGGAAAAAGTATGTGAACCCTTATATTTAGTAACTAGTGGAACCTCCTTTATTGGCAATAGCCTCAACCAAATGCTTTCCGTTGCTGCTGATCAGACCTGCGCAGAGGTTAGAGGTATTTTGACCCAATCCTGTATACAAAACTGTTTCAGTTCATGTATATTTTTGGGATGTCTTACTTGAACGGCCTGCTTCAAATCACACCACAGCAATTCAAAGGGATTGAGGTCGGGACTCTGACTTGGCCATTTAAAATACAGAATTTCTTCAGCCACTCCTTTGTTGATTTACTCCTATGGTTTGGATCATTGTCATGTTGCATGACCCAACTCCTTTTGAGTTTTAGATCACAGATAGACGCCCTGACATTCTGCTGTAGAATTTCCTGATACTACTTGGAATTGATTGGTTTTGGTGTTGGTATGCAGTGTTTTGTTTTCTCCGAACTTAACGCTGTGTACATTTACCAAAAAGTTAAACTTTTGTCTCATCTGTTCACAGAACATTGTTCCAGTAGTGCTATGGAACATCCAGGTGGTCTTTAGCAAACTTGAGACAGGCAGCAATGTTTTTTTTTTGGAGAGCAGTGGTAACCTCCCATGAACACCACTCTTGTTCTGTTTTTTTCTTATGGTAGACTCACGAACAGACGTTATCAAGTGCAAGAGATGCCTGCTGATCCTTAGCTGTCACCCTAGGGTTCTTTGTCACCTGTTTGAGGATTGTACGGCGTGTTCTTGCACCGATCTTTGTAGGATGCCCACTCCTAGGAAGAGTAGCAACAAATTTCTTCAATTTGTAAGCTATCTGCCTGACCGTGGACTGATGGAGGCCCAAGTCTTTAGAAATACAATTGTAACCCTTTCCAGTCTTATGAGCTTTAACAGCTCTTTTTCTGAGGTCCTCCGAAATCTCTTTTGATCAGGCCATATTGCACTTCAACAGAATTCTGTTGTGAAGAGCAGGTAACCAAAATTGTGTGATTTCTGATATGGCAGGGCAGGTCAAACCCACACCTGAACTGATTGGAATACCTGACTCCAATTACCCTCTTCTCAAGATGTCATTATCCCAGAGGTTCACATACGTTTTCCATCAATGACCTTGATTATTTAAACCATTTAGATCAATTAAGATATGGCAATGTAAAATGTTCTGTGTTGTTTGATAAAAAATACTTAATGTCTTTATTTATTATTATGATTTAAATGAAGATCAGATCACATTTAAGGAGCCATTCATGCAGAAATCCAAATAATTCCAAAGGGTTCACAAACTTTTTCTCACAACTGTATGTACTGCAAGTGTAAAAGTGCTGCTGAGAAATTAGCGTTTCAGTTTCTCGCAGTCGTTGCATTTGCTAGTATTTGTAAATGTTCTGTACCAGAAGGAACCCTTAACCTTTTGGGGATCATGCAGATTTTTAAAAGATATATTACTATTTAATTGCAAAATATATGTACTGAATTGTAGCCATTTTGCGATTCTTTGAATCACATTTAGGTTTGTGTTCTCCTTACAACTGTATGACAGAGGAGTTGTCTGTTTTGTGCAAAAACAGGAGTTCTGGTGAAGGTGAAAATTGCATTTTAACCATGTCAAAACCTGCATGTTGCATTCTTCCTGGGGACGGTGAAAGCCAATTCAGCTGACGTGTTCCATCTCCATCGGCCTTAGCTGTCCATCTTAGTAACGGACTTTGGCATGTGGCTGCTTTTATTCCCCCTCGCTGCTTGCTCTTCCTCTTTCTCACCTTCACACAGTGTCCCTGATTATTGTTGATTAAGGTACGGCGCAGCTGCTGGCCAGGCCACAGACCACGCCGTGAACTCTGCCATCAACATGGGAGTCACCGCGTTCAACATAGACAATCTGGGCATCAAGGCAGTGGTGAAGAAAACGGGCAAGGAAACTGCCCACGCCATCCTGGAGGACTACAAGATTAAGGAAAAACAGGACAAGAAGGAGGAGAAGTAACAGCCCTCAGACCCCTGCTTTCTGTCCCTTAGAGCCTTAATATTTATCAAAGTATTTAAATTCTTAATTTATATTCAAGAAGCAAACAAATGACGAACTATAAGCTGAAGGTTTACAATATATGAAATTAAAGAGGTAGCACTTTAAGACAACTTGTCACACTGTAAAAAAGCAAGATGACAAACCTGTGGTAAAGGTGGGGTTGCACTGTCACAGCCTTATTAAAGTTATATACAATGGTCTAGTTTGGACTAGGCTTCAAACCAGAATTATACTCCTCTGTTCTCTCCCCTAGCTACCAGCACATATTCTATAGACTTACATTTGTGGTTTATGTTTCAAAACTATTGTAAATTGTTTTCATAAACGTAGTTGACTTAAGCCACCAAATAATAAGAAAATCGAAGTTGGAAAAATATACTCTGTTGTGTAACAGGTGGCTAATCCAATTCTTCAACTAGTTTACATGAAGAATACAAATCAAAGTTTAGTCAAAATGCTACCTTTTTGATGGTGACATAAGCGAGAGCTCTACTGTAGTTGTTAATGAATATGTTTGCTTTGATAAGTGACTTTGCGTTTCTTCATTAACATGGTATTTTTAGATTGTTCTAATAGTTTAGCTTTAAAATTGCAAATATCTATTTTTGTTTGCCAAGAACAAGGAAAAACTCTGGTCTGACTATTACAACCACCTCATGCCATGTGATACTTAAGACCATTCCACAATAATGCCTTTTAAGAGTGTTCTAAAAAGTGGCTTTTTAATGGCATTGTGAAACTATATGCACTGTGCAAAGCATTAACCATGAAAGAGGGTAAAGAATACACCGACCAATGAACAAAATTAATATTAAAAAAGCACTGCATTTTGAATTTTTACTACCAAAAATATTATATATTTAGGGAACAAACAATACCATTACATGTATTTAGAGACATTGGACATGCTGTGTTTTCTGGTTTATATATTCAGCTGAGGAGGGCTGTTTTCAAAGCCTAAAGGTTTAGGAGCTCACTGCCACATTTCGCAGCTGCTATTCTTTCCAGACGAGACTGGGCCTGTAAAGGAAAGATGTTTAATTCAGCAATTGTTTTTAACTATTTTTACACTGTACCAAAGATGGCTAACTTGGTAGATTGGCAAACATGCTATTTTTCACATTTTTTGGTTGCCACTGATTGTTATAATACAGTCAACCACTAAGCTCATTCAGAATCACTGGACAATTCTTATTTGTCTTTGTAAAATGGGACTACTCACTCGTCTATAAAGAAGTCTATGTAAAGATCTACTGTCACTTCTTTTTCATAAGAAGTAATAAATAGCAATGAATTATATTCCCTGTGCGTGACTGGTCTGTCTCTGTGCTTTTATTATTAATGTTCATTTGCAAATAGACCATGCACCCCCTCATAGAGCTTTGCTAAATCGCATCTGTCCTATGGTCAACATTGTGGCAAGTCAAAACTAAATTAATCTTAAATTCAATTAGGACTAAGGTTGTAATTCACTGGTACCAGTACATGCTGCCACTGAATCTACCTGATTCAGTCATCTGGTAATTGATCTATACTGTAGAAACCTAAAGAAAAGAGGCATTGAAGTATATCTTAATAATTAGCATTTAGTTTACCCTGGATTTTATAAAACACTTCTAAAAAGCATGGAAGGCTTACTCCCCACCATCTGCAGCTTGGCTATGTTATGGCAGCTGTGAACAAGGTATTAACAATTTTCAAACACACGGTTACTTTATTCCAAGACAGGACTTCAGGGTACAGTTACAAGCACCATGATTTGTGATATGAATAATTAAACCTCAAGCACTCTGAAAACAATTTTTGGAGTGTTCCCCTTTCTATCAAGCACTTTCATTTCAAATCCCTTTGCAAGTTTAAATTCTAGGTTCAGACGTTTGATGGAAAATGGCGGTTCTTATTACCTGATTGAAGGACTTGTTAAGGTGGTTCAAGGCTAGATTTTGTTTTAGCATCTTATTCTGGTATTCTGTAAGTTTTTGAGTCTCCTTTGTGAGTTTTTCTGAAATGAGAGAGAAAATAAGAATTGAAACCAGTTCAACTTCACAGTGTGTTTAAGAAGCATAACATGTAATCCAATGAAATGTGTAATCTATTGATGCTTATAGTATGGGGTTTATAACAGAAGTGAGAAACCCATTTAAATGCCCAATGATTTTCTGCCACTGTACACTTAGAATACACTAGTATTGACAAAATGATCAATTCTTAGCACTGTGCATTTTATTCTTGTGGTTTGTGTGTAAAAGCACCATGTTTCCTGGATTAGTGTCCTATCCAAAGTTGTAGTCTAGCCTTGTGCACTGAACAACTGAGGAAAAATGTCTGAACTGTCAGTCCTATTCATCCTATCTTTCTGTTGATGGCACTGTATTTGAATTTCAATTTAATTCAAGAACTTGAGGGTGATATTTGATCCAGGCTTAACATTGGACCCACATGTGCAAAACATTGTAAAAACATCATTATTCCATCTCAGAAATAATGCCAGACTATGTCCTGTGTTGTTTCTGACTGCTGCTGAAAAGCTAGTTAACATTTTCATCTTCTCTAGAATTGATTAATGTTTAATAACACCCTACTCGCAGAGGTATCTAAATCCACACTTAAACTTTAGCATGCTCACAATGTGGTAGCCAGAATCCTGACCAGGTCTTGTGCAAGTGATTACATTACCCCTGTCCTAGAGTTCTTGCACTGGCTTCCTATACTTATAAGGCTCCAAGTCGCTTGGCACCTCAGTATCTGTCTGGCTGTTTTCCTACCCTCCACTTTGGAATCTTGGTTCATCTGACTCTCGTCTCCTGTAAGTCTCTCCTGCCCGTCTACACTCTATGGCTGACGGGGCCTTCTCTCGCTATGGTATTCTATACGCAAGATATCAGAGAATCACCTTCCCTGAGTACTTATGAATCCAGACTCAAAATCTTATCATTTAGAAAGGCTTTTATTTTCATTGATGTCTGTCTGCCTCTTTGCATCTGCTATTACATTATAAACTCCTGTTTCTTTGTGCTAATTTTATATCCTATCTTTGTTGTTGTTTTCATTTGTTTCACTTTAATATAAATCGCTTTGAGAAGTTGCTTTTAAAGACGCTACATAAAATAAAGTTTATATTATTACCCATTGTTCTATGGCCATCAGCTATCAATTTGGGTAAATAAATTGAAAAGGATTGAACGTAGACATACATCATATACCGCATGCATGTTTATATTATTGAAAGAATATTAATTAGCGCTCAACGTATAACAATGGCTCAGAGGAACAGGTAAATCAAAAAAATCTAATTTTGCCTTTAGCGTTTATAACACCAAAATATTTAAATAAAAATCTTAATTAGAACAGAAGAGTTAGGTTTCCTACAGCGTTGGGATTGGACGAAAAGTCAATAAGCATGCATACCCATAATTTATTTTGTATACAAAGTGTATAGCGAATATGTATGTCCAGCCATTTTCATAAATAAACTTATTCTTGGAGAGGATCGTGGAAACCGTTATCCTGGTTCCATAAAGCGCAAGGCAAAACAATACTAATGGACGGACGCCAGTCCTCGGATCTCGCCTGAATCTCATTTTCATTAACGAAAAAGGGGTTGTTATGCATTTATTGCCTTACTGCACCATCTAGCGAGAGACTGGAGTTGCTTCAGAATAATCATGAACGTGTACCGTATGACTTTACTAAGCGATCAAAACATTCAACTACTACAACATTTAATTTAATTTAATTAATGTAATTTAATACATTTAATTTAAAATCGATAAATCAAATAGGGCCAATTAATAAAAGGTGTAGATATAAAACGATACCAAAATGCATTAGGTAACTAGACAGAGTATCATTCGTTCAAAAATGGAAAAGGTAATTAAGATTGCTCACAACGGATGGTCTCTCGTACTCAGAACGTTTATTTAGCGTTAAATCCCCGTTTTTGCATGATACTATTATTATACTAACAGTGAAGGCAAATAATTAGGCCTAATCTATGAAAGTACAAAAAAGGTTGCATACAACAATGCAACAAACTGAGCGCTTCTCTTTGACCTGACATAAAACATTTAACGTTGTCTGATGTAACTCTACCTTTGTTAAAGACATTCTCCATAATAATAACAACAACAAATGATGCAAATACTTAACAGGATATTATAAACTACCCATTAGTTCCAGAAGACCAGTATATTCAATCTTCGTTTCCACCGAAATCGCATCCATTTTTTAATCCACAGTTTGCAGCAGGCGACGGGGTCAATTTTGAAGCCAAATGACTCTAAAAGTAGTGAAACTGCTCTACGGCAATCCTTATACCTCCACTACAGAAGTCCGCGGTAATTTTCAAAGCGCAGACTCAGCCGGTCATGTGCCGGAAGAGCAGATCTCCTTGGAAACGACTTCAACAAAACCCTGGTTTCTGCTATTCATGTGTCTGAAAATGGAGGAGTTTGAGTTTGTTAACTACGATGCTCCTCGATTACGGTTTGAACTTGAGCAAGAGAAGCAGATGAAGTGAGTTGCTTTTCCAGAGCTCGTTTGCATTAAGATGTAAATTAAAATTAAGATGAGCACTTCGAGTGTCGTTTCATTGCAAGCTCACCGTTGAGAGTTTTTCGTCCCTCACTTCTTCTGAGAGTTAGCAAAATGCCATGTCCTTTTCAGATTACAGATTAAATGATGCAAAACTGTATTTTCCTGGACGTAACTGTTGTGTATAACCAGTTAAATAAATAACAAGGAATAAGTTAAAAAAGAGACTACAAATCCAAATAGAGTTCACATGGATATGATGGATTTCTCGGGCACTGTTGTGAAGTTTCAGTAATGACATTATCTGTGTAAAACTCGGTAGTGATCGATCATCACTTACAGCCCCGATCTTGAATGAATGATCGAATTGTTTCAGTCGAAGCTTCGGTTTACCCAGAAAACTTTAAAATGCAGCTATAATATTATTTAAACACGACAGCGCAAATAACCACCATATTCAAAGTAACCCACTGTAATTTCCTTGAATTTTTGGAATTCAGGGAAATGCTAGAAGACTCAGTTTCTGAACTTAGCACTACCGTGATGAACTTGGAGAAGAGACTGGCCTGTGTAGAAGACGAAGGTAATTTTCTGGATGATTTCCTCGTTAACAGACTTTTTTTTTGTAATTCTTCACTGTGCAGAATCATAGTTCATCGTTCATCATTCATAAACTGAAGAAGTAAAATCTTAAAGTGCATCAAGTAAGACTGAACATTTGCACAGATAAATAAAGAAGCAGAAGGTATTAAACAGCTTGTATCATGCTGGGTTTTATTTTAGTATCAGTGCCACAATACCACCCCTGTCTCAATAATGAAACACCCTTTGTTCCTTGACACTGTATAAATTTACACATTTCCTCCTGCATCAACACTTTTTTTAATAAGCCATTCCATTTAAAGTTGGCAGGTGGGGTGATAATTAAGTGATGTGGAAGGAGATTTGTTTTTGGACAGTGGACTTTAGAAATGAACTGCAGACTTGTAAATATATAAAAATAAAATTTTAACCTGGTAATATGACACCTACTAAATAAATGATGCAAATTAAAGCAAGCCTTGCAAAGGAGACAATATAAGACATTATGTGAGGAAAACTGAAGACTTCATTTAATATGCATATTAGTAAATATACTGTACGCAGAATCTAATAACTGCTTCAATATTACTGTATGTAAAAAGGAAGTAAAGGGTAGCAAACATGCAATAAAACCGAACTAAATGTTAAGTGCATCTTACCTGACCATGTTTCAAAGTTTGTTCACGTCAGTTTATTGATACTGTCCTCACTTTAAGCTTAACTAACACAAATTTACACATAGTGTACCTGTAAAGCTGACCGAGAGTGGTCCAAGAATTGGGTTACTATTATTATCCACACATACCCTTAGGAGTCTGTCATAGCATGTTTCTGCAGGGAACTGTTACTGAGATGTTTGAGTTAATTGAGCAACTTTCACAAACTAAAAATAACAAATGTAAATTACAAAGCGAAATATATTTAACATGTAAAAGTAACTCATCTTTCAAACTTTGAAATATAGTCTTGCTCACATAAGGACCTAATTTTAAATCTGCGCTGAAGGATAGAGCAAGATAGATATTAGTTGAATTGCTCATGGTAACCTGACACGCGTCTCCAGAACAGCGGTTCCTAACCTTTACAAGTGTGCAAATATCTTTTCAATTGCCAAATATTTGCAAGCATTTGCAATGTACATGCCTTAAATTAGGTTAAATTCATATTCATCATCGCAACAAAATACATCTGTGAAGCATTGCAGTGCCTGTGTGTTAACATACATACAGTGTTTCAAGTTAACGTATTGAGATGGTGGGTTTCTCTGACTTCATAAATAGAATGGCATGAGCTTTAGCTGAAAATCTGTTTCCAGATCCCATTTTTCTTTTCATAACCCCCCGCCTGTGTAGCTTCCTGGACCACCATACACCATAGGTTAGAAACTGCTGCTGTTCTAGATAAATCGGAAAAGTCCCTATAACTTTTTTTTTTTGCTTTAACCCTTACATCCAGGAAATGAGTGGAAAACCAGACATGATACGCAGGAGGAGCTAAACAGGCAGCTCGAAAGGCAAATTGCTCTTCTGCAAGAGAAGCTGGAAGAGATACGGGGTAATCCTGTCGGTGAGGAACAGACCGTTTTGTGGACTGGTCCACAAGCTATAAAGCACTCGAGGGCAAGCTGCCACTCTCCAGGAGGCAGTTCTTCCTTAGCAGTGTTGTTTCACGACCCTATTGTCTCACTCATGTGGAGAAACAAAGAAAGGTGGCATGAATAATTTGATACCTGTTCACACCCTCTGTTGTAGGGCACTGATGATTACAACATGCTGCTGTTGAGTGGTCTACACTATGTAATGGATACAGATTTTTGTCATCCTTGTTTTAACCAAAAAAAAAAGCAAGAGGCTTAGGGGAGTGTTATGAAGAAGGAAGTACAAAAACGGTGTAGATGAAGAGCACAAAGACAGCAAGGAATATGTTCTAATTTGCTGAAATGTATTCTAAGTTGCTGAAAGAATAAGGGAACTACCATTGCTTCGGTCACTGAACGCAGAAAGGACACACAAAGGAGCTACAGATGCAGCCATTCAAAGTGCGCGTTACAGACACGTACCGCAGGTGACGTCGCTCAGTATGAAGCAAGATGACGCGGGGCACCGCAGTACGTGATTGGTTGACCGACAGGGGCACTCGTGGTCCGTTGGTCTGTCGTAGAAAGACAGTAAACGTCTTTGCTGTGCCCGTTGTAGGTATTGAATTTTACCACTGAAGGGAAATCTTAGTAGCTGAGCATAAAAAGAATAGGAGCATACTGTAACGCGTGTGAAGGTCATAAACGATATTAATTTTGGAACATAAACATACAGTGTATAGCTGGTCTTGGTACTTTAAAGAAAAAAATACACACCAGTATTCCATTTCTCCCTAAACATTTTAAGCTTCGAAGTCTTTAACTAACGCGATACCGGAGTCAACAAGCATACTTTTAGAATTTGATTAAAAGGGAATATAATATGGAATCGCGTATCTAAAGAATTTAATAATGGTATTCGTGTGCTGCGACAGGGCTGTGTAGGGCTGTTTCGCCTGCCTGTTCATGTGAGCTGTCTTGTAGACGTGACTACCAGCTGACAGGTTGTGTTTTCGAATCCAGCTGGTGCTGGTCTTTTCTTTTAACAAACATTTCTTCGAAAAAATAGAATAGCGATATTATGGACAATCAATTGACTTTTATATTTCAAAATATCGCAACATGATCGATATTTGCGATATTTTGAACATATCTTCCCTTCTGACAGCGGTGCCTGCTTCTATTGTGTGTGTGTGTGCAACAGAGTAAATTTTTAATAGCGTTTTAAGCGAATAGGTAATTAGATTGCTCGTAAACCTAATCGCTTTTTCTACATAAACACAGCATGATTACTCTCTGAAAATGCTTTTCCTTTATTTTTAAAGTAGGCTCAGATTTCAACTATAGATCGTATTATTATAAACTTTCTTGGAAAAATGTATTTTATGTAAACCATGTTTGCTATTAATTCATTTAGGGCTAAAATACGTTCATTGTCTTCCAATCGAGTCGAGTTGACATTGGAAGCCTGCCACACCCGGACTGTTAAACCAACGCATTAGCACGTCAAAGCCCATTGAGGGTATTGAGCCAGTATTGGCTTTAGTATTCCCCCCCTCTCCCCTCAATTCAATTCAATTCAAGGTGTTTTATTTGCATGACAGATGGGTACAAGCAGTGTTGGGTATGTATATTGTAACGCTTACGGCAGACAGGCACTGTGTAACAGCCGGCGCACCAGAGCAGCGCACCGAGGGAGCGTCTGCATTTATAACTTGGTTTTTAAAATTAGTCAAGCAATATGAAGCATCTTCTTTTACTTTTGAGTCCCTTAAATACATTGAACACAGCTTTCTCACCACTTAAGATTGCTCTTGATACCATCCTTACACAAAGCAGAAGGGAGATTTTAGTGCCTGAGCATAAAAAGAATAGGAGCATACTGCAACGCGTGTGAAGTCCATAAACGATATTAATTTTGGAACTTAAACGTTCAGTATATGGCTGGTCTCGGTACTTTAAAGAAAACATACACACCAGTATTCCATTTCTCCCTAAACATTTTAAGCATCGAAGTCTTTAAGTAACGCGATACCGGAGTCAACAAGCATACTTTTAGAATTTGATTAAAAGGGAATATAATATGGAATCGCGTATCTCAAGAAATTAATATGCAATAACTGAGTCAAGGGACTCAGAGGATCCAAGGCTAGACTGAGTATAATAGGCTTCGGGCTTCTATTGTGACATCTACTGTAAATTACAGAAATGTTAAAAGTAACCAAAATAAAGTAACTAAAATGTGGTCTAAAATCACCCCTTTAGACACCCCTTTTACTTCACTGGTGTCAGATATGAAAGGCAATAGTCTCCCGTTCTGTCTGCTGTGTGTTGCAGCAGAGGGACTCCCTGCCGCTGAAAGGGGCAGAGTAACTTGCATGCCCTCTAGTACAGTTTACACATGCACGACTTTAAAAGCTAGCAAGACAGGTTTCGATTCACATTAGCTGGCGAGCCTTGTTAAAAAAACGAATGATAATGTAACATGCCACTGTTCATGAACAAAGTTATACTGAGATTTCCTAAGATACGCGATTAAAAAATAAATAAATAAAAATTTGAATCTCCCGCGGAACACATTCCATAAGAATCAGTGGTTTTACAGTATATATCGCCTTTAAAGGTGGCTTCTCAAAACGCTTTACGGGATAAAAACAACCAGAACAGCAGCAACAACAATATTGTATTTCGTTGCACTTTGAAAACCAAGTAATAACTTAACTATACAGTACGTGCAAACGTTTCGTATGTTGCTGTCGTGAATGTCTGCGTACCCATAAGTATCTTATTTGCCTTGAGTCTGTCTACAGTATCTCTGTCCCACTACCCCCATCTCTCCCTCAATTCAATTCAAGGTGTTTTATTTGCATGACAGATGGGTACAATTCTTGTTGGGAATGTATACTTTGATATTTACACCCGGCGCGGCACCGAGGGAGCGTCTGCATTTATAACTTGGTTTTTAAAATTAGTCAAGCAATATGAAGCATCTTCATTTACTTTTGAGTCCCTTAAATACATTGAACACAGCTTTCTCACCACTTAAGATTGCTCTTGATACCATCCTTACACAAAGCAGAAGGGAGATTTTAGTGCCTGAGCATAAAAAGAATAGGAGCATACTGCAACGCGTGTGAAGTCCATAAACGATATTAATTTTGGAACTTAAACGTTCAGTATATGGCTGGTCTCGGTACTTTAAAGAAAACATACACACCAGTATTCCATTTCTCCCTAAACATTTTAAGCATCGAAGTCTTTAAGTAACGCGATACCGGAGTCAACAAGCATACTTTTAGAATTTGATTAAAAGGGAATATAATATGGAATCGCGTATCTCAAGAAATTAATATGCAATAACTGAGTCAAGGGACTCAGAGGATCCAAGGCTAGACTGAGTATAATAGGCTTCGGGCTTCTATTGTGACATCTACTGTAAATTACAGAAATGTTAAAAGTAAACAAAATAAAGTAACTAAAATGTGGTCTAAAATCACCCCTTTAGACACCCCTTTTACTTCACTGGTGTCAGATATGAAAGGCAATAGTCTCCCGTTCTGTCTGCTGTGTGTTGCAGCAGAGGGACTCCCTGCCGCTGAAAGGGGCAGAGTAACTTGCATGCCCTCTAGTACAGTTTACACATGCACGACTTTAAAAGCTAGCAAGACAGGTTTCGATTCACATTAGCTGGCGAGCCTTGTTAAAAAAACGAATGATAATGTAACATGCCACTGTTCATGAACAAAGTTATACTGAGATTTCCTAAGATACGCGATTAAAAAATAAATAAATAAAAATTTGAATCTCCCGCGGAACACATTCCATAAGAATCAGTGGTTTTACAGTATATATCGCCTTTAAAGGTGGCTTCTCAAAACGCTTTACGGGATAAAAACAACCAGAACAGCAGCAACAACAATATTGTATTTCGTTGCACTTTGAAAACCAAGTAATAACTTAACTATACAGTACGTGCAAACGTTTCGTATGTTGCTGTCGTGAATGTCTGCGTACCCATAAGTATCTTATTTGCCTTGAGTCTGTCTACAGTATCTCTGTCCCACTACCCCCACCTCTCCCTCAATTCAATTCAAGGTGTTTTATTTGCATGACAGATGGGTACAATTCTTGTTGGGAATGTATACTTTGATATTTACACCCGGCGCGGCACCGAGGGAGCGTCTGCATTTATAACTTGGTTTTTAAAATTAGTCAAGCAATATGAAGCATCTTCTTTTACTTTTGAGTCCCTTAAATACATTGAACACAGCTTTCTCACCACTTAAGATTGCTCTTGATACCATCCTTACACAAAGCAGAAGGGAGATTTTAGTGCCTGAGCATAAAAAGAATAGGAGCATACTGCAACGCGTGTGAAGTCCATAAACGATATTAATTTTGGAACTTAAACGTTCAGTATATGGCTGGTCTCGGTACTTTAAAGAAAACATACACACCAGTATTCCATTTCTCCCTAAACATTTTAAGCATCGAAGTCTTTAAGTAACGCGATACCGGAGTCAACAAGCATACTTTTAGAATTTGATTAAAAGGGAATATAATATGGAATCGCGTATCTCAAGAAATTAATATGCAATAACTGAGTCAAGGGACTCAGAGGATCCAAGGCTAGACTGAGTATAATAGGCTTCGGGCTTCTATTGTGACATCTACTGTAAATTACAGAAATGTTAAAAGTAAACAAAATAAAGTAACTAAAATGTGGTCTAAAATCACCCCTTTAGACACCCCTTTTACTTCACTGGTGTCAGATATGAAAGGCAATAGTCTCCCGTTCTGTCTGCTGTGTGTTGCAGCAGAGGGACTCCCTGCCGCTGAAAGGGGCAGAGTAACTTGCATGCCCTCTAGTACAGTTTACACATGCACGACTTTAAAAGCTAGCAAGACAGGTTTCGATTCACATTAGCTGGCGAGCCTTGTTAAAAAAACGAATGATAATGTAACATGCCACTGTTCATGAACAAAGTTATACTGAGATTTCCTAAGATACGCGATTAAAAAATAAATAAATAAAAATTTGAATCTCCTGCGGAGCACATTCCATAAGAATCAGTGGTTTTACAGTATATATCGCCTTTAAAGGTGGCTTCTCAAAACGCTTTACGGGATAAAAACAACCAGAACAGCAGCAACAACAATATTGTATTTCGTTGCACTTTGAAAACCAAGTAATAACTTAACTATACAGTACGTGCAAACGTTTCGTATGTTGCTGTCGTGAATGCCTGCGTACCCATAAGTATCTTATTTGCCTTGAGTCTGTCTACAGTATCTCTGTCCCACTACCCCCATCTCTCCCTCAATTCAATTCAAGGTGTTTTATTTGTTTGACAGATGGGTACAATTCTTGTTGGGAATGTATACTTTGATATTTACACCCGGCGCGGCACCGAGGGAGCGTCTGCATTTATAACTTGGTTTTTAAAATTAGTCACGCAATATGAAGCATCTTCTTTTACTTCTGAGTCCCTTAAATACATTGAACACAGCTTTCTCACCATCCTTACACAAAGCAGAAACTGTCCGATGACTCACAGTACAAGTGGAAAGATTACAGATTTTAATCGTCTTTAATTTTGTCTTTAATTTTGCCTGTGGAGTGTATCTTATTAAGCTCTAAATTGCATTTTGAGCGCGGTTTTTTACTTTTTTTTAATTGCATTTTGGGCGCGGACAGCACATACAAGGGTTAATGAACTGCGCCAAGAAATTTAAAATAGTATTCTTTAGGTGTGAGGGTAGGAGTGGACCGCAGCAGGCATAATCAGCAAACCAGGAAAACAAAGAACAGGACAGGTGAGATGTGTATCCAGAAAGCGAGTGATCAGAAAAAGGAAATGGAAAACGCAGAAAAAGAAAACGCTTTACAGGATAAAAACAATAACAACAGTAGTGGCTGGGCAAACGATTTTTTTTATCGAAATACAAATTGAGATACTGTACTGTATAATGATGTGCATGAACAAAGGTATACTGCAATTTTCCTTAGATACGCGATTAATGCTTCGTAGGAGGAGGCGGTCTTTTCCTCTTGTCTAACAGTTTGTCCACAAACAAAACATTCCTGTTAGACAAAAGGAATTGAAAAAAAACAATTTTGTCAATGAAAACCGGTGTGTGTGTCTCTCCCTGCTGGATGTTCCTCTCACAAACTGCTGAATGAATAAAATAATTTTATTGAAAATGCGTTTGCGATTGTCTGGTATTTAATCTGGTCCCTTTTAACTGTTTTTCGATCTACTGTATTGCTTTGAGATGCCACTTTTAAAGGCGATATGTAAAATAAAGTTTTTTTTATTATTGTTATAGAGAAACATGATCAGATTTTCCCTGGTTCAGAAAAAAGATCTAAAGTGCTACACATAACTTTCTTAATTCGATGTATTTAAAGCAGTGAACTACTGTAGGTGTCACATAACATTCAGAAATACAATCACGTATTTGACAAATAAAAACGATTATAATCTAATCCTTCCACGTTTGATCCCAAAATCCCAAGAAATATAAATCTTGACGGGTAGAAAGCTATGCTGAAAGTTTATTAAGATGCTTAGAAGACAAAGATACTGTATCAATTTATGTTGCATTAGCCTGATTATGATTAAAAAACACATATAATTAAACACGCGTTTGCGATTTAAATCAGAACACGATTTAAATCAATATCGATTCCATATTATATTAGCAGAAAAGCTTAAAACTACCACTTTTTCACACGCTATTTCACATGCTAGTTAAATACTTCGATGCTTAAAATCGTTAGGGAGAAATGGAATACCGGTGTGTATTTTTCCTTTAAAGTGCCGAATCCTGGAATCTGACTGGCTGACACCCCTCTGAAGTGGTTCCATAAAATCTGGTATACGGAAAAGAAAGCGTTGATAAATACAAGTGTCTTTTAATACACTCTTTGCTGTGCTCTTGAGGATCCTTGTGATATTTTAAGCTCTAGTTGAATGATAAGTGTCGCATTTTAAATCATTTTCGTAGTTAGAAATTATGAAACGCCCTGTTAAAAGCTAGGAAGTTTTTATGCCCGTTGAAGTAAAACAAAATGCCTGACAAAGTATGGCTTGGACAGATTCCAAGTGCTTGTACAAATGTGCTAAAGAAATTATACTTTGAGTATACAGCTTGTCTAAAGTCATCCATTATTAATACTATTAGTAATATCTTCAGTAAAGGCTTTGATGCATAAATATTTATGATAAAGGTAGGCTGTGTACTTTTGTCCAACTGAGCAATCTTGCTTTCATTAAAATAAACCAACATTTTAATGACTGATGATTAACATGCTGTAATACACAGTTCAAAATTAAAGGCTCAAATGCTGTACATGAGAGGTTAAGCTCCCCCTGGCGGTTTTACAAGGCGACGCCGGATAGTTAACCACGTGACACCACGTTAACTGCGTCATACCGCGTGATACTGTGACACGCCCACCGGGGTATGCCGCGAAATACCTCACGCATTTTGAATGGCTGCATCTGTAAGAGATCTAAATGTTACAGGACTCTTAGTTTTAAATATAATTTTGTCCACGTATGATTGCATTGCATTTCTCAACTTAAACAGCTATTGGAAGTGTAATAGCAGTGGTTTATGATAACACTCATTAACATGGGAGCAACAAGAATCAGACTGATACACTGATACTTCAGCACCCACGATAAAATGAGCCCCATTGTCCCAGGTAAATAAAGCCAGATAATAAAGGCTGGTATGGATGTTTGTTATATAATATGGCCAGCAGCCATATCACTCTGCAACTCACAACTGGCAACCCACTGAAGCCCAGCAGTGTGAGCCTGGTCAGTACCTGGATGGGAGACCTCCTGGGAAAAACTAAGGTTGCTGCTGGAAGAGGTGTTAGTGGAGCCAGCAGGGGGCGCTAAACCCTGCGGTCCATGTGGGTCCTAATCCTCCAGTATAGTGACGGGGACACTATACAGAAAACAGGCGCCGTCCTTCGGATGAGACGTAAAACTGAGGTCCTGACACTCTGTGGTCATTAAAAATCCGAGGGCGTTTCTCGAAAAGAGTAGGGGTGTAACCCCTGGCCAAATTTCCCATTGGCCCTTACCAATCATGGCCTCCTAATAATCCCCATCTTGAATTGGCTTCATTACTCTGCTCTCCTCCCCACTGATAGCTGATGTGTGGTGAGCATTCTGGTGCACTATGGCTGCCATAGCATCATCCAGGTGTATGCTGCACATTGGTGGTTGTGGAGGGGAGTCCCCATTACCTGTTAAGCGCTTTGAGTGGAGTGTCCAGAAAAGTGCTATATAAGTGTAAGCAATTGTTATTAAAACAGAGGAGAGTTGCTGGCTTTAGGTGGGATTTTCTTTGCCTTCCGTACACCACTGTATGCCTTTGTAAGTCATCAGAGAACTGGGTTTGACTGTATTGCGTGTATTACCCCATTGTGAAAAGATAACCTGACAGAGGAGTGCTCCCCAAATGTCTCCCAGAGAAAATGAAATTGCAAAGACAGTTGGCACTGTTTAATATTGAAGGAGAAATAGAACACTTAATCTCATTTTGTGATTTGATTCTCAAATTAATCTCAAATTATTTTTTCTGCAGACAGGTTTTCCTCCATACGAACATACGATGAGATGCCCTTGGTGAGTATGATATTTTAAGTTGTAATACTGCAGTTCATATAGAGACTCTTTCTTCTAAAGTGTTTTTATATTTTAGAAAATAACATATTCTGCTGTGTAAGCAGATGTAATAAATTCAGTGATTTCGGTTATTCCTTCACCGGGAGAACAAGATACATAATTCTATTGAATAAATTGTGAAAAAGAATAAAGAAATATTTAGTGGAATATATATTTTTAGTCTTCTTTGCATCAGTAAGTCAGACATCGTTTCAAACAAAAGTTCAGTTGCTCTTATGAAAGAGAAGAAAGAAATCAAAATGCACAGTACATGTTGGTACATAAACTTTTATAACAAAATCCAGGATGAGCATTTAAAGAGCTCTTACCTTAACTTTAGTACTGTACATCTTGATTTAAGTATCTAAGCATTTCAGCTGTATGGAAAAGGAAAAGCATTCTGCAAGCAAAACTCATATAACACTTTTTTTCAGTATATAAATCTAATCAGTAGGGAAGATGACTTGGAAACTCGATAGGAATGTTCTGCAACAGGAGAGTATCCATATCAGACTATCTATATAAGACTTTTGCTTTTAATTTACAAGATATTTGGAATAGAGACAGTGTCCCTTAGAAAACCTAAGAAAGGAAACTGTATGTGACACGGTTGAGAATGCTCTGATAGGTATGTGAGACGATCAAGATAGACAAAGTGAGTAGCGTTTACATCATCAGCCAGTGGAAAGTACAGGAGTGAAGACTCTTCATAATAATTCATAATTTTATAATAATTTCTTACATTTATATAGCGCTTTTCTGGACACTCCACTCAAAGCGCTTTACAGGTAATGGGGACTCCCCTCCACCACCAACAATGTGTAGCCCCACCTGGATGATGCGACGGCAGCCATAGTGCGCCAGTATGCTCACTACACACCGGGTATCTGTTTTGAAGTGAACAGAGTGATGAAACCAATTCATAGATGGGGATTATTAGGAGGCCATAATTGATAAAGATCAGGGAGAATTTTGGCCAGGACACCAGGGTAACGCCCCTATTCTTTTTGAAAAATGCCCTGGGATTTTTGATGACCACAGAGAGTCAGGACTTCAGTTTTACATCTCATCTGAAGGATGGCGCTGTCCCCGTCACTATACTGGGGCATTAGGAACCACACAGACTGCAGGGTGAGCACCCCCTACTGGCCCCACTAATAGCTCTTCCAGCACCAACCTTAGTTTTTCCCAGGAGGTCTCCCATCCAGGTACTGACCAGGCTCATACCAGCTGAGCTTCAGTGGGTTGTCAGTTGTGAGTTGCAGGGTGATATAGCTGATGGTATGGTCAAAGGAGACGGAAAGAATTTACCAGAATGGCGCTACCAGGAAGAAGTGGGAAGATGAAGACCAAATATCACATGGAGAGAGAGAGAGAAGGAGATGGAAGAAGATTCCTGTGACTGAAGACGGTGATGAGCCAGGATCTGCAAGAGTAACCCTCTTTAAACATAATAAATGAGGGAAAAAATCTAAAGCAACATTTAAGTTTGCTAAAAGAAGACTTCAAGAACTCTATATGCGATTTTATTTTCTCAATATTTCACAGATTAAGATAGGGTAACCTATAAATACATTTTTCCATCTAAAAATGCTACTCGACGTAAGAATATGTACAGTACATCATATTTTATTTCTACACCTACTGCCCACCTCCATCCCTTCTGTGTTCTATGAGTAAGGCTGCCATATTTCATATTTAATCATTCTTCCCTCCCAAAGCTTAGTAGATTTGCAGACACCAGCAGTACAAAGCTGAACAAATTTTATTTTCAGTAACAGTCATTTAATGGTCAGTACAGCACAGTAATTTTAAATCTGTCCTCGATGCAGAAAGCATCTGCTATTAAAAGTTGAGGATTAAAGTCAGTTGGTTGCTGAGACAGCTGTGTGAAACAATCCGTTCAACTGAGGAATTAGAACTACACCAAAACCATACAGTTGCAAAGATTTTAGAGTGCCGAAGAAAGAAATCAAAAATCAGTTTTGATAGGCAGACACAAAGCATTAATAAATTATGCATACATCTTGTATGAAGTTAGTTGAGTACCATGAAGAAAACAAAAAGATATGCAAGTTAAAATTAACATATGGAACAGCTTCCCCTGGACAACCTACACAAACAGAAAACAGCCTGACAAATTGGAGGACTATTCTTGCTTGTTTGTTTTCTAGTAGCTAACTGATACTGTCTACTGATACTAAGACGGTTAAAGAAGGCTAAGATATGTCCCCAGATCCTCACTAACTTTTACAGATGCACTACAGAAAGCACACTGACAGGTTGCATCACAGTGTGGTATGGCAACTGCAGTATTGCTGACCGCAAAGCCCTACAGCGGGTGGTGAAAACTGCCCAGTCCATCACTGGGGTTGCCCTCCCATCCATACAGGACATTAATGACAGATGGTGCTTGAGGAAAGTTTGCATCATCAAAGACCCCACACACCCCAGCTACAGACTATATGACTCTCTACCATCTGGAAAACAGTACCGGAGCATTTGGGCCCGGACTACCAGACTCAGAGACAATTTTTACCCCTGCACTATCAAACTAATAAACTCCCAGCCTCTCTCACCTACGATATGAACCTCACAGTGCCTTCTCTCTTACCAAAAACTCAAACACACATTGAAATCTACCTCTACCTCACATGTCAAAAGCTTTCTATCCTTTATTTCGTTCTGTTGATGTATGATTTTGCACATCTGATGTTGTTTTGCACATTACCCGTTACCTGTCGTTGTTTTGCACACTGCCTGTTGTTGTTTTGCACACTGCCTGTTGTCTCTGTTTTTCTTTTCTTATACAATTGTATTGTTGTTTTTTGTACTACTTATCGTCTGAGAGCTAGCTAAATAGCATTTCGTTATACCATATACCTGTATATGAGTATAACGACAATAAACTTGAACTTGATAGAAGGATTTCGTCCTTCCATTATTCTGGAGGACCACAGGCTATCTGTTTCGGCAACATGACAGCATACCATATTCCATACTGCTCCTTAGCTTCTTTATTTAAAAAAGTGTCTCCTCTTCTCAGTCTTTAAGGGATGTCCACTTTTTATTTGATAGGTGTTTCACATTAATGCCAAAGAAATGTATTGGGTTGAATTTATCTTTCTGGCAGATATTTTACTACTTCACCTTTCCGCTTGAGAGATTCTTTTAAGTCTAGGAAGCAAGAATTGATGGTGGTAAAAAATAGATTTTTGCTTCTCATGTTACATTTTAGAAGCATAGTAAAAATGCAAGGATTTGAATCAGATGAGAAGTGGGACCCAGCTAACCACTGGGTGGATGTGAAACCTTGATTATGAGATCTGGTGCTTTATCATATGCGCTCAACACCAGTTTGTTGTCTCTCAATTTGCATTGATGAAAAAGGTGCAGCATAAACATGCTAGCCTTTCTTTGTTTTTGGCAGGGTGCACTGAAACAGCTGCTTAAGCAATTAGAAAATGACAAGAAGAGCCTCCAGAGCCAGCTTAAGGATTACATGCTTCGAACAGAGCAGGAAGCAAAGGTTTGCACAGTATCTTTATAATTGCAACAATGTGGAAAGTGGATGGTTTGTCAGTAGAAATACTAGTAGTCACAGATATAAGACACTAATCTTACTTCATTAGAGTAACAGTTCTAACTCTGGCCTTTGGTTTTCAGGCTTATCATAAGGCAAATGATGAGAGACGCACATACCTTGCAGAAATTTCACAGGTGGGAATTTGAAAAGATCTTTCTAATTTTTGTAGCCAAAGTTGTCAAGCAGGGCTGGCAAATTTAATTATGAGAATGCTGCAGTGCCATCTGGAGTTTCTTCTACTCAAGCTTCAGTTTGGCAAATTAGACATTTTGTTTGTTACTTGGTTAATTAAACTGCTTGTCAGGTTTGCAGTGCTTGATAAGTGGTACTCTGTTTTGAATTCCTTCATCTTTTACGTGTATATACACTGTGTGAGTACATAATTACATTGATTATAATTGAAGCAGATAATTACATTGATTATAACTGAGTACATATGTTCAAACATGAAACAAAGGACCCTGTGGCCCTGCAACAAGTTCTCATTACCTGGACACCAGTGAACTAAACAATGAATTTTGCTTTGTCTTAGTAATTATTTAATTTGGGAAAATTCACTTCATTTTTATTCCCAATAACTGATTAGTGAAAGTTTAATAATGAATTGCATTGGGAAGCCCAGTATGAAAGGTGGACCTAACCACATTTGCTTTAGAAATGTATCCTTGCTTTTTCTTGGATGTTTACATTTGTTCGTGATTTAAAACCAAGTAGACCAAAGTCAAACAGTTCTATCAAAGTTCTATCAATAAGAAATGCCTCCTTTATGGTCACACTCATACCGCTTTGACCTTAATCCTTTCACTTAACAGCTGTCTTACACAATCATTAATCTTTCTGATTTTGGGACACTTCATTGCATCTGTTACTGTAGATTAAAGTGCCTCAGTGCAGTAAAATCTGCAGACACTGGAATTTCTACTCAGCCATTGAACTAAAGGAGAATCAAGACTGATATTTGTGGTTGTTTGACTAACTAAGGTATCATGCAACTTTTCTGTGTGATAGCATACAGTTAACATGGCAAATCACAAGACCACTCTGTGCAAAGGGGCACTGCTTTCCTAATGTCTAATGTTGTCGTTCATTCTTAAAAAGAGAATAAAAGGCAGCCAAAGGTGAATGAAGAGTTCTGTCATCTTTGATGATCAGATTCCTGTTCTTTTGTAAATGCTATATTCGTGTCTTTTCAGATTTCTGTTTCAGTTAGTTTAGATGGATTAAAAGCATTACAAATTGAAACAGAGTTAGACTCTAAAATATCGCCAATATGTTTGTTACATCCATCTGATTTGGAATAGCCAAAATGAGCCCAACAGTCTGGAGGGAATGAGGAAGTGCAGGCAAACTCGCCTCCATTCGGACAACTGATAGGCACCACAGCGCCCTACAGATAATCCAACTCTGATAAATAAAGACCTGCATCCCTCACCAACACCACTACATGTCTGGGAGGCCTCAGGGGCTGTTGTATCCCAAGAGAGCCCTGGCCAACTTATCCCACACTCCCCTTGGCAGCGTTCAGCCAATTGTGTGCTGCAGCTTGGTGAATCCCAGTCATTATCGGGTCACCAGTGGCAAGACTCAGGCTTGAACCCGTGATTCGAGAGCTCGGCCTACGCTCAGGTGGCCACCCTGACTGGTCGAGTCCATTGTGAAGCCCAAAAGCGAACATACTGTAGATCCATTGTTTTAACAGTTTATGATCAGAGCAGGATATTGAATCAATTAAAACTTAAAAGAGAGAAAAAACAAATTGGGAAATTGTTCATAATATAATTATATGAAATCCTAAAGATAATAATATACTTACTAGATTTTTTAAACACTATTAGTGGTTATGCTGAAGTCTTGTTCGTGACATTTTCTGTGTTGCATATCATTTTCTTTTCAAATAAAATACTGTTCATTATACTGTATGTCTGCAGCAAATTATGCTACATTTTTTTTCGATTTTTGAATGGGAGCAGATACATTTGTTTCCTCTAATTCTGTCAGTGTTATTCCAGTTCATTGCAATGATTTGCTTCTTTGTCCTTCTTCCTTTCAATATACTGTACATCTTTTTAGGTTAATTCTAATAAGTGCCATTACAATAACAAGAGAAATATCCGTCGTGAAAACCAAGAAAAGAGGTTAAAAACATTCATAAGAGTTTACGTGGACAGCTGCACAGAAATATATCAGATTTTTCCTCCAATATATATAATTTTGTGTTGTAGCTCGGTGTCATTTAACAATTATGGGTATTGCATGAGTAAGAAATTTGTTTCAACTATATAATATTTTGTTTCAAAAATGAATATCTTTGTAATTCCTTAATTACTTTTGCAAGACCTTTATAAAGATGTAAGAAAACTTAATCCTGACTATGACCCAAACCAAAACTGTAACACTCCCTAACATTATTAATAACATTTTAAAAGGATGTCTGTTTGTAGGTAATTATAAAAGTGACCTAAAGTAATGTGTGTTCTAACCAACAGAACTATAAAAAGTCATATTTAGCTGCATATGGCTAAAGACACCTATGTTGTGGTTGTAAGACTCTGGGCCTTTGTTCAGGCATCTGCGGTGTTGGATTCAAGCAGAAAACAGCAGATGGTTCAGGCACACGGGACCATGGAAAATCAGCTTGTGAAGTATGGTACTTTTTCTGTGTTCAAAAATCAATAGGTGTATACTTAGAATGTATTTTTGAATACTACTTATTGAAAATAAAACTGAAATTGTGCAAGTCATCTAAATGGTACTGAATTAAAAACGAACCTTAATTCCATTCACAAATTTCAATCATGGTACTTAATTGCTTTCCTGCTTACCAGAGGTGTCTTCAGTCTAACTAATGGAAAGCTGGTGTTTTTGTCATTTGAATTTGTAGTCCAAGCTAATTTAATGTGTAGATAGATTTTAACCTAGTCCAGACTATAAAACAGACAAATGTCAGAGCACTGTAATTCTGCAGTCTTTTTAAAGCTCAAAACCTTTTGTGATGTTTTGAACGAATCTTGGGTCCCTATAAAGACGTGCTTTAGTATTATTAAACAAGTGCCTAAATGATCTAAATATAGATTGCCACCTGTTACCTTTTTACCTATTTGAGATATTTTCTTTATAAGGGTGGGATAATGTGACAAAATTGCAAATGATAAATTAATACTCATTTTAAATTTCCAATAAATGATTTTATTGTATCAGTATTGAAATATACTAGGACATATGCACAGATACAAGCCTTCTGTACAGCTATACAGAGATCTAATGTATTGTAAACCTGATCACATTAGAAAGAGTGCTGTCTGAGTTTATTACATTGTCTGGCTCTCTGGCAGGAATAATGTAATGTTATGAAAGATGATTCTGTATTTGGATTGTTTCTGTAAATTTTATTTAATGCATGTAATGATCAGAGATTTCAAGGGCATAATTTAAGCAGAGATGCATCCCTTCAGGAAGCACTCTAAATCTGATTTCATGCTTTCCTGCAGTGTTCTTCAAGCTGTTTTATTAGCACAATGTATTACATTTGAAACCAAAATACTGCAATACACATAAAAGGAATACTATTGTAATATATCACTGCTATAAATATATTTATACTGTATATGTACTGTAGAAATCATTCTACCTTTTTACAATATGTCAATGTCAATTTCATTTGTTTCATTTCATTTTTTTAAATTAGGATGCACTCCTTTCTTTTCTTCATGGTTGTTGAGGCACAGAGATGTAAGTAAAACATCGTACATGCTTTTCTTTTACTCTTTTCGCTATTTATGCAGAGGCAGCTACAACTTGCTGAGCACAAACAAAGATTCCAAGAGAGGAGCCATAAGGAAGACGGCCACCATAAGTCGACTACCAAAGATAAAACGCTGATTAAAAAAAAACTGTTCTCATGCACAACAGGACAGGGCAATGTAGTCAGATATGTTATAATTATTTTCTGCATTTGTATAAAAGATGTATTTCTTTGCGCTGTTATTTCCATAATGAAGAGAATATATTTTTTTCTCTGATTCATTAACATTATTGGGTTGTAGTAATCATAATTACCCATCAATTTTTTTTCTTTTTGTAACCACATCTACAATGTTTGTATTGCATAGAGAAGATTGAGGGATTTAGTGTCTTAGGCACTTTCAGGCATCTTTTTTGACACTGCAACCACGTCACAGGAGAGAGCAGACTGACACAGCTCTCACTATTAACATTGGAAGCTGCAGATGCCCGGGAGGTCACAGGGGTCACTGTTGCAGTGCTAACTCATGGGACACTGGCTGACTCAAACCCACCCAAGCCTGTTGGCACTTGTTCAGTTGAGGGCCTCCAATTTCAGAACTTCAGTGATGACAACCAAGTCCACATGCTGATGCAAGAATGCTTCAGGGGATCAAACATCAGGATTTTATTACAAGGCATCAACAGCCTTATGAAGCAGTAGTATTCGCTGTAAGTGGATGTCTGTGTTGAAAACTCAAACAGCCTTCCCCCTCTGTGAAGCATAGATGGTGGATAATTCACAAATTAACTTATTTACTTAAATATGTATATATGCTGAGCATTGAAACATAACTTTTTATTTGTGTATGTTTTAAGAAAAATAAAGTATATATGCTTTGGATATGAAATGTTTTTGCTTCATATTGATTAAGTAATTATCCTTGACTGCCTTGAGGTATGTCTTGACTGTAATATCACCTCATTAGTGAGCAAGCTGATTGGGGACAGGTGATGAGGTGAGTTATCCAGTTGAATGTTTAGCCTGGTGAAAATCAGGAAACAAAAACACTTCAAGGAAACAGTATGCCCTGCATGTCAAGATAACAATGCCTCTGTGTCATATGCAGACTAAAGCAACATCTCATTCCGATTCTCCAGTAGTAGAGAAAAATCCTCTTAATCAATGAATAAAGATTTTGTGTACACCATCTTTACAGACATTACCAAGTGTGGTGCAAATGTACACAATGATATGCTAATTGTGTATTCAACAGACCTACAGTATGCACAAGTGTGATGGTCAGGGCAGGAGTGACTAGTCTCTAAAGAACACCACTCATAATGTTGGATGGCAGCCTGACTGCATAATCAACTTAACACTTGTTAAGTCCTGGGACCTCCCATGCTGTTCTTGTGCGCTCATTTTGATGTTCCAACAGGTCAACACGTGTACACACGATGCTTTTTTAACAACAACTTTCTTGCAAGTGGGAAAGTGAAATTTATAGAGTAGCTACCTTACTTTCCAGACTTGAGCATTTGTGAGATTTGCTCTGATGGGGCATCTAGGACAAGGTTATAGATAGTTCTAGGTTCAGCCATTGTAACTTCATATCTGAAAATACTGTGATGACTGAATCCCATGATCTATTGGGTTTGAGTAACACATTTTATTTCTTCTCAATCTATATTTGTATTTTGCTGGATTTATATCAGTCGCAACATAAATACAAGAAAATCCAAATAGAGAGGTTATAACATAGGCTTTATTCACTCTCCATCCCTCCTACCAATTTTCCTCCCTCTAACCAACCTCTCAAGAGCTCCCCATTTTTTTAAACTATAGAACTCCACAATTCCAACACAAACAAAAGATCAGCACACAAACATCCCAAATTACAGTCAATTAACACAATAAAGCTGAATAAGATATAACTGTCCAAACAGATGTAGAACGCCTTCTCACGGTCTTAAAGGGTTTTTATTTAATTTCATGGCAGTATCTGAATAAATTACCTCTCCTGAAAATTCAGGGTTGTCTGGAAGAAGACATTTTTTGATCCAAGCCAAGTGAACTGTAAAGCTACAGACTAATGAGATAAAAATGAGAAAATGGAACCCAGTCTTTGGGCAATAAAGTATAGTTAGTACACTTACACTTGATAGTTAAAATAAGAAGTAATGGAACAAATAAAATACTTATATTGGTTGCTTTCATTTAGAGTAATACATTTATAGTGAGCTGTTGAAGTAAAAAGTCATTCTTGCAATTAAAAAATACAAAAATATAAAATTAAGTCTTTGACCTTCCAGGTTAATAAACCAACACTTCTGTGAATGGTGTGACTGCAACTTTACAGGTTTATAAGGTATTTTAGAGCATGCTTCTTTTGTGTCTATAAAAATCAGTCTCAAACTACTAATTATGTCGCTGCAGAAAACAATTATGACACGACGGTTTCCAGCTGAAAATTGTGTTGCACAAGGCGTTTTCCAATCATGTCATTCGGAATTGACACAAAAACTGATTAATAAAATTTCTCTGTCGTGCAAAGATTCTTTTCTACACTTGCATTTGCATTTCCACGCGGCAAAATGTCTTCGGCATGCGAGTTAGAACACGTTCCTTCTAACAAAGTAAGGCCAGGAGGAGTTGCTGACTTTTCACGTGTTTTCCTTCCATCCGATTTAATTAAGCACTTTTTAATTTAAGGCTGTTTTTCTTTTTTAAAGGGTGCCGTGCACTTGATATGCGGTGAAAGATTTGTTTTGTATTTCGTAAATTTCAACAGACTTGCTGTGGTCTGTAATCACAGATGCTGAGAAAAACGTTATTCTTTCTAGTGTTTTGAGGGCAAAACTGCTAAATCCTTGCAATTCAACTTTATATTGTTGTCAAGGTTAACTTGAAAATAAACGGTTAATAGTGTATTATAACTTCATTCCGGTTAAACACCAAATAAATAATTTTGAGTTGGTTATGTCTAAGCTAAATGAACCTGTAACAATTGCATTACAGTATTGTTTGCAGCACTTTACGTAAAATTAACAGTGGCTTCAGCATTACAGCGTTGTTTTATCGGGAGGGCGACAAATACCTTACTGGAATGTGTTAAAGTTGCTCTGAAAATGCAAATATAAATTGCTGAGGTATAGAAAGCGTGGAAATGGACGCACAGTATGTTAAACCACTGCACTTGTAATAGTTATTGTATTTCCCCCATTCAGCTACACTGATGTATGGCGTGTTGTCATTGTTTGGGTCTGCGAGACCGATTGATTTGGTGGATGGTGTGAAGGGCATTTGGTTAAACTGTCTTCTCACAGCACTGTGCTTGATGCTCGTCATGCAACCCATCCGATATTTTTTATCTTAAGAGTTGTCGTTTCCTTAGCCGTCCTAGAATGTTACCCGGCAACGGCACTTTGGTGCGAACTTCTGTGATGTTTCACCACCAGTAACAGCCATGTCAGATTTCATCTTTGTTGTGAAGTAATCACTACCCACGACAGTACTTGTTGAGAGAATCCCTGTATTAAAATAAAGTGCAGTTTGAAAACTGGGGACCTGGCAAACTTTCTATGCAGCCGGAATAGAAGATGGGCCATGTTACTCAACCCTTTCAACTATTTGTTTAGTGTTTTTTATAGTGGGTTTTTTCCCCATTCCAATGGATCCCAAAATCTTATCCGCAAGAATATCCTTTATTCCCCAGTGAAGTAGAGGGTTCTCTACCTCACCTTAACTGGTGGTGATCTGATTCACAGTAAAAAATTAACAGCTGTAGGATTAGGCATACCCAATAAGGCACTTGGGATATCATCCCTACTCTTAAAAACAATGCCATAGGACCTTTTAATGGCCAGATAATTGGGACTTTAGTTCGGCATCTCATCTGAAGGACAGCACAAAGAGCCAGGTCAACATTCTGGGACATTTGATTTTGGAAAATTCTAATCCAGAGGGAGGCAGAAAGTGGTTTGACAGGGGGGAAAAAAACAATTTAATGTGATAAATTTTACGATGATCCAAGTTGGATGTGTCCTCTGAAATGCAGAATAATCCTGCAGCCTAAAACAACTGCCTTATTTGAATACTTTTTATCCCATGTGTGACTGCCTTTCTGATGTCAAAGTCAAATTAATGACCAAATGAATTACCCTTCAAATTCTGTGTGACCTGATATTTGTGCTGGACAGCAGGGGTTTATATGATCATTAGCGCCATATGTACAACTATTGGCCAAACATTGGATGAATGTCTTGTTTTGAGGTCTTTAAGATATGAAATTTATATATGAAATCTCTTCTAGAAAGATTTCAGCGCCTTGCTGATTGGTGATGAAGATGCTGTTGACGTGACTACTGCTCTTCTTCAGGACACTCTTCTGAGGTTTGGCAGTGCTACTATCATGAAGAGCCCGCTGCAGACTGCCACAGCACTCCTAGATATTTACAGCTTCCACTTCATGTTCGTGCACCTGAGCTCGACACAGCCTCTGTCAGATCTGAAAAGTCTCCAGGTTATTAGGTAAAAAAAAGATCCTGTACAAAATAAGAAAATGAATATGTGTGGGGGAAGTAGATTGGAGCCATATGTTAGTCACAGGGAAACTAACAAGTGCATGTGCTAAAAATTCACCCGTTAAAACATTTAAAAGAAACATCAGCCAGCTGTACTTCACATTTGACATAAAAACTAATATATGTCTTGCTTTGATTATGCAGCCTATTTTTTTCACCTCCTTGTTGGTTCATATTATTTTCACGCTGTCACTGACAGCGTGAATCTGATATCTTTTAATTATTAATCTGGAGCATCACCAGATGTTTAAACTGATGCTGTCATGCCTTGAGGTACCGTATGCTATAGAAAAGGTTCAGATGGGTCACAGTTTTCAACAGTTTTGAGTTAACAAGATTCGGATGGAAATAAATGAAGAAATACAGTAAAACATTTGTGAATACATTGTTTTTGGGTCTAATATAAGGAGGTTCCATGTGATGAACTGTGGTGTATAAATGCCAAAAATAAACACTAATAGTCCACCACTTCACTAGAAATGTTTTTTTTCTCACACATTTGGATTGGTGTCAAAATCTGAAGCGTTGCAAACTGTTTTTAAATAAGTACTTTTATAATCTCATTATTTTAATACAGTGTTAATTATAAAAAGTGAGAAAAAGAATACAGTGTGATTAAAATAGGAAGGAATCAAAGTGCTTCTTGTTTCTTGTTTCCAATAGGAACAACCAAAGTAAGAAGTCAGAGAAAGTAATCTGTATTGTAATTATTCCAGAGATACACTTTGGTAGGTATGCATTGAGTAATGTTTTTTCTGAACCTTGTTGATAAGATGGCAAGCTACTGTATAACTGAGCTCTTTTCCAGAAAAGGACCTCATAGGCAGTGTTGCAGACTTTATCTTCACCAAGCCATTGACGCTGCATAATATAGAGATGGTTCTTAAAGGATGTGACTTCATGTGTCCGAGAAGTAAGTATTAATGTAACCATCCTGCAGTGTTGTTCCCTGAGCACAATGGTTTTGAAACAAGAAGCAAAATGACTTTTGAATGAGTTGCAGTTATTACACTTAACCTTTAAAAATTGGTGCTGCTTCCAACACTAGAATAATGAAAGAACCTTTACTGTGAAACACACAGAGGGAACAAGTGAAAACTATGGGGAAGAGCAATTTAAAACTGAGAACAGGGGACACTTCTTTAAGTAGCAGCAGTATGGAACTAGCTTCCCAACCATGTTGTTGAGTCCGATATACTTTCCTTCAAGAAACTGCCGAGATACTTGGAGCAATTAACTACTAATTACTAAATGGACAAGATAGTCAAATAGCCTTCTTTCATTTGTAACCTTTATGTTTTTGTTCATAATTCACATCACGGTGTGGAAATTTGTGTTCTTACAGAACGTTTGCTCATTTTACTACCATTTTCACCTTTATTGGTAGCAGTATGTTGTACAACAGACTCAATAAGCCAAATATTCTTTGTATATGCAGATTCTTTGTATACGTGTATGTCACAGTAAGATCACAACTCCATGGTAGTATCCCTCAATATTTAATAGGGGATTTCACATATTTAATGAGATACAGTGTACTGTATATACAGTATGTACAGTGCATGGTTTTCATGGACACATTTCATGGAAACATTAAAGGCTTTCTTGAAGTTTTATGGCTTTAAATTCTTAATGTTGCACATAATAACTGAATGTTCAGAATTGTAGAGGGGTTGCCTCAGCAAAGTTGTGTGTGATCAAAAACATGTTCTCTCTCCAACAGACAAGAAAGACAGTAACTCCAATCCAAACCCAGGTTCAGATGTGTGGGCTGTACAGAAACAACAGGAACCTGCCAACTCTCAGGGGGACTTAGGGCCCTCCATCCAAAAAAGGCTTGTTTTTTATTTTTGTAATTCATCATTTTTGTTGTCTACTAAAGAAACAATCATTTATGGTATTTGATGGGAGAGGTGACTTAATTCTGTGCTTACTGTGTGTAGGTCTACCACCAGACATACTAAGTTTTTTTTTGTAATACTTATGTACAGGTACATGCTACTCTTTTGTAAATCCCAACCATGTTTGTAAAGAAACTTCCATATGTCTGGGATAGGATAGCTGCATTCAGTTTTCTTATGACACAGTTTCAGTTTTTTCCAGTATTGCATTTTTTTTGCCTTTGTTTGCTAGAGTTACTGTACTTAACAGTTGAAACTTATGAACCTTTTTTTTTCTATGCATATTGATTGAGCCACTGGTTATTGCTTGGACACACTCATTTTTAAAGCACTATAAGAAAATTGAAGTTTTGGCTCTGCTTGCTATAGGGACAGGCAATTCATTTATGATTAATGGCTTTGTCTAAGGGAACAATCTGATTCTGTTTAAAGCCTGGCATACCTGGCCTGCACAGAATGTGCAATCGACTGACCTGAGAACTTAGCCAAGTAGTTAGTAATTTAGTCAGAAACCAGGCTTTTTTTAACTCTTTCCTTTCTGGAATTTGGCACAAAAAAACCATTATCTGCCGAATTCAGCAGTGTTGGATTACAGTCTTGTTATGACGAGCTTGACTCTTGACTTTAAAATAATTTAGCATGAGAAATAGCATTATATTAATTGAACATTTAAAAAGAAAGCTACGCAAAATGTAATGTAATAGACTAACACTAAGAATATTGTATACTAAGGTGTGAAATGCTTCTTGAATATGATTGAATAAATTAACATAGTGAAACAAAAGATGCCGTGCACAATACATTATGGGGAAACCTCAGAAAAAATATAAATAAAATACATCAGACTTGAGCAGTGGTTGTGTTTCAGAAGAAAGAGTTAAGCAGAAGATCCTTGTGATCGTCTGTAGTGCACAGTATCAGAGTAGTGCTATAATAGCTATTTATAGTGTTCAAGAGAGAAATACACTTAAAGCATATTTAGTGCGTGACAGAAAAGATATCGAAGACTGCAATTGTTTACAAGACCAGTCCAAAAGGTCTCCTATCCCTTCACTGTCTTAACTGTATCATGTGCACTAATTATTCTCCACCTGAAAATGTACAATCTGCTGTATGTGTTTAAGGCAAGATCATGCACATTAGTGAAGTAAAGAGGTGCAATCAGGGGCTAGGCTTTTATGAAGAATCCTAAATTACTTGCACACAGTAAACTTCTAATACTCTGATAGCTGACGAGGAGTCATAGCACCTTTTTCCGAAGTAAGAACTAACATTGTGCGGTGTTTTCATTATGTGGATTTTAATAAAAATACAAGAAAAAGTGGACCTAATACAGTATTGAGGAAATGAAAATGTAATTATTTTCAAATGATCCTTTCTCACAAGCAGCTGAGTCTTGCACACTTTTATTTTTTAAAAGCACACCACCTGGAAGGATGGAATGAAGCAGTCATGTATTGTATATCGGCTTTTGTTGGAAGGATGAACATATACTAAGAGGAATTAAAAACAGCAAATTCTATCAGTTCCAGTATTCAATGTTTATTGTGTTGTATTGCCTCAGAGTATATTTCAGATGGTTCTCATTGCTTTGTGACTACTGGCTGCTCTGAAAGGAATTTAACATGAAGAGCTTACTTTTGGATTTTACATTAGTTCATCTGCATTTCCAATTCATACCTCACAGTTGTGCTACCTGTATAAGATTTTTAAGACTATAGCTTAAGGTTTGATCGGTGCAGAGAACCAAGCATCCACTTGCTCTTATAGTGAGAACACTTCTCAGGGCATAGATGGAAAAACCATTTCCTACTATAGTACTGTTTTAATTATTTGATTTAATAATTTTCAAATTATGGACAAGGTTTAAGTTTTGGCAGCTCATTTGGTATTGGCCCAGTCTTGCGATAAATAGTGTTTTTAGGGATATCCACTTAGATTTTTGGGGAGGCAAAAATAAATGCCTCAAAATTTGAACTATACAAAAGAAACCTTGTAAGGGCTGCCAGTTCCTAAATAATAGCATAGTACCTGTTAATGGTGTTTCAGTCTTTGTTTTTTCTTTCCAGTGATGCGTTAAGCTTAGAGCCTCCTGACCAGCCTGATACCAGTGAAGCTCAGTCTCTGTCCAGTTCATCATCTCAGAAGACCAGTTGTACAAATGAGGCTTTTCTTCATTCCAGGAAGGAACAGAAAAGAAGGTAAAGGTCTAATGTAGCAGGACATGATACAAGTGTTGCTAGGCACAGGCAACTCAATGGACCCTAGAGAATTGTCCTCTCCTGTTCATGTGAGCCAAAGAAATGGAAAGAAAAATTTTAATTTTTAATATGCTGTCAATCAATTTTTATAATGGATATGACTTTGAATGGCATTAAAAAGATAAAATCTTGATTGGACATTTTCAATGTCTGTAAATGATGCAAAACATTTATATCGATGTATACATACAATAGGTAACTACATTCTGAAAAAGGCCTTTGAAATCAAACTATTGATTTACCTTTTTGTCAGCTGAAGACTGTCTTTAATGTACAAGTTGAAATATTTGGACATATTTAATATGCTAGTGTTGCAGGTTTTATTTTCTAATGTATTATAGCCAGTGTTTTTTTTATTCTGTGATATCACTGTGGAACTACAACTAATAATGCCTTTGTTCTCCCTTTGGAAAGGTTACAGATTAAAAAGTGCTGTAACCATCTCCGTGACCTGCTGCCATTTTTGACAAAGAAGCGAGTTGACACGGCTTCTGTCCTTGAAATGACTGTCAAGTACATTAAGTACCTTCAGTGCCGGGTGCCAGAAGAAACTTTGTCAAAGGTAGCGAGTTATTTCTCTAGGTGGTAACTCTTTGATCATTGACCTGCATTGTAGTTCGTGATGTAATAATGCAGTTAACTAAGGTGTTAGACAGACTGGATCATTTCATGGAAACATTTAATCAGAGTATTTATTTAATAGACTGAGAATGTGATTATTGTGTGTACAACAGAATTGCAAATACTTAGCTTATTGAAAATGCACCATAATACACAAAGTTTTCCATGGTTAAACAGCCTGGCAAGCATACAGTATAACAATCAAAATGGATACTTGTCTGACTCCTTTCATTGTCACAGCCCTTAAATGCTCGACTGTTGTTTTGCCATGATTTTACCATACATTTAAGTTCCATAGATCCTTATAATTTGTAAATGATCTATGTCTATATTTAGGTGGGTAGCTGCGTCAGCATGCGTAGGCTGTAAAGGAACAAGTAATAGGTTTATTCCATGCTGAAAAGAGAAGAAAGAAAACACAACGTTTCGGCCAAAATGTTGCGTTTTCTTTCTTCTCTTTTCAGCATGGAATAAACCTATTACTTGTTCCTAGTTCTATATTTATTTATGTTTTATTTTTCAATTTGCTTTATTACGTTTTGATTTACCATGGCGAATCTTTATAAAGGGAAGAACATGTCAGGGCTATATGCTCAACTCAAGGTTTTCCTGGAGTTTGAAAACATGAATACCTAAAGAATTGGAGATACAAGTATGAGAAAGAAACTAAAGCCTTGCAATGGACTGGGATCAGTGGCTCAGTGGATCAGTAGATAACAAATGGAAAAAGACATTTCACTTTTCTTTTTCATGTTTCAGGTTATTAAAGCCCTGGAAGAAAAGATAATGAGGCAATGGTATAAACCAGTGAAAGTGCCCACAAAACGGTATTTTTTCTTTTGTTTCAACAATTCATGGACTATAATATTACATTTATGTACTGGAAAACACATTTTTGTTTTATTTTATTGAGCACTGTTAAGGGAATGTATTACCAGTATACTCGTTATTGTATACTTGTTCTTGTATGACTTATTAACCATTTTTGACCTAACCATGATCATTCTGAATTGCTTGAAACTGCATTATTTCCAAGTGCAGGTCATCCTTTAAAATTTGAAATTGCATAGAATGATTGCGGTAGTATTTAGAAGCTTACTGGTATCTGTTCCATCCTGACATTTTCTAGAGGACAATACAATAAATGGAAATAATTTAGTTTTCTTGACTTATTACATTCCCAATTTTCTTCTTTCAGGAAATATATAAAGAAGAAGAATCAGACTTCAGACACTGCCCTAGCCACTGAAAAGCAGATTGATGAAGACCTGATAGATAGTAAGTAGCATCTTTCTACATATTTTATAATGTCAAAACGTTTTTAAATATCTCTGCTTCTTTGATCAATAATTTTTTTTACGTGGGAATTCACATCGTAGACCTGTTGTAAATTAGACATCCTGTGTTTTGGAAGCTGCTGCAATTTATTTTTTACATTATGGTGTTATATTAATACATTGTACTGATGAAGGTTAGGAAATAATTGCTTATGATTAGGATTACCCTTCAGTTATCACAGGAACAGATATTCTTTCTTTAAATGACTAGTAGATTCTAGTAATTTCTTTTCATATAGTAGGGGTGTTAACCTCAGGGTCCTGGCTAAATTCCACTTTGAGTATACAAAATATGCCCTCTGTTAATCTAATCTCTGACATAATCTTATGGGGCTATGGCACAAGATATCCAGGCATTTCAAAGAACATTATCTGATGTCCTTGAAGAAATTGCCAGATGGGGTCCATGGATCAATTAGTTACTAACTACCGAACAGGCTGAATGAGTTGAATGGGCCTCTTCTGACTTTTACTGTTGCTGCTATTCTGTCGTTGAGTTGTGCCTCTTTCTTTATTTTGCAGATTTCATTGCAGCTAATGTTTTGGGCAGATGCATTCAGCCTGCGTTGCAAAAACCATCCAATCCTTGTGTGGCCATTTACCCGCCTGTTGCCCCAGTCATGGTTTCCAGCTCCAGCTCTTGCACAGCTGTTTCACAAGAAGGCTTTCCAACCCATCAGCCACCTGGGATGTTTATGGCTTCAGACCCATCTTTATCCTATTTACCAAGCTTCAGTTCCTGCACAAATTTGCACAACCCTTACACACTGGAGCAGAGTTCTGGACCTGGAGTCCCCCAGTCTTCTTACTGGCCCGTTGAGTACCCTCTGGGCTGCTATGAGAACTCAGGTCTCCCCTTCGCCAATGACAGCATGGCTGTTTATACTCCACAACCTTCTCTCACGGAGTCCACAGGGCCTCCTCAGCCTTACAGATTCCAGCTTCTGGCAATAAATTCCAGCAGTCAGCAGCCAGCCGGGAGCACAGGCTTGAGTCCTTTTCAACAGTACTGCAATGGAGCCACGGTAAGTCAGTCAGAGACAAAACCCCATTAGTGACTTCTGCCTTCTTCCTTGTTGCATGTTGCATAAGTTGCATTTGGTTTGTTAAAGTTAAAGTGAAAATGAATACTGTTTGTGAAAAATGTTAGGAAAACCAGATAACTTAATGCCTCTGTAAGCCTGCATCAAGCATTGAACACCTTTTGATAAGAACAGGGCATGAATGACACATGGTGCATGAAATACTTGTAGCGTTAGCTGTGGTGAGGGTAATGGTCAGTGGGACAAAACTGCACATTTCCCCAGGCTTCAGGAGGATTGAGAATTGATGGAAGACATGCACTTCAAGTCAACCCCACTTTTCCTTTGCCACACTTTCAGTATTAAGATGAAAAATCAGTATTAAGATGAAAACAATCAGGATTAAGGCAAAAAAAGACCAAACAAAAAGTAATGGAGGAACAAATTTTATTTCAAGGAACTGCTGAAAGCCTGAGCAGTTGGTTCAGTCATGGACTGAAGTTGGCACACTTCACAGATCATGGGACATGCAGTGTCTGGATGTGGAACTAACTTCAGGACATGGTTTTCAGTTTTTTGGACGTTTAAGTGAGAATTTCCCCCACAGTTACATTTTCTCATTTTCTCAGTGGTAAGGAACATGATGTCAAATGCACTCTCAAAGCATTTTGACGCTTGAACAAAACAATGGTTTAGTTTTCATTCATTTTGGGACTTTTGTAGTGGTTAATGATTAATTCAACATGTCACTACACAAGTAAAACAAATGAAGGATATAAGACCCTTAACAGTTTGTAGAGCAAATTTAATAGCTTCCTCTTCATTGTAAATTAAGACTTAATTGCTCATGGTAGTATGACATTATTTTAGTCCCATATCAAAGGTAATGCTATCTATAGCTACGTGTCATTTCTGACCTGTTGAATTTGTCATTTGTTATTAAGTCTCCATGGAATTCCCAGGGCCATGTACAGTATGCATACTGTAAGGTAGTTACAATGATTTTTTTAGTTAATTAATTAAAGGTAAAATAAAAAAAAAACATTTGTGGAATGGCATGGCTTGAGATTGAAGTCATGGTGTTGTTAACACAGAATGGCTGTTTCTCAGCTGTGATGATATGAGTTTTTATTTTAAAATGAATCCATTTATATATATGGTTTATCATTAAGACTGATAACATTTTTACATGTATTATTTTGTACAGACTTTCCAGGACAACTGAAATTGGAAAGAAGTGTTGAAGAGAGTAACTGGAAAAATAACCTGTAATCTAACTCGGAATGCCATTACAATACAATCTAGTTATATGGTACAGTAAAAACCTGTCCATACAGTCTGCCATTTTATTTGTATTGTAACATTTTTGTTTATGTAACCTCTGCAGTAGGAAAAAAAGAAGAAATAGTACATTGTTAGTTTTCCAAATGAGACTTGTTGAAAAGCAGAACTCAAGATATGTGCTTATTCTCATTACTTATCTGTTTCTTCCTAGCTTTTATTATGTTTTCCCTTTATTTATGAATTTTTATGTATTCATATATAGTATATGCAATGATTATTTAAAAATTTTTATTAGGATGGTATGTTTTCGTTGCAATAAAATATAGCTGCAGTCAGCCATATGTTTACTCATACAATAATTGGGTTTTGTCACTTTATTGTTCTTTTGCCTTTTATATTTACAGGACCATTAAGTAAACTTACATTCTGGGCTGCAAGGTGGTGTGGCAGTTATCACTGCTGCCGTACAGCAATTGAGTTCTAAGTTTGATTCTGAGGCACCATCCTTGTGAAGTTTGCCTAGTGTCTCTGAATGTTCCAGTTTCGTCTTGTCACTCATAGACATGCTGTATAAATTAATTGGGGGTGTTTAAGTTGTCCATGTGTGGGTCAGGTGATGGACTAGTGTCCCATCAAGGCAGTAATTCTGCCTTATACCTAAGTCTTTTTCTTGGACAGCTCATTGTGACCCTTACTATAATTAAGCAGCTTTCTTTCTGACAATAGATGAATGGTCAGCATTGTACTAAGCAAGACTAGAGCTTTTTGTATTAAGTGTAGCTCCAGGAGGGGTGAGAAATTTATCAAAGAATATGGACAGATTTCTCTTTCAAAAATGAATATTTCCATTTAAAGTTGATTTCACTCTTCTGTACGATTTAGTCCTGCAATAATGATGTGTACTTAAAGTCACATCTGTTTCAATCTTTATCTCCACTTTTAGTTACTTTAATCCAGATTGTCACAATTACTACTACTGTACTGTATAAACTACTGTACAGTATAATTGTTTTTTTGTATACATAAAGTAACTAGTTCAATCGGGACTTTTTTAGTAGTGTTTGGGTTTCTGAAAAACACATTAGGAAGAATTGCACTGAACGAGTCTGGTTTCATAAGAGTGAATGGTTATTCATGAAGGAAGTATCTGTTTTTTTAGTTCATGAGTGGGTAGATTACCATGCGTGTTTCAAAGGATTTACTGGTAAGGAATCCGAGGGTTTGCAAATGGAAGTCAGAATTGTAGAATTTCAGTATTTTTTTAATTACTGTTAAAATTCTGAAAGGAAGCAAAATTAAAAGGGAATATTCTGAAAGTGGGAGATGTACAAACACATGTTGTGGCCTTTTAAGTCCATAAGAAAAGTTACAAACGAGAGGAGGCCATATGGTGTATTGAGCTCATTTGGTACAGTAGTTAGCAGCTAATTGATAAGTAACTCATCCAGCCATTTCTTGAAGGAAATTCTAGGTGGTGGAGGGAATGATGTACAATTCCAGCAGGTTATAATGACACAAACATTGTTTTCTTTTTTTTATAATTTTGAATTTTTTTCAAAATAATTTCGAAAATTGTATTTGAAAAATTAGGAGAACTGTTGTATAAATGAAATTCAAGTCAAAGCTTAGCGATATTTAATTTACTATTGGATACGTCTGACGTGGTGTAAAATTACATTACATTAGGTAAAAATAGAAGTAATTCTGAATAATGGGACATTGGCTTAATAAAGGGGCTCTCTCTTAAAGTAAAAGTTTGCAAAGCAGGAATGTTCCAAAGATAGATACAATAATGGAACAGGCTGTTTTGCAAATAGATTCTCTGACATGAAAAAAACACAAACTCGTACCCACACAACTAGTAATTCATTCTGAATATGAATATTAATCTGCATATATTTGCCTAGGGAAATACTGATGAATAGCAATCACAAATTTGAAGTACTCTATATAACTGGAGAGAGCTAAAGCCTTCATCCATATTCAATCAGCAGTTTCAGTGTGGGTAGTAGTTACATAAGTACAAGTCGTGATTCCTTGCTTCCACAATATGTGGTAATTCCCACTTTTTCAGTTTGAACCATCCAGAATCATACATTCTGGCTGAGCAGAAGCCCATTGTTCATATGGACCATGTTTTGATATTTTTTAAAGAAATGTAAATTTTATTGGAAGAATTAGGAGAACTATTGTATAAATGAAATTGAAGTCAAGGTTTAGCGGTATTTACTATTGGAAACGCCTGACATGATAATGCCTCTCCAGGCTTATTGTCAGCTCTGCAAAATGCAGAAATTGCAACCTAGTTCCTTGGGATTAATAAAACAAAACATAACCTGAATCAGTCAGACTGAAAATGGATGACAAGGGGCTTCTGTTCTGAGAATTTAATCAGGTGAGGAGTTTAAGGAGCGTGGATTTTTTTTATTAACCTTTCAGGCTTGTCAGGACCCAGGGCTTGCCTGCCCAATCTTTGACTTCCAAGAAGGCAGGATTTTTTAGTCCACATTCTGTGCTCTTCATTTTTGTTTGAGCTTTGTCTTCAAGAGACGCTCCAAGTCTCTTCAAAGAGGCTGTTCAGTAGCAACTCAAGCACCACAATTTAGCATAAGGAGGCAATTTCTTCTCATTTGCAAGCCTGCCAGCCTCTTTGTCAGCTCACCTTTGTTCACTTTGTTTTGAGATCATTTTTGTTTTGTTTCAGAAGCCTACAATAAACAGTGTCACAACTGAATACTTTGAAAATGAATAAACCTTTCCTGTCCCTGTTACAAAATCTGCTTTTTGTTAGTCATTCTTAAAATTGGAACTGTAAACTGTATCAATTTTAAATGATAGAAAATAAATGAGTCTTTATAGAGACATTTAGTATTGCAAATGGTCCGCTCTTATAATAGTGTCTCTTAACTATGAAACAAAGTCATTAAAGCCCTATACTGTATTTCTGAAGTTTAAGTGCCAAATTACAAAATTTGATTCTAGCAAGAGGTACTGTAGGTATTTGAGTGCTGTTTATCTTGTGCTTTGGCAAAGATATACATTAATTCAGTATGCCGTGTTTCTAGGGCACATTTCCCTTTATACAGTACAAAAAAAGAAATTAAAGAACATGACAAAGAAGATATAATTTTGAATGAAATATAACAAACTGCCCCAGGTTTTTAGAGCTATTTTACATAGTATGGTTTTAAGCTAGTTTTCTCAGATTAGTTTATATGCCACTGAACTGTCCCAAACCCCTATAGAATTGCTTGCACTGCCTCCTTTACTTAAAATGCTCTAGTAGGTTACATTTCTGTAATTTATAGCTTAACTACTGTTTTTTATTTTGATGGAAATCTATTGCTTATTGATTTATGGTAGAAACCGCCCTTTGTCTTTTGGCTCTAGTGGACCTAAAGTAGTGGGACAATGCTTTGGCTGTGTGCAGTATTCAATTCTTTTACTTAGAAGTGGGGGGCTTGCCCACAGCTTGAATACATGGATAGTAACCTGGAGTCTCATCAATCAAAGGGATGCAACTGAACTGGTTGTTATAGAACAGGGTCTCCCAACCTTGGTCTTGAGGGGGGGCTTGTGCCTGCTGTTTTTTGTTCAAACAGAGCCTCTGTTAATCACCACATCTAATTCATACAGTATCTTTAATTAATCCATGTGCTTGTTTAAATCTTTGCTTTGCCTGCTTTTGCATTCAGTTTCAGAAATGCCCAACTTCAAGCATATTGTTGCATCAACTTCACTATGTAGACCTCTTTGTAGTCTCTGTTTATTAAGAGTTTTCTCCCTCCTTTCTGTCTAATCAGAGTATTTTAATCTAAAAATCAAACAACGAAAATTCCCACATTGCTTTTTCATCTTTCTACAGAGGTCCAGTTAGCTACCTTTCCTCTAACACACTAAATGAGGCGAGTTCTAAAACTCAGAAATTGGTATAGGGCTGCTATTGGTAAATGCTCCTAATTACCAGTGTTGATAACTGCCTGTAACTAATGTGCACTGATGGTTTACACTTGTTTATGCACATATGTAAAAAATACTCTAGTTAAAAGTGTTGGGTAACAACTTGCTAATTAAGAATTTTCTTCTTTATTTCTGACTAAGCAGATCTTACTAACTGATCAGTTGATGATCAGCAGACACAGGTGGGAATGACACAGTGAGTCAGTGCTGTTTTCTGTTGAAGTGCAATTGGTTACACAGTATTTCAGCTAGCATATCTGAATGAGGGCAGTCCTGAAAATCACTAATTGGCACAGGGTTTATGCCATTTCAAGTCTCAATCAGCTTCTTAAGAGCTGATAACAAATTTCCAAATAGGGCACAAATAAAAATTGAAGTTAACTGGGATGACTGGATTGGAAAAACCAGAAGAGACGGGTGTTACCCAGGACCGGAATTGAGAACCATTGAACTTGGGTATTTCTGAAACTAAGGCCTGAGCAAAGAAAGAAGGTCTATACAAGTAAGCAGAAATATTACTGGCAGCATATAACACTGGTGACTAAAGGCTGCATGGACACACTTGGTTAAATCTAGTATAAAGTCATTAAAACAATAAACCTATGTGAGAGGAGAGCTGAAATGCATCACCTGGCACAAGTTTGCATGCTAATTTCTATTCTTTGCTGTTAATTAAGAACTAAAACTTCAAACACCAAGTTCTATGTCAGACCTTTATGATCGAAACTAATACAACTCAGTTGAAGTAAAAACCAAATGAGTCAGGTATTCCGAGCCGAAGATCGGGAAACACAGCTTTGGGTCACTGGTTTATTATTTTGATCTGACTGCTTTGAAACAGCCTGAGAGACGCATAGGCCATGGTACCCAGGATGTTTTGGCTAAATGAGTCACAATTGTATACCAGGCCTATAGTTGTGACTATCCCTGATCTATGACAACCCATTTATTTGTTCACTTTGCTAGCTTGATATGAACAAAAAGCTTGATATGCTTAGAATAAAATCGAGAAATGTATGTGAATGAAAATAATTTGTAAGAGCTGAATTTGATCCACTATTGCAATCGAATGTCAATTCAATGCAGAGTTGAAGTGCAAATATTGTTTTCACTTGAGACTCTTGTAATTAGTTTTAAATTTTGTTTTTGTCTGTCTTGGCTTGTTACATCACAGGCATAGAATCAGACCTTACTTAACATTTCAGCACCATCGCAGCCATCTAGAAGACACTTACATCACCCCGGTGCCCTGCAGTATGAGACCAACAGCTATTTATAATTAATGTGATGTATTTAGTATGATTAATTAATTTGCTCACCTGCTGGGGGGTAAAATGCAAACCCTTTCCTTTCTTGGGCTGTCAGTGCCATTTACTGGAAATGACAATCTTGCTGCTGTCTTTATTTCACAGTGCAATTTGAAATAGCATTTATAGAAAAGGTTAGGTTTTAAAAAATCATCAGAGTTCATCTCATCGCTAGAGCAATACTTAAAAGCTGGACCTGTCAGACAACTGAGATAAATACTCTGTTTAAAAGGTCAAAATCCTCAAGTCATTATGCAGAGTGAACTGGAAGGTGCTGTATAGTATATTCAGACAGTGTCTGGACTTTGAAAGGAGACCTGAACTCTCCATGTTGACCCCTCATGTTCACCTTGCATAATGCAAATATAACTGGTCGCAAATGGTAAGGGTCCTGATTGTTCTATTGTAATTCAAGTAGTACTGTCAAGCGGTGAGTCAGACTGTACTTGACCATGCAATCTGAACCTCAGCTTGTAAAGCTTCAACTAAACAATTTTGATGTAGATAATTTTTAAAAGTGGTACCATGCTAGAAAATTATAGTAGGCTAGTCTGTTGAAGCACATGTTTGCAGTAGATACAGCCTCCTTACACATATTTCTGGTATATTCTTGAAAGTGTATCTTGAAGAGCTTTGAAGGCCAAAAACATTTGATTTACCTCCTAAAGACAATCCTATTCATCATGATTCTTATTTACAGTACTACTAATCAGCATTGTCACCTTCAATTTTCTATTTTTACTTCTGATGTATGTTTAACTTGAGCTGTGATATACTGTTGGGCAAAGTTCCAATATTCATCTGGTACTGTAGGTTTTTATCGCATCTCAGTATATTATAACTATTCTGCTGACCAGTATTGTATTTTAATTGTACTGTTGTTCTGTTGCACCTATATAAGTTCCCCTGGATAAATATGAAGCAAATAATAAATGTTAGGTTTCAAAGGATCCTTTTCAAATTTTAATGGTCAGCATAGAACTTCATTTTACACAGAATTTAATGATATGATCCCATAAGAAGGCAATTTTTCTGCAATCCCAGAAGGGACTGACCTGAAAGATGTTAGCCTACGCTAATGACGTAAATGCAAAGCAGTAGGGTCTGCTGGAAAAGTACACTGTGCCTTCTTTCATCAGTGTCTCAAGATTGTTTCTAAAAATGTAGACAAATGCCAAATATGTTCTAAGAGCAGCTACTCTGCACATGTGCTCCTTAGCAGTGCTCAGGGACCCGTTAGACTATTCAAATCTTCAGGCAGTGCTCAACCCAGAGGTGAGATTTTCATCTTTAATTGTCTTGACTGACTGCTCGGCCACACAACCATTGTAATTATACTTACAGTACAAAGCACAGAGATACCTTCCCAACTGAGGATGTTTAACGCCAAATAAAAGAGATAACAGCTGAATCTCTTTCCACAAGGCTAGAATTCTAGGATTGTGAATCTGCAGTCATTTGTACAGTAGGGAATGGCTGTATTCTAGTACAGATACTCTAAAAGGCCACAAACATTGATACACCTCTCTGGATTTGATGGCCTGAACCATTTCAATTAAGGGGGGGCTTTTAAACCCCAGCATTTCTTACTCCTTATCTCCAAACATTAAAGGAATACAGGAAAAAGAGCCCACCTTATGAAAAACCACAAAAAGCAAACCTGCAAAAAACAATGCACTAAACCAGAATGGTAGGAGATGCAAGCTATTGTATTGTAGGGGCTATATTTGGCAGCAGACTGAATGAATCTTTGCTGGTATTAAACATTTATTTTTATAGAAGCATAAATGTCTCAAAACAAATGTTTTCCTAGATTTTTGAAGACTGTATGTCCTACTCAGTGATTAATGATTTAAATCCAAATCTTTACATTTTTAAGAATTTCACTTTAAAATTTGAATCTTCATAAGTGCCCTGTAGGTACAGTATATATACTGGTTATACTTGTGTGTACAGAAAGGTTCTATTACAGACAAATCATAGAGGTATCGAAATGTTACAGCAATTGAATGTTTTGCGGCTGTTGCATGTGTACAGTATATATATATACACGTACCCATTCCGAATTTGGCAAAGCAGTTGTAAAATACACTAAGCAGATTTCAGCTCTGTTACAGGAGCCCAACGCGAGAGAGGTGGGGAGGGTATGTGCATGATGGAAGGCTGCGTTGAGGGGCTGCATTTCAATGAGGGACGGACCAATGCAAATCACTGCAATAACACGGCAGCAGAAGAAAGCAGCTGCTACCCAGACTCCCTCATCACACACACAGGCAGGGTACGAGAAGACAACAAAGAGGTTCAGGTTTACACTGCAGAATTTACTGATTCAACACAAATAAATAAAAGACAATATTAAAATTAAGTTATTCAGCATCTTAGGAGACGTATCTTTGCGAAGACTCATCTGCACCCGTAGCCACTTGAAGGTAAGTCAACACGCCGGGGGAAGTACGGTCATAATTGCTAAAATTGTATCCTGAAACAATACGTGCCTGTAATTTAATATTCAGTAAATTGCTACTGTACATTTGTCACCCGTGCCTGTTCTTTAATGGCTTTGAAAAAGTGCATGTCTGCATGAGAAAGCACCGGCTATTTATGTGTTATTCCATACACGAGGTATACAATTTAATCGTCTGCAATTCCAAAGATTTCATTGAATACATTTATATTTTGTAAATATAAACAGGGCCATTCATATTCCTGCTTTTTTCTTTCATTACATAATTTCATTACATCAGTGTAACTTGGGATGTTTTGTATAAATAACGGAAACATCTGTCCTCTTTGTTTTATTGTCTAAATGGATTAGAAATTAGACAAACACACCTTTGAAAACACACAGGCTGCCCCTGTAATTTTTACAAAGCTCGTGTAACAAGTCAGTGTATTAGAACTGAAAACGTATTATGCATACAATATTTCCTGTTCCCTTGTTCCTTTCATTTTAACAGATATTTGTTGTTCTCAAGTACGAGTGCATTTGCAAATCAGCTTGTGTGCAGAAAATAATATAGTGAGCAATTAAGACAGCTATAGTAAATTGGGGATCGTAGCAACACCGGGAATAACAGCAATTTAATCTGTAATTAGAAAGTTATTTTCTTTAATATCTATGGTCGGTTCACAGAAGAGCTAGGTTCAGTTATTTGCGTAATAGCATTGGGGATTGATTTAACACCTGGCACCCTCATTATTGATTGCGCGCCGTAGATGTGTTCACAGATGATTGCGCATTTTTTTCCTCCTGAAATGTTAACAATTAGGTACTTTTTTCCCCCCTGCTCTCTTCCCCAGGTCATAAATCATTGAAAAATGTCCCAAGGGAGAGACATGGAGTTGGAGCATTTTGATGAGAGAGATAAAGCACAAAGGTACAACCGAGGAAGCTCGCGGGCCAACGGTTTGCCAAGCCCTACCCATAGCGCGCACTGTAGCCTGTACAGAACCCGCACCCTCCAAGCCCTCAGCTCGGAGAAAAGGGCAAAGAAGGTTCGCTTTTACCGCAACGGAGACCGATATTTCAAGGGAATCGTATATGCCATCTCACCGGACAGGTTTAGATCATTCGAGGCACTTTTAGCTGACCTTACTCGGACTCTATCTGATAATGTTAATTTGCCGCAGGGAGTCAGAACCATCTACACCATAGATGGTACCAGAAAGATCACCTCGTTGGACCAGTTAGTTGAAGGTAAGACAACACTTTGCTTCCAAATGGGTTTGTGTAACAGGAGACAAACAATATAAGACCAGATCTGCCTTTCACGAAACGTATTACTGTTGTTCCACGTACTGTAGGTCTTTCAGTTTTCTTTCTGATATGAGTATGTTTTCTTTACATCCTTTTTGGAGGTCCACTAAGCAGGGAATGTCACTGTGAAAGAGAACTTCATTACAAACGAATTAATCAAAGTATCAAAAACTCTGGAACTCAAACAGGTTTGTTTGTTTTTTCTTTTCTGGGAAAAAAAGTGAGGGCAATGTTTTCCAGTGCTGGGACTCAGAAAAAATAGAATTAACTTTTATTTAACAATTATTTTGCAGCAGAAGTGCTCATCAAACTATTATAATGTTTTATCTGCTCCTATAACATGCACTTAAATCCCCACTCCTCACTAAGGGCATTTAAGTGAATATGCTTTCTGGTCCCCATGTTGTTGTCTATTGTCTTTGATAGTTATCTTCACAAATAATGTTTTATCTACAACACCAAGCAATGATTTTTAGGAATATTTGTCTACATTTAACCTGTAGATTTTAACCAGTAGACACTTGATATGTTCAGTCTGTTTTGTGTGTTTTTGACTGATTAATTTGAACGAAATTCAAATAAATTTCAAAACAGTGAAAAACAGAGTGCCTTTGGTTACTGGACATATTTTGGGTTGTGACTCTATGAACTGGCATGTCTTTGAACTTCACACATTCTTGACTGAAGTTACCAGATTTGAACACTACACATTTCTGGTTTGTTTTTAATGCAGGTAAGCATATCTGTAAGTGTGTTTTATTAAAAAAAAATGAAGGAACTTCAAATTTCTCTGTTGGCATATACCATAAATATGGTATCGGTATCGTAGGAGTTACAGAAGCCTCACTAAACCCAAGCGATGGTAATTAATATTTTATGAGGTGGCTGGATCACACAGCACATTTGAACACATCTTTTTACATCAACAGGAATTGGGAAATGGGTATATTTTTTATTAATTTAGAATTGCTAATTATTCTCCCTGTGTTCACTCGGGATTCCTCCGGGTGTCCTGGTTATCCCCCACAGTCCAAAGACATACAGGTAGGTTAAGTGGCTTCTGGGAAAATTGGCCCTGGTGTGAGTGTGTGTGTGGCTGAGTGTGGCCTTGCAGTGGACTGTCATCCCATCCAGGGTGCACTCTGCCTTGTGCCTGTTGTTTGTTGGGTTAGGCTCCAGCTCCTCTGCAATAAAGTGGTTAGAAAATAGTCTTAACAAATATTATTTTTTTTTTACCTTTACGGATTTGGTATAGTCAGTTGTGTGTGACATAATGAGATTCTTGGATCATGAATGTAATAGCAAGCAAATGAACGCTGAGCAAAACTGGCCTGCTCTATTTTGCAGCCTTCCTTAAATGCTCTTAAAATTCTGACAGGCAAACTGGAGTTCAGTCCTGTTCTTATGAGTTTTATTAGTTAATTGTAACTACAAAGCCTAAACCTGGATGGAAATAATCAACTTTCCCAATAACTGAGAATTATATAGTATTTATTTATGTTGTATATGAAGATGGGTTTCTACTGTACATTTATAAACACTGCTTATGTTAAATCTCTGGGACCACAATACAAGTACGGTACAGTACATACAGCAGAGAGCAGTGGGAACTTGCAGTTTGCCACTACAGTCAATTGAAGAAGCTGTTTCTTGGAGAGGGGGTTAAATTCAGTGTAAAAACTGGCAGCATGGTCAAGAATTTGAAAGTTAGAAAGAGTTAGCCTCCTTTATTTTCCAGTGACCTCCATGTTTTTGTTTGATATTTAAAACTTTAATGAAGCTTAAAAATCAGTAGCCATCTGTGTCCATTAAGGATGCGATGTTGTCACCGCAAATACTGTCTTGATCTCCATTATGTCTCTAAAGCATAATTTGACCTATCAGTATCCTGGCAGTGTGAAGACTTTACTTTTCATTCAACATCAGAGGCATAGAGCAAGTCTTTTCTCAATGTGTAATTTAAAAGTCATTTTATACTGAGCTCTCTGGGTAGCTCAACCATTATAGGCCCTTGCTTGGAGTGTTGATTCAGCCTTAGGGCACACATTATTCTGGTTCTGCCTGGGGTCTTTCATGCATCCATCCATTTTTTTTAGGCTTCTCTTCCTTTCACGACCACAGGGGTGCCAGAGCTTCTCCCGACAAGCGATGGGCACAAGTTCTTTCAGCTTTTGGCAGAACAACAATTCTTGTCACTTGCCCGGTGTCTGCACTGCAGGCCAGCAGTGACGTCCGTGAGAAACGAGCATCTCCTCCATTCGGTGCTGGTTCTCATGGGAAGGGCTGTGAAACTTGCAGCGCATCAAACGTTGAATGGGTCTGATGGGTGGACAATGCTGCTTCTCATTCTCCGTTCCAGAGTCATAAATGTAGAATCTCATTTTAGGCAGCTGGCGATTCTGAATTGCGTCCGTATGTCAAAAGATTGGAAATTCCCTTTAAACATAGGCCTTCTGTCTGCTTAATGGCTTGTGGTGTGAGGGCACTGATTTGCATTATGTTGAGAAATTTCTCGGAACAAACTGTTAGTTCATTTCTAGTGCTTAAAGTTCAACACAAATAATTATGACGAGTCATACGACAAGTCAGTTTTTTCGTGGGAGGTAAGATAAGATTGTATTTAAACTAGCAGATTATTATGGAATTTCATCATATTATGTAGGGTAACAGGAATAGGCCAGGACAGCTGGGTTTAATTTCCCCTCAAGGTAAGCTCAGCTCAGACTGTGGAAAATATGGTGGGAGAAGTCGGAAATTTCATTTGGCAGAATGAAGCCTATATTCCTAAGAGATGAATATCTTTTAATATCTTACCCTCTGATTTCATACTCTCTAGAGGCATAAGGAGCTGAGCTTTTAGACAGCATAACAGCACATGGCGGATCACATTGTCTTTTAATTCCACTGTAAAAAGCACTAAGTTCAGGACCTCTCCAATGGTCTATTGGCTGTAATAGATGATGTTACCTACAGAAGTGCAATTACATGATGTTTAATTTTGATTTAAAATACTCTGATTTTCTTAATTTATTGATGGCATTCATCAAGTTTAAAGCAGGAAATGCGTTTTAAGCATGCTTCCTGGAGCATAGGAGCTTAGATCCCAGACTATGGCCATAACAGCTTATATAAATAAGAAAAATTGTCCTCACTTGAGGTCTCAATTAGAGCAGAAGATATCGATGCAGTCTGGTAGTGACTGTAGAGTTGTGTTGTTTACCGCTGAACACTAAGGCGTAAATAACTTTGCATAATGACTGTCAATTGTTTATAGCTGTTTCTAATCTTCAGTCATGGTGAAAAATGTGATGTGTGTAATAATTGCGCAAAACTACTTTAAAAAACAATTCTAAAATATAAATTATTTCAGCGGTCTTAAATTTCTCTTTGTTGAGTGAAGCAATATACTGTACAGTATATACAAAATCACTGAATTAAGAAATTGTCTTGAATATCTAATATCCAAATTGTAACCTGTTTTATAAATGGGTTCTCAGTCTGCCTCAACAAGATGACCTTGAAGTAAATTGTGCTAAAAATGTAAAATTATGTACTGACGAGTATCTAAATTAAAATAGGGCATTTCATTAATGATAAATGAACAATTAACCTTTGTGCTGCAGCCTGTGATGTAATGATTGTTTTTCGACAGTTCATTTCCACTGTTTCAACTGTTTAATTGAGTTTAGAGAATAATTAATGTTGTGAGGGTGTTTTATCTCTTTTTTTTTTCTTTGCAAAGCGGTAATAGATTTGCATAAAAGTATAAATACATATATATTTAAATAAAAGGAGCCAATGGTATAATTTCTTCTGAAATGCCATTTTCAGTTTGTGAAAAACTGCTTTTGAGGCACAAGTGTGCACTGTGTATAAAGGTTGACTGGAAGATTGAAATTAAGAGTGTGCTGGTAGAACAACCTTTTGCACTTTTGGCTGATATGCAACTCAAAAGGCATGGTTAGGTACCTCCTTTTTTTGGAAAGTGCCATGGCTACTGCCGAGTATACCAAAAATATATCGGTGGAATATTTTTGAAATGTCATGATTAAAATTACACAAACCCATGGATATTTGATGCACCTTTTACATATCAAACTAGTATTTGATATTTCATTATACTTGTAACATCGGCTGTTGGCTATAACTTCTCCCAGTGCTTAATTGTTCACAACAGTATTGCTTTCTTAGGCATTTTTACTCACTAATCATACTGGAGATTGTTGAATAAGTGCTAGGTTAAAATACAGCTCTTATCCTTCTTAGTGCATCAAGAGCTATATTAAGCGCAGGAAGTTATGCAATGTAGAGGCTTGGTGTGCCTGTCATACTCACACTGAAGTATTCGGCCTTAGTCTATGAATGGTCACAAATTGTATGTTTCTACTGTGTTTAATACATAATGGTCTGATGTTTCTACAGTATAAATTTTCGTCACCCCAAAGAATATCAAAAATACTTCATTGAATTTTGCATTGACTCAAATCATCTCATTAGTGAGATAGTTCAATGTTTACAGGTAAGATTTTGATCTGGCAGATTTCAAATCATATGCCACCAAGATTGGGGCCTCTTCAGGTTCCAAAAAGTGCACAGTGGTAGAATGATTGCATGTTACTATCTTGATCAAGTACTGGAATCTTACTTGCTTCTCTTCCTGTGGGCAGTGCACATTGCCATGTTACTTTGAACATTACTACAGTAGATTGAGCTGGGATGTAGTACCAGGAGCTAGGAGACCAGTGAATACATAAGTGTTTACACAGGCTCTAGGAGTGGACTAAGGCAGAATTCCTGACAGAGCTGGTCATTGTTTTTATTGCCCTAATGGACTCGGACACTTAATTCCTTTATATAACAGGTTTTATAAGGCATCCGGACAGACAACAGTATTATAAGGCCCTGAAAAAAACAAAAACAAATTGGACTTTAACTTGACTAAACTTTCCTCAATCTTCGTCACCATGAGGTGACAAGTCATGTGAATCTTGTAATGACCAGTATAATGTATCATGCCTAGATTGACAAAGGGTATACTTTGTAGGGTATTATATTTTTTGTACATACTGTTACAGGTGACTACTGTTATAGGTCTCTTAGAGTTTAGATAAAGTGTGAAACACCTGGCAGTGTAAACATTTCCAGCTTCAAAGCAAAAGTGATGTTTGCTGATATGTAGGGGTCCAGAATCTGTGATCAGGGCAATCCTACACTTTACCAAGGTTAACCTTATTTAAATAAGTTCTGGGTAAATGATTAAGTGTCAAAAGTGTGGGATAAAAGAGAGGACAGAAGGAAGACACCACGAGAGAGGGAGGAGACAGGAAAAGACGTGTTCCAGGCAAGAGGTCCTTGGTTGAGATCATCCTTAAAGACCTGATTGGAGCTATGTAAACCTTGCTAAGAGAGCTTACTATTCTATAGCTTTTAGGGAACTTGGAGTTTTAAACACCCTCTTCTGCTTAGTGGGTGCATTTTGGAATAGGGAGATAGAGTCCCATTTGTTTTATGGCATCTGGGTTTACAGAGAGAGATTTAATCATAGACTCTATTCTATTTAAGTGATAAGCTGCCTTCTCTACTATTTTAATAATAATAATAATTCTGGACACTCCACTCAAAGCTCTTTACAGGTAATGAGGACTCCCCTTCACCACCACCAATGTGCAGCATCTACCTGAATGTGCCAGAACGCTCACCACCCATCAGGTTTTATTGGGGAGGTGAAAAGAGTAATGAAGCCAATTCATAGATGGGGATTATTAGGAGGCCATGATTGGTAGGGGCCAATGGGAAATTTGGCCAGGATGCCAGGGTAACACCCCTACTCTTTTAGAGAAACGCCCTGGGATTTTTAATGACCACAGAGAGTCAGGACCTTGGTTTTATGTCTCATCCAAAGGATGGCGTCTTTTTACAGTATAGTGTCCCCGACACTGTACTGGGGCTTTAGGATGCACACAGACCGCAGGGTGAGCACCCCCTGCTGGCACCACTAACACCTCTTTCAGCAGCAACCTTAGTTTTTCCCAGGAAGTCTTCCATCAAGTTACCGACCAGGCTCACACCTGCTTAGCTTCAGTGAGTTGCCAGTTGTGAGTTGCAGGGTGATATGGCTGCTGGCAATTTTGGCTTCTGTAGACATTAATTAAGAGTTTAATATTTAGTGGCAGACTGGAGTTTTTGGTGGTCTAAACGTACTGTAGGTCTCTGAAACACCTTGTCTGTAAATGTGTACTGTACATAGGAAAACAAGTGTGTTGTATGTTTATGTGGTGTGTAGTATAGTGTGTGTATTGTCATTGTTAATAATTATTTGTTTAAACCAAGTGTGCCTGAATTATTGCTCTGTTCATCAAAACTGTGCAATAGAATAAAATAAGTAATGTGCCTCTAACTATACCAACTGCTCTGGTATATTCCTGGAGAAATCCTTACAAGTTGGGGGTTATAATACTTTATTTTAATTATTGACTAAGCCACACGGTCCATTCCTGATTTTCTCCATTATCGTAACCCCCCTTTGTAATAATACAGTAGAAGCGGCATGGTGGTGCAGTCGTTAGCATTGATGCCTTGCAGCGCTGGGGCCCTGGGTTCAAAGGAGAAACAGTGTCCCAATCAACCGTGATCTCCTTTGGCTTCCTCTGCAGGTGAAAGCTATGTGTGCGGATCGATAGAGCCCTTCAAGAAACTAGAGTACACGAAAAACGTGAACCCCAACTGGTCTGTCAACGTCAAGACTGTGGCTTCCGCCCGGCCACCCCCAGCCCTGGGTGTTGCCAAAGCCAGCCCCACTGAAGCAAAGGAAAACAAAGACTTCATCCGCCCCAAACTGGTCACCATCATCCGCAGCGGGGTCAAGCCACGCAAAGCCGTCCGCATCCTCCTCAACAAGAAGACCGCACACTCCTTTGAGCAGGTGTTGACCGACATCACCGACGCCATCAAACTGGACTCTGGTGTGGTCAAGAGGCTGTACACACTCGATGGGAAGCAGGTAAGACTACTCTCTGTTTAGCCTTTCTGTGTTCTTACGGGTTGGACTTCTTTCTGTTCATATGCTAAAGCTGTGAATGTGCTTTAAATGCTTATTTTCACCAGTGTGGGATGCATCTGGTGTTTTAAAACATTTTTAATGGATATACATAGCATTGCATTGTGTGAAAAGGGGAACATAAGCTTCTTTCATCTCATGAAGCAAAACTGTTTCATTCCATAAGGCTCATTATCTTTAAAAGGAATTTATTTCAAATGCTCCATGTGGAAATTTTGAAAGATACAACATTCCCTGGGGAAATGCAAACAGAAACAACAGAAAAATGCAAATCATAAACTGAAAACTGAAATGAAAGATATCAGAAAACTGTCCACATACAGGTCAGACTCAAAATCTTTTACATACAGTATTTTTTTTAATACCATTTGTTTCAAAAACTTCATTATAATGTTTTTTTACTTGAAGGATTACTCAGTTTTTCTGACCAGTTGTGCTAGAGATTTGGAGAAATGAGAACAAACTGTAAAATAATATGGACATATTGTTTATGTAGACGTTTTAGACTATTCGACTCAACTGGACTTTAGCCTTGAGAGAAAGTTTCTACAACTGGAGCTCCAAAAGAATAATGTACGTTGTATTACATTATAATGGATAACAGTGTTGCCATTTTCTAACTGATCTCACAAGCTAAGCAAGGCTGGAACCAAAGCAGTGCCTCAGTACGGTGACAGAAGTTATTGCTCCAGGAGGTGTTATCCTTTGGATGAGGTGAAACTGAAGGATTGACCACTGGATTATTAAAGATGCCATGGCACTGTTTGTAAAATTAGAGGTGTTAACATTGGCATTCAGGCTGAAATCTGTGGATTTTAATCTGAAGTTCCCCCTTAATTCAGATGGTGAAGCAATTTCTCCCTGATCTGACGTACTACTGCCAGTGTGTAATGGCTGCAGTATGTCACCCAGGTTGGAACTGCATATCAGTGGTGGATGAAGGGGTTCCTGTCCATACTCTGGAATGTGATCAAAAGCACTATATACTGCAAATGCTAGTTTACATTAATTATAAAATATATTATAATATTTACTAGGTGCTCCAGATTAAAATTAGTGAGAAGTAAACTGGAATCATTTTTATTGGGATCCATTAATTTGTCATATAGGCTGGTAAAAATAAGTATTTACTGTGACACTTGTATTATGAGAGGCCATATTTCTTGTTGACAGTTAAATCAAGGCAGCTTTTGTGTTTCTGTTTTTGTGCTTTGAATAAGTCAGTTACACTTTTAATCTCAGATTGCCCTGTTGTATGTTTTTCATTTAAAATTGTGGAATTTTGGCCATGCTATCAACATACATGTATACATGGTACAAGGGGGAGGGTGAATATTTAAGGCACTAAATAAATGTTGCATTTAGGCTAAATGCAGCTTTCTGACTTTCCCATTTACCCAACCAACACACTCTTCCAGCTCCTTTGTGGTTGCACAGGCTTCTGAAAAGTACTTAAGAGGATTATTGCTGGAATTAAGCAACAGCCAATTGTGTATTCCTTACTATGGTATGATTTATGGCTTTCAGATTCATCTGCCTGCTGTTTCATTTATTTTGCACTCTGCTTCTTGTTGAAAGACCTCTTGACGAGCTGTGTTGCACCTGAAAATGTGTTTATCATATGGCTTTTCTCCCCTTCTTTCTTTTCTCTCCTGTTTTCCAATGGCTGACTCAGTTTTTCTCCTGTAGGGGAAAAAAAACGTGAGCCAGACAAAATGATGCCTATTACCGGCTGTCATGTGGTTACCTGTCACCTCATCCTGTTTTTACTTACTGAGCTCTGTTGTTCCCAGAGCTCTTGAGCGCAGAAGGATTCCGTTAAATTTAAGCCATCTTTCTGTTCCCCAGGAAAATAGATACCACATTTTTAGTTACATTGGCTCATAATTACACAAAACAGCAGGTTAGTTATGTCGCAATATAAGATGAAATTATCTCACAATTATAATTGTCAACAAGGCCTGCACTCCAGGGAGACTTGTTGAAAGATTTGATTTTGAAACATACAGTAAAAAGAGAAGATCGTCTGCTAATGCTTAAAATCTGTTGGATACCATTTCTTAAAATCTACTACAAATGGTCATTTTATTAATACGTTGATATAGATTTTGAATTATTTCTAGCGCTCATGATTCAGGTCACAAACTCATCATCACTCTGGTTAGCTGTCCAGTCTCATTATTGAATGTGATGGGCTTGAATAAATTAATGCATTTTCCAAAGTTATTTGTTTTCAGTAAAAGTGTAAAGTTCAAAATCTGTCCTGTCTTAAACTCTCATGGAATTCTGGGTGAGCTCGCAATGGACATTTTCATCACCACTGGAGTCCAAGCAGCCTGTTCTGGTCTCCACTCAGCATCAAGACATTCCTTTATCAAGTTGACTGGCTTTAAACAGTCTGGATTGTATGATTTTGCCCAGATGAAGAATTTACACACTTTTTCCTTTACAAAGCTAAGCAGCTGTGGACTTACCAGCAATTATTTCTGTACTGTTGATCACAAGTGTATCGGAGTCCTGATTGCACCTAAAAATTCATTTCAGTTTTTGTTCCAGCCTCTGATCTCGTAGGTTCGTTCATGTATACCAATTTGGAACAATTAATTATTGAACTTGACTGTGGGTACTATGATCTCACACTAGTCCATTAGAAACACGGACACAACAAGTCTATACCTGCGTACCCTTCTGATCTGGAAAGTCTTGTCCCCAGTGCTTTTGCAGAGGACATGGTAGAAAGGGTTTACAGAATGTTCTTTGGAAGACAAGTTCAGAAATTATTTTGAACTTGATGCTTTATTTTTTAAATTAATACGTAACAAGTTTTTTCAATTTGACGACTTGGCTAGGCGCTCTGCTTACCTCAGTGCATGGCTTAAAATGGCAATATAATCAAGTGAAGTACACAGATTGCTTTGCATACTGTAGATAGTGTCTGATTCTGTGTCGTTCTTTTTTCAGCTTGTAATCAACTGATGAAAGCGTCACCATGATAACCTCCATCTGGTGCTACAAGAAGGTTATTGATTACTATATATAGGGAGTGAGCTGTGACTTTTCACCCTCCTCTGGTTGTCATGGAGACAGATTTACACCCAGTGCAGATAAATTTGTCACAGTTTGGACGTGAAAGCTCCAGTCTCATAGCCTGATCTTAGAACTCTTTTGTAATGATCTCATCTGGAATTTCCAAGTAATCTGAAAATATCAACATTGAACTTCCAGTACAAAAGTAATATCAAAGCAAAATTTGTAGCTGTGGAGCAGTGGTGTCACAGTTTATATTCCTAGAGGTCCTTGTGTATTCTGGGTTTTTGGATCTATTCATTTTCTAACCACTTGATTCAATTCAGGGCTAGGGAGAGACGGAGTTATCTGTTCTCATTTCTTACCAATAAGATCATATATATAGGATGTTTCCGATGGTCATTTGCAGTGTTTAACTCAAAACATTCACTTAATTAAAGGTATAGTTACCTAAAAATTATTTTTATTACCTAATTACCTAATAAATTATATTTATTAACTGGTTAGACTAACTATGTAACTTATGACGTCTTGGAACAGGGTGTCTATATTGTAGCATATTCTCAGGTTGCTGCTGGTATTCTATTTTGTGCGTGCACCCTGGTTTAAAATTGTTGAACTTGTTTTTTTGCAGCATTGTGACCTAATTAATTTTCACCCATCTCTAGGATTTCAAAGATTTGCAAATAAATGCAAATTTCTCGCACCTCAAGCAGTTTTGCTGAGTTTTAAAGATAACTCCGCACTACACAAATGTCTACAAAAGTGTAGAAGTATAACACATTTAAGCAATGTAACTTTCGGAGCTGTGAGATGTAGGGAAACATTTGCTCTACTTTCTTGAACACCAAGTGATTTTCTATGCTAATGTTTACGTTTAAAGAATTTTCTTTTCCATGCCTATATTTAGACTTTTCATCTGTTATAATTCTTTTCAGGGGCAAGTGTGCTGCACAGCACAATGCTTTGGCAGGCAGCCTGTAACCATGGTGTTAAATATTATGATACTGGATTTGTCAAGGAAGAGGTTAAGTAATTTGCTCTCGTTATTCAGAGAAACATGATATCTTATAATGGATCTTGACTGACAGCTAACGACAAGCAAAATCCTTCGCCTCATTTAAGGTTAATTGATTGCTAATCAGATACATAGATTAATAATGTTTGTAAATTACTAATGTGGTAGTGGAGGCACTTTAGGGCATAATCAACTCTGTTTTGAAATCATTATAAAGAGTTCCTAGTTGAGGGATTTTTGTAAACTTTCTGCAATTCTTTAGAACTTTATTTTAATATAGGAATGTAACAGACTGCAAGTTCCTAGCTCTGGTTTCCTGTACATTTCTAAAAATCCAAGTCGTGACTGATATTTCTGCCTCCTTTTTTCACTTAAAACTAGAAAAGAGTGTGAATGAAAGGATGTGGAAGTAAGGCTACAGCCTTCCCACGCAGTGTTTCAGTATGTGAAGTCTCAGAAGAGAGCCTAAAATAGTCACTGTGCATTTCGCCTTGTTGAAATTCCTCCCGCCTCACTTTTTTTTGGGCATTATTATCATATCTTATGTGTCCCGTGTTCCTCCTCCTTTTTGTTCTGAGGTAGAATAACGTCCCATGATCAAATCTTTTTGTGGAGGTGGAATGTGAGAAAGAGCAGCAGTTGTGATTGAATTTAATCTGAAAGTCAGATATCTTTATTTTGTTTCTCCTCGTGAATCACACAAAGAATTACAGTGATCAGACGGAAGGCTAAATCGAAATGTATGCCCTCATTTCTCATGGGCAAAATTGCAGCATCCTCCAGAAAAAAAAAAAGAGGTCAGACTGTTCTCATCACAAAGTCAGCTCAGAGATAAGTCATCTTTGTCCCCATTTCTCACTTACTTTTCTTGTTCGCTTTTCTCTAATGCTATGGCTCAACGGATGTCTGACTCGTTGGACATTCATCTAGATGTTTATGTAAAGAGCAGCTCGTACCTCACTGAAAACTCACACTTCCCAGTACCAGTTTGTTTAAAAGAAATAGATTTTTTAGAAAAAAATAGATTTTTTTTAAACAGGGACAAACGCCAATGCGCTGCTTTTTCATTTCTTTTTCTGAGCTATTTGACTTCTCTCTTGCTCTTTTAGTCATTTGTTACCTGTTGTCTTTTTTGCTTTACTTTAATAGGTCTGTACTTGGAATGAAATCACTTTTTTGCATTGCATTGCAGGGGGAGTTTTTATAGTATTTCTGCAATGGTTTCCACTAATACTGGAGAGAGAGCTTCTGACGACTTGAATGTTTCATGATATGAACAGAAAAAATTAAATGGTTTTGTGCAGTTTAATAAAAAATGATGCAACTTAATATGAAATAAGTTTTAAGGTCTAGTCCTCAAAGACTGCTGTTTCTGGATGTATCTAAATATATTCCTGGCCTTACAGTGAGGGAAGATTTTGTTTCTGGTTACTTAATGCAGATTTTACAAAAAAACTGTGAACAAATGTAAAATACCTACAATGTAAAATTTCTAATTACTCAACTAAGACCTCAGATGGTTTTAAAAATATAGAACTCTGAGGCTCATCAGGCCTGGAATGTGCTTGTCACAAATCAAATTATATATATGCTACAGTAGGTACCTAGGTCTAAAAAAATCATATTCAAAAGATTACCCTGCACTGTAAGTTTTATTGATAGCATTACATAATGAGCTGCTTAAGATTTAGGGAACAAATATTTCTGTGGCCAGTAAAGATTAGATTTTGATACCTCTTGAGTTAAAGTAATACCAAGGCTGGATTTAGAATTATACAACATTTCTGTTTCATATTTCAGATCACATTGCCTAAGCTGCATTGAGAGACCGTGTAATACTGTACTGCAGTCTGGTGCAAGACTTTTTTTTTAAGCCAAAAAAAATCACGGTTATGTAACCGTATAAAGGTTAGCATTATTTTTAACATGCCCATTGACGGGATATAAAGACATGCTAGCTACACATGCCAGATGGGATAGACTCAGTCTGTGCTTCAGACTTATTATGTGGGATGAGGTCAAAATTGGAAAGTCAGCTCCCTGTTCTGTAGCCTGTTTCCTTGTCTCTGTCTCCTCCTGGCCTATTTTATTTGTTAACATTGAGAACATGTACTGTAGTCATTTTTTCTCAGTCAGACCCTTGACTTATGTAAAAAATTTAATCTCTGAGGGTACAGCCTTGTGCTTTGTAAAAAACTGACATTAGAGAGAAATGCATCAGACATTTAAAAGGATACCTTGATCAAACCTCTAAAAATGTGCTATTATTCAAGAAAAAATCGTTGTTCCTTTTTCAAGACAAAATGTTGAAATTCAAAATAAGAAATACAGTACCTGTCTCTTTTTCAGTGCAGTGGTGCCTTAAACTTTAAGGCTTAAAACAGGTTTAGTAGTCCACACAATCGTGAACCATTGGTACTGTATATAGTTTCTCAGCATTGTAATAAACACGTTTCCCCTTAAAAAAACAACTTTTGAACAAGGAAGCCACAGTAAACTGAATATTTTAATTAGAATGAAAATGTGTAGTACAGTCTAAAATTTAATAGACTTCCAACAGAGAATTAGATTAAACCCCTTTAACATTGACAAATGGCACTACTGCCATCTGACCCACAAAGAAATATAAGAAAATACTATTTTATTTAGAGTAGCCAATTATTTTTGTGATTCCCACCCAATTTGGAGTAACCAGCTGCACACAAGAAATTTAAATACTGTAAATACAATCAATTGTTTGCAGACTTATCTGATCCTTGCACCTTTGAGCCACTTAGTCTTTTATTGTATCAGCACAGCCCTGTCTCAGAGGTTTAGAGCTGAGGGAGATGAGGGGTTGAAGATGTTATGTTACTGAGGGCTCAGAGAGCCCTGGTCCACTAATCCCACCCCACCCTTTACAGCACTTAGTCAGTGGTTGCTGCTGCTTAGGGAATTAGTGGTCGTAGTCAGCTAGTGACATGACCAAGACTTAGACCCGTGATCGTTAAGCTCAACCGGTATCAGGAGAACACCTGTACTGGTTGAGCCTCTCTTGTAGCTCTGGAAATATCACTTAAATACTAACATCAGGATTGCCAGGCAGAGTCAAACACGCTCAGACATAGTGACGGAAAGCATTGTGAAAAAGGTGTTCACATTAACTAATGTTCCATTAATAATCCTCTCTGCATAGCATAACACTCCTCTTCTCTTACTTGGCATACAGCTGTTTATATTCTGAGGACAAGAATTATCTCCTTCCGGCATCCCAGTCTTCTGAAATGGAAAGACACCAAATTTTGGATGTTTGAGTCAGTTTTCGATGTTGGATATTGCATCCAGATTGAATTTTTAAATCTGAACCCACTTTTCTTAATGTGAGTCGCTTTCTTTCTAAACTATTCACATCATGATGTGTAACTAAGCAAATTAAGAGCTTTAGGCACAGAAAAAAGTGTTGGGTACTGTCATTGTGTGTGCAGAGATATCGCACCTTATGCTCAGGATTACCACACCCTACTGACACTTTTAGTTTATATGTGTATTTATGACTTAGTGCTCTGTTTAAATTTTTGGGTAAAGCTCAGAAAGGCAAAACACTTAGTTTGACTACAGCAAATGTATAATGAAACCTGTAAACCAGAGTGAAAAAATACAATCAGGTCCTTTCACAGTTATAGTTTTAGGCTTTTAAGAGGAGATAATGGTGGAGTAAAAACTGAGGGAGAAAAAGAGATTGGAATAGAATCGCTAGGGTAGTTTGATATCGGGTTAGACTGTGATAGAGTAGGTAGAGAAGCAGTCAAGGAGAAAGGCTTGCTTGACACTCTGAACAGCAGGAGGAACTGTGTGTAAAGGAGAGATGCCACAGAGGCAGAAAAAATGACCTTTCTACATTCATGCTGTTCATGCAAGATGACAGTGTATTTATAAGTACTGTGGGGGAAAAAGAAGAGGAACAGACCATGACAGAGGCAGTATTCTGACTGGTGTTTCAGTACCATTACTGCCTGATTTTATTTTACCTTCTTTTCAAGTACTGTAATTCCCACTTATTTTGAAATTTAGAGTTGTACAGTATATAGCAAGAGTTTGTCACTTTTAAGGATACACCTGATTTAGTGCTATTATGAACATGCTCAAGTAGGGAGCTGTGTCAGCATGGAATGATCCTTTGCAGCCTACGCATGCTGAAAAGTAAAGAAACACAACATTTCCGCTGTGGAGGTGTGAGAACGAGAGGGAAAGTAGCAGATAAATAAGGTGTAGGAGAACATAAGAGAGTGAAGTTGAGAAAGGATGGGAAGCAGTGAGGAAATGGGCATAAATCAGGTGAGGATCAGTGTCCAGTCTCAGGGTGAACAGGAGGAGGGAAAGTCAAAATCTGTAAATGTAGAGGACGTAGAAGGAGATGAGTGTGTTGTTGAGTGAAAGGGGGGAGGTGTGATCCAAGTTTAAGGATAATTTTGATTCTGGATGTCTTTAACAGCAGGAAACTACAGTAGAGTTCTCAAACCCCTCTGTGAGGACGCAGACGGAGAGATCAGGAAGATTGTGGTGAAATGGAGAACTATCAGTTTGGAGAGATCTTTGATCTAGCTGACGTATTCCCTGACAAGTCTTTTTTCCTGTCTCACCAATGTAAGTGGATGGGCACGAGATGCAGTAAATAAGGTTGCTCATGTTGCTCTGGTTGTATTATTATACTGTATTGTTCAACCAACAAAAATACAAACATACACCTAACAGTAGGTTGGTAATATGCAGTGGTAATTGTACAGTGCCCTCCAAAAGTATTGGGACAAAAACCTAAGATTTGTGTTTCCCTGTTGTATACACAAGAAATTGAAATTCACATAAAACAAATTATTCTGAGACAGAGTTCAGGCGGTTCCTTTTTATTTTTAGGATATACACTATGTTACCAACACAATTAATCTTTTTACAACTAAAGCATATGTTGTGTTCGGTCCCCACAAATTTAGGTGACCTTAAATATTGGGACAGTTAACTTAAAGCAAATTAAAGAAGTGAAAAAGTATTTTCTTGCAAATTCCTTGCTTACAATAACTGCATCAAGCCTCCGTACCATTGCCATCACAAAGATCACTGTTTCTTCACTAGAGATGCTTTGCCAGGCTTTAACTGCATCCTCTTTAAGTTGTTGCTTGTTGGTTAGATTTATCCTACTGCTGCCATCATCAGTCATTAATAAAGACCATTGAGCCTGTTCTGGAAGAAGCCATACATTCCCAAGCCATGATACACCCTCTGCCATGCTTTACTGAAGAACTGGTATGCTTATGGTCATTGGCTGTTCCTGTTTTTCTCCTAACTTTAGCCTTTCTATCACTTTGATAGATGTTCGTTCTGGTCTCATCTCTCCATAAGACTTCTGTGGCTCATCCCGGTGTTTTTTTTTTGCAAATTCCAATCGAGCCCTTCTGTTCTTCCTTCTGATGAGGGGCTTACACCTGGCAGTAAATGTTTCTTAGTGAAGTCTTCTTTGGATTGTGGTACTCAAGATTTGCGCTCCCACACTCTGGAGATTATTTTTGATTTCACAAACAGTAATTTGTTTTTTTTTTCTTACGTTAAATATTTTTCTGTCATCCTCTGCATTTGTCTTTTTTGGACACCTTGTTGTTAGCCTGTTCTTGACTCCTCTAGTTTATTCTTTTTCAAGAACATTCCAGATTGTTCATTTGCAATTCCAAGAGTCTTACCAATTACTCTGATGGTCATTTTCTTTCCTCTCATTTTCAAAATGGCCTTGGTTTCTGTCATAGTGTGTTCTCTGGTCTTCGTGTCGGTTTTGCCGAAAGACTTCAGAAGCACTTTCAAAAGATCTCAACCATGCCTAGACCTTCACAGCTCTTTTTTGTGTGTGAAATATATGCAACCCCTTGGCAATTAGAAACACCTTTAACCCATTTGGCCCAATACTTATGCTCATAAAAAGTGCTGCTGTTGTATAATGGTAAAACAGTTATGTATAAAAATACCCATAGGTAAAAGGGGATATTCTCTTCTTTTTTTTCTCATGTTCATCTTGAGATTTCAAATCCAAATTTATTGAGCATACAGCCATAATGGGCTAATTTGATCTCTTGTCTCGGTACTTTTGGAGGGCACTGTACATTGTGTTATTGATTACACTGGACCATGGATGTCAAACCCAGTCCCTGGAGGACCCTGTATATTCTGCTTTTTTATTCCAGCCTCGGTAGTCAATTAAAAAAATTAACCTATTTATTTTCTTTAGTGTATATAGGGTGCTTAGTAAGATCTTTAAATTGATTTCTCAAAATATTCACTGCATTAAAGGTACAACACCAAAGAGCCAGGTTAGAAGTATAACAGTTATGCAGTGAGTTAAATTAGACTAGTTATGTACTGAGAGGGTTGGAAAGTGGTGCAGAGGTTAGCATTGCTGCCTCTCAATGTTGGGGCCCTGGGTTCAATTTCAGACATGGGGTGCTATCTGCGTGAGTTTATACAGTATCTCCTTCCTGTGCTCTCATGGGTTTCCTCTAAGTGCTCTGGTTTCCTCCCACAGTCATACTGGTAGGCTAATTGGCTCCTGGGAAAACCAGCCCTGGTGGGAGTGTATATGTGTTTGTATGTGGTTTGCAATAGACTGGCATCCGGTCCAAGGTGTACTGTGCCTTACCGGGATAGGCTCCGGCTACCCTGAGTTGGAAAAATAGGTTAGAAAATGAAGAGATGAACCTGGGTGCTTTGGATGGAGCAAAGACAGAAGACAGTAGGCCATCCAGGAATTGAATCTGACACCCCTACACCAGATGTCTAGTTATCTATGGAGACATCAAGAGTATTTGGTGCTGATATGGCTCTACATTAGATTTGGGTGGTGGTTCAGTAGCTGCTTGAAGCTTGTCTGAATTGACACTTTATGCAGGACCACTGTTGCCAGAGCTACAGGAGTCTTGCCTCTTGTGAGGTTTTGTGATCAGCTTTCTTTGCCATAGTGCAGCACCATATGAGAAAAAAGGCCTGGTTTGCTAGTACTACACAACCACCAGGAATCACTGGACATAGTACATGCTGGGTCATCCCCTCTGATTAGATACAATGGGAGGTCATGTTTAAATCGGAGTCACTCCTATGAAGTCCTGCATCATTCTAGTGTCTTAAATCTAAAATCAAGTATCTGGAAAAAAACATTAAAATTCAGCAATTAAAACATTACTGGGTGTGAGCAAACAGTGTTGAAATGTTTTGCAGTATTCTGTTCGATGTTCTAAACCATTTTTGGTTTCCTGCAGCCTTCTGAAAAAAAAGGAGTTAATCTATCATTTGTTTTAAAAACACATTTAATGTAGGTTTCTGGAAGTCATACAGGAATTCCTCCAGCTCAGTTCTTTTTATAAATCTGGAAATGAGGTCATAGAGAGTAAACTGTCTTGGATTTAGATTTTATCTTTGCGTGGATTGGTGCAGAGATGGTTTTTCGCACTGTGGTCAGCTGCTTTTCAGACACGTGGGAAGCACCAGTTCTTTCCATTCACCAACGATAAAGGGTCTGTTTAAATATAAAGAAAGATTCCCTAAGCATATCAACACTTCAGCTGCCTGTCTGCCACACAGAGGGCCAAGAAACGCTTTCAGCACCTTTGGTGCTTTCTCAGCAACCTTTAACAGCAGGAAACAAATACAATAAGAATTTCTAAAAATACCCATGCCAGATGTCAGAGTAGTGGTTAGGATTATACAGTGCAAATGTATTTCAAGGTCAGAAACCTAAAAATGTAACTAGGGTCTAGACCACATTGGTAACAGCCTTAATTCCATTTCAAATATCCGGGGAGCAGAGAAAATGTGAGTTTTATTATAAGATCGCAAGTTTTTGACAAGAAAGCTTAAAACGTAATTATTGACAAAAAAAACAGTATTTTAACAGATATGACATTGGTCTTTAATGATGCCTTTTTTGCCTGACTCCTATTTATATCCTGACCCTCTTTCTTTATGTTTTACAGTGCTCAATAGAATTATGAATTGGTTGGCTCTTCTTTTTTTTCCTTTCTAGTTTCTATGGCAATGTAGGTGCCAGAGCTGGTTGCTTAGGAACAGTTTCTGCAGCAGCAGGCAGCAGAGCTGCAGAACACAGTGATCTCATGTTTGGCTATGTTGGTCTGGAAAGGCTCAGTCGTGCTTCAGAGCAAGGTCTTCTCACTGATTACTGGAGGAGAGAAATTAGAGTGGCTTTAGCATGAGACACAGCTTTACTATTATTATCCTCAAAGTAGTTACTAATGCCACAAATGCACTGGCCACTAGTATCTGCCTAATGGCTGAATCTATTTTTTTTGTTTGTTTTTTGGAGTAGACTTATCTACAGTATTTACATTATTATGATCATTCTATTTAATTCCCATTAGCTGTATAAGTACAGAATCTGTGTATGAGGCAATGCTTAATAAATGTGATGTATTATCAGGCTGTATTCAGTTAAAGGTAAAATCTATTTTATATCAGAATTTTGTATACATTTTTCCCCACCTCATACACAATTGCAATGATCAATCATGACATCAGCTGCAAAGCTGAAGAGAAACAAAAGCTGTTTTCTTTTGTTTTAGTCAGTTTCATATTTTCTTCAGCGCTTTTTACAGCATAAAGTCCCATAGTCACGTAGTCATGTCTAAGAGCCACAGAAGGCAAAAACAGTTGATGCTTTAGGTTTCCTGCTGTACGTGTTTGCAGTGTAAGACTATAATGTCAGATATGCAGTACATGCTAAAACTGCATCTGACCTTGAAGAAACAATGTACAAAAAAGAAAGTCAGGGGAATACAGGTAATGGAGTGAGTAATATGTGACTTCATGCAATGTTTTTTGTTGTTTAGAGTTTCTTAAAATCATCAATATGGAAGAACCACCATAGACTCTTTGACCTTAAGGCAAGTAGCATTCTTAATTGGACCATTCTTAAAATGGACTTCATTCTTGTTTCTGAGAAGGAGCAGCTGGGGTTAATGACCCTTTTATTCGGGGCACAAGACCAGTTGGAGCTACTGTACAGTATTTGTGTTTCTTCCTATGATTTTATTTTTACATCCCTTGTTCTTATTCTGCAGTCTTGCTAGTGCTTCTAGGGACAGTTCTCAATGATTTGTCGTGGGTCCACACCATGTGTTTGACAAGCTAGAAAGAAAGGACCAAACATTTACTCTAGTCTGCCAGCAGCCATATCACCCTGCAACTCACAACTGGCAACCAACTGAAGCTCAGCAAGTGTGAGCCTGGTCAGTACCTGGATGGGAAACCTCCTGGAAAAACTAAGGTTGCTGCTGGAAGAGGTGTTAGTGGGGCCAGCAGGGGGTGCTCTCTCTACGGTCCATGTTGGTCCTAATGCCCCAGTATAGTGACGGGGACACTATACTGTAAAGAGGCGCCGTCCTTCGGATGAGACATAAAACCGAGGTCCTGACTCTCTGTGGTCATTAAAAATCCCAGGGCATTTCTCGAAAAGAGTAGGGGTGTTACCCCAGCATCATGGCCAAATTTCCCATTGGCCCTTACCAGTCATGGTCTCCTAATAATCCCCATCTATGAACTGGCTTCATCACTCTGCTCTCCTCCCCACTGATAGTTGATGTGTGGTGAGCGTTCTGGCGCACTATGGCTGCCGTCACATCATCCAGGTATATGCTGCACATTGGTGGTGGTGGAGGGGAGTCCCTGTTACCTGTAAAGCGCTTTGAGTGGAGTGTCCAGAAAAGCACTATATAAGTGTAAGCACTTATTATTATTATTATTATTATTATTATTAGTTCAACTTCTCTAGTCTGCAGACCTCCCCAGCTGGGCTCTATTTTCATATGTTAAATTGCATCAAATTTTATGTTCCATGTGGCATAAAATTAGTTTTTTTTCTACTGTCCACACCAGATTTGCTCACCCCTCATGCAATGGTAAAATCTCTGCCACTCTTATTATTCAATTTAATGTTTGTTTCCAGTTGTACAGAGCTGTGGTATTTATTTTATTCAAATGAGCAATCTCATGTGCATTGCCACACCGCCTGGCAGCTTTTCTGACTGTTCATATTTTTGCACAAGCTGTTGCCCATGTTAGCTTTTCATTAATCTTTTGGGGATTTTCCAAAGAAGTGGTAACTGACATGGGTACAGTACATGAACATCCGTTGCTTAATCGAGTCATTGAGGATGATGGCAATAATTGCATTTAAAAAGCTGTCTGCTGTTTCTGCACTCTATTGTTTCATTGCTAATGAGGAAGACAGCAGACTGACATAAATGGCTCATTCCTGACTGACATGCCATTACTTAGCTATTATCTGCAATATTGTTTAATTCAGTTGCTCACTTGCTCACTTTCAGAGAGAATAAGAACTACATTTCCCTTTCACTATTGCAGCCTGCACTTCCCATTATGCATCTGTACACTTTTGGCTTAACTCTTTTATTGCCGATTCTTAACTTGTAAATTATATATCAGATAGATCATCTTTAGCACAAATAACCTTTAAATAGTACAAAATTAAACCTTTTATTCAGCAATACCAATTTTAGGCAAGTTTTGACAACTACGTTTAATTTTTTATTTAAAAATCTATTTACTTACATTGTGCTAACAATAAAATAATTAATTTGTGCTCTTGCCAGATGGCTGTTGAAAATTGTAACCCTCAAACTGCACTGTAGCCTCAAATTTAAGTAGGCTTTAGAAAGACATGAGAGATCTCGTATGAGAGATGGATATGCAATCGGCATCAAACTGCAATTACAGCAGTGAGTTTCACTGTACCTTCTGTGTATTTGCAATGACAGACTGATAAAATTAAAAGCAATGACTCCAGTCTTGATCCCAAACAGACTGAACTGTTGTGCACAAGATGAATGGAAGCCTGCCAGACCACAATCTAGATTCCTCCAGGGCGTGTGGCTGCTTCCCAGAAGTCCTCCTCTAAAAGAGATTAATATCAAGAGGCCCGTGATTCCTTTTTCCTTTCTATTCGTGTTAAAGACTAAAAGCTAACTCCAAGATTTATGTGAAGGGCATGGGACCTTCAAGACTCATTGTCAGGAGTGAGTATACTGTCTTTGTGGTTGTCAGCGAAAAAGATAGTAGATCTTATGAAAACATTCAGAATTGTACTCGGTTCAGAGTTTAAAAAGATCATTGAACAGGTTTTTTTTAGTATGGTTGCTTTTTAAAAAAAGATAATCTGGGGTAAAAAAGCCTGACATTGTCAATATATAAAGTAGAAAATGAGGTAGGAAATCAATTTCAATTTTCTGCTTAGCTTTGTTTTTCAGGAATTTGTCACCTGAAGTGAGAAGTCAAGAATAATGTGTATTATAATTTGGCACTACTGGCATTTGGTACTTTTAGATGTTTATGCTTTTGCAATGAACAAAATAGCATGATAAAATGCTAGCCTTTTGATCTAAAGGATTTGTTCATGTAAGATGTGTGTGCTTAGCACTTTAAAATGCTGTTCACATTTTGCCACTAATGTAGCTAATGTAGGTCATCACTTTCACCACTGGTCAGAAAGAGAAGGTGGCTAACAAATATTTGAGTTGCTGTATCTTAAACACAACAACTGATTTTTGTTACCTTGTTTTGTGTACAGGTACATCAAAAACATCAGCATGTAACAAGTTTAAATGTGACAGTGGTTGTATAGCTGATGTCCTAAAGTTTAAAAGAGTCTAAAAGCAGTCACTCTTTTTGAAGAAGAGAGTCTTATACTAAATCTATAAATTTATATATTTTAGTGATTTAGTTGATTAATTTACATCTGTTACAATGAAGAATATATGCATTCTGTAGAATTGGGTATATTTATTGTTTCCTGAAATTAGGCATCTAGAACTTACATAAAATTCCCACCAAGTTTGGCACTGTTGCCACATTCATCAATGAATGTAAGTTTATTAACATGGAACCACACCCTTACTGATTTGATAGCGAAAGAGCTTGCCTTTCACTGAACAGTCAGAGGGCTCTGCTTTGTTGTGGCTGCTGAGTCGTGTATGTTAGCTATTATACTGTGGCTAAGGCGTGTATGTTGGCACTACACTAAATTAGAATCTTGCATAAAATAAAAGATAAGCACTCCGTCTGAGAGAATCAAAGTGCATCTTGTAACATTGATTGTTAACAGTGGATCTTCAGCTTAAAAAGGAAACTCACAGGAGCATGTTTACCTCATGTACCATGTTTTAAAGCAGACTACACTGCACATTTTAAGAGCAGGGAACCGAACCCAGTATTCTGGCTGAATCACAGTTTGGACTTGAACAATCTGGCCTACCTAAAAGTCTATTGCCCATTAATATATCACTTCTCCAACTGATCTGTTGTTTAGTGAAATAATTGTAATTATATTGTTAAACTCACAGCCTTTATCTCTCTGTAATATGTCTCCGTCTGCTCATGAATTTAAATATCACTTCTTTTAGCCTTTACGTATATAAAGTTTGATTAACAGGCAGAAAAGTTTTGCTTTCAAAGTGTCTTCCAGTTTATTGACTAATTCTATGGGAAGGTATGGATTTATTGCCGGTGAGATTCTGACAGTACTAAATTAGCAGCTATCTGGTATCCCCCCAGCTCTGCCAGTAATGAGATTTGGAATCATTTTTAAATTGATATTTTCAACATGAAAAGGTCATGAATGCATTAGCCACAGGTTCTGTGAATGGAGGGAATTTGTTGCTTTCATTTTAATAATATTGTGCCAAAACACTTGAGTATTTGTCAACACTTTGAAATTTTCATGTTTCTTGATAATAAAGTTACTTTTTCAGAACGGTCATCGGTTGCATTCTGCCCTTTGAGAATTGAATTGTGCGTTTTAACTGTGAGCTGTCATTAATAGGGTTTGGCTTTCCTCCTTCAGCAGCAGAGAATAGTTGATTTGGTTAACAGCTCCCAGTTTTTACTATGACCTTGACTGAGCTTTTTGCTTGAACCTGCTCTCTGCAGCATCTCTTAAAATCAATTGCTTTGTAATTAAAAATTGCCCAGAAGGCATAGTACCCTGACATATATAGAGTGTTACCCACTAATCCTTAATTGATTCCAAAGTATAGATTAATTAGGTTGTACATTAAAATGTGTCTGTTTTACTGCTTTTTCTGTCCCAATTGTACTATCACATTGTAAATGAATGAATTATTATGATGGCTTTTTGGCTAGACTGTGAAGTAAAGTATAACATTTGAAAAGATTGTGGCCATATAGTACAAGAACAGAGAAAAACAAACTTATGTACCTGTAAAAGCTCCCATGAGAAAATATTTTTATTAAGAAAAGGTCCTTTAAAGGTTTTGACACTTAATTAAGTGCTTTTCATTTAGAGATTTAATGGCTTATTTTTCTTTCATGGAGAGCTAAAAGAAACTCCCCCACTCTATAATTGAGGTGACCCTCCTGCCATTTTTAAGTGTGTTACATTTAAAACAGCCTGAAGGATAACAATGCTGGCAGTACTTTTGTTTTTCTCGTCACAGTTCAAATTACTGAGAGCCCCAAATCCTGGTAGGACTGGCCCATCTGTACATCCCTTACTTGTCACTCAAGAGGCCCAGTCCACTGTCATGCAATGGGAGAAACTGTGGGCAGTTTCTGGTGCAGCCTGTGAAAGTTGTCCTCTGAGCTAGTCTCTGCTTTTCCAGATCAGCTGTCTCTTGGTGAAACTTGGAGGTGGCACCAGCTGACTAGCTGATTTTTTTTTCATTCCTCCTTCACTGTCATTAAAATTTGTCTTATGCAATCTGACCATTATCTAATCTCTTTCAAAGTGTGCAAAAGATCAAGACGGGTTGTAATTTTTCTTGGCAGGCTACAATTAACCTCACTCTCATACAGTGTAATGTGAAGGCAGAGCTTTAATTGCGCATTGTTTGAAGGCCTTTACCCTGCCCTCTGGGATTTCTGTACACCCAGACAGTCTATTTCTTAGGCACTTCACCATCATTCAATATTGCTTTCAAAGCTAGTTTTTGCTTCCTAGCATCTCAGAAAAACCTTCATGAATCTATACATATGAACATATTGAAAAACAACACTATACTCTCCTCATTTTCTTTCTTCCATTTTTCAGATACCCAAATCTCAACTATTGATGTGTTCTCTTAGTAACATTCAAATGTCCATTTAAAGCTGTGAGTGATAACTGGTTTTGCTTTCTACCTGTAGATGATAGAGAAGGTATTTTCTTGAGAAGGTAAAATTATATGAATAATCTTGTAGCCTACAGAAGTGATTACAAACAAGTTGTATTTTCTGTTTTTCTTTATTCATGTGTTCAAATTAGAATAATTACTTAAATATGGGTGCTGACTTGTAGTTTTGGGGGGCTCCTCAATAAGTTGAGAAGAGAGAAAAGCTCTTGGTTTTCAAAGGTATCACTGTGAAGGGGGATTTGAAAATAAATGTGAGTGAAAGCTTTGAAAGCTGTTGACAGTTAGTAGGTGACAGACACAAGGAAAAGTAAGACATGTCAGAAAAGTGTAACATGTCAGGTTCTGTCAAAAAATGACTGAGTCACTTCTGCTGAATCTATTGTGTTTTTGTAAATGTCTCGGAGCAGAGTGGCAGAGTTCCCAAATATCTCTATTCATGACAGTTCTTTAAGATTAATGTTGCTTAAAATATGATTCATTGTATGCAGATTTTAACATTCCAAACTTGCAGAATTTGGAGAGTACGAGTAGAAAAAAAATGTGTGTGGGTGATTTTGATTGAAAGGAGGTTGTTGTGCATTGAATTATGACTGGAAAAAATTCCAGGTTAGCCTTTTTTTTTTTTTTTTAAGAAAAGTAGCAGTTAAAACTAATTGGCTAGAACGGGAGCAGGCGAGCCTGGTACTGGAGAGCCAGGTTCCTGTATGTTTTGGAGGCACTTTTCAATTAATACCTGATTAAGGAACACACTGCTACTTAATTCTTGTCTACTTAATCGTTTTAATTAAGTTATTGTGGTCTGAGATGGACTGAAAACCAGAAACAAAAGTGGCACTCCAGAACCAGGACCTGAAACTTCAAAACACTGTGTGTGAACATACTTGAATAGAGAAGACAGTTTTCCTCAAAAATCAATGTATGTAGTGTTCAGGATTGACAAACAAAATGACGGCTCCAGTTTAGGCTGATTGGCACCTTCTTCTGCTCATCATGAATAATATATGAGAAAAATGTCAGTGATAAATACCCAGCTACAAGGTCCTTTTATGCAGTGAAGAAAGAATGTAATTTATAACTGAAACTCGAAGGGCCAATAGTTCCACCATGTGGAACTAAATATAAATAAGTAACTTTTTCACAATGTTTTGTTTAGCATTCCTCCCACATGCTCGTCAACAACCTTATAAAATCTTCATGGCTTCCATCACCTGTTTTAAGGATAAGGATAGTTTGCCTGTAAGTATGAGTATAATTCCCTCAGGCAAGCAGGTTCAAGCCTAATCGATATATATCAGTCACTCGCACACTAAACTAATCCTGAATTCAATTTTAGCTAAGGGTTCTCCATAATACATCAAGTTTAATTTCACTTACATGTTACACATACTCTTTTTTTTTATTTAATTTGTTTTATTGTGCTCTACTTTATGTAATGCTTTTGGCAGGCTTTATTAATTCCAAAAAGTAAAGCAGAGAAGCTGGAAGGTAGAGACATTATAGAGAAAGCAGAGGTAAGCGGCTAGCACTAATTCAAGAGCAGGACCCTGTACTTTAAACTTCCAAACTCTCAGGTTAGTTTGTTGACCATTTAGGTTATATGTTCAAACATATTGTCACTTTAAATCAATTAAAAAACATAAAAAACAACTAAACCTCACTTTTTACGTCTTAAATTTGCCTTGAATCTGAAGAATTAGGATTAGAAGTCCTGTTTTGCACAGTCTGCCTTATTCGTATAAAACCTTTATCTGAAGAATTAACGCAAGTTATTAATGGAAAAACAAAGCCCACTTTATTGCATCAGGGGACAAGCTGTTCCTTAGTGTAAAATAATGAGTCATGGTTATGTAGGCAATCCTGGCAAGTCATGAGAGGACCAGGACTCTTTGGTTCTGGAACAGATGAACTGCTACTAACGAAGGATGACGTCCATAATAAGGTTTTCATTTTCTTTTATTTCTTTGCAGAAGCTATCATCATGCTGACACAGGAGTAGGGAGGTATTTTCAAATTGAATACTGCTGACACAGGAGTAGGGAGGTGTTTTCAGATTGATTAATTTTATTTACCAAGTGCGTATTCTTCCGTGCCTGATAGTGTTTGACCAATTAATCTTAAGTAAACAAGATGTTATTCATTGACCATCAACAAAACGTTTCCACTCAGGACAGTGGTTGCCCCCAAATGAATGGGACAATTTTAAAGGAAGCAGCATAAAAGATATAACAAAAGTGAACCCATGAATGATAGACGTAATAAATCTTAATTCCACTTCGGATAAGATTATGGCAACAGTATAAGGATCTCATTGTGCATCAATAAGATTCTAGGGGATAATCCACATGGATTTTGAAATCTTAAGTTTTGCTAAAACACACTGTTAAGACATCTTTGAACAAACTATGGCAGTCATGGATACAAATGGGGTCACGTAAAATAGAATTTTTAGATTTTCAAAAGGCTTTCATAAAGTGCTTCATTAAGGATTATTTCTTGCACTGCTGATGTCGGATGTTCAGGGTAATCCATAAAGACAGATTTTAAGAAAGGGCAAATATGTGGCAGAGTAATTTAGTGTGGACAAGTACACAGTGGAGTGCATACTGTATAATGTAGAACCATAAACTATTAATATAACATACTGTAGAGAACACTGAGCTTCAAGAAGCTGTCTATGATAAAGACTAAATTTTGAATATTGTGTGTAATTTTGAACACAAGATTATAAAAATATATGCAGACAGATGCTGCTTTGACAGGCTTTAAGAGAGCCATCGACAACTATACCATCATACCAGGGGAAACCAGTGGAAATTATGGAGAAATTATTTTAAAACTCAGATGGGATTTTTAAAAAACGAGACATTTGATCTGAATAACACAATTTATTTGGGTTCTAGAACATTGCACAGTGGTGCAGTGACTAACATTCGCCGGCACCCTGGGTTCAAGTACAGACCTGGGGTGCTACCTGCATGGAGTTTGTATGTTCTCTTGATGTTTGCATAGCTTTCGTCTGGGTACTCCAGTTTCCTCCCAAAGTCCAAAAACATATTGGTAAGTTAATCAGATTCTGAAAAGATTGGCCCTTGTGTGAGTGTGTGTGCAGGGTTACCCTGCCTTACTCCTGTTGCTTGCTGGGATAGGCTTAGCCCCTCTCCGCGACCCTGAATTGGAAGAACAGGTTATAAAATGGGTGGATGGGTTCTAGAACAAGCTAGCCATATTGTTGAGGCTGATACCCAAGGCTTCTTTCCATGAACATCTGGATGTGATCCTTGAATCAATTAGCTGCATTGCCAAGAAAATGATCTACACTGGCCCTGTGAACTACTTTCATTTGTAATGTTCTGATGAATAATTGCCACATTATCCTGAGAGGAGGTTAAATATCTTCTTGGTTTCACATGTTTGTTTTTTTTAAATGATCAAATATTGCCTCACGGTGGTCTAAGATTTGTCCTGAATAAGCTGTATTTATGATCCTTGAACATCCTGTGTATTAGCTTCTGATAGTCCGGAAATAAACTACTGAAAAGGGTCCCATCCATGAGAATCATCTCGCAGTACAACCAACAGTATAGTCAGTCTGGGAGTCAATGCAGTATTTATGAGTCATGTTTATAGGTTAACAGATGATGGTTTATTCACAGGGCGCTAAATTCCCAGATGGGAGGATCTGGCTGTCCAAGTAACATGCTGACTCAGACCTTTTAGTTCCAAACCGTCTGTCTGCAGAGAGACTGCAGGGGGGCTATATTTTTGGCACTTCTAAAACAAGACACCAGTTTATAAAAAAAACAGTTTACATTGTGGGGACATCCTAATATCATGCTTGACAGGAGATCTTTCTGATCTGGGGATATTTTATTAAAATGTGTCATTACGTTGATAGTAATTGCTTTCCCAACACAGGAATTTGCCTGTATAGATAGACACAATATGCAATAGTACAACAAAACGCAGATGCAATAATTTCAGAACCATGGACAGCTCTTTGTATTGAAGCATTGCAGCTGAAATCTTTGGCCATTAGTAGTTTTTCAAGACGAATTGGCCTAGTAAAAAAAAACCCCTGGGTCCTTTTGCACAGTCTAGGTAAGCAATCCTTACAAATCAATACATACCAAGCACTCTCATGTTATAATATTCTCAGTGTGATGCAGACAGAATATCAATGAGTGGGTACTATAAAAATCAATATGGAGCTCAATTACTTCGTCTTCCCAACTCCTTCCCTCCCATAAAAATTATGTAATTTATAGTTATATTTCAGAACTTGCAGAAAGTACTACTGCAAACTTATGTTTCTTTAACTACGAGAGTCACAATAGTGTCTTAACAGGTGTTCGTTTTTCCCCTTTATGATAATGTTGTCTTACCAACTACTTAGCAAGCTCTTTGTAAAATAATCCACACACACTCAGTATCACCATGGAAACCCTGGAATACCATTAATTTAAAAATGTATAATGTATCTAAATGTGGAAATATGTATATAATAGTTGGTTAGTATCTCAAACAAAAGCTAGGGAAATACGTTGGTCTGCTTTTATCATTGTATTTTCTGAAATGGTTTAGTAGTTACATTTTCATTTTCCTCGAGTATCTATTACTGTTCAAAAATATTTTTGTGATGGTTATGGCAATGTATTCCAATGTATTAAGTGTTTCATTTAGTCAATTTTGATGCACCTACTGTATATATACAGTATAGTTACAACTGTTGGTATTTTGTTCAGGAGTTATGACTGTACAGTATGTCATTATAGCTTTCTTTTAGAGCACCCTATTCAGTAGAAAGTTTTTTTTTTTGCCAGGGTAGTTGTTGTAATTACTTAGTTGGTGTTTAGTAGAAAATCATGGGATTCTTATTTTCCTGTATTTCATAATCATAAACTTCTAACAGTTGAATATTATTTTTCACACTAGAGGAACAAACATCTAACAAACCTACACATTCTAGTACAGTATGTATTTTATATATCACAATACAAGTTACATGTCTTTTTTTCGTGTACTGTATGTTGCTGTTCTACAGTGTATGCTTTTGGTATCCACCTAGGGGCACTGTTATCTACATTCCATAGAGACTCTGGATTGGTTAAACTGTAAAGACAAGACCAAAAAGATTTGTTTCTTATTTTAGAGGCTTCATACAAGCATTTAACAGCTGGTACTGTTTGGAGCAGGAATTTGTATATTAATGATGAATAAATGTCCTGGGACAATGTCTGGGACATTCTAAATTGGGGCTTCCAAAACCAAATTCTATGCTGTTGCTGTCATGATCAGGTCTTTATCGTTCTGCTCTTTTGTATGATTTTAGTTCAGGAGTCCTGATTCAGATAGGGCTTCTACTGATGGGTAGTGAATTTTGTGGGGAGGAAGAAGCTTTTTTTTTTGCTTTCTTTCATTTATTGTTTTTTTTTCCTGCAAATTTCAAATTAATACAACTTTATTGGCCATGCACTCAAAACGAATTGTACCCATAAAGAATGTTTTGTGTTTCTTCAGATAGAGCACAGCTTGCCCTGTGGGGCCAAATTTTATTCACACATTTCTGTCAGAATTATTACACACCTTTTTATTGCCGTTAGAATAACTTGTTTTCAGATGAAGTGATACAACCCATACCCATGATCAGAACTCTTCATTAAAGAAGTAAAAGTAGCTTTATTATATCCTATTCCTGTTTTAATTAGAGTGTTGTTACTTTTCTTTTTATGCCTCACTTTTCATGGTTTATGCCTGAATTCTAGTCTCTCTGGAAATTGCTTAGCCATGAACAAAATTAACTTTCTAATGTGCTCTTTTAGTGATGTCAAACATACTTCTATTCCTTTACCACCCCTTTCAAAACTCTATCTCAAACATCTTTCTGGTGCCAGCTTCAACTTTTTATTCATTATGGAAGCTTCTAAAGTTTTCCTTCATTGCTTTTAATTTATTTAGTTCATCTATAATTCCAAATGTTTGTGACATGAACTGGGTTCCGAGTGACAACTATCAAGTGCGATAGCAAGAACCGTTTGAATCGACTTTTTTCCATACGCATGATTGTATAGTGAACCAAAACCTAATAAAAGCCCCATAAGCCTTGGTGAATACTTTTCAAAATATCATCTGGTTTTTCAGTTATTAAATCTACAGAATTATGTTAATGTGGAAAATTAGCATCAGTAATCAAATCATTTTTTAAAATTTTGATCATTTTATGATTTTTTAATGAAAACAAACACTTTTTCTTGTCCTGGGTAAGGGCAGAGCTTTTCATCTGTTAATGCGATGAACGTATGGTTAGAATGGCCTTACAATTTTCCAAAACTGTACTTCTATCTTAAAATCAATACCTATTTGACCTGGATTTTTGTTTTCCATTCCTATATAAAAGCCTCAGGGACTTTTTCTGCAGATGCATCATAACAGACCAATAATGAATGAAATTTAATGGATGCTTCTGTGCAATAAAGTGCCACTTGGGCTTTGCTGAATATACACAAGCTACATCACTATAATAAAGGATTTACATTTTGCACAAATCCTGTGGCTAGTGTTAACAGCTCATGCCACAGTGTCCTACCCTTCAGAAGCAGTGCTCTGGCTGCATAATTCATGCCCAGATTGCCTTTAATGCGCACTTTTCTAAGACGATTGGACGCCTCAGCCTCCCTTCCTGAAGGTGCATTAATTATGTAGAAGATAGCAGTTTCCTTTCATGAGGTTCCCCTCTATTGTTTTGCTTCAGTGTTACATGGCAGTTCTAGAATTTATGCTAGCAACTTTGCATATCAAAATATCATATTTTAATGCTCATGAATGTTGTACAACTGAACAATTTGAGATGACATCAATCATGACAACAAAGCTGTCTACCAGAATGCTATTCCATAAACTTGCAAGCAAACCTTCATCTGGTGAGAAACGTACAATAGCCTGAGTTCACCCTGTGCAATTTATAATTGGCTTGTGTTTAGTAATGCTATGATGTGCAGTAGGTGGAAAAGTTACAATAGCGTTTTCTCCAATCATTTCTTGTAGGGGACAATGATAAAAATGCTGTTTTTAGGTTATGACTGGAAAGTGGTCATCTGACATATTGAAAAACATATAGAAGAAAAATCACTTTGCTCATTTGATTTGTAAAAGCAATATAATGTTAATAGCCTGTTTAAGGTGCTTTTATGTGTGCTCTCTTTGTTTCTGGACAATGTAGTAGTGAAGTCTACTGAAAACATCCCTTCTACAGTCACCTGTGATTATTTATTTATATTGTTGCAGAAATCTCTTAAATTTATTTTCCTTAATGGAACTATGTACTGTACTGATTAGCTAAACTGTGGCTAGATTACATATCAGAACTCCAAATTGTACCATATTGTCACAGAACATTTAATAATAATAATTCCTTATACTTATAAAACTTTTCTGGACACTACACTCAACACACTTTACAGGTGATGGAGACTCCCCTCTACCACCACCAATGTGCAGCATCCACCTGGATGATGTGATGGTAGCCATAGTGTGCCAGCGTGATGAAGCCATTTCATAAATGAAGATTATTAGGAGGTCATGACTGCTGGTAAAGGCCAGGGGGGAATTTAATCAGGATACCGGGGTAACTCCCTTACTTTCTTCAAGAAATACCCTGGGATTCTTAATAACTACTGGGAGACAGGAGCTCGGTTTTACATCTCATCTGAAGAACAGCGCCTTTTTACTGTATAGGGATCCCATCACTATACTGGGGCATTAGGACCTACACAGACTGCAGGGTGAATGCCCCCCCACTACTGGCCCCACTAACAATTCTTCCAGCAGCAACCTTCGCTTACGCAGGAGGTCTCCCATCCTCATATCTGCTCATATCTGCTCATATCTGCTCATATCTGCTCATATCTGCTCAGCTTCAGTGGGTTACCAGTTATGAATTGCAGGGTGATATAGGTGCTTGTTTCTATTAGACTTTTTAAGCACTTTTAAGGTTTGACAACAAATACAGAAAGGGCTGGCAGTTAGAGCACACAAGGGAGAGTGCATTTTGTGATCTCTCTCAAATAGTGTGACATCAGGGAAAAAAAGGTAGATTCTCAATGCAAGGCACTATATTAATTTCAGTTTCTGCTTACAATTTGATATTTTGTTTCACTGCTTGCAAAATAAAACCCTGATATAATTTTATCAGTAATATTGTGCTTCTTTATAATATCTGTGACAGATTCTGAATGGTTAAATCCTTGAAAACTTAATGCAGCATACAATTCATGGTAGTGTTACATCGTATATAACATAAAAAGTGACATCTATATTTGTGTTTCTATAAGAAGTTGTATGTACAAGAGGATCTTAAGATAAATTATTTTTCAGCCTGCAAAATACATTGCTATAAATTGTGGGATATACAAACGTCTTAATTTAAACTCTTATACAGTACTTTTCCAGTGCTCTTTATCTCTTTTTTGGGGTGAAGGACAAGGGAATATGTTAAATCTTCAGTTGATTTGTAAATGTAATGTCTACCTATTAACCAGCCTAAAGCCTGTGAAATTTTAAGAGACAGCTAGGAGTTATCTTTATCTGGAGTCTAGAGGAACTTGTGCTTTCCTTGTAAAGACGTCTTGTAATAGTGACTGGTACCATACATACTGTAGCATTGGTTTATAAAAGAACCACTGTAAATCATTGTAGGTTTATGGGGTCACATTACCCAAAGTAACAGATTATTTCAAATTATATCCTCCTCATAATACTCATTGTAACCATAGTGATCCTTTATGACTTCCTAGTAAATCTGGTGGGAGACATTTATTATCATCTGTCACCTTTTTTTTTTACTCTAATTTATTACAGTTTTGCTTATAATTTACTTTTCTGTTTTACACCCTGAGTTTCCGAGTGAGCTCTGTTGTGCTAGGTTCTAGAAAAACTTTCTGGACAAAGGTCACTTTGGTCATAATGCTGTGAAAATCACTGAAGTACACACAATTTCATGAGGACAACGAAATAATAAATTAGATGGCTTTGAACAAACCATTGACAAAGCTTTAACATTTGTGTGTCATTAATATAAACACAGCAGTTAAGGTATGATAAAGAATACCTGTATATAAGGGTATTTAATCTAGATTTAGTACAAAAACAGCCTGGAACAATTTTCTAACTTGAGGAAACTGATCATTTGAAAATGTTTTTTTTCTGGATCATTTTCACTATTACTTTAATGCCAATCGTGCTGTACTGGCAATTTCATTTTGAGCTTTTTATGGAAAAGTGCAAACCGCTCCAGAGGAAAATCCTAAAAATACATTGGAGGTGCAGTGGATAAAAAAAGTAGAGCCTGGATTCTGACTGCAGTGCCCTGGTTCCACCCCTGTGCAACACTTTTTATAGACAGTGCCATCTTGTGGTGGAACTAGATCAATACAATTTAATACAAAAACTGTAGATGTACAGTACGCTTGATAACAGCGAAGGTGAAATCATTTCAGCAGAGCTGTACCTGTTTGTTTATAATCTGTTTTTCTAAGAATGTCCTTTGTAATAAAATAGCCTTTCTTTTCTTATTTTTTTTATCTTTTTTTGTTAAAATCTTTGGCATAATACATATACGTTTTGAGAGATGTTCCCTTGAGCCAGGCACTTTTTATTTTCCTCTTCGGATCTGCATTAGTTCCTTGCATACATGTTTGTGTATTTTTATTGAGTAGTCATTTTCTACTATTTTGGTGAAAAGGGGAAATTTGTTTTGGAGTGTTTTGTATGTATTAAGTCTAATTATTTCCTTTTTTTCAGTTCCATTTCTAGCTCCCAAATAACTGATAAAAGTAATACTGTACTTAATTTTGTTGTCTTGCTTTATAACATCACATATTAACAGAACTCTCCATTTTACACATGTACCATATCATTAAAAGGTAGTATTGTACAAATACAGCTAGCGATATTCCTGGTGATTGCTCTCAGAAATCTTGTTTTTATCATTGCTTCATTTTTGAAATATGGTTTAGTTTTACTTACTCGCAATTTATTTGCTTTAGTAAGTAAAACTGAACCATACTTCAAAAATGAAGCAATGATAAAAACAAGATTTCTGAGAGCAATCACCAGGAATATCGCTAGCTGTATTTGTACAATACTACCTTTTAATGATATGGTACATGTGTAAAATAGAGAGTTCTGTTAATATGTGATGTTACAAAGCAAGACAACAGAATTAAGTACAGTATTACTTTTATCAGTTATTTGGGAGCTAGAAATGGAACTGAAAAAAAGGAAATAATTAGACTTAATACATACAAAACACTCCAAAACAAATTTCCCCTTTTCACCAAAATAGTAGAAAATGACTGCTCAATAAAAATACACAAACATGTATGCAAGGAACTAAATCAGACTAAAGCAAATAAATTGCGAGTAAGTAAAACTGCACATCAATTGAAATTAATATTGTTTGCAAGTGTGACGATTATTTATTATCACGGTGCAAACTGTACCCTTAACACATGAGGGCACATTTTTGTTGGTGCAAACTGACCTGGTGTTGCAGCAGTTACACCTCAGCACTGAAGACCATTTCAGATTTGAGCACTAGATGGAGTCCAGTGAATGATTAGCTGAGCCCCAGTAAATTTTCACAGTTTATGACAACACTGGCAAGCCACTAGATGGCTCAAAGACAACAGTTGCACACAGTTATTCGTGGCACGCCCAGCTAAATTAAGCCTACATTCATTGTGGCTGGATTTCTTTAATGGAGAAACATACAGTATTTCTTTTTTCCATCTTCAAAACAAATTGGAAACCCTTGGCATTCTTCACCAGTTTATATAAATTCAAATCAGGGCCCTTTTTGACTGTTAATTGTTTGATTTTCTTTAAACAACATTACTGCATGAAAACCAAATTTAAGGGAATGCCTACAAAATTATAATGTGTTTCCTAAAAGCACTATGTGCTTTTTAGCACTGAAATCTAATAACATTTTAATATTAGGACACAACTGGGAAGTGATAGATTGCTGTTAGCACTATCCTTATGCATTAGAGTTGTTAAATAAATTTGGAAGTGAAAACCCATGTGATTGATTTATAAATATTTGTCTTCAGATCTTCAATTAGAGCCTAGGACACTGTTAGATAATCATAGAAACATAGGAACCTTTTTTTCAGGGTTATGTTATTTTTAACAATATGTGCAAACGTTTTATGATATGTCGCTGTTGTGAATGTCTGTGGAGTGTATGTCATTTGCCTGTCCTGGCTGTGCTCTCTCGCTCGCCCTCCCCCCCCTCAATTCAATTCAATTCAATTCAAGGTGCTTTATTAGCATGACAGATGGGTACAATCAGTGTTGGGTATTTACTTTGTAATCTGTGGTCCTTTTAACTGTTTTTACACCTACTGTATTGCTTTGAGATGCCACTTTTAAAGGTGATGTATAAAATCAAGGCTTTAACTTGCTTTAACTCCGCAAGTCTGAGTTCTTGTGTCTGTCCTATCCGAGCCCGAAAGTATTACAATATGTATCTTTATAGCAGGTGGTGTACAGCTTTTTAGTATAGATTACACTTTTCTAAATTGTATTTAAAAAATAAAAATGATTACAATCTAATCTTTCCACGTTTGATCCCAAGATCCCAAGAAAAATAAATCTAAATGGGGAGAAAGCTATGCTGAAAGTTTATTAAGATACTTAGAAGACAAAGATATCAATTTATGTTGCATTTGTCTGATTGTGAATCAAAAAACACATATATTTAAACACGTGTTTGCAATTTAAATCAAAATGCGATTTAAATCAATATAAATGTTTATATTGTAACGCATAGGTGACTATTCCTGGTTATTAAAATGACTTAAATTCGATCATGTTGTGATATTTAGAAATATAAATTTGTTTGGTGCGAGTGAAGTTTTATTTCATCTTTGACCCAGGGAAACGTTTTATTTTTTCAAAGAAATGTTTGTTAAAAAAAAAGTCATGGCTCTGGCTGGATTCCGGCTTGTGTTGCGGTACATGAATATAATTATATCGTTATTAATTTCTTTAGATACGCGATTCCATATTATATTCCCTTTTAATCAAATTCTAAAAGTATGCTTGTTGACTCCGGTATCACGTTAGTTAAAGACTTCGATGCTTAAAATGTTTAGGGAGAAATGGAATACTGGTGTGTATTTTTTCTTTAAAGTACCGAGACCAGCCATATACTGTATGTTTATGTTCCAAAATTAATATCGTTTATGGCCTTCACACGCGTTACAGTATGCTCCTATTCTTTTTATGCTCAGCTACTAAGATTTCCCTTCAGAAGTAAAATTCCATATAAATATTCAATACTAAAATGGGCACAGTAAAGACATTTAAATCTTTCTACGACCGACCAATGCACCACGAGTGCCCCTGTCGGTCAACCAATCATGTACCGCGGTATTTTGCATCGTGACGTGCGAGGCCGTAGCCAATTACCTCCGGTACGTGTCTGTGCCGCGCACTTTGAATGGCTGCATCTGTATAGCCACATTTTAAGAGTCTTCTAATTATATTTTTACTTAAGTGAAGTCAAAATAAGCAGCCATGGACAGCTGTTTTGCAGTTATTTGGGCTGTGTAGCTGCTAAACATGACTTTATGTATACAAAGGAGAAATACATAACTCTTTAGACTGCTGTGCCTCCTTGTGTTGCAAAATGGGAAAAAAAGCTAGTGTTTAGCAGCAGGAACAAATTGTTTTGAGTTTTGAGTTTTCTCAAATATTTTCACTGCTGACCTCAACCACAACTCTGCCATTCTTTTAATACTGCTCTTTAAAAAAAGAGTAACTGTCTGAAACTTTTCTTGCTCAAAAATTGCTGAGTATATGAAAACCTCTCCACAGTTATTAGAATACTGTGTGTGATCAGTCGGACGTCTTTGTGAAATTGTCTTCAGGCAGATCAGTGGAGAGGGTAACTGGCTGTACCCTCTCGCTACTTGACAGTAAATCCAGACATGGCTTGTTCAAAAAACACGAACGTGATTCCTTGAATGGATAGACTGAACTCATTCACTGCAGTCTGGGGCTTTTTGTTTTTTACTGAATCGCAGAAGGCAAGTGTTTGCTTTGTTTTGAAATGTCTGCCTGCCTTACCTGCTTTTGAAGAAGACTCTCATTTAGCTTTTCAGCAGGCAGCACTGGTATGCAGTCATTAAAAATGCATAGCAATTCAACATTTAAAGCAATTTTGTGGTCTTACATTAACAGAAATTAGGTCATGGATCTGTCCTTACAGTCATTTATTTCAATGTGAATGCAAAACCTTATAGACAAAACTGTTTTTCTTGTATCCATGGAGAATAATCCAGTTTTACCTTGGATATAAATCACATCTATGATTTATGGTCGCATTTAATGTGGAAAGAGCAGAACTAACTTAGTGGCTTTAATGTTTTAATATTAACTACTATTAGCTCCAAGCCAATAGCAGATTTCACCAGCAATTAAAGCCAGATGCAGATGTTGAGTGGCAATGAGCTTAGCTGTCCAGAAGTCTCCAGTAGAGTGTCCCTTCTCCAGATGGTCCACAGTGGAATGATCTCTGTACACCTGCCATGCCTCTTAAACTGGTGCAAATGATCTAGGTCTGCACAAAGGTTTAAAGAACACTGTGAACTACTTATAAAGGACTGTGTCCAGTATCCCTCTTTTAAATAGCTTTAACTCCAGTTCTGGTATACAGGGTAATACCTATGAAAAGAAGAAGAATGGTCAGACTGTGATAGAAAGATGCTCTCATTAGATTTTTTTTTCAGGTTTAAACCAGTTGAATATCCCCTTGATTATCATTTAATTATCTGGATTTTTAAATATCCCTTATTAAATGCAAGTTTTATTTTTGTATTTTCAAGGAAATAGTTGCATAAATAATGTGATCCATAATGCAAAAAAATAAAGGAAGTGAACTATGTAAAACAGTAGTGCTCATACTTTGTACTTTGTTACTCAGTGTGAAGCATCCATCCATTTTCTAAACTGCTTCTATCCAATACATTGTTGCAGAAGACCGCAAAGCCTAACCCGACAAGCAATGAGTCCAGGGATATGTCCTGGATGGGATGCAATTGCATCACAGGACACCAACAAACATAAACATGCATACACTCACACCTAGAGCTGTTTTTTTTTTACAGAAGCCAGTTAACCTACCAGTATGTGGGAGGAAACCTACATAAAACCGTGGAGAACATATAGCATATAGAACATGGATAGCACCCCAGGAATTTAATTTAGGGCTGCTGTGCTGCAAGGCAGCAATGCTAACCACTTTGCCGCAGTGCTGCCCTATTGTGAAACAATTGCTGTTAAATCTCACAGTGTCAGAAAATGCTAATCTTTTGGCTTCAGAGGAAAATTTGCTGTGCTTATTTTCTAAGAAAGAACCATGTCTTTTTTGATGTGTCTCTCCTTTTCTGTTTCAAATATCACTAGCTCTCTTTCCAGGCCGTGACACAGTTTTGGAGTCAGCTGTGGTCCAGAAAGCTGTAGCTATTTCCTCACAGTGGATAAATTATAAATGAGGTGTGCTGAAGGACTAATGGCTCAAGAAGTAACTGAGAAGTGTGTTCCAAGTGAGCAACAGCTTAGGGTGAACATCTCCATGGAAACAACTTTGGATACCTCATCTACTAGAGAAGCAGATAATAGAAAAGCATCTTTGTTCCATGTAACACTTTGTTACAAACCAGTAAGGTTCACCAAAAACCTAAAACACTCAATAAAATGTTGGGTAGAAAACAAGCTGACATTTCCGTAGACAGATGGTAAGGTTTTGCAATAAACGAAGGTCAGATATCTCCTGGGCAACAGGAGAAAGTTGTTTCAAAATCCTATACATTTCACAACATTTTTCACTTCTAAAGAAGTAACTATTCACCTCATTTGATATTGTTATTTAACCATAAATAGAATGACAAAACGTGTATTTTCTTGTATCTAAATGGAAACTAATCTTCAGGTTAACTAAAGAGACAAGCTAATAAGTGCAGTCTGTACCAGAACAAGTACTATTAATGCTTTATAGTAACTTAACTAAACTCTTTATATGTAGTTAAGTATTGGTTTCTGTAGTTCACCCCACATACAATTAAAAAATAAAATTGTATGGGTCAATCATTACTGACATTTAAAACTTATTGTCATTAATGAATAGAAGATTTTCAACACCTGTGAAGATTTTCAAGAACTGCATATTCTTACTGGTGGCATAAACAACAGACTCATTCGTTAAAATTTGTAACTTTAAGTCAATTATTTTGGAACAGTTAATAATTCATTTCTAGTTTACATATTAGACATTTTGTGTATTCATCACAATTACTAAGATCTACAGTATGTAAGGAAATAAAACGGGAGAAATTCACCACACCAGACCTCCAAGATATTAAAGCAGAAAATGATTGGTTAAAGTAATCCAGTTAAAACATTACATGAAATGCTTAACTCGGAGGCTCTATGGGAACTGATTATTTCAAGCCCTGAGCAATGGACAGCCTTTTTTCTATTTTTTGGACATTATGGTTAGAATTCATAAAGCATTTGTACCACTCACCACATTTCTTTGACATAGGAACATGCTGTCCTTTTGTTTAAAAAAATAATGGAAAAGCCTAAAAGAACCAGCAGAGACCCGTTTTTACATTTTGAAATTATTGTTGACATTGTACTGTTAAATTAAGTAGTTCAGTTATTCGCCTGGTGCTCAATATTTTATGATTTTCACCCCATGTCTTTTTTTTAATTTAAAAGCTTAATGCATTTCCCTCTGTAATTCCTGCAACGACACAGCCAGACATCCAGTTATACACAGACAAAAAAGAACTATTTAAAGTCCAAAACTGTAATCATTGCAAATGATTGCAGTACATTCTTTGAAGTGGTATTCTTTACTCAGTGGGATTAGGTATACAGCTGCCCCTAGCCAGCTGTGTCAGAATTTGATTTATATTTTGTGCGCTACAAAGACTGCAAAAACAGAGGGATCATTTTTCTTCAAGATACAGCAAATGCTTTAAAAACATTACAATCAAAGTCTTTCCTCTCACACTCCATCCTCTCCAAAAAAGGTGTAGTGCTGCAAAGGGCCCAGAATGTGTAATTTTAAATTCCTTCGGTGTTGACTTGCCTGCTTAGAAGTTGATTTTCTGTTTGCTTTGTTTTTTTTATATTTCCCTATCTAGGCCATAGACTACCGTGGGATTTTGCTTCTAAAAATATTTCACTGAAGCACCAGGAAAATAAAGTTCATTTAATCAGAAAATTTAATTTTATCCTTGTTTGCAAACTTTTGACGGTTTGTAGTCTGTTTACAACTTTTGTTGGATTATGCAGACATACAGTAAGAATTCAAACAAAAAGTACTGTATCTGAAAATTCTGCAGTCTTTAACGGTACTGTATCAAAACATTTTCTAAACATTTCTTCCAGTTGAGCGTTATGGAAGAGTCTAACTTGGCAAGAAGCAGGCATAAGGCAGGATACATCCTGGACGGGACTCCAATTCATCACAGGGCATACACAGACATACAGTACACACACACTCGCACCTAGGGCCACTTTTTCCTGAAGATAATTAACCTACCAGTATATTTTTGGACTCTGGAAGGAAGCTGGAGCACCCGGAGGAAACCCATATTAACATGGGGAGAACATACAGTACAAGCCTTATGCAGATAACGCCCCGGTTTCAGAACTGAACCTAGGACCCCAGCACTGTAAGGCAGCAGTGCTAGCCACTGTTCCACTGTGCCACCCCATGGTGTTGTATTATGTTATCAATAAATGTTCTGATCATGTAGATTGAATAAACATTGTTTTAGAAAGGAAGAAAGCACAATTGGTAGCTTTGTGCAAAATTTGTTTTGTGGCTGTGCAGATATGATTTTGAATAATGATTCTCTCCTGTGCTGTGATAACATAGTGCCATGAGTTTCCCTTCGACACAGTAGCTTGTGGTAATGCTATCAAAATTCAGTGAAAGCTCTGCATGCTAAACAGCTATCAGTGCATTCCTAGGGCAAAGTCATTACAATTCAGGAAATGTGAAAGCTGCAGTTAATTAGTGATACTGACTGCTTTCCAGTCAGAGAATGAGCTGTCATACACTTCAGGGAATTACTGTTTTCATTGTTTTAAAATTTTAATGTAGTTCTTGATGTAAAACCCACATGCTTTTATGAAAATCATTACCATTGTAATTGTAATGGCGCTCATATTTATGTATTTTTTACAACAAAGATGAATACCATCGACAAAAAATACTATGTACCCAAAGCAGTTTGTTCACATTTTGAAGGTGAGTTAATTCATGTTCAATTATATTGATTTGTTTAATAAGCAAAAAGAAGGAATCAATAAACAATCATTTAGCTATAGTTAACTAACAACAGACTTTTAAGGTCAGATTAGAAATATGTAAAATGCAGGACCACCACGTAATTATATTATATAAATAACAGAAAGAAAAAAAGTAAAAATATCTTCTAGGGCTGACATACAAAAATAGACCCTTTTTGTTAAAGCTGCACCCAAAGTCAGCACTAGTAGGTTTTATTTTCTAGTTAGGTTTGAAGTTGACGGAGTTAGTTTGTTATAAGGACAAGTGTCAATTAAGAGGCCATTCAGCTAATTCTAAACCTGAACTAGTAAAGACAGAATTAGGTCAGTCAGTTGTTCATTAGCCCAGAACCAGACAAGAAGGTTTGCACAGAAAATTTTTGTAATTGCCTTTAAAAACATGGCTCTTTAGTGGGTTAAACATTAAAGGTGCCCATTGAGAGTACAGGATGAGCTCTATAATCTAGACATTGTCAGTTAATACCTGACTTGTGGGGTTCCTCAGGCAGTGTTTCACGAATAGTTTAATGTTACCAGATCTGGCTTGAGGTGACTGGGCTGTCCTAGGCATTTTGTGCAACACCAACCTCAGTGCTTATCTGAGGACCATTGAGTTTAGTGCACTCATTGAGCATCTCATCAGTGTTAACTCTGCATTGTGGGGCCTGTCACATGGCAGATGGCTCTTACAGTGTACATCTAGAAGAGAAAGAACATTCCTCATCCAAATTTCACGTTGCTTATCTAATTTGCAACAAAAATGAATTGGGAAGAAATAAAATGAAAAGTAATTGCTAATCTCAAATTTAATTTGAAGTTTTGGGGAGGTATCCACAAAATATATACGAATGTTAATCAATGAAATATAATTATATTAACTATCATTTTAATATAATGAGAAACCTGATTACACTATGTACAGTATAATGTTACATTAACCTATATTGACAACCAAATTTGAAGAAATACTGTAGGTCTTCTACAGAACACAAGAATGTGCTGGGCTATGTTTTAATAAGAACTTTTTCCTGGACAAACTAATCTTATAACTAAGCTATATTTAATGAAGAACAATAATAGCTCTTTGCTGTGCAACATGGTTTTACTGTTGTTGACTTTCAGACTGTTGACTGTCACTTCAGATTGTTTACTTGGATTTAGAAGAGCTTCATGTAATTTTAGACTTTCTGAATTGTAATTTTGTTGTTTAGAAATGGAATTCTGAATTCTAAGTGTGTAATAAATATACTTTATATTTTCTTGTGTTGTCACAAACTGCTAAAATAATTATGAGAGGGAAAGAGTTATGTAAGCCTAAGCATAAGTTCACAGAACTGGAAAACCTCAAGTGTTAGTACGGATAGTAGTGTACATTGCTTGTTATTTCCAGGGTGTAAAGAAACATGAAATATTTATGGTAACATATTTTAACTGAAAGATGTATTCGAGGGACTACAGGTAATTAGCACTTTTGTGTTAAGATGCTGTGATCTATTATCATCAGAGACTGTAGGATAACTTAAAAGATTTAATAAGAGATAGGTAGTATGTATCATTTATCAGTGTTATATTATATATCTCCTTTAGGGGGCTATTTAGGTAAACAGAAAAAAGTTCTCAATGAGCTTGTACAAATATAGAGGATGTCCTCATTTTTTCTGTCAAGCATTTGAGTCTTACTGTAATTGTTTTACAGTAATTGTTTCAAACAAAAACTAGCGTATCACGAATGCCTTTTATTGTAGTAAAAGTGTCACACTTTGAATATGGACATTGGGCCACAGATTAGTTTTGTGCTTTTGTGATACATATTAATCTGAGGCTCATTCACATACACTGTAGGAATTTCTGACTCCTCCCCAGTTAAACCTGAAACCATACACATTCAGAACTCCATTCAACACAAAATTTCAAGTACCAGGATACTTGTCTAAAAATAGAAATTTAACCTTCTTGAAACATTCTCTTTGTTTTGGCGGGGATTCTTAGTCATGTGAGATTCATATTTTGATTCAGTGAAGTGTATTTTCCACTCAAATAGAGCGGAAGCTTCTGGAAAATGTTTTTAAAAAATCTGAGCCCTAACCCTAACTTACCCCAAACCCTTACCTAGGGTTAGGGTTAGGATTCCCACAAAACTTTGACAATATTTGATGTGTTTTAGGGCCAAAATGATGTTTAGGAAAATAGATAAATCAGTGTTTCCTGAACATTTTTTCTGACAAACATGGCTATATACAGTACATTGCATAGGCCCAAAAAGAAAAGTTGTGTTAATTGCCCTAAAAGCAAAAGTTTGAAAGACACTGATTATACTTTGCAAACTCTAGCATTAGTTACTGAATGCACCTGGGTATTAAGAACTAGAGCCAAGATTTGAGGTGTTTCTGATTTTTACCCCAGTTAAGGCCTAATCCGTATTCATTGAGAACTCCATTCAACACCATTTCCAGTACCAGAATACTTGTCTAAAAATAAAATATTTCCCTTCCTGATACATTCTCTTTGTTTTGGTGAGGTTGCATAGTCATGTGAGGCAATTATTTTCATTCAGTGAGGTATATTTTCCACTCAAATGATTGGAAGCTTGAGAAAAATCTTTGAAGAAAGTCTGAACCCTAACCCTAACTTACACCAAACCCTTAGCTAGGGTTAGGATTCCCACAGGACATAGACATATTTTGATGGCATGGCTGTGTTTTAGGACCAAAATAATGTTTAGGAAAACAAATATATATCGGTGTTTCTTGAACATTTTTTCTGACATACTGTATATGGTTATATACATTTCATAGGCCCAAAAGGGAATGTTGTGTAAATTGCCCTAAAAGCAAAAGTTTAAAAGAAACTGATTATACTTTGCAAACTCTAGTATTAGATATTGAAAACACCAGGATATTAAGAAACTGAGCCAAACTTTATGAGGTGTTTCTGACTCTTACCCCAGTTAAGGCTTAATCCGTACTGATTCAGAACTCCATTCAACACAAAATTTCCAGTACCAGAATTCATGTCTAGACCTAGAATTTTACCCTTCTTGATATATTCTCTTTGTTTTGGTGAGGTTGCTTAGACATGTAAGGCTATTATTTACATTCAGTGAGCTATATTTTCCACTGAAATGATTGGAAGCCTGCGGAGAGTCTTTGAAGAAAGTCTGAACCCTAACCCTAACTTACGCCGAACCCTTAGCTAGGGTTAGGGTTAGAATTCCCAAAGAACATAGACAATTTTTGATGGCATGGCTGTGTTTTAGGACCAAAATGATGTTTAGGAAAACAGGAATTTCAGTGTTTTCTAAACATTTTTTTTACTGACATAGATGGCTACGTACAGTATATGCAGTGCATTATCCCAAACTGGGATGTTCTGTTAATTGCCCTAAAAACAAAAGTTTGAAAGAAACTGATTATAATTTGCAAACTCTAGCAAAAGTAATTGAATACACTGGGAAATTAAGAACTAGAGCCTAGATTTATGAGGCGTTTTGACTCTTACCTTAGTTAAGGCCTAATCCGTTCTCGTTCAGAACTCCATTCAACACAAAATATCCAGTACTAGAATTCATGTCTAAAAATAGAATTTTACCTTTCATGATATATTCTTTTTGTTTTGGCGAGGTTGTTTAGTCATATGATATTCATAGTTGGATTCAGTGAAGTATTTTTTTAATTCAAATAAAGTAGAAATGTTGAAAAAAATCTTAGCCCTAGCCCTAACTCACACCAAAACCTGAGCTAGGGTTAGAGTTAAGATTTCCTCAAAACATAGACATTTTTTGATGGCATGAATGTGTTTTAGGACCAAAATGATGTTTAGGAAAACAGATATATCAGTGTTTCCTGAGCATTTTTTTCTGACATACTGTATATGGCTATATGCATTGCATAGGCCCAAAAGGGAATGTTGTGTTAATTGCCATAAAAGCAAAATTTTGAAAGAAACTGATTAATCTTCGCAAACTCTAGTGTAAGTTATTGAATACACAGAGTTATTAAGAAGTATATCCTATATTTATGAGGTGTTTCTGACTCTTACCCCAGTTAAGCCCTAAACCCTACTCAGTGAGATCTCCATTCAACACAAAATTTCCAGTACCAGAATACTTGTGTAAAAATAGAATTTTACCCTTCTTGATACATGCTCTTTGTTTGGTGAAGTTGTTTAGTCATATGAGGCTATTATTTTCATTCAGTGAGGTATATTTTCCACTCAAATGATTGAAAGCCTGAGTAGAATATTTGAAGAAAGTCTGAACCCTAACCCTAACTTACGCCAAACCCTTAGCTAGGGTTAGGGTTAGGATTCCCACAAAACGTAGACAATGTTTCATGGCATGAATGTGTTTTAGGCCCCAAATGATGTTTAGGAAAACAGAAATATCAGTGTTTCCTGAACATTTTTTTCTGACATATATGGCTTCAGTATGTACATGTGCATAGGCCCAAAAGGGAATGTTGTGTACTGTAAATTGCCCTTAAAGCAAAATGTTGAAAGACACTGATTATACTTTGCAAACTCTAGCATTAGTTATTGAATACACCGGGATATTAAGAACTAGAGCCAAACTTTATTAGGTTTTTCTGAGTCTTACCCCAGTTAAGCCTTAAACCCTACTCATTGAGAACTCCATTCAACACTAAAATTCCAGTACCAGAATACTTGTCTAGATATAGAATTTTACCCTTCCTGGTACATTATAGACTAATAGTTTGATTCAATGAAGTGTATTTTCCACTCAAATAGAGCAAAAAACATTTAAAAACTGTTTGATGAAAGTCTGAAACCTAACCTTAACCTAAGCCAACCCCTTAGCTAGGGTTAGGGTTAGGATTCTCACAAAACATAAACAGTTTGTGATTGCGTTGCTGTGTTTTAGGACAGAAATTATATTTAGGAAAACAGATATATCAGTGTTTTTTCTTAACATTTTTTTCTGACATGGCTACAGTATATACAGTGCATTGCTACAAAAGGGAATGTTGTCTAAGTTGCCCTAGTAGTAAAAGTTTGAGAGAAACTGATTATACTGTAGTTTTTAAACTCTTGCACTAGGCATTGAATGCTCTGGGGTATTTAACAAATACAGCCAACATTCGGTACAGGTATTTATTTTGGAAAAAAAAGTAGCCATTAAAAAGTGTCCAAGTGGTGAGATGTTGAATGTTATTTAATTTGTTCAAACGGGAAATTTTAAGTCAGTTATATTAAGGTTGGGTGTACACTGTACTGTACATATCATGTAAATTATATATATACATTTCTTTTTACCTGTTATATTGTATATCGCATTGTCCAATGTCGATTACATGTCCTTGGGTGTCAGTCAAAGACATTTTTAAATGGTCTTGCCAGTAAAGACAGCATTTTTTCTTTCTGGTCATTTCAAATTTTTTATAGAAGAAAGAAAAACAGACAACAGAGCAATAAAACTTGGGTCCTTTCATCACTAATTCATGAAAGCATCGCTGCAGTTTCTGCCGCTGAATTTAAGTATTGATTAATAATTTCAGTTAACATTTGAGCATTTAAGTTGTCATTTTGGGATCACCTGAATGACGTAGAGTGAAGTCACTCACAAAAGCCACTAAAGTAATTACTTAGTTACTTCCGAAAATAAATATTCATAATGATGTAACTTTAGCAGAGCTACAGTGGCTTGCTTTTTTCCCTTGATATTTGCCATCTTATTTTCCAAGCACTTTCTGACAGCTTGTGTTGGGAACATTGCATTCTGTGCGAGGCTCAGTGACTGATGGTATTTAAAAAAATGATAATTTTCTGTATTTGAATTTCAAAAAGAAAATAAAAAAAAAATTCAGGCTCGTTTCCCTTGTGCCTCCAGAGGCATTGAGCCTCAGAACAGTGTCGTTATCAAAAGCAGAAATGGGAGGGAGGAAAAGGCAGGAAGAGAGAGAGAACCGAAAATCCGCAGCCCTGCTTCAGCGCGAGGCATTGCAGTCATTTTGTTGAGGTCACCGTTGCCATGGAGACATCTCTCTCACACAAAAGAACAAACACTTCACTACTGGAATTTAGCGAAAGGTTCAGCTGTATCTCCCATTTCTGCAGGGTTATGCTTCTCCATACAAATGAGACTGATGTACATAAAAGGCATCTTTCCGGGTGGATGTATGACCATATCAGACCTTACTGCCTGGGATACAAACCTGTGGGCTGTACTAAGTTTCCCTCTCTAGAATAATGCCTTTATGTAGTTTATTAATAAGGTAAAGGCTTTTGTGCCTTTTGTGCTTTAAATGAAATGCATTTAAAGCCGACTTAGCTCATTCTTCTCATTAATGATAGTTAAAAAATATTTGTTAAGAATTTGGTATGGGATTTACAAGCATTTCTGTTTTCTTTTCCCTTCCTAATTATCTCTCAGGAACTGAATGCTCTATGCATTATATTACAAACTCATTATTCAGTTTAGACAAAGTTCAAATACAGTATCTGCTTTGAAATGATTATATAAGCCTGACCAGTTAATAACTAGCTTACTATGTGAAATACAGGGATAATAACTATGGCTGGTGGTTAAACAAAATTTCATTGATGCAGATACAGTAACTTTTGTATAAAATTCTGTAGCCAACGTGAAAATTTGAATTTGTTGCTGTGAAGAAATGATCACACAGCCATGTATTAAAAGGGGGAAAACCTCAGATGTCATTTGGTTTTGAATAACAAATCCTGTTACTTCCTTTCAGTGCAAATACTTTATTATCCATGCTGTATAATCCTCGCCTGTGTATCAGCCACTGAGCCATCATTGAGTTTAATAAAACAGAAGCCTAGCATGTCCTCTCATTAAAGTTCCATATTTATTTAGTTGGGAGCCCACGGCCTAGTCCTCAAGTTGTGGTGGGAGATCTGCCCTCCACTCACTGGCCTACTCTATGTTACAATTTTGTTGGCAAGAGTGAGGCAGGAGCTTTTTGTGACTTGCACCCTCTTCGGAGAAGTCAAACAAGCTGACGATTTTTTTTCCTTCTGCTTTTCCATCCAAATTAGCTTTTAATTAGTGACGTTTTTATACTCATTTGTAAAGCAGTCTATGATGTGTGCATTTTAAGACTGTTTTACATGTAAAATTTTGATTGATCAATCGAATGATTGCTGTGCAGACATTCCCTCATATTTGGGGTTCAGTGGCCGAATAAAATTTAAGTCTCTAATAGGTGTTGTTTGTGAATAGCTGTCAATACTCTGTCAGTGCTACCTTTGTTCTGCATGGTGTCATTTTTATGACCATTCTTGAAATGCAAGTTTCTTTCCATGTGAGGTGGCATACAGTATGAGTTTAGGTCAGTTTATGTAAGAGTTCCTATGAATGATGTGCTTCAGAGTACCGTTATATAATAAATCTCTTGTTAGTGAGTTGTAATTTGGCCTGTTTTTCTGAAGTCAGATGTGAAGAAAAAAATGATCTAAGTTGACTTCAAATGCCATGTTATTTCCACTGATAAGCAATTTATGCGCTTTTTGGGGATAAAATGGGGCACATTTGCATTCTAGAGCAAAACGAAAAAAGATAAACAAAATTTTGGATGGAAAGTGTGATAATTAATGCATTGCTTCACTAGGTATAGTTTGCTCTGCTTAATATTTTGTGAAGATTGCTTACATTCTTGCTGGCTTCAGTGTACCCTGAGCAAAGCTTGCTTCCTGTTGGTTATTTTCACTTCCCCACTTAGCACCCCAAAGGGGTAAGTGTTCAGAGGCAAGAAGGACATTTTCCTTCCTTTACCTCCGGGTTGTTCTGAACACTGTGAGTGCTGATGTCATTGACGTGTTGCTCCGAGCTAACCATGTTCTGTAAGCTTGAGGAAACCCCCAGGGAAACACTCATGCCAGACTGGCTGTTTTCAGATTTCTTGACCAGATGCATGAACGTAGCACATGTTGAATTCTCAGACACAGATTATATAAAATTACTCAGGTCTAGGTTAGTCAAGCATTGCCTTTACAGAAGTTCAATACCAACTGTAAATCGATTATTTGGGTTGAACTAGCATGAATATCCAAGGCATGGACTGATATCTGCAGTTTTACAAACGTCTGCTTGCTTTTGCTTTTTGACATGATGGGCAGGTTCTCTGCCTATGGCATACGTGTGAAACTGGAATTCCAGGCTTTGCATGTCCGTAATTGTGCAAACACAAAAAATTAAAAGATCTGGGTTACAAGACAAGCAACACAAAAGTCAGGGGCATGAGTCCAGAAACAGCCGGGATTGACCAGCTGAAGAGTGATTCATGGTCAGAGGGCAAGAAAACAACATTGAGAAACCAGAGGGAGAAAACAGAGCTGATAAAACCTGGTCAGAAACTATTTCAGTTCATCATTGTTCACACTGCAAGCCTGCAGTGAGGAAACTATATGTGCTTTTGTTTTAAATAAGGGAAATAGAGTTGAATTCTCATTCCTGTGTGGTGGACATTGGAGTGGTGGTCATACATACATATTTAGAGAATAAAAGACAGTATGCTGTCTGGGTTCTTAGATTCAGATTTAGTGTCCAGCTCTCAGTACAAACTCTAAACTGAATCAGTAGCTAATCGTGACGCTAACCTGAAAGGGGTAAAATATCTCTTATGACAGTTGAGCTTGGAGAAATTATTTGACAATCTAATGCAGCACTGATCCTATCCCTAACATTAACTCTCACACTGCAGCAGTCCATTTAATTGAAATTAGGTTGTGAGTTGCTTTCACAGGTTCATTTTTTATTGTGATTACAGTGTGTTGAGTTTTCTTAGTTTTTCCCTACTTTGAGTAATACTGCATACTGCATCACAGCAAAACAAACCTTCTTATGTTTGGACAAATTCAAATTATGCATCCAAATATATTGCTCAGGAAATATACAGAAACATCTACATAAAGAAAATCCTTATGTTTTATATGTCCTATATAGTATATAGGAATCAACTATGGTTCTTTATTTTATATCCCCCTTTATTTCATATCTACCAACGGTCAGTAATGTCAGATTATCTCAACACCATACACCAATGCCACAGGACAAAGACTATAAATGCCATACATTGAAATGCATTATGAACAAATGAACAGTACATTATCAAAACACTGTTGAGCCCAGTAGTGTCCACAGCAGAGAAGCACCTAGAAAGAATACGGGGATTTCTGTTGTGCAGCAAGATTAGGAAACTCTGAATTTATCAATCTCTTCCAGATCTGGTGGTGCCTGAGGAGTCCAGGTCCTAGTTGCATAACTGCCAAAGTACAGGCCTGAAACTTGTATTACCTGGTGTCCCAAGAAACCAGTTGTTCAGGCAGGAAATATATTCTTTCCTAACCTGCAACACAGATCACTTGAGGACATCCAAACACTTCACTTCCCCTCATTCCATGTCATCACCTTGCCAGGCTAGTAGTTAGTTACGTTATTAATTAATCAAAAACATCCAATGAATCGCAAGAAAAGCTACCCCTACCATAGCAATTAGTCATGCTGTGCATTCTGATTTCTCCCCCTACGGCACAGCTTTCACCTCCTTTGTAGGTTCTGTCTTACAAGGGGGAAAGATAGCGTACGGGCTCCAAGTCCAGGTATTTACTTTGTAAGCTCAAAGTGTTTCTTTATGCAACAACAACCCCACCGCATATCAGGTGGAGAGGTGAGAAAGTGTTACACAAATTGAAGTAAGGAGGACATTTATATTGTCCAACCCTAGTGTGGAATGTAGCAAGGACACTGAGGTTAACAGTCCTACTCTAATGACCATGTAGGCATGACCTTGGTTTAACAATTCATTTGAAGGTTTATGCATCCTATAGCATTGTGTCCCTGGCCACAGTTCTGGGGCTTTGGTTTGGAAAATCTGGTTCAGATGAAAGTGTAAGATTAACTGGTCCACCAAGACTAATAACAGCAGCAGTCTTCTGAGATCTGATGAGGTCAGACTAGTAGAAGATGATAAATTGCTCTTGCGTTTAGGCAAACCTACAAGAGTACCATTTTTGAAACATATAAAAGAGATGAAATTTTCAAATTAGATGAAATTTTCAGATGTTGAAGAGAGCAGGGATTCATATGATATTGATCTAACATATGACTAATGCATAACTAAAACATTAAAGTGGTTCTGAGTAATATTATGCACTAATTTTATACAGTAAGATAATTAAAAACCAAAGCAGAGACTAATTAAAATACATCTTGACATTCAATTGAGGGCTGTAGTAATTAAGAATATTTTGTTCTAACTTGTGCATTAACTAGTCTGTTTTGTCTTTGTTTCAGGTGATGTGCCTTCAGGATTTCTTTGGAGAAGATGATATTTTTATTGCCTGTGGTCCTGAGAAATTCCGATACCAGGATGACTTCCTCCTGGATGAAAGCGGTAAGGCAACTTTGCTGCTGTAGTGTTCCTAGCTGAAGGGATTCTAGGCTGTTGTTACAGGCATTCTGGACACAGGAGAAAACTAAAAGAGAACTTCACTAAGTAATTTCTAATGCAGAGCACTGCCCAAAATAAATTGAAAACTAAGTCCAAGCTTTGCTCTGAAGCTCAGACTTTATTCAGTTAGGAAAGTTGGATAGCTTTCCCATTTCAAAAACCCGCACAAAACGGAAGCTCTTTCATATGTTTTAAAAAAAACAAAACATGATCTTTACCAACCTCGCTCTTCCTCTTTTACAATCATCACCCTGCCATTTTGAATGCAGACCTAATGTTTTTGGCGTTTTTGAGAGCTTGGGTCAAGAGCCATCGATCACATTTTCATTACCAATATTATTCTAAATTATTTTAAAAGAGAACAAAGTAAAAATAATCTCCCACCAAGGAACCCCGGCATTACAAAGCAGACAGAAGTAGTATCCAGTAAGGATGAGACTGCATCAGCAGCAATAATCCAAGCCTGCGCTATTCCCAATCCTAGTCATGGATATGAGCAGTAGGGAACTTGATGCAACAGGTAAAAACATGACGGCATCATCTCATGGATGCACATGCTGGTCATACAAATGCTTTAGGCCTAGACTTAAGTTTACAACAGAGTTATTGATTTGCACCTTGAGACTTGGACTGGAGTCTATTTGTTTATTACAGACTTGAGTGAATTGAGTTGAGACTTGAGACTTGGCAGTTGGGACTCCATTAGTTTTATGAACAGGCCATTAGTTTTACTTTCATTGTGTTTTTTTTCTTCTTTCTCACTGTCCTCAACTGCTACACTCTTTATAAATATCAAGAAATGTTACTTTGCTCTTCACCTGACCTCTAATGTAGTAGTTTGATCAATAGAGCTGTGTCAGTGTGCGTTATTAAGAAGCACAAGAACAAGCAAAGTAAAGGTTGCTTGCGGAACAAGAAAAGGGTAGTTCTATGCAGAAAGGTTGAAAGAAAAACACAATGTTTATCTGAAAAAGACCTAACAGCTGTAGCATTAACCTTTATTAATGCAGTAGAAAGTTTCCCAGTGGCTTACAATGTCCACCAGATGCTACAGAAAATAAGTTTTCATAGTGTGCATACAGTATGCTTATATTATTCAGTAATACTAGTAGAAAAAAGTACTGTAATTCTACTTCTACTGTATCTGCACTATTACATTGAAAAAATAATGAAGTATTTATGATCATATTTCATCTCATGTCTAAAATAACTGACATTTGTTTTCAAGATACTAAGCATTGAATAAGTGTAGTTAATAATGCACGTGCAGGAGGGATGACAACAACCACGTTCAATCTCACTCAGCTGTTACTAATTAGCAGTCACTGCTGACGTCATGTCCGCTCCTAAAGACTGTAAATACTGTACGTGATCTCCTTCTCTCCCTGGCATTGTCTTTTTGCATCCCACCTCCACCTTATCTTCACCTTTGACGCTGCCCTTTGGTCACTCTTCACACTGCATGGGGGTCCCAGCCTGCTCGTCCTCAGCCAGGAGGTCAGCCCTCAAATTTTGACTAAACACTCCTTAATCCTTTCAGTACAGTTAATTTGTGGGTGTTGTTATTCCTAGTGAAGACTGGATTGTACCATTAGTATTTTAAGGGTTTTCTACCATTACTGACTTTGTTTTATGCTTCTTGGCAGAATGGTATTAAACTTGATAAGTGTTGATAACAATAGCTTGATAACAATTTCTCTGTACACTCCAACATATCAGTGTTAAACAAAACAAATATACCAAGCATAAAAGCTGCACTGAGAGACAAAAAAAACAAAGCAAATGTATGTTTTAAAAAATGGCAAATATGGTACAGACAGTTAAAACATTTTATTTTCGTCATCCTCAAGTAAGTTGGACTATACTGTCTAGAAAAGAGCATAAAATTCACTGTTTTTGAAACATAACCAATTATTAAGATGCATTGTTAAATAATATATTCAGAAACTAATAATTTTCTTAATTAGTATTTAATCAATTTTTGTACCATATCTTGTTAAAATTTGACAATTATATCCTCAATTGCTCTAAATTTAAAGTGTTTGTTCTAATAAGAATGGGACAGATTGTATGCAGTTATATTACCATGGCTGTATTGTTAATATTCAAGTGAAATATTGTACAAATATTTGTATGTACGTATATATTGTATTTTATGAACTCCTAAACCCAAATAAAAGACATGCATTCCACTCTCACCACAGAATGATATTAAAAAAAACCCTTAAAATGATTAATATTTGTTAAGTTTAAGAGGTTCCTCCTCTTAAACTTAAGGGACTGTTTGAAACCCACATACTGTATCATGTGCCCTGCCTATGCAGCTGTTCAGTTGCTGGAATCGCTAGTTTTGCATCAACTAACTATAAGGCCTTCCACATAACAGTTCACTTAAGTAATGGAACTGTGACTTTTTGTGACAAAGACCCTTTAATGAAAGTTTGATAACTCATTGAACAACAAATGAGTTATCAAAAGCACACTATAGAAACATACAGTGAATAATTGACAGAATATTATTTGAGAATTCTTGAACTCTTGTGTCTCAAGTGATCCACCTTATGTATTATTAAATAATCTAATGTTTTTTTTTTTACTTATTATGTATTGTTCTCACAGTATAATGAATTATGACACACTTCCAGTGGTGTTGCATTTTCAATATGCTATGTTCCTCTTTTTCTTTATCTCATTGCATATCCACCCATGGTTTTCTCTTTATTAAATGCTGAGTGTCCATCTCTGAGTGATGCGAGTGTGGGCACACCTGTCGTCCTTCATTTGCTTTAGTAAATCACATTTTAATGGGCTCTGGAGAGCTCTCAAAGTTGTAGCCTTCCTACACTAGGTCCACACTAGCAAAAGTAGATGGTAAACCCTTCTGAGCCCAGCTCCTGTCCACCCCCTTCTGTCTCACTTTGTTGTTCTAGAAGAAAGGATTAGACATACTCCTTGTCACCATTTATCTTCTCAGTACCTCCACCCCAACACCCCTCCAACCTGAGACTTCATGTCAAGAGAGAGGCCTCCATTCATTGTCTCGTATACAACAAGTTGATTCACAGTCTGCTCAGTTCCCCAACTGAGAAATTTCAAGTCATTTTTCCTCTCTAGCATCTGTTGTTGTTCCTGCCTTCCTCCTTGCTACTTTTTAATCCCTTTTTTCTTCCTGTGTTGTATAGAACAAATGCATAAATTAGCAGTCTGTCATCTCTTACAAAATCTGGGCTGCATTCATAAGTCATTTATAACTTTGCTAAGTTTTAACACCCGTTCTTGGAAAACAGTTTAAACCTTTTTGCCTTGGAGCTGTTTATGAAAAGATCAGGGGATTAAACAATATTTGCATTCACATTGCCTGCTCTGTGTTTATAATAGAAATATTTTTCTACAAAAATCTCCAAAAATTATACAATAAGCTGTTTTTCTGCAAAAACAGCTTAATTAAAATGCCACTCTGTGTTTGTGTTGGTCCATGTGAAAACAACCTATGCCTTCATCCGTTTATTTGGAGCTCCTCTTGCACTCAGGACTGATTTCACTCCATTTCTGAAAGCAGATAATTGTGCTGTGGGGTAAAACAGCTACTGAACATTTTGAAGATGTACAGTGGATTTTAAAACAAAATAAAGGGTTTGGATTTAATCAAAACTTTGAACCACATACCAACTGTATTGGAATGCAGTTGTTTCACTGGGTAATTGCAATGATCCTCTGGAAAACAGAAACCCGCCTCCAAACACTGGGTTTATAATTTTGGATTAACATAGAAGTAGAAGTTTTGATTGAAATCAAAGTCATGCTCAGGATGCAGTCTTTCACATCTCAATTTCAAATCTTTTTTATTTTGAGGTGGGCACTTTGCCAAAAACCCCTCTTGATGTGTAGTTTTGTTGTACTCCAATTAACAAAACAATACTTTGACCTAATACAATTCCCTAATATAGATCAAAGGGTTATCCTAGATGTTTGTATATCTTGCTGAATTAGCTCTAATTCAAAAGATTAAACCAGTTTTTCTTTTTGAATTATTTAACCAGTCTCTTTTCTTTTTGACTTTGTGAGATAAACGGATAGAGCTATGTTCTGTTTTGACGACTTTTTTCTTCAATATTATTGAAAAATATATATTTTTTGTCTTTTAAATCTGTGGGAAATCTACCTGTACATCTGCCAATCTGCTGTTGGCTCAGGGGCAATTTTGTTTTTGTCAGATTATCCCCCTCGACCCGCCTGTTCCCTGGGTACAGCGACACCACAGTATTATGAAAAATCGATGACATCTGTCTTCTGAGGTGATCCGGGGTGAACGGGGCAGGCATGTCATCTCAGATTTTCAAATCTAATAAAAAAAACTAATACAAACTGAAATAGGCCTTTGACTTTTTTTCAAAGAATTTTCAAGATTTTCTAGGGTGCCAGTGCCCCTTGACTAATGTTTATTGCTTCATAAGTTTTTTTTTAATATGCTTCTCTGTTGTATTTCTAACCTCTTGTATTTCTACATGTAGAGAAAGGCAATCATCCTTCTGTATTGTGGATGGCAGATTTTAGTGAAATGGTATATTTCACTATTTGATTTATTGGTTAAGCACTTGAAATTGAGTTTCCAGACTCTTACAGTGGCAGTATAGATATGCAGAACCACATTTCTGCTGGTTTCAGAGTGCAACAAAGGCAATGGTTCATCATGATGTCTGTCATTTTAAAGCAATTAAAATTCTTGACTGCTTTGCTTTCTGTTTGGAATATTTGGAATATTTGATTCAGAATTCATCATTTCTGATGAGAAATATAACCTCAATTTTAACCTTCAAGATGCAACTCTTAATTGCTAATGGCATTTGCTTCCTGATGTGTCATTAGCAATTAATGTGCTGTAATCTGAATTAATTGCATGCCTTGCAGAAATTAATGTACTTTTCTTAATACTGTATAACGGAGCCATCAAGCATGGATTTGATTTTTGGAAAACAGATTCTGTGTACAGTAATTAAGCATCATTTATTAGTTGAGTAGTTTCTCAGTAAATGAACTTGATGATTACATTTTAAATTAAAGTTTTTTTTAATTCTCAAGGGTTGTTCAGGCATTCTTTTCAGGGCTGTAAAGTTATACCACTTTGTTTCTGCTGATATTCTTTACATTGTCATAAGAACACATAAAAACATTTGTAAAAAATTCTCTCTGTCACTTCGAAAGTTTCTGAGGAATCCAGCAATTGCTCTGTGAGCAAGCTTTTTACTTTTTGTCTTCTGATAGTTGCATAGCAGCTACAGACTTTGTAGACTCTTTTCCTTACCTTGATAAGAAAATAAAGAAAAGTAAAGACACCTTTTAAAAGAACAAAATATTGCATCTCTTTTACATTTCATGATGAAATACATTTTATTATAATTATGTGATTATATGCAAGGGTGGCACTGCTGAACAGTGGTTAGCGTTGCTGCCAACGCATGTGCATGTCTGTGTTTCTGCCCTGCTTTGGACAGGAGTCCTGTCGAGGGTGTATCCTGTTTTGAGCCTGTTGCTTGCTAGGGTATCCTCTAGCTTCCCTGCGACCCTTCCCTGTGACTGTGTTGGATAAAAGGGTTAAAAAATTGATAGATGTAATTATACATTTTACAAAATAAAGATGTATCTGTTATAAATTAATAGTAAAAAGCCGTTAACGAATAAAAACTTGTATGAATTGTATGGTTATTAAATTAAAAACAATTTTAAAAGAATAAAATGTTTCTTCTGTTTTACATTTCATCATGAAATATATATTTATTATAATTATATATTTATATGTAAGGGCAGCACTGTTGTGCATTGCTAATCTTTGCACTGCTTAGCTTTCACCTGACTGAAAAGGAACTAAAGGACCGTCTTTTGTTTTTGTCAATTAGTAATTAGTTCCATTTGTCCATTTAATCCAAATCTGCTCTTACAAATGGAACTAATTATTAATCGAAGCCTTGTTTTAGTCGTGCAAGCATAAAACTTTACTCTGGAATCTTAAACTTGAATCATAAATAAAACAGGAGATAACAGTCAATTACTGGATCTCTAGTGCCACTACCTGCTTAGATCCCCTATTCCTCCAGGGCTTTACGACTCGTGTGTAGTTGCTGCAGACAAGCCATCCATTGGAAACGTGAGATTTTCCTGGATGACCTACATGTATCAGCATGGCAGACTATGGTTAGGGGAATCGGGATGATGTCAACTTTTCAGCTCCAATTACTGTATCAACTTCTTCTGTTGACTTCTTTTGATAACCTGAAAATATCCTGAAATGATGTCCTGAAAATGTCCTGTTCCCAGCTAGTGAACTGCAGACTGGCTCTTGTGCTTTTAAGACAATAGAAGGTATAGTCGACAGGGACTAGTCGCTCTGTGACATCTACCACAGTGTTCATCTTTTAGTTATTTGCTATGATTGATCTCTAGAGTGCTCTTAATGAAACAGGGCTTTTAGACAGGCTTCAAATAATCTAAATGAATGCACACATTCCGATTCTCAACAGAATATTTGTTACAAATTACTTCTTTTTTGAGACTTTGCCTTCCCCAGTGAAACAATTTCAGTTCACACAAAGGAATGTAATGCCACAATTAAATTTTCTCTATTCAGAAATTCTTATTTAAAGGTGATTGTTCTCACTCATCAAAATTCTTGCTTGAAATTTGCTTGTGCTTGTGGTACTGTAATTTAACTTTAACAAAAAATGTGTTGAGATTCATTTTCTGTCTGCATATGAGTGTTTCTTCAGCTCAGTAGGTCCTTCTGCCATACATCACAGATGGACTCAGTTATGCTGACTGGGAAAGATAGCAGGATGATGGTTTGAGTAAAATACTGGCTCACTTGCTTTCCAGTCACATTTAAAAAAACTGGGAGAGGCTTTCTTTTCTAATGTGGCCATTTTTCTACAGCAAATTTGGAAGTGATGTCTCTTCTTAAGAATGTTCCCCATGATAAATGTAGCAAATTCGTATTTTCCACACTTTTACTGTGTTTTTGAAAGATCTGCTGTGTTTTTATTCATGGTTTCAACATGCTTTTACCCTGCTTTAAGCCACTGGACCATGAAATACCCTGTTGAATCATGTTACCTCTTTCTAAATAATGTTGACTAGAGAGTGTCATGGTTCAATCATGTACCAATTACAGTGTCAAATGTAAAAATCTCTGCAAAACTCTGGTAAAACCATAATAAATTAATGAAAGTACTATAGTCAATTTGCCAAAATATACTTTCGTTTGTGTCTTCTGAACATGTAATTTTCAGCTTTAAAGGGAGTAACCTTTTTGAAAGTATTTTTGGCAACTGTCATTTTGCTTTTAGTGCTTTACTATTTTGTCAAACGCCAGCGATTGAATTGTGGTTTAAAGATTTTTATTGCACTTTCTAGAATGTAGAGTGGTGAAGTCCACTTCGTACAACAAGATTGCCACGATGCAAAGCAGAACTGCTGGCAAGAGTCCAGGACCCTCCAGGCGAAGCAAATCTCCAGCCTCTACTGGCTCAGGTAAGCAAGAGCTCTTGAAACACTGTATTCTCAGGAGGTAGATCTCAGCTTTAGCGAAAATGGTGTCCTTATTGTGTCCAAAGGCAGTTAATCAAATGATAAATAATGTGGTCACAAATACGTAAAAGCATATTTACATCCATCTAGCGCCAGGCACCAGAAAGATAAGACCTGACCTTTGCACAGCAGGATGGGAAGGATGGTGATCATGTATTTCGGTCACTGCTCAACAGGCTACAATATATGAATGAGGTCTTAGAGTAAGACGTTGACTGTCTCAGTGGACAATGTTCAGATCACTGACGCTTTCAACTATGTCCTAGAAACACTTCTTTTTTCACTTGGATACCTACTGTTTGTATCTATGCATCTTGGTATAAGAGGCCTCTTTGTTAGAAAGTAAAAATATACTTGTAAAAAGTCTTATATAAATGTATATATTTTCAAATAAAATGATCTAATTTAATGTTATACTAATTTAATTTTATACTATACATTGTTGGAAAATTGTGTTCTTTGTTTCCTTTGCTGTACATCAGACCCTTCTAGTTCAATGCCTATGGCATCGCAAAATGTAAGGCAAGGTCTTTGGGTCTATAGTGATTCTGTAAAATATGGATTTAATAATCAGCTTTATTATTCTAAATACCTCATCTTCAATTCTATTCATTACAGGTATGTTGCTGCTAAAATATTTAAAACTTACATTTGCATGATACATTTTATATTTAGCTATATTTCTGAATCTGTAACAATGAGGCTTTTTCATATTCTTATTTCGTATTTTTAAATTTTCTTCTTAATGTGAGATGGCAGAAATAAAACTGAATACACCCATTCCTTACATTCCCTGACTAAATTAACAAAGGAATGATATCTGTTCCTTATGGAAAAGGTAAAAAAAGCTGTTAATATCTAGCTAAACTCTGTTTTTTATGGTTAAGATGATGCACTGTTATTCTAACAGTGTTGTCCTTTACTTGGTTTTGTTGTCAGACTTACAATTCAACTTCACACGAAAAATGATCACTCACAACACGTCTAATGTGGTTTTTTTTTTCATGAGTAAGAGCTGTGAAGCCAAAGTGAGTCAAAGCAAAAGCTTTATCTTTGAAATATGATAGAAAAAGCAAGGAAATGTGTCTGTGCATGCGCACATGCACGCACCGGGTGGGGGAGTCATTGTCTCCAATGATTCAGTGAAATTGTTTCAGAAGAAATTACTGCTGTGAGAAAAGTACATCATGGTTACCATAGAAACTAGGATTAGGCCTCCTGGCGGAAGAAGCACTTACATTGCTCATATATGGCTCTCAGTTCCTGGTCGGCTTCGCTCTAATAGCACATAGCCTGCTGTCTGGACTTAGGGACGGAAATAATTCTGTATTGGATAACATTGATTGCCAGTTGCATTTCAATTTGTTTTAACTTGATTTTACTTTCAGTAGGAAACTGGCTTCCATGAGAAAAACTTTTAATATACAGTATATATAAGTGAAAGACAATGTACAATACAACAGGTAACTGTTGGGCAGCAGATTGTGCCTAACCCCCTGTGTTGCTGTTTTATTGATGTACAGGAAGGAAACAAAACTAAATAACAACCATGTTATCAGAAAACCATTTCTGAATAGCCATTGGAACTAATTTTAGTTAATTTGGTTTATGAATGTACTGAATATATGATTGAAAAAATGTATGTGCGGTTAAAATTCTAAGTAAGTGCAGCTAAAGTCTGGAGGACTGATTTTGTAGGAATTCACCCACACACTCCTACATATGCCCCAAGATTAAGCTTCACATCCTTGTCATTTTGTAGGACATTGTTGAACACATCTTCTATCAATAATGTACCACAAAGGAGCTGAATGATGGTTTTCCAAGATAATATGTAAAAGTACTGTATAACACTCTCATGTTGTGAACTTTCATAAGGTGAACATTTAGTAGAAATGGTGAAGTAACTTCTGAATGGAAACACTTTACATCTCGTCCTTAGAAAGGTAATGGGATAGCATTGAAAGATGAAATAAAATCTTATAGTTTCCAAAGAGTAAAGGAATTACCCTGTTATAAAGAACAGAACACAATACTACATTTGAAAAGGGCGTGAATGTCTGTAGGTGATACACCCAAGACTGCTGTTTGTGTTGAAATGACATTGATTTTTTTTTCCTTTTGTGTCACCTTGACCTACATGTAATTAATTAATGGAACCTTGTGTTATTGAGGGATTTTTTGTATGCACCATCGACATAAAAGAAAATATAAGATACAGTGCACAGTTTTCATTTATAAAATCAAATGTTTTCCTTTTTTCTTGGATGTATTATTTTCAGAGAGGTCATTTTGTTCTCCTGGTAACTTCTCAGGTTCACTGTTGGAATTAGTAGTAGCAGATGAAAGACCTTCCAAGACTTAAAGGTCTAGGATTCAATTAGATGTACTATACTGTAGCTCTTTGTTAAGAAAGCAGACAGCATATCCGTTTCATTCATAAAATACTTCAAGCGTTCTGTAAATGATTAATGTTGTTTGAAATAAAGCAGTCTTGGATGTATTCACTTCATTTTTCAATTCACATTCTGTAGCGTTTTCATGTACATTGCTACATTTGAACTTTTTACCTAAAAGCTTCATGTGTTTATAAAGGTAAAGTAAATTATGGAGGAATTGATGTAGAAGGATGTTTTCTGTTTCACATTATCATTCTTTCAGTTTTGTTATGTCTGTTTTATCTCTGTAATTTACTGTGAAAAAATCTGTACTTATGGAGTTAAGTTTTGAAAAATTGGCAAAATCGTTCATTTCTAAATTCATTTTTTACATTTGTTTAATACTGTACATGTTCACAGCTAGTTCCTTATGCCAGTAAGGATAGTTTTCAATCACTACCACTGCCAAATAATTTGTACTTTGTTACACTTTTTACAACTAAGTATAACTTTTATGTACAGTATATATAAATATGAATGCTATATATTATTAATATATATTAACAGATTAATCCATAGCATTCAGCTGCCTTAAAAATCATTTGAGTTACTCCACGCTGCAGGACTCCTTTTGAACAAAAAAAAATGTTATGCAGTGCTTTGGTGATTGTTCCTTTAAAAGGGCAACTGTATTTTAAATCTGAAATCAAGAGAATTGATTTATTGGGACTACACCCACACAATCCTCCACATTGTAGTACATCATTTATCTATTTTTAATAAACTGTCCAGCTTTAGTAGTGAACTGCATCAGTTTTATGGGTGTTAAAACTGTACCAACATACAGTCAATTAGTTGTTGCTTTTAATTAACATAATCCTATATGGAAAACAGCAGTATCTCAGCTTTTTGGAGGACCTACAGTATATACCACAGCAGATATCACTCTTCTTAAACACCTATGGTCTACTGTTATACTCCTATAGCAAAAGGACTTGGTAATGGCGATTACGATATGCTTTTAATATTCTGGTATTTTCAGATAAATAATCAAAACGAGACCAATTATAACTACAGCAATCATATTTCCTGACTATAACTCACTTTCAGGGTGTTCCCCCATCACAGAGAAATCTTAAGCTTCCTGCACGTGGAAAATTAAATTTAGTAATAGAAAGTCTTGATTTGTTAACCGTATTAGATGAACAAGTTAAGAGAAAGTTTAGACTGATAAGTCTGTGCTCATCCGTGACATTCCATGACTATCAATAATCGCTTATCCACTTCAGGGTCATGGTAGCCAGGAGCCTAAACTGGAAACCACTGGGCGTAAGGCAGGACACTGGTCCATTGCTGGACACACAGACACATGCTCACATCAGGGTCAGTTAACCTACAGTACGAGCATGTCTTTGGACTGCGGCAGGAAACCAGAGCACCCAGAGACATCCCACATGAACATAAACTCCACGCAGATAGCACCCCAGAAACTGAACCCAGGGCCCCAGCACTGCAAGGCAGCAATGTTAACCACTGCACCACCATGCCACCACTTCAAGGAAGTCTTCAAACTGTAATGTCACTCAGGCAGAATATTAAAACAAGCCTCGATTGCTCTAGGTATTGTTCAACTGATTGATTATATACATTTAGAAAGCCTGCAATCATATATTTCTGTTTAGTTTGCATTAAGAATGTAGTTCCCACCTGCTTTTCTTGTTAAAACAATTTATTTGTCCTGCTTGTACATTAGTATTTTACAGTGCATTAAACTGCACTGTAAGGAAGGTTGATAATAGCGACTTCTACATAATGGAATTGAAAGAATGTTCAGAGATAATGAATAGAGTAAAGCCATCTTGATCCCCCTTCTTCTAACTACAGTAATTGTAATTAAATCTAATGAGACATTTACTGTTTCTAGAGATAAGGTAACCGTTTAACCTTTCAAAGCTTTTTGTCAGGATTTTAGTCAGGTAACATACCTCAACCAATTTCCTTGAGCTGCTGAACTGTTAAATACTGTTTTGTCTAAAATTTAATATATACAAGTGATAGTGTATATGAGGACCTCAGGTTCCCTTCACAGAGGCATGGTTATGTCTATTTTGTTCGCTTCAAAAACTATACTTTGGCTAGGAGTTGTGGGAAATGTTCACCTGCAGTTATGTGTGCCTGCATCCAGAAATTCATTAACTGCAGCCCACAGAAGTGTGGGAAGATCATATTGAGCATGTAGGAAGGCTGTGGGAAGCAGCAGGATCGCATACAGGTAGGTGTGAAGGTGGTGATGGGAGATGATGAGGATAGAGGAGTGCAGAATCATGAAGAGGAAAGAGACTTGGCTGCATTAGAAAATCTAGAAAACGAGGTTTGGTTTATGTGTTCGGGAGCTTTCAGATTCCCCAGACCTGTCTAACATCTGCCATGGTGACTGTACTTGAAAATTTGTTTAGACGATATTGCATTTTTTAATCTGAATTTTGCAACATATGAAAAAGGAGCTTTTTTAATCAGATAAAAAAAAACAAATAACAATATACAATACACAATAAAAAGATAAGAAAAACTTACATTCATAATATTCTTTTATAGTTACCAAAAGAAGGAGCTTTAATTTCTTAACATCTAGACAAACTCTGCCCTTTCATACATGAACAGATGAATCTATGATGATGATAATTGCTTGCATTTATCTAGCTCTTTTCATCCAAAAGGATCTCAAACTGCTTTTGCTTGCAGGAGGGGACCTATTTAATTTACCATTAAAGTGCAGCACCCACGTGGTGGTACATATAGTACTATTTGTACCATTAGCCTGAGCACACGGCATATCAGGGAGACTAGTGTGAAATTACCGCTCCAACTTAATGAAGGGGGACATTCAGAAGGCCAAATTGTATGAGCACAGTGCTGAATTTATCTAGGAAATTGGGGTTCTAATCTTTCAAAAAGTGCCATCACTGTTTTGACCAAGTCATCAAGACTTCAGTTTCACATCTCATGTGAAGGACAGAACTTTCTATCAGACATCCCATCACCATACTGGGGCATTGATTTTGCCCCTTTCAGATCACACTCATCGTAAAATCACACTGCCAGTAAACTGATTGCCGATTGGATTTCCTTGTTGCTTTGTTAAGTTTTGTGTTAAGATCTGTGTTAGGTTTTTTGAGTTAATAAGAGAGAGCTGCTCAACTGCTCAATTCCTTTACATTAGTAGCTGTGTAAGTGCTTTGTGGTCAGAGCAGACATGTTACAAACTTTAACAAAACCTTATTTTGTGTTTCTTTACTGGGGAACCTGTGTATTGATGTCTTTGAATTTTATGAAATCTGATTTAGGATATGGACAAGGCAGTTTATAATATTTATCTAACTGGGACATTGAAAATTTGAACAGAATGGTTGTTATGATATTTTTGACAGACATAGCTACTATCAGTTAAAAAGCTGTTTATGTCCCTAAAGTTATGTTCTATTAAGGTATTAAGTTTAAGCTTTAGCTCCACAAGCGAGTGCATAATATTGTCTGTGGAATAACTAAATAAACTGGTCCTAGGTAGCTTAGAGGAAAGTGCTTTAATTGCAGCCGTGTAACAGAACATTTCAACATATCTGTGTGGAAATTAATAAACAGTGATGGAATGACCTTAGAGTTCTCGTAACTGAGGTAGCAAGAGAGGCATCTGTGGAATTAAAATGAATGTACTGTAATTAATCATGTTGTATAATAGATGGAAATTTGACCACAGGGACTAATGTGGATTCTGATTAAAATTAACTTTATTTTTGTTTTTATAGGAAGACAAGCTAGCTGACAGTTTAATTGTGGACACAAATATGTAAAACTGACAAATACCCTAGTGTAAGTGTAAAAGCAAATACTAAGGTTTTATGAGCTCTCAACACAGAGTTTTTGTGAGTACAGGTGAAGATAAATCTACAAGACCCTTGTTAAATGAATAAATTCCCAAGCTTTTTTAGTAATCATTTTGTTTTTAAACACTGAGCCTATAGGAAGGTCCAAGTGAGGTAAAATGGCAAACGCATAAGACAGCCCTTCATCACATGTACAGTACACTGAATTTAATGTGCACACCAAATATTTTTGGCCATTGTTGCACATTAGCAGGTTTGTAGCAAAATTATTTTACTGTTTATCACTGTGCTAATTGCCTCTCAAAAGCAACCACAGTAACTTAGTCACAATGGGTTAGTGTCTACTCTTGGGAATGTTTAATGTGTACTGTAAAAAACATTGACTCTGTGCACTGTATTATCATAGTTCATAATCATGTGAAACAATTGCTCTAATAGTACTTAATACACAAACCATGCTAAAAGGCTGATGAATAAGGATATGTGTTTGAAAGTGGAAAAATAAATATTAAAGGACAGCAATGCAGTTGTGTGTTTCAAGATCTCCTCTAAAGCATGTACAGTATAATGAAGGGGCAACTCCCCATTGTCTTTTGTTTAACAAAGTTTGTTCAGTCCTTGAACCCCTTACAGTGATGTTAATCCCTGGGGTAGCTGATGACCTTGAATTTCTGTGTGATGGAGCGGTGGCATCTGTCTGAGGAGCCACTGTGTGGTTCACAGCTAGTGGTGCCTGAGTGATGGTGATCGAGTCCTGGAAGAAGGAATAAGCTGCACATTAGCTGTCACGTTTGTGCTGTCTTTAGTGGGATGTAGCTAAAATTTCAGACGCCACTTTACCGTCAAAGGACACAGCTGCAAGCGCTCCTGATAGTTCCAGCTGAAGCTCAGAGCTGCTTTGTGAATTACACTGTATCAGCTTGTTGACTTGTTCTGTTCTTCCAACTGAGAAATTGGAAGGAAAATGTCTCAGCTGATTTCTCTTTCTGGGAATTCATGTTTTTAAAAAAAGTACCTGGAAGGGACATTATGGTCTGGTGCCCAAAGTCTATAGTGGCCTATGGATATAATCCAAATTTGATGAGCTCATGGTAGGCTTGGACTATCAATTAGATAAGAAATGTATTTTCGAGCTTTGTAACAGACAATGAAATAAAGCAATTTTGTTTGTAGAGAAGGAAACTTTAGTCATGGAGCCATTGTTGCTGTGCATAAAAACTGTAGACTTAAGCATTGTTTATCTGGAAACTGTGAATAACGCCATAAAAGCTCATAAAATCTTTTCCGAGTTCTCAAGAGATGAGATGAACTTTAAAGGTTGTCCTAGGTGTGTACTGAATTCTGCATGAAAAATAGTTCATTTTTAATACATGCTCCATTCTCTTAGGAGTACAAGATGATTACATTAGAAAACATCACATCACAAAAAATAACCTGCACAAAATACAATCCAGTTTCTCACAAAGCAATCCTTTTTATCATATTTTGCCACAGTTTCTTTTTCTTTAACATTTTTAACATAACTTTAAAAAAAACATTTTTTCTTCATCTTTAATAATCTCATTAATTCACATTCTAATTTAGCCATTTTGTTTTGTGTTTTGCATCTTAGAACATTACAAACCATATCTTTATTCTTTCACAGAAATACAGTATGCAAGGACCAAGCTTTATGATAAGATTTCTTCTGAGGATTTTAGTCATTTTTTTACCTTAATTCTCCTTAAATGTATTAGTAGTTTAAAAAGGATATGTTCTTTCCTTCACCCTATAGGTAATTCTCTCCAAAATGTTTCATCATCTTACATGTCAGACATGTTTGCTAAAAGTTTCATTTATAGAACAAATAAGAGTTAGAGAAATACAGTCCAATATATTCACCGATTTCATTGGTACCCATATACAGTGCAGCCTATGTATTTTTCTGGAACAATTCAGGTGCACTACCTTGCTCAAGGATAAACAGCAATGTCTTATCCAGGGTGTGAACCATTATCCTTTCAGTTATGAGTTCAGGCTGATCCACACTGCGGCCCTAGTATGTAGAATTAAAATTGTAATGTTTAATTCAAGAAACTCTATACTATTTAATAATGCATTAGTACGACAACTTTAGAATATGTTGTGTGATTTTTTTGGCCATATGGTCCTGTATTTGTAATCTTTATGATATTATGTCCTGATGTGAAGCCATACATAATTCACAATAGTTTTAATAATATTTACCCAGCAGAGTAACCCGAGTACATACAGTATCTGGAGTATGTGTTACTAAAGAACCAGTACAGTGGTTTACTTTTTTTGTGCCAATCAGTAGATTGTCTGCAGAGATGGAACAGTGATGTGAGGACAGTCTCAAATGACCAGAACAACAGACTATCCTCAACCACCTAATTCATCCCTCAGGTTGAGATTCCCTGACATGATTGGCTCAGCTGTTGCCCCATGAGGCTGAAAAACCACCTGGACCAATTTTCTCAGATCATATTTGAAGAGCATTCCTGAACACAGCTGAGGGCCAGCCAAATTGTCTCTTTTTCATTTCATAGTTGATGCTACAGATTAAACATTCAAGGAAGCTAAAACACCCAAATGTACAGCATCTTCCTTTCACTACCACCCAAACTCCCATCCTCCCTGAAATTACCAATGAACTTTTTTAGGTTTTTGCATTAATTTATTTCTCTTCTTCTCTGTAATTAAATCAGAAATGATTAGCCCATTTAGATGGCACCACTTTAGTTTTTCACATACTGTAGCATCAAAGGATTTGTGCCATGAAAACTAAAAGGCAGTTGTGGAGTTTCAACCACCAACATAGATTGACTTTTCAATAATATTTTTGCATCACTTGAGACTGACGTTTAATTTCAAGGTATGAACAATGTGATATGGCTTTCTAGTTAAACACAGATTGGTTTGTAGATACATTTTGTGTAGTAATTTATTTTCCTTATCATGACAATTATATAATTGAAAGTTTGAAATTCATATTATAATTGACCCCAGGAATACCTGGATAAAGTCAGTGAAGAATCTTAGGATGCTTGTGATCTAACTGGATCAAAAAGGTTTTATGACAGTTTCATTTTTAATGAACATAAAGAGAACCAAGAATGATTTCTAATCATATACACATAGATTTTGTTGTCAATGTATCCCACTTAATATCCTTGATTTTGAAGTCTTTTGTAATATTTAAAATCTCTGATTAAAAATAGTTTTCTCACTTTTTTATGTCTCCATTAAACTGTACAACAAATTACTAACAACTGGAGGGAAACTATTGATTTTACATATTTAATTAAGAAGCTAAGGCTGTAATACATTTTACTTTGAACTCCTGTCATTAGAACATTCAAATACTGTGTATGTGGGAAATAAAAGTCTGCTACTGTTTTGATCCTTTAGTCTCAAGTAACAGTTAAATATATACAGTAAGTGAACTTTTCATCAACAATTCCTAAATTCAGTCTTTAAAATGATGTAGTTTTGATTAGGAGTTGAGACTGACCTGAGGGAACAGATTTCGCCTCCTTGTGTGCGTCACTCTGTTGTTTCATAGTTCAAGATAAGCTAAAGTTCCCTGAGTCCTGTGATGAGAACCATCTGTCTTTCTCCCTGTGCTAGATGGAGGCAGAGACTGCATCAGACACTTGTATACAGAAAGTTCCACTTTTGTTCTTTTTAATTTTTTGAAGTTTGAAGGGTTGCTACATATGGTATGTCAGTAAAGATGGATACTGTACCTGTATGATTGTGATGGTAGCATGATGTTTAGCCATTTTGGTACTAGTTTCTTACTACCTGTTTCTCCCCCTGATATTTTGTCAGTTTGGTTATAGAACTACTTAGTGATTATTACTGTACTGTATATTACTATATAGTGTGCCATAATAATCCTAAAAGCTCTACATCACTGTAACTGAATCATAATCAGTGCAACTACCATTATGGCCTGAATTTTCTTTCTCCTTGCTGGAATCCATCAGTGGTGTTTGCTGACATTGCTTTTAATTAAGGCACACATTGCCTCTGCTGACCAAGAAACAAATTTGTGTTCTCTGTTCAATATTAAACACAAAACTAATTATCGAACCGTAAGAACAAAGTGACGCGTTTTAGTAATGAGACATTCAGCATAGGTCAGCGAGGCCACAGTTGATTAAAGTGACATGATTGACATCCCTCTTACCCACTGTTTTTAAATCGGCCAATCCACTAGGTTTCTCACCCACCACAGCTGTACAGCTTTTCCTAAATGCTTTGAGTTTTTGCCATTTTTATCAAACCTTGCCACATCATTTTGGAAAGGTCTGTATATGTAGCATGTATTGTCATGTAGCAATTAACACAAAAGTGTAAAAACAATTAAATTCCATTCAGATTCTACTATTATTGAGCAGATGTTGCTTCTCTGTCCCTGTGTCAGCTTTGAACAGTAGATTTGTTGTATGTTTTATTACAAGGATTAATTGTATGTTTAAAATAGCTTGGGTCACGTAAAAACATAATGGTCATTTTTATTATTACAATTGTGAGCAGCTGAATCAACAGTTTGGTCATTTAAGCCATTATTCAACTAGATAACATAAATCATAGTAATCAGGACATAGAAACAATCTACTGTACAAAATCTACAAGTCAAAAGACACAATATACTGCACTTAGAAGCCATGACTGTAGACGTTATCTTGATATTCTTTGCTCTAAAAATAAAATATTTCCTGAATGTAAAAACTTGGCATTAAGATTAACCTTTGAATTAGTATGTCTGACACTTCTATTTTTCTTAACTGTTGGTAAAGTCACATTTTTTGCAACAGATATCCTTTGTACATTCTATCATACTGCATATCTCGTTTTTATTTTCATGTTACTCTTGGTCCAAAATAATTGTCAGATTGTTTTTTCTGTCATTTCTTTAATCATCAGATTGTTTTTTTTTTCTGTCAGGTTCTTTTTTCAGTCTCTGCTTCTTGCTGGTGCACCATTGATGTTAGGTGAACACATAAAGTAGACATGATGCAAGAAAACTCAAATCAATGTATTTATGTAGGTGAAAACTATGGCAAGTTTTTTCTCCTGATATGACATGCTTAGAAAACTGGCTGTAACTCATTAAACTCCTTGCACGTGGGTCACTACCCACTCCTTTGCTCCCTCTGGATGAGAAATCTCAGACTGATATCTCAGTATGCTGCTGGGGCACACTAAGCTGTAGGAGGCACAATGCTTTGGATGAGACTTTAAACCAAGGTCTTAACTGCTTAGTCATAAGGATCCATTGGCACTGCTTATGGGGGTGTAATGATGCCCTTGCTTAATTCCATTCTGGTCTTGTTCAGTCTGCCCTGCGTATAGTATAATTTCCCCAGAATTCAATCAGTGTTGCAGTTTCTCACTTCTCTACCTGATGCCCCCCATTGTGTACGTAAAACAATAACTTTAGGATCCTGTGGGATAAAAAGCATTATATCAATGCCTACAATCATTAATTATCTTCCCACCTGACACTGGGCAAAATCATCTTCAATTATTTTTATTATTTTTTTCCTCATTTTTCTATATGATGCCTCCCTACATTGCCTCAATCCATTCAGAAGAACTTCTAAATATCACAGTAAAACAGTTTCGTCAAAAGAATGTGCTTTCTTCCTCCAAAAATAGGGTTATGGCATGAGTTTTGCTCTTTCTACGATGCATCACTGACTAAAATTAAAGGGTGGCACAGATGGCACGAAGATGCATAATTCATTTGGAAACCTCACAGCCAGTACGCATGGTCTAGTTTTAAAAATTAAATCAAGCAGCAAAGTTCCTCATCTGCACTGGTATTTGGCATAACACTCACTTCATTGGTCAGCACAGTCAACAATAATCAGGAACAATTTTGTACTGATATTTTCCCAGGGTGCTCAAAAAGACAGCTGTGCCCTGTTAAAGGATCCCTTTGTGAATGATTAATCCTGCTTTCCTTATCCTTTTCAAGTTCATGTTTATTTGTCATTCCAGGCATATACAATTATACAGTGGAACGAAATATCATTCCTCTTTGTCCACTGTGCAAATACAGGCAGGACAGACAGGACATTGACATACACATTTTTCCGTCACATTTTTAAAATATACTGTATGAACTGCTTTCACAATCTGGTGACGGGAGACATTTGCAGTGAAAATCAGAAATATTGGATCTCAGGAAACAGCAGCTCGGTTTTATTGATGCACGGTATATGAGGCGTATAATGGACATATTCTGTATTGAAAGCCCAGATATTCACTACTGTAACAGTATCAAAGCTGACTCCTGCTGTGCGGGCCCCATGAAAGACTCATCAGCTAAATGAACTGTTGAGGAACCACAGGCCAATTTCATTTGGCATATATACTTGCAAAAAGACAGCTTGAAGATGTCATTTTATTCTGGGGACAATAAATGAAATCTTCCATGCCATATTTCACATCTCCACACCTGCCATCTCAGTCTGCTTTCTGAAATAACCAAGTGTACAAAATCCAGTTTGGATTTACCTGTCAGCATTTTCTTATTTATATAGTGACAATTGTAGCAGCTTGTGTTTTAGTTTATCTAGATTTGTGAAACCAGTGAACAAGATACCCAAGCTAATACCGCGACAAAGGCATACAGAACAAAACAATTGCCTCTTCAGCAAAGCCATGAGAAATATTAGAAAAATAACATTTGGAGAGGGCAAAGGCCCTGAATGTTTTCATAACCTAAACAGTTTAATTGAATAGTACTTTTTTATTTAATTTTTCTTCTCACTTTGCTGTTTGTTGTCCAGTTCTTCGTAATACCGATATGGGGTGCTGAATCATATGGTCCCTGATGGCAGCTTGGTTTTTGAATCACATTTTATGCTTGTAAAATAATTCCATGTTCTTTGTTTCCTCTAATTGGAATGGGGGCTGCATTGCACGGTAATCCCTGTTAGCTATGTTGCATTTAATTGACACCTTTGATGTAGCCTAAAGACTGTGCCTGCACCTCCCACTGTTGTTCGGTTCACGTCAAACATACGCAGGAGAGGCATCCGCCTATGAAAGCTCACTGCCGTTTACTACTTACTGCTGGCAGCTCTTCTCCCTCCCAATTCAGTTTTCTGTGCTAGTATAGTGTGGATCTTTGAGAGAAGCAGCACATTAGTCAGGAATTGTGTGGTACTCTATTTGTTCTGCCCATATGCTCCAGTACATAGAAGGTAAGAAATCGCTTTCAAAACCTTTCATGTTATGTGACTTCATTCCCAGCTGCAAACTGGTTTTAATGTTTGATCCAGTCCTTACTTAGTAAAGATTAAAAGCAGTGCTGAAGCAGTGCTGCTTCTTAAGGCAAATGTATCTTTCTGCATTTTAAAATGTAGGTTTTCCAGGGACTCTGCTTAGGATTTGGTAAATGTTTAGTGTGCAGTGGGTAAATTTATCAGGTCCAGCAAGTTCTTTGGATTTGGTGAATATTTAGTATGAGGGTGTTATATAAATTTACAGTCAGGCTGCGTGAGCTGTGCTTAGGAGTTGCTGAATGTTTAGTGTGTGATCGTCAAATTTATTAGGGTGTGTTGTGCCTAGTTGGGGTCGTATTTTGCTATGGGAGTTATGAAAATCAAGATATTGGTAATGATTGTCATTAAACCTAAGTCAAGTTTCTGTTAGTCTTCAGTTTTATCCCTTTGACTTTTATCTTCAAAAATCAAGAACTTTCAAAGACATTGTCAAATGATGGCTGTATTTGAAAAACTGTACATTTTTGAAGATTGGAGTTTTTAGTTATGGAGAATCTCTGAGTAAATATTTCTGATCTGCCTACTGTAACTTGAAGGATGTGTTTTGCCATGTTTTTTTCTTCCAGATTTTCAGCCTTTCGTTCAAATACTGGAATAAAGTTGCTCTTTTTTTCCCTTGTTCTGAATTTAATTTTGAGATTAAAGGGCCTGTTAGTTATGAAATTGATTTTTTTTTCATTTTTATTTGATAAATTCTTTCTAATTGTTACAAGACAATCCCAGCTACCGTCTTCACTGGAGATCGTAAGCTTCATCTGACCTTAACAGAGACAGAAAAGCATTCATTGCATTTAACATTTTCTGTGATTATCTTTTCTCGGTTGCCCTTCTTACTGCTGTAGTTAATGCTTAGAATTAAAAGATTTTGTTTCACTAGGGTTTGCGGAGAGATTGAAAGCTGTGTGGTAAGGAGTAAGAGAAGAGTGTGGGGGTGTTTCTTTCAAGATTAAAATTACTACCTTAGGAGGTGAGGAGAGTGGGTAGAAATTGAAGCCATTCAAGGAAATAAAAATGCAGTTTGTTTAAATTGCTTTTTTCAGTCAATGGGACTCCTGGCAGTCAGCTGTCAACCCCGCGGTCTGGAAAGTCCCCCAGCCCTTCACCAACTAGCCCTGGAAGCCTACGAAAGCATAGGGTAAGAGACTGAATTCTATCTTGGAGAACCTCTCTGCTTATATTTGTAGAGTATTATTGTTTTTCCATTTGTACCTTAATTTTGCTCCAGCTATATTCTAATGCTACCCTCTGTCCACACTGACAAATGAACTCAAATGTGTGTTGTATTCATAGATGCAAATTCTCATTCGAACCCTGCTTGACCCTGGTAATGCCACAATCCCCGGTGCTAATTCTCAGCATAGAATCTACAGTCAGAGTGCTTCAAATTATTTTTTTAATACACCTGAACAAATTTCCACATGAAGGTATCACTTCATAAAAAAGGGTATGCTCTGGCTAAGGGTGCAATCAAGGTTTGTTGTTAGCAATTGTCTGAGCTAGATACTGTACATACAGTATTTTATTATTCTAGTCTTTTTAGTGTAATAGTCATTTGTAGTTTCCCCCAGGCCCCCAGAAATGAGAGAATAAACTGAATACCAGGAGGTAGGATTAAGAAGGCTGAGAATTGTACAAATGCCCTAGTTGAAGGCAGTGTACTGGAAGGGTGTGGCATTTATAAATCCTGGACATTTATTGAACCATACACTTGTGCTGCCTTTCCTATGAGAACTGTATCACACAAATACTGTATTTTTGTCAAGAGTCTGAGTTGTAAGTATGAGTAAATATAAAGCAAACCTTTTGCAAAATGTATTGTAGCTCTATTTTTTGGATTTTTATCAAGGGAATTGGAGAACATCCATGTGGAAATGCAGTCCAACAGAGGAAAACCTTATAGTATTTACATGTAAATAACTGTAGAGGGGTAAAATTTGTTCTGCCTTTTAGCCATGCACTTATCTTTTTCGCTGAGAGCACTAGATTAAGTGGCTTCATTGTTACAAGTTAAAGACTAGAAAATTTGTCTTGCCAACAAAAAAAAAACTTTTGTGATATTCATGTTCCACACGTGGAAAACAATGGTACAAGAAGACATTTATGTCTTTGCATGAAGAAACAGAAGTTAAAATTGAAAAACCAAAGAAAGGCCTAAATACTGTAGAGGTAAAACAGTAGGAACCTTACCTGTAGTGGAGGGGGGTGGATATTTAATAATCAAGCTGGATATAAAAATAATTGATGCCTAATGATTGTCCATTAGACATAAGTGTAAATGAGGTATAGGTATTGCTTGGAACATAGACTGGCACATTGTTTCATTTTAGTTTAACTATAGTTGCTGAAAACAATTTCAATGTCAGACTCTGTACATTTTCCTCTTAACAGAGTAGCTTTAATGTTTTCAAAGCCCCAAGCTTTAGCAGTTAGAAACATCCTGTCCTTCTCTTTCTCCAGGAGCACTCTCTTTTGCCGTACGGTATAGATTTAGAGCAAAACTCTTAGCTGCACATTAATCAACTGTGTGATTCATTTGAGTGGTAGCTTACTGGCCCTAGCCCTAGGAAAAAAGCAATTAAAGTCATGAATTTGAACTACAGTTTGCACTGAACACACTGAATCGTTCACTATCTTAGTTTGTCAAGGTTAATATTCAAATCAATTTCCTTAATTTAATGGAAGGAGAATTTTATGTGATTTCCTACACTTTATGGGAGTCTTTCCATTAGTGCTCATTTGTAAGCACATAATTGAAAGAAAGTGGAAATTTTAATTACTTCTTCCCTTACAGCTTAGTGCTTGTAGTATGCTTCTTTATGGAGGAACTTTACCGACAGTTTTCTCATGTACTCCAGAAAATGGGTCAAAGAATTGCTTAGCAAGTTAAGTAGGTATAACAAAGTATATACCAAAAGTATTGTATGACTTTGAGTGGAAGGCATGATCTAAAGAGTTCTTTTTTTTAAAAAAAATGGTCTGTGTTCCACAAAATCGATTAGCTTGTATTTGTGCTGAAAAAATAAATCATGTTCTGAGGAATTATTTTCTTACAGTTTAGAGACGAACATTTAGATACTACCACTTAAGCTGTAACAGAAACATAGCTGTGCAGTTATCCTCACAGATTCCATTTTAGTCATCCCAATAGGTAACCTAGCAACAAGAAAAAGTGCCTAAAGCACCACCACTGACTAACTGTCTTGCAAATATGTTTGCTGCCAGTTTGATCATATTAGAATCAAAGGTACTGTACCAACAGGGTTGTTATTTCCAGGGTTTAGCTGTGAGTTTTAAGGATAGTTCTAGTCTTTGTTTTGGAAAATATCCAGCTGTTTCTGTCTGATGGAAGGATATTTCTGTAAAGAAAAACATGCAGATAGGCACCATATAATTTTACATTGCCCAAAATAAAAAAAAATACCATATAATGTTTCAAACAAAGGTCTCTGAGCTATGAGCCCAGACACTTAGGGCAGGAAAGAGTAGTAGGACATATAATGAGTCATGCAGTGCTGCCTACATAGAACCCCACAGCATTTAGTTCTTTTGTGTTCAACAGTAGATGAGTGGGAGACAAAGAGCTGTAGACAGTACCATTGCTCAGTTTTAGTCATCGACAGGGGTGTTTTGGGGCTCTTCAGAGGCACTCATATGCAGTTGAGTCAAGGGAATACTCAGGATGATATGCCTGATTCCCCCCAACACTTCAGCAATGCACAGACTACCGCCATTCATGGATTAGTAAAGAGTGCACTAATGTGGGAGAACTGGGCATAAGGCTCTCATTATTATTGCAACATGAGCATGTGTTACATAATTACTGAAAAATGCCACTCGCTGACAATTTCATTGTGTGAATATCCATAAAAGCACAAATCTTGATTTGCTATTAATTACCACTAGTAAACATTGGGAGAAAGAAAAAACCTACACATTTCCTTGCTTTAATACTTTAAAAGTCACAATCCATTCTTTCACATAGCACTTCTTGACATTGCTAGTTGTACCTTTTTGCTTTTACTTTTTCTACTTTTTCTAATTTTTTGTTTTGTTTTTCCATTTGCAGTCATTTTATGCTCGGGGAAGGTTACGTATTGAGTCAAGCATTGATATGTTCCTCTGTTTCCGTTGTTACTGAAGCACTAAAAAAAGGATTTCAGATGGCGTTCTGCTCATCTGCTGTGTGATAATTCAGCAGCTTTCACAAAACATTCGGTTTCTGGCTGTATTTCATCTTGTTTTTACACACAGACAATCTATTAATGAATAATAAGATCTGTTGAAACCAGATCGAACTAACCAATTTCATTGTAGTTATTCACTTTTTACTTTGTGGGACTAACTCCTTTGTGTACTAAACCACTAATACAGACACTCAGGTTCTTATTTTCCTTGTAGAGAAAACAGTGGGTGGGGCAAATAAATGAATTAAATGGGCTGTTTGTCAAGAAGTTGCCATTTGGGAAAAATAAGTCCTTTGAGTTAACAGCCTGGAAATTATGTAACCTGGAAATTATGTTAAGTAACTTTCAGGTATATAATTATTGAAGTAACAGAAAGTGATTGTAGTAAGTAAATGCCTAAAGGTAAGTGCAGATTTGACAAACTACTTTTTAGCTTTTTTTTTTTACTTAGGAAAACACCTTTTTATTGTATTGTACATGTTTCTTGTTAAGAAAGAAAGACAAAGCATAAACAAAACTAATCCTTTTCATTTTACAGGATCTAGTCGTCCTACTATCGACTGATGATATGGATTCACTTGGAGAGTAAAAAAAGATGACATATTTAGAGGTTTTTGTTAAATTACAAATTTGCGGTATGCTACACAAACTAACTCTCTGAACTTGGCTTTTAGTTCGTATCTACTATACAGTATGTTCCTCTAACCTGCAAAGCTTTACTATTTCAGTGCTGCATTTCTCTGTTACAGTAGTTTAACAATGGTTCTGTTTAGAAGGGTGAGGGGTGACTTTGTCATGACATTGATTTTTTTTTTCTTCTCACAAGCTATTAAAGGGTTGAGCAAATATCTTCATGGATATTAACACATCACTCTGAAAAAGTATATTTCAGATCTTTAAAACATACTGTTCCTCATTTCTGGGCAGTATTTGGTATTTTGTCTTAAACACAACAATATGTGTGACAAGGTTAAAAAGGCAGAACTGTTTTGTATTCATCCAGAACGAATACCTTTACTGCTTAACATCAATTTACAGAATAGATACATTCAGCAAAATATCATCTTTTTCCATATTATTTTTAGGAAGTCGCAGAAACGCAGGCTCAAGTAATGATTTTTTTAAATAGTTTTTTTTTAAACTGAAAATGTCCCACTTTTTAAAATTAGCTGTTTTTTGCAAGGATGTGCCTGTCCTATTGATAAAGAAAATGGGTCAAACAGGACAGAAACATTTGCCAGGAATGGTAAAATAACACAGAAAAAACTTGCAACATTTTAATGAATGTAAATGTGTCCAGCAAGTCCACATTTTAGCAGATTATCACAGCCAATGTATTTGGCTCTGCAATATGCCTTTTTATTTAAATACAAATGTTAAAAAAGCAATCAATTGCTTGCCAAGCCAAATATCATATAAATGCATTACACGTAGATAACCAAGATTTCCTATTGTCATTTGAATTCATGGGGTGATTTGCATCTCATTACTTCATTTGCGTCATTCCCACATTTTAGCATGCCTCTTTTGTCCAGAAAAGGTTTGGGTTTTTCCTGAATGGTTTCCCTTGTGCATTTTGTGCATGATACCATGTTGGGTTGCATGCTCTGCTGTCTAACCCTGTTCCTCCTCTGTGCATGCATGTAAGTCTTCCTTTTGAAACATCAGTTGTCAAAAGCAGCACACTGAGCAATATTAAAGTGAACACAGTACATGTGCCATCTTCGGCACACATCAGATTTAATATGCAGCACAGATCCTATTTGACATTAGTTATCCTCACTGGAATGGTGCAAAACACTTTTCCCAGCTGTTGTCGGGAGTGTGAGTGTAGCATTTATTCTCAACAAAATTATTTCACTGGGCATCTTCTCAAAAGCAAAAATCACTTAATTTAATTATCACTACAAAAATGTCAGTTTGCTGCTTACCAATTGTTTTATGTATTTTTTTTAACTGAAGAGATTTTCTGTTTGACCATATTGGCTGTTCAGGTTTTGAGTCATTGCATTGCTTTTAATAAATGTGTGCATTCTATTTGTTTTGCTCCTTCAAATTTGGCCAGCCCTTGTTTTAACTTTGGGGTAAGAGTAATTAGATTGAGGAAAATATTTTCATCTTCCTCCTAAATTGTCCTTTAAATGAGAACCAGCAGTACTGTAACCTCTATTCTAAAGTTTTGTCTTTGTTACAGTATAATATTAGGATGCCTAGGCTTTCAGGGTTATATTCAGCTGAAGGTGTTTAAGAGTCAGTACTGTGCATGTCTTCTGTGCTTTGGTCTTAGCGTGTACTCCAGCTGTCTTAGCTATCTGGGAAGGAACTGCTTCATTCGTGATTAAAAGCTTGACATTTTCAGAATTTAAATCCAATATTCTCTTTAATGTTCAAAAGTGATTATTTTCTTCAGGCTAGTGTCACAGTGTCAGTGTTACCCAGACTTTTAGATATGCTTTTTGCTTCAAGCTAAGGATCCGCTTATTCAATTTTAATTGAAATCTAAGTTCAACTAGGAGACAAAGAAGAAAATCTACATCATTAACACATTAGTATGCTACTGCAGCTCTAGGAAAAGAAGGATATTAAAACCCTTTCTTAAACCTAATCTATGCTGATCCTGGGCCACGTGTTTGTTTGGGTCACTGGTATTCATTTAAAGTTCTTCACATGCCCATGCTGTCCACAGGTCCAGAACTCATCTCAGTTTCAGAAAAATTAAGGAAACAGAATGCAATCTTGCAACTAGATGAAGTACTAGTCTATCACACTTTTAACCCCCTAATGGTTTGATAGCTATTTGTACAACTTTAGTGACTGAAACAGTCATCGTTACTTGGTAGTAACTCATTCAAGAGGTTTCAAATCTACAGCACTCTGATTAATGGCTCCTCTGAACGCATTCTTTCTCAAAACTTCAGGAAGGTTAAGAGAGTTTTCCCTTCTTGAAAGATCAACGTTGAACTTGAGTGTGTCAAAAAAGGCTGAAAACCTTTTTTTTCTTTTTGCAGAATTGTTTGAATACTGCAAAAAAAATTAAACATGATGAGTTTTCCAGACTGATTTAAGTGTAAGAAAATTAGATGTTCATTCAAAACAAATTAATAAATCTAAATTATCAGCTCAGTTAAATAAACTTCTTGGGCACTCACAAATTTCCAGATGGGTCAGCATAGGTTCCTATCAGTGATTTGATCAGGATGTTAAGAAGTTGGTAGCTATAAGGTATTAAGCTATAAGGGACTAGTATGCTGGAGTGTTACTGTGTTGAGAGCACAAACTTCTAGACAAAAAATGATTCTGGGCACCCGAAACTGACCATTTAGAAAAATGGACTGGATTAAAAAAATCAACAATAATTTAGAGGTACTAGGTACAGTATATACTCATTTTGTTTTCCAAATCAGGATGTTCTGCTTCTCTGTACATTTCTTTTGTGATAACATCACCTGTTTTTAAACATGCATTTGTTTTTCATCATCAAAGTTAAGACAAGGTGGCCATATTCATTTTTGTGAGGATTGTTGACATTATTTTGTGTGTAAAATTTGTAATTTTGAAAGTAGTCATGTCATTTTGTTTCATTTCAGTGTTCTGTTTTGTGTTATGCAATAGTTGTATGTACAGTACAGTACATATTTCAGGTTCAGTCATTCCTTTCTTAATTTATTATTTTTGTAACTTAACTGTTTAGTAAAAATAGAACATTTTCATCTAGTTATTATATAATAAAGATGAAGTTAATATTGACTTGTTTCTTTCATCTGTTTTTGTGTGTTTGAAGTGCTAATTAGAGTCATAAGGGAAAGGTAACAACCTGTAAAAACCTTCCTTAATTTATGTTGTTTACTGTGAGATTTATTTATGTTGTAGTTTTATTCCTTTGATCCTGTATTTTTTGTTAGTTTGTAGACTGTAAAGGAATTATTTGTGTGTGCTATATATTCTTTTGTTGCATAGCTATCTGTTGATGTAGTTGTTTTTGAGTTCCCTGATAAGTCCAAAAGTTTACATCTGCCTCACTGCATCTTCCCTATAGATCCACAATATCCAGTTTCACAAGTACCTACATGATTATGATTAAACAAAGCCCCTTATTGTTCATATCTAATCAAAATTAAAAGGAAAACTAGTCGAGTGAAACAAACATATCCATCTCCTGCAAGGAACTGTAAAATTAAAAAGGAGTGAATGTTCTTGGGTAATTCTTAATAATAATAATATAAATAATAATAATGGCAGACGATTTGTCAGATTCAACCAAGTTAGCTCTTCTCTGTAAAGGTATTATTAGAAGCACTAGCTTAGTTTCCATAGAAACACCTTTTTTTCTTTTTCACAAAAGATGAGAGAGATTAGGAACATGAAAGTTGTATAGAGTGCTAGCACATTTATGTGAGAAAATGTCGCTTCTAATTTGACCGTGAGAGGCAAAATGTTTGTCACAGACAAAATGTGCAAATGAAAAGATGTAAGCAGACTGAGTAAGTCTTCCATAGAAATAAGCACTGTTATGTAACAAGGACGGAGGCAGAATCTAAAAGCAATGTTAATCCAGTTACATGTCTGGTGACAGCTCATACAGAATGGTGTCCTTAATTTTTAGTTCATTTTTGGAGCAGCTGTTTTTTTTTCATTTTCAATCTCACTTTTAAAAGTGATCTCTAGACCTTGGAATGTTGAGAATATTAGCTAATTAAAACAGCTTCTAAAAAAATTGGAAACATAAATATGCACTTAGTAGTGAAGACCACTCTTTACTGATACTTTGTTAGCTTTGCAAAGACCATCTAAAGAAATCGACTTTTACAATTATAAGCTGAAGTACCGCACTGTGACCTTGTTCCATCATGCGCTCTGGGACTCCAGCTGCTCAGGAGGACCTTGTGCTTTAACACTGATCTATTTTTTTATAAGTAATGTCTTGACACATTATGCCACCACATTCCTCTTTAAGGTGGTAAAAAAAAACAATGATCATTAAAAGCAGATTTTCCTTCTTCATTTCTGTGCCTACATTTTTAGCAACCAACCATTGTAGACTCACTCAAATCCGGCGCACAGGTGTTTTATAAAGGCAAATCATGAACCCCTATCAAGATTAATATACTCCTTAAACTGCAATTTATCACTTGGAAAATGTGTTGACATGTCTTATAAGGATATTTCCCTTAAATGTAAAGCCATTCTTTAGTTGGATACTTGTCCTGTTGCTTAAATGAAATAAAGCTCTTTGAGAACAGAGGTAAGTGGAAACTGTCGAAAGTACTTCTGTCCCTTCTCTTTCCAACATTCCTCTTGCAAAGGAAGATTATGGTAAATATTGTACTGGTTATAAAGGTGTGTTGGATTAATATCCTCAAAAATTGGAAGTGATTATAACCAAGACTGTCGCTGTAGTTCAGAACAGTGTATACTATCAGAGCTAAACATTGAACATACAGTACAAGATAACTTGCTTTCATGTAACACATTAGAATCTGAAACAAAGCTCTTTTTAGATATAGGATATTCTTGCTAGCACACAGTGTTTTATTTGCTGCTAGGCAACACATTGTATTCACAGTTTTGTCTGCCTGATCAGGAATTTTAGAAGCTGTGAAAAAAAATATATTAAAATTGAATTGCAAAATGGTAGGATATGATCTTTAATACACCATCTGTCAGTCTCAGTGTACCCGCTCTTAAGCCATGTTTATTATGTTACCTTGTATGCTTAAAGAAAGTAAAAACAGAAAAGGAAGTATAAAATACAGTACTTAATACATGGGCTATTCTTTTTGATGGTTTTAATTATTGCTTGTGTTAATTGTTATATCAGTAGGAGTCATTTATATGTAATGTGTTTCCATTGCACTATCTAGAATTTGTTTTTGTAAATGTCCTCAAGCCTCAAGGACATTAACAGGATAAGTAGATTCAGGCCCGAAATGAACAAATTATTCAGTGTGCAACATACTTTCTGATCAGTATAGCTGTGGCAGTAAGAAGAATGGATTTATTGAGACTGGAGTCCAATGCTTATTCCATCTTTCCATTCTGAGTCTTTCATTCATCTGAAGGGACTTCACCCAAAGCTTTTGAAGGGAAAAGTTTCAGACACTCAGCTTCACGTTGCCCCAATATTCCCCAATGCCAAACAAGCCTCTTGCCTCACAAGTAGAAACTGAAGGGTCTACCTGAGTAGACTCTGAGCTGAAATTGCAGCAGGGATCATCCTTTGATATTGGATGGAAAGGTTCATTTATAAGTTTTCCAAGTTTTATTTCAGCTACAATACTTTTGCACATGAGGGAAAAGAAATGAAAGGTCAGCTGCCATTCTGAGCGCTGCTAAATTCTATTTCTTTTCCTTTTTCCTTTTGCTTTGTTTTCTGTGACACAGGGCTCACAACACAGTGGCTCCTCGCTGTCTCTAGCCTCCACAAAGGTCTGCAGCTCAATGGATGAAAACGACGGACCAGGGAGTGAAGGTAAGACAAGCCAATTCCTCCAAAATGGGGGTTCATCAGGAGCATTTTCCTGAGTCAGTAGTTTTCCCATATTTCTTTTGAATTTCCCAATGTCTAGAATTTAATTTAAAAAACCTAACTTTGCTTAATTGTTTTGAAGAGCTGTCCTCAGTTCTTTCTCAGCCTTGTTGCCATGTTTACTTAATGTCATTTTTAACACTGTGTTTGGCAATGTGTTGCAGCAGAAATGATGGACGAATATCCCCAGGTCCCAGCTTCAATAGCTGAAAGGTATAAGGTGGGGAGGACAATCGGAGATGGCAATTTTGCAGTAGTTCGAGAATGTGTGGAGAGGTAAGCCTGAAAAGTATAACTAGTGTGCTACAAACCTGGCAGAATGTAAAACTTCAAATGAAAAAAGAAAAGCCACAACTTTGATTTGCCTGTAAAAATCAAATTGACATTTTTTTTTCCCCACTGCAGATCTACTGGGAGAGAATATGCTTTGAAAATCATTAACAAAAGTAAATGCAGAGGAAAGGTAAGTGAATTCAAGCACAAATTATAAAATTTCATGGAAATGGCAATACAATTTTAATAAGCATTGCTAAGGAAATATACACTGTATATCTTAATTTGTATAATGCACGCAGATGGTTCTACACTTGTTACTATAGTACATTAGACCTTCCTATCTCATAAGAACATAAAAAGTTACAAAGGTGGGAAGAGTATTAGACCCATACAGCCCATTTGGTCTGTCCTCTTGGATTGAACTTTTCAAAGAGTTTTTAAACATTTTCCTTTCTTGACAGGAACACATGATCCAGAATGAAGTGTCAATTCTCAGGAGAGTGAAGCACCCAAATATTGTTCTTTTGATTGAGGAGATGGACACATACAGTGAGCTTTACCTTGTCATGGAACTTGTGAAGGTGTGTTTTCTGTGAAGTCTATCTCATCATCTCATCCAGCCTATTACTGTATGTACAGTAATGCTGACTTAATATGCATTTAATTCCACATGATATCATGGGAAAGGAATGTACGCTTTTCTGTTGTATCCTATCGTTTGGCTCTCATGCTGAATATATAAAATATAAATTATTTCAGCTGATTAGTGAGAGAAGAATGAAATATCCATATACTTTTTAATAGGTGTTTTTCGAGTAATATTCTAACCTTCACAAATATTATTTGTGAACATCATTCCTCTTTTTAAAAATTCTGGGGCTTCCTGTCTTGTGCATAGTATAAAATGTGCATAGTATTGTGTTCCTTTAATAATAATTTAGATGACAAATATTGCAGTTTTTGAGCGGCAACCTCTGAATATCTTTTAGAAAAAAGAACATACAACGAAGACGCCGTACTTCTAAATCTCCAAGGCCTCTCTAATTGACAAGTTATCCTGCATTATTTCCTATGAATGCCTATGAGTCTAACCCCATGGGAATTTTAAATGTCAGACACTCCTGATGTACTCTGGTATCATTACTTTTTCTCAAGCCACAGCATGTGTGTCTGGAGATGACTGGTGCTTCCCCTTGTTTCAAGGGAGTTTGTTTTAATGGTATGATACTGCTTTAAGTGCAAACCTTTCCCCAGTTAAGAATTTACTGTATGTTCCTGTGTTGCATGCTAATAGACAGGGCCTCTAACATTTTATTGCATCTCTTCATATATTTGATCTTTCTGTATCATGAGCGGTGTGTCATTGCGGAGTTAGCCTGTATTTAATTTGCCTGGGATTGTCCATGTGTCTACAGGGAGGGGACCTCTTTGATGCGATTACCTCAACTAACAAATACACAGAGCGTGATGCCAGTGGGATGCTGTATAATCTGGCTAGTGCTATCAAATACCTGCACAGCCTTAATATTGTTCACAGGGATATTAAGCCTGAGAATCTGCTGGTGAGTTACGATTCTTCTCTTGTGTATGACAGAGCAACAGATTTCTGCCAGGGAAAATGGCAAGAACCTTAGTACATAACAGCCCTTTCAGCAGTTGATTGTGTGAAAATGAGACAAAAGACGAAGAATGGGTTACAGTTGTAAACTGACGATGGAATTACTATTTACTACTATTTATCCTCAAAGGCTAAGAAGTTATAGGTTTACAAAATAAATCTTCCCAGTGTACAGTAGTTGTAAAATGTCTAGTAAATTGTTCATCTGTAACACCAACACAATTAACCGTGAGTTCAAGAAAAGAAAATGAGTTCTGTCAGGACAGAAAAGCCTGGACTCCCGAATTGTTAGTGTCAACTATGAACAGCCACTTCCATTAGGGAGAGCATGTTTTCCTTTTCATTTTCTTCTGAAAGTGTGCACAAACTGAACACCTGAGGCCCCTCTGTTCTTAGGTATAACTGCACCATATTCATCTTGTGCTCAGTTTCTGTGTTGTAAAAATAAACAAGGGCCATGGTGCCTGCGTGTGATATTGCTGTCTGGAGAGTAATCCCCCGTGAAATAATTGTGAGTAGGGGAGAGGGTTCTTTAATACAGTACCATCATTCTGATGCAGGTACTGGAGGACAAGGTTTGTTTTTAAATGGTAGTGATCTTTAGTAGTTTATTGTAGGTCTTTTAACTACTGTACTGTTTAAAGTCTGTTACTTCATGTCCCATGGGGAACAGCACTCTCCTTCACTGAAGTTTAAAAACTTCATGCCCTGTATTAAATGACTAAAAGACTGAACAGAACATGCACCTGAGGTCAGTTCAGTACCAGTGATAATAAAATATCCTCCTCTTATTTGATAACCTTACAGTATACCGTTTTCATTGGCAGTAAAGCTCATTCTGGTGAGCATTTCAAATGTTACACAGAGGAAACTATTTTAAAAGCACATTGCAGCCCATTACATACATGAAACAGGAGGAGATTGTATCCAATAGTAACTTTGTCACACAAATGCTCATTTGTGTTGATGTTGCTATCAAAATTATAGAAGATACTTCACGATGCGGCACCAAATGGAAAATATGCATGCTAAGAGATGTTTTAGCCCACTATTTAGTTAACGGGATGTTATATTGTCAGAAACCCTTCAAGCACTTGGTTTGTTCCATCTTCTCAGGCAGCAAGCTATGGCATGCATGATGATGTCCTTTTTTAGCTGAGCTGTCCTGCTTTGCTAAGCTAATTTAATGACTGATTTAGCCATTGAACTGCCTCCTGACTACTTGAAAATGCTTCAAGCAGCAAAGACCCAGTAGTTAATGCTTACTCACTATCTCCCTAGCTTCATGTGTGAGTTCCGGAGATCGTTCGGAAGTCAACCTCCTGCATTGATTAATCTCTAAAGCAGTTCCACATATAGTCACATTGAGAAGATTGTGTTCTCACACTAAGGGCAGGGGCTAAATATGACTCTGTCTGTGATAATACTTCCACAGAACAGTTATGAATGATTCATTAGAAGCACCTCTTCCTGTTCTTAAACAGTATTATGTTTTCCTAAAGTAGGGACTTATCGTCTTGTTCCATATTTAATGTGCTATGTCAAAATACAAGAATCTAACACATAAAATCCACACTATCTGTGGTAACAACGATGTATTTAGACAAGAATAGATCTGAAACATCTTGTGTACATCTGTAGGTGGCTGAAATAATAATTTCTTCTCTCTGATGATCAATATTTGGCCTGCCAGAAATTTTATAATTCCATCCCACAGCTTTATTTGTCCTTTGTACAAATTAAATCAGATGTTCTACTGCTGCTTCATTAAAGTGTTTTCTAGCAGCTGCACTGCAGATCATTTCTCACGCAAAGGAGATAATTGCTTGTGGCTACAAACACGATGCTGAAAAAGCATTTCACATTCACCGTCTGGAAGAAAAAGGATGTATGATTCATATTGCAGACACTACATAAACAGAACAATCTAGAACCTAAAATCTGACTTGAGTATCTACTAACTGCTGTCTGTCCAGTCCCACTTCTGCTCATGGTTGTCTAATGTGACCTACAAACTTGGGTCTCCATTATGGGTTGATAGATTTAATAAAAAGCTGATTTATTGAATTAATACTTCCAATATTTAATAGCAGAGGTTCATACATGTGTTTTCCTATGTCATACTGACAAGTGATTTAATTTAGCTCTAAATCAGTTTTAATTCCACATTATTGATAAAAAAGGTTAATGGAAAACTCAATCAAATGAGCAACAAAATATTTTTGTGTTATACAGTTCTGATTGATTAATTTCTCTGTATTCCAGGTCTATGAACACCATGATGGTAGCAAATCCCTAAAACTTGGTGATTTTGGCTTGGCCACTGTTGTGGATGGACCCTTGTATACAGTCTGTGGAACTCCAACTTATGTAGCACCAGAAATCATTGCTGAGACTGGGTAAGATTCAATTTAAAAAATCACTTATCCTTTGTGATTGGAAAAAGACAGTAAGCAATCCTTTGTATATCCAGTGGTACAACAGTATTACAGACCCTACGGTTGAAATCTATATTGTGCATTCACCTCTATCTAGATTTTCAGATCTGGAAATGTTCTTGAGTTTTCAAGCATCAAACTAATCCTCGTCTTATAGGAATGATGTACTCACTTTCATTGTCATAAGAGCAAACAGATTTGAACGTTATTGCAGTCATTAATTTGTGAGTGATGATAGTCAGAGGCAGTTTGATCACAGTGCTAACTGATGCTGTGAAAGGCAAATCCATGCTCAGATTTGTCTCTTTTCCTACTAGGTATGGACTGAAGGTGGACATCTGGGCAGCTGGTGTGATCACATACATTCTTCTTTGTGGATTCCCTCCATTCCGTGGGTATGTACAGAGGTATCTGTATGGCGTTTCTGTGTGATGGGATGGTAAAAATCTATTTTAAGCAATGCCATCAGTTCATTAGGTAGAATACTTTTGAGATCTTTCTGTTACTTGATGAAAAGAATTTAGCAGTTTTAATTGTACAGTGGGTATATACACATGACCCACCCAAAGGGCACATTGGTTTGGTGTAATTTTTTGCCTTCTGGTTAATAATTTGTTGCTGCAGGGTTATATACTGTATATATATATAAATTATATCTGTTAAATAAGTGATATCCTTTCCAAATTCTTAAGCACAAAGCTGCCAACCCTGTTTCTCGCTAAGTTGTTCTTTTCTCCCTCTAGTGGTTGATTTTAGTAGTGTCAGTTTACCTCAATTCTAAGCCCAGACACCGAGAGCATTGAAATGAACATTTTAACCTTAGGATTCAATGTCATTTTTACCTATTACAGTAACCTTGGAAGAGAGAATGCTCACCTTTATGTGATGGACTTGCAGTTTTACTGTCATGCGTTTACTATGAATGCTAAATCTAAAACATATGTGTGTTTTAATTAAAATGACACACACAGTGATAATGTATTTTGTCTATTAAATACAGAAGCAGTGAAGATCAGGAAGCTCTGTTTGATCAAATTTTGATGGGGCAGCTAGATTTTCCGCTACCTTACTGGGACAACATTTCTGATTCAGCAAAGGTACAATCATTAATATTTCTTCAATCTTTGTATTAGATTTAGCTACATTTCAGTAATAAATGAAGTTAAAGTATGCCTCAGTATAACTCAAAGATTGGAATCTCTTTCGATTGAATACATCAGTAGAGTCTGTACTGGTTGTCTTCGTCAGAGCAGGTCACAGCCAAGGAAAAGATGTTTCTGCTGTGGTATCAGATTAACTGGTGGCTCTGTAAATGTAAGATACTGTGGGATGAGTGATTGCAATGTGACAGCTTATGTGTTCTAAAGTGAAACTACATCTATCTCTTTAGGAGCTAATCACCTCCATGCTGCAGGTGGATGTGGATCAGAGATATACTGCCTTGCAGGTGCTCGATCATCCATGGGTGAATGTAAGTAAGAATCAATATTGCCCCAAACAGCTCGTTTTATTTAAGATGTTTAATCCTTCTAACTAAGGATTAAGTGTTTACACAATCTGTAAGAATATGCTGAGTCATTGATAATACATGCATCCAAAAAAAATCTTTATCTTGATTTGCAACTCAATGCTTGTTAGTAGATTTTAATAATTTATTATATTTATAATAAATTTGGTTTTAAGACCAAAATGAGCGAATATTATTCATGTGATAGATTAATAAGCTTAAAGGCCTATTAATGCTTTTTCAGTGGCTATTCCTCAGTGTAAGTTCATGGATACTGTGTGTAAAAGCACAATACATACTGTAGGAAAATAATTTAAAGCAATTTACTTCCATAGTAAATAACTTATTTGTAGGGGGATATGTGTACATGGACAAAAAACAAATAAGATTTAATTAAAGCACATCTGCTATACTGTACATGTATCTACAAATTATATATTTACATGTAATTTAAATAATGGAAAAGGTGGGAACAATGTTTCTATATTTATTAAAGCATCTGAATGGTACTAAATGTTTTGTTTCAAGACTTTATGATTATCATTTATTAATCATTATTACACTTTATCAGTAGTGCTGCTGTATACAGTACATAATAAGTTGTTCAGCTCTCTTAACTCAGTTCATAATTCTTTTAAGAAAAAGGGCTGAATGTTAAAGTCACTGAATATAATCTGTAATATACAGTACATACTATACAGTCTCAGTCTTCTTGCCCTAAAAAGCACAAAAATGTTAACATCATAGAATCACTTGAAGAGAAGATCGATAAAAATAACGAATTGTAACACCAAATACAGTATGAACAAAGGGACAGTACAGTACACTACAGTATATAGTATTGTAAGACGTGGTAGCCTTTAAATGCACCATCTGTGAAAACTAGAGGCTGATGAGGCATTCGATGAGCAACATAGAAACGAATGGCAGATGACGTTATGTAAAAAGGGTGTTAATTAATGCCCTGAGGGGGTGGCAGCCACTGAACCTGGACCCTTACAGATTTTTTTCTCCCAATGGGAGTTTTTGTTTTTCTCTCCACCATGCCCACACGGTCAACTGTTATTTTTTTTTTGTTGAGTATTACATGATTCTGTAAAGTGCTCTGGGAAAATGCAAGATTCATTGATAATTATTTGATGGTATTAAAGTGAAATGGCCCTGAAAAAACAAGATTTGGGAGGGGTGTATCTGTGTAAGTTTGTTTTACACAAATATGCCACTGGAGGGCACTTACAGAAAAAAAAATTGAATATGAATTGGATCTTTAAGGAGCTTGTTTTTCGTTTTTTTTACTGTATGAAAAATGTTACTGTCTAGAGCTTTTTATTTTAATTAGAGCTTTCAGGTTTTACAGTGCTCACTTTCCAGTTTAGAGTAACAGTTCCTTTCAGGAAACCAAATCCTCCAGAAAACAGTTTTATGAAGACTCAAATAATCTGCACTGTCCCAGATAAAGAGCTAAAGATGTGAAGAAATTCCTTTTGGATGATGCCATTGGCTTAATCTAGATTGGAAACAAATGCACGCACTTGTTTCATTTCCTAAATTTCAGGATATATTTGCACTTCAATGACTTGCAAGAAAGCTTATAATAATGTGACTATTCCATCTGGCTCTGCGGAGTGCTTGAATGACACAAGACAGATATTTAGAAGAGTGAAGGGGAACCAACATTTTTAAATACTTGGAATCAACATTTTTAAGATGCTTATAACCCCTCAAAAATAATTCACCAGCTGCTAATCAACTCAGTTTATCACTACAGACCTTCTGTCAGCACAAGAGAGTGAAGGACTGTATATACTGTGTATGATGTCCTCCACCATAAACCCTTTCTGAATCATTTGCCATTTTCACACAACATGCCCCACACTGCAAATTGCCTGGTGCCCTGCAGGTCCCTAGTGCCTCTCTTGCCAGAGTCCCTGAGGATGCCCCTGCCAGCTCAATTTCACCCAGCCCAGCAGGCATTCTGCCAGTGTGCTTGTAGCCTGGTAACTCCAGGTCTGGACAATACATTTCAACCCGTGCTCTGAATCAGTGCCTCTACTGGTTGAACTGCTCACAAAGCTGGTATGCTGTATATTTTAAGAAGCGTTCACATTTTAGATTTCTATTAACCACATTAAGAGGTACCATTCTTTTACTTTTGTCTGTGCAGGATGATGGAATGCCAGAGAATGAGCACCAACTCTCAGTGGCTGGAAAGATCAAGAAACACTTCAATACAGGCCCCAAACCTGACAGCACCACAGCTGGAGTGTCTGTTATAACAGTAAGCATCTGATCCAGACAAAACCTGCTCCACACTTTCTCTATTTTAATAACAAATTGTTTCCATGTCTTAAACTTAGCAGTATTTTGGACCCATTTGGTCCTAATCGGTGAATTTTGGACTCCAGGAAGCTTTTTTTTAAACACAGAATAGAACATAATCAACCTATAAATAATCATTTGCATCAGTAATGTGTTGCTGCTTTTTTCAATATCAAACTGTCACCAGTTAAATATTAGTCATTCATAGTCAAATAACAGAGCACTCTTCATTAGCTGAAGTATTACAAATAGCAGACTATCAGTGATTTCAATGATTCCTGGAGAATTTAGTATCAAATGTAGTCAATTGCATTATATTTCATCACTCTGTCGGCTATCTCACATGTCTAACTCAACACAATAGGTAAGTATCTGTAAAGCAAAACTGGGACACTACTTTTTGCATTCTTCCAGCAATTCATGAAGGATATTGAATAGGTTCAATTCCAGAAGCAGGAGTTGACTGAAAGAAAATTAGCTGTTTTAAATAGCCCAAATTAAGGTAGAATATCAAATAATAAATACTCGCACAATAGAATCAATGTTCATGCACTTGTTTTATTGAAAAGCGCCATGTTACACTATTACGCTATTTCTTATGTTCATTGAACCTCATTTTTTAGCTGAGATGACCAACTCCATCGACTAACATTACAAGTTACTGTGCCCTCATGATGACTGTACCACTCTTCAGTCGACATCATTGTCAATCGAACCATCCTCTTTTATTACACAAGAACTGCCTCGCTGAATGCTCTCGCTTCGGTTTCTTTTGTTTCTTTTATTCCGTTTTGAAAGGACTGTCAGCACTGTTGTCTGGGACTATTGCAAAACCAAACATCAAACAATCAAGCACCTTTTCTAACAAAACAAAACAAAATCTTGCCGAAGATGATAATTACCAAAGGTGCACTTTTGTTGTTTGTTTTTTTTAAGGGATGAAGTTGTGATTCTTATTTTTGGAACAGTTTTGGCTTTGAAAGTATTCTGCGTTTTTTCCTTTGGTGTTGAATGGCAAAATATACTCATACATGCACTCAGGGAGGTTAGAATAACTTATTATTTTTATAGAAGATTAAGATCTTCATAGTCAGAATCAGTTCCATGCAGTGAGGATATTAAAAAAGAACAAGGGGAAAATAAAGGATGTTTTATCTTAAAACAGACACATTGGTATAGTGTTTTAAAAAAGCAATTAAGACTTCTGAAGAAAATGTTTACTTAGAGTGCCTTTTATACTAATTCATCTGCAAGTCCATGTCTTGTGTGTGTTGAACCCAGAAACTATTTTAATTATAATTTGTTCATTAAATTAGCTAAGGTTCACTAAATTCAAATTATTTTTAATCTGTACCAGCAGTCTTATGTACACTGAATATCCAAAGGTCACTATGTCTTTTACCTCACCCTCTTCACACTGTTTTCTTTAGTAACCTTGAGTTTAGATGAAATTACTATTAATGATTAGAATTACTTAGTGTCAAGAATTAAGTTTGTCATAGCTGAAGCGTTGCTCACTTGTCCTTGAATGCTAGAACCCCAGAAAATTCAACTCTAGTAAATACTGTATTTACGTCAAATCAAATATTATATACCCAATAAAGGTTTTACAAAACATCAATGAGAGTATTTAGTATAGCTTATGTGAAGTTATAGGAACATAATCTACTACATATTGAACCATCTGCTTTTGTGTAAAACTGCTAAAAATATTCTGTGGGTCATAGAGGTAAATGTACAACATGTGTGTAGTTCTGCCATTCATTGTTAGATAAGATGTGTAGATCATATCTTTAAGGAAAATAATATAAAAGGAAAGGGTGCACCTGGTTAATATGGTTGCTTAATGCATAAAGTTTGTAAGAAATATCCTTGAACTGCCAGTTGGAATAGAGTGATGAAGTGAGGTTATTCCAGTCATGAAAAGGACAAGGCAGATAGCATACAACTTTGTCCTCTATAAAATCTTCCATGTATGTCAAAGCAGGGTAAAAACTATAGTACACATGTATGCTGATTCCTTTCAATCAATTTCTAGAATTTTGTCCCAGCTCACCCACTAAAAATAGCAACATGCATGCCACGGCAAATTAAATGGTATTTTGGACATTCTTGTTTGTTAGTAAATGGAATTGCTGGTATTACATTTCAGATGACTGCAGACATTGTACAGTATGTCCTTAGTAGAACAGAGCTTGCTATATTTTCATGCCATTGAAAATAGTCTTAAGCTGCTCTTATTTTCTGTTGCCAAGAAAAACCAGATGTTTTACTGTTCTCAGCTTTTTCAGTATGAGCAGTAAAGAAATTATGCTCTCTTAGCCTTGAGCCAAAATCTTTCTAGGTGATTCATTTTGTTAATCACTTAAATAAATGTATCTTAAAAATAAGTGTTAAGGGATAAGGACATTTTTCTGAAGTTTCCTAGAAGTAACTGAAAAATGTACTGTAAATGGATATACTATGACCCTGTATATAAGTGGACATGTTCTTTGTGTACAAATGCATATTGGTCATTAAATCAGTAGACAGCATAGAACTACTGCTCTTAATCCAACATCTTCAGTATTTTGACTTGATATAATATCTATGTTTTACAATCCTCAGAGCTTCTGTGAACACAATCTATTTCTTCACAATTCCAGTGGAATGTTTTATTATTTATTACTCTATAAAGAAATACATCTTATATTAAACTTTTATACTTTGAGTAGTAAAACAGCAATTACAAAAATAGCCACAGGCAAGAATTAAACTTATAGGTGTAGTTGTTATGTACTGTATATACTGTATATACAAATATTTTTTTGTATAACTTTATAAAGTTACAAAGCTTACTGGTTATTAAAAGTAAGATGTGTTTAAATGTTTAGCTCTACACATAGCTTGAAGCTGCATATTCGTATTCACAGGTTTCAGTTCAAATTTAAAGCTATTTAAAATGTACTGTATAAAATGCTACTGCTTTTCTGTTAAAGACTTAGGCATAACTTTAGAATCCCCCTTAGAACTGATTTGATGATTCAGTGGGAGTTAAAACAACTATATGAAATTCAAAATTATTCAAATCCTGAAATTTAGAAAAATTGTACTTCTGTGACCAAATTAATACGTACAGTATTATGCAAGTATATGCATAATAATGCTTAAAATGCTTTCAGAATAGATGTGGCAAAACTTTAAGATTAATGTACTCATCATATTTTAGATCATGTATAAATATAAACATTTAACCTTGGTAAGTCTTTTTAAATATATTAACGTGATTACTTCTTTTGTGTTTGTGTTTATACTAGGTTTCATTTAACTCAGGAGAAAATCAAAGTTTATAGTTAGTCAAAGATTGTCTGTTATGACATACAAGATACTGTATCTTATCTTTCCTCTGACACAAACAGCCAACAAAGGCTTTAACCCCCTGTACCAAACAGTAACATTCCTCAGCAGGACAGCTCACCAGTCATGCAAGATATCTACAAGTCTCTTAAAAGTTTGCAATACAACTAACACTTTCAATTAGAGCTTTTTGCTTCTTGAGAGCAACGGTTGTGGTTTATTTAAAAACATTTTTGAAACGTTTAATTAAAAACATTTATTAAACACCCATATGTTTCTGTTTTTATCATGTGCTAGTTTCAAAGTTCTACACTGTTAAATACGCAAACTACTAAAGTAGAGAGCTAACAGCTGATTTGTCAATGTAGAACCTCTGACAATGTGATGCCAAGAATACCCTAAATGCAGAACAGTTGCTGTTGGAAGAGTTTTAAAGACATTTTTGGCCACAGGTTAAGTTGAAGCAAACAACTCTGTTTCCTTCCTAGAATATTCTAAAAACACAAGTTAATGTTCGCAATTATGTCCTCTACAGGAGATGTCCGAAAATATTAATTTTTAACCTTAAAAGTAACATTTTCTGAACATACAGTCAATACAGAATACAGTCAATTAACATTGGCCATCTAGCATACACGTGTATCAATATATTATTTTCTTCTGTGGATAAGAAAATTTGCGAGGGGATTCCTTCAGAGTTTTCATTTTAATTCTTTCTGCTTTTTATTTTTGTAACAGCGAAGCACATCCAGTGACAGGCTTGCTTAGTAACTATTACAGCTTCCATCGCCAGTAGTAATTGTCATAAGGTGTCATAATGGACTTAATACTTGAATTTGAAAAAAAAAGCGATCCACTGAGTTGCTCATTTCTTTCTGCTCAGCTGGACCACGGGTTTACCATCAAGAGATCAGGGTCTTTGGACTACTACCAACAACCAGGAATGTATTGGATAAGGTATGAGATGGTGCAGTGCCAACACTCAGTGTTTCCATGGCAACGTGCTGGCAGTCTCCATTAACCAGTTTCCTTCAGTGGACAAAACATGCTTTTAATTTGTTACCTGGTCCATACGCTGCTTTATCAGCTTCATTGATATTGTAATGAGACGCCCTTTCATTTTCCTTCTTCACCCATTAATCACGATGACATTCGCCAGCTTCCTCCATCTCACATGCTCAGGAGCCATTTTATAACAGCGTTATCGGACGTCTTTCCGTTTGTATAGAAGGATTGTAATGTATACCACATGGTATATGTTACAAAGCTTTAGAGGGTCTCTGGGAATTGGGTTTCATCAATGTTTGTCTGTATATACTGTCCCTTTAATCCCTTCAAAGAAAATGGAAAATATTTCCTTTGTGAAAAGTTTTCTTAAAAGAAGTCAAGTTGTTGCATCCAAACCTCTGTGAATTTGTGAACACTGTGCTTTTTTTATTTGTTCCTTTTCTTGTACTGCCCCCTGTCTCTTTTTCCATATCAGAAGGCTTGCTTTATCACAGATGTGTTTTCCCCTGCTGTGTTTTGGGGTAGTAGCTTCACTTAAATGTTTCTAAGAGCAGACAACAGGCCCCAGAATGTAGTCTCGTCTTTCGTTGTGCATGGTCCTCAAACTGGCATTGATTGTCCAGGCTCCACTCACTCATCAGGCACTGTTTTCAGACTTAACTGTATCACAGCTTCACGATTCACATGTGGCTGAATCAGACAGCTTTGTACAGATGCAGTTGTCATGTTGCCAATTGTGTAGCCTTTGTTTGCTGTGATGTTTTGAAATTATTTGCTTCCTTTAACTCTTAAGTTGCCTTTTATCAAATGCTTTAACCACATTTCCTTTAAAAATATCTTTGAACTACAGTGTTTATTTTGGGCCTTTATTAATAGTTACTGAAGACCAAATGATCATATGACAATTTAATACGATGAGTCTCTAAATGATATGCTGTATGTTCTCCAAGTTTGTGATTGTTTCAGCTTTAAAGCATGAAAGGGAGTAGAGCTTTGAATTTTGCTGGCTCTGTGATGACCAGTCCTAGTTCTCGTGGGCTAATGCCTGTCCAAGCTTTCTAGGTCTCTTTAAAGCATCAGCACATGCCTGCTTTTTACCTTTGTACAGTAAAAGCAGTCGTGCCACAAGTCATTGGGATTTTTTATTTTATTTAACAAGCAGCGCTTGATTGCTTTTACTTTTTCCATACCTAAGTTTTGACCACTTGTTTAAAACTATCATGATTAGTGATCAAGACAAGTTGCAGCCTTATTTTGGAGAGAGAGCGTATGGCCTATATACAATAAAGCATATTTATGAAAAAAAGCATCGTCATGAAAAAAAGCCCCTATGCCTCTTCTTCTGCGTCTTCCGCTACCAATGACCTTGAGCCGCTTGGGCTGAAACTGGAAGTCCTGACTGGTCTTTGTTTGTTTTTTTTGCTTTCTTTCCTCGTGCTCCCATCACCAGACCACCGCTCTTGATAAGGAGAGGCAGGTTTTCCGACGAAGATGCCACCAGGATGTGAGACCGATGTACAAGGCGCAGCACAGCACCGTAGCCACCCCCAGCACAGCCGCCGGCGCGGCTGCCGCGGCGGAGTTCAACTCCGAGTCGGAGGACTACTCCCCTAGCTCGTCGGAGACTGTTCGCTCACCCAATTCACCTTTCTAGCGCTGCCCTGTGTCACACCCACCTCTGGCAGGAACGGGGAGGGGAGGGGGATATCACACCAAACTACAGCCGCAGTCGTTACAGACGCTGTTTGATTTTTACGTGAGGTGTCCGAGTGAAAAAAAAAGGCAGTCAAGGAGTTGTTGGGGTGTGTTTTTTTATTGGGGTGGGCTCTGAAGGTTTTTACGAATTCCTTATGGTAAAATGATACGCATATACAGTAATATGGGCCTTTTTATACAAAGGAAAGGAATGACTTATAAAACCTCCCCACCTCCCCTGCAAGGAGCTGCTTTAAGTGAGTGTGGCAGTAAGTTTTGGTATGAATCTACTCCCCAGTTGCCTAACCCTTTGAGCACTATATTCTATTTTATTTCAACATTATATTTTATTTTTTTGCCACTACGCAGCATTGCGGAGCCTTATCTCTCACAGCGGGAAAGTGTTTAAATGTCAGAGCCAGGCTTTTGGAAACAGTGCTGTCTTCTTCTTGATTTACCTAGGAAGAAGCATAGCTGCAATTGATCTTCCCCTCTCAGATTAAGAGAAAGCACAGTTCTGTGGCACCAATGTTATCTGGCAACCAGTCTCAGAGAAAATGCTCTTTCCAATGTGAAATGCCTTTTGAAATGTTAAATTCAGGGTGAGATTGCACAAAACGTTGAGTTCAGAAAGGATGGCTTCAACACTAGAAATGGCCCACTTTGTATGATTTGTAAATATTATAATTTTATTTATTTTAATACTTATATTCTATTTATTTAATAAAAGAAGTAAAAGCATCAAAACCCTCCTTCCACATAAAACAATATTAACATACACATGCATTCACTCATCCCTGTGTCCTGTTATTAATTCTTAAAACATTGAGATCCTTTCTGGCAAGTCCATAGAAAATACCTTAAAGATTAGATGAGATCATCCAGATGATCATAGTTTCAGAACGTTAACTTAATAAGTTGAAGATGTTAAAATTTAAATGTGTTTCAGATGAGATGGCATTATCATCTACAGTACATAAAAGTCTTGATACAGGATATAATCAAACCCTTAAATATCTAATATCAAACCCAAATATCACTATCATCATATACATATTTTATACTTGGAAAGTATAGTACACAGCCTGGTAAAAAAACAACAAGAATTTAAATGACATTCTGAAATGTTATTCTGTACTCAACACCTTCTGTCCTTTCATAACTGTATCTGGTTTATTTTTTTAATTCTTTATTTGTAACAGTTTATTAAATTGCTAATATTAAAATGCAGAATGTTCCTTTCTTGTTTTAGTTCTCTTCTTTTCAAAGGCAGATCTTCACATCTGCTTGTAGCATTAAACAAGGAAGTTATGTATCTTATTCACCAGCGAATGAAATCAGACATTTCAGGGCTGTTTAGTAGTGTAATAACGCATCACTTTACCATCTTGCTAGATAATTATATGGCAGCAGCAAAGCAAATGCAAATAAAAATCAATGTAGGGACATTTATCAGGGGCTGAGTTGATTTGAGCATGGTACCACCTAGGTCCCAGGGTTTAAGATTTCATTTCTATCTCCTGGCATGGCAATAGATTGATGCTCCTCCCTATTTTGATTGAACAGACACACAAAACAAGGACATTAAATGGATCCATGGCACTTGGAGCAATTGGACTTGAGAAAAAGATAAAGATTCTTATCAACTCAGCTTTTCAGAATTTTGTACACAGCCTGCAGAATCGGATACCTATACAGCTGTACTGTTCTAGAGGTCACGAGGGACAGATTCTGCTCGGTGGAACAGTGGCCAGGTCAACATCGGCATTGTAATGGAAAGTTTGCCAATGGCAGTACTGGTCTAAACAAATTAATCAAACGCTACAAAAACTTAGTAAATCTTTAGTCAAAGGCTTTGTTTTTTTTCTAAATTTATATTTAACTGAAGGGTTGACTTATGTAGGGTAGATGGCTTTCTGAGACGCAGCGTAATCAGCACGGCTGAGGTATGGTGCCACCTAAATGAACCTTTTGATAACCAAATGAAACTGAGAGTTGCCCTCCAGAGGGGGAGGATTAATTTCAAAAAGTTACTGGATGCCTGAGCTCTAAATGCAGATGTTATGCAATGTTTTGTGCACATGTAGCATTTTTTAAAAATGATAAAGTTATTAGGGATTTTTTGTCTGTCAATGGACAGTGGTTTTTATTTTTTATGATTAGTGAAGGTTTATGGGCAAAATGCAGCTTTTTTTCAATTAGTGTTGTTGTTTTGGAGATACAATGATTATGGCCAAAGCGACATGTACAAGTTGAAAGGCTTATAAGAGCATTGACTAGCCTTCATTTTGAGAATGTTCTGCAATAAATGAATCAGTCTGTCACAAATTCTGACACCAGGTACTGCCCAAACAAACTGTTTCCCCTATGTTACACTTAATGAAGACTTTAATAGTTCATGATGTAATTCATTATAGTTGTTACAGTAGGTTTAGGACTTTGGGTGTTCTAGAATCCATTCATAGTTAACTTGGTGTAATATAATACAGGCATTCATTGATTACATCATTGATTTTTTTGCACAACTGTCCAGAAAGAAAACATCACAAGTTTTTATACCCAGTTCTAGTTGCAATGAATATGTAATACAAGGGGAAATATACAGTTTATTGGCACATGCAGACAAGCACATTGTTATTTTTTTAAATTAGTTTTACAAGTCTATCACAGTCCTTAAAGGGGGAGGCAATTTTCCAAGCATCATTTTGGAAATGATGAATATTTCTTTTATTTATTATTAAAGCTAGAAAATTGCTGCAATAATGTGGAATCCAGTAATTGAATTGACTCTAGCACAAGTTAACCCTCTGAGCACTCATTCTCTTTATGTATTTATGTATGTATTGACAGAGTTGATTATTATTGCCAAGTGTGACCATATTTCTTCAATTGTGCCATGGAAAGCAGAGTCTGAATTAAAACAGGCAGTGGGCAGCTCAGCATGTGGGACTTTTATTCTGTCACAAGGTGTGGGTTTTTCCTCATGTAAAAACTCAAAGCCATTTGGAGTAACGCAAACCTCTTGTACAACAAGTTACCCACTGTGTCAGACTTTGCCTTCATAGTTACTCCCCTTGTCAGAGCCCAGGTGCTTTAGTTAATGGTGCTGAATACATTTGTTAGGCAATATTTTATTTGGATAGTCATTTATGTAGTGTCTGTTACAATCTTCCAGCGCTTAACTGTAGGCCTGAAAATTCAATCCTGTAGTTCAGCCATCTAGATCACAATTTAGGATGTTTTGCTGTAATTTCTTTTTTACTCGGCAGCAGGATTTTTAAACCACCTGGTTCCAAATCCATTCAGATAAAGATTATTCCAAACTAGAGTAAACTGTACTAGACAATACAGTATGTTTAAGAATAAAGTAACATACAGTATATAATTCAAATTGGGGTATTACATTTTTCATGCCTTTGGGATTTATTTTGGTTATGTGTTTCTTAAGTAGATCTATTGGCTGGAAATAAATTGTGATCTGAATGGCTTATATTAAACACCGGGAGCACTAAAAGAATTCACTTGCAGACTTCATGCTATACAGTGCGTGGCTGTAGATAGATGATTTGCTTCAGTGTTTGCATGCAAACAAAAAGACTTGTGTGTCAGTGAGGGAACTGAAGGGAGCACAGTGACTGCAGTTCTCAAAGGGTTAACCAAAAAGCACAAAAAGGCATGCAGTTATTCTCGTGTTATCTAACCGCTTTGCTACTTAGCATTTGCTATTTCTAGACACAGAAGCTTTTATTATTGCGCTTAAGTTAAAGATAAAAAAGTTAAAAAAAAAGAAAAAAAGATAATCTCCACAGGATTTCCTTAACCAAATTCTTTAAAAAAGAAACGTCAGTTTCACATTTTAAGTGTTATAAAAAGAATTAAGATATTAATCAGTAATACTGTGTTTGACTAGGTATACAGTTTTAACAAATTCCAAATGGTGCGAGAAAAGGAAGGTTCTGAAATTCTTGAAAAAAGTGCGTGAATTGGTGAAATGGGCAACGGACTACTTTCAGCTCAGTGTGAAGGATGGTATCGTTCGAAAGAAAGAGCCGAGATTTAATTTTACTGTTTGTTCATGTAACTGGGTTATCTATGCTGAATTGTTAGGCTACTTGTTGGTTGTGAGCACCTCCAAAGGGAAGAGATCATTTATATGATGGAAGCTCTGATTTTTCATGTTTTTGGCATTGTAGAGCAAAATAGTCATGTTTATTCCAACAACATAAATGGTGTTAGAGAAAATTAAGCAACTTCTGTCGTAAAATGTCACTGCTTTTCATCCGATTTAATGTGGTGCATTCAGCAGTTAACAAACCAAACCTGTGAATAAACAATTTATTGAAAAAAAATACAATTTTTGTGGAGTTTTTCTTTGCTTGTTCCTTCCTCTGGATTGTGCTAATGTTTATTGTTTTAAATGTTGATGCATTCATCAGTATGGACTGAATGTTGAATGTATGCTTTAATGTGTTAAAGGGTAACTGCAGTCCCAGTTTCTCAGACTGGTTATTAAGTCTTGGTAACAAAATTAATTCATAGTATAGAAAAAAGTTATACATTTGGAAATAAGCACAAAATCATGAACTTTGTGACAACAAATCGCCATGTTGTTGCAAACCCCTGGTCTCGCCACAGGTGAGAGTGAGAGTTCCCACAAATTGTAACTTTAACTGACTGCAATTTGGCTGAATGTGTAACTTTTGTATTTACATTCTTTAATCATCACGTTAAAATAGTTCTGATTTAGTTGTGAGAATGTACAGTATGTGGGTTATGGGTTTATTAAGTTTGGGGTTCCCAGTCTACCGGTTGTCATTTCACTAGAATGCTGAATGTCTTAATTGAGAAAATAGCTTTCTTAAAAGTGTTTACTTTTCTTTTCCACCAGAAGCATGGAAAACAATGGAAAACATCCTATTTATCTTGATTTGTTCAGTTGGACCAAAAACAGTATACTGTACACTTAGCAGCCTTGCAAAGTTGTATTGAAATTGTATGGGCCTGCAGATTTACACTAGGTTATTTGTTATTTGTTTAAATTAATCATCACTCTGCTTAATGAGATTTTTGCAATCATCCTGCTGAGTTCCTGTTTTGATACTCCTTATACTCCATAGTTGTTTTATTACATCTGGCAAAGAAGTGTTCACAATTTTGCTATTAGCACTGTACTGACAATAGTATTTTTGTTTACTGCACTCAAAGCTAGAATAAGAGATTGGAGAATAAAAGTGTAGGCACTCTAGCTCAAATCTAGAATGACTATCTTTCAGGCACTGTCAGCAAAAAGTGACTGGAAAAAATTGGTTTATTTACTTGTCATCAGTGGTAAATTTCATTTTAAGTGTAAGACATGAAGTAATCAGAACATGACCTTTATAGGTTGACTTACAAAGTTGTTGTTTTACTACAGTTCCTTGTAACTCCAATTTAAGGCCTCACTCACTTTGAAAATTAATTTATGTAAGAAGTTAAACAAAAGGTGCTGTCATTTGGTCTCAGATGTTTCCTGTCAATGTAAACCTACATTTCTTGAATCAATATCAGTCTGAGCATATACTGTATTAGAAATACAAATTTCATAGTAGGATTTCACATTTTTTAAAAATATTTTTATTTAACATAAATAAGAATAAGAACAGTAGCAGTAAAAAGAAAAGTTTTTATAAAAAAAGCTTTTCAATAAAAATGACTTTGGAAGTTACTCTAGTAACTTCTGTACATAGCCTTAATCATTATATTATTCTGTGCTTATATTTTATAATAATTCAAAGCTAATTTGATTAGGGGAAAATACAAATCTTGTACCTTTTCTTAGATTTGCTAACACATTTGTGCTTTTATACAATAAAAAGCAATAACAAGACAGAGAAATGCAGAACAAAAACAACATGAGTGACAGTTGTTCATCTAATGGCTGTTATACAACAAAATGATGTCTCTGTATTACAATCTTGCTCCTATACTGTACAGAAAAACAAGAGAGTCAGGGCTCTGCAGAAGTGCCTTTGTTTCATCAGTACATTCTGTACTGTGCACAGTAGGGCCGATCTTGTGAGTCTGTTCCTCAGTATGCCAGCTCTGCATAATGACATATGGTGAGACCTGCTTTCAGTGACTGTGGCTAAACATAAATAAGAGTAACCTTTACTATAGACATTCCTCAGGAGACCTTCACAAGTGGTTTGTGTTTTCTTCTAAAAAAGTATATTTGTAAGTGCCAAAAGGTAATCTAACTGACAGATTTTGGCAGGTTTCTGGTTTGTTTGGTACAAGGTCACAGCTGAATGGCTTGAATCCAAATGCCAAAAACTGTTCCGTTTTTTACTGATAACTGATTTGTACTGTACCACAAACATAAGCATCCTCAAAAAAAAGTGAATGAACCAAAACCCTTAAAAATCTGTTTAATTGGGAAAATCCCTCAAAAAATAGTTATAGTCTGTCATAAAACTCTAATCCAGACTCATAGAAGTGAAGTCAATAACATTGTTAAAAACTAGGTGGCTGAGATTCCTTAATTAGAAGCATACTATTGATTGAGTGCTGCCAGAGTGGTTAAGGTTGAATCCAGCTGCTAGTGTTGCATTCAGCTGGAATCCCAGTGGTTTTGTGTCTCTGAGCCACAATGTTATCAGCAAGGCCTGTGTCAGTCTTCCTTTCTGTGTGACAGATGCCGAAACCAAGCAGCTGAATGATTTTTGAGCAAGTTTCGCATTTGCCTTGGTCCTTCCTTGTCTGGTATGAGGGTTTTAGTAACTGATATGATAACAGGCTTTTTCACATTGGAGAAAAAAAAAATCAATCGGTTCTCCCATACTGTTTGTGAAAAAATAAAATACTGTAAATATAGGTTGATCCGTTTGCAATTGTTACAGGATTCTTCAGAAAATTACAGGATTATTCCTCTTTTACACTCTAGTATGATACAATCCTGTTGGATTTAATTAAGCAGTCGTCCATTCGGAAGAAATACAACGAATGAAGGTAACAAAGGCTAAAAACATTAAATCTCAGAAATTCTGCAGTTACAGAAAGCATTTTCTTCTTCATCATCATTATTATGATTCTTAAACCAGGTCCTGTTTCTACAAGCTGAGAACTAATAGAAAACTGGTGGAGTAAATATCTGTATGGTGTCTGACAGCAGCATCATCATCACCTTGCAGTCTAAATGTCCCTGTTAGTTCAATTGGTGAAGCCGATTCTTATTTTTTCTACTCAGTCTGTTCTAGAGTGACACTCTAAAGTGTGGAGTGGCTGCTACGCATCCTCTAGGTGAGTGGTTTACTGGTGGATAAAGTGCTTCCCATCTATATGTGTAGCACTTTACAGTCCTTTGGGATAAGAAGGTGCTATACAAATGCAAGTACTGTGATATTGAAGAAAAACTGTAAAGGTCAAATCCATCTTTAGTTCAGAGCTGAATATAATGAGGGTTGGTTGGGATCTCTTTGATCTGTGTTGGCAGAGCATTTCTTAGTTGGCAGAGAAGATCTTATGGTAGTTTGCATTCACTAACACTCCTTAGCAGGATACCACAGATAAGAAACCAAAACTTAATTCTTAATACAAGACTGCTTTACAATAATTCCTTAGTAATTGCTGAGGAGCATGGAGGGAGCTGACCAGGGCCAAAATTAATGTTAAAGGCCTAGGAGATGCATTAGATGAAGAGCTTTTGAAGTAATTTGATACCAGACAGACTGTGAGTGTAGATGAGTCAAGCATTCAGTAGTGCTCAATATGTCTAATTCCAGTAATATGTTCACATAGAAATTTTACCTTTAATGTAGGAAATCATATGTCTGCAGTTTGTCAGTACTGTTGCTGTATAGAATGGTTTACCTTCCTTTATTCTTGTCCGTTTGTTCTGTAAAAGGTGTGTGTTATATATACAAATTTCATATGTTCAGTGCAAACAGGAACTATGATATTTGGGACAGTTGTAAAGTGAGATACTTGGTGTTTAGAGAAAAGAGAACATTTAGAGAAAGGGAATGCTAAAGCTCTTGGAATTCAGAGCTAATTCAGTAATTCAGCAGTTGTATATCCGTTAAATATTTATTGTTTGAAATCAGAAAGTAGACTCATGCCCAGGTAACGATGATGTGGGGGTGAACTCCATGGGTCAGAAGAGTAAAAATAACACCCCTCTGCCTATACTTTTATTTACAGAAAAGACAATACTTTGATTCATGAGTTCATGAAAAAAGGTAAATTAAGAAGAGTGAATTGTAAGCCAGCTGGAAAATAAGCCAGGCCTCAGGATTTGTATAAAAGAGTAACTTTTATATAAATTTGTTGTTTTTTTTTGTGGATCAGTGCTTCAGTCTTGGTCTTTAAGATCCAAGCAGCTGTTTGGGTTCTGTCACTGTTGATCTCACACTTATTTAATTGACCTCTTAAGTAATCGACTGAAAGATGATTATCGTTTATGATCAATTGTTTTCAGTTCTTTTAAAATGATTGTTAATTACATTTATAAGAAAATATTTTGGATGTACAATACTTTTGTAATTAAATTAGTGATCAAATTAAGTAACTGAGGTCTCAGACAGACTGAAGACTAGCAGAAATTTGAATCACAAGGACCTGGACTGAAAATACCTGCTGTAGGTCAATGTATTGACTTTATTCTATACATTAACAGCAGAGGGCAGCAGACATTTGGTTTGGAGATGACTCTCTGAGACTCTGTCCTTCTCTAGTGTGTGGAATGCTTTCCATTGCTAAAGAAAGCAAAGTCCTTCATAATGTGTTACAGCTTAACGGATGATCACACGTCTTTTATAATTTAAGACCCACGGCCCTATACCTGCTCACAAATCCTTGTAATAACTGACTAAAAAAGTCAATTTGGGAAATACAAATGAAGTAAATTGGTGTACCAACAATGCTAAATACAATTTTATTATTTCTTTTACATTACATGGTTAAGTATTTGTAGTGCAAGAAAGCCACTCCCTCTTAGCAATCCCAAATTAAATATAGGTGAGTCCTATTAATTTTTTAAACATTTGACATTTCAAATGCGCATCAAATACAATTTACATTGATTCTGTCAATGTAAGGAATCATACAAAACATCATATTGGCCAAAATCTCTCATTTGAAAATAAAATAAGATAATAGGAAAACAAATTATTTATTTTCCTATATTTATCCCTCAAATGCATTGTAAGCTACCAACATTGCAGGCTCACTTATATCATTGTACAATCTACATTTAAGAGAAATATTCCAACTTTAAAATGATGCCCAAGCTGAGGTAGCACAGCCACAATAACAATACGTTTTAATCAACAAAATGTTGAAATGCTAGGAAAAGATGGGTTTTCATGTTCATAATTCTATGCTGAAAAGAAATGCTTAGAGTTTGTAATAGTTTGTATCTTGTGGCAAAACCAATCACTGTACAGTATCAGTGTAGTTTAATTCTAGAAATTAACAATAATATGTATATGTTATATGTATTAACAATAACAACGTAGGGAAAAATAATATTTTGCCAGGATACATTCTACTACAGTATATTGTAATGATAATATTAAACATTATTTCACCTCTGATAATAACACTGTTTATAGTTTACAATGCTAATTAATTTTAGTTAATAGTGATAGTAATATTAATATAATATTAATTTAACCACCTTCTAAAACTATAGCTAACTTTGCATTATTCAAGTAAGATTGACCCCCTTTTCCTATTTTTTTCATTCAACCATGCAGATTTAAAATTATAATAATTAAATAGGATTACAATTTTTTTTTTTAATTTGTCCTGCGGAAATTGTCAGTTTACCCTTTTCTGTGTCATTTGTTTCAATGTGGACCATAAAAACGTTGTTCTTTCCTTGGTAGGCAACACACTACACTACACTCCTTATCTTTGTGAATACTACACTGTCTGTAGCTAAAATATTTGAGTCACCCATTATCACTGTCTCCCTTTAACTGGGATAGTGGGTTTCTAGTTGGCCAGGGACCCCATCCCTCTAATTTGTGTCCAGGCTGTCAGTGCCCAATAAGGCCTGGAAGCAAAGCTCCAAAGATGCTCTTCTATTACAGTGTGCATGGCCTTCCCTGGGAACATAGTTACCCACTATCTCTTCCTCTGTGATATAAAGCTTCCTGCTCTCCTGCTTGTGGCATGCACAAATCTAATTTTGGGGTGTTACTTCACCAAAAAGCTGGTGTCAGAGTAAAAGACAACCCTATAAATCTTAAAACATGGTGAAACAAATAAGCACAGTTCATTGACCTGCTGTAGGAATCAACTTGTTCTCAATATTTACACATTTGCTGTTTAAACATGAGAGCAAGAGTGTTTTTGTAAGGCCACCAACACAAAAATTTGTAACATTCTCCACTCTTTATCAGGATACCACAGGAAAACAAAGCAATATTTTGAATACAAGACAATATTTAAAACTGACACTGATTTGTGTTTGTTTAAGCACACATCAGTTTTAATAGTGTCTGCCGATAATTTTGTCCCTTTACCTCTTCACAAAACAAGGCTGCCGGCAATGGATAATGGGATAATGATGAGGGATTCTGGATTCAGGTGAGTATAGTTTTTTACCTGTTTTATTTGAACTGTTCTGAAATATTCTCTTTTACTCTGTTGTTGCATCAATGTATATTGGTCACATTGCAATGATTATAGTTAAATAATTCTGTTGTTCAGTTTGTGTAGTCATTGCTTTGGAATACTTTGATAAATATGTGACAATAAATTGCATTATTTAACCATTCCCCACCCATCACACATAGGTTGCTCTACACGTAGGATCATACCACAGGAATGCATCAGAAAAGCCCCTCTACAGTCACTGCTTATAGGCAAAAATCATCAAGTCACACAACTTTAGCAGTGGTTTCGGACTAATGTTAGTCTTAAATTGCATGATTGGTATACACATGTATTACCCTTGTTTGGCCTTTGTTAATGAGTTGGTGTCTATTTGATTGGCCTTATCTGAGTGAATTGGAGCTCCTGGTCATCAGCTGGATAAATAGCAATTAGATGTCTGCACCTTATACTGTATGTGAGAAACAGCAGAAAAATGGTTGTTACACATACCACAACTACAGCATGCTCAGTTATACTCAGTTATGTGTAAAGACATCATAAAACCTTTGTTTCCATTGCTTTTATGTTGGTCCCCAACTTGCTGAAGTAGCTATCACTGGCATGGTATCGGTTCTTGAAAAACATACTTTGGCATTATCCTTTCCTTAGACTTAGTTTCTTTTTATTCTCTTAATAACATTTAGGTACAGCTATTGTGTATGACTATTAAATATAGATTTACTGTAGTTTCTAGTGTTTTCCACCCAGAATAACCTTTTATGCAAATCTCTTGATAAAATACCCAGGTACAGTACAGTATCTAAAATGGTATATTTATTCTTGTACAATACAGATCGCTTCTACTATGAGGCAATCTGTAGCACTGTATAGAATTAAATGCCAAAACCAGAGAGCACAAAGGTGCAGTGGCAAAGCACTTACCTCTGTATACCGTATATGTATACATGAATAAACACCACCATTGATCCAGTGTGGATCACAGTGATCAAGAGCCTATCCCAAAAGTTCAGGGCACAAGGTAGAAGTCCGTTCCACCAATAACAGGTCAACATAATTAAACCATTGCACCAGCATTTTCTGTACTCTTAATTTAAATTCAATGAGTAAATGAATACTCATTTAAATTAAAAGAGTCTATAATAGACTTAGTATCTGATATTATAAGACAGTCATAATCCACAATCGACAAAAACAATTCGAAACCCTACCAGCAACCAACATCAACACCTCAGTGTCAGAGTATTTTAAATTGTGATATAACAGTGTGATATATTGGTAGATGTATGTTCAGACCAGTAATCTGGCAGTTGCATTCTTTATCTACTCACGTCATCCATGTTTTATATTAAATACCAGCAAATGAAGAGTACTGTAGCAGTAATAAATGTGATAACCAGCTGACTTGTTCACTGGTATCTAAGAGCACTGCCATGCAAAACATACTGCTCAGCTGCACCTTTACTTATTAGCCCTTCCCATAAGGTCTGGTCACAGTGACTTACTAGCTTTATCCCAACGAAATGAATTAGGTTTCATTTGGTAAATAATGGGAGAGTTTAGAATCAAGTTTGAATCCTATTTCATGCAGGAAGTTAAAGACAAATTCAGGCATCAGAACTTAATCCTCTGGAATCAAAAACTCACTGCCAGTGTTTTGATTTTGTTTTTTATTATAAATACGACAAAAAAGGAAACCATTTGATTTTATTTTACAGGTATCGATCTTTATATTGGCATAAGTTAATATTTAAACGGTTCTCAACAAACACCTTGTGAAAATTTTTGTCTTATTTAAATTGCGACATACACATAAAACAGCAGGTAAAGACAGTTAACTTAAGAAATCATAATGTAATTATTGTCCAACCAAAAATATGATAAAAACAATACTATATTTAAATATAAATAACAGAAATAGTGCTTCTTCAACAGTGTCTCCCAATATTACAATAGGACCGCAACCTATCCACCATTTTGAAAATTAAATATTTCAGCATCTCCAATTATTAGAAAACAAAATTACAAAGCAAAAACAGCAAAAGAAAAAAAAATTAAAAAATTACAGTACTGGACCATGATCCACAGAACTGAATTGTTCTTTTCATGCACAAGCGGTTCCATTTTGGATGGTTTCCGTACAAACGCCATGGAAAAAGAAAAGGCAAATCATTGAGTTCTTTGCATATTTTATTTTCTTTTTAAACTTCCAACTCACACACATCTGGCATATTTTACATCTTTGCAATAAAACATGGTTACAATAGCTTTAGGATCTTATATATCCAAAATATTTCACCATAATTTTTTTGGATGGCATGAACCTTTTTTTAAGCTTTTTTTCATGTGTTTGATCCAGATGCCTAAATACACCCCCCCCCCCCCCCCCCCCCTTTCCCCACACTCTAAGCTACAAACTCATGATATTGCTTCGTGACTTGTGGTTGTACAACTTAATCGCTACACTGGTTTCCCCATGATTTCATAGTCTTAAAATACAAACAACAATGAGTAAAGAATTCAGTGCTAAAATTTACTAATACACGGTGGATGACAAATAAGTAATCACAGCAGTAAATAATGATATGTTTCTGGTGCAAAGTGCCAATACAAAGATTCCATTAATTAATTCCTCTTAAATAAACGACTGAGAGTGAGTGTAATTCTTTTTGTCTTGAGAAAATTACATTCCCATTACATGCCTCATAGCCCTACCAACACAATATGTACATCTATGACAAAACAGTCACCAAATATACAAAGAACATGAAGTTTTTTTTTAATCGTTTACCCCTGGATGTGTCATCTGAGTTTTATATTAAGCAGGAAAGACCTGTCATAATAACCCATTTTTTTATTTTTTGTACATACAGTAAATTATGAATAAATAAACCTGTAGTGACCTGAAAAGTGGACAATGATGAAAATTTCACAATGAACTTTGTTTCCTTCTGAAATAATTGTACACTGTGATTCGGAAACAAACTGCATTTACAAGGTTTCTATTTATATATATTTAATTGTTAAGCACAAGAATGGACTTTTCTTATTACCTATCCATCACTTTAAAAACAAATGTTAGAAGAATCGTGGAAATAACTCAACAAAGTGTTTTTTCATGATTTTTTACATTGGACATTATCCCAAGTAGTAACTAGATGTAAAAATAGGAATGAACAGGTAAAAATTATTCATGACATACTGCCATGTGTCCAAAGATAGATGGGTGGCTTGAGAAAAGAAATCCTTTTGTGAAAATGTGGCGAGGCCTCTCTCTAAAAACCAAGCCAACACACTTAACTGATATTCAGGATTAGGCTTTGTAAATGCATCTGTTCCACCGATACACCAGATTTACAATACATGCACAATGAAACTTCACATCTGGATAAGAAATGCTTTTTTAACTTTTCTTTGTTCTTTTATACAAGGTTTTACTTTTAAAAAAGTATCCCTTTAAGGTAAGATGTGCATCTGATGTACAAAGTATCAAATGTGGTTCTGTTTTTTTTTTTCACAGCTTGAAAAATATGACTTAAGTCAGGACGAAAAGCTTAGTCTAAAATAGTTTTTCATTTTGATTATTTAACCATTCAGAGGAGTAGTGTTCTGGACTTTATGTTGATTTGTTTGAAAGTCTTTTGAGATGAAAGCTTCCACCTCTCCCTATTAGAAAGAACTGGACTGGAAATCACACTGACAGGACTCTGTTCTTCGGATTCATGAGTTCACGTGACACAAGGTAGCGTTTTTTCTCATCAGCAGCTGGTGCTCAGGCGTGAAATAAAACACAAACGGAAACTTTTTCTAACTCTACAATGTACTGCTCTATTGCCGGGCATTATGGAATGTACAACAGGAGGCTTGATGCTGGAGTCGCTTGTGGGGTTTGTTTCGTTTCTTGTGACACTGAAGGTCCCTGGCAGCCCGTTTCCTCTGGGCTGGTCCTGACCTCTCCCCTGTGGCTCCTCTTTACTCCTTGCTCAGTATCTGTTCTGATGCTCGTAATGCCACCGGTTAAAATCAATGTTAAAAGCCACAATGCTTCCGGATGCCATTCCAGTTATGAGAGTCCTGAGGTAGACAAAAATGGGAAAAGACACAATTACACAGTGCAACATGAAAACACAATTTTAGAAACAAAATGGGAGATTCAAGAGCATATTAATCACTTAAAGGTCTACTGAGTACTTGAGGCAACTCTACAGTAAGTTTTCATAAAATTAGTTATTTCATTGATAATTAGCTAATGTGCTACGTTAAGCGAGAGAGACAGGCTGCTTCTCTTTAGGTAGGTTGAAACCTACCTGCCACACCCTGAGTAATGTCTTTTGGCTCTTCTTGCCAAGAGCAGATCATAAATGTACATTCTCAAAGCTTTGGATATACACTGCCATCCAACTTTATTCATCACCCCCCCCCCCCCCCCCCCCATTGAAATAGGAACAAGAAAAACTTAATAAAAATTCATGTTACAGCTTAAAAATGTTATACAAATCTATTTGCCATAAATAATTTAAGTTCAGAAAAGGCATTGGTCACATGTATTCACACTTCAGTTTTCCAGTGGTTAGTATTTTGAAAATCCTCCTCCAGCAGGGAAATACATCGACTAGCCACCTTTAGCAGTGTATTATGTGGTTCTGGCATTTCAGAGGGGAAACCTTTGAATGTTGTTCCACGTAGAATTGATCTACGGCCTTCAGACCATTTGAAGCCCGTTAGCTAACTTAATTTTAAGATGGAAATATACATATTCAGTTGGATATTGAGACGACCAGTTGAGAACATTCATTTTCTCAACTGGTCATGGCAGAAACAAACAGATGTCTGGCCAAAAGGTCCTGGTATATGCTGGGGTTCATGATTTCCCCCATCTTGACAAAAGCTCTAGGATATGTAGATGCAAAACAACTTGAAGCAAATTCTCAACACGAACCTAATCTTTTAATGCTGAAAATACCGCTAATGTGGATTTTAAAAAGCTATTTTTTTGTTTCATATGACCATAAGAAATAGTTTGAATTGTCATCCCGATGATGGTTGGCATGTTTTAAAGTACAGTATAACATAATTAGAATTTTATAAGTGAGACACGTTATGTAAGCGATAACTCAGTCAGCTATATGATAGTCAGTTTTTGTTCCTATTCCATAAGGGGTAGGAGTAAATCCCCAGAGGGTAGTGTTTTTGTTTACTCATTAAAATGTACTCCCCAAAAAGAGATAAAGCAAGCAAAAATCACAAGATCACATGAAGGAAACAAACTTCCAACGCAGGGCTCAACTTGGGGCCCTTACTGTTTCTTGATGTAACCAGCAGCTTTACTGCTATATCGATCCTTCTAATTATCAATTAAATAATCAAAAAGCAGGCTGTAGCAAAATTGTGCAATGGGATGGATTTGAGGAGCCACAGGCTAGCAGCTCTCCTCTAAAGAGTTACAAAGTGCACAGCGGTTCTTCAATGCTTGAGAATGACTAATGAATAATACTGTACATACCATCTGGAAATTGGGAAAAATCTTTTCATTAAATGTTGTTTAGCTAAACTTGCTTTGCACTTTCTGTACTTTGAACTTTAAACTGCATTTTGGTACTTGGGTTATATATTCCTTATTCATTACAAGTCCTGATGCCCAACGGAATAAATGAATGTATGCAGTATATAAAATAATAGCACTCTATATATTTTCAAGGTGCTTGTTAAGGGGACAAAATGGTGCATTAAGCTTAAGTGAGGTCAGCAGCAGATGTGACAATAAATTACAGCAGCTTTTGACATGTGAAGGGCACCATTGAGAAGGACTGTACATCTGCAGCAGTGTCCAGGAGCAAGTGGTATGTAGGGAAAACTAGCTGATTTCACAGGGTCAAGATGTATTAATACACCCTTAGGGGACATCATGCTGACACCACAGAGCATAGTTAGTTTAAAGAAACCTCAGGATTTCTAATGCATGAAGCTTGTTGGAGCAAGCTACCAGGATCCAGTTCCGATGCTTGTTATTAGAAAATAATTACAAGAACCTAAATCACTTTCACAACACCTGCTGGACATCTTTGGATTTATCTTTTTTAAATAACTTCAGAAGCTGGCATGATACACATTAATAATCAAAAGGAACCCAAATGAATTTAAGCAAATGTGGGAAATAATAGGGAGTATTTGCAAAGTACTGGCCTGATGGGTAATTTAAATCTGTGCTTACTGATCATTTGCATTTTTTTAAATTTAAACCTAGCGCATTTGAGAAACTTTGGATCTTTAGAATAACAGGATGTTTACTCTAAATGAAAAGAGATCTTTGGATTTCTACAAACCCAGACTTTCAGTGACACTCAGTAAAATTAAAGTTCCCAATGAAGAGAAAAATGGTATTACATCTTATGGGGTGCAGAATAAATCTAACATGTAATAACGCGTAATAAATACTGTTACTAAATCCTGAGTAAAAAAAAGCTGTTGCACTCTGACGAGGCATCAGAAGAATGAAATATCAGTTACAAGGGTTTCCCAGAATCTCTGCAGTGTTACAGACTTGATCTGGGTCAACAATAGTGAGTGAGCAGTTAGGCCCTTCACCTCCCAGTTTCCTGGGTCATCTGGTGATGTAGAGGATGAACTCTGATTAGGGAACTCAAACAACCCAGCTTCTGTGCTGTTCGCACGACACCGAATTCTGCTGGGAGGAGGGAAGGACGGGGGTAGAAAAATCTGGAATTCATAGTGCCTGAACAGCAAACAATGACATGCTGCAAATCTAATTTAGTATACTTTCATTTTCCATATTAACCACCATGGAATATGTGTGTTTAACACACAATTGCCAGCCACCTTCCATCTTACAAACAATTCAGTAACGATTTTACATACCCTAATACTAAAAATATATATAAACGTGCATATGCGTCAAAAGACATGGCTGTATATATTGCCTCTGCATGAACACTGCCTCGGGGAGCATTTTCAACTGTAAATTCATAACAGTTTTGTCTAGGTCTCTGTGGTAACTGCCTTCTATTAAAGAAAACAAATAGCTCTTTTTTTTTCCACGAACATATTGATGTCTCATGAAAGATAGTGTAACTGCAGTAACACGATCTTATTACATAAAATCCAATTGAGACTCGAGATCAAGAAACTTTCTAGGTCCAAGTCTGGTGGTAGCTGTCATTTTCAGGGACTATATATGCACTTCTGCCTAAATCAAACTTTCATGGAAAGGTAAAAACAGCTGATTGGTCATGGAATATTTTGGATTTCTCATGTGTTGCAGCACGTGTTTATGCTTTGAAAATCTTTTGGGTCAGATTAATGTCTGCAAGAAGTACAGTACGTAAAACCACCTGAAACAGCCACTGAAAAACTTGCCTTTGATCATGTGATAAGTCCATTGCTCTAATGCCAGCGTCACAACCAGGGTAAATGTAGAGCTGCTTGAAGTCACAAGCCTGCCACACTTCCACAACACCGTTATCCCCTCCTGTCACCAGATTCTGGCCGTCACTGCTCAGGAGAATGGCCTGTTACAAAAACAGATCACAATGGTTTTCAGAACAAGGCTCCTCAGAGCAAAGTCTTTTCTGTCTATACAATACACAATGTGGGCCCCTTCTGACATTTTAAATGGTTTTCTCTGCTCTGAAGCAGTGAATATACAATATTTGCTTTTTGAAGATTTTGGTTCAAGAAATTTTGAAAACTAAACAGTCAAACAGTGACAAAGCAAAAAACAATATGAGACATCATTCGAAACTGTCTATTGATCAAAAATGGGGTAATTAATCTAACTTGTTCAAACCTTCTCTTCATGCTTCTTTATTGTGCAGGAAGAGAGACAAAAATGAAACAGTTGGAGCCACGATTTGTGTGTTGGCGAGGAGAAAGCACGTACTCTAGTTGAATCGTTGATCTCCATCTGGGCTAAGAGTTTGCCATTGATGCTGAAATTGCAGAACCTCCCTCGTTCGTAGCAGATGATACAGTGGCCTTCGCTGGACACAGAGATGAGACGCGGGCAGAGGCAGTTCTCTGGACCTTCCAGGGCTCTTAGGAGGTCTCCCGTAATAGTGTGAACCAGACAAGGCCCTTCTAAATATAGAAAAAAAACACCATTCTCATGCATGACATACAGTAACAAGTAACACTTCTGCACAAGACAACACCTGAGTCTTCTCAGATCTCAATTACACACTCTTCATTGAGTACTGTGTACTGTTTTAAACCTTATTATTACAATATTATTAATGCTTTGAGATGATTGCTTAGATGTGAAATGCAGTTGATTATTAAATTTTTCCAAGTGCTTGCAGCACACTTCCAGCTTGTCCTAGTTTTATTTTTCATTTTATTAACTTGTTATAGGTACAATTGTTACTTACCTAATCTAATGTTAATTCAATAATATTAAGTTGCCATGAATAAGGCGTCTGCAAACAAATGAATAAATAATAAGACAAGAACCCTCTGAATAAGGCAGAGATAGTACAAGGACATATGTACTGTAAATCCATTGCTTCTTATGGTATTCCTTTACAATCTTTTTAGTCCTATAAGGAATCCTGCAGGAATGCTAAAAGATTCTGAAAGGCTGTCAGTAAGGTCTGACCTTTTGCTCCACTGATGACCAATCCCAGCTCTGCACAAACAGACACACAGACCACCTCATGGTCATGACCAGTCAGAACAGCCCTGGGCGCTGGGTAGTCACCTGCAATATGAGACAAAGAAGGTATTTAGAAAGAAGGCATTCAATGAAACCTACCCAATGGGCATATGAAAAGCCCTTTCCCTTCTACAAAGAGCTGCAACACTAGAAAACCAAAAATGCACAACAAGAGTCTTTTTCCTCTAATGACAGTTTCTCAGTGAAGCTTCTCAGTGATAAAACTGAAACTGGCTTTCAGAGGTCATGCAAAAGTTGCTACTTGACAATATCAAAAGTCCCCTATGAAGGGGTATATTGGGGTTCACTGATCCTTACGAACTCTAAGGAAAGATAGGGACTTAATGCTAAACCAGAATGACTCTGAAATTTAAAATCTAAAATTCAGTCACTGGGGGTTTGAGGTTTTGACTGCAGAACCCTCAAAAGTACAGTACATGCAGTCAATCACTACCTGAAAGGAAGAATGGAACAGTTAATAAAACCTACAGTACATACACTCTGCAGCTGAAATACAAGCAAAAATTGGATAATTTCAATGCAATTAATTGTAGTGCCCTCATTCAGATTACCTAAATTATCAGATGAATTGCATCTTCTTTAAATAATGATGCATATACAGACCTAGTGACATTGGAGATACATTTATGTACATGTTAGGTATTAAATTGTTTACATACATATCTTTATATAGGTGCAGTCTGTTTGAAACATTAATGAATGTGCTAGGGTTCATTACTCAGGCCATAAACAGTTTATGAATGTGTTAGTTCACTATGAGGTTTCAGACTACAGATGTGAGTCAAATAAAATTTTGGATCAGTCCGACGATATTATGCCAATGCAGTCATTTTTAGAAAAAATGTGCAGTTCTACTTTATGACCTGAACTGCTACTGAGAAGAAAGGCCCTTTGCAAGATATAGAAGTTCCTCATTTTATAGGTTTCTTTGGATTAATAAAGAAATCAATTAACCCAAGTGGCACACTATTTATTGCATTATTCCTCTCTGGCTTTTAATTTTGAGTTGAAGCACTAAATAGATTTCTCCAAAAATGCAAAACCAAGGAGAAAAAACACCTCAGTTAGGAGAAAGAGTAAAAACAACAAAAGACAACTGGTTCCTACAGTATACTACTGTACTCACATAATAAGAAGTCTCTACTGATATATGGATAAACAGATGGATCAAATGATCAAGAACAAACAAACTGGCTGACAAAAGCCTTCAGTGAATGGCCTTATTTCTAGCCAAAATAAAAAAAGATCTACTACATTTTGTAAAATATTCTTTGCATCTTCAAAACATTTCAAAAGATTTCAGGAGATAATATGCTGCAATGAGACAACAAGGTCATCCTATTTTCTCTCAGGTTGAAATTGACCTTTAATTTAAAGCCAAATTGCTCTTTACTACAAGACACTTAGATTAAATCCAACCGCACATCTTATGCCACTATTATTTTCTGATGTGATATTGCGTCTATTCATTTTGTTTCAGATTTTCTTTCATCTGTCCTCCTCATTTCAACAACCCCATACACCTTCTTCAGAATTTGAATTTGGAAGAAATCTCTTTCCCATCCATGAAACTAGGTGAGAAATCTCAACACTTAGCGAGTTCTCAAAAGATCTACACGACAGCACAAATTTATTGCCTTCCCGTAGCTTCAGCAGTTAACTGAGCTCTGGCATAATTACTTCCAATTAACCAGGCAGGAAATGATTATTAAAGAACCCTGTTGTGTAATTAACATGATCATTATTATCTTAATTAACCACAAGGCAATGCAGTATCTAAGTGGAAATTGTTGAACTCCTAAAGGGGAGTAGTAAACACCCAGTCTGTACCTTTCCAATGTAGGATCTTATCTGCTTTTCCTAATAACCTGTTTGTGACAGTCTGTCTAAAGGCTGGTTTAAAAAAAAATGCTCTGTCCCTAAAGAACAGCAAGTGCCTAAGACTTACATTGGTAAGATAACGAGAAGCAAAATTAATTAATGTGTGCCATCATCTAAAGGGCCAGTAACCGCCTCGATCTACTTGTGCACAGACTGGAATATTTCTGAAAATGAAACCTTTTTTTTTTTTACTTTTTGTGCTTCTCAGATGCACAATGATTAAAATCGCTATTTATTTTACCACATACAGTAAACCGGAAATTACATTGAAAGAGAACAAACAAAACGAAGAACAAAAACTCAAAAAAATGCATGGCGTATAAGGAACTCCCTTAGCTGCACAGGCAATTAAGCAAAAACTCCAAAGCTTTTATAGAAACTGCATGATACATTCACATGTGGGTCTTTGAATGTAAATAATGGGTAATCATTTTTCCTTAATTGGGTTCATTGGTTAATAAAAGGTAAAAAAAACAACAGCCTAAATCAAGGAAGACTGTGCTGATAGAACTTGCACACACGTTCTCAAAGGGTTAGGGATCAGGCTGGAAGTGCTTCAGCCCCAGGATAGGGGCAGGCTCCACAGAACAGGAAGCCACAATTCCTCAGTCCCTGGGCCCTGCCACGACTAAAGCCTTCACACTGTGGTCCCAATCGATGAAGTTACAGGCCGCAGAGACAGGTCTTGAATAGCACTGATACCTCTAAAGCACACCAATGGCAGCGCTGAATGGAATATATTTCAGCACAGTCCTCCCGGGGACTGGAAGTCAAGTCCAGCTCGCCTATCTGACAAAAGATTCAATCTGCCAAATGCCTCAGGAGGCCCCCTTTCCTTGCTGCTCCAATTAGATTGTGCAAATTCATTTTTAACACTGTAGGAATAGGTTCGTAGAGGGAGGACAAGGGTTGATTGGGGTGGAAGTCATTTGAATTATCACACATCTAAGAACATTTTTTAACACTGAGATCAGCCCTGCGCTGTGTAAGACTTAAAATGCAACACGAATTATGCATTACCATTATTACTAGATGAAAAGACAACAGAAATATTTTGGACTAGTTTGTACTCCTAATGTATTTTATTTTCTGTAGAGTTGTATAATTATTTTTACCCCAGGTGTATAGTTGTACCCCACAATAGTTTTATAGATTTTAAGGAAGATAATGGAAAGCCAAACTATTTAAACACTCCCTCTCAAAAAGCAAAACCAATTACTTCTAAATAAGGTTTACATACTGTAGTATAAATACTGGTACAGGATCAGAAAAAAAAAACATCTGCACACCCTGTTCAGAAACAATAATTGCTAACACTAAAAATTAAGCCTGAAATTTTTACTACAGCTTTCTATTGTCATAACATACAGTAAATTGCCATTTAATAACTTTTTTTCTGACAAGTACTTGAATAGGTCTACTGAGAAAAAGTTTCATCCAAATGTTTTTAAATTTCATAATACACTGTGTACTAAATTACTACACTATCAAATGAAAAAGTCTGGTCAAATGGCCTCCTACTACAGTATGTGCAACCTTTCTTATGTTCTTTCTTATGAGTACATAATGTTTTCTACTGTGTGGTATATCAGGTATCTATTTTATGTATTCTTAATATAAATCTAGGGAAAAAACCTGGGCCTAGCATAATTTTAGCTCAAGAAAATAACATCTGAGAAATTTTAATGCAAGCATTGTATTACAAACTGATGAACAACTTCCTTTCGAAAATGGTTTTATTTTAAAAATAGCCCACTAGAGTGTGCTGTTTTTTTTTTATGAGGGTTAGCACATGCTCAACATGATGTTTCCTTCCTAAAGGCAATGGCAACTCAAGAAAAACGGAAGGCATTTTTCTCATTGCATTTCTGTTTCTAATGAGTGGTCCATTACACGCTGTGGAACTGATTAACAACATACAGTAAGCTTAAAAATGAATAGAAGCCATTTAGCCAATCTAGCCTGTTTGGTAGCTTGTAGCTAACTGATCCAAGGATCTCATCCAATTGTTTGCTTTAACAACATGTTTGGGTATCTTCTTTACCCACAGTCCTGTGAGTAAAGAAATGCCACTTGTTCTTAGTTTTTACATTCTGCAATTTCCCTCACGGGATTATAAAGTATCTATCTACATGCACATCCACATACTGTAGTTCTCACTTAGTGGATGTCCTCTGGTCATGATTCACTGCTCATTCTGAAGAAGTCTACAGGCAGTACCTTTGAGGATTCTGAATACTTGGATCCCCTTGTAGCATTCTCCATTCAAGGCTAAAAAGCTTCAGCTCCTTCAGCCTGTAGGACATTCCATTAAGCCTCAGACTGTATCTGGTTGCTCTTTTCTGGACTGATTCCAGAGGAACAATATTTTTCTATAACATGGTAAACACAGCTGTACAGAATATTCCAAATGACTATTCTTTATCTTCATGAAATTACAATATTGCTGTATATCAGAATGAGATTATACTTGGTTACTGAGTGATTAATCTACATTTTGCAAGACAAAATAAATTGGGGAACTCAATTTATTATGCCACTGACCACATTCAGTTCTTTTGGACTTTTATTTAAATTATGATTTACAGTATACCAATCCAGCAATCTGTTTCCAACTACACTAATGTGCTTCTTGTATGATTGTAATTGATTTTTTTTCCTTTTTTGGAAAAAATGCACCTTTCTTGGTGCATTAATGTCTGGTTTAATAATGTCTCTCAGATGAAACGATAATTAAATAATAACTGATGAACTCCACTGATATTTGAGATTGATATCCTCAATCAGAACAACTGACAACTTGGTGTCTATTACTGGTCATCTGTAAAAAAAACTCTTTAGCCAAAGTATTACATTGAAAATTAAAAAAGAACAGAAATAATATAGTAATTGAAAAATCCACTCCTGGGGCAAAATGAAAAATACTATCACCATTCCTTCTTGTTTCTATTTTTTAATTTTTTAAATTAAATTTGTTAATTTCGAGGTGAGCGTAAAAATTCTTTGTTTCCAGAAGCTGCACAGTAAGCATTATCTTGGTAAATATCTGGGGGATTCTGTTTTCCACAACTGCTAACAAGAGTGAATCTGCCCTTTACTAATTGGAGGCAACCAAGCTGAAATTCTTAATTAACTGTCTACGCTGCACTGAAGTTAATTATAAAATTCTAGCACCTAAACCGATATTCTTCTAACATCTGACACTTGGAAACGCCACCCCACCCCCCAATTCTTATTTCCCTCTGCACCTCAGAATCAAACACCACTGAATACCAGCTGGAGTAAGCAACAACACAGAGATTTTGTTTCTGCCTGGCTTGAATAAGAAATGTCTTTGCTGTTCTGCATGGCTCTGTGCCGTGTTTATTGACACACGCATCTTAATGCCCTTTTAGCCTATCACGGTTATGATCAGGTAACCTCTGGACACAGAATTTAAGAAACCAGAAAAGCTAACTTTTTTCCCCCCCTCGCTCTTGAATTTCCTTGTTAAATACAAGAAAATATTCCAAATAACTGCTTAATAAGATGTGACCTAGAGTGATATATGGAGGAACATTTTAGCTAAGATAAATAAGATAAAGGGATAGTATTTGAATATGTGTGATTGGCTTAATCTTCACTCTTCTGCATACTCGAATGTCATTTGAAAACTGACAGTAAAACTGTCCACAATCTGAGATGGCAGAATGTCTGACCATTCTGAAAGAGGTATTTAATTTGAATACAACTAGTTTGCATTCAGGTGTGTAGATTACAGTGATTGGTATAAACTGAAACTAGCTCAAGGTTCTGCACATTAAAAGAAATCTTTCAAAGATGACCAAAATTTAACCTTTTCATAATTTCTAGAAACACACATAAGAGATATGTACTAAATCCAATGATTTAAGCCAATTAAAATATCAACTACAAAAGGTTATTCATTGGTTTCAAAATAAAAACGCAGTAATATAAAATATTAGGAATAAAGCAAAATAGATTGTTTCATTTACAGGGCACTGAGAGAGATGATATCAAAAACAACTTTGACATATATTACATTGAATGTGAAGGAACTCTCTTTTTATTTATCTTTGTGTTAAGACAACTGGGTCTATCAATAGTTTGTCTATTTCATTTTGATTGTTAATGGCATTACGGGGATAGTTATGAGGATAATTGCATTTTTTTTTCCTGTGCAGCACTGAAATCTCTAGCCCACTCACTGTTATTGGGATTGTCTCCAATGATGTGGTGTCTCCCACTCCAGTACCAGAGCAGCAGAGTGGCATCTCTTGACCCAGACACGATATAGCAGTCTCCGCCAATGTAGGACTCTGAACGGGCCAGGCACATTACCACATCCCAGTGACCAAACACAATCTGGGTCAGCTTGCCTGCAGGAAGCAAACAATGATTTTAGAACCATTCCGTAACTCATACAGGTACAGAAGGACAGACAACAAATTCTAATCTAATGAGGTAACCTGAGGAAAAATAGAAAAGAAATGGAAGGGTATACTTTTTGAAGAACGTTAGGATTTAACCCATACTGTCTGCATGTTGGTTTTGTACCTGTTAATCATGGAAATGAAACAAAAAGTGTGATAGGCACAATCTGACAATGCTAAACTCTGAAAGGGAACAATGCCACCAAACTCTGTTGAGTCCATTAAAGCAGATTAGTAATATTTCATTCTGTAAGTGGGGCTTTAAAAATATTTCAATGATGTTTTTGGCAAGTCAATTCATATCACTTTCACATATCAGTTTGTAAAATTATCATAAAATGGTTAGGCACACAACTACAAACATTTTGCAAAGCCAAATTAACAGAAACTAACAAGCTGCACTGCAATTACTGTTCTAAAAATTGTATTTCTATAGAATATAATTTCACTGGCAGAAATCACAGTCATCCCAAACATATCTAATAAACTTAGCTGTGCAGGCCATTCTTGCTTTTACCTGTTTCTGTAGAGTACACCCTGAAACTCTTGTCCCAGAACCCACAGACAAGAATGTAGCGGTTATCAGCTGTCACCACAAAGCAGTGTGTGTTGATTTGGATACTCTGGTCCACCAGATCTGTGATTTGTCTTTTGTTCATCCCAGAGTTATTGGCTTGAAAAAGAAAATATTAAGTTAAAATTCACAAACCCAGAAAGGAACGTCAGATTAAAAATCCTACAGCTGCATCATCGGTACTGCAAACAAATTAACTTGATATCATTTAGTAAATAACTTATTTTTTAAAAAAGCATTGAGCTAGTATTTCAAATACTAAGAAAATAGATTGGCAGAAGATTTAACAGGTATTGTAGGAAATACCATCCAGTTACAAATGTATAACAACTGATACATAAATAATAAATGCATTGATACTGACCAGCAAACACTATCACTATCGATTTACCAGACTTTTTTTTTTGTTACTCCCACCTGATTTTTGGAATCACCAACCGTATTTTGTTCACGTCTTGGCTCATGGACGTGACCTGCCTGCCTCAGAGTAATTTCGCTTTTGTCCCTTACCAACAGCAGCACAAAGCTGCAAGCACCTGGGAGGCCACAAGGATCGCTGTGTTTGTCTCTGGCAGACTAATCCCATCCTGGCCTCTGCAGAACTCTACTAATTGTGCTTCACAGCTTGGGGAACGCAGGTCAGAGTCAGCTGTAGTTAGCAGTCAGTAAGGAACATGACCCAGGCTCGAACCTGTGACCACAGAGCTCAACCTGTGCACAACCATGTACGTTTACCATGTTAAGTCACTCAGAAGCCCTGAAATTATTTTTTTTTGAAGCACAGCAGGATCATCGCTATAAGTAATTTACAGAGTCATGTGTTGTACTACATGAATGTCATAGATTCTGTTTTGTTGGGTCAATACCAGGTGCCAAGACACATCACCACAGTGATCCTTATGCTGTAGACATTGTATTCAATGTCAATCATGGGAACAATGTGTGCTTCCCAGAACTAATGATTACTGCTAGTAAACAGTCCTGTCTTCAATGCGTAAAGGTAAGGACAAAGCAGATGTGACCTTGGAATATGTGTTGCTCCTGATGGAAAAGAGCACCAGTGTAATATACTGTACTTACAAAACATATCTATTTCCTGAGAATCTGATACACCATTACCGCGAGCCTAGTGACATTTTCCTGATATCTCGCACCACATGGTCAGCCGTGAGCCTTTTTCTGCCTGATGCATTAATAAGTCTGTCTTGAGCCTCTATCAGGCCATGGCGCTGGACTCACCAATTAACGGATCCATTTCAATGGGCAGGTGATGAGCTTGCTCCAGCGAATATCCTGGGGCTCCCCGGAGACCTGCGCACAGACACACAGCATGTCACCAAGGAAGACTATCTCTCTCCCACCACACACACTCCCTTTGACACCCATTCCACTCTGCCCGTTATGTACTGCACCACCGAGGCTGAAAGGACCAGATATGCTCTTTAACATTGGGATGGGATTTCAGCTATTTAAAGCCTTCAATAAAGATTTCTATTTAGTCATGCCACTGATTATTTCTCTAAGCAACAGTGTTTAGTCATATGATATCCATGTTGTGCTACTGCAGTACCACTATGACACTATCAGATAATTTGCTATTTTGCAAAGAGAAGAAACATGCTCTTTTCTTAAAATGCACACCCTGTTGATTTAAATTATTTGTTTGCAATTAATTTTTTCAGATGTCTGACAGTATGATCCCTTTCTTTAAATGAAATACAGCATTTACTTCTGCATTTAAGAGGAATTCAGCTTGTTTTAAAAATAAATGGTAGCATGTTCTGCTTTTGCAAACTGTTCAGATTTTAACTAAGTAAAAGATAAATGTTTTTCCATTAGTTTTAATTATTTTACAGCCTTTATTTTTTGTTAATGATAGTGAAACAGATTGCCCTGTTATTTACTCCTGCTCTATTATTTTTATAGGAATAATCTTATAGGTCAACAACAATATTAGCAGTAAGAAAACGGAGAGAAATGGAATAACTAAAGTACCCAAACCTGAAATATTGGTGTTACATTTTACTCTTTTCAAATATTTAAACTCATACGAGACAGTCTCATATACTGACTAGGATCAGTTATTTGCCCTGAAATCAATTAACAACAACAGATGGAAAACTCTGAAATAAATGTTCTTGTTTGTTAAAAGTTTTTCTGTGGCCATCATGAACATCTACTGCATTTGGCCCCTGACCTCAATGTGATGCTGTGTTTTGCAGGGATTTCCTTGGGTAATGTTCTTCACACGTGTGTGATTGGTAACATGTGGAAACACTCTCGACAGAAATTTTTATTCCTCAAATCCTTTTACCCAGGCATGGTCTGGATTAGAACCATTATGTTTTGTACATATATGAACTGACCACCTTGGAATGAGAAAAGTCTTATAAAGGCAAAACCAGAGATTTCTTAAACTTATGAGAATAAGTAATTACTAGCAATGGAGAAAGAACAGCAAAGTGGAAATACTTCAGACTTTGAAAGTAAGGACAAGTAGGTCTGTAAGTATTCTTAAACATATGATGTAGTATAGGAACTATTTGTCATTTAGTCATACCATAGAGATGTCACCTGTGTGTGTGCCATACACTTAACATACTGTACAGAGACTGATATAAGCATTCAGAGGAGTGTTTCCTTTTAGAAAGTATTGATCATTAGAATTTACAGAGGTATCTCAACAGTAATAGAGCCAGGCTGTTCATAGCATTGTGGAACATCTTTTCCTGTTTGTTCCAGCTTCACAACTCTTAGTTAAGCATCCACTACTGCCTAGTTTCCTTTGTGTCACCTACCTACAGTGTTGTGCCATCGGTTGACCGCAAAAAGGCGGCTGCAGGTGACCGTCACCACGGCGGGGACGGCCAGGTGTGGCAGCGTGTTTGCGGCCACGTGAGTGACAGGGGAGTTGGAGGGAAATTTGAGCACCATTATAACATCCTGCTGCATCTGGTCCTTGAACATGAGAGGGCTCTGTGGAAGGAAACACTGTTGAGTAGAAGAGAGAAAGGGAGAAGGAGCGGGGAGGGAATGGGGGAAGGGGGGTAAGGAGGAGGGAGGTGGCATTAAGGAAAAGAGGAAGACAGAATGGAAAAAGGCAATTAGTGTGGAGGTTTGAGGTAAAACGAGGTACAGACATCAGGAAGGCTGCATGCACAGGGGGTGGCTGGTCAAGCACCTCAATCTCAGCCTTTCTTATTCAGTGTTTATACCCTTCCCCTGAAAGCAGAATGCAGGACTAGAGCACTACAGCAGGGATAGCGCATGGAAATCCATATTGCTCAAGGCAGGGCTGGTCTGAAGAGGGTAGAGTTAGGTGGTTTCAGAAGGAGTAAGAAATGAGATGATGTATTAAAAAAATAGTCATCTTAAAATCCTCACAGCCCTTATAATAATTTAAGCTTTGGATACAGAATACTTCTAAGATGACAAGTGCTGAAACAAGAAAAAAAAACCTGATTTCATATTACATTTGAGCTCATGTACAGTATGGTATACCCAATCGTTACTTTGAATAAAGCTGCATTATGTAGAAACCAATTTTAATAGGAATGGATAAAACTGATTCTTTAAAGGTTCAGCATGACTGCAGGTTCCTTATTTATTGGCAAAATCAGATATTCCAAATCCTTGGGGAGAAAAAAGTCATATTATGCACTTGCAGGTAGCTTTTTTGTAGCTGCCATGTATGTTCCAAACTGTTGACCTTTTCAGTTTATTACATCCTATTGGCTACCTAGGCATGCTTAATTTCCTGTCATCATAAATTATTTTTGTCTGTTGAAGGCTCTGTTGAATCCCACTTCAGGCTCCGTTGATGTCTCAAAATCCTTCACTGCTAAGGAAGATAAAATTGTTTCACAAAAATAAAGTTTGCATTTAATCAAAGTAGTTGTGTATTGTAGTGATATACAACATAACAACTGTTTTTTCTTTGCTTTAGAGCCAATAAGCTAGTATTTATTCTATTGTATATACAGTAGATATGCATAAGTACAGTATACTATCTTTTTTGGGGGCTAAAGACATGCAGAACTTTTATAGTATGAAAGCTAAAAATATACCTTGTATTCAAACTACTGATTTCAAATAAACAGAAGTATTGGGACACATTCACTTTCCGTAAATTTTAGAGTAAGCCATCTTTAGTGAAATAATCCTTTGAGGCAATAGCAACAATATATCTGTAACGTCTAGAGCTTGAAAACTCTACGTATTAATCTGAGATGCTGTGTCAAGCCTTTTGTTGCAGCCACTGTGAGTTCTTGAGGTGTACTTGATTTAATTTTTATTCAGCATGTACTGTAAAATGCATGTTCATTTGGGACCACCAATTCAGGGCTTGTCTTGGTTAGTCTAACATCAACTTTTTTTCTGCTGATGAACCCCTTTGTTGCATTGGTCACATGTGTTGGGTCATTGTCATGATGTACTGAAGAACCACCCAACAAGTATGGAAGCATTTTCTTATATACTAACAGATGTGCTTGTCCCAGAACTCTCTCAGTTCATCTCTGTACTTCCAAGAGAATTCTAATCTGGTATTTCTGTTCTTGGTGCTGAAGAGAGGTTTACCTCTTGCAGTGTTGTCTTTGTAATTCAGATGTTTCATTCTTCTGTCAACTGTGGATTTTGATACCTGTGTTCCTGCACCCTGGAGGTTCTTAGTGAGTTCACTGAGAGTTGTTTTAACATTTTCCTTGACAGCTTTGATAACATTTCTGTCATCAAATCCAGATGTTTTTCTTGGCCAATCCAGTCTTGGTTGATTGGTAATTATACCTGTGGTTTCTTCCTTCTTCAATGTATTCCAAATTGTTGATTTTGTGATGCCCAACTTCCGTGCTATGATCCTGACTGAGTTTTTTTTTCTTTTCTTTGACAGGAAGATCTTTGGTTTTCATTTTAACTTTCAACTGAAGACTGTAAAGTGAGACAGTTTAATAGGATATTCACAGTTCTTTTATGGGTGCCTAATTACCCCATATCAGACAATATCACTTAATTACACTATTTATATTATCAGTTTGTTTACTTGACCCTGAATTTACTTGATTAATCATAAAACATATAAGTTATCTGTCATATATTTTTACAAAAAATATGATCAGAATTCATAAATGAACAAGGGTACTTTCTTATCAGGTACATCAGTTGAGAAAAAAATCTCATTATCTAATATATAGCTATGAGTTATAAAGAAAGGCATTTACATTCACAGCAATTTGAATGAAGCACCTTTCTCAAGGATACCATACGCTTGAGAATTTGAATCCATGACCATCTGATCCGGAGTCCAGAACCAAACCACTTAGCCACACTGCTGCCTAGATACAATTACAGACTACTTTTTGAAGGGAGTGCTATTTTTTTCAGGTTTTGAACAACTTGAACAGACAATACATCACAAAAGTTGTAATCCAGTAAGGACGTCCAATATGATTAATTAAGACGAAAAAAAGCCAAGTGATATGTTTTGACATTAAACAAAAGTTTAAAAAACAAACAGGGCTGAATCTGATTAACACTGATACAGGAGTTTTATTACCACTAGAGTTTGGCGATTTAGTGGTTAAACTCCAATTAGAAGCCAATGCAAGTCTCCAAGGATTAACCCAACAAACATGGTTGGGGCTGCAGTTCTTCATGTTCTGACATTTCCTCAACAAGCACAAATCACTTCCCCACATTTCAGGTTTTATTAACTGAATGACGAGCTCAGAGCCAAGCTATAACGCAGACTCAATCAATTGGTTTCTGTGGCTAAGCAGAATTTACTTAAAAGGTCTCTCTGGGACTCAACCGGCATGTCTTCATGCAGGGAATCTGAACAAAAAGTGTCAGGGCTTTTTTCCTTGTTTTTTTCCTGCTCTTTTTGGTTCAAATTCAGTTTTACTTAGACCATAGCTATCACTGAAATTTCTCACTGTTCAATTCATTATGGTTCACTACATTTAGCCTCACTGCATGCAATACAAATATGCACAATTATAAATTATTCCTTTAAAAAATTGAATTGCAGCCTCTGTGCTTGAAAAAGTTGCTGTTAGCCCTGGATATCTGCTGTATAGTGTGCCTCATCTCACTATAACTGTGTAAGCTAATGAACGGCAAACTGGTTTTCTGACAGTGGTGGTAAGGTACAGTGGTGGAGTCCTCCAAACACTGTTATCCATTTTAAAATTTTACAAGGGAAACATTTGATCAACTAACAACTACTTAAAAACTTCAACTGATTATCAACTTATTTTAACATATGGCATATGATCATAAGTGTAATGTACCTATGATTCTTTATACCTATAGAATCATGCTACATTTCTCTCGCAACATTTTATATTTTGTATAAATACATTTTATGAGGAGTATGCCTGGCAAGAATAAGAAAGAAATCCTTAATGGCAGAATCCACAACAATCTCAACTAGTTATAGAGACTGAAAGGCACAAAAGTCACAAATGCATATGCTGTAATATTGAAGCAGTAAAATTCTTGTTCACCACATACAGTATATGCAGCTTCAGATAGCAATATGCAAATGATTAACCTCAGCAAATGAAATACCAAAACTGGCTATGTGTTTTGCCTGACTAATGTCACCAGTCAGATGACGTGTCTTTGTAGACACTGCCACAGGACTGTTATGTTTCCGGCCTCCAATCCCTTTTGTGCATCATTAGCACACCACATGCCAGTTCATTCAAGTGCAATTTAGTGTTTTAGAAATTAATCTAATTATGTATGGAGGTTTCTGCAAAAGGTTCAGGTGAATGGTGTTCTGTGCTTCAGGAGGTAAAAACAATACAGAAGGCATTCTGCTACCCCTACTTTAGTGGGATTAAATGTTCAGCATAGAAATGAATAGATTCAGGGCTTTGAAGAGCCCCTGAGCTTGTTACTTTTGTATCAAACTGTACAAATAATTTGGAAAACTGAAATTGCAAATTGAGTTGTAATTTGGAAACATGAAAATATCACAACAATTAGAAGATGAATTAGAAATGAAATTGTGGTTAGAAATACAGAATTATTAGAAATGTATTTATTGCCAGGTTACTCTTGAACAGCACCAAAGAGAGACGAAAGAGATGGACCTGCAAGAAGGTTTTGCAATACCTCTGTGCACAGAAGAAAAAGTCAGTATGCATTCATCATAATGATGCTTTATGATGATGATCAGACACATTTCACATTCCAAGTTTCTTTTTTATTTACCTACAAGATCCTTCAATACTAGTGCTCTGATATATTTGTGTTTGCTGTGTGAAGGTAGATATTTTATTAACGATTCCCAAAGGAAACAGTACATAACACCAGAAGAGACAGAGAAAGGACAAGAAAGAAAAGAGGATAAAAGCAGAGATGCACAGTGACCAAGTTGTACGTGTCTGAATTTGACCCAGGGACACCGTTTCAAACACCAATCCTTCCACTGTCGTCACCCTTGCTTAACAACCTTCACCCTGCTACAGCTCTCACAGGCTCAAAACTCTGCGAGTCGGCTCCAGACTCTGTTAGCAGAAACGTTTTTTTTTTAATGGACAAGAAGGGGAAAAAAAACATCTAAAATGAAATGAAAAAAAATCCCATCAAGTACGTTGTTTCTCACCAGGTGCATGGCAGAACTCCGTGGTGGATGTGGCTCAATAAGTAACTGAGATGGCGTCTGTCCAAAATTCTGTATTTGTGCCTCCATGGCCTGCAGGGAAAAGAGAGCTAGTGTCACAATCAATATACATCAAAGTGATGGGTCAATGCGTTACTTGACAATGCAAGCAAATCCTAACTCAGCCATGACTTGGAAGGGAGAAATGCACTAAAAATTCACAGGGGTGCTCCTCTCCCAGCTTGCAGAGTCATCCAAGTGTTAGTATCGAAGAGACAAGCCTTTCCTATTAACATGCTTCAGTTAACCATTCCCATTTCCAGTCACTGGGGTTAGACGTGGAAATGTTAACCTGCAGTGACATGCAGTTAGGACCTTCTGGAGTTTACCCTAGATTTTATTGTATTTAGAATAAAGCAAAGAGGGGGAAAAAAAGGGAAAGCGGACACATATGAAGAAAGAAAATACCTTCATGAATGTGGACTTAAGGAGGAAAGTGAGGGGGTCTCTAATAAAATATGGATCTGGAAGCTTTAAAGGGGAAAAAAATAAAAGAGCACAAAGGGATAAAAGGAAAGAGTGAAGATATTACATGATGGATGACTTGATAACACAAACAGCTTTAACAATGTTAACAATGGACACAGAAGTTGAATCCTTATCATAGCACTATCAAATACATTTTTTCTTGGAACTGCCAATCATTCATCTTAAAGAACTGTATTAACCGGATGTTGACATTAGCCCTTCGAGTGTGAACGCCTTCAAATAAGCAAAATAAACAAGCCAACCCATTCTTTGAATGTGCCTCTTGATGGGGGGTGTAATTGCTTTGACTAGCACCAGTTAAACAATCCGAGGGGAGCTTGTCTGTATTTGTCAGCTCGACACAAACACAGCACCAAACACGGGAGTGACTTCCCTTGCAGATCCCAAGGTTCTGTGCAAATGTGCAGATGCAAATAAAACCTGTGCAATCAAAGTAAAATGCAATTAACATTTCATTTCAGCACTGAAGGGGCAGTGGTTACACTATTGTCTTTGCTGTACTGTATTTTAGAAAAATTGTACACCACGATTGCGCACAGTACAGTCAAGCTATTCCTAAATGAAAGAATGACAATGATAAAAAAAACAGATCAGTGCACAAATATGCAGAGCCAGATGATACAAGATTTTTTAGCAGACGGCACCCAATTTCCTCCACGATCCTCTCAGTCGGGGACATAATCAAAGAAATGGTGCTCTTAAAATAGCACAGTGGGATGGGTATCACTGCTCAAATAAATGCATGTTGCACATTTGGCAACAATTAAATGTCAGTCACTAGTACTCCATAATGCAGTCCATCAAGTAATGACGAATTCTCATTATAGCTATTTTAGGTTGCGTTTAGAGCGAGGGTCGTGTCTGAATGACGTCTGGGTTCAAATAAAGTAATCCGATAGGAGATCAGAAAGCAGGGAAGGCCATATGGAAAGCATCATGTAAAATGGTTGTTCTTTTACATAGATCTTTTGTATTTAAAAAAAAACTCTTTCTAATTTACATCGAAGAAAGCGTGTCTTGTTTTACAATTTGTCCGAGATCTGCAGTCCAAAAGGCAATGGTTAACAGGCTTAAGGGTTATTTATAGAATGCAGTTTGGCTTGATGAACTGTCAAAACATGTCACTGTATCACAAATGTCAATATTCTAACCTTTTAAACAACGGATTGGAAAGATAGGGCTATCTTAAAATAACATCTAATATATTTACCAGCCAGCTAATTAGTTTAATACACTTTTGGCTCTGCTTTTTTGCTGATAAGAAATGCATACTGTATAAGCCATATGCTGATTTCCCTCCCAGCTATAACTGCCTATCTTAGATGAGCACAAAACATCTATCATAATACATTGTATGTCAATCATTGTTTCTATCTACACTTTGTTTGGACAGCAGGCCTCAAAGGTGAACAAGTATGTCTTTCAGATGGTATTTCCCAGTTTGGTGACAGGCCACAAGAAAATTTTAACACTACTAAACGCAATCATGCATCTACCTGCTACAACTCAGTCAAACAGAGAAGACAGGCTTATCATCTGAGTCAGATGGGTGTATGATAGTGCTAACTAACTAAATCTAAATCTAGAAGGAATGAACACCTCCTACAACTGGATAATTCATGAGACAGAAATTCTTCTTGACAAGATAACTAGACAGACTTTGGCTCAGGATTTGCAAACATTATTCATTTATTATGATAAATTGAGAAAGTATGAATAGACTAATATAAATACAATAATACGCAAACAATACAAGAGATTACTTGCATGTTGGAATTTAAACACTAATCCTGACAACAACCTGATCCACACCTCTAGAGCAGGGGTCGGCACTCCTTGAGTAGTGGGTTATAGGCTTTAGAGGCCCTTGTCAACTACCACCTGATTCAGGCCTGGAAAACACAGCTGATTCAATTTCATAGCAACCACATTGGTTCAATTAAGTCATTAAAATCATGGTAAAGGAAACCAGAAACAAATATTGAAGGACTAACTGTGCCCCAGAGTATGTTATCGTAGGGTATTATCACAGACTGTAACTGTTTACAATATCATGAATAACATGGTATTAGAACATAGGAACATAGGAAGTATTTAGGATGCTTAGGAGATAAAGCAGCGCTCTATGTGTGATAGCATGTTATAAAATGGGATTATACTGATGTGGGATCCTCATAAAAACAAACAATACATACTGATAAATGACAACAAAACAGTTACGGGTATATGATATGTGACAGCCATTGGCGACACAGCCTCTGTATGACTTCAAATGTGGATTGACTAATATATCTTACATATAAACAGACAGAGAGAGTTAAAAATTGTGTTAATCAGGAGGAAGACAAGTTTCATGTAAAAAGCAAAACGAAAGAATGATAGTCTGCTGTATATTTTACAGCAAGTATGTAAAGCATTTCACACTGATGAGCAGTTGCTGCTCCTGCAGCCCTTGGCAACCACATGTCTCATTTATGTTCTGTGTAATTGGCTTCAGTGGAGGTATGACAGCTCAGAGCTGAATATCAGTATCAAGGTTTTCAACCAAAACTATCAAATTATTTATTATTGTAGCACATTACTGCAGATTTTGTTTCAAAAGATGTTATTAATATGGAATAAAAAAAGAAATCCCAAAACATACAGGAAGTGAACCTCATCCTTGTTAGGCCCAAGGCCTGAATCTAAATATCAGGAACCCTTCAGCTAGTACCAGCAACAAACAATTTAAAAGGGCATTTAGGGATGTAAAATACAAATAAAAGGTGTTTTTCCTGGTATTAATCTATGCCAGTGTTGTTTTCAAAGATAGTTTTGCCTTTGTTTCTCTCTGTCCTGTATTCTCATGTCCTCGGTCCTGTAAACTGAGTGAAAAAAAAAATCAAAAAGCACAACAACAAAAAAGACATTCAACTCAAGGACACAAGACAAGCCCCAATAAAAAGATAATGCATAATTTGTCTGTTTACATCCCTCGAAATCAGCAGGGTGTGTATCAAGAGGTTGCTGTCATGTTCTTCCATACGAGAATGCTGTCATGATAAACATCATGGTGAATCACCGCGGTTACAAGAGCAGGCTCAGTTAAGCTGTCATAATGTCCTCAACTGGAGCTGCTGTGCCTGTCAGAGGGTGTCGGAGTTTTAATTTGACATGAGGAGGAAAATTATCTATTATTCTGACCTCTAATTTCTTGACATTTTAATACCATAATTGCCGCGGTTAACGCCACAGCCGCGGTTTCACCTGTCAAGCAGGAATGAATCAATACCCTGGAGCTGATCGTCACATTTCAACATGTCTCCCAGTGAAGACGTCTCTGGTTATTGCCTAGGGAAGGGCTCATGACTGGGGAACAGTAGCTTTCACTATTACACGGTCATCAGCGGCAAGATAATACTCTGGGAGACAGTCACTCAGATAATGTCGTTTTTTATTCATACATTTATTTTAGCCATGTGATGTAAGAGTCAATACTCCAACCTCCCTTACAGTAGCTACATTTTTTAACTTGGCTTTTAACTCTTCCACTGGCTTCCCGCAAACAAAGGTGACAGTGCACCTATTCCCAGTTGGCTGCCTTTGTCCTGGCGGCAGTAAATTCAGATGATGCGCCGAGATGAAGGAGCAACAAGAAAAGTCTTACTTTTAATATTCAAGCTGACACTTTTGCCCCAGCAGAAAGCCACATTGCCATTTACAATGGACTGTTAGACAATTAGGGCAATTGCCATGGTAAACAAATGAACAAAAGCATGAAATGATTTGAGCAGAGCTGGGGGGGGGCGCTTCAGCGTTGCAGCAATCCAGATTTTCATTTTTTTGTTCTTACAGAGTGGAAATTGTGTAGCAGCTGTACGAGTGGCTTGAGAAAAAAAGACTGGACTGACAAAACTGTTTTTCTAGGAATTGGCACGCTTTCGGGTAAAATGTGTGAAATTCTTTTGGAGAAATTTTCTCTCTTGTTCTCTCCCTTTTCAGTCAGCTATTTCACTTGAAGGCTTTATAGTTTTCAGGATTTCTGCTTCTGTTTTTCATTCAAATCTGTAATGCCAAATTCAAGCACAACCTTCTCCTTTATACCTTCCCACAGAAAAACCTATAATTGGGGGGTGCCTTCAGTGGCAACCAGGTGATTGTTACTTTTGATTAGCAGCTAGCCAGTGGAATTTGCTTTTTAATGATGTCTAGAAGGAGAGGAATAGAGGAGATATCTGTCTTTGGATCAGTCATGGAGGAAGGTGAACCATGATTAAATTTGACAGCGGCTCTATTAAGAACAGACTTGACATAAAGACTAAAGATCATATGTTCACTTTGAAGCACAATACAGTGCCAGAGAATGTAACAACTAGTAATACGGGTGATCAACACCAAATACTATTACTGATTTTGGGATATTAAAACGGGAAGTTTTTTAACATATCATATTGAACATGGTAATTGAAAAGTATTCTTTAATCTTGAAAGGTTCAGAAAAAATAAAGAATGCAAAATTGTTGCTTCCTTTTCGATATTTTTTAATTGCATGAAAACCGCTTCTGAGTGATTAGCATATTGGTCACTTGATAAATAAAAACACTCTCAGTGCTGACAGTATATAAATGACTTACTTTGCATACAGCAGATGGCTGATATCATGGGGTGTGAGGATCTCTTACTATAAGCCCAACACTGCATGCCAGCTGCTGCAATTTCATCTTTTTTCAATTAAGCTATTCAAAACTACACTGGTAAAAATGTGCTGCTTATATTAAGTCTATTAATTAGCTATAGACAAGATAATGCATTTCAAATTTACCAGATCACACTAGACATTTAATCAAAGAGTGTGCCAGATATTGATATCCCTTTGAAAGTTTTCACAAGGTGAAAGATAGAACTCAAACAATAGAAGGCAGGCCTTATGAGACTCAGGCCTCTTGTGGGTGTTTAGATGACACTTTTGCATTGCTGTATGCAGGTCATGAATACTACAGAGATACTTTAAACGTGATGGCTTTTAGATCCCCAGAACAATACTGTACTGTACAGTACATAGTGTACACATTTATTCTTGGGGGATAGTCTACCATGCAATTTTGTATTTTTGGACAAACGCAAGTGCATATATTTACTTAGAAATTTTCAGTAGCTTTAATAATGCACCACATACAGTATATCTGATTTGGTATTAATGCATCACAGATGACTGGAACTGCTTTTAACTTAATTAAGTACATTTGAAATACTGAAGACAGAATAAATGTCTTCACAGCTCATAGCACCTATGTGAGTTTCAAACAGTACAATACAAGCCACAGAATTCTTACTCCATAAGGTAAAAAGAGGCATTTCCACTGGTGGCTGCACTGCCCAGCCTTGCTAGTCAGGCTCATTATTGCCATCTGTTCCTAGCTGGCCCAGTAGCAACTGAGCAGAGAGGAGTGTGTTTGGAACAGATACAGAGTCAAAACAGAACTGACCGTTTAAGTACAGATCTTTAAGCTTTTAAGTGTAAAAGCAAACAGACGTAAAAGCTAAACAAATGAAATAAACTTTGCACTGGTGATTGAAATCACTTTTTTCTAAAGTGGAGATGACTGGCATTCAACCCATTATGTTTTTGGTTTGGAATACTGGCACTAGAAAATGACATTTACATCCTTATCTTTTTTTAATAAATTTTAATACCTTCATTTTACTTTGCAATATTGAAGTGTGTGGCTCAACATCTGAATTAAAATGTAAAATAAATACGTACTTTAAAAGGAATACATTAAAGATAACTTAAAGTTAAAGATAACTAAAGACAACCCAAGGATTTTGGGCTTGTTTTAAGAAAGGGATTGGTAGAATATTACAAAAAAACACACTATCCTATAAAGACTGCACAAAAACAAAATGTGTCTGTGGGCTCTTTTTATAAAGACTGTTTCATAAATTTACTATGTAAATTACTTTTTTCTAATCTCAGTAGTTGTCCACAATTAATAAACATGAAACAAAAATACACAGCACCTTTAAAATGCACTGGGACATACTGTATTTTAACTTCTCTTGTGTTTTATTCCTGTGTCAATAAGATAATTGCCTTATAAACAAATCCATGTATGCAGCTGAAAATGTTTTACCAGTATCTCTGTATATGCGTTTGCCTCAGAAAATATTTGGATGATTTTTTGTCACAAAATAGCATCAACAATACTAACTCCTTCTGTTGTTAACAGCCATCATTACCTTATGATACTTTTTTATTTAATAAGTACCAGACACATTACCAGATACTTCTTTTATGTAATAAGTAATTAAACATGTTAAGTAAAATACTATCAGTAAAATAGTAGCAACATGGTAGTAAACCTAGTTTAGAATGTTCTTATCAACACTCAGTTGCAAATAAACTATGGAATTCTCACCTGTTGATAACCTGTTAATTCATTAGTAATTAAGGACATTTTATAACCATTAAACATTTGTTGTATTGAGCTTAAAATGTGTATTATTGTCCAAGCATCTGTTCCAAGGGGCAGATTTTTTTTTAAATCTAGTACTTCTACAGGTTTCTTTATAAGTAGCAAAGTTTGTACATGAATCACAGACCTGAATTATTGTGTGTTATTGTGTAACATTCATACACAGTACAGATTTTACCAAAGACTGAGAGCTTCAAACACATGTTACTGTGAAAGGAAATTTCTACTGCACCTGTACTATGAATGTGCAATGATGAATAATCCAATTAAGATCAAAATGTTCCTACATTTTAAGTTTAATATCCGGTACCAAACTTTATACATGCTAAATCTACCTCTGACCCCATTGTTCTTGGGGAAATACGTGAACAACAACAGACTAGTGTTGCAAGAGAGGTTTGCACTTTGAAATATGGAAGAAACGTTTACATAATGCAGGGTCACAGCTGTATTTCATATGAGTGTAATCACAGTGTTTACACAATTCATGTGCATGTTTTCCCTGCTCGGGCCTACCTCTCTGAGGACGGGGTCCGTGATGCTGTCCAGATTGACGGAGCCCTCATACGTCAGGTAGTGAAAGACGTTGAGAGCGCGGACTGCCTCCGGGCCACGCTGCTTGTATCCGAAAATGAGGTCAATCCACTGATGTAGCTGACATGACACAAACTCACTCTCCAAGGCCTGTCAAGGGAAACAGGAATTAAAGGTGACGGCAAAGAAAAATACTGCAGTCCAGGCCATGGTCCTTGGCTTGTGCCTTTCATAAAAGGGAAAAGTCAATCGACAGAGAAGTGTATAAAAAAGAAAAAAAAAAACAAGGCTGTAATACTTTTAGTGACAGTTTAAGTTTGTTAAGGTTCCTCATAACTAAGAGATATGTCCAAAAAGAAGAACACTTGTGTTATGGACCAATCCTTATTGATCAAGTCTGGGTACCACAAGCTGGTAGTACTCTTTGGGTTTATTGATGGTCTGTAGATGGAACCTAAATGATCTAGTGACATGATGATGCAGCGGTCCTACCATCAGAAATTCTGGAACACTTTCACTATCACTTTCATTGAGCCACAGCATTGCTGCGTTGACTCTAATCGGCTACCCACGGGCCCTCTAATTATTGATACATTAACTTTGTACATGAAAACACAAAAGGATCCATTTCTTACCAAGCATGTGTTTTTTGGGGGGGCATTTCATACACTGAAGGTAACCAAGAATCCACAAAAAAGATATGTGAGTGCTAACATTTTCTATAGGCATATCAAAACTTCTCAATGTCAGCATATGACAATTGGTCGATACTAGGACTGCATAATTAAGAATCAGGCTTGAAAATACAAGTTGCATTTCTGAACTGTTTTACTATATCTTTGCAGTTTTGAAAATGCAAAATATTTAACATTGGTCAGCTGCTTAATACTAATAATAAAGTTATTATTACTTTTGTGTACTTTTGTCTATTTTTCAGCTATATTTATTATGCTTCTTCATTGCTTTTTTTCTAATCTTCTCTATGCTTACTGCTAGGTATTGTATTGGAGAAAAATCTGTTTGCTCAATGTCAGTGCATTATGATGCAACACTGTGTTCTAACATTAATGAAGAACAATTCTTCATATTATAACTGAAGCACAGTTTCAAGTGATCTGCCATATTAATTTGCACGGTAAAAACATAAGGAACACGATAAACAAGGGAAAGCCATTCAGCCCATCTACTCGTTTGAGTGTCAGTAGACCAGTTTATCTGAAGAACTCTGTACTCCCCTTTGCCACAAATCCCCTCAGTTCCACATTCCACAGAAGCACCTCAGTTATGTTAGTAATATAGGTCGCTGCTGCTGAATTTACACAATCGAGAATAACAGTTATTACCACCAAGCAGGCAACAGAACTCGAAGGCTGCTCTACCCAGAAGGCACATCATTACAATTGCAAATGACAGATATGTAGATGGAAACAGGGAGAGGTAGAGCTTTGTTTCTTCCTGCAGCTTTTCTGTCACAAAGACCAATGACATTTTTTTGCATGTCCTCTTGAAACCAATCTGGGATGTCTTCTTTACACAGATGGCCTGTAGTTGTGAATATATATGTACAAGCATCATACTGTATGCAAACTACACAGATGTGCTTTAGAAATGTCCGACAGATTATAAAAAAAGAGCATTAGGAACATATATATATATTTGTTCTTGACCATAATATCCAGAACAATTTTCTTCAGAAAATCAAATACGCTGAACTTTAAGAGCATTTTTAAATTAGGAAATGGATTTTTGAAGAGCTACTAGTAGCATAATAATCAACAAAATGAGGACCTAGTGTTTTAATAATTTACAAGGAAGAAGCCATACCACCTTTGGCTACTTTTTTTTGTGAGGACTTCCTAAAATGCCCTATGTCCTTTAGTACTGGAAATGGGAAAAGAACAGTGCTTGAGCTTGGCAGGTCACTCCATTTCCCTCCTGAACCTCGAGGCTGAAGCTCAGACGTCACGGCCGCCTTGACAAAGCCTCATTATTAATATCACTATGTATAGCCGCCGTCCTGGATCTGACACGCGAGCGAAGCTGACCAAGGAGAATGAATTTGGATTTCCAAAAGGTTACCGTCACGAGACGCCCTCCCCCGGCCAGACCTGCCAATCCTGTCCAAAAGGTCAAGTGTGTTTTGCCCCCCACCCCTCCACCCCACACACCGCTCCAGCTCCCAGCATACAGAACACATCCATCATATCGCATCCCATTTCACTGGGGGGTTGACCAGCAATGCTAAAATTAGAATAATGTTTGTTAACAACATGAGTGGGACTAGGACTGGGGGAGCTGAGATGTGGAGATCCAATGCATCAGCTTTGTATTACCACTCTCATCGTCTGCTGTGTGCAATCCTTAAAATGCAACATATGCCTCATTCAGAATGGTAATGTCATCTGTGAAGCCTCAGCCCTCTAATCTGAACACAGTAGAGGAAGTGCAGATATAGGACTCGGTCTAAGGAGACCTATCAACATGAGGCAAAATAATTTAAACAACAGTTTAAAGTTCAGTTGTCTCCACTACAGACTGGTATAGCCCACAGCCAAGTGCTGACTTTAAAACCCATTAAGACCATGGCAATCAAGCACCCTTATGGAAACGCAAAGTGCTATCAATGGGTATCATCTGAGATTTCATGTCCTTTCTTGTTATATCACTGCCAGCAGCTTGTAGTCATACCATTTTTGGTGTCAAGTAAGGAAATCATATCTCCGTACCCCTAATTAAATAGACTGTACAAGAAGGGCAGTTTAATTTTAAAATTGCTCCAACTCAGCCAACTCAGACATGAGTGATAGTAGAACAATGCATTTCAATCCTGAAAACCCACAACTCGTATGTGTTTCAGCTTGTGCATGTGTGAGCCTATGCATAGGAACAAAACCACATCTGTTATTCTTTAAAGACGCAATGTAAAAATCCAGCTGGTTGAAGATACTAAAGTTACAGTCCCACATAGGCTGAGGGAAAAAGCATTTCTTGGAGTCCCTCATCTGTGTGTATTAAGCATGCCTGAATAACTAACTGAGTGCATTCTATTTCTGGCCCTCAGTTCCTCGGCAGGGCCTGCTGGGATTGAGAGACTGAGTAATGCTGCAGATGCACATCTGTGAAAGGCTTTTTTAAACTGGTAAATTATGATTGATGAAGCCAGCATTAAGGTAACATTATCGGGGACACTTACTGCTCCTGTCCTTTAGTGACATCACTGAGGTCAGGACCAAATCAAGTTAGTATCGAGCACACCACTTTATTAGCTGTTCATGAATAAGTCAGTGAGATCTGTCTAGCCTTTGGCAGGCAGTAGGTAGGAAACATACAGGGAGGACAGAAAGAACAAAAACAAAACCCATCATCCTAGCAATTCAACAGGAGACTCACCACTGCTGGGTAAGAAAACAGAACTCCACTGACACTGGTGGGATTACATTCAGGTTTTTACACGGAGAGCAATAGTACGCTAAAATACCATTAAGTCCCACTGTATCGTCAAGTGCACTTCCACTTCTGTATTCATTTTTCATTTCACTTTGTCTTTAAACTCAGACCCTGAGGACGTTTGTTCAACTAAAGGAATCACTTTTCTTTTTTAATACATACATCATGGCATTGCTATTAAACTTTTATTTGCCCAGAAAACAAGGAAAAGCAAAAAGAACGAATGAATGTTATATGAAGGGATGTCACTTAGCTTCTGGGATTGAATCACACTAATGGTTAACGTTGCATATCAAGAGTGAAGGATTTTGGTAGAGGCACAGAAACACAATCTGCCAGGAGATTGGCGTGCTCAGTGATTTAATGTAAGCACTGCCTACGTACTGTAGATGACCACATTTTCAAAGCAATCTAGCAGGATACATTTTCATATAACAGGATTGACTAAAATACGGTTCTTTGGGCTTCTGCCCTTGCCACTACTGCCCTGCCAGTTTGTCCCTCACTGCCTTGGCATGAACCTGGGTCTCCGGAGTCACGCAACAGGGAACTTGCCGGCTGAGCTAAAGGAGACCTCCCTCAGCCCTAGTGGCTGAGATCCCTGTTATACGCAGGGGCGTATTCGTTCCAATACTTTTTTGGTTTTAACAGTTTACCAAATAGCCCTTGTGACACATAAATATGTCAAATATGAAGTCATAGCAATTAAACTTTGTCAAGAATTTACATTTACAACTAAATGATATTTCATTGACATTTACCATAAGGTACTAAATACTGTCTGGAATATTCAAGTGCCTTATCTTACAATAAGAACAGCTACTGTATTAACATGACTTCTCATGACACAGAGCCCTGTAGGTTTTTTTTGGCCTCCTTTAAAAGTTACATGGGTCATTTCAGCCTGTATCAGATCAATTCAATCATTTTCTTCACATCTCAAGCAGCTGTTGACTGGAAGAAAACATAAAAACTTGGTAGATTAAGTCCTTCAAGTGAATGGCCCAATTGGCGAAATCTCCAAAAAACACTGCAGTTGCACTTTCCTTTCCTACAGTATATGCACATTCTCTTGTGCACATATACCGTATTTTGACCATGATTCAAAGTGCACTTGGAACTTTGATTTCTAAACAAGAAAATAAATGTCTGTCTAACCATCCCTAAAAACTCGATTTATGAAACAGACATAACCGGGGCTTTTCACATCTACCTTTTAGCTTATCTCTATCTTTGGCCTTTAAAAAGCATGTGATATTGTAAGATGTACTGTAAATGATCGCTATTTTGACACTCAGCAAAGCATTCTTGCAGTACTCAAGACTGCAGTAACAATAAAAAGCTTCCACAGATGACAGTGGCTAAGATTTAATTAACGCTGGAGGACAATTATTCCGTGTTTCTTTTTCTAACTCTGTATTCTTTGAATTTACTTAGGTTGTTGTTTATAAAGGAACAAAATAACAAATCAAGGTAGAGGTGCCCCGTCCACCTGAACCTGACGAACAAGAAGTGACAAGGAAAAAAAATCCTTACCATCCTGTTTATCCGAACAAAGTCTTCTGGCTTTTTCGCCCAGGGGGGAAGATCAACATTCGAAACAACAGTTCTGTCATCTCTAACCCCCAGATTATATCCGTTGCTGTTCACAAACATCTCGGGGAGATAGTAGAACTCTGGGATCAGCTCCTGTCAGAATTAAAACACACAGATCACTCTCAGCCACTGACCAGCTCATGTTGTTCAGTCTTAAGGGCTTTTTGAAGCCTTGCACTGGCTAAATGGAGGAGAAGAAAAGCAGAAAAATAAATTAGGAAAATATGCAGTTTAAGAAGAGACAAAATGAAAAGTCAAGGAAAAAGGGAAAAAATAGAACAAATTAAAGGTAGAGCAATACTGACTATTTAATATCCCACACTATTTTTTCCTTTGAAATCCTGAGTATGTTTAAATGTTGAATAAGATATTGTTTCAATTTATTTGTCTTCACTATAAGAAGTTCAAAGTCATTTGCAGATCCCAGCAGGACAGAATAAGCAGGGAAAAAGATGTGGCCACAGAGGCACTCCCAGATGGGAATTAAACTGAGTAAAGGAGCAAACACAGCAATGACCTTACGGACAGAGTTCACATAACAGGAAGTCTCCGGAAAGCACTATGATAAAAGCAACACTACAAGTTTCTTTACTAGCAACTAAAATGATAAACTAAGGAGAAATTAATATCAGAGGCAACTGTGAATAAATTACTTTGTCAAGATACAACTCTATCAAAATAAACCCATTACTTTGAAAAATGAGTGTCAGATAGTTCTCTCTCTCCCCTAATCCTTTCCCATTTGATACCAAACTTTTTCAAAAGACCTTGCTATAGAAATGTCAGGGTCGGCTCCTTTGTTGTCAATGTTTTTTCAACTCAATTTAAAACTATTTTATTTACTGAAAAATAAGGCAAGACCAAGAGGTTTTGTAAAATTGAATGCTTTTTTCCCCCCAGACAAAATCAATTTAAACTGTCTGTTTTGACAATTCAGCTGCTCTGCATGTACAGTACTTATTGATTTGAACTTGGCCTTTATCATTCCATAGGCTGGTGTTCTGAATACCTTCTTCTTACTGCCAGAGATATCCTGTACTTCTCATTCTATAGCCTGCTGAGACCTGCTATCAGCTTGATAGCCCTTAGCTACATTCTCTAAACTTTAATGACCTCTCTCTCCAGTCTCAAGCATTAGTTCTTGCTCATCAACCAGTCTACTAATAATGGGCACTACATTCCAATACTGCCGTCACATTTAACCTCATATTACTAAGAGGGGAGATGCTGAGAGATGCTCTGTGCATTGGTGTAGACTACATAAAATGTGAACATGTGGAATTTTACCTTACTGGCACCTCCGATACCATTTATATATACACATACAGTTTGCAGTAAGAAATTTGTCCTTTTATATGAATGCAGTGCAAAGTTTACATCTTCTTCACCATAATTGTCGAATATGCGAAGCATGTAACAGAGCATGCTTCTGGCATAACTTACTGTGAGAACAAAAAACAAAAAATGTCTTCATGATGTTTCACAACTGGCCTGCTTGACTCACTGACAGAAAAAAAGTGCATCAGTTTTTATTTAAATTTCTTTTGTGTGTTTTTTTTTTGTGAACTTCTCTGCCGTGACTCACCACAAAGCTTTTCAAACCTCCAGCTCTGTTTTCAAATCCAGTTCCCTCGGCATCCATTAATTTTGCAACAGCCTCATAATGGGCTAACAAGTCAATCACAGGAGTCTCCATTAACTGTATTACTTTACACCGTGTCACCTTAACGACATTTTGTCAAAATCTTTTTCTTGTGAAGTGCGCTGAAATCCCTTCAGACAACAAAGTGGCAAGGTTTAAAGGGGCAGTCTGAAAAATGTATCGTTTTCAGCTCCTGGAAAAGCGATCTCTTTCCTTCACCCTCTCTCTAAATATACTTACAGGCATAAACTTGTGTTGATAAATACATACGTATATAAATACATAGATTAGAGACAAAGGAAGCAAGAGAAAGGCAAGAGAAACGACTGGCCCCGTTAAAGTCATTTCCGGGTGACTTGCTCTTTTGAAAGGTCGTCCCCGCTAGCAGTCATTCTTCTTTCAGCTTGTACTCATTACTGCTGGAGAAGGCCCGGATTAATAAAGAGGGCCCTAGTAAAACAAACTCTCTTTTAATCAGCTTTCTGCCAGGCATATTGTTGACTGGGGGAAAGCAAACATTAACCCTTGTCGAGAGAAGGGCAGCCACTCATTTGTACCTGTGCAGAGACACAGTCCAGCCCCCACCCCACTCCCAACCCCCCAACGTCCATTCAGGGACTGTAACTCGGCCCACAAAGAGCCTGGGAAGAGGCAGACTCGGCCTGGCTACCACAAAGTTCAAATCATTTGAACTGGTATATTTCTTCACTGAGGCAAAAAGGTATGCCTATGTACCGTACTTTTTATGTGTGTCTGTACTTCAGTTTATCTGAGAAATCCTGAGGGGTCAGTCATTATGGAAATATCAAGGGTACATCTAAATTTGTGCAGTAATGATTTAGACCAAGCCAGCTAGCTGCTTACATCATCATCATAACAAGTGTAAACCGCTGACTTTAGGATTTACACGAAAGAAGACTCCACAAATGAAATGGTGCGTCTTCTTTCTACTTCTTGGTGTGAAATTAACCTTTAGTTGTTTCTTTAGTATGGAATTCTAAAAGGCAACACACACGTCAAAGTCTAGTTCAGTACTTCATCACAAGCTTTTAAGATCACATTCCTTTCAGAAAATCCAGAACAGTAGCATTGTACATGTGAGGAAAAACACTAGGTAGTCTACTTAGGCATACAGTACATGAAATCTCTTAATATATTAAAGTGCACTGTATTTGTAACAAAGAGAGTTATCTGAATGCTTGCTGTGTTTCTATATGTTGTCTTTTAACTTAATATATTTTGTTCACTCCCCTAGCACATAACAGAAAAAGCTATGTCTATACATAAAAGCCTACATTTTAAATAGTCCTCATCATTAATGCTTTATTAATTGCCTAAGGCAAACACTAACCCAGTGCTGGGTGTGCTAGAAAAAATATGACACTTTGAGGTCAATGCTTATTCCCGCTGCGTGTTACAGAATGCATAAAATTGTGAACAATCAGCAGGGTACCACTGTCATTTTACCCTTCTTTGAAGTGTCTTATCTTAATAGAATAAAAGCCAGACTCCCTTTTCACCTTAGTCAAAGACTTTGCTAAAATTGTGTCATGAATTTATCTTTCTTTTACCACACTGCAAGATAGCTAGGTTTTTAATTACACTGAATCCAAAATGCATATTGTGTCTGTAAATAGCATCCTCCAGGCTGACTGTGATTGTCTTTGGCAGCTTTGTTCATTACTTTCAAAATCTGAGCCCCAAAAGGACCCTAGTTTGAAAAGAACTAATGGTACAGCATCTACTAAGAGCACACTCTCTTTGTCTAAGGAACAACAGGCAAATAAAAACAAAAGACACACAGACTACCAAATGGAAACATACGACAAAGCCCTAATGCAAAAGCTACTAAGGTGAATGGTGCTAAATATAATTTTCAATGCCTAAACCTCCATATCTCTGCAACAGGAACTGTATTAAACTACAGTAAAAACAGCAAAAGAACATGCAGGCAGATTATGATGGACAACTGGAGGTAACAATGAAACCTGGCCCTCATCTTACAGTATAAACCATAGTGCCACATTTTCTACAAAGAAAATATAGTAAGAAAATAACTGTTGTAAAAACACGCAGTCAGTAATAAATAACAGAAATCCTGGCACAGCTCCATTCTTTAAAAATCGTATAAGACACAGGGTTACAGGTACATAAATGGAAGACTTTTTGTTTGTATATGCAGACAAAGAGTGCTGTACCCACAGAGTGTAAAAAAAGGGCTCCTTGTTGTGCCTGCTCTGACCTCACCTTTACATCGGAGGTGTCGCGCTGACAGTTCCGCCACGACCTGGCGATGGAAGAGAAAGTGCGGTCTGGGTGATCGAACCTGTCATCGTTGGCGTTCAGGAAGAAAGTGGTAAAGGGTTCCTGGGGGAAGACAAGTGTGTAAATCCTTCTGCTCTCACGCAGTCATACACACTTTCAAACGTGCGACATTCTGTTTGGAAATAAACTGCGCTTGGTTTTTAAAACAAAAGAAAATTCTCACAGGCATTCATTTGACTTGAAGCACACTTTTTCCCAGACAAGTTCTGTCTTGAGTTCTACGATATGCTGTTTGCTTTTTATATATTCTCCACGTCCACAGAGAAAATTATTTCAATTTATCTTTCTACATATTACACATTTTTATACACATAATATTTTTTATGAATTCCATACGTACTGTATTTGCGCATATCACATGTGTGAGTTCAAATAAACATTTCTAATATTTAATACGGTGGTATTAAATTGAATGTAAGTTGTTCAAACTATAGATTTATACCATGGTTTTATATTATATTATTGCAAGGGTTATAATTTAAAGATTTTTTTCCATGAGCAAGGAAACATCTAAAATTACTGTCAAGCACTGATAAATCCTTATATCTTTCAAAACTCCAATGAAACAGAATGTGTCAATATCGAAGACCCTATTATGGGGAACAGTGTGCAGTGAGAATTAATTCAGTGCTCCCCAAACAACACAGAATGTAAGCTGAAGTGTTATTGCTATTGCATGTTTTGCAAGTCATGTCATATTAGAAGGCCAAAGGCCATTCTGTGCATGTAAAAATTACAAGTGAAGCCTGTTCTGCGACTAGGGATTATATACAACAGTGGAATGTGCCTCTGCAAAAAAGAAACAAGGTGATAAAAAAGTATGACAAAATAAAAAGGATTGCTGCATCTTGCTGTATTTGAAAAGGTTTTCAATAATTTACACATGTGAAATTATACCATTATGCTGTAAAAAAACACTGAAACAGCCACAGATGGAAAATGATGGAAAATGGGGATGGATTTCAAATTCAGTGTGTCCAACACATCCATTTTTATCAGGGAATAATATTATAGTCAATGGAGTTTCTATGGAAATTTGCCCCATTTACCGCAGCAGAGCCTCAGGGTGAATTAATTATCTAGTTTCCTGGCTGCAGCATACATATTGGCTATTCTAATTGGGCAAAATTTCACTTTATTGGTTCATTTGAGGCACCCGAGTTGAATCCAATGGAAATATCACTTGTGAGAGATAAACACCACCAGGCATCTTCAGAATCACAGTATAAGCTTCAGTCTGCTGTCAGAGTTACCTCTCAGTTCTCTCAAAACAAGCTGCAGTACCACAAGGGAAAACAGTAGAGCTGTACAAAGAAAAAAATCTTTAAGTAGTCCACAATAATTAATATTTGACTGGAAAAGGTAAACTGTGTGTATGGGGAGGCTGTTAATTAAATATTCATTTTTTATAGCTTTCAGACTATGCAACAATCCCAGGGGTCCATTCAGGCATTTTATATTCCACTGTTTTGTGTGCATTCTTTTAGCCACTGCTTTTACAGAAGAGGGATACAGAAACCCACAGTTCACCTCTCCTGGATTGTACATGTCTAGAAAAACCAAACAGTTCTCCATTCACCGTTGCTCAACATTTCCTCTGCTGTTAAACATATTGCATATTTAGCAGCTAAGATGATCAACTGTCTTCTGTTCCCATACTCAGGGCTGTAACACTGAACACATAAACCTGTCATGAAGGCGTCTGTAAAATTTTACTCTGCGCACTTTATTTAGTTAGCATATGCCAGTTTACTGGCCTGTGAATTTTTCTCAGAAACCCCTGGGGTGGAACTTTAGCCCTATGAAACTGAGATGTTTAATTTTTTTTCTCCTCTGTGAAGAACTGTGTTGATTTCAATTTCAATGATGAAGCATTAAGATGACATGAAAAGAGGCTTCTCTCAGGAAATTCACACACTACAGTCTAATTTAGTTTGCACATCTGTCCTTAATGCCTTCTCCTGGCATTCAAGCGTCTTTAAGCTGTTGGTTGGCCATTTGGCTTTTTTTTCTTTTTTACACCTTTAAGATAATACAGACAGAACACACAATGATATACGTTTATTTTAAATAAACATCTTTTCTATCATAACATACACTTATTTTATTATAACCTCTTTTCCATTATTTAATCTATAGCGAATATTTAATTTTAAGCAAACACTACTCTATAAAGATTTTCAGAGTTTGTCAGTTATCATTTCTAAGTGTCATGCAGAATGCTTCCAATGCGAAAAGAAAAGTCTCATGAAGGTTATCTCCTTAAAAAGAAACATAACCTGACATTCGGCATCGGAACTGACTGGATTTATATAACCTACGCTACACTGTAGGTAGCTCTGTAAATCACTGGCTTAGGGGTAATAGGTAGTACTGACTCTCCACTGTTCTTGAGCCATCACCCATCCGATGGATCTAAGTTCTTGTGGGTGGGGGGAGTGTTCTTCTCTCCCAAACCATCCCAAAGAGAAACGAACAAATTGAGAACACACTGCATTGATTTATTTTCCCTGTTAGCAACTTGAATCATTTCCTTTTCACCAAGGAGTAAAAAAGTTGTGCTTCTCGTTAGACCATTAAAATCTCCAGAAAATCTGCAAGAACAACATCCAGGACTCCCACGCCTGTACTTACTATTCGCACAAGCCACTGCAGGGTGGAGGCTGAGGTGGAGTAGTGGGAGTTATAGTGGTAAGGTGGCGACTGGTCGTCCTCCCAAGTCTCGTAGCGCTCAGCATAGAAGACAGCTCGCTTGGGGTTCAGTGCTCCAATTGGCTAAGAACAAAACAAGAAGCAAAGTAAGCTATGCCCTTGGTTGTATTAATACGTGTTTGTTGAATTATTGTCTTTTGCAGCGTACATCTCTTGTGACGTTCTGTAGTTCGTTTTGAAGGGAATCATTTGAAGGGATGAAACTAGAAAAAAGTTTGAGTGGAATATGTGTATGTGTTATCTAAACAAAAAACAAGCTGAGTATGGATTTCACCTTGGTTTCCCACAAGACTACACATCCTTAACTATAAATATCTGCGACCAGACAATATGGGAAGGTATATTTATAGCCTAAAATGAGTATACTTTATGTTGGAAAATACAGTAACAAATCAAAAACCAGAAAAAAAAATACGTCAAGAGCATCACATCATAATCAGTTCAATTGCTGATATGTTTTCAGATCAGATCATTTACCAGGGTTACGATGAGCACATTCTTTCTTTTCTCTTAATATCTAAATTTTAGTTCATAAAATTCCAGCGTGCCTCCTAGGCAAAAAATCAAATACCGTTTTTAAATTCAAACAATGAGGCAGATTCTGCCCCCTAAAACAAGCATGTAGAAAAGAAGCAGTTACTGTATCCCATCTCCATTCACTCTCTCCTATCAACATGTTTAAAACAACATTAAATATTTTCACACAACTGTTTATCAGTATTAATGTTTCATACAGAGACTTTACACGATTCCATTAGATGTGGTGGGAAGAGGCAGGGGCTCAAGGTTTGCAGTACTTTGGGATTTGTCTATCAGGCCCCATTTTTTTCAAGGTTGCCCTATAAAGTTTTACGCTTTGACGTGTTGTTGCAATCAGTGTTGGAGTCTGGGGAAACTTGATGAGTATCTACATGTTCTGTATCACAAACATACAAAGCAACTGTGAACTTTCTGTGAAAAGTTGTGCGTAATCCACATGGTTTAACCTTGCCTGACATGTCTTACACTTGTGGAACCAAACAGCATCAAACACAGCTTTTCCTCTTTCCTCACTAAGCCCTGTTGAACTACTGTAAAATGTTAAAATAAACATTTGCATTTTTGGAATTCATTCTGCACGTGACACAGCTACACTGAATCAAACCTTCAAAATGCCCAAAATACAGACTTTTATTACCCCTTATTTAAAATAAAATGATATGATACAATGATACATTTTCTGTATTGTTAACCTTCTTCTTAACAATAGTTGACTGCTTGTGTTATGAGAAGATTTAAGGCATCCTACAGTAATAGCAATTTCAAAATATCTTCCCGCAGAAAAGTTCAATGTTCCAGTGAAAGTTTTAGGTTTTTTTACTTAAACAATTTGTTCAATTTTACAAACCAAATTCAACCTGAAAGAAATATTCATCTCTATATATCTTTTACACAAACAGTACATTAACCTAACACACCACCTTCAGTAAGTGCATAGCAGAGAGAAAAATGTTTTTCTGTTGAGATTTTTTTCCCCCCACACTGATCTTAAGTCAACATACATACCATTGTTCCTGAGGGCATTTCATGTTTTAAATAATTAAAAACACATATAGGCATGGCAACACTTCAGTTCTCACAGCATGAAGGACTTTTTCACTTGTTACATAGGCAAATGTCTTGCCAAGAGGAGCAAATTAAATGTCTGACTCATCCAAACTCTAAACCCAGGTAGCAGTGGCCCTCTTTATACCTGGGTTAACTTATCCAAGGTTGACTGACCAAGAAACAAACAGGAGGATAGCCCGGCAGGTGTGCAAAGCTTCATCCTCACACTGTGATCTCATTATTGCACAGCTAACCCCAAAACCGTTTTCAAGACTAGAACAATCTATTCAGCCATTTCCTAACTGCTTTTTCCAATACAGTGTCATTGGGGAGCTGGCGCCTATAACGGCAAGCTACAAGCGCAAGCAGGTTACACCCTGGATGGGATGCTAGTCCATCACAGGGCACACACAGACTCAAAAACACTCACACTGGTGCTAATTTCAGAAACCAATTAACCTACCAGTATGTTTTAGGACTGTGAGAGGAAACCGGAGCACCTGGAGGAAACGCGGATGAGCATGGGAAGAACATACAAACTCCACAAACACCCAATTAATTGGTCTCAGGGTTCCAGTGCTGCAAGGCAACAAAAGTTAACCGCCGCACAACTATGCTGCTCTTCAAGACTACATCGTTCTGGCAGGTTTTTTGATATGTTAGGATGATGTCTGATATGCTCAGTAAAGAAATTCACAATAGCTAATTATCTTTATATATCTTACAGACATAGAGAATTCATTAACATGCTTTTCTTCACAATGCATTCTCAGGTGACAGGTTATGATGTCAAAATGTCTGCACCGATGTCAACTTTCTATACCAGTTAAGCTTTCATTGCTTCTCTCTGTATTATCAGGACTGGACCTACAGGTAACGATTCAAAAATACTTAATCATTTCATGACAAAAATGGACTAACCAGACTGAACAGCAGCCTGTAGAGGATGTCACTGCTTTATGATCTGCCTGGAACTGACCTTCAGACTGTGAGATTTTTATTTCAAATGCCAAAGGCACAGCAGGGTACCGAATTCTGAAATGTCGCCTATCATTTGGGGCATTAACAGATCTTTTACTAATATTTAGACATCCCATGCAATCTGTTTATCTGCCACTTCAGGCATTCACCAACTGTTAATAGACCTTTACTCTGTTTTAAAATGTGAAGGTAAAAACAGAAGCAGAACTTGCGCCCCTGTCAAAACTTATGCCATTATTTCTGTGCATGCAGCTACAGTTTTGTGGAATCTTGAAATTCAACAAAATTTGACAACAACTAAATGACAACAATTAAAGCATATAAGTACATCAGAACAATCTACATCCATTAAAAACCTAGGAAATGCAGTTTCTTACAAACTCCATAAAGAAGCAGAGAACAACATGTGATGATAAGGTACAGTAATACACTGTATATAATCTAATAATACACATCAACCTGTAAAATGTGAGGTCTAAGAAAAAGTGACTTTGATGGAGAAGAAACTAATTTCACTATACACTAAGTCAACATTTATAATCTTGGAAAGTAGTGTGTCCAGCTTCATAATGTGTATTGGTATTACAAAGGCTGCATATTCTCAGAGATCTGTGGTGGGGAAGTGGGGTGTCAGCCAAAGTGTGATCCAGAGGCTTTGGCAGCTATTCCAAAATACTGCAGATGTTTAAAACTTCAAAGGCGCGGTCAGCCATGTTGAACAACACCAGCAAACAATGGGCTTGTGGTCCAAACTGTGACTCAAAACATGTCAGCTGGCCACCGTAGCACTGTACCCTACTTACAGGCACTTTAAGTTCTGTTTCAATGCAAAGCATTTGTGAATCAGCTATATTCTATGCCAGAACAGTTGTGGTCTCTGTCCATTATCTGCCAAAGCATCATTGGACTGATCAACATCTGCGTGTGTTGCTTGTGCAAGTTGAGACTTGGACTATAGCAAGTTCGTTTAACTGATGAGTTAACAACATTTTGAGAATCACAGGACAAGATGAAGTTTGGAAATAACTGACATCTAATATTGCTTTCTGCTGCTGGTCATGACCTCAGGAGAAGAAGAAAGAAGCCTACAAGAAAATGACCATATTTTGTAGGAGTGTAGTTATTTCTGATTTATAAAGTAACAGACCTTTTTTTCTTTGTACTGTAGATATGATAGTTTGCTGGCACACATAGTGTTATTGATTTTAAAATGCTTTTGTCTAATTTTCATTTCCTATTAAATATTACGCATGGGCTTAGAGTGTTTCTTTAAACTCTGGCAATCATTTAATTTCTTTTGTAGCTGTGTCATTGACAAACATTATTACTTCATTAAAGCCACATTTAGAGGAGGATAAATTGCCACTTTTTACCTTTTCAATCACAGATCCAATAAACAAGCCTTGAAGGTATATTAGCTGTCAAATTTAATACACTTGGTGTGGAAGGAACCATCAATTCCTTTGGGGATGTGGATCCACGAGTAAAGAATCAATGACAGCCACAAGCAGGCACTCACTTCTACACCTAGAATGATTCTTCTTGGCAAATTCTGAATGCAAGCAGCCATAACTACCTTGCAGTGCCTCTGGGTTTCTGGTTAAGTTACAATAGGCATGGGCTGGGATATATAGGGAGCACACTACTATAAGCCAAAATTGATCTTTTAATTGATTATGTCATTTATGCGAAACATTGGCGATTAGGGAGAGATCTAGTACAATTTTGCATTTAAAGCTTCTTCCCAGGAAAAAAGATTACTATTTACTACTACATGCATTTACAGTAACACATACTGTATATAATTATGTATTATGGAGGTTTCCATATTGATACCTGAGAATAAAAGTGAGCTGAAAGAGCTGGTTGTTTTGAGCTTGACATCCTATGCACTATATGACTTCATTTCATATCAGAAATTGTCACTCAAGTTAAGTTTGAAGACTTCCAACTCATTATTTGTGATAACGTTATATGCAGTTTCAACCTAATTCCAAACTATTTGGCCTTTTGCTTTTTTGTAATGACTATATGCGGGGATGTTAGTACAATCCAATGGAATGAAAGAGAAGTTTATTGGGAGCTTCGTTGATTTATGACGTGATAATAACCTGGCATGTGAAATACAGGCAGTGCTTGACTGGGTTGTGAGCCACAGGAAGTCTAGCACACTGTAAAAATGTTACTTGTGGAACCAGACTGGGCTTAAGTTGTACAGCCGATTCAGTAAACTACAGTCTTCATACCCACTTATTTTATGGAATACTGCCATTACAAAGAGCATATGTCCTCTTCAATTACTCCAAAAGAACAGAAATAATAATCAGAATGCCTGTTCGTGTACTTTTGATTTCAGAAGGGAACAGAAAACAAAGGCTCATCAGGTGGAAAATAACACACAAACTTGATACCATTTGTTAACATATTCACCCTTTGAAAGCAGAAAAAACTTCACAGTACACAAAACTTATGTCACCTTCAATTATTCAACTTGACAAACATTTTTTCAGATACTGTTACACACCACTACAAATCAAATTTGGTGACCAAAAAATTACTCAAGTTTGTAAGCAAAAATGGGACACTGTGCAACAGGGCAGTTAAATACTTCAGTTTTGTCATTGATTGTTCATGACAAAATGGAAGTAGTTCTTTATACAACAGTGTAGATTACCATAATGTTGTCACTTTAAATTCTTTAGTTCACCTCCTGAGTAAAACATAGCATGCTTGTAAACCTATGGAATATTCGGCTTTACACTGAGAGGCATAATGGTAACAAAAGCACTACAATTTAAATATACATGGTAACATCGCATAAAAAAAACACAGATGCAGCACTTATGCTTAGAACAATGTCTTGAAAAAGTATAAAATAGTGTTGAACTCATAAAATGAAGGTGCTTTAGAAGTAGACAAAAGATGTACAGAAATTAACAATAATAATCTGGGAACATTCTCAACAGAGTATGAACAGGCTATAAAAAAAGTAAATACTTTAGAGGTAGCACAGTAGAGAGGAGAGAGCAAATAATAATGTATTATTCATCCAATATATCCATGATTATGAAAATTAAAAAAGCACAATAAAAATTAAGGGATTTGCATGCCTTTTTACCCTATTACTTCAAAATTAAAAGCCTTTTCCATGGTTTAATAGTGTTAATTCTTAAATACCCATCAAGCAAGTCCCCTGTCTCTCTGCCCTCACATGTTTGCCACTTGGGAGTAGAACAGCTCTGACTGGATATTTATTATTTCATCCAATACCAATTTTCCCATGCTCTAAAAATTATTAGATATAATCATCTATAATAATTGTGCATATAATTGTGCTTCTAAGCGAAATTGATTCATGCTTGATATCTATATATCTAAGGTTGTTCATTTAGATTACTTTAGGCTACTTTACCATTCCTTTTACTTGTGATACATTAAATGTGCAATAGCTACTACATGTACATGTACTACAGCACTACGTTATCGTAGCAAGATTGCAAAAATCAGAGTAAGGTTCTGATCATTAGAATTGTTAAACTGCAGATGAAAGTGTTTGAAATAATGCCAGTGTATAAATTAAGTAGAAAATTACTAACCTCTGCATTTTAGAGAAAATATAAAAATTGGACAGTTATGTCTAAAAACTAATAAAGGAAAATTAACAGAAAAATGAACTGGATTTTGCATTTATGGGAGTAGTCTAAAACAATGGAGAGATTGTTTTAGGTTACAAGCTTTTTTGCAAGATTTAAAGACAAGCTCAAGATGACACACAGTTTATTACACCCCACCTAATCGACTAATGTACCTACTATACCAACTCGTCAAGTAAGCATCTAGTGGTGCAGAAATGGGGTTAAAGGTGGCAATAAAGTATCTGGCATTAGTCAATGTCTTGTGTGTTTCTGTCTATCCTTTAGACATGAAAGCTATGTTTTGCTATAGCACTATAAACACTAGCAATTTTTGCTTTACCATTAACTGCAGATGTCAATGTTGGAAAAATCAGCTCCCACAAAACAGTAAAAAAGGATAGAATGTCTTGATTGAAATGCAATTCTCACCTATGGGATGTGTGGACAGTTCCAACAGGAAACTCTGTTCTGTGTCAAAGTTATTATGAAATATCTTTGAATATTTATTTTAGCCCACAGGAAATAAGGCACTTGTGCCACAAAATTCGAAGTAACAAAAATTTCATACTCAGCTGAGCTGATGTCACTATATGCCAGCTGCAATGATAAAATAAAAAAAATCTGAAATAAGAGCACTACTGTCTTAAAATTTTTACTGATACAGGCACACTACAGTACCTAAATAGCATGAATAGTTCACACTGTAGTTGCCTAAATTGTATGGAAAAAAAATTATTTCTTACATTTCAAGGAGATAATGTATAGAATGCGACAAAGATGTTAAGCAATGCTTTCTTTTTAAATTACAGATTTCAAAAATTTGATTTAAAGCATAATTCTAATTTATAAGATAATTTTAACTTGAGTAATGACTGCTACCTACTCTTGAGTGTTAGGCTTCAGTTTATTTCGATCATCTAACAAACTTTGGATTAAAAACATCTCAGTTTGCAGTTAAACTCACAAAACAAAGGAAACATGCATGGGGTGTATTGGAGGGGTGGATTAACTGGTTAATATAAAATTGCATGATGGAACTTCACAAATATGCACAACGAGGATGAGCTGCCACTGTTTACCTCAACTTACCTGAAGATGCACCACATTCACTCTTTCATCACAGAGTCTCAAGAGGCAAAACAGAGCAGACAATGTATGGTACCGGTCTAGTTGCGATTTAAAAAAAAAAACACCCCTAATAAAGCTAAAATCAGGCTGGCACTTTAGCAGCTCCTCTCTGACAGCTTTATCCAGTGCACATCTCGGAAATGTACAGCTCTCTGGGTGCAAGGCTGTAATTTGTGTGACAGGGAAGCAGCATGAGGTGGCCATATTAAAAACAGAACTTCTCATTTCATACAGCTGGAAAGCACAATAGTTTTCATCTTTGGGATGGCCTGACTGTCTAATGAATACCTGAACAATACTGAACAGCCTGTAGATATTTTTTACCTTTATTTTTTATTACTATGTGGCAGGAAATTCAGTACTTTAAGCCTACATCCAAAAAAGCAATGGCTGATGGGATCTACATTCCAGTAGGTTTAAAAAACATGGAGCTCATAATAAAAGTTCAGAGGAAAAACAAAGCCCAGCTTCTGGCAATCACCATCACTAGAGAATAAATGTAGGAATTGAGTCTACCTTCAATGACTCAAATGCCATTCTACCAATTCCAAAGGCAACCCCAATGCATCCAAACATTGGCTCATTTGATAGAAAAGGGGAGTTTTTTCTGTCATGAGCACATGGTCAGAATGTCATCGTTCAAGCCAAATTATACCCTATAATCGTAATTCCTCTAATTCAGATACAATAGGTGATGGTGTTGAACTTTCTCTGATGCCTCAGTTGTTAAAAACTCAGGATTAAAAATGAATTGATCAAACAAATCTTGAAAGCTAGCACCAGCCATCACTGACTTAACTCATAAATGATGTACAGTAAATGATTGCTGAATCTAAAGTCTTTCCCAAGGAGCTTCTGTTTTTCAACCTTTCTGTGCTTGCAATTCTACTAATTTAAATAAATCACTAGGCCCTATTTTTTTATCCTCTGAGAAAGTAATGAAAAGGTTAAAGTACGGATTAAACAAAAATCAATATTTACTTATGTGACTTTAATTTTCTAATAAAGGTTCAGACAGGGACACAATTTCCCATTGAAGATGTACAAAAGATTTCAAGACAAAGGAAGTCTAAAAATCTGACAGGAAATTTAATTTAGTTTGGACTAATGACAGTATTTAACACTTCAGTGTGCTGTTAAATTAATCCAATGAACAGCCAGAGGCAAGATACTGGTTAGCTTCCTTTTCTTTAGGTAAGTAAAAAAAATAGAGAGGAAGTAATCATAAAAAGTATGACACTGAAATATATGAACAAGTAAAGTGTAAAGTTTAATTTCACACTGAAAAGTAGGGAAAAAACAATGTTTCGTCTGAGACTGTTTTTTCAGCTTCAGAGCCCAAATGTGTTTTTTCTCTCTGTTTTCCTGCATAGAATTAACTTCTGCTTGTACAGTACCTTTATACCTCACAGGCTGACAGAGCTCAAATATGTGTGCAATTAAAAAAAAGAATGCTGTCCTTTGGCAAATGGGTGTGTTTATATTGCATTTATCACACTTCACTAAGTGCCTAATAAGTGCAATAATCACAGGTGTGTAGGTGTTCAGAAATATTAAGATGCATATCTCTTTCTCACTTGAATGCTCTAGAACAATGTTTACTGGAAAGAAGCTGCAGGACATAAAGTCTCATCCGGCACCTTTGAGTCATCTCCTGCTCAAGAGTCACCTCACTGACTCTGCAGGAGATGATTCTTAAACTCTTCCAACACAGCTATTTCTCAAACAAGATCACTTTGGAAATAGAGCCAATTAATGTATCAGGTATGGAAAACATTGGAACACGCTACATAAGTTAGCCTGTCCAAAATAAAACATACACTTTTCAAAATGAAACAAGAGCTTTGTTTCTCTAAGCAATATTGTGCAAGACTCATGTAGGATCTTTTATCACCATCTCAAGTTTACAAATACTTCTTCAAATGAAACCAATTACTAAACATGACTTATTTCATTTGAGATGTTTTCATGCTGAGTGTACTGCACTGCTAACACTTGCATGAGAAAGGGAGTGTTATTTGTCTTTGTTGTCATGTAAGAAATGGCAGTTCATACCAGCAGCTCATTAAAAACCTGTATGTCTGTTGCACCGACCAATACCATACTGAACCATTGGTATTTGCTTCTAATGGGGAATAAGTAAAAATACACAAATTATCTCACAGTGTTCATCTTATTAGCTCTAATATAATGAATTATACAATACAAGGCCCATCTAAAACTATTCTACAAGGTATGAGAGCTGACTCCAAGACAGACTATGAATGGAACTGAAAGGAAGACTGAACTTGTACGGGCATAGATTAGATGACAAATATAACAATGGCAAGACAGGAATCTGTAATCGAGGATCTTAATGTGTGAATATTGTCTCAAACATGAACTGCAGGTACAAAAAGGATATATACCTGCACAGTGCAGCTGAAAAGAGATGTGTAGACAAGACAGGCTGTAAAGAGATGCTCATCCATGTTGATAAATACAGGTATTTTGTAAAGAATGTTTGGGTATAAAAAAAAGTAAAACAGAACATCAGCTCTATCTATATCTTCCCTGTCTTCTTTTGCCTTTTAAGAAGGGTGGTAAAGCTATCCCACTTTTTTACATTTATACGTTAGATATAAACATAAAATTATAAATAAAATAATTTCTAACTACTGGATTAACAGAAATGTATGTGACTGAATTGAATGGAAAAAACATTCAATTATAGTTTCAAACTCCAATTCACCATTCCTTAAAAACACTGGTGCTTCCCAGAATTTAACCTCCTAGGTGCAATCCATACAGTTAACCATACTTAAGTCCCCCCGACAAAGGAAAGCTGTGCTCTACCCATGGCATTTGACAGTTCTCAGTGCGTATAACTAGGTTCCACCTACTTCCTTTCTCTCCCTTTTGCTCTGTTTGCTGCATTTATTAATATACACGCAGGAAAGATGCATGCTGGCGCAATACATAATTTACCACAAGAAAGCCAACATTGTCAAGATGTGTAGGGGCACTGGCTCGTTGTGGTCTATTAGCTCTGAACTTTTTGAGGAAGAGCTCCAGGGTTCCAAGGACAACTGTCAGGAGACGAGAGACTTTGAACTCATGCTAATGAAGCCTGCGAATGGGCTGTAAACACTGCAGAATGATGTAGAAGGAATATATTACAATACATAAAGCACAACAGTCCCTCTGGATGGAATCTACAAGGGGGGTCTAGAGGATTAGATCACGTGGAAATGTCTCTGGATTCCAGCTCTTGTGGACTAGGCAAAAAAACAACGTAATAAAATGTTCAATTTCTACTGTGTATCTGGAAAAACAAATACTTAAATTAAAATCTATGATGTGTAAATATTCAACAGGCCTATTTTTTAAATAAAGAGGGAATACAATTTTTCTATTTTAACTTTTAATGCTCAATGAAAGATTTATAACGAAAAATATGCAGTATATGGATTATAAGAAACAATTTATATTTCTGTTTCACATGAATAGCTTCTGAAGAGACCTGCTGCATTTAAAGAGAAACGCAAAAATTATTTTAAGAAGCTATTTTTTTAGAAAAATAGAAATATATATTTTGTGATACCCACCAAATTTTTAGATTAGCCAATCGTTTCATTTTTATGTCTGGGCTTAAGTCTACAAATCATGCGACCTCAGATGATGGAGAATAAGGAAGACTCCACCAACAGCCTATCTACAGTACATCTTTTAACATGTCACAGGCAACACAACCCCATATCTAAAGCTGAGCACCGATTGGAGGAGAGAACCACGAGAGCCCTAACTGGCTAATCCCAGTGATGCTCAGCCAATTATGTGCTACAGCTTGAAGCATCTCGGTCATAGTCTGCCAGTGACTTGAAGCGGGATCGAACTCATAATCAAACGCACACTTGAGTTACTTTTCAATGTTATTTTCTCTCAAAGGAGTTTGTGCTCAAACATGGAGTGATGACAGTCGTGAAGATCCACTAACTCCAAAACACTGCAGGGGCATGGTACTTTGAGCCTGACAGTGCAGGGAAGGTTACTGACAAATGAACGAAAAACTAGAGCTGTTCTTTTGGAGAAACGACCAACAAGAATGTACTGTATGCCAGAAACATCTAATGAATGCTACAACCGTTCCTTTCTATTGTTTAACTACAGAAGTCTATACACATCCAAAGATCAAACTTCAAATCACTTCAAATTAATCAAGCAGGTCACAATTCATTGTATATACTGCATGGTTGTATTGTCATATTCACAGTTGTTTCACATAGTTGTGGTGCATATCTCTATGTACACATATGTGATCCTTTTTCTGAAAAATAAAAATTGTTTTCTGTTGCCTGGGAAATTATTCAGTTTCTGTTACTGGCAAACAGAAACAGACTATAGTATTATAGATATTTTTTGCTGGATTAATAAGTGCTCACCATTAACAGAAATCATGGAAGATGTAAAACTATACATCCTTACATATGAATTGTGAGAGAAAATGGAATTGTGTTAAAATGCAGGTATTATACATTGCTCCTTTTAATGGGCAGACCCAGCATGTTATTTTAGACTGCTTATCCTTTCAATGCTTTTACATTAGTAACTTAATATGTACAGTATATACACCATCATCCACTGAATGTCGACAAATTTAACCTTATGGTGACATACCTGTACTGTATATGTGAAAGAATGTGTATGCCAGTATTGATTTTATGAAAGAGATTTACTGGAAATACAAATAGTGGGATATTCAACACAAATATCACATGACTGAAATCATATACTGTATGCTGTACAAGATGCTGAATAAAGTGAAAAACATGATTAAGCACAGCCTTGATGCACTTTTGCACTTCAACCTATGTTTTCAAATTGTTAAGAAATGTAACTATTTGACTATTTTATATGCCAAAGCAGGAGATTCAGGATTCTTATTCCCTATAACACAAAAAGACACAAACAGGCCACACCAGATTTTTAAAAAAGTTTTGCCATCTGCTTGCCCTCTTTCTTTCTACTCCAAAATGGTCTAAAGAATACAAACAGAATATGAGACAGGAATGCAATTCAATTTCAGGTCAGTGAACCCCTGAACTGCAGCTGAATGTGTGTAACTAACAATTCTGATGCTCGAAGGAACACAAACAGAACATAGCGAACAAATCAGAAGGCCAGAGCAGTATTTACAGCCGAGACAAATTAAGACGAGGGAGTGGGCTCTGAAACAAAGCAGGTTATTTCAGCATTCAGTTGATTTATAATTATTTGTCTAACCCATGAAAGTCTGCTGATGACAGCGTTTTAGGAATTTCACTGGTATGACATCCTGTGCCCAGGATGGGCACCAGGCATGCACAGTTTTAATGACCAGAAGATTCCAGAGCAGCATAATTTATTGTCTGCACATTACCATCCCAAATTCAGCTTGCCTATTTAGGGGATTAAGATAATGCAGGAGAACAAAATCTGCACTCTATCTAGTTAGCAATCATAAAAACAAACCGGGGAAGTGTAGTTCATTTTGAATCTAGGTTCATAGAACATTACTCACTTTATTGTCAGCCTGTTATGTTTAAAATCTGTTCAATGATTTGTTATTATCTTCTACTGTATATTGAAGGTACTGTACATAAAGAATCGATCTCTGTTCAATAACTGAAATAAATGAGTGACAAAGAAGCATACACTGTTGTGATCTAATGATGTACGATCGATGGTTTTCTAAAGTAGCCTGAGCCATTTCTCTGTGTTGTAATTAGCAGTGTATACTACCCAAATTAATAATAAGATGTTGTAGGAATAATATTCCGTGCTATATGTTTTGGGAAAATGGCAGCTAGAACATTACAAAAAAATGGCCCAAAAAATTTCAGAATGTAGTGTCAAGCCCTTTCTCTGATGAAGGCACCTTAAGATATGTCCTTTGGGAAACATTAAGACATGACGAAATAAAAAATAAACTCATCAAAGTGCAGACTGTCTGAAAATGGACATGCAGAAAGGCCTCGAGCGGCATTTTTACAAATGCATCTGTGTGCAGATGTTCTGTGGAGAACAAAAAGAGACCACAGAATGTGGCAATAATCTTTGTTGCACTGGTGAAGTATATTAAAGTCAAACTGTTTTATTGGATACTGTTTTCTTTTTCCAAGGGTGAAAATGAAGTATTCTAACCATGTCCTCATTATTTTGTTTTTAAATAGTATTCTTTTACATTTAAGGGCTTAAAAAAAGGAAAAGCTCTAGTCCTAGCAGCAGTCCTGCCCCATATACCACAGTGCTGAGAGACGAGACCTGGTACCTTTGAGAGGTCTCTGAAGTTGCCTGGAAGAGTGAGATCCAGCTCCTCAGACTCGTAATTTGTGAGGACCCACGGAAAGACGGGGTACTGGTTTAAATCATTGTATGTTCGCCCTGGGGAAAGAAAGATAGAAATGTGAAGGAAGCACAGAGATTCAGCGGGTATCCAATAGTGAGCTCATGTTACAGCAGAGACGAGTGTACAGCATTCCAGCACCCCCAGAGCAACAGCGAGCAACGAGTTTCCTTCGTGTTGTTTCCAGTCAGCCTTTTCTAACCTCGAGGGTACTAACTTCATACTGAGAAAACAGGATTTTGTGTCATCTCTGTAAAGAGCAAAGCAGCATACACATACAGACAAAGCTTAAACCAATATTGAAGGAAAGGAAAAACCCAGTGCCCCAGTCATAAAACGTATTTAAAAGACATTCCTGGAAAAGAAAATTATAAAATGCTAGAAAAATACAGTAATAATAATATTTGAACATTTAATACATGCTTTAGAGACATGAAATATTTTTTAACTGTTTCCAACATGATTGATAATATGTTAATAGATTATAGACAGAACGCAGACAAACTACAATGACCATTTTTTTAAGAAATACAGACTGGAAACATCTAGACTTCTTGTTTAGGTAAATAACTTTTGTTTTGTTAGTTATGATGATGAAGACAGGAGCTCTGTGTTAGTTCACAGGGAGCTCAGGTCTAGTTCAGAACAAACCACTTCTGTTTAACAAAATAGAATCAGCATGACCACTGTGTGCTCAATAGATTTAAAAAGACTTAAAGTCTTGGTAGCACTTAAAGTCAGTACTATTTTTTTTTCCATTCAGTTTGTTCTCATTTTATCAAGTGTCATTCTGTGGCATTTCTTTGATAACTTCATATAGCGTATAAGATGTATGTATATAAAACAGTACATGATTACATTTATTCACAGATTGCGGTTTAATTATATTTAAATACAGTAATAAAATTCCACACATACCCGACTGCCTCTTTTCCCACACAAACAATTGTTCTCAAAAATTCAAGATTTAATAAACTCATGAAAGTGCAGACTGTTTGAAAATGGACATGCAGAAAGGCCTTGAGCGGTTAAATGTTTAATGAAAGGCCTCGAGAAGTTTGATGTTCTATAATTCTGTGACTAATTCATACTTATAGTTAAGGCACAAATACTGAGATGAACCAAACAGTAATTTAGTTAAATGCAAAAGAAGTACTGAGATTTTGCTATGATGGAGACAGCCCTTGCACTTGACTGTGTATTTGGTAACTTTGGAGAAATGTACCTCCAGCCTCCATGACAGTGACTACATTGAGACAGTTCAACTTCAGTGCCTCCAAATGTGTCATCTGTTTCTGATATTACATTCCATCATATGAAATACATCGATAACAAAAAGCTAGAAATTAAAAATACTGTATCCTTCCTTTATACTGTCAGTATGACAAATCACTTCTAAGCTATATTTTTAAAACACGTAATGCAACAATTGCAGTGAAATTGAAAGGTGAGTGATTATTGAAAAATAAGTGAAATTAATAAATCTTTTTAATTAACAGTGATTGTTCCCTTTTTTCATAATACTCGATTTAAATCCTATTTTTTTAATTGCTATAATAACTGGTTTAAAATAAGTTTAAAAATGTTCATATATCAGGTCAAACAAATATCATGACACTCGTTTGACATTTTTGTTTAAATACAATAGAAAAGGCTCAGAAAGTTGAAAAATCTGTTAAATAGAATTAAAATTTGTGGGATTTGTGCCTTCAAAGCAAAAACAATGTGAAACAGCAAATATCCATTTTAATATCAATAGTTGTGCCATGAAACGTAATTCATTACACCAAAGCCTAATGTTCAGGCACTACAGTATTATTCAGGTATAAAAAAATAAAGTTTATTCAGTTTTATAAAAATGAAACGCTTGGGCAAAAGTTGACAAAAAGATACAGTTAAAATATTTTTTATCATAAAGGTCTTCCATCACTCTGACAGGGAACAAAGGGCTGAAGTGTGGCTGGTATTTCCTGAAAATCTCTCCTGCCTGCCAAATCTCCGCAAGTTTTTTCCTCTTCTAAAGTATCCAGTTCAGTTTGTCCCCACACAGCACCCTTACAACACTCTTGCTGGGTGATACAAATGATACAGTACAGTTCCACACAAATTTCAGGAAACATAAGCGAACTCACTTACACTAAAGGACTTTTGATAAGATCTTCCCAGGAACTTTTTGTAATTTCCACATACACATTCTGCAAGTGTTTAATGTTCCATATATTTAAATTTCACAGTGCCTGAATGTATTTAGCGCTTTTTGTGTCAATTGAAAGGAAATTCAGCATTTGTAGACTGATATATTTTTTGTTCTAATTTTGCATTTTCGTATATCATTTTTTGGATTGGGAGTTGCTTCATTAGGCCTGGCCTTAGAAGGCCTCATAACTACATAAATTCCAATACACATAAGCCCTGTTAAACCTCTTTTGAATGAAGAAATAAATCATTCATAAATAACAGTATTCATTAGAACATTCACATCAGAAGCAGCTATGAGGGTGTTCAGTGGGGGAAACTTTTTAAATGTGCATGTTTCTTTTTGTTTCTCTTATTTTCAAACTGGCTCAAAGAAATAATTTATATAATGCTCTGTTTGCTTTCTATAGGGTCAGACACCAGACAGAAAAGTTTAAATAGAAAGAAAATAGGCAAAGCAATTACAACCTATGGTGTCCCAAGTATACAAAGCCTCAGCCTCAGACTATAATGATGGTAAATACTATCATTATAGTAGTTACATTTTGAAGAAACGGAACAGTAAGTATGAAGGGTATGTTGGCTTCCTGCAGTTCAGTGTGGATGTGTACACAGATAATGATGTCTTCTATGAGCATAACAGACTACAATCTGAGCTGAATACGCAGTGCTCCAAGAGGTTAAATACTTGTAGATCCTATAACCCTGACATCATCAAAATGGCTGTTCCAAGATGAAATCCATATGTCTGCTCATACTGCTACATTATTTTAATACAAAGCTGGAACTATTCAAGCTTTTTTTTTAAGATTTCTCCAAATTCCTTCCCTCCCTGTTCTGTTTTCTTTTAACACCCACATCCTAGAAACCTATTTGCTGAACTCTGGCTTTCTTTTTTGTGGAGAAGGCAAAACGCCTGAACCATTAGCCACTAGGGAAGTAAACCCTAAGCTTTGAATTGAGTGTGCTACCAATAGCTGGCTTCCTCCCGGTATTTCTGCCTTGTGCTGGGACCATTCTGTAACAATATGCAGCATTATTACAGCTCTTAAAAAATATATTACCTGGAAATAATGGGAGTACGAGAAGAATAAAAAAAACTAAGCTTAATTAAACAAGTTAATATTATCAACTTCAGAAGGCCATTGAAGAGGCACAGCAGAGTTTCAAAAAGACCTGACAGAAGTTAAATCTGCTCTCAGTTGCAGAAGATGTTAATAATAGCGGAATATTGTTTAATTAGAGCACTGCCGCCTTCACATTAACACTCTTTAAGTCTGATCTTCCCCGCCTGTCTGCCGACCAGCATTGCTCAGACGTTTTTGTCATCTCTAGGTCATTAGAAGGAATTTTTAATGAATTTTCTACATGTTAGCAGTCTGCTTTAAAACTAATTAGATGACAATAATTTAGCGAACACATGCTGTAGCTAAATATAAATATGTATAATTATGCAGTGAAAAAATCACACCTCACTGAGCTCAACAGCATGTGAAAGGGTTCTTGCTTGTTCAGTCATCACAGCTTCAGCCAATCACATAACACACACCAAGAGTTTTGAGAAATCAAATCACACAGATACTGTACATTTATTTCATTTTATTAATAAATGGTCTGGTTACTGCTGAAGTGTCAGTGTCCTTTTGAACTAATTATAAGAATAATAATGATAATAATAATAACATAAATGACTTTGTGTTACTTCCTAAAAAAATAAAATTACATGTTACGTTACAAAATTACGTGATGTTGAATACAAATACAAAGACTACTTATTACCTTCAGTTACGCAAGAACACCACACAAAATCGGTGTCTCTAGCTTTCTAGGGGCTGACTTTTATGTGCTCCATAGATTGATTAATTAATTCGTGCATATTACTTTTGTAATTGTGATTCATGTAGTAACTGGTCTGAACAGAAAGCAGGTAATCTCAATGTGCCATGAGTGTGGAGATATCCCTACTAGGTAGGAAACTGTTGTTCTCCTGTCTACTTGCAGTTGTCTTAAACGACAAAGCAATGAAATTACATTTTCCCATTATTATTTCCAGACACTCTAGGAAAATGGTTTGTTGACTCTAATAAAGCTTCTGTTTCAGACAAAGCTGTCAGCAGAGGAAATGGCAGAAAAAGAGAGTAGGGAAACGACCCCAGAAACAATAAATGAATCTGCAGGCAGGGTGACAGGTTATACCTCTCCTGATAAAATTTAATGTGAACGCTTCAGAATCCATCATAGCACCAGAGCCAGAGTCCCAGTGGGATAAACGCAAACTATCAAGGCACCACAGTGAAGGCCATGACAAACATAAACCCATTAGCCAGGGATTAGAAAGTAAAAAAAAAGCAACCCTCACCTGCAATGGTGTTGAGGAACATCAAGTACTCAAAGTTGGAAATCTCCCGCCTCTGCCAGCGCTGTGTCATGTTGGAGGACTTGAAGAGCTGACGAGGGGTGGCCAGGGAAATTCGCCTAGGAAACCGCAATGTCTCGTTAGTGCTTTCTGAAAGGAGCAGGGACAATATCACAATCTTTTCTACAAAAACCTTGGTCAACCCTTTCCATACACACAGTCACACAATGTGTCTTAGCTACACTCATGAATATTGTGTATTTTATGAAACACGGAATGTGTTTTCAGAAAATATTTGTCAAAAGGCAATTTGAGACAATATACAGAAAAAAACATGCTTTGCGAATAACCTCCACTTTTAGATGCTTTCCATACAGTAGGTCTGCAGAAAGCACCCAGGTGACTCAGGATGGTTTGTGGTGTTGCAGAAGACACACAGCAGTCAGAGCATTATTTCAAATCAGACACCTGAAAACAGACTAATTGGCCTAAGCCAAGCACTAGCATTCCTATGGACAAAAATTAATAACTGAGTATCAGTAAGGAAAGTCAACAGTTTTTTTTACCTTATCTAACATTTAATTTTTTGAATAATACATTTTCTTTGTTGAAAAAAATATAAAAGTAGATGTCAAATAGGGGGGAGATAATAAAGGGTTTGTTCCTCGTGTTTTTCCAATGTAAAAAAGTATACTACATGGCATGTACATTACTGTATTAATTGGTCGGCCTTTTATAACCAAAGATGTAAACAACACAGATTGTTTTTGCATCTGAAAAATTTACAATGCAGCAAGGCAGACTACCTGTTCTCCATACTCATGTTTAGAAAAAAAAAGCTTGCTTTCTCAAATAACTAATACCTTGTGTCTCAAAATATAATCTCATGCTGCTGGGTGTGCTTCTACAGTATGTACATGCAGTCAGGCACTGACATTCCTCCAGCAGGGGTGGCAGGCACTAGCTTTTTTTAAAGGTGCTTTCTTGAAGTGCTCTCCTTGCTGTAGGATCCTCCTACACAATCTAAAAGGATTACAAGGAAGTCTTTCTCTCTTCACCTAGATTTTCATTCCCTCTCACATGGACAAAAACTAAAAAAAAAACTTGGAAATTAGAAAAAGAATCTAGCACTGCTCCCAAACTGAATTCTCTTTGATCATCCACATTTTATATGGTGTTTTTAGATAGGACATAATACAAAACTGTTAAAAGGTTAAACTCCTGAGCTGCAACAAAACTACTCACATCACCTTTGTAGCAGCATAAAACATCAATTTTAAAGAAGTCTGGCTAGCAAAAAGAACTAAATATTTCAATATATGTCAAAATAAGATGTTTGCTTTGAGATGAGTCTAATGATTTTTATAGCAATCAATTCCTGTATAATGGCTTGTTCTTTCTTGATACTGTTAAAAAATACTGGCAGACACCATCTTAATTAATAAAACCTTAAATGACTTATGCTTAGGATTTTGTTACTCAAATGTCAAAAATAAACATTCTATTTTATTGAAGGAAATAGAAGTCATATTCTGATGTCACTTGGTGTTGCGCGTTGGCAAGGGACTCTCCACATGTGTGTACAACGGGGTTAGTAAAGAAATCTGACAAATGTGAACTGAAGTCTTTCATACTGTAGTCATCTCAATTTTTACATTTCTGAAATACACAACGTAATAGGACGGAGGCTTCAGAATGTAATGTCTATAAATCCAGTACCAGGTGTGTGATATAGTCTTCACAAATGGAAGCAGGTCGGTTCAAACAGGGTCAATACCCACATACTTCACTGACAGCTGCAGCGGGATTTTTAATGTCGGTGCTGCAGGCAAGATGGCTGTTTTGTACAGTAGGAAATAGCTATAAAAACTGGGTGCATGAAAAACACTAAAAATTGCAGGCCTTGTATTTGCTCGGGAATTAATTCAATGCCATCTTTTTGTATAGCTGTGGACACGAAACAACGTCAGTTCCTGTATGTTTCAAAGAATATTTTTTTTTCATAAATCAAAAAACAGAAATGTATTTGATTGTATAATAGTATTTTTTTCTAGAGTACTTCAGAAATGGATATGCTAAACTCATGTTTCCACTGATGACGCACCTGGCTTGAGGTAATCCATAGCTGGTACCAACTCCTACCCGAGGTAAGCTGTAAACCACTTTCTTCACCGTGGCCTGGTCAGGGAAGTTGAACATCACCGAAGCTGGAAGAAAGCAATCAAAGCAAAACGGTGTGATGCTGGTACTGCAATGCAATGATGTATTAAAGAAAATGAGTTTGATGTGCCAAAGAGATTACAAGTGTGCCATACTTCTGTTGGCCATGAACACTTCCAGGGCCGTGTTTTGGAGAAGGTAGCGCCTGGAGAACACTGCTCTGATCTCGCTGAACATCCATTTCCCATGTAGGCCTTCAGAATACGCCAAAACCTGAACACAGTGAACACAGCAAAGAGGCATTGGATGGGCAGCGATTGCAATCAAGAAAAATCTAAAAACACTAAATTCATCTAGCTGTACTTTATCGTGGGCTTGCCTAAGCCCCAAAACATTAGCTGTATTTCTGTTAAAAATACACCTGCCTTCCCCTCCAATATGCACATTTGTCAACTCTACATTTTATTTGACATTTGTCCTGATTCGATTAAAAAGGCTACAATTTCCAAGTAATGTCAAAATTGTTAGTCTTTCTTTGTCGCATTATCCATCAGCATTTGGTTGGGCACATTTTTGTTTTACTTAAACAAAGCCAACAATATCATATACTCCTGCAAGTTCCATTAAAACCTGTGGGAAAATTGAAACATCTTTCCTTTACTGAATACGGTCAGCATTGACACAGCACTCCTGGATGATGCTGAAGATGAGGAAATAACAAAAAACAGTAGTACTACACACTGGAGAGGGGGACAAAATGCTTAATGTACATAAACCAAGATGCTTCATCTTCATTGCACACAGTACCTGAAAAACCGAATTTACATTCATACTATTCTGTAAATGGGTATACATATTTTAACAGAGAGCACCAAATGTGTAGTTTACAATAATAATAATAATAATGAGGAGGATATGCAATGTTTGAGTTGAAAAAGGATAAAAAGCACTATAAAATGAAAAGGAATATAAATAACTGCCTATTCTGTGGCTTCTCTTTTACATACACAGGAGAATTAATATTTTTCATATTTTTCTTCCAGGACAATTAAGTGAAGGCAGAGACAGTTTGCTACTTGTTTTCTTACTGGTCTCACAGAAAATCCAAAACATTTAAGATCTATGACTCAGTCATATAAGACAAAGTGCTATGTTCTTGGTGTCTCCATAACACCTCTTGTATTGGTTCCTTTAGTGGCTTCCTAAAAAAAAAATCTGACTTTGTTTCTTCCTCTAGACAGAAGGTTTACAATTCTTGAAGTGGCTTACAGTAAATGAATCATTAAAAATTATAGCAACAATAAAAGAAACAAGTAATGCTACACAGCTACACCTTTTTGACTTCAGGACTCGAGAGGAAAAAATGAGCCTGCTTAACTGACAAGTGAAAATAATCCCCATCTCTTCTGTCTTCACCCTGAGAGGTGTTCAAAAAGGACCAAATGGTGAGTATCACAGGCCTCATAGGTCAGGTTCATGCTTTTCAAACTTAATCAAGGAGGTGTTAAAAAAAGATGAAAGCCCCTCAGCCTTCAAGTAGGGAAAGAGAGGAAGGGGGAAACGGTGAACGCAAAGTGAGATGTTCCATAGAGGAAGGTTAAGTCTGATGCTAATGCTCATTTAAAATGGTGACAGTCTGTGGTAGTGCAGGCTAGCTGGGCTGGTTTAATTTCTCTCTGGAATAGCTCTTTCCCGACCTTGTGCAGCACATCAAAGTCTCTAGAGCTCAATTAAAATTGGATTATGTTGAAATGCTCTATCTGTGGTACGCTGCTATCACTAGCACTTTTCTCTAAGTAATGCCCCACTTGACAGCTATGCATCCTGATTCAAACAGTTGTCATAGAGACAAGCGAACTAAGGAAGCAGCCTCTAACAACAAGCAGAGGAGAGGTAAATGCCAGTGCTACTGTAAATGAAGTGCTGAGCGTGGAGCACAAACATATAGAGATTCTGGGTTTTACTGCCAGAATGATCTGCAAAGAATACTTCAGTGAAGGCAAGAAAAGCTGCCATAATAATAAAAATAAGGTACGATCTCCAGGGAAGAGTTCCTTCTCTTACCCCAATAGCTACATATTATCTACACTTACCAACAATCACATGATCCTATATCTGTTCTGAGAATAGAAACTACAATTCAAAACACAAATTCCAGATGAAAATACAGTTATAAGATAGAAGTTTTTTACCTGAATATATTAACTCCGTGGTTGGGAAAGAAGTAAAATATACCAGATACATAAATAGTAAATGACTTATATTCAACAAGTTTTTGAACTGTGATAATTACGTAACCAAGTATGTACAGTAACACCATGTACTGATACATACTGTGAGGCATTAAAAAACACAATACATGAGTACTGAAATCAATAGCACACTTTGTGTTTTCATGTTGCTCCGTATATAATGATGTGGCATGATGTTAACTGTTTTTTTTTTTAATCTTCAGTGTTGGAATTATTTTTCAGCAAACTGGATGAGTCACATTTCGAAATAATAAACCTTTTAGATCTTACAGTGTTAACACAATAAAATTAATAACATTGATCTTCAGACTAATCCTGCTATATTGCATTTGCCATGTCTGTAGTGTCAAATCTGCTAGCAGAAATTAAACTTTGATAACAGGATTTTTTTGCAACTGCAATGGAATAAAAAATGAGGTTATGTTATTAAGCTTTCCATATAATTTATGCAAAAATAGTAAAGTTAGAGTAACTACTGATGGTCTCCTGGGAAGCCTATTACTAAAAGGCTGGTAACCTTGAGGTAATCCTTAACTGTTAATCTCCATGTCAGAAATGTTATCAAAATGTAGGTCTTTTATGTCTAAAATATTGTTTGTATTTGACCTCGCTAAGACTGATGTGGCTTGGCTTTGTTTTTTTCAAGAAATGGTTATAGTAATGCTTTTCCTGTGGTGGTTGAGGACCTACAAAGGTCCTTAATAGGTTGAAAGTTCTATAAAATATTTATGTTCATTTCCAATGTGGAGCCAAATTATATCTTGATATAATGTTTGTTGTCTCACTTCACTGGTTACCTATTAAGGTGACTTTGAAACCTTGCTTCTCACTAAAAAGGCTCTGCACAATTTGGCAGTATCCTACAGTATATTAGGTATTTACTTAAATATTATATAATCCAACTAGCAGTTTATGTTCCTCCTGTAGTAATAAGGCATTCGGTCGGGCATCGTACTATTAAAAAAGATCAATTGTTAAAAAAACAAACAGTGCAATAAGTTCAATACCTCGTCCCTCAATTGACACGTGTTCTCAGTCTGTCAAAGTTTTTAAATCACAGTTATACATGTATGTTTAGATTTTAAAGACAATTTGCTTCCATATTCTTTATCATCATCGTAACCATTTTTAAACACAAGAGAGGACCACGGAGGCACAACACAATGAGAAAGCTCTAGAAACATCAAGAAGATGGAAAAGAGCAAAACATGATGAGGTATTTTCTATCTAGTAAAACAGAACTTCTTTTGATCCATTACCTTTCACATTACACCACCAAAGATCCAGTTCTAACTCTCCTAATAACCTTGACCTCTGCACTTTGTTTAGTTTCCTCTTTTTTAAGGTTTATTTTCGATCAAATTTTCTGCCTTATTTATTTTTTGCCTGCAGTACTGCAGTTATCCAGTCCTGGTTCCATAGGATCCCAGTCTCTTCTGGTTTTTATTCTAGTGAAGCTCTTAAGCCCTTAATTCAACAAAGTGCTTGATTTATTCCAGTTTTCTGCACTCATGTTTCAGAAATGATCTCTCTTATGCCTCATCCTAGTTTTAAATTGTTATTCTCCCACAGTTTTCTAACTAGTTTTTCTAATTGATTATCAATTAATGATAAATAAGCATTCTCAGTGATGCATAGACTCACTGCTTTAATTAAATGTGATAATTTAAACACTAATTCTTAATTGGGTGAAGCTCTGAAATCCAGCATCTACTCTAACATTACTAATTTAGATAGTCATGTTAATGATAATTTCCTAACCCAATACTACTATTTAAAAGATCAATTAGGAAAAAAACCCAACACATAGGGCCATATGTTCAAGGAGCAATAATCTTAATAAAGAGTTTAGGTAGGACAGAAAAGGACAGAAGAGTGTTCCAAGACCTGGAATTGATGGCCTAAAAGAATCCACCACTAAATTCACTAATCTTTTTCTGTTTCCTCAGCATTCTTTTCAAATTTTAATGTGATGTTATTCGCCAATGACGTTATTTTGTACAAATAGTGTATATATTATGTATGGAAATGTTTAAAAGCAACAGTATAAACAAAAAATCTACAGTGTTAAAACTAAGAGATTAAGTGTCCTTATTATGCACCTATAAATATGATACTAAAACTTTACTGACTGAGTAAGACAGTAATGCTGTTTTAAAAAGGAAAACAGTAGTATGCACAAATAGACAAGGACACTTCAGGTGCATAGATGAGCCTTTATGATTTATACAATATTTTATTACATGTTAAACCACTCCGTATAAAAGTCAGAAAATTGTACTTTAAGATACATTTACCAAAAAGCTCTGAAATGTACCTAATATATATTTTCTATTGTTGTAACTAATAAGTTGCTGTTTACGTGATAATACTGACATTCATAAAACTGAAAGCAAACTGGGGATGCATCTCTCATTTCCAATGAACACAGATCTTTATCTTAATCAGCTTTGCTTATGTGATCTGCTCAGGGTCTTCATGCTGTAATAATGCAGAGTGTACAAAGTGCAGGCCAAAAGGGATGGTCGTACAAAACAAAAAAAAGGTGTCAGATTTTAAAAACCGCCCGGATCAAAATATTTGTCAAGACAACAAAGCTTTGGTTTAAACCAACAACCAGGGGCCCCTCTAGACCCTGGTCTTTGACAAAGCTCAGCCCTCATTTTTTGAAGCCCAGCTGTAAAAAATGCCATTTAATGAACCTGTCTGGTGAAACCGTCCCCATCCTGTCAGGAGTGTCAGGCGGTGACAAGCGCAAGGGACAGCCGCCTCCAGTCACAGACAAGGCTGCCAGCTGGAGACTTCAGCCCCAATCTAATCACACCACCAGAAAATAACGGGCAGATTTCTCTAAGCCTGTCAGGATCGGGCTGGGAGAAGAAAGGGAAAAGATGGCTGCAATGCCTTTTGTTTCAGCTGCGTCAGAGATTTCGCGCGCAAGTAATTAAAAGGAACCACTGGCACATGTGCTTCATGCTGTTCGAAATTACAACCATCCCACATGGCGCTAATGTAATTTTGGGACTTTCTTCCACCAAAGACAGAAATAGACATGACAGGGTCAGGCTTTATTGTGCCTGGAAAACATCAGATGTTGAAAATATTGTGACAAACGTGATTAGAAAACAGGGCACAGGTGGAGCCTGTGTTCAGGCTTTGCTTCTACCATTAGTATTTGGCTGGCTCCGAAATGAAACGCATCACGCTCTGGAACAAGTGTTTTATGAATGATAATAATCAGCTGATACAGCTGAAAACCTTTTGAATATTCCAAAAAATATTTGAGCACATAAGAATGTATTAGGAATAGCAATGAGTGAGGCAAAATAAATAAGCAGTTTTGGGTGATGCACTTTTTAACCATTTTAGACGTGGGCAATCTGTCTCCATGTCAAATTTCCTTTGCAATAGGGCACTAAGATGATTTTGCAAGTGCACAAGCCAGCATGACTGATACATTTCTATGAGAGTGTTCAGGCAGAGAGAACCTGCTCTGATAACACCTCCACTCTGTTTGCATCAGCTTTGGCTAATAGGATTCCACGGTGCCAGGGCATTCCTGTTTACAACTTCACAAAAACACAAAATGAAAAACTTGGCAAACAGCATGTGAGAGGGAAACTAGGCAGCGCACTGCCTCATTTTTTATAAACTGAGGAAAGAGAAGGTTGGATGTTTAAACTGCAATTTGGAAGGACCCCATTCCAGATATTAGACTCTCCCCCTTTTTTTATGCCTTCCTGTGCAGAAAACCATCCAAACCATTTTTGAAAAATGGACAAAAATAAGAAAAGCAGGCCTGCATATGTTACCACACATTGCTATTATGTTGAATTGTGCTGATCACAAACAAAAATATTTATCTGAAACTGACCCTGGACAGTGCTTAAAGATAATGGTTGCTTGAAAATGTCTCACCTGTGCTTACTTAACCACCATATATTCCTTTAGCTAGATTTTACCACACATATATTTTGCGCTTTTATATATACACATATTTTAGGTTATATGAAGGAAAAAACAGTATATAAAGAAATAGCAGGAAGTTGCAGATTTGCAGCAACTGTAGCTATATTTTTAAAAATACCAGAGGTTCAATCTGTTGACAAGTAAGTTAGTTTGGAATCCGTTCAGCTAGCGATCATACTGATGATACAAATGTTGTTTTTTTTATTCATGTACAGCAAATCAAACTGACTCTGCACTGCAGGACTAAATCAGACATTCATCAGGCAGGAAGGGTTTAATCCATAGTACTATGTGCCAAAATCCTCAACATGCCAATGACTGACTGGAGCACCAATCAAACCCAGACTTATGTTTGGGCATTTGCCATGGATAATGACAAGGTAAGCCAAAGATGACTGTTCCTCGTGCAAGACCCCATCATTAACTTATTCAATGGTGCATCATTCCTACATTATTCGATTCCTTTAATTCATCTACAGGCAAGGCAGGCTCTGCCCTCCTGACCTCAATTTTCACATGAAGAAACAAATTTCTTTTTTTGCAAACTAACTCAATTTTTCTTGTGTCAACCTTTAGCTTGCCTTTAAAATATTAATCTCATTTCCATTACACTAGGCATATACATATATCCACTGCTTCCCAAGCAATTTAAACTAAATAGGCAAAAGCCTGTTCATTCACTGCAACACGTGGGCGCAAAGATTTCTCCCTGCATTCTTTGTGTACTATAATCTCTACTGTTTGCTTGATTCCCCAGAACTTATTTTGAGAAAAATGATTTCCTGAACATATAATTTGCCTTACATCCCTTGGTGAAGGAAGAGTAAATAGATGAATATCGGTTATGAAAAGGGGGAATCAAATGATGTATTTCATATTTAGATTGTTCTAACTTTCAGACACCTACTGAACTAAATTGCAGACATCAATGATGACCGCCAAAACTAATTTATATTGCTCTAACCAGAATCCAAATTTGAACAAAGCTCCAGCATAAAAGCAAGGTTTGCAGGAAGAATAGAAAATGGAATGTGAACCAGAAGAGACTTTTCTGCATTTGAGGATATCCATGTGCCTACTGAAAAATGGATTTTAAAAACTGTTTAAAAATCTTTTGCCATTCATCTTACCATTTAGTAGCAAAGAATACTCTGGGTTACAAAACAAATTGTAGAATGTCCACAGGTAAGCACAGGACTACATATAAATTATTCCTAAAGTAAAGATACTGAGCCTATTTTTTTTGCCATGAAAAAATAAATTAAAGAAAGCAACCATGAAAGAAATAATAAAAAAATTACTTCAATCAGAAAAGAAATTCCTAGCTCTATGACAGCTCTATGCGTTTCAAAATAAAAATATATTAGCCAGCACTCTAATCCTTTCAAGGTTTCTTTCAGATTTAAGGCAAAGAATCAAAGGGCAGATTTCATCTGATTTTAGCACGTATGACAGCTGCTACAAAAAAGTCAAATTTAAAATTCCTTGTGAGATATATGAAATATTTTCGGTTTTTTAAAAAGAATCTTATTTCTCAACCAGCTGCTTCCTAATACAGGTATTGAGGAAAATAAGATTCAGATTTGCATAATCAGTGTCACTATACATTTAGGATCCAGTCATACACTGGCAAGATCACACTACTCTGGTATTCTGGCAAGACCAATGTGATAAATGGATGAATACGCATTACACACACAGAGCAAATCACTGCTTGAAATGTCCAGCCAAGTTTGTCAGAAAAAATTGTGTCACACGGTGACCTCATTTATATTAGTGCATTTTTGGAAAACAGTTTTTACAAATGCAAAATCAACGGCTGTATTTTTTCCAAAGCTTTGTTTTTATTTTAGGGACATCCTTCACTGGTTTTATGATGAAGAGATCCATGCTGACCTATATGTCTAGATGCTAGCAAAGCAATTTTCCATACTTTACGATTACTTCAATCTAATGAAACCTAGATTATTCCGTGCTTCTGCTCAAAATTGTTCAAGTATGAAAAGAAATAAAAACAAGGCCAACACATTTATGAAAGAGGTTTATTTATGAGTAAATGACATTTAAAATAGCTTAATTCTGGACCAGAAAGCTGAGGATATCTAAATACACTGTTGTAGCATTGGGGCCAATTAAATATCTGTTTGACTGCAATGAATTCACAATGAACGTCAGTTTGTTTGGAACGTGCAATAAAGCACCTAATGTTCACATGTTTTCAATGCTCTGGTTTGCTTTCCCATAAATCCCAACTCTCTTACCTCCTACACAGATATAGTCAACCTTTGACCTTTATTATGCTACATTTCATCAATTTGTGTAGGCAGGCACTAATACTGTAAATACTTTAATTTGAAACAGTACAGGGCATTAAATTTAATACAAGATTGATACCACATATAACTGAGCTTCTGTGTTATCATATAAAAAATAAGCACCAAGACGGCATGCAAATTGGCAAAAATGCACTGTATCAGAAAACAAGTCCAAAGTACAGATGCTTATGTTTTCACAAGAAGTGTTGAAAATCAAAGAGTGGTGCTTGCAAGGTAATCTGCATTTTCACTTCGAATTGTTAGTTTTGAGGGGGGGAAACCAGGATTTCTTTTGAGAACTACAGTACTACTGTATGTATTCCCATGGATAATACTTTTTTTCCCTGGAATATCAGCATAATCAGCACTGGCTCTCCTTTTTCTGCACTTCATACAGTGCAGACTGCAGCTGAATCTGGTGGTAGAAAGACACTCTTTCACTGTTAAACACACATTCCTCCCTCCCACAGTATCGCTTTTCATTTTCCAAATACACAGACGTTTTGTATCTTGTGACTAAGAGAAGTGACTCCTCTAAAAGAGAATCTCTACTTGATACACTCATTCTGAGCTCAAGTGAGCCTTTTTCTTCCTCACTTCATTAATGTCTTATTTAGGACTGGAAGCAGATTTGAAGCTATGTGCACTCCAAAACAGTTTGACAGGTAAGGCTATCAAATCAGCTTCTTTCAACCTTCATCTGATTTTTTTATTTTATTTTCCACTTTTTGCTTCTATTTATTTTTAGTATTTAGGTGTCAGTGTAAGATTATACTTAGAAATTGTCAACTCATATCTGATTTCTCAACAAATAGGCTAGAAAATGTGTACTCATTTGTATTTACATTTCTCAATAATATGAACATATGAATGAACATGCGAAAAATATGAATTGATATTTTACTATTTCCCAGGAATTAGACCTTAAGTCCTAACTGTGCATTTCCTGTCTTGCTTTAGAGATTTTGAATACTCAAAGGCACTATGCTGTATACCTACTGTACATTTTTTCTTTTTTGGGTGAAGTCAGCTCAGTTTTATTTTTGTCCTATTTTTTTTTGTCTATAACTGAAAACACTTGCGGATCTAACCAATGTTATCTAAAATATTAATTGCTACTCTGGAAAGCATCTCCAGCTCTACTGTTTTGTAAACTATATCAGCTCATCATGATCACATAAAGAATACTGATGATCTTGCCAAGAGTACAAAACTGCCATCAAACTTGGCATAAGGAATCATATCCTGCATCAGTTTCAGAACTTTCCAAAATAGTCTTACTCCTAGGGGGGAAATAAAATCTCCTCTTATTTGTAATATTCACAATACATGGAATCACGACATCTAAGAAGGAAGAAATCATTGTCATATAGCCGTGTACATGTGAATAAACATGTAGCAGTATGATTTAAGCGATAAACACAAAGCACAGAAGGGGAATGGGAAACTAAGGCAGTTAGGATTAAGGATGGTTTGAACAGATGCCATTTGGTAATTCTGCAGCTCTTTTCAAACACAGGCTTTCTAATGAACCCTTCTTCGGGGCTTCTTGCCTGCTTACAGACTTCCTCTGGCAGCCACAGGAAACACTGAGCTGATCTTTTTTCGAATCCTGGAAATTTGGAGGCTTGGGGATGGGTGGGGTGGGGGCTGGCAGGGAGAAGATGGCAGGCGGCAGAAAGAGAGGGCCTGATGAGCAATGAGCGCTTCACCCATCCTCAATTAATCTTGTCGCTCTACCTTTGCTTTGGCTTCCCCTCTACATGAAGGTAATAACGACACCCTCATCCATTATCCTTTTATCCCTGTTATTCACGTGAAATTGCTTAATAATATGTTACAGATTTGTCTCCCCTCGCATAATTCTTCCTGTCATTTGCAGTATATCATCCGGAAAACATACAGCCCACTTTCACTGGACGCTCTTTGAAGATTATTGCCAGTGACACCTTCGGGATGCATCCAGAATCTGGAGCATCATTTTCGGCATAAAGTGGAATTATCCTGACTTATCTGTCATTGCCAAAAGCACAACAAGCCATTCAGCGCTAATGCAAAGGTAAAACAGGTTCTTATCATGCCGTCTGAAACGGGAGCACTTGTAAATTTATGCTAATGAGGCCCTTTTGTAGTCAGATAACCCCCAGGGGCTGTAAAGAGGACTCACCGAGAAGGCTGATAATCTGTGTTTGACTGCAGTGGATAATTTGGAGTTTATCCTCTTGTAATTATATAGTTTAAATCTTTTTACTATTGCTAATCCCACACCATGTGGAAATGCCTTGCATTTTTTTGGTACAGCATTCAACTGAGCCTAGCTATCAAATTGTTTCTTGGGGGAACAGAAATTTTGTTTGACAAAATGGCTTGGGCATTATTTATTTTAAATCTTCAACTGGCTAATCGCAGACACACATACACACCCCATCCAGGCCCAAAAGCTCAGACAAAAAAAAAAAGAAGAGTTTATTGAGGAACTGAAATTTAGCTCCCTTTGTTTTGTCAGGAGATCAGAAATGTTGCAAACTAGGATTTCTGTGCTTTGGGTGGCATTCCAGGGGGACCAAGGTCGATCTGGCATGCTTGCCCAATCTTGACAATACAACAAGCTGGTTGGCGTGCAATAATTAGACTAATTATACTGGATTAGAGCATATTAATGCAAGCTGTTTTCTACAGGGTTAATGACCTGCTCGATACCTTCCACAAACCCTCTCATGTCTGGTCTACAAAAAAACTAAGCAATTTAAAAAAAAAATCTTTAACAACGACAATCCCCTTTAGGAAAAAAATCTAGTTACTTTAGATCAGCAAATAGATTTTTTTTTCCTCCTCTGAACCCCTCCAGACCTGTCCAAGTTCCTACAATGGGGATTCTTTGATAACAAATAGTATCTCTCAGTCTCAAGAGGATGGGTAAAGCATAATAGAGGAAAGCAGAATAGTGGAAAGCAGAATAAAGCATAGTAGAGAAAAAAATAAAAATAAAAAATGCATTTTTGAAGCTCAACTGCTTCAGAGAGACCTTATGCTAATTTAGTTTTTTTTCTAAGAATTTTACAGTTTTTTTTTCCCCCCTGTCAAGCACAATAAGATTTTTGCAATATTCAAAACAAATAACTAGTTTTTTTAGGGAACATGCATTAAGCCATATGCAGAAGGTTAAATCAACAATGTTTAACATGCATCAGCCAGGAGTTTTTACAGCTTTTATCTTTTTATAATAAACTGATTGAACTTGGAGAATTAAAAATATTATTTTTTAAAATATTACAAAATAGCCTCCTAATTTTCATTTTGACTTACTTAAAGTAACACTCTAATGCTGTGTATAATCAGTATTACTGTGAAGAGTACAACATAAAACAAAAGGGTTCTAGTGGATTCATCCTGCATGTGGGTGGCATTCTGATTTAATTTCTTCAGAATACAGTAATTTATTACAGAAAATCTTAAGAAGTCTACTGGAATCAATATGCCTTTAGGCAAAATTAGAAACTACTTCATCCACTGTGAATTTAATATAATTATTCATTACAATTCAGAATGGATTACTTATTCATGAAAGTTATTTTACTGGAAACTCAATATAGGGTGATTCGCACATAACTTAAGAAACACAAAGACAAATGCTTTCACTGAAGCAAACGTAAATATTAAATATATATAAAAGGATTGTAAAAAAAAACAGTTTGAAAATTTGCTAAAAACTGAGGCAAACCAGTAATATTTGAATGTTTTGGTTTTTTATAAACAGAATGCCCAGCAGCTGCAAATGGAAATGTATATTGTTCAATTCTGTTTAGTTTTCAATTAAACGACTGAATAAAAATTATAAACTGTCAAGAAGAATGCTAAAACACCTCGACTAAAAATATTTTTTAATCATTCACACAACATAATTAGAATGGAAATGAAATTTTGTATGAGGCTTTGTGTCTTAACAGTTCAATTTCAATACCCTATTGTACTAAATCAATTTTATTATAATATAAAAAAAACTATCTACACTATTTGCATCTACTCTACTGGTTTTAACAATCTGTAATAATGGTCTTATGAGCTGCATTATAATGAGAGAATACCAAAGAGGCTTACAGCAGAGTTTCATGAAACATTTAGGCTGAAGTTCCAAGGGGCTGATACCATGAAAGAAGGTAAGCTGCAAAATGTGCTTCTGAGAGACTCAGCCCTTATTGTACAGAAGTCACATCAAATTAATACTGAGGGCCATTTACAGCCTTTATTCTTGAAAGCTTTTCAAAAAGGATTAAGCTATGAAAACTCAGAAAATACTAAAGCACCTATTAACCATTATGCCTCTCCACCCGACATTTTTTTAAAAAAACCATTTGAATGCGTTGCGACTTCGTACAAACGGCCCACATTAATGTACTGAAATGCAGTGACATAACTCTCACAACAATCTAAAGATTTCTTCCAACAAAGGGGAGCTGCAATTTTACAGTGTTATGGAGGGCTAATCTTTAGTGAATTTTTATAATGATTACATCAATTCAAACCCAAGAGAGATTATTTCTAACGTATAAAGAATGCTAAATAAAAGGTATGAAAGGCTGAATCATTTTTTTATTTTATTACTGCTTGATAGCCACAAGTCTTTAATCTCTGATTATGAATGGCCATTACTGACAACAGTATTTTAGTTATGAAAGATGGCTACAACACAAGAACACGCACAGCACATAGTATATCAACAAATTCTTCTGATCAAGAACAATTTCTCAGAGTGGCCAGTGAGTGTTTTTCAATGGAGAGCTGCAAGTGCTTCAGCTGTAATTTGGGAGCGTAACAGGATTCTGGCACAACCCAAAGGCAGCCATGAGAAATGGGTCACATGGTGTCAAATGGCTGTCTGATGCATCTGAATGAAATAACTTTGCATCAAAAAAAGGAGTGGTATTGCTATTTAGAATTAAAGACAAAATTCCAGGCCTTATCAACGAATATGGTTAGTCTTACTGCATAGTTTTCCTTTCTTGCACACTGGAATAACTTAACTTTAAGAAAAGTAATGCCTCCTTCTGTTCCCAGTAAGTCACATGCATTTTGGAGGCATATTTTACGGTGCATATCAAGGGTACCTTACCAGATGCAGTGTTAATGAATGGAAAATGCTTCATTTCAGTACTTCTATCTTCATATGCCTAAATAGTTAATGAATCACACTAAATGCACCACACTTCGCCAATGGCCTTCCTGCCATATAGGCTTTCAGTAGGTACTAAATTTAAACAAGGAATTAAAAATACTTTAATTTTGGTACCAGTGCCAAACTTACTGTCATTACTCAGTAATGCTCACACATACTGTACATGCAAAAAGACACACACTCTCCTGGACACACATGATTTTCCCTGGAGTATGTGCTAAAATTAACCATGAACCTCAGAGCAACTGAATGTCTGGTGCACCTGAATTCTGCATGTACAGTCAATGGGGAAAGAGAGGAAAATCTGCTAGGTGTCATCAGTTCAGAAAATAATGAGTGCTCAAGAGGCTTCTGACTTTGTGTCTTCCACAGCCCACTAAAGCCAACAACATGCTTCTGGGAGAAAGGAGAGGGCAGGGGGAACTGTTCTACGCAGGCCCTAGGTAGCACCTGTAACCCCAGAGCAGCGATACACCAGCTGATCCTACAAGACAGCAGGTCCACAAGACAATGGCAAATGTTGTTTCTGGCCTGCGGAGCACCCCCATCGGGGCTCAGGGTTTCACCACATGGAGAATGACAGCTTTGTGTCTGTCCTGTCCACCAACCTCCCCCCACTAATATGCAGTCTGCTAATGCTGAAAACCTAAAGCGTAGAAGTCCTACTAATTTGACCCTTGTTAAACTCCTAATTGGATTGCGAACAGCTTAAAGTACAATCGCAGGCACAGTGTTTTCAACTGGGACTTTTCTGCTTTTGTTTCTTTCTAAAAAAAACTAAAATTGGGCCCAGGCTTTCTTTCTGGGAATTACATTATTTTGATGTAAAGAAACAGAACAAGGAAATGAAAGGTTTTAACTAAATACATATTTATTTTTCATTTTATGAGGAAAAGCCCAATTCGATTTTTCACAGGAGACAGCAAAGCAAGAGAAACTGCTAGAAAAAAAGATCTCGCTCTGTATTGTCTCACTCTTTCAGGGTTTTAATGGTCTTGAAACAGCTACAACCACAGCTTCATTCAGAATGAACAAAGCTCCAGAGCCCTTGTCTCAACACTGTTTGAAAACAAACTGTCTGTAGAGTCTGCCTTCATTTGTCCTCCCTGAACTCTACGGGGTCATTTTGTGCTTCAGAGAAACAGTTCAGTGCCCTGCGTCTATACAATCCAAAGGGGATTTCAAAGCTTTTTCAGTGCGCAAAAATATTTAGTCTACTTTTTGCTTGGAAAAACAACAATAAAATAATTTTAACAACAAATGAAATAATTGCAATAAAAATAATCATCCTTGAAATATCTCATTAAAAGGAGAAATACAAAGACAAGGTATAGCACACAGACAGACAGGTGTAAAACATGCTGTAATTACTGAAGCTCAAATTAGTTCATACCCCTGAGGCACAATAGCAACAACAAAAAAAGAGAACAGTTCTTTGTCAAAAGGGAATAGCAAATAAGCAAACACAAATGTCTTAAATGTGCAAATTAGCAAGAAAAATGAGACAGAAGAGCAGGTTTCCTCCTCTGTTATTCATCACATGAGAACAGAGAAGGCAAACATGATCAAGGGAGGCATCAACACAGAAACCAAGCCAACTAGTGGCAGCTTCTCACTTTCTAGTCAATCATTCATTATATAGTGAAGTGCTCTTGAGAAGTGCCTCTTATACTTGACCTATCATATTACTTCTTCTGTAAACGCATAATCCCTGCTTGTTAGGTGGTGTCAACACTAGCATTCATTCTCCATGGTGGATCTTTTGTGTGAATACACCTTAGAAGCCCTGCCAAAACCTGAGAATTGACACCATAATGAAATTGTTTGAATTTCAACCAGGTAGAACACACACCTCTGCAGTTTTTTTTCCCCAAGCGCACCTTAAAGGACAAAGAAATTCTACCTCCTCAACACTTTCCTAGCCTAGATACATGCTAAGTAAAGTGATGTGGTGTTTCATTATTTACAGCACACATTCATCAAAATAGCTTTTTTTAGAATGCCTTCACCACACAAAGACCAGAGACCAGGGAAAAATGACTTGCTTAAGACTCGTCTAAATCTAGGCACCACTGACTATTGAATTTTCATACTCAATTGAATTAAATAAAGTAGCTCATATAATGACTTGTATAGATCATATGTATGTCTGTATCAAATGACTCATTTTAAAGATTTAGACAGTTTCTGTACTGAATATTTTATATACCACCTTTTCAACAGTATCTCATTGGACGTGAAGTCCTGAATTTTGTTAAATGGAAATCATTGATATGGCACAAATACACTTTTTATGGGTTGTGTTTCTTTTTGGACATCTTCCCATAGATTTAAGCAAATGAAAAGGACTGTTTCTCATTCGGTTATCCTTAAAGGAGAATTAGCTAGAAAAAGTTGATAAGCACTCAGCAATCTTATTTTGGATGCCAGATCTTTCAAAGACATTCTTCACCTAACATTGGGGTGATTCAGGAGAAATAAGACAGTTCAGTGTTTTGCCCATTTATCTTGTGACCAACTATGATGACTATGCCTCTTATAGTGCATAGACACCATCTCTGTATTCAGCATTGATAGACAGGTGCAACATTGCTAGAAAATAAACAATCTTCCATATAATCTTTCTTATAAATGATAATGACTAAGAGCTTTGAAGCTTTGGAGGTGGTCTTTCTGCTAAGTTAGACTTACTGCCTTACTTGGAATTGTTGATGTGAGCTCAATAACAGCATTTAACACTCATAAAATTGCAAAAACTTTAAATATTTTGATGCAGCTCAACAACAATGACCAATTAGATGCGCTAAAAACGAAAAAAAAACTGAGCGCCAGATCTTAGTCTTCCTAGAACTGACTTAGAGAGTGAATGTGTATAGTATGTGGGGAAAAAAAAACAGACTGGGATTTCAACCAACAGGCTGAGGGCTTATTTTTATTACATGGCCTAAAGTTTTTAATAGATATTGATAAACACATAAGATCAGCGCTTGGCTATCCGCCCCATCTGGTCTTTTTCAGTTGAAAGGAGAATCAAAAAAGGCAGATTTGCACGGAAATGTTCTCGCCTGCGATTTTCCATTGTCCGCCTTATTAGAGAGAGCAGAATATTCGTCTGTGCTTAGGGGATCCATGACTAATCAAAGTAGACAAAATGTCTCCATGTGATCTGCTCCAGTCTTTGTTTAACATAAATTCAAAATCTTTCTCTCGGCCTCCCTCTCGATCTTTCTTTCACTCAATTTACAGAAGCTCCAGAATACGGCTGTAGAACGAAAACTTGCCTTCCATTGAGAGCAATATGATCAGTACGAGCAAAAATGGAGACCCCAGCTTTCACATTGAATAAGCCAGACTCTAGCCGTTGCGTATCCATTTTGACGCACTAAAGATATATGGCCTTCACTAATTTTACATTTCAATCACTAAGTAGTGCTGTCCATTGTCTCTTTTCAAACTGATGAGATTTTAAAGATAAATAATAAATTAAAAATGCTGCAACATTGCAGTCGAACCCATAGTTCTATTTCACCCTGAATTCTCTTGTGTACGACCACATTTTTAAATTATCTTTTGACAAAACGCATTCACTTTTACAGGTTCTAATAGGTAAAAACACAAACAGCATGAACATGAAAATAATAATGAACGGAATGAGAAGGAGAAATGGCTAGGAAAGCCCTTAGCCTCCTGACTTGAATTTTTGCTTTTAAACTCTGAATCTCAGGTTACAAAGCAGCAGAAAGCTCAGCAATCCAAAAAGAAAGAGTAGCTTTTTCTAACCCTCATGTACAAAACTCTCACTTACCCCTAATTTTAAGCAAAACGAACACAAGGGAGGAAGAAAAAGAAAGAATATAAATCACATGACAACAAGCCAGGGTCCCAGTTTCATTAGTCAAAATTATCTCTCAATATGCTGGAGTGAATTCACACGTGTCAGCTGGTGAAGGCACACAATACAGCAGCCAACTTATGAACTCCCACTAACACTATAGAGAGTCCATAAAACAACTGCCTGGCGCTCAGGGGTTCACTAGAAGACACTGCCTATTGCACAGACCACCAGATGACACAGATGGAGCAAAAACAAACAAAAAGGAGCTCCTTTTATATAAAGCGGGACCCCTTTCAAAACCCATTCATGCAACAAATTGGGTAAATCTGTGCATGAAACACAACAGTTTTGCTCTTTTATTAGCAAGGCCCCCACGTCACAGTAAGTGGAATCAGATTTCTGAGATTTGTAACTACACTATTCCTTGAGATACATAATAAGGTAGTGATAAAAAGATTTTTTTATAAATGATTTTTTTTTGTTTTACATGGAACAGATCTGGATTTTAATTGGATAGCAAAGAAAAAAACAGTAGGCAAAACTGAAACTAAGCCGAAAGCAAAATAAGTCTGGCCTTCTATTTCGGAAGCCATGCAAAATGAAAAATTAATAACAAAGAACTGTGAGTCCTGTCCTCTTTTTAAATTAATGAGTCTTTAGTGTGTTGTTAAGAAGGTCTTGTGCTTTTAAAATGATTTTGGGTTTTTAAAAATTCTTTATGATTTGTGGAGCTCACAGACTCCTAACTTCAGAGACCAATGTCTTTGAAATACAGGAGTGTAGAACTGAACCAGTCAGAGCACTGTTCAAAGGAAATATTATGACAAAAACACTAAACCACTTTATAAAACTGTCAACATAATGAATAACATGTAGGAATATTTATAAGAAGTAAGAGCACACAAACAAGTCAAATATTTAGCCCCAATATGGTTGAAGTGAAAAAGAAAAAAAACTTAATATACTAGTAGTTTCCAAATGACAGAAACACACTCCTGATGTCAAAGAAAGAAAATATTAATCATTTTCAACATTTTGCAATTATAATAATCTGCTTTGATCTACTTTTTTTTATCTCAATGCCTCCTCTCTACAATACAATTTATTAATAAGCAAAAATGAACCCCAACAAGAAGCACTTAACCATAATCGTTAGGATCTAATTGCAAAGTTCTAAATGTGGATTTTTGCATGACTACTTTATACCATTTTAATCTAAATTGTAAAAAAAAATCTTAACATATAACCTATAAATACACAATGGGAACACTCAAGACTATATCAGAAATGCATTTGCCGCACAAAAACATGTGCATATTATTTCCATGCGTTTTTTTTTAATGCAGACCCTTCTTCCTGGGCAGCACGGAGGTAAATGCAAATGCACTGCATTAGAGATGAAACACCCTGGCTTGCTATTCCAGCAGCCTTCTTGCACCAAAATCTGCATAGAGAGACATTTGTCATCATTAGCTCATGCACTGACAGTTGGCACCCAGCATCTCAGATCTCAAGGACTGGCAATTATGAAGCCTTCATCCTTTATTTGGGTTACATGGCCTAATTTTATCATGGGCTTTGCAAGCAGCATTTCATTATCAGAGGTTCAAAGCTGGAGGAAAATTCTCTTTTTTTGGGGAGGGGGGAATTTTTGTTTTGTCTGTTCTTTTTTCATTTATCCTTTACATCGGAGAAGGACTTTTACACTTCCATGTGTCACTAGGTCAGTTAGAGAATAAGGTCAATATCGTGCTGTACGTATAATGCCCTTTATTGGAACTCATCAAAATTGATTTTTTTTCTGCTCTCACAATCAGTGTTTGATTTGCTTTGAACAAACAGCCAGTATATTGAAAATGTTCTCTTCTTATTTTAAACATTGCTGTTCATATCATGGGGAGTGGGTTCTATAACTTACAAACACCAAGCATGGTATGATTAAATCAGTATATGCACATGTACAATTAAATGACTTCATTCCCAAGCACCATAGTGTTCAACAAAACGTAAGTCTTCTTAAATCGAGATCCGAGAGCCATAACCTTTTACAACAAACCTTTACAAGGCATGGAAGCAGCAATAAAGAAATAATAAAAAATAATAAACAGCAAGCTGGGAGTCCAGCTTCCAACCTGACAAGTACTTCTTTACTACTACCATTTAATAGATAAAGCACCACTTAACAAACCCATAATAAACCGAGAAAAACTGTAGCAGTGTCGTTTTAAGTAGCTATGCTGCTTGCTGATGATACCAGTTCAGAGATCTATCAATGTCTGCTGTAAGTAATCCTCGGCTTTGAGAACATGAAGCATATTACTAATTTTCTGCATTATTATGTAAACTAGTTTTTGCAAATAAAACTAAATTGTATTAATGTAAAATCTATGCAAATGCATGCAGTCATTTATCAGGAAAGCTGACAAGCATTCCATATTGGAGAGGGAGGAAATGTAAGCGCCTCCAGAGCAGAGGCAATTAATTAATTTTTGTATTTTCCCTTCTTCTGTCTTCAGGCACAAAAGTTATCCATCCACTTAAAACAGCAAACTGAAAAAAAAAAGTTTTTTTTTGTTCTCAGTTTAAACACATATGGCTTTTGCCTGCAATACTGATCCCTACAAGGTCTGTATATGCCCCTGGCTAAATTGTACCCAGTCTTCTACACTCAAGGGAGTGCTCTGCTAATACAGCATGGAGAGGGATACAAATGATAGGCCACAATCCAGGGGGAAAAAATGAAAAATTGAAGTTGGTACCCTGCAGAGAGCACATTGCTTAAAATAACACAACCCTAATTACGAACCCCCTCGACAACCACAATTTGAGACTAAGGAAATCCAAACGGTAATATGCCACAATTATGTGCAGGCCGGTGTGATGTTATTTTCTCATTCTGCTTTAGGAGAGATGCTAGCACCGATCACACACGGATTACATGATAGTACTATTAATCTGCTTTACATTTCAAGTGTGTCTTTGTTTTAGATGCATGGTAACCTGCTGTATGAGCTATCCACTTTCAGAGCTCATTGATTGCTTTCCCTTTGAGTGTTCTGCATTTTACATTCCCTTACAATCAAACGCAAGGCACAAAGATTCCCCCAAAGGATGAGTGAATAATACAGAAATGACCTAATTTGTCAGCAAATAACAGGATTATTAACAGGGACGGAGAACAATGATTATTAACTCTAATTAATGTGTTTTATACAAAATAAAGACCTGACAGATATAATAGCGCCGCTACGACCTTTTTTATATATTGCCTGTTAATGGAGTTAGCTGCATATATATCTTTGCCATAGCTAATACACTTGCAGTGGAAATAATGAATACTATTATTCAAATTCTTTCCTATCTTCTCCTCAATTATGTTTTACAAACCTAAACAGAAGTTAAGTACACAGGGGAGAGACACGTTTCGATGTTCTCTGTCGGGCAGAAAACAAAAGACGGCAGTGGCAAAACACAAAGAAGACGTTTGTGCACTTGTATTCCTTTAAATTGATCAGAGAGCAATTCAGGATTCAAATACTTTTAGCATTCCATCATTTTTAAAGGAAGTGTCACAAGCTCTTTAACTTTAGGTAGGAGATATTTATGATGGACAAAAACAAGGCAGGGCTCCTCATGTTACATATTTATTTGATCTTTTAAATTTATGCAGGAGCCAAAAACAATTGGTCATGGACTTAAAATGGCCATTCAAGAAACACAAATTATCTGACCAAGGTTTACTGTTTATTTATTCCAGGCAAAAGGTTGTGCTACTGACATTGCAGACCAATCAGTGTCTATATGCCTTACATTGAATTTTCACTGGACTGTTAAAGTCTCCATTTCCACATAACACTTGAGAAGCAGTAATCCTAAACTTCCAAACAAATGTTTCACATGGCATTTGGATTTAATCATTATGTAAACAGGACAGGATTAGTACACAGGTTCTTTCAAATGAGTAAACCAATAGAAGTGACACTGTACTTTAAAGAGTCATTTTGAAACTTCTCTTTCTTTTGAGTCTGGCTGATGCATGGTTTGCCATAAAATTGACTCGATTTAAAGAAAGACTTTTTAAAATTGTGTCTAAAGAGGAAAAATCCATGCTCTCAATAAAGTCAGTACATGGCAAATAATGTACTTGTACTACTTTCTTCATAGATCAGTTGATACATAATCTTTTATTTCAGAATATAATCATCATATTAATTGCACAACAGCAATAATTATGCAATAATGCTACATTTCTGAAGTGTAATTAGCAAGAAAACTAAATTAATTGTATATTATTTAGCCGAATCTTTAAATGATGCTCTTTGTATAATATGAGTGATGTGTAGCTTACGATTTAAGCCATTTGACAAAGGAAATTTGTAGCATTCCAGACCTTTTTGACTTCTGACAGGGGGATCGGTCTTGGGGAAAAAACAAAGAACAGAAAAAAAACGAACGAAGAGGAAAAGGCAGAACTGCACTAAGATGACCTGCTGTATATAAAGGGGCTCTCACAAAAGGCAATATTTCAACAGTCACATGCTCTTCCTAAATTAGAGAATGTATAAGCCGTTGTATTGATTTTCACAATCACACATGCATACATTCATAAGTGGGCACACATTACATTAACAGCCTCATATTTTACTGAGGATATATGAGTCTGAGAGAGGCAGACAGACAGCGAACTGATGGGAAAGACAGGGATGTGGCCATTGAAAACTGATCAGGAACAGTTTCAGCTTTATACTCAAGGTCAAGACTGGGGTCTGTTGGTTGCCTGAATACATAAGAACTGTAGAGGTAAGGTGAGTTGTGCTAAAACAGAGTGGTGGCTGACCCACTACAGATGCATTAGATTAAGAGGTGATAATCCCCACAATACTCACCCTCCTCTCACGGCATGAGAGAAAGGGGAAAAAAAAAACCTTTGCACAGCAGGAAAGTTGAGACACCAAATATGTATATGATATTGGTGTTTGAAGGAGACACTGAACACTAAAGAATATCTGGTTTTAATAAAGCTCACTACCTGCTGAGAGTGGTAAATGCTGTTTGAACAGAAGGGAAAAGGAAGAGACAAGTATTTTAGCCACAAAAACAATACAACTCTCTCTCTTTTTTTCCTCTAAACAATTTCTGCACCACTTCTGTACAAACATTATTGCCTGTTCTGAACTGTGATAATGAAAAAAATCCAAAAACATATCCCTAGAAATAGGTTTTCCCATTTTACCTCTGTGAAAATGTGTTTCTATATACTCTTCTGAGATGTAGAAGGGATAGGTACAAAACAGCAGCATCCATTTCCTTTAAAAAACACTCCTTTGAAGGCTACCATACAACGGAGAATTTGTAAGACAACAGACCAAGCTCTGTCTTCTACCTTCAGGAAAAACTGTACAGTAATAACTAATTCTGCATGTCTAAATTAACCCCACGCAAGTATTCGAGTCTATATATTTCTTCAAATGTGAAAACTATCAAATTAATACTGCTCAGTTACAAGCTCCTAGAATTTGGACTGATATTTTCTGATGCTTAAAGCAAACAATCTGCCAATATCTGTCCTCTGTCTCCAGAGTAGTGGGAAGATATTTATTATGGTTGGCAAGATGTAGATCAGGTAGACCAGATGCACGGGAATCAAAATAACACGAGCCCAGAAAAGCAGTCACTCAACCAACAAACCTATTCCTCAAGCACTATGGAACAATTTCATCGACTCATTGTAATACGGTTTAGCCGTCTTCATTTCCATATTGTAATTTGTGTACTGCATATCCAAGACATTTTTATTCTAACAAAGAAAAAATATGTATAGTAGCATCTTAAACGTGTACAATTTGTTCCTTATGAATATTCCACCTGATGCATCCATCTTCTCTTTTAACCTTCTTCAAGCATATTAGCTTTAACATCAGATGCTGGAAGTATTCTACACAAGTCAGGAACAGGAGCAGTAATGTTGCTGTATAATATAATAAGACTAAATTAAGGCTGCACTGCACTAATTTACACTTTAAATCCTCATCCTTTCAAGTATTTTCCCTACGATTATGTCCTGTTTATATACACTACCAGGCAATCACACAGTTGTTTTCTGTGAGGGTCAGGCTAGTTTCTGTAGTCTGAGAATATTAAATTCAAATGAGAAAGAATCAAAAGGTTCTCCATCGAACCACCTTAACTATCTCTTTTCCTACAAATGCTTGGCACCTTCTATGTAGGCAAGAAACCTTTAACAAACACAACATACTTCTACCCTGAAAGGAAAACACACCATCAGCTGCCTGAACATAAACAAAGTGAAAAAAGAACACCATGAAGCAGAAGGTGAAGTGTTATTCCTCCAAATCTTTTAATGTTGAGGTCTTATTTGCAAGTGCTATCTCCTTCTACATATAGGTGTCTGGACACATGCTCACATCTACATAATTTTAGCAGATTAAAACGCTCGTTTATGATTTATATAATGGTGTGTTTAAAAAGCAATACTGAGGCAAAAAGAGAACCCAATTACTGCTCACACCTGATGTGTCTTACTTTAGTTCATACTTCCCTGACCTCCATCAAGATGCATAATAAAAGTAATAATGCCTGATATCTATGCTTTTCCCTATGTACACTTCGTGTATTGTTTTATAGTAAGAATAATTCGAAGCAATAACATAGAAACTAAAAAGTCTTGCCACCAAAGAAGTGGAACTTAAAATTATTTTTAAAATAAAAACGTAAAAAACGCTGTTTAATAAGAACATAATGGCGTTGTTCGGTTAATTCACAATTACCAATAAAATGCAACCGTTTAGGTTTTATTTGTCAAACATTTAGTAAATTCGATGTAAGACGAACAAACGCTAAACGAGCAGAATCGTATGATCTTTTTCAAAATTAGTATTAGCCATTTTTAGTTTAAATCTGTATTGTTATTCAAAATGTCGTCACGCTAAAGTTTTAACTGCAATTTTTGTATTTAAGAACATTACCAAGGTTCTGTAATTACAGTATCATCCCATAACACCTGCAGAGGTAGCCGTTACACGTAAAATATTTACATTACAAAGTTTCGATCAATCATTCCTATATTTATCGTTATCACTAATTTATCCGCTAGTGAAAGCGCACTAAACAAAAAAAAATTAAAAATCTAACCAAATTGCTCTTAACAGTCCTAAAATCATTTACCGACTTGTGTTGCAGGGAATAGAGTTTGGAGTGAATGGTTTAAAAAATGGATAAAGCAACACAATTTTTATCTTAACACAATGTACTTCAAGAAAAAAATACAAAATTGTGTACAATCTTATCTGTCGCTGCCGCAGTAGAGTGAAGAAATAAACCAAGACATAATTCGGAAAAAAAAAATCGAAAACGTTCTTTCCGAGCGGATACATAAACGTATATCAATAATTATAACAAGAAAAGGCCGTTTTTCCAATACGTTTAATTCGTAATAATAAACGAATCACTTTATTATTATTATTATTATTATTATTATTATTATTATTACATCCCTGATTAGCTCTAGTCTGCGGTTAAAACTTAAGAACCGAAAAAGATCTTATTTCTTTAAATATTTTTATAATTTTAAACACTATTTTATTGTCTTTCCCATTAAAAACGTCCAAGAAAAAATGCGCAATTTTTATCTGAGAAAAAAAGGACCATAAAACTAATTTAAAAAAATACGCGCACAATACATTCGGCTATCACTTAAAACAAAAAGAACTGTATGGTCATTAAGACTTTATATAGCCGACTATGTACTGTTAACAATTAGCACAAGGCTTTCATTAAGATTAAAAAAAATATGCCATTAACAGAACTATACTGCAGGTCATCACGCACAATTTCAAAGAGCAGGCAATTCCCACCACAAGAACTCCAAATATCCGCGACCTATTCTCCTTTGCAAAACAAGTCCTTAATAAGAAGAATTTACTTAAAATTAACATAAAACATAATTGTAGAACTCAGATTCTAGCGGCTGTTGTGTCCGGGTCAGAATGTACCTGCCAATTCTAGTGACACTCTTAAAAGGCAAGCAAATTTCTAAAAACCTGCCTAAGATAGCAATCTGTAATGAAACATAAAGCATTTTCTTCTTTGCTTCTCAAAGTTTAGGTGTATTTCCGCTGTCCGATAGACTCTTACCTTTAGTTTTCGTTGTATATAAAAGCCAGGGATTAATTTGTTGTCGATAAACTAAAGGCAGTGACGAATCCTATTGCGATTGGACATCCCCCTCCTAGCCCTGCCTTTATAATTTCCACAGGAGTGCATCTGGGCTCTTAAACACAGCGACAGCAGCAGCCGCCTCCACGAATACACACACTCAAGGCACCCTGCACTTTTACATCCTCCTGACTACCAACTCCGAGCAGTGATTACAGAAAACATAAATAAATAAGAAGGGGGCTGTTTTGACTACTGAAAGCCGCGTAGTGTCCGATTTCAGTCACTGCTGTTGTAATGGACATTTGATTATTAAACGCAACTTTAAATTGGAGGACTTCCTTTTAACACCGGCGCACTTTAAAAGCTGATGATAAAGATTAAGGGATTTACCGAACGGGTGCTTTGAGCACAAATAATCAGCTTTTACTAAATAAATATACTTTTTTTTTCATATAATAGCTTACTTTGTTCTCTAAAATTGGCTCCTGTACAAACAGCCGCGTTGGATCCCTCGGCTTACTGCGAGACTCCGGTGTACAACCCGGATCTCTGCCCGAATATGATAGCTGCTCAGGCCAAGTTGGTCTACCACCTGAACAAGTACTACAACGAGAAATGCCAGTCTCGGAAAGCGGCGATCTCCAAGACGATCAGGGAGGTGTGCAAGGTGGTATCAGACGTCTTGAAGGAGGTGGAGGTCCAAGAGCCCCGGTTCATCAGCTCATTGAACGAAATGGAGAACCGTTATGAGGGTCTGGAGGTCATCTCACCCACCGAATTCGAGGTGGTCCTGTACTTAAACCAGATGGGAGTTTTCAACTTTGTGGATGACGGCTCTTTACCGGGCTGCGCCGTCTTAAAGCTCAGCGACGGCCGAAAAAGAAGCATGTCCCTCTGGGTCGAGTTCATCACCGCTTCTGGTTACCTTTCGGCTCGCAAGATCCGGTCCCGGTTTCAGACACTAGTAGCGCAGGCTGTGGATAAGTGCAGCTACAGAGATGTCGTAAAGATGGTCGCTGACACCAGCGAGGTGAAATTGCGCATCAGAGACAGATACGTAGTTCAGATCACTCCAGCTTTCAAGTGCACGGGGATATGGCCAAGGAGCGCTGCCCACTGGCCTCTACCCCACATCCCCTGGCCGGGACCCAACAGGGTGGCAGAAGTCAAAGCCGAAGGTTTTAACCTTTTATCTAAAGAATGCTACTCCTTAAACGGGAAGCAGAGCTCGGCAGAGAGCGACGCGTGGGTCTTACAATTTGCTGAAGCCGAAAATCGCCTTCTTTTGGGAGGCTGCAGGAAGAAATGCCTGTCCGTTCTGAAGACTTTGCGCGACCGTCACCTTGAACTGCCAGGACAGCCTCTCAACAATTATCACATGAAAACTTTGGTCTCATACGAGTGTGAAAAGCATCCTAGGGAATCGGACTGGGACGAGAGCTGTCTGGGAGATCGACTGAACGGGATTTTATTACAACTCATCTCGTGTTTGCAGTGCAGGAGATGTCCGCATTATTTTTTGCCTAATTTAGACCTGTTTCAAGGAAAACCTCATTCAGCCCTTGAAAATGCGGCTAAACAGACTTGGCGATTGGCAAGAGAAATTCTTACCAACCCCAAAAGCCTGGAAAAACTCTGAGGTAAAAAATACTACTTCTACTAATGAAATATACATATATACAGCGATAGATCTAACTTCATCGAGGCTATTGAAAGGCCTAGATGAAATTTGTTAATCCAGGACTCCTTGGACAAAAAATATCTTTCTGCTGTTTTGTTTTAAACCATGTTCGTGTAAAACTGTGGAGCCAACAAAAATGTCCCGTGGATTTATTTGTTTTGTCATTTTGAACATAAGTACAAGTAACTGGCTTTTCAAAGCATACATTTACAAATTTTATCATAAGTATTATTTTGAAGGAAAAAAGAGCACAATTGAAAATAAAAAGAAGGATTACATACATACTCCAGTTCTGTTATTAATCATGTTTGGGGTTGATTGCTATGTCATTTTTATAAAAGCGCCAACGCATATTAAATCAGACTGTGTTTATTCGCAAAAAGGCACTCCCACTTTTTGTGTTTAAAATGAGCCCTGGACAAAACTCGGCTGTACATTTTATTTCTGTATATATAGATTGTGGTTCCAGTGGTCAGAAATTGTGAATGTTGTTTTTGTGACACGTACATAGAACTCAAATTCCATATATTTATGAATAACTTCAGGATTTTTCTGCTAGAAAAAAATACAAGGTAGACTACATCAGTGGTATTTTTTACTTTGTTTGTCATTGGAAAGTGTCTAATTTTGAAAAGTTTACATTCTGATGGTACTATTTGTTCAATTTTATAACATTCCATAAATATACTTGAATTCTTATTTAAAATATATTCGATCAATTCTGTTTTGATTCTGCTTATATGATAACGCTTGAAAAATAAAATATATATATATTTGAAAAAATGCACTTGAAATACACTGGAATATAACAATTTGTGATTTGGAATTTTTTATTTCTGTCTTTGAACTTATTTAAAGAGCAAATAAAAAAATTAAGTATTAAATGTGTCCCAATAATGATTTTTAAAGAAATTTTAAAGTTGTTTCAATAACGTTTAGATTTTACTGTTTTTCTCTATGCATGTATCATTATTATTTTATTACTTTAATTCACGATCAGACACAAGTACAGCACTGTATCGAAACTACTCACGTGAAAACAAGGTTTCGGGGCTTCAAACTATTTTCAATTTGATTACTATTTTATACAGAACATTTTAGAATTATGCAATGTATTTTTTATTCGCAAGCTTAAAGAAACAACTAACCTAAAACAATCTTTAATGCCTTAAATGACAACTGTTTTTTGTCATGATACTCGCTAATTAAGTTGTAGTGTACATCGTTGAAACAGGTGTATTGATTTTATAACAAACGGTAGTATACATATTTATGTGGATATTAAAGACACGTAGTTTTTTAGTCTATGTTTTACAATACTTCAGTAACACTATATTGTTTACAATATTAAATGCTACAGTCTAAATGTAAAAATCAAATAGTATTAAATACATTGTATTTTCACGTGTTTTCTGTCAAAAGGATAAAATAGGATCAGATCATTAATAAGAATTTAACCATATATTATCGTGTTCGTACCTTCGGCAAACAAAATTATCCTAAATGCTGCCTAAACCTTAATTAATGGGATTTACTACTGCCATTTTGAGACATCATGTAAACGCCCACTAATCCAATACTATCTTTGACGTTGGCTTAAGATATTGTTCTGTTCAGTATGAAAATATAGCCAATTGTTCCAATCTATAAAGTACTATTATACTGTCATATTCGACACCCTTTTAAGATCCGACAAAATGAGAAAAAAAAACGAACAAGTGCATTATGCTTGCAAGTGAGCATCCATATGGAAGAACACAACTGTGTTTTACATTACATCTACAAATCAAACTAATTTGCAAGCCATAAAAGACCCTAAAATACAACTCGCTGGTGTCAGATACTAAAATAATATTTGTGATTTAGTGACAATTACGCATTGACCTTATACCCGGCAATCATCTTTGGAAATATCAATTTATTAGTTTGTATTCCCCTGTGCTAAGGAACCTGTGGGTTAAAAGTATTGGAGCTGTTTGTATTAGCAAGCAACTCTGTGGTCATGTAAGAAAGCACATTGGGATTGATACTTGTTTAGCGGGTCTACTTAATTGCGCTAATTCAATTATTAAAAAAAACACTTAATAACCACGATTTCAAAAATACATTTGAGAAAAGTGGTAAACATTAAACAATCATTCTAACAACTTATATATTAGGCCTATATACACACGGGTAGGCGAGAAATATACAGACCATGATTTTATATGATGTTTTGTTGTGACGATCGCACACTTACTTTGGCGTCGATCTTTTTAAAAGCGGAATCCTCCTCGTCCACCTCAAAGTAGATCTCAGTGGTGGTGATGGAGAGCGTACCTCTCGCCACTATCACCGGGGCAATGAGCTGAGCTGGGGTGCTCAGAACCACGGGGCCTGCAAGTGACAAAGCGCAGCTCCTAAATCAATCGAAAACTTCCAACATACTGTAGGACGCTTGTAAAAACACCACAGAAAATATCGTGACAAGTATTCAGAAATCATGAATATCATTTGATTAAACAGTGTGAATTTCGGGCACACAAGCGACATACTTGCCAAAAATGTGAAACAATTACAAACGAATTTAGTCTCTGTAAATGGTGTGGTGCCACAAGTGCAGAACTGGTCGGTAGTTTACAGGTATCTATAAAAGTATTAATAACAAGTTAACAAAAAAACTTTAATAAGGAATAAATCGGGAATAAATCGAAAAATAAAAACAATTCGGAAACACTGCGCTCACATACAGCAAAATAATCAAGACTGCAATAATTTACATAATTTCAGACTGCAAGCATGGGTGAAACTGATGGCTACTGTAAATATTGAAATATTGAGTAATATGAAGTAAACTGCATCTAGCGGCCATTCTTTTATTTACTAAATGGTATTTACGTAATAACCATTTTGAAAACAGAGATCATCAGTTAGTATGTCTTTATGCAACTAAAAGTCGTGGTCAGATTTCAAAAGTTTCTTTTTTTACTTGAAGGCTTACTTTTTGTTAATCCCATTTTAACTGCGATAACTGCAAGTATAACCTATCGGGAGAAGGTTAAATATCCCAAATATATTCAATATTCAAGTAGAAGAACGAGGTTCGAGATGCTGGGCACTTCTACCACGACGTAATATAGGACAGAATGTTATTCATTCCACACTCTTGTAACAAAGCTTGTTTAAAACAAGCAACCTAAATCGCTAAATTCATCTTCAGCGTGCTGGAACTAAGACAATCTTTACACCCGGGCTGCATTTTAAGAAAATGCTCCATTCCACCTTAAAGGTAAAGCAGTTGTGTGTTTTGAAAACTATTCCGCCGTATTCTTGTTCTAGATAATAGCTTTTTGACCCCGGTCAGCTGATTGCGATCACATGTGATTTTTTCCCTTTTCTCCCCCTGTTCATCGTCCATCTTCTGTACAGTGCGTTAACACAATGTCGCTGCACCGAGCCTGTATATAGTTCCCCTGAACCGAGTCGAGCATAAAAGAAATATCTTGAAATTGGGATATTTATCGATCTCCTGAAGTCTGAAGAGCCACTTTAATGTCTCATCAATCTTAATCTAGGCTGCTCAACCAATTACGACCGATACTGTTGCAAGATTACAAGTGGATTTTGGCTTCTATTCCCACAGCGCTCCTTTATTGTTCGTGTGGACGGCTCTCGAAAAGCTACAGCCTTCCCCCACCCCTCTCTTGCTCTCTGCCTACATAAAAAAAGTCTCCCAAGGTTTTTTAACCTGTTCATCGCAGTCCCCTTTTTAAAATAATTGCTGTTAATTCATTACCTTTTCGAATAACGCTGAAAACGAAAATAAAAAGCGCACGTGCTTTTACAGTTTTATTAATGGTCATTATGCTTTAATGTACGGAGTGTCAGTAACATTAGAACATAATCTGGCCTCAAATGAATCATACATGACTTGTGATTAAAATGTATCGTCACGTCTAACAGAAAATATGAAAATACGGATTATTTGCAAAAGAGAACTAAAACTGATATTGTGGTATTCTATTTATAGACTATTAGAATATTTAAAGAAAAATCAATGGTTTATTTTTGTACGTATTTAAATCGTCATTTTTGGCAATTTTTATACTGCACTGCGCAATGGCGACAAAAATAATTCTCAAATCTTACTATCACGAGTAGTCTACGTTTCTGAAATCCTAAAACAAATGTAGGTCCCCTCACGTCACAAAGCAGTCTTCGACATTGAACCATTATTTTCTTTTTTAACCACACAGACCAATATCAAAATATAAATTAAGCGGCCTAATTATATTTCCGTGTAACATTTATAACTTTTTGTAATAATTTCTGAATTAAATCATACTGTTTCAGATTTAAGTCTTCAATTTTATATTATCAATTCAACCTATTCCCAGGAGAGCAAGAAGCCACTAATCGTTTTAAACAATAAGTGTACCAAGCTTGGTCGGATTGTGTTTTTTACATGATAAACATTTTAAAGTATCAATACATTTAAAATAAATATTTCGAAATCTTATTTTCTAACACAATATTGTAAATACATTTGGAAGTTGCCAAGGTAGTTGCTTGCTGAGAACAATACATTTATCTTAAATGAGGGTATGCGCTAAACTGCTAACGTCAGAACAAATTATGTGTGTATGTTTACATATTCTAGTGGCAGACTATCTGTAGTCAAACTTGTCAAGTTCCAAAAGCATACATTGACATAATTATAACTCACATTTTTAGAAACGGCTTCACTTTTATGACATGGGGATTTCAGCCAACTCCACACGATTTTAGCTTTCACTGCGTTTTTGCCGAACGTTTTATATGATTAAAGAATAAAGTTTTCATGGCTAATATGTTATCTCTCACACGTCTGTTGGAAACCTTCAATTACAAGCTCCCCCCAAACGGAATAGGATGTTTCAGGAGTACAGAACCAATTGTATTTTAGCCTGGAGGGACAATTTACAGAGAAAGACAATATGCCGTTAATCCACTGCAGCCGCATAGAGAGGATTAGGTTTTAATCCCTTCTGGGATAGTCCTTCCATAATAAGGATATATTAAAATGTTTACATAAAGCATAATAAAGTGCTGTAGGTTTTCCATATGCCAGGACAATAATCTGTTAACTCCAACAACTACACAATTAGCTAGTTACGTTTGATGGTAAACAATCTAATACCTCTACAAATCATTACTAATAAATTATTGCTAACAATATTTTCAGAAACTAAAATTTACGGAGCACTTTTTAAAGATGCAATTAACCTTCTTACTTTTCATTGGAATTGCCACGAGTTATTCTGCTCTGACAATTCACAATCTACAATTTTCTCTCAATATACAAATGCCTTTATACTGCATAGCAAACGCCGTTTTATCCTGACATACGATAAGCATCAAGGTAACGTACAACACAATACATGGAACATTACAATACATAAATCGGATTGCTGTGTTTACAATTCTGCTCCATTCATATATTTGCTTTCTCAAAAGTGTCTCATGAACACGTCGCCTCCACCCAGGAGCATTGCATCCTATAATTCATCAAAGGTTGGTTCGTTACATTGAAATATTTACTTAATAAAGGCCTTCATATTAAATGGTCGCATTCCGGTATGTTCTCTTACAACCATGCAGTATATTATATGCATAGCGTCACATTATATTTTATTTCAACGGCTGCGCAACATTGCACGAAAAGTACACAAGTCACGTCTATTTAATAAAAGAAACGGGCGCCTGTAAAGTAAAATAAAACATCCCATATTACAATGTACTGTATAAAAAGTGGAGTTTCTTTACTAGGCATAGAATTAAAAAATGTAATAATGTAGGAACATTCCTTGTCTAAGAAGACTTAATAAAGTCCATGACATTTATGTCAAAGCTTCCAATAAAACTCACCTCCGTCGCAAGTTTATAGTATGGATAAATTGGTAACTCTACAAGCACGAAGGTTATAATTGGGATTTTAAAATGGCTTTATAATCTGCTTCGCAAACCCTATCAAGATAAAATTAAAACACTATTTCATCCCACTGTCACATTTTGGAATATTCAGTACTTAGCTTTCTTATTAACTTAATATTGATACCATCGTTGTTTCTATTACCACAGAGTACTGAAATAAAAACGTTTGCCCGCATTTTTAAACACACTAAATAATATGTCTATTCTTACGTTTTCATTCTTTACTTTTACTAGAATTTTGGCTGTAAATCATTATTGTATAGTATCTGAAAAACAATTTAGAATGTTTGCTTTTGTTTCGCGTTTCTAAACAGTAAAGAACTTCATCATTCAGCATTTGACACAGGTATTGGTGCTCTTTTAGCGTGCGCTTTTTTTCTAAACAGAAATATAACACTGTCTTAAGAGAGAAATGAAGAGTTCCCCTTCTCCTTGGTGTGATGTCAGAAATCCACACTCTGAAAAGGGGGAGTCTAATAGAGAATTATGGGAAAAAACATTAAGCAGCAGCTTTTTCCATGTAAACAAATGCTTTTCTAATGACAAGACAAAACTGCAGCCATTCTGTTTTACAGTTTTTTTTAGAACTTATTTTCTATAACTATTCTATAGGACCATGCTTAAGTTTTATGTGGGGATAAACCATTCACGTTAACTTTTTTAATTGGATTACAGCAATTTACACGTTTGTGTTTTTAAACTAATACACACTGACCTTTAGTATGCTTTCCATTTTAAAAATAAAATAGCACCCTTTTAAAAACAAATGTATTATGTATTGAGATCCATAAATATATACATATATTCTTAAAGGCCCCACCATATGATAACACCTCCTTAACCAAGGGACAGAAATATTAAAAAAACATAGGGTTATTTTAAAAGGTTTATATGAGAAGAATGAAAAATTATCACTATTTTTGTTGTCATTAACACTTACCATCGCTAAACCCTTACTCTATGTTACTGCATTTGCAGCTACAACTTGTATGAAAGTGATATCTATTAAAAATATAACACACCCGAAGAAGGCTCGACAGCCGAAACGTTGTGTTTTCTTTCTTCTCTTTACAGCGAGGAATAAACCTATTACTTTTTCCTTTATTAGAAATGTTCTGCTGCTATCCAGGAGTCTTAAAGCAATTAAAAAAGCACTTGTAGAAAATAACAATGAAATTGCTTTCTACAGTCAGGTCTGTTTAAAGGGTAATTATAATACAAATGGCAATATGTATATCTGTTTTGTTTTCAGTACGAACTTTTACATCTGTTAAAAATCGTAACAAGACCATCACACTATAGCTTTCCAAGTAGTAATGTCAAATATAATAATAAACAAAATAATAAAACTGGTTGCAGGTTTTTTTTGTAAAGTAACATGGGACACAAACATTGCCATTGGAAATGGCCAACATGACACGCTATTGCTCACAATATACAGATCTGAGAACATAATAAATCCTAAAAGAAAAATACTGATGTGAAGGCCGATGGGAAATTTAGAATTTATCAAGAAACAAATATGTTAAAGCCTCTGGTCAACTCCATCAATCAAATTGTGACTCCATGTCCACAATATCTACAGCTGTGGACATTTTGTTTTACTTAAGTCTTATGAAGACTATCTGCTGTAGTTAAGGGAATATATTTCATATTTTCTCTCAGTTAAGTATATGCTCTCATGAGTATTAAAATATAATAAAAAGCAAAATTAAACTGTAACAGTTTATCTTGTATCAACACCCCCAAATTATTTAAAAAAGGGAAAAAGAAGGAAAAAAGATCTTATTTGCTGACCTAAAAAACTGTATCTCACGCACTGAGGTCAATTGTAATGATTTAAACAGTGACAGCTCTGAGTACAGCTGCCTTTAACACAGACAGCATTTGGAATTGTGCCATAGAGCACATGAGCTGACCTTTTGTGAATATAAATCAATGAAATTAAGGTATGGCAGAATGCTAGCATTAAAAAGAAACTTTCAAAACTACAGTTAGGGTCTCCACAAACTTAGATGAACTGATTAAATATTTAAAAAAAAGGCTCAGTTTTGCAAAGGAAGACACTTTTTGCTGAAGAATAATCAAGTCAGCATTTGAGTCAAAAGTTTGCACATCTATACCCAGGATGCTACTGTGAAAATAGTAAATTTTACAGATTACTAATCTTTCAAAACTGGGGTCCAGAGAAAGTTATTCTGAGGGCATCCACAAAGGCCAAGAAATATCTGCCTGTTGTTAATTGACAGAAAACCCAGTACTAAAATCACACATTTTACAGCAAAGGTATGACATTTACAAAACACTAGTTTCACCACAGCCTGGCTAAATATGCACAATTTCTCACAGTTTTCACTAGAATAAATGAATACAAGGAAAAATCATTTGGTTTTTGCAAGGATATTTTCTCTTACAGATAGGAAAAGAAGCAGCACATTTGAAACTCAGATAGGGTGAAGAAAACCTTGATCTCTTACTAAGACATACTTCGTTATGTTATTTTCCCCCCCTTGGAGATGTGCTCCTCTGCAGCAGCAGACCAGTGTTATTTAGTAATGAGTCTCCTCCATTTTAATATGCAACGAAACATCTGCCTCCTCTTTGGTGACATCACAGAGTGTGAAATGCTTACTTCTGTTATGCTCTCACTAAAAAAGAGCTAGAGACTACAAAGCCCTGTTCTGCACTACCATATTTTAGTTAAGGTGAGGTTTATGCAAACAACTGCTTCAAATATTGCCAGCTGGGAACTGGACCTGATTTGTTCAAAATGTGCTATTAATTTCCTATGGGTTTACACACTTTACCTGTAAAAAACATCTGAATCAGTGCTATTACATGCTCTGTTTATTTTTAAAATCTTGGATTATAAATATAGGTCAAGTACACTGCCCTTCTTTGCTTGCAGAATAAAACACAAGGTTAAGATCTTATGTTAACCCAGGTAACATAACCAGCTTAAAAACCCAGATACAGACACCAATGTCCTATTATCAATTCTCGTAATAAAAAGTGAAAATAAAAATAGTCACACTAGGAAAACCTCTTTTTTTTCTTTAGGAATGAAACGGATCTAGATCAGAGGAGTTCAGACTCTTAAAAGAAGGTTTGAAGGGGCAATTTAGTCATAACCAAGAGAACTATAAAATATATAAGCAGCCACCATACTGTGCCAGATCTGCCCCACTGTTCAGCCTGCAAAACTGAGATAAAGCGGCTCCCTGCATTCCAGTAAGCACAGCTCACCAAAGTAGTGCTCTGGAAGAAACAATTAGACTCCAGTCAAAGACCACTTGTCTTAAGCATGAAAGAATAGATCTCAAAAGCTTTCAGATTCTAACATTTAGAGGCCAACCCACCCTGCCTGCACGCAACACCTCTCGATTCTTGAATGAATTGGCTTTAAAAACATGTCAATTATGCACAGCAACAAATAAGGCAAACAATATGAACAGGACAAATAAAAAAAGTCCCCAGATTTCTAGAAGTATTCACACTGGAATTTGTAGAAACTGCCTACAAGATGCAGCTGTAGAACCATTTAATGGGGGAATTTCTGTAACAGAGCCCAATAATAGCTTCACATTAAAAGTTTGGCTTCACCAGAGACCAGTGCAAATGCAAAGACAACCCACTCATTCTCTATTCCCTCCTGTAGTCTTCAAGATACTTCTGGCCCTCTAGTAACCCTAACAATGAAGCTACAGGCTTAAACAGCTGCTGTTTCCTTTTTTTCCAAGAGCCTTTTGTCTCCAACACTGACCCACAGTTCACACACAGTAGTAGAAAACCTATGCTTTATCACTTTTATGTATCTATGTATTCTTTCCTTTACATCTTCAGAGATCGCATCCAAATGTAACCACATGCAGACCTTAAACACTAAAAATTCAGTGTTATATGTGAGCTCACATCTGAAAGCCAAGATTTGGTTTTAGCTGTTGTGTAGTTCCGTTCTTCAACAAACACAGAAGCATCTATTATCTCTCTGATGCAAGAGAGTTCAGGATTCTATAAGCAGGTGTAGAATTCAACAATATTCAAGGAGTACATCTTTACACTTAATTTAACAAAAACATGCTGTGAATCATCATGTGAATCAATCATCAGGAGGCATAGGTGTTTCTCAAAAGCTTGGTGTTTCCACATTTTCAAAAGTCTCCCTTCACAACATTATGTTGCATGTCTCCCTGCAGGAGAGTTGCTTGAAAAACACCTTAATTGAACAAATTTAACTCTCTTCCAGAGACAGAGAGGGAGATGATCATTTAAGGAGATTAACAAAACCTGCTGGACTGTTGTCCACAGGGACTGGATGTGAGGAACGAAGCCCTGGTTTAACTCCTGTCCATCAGCTGGTGGTGCAAATTTAATTAAAGAACCACATAAGAATGACCTTCAGCTGTGAAAGATGGTCAATGGCTACCTCAAACAATGGACTCGCCGTTACAGACTGGCCGTCATGTTTTTAAATTATAATAACCATCCACTGAACATATCTCAGTCCAGGGGGTTGACCTTCCTGGAATTACTCCAGAAATGGCCAATGGTTTGAGAGAAGACTGGAACGGAATCCAGCAAAATCTCCATGATTTGGCATGAAGAACAGCTTGACATGCTAAAACTACATACAATACTCTTAATATGATAAGCAAAGGTGACAAGACCATGGATTCAGTTCAGTCCAATGCCTTCCATTATTATTCAAAGTGATAAAAACATCTGATTATATTCCGCTCACCCTAGGAAGGGCCATACAACATGAATGTCTGGACATTGCCGTGGACATTTCTTACAAAAAGAAAATGAATTGAGAGCATATCAATGCATTTTGAAAGGTAGGCTTTCAGTGCAGCCTGTAGAGCTTTTGTCACAGAAATTTTCACTTGAGTTCAATTTAAGAAAACAAATCTTATACCAGCCAATGTATAAATGTGGTTCTTTAAACCTTCCTTCACAGAAAGAAAGGAAATCATACAGTATTTATCCACATGAAACAAAGATCTACAGAAACATATACTGTATGTAGTTTATTATAGCAATATCTGGGTCTAGAAGCACGTTTAGTGCAGCAATATCACTTTATTAACCTTTGCTTCCCATTCTTTGTCCCCCCATGTTTCACTGGCCTTCAGCTTGCTTGACATGGCCGTATCAGACTACCTACTGTTATATCTATGTTGTCATCTAGCCCTTCCTGCTCACTAGTCACTATAATGACTGGTGTAATGCAATGCACGAGCAAATAAGTACAGGCTGTACAGCAGACATTTCACCGCACAAATGTTCCAACGCGTGCAGAGTTAACAGGTAAGTATTATTTGTTGGCAAAACGGTCTTGAAGTCAAGAGCAATATTTCTATTGGATTAAAAGAGATATACAGGATTAACAAGCTTCCTTCTTCAGGTTCCACAGCCAAAATGTTGTTTCTTTTCTTCTCTTTTCAGTATGGAATAAACCTTTACTTGTTCCTTTGCAGCCTACGCATGTTGATGCAGTTACCCACTTGAATTTACTAGTGGTCAAAATGCTGTCAAAGGTATTGATAGACCTGTGCTTACTAAGATTTCACCAGAGGTTATGCAACAAAAAATACTTTCATTATGGTTTTAAATGCACTCATCAATGCCGATTCTTTCTAGACCCGAAATACGAAAATAGTGTTGCAGTTTCACTTTAATACTAACAAATTCTGAACTTCCACTTCTTTTGGCAGTCCAGTTAGGCAATAGTGCTTTATATATTCAGAACTTTTTGTTGTTCTTCTTGTTTTTATCTTTAACAGGATATGGAGATTGAATGCTTTGTCTAAAGTAATTTAAATGCCAAAGTGACTCTTTATGCACAGTTGTCCGGCAAGCTATCAAGTTAAAATCCATACTTTTACTATCAAGCCAGATATTTAAAACACAGTTTTCTGTAGTTGTTCAGAATGGAAATAAAGCCTGGGATATGATGATATTTTTTTCCGCATTAGTAGAAAAAAATGTTATTAATACATAATATTAATTAAAGAATTGAAATGATGGATTGTTCATTTCTTTCTAGATGCCATTGAAAAAAAGTTTAATCACTGAGCAGTCGAATGTGAATCAAAAGTATTCTCTGTGCCAACATGCATACAAAAAGCAATTTATATACAATTGACATAAAAACTATCACTAGAAATGTACCGCGTGATTTTTACCTCATTTTGCCACATTCTGGGATGATCTTAGAGCATAATCTACTAGATCTAATCATAGCTCCACAAATAATAAAGAGTATTTTAAACCCCAGCCTCTCTTAAACAGGAAACAAGGCAGAATGGAGTTAGCCCAGGGCATAGTCATGGTTTAAACTGCTGTAACACCATGAAAGACAAGTGGGAACAGCCATGTTAACAGACACATTGAAGAACGCATGAATCTCCCAACTGTTTGGCTTGGAGAGCAAAAAGTTAAGTGTGCCATTGTGAGAGTTCCCTGCATCTGCTCTGCCCTAGGGGTCTCTCTCAGGCCCTCCAGTGCCATGTCAATACCGAGCCAGTGTGCCTTTGACAACCAACCAGAGTTTGGATTAGGGGATGTCATCTTGGTCTCCAGGGACCAATTTCCATGTTCAGGCACAGCCTCTTCCAGCCCCTCTGTGTACTCCTCAATGTTCTGTGATAAACCTGTGCTTTTATCATTGATGCAACATCTAATGAATCCTGCATGTAAATTAAGATGTGCCTGTGGTGTGGAAATTGCTATTTCTCTAGCTTTATCACATCAACTTAGCATTGTACCATCTTGGATTGGTACAACCTACATACATAATTGAAAAGGAAAAATATTTTCCTCTTTGATATGTGACAATAATTGATTATTAATTTCTAATTTCTAATTTCTAATATTGATTTCTAATATTGATTTCTAATATTACTTTCTGCAATAAACTCCAAGCATTGTTGAAGCACTAAAATGTGCATCCTACATTACTTAAGATACCATAGAAATTATGCTATCCAGGGTACCTTTACAACAAACAAAATGCACCAACTTCTGAGGAATACAGAGTTAAAACGAGTTATGTAATGAAACCAGAATGCAGTAAAGGTTCCAGAAATTAATACTGCCAAAATACATTACAGCCTTTTTGTAAAAAATCTTCCATATCTAGAAAAATTCTTTACATTTGTATAGTGTTATTAAACAACAAAGGATCCCAAAATGCTTGATATACACAGAAGGAAGAGACCCACTATATTCAGCTCAGGGAAGCACAACAGTAAGATTGTGAAAACGCAGAGTGGAACAGCAGGGTTAACACCTCTACTCTTAAAAACAGTGCCATGGGCCAAGCAGTACTCAAATACTCAGGCCTACAGACCAGAGTCTTACAGAACAAGTCCCTGGACACTATATTCACAACATGAGTTAAATATTAAGGTTAACTGGAGAATTAATTTTAATTATTTTTATAACTTATCATGGCAAAAAAAACTGCTGTTACATTTATAAATACCACTGTCTGCTGTGAAAGTAGAATCTTTGCACAATATTCACTCCTACTGGAAATTTGTAACACAACCTAAACATAAATCACCAACCTCTGAGAAGACAGACTTACCTTCATATGTATTAATTTGAAGGTACTCTAAACCTCTTCTTCTTTTCCTTCTTTCAAAAACATTTTTCTCTGCTATAAAAATACCACCTCCCAGATGTCATAACTGTTTTGCTTTTACTCCAGTTCTAAAACTACAGTAGCACACCTGGCTACAAGCAGTGGCCAGACACTCAATTTTGGCTTTAGAGCTGCATTTAAAAATGAGGTTTCATTTTTAAATAAACCTCAAAATGATTAATTTCTACTAGACAAAAAACACCAAAATCAGAATTTATACCACAGGTACAATATCTGATTCCCTATTTCCTGACTTCAGAACTTTCCTGGAACTGAATCAAAAGTAAATTTAAAGAGAGAAGAGTAAACATCAAACCTTTATATTCAATGCCAAGTTGTTTTTTTTTCAATTCAATGTTCAATGTTTTCTTTCTTGAAAAAATACCACTATGCATTTACAGTAGATACTGAACTGTACAATGTTTGAACTAGAGAAATCAGTACTGTTAAGGTGTTCTGTAATTTAATCAGCCTCTGGTCCAATTTTGTAATCAAATAAACATTGATAAAGGTTGCATTCAAATGTTTTCATATGTCAAGATTAATTGAAAATAAGAATTCTATCACACAGATAGCAAATCAAGGAGATAAGATTTCTCAAAAGACAAAACAAGGACAGCAATCAGTTGTTAAATTAGCCATATCATATTGAAGCACAAAACTTTCATTCTAAATGAGTAACTTGATTACACTTGGATTGGATTTTTCTCAAATGGTGTTAAAGTTTCAAAATTCATTTCTTTTGTCCCCAAATGTTAGTACATTCACAAAATAAAATTACTTGCCTCTGAAAGTAAGAACTCGAGGACGGAAACGTGCTAAAAATGAAATAAAAATATATACACACAAGTATTAACAAGTATTTACTGTATGCCAATTATAAAAGATAACTGTAAACAACTTACCTGAAGATCACACAATTGGTTGTTTGTAATCTAAGACTATTATGAAGACCCCTAATAATGCACATTTTGGTTGATCACTACATGAATTTACAACAAGGAGAAATTCTTAGAAAATAATCCATACTGGGTACTAAAAATACAAGAAGCTCTAATCTTGAGCTTGGAATTTAAGGGAGAAAGAATTACCAGTGTAATGTGCCCATAGTATTCCAAAATACATACATTCCATCACTGTTGAAATATTTTCTAAGTGATCGCAATGATTAAGGGGCGTACAATTGCACAAAAACTTTCCCCATCTTTTAAATGTAAAACGTTTCTATTCAAGCTGTTACTACTAATTAGGAAGGCTATCTGTATACATGTACTGTATGCACTATTTTCCACAGTGGCTTGTCGGGACAGAGTTTATCCTAGTTTCCACGGCCTCTGGTTGACGACAAGTCAAGTGACTGCCAAACCAGCTGGTCCTCATTTTTACATCTGGATTTTAATCCACAATCTACCAGTTAGAATTGCAGAGATTTACCCACAATGCAACACTACCCCCATATATGTAATATACTGTATACAAAATACTTCTCAGAAACTGTTGGCTTCTGCCATAATTTGCCATTTTGTTTCAGTTGAACTAAGTGATATTTTGTTTAAAGTGCTTTAATTTTAAATTATAATATAAAACATAAATGTCAAAACATTCAACAAGATATGAACTAATAATCCCTTCACAGAAATGTTAGAACAAGGCAACAGACTAGAAATTGATTTTTTCTTTGATACTTTGCAATTTTTGCATTTAATGCATTTAAGTGGGAATAATAGTGCAATTTTTACTTGTAGTGATAAATAAAAAAATATCTCCAAGACTTGTAGTTATGGTGACTTTCTATTTACAGGAAATTTATTTAGTGAAACCTTGATGGCTAATAGTGCTTTTTTCAAATATGAACTGAAGTGGACAATTAGTGTGTATACTGCATACTGTATTAAAATAAATAGCAATCAATCTGATGAGTTCAAGAATTTTAAATACATGTTTTAGTATACTGTGTGCACTTTTCCGAAAAAAATATTTTGATACAGACTATGTATTACTAGTTTGGTAACAGTTTGGTCTGTTTCTTGTAGAAGGCTTTGTGCACAAGAAAAAAACATGCAGACTGCTAAATTGTGCTAATCTCAAAAAAGCTGTGAGACAGTAATACTTTAAGGAGATAAACAAGGAGTTCAGCTCAACACACTGCCCCAATTTAGATAATGTATCTCAACGTACATTCTGAGAGGCACATGGATGAACAGGCCTGGGCAATGTCACAGTTTAAATCCCTTGTCTCGGTTTCTTTATTCCTTCTTGCATTGTAAATATAGAGGTGTCTCTTAAAAACTGTATGGAACACACCTAGGTTATATTTTACAACAGACACAGGGCCTGAAGAGCTGTAGTCCTGCATTACTGCATAAGCAAAAAGAACAGAAGATATATTGCATTACGGTGATTTTTACAGTGAAGTATTCTGTTCACACATTACAGAAGAAGCCTGAGCTGATGTGTACATGGCATGGAATGACTCCTGTTCCTGTAGAAAGATTCTAAAAGCTAATTTAAGATGGAGTGCACTTCAAATCTTTTCAAAAAGAGGTTGTAGATCAAGACTACTAGTTTTGAGGGCATATACAGACAGTATACTGTACACATACAGTTTCTAAGATTACAGAAGCTAATCAAGCTCTTGAGCATTCATGAATTTCCCTTTTATAGTAGTCAGACCACAACTTAAATATAAGATTTCAAAGATGGCCACATCTGGGGCTATATACTGTATAAACGACTTTCTATGTCACAGGTGACAAGCAGGAAAATGAAAAGCAACAGTTATGTTGACCAGGAGTTACCTGCAAGGTTGTCGATCTCCTTCTCCTGCAAAAGGCTCACAGCATCATCATCTCCCTCCAGCATGAGTTCCGTCTCAGGATTCTGGTTCACCACAGCCTGGCTGCGGAAGGTCTTCTTTGATTTCATCATGTCATCTTCATCTGTACCTGGAAAAGGGACAAGCAGGATGAGATGCAAGTGAAGTCAACAAGTGAGATCCTGCTTGGGAAAATAACATTCCCAATATTCCCTGTGAGCAGCTGATATTCCCTGTGTTCCCAATACCATGGCCGGACAATGAATGCAAGAAAATACAGTAACTGATGCCAGCATCAAATACAGTTTCTTGAAGAATCCTACACCTGTAAACCAGAAGTATTATGTTAGTCTAGTGCAAACCCAAAGGCTCTGTAATTTGGTTCATACATGTTGTTTTTTCTACTACACGCATCCCATATGAGCTTCTTTTTTTTATGCATTCATCTCTAATTTGCGACAAGAAAACAGATTTCTTCTATGTGTACAAACCAAAGCTTATTAGTGAAACAAGGTTTTAAAGAATTGTGCACAATCAAGGTGCTTCTTCCCATACGTGAGTATTTCCAAACACTAGTGTACAATTCAGCTCATACTCAGAAAAGGCTGATGCATAAAAACTAAAAATGCCAAAAACCACAAAGGAAAAGAAATGTTTTGGACACACTTTCTTTCAACACAGATTTTATTATAGTTCCTCTTCCTCTGGAGATAATGGAAGACTGGAACATGCAAAGAAGAGCTGGCCAGAGTCAAAACCGCTTCTTAAAACATGTATTCTTCATATTCAGAATTCCAACCTTAAATCACACCTAAGAAGGAAGATGTTTCAGAAATCAGTTCAGTTTAACATCAAGGGCAAAGATAAGAAAGCAACTGTGAACCAAAGCAGTGAGGGAAATTCATAGCAGGACTGCTTTTTCCTACATGTGATTATTGTAAATCAGGAAAAAAATGGTTTATATCAGGTAAAACTAATTACTGTAATTCTGGAAGAGCAACAGAGTGGTGCAGGGATGCACTGCATAGGGAACAAAAAAACATCTACATCAAGAAATCAATAAATTAAGCTCATTTGAAAAGAAGCAAAAAGTAACAGCACTCCTATTTCTGAACTTATTTAAAGCTTTTTAATTAAGTCAAGCCATGCTTCTACACATAAACATATTTTACATTCTTTATAAAGAACCTGAAATAAACAAATGAGCATGAAATAAGAGTGAAATGTAGAGTTTACTTTCTTTCTTTAAAAACACTAAATATTGCTCCAAGTAACTACACAGAAGTTTACATCAGGCACCTTGTTCTTCCACTGTTTTAACTCAAGCAGCTGATAAGTAAAGAGACTGTGAGTATTTTGACTTGATAAATGAAGTACAAAAATCCTTCTTCCAAAGGTAACAAAGTTGTGTATTTTCATTATACAGCATATTCTCATCAAACAAAAGTATTATTACTTTCTGGCTTTTCTGTCAATGAGAGACAATTAAGTTGACCCACTAGCATTACAGACAAACAGAAGCTCAGAAACAGCTGCTGTAGTGTTATGGAAGTGGTATTCTGAATGATAGCTTCTGAGAGCCATAGACACCTTTAATCAATGTATCCTTTATGAAGTAGGGATCAATTTGTCAAAATTACAGACAAGAATTGGAGAGGTGTCCTTAGTGGCCTCATTAGAAAGCTTTTAAAAAGCACCCTTTAAAAAGACGCACTTTCACATCCAACAAATCAAAAGAGATTGGGCGTGTGATTCATTTATAAGATCATTCATCACAGGATGACCTGACCCATGTAGTGCTTTTCATGGCATCGTCTTCTCATACATCACAACAGCCTTACCTTCCCCTTTAACAAGACAGCTCCCTCCACTGTCTCTCTGTAAGGGACAGTCCAGTGATGTCAGTCTGGTAAAGTGTTGCAGCTGTGTAAGAACTTTCTTTTCAAACAAGTGTAGCTAAATGTTTACGGACAGAGGGGTCAGTATTTACAGACTTACAGGTCATCTAAGGCTGTGAGGCACTAAAGATAGAAGGAGTTTATCTTGCGCCCCCCGCTCTAAAATAATGATTTTTTCCTAATCTTTATATAATGCTTTTTATCTCAAAGGGATCCTCATCATACACCAATAGGGTGTAGCACTCACCTGAGTGACGTGTGGTAGCCATTATGTGTCAGCTGGTCCTATACACAAAAGATCACATGGAGAAATGCGAACTGCTTCTCCAGTTGAATTATACAGAAAATTCCAGAAAGACTAGATTTGCAGATTGCAATTTAGCCAGGACTCTTCTTACAAACCTATTCTTAAAAACAGGGATCTTTAAACCACCAGTTAGGAACTAGTTAGGAAAATGAGTTCTGATCCAGAGTTACAGATTTCCAAAGAAGAGTGCCACATACTGGTCCAACTACAGCACTTACAGCAACATCCTGGGTTTCCTCAGTCTCCTATTTAAAGGCTGACCAGCCCAAAAACCATTAAAAAATAAAATATGGGATATCAATTATAACTAAAAAAGGTTGCACATGTGAACATCCATTTATTTACTGAACTCTAAATTTGTAAGTGGAACTTTTATTCTCATTTGGAATGAGAAAAAGTATTTTATAAACCAAGTAATCAGCATGAAAAAGTAGTCAGTACTGCTCGCACTAGTTGTGCCTCTTAATAAAACACAGGAGGAGATCTGGAACTTATCATTGAAATGGCCCACTTTTTATCATTTACAGAGGAAAAAAAAGATGAAGAAGAAGGAAAAACAAACAGATTATCATGATAGCCAACTGTTTACGCCTGGAAGGTTTATAGTAACGGCAGGCACAGACTTCCACAGCCATATTGACAGTTTCATCAGCGTAATAACAGTGTGTCTAAAGGTAATGTAAATATTATGAGATTATGCGTATGTATATATACAACCTGCCCACATTTAAATAATCTCTACTTCAAAGTGCTCACTGGAAATAAATTGTTAAGAAAACACAAATGGGAGACTGGCATGCAAAAACAATTTTAAGAGCTGACAAGAGTAAAAACATTTAAAATGATACACTCAAAATAATTTGAAGCAATTTTTGGCATTGATTTTTTTCTGTTGTTTCTTTTCATGAAGAGAAGGATTGGATGACTCTCAGAGAAAGAGAATTAAAGGCAGAAATACCCTTGTGTATTTTGACTTTCATTTGAAAAAAAAGAGCTTTGTTCCACAGAGCTTGATTTGTACAAAGAGGATCCTAAATGACTTCAAAATAATATCCAATAAGCTAGAGATAACATTACATTAAATTGCATTACCTTTCCGGATATTTCTGGTTAGGTCTCCGATTCCCCTCATTGAAACATAAATATCCAGGACCGTGTAGCCAATTTACGAGGCTAGAGCCTGTTTCTTTTACTCCCAAATCAACAATGTCACTATGAACCACAGCAGACCAGGAAGCCTGATCGTTAATGATGGGGATAATTACAGTCTGTACACTCAAGTGAAAATATAAAACTGCAATAACTACATTATACAACTGATACAAAAACCAGACAGACAATGTTTATTCAGGGAGTGGATGTATTCAATCCACGTTAGTATTGAATTGATCATTAATTAAAATGCTGAAAATAAACCTTGATGCACATTCATTGTATTTTTGTAGGTTGTGGAGGAAATCATATTTCATATCGCTGGAACAACTCTGCCCTCAGCACTTTTTTCTTATATCTGCGATTAGCTAGATTAAGGTCAATCAGCAAGGAGAGCAAAGTCATTATTTCCAGTGATCCTGGAGATTCACCAAGATACAAATAGATTACGCATATGTAGAAAGGAATGCTTGAGGAAATCACCTGTTTAGCTTCAGCATACTATACAATAAATGATCATGTGCAGCCTGGCTGGGGGCTAATATTCAAGTACTGGAGAAACAGAAGAGGGGACGAGGGTGATTATAATAATCACAAGAAGTGCTTGCATTCATCCCAAAGGATCTGATAATACCTAACATATAGGAAGGGAACCACTTCATCCGTTACTGAAGGGCAGCACTTGACTGGGTAAAGAACAATAGCTACTCTGTGCCAGCAGCCCCCATTACACAGCAAATTAGGTAGAGAAGTGAAAAACGGATTCACCTATTGAATAAGAGGCTCTAGGTAGTCTAATTTGTGCAAGCCCATGTAGAATCTCATCGGGAGATTGGGGTTAGCAACACCTTTACATGGGCCCTGGTAGTCAGGATCTTTAAAGGGGAACTGCAGTCCCAGTTTCTCTGACCAGTTATTAAATCTCCGTAAGAAAATAAATGAATTAACATTATAGAAAGAATTGATACATTTCGAATTAGGTGCAAAATCATGACCTTTGTGAAAGTACTGTAAGTCGCCATGCTGTCGCAAACAAGAGCGAGAGTTTGCACGATTTGCAACGTGATGCGGCCCATCCTGCTCACTAGTCACTGTAAAGACCAATGTAGTGCAATGTACGAGAGAATAAGTACAGGTTGTGCAGCAGACATTTCACAACAGGTATGTTCCAACGTGATCTGCATGTAGAGTTACCATGTTAGTGTAACGTCGGCAATATCAAAAGCAATATTTCTATTGGATTAAAAGAGATCACAATCCTGCTTCTTCACAATGTAATAAAGCCACAACACATTCACATTCACATTGTGAATCACAGAATACAGTGCTGTGCATACCTGGAAATCGCACATTTTTTATGTAAATGGGAGGTTTTACAAGTTACTGTGTACATTTTACTTTAACAGTATAGTGGTTTGAAATGTACTGAACAATGCTGATTCTTCCTAGTCCCGAAATATGAAAATAGCGTTCCAGTTTCCCTTTAACCTCTTATCCTACATCACAGTGCTCACAGTCACCATACTGGGGCTTTGGTTTGGAAATTCAGGTCCAGAGGTCTACCTACTGATCCCCCAACATCCCTTACAGCAACAATCTGATTTTCCTTAGACCTTTTCCACCCCAGTACTAAGGAGGCCCACCTTTGCTTAGCTTTTATCATCTGAATATAGATTAAGCTAAGACTGGACAAGATGCTGTCAAAGGTATTGATATACCTGTGCTAACAGATTTCACCAAAGGGGATGCAACAAAAAATGGTGAGCATTATAGTAACAGTTAATTCTGTGGGTTGCAAATGACAATTCATAAAGGGGCAATAATTGCACTGGTATATATTTTTCATGCTGTTGTTGGCTATTGTATTCCATGTCATTTTATGATATTTAATTTCTGTGGCTGAAATGCAGACATACAGTACTGACCATTTAACAAGGTTTGAATATTCTAATAAATATCAACAACATTTTGCACACTGAAATTTTGAGTCTGGTTTAGGAAGTTTTGTACATAGGCCCTTGAATGACTTCATTGTTAATAAAGCTTTTTTTATACTTCGTAAAGACTATTTGAAAAAATACTTCACAATGCTATTTCTTGTTGAACAACATTATGTTGCCCTTAAATTACCCTAGAAAAAAAGAAACATACTGTATAGCCAATGCCACTGGGAAAGTGGCAAACGTTTCAGGGCCCCCTAAAGATTTATCTTAACAGCCTTAAAAAGACATTTCTTTTTTAGTTACACCTGTTTAAAACATTAGTATTTTTCAGGCTTCTTTCGGGCATTGCAACAGTGGTCTTGCTTTGCAATAGGAAATCAAGGATGTACTGTGCCTTAATGTAAATGTCAATGGTTTTGGTTCTGAAGTTCATAGAAAGAAGAACCTCACACAGACCTACATGTGTCATCATCAGTGCATACCTGAGAAGTGAATCTGTGTTTAAACAAAGTCTTTTCAAATAATGCATTCAACTTTGAACATTTGCTTAAATAAATGAGGATGTCTAGATTTCTGAAATGGTTAAAGTCTGCGGTCAGTCTGATTTTACAGTTTCTACCAGAGGCTCCCGAACTGGAAATGTTTAAGTGTTCAGTAGTTTTACTGTTAAATATGGTACAGATATAGTTGAAAGCATTTAAAAGGAAAGGACTCTGCATAAATCAAGCCTGCCATTGTTGCCAAAGGTCCATGTTTCATATAAATGCTAAAGTATAGCAATTTTTTGTGGGCAGAGGTTGTGTGCGTGTTTTTTATAGCTCAAGTGGAGTCAGGCAGCATGTGTTTTTCTTGGTTCCATAGCTATTAAACATTAGAAAATAATATAAAAAATGGTACAGCAGCATAACACGAACATAATGTTTTACTTAAACAATCACTGTGTCCTGTCCTGCATAATTCTTAAAAGCAAATGAGTTCGATCTCGTGTTTTTTTTTCCTACCTTGGATAAGCCTGATGTCCCTGTGACCTTGCAAAAATACACCATGGCTTTCAGTGGCAAATCTTCAAGGGGGTATAGGACAGTATGCTTAATGTAATAAAAATCTCCTGAGTGCATTTTTATTATAGTCTCTGGGACTCAAAATATATATAATCGGATAACAGGGTCACCGGTCAGTGGGATTAGGAGAAACCTAAACACTTACATAGGGTAAGAATATTGTGAATAAGAAAATGAGATTGTGTTAAGATGATTAATAAAAAATAAATAAATGTAGATGAACTGAAAACACAAAAATAATTTTCTCATACTGTACTAAGATGCTGGAAAATACCAAGTGCCAAAAAAAGCATTTAAACGTCAAAACCCAAAAGAACACACACACACACATACAGTATACTGTATATGCCTATTTTATCAAAGCCAAGTTAATTTTATTTTAGTTTGTGGGTCTTTACAGTTTTACTTTTCAAGATACACATCTACAAGCTAATTAATTCAAAGGGCATCCCTCAAAAAAATCATCACCTTCTCTTTTCTTTGAGGTTCATAAAAGCCACCAGAACTGCAAGATTCTTAGAAATAGGGTCCTAGGTAGTGCCGACCTTTGGTCTAGATTACAATTAGTATAACGGCTCCCATTTTATTCTGTGCTGTGATAAACATAAACAGAGTAGTTACGCACCTCCTCATGGAGAGTTTCTCAACCATTATTACCCTCCTTTTTATTCTTCCTCCTTGAACATGGAGATTTACATTCAAATCAAGTCCTCGGTTAATGGTATCAAGCTGTTAGTTATGGAGCAAAGAAAACACTAGGAAAAATCATTCAGAATTATTCATTGTTATGTAATTAAGATATGTTTATAATGCAAAATGAAAAAGAAAAATGATTACAATTTAAAGGTGACCTAAATACATCTCTGGTGGATTAATGTTTTTTTCCAAAAGAAAAATATTACCAAGTTGGATGGTTTATACTCAGTGCTCTTTAACACTGGAACACAGAAACTACTATTTTAGTTTAGCTTATTGGCTGTGTTAAGAGTCTCTGTATCTGAGCTTGAGTCACAGCAAAAGGATATCACTCCTACCTAGATACACTCACAGGAAGCACTGATATTGCCAACATCTGGAATTCAGCAGCTGTACAACGGGCGTTCCCTCTCTGAAGAAAACTGAGTTTTTCATCTGAGCCTTGTAAAAATACATTTATAGTTGGTGGCTGTTATTTTAACCCTTTCAGCATTATACATCTTTTATAACTAGGCAGGAGGCAAACAGAACTTTCTGCATGAGCTAAATTTGAGATCCAGGTGTTTTGTTGTTTTGCTTTACTTTACTGTTCTGTCATTACTGTTACAAAACCCCCTTCATCTGCCAGAAATGACTTCATATTATGTTGGAAAGCACTATCATATGCAGCACTGGAACTGGTAATAAGTGGACTATAGAAAAGACAGTATTACAAGTAAAAATACAGTGTAATACATACAATAAAAGAATAATAATATTTTTATTTTGAAAGCACTATTATTTGAAACTAATTTAACTTTTCTATATAGGAACAAGTAATAGGTTTATTCCATGCTGAAAAAAAGAAGAGAGAAAACACAACGTTTTGGCTGTGGAGCCTTCTTCAGGTGTGAGCTGAATTTTAATATTTTCTATATGCTGTCTTTGAACATTCATTAAAGTTGTTTTCAGCTTAAAAAGATGCAAAATTCTGATGGACTACAGCTTTACATAATTTTCTATGGTCTTTAGAATCTTGGTGTTCATATCACTCACTTCCACTTTCTAAACACTTGGACTTCAGTAAAAAAAAAAAGGATGGCACATTATTAGACACATCCAATTTGTTGGCAAAGGACAAAACAATATCTCCCAAATAAAAGCTGATGAGATATTTTTAATAAGTTGGGATGCATAATAAAGCTCTGATCAAGGACTGATACCACATATTTATATTACATCTAGATCACACTGCTGTCGAAATTAGCAACACAGATCTGCCCACGAGTGTCACTGAATTTAACACATTAGTGAATAACTGGTCACCTGAAATGAGACAGCAAGGACACTGATAAGTAAAACACTGCAGTTAAAGACTTGGATCAATATTAATGTGACTTCCATTTCATGCTTGCCCAATTCCAATAAGCTGACAATATACTCCGATTATGTGAACTGCCTGTGAGTAACACAAAAGGTTATTAAAGAAGGAGCCAGAAATAGAATGCACTTGTTATGGTGACAGGTCTGCTAATAGACGATGCTGCGGTTTTTAAAGAGTCAAAGGGTGAAATAAACCCAAATGGATATTGAAATCGAACTGCAGTTAGCCTGACAGCTATCCATTATGAAAAGGTACCACATGATACTTTATGATGCTGTAGTACTTTATGATAGTAACATAGTTGCTAAATAAGCACAGACTTTAACATAGCAGGGACATTCCTTTAATATCCCAGCTTATAAGAGCAGCTTCATTTATCTCTTTTAATGAGCACTTATCTATGTGCAATTCCGTATTAATTTCTAACATACTTTGTGATCTCCTGCAAGTATTCTTTTTCATTCTGTAATTGTTCCCTACTTTGTGTTTATTAGCCACTTCACTCATTAAAGGGAGAATTAAGATCACACCAATAGGTTTAAAGGGAAATCATTGTGTCTTCAGGCATGTACACTGAACAATTTCTCTGGTACATTTCACTTTGACTTTCACTTTGACTTTGAGTTTTTATTTTCTGAAATTGGTAGTGGCATTGGCAGACAGAGATGCCACTGTAGGTAACATGATGATCACTGTTAGCTGTATGGTGCTGATGGTACAGTATATGAGAAATCTTCTATTCCCCCTAACATGTTCTAATCAACCGTCATGTTCTAGCCTCTGCAATTATTCACACCTTTGATGAGCCGAAAATAAAATTTGATTTAGTAAAGAAAAGGTGTAGATCAAGATATTTCAACATTGATTAAATTGGAGTCCTGAATTCATTAATAGCATAACAGTAAAAATAATGTTTATTTAACCCTCTGATGATTTTCAGTTATCTGGTAGTTTCACAAAACCCTAGAAATCTTTAGGAAGCTTCTAGAATTCACCTTGATTGCCACTTGGTATTAAAGGAGAGCGAACACAAGGACAATCACTCTGTGCCACATAAGCAAGAAGAAAGTCAGAGAACTGTTTGAAGATCTAGGTTAAAAGATCAACAGCCACAACAACTCTTGTGGCAGTTAAAAGAAATCTAAAAGATCCCAAAATCCCATCTGGACTGTGGCGTCCCTCATCAAGTTGTTAACCCATGAGAAAGAGGAAATAGGAAGGCTTTACCTAAATGCGTGGTCAGAAAAGTAGCAAAGGTATATTCTGATCATGCCAGAGTATTTTTTTTTATATTGCCAAAAAAAAATAGGGCAATGTAAAAAACAAAACTCTGGCATGATGAGGATACAACTTCTCCAAAGCTACCATTCGAGGTTGAGCTCATGAATCTGGTATCATCAGAAGAGTTCCATGGTTAAGAGTGCATAAAAATCAGTGTGCCTGGTAGGTCATCACAGTCTCCAGTAGAACATTTATGACATGAGCCAAAGGGCACAGGTCACAAGCGCAGGCCTTGAAGCCTGGAGGAGCTGGAGAAGGTCAGCATGGAGAAGGAGTCAAATATCCCTCAGGAGAAGCTTAAAAAAACCTGTTAAATGGTTACAGGATGCACATTCAAAGTTACCGATACCAAAGGAGGATTCACAAAATACAAAGTGTTGTAGTATGAAAAAAATTTGATACATGTACTATTTTTCTAAATTGACAATGACTCTTTTTGACAGATGCCACATTTATACATAACATATTGAAAAGTCATAAATGTTTTTAACTTTGGTTTTGGTAAATACTGAATGTAAACCTGGATTTTCAAGCTACATTTTCTTAAAGATATGAACAAATATGAATTGTTAGCTTCCCTAAGGAAGCACAAAATGTTAAGCACCCTTAAAATTATGTTGGAACTAGTAGTGGAACTACTATTGTGGTACATATTGATCATCTTCATAATAGGGTCTGCATATATGTACTGTATACATGATGCTGACAAACCCAAGAAATTTAACCAAATTATTATTTCAGCTAGTGTGGTATGCAAATTACAGAATAATGGCATCTGAATATAATAGTTCTGAATAAAGCATACTGTTAACAAGAGGGAATCTTCTCTCTTGCTGCTTCCCATGCTGTTTTTGTGTTCTGTTAGTGTTGATTTATTTGATCAGGTTTTTGTTATTTTTCTATATTATTAAATTTGAGAATTTTAGAACAAGGCCATGATTATATAATGAGGCTACAGCACAAAGCACACACGTCTTCTAATGGGATCAATCAAAAACTGAATGTAGTTTCAAATTCAGACCATTTGGACTTACATCAGTTTTAGCCATTACAGTGTTGAGTCAAAAAGCATTTTTAAAGGAAAAACTGAATAAGATGCTTGTACAGAGCTTGTATTATCATCCCAGTAAATAGAAAAGGGTTATTAAATCTTCATAGTTTTTCTACAGTGTTTTGTATACTCAACTGTATTGGTATATTACACAGTTACACATTCATATTTTCTCTAGCCCAGCTACAGGAAGTGAGGTTTTAACTCAGGGACAGCTGGCAGCTCTTAGGAAACAGAGTCTGTTAATTAAAAGCCACATTATACTAATATTCCAGCATTTGATAGTGAATAATGATCAAGTATGAGGCAGACCTGGAACCCTTTTTGATCTCTCAAGGTCATATGTGGATGGATGCACATTCTTTGATAAGTCAGGTGCAGAACAGACCCATCCCTTAGGAGCTCACACATTCTCTCATCTGCTTTCCTCAGCATTACCTTATTATTTTCTGCCATGGATGTGACTGATTAATTTTGTCACAGTGCCTCTGTTTGTGCTGTGCTGTTTGGACCTGCCCTTTTCTGTAATGTCTGATCAAAACCTATTTAGCTTGATGCTTTCCACTACAGCTACATGGAGCTTCAGTAACATCTACCTTCCTGGCTGAGTGCTTCCTCCCCAGCGGTACACATACACAAAGGCTCAATGTAGTAACTTACTGTATATTACATCTAAACATATAGTTAACTCTCATATTTGTGCCCTTGTTTTATAGTCAATCTACTATCCAAAGTGGATGTCAAAAACTGTACACTCAAACCACTCTTGCTGTCAAAATGTGAACCATGCAGTTATATAATGTGCCCCTCTGTCCTTCCTAATCAGGACACACTAATGATTTCCCAATTGTGACTTAAATAGGCCTGGTTTTTCTCCTCAAATGGCTTTGCTGCCAAAAATGAGTGCTTTTCAAGTTCCCCTCTGCCACCAGGATGATAATGCAAGTTGTCATTTTTTTATATATCACTGTACACTGAATATATTAAAGAGTCCTCCGTCATAATTAAAAATATAGACAAGATGTTAAAAAAATAGCACTGCTGTAGCAAATGCAGAAAAGCAACGACAGCTTTAGTAACAGAGAATTTTCAAACAAATTTCAGTAATCAACACAGTTTGATCATACTTTGAAAATAAATAATTTTGTTCATTAAAGAATGAACTGTACTGAAACAATATTCTTGATTGTTGCAAGTCACATACATAACCTTTGTTATTAATGACTATACACAGTAATAGGAATTAGTTTCTGGGAACATTAGTAAATTTCCTAAACCGATTTTTCTCAGCTCAGCTGGATTGCTACGATAAAAAACAATATTAGAAACAGCTACTGAATACCTATTAATGTTGTATACATACATTTGAAGAACACAATTATTACTATACCTGATAATTTAATAATCTGCACACATGCTCACAGATCTGTTGATAAATTCACCAATGTTTAATCAAACGTTTACTAAGATTTTAACATTTAGATTGTCATTTTCATATCAAGAAGTAATTGTATTCTCTTGTATTTTTATTTGTAGACAAAATATCTACAGGCGAGGTTACAACATGTACAGTATCCACTGTTCAGTTAATAATGGTGTACTTGCAGTGTTAATTTATTGGTTTAGTAACATTATAAAAAATACCACACCGATTTAGCAACGTAGTCCACATTCTTCATCAGAGCCAATTAAAAAGAAAGAATGCATATCCAATAATTTCAATCAAACTTGTTGGCAGTATTTTAACACTAAGTTATATACCATTACAGTATATACCATTTGGAGTATTTGGTACCTGAAAGTGATAAAACACAGCAGTTAGTGTCAAAATATTAAAATCCTGGCTGGAGACAGAACCCTTTGCACATACTGTTGTCTATGCTCCAGGTATTACTGTATCTGATGCAGCTAAAATCATTTGCACTTTCAGAGAACAAAACCTATCTGTATTTAGGTTTGACACCCGAAGAAGGCTCCATAGCTGAAATGTTGTGTTTTCTTTCTTCTCTTTTCAGCATGGAATAAACCAATTACTTGTTCCTATCTGTATTTACAGTATAAACATATCCATATTGTTTGAAGGCATTTTCAGTTAAATGTGTGTGCAATCAATGTCTCCAAATCCTGTTACAGCGAATCTGGAACTGACTTCTGATATATTGTCACTACTCCTTATTTCAGTACAGCAGTTATAATCGTATGAATCACTTTCACATGTAAGGTACACTTCAACATTTTGTAGGAAATTCAAGTTCTTCACTTTGAGCTTCACAAAGGTCACAGCAGCTAATCTACGCAGGCACAATCACAATTTCATACTATCATGTGGTAAATCTAAAAAACTATACCTAGACAAGTACATACTCTTCTTGTGTTGTCATTATCTTTGCCACCATCTGAGGACAATTTGAGCCTCCTTCAGATTTGCTGCTGCAGTTGCTGTTCTGAGAAACACCAATATCAGATTTCTGTTCTAAACCAAATCACACAGTGATGTTCCAAAAGTGCTTACAGTACATACAAGTTCATTACCTAAAATATCACCCTAATTCAAATGCAAATTAGCACCTGAAAAAATAATTATAACCAATGCTAAATAGCTGGCAATGTTACTGATTACTTAATAATTTTATCAATCAGCACAAAGGTGGAAATCATATTAGCATAATGTCCTAAGGATATAAGAATATTGTCCCATTGAAAATTGCCAGAATAGTTGCTAATTTATTTGTTAATGAACAAATCATTAATTTGTTTAAATTGCCTAAGCATAAATTGTCATCATTTTAACTCCCCGTTTTAATTTCAAGAAACCAGAGGCAGCTTCTTAAAACAGCTAGGTTTATTTCTTGAAAAGAGACCAACCCCCAGTGTTACAAAATCAAAAGAAACATTTAAACTCATTTTCCTCTTATTATCTGAACATTTTATGCAACACTTTACCAAAGTATTCGTCTGGTCTTCACACTAGGGAAATAACAGGTTGTAACTTACCTCAGTGGTAAAGTTTCATGAATACAGCCCTAAGAACACAATTGTCCAGACAATTTTTCTACCTGTTTAATTAAGCTGTTGAGGTATTTGTAATGAAGTGAAAAAAAAAACACTACAGCATGTAGAACAAAATGCAGCTGAAATTTCCACTTGAGAGGACACATTCACCAAGAAAGTGGAGAGTTGCCCTTGGCTCTTTTATGAACAGCTTTCCAGTATAGTGTAACTTCAGGCTGAGCTAGATCCTTTTCACAACAGTCTTATAAATTATCCTGCTCATTAAAAGCACCAAGTGACGGAAGGACTTCAGAAACTTTTCAATCACTAGGATTCTAGAACAAGTGACAAGTAAAGCACAAGATACTGTCCCATATTTCTTTGTGTGAGAAACATATCCTTCATATTTGATAAGAGTCAATCTACATGATACAACATGATACTGAGCTGCATATCAAAAAGAGAAATACACATCACTATACACTCATCCTAAAATATAAGGATTATGTCCATATAACTGGACAAACAAAGGGAAATGTCTATGATGCAAACTAATCCTACAACCACAATGTCTGTATTCTAAAACAGATGAAGTTCCATTTTTAAACATGACAATATACTGTATGTTAAGAGTAAAGAGCTCCAAAATCTGTTTGTAGGCAAATAGTACTATTGGAGTCACTGCAAAGAACCTGGACTGTAGGATGGAAAACACCAGGATATGAATGAGAAAGAAGTAAGCAACACCTGGATGAGAGGGAATTTTGTTGTGTGGCTAGAGAACACTTCTTTTTTCTGAGAAAATTGTGTCTATATTGCACTTAGTCACAGCTACAAATCAAAAGGCTGACATTAATTGTTAGGCTTAACAATTAATAGGTTTTAGGTAATTCCCATGAAGCAAAACAAAAAGCTGTCCCATGGCCTTGGGAATTCAAAATAAAGCAAAAACACCTCCAAAGTTCTGTAAGGTGCAGTGTATTAGAAATACTTGAGGACAAAAAACTAGATACAGTAGAAATGCAAAGACAACAGGAAAAAAAGTAGAGTATTACAACAAATACAACAGGTCTATTGCAATTACCAATTAATACCTCAAATCAAATTAATTATATTTGAAAAAACTACAAACTAGGTACTATATAAATTGGCTACTGGTGGCCCCACTTCTGTGGATAAACAGTGTATGGATGAGGTTAACTGAAAACATATGGAAAAGTCTGATTAATTTGTACTTTTCAAGAGTATTCAAGCCCTTTTTTAAAAAAAGCAGCAGACATTTTTTAAAACAAAGTGTAAAGAGTGATAAACTAGAATTTTGCATCCACTCATTTAAAAAAAAAAGTTAGAACCTAGAGAATGAAATAATATGAAACAAAGAATACAGGCATTCTAGACCTGACATTGCTTTTGACTACACCATTTATCTCTACTGCACCTTGTTTTATGGATTAATGCAATGTGTCCCAGAATCTGAGAACTGATGGTTTTCATTGGATCTCTTAATGCACCTGAACAATTGTTTATTTAAAGAATCTCCCCCAACAAAAAACAAAAACAACATTATCTAGGATGTCAAAATAGAGATCATCATAGAGTTTGCAATTACTTCTGTTGTTGACATCTGCTGTATGACTGATTTAGATATTTAGACCTTGATTTGGGTATTAAATAATAAGATAATTGAAAATATGAGAGAGGAAAAACTCCACTGCATAGTCATTAGGAAAAAATAAAAGCATAAGGCAATTCAGTTTTGATTAAGTAGTGCACCAGTTATTTGGTTTAAAACAAAAAACACATTTATAATACAACAGTGCAACCTAGATTCAACCCTGTTCAACCTAGTGAGTAAATGTTTCCATATATAATTACAGGGTTCACAAATATATACATATTTTTCTCATTAGTGTGGTCATTAGGAACTGAAACATTTTTCTTCTCTTTGATTTTGAGTTGAAGTCGGCTCCGAGTCTATACACCATGAAATGACGTAACAGTGAAGTATTCACAAATCTGTCCTGTTATTACTGCGAAATTTAAAAATGTGTTATTCAAATTCATTCTGAACTAACGTTTTCTAAAGAACCCCCCGTCAAACAGGAACATCCATCTAACGGGAATAAATCGCAACCTGAGCCGTGCTGTTATAAGGTGGTCTTGTATCATGGTTACGTGGCAGTAGTTTCATGGTAGCATGTATTAGAAATAAAATACATGTATGTATTAGAAATAAAATAATAAAAAAGTTAGGGGAATCAGTGTGGAGAAGGCAATCGACGTTTTGGCAATTTTGAAGGACGATGGCCACTGACCGTAGTCTTCCAGGGATTTCAGCGTGACGTCTGCATGGGTGGAGCCGAAGGCATTGCGGACAAACCGCCGTCTTCTCCTCAGGTCATCCTCCCAGTAGTCCAGACGCCAGAAATCGTGCAGCAGGCTGCGTGAAAGACACAGGGGTTGCGTTAGCAGAGTGACCTCTTTTTGCACACTTAACCTGAAAGAGGAGACTCACTGTGATAACCTAGCAATCTCTTGCACATATTGAGGACCGTAGTGACCTGCAAGTAGCTCAGAGAAGCTTCTATCAAATAGTGGCACCAGCAGCTCAGGATGTAAATCACAGCGAGTCCAAGTAACAAATACAGCATCAAATTACAAGTATAAATGGCACAGCTTGCTTTCTTTTTTACTGTGTTTTTAACAAGTCTTGTAAATCAAAGGCGGCAACCTCAACGCAGACAGCATGCAGTTTAATGATGGTAGGGGTCTCTCCGCAGAATAAAGCATGGACTATAAAATACTGTCCCACTTGCATATGTGGAGCCAATGATTAAAATAATGTGCTGAAATATTCATTGAATTGATTCCCAAGGCCCCTGGAGCAACCCAAAAGAAAATTGCATTTTTATTCATTATTAATAACACTGAATTAGAGCTAAAAAAAAAGAGAAAAGTTTCAGCATGTGGTAACCATCTTTGTAAATTATTATTCCAACATTAGCGAGGACCTTGGATAATTTTATTGCTTGGAGCTAATGCAAACCATTAAGTGCCAGTGCTCGCATCAGGTTACTAAGTGCTTCTTTTTTCAAGTGTTCTTTAGCTGGAGAAATTTCAAAGGCTTTTGTGTTTCCTCAAGAAGGGCCTGTGCTGAAAATGCTGCAGTTAATTTACTGAAAGTGAGTTAAAAAAACAAGTAAAAGGAGAGTGATGATTAAAATACTTTAAGGCAGATGACACAACAATGCAGTACAAGTACAGCATGTGGTCTATCTTCATCAGCAGCAGTGGTGAGGAATTTGTGCTGATGAAAAGGAAATAGATGTCAGTTGGATTTTTTTTTCCTGATAATTTCCCGTTTCAATGAATGAAATACTAGTTTCATGAATACACCGTGCTGTATAGTTAAATAAAGAGTCCTTTTCATTAATACTGCAGCAGAACACATAATAAATTTAGAAACATGCTGTTCTGTTCACATAAGGTATTTTACCCAGTTTCACTCTTAGGATCTATTTCTACTTCATTTTCAAATCAAAGCTAACAAAGGCCTGAAAACAAACAAAAGAAGGATTTTACTGCCAATTTCTTAAATTCTTCGTTTCAGGATGAAACGTTTCAGTGTGTTACAAATACGTACAAATTTAAAATATAGCAAAAATACTAATGTTTTTAAAGTCTGCTCACTGCTAATAGCTAAAGCTATTACGAGGAATGTTAATAAAATGGAACTCCTGTGGAAAAAAATGCAATTTGCAACAGAGCAAATCTATGCAACTCCATCTAGAACACAGTTTTTTCTTTAAATTGTTCACACTCTAGTGAAGTTCCTTTAATTGACAGCACTAACTCAACACCTTCACAGTTTATCGCAGAGCTGATTTTTATTTTAACAATTCATAAAGTACCAGCATTTACACAAAAGATATCCGTTTCCCCCAAGCAAATTGTTATATCTCAATGTATTTGCAGGCGTGAAGAAAATTCGAGTGCAGATTTGACATGCTGAGCAGAATTAAGTCCTTAGCTCCCAGCCACGGATTTCATTGTATAGCTTTTTTCACTATAATATTCAAGCAGTTTAAACAGATTAAAGTGTTATAAGGGATCACATCACAAAAGCTACCACCTCATTCTTTGAATATTATATCTACAAATGACAGAAATCTCAAGACTCCAGAGACTTAACACACAGCTCACAACGGATATAGCTGATCTTCAGTTTAACATCAATCATGTGAGTATGTGTCTGTATGAACAGGCCCGCTGCTAAAAGTTTATATATGAAAAGCTTCATATAACCGAATGCTGTCCTTCGTCATTTTCATAAAGCTTGCAGGAGAAAAAGAAAGATGTCAAGTAACTGAAGGGTGAAACCCACTTAAATGATATTGTAACTGTGAGATTACACAGAGAAAATGTAAATCTGATGCAGGCAAAGAACAGATTATATCACTTCACTATAACTATGACTCCAAAACAGATTCATTCTATGGGACTGGTGAAAATGTAAAGGTAACTGTTGAACCTGCTAATGATATAAAAAGCAAATCTATTAATCCTTAAAAAAAAGTTATAAAATAGAAATGTTCTGTAAGTGATGTTTTGTAATAACGGTTTCTGAAAAACATAATATTCTCGACTTGTTGATTGCAAGAAAGGGAAAGGGAAGGGAAGAAAGGGAAAATTTTAAGAATTTCTTTTTTGTTTGGGAACATTGATTTATGCCTTAGATAAGGTACTAGGGTAAAATACTCATTAGAAGCTAATGTCAGTCTTGGTAACTTTTTTTTAAATTAATGATTATAGGAAAGACCCTTTACTTTCAAACAAAAACATTTTAGAACTGGCACTCAGCTCTACCGCTATGGATGATCAACTTAAACTTACTCTTAAATTATTCACTTTCACCTATTGTTTTAAACCTTTTCAGGGCATGAGCTTTTGCTGTGATGTATTTTCTAAAAAGGACCTATGAGTTTTAAACCCTGTGGTCAACGTAGTTTAATTTTTACAATGCCAGATTTTCAAATTGTAAAGTACTCCACATCTAGGGTGGTCTTGACAGAGGTTTAGAGAACCGTGTAGAAACCATGTTAAAACCAGGCAGGGAGAAAGAGGCAGCGTATTAAAGCTATTAGGATGTGCTTGGAGCCATGCCTGGAGAGAATTCATTTCTCATTTGCCTGCCCCTAAGGCCAAGCTCCTGCACTGGGTCAACTTAAACATGGCACTGAAGAAGTCCAGCCCTGTGCATGCTGTTTGTCATTCAGTGTTGGCAGTTTTTACTGCTGTTCTAAGCATCCCTTCTCAGGCAAGGATTTTCTGTGTGAAATTCCCATAGAAAACTAAGAAAGACTGTATGGGGCAAAAAAAAAAACGAGAGTGCTCCTGGGTTGCATACTGACAGATAAAAGTCATCAAAATTAAAAAGGTTTGAAATATTTACAGGATAATATTCAAAATGTCATCTCCAATTTATTGGTTGATATAAGAAGCGGACCTAATGAAACTATTTGTATCATAGTGATGCTTTAATGTATTTTTGTATTAACATAGTCACGAAAAAGGGTCATGCTGAACAGTGTGTACTGAACAGTATACTGTGCTTCCAAAACCAACAACAAAATATACTGTATTCCTAATCCAGATTATACTAAAAATAAACACAATTAACAAAAGACTATATTTATAAACAACCCCCTTTTAAAATATAGTATATGAAAGATTAAGAAAAAAGTGTAGTTTTCATACAATTTTAAGCTGTAACCTAGTTTCTCAAAGTCACGTTCTTCAAGTTAATGTTTAGACTTGAAAAATGAATATTGATGTTATTAGGCCACATCTGTCATTTTGAAATAAAGGACAAATCTTAGTTATGGTTCCTTTAATGTTTTTCTTTAATAAACAGTGGCAACTTCCCTTGAAGAGCTTGGTTTTGGGAAAACAGGTCTCATATATGCTCAGACATCCTGCTTACACTCTAAATCCTAGAAGTGCACACTGAGACATAGGGTTGCTTCATTTACATCGACAATACTTTGATAAATAAGGGGAAACTAAGACCTCATAAGCAAACATCTTAATCTTAGTGCTTGGTAATAACAGAGTATTGTATACTGGTTAAGGACAAGGGCCTTGTAACATATTAAAAACACCATCACTTCTCTTAGTCTTCCATTAGAGGTGATTATTTCTGAATATCTGTAATGGAGCAAACATTGAATTTCAAAGCCCCATAAATCACGTCCTTCATAGCTCACCAATGACAGACTATTCATCAGTGCAGCAATCTGTACGAATAATTAGCTCCCTTGACTTCCACACTCTACTTACCAATTGTACACCATGACAAAAAACGTGGAAGCCAAGCGTCACGGAAAGCAGACAAAATTTATTAGTCACATCGCCCATCAATCACTGAAATGGATTTCAAACTGCATTTTAAAAGCTAATTTTCCAACGCTGATAACGAAAACTATCAGTAAAGGGTACGTGGCCACTTTTATTTATTGCCGCCCTTAGCTCCTAAAGTGCTTTGTGATAAATGTGGAAAAAAATCTGAACATGTTACTGTGCATTTAAATAATTTCTCTTCAGCTGCTGTTCTTCTTGTTTGCTTTGCAGAACGGAATTCCACACTTCCCTCTGTAGGGAGATATATAAGCAATATCTCTGATTAATTTTACAAAAGCAGAAATATTTAACAGCATGAGCCAAAATAAAATAAAAGGACAATTTAGAAGAGATTTCATAAAATTCCTGGGAAAAAATTAAAACATCGCAATAGCTTTTGGATTTGACTATCAATACAGTGGACAGACTGACATAGTGGAATTATTAAAATACAAATGTGGACCTAATGAGAAATCCTTGAATTTATGCAGGGGAGATTACACAGGTGATATACTGTAGCAGTCACAATATTTATGAAGCCCATATCATTCAGCCCATGCACTGTAAAACTGAGACCAAAAGACATAGGGTATTCAGGTCAGACCTACTATGTCTCCACATTCTACATGGAAACATTTATTAGCACTGAATTTAAAAAACAAGATGAATTTACAGCTCAGTGCTGACTCTTTTTAGTAGAATGGCTGACATCTGACTGCAAACACTTGTTTAACACTGGACTTTGTGTCAGCACCAGTCAACAAAGCTCACCGCACTCAGACAGCTATTCATTCCCGTACAAATGAAATATTTAAGCATTTTATTTTGCCTTCTCTTCAACAGCTGCGCTCCACTAAGCACAACAAGGTCATTTTTTAAAGAATATAAATGATCAGATTGATGAATTATTAAGTCACAAAAGCATCTGTGTGGACCCCAGCACTGTATACCATCCTTGGGGCCAAAGCCCTTCCAGTTTCACAGGGCCAGGCATTCAAAGTGCGGTAGTGCAGCCCAGACATCAAACTTCTCACAAGGTCATAACGCAGCTATTTCTATGTCAATGTCTTGGCCAGACTCCAGGACAAGTTCATTTAAAAAGAGCCAATGCAACACAAAGCACACGAGGCCCAGCTACTGGAAAAAGCTTGGACTCTGCTTCTGTCAGCCTCTACCAAGTAAATGATTAAGCTTTTTCTCACAAGTCTGAAGTCTTACTTAACCAAGCTGGCAGCTTTCACAGCTGACTACTGCTTTCCTCAAATCAAAAGTGTGGTATAGCAGCAGTGGAGGGCTGCTCTTCAAATTCCCTCAATCTGCAAATCTAGGAATTCACTACTCCTCCCCCTAAGAAGAAGTAGTACATGACTACTTAACAGTGAGAGAACAGTTTCAGTAATGTAAATCATTTTATGTGTAATGAACCTACCTACATGACATTGTGCACACCTCAGGTCTTTCTAATGTGATTAACACTCTTCCTCAAAAGCCATGACACTGTGCCAAATGTGAGACACCTCGACAAACAGTGCCAGTTGTAGTCAACATCCTCCTTATTTTTCAAGGAAGACTTATTCTTTAAGAGTTGCTGTTACCAATGCTTCCTCAGTAAATTTTTTTTTTAAAAAGCCAGTTTCCAAACCTTTCCACTGGAGGGCTTTGCTAAGCAACTAATTGATGGCTATAAATCAATTACAAAACACAAAAGAATCTGAGTGTAAAAACCATAATTTATCAAATTCCACTCAAAGATCATTTTTACTGAGAAACCATTTTCTGAAGCTTTGTTAATAAAATCATGCTGCTAAAATCCCCGCATTTTAATAATTCATACACAGGAGAGAAGAGCTCCCTCTTTGACAAAGCACATTCTTTCACCGAGGTAAGATTGAATCGAGTATAATAAGACCTGCCTTGTGATTACAGTTTAATTAATGTAGATTTTCACTGCACTCCATAAATCCTAGATTTCAAGAAAGCACTCTATAAAGGAAAGAAGAAAAACCCTAATCACTGAATAACTTCAATGCACTTCGTGCAGTAGCCTTACTTGACAGACATTTCTTAATACAACTTTTCTATTGCAAACAAACCAGAAACATATAAACACTAATCCTTTTTCAAAATAGAAAGCAGGCGGATGGTCTCATTTTAAACAATTTATGAAGACAGTATCCATCAAAGACTGCAAGTGTTTTCATTAACACACTGTTAAAAGGAATCCTTGCGGTAAATACTCCTACAGCTTTGGTATCACTGTAAGAAATGAGAAGATGCGTGGTAACGTGCAGTGTAAATCATAAACTTTCTCCAATTACACCCCAAAAGTTAAAATGTATTCATTCTGTCAATACATTCCAGGTATGGAAAACAAATAACCTTGGTGATGTCAACATACTTTTGATTCAATTAATCAAAGCAATCTTTTCTTATGTAAAAGCAGTCTCTTATGCATCAACAGATATCATAACACGACAAACCTTTTAGTCTAACTACCAAATGCAATATGTTTAAGTAACATCCAATTTGTCCAAAGAAAGACTGCATTATCTTTTCTTAGACTGCTAAAAAAAGAAGAATTCAATAAAGCATCATTATATTCCCTTTAAATGGTTCCATTACAGGATTCTGTAACAACAGCCTAATCTCTGGATAATTATAATAAATGTCTGTAATCAAAGCAGGAACTATTTAAAAAGGGTAAAGGGCTGTTTTTCATCAACGTCATTGTAGCCCTATGATCTTTTCAACATCCAGCTCTCTCCCAGACCACCTCCTGGAAGGGGAAGTAACGCAAGTCTAAGCGGCTCAGCAGAGAATGTTGTGTTTCCACGAAACAGCCCCAGAGTATAACACAACACAAACTCCCATTTTAATCAACCTAAGGAAACATCTGTTTTTACTGCTTCGTGGGTCAAAAAATCCACATATATACTCAATGCTGAGAAATTACATAATGCGTACTACATCTCCATTCTCTGTTGCTGTACTCTACATTCGTACACACAAACAAAACATGTTAAGACAGCTAAATAGTTGGAACATCTCAATCCACAAATTGTTTTGTTTTTCTCTCAGTAGGGCCACACTGCTGCATAGTCTGTAATCTGGTCACCATTACAAAAGATATATAAGTCTTAAAGGAAGCAAAATGTTGAAGGAAATGCATTGATACATCTCAGAAATTAACCTGAAATGTCTATAAAAAGGATTTTAAACAAAGGAATTATGTGTTCCCAAGAAAACAATTTGTAACCCTACCCACATTGGTTGTACAGTATCATGGTATCCAGATGGCAGTCTACCTCTGTTTTTGTGCTGTGGACTAATGGTCATTAAATATAGTGTGGACCAATGTATCTGACCTTTTCTAAAACATTTTAAATTCCAATTTCTTTGGAATTCTATGACTTACCTTAATTCTTTAATATAATCTTTCTTTATTAAATCAATACAGTGAGCTTCAATATCCATTATACAGTACACCCATAATTGCTTATGAAAGAGCCTTGAAACATCTTAGAAAGATGTGGCATGCATGCAATTTCATTTGAAAAAATGAGCTCACAGATCAAATATAAGAGGAAAAAAGACAATTTTTGGTCATATATGGAAGGATCCTGAAGACCTTAGCTTTGGTACAGAAGAAGTGTTCTGCACTGTTTTTCAAGGCTAATACAATGTCAGTCTTAAAAACATCTCAAATAACAAATCATAACATTTTCATTCTGGTGGTAAGAAAAACTAATTTTACACTGTGAGAACTATTTCCAGTAAAACTTGCAAAATATGTGAGCCTGGCATGTGGCCATGTTAAAAAGCAACACTCAGTGAAAAAGAAGAGGCATGTGATACTAAACTCTACCATTGCCAAAGCCCAGAATCAAAGTGCACAGCTCACAACGGCAACATTTGACACGCACCATAGGCTATAAATAAAATCAGGACAATGATTCAATTTATTTTTTTGCCTTCAACCAAAGATACTCATCTTTACAAGCAATGTTACCAGCCTGTGTAGCCGTGGGATTTTTTTTAAAAAATCAACTTTCAACACAAATCTGCTTATTTCCTACTGTGCTATTGTTCAAAACTTAACACAGACCAGTTTTTATGCCTAATAAGCAAACATTGATTTCCAGTAAAACGTGACCAGAAGCCTGATAAAATTACGGGAAATGACTGTATGTGATCAGTATGGCTTTCATCTGCATTCTCTCCCCCCACCCTCCCGAAAACCCGACATTGATTTTACTGTTCAGCTGTGAACAGAGAGAGGCCAGCTGTGACAAGGCAACGCACCAGAACTAGATTAGGGTCAAAACTCAGGCAGACAAGGAGCCTAACCTGTCCTCAATGAGGGCAATGAAGAAATAACCTCCATATGCAGCACTGACCAGCAGAGAAAAACTCAGGGACTGTAAGAAAGAGGAGCACTGGAAAAAAAAGACTCATTTAAATAGACTGCCTCACAGGCAGGAACCAACCTTTTTCTCTGAGAATTCCCACAAGTGTAAAAGGTAAAATTTATGACAGAACACTGCAAGGCTAGATTCCCTTTGCGTAGCCTTTCACATTTATTTAGCGGAGCACAATCCCCGAAAATGACCTTTATGCAATTCTTTCCAGGCTGTCGTGAAATGATCTAAAACCTATTGCCAGTTTACCGTTTGAATAATATTATTAAAAAAGGGCTTGTGCCCTTGGGTCATTTTTATAGCTTTGCCACCACAGCTGTGTAGATTTTAATGGTATTTTCCACCTTTTATCTTAAAAGAAAGACCACACTGGAAAGAAGGGGGAGGTTAATTTTAGATTCTGTTAACACTGGACAATAAAAATGTCCATACTCCTCTCTGAGGTTCTCTTGCTGTTTCTTAATGCTCTTAGTCATGCCCAGTGCAAATAAAAGTTACAGTAGTTCAGACAGGGCCAGTTAGTAAAGCCTTCCATTCCTTTTGTTTAGAACATCTGTATGCAGGGGAAATAGCACAACAAACCATTACTATCACCAACAGCATGAAGCCCTACACAAACTTTGCAATATACAATATACAACATATTGATCCCACATTCCACAATATCACAGCGAAAGGCACAATGCAAAAAGATGATAAAAAAAATATAGTACCCAAGTGTGCACAGCATGTTAGTGATTGTAATAGTGTAATAAATAATAAACAGGGATAAACAGAATTGATTATACTGGGTTAAAGCAGAAAAGTGTGCCAATGCATTATTACGTCTGCAATAACTTTCATGCCAAGCAGAGGCTGAAAGCTTGTGCAGTTCAGACCTTGATCTTAGATTAAGACATTTCACATGCATTTGTGCAGCTGATGCTGAAAAGTGCCTTTTTCTCAAAGTCTTAGCTTGTTGCCTTGAGTTCTCTCAACATTCACATCATAATGAGAATTTAATATGCTCCTCTTTAGGTTATGCTGAAGTGTTTGCATTATAGAATTTAACTGCTTTAATGCATGCAGTCTATCATAGGTATAATTCAGATCTGCTTTTCAGTGGCTATTTCAAAGCAAACTTAAAATAAATCTCTTAAATTTTTACACTCAACATGGGTAAACTATGTCTAGACAAATTATGTGGCTTCCAAAGCGACAATTGTCTGAATTAACCTTTCTCTGGGGATAATTAGCACAGGCAACAAGGTTAAAAATACCCCAAGGGAAGAGCATTTTGCAGGTCAAGAACAAATGGGGAAGCAAGCAATGAAAAGGTAGAACAAAAGAATGTCTTTTCATGCCTAGTATGCATACATAAATTGAGATACTTCACAAGATACAGTATACACACAGTAAATTCAGTTCAAATACTTGCAGCAAATCTTTAGTGGAACATATTCATGGTTTTGTAAGTGCCAGAATTAAGTCATAAACAATTTTTGTTTATGGTCATACTGTATATCACATTTAAATTAAAGAATTCTAGTTTTTTATATCCTCAAAGTGAATTATTATAGAAAACTACCAGAATTAAAACAGGAACTTTTTCCCCTACGGAACGGAAATACATTTCCACATAGCCTTGATTTAAAAAAAAAATAATATTATGTTTTTCTAAAGTAACAGAACACGTCTGGATGATGGTTTTAGAACATTCCATACATTTACTGTCCACTTATTTGCTTTACTCTTACTGTAAATCTGCTTTTCTAGAAAGAAACCTGTACAATTAATGTGTTTGCAGTGTGCACTGGCAGTTCATAAAGCAAGCTGTCCAGTCGAAATGTGTCAAGACATATGAAGCACTCAGGTCTCCAGGGGCTCAGCGTGACACAGACAACCAAACAGGCAGCTGAGAGGTGACCAAAACAGCAGGCTAACAGAATACAGATAGCCTGAATTGGAGTGTTTTCAAACCACAAACTCCCACTCACTGTATCTGACATAGTACTTAGCCCTTCGGAGTTTCTTAGAAAAGAAAAAAACAGGATATTTCAGTACGTATAATAAAACTGTTTTTCTTTGAGACAAATGATTCTCATTTGCCATTTCCTTTTTCCACTGTTAAGGTTTCTCTTCTGAGGCATCTCAAAGTGGAATACATGAAATTAATGATACAACTTCAGTTACATCATTTACTAATCATAAAGGACTCTTAGGTTTCTATGTTTTTATCATTTCAAACGAATTCCTTATACTCAAAGCATAACAAGTATCATGCAATCATACAATCCCCAGCTCTGTATATTCAAATGATCAAATTATCAGACACATATGCATATACTCTGCACAAACATAAAAGCTCGATACACAAAAATAAAAAGATCCTTTATTGTGATCTTGCACAGAAGGTCAGATTCTGAGCATGGCCAAATCAATTAGACCAATTAAATCATTGGAAAGAAGGCATCACTGGGGCCAGATTAACAGTGACAACAATAATGCAAAGCATGACTTGATGGTTAGTGAAAGGGACAATGCTATACTAAGCTATGTGCAATCAGGGCAAATGATGGGCTAAAGACAACAGGGAGCACTTTGATGCAGTTGTCCAGCCCTTTAACTGATTGGACTCATTAAATAAAATATATTATATAAAAATAAATGGACATGCTCTACCTCAACCTTCAGGAGATTAACTATCTAATGCATGGCTGATTTAGTGAACATGACAAAAATCTCCTTGAAAGAATGTGAACACAGATATAATGTGTTGAAGGTGCTGCCTATTAAAAAGAGACTTCTCAGCTAAACTCTCCTCTAAAGCTAAAACTGCACCTCAGCACATACTTGATACCCCTGCATGGAAACCTTTAGATCTACAGACATAGAGTCCCCATTTCCTAACAGGCCGGTATTAGAATTGATAACCCTTTCAAACAAGATTGGAGGAAGTGTGTTTCAGTGGGGGCTGTGTGACTGAAGGGTTCATTCCATCACAAAGTTATTATCCTGGGCCAGATTGTTACCATTTATCACAGATGAAAGATGAAACTCACTGTTAGTCAAGGGAAACGGCTATTCGAATGCTTCCACACAGATCAATACCCGCTACATTTTTCTCCAGCAAAAAGTAATTATACAACAGAAAACTTCACAATCAATAACTAGTCAGGTTGAGTTAAGGCCTGCCACACAGTCCTCAACTTACAGCTCTTTGTCAGCTGTCGATGAGACACTTTTTACGTAAACGCTGATGCTTTAAAACAAAGGAATGGTTGTGTGCTTGCCTTGTCCTGCCTGTTTTGTTTAAGATAGGAGCTCTGCAAAGAGTAATCAGTACATAAATATAGCTGATTAGCAAAACAGTGTCAGTCAAGGAAAGGAGGCACGACAGAAATTCTGGAAATGAAACTCCATAGAAATCGAAACGAAAGACGGCTTATTCAAAATAATTAAGGTCTGAAAGGAAAGGTTCCTTCGTGCCATGGGCCAGCCCTGGTTTCAGAGCTTTTAACTCCCTAGAGTTAGAAACCTTAAAACATTAATTTATTAAATGTAAATAACACCAATTCAAGCCAACTAAACAATTGGCTGCAAAAGTAAAAGTATGCTTGAGAGTTTTTGCTTGTGTGTCGATGTTCGCTACCTCAGAACATTGCATCACCGGTTGAGGATACTTCCACCTCTCCTGCAGCTCTTGGCTTTTCTTGAAGGTCAGCTGCTTCAGCAGTGAAGCAGCTCAGTGGCTCCTTAGTCTTTGAGGACTAATGCAATGTGATTCTGAGAAGGTATTGTGGCTGCGGAAGGCAGACAGTAGGAAACAGAATGCACTCCCTAGAATGAAATCATAGCTACTGTAGCTGGAGGGGCTGCTCTTGTACCAGGAAATGCACTTTCAGGGTGTGTGCACTTCAAACATACTTGTGCTTCACTGCATGTGTTGAGTCACATAAAGCGATATCTCAATTCATTATTCCTTTGACAATGTTATAGATAAGAATGCACAATTTTGATCTGATGCAGGAAAAAATGCACTACATTGCATAGCTACACAAACACACAGCATAAATACAATTGTGTGTAATACAACTAAAAAGAAAGCTCTATTATTATGCTTACCCCTATATTACAAGCTTTAATCACAGCAAAAATACATAGAACGCACCAAAATTAGTTCAGGAGAAGAGGAAAAAAAATATGCATTTTGTATAAATTTGTTCTGCCTCTGAGGAAATATCATCTGAGTTACATTCATTTTCTTTTTGGTGAGGAAAACAGTTCTGTGCTGTGTTGGGAGTAAAGATCAACACTGCTCTTTCATTAACAGGACGAAGGAGGGCATTAACTTGAAAATGATTGCAGAGGCTCCAAACCGTACACAATTTAAAATGCTTCTGTGTTTTGCAGCTTTATAAATTATTCTTAAATTAATTCAAATGCCACGTCTGACATCTCCTTCCTTGTGGCAGTGCTGAACTTTAGAACCCATTGAAAGAGGTCACCTAGGGAGGGGGAGGAAGGGCACAAAAATCACCCCTTTAGTATAAAAAAATCTGACATCCAATTTTCAACTTGATTTATCAGTGGAAAGCTAAAATTGATAGTATGCCATTACTGGGTAGTGAGGTGTCCAGGAGAGCGTTTTCAAAGCCTTTCATTTTGATTTAGCTGTACAGATCAATACGAACCTATACTGTTTCAATTTTAAAAATATTGATTTTCTAATGCCAACTCAATACTGGGACATTCATCATCACGGAAGCATAAAGTATGATCAAACAGACATCCTTTCAGGGGGATTTGGATATCTGTTAATTGTTTAAGCAACCAAAGAGTGCTGGAACTCTTATAGTAGTGAAAAATCATACTTCTTTCATAGTCTTTTTAAAAAATGTTACTATTTTCTTTGTTTCAAAATACTAAATTATGTGAAAGCAGCAGGGGACAATGGTGTTATTAGGTGTAATAAACTAGAGCTCTAAACTCTTCAATCAGGTTGCAGTAAGTCTTCAATTACATGGTTATTATCTTGATTTTAATAGTCAAAATATTTTTCCAAGTTCTTAGTTCTTAACCCTTCGACAGACATGGACAAAGAGATGAAAAACAGAGACACTGAATGTTTCAGCCCCCATGCTAAAACTGCACAGACCAATTGTGGTAATTGTCCACACAAAATAACACCCAGTCGCAAAAGGTGGCCAAAGCATCCTTTAAAAAAAGGCAAGAGCCTGAATACAGCAAAGATAGCGACACGCACGCAAATATAATAGACAGCTACTTCAAAATGCTGCAGGGCTTTATATTTTACAAGAGCAGCATAAATGGAAAAGTTAATGTAGCATTGAATAAGACTAAGCTGCTCGACTGCAACACTGCCTTGAGCTCATGAACATATTGCATCATTTTTCTTTTCCAGCAGGTTACCATTAAAATTTGAAGTTGGAAATTTTGCTGTATAATTTACAATGCATCGTGGCTCAATAACCTTTTGTTTCGATGCAAATTTAATGCTGTTCAGATGTTTTCTATAAATATTTGAATAAGTAAATTTGGTGGCAGGAATTCAATCCAATATATTTGGTCAAACAACATTTATACTTTTGTCCCTTTTAAAAGAAACACACTTTTACTCTTGTGTACCTGCTCAGCAGGCAATAAAAACCGATTAGCAATACAGCAATGGAAGTGAATGCACTGCATTTCAAACCTTTTGAAAAACTCTTAAAATAATCTTTAAGGAAAAAATCTGATTTTGCTTTGTTTTATACACGTGATAAGATAAAAGCTGAAGCTTTACCAGACAATATCAATGGAGGAATTCTATTTGTGTCTCTGTTAATGTCAATTACAGTATAATGTGTCACTTTTTATGACATTTAATAGAGAAATTAAGAATAATACTGCTATCAGTAATTGTTTGCATATGTTGTACATAGAGATTTTCATCTCACTATACTTTCATATAGGAGAGGATCTACTTCATCTGCCACTGTAATGTGGCACCTATTACACAGGAGATCAGGTAAAGTGAGAATCACTTCCCCAGCTGAACTAAGATGGATTTTAAGAATGATTAGACTGACCAACCGAAAGCTGAATTTTTCATTGACACCATGCTTACAAACAGAACCACGGGATCTTTAATTACCAAGGGTCAGAGCAAGAATACTTGTAGCTAGCCTCAAAGCCAGGGCAAAGTGCAAAATTTAAACTACCTTGTTTTCTAAATCTATTTTCTTAAATATATACATGGAAGCCATATGTGAAACTAGTAAAGGTTCACCACTTGTTCTTATAGGACAACCACAATGCAAATAAGTCCAACCTGCTTCATCTGCAGGTTTCAGACCTACACTTCAAGGAGGAAAGAAAAATTCTAATAAAAATTTAACCATTACCTCCTGAATAAAACTCAATTTTGGCAGTACAAACTGCATTCTGTCTCCACTGGTATCTATTAATATACATTACACTTATGAATGGGGAAATTGAATATAATCTAGTCCCCTTGAGCTCAAAGACTTGAACCCCCAATGATTAATGAATGACCAAGTTACATAGGTGGCTATGCATGACATGATCGCCATCATGTTCACAGATGAGCTGGTATTTTTAAGGGCATTTGCAACTCCTTCCTTTCTCCACTCTTTAACTTTTTCATTATTTTGGTAAAGGTATGTCTTGGTCTAATTTGTCCATAAAAAGTTCCAAAACTCTCTCCTGGCTTATGTCTGCACTTCTGAAAAAATTGTGAAGCATGGTGAAGGTACTGACATAGCCTGAGCATGCACTGCTGCCTTTGGTACTGACTCACCTGTCTGTGATGTGTAACAAATGATGATTGCCACAAAATGAATTTGATGTTTACAGAAATATTTGGCTTGCTTATGTAGATGAATAACTTCCATACTTATTGGGTAGAACTTTGTTATGCAGCAGGACAATGACCCAAAACATCCAGTCAATGCAACCCTGGAGTTAATCAAAAGAAAGAAAGGGGAAGACTGGCTATATCAATCTACAGATTTAAATCCAATTTAGAAAGCACTTCACATGCTGAAGAAAAAAAAATCAGACCACATCAATAACAGACATCTCAAAGTGGCTTCAGCATGAGTTTGGATGCTTGGCATAGTATATCAAATAATTATACAAAGAGAGTGATAAGCTCAATGCATCGCAGACTTCATGCAGTGCAGGGATATGCAACCAAATACTAACTTTTACCTATTGATATTTACTTATAGGAAATGTGTTCCAATATTTATGGTCACTGGAAATCATTGAATTGAACACAAAGTATGTTCATGTTCTAATATGCCCAAAAGTATGCATGGAATTACCCAAAATAAACCATATTATATTGTACTTGTAATTCAAAATAATCTTATACTGTAGGTGCACATAACAATGGCTTGAATTTTAAAGCAAAAATATCAGTGTTGACTTTGCTATCCCAATGTGTTTGAAAAGTACTGCGTCTAATGAAAGATACAAGCATCAAAAAGAAAATATTGTAAGCATTCACCTTTGTTAATCCAACATGCTGCACTTCATGGAACAAACCCTCTTCATTCCCAATTATATCTAATTATTCCATGACATAATAGTGGCCTTAGAATTCAGCAGCTCTCTGGGATTTGGGACAAGAATTGTTCATTGATGGTCCAGCAGCCAGCATTTCTGCAACTCAAACAATCTAGGGACTCTGCAGCTCATCTACATTATTTAAGGACCCAGAGGGAACATTACAGGACAGCAGCAATGTCAAGGTCATCGGATTAAGCCAGTACAGATGACAGAAAAACAAGCTTTTTCTGTATACCCATGGAAAGGTTGTGCTCTGTTACTTAAGATGCCATAAATATAAATAGATCTCTTTTTTTCCTCTCAGCCTCTTGGTGACTGATGTCTTCAAAATGTGGCACACTGGGGCTTTGGGGATTCACAGTCCAGCAAGGTGACCACGGCTGGCTAGAAAAATCATTTACAAAATGGTAACCACAATTTTCATAAAGCACTAAAGGATCCCTAATGGTTAGGCACACAGTCGATCCTGGCAGATGTTTTGTCTGAAATCTGCTTATGGAGAAGATTTATGAATGATCTGCATTTCGAATGGACTTCCCTGTCTATCAGCAAGTCTGCTGTGATTTAAATTTGCATGGGGATTCACATATGAACTTCCTTCCATGTGCGATGACCCCGATTTATTTTCTGAGAAAGTAGATATTGGATCACATTTAAAAGAGAAGTTGATTTCAATTCCCTGGCTGCTCTTTTTTACCAACAATTTTCTAAATTGCCATGAGTATTTTCTCAATCTTTGAAACAAAGATTTTCTTAAACCTTCTGGCATTACTCTTACAAAAACAGTATATTTAAAACAGACTTGGGTGATCAGACATATTCTACATTGAAGCAACTTTGCTTACCATTCTTTACCAAGCTTTACCAAGTTAAAATGTAAAGAGCAGCCACAGAAGCCTACAAACTAGATGCTACTATTACTCATTATGTTAATCAGATTTTCCAGATCTTTTGTAATCTGACAGAAAAATAAAAATAGTAACTATAGAAACCATTAACCAACACACGCACACATTATTGTTGTTTGATTCTCTAAACTATTATATGTGCTTAGGAATATTAATTTACTACCTCTGTGTTTAAAGGTCTTTTTTTAAAAAAACAAGACTTTGACAGCATGAACCTGGTCTTCTGTGTGGCCCAACTTTAACACTGATAAAAACCAGATAACAATGGATGGCTAACAGTTAACTTCAAAGGAGTGCTTCAGGCAGATGATGAACAGGCTGCATATATAGTACTATCAGCATGTTTTTCAAAATGACTGATGCAACTCACTTTCCCTTTTTAATACAAGACTGTGTGCATCATGGTGCAATGGTATATTTGAATGCATGGTGCATACATATAACAAAGTGCAAAACAGTTTCACTTTACATCCTTTTCAGGCCTTACACATAAAAAATATCTACTGCAAAGCTCTTTTGATCTCTCAGTAATTCTAAGTTTCAAAATACTGATATATGCAAATAACCCATGTACAGTACAGTGGGAGAAATCATTTTAAAAATTCCTAAATTAATCTAGAAATTCATTATACACAAAAAGAAAAAAATACTTCACAAAATACACAGTATTATGCTCTATTCTCATATTTTAAAACATATCAGCCACCTAGTTTAAACATGCTCAAGAAACAACTTATACATTTACTGAGACAACCTTAAAGCTGTTTAGGAGATTGTCTCACTTTAACACCAATAAAGAATGACAGATAATACGTACTGAACACTTAGAGTATATGTAATGTTTTTTTTTACATTTTTAAATCTCAAGTAAAACAAAAATAAACCACTGGTATTTTTATTGGCATTTTTAAAAAGGCAATAGGTTGTCTATATCAGTCAGTATCTGTAAAGATTACAAAATGTGTTTGAAAAATCTTTGAAAGAATGTGTTTTCTCTAACAGAACAATTTCAAAAATCGAATGTAACTGGCTTCAGGAGTTTCTCACTGTTTAATTGGCAATTCTAACTGCTCTATGAATATGTTACAAAGACCAAAATATTCAATTTTTGAAAAACAAATCATGCCATGCAGAAGAAAAAGTCAAAGCCTCCTTATTGATTCTAAAGCTAAAGAGAAATATCTAAATTCTGCAAATGTGCAATATGATGCAAGATATAAAATTTAAAATTTCTGCATTTTAAAATTATTTATTTTGGAGATAATCATTTAATATATTTTGAACTTTTTAGATCACCAGTCTTTTTTCCCATTCTGAGGATAATACAGGTGGATTTTCAAAGCCTTTGAGAAAAATAAACCTAAATCTCTTTCTAATGGAAAAATGGGAAATGGCAGTTTTAATTCAGAAATGTCATTTTTAACCTTAAAAAGACACTTTACTCGTTTAGAAATATACAACATTTGTAAAAGAAATGTTAGTTGAAAACAAAAGCAGTGTTCAATAAATTATGTCTTTCAGATGCTATAACATTACCTTGACGTTCCCATGTGTGAGAGTATGGTGGTGAGTCTGGATACCAGTCTAGAGAAATAACCCAATAGCTCTAAGACACCCTAATAATGACCAGCAAAGCGGCCAATCAGCAGTCTCCTGGGGCTTAAGCCATTTTGTACAGTAATTGAGTTTGCTGACCTGGAGCATGACCTGACTGGATACCAGGAAAATTACATCTAATGACAACCGCCCTCATGTCCAGAACCACAACGCAGAAGGGAAGGTTAAATTTCCAAAAGGGAATCCAATATCACTCCTCATCCCTTACCTCTGGGATAGCGTCCCCCAGGCTCCGTGCTTGTTGGTCAGAATATTGAGGATCTTCTGTTTCAGCTGGTTGGCGGTCACATGGTCCCTGTGTTTGGCAGCACTAATGAGATGATCACACATCTTCTCCTCTTCCTTCCTGTCAGCAGCATACTGAGCACAGTTGGACTGCCAATGAGAGAAACACCCACTGAGACACCAGGTCCATCACCCGAACAACACTAATAAGGTTCATATCGAGCACCCTTTACACCAAACCCTAAACCCACAAAATACAAAACTTTTTATTGTCATATAACTTTAATATTGGAGTTTCTATATGATTACTTTTTTGTTATAATGTTAATTTATACAGTTTAAAATGGGATTACCGCAAGGTACTTAATTTGATAGAACCTAAACTTCTTTTTTATTACCACCTACATATTTACTGTATAAGCATATTTTTTTTTAAATCTCACTACTATGTCCTGTTGGTTGACACTGAGTCTAAAGAGTTCCTCCCTTAACATCAGAATCTTTGCAAACGCCAAGAATAAGCATAAAGTACTGACATAAGTAAATCCCTTCACATGAAAATCAAAATACAAAGTTATTCTGTACTAGTGTTTGCTTAGAATAGATGGGCAACATTTCACTGTCAAGTATTTCAGCTACAGTACAGTATGTTTGCAGGTTTTGGCAATCTGAAGCATTTCTGAAGAAATCCATGCACAGCAGAGGGAGTTAGCCCATCAAGAACATGGTGTATGATGCCAAGATTAAAGGATACTGTATTTTCTTTTTTGGGGAACAAGGGCAACATTGATAAATAAGTATAGATTCAAAACCTTGACTGGCTTTACGTTGTTCACTACATTGAGGAAACTGGTGTAACTGCACTCCCTGAGGAAATCAGTCTTTGTAAATTGTTTAATCTTTCAGAAATTCCCTGATCATTGAATGCACAGTCTATATTTAATGATGGATTTGATTGGTCTATAAAATACCACAAGCATAGCACAGGTAGGCAAATCCCTGCACTCCAAGACACTCCAATGTGTAAATAGTTTTCATGGCCACAGTACAAGAAAGCCAATGTTCTTTTAACACAAAACAGCAAGAGTTTCTATTCAATATACAAATGTGTATATTATGTATGGGAGGTTTTGACTGGCAATTAAGCCCTGATTTTCTATTAAATAGTGCTAATTGTTATTAAATAGTGAAAAGACATGATGGTGCTTCAAATTCATTGAATTTTAGAACTCTTTTATTACACCCCTCAGTGCAATTCAGTACTGAATATAAAAGTTTCACAGTTCTTTTCACAATGACATTGTACACATTGCAAACAACTAAGAAAATAAGCATGCTATACATAATGTATATTTGGATGTTTTATTTTTGCATTAAGAAGCACTGGAGAATAAAAGACATATTAATATTCAAGAGAGCTTTAGTGCACTCGAATATTTCAAGAAAATGGTTCCTGCTTAAATTATAGTATGGATTCCTTAGAACCACCACATTAAAATGCAATCTTGTTAATGAAGCTCATTTATTATCAAAATGTCCCCATTTACCAATATGCATATGTTGGGTAAATCAACTTCTTTTTAATAAAACCATAACAAATGTCATTCCATTCTTTATCAGAAGCGGCATATTCCTGGTAAGGCTTGTGGAAAACTGAAGCTTATTCCAGATAAAGAGGACACTAGGAGTGACTGCACCTTGGATGGAACTCTAGTCCACTGAAAGGAACATGCTCAGAGGACAATTTACAGACACCAATCATCCTAGCCAGCATGAAGCCAGAGGAAACCTTCTGTGCAGACTTTTCACAGAACTGAACCCAGCTACCAAGGTGTGTGAAACAGCAATACTAAGAGCCACACCACCAGACAGTCCACAAATATACATCTATAGACATTTTTTCCAAGGGTCTTAGCTAAAAAAAATATTACCATTAGTGTATTAACAGTTTTTTCACATTTGACTTTTACTGGCATTTTAAAAATTGCTCTAAACCGAACAATTAGATGGCAACTATTTACAATGGTAAAGGTTACAAACAATCTCCAAATGTTACTTTTCAAAGTGTAACTGAAAAAGACTGCACAAGCTAATGCCAGACTAAAAGTAATCTTGCGTGGCACATTTTACTTTATCTTTCTGACTAAAATAAGATTGTCTTACCATGCTGCCTTTGGGGAATTTTGCTAATATTCAAAATCTAATTTGCTAACAGAAGCTGAAAGTTAATTGAATTTCCTGCTTTATATTTGAATTCTGTCAGATATTATACCTCCACATATTCTTCAAATGGCAGATAACTCAATCTCCCGTTGTCATCTCAAGTTACCATGTGACGCACTGACAAATATCAAATGTTATTTATCACTTAAATGATATGAAGCCTCACCCTGACACCAACTTAATTGTAAATATATCTTATCTGCCTTTCAAATCTTCAATCTAAAGGCTTTGTAATAAAGCAGCAGCAATCCCCATATGAAAAGTGCCTGCTGTCTGCCCTGACAAACTGAAGTGAGGGTTATGTATATTTCCTTGTGACAAGCCATATCTCGGCGTCTCCTAGTTTATCTGGGAGGTCAAGGATCCCAAGAAATAGTATATCAAGCTGCTAGTTAAAGAAGGCTGCTTGCCCAAGATAAGAACCTCATCAGTTCTTGCGTTTAAGCTCCTGTGTGCTATTCAAGAATCTTGCCAGTAGCGCAGAAAACCCAGGCTGACTTCGAAGTAATATATCATGGCTGTACTGGCTTTGACCCAAACTTTGTACTCCCTTTGCAAAACAGACATTAAGGTTACCCTGCATGTGTCAAACTATTTCATTGTTTAATTAAAGAGCTATTTTAATTCACTGTATCTTGTGTTTGTACTCTCTAACATATGTGATTAAAGGTATAAACAAACTATATAATTTGAGCTTCTGTTTCAAGGCAGTACAATATCTCTCTAATCTAACTAGGGAGCTACTAAGGAGCTAAGGTTTAAGGGCTTTTGCTGCTATTTTTTAATTTAGTAATGATGCATTCTGGACAAAGTCTTGGAATAGCAGGAAAGTTAGCTTTTCACATAAATCCTGAAACATGGATACTTATGGTTTTGAGTCATTGCTTTACTTGCAAGACCTAAATGATCTGATTTTTAGAGATTAAATAGTCAAAATAGCATCATAGTCAATGAAACTCAGTTTTTGAGAAGAAATAGATTCAAACAGGGGTTAAAAGTTATCTACATTTGTTGAGACAGAAAGATTTAAATGGCATTTGACTTACTGCATTACTGCCACCTCATTACATTTCCGGTTACAAAATCTTTATGCTCGATATATTTATTATATGCTAATAAGAAAACAATTAATTCCCTAAAGTAATGCCAGGATTGATGTGTATTTAATGAACACTGATATTTTCAATACAATGTTCCCTGAAGCAATTCAACAGAAATTAATTTACTTGTTTCCTTAGATGAGAACACTTAGTAGATTTGAAGGACTGCATTCCAATCTCCACAATCATTTTTGAAACAGACTTAAACTGATTTGCAATGGAAAGGATGTAACACGCACTGGCACTTTGAATTTTCCACTTCATTCTTAGATTTTTGTTTCTTTTTTTAAAGCATGAATCTAAAAAGGCCAACCTTGTTGTGCTACATGATGGAAAATAAGTTTAGCATTTGTCTTAAGAAACAAAAGCTCATAGGAATAACTGTATAAAAAGCTACCATTACCTAAAATATAAATAAATCTGGATCTTTGCTTTTATTGAGCTTGATGCCTTGTTTCAGGGACTGAATCAAAGGTGATGTCCATTGTGCTGTCTTCTTGAGTCTGAGAATTACTATATCTCTTACTAAGTCAGATCCCCACAGTAAAGGCCATATGGTCCCTAACAGCATCAGGAGGCTGGTTCTACATGGTGGATGACTGGTGACTGAAAGCAGATTTTTTTTTTACAGCAGAGTTGACAGGTTCCAGCCTACCTCAAACTCAGCATGCTTGTGCACGTCTTCAGCCCTCTGCCTGTTGAGTATGAACTCAGCCTCATTCGCCACACGGACTATGTGGTCTTTCATTGCGTGACACAGGAGTCTGAAATAACATTCAATGAGCATTTAAAGACAGAGCAACTACAGAAAATTCATTTAGATTTTGGTCAACATACAGGTGGTCTACAATTCTTGGTGCTGCATCCTACAATTACTTTAAACACTTTACCTCACTCCCTCCTTCCAGTGAGGTGGAAAACCAAATCTGTATATAAACAGTACATTAGCCGTACATTACTATAAAATTAAGTGCCAGCAAAAAACAATTAAAAAAAAAGCTCTTTCATATATACTTATTCAGAAAGGCTACAAATATTAAATATATTGTATACTAATTACTCATAAAAAAGATTTGCCTGGTTTGAGTCTAATAGCATTAGCAACTACAGGCATTTTTTCTAGAGTGGCTACATGCTGCAAACTCTAAGATAGACAGGCACCCACAGCCTGCTGCAAAACTGCAACCTATGTTAATATTTAATAAAGAAAGCATCGTCAGCTATTAGCATCCTGAAAGTTTTTATCCTATACTGTATGTGTCTTGGAAACTTGACAAGAGAGAACACTCAACAATCTAGAACAGCCAGAAAAAGACAAACATTTGTTGGATGTTCAAATCCATCATAATATACTATACTGTATTATACTGTTAGTATGTGTGTGCAAATGTAACAAATGGTATTTATATAGGCTGTAACACAAGGACAAGTGAAAGGATGGATGTTTTTGTATGCTCATTAAACAAACCTGAAGAAGGCTCCAAAGCTAAAACATTGTGTGTTTCACTTTCTCCTTCAGTATGGAATTAACCTCTGCTTGTTATAGTATCTGTATACAAACCACACAGTATGTATTCTGTACTGAAACATCTAAACTACATAACATCCTAGGTTCTTATTTTTTATTATTTTTTAACTGTAAATGACATAAAACATTACTTCAAAGAGTAAAAATCTAATTTTATAGGTCCTTAGAGACAACACATGAAGTGATATTAAAAACAAGTACACTGTATATAGTTTTCAGTTTTGGAAATGCCTATCCAAAAACAATACACATTTTAATTATAAAATACTGTAACAACGTGGAAATATGTTGTTAAAATCATTCTAGAAATTCTGCACAAAAGCTGTGTACACAATAGGGATGTGTTACCAAGAGAAAAACATGCAGTTTTTCCATTCGTGTCTTTAATTGACAAATAAAAAACATCCTTTGTTTGCATTATTTCAAATTTATGTGCACTAATGACAGCACCGTTCCAACAATTAAGAAACAAATGGGCATTGTTATAGCAATTAATGCATCTGCAAGGCAAAAGGCCGAAAGTCTCAAGCTTTCCCCACTGACCACAGTGCTGAATACCTAATATCTCACAGCTGACTGCTACTGCGTTCCTTTGTAAAAATTAAAATTTCTCACTTGGTTGATTCCAAAGATTCCCCTTTTCCCTTGAATGTTATTTAAATTTCAATTTTTAATAACTGAAATCACAACTGCTATTGTGTAGAGATTATATGCTATTTTATACATCATTAACCCTGCTTTGTTTTAATTACAGTGGAGCTTTGTTGTCTCCCTGCAAATGATCCAGTTTATAATTTCAAGCCATCCCTGAGAGGGCTTTAATCCAGAAGCACATTCATCAACTGTTTATGTCTCGTTAATTGTTGACAACCACAGAATTACATTTTGAGTCCTGGAAAAAGGGTTTTGTTCACCTTCATCTTGTCAGTTGAAAGTGGGACAAATTAGATGCAATATTTTATGCAGCTACAATTACAGATATAAAGTATTTGACTGATAGACAAGACATTTAAGACCGGTATTACAGGACAGAAATACAGTTCTCGTACCTGCAGATTATTATATTTTAATGTTATATTTATTGCTGTATGCACATTTCATTTGTACAAACAAAACCTAATCCTGTTAAATGTAAGTAAACACTAGTTAAGATGCATTTAACACGGTACACCTCATTTATTTTCTTAATTTCTTTATGACTGAAAACATCAGAAGCAGTCTCCCTTGATCTGTGTTCCCAAGAATCCAGTATCAGGGGCTCACATTTTGTGACCTTGAGGAATTCTTGCATTTTTACATTTCCCCGCCTCCCCAACATTAAGAAGGGAAACTGAATGTTGACAATAGTTACTATTTTGAATTGAGTTCAGTTACAAATGACTCAAAAGAGGATTTTCTTTAGAAATCCAAAAAAAGAAAAGCATGAAGGTCATCACAATTTGAAAGAAATAAACTACGAAGTTGCACTTCTTTAAGAGTATGTGGCAGGGCCATGATAATGCACCAAAAATGAAAACTGTGACAAATTTTATCCTCTCATGAACCACAGGCAGTAGCCCAAACATTAAGTCATCGTGAGGCTCATATCGCACAATTTCACCAAGATTAAAGAGGACCGCATATACTGTATATGAAATATACAGGCTCAGTATGTACTGTTATGGTGTGAGTGATGAATATGCAATCTGTATTATCAGTGAGTTTCTCTAGCCCTGTGATATATTCAGTGCAGTACCCTGGACAGCACCGAGTGCCCTTGCTGATTCAGTTCCTTTGTGCTGGAGATAATGTAGCAAATGTAACAGGCACAGCACATCATAACAGATGGAGCAGCAGATGGGTATACAGACTGAGCCCTCCATATCCCCAGTATAAAACATCCTCACTGAGCTATAATGCGGTGACACCAAATCTGACATAAACCTTGTGAAACCTTATTGTTCTTTAAGTTAGTTTTCCAAAGCATTTAGAACATTTTTTTACAGAGCTTCTTCAGAACAATGATCCAAATCAAAAATGTTTATTAAGATTTTAAAAAAGGTAATCGATATGTGTTAATTCTACTCCTGCGTAAGCACCCAACTCAGAAAATGAACACCTTTTCTCACAACATTTTTGTACATATTTTTCTACATAGGCACAGGTCATGCACTATTCTGGTGTATCTACTGGGTGTAACTCATATTAGATGAACAACAAAACTGGTCACTGTGAAACACATAAATCAGTAGCTTATATGACTTGTTTTTCCATTTTGTTACACTGGCACCTTTGTTTGCATCAGTCTGCATCCTTGATAAGCAATTTTTTTTCCAGCTCTAGTATAGCGAAAAAGATCAAGTGAAACCAAGATGATGGCACATTCAGTGAGTGAGACTTGAAATAACAGTGACACATTAATGCTAAAAACTTTCCTTAACAGGATGCTATTGATTATCTGGACACAGCTGGAGTAATTACCTTCCTTCGTTGATCAGTTCAATAAAGGCCAGTCCTGCATTCTTTTGAATTGAGTTCTGCCATTCCTGAAAGAGAGGAGAGTATGATTATTTTTCATCTGCGTTTTAGTCAAAGATACTGTACATTTCTCTTGGCTTTATTCTGCATTTCTGCACATATACATATTAATAGAATTTATTACAATAAAAGCAGATCATGCTTAAATGAAAATAAGTGAAAAAGCAATATAAAGTAAGCTAAAGATAGCTCATTTTCAGGAAAAGCCAATAAAGTAGCAATTATATTGCAAACATTCTCTTCCTACTCAAAATGGACAAAACAAAAACTGATTTAAGAGAGTATCTTTTTTATAAATTTAAACACAGCTAGCTTTTTATTGTAATCTGATCTACAGAACCACTCACAAACCTTAACAAAATTTGGCTAGGTGAAACAAACTGCTTCCTTATACAAACCAGAAATTAAAACTGTCACATTCAGTTGCAAAGGAAATACGTTTGACCAGTGACAATTTAATAGTCAATTATTCACATTAAGAAGGGCAGAGCCAAGGTCCAAAATACTTTTTTTTTCCTGAAGCCTTTCAAACATGGCACCCTGTGTCCTGTTCTTCCCTTTTTCTTTTCTGAAAGGTCAGTAAACACTGGAGAAGTGCAATTACAGAATGTAACTATATCCTCTGCCTTAAATACAGCCATTTCCTATATCCCATACAGTGACAGATTACCGACAGTCACATCTGAAGTAGTCAGCCGCAAACATCTAGAAACTAAAAGCCCAAGGACACAGAATAAGTTCTTTTTGAACAGTGGATCTGGAAGTGATTAAAAGGTACTTTAGGAATACAGCTTTTACTGTGGGAACTCAGTCTCCCCTCCAAGGTGAATGGGGCTAAAATGAAAGAGAAAGCCCCAGCTCAAGAGCAACATGGGTATAGTTCCCTGTATTAACATTCAGCCAAATTCTCTTACACATCAACAGAATATAAAACCCCTAGACGTGGAATGCATCCTTAAAGCAAGAAAAAAAAGCTTCACCAAATGCATTAACTTCCTGCTTGCTTCCAGCTGCAGCAAGAGATATGCCTTCTGTGATTTAATACGAGTTATCACTTTGAATTGCTGAACATAAACTTTTCATAAGACTGCTAAACCAGAAGCAGAATTAAATTTGTTCAAAACGCAATGTTGCAAATGGAACTAGGTGTATTAGACCTGTCATGTGTTTGTTGTAATCCAGCGTTTCCAGACTGTTAGCATGCTCAGTGGCCGCGTAAAATGCTGATCAGTAGAAAATCTGGAAGTGAATATGTACTAATGAGTTTTACTTTATGTCAACCAACACAAAGACTGTGAAACAATATATGAGGAGCAGAAAAAACAGCTTGTTGTGCCAAGAAATCATGTTTAATTGGGTACTGAATTTTCATAAACTGTGTGAGTATTCAGTCAAATGGAGTGGACTTTTTTCTCTGTTTCAAGTTCGGTTGATTAGTGACATTTTACATATTTCTTTTCATCCAAAATGCTGTATATATATACACACTGTATTTTAAAACTATTTTTGCAATAGATACAGGGAAAATAATACAATTACGCCATGTCTGTATATATTCTAAACAGTTTAGTACAGCATACAGTCGAAAGACTTTCACCTGCAAGCATTCATCCAATACAGGGTCACAGAATAACTGGAGCCTATCCCAGCCAGCAACAGGACAAGGCAGGAGACACCCTGGATGGGGTCCCAGTTCACCACAGGGCACACAAAGACAGGCAGAAACACACTCACCGCAGGGTTTTTCCCCGAAGTCAGTAAACCTACCGGTTAGACTGGTAGGTTTACTGGTATTGTTGGAGGAAACCATAGCACCAGGAGAAAGCCCATGCAAACTCGGAGTGAAAATACAAACTGCATGCAGACAGAATCCTAGGTCTGGAATTGAACCTAGAGCCCTAGTGCTGTGAGGCAGTAATACTAACCTCTGTGCCCCTGGGCCGTGCCTGCAAATATCTCCAACTGTAATTCTTAGTAAAGAATTCAATATTCAGTTTAAGACAAAAAAATTAAATTGACAAAAATGCTTTACATTCGACTGTATATATTTGTTACAAAAAAAGAAATAAAGATTTGACCAGAATCCATATATATATACTGCGCAGACCAGCTTTAAATCATATCATATTTACTCAGATAGGTAAGCACAATTGCCAGGTTATACTTGACCTAAACTGTCTATCTGCATAACAATCGACACTGCAAATGTTGATGATCATAAATTTATCTGTCCTGGGGATTATGTCAGGAGTATAGAGCGTACAGTATTTACCATAAACATTTTAAGTAACATTAGTGGCAATGGATACCTTATACTCTTATATGCTACCTTATTCATCAACTAAACATCTGAGAGTAAAAATGTTAGGTCTTATCCCCTTAGACAAGTAAGGGGTCCAGCTGAGGTTCATGTGGCAGTAGACATTGAAGCTGATCTTCACATTCATAACATAGATGTTTAACCATTGGCTTATCAGCTGGAAAAGCAAATTATGATATATAATAAATTCTATACATACTGTACAGACTAGCCATAAATAGTATGTACATGATATGAAGCTGGACAGAACTGACACATCTTTGAAAGATCTGAATAACACTGACTATAAGACAGGAAAAACACAACCCTGTAGCCTGGTCATGTCAGATTTCAACTAAGCAAGGATGGGCTGACCTAGTTAGTACTGGGACAGATATCTCAGAAAAACTAGTTTACTGACCCAAACACGTGGTCATTAATGAACACCTACAGCTCCTAATGGATTAGGGGAGTTAATGTCAATGTAATTTACTAAATTCCACTTTAGGCTTGCACAATCTGGCCTACCTAAATTTCACCCTTCAACAGATGAACTACCTCTTCCTGATCTGCTGTGTATAATTGGGCTGCTGGTGCATAACAGCTGCAGTGCATCAACCAAATGCAAACAATTATTAATAATTATTTCTGATTACTGCACCCATCTCTATGCTTATTTATCTGCTGACGGTATGTCTTACACAACCAGAGTCAATCATTAGATGATAAGTCATTAATTTTCCTATCCAATACTCAGAATTTTTATGTCTTCAATTATTCCTCCCTGGTGAGGAACTTCGTATCCTGTAACTGTGACCACACAAATAAAAAGACTTCTCACTTTTTAAGGATTCTACAGTCTGTATAGATCCTCATTTTACCTGGTTAGCTACTCAAGAACATTCTAAAATATATAACTAAATTTAAATACAGAAATAACATGCACAGAAATTAGTGAAATTATTTGTGGAATGGTGCACGAATATGGAAGTGTGCATGCTATTTCAAATATAAATCTGTTGAAAAATCTTGCAAAGGAGACACTACCTTTATATCGGTCCATCTGTGAGCCAAATGTTCAGTCACCCCTTCTCTTTGTTACAGAATTCATTGTAAAACCTGTTCTTCATTTAAATTTTGGAGGATTATATAATTCTTTGGGGGATCTGCTTTTATTGCTCTCATGTGACAAAAATAAGTACATACACATTTATTAATTATACCAGTGGGTTGACCAAAGCTTTTCCCAGAATTCTAGCTAAATTGCTAATAAGTGAAAGGTCCAAAATTCAGGGTTAAGTCTCAATCAGCAAAAAAAAAACAGTCTATTACACCACTCTACAGGAGTAGTTTTATAGCCCAAAAATGTATTTCCCTGAGAACCAAAATTCCTCAGGGGAATGGGCTTGATTGCAAGCATTTCAAAGCCGAAGAGTTTGGACATATGAATTGAATTAGCTGTGACATGTACCTCCAGACGTTTGTAATGTGATACTTCATGTAAATTTGGACCATACCTTAGACTTACGCCTCTGGCAATGAGACATTTATTCAGGAGCTCAGATAAGAAAATCTGACATCCTCACTAATCTGTAACTGTTAACATGGGATTTGCAGCACAAAGAACACAAATGCTTCTACTTGGATATGGGAAATGAAAGGAAAAACAAACCTCACACTTTCATTTTAACAATCTGATGCATCCACCATTTAAAACCTACTGCACAAACATTTTAGCCTAATGCACCTTTCATTCTTAAAATGAGAAAGATATTCATACTGTATGTACTACCGGTACCCATTTTTACAATCTCTTTTCATCACATTTTACTACATCACTGTATAGTACTGTATGCAGGACATTATAAACAAGCAGTGTTAACATCAGCCATATTTAAAGTCATTATCACCTGCCATACTCTTCTCTTTTCCAATTAACAAGAACTAGAAATAATTAATCACATTTTAAATCTGCTAATTCGCCTCCCTTACAGAAGAGATCAAGGTCTTTTGTCAAATTGCATGCTTTCTCATACAGAGAGCAAAGAGAACAGTTGAGCTTCAGTGTAAAACAGAAGATAGAGAAGCTTACGAAATACATGAAGTAATACATCAAGTCTGCTGATGCAGAGGTTGCTGACTATTCTGTAGCTAAAATAACCCCCATTCAAAACCAGGTACAGCCTGGATTTGAACTTGTGATGTGCCAAATAACCTGGACAGTCTTTGATCCAGTCAGTTCTCAAGTTTTACCTAGAGGAGTACTTTGAAGCTCACCCTTGTGTACTACATTTCTTCATTGCACACAGGCCAAAGCTTGTGTAATTTATATCTCCTGTTAAAAACAATGTGTTTAAAGTGCAGTTTAAAGCATGAAAGGTGTCTAAAGTGATTATCATAAAAATTCTACATGACAGCCCTATCCTGTGAGCAGCTATAAGTCAGATTCTTACCATCAAGACACAATAATAACTGTTAATGATCCAGTGGATCCAGTTTCATACAAACTACATGTTTTATCGCAGCAGGGCTACACTCTGCATCTGGGTCATTTCCATCAGTAGTACTTAACGTTTTCACTGTATATCCTGCTAGTCTATTTAAGGTGTTACATGAAACAGACCAGATAAAAGGACCTTTTTTGTAAAAGCCTGTATATACTAACTATCCACTTTCTACATTTTTTAGTCATGATGATAGAACATAAATCAAGAAATATCTTCTCTTTAACCTTAGACTACTAATATATGAAAATAATTATAGAGGCATCCAATCAGAATCCAGACAAATTAAATATTTTCTCTGTTTATGTACAGTCATTCTAACTCATTTTGACCAAAGACCATTAATAAAAATGTCTATAAAGTTATACAGGATTCCAGCTCACAACAGTGATCTCAGACTACAAACACTGCCATTAATCTATACATCAATGGAAAAAAAAATGCTTTCTCAATTCTGTTTAACAGTCAAGAAAGCAAGCTAAGGTGATTTCCTAATGCATTGTGAAGGCCTGTAATTAAGCTTATTTTAACTTATGTTATATGCTACAGTACAACAAATTACATTCTACAAAATTATTGATTCTAAACAAACACAAGGAACATGTAATACCTTTGTTGCATGATATACTGTATAGTCCTTCAAAATATTTCTGGTCAAAAGCAAATATCCAGGAATCAAGTAGTCTCTCAAGATTACCCAGTTCCTGGATTCCTTATGTCTGTTTGCTACTTTGAAGATGAAATAAAGGTATCAAGATTGGCCCAGAAAGTCTTTCTGCTCATTGTGTTTGAAGTGCCACCCAAAAATACTTTTTCTGCGAAGGGCAGCGCCAAATAACTTGTACACTGAGATGGCTGAAGGCAAATTTGGTAAATTTTCTTTAGATAAAAACAATGGTTTTAATTACTCTTTAAAGTAAGCACCTTTGACATTTCTTGTTTACTAGAATGGAGCAATTTAATGATATATGCATTTCTAAAATACCCATAAAACACAAAATGCAGAAGGAAAAGCAGCTCTCGGCCTGTTTAAAATTGGCGTTAGGCCTCTCTGTAAAACTGTTTATTTTAAAAGTCGGCTCCATTTAGAGTCTGCTCTAACAGTTCTGGAAGGGTGCAGGAAAGGGAGCTCGGGTTACATTCCATTCCCACTGATCAATATTTCAGGCAAAGTTTCATCCCCAGAGTCTTTAATGGCAGGAACTCCTGGAGCCGGAGTAATGCTATCTTGGTGATTAGGAGATGAGACCATCAAAAGAGGAGTGGACCCCTAATGCAGCATTTGCTTTCTTGCTCGGCAATAAATTCAGGTGCCTGAGAAGGTTGCAGCTGAGAAATATTCCTTTTCGTGGAGAAAAAAAAAAGTTCTGGGACTTCAAAGGAAAGAGCAGAACAGCATGATATGCCACTGGAAGGCCTTGTGTGGATCTCAAGGAATTTTCCTTAACTTGTGCTTACAATAACAAATACATATATTTGCAAGCTCCCTGCCAGGGTGGGTTTGAAGAATTGACTCAGCAGGCTAATCACGGAAGTTGCATTCCTTCTTCCATTTCTTCCCCCTTTCCTCTCAATACACTTATCAGCTGGAACCAAAGCAAGAGCACCACCTTAATCCTTTCCTTATGGGAACCGAACAGAAGAGTTATGGGCTGCCAGCAGGTATGTTAAATTTCTCTTATAATAATGGAAACATTGTGACACTGACCCTTTTAAACTAGGGGTTTAGGTGAGATTTAGAAGGTCAGTTCCTTAGTAATCTGTCAATGACACTCAAATGGTACATTCCGTGTTAGGACTAACTGGGATGGTACAGGACATTTCATTTAAAAAAGTACAGGACTAGCACTGTGGCTTCTCTGGTTAAAAATACATGCTTTATTACCACAACGGGATCTGTTTCTTTTTTAGTTTAGAGGCTTTAATTCCCAAACTTCATCAAAGACAAATCTATTAATGCACCTACTTGTAAGGATGTTATGTTTTAATGAGGAATAAGGAAAGGAAGTGGCAATTTTAAATATTAGAATAGCAGGGAAGTAGCCAGCAACTGATATAGTCAGTGTCCTTGTCGGTGTCTGAAGGTAACATTCCTATAAGATAATCCCAACGTTATTTTGCAATAAAGCTAATAATTGTTCAGAAATACTTTTTTTTTTCCAGTAAACCATCTGGAAAAAAGTTAATTGATTTTTTTATTGTTCTCTAAAGCCTATAAAATGAATATTTTTAAGTTCATAATTGAATAATATATTATAGTATAGTATTATAGTATTATAGTAATATAATACACTGCATTCATTTTGAAATGTTAGCTTATGTAGGACTACTATATAGACTTGACTCACGGAGCAATATCTGAAGCTTGACCCATGCTGCATTGATCAGTCAAGGTACAACAGGTACTGCAATGCTGTCAGAGTGTCATGCGGCTGGCTGTCATGTGGTAGATACACCACAGTAGAGATTCAGCACTTACAGCAAAGGCTTTTTGAGTACAACTGTAATCTAAGACTAAACATCCATTTAGGTCTTCCATGCATGAGAACTGAAGTCATTTTTAAAACAACCGTGAAAGACCAAGAAGCGGATTTAAGCAAAATCCCAGAACAACAACTTTAAACTTAAAAACATCACACACACAAAGTGCAGACTGGAAGGACTGCAGAGGCAGAAGACTCAGATAAAAGCATGACTAGTCTTTCACTGTCCAGGCTGTAATGGCCAATGGTAACATGAAGACCTTACCTGTGAGCACAGCAGCATGACCAGCTCTACCACTGACGTGCTGGACTTCATGCACACGAGACCTAGGGAAAAAAAAACAACAGAAAAACACACTACATTACAACATCGCATTTGTATACTTCACAATGCACTCCTGTACAACCACACCCTTCTCATTCCAATACGCTTCGTGTTTGTGTAATAAACAAGTTATTGAAATGTTGGAATCAAACTTGTTAAGCCAAGAAACTAAACTATAATCTATAATGTGTTCATTATACAGAGTGGACAACACAACTGCTAGTATAGTTCATGTAAACATTAGTTGTTTTGTAACGTTTCAAAGCTCTTTAGAATTTCTGCAGTGTTACATAATTATACATTATTTTGCACTATACCTTTCTTGCCTTTTGGATTTTGCAGCCTCTTTGGATGATATTTACTCCCTTTATCAATCCTAAATATGTAATATAGTATTTTAAAACTACCCAATAATTTCTCTTGCTATACTAATTGCAAACTGTTGTCAGAAGATGAGGTTTACTCTAAGACAAAATCAAATGGGACCTCTGTAATTTCTTACAATATAGTCTAATTACCACTTCATGCATTTCAATGTTGATATTATGAACTGTAAATTTGCCATTTAAAGAATAATTAAGTGCAAAAGTAAAAAACAAAAACTCATATTCTACAATTATTCACATGACATTTACATACCACCATACTAGGTTTAATTTCTTATTAAATGCTTAAAGTAAAATGCTTTAAGTACATAAATGTCTCGGACCTTTTCTGGAAATGCAGTACAAATGTACCATAAGTCAAGACTACAGTATTTATATTGTGTTCCGTTGAAAATGAAAGTTTATTTTTAAGTGTAGACCTATGCAAGAGGGCCAAATACAGAAGACAATACCAGAGGACATCAGTGCTCATTTTAAACAATGCTTCAAGCTCAGATTAAATAATAGCACTTCAATTATCAAATGCTCATAAACCTGGTTTACTGTTTGCATATCAAGGTTTACAACTGACTATAGGCATGCACTTAGAGTCTCACTTGCTGCTCTCACTTATTGACTTGAACTTGGAGTAAAATAATTAGCACTCACTGTTTCAAACTATAGGTTACCATTGCAAGTAACCCTAGAGCTATACCTGTAACTTGTACAATCTATGGAATTGCAGGAATAATAATTCATAGCCTGTAATTAATCAAAATTGGTTAATTCACAAGATATTTTACCTACCACCTGTGAGGACGAATGGATGCTCAATAGATTTCTAATAGTTCTCATTGTCAAATATACTGAAAGGCCTTATAAATGCAACAGTAGTGAGTAGTGCAAAGTTACATTTGTTGGATTTTTAATGCCTCCCAGCATACAGTGCCTTGCAAAAGCATTCAGCTTTGCACATTTTGTGGCTTTAAAATTTGTTGTCATGACACTTTGAGATACCATATAATATCTGTTATATAAACAACTTACTTCATTTAAATGAAACAAACCTAAAGAAATCCTATATAGATAACTAATCCATCCACCCATTTTTTAACCTCATTGTCCAATACAGGGTCATGAGGGAGCTTGAACTGGAGCAATAGTAGGATAACATTTTATTATTAATATGAAATGACTGCATAAGTACAATATTTAAATCCCTTTGCTGTGAGACACCTAAATTAACGAAGGTGTACATGTACAAGTTAACAATCTACACAATTGGGTGAGTGGCTTATGTGTGCATTAATAGTGGTTCATATTATTTCAGAATAAGAACAATTGTCTCTGTAAGATCCCTCAGTCAGGTAGTGGGTTTCAAGTAAAGATTAAATTATGGAGCTTTCAAAACAATTCAGGGATAAAGGCATTAAGACACAGTGACAACAAATGTGCCTTTTGGGGAAGGGTATAAAAACATTTTAAAGACACTCTTTAAGCATGGTGAAGTAGATTATCAAGAAGTAGGAGGCATTCAAACACTGTCGAGATGATGCAATCTCTTCAATCTCTTGCCTCAGCACTTAGTAAAACTAGTCAGGGATGTCACTGTGAGGCCAACAGCAATTGTGAAAGAGTTACAGAGTTAGAAATGGGAGAAAATGGCCATGGGTCAACAATATCAGAGTCACTGCACAAAGGGGGCTTGTATGGAACTGTGAATGACATCTCAAACCTTGCATGGGAGTGTAACAGAGCACCCACGTGATATCAGAAACATGTGGCAAAAGTGGGAACTTTTTGGTCTTTATTTAAACCCCACACAGTGCATCTTTCAATCAACAACATGCCTACTCTGAAGCGTAGTGGTGGCAGCTTCATGTGATATTTCTGCTTCTCATCAGCATGGACTGGGCAACTTGTCAAGAATGATGGGAACACAGAAGAAGCAAAGCACTGGCAAATCCTAGTGCTTAAGACCTAACACCGGGACAATAATTCACCTTTCAACCGAACAATCATCCAAAGCACAGGCCAAAGCTACAATAGAGTGACCTAAGACTAAGAATGTCCTTCAGTGACCATGTCAAAGTCCTGACTTTAGTCTTGTTGAGAATCTGTGGAAAGAAATGAAAACTACAGGGCATATTCAATTGCCAAGCAATTTGAGAGTGTTTGAGCATATCTGCCAAAATGAATAGCCAAACCTTACACCAGACCAGTTTGCAAATTTGGTACTTACCCAAAAAGACTTGCAGCTGTAATTGCCAAAGGTGCTTCTCCAAATAATTCACAGGTCTGAATGCTTAATGTTATCAGCATATTTCAGTTTTTTCTCCTTCTGTTCTAGCTGGCACTTACTTGTACTGCAACTCATCCTACCCTTATATTCAGTTTGCACATTCAGGTTTCGAATAAAATATTAAGATCAAAATGATCATTTCACAAAATTGGACAGCAAAGGAAGGGTCTGAATATGTTTGCAAGGCACTGCAAGAGTGTTTAAACTATTATAACACATAATTTTACCAAATAAAAATGCTGGGTGAACAGTTATGTCCAAACCTGTCAATTGCTAAGGGTGGTGAAAAATACTGCAGAAAAAGTTCTGTTGGGAAAAACTTCAAATACATGCACTGGGCTAGAATTTATCTCAAGCTTGCACCACAAAAATCGACTTATGGAATCAAGACACTACATTATCTTTAGATGACTAACTTATATGAAACCAAAGTGCTGAATTTCAAACGGCATGGAGCATAAAATTTGACATGAACAGTTTAGTATTCCTTTACTGTTTTCTTGTGCAGGCTCGACATAAATCCCAGAATAGTTCACAAAAACACTAATTCAAAACCACATTTAAACCAACAAAAGAGCAGCCCGGAAACAGACAGTGCACACAGCTGACATAAAACACTTAAGACAATGTGCAAATATGTTGCACAGATTTTGCAGGTTTTTAATGAGGCTCTTAACTACCAATAATTACAGAGAATCGTAACACCCAAGAGTTGAGATTTTCAGGGTAGACTGTAGTTGAATATCCTTTAGTGCCTCCATTTGTTAACAACCTTAGCCTTGCTCATCTGAGAGTGGGATTATAAAAATCCCCTAGTTTACTATCACATTGGATCTCAAAGCAGACGGTTAACTAATGAAACAAGAAGCAGGTGTGAAAAGCTAATTTGGAGAAACAATCACTGTAATTGATCAGCTCTTCTTTACCTCGAAAGCTCACAGATCAGAAAGATTAATGGGGCAGTAATTACCTGCCGGCATGTTGACTGTTTGGAAACGGATTCAGAGTAAGACTCTTAGTTTTATTCGTAAGCACCTCATTTGGAGAAAAAAAAACAGTTGCCTGTTGACTTAAGAATAGTTTTGCAGTTTTAACATCATAAGAGCATGCGTGCAAGTGCCTGATGTAAAAACTGAGCAGGTCCAAAAACTGAAATTCAGGCTTAAAAGATGAAAGATGCAGACAAATGTGTGAGATTTGAAGATGACACATTTAAACTTTTTCAGTCGGTTGGAAACAAATGTGTTCACATGTTATTTTATAACAGGGGGAAGTGCATACATTTCCCAATGGTTCAGTTTGTACAGCTTATTATCATGAGCATGAAAAATTCTCTCAATAACTATAAAAAATTCCATGATTACCTAATTCCTCAATATATTTTTACATTTTCTATATGTCTTCTGTAATGCTTACACTACGTGTGTAGATTATAATCCCCGAGTTAAATATACTTTTTATAATAAAACCATCCAATGACCTAAATAAGATGTCTGTCTGTGAGTTTAACTGTAACACTTTATGCCACATTGTGATTTTTAATCAGTTTATCCACTTGACTATGGCCATTCACTTTGCATTCATATGCATAATACCTAAATTGAGAAGCAAAAGAATGAAATGTAGTCAGTTTTAAACTCAAGAGATATGTTACACCTGTTGTCTTTATAAACAGAGTCACTTAAAGCACATTTCACACACTGTTAGGCTGTTTTATAAAGTCACAGGGATATGATTAAACTGGTTTCTATTTACTGGAAATACAAATACAAAACACTACCTGTGCTACCTGGTAAACTGGCCTTGAGGGAACAGAAAAACTAACATTTTTACCCGGGGAGGGAATGCAGGAATGCTCTATGACTCTATGTGATTACTATGATGGTAACAAGGCTTATCTGCCAAGGCGGATTTAATCCTGACCTGGATTTCCTTAAATCCAGCAGCGGGTGAAGTGTGGCTCCGATAACGACAGTAAGAGGACACTGACAGCCCTGTACTGACAAGTTTAATAAACTGTCAGAACAGGGAGTTCCATTTTATAAACAGGTTCTATGATGAACTTCAGTTGCAGTGAAGTTCAGATATTTCTTACAGGATTCAGTTTCTTACCAATGACTTGAAGCTAAAGTACATATTTTAGAGAAGACTGTGTATTATTTCAAACAATGGAACATTACTTAAAATTTATTTAACACTACCTAGAAAGAAATCAGCCCTTCACGTTTCACTGTACCATAAGGATTTTACATGTTTCCATCTCTACATGAATTATGCACTTTGTTAGAGTGTTTATGTATAACTGTATACAGTTTATGTTATTAAGCAGGTTTGATGATAATCCTAGCAACAAATTTCTTAATAGACTTATTTCTTAATAGTGCCTGCTTTAAAGGAGAAATTAATGTATGTAGATTTCATTAGTTAAATACTGTGTAAAACCTGCTTCACATATGACAAGCATAGTACAATTTTTAATTGGGTATGTTGAAAAAGAAATGGCCTGGAGAATTTAATGGCTCTCATCTAGTAAAACTGTCTGCAAAAAGATTTTATTTTAATGTTAATTTAACTACTGAACCTTTGTAAGACTGACCACAGCATGAATTAGAGTGTAGGTCATGTCTTTCCATCATTTCCACATTTTAGGATTTTGTTTGATTTGTAATTTGATCCCGTTTTTTTCTGTGAACGTTATAACAGCTATAGCAATGATAAGGATACTGTTTTAAAAATTTCAGTTTATATGAATGATAGGATTTTCCCCGATCATAAAATAGCTCTATTAAGCTTAGTTTGAATAAAGCTATTTATGGGAAAACACTAAAACACTGTAATGAAATTATACAGGCCTTTCTCTAAGAACTGACAGTTCTGACCTCTCTCTATCGCACCTATAAAACAGACAATAACTCAACTTTCCCTGACATCTATAATTTACAGATTGGGGTGTTCTTGTGACCTCTGTCTTTTGTAGTAGACAAACTAAATGCAATCTATTTAAACACCAATTCTAAGTATTTCCTGTAAGAAGCAAGGGGTTAAAATGACAGTTGAATGTAGCATTGTGAGGTAAATAGCTTCTGGTCCATTATGCTTTAAATTACTAAGGCCAAGAATGACCGTTCACAATAGAGGTGGTGTTCATAAAGCCTTTCCTCATCACTCCAAGTCCAAGTCCCGAGGTTCGATGTGCATAATTGCAGCAGTGACCACATGCTTGCAGGAGGCTGCTGGGCGCAGGGAGGGCACGACCTGAAGTAATCTGAGGAGTGATGGATTGATGGTAATTACTCGTAAATGGACCCGGCTTGCACAGCAACGTTTTTCAGCTGTGGCAAAAAAACAACCTCCTTTTTTTCCACAGCTTGGGGTAAAGTTAATGACCGGCGGCTGTGCATGGCTTATTTGCATGATTAATTGACAAAATAGGGGGATTTATACATTTTCATCAATTACTAGGCATATTTCAGCTCTGAGGTTAATGTACAATGTGACACACATGAAATGGCAAGCAATTACTGCTCATTGCAAACAGCAGCAGTTCTCTTGGGCCCATTGTGCTGTTTTAATGAGGCTCCTGTGCTTAACTGGATACCTATGTATCCCCTGCCATAGAATCTGCCGGTTTTCTATATATTTTAATAGTTGTATATCAGTTGAACAGTCAGTATGGACATTACTGACCACTAATAAAAAAAGAACAGACTATTAGTCTTTAAGTGTACATGTATCCAGTACACATAACAATACATAATAATAAACAATATTTATAAGGTTGCGTTCATTTTATAAATTAAAGCAGTAATTTAACACAGCTTTTGAATATTAGCGCCAAGTAAATTTTGTGCTGTCCAGTGGTCTTGTTAATGTTACTTGTTCCAAGTTGTCTATAAGTGAGAAACACAGGGACTTTGCAATACTTTAACAATCAAACTCAGCCTGCAGGAGCTGGGTAAGAGATGTCTCCTCAATCAATGGGAATACAATACTTGTATTATTACTGAGTGCAGTGGTACTTACTCAGTATGGGGATATCACATATTCAGCATCTATGCTTCCTTCATTTACCAATTATCTGTTGTGGAATAATCAGCAGTAATGGTATTCCTTCCACCTGACTTGGAGTGTGGAGTTTGTATGTTCCAGTGTTCACATGGGATTTTGCTACAGTAGGTGCTCTGAAGAGTGCAAAAACAGGCTGGTTTGGGTCAGATGGCATCCCTAAATTGTCCCCTGTATGTGTATGTGCTTGCATCTTGCGATTCAATGGTTCCTACTGAAAATCTGCCTGAAGTACAGTACAAAGGTATTTTCTAAAGGAAGAACTGAGGATGATTTTATGCAGTATGTGTCTCATTACATGGCTTGTGGGAAGCTCCTTTGATGTAGTCAGTGTTTTACAAGCTGGATTCATCCCAAGAAAAAAGTCTATTTATATAGTCAGAAAAGAGCTTTGCTGGCCAGTGTTAATATCTGTTTCAAATTATATTTCAAGAAATCACAAAACTCATGGTTAAAGTAACAAAAATTTTTAAAGGTGTTAGCAGTAGAAGTAAGGCAAAACTGTCATCATTCACCTTTATGCATATGGGGCATAGCTCTGGACATTTTACACAATAACTAGAATTATTCTCCTTTAATATTCAACAACTGGTCCTGTAATTTAAATAATGGGGTAATAGTAAATATTAACTGGTAGTTAAAACCATTTAAAAAACTGCATTTCATATTTTCATCATCATGATGTATTATCAAGAAGTCTGTTTTCCTCATGGGCTCCAAAATAATTTGTCAATATACAATTGCACACACTTCTATGTAAATCCTGCATTTTGTTTTCTAATATTATTTTTTTTTTAAGATCACACAGGTTTAATACTGCCTTGAGTACACAGGCCCATTTATGGGCAAGTAAACATTAGTACATACGAATTAAGAAATCTGGTGGTGATCCAGCAAGTAGCGATGAGTTATTATATATAAGCACAGACTGATGGAACTGTAAAAACTATATAAGGCAACACTGTCCTATAAAATCACCTACAAGAAGAGGAATGATCCTGCTGTAAATGAATTCCACTTGCTTAGCTGGGCCTAAAACATTCATAGATCCGGGGAAAACAAACGGGAACTTGAGATGAAACCCTTCGGATCATTGTTTACAAAGCACAGCAGATGGACGGGCTTCCAAAACTGCAGAGCACTGTAAAAACGATCAAACGCATTTCCAAAACTATTCCACTGAGATAAGGTTAGAATGTTCTGGGTAGTAATTTCTTTGTGCTTTGGAAAAATCATATGGTAGTGCCATGTCTTTTCACCATCAGTGTAAACAGCTCCTGAGAAGGAATGATTGGAAATGATGGAAAGAAGCTGGCTGCTCCGAGCTGAGGGTGAAGGTGTGTTTCTCCATGTGAAGTTGACTGCAGGCCGGCCTTTTTCACTTTGCGCAAATTTGGCAGGCTGGTGACAGAGAGACAGTCGGAGCTGAGGAGTTATGACTTGTTTATCTTCCCTTCACCAGGAGACAATGGAGTAGCCAGAAATCAACATGCATCTGGGCTGTTGCTCCAGTTACAAGACCTTTGTGTAAGCCACTACAGGGATTACATTCTTTCTTTGTGTTGTAATGCTTAAACATATACCACGGAATAACAATTTTCTTTGACCCTTAGACAGAGTTACATAATTCACCTCTCAGACAGTGGAAATGTAAAGAAAGGGGTGCAAACCACAGTGTAAAAGGGGGAATCCATTTGATCCTGAGCCAACGTCAAGAACAAGCAGAACTAGGTGCTGCATGGCACCACACACAGGCACAGGGGGAAATAATGTCACTGAAACCTGCCTGGCGTAGGCAATTTTCAGTGCAGGCCATCTCCACCAAAGGGTGTTGTGGGTTTAAATACAGCCAGCTTCTTTGAAGTTAAAACTCAGCTACTAAAAGTGCCAGGGCCCACAGTTGAAAGTGTCTCCGCCAAGCCTTCATTTATTCTATCCTCTCTATTTTGAGCTTAAGACTACGAGCAACCACACGACTCCCGGACTGGAGCCAGTTATACCTGCATCGCTAGTTGAAACGGTGTGGATTTTACAGATCTTCCAAATAGAAGCCATATATTATAAAGTTGTCCTCCCTACGGTGATTTACTGTATCACTGTAATGGATATTTACAATTTTTCTCTAATTCAGCTACAGTATATACAGTATGTATTATGTTTTTGGCAAACAGATTCTTCTTACACAATATAACATTTGAGAAATATAACTGTGCTATTGACGAACATTCCTATCTTCAAAGTTTCATGCGCAATGCAGTTCATTCATGTACAATTTCTATGCTAGAAAATGCAAACCTAAGGTTGTATTTAAAAAGAAAAAAACATGTTGGGGTGGTCAGGACTGATCCTGGAGAGCCGCAGTCCAGCACGTCTTTTCACCCTCAAATCAATTTGTGCAGACTTTCAACGGTTTGAAAATATTAATTATTGCAATTAAGTCAATTCCTTTCGATTAAGTGAAAGGCAAATTGATGACTTAAGGTTGACCTATAAAACTTGCTGGCTTTCCAGCACCAGAGTTGACCAGCTCTTACTTTGTTAATTATGTCCTCAGAGGAAGCATTGAGAATGTAAATGCCCAATAGTTTTGAATATAGGACATTTTATCTTCAGAATGGCAGTTAATATCTGCATTTAAAATATTAAATACAAACATTAATCATAAAACATAAAAAACTATTTCATAATTTATTAATTGTAAAACAGCACTTCAGGTCATCTCTTACCTCTTACCACCTCTTAAAGATCTCTTACCCAGATCTTTGAAAACATATATGCCAAATATTAAATGCTATATATCTGCTAGCTACAGTATATTATCTATGATACAAGAACTATAGCACACCTTCAGCATCTTATAGACATTTAGGCTCATAAGTTAATAAACAGGACACTTCTAATACTAAAATGATTGCATTTAAAATTATTTGCTGTCTTTGCTAAAGTGTTCATACACATTCAAATTTAATTCTGAGTTCTGTTACATAAAAGGACTAAACCACTGTCAAAAGAGCAATTAATGCATTGAAAAGCTGGCTATTTTGTAGGTATAATAAAAAGCTAAATTGCGCAGATTACATAAAGATGAAAATAGGTATTTATTGGCATTGTGATAATGGACTGCATCTTATGTTGGTTGGTCCTATCGAACAATTAATGGAATAACCTTGGTAGTCAAGGGTACTGTACATAGCTCATTGATCCACGCTGATAACTTCCCAGTAAGTGTCTATTTTAGTATCTCACAGACTATTTCTGCTGTGTAAAGTCATTGACTTTATTAACAACTGAAAAACATGTAAAACCACATAGAAAGGTGTTGCTAACTGAAAGAATGCAATATTTAAAAATGCAAAAAATATATTTAAATTTCATTCCCAACAGTGAGAGTTCACCTGTTGTATACAGTACATACCTATACAACAAATCATTAAAGCAGATACACCTCAATAAACAAATGGATGAAGATGATGACATGATGAGAATGGTGTTTTATTTGAAAGGCAACAAAAGGTGCAGTTTCCATTGAATCAAGAATATTTTCTTGGTTAGCTTTTGCAGCAGGCCAGTATTGTATATAGTTTACCTCCAAACCTCCTGTCATTTAATCTTGGTACTCCATTCATACCTGCTTATCATCCATCAGTGAATAAGCCAGCAGGCACAGACAGTGGGACAGACGTCACAGAGACGGGAGTAAAGTAAGGTAGACTATACAGCACCTGTACCTTCTATGAGCAACTCCTGCCCATGGCTGCCCAACAGAGTGCGAGAGAGGAAAGGTGCAAAGTCCACAAAAATCTCACGCAAGAGAGGGGCCACTTTTTCCAAGGCCCTTTCCAGCTTTGTCGTGATGCTACAATTAAAAAAAGAAAAGGGATAAAAACATTCAATAGAGCAGGCAAATTCAAAAGAGATACAAAAACAGAGTCTCCCTCTACAGTCAACACTGTCACAAGGGAGACGGGAGATGTGGTGTTTACCTCAAATGTTTTTTGTGCCATTTCTGTGTCAATATTGATGAATTCTCACATGAAACAATGGAAGGCACCAGCAATATTTAAAGGATAACAGATTACTGGCTAGCTGAGCACAGATTTGGGTTATGATTCCTAATTACAGTACTTGCAATCCCACTTTGCTAAATGTCTGTCGATACAACTCTGGAAGATGATTTATAATTTCTTTTGTTATTCTCAAATATACAGAGGAAGGAGTGGCACGGTCTTAATTTCCCATACATTAAGTAGGTATTTTTGCCTAATGCACATTTGGTGAGAAGGTTTCATGCAGCCTATTAGACCAGACTAGATCATATCTAAGAAAGCCATTTGCAGGCCATTAATGGACAATACAGACATTCCCCCCTGCCCCACCCCCAAATATATAAAAAACTAACAGAACTTATAGTCTTAGAAACTGAAAAATGTACACCTTTTTGATTAATAGGGCCTTAGCTTTAAAGCGAGTATCTGGTAGTGTGAGCAGGCATTAAAAGGCCTGGGTGATGCAATGGAAATGTCCTTGCCTAAGACACTGGCCTGCACCTCTGGGGCCTGGTTGGAATCCTGCCAGGGAGCTAAAGGATTTGAGTTCTGGCGGTGTCAGCCCGGCTCTGAGTGGACATTGGTCCACATCGCAAAAGGCACTGAAATACAAATTAGCAGAGACATAGTAGTTAAAGAGTAAACAGCTTCAAAGAGCGTTTCAGACTTTATTTTTTGGCCACCTCTATACCTATTTATTATGTTTGCACTTGCTCTGATGAAACTATTTGATTTGCATTTGTGTCTGTTATTTGTGTGAATCTGTGTGTTTAAGACACACAAGTGGCTTATACACATGGCCTTTGCTGTCACTTGCTCCTTCATTAAATCTCCCCATGTGGACATGTGGATATTTTTTCTCTTATGTAAGAGGACGAGCCTAAAACAGCCCAAGTATGGCGAACAGCATGTCCGACAGTCACACATGGAGATTTAATGAAGGTGCCAAAGTGCTTTATTTACAGAAGGTGCTGTAACGCACCACTCAGTAAGCAACAAGATGATTACTCAGTATAAAAACAAAAAAAATCCTACTCCTTTTACAGAGTCCTTGCTGAACTGTAATTCGTAGTCTTTTCTGAAGGGTGGCTACGCCAATTACCAGTCATTTCAATTAAACAAAATAAACTGAATCTCTTTAATTCATACATTTTATCTTCAAAGAACAATTTCATATTCATCTTTCTTAAATAAAAAGACCTGTCAGTCATTATGTTTTATGGCAGTAACAGTCACACTGCTCAATAAGGTCTTAAGCTATTGAGACCTTATTGCTAGATATTAAGAACCAGTCTCAACAAAGACCAGAGACCTAGGTCTCCTCAATGAAGGAGATTTGGCTGCCACTCTCTTTTGTAGTCTGAGGTACAGACTGAACAGAACAGGTCGGCCATCTTAAAAACTCTCATAAATTGCTGTGCTCACAGGTACTATACATTTCTATTGAAACATTACTGTGTGTACAAAGCAACTGCCTCAACTTAGTAAACCTTATTAGTTTTAGTAAGTGAAACTACTGTAATTATGTTCAGTGAGCTCACGTCTTTTAAACTCCTTGAAAATCTCAGCAAGGACTACTTAAGACCAAGTGCTTATGGATGAATTTCCTACTGTCTGGAAGTTATAGGCATGGAAAGGATATGAAACATCCCTGCACAGGAAGGCTTGAAGGAAAATCATTTTGTCACACCATTGGAGTCATTGGCAAGGCATAATTCCTGTTAGGAATCTGTTTTTCTTATTATTTTTGCAAAGATGACAGTACTGATCCTCTTACACTGCAGACGTTATGAATTCTTGATACATTAAAATATTATCACAAAATCAAGAGAATAACTAACAAAGATTAAATTAGTAAAATTTCTTCCATAGTATCTGTTCTAAGGAACGAATCAAGACAAAACACAAATTAAAAAGTTAAGTTTTGTGTAAGACATTAAAGGTTTGCAGTATGTTGTTTCTAGACTATTTCAGTTTCACATTTATAGACAGGATTCAGTTTGGCTGATTTGAGAGTCATTATTGAAATGGTTTGTAACAAGTGCAGAGCTGTAATTAAAGCTATATACTACAGCAGTGCAATATATGCACCCTGTTCTTCTTATATAATATTCGGATTGCACAAAATAGTGTAAGTTAAAAAAAATGTAATAAAATGACCCATATCATAAATGAATGCAATTAAAGAATAAAAAAAGACTAAAACTAACAGTTTCATTAGTTCACAGAATGAACATAAGGCCCACTGTGTAACTAATACTTGGTATGAAAACTATGTATATAAAGATTTATGTGAATGAATGATACAAATTCAATTTGGAAAAAAACACAATTCACATTCCAAAGTGAAATGCCATAAGAAACTGTTACCAAACACTACAGACTGTGGTGCTTTACAAGGGGTATTCCAAATGAACTTTCATTTGCCCCTACACTCTAATAAGTTGTCAATATTTGCCTTTATTGTTTATTATACTGTAAAACCATGCCATGAAAAAACTACTGAAAGTATTCTAAATTCCTAGTAAGCATACTAAGATTACATAAAGCAATGTAGTATATAACTGTTACACTCTTACACTACTGTATGTGCACCTGTTTCTGCAACAAACCAGCTTTGTCCATTTCAATTAGCCTTTAGACACGCATTTTTAGTTGCTTTTACTGATAGTTCACTGTAAAACCAGAAGCAAGAACAGGGGCCTACAATATGATAAGCAAAATAGCAAACATTAACAATCAAGAAACAATGACAGAAGTTATTTGGTTTCTCACGTGTTGAGAAATTACTGTACTGCATGTGGTGAGGACGCTACTGTAAGCATCTTGATAGTGAAGAGAGAAAGTCTTTCCTTTCCTTTAGATTTTATTTTATTCATGCACCTCAAACATGCAAACAATACATCAAATTTTGCTACACCTCAAAATGTGCTTGTACTGTAGTTTCTGAGAGACCAGGCAACCTCTCATATGATCAAGTGTCTATAAAAATAATAAGTAACAATTACCAGTTTCTTTTTTACTTCACAAGAAGAGGCAGAGCGAAGCACGGTTTGAAAACTGCAACAAAATACAACACCAGCCAAAGCGCTCTTAATAATATTCAGAACAAACGCAAACATAATAATTTGGCAAGGGCATATGGGTGAATTTTTATTTGTATGCATTTGTGCTTGGGAACAGACCCCAGGCAGGGTTTCAGCACATGTGAAAGTCCTCATGGTGAGACCTAATGTTCTTGTGCACCTAGATGTGTGGATGTTGTGAGGGACTGGAAACAAGCTTGTGTTGAGTGCGTGATGAGCACGTTCCGAACGAGAACAGCGTGAAAGGGAGGGCTGCAGCAGGCCCGTACCTCATGTTTTCCACAGTGTCCTCCGGCATCGGAGCGACTGTCTGAACAGCCGGAAGGTTTTTGCTGGTGGCACCATTCACGAAACTGGAGGAGGAAGATGCGGAGGAGGAAGCCGAGTCTGTCGCGCCTGCAGCCATTGGAAACAACCACATGTGTCAACGGGCAAGAAGAGCTCTCCAATGAAAACACGGTACCCCACACAAGTGCTCAGTGCATACTGGGAAAAATCTCACATTATGTAACCGCTAAGTTCTGCAGAAGACAAGGAAGAGATACTTGTGCGCATTTAGTATGCATTCACAAAACCATTTCTCTTGTAATATTTTAAATACAGATTTTATGCTAGATATCCTCCAATATTTCTCATTTTAAATCATGAATAACAAATTTAAAGTAAAGATTTGCATCCAATGCTTGGAAGCTCTGCTATTTCTAAGAAGAACTCAGGTTTATACTAAGGAAAGAGCTTGGTTTTTGACTGCAGTAATGCTGTATTTCCCTTCAACAACAACAACAACATCTAAATTGGCATTTAACAATCAAAAACAGGACTGTTCAGTTACTTTTTTCATCCATTAATCTATTCCCAGAATATTTCATTTTTTTAGGTACATTCACACAGAACTGCTCCACCTCACCTTTCCTGGACACCAGCTGTTAGAAAACCATTGAACCAACACTGTTGGTAGATTTTTCTATTTTGAATATTTCTTTTGAAACAGTAAAAAATGATTAAATTTATTAATTGAATACAAAATAGTTTAAGTCAGTGTCCAAGGGCTTTTCTACAGTCAAGATCATTCTTTGCCTTGTTTATTATTTTTTTAGAAAAAAGGGACCATTGACATTGTAAACTAAAACTAGATTTTAACATGTAACTAAAACTTAAATATCTGTATGCTTGAAGCAGTCCTTTAACTTTAACACATATTTATCACTCCTTCTCTCAGGATCATTGGAAGCAGAGTCCTTTCAGATTTCTATACAGTATGAGCCCTGGGGCAAAACTATAGACTCTGCAAGGTCAGGGCGAGAAGTCACAGAATAAGGATACATCTCCTCTTGAATGTACAGATTAGAAATGTTGAAGCTCTTTTAAAGCTAGTATGTTATTTTTTTAATTTGGAAGCAAAACATTTGCTTAAGTGTCAAAACATTTCTTGCTTGATTAAGACAGGTATTTACCAAAGCTTTCAGCAAAAACTGCCAAACATTTTCTTTTCAAATTAAAGTCCACTTATTCAGCAATACTTTGATACTTTAAAACTTTGAAAAAAATGACATTCCAAAAGTCATGAGAAGAAAACAAGTGCCTGAATTTAGTATTTTATTAATCCCATCTTGATTTTATCTCGATTTCCCCATGTTTAAAGAAGCATAAAGAGAGCCTGGATATATGCATGGGGGAATACAGCAGGTAGACTGATAATAAGCAGGAGTTTTCCATCATCTAGAAGGTAGGTTTTAAATTAGGCCTAATGTGCCACTATCCGAGTCTGATGTCTGGTTTGTTCAGAGGGATGTGTGCATGCAAGCTCATAAAAAGCCAATGGGAGCTTTCTCTATAAATGTCTTTCAAGTCTATGATGTTATCTTAATTAAAAAAACACTTTATTACACTTCATTCTGTGCACTTGCACCTACTTATACTCACTTATAAAATCTGAGCTTTAAATACCTAAGAAGAAAAAAGGTTGGAGAATACGGGCATATCCATAAATGTTGCTTTATGTTTTGATACGTACAGTAAGCAGGGTACTATGAGTAAAATAAAAATATTGCTTCTCCCTTTGGAATGAATATTGGTCTAACAAAAAGAATCAAGCAAATAGAGGTGGAAAGAGAGACATCTAGTGGTTTGATTAAGTCAGTAGATTAAGAGAGACTGATTCATAAAAGGCTGGATTTTTATGTTCTATTTAGAAGACGTGTTTAGACAATGTCTTCATTTGTCGGCTCCTTAAGAGCAAGAATTCCCTAGGTACAATTATTTAGTCATACATCTGTGATTTCTTTTTTCATTATCTGAACAGACCTGCAGAAATAATCCCTCTGCTGTCCATTTCAAAACAAAATGAAAGGCCGAATAAATCAGTCTCAGCCAGCTGCGTTTTTAAAATTGAATCTGCACAGTGCAGGACCATAAGCAATATTTAAATGACTAAGTAAAACAAAAACAAAACACAATGGGATGCTCATGCTACAAATATCCGAATGGGACACTCCTGATGAGTAGTCACTAGCTCTTTTTTTAAGGAAGAAAGTGAGAAACCGCTCACCTGTTGTGTTAATCATGCTTTTTGGCGTTGCTGAGGCAGCAGCAAAAATGTTGGGCGTGCTTCCTGAAGCAAGTCCTCCCGTCGAGCTGGCAGTGCCAACCGTGTTCACTGCCAGGCTGCCCGGAGGAGGCTTCTTCACGGGCACCACGACACTCCTGTCAGGACAGGTGACAAAGGACACACAGCTCGTTACGTGCGATTCCAGGAACGAGGAATTGTACAGGTTACAGCGGCAGCCAACAAGACAAAGAGGATGTGAAGGGAAAGTAAGCAGATTGACTGCCTGTGTGTTACGCACTGACCAGTTACCTCTCTGTTCTAGCCTCTATTACCTTTCCCTTATTGCCTCAAAGCCAGACATGAATTAAATCTATTATACTGTTTGCTGAAACACAAAAAGAAAAAGGTATACTTCAATGCAGTGGTGCAATGGCTTATTACCAAATATAACAGAACCCATCATAAGGCTGCTCCAACAATCTCTCTTTACAACTAAAACTTCATTCAAAAGCACGATGCAGGTGTTTAGGACACGTAAACATTCTGCGTAGTGTACTGTGCTGATTCGTTAGGTTAACTGTAAAGTTTGTAAAGCTAAAGCAAATAAACTACCAAAAGACAGGGAGTTGCTGGAAGCCCTGTTCAGAGTCATTAACATTTGTGTTTGAAACAAGACAAGTTCCAGAATACGTCTGTGGGACAGGACTGACATACTGTATATTATATTTTTTCGCAGAAAAATTTAATTGTTGTACCACTGCTCCATGCATCAAACAACATGTTTTTGCCTCATAACTGACATTGAAAAAATCTGTTAACGGTTGAATGTCATATATTGTTAATCAAGGCTGCAGCTCAATCATATGACTGAAAAAGCATTTACTTTTTGAAATTGTAACAAACGACCAAAAGATATCACTGTTCGGCTTTGCTTTAGAGAAGGAAGAAAGTCTTCTCCTAACATTTTCACGAGAGATGATCTCTAAAGTGAAGAGAAGCACATAAAATATTAAAGGCAGGAGTTAAGCACTTAACTGATAACCCTGTGTATATAGCAGTGTACAAAAGTATAACCACACCAGATATGATGAACTGTCCATATCCTCTGTATTTAGTTTGAGAAGGGATTAGGCTGAGATAGTACATTCCTTCAGAGAGTTTTTCCAGGTACCAGAGAAAATGCACTCTTATCAGAAAATCACACTGTATCTGTTCTGTAGTTCAAGAAGACGCCAAACACTCAGTGTCACCTACACAGTGTTCATGTGATAAATTACAGCTCACTCTGCATTGTAACTCAGCATGGATTTAATAATCCTCCAGTCATGTGCTGTTTAAACTCTAGGCACCAGTGTTTGGCATGTGAATAACAGATTTTAAACATGTTATCCTTTTCTTTTAGAAAAAGATATTGAGGCATAGAAAATAAATTGTTTTAAGTGGGTTGCTGACAAAACAACATTGTTTAACATTGAAACATGCTTGGACGTGCAGAATAATAAAGAATGTGCATTGTTTTTGAGGGGCTGTGGAGTAAAAGTGTCTGGGTTATTTACTTTGGGGTCAATTTGGGGTCAAAGGCTTTACTACATTTTCATCTTGTGTAGAAGGTCTTCATCACACCAATCCAGAGATCAAATAGCAGGGTTCTGGTTCTATAATATCCCTAGTAAGTTCCTGTTTACTAACAAAAAAAAAACATCTTATTCTGCAGTGAAGTGTACATACTGTACCTGTCACTCCCACCCTAAAAGACTTCATCCTTCACCTCCAAATAACTGAGGTTATACACTGACCACAAGCTCCAGCATGATATAGAAGGGAAAATGGAATTTCCTTATTTCTACTGAGATTTCTCAAAGCTCACTGCCTGGAAGTGATCAGTTGCAGTAATTCAGTGCACCATGTCCTTCTTTCAGAGAAAAAGACCATGGTGGATGTCTCCTTGTCATTTCCTCTAGTGGGTTTTTCAGATTCCCTCTGAAGAATTTAATTAGCATGATAAATACTGTTAGAACCAAAGTAGGGTAAAATAACGACAGTGAAACTGTTAAAAATAAAACAAACCATGAAGATCGCAGGAACTACCAATTTACCGTGTATTAATTGAGAGAAATATTTCTATTGCTTTGCAAAATGAGACTTACTATAAGTGTTAATTAGAAAGTACAGCAGCACTCTGAAAAATGTTCATTCTATTAAACTACTGCCTTTTTAAGGAGTGTTAAAAGTGAGATTGCAAATTGTTTTTTTTTCCAGCTACAATCATCCTTTATTTTTCACCAAAGCTTTGGATTACATACTTATGTCCTTAATAACACTTAGCAGTTGTAAAGATAATTATTTAGATGGTGTAATCAGAATAGAGTCTTTGGGGCTGGCCTGCTTTCCTGTAGCAATAAAACACTCAACTGTTGTTTGTAAACTGAACAACATTCCTCTCTGCTGAGACTGTGTTCTGAAAACATCAGAGCAAGATAAGTGTTGTGCCTGCTTCTGACAAAGAAACTGTATTGCAATGTCCAAAAAATGTTTGAATCCTGAAGTTAACTATATCACAGCATTTGATATACTGTTTAGTGACAAGACCTGCTCAAAGAACAAGATCAGGCAGTCAGTAAGAAATGTGCTCAAATATTCAAGTACTTTGTGATGAGCTGCTGCTCTTAAATGTAAGTGAAAATAGTAAAAATATATATTATTTATAACTTTTGCCATTATTGTAAGACTTTTTGCAGAAGCCCAGTATTATAATTATTAAATATAATATAAATAATTATACAAAACAAATTCTTTATCTAAAAAAGTTAAAGCCTTATTCATTTGATGTCTTTTAGTTGGAATCACGTAGCACCTGTCACCATTGTAACATGAATGTTTTACTTAATTGACTTACTGAAAGGGCAAAAATAAGGCAAATATTTTCAGCACCCTTTATTAATACAAATCACTTAACGGAATAATCATTTAGAGGTCATTTCTGATGGGATATAATTTGATTATATCATAAATAAGATTTAAAGAAAATGAAACTGTGTCCTAAATCACCGTGCAAAAATTCATAGTAAACATATGTGCTCGAAAACCACAAAATGAATAATGGAGCTGTAAAAAATATATCATACTATTATTATAATAATACAAACATAATAGCTAATCACACTGGTTTAGAGTGAAACATATGCGATTGGTAAAGAATAATGTTAAAAAGGAATAAGCAGAGGTTAATTCCATGCTGAAAAATAAATAGGTGTGAGACAGAAAATCAGCCGAATGCTTTTGTTGACTAGTAATTCAGAGTGGATTTAACCTCTGCTTTTCCCCTGCACCTTGTATACTGATGCGGCTCCCCCAAAGAATTATAAATTTGCAGGAGTCATAATTAAACCTGACCTCATTCTTTTCTTACCTTTGACTAGTCATAGAAAGGTATGGGATCATCATTAGTAGTATAACAAATGTTTTTTTTATTTGTATCTTTGTTTTTTTAGTAAAGTTTTGATATTGTCAATTGTTATTTGACTTTGAAAAAAGACCTCAAAGAAAAATTGTGAGGAAAATGCAATTGGACATTACACTCAGCTGTCTAAAATAAAAAAAAAAGATCCTCTTAGATTGGTCATATTCAGTGCATCTCTTCTGGACAGATGAGGCAAGAGGCAGCACCATATTGAACACTAATTGAAAACTCCACTTGCCCAGAAACACAGGAAACAGGGGTCTCATGGAGGCGGCTCACAGCTTCAGAGTTTGAAGGGAAATTTTTTGATGTTGTCACTCCCAATCTATTGAGGAGCTGACAGACAATCGAAGGCTGCTGTCTGGGCTGGCAGGCTCATTTCGCTGGCAGGTGGCAAACAATTAGACACACCAATTTGTGCCTCCTGATGACATTAAAGCATGAAACAAAGTTGTATGCAGCGCCGGCTGATTTGTGTGAAAGCATTTCAAAAATAATACACTTTGCCGTGGCAACTCATTTCAGGCTGCCACCTCCCATTATGGGTTTGAGCGGTGAAGGCGACAGGCCTGGGCTCAGCGTGGCGTAAGGCCGCTTCTGTTTAATCTGTCATCAGCGCCCTGGAGACCCTAATCCCCTCCTTTCATCAATATCACCTCATCATTTACATTCAAAAGTCCTGCGCTCTGCGCATACATTAAAGAGGGTGGCAGGCATTGTGCAGGAGACTCACCAGCTCCTCCACCTTTTTTTTCTTCTGGGCCCCACGGACTAACGCAGGAGACAAAGACACGCCATTGCTGTCCTCCAAATTGGGCAACAACAACAAAGAAAGGGCCACTGGAAAGCTCTGTAAACTTTCCATTATTTACGTTGAAAGTTTAAAATGAATACAACTTCAGAACTGGAAGAGGGGCCTTTTTTCAAGTACTGCACACAGGCAATACACAAAACGACCAAACTGCAGGCACTGTTGTTTAAGACTCTCTTGTTTTGTCATGTTTTGGGACAAATCACCATACTAAGCATGCAAACAGAATGAAAAGAAAAAAGATACAGAACACAGAATACAGAAAATGATACACTTGTAAAGTAGAGCATAGCCAGGAATGTGCTTGTGGGCTTGTTCAGTGATAAGAGTAACATAAACAGTGATAGACTCCATAGAGAAGTCAGGCAACAGTATACTACTTTACACAAAAACGTCTCAAACAGCCATGCTCAGGCCTGAAGTAATATCTCTTGATTGCTGGACCAAAGCCTTTATCTTCAAATGGAATGTAAATAAACCATAAAAACATCTAAAAGTTATTTTTTAGCATATTTTAAAGGCAAACATCTTGGCAAATGAATAAAACTTTACAGAGCTCAGCTGCATAATTTATTAAATCCTCCAGATACAAGAAGAGCTTGGGAAGAAACCGAAGCTGCACATCATAAAATAAAAACTAAAAAATTGATCTAATGACTTCTTTTTTTTAAACCTGGGCTGTTTCCCAGAAATGTATGATGAAATAATTTCTGTAATGCTGCTCTGCTTTCAACATTCATCTCAATACACATGAACAGAGGTTTCATTTTATCTCCTTTAAAAAACACAAAAAAGCAAAGCAAATTTTTTGCCTTCCACATTTTTAATTTCAACCAACTTATAGTCTTCCTGCCATCGGCGTCAATTACAAGTTCGGCTTAGATGTGCAGTACAAGAAAGTCAAATGTCCATTTCCTTTTTTCTGTAAATTGCTTTATTTTTTTATTTAAAAAAAAGAAACAGTATTTGGACTGTAAAGTTTGTGCTAATAAGTACTGTCATCCCTTGCTTTTCACGGGTTCGTACTTCGCGGTTTCGTTCATTCGTGGGTCCCCCCCCCAAAAAAAAATTCAGGGAAGTACAGGGCAGGCGATGGCGTTTCCGCGAGCCTGTGTGCGTTGCGTATTAGTCCACCTTTGTGCCTTTTAGTGTCTGTTAACTTCCTGCGTTTCGATGTTCAAGTGAAGTTATTGTGCCCCATATCCATTATTTTTATTACATACGGGACCTAAACGTACTTCTACTGTAGGTCTCGTGCTAGTAAACCTGGACCTAAAAGACGCAAGAAAGTGATGACTGTGGCAGAGAAAGTTGCACTTTTAGACACATTAAAAGAAAGAAAATGGTATATATTGTTTATTGGGCAGAATAAAAATAGTTATTCATTTGTTACCAAGACTTTTATGCCTTTCCTTTGTCTCCGCGAAAATCAAGCAATATGCTCTTGAATGTTCTCTTGAACGATTAGAAAAAGAAGACTAAAATGTTGTTTTTTTGGAGACCAGGGTTGTTTTGGAGAGGGCGGTCAATTATTCGCAGATTTTCGTTTTTCGCGGGAGGTCTTGGAACCTATCCTTAGCGAAAAGCGAGGGATGACTGTGCTTATACCAGAAGAAACATGCTGTATGTAATAAACGCTGAAATGTATTTCTACAAATGCCCCTATTGCCCTGTTGTGTGCCTAACACTGCTGATGGACAATTTTAACAAAGAAGAGGGAATTATTAGTACTGTACATGGGGGGGGTAGATGCATGTGGCTGGGGGGAAAATTCAGAGGAAGAGGAAAAGAGGAATCTTTCGCAGGGGATCTTGTTACCTGTCAAAGGAGTGAAACTGCATGGGGAGGATTGCCTGCGCTTCCCTCTTCACCGCAGGGTCAGGGTAGGGCAGTGGCTCCGGTCCAGACTCTGCCCCTTCCACAGGCGCGGCCACGAGGCTTTTGAGGATCTCCTTGACGTTGATGCCCTTGTTGCCATGACTGATGCTGGAGATGGAGGGGGTGGGCTTCAGCACGTCGGCACTGGGGCTTTCTGAGAGGCTTTCCTGGGACTTCTTGACCTCAGAAGACAGAGTGGAGAGCAGCTCGCTCATGGCGTCGGGCCCGGTGCTGGGCTCCAGGTCGGTGCCATTCAGCACGTTTGACACCTGCTCCTCTCCGATCCCAGAATCCGTGTGAGGGAGGGAGCTCTCGATGTGAAGGTCTTCTACCGGGGTTGGGTTCTCTTTCTCTTTGCTGCTCTCCACAAAAGTTGGAGGGTTTTCTTTAAAAGACAATACATAATAAAGTTAGTTTTTGTTTCAGTTTTGTCAATCCTTTGTTTGCTGAATGCTTTCTATTTTCATTTCTTTTATAATTTTGCCCACGGTGTCAGAGGGCCCCATTTATGTTTGCCAGGTTCAAAATATTCTATTCAGAAAGACATTCCCAGATGTTCATCAAGGGCAGTTTTGGGCAAGATTTAAGACTCTCATTATTCGTCTGGAGGCAAATGTGGATGCCCATCATAAAAAAAATCATATGAAAAAGTAAAAGACATACAGGAGGAGACAAATATTTTCACTTACGATTCTATATTGACTCCTCCACACAAAGTGTGCTGCTGAACCAAGTGTGGCTCTATAAGCCAAGGGTTCTTCAGCTTTTACATGATGCCTAACTAATTTCAGGTTAGCTCATTTTGATATGCACTTCATCTATGGTGTGAGACATATTTTGGATTTAACTACATGGCAGTAAGTCCAAGGAATGCTCAGAAGCATCCAAAAAAAGTAATCCAAAAAAAGTATGTATTTGCTAAAAGTGCTTTTGTGCAAGAAAAATCTAAACATAAAATAGTAAAACTTAAGTTTCTCAAAGGAATTTTCTACTAGCAGTTTCAAAACAACGGGTCTACAATCACACAGGTAGTAATGACACAGTCCATCACTAAAGACTGAGACCAGACTGCTACACTATAAGTGCCAGGTTACAATACCCTTGATTGACAGGTAAGAATCTATTTCAACCAGAGGTAAATCAGGATCTGTAACCAGATACAAGATGGTGGGCCAGACAGGAGATAACGACAGCACTGCTTATCCAAAACAGGTAAGAAAAAAATCAAAGATCAGTCAATCCATACTGTAGATGAGATTAATGAAATCTATTTATCATGGCCTAAATATAAATATAAAGGTATGTGGTACAAATAAAAGACCTCATGTTTCCCGAATGAAATGAAGTTTAAGGTAGGTAAATACTTAGAGTTTATGAGAAACTTCAATAGAGAGCATGTGAGGAGTTTGTGCAGCAAACCAAACCACAGTCAAAACTGGGATATCTCCCTGAATATCTCACAGCTGTCGCTTGAATTCAATTTGAGAATGTTTTATTTTAAGACCAGCATACACATGAAAAGCAATTTCAAGAAACATGTTTAATAAACAATGACAGAACACAATTGGGAAGTTTTATTTTTAAAAGGATTTATAGGATTTGTATTTTTTGTGTCTTTCATATTTTCTCTGTATGTTACAGTTCTTATCCTTAAAAAGTATTTTTAAAAATGTTTCTTCTTAAAGTTAACTGTACATTGTAATTCTTTGCTTTTCACATCATGTGGATGTGGTTTAGCAGCACACTTGTGAATAAACAATCCTGTCTACAGAAGGAACACTACATTGCAAGGTGTGAAAGAGTGAGCTGCATGATTTGGATATGGTACTGTATCTTGTGTATATCACATTCTACATTCCAGTGTAGGACTGACCTCTAACTTGCTTCTTCTATATTCTGCATGGGGATGCATCTCTACATTCTAATCTGCGTGTCATAGACAGTCACGTGGCCAATGAACTTGTATGTCTCAGCATGTCTCCTGATTGGCCAAAGGCAAAATGTTCTCCTGAAAATGTTTCCCAAAGTAGAACCCTCATCTAGTCCTGTATTGAGGTATCCATTGTTTCTGGGACTGCAGACACTTCCAGAACACATAAGGAAGCACTGTGAGTTGAAAATTGTTCTCCTATATTTTGACCTTCAGATCTTTGGACAGATCTCTGACTTTCCCCATGATAATGCATGATAATGTGTGAGATTGTGGTACTTTTGTGTTTAGCCTCCTCTATATTCCATGGTAACTGTAATCAAGCTGACTTCCAGAAGTGTCTGTAAGCTTTTTGAGGCTTTGTAAAACTATTAGATGACTAAAAACATTGGATGGTTTTCAACATATTTCTAGAGCAAAAATAGCTGAATATTTTATATTTAGAAATAGATGTACAGTACATTTTGCAGTTCTATGAAAAATATTGAGGCACTGCACATCAGTATTGTTTTTGCTAAAAAAATATTTAATTACACTTTATCCAGGGGCCAAACAAATGTTCAGTCACACTGTCAACAATTTGAAAGCATGCAAAAGTAGTCGTGTGCATTTACTGTATATATATTCTCACTCAGGACATGTTTGTATATAACCACATTGTTCTTAACATCACACATCAGAATAAATGAAGATTCAAACATTTTGAAGAGATACAATATTACTGTAGATGGAGAGTACGAATATATACAAATATGGACATATATTCTATGCTATATTGTATATGGACAACCATATACAGTAAATGGCTGCATATTTTAATTAGGTTTATTAAATGCTATGTAAAATTACTGCATTATGAAAGTAATTCCTAGGAAATAGCTACTCAGAATGCAAACTGAGCTGAAGAACAGATAATTCTTGTAGGTAGTGCCTATTCACTTTATATGCTAATTCTGCATTTATATCCATTTCAATTTAAATCTGAGTTCAAAAAGATTGAAAGGATAAATCTCAAATGCTTATCAAACTACTACTCATACTCAAACCTATCAGGACCATCTTCTGCTGATAAATAGCTTGTATCTTTTTATAAAGGATATTTAATTTAAAAAGTATACAGTCATCTCAAACGTGCTTGAACGCAAGTAATTTAACTATGACAACATTTACAGCAGTAGGCATTATTATCCAAAATTAGTAAAAGGCAGCATTCAGTGCAGTTGAAGGAGTGAAAGGCTGAAGTTTTAACAGAATGTTGTTTTTTTACCAGGAGAGACAAATTAATGTTCACCCTTTATGCTTTACTGTATATAAACATATCAAATATATTTGATAATAAATTAATTCAAGTGATATAGCATGAATATTGTGTATACTCAGAAGATTATTCAAACAATAATGCAAATACATTCTGTAGCAAATACTGTACATTATGCAGTCTGTTACATAATTAAGTATTTATTTTTAAAAGTCAAGCTGTAACTATTGATTCCTTGAGATCTTATAAAAACTCCCTCAAGTATTTTTCCTCCCTCAAGTCTTTCAACACTGATGTTTTTTTTATTTATGGCTTACATCTTTGTTAACATTTTTTAGTTGGTGGTAAATTCTCAATTTCTCAATTATTTAAAATACTGATATATACATAATAATTTCAGAGTATTAACAAAAATCCCAATAGCTTTTCAGTTTTTACAAGGACTGATAGTAGACATATCAGGTTTCATTATAAATAAAGTATTTTCTTATTAATGTATGTTTCTTTCAGTTACACTTGGAAAAAGCTTAAGAAATTCTGTTTCTCATGATCATATTACCCATAGCTGATACTACAAACACCTATATTGCCAACTGAATATCTCTACAATGCTCAATGCTAATGTACTTTAATGAATGTCCTGTCCTACCATGACATAACTCCTGTTTAAGCTTTCAAAACAAAAAGAGGGGTGGGGACATATCTGATGGTAACACATCCTTAATGTTACATTAATAAATGCAACATCACAACTGTTCCTAAATTGTAATCAGCAGCGATCATGTGTTTTCCTGAGGTAAACAAGCTAATTTTCTCAAAGAAGAATTCACCCCCCCTCCAGCCCCCACTCAACCAGCACCAGCCAGTTGTTTCCCAGATGCCTTTGCTGCTTTCTTAACATTCTTTATCAAAGCTAATGAGGTCAGCCTTTGCCTTTTTTAGAACGAGCAATGTATGGACTTCAGTTCATCAGAGACAGTCAGGCCAAAGCGACCTCATTTGCCACACGCTGTCTGAAAAATTGGCGTTTTACTCCAATTTATGAGGGGCGTGCTGTGCTATTTCCCTATCTCTTCTATGATCCTATTCTTCTCTGGTAAATTGCCTGGTTAATCGGCAATGACAGATCAGGGCTGTAAATAGAACTGGAGGCTCCATGTCCTTGTGCTCAGAGCGCAGCAAAGTCACATTTTACATCGCTGGGCTTGTCATCCACAGGTCTCCCTCTCTTCCCGGAAAAATCCAGTAAACTTTTCAACTTGGCTTTAATTCCATATGTATGGTCTCATATTTGTGAGCTCAGAACCATACGGATTTATGAAAACAGCATTTATTGTCTACAAAACACAGGTGATGTGTGTATGCAACATTTCCTTCTATTTTTTTCTAATTAATACACTGAAATATGATTATCTTCTGTCCACGCAACTAAAATATCATTATTATAAAAGCTTATACAGCCTTGCTTTATGCAAAAGAAAAGGTCTTAAAATTTAGGTATTTTTATTAAACTTTTTTTAAGGTGGCAAATGCAGAGAAACGTACCGTATCTACAAAAGGAATAAGGTAGCCAATTTTACTTTTATTAAAAGAGTTCCAAATTTTACTGGTATATTTTCAATGGGCTATGTACTTGTAAATACGTACACACAGAAGCTAAAATGCATAAAACAGAAAGCATTCTTTTTATTAAAACCATGTCTTCACCTGTGTATATATCGAGAACACGCAAACACCACACAGAGGACACCAAGTATTTAATTGTATTGTTGCACATAGGATCTACCTGTTTCATGATGGTGGCTGCACCGTTATCAGTTATTTAAATTGTATTCTGAATACACCTCTCATATATCTACAGTATAACATACACTGATGAGCCAACTTCTGTATTTGTCTTTCTAAATTTGGATTTCTTAAAGCTGCTAACTTGTTTTTCTTATTTTATGCATGTGGTGTTTCTTATTAGTTAATGGTCTCATGTTGTGTTAAATGTATTATGAATTGTTTTACAAGATTTACCAGTGTGCAAAGCAAATTTCCTCTCTGGGACAATAGATGAAGTATTTGTGCCATTTGATCTCATCATCTTCACTATTAACTGACGGACTCAAAACTTCTACATTTTCTGTCTCTCAATCAAAACACTTTTTGATAAGGAATTTTACTAGATTTATTCTCTTAAAACTCAAGCGTAACGTAACAAACTGCAACTGTATGTCCAGCGACTGTACGTATTTTTACATCTTTACATCATTTTTGGTCCTTTCATGTGGATTCTCCAGCTACTGCCGATTTCTTATCTTGACTCTTTCAGTTTTATTCAGTATGTTCATTTCCCAACATATAACTATACACGGCCGTACAGTACATTAGTCTTGGTCAATATTCAGTGGATATATCCAACCTACAGTATAAGCATCTTAACTGGGTATTTCTGACTAAGTTCAGTTCTACATCTCCTGGCAAGAGCAAATAAACAAATCTTCTTCTGACTGAGTGTAATTAATTCAAATAGTCTGATGGACAAAACTGCAAAACCCACTTAGTTCGGCTCAGTCTGTTTTGCTTGAGGAATGTATTGCTTTTCATTATACAACACTATCACAAATAGTCAAGCTTTGTGGTGGACAGATATGTTGACTCTTATGAAGGTAGCAGTACGACATCTGGAGTTTTCCTAGAGGTAGATGGGGATGACTGTTCATTTACAGGTACAAGAACAACCTGTTCTGTCCTACAGGGATGCTCTTAGGGCTGTCCGATCCCCCTGCTGCTCTAGTCTCACTTACAAGGATCTCAGTAATCCTGCAGTCCTTTGTTCCACCATCAAGAAAAGCTCAACCCAGTTAAGAAGTCTGCTTTTCCTCCCTCCGTTGAACAGTATATTCATTCATACTTTAATGAAAATCTTTCACAACAAAATATATAATATTGATAACCATATGTTTACCATGACTTCTGCAGTCATGACAACTACTGCCACTCCTGCTCTCACAAGTCTGAGTTTCACACCTTTTATTGCTGGAGGTGCTATAGACCCTACAGTGCTGAAAAACTACTGTCATATTTTCAATTTGCATTCCTTGCAAATTCCGGAGAGTTTTTTGTAGCATTATTGCAATGTTATTTTTAATTTAATATGCTTTCCAGTAGGAGGTTAGGCAAATCATACTGAAAGAGCCTTGTTAAGGTAATTAAAATCTTGCTGATGGTTTCTGACTCCTGGGTCTTGTAATTGTCTTCTCCTTCTGGATTTACAGTAAGTGCAGGTTTTGACGATATCAATCACAGCATGCTACTGCATCACATGCATCATCATCTAGTGGTCTCAGGTGCTTTCCTTCATTGGCTTGGCTCCCATTTGGTAACAAGCAGGCAATTTGGAATTCCTGACTTTTTTATATCTGATGTTGTCACAGTTACTGAGGGTGTATGACACAACACTTTGTTTGGACTGTTTTGTACATTCACCATCAGATTATTCACCATCATGGTGCTGAGATTCACTGTTATGCTGATTTACTAATTCACATTCACTTCGGTAAATTACAGTTGGTTGTCTTATATTAAGATATGGATGCAACAGAGATTCATCTTAACCTAAACTGTGATAAGACTGAGTTTGTTTTTACTGGGTCCCAATTCCACATGCAATGTTGGTTATTTCAGTGTTGCCGTTATTGAAATCACTGAAAATTACCACTTGACTTTATGATGTCACAATGAAACATTTTTACAAGATTTATTGGTTGTGGCCCTCACTCTATCTGATGCTAAACAAATACTTGTCTTATACTTGTCTTAATTTCATAAAGATTTGACTACTTTATGGCCTTACTTAGTGGATAATCTACTAAAATACTGAGCAAGGTTTACTATGTCCAGAATTGTTAACTAACTAAACTACAGAAAATACTACAGAATGCCTGTCCTGGCTAAACTGTATTGGCTCCTGGTTAACAGAGAATGTAAAGGATTTCTTGCTTAATAAAGCACTGACTGGTCTCACTTCGGGTTACCTTAAGAACCTACTGCATAAGCACAGTCTAACACAAGCTAAGATTCGCAGATCCAGGTCTTCTTAGTCTATATAAAACCAGGCTCTACACAATGGGCAACAGAGCCTATTTTGCAGTGCCATGAATTGCCCAAATTCTTTACAGATGCAGTAACAATTGACGTTTTTAAAATACACTTCTTTTACAACAGCTTTAATAAATCACAAGCCTCACTTAGTCTACCTACTGTGATTTTTTACATTTATGTTTTAAAAAGTATTTATGAATAAAATGTTTCCAAAACGCTATTCCAGACACATTGCCTCTTCACACATCCTGCTGGAGAGAGCTTTGTTAGCCTGATTTTGAGGGCATGAAAGCGCTTGATTTCTTTTCATCTGTCACGAAAGAAAACAGCACTTGAATGGGAGGTGCCATCAGACGGAATGAAAGTAAAAAGAAAGAAACCTGTGCTTGTGGGCGAGTTGATTTCTTGTCGGATGCTTCTTCCAGACTGGCTCCCTGATCTGGCGGTCTCTCTCTGTGGCTCCAGGATGTCGCGGTACTTTGACACCATTAAGACAGAAATAAAGTACACCACAGCCAGCGCAAGAAACTGGGCCTGTTTACTGTCGTCCTGTGAACAGAGACACACAGTCACCACAACACTCAGACATTTCAAACAAATCTGAGACTGCAAGAGAGGTTTATAAAATAACAATTTATAAAATTGCCTAGCAAGGACACTGGTTTAAAATGTTGGCCACAGAGCAGAGAAATCGGAGAACTTGTTTCAGCAGCCAGCACTTCAGATACAAAACACAAGATAATTTCTGGATTCATTTCACATATTAGAAAGAAACTTCAAGGCACTGATATACTGTACATACTGCTTTGTATGTTAACAAAATAAATATGAATTTGAAATGAATCTAAGATCCCAGTTAAGGCAGGCATTTAAGAACCTTATAACTTTATTATATTTCAGAAATATGGCAATTAGCCCAATATCTTATGTACATGTCACATTTTAAATACCACAAAAGCATACTTTAGAACCTTTACAGAACCTACTACATTAGACTGTTTAAAATTTATTAAATCATAATGCTAAATATTAACATATCAGTGACATTCTGATACCTTTGATGAAGTGAAGGGGGGTATCTACTTAACTTAAATGTTTCAAGAAATCATTTAAAGATGCCAGAAGAAAATAGTCACGTTTTGTGAGAAGTACTTAATGCCGCCAAACTCAGACTTGACGCAAGGCAGCAGTTTTGTCAACAATTAATGACAATTCTTCTTCTCTAAAGTGCACACTGCTCAATGTTGGTCAGAGTGTGAGGCAATGTGAGTATGCTGAGACCATGAATAGTTAACTTCACAATGCTAATAAAAAACTGAAAAACAGACAATGTGTTGAAAATTAGATTTCTGACTACAGATACTACAGACGTACGGCCATATCTTTCCAATCGGAAATGTTCATTAAGATTTAAAAAAACAGAACGGGCCAGAAGAACCATGCTGCATGCAGACTCACCACATCCCGGAATACTACTGCCCGAAGACGATTAATGTCCACATCCTGCAACAGTCTGTCAGGGTCCTTGATAGGAGAAAGGTTACTGGGAACATTCTCTATGGTAGTCTGAAGCAAAAAATATACAGCACATCTTTCAAACCCCCTTAAACACGGTTCTGCAATTCTATTTAATAATTCAATTACTACATGAGCTGCAGAAACATATACTGTAACATACACATACTCATTTTCATGGTAACTAGTATTCCAGACACCCATAGTCTGCGTTTTCATGCAAACTAAGAATCTTTATCATTATTTGTACAAATATGAGTACAGGTATTAGGGTTTTAGGAATGGTGGAGTAGTTTGGAAAACATTTCCCTAAACACAGATTATAAAAAGGCGATACCAATCCATAATAGTGAGCCTGAATTGTAAAAATAAAATATTTAACAGGCTTTTAATCGTGGCAATGTTTTGGGAGGCAAGTTTGTGATCTTACAAATCAGTAGAACCAATGAACTGAGTTAAACAATTCAATTGTTTAGTGAAATGGAACACAATATACCTGAAGAGAGTATAGGAACCTACAGTTTGTAAAGAAAACATTTCATAGATAATATACTGCAGGAAAAATTCAGTAACTTCAAGTTTCTGGGGACTAATTCTGAAAGAAATAATTTTTATGTCAAAGTGTGAAAAGGGATTACTTCAAAAAGGAATTCGAAGCTGCTCAGTAAAATTACCTTGCTGGCCGGGGTCCCACTCTGCAGGGTCTCCTGTGTCTTACTGTTGGGCATGGACGGTTTTGTGGTCCTGTCACGTTGCCTCTGTCTGCACTCAAGGCAGTTCCGTACAGCGACGCAGCACACTGGAAAAAGAAGGTTTTTTCACGGGAAGCGCAGGGTGCACTCTGTGAGGAATTCTGGGAGTTAACAGAGTGATCCCAAGATCCTGTCCTTCACAGAACAGCCAGGGTTCATTTGTAGTAGCAGGCATGTGGCCTCCTAAAACCCTTATTAGTTCATGCAGAGACCCAGCTATAACAGTGTATTAGGGAAGAAAGTTATTTGTTTATGGCCGTTGTCAGTATTTGGAACAGTTAAACAGTTAAAACGTGCTTCAACTGTCTTGTGAGACATTTTTTTTTAGTAATAATGGGACTCATTATTTTCCCCTGCAGCTCCTTAATTTCCACTGCCAATTAACTAGAAAGGATGTTTGACAGTGGATTTTCCAAATTATATACATATTGAACACTGTTTTCTTACAGGTTCTGCTGTTTCATTTTCAATATGGAGGGAAAAAACTTGGAATGTTAAAAAATAAAGCAACGTATTATAAAATATGAAAAGCTGGAAACCAAACTTATCAGGCTTTTGGATTTCAAGCAATATGCAGTGCTGTTTCATGTCGCCTAAAAAAGGCCCAATGTCTGGAGATGAACAAACAATGGGTTTAGCATTCCTATGGCTCAAATTTTGCAAGGAAATTTGGAAGGCATTTCTAAAAATACTTAAAAAACAGAATTATGATAGGAAAAAATTATTTTGCACAGGAATATTAAAAGTAGTGATATGTTAAAAATTACTACAAGGTAATGGAATATACAGTACTACTGTATATTCCTACAGTAGATATCCAATCTGAGGATCTCTTCCATACATTTCTTTCATCAGTTTTATGCACCCCCTCCCCCTTCACTGTTTTTACTTATGCCCTCTGGCTCATGTTTCACTAGTTTTGAAGCGGTCCACTGGGCTGATTTTCTCCATGTCATTGAGGATTATGAAAATGTATCGTGTACTTCCATAGTCTATAGCCTTCTCTGTTCAAGACCGAATCAGTTAAATTATTTTAGCATTAATGTGGGAAATGCTGAAAATGATTGTTCTGGTGATGAAAACATCTTTATAACATTCCTACAGTAATTGCTGACTGTATTCTAGATAAGGTCGTAATAGTGTATTGTGCAATTTTAACACAACTTAATTTAAACTCTACACTTTGAACTGCATAATTTATAACTAAATAAGTGTCACGTTCAGTAGTGGTGATTTAACAGCCTTAACTATGAACCACTAAGTGTGACACCTTATAAAGTAATGATACTTAATGGTTGAGGAAGGCCATCTGAAGAATGTTAAAAAGGGGCTGAGCTAGACCCGCTCCCACCAGCCAGGCAGACCCACCTTACTAAAATCTCACATCGCCACGGAAACACTCACCGAGCCTAAGGCACTGCCGCATGAGGCCTCCCGAGGACATGTTCTTCTCCGCTTCAATCTCGCTGAAGTTGAGGGAGCTGGCGAACACCAGCACATCCACCATGGCCATCAGCCGGCTGAGGAACGTCACGGCCGTCTCCGCGGACATCCCCTGCGTAGCTTCGATGTTCTCCAGCTCCATCTTTGAAGAACATTGAACAGAAAACATCAAATACTCTGCTTTACTTAATAACTTCAGAGCCAGACGTACATTACTCTCTTCTAAAAGGGGTTTCTACAGGAGTTCTGCTGTCTTGTGCTGTTCTCAAAGAACAAGTATCTTAAATGCCAATCACAATGTGAAAGACATTTCTAAACTGCTGAGCAAAAAAAAAGATGCTAGTAGATGCATGTCTTTGAGGTATTTTTTCAGATACTGTCACTGTCATATGCATACCTATTTACTCACAATCTTAAAATCAGTGTGTCCCGACATACAAAAATGCCAAATGTTCTCTCAGAGGAGCCTGAATTAACGACTTACACTTGCCCCACTGAATTTGGTATCTTTTTAACATTTTGGCCACTGAGTATAGCTGTGGTTGCTCTTCAATCACAAATTTTAACAGTCAAACAAATTCTCAGAAAAATACACCGAAGTCAACAACAAAGTTTGCTTTATCCTTTCCTGCATTGCAAGAAGTCATGCATACAGTAACTAGGTGTGCGTGAATGGTGTAATGATGGAAACTGCCGTTTCTGGTTTATATCGAGTGTGGGAACAACACAAACAGCCAAAACACGGTGTGCTTCCCCCCTGCCTCCCAGAGCTCCACCACTGAAGTCAAGAAGAATGTCATCGGTGTCATCGGGGGTGAGAGGAAGAGCAGTTAGTCTCCATGCCTGAATAAGTGTTGCCGTGCCAATTATGAAGAGTCGATAAAGGCAACACCTGTCAGCTGAGGAGCAGGTCCTAGAGTATTCAGGTCTCACAGCCCCTACCCCCTCTGACTTCAAGCTTGAAATTGAGATGGGCTACTTATTGACAGTGTTGCTGAAGAACTGAAATGAATTTTACCATGGCTTTAAAAATGTCACAAAACACCCTGTGACATTCAAGGATTTTATAGCCACTGCCTGCCTTGTGCTTCACTGGACTGCACATAATTTATCAACACAAAGTTGGCAGCTTTATGTTTTAGTTTTTATTTGGTGTTTTCATCCCAAATCATTTATATTCCAGGTGTTGCCTACTGAAGGATCCGCACTAAGAGCAATCCAAAGGAGATGAAACTCCCCCACAATTATGCTTTAACTTGAATGTGGTTGACGTCTGAGCTTATAAATCAGAGCATCTGTAGAGACGCTGTACTGTACATATTACAAGGGGGGCAGCTCTTTTGGAATCTTAACTCATCTATGTGTCTGTAACTAGTTTGTTCTTTATCTGCATGATTCATCAGTGAATACTCATTTTAAGTGTAAACTGAATGTATCATATTATACCATCACCAACCATACACAATGTTTCACTACAATATCTTATGTTCCTGACAGGACATACTGGATGTACAATTTGGGGTTATTTTTGTGTCTCTCGCGATTTTCTGGTTTTCTAATTTTTTTGTAAGGCCACTTAGCATTACAGACAGCCATGTTGTAAGAGTTAAGATTTTGAAGCACACAAAGCAGCAACAAATAATGAAATATGAAAAAAAACATGGATTGAAAAGAAAACAAAAACAGTGGTTCAATATTTTGTAATAATGTTTTTGGGCAGTGAAACACAGGCACATAGCTTTAAATCCAAACATGCTACCTATTTTCTGAGAGTAATGCAAAAGGTTCAAATTGTAAAAGACGAGTTACTGGTAGAGAAATGATAAGAGATCTTGTTTTGTTATTTAAAAATAATTTGTCTGGTGTTAGATTAAAAGAAGGGCCAATACTGCAGTAAAGAAAGAAGCTTTTAAAGTCTGGCATTACTTCATGAACGAAATTAAATTTACAGTTTAGTCAGCAACACAGTGAGGGAGCAGGTTGTTTTAATTTTACTTGGTGTGTTTTTGGTGTAGGAAGGGCGAGGGGGGATAGTTACATCTGGGGTAACACAAGCAGACTAAATACAGAATAGGCAGGAGTTAATCCCACTTGGACTCGACAGCTACCCACCTCACCAACAGAGCCTACACTGTTAGACAATGGGGCAACCTCATCACTCTTTGCCACTACTCGAGCTAAAGCCTCCCTTGGGAAGAGATGTGAGCAACCACTTGCTTCAGTCTTACATGTTAACAAAGAAGGAAACAGCTTTGAAAATCATCATTTTAAAAAAAAAACAGAACAAGAAAAATTCACAGTGCTGGTTCTTGCTCTCTATTCTCTTAATGTAAGCAAAGGCATGAGGGTAAAATGAGCTTCTGCTGTACAAAATCGGTCATTTCCTAAATGCGATGAAACACTTTAATAGAGCTGGCACTTTTATCCAAATTAACTATAAAGACTAGAGAGTGGGCTACTCATAGACCTGTTTTACAGTGCATGGTCGTCAGAGGGACAGAGTAGAAGAAGGCTAAGGGTGTGAGTACACTGTGATATGTAGGAAATGCCAGAGCTTAAACCAGGAATTTTCTAGCAGCAATTCCTTAACTATGAGTACAGTTTTGGATTCTAAGGTGTCCTAGAAAGATTTTTGCAAGATTTTGATGTTGCTGTTAATATTTTCAAATTGCCCATTTAGCAATATTAAGAAGCAGTTAAATCAATGTAATTATTCCTTTGTTAATAGATTTAAATCTAATGTATTTATAATAGTAAACATACAGTAATATAATGTTTATAATAATGCCCTCCCCTGTTTTATTTTGTGTGAGGGGAGCTATTAAAGAAGTGCTACATTCATAATAGCTTATATTTCATTATATCTACATTTATAATATAGTCATGAAAGCGTTAATACAAGAAGAAGAAAACTTGATTAAGCATGTTACAGAAAGACATGAAATGCATTTGGATTATGTAATTAACAAAATGATCTAACAGTAAATATCCTTGTGTGAATAAGTATGTGAACCCTTAGAGTGATAACTCCTTCTGCATCAATGACTTGAATTAGACATTTCCTATAACTGTTTCAGTGTCACATTGGCTTTTAGGAATCGTGGCCCATTCTTTCTTATCTATCCTCTTCATGTCAGTGCCATTTGAGGGTTTCCTTGCATAAGCAGCTTGCTTCAAATGCTGCCATAACATTTTAATGGGGTTTAAGTCCAGACATGACCTACTTTCAGCTCAGTTTCTGCTGAAAAATGGATAGCCTGACATTTTCCTCCATAATTTGCTGATAAAATGCCATGGTTTATGGTTCCATCAACGATGGCAAGCTGTCTAAGTCCTGAGGAAATAAAGCAGCTCCAAACCATGATACTCCCACCACTATGCTTGAGGGTCAGAATCAGATTATACTTTCAGAAAACTGTTGGGGTTTGGATGTCTCCACACAAACCACTTCTCATTGTGGCCAAAAATGCTTCAAGTAGTCTTATGAATTATCCAGGTTCTCTCTCTGGCGAATTCGAGGCTGGTGGTGATGTTTTTGTTTAGGGAGCAATGATATCGATGGATACTACTAGACTAGAGTCTCTGTGGTTTTTGAATATTTTCCATTTGTAGACTCAGACTGTAGATGTTTTGTCCCCAAATGTTTTATAACCCTCGTCTGACTGATAAGCATTAAGTAGTCTTTTCAGGGAAGACCTCTGTTATTTCTCTTGTCAGGGCATGACATGTTTCCACTAACCTGTATGGTGAAGACCAAATGTTATAGGACAGGACTGCCTAAACTCAGTCCTTGTTTACTTTTTACCCAATTAAATCTAATAACCTGCTTTTCTGTGCTAGAGGTTTACTTATTATTTCAGATACACTCCCCAAATATTTTTTTCTATTTCACAGAACACTGCAACTCAAAAAATTAAATAAGTAAATATAAACTCAGGTTCAAACATGGGTAATATGGTAAGAAACTGGAATTCCCATAATTATACTAGGGGCTGACAAACTTTCTCTCAGACCATATACTAATTTAATTAATCCATGAATACATTTATTTTATTCACTTTTATTCTGAAGAAAATGATACTCCCAGGTGGAAGAACTCAACACACAAGCCATAATGTGGTGATGCTATACACCTTGTTCACTAATCTTACTTAAATATAAGGCAGAATATTAATTCATATAAATAAATGAATATCTAGATAAGGGACTGAAATATTAAGCAGGTCTATGTTTCTATAACACGTTTCAGGCTGTACAAAGAAAATAGTTCTTTATGTAGATTACACTTTAACATCACTACAGTACATCTATTTTACAAAAGCCATGAGTAACTTTTCTTTAATTGAGCAACTTAAATACCACTGTTCAAGGATATGCATTAACACTGCAACCACTCATTTTCTGAGAAAGTCCCATTTGAAATGAGGAAAAAAAAATCTGTTATCAATCAGAACCTTCTTTTTGAACATGCAACTAAAAAAACTAGTGCATTATAAAAGAGAAACTGAAACTTACAGCAGTTATACTAACCTTAGAGCTCTGGACATGCAACAGACAAAACGGACAACAGAATACAACAACACGAGAAAAAAAAATGAAAAAAGATTAAAATCAAAAGAAACTGCAGTCTTTCATGATATTTAACTACATATTTGTTCACTATGGACTTGGATATTCATTTTTTCTTAATCTGGCATTAGAAACGAGCAATAAAATAATAATCAAGCTATGAGTAAAAAAAAAAGCTCTAGCAAAATTATTCAACATGTTATCAAAGCATCACTTAATCAAGCCAAGCATAAATAGATATTCATTTGTCTTAGAGGCAGTGATAAACCACATTTCAATTCTGCTGTTCAATAATACATGCATTCCATTCCACGATGCTCCCACTAACATGCAACCTTCCAGTTCTCCCACTAGGTGGCACTAAGTCCTTGCAGATGGAAGATTGCCCACTTACAGAAGGAGATGTAGCTGCAGAAAGTAATGGCAATATTCCTCCACAGGCGATAATTATGTTGTCTACCATCTGGGAAATGAGGTGAATCGTATTATGTACAAAAATGATGTTCTCGTTACTGTTCACAAAGTCCATGACTGATTTGGTTGAATGGCTGAAAAAAAAAGAAGAAAAATATTTGTCCACACTGTAAAAAGGAGTCGCCGGACACAGTATCAAAATTAGAGATAATGTTTAACACCAAGCCAAGTGAACAGCACTTTGTAAAGAGTTTTTCGCTCAGATACGAGAAAATTATCTTGAGGGGAAAAAGTTTGTGGCACCTGTACATCACACAAACAAGTCACATTCGTTTGATTAAATTTAAGATGCATCGAAAGCCAGAAAAGTATGTTTGTAAATACTGTACAGTATGTCATGTGGACTCTGCATTTAATTTTTTTAAATAAAACATTCAGATATTTTGATACTTGTAATAGTCCATATAAAATTTTATCATGATTCAACAACCAACAGACCTAGAGAAGAATAATGTTAAAAATATTTATCAATATATCTAAAAATTGAATGTTTTTTTAGAGTATACAGCATCCATACATCCATATGGCAAATTCAGCCAGAAAGGAAACATTAATACACAGCCTTAGAACAGAACAATAGGACCCAGGTTCAACAGCATGTTTTTTTTTTCCTGCATAATCTCTTTTCCCTATCCCACTTGTCAAGAGATGGTAATTTCAGGCTGCCCATAGTAAGGGCTGTCACTGTTGCTCACTTACTGGCGATCATATGCATGCTGCCTTCTTTTTCATTAACCAATTTATTAATTCTTAATTTCATTTGAGAAAAAATGTAACATTTTTCCTCGACTCCCCAAAATCACCCTCATGTATCCCTGATCGCCATCATTGGTGCCCCACTTTTATCAATTATCAAGACTAAAGTCGGGTATCTACTGTTGAAGCCCAAGTAGAAAAACTTTGATGGCACAACCAGCTACACCCCAAGTTCTGGTCATCCATTCTGCTACCCCCCACCATGCACCCCAGATTACCTTAAAGATGCTACAGTGTCAAAACAGAACAATTCATTCTGTCTTCAAATACAGTAGCTGGATGGTGTCATTTTCTTCTACCCTCATGTACTACAATTGGCTGTAATTTCTCTGGTGTCAATCTTTTGTTCTGCTGACTACCTTTCACTTTGGAAAAACTGATACGACTATAACATTTGCTCAGGTGATTAAAATAAAAAGAAACGGCAGGCTTGCATGGTACTGAACTAGATATCTGTTTACGTAGGACTTTGAGATCCTTTTTTTTCTTAATCTGGCACTAGAAAGAATAAATAATCAAGCTAGGAATAAAAAAAAGCTCTAGCAAAATTATGCAACGTTATCAAAGCATCACTTAATCAAACCAAGCATACACTGTACATAGATACAGTATTCATTAGTCTTAAAGGCAGTGATAAGCCACATTTTAATTCCTCTGTTCAATAATGCATGCAATAAATACTCATTCACACAGAACAAAGTGGAAGTAAACCCATGTTACAGATTTCTTTGGCTGGGTGTAAAAAAGGAATGTGTTGTGGTAACCCAGTCCTTTTCATTGTAGAGAGAATGACAGCAAGCACCTTCAAATGAATAGAATGCCATGAAAAAACATTGCAGGAAACCAATATCTTCTGAAGGGTAAAGCATAAAAACTGGTCACCATGAGATATGGCACATATTGAGTTTCATTTAGTTAACAGAAAAGTGTGAAAGTTTGAGCTTCCAAGATAAAAGCCAGCCACCACTGTAATCGAAGCTCCTTTAATAACCATGTGCTGTACCACATGTGGGTTTCTGGGTTACCTTCTCCAAACGTGTACGTCTGTCTCCAGGGCGAAGAGCAGATCAGTGAGCAGCCTCTGGTGCATGGGTGACCACTTGAACTCTGGAATCCGGAACATGGTGGTCCGCGGGCCGGGGCTGAACTGACGCCTCTGCTCCTCTGTCATGGGCATCCCTCGGAAGCCAAGGTCTACCCGCAGGTCTCGGTCCATCTGACTGCCCGCTCGCCCATGGAGAGCCTGTGGCACAGAGCAGCCCACTCACCTCCTGTCCTTTCACACCTACACACTGCTACCAGTGCCAGCACAACACAGGGGGCTCCCATTAAGTTTTGTGTGTGTCATAACCCACTTGCCCTTAGACTAGAAATACTTGTTATCTATAGAATTATGATTAGTCTCTATAAATGTAATCTTAAATTTACATGAACAGCCAAAATGCACAATTACAAAAGCCGCAAGAGCTACAGAAATAACTTAAAAGAAAGCACAGTTGAAGTCAGCAGATGTATTAAAGACTCTTCCTGGGTCAAGTTTGGCTACCCTTTGAAAATGCAGAACACTACAAAAATGTAATTGCTGGTTTCTAAATTAATAACACAGAAGAACAACTTCCACCCTATCATCATTTTTTCCAGTCGCAGGTTTCAGAGACTTATTAATAGACCATTTTCTATTAAACAGATGACTGTTTCAGGCTCCACATGGAGCCTCCATTAAAATTACAGCTCACTGCCAGAATAATTCAAGGAGCCCAGTATGAAGGCACACTGTTAGTATTCAGTAAAGCAAAAACTGGTTTAGTTCTAAATCCAACAGGGGATTTGCATCCACACTGGGGTGAGTTTGTCACATAAGTGGTTCTCCTCACTTTGTTATGTTAATTAAGATGCTGGTACTTACTCTTTTACTGTAGTATAGAAATATTAGTGCTGTTAGCCTCTACCTAAAAATAGCTATTTTTTCAGTACATGGTTAAGAGTTCTGGGCAGGAGAAATTTAATACTTCTAGACTTCTACTTTTTATGAACCCCATGGTTATTTAAGGCAGAGACAGAGTGACTATGTAATTCCTCCATTAGTCACTAGAGGCCAGACACAACCTGCCTTCCAAGAACAACGGTATGAAGCTCCTTCGAAACAAAAAACAACCTAGACTTGATACTAAATTGGTTGATTGTTACTGTGTTTATGCATTACCGACAAAGTCAACTAATTAAGGCAGCTTTTCACATCAGAAATAAATCACTGCATTTGCATTATGCATTCTGAGAACAATTTTCCAACATGGTGGACAAACGAAAAATAACTACGTTTCCTTTCCACCAATGCCTCCTGAACAGCAGAAGTCCTGCCTTACCTGGGTCGTGGCCGTGGTTTGGATTTTTTTGATCTCCTTGTCCTTGCCATCATCTGATCTTTCCGTGTCAGAGGTGGTGCTGGCAGCATCCATGCTGCCGCTGGCCTTTATAGCAGAAGGCTCACCCTCTCCTACTGCACCACCAATGTCCGCGTACTCTGCCCCTTTAGACACAGCCTCCGCCTCAGCAATGGAGCTGATCTCATCCAGTGTGGTCTGGATCTTAAACTCGCTGTCCTCCAGGATGTTGGCGGTGGGAGTCAGGTCAGAGCTCCCTGTCATGTGGGCCAGCAGACCCAGGTCATCGCTGGCGCTGCTGGTGTGGACCTGTGGCTCCTGGGGACTGGGGAGGACCAATGGCTCTGTGGAGGTCAGCTCAGGCAGCAGCTTCTCCTCCTGGCCACCAGGGGCCTTGCTGAAGAGGAAGCTGTTGTTGGGGATGCTGTCCTTCTCATCGGCCAAGGTGATGAGGGGGCCGGTGTTCTTGTCCTCACTTTCCTTTGGCACCAGCGCCCCATTGACATTGCTCTTCAGTTTCTCCACTGCGGCACAGTAGACGTTGTCCAACAGCGAGTCTACCTCCACCAGAGTCCCATTCTCCCCTCCAGCCAGAGTCTCAGGAGAGAGGTCCATGTCATCGAGCTTCACCTCGGTGGCCTCCACCTTCTCGGCCTTGATGTCCACCAGCAGGTCGTGGACTTCGACCCGCACGCCTCCCACTGGTCTCTCCACAGCCCCCAGCCCCTCCTCGGGCCCCTTGACCTCAGCCAGCAGATTCCTGGAGTCTGCGGTCTCAGGGTAGTCTGCTTCACTCTCAGGGGTCTGGGTCTGAGAGTTGTCGTCCATCTCGCGGATCTCAATGGCTCCTTTGACCGCTGAAGCCTGGGAGGACAGGCCTGAGATGGTGCTGACACTGCCCTTCTTTCCCTTCTTAATGTTCTCCTCCTCCTGCCTCTGGTATTCCTCATACATTTTAGCCAAGTACTCCTTATGAGCTTCATAGGTCACCTACAGGTAATGTATCAACAGGTAACAGAAAACCACCCTCTTTGAATATGTATACAGTATATACACACATATATACAGAACATCACATATTCAGTGAAAATAGATGAGAGACTAATCATAAAAAATAAAGAATAACTTAACTAAATTAATAAATATGTAGCCAGAGATAATGAGTCACTCACATATCGCATCAAGGCAGATCAGATTAGCCTAATGATCTAACGAGTGTGCCTAACAATCAACATCTTAAATTGTAGTGTATTCTTTTGAAAAAATATCAGGATCTGGTCAAGAAAAATCATCTAGAAGCCAGTATTATTGATTTTTAATGCAGAATGCAATGATTGTGGAAAGGCAGGCATTTTTACTGCGGAGAATCCACAAAGCAGCAGGGGGCAGTGTACCCTCACACTTCAAAGAATTTCTCACCTTTGAATGTGCTATAGACAGTGTGTCAACCCAGACTCTCCAGCCTCCCCACTCATATTTGATTGCATGGTACAGGAGGATGCGGAAGATGTTGTACACCATCTCTGTGATCTTCTGCTCTTCTGCATTCTTGGGGTTGATGTAACCCAGAGAGAACATCCAGTCCTGCCAAACAGAGCACTGGAGCAGACACCTAAGAAGAAAATACAATGAGAAGCATCTTTCATTATTTTTCCCTTATGCAACTGATAATCTTGTCAAGGGTTTGTCTTTAATGCAACAAAGAGGATTTTGCTTGGTACTGCCTGTTGTTACCCATTTAAGAACAATACTGTACATCTAAATATGGAAATAAGAATAATGACAGAATGTTAAGTTCATATGTTTTAAATATAACACACTCCATTCAAATAATTTTTACCCCAACTACCAATAGAACTGAGTGAATTTTAAAATAAATGCAACTGAAAAAATTACAAATTAATGTATGTTTAATTGGCTACTTAATGTGGTAATCCCATGCCTGTGTTTTTTTTAAGTTACGCTCTGGGGTGTCTCATGCAACAAAGTTTCTGCAGTCTAACTGCAAAGCTGAATTAATAATTTATATGTTCTCAATGTATTCTGAGTCAATATAAACATTTGTATAGATTTTGTATAACTCTCAAGTATGACCTAAAGATCTTTCACCATGTCTTCATTTTTTTCCAATAAGATTATTTGTTTTTTAATTTACCCAGAAGACACCAATTATTCACATCTATAGTAAACATCCAAGACAACTGAAAAAAACAATGAAGCTTTTTATTTTTCCTTAGCTTTGATGCATTAATCATGCAATTAGCTTTCACTTTCCTGGAAAAAAAGGAAGCCGACAAATACAGATTCACTCACCGTCTGTTCTCTCTACTGTTACTGAACAGCTTTATCATATCAGACAAAAACAGACGGCGAACTTCCATGAGCTCTGCACTCGGCGTCGAATTCTTCAGCAGGGTGGCTACCACCTTTAGAATCACTGGAAATGAGCACAACAGCACAAGAGCCAAGTCAGGTGCAAAATTTACAGTAGGACTGGTAAAACTCTCAGCATCTCCATACAACAAACATGTAAATCCTAAAAACCAAGGCAAGCCCTTCCCAAAGCTGAGTCATTGTGGTCCCTGCAGGTAAGCCAATCTCCATATCTGGGCCTGAGCTCACTCTGGCTTCTGTAGAGTTAAGTGGAATAGAGGAGAACTTTGACTTCCCTGCATGAACAGGATGCCAATCAATTAACCAAAGCTGTGCTAGTCTGCACTTGCAGTGTGGACTGGAGTCACTGGGGTAAAGTGCCTCACTCAAGGTACAACAGCAGTGAGTACAGCGGGGACTTGAACCCACAACCCTCCTGTTATGTGATCAGCCCCGCAGAACAGATCGCATTTCAAGCCAGCCTGCAGACTTCACCCCTGATTCCACTGTGTGGTGCAATTAAAAAAAAAAATCTGTCTGTGCTACCAAGGCTGCTTTGATAAATAGGGAATCCTTCAAATTAATTAGAAATTATCAGTTTCCTCCAAAATGGCATATTTCAATGAAAGAGACTGACCATTTTAACAACAGCAGAGTGGGGAAAAAATAAGTTTCTTGTTCTTAGGGAGTACATGTTTTCAACACATAATACTGAAGGATGAAGATATAATACAGGGCCAGCAGTATGAAATACTATAAGGCTCTAAACTCCTGACTGATGACCTGGATTTTTATGCAAATTGGAAATTGTGCTGCTGTACCCCCAATAAAGATACCCAAACCTGTAGCAGCAAACTCAACTACAGAAACTGATACCAACATTTAACTGTAACAAAATAAGCAAATGGGACCTAATAAAAGAATTACCCTAATATGTAAAAAAAACAAAACAAATTATTTAGGTGTACACAGGCTCCCCATGATATCATAGCATTATACATAATATACTGCAGTAGGAAGCTAAATCTATGAAGTATCCAGAAAGGAGATGGACTGATTATCATTCTTAAGGACAAAATACATAGTATTTGCTTATTATTTACAGTTACTGCTGATTCATCTTACAAGCCTCAGATGGAAGTTAATGGGATACCTGGGTGTGACGCCTAGAACTTTTAGATGATTGCATTGGTGACCCCTAAGTGTGACCTCAGTCATTCCAAAGATTGGAAAAAAAAACAGGTAAAAGATGCTACATTTGGGTTCTGGGAATTAATGAATTAACTAAAACCCCTGTTTCTCTATTCCTGCAGTTTCTGAACATATGCTTTGCAACTTTCCAAGTACCACGACTGTCCTCAAAGTCATAGCAGCAGTGTCTGCGTTGCATTCTGAAGACTGTATTGCGTTGCAACATGAAGACTGAGAGGCAGCTGTGTCTGCTCTCAGAATGGCAATCTGTCTTTGTTTAGGCTCCACACTGAGAAAGCACATCTTGAAGGACATTTGTGTGTCTTCAGTTCTCCCAGAGTAATGTGGGACAACAGTGCCAAACTGGGTTGCAGTAAGTTATTTAAAGATAAAGCTACAGTTGCAGGGCTTAATTCACTAAACTCTTCAGGAATATTTTGGCCTAAATACTTACTTGGATTCTGTATTTTTACTGTCGAATCTGGCTCAGGATGGGGCTTATGTACAACCTGTGTGCACACCTGTTCTGTCAGAATCTAGAAGAATAAAATACAGAATTATATCAGCTTCACTCAGAAAGAGAAGACATCATTGCAGAGTGGTAACAGCAGGACTGTCCTTTTTCTGTGTGCTCCAGCATGGAAGAGGTGTACCCTTCCCTTACCTCATACAGCGTGTTGTAGGTGGTCACAGTCACAGTGTTGGTGTGAAGCACTAGTCTCTCTCCCAGGAGTGTGAAGAGACTGTGTGTGTGCATTATCTCAACTTTACGTCTGCAAATATTAAAGACAGAAAAACACCAGTACAAATTATTCAGTACATACCTTTTGTGCTTCTAAATGGGATGGGAACAGAACTCCATTATCCAAAAACTGGTCTACATTGTTCTCTGTGCTAGTAAGAGTGCATTCTGTAGAAAACTGTCAAATTCTGTAGACTCTGTGTCAAAGTAGTGCCACTATAAGTACATTGTACCAGGCAAAATCATGAAGTTGCCTGACTGGGCTATATATTAGCTGTAGAGAGATGCTGGAAGACGTCTGAAATGCCAGCATCTTGCACTGCAAGTAACTCCTGAATGCACACCAAAGAGGCTTTGTTGTCACAACAGTACAGAAAACTGCTATGAATACATGGCTCTGGAAATGTGACAAACTTAGTTATTTGTCTTGCGGTGTACTGGGCACTTCTCACATAACAATAGTTACAAAATTCAAACAAGTAAAGAAACTCAAAAGGAAGTATCTCAAATCACATATCATATACAGTACTGTAGTTGCCTTCTTCCTTCAAAATGCTATTGTTCTAGCCTATTAGAGCTGCCATACATTATCACTCTTATTATATTTGCAGTCTGTGTGATTCTCTTTTATCTGTTAAGAATAAAGAATGTATAATTTCTCAAAAGCTGATTGAAAGAAATGATTCTGGGAACCAAATTACCATTACGCAAGTAGTGCAATACTGAATACTGCACTACTGAAATACAAGCCAACACAATTTTTCTCAGAATCCACCCATGGGTAATTTTTTTCACTATTTGTTTGATACTGGAATTGCTGGACCACAAACAGTACAGCATCTAAACTGATGGAGAATCAATAAGGGCCAGGATGCAAAATAATTAAGACATTCAATTATAGTAAACTGAATCAATATAAGCCAGAGCTGTACCTGGGGTGGAATCCACCCTCAGGAGTTACATTCTCACCATGATACCTGGTCATGTGTTATTTCAGAGACAGATTGTTTGAATTGTTTGAGAAACCCCTTGTTTTAAAACACCAGCTTATTAGGTTCTCCCTCCTCTCCTGTTGCTTAAAATACACACCCTGTGGCAGTTACTTGATTATATCTAAACCTACGTACTGTATCTTGGCTTAAATTTGTTTCTTTTTCTTTAGATGTATACTAAGCCTATACACAAAATGATGCAGAGCATCCCAAAAAAGCAAGCTTCAGATTTCAGGTATCCAGCTAGAAAGCTTTTCTTTGATGTAAATGACAAAAGCATTGGAAATCCCTTCAAGCATCATTTTTCCTGATCAGAGAACTGCTTCTGTGAATGAACAGTCTGTCATAAGAATTATTCCAGTATGTCTACCCATAAAAATCCCTACATGGCAAAGATACCTAATTTTCTTGAGTTATTTTTTTTATTTTGTTCTCCTTCGACATTTTGTTCTGTGGCAAAAATGGCAACAGGAAGAAAAATAGAATATCAACCATGTGAGTTTCCAGAAATAGCCTTAACAACTTCTTTCAATCAGCTGCAGAGACCTGCATGTTACAGGAAAAAAGCTTTCTTTTAAAATGAGGATGGCGCACAAAGGCTGAGCAAAATCCAAATGACAATCTGAGAATAACAGATAAAAAACACAGCAAGCCATTTTCCAAGAATCTGAAAACAACACCCTGTTTGAGATCCTGGAGAAAAGACAACCTCATCTGTCAACACAGCATTCCTCTTCACTTCTGTCATCTAGATACACAAACTCATCTCGACTCTTTCCTTTTATTTTTCTTCGCATTTTTTTCTTTTAAACAACACGTTTTACCTCAAAGTTCTCATAGTCAAAAACAGATGAGTTATTATCAAGATAATTTATTATTTTTGACAAGCAGAAAGAAGATGAGGTGTTTGAATCCACATAAAAATGAGAAGGATTATAACAGATCCATGCACAAAGAAAAAAAAATTAGCTTTGATTTCTAGCCATAATTACTCCAACTTTTAGATAAAAAGAACTTGAAATGCCACAAAAAGCATCAACATCACTACAGGGGCAGTATAACCCCATCCAAACACTCACTATAAGAAGGCAGAATTAGGTTATCAAAACTACTGAGATTGTTATAATCATTTGGGAACAAACAACAGTAATAGCAACCCAAACTAATATACTCACTTATGACCCAGGTGCTTAAGGAAATAGCCCAGCACTTTAAGTGCCTGAACTCGGATGCTTTCACTCTTTGAAGCCAGTAGCTTGTAGATAACCCTGGAAAAAACAGGAGATTTTTTCACACACTGAGTTTCAACATCAAAATCTAGGAACTTGGTTAATTAGAAAAAATAGAAAGCTGGATTGACAAATAATCACACAATACTTAAAAATCCACAAGCACTAATGAAAGTAGCAAAGACGTGCGCTGCTCTTCAAACAAGTCCATGTACTGTACGTGGTCTGACAAAGATCTAGAAAGTTCCCACTAACAGTGATTAAGCTTTTTTTTTTAAAGATTACCGCCTGTACCTCTCAAGGATTTTAATTTTACTTGATATATACAGCATCTGAATAGTCAGTGAAACGGAGATGAGGAATGGAGTTAAAAAAAGTTAAAAATAGATGTACAGTATGAAATTAAAGAAAGCTACGTAGCATGCAGCACACCTTTCAATTTTTTATTTTTCAGGCAAGCACAAGCCATGGTGCCATGATTTCAATTTATTTTGCTGTCTTTACCATGTCTTATAAATGGATTTTTGCAGAAAAGCACATTTTTGGCCACTTATCATATCACAGGAGGGCCTTGATTTCAGTTAACCTTCTTTCTGTTAAATGTGGGTCTGCTGAGGTCAGGAACAGAGAGTTCTGTTAAACAAAACTCCATGATCTTGTCCTGATTAGCCTCACTATATCACTGTTTGAAGTTTAATAAACAGCTTCATGTTTAGGAGAGCAGTGCTAACAAATCTCAAGGTAACGGATAAATTATGTTTGCTGAGCAAATGTACAGTATCACATAATGGTTCTGAGTGCATTTGAAAAAACAACTCCCCAGTATCTTACCGTATTCCATTCCTCTGATCGAAGGCAGGTATCATTGATGCTGGGTGTTCTGACATGAGAGCGACGAGTAGCTGCAGCACATCATGAATGTTCTCATCCTGCATGGAATCAAGAAACAATTCTCATTCTTACAAAGGCCTACAGTACCATTTACTTTGTTCTACCTTTTGACTATTGTTAAAAAAGATTAATAATGTGCATACTACCCACCACATTTTACTTCAGAACTAAGATAGCAGTCCAGTTATAAAGTGAAATGTGAGAAACTGAAACGTCTTCAGCATTTTAATTCATACCACCAACTCTCAGTGATTACACTGCAGTTACAGGTCACATTATATTTTGAAGATCAGGCATGTTCTCCAAAATAAATACACACCTTAGTACAAAAACAGCAGATTTATCCTTACTTACTGTATATGTTAATTAAAGAATTATTTACTATAATCACTGTTCATCTGTTTTTTAATGTTATTTTACTTTCATGTCTCTTTTATTTTTTTTCAGGTTATCTGCTGTTATTTCATTTTGGGCTGTCACTGACCTGTTGAATGAACCGGATCAAAAATCTCATGGCTGAAGGGCATAGAAAAACTAGTTTATTTTGGTTCATTGATCAATAAAATCCTATTACACCGGCAAAGAAATTATAATTCATTAGATCATTAAGACAACACACTTTAGATAAAACATAACTAAATCAATATGTGCTAATATTATGTTGTTATATTGTAGACAGAACATGCTATGATTTAAATTTGATACTAAATTGTGTGTGGATTAACCACACAAAACACAAGATAAACAAAACTGTATGATACTGTAGTATCATATTTTAATTGATAAAGTTGTCTGTCACCATATGGACATTGCCTTAACTAAGCACTTTTGTAGTAAGGGTGACAACGTTTTTCATTATGTATATTTCAGCTTCTTTTGCAAATGGGTTTCATTTCAAATAAATTGTGAACTTGACAGTAAAGGCCAGGACAATGCCTGGGAGTATCAAAATGACAGAACCCAAAGAAAGATTTATTAACAGTTCTCTAAAAGCCACTGAAAATAAAATCTATACTTTACCAGGGAGCACTGCTAATTGTTTGCAAAGGTATTCAAAACTATTGGAATACAATCCATCACCAGCCCATAAAATGATGGCTTCTAACTCATTCCAGGTTACTGCTAAAGATACAAATATTCTGCTCTTCATCCATTTCATTACTATTACTGCTTTAGGTAATACTGTTAGATAGACAGTATATCATAACACCAGTGTCAAGAGCTATCCCATAGAGGTGTTTTAGACTTACTTCATGCATTGTCAACAGGTAGTTCAATATACTTTGTAGCTCATCTTCTTTCACGCCTCGATCCTAATTGAAAGGAACAAAAGCAGTGTACAATGAACAAAATTCAAGCTCTGCAGCCAAGAATATACTAACAAGAAACTATAATGCCAAAAAAACAAACACTGGGTGCACTGTAGAAGGGACAGACTGACAATATGTAAAACATCGATGCTGACAAGTTTAGAAGAAAATGCTGGACTACATTTCACTTGATAATAGTACACTGTCATTGACAATACAACAGTTAGTTTAAAGCAGTCTTCCAGCAAGAGTTGATACGGTGTGACTTTATAATATAAATATTCATTTTTTGCCTGTGTTACTCTTTGCAAGATGCATTTACACAGAGCAAGCATTGAAAAAAACTAAAACAAAAATTGCACTCGTTTCAGAGATTTTAGTGTAACAAGATTGCCCGTAAAGTTGTTTCCAAATAGTATGCCCATGCAAGTTTGGAATTAAAGTGTATTTGCATATCTATTTAAAAAATACTTTATCTTCTCTTGCCTTGGAGTTATATATACACTTCAGTACTGGAGAAAACCTTTGTCAAAGTAACCTGAGAAATGGCCTTTTCCATAAAAAGGCTTATAAGAACACTCAAGCACATCCCAGTACACTTAAAAAAACTGTAAAGTCTCAAAATAAAAACACATCTTGAAAAATGTCCCAAAATGTTACAAAAAGTTTATCACTATTAAATACAACACAGCAGATCAAGTGAAGTGCCATGGGAAAAGGAGAGCAATAATCAACACAATAGAAATTAATCCTGGTCTTAAAAAGACCTTTATCACAACTTTAGCACAATAATAACAGAAATACTTCCAGGCTCCAGTAGAGTACAAACAAGGAAAACATAGATCAGAACTTATTTTTACCTTTAGTATGAGCTGTTTTAAGAACAGAAGCATAAAAGCACGGAGAGATATGATTTCTTTCTGAGAGGGGCGGGGACCACCTGTAAAGAGAAGAATAAAATAAAATCTTCAGATGCAAACACAAAACATATGAAAAAGTATACCTGCCTGTTTTATGCCTTCAAGCCCCCTGAAGAGGTTCTTCGTAATACTAGAAAGAGAAAGCTGCCTCAGAAATAATATCGCCACCGTTGGCACAATCTTGCTCTTGCTCCTGAGCAAAGTATATTTTAATATGTAAAAGGCAACCAAACCTGAAGATCAGACATAAAAGTTACACAACTTTGATGAATCTTAAATTAACTGGGATTTTAAGTGATGAGTGACACTTTCTTGCAAATGTGTAAGACCTTTAAAAGGTTATGATCTTACCCCACACCAATACCTTCTTTCTCTCACACATATGGTACTCAACACATAACTGAGAGAAGAGAGCCATTCTAGGGTAACAAGCTGATGCTCCAAATTTCCTTTGGTCATGGACAAGACTATGGAAGTTGGGAAGAAATCCACATAAACCAAGGGAAAAACACATGGACAGGACACAAATCTGGAAACAAACCCTGAAGACTGGAGGTCTTCTATTGTGAAGCAAAAGTACATAACCTCCACTGACAGGAATATCTCTAATCACTGACAGATGACACTTGAGATCTGTCACAGCAGCAAATGACCCATACAACAGGGAAAAAAAAAACACAAAAAAGAAAAATGAGGTTCCCTGACATGTTCAACAAGCTTTTTTACCAGTCAGAGAGGAAAGTTCCCGTTTTCTATAAATCAGGGTGTTGAAATCGGGATTACATGCTCTGTGGGATACAGCAGTCTCTCTTTAATTTTCACTGGACCGTCCAATTAAAATTGTTACACAACCGTATCTGGCACTGAATCCGATTCCTACTGGCGCTCAGTAGCACTGCAACCTTAAATAATGTCTGTATTTCTCTTCAACACAGCAAGACGTGACAGATCTAAGACAGACGCCTTCCAAAGTCATTCAGGTTAAGACATGAGGAATGATCACTGTATCTCAAACACAGTGCACTTTTAGATTTTCAGAATAAATAAAAGGAAAAGCAAGCATGTTTCTATATTTATATAAACCATAAAACACTGTATTGACAATTCAAGGAGAAAGAACATTATGTCATTGCTTTCCTGTTGTAGTTGCAGAAAAATAATTAAATAACCAAAAAAAACACCTGTTATCTCATTTTCACATGCTTATTTCTCTTAGCAACACATGAGCAAATGCTGACAATTCAGAACAAATGTCTACAAATGAAGTGCAACACTCAGGTCTCATGGTTTTAATCAAATATTCTAAACACAGATACCAAACAATCAAAGAACAAAAAATCAATAGTTTTTGGCTTGAAGTTTAACATACCGTCAAACTGAAAACATGACCAAGTTATTGGGTATGACCTCCCTGATATAAGAAAACCACACAAAATGTGTACAGAAATACAGATCAAAGATTAAGGAGTTTTCAGTATGAAATATGACACCGTCAAAACAGAAACTACAAATACTGTACAAAGCTAGTATCAGATATGACCCCCTTTAACGTTAACACAATCCTGGGGCATTAATGCACAGACCTGATCAGTCTCTACAGCCTCAGACTGCTATGGAATGTTCTGCTGCTCTGCCTGTGCAGCTGCAGCCAGAGAACGAGATAGCAGATTTCCACTATTGGGTGGTCCAACAGATGTTGTATTAGAGACAATACTGACCACAATAAGACCTCAGTAATGTCTTATTACCGAGACATTACCATCTGTAATGTCTCCTTTTTGTTTTTGCATTGTCTTGCTGGGAAATTAAAACTTCGAGAGTAACTTGTACAAACAGAAAAGCTGTTGGCTCAAGGACTTCAATATATCGCTGAACAGTAAGGTTGTCTCACACTAAATCAAATGATATTGTGTTAAAGAACACCCCTCCCCATATCACCCACTTCTACCTGCCCTCTGGCCAGCATGAATCCTTGGTATTTTGTCTTTCCATGGAACACATATTGACACCTATTAGCTCACTATGTAAAATGTAAATAACACAGTATGTGTCTAATGAGCTCTTTATTTAAAACCTAGACTGCTGTATTTTCATTGTATATCAGTACATGCTTAAACATTTCCCACATGGTAAAACCTCCAGTTATGTTTGACACACTAAAGGACACTAAAGACAAAACAAAGTCCATGGATGTGTTAAAGCAATACCTTGAATATTCCGGAAAACAGCTTTGTTTGATTGCGCAGGGAGGCATTTCTTCACCAGATAAAGCAACAGAACCCATTTGCTTTGATTTCATCAAAGGGAATTATACCATACATACATCCATCCATCTTCTAACTGCTCTATCCAACATAATGTTGGGGGTGAGGGTGTGCTATCCTGGCAAGCACTGGACACAAGGCAGGATACACCCTGGATGGGATGCAGGGAACACAACAAACACAGACACACAGAGCCACACTACGGACAAGTTTTCCCAAAAGACAATTAATCTAACAGTATGTCTTTAGACTGTCAGAGGAAACCTGAGAACTGATACAGTACCACATGTGCACAGAATGATTCAGGCTCCAAAAGGAGAAACAAATTATCCTTTACTGTTGTTTACATACTCTTCAGCCAGAAACAGAGGAAAACAATGTCTTTCTGTAGCAACACTGTTATGTGGATGAGAATTATTAATATTAATATTGTCTGAGAAAATAATGTAGCAAGAAATCTCTGTCTGCTCTAGAGCCAATTTTCTGGAAAAACAGGTCCAGGAAACAAAAGAATAGCATGTTCGCTTTTTGACAATTGTTTTTGGGCATCTTCCCAACAAACACAATATGACTTCTATTAATTTGTTAAACAGTGCCAGCAACGCATTTCTTTCTGGACTGTGAGAGTAATAAGACAAACATCTACTGTAAATAAGCCATTCCTTCTTTAATAGCTTAAGAAAATCAATTCAGATAACTTCACAGATTTAGATATAGTCCATCAGTTTTCTACACATCAAGAAATTTAATTTCACTCTTTAAAATGACACATCACTCTTTAAAGTGGCTGTGCTTAAAAAAAATCATTTATCCTGTTCAACAGAGCACCACAATAGATCTTTTGAATTTGGTAATCAGTGTCTATCCTGATGGCCAGAGTGCTGTTGTTTCTTGCATTCTCTTTCAGGATTGCAACCTGCTGTTAGCACATAAAATTAACTGTGCATAACACACGTAACAAAACAAAAACCACATACCTGAATATGGAACTGAGGTTTTTAAAAGGCTCGGGTTAATGTTCTGCTTGACGGATTTGATGTGTTAATATCACTAATAATCAGAATACTGGAATACAAGTAACACCTGCTCTAAGCATGCAGTAAATCCATTTCTTGATTTTGAAGCACAGTAGAGGATTATCTGAACAGGGTGCCTCACATCAAGCACTTTAGTTCCATTTCAATGGGTAGATACTAATGTACTTCTCCATTACTACAGGACAACAAAGTTCTCAGGTAAATTGCTTCAATGGAATTTGGTTGGAAAGCATACCAGTATACCACTTTACTACTGACAGAAGCAGTACTACACAGGACATGACAAGAAGGTACAAACCCTCAATAAGTGATGGCATGTTCAATGTTCAATGTACAGTTAGATTGTTCAAAAAGATAAAAAAAAACTGATAACTAAATATAAGAGAAAAATAGAACACGTAAAAGTGCTAGCCTGCTTTCATGTATGTTTAAAGATTATAGTGCTGCCAACCCTCTTTGCAGAGCTGTGAGTGCTACCACTGGCCAGGCAGTGCTGGTCTCTTCTCCCAAAGGCCTAGTGTTAACACGATCTCAAGACAGATGGGCTGAAGGCAGTGTGATGGAGTCGTGCTATATATCCTAACATTTTCAGAATCCTTCTTCAGAAAAGTCTGTTTCAATGAGATTTTTCATTTTATTAAAACTAGACGTTATTAAACAATATATAAAGATAAGCACAGTGACTCCAGATACACTGTATTAAGAGTTTAGATCTACAGTATGTAACGCTGAGTCACATCAGCCTCAGTGCCTGAGGGAATCAGTTCATCAAGATTCTCTCATCTCATCCAGATATACATAAATACTGTTATTTGGCCACAGAACTGTACAGCCTTCTAGACTGCACTGCTTCAGAATACTGTATTTAGGAAATCCGATTCCTTTACTCTGGCATGTACTACAGATATGACACTGAAGTGACTGGGTGTATCATTACCTGAATCATAGTAGCATACTGCATATTGATTGTATACTACTTCAAGGTTAATGTATTTTTCCCTTTAAAGAAGTATTGATACTGCTACATATTTACACTACAATAAAACATATGTCAGATCTATCAATTCATTCTATTTCCACCTTTCATGAAAAATGAAATACTGTTCTGACAGGCAACAGGAATTGGTCATTTCAAACCTGCATTTCTAATATGTCTGGCTTTCAATAGCATTTGCAATGGTTGCTTTTTAGTATTCCAAAAAAAAACATAAAATGTTTCAATTTACCTGTTGGCAAGAATTCCTTTATCGTGTGGTGCAGAACATTGATTACGAGTTTCACCGATCATAAATAGTGGAGCACTGATGGAGCAGGAGTGTAATCCTATGCTGGATTTAGGAAGACGGACAATAACAGAAATAAATCTTACAGTGTAATAAATCAATGTTCCGCCATGCTGAGTGAGAGACAACTTTTTCTATTATGACAGACTTGCCTTATTTGTTATCATCATGAAAGTTTAACATGGAAATTTGGGTTTCCACAGCAGACATCCATACTCTTTCCTGTGCCTTTCATAGGTGTTTCTGCCGGCCTACGCTGCAGTCCTTTCTGGTCTCATTAACACATTGGAGCACTCTTCTCATTGCCTTTTTCAAAGCTGAGTTTTCAATCTGTGCCATTTTAGGTCTCAGCAAAAAAACAGAGGTTATCAAGATAAAAATACACGCACACGAGAGTAATTGCACTACAGCTATATTCCAAGAACTCTCAGTGCTCTTACTGAGAATTAGAGAGCACTGTTCCACTTGACACATGGAGTACTGCTTTGATAAATCATAATACTTTTCTTAATAACATACTGTTCTAAATATGGTTTTAGCAGTTCCAGTAGGAATAAACTCTGTCACCACAAGTGTAAGAGTAAAGAAAACATTGAGAGAGACCTTTAGTTGCCATGCTTTAGCAGTAAAAAATCTAAATTCAATGCCACATGAAAGCATCCCTCCTGCTGTGCGCCAGTCGGCACTTCCATGCATAGCTGGTGTCTGAGCACACGCATACGTGTGAGCGCTTGAAGCATCACTTTAATTTTAAAAAGTGGCATCACTTCATCAGAGGCACTGTATGAAACGCATATTCCTAGACAAAGCGAGCCACCTGAAGGTGTTCTATTTTTAAAAGCATTCTGCTTTGTTGCTAGAACTGAAACCCTGAATGTCTCTTTCTCGCCGTCTCTTTCTCACCCTGTATGTCCCTGTATAGTCATTCTTTCTAAAACAATGATGACTTAAGCAGACAAATTTAGAATAAATATTTCAAGGGAATCTGACACCATTTCCAAGTAAGCCATAATAAAGATTGTATATGCTTTAGACATACAGTAAACCACATCACAGTTTATTTAAACCCCCTCCCAACCTTACCCAAATCTCTTGAGAACAGCAGCTAGCATGTCTCACCAAATATTTCACAGTTAAAAATCAAAAGCAGGACAGTGCTGCACATTTATAATACAGATATTCATAAATTCAACTGTATATTTACAGTATGCATTGCAATTTTTTTATCCTTTTCTTCCAATTTTTTATCATGGACATTGAAAAGACTTTAACAAAGTATTTAGAAAACAGTAGGGTGCCACAACACTATGAAGAAATTTAAAAATCTTTTAAAAAGCCTGGTTTGTATTTTTCCCATTTAAGGTCAAAAGAGGCTCAAGCGAAATTAACATCATGGAAGTCAGAACAGATCTTATACTGGCACTAAAACAGCACCTGTTTTAGTTCCCTTTGGATGCCTTCATTAGCATCTTGCTGGCCTCCAAACAGCTGCCATAGCCACTGCTAATCACATCAAAATCTTCTCTCTGCAACACAATTTCTGTTTTTTGCAAGAGATGCCAAGGGAAGAGATTTCAATTTTCTTTGCTCAAGCACCACAGTGATTTCAAAAGCATCCTCTGCCATGTTAATCACCCCTGAAATCTAGAAAAACAATGTTGGTTGCTTACAGAAATAGGCACCACATTGGTTGAACAGGAAACAATGGGCTCCTCAGTGGCTCAACAAGGGTGTTCTGGATTGAACACTGCGGCTCAAGCCATGGTTGATCAAATCTGGGACATGACTGGGATTCCTCAAACAACAAAGTAGAATTGGCAGTGTTTTGCAGCTGTAGGATGGACCATAGTGATCCAGGGGCCTTACCAATTTCCATGCAACAGCAGCTCATGACTTGCCATGTGTCTGCAAGCTTGAAGTGACATCTGGACTGACTGCTCTGACAGGTGAGTGTGTCTCAGGGGGGTGTCTACTGGCCCTCCTCCTGCCCCATGGCGGTACTGTAAGTAGAGTCTTACACGACAGGCTCTGCAAGATTGTCAGGGGTTGTTCAGCCATACTTACTGTGTAGCTGCCGTCATGTGATGACGGGGGTCATTCGCGCTTGTGTATTGTCGATGGAAATGGTGTGTTGATCCCAGAGTCGCTTTATTGGACTCAAATCATAAGAAAAGCTGACTCCGGCAAACCCTCGACATTGTTGTCTGAAGGTTTTCCCATTTTAATCCTAGCAATGAGAGGCCCTGTACTGTCTTACTTAAAACTCAACAGTTCTAGACTATCCTGGCCAGAGTTACAAATACTTTGGGCTCAAGGATGTTGTCAATGTATTGCTGAGCAGTAAGGTTACCCCCAATCTGCACCAAAGGACTTGCAAACAGATCCAAGGAGACAAGATTATAGAGTATGCAGAACATAAATAAGAATATTTCATTCAGTTCCAGAAAAAAGGGAAATTGTTGATTACTCATCAGTCTTATATCTTTTACTCCAGGCTTTACTATAGGCACAGTCAGACCATGTTTTATTAAAGGATTTTTTCAAATTTAGTTAACTTTTATTCAAGGTGCATGTTAAAAATTATTGCTTCTTTACTGCCAGCAGCTTTTTTACTACCCTACTGTACATCTCACAGCTGGCAACTCACAGAAGCTCAGCAGGTGTGAGCCTGGTAAGTACCTGGATGACAGACCTCCTGGGTAAGCTAAGGGTGTTGCTGGAAGAGGTGTTAGTGAGACCAGTAGGTCTGTGTGGGTCCTAATGCCCCAGTATAGCAACGGGGACATTATACTGTAAAAAAGTATAATGTAAAAAGCCGCCCTTCAGATGAGACATAAAACCAAGGTCCTGACTCACCATGGTCATTAAAAATCCCAGGGAGTTTTCTTGAACAAGGTAGGGATGTTACCCCAGTGTCCTTGCCAAATTTCCCATTGGCCTTTACCAATCATGGCTTCCTAATAATCCCCAACTTTAAACTGGCTTCTTTACTCTGTTTTTCTCCCCACTGATAACTGATGTGTGGTGAGTGTACTAGAGCACTATGGCTGCAGTTGCATCATCCAGGTGAGAGCTCAACATTGGTGGTGATGGAAGGGAGTCCCCATTACCTGTAAAGTGCTTTGAATAGAGTGCCCAAGTGTAAGGAATTAACTAAATCTGAACAAGAAGGATAAAGTTAAACAACTATGTTTTCTTAGACTGAGCCTGACATTCATATACAGTACAGGGTGATGGACTTAATTCAATTCCTGAGGAAATAAATTCCTATATGTGTCCTGTGATCACTGTAAAGAGGTTCAGTATTTATTTTACAACAAAATGCCTATTCAAACCAATCATCTTTAAACTTAAAGAAATTTGACATTCAGCGCTGACTAGAGGAGAGGCAGTTCTGTCACCTATAGCACCTCATGCATGCAAGTGTGTGGAGGCCACAGTGACCACTACTGTCGCTCAGAGCCACAGTAGAGAGCTCTGGCTGACTAATTCCACTTTACTCTCACAGCAGCGCTCAGCCAATTGAGAGCCACCACTTGGAGAATCTGGTCACAGAAAGATAGTGACATGACCCAGGCTCAAACCTGTAATCATAGAATTAGCACCTTGACTTGTTGAGCCACTCAGTTATCACTATTGTCCATATTTATCTGAAATGCTGTACGTATGGTTATCTTAGAATAAGGACACCTCCATACTGTTAAAAGGATTATTCTTGGGAGATCAAATAGGGAAAAAATGCCCAACCATTAACACGTATACATATATCAATTTGTAAAATGCAAGGCTGAAATGCGAATTAAAACAGGGTCTAGAATTATTTGACCTGCTTCCCTCAAACTGTGACAGAGCGATTGATCAAGGAAAAAAAAACACTCAATGGCTGAGACTTGTAGGGAAAAGTAGCTAACCTGGTCATATAAGATTCCCAAGATTTTAAACTGGGAAACAGGATGAGAAAAAAGACATGTTTTTTGTGACCCAAAACGAAAGCACAGAAAACAGAATTTTACAATTCTGTGATGCACACGGCATTAACATACAAACAAAATACGTGTTCAACACATGGATCGCCCAAGAAAGTGTACTCATAGTGTCAGAACTCAACACTTTTCATTGAAGAAATGGACTTTAAAGATAGACTGCAGATCAGAGGAAATATCATTGAGGTAACAAGTCCACTCCTTAGAAGGAGAAAAATATAGAAGAGAGTAAAGAGCTAAAGTTTACTCTGGGGAAGTCAGAAGTCTTCCTCTCGATCTTCTACCTCTGTTAAACCTCCATATAATGTATTAGTATGATGAGTGGTGGAATTGAAGCCAGTGTGGTTAACCTCACCTTGAATTTTCTCCTCCTGGCCTTGAACATCTTTTTCATGTAAGAGGATTCTTATGATATTTGGAGACACCCGCTCCGTAACTCACACAATCACCACACCAGAGACCTGAACCAAGATCTAGTGTAAATCAAAAACTCTGAAAGTCCAGGATTTAAATCATGATTTCCATGATGGGCTGATGATCCATTTCAAGTCGATCTCAACCTTTTCTACATGCAGACAAAGGATATTTTTCATTGTTAAATGCGTGAAAGGAAGTACAAAAATCATTTGTCTTATATGATGATTGAATGAACAGCAAAAGAAGAGAAATCTCTTTATTAATGCATGGAAATCACAACTTAAACTCTTGAGCACTGTACATCAAAGTCTTATCACTATCAGATGGCGGCTTCAAGTCTTCCACCAACTGAATTAAATTCCTCCGTTCTGCTGCATAATCCATCAGCATGTTATTCTTGGCGGAGCAGACTATGTGACACGTGGCTGTGGTAAATGACTATATGATCTGGCTGCTTGTCTAAATGGAGACAAGACAACGGAGAAAGGCATCACCAAACACGGGCCTCACTTCGCAAATGTCCCGCCATTCTGACAGCGCCGCTGATTCAAAAAATCCAAATCACTGGAAGTGTTCATTATACTCCAAACAAATTTTTATATAATTTAAAACCATGATTTAAGAAAACATGAGATCATCTGTGCAAAAATATCTTATACGGTATATACCTTCATAAAACTGTTATATCAAAAAAAACCTCTATTGGCAACTGCCTATATGTCTTATAAAACATGAGATTCCAATCTAATCTCAATAAACAGATTTTTCTTATGTTGCAAAGAGAGAAAATTGTGGCTTGTTCATGACGGCACAGATAAACTTATGAACATAAGGCATACATTTTTTTCTTGATTAATATTCACCAACAAGGAATACCAAAAATCCCTTGCTCTTTTTCAAATCTTTGGTTAATGTGCATTAGTTTGGTCAGTAAAAACTGTCAACATTTTTCATATGCTTTGCCTTTGTTTACAAGAAATCATTAGCAATACACGTGAAGTCAATAAAAACAAATGATGGCAGAATAATTTTCCTTAGTTTCATTACCTTCAATACTGAGGCCTGAATTTTATTCATGGTTTTGTGTATAAAACTCTTTGGTGTTCCGTGTTCAAATATTCAGCAAAACACACCTGACTGGCTTCGCTTTAATGATGAAACTGAACAGAGTGAAGATCCCCTCTGTGGTCTTGTTTTTTCACTTCACTGCTTCAAAGACTGGAATCAGCCATCGATCACAAGCATCTACAGCTATGTGACAGCTCAAGCTTACTGCCTTGGAATCATTAGAGTGCAAAATCAGTCTCTGTCACTCTTAGTACTAGACTTGCTTCTCATTATCACTATTTTTTTTCTGTAATTAGGAGCAAAATCAAACTTTAAATTTACAGATTATAAGGAGTTCTAGAGCAAAAGGTAGATTAAGGACTACACTTGTCTGAGTTGGGAAAAGACAGCAATTGTACAGTATAAACGGTAATGCGAAATAATGATTCATTTGATTTCTGTAGTGCAGTGCAGTTATTTTTTTCCAAGGCTTAGTTTGTTAAAGTTGTTAAATATCTTCCCAGAAGAACTCTTTACTGCACGCATGTTCCTAAAACCCACACACACCTGTAAAGAGTACAACACAAAACAGATTTATGGAAGCTGATGTGAACATACTGTAGTCAGGGAGTTTCTTAGACACCTCAGTCTAAGAATTTCCAATGCTGTAGTGAAGATGACCACATCAGATTTTCTGGACCTTCTGTGTATTTTTTTGCATGAAAACTAAGCTGAACTCTGAAACAGAAGTGGCTTTCATTGCTCTAAAGGTTTTCAAATATGAATGCACAAAATGAAAAAAAACATGAAATAAATTATATAAAACAAATAAGAAGGCTCACAGAGGAGCCAGGAAATTCTCAATCTCTCTTAAAATTACTATTCATTTTGTACACCAGATGGAAGGGGATTTCCAGTTTACTTAAAGGGTTTTATAGATTTTGCCCATATACAGTACAAGCGTATCACTGTTTTTCCCAATACACCTTCACATCTTGAAATAATGAAACTACAGTATCTGAAAAGGCTTTTCTCTCTTCTGTCTTTGTTTTTTTGGAAGGCACATACTGTAAGTTCCAAGGACAAACGAAAAGCACGGAGATCGATACAAGCAGGTACCACATGCACAGGCGCTGGCCCCCTGTGTTACACTGTAGTGAATTACGCAGTGCTGCAAAAACATCTTTCTGCAAACTAGGATGAACGTGTTGCAAACAGGAACAAAAGAAGAAAAAAACACAAGGCTTCAGCACTGTCAAAAACCATCAGAGAATAATTTATTTAACCCAAAAAAAGAAGAAAGAAAAGAACAGTGGTGCAAGGGTATTTTCATTTCCAGAGCTACTTGGCTTTTGATGTACTGTTGCCTCAGAGAAAGAGAATGCCACTCATTTTTCTTCTTATTCAAAATAGAATGAAATCACATCCCCGCCTCCTGAGAAGTGGCACTAATGATATGACTAGTCTGCTGCCCTGTCGTCGACAATCAAGGCAACTGTCCTCACTTCTGACAAGCGCAGCTCATGGTTCTAGGACAATTCAGTGAGGAAGTACAGAACCAATGCATATTCCCAGTGACACGCTTTCAAAGCTAACAAAATCTTTCCGACTTTAAAGCTGCAACAGCAAAAAAAAATCCCCATCCCCATTCTGACACTTTAAAGTAAATCAGAAAAACAGCCTGGGGTTTTTTCTGCCAGCACCCCTCGTAGTGTAAATACCCAATTCCTGGGGAAATATGCTGAAGGCCTAATCAATCAGCTGTTAGCAGGCGGATGAGTGCATTTAACTGAACAGTCCCTTGTCTGATATGATCTTGCTTTCTGTTGTAATTGCTGTGACTTACCCAGCCCTTTAGGTGTTATTCCACTGCTGTCCACAGGATTGATGGCCCAGTAATAGTACTTCAGAGTATGCATCAGCTGCAACACCGTGCCCACCCTGCGGATGGTGCTGTAAATGGTAGCGGTGCCAATGAACTCCGCAGATAAATAAGTGTACAAGGACAGCTGAACCTGGGAAACCAAAGGATGGAGAATGCGTCAGCCAGATCACCTTAATTGGCGTGAGAAAAATCATCCTTTCTCTTGCTTCATATCAGCATAACCAAATAAGTGCAACTCTTAGATGACTCTTTACAGGCTCATGCCAAGCACAAAGCTCGGCGTTGTTATAATCTCACTGAGATATCGCCTTTTTGTAAAGGAAGGTTTGCAAAGACTGTTATTTTTTCACTGAATGCAATGGCCAAAGTGTGTTGTTTATCAGCCATCGGAGATTTGGTATCCAGTACAGTCATTTGTTTGCACTACATTCCATTAGAAATGTTCTACACAGAACAAAAGCTCCAGATGATCACTACTGGATTCTCTTTCCTGCAGGTGCAGTCTGCAGAGCAGCCAGCTACTCCTGACCTCCCAGAAAACAAGACTGTAATTGTCCCTGGGAGATGCAGATACATGCCCAGTTCTGGGATGCTCTTCTTGGATTAAATGTCCTTGGTAATTAGGAAGAGGTTTTAACAAGGAATTCACAGCAGTTTTAATTCATTAGGCATTTCGGCTTTTTTTTTCTGAAAATCCTTAGACCTTTTTTAAAAGCAGACCAAAGGACGTCCTTTGGTGTTGGAAATCTAAGATGTCTTGTGGAAACAAACAGTGAATCTAATACACAAAAATGTCTAAAAGTGGTACTGTAGCACATAATATAAATTAGCTTTAAAACATTTCAGTTTATAATATAATTGACTATCAAGTACAATACAGGAAAGCATAGGCAAAGAGAAAGACTAAAAAGACTAAAGACTTAAAAGAATGCTATTTTGCAGTTTAAAAAATACGTTTGGGTTTTTTCAAACCAGTATATTTGAAATAAATTTTGATTACTGGATGGAAACCATTTGACTTGACTTTGGGCTTAGAATGAACTTATGGGAGAAATCAAGACTGTCATGTCACTTAGGATGAAAAAGAGCCCTTCCCACAGCGCAGTATTTAAAGTATCTACAGTATACCCAGTTTATTAAATCCCTATGCTTTCTGTAGAGTCCAAACATTTCCCCCCCAAAGACTTCAAAACAGAAAGCTTGGTTGAAGATGTCAAAAACCACAGATGAATTACGTTTAATATTTGCAGCGGTAAAAAAAAATCCCACCTTATTTATTTGTTTACTTATTAATAAACTGCCACATGCAGTGTACGCTGAGCCAAATTTATTTTTACACCAATTATAGGTTCCTTTGATATTTTTATCCAGATTTCATGGGTATTATCAGCAAGAGAAAATTTACCATTTAAGATTCTCAGAAACTTCTGATATTTTTTTGGCACGAAGTATGACAGGAAACATTCAACCCTTTCAGAATTTCCATAAATATTTCCATATCTTACAGTACCCACTGTACTTCAGTCTTTGTGATGGTATATTACAGAAGACATTGTAATTGTAAACACATTGTAAAAACTCAGTGTTTGTGGAAAGTGTCAGGGAGGAAGCCAGCTCTGCACAGGCAGTGTCACACCCCCCCCAGATGGGACTATCCCTTGCCCTGGCGCACCTTCGCTGGAGTATGAATCCAGATAGCAGCATTGAATAGAATGTGGTCGCAGAGTTGCTTCAACAGTGGGGCTCCATGAGTCAACCCATCCAGGTACTTGGCGAAGGAAAGAAACTGCTCCAGCACAGCCCTGGTTATGTGAACCCTGGATGACTGGAAAACAACAGAGCATAAGGAAGAGTGGTTGGAGTCAGTGCCCTTCTTCCCAACATGAATTTAAGCCTACTTTGCAATTTCATGGTTCATAAAACAAAACGGCTGAAGTAAAATCACTGCTCAGAGGAAAAGCTGTCTGATCCCTATGAAGTGGTTTATATATAATTCTACAACACCTAAACATTTTTCTTTTCATCTAAGAAAAACTGCCTATAAAAGCGTTTCTTGCTTAAAAACCTGAACTGACTGACTTTTTTACATTACTTATGTCTTTCAGCCCAAAGTTTGACCCATTTCACACTATAAAACATCTTAGACTGAGACAGAACTTTCAAACTTGTTTGATTTTTTCATGTTCTCTACACATTTCTTGCCAAGGTGTATAAAAAAAAGAATTCAAACAGATGTGGCTACCTATCAGGATCCATTCTACCCGGTGGGATACACAATATCATGGAATTGGCAGCCATAGGATACAACCAAGACCTTCAACTAGTTACAGCCAGGTCAATTAATGGTTTTTGGTAATTACAACAAACTGTGGTAATATCCAAAGTCAAAGAAAATATTAAGTTACTATACTGTACAATTAAGGAAACTATGCTACCATCTTGGCTTTAAGTTTTAGACCTTGTTTAACAGAAACAGACTTCTTTTCAGACCCCAAAGGCATGTACAAAAGCACCTACAAGAGGAATGACAAAGGAGCCCGACTATTTCAATTCTGCAGAGGTAGCTATGCTCTCGTTCTCACGATTTATCTGATTAGAGACAAAGATCAGGAGATGCTGCCACATGGTGTAAGACAGTTCAGGCTTTAAAAATTCACCCGAAGCTTATACTGCCACAAAATAGGATACTTCTTAGCTGAAACACATCCATGAAGCTCTGGTCTGTTCTTTTTCTTATTTTATTTTTGGGAGCAGATAGATTACCAAGGGAAGTCATTTAGAATTCGCTGCAATCCATTTGACTCGGGAAGTACATGAGCCCCTGTGGCTGTTTACTTTACTTTGTGTATTTGTTTTCGCATGTGTTCAGCAGCATGACAAAAGGTTGAATGTTCAATAGAGGGGGGGAAAAAAGGATCAGGATTTCCTTGAACAGCCAAGTATGGGACTTCTGTGTTATGTGAGGTCTATTTAAGATATTATGGACCGGGCACCTCTACCTTCTCCAGAAGATAACCAATCACCAGGAAGCCTTTTCCTCCCAGCATTTGCTCTTGCATAGCAACTGAACTCTTCAAGAGCTCCACCAGGAAGGCCAGGAGAGTGGCACTGCAAACACAGCAGTTCTAGTCAGCAGTTTGAAAAGGTAGCAAAACATTCAGATGGAAGCTACTTATAGAGAATGGGGATTAAGGACAAATTGTACAAGAAACTCGTATTAAAGGATGATTTTTTCTTCTATTCAAAATCCTTTTTGATCAGCATGTTTTGGCATGATTCATTAATATACGAGTATTGCAGTACACCATTGACATACACTGAGAAGACAGGAATCTTAAAAATATCTGACAAAGCAAAAAAGCAATTACTTCTTTTAGTAATCAGAGAAGCTAGAAGGAGATATTTGTTTACACAAGCAGTACTCACAAATGGGTACAATGGTTAAGCTGTGTTATTAGTACACTGAACAAACAGAAGACTAAATATCCTCATCTCTATCACATTTCATTTTAAATTCTTTATAACCAATCTTTTAAAGCAAGCAAATGCTATTTTCAGAACATATTACTTTTATGTCAGCACTTTTTGTTTCACACTTGTAATGGTAGAAAACTACATTATCGCAAGGCCCTGAATTAATATAACCTTCTTCCCTTGTGCTTCTTAATCAGCTTTCAACAGCTACATCAAATAGGCCAAATTTCAGCACTGACATGCTACACAAGAACAATCAGTCTTCTGCAGAATCCTTTCAACTATTATGCATAAATACAGATTAAAAAAAGAGAAATTTGCAGTATATGGACTAAAATAGGTATGATTTCTTTCATCCCTTCATACAAGAAACTGATTACTGCTTTTTATCATCTAGAAGAGAATTTTACTATCCAGAAGATTGTACAAGATATTTGTTTTTCAATATCATTACAGATTTGTTAGTCTTGTGTGATTTGTAGTGTGCGCATAAAAAGAGAGGATAGAGGGCATATGCATGATGCTCATGGATGCCATGACAGCTTTAACATAATTCTCACATACAGTAATTGAGCTTTTGAAATCCACTTTCATTTCTTTTATTTTCTATTTCTACCTGAAATGAAAGCATGTAAAAAGTCATACTGTTCTTCTGTGACAACAGAACATTTTCTATCACAGAACAATTTCAAGCACGATAAAACTACAAAATCTTTTTCCAGCGGAGGAAAGGAAAACAAAGCACATTGATTTTCCTCATTGAACTGGCTACAAATTGTACTGAGTTAAAAGCTAGCAAGAATTGGCTAAGATTGTCGCGGCACTTAACAGATTTAGATATCAGATTGTAGATCCAAGTTTTAATGCGACAAAATGACTTTTGGATGAGTTGTTTTTCTCATAATAGTATTCACAATAATATAGAGTCAGAAATTGAATTTGGCAAACTTAATTAAATTTGGAATCTGAAATTGTGTCAACCTCTGCCCGCATCAATAATCATTGTCCACTCACCATACTGTGGTTTCTACTTGACTGTCATTCTGCTGACGATAGTCCAGCTGTGCAAACAATGGGAAGAGAACCTGAATCCCACCAATAGAATGGATTGCACTGTGGATTGAGTGGGTCACTATAGCTTTCACATCCTGGAAACAGAAAGCAGCTGTATGTTACACATAAAACACATCATAAACTGCAAACAATGTTTGCATGTGGACAGCTAGTAACAAGATAGATTAACATGGTACCGTAGATTTTAAAGAAATCTGGATTTAAAGAAAATAAATAAGAAGTGAAATCCCAAATTATAATAGAGAATAAAAGATCATTTTAAAACATGAACACAATTTTCCTCATCTGAAGCACTGTAAGAAAAAATATTCCATTATTCCCCAAACCATTTGTTTTGGTTTCATTTTGTCACATTCTTGTTTCTTCTTGAGTCATAACTAGGGCACAGTCAAATTCATGCACAACAGACAACACAATTGTATTATAGGTAATCTTGAAACAAGAGAGAATAAAAACAGCAAGTATAACAAATCCAACAATTTATCAGAATGCTCAGATCATACGATCTGTCCCTCTAATGAAAAAAACAATGTCTACATTTGAATTAACAGGTTCTGAAGGGCTCTGGCTTGAGGCCACAGGCAGATGTCAGCTCAAGCAAGCTTGCTTTCACTTGTGTGATGTATTTTTACACAAGTTTGCTTTGCAGACTTCACAACAACCTTTCACCATTCATCTGTTCTTAACAGCAAGGTTTGCAAGCCACTTGAAGCATCCAAAAGAAGAAAAAATAACCAAGAAATTGTCATTTTAGATTATTTTTACACATCCTTGGTGCTGCCATGTTTCCATGTGTGAATATTTAGATTAATTTAAAAAATAACTGAATTAGACGTTTGTATTACTTACAGAAACAAAAAAAATGTTTAAACATTTTTTGCCTTACACCACAATCATCCTTATGTTTCTCAAATAAAAATAAAGGAAGTGTTATGCAAAGAGAAAATATTAATATTATTGTTAATATAGTCCAAATAAAATTGCACAGTTACCTGGGCCCTTTACTCAGAAAAAGAAACTATCACAAGGGGGTTTCCAAGGAGGCTGAGTGCAGGTTGACCTCTATGATTACAGGTTTGACCCTGGGTCATGTCACTGACACATTTTCATCTGGATTCCACAAGACATTGCGCACAATTGAGAGAACCACTATGACAAGCCTCTCCTCCAATCGGTGCGCAACCTCCTGTACCTGTGACCTACAGTGCCTGCGATGCATTACAATACAAGAGCTTCCAAAGTGAGAGAGTCAAAAGAGTCGGCCTACACTTCTTCATTATCCTCTGTGTGAGGATGCGGGTTAAAATGATGTGAGCCAAGACGTAAAAAATAACACACCACTGGCATTTCCAAATCGATCGAGTTCAACAAATGTTACAGACAGATTCTTATTTATCTTCCAGAAATAAGAAACTAACACAAACCTGCAGCATTAATGCATGGGGAGAGTGCACAAAAATGGAGGGGTTTTCCTTTGGGGAAGACTCCAAGCAGAGCTGTGCGTCTGTGGCCTTGGCGTTGTAGGTGAAGGAAATACTGCTGGCCAGCTTCCCATCATAAAGAACCTGCTTGTGGTGTTCCGCCAGGTGAATGTCACTTTCTGACTTGAATTTAAACGTACTCTAAAACACATTGGGGAGAAGACCGAAAACAAAGAATTAGTGAAAAGCTGAAAGCATATTCTTCCGCTGTGTTTGCAGTAAGGTACTTAGAAGGAATAACAAGCACCTATGGGAGGTGGATTAGGTAGGCTCTTATCCACTCTACCATGACATCTGACTGGCAGTTCATTTGAAGGGGTTTTCATACAATAACCATTTCTCCAAACTAGCCAGCACTGTATACATACACCAACTAACTCCCTGTTTACACAGGTGAACAGCATTACTGCTTTGTTATTTTTTTACAGTGAGGTTTTAGCTCTTCATAATTCTAACTCCAAAAAAACTCTGTGCAAGACACATTTCTTAATTGATGTTAACCTTCTTTCTTTATCTGACATGAGCATTTTTTCTCCAGCTGTCTATGCACATCAATGTACCTGGGTTTTACCAGAACATTTTGACTTTTAGGTCAAAATGGCATTTAATAGCTGGCTCAAATGCGTCATCTGGTCTCCACATTTAATCACTAATTAGCAGCAAGCTGATGTGCTTGCACAAAAAAGGCACAATACTACAAAAATGCAAACACTAGAAGTTCAAATCCAAAATATGCTCCACTGAATACATTTAGAAGTGATATTTCCAAGCCTCCTCAAAAAATAAGTTGGCTGCTAGAATCAAAGCTTAGCGAAAGAGGGAAAGAAAAGCAGGTAGTCATGACCTTCGAAACCATTCTTGTGAAAGTTACATTATTGCCAAGGGATTTCCTGCTATGTCTCACTGCATTTAAATTAATGCATTTATCACTATCTAGGCATCACACAGCTCAGTCCTGTGGGCACAGCAGAAACTGTAAGCAGCTATCGCCATTCCATCATTACAAGCAATACACAGACCCACAGAAAAAAGCAACAGTCACAGTGACAAGTGACATGTCTTTTGTTTTTTTTTTAACAAGGACAGCTCTCCCTTCATGTCAAAAACAGGGACAATAAATGCAAATCATACAGCTATGAGAGATTTGAGATCTTAAGCCAGACAGCTTTCAAGATAGTCCCCCAGACAGACAGCCCAGCTGCTGAAAAAGCAACTGTCGTTAATTGCACTACATATGATAACATTTACACCAACCATGGATTTAACAGCTAGTTTCACAGATCCCAAATGCCGCAAACTGTTGATTACATGTGATAAATTAATATTACTGTAGGTGAGCCTAAGGGTTAACCTTTTAAATGATTTTAGGAATGCTACAATTAAGAGATCTAGTGCTAGTGTATTAATCATAACTTGAATTATTAAAAATAAGATCCTGAGGGGACAAAAAATACAATTTTGTCTAAGGCAATGTTAATAAGCAAATCAATCATCCAGTGTCAAAGGTAAGGCATACAAAATTCATGTGAGGAGCACTTTCCTCTGCTCTGACTCACAGAGAATGATGATTAGCATGAACAGAAGGAAATTAACCTGTCTCAGCAATACAAAAGCAATTATTGTTTCACAAGGTCTCCATGGCATAACTCTCAGAACTTCCTTTTTATTAGAAATTTCCAAAAGTCTGACTCAAGTTCAGTGGTGTGTGAACAAATAAGCAAGCTTGTATACCCTAAGGTAAGTGCTAATTATTCTTCAATTCAGTTTTCGTTTCATCTGAAACACAATTTACGCTATCCTAGCAGTGCTAAAGCACATTCTGACAACATCAACAGCTAAATTACAACACCCTGCCTTGTGTCGCTTTTCTCTGCTTTAGTAAATGAACCCACTGTGCTGCCTACACAAGCTACTCTAAATTGGTCAAAAAACACACAATTTTTTAAAGTACCTGTAAAAAGTGTTTTACATACTGTAAGTACAGGGTGCTTAATAAACTTAATTGGCCTGTTCAAAACAACCATAACATTAAAATGGCAATTAACTTTCGCAATAAAGCTATGAGGAACACAAAAAGGCAGACAACAAGATTACATGCCAGAATGCAGTCACATCAGATATGTTCAACAGAAGATGTGCATTATACAGTACTTCAAAGACATTAAATCTGGGAGAAGCCAGCAACGTGAACAACACCTGGTGTCCCTTGCAATCAGATTTTCTACGTCCAAGCAAGGTCAGCTAACTTCTTTTAAGTACAAGGAGGTGCCATTAATTAAAGGAAAAAATATTAATTAGATCTCTCTGTGTTAGAGCACAGAAAAGATGAGCTATCTCAACCGGCTTCTAATTCTGCTATAGGTGGAGTAAAAGTTACAGTAGCAGCCAATTCACACGATTCAAGTTTTGCCTTCAAACTCATAATATACTTGAAAGATGTCCCTTGTTAGACACATACCTCTCACTTAAGTTAGCAATGCCACCCTAATAAAGGTGAGACATTTGTTGCTGATGAATTTGACCTTATGTAAGCAAAGTGGACTTGCACGCCTAATTAGACAGTTCTGCTTTTCAAGGTAATGAAAAGTTCAGACTTAAACAATGCATACTGTACAGTAACTATCAATATTTTCATGTCAAAATAAAATCTGGGGTTGCAAAAAAAAACAATCCCCACATGTTGAAGAAAAATATTGTCACAGTCAAAATAAAGATCTTATGTGTTAAAAGATTTTCAGTTCTCTGGTTGAGTGCACCGCCAATCGTGTACTGAGTTATTCTGCAGATACCTGTAATTTCCTGCGGTACGGGAATTGCTATATCTGTAAGCCCAGATTTGGAAACTTGGTCACCGTATCAATTGACAACTGTGGTCCACATACTGTACAGGTACAGTATACTGTACAGGTACAGTATGTGCAAGGGAGACTTAATGAAGAAGATCTCCAGCTGAAGACAGAATATAAAGACCCACTTTTCTCACATCTCAATGGAAGTAGTTGACTATTAAGGCATGCAGAGCTGGAACTCAGTCCAAGTGTTTATCTCATTTTATGAAACCCACCTACAGTGCCACAACACCCTTAAACGGCTTCATTTGAGAATGGGTTTTAGAGAATAATACAAAGAGAGTGGAAAAGACAAGATCTTTTTCATGAAAGGGTTGAAATCACTATTACCTCAAATAATCTCATACATGTAGTATCACAATAGAATTTGCTATATTTAAGCAAAGCAGTGTTATGACACAATAGAGGCAAAGGGCTACAATAAATCATTTAAATTTCTGATAAAGGGATTTTAAAAGAAAACATTACAGTACAATATGAGAGGTTTGGTACACAAAACAAAGCTATAAACCATTCAAAACTATTCTTCATTCAGAACTGATTAATTCACAGTTTATCCCTATGCCTTCAGACAACTTAAGTGCTATAGTACCTGTTTCTGAAGAGGGTATAACGACTCTCATTATCTGTGGAACAATTGAAGACAAACGTCACACCATGGTTCATTTTTCATAAAGTATTGACTGGGTCAAACCCAAAAAGCACAAGGCAAATTAGTTCTACTGTTCTAAAATGTATGTCAATTTCCTTTGGCAATGCTCCAGTATCTCTACTTAACAAAGGAAATGAAATATGCTGAATCTTAAAACTGTTTTGATAGCACAGCACATAATACTCACACAACATACAAAAGCAACCTGATGGACCTAACATCTACAGAATAAATTGAAACGTTACTGTAGGCAAGTGTAAAACAAATCAATATAGCAATCCTAATGAAAGCTGGTCTTTGTGCATGCATAACATAAAGTAAAGATGATCTTGAAAATGGTACCATATGTCAAGATAAAATGATGACAGCATTGCATATAAAGAATGGAAACTTCTATTATAACTCCCAACCTCAGACCCTATGCTAAGAAAGGGCTGTTCATTGTGTTGTTTTAGCTACTGTACACCGCATGAAGTGTTACAGCATCATGATGTAATTTCACGGTGGCATGGAATTCTAAGAAAACATAATTGAACACTGAACAGCATTAGAAACATTAGAAGGAAGGCACGAGTCTTTCTACCACCACAAGAAGCAAGTAGTAAGTCTAACAAAAAGTAACAGAATGTGCAGGAAACAAGCTGTTAAAGCAACCATCCAGCCCTGACACTAAGATTTGGTTGGCGAAATTGTACCTGACAGCAGGTCTTTGAAGATTTAATAATCAAGAAGAAACTGAAACACTCTTTTTGAGGTGTTTTCTTTGAGAGTGGAGATTTAATCCTCAAATAGCAACAATAATGGCCAATTACCAAGGATTTTTTTTCTTAACTATACCATAACACTTTCCTTCTTTAACGCTGGTACTTCAATCCCTAACAATATTCTCCTTTAAACACAAACATGCATGTTTACCTTCACTTTGAAATTAAAGTCCACTTTTTAGCAATTATATTCTTGACTGTTCCCTTTCCAACGCAAGCATGCCCTATTCTAGTACTATTTTAGTACTCTAGGTCATTTTTGGACTGTTTAAAATAAATATAGTAGGAAGCTCCTGAGTGACCTACTGTAATTAGCAAGGATGCCAACTCAAAGGCAGGTTGTGCTCAATGACCCAAAGATTGAAGTTAAAATGTGGGTCACTTCACTAGTCAACTGTGGGGTTCCCCAAGAGTGGGTGGCACAGTGGTGCAGTGGTTAGCATTGTTGCCTCACAACAATGCTAACCACTGCTGGGGTCCTGGGTTTAATTCCTGGGGTGCTATCTGCATGGAGTTTAAATGTTCACCCTGTGTTTCCTCCAGGGGGTTTGGTTTCCTTCCACAGTTCAAAGACATGCTGGTATGTGAATTGGCTTCTGTAAACTGGCCCTGGTGTGAGTGTGTGTGTGTGTGTGTTGGTGTGTGCCCTGAGATGGGCTCGCATCCCACCCAGTGTGAATCCCAGTTCCCAGTGCTGCCTGGCCGCTGCAATCCTGAACTGGATAAGATGTAACCAAAAGTGATGCGATGATGCAGTGATTCCCCAAGTGGCGGCAGATAAATAACTAAGCAGTCCCACAGCAGGGCTAGTCAGCGAGGATGCTCTGTTTTTCCACAAATGCTAATTCCTGCAGTGTGATCAGCACTTGCTGTGACATCGCTAAGAGACATGTCGGTCCTCCAGTTAGTGCTAACTCTACTGTCAGGTGTGGTGGAGCTCACAGTGTGGCAAAGGGCTCCGCACGTGGATTTGCTGTACTGCAGAAGACAGCTGAACCTTAAAACAACTGCTGATTCCACATGTTGTGGGTAAAGTATGTAACAAAAAAGTAAAAACATTCGCAGATATTATTTTTAAACCAAAAATAAATTCCAGATAAGTACAATACTTTGTAGATGTTTGCTGGTTCAGTTATTCGCTAATGTATTGGCCAGCAGTGGATGAAAAAAGAAAGGGTGCAAATCAATTTTATTTTCAGATACAATTACCATTGCTCGGAACAGAATGGATTATGACCCACCACCTCTGTAAATTCAATGCTGCTCATAAGTGACCAAGAAAGACTACAGTACTGTATGTGTGAGTTTGGAATTCCAGGAACCTTCAGCTCTTGAAACTTTAATAGTTTTCAACTCCAATCCACAGAGAAGTCCCAAGTGTATCACATCTACAAGTGCCTGTTCATCTGCATGAGTTTTTAATCCCAATGTTTTTTTTCAACAGTACTCCCACCCATTTGAATGCATTAAAGAAGCAGCCTCCGTCCTTAAGAGATGCTTTCTGACAGGCCTTCAGAGGGGAGTTTCATTTTTTGTTTTCCTTTCTTTAACAAGGAAGCTGTTATATGGCCGCAGAGCTTAACCTTATTTGTGTCATTGTTTTAACAAGAGTCTCTCAGTTTGACCTCAGGGAAATGGAACCTCTCCTCCCTTTTATAGCTCAGCTGTGTCTTGGCAGGTTGATTCGCTCCTGTCTTTCATAAGCCTCCTTTAATTTCCCTGTGCATATGGGAGACTTTGAGCTTTCATAACACTTACTTAAAAGTAAGTACATACAGTATCAACAAATTCTACAAATTGTTGCTTTCTCGGCTACTTCTCTAGATCTTTTCAGCTCTGTCCAGCAATAAGGAATAAAAGGATTAAAAAAACTATCCAGTGTCAAAATCATTCCATTTTCCAAGTTCATAAATCCAGTTAAAAGTCTTAAACATTTTCGGATTTGGCTGAAACCACAGTCTATATCATTCAGAAGGAAGTGCAATAAGACTTAAGAAGCCTTCTTTCTAGCACCTGGAGAGCTTTCAAAAGAGAGAGGAAAAAGCCCAGAATTCACACAAGGCTTTGAAACTATTTGTCAATCATGCAATTTTTCATAGAGTAGGTTTTTGATTTTGTACAAGAATGACAAGGTGCAAAATAGAAAAAAAAAACTTTACTTTTGATTTTTTTTTTGCTGTTCACTAGAGGCTACTACACCGTAGGTCTGTGTCACTGCAGGGAGAAATGACAGAATGATTTGTAATGCACCACATGCATTTTTAATAGTGCTTCAACAGTGGCTAAGTAGGTCTAATTAAATAAATTTTTAAATTTCAATATTCTAATACTCAGATACTTTATTGGCTAATATCTTTTGTAGCTCGTGATATGTACTCATTTATCTTGGAAATTTAAGGCATGGTCAACCACTTAAGATGGATTTATCCAATGCGTTAGCACAACTATGTAATCAGGAGTGGTGCAATAATAAAACTTTTATGAGATATGGAAAGTATTCTTTTTTCAGAGTTGAAGGATCTGCAAAGACCCCACAATTCAAACCGTCTCTTTCAAAAACACATACAGTATGAAGCTGTTCATTTTCATCCATGACAGTCAGAAATCAAAATGCTGGCCTTCTGAACATACAGTACAGTACAGTACAGAGTTTCAAACGCATTGCCTACTAAGAGTAATCTGACTTGAAAATTTTATATTCAGAAATACAAAACTGCAGAAAAGAACTACCTACTGTATAGTACTGTATAACATGTCTAATAAAGTGCACTTACAGTAGGTATACAAGTATACTGGAGTTCAAACATTTACAGCATATTGAAGAATTTCCCAAACGTATGTAAATTTTGCATCAGGCACAGCACACTGGCATAACAGTTAACACTACTGCCTCACAGCTCCTGTGTCCTGAATCTACATTTTATTTAGAGTTTGCATGAGAGCATGAGATTTTGTCTCCAAAGTGCTCCATTTTCAGCACCATCTTTCACAGAGTTGTTGCCTATGTACTGCAAGTTAGTTAATGTCTCAGAATGGTCCCTGTGTTTGCTGGGTGTTTTGTCCAGGAGTAGCTCCCACCTTGCACAGCAGGAATAGGCTTGGGAATATCTTACCAATAAAAAACAAATTCAGATGAAAAATAAGCATTAACCAGAAACCCTCGGGTCTGAAAACATCCATAAATACATCATTTAGACAGAAAGGAGGATACATCTGAGGTCAGATTGTCATCTTGGATCATGACTGAGACTGGGTAATCACAGAAAACATTCTGTATTTTAATATTTATTAAAATATACTGTAGGAGTTTGTAACTTAGAAAGGGATAGAAATTTAGTAAAATAACACTCTGCTGTCTGCCCTGTCTTTCTCACACCCAAAGAAGGCTCCACAGCCGAAACACTGTGTTTTCTTTCTTCTCTTTTCAGCATGGAATAAACCTAATACTTGTTTCCTTTGCAGACTATGCATAATGAACACAGTAACCCACCTGAACTACTCCAAAATAACACTATGTCAATCAGAGAATATAGAGAATATTTGTCTGAGTTTACCTGTTTTGTTGAAAAAAGGTAAACAAACCCAACAGAGATGGAGGTAAAATGGCAGACTATTACTGCAGTCACAGCTTTGCTAAAGGTAGGTATCAGGTAAGAATAGGAAAAAGCTAAGAATATTTCACCAAATGTTTTAAATCATATAAGCTCAAATGACAGGCTATTAAAAAAACAGAGATGAAAAGTTAAAAAGTATTCAAAGTAAACACTTCCCTGTAGGTGACCCCAATTATTGAGGGAAAAAAATAACTCTCTACAAGTATTGTCAAAAATAAAACCCTCCACTGAATGTCAGAAACACATACTGTACTGTATCGCAGTTACAATAAAACTGGATTTAGAACAACCCTACAGTTTTACTAAGTACAAAGGCAACACCAAGACAGTCTGCCACATTCCAGATATGTTTATCTAAAATCCTAAAAGAAATGTTTACTGAGCAATGGCAACTGAACTATCTCTCTCATCACACTAACAGATTTTTTAGCCTTTTATAAATAACTGCAATGGCTTTCAGGAAAGAATGCCTTTACTTGTGAATTGTGAAAGCTGTTGTAAAAAGCTGACAAAAGCAGCACGATGCTGGTCATCATGTGATAGATGAAGAGAACATAGAGTGCACATTAATATTAATGTATTTAAAATTTCTTTTAAATAAACATTTCATTTTAGCATAGTAACACAAGTCACCGAGATGCCTAATGTAAAAATAAACTTGAACTTTTATTATTCTCTCTAAATTTGTGGAAACGCATACAGGTTGATAAAGAGGGCTTACTTTTGAGTGTGAAGCCAAAAATGATATAATCTAATTTAAAGTAACAGCAAAAAGCATCAGAACAAAAACAACGCTTCTATCCAGGACAGTTCCTCTGCTGAGTCTAGATAAGAAAAAACACTTCTTCAATTCAGATGAATAAATATTTTATATTTATAAATAGAACAAATACTCAAAGTACCCAATCCTTTTTTTCTTGCAACCAATCATGATTGCAATGAAATAAAGATTCAGATTTAAACACAAGTTTAAGTGCGATCTCCTAACTTAAGTGTGATGTCAGTTGCTCTCAAAATTTGAATGCATCAATACTTGCAAATGATAAGGCATAATTTACAGCAAAGAATGTCAGCTGATTGGTAGAAACTGATCTACTGTACTACACATCTTGGCTTGGGAAATCTGATCTGATGTCATTTGCGAGACAGGTCTGTTTTGAATTTGAAGATCTTTGGTACTACAGTATACTGTATGTATAGGGATTAAAAGATGTCATCTCCACATTTCAAAGTTTTATACTGCATTAGTTTTTATTTCTTCTCATTCATTTACTGTACATTAAGTCAACAAGCAACTAATGGCTTTCTATTTTGCAGTCTATTTCTGAGGAATTGTCATTAAATTTTGACTCTCGTGTGCTACACTACGTACTCAGAATACTGATGGGTACATACAGTAGTAATGATCTATGGATCTTTACACAACCACCAGTCAAAACAGATAAACAACATGCTTCAACATTATTTCAAAAATCATATACAAGGCTCCTTATTTTTTTTTTAGCTTTCAATGCACCAAAAAAGCAAAAGAACAACTGCAAGATGGATGCTTTTTACAAAATGCCTTCTGTGTTTTAGATCACTTCTGTGTAAAAATGCCTGAAACTACAGTTTAAAAACAACAGATTCCCCAATTCTTTTTTGCATTGCCACCCTTTTATCATACTTGTATGAATATGTTACTCAGGCACTAGGACTGATTTTGTCATACTGTATAACGTGCTGCTGAAATACCATAATTATATGAGATCTGATGAAGTAATGATATGACATCAGTGACATGCTGAAAGCCCTGAGCTTAGCCTTAGTTAGAGCTCAGTGATGGTCCAACAACATTTATTCATAAAAGGACCAGCATGGGGTAGACAATCCAGATACACCAGGACACAGACTAAAATCTCAACCAAAGCCTTACACCACCTTGCTTAACAGAAACTACTTTAGTTCAACGGCTTCATGGAGCAAAGGGACTATGCAAACAATGAGAGGAGGGAGCGTCTTCAAAAGACAGGCACAAGGTGAGTTCAGAAGGCCCCCCATGTACAGTACTGTACGTAGATGGATTTCAAGAAGTTGCTTGAACACTAAGGATCACCTGGCCTACAGGACATTCTACAGTATATCTTTGAGTAGGGAGGTGCGTCACCATGCGTTAGCCGCAAAGAAAAAAAGTTAATTCCTCGCTACAAAATCGAAAGAAGAAACAACATTACAGCTGCTGAGTGTTCTTCAGGTGTGAGCTATGGTCATGCCAAATTCTTATGGTTCTCCAATCTATTTTTCAGAGTTCAATTAACCTTTCCTTATTCTATATCTTTGCTTACCACATATCATCACATCTTTGTACAGAGCATACTGTGTCTAAAAACAGAATAAACCATATTTTAAGGTGTACATTTTATTCAAACCCTATTTATGGTGAAGCAGCTCATAAAATCAATGAATAAAGTTAGAAACGTATTCTCAGACAAATGCTAATAAGGTACTGTACTATAGAATTATTAAAAATTAATTTAATGATTTAAATTAATAAATTAGTCCTTTATACTTTGTTTTGATAAAAGCTGTTCCTGAAAATTACACAATATGGGGCATGAGGTATACTGCATTCCATTCTTGCTTGTGGGCTTATTTTAAAATGTGGTGTGGGGTCATTTACAGCTCTTGTCATATCATTAGATGGGTCACATTTTGGTTGTTTCCTGCTTTCCAGGAGAGTTGTTTATTTCTGCAATAAATGACCATTTTTGTGTGCTTTAAAACGGGATGGTTATTAAGCCAAACATACAGGGGGAGCAGAAGGAGCTACTTATCATGGTCTACTTATTCAGCAGACCTACACAGAATCAAAAAATACCATTTGACTCATCTAAAAGGGGGTAATTTTCTTTGCAAAACACAAACCTCAACACCTTCAGCAATCATTAGGATAGAACGAGACATTCCTACATTATCACTACTGTCTGAGGATTAGATCCAACATCAACCAAGAATCTTCTGATTATAGTGAGATCGACTCAAATACACATTTAAATCATTTGCAAAAAAGCACTTGTCTTCTCAAGCTAAAAGAAACAATCTCTGACCCTCCAATTCCCAACAAACACATTGTATCCACAGAGTAGCCCCTTGTACAGTGGTTCCATTCTACAGATTGAACCAATCTTTGTGCACAGAATGAGAACAACTAATTTTAAGGATATTGTCGGGGATATATCACTAAATAAAAGAAGCCATAACAGAAAAAACACCATACCTTAAGAAATCAGCATCTAAGAGGAATAATAAATGAGATATCCAGTTCTGCTTTTATTATTCAGCCGTGAACTTCTAAAAACTGAGAGGAAAAAGTACAAGATATATTGAGAGTCTTTATGATATTTCCATCACTAGAGACAGCTAAGCCCCATGAGGGATAATTAGTGGACAAAAACATTGACTAACACAGCCTGACTAACAGAATATGACCAACATAAGGTCAGTACCTGTAGCACTAAATGAAGAGACATGCTGAATAATGCAAAAATGTTTCAGCAACTCAGGTTTTAAGAAGTCAGATAATATGACCTTGTCAAGATAACCAGAACATTTAGCTTTTCAGAGTGTTAGGTACTGTTGCAGAAGCAACATGTCCAAGAACTCCTGTATATCTCCATATCCCCTGCCATGCAGCAATGACTAAATTGAAGAACAAAGCAGATTTTTCCAAACTGACAGTCCTGTAGTTAAACTAAATATTTTTAAACACAGTCCTGTTCAGTGGGTTAGCTCCTGGGGTGGGGTGGGGGTGGGGGGGATAGTTATAGTTGTTCTGCATAATGTTTTTGTTTTCAATTGTTTCTTTGTCCCATAAATTTTAAAAGAGGAGCTCTAAAGGGTGAGCATGCAGAGAATATAGCGAGGGTTACTGAATGGTTGTGAAAGTCAGACTTGTTACCAGTCACAATAAAGCTCCACATTGAATGGAGAGTGGCACACAGCAGTGACAGCAGTATGTCTACTGAAAACAAGTAATGAATTCATGTCTGGCACCCAGCAGAAAAAAAGAAGTTAAATGTATTTTACAAAAGTACAACATTCATTCAGTGAGCGTACTATGTGTTCATATAAATAAATAATTCAGACAAAGCCGAAAGATTTAATTTTATATTAAGAAAATTTGATCATGGGGTGGCAATTACAAACTATGAGCAGGTATATACTGTACATAATATATAACATAAATAATGCATGCATTGGATGAAATTTTAACTAGTTCATACATTATTTGCAAGAAATTGACAAAATTACAGAACCTTACAAAAAAAAATGTACATTTCAGAAAATCCAACAAAACATTTTTGGGATTTTTCTAGTTGGAACACATTCAAGCCATGGCATAACCGTTCAAAATCCTCCATGCCCAGAGACCTTACAATGAAGGTACTGATTAAAACAACCCTTTGTTCTTGTACTAAAAGGCCTTAACTGTGTTGAACATAAAAAGAGCAGTACATGGCCTTCGATCAGCAGATTAAATTCCACTGCCAAGCACAGATATTTCTATCACTGTTCCGTAGGCTCAACTTGAGTTATTAGGATCTTTTGAAACACACGTGCTTCTCTGTCGTCTGACAGCTGCCTAGGAGACAGCTAGTGGAGTCTACAGGAGTTTCACAATAAAGCCAGAGAGCTTTCACAGAGAGCTCAAATATGTGGAATCATAAGAGGTATACTGTATTTGCACAAAGCAGGTTTAAACAGCTTTTTGTACATACTGAAGGTACACAATTACTATCTTTTGTAAAATATCTACCAATACAACCTAGGGATCTTTTTTCCTTATTGCAGACATTCATTGAAGGTTCAAGCGATATCTGTTTAATTAGCAGCTTGGACTTTGACAAATTTATACCCGATTTACGTTGTGAACAACTGTCATCATTAAATGGGATATAAAAGCCTCTCTCTCTCTCGAGGAATGTATTAAGCTTTTCATTTCATCTTTAAAATGTAACCTGAATGGTCAATTGCAATCTCATCTCAATCAGCAGCATGATCTACAACAGCAAGATGTGCTACCCTAATGTACTGTAATTTCACTTTCTTGAGAAATAATTGTGGCTATCGTTCCCTCACATCAACGTATTGTACAACAAGCTGAAAGGATCTGAAATGCAGCCCAGGATAGTAATGTAACCTCAAGCAGGAAATCTCTTCACACAGATGAAAAAACACAAATGTACCATGAACATGGCTGTCAATGGTGAATGCATTCTTTACCAACAGACTTAGTGAATCCTACAGTTCAAATCCAATGTCATTTTCCACCATTCAGTACATCTTCCATATCAGTGAACACTGGACTAATGACACACCACTAGTGGACAGATGAGATTTTTGTTCTGCCTCTCTTCCAAAGGACTCTGCTGCATTTGCTAATATAAATCCTTCAAAAACTGAAGTTTTTGTGTTTGAGCTTCTCCAATGACATGATCTGTGATCTATTCAAAGTCATGGACTTAAGTTATTGACAAGATGAGTTACAGCCTTGAGGTCCCAGCGAACATGCTCATGTTCTGGTCACCACCAACCACAGCACAAAAGAATAACTTCAGAGTCATACCTCTCTGACAGCCTTCAAAATCGCTGGCAATCAAGAACTTGGAAAAGCCTGGCTACTCATATTGCAGCTTAGACATCACTTGAGAAAAGACATACCTACAATATGTACCAGAACACTTTTTTCTATTGAACATTGAATATATCATTTATGCCAAGGTTTATCTATGCTAACTCACATAAATATAAAATGGCAGTACAGAAACATTGATTTCACAGATTGATAGGCAATGCAAACGGTTTACATGTAATTTGATTTAGGCAGTCATGTACCTACCTTATATCCAGGTCCCAGCTGATGTATTGCGAATATCTGTGCTGGATTGAGCGCTTCACTGAACACATAGATGGCTCCTAGCTGCCCGCAGAACACTCTGTTAGCATCAGCTGTCTCTGAAGACCCCAGAAAGCATTTATCATAACTCTGAAATAAGAATAGATGAAAAAAAAGAATAAAAGCCATGTATTTATAACACAATCCCAGAAAAAAAGCCCAGACTTCAAAGTAAACCTTAGAGCATGCAATTAAAAAGAATCTTATAAAATCTTTCTCAATGAAGCAAGCTTATAATTACAAGGCTTATAATTCATACTCACCAAATGAAAAAAGAAAAGTTCCCAAGGAACGTGACAATATAAATGGGACACTAAAGATGAAATCTTACCTATAAAGCTTTCTGGCAAAATTATGCAGTCATTATTGCTTCTAATTAATAGCTTTATTTTATGCAGCTATAAAATTAGACTTAATTCTGACATTTTTTAAGGGCAATGTAATATAGGTTGATTAGGAAAGAGATTTTTTCCATTTTGGGGGAGTTTAGAGTATTTTCTTCTTAAATGTTAACAGTAAGCACTCTCACTATATTAGTAGGGTTGACTCCCCCCACAGCCACACGCTCCCTAACCCTTCACAGCTGCGACTGCCCAACACCTCCTCCATCCCCCCACAAACATGGCCGCCTACAGCTACAACCCCCGACGACTACTCACCCACCCATCCCCCACAGCTGCCACTCTCCAACACCTCAGCCATTAACACCTGCAGCACTGAAAGCACTATGAGCACCATCCCCCAGGCCAGGCTGACCATCACAGCTGACCAGGTGAAGAAGGAGCTGAAGAGGCTGCACGAGGGTAAGGCCACTGGACCAGATAACATCTGTCCCAGAGTTCTGAGGGCCTGTGCTGATCAGCTGAGCGGAGTGCTCCAGTGACTGTTCAACCTGAGCCTGCGTTTGGAGAGAGTCCCGGTGCTCTGGAAGACATCATGCCTGGTCCCGGTACCAAAGAAAGGGCGCCCCTCTGTCCTCAACGACTACAGACCAGTTGCACTGAATTCTCACATCATGAAGACACTGGAGAGGCTGGTCTTATCCCACCTGAGACCCCTGGTCAGCTCATCACTGGACACCCAACAGTTTGCCTACCAGCCCAGTGTTGGTGTGGAGGATGCCATCATCTACATGCTGCAAAGGGCCTACTCACACCTGGACAGGGCTGGCAACACTGTAAGGATCATGTTTTTTGACTTCTCCAGTGCCTTCAATACCATCCAGCCCTTACTTCTAAGGAGGAAGCTGGAGGAGATGCAAGTCGATGCCTCCACGACCTCGTGGATCACTGACTACCTGACAGGCAGACCACAGTCTGTGAGACTTCAGAACTGTGTGTCTGAACAGGTAGTGAGTAACACAGGGGCACCTCAAGGGACAGTTCTTTCTCCATTCCTCTTCACCCTCTATACTTCGGACTTTAAGTACAACTCAAAGTCATGCCACCTGCAGAAGTTCTCAGATGACTCTGCAATTGTGGGATGTATCAAGGGTGAGCAGGAGGAGGAGTACAGAGGACTGGTCAGCAGCTTTGTGGAGTGGTGTGGGGTGAACCACTTGGAACTGAATGTTACAAAGACAAAGGAACTGGTGGTAGATTTCAGGAGGAAAAAGGTCAAACCTACTCCTGTCTACATCCATGGGAGTGGTGTGGAGATGGTGGACTCGTACAAGTACCTGGGAGTGCACATCGACGATAGACTGGAATGGTCTAAGAACATCGAGGCCATCTATAAGAAGGGAGAGAGCCGACTCTACTTCTTGAGGAGGCTCAGGTCCTTCAATGTGTGTAGTAAGATGCTACACATGTTCTATCAGTCGGTGGTAGCGAGTGCCATTTTCTACGCAGTGGTGTGCTGGGGCTCTGGGATTAGAGCAGTAGATTCCAAAAGGCTGAACAAGCTCATCAGGAGAGCAAGCTCTGTCATTGGGTCTGACCTGGACTCCTTGGAGGTAGTGGCTGAGAGTAGAATGATGTCCAAACTAGAGGCCATCATGGACAACTTCTCCCATCCCCTCTATGACAGGCTTGCAGGAATGAAGAGCACGTTCAGCAATAGACTGATTCATCCACGGTGCGACAGGGAGCGCTACAGGAGGTCATTCTTGCCGTCTGCCATAAGACTGTACAACGCATCCACCTTGCGTCTTGGCAGAGGCAACATCGACAGTGACCTGTTTCTGGACTAAACACATCTACACATCTACTGCTAAATCTGTTCTCTTTCTTTTTCTTTTTCCCGTTTACAACCACTTTTTGTGCAATATATGCCAGGGACCTGTGCAATACATTTATATTTATATCTATAGTTACATCTATATTTATATTCATATGTGTGATACGATTTTCTGTGTACTGTTCTGTTCTAGTTTGTTCTTGTGTGTCGGACTGTGAGTAACTCTTGTATTGTATTGTATGTATTGTACTATTATTATATAATTCGTTACACTGTGGCTGTGTTGTGTGTGTTAAGCTGCTGTTGCACTGCAATTTCCCTCACGGGATCAATAAAGTATCTATCTTGAGCTTACATAAGTAAAGATGTTTGAAGGCAGTTTTCTACTGGGGATGCCATAGCTGTCAGCAGCCTGTAGGGGTCAGTATTAGGCAGGGGTTTTCAGATCTGTACAACTCAGAATTTTTATCTAATACTGCCCCTTCTTTGTTAATTACACCATGATGACTTTGTTTTCAATGCCATGGCACTGTAGTAATGTAGATTTTACATTACACAGATCACATCAAAATCTGTCAAGAATGTTAAAGAGAACAACAAGTGGTCATTTCAGTGAAAGTCTCTAACTCTGATTCTTCCATGATCCTCCACTTTACCAGATCCTTCAAATATTCTTGCATACTGTATGTCATGACTTGATACGGATGTTTTAGTACTCCAACCTCTTTCCTGTCCTTCCAAACCTTAACGCTGTTCCCATGTGTATTTCTACAGTGAAGTATCATACTGTATCTCTGAGCAAGAAGACTGTCAAGAACCAACACGTTTTACTTTTTAAAGAAGTCATTGATTTGGTTGTTTTTTCCAAATGAGGAGAGTGAATGCCCACAAGCACTGAACACCTCTTAAAATCTCCACTAAAACTCAGTGCGCAGTGCACCATCACATTAATTTTAAATGGAAAATTTCCACAATACATATGAGATTAGTTATTAAGCATAAAATCTGACAATTTGTAAGCAAAGACTGCTTTTCCCCTTTTTTTCCAGTTGAAAATGACAAATTGTGATTAATATTTTAAAATGTACAAAACATCTCCTACATTATGTGCAATTTGAAGATTAGTCATATTACTTTAAAAATCAAGGACTTGTTTTTTCAAAACATTCCTCCTTTGTACAGCAAGTGTGTTAGGTTAATGTTCACAAAGGACTCAGCCCGCAGAGATTCACAGTGTGAAATGTTTTCATGCTTTCCACTGAAGTCTGGAAAACTGTGAAGATAAACTTATATAAGACTAAGTGGACATCTGGCTATATGACACCTAAACCAGACACTGTGGTGAAAATCTGTGGCCACTGTTATGTTCTGGAACTAATAAACCAAAAAGGTTAAAAAAATCAATGAGTTCATAATAAAATAATGTAAACAGAAAATCAATGCTGCGTTATCTTTTAATTTTTTGAAGTCTCTATTCAGTTTATTGGCCTGTTCCTTTTTCTTTAGGTTAATTATACTGGTACCTGCTGATTGCAGTCTTGGTCTGACTGTATACTAGACTCTCCATTTAAAATGACTGACAATAAATTTGTATATTTTTGTTTCAATAATCCTAAAATGAAACCTGCTTTGAATCCCATAATTTAGTCCCAGTGGCATAGATGCATCATTAGAAAAGAGGAATGAGGTTAGGGTGACTGAACACTCATTTTCTGAAAACACCCAACTTTATAGGCTTAATGTACTGTATTACAGTGTGTGATTAGTTTAAAGAACAATGAACATTTTAATTTGCCAAGTAAACCAGCATTTTAGATAAACAGATTAATGTATGCCAATAAACACAAACCCTTTAGATCAAAAGATCCCATGAATGGCATCACAAGTTAAAAAAAAAAACATTTTTCTCAGTGGCCATTTTCTGGTGCTGATGAGAATTACAAATGTATAATTTGAAAAAAGCATTAAGTCATGCCTAAAGCAAAAAAAAAATCTATAAACTTAAACATGTTTCAGCACCCAGCAGAAGGGAAAATGAAATACCACAAAGCCTGCACAGCAACTGAAACGGGACACTTACATCATTGGTGTTAACATGCCAGGCCATGTCACCATAAGATACGAGCTGGCCATTCACATAACACCGAATCTCACTGTTCCTCCAGCGGTTGTAGATGTGAACGATACTGATCATATACCACTGAAAAAGAGAGAGAGCAAAAATGAACACTAGAGAATTAAAAATAGCATTGTTAATTGAACTGGTTACAGCACCAATAAGTCGACATGAGACAGTAGTAAACATTCCAAAAATGATCTAGTTTAGCCGTCACCATGCACACTTTGGATTTTCTTTATATCCATGACTCTAGCCTTCATTTTCACCACCAATCCAAGCGCAGAACTCAAACTCAAGAGTTTGTTTCACGAGTGTTTTTAAAAATGTGTATTTTATGTAAGAAAAGGAAGTGGAAGCAGCACAACAGTCTGAGTCTAGGCTGTGCTATAGCATGTTGGTGGGAAGAAAGAGAGCTTTGGAATGGCTCGTCTTGTAAATGTCTCACCCCCACACTATACACAGTATGTCCCCAAGGGGGAGAGAGGTACGAACTGGTCCAAGATGAAGTGAGGGCAGCAGTAGAAATAGAGAGAGGGAGCAAAACAGCTGGAATAAGGCTAGAGGCTGCTCAGAGCCTCACCAAATTAAGTCAGCCTGTTTATAATGTCTGGCCTAGCCCATCTAATCTGTTTTGTTGAGCTAAAATGGAGTCACCAGCTTGTGCAGTATGGCCAGGGAACAGAACACTGGAGCACACCCCTTGGAAAATGTACAAAAACAATGGCAGAGGTCTTGTTGCAGGCATCATGACCAGGTCCTTAAGACCATTGCAGACACCATCTGCGAAGCGATCCGTGACCACAAGCATCCGCATCAAGCCACACAAGCCCTTGCTTTTTAAAAGCTGGACAACACCCAAAGCAAACATCAACATCTTGCAAATTCAGATGACAGTAGGCTTGGATTTGTCATTAAGGTTCCTCCATCACATCAGTAACGCTGCACTGAAACCAGACTTTATATTTGCCTCGGAGACAAAGAAGCAACTCGTCATGCTGTAGCTAACAGTCCTCGCTTGAAGGAGGTGAATGAGAGGAAGAGGACTAAGCTGAGCAGCTGGGCAGTGATACTTGCAGGCAGGGCTGCAAGACCAGGTGCAAAGGGCAAACTTCTCTACAAAGCTTAAAGTATGTTGGGCTTCACAAAGTCAGGAGAAGAGCCATCAGTAAGACCACCGAGGCTCCTGAGAAAGCCGACACCATGGGTGTCGCGTCAGTGCCCCCTGAACCCAAGCCAAGTTCTGGCCAGCCTCAGCGGGGTGACCTGGGCGATGGTGTCTGATGTTTAAAACCCAAAACACCCGATGACTCCAGGTTACATCACTGATGAAGCACTCAACGTGGAGAGATTAATGTTATCATATTACTGTTACATCATTAAAATGGAAAAATAAGACTTAACCATAATATTCTAACGGTTGCACTGGGCCATTAATTATATTTAGAACTCGGGTTACCTTATAAATACAGGTACAGCTTTAGAACTCAGCTCATAAACATGTCCAAAAGGAGACATGCCATTTACACTGTAAAAATACAACAAAAACGCTTTTTTCCATATAAGTAACGTAATAGTATTTTTGTAGGATTAAATCTGCAGTGTCTTTGATTAAGACAACACAAAAAGCTTTCACTGAAATCAATACAATGTTCTAAAAACCGTTGACAAGCTCAGTTTCTTTTGACGGTCTTTTTCTATTTAAATTAGGAGGCACAACTACATCATAAATTCACCTTCAGGGAATTCATGTAGGTAATTCAGACAAACCCTACAGCGCACAGGGAGCATCAAAGCATTGTCAGAACCTGACCTCTTCTGACATGCAAATTCACAGTGCAGTGATCTACTTTCTGCAATCGTAATATCCACTTCAGAGGCAAAACCTTCTTAACTCGTCTGCCAGGGCCAAAACAGGTAGAATCAAGAAACTGCTTCAACTAAAGGAAGGCTGGATATTTAACGGATATTAGGACTCCAGAATGTGGATTTCATACGCCGCATATATCTATCTGGGCCTTTTCTTCAGGCAACGCAAAGCTGATTTGGTCATTTTCCCATCATCCAAGAGGCAAGCGGAATGAAATGCTTAGTTTCTTTCTCTCTACACTATGCCCCTCACTGCATTACATGCAGGCCCTGATACTTTTAAAGCTGAGGCACAGCAATAAAATGTCACTTCAGAGGTGCCTCCCATTAATGGCTCCAAGGTGGCTCATCCGGTAAAAGCCTGCTCTTGAAATTGTGAGATCAGTTCTGCAGCTCATAGGTCACTGGGTTAAATTCCAGCCCTGCCACTCATAGGCAGTGGTCAGGAGTTGCAAGTGGCAATGCATGATTGGCACAAAGCTGTCACGATCGGGTGGCTCATGAGTAGGATTGAGCATTTTTTAGTGAGAGCTGTGCACGTAGCCCTTTAGACAGCTGCTTGTATTACAGAGCTGCCGCATTAAAAAAAAAAAGAGGATGGCATAGTACTGCCAGTATCTGAAGCCGTACTCAAGTTGTAAGAGCACAGCAATGGGATAAGCACTGTGGTGTGGGGTGGATGACATGAACTTTGGGCAAGGGGGTGGTTACCCTTTCAGTCACTGTTCCTTCTTGAAGTAACTAACACCCTTAGCTGGGCTGGTACTTCCTGAAGAAGTTACCATTGGGCCAGTGGGAAAGCCTCAGGAAATGGTGGAAAGATATTCTTTGTAGCTGTTTTAACCAAGAAAACATCTATTTACCAAAAGGACCACATTTTTAACAGTGTTCCCCCCTTAATTCAAACTAACATATCAAGGAGTACGAGTTTGCTCTCTTTTTCTGAGCTGACCAGGGAGTTTTGCTGAATAACAATAGCCTGTCCCAGATGCAGAGCATTAAAAACACATACTTCACTGCAAGTGGTACATACACCTAAGGGTAGATTTTCATACTGTAGCTATCATATTATGTCTGTATACCCTACCTGTCACTTCTTTTGACAGTAGGTAATCACAATAAAAGGCTCCACTTTTAATATCAGTATCTCTAATTTTATGTTAAAATGAATACAATTTGCATTTATTTTATAATAAAAAACAGTTTACATAATAGTTTAATGAAATTAGTGCTTATTAGTTTTATTAGTAATCCTTCTGAACCAAAAAAATAAAATCCTTATTTAGATTTACAAAGGTACAAAACTTGATTTCATAAACACTTTGTCCTCCATTCTGCATTAAAATTACCCATCAAAGTCCGCAGTGAAGAAAATCAGATAGCATGATCCTG